>NC_091839.1:76848475-81648475 GCF_037783145.1 Equus przewalskii
TCCCATGAACCACACAACCCATGACCTACAGAACGTGATTTATGCCTATGCAATAGGACAGGGCAGGGTCCTGTCCTGGGGGAAACCTGAACAATGGAGCTGACCACTGACTTACGGGCTGGATGAAAACGAAAGCAGAGGAAGGAACATCACCAGCAGACTGAGTTCTATGAGACAAGACATTGTCTCTAGATGCAGTAGATCCACAGGACTTTGCATGGTCTGCCCTTGGCGAGGGAAGGGCTATCTGTGGTTGCACCTATGAACATTGAACTAAAAGGATATACACATCTATATACTATACTTAAACGTATAGAAGTGTGTGTGTACACACACACATATCAGACAACAAGGGTGAAAGGTAGCACTCCTAACAATCAACTTAGCTGTCACACCTAACTGCCTGTTTGTCCCCATCTCCCTGATCTTTTCCTTCCATCACAGTCAACCTTAATGATTCTAATAATTCCGACTGCTTCTAGTCAAGCCTTTTGGGTTCAGCCATAATTTGGGTATCTCACATCCTCCTCCTCAATCTCTTATCTCCTCCCATTATCCCGTGTAATTCCATGTTAACCAAACTAGAACACCTAAATTCAATAAATGTTGAATGAACCAACAAAACAGCACAGTTGTAACAAGGAAATTTGTTTTTGCTGCCTTATTATCTATATATCAAAAGTAAATATTCTTCCTGTTGGACCCCAGAGTAACGAGAATGGGCTTGAGATACTTTTTCTCTTCTGAAGAAGGACTGGTCCCAGTATCCACCAATCCCCTGGGGAGGGTTTCCTCCCACTTTGACCTCTAATTATATAGGAGTATCCATAGAGAGAAATGGTTTATTTCTGCCATGGAGTTTATTGTAACAGCATCTGTCCTGTACCAATTGTACATTTATCTTTAAAAGAAACAGATGGAATGGCATGACACAGCACTTGGTATCATCCTATAAAACAAGCCTAGCTGAGGGCTAGACACATATAAACACTGTAATCCCTGTGTACCTCTGCCTCAAATGACGGGCTCAGGCCACGGCAGAATCAGCTCTTGTGGGAAATCAGTCAGCCAGCTGTCCAGGACGGGCCAGGGCTTATGTGACCACATCTTTACTTGATTCAAAGGCTTCTTAAAAACTCTAATAGAGACTTGTTATGCTTTTAGGATCCTGGAAAACATCTAAGATGACACATATTTCTGGCACGTATGTCTTTGGGCAACAAATGTACACACTTTCTACTAATTGAGAACTTTCGAGTAAGCCGTCTAATGAATGAATGCCCCATGGATTAACATGCACGACCATCATAAAAATTTACAGACATATTTGCCATATTTTGCAAAGAGAAAAGAAGGTTTAAAAGGATAATGCTGTTGTTTTAACCCATGTGTACATAATTCACAGAGAAAAGACTGGAAATGCTCAGCCAAAATGGGAACAATGGTTGCTCATGAATGCAGGCAATGGGAAATTTTGCTTTACTGCTTTATTTGTATTTTTCTATATCACAAGTTTTCTTCACTGAATATGTTATCGTGATTAATCTATTTAAAAATTTTTTTCTTAAAGTCCATTAAAACAAAAAATGTGACATTTTCTCCCTTTATTTCTCTACTCCTGCTTCAGTAGTTTTAAAGGCTGTACAAAACAGGACAACTAAGAGCAAGCAAAGTTGTCATAAACTGGTACCGGGCCACGTGGTACACATTTAGCTAAAACACACAGGTACATTCGGACTGTTCCTCTTTGAGCTTACACTAGACACAAGAAACCACTGGAGTGTCAGCAGCACAAGCTCGCACACACTGCTGCATGAGGGGCCTTAAAGTTAGATTTTAACCAGGTTTAAAAGAATGAAAGGAATTTCCTGGATTTTATCAGGGCAATTTCCCAACAGATTTTTGCCCCCACTTCTTCTTATTGCAAGGATTAAAGCCACTTAGAAAATTTGAGTGTATACTTGCCACTTAAAATGCTATTAAGAACATATAAATTAAGAGAGCTTTAAAAAGCAATACACATCAACAAAAGGCTTAGAGTTCCCGTTCTGAAGTTGTTTTAACAGTTTCCGATGAAGTCAGTCAAAAAGCATCAAACGCTGAGGTCACATGGAAGTGCAGGAGGGATCCACTCTCAGACCACACAGCGCCACGGAGAGACAGGGAGCACACCCCCGCGTTCGGTCGAGAGTGAGCCTGTCTTTGGTTTACCATTTAAGAAGTGTCACTGTCAAGTTTTCACTACAACTACATTAAAACTCCAAGCCGTACACACACACAATTTAACACAGCACAAGGAGAGGGACATATTTTTCAGAACTGCAAAATGGCATCTGCAGAATGTCTCAAAGGAACCACAAAGGAATTTCTTTAGCCCTAACAAAGGGAACAATGTTTCCACTAGGGCAGACAGGACTATCGCATTTCAAGAGGGGAAAGGCAGTAAAAATTAACACAGAACAGAACTGAACGTGTAGAATGATAGCCTGTAGGGAAGAATTAAGACTATTGAGGATACGTTTCACTCATTATGACAGACAAAAGTCAAAGAGGGCTTCACGTTTTAAAAATTGGGTAATTTCAAATGTTCATTTTGAAAAGGAAGAGTATAACTAAAAAAATCAAAACATAAAATTACTTACCTCGACAATGGAATCAACTAAGTTTTTGAGATGCCTAAACACGGTGCTTCTATAATTCACGTTGTTTAAAAGACAGCTTACAACAAGCTATGCCAGCACTATGCTGATCAATCGACATGTATCATTTCATCTACTTTCTCATGACCACTCTATGAGAAACATACTATCAATGCCTCCATGGTACAGATAAGGACACTGAGGCTTAGAGATATAAAATGACTCAGTATCAGGCGGATCTGAGTTACAATTCCAACTCCTTCACTTACTAGCTATGAGACTTTGACTTTCTTTCCAAGATAGTTTTACTTGGAATTTCAAGACTATCAACATCAAATAATGTTCAGAAGGATTAAAGACAAACTACTGTCAAAAATGGGACAAAGGGCCAGCCCGGTGGGGCAGCGGTTAAGTGCACACGTTCCACTTCAGCGGCACAGGGTTCGCTGAGTCGGATCCCGAGTGCGGACACGGGCACCGCTTGGCAAGCCATGCTGTGGCAGGCGTCCCACATAGAAAGTAGAGGAAGATGGGCACAGATGTTAGCTCAGGGCCAGTCTTCCTCAGCAAAAAGAGGAGGATTGGCAGCAGATGTTAGCTCAGGGCTAATCTTCCTCAAAAAAAAAAGGGACAAGAACTTCCCTAAAATAGCATACCGAAATGGAACTAGAAGCTTAATAAACTGGGGAGCGGAGGGGAAATCAAGACATACCCACTCTTAATCAACCGAGTAACATTTTCAAAACACTGTTGAGAGAAAGGCTTAAGAAATGCCTTCAGAAAAAAAGAGAGAGAGAGAATGCCAAGAGCCAAGGTTAATTACAAAATAAATATCTGAATATACCGGATGGAGGAAGATCATACTCAGGATCTTAAGCTGATTGTTACTCACTTTTATGAAGCGTATGTACTCGGTTATCTTCAGTGCACAGTACCCTAAAAAACAATTTGATGACTTCTGTATTGTCAAAAAAACTTCAGTTATAATTACCAACAGTAGACACTCATTAAAGTAAAACCAGTAAATAAGTTATCAGGGGTCGGCCCCATGGCCAAGTGGTTAAGTTCGTGCACTTTGCTTCGGCGGCCCAGGGTTTCGCTGGTTCAGATCCCGGGGGCAGACATGGCACTGCTCATCAGGCCACGCTGAGGCGGCATCCCACACAGTACAACCAGAGGGACCCACAACTATTATATACAACTATGTACTGGGGGGCTTTGGGGAGAAGAAGAAAAAAAGAAGATTGGCAACAGATGTTAGCTCAGGGCCAATCTTTAAAAAAATAATAAGTTGTCAACAGGCACATTTTTCTCATAATTATTTGTTTCTCATAAATTATCTGTGAGACCTGACAAAGTCAGAGCCCTAACTTTGACTCTCTACCCTACTAATTTCCTGTCCTGATCACCTCATTCATATGTTCCGAAAACCTCAGTAACTGCAGGAAAAAAACAAACCCTGCCACCTGAATCACAGAGTCCTCCTGGCTCTGGCCAGACCCCTTTCTGGCCTTTCTGCTTAGTCCCGTCCATGACGAATTCTACTGTTGAGAGTGAAAGAGCACCTCGCGTCTCCAGGCTCACTCCTCCGGCCTCTCAAGTCAGCCAGCCGAGCAGCATGTCCAACATCACTACCACCACCGGGCAAAGCCCGGCTACCATGCTATGACCTTGCCCAAGACTTGCCTGCTACTCCTGGCTCCACGCCATCCTCCCCTCCTCCAGGGGCCCAGAGCACTCCTCATCTCTCTCCTAGAGCTCAGCCCTTTTCTACAGCATAGGCCCCGTGGCCACATCTCACCCACTCTACTAAACAAGTCTGTCTTACTCATCTGGGTATCCTCCACAGCAAAACACACACATCCCTGCACAAAGTTATGCGTAGCATATCCAGGGAGAAAGAAATGTAGTTACAAGAAAACCCCTTTATGAAAAGAAACTCAGCACACCTATTTTTTCAAACAATTCCAGGCATCATAATCGTATTTTTCTATTATCCAAGATAATCACCATAACAATTCAATAAAGTAAGCCTAATATTAAATTAAACAGCACTTTAATGAAACAAAAATGATTTTGGCACATTTATAATGAAAAATTTCATTCCATCTTTTACGATTCATATTAGGAAAATGCGAGGAGTATGGAACTTACCATCCGTACGTTGTCTGGTTGGTTCTCACGGGTTAACATGAACCTACAGGGTCATTATCTTCAAAAAGTCATTAAATTCTATGAAAAGCAAGAAAAAAAATAGAAATGGCTCTGAAATAAGCCCTATAATAATATATTTTGGGATATACAGTCCTCTTGAATCATATAATTTTAGATCCAGGAGGCACCTGAAAAAATAATTTAGCCAATCCTTTACAATACAGATACTAGAGAATCTAAGAACCTTTAAACTGAGCTAAGTGACTGAGATATTTTTTAGACTATCCTGAGAAAAGGCAGAAACCTGACCTCCTGGCAAAGGACATCTGCCAGTGTTTTTCATTTGCATTAACTTGTTAAACCAACCAGGTGAAGAGCTCTCATTTCTGAACGACTTTGCCCCTCAATACACTCTTGCACACACCCCTTCCCTCTTGCTGTCTCCTATTCCCAATGCCCCTCACACCTGGAGCTTCCCATTCCCTACAGGTGTAAAAGCGGCATGACAAGACATGGAAGCAACCTAAGTGCCCAGCAACAGACGAATGGATAAAGAAGATGTGGTACATATATACAATGGAATACTACTCAGCTGTGAAACAGAACAAAATCATTCCATTTGCAATAACATGGATGGACCTTGAGGGAATTATGTTAAGTGAAATAAGCCAGCGAGAGAACGATAATCTGTGTATGACTCCACTCACATGAGGAATTTTAAATTATGGACTAAGAACAGTTTAGTGGATACCAGGGGAAAGGTGGGGTGGGGGGTGGGCACAAAGGGTGAAGTGGTGCACCTACAACACGAATGACAAACATTAACGTACAACTGAAATGTCACAAGATTGTAACCTATCATTAACTCAATTAAAAAAAAAAAAGCGGCACGAAAATGTGCAATAGTGGCTGTTTTTCTTTAACTCCAGGCATCACTATAATCTCTCCTCCCCGCACAGCCTTGATCAGAGGAAGGCACGGAGGATCCTCTTCCCTTCACGCTGCACAGGGCGCAGGAACTGCAGCAGAGAGCAGGGACAAGGACCGCTAGAAAAGTGAAGGGGAGCCTGTCCAAGACAGGGGTAGCTGTGGCTGCCGGAACTGAGGCATAAGACAAGAAAGTCACTATTTTATTCTTCTGGAACACTCAAACATAACTGTGTGACAGTTATGCAGAACTTTTAGGATATATCTATATAAAAACAACATAAGTTCAGCTCCCAGGAAACCTGGCCAACCCAGATCTGGACCACATCTCCACAAGCTCCGCCGCAGGTTCCGCACCAGCCATCCCCCCGACTTACTGCGCCTGCATAACAGCCCCTGTGAGACAGGATCCACAAACAGTCATTCTATTCTAGGAGAACGACATCATCAATCCCAAATACCACTACCCCTCATGCAGTCAAAACAGAGCATCTGAAGAAACACCAACTCACATTTACCAGTAAGAATTCCCTGGGTGATCACAGAGCTCCTCAGAACTCACACCTGCAGCCTGGTCTGCAAGCACCTTGCTCATTGGCACAACACACTCCAAGGACGCGTGGATTAGGATAAACGCCTTAAGTGGCAATGCTGACACAATTCAGTTCCTAACGCTTACGTCAGAGGTGGCCCAGCCCCAGGTCAAGAAATAATACTGATACTAGAACCCAACGGTAAACATAAATATCTTTGGGAAGTAGCGTTCCTCTTCCAATCACAAAATTAATTCCTGAATTATTTTACTCTTTTCCCAGAACCAAACAGAAATAAGTGGAAAATAATTGTGAAAGGCCTAGGGAGTATACAGATCCATTATTACTTAAATATAATGAATAAAAAAAGATTTCTCAAGAGAAATAAGATCACACTCGAGCAACACACGAAACTTCTGCACAAGTGCATCACAACTATGCACTTCTGTTTCAAGGGAAACAAGCATACGTGTGTGCACACACATCACACAGGTGTGCTCGGTCCACACAGTGGCGTGGCTGCTTTCCTCTACAGCTCCAGGAATTGGTCTCCTTCGGCACCACACCTTCTATGTCCTGCCGCTTTTCCGCAATGAACAAGTCGGGAGATGGCAGGCAAGTAGCTTATAGAGAGACGGGAAAAAAGTAAGCAAGTGATCGAAAAGGAGACTTTTTACATTATACTGAACAAACTTTTTAGTACAACACTAGGGAACAAATTAAGTACAGCATTATAAGAAACGCAGGGCACTGCCAGAAAAAGAAAAAAAGAATTTTCTTAATTCTGTTTCTTCCTACGTTAGCCACTCAGGCTATTTCCATCATATTTCTCCAGCACTTACACTGTCATCTCTAGTGGAGTTTCCCCACCCACTCAATCATTTAAAAAACGTTTGGAAAAGAACCAGAAGTATAATCAACCTCGCCAAAAGACATTCAGATTTTTGTCCCCACCCTAATATTTGGCTATTTATGCTTATTTCTCGATCTCTTTCCATTCTTCCACCCTTTCCTTCTTCCCGCACTACAAATACACCCAAGCAATTAAGTTACTTCCTTTCTTCCCCACTCCCTACCTCTCAGATTTGCAACATTAATTTCTTCATTCCCCTCATTCCACCTTCAATTCTTCCCTCAAGATACAGAAAGCCAAGAAATGAAGAAAACTGTCAGTAAGCCTTCAAGATGTAGAATTTAATATGCTGAAGACTTCTTGTGGAGGGGTTTTTCCAAGAAAACAAAAACTGAGGATTCTCCATCACCTATTTTTTCAGACATTCCTCCCATCGCATCAAAGTCACTTCAACTGTTTTACATAGTTTCTTCTAGAATGAGAAAGGTCAAACAGGGGTGAGGGTGAGCCCGAGGCTCTGCGTGCCAGTAAATTATCTGAATCCGTAACACCAGCCTCAAAAAGGACATCTAACTAGCTGTTGACCAAAAGATAAAATGTGCAAATCATTCTAGACTTGCTTTTTCTGCAGACATTCCCGAGATGAGCCAGCACAGAGACGAGGGAAGACGCCATGCTTCCTAATTCGCCCTGATGTGCTCAGAACCTTTCTAACACGTCAGAGTAATACATGAGACCCTACAAGGTGCTCTCCTAGTACCAGGAAGACAAGCAAAGTGGAGGGGAGAGAGAGGCAGGAAGGGGATGACAAGACAACATCCTCATCCAGACTAACACACACAACCCGGTGCAAAGCTGACATTCACGAAATGCTCAAATTTCAAGACAACCGTAGAAGGAACGCCGTAAGACTGTGTGAGCAACTGCAAAAGGAATTATACAGCTCAGAACTCCTATAGGAGTTCAGCAACCTACGGCAAATGTATTCCAGAGTAGAAGAAATTTGGCATATGAGATGGTAATTAACAGCTTGGCAAAACCACGGAAAAGTTTTAAGAGATTTACTGGTTTTAATGCGGTGGAAAAGAAAAACTTCAAATATGCTTCAGCTTATGCTAAACGTAAAACATATATTTTTAACCTCTATTCCTTTCAGGTTCACGTCAACCCTAAAATAGCAGAAATCCAGCCATATCATAATGGTTTTCAAACTTCTCCGAAGCACTTGGGGCAAATGAATTTAACTGCACAGGTGGGTCTGGGGAGTCTCAGTGTTCCACTTTTTTTCACACTCAGTTATACGTAGAAGGACTGAACTCTCTGGGGCAGGGACCTCTAATTATCCTAGAAGACAATACTTCCCAAATGCTCCCAGTAAATAGTGACATCAGCAGAACAGCAGAGTGAAAAGCATATGGCTCTAATTCCAGCTCTGAAAGTAACCGTCATTTTGAGCAAGTCATTTACCTTCACTTTATGAAATTTCCTCATCTATGAAATAAAGAGAGGGAGAACTCATTCTCTCTTAAAGACCCTCATAGTTCTAAAACTGTACATTTAAAAAAATTATTTGGCAAACTGTACGCAACATAAAGTTGAATGAAAATAGGCATCAAAACCAAACATACAGTATGAGCCCTACTTTGTGAAATGTATACAAATACGCATTTACTGAAGTATTCATTCCACATGCTATGAACGTAAGGTACAAGGATAAAAACAAAATATTAACAATGAGGTCTATAAGTGGAAATAAAGCTGGCTTTTATTATTTATGTTTCTCTGTATTGCAAATTGTATTCAACGAACATATAAATTCATCATAAAAAGATCCAATTGCTTGAATCCAAGCTTGATATGTGAAATCACAGCTCCTCGGCCTCGCGCAACGAGAGTTCTCTAGAAACACCAGCAGTCCGGGATTCAGTTAGGGGGAAGGGGGAGGGGGGACACCCCTCAACTTTGTTTTTCCACAGCTATTTTTCTCATCTAGTCTGAATCCCCTCCTCCGGGCCCCCTCCTCCCCGCAAAAATCTCCTGGGAGTGACTGAACGCAAGCAACCTAAAACTGGAATTTCTGGGGCTGTGTGGTTTTCTAAAAGCACTGTATTTTCATCTCCCCACCTCCACACACACACACACCCAGAATTGGATTTCATACTTATTTTCGAAACATAATCTCACAGCAGTATTTAAACGTCTTTAAAAAAAAGCACAGGCAGGCTCATCGGAAAAACAGAACCATTTGGCACCTCTGGAGGTGATGTCATTGCCAGCCATGGCTCTGAACTGGCTCTGGAATCCAGCTGTGGCTGGAATCCCTTAGCCCACCCAATGCTATTTAGCAGAAAAACACAGGCCTCCCTGGCCCCAGAAAACCTCAGGGTCACACCTAACTGCTCTGCTTGGGAAGCCCCGTACTTGCAACTTTTCAGCTTGAAACTTTTTGTAGAGCACAGCACCAAACACCATCAGGACCATCCTTGGAAGACCAAACTTTAGCTGCTGCAAAGCTTTATTTATAATCTGGAGGGCCAAACAGGCTAGTTCTGCAGGCCTGTCTGTAGGCAGACCCCGACTCGTGACATGCGTGTCCCAAAAGCCTGATTTTGAGTCACTGATTTGAAGAAAAGAACCATCCATACAGCCTAACCCCCAGAGGAAGCGATGACTAGGCTGGGGAGGGGGTGGGCACAGCAGGGGAATGAGATGGGGACGACAAAAGTAAAGTCGATCTCATTCTGTGAGGTGAGGGGAGGAAATAGAAGGCCTGGCTATCCATACAGATAAAATAACGCACAACGATGGTTTCAGACACAAAGTAAATGAATGAATGCTATTATTATGATTTTTCCCCACAGAAACAGTCATTAAAGTGAGTACTAACTCCCTCAGCCTACGTAAGAAGGTCCAATTAATCTGTAACGCACCTGAAGGCACTGAACACTCACCTGCAAATTTTAACAACAGTTCTAAGGGAAACACACAATGAGGAGTTCTGACTAAAACACAGTTGCTCCCTGGGAGAACAGCGGGAGATGACCCTGGCTGCCACCCGCCCTTCGCACCGGAGTCAGTGAAGAATCCCCATCCATCCACCCCCTGCTCCTGCAGCAGGAGGCTGGGCCCCTCACAAGGGGCCGAGGTGGGCACTCTGGGAGCCCGCACTCGAGGAGTCTAGGACATGGGCCTCCACTCAGGTCCCCCGCGTCCCCACACCCCCTCCACCAGGCCCTGCTCACCTGTCCCTTCTCTGTAAGTGCCAGAGTGCAGCCTCCTGCCTCCCATTGCCAGCACCTCACCAATATGGTCCCCTGTGAAGGGAAACCAGAGCCCTCACCTCCCAAGTTCAGTCCAGAGAGCCACACAAGGCCTTACCACTTACTGTCATACTTTCACCACTCGTGACGATGGGACATGATGAGGAAAGCCCAAATATGTTGGTCTGCTTTTACTTACACTCTAAAGGCAAGGCCAAAATTACACCCAGATACCCAGATGCTTTTTTTTTTAATCATCAAGACCACAGGAGGAGGAGGGAGGTAGAACTTCTATCTCACAATTCCCACGACTGTGCCTACTTGATCTTTTACAGAGCCGTGTTACCTTCTCAACCCTCTAAAAATTAATTTTCAATTATCTATTGCTGAGTACGTGTTTTGTGGTCAATCCATAACTGTCTAAGTCACAGAAAGCTCTCCCTATGACCCAAAGCACATCACAAGTCCCCTTTCCTACTGGCCAGCTTTGACAGAACCTCAGGATCTCGGAGAGGACCCAGACTCTGGCATTCTGCCATCTGTTTCCCTCAGTCTCACAGTGAAGAGCTGCAGAGACCCAGCGATCAGCCAGAAGCTCAACCAATGTGTGAGCGACGCTTTTCCCCACCACCCATGATGTTTCAAGTCTTTACTGGGGCGAGGGGCTGAATCCCAAACCTTCCCATGTACAATCATTCCAAATCCAAATGGTTTTTTTTTTTTTTTTGAGGAAGATCAGCCCTGAGCTAACTACTGCCAATCCTCCTCTCTTCGCTGAGGAAGCCTGCCCTGAGCTAACATCCGTGCCCATCTTCCTCTACTTTATATGTGGGATGCCTACCACAGCATGGAGTGCCAAGCAGTGCTATGTCCGCACCCGGGATCCGAACCAGCGAACCCTGGGCCGCCGAGAAGCGGAATGTGCGAACTTAACCGCTGCGCCACCGGGCCAACCCCCAAATGGTTTTATTAGTATACTCCGACTCCTTTCTCTAAGGCCCAGAACTGTGTGCCTACTTAAAAAGCAAATCCCAGTGACCCGGCCCTCCTCACCCCCTCAGCTGCTCACTCCCACGCTCACATCCCAAGCACTGGCTTTCACATTTTTCCAACTGTGACCCAGAGGAAAATACTTACATCCCAACCCAGTTCACAAATACACAGTAAACACACCCAGACTTAATGGAAACAAAGTTTTCAAATGACTACGTGTGACCCACTCCCACCAGCGAAACCCTATGCTTAGGCAACTTGTGCCAAACCCAGACCCAACCCTGAGCCAGCAAGCCTGCTCTGGGCACTGACAGCCTCAGCTGGAAAAGGGTCCTCTCCCCTCCCGAAGGGGAAGCCCTGCACAGGGGCAGAGTGGCAGCAGTGAGGCTGACCCGAGGCGCGATTATTGCTAATTGAAAGCTTTTCCCAAAGGGCGAGGCTTCTTTTGTCAATTCACATAAAGGTTCCGTATAGAGAAGAGAGGCCTGACTCTCCTGTTGTTGCTTCAACTTCTAAAGGCCAGTCATGGCCTTCTTAAAGGATTTCCTGAAAACTCCTGCCCTAGACCTATAATCCTACCATTATCCCAATTGCATGCATCCCAGCCTGTTAGCTTCTATCTTTCCAGCTCAATCCCTCTTGAACCCCAACTCCAACAGTTCTTTGACCTTGAGCAGCCTGTGCCCCGACCACCTTCCCACTGCCCTGTCTTCACTACCCTCCCTCAGGGGCTGGGCAGCCACGGGTCACCATGATACCCTTAACTCCCAGCCATGCTAGCCTCTAGCACATTCATCTGCTCTATTTCCAGCTAACTCTGACCTTACCTCAGACCTGTACCCAGGTAGCCAAATAAAAATACCTACAACACACCTGTCTCAATTTAAATTCACAACTTTAACTGCACTCTTAGAGATCTCCAGAGATCCTACGACAGTTCCCCAGTCAGCCGCACACCCCCGCTCTCCTGGACATAAATTTCACACCCGTACATAAAGCAAACTAATTACACACCAAAAAAACGTATGATCCTGGAAATTGGCTCTTGTTATGGTCTCAACTGCAATCTAACTACAGCTGTCCTCCAACAGGGAAAACCTGGTATTGTTGAACGAACTCAATGTTATAAATAAACAAAAGTTATTAACCATTCATAAAAAAAATCTGCCCAGTACAAGGCTGACTTCCAACACTACTAAGTTTAAGGGTACTTAACCATTAAAGAGCAGAAGAAAAAGTGTATCTATTCTCAAAATATATTCTTGTTTTCTCTTCTTTAACAAAAATGTTTGGTAATATTCTCTTACTTCTCTTACCAAAGTAGTCCATGTGCAACTCTGCCCCGCCTCTCAGCACCGTCAGGAATCACAGTTTATTGTCCAAATATAATCTGTTCAACCATGCAAACACCTGTGCAATCAGGCGTGTTCAATTTCCAAGGGACAAGTCTAATGACATGGCCGCAGTGATAAGCTCTGGTGCCCTGCTGGTGGGCCTTTTGCTGAAAGAAACAGCTTTTCCCATAATTATCTCTATGTTGAATCAAAATGTCTAATAAGTGCTTTCATGTAATTCAACAGAAAAACAAAACACACGCATTATGGAGCTGCTGTTATTCTACCCCAGGGCACTAATGGTGACACTAATGCACATAAGAAACCCCAGAGTAAAATGAAGTGTCTCTTGGAATTCAAGGGCCAGCAGAACTGAAGCTAAGGAAGCATATCTGCCCAAGCAGGCCATAAAAGGTCAAGGCCAGAACTCCATGTGCTCCAAGAAGGGCACCACGGGAAATCACCGCAGGATAGAAATCACGGGGTATTGCTATCACTGTAAAACTCAGTTCCTCCTGGAGGAGGGGAACACACGACTAACATAGTTGAGAAATCCAGATTGACATCACATATGCCAGCAAAGAGGCAGATTACATTCCAGAACATGCAAAGGCTACGAAGCCCTTCAGAGCAAAAACATAATTACCTTGGAGGAACCTCAGGTAGACGGCAGGAACACCACCTGGACCTGCAGATACGGTCAAGGCCGTGACCCAGCCTACCAGCCTCAGTCACCCAGACTGCCAAGACAAAACAAAGGTGCACAGCGCAAACCACACCAATATGTTCATGCTAACGTGGCAGTTCCTACCTTCACTCACTCAGGCTCCTTCTCAGCATCCTGACTTTCAAACACCCTACCCAACACTTTCTATTACCTAGTTCTAAGACTGCCAAGATATCAGCTTCTCCTCCTCCACCATTCAGCCACTCAACATTTAGGGAATGGCCACTATGTACCCAGCACTGTGCTAGGACATCATAACCTAGTAAGGGACACAGGGAGGAAGCCAATGACGACAATTCACTCTGAGAAATACCTACATAAAACAATGTGCAAAAAGGCATAAGAGCAGAGAAGGAAGTGAGGTAAAACCAGAGCCATCTCTGAAGGATGAAGGAAGCAAAGAAAGGAGGCACAGAACCCCAAGAAGGTGCAAAGGCATCAAGACACCACTACAAGTTGCTCCTTTCAACTTTCAACCTTTGATCAAAAATCACAAAGTTTAGGCCCAAGAACTCACAAGTTAATAAGATGCAAAAGTAAATCAATTTCCCTACTAACATGGTAGCTATTTTTTAAGATTTTATTTTTCCTTTTTCTCCCCAAAGCGCCCCCGGTATGCTAGTTGTATATTTTAGTTGTGGGTCCTTCTAGCTGTGGCATGTGGGACGCCGCCTCAGCGTGGCCTGACGAGCAGTGCTAAGTCTCCACCCTGCATCCGAACCTGCCAAACCCTGGGCCGCCAAAGCAGAGTACGTGAACTTAACCACTCGGCCATGGGGCCGGCCTCCATGGTAGCTATTTGAGAGATACTGGACCTTGAGATTTCCCCTTTTTAAGGTTATTTAAAAATTCCATTTATCCACTGTATTTCAGTTTTCATTGTACAAAGCGAATCAACACTTGACTCTGCTGATAAGCGTGCACCTACGTGTATCACTCACACTGCATCCTCTGCTACTCAGTATAATTAGGGGAGGCACACTAGGACCAATCTCCATCCCAGTCAAAACCTGGGTGGGTATCTCTCTCGTTCTTTTGCTTCTCTCCCACCCCAGGCCAAGGTAGTTCATGTACCACTCTGATGGTGGCTAAGATGACGGTAGGTAACAGTTTAAGATGTGATCTCTTCTAAGTCGGGACAGAGGATGAAGGCAGGAGGCAGCTGAAAAATAGAATCCAGCGTAAGGTCAACTTGCGTTATTTGGCTTAGGGCTGGTGAGCAGACAGGTGGATAACCCTCTTCCTCCACCTGTAGAATAGAGAATAAAAACTCGCCTATTTACCAGTGAGGTGTTTTGTAAAGAAAAAATCTCAGGAAGACAGAAACAGTTTCTAATTGATTAGATTTGGTCCATGCCCTATCTTAGCTAGATGGGGGTTCTTCCACCTCTGCACTAACAGCATTTTGGTCAGACAGGTCTCTCTGGTGAGGAGCTGTCCTCTGCATTGTACGATGGTCAGCAGCATCCCTGGCCTCCGCGCACTAGATGCCAGTAGCTCACCCTCAAGTCGTGGCAATCAAAACTATCTCCAGACATTGCCAGTGTACCCCAAGAGACAAAGATCAGCCACCCGCCCCCACCCCAGTTGAGAAGCACTGTGCCTGATGATGAGCATCAAGCTATTTATTAAATATACAATAAAGAAGAAACTGATGCTGATGAACTGGGCAAAATTCTAGGAAAAAGATTATGTCTTAACCAGCTATTGTCTGCATTTTAATGAAATCTAACAGATATCCCCAACAGAAGAGAATCACCAAAATTAAGGCCAAGGAAGTCACGCAAAGTCTGGAGCATTTAAGCAACAATAAGTACAGCACACAGATGCTCAGGTTTGGCGGAAGCTGCAAGTGAAAAAGAAGAGCCTAGTTAAAAGGTTAAAACTAAATCAAACCAAGTCTATCTTCACATACGCAAGCCCATTCCACCTCCAAAAAAATATCTTCAACAGATTTTAATTCTACAAAATGAACATCTGAAACAGTAACTATTTTGAAATACTTAGAAACACAGAGACCAGACTCCAAATCCCAGCCGGCTCCAACCATTTTCTAGCTCCATGACCCTGACCTCTCTAAGCCGGTTCCCTCCGCAGAGGGGACGACGTAACCAACACAAGGACGTCAGAGGGTGCCCACACTGGAAGTACTAGTGAGAGGCAACTACCAGTAGTTTCTCATACATATTTTATAAACGTATTTCTAATACAAGATGGAACCCACTGCCCAAGTGAATTAAAAAAACACGCTTCTAGTAACTTAACTGAAACAACCCGTTCCTGTAAAAATACCCGCCTTAGATGCCAAGATTTACCTGCACTCTTAAGTCAGCAGAAGAATGAATTACCATCCAAACCCATGGTTACAATAAAAGCAAAAGAAAAATGCTGCCCTTTTTTTTTTCTTTAAGACCACGTTATCCACTACTTATGCTAACTCCAAATATTTACCCAGATTTTTATCCAAATCAACCAAAACACCATTTAAAGCGGCTGAGTTTAAAAATTACCATCTAAATTTTCTACAAAGCCTAACAATCGAGTAGGAAAGAAGAGCATTTTCTCACACATACCAGAGCCAGTTTGCAGTTGCTGTTTTTGCCTCACAGAAGTTGTTTTCTAGCCACAAGCTACTACAAATTGTTCAGACCTTTTGGCAGCAACACAGGAAACTGCCCTTTTCACCCGTTCTCCCACAAAAATGTAGTCAATTTCTAGGCAGGCCCATCTCTCAAGGCTACTTGCTTCACGGAGCCAAATGCACACAATTTTTCATTTAGCCATATGAAAGAGCCCCAAATAGTTTGCATTTTTGTGAAGAAAACTGAAAGCAAGTCACCAAAGACCTGTGGGCAAAGCTCTGCATTAAATCAGCTCCACCACACTTGACGCCAGCATTTGAAATTTATAGGGCATTTGGCATCAGAGCTGTTTCTGTTTTATCCAAATCGTCCAGGATGCAATAGGCAACACGTGAAGCCACTTCCTGCAGCTTCATTGTCCCTGGCTTCCCTCTGTTCTCAACCTGTCAGGTTTTAAATAAGTAGTCAAAATAGGTACCGCTGCCTTTTGATTTAAAAAAAACCCTCAAATCTTCCCTTTGAATCTGGGGTTTTCCCACAATCTTAAGGATCACACAAAGGTATTTCAGTAACCCACAAAGATGACGTTCCTCTCAGCTTTTCAAATTCAAGCATAAAAAAATCAATCTATAGTCTCTCCTTCAATTACTTAAGTAGAGGTGAGGGGAGGAGGGGGTAAATTACTCAACAGCTGTAACGTTTAATTTCTAAAAATAAAGCCGAAATTGCCTTTTGAATGCAAAATTAAAGAAGAAACTTGAAAACCAGGAATTCCTTTCTGTCTCATTTGGCTTAAAATTTCAGACAGGTCATTTATTTTAAATAAATAAATAAATAAAGAAGCCCAAATGGCAGAAAGGCATCTGCAGTTACTCACAAAATGAAGCTGGACACTGCCCTGCCCTGGGACGCAAAGGCCAAAATTCAATCCGGCAGACCAAGCTCCCAATTCACAGACTGAGAAAGAAAACGAGCCCTGTATTTTCCAGGGAGCATTTTCTGTCTCCAAAACTGACTTGCAACCTCAAACAAGTTCCAGTAATGACGCAAAGGCCACTTCTCCAAAGGGTACAGTATCAGAAACTGTCCAAAAACCACACAGGCAATGGACAAGCAAAGGAACCGCGATTCAACTACACACACCATTCCTTTGATTTAATAGAAGTAATCCAAAGAACAGAGTCCAATATCAACACTAACTTAAAATATGCTCAAGTTCAGAAGTCCTTTTCGAAGGTACACTAAATTATTCCAGCAAAATAAATCCTATAGATTATACTGGGAAGAAATCTGGAAGGGAAACTAAAGAATCCAAATTAAAAATTCAAAGGAAAATTCTTACATGTCTAGTAGGTAAGAGGCCTCGCTTGCCTGGATCTAAGCACAAAAGGCACAGCCTGTTATTTTAGGTAATCTTTCCAGTTTAAATAGATAACACGCACATGGAGTAAGCGCTAACTGCAGACAAGCTTTCATTTGCTGCTGCCTTAACTGACAATAATGCAGACCATCTTTCATCTCCATAAACAAAACAGAATATCAAAGAGCCATCACATGGTTGTTTACCACTTAGCATCTTCAAAGTCCATCTAATTGTTAACATTTATGAGAAAGTGTCTACGGAAGGAGCAGAAGAAAGGGCCTCCTCGCTGGAGATCTGTTTCCTCCGCGGGTCTGAGGTGGCCTGTGGGCTGTTCAAGGCCAGCATGAACAGCCTGCCGGACAATCACCAGAGAAACAGAACAAGCATTTCTTGAGTTCACTGTCCACATCTTCACACGATTTATTTTCGAGTAAGTACACAAGAACAGAAGAGCAGCTGCCCGAAGGTTATCCAGAGGTCTGGCACGAGCAGTGGAAGCGCTCAAGTTCACCGTTCAAACACATGGCTTTTCTGGCCCACCTCAGAAAGTTCCGCCTGGGAAAGTTTACTTCAGATACGAGGTAGATGAAAACTAAGGGATCTCCTTACCACTGTCACATTTTTTAAATTTCTCATGCCATTAGAAAACCCATCGCAAAATATAATTGGACTTTTCTAAACAGCAAAAAGAGATGAAGGAAGCAGACTCGGTCAGCGGCCGTCCCACGGCCCTCTGTGCAGCGCGGGCGCGCCGTGCAGTCGCGGTATTACAGAGCGCATGGCCAACGCCGGGGGGGACAGCACACGAGTCCCAGACGGACTGACTCCCAAGAGGTTAAGTTAGCATCTGGATTTACTCACCGTCAGTTGAGGGTGTGTTGTTTGCTTGCTGGTGTGTTTGTGTGCTTTAGGATCTCTCCGTGGTTTACTTTATATGTGGCAAAAGCGCTAAAGGCCCTTCATGCGTCCAAATGAAAAACTCGACACATTTGGCTTCAATCAAGCCAGCGTTTCTTGAAGACAGATTCCAGCTATGAATCCTCCACATTTGTGTGCTGGAAAGGGTGAAAAGGGCAGTTTTCTGTGTTGCTGCCAATGGGCTGAACAATTCTCAGTAGCCTGTGCTAGAGAACAATTTCTCTAAGAAGAAAACTCAACTTCCAAGCCGGCTTGGCGGACTTGTGTGAAATAATGTGATTTTTCTCCATTTACTCTTATTTTCTGTTACACCTTTTCCAGTAAAATCCTTCCCTGGAATTTTATAATCATGTTTTTAAATGACCTTGTTAGTGAAAATAATGCTTAACAGGTTAACTGAAAACCAATCTAACTTTTGCACACATCTAACTTTTGAGCACTAAAATCCTTTCTAGTCTTCTCCATCCACAATATAGTACTAATTTTGTTCAGGTATTCATTTCTGGAAAGTTCTCTCTGAATTCGTCCTGCAAACATTGATTAGACACTTTATAAGGAAACACAACACATACACACACCCCAACCCCCCACCAGGCTGCTTGCTCACTGTGGAGAACGCCAAAATGAACGAGAAACGCTCACAGCCCCTGAGAAATCAATCTAGTAATGGAGAGAGAGAAAGGGCAGAATCCTGAGGGGGGGTGTCAGAGAATCTGTGTGTGTTTTTTGTAAATTCACGGATGATTCTTGTGCATACTAAGTTTTATAAGAACTAAGGTTTAAGAACTGTATTCACACACACAGAGACACCGCCCCCCCCAGAAAGGGAATAAGTTAGTAGGTCATTATTTACTTAAAAAAAACCTCACGACTGAATCACTCAAATTAGACAGCCACCATAGTTATATCTAAAATATCACTCATTTGGGCTGGCCCAGGGGCATAGTGGTTAAGTTCACACGTTCTGCTTCTCGGTGGCCCAGGGTTCGCCGGTTCAGATCCCAGGTGTGTACATGGCACTGCTTAGCACGCCATGCTGCGGTAGGCATCCCACTTATAAAGTAGAGGAAGATGGGCAGGATGTTAGCTCAGGACCAGTCTTCCTCAGCAAAAAGAGGAGGATTGGCAGTAGTTAGCTCAGGGCTAATCTTCCTCAAAAAAAAAAGAAAAGAAAACATCCCTCATTCTGCTACATAAATGAAGTGTACCTAGACGTCAAATTGTCTGAAAAAACTATAAAACTATTATAAAAAATGAGAAAGGTAAATCCCAACTACTGCCACTTAATTAGAATAAAACTCCTGCCTGCCTATTATTTCAGAAAGTAATTAGAATAATTAAGTGAAAATATATATGAATAGGTTTTGCAAAGAGCTTTAAAAGTTTAACATTATAGCACTGGTCAAGGAGCAGCTCTGGTTTTATTATCCCCAGTTAATAAGACCCTGTCGGGAACAAAACAGGCAATGAATTAACATTGGCTGGATTTTCAAAATCAATTTCTAGGCTTCCAGATGAGTGGAAAATATTCGCCAAGGTTGCATACCTCTCAGTGGTTGCAGGTGGCGACATTATTTTGCATAGTTTCAGTATTGCTTTCATATTTTATGTAAATATTATCACCACGTTCATAGTCCTTTGCATTTTTAGTTCAAGATTAAGTTTTTCAGATTTATCTATGCTCATATATGTAGCTCTATGTAGTTCATATATGTAGGTCATTCTTTTTAACTCCTATATAGTACTCCATCATAAAATAAAATAAACTTTCCTTTTCCCAATTGAAGGATAGCTTTCCACTATGTTGCTATTAGAAACATCTCAGTGAGCACTTCTTCCACGTCTCTGCCCAGAGGGACAGGCATCTCCAGGGCACACACCTACTGGAAAGCTGGCTAGTGTGGGACAGTCAATTTTACTTGATATTGCCAAAATGTTCTCCAGGGTGGTTGTACCAATTTATATTCTGTAAATGATGATAACATTTTCTCTACATCTTCCCCACATTTGATGTCTTTAGACTGATATTATGATGGATATGGAAAAATCTCTGTTTAAACTTGAATTTCCTAACTATTAGTGAGATTCATATGCTTACTGGCCATTTGGGTTTTCAGTTCTGTGAATTGCCTACAATTATCCTTGATTTTTCTGTTAGGTTGTCTTTCTTTTTCTTATTGATTTATTGGAGTTGTTCATATAATCTAAATTTTAATCCTTGTAAGATACAGGCTATTTTCAGTAATTCTCCCTGAAAGTCCACCCACAATGGTTGGAACAGACCAAAGTCACTTTTCTTGTATGACTACCAGGATGGGAGTAGGTGGTCCACGGCTGACACATTTAGTCAAGAATGTCATCGGGGCCGGCCCGTGGCCGAGTGGCTAAGTTCGCATGCTCCGCTTTGGCAGCCCAGGGTTTCCCCGGTTCAGATCCTGGGCGCAGACATGGCACCACTCGTCAGGCCATGCTGAGGCGGCATCCCACATAGCACAACTAGAAGGACCCACAACTAAAAATACACAACTATGTACCGGGGGGCTTTGGGGAGAAAAAGGAAAAATAAAATCTTTAAAAAAAAAGAAGAACGTCATCAAGGAACTAGGCTTCTATGCCCTTGCTCTGCCGTCTTTAACACACAGCTTCAACCTCTTCACTGCAAGACAGATGCTGCAGCTCTAGACACTATGTCCACATTCCAGGCAGGAGGGGAAAAAAAAGACCAGACCCCATATTCAGAGAGTAAAGCTTTCACAGAAATTCTTAGCTTACATTTATTTCATTGCCCACAACTGATGATCCTTAAAGGACATCAAAGGAGTCATTGCCCACAACTGATGATCCTTAAAGGACATCAAAGGAGACAGCCATTTTTAAATGGGTACAAAATTAGGGCTGTGTTAGTAAAGAATGGGCTCGGTAGGCAACTAGCAATGTCTCTCAAACATGCATAACAAACATATTCCACCAATTTGAGCCTTGTCTTTCCACTGTAGTATATTTTCCTGTATGCAAGTTTATTTTAACGGAGGCAAATTTCTCAATCTTTTCATTATTTGTTTTCTATGTTCCCAACTTCCCAACAATGCTTATATTTTCTCCTAAAAATTTTACAGATTGGCTTCCTGCCTTCAAGTCTATCTATAATGCATTATAATGAATTTCTGAGTATGGTATAGAGGTAGGGAATGAAATTTTATTTTCTTTCCCATATGGACACTCAGCGGATGTACCAGCCCAGCTTCTTTAACGGCTCACCTTTTCCTAGTGATTTAAACCCCCACCTCTATAACATGACAAGTTTCCTCATATTGACTCATATTGAGTTTCTGGGCTTAAACTGGCTTACATCAATTCACTAGCCTAATTATCTATCCTTGCCAAATAGTTTTAATAGCTTTGATACGTGTGGTAGGGAAAGTCTTCCCAACTCGTTCTTCAAAATTATTTTGGCTATTCTTGAACACATGCTCATTTCCACATGAATTTTAGGGTCAACTGTTCCATAAAAACCCTTCTTGGATTTTGAGTGGATTTTCACCAAAATTATAGATGTATTTGGGAAAAACTTGTATCTTGACAATATCGAGCATTTCCATCCATGGACAATGACAGCTCTCCATTTATTCAGCTCTTCCTTTACATCCTTCAATGTTCCCTAATTTATCCATAAAGGTTTTACATATTTTGCTAGATCTGTCCCTAGGAAACAGAATTTTTGCATTATTAGGAACTAGAAATAAGGTCTTCTTAACATGGCATTTTTTAATTGGCTATCCCATGATTCACTTGGGTTTTACACACAGAATATATAAACTGCAAAAAAGTTTTGATTCTTCCTTTCCAATATTTATGCTCATTTCTTTTCTTGTCATATTGTACTGACAAATTTCAAGAACCACATAAACTACTAAAATAATTTATTTTGACCTTAAGAATATTATGCTATTATCATACTGTTAAGTATGTTAGATATTATTTTGAAAAATACCAATTAGGATATTAGAGAATTATATTGTATTTCTAATTTAGTTAGCATTTTCATGAATATTGGAATTTCATAAAATGCCTTATCTAGCAAAACAATTACAAGTTTTCCTTTCAGTTGGCAATATGATAAAATCTATTAAAGAAATATGAAATGGTATATTATTCCTACATTCTTGAAATGAATTCTACTTGGTTATAGTAGACTTTATTTTTGTTTTATTGGGTTCTTACATATATTTATGAGTGACATTAGCCTATAATTTTCTTTTTTTTCCCACTATTCTGGTCAGTACTTGTTATCAGGGTTATGTTGGCCTTGAAATTTAAAGGAGAACACTTCAGTATAGTTCTGTTTTCTGGAACAGTAAGGGAGTTTTCTGTTCCATAGTAGTATGAAAATAGTTTCCCACAGTCCAGGCCCAGAAACTCATGTTTTTCAATCTGTCCTATGATTATTAATTTCCAAGATTTTCTATTTCTCCTGGAGGAAAACATTTATATTTCCATAGGAATATTTCTATTTTGTTGGCTATTACTACAAGGGGTGCATCTTTATAATGTCTTCTAGTCTAAGGTTGTAACTTTTTTCCTCATTCTTTTTTTTCCTAGCTAAAATAAAGTTTTCTCCTTTATTGAGTGACTTCCCATACTTCCCCACTCACAGAATTACCTTAGATATCATTCCCGTTTTTTTTCCTTCTCCGGTTTTCGCTCGCATCATTAACTCCCTCTTCCTTGTTTACTGGGGCTTATTCTTGGTTCTCTTTCTATTGTCTTAAATGTAATGCTTACTTCATTTCAACTTTTTCCATCTAATATGGCAGTAATTTAAAACCATGAATGTCTGCATACAGCTTTTCTTAGCCTCTTCAAGTTGTGCTATGTAGTGGTCGCTTTCTTAATCTGTTCTAAATAATCTGTAATTCGAGCTGTTATATTCTCCTTGACCCAAAGTGGTTTCTTCTCCTTCTCTACTGCTTACGCACATTCCAAGACTCCAAGACGCTCCCAACATGGGCGTTTCCCACAGTTGAATGAAATGACAGCAAAAAGACCCGTGAATTGACTTTCCTTGATCACTATCTATAGTATGTTTGGTGAGAGATGCCAAGCAACAACTTAGGCTCGCTCTTCACACAGAGTCAACCAGCCCATTGCTGAGGATTAGCCTCATACTGGCTGTGCTGCTCCTGCTCTCAAAACAGTTCTCAGCTCACTCTGACCCCTCCCTTCCTCACTGCCTCCCATGGTTTAGTGAGTGCTGTGATCCTGCCACGGAAGCAGCTCACCGCGGGCGGAGAGCATCATTTCAGCAAGCCTCATCTCAAGACTGAGGACTTCCTATGTCACCTACTGGTGGCTCTAACTATCTGTCAGAAGGTACAACCAACAGGATTGAATGAAAAACATTAAAAACCCTGCACAGACTCAAAGAATGCATTCCAATACTATCCCAAGCAAAACCCTGGCCAAAAACACCAAACTGATACAAAACAGAAAATTCAATCAGGAAAGTAAGGAAGGTATACATCCGAATACAAGGCAACTTTTTTTTCTTAAAAAAAACCTCAGGAAAGAGGGAATCCTCTTTAAAAATGGTAATAATAGGGGCTGGCCCCGTGGCCGAGTGGTTAAGTTCACCCACTCTGCTGCAGGAGGCCCAGTGTTTCGTTGGTTTGAATCCTGGGCGCTGCCATGGCACTGCTCATCAAACCACGCTGAGGCAGCGTCCCACATGCCACAACTAGAAGGACCCACAATGAAGAATATACAACTATGTACCGGGGGGCTTTGGGGAGAAAAAGGAAAAAATAAAATCATTTTTAAAAAAAGGTAATAATAACAATAGTAGTAAGAGCATCAGCTAACTCTTCTTGAATGCTTCCCAGGCACCAGGCATTCTGCTAACAGTTTTTGCATAATCTATCTAGTTTAATCCTCACAAACCCCATGAAGTAAGTAATATTCTTGTCTCCACTTCATAGATGATGAAACTAAGGCAGAGAGATGCTAAGCGACAACCCAGGTATGCTGGCTCCAATAGTGATCCTAATTACTATACTATATACTACCCAATACTACACGCTTTATACCATCTCCTACAGATAATTCTTCATCAGCTTTATATTCAAACCTTCATAAAGTCACTCATCAAAGGGAACAATCTCTGAATTGCTTTACTTTGCACAATAAATTACTAATATGATTGAGTTCAAATCTGGGCTCAACCAATTAGCTTCTGTGCAAGTGATTTAGTCCCCTTTCCTCAATGTCCTCAGCTGCAAAATGAAAATTACCAATTGCATCGATCTCCTAAATTGAGTGTCGGGTTAAAAATGAATGAAAACATTCTAGTTCTATTACAGCACCTGGTACATGTAAGCCATCATGTTAGCTGTCATTGTAAGAACAGAGTAATCAGCATTATCATCCATTGTTCCTAGGGGGTATTTCCTTCCAATTATAAATAACATCATCATATACAAGCCTTTTAAAAATTGAATTCTGTAAGATCAATCTCTTGTGGATATCACAGATATTAAGTAATCAAATATGTCTCTGGATAAAATTCTTGTGCCATCATCATACTTTCCAAGAAGACAGGAATTTCTGTCTGTTTTGTAAATCATTCTATTTCCATTGCCTACCACATTGCTTGGCACCAATTCATTTTTGTTGAATAAATTAGTTAAAAGTACGTCTTCAAACAATTTAGAAAGAAATGAATATGTTATGTCGTTATGTCCTGGAAAACTATGTCAAAAAAAAAGTTTTACACAAAAACTTTCATAAAATGAAAGAATGGCAAAAGCAATTCTTCTATATTAATAAATGATATACTGCTATTTAATACATACAGTAATTACTAAGTGGTAAATCAAAAACTTAAACGATTTTATTATTTCATCTACTACTCTAAAAGTTTACATAATCACGACGACCTAAATCATTTGAAGGACGTCAACTGCCTTACTATGCATTTCCTTTCCTGTCATCCTTCACCTTCCCTCCAAAATTAGTTCCATCTAATCTTTAGCGAGCCAAAGATTTCAGTGCATACAAACATAAACTTCCCTTTCCTGAAGAGAACTCTGTCTACAGGAGTATTTAACTTTCTTTTCATATCAAATAAATAAACTTTTTAAAAACAAACCATGGAGAAGCCTGCCAGTTTATAAGTGGCAGTCAGTCCTTATCATTTCACTCATTCAGCATCTATTTATTGAACACTCCCTGTGAGTCAGGCATTGGGCTAAACTCTGAGAAAAGAGGAGGGAGGTAAGACCCAGCCCGTGTTCTCAAAGCACTCCCAGTCCCTGTTAGAGAGAGAACTAAACATCATAAAGCAGTATGACAGGTCCACCACCAAGGCAGAATCACAGAGGAAGGAGAGACCAACGGCTGCCGGGGCGAGGGCAGTACAAGCGAACATCGCTGGATGACCACCCTTCTCCCTGAACTTGGAAGGTCAGTGGAAGTTTGACAGGCGAGGAAAAGGCAAAACAGGCAGAGGGAGTAACATACAGAAAAGCCCAAGTCATGAACAATGTGGCACGTTCATGAGGACACTGAGCAATCTGTAATTTGGTATCACAAAGAGCAGGGTTTATGGTGGAGAGTGTTGGGAAATGAGGGTGCAGAGCTGCCGGGAAGGAGGGGTGCTCATTAAAAAGAGACTTATATCCTTGCTGAGGAGGCGAAGGCAGGACTAAACCTACCCTGCTCAAGAAGTTCCCATTTCTGTCACAGAAGGGCATGTGACAGATGGTGAATAGGCAGGACCACAAGCCAAAGCGTGCACGTCAACCATGAGAGGCAATCACCAGCACACGCAAGTTATTTATGCTTTAACTGTCAAGTTCCCCAACTAGACAGAGAGGTCCCTGAGGGCAGAACCACACGTATGACTGAAGCTTCTATCCCAAAGGCCTACAGCCGCAATTCCTTTATGTAACAGATGTCAAAGGCCTACAATGCACTAGAAATTATACTAAGCACTGGGTACTCACGGATGTTATACTGTCCCATCCCAACTAATGCCAGAGCCTCTCTGAGGAAGTGACATTTACAGCGATACCCGAGGATGAGAAAAGGAAGGCCTGTAGGAGTTTCAGTTCCTATCCTCTACCTGTATCCTCGGCTGACGTTTAACAATAAATAACCTCTTCCTTAATACACTTGTTAGGATTCAAAGCCACCCTTGTCTGAATTCTCCTGTTTCTTAGTCCCCTTACTCTATATTCCTCATTGTCTGCAGGTGTCCTTCCAAAACTCTGTCCAGCCCATTTCCTTCTCCACTGGAGGCCACATTCTACTCTGCTTATTTCAAGTTTATTTTGGTATTTTTTTAAGTCCATGCTTTTTTGATTGCTTTCATATAAATTATCTAGTTAAGAGGCAATGCAGTGGAGGGGTTAAAAGTGTGTCAGCTCAGTGGTCAAACCCCTAACAAGGCCCACCTCCACCCTCGGGAAGCATGTGATCCTGGACACCTCTCGAAGCCTGTTTCCCCTCCCAGATGACAAGGATAAGGGTATCCAATTCCTGCCTTGTTTTGAGGATTAAATGAGGGACTGCATAGAAAAGTACTTAGCATAACACCACAATGTTAGGTATTTTATTGTTAATCACTAAACCAACATCCTAAGGAACTTAAGGCATGAATTATTACCTTTTTTAACAGACTTGCTCAAGATCAGACAGCCATTATTTCTAGTGTAGACTGCCCAAATGTAATGTACATTTCTGGACATAATCAATTATCAAAGTCACAATATCAAACCACTGGCCCACATTCATCTCCTCTTGGATGAGTGACTGTGGCTTTGTCAAAAATCAATCATCTTCCCAGAAAATCAACTCCCCTTTAGACTTTCATTTCCTAGCTGCCTCTAACCCCGTTTTCTCCTTCACCCACATTTGTCATGACTTGCATCTGCCACCTGTTCTTTGCACAGGTCGGTAGCTTCATTGCCACAGCAAACCCTCTGCTCCAAGGCCACCGAGGTATGGAAATACTGTGCAAGCAGCAAGGCAAGCTCAGAGCGGAATATCATGCGAGGGGACCTGAAGCCCTGAGCTGGCCTCCTGGGTTACTTCCCTGCCAGTGGTCTTGGTCTATTTCAAACTGTATGAAGCTCACAGGGGTAAAAGGAAACCGAAATATAAAATCATCCTTTAATAGCATAGAAAAATCCTCACAAAGTGGATCAGAGCAAAGCTGTGCAAAATCACCTAAAAGACACCAAATGGCCCCAAGTCACTAAGACTTGAGTCACTATGACTGAAATCATTAAAATGACTGAAAAAAGTTTGTCCACCTTAAGAGTGGCCCCCAATGAAGAAACAGAGAAAAGAAATTCAGGGGGAGAGTATGTGGTCAGACTGACCCACATACTTAGTCCCTTCTAGCAAGAACGGCCCTATTGTGAGGAGGGATGAGGGCAGGGACCAGAGGCATTTTGCTGATGCTATATGGACGAGGCAAAGCAGCTGGCCCAGAACACGCAGATAACAGATATGAAAAATAGCAGAGAACTACTCATGAGCCTGCTCTTACCATTATAACCAACTTTCCAGTTCTGATTCCACACTCACAACTCACTACGTGACATGTGTCATGTGGCCAACAAGCAGAACACACAATAGACAGGATGATGTGCATATTTATTCCTCTTGCCCAATATATTTCCCACTATAAGTTAAAATTGGCATTCTAGTAATTTTGACCCTTCTATCTCTTATAAAGGTTCATTATTTGTTTGCAGGAGTTGTGTTTTTGGTTTTTGTTTCTCTTGCTGGGCGGGGGAGGAGGAAGGGCATGGTTCAGCTTTCCCACGCCCCACAATTAACAAGATACTGACTGACAAGACCGAATTTGCATCTCTAAGGCAGAGGCTCAAACTCTGGGCTAACGTGAGTTGAACAACATAAATATCACACTGTAAGGGAAGTCACTGTGTACCAACACACCTGTCTGTCCTGGTGTACGACACCAATTCAGGCCTTCACACAAATCATTCTGCACATCTCGGCCAAATCCTATTCAGCCTTTTAAATGTTATTTTAATCTTGCCATAACTGAGCAGCTCAAATGGATCCCCACTGCCTTTCAGATCAAATCCTAACTCCTCCAGCTTACAGGAAGGCCTTCTCTACCCAGTCCTCCAGCCACAGTCCGGCCCCTCTGCATTCACCCCATCTCCACCCGGAAGCACTCATTTCACCTCCATTCTCTGGTCCCATCCCCTTTCTCTAACAGAATTCATCCGTTCTTCCCAAACTTCTTCCCTTACTATAAATTCCTTTAGGTACCTCACTAATACATTACTGGTCTTAAAATTACTCTGCCACTGTTTTATCTATTTAGCTCATTGTCTAACATTGTATAAGCTGAAGTAAAAGAATTCTGACCACTTACATATCCTTCATTCCAAGTACATACCACGTACGGGACCAGACAAAATATAGAGGAAAAACACTTATTTTTCTAATGAATGAAAATTACTTGATGACAACCAAATACTAAAAAGTTAAATTTCCGTCTGTATCAGGGTTGGGTTTGAAACTTTTTCTTTTCTTTCTGAGAGCCATTAGGTGTAACTGATTCCTTTAAATCTGAAATACACTTGGTCCTAACAGCAAGGCCTATCATTTAGACTCCCATCTAAGTGTCTGTCACTCACATCCAAGCATGTATTTTAATATAACAAAAGCTGACAAGAAGGCAAATAGGCTTCCTTTCCACCAGGCCAGGCCCCAACATAACTGTGGTAGCTCCCCCTGGAATACAGCAGATTGGGTCTCGGCAGGCTGTTGCCTAGGAAGTCAAACAATTATCACCCATTACACCTCACAAGCCTACAGGGATGCAAATGTTTGCCAGAAAGATACAAGGCCAACGGCGAATGCAGCCAATGATTAACAGTGGCTCCACGAGCCAAACGTCACAGCAATAGGACTGGCATCACTCCAAAAAGTTTATATGCACATGACATCAACAAAAACGAAATGCTTGTATGGTGTAACCTCTTGTCCCAATGTTTATCACAAGACAGCACTTCACTAAAGGAGAGCAGTTTGTTCATCTTCCTTAAAGAAATGAAGGATAATCTCTGGGCCTTTAATCCTTACTCAGTTTTCAGGTCCTGCGGTGATCAACCCTTTCTGTACCACATCAGGAAAACATGGGAAGCAAGTGTGATGACCTTTCATTATAACCCTTTACAAAGGCCATGTGTGCATGCAACTTCCTAGGTAAACATGCATTTAAAACCAGCGGGGCCTTAAGACAGTCCCCAAATTGGGAAAACTTCAACTTATTAAGCCCATCCCCCCAAAAAATCATCATTCATTCAACAAAAATTTATTGAGTTCATAAGCTAGACATTTAGAGATTTAATGATAAACATGAGTTTGATTTCCAAAAAGAAATTTTAAAGAATTGTCTAAAAAGTATTTATTCATGTTTCCAAGAATCTAAGAAGATTCTGAAGTCAAGTCAACTTTCTGCTGATACTCAATTGTAAAAAGCTTACTCAAAACGGCCAGGACTTGAGGAGCAAAGTGAAAATCCCGCACCGAAACTTCTACAAGAGCCTAAGAAAAACTCAACCGTCCACCAGGCGGGATTCTTAGTTGGTGGCTGCCAAGATAATTTCAAATGATCTGACAAAAAACTGATGAGTCAAAAGAAAGCCAGCGTTCTCATGTTTTTACAAATTAGATATCTGAGTTTAAAAGTTAGCCATTATAATTGATGAGGCAGATTTGTCCTTTATCACTGCTATGAACAAAAAAGATGATTTCAAACCACCAGCTCACATCACCAGTCTCTCCAGAGCAACAGCAGAACCACCAACACCTTTTAAGAATTAATACCTGCTTTAAAGACTATCTCCAAGGGGGCAAAGCAGTTATTAGGCCCCTTAGAAAAAAAGTATAAGCCAAACAAGTCCTTTGTGACTCGAGCACAAAGCACCTTCCATTCTGTGTACAGAAAGTATGTTCCCCTCTGAGAACACGTAATCACGTGCTATTTGTCGCTAATGGACTTGGGCATCCCTCAGGGTGACAATTTTGCTCTCCACGGAATAAAGCAATGAAGTAAAAATATCCCACTGTCTGATGCTCAGGACATACCAGACTATACAAGAAGTTGAGTCCAACTGGTTCATTATTTTAAAAGGGAAAATGTTAACTCTCAATGTACGGTGGAATCGTTAAATCTGATCCAGTACTCTGAACACTAAAACACTACATTCTCGAAGTACATGTCCCTCACCGACATAGCCTCAAACAGCAAAACTTTTCACGACTCCATAACCAGATGTAAAGAAGGCCATGCAGTCTCTAAAGCATACGGCAAATTATACCAGTTTCATGGAAGGTCAGGGCACACTACCTGCTACAGATAAATACTTATTTACATTTATATTTTCCTCTTCATTATTGCTCTCAAGTCATACTTGAGTAATCAGATGACAACTGTTATAAATAACAATTACTTAAAGCAATGTTTCTCAGCTGAAGTAATCTGAATTTGTCACATCCTTTTCCTCATGTCCCCAATTCTCCACACATCGTATGAAGTCTTGCTGCATTTGCGAGTGGCCAAATCACTGAGGGCACGCCCATAAGGACCACTCAGCTAGGCGGGGAGAGGGCTGCAAGGGAAAAAGGATCTACCCTTCGGGGAATGCAATCTGAGAGTTCTGATGATCAAAGCTTTTATCAAAGAGCAAACATTTCAACCTTCTCATCTTCCAATCAGTGTAACTTATTCGTGATAACACTACAGAGGGAATACTAAAGGGAAAACGGGTATCTTAGACTTTCCCTATGCACGTGGTGCTTTCCTCTTAGCATGTCTACCCTTTCCAAAATTCTGGTAAGGAAACAGGAGACCTTATCTCCTATGACCTCTCTCACCCCTGGTGGGCTCCACTTAGGAGAGCATCGGTGAAGTGCTGAGGCCTTCCCTATTTGCTTAGGACTGAAAAGCTTAACAGTCTAGTGTTTATTTTGCAAAAACCTGAAAATATCACCGCACCCCACTCCCCACCTGAGCATTTATGAAAAGGTGTTTTTAGTAAATTCCTCCAGAAAAATTCTAAAGAATCACCTGGGTAAACAGTATGTTAATCACTGTCCTTTCAAAAGCTAAATTTACATTCTACAACGTCATCCTATGGAAATAAATTTTTTAAAACATAAAGGATTGGAACTATCACAGCTCTATTTTTAAAATTCCAAGTTAATTACAGAAATTAAAAGTCTATTCCCCTCCATGGAATCCTGAATATGATTCACATTCAAAGAATGACTTAGATTTTATCCATTTACTTTGAAAACTTTGAGACACCTGTCAAATTACAAAGCAATTGCATAAACATTCCAGTGACATTTAACTGCTACCAAACTGCAGAAAGCTGATCTTTAACAGGCCACAGCTGTGGGTGCCACGCTACCTAAAAGTCTGACCCGAGCCTCGATTGTTCCAGGCCCTTTGTCCAACAATGGAATCCTCAGGGGAGGATTTGTTCTGTTTTGTTTTTCCGTGCAGCACCCAACCCAATGAGGATAACATGTGGACTGTGGCCGTGCACAAACACACGTGCACTCACCGTCACCCGCCCACGATACACTATTCAGAACCACTGCTGGCAGTTCTTCAATTCCTTTAACAAAAGGCCCAGGGGTCTCCCAAGAACAGAAGACTCCAGACCAGGGCTGTGCTATACGCTTACAACAACCCGACGACAAACCAGAGGCTCAGCGAAGTGACATCTCAAGAGCGAAGCCAGCAAGATGCGAAGGAGGCTTCCGAGAGCTGACCACCCGCAGGCCTGCACCATCCTCGGCCCCGGGCAGTACTCTCAGTGCTGCGGCCCTCCCCGCTGCCTGACCCTGTCCTCGGTCCGCGCAGTGCCCTCCCCCAGCCCCCTAGGCACAGCGACCCTCCCCACCACCTGGACCTTCTGCTCTCACCACTGCCTCTCCGACCCTCGGTTTTAAAGGATTTAAAAGCAACTCTTGGAGGAGGTGTACCACAAATTGCCAAAACTGCATCAACAGGCTTCTACTGGGAGCGCTCCTCCGCTGACTAAATAGCCAGGACTCACCTGTGATGAATAAATGAAAAGCAGTAAGATATTTTGGAGTATAAGAGGAAGCCATTTGGTTTAAAACTAATTGAACCTGACGGTGTTTTTCCAGAAAGGCCTGACGTGGCCTGTTGAGAACGCATTGTACATCTGCTTTGAACATTTACAACGTCCCAAAGCCAAGAATGATGCCCTTCAAGAAAGGGATGTAGTTTCCCCCGCCTTTCAGTATTTCTTTAAGGATAAGCATCTCTTCCCAGAAACTAAGGATTAATTACTGACCTGCTGACCACCAACTTGCTGTGCTCACCTTGTGACCACTGACCTGCTGAGCTAGCTAAGCATCTCGCGACGGCAGAAAAGGGGCATTCCTGTCATATGTGATGTATGCTCCTTGTTCCAAGACGGTATATAACCACTCTGTACACCCTACTTCTTTGGTGTGCTTCCCTCCCTGGGGAAGGAAGGCCCCTGGGCTATATCCTCAGACCTGGCTCATCTAATAAACCCACCCCAATTTTGATGTAAAGATTGACTACCGATTATTTGTGTCGACACCTGCATAAGTCTGTATATCTTCAGAAAGCAGAAAGTTAGCGACAAGTCATCTTACGTAAGCCTTCCTCCGTATGGTAATAAGATCAAGGTAAATATGCAGCCTCCCCTGCATATTTTAGATCCTCAAATAGCTCTCTTTAAGATGCACTGCATTTCCAACTAGGCAGTTTCTCAAGCACCTACCTCAGTATTAAATAATTTTCTTAATCAGAATCGTTTATATAATGACTCCACCAGCCTCATCTTGTAAAAATGCACTTGTAGTCAAACATAATTACATATATACAGCAACAGCTGCTAATAAAGTAAATGACATCCTCCGTCTCAAGGTACCAAAGGCTCTCACTGATTTTAAAGTTTACAGAGAATATTAAAACGCAGTGCAGTGCTAAATACCAAGCAGGCACCTCCAAAAAAAGTGAAATGATAGAACTGTTGGTGTAAGTACTTAACTCAAACAGCAGATTTACCTAAATGTCCATTTAGACTAATGGGTAGAAAAGAAATCAGACAGGTTAGAATGAGAAAACATACAAAGATTAAACAAAAGCGGCAAACTAGAGTAAGCTACCTAAGTAATAGCAATGGACCAACAAAATGCCAAAGGAAGGGCTGACCGGGTACCCAAATGGCTCTGAAAGAATCAAACATCCAGGGAGTAAATTCAATAGGTTTGTGCCAATAAGCAGGCTGAGAGAATGCATGCTCAATATTAAGTATTAGAATTATCTGATTTAATTAACTGGAAATTTTACTAACTACAAATTAAAACTAACTCTTGGCCAATGTTACAATTCAAAACTTCCTGATTTCCCCATTCAATTCTTCCATTACATGAATTGCCACAAAAAAGAAAATAATTTATAAACACACTAACTGAAAACTCAGTAGAATTATAAACACTTATATCCAAAACAATAAATAAATAATCCAACCCATGAGTTATTAATTACGTTCACTCTAAAATGAAGCACGGAAATTAGGGACGTGTTTTCCAGGATTTTGACTATGAAGCTCTAACACGTCTTCTGTCTCAAGCTTTCTCCCATCTGAAGGCAGCATTTAATAAAGTACACAAACGAGAATTAGGAAAAGATTCCACTTTAATATTCACATTAGCAAAAGATAAATCTCCCTCTTTAAATGCCATGAAATGATTTCTCGAGGAAGAAGGCGAAGCCACACAAGTCAAAGGACATTACTCCAAAGGGAATAAAATGTAAAAGGAAAGAGGAAACAGCATCTGTTCAAACGAGACAGCAAATCTCAAAGCAGCTTCAGTTCTGGGAAAGATATCCCTAAAAACACATTTGATGAGAAAATCACTCAAAGAAATGCTTACAGATAAGCCCCTGACCACGTGTATGTGACAAGAGTTTCCAAGCACCACAGAAAAGGTACCAACAGCCTTAGGGCACACAATGCAGTGGGTTAGGGAGTTTAGCACAGCAGTTCAGAAAGCAGTGGAATGGTACAAGGCCTTCATCCTTACTTCATTTTCTTTCATACATAAAATACAAGAGCATTTACCTCCTTTCAACTCCTGAGAACGTCAGGGGAATAAATGAAATAAGAGTTGTGGTTCCTTTGAAGAAAGCTGATTATATAAACCTTCATTCTTTCTCACTATTCAAAAACTGGCTTGCACAGGTCATAGGTCTCAATGGGACAAAGTAAAAACTCATAAATGGCACTATCCACTTTACAAAGTATTAAAGATCCATACTTTAACCTCAAGAACCAGCAGTGGGGCTGGCAGACCCTCGCCTCAGGATATCACAGGTGAGGCGCATGTGCCAGATTAACTTGCCCAAGGCACGGACTCAGATCTTGGACGTTACCCCAAATTCTGTTTACTACGTCACTTAATATCCCAAGGCACAGAGGAACTTGTAATTGTGAGAAACTGTACAAAACAGGACATTTTCTTAGCTACCAGTGCTGCCAAAATAATAACCGTAAGGTAACGATCTCATATATATATATATACACCAAGGTTGAGGTATGTCTACTTACCCCATAATAGCACCTCCCCATTCATGTTACACTTAAAACTCCAGAGCTAACAATGCAACAGACACACAAACAACCCAATTCAAAAACAGGGAAAGGTCTTGAATAGACATTCTCCAAAGAAGATATAGGAACAGCCAATAAGCACATGAAAAGATGCTCAACATCAGGAAGTCATTAGGGAAATGCAAATCAAAACCTCAAGAACCCACTTCACACTCACTAGGATGGCTATTGTAATTTTTTTTTTAAAGGAAAATAGCATAGGCAAGGATATGGAGAAACTGAAAGCCTCGTGAATGACTAGTGGGAATGTAAAATGGTATAGTCACTGTGGAAAACAGTTTAATGGGTTCTCAAAAATTTAAGAATTACCATATGACCCAGAAATTCCTCTCCTAGGTATATACTCAAAAGAACCGAAAGCAGGAACCAAAGAAATACTTGTACGCCAATAATCACAGCAGTATTATTCAAATAGCAAAAGGCAGAAACAACACAAATGTCCACCAACAGGTGGACAAACAAAATGTGGTAGAACATACAATGTTTAGTCAGCCTTAAAAAGGAATGAAATTCTGTCACATGCTACGACATGGATGAACCTTGAAAACATTATGCTTAGTGAAATATGCCAGACACAAAAGGCCAAAGATTGTACGATTCCACTTATAGGAAGCACCTCGAATAGGCAAATTCAGAGACAAAGTAGAATAAAGGTTACCTGGAGCTGAGGAAAAGGGGAGAAGTTATTGTTTAATGGGCACAGAGCCTACGTTTGGGATGAAGAAAAAGTTCTAGAAATAGTAGTGATGGTTGCACAATACTATGAATATACTCAACGCCACTGAATTGTACACTAAAAGAATGGTTAAAAAGGTAAATTTGATGGATATTTTTATATATATTTATTTTACCACAATAAAAATAAAACTCAAGGGCTAAATCTACAGTCACCAACAATTACGTGAAGACATAAGCACAGAAAGTACTATGACTGTTACAACATCCCCTAATGAATACGGTGAAACATGAAGTCAGCAAGCCAGCTTCTGAATACAAGTCAGGCTTAACACTGTGGCAAACCGACACTAGAGACCTGTATGCCCAACCAAATGAAAAGGCTAGTTATGGTTTCATATCTACCAGAACCAACTGTGAATCTGCTATCTGAGGCCAACAAACATTGTGAGGGATGGGGGAGAATAATATAACTCCAATGCATTAAAAGTTAGAAATGAAGAAAATGAAGCTCAGAGGTATGTTTCCAAGACCAGAGAACTGGTTAATGATAAAATAAGGTCCAGAACTACTCAGGCCTTGTCTCCTAAACTAGTGTTCTTTCTACACGCAGTTTAACTTGACCACGTTACTTATCCTCCCTCTCAAGACAGAGATAGCATTCATTTTATTTATTTTTTTTAATTGAGTTAATGAGAGGTTACAATCTTGCGTGATTTCAGTTGTACATTAATGTTTGTCATTCGTGTTGTAGGTGCACCATTTCACCCTTTGTGCCCACCCCCCACCCCACCTTTCCCCTGGTAGCCACTAATCTGTTCTCTTTGTCCACATTTTTAAATTCCTCATATGAGTGGAGTCATACACAGATTATCCTTCTCTCGCTGGCTTATTTCACTTAACATAATTCCCTCAACATAATTCCCTCAAGGTCCATCCATGTTGTTGCAAATGGGATGATTTTGTTCTGTTTTGCAGCTGAGTAGTATTCCATTGTATATATGTACCACATCTTCTTTATCCATTCATCTGTTGATGGGCACTTAGGTTGCTTCCATGTCTTGGCTATTGTAAATAATGCTGCAATGAACATTGGGGTGCATAGGACTTTTGGAATTGCTGACTTCAAGCTCTTTGGATAGATACCCAGTAGTGGAATGGCTGTATCGTATGGCAGTTCTATTTTTAATTTTTTGAGGAATCTCCATAATGTTTTCCATAGTGGCTGCACTAGTTTGCATTCCCACCAGCAATCTATGAGGGTTCCGTTCTCTCCACAACCTCTCCAACATTGGTTACTATTAGATTTAGATATTTTTGTCATTCTAATGGGTGTAAGGAGATAGCATTCATTTTAAAAAGGGTTATTCAAATATCCTTAAAATTACACTTCAAGGATTACACTATAACTCTTAATTCTACCTCCCTTAACTCAATGTGGAGGTGGGAGGGCTCATTCTCCTACTCCTGATCACTAAAGAATCAAGCTGGCATAGTATCCTATGCGGGTTATTCCAAAAGGACAAAGAAGAGGGGCCAGCCCAGTGCCATAGTGGTTAAATTCATGTGCTCTGCTACAGTGGCCTAGGGTTCAGGGGTTCAGATCCCAGGTGCAGACCCACACACCACTCATCAAGCTACTCTGTGGCAGCATCCTACATACAAAATAGAGGAAGATTGGCACAGATGTTAGCTCAGGGCCAGTCTTCCTCACACACACACACAAAAAGAACAAAGATGACTAAACTCAAATCCTAGAAAAATGGAAAATCAATAAGCCTAAACAGCTTAAGGGTTTCACTTTGCTAACAGGCAGAAAGGAGAAAAGAAACTTCACACCTAAGTGCCTGACTACAAAGGGACAATCATTCACAGAACCCACATCCGTGATCAAATGTACCTGCCCAGCTTAAGCATCCCACCAGTCCGGAAGACCTTAGTTATGAAGACAAAGTTCAAGATCCTGTTTGAGAAAAGCATCCAAGATCTCTCTTGGTTAAAAAGACCAATCCTTTATGGAAAGGTATAGACGCAGGACTACTTAACGAAGGCAACACCCACGACAACAATGAGCAAAGCCAGGAGACACTGCCCAACTGAGAGGCCACTGCAAAGCCCCACAGGGAAATAAATGGCTAGGATCTCACTACAGCCCGCGAACGAGGAAAGTTACGGAGCTCTCCTGCCCACAACATTCCACAGACACTTCAAGCAACCCACACCTTTGTCTTCTTCCTAGATCTAGTGCCTAACTGAGAAGAGCTTCACGTGTCACCTTGTGCTTCCTTCCCCAGTGGACAGCAACGCCTTGATCTTCAAAATGTGGTCACCAAGTTATGATCCTTCCAACTGAAATCAACAAATATTGACTGAGCTCTTCTGTGAGAGATGCTACAGGAGATACAGAGACATCAGTGACCTGTTCATTGTTATCAAGAGCCTTATAATCCGGTGGAAAACAGACGTTTACACGTAAAAGACGACAAACAGCGTAGATAAGCTGGGCTCTGGGATCACCCTGCCCTGAGTTCAAACCTAAGCATAACCTTTGATGACTTCACCCCTCCACGCCTCAGTTCCCTTATTTCTACACTGTGGATAACAACACCCACCCTCCCTGTTGGGAAGTTGTGAGGTAAAACCGAAATAAGCAACGTGCTTATTCGCACAGGGACCAGTGCAAAGTAAGTGTTCACAGGCCAATAATGTCACTGTCCATTATCATTACAACAGAAGCACAAATGCTGCCAGGACACAATAAACAGCACCAAAGTGTGGAGGCCAGGACAGACTAACTGAGGTGACCAGAGAAAGTCTGAGGGAAACGCCAGAAGCTGAGGCGCATCTTCAAAGAAAATGGTCTTGAGAAGAGTGAACAGAGACCTGAGTTACAAGCTGGGTCTGAGGCTCACCTCTTTCGTGGCCCGGGCAGTGGGGATTATGTAACATTGCAGGATTGCAGTTTCTCCATCTATATATTAAAAAGGCTGAATTAAATGACTGCTCAGATCTGGAGCTCAGATTCTGTGATTTGGTGTAGGAAGCAGTGAGCAAAGGGAACGGAGGAAGGAATTCTCAGGACGGTTTATGGAATGTCTTAGGAAAACATATGGCTGTACCAGGACAGGGAAGAATCCTCTAGCGAGGGCAGAGGATCCAACTGGGAGGGGGACGACTGCTAATTCTGACACGGTTATAGTAGCAGGAGCTGCCGAGGCCACTGAGCAGGACAGGGCGTGACCTCAGAGCAGAAGAAGGATGGGATAAAATAACTGCCCAGAGCGCAGAAGAAAGTGGGAAATGGAGATTAAGGGGCAAAAACCAATTAGGAGGCTGAATGGATGGAATTCGATGATTCCTTTTTTTTTTAAAGATTTTATTTTTTCCTTTTTCTCCCCAAAGCCCCCCAGTACATAGTTGTATATTTCTCGTTGTGGGTTCCTCTAGTTGTGGTATGTGGGACGCTGTCTCAGCGTGGTTTGATGAGCAGTGCCATGTCCGCGCCCAGGATTCGAACCAACGAAACACTGGGACGCCTGCAGCGGAGCGCGCGAACTTAACCACTCGGCCACGGGGCCAGCCCCTGGAATTCGATGATTCTGATGGTGAGATGGGAACTGGAGCCATGGAGAAGATTTACAAATCTCTAAGTTCTTGCCCCGAGCTTTGAGACTAATTAAAAGCAGTGGTTTTAGAAAAGCCCCCTAAAGTCTCTAGGTTCCCTCATAAAATAAAACTTTATTTCTTCCAATTCTATGATTCTAAGATTCTGATACAACTGATGTGGATTGGGCCCCAGGCTTTTTCCTAAAGGTCTCCGGATGATTTTAATGTACAGCCAGGGTTGAGAACCACTGTCTAGATGAAGGGAAAATTAATGAAAGGACAATGAGTGGTTAATTAACAGAATTAATAGAAGGACATCTCTGAGTAGGCCAAAGTGATGGGGACAGGATTCTCGGGTGGACATGGCAGGAGCTTACTCATCCAGACTGGAGGGAGGCCACCTTTTGCACTGAGCGCAGGAGGGAGGGAAGGATGGGCAGAAAAGCAGCCGCTGCCAGCTGAGCATCTCCATGCAAGAATCTGTTTCAAATTCCAACTGTACGTCAATTCACATCACTATTAGCACTTCAGAAATTTCTATACAATAAAAAGCCTGCCAGAGTCAGTCAACATACTCACTTATTCCAAAACAAGCAAAATATTTTAATAATCTGAACTCTAGTAAACCATTTATTTCATTTATTGGTTTTCATTCATTCCACAAACAGCTACATAATGCTCTACTCTATGTCGGTAACTGGGAATACACAAGTAATACAGGATTCTGCTCTGGAAAAATTTAAATAGTGGCTAAAACTGACCTTTTTAAGATTTTAAAATCCAACCTGGTAAGTGCCATGAAATTTCTTGGGAGACACAGAAAACAGAGATATTAACTTCACTTGTGGAAATTGGAAAAGACTTCCCAGAAAAGCTGACATATGAGCTGTGCCTAGGATGAAATGACTCATTTTCATAGGGACCAAGAATTGGTCTAAAAGAATTGGCTCTGAAGCATATAAATGCTTATCATTTTTTTAAAAACTAGAAAAAACATCAGGCTTAACAATTATCATAATTTCCTTTTTTCAAAAATGTTATTCATCTTTATACTTTAAAAGGCAAAAACATTTAAGGATCATATACATGGAAAAAATCTTAAATGATTTCCAGCAGACATTTCAGAGAAGAGTAATGGCTTTATCAATCATTATATTCTTTTAAAATATTTCTTGTGAAAAAAAACATACACAAACATATACACAAAGATACACAGAAACAGAACATCAATAAAAATGTATGCCAGGCTACAGCTTCCATATGTTCAGGAATAGGAAGTATGTGGAGGGCACATCTTCATTTTAATATTTTCTTTTTATTTCTAATTTACCTGACCTCAATTTGTTTTTACTTAAAACAATTTTATCACATATATTCCCTTTAAGATGCCTCAAATTCTTTGTTACAGTAATGGAGAAAATACCTCTCTAAATACATACACTGATCTTTCTCATACAAGAGACACCAAGCTCTGTGGTCTCCTATGGACAATCCAGTACAGATTTCAACTGCACTAATTCACTATTCATTAATGTCACGAATGGGAAAGAAATGAATCAAATTCTTCCAGTTGCTGTCACCATCTGGAAAATTCACAGAATCAACTTTGTTAACTACACGTGACATTCACAGCTTCTGCACTTAAAGCAACTTCACATATTTTTTAAGTGTTGAGTTTGTAAAAAAGAATTAACGGTCTCTTTATAGATATAAAAATGATCTGATAAGTTATTTCACAAACCAACCATGGCTACCACTGAAAAGGAATAGTTCTAACTAAAATACAGTATAATCTTTTATTCATTCCAAAACTTAACTCACTGCTGAATAAATACAGAATTCCATAATACTTCTTTCTATTCTTGGAGAAGAAATGGTTTTCAGGGCACAACGTTTTGTTTTCACTAGTGTGGTAGGCAGCTGTACGACTTGTACTTCTGCCCAACATTCAGTAAGTGTGCGAAGTATTAAAAAACGGGCACTTCATATTTAATACCTAACAAAAGAGCCATGATAGTGACTACTGGGGGGCTTAAAATAAAACTGAGCCACATTTATTCTGGAAAAGAAAACCTACGAAACTGAGAAGAACTGTTGCTTATGGGATGACCGTTATCCACATTAAACCCTACAATGGGAAAAAAAAAGTCAATTGAGAAAACTAACATGTTTTTTAAAATGTCAGACAGTGACTTCCCAGAGGTGTGGAAACCTAAGTATTATGATGTACAAAACAGGTCTCCACAAATCCAGTTATACATTTAAACACTTTACGAAACTTCACCTGTTTACTCAAATCACAGGTCTGCAGGAAACAAGGCGGCAGCTTATTGATCCAGCATTACAAGGTTGACCTCCATGTGGAATGGTGAGCCACGTTATGTTGGAAGAAAAGGCAAAGGTTAGGATGCAAACCCCTTCTCATTTCCTCTGAGGGTGGACTTCCTAACTGCGAAGCGCGTTGAAACCCTTGCATTTCCAAACTCACATCCTTTAATCCACGGCCCCCAGCTGACTATCAGAACAGGAAGAAAGTAATAAAGATGTTTAAGACAAAATCTGACAACATTTAAACTCTTGAAATATTTTGTTCCAACAGTAACTAAATAGCAAAACAATTTTACAGATGGTAAAAGATCACAGAACATAAAATGAGACGAGGCCTTAGCGACCATCCTAACTTCACCCTGTTCCACAGGTTGGTGTCAAGGTTCTCCCCTGCCTGCTCCGTGGCACTTTCCTATCAGGCAGATGCTTTCTATGCCATGGCTAACAGAGATTTGACCCATTCTCCAAAGGAAATTTCACTGCCTTTAAACAAGCGTATTCCTTGCTTTCAAAGCCAGATAGTGTCATGTCAAAAGGACTTAGGAGCCAGCCTGAAGAGGCTCCCACTGCCAAAGGTGGGACAATGTAAACATCAAAAAGAATGACTGCGCTTGACTGAAATGCACTGAATATATAAAAATCCACAAGCCAATAATGATACTCAAAAAAGAGAAAGACAGGAGCCAGCCCAGTGGTGTAGTGGTTGGGTTCGCACGCTCTGCTTTGGTGGCCCAGGGTTTGCAGGTTCAGATCCCAGGCACGGACCTACACACCACTCATCAAGCCATGCTGTGGCAGCGTCCCACATACAAAAAATACAGGAAGATGGGCACAGATGTTAGCTCAGTGACAATCTTGCTCAAGCAAAAAGAGGAAAATTGGCAACAGATGTTAGCTCAGGGCCAATCTTCCTCACCAAAAAAAAAAAAGAGAGAGAGAGAGAGAAAGACAAAAAATTTGAGACGACTATTATACTAATGGCTTATTCTGACATTTGGTAAAGGGATAAAAAAGTTTTTAGTCCACAATTCAAATAAAAAACTATATTTCATGGTAATCAAATAGCCCACATTGATGAAGTAAACTATTTTGCGTGGAAAATGGCAAGCTTATAAAGTTGAAGAAACGATAAAATTTAAAAATCTCAAATTAGGATACACAATTTCAGTTTTGTAAAATGAAGAGAGTTCTGGAGATTAGTTGCACAACAATGTCAGTGTACTTAACACTAAAAATGGTTCAGAGGGTAAATTTTATGTTGTATGTTTTACCACAATTATTTTTTAAATCTCATTTTACTATCATTTTGCCACTCCCAATGAGATAAGTGATTCAGGTGAGGATTACCACTGGATACTAACATTAGCAGGTGAAAGACTGATAAGGAACTAGATATGCATGTGGGCCAAAGTCTTACTCCTCCAGACTCTATGCCAGTCTCAAGGGAATAGTCTTATTTCACTAAATACTCTTACCAAAAATGTTTATTCTGAATCTAATCAAGACTTTAGCTCCAAATTCTACTTTACATTAAATACAAGTAGAGAAGACTGAGCTCAATACCACCACATGGAAACAGATAAACCCAGAAGATTCTACTAGACAATCAGGCCTCTTCCTGCATCTCTCCAACAGGTCACTGTCGTGAAAAGGGAAGGCAGAGGACTATTTTCGATTACAAGAGACTTAACTGACATAACCACAGCCAAATGCACTCAGTGCTCCTTGACAGCCTCCTGACTTGATAAACAAGCCATAAAGGATGTCATGGGGATAACTGGAGAGATTTTAATATAGACTGGATATTAGATAATATTAGAGAATTATTGCCAATTGATGGTTATATACAATAATAGTGTCCTGGTTAAATGGGAAAATGTCTATATATTTTACAAATACATAATAAAGAAACTGGAGTGAAATGTCATGAGTTCCATAATTTAAATTACTTCAGAGAAAAAATATATGGTAAAAAGTTAATGCAACAAAAAAAGTACCTAGGCAATGATCATCAATGGCTGCTAAAACCAGCAGGCAGAAGCTCGCTCTGTTTGTACATGCTTCCATCATAGAAAGCTTTTAAATAGCAAGAGGAAGGCAAGAAATGAAGCCCCATCAGAGCATCTTCACCTAATCACAGCATGTCCCTCACCTACTATGTGACAGAACGAACGCCAACCGAAATAAAATAATGTAAAATCTAGCAGGAGATTTAGCAACACTGACAAAAGAAAGAAAAAAGACAAAAGGCCTATGCCACAAGCCCCACAACAAATGGAAAAAAGCAAGATTCTGATAATAGCAGTGTGACCCCATACCCAACTTTTAGATCACAGGCAAACACTAGAAAAAAACTAGGTAGTGGCGGGGGCTGGCCCCGTGGCCGAGTGGTTAAGTTCGCGCTCCGCTGTTTCGTTGGTTCGAATCCTGGGTGCGGACATGGCACTGCTCATCAAACCACGCTGAGGCAGCATCCCACATGCCACAACTAGAAGGACCCACAACGAAGAATATACAACTATGTACCGGGGGGCTTTGGGGAGAAAAAGGAAAAAATAAAATCTAAGGAAAAAAAAAAAAACTAGGTAGTGGGGATGTGGACGTTCGTTATACTATCTTCTCTATTTACCTGCACATTTGAAATTTTCCACGATAAAAAGTGGGGAAAAAAGGTTACAAACATCCTTCAAAAGGAACACTGCGGGACAGTTATGTGATCCCCACATATGCTGGCTGCTTTCTGACTCGCCATCTTCCACTTTTATCTTGTTATTTGCAACTGCTAAGGGAGGGGGTGGAGGTATTCACTAGCAATACTGGCTTACTGGGTGGGAAATTAAACCAGCAAAACTGAAGTGTTTCTATATTTTGCTAGAAAAATCAAGACGGATTTTACTGTAAAATGTCTCACTTTAACTGAAAACCCGGTTTGTGGTCTGTAGAAACTACTAAGGCATCTGCTTTCTCCCTTTCTTCTTTGGAAATGAAGCTGGACTAGAAACTCTTGTGTAATTTGTATTTGGATGTGGTGTTTGCAGAGAATTATTATCTTCCCAAATTTATAAGTGGTTCCATCTGTTTTTATGGGAATTTGGCTCAGAATGAATTCAGAAAATAAAGAACTAAGAAGAAATCCAGTCGCCTTCACCATTAGCTTTAGTATACTCTGTTTTAAGAAATAACAGAATCCATGAAATATTCACAGAAAAAAATATTCCAAAAACTGAACCTGAAGCTGATAAAAAGCCTTTGTATATAACTACCAATTTACGGGGCAGGAACAGGTTAACTACACCACAGGAATTAAATGAGCAAAATAAAAATTGTGTGAACGATGTAGGACAAACAATACCATTTCTTCAAAAATCATGACAAGGAAATAGAAAAGAGAGAAAGGAGACAGAACGTTATAGATTAGAGAACCACTAATCTCAACGTGTGGACCTAATTTGGATCCTGATTCAAACAAAAAACTCAAAGAAAACAAAGACAACTTGAACTCTGAACAGAGTGAATATTTGATGATATTAAGGATGTGCTGTTAATTTTTTTAGGTGTAATCATGGTATTGCAATTTTTTTCAGGAGTCTTAGCTTTGAGATACATACATTGAAATATATGTAGATCGAATGACAAGTGCCTGGGATGGTGCTTCAAAATAACACAGCTGGGGATGAAGTGAGCAGGGACATAGATAACACAAGGCATGAGTGGGAACTGTTAAGGCTGGGCGATGGCAATGCATGGGCTGGGTGGGCTATTATTCTATTCAATTTACTTTTGAATATATTTAAAACTTTCCAAATAAAGATTTTTTGTAAAAAAAAAAAAAAGGAAATAGTTAGCTTATAAAATTTTTTAATTAACTTAAAAAAATTTTTAATTAACGTCCAAGAAAGAATAGTGAGGTATTTTTGACTTCAGAAAGTAGAATATTAACAAATAAGTTCAGAATTAATATTTTCCATCTTTAAATAACTTTAATCACCTTAAAATTTCAGCAAGTCACAAAATGAGAATCATAAAATCTTAGACTTGGGGGACACCTATCTCCCACCCCGTGAACCTCCTTCCAACACACCAGCCTCTGGTCCAGGTCCTTGCAACTCTGGGCAAGTCACTCCCTCATAAGACAGCCCACTCCATTCTCTGCCTGCTCCAACTGTTCCAAGTTCCTCTCACAGCAGGAAGGAAACTTCCCTTATCCAAATCTCTTAGCTTTACCCACAAAAAAGGGCTTTTCAAACACAGATCACATTCCATTGATGAGTTGTGAAATCAAGTTACTGACTTGCTGACTGGCATTTTTATTATTATTATTATTATTATTATTAATAAAGCAGAAAAGAAAATCTCAGCATACTACACAGAATAAGACTAAGAAGTAATTTATGAAGGCTGTTTCTGTTATTCACATACACACACATATATCCACACACCTAGGCTTCCATATTGATAAAGGGGCAAGATATAAAATCTAATTCTAACTGTGGGTTTTGTTAAAAAGAAAAAAAAAGCCAGTGCTCAAAAGATAGCTCTCAACAAGTTGCCCACTCCAACGTCTTACCCCTCAGTTATTTCAACAGCTAGTTCCTCACATGCTACAGTTTCTCCCGATCTCGACAGCCCAGGCACCTTTCCATGGACACGGTTTCAGCTCGCCTAAGTTCCCCTCATTTTTACTGAACAAATAGATACCTAGTGCATACTCCATATCCCTTAGAATGCAGTACCTAAAAAGAAACAAAATATTCCAAGTCAAAGCAGAATAATCAATTACAGCCCACATTCTGCACAAAATATTTCACAGGTTCCTTTAAAAACTTTGGTAGGGATTCCTCCAAGTCACATAAGGATCCAAAGCTCAAGAGAAAGACTTGGCCTGAGAGAGATTCGAGTTAACAAGTGACGATGGCAGGTGAAGCCTTGGGTGATACAAAATTAGTCAGAACTAAGCATCAAAGGCTGAGGACAGAACCCTGGGAAACAGGAAACACTGAAGGACTGGTCAGAGGGAAAGAAGCCTGCAGAGAGCAGAAGACGCAGAACAAAGCGCTCCAACATGTCCAGAGCAAATTTCAAAGATGGCAAGTTTGGTCAATGTCAAAAAAATACAGAGAAAAAAATGTAGTCAATAGATTTGATAACAGGGCCATCTATCACCTGGAAAAGGGCAATTTCAGTGGAGTGGTGAGAGCAGCAGTCAAAGTGCCTTGTGCTGAGGCATACAAAGGCACCCACTGCTTTTTAACACAACTTCACATTGAAAAGAAGCCCACGACTCCACTATTTTAGAACTCTTTCAAGGAGTTACAATTAATCAAACAATTTTATTTCCAACAAATTCCACCTTGTTTATTTCAACCCATTTTGTAGCTAACAAGACAATCTGTATACAGATTAGGCTTCCCTACAAACTTCCATGAAATCTCTAAATCTGATCAGCAGCCCCTGTCTGTCATCAGAAAATCATGGGCAAAAATACTCTAGAGAGGAGATGACCAGGGTTAAAATTTCAGTAACAGAGACTTTCCTCCACTTAACAGTTTTTTCCCAAAGTTGCTATAAAGATACCGTGAGAGCTTTATCAAATGTTTTGCCAAAATCCTGTGTTTATGCTTTCCTGTAAGGAAGAGCACTTTAAATGACTTTCTCCACGGAGACAAACAAAAACACACCACGGACAACATCTTATACAGATGAGAACTTATTTCAGGGCATCTGAACCACTTAAGAGAAAGACGTAAGAAGCAACGTCACTCGGCTGATGTCACTGGAGTAATTGGCGGACTGAACTTGGGGACAGAGCAATTTTCTTTCTAACCTCTGCTCCTTTCAGGGAAAAAAAAGGAGAGAAACAGTTTCAGGTACCTGGTTTGTTAAAATTTCAGCCACTCCAGGACAAACTCCTGAAGAGGTCTGTATTTTTCAGGACAGACCGATGACGACCCAAGTTCCAACGAGAGACCTAGCACTTCGAGATACTCAACAGAAGACAAAGCTTGAGATCCTTCAGCGGCACTCTGAACTACTGACTTCAGCAACTCCTTTGTGACCCGTCAACACTCCACATGGATGCCACATTCCATTTTAGAACACAGGCGGGGAGAAAGAAGACAGGCACTAGCGGTCACCACCTAGGTGCTACATGCTTCCACTTTCCCCCTTTCTCCTTCGCAACTAAAGCCAGTCTCAGGACATGAGTAGCATCTCATTAACTGCTTCCAAGTTTCTGAATGGAAACTAGCCCCGGTTATCAAATTACACCCTGATGCAATAGGGTAGACCTGGCTCTGGCTCAAAACTGTCACCTCTGGGGAGGAAAATGCAAGTAGGAACAGAGTGTGAAGAAGTAATTTAGGCATTCTTACGGATAATATAGGACAACAGCTACAACTGAAGGCCCTGCTCTGCCATTAATTAGCTGAGTGACCCTGAGTGAGTTACCTAACCTCACGGGACCGCAGTTTTCTCATCAGGCAAACCTAGGATCACACAGGCTGCCTGTGAGGATTAAATGAACATATGCAAATATGCGTACAGAACAGTAACACATATTAAGCATTCAAGAAATGTTACCTATTATTATCAATATGTTCGAATGCAATATTCAATGTCTTTACAGAGAAATTATATTAAACTATACTTTAATAAAGTACAAATTAATTCAATATGTAATGTCTTTACAAAGAAAATACACTAAACTATATTTTCATTAAAAGTAGAAAATAAACTATCTCAAATATAAAAATCCTGCCTGTGTGAACAGGAAAAGCATTCAACTATTAAGGGACTGACAGCTTTAGCTACAACGCCAATATTTTACATATGATTTCTAACTAGCATACGATCAATGTCTGAGGCAGGTGCTGTCCCCCCTACACCGCCAGACACACCAGACCCACGGCAGGGTGATGTGATTTTATAACAACTGTGCAGTCCCATTAAAATTCAGTCAGCTGAAAAAAAATGTTTCACTTGGTCTAGTTCCAACATATTGCTACTAAACTATGCTACGCAAAAGAAGAATGAAAGAGAGAGAAGGTGGGGAGAGAGGAAGTGAGGGTGGGAGGGAGGAAAGAAAAAAGAAAAATCTAAAAACATTAAAATCTAGTGTAAACACAGGCAAGGGCAATGAAAAAATATTTATACATAACATCAACATTACCTTGAGAATATAGTGGAATTTGAAGATTGGTTCATATTTGGTTTAAAAATTGTTCGGTTTTTTTAGCACTGGCTAACACACGTCCCATGTCCACGATGCCACATTTAGATGAAACTGTTTTCACTGATTAGAACATTCAGACATTTATTCCAAAAGCAGGACAACTGAATATGTCATAAATGCACGAACTTCTGTAATTCTACAAAGGAAGTAACCATCATGAACTTGATTTTGGAGACCACGAAGCACATGCCAAAAAGAAGGGGGGGGGGGCGCGTATCTCATCCTTTTACAAATGAAATCACAAGATGTCTAGAATTTGCTTCTAATAATGGGGGGGGCAGTGGCATCAGGGAGTGGAAGGGAAATACAGATGAAATAAGACTGGCCATGTGCTGAGAACCTTCGAAGAGGGTAGAGGGAGTTCATTATACAACTATTCTCTCTACTTCTGAATATATTTCAGATTTTCCACAATAAAAAGTTTAAAAAAGAAAAACACTTTTCTATAACTGACAATGGTACATTCTTTTCTCCAAAAAACCACTTCAATAGATAATCAGATACAGTAAAAACATGGCTTCAAAAAATCTAACAACAAAAAAGAGGTCCTTAAAAAAGATCCACATTATCCTTCATTGCTCTCATGTGTGCTCACAGAGTTACACACAGATCACAGACCTTTAGAATGCTCTAGAATCCACCCTCAAGTCTTCCCATTTCAGCTTGCAGCACTGAGGATGAAAGTGAACTGGCCTCAATTAGGAGAAAAGCTGGAGCCGCATCTGCACCACAGCTGCTGCCCACAGCCACGGCCGCAGAAGCTGAGAATATCTTCCACATACCTTTATTTTTCAGTCTGCGGGCGGAGGGAGACGGGGAAGGACGGATGTGTTCACATTCCCATATGTGCGGAATTTAAACCAGACAATCTCGGCATTAAGGAAATTAAGACGCAGGCTTTACTGATGTTGATTTTAATGGCCAAGATCCAAAAACAGTTCTGGTTACAGGCTCAAGGATAAACCCTCGATTCCTTTGTCGGTGGACAGACCCAACTCGTTACTTGACACTTTCACCTTCCCCATACAATTTTTATTCATTTTATTAAGAAAAAAAAATTTCCTTTTTCTCCTTAAGAGAAGTAAAGAAAATTTTTCAAGGAACATGTTCATTTAGCAGCTTTTCTACCAGAGTCTAAAAGCAATTAAACAGAGCATGCTGGGGAAAAGTCAAAGACTATCATAATAAAAATGGGCTCCAAAAATGAAGGCTGAATACACACTGGCTGACGTGTGAAGGCAACTGGCACCACTGCCCAGTAATCCCATAGGACTTCTACTTCCTAGTTTTTTCAATAGTATTTCAAAATGTTGACACATTTACGGAACTATTTTTGGAAGACCCAGCTCTGTCTACCTTCGGGCTCAAGATACAAACACATGAAAGCCATAGGACAAGCCCTCTAGCTACAAAAGCTGGCAGGCTTCCTGAGTTCTCCAAGAAAACCAACTGGCAACTCCATTAGCAGCCAGAGCCCAGAGCAGCGGGAACAGCTCTGGACACAAGGAGACGCTGGCTGTGCCTGAAGCTCCAGAACTAAATTGCGGAACGACAGTTATTAAGTTCAACCTCTTCCCGATTCACTTTTCTTATCTGTCAGACCTACGGTATGAAACTGTTTTAAGAGTCAAATGAGGGGTCAGCCCGGTGGGGCAGAGCTTAAGTGCACATGTTCCCCTTTGGCTCAGGCTTTGCTGGTTGGGATCCCAGGTGCGGACATGGCACCACTCATCAAGCCATGCTGTGGCAGGCGTCCACATATAAAGTAGAGGAAGATGGGCACGGATGTTAGCTCAGGGCCAGTCTTCCTCAGCAAAAAGAGGAGGACTGACAGATGTTAGCTCAGGGCTGAGCTTCCTCAAAAAAAAAAAGAAAAAAAGAATCAAATGAGACTCTAAGGATTTATTTTGAAAAGAAAAAAACTTTACAAATTAAAATAGAATTTTAAAAAAGAAACAACAGAAAATCCTTATAAGTCTATGCCAGTCACCAGAGACAGTTTTATGCTGTTATCCATTAGGAGAGAGAAAGAAATGCATCAAAGTACCTTCATTAAGGAAATCCTATTTTGAACCTACCCAGCGTTTCTCAAACTTTAGTTATTCACATAATTACTTCAGAATTTTTGCCAAATCCACACAGCCACTGTTTTATTATTTATTTAATACTTATCTTTAAGTTAAGTCACTTAAAAAATGCCTACTTGAGCTTTATGCTAATTTATATCAACAAAATCAGTTTGGAAGATACACTGTATATTTTTCTGATGCACACTGATATATAATATATTAATGCTTTTAATTAAGCATTAAAAGATAAAGATTCATCTGTGTACCATCTCAAATCATTTGAACATACCACCACATGTCAGGGAAATACTGTCCTCATCTCCTGCGTGCAATGTCTCCTACATTAATAGAGTATTTCAATTTATAAATCCCGAAAAGCCACTGGGCGACTTAACCAACACTAACCACACACACGCACGACACTTCAGGCCTTACCGGAGCTTCCTCGGACCACACAGCCACGAACTCATTCACAACCTCCATTTTTGTTTCACTTTCCCCAAACCCCATACACGAAAATCCCTAACGTGTATCTCTTCACATTAATGTAATTCCTACTCCCTCTTTATTCCCTAGTAATGAAATTCTTCTCCCTAAAAGTATTTGACAGAACCCACATGTGTTCAAAGGTTTCTCTCATCACCAAACCAATATTCAAAGAATATGTAAATTTACATGCAAACCATGGGTCAGTCTAAAGGCAAACTAAGAAATCTAGTAAACTCTAAAACAAGGTTGCCATTTCTGATACATATTCACCAAATTTTCTTTATTGTGTATTTTTAAATCTAGTTCAAGTGTGTATTATAAGATCTGTATGCGTTTGTACTGAACTAATCCTTGAAATATCACAGGAGAAAAATACAATACACTTGCTGAACTAGTCCTGGGAAGCACCTTCAGGTTCAATGACACATCAGCTCTCCACTCCCACCCACCCTGGATGTTGACTCAGTCACCTGACTTTTCTCTATATATAACTGAAGTCAACTCAGCATCTGGCATGAAAAGAAAAGGGACAATTTTATTATGGCTGCAGCCCTTACCAAACTGTGAGTACCACAGTAATCTTCGGAATGTTATTTTTATCAATTTAAAACCCTAAAATCAGTGGGTTGAACATGAGTTAATTTCTGGTCCCTCTCAAAACCACACTAAAATGACAGTAAGGAAATTAAAAAAAAAAAAGGCACAAATCCACAAAAACAAAAAAATGGGAGGGGACAGGCCAGCAGATGAGATAGGTCAACAAAATTCTAGAAGATGGAAAACAGATGTACAAAGTCACTGACTTAGCAGAGCAGAGGAAGCCGGAACGTAAATTCCTGTTTTGGTGGAGGCCGCCGAGAAACAATCTGATCGCTGGAGAAGCCCCGAGCGTTATGAACTGGAGGTTCCAGACCCCACGGAGGGCCGAGGGGAGAGAGCGGAAACGGGAGACCAGCTGGAAGGAAACTTCTCCTTCACACACACTCACACTCACCCACTCTCTCTCTCTCCCCATCCCCCTGCAAACCTTTGCAGCCAGAAGACAGGAGGTTTACTCTCTAGCGAAGATGAAAGAAGAAAGGCTCTGGGGTCAGGGGACCCACAGAGGGCAGATGTGAGGCGCTACTGGGAAAACAAGGAGGTCCGATTACTCAGTCACTAAATATGTAGAGTGCCCACCCTGTGCCAGGCACTGTTCTGGGTGCTAGAAATACTTGGGTAAACAAAACAGATAACAATGTTTGCCTTCACGTGGCTTACATTTTGGTGGAGGAAGAGTCAATAAACAAAAAGTAAAATACATAACGTATCAGATGATAACATATACTACAATAATGAGTTGCTTAAGAACAGGGATATGTTCTGAGAAATATACATCATTATGTGATTTTACCACTGTGCGAGCATCAAGAATGTACTGAGGGGGAACAAAATGTGCCACCCCAAAATATGTCTCTTTAACATGAGGATTAATTTAGGCTGATGATTTTTAAGAAACAAAAGACTCAGAAAGTTTTTCTTGTTCCTCTCCCTTAACTGCCTACAAGACCTCAGATATAAAAACCTGTCTCAGGAAGCAGCTATCACCTTAGCACGACATGAACTAGGTGGTGGACAGCCAGGAACCTAGAAAAGCCTGATTCTTGGGCTCCCTCTGTGTTCTTCTGCTTCTGTGTGGCCAAACACTTGTTTTCCAAATGTTTGCTCCTTGTCACCTACCTGTGAATTGCCTTCCTTCCCCATGAAGTCCCTGACTCTCCCCACCCCCAACATCTTTTGCCTTTAGTTGAAGATGGTATTTAAGGTGAGGACTTTGGCAAGTTACTTGGTTTTTCTGGGTTTCTCCCATGTACACATATTATTAAACTTTGTTTTTCTCCTATTAATCTGTCTCACATCAATTTAATTCTTAGACCAGCCAGAAGAACCTGGAAAGGTGGAGAAAAATTTCTTCCTCCCCTACAGTACTGACACAAACCTAGACAGTATAACCTACTACACAACTAGGCTATATGGTACTAATCCTATGGGACCACCATCATATATGCAGTCCATTGTTGACCAAAACATCATTTTGTAGCACATGACTGTACGGAAGAAAGAAAAGACAAAGAAGAGATTTAGGGTGTACTGGGGTAGGGGTGGGAGCAGGGCTGTGGTTTCAAATAAACGATCACGGGAAGCACAGATCTGAAGGAGTTAAGGCAGTAAGCCATGCAAGCAGCAGAGGGAAGAGCATTCCAGACAGAGGGAAAGCAAGTGCAAAGGGACAGCAAGAAGGGCAGGGCCGGGATACCACATACACGGACAAAGAAAAGGACACTCCCAAAAAGAAAATTCAGTGACCAAGGAGCAGAGTGGGAAATACGAAAATAAAAAAACTCAGTAGACAGGTTAGAAGAAAACATTGAAGAAATTTCCCAAAAAGCAAAATGCAGAAGAGAAAGACAAAGAAATGGTGTCAGAGAGAAAAAAGTAACAAAATTGGCGAGTCAATCTAGGAAATTCAACATCCAAAAACAGGAGCTCCAGAAAGAACAGAGAACATGGAGGGAGAAAGTATTCTAGAGCACTGTTTCTGAAAGACAACATTTCCAAGATGAAAGGGCCACTGAGCGAGGGCCAAGCACACAGGGCGAACACCTCCCACACCAAGGCACACCACACGGAATTCTCAAAACACCCAGAGAAAATCCTGAAAACTTCTAAAGAGAACAAGCCAGTCACACAAACAAAAGCAGAAATTAGAATCTCAATGCCTTCCAAATTTGGAGGGAAAGTAATCATTTACTTAGAATTCTATACCCAGCCAAACTATAAAAGCATCCAAATTGAAAGCACAAAAAGGTATTTTAAGAGTGGTAAAAAGTTGCTTTAAGACCTGCAAGACCTCAAGAAATTCACCTCCTATTTGCCCTTCTTGGAAAACTACTAGAGGATGTACTCATGTAAAGTAACAGTTAAGACAGGCGCCTGGAGTCCAGGAACCAGGAGCCCAGCAAGAAAGGCAAAGGAATTCCCAGAAGACAGCTGCACAGCAGCTCTAGAAAGAAACCAGTCCCAGAGGATGGAGGGCCCAGGAAGGAGGTCCCCAAGAAAAAAAGAAAATGGGTGTCAGTATAGTTTTCAACATAGTTTAGTGCTAAATTAAGGGTGGGTACAAAGAAAACTATGCAAATGAGGGAAAAAATAAGGCAAACATCTTCAGGATAAAACAAAAAGTTGTAAAAGAAAAAAAAAAGTGCAATCAAAGCACTTTACAAGGCCTCACCGTGGCCTGTGTGTGCTGCAGGATGAGGGAGAGCTGGAGACGAGGGGGCGGCGTGGTCTGTTATGGGAAAGGAGGCACCTCCAACGGGGGCAGAAGGTCACGAGCTAGTACTATCCAAAATGCGAAAATCAAAAACCAAGAAAATCACGTTATTTAGACAAAACACACCAGGTAATAAAACGAGAAGAAGTGAAAGTGGTTGCCTCTGGGGAGCAGACACCTGTCCACAAAGGGAACTTGGGCAGAGACAGGCTGCTTTTCCTTATAATCCTCACGGTAGTCCCTGACTTTCTGAACCACACCCCAGCACCCTAGGGAACGCCCTTTGCACTGTAAATGAGGCAGCAAAATGTCACACTGCTTGAAAGACAAAAACTGAGGGGAAGCCACCTTTTATTTTGATGTGTTTTGTAAGCTGATATATTTTTCTTATGTGGAAACATTACACTAACGTGAAAAACAAGAAGAAGGGTACTCCAGATTCCAGCAGGATTCGAGAATTACACAATAAAAAGTAGTACGTGGTCAGCTTCAAAATCACACCTTTACAAAAGAAAACCAGGAGGCCAAAAACCAGTTAGGAATGCAAGCTTGTCTTTTATACAAGTCAGATGCTGTCGATGCCAACACATTCCTAAAAACTTCAAGTTCTACAGAGTAACAGCATCAAGCAATTAAAAGCAGTAACTGGTCTCCCCCAGCGGAAGAAACAGAAGTTTTAGCCTCACACGAGCTGGGTGCCCTTGAACAAATTATTCGATTTTTAAGCCTCAGTTTTTCACCTGTAAAATGAGCTGCGTACCACCTTCGAGAGGCTGTTGGAAGGACGGGGATGGGAACGTGTAAAGCACGAGCTACACTACCTGGCTTATAGTCTACGCTCCAAAATAGTTATTTTTCCTTTTTCACATAATTATCAATTATCAATGCTTCTGGCCTTATTGGGTTACTTAAAATGAACCAAGAACAAAGCCAACCCACTAGCATAAGACACTCTTGTCCAGTACAGGTTAGGCAGACGACGAAGCGGCTGATGCAAGAGCACCTGCAGCCACGATGGAGGCTGGAGGCAAAGCCAGCAAGAGGTGTCAAACAGAAGTGCACATCTCACCTCCTTGGGAGGAATCTTACCCCCCCTCAAAAAAAAGAAAAGGAAGAAAGAAATCGAATTACACCAAGTCTCTAGATCCAACTACCAATTTAAAGAAAATACACAAAGGACAGAGAAACAGGTTAACTACGCTACAGGGCTGAAATTAGCAAAATTCAGACTGCCAGAAACTATACAGAACAACCAATTCAGGTTTCTTCGACAAATAAATTACAAAGAAAAATAAGAGATGAAGGGGACACTATAGCTTATTAGTCTTTAAAGATATATCAACCAATCATAATGTGTGGATTTTAAGTGGACCTTGACTCAAACAAATTTTTTTCAAACACCGATATTTCAGATACAGAGAACAGACTGGTGGTTACCAGAGGTGGGGGGTCGGGGGTGGGCAAAACAGGTGAAGGGGGTCAAAAGGTACAAACTTCCAGGTATCAAATAAATCAGTCCTGGGGATGTAATGTACAGCATGGTGACTCTAGTCAATAATACACTACGGCACATTTGAAAATAAGAGAAGAGATCTTAAAAGTTCTCATCACAAGAACAGAAATGTGTAAGTCTGTGTTGTGAGGGACGCTCACTAGACTCACCGTGGTGGTCACTCTGCAATGTCCACACATATCAAATCATTACGCTGTGCACCTGAAACTAACATAATGTTACACGTCAACTATATCTCCATTTGTCTACAAATATCAAATCATTACGCTGTGCACCTGAAACTAATATAATGTTACACGTCAACTATATCTCCATTTGCTAAAAATTTGCTACTTGAGATAATCGGAGATCTGAATACCAACAATTGGATATTCAATATTAAGGAGTTTTTAGTGTAATGATGGTATTACAGATATGTTTACAAAAAAGCTATCTTCTGGAGATACATATTAAAATCTTAAACGATGAAATAAAAAAAGAATGTCTTTTGAAAAAGCCAAATAATATACAAATAAGCTACAGCTATGGGCTGCCGGAGCGTGACACTAGGCTTCGGAGAACAAGGGATCTGTTTATGAGCAATGAGTCATGAAGTCTAGGGGGAAACTAGAAAGAGCATTCTTTCCACATGTCACTAAGAGCCTACTGCGTGCTGGGCACTGATTAATGAGCTTCATAAACTATGAATGACGGTGACCCAAAGGTCAACCTCCACAAGGGGAGAAGCAGAGAAGGACTGCTGGCCCAAGAGGTAAGAAAGGCCCCCTGGCAGGAACACCTACTTGAAGCTCACACAGATCTAGGCCTTTCTGCATCTTTTAACTGACATTTAGTTAAAGGGGTACAGACTCAATAGTCTAAAGGAGCCAGATAGCTAATGCAAATGAATGAAAAGGTCTACAGGTAAGACAAAAGGAATGGGAGAGATTTCAGCAAAGCAGGGAGCAGATGACCCATGCCAGATGGGACAGAAACTACGAAGGTCTCGCTGATGGTTGTCACAATGGAGGCGCACGGACCAGCATTTCCCGAGGAGGCCCAAGATCCCCCGATTTTCTCAGAGAAGCTTAAAGTAAAGATATTTATGTGAAACCTCCTGATTTCTTAATGTTGGAAACTAAAGTTAAAACACTAAGTTGAAGGAGAACACGTCTGCAGGTCCATTTGACCTATAAAAAGATGTACTGGTTTTATAAAGGTCACATTTTAATACCACATGCAAAGATTTAAAAACTATCAATAAAAATTCCACTCACTAACAGCTTTCTTTCAGCAAGCTTACCGAAACTGTAATAAAGCATATGCATACAAATTTTACACTCAAATTGGTTACCTCTGGCAACATAAAAAAAAAAAGACTATATCTTCCCTGTATGTTATCGAAACTAGATCCGAACAGCTTTGCCATATACATGCTCTTTCGTATACTACCAAAAGAGGTAGACAGTTTGTTAGGACACAGTTTTCCAAAAGTTCAAAAATTCTAGAGCTATCATAGTGAAACTGTTAAAAACTGGTTTTAACTTGTGCTCGCCATAGGAAATGACAGATTCATATCAAAGACGGTACTTCCACACAGATAATTATCCCTGACCACTCCAGCAAAGCTGCTTACCACGTATTCACAAGCAACCCACTAAGTCTTTTCTTAACCAACAATTCTCACAGATGCCAGGCACTATGTGAAGCATTTTATAAGCACTGGCTCATTAAATCCTCACATTTAACTCTAGGAGGTAGGTTATGAGTGTTAACCCCATACTAAAGACAAGGAAACTGAGGCTTTGAGAAATAATTTACCCAAGGTCACACTGGCCTGAGTGGCAGTCTAACCAGCCCCCAACAGTGTGGCCTTGTTACTGATCCCTTCTAATCAATATTTCTATCAAAGAAATTTGTGAGGAAATAAAAGCCCATTCATTAAGTTCACAGGTAAGAATGTAAGAGGCCAAGATTACATCAGAATTCAGTTGAACCTTGACAACTGAGTAAAAGGGGTCAACTACAAGAATTCAATTGAATAGAAATAAGCACAAGGGGCAGGGGGCAGATCAATGATGAAAGGGCAATAGGGTAACACACACAAAAACAAGAATACTTCTTAAGATTTCAATTTCCTAATCCCAAAAAATGAGAACTGAACTAGATTAGCAGTTTTCAACCTTTTTCGTTTCCCAAAACACTTTCAAAAACTGCTCCCCAAAATCTCTCTCTCCCTCTCACACACTCACCTACACACACACACACACACACAACTAATTTACTTACAGTCTCAGGCAGTTCATGAACCCCTGTTGCCCACCCTGGGCAACACCTGCCCCACTAACCCCACTCACCACCCCAGCTCAAGAGTCGCAACTCAGTGATCTCCACACTCCTTTTGTCCTCCCAGTGGATGCTTCTAAGGTGAAAAACAAGTAGCCTGTTTGGATAGAAAGGCAAAGAACCTGAGAATGATGGTGGAGTGTAAACTACATTCTAATTCAATGTCTTCAAGCCACAGGGATGTGTACACAGAGGGAGAACTTAGAAAACTCAAAAATATGATTAAACTCAGCATGTGGTTAGCATGGTATTGGGTCCAGGGAGGTCTGCAAACCTGAACTGAAGGCTTGGAAAAGATGATTAGAGAGTTGGGTAATCAGACCTATATGACAAGTTTTTAAAATTACAATTACCTTGGAAAAAGGCAATTAGAGGGTAAGATACATCTTTTTAAGTATTTGAACAGTGAGGCCATAAAAAGAGCAAAGAAAGAAGAAACTGGCTTTTCAATTAATAGCCTGAAAGATTCCGTTTAGATATCATGAACTTCCCCGCCTGACCCAGACAGTAAGGTGCTACAGATGAGCGACGACAAAACCACTGTGGAACCCTTTCGATCCGCTCTGGTTCTGAACCTGGAAAGGACTGAAACCACCCTCGTGACACAGAATTTAGTTACGTATGTGGAAGGTCAGCTTGGCTCCCTAAAGCGAAGCCTTACTGAAGATCCTTCACAGAGCAAATAAAAAGATAACTCTTAGTCCTCAAATTTATTCCATTTTACTATAAAAATTATTTGGGAGGCAATCCACATACATTTAGTCCTTTATGGCCCTAATATGCTAAAGTGAAAAAATACCAAAATGCAGAGAAGAATCTGTGAAATGGAAACACTTCCATTTTAAAAGTAACTGCAATACGAAATTAGCCCAATTTCAATCTTTGAAAACAAAATTCCAGAAGCAATATGAATGCACTTATAGGTCATGAGAGGTCTACTCCTCTGCTAAGGAGTAAGAGATATCACTTTAAAAGTGAGAAAATTGAAAAAACCATTGAAATTCTCATTGAAATAATATCCCAAACACTAGGTATTTAGGAAAATAACGTATAGATCTACCCTTCTAGACAGGAAAAACACACATCTAAGAAACCCACAGAGATTTTTAAGCCAACACAAAACAAGGGGAAACAATATCCAATAGTAAGAAAAGCAAATTCCCTATGTGAAATATTCCCTCCGCAACATTCTGACACGAAACAGCACTGGGTTCTACGGCGTCAGCTCTGACTTTCAAAGAATCTCCCCTAAAAGCACCTCCAATAAATCATAGAAAGCTTCAATGAACTGATTCATCAAATTTATTGACTACAAACAATGTTATAGGTGTTCCACACAACAAGTACATACGGCACAAGTACGTACGTATTCCCTCTCTCATAGAACATCCACATGCACATACACACTTTATATGAAAAAAACTAAAGAGAGCACTGCTTATCACTGTTAGTTTTTAGCTGATATTAGAGATGATTTCTTTCTTTCCTTTTTGGCTTATCTATAACTTCTAAATAACTACAGAATTTATACTTGGAGTCCATTCCCCTAAAATTAATGATCCCAGGCCCTGGCTCCATTTTAGATTTTAGTCTGGGGCACTGCCCAGTCTGAGGAACGGCAGAAATCTTATGAGTATCAAGTTGCTGATTTGTGCCAAAACGTGGCATTCCCAAAGGATGCTCTGTCTGGAATCTGTGGGGGAACCATATACAAACCTTCTATTAATTCAGGCCTTCCAAAGAGACTGGAAATGCTTGTGTGTTGGGGGAAGCAGACAAGGGCTGAAAGGGGATTTGCTGACTCCTAAAGGTCCAGCCCTGAGATTCCAAGATTCTATAAAAGGCCAGTCAATTACGGTTTGGCTAGCATTTGCTGACTACTGAGGCCAGCAAAAACATTTACTTGAGGCTTTTAAATCTGTAAGGGCACCCAGTGGTTAGGTACAGTAATTCTGAATCTGAAAAAGCAAACAAGGCCACTGGAAATGTTTCTAAATAAAGGTGGGGTGGTGGACGCAGCACATTTCCTTTGTTTTCTCCAAGTAAACAATAGATTTTAGAACTGCAAAATTTGACTCTCAGCAGTATCGATCCCTAGAAACTATTTTACTGCCTCATAAAAGTACCAGCAATTCATACTTTTCAAAAAAGTCCTCACACAGCTTTTAAAGACTACTTCAGTACAAAAAAACAAAGAAAAAGGCCCATACTTTCCTGTGGAAACAGACAAAGTCAAATCTTCAAAAATATTTAGCATTCTGCTATAAAAAATATAAACCCCACATTCATAAATAAAACAGCAAAGACAGAACCTTTGTAGTTCTCTAGCCACAGTAATAAGAGAGCAGTGATTCGGAGTAAAACCTGATGTTAAACATAACTACACAATATTACTAATTACAGAGTCATTTTACCAATAAATATTTTGGTTGAGGACTGCTTTGTCATCTTTACAAATATTTTTAGTTGAAAGCAAGTGGTTGGGTAGTACACGGGGGCATGGTTCTAATTTTTAAAAATCTATTTTTAAAATCTGGGGACTGGATAGGTCTTCTAAACTCAATTCTTTAGAACCGGTAATTTGGAAACGGTAGACCACAAGGACATGATGTCAAGAAGCAAAAGACCTAACCAGCTCACCAACTCAGATCAGCACAAAGCTAACGTGGAAATCTCTGAGCACTCCGAAATCTAAGGATGGGCCCAGAGTCACTAACACCTGTCCATCCACAAACTACTAAAAGCTCAGGTTCCAAATACAGCAGGAGCCATCTGAATTTCCCAGTTTTACACTTGCGTAGGTATTTTTTGGCAGGCCCTTCTTCAGATAAGTCCTCTAAATCTGCAAATTTGCTTCTTTCTACTTGGGATTAAATTTCAGATTTTCATACATGAATCCAGTTGTTCACACACCCAGTTTGACAGACACACCCAGCTGAAAATATTCCATAGCAGTGCAAATTTTTTACACAAGTTAGTAACAATTTTATTGAAATTCTAACTTAGTTAAATGATCTTTTTAAGCCACTTTTAACCGTTTTAAGCAAGCCTCATCCAATTCAGATATCAAGAATTTGAGGCTAGTTGAGACTCACCCACCTATTTTCTCTGGAAGGTCTTTGCACACAGTACTCTACATGGACTACAGGCAAAAGATTAAAGAACTGTTATGACTAGGTCCTTCTTAAAGAAGGATGTTTTAAAAGGAAAGAAACTGTCCCCTCCAGTTACGCTAAATGAGCAGCCTCTTGTTCTCAGCCGTCCTTCTACACACAAGACCACTACTGACTTCAGTGGGAATTCTGCCCAACAAGTGAGGAAGATGATAGGATTAAATCAGCCCTAAATCTATGCCACTATTCCAAGCCATTACCACCTGTAATAACCTCCAAAGAGCAGATAGATGAGGTTGGACGGTGGTTCTCAAATTGAATTATAGGACCGATCACTTGAGCTCTGACAGGTGACACAGTTTAGCTCTTGAAAAGTTGTGTCAGCCTGATGGATGTACTGGGTTGGCCCTTATCACAATCCAAGATTGCATTGCCATGCAGCCCCATCGGTGGCTGCAACAACAATCTAGTGATTTCTCACAGCAAAGAGCCCGGAAACGGACAGGATTAAGTGCTATTCGTTTCCCAGTAAAACCTGTTCAAAGCCTGAGAATTCTAAATCCCAGCTCTTGCGGTCAAGAAATTGACTCAATTTCCCTCGAGGGCTAAAACCCAAGGGGAAGTGTGATAGGACACGGTCCAAAGTTCTAATTCTCAATAAAGTACTATAAATAGAGAATACAGAAATGATGGATTCCAGTGAGAGAAGAAAAAAAACAAGAGGAGAAATACAGAGGGACTTGAAGAAAACGGAAGAATAAAGGAAAAACTGTAAGTCATTTACATTTTTAAAAAAGAAAGACAGCTTAAATAACGAGAAGTACAAGACGCCTGGCACACCTTTGCCACTTCAGATGCAGAAACTTCAAGAAACTGAGGAAAAGATGTGATTCAGAAAAGAAAAAATAGATGCCCAGCTCCTCTGGGTTCCAGCTTCCCTGCCACCCACCCAGGGCTCGTACAAACAGGGGCCGAGGTGGTGGCGAGGGGGCATTCAATTTAAGGCATCCTGCATGCAGAGATGGCTCCCAAAATAACAGACTCTAGGCCAGAGCTCTTCTAACCTCACCGAAAACCCTGACCTCAGGGGAGGTGAGCGATCTTGGGAAGCAGATGACCGACGGCCCCCCGCAGACACCCCGGCGGCCAGCGGCGGCGTCTCGGGCTGGGGACCGGGCCCCGGACACCCATTCCCTCCCAGCCCGCTCCGTCCTGTCCTCCTCCGCGTCCGTCTCCTGCAGTTCCCCTAAAGATGCTCCCAGCCCTCTGCCCCCAGCGAGGGAAACGAGCTATCTGTGGGCACACGGCCTGGGGTTTGGGATTGTAAAGATCGGGGAGCAGAACGTGCATCCCTCCCCGCCCGACCCGGGCGCCGGCTCCTCGGGCGGACGCCGGGACGGACCCACGGGGAGCTGGGGGACCGCCTCGCCCGCTGCCCGCAGTGCCCACGCGCGGCCCGCCGGGGAGCCGCGGCGCCGGCGCCCGCGTTTCCTCTCCCCGAATCACCCTCCCGGAGGGCGCCGCCGCGTCCCCCGAGCCCGCGCACAGCGCCAGGAGCCCAGAGCGGGCGCCGCGCGCGGGATGGAGACGGATTCCTCCTCCCGCCGTTCGGCGGGCCCGGGACGCGCGACCCCGAGCCCCGGCACCCAGGAGGGCCGGCACCGTCCCCGCGGCGCCCCCACCTCTCCCGGGCCCCCGGAAAGGGGCAGAGAGGACCACAGCGGGGCGGGGAAGCGGGGAGCCGGCCTGGAGCAGCGGGACACGACCCTGGGGCGGGAATGGGGTCCGGCAGTGAAGGGGCGGAGAGGAGAGAGGGAGCTGCAGAAGCTCCCAAGGCCGGCCACCCTCCCCCTCGCTGGGTCCGTCCCGCCGCCGCTTCCTGCCCGGGGTCGGCTTCCCAGCTGCAGCCGGAGGAAAAATCTGAGCCGCCCCTGCAGTTCCACAGGGACCCGTCGCTCGGCCCGGGTCCCCATCCCGGGCCCGCCATGCTGCAGCCCCGCACGCCTCCTCACCCGGACGCCGCACGCCAGGAGCTCGCTTGCCGCGGGACCCGTCCCACTACAGCCCCAGCCGCCGGGCCGCCGCGCCGCCTCCTCCCTCCGCTCGGTTTCAAATTGAAATTCCCCGGCTGGGGCCGTCAGAGGACTCGGCGCGCCGGCCCCGCCCCCTCGCGACGGAAGCCCCTCCCGCGCCCCGCCGGTCACGCCCCCGGCGCGGAAACCCCCGCGGGCCGCGCCCCGCCCCCGCGTCCAGGCCACGCCCACAGACCCAGGCCACGCCCACACGCCGGCGGGACAGCTCTTCCCGCGGGATTGGCTGCGCGCCGTCGTCGGTACCCAGGCTGGAGGGTCGGTCCCGCCCTCTGAGCTCCCTGGATGGCGCCTGCTACTGCGGGCGTGCAAGGCGTTGTTATGCGCGAATGCCGGCCCTCTGTCAACTTTTAAAAGTTATTTCTTCAGCGTGCGTTCATTGACTAAACCCTTATTGAACACCTATTAGGTAGCAGACACGAGGCGAGGCCCCGGAAATAAGGAAAGCTGGGGCCCCCTCGGTCTGCAGTGGAAGAAGTGCTTTCACAGAGAGGGCATTGAAAAGCAACCGTTTACTCTTCCCGTGGGAGGGACAGGAGGGATTGGGGAAGCCCCGTGGAGGAGGGCCTTTGATGCCGAACCCAAAGTGGGAGTAGGATTTCTCCAGTCGGGGCCTGGGAGCCTCAATTACAAAGCATGCCGTGGCTGCAGAAGCGGCTGGAGGCTAGGCTGAGGCAAATTGTGGAAAGCCGCACGCACATGCTGACACGACATCTCCCACTTCTTTCGTGTGATTACACGACTTTCTCTCAGATTCTTATTTCATCTTTCCTGAACGTTGGCACGTCAAACGGGATGTGCAGGTCATTGCCTCCAGCATCTGCCACGTACGCAACTCTTGTCCTTTGCCTCCTCCCACCTCTACTGAGGTCTTTAGTGACTCCACCTCGCCCAAGGCAAAGTCTTCTTTTCTTTCCGAAGCATAACCTTTTATAAAATTAACAATGTCGGATGAAACCTCAGTTACGATACCTTCCATGGGTATGATGCTTTTCAGTTAACAAAACACTTTCACGTATTTTATCATTTGATCCTCACAATACCTTTGCGAAAAAGGCAGGGCAAGTATTATCTCCATTACATCAAAGAGAAAATTGAGAGTTGGCAAGATAAATTATTTGCTAAGGTCTTGCTAGTAAGAAAAATAATAATAGCTAACATTTATGGGATGCTTTCTGTGCAAGGCATTGTTGTAAGTCCCTCAGGTGTGTTAACTTACTTAATCCCCATATGCTAAGGACCCAAGCTAAACTTAATAAGGTCCACTCATACAGAGAGAAAACCTGATTAGAGGACAGTTCTGGTAAAAAAAAAAAGACTCAGCCATTTTACAAGACAATATTCTTAGGAACTTTGAAGCAGATTTACAATGAGACTAACAAAACTTAAGCTTCAGTATCCCTCATTTTCACAGGCCTTGAAACTAACTGTATATTTATAATTTTTTTTTAATTAAGGAGAGTCCCTAAAGTTATATGTGCTTTAGGGCCAATAAAACGTTGATCTACCCCTGATGAAACCCTTTAAAAGGCTAATGCAAAATAACATAAATGTAAGCATAATTAATAAAATGTGATGCCCTTATCCTAAGAAATGATATCCCCACTATATTTTCTACTGAAGCGTGTGGGATCACTTCTGTATACCACCTTTTAAGGGGAATATTGACAAGCTAAATTATATACACAGTTGGGTGACCTTGATAATGTGGAGGCAGCAAGATTTAGCCTAAAGAGATGATTAAAGGTGATGGAAAGGTTGTTAACAAATATCTAAATGCTTTTATGTGGAAGAAGGATTAGACTCTGTGTTTTGGACAAAGCCTTACTTGACCCTGACATTTCAACGGAATGGAGCAGATTCCTGAGGGCCTGGCAGAAACTGAAGGTAGAAAAATCAACTTCCAGGAGCTATAAGGAAGTGAGAAAACAGATGGAATATGGTACTGTACCAGACAGATGTCAGCAAACAACAGGTGGTAGTCCAGGCAAGCAGGGAGGTCTTAACAGGGACAGAAAAGGGATTTGGACAGACAAGCAGGACAAAATTCTGAACAGGTGATATCCAGAGATGCAGGCAGCATGGGGCAGGACTAGCAGGCTGTGGTTCAAGACCACAACGTTCATCCCCAGGAAAACAGACTAATAAGAGCAAGGCTGGATCTTCCCACTAGACAGACTGGAGAAACAGGCAAGGGCCTGACACAAAGAACAAGACAGGAATCGTGATACCAGAGCTGAGAGTCACCACATCCATGTTTAGCATCACAGCCTCAATTCTGAGCACCATCTGCAATTAAAGCCAGTCTGGCAATTTGGACTAGAAATTTACCCAGGACCTCCTTAGTGCCTTTACTTATCAACTCACTCCCACAGGCATGCGCCTGAGAAATCTTAATCTCACTATACTGGTGATTCATTCTCATATCTTTCTGCTTTCTGGGTGCCAAGCCCAACCAGGTGGAAGTATGTGAGTGGCTCTGGATTGACAACCTGCCCTTCCTTCACGTGGTCCACAGGCAGAGAGACCTGACAATGCACTCTCATGTTTTGTCTGATTGAGGCAATCTCCAGCTTCATGGGAAATGCATGCATTCCCAGTTCCTCAGCCATAAGCAACAAAGACACCACACAAATGCCAATAGGAGCCACTCTATCACCTGGCCAATCCCTGGGGCTGTTTCAGTTACCTGTGGCTTGCTAACTCCAAAACTTAATGCCAGCCATTTGATTGCCTATGATTCTTTGAAGCAGGCATTCAAGCAGAGCTCAACAGAGGGGCTCATCTCTGCTCCATGTGGCATCAGCTGGATGACTCAACTGCGGATGAAGAATCCAAGATGGTCTCAGTCACACATCTGGCAGTTGATGCTACCTGTCAAGTGGGGAGCCCAATTTCGACTCTACGTGGATTCTCGTCTTCTATCTCTCTCTCCATGTGGCCCCTTAGCAGGATAGCTCAGACTTCTTTACATGGCACCTGGCTTCTGAGTGGATAAAAACAAAAGCTACAAGGCCTTTAAGGCCTGGGCCCAGAAGTCACACAACATCACTTACGCCCTGTTCTGTCGGTCAAAGCGAGTCAGAGAGCCAGCCCCAATTCGAGGAGAGGGGTCATAGACTCCACCACTTGATAGGAGGAGTGGAATATGTGTACAGTGATAGGAAGACGTGTTGGCAGCCATCTTGGTAAACAATTCACCACAGAGGCCATGTTTTTCTCACTTACTGTTAGAGTCTGTCCCTCAAGCAACCCTTCTCCTTTCCATCTGCTGTAAAATTTTCCACAGGTTTTTCCTCAAAAGCATCACAAGGCCCCTATTCCACATAAGTCACACTGAGTGATGATAATCTCCTGTTGAAAGGCCACTCCCAACTGTTGCTAATAACAGGTATGAGCATCTCAAGCCTGCCAAACTGAGGGATTCCCTCGGTTGCAGTTGGAGCTGTGCCACACACACACCCCTGCTCCATCTGGCTCCGTGACAGAGAAGGGGGCCTGGACATGCTGATTCCCTCAAGCTGGAGCAGAATCTCCACAGTTGCTCTCTCTGGGATCTCATGGGCACTTGCTCCCTAGAACTGAAGGCAAAAATGGAATAGGCCCAATAAAAATCCCCAAAAAAAGCCAAATTTGGAGAGGATGAAACAAAAATGTATTATTTTAGTTTAACAATCTCAGTGTCATTGTGTGCCAGGCCTCATGCCATGCTCTGGACACACAGAAATGAATAACACATCATCCATGCTGTGGTGGAGTTCACAGTGTGGTAGATGATAAAGCTGGTAAAGGGAATCAGGAATTCTGGTTCCTATCTGTGGCCCCAAATTGTTCTCCCTGCCTAACACAGACAACCCTTAATCTCTGCCATTTTATTTAGAGTATATATAAAATATGAGGATAAAACAACAATTTTTGATATCAATATACAAGCATCATTGAGTCCCATTTTATACCAATGCCGTTCAGACAGTAACACAGAGCAAGTTTACATTTTACTATGATTCTCAGTGATGAGTAAAGAAGGGTGACAGGGCTTCCATGTGTGTGATCTTCAGCGGGAAGGGGCTGAGAGAGGTCCAGGCTTACTCACAGACATGACCTAGAGTATGAGGAAAGAGGAGTCGGTGGAAAGAAGCTTATGGGCATGGATGCCCATTTTACAGGCATCAGGCAGATGCCCAGCTATGGAAAATGGTTGAGGCAGACACCAAACTCTAATGACAATGGACTGGCCTGTGACTCCTCCTGCAGGCCTGTGGTCAGCAGACCTGCAGTCACAAAGCTCTTTCCCAGACAGGGACTGGAGGAAGGGCTTGGTCAGGTACAAGAGAAACTCTGACTTCCAATGCCCACTTAATTAGATGTGCAGGAGGCAAAATGACCTTGAAGCATGTCATTGGACTTTGCTGGACAGGCAGAGCTACCCTGCAAAAGCAGAGAAAACTTCTGATGTGGCGTGACAATGAGAGCCAGATTCTCTGGGCACACTGTGAGGAAGCTGGCCTGTGGAGCATCATTTGGAAGTGGCCTCAGCAGGTAGGAGCAAGTAGTTGCAGCACAAGAGCCTGTTTTTAAAACCACCAGGAGAAAAATGAGAAGAGCAAGCCCCTAGATGTATGGGTTTTGCTTGGGGGATTTACATAGCCCGGACCTGATTGGCTGGTTTGTAAAATAGGGTTTCTCGGTGGCACACAAATGTGTCCAATAGGAAGACACTTAGAAGGATAGGGATTTTACAGTTCTGTGTATGCTCCTGCTTCCTGTGACCCCACCCTCTCCAGAGGAAGACCCTCCTGGAGAGTGCAATCCCTGAGAAGAAACACACACAGAGAAAATGATGGCCAAGGACGGCTGGACTGTGTGCTTTGTGAGGCGGGGCCTCGGCTGCTTTGTGTACCATTGTGTTTCAGTTCCAAGCACAGTGGCTCCTGTAAACATTCTTCAGTAAATATTTGTTGAAGGAATGAAAGCACGGACCTAATTGAAAATGGATGAGGTAACTTCTATTTCCCACATTTTGAGAGATCTAGTGTTCACAGGAAAATTTTCAGGACAGACACCTAAAGATAATGGATACAATATTTTTTGAACATTTTTTAAATACATAGCTGAGCCTGGTAGAAAAGGTAAAGCAATTGTAAGAGGCCAGAATCTATGAGAAAGAGCAAATTCCAAAAGGTGAGTGAACACCGGCACAGGCCTGTACACACATTGGTAAAGTCATGCCCTGTGCAAGACACTCAGTCATGGTGGAAAGTGAGGCAGTACTTGGCCCCATTCAGCTCCTCAAGTCCTGTGTCTTGTACAGGCTTGAATCAACCCAGAAGAAGAAGTGCCTTTGGGAAAGTCATCCCCCCTCGTGGGTGCTATTTGTACTGTGTGTGCTTGCAAGGCACAGGGCTGGCTTCTGCCTGGGGTCATCTTCACGTCTCTGGTGGTTTCAGGGTTTCAGAGTTTTTTGCACGTGGCAGAAGCAAATGTAAACCTTTTCTGGTAGACTGACTTTGAACCAAATTCTCCAAGAATTCTCACAGTTAAAATTCCAAGGAAGATAAATTACAATTAAAAAATCATAAAACACATGCATAAGCAAGCCAATATAAGCAAGAATCAGAAAAATTAACAACGTACAGTTTCAAACTCTTGAACTACAGTTACAGGAATTATCAGACATGGAATATAAAACATGTATGTTAGTTACTTGAAAAATTAAAAATAGGGTATTGAAATAATCAATAGCAAATAATCAATAGTAATAGCAAGTAAATAACATACTTATTAAAACTGACCACTTGGCCCTCTTCACCTCACCCTGCGGAAGTGGGAAATCAGGGAAAAATTTTTAAAAAAGGAAGTAAAAAATAAGATGGCAGAAGTTAGCCCAATTATAACGTGAACTACCATCACTATAAGTGGGTCACACGTCTAGTTAAAAGGCAAAGGTTGGCAGACTACAGTCTCAAAAATCCAGCCATGTGCTGTTTCTGTAAACCACACCTAAAATCTGAGGACAGAAGACTACATTAGGCTTGAAAGAGATAAGCCAGGCAAATGGTAATTAAAAGAAAGCTGGAAGTGCTATGTTCATAGTAAATAAAATAGATTTTAAGGTTTAAAGCAATACTAGGGATGAAGTAGATCAATATTATTGAAAAAGATTTAATTCACCAGGAAGGCATAAAAATTTTAAACTTGTATACATGCATCCTATAACATAGCTTCAAAATCTGTACGGCGAATGTGAACAAAATTCCTAATGAAAATTAACAAACTACTATCATTAGGGAAGAATAAGACCCTCTATCAGTATGTTTGATGGACCAAGAGGACAGAAGTCAGTAGGAATATGTAAAATTTAAAAATTACAATTGAGTGCTGTGGCAACAGTTCACATAGAAGAACCAGGAGAATTTACAACTATCCACAACTGTGTACTGGGGCTTTGGGGAGGAAAATGAAGAAAAAAGGAGGAAGATTGGCAACAGATGGTAGCTTAGGGCCAATCTTTTCCTGCAAAAAAAAAATTACAATTGATAGTCTTCATATAATAAACGTATGTAGAAAATTGGTTTCAACAACTGCAGAATATGTATTCTTCTCAAGTATACAGGGACTATTTATGAAAATTATGTGCGAGGCCATAAAATAAGTCTCAACTTTCAAATTTCAAATTCAAACTCGTCTCAAATTTCAAATGAAACAAATGAATAGTAACTAAATAACTTTTAAAACTCCATATATTTGGAGAAAGGACTTCCTAATAACTCATGGGGAAAGGAGAAAACATAATAGAAGTGATGAAATGCTTAAAACCATTATGATGTGATTAGAACAATTGTGGAATTCAGCTAAAATAGTGCTTAGAAAGAATTCATAGCCTTAAATGTACACACAGAAAAGAAGGAAGGCTGAAAATTAATAAGATAAGCATCCAATTTACATAATTAGCTTTAGGAAAGAAATATTTCCTAAGAAAGTAATAAATATGAAAATGGAAATTAAAGATCTAAAAAACATTCAGAAGGGCTGATCATTATAGTCAAAATTTGGTTTTATGAAAAGATTTATAAAATTAATAATCTCCAATCTGGAAAAAAGTGACGTGGCATAAATTAACAACAGTAGGAATAATAAAAGGAAACAGATGAAGCAGAGATTTTCCGCTGCTACAGTACTGAGTGTGAGGGCTCCACACAGATGATTTGGCGCTTTAGTTAATAGCCTGCTAGATCGGGAGGAGCCACATCTGATACTGACGGGGAAAATTGTGCATCACCCAGAGATCCTGTGTACTGAGCTGGATTCGGTAACGATGTGGGATTTGGGAATTGTTTCCTTGTGGAGGGAGGGTGTGAGTATGTTCTTTGTGTAGAAAAAAGGGTAAAACAGATACTTGCTGATAAGAAGAACACATTATGGGGGCCGGCCCGGTGGCTGAGTGGTTAAGTTCGCGCGCTCCGCTGCAGGTGGCCCAGTGTTTCGTTGGTTCGAATCCTGGGCGCGGACATGGTACTGCTCATCAGACCACGCTGAGGCAGCGTCCCACATGCCACAACTAGAAGGACCCACAACAAAGAATATACAACTGTGTATGGGGGTGCTTTGGGGAGAAAAAGAAAAAAAATAAAATCTTTAAAAAAAAAAAAAGAAGAAGAACACATTATGGCAGAGACAAAGCTATGTAGTCACCAAACTATATTTTATTTCCCTCTGGGACATAAAACTGACTATATCTCCTACCCTCCTTTGCAGCTAAGTGTGGCCGTGTGAGTGGGTTCTGGCCAATGGAATGTGGGTAGAGTTGATGTAAACTGTCTCCAGGCATGGTGGGAAATGTGTTTCTATCTATATGACCTCGATTCCCAAGGTATATATTCTTTATTTTTGAACAACATCCAATGTGAATTGTATATGATTGTTCTTGTGAGTAATCAAGAAAGTGTACATGTGCACACCCAAAGAAATATATCCCTCATTGCATGTAGGTTCTAAAGTGAGAAGTATTTTTTAAAAAAATCACAGAACATGGGATGCATGGCTTGTGGGAGAAGTTACCCATGCAAAGGAAGCTTGCCCAGCTATATTCTCCTTGTTATCCATCAAAAAACCAAACCAAAACCCAAACCCCAAAACAAAAAAGGATAGAAGACAAATCAAGACAGAAAATAATAGGCTAAGCAAAGTAAACAGGTTATTTTTTCCCAGTTTGGTGACATGGTCCCTTTGTTGGATCACAGAAAAATTTTAATAAAGAGAATTCCCAGAGGAAACCATGAGAAGCAAGACTCAGGAAACAATATAATAAAAGCCGCTGAAAACCACTTCTATGTATTTAACCAATTGTTTGGAAGATAATGAGGTTACTTCCAAGCAGGTGGAATTTTCTACTACAATGATATTTACAATCTATGCTTCCTTTAAAGTTCTTTAAGCTACACTCTCAAAGCCGGTTTACTCGAAGAGGATTGAAGTCTTAGTTCTCATCCATTCTTTCTGGCTTAGTGCCATCCTGTAAGTCCTTCTAGAAAAGAAATGTGTGTTTTTATGCTTCCGTCAGTTCAGGTGGAAAGGCTGGTGAGGAGCATTGGAGAAAAACAAGCTGTGCCATAGAGCTCCATCCAGGGGGCGGTGCTAGTGCAAGTTCACCACACACACAAATGACAATGGTGACACACGACACTCTCTGCTGTATTATTACTTATTTAAATTTCAAGCTTTCCCTTTGTTGTTGTTATTTTCTACAGCCTTAAGATATAGATTATCTTTAAAATAAAGAAATCAAATTTTAAAAACTGCTCTCTCACCTTCAGTCACAAGACTTTTTATTTTATTTTATTTCTATTTTTTTTAAATCAAATCTCTTTCTCTAATCCTCTGCCTCCTCAAGATTTGGAGCGTACCATTGTATCTGAGCATTCTCATTAATCCTTCTCCACCTTTTTCTCCATTGGTTCTTCAGCTGTTGTTAACTCTTTACTATCCATGTCTCCAACGTACAAATCTAGACATTTTACATCCCACTGCACAAATTGTTATTCACTTTGACATTATCTCAAGTCCAACTAGTTTATTTTAACTCCGTTACCAGTGGCCCGTGAGTTGACAACGTGCTGCACTTGACCCTGTGTGCTGGAGAACGTATCCTTTGATGTCAATAAGACTTTTCAGCCTATCAAGTTTGCTGGCCAGTTGGTAAACATTTAAAGGAAGAGATATGAACATGGGAAGCCATTTTGTCACGATTTTGATTTCATTTCCTTTATAATCATACAGAAAAGTCTATAATCCTGTATTTATTATGAGACTACAACCCTGTAAACTACTTTGAAGTTATAACTTCAAAAACGTTTTCAACATCATGAGATCTAACGGGGCAGAGAAGACTCACTTTATTATGCCTTATTTAATCAGCAAAGAACTTTGATAATTTACAAAGTTTCTAAACAAAATGATCTAAACATCTGGAAGCTATTAAAGAACTGAGGAAGTTATGCCGCAGTTACATTTAGGAAGGTATTTTTATTATAAATTCCTTATAACGTAAGTCTGTGAAAACCAAAACTAAATTACCATTACCATTTTCCTCAAATTTCTCATATTAATCATGCCTAGACATTTAAAACTATTGTGATTGAAAAATAAGATTACTCTTTGGGAGAACAATGACTTAGTGCTTACCTTATGATAGATATATAAATGCTGACTTTAATAATAATGTAAGATACTATTTATATACATTTTGATGTGTATTAAACATATTAGAATATTATGGACTTAGAAGTCAGACAGAGATAGCTTTAAATTCCAGCTCCACCGCTTACAAGTTGCATGAACTTAGGCAGATTCATCTTCCGGAGCCATGATGCTCACCTCTACATAGAACAGAGATACCCTTACAACACAGGATGATCAAGTGACATAACACCTGGCAGTGCCTAGCACAGCATCCAGCATTGAGTGTATGATCAGTAAAAGTTTCCTTCCTTCTTTTATTCTCTTCCATTTTGCTTCCTTCTCCCTTTCTCCAACGATGTCAGTATGTTCCATTGGCTTTCTCCCTCAGGGTCTAAGGAGATGTTACATGAAAGTTTTTTAAAACTTCCCATATACTTTATATTTTTCCATTGTTACCCACCGTTTAAAACACTAGAAATCCTCAAGAGGCCTATGTGTTTATTTCAGGGACAGGATTGGAGGGGAAAGCTGTGAGAGTGTATTTTGTTTGACAGTAGGTCATGAATAAAGGAAGAAAACTCGTATCTATTGAGCTCTATTCTGAGCATACAATACATTAGGTTTATAATATTTGCTCATTTTTATCCTCATACTTCTGACTCTAAAAGCTTGTGTTCTTTTTGTTCAAAAGTGCTGCCACCTGCTTTTATAGATGTGTCTGAGGGACAAATGATTTTCTAGTGTTCATGGGAAAATGCATGTAGAGTTTTGAACTGTTGCCTTACAAATGGATGCAGAAGACCAGGATGGATCTGGGTGGGGGGCTACTTAAAAACAAAAACTACAAGGAGAAGACCCATAAATAAATCAGTGTTGCCTGAGAAGCTGTCCGCTGATTCCCTGAACTGTGAAAAAGAGATGAGAACAATAACTGAGAATCGGAGCAAAGCCTGAGGTCAGGACGTGCCAAAATACAAGGCAAACTGGATCAGCTTAGGCTGAGCTGTAAATGGAGGATGCATTGAAAATATATCAAAGGACAGTGTGTGGGGCGGAGGAAGCCAGGTGACTCACGAGTTGAACCCTCCAAACACAGTGGAGCCTCCCCAGATTGGGGACAGCTCCTGAAAGACCATCAATCAGACTGGACAAATTGGGCTGAAAGGAAGATAGTCTCCTACTTACAGTAGCTCCCAGCCAGGCCTGTTTTCTTTAAGGAGTGTTCCTGCTCTCTCAAGCCATGCCCATCAGTCAGCCACACTATATTAAACGTTTGTTTTATGAATGATAACCAGAAACATACAAGGGACAGATTTCATAACTCAGTGTATGTAGCTTTCTTTTTCTTGGGTATAACTTTACAATGACTCCTGCTACTTAAAAAAATTTTTTTTACAGTAGGTAGCAAAGCTAAACTAAAATATTGTTCTTACATTTATCTAAAAAGCGTGTTACTAAATAGTGATGATTAAAATTACGGATTCTGATCAGATAGATCTGAGTTTAAGCCTTGGTTCCTTCATTTACAAACTGTGTAACTTTAAGCAAATTACCTAACCTCTCTAAACTTCATCCAATCACCTAGCATCCCTGTAAAACTTGTTTTACTTGTTTATGTTTATTTTTAACTGTCCCCACTAGAATATGAGTTCCATAAGAGCAGCAATTCTTATCTGTTTTATATATAAGCCGTAAAACATACAGCAGTCACTTGATACATAAATATATAAATAACATTGAACCCATAAATGAATGAATAATGTGATTCAACCATATAGCTATACTTATACCTATGGAACACACCTCCTTGGATGACATTGCTTCTAGATGAAAACTTATTCTGATGTTCAACTTTGACCAATGGGAAAACACCTCCCCCAAAATGTAGCCCCAGCAATTGGGGTGAAGATTCCCCAAGGTCCAAAGTAAGCAGAGAAGGAAAGGGAAGCTTCTAGAAGTCCTTAGTCAAGTCAGGAGATAGAGAGGAAATGCAGGGTGCCAACCCTCCCCCACTAGACACATGCAGTGGAGCCACTACTGGTAGGCAAAGGTCATAAACTGGGGAAGAGGATGCCCGTAATTTGGACCAACAAAGCATTTTAGGCTAAGGAAATTCCTTTCCGAATAAAGGGAGAATGTCACTCATAAAGCCTCTTAACTCTGAGGCAAGCTACCTTGAGGTGGAAGAGAGACGTGGAAGGGAATTTCATCACAGGAGGGCAGCAGGACTCCAGGACATTCTGTAAAAGACTTTATAAACGGAATGTTTTAGACCTTTTCTGTTTCTTCTCTTTATTCGTTCATTCACGTCTAAAATTTTTGCACAGCATAAAATCTCATCGACAGGGAGAGTTTGGTAAACAGCTTGGAGAAGTGCCTCCCAATGTCGCAACTGTTCACATCCATTCCACAGCCCTCTCCTGCTGATCTGTGACTGAAGAGTTGTTTGGAAAGAAAATGTTGAAATCATGAGTCACTTTTTTTCTCATTACGTTCAAGATAATTTCTGAGAATATGTTACCATGGGAAGAGGATTTCATGTGAGAGAGAGGCAGAGAAGTAAGAGAGAGAGAGATGAAGGCGTAAGAAAGAGATTAATCAGGTTGACAGCCTGCAAGGAAAGAGAGGCATTATCCAAATTGGAAAGGAGTAAAATTTGGCATAAATTGACAGGGAGGAAAAAGAGAGCTGGTGACAATGAATCTACAGGAAGTTCTTTTGCCCTAGAATTATCTTACTATATGTACTTCTTACTGCCACTAAAAGAACTAATTATGTGATTTTCTTCATTCTGAACAAATCCTTTTTTATACTGCTCTTTATGGCAGACTATAGCATGAGTCAGAAATTCCAGGAGCATGATAATCTCCAAACTTTACAGCACTTGCTCCAACATTATGCTAATCATTGGCTGATAATCTTTAAAACTGAGAACTACTCATTTCCTACTGTTGTATCTAAAAATCTATAACTAGGATACCAGATTTAAGTTGATGAGATCATCATCATTCTTATTTTCCTTTTCTTTTTTTTTTTTTAAAGATTTTATTTTTCCCTTTTTCTCCCCAAAGCCCCCTGGTACATAGTTGTATATTCTTTGTTGTGGGTCCTTCTAGTTGTGGCATGTGGGACGCTGCCTCAGTGTGGTTTGATGAGCAGTGCCATGTCCGCGCCCAGGATTCGAACCAACGAAACACTGGGCCACCTGTAGTGGAGCGCACGAACTTAACCACTCGGCCACGGGGCCAGCCCCTCATCACTCTTATTTTCAAACATTAATTTTGATTTCAAAATTTCCAGAAAAATAAATTCCAAACAGAGAAAGCATTATTTTTTCTTTAAAAGGCTTGAACATACTTACTGATATTTAAAAAATTGAAAAATTCCCTGCAAAGACATCACAGTATAGTGACTTCAGGCTGTTGATACATCCTAAACACCTTTGTTAGATGGAGTTTCTCTTTCACCGTTGCTAACCTACCTTTTCGTTATTAGTGATATAGTAGTCCTCACAACCACAGAGCAGCTTAAATCTTCATTCAGAGGCATCACACCTATAAAGAAGAGGTTTTGTTTGTTTTATTGTGGTAAAATATACATAACATCAAATTTACCATTTTAAGCTTTGCTAAATGCACAATTCAATGGCATTAAGTATATTCACAATGTTGTGCAACCATCACCACCATCCACTTGCAGAACTTTTCCACCATCACCAACAGAAATGCTGTACCCGTTAAGTACCAACTCTCCATTCCCCCTTCTTACCAGTTCCCGGTAGTCTCTAATCTACTTTCTGTCTCTATGAATTTGCCAATTCTAGGTACGTCAGATAAATAGAATCATACAATATTTGTTCTTTTGTATCTGGCTTATTTCACTTAACATAATGTTTTCAAGTTTCATCTATGTTGTAAATGTATCAGAATTTTATTCTTTTTAAAGGCTGAATAATATTCTATGGTATGTATGTACCGCAATCTGTTTATCCATTCATCCGTTGATGGACATTTGGCTTGTTTCCACCTTCTGGCTGTTGTGAAAAATGCTGTATGAATATTGGTATACAATATTTTATTTTAAATATGATGGTGTTTATTTTCTCCTGAGTGATTCAAAAAAATTTTTCAAATTAACTGCTGCTTGGCCTCTTGGTAATTACAGCCCCATATTAAACCTTTAGTTAAGGTTAGTTAGTTAAGCCACTTTTAAAAGTCTCTGTTGATCAAGAGACAAAGCTCACAGCGGGCAGTGGGCAGTTTTGCAATAGGCCCACATAGGGTAGTCGCCCGCACCTCAGAGGCTACACACTAGAATTAAAGAATATTGAAGCTTCAAACCCTGCACCAGAACAACCAAATTAGGCTCTGGAGCTGGGCTAAGGCATTGGCATTTTTCAATACCTCCCCACTCCCCGCTAAGTGATTCTACTGTTCATCCAGGGTTGAGAACCTCGGAGCTAGGGCACTCTGGTGTCAATCATCAGAGCAGCAAGTCTAAGTCAGGCTCCCACTGGAGCCCTTGAGAACTAAGAGGGAATCTTATTTCATAGCCCATGTCCTCTACAATTAGCCACAATAATACCATTCAGATCCCACAGAGTTCTCAATAAGGGATGCATTTCACTAATTATGACTACCAACACTAGGCTTTGATGACAGTCCTAAAAGATGGGTAATGGCCTCTGAGGCCAGGATGGTTGTTCCAGCAAAAATAAGACAGTAATCCCCCAAGGGAAAGGTGAATGTCTTACCTGTGTTGTGGACTGACTATTGGCGTCCTCCCCAAATTCACATATTGAAGACCTAAGCCCTAGTGTGATGGTATTTGGAGATGGGGCCTCTGGGAGGTAATTAGAGTTAGATGAGGTCATGAGGGTGGGACCCTGGTCCAACGGGATTAGTGCCCTTATAAAAGAGGCACCAGAAAGCTGGCTCTCCCTCTCTGAGCATACACTGAGAAAAGGCCATGTGAGGGAACAGCAAGAAGGCAGCCATCTACAAGCCAGGAAGAGATCTCTTACCAGGAACCGACCCTACCAGACTTTAATATGGGACTTCTAGCCTCCAGAACTGTGAGAAGTAAATTCTGTCGTTTAAACCACCCAGTCTAAGGTATTTGGTTATGGCAGCCCCAGGAGACTAAGACATGCTGGATACACAACTCACCCTCAAAGCAGAGCCTGAGTAAAATAAGAAAGGAGAGAAAGCCAATAGAAGGATGCTATCTTGCCAGGAGCTCCCAAGGAGCCTCAGAATCGTCCACCAAGGGAAGGAAGAGAAAAAGATTTAGTACAATGGCTCCTGTCCTACACCAGCCAAGCGCTGTCCCATGGGGCATTAATTCCCTCACACTTCCAGTCTGTACTTCTTGAATGCCAGGTAGGTCCCTGCAGACAGCCCACCCTATCTGGGAAGCCTCAGGGTACAAAATGGGAGTTAGCACAGCCAAGGCAAGGTGCTGTCAGGCGGTAACTGCATGCCGCTGTTTGCGGCAGCAACGGAGTAGAATGGGGGAAAAGGATGTGAGGCAGGGGACAGGAGGCGTTGGGTGCAGGGAATTTCTGCAGACTCTACTCAGGCCTGTGAGCTCCAGCTCCCACTCCAAGGTCGAGCCACAGCCTTCATTTGAAGCTCCTCCCTCCATCCCAAACCTTGGAAGGCTAGAGTTCGATTTTATTAAGAGACCTGATAGATTTTCTCACAATACACCATTTATCTACTTTCTGTCGTACTATCCACAGTGACACACAGTTTTGGAAATACAGATGTGATGGTTAATTTTATGTGTCAACTGGACTGGGCCACAGGATGCCCAGATATTTGGTTAAACATGATGTCTGGTGTGCCTGTGGGGGTGTTTCTGGATGACATTAGGATTTGAATGGGTGCACTTGGTAAAGCAGAGTGCCCTCCCAACGCAGGCGGGCCTCCCACAGTCCCCTCAAGGGCCGGAATAGAACACAAAGGCAAAGGAAGTTTTCCCTGCTTGACTGTGGAGCTGGGATATTGGTCTTTGCTCGCTCTCAGATGGGACTACGGCCATCGGCACTCCTGGGTCTCCGGCCTCAGACGTGGACTGACACTACACTGCCAGCTCTCCTGGGCCTGCAGCTTGCTGATTGCAGATCATGGGAATTCTCAGCCTCCATAATTGCATCAGCCATTCCCTTATTTAAAAAATCTCGTATATATATGATATATATATACAGCTCCATCCTATTGGTTCTGTTTTTCCAGAGAACCCTGACTAATATACAAGGTCAGTTATTTAAAAAACAAAAATAGGAGCCAAGTACAGAGACCTGTGTCGCAAGCAATTCAACTTCCAGACCAGATCAGGCTGAGAACTATGACAAATCTGAAAGTTTTAATTAAGTCTCTATTTTTCATCTTTTAGGGTGCATTCATATCCTTTCTCTACCAACTTCTGAAATTACTCATCTAAGGAGAGCTCGGTCTGCTCCACCCAGATATGGAACCCACGTAACACTTTATCATCTTTCCAACCCGCGGTATGAAAATGCTTTAAATATTTACCATTCAGTTTTATATTTCTTTTGATATTTTATTGTATCACCTGCATCCTTCATGTGCATCTACGATTATATTTTCTTCCATGCATAGTAATCTCAGTGATCTGGGATTGGCGCGTATGGCCCACACCTGTTTTTGTATAGCCTGCAAAATAAGAACGGTTTTTACATTTTAAATGTTTTTTTTTTTACAAATCAAAAGAATAATATTGTATGACATGAAAATTATATGCAATTCAAATTTCAATGTCCATAAACAAAATCTTATTGGAACCCAGCCACGTCCATTCATTTGTGTATTATCTATGGCTGCTTTTGCATGATGGTGGAGAGTTAAGTAGCTGCAACAAAGACCATGTGGCCCTACAAAGCCTAAAATATTTACAGTCTGGCTGTTTACAGAAAAAGTTTGCTGATCTCTGTCCTAGACGGCAAAAGGGTGCTTGCTTAGTTTCCTTTGTGAATTATCTAGGCTTTCTAATGGAGATAATAATTCATATGTGCCACCAGCATTGGTTTTGACTAGGCCACTCAAAATTGATTCAATAGGAAAAGATTTTACTAAGTTGTTTTATATTCTCCACAAATCTAGTATATAGGGTGTATCTAATAAATGTTTATGAGATAAATTAATAAGTGAATGACTCTGGTGAATCTGATAGCATGTAGCCTCAGCAAGATGCCAAAGGCATACTTTCTCCTGCTCATGTTTGCACAGAGCTTGATCATGCACACTTCAAGAAATATATGTGTATCTGTCCAAAATAAACTCAAAATGGATCAAAGACCTAAAGGTGAGACCTGAAATCATAAGGCTTCTAGAAGAAAATGCAGGCAGTACACTCTTTGACATCAGTATTAAAAGGATCTTTTCGGACACCATGTCTTCTCAGAGAAGGGAAACAATAGAAAGAATAAACAAATGGGACTTCATCAGACTAAAGAGCTTCTTCAAGGCAAATGAAAACAGGATTGAAACAAAAAAACAACCCACTAACTGGGGAAAAAATATTTGCAAGTCATATATCTGACAAAGGCTTAATATCCATAATATATAAAGAACACTCACAACTCAACAACAAAAAATCAAACAACCCGATCAAAAAATGGGCTGGAGACATGAACAGACATTTCTCCAAAGAAGATACACTGATGGCCAATAGGCACATGAAAAGATGCCCATCATCGCTGATCATCAGGGAACTGCAAATCAAAACTACACTAAGATATCACCTTACACCCGTTAGAATGACAAAAATATCTAAAACTAATAGTAACAAATGTTGGAGAGGTTGTGGAGAAAAAGGAACCCTCATACACTGCTGGTGGGAATGCAAACTGGTGCAGCCACTATGGAAAACAGTATGGAGATTCCTCAAAAAATTAAAAATAGAACTACCATACGATCCAGCCATCCCACTACTGGGTATTTATCCAAAGAGCTTGAAGTCAGCAATCCCAAAAGTCCTATGCACCCCAATGTTTATTGCAGCACTGTTTACAATAGCCAAGACATGGAAGCAACCTAAGTGCCCATCAACAGACGAATGGGTAAAGAAGATGTGGTACATATATACAATGGAATACTACTCAGCTGCAAAACAGAACAAAATCGTTCCATTTGCAATAACATGGATGAACCTTGAGGGAATTATGTTGAGTGAAATAAGCCAGCGAGAGAAGGATAATCTGTGTATGACTCCACTCATATGAGGAATTTAAAAATGTGGACTAAGAGAACAGTTTAGTGGATGCCAGGGGAAAGGTGGGATGGGGGGTGGGCACAAAGGGTGAAGTGGTGCACCTACAACATGACTGACAAACATTAATGTACAACTGAAATTTCACAAGATTGTAACCTATCATTAACTCAATAAAAAAAAAAAAAGAAATACATGTGTATCTGATATTACAAACTCTTTCCCAACTGATTTGGAGGATGGCGGTGGGGTGTGGGGTGGGGGGGGGCACCCTATTAGAGATGGTATGGTAGAGTAATAGAACTAGAAGGGAAACATTTCATACAGATGCTGACTTGAAGTAGCACTGTATTCGAATCATTCCCAAAAGATATTTGCTCTTTAATGGTAATAATAACTAACTAGAGACACTTTACAACTTCCTGTGGTTAGGTTTTTCACACATCACAACCAAACTTTTAACAGTACTTCCTGTCCTTCGGTTTAATTCTTTGTGCAGTAATATAAGCATATTGTTAATGCCATTCATTCAATAACTTTATAAACAGCATTTACCTTAAAGTTTTGTACATGGGTCTCCTATTTCCTACTCATCTTATTCTCAGTTTGGGAGCAGTGCTTGGTATAGTTTTATGTGTTTAAAAGTTACCACCACGGAGCCGGCCAGGTGGGGTGGTGGTTAAGTTTGCACGCTCCACTTTGGCAGCCTGGGGTTTGCAGGTTTGGATGCCGGGTGCAGCCTTAGCCCTGCTAGTCAAGCCATGCTGTGGCAGCGTCCCACATAAAATAGAGGAAGATGGGCAACAGGTGTTAGCTCAGGGCCAGTTTTCCTCAAAAAACAAAACAAAAACAAGGAATAAAAGTCACCACCACCAGTACCATCTCGAGTATTCACAATGATGGAGATTAATAAATTGTGATAGTAAGAACATTGGACTTGGAGTCTAAAAATCAAGGGGTGAGTTCTGGCTTACGATGGTGCCTACAATATAGTGGACGCTTGGTGAATATGGTTAGTGCCTACAAGGTAGTGGATGCTTGGTAAATATTTGTTATTTTTGGTCCTTTTCTCCATGAAGCTGGATGGTTTACTGACTCTCCCTGAGCCTCAGTCTCCGTATCTATGAAATGTGAGAAGAAAATACTTTCTGGGTTGACATGGAGATCAAATGAGATTTGTTTTGTTTTGTTTTGTTTTTGTTTTTGTTTTGAGGAAGATTAGCCCTGAGCTAATATCTGCTGCCAATCCTCCTCTTTTTTGCTGAGGAAGATTGGCCCTGACCTAACATCTGTGACCATCCTCCTCTATTTTATATGTGGGACACTTGCCACAGCATGGCTTGGTAAGCAGAGCGTAGGTCCACGCCTGGGATCTGAACTGGCAAACCCCGGGCCACCAAAGCAGAGCACATGAACTTAACCGCTACACCACTGGGCTGGCTCCAAGATCAAATGAGATGTTTTTGAAAGTACTCATTAATCCTACAAAACATTATATAATTGCAAATTATCATGGGGAAATGAGAATTCAAATATATAAGAAAAACTTCTGCAAGTGGCAGTGGAAATTAAAAGGTCAGAGAATCGATATTTGCCATTATCCTCTCCCCACCCATTGCTAGATTTTGAAATGAGAGAGAGTGTTTACTTGCTAACACAGACCTCTGGGTCTATACTGTATACCAGCCTCTCCTCACTCAGGTCAATGGCACTTCAGCAATGACCCCTGTGAATTTCAAATGAGGGTCCTGACTTGTGCAGAAATTTGCATTGGAGCTCTTTCAGGACAGGCAAATAAAGAGGTTTTTTAAAATGTACTTCATTAGAAGTAATAATGGACTGTCAATCAAATACTGCAAGTTACTTTGCCCAGTGGTGTAAAGAATACACATAGATATTCTAAGCAGGCCGGGTTTTTTTTGTTGTTGGAGGTTAAGAGAGGTGCGTAGTGCTAGCTATCTTGTACTAGAATGTGGAGGCTGAGGGGAAAAGTTCACTTGAATAGGCATTGATTATTTCAACTCTCAGAAAAAGGCATTTTGTTTTAACTATTATAAATACATTAGAGTGTTTAGTTTTCATAAAGGGGCCATAGTTTTGATTTAGAAGTAAATTTAAAACTCGTTTTATTTCTATTAATCTTCTGTTTGAGGGTAATGTTTTGGCCGGTCGGTAAGGTCTTTGTCCAAATACTCAATCTGCTGTTGTAACGTGAAAGCAGCCATAGACGACAAGTAGTAAATAAACGGGCATGGTTGTGAGCCAATAAAACTTTATTTAAAACAAGCTCTCGTTTTGTGACTCCTGTTCTGCTGTAATAAATAAAGACCACCAGAAACAGATTACTTACCCAGAGGAGTAAGCAGCACACAGGAGTCCCATGCCAGGGCTACAGCAAGTCTCCAGCTCCCTGTCATAATTTAATCCACAGGAAATTTGACAACCTTGCCATCCGCAGGACTTTCCACTGGTCCACCACGTTAGTGACATGATGATTGGACCAAATGAGAAGAATTCACAAGTACTCTTTCTCAAGACATGTGCCAGAGAGTGGGAGAGAAACTCCCAACAAACTTCAAACCAACTTTGCCAGCTAGGTAAAGTGCCCAGGAGTCCAAGGGTTCAAGGGATGTCAAGCCCACCTGAGGAGAAGATTAATTTCTGCAAACTGCATCCCCTGCCACTAAGAAACAATCCCAAACTCATACCATGTACAGTCTCAGAAAATTACCTGACTACCCTGAGGGTAATGAGTCAGATATTATTTGTTGGTATTTAGCATCATTTTCATTCCCTTGGATGCTCTGTCTTCATTTCTGGGGCTGGATGAAAGGAAACTACATTTTCCATAGTCCCTTGCCAGGGGGGTTCCCAATACAGTTTAAATTCTGCCAATGAGATGTAGAATTAGAAGGCAGAAGGGAGGTAGAAGCCATCCTCCTTTCCCCAGCAGTGGTAGTGGACATGTGAACATAAGATGTGACTTTTTGCAGCATCTTCCGTAGTCCCCTGCCAGCCTTTCACTCCAGTGCTGCCGGGCAACCATGATTATTGATTTCCGTCTCTTGCATCTTCCTGACTTCTGCATGAAAGCAAGAAGTTTCAGATTCTGTTTTCTGGAAACTGAAAGATGGTGACAGCTCCCCTGACTTTCTCTCCTTAAGCTCTTTCAAAAGTTTGTAAGTACCCACTTCTCTATATTAAATGCCATTAGCTTTAAATATTTAAATTGGTTTCTATTTTCTTGACTGCATGCAGGAACAGCGTCTAATTCATTTTTGCATTTTCTATAATACTCAACAAATATTTATTGATGGAGTACAGCAGGATAAGTGACCAGATCTTTTGTAAGCCATATTCTAATCATTTTGTCACGACGCGCTTTGTGGTATTGTTATATTTCTTATTGTTTGTGTCTAAATCTCAAGCAAACTAGTCTTCCTAAGGGATTAGTACAGAGCATTATCACTCACTGCCATCTGGCTGTCTGACATAAAGACATAAACAAGATATTAGTTGAGACAAACACTCCTTGCTGGTTTAATATCATATACAATTTGATCCCATGTTCTGGAGTCGCTTGGACACCATCTCTTAATAAATAACCTGAAACCTATAGATACTAGTAATTAGACAATGGTGTGTTTTGAATATTATCTTTTTTATTAAGAATTTATTGAGATATAATTTGTACACATATGATTCACCCATTTAAAGTGTATAAGTCAGTAGTTTTCGGTGTATTTACAGAGTTGTGCAACCATCACCACAATCTAATTTTAGAACATTTTCATCATTCCAGAAAGAAACCCTGTGACCATTACCAGTCATTCTTCTCACCCCTCCCCAGCTATAGAGAACTACTAATCTGCCTTCTGTCTCTGTGGATATCTTTTAATTGAGTTATATATTTATTATTATTATTATAATTGAGTTATAGGAGTTTTTTTTAATATACTCTGAATATACGCTCCTAATCAGATATATGATTTGCAAATATTCTGTCCCATTGCGTGGGTTCTATTTTCACTTTCTTAGTAGTGTCCTTTGAAGCATGACACTTAAATGTTGATGCAGGCCAATTTATGTTTTTTCTTTTGTCATTTACACTTTTGGTGTCATATTTAAGAAATCATTGCCTAACCCGAGACACAAAGATTGACTTCTATGTTTTCTTCTAAGAGCTTTCTACTTACCATTGTTTTAAATATAATTTACTTAATTAAAAGTTTCTATAATTTAATTTTTGATAATAGCTGGGCTTAATCACCAGCTCTCAAAACTCCTGATGTTTGACGATTGGTTCTCGCCATCTGGTACGAGCCAGCTCCAGTACGCCACTGGTACTAAGAGTGTACAGTGCTGGGTGGGCAGAGAAGACAGACAAGTTAAAACTGTGACACTGGCACTGATAGGGAAGAGAAAGAAGCTGCTGGCCACTCACCCATGAAGGCAGTGGTACCCATGTGAGTCTAACCCTCCTCTGAAAACTGGTCTTCCTAAAGGCAGCTAGAAAACTAATCCAAGGCTAATCCCACAAGGAGTCTTAGGTGTGGTTCCAGGAACTGCAGGTAAGATGCAGCAATCAGAACGGGATTCCTTTGGACTAACTCAGAAGACAAGTTTGGGTGGTGGTGGCAGCATTAGATTGCCCTGAATTCTAGAAAACTCCTCAAGAGATTAGGGCACAGAGAAGTAGATTCTAGCCTCAGAGAAAGAGCACTGGCAGGAAATAGATGTGATATTGCGACCAAATCATCAGACGGAGCTCAGAGCAAGGTCCCACGCTCTGTCACCGGACAGGTCACTAGTCTTTGCAGAGGAGGAAAGCAAAGTCAAATGATACTAATGACTCTGGACTACACCCGATGGCTGGTAAGGAATTTAAAACTGGAGGAGACACCAGAAATAACCAGATTTCGGGGTTAGCAAGAACGAGGGATTGAAGACTTCTGATTCTGAGAGAATATCATTTGAGATACTCTGAGTGACTCCCCTCACCGCACCTTCTTTCTGATGCCCTGCTGTCAAAAACAACTAGAAATACTGGATAAACTATGTAAAAATATCTTTAAATGCTTCCTGGACCCGGCAAGATGGTAAGGAATCTATAGAAACAAAAACAAAGAAAGAAAAAGCTCCTGAAAGGTAAGTGATCTGTGAAGTTGGTTTTCACCCTAAGGGTCAATCTAATGGACCTTGAGTTTACATTTTTGAAAATTACATGGTGTGCAGAGGATAGCAGATAAAGCTAGGATCTATGGGAGATCGCTGAATAGATCTGAGATTCTAATGAATGACACTCTCAGTATAAGAGTGAGCAAGAAATAAATCCACCTTAAAGAAGAAGACATTGGAAATTTACCAGTCTCAACCTTTGCCCTGGGAGAATGAGAAAAACAATTCCCTGAAAATTCATAAACTCAAGCAAGTCCTTATGTCAGTTTGAAACCAAATTCAACCTACCTATGGGTAGGATTGCCAGATTTAGCAAATAAAAATAGAGACTATCCAGTTAAACTTGAATTTCACATAAACAATGCATAATTGTTTACTATATGTCCCAAATATTGCACTAAAATTTATTTATTGTTTATCTGAAATCTAAATTTAACTGGCTATCCTGTATTCTATTTGGCAATCCTACGTATGTGGTGTAAAACACCAAGTAAAGAATTTAATTTAAATTTTTCCAGGCTAATAGTGCCCCCTGGTGACATAGAAACAAACCATATCCTTTTTGGAGGAAGGTAACTCCAAAACAGGCTTCAAAGAATTTCCTCAGATAAAGGTCCAACACAAGCTCACAATCAAAAATCACAAAATATCTAAGAAATAAAGGAAATACAAGTGTGATCCAGGAAAAAAAAAAAAAGCCAGAAAGCATAGTCAAATCCACAAAGATTTTTGATATTAGGATTGTCAAGTATAGACTATAAAATAACATGGTTAATATGTTTAAAGAAATAAAAGGAGAAACTTGAAAACATGAGCAATGGACTAGAAAAAAATACAAGTAGATTTGAAAAAGAACCAAATAAAGGCCCATGAATGAATGAAGAACATAATACCTGAAATTCAAAACTCCATGGCTGGGTAAACAGCATATTAGACAAAGCTGAAGGAAGGATTAGTGACCTGGAGAAAAGCTTTGAAGAACTTACCCAAAATGAAACTCAGAGTGACCGAGAAATGGAGAATATAGAAAGGTTGAAAGGGATTGAGGACAAGGTTAGGATTTCTATCATAACTCGATTAGAGTTCTAGGAGAAGGAAAAAAGAGATTATAATAACAATAGGCAATAATAAAGGAACCAATGGTTGAGTATTTTCCTGAATTGTTGAGAGATATCAATTCTCAGATTCAGGAAACCCAAGGTCTCCAGCAGGTAAGTAAAATAAATTCATGCCTAGATCCATAAAATAAAACTATAGTGCTCCAGAGACAAAGAGACAATTTTGTTTTCTGTTCATACCTTTTTTAAAATTGAGTTCATAATAGTTTACATCATTGTGAAATTTCAGTTGTACATTATTTCTTATCTGTCACCTCATAAGTGCTGAAGTGCTCCCCTTCATCCTCTGTGCCCACCCCCTACTCTCCCTTCCCCTGGTAACCACTGAACTGTTCTCTTTGTCCATGTATTTGTTTATATTCCACATACGGGTGAAATCATCTGGTGTTTGTCTTTCTCAGACTGGCTTATTTGGCTTAGCATAATATCCTCCAGGTCCATCCATGTTGTCGCAAATGGGATGAATTTGTCTTTTTTTCTGGTGGAGTAGTATTCCATTGTATTTACGTACCACATCTTCTTTATCCAATCATCAGTCGATGGGCACTTGGATTGCTTCCATGTCTTGGCTATTGTGAATAGTGCTGCAATGAACACAGGGGTGCATATGTTACTTTGGATTGTTGATATCAAGTTGTTTGGGTAGATACCCAGTAGTGGGATAGCTGGGTCATATGGTATTTCTATTTTTAGTTTTTTGAGGAATCTATGTAATGTTTTCCATAGTGGCTGTACCAGTTTGCATTCCCACTAGCAGTGTATGAGGGTTCCCTTTTCTCCACACCCTCTCCAACATTTGTTATTTTTAGTCTTAATGATTATAGCCATTTCTATAGGTGTAAGGTGGTATCTTAGTGTACTTTTGATTTGCAGACAGACAATTTTTAAAAATGGTCAGAGAGAATTGAAATTATTAGGAAATAATAGCATATAATTGATTAAAGTTAAAACCTTCTAAGGTCCTAGTATTATTTGGGAAGAAGGTAAAGATATTAACTTTAGGTTTTTGTAAGTATCCCTGTTAAGTATTTAGGATAACTCCTTTAAAAAAATCACACAGAGAGTATCACTTCCATATTAGTAGAGGGGAAAAAAATGGAAGGGAGATGTTACAGGGGGTCTCGATCAATTTAAAGTAAGGCAAGGAAATCAGCGAGTTTAACAAACAGCCAAGGAGCGCAGGCACTGTGGAGGGAGCACCAGGGACCAGGACTGAAACTTTCACATGAAACTCCAAGGCCTTCCACTCGGTGAAAGGAAGCTGCTGATGAATTTCTTGCTTCTGTCAGGACTGGCTCAAGCTCTTGGGGCCAAATACTTTGAGATTCAACCTTGGGAGTGATGGAAGTCAAATCTGCACAGAGAAAATCAGGCAAAGATTGATAAAAGTGCAGCCACTCAAAGGGTTTGGTGAGGAAATCACTAGATTGTTGATTCAAAAATATTGTTTTAAGTTATCTGGAAATTTCCTAGATTTTCCATTTCACTTATATAGCATAGATGAGACAAAGCCTTGGTGTGTAAACATGTTTCAGTCCACTTGTCATTTATTTCAGGCAAAAAACCCCTGGTCTGTCCTAAATACCAAGCAGAGCGCTAGGCTCCCTTAAAGGGCTGGCTGTCCAATGAGAGGCTTACCTGTCATGAAGGTAGAATATTTTAACTACCCCAAAAGAGGTGCAAATAAAGCACGGGGGAATGTCAGGGTAGAGAATGTTCCGATTTGGTTGGGAAGATCAGATGAGGGGGAAATATGGGATGGACAGTCAAGGAAGGACTGAAATCTTTTCTACAGGTAATGAAGAAGACATTTCAGCTGAAGCTTACAACATACGCTAGAATATAGTTGTTGGAAGTCTTCAAGGATGCTTAGGGAATAGCAAATTATTAGTTTTCTTGATGTATTTGAAAGGTGTCAGAAAATAATAACACTCCCCTGGCCAAAAAGTATGTAGAGATGAATTGTGGCAGGCCTTGAATGGATAGCTGAGGAACTCATATTTAATTTGGTAGGCAATTGGTTGGGAGGCCTGCCTCAAAAGCTCATCACAGAGAGCAATCTGGTTTTCAGGGTCCATGCTCTACCCACCCCACGTGTCCTAGGGACAATGAAGCCTGTTTACAAGACCCAGTGAATGTTTGGCAATATATTAGGCACTTGACAAATATTTGACCATTAGAAAAATTTCAGGGGGCCAGCCCCCGTGGTGTAGTGGTTAAGTTCTCATGCTCCACTTCAGTGGCTTGGGGTTCATTGGTTCAGATCCCAGGCACAGACCTATGCACAGCTCATCAAGCCATGCTGTGGGAGGATCCCACATACAAAGTAGAGGAAGATTGGCACAGATGTTAGCTCAGGGCCAATCTTCCTCACACACAAAAATAAATAAAAAAATTTCAGCATTGCTGATGATTTAAGAAGTGCAATTGTAAACAAGTAAGAAATACCAAGTGAATAATAAACACAATGCAGTGAGCACTTTTGGGGAGCAGAGGACTTTTTTTTTTAAGATTGGCACCTGAGCTAACATCTGTTGCCAATCTTATTTTCTTCTTCTTCTTCTTCTTCTCCCCAAAGCCCCCCAGTACATAGTTGTATATTCTAGTTGTAGGTCCTTCTGGCTGTGCTATGTGGGACGCCACCTCACCATGGTTTGATGAGTGGTGCTAGGTCCACACCTGGGATCTGAACTGGTAAAACCCTGGGCCGCTGAAGCAGAGTGCCCAAACTTAACCACTCGGCCATGGGGCCGGCCCTGGGGAGCAGAGGTTTCTTACACCACTTTTTTTTTTCTGTAGAGCAATCTGATAAAAAAAAAAAAGTCATAAAATCTTAACTTGCTAAATTTACTTTTGGTGTCTGTGTCAAGAGAATAATACAAAAGAAAGAAAAAAATCAAGAATATGTGTGATTACATTCTATTGGAAAGCCAAACACAGACAAACTTTAGAGATTTCTGAGATTTCAAATTCAAGATTTTGAGACTGGTTAAACAAATGATGATATAATACAACAAACCATTATAATATAGAGCAAATTATGCTATATATAAGAATACCTTTTTGAAATAGCTATTTGAAAAAATATTAAATAAAAAATGGCATTAACTATTACATGTTATTCATTTATGTATGGAAATTATATCTGTAAAATGGACTATGTTACTATAAAGATTGACAGTCAGAGGGCCTTGGGTAAAAGTACCTCATGGTGCATGGATTTTTGCAGTTCTGTTGATTATAATTATGGTGGCTTTCTCTCATTATGTAGCTGGATCAATAGACAATGACAGATATTCTTTGAATTGAGACCACGAAACCCTTAGGCAAAGAGCTGTTACGTAGTGAACGTATGCAAACAGATGGCCATCTGTAAGGGGATTCTTTACTGGTTAAGGCAGAATAGACTCAAATCCCCTCTAACTCCAGTTCTTTTTCTTTCTGGGACTTTTATACTTTTTCCATTTTTTTTTCCATTTCTTGTATCATCTAATTCTTACATTATTCAAAGAAAACCTCACAGTATAATTGTCAATTTTACTCTGATTGGCATGCAAATAAGATTAGTCTTGCCAATGATGTCTTGTGTGACGCTGCTTTAAATATCAATTACACAACTGAAAAACGAGGAATATTTATGTCAAGTGAGCAATGAGATGACTAAATTTGGAAAGATGTGAAGTCTGCTAACCCAGATATTAATATCCTATTAATATAATCTATGTTAATGTGTCCCTGAAAATAGAATTATAGCCCACATTTAAAATGGACAATGAGAAGCTTAAACAAAAACTTCAATACTGTCTAACACATTAGGAGGACAATGAAACCAACAAATAATACACAGCCCTGCTGATCCAGAAATTGGAATTTGACCTAGCTCTTAACACTTTCCTTTTAGTATTCAGAAGATCTTACTAGCAAGTAACAACAGCGATTCATCAAAGTATAATGGTTTACATGATGTACATGATACAAATAGTAGCCAAGAAAACAACACAGCTTCCAGCCAGGAATTCTTGTAAGATAAACTATCAAATGAGAAACTAGTCCCCAGCACTAATCAAATTCAGGAAGCCTAATTAGAGCTGTTAAGCCTAATCTCCCAATTTGGCATTTGTCCAAAACGTGGTCAGGAGCTCTAATTACTTTAGTGTATAGAAATAGAGATGACCTCAAAACCAAGAGTGTAAGAACATCATTATCTCTGAGTAATGACACAAACTAGTATATTCTTTATGATACGTAAATGATCCCTTTTCATTTGACTGAAGAAAAAGAATCATGTTCCTACAGTGATTATTTCTTATTCTTACCCAGAAAGGAAGAAATGTAATTAGTGATAATTCAGGAAGCTGATGAAATGTATTATAAAAAGATTCAGATTGTTATCCCAAAGATGGTGATAGCATTTCATCCACAGTCTCCTAATTACTCCATACACTCTCCCTGGGTGACGTCAGCCAGACCCATAGTTTCACTGACCACTTGTACATCTGTAAAACTTCCAAATCAACGAGATTTTCCCTCACTGTCTTCTTCTTCTCCCAGCAAATGACTTCACCACCTATTTTCATCAAGAAAGCTGACACCTTTGGAAAGTAGCTCCTTTAACCATTACTTTATCCAAATACTCATCAGGATCCATCTATCCTAACTTGCTTCCCTCCTATCTAAGATCAACGCGTTCATGGTGTTCTGACTTTATACCCCCAACATTACTCAATCAGTTTTTCCCCTTTACTGTCCCTCTCTTTCCGTGGGCATTTAACTGGAATTCAGATCCTGCTCCTCAAGATCGAGCTAAACTGGCTCAAATTCGGATGGCGTGTGAAAGTCCAGCCCCCTGCTGCCCAGTCTTTAGTTTCCACAACAAAATCACTCACACTTAAGATTGGAGAATTTAGTTATCGACTTTACTGAAGACGTCTGAGAGATCAGAGGAAGAGTGCCATTACCCAGCACACACTTTCTACCATCTTGCTCACTCAACTCGTCCCTCTTTACCATCCTCTCACTTGTCATCCTCTTCATTTTGGATTGCTCTGGGAACACCCAATTCACCCCACTTCTAGTGTCTTAGTGCAAGCCAATCCACTTTCTCTTTCTCCACTTTATCAATTACTAACTTTCACCAACGATTGGCCTGGAACTTCTTAAATCTATCACTTTCATTTTATTTCTAGGCTAACACCTTAGTTAAGGTTTCTGCCCCTCACACTTGTGTTACTGCAGTACCACAGTGAACTGACTAGACTTGGGACTTTGACTCTGCCATCTCCAATAAATCCTGCCCAGACCTGAAAGATTTGTCTTTCTAAAGCCATCCTTCCCCACGTCAGTTCCAAGGTCAGAGTTCTTTGACAATGCCAATCTTATGTGATAAAGGCCCAGTTGCTTAGGCTGGCATTTAAGACCTTCCATAATCTGGTCCCAACCTAATTTTCCAGGCTTCTCTCCCAGTCCTCTGCCCCTTGAACCAGTCAAACTAGTAGACCCACTCTCTTTTGTATCTACTTGCAGGGCCCTGCCTCCCCAAGCGTGAAATGAGTTACCCCTTATGTTCCTGCTTTCTTAATCCACTAATTTTGATATTTGGTCTCAAATATGACCTCATCTTCCTCGCCTCTCCTGGCTCTCTCAGTCCGTAAAAATCTTCACTCTTGGACACATATCTCATTCCTGTTGGTCCATGTTAGAGTGATAATCCTCTCTGTTTGCCAGGGACTGAGAAGTTTCCCAGGTCATGGGACTTTCAATGCTAAAACTAACTGGTCTTGGGCAAACCGGGACAGGTGGTCACTCTACCTGTAACGAAGGTCCTGGGGCGGGAAAGGAAGGTAATACTTTTTGTGGATGTCTGCTACAGAAATTCAGATGGCAGGGCTGCCACAAAGAACTCCAGAGAGCAGAAAGGAAGGTGAAGGAGGACACTTGTTAGACCTAGGTATAAACAGGGAGCTGAGACTTTTGGATAAATAGGTAGCCAGAGGAACTCCACTTTGTAGTCCCTTCATTTTACATTGTGTTTTTTTTTTTGGGAATTAAGAAGAGTAAGGGGGAATAAAAAGATACATTCCAAGTAAAGGAGTTTTAATAAGGAGTTAAGTGGGTGGGAAAAGTACAAACCTTAGAACCCCGAGAGGAAAATCTAGACAGGTAAACAACCTCTTCCTTTTACTGTTACCTTGGAAACAGAATCAGAGCTATTCACTGCTAGGAGAATTAAATGAAACCCAGAAGTTAAGGTCAGACTTTCTGGAGGTTTTCTGATGCCAAGTTGAAATCCAAGGTGACTAATAGAGGTTTCGAAAATAGCAGCAGATTAACCAGTCAGTGTTAGAGATTTGTTACATGCACTTGGTGTATTGTTTGAGAATATTCAGATCTGTTATAGAAGAAAACAGATGGGACAAATGAACTAAGATGTGTTACGTACAGATCAGTGGTGAGTAGGTGAAGCACGTACACGTTAAACGTAGACGCATGTTAAAAGGGATGGAAGGACCAAGGGGTATCTAATTACCATGAGGCACCTGTGGCCAGGAGTACTTGTCCCGGCATCTTTCCAGTACAGCACGTATGCGTCAGTGGTTTAGGGAAGCTTCTTTAAATTGGCCCTCTTTCTCGAAGCTCGATTCTGGTCCTCATAACCACACCATGAGCAGGCAAGACTGATGCGGCAGCAGAGAGAGACGGGATGCATGAATATCACATACTCTGGGATTCAGGTAGTGTGGCCCATTCATCCCAATCACATCCAATCCTAAGTGTGTTGATTTCCCCTCTTTCCCCTTGCTTCCCACTGTGAATTTTTAATTGACTGAATAAACCGTGTGATGCAAGCATTTTGGTTTGGTCTGAGAGTGCTTCTGTTCCCTGCTCTCCATGACAGCTAGCCTGGTAGTGGACTGGGAGGCCACATTGCATCAAGGTAATTTCCTACGTGACATGATTTCAGAAAAACCTTCTGTGTGCTATGAAGTTGTCCTTTCTCCAAGTGGCATTTTTTTAAGTCAACGAGTATTTGCTTTACTAAATAAATTATATTTATGAACAAAATTGAAGCTTGAGACAGTGTATAATAACTTATTTTGGTGAATAGATTTGTGGCTTATTTTTGGTTGCTCAGATTTACAACATGTGACCATACTGTAATTGGATATGCTTGTTTACTTTCTCTCTTTTTTTGGGTTGGAAATAGGCAGAGTGCCAATAATTAGTAGCTGAAATTACTATTTACTTTCCATATTTCTGCATTTCAGAGGTAATGCTTTGCAGGTGAATTAGCTGTGTAAATGCTGAATCAATATCCACAAATGTAATAATTTGTTGACAGTGGGATAAATGTCCACAGGCATCGCTGGTCTTATGAGTGGGGAAATCAGCAGCCAAAGGCCGTCAGACCTCCAAAATCTCCATCCTTGACTCCCATCATTCATCTCTTTAGCATTGACTCAATCTCTAGTCAATTCATTAAATAAATAACAAATTCAACAAATAGTTATTTAGAAATGCCTGTGTGCCAGGATCTGGGTGACGACTATGAAAAGCCTACCCTCAGGAACCGTATATTCTAGGAGGAAAGACAGATGGACAAGGGAACAGTCAAAGGATAATACAGTTTAGATAGTGATCATTGTCAAATAGAAATTAAAGCAGTTTAATGGCAAATAAAGTGGCTGCCTGTGTATGTATAGAAGGTGTACAGTATTTTGCCAAAATAATTCAGAGGGACTTATATATTAGCATGGTTTAGTTTGTGAGATTAAGTGACTAACTGAAAGTATGACCTAACAAAAAGTGACAGAGAAGGGATGTTTCATGTGGGGAAAGGCCCTGGAAGTTCTTGACTATGGCTTTTACGTCAACACATGGCATTTGAACAACGGCATCTTTGGAGAAAAAATAAAGCCCTTATTTCTCATACAGTAAATCAACTATGTTCCCAATTCATTAAAGAATTAAATATTAAAGATACGAAGAAGTAAAAGGCTCTATAAATAGTCTTGCAAAAGGAATATATTTTTATTTATTTATTTATTTATTTTTTGCTTTTTCTCCCCAAATCCCCCCAGTACATAGTTGTATATTTTAGTTGTGGGTCCTTCAAGTTGTGGCATGTTGGATGCCACCTCAGCACGGCCTGATGAGCGGTGCCATGTCTGCGCCCAGGATCTTAACAGGTGAAAACCTGGGCCGCCGAAGCAGAGCTCGTGAACTTAACCACTTGGCCACGGGGCAAGCCCAAGAAATATATTTTTAAACAGTAGAGCAAAGAAATAAAACCACTAACAAAAATTAATACATAAGACTACCTACCAATTTTCAAATTCTGCATGCCAAAGACGACTGTACAGAAATTGTAAACAATAAGATAGGGAAAATGTTTTTAACATATATGACAAAGGCTTTAAAATCATTAATAAATAGAGAGATTTTTATGAAGTAGTGGAAAAAGATAAACAACCTAGAAGACAAATAAGCAAAAGTTTATTGAGAGACATGCAGATGGCTTTAAATATATGAAACAATATTCAGTTCATTAATAATTAAAGAAATTCAAGTTAAAATAACAAACCTTTGTACCTTTTAAATGGAAAAGGAGGGGGGCCGGCCTGGTGGCGCAGTGGTTAAGTGCTCACGCTCCTCTTCAGCGGCCCGGGGTTCACTAGTTCGGATCCTGAGTGGGGACATGGCACCACTTGTCAAGCCATGCTGTGGCAGGCGTCCCACATATAAAGTAGAGGAAGATGGGCATGGATGTTAGCTTAGGGCCAATCTTCCTCAGCGAATAGAGGAGGATTGGTGGTGGATGTTAGCTCAGGGCTAATCTTCCTCAAAAAGAAAAAAAAATGGAAAAGGAGGGAAGAACTTATAATGGCAGAATTTCATAAACTTTCATAAACTGCTTGTAAGCATATAAATTGGTAAATAATTTGGCAATATGTTTCAAAACCTTATAATGATTCATAATCTTTTACCTATCAAGCCTCTTCCTGGGAATTTATTTTAAGGAAATAATAAAAAATATATAAAGACTTATAGAAAAAACTATTTATCATAGCATTTAATGATGAAAAATTGAGATGAATTTAAATAAGATTGAACAGAGACAATCAACAGGGGATTGATCAAATACATTATGACACATTTATATAAAGATTTAATATGCAGCCATTGAAATTATAGTATAGAACAGTCAATGATATGAGAAATTAGTCACAATATTGCCAAGAAAAAAGCAGGTTACAAAGCTATATGCAACATGATTCCATTTTTATAAAATATATCCTACAGCAGTGTGTGTATGTATATCTATATCTACAAAAATATACTTCCAGTTGATGTATTATAGATAATTTTAAGTTTTATTCTGTGAATTTTTCTGTTTAAAAATTGTATAAAACAACATGTCACTCACGAAAATTAGGAATTTTACATTTTAAGTGAGAAATATTTAAAATAATTTAAAATGTTGCACCCTGATATTTAATATTATAAGACCCTTTGTGTCTAGCTACTGAAAGAAATCTATTATTAAATAGATGCAGTGATTTCTTAAACAAATATTATACTCAAACATTAGTTGAAAAGCATACATGTTTTATTATTAAACACATATTCCTCCTCCAACAAAACGGAATGTCATCCTGAGTCACCCTGGGTCACCAAGGGTCCCAGTTGGCTTTCTGCTATTTACCATGTCTTGGAAAACTGCATAGCTTCATCCTCCTTGATAACCATTTACAGCTGTAGTTTATTGGGAGGACCAAAGAACCTTTGATAAGGTTAATTCGTATATCTGGACCCACAAAATGCAGGCCACAAATCTAAACCTAAGTCAGCATGTACATCTTGGAAACGCCTCACTGTCAAGGAAACCTAACACCAATCACAATCCTCCAACTCAGCTTTAGCTGGCTCACCTTACCCTACAAATATAGGACCTGCTAGCCTTATAAGCAAATCCCGACCCCCAGCCAAACAGGCCCCCTTTCCATGTTGCCTGTTCTAACGCTCTATAAACTCACTCTTGCCCAAAATCCCCCTGAAAGAGTGGCCACTGCTTGTGAGGCAGTGCGCTCCCCCAGTGTATGGGTTGTATTCTCTTGAATAAAGAACATCAAACTGGTTGCTCAATTGTTTTAGTTTTGTCATTTGACATCTCTTAGAACAAGAACTAAAACAGCACCAACTGTTTGGAAGAAATGCATGGGCACTGGAGCATATCACACAAGAGAAAGAGAGAACTCACCCTATAGGAAGGGGTCTTGTAGGAGGAATGAGCCAATGTAGCAAGAGTGAAGGTCAAGGAGGGTCGTGGAATAGGAGTGATGTGGTAGCTTGAACCGGAATCCTTCCAAGCCAGTTATCCTGGCAGTGTACATTGTCCTACTGGGAGAAAAGTGCTGCGTGGGAAAAGGAACATGCTCTCCCAATGGATTCTGTAGCTCTTGAGGTTCAAACAGTCTCCTGTCGGACCACTCACCCTGCCTTACCCACTAAGCACAGTGTAACACGTACAGGAGGAACTGGTCTCCTCATTTGCAAGAGATTGTCACCCTGAGAACTAAGAGCATCCACTGTGGCCAGGTGAACCACCAGGCAGCTGAGGTTGGGTCAGAGTGGAGGACTTCCTGGAGAGGAGACTGAACCAGTGGAGCTGGTGAGGCAAGGGGTTGTTACTGCCTAAGGGGGGCCTGTCTGCTCGCCGCAAGAAATGCCAACAGTAGAGAGGCCAGGTGGTAGGAGGGAAAGTGTTTTATTACAGCCTGCCAGCAAGAGGGAAGATGGCTAACGTCTGAAAGAACCACCTTATAGAACAAAGACTACTGGGCTGGTCTCCGGGTAGGGGAGGCATCTGGTCTCTGGGTGGGGGCAGATATCTGGTCTTAGTTCCTGATAATCTTTTGTTTTACTGGATATGCATCAGAGACCAGAGCAACACCCTATACCCTGATTTAGTTTAAAGATGATAAGAACAAAATGTTCAATATGTATAGTAAAGATTACTCTTTACATGAGTGGTGCTGATGGGGTTCAGGGCAGGCTGCCCCAAGATGTGCCATGCTGGTATGTGGATTATTTTGAGCTGAAGACAACAAAGGCTCAGAAGACGCAGGAAGAACATTTGAGCTTTCCCGAAACTGCCTAAAAGAATTTAACACAGAAAGCCTGTTCCAGGAAAGAGCTAATGCCATAAGATAGCTATAGTATAATGTAAAATAGGTGTGATAGAAAGGCAGCAACAAGCCCATTTTTGGCCCAACAAAACTTGTTTAACAAACATTTCCATCTCCACGTAAATTGCCTTCCTCCCCTCTGAAATCCCAAACCACTATCCCCAACCTCCTCCTTTGTCTTTAGCTGAAGGTGATATTTAAGGTGGCAGCTTTGGCCAGATGGCTGAGTTGATCAGTATTCCTAGGTTTCTCCCACGTATACATGTTATTAAACTTGTTTGATTTTCTCCTGTTATTCTGTCTCACGTCAATTTAATTTGTAGCCCAGCCAGAAGGACCTAAAATGGGTAGAGGAATTGTTTTCCTCCCCTACAGCACCAGCAACTCCCCACTGTCAGTTGTAACCCAGCATAAGCATATACTGGTAACAGGAACAGGGGGGTCGTTGTCTGTCTGTCTACTTCCTGCTGAAAGTGATGTGGATTAAGGCTGCCCCAGCTAGAGAAGCCCAAGGTGACCTGGCCTACATGCCAAACTATATGACCCAGTGGACTTTTTTTATGGTATGAATTAGGACTGCCCCAGGGAGAGAAGCCCGGGGCATCCTCACCTGCATGCCGATCTATATGGCCAGATTCGTATCTAAAGTTATATGACCACACAATAACCAGACCCCATCTGCACTGAAATCATTTAATGACTTTTTACATCATCTTTTCTTTTTTTCCAGTAAAAATAAGTCATGTACCCATGCCTTATAAAATTAGCCCTAACCCTCAACTCGGGGCAGCAGCAAAAGCTCTGACTGCCTGTGGGTCCTGTCCCCACACACCAGCTCTGCCTGCCCATGGGACCTGTCCCCATGCCAGCGGGGGCAGCAGCAGGAGCTCTGCCTGCCCATGGGTCCTGTCCCCATGCCAGCAGGGGCAGCAGCAGGAGCTCTGACTGCCCGTGGGTCCTGTCCCCACGAACCAGCTCTGCCTGCCCATGGGTCCTGTCCCCATGCCAGCGGGGGCAGCAGCAGGAGCTCTGACTGCCCGTGGGTCTTGTCCCCACGCACCAGCTCTGCCTGACCATGGGTCTTGTCCCCATGCCAGCGGGGGCAGCAGCAGGAGCTCTGACTGCCCGTGGGTCTTGTCCCCACACACCAGCTCTGCCTGCCCATGGGTCCTGTCCCCATGCCAGCGGGGGCAGCAGCAGCGGCAGCAGCAGGAGCTCTGACTGCCCGTGGGTCTTGTCCCCATGCCAGCGGGGGCAGCAGCAGCAGCTCTGCCTGCCCATGGGTCCTGTCCCCATGCCAGCGGGGGCAGCAGCAGCGGCTCTGCCTGCCCATGGGCTCTGTCCCCATGCCAGCGGGGGCAGCAGAGGCAGCACCAGAAGCTCTGCCTGCCCATGGGTCCTGTCCCCACGCTATTCCACACTATTCTCTAAATAAAAGAGCACTACTGCCAGATCTTGAGAGTCTAAGAAATCTTTCTTTCGACTCCTCAGCTCACCGATCCCGCATCAAAAGGGGTGGGCATAGAGGGATCATAGAATGAAACAGAGTCACTCATGTTTTGCCACCGTAACTCTGGAGATCGAGTTGTCCAGTCACCGCCACAGACAGTTTAGAGATTAGTTTATGAAACACATTTGATCCCCAGTTTAATTATAAGGAACAGCCAGAGTCGCCACACCAGATCTTTCAGTTGCCATTGATGATGGCTACCAGCATAGACGCTCTGCCTGGGGGTCATCACATCCCTAAGGAACTCAGAACAAAGTTATCAACTTATCATAGCTGGGAGTGTTACCGAAACCAAAGTGAGTTCCCTCCTGGCAAGTTAAATCAGACTCTGCACAGAGGTAGTTGTCTCACAAAGTAAGGCATGTTTGCAGCAAATAGGAGACTGAGGGATCATTTCCAGAGTCAGGGTGCCCCAGAACAAAGAGAAGCAGGGACATTTATTTTGGACGGGGAATGAGTATTCAAAAGGGAGACATGGGTAATCACTTGGACAGGCTCAGTTGGAAAATGTGCTTCCACATACACTGCAGGTTAGGGAATAAGGCCTAAGCTCCTCCTGGAGAGATATTAGCACCAAAACTAAGGCAAAGGTCATAGGTATTGCTCTTGTGGTGAAGCTCGTCTGGTTCAGGGTGGTTGGTGATTGCATCTTCTTAACATAAGGAAAAAGAACAACTTGGAAAAACATTTAAAATATCCAAACCCACACTTGGGTTCTTGGGGCAACTACTCAGTGACAGGAGGGGCCATAACATCTACAGAGCATGTATGTCCTGCTACACAGTACCTGGATGGTGCATATCCAGCTGGGTTAGTTAATCAGAGCTCATTCAAAGTTACAATACGGTTCTTTTCTACAATATGGCTTCCCTTACGGCAACCTTGTGTTGAGCTGGTATCAGGATGGGGGCGGGTGGCAGCCTGGAATGATTCATGGGTGATGTCAGACACTGGAACCCCAGAGGTATTTTGGAGGGATTTCACAAGGGCTGGAGTTCTGGCAGGAGTAGGTACGTTCATTTAGCTCTCAAGATTTACATATCAATCTAAATGCCAGCTAATTTTTACCCTCAGGCTGGTGAAGCTTTAGCACATTGAGATTACTCTTGATGGTGGTTCTTTTTTGAAACTTATTTGGGTGGGTTGCTCTCTTTTGACAAATCTGAGTACTTAGCACAGGGAGCACAAAGCCTCTAAAACTGTCTCTGCCTTCAGGTGGCGGATGAGGACACATATGGTAAATAACGGTTGTTTAGTAAGGTTTGCTATGCAGCTGAGTTATTCTCCTCTTCTTGGTCGGGAAGAGGGGGAAACTTTTACAAATGGAAATTTGCCACCTTTACAAAGGGAAATTTATGCCCTTTTAGGCTGAAACGAGGAGGGCAGAGTTCTTCCAGTGTCTGCGGTTTCTCAATTGCTTCCAGCTCAAAATAATCCTTGTGCCAAAGCAGCATGTTTTGGGGTGGCATATTCTGGTCCCTTTCAATATTAACATGGGTCACTTTTTTTTCTTGCAGCTTTTAGTGTACTGCTTATTGCAGTTACTCACGTTTCTTCCTCTGCTACTAGGATCAGCTTCTTAAGAAGACCTGTCCTATTCACCTGCACATCCTCAGGGCCGAGCTCAGGCATTAAACAAATGTTAGGGGAACCTGTTGTTCCCCTCTAATCAGCGCATAACTGCTATGCGTGTGCAAACCAAATACTCAACTTGCTAGAATTCTTTTAAAATCAGAGTAACAGGCTTTATGACTTCTTGTGTACCGTCTTTATGTCAACTAATGTGGTTGTGTCGAGGTCTGCTCCCATCCCCATTCTAGTGTCACCGACTAATTGCCCAGAGGAACTCAAGGTGGGTTCAGAAGCATTTAACTGTTTGAGAGATGCAATCACCAACCACCCTGAACCAGACCAGGTCCCCCACAAAGGTGATGCCCATGACCTTTGGCTCATTTTTAATATTAACATCTCCTCTCAGAGAGGAGTGTAGGGGAGGAAGACATTTCCTCTTCCCAAATGTGGGTTCGTCTGGCCGGAGAACGAATTAAATTCACATGAGACAGAACAGCAAGAGAAAATTAAACAAAGCTTTATGAGGAACCATGGCCCGGGGCCTTTCTTCCCAAAGGAAGAAAGGGCACCGAAGAAGTGGGGTGCACAGAGTGGTTATATACCCCCAAACAGGGTGTTTCACATGTGATTGAAATGTCCCTCCCACAATAGTCACAAGATTGCCCTGTCGGCACATTGCTTGATGGACACAGCAGGTAATGGTCTGCTATCTCGGTGGGTGTAGCAGGAGGCAAGTGGATTGTCTGGAGCTGGGCAGTCACGCAGCAGCAATCAGTTCCTAGCCTAAGGAAAGATGCTTAATCCTTAAGAAATGCCAACGTTGGGAGGGGGAGGGAAGTCAGTTACAGGAGGTTACCAGACAAGCACAACAAAATACAGATTTAAGTCCTTGCCTTTGGTATTGATTAAGAGTTTCTAGAGAGAAGGTCATCTCCTTTCTTCTTCCTGGTACAGAGGGAGGCAACTTTTACAGACAGAGATTTACCTTACAAATGTAAATGTGTCCTAACGAAGGGCAAGTTCCATTCCTCCTTCCCTGTCCCAGTTTATCAAAAGCAATCAGCCTCAAATAATCGTGATGCCAAAGAGACATATCTTGGGGTGGCCAATTTCAGGTCCCCACAGGAGCTTAGGCCTTTTTACCATCACCAGCAGTATATGTGGAAGCGTGTTTTCCAATTGAGGCTGCCCAAGCAATTACCACCTCTCCCTTTTGAACATTCACTCCCCATCCAATAAAACTCTGCCAGGACGCGAACCCGCTCAGGATAAGCCAAGTGTTACTATTCGAAAAACAGGCTACATTAATTTGCTGAGGTATGCACCTAATTTTCTTGCATGGTTTCTTTGCACTTGAAAGAAAAATCCAGGAGAATTCTGTTCCAACGTCAAAAGGTTTTTTTTTTAATTAACTAAATTGCTTTTTCTCCCATTTTACTCGCACCCGTGCAGTAACTGGTTCCCATTTAATTTCTAGGGAGAAAACTGTTAAAAATTTGTGACTTCACCACAATTTGGCTTTTTTAAAAAAGCAAAGTAAAAATATCTAATTACACAGATGGACGAGGTCTGGTTCCTATACATCTCGCTCTTTCCAGATATTCTGTAATCAGAACTCTGGGTTTTGAAAGCTCTCGGCAAAACGAAACGCACGGATGCTCGGAGACGCCGGGCCAGGGGACGCGCTCAGCCGGCGCCCGTCGCAGCCCCGCCAGCGCGGGCGCACCGAGGCCGCGCACGGGACACCCACGGGCTGCAGCGGCGGCCGCCGGGGAGCCCCGAGCCCCGCGCCCTCCCCGCGCCGCCAGCCGGATCCGGTCCCGCAGGCGCCCCGGTCGGCCCCTTCCGCCCGTCCGCCCGGCATGCAGCTCCTGCGCGGCCTGCTGCTCGGGGCGCTTCGCGTCCCCGCCAGCCTGCTCGCCGCGGCCCGAGCCCCCGCCGCCCGCCGCGGCCGCCCCCCGCCCCGCCCCGGCGCGCCGCCCGCCGGCCCCCGGCCCCGCCCCGGCCTCGGCCTCCGCCTCCGCCTCCCGCCCGCGCGCAGCCCCGGGCCGCCGCGCCGGGCCGCCGCCGCCGCCTGCCGAGACGCGCCGCCCGCCGGCGCCGCCGCCATGGAGCGCCCCGGAGCCGGTGAGCGCGCGCGGCCGCGGGGAGGGCCCGCCTCGGCGCCCCCCGCCGCTCCCAGAGCCCGGGCGCCCGGCGCCGTGGGGCCCCGTCCGAGCGCGCGCCGGGAGGCGCCCGCTTTCACTTTTGTTTCCCGCGTTCTGATCCTGTGACCTTCGGTACAAAGTTCATGCCCACACCGCCCTCCGCCGGGCTTCGTGTGGTCCGCAAACCGCAGGCAGTCTCGATATTTACCCTAAACCGCCAACAGTGAAGCTCGGGACCGCTGCACTGCTCCATTTAGGACCTGATTGTAGGTTCAGAAATGACCTCTTTAAACTGGCGCCACATCTGTAGGACCGCCCAGAATTGGTTTCCAGCTGAGGTCAGCACTTACTGTGAAGTGAACTTTCTGGGCAGAGTGAGTTAGGGTTCGATTTTAGGTGAAGGGGACCAAAAACCTATTAGAGAAAAGGTGCTTTCTGCGAGATTTTATATAAGGGTGTAGAAAGATAAAGGAGCACTGAAGTGTTCAAATGTGTTATAATAGCTGTTAAGTAGTGTAAACAGTTTACAATTGTTACGGGAACGAAATGATTAGAACCTGGTGGGTGGGTGCGGAGGGCGTGAGTCTTCGAGTCGCGTTTATAGGGGAGAAGGGGTAGGGGGCTGTCAGAGAGGATTCACAGCCCAGTTCCTTGGCTTAGTGCGTGGCCTTGCAATGCAGGATGCTGATAGCGTCTCTCGTTCTTTTGGTCATATTCACAAAGATGTTTGTGGAGGCTACTGTCTTCTCACATCCCTTTTTAAGATATTATTAACTTATTTTGTCCATTTCTCTCTAGCAATTTGGGGTGTACTTTTGTGTTCTTTTTATGATGAGGAAACCAAAGCTTGGGGGTCAGGTGACTTGTTGTTTATCACACAGGTCTCAGCATTTATCTCGATGGAAGACGTTTCTATTTTTGGTAGCTAAGCCGGGGTGAACATGGATGGTGTTGACCCTTTCCATTAGTCCTTGGGAATATACACACAGTATGCCTAGTGGAGGAATAGAAGAGAGTCTTGCTTGATAAAGTCGTATTATCCACAGAGGAAACTTGCATTTTGTGTGACAGAGGGCAAACTGTCTATCCCTTTCTCCTATTTTGGACTGTGTTTGATGAAGCCATTTGCGGAAGGACCCATTTATTTGAATGTCAGCATACATTTAATGTAGAGTTTTATTATATATTTTAAATATATGCATTAATTGTTTTCTTTTAAAAGTAATATTAACTCCGTTTAAAACATTCGAATAGCGGAAATAAAAAATACAAATATATTGAGTACAGCTATGTCAGGATTTAGAAATAATTTGTATCTTTTAGCCTTTTCCTGCAGGAAATCATAGGGCATACGCACTGTTATGTGTGCTTATGATTTTATTTATTTATTTATTTATAAGGTTTTTATTTTTCCTTTTTCTCCCCAAAGCCCCCAGTACATAGTTGCATATTTTTTTAGTTGTGGGTCCTTCTAGTTGTGGCATTTGGGACGCTGCCTCAGCATGGCTTGATGAGCAGTGCCATGTCCGTGCCCAGGATTCCAACTGGTGAAACCCTGGGCCGCCCAAGCGGCGTGCAGGAACTTAACCACTCGGCCACGGGGCCAGCCCCTATTTCTGCTTTTTAAAAGTCAGTATTTGTTATAAACTTCTCAGTTGTTGGAGTCTTCATAGCCTCATTCTTGGTTGTCTAGAGTGAATATGCTTTGTTTAACCATTTCCATCGGTAGGTGTTTAAGTCGTTCCACTTTTGCTTTGTTGTTTAAACAGAGCCGTGGTGAATCTATTTCAGCATATAGGACAGATACCCAGAAAGCGGTAAGAACATTTTCGTGGCTCCTGATCCTGACGATTGCCTCAGTTTACAGTGGTATAAGCTGCATGAAGAGGCAGCAGACTCTGTTGCTGGAAAGGGCAGGTTTTGGCCCTAGAATGACTGGATTCAAATTCTAGCCCCAAGACCTACTAGCTGTAACGTTGGACAAGTTACTTAATCAGCTAGTCTGTAAAATGAATATGTAATAGTAGCTCCCTGATGGTGTGGTTAAATGAGTTTCTGTCTGTAAAGTGCTTCCGGCTGTGCCTGGCATGTAGTTTGTGCTCCAATGTCAGCTGCTGCTGTTATTTCTAGTGTGGTTTATCAGTTTCACCTCATCTTTATGCTATTAATGCACTTAGCAGCGTTTTTTCCTCCCCCCAGCTTTATTGAGGTATAGTTGACAAATTATATATATTTAAAAGTACACAGCGTGATAATTTGATAAAAGTATACATAGTGAAATGATTCCCGCAGTCCAGTTCACGCATCCATCACCTCACAGTTCCTTTTTTTTTTCTGGTGAGAATGCTTAAAATCTATTCTCTTAGAAAATTTCAAGTATACAATACAGTATTATTGACTATAGTCACCATGGTGCACATTAGATCCTTGAGCTTATTACTAAGTTCTTAGAATAAGAATAAAATAGAGAAGAACAGAAGTTGGGTTTGTTTCATTTTGTTTGGTTTTCGTTTGGCCTTCTGCATATTTAATTGCGCATTTAGTTGCTCATTTTTCAGGTGTAAGCTACGTGGTCAGTGATGATCCTGTATGTGTAGCTGCTTGTGCCCAGAGGCACAAGATATGCATTGATCTAGTAAAACTTTTGTTTAGGTAGAAGCTGCATTTATGTTTTTCACTGCAAGCATAAAAATAGAAAGGAAACTTTTACTTGTTCTCACATCTTTCAAATAGTTGTGAGTGTATGATGTGACTGACATTTGTTGAATACCTGGGTGCCAGGCACTCGTAGTTAATATAGTTTGAACTGTAATGTAAATAGCGTTATTAAGAATGTACTTTTGGGGCCGGCTCAGTGGCACAGGGGTTAAGTTCCCACATTCCTCTTTGGTGGCCCGGGGTTCGCTGGTTTGGATCCCGGGTGTGGACATGGCACCACTTGGCAAGCCATGCTGTGGTAGGCGTCCCATGTATAAAATAGAGGAAGATGGGCACGGATGTTAGCTCAGGGCCAGCCTTCCTCAGCAAAAAAGAGGAGGATTGGCAGCAGGTGTTAGCTCAGGGCTAATCTTCCACAAACAAACAAACAAAAGAATGTGCTTTTACTTTTTTTTTTGATTTTGGGGTTGAACACGACTAATTGATATACAAAAAACAACACACAAGTTTCGTTGTTTTTTGCTTTTATCTAGAAAGTAGGTATGTGTATATATGTGAACAATAGTAGAGATCGCTCAAATTGCAATAAAAATGTGGCTTTCTTGGTATATATGTTAACTGTGACCTGTCATGATAGTTACTGTGTTGTATGTTGTAAACCATATTCTTTAATGGAGTGAGTTTTTTAGGTATTATATTTGAGAATAGAGGATTACAACAGATTGGAATAAATGACTTCTTTAATATTTTCAATGGTAAATTAGTCTCTAGTAAATGTGTACAGTAAAAATTATATAAGCATCCCAGGATTTTGTTCAATCCTAGTTTAAACAACATTTGTGTCTGTCAATAAAATCGTGGAGAATAATGGTGCTGGGGAGACCACCTACTGATAAATTTCCGATTAACTTTATTAGTTTAAACAGATGCTCTCTTTCTCGTAACCTCCACCCAAGTCGTGATTGTTCCACCCATAACAAGACACAAAACAAAGACCTAATGTGAAATGTGGCTTTAATATTAGTACATGCCCATGGGAGGGATGTCGGGGAAATTATAAGATCTTTTGCTTTTTAATCATTGAATTTACAGAAAAGCATGTTTAGAGCCGTATATTTTTAACTGAATTTCCAATGTTATGTAATAATCGAGAGAAGAAACTTAAAGGTCTTTACTGAAAAAAAAAAAGGTCAGAACTTGTACAAATGAGAAGACGTAAGTGACATTGTTAAAAATAAACATGAAAAAGACTGACAAATCTTGTTGGTTTGTTTTCCAAAGGTACGTGAAAAACGTAGTTTTAGAATTAGGAAAATATAGCTATAAAAGATCTTGAGGATTATTGATTAACTCTGTCTTCATCTAACCCTGTGTAGACTACTGCGCTTTAGAAAATAATTAAAACTGTTTAACATAAAAATGCATTTATAGAGATGTAGAATATGGTACAAATAATATTTATATAAATAGCTTTATAATATATTTGGATACAAGTTGACCATTTCTTAACAGATATTAATTTATATTGAATTCAGTTAGTTGAGTTGTTTTAGTTTAGGATATGTGTTAAATAAGTTAAATAATGCAGTTTTTCTTTTTGTGATGTGTTAAAGGAGGAGTAGATTCCAATGAGTGTGAAAATGTGTCAAGAAAAGAGGAAATGTCAGAAGAATTTGAAGCTGATACTATGAATTCTCTGGCAGATATGCCATTTGCTACTATAGACATTAAAGATGATTGTGGAAGTAAGTACTTCATTATATAAATCTGTATTTAGAAGCAATGAATAATAAATTTAGTGATTATATATATTTTTTCTTAATAAATTACTTCACCTTAAATGCTTGTCATGTTTTTGAGTTTGGGTTGTTAATTGTTATCTGTTGGTATTCTAATGTCAGAGCTATCACAGATAATATTAAGACAAGTCTCACAAATTTGGGCCAGCTCATTCTGTAGTTTAAAAGCTACTTCAGAAAATAATGGCTCAGATCATGCTGTGGTTTATAGCTGCTTTCTTCAGTTGTTCTGGAGCCTACTAGTGTCAGCAGTACCCATTCCTCTAGCAAATGTTTATTGCCTTTTGCTATGAGCCAGGCACTCTGCTAGGCATTGGGAGGGTCACCAGTGAACAAGACAGACATTCTCTCTGCTTTTTGGAGCTTTAACAGGATGGCATTGAAAATAGTTAAACTTTTAATCTATTTTGCATTTATTAGATTGATTCAGTCTTTGAGAGCTCCGTTAACCAACTTCAGAGAACCAGTGCTTACTTGATTGAAATTCTGCTAAAACTCTGTAAAAATCTAAATCTGAATTTCATGTCACTGTAAAAACAATACTGTACATGATATTTGCGGCTAGTTCTGCTGAAAAGGTGACAGATTTGCCTATTATTCAGGTTACTTGTGAACAGGAAAAAGGAAAAGCACCTGTGTATTCCACAAATGTTTGTTGACTGCACCTGGAGGCTCCATAAGACATTATCTAGGGCCCATCCCGGTGGTGCAGCAGTTAAGTTTGTGCACTCCACTTTGGCTGCCCAGAGTTCACCAGTTTGGATCCTGGGCACAGAACTATGCACTGCTTATCAAGCCATGCCATGGCTGGCAACCCACATATAAAGTAGAGAAAGGTGGCACAGATATTAGCTCAGGGCCCAACTTCCTCAGCAAAAAGAGGAGGATTGGCAGCAGATGTTAGCTCAGGGCTAATCTTCCTCAAAAAAAAAAAAAGAAAAAAAAGAAATTATCTAGTTCAGTCTCTTCATTTTTGCGGAGAGAAAATGAGACTGAGAGAAGTTAAGTAAATTAACTAACTTCACACAATTATAAAGAATTAGAATCTGAGATTTGTGATGCATTAGTCATTTCTTTGTTGAACATTGATTGTGTAGGGGAGGAAGACATTTCCTCTACCCACTCTAGGTCCTTCTGGCCAGGCTGTGAATTAAATTCACATGAGACAGAATAACAGGAGAAAATTAAGCAAAGCTTTATAACATGTATACATGGGAGAGACTTGGCAAAATGGCGGAGGTTCTCATCTTAAATACCATCTTCAGCTACAAAGGAGGATGTTAGGTGTAGGGGGAGTCAGTTATGGGAGATTACTAGAAAAGAACAGTAAACAAGAGTAAGGTTATTATGCAGATTTAAGTCCTTGCCTTCTGCATTGATTAGAGTTTCTAGAGATAAGGTCATCCCCCCTTCTTCCTGGTACACAGAGGGAGAAACCTTTACAGACAGAGATTCCATTACAAATGTAAATGTCTCTTACAAAGGGTAACTTTTACTTTTCAGAGTTTCTCTCAGGTCTGCAGTTTTTAAAAATAACCAGCCCAAAATAATCCTCATGCCAAAGAGACATATCTTGGAGTGGCCAATTCCCATCCCCCACAATTGGATGCCTGACAAATGCTAGGTATTAATGCCAGTTACTGGGAATATTGAAACACATGACAAGATTGAAACATGATCAAGAAACTCACAGCTTTACTGGGGAGCCAGTACGTTGGCAGCTGTGATCCCATAGATGAATGCCATAGAGGATGCTGTGGGAGTACATGGGGTGAGGGTGTGAGGGGGGCGTCTCTCCTGGATGTCCTGGAAGACTTCCTAGAGGTTTGGCGAATGTAGAATCCTGGGGATAAATATGAACTCTGCAGGGTTCTTTCCTCAAAACTGTCCTTGAACTTCATTGATCATCAGAATTTGCTGTGGGGTGATATAAAAGAACAGATTTCTCTTGTCCACCTATTTGTTGGGCCAGGGAATCTTTTTTGTTTTTTTAAACTTAAATCCCATGAGATCTGGTGCTCAGCCAGTCTCAGAAACCACATTGCTCTCTGCCTTGCTGTCTTCCCATGCAGCGAACCTGATTTATGTTTTGGGGAGATGTAAGGAGAGAGGGATACTTAAAATGGATTAAGTCTCTGATAATTTACTAATCAGTGTTTCCCATTCCATAATCCAAGGAGCAAAAGGAGGAAGAGGGATTTGCTCTGTCGACGTAGGATTTCCCATCCTTTCCTTTTCAGCTGGCCTTTAGAGAAGAACAGCTTTTGTAGGTTCACAACTGTTAGGGGAACCTTGCTTTGAAGAATTAGTGTATCTTTTAAGGAGAAGAAGACACCCTTTGGAGACCAGAGGCAAGAATACCAAGGATTTACAGTCATGGGTCACTTAATGACGAGGATACCTTTTGAAAAATGCATCGTTAGGCAATTTCGTCGTTGTGCCAACATCATAGAGTGCACTTACACACACCTAGACGGGATAACCTACTACACACCTAGGCAGTATGGTACTAATCTTATGGGAACACTATCCTATATGAGATCTGTCGTTGACTGAAATGTTGTTATGCAGTGCATGACTGTAATCATGTTTTTCTCTTAATTCCCTTCTTTTTGAGCAAATAAGTTGCTCAAAAAGCAGCTTTCTGAATGATCATGCCTACCTGCGCATGGTGGGCATCCCCTGTCCCTCTGAGCTCTGTTCCATCTCTGACTCTGTCCGGCTGGAGTGTTCCTAGTTGGACTGGAGTGGGAGATGGACCTTGTTCACCTGTGCAGGTGTAGGTGCTTCTGAGCTGTGCACATCTTGCACAGATCTGGTCTATGTGAACAAACAACCGTAGTAGGCATGGAGAGGTGGATACCACCAGAATCCCAGGGAGAAAATGCTGTTTCCGTAGCTGCTGTGTTCTTATATCTCCGCTGGTGAGGAGAAACAGTGGCCACTGGGACCAGGAAGAAGGAAAGGGATGTTTGTGGCTCTGCAGTCCTTTCCTGCTCTGAATGGTGTAGCTGCTGCTTCAGAGGATGGGCATTGGGAAGACTGGCCAATCCTTCGTACGAGTAAGATCTGTTCTCTGCAGTATGTGGTATATTTCTTCCCAAAGAAATGCTGTTATCTAGGTAAGTTAGGAGCTCAGGTCAGTGCGCAGAAGTCCACTTTTAGCTACATAGGATTATACCACTTTTCGATAGTTCAGATTTTGTGAGTTAAAAGTCTGTGGTTTAGTCTAAACTCCAAGCCACCGTGTATGATGTTACTTTTGTGGGAAGATAGATTTCACATTCCAAGCTCCAACTTACACACAGTCAGTGTGGTGTAATGAGAGAAATGGGAACTTGTGTTTTAAGTTTTGGTTATTTCATTTTCTGCTTGTGTGACCTTGGACACTTAATCTATACGACCGGGGCTTCTTCAACTGTGAAACAGAAAATTCCCTCCTGCTTGCCTCCTAATGTTGCTGGACAGATCAAAAGAGGTAACATGTGTAAGAAGGCAATTAAAAATGTAAAATAATGCACAAAAGCTATCTATAAAAGCTTTGAAACATATCCCTTTGTTATATGGGGACAACTTGTTCCTTCATTTTTATAATAGCATTTAGTAAAACACCAAGGAACAGATACCAAAATTCTTTGCAAACCAGAAATTACTAACTAGGTTTTCGAAGTGAGATTTTTATAGAAATGTCCGAAAACTGGGAGTTTTGTTGTCAACTCGGTTTAAGATAGATATAGTAAAAGTGTTTGTGTCCAAAACACAGGGTAATTAGTTTGTGGCGTGAGTGGACTTAATGTGGCTTTCTCTTACATTTAGGAACATGGAAATTTAACCAGTCTTCTGGCTCTATGGTGGACAACAGCCTTAAAATTCTCTGGTTCCTGGTTGTTGCCTTTGGTTCTTTCATTTTGCTTTGGTGGGTGGAAATTGAGAGTTGACTGCCAAGAAATTCCTGTTGATAGAAACCCTGGCAGAGGGATGAGGAAAGCAGGGCTAACAAAAAGAGCATCGTGGGAAGGGGAATCCTTGCCAGTAAGAAAACTCCTCCCCAGGGGCTGGCCCGGTGGTGCAGTGGTTAAGTTTGAGCATTCTGCTTCAAAGGCCGGGGATCGCCGGGTTGGATGCCAGGTGTGGACCTATGCACCACTTGTCAAGCCACGCTGTGGTAGGTGTCCCACATATAGAGGAAGATGGGCACTGATGTTAGCTCAGGGCCAATCTTCCTCAGTAAAAAGAAGAGGATTGGCAACAGATGTTAGCTCAGGGCTAATCTTCCCCCCCACCAAAAAAGGAAAAAACTCCTCCCCGAATGTTTGGTTCAGGGTCTCATTGTCAACTGTGTTACATCAGTGGGGGTGCAGTGCCATCATCAGGTGTCCTGTGGTCTGGTTGGCTGAAATGGGTCTACACATTTTTTTGTCAGTTTTCTTTTTGGGAAGAGTCTGTTTTGCTAGAATTATATTTGACTTTTTTTTGAGGAAGATTAGCCCTGAGCTAACATCCGTGCCCATCTTCCTCTACTTTATATGTGGGACACCTGCTACAGCAGGGCTTGACAAATGGTGCATAGGTCCGCACCCGGGATCTGAACCGGCAAACCCTGGCCGCCAAAGCAGAATGGGCAAACTTAACCCCTGTGCCACTGGGCCGGCCCTTAGAATTACATGTTAGAATATAAAATGTATTAGACTATTGTTAGAATTAAATATAAAATATGTTAGAATTATATACATTAGAAGTAAAATATCCAAATGTATGTACACAAGAAAATCCTGTAGAAATTTTGAGGAGGCAGTACAACCTGAGCCACACCTGGCTCTCTCTGGACGCATTCTGGGAGGAAAGCCAGCGTTAGTGAGTTGCTGACCTGGACCTGAGTGGGTCTGTTCTCTTTCCAGGGGGAAGTGTCATTGGTCAATCGGTTAGAGACCCAGTAAACTTTCCGGAAAACGTTTGGGGTTGCCGTTAGTCCTGCCTCTGAGAGTCGAACGGGAGTTGAGGCGAGTCACTCTACTGCTGAGAGGAATAGCTTAGTGTGCTCCCACAGAGGGAATTCGTGGATGCTTCCGGTTTTTTTTTTTTTTTTCTTTTTTTTATTGAGTTATTGATAGGTTACAATCTTGTGAAATTTCAATTGTACATTAATGTTTGTCAGTCATGTTGTAGGTGCACCACTTCACCCTTTGTGCCCACCCCTCACCCCACCTTTCCCCTGGTATCCACTAAACTGTTCTTGGTCCATAGTTTTAAATTCCTCATATGAGTGGAGTCATACACAGATTATCTTTCTCTTGCTGGCTTATTTCACTTAACATAATTCCCTCAAGGTCCATCCATGTTATTGCAAATGGAATGATTTTGTTCTGTTTTGCAGCTGAGTAGTATTCCATTGTATATATGTCCCACATCTTCTTTATCCACTCATCTGTTGATGGGCACTTAGGTTGCTTCCATGTCTTGGCTATTGTAAACAGTGCTGCAATAAACATTGGGGTGCACAGGACTTTTGGGATTGCTGACTTCAGGCTCTTTGGATAAATACCCAGTAGTGGGATGGCTGGATCGTATGGTAGTTCTATTTTTGGTTTTTTGAGGAATCTCCATACTGTTTTCCATAGTGGCTGCACCAGTTTGCATTCCCACCAGCAGTGTATGAGGGTTCGTGGAGGCTTCCGTTTAATGGACTCGACTCTCTTAAGAGAATCACAGTCCTTAACTGTTTAGCCACATTTAAATCAAGACTCAAAATGAAATATTTGTTTTTTTTTTGTTTTCAGTCATGTGTCTCTTCTAAGTGTGGAATTCAGTTCTCCTCATGTTGGAATGATTATAATCCTATTTTACCTCACACAGAATTCTAACCCTGTAATTACTGGTGGTTTTAGAGATAAAGGAAATTATCATTTCATTGCTTATTTATTAGCTAAATCTATTAAGTTGTATTTTAAAAAATACTTCAACTCTTAAGCCTTTTAAAATATTGATTGGAACTTACCTTTACCTGAAAAAAATTTTTTTATAAAAGAATGCTGTATCAAATAAAATTGAGTCCCAATACCTGCTAGAGTGAGTGATTAGCCTGAGTCACTTTTGCAAAAAGGATAAATTATGTCCTGTGTCCTCTCTAATTTGTTGAAGCATGTTATACATATTCTAAATTTTGATTTGAAAGGGCTTAAGGCAAATATTTGTCCCAAATAATACAAAGAGTTGACATCTTTTTCCTTTTTTTTAAAAAAAACAAGAAAACAAATAAAAATTAGAAAAAGCCCTTTAGATACATTAATTCATTGAACACATATTTATTGAGTACCTGCTATGTACCAGATACTATTATTGGTGCTAGGCAAATGATATAGAAGATTAAATTCAGTTAGTAAATAAATAAATATATGGAAAGTTATTCAACTTCACAAGTATCAAAGGATGCACATTAAAATATGATTGTAACTTACCAGATTGGTAATATCTTTTAAAAATAATACTTATTGATTTAATGTCATACCCACATTGTACTGTTACAGACCTTTTAGAATGGAGTTTGTTGGAATCTCCAGCAATGTTCATACGTGTTATAGAACTGCTCATGAGATTCCCAATACAAGAATATAGTCTTACTTGTGGAAAAAAGTTTTACTCATAAATATGTGTCACAGTGTCTTTTAAATAGTAAAAATATTGGGAACACCCCAAAATGGCCAAATTAGGGAATGGCTGAGTAAGCTATACTAGTGCCTTAAATTATGTATTATGCATTTATATATTATGAAGATATTATTATTATTTTTTGATTAGCCCTGAGCTAACAGCCACCGCCAATCCTCCACTTTTTGCTGAGGAAGATTGGCTCTGAGCTACTATCCATGCCCATCTTCCTCTGCTTTATTTGTGGGACACCTGCCACAGCATGGCTTGACAAGCATTGTGTAGGTCTGTGCCCAGGATCCGAACCAGGGAGCCCTGGGCTGCTGAAGTGGAGTGCGTGAACTTAACTGCTGCACCACAGGGCTGGTCCTGAAAATGTTATTTCTGAAAACTATGTTACAGGCAACATTTCCTATATAAAATGCAAAGTGAAAAAGTAGGGGAAAAATGTATGTGTTATTTGCTTACAATTGTATAAATACTTTATGTGATCTGTCACCAAAATTCATAGTGATTGTGTTAAGATAGTGGGTTTATGAGCAATTTTTTTGTTCCTTTCTCTGATCTTCAAATTTTATGAAAGTTCTTGATTCTTAAATCAAGTGAAAGTTGTGAAAGTTCTTAAACTGTGGTGACTAAGAGTGAGGACTGTGGAGTCAGACTGTCAAGGGTCAGAATTTGCTCTGACGCTTTCTTATTGTGTACTTTGAGCAAGTGTCTGAGCTCAATTTCCTGATCTAGGAAACTGGCATAATTGTAGCTATCTCTTAGGATTCTTGGCAGGTGTCAACTCATTAATGCATGTGAAGTTCTTACGACAGTGTGTGGCACAGAACTACCCTCTGAAAATTTGTATTAATTATCTCACCAAAATTTTTTGCCTAAATATAGTTGCTAAATTAAATATTTTAAAAAATCTTCCCCTTGAGAGCAATATTTTGAAATAATATCAGTGAATCCTTTCGGTACATTGCTAAGTGCTTTATATTTTCTTACGTAATCCTCACAGAAACTTAATGAGGGAGGTAAAATTACTTTTTTTAGAAAGTTTTAGTAATTCACCAGAGAGTCTTCAGATAGTAAGGGGAAATCTGTGAAATATAGAAGGCAATATTCTAAGTCATATAATTAAGGAGTTTTGAGCATGGTTACTTCAAAGATTTTGACTGTTTAAGTAACAACAAGAAAAAAGAAAAGAATGTCAAAACGAAATCTAGTTCATTCCCAGCCTTTTGGCTAAGAGCAAGTGTGCACACAAGCAACCAGCAACAACAGATGGACTAGCTAATTAAATTAATTTCTCCCATAACTCACTCCCTTGTAGTTGTTTGAGGTAATAAATAAAACTTTAGGAAAAATTGGGTAATTTACATAAAATGACATGTTATGCTTTAGGTAAAAAACCAAATGCATGGATCAGAGACTTACAGCCTTTGCCAACAAGACCAGATTCATTGGAGCACATTAAAATGGCTACTGAAATCATTATGAAAATTAACAAATGTAATCAATTAAATTTATGAGGTGGGTTTGCAAGCTGTACTGCAACTGATGATTTTTTTTTTTTGCTAAACAATAAAGTTACTCTAAATAATCCAGGGAGAGATGCAGGGTGCAGGGCCAAAGCATTCCACATTTTGCTTCTATGGTCACTGATCTTTCATATTTTTATTAGTAAACTAGATATTGTATGACCACTTTGCTCATTATATTTTCATATGAACTAAATAAAAAGAATAATAGCAAATTGTATTTTAGAACTTAGATTATGATTTCAAAGTTAGAAATCAAATGAGGTTCAGTAAGGAAAAAAGATATTTTATGCTCTGGCTGTATAAGTAAACTTTACAAATAAAAGGCAAGGAAGACATGCAAAAAAGAGAAAAGAGATGTTGGACTCAGCGTGTCACAAGTTGGTCATAAATCAGCAGAACTCACTGAATTAAAAAAAGCAAACGTATTACAAGGGTAAATAAAACTGTAGTATAGTAATAAATCTAGGATTCTTTTCTTTTTTTGCCCAGATCTCATCAAATAATTTTAAACTTTGCCCTGTCTGGGATGCCTAACAAAAGAAAATTTTGGATAATACAGTTCAAAGGAAAAGTGAAATAGTTATTACAGAAAGCTAAGGGAATTTAGAAAAACCCTGTATTTCTTTATTTTTACCAAGAGGTTGTATTCTGAATTGGGGTTTTACTCTGTCATTCTCATGATACAAGAATTGTTAGAGTTGTCACACATTGTAACTAATACTTCCGGAGATTATAATTTTCTTTCTCTGGATGTCTGCAAAATGGACTTAGGGAATGTTTGAAGTGGCAAAAAGAAGTTGCTGCAAGAGAGGAAGACAGTTTAGTTTTATAGAGATAAGGTATCGAACAACTTGAAGTGCTGAAAACTTCAGCAGTCTTTTAAATACCATGTTATTAAGTCTGTTCCTCTTAGTATTGTTCATATTGAGTAAAAGACAGCAAAAAGCACTCTATGTCTTATGTTCACAATAAGGAATACATTTTACAGTGCCACCCAGTACACTGTATATGCAAATAACTCAGGTTTCATGAAGCACTATTTGCACTTACCATAAGCAGTGTACTGTCTCTATTACTTCTGTTCTATCCCACTCTACCCCACCCCACCCCACTGTAGTCCATTCATTTCCATTCCAGTTTTTAAAAAGTGCTTTTTTATTATCTTCTAAGTTGATTTCATAACACACTAGTGGGTTGATACTTGTGGTTTGACAAAGGAAAACTAGATTATAGGTTCAGGATTCTCTTTCTACTATGTTAATTTTGAGATGAACTAAAGGTTATAAAATCAGCTGGATTATTTGTTTGGACACCATTCTTTTGTGGTTGTTATTGTTGCTGAGGAAGACTGGTCCTGACCTAACATCTGTTGCCAATCTTCCTCTTTTTGCTTGAGGAAGATTTGCCCTGAGCTAACATCCATGCCAATCTTCCTCTATTTTGTATGTGGGTTGCCGCCACAGCATGGCTGTCAACCAGTGAGATTGGTCCACGCCCAGGAACCAAACCTGGGTCTCCAAAGTGGAGTGCACCAAACTTAACCGCTAGGCCATGGGGCCAGCCCTGGACACCATTCTTTTTTCAATTTCACCGTGAAATGTCCTCATTGGTACAGGTTAGTATGGTTTAGTTAGTACAGTTAGTTAACTATTAGTACCTTTATCACAGATCACAGAAAACTAGAACTGGAAGAGACCCCTAGCTGTCCCTTTCCTACCCCTGGGTTTCTTTCTTTTCTTTATTTTTTAAAAAAACATTTCATTATAGAAACTCTCAGGGATATTCAAAAGTAGAATAGTGGAATGAGCCTCATATATTAATCACCTCTTCCTCACTGGATTGTTTTGAAGTAAATCCCAGGTGTATCATTTTTAATCTGTAAATACCTTAGTATGTATCTTTAAAAGATAAGGAATTAAAAAAAATCCTTAATATATCCAAAATACCTTACCACACCACAAAATAATGGTAATTCCTAATCTCATCAAATATCCTGTCAGTATTCACATTTCTGTGTCATAATGTTTTAAAAACTGGTTTGCATCAGGAACCAAAGTCTGTGCATTATATTTGATGGCTGCATCTCTTCAGTCTCTTCATCTGTGGATCTCCACGTCTGGTTTTTCCTTATGTGTGTGTTTATTGTTGAAGAAATCAGATTGTGTAGAAGTTCCCATATTATGGTCATTTAACGTGTTTCTCTGTCCTTTATATTTCCAGTAAACTGGTAATTAGATTAGGAGGCTTGATTGAGTTTTTGAAAATTGGCAAGAATGCTCCAAAAGTGTTTTGAATTTCCTGCTGTGGGATATCAGGAGGCAAAAAATGTTTGGTTGTCTTGCCTTTTTGTGATGTTAAGATTGATTGCTGACTTCCCGTCTTGTCACCTGATGCATTATTAAATTCCCCATCAGCTTTCCATCTCATGGGTCATCCTTTGATGTTCTTTGGGTTGATCCATACTCTGTTAAGGGTTTCAAAATGCTGATATTCTAACTCTAGCCTTTTGTATTTATTAGCTGAAAATTTCTATAAAGAAGAACTTTACTTAGTTAACTGTTTCCTGTGTGACTATTTGGTTATAAGGAAAAGCTGAATAAATGCTTGATTTTTTCCCCCCTTTATCTTCAGAGTTTTAGAATAATAGTTCTTTAGACTCCTCCAAAGCTGACCTGTGAGTTTTTGGTTTTAATTTTTCTTTTGAGTGTTATTATGAACTGATGGATTTAAACATTTTTCATGTACTCCACACCATTGAAGTTACTATTCTATTTGATGCTCAAATTGTCCCATCCTTGGCCAGTGGGGGGACTTTCAAATTGGCTCTAGAGACCTTCTGACATGGTTCCAGATGTCTTTGAATTTCTGGGTTCCTCTCGTACATGTTATGCCCCAGACCTAGAATCACCTATTTCTCCAAGGACTGACCAGCTTTTTCAGTTCTCAGGTAAAGAAATGAAGTGACATATTGGAAAGATTCTTGTTGGAAGACTAGTCTTTGGGTCAATACCCTTTTCGTGCTGCCTCTATAGGACCGAAACAGACATTGCTAGTTGCCTTCCCATCAGTGGACCCCTCCCTTTTTCCTTTTGTAGATTATTTTCCTCACATAGGCGTAGGTCAATAACTGCCAGATGCTGTCCTAGCTTCCTGCAATGCCTGGGGTTAGCCCTGTGTCCTGATTTGGCCAATGAGATGTAAGGAGGAGGATGCTGGGAACTTATTTAGAATTAGTTTGTAATTTTACTTAAAAAATGGATGTTTTTCTTTTGAAATTTTTTTCACTGTTACATTTAATTTTTAAAAAACTATTCAAGACTGCTGTATATTTTCCATACTCATAGAGGGTGCAAGTGGTCTGGATAATAAAAACAATGGATAGTTTATAAATCATCTCAGTTTCTTTTTGGAGTCCTCTAAATGATCTTAGCAGATACCAATGTATCTCCCTGTTTAGCCCTGGGTTATATCTAATAATTATAATAGTTAATAATAGTGGTTACTTTGCACCAGAAAGAAGTCTAAGAGCTTTCATGTGTTACTTCACGTAATCCTCAAAATGACCCCATGCGGTAGCCATTATTATTATTCTCAGATTATAGAGGAAGAAACTGAGATAAAGAGTTTTATGTGACTTATCTAAGATTGTACCACTAGTAAGTAGGGAAGCCAGGATTCCAACCTAGCCACTCTGGTTCCAGACTATATTAAAATTGGCTTCCATTTCCAGAGGACCAATTTACTAAGAGCAGATGCAAGTGGGCTAAAAGTGTATTTAGAAGTGGATTTGAAATATGTGATACTTCATTAGCACATTTGTGGCTTCTGTTTAAAATTACTACATTGGTTCATGTTGCTACAATCAAATGTAGGACTGTTTCTCAGATGTATAAAATTACGTGCAACTCAACAACATATTGATTTGATTTTCCATATTAAAAAAATTGCATAGAAAATAAAACCTAGTGGCATCATATGAGGCAATTCAGATAATTTTCATAATACAGATGAGAATGCTGTGTATTTTTTCTTAGCAATAGAATGTTTCAAGTTCAACAAGCTCATGTGTATCAAAGAAGCTAATCATAATTTATATTTCAAATATGTGTGTTCTCTGTGAAGCTTTATCATTTTAACCACATTAATCATTAGGCACGTAGTTGAGAAATGCGGTAGTGAAATGGATGCACAAGCACGCCAGGTAACCTTGTCTTAACTCATCATGATACGGGTAGACCTACTACCGAGGTCACCTTGCTCTTAATTCACCCCTGTCGTCTAGGTCTCACAAATATGTGTTAGTCCTAGAAAGACAGCATGTCTATTTCCACACACCCTTAGTTTTTAAATTTTAAACATAATCTACTATTTTTCTTAGAAGTGAGTATTTTAAAATACTAGTTGTGACATTTATTTAAAAATTGTTTCCTATTAATATTTTCAAGAACAACAGAATAGGGACACTTGCTTCTGCTCTTTGGTTTTATGTGTGGCGGTAACTACTTATGCTTCGAGAGAGAAGCAGTTTGATCCAGCAGAAAGTACACTGGAAGGAGAGAGTTAAAATGTCTAGGTATCAGATCGGACTCGGGGACATTGAGCAGATTTTAAAAGTTTTTCTTCACTTTTGTTTCATTACATGTAAAAGAAGGAGTCTAGTTAGATCAAGGTTGTTTACGCACACAGGCCTTGCTGTTGGTTCAGCCTAGACTTTTCCCACAGTCCTTCTCGAGGCGTTGTGTGCAGGCTGTCACCATGGTCTGTTAGAGTTGCACCCAAAGATGGAACCAAACTTATAGGACTGAATGTAAGGTAAAGTGGTTCCTCCCTCCCACCCCTTTCCAAAATCATACCTCAAAAAATATAATTATATTTGAATTTTTACAAAGTTTCTATGAGGCACTTCATTTTGAACAGTAAGCTACTGTTCAAGAAGACACAGCCTGAAAACTCAATTAAGGGTGGTTCTGCATGCATGTGGAAGGCCCTGAAAGAATCTGTAAAAGGGAGACAATGGCGTTTCACACTGATTTGGTAATTATTTCTGGAGGCATAGCTTCATAATTAGAATTGTTGGGTGTTGTAAATGAGTCTTTTGAGGATGACTTTAAAAAGCAGCACACTAAGTGCTTCTCAGATTATCTATGGTCATGGCCAGTTTTGTTTTTTTTCTGAAATTTCCCATTGGTTGCCAACTGATGGTTTTTGGAAAATACAGTAAAAAATGAGTGATTAGAAAAATGATGTAAAAAAATGACCTACAAAATAGAAACCAAAATTCAATGGACAAAATTACTTTGCCTAATTGCTATGAAAGCTTCTACAGCAGTCTCTTAATTTTTGCAACAAGTAGTTTGTAGTTTGACATTGACCACTAACCGAACTTTGAGTGGCACTGTTACAAGTGGTTATGTTATAGAAGTCACAAATATACATATACAGGATGGGTGAAAAAATGATCTTTCCAAGTATCGTGAAATTCATGGGGTGGGGAAGAGAGTGGTTATTAATGGTGCTTTAGATTAGAGTCAGTGCACTGTGGCCTGTGGGCCAAATCTGGCTAACCATCTGCTTTGTGAATAAAGTTTTACTGGGACACAGCTGTACCTGTTCATCAATGTTTTGTCTACAGCAGACTTGGGTCATTTCAACTGAGACCATGTGATCTGCAAAGCCTAAAATATTTCCTAGGAGGTCCTGTATAGAAGAGTTTGCCAACTCCTGCTTTAGATTTGAAATGACTATTATGAATGATTGCTACTTATATGGTACTCATTTCCTTTTTGTTCTGACTACATTATCTTTGTTTAAATGCGTAAGACATGTTATTGTTTGTCTTTTTCCCTCCAGTCCTTGATGTACCTCAAAGAAATTTGGAGAAAAATAAAGAAAATGAACGGATCAGTAAAGAGCAGATAAAGAAGAGGAAAAAAAAGCGAAAAGATTATCAACCCAACTATTTCCTGTCTATTCCAATCACCAACAAAGAGGTGCTCTTTTTTAAAAACTATTTTTACTATGAAGTTTTATTCTAAATTGTATTTATAAGTTACACTAAAGGCTTGTAAGCCCACTTGTTCTCAGCTGTTAAGAGTCTGTGGTGGTGTTTTAGCTGAACCATATCATATAGGAAGTAGTTTTATTTATTTATTTGCTGTGGAGGATTTGCCCTGAGCTAACATCTGTTGCCAATCCTCTTTTTTTTCACGTGAACTGCTGCGACAGCATGGCCACTGACACACAAGTAGTGTAGGTCCGTGCCTAGGAACTGAACCTGAGCCACTGAAGCAGACAGCTGGGAACTTAACCACTAGGCCACTAAGCCCTGAAATAGTCTTATTTAAATAATAGAATATATTTAAGCAATAATCTTGAAAAGCATTGTTTAAACAATCATATTTAAACAATTTTGCAAAAGCCATTTGGAAAAGTCTTGCCAGAGGGCATGTCAAAGATTCTAAGCATTTATTCACCATAGCAGAGGAACTGTCAGAAGCAGGGAGCAGTGACCAGGTAGAAAAAGATTCTGAAATTCCTGCTGGGAAAGTGGCCTGGGATTTCTTGCTGCTTAGTCCTGTTTATGGTAATGATTATTGTAACATAATTTCGTTAAAAATTACTCGTTGTTGCACCAACTTAATATTGCACGATAAACTTGGTAGAACTCTATTAAGAATCTGAAAAATTAATGTGGTTTGAATAATAGGAAATGGGACCAGCCAATTGGCCCATACTAAGAAACCCTCGTATGTGGCTGAGAGAGAAAACTACAGTATCTAATTAAAGCGAGGAGGTAGGAATTAAAATGCCATAGGAAAGAACTCCTCACTTGAAAGACTGTTTTTACATCTTAGCCCAATTTAAGATGCAGGTCTGAATTTCTGTTTCATTGTGGGCTGTGATCTTTTTCACTAGGCACATTTTCAGGTTGCTTCTCCCCTTATTTCACTAGAGTGTTCCTAGGGAATGCTAATGAATTTTTAAAAATCAAAGCAAACGAAATTGAAATCAAAGAAATAAACATCAAAAGAAAAAAAATAAATTCTGTTGGGGAATTCTAGGAAATATCTAGTCTGTGAGATACCATTTAGCTGGGGAGAGAAGATGTAGGAACAGAGAAATTGTGTTAGCTAGTAATACCAGATTTTAGAATTTGATGCAGTAAAGAATCATATTCTGATTTTACTGATATATTCAGGTGTTATTCTACATGAACAGTGGAATAGTCCTTAAAAGTGGTCAGGTGATAGAAAGTTTAGTGTAGTCAGCAATTATATATTATATGAAAATACTTGCGAGTTATTCAGACAGATGTTCTCTGAAGTTCAGGGTCACGTGTGCATTGGGAATTAGAAGAGAGCAGGAAGTCAGAGGTGGTGCCACTTAACTGAGCAGTCAGGCAGGAGCAGGTCCTGAGGAGACTGGATGTGAAATAGGCAAAGTGACTTCTTCAACGACATGGGATTTGTGATTGCAAGAGACACCAGGTTCCTTATTTTTATTTTATTTTATTTTTTTGGTGAGGAGGATTGGCCCTGAGCTAACATCTGTTGCCAGTCTTCCCCTATCTTGTATGTGGGATGCTGCCACAGCATGGCTTGATGAGTGGTGTGTAGGTCTGCACCTGGGATCCAAACTCGTGAACCGCAGGCCACTGAAGTGGAGTGCTCAAACTTAACCACTACGCCATCCGGCCGTTCCCACTAGTTTCCTTATTTTGATTTGTTGCATAGAGATTGTTCCACTTTAGAGTCTGTTGCTATAGAAGTTTGGTGAGCACTTCTATGAGTTGCTGTGAGTGGGCCCTTCATTTTCTTTCTCCCAGCACACCTCCATCCTTGGCTCCCATGGTGGTCTCAACAGCAGCTCTGCATGACTCTTTCAGCCTGCCCCACCCCTTCTAGCCCTGTTCTGGCTTCTTGCCTCTTCCAGTGAAGATGGGTGGGGTGATGTGGTGTGGGGTGGGGCAGGTGGGGCAGGGGCCTGAGAGGCAAGAGCGTAGAGAAATTCTTTCCTTCCACCACTTGGTTCAGGATTGGGGCCACAAAGGTCATGGGAGGAAGGGGGTGGGAGAGAACTGCCTGTGACTCTTAGTTTTCTCCCTGGACGTGGCTGTGGCTTTGGTTTCTGCTTCCCAGCTTCTGGGAGGTTGTGTAGAAAGTGGGAAGAGCACAGGCCTCGGAGTCAAGCGCACCTTGTTTGAACACTGGCTGGGTCACAAACCCCACTGTGGCTGTAGGTCAGGTCACCTAATTTCTCTAGCTTCAGTTTCAGCTGTGAAATGGAAGTGATAATGATTATTTTCTAAGCCCAAATCTGGACATGTCATCTACCTGCTTAAATACTTTGGGGTTTCCTCAGGGATGTTAGGATAAAGACAAAGCTTTCCTGGATTCTGGAAGGTCCTGCATGGTCTGGCCTTCTCCACTTCAGCCCTTGCTCCTTCTGCTTGAGCCCCTCCGGCCTTTCTTGAACATGCCGAGTTCCCTCTGCTGCAGGACAGCTTTCTGTGGCTGATAGTTTTCTTTCCTCTCCTCTGGGTTTTGCTAATGCCAAAATCTTAGCTCACACCTCTCCACCAACGACCACCCTGACTAGGTCACCCCTCCACCAAAAAAAAAGGCTCACAGTTTTCTTCTTGTCACTTGTCACCCTTGCAGTTTGACACTTGTTAGTCTTCCTCACAGAGTTTTTCAGCTCATTCCCAGTACCTGGAACAGAGCTTGGCGAGAGTAGGGGCGCACACACAAAATGCCGTCATTTCAGGACGGAAGATGTGTTTCTGGCAGACCAAGTTACAACCAGAACGTTTACAGATAATAAATGCAATGGTACAGAAGCTGGTTTCATAATATAAGTTCCATAGCAGTTTGTTTCCCAGAGAGCAGGGTGACTTTTCATAGTGGGGAATACAGGTTTTAAGTAACCTGGAAACCAAATAATTTAATATTTCCCTCTCAGAGACTTATTTGTAGTGAACAGAAAGTTCCATACAAATATGGGGAGGAGAGGGAGGAGTGGGACCAGGTTAGGAGATAACATTTGCATGTTTTGTATGCATGCCTTTTTTGTTTGTTTTGAGGTGTCTAATGTTAGTTTGCTTTTTAAACTACTTAAGAGCTGTTGGGGGAAGGCCTGGGAAAGAAGCGGCATTTATAACGCTCTTTCAATGGGAGACTCGATTCCAAGTTCCAACCAACTGATGTGCAAACAGGCTCGGGAGCCGCACATTCACAATGGGCTGCTCTACTTTTGGCCTCTACTTGTTGGCATCTAGTTTTAAAGAAAAAAGTATTCAGACCGACATGAGTCCTTGATTTTTAAACACATTCTTAGGTCTTTGGAACTCTTTATTAACGGAAAATCATGATTTCATTTTTTTTTTTAATTTTCTTTTCCTTTTTTTTTTTTTAAGATTTTTTCATTTTTTCCTTTTTCTCCCAAAGCCCCCCAGTACATAGTTGTATATTCTTTGTTGTGGGTCCTTCTAGTTGTGGCATGTGGGACGCTGCCTCAGCGTGGTTTGATGAGCAGTGCCATATCTGCGCCCAGGATTCGAACCAACGAAACACTGGGCCGCCTGCAGCGGAGAGCGCGAACTTAACCACTCGGCCACGGGGCGAGCCCCATGATTTCATATTTTTAAGAAATAGAATTGGAAAATGAATTACAATGGCTATGTAAAAATAATCTAATTGCAAATATATGAATATATGTGTTTCTCTGTTACCTGCAATTAAACATTAGTTTAACAATAAAAATAAAGAAGAGGGGCTGGTCCGGTGGCGTAGCGGTTAAGTTGCATATTCCACCTTGGTGACCCGGGGTTCACTGGTTCGGATCTTGGATGCAGATCAAGCCATGCCGTGGCAGGCGTCCCACATATAAAGTAGAGGAAGATGGGCATGGATGATAGCTCAGGGCCAGTTTTCCTCAGCAAAAAGAGGAGGATTGGCGGCAGATGTTAGCTTAGGGCTAATCTTCCTCAAAAAAAAAATAAAATGAAGAAAAAAATTTAATGGAGTAATGATAAATCCTAAATGTTTCTTAACTGGCTAGAATTGCTAAATTATTAGTTCTAGTTGGATTTACTCATATGTTGGCTTTATACACTTTCTTATGAGAAGTAATAATATAAGGTAAGTCAGTATTGAAAAAATGCACAGAAAGAATCAGAAGCTGATTGAAATTAGGAGTGTATTAATTTTTTCTGTAAAATAATGTTTTTATACTAATGGCAAAATATGATTTTCTTTAGAGGTTTTTAAAAGACATTTGTTATATTTGTTCTGTATTTCATCATTTTGTAATGTGAAAATTATTGGTTTTATAAAAATATGAAAGTAGATTTGTGCCTTCTTTTCCTATCTGGGAAATGTAATTGTGAAAGTATTTGATTATCATGTATGTTGAGCACTTGGTGGATGTAGAAAATTTTCCTCCTATTTGAGGATGGTGTTGTACTCTTACTCCAGTTATTGCTATGTCATCAAGTATTCAAGTTCTTTCCGTGATTGTAGACAAGCAAGAGAAATGAGAGTATTCAGCTTTGAAGAAGAGTTAGGTAGCAAATTGATGTGATAATTCTGTTAAATCTTAATGAGGCAGCAAATTTAGGAACAATGTGTTTTAACAGATTAGAAAAATTCCAAAAATGATGTCCAAGGGTGAGGTCCAAGACATTCTCCTACTGTGCGCTGGAATGAGACTGTTCTTCCTCATGCACGCTAACTTTAAGGCACTTGCTTTGAATTCGTATATGCTTTGAATCAGTTAGAAAGCTTAAAAGATATAAAAATGAATTTTCTTATTGTGTTGTTTTTGGGCAGTGCAATATGGCTTAGTGGTGAAGTTTAGCAAATGGATGTCTATTTTTATTCTCTAAATACAGAGAAATTACTCAATGAATGAAATGTATAAGATTTTAATAAAGCTTTTATTTTTAAAAGTTTCTTTCAATGTCATATTTAAATATGCCTCTGTAGTATTAGGTTTTGAAAATGTGTGTTGTGCGATATTGCCAATGGCTGGGGATTATGATGACAGATAAGTTCTAATGGCTTTACAGAATTTTAAACAGTAGCAGTAAAAATTACTTTCTTTTGCCCTTAATGACATGGGTACTTTTTAAAATGACATACAGAGAAGACTCTGAAGTGGTTTTCTTTTTATCTTTTAAGGATGTAATTAGGAATAAAAAAGCACTTAAAAAATCTTAAGATGATATCTAGGAATATATAAATTAATCTGCAGCATCAAAGCATAGTTAGAAATGTATTACTTGATTAGATTGTCTTCAGAATTTTCATAGGTTGAGGTTAATCCTGCATTATAAGTACTCTGTGACTTCAGAGAAATAGTCTTCAAAGTGTTTTACAGTTTTTAATTTGCAATTTTACAAGCTACTGGATAATTCAAAGATACGAATGGTCTAAAACTATTTTACCATGTAGGACATTGCACTAAAATGTTGAATGTACAAATGGATGGAATTTTTTGAGCATTGCACTGGATTTATATGTAATTAGTATTTGAGCTTAGAATGAGGACTGAATTTTCATGAAAATGCAAATACTTTACCCGCTAGGTGCAAGTATAGCAACCCCCGGTTGTGACGACCACAATGTCTCCAGGTATTGCCCGTGTTCCCTGGGAGGCAGAATTGCCAGGGTGGAGAATGACTGATTTTAATAATTGTGGCTGTGTTGCATACCTTAGGTTAGGTAAATTATATTTGTAGATCTTACAAAGTACTTTCAGATAGCTTGTCTGCTTTTAACACAACCCTGTAAGTTTGGCAATGCAAATTTGACATTCCTATTTTACAACTGAAGAAACCATGACTCAGTGAGAGTAGTGACTTATGGGGTCACACATGTGGCCAACCTGGAATTGAAATCCTGGATTTCTGACACAAGCCCAACACCCTTAATTTGCATTGCTCTGTATTATAGAAAGAAGTTCTCATCCTACGTCACTTGTTCATAATCAGTTAAACCAGAATTACCATCTGTACCAGCTAAGACTTGAAGATATAATAGTGTTGTTTTGAGGTCTCACATTTTTGAGCACCTGTGGTTTACTTGACCCCAGGCCTCGTCCTTTCCATAGGGACCTGAACTCTCTTGAGTTGCTTTGTTATTCCTGACAGCCACTCTTAGCACAATTCATTGCACCTGAAAAAAACCTCAAAAATTCAGATTTAAAATCATTGCAGAGTAATACAGACTTACAGTAAAGGCTTTTTTTTTTGAGAGGGCCACTGTGTTCCATTCTGCAGTATCCAGTAAGACTTCCTAGAAATCTCTTTTAAGTGTCTTTTTTCCCTTCATGTTTCATTTCTTAGGTGAGCACCCACATCTCTGTTCCTCTCCTTGTCTCCTCTTGAAGACAAACAAATTCCTTGTAGCTCTTACTCCATCACTCTCTAGCTGCCTCTCTTCCTCCTGCCTCCTCCTCCTCTATTCCTCTCTTCCTTCTGCGTCTTTCCTGCCAGGTACCTCCTTCATTTTTTCTCGTGTGTTGCAACTTATTCTCTTTTCAAGTTCCTTTGGTGTTTTGGGTATATGATCTTGAAGAGATTTTTTTAACCTTCTGTGTTTCAATTTATTTTAGTGGAGATAATACCAGTATCTACACTGTAGGATTGTTGAGAGGCTTCAGTGAAATAAGCTGTGTGAAATGCTCACTGTAGTCCCTAGAACCTAGTGACTGCACAGCAAAGGTTAGTTACTGCCCTTGTGGTCTAAGTATTGTTTTTATTATTGTCACCAGGCACTGTGGTGAGACATGGGGTAGAAGAAGTAGACATTGCTGTCGAGGAGTTTAGAATTCAGTTTTATCCATATGGAGGAGAGGAAACTCGGACTATAAGATCTTTGTGTGCTATGTTAGGAGCGTTGTATTTATTAGGCTATCAGTGTTCTTCTGTTGGGCGTCATAGAAGTGGCATCTTGCCTTGGGAAGTATTATGTTAGTTGATATTATGTAACTTCCTGCCAGGAAGATGCCCTTTGCTGTGTTACTCTCCTCCAGATTACCAGGAAGAGAGAAACACTGAGGTTATTTTGGGTGACGTGGCTTTATTGTAGAGATGCCTGGGAAGTCACATCTAGGACAGCATCTCGTGATTTGCCCAGTCACATTCTGCAGATAATGGGAACTTTGTTGAGGATAAAATAGCTACTCTAGTATCAGAACTGTTTGCTGTGCTCAGGATTCAGTTTTTTCTCTTCTCTGCTGCCCTTTTGTGGACTCTGCTTCTGTGGCCAGCCCCACCTCTTCTCCTTTTCTCTCCGGCTAATTCTGCTGCCTCAGGGCTTCTCGTACCTCAGGGTTCTATGCCCTCTCTCTTCCCTGGGTCGGGCTCAGTTTGCTATTTCATATTCAAACTATTTTCCAATACACTCACCTTTAGAGGTTGCCTAGAACTGGATCTCGCTGGAAATGGAGGAGGGAAGAGGCATCATTCCTCTTCTTGTTTCAGGGTTGACCCTGAGAGGGGAAGGCTGATGAGGGAGCAGGGATTTCCCTTGGATGCAGATTGTAATGGTTTTTCTAACATACGTGATTGGACTTCTTCGTCCCTCTCCATGGTTATGCCCCTCCTCATGTGTCTGGAAAGATGACAGGAGTCATTCCTGTTGAAATTATTGCTGTACTAAAAAATCTTAAAGGCCACGAAGAATGGGTTCTCACACACATTCACTTGGGGACAAATCAATATTACTTGCAACAGAAATGGAATGTTGTCTGCTGGTTTGACCTTTCTGTGACAAGAATAAAACTATTTTTAGGAAAGATCATAATTATTGTGAGTCATTCTGTATGTTCAAGGACAAGTTTCTGAAAAGATGCTTGGTCGTTGAAGGTTGTTCCACTTAAGCAACCAGTGACCCAATCTGTAAAATAAGGGTGTTGAGGTCAATGCTCTTAAGATAGACAAGCATTCTGGGATTTTTTTAACTTAGACATCCTATTAAGCTTTGCAGGTCATCCATCCAGGATATTTGAGAACAAGTAGACAATTAAGCATTGGTTGGTTGGAGAATCTTGACATTGTTCTAATTTTGGTTGTTGCTTATTTTTCTTCTTGATTTACATTTTGCCGTAAGGAAATTTTGCTTACCTAATCTCTGTTTTGTGTGTATGTGATTAGATTACAAGAGGAATTAAGATCCTTCAAAATGCAATAATAGAGCAAGACGAGCAACTGGCCAAAGCAATGATCAGCGAAGGTTCTTTTCATCTTACCCTGCTAGTGATGCAGCTGTTAAATGAAGGTGAAGTACACAAGTGAGTAATATGTTTTTCTTGAATATTGTTTTCCAGATTACTACTTTAATATGAGTAAACAGCAGAATCCAAAGAGGCGTTGAAATTCTAAAGAAGTCTTCTTTATTATAATTTATTCTAGTTAATAGTCAATGCATGGAATTAGCTATATAAACATTCCTCTTAGTCTAGACTTTCTAACTCTGTTATTTTTACCAACGGTGGCCCTTGCCTATGTGGTTGTTTTGTCCGTGTTAGCTGTGTAAGGGCTCTGGAGTCTTACCATTTAGATCAGGAGTCTAGCACAGCACAGCCCCTCTTATTAGCTGCCTGATTTTGGGCAAATCGTTTACTTTTTATGTAGATGGAGAAAATAATAGCATCAAGACATGTAAGAACTCTTGTCTAGGGCCTGGCACCTGGTGGGCACTTGATATTATTGGCTGTTAGAGCTGTGGTTCCACTAGGCCAGTGGCCAACTTCACTTTGACCTCAGTTGTTCTCAGGGTACATGAACTTCCCTCCCCACCCTCAAGTCCAGAGTTGTCCATAAATGTCGAGTGTAAGCCATTGGTTGCTCCTTTTCAACTCGGAGTGGAGAAACCTCGGTCCTCCCCAGTTATCTGGGATGCTCTTTCTGTACTTAGGATTGCTTCTTTCCCTGTGACCTCCTGTAGCGCCTTCTCAGTTAAGCTCAAGCTTATGCTTTTTGGAAAACCAAAGCCAAAATGGATTGCAGGCGATTTCTGTTTTCCATCCTGACATTCCATCTGGGCCATGGCAAGCATATTTCAGTCTCTGCTCCTTAGCCTCCATCACCCATAAAAATATTATTTTATGTTATTCTCTATTCTCTAGGGAATTAAGAGCAGGGCTTGAATTGGGAAGGGGATAAGGAAAAGGGAAAATAAAAGAGAGAAAACAATAAATTAGTACCTCAAAACATACAGCTACATTATGATTCTTGTAGTTATGTCTTTTAACAGATAGAACTGCCTGTCTTTAGTTTTTTTTTTTGGTGAGGAAGATTGTCGTTGAGCTAACATCAGAGCCAGTCTCCTCTATTTTGTATATGGGATGCCGCCACAGCATGGCTTGAGGAGCAGTGTGTAGGTCTGCACCCAGGATGCAAACCTGCAAGCCCTGGGCTGCGGAAGTGGAGTGCACAAACTTAACCACTACGCCTTGGGGCCAGCCCCAAAGCTCCTGTCTTTAGAGATCAGTCTTCTGATCTGTCCCAGCCTGATCTGTCCAAGAGCAGGTCTCGAGCACTCTGCAATGGCAGAGAGGGCTAGAAGATTTTACTTGGCTCACTTTCACTGGTCACTTTGCCAATCAGAAATAAAAATAAATACTCTGATGCTCTTTGAAGAAGAGAAACCAAAGAAGGTGTAACGCAAGAAAATGAAAGCCAGAAAGAGAGGAGTGGTGCCCTGTCTGTGTTAGAATGGTGTATCAGTCAGGGTTCTCCAGAGAAACAGGACCAGTAGGATGTGTATCTATGTGGATGTCTAGATACGTTGATATCTCTCTATATCTGCATCTCTAGCTTTAGCTACATGTAGAGAGACTTATCTTAAGGAATTAGCTCCCGTGATTGTGGGGGCTGGCAAGTCCTCAGTGTGCAGGGCTGACTGGCAGCTGGAGACCCAGGGAGCAGTTGATGGTGTAGTCTCTAGTCCAGAGGCTGTCTGGAGGCAGACTCCTTCTTCCTTGGGGGCCCTCAGTCTTGTTTCTTAAGGCCTTCAACTGATTGGATGAGTTTCACCCACATTATGGGGGATAATCTGCTTTACTCAAAGTCTTCTGATTTAAATGTTAATCACGTCTAAGAAATTCCCTCACGGTGACATGTAGACTGGTGTTTGACCAAAAACTGGGTATCGTGGCCTAAGGTGACAGATAAAATTAACCAACACAAATAGCAAGAGCAGCAGGAAATGCTGAGCTGGGGCGGCAAGTAGGAGAGACCAAACCAGCAGTAAATTCCAAGAAACTTCAGTGTGGGCAGAGAAGCACAGACAGCTTGGAGGAGGGTTGCAGGTGGCTGCTCTGAGGCTAGCTGTCCAGGGTGGGAAGGAGGGTGAGGCCTCTATGGTGCTGGGCAGAGTGAGCAAAAGCGGACACCATGTCCCGGCTCCCTTTGGTGTTGAGCGTTCTGTCCAACCCTGGCCCCCACCAGTGTTGGAGGAGAGAACCAGGACTGATAGAGACACTCATGTTGGCTTGGGGTTCTCAGGATGTAGCAGGGGAAAGCTCGAGCTCTTTAGCAGTTCCTGTTCTACTAAGCTGGAAGAATGTGGTGCCGTCTAGGTGGCAGATGAGAGTGGAGGAAGATTTCTAGCAGATGGACCTGAGGTAGTTCCTTCAGTTCCTCATTGACTATCAAGACATATAGATGGATCTAGAAATTCCCTTGTGCCCTGGTGGGTGGTCTTGGAAGTTCAGAGAGAATTGGTGGAAAAGAAGAAGCTGGATGAGGAACAAGGACACTGCTGAGTAACCATGCTTATTGATCAGAGACTCTGGCAGGAATCTTGTGCTTCAGCAGTACATGCTGGTACAATGCCCGGAAAGAACAAGTGTGCTCTTGTGGATGCCAATATATGGCACCCAGGGATACAACCAGACAGTCCCCCGAAACAGGGATCTCTGAGGACCCAAACAGCAAGCAGACCAAAGACTTCTTCACTTCTCTTACAAGACCGTGCTGGATTCCTTGGGACGGACAAGGGAGAGGGAAGGCGAAAACAATCCTGAAAGGAGATTTGAATGAACTGAATCGTTGTACCCCAAAGACACCTTTTTTAAACCAGGAAAGACTGAGTTACCATTGATTGGTAAATTTATAGACATGGGTCTGGGCTATGGCATGCGTATTTCAGTCTCTGCTCCTTAGCCTTCATCCCTCATAAAAACATTATTTCATGTTATTCTCTAAACACTGTTGTTGAGTCAGGTGGCAGAGAAATGTCATGTCTCTTATCCATATGAGGAAACCAAGAGACCTAGGAATTAAGCAAATGCTGGTCAGTGGAGAAGCCAGAACTGATCAGTTTTCTTTTTTATTCCATGGAGAGTGTGTGTGAGATGGAGAGGCAGAGGGAGAGGGGCGGCATGGGGACAGGAGGGAGAAGAGAGCACAAGTGCCTGAGAGAAGTGGGAGAGATCAGTCTGCTGGAATATGAGTGGCCTCCTGTAGCCCAGTGGCCTCTGCTGAGGTGACACGTAACTGACGAGAAATGCTGTTACGTGGTGTGCAGCGGGGTTGGGGCAAGGGGCGGGTATGTCCCCCATGTATTGTAATGTTTACATTTCTCAGTGGAGGTGGACTACCTTCTCTAGGAGACCTTTGAAAATTCGGGGGATGTTTTTGGTTGTCACATCACTGAGGAGTGCTATGGGCATTTTATGGGCAGGCAGCACTCTCACTAAACCAGCTGTGGTGCATGGGGCCGTCCTGACCTGGGAAGCATTGTCCTGCCCTAAATTGCAGCCTCACTTGTCAAAGTTACCGTACAGAGCACAGGGGCGCTCTGAGGTCTTCAGCGCTGGGTTTCACCTTGTCTGTCTGCAAATACATTTCAGTTTTGCTTAAAAAACTAAATGCCTAGCAAGTCCTCTTTGTGTTTGAAGAGTTAAAGTAGCACTCTCATGCTACTTTATGATACTGGGAGTGGTGTCTCTACTGGAAGATGATGCTGGATGCTTGCAGGTTAGTAATGACTCTTGAGTGAGTTATAATGAAAAATCTAAGAAATAATTAAAGTTTACTATACAAAGATGGTACCTTGCAATTCAGCTAATATTATCTGTCAACCATGTACAAGAGACTGAGCTAAGAGCTTTGGGGAAAAACAAAGCTGAGTCAGGAATGGATCTTGTGCTCATTGATTATACAGTTTAGTTGACGAGATACTATATGAACCCAAAGAACTATAGAAGAAGGTAAAAAGTGGTATGTTTCATAAGATGTGAAATATTAATGGAATTCCAAAGGAGAGAAGATTTACTTCTAGTTTGGGGAACCAGGGAAGTGTTTTGGGAGAAGTGACAACTTTTGAGTGATGGTGAGATTCAAGGTGTGGCCTCACTTTGGGCAGCCGTATAGTGAGAGTGACACTGGCTGGGTTTTCTGGTAAGACATTATGAAGGATTTTCTAAGTCTTTAATCTGTTATCCTATACTGTGTAATATGCTAGACATCTAGATTGTCAGTTTCTTGTCCTATATTCTTACTTTTCAAAGTCTAGTATCGTATTTTAGGTGTTTGATAAAGTATTGATCAATGCTTTGGATGTGCAGTGTGCAGAGACATGTTCTTTAAATCATGAATTTTTTCAGGAGATATCGCCTAAGGTCCTTTGTGTCCGCACATTGTAGAAGGAATAGAAACATATCAGGCCAAACCCAGCGCTGATTTGAAAAGATGGCTGTCCTGTCTTAATTTGAAACACAACCTTTGGGTCTGAACTCCAGTTTCAGAATTTTTTCCTACATACATGTGCTTTTTACTCATTTGAGTAAATAAAGAAGTCTTTCCATAAACTGCTCTTGAAAAGATGTTCTATTTAAAAGAATTTGAAAGTTAATGATACTTGCCAATAGACGCTGACTCCTCCTCACTCTATGGTCAATGACATCTGATTAGGACAAACTTATTGATTTATGCTACTAGAGAACTGAAAAACTGGACTGAGTTTAGATCATCTATATTTCTTTAAAGAAAAATGGAATATCGAATTCACTGTCTCTGAAAATCCCTAAGCTTTAGCATGGTCTGTTTTAATGTACAGTTTCATTTAAAATGAGCGTCTTGAATTCCCCCAATTTCCAATGGACGAGCCAGAAGTGGCTGTTCTGTTTTCGCATGCTTTATCTCATGGTACACAGCGAAGGACGGTCTTGCAGTAGAAGTGTGTACACTGTGTCTTTTCCGATGAGCATGAATATAGTTAGGAAAGATGGGATTTAGGGTGTGGATTTGGAAGTACAATGAGAAATGCTGACATTCCCAAAGGTATTTTGAAGTGTTGTACCTTACATCATGACAGAGAAATGAGACTCCGTATGGAAGCTGGGGATGCAAATCAGTTAAAACTTTATATGAAGACTAATTTAAAATTTGGAAGATATTGAAAAATACTGAAAAACTTTTTTCACACGTTTGACTTGTAATTACTGATGAAAAAAATCACTGATGAAGATAATTTAAACTAATGGTGGTTCACTGGAAGGGTGTTTTAAAGCTCTCTCCACAATATGAGAATGTACTTAATTCTTTTTTGGGTAATTGCTGCCCTCTAGTGAGATTTTAATTTTTTGCTCTTAATAAATACCTATACCAAAATTCTCTTCGAGATGGAAATAATTGATCCTAATTTTCAAAATATTCCAAACCTGATAATGTCTAATTTATTAGTATACTAAACATTTGTTTTTATAAAGAAAAATAATGCATTTGAGACACACAGTAGCCCTATAGTCACATAGGCCAAACAGGAATGACAAACTAACATAGCCGCCATTGGTAAATATGAACTTGTACTTTATTTGAATCCAAGTACAGTAAATTCTCTTCTTATGGAGACTATTATATTTTAAGAGTTAACGTATATTAAGTTTTAGTAGAGTGCCTCGCAAATAGTAACTACTGTATAAGCATTAGTACTTTTAGCAACAATCTAGAACCTTCCTTATAATCTAATATAAGCTCTTGTAGTTAATCCATTTTGGAATGTATTATCAGTAATTTTTTTTGAGTTGTCCGTGCAGTATTTCCTTGGTTAAAAACTTCTTGGTGAACTATAAAATTGTATCTTTCATATCTTTAATATATTTTATAATTAGGTAAAGATGTCATTCACTTCTCCCATAGTTTTTGTTTAAAAATGAGTATTAGTTAATTTTAATCATATAGATTAGATTTTGAAGGTATTTTGAGCTTTAAAATAGTACAAATATCAAAATTAATTTATCTCTCTAGAACTGATTACTTGTATTTTGCTTGGTTTTGTATATTTTATTACTTGGTATGTTACTGAAAAATATATTATCTCTTCGCAGTGGTATTGATGCTCTTTGGGAATTAAAACCATTCGTAGAGGAAATTCTCCAAGGAAAAGACCTGACCTTGCCCTTTGAAGGGGTTGACACATTTGGGAATCAGGTCGGCTTTGTGAAGCTCGTGGAAGGGGATCACGTGAGGCTGCTCTTGCAGATAGCAGGTAAGACAAACACCAACGCACTCACTCAGCAACAATGAAATCTCATCGTTGAAGAGTCCGTTTTTTTTTTTTTCCCTCAATTCTTGTAATAGATTTTTGATATCTTTTGATTTTTCACTTTACAAGTGGGCTGCTTCAGCATTTGCTGTGCATGTAAGTAGCTACACGAAAGGCCTGAAGAGTTATCTTGGTTTTTCCACCTGAGGACTGTGTTGGTCCCGGGGCTATCTGGAAGGTGATGGGCTGGACTGAAGTATTTGTTGGGACTGCCCTACTCATCAGTCTGAAGGATCCCAGTGCTTTATCTTGACATGTCACATGTAGTTGGCATTTAATAAGTGTTGAATGAAGGAACATGAATCACCAGTTGCTCATTCAGAGGCCTGTGGGGATTGGTAGCCCCGTTCCAGAGTCAGTAGATGAAGCAGCAACATTTTCCTCTGGCTAGTTTTTTTAATTCCTGTTTCAGTTTTACTCTCTGAGCAGAAGGTCTGTCAGTGATTGTAGAAGGTTTCACCTCCATTGGAGAACGTGTTACTCTGTGCATTGAAAGTGTTAGGGAGGTTGAAGCAGAAAATTACGTCACCTGGATGAGTGACTTTTGAGTTTGATCTAGAGAGTGTTAGGTTGAGTGTTAGCCTACTTGCTGTAAACAGTTTTTATTTTCATTTTGTTTCATGTCACATCAAGTCATTGTATGTCATCTTATTTTGGGTTCAGTAATCCTTGGTTCATAACACACTCATCATTGGGCCATGCTTGGTCCACTTTTATCTGTTACTGATCTATTTTAAAATGATATAATTATCACCTGGGAATCCACTGCCCAAAACAAAAGCTAGGACCTTGGTAGTAATCTGACCACTTTGTCTTTTTCATTAATCCGTCCCCTGGCCTTCCTTCATTCAATATAACTGTTCTCCTCAAGCTAGTGTTTCTTATTTCCTTGTATTCTTCCCAAATATATGTGTTTTTAATTGGTTTTAACTTTTAAGGTTTCTTATACAGCATCCTGTGGTATGTGATCTTTTGAGACAGACTTTTTTCACTTAATAATGTCTTCATGCAGTTTTATAGCTACCCATTCAAAAGTGTTCCTCTTTTTGGGGTGGGGGGCATGAGGATCAGGTTTCGTTTCATTATTGGTTAAGTTTTTCTTTTGTGGAGCAAAGTATGCATAAACAAACAAACATGCAAACAAACAATATTTGTCAGTCAAGTAGAACCTAAAATCACGAGTTGGCTGAGGAGAAGGCAATTCTAACAGTTTTGATGGCAAATCATTTGGGTACTGATGTCCACAGTTAACAAACTTAATCTTTTCTTTCTGACTTCTCTGGAGAAAATGCTGGATTTAGATCTTTTCTTTTGTAATATAAATGTCTCTGAGCTCAAGAAGCATTTTTAATTATTCTTTCATTCATTGTTCTTTCAAATAATGGAATGGGTGCTTGCAACATTGAGAATTCCATCCATTCTTAGCAAATATTCTCACAAAGGCAGTTTCCAATATTGATGAAAGACCCATTGTGTGCTGAGGAATGCAAAGTCTCACCAGCTTTAATATGACTGAACCCGAGGATGTTGGTTTGTCATTTGAGAAAAGGCCGCTGCCCCTGGATGCAGTTCCTTTCTTGATGCCAGAGACAGTTGCTTAAAAACATATATACTTTCCCCCAAATTTAAACAAAACATTACAAAAAAATGGAAAATAGAGGGAGAACAACATTCTGTATCCCTCATATTATCACTGTTTGTTGTACTTGCTTTTAGTTTTTTGTGTGCATATTGTCTTCTTGCTTTTGATGATAGTTTTTATGCACTTTTATAGGAAATCTAAATATTTGAATAAGTATATGGAAATTTTTCCTTAGAGTTTAGTTGGAGCCTCCATTTATATAGTGTTCAGGTAGTCACAACGTTCAGTACACAGAATTTTTGTCTGTATTGTACTTCATTAAACTTTTTAAAAAATTTTATTGAGGTCATAATAGTTTATAACATTGTGAAATGTCAGTAGTACATTGTTATTTGTCAGTCACCACATATATGTGCCCCTTTACCCCTTATGCCCACTCCCCAACCCCCTTCCCTTCTGGGGACCACTTATCTGTTCTCTTTGTCTGCGTTTTTATTTATCTTCTGCATATCAGTGAAATCATATGGTTTTTGTCTTTCTCTGTCTGGCTTATTTCACTTAACATAGTATCTTTAAGGTCCATCCATGTTGTTGCAAATGGGACGATTTTGTCTTTTTTATAGCTGAGTAGTATTCCATTTATATATATGGCATGTCTTCTTCATCTGTTCATCATTTGGTGGACACTTGGATGCTTCCATGTCTTGGCTATTGTGAATAATGCTGCAGTGAACACAGGAGTGCATAAGTCTCTTTGAATTGTTGATTTCAAATTCTTTGGATAGATAGGCAGTAGTGGAATAGCTGTGTCATATGGTATTTCTACTTTTAATTTTTTGAAAAATTTCCATACTGGTTTCCATAGTGACTGGACCAATTTGCATTCCCACCAGCAGTTTTCTCCACATCCCCTCCAACATTTGTTGTTTTTTGTCTTGGTGATTATAGCCATTCTAACAGGTGTAAGGTAATAACTCATTGTAGGTTTGATTTGCCCTTCCCTGATGATTAGTGATGTTGAACATCTTTTCATGTGCCTGTTGGCCATCTGTATATCTTCTTTGGAAAAATGTCTGTTCGTATCCTCTGCCCATTTTTTGATCAGATTGTTTGTTTTCTGTTGTTGAGTTGTATGAGTTCTTTATATGTTTTAGAGATTAACTCCTTTTCTGATAATGATTTGCAAATATTTTCTCCGAGTTGGTGGGTTGTCTTTTTGTTTTGTTCATGGTTTCCTTTGCCTTGCAGAAGCTCTTAAGTCTGATGACGTCCTATTTATTATTTTTTCTTTTGTTTCCCTTGCCCGAGTAGACATGGTATTCAAAAAGATCCTACTAAGACCAATTTCAATGAGTGTTCTCCCTATATTTTCTTCTAGGAGGTTTATGGTTTCACATCTTACCTTCAAATCTTTAATCCATTATGAGTTAATTTTTATGTGTGGCAAAAGGTAATGGTCTACTTTCATTCTTTTGCATGTGACTGTCCAGTTTCCCCAACACTATTTATTGAAGAGACTTTCCTTTCTCCATTATATGTTCTTAGCTCCTTTCTTGAAGATTAGCTGTCCTTAGATGTATGGTTTTATTTCCGTGCTTTCAGTTATGTTCCATTGATATGTGTGTCTGTTTTTGTACCAGTATCATGCTGTTTTGATTACTGTAGCTTTGTAGTATATTTTGAAGTCAGGGATTGTGATTGCTCCAGCTTTGTTCTTTTTTCTCAGGATTGCTTTAGCTATTCAGGGTCTTTTGTTTCCCTATATGAATTTTAGAATTCTTTGTTCTATTTCAGTGAAGAATATATTGGGATCCAGAGTGAGATTGCATTGAATCTAGATTGCTTAAGGTAGTATGGGCAATTTACCTATATTTATTCTTCCAGTCCATGTGCATGGAATATCTTTCCATTTCTTTATGTCATCATTGATTTCTTTCAATCATGTCTTGCAGTTTTCATTATATAGGACTTTCACCTCCTTGGTTAAATTTATTCCTAGATGTTTTATTCTTTTTTTGTGATTGTAAATGGGACTGTATTCTTGAGTTCTCTTTTTGTTAGTTAATTATTAGAGTATAGAAATGCAGCTGATTTTAAGTTGATTATGTACCCTGCAATTTTGCTGCAGTTGTTGATTATTTCTAATAGTTTTCCAATGGATTCTTTAGGGTTTCCTATATATAAAATCATGTCTTCTGCAAACAGTGAGAGTTTCACTTCTTCCTTGCCGATTTGGATACCTTTTATTTCTTTTTGTTGCCTAATTGCTCTGGCCCAAACCTCTAGTATTATGTTGAATAAGAGTGGCGAGAGTAGGCACCCTTGTCTTGTTACTGTTCTCAGAGGGATTCCTTTCAATTTTTCCCCATTGACTATGATGTTGGCTGTGGGTTTGTCATATATGACCTTTATTATGTTGAGGTACTTTCCTTCTATACCCATTTTATTGAGAGTTTTTTATCATAAATGGATGTTAAATCTTGTCAAATGCTTTCTCTGCATCTATTGAGATGATCATGTGGTTTTTATTCCTCATTTTGTTAATGTGGTATATGACCTTGATTGATTTGCAGATGTTGAACCATCCCTGCGTCTCTGGTGTAAATCCCACTTGATCATGGTGTATGATCCTTTTAATGTATTGCTGTGTTCAGTTTGACAATATTTTGTTGTGGATTTTTGCATCTGTGTTCATCAGTGACATTGGCCTGTAAATTTTCTTTCTTTGTGTTGTCCTTGTCTGGCTTTGGGATCAGGGTGATGTTGGCTTTGTAAAATGTGCTAGGAAGTGTTCCGTCTTCTTCAGTTTTTTGGGATAGCTTGAGAAGGATAGGTATTAAATCTTCTTTGAAAGTTTGATAGAATTCTCCAGAGAAGCCATCTGGTCCTGGACTTTTATTTTTTGGAAGGTATTTTGATTACTGTTTAAATCTTTGTACTTGTGATTGGTCTATTCAGATTGTCTGTTTCTTCTTGGTTCAGTTTTGGGAGGTTGTATGTCTAAGAATTTATCCATTTCTTCTAGATTGTCCACTTTGTTGGCATATAGTTTTTTGTAGTATGCTCATATAATCCTTTGTATTTCTGTGGTATCCATTGTAATTTCTCCTCTTTCATTTCTAATTTTATTTATTTGAGCCTTCTCTTTTTTTTTTCTTAGTGAGTCTGGGTAAGGGTTTCTCAATTTTTTTTATCTTCTCAAAGAACCAGCTCTCAGTTTCATTGATAGTTTCTGTTGTTTTTTTGGTTTCAATTTTGTTTATTTCTGCTTTAATTTTTATTATTTCCCTCCTTCTGCTGACTTTGGGCTTTGTTTATTCTTCTTTTTCTAGTTCTGTTAGGTATAGTTTAAGATTACTTATTTGATATTTTTCTTGTTTATTAAGGTGGACCGATTTTGCTATGCATTTCCCTCTTAGGACTGCTTTTGCTGCATCCCATGTGAGTTGGTATGCTATATTTCCATTTTCATTTGTCTCCAGATGTGTTTTTTTTTTTTTGAGGAAGATTAGCCCTGAGCTAATTACTGCCAATCCTCCTCTTTTCACTGAGGAAGACTGACCCTGGGCTAGCATCTGTGCCCATCTTCCTCTACTTTATATGTGGGACACCTACCACAGCATGGCATGCCAAGCACTGCCATGTCCACACCCAGGATCCAAACCCCAGGCTGCTGAAGCAGAATGTGCACACTTAATAGCTGCACCACTGGACTGGCCCCTCCAGATATTTTTTGGTTTCTCCTTTAATTTCTTCAATGATCCATTGATTGTTCAGTAGCATGTTGTTTAGTCTCCACATATTTGTCATTTTTCCAGCCTTTTTCTTGTGTTTGATTTCTAGTTTCATAGCATTATGTTCAGAAAAGATGCTTCCTAAAAGATTTCAATCTTCTTAAATTTGTTGAGGCTTGCCTTGTTTCCCAACATCTGGTCTGTCTTGGAGAATGTTCCATGTGCACTTGAGAAGAACGTATGTTCTCCTGTTTTTGGATGGAGTGTTCTATATACATCTATTAAGTCCATCTGGTCTAGTTTTTTGTTTAGTTCCACTATTTCCTTGTTGACTTTGTGTGTGGATGATCAATCCATTGATGAAAATATGATGTTAAGGTCCCCTAATATTATTGTGTTGCTATTAATATCTCCTTTTTGGTCAATTAATAGTTGCTTTATGTACTTTGGTGCTTCTGTGTTAGGTGCATATGTATTTATAAGTGTTGTGTCCTCTTGGTGGAATGTCCCTTTTATCAGTATATACTGCTCCCCTTTGTCTCTCATTGTCTCTTTTATCTTGAAGTCTGCTTTGTCTGATATAAGTATGGCAAAACCTGCTTTCTTTTGTTTGCCATTAGCTTGAAGTATCATCTTCCATCCCTTCCCTCTAAGCCTGTGTTTGTCTTTGGAGCTGTGATGTGTTTCCTGGAGGCAGCATATTGTTGGGTCTTGTTTTTTCATCCACTCTGCCACTCTGTGTCTTTTGATTGGGGGATTTAATCCATTTACATTTAGAGTGATTATTGATATATGACGGCTTAATGCTGCCATTTTGTCAGTATTTTCCAGTTGTTCTGTATTTCCCTTGTTTCTTGTCCCATGTATTTCAAATTGCCAATTCAGTTTGGTGGTTCTCTAAGATGATTTTCTCAGTTTTCTCTTTACTTATCATTTGTGCCTCTGTTCTGATTTTCTTTTAGTGGTTACCATGAAGTTTTTATAAAAGATCTCACAGATGGGATAGTCTGTTTTCTGATAGCCTGTTATTCCCTTTGTCTAAGCAGGTTCCATCCCCTCCCTCTTTCCCTTCTAAGTTATTGTTGTCACAAGTTACTCTGTTTTGTGTTGTGGGTTTGTGGTTAAAATCAAGCAATTATTTATTCTTGATGTTTCCTTCCCTTTATCTTTAATATACAATTAAGTGTTTGCCAATCTGTTCTGATAAGACAGTTGCGATTTTCTGATTTTGTCCACCTATCAATCTCCTTGGTCAAGGCTTTGTAAACCCTTTCTTTTATTTTTTCAGGTATGAGGACCTTCTTAATTATGTCCTGTACAGGGGGTCTTGTGGCAATGAACTCCCTAAGCTTTTGTTTATCTGGGAAAGTTTTTATTTCTCCATCATATCTGAAGGATATTTTGCTGGATAGGGTATTCTTGGCTGAAAGTTTTTGTCTTCCAGAATTTTGACTATATCATTCCACTCTCTCTTAGCCGGTAAGATTTCTGCTTAGAAATCTGCTGAAAGCCTGATAGGAGTTCCTTTGTAGATTATTTTCTTCTGCTTTGCTGCCCTTAGTATTTTTTTCTTTGTCATTGACTTTTGCCTGTTTTACTAATATTTGCCTTGGAGAAGGTCTTTTTACATTGGTGTAATTAGAAGTTCTATTAGCTTCTTTTACTTGTAATTCCAGTTCCCTCCCCAGGTGTGGGAAGTTCTCAGCTGTTATTTCTTTGAACAAGAACAAGCTCTCTGCTCCTTTCTCTCTCTGGAATACCTCTAATCTTTGTGTTGCATTTCTTAATTGAGTCAGATATTTCTTAGAGAATTTCTTCATTTCTTTTTAGTTTTAATTTTCTCTCCTTTTCCATCTGAAGTATTTCTATATTCCTATCCTCTAAATTGCTAATTCTGTCCTCCATAATATCAGCTCTGTTATGTAAGGGTCCTGGATTTTTCTTTATCTCATTCATTGTGTTTTTCACCTCCAACATTTCTGATTGGTTTTTCTTTATAGTTTCAATCTCTTTTGTGAAGAATTCCCTCTGTTCATTTATTGTGTTCCTGATTGCATTGAACTGTCTTTGTGAGTTCTCTTGTAACTTGTTGAGTTTTTTTATGATAGCCATTTTGAATTGTCTGTCATTTAGATTGTAGATTTCTGTGCCTTCAGGATTGGTTTCTGGGTGTTCTTTTTCCTTCTGGTCTGGAGTATTAATATACTTCATACTATTTGATGGGGTGGATTTGTGCCTTTGCAGAGTGATAGTATCTGGTCACAGATTCCACCTGCTGCCACTGGGGGTGTGGCAGGAGCTGTGTATTCTGAGCCCACCATGATCCCTGTCAGCTGTGCCTGTCCAAGGTTAGGCCACTCCTTGGGACTGCAGCAGCCCTGTGGGCTTGCCCACTCAATGGGAAAGGAATCACACTGGGGCTCAGGGATGCTGCCGTCCACTTGCATAGTCCAGCTGAGACGTTCTTTCCACTTGGGGGCCACAGTGGTACTATGGGCATTCATAGCGGCCGGGAACTCATTTGCCTGGATGCTCACATCTGCTACTGTCTCTTCCTAGGTCACACTGACTGTTGTGCTTGGTAGGCGGGGCCTCCCCACTGGGTCCAGAGCCTGAGCCACTCCCTGGCGACCACAGCAGCACTGTGGGCTCTCCTACTGGATGAGGAAGTGATCATGCAGGGGCTCAGGGCTACTGTCACCTGTTCCTGCAGTTGCACTGAGGCCCGCTCCCACCCCTGGGGCCACAGTGGTGCTATGGGTGCTCCAGCCAGGAGAGCAGTTGCATGCATGTACAGGGCTGCCGGGGGCTGGAGAGTGCTTACCTATCTCCACCACCTCCCCTGGGGTTGTCCATCCACCTTCAGATGTATAGCTGTGCTTGTCTCTCAGGCATCCTGATGTGCTGTGTGGGTGTCCTCTGCTGATCAATGAATGTCCATTTAGTTGCAGTTTGAAGAGGGAGAGAAAAAGAAACTGCTCACTCTGCCATGTTGCTGTTGTCTCCCATTAGATTTATCTTCAAAAGAATGCCTCAGGGGGGCCAGCCCTGTGGCATAGTGGTTAAGACTGGCGTGCTCTGGGTTCATGGATTCAGATCCTGGGAACAGGCCTACACTACTTGTCAGTCATGCTGTGGTGGTGACCCACATGTAAAGTGGAGGAAGATTGGCAACAGATGTTCTCTCAGGGTGAATCTTCCTCAGCCAAAAAAAAAAAAAAAGCCTCAAGGTTAGTATTGTGTTATTCCAACAATATCAGTAAAATAATTTAGTATTTGTTTCTGTGTCATTTTGTAAGGTGTTTATTCACATAATATGTTCTAACTTTCAGAAGAACATGTTGCATTGACCAGGTTACTACATTCCTTTAAACTTTATAATAAACTATGTATATGCATATACGGTAATATTAAAGTCATATTCATTCAAAATTGTGGCGACAGAGCCAGTTTGATGTAATGGAAAGCAGGAGAATTTGTAAAGAAAATAAATTTTATTATTAAAGTATTTATAAAGAAGTTAAGTTTATGTACAGATGATGAAGTAAAACTAACTTGAAAAACAGTTGAAAAGTATAATTCACGAATAGCCTGGTTTACCTAATTTTCATAGGGTTTTTAGACTTACAAATTCAAAGAAATAAATTCTTAAAGTGTTACATAGTTATGAAAAAAGGACTGAATTTTAGACACTACTATTTGAACTCATTACTGAAAATTTGCAGGATAAAGAGCAATTTCAAATTTTTAACGTGTAAAATTGAAGAAAATGATTGTACGTTTGAACTAATAGGATCTGAATCTATGAAATTTGACCATCTCTACTTGAATTATGCATCCCAATATGCTGCTACTAACTGTCATTTTTGGTGGATGCTGGTGGGCTGAAGAGACCAAGCCCATCTTTGCACACCGTGTACGCATAGGTTTATGGCGGTAGCTGCTTGTGGGGGCAGGTATGGTGTATGGCATCAGAGGCCCTGTGGCTCAGCTTCCTACCTTGACCTTGAGTGATCCTGTTTTTCCAGAATAAAATGTCACCTTCTCCTTTCCTAGCATTACATAGTAGCTTACAGAGCTAAGAAGATATTGGAAATTATGCATTTATATGGTATTTCTCCACATTTTACAAAGATGAAATTGTGCTGAAAAGCTTTTTGCAAAGAGATGAATATGGGATTTCATTCCTTTTTTTTCCGACAGAATGTAATTTTGTTAAGAAGTGCATGGGATTGAGAGATTGCTAAAAATTTAGCCTGCTGGAATTATAATAGTCTTTGCAAATCCTTTTTTTTTAAATGAGAGAAGTCCCCTTGGTTAGCATGATAAAAGATTCCAAGTGCGTTTATCACCTAAAAGGAAAAATGAAAGGATGTTCATTTGAACATCACGTTTTCTCTTATTTTAACTGTCATTTACCCCAAAAGATGGAGAGAATATGCCCTGTGTTTTCTGCTCCTTATGGGGCATCTGTTCGGTTGCCCGTACCTTTGGGCCCTTCTAGAGTACTGTGTTCCTACATGAAGTCGTGGACTTCTAACCCCCACAGGCAGGTGGGCACCCCAGCAGCCTGCCGACCCTTCCCCTCCATGGCCTGGACTAGGCTGTCTTCAGAGGCAGCAGAACACCGTAGCCGCACTTCATTGAGAACCAAGCCAAGACCAGCGTTTCTCCCCAGCAGGGTGTCTGAATCACAGCCCCGCATCGTGAGGACCGGCAGAGCCTCTGTTTCCTGCCCTGCCTCTGTGCAGGCCCCTGCAGGTGCTTTCCTTTCTCACCTCTAATCTTTTAACCCTTTCCATTGTCCCTGTAGGGGAGGAAAATTGTTTTTTTCTTTTACCCTCCAAGTTCTCCTGTTGGGACCCTGTAAAACTAGGCTGACAGAAGATTAAAAGAGAAAACAAATGGTTTATTAATGTGTGCAGCACACATCATGTGGGAGAAACCTCACTGAAGAGTAACACAAAGAGTGGTTAGAGCTTGGGCTAATATAGCATCTTTTTTCTTTTTTTTTGAGGAAGATTAGCCCTGAGCTAACTGGTGCCAATCCTTCTCTTTTTGCTGAGGAAGACTGGTCCTGAGCTAACATCCATGCCCATCTTCCTCTACTTTATATGTGGGACGCCTAGCACAGCATGGCTTGCCAAGCGGTGCCATGTCTGCACCCGGGATCCAAACTGGCGAACCCTGGGCCGCCAAAGAGGAATGTGCAGACTTAACCGCTGTGCCACTGGGCCGGCCCGATACAGCATCTTAACAAAGGAACAGTACATTTGGGGAGAAGTGACAAGATGAAGGAAAAGGGCTTTAGGCTTTCAAGGGTGTGCAGCCTGTGGGAAGGTGAATCTGTGGGAGCTCTGCTGGAGCAAGGCTGGTTTGTACGGGCCCACCTTGGCTGTGAACTCCCCTGGGAGAGGGGATTTTTGTCAGTCTTCTTTTGCAGAAGTTTCTGCTTTTCGTCAAGTGAGGCAGCTCCAGGAAGCTTTCTTTCTCTATCTGTGGATTCTCATTTGCCTCTAGCTCAAAATAATGCTAATGCCCAAGTGGCATAAATTTTGGGGTGGCATATTCTTATTCCCTATATCCACTCTTATTTTACTTGATTTTCAAATTCTTAAATGAATTTACTTTGTACCAGATGTTATTCTAATCATCTTACAAATATTAACTCATTTAATCTTAACAACTCTATGATAGGGACCCTTATCACCCCCATTTCACAGATAGGGAAACTGAGGCACAAAGAGGCTAAGTAGTTTGTTAGTAAGTGGTAGAGCCAGGCCTCAAATCTAGGCAATCTGGCTCCAGATTCTGTGTTCTTTTTAAAATTGTTATTATTATTTATTATAATATATATGTGTGACATATAATAAACATAAAGAACAGTATTTGGTACAGAGTAAATGCTCAATCAAGAAATGTTAGCTATCATTATCATCATCATGAAATAGTCTCTAAAAGCATTACTGTTACTGGTTGTGTAATATTCCATTGCATCATAATTTGTTTTACTATTCCCTTGTTGTTAGACTTTTTAAAAAATTGAGGTATAATTGACACGTAACATTCCATTAATTTCAAGTATATAACTAATGATTCGATATGGGTATATATTGCAAAATGGTCCCCACGATAAGTCTAGTTGACATCTGTCAGCATACGTAGTTACAAATTTATTTTTTCTCGTAATGAGAACTTTTAAGATTTACTTTCTTAACAACCTTCAAATATGCTATACAATTAAATAGGCAATATGATATTATTAACTATAGTCACCACATTGTATGTAACATCCCTAGGACTTATTTTATAGCTAGAAGTTTGTACCTTTTGGCCCCCTTCATTCATTTCGTCCCCCGACTCCCACGATTCTGTGTTCTCGTCTGTTACACTGTAAGTAATCAGCTGGACTCCGAAACAGTTTCCCAGAGCACCCCCTCGCCCCCTGTCCTCCCTGCCTTAGCTGCGGCCTGGCTCTAATCTGAGCTCAGAGCTTCCTCTGGGTGAAGGCTGCTCGTCTCATGCCCTGGGGCCCAGAGGTGTCATCCAGTGCTCTTACTTCTCTGCTGCTTTGTTCCCGTTCTACGGTCACACAAAAGCGTTTTCTTAATGGTGATTCATGCTGTTGAGTTTTGTTACCCTCTACCTTTTGCTCTTGTCTGAATATTCCCTTTTGCTTTTTAAGGACTTTGTTCCCTAGCTCACGTGGGACCCTTGCTTGCTGCAGCACCATGAACACAACCATCCAACCATCCCGGCTCAAAGTGAGCTGTGGAGTTGTCAGAGCTGACTTTGCATCCCTGTGCAGCCTGTTACCAGCTGAGTGACTTTAAGCAATTTACTTAACCTTTCTGTTCCTTTATTTGTGAAAATGAGTGTAATAGTAACTGTTCTGAAAATAAAATGAGATAACATACATGAAGTGCTTAGCAGTGTTTGGCACATATACAGTGTTAAATAGATGGTAGCTATTATCCTTAATAATAACAATAATAAATACCCACCCACCACTACTGCTATCATAACTATTACTTATCTTAAAATCCCTTGACTTCTTTGATGGTAGCCTCCCACACCTGTACTCCACTCCAGTAGTTCATAAGCAGAGTGAGACCTTTGACTAGTCATTGGCCAGAACTATTGTTACTGAACCAGGTTTGTCTTGCCTGCTGCATGATTATGCCAATCACTGAGAAGAGGAGATTACAGCAGAGAAAGGGTTTATTCACAAGGCAGCCAAGTGAGGAGACGGGAGAATGAAATCTGCCTCCCCAAAAATGGGGACTAGGGATATTTATAGAGTAGGGAGCAAGGTGGTCTAAAGATGATTGGTGGTAAGGAGAAGTAAGGTAATTGATGAGCTGTGCAAGCATAGTCAAGCTGCATGTTCACAAAATGGTGGCATTACCATGATCTGAGGGTGGAGTTTTTGACTTCTTGACATCAAAGGGTCACCTAGGGCCCAACTGATGAGTCAGTGGTCTTAACCTGCCTGAACTTAACCTGCTGAACAAGGAGGCAGCTCTCAGTTCCTGAAAAACTCAAGCACCCGTTACCATGGTGACCTAAGCATCAGAGATGTTATCTATAGGGCGGGTTTTAGCAGTGCATTATCTAACCACTTTTGCAAATACACAACTAACTGAGTATGGTTATAGTAAGTTGGCCCCCTAGTTTCGCCATTCTCTTTCTTTAAATTGGATATAGTCGTCTGTCACCACAACCTCCCATCCTTCCTTCTTTTTGCTGAGGAAGATTTGCCCTGAGCTAACGTCCATGCCAATCTTCCTCTATTTTTCAGTATGTGGGCTGCCAAAGTGGAGTATGCCTAACTTAACCACTAGGCCGAAGGGCTGGCTCTTCCCACCCTTCTTGCTATTTCATTTCCTCTCTGTTACTACTCATGCTCTGCAACCTTATTGAGGCCTCTGATCTCCTCTTCCTGGCCAACATGGTTTATTCCTTCTTAAGCTAATCAAGGCCTCATGGTACATCACTCTTGGTGGCTCTTTCAGGTGTCCTGTCTTCTGTTCTTCTGTTTGACCTGGCTGGCAAACACCAATGGTAGATCAATTCAGTCATTTGCTTTTTTGCCCCAACACCTGGACAAAGTAAAATCCTAGAACCCGTCTTCACTCATTCTAGATATTCAGTCATCAAATGCTGTACATTTTCTCTCTTAAGTATCCCTCCCATCCATTCCTTCCTTTCTGTTCCTCTTGCTGTGCTTCAGATCCAGCTCTTTTCATCTCTTATCTCTACTTCTGCAATAGTCTTCTTGTCTCCAGTCTGTTCCTTTGTTTCCAGAGTATTTTTCACTGCACAAAATGAATCATTTTTATGTTCCCTGCTTAAAAGAATATATCGATTCTCTGTTGGAGATAGGATAAAATCCATTCTTCTCACTGTGGCATTGATGATGTCAGCTGTTGACTCTTCCTGTCTGTTTAGCCTTATTTCTTGTGTTGCCTCACACTGCACCCCTGTTGTGGATGTCCTGGACCTCTTGCAGGTACCCTGATGCTCTGTGCCATTTCACATCTTCAAGCCTTAGCTTCCACTGCTGCCATCTCATAGAACACCTTTACACGCCTAACGTTATCAGAGAGCAATCGCTGATCTTTTTTAAAATTTATTTTTAACTATGGTAAAATACATGACGTAAAATTTAGCATCTGAACCATTTTTAAGTGCGCAGTTCAGTAGTGTTGTGTGTTCACATTGTTGTGTAACTAATCTCCAGAAACATTTCTATCTTGCAAAACTGAAACTCTATAGTCACTGAACAATATTTAAAATATTTAAAAATATTTGAATGTAGTTTATTGGCTTAATATTTATGAATCTTGTACTAATTAATCATCAGTAATCTTACAGTAAATGGTGCATTTGAACAAATTCAGGACTTATTATATCACATTTAAATAGAAGGGTTTTTTTCCCAGCTTTAATTTTTAACTTTTTAAAACTTTAAAAATTTTTTTCGGAAGTATTTAATTTAGCCCAAATTGTCTATTTTTATTTTGTTGCCTGTGCTTATGTTATCATATCCAAGAAATCATTGCCAAATCCAACATCATGAAGGTTTTCCCTTTTGTTTTCTTCTAAGAGTTTTATGGTTTTAGCTCTTATGTTTAGTCTTTGATCCATTTTAAGTTAATTTTTGTGTATGATATAAGGTAAGGGTCTAACTTCATTCTTTTGCATGTGTATATCTAGTTTTCCTGACACTATTTATTGTCCTTTCCCCATTGAATGGTCTTGGCATCCTTGTCAAAAATCATTTGACCGTAAATATGAAAGTTTGTCTCTGGGCTACGTATTCTGTTCCATCGGCCTTTATGTCAGTACCATATTGTTTTGATCACTATAGCTTTGTAGTAAATTTTGAAATCAGGAAGTGTGAGATCGCCAATTGTGTTCTTCTTTGTCAAGATTGTTTTGGCTATTCTGGGCCCCTTAAGCTTCCATATGAATTTTAGGGTGGATTTTTCTATTTCTGCAAAAACTGCTATTGGAATTTTGATAGAGATTGCATTAAATCTGTAGATTGCTTTGGGTAGTATTGACATCTTAACAATATTGTCTTCCAATCCATGAACATGGGATGTCTTTCCATTTATTTGTCTTCTATAATTTCTTTCAGCAGCATTTTGTAGTTTTCAGTGTGCAAGTCTTTTGCCTCCTTGGTAAATTTTATTGGGAAGTATTTTATTATTTTTGATACTGTTGTAAATGGAATTGTTTTCTTAATTTCTTTTTAAGATTGTATTACTGATGTTTTATAAGGACTCATTTCAAGTGCCACTTCCAAAATAAAGGCTTTTTCTCCTTCTTCAAAGTAGAAAGGACCGTTTTCTCCTCCAATCCATCTGTAGGATAGATGTCTACTGCAGAAAGTGTAACACTTGATTGCATTTGATTGTTTAGAACTCTATGTTTGTCAACTAGACTGAAAGCTCTTGGAGCGAATCTTTCATCTTTGTGTCTCAGAGCCTGTTCTGTAATAGCAGCTCAAGAAATATATTTTTAATAGATGTATAGACCAATGAAAAACATGTGTGATGTAAACATAAAAGTCTAATTGAAAGCACATTTCATCCTACATGGTCTCTCTTCCTTCATTCACGTTCATGTCTAAATCTTTGAATAACATGATTTTATGAGCATAAAATCCAGACCTGGTGTCTAGAATTCCCTCTAGATGAAATACCAGAACTCTCTCTGAAAGTTCGCTTGGACTAGCTGGTTGTTAGGATGAGAAGGGACCTGAGGGAGAATTTATTCTGGGCTCCTGTGCAGGAGCACAGGTTGAATCATAGGAGAGCTGGGCTAGTGTTCGAGTGCTCAGTCTGGTTCCCTTTCACCTCACCTGTAGTGGAATGAATGGGATTCCTCTGGCATTAAGGTGTAATTTTAAAGGCTTGTTGTTAAGAATGAAATGTTTTAAAATCCTATTTGACATCAGTTAGAAATATCTATTTAAAATAATGAGTGTAAAAATTTTAAATGGAAGTTGGTTTCAGCATTATGTCAGCCTTTATGTCGAAGCATATAGTTCAAATGACTTAAGTAAAACCATCTGAAATGAGACAGTTTAAACAGCATATGGAAACAAGAATCCTTTAAATAGTAATAACATAGGAATGACAAAAACAATTGTATCGCTTTTACTTCTTTAAAGTTTTAGATGACTAAAAAGTGATTCTCAAATTTTATTGAGATTTTTCACATTGTATGTCACATAATTTTACTGTAACTTAAAATGGCATTAGAAAGTATCCTCCACCTGGCAAACAGGGAAAGAACTTATCGCCTGCTGTTGGACGGTGTATTGTTTAATCACGAATCAGTCTTTTTAAAACTAAAATCTAACTTATTTCTATTGCATCCACTTACTGAAATAGAATTTATAAGCTTAAGAATATGTTAGCACCACTTAATTTTACATTTCGTGTTGTAGGCTATTCTTATTAATAAACCTTTCTGTGATTATCCTCAAATTATAGATCATGCTATCATATAAACATCGCTCACAATTTTAGAAAGAAGGAAAAAAATGGCAAAATGGAGAAAAAAAGGAGAAAAAATATTTGCTTTGCAAGAAAGGGTATATAATTAAAAATACATGATTTTATTAAAATTGATCTCTTGCGGATTGCTTTGAGATGACTCTTAGCAATTCTTTTACATTTTAGGTATACATTTATTGTTGCTACGTGTTTGAAAGAGTTCACCTGAAGAAAACTTCTTATATAAAATAAATATATATATAAAACTTAAAAAACAGGTAAAACTTCCCAGTACCTAGCGTACTCAGTAAATGTTTTTGAATAAATGCACAAAACAAAGAGAAAAGATAAAACTGTATGTGTTCAGGATCACAGAAGTATTGTTTCTTTATTAAATTATTCATTTCAGTGTTCTTTTATATAGCAAAGTCTCCTAGTGTTTAAAATATGTTTTTAAGAAATTGTTCTTCAGACAATTTGCATCTTGAGCTATGAGGTAAATGGTAATATGTAGGAAGCGTTCTTAGCTGACTTTTGAAGGACATTTGATGTATTCGCTGTGGATTTTCTCATTAGTGCTTGAGGAATGTCTGTGGTACTAGGAGGAATTGAACAATCTCTTAAATTATTCATAAGCTTCTCTTCCAGAACATAAGTTAACAGAGACGAAAAATGACATGTGATTCTCATACTAGTAAAAACTCTTCTTATCTCAAGAATGATATTTCTATAACCATTACCTAGTCCTCTGGCTGAGCAAGAGATTATACTGCTATTAGGAATATAAAATCAATACTAAGAAGTACTTTTCAAAAAGAAGGCAGCATTTTCTTTTTCCCTATTTCTGGTACCTAGAGAATGTACTGTTTTGGAAAAACGAGTTAATAAAAATTAAATGAGCTTTGTGACAAATATTATTTAAAACAGCATTGTGAATAGATATCCGTCATCAAAGATTTCTAGCCCAGTGAATAATGAGAACTATTGGGTCAAAATTTGATGTAACTGAAACCAGTAAATTGAAAAATGTTATTTCTTTAGAATCAATTACTAATAAGATTGTTATATCAAATAAGATAATATGTAAAAACTAATATAGATAATAATGAACAATACAAATGCCTACTATTTTAATTTCTGTTAACAAAACTCCTTTCCTTATATCTCTTGTATTTTTTAATAATTTGAACATCATTAAGTCCTTCTCTTTATTGGGCTGGATTCTGCCTCCTGAGACCATAAGCTCCATGAAAGCAGGACGGGTTTGCTGTCTGCAGCAGGTAATGTGCCTGCCACACACTGGGCACGTATGCTCAGTAAATAACTGAATAAAAGAATTTTTGCTTTCACACTTTCATGCTATTTCTGTTTTTTGGGTTGGTATCAACATGTTGCTAAGTTGCAACAGAAACTCTTCTATGTGCTAATTCTTCAAATGCTTGAAGACTTAGAAAATATGCCCTAATCCCTTCAGTTTAATCTTAGGAACTTAGTAAATTAGTCCACCATGGTGTATGTTAAACCGTCAGATGTTGTCAATATTTGACTGTTTTTGACCCATAAAAATGACAGTTTTGTGTGATTCAGCCTAGCATTTTAGCTCTAGCTCCATTTAAAACAGTTGAGAATATGCCAAAATAGAGAGGGCCAAAGCTGGGTTATGACAGGGTAGTTGGGAAAAGATATACCTGTTTGTAATTTATATGAGTTAAATGTTGATATGTTAATTATAATAGTACTTGTTATGAATATGCTCTTTTTTTTTTTTGAGGAAGATTAGCCCAGAGCTAACACCCACTGTCAATTCTCCTCTTTTTACTGAGGAAGATTTGTCCTGAGCTAACATCCGTGCCCATCTTCCTCTACTTTATATGTGGGGCACCTGCCACAGCATGGCTTGATGAGTGGTGTGTAGGTCCACACTCGGGATCTGAACCGGTGAACCTCAGGCTGCCGAAGCAGAGCATGCAAACTTAACTGCTACACCACTGGGCCAGCCCCTGAATACACTATTGTTTTAAAACATGTGTATGCTGGACTGTTAAATTTGTTTTTTGGCTGCCCGACATCTCAACTCTTCCCCACCATCTCCACGTCAGATACACTCTGTCACAGATTCCTCTGCTGCAAGGGCAAGGGAACATGATGTTGCTTTGACCCATCTTTGAATCAGAAGCTAGCAACCTGAACAAAGAAGGACCATGCAGATAGGTTGTGTCATCAGTGGTATCTACCTCCAGTCTAAGGCAGGTGGCAGCAGTTCTAGCCCTTTGTGTGCTGTGCCTGGTTTCAGTAATGCCAGCTAGAAGAGATGGTGGTGTCAGTGGATCTGTTCTCCACCGTAATGTTGGCCATCTCCTTGGCTTCATAGCCTTCATCTTGGTACGTTAGTCCTCCCAGTGTCCTTATATGAATTCCCTTCCTGCTTAACTCAGCCAAAGTTGTCATCTGTTGCTTGCAACTAAAACCAGTGTTTTCTTGCCATTTTAATGGTCTATTGTTTAACTTTCTGTATAGAAGAGAGAAGGAAAACCTTTTCACGGCAGTGACTAGCAGTGAAGGATTTTTAGGACATGCCCCAATTTTATGAATTGTGATTGAACTATCATATTTAGCACATATTAGCATTTATGTGCAAGATATGAGCATTATGTTAGCATTAGCAAGATATTACAAAAGTAAAATAAGGTGAGATTTTGAAAATGTGGTGAGATAATATATTGAGATACTGAGTTTTTCTCCTTTTATTTCCTGTGTCCCATGTCCTAGCTTAGCCCCTTTTCAGGCAGTGGTACCCATGTTCTCAGAAGAGAGAGAATACAGCAGAAGAAATAGAGAGAAGGCTTTGGGGTTTCCACAGCTAAGCATAATGATAAGTTTTCCTGCCCTGATGCTAGAAAAGATTCCCTGGGTTGGGTGAAGAAGAGAGTTAGAGGTCAAGCCAGAGTGTGAGTTCTTGCCCCTCCATCAGCCCATGAACGAAACAACAGAGACCCACGTAAGTCTGAGAGCAGGAGTGACATGGGCTTCGTTCCTGAGCAGTGTCCATAGGGGCAGCCAGGCCAGAATTCCCTGTGCTCCCAGAGTGGCGGTGGAGGCGAAGAGGAGAGAGGAGGTTTGGTGTAGCCTTGTAGAGTTCTGACCTCTTCCACCTTGGCCTGGAAACTGCTATTTCTGTGTGCTGAAGAGTAGCAAGGAGGTGGTAAAGGGCCTCAGACAGCTCCGTTGAGTTGCTGCTTGCTCTGGTTTGATGTGGTGAGCAATAGAATGAAGGCTTCTGTACCTGAGAAGGCACAGAGATTTCAGAGAGTCATTATATGTGGGAACAAGGTCCAGCTGCAAAAACCAACCTTGGTGCATGTCTCAGGAGATGCCAGATGGCGACCCAAGACCCTGCCCCCTGACCCCCCCATCATGTAAAACACTGTGATTCTGTTAGCTGCCTTCCCATTCAACTGAAATACAGTCCCAGGGAGAGAGTTCAAATTGCCTGAGAGGAAATTTCTTCCACCAGGAAGAAATATATATTCTAGATGAACTATAGATGAGTAAAGAAAGTTACCCACACATGAATTTCCCTTGCTTAAAACCCTCAACATTTCCCACCGCATATAGAATAAAATCCAGAAGTTTTGCTATGCCCCATAATACCCTGCCTACTTCTCTAAACCCATTTCTTACCTCTTGCCCAAATGCCCACTCACTCTGCTCCGGTGATCCTACCGTTTTACTGTGTTTGGACCTACCGAGCTCTCCTCCCCTCAAGACGTTCCTTCTGCCACGAGTACTGTCCCCCTAGACACGCACTCCATTCTCTTCTCCACCTCGTTCGGGGGCTGCTCAAATGTCTCATCTTCCGAGCAGGATTCCCAGACCACCACGTTTAGGGGAGCACCCCTTTTCCTTCCTCATCACTTGGTGTATCCTCACCTGTTTTGTTTTTCTTTGTATCACTGATCGATACCTGACGTTGTTTTATATATTTGCCTGTGGCACCCAATGTACATGGACGCTGCACGAGGGCAGGGGGTTCGCTTTGTTCATTGTTGTATCCCCAGTACCTACAACAGTCCCTGGCATAGAGTAGGCTCCCAGTAATTATTTGCTGAATGAATGAAGGAATGATCAAATCTGGGCGTGTCATCTGAAATGCATATCTGCTGTACAAGTTTTAAGGTAATCTGACCACATTTTGCCTTTTGTTTGAGAATGTTTCTTAGAAGGAGAAAGAAGATTTTGGATTCTTCACGTAGGAGGCAGCATGAACTTTGTAGTCACTCGGATTTGAGTTCGAGTTCTTTCCTCACCGCTACCTGGCTGAGTGATCTTTGAATAAGCTGTTAACATTTCAGAGTCTCAGTTTCTTAATTTTTTTTTTTTTGAGGAAGATTAACCCTGAACTAACTACCGCCAGTCCTCCTCTTTTTTGCTGAGGAAGACTGGCCCTGAGCTAACATCCGTGCCCATCTTCCTCTACTTTATATATGTGGGATGCCTACCACAGCATGGCATGCCAAGCAGCACCACGTCCACACCTGGGATCCGAACTGGTGAACCCGGGCTGCCGAGAAGTGGAACGTGCGAACTCAACTGCTGCGCCACTGGGCCAGCCCCTTCAGTTTCTTAATTTTTAAAGATGCAATAATAGTAACTTACCTCCTAGAGTTGTTTTGAGGAGCAGATGATAAAGCATACATAGAACACTCAGCACAAAGGTGATGCTCAATTCAAATTCCGCAGGTGCTGTTGAACACCTGTTGGAGCCAGGCGAGTGCTCCACGCACTTGAGGACTGAGCTGGTTGACATGCAGAAGCTCCTCTTCTGTGACTTGCAGGCTCTCTTCCCTGCTCTGTGTCCTCTGTGCCGTCCAGCACAGTAGCCCCCACACCGAGTATCACTGGCAGGACTTACAGTTAGGTCATTGGTAAATAAAATGCAGCCATTTAATTCTCCTCTGGTGGAAATATTTCCATTTTGAAACTTTACTCTTCTCTGTGAATTATATTCATGTTATTTTATTCTTTTCATATGGACCAGTCATTTTAGCAAAACTCCTCATTTTTGCAGAAAGGATAATGTGATGTCTTTGTTTTGATCATTCTCCCATCTTTTTCATTTTAGGTTCCCAGGCAAGAAAGCTGAAGTCTCACACTATGTAAGAAATATTCAGGCAGAATGGACATATGTTTGGTTTTGTTTTCATCTAAGTATTTCTTGTTGTAATTTTGCGCATCATTAGTAATCTCCAGATTCCAACAGAGTTGTTGGTTAAAACTAAAGCATTCTTATGACTCTACTATTGCATTAAAAACATCTTTTATTTTTTATTTTTTTGGTGAGGAAGATTGGCCCTAAGGTAACATCTATTGCCAATCTTCTTCTTTCTGCTTGAGGAAGATTGTCACTGAGCTAACATCTGTGCCAGTCTTCCTCTATTTTGTATGTGGGATGCCGCCACACATGGCTTGATGAGCAGTGTATAGGTTCGTGCCTAGGACCCAAACCCACAAACCCTGGGCTACTGAAGTGGAACGTGTGAACCCAACTGCTATGCCACTGGGCTGGCTCCAACGTCTTTTATTTTTGAGGACACATTTCCTGGAAACATTAAATAATCTTTTACTGGGTTCATGGTTTTTTTTTTTGAAAGATGGGCACCTGAGCTAACAACCGTTGCCAATCTTCTTTTTTGTTTTTTTCTGCTTTATCTCCCCAAACCTCCCTGTACATAGTTGTATATCTTAGTTGCAGGTCCTTCTAGTTGTGGGATGTGGGACGCCACCTCAACGTGGCCTGACGAGCGGTGCCATGTCTGTGCCCAGGATCTGAACCCTGGGCCGCTGCAGCGGAGCGCGCGAACTTAACCACTCGGCCACGGAGCTGGCCCCGGGTTCATGGTTTTTAATTGTTAGAAAATAGACATTTAACACTGATCAAAAATAACTGAATTTAAAAGGGACAATTTCTCACTAAACATTTATATTGAATATGGTCTTATTTGAGATTCAAAGACATCCTGTGCCCTATGTATCACCAGTTTCTATTTTTTTTTGCGGACATTTTTGGTGGGGTTATTGCTACTGAAGGGACCCTATATAAGTTTTTTGATCACTGGTTTTCAAACTTTTTTGGTGAGTGTTGGAATCCTTTTAAACAATGAAGTGATACTCAGAGCAGAAGCTCAAGGTGTAGAACAGGGAAGCTTCTCTGCCTGAAACTGGTGTGTGTGGCCATGGTGGGAAGAGGCAGATTCCTCTGCCTTCCTCTTCCTCACTGAGTTGTTGAGGCAGCTCTGTGCCCTTCGCTGATCCCAGGGGTCAAGCTGAGTTCTCAGCCCTAGGATTGTAGGGTGGAACATGACCAGAGCAGACGTGAGGGCACCTGGATTCTGGGTCCTTCTCTACTAGCAACAAAGAGTGTGACCTTGAGCATGGACTTCCTATGTTTCCTTTTTCTTGTCTTTAAACTTGACTTATATATTAGCCCTACCTGATTTTGAGGTAAAAAGACCAAATGAGAAGTTGTTTACCAAAGGCCTTTGAAAAGTATGAAATCTTCACACGAACGGCAAAGAATTCTGTCCCCCTATTTGTGCATTCTGGTACGATTCTTGAGCACTCGTAGCAACGTCACATTGCTAGTGTAGAATCAGTTTGTTATTGTGCTTCTTATTTTATTTTTATACGTTCAAAAGTAATACATGCTCATCGTAACCACCAAACAATATGCAGATTCGTAAAGAAAACGTTACTAATCTCCCCTGCCTTTCTTCAATCTCAACTCCCATCCTCGGATCTTCTATCCTGTTTTTCTATGCCAATGCAAACATAAATAGAGAGAATTATTTTCTTTCCCTATCTCTCTCTGAAAACAGACCGTGGAATCATGCTATAGATGTAGTAACCATACAACTCACCCTTTTGCTTCATGGATCATGGACATCTTTTCAGGACAATGTGGGCAGCTCTAATTCACTCTTTATTATGACAGCCCTTAGTATGGCCATATGGTAATTCAGCAACCACTTCTTTATGGATAAAGGTTATTTCTAGCTTGTGCTGATTCAAACAATGCTAAGTATCTTCTGTATAGAATTTTATGTGCTGATACTTGTATTTTTGTGGGTTTTCCTGGAATTGGAATAACTGGTTCAAAATGCTTGTGCAGTTTACATTTTAATAGTTACTGCTCCAATATTTTCCCTTGTGGTTGTGGCAACTCCCATTTCCCAACAGGCATTATTTCTTCAAATATTTTCTCATCTTCTTTTCTCTCGTCTCTTGAAGTTTCCCCACAACTCACTGATGTTCTATTGTTTTCTTTCTTTCTTTCCTTCTTTCTTTCTTTCTTTCCTTCCTTCCTTCCGTCCTTCCTTCCTTCCTTCCTTCTCTCTCTCTCTCTCTTTCTTTCTTTCTTTCCTTCTTTCTCTCTTCCTTTCTTTCTCCCTCCCTCTCTCCCTCCCTCCCTCCCTTTCCTTTCCTTCTTCTCTCTGTGTTTCATTTTGGGTGGTTTCCATTGCTATGTTTTCATGTTAATTATTTTTTTTGTTCTGCAATGTCTAATCTGTTAATTCTGTCCAGTTTATTTTTCTCAGACATGGCAGTTTTGATCTCTGTAAGTTTGATTTGGTCTTTTTTATAGCTTGCATATCTCTACTTCACAAACATGAATACAGTTATAATAACTGTTTTGATGCTGCTAATCTAACATCTGTGTCAGTTCTGGGTCACTTTTGGTTAATTGATTTATCTCCTCATTGTGGGTCGTATTTTCCTGTTTGTTTCCGTGTCTGGTCATTTTTGATTAGACACCAGGCATTGGTGAAGTTTACCTCATTCGGTGCTGGATAGTTTCCTATTCCTATAAATATTCTTGGGCTTTGTTCTGGCACACAAGTTACTTGAGAACAGTTTCTCCCTTTTGGGTCCTGCTTCTAAGATTCTGGGTGGGACTAGAGCAGCACCAGTCCCGGGCTAGTTTTTCTTATACTGAGGTCAGACCCTCCCGTCTATTCTATCCATGGCCCGTGAGTCTTGAGGTTTCCAGTCTGGCTGATGGGAGCAAACAGTATTCCAGCCCCTGTGTGAGTGCTGGGCATGGTTCCCTTTAATCCTTTCAAATGTGTTACTCTATCCTCAAGTAGTTTGCTCACATTTATGTGCTGGTCAGTACTCAGCTGAATTCCCTAGGGGGACCCTTTGCAGATCTCTGGATCTGTGCAGGTGTCAATTTTCCTGTACTCTGTCCTGTGAGCTCTAGATGTCTTGGTCTCTCCTACTCTCAGCTCTTTTTCCTCAACCTGGTGAGATGACTGGGCTCTGTCTGGGTTTCTCCTCCTTGCACAGAGGTTTAGACGCTTAATGATGGAAGCTGGGGCAATGAAGGGCTCACCTTGTTTGTTTCTCATCTCTCAGGGATCACCGACCTTCACTGCCTGAGGTACCATGTCTTGCAAACCATTGTTTTGTGGACTTTGTCCATTTTTCGGTTGTTTCAGATGGGAGGGTAAATCCAATTCCTGTTATTCCATCTTGGTCAGAAGGAGAAGTTTTAGATAAGAAGGGCAACAGAGAAGCTACTATTTTTTATACGTATGGACACCACTGGGATGTTCAGTGAAAATCAGCATCATATCAGCCAAACAGTTATTTTATTAAATATTCCCTCTTAAAGTTACTTTTGTTTGCTTTACCCAAAGTTTGAAATCACTGTAGATTTGCCTGTTATAATGTGTTTATCATACACATGTTCTTTCCTCTTTTTTAAGGAAAAAAAAAACTCAGGCACATATATAATCTTCATTATAAAATAATTTATTTTTTGAATTGCCATTTTTATAATTAAAGGCAGCCATCTGTTAAACAGTGGCATTTTTGTATTTGTTTTTATTTTCTGTAGAGGCTGCAAAAAGGACATTTCAAGAGAAAGGGATCTTGGCAGGGGAAAGCAGAAGTTTTAAGCCTCATTTGACCTTCATGAAATTGTCCAAAGTACCATGGCTCCGGAAGAAGGTGAGTGGATGTTTTTATGGCAAGCCTTGTTTGACTGGACACACCAGCCTTTGGCAAGGTTGGGGGCATGAGTGACATCTTGTAGTAGTTTTCCCATACCCTACCACTGTTGCTCCTGGGATCCCAAGTCAGTTTGGTTCCAGTTCCCAGGACGCTGAGTTGGCTCCCGAGCCTCCACGGGGCTTGTAACAGCTGTGCCCTCCCTTACCATGGTGGCTATCAACTGCATACCCGACCATCCTTTATCTACTGCTGCTTCGTCTGTTGCCATGTCTGCTACATCCCTTGAAGAGCCTCAGGGTGCTGCCAGGGTTCTGTTTTGTTGCTTTCTTTGCTTACGGTCATTTGTAGCCTGCTGTTCTCAGAGCTTCCTCCGCTGGCCTGCATACCCTGGTGCTGCTCACTGCAACCGGGTTCTTCCAGGTGGGACAAGACTTTTTATCCTCCTTTATGTAGCTCTTTCAAGGTTTCCAGAAGATCACCTTGCTCTTTCATCAGTTGCCTCCACTGAGGGCTTGGAGCAAGTGTTCCAGGGACTGGGTGAGAGGGTAACTGAGGGACCCCGCCACCCCAGGTACTTAAAGTACTTCTCCCTGAGGATGGTCGACAGTGACACAAGCCAAGGGACGTGTCTTTTGACTCCCTTTGTCTCAGAGTGACTTTCTTCCTTCCCAGGCCATCCCCTCCTCCCTCAGAGGGTGGAATAACTTTTGACTTTCTTCTGGATTCCTGAGCATTTCTCCTGGAAGCCCAAGAGCACCCTTCATTGTTTTTCCCATTTCAGCCTAGGGACTTTCTCATGCCGGTTAAGACGCCTGCTGACCTGCTCTGATATTCCAGAGTTTTGGAGATGGGCATGCACATTAGTGTTTTCTCCTGCTCTCTATGACCCTTTGCTGCACTTAAGACTGATTTGCAGCTCTGTAAATGAAGGTCATGTCTATTAGTAAGTAGATCCTTTTTCTAAATTTGACACATTTTGTATTTAATGTCTCTGTGCTCAGAAAGTCTTTTTGGTGTTTTAAAACATGTGTTTGGGTGATTGACCATCCCGTGCTTATGAGTTTTCTACAAACTATTGTAAATAACTCCTCAAAAAGATATCTTGCATGTTGGTTTTTTTTGGGGGATAACTATGCCACAAACTCAATAATAATTATATTAGGTACCACTCCAAAATATTTAGGTAAAAATAATTTGTGTAAATAATAGATTTTGAAATTTGGAATAACTGATGAAACTCATAGACTGACGGTTTATTGTTTTGCTCGTTATCTTTCTCGTTTTGCTTTCAAATGGATTGTCCTCTTCCCAGTGGTTTCAAACTTAATCACAGAATGACAAATCAGTGGTGAAGGTAATATCTGCGTTTCAAAATGTTTCTTTGTCTTTGCAATATTAACTTTGAAATGAGAGCACCCAAGGACGTCTGTCAAAGGAATGTTTAAGCTGCTCTAGAATCGCTGTTTCAACATTTCAGACTGTGTTCAATGATTCCTAGGCAGTAATGTCACAGAATCTACTCCTGCCCTTTATAGAAGAGAGAGACGAGATGTGGAAAGGTTAAGTGATGGAATGAGGTCACATTGTCCTCAGGTGCAGAGCCCTGTCTAGAATCCATCTCATCTTGTTCTCAGTCTCATATTCTTCCCTCCCACTGGCCAAGTCCAGTTCCTCCACGTTCATTTCTACATGTGAGGAGCTCCCAGGTGCAAATCGTATTAATTCAACAAGTATTTCTTGAGTACCTTACTGTGGGCCAGACACTGGGTGCTGGGCCTTGGGTGATAATCAACATAGAAACAGTCCCTGCTTCAATGGTGTATGAAATCTAAATCAGATGGCATTTTGTTTAGATCGGAATGCTTAATCTTTAGAAAATAAATTATGATCTTACTCTTGCAGAAAGCCAAATAAGAATTTTTTCTTTTAATTTGTGGGGTGACTCTGTTCCTGTTTACCCCTGTGATGGTCAGTGATTCTGAATACTTATGAAAGTACATCTTGAACTTTGGGATTCATGAGTCACCTGGGGTGCTTGTTGAAGCTGCAGATTTCCACCCTCTGACTTTAGATCTGGAGGTGGGTCGAAAGACCTTGACTTCTGATGGTCAGTCGGTGCCACAGGTGATTCTCATCCAGATGGTCTGCAGGGTAGTATGCACTGAGACCTGCAGGCTTAAATAAATATCCAGCATTTTCTTTATGCAGCAAGTCATTGGTTCCAGGATAAAAGTTAAAGCCAATATGAAAAGGTGGCATACAAAAAAGTGGATTTTTATTGTGCTTTGTGGTTTGGAATGTAGACTCTTTGAAAATGGTGGTTCTTCAATCTCTTTCTTCTTAACTTTTTTACATTTCCAAGTAGCTAGTCCTCTCTCTCAGTGTTAATTCTATTTTGGGTTTTTATTCTGGGTCCACCATTTACAAGGGAGTGGCCATTGATGAAGTCAGCAGTAGAATGTATTGCTAGCTTTCTGTGTTATTTAGGTTGACAATGAAATAAAAGGAGCTTGAGAGAAAGAGAGGTGTGAAATAATAGGGTTTTTTCACTCAAATACCAGGAAGTTGGTCTCATTTCAAGTACTTTATTATTTTATTTTAAAAGTTATTTTAATGATGAAAGTATTGGGTGAATATATGCTCACTGTAAGCAACCCCAATACATACAGCCCAGTGGAATGAAAGATACAGTTTCTCCCTTGTCACCACCCTGCCGCTGCCTTCCCCTCAGTGTAATTTCTCTCTTTAGGTGACCACTACGAGTCTATCCTCCTGACCTTTTCCCATGCACTGCAAATACACATAGATGCATATACACGCACACAGTTCCTTTAAAACAGAAATAGGGTCACGTCTCTATATTATTTTGATTTATCATCATTTAAGTATTCTCCCCTTGATGAATAAGTATGTTGATTTCTGTTTCTTTGCTTGCACAAACAAAAAAAAAATGCTGCAGTGAACATCCGTGTGTAGATATGCCAGTATTTCAAAGAACCAATTCCTTGAAAGGGAATTCCAAGTCAAAGGGTATTGTACATTTTAACTTTTCAAAAATATCTCAAATTGCCTTTTAAAATAATGGTGCCAATTTATACTCCTAACCACGTTGTGTGAGAGGAACATTTGTTAGGACAAATTTGAGGTAGAAGGACCATCAAAGATTATGAGTGGTGGCTTACTAATTGGTATGGCCCTTTGAGCTGTGAATTAAGTAATTCACGTCAAAACACATTAAAATATTTGTATTTTTTTAACTGTGAAGTTCATGCTGCTGACATTATCCTAAAGTAATAATTTAAAAGAAGAAATTCTTTATGTATAAAGATGTTTACTGAAGGATTATCTATAATAGGGAAAAGTTAGAAATGAATTCCATAACAAGAAGGGGATGTTTATGTCCATTATGGTACATTATGTCAATGATTTAAGCAGCTATTAAAATAGAGACTTATGCTTATGTAATAGCATAAAAACATAAATAAAATGTAGAATATATGCTGTAATTAAAATCGTATGACAATACTTTCCTTGTGTTTGCCTTGCACCCACCTTCAGGTGCTTCAGTGTATTTCAGAGGCAAAAAGTGGGTCCCCACAATTGCCCATGATTTTTCTGGTGGATCAGTGAATACAGCTGACCTTAATGCCACCCAGAATATAGTAAATCCCCCTTGACATTCTCAGCATTCCTGTCTTGATTCATTGGGGGTTTGCTGGGATTCCCAGGAAGAGTGGAGCCTTTGTGGGCTGAGCGTAGAAGGAACTGGTGGCAGGCAAATTAGACGCTCCACAATTCAGGGATGAGGGCAAGCCACTGGATGCAGAGAACCTGAAGGTCTTCCATTATCTTGAGGAGCGTTCCTTGAGTTTCTGGTATGGATGGGTGGTACATGGATAGTGAGAATCTAGAAAGGAGCAAATGATACCTCCTGCTAAGATGCTCCGTTTTGAAGGCAGGTGCCATTTGGTATACTCCTTGCATTTTGCTTTGACCTGCTAGAAGGCTGTCTGGAAACCATTTTATGTGGTGAGTAGATACTGGTGCTCTCCTAAGATACTAGTGGTACTGTGGTTGGGATAGGTACTGTCATAGGGAAAGACATCTAATTAGTGGTAAAAAGGGGAGTTCTGGGTAGAGGAGTGCTCTGGACTATTATAGGCAAATTCTGAGATAGTAAGATAGAGGATCCATTCATTATCATCTCCAGGAGGTGAAACCAGTTATTCCGTAGTAGTACCTCAACTGATACTTTTTTTTTTTTTTTACCATATAATCAGTGTCATTTTTTTAATGACCTAAAAAGCTGTTATTCATGCTGACATTTAAAAAAAAAAGATTCACAGTTGGAGCAATAATTGGTCTGTTCATGAAGGTAAAACATCTCATTGACATAAAAGATGTGGACAGACATCTGGCGCTGGGCACGAGTGTTCCCCACCCCTGGGCTGGTCATAAAGAGCTAGTGCGAGATTTCCCAGTGATGTTCAATGTTGGCTGCAGAAGTCCTTGGATTCTGGGGTACCATCCTCTGGTAGGTACCTGTTTGCCAGTGATAGCATTCAGTAGAAGTAACCAAAAGCCCAGTGGGGTAATCAAAAGTTCTATAGATTGTGTTCAGAATTTTGAAAATATAGAAACTCTCCCTCAAGTTTCCTAACATGGAACTTCCTGTGCCAACAGCATGGTATTCTGGTTTCCAAGCTAGAGAACTGAGTTGCCTAACTTAGATTCTGGAAACAGAAGACTCTTCTTGGCAATTACACATTTTTCTAACACCAGAAGGCATTTAGTCAATGTGTCAGTTTTGTGTATTCTTAGTTTCATGAAATTCTAGTGGGTTATATCACATGAGAGGGTATCGAAATTAGTTATTGTATATTTTAGAACTATTTTGATTATCACTGTGCTTTCAGAGTTACAGTTTTTTACATCAAATGAAGTCTCAGAAAATTTTATGAAGTTACTGTATCTCTGAAAGTGACTAAAATTCAAGTTATTTGTACAGTTTCCTTAGAATATATTTGTTTCACGTGGTGAGTGTGCTGCTTGTTCAGCTCTGTGCTTTTTATAGTGCATCCTTTTGGATGTATTATTCTCCTTGTGTGACCTTGTGTTTCTGTCATTTCTGTGATGTGTGTTCTGTGCAGAAGCTGGTTGGTTAGAAGTGTTTGCTAACACTTGGTGGCAGAACAGGACCAGTTTCAGATCAAACGAGCATCTTCCTGCGGATCTAGATTCCTCCAGGAGTAAAGGTTTCATGGGAAGATCAGTTGTTTTTAAGCATAAATTATTTTCTGAGCTTCTTAGATATCTTTCCTGATTTGTGCCTCTTTTCAAGTTACTGACTCAGAACTTAACTGTCAAAGCTGTGGTTTATTAATCGGCACCTTCTTGCTGCAGCTTTTCAGAGTCAGACGATGAGAGAACTTTAGAAGAAAGAAATGATGACCTTGCAAATTGTTAGCTACTACTTTCACGTAGACCAGTTTGTTTTGAGTGCACATAACCCAGGTGGAGGGGTGGTTACTGGACCATATGATGGTGGGTCGAGGGGAGGGGGGAAGTGGATATAGGCAGGCATCAGTAGGAGTGACAATGGGAACTGGGAAAAGAGAGTGCATGGTGAAAATTCTGTTCTGATGGTGCAGTTAACGGGAAACCCAGGCCTTGAATTATTCAGTGATTGAATATACAGGACCAAGACTGTACTTAAAAATTTCTACACTTTAGATTGGCTACATATCAACCTTCCTCTACACCTGTCGCCAGCCAGGAGCCCCTACTGTCATCTTTCCTCACCACCCCTCCCCCCATTATTTACTCTTATATATCTATCAGGTAGCACATTTTCTCAGGATTTTGTTAACTGGTCTGGTACAACTTGGCTGCCACTCACTTTCTTGGGTCTGCATGATAAATGGGCCCTTATAAACCATTTCAAAACTCAACAGTCCTAGACTATTCCTTCTCGAAGGAGTGTCTGTAATAAATTTGAAGGAGAATGAGTCTTCTTGTTTTAGCTCCGTTGTTTAGCCCTGGGCAAATCTCATACCTCTCCTGACCTCTGTTTACTCACAGTGAGAGGAGGAACCTGGTCTCGATGACTCTTGACTCCTGTGCTATTCTGAAATTTCTATAAGGTAAGCATTTTGACCAAATAGGCTAATTTGGTTTCACATAGAGAATTTTTTTCTAGACTGTAGATTGGCTTTCTTGTGTGCATGGAAGGAGAATGACAGAAAGGAGAAAGGTCTTTACGTCTTGATAGGAAGACGTTGGCATTTTAGATGTGAATCTTTCCATCTTTCTTCTTGAAAACCTACAGAACAATAAAGACAATGGGGAAAATATCACAAACTACATCTTTAGTGAAAGGAGGAAATAGAGAAATTGGTAATTATCAAATTATGTGCAAGTGCGGCCAGAAGCAACTGGGCCAGCAGGACTTGCATGAGAAGCTACTTCAGGGTGGCGAGGACTATAGAGTGAGGAGCAGACCTCTGGTGACAGATCTCAGAAATCACTAGCAAATTGTCATTTCCAGAGGGTGAGGGCTCCACTGTAAGAAGGCACAGAAAGTGTGAGAGGGGGCCCGGGGAGATGGAAGCACCAGCTCTGAAAGGGAGGGGAGGGCCTCTGTGGCAGAGAAGGAACTCAGGGCTGGTGGTCAAAGGCACAGCCGGCCGCCTTTCACGTGGCCCGTGTTTTAAGGAGTGGTCCATCACTGTAGCAAGAGAGAGGCCTGTGAGACTGTCCTGCATTTCCTTCACCCCAGCCCTCAAGGCCACGTTAGATGCCCTGGGTATCAGTGAGCCTTTCTTATTCCAGACAAAAGCTTGTTTCAAAAATGTGCTTGGTACAAGATAAAGCAGGCTGTTTCAGTGACCCATTTCTCAATCTCCCAATGCCAAATGACTTAATTACTCACAGTTTTTAGTGGTTTTTGAGTCTCTTTTCATATTACCAGGTACACTTAGGCCAAAGGCTAGGGTATGGAATTCTCCTTGGATTTTTCTTACTTAAAAATCAGTAATTAAACAAACACAACACATCTCTTTTTAATGGTTTTTCAAAATTAAAAATTCAGTGAAATCTACTGTGAGATGAAATTGTAATTTCTTCTGAGATATTCTAGGTGTTATTAGTCAACTGTGTCATCTAGTGTGTGTCAAAGAGCACTATTTAGAACACGTGACTTCACTTATGTTTCTCATACATTTTTCAACTTCATGCTGTTGTGTTGTTTAGTTTATTTCCATAGAAGGTAACAATTGGAGATTGTTAAATATCCTATTCAACAGTTGGAGATATTTTTTAGCAGTTGGAGATATCCAATAATATTGGAGATATTGCTAAACCAGATGTTCATTTGAAATCTTTTAGTACATTATACACCTTTAAAAATTAGCATATGAGAAATAATAAGCAGAAAGCATTTTAAAAGGATTGTAGAAACTGACTAATGTTAGAATAACAAATGATTCCTGGTTGACCTTGATTCTATTAGAGATTTTGAAAATTTTGAAAACCCTAGAATAAATGACACAGCAAACCTAATATTAAATTGGTGCAAAGTGGAATGGAGATTTGCAACAAATATTTTCATTAATGTTTCCTGAAATTTTTCTCTTAGGGTTTTATGTGAGGCAAGGATTCTGTGATCAGATGAATGTTAGCAATGATAGGTTCAGTAAAATGAATCTGATCCTTTATTTCAGGACTTCTTAAGATCTCTGAAGTGCTTATGTTTACTGTGAATCTCGAGAGCTTATGACAGTGAAGGTTTATTTCTTTGCTCACAGACATGGTCACGTGTGGCACTGCTCCACATTGTCTTTACTCAGGACCTTGGCTGGACAGCCTTCTTCTGGGAGCTTGCTGGTCTTTTGGCAGAAGAAAAAGAGAGATGGTGAATCACAAGCTGATTCTTAAAGCCTCTGCTAAGAAGTGACACGCATCAGTCCTGCTCACATTTTACTGGCCGTGTTACGTGATCCCTTCGGAGTTCCACAGAGCAGGGTGTATAATTCTCTTGAGGAAAGGGACACCACAAGGAGGGGCAGTGAATACTTTGAATAGTTACCTAGTCTACCTCAGCGTTGTTTCGCAAATGTACTTGACCAGCAAGTCCTTTGTTCATCAGCCATCTCGTAGTACGAGTGTTTGGCAGAACGTGGTTCAGGAAGTGCTGATCTTGATAATTCAGGCTCAAATGATATTTTTGCTTCAAACATCCAGACTTGCTGGACACTTTTACTTATTTTCTAGCATTTGTATCCACAGGCAAAATTCTGGTTTAAATGTAACTTAAGAAACAGAGTTTTAGAACTGGTATTAAAAGATGCAATAACAAAGTATTCAAATTAAAGTTGCATGGGTTTGCCTTAACTAAATTAAAATATGAATTTTCTATCTCGACTGTTACCATAAGTAATGGGAAAAGTTTTTTCTCAAGTCATTTTTAGACATTTTGAAACCTCTATTAAAGTCATTTTCCTAGTCAAGGACAGAATGAACATAATGATCTTGTGGGAAACTGGCAGGCCTCACAGTGGATAGATTATGGTTAAAGGCAAAATTGAACATGCAGTCAAGAAAACTTAAACTTTATTCCAGAATAGTGTTGATACAGAATTAGCTTGTTTAATAAGTGATAGTAGCTAATTTCCAACCCACCTGGATTGTCACATAAAAGCAAACCAGCTAAAATTATTTGGGTGGCAATAAAATTTTCTGTACCATTAGAAAGGGTGGCCGAGCTCACTGGCCAACCAGCTCTTGTTAATTATAATGAACTGCATAATAAAAGAAGGTAAAGTTATAATTTCCTTGAGAGCTCCACTTAGATTTGAGGGGAAACTAAGATTGTGACCCAAAACCATAACTAGTTTACATTGGAATTATACTTCCATTCGTAAATATGAGCTGATTTATTTTGACCATTCATGAGAATCTTCTCTCCAGGAGAGGTACCTTAAATAGAATAATACTAATTCTTTGAATTACTAAATTGCTCAGTTCTCTTTCTATTGGTTACTTCGGTAAATTAAGGGAAAAAAATGTTATTGACCTCTTTGCGAGGGCCAAACTTCATATTATCTGTGGTTGAAGACCTAGCAAAGTCGCCCGTGTCTCCTAAGGGGCTAGCTGTGCTTGGCTACGGGAACTCCAGCTCGGTTCCTGCAGTAAGTGGTGTATCTCCAAAACCTACCTGAATGGCACATTTCTGATTGTTGGCAAAGTTTGTGACACCACTTTGGAGCCCCATCTTTAAGGCCTTCCACATACACTGTCTCTTTCCACTGCCCTCAAACTGATGGCCAGAGTATGAAAGTACCTCTCTTCCTTCCTTGGGGACTGCCTTCCCTACAGCTGAATTTGATTATAATATTTTGTTATATAACTTCATTTAGACCAGAACATTTCTGTCATAGTAATTTCATGTTTGGCTTCCAGTACTACCGTGGGATCTTAATCAGCCATTACCTGGGAAAATGTTCTTGGTGACTCCCTCTACCAGTCCTGCACATTAGCTACTTCCTCTCTCTGTTCATACTCACTCCATTTTTCATGACTTTTTCCTCTTGGCTTCCATCTTCCTCCTCACTCTCCTTGACCTACCCTGAGAATCAGAGAATGGTAAACTGAGTACTTTGGGCTCTTGGACTTCCAGCGCAAATATCTCTAGAACTTAATTTGATGGAATTAAGTTGGGGGAGTGGTTATCTGGGCGTAAGCTGACTGGATAGGGAAATCATGTCAAACATACTTCTCAAGAGGTTCTAACTTTCTATCACAAGTATTCCTACTGGCAGCCGCCTAAGATGTACAAGGTGGGGTGGACATGGAGGGGATGGTGTCAGGTTTGGCTGGTCTAGCTTTCCTGGGGCCCTGCCCACTATGATAGCACATACTAGGAATAGCAAAAAGAGGAATATGCTAGTGTCTGTAATTTTTTGCATACTATCATCCTAAGATCCCAACTCCTTGCTTCTTGTCAGCTTTCCTATTTTTAACTTTTTTTCTGCCTACGAAACCCACTGCTTATATGATTAGTCTGGAAGTGCTTCTTGAAATTTTGAAAAGATCCTCAGTTTTTAAAATCTCTAAAAGAAAAGGCTGTGTGAAGATTACTGGCAGGTCTGATATCTTTTTTTACTGTGCTACTTTTTTGGAAGTAATATGTAATCTAATATTCATAGATATATACTGACTCTGAGTCCATTAGAAAAATGATGTAATCCCTGTAATTCTGTGTTTCAAATGTATACCAAGAGGAGAGTTCACACTTAAATATTTGATTAAGTTTGAGGTGTGGACAAAAGATTCTAATTGCATGTTATATATAAAATCATTTTGCAGAACAATGTGTGTCATATTAAAAAAGAAAGTCTTTGGATATATTTCTTGCTCTACCTGGAGAGAAACATTCATTTTGAAATTGGTTTAAAGGCTACACATGATTCCTGGGTCATATGTTTAATAACTGTTCCATATCTAATTATTGTTTTTTTCCTACCAAACTCTCTTTTGTCTAGCATGATATCTAAGGAACATGTCCAACCAAATAAAGTGCAAAGGCTTGTATCATTGAGCACCTTTCTTCCTTGTTCCATTTCCTAACCAATAGCATGCTCAATGTGAGTCTTAGTGCCCACTTTCTTTCCCACTCCCTCATTCAGTTCTTGTAACATCCTTGTTGGGACCCTTTCCTCTGTTAGGTAGGGGCTTCTCTCCTAAGGGGTGTGCAGGGAATATGCCAGGGTGATTGAAAGAGGATGAGTTAGCTGAAGTACGGTGTTCTGTTCAGATTGGGGAGTGGGGGAAAGGAAGGAAGAATGTTGATGGGAGGGGCGTCAAGGGAATTGATTAGTTCATAAGAAAGTGAGAGAAGAAGCAAGTGCCAGATGCAAAGGAGCAGGATGAGCTACAAAAATGCTCTAGGACTTTCTTGTTTAACATTCCAAGGCTAAGCATTCGTGATGTCTGTGGATGCATTTAAAAAATTTTGCCAATGTACAGTCTCTTCTACACTGTCTGGGTATTTAACTCTCATTTGGATGGCATCTGAGGCTACAGTTAAGTCTGAAGTTTTGTCTATAGATAATCTAACCAATTTAGGTGAAAGGCTCCACGCTTTAGACCTCTCGGCTGTAAAAGCAGAACACGTTTGGTGATAATGTAAGTATGTCACAGTATGTAGGCCAGTGTTGTAGGACAAGCTAAAATTATTCGTTAGGATTTTTCTGTGAGCTTATTTCTGAATGGTCTTCTGCATAACAGTTTCACTCTTCGCTTTCCTGGTTGCGATCTTGAGAACTTTGTACACCGGTGGCTTGCTGGCATTACTGGTTTAATGTTGCGAAGTGTTGATTAGAAGGGGAAGCCATTGCAATGAAGGAGGAAAACATCTTAGAATAAGTTGTCAGTGTATAGACCATATTTGGTGAGAAATTTTGAGGTGGGGGATATTTTAATTTTTCTAAATAATATTTTTTTTAAAAATTGGCACCTGAGCTAACAAATGTTGCCAGTGTTTTTTTTTTTTTCCCTGCCTTTTCTCCCCAAATCCCCCCAGTACATACTTGCATATTTTAGTTGTGGGTCCTTCTAGTTGTGCTATGTGGGATGCTGCCTCAGCGTGGCCTGATGAGCGGTGCCACGTCTGTGCCCAGAATCCGAATTGGCAAAACCCTAGGCTGCCGAAGGGGAGTGTGTAGACTTAACCACTCGACCACAGGGCTGGCCCCAAGGTGGGGGATATTTTATGTTTTATCTTTAGTTTATAGAAATAAATGGTCATGCTGGTGAAGTCAAGAGAACATGTCGTTATTTGCTCCAAAAAGCAAAATATTAGGAAAACAGCTGTGATAGGGAGGAGTGGGTTGTAGCTTGTTTATGTGAGTGACCACAGGACTGTGCTGAGCCAGGAACACAGCTGGAGTTTGCTCAAGGGGAGTTGAGAGTCCAGCAGAGATTGAGCTGATAGGAAACATTCTTGGATGCCTCCTTTAGGACACCCTTTCTTTGTTTCCGTAAGAATGAGGAAAGCCACATGCAAATATAATAAAGTTATATGGCCAAACTGCACGTGATCTCTCATTCTAAACTTGAGAAGGCTTGCGGAGGAATTGAGAGGGGGTTTGCTAAGTAGACCAAGAATGAGCTTATGTGGGAACAGACTGTATTGTAAATAAAGGTGTTGTAATGTTCCAGTACTTACTGTGTTGAGCCTGCAACCTTGAGTACTTCTTGGGTACCGTGGACCTGTTATCTCTGGTTAAGATGTCATTAGTCAATATAAATAAACTAAAGTAAATAAACTAAATGTGAACCGAAGCCATGTTTCTTCCTCTGTTCTGTTTGATGCCAGCACCTCATGGAAAGAAACTCCAGGCCCAGGAAGCGAAACAGCATCTTCTCTTTTATGAAGTGGCTTTGGTGAAGTAGCTTATGCTGTGAGGGGTTGCTTGTCACCGTCGCTCTGTGACTGCTTTCCTTGCCAGTTGATGCCACAAGAGCAGCTAGCTCCTCTCAAAGCGGTAGGGTAGGTCGAAGGAGTTGTCAGCAGTAGATTAAAAACATGTAGCTCTGGCAGCTATGTTTTTACTTATTATTTGCTGAAAGGTGTAATATTGTAAATGTTGGATACAGTGCTAGGGTAAAGAGTTTCTACTTTTTCTTTCTCTAAAGCCGCAAGATTAAACAAGGCACTAGTGTTAAAAGGAAGTTTATAAATAGAGAGATTAAGGACATGGTCTACCTAAATAACCCCACGGTGAGCTGTGTAGATGCTCCAGCGTAAAGGAAAATGAAGAATTGAGAAATACCGTATTTTCAAATAAAGAACTGGTTTAGAAAACGCAGACAATCTCTCCAGTATTTTACTTGATTATTTGGATATTCACAGTACAAGAAGAGTTCTTTCTAAATGCTGGATTATTGTTGGATAATTGTTTCTGTGTATAAGTAGCATCTGTGAATTCTTACCTCCCTCTATGAAACTCATTTACTATGGACATATAATTATCACTTGATTTATTAATAGCAATACGGCATATTAAAGGCAGGTATTTTATTTATTTATTTATTTATTTATTTATTTATTTATTTTTATTGAGTTATTGATAGATTACAATCTTGTGAAATTTCAATTGTACATTAATGTTTGTCAGTCATGTTGTAGGTGCACCACTTCACCCTTTGTGCCCACCCTACCTTTCCCCTGGTATCCACTAAACTGTTCTTAGTCCATAATTTTAAATTCCTCATATGAGTGGAGTCATACACAGATTCTTCTCCTCTCGCTGGCTTATTTCACTCAACATAATTCTCTCAAGGTCCATCCATATTATTGCAAATGGAATCATTTTGTTCTGTTTTGCAGCTGAGTAGTATTCCATTGTATATATGTACCACATCTTCTTTATCCATTCGTCTGTTGCTGGACACTTAGGTTGCTTCCACGTCTTGGCTATTGTAAACGGTGCTGCAATAAACATTGGGGTGCATAGGACTTTTGGGATTGCTGACTTCAAGCTCTTTGAATAAATACCCAGTAGTGGGATGGCTGGATCGTATGGTAGTTCTATTTTTAATTTTTTGAGGAATCTGCATACTGTTTTCCATAGTGGCTGCACCAGTTTGCATTCCCACCAGCAGTGTATGAGGGTTCCTTTTTCTCTGCAACCTCTCTAACATTTGTTGCTATTAGTTTTAGATATTTTTGTCATTCTAACGGGTGTAAGGTGATATCTTAGTGTAGTTTTGATTTACATTTCCCTGATGATCAGCGATGATGGGCATCTTTTCATGTGCCTATTGGCCATCCGTATATCTTCTTTGGAGAAATGTCTGTTCATGTCTCCAGCCCATTTTTTGATTGGGTTGTTTGATGTTTTGTTGTTGAGTTGCGAGAGTTCTTTATATAAAGGCAGGTATTTTAAAATGCTAGGGATTCCCAAAGTAATTTTCACATTGGTTTTAGAAATATGACAGTACATATGATTATATCTTAAGAATGATTAATATTCTTAGAATTTTAATATTTTAAATAGTGAAGAGCTTGAATATTATCTTTCTATTCTTTTCAATTTATCTGTGTTCTCCACTTATCCTGAATCTGAATCCAAGCTCTACCTCTTACTAGCTGTGTGTCCTTGGTAAGTGACCTAATTTCTCTGTGACTCAGTTTCCTTATCTGGGGATGACAGTGGTACCAGTCTTGTAGGGTTATTGTGATTATTAAGTGAGTTAATAGAAGTTCTGAGAGCAGAGCCTCTACATAGTCAATACTATACAAGTATTTTTTATTATTGTCATTATAGAGATGATAGAAAGCATCATTTTTTTGGATTGGTCCAAAACAATGAGCAAAGTACCAATATCTTTTCTATTTTCCATCACTTCTTCCTTTTCCTATCTAAATTTACTAACAGACACGAGGCAAGGTGTCAGGGGCTCAGCCAGGCAGGAAATGGGCATGCCAGACAGGGGGCCCTGGCAGAGCCCAGCCCCGTAGGCTGACCCAGAGTGGCAGGAAGAGGAGATGGAGGGCTGCCAGGCAGTTCTCACTCGGGTCGCTGGGCCTGGATCTGAAGTCACCAGGCCTTTCCAGGGCCCGTTGGCTGGTGCAGTGAAGACTCCTTTATCCATCCCTGTCAAGAACAGGCTTGGGTGGAACTGAGCCTGAATGGAAAGGCTTCCATTATCTCAACCAAGAGGGGCTGACGGAAGAGCAGCTAACAAGGAGGTGATCAAGGAGTCTGTCCCAGGAGGAAGATGGAAACTAAATAGTGCAAATAATAGCGAAAAATGTCGTTAGGCCAAGAGATGGAGGGGTCATTAAGAATCGTAACGTAAGATGTGCTCCTGAGAAGTCCCATGTCAATATATAATATTTTTATAGCTTTTAATCACCAATATGTAACTTTTCATGGAAAGTTAAACTTTTCATTAAAAGTGATTATTAAAAATGATTTTAGCTTTTTAACCAATATCGTATCACTAAAGATAGGTAACCTTTTTCCACTTATGAATTGAGTGTCAAAGATGACAATTCCTATTTAGCAGCTAATACCCCAAATGACAAGCCAGTTTGGTTTGGCTCTTAATTTACATTCTGAATTTTGTCATTATCACAGGAAATGTACATTTCTTTTATAACCACTGCATCACAGCAATGAACTATTGGAAAACACAGCAGAGGTACAGGAATGTCAAACTTAGCATCAATAGGACACGTGGTTTCTTTGTCTGAGGTGCAGCCTGTTTATATTTTCATGATGGAAGTTGTGATTATTGTAATAAGTCAAGATAAGAAATTATTTTCTACTATACAAAAGCCTTAATCTTCTTAATAAAACTGGCATTTCATCATTCCTCTGATCACAATAACTTTGTCATAGAAATCAAAGTTGAATAATAACTATTTTATCTTTCCGAACCTTGAATGAATTATTTTCACATTCAGATTGTTAACTGTGAATTTTGGTATTTCGTGGCTCTCTTTACTTCCTAGATTGAAAATAGAATTGGATGCAAAATGATATAAGTCAGCCCTCTTTGATGCATATTAGATTATACACATCATTTGGCTAAATGTAACTGATATGTTGAGTGCTTCCTGGGTAGACAATTTCCATTTCTTATCAGATGCAGCCATTCGATGATTCTAAAAATACTCATCATGCTCTCAATGACATTTTTTCTGTATTGGCTGTTTGGGTGCCAAGTTACAGCCGAGAGAGAAGTTCCTCAGGGTTTCATGGTCCATTGTATCAAAGGTTATCATGTGGCTTTGAACATCACTGATAATTCCCTCTAAACTGTGACTAAAACTAGCCTAAAGGGAAGTGAAACATCACTCATTTCTGGTGATTAATTAATATAGTTGTAAAAGGTTTTTGTTTGATATTTCTTGCCACTAATTTATTGTTTCAAAGTCTGATATCCTGTATTTAACTTCCTATTTTCTCTGTCAATGTTATGTTGCATAATTGATATGTCCATTATATTGGGTACAATTGTAAAGGTGAATGCCTTAAAAACATACCCTGGCGCTGTCAGGTTCAAGGCAAAAATAATTTTCACACACAGTACTAGACAATCACCAAGCATAGTCAGAATTCCAGGGTTGCAACACCCTTAGCATGGTTTTGTTGAAGACAGCCTCCATATTGTTTCTCTACATTTGAAATATTCCCAACTCTCTTAGCCTTTACAGGTCTGACTTTCCTGGCTTTAACCATTTTTGTGATTTTCTTTGAGCTGTCCTAACATGTTAGACCTCTATTGATCTTTAAATGACAAGGTAGCAGGGGAAGAGTCTATGAGGAAGGGAACCAGAGAATAGTTTGGGGATCCAAAATCTGGAAATAATGCTGTCACCCAGCCTTTGTAGCTTTAAAATATAACCTTGCAGGATGATGTCTCTGGGGACTATTTTGGCAACTCAACGGATTCATTCAGAAAGTAGGAGGCTTCTCAGCCTAACCTAAATGGTACCCAATTTTGATGTACTCATTTATTTTCTTAGAACAATAGTCCTTTTGTTTATTAAGAAAGAGAAATACCACCTGCTGCAGCTGGATGGCGAGGCTGATTCAGATAGGTTTTACTAGAAAAGAGATATATTGCCATGGGACAAAGAGCTTGAAAAAAAAAATAAAGAAATATATTGCCAAACAAAAATTCTTCAGAGAGCGAAAATCATATTATATATCAGACAAAACAGAGTCCCATCTATTTCTAGGTTCTTTATTATTGCAGGTGTTTTCTGACCAGGGCATACAATATTAGTGCCTCCTGAGGCCTCATGCCTCTTTGAACCACAGCTCTCTCTATAAATTGAGTTAAAAAATTAATTCCATTTCACTCTCTAGTAAAAATTAACTCAAGATTCTTATTGGAAGTCATCTGTGAAGAATTCTTGCAAAATAGTTGGTGTTAATTTTTGCTAAAATTGAATTACTTAGCCTAAGAGATTAGAGCGATTCTTATGTTTCCCTTATTTCTTATCTTAAAACAGTAATGACATCTTACACAACTGAAATGGGGATTATAGTGGCTAGTCAGTGCTGGCACTGGTCTCTTGAAAACTGAAGGCCCCCCTTTTTCTGCTAAGTTATCACTAATATTCTCCTGTGTGGTCTAAAGGACCCTTCCCCACGCCCACCAACACACACAGATGAAAAATCATTTAAAAGAGAAATAAGAATGGTCAGTTTCCATTTACTCAGAACTTTTAAAAAAAATTTCTGAGATCTCACCTCTCCTGAAATTATTCCGTAGGGGCCAGCCCCGTGGCCAAGTGGTTAAGTTCGCGCCCTCTGCTGCAGGCAGCCCAGTGTTTCATCAGTTCGAATCCTGGGCACGGACATGGTACTGCTCATAAAGCCATGCTGAGGTGGCGTCCCACATGCCACAACTAGAAGGACCCACAACGAAGAATATACAACTATGTACCAGGGGGCTTTGGGGAGAAAAAGGAAAAAATAAAATCTTTAAAAAAAATTATTCCCTAAATTTCACTAATGATAATTAGACACACACACACACGCATTTTAGTATTAACTGTATTTTGGTGTTTTAAGCACTTTTATAAAGTCGCTTGTTTAGTCTGTCTGACACTCTGAGGTAGGTGCTCTTGCTAACCTCCTTCTTCAGGTGGGGAAACGGCAGTGAAACCACATGGCTGAAGTGGCAGAGGCAGGGTTGGAACTCACATTCTGACTGCCCCTCTGCGTTGTGCTCTGCCGGCTCTCTCGAGGCGTTCTGCTCCCCATAGCAAAGGAAACCCACTCGGTTTCATTCTTGCTGAACTGTGAATGAACAGCATTTGATGTTGTTAGCCATCCTCTTCTTGAAACTCTCCTCCTTTGCCTTGATGACAGTTACTTACCGAGCCCTGTCCGTGTGGAGCACTGTCATCGGCACTGAGGATATTTCAGTGAATAAAACTCAGGCAAAAATCCTGTCCCATGCGGAGCTTACAGTCTAATGGGGAGAGACGGAGAATGACAGACAATGACAAATAAACAGAATAAAGTAAGTTACACAGTATGTTAGAAGACTGTAAGTGCTGTGGAAAAATAGACATAAATGGGTACAGAGAGAAGGGTAGAGAGGGTTGGGGACTGCCTCTGGGGCAGGAGTAGGAACCAAGAGGGGTGGTCAGGTGAGGCCTTGTTAAGAAAGGACCATTTGAGCAAGGAGTGAAAGGAGGTGGGAGATGGGCCTGGGCATCTCTGGGGGAAGAACGATCAGGAAGAGGGAACAGGCAGGGCAATGGCTTGGAGGTGGGCTTGTGCCTGACGTGGTCAAGGAAGAGCGAGGAGGCAGGGAGCGGGAGAGGGGAGAAGGGGAAACCCGGGAGACCGGGTCGGAGAAGTACGAGAGGGCAGAGCAGGACCTCACGGCTGGGCTGCGCTGGGGCATCTGGCTCTTCCTTGGAGAAAAGGGCGACCCTGTGTAGTGTTTTGAGCAGGGGAGCGGCCTGATCTGATGTGTGTTTCGTAGGCTCACTGGCTGTAGAGGAGGCGGAAGTGGGAGAAGCGGCAGCTGTGGGATAATACTGGGCGGCTGCGGCAGGAGGGACTGGTGAGGACTGGATGTGTTCTGAAGGAACAGCACCACGATTTGACTGGAGGTGGGGCTGAGAGAAAGAGGGGAGTCAAGGATGACCCCAGGGCTCTCCGCCTGATCAGCTAGGATGGAGCGACTGTTGACTGAGATGGGAAAGTCTGAGGGGAGCAGTCAGGAAAGATCAGGAGCTCCGTTTGGACACAGAGCAAAAACGTGTATCAACAAAAACGTGTTAAGTATAATATTAAAAATCAAGAGCAACCTAAATGTCCAATTGTAGAGAATTGGAAGAATAAATTATGGTATCTCCATACAGTGGAGTAGTATGGAGACATAAAAATGTTTTGTACGTCTATGTATTATTTATTGATGTGACGTATTACATGAAAAGAAAAAGCTGATTATCACAGTATTCAGGGCATGACCACATTCCTATAAAAAAGACGAAAGGGCTTTTTTTGCAAAGGAGAAATAAAATACATAACAAAATTATAGTAGTACGAGTTTGGGGTGATTTAATTTTAATTTTTTTGGTTTTATATCTCTGAAATTTTTTTGTAGTAAATTTTCATGACTAAAAAGGGAAAATATGTATTCTAATTACATTTTAGCAAGATATATAAATATACTCTGAAAATAATATATATGCACAGTAAAAGACTTGAAGGATGTACTCCCCAGTGTTAATGTATGCTACATAAATAGCAGGGTCATAAGTGATTTTTATTTTCTTTTTTCTAGATTCTTCATATTTTCAACTTTTTAACAAATGGCAAGTATTGCCAGGGTAATATAAAAAAAATTATAAATTAAAAGGAAAAGTTCACACATGGCCAGCCAGTGACCTTGCCCTGTGAAGTACTGTGCTGCCATCTTACAGACTGTTTTGGGTCTGAGACTCCATGAAGGACCGCTGTGTAGGAAGGGGAGGGGAGACCTTCTTTCCCAAGTGCTGGGAACCTGCAGTGTCCCAGGGCATTCCTCTGGGATCAGCCAGCAGCCCTCTGCCTGCTCTGAAAAGCACTGAGAGTCAGGAGGGGCAGGTGGAGAAGAACCTGGAAGAGCCACCGACCCTACTCCAATTCAGATAACCTTTACTTGTCTTTCAGATGATTCTCACATAAGGAGTTTCGCAGTTGGATCCATCTTATTGAAACCTTTTACACACTATAAAATGTTAGGATGCTTATCACTTTTTAAAAGTTCACCCATCTCTCCATTGTTGTTGGAGATGATTACTCTGCTCTTGATATCTCAAACTTCAAGTTGATATACTTTATTATTTCTGAAGCTTAAAGTATATGAAGTTTTGAATGCTGTCAAATTTAACCCAACACTCTTTAATGACTTTTTATTAATAGAACTCATCCCAAGCAGAGACTTTAAAAACAACTCTACAACAATTCTGTGGTATCCATTTTCAGATGCCAGTAGGCAGTACTGTATACCAAAACATAATGTCAGGTTTGAAGAACGTGATATAAATATGAACTGGCTGCCTAGATGAAATGACTGATTGATGTGGTTTTGTTTTGTCATTTCAAGGGAGTGAAAAAAATAGACCCTGAATTCTATGAAAAATTTATCAGTCACAGATTTGGAGAAGAAGTGGTACATCGCATAGATCTTTGCTCCATGCTGAAGAAAAAACAAAGTAATGGTTATTATCACTGTGAGTCTTCAATTGTGATTGGTGAGTGCCATTTCAAAATTATTTATTATCTTTATTTTTTGTTTCTTTAACATCATTTTTATTTGGCAGATATTTAGGGCTAGTTGTCCTTTTTTTTTTCCTCAATGACATATCCTCCTGAATATTATGCTTTGGAAATCATACATTGAAGATTTTGTAGAACATATTTAGTATTCATATTTATCAGTCAAGATTTTAGTACCTATAGTTTTTATACTTTTGTGCTTGAAATATAATTACAGTGAAGACTTGAAAGTTGATTCAAAATGCATTTCAGTTTAATTTTGTTTCATGAATATGAAGAAAACGTTTTCTCCAGTGAAGGCCTACATGACCACACCATCCACACCAGGCACTGTCATGTCTGCTGCTTTTAATCAGGAATAGAATGTTCCAGGCCAGAAAGTTTCACTCTGAGAAGAGGAAGCCTTTGCAGGTGGTCTGCAAAGATTGAAAACCTGTCCTTCAATTTCTTCCCTAAGGAAAACATGTTTTGAGGGGAAACAAAGATTCATACATAAATGCCTCCATCACCTCTCAGGGAGATGGCATGCAATGAGACAGACTCATACACAATGGTGTTTCCAAGTGGAAAGTGTACACACCAAATGAAGATTTTTTTAACCAGAACAGGGCTATTCCCCATCATTTGTGATGTGAATGTATTTCAAAGGAACCTGATCTGTTGTGATTCAAATTTACTATTTCAAACCAGGCACTATTCTTATAAAATTGTGAGCTTCAAGACCACTCAATTTGTATACTTTTGAAGTAACATGAAAATACTCACAGAAGATAAATACATGTATCTAAATATTTCAAGGTCTTCAACCAAGATAATTTTTGTCCCCATCAGCTTGAAGAAAACAAACCTGTGGAAATGCACATCCTGAAAGAATCTTAATACTGCACTTTATTAAAGCATTTACAAAAATGTTCAAGAGACCCAATTTTATGTCCAAATTCTCACTAGAGATCTTCAGAGAAGTCATCATTTTACCTTCCAAAGATCTTAGCTATGTTAAACAGAAGATATTCAGTATGTCATTTGAACTTTATGTTCTAAAGCATTTCAAGTCTATTTTAAGGAAAATTTTCATGTTTTAAGAATCTCTAAGAGAGCTATCTTCCGTCAAAGCTTTGATGAGGGCCAAGCATTCCTGCTTAGGTTCATTCTAAAAGGCGAAGTTAACCCTTCTTGTGTAACGGAGATTTTGGCTAGCTTTCCATATATTCTCTGTAATTACTTTAGGTCAACCTTGAAAGAGAACTCAGTGCTTCATTGCCTCTCTCACTAAAAAATAAATAAATAAACAAGCAATATGTAGATTTTACTGAGGATGTTGTGGAATAGCTTGCGTCACCTGTACTGCCATGAGGCAGCTCTGCTCAGCTCCCCCCGAATCACTAGGTTCCAGCCACTGGATTTTCTCTTTTATTGCTCTTTTCCAGCTTAGTCTCTAAAATTTCCCTTATTTTAGTCAATTCTTTGGCTTTTTCTGGCAGCTTCTTTATCTCTCACCTTTTTCTAATTTAGAGCATTTTAGCTTCTTTCTAACTCCGCCGATCTTGTATCCCCACACCGATGACTTTAATGTTATTTTTAAAAAATGGGGTTTTGCCTATTATAATACTCTATTTTTTCTGTCGCATTTTGTGATGCCAATATGAACTTTAAAATAATATCTGCATGTAAAACAATAATTATTGTTATAATTAATTTTAATACACATTAGAGTTCTTTTATTTGCTATGGATAACTATGGAGTTTTTTGATCTTACCTGAGTTTTGTTACAGAGGATATTTAGCAGGATTTGGGACACTATCTTTGTCAATTTCATTTCTTGATCAGATTTAATTGGTTTACATTGATTTAGCCTCTCTTTGATTTGATCCTAACTCAAATTTAGTGTGTGTTTCCTGAACCTTGAACCAGTATTTATTATGTGCATTAATAGAGTGGGATAGATTTCAGATCATGAGATAGTTTGCAGTCAGAGTTCTAGGGTAGAAGTTGGGTTCCAAGGACTCTGGGAACCTCCTGGAATTGTTCATAAAACTTTATATATAGGGACATGTGAATTTTTCTGGGGAGAGAATTTGTTTGATTTCCATATTTCCTATCTCTTAATTTGTTAATGGCACATTCTTGGAGAGTTCTAGATTCCAAATCACTGATGTTCTTTTCAACTGTCTCATTCAGGGCATCTTTTTTTGTTTTTTTTTTATCATCAATGACCATATGCTTCACTTCTAAGATTTCCAGTTGATTCTTTTTCATATTTTTCTGTTCTATTCTTTGTCTCACAGGTACTGTTCCTTCATTTATCTCTTGGAGGATTTCAATATAGTTAATTTTTTATGTTCTTTTCTTATTTTTTAAATTTCTGTTTCCTTGGGTATGAATTCTTCTATTTGTTGGGTCTTTTGTGACACTGGATTTCCTCTGGTGCTTTTTAAGTTTTTTCCAGAGTTCATCTTATTGTGCATGTTTCCCTCTTGGAACCCCACATGTGGTTTTGCAGCTGTCTCAGTCCTCGTCCCGCAGGCTTTGCGCTGGGTTAGGAACGGGCAACAGCAAATTATCCTTGTCCATAAAGAGTTGGAGTTTATTCTTGTATCTCTTACCAATTTATGAGCTTTTTTTTAAAGATAATTACTTCTTTGCTATATTGGCTTCAAATATTTTCCAGGTTTTATTTTGCATTTAATTTTGGTCACAAGGTATTTTTCATATTAAATGTTTTGAATTTTTGTTAAATTATAAGTAAATAGTAAAGGTCTCCTGTGATTTCTGTAATTGTTATGACTAAGTCATCTCTAAGCCAAAGATTTGATACATATTCATTCTTATTTTCTTCTTGTTTTTGGTTGTTGTTGCATTTGAGCTTTTAATCGACCTGGTATGTTCATTAATATGATTACTTGGACACAGAGGATTAACGCGGAAATCCAGTTACTAAAAGAGGGTGTGAAGTAGGGATTTAGTGTTAGGAACAGATTTTTATAATATTTTTTACCCCCCACCAACCTTACTGTATATGTTCCAACGATGGAAAATTAGCGGCCTTTCATGTTGTGCTTGACTGGCAGAGGGTTTTTTGTTCATTTGTTTTTCTAATTTGAATAACTTGCCAATATTGGGGTGATTTTATGTAAAAAATGTCTGAGTTTGTGGTGCCTTCTGAACAAGAGGAAGTGTGGCCACCTGATCCCACATTCTTGCCTAGCAGCGATTTCCTGGACGGGCGGTAGGCACACTGGCCCTTTATCACCCTCCTTGCTCTGTTCTTCTTCTTATACAATTTGCTGGACTTGTTGACCCTACCTGCTTGGCTCCCGAATGCATCTGAATTTGGGCCCCCTGCCAGCTGTTGCTGTTACCTGTGCCTGCTGCACATGTCCAGGCTGAGCGTTTTCCTCTCCGTCTGCTGCCATCGTCCACATTTATGTGGAGAGTTGAGGGAGTTTGCTAGGATATGGAGGCAACATTCACATTTTTAGATATAAGAAAAAGTACTACATTTTAATTCTCTCATAATCAAAACTTTGGGTGATATTATGCCTACTTAATATTGGGCTGCAACTCCTTACAAACCTAACAGCACCAATTAGCTAAAATTCAAATCTTCACGCCCTCCAAAAAAAAAAAAAAAAGGAAAAAACCATTTCTTCCTGGTGGAACAGGAATGAAATATGGGTCAGATAGCCTAGGGTGATGAAAGCTGTTCTCTGTGAGCTACTTACTGGAGTTGAGTGAATTAATTCTTCCCAGGCAGCTATGTTCCATTTATATTTCCTTAGGGAGGGTAATCGACTAAATGACACCCTTTGTAAGATTGATGAGCAATTTAGTGCTTGCGAACACTGGTTTACTTTCACCTGTCAGACATATCTTATAGGAGGCAATGGGGGAATTTGGAAAGGTCTAGAAGGTGCTTTTTTGCAGGCCAGTGTATTTCTTTATAACTTTTGCAAGCAGAGGTGGAAACAATGATTTTCTGGGAATCCCAGCTGTTTTTTTGCTTAATAATAATTATTCATCGTTAATTTACACACGTTATTGAACGTGTACAATGTGTATACTTCTTTCTTGGGTATCATGAGATACAGAGAAGTATAAGACATAGTCCTGGGGCTGGCCCCGTGGCCGAGCGGTTAAGTTCGCGCACTCTGCTGCAGGCGGCCCAGTGTTTCGTCGGTTCGAATCCTGGGCGCGGACATGGCACTGCTCATCAGACCACGCTGAGGCAGCGTCCCACATGCCACAACTAGAGGAACCCACAACGAAGAATGCACAACTATGTACCGGGGGGGCTTTGGGGAGAAAAAGGAAAAAATAAAATCTTTAAAAAAAAAAAAAAAAAAAAAGACATAGTCCTTAAGAGTGACACAGAGGCACTGGAGAGCTAAGACTACCTCTGAGAAATGGAGAGGGAGGAAGAATAGATGAGTAGGGCTTTGTCCATAACAATAATGGGCTTCGAAAGGTCGCAGTGGAAGAAGCTTATAATTTTACCTTCTAGAAAAGTGTGGGTGTGACGAGTGGCTGGGCCTGGAAAGAATAGGATGAGGCTGAGGAGCAGATAGATGGATAGTAGAGAAAGGATACTTTCCATGAGCAATAAGTATGATTTACAGGGGACAGGAAGCAATGGGTTGGGAAGCAGCAGGAAGGCACTATTAGTGACAGGAGGCGCCCCACAGAGACCGTGGTGGTTGAGCCTGCATCTGGTTAGCTGAGGAAGCTCCAGAGGGGGAGGTTGCCAGGTTTGTGTTTGAGGAGTTGGTGAGGGATGTAGGAAAGAAGATGGGCTTAGTCACACATAGGGAGGCAGTGAATATGTAATAAAGGAGACTGAGTTAGATAGATGTGGGATAAAAAGAGGGTGAAGTTTAATACTCAGCTTAGTGACACACGATTGGATCCTAAAGATAAGACGTCCAGTTAGTTTCTGACTGTAGCACAGAGGTGATAAGGGGTTAGGGTTGGGCCAACCGTTGGCTCAGCTAGAAGCATGCAGGTCTGCAAGGATATGGTGACAGAAGAGGAAAAGAGTCATAGTCAGGTAAGTTGCAATCGTCACAGCTATAGTGACTTCAGTCTGTATCCAGTGCCAAACAAGTCAGGCCAACAAGAAACCAGACTCAGACTTTATGGGCTGAAACACTATGAGAATTCTGAGTGAGTTGAGTCAATGAATTTATTCTCTCCCAGTGTTCCTGCTTTTTGAGACTCACCCTTCAGAGACTTGGGCAGCTTAGACCAATCCTGTCAGTCTTAAAGGCTTGTCCTGGTCCACCCAGGGATTGCCAATCGTTGTATCTAGGTGGTGGTTCAGCCAAAAGGAAAGGACTTTTGGGGTTGCATCTGGGGAGACCCTCAGCTCTGACTTTGGTGTCCTAATTTTCAATACTTCTTTACTCTTAGGGGCCAGGGCAGAGCTCCAGAAGCTCTGGATCTTGCCCAGGTTCAGTGTGTAGGCATGAGGGTCTTTATGGAAGATAATACTGTCAGTGTAATTGACCCACTGGTGGTTGTGTCAGGAAGGGGTGGAGGGAGAAGGAAGTTGACAATTTTTCTTCATTGGGTGAAAGGTATAGCTAGGACAAAAATCTTTGAGCTTTCTAGAATCCTTAAATATCAACCTTTGTCAGATCAATGATACATAATAAATTTTTTAAATGTTTAGTTTGAAAATGTTTGTACTGCTTAAATGCCGTGTGCCCACTCAAAGGTCCACTTAGTGGAGAAACTTACCGGCAATAGATTATGTACTTGAATGTTTATTTTTCTCGTGTGAATCATTTACTTTTTGCTGTAGAAAAATGTGTTTCACTGTGCTTATCTTATGAATGATTTAATGTTCTAATAATTCACAAGGCTACACTTTTGTTGGGTTTTAAATTCTTTTAAAATGTGCTTTAGTTCAGTAGTTCTCAAAGTGTGGTTCATTAGTCCCTTCCCTGTGATACTTTTACGGGTCTGTGAGGGCAAAATTATTTTTATAATAATACTAAGATATTATTTGCCTTTTCTTCTGGGTAACATTTATAGATTATACAAAAACAATGGTGGGTAAAACTGTGTGTGGTCAGTATGAATCAAGGCAGTTGTAGTTAAAATTTTCTTTTAAAAAGCCAATTTTGTCTAAGAATGTTCTTGCTGAGTAGTAAGAATTATTAATTGGATCTAATCTGTGTCCATATGTGTCTTATTAATATTCTGTGTAGCAAAAATGAGAAGTGTGCAGGAAGCACTCTGTTGCGTGTTGAAGCAGGAAAAGCACTTGCGTTGTTGTTAGGCTACAAGCTACAGTAGCCACTTTCATGGAACACTGTTTTTTCTTGACGAATGACTCACAGACAGGCTCTCCTTTTCACACTTGGGTATTTGGCATACATTTTCTTGAAAATAAATAAACCTGTCACATCAAGGACAAGTGACATTGTTTACTGCTAATGGTAAAATTCAAGCTTTCAGGCAAATTCTTATTTTCTAAAATATTCTTATTTTCTAAAATAAGAATTTTGGAAAACTCTAGTCTATGACCATGAGTTTGACAGTTTCTTAAAACTTAAAGACGTTTCCCGCTTTTTATTATGGAAAATTTTATACATAAAGGTAGAGAGCACAGGGTAGAAGAATGAACTCCATTTCCCCAGCTTGTTTTTCTCTATGATACTATTTTTACTTTACTGAGGTATAACTTATATACAAAACCTGCACATACTTAAAGTGTACAAGTTGATGAGTTTTTAACATATGTGTACACTATGAAACCATTATCACCATCAAGATGTGGACATCTCCATCACCCCCAGAAATTTCCTCGCGCTCCTGGGCAATCCATACTTAGAGACTTTCCTCATGAAATGGGCCGATATTAATGAATACGGTCTTTTTGATATTGCATAAGGAAATATGTCAGAATATGGAAGCTCTGCAAAACTTAATGAATCAATATTTTTTAAATGGCCAATATATGTTGTAATAAAGACACGCATGGAGAAAAGATCCGTTAAAAGTTCAAGATAGACCAAAAGATTTGACTGTAAAGAGAATGGAAAGTTCATTGATAAGTTTTAAGATTCCACATTACGACTAAACTTTAAGACTACAACTTGTTGAGTTTGGGTATACTATGAAAGAAGAATATCCACAGTTATCTGAGAAGGCATTATTCTCCTCCCTTTTCCAACCGTATATCTTTGTGAGGCTGGATTTTTCTTATACTTCAAATGAAACAACATATTGCAACAGATCGAATGCAGAATCAGATATGAGGATGAAGCTTTGATTCAGCCAGACATTAAAGAAAATTACAAAAATGTAAAATGTCATTCTTCTAACTATAAAATTTTTTAACTTAAAAAATGTAGTTGTTTTACATAAAAACATTTATGGTAATGTTTCACTTATTTATTATAAGGAGTGTATTGATATTTTGAAATGAATTAATAAATAAAAAATTTTAAATTCTATTTTAATTTTGAATGCAGTAAATATTGATAAACATTGAAAAATGTTGATAAACATAAACAAAAGCTCTTGGGGGTGGGGAGATTGTCAGTGATTTTTAACAGTGTGAAAAAGTCCTGAGGCCTAAACACTTACGACCTGCTTCTTGAGCTCATGGTCCAAGGAAGCCATGAAAAAATTTAATCCTTAGACAACTCTTCAAACTTAATTTCGATCAATATTTCCAACTTTTTCTTCCAACAAATTCATTTTCATGGCTACTCAGCTGTCTCTATATAAAATATAAACCTGTGATTCCTCTCTTCTTAATTTTTTTCTCCCTCCCTCTTTAATTTCCATTTAGGCATTCTGTGGTAAAAATATAACAAGTGCAAACATACCCCAGACGGACAATAGCATTTCTATATGAAATGACTCATGTAAAAATCATTATGATGTGACATTGATCGTGTGTAATATAGGAATGTCTCTTTTGTGGTGGGTAGGACCAAAATATTTATCTTGTTTTCTTTTGCACAGGCTGACAGGGAGATGATTAAGAAAATTTCATCTCTACTTAGACTGATTAAGAGGAATCTATTTCAAGCATGTTAGAAGAGGGAAAAGTGAAAAGACAGTATATCATCTGAGAGAAATGTACATTCTTTTTTTCACTTGAAAACTTTAGCTGTTGAAAATTTTCTCTGTTCAAAAATTATCAAGTAATTTAATCAAAGCTGAGTACAGGGTATTTAATTATGTATTTTATGACACAGAAGTTGAGTGACCATGTAGTTTATCATTCAAATGGTACACTGGTAAGTGTGCTGTGCTGGGGATAAAAGAAGAAAACCAAGAACCTCCTGGTTTAACTGGGTCTTAACGTCCTGCTACCTAGAAAGCATGATGTTCTTAAAAGTGGAACCTTGGTCGTGTTCCAATACTATATTTCAAATGCTGATCTTGTTCCTTTTTGTAATCTAATTGTCTTCTTTTTCAGTGTTTCTTTGTGGAAACATGTCTTCTAATAAGAAAGTGTTTCCCGTTTCATTGTGATATGCCCCTAATAAAAATGAAACGCAACTGATAGTTGGAGATCTTAACTTATTTCTTTCCCTTTGCTTGAGTTAGAAGAAGCTTTAGGATAAGGGAGAGAATTAATCTTCGTGATGGCTCACTATATTTTAACTGGTGTATCAGCTATTAATCTGGATGCTAACACCAAGGGGCAGCTGTGGCTGAGGCTGTTTTGAAATACAACCATCTGTTGGCCCGGGTTCAAACTTTATGATGTCTGTGAGCTGCCCAAGGAACCCCCCATATTACAGAGGCGGGGCGCGGGGATGGGCTTATCTATCTGACAAATTAAGCATTGCTGGTGGAATGATGCAATAATAATTTACGTTATTTCATGGTTTATTTGTAGAGCCTTCAATTTTAAGTGTATTTTAGAAAATCTGAAAGCAAATATTGAATTCCAAATAAAAAGAAAAACTACCTAAATGAAATGATTGATGTGCAGGGTCTGCGGTTAAACACAGCCATTAGGATGTAGGAAATTCGTGCTGGGAGACCCTTCCAGTTGCCAAAAGGTAGGGCCAACTAGCCCATCACATTGTTTAATTGCGTCTGAGTACATTTTTCCAACACACTAAAAATGCTTGTTAGTGTCTTAAAAGTGCTTAGCACAGTGCCTGACATATAGTGTTATAAAAATGTTAGTTATTAATATTAATAGCAATACTCATTGTATTAGAATACTTATTGCAACAGTATTCTTACTTTCCTAACATCAGAACACCCATTTCAGGTTATTATGGATTTGCATTTTTCTTAATGCTTTTCCTAAATTGGCATGTGATTAACATTGGTGCATTTAAAAACTTAAAAAGTTAGTTACCTGAGATAAGGATTGTAGAGGAAGGAAGAAGACCTTAAAGAAAGGGGCTCAGAGAGAGAAAAGGTCGTGGAGGTTTTTTTTTTTGAGGAAGATTAGCCCTGAGCTAATATCTGCTGCCAATCTTCCTCTTTTTGCTGAGGAAGACTGGCCCTGAGCTAACATCCATGCCCATCTTCCTCTGCTTTATATGTGGGACACCTGCCACAGCATGGCTTGCCAAGTGGTGCCATGTCCGCACCTGGGATCTGAACTGGTGAACCCTGGGCCGCTAAAGTGGAATGTGTGAACTTAGCCGCTGCTCCACTGGGCCAGCCCCAGGTTGTGGAAGTTGTATAAGCAAATGTGACAAATCCGTGTGCTGTTTCTTGTTGGTCTGTGGAATCTGGACAGCAATGGCATAAAAATGCTCCTTGGCTATTCAAGTTTGCTGCTTCTACAGAGAAACTTGTCCTGGTAAAAACAGAGGGATAACGAGGCTTTAAAAAACACAGAGTGTACTGATTTCCCTTCATGACGTTTAAATTCTCTTTTTTCATTAAGTCATAAAAATCCTTTGTTATGTTATCTGACTTGGATATGTTTTACATACAATACCTAAAACACGAAGTGTAACTGAGAGAACAACATTGTGTCAATTCATGAATTGTGGTTCTATTTGATCTTCTCTTGACTGGGATATTTAGGTGAATATTTTGTCATGATTCTGGCTATGAGTGAAGAACACTACATTTCATCATCACAAGTGTTATATTTCATACAAGGGGACCATAGCTGCCAAATACATTTTCATTGCTAACAGCTCTGATCAAAGCAAAAGCTTCTGCTTAAGAAGTCAGTCTTAGCATAATCAGGTTTAGAGAAAGGCAGTTCACAGTTTTGCTGCTTGTTCTCCAACTATGCATTTAGCAGGAGTTTAGTTTCTAAGTGTGACATACATTTATCTGTATACGATAGCTTTTTTTAACTAGCATGACACTCTTTTTCAATGATTTCCTTTTTAGAGCTTTTTCCTTTTTTTTTTTTGCTGTACAAAATTATTTATAGACCCTTTCAATCACTTTCCTAATTTTAGTTGACTAAACAGTGGATATCACATTTTTGTTAAAAGTTAAATATAAGACTCCAGTGGATGCTGGTGGTTTGCCTGTTCTGAGTCACTTCTCTCCCGCCTTCTTCCCTGTTGGCAGAGCGCCCCCTTCCCCATGAGGCGGTGGGCTTCAGGGCACCTTCTTCTCGACAGTGATTAGTTCAGGAAGGGACATGTGACCCAATTCCGACAGGTGAGGGGAAATCGGCTTGGGACCTCAGGGGATGGTTTTTTTGCTGATCCATAGAGATTCATAGAGAAGAGAATGGCATATTTTTTAGCTGGGTGTACACATAATACCTGGACTTAGCAGCCATCCTCACCACCGGGGATACTAGGTAACGACAAGCACATGTGCCAAATACGGGAGACTAGGGAGGTGAATCTTGATGATCTTCTTAAGCCACCAAATTAACCGACCCTGGAGCCACTCTATCTTAGCTTATAGGAGATGATGACATTTCTTTATTTTTTTAACTATTTGAATCAGGAGTTTTTTGTTACTTGCAGCTGAATGCATCCTAACAGGTAGACATTTCAGATGTGGATGAAGAAATGTATCAACAGAAAGTAGACTCAGCATTTTGGTTTTATGGGTATTTATATATAGTTCTGATGATTACCAAAACTAATTAGAGGTGTCTATAACCAGAATGAATACTGACAGAGTCTATCAGACGGATGTCAGCTTGGGCCCTGGTGGGTCATGACAGATCCTGAGACCCACCAAATGTGGGTCATGTGACTGGATTTCATCTAGTATAAGTGAATTTTCTTTTCATTATCTTGGAGGTTCACTTTCATTCTTCCTTATCCTTGTAAGTGTTATTAGGGAAAAAAATCTTTAATACTAATGTGATGAGGTATTAAAGTACCTTTTATTTGAAGTCTTCAAATATTTTACATAGTAGGAAATGTGGCTGTTGTCTTTTTAAAATTTTAATTAATTTTTTATTGAGGTAACACTGGTTTATAACATTATATAAATTTCAAGCATACATCATTATATTTCAACTTCTGTGCTCACATTAGATTCACCACCAAAAGTCTAGTTGCCATCTGTCACCATACATATGTACCCTGTTACTCCTTTTGCTCTCTCCCCTTCCCCTCTGGTAACCACCAATCTATTCTCTGTGTCTATCTGTTTGTTTTATGTTATTGTTTTTTAAAAATTTTCCATATGACTGAAATCATATGGTATTTGTCTTTCTCTGTCTGACTTATTTCACTTAGCATAATACCCTCAAGGTCTATCCATGTTGTCGCAAATGGCAAGATTTCATCTTTTTTTTTTTATAGCTGAGTAGTATTCCATTTTATGTACCACATCTTCTTTACCATTCATCCGTTGATGAACACTTAGGTTGTTTTCAATTCTTGACTATTGTGAATAATGTTGTAATGAACGTGGGGGCGCATATATCTTTTTGAATTAGTGTTTTTGTGTTCTTTAGGTAAATACCCAGAAGTAGAATAGCTGGATCGTATGGTAGTTCTATTCTTAATTTTTTGAGGAATCTCTATATTGTTTTCCATAGTGTCTGCACCAGTTTACATTCTCACCAGCAGCATATGAGGGTTCTCCTTTCTCCACATCCTCTCCAACACTTGTTATTTCTTGTCTTTTTAATAATAGTCATTCTGATGGGCTTGAGGTGTAGTTTTCTGCACCTCATTGTAGTTTTGATTTGCATTTCCCTAATGATTAGTGATGTTGAACCTCTTCATGTGCCTGTTGGCCATCTGTATATCTTCCTTGGAAAAATGTCTGTTCAGATCCTCTGCCCATTTTTTAATTTGGTTGTTAGGTTTTTTTTTTATTGAGATGTATGAGTTCTTTATATATTTTGGATGTTAACCTCTTATCGGATATATGATTTGGAAATATTTTCTCCCAGTTGGTGGGTTGTCTTTTCATTTTGTTGATGGTTTCTTTGCCTTGCAGAAGCTTTTTAGTCTGGTGTAGTCCCATTTGTTTAGTTTTTCTTTTGTTTCCCTTACCTGAGAAGACATGATATTCAATAAGATACTGCTAAGACCGATGTCAAAGAGTGTACTGCCTATGTTTTCTTCTAGGAATTTTATGGTTCCAGGTCTTACATTCAAGTCTTTAATCCATTTTGAGTTGATTTTTATGCATGGTGTAAGATAATGGTCTACTTTCATTCTTTTGCATGTGGCTGTCCAGTTTTCCCAGCACCATTTATTGAAGAGACTTTCCTTTTTCCTTTGTATGTCCTTGGCTCCTTTGTTGAAAATTAGCTGTCCATGGATGTGTGGCTTTATTTCTGGGTGTTCAATTCTGTTCCATTGATTTCTGTGTCTGTTTTGGTGCCAATACCATGCTGTTTTGATTACTATAGCTTTGTAGTATATTTTGAAATCAGGGAGTGTGATACCTCCAGCTTTGTTCTTTTTTCTCAGAGTTGCTTTGGCTATTCGGGGTCTTCTGTTGTTCCATATGGATTTTAGGATTCTTTCTTCTGTTTCCATGAAAAATGTCATGGACTTTGATAGAGATTGCATTGAATCTGTAGATTGCTTTCAGAAGTATGGAAATTTTAACTATGTTGATTTTTCCAATCCATGAGCAAGAAATATCTTTCCATTTCTTTGTATCTTCTTCAATTTCTTCCAATAATGTTTATAGTTTTCAGTGTATAGATCTTTCCCTCCTTGGTTAGATTTATTCCTAGTATTTTATTCTTTTTGTTGTGATTGTAAATGGGATTATAGTCTTGATTTCTCTTTCTGCTATTTTGTTGTTAGTGACTGACAGTTGTCTTGCCCAAGGTCAAAAAGTGGACGACTTTCAGAGCTAAATATAGATTGAGGATATTCCACATACAGAATAATTAGGACTTGTGAAAAACCCCCAATAAGTTAGAAACTATAGGACCAAATTTTGTGTTGTTTACATTGTTAAACTGCAAATAAACTACTCATTGGGTCCTACTGACTTTTCTGAAGTTCATTTTTTTCTTCCTGTGAAAGATGTTGCTTTCTCTCTGAAAGGCTCAGGGCCTTAAAGGATTAACGGCACTTGAATAAGAAAGCAACCATGCCACATAACACAAATACTGGCCAGCAGATTAAGTGTATTCTTTGGTATTCCTTTTTATTTTTTTTAAATAGGTTTTAACATCCAAACGTTTAACTTGTCCTTGAGTGAGTAACTCATGTCAGTTTTTGTGATTTCATTGTTAATGCCTGAAAAGAAGGACAGACTGTAAAGAGCAGGACTGAACACTCTCTGTCTAGAACAGATGACTGTTACTGGCCTTTGTTCCCCTGTTACTCATTGCCTTAATAAAACTGTCGAATGGGATTTACCACTGGCTGAAGGCTGAGCTCCCTCCTGCTCCCTCTGGGCATGCCTACAAACATGGGCCTCCTGCTCTCCTGGGCCCCGGCTTTCTCTCACACCTACTCTGGCTGTGCTCCTCCACTCAAGAGTTCCTTCACCCCAAGAGCTGATTAGATTCTCATAGAAGCGCATACTAAGTGCTTAATAAATAGTGCCTAGAATCAAATTGGATTGATAAAAAGGTATAATATAAATTGGAGGTGTCCAAATATATGATGTAACTTGTCAGCCCATCTTCCAGGCTCCTGCCTCGTGAGTGCTACTGCTGTCTTTTCTCTGAACAGGGAGATAAATTCTCCTCCCTAATTTATTTCTCACTAATTAAGGAAAAGGCTTCAGCTACAAACATTGTTTAAGATTGGGCCAATAAATAGAAAAGAACTGACTGAATAATAAGCATGGAGGAGGCATTATGAAAATTGGCACTAAGCAGGAATGCCCCTGCAGAGATTTAGGAAGGACTGTTCTGGATTGGTAACGAAGGACTTCCGTAGCTCTAGTTATCTGCTTGTTTCCTCCCATTTCCTAAATGCACATACACTGTGTGTGGTGCGTTATTTTTTTCTCCTTTTGTTTTATAGGAAAAAATACATTCTCTTTCCAGTTACATACTGGAATTGTATAGCATATGGCAATTGCAAACACAAATACCCATAACTTTCAGTTTTAGAGAAAAACACTTAAAGCACTGGAAAGAGAAGTAAAAAGTTTATGTTGAAAATATGGACTAAAGTAGGAATAATGGTTAAAAAAAAAAAAAAAGGAAAGATTCTTGGCGCCCAAATTTCTCAGTTTAGACCAAGATTCTTCTCCCTGGTTATTAAAAACATGACTTTAACAGTGAGATTTACAGATAATCCTTAAAGTTTTTTGTTATGATTTTTCAAACTCTTTCCTTTACAGACACTCATAAAGAACCACTTTCAAATAGTTAATGATGTAGTTTCAGAACTTGCCCGTTGCTTACAGAATGGCTACAGAGATGCAGAGTGGCTAAACAATGAGGAGCATCTAGTGGGTTTGGGACATGAGGAAGATGTATGCTTATTGTGAATTGATTATTGAGAACTGAAATTGGGTTTTACAGTAACATAGAGAAACAGAATAACTCTATTGGATATGCCCATCCAACCTTCCTCAGGCCCGGAATAATTGTTTGTCTTTTGGCACCCTGATGGCAATATAAAAAATTGCGACACCTTCCAAAACATAAGTTGTCCAGCACTTCTTGAATTTGCATACATTTTCATTGAAACTGTGACATTTCTTGGCATAACAGTTTCTGTAAGTGTGCAACCTGCTGTATAATGAAATCTTCCTGAAGTGTCTCTTTTGAGCTTAAAAGCGTGTCTCCCAGGGGTTGGCTCCAGAATTTGTAGGGATAAAGCAATTTTCCTCTCTCTTTACTCTTCATGATGTAATGTTCTCTTTCTCTTCACTCTTCTGAATAAAAGGGCGTTTACTTTTTCTTTTCTTTCTCATGTGTTTCCATACGTTGTCACACTCAGATTTCCTTTAATTAATGAATTGGAGGTCCCAGAAGAGTTGGTAGTCTGTAAAGCTTTATAGTCAGAATCTTACAGTGAGATTTATTCTTTATCGAGTCAGACTTTACAGCAAGGTTGCTCAGAAATCCAAATATATATGTGTGTTAAGTTATAAGTAGAAAACAAGGCCAACCTATGAAACAGAGAGTAGAGTTTTTGGTCATAGTTAAGAATTATTTTTTTCCATTAGAGACAATAGTCAGAGCTGATATTTCAATGTACACCGAGAAGAGGCAGCTGCCACCCCCTCATACTTTTTAGTTTTATTCCTGCCACTTATAATACAAATCCAAATTACTGTAGCAGATGCTAATCATGATGTGTCTATGGCCAGGCCTGTGAGAAAAGAAAACACGAAAAGGATATGGTTTTCAATTTATGAACATGATATCATATCAGATAGTTTTTCTCAGTGAAGTTAACCTTACTTCTTTTTTTAATCTTCTAGTTGTGGTAGATCTCTGTGTATTACTGAAAGGACTCTGTTAGTCCCCTAATAAAGCCCCATAAAACTCCAGGGATTACTTGTGAATGGTTCAGGTTGCTCTTTTTCCTGGAAGATGAATGTTTTCAGGAGCCATTCTGGTGAGCATTCAGAGCACTCCATACTCTGGCTCGCATCTCTCTTCACGGCATGGCTGGCAGCTCCAATAACGGATCTCTCTTTAGGTCTTTGGGTTTTTTGCTTTGCTTTTTTTTTTTTTTTTAAAGATTGGCACCTGAGCTAATAGCTGTTGCCAATCTTCTTCTTCTTTTTTTTTTTTTTTCGCTTTCTTCTTCTCCCCAAAGACCCCCAGTACATAGTTGTATATTCTAGTTGCAGGTCCTTCTGGCTCTGCCATGTGGGACACCACCTCAGCATGGCCTGATGAGCGGTGCATAGGTCTGCGCCCAGGATCCGAACCAGCAAGACCCTGGGCCGCCAAAGCAGAGTGTGCGAACTTAACCACTTGGTCATGGGCCGGCCCCTAGGTCCTTGGTTTTAAAACAGGATTATATTACTCTAGCACCATTGATAAAGAGATTTGGTGACAAAACATGAGAAGCGAAGCCATTTTAAACCTATGACCATAGAGCTTGGTTAAATAACCGTTTTTCTGCACATTATTCTGTTATTGTAGTAAGCTCTTTCATCAAGTAGATACTTGATGCCACACACAAATTGTGTTTAACAATATAGAACTCTGGGATCAGACACTCAGGGTTTATGCAGCCAGACAAATTGAGTTCAAATCCCATTATTGTCACATACTCTCTGAGAAATTTTGGCCAAGTTACTTTTCTGAGCTTGAGCTTTTTCATCTGTAAAATGGGGATGGTGGTAGTACCTTCTCCTGGAGCTGTGGCTGGGATTACGTGAATGAGCAAATGTAAGCACTTAGCGAGTGCCTGGTGTATAGTAAGTGTCCAGTACATGTTAGTGTTTATTCTTATTCAACTTACTACTTGACTGTTTTCGTGAGAGAGGAATACTATTCAGGTAAATTACACACTTGAATAATTGGGTAAAGGATGGCTACTTTCTAGGTCCTTATGAATTACCATTCCAGTTCGAGGGGGGACATGGAATGGCAGAAAAAAAAACCATTTTTTCCACCAGTATACCTAACATGTATATGGTTTGTTTTCTAAATGAAAAAATCCAGGCACCTGAATGTCTCACTTGTTTTAAGTTGAAAATTTATATATGAAAACCTTGTGAAATCTGTGGAAATGAAATCACATTTAATTGTGTATTTAATGGATCATGCCTATTGAAAAAAGTCAAAACTGTGCAGTGTGAAGACTGTTCTTGGAAGTCCCGGGCTAGGAGTAGCCATAAACCTACAGGGTGAAATTACAGCCTTTCAGAGCTGAGCTAAACCCTAGGGATCATGAAATGAGACTCTATCTCCTCCTTCAGGTTAAAGGATGTGCTAAGTATTTGCACAATTAAAAGCCACTTTTGAAATTCCTATTGTGAATTTCTCAATTGTTTTCTAATCTTTCAGTATGGTTAATTCACTTGCATGCTCATGAAAAAAAGTCCCTAACATTATATAGCCTACCTTATCCTGGGATAGACACTGTGACTTAGCCAATGATACATTTTATATATTTTATTCTTAACTGCATGTTTTCAGAAGTAGTGCCAACAGGGACTAATCAATAAAGTGAAGTCAGTTGGGTTCCTCACAGATTGCTCTTCCTGGATGCTGCATTTGAGTGAGGGGCCTTTTTGCTTGGAGGCCACGTGCATAACATGGGCAGTGGCTCAGATGGCAGCTAGCGGGGCAAGAAATTGGCAGAGGAGGAGCTGAGCTTGCTAGCTGCTGTGGAGAAAACTGAAATGCGTGCAGACTCAGTGCGTGGACAAGCTATTCTCTTCTTCCCCTCCTCCTGCACTCTGCCAACTTTGCAACAACAAATTAAAACTTTGTCATGAACTTATCTGATTTATAGATGAAGATATCAAAACTCTGACAAAGAGGTCAGAGTTTCATAACTGTTAATACCTGACAGACCTGGGACTCAAACTTCTGGCTTTCTTCTTCTAAAGGTTTATCACAACACCCATGTTGGTGACTGGGGAATGCCAGGAGTTACTCATTTTCCTCAGTGAAGAGTGTTCACGGCAAATGTTTCTTTCTTTAAGACAAACGGTAATGTTTAGCATTAAAAAAATGGATAATTTTTATTCTTCCTAACTGCACACTCTTTGTTCAGACAAGTGTGAAAGTCAACACAGGGCCTTCAGGCCCATGGGAAGTTTTCCTATCATACGGTGCCCTCTCCCTGCAGCTCCTGGGAACTAGGCATGTGTGCCTAGCTGAGAAGTAGAGGATAAAGTAAGGAATTGGGTGGAACGTCTGGTACTAAGAGCAGTCTTTCATTCCCATGATGTCATCAAGCAAGGCTGCTCCCTACACGGGAGAACAGATTTTGAACAATTACATGAAATCAATTATCTCATGTCATGAAGTTCAGAACATTATCATGTCTTGAAATTAGTTGTTTTGCTGTCCCTGACTTTGCTTAATCACCTTGTGGTTTCATTCAGAAAGATGCTCTTATCTCTGATCTTTTTCTCAGTGATGCTTCTAGATTTGGGGAATTTTCTAGGCTGTTGACATATTTGATGCTTTATAACTTCAGAATTTATAGTATGGATTTAATGCTTTAAAAGAGGAACAAGGCAGTGTTTTAGAAAACAGACATTTAGCTTTAAAAGACACTGTAAAGTGCAGATCACAATTGATATTCTCCCCTCTCCCCCTTTGCCTGTCGTTTCTACGGTTCATGCCATTTGTTAGGTAGTGGGACTTCATACATGTTACGTTTTCAGTGTTCTGCAATGTCAGTTTCCCTAAACATGAAACGAACAAAGAAACAAGAATCTCCTGGGGATAAAGGAAAGCTCTTGCTCTATAAATAGCAGATAGAAAATACGGGTTTTTTTCCTTTGAATTACCCTGTGTAATGACTGTATTTGTCTGTAGGAGAAAGCGCTCAGTGTGGTCTGTTCTCAGTTACCTTTCTTAAAGACACGCACAGATATCTACACAGGGCACGTGGCACGCCTCCGAGGCCCAGAGCTCACAGCTGGTGAGACTCAGGCAGCACAGGGCCACTTCTGTCCCTGCTTGCCGTCCGGAGCAGCGGCTGCGGGACTGGAGGACCGCCTGGGAGGTGGAGCCTGCCTGCTCGCCGCAGCGACTCCCTTCTCCTGTCTCCGCCGGCTGTGTGTTGGCGCCCCAGCTCGGGTGTGCTCCTGGGGTGGAAGAGGCAGGGTGTGCTCGCAGACCGTGGGATACACTGCAGTTTCTGTTTGGGGTGCCCCGGGAGAGAAACACCGGGAAGGGAAGACACTGCCAGTGCCATGGGTCAGCTCTGCTGCTTTCCTTTCTCAAGAGATGAGGAAAAAATCAGTAAGTGTGATATGCACGGTGCGGAATCCTAGGGCTGGATTATTCTGTGTAGCTGTCTTCTAGGGTTAGTTTGGTGTTTTTCTTATGGGAAAGAGCAGAATAATGAGCTGTGATTTTTCCTGTGTGTTTCTTAAAAGGGTTGGTAGGCGTGCAGTTAATAATTAACTGTAAAAGTACAGTAACTCAATAAATAGGCTACGTTAAAAATACAAAATACTGAAAACTCATTTTTGATTTTCTTGTGTTGGTATTCTTACAGGTCATTTTTATCACACTATCTAGAGTCAGAGTTTGGTTCTGAGTTTCTTTAAGTCATGGCATACGATTTGATATATCGTACAAGTCAGACTTCATTTTTCTTATCTGAAATTGGGATATTTTCAGAGCAATGCTCAATAAGAACATATGGAGGAATAAAGCTGGCTCTAAAATGATGTATATTATGCATTTTCAGGTATTTTCGTGTGTCCTCTGCTTTGTTCTCCATGGAGGGGATTCAGGTGTATCTGTAAGACCACTCAGAACAGTGGGGCTACTTTGCTTCCAGCAAAAACCTCAGTGAATATCTTTAAACAGCTGTCAGGCAGATTGCACATCTGCTTTTGGTCCAGAAAACGGAACTTAAAGTGATGACAGTTGCAGTAAAATGTTTTCCTCACTGGCTTCTGTGCATTCACTTTGATTTCAGCTCGGTTCAGTACAGTCCCTGCATTTTCATTCGTGTGCTGAGTGATTTGCCTTATGCCAGTTGCCCCCAAATATAGAATTTTTACTTCTTTTTCAATAAAATGGTTACAGTCGTAACTGACTAAATTTGCAGCCCCGTTTCTGTCCCGTCACTGTTTTATTTAAATAAATCTAAATAGGTCTACAGAATCTCATGGTATCTGCTTCGGCTACTCAGAGGTCCACATCTGGTTCATATTTCCTGATGCTTGTTCTTCAGGAAACTAGCCAGGGACAGGTTCGCAAAAATTAATACATATCCTATCCCAGTTCACTTGGGAAATCAGCCAGTTTTTACAAGAAATCTTCTGAGAATGCTTTGGAGTAAATGTTGGGAGACTACAGAGCTTCTGATGTTTAGCAAGAGCCAATAAGCTGTGCTCTGAATTTGACTTGTGCAAATGGTACTGTGCATTACACGATGATCCTGATCTTAAAACCCGGGATGACTTTACAACCAAATCGTTCACTTTCTAACAATGAGCATCGGCATTTGTTTGGCAGCCTGAAACTTTTCAGCTATCTGTGAGAATGATTTCTCTGTGGTTCCGGAAGCTTGGGTTGGTTGATTCATTCCTTGAGGACCAGCCCTGTCTGAAAACCCTTGATGTAGACAGATGTAGGGACAGTGCGTTCTTTCCTTACCCACCTCCACGTCCTATCCCTCTGCTCCGGGTTTTCCCAGGAGCACCTGCTTTCCTTCTGTGCCTCTTCCTGCCCTGTCAGTGAGCAGCCTTCTTGGCTCCAACTGAAGAAGTCGTTTAGACTCAATGAGGAATTTGCTCTTGTCTGTCTTTCTTATCTGATCATTGGAGTGCAAAGTCTTGTGTTTTACACACAGTGCTTCTTCATATTGGTTCACAGGAAGTGGTATATACTGCTTTGGGGGTTTACTTTCTCAAATGCCAAAATTTTAAAAAGAAAATGAAGACAGGACACTGAGCTTGAAGTGAAGTTCTAGTCCAGAAGTGCCAATTACGGGTAGAATCAATGCCTTTGTGCCCCCTTCCCCACTGGCCCCCTGGGCTTCCCCATTCTCTCCTCATCCTTCTTTCATCTCTTTGGCTTTGTCATTGCTTCACTGTTTTTCTCCTCCTAGTCTGCTCCACACTCCATTCATGCACCTCATCAGCTGTTTTCTCATTCTGGGTCTAATTTCTCTGCTAAAAGATGGTCTAAAGAGAAGTTTCTCTGCCAGACACTGCTGTGCTGCTGGTAATACGTGTCCAACAGTACTTACAAAGGGGACCTGAAAAAAAGTGGCAGAGAATTTGTTAGCTAGCCTGCCTCAGGAAACATGTAAATTAGCACTAACTGTAGATATCCTGTCCGTAAGCTGTGTTGATAACATGTATAAGAATCCGTAATAGATGTCTGGGAGCGCCAGCATTTTTCTCATCTTGCTGCTGGATTGTACAGGAACCTCCTGAGTCTTATTCATCTTTGTATCCCCACTCTGAGCCACGAGCTTGCTGAGGACCTACTAGGGGCAGAGGACAAAAATGTGAATGCCTACACCTTTCTAATTCTGCTATGAAAGGTGAGGGCACTGGAATGTACCTCCTGAGGGTCACGTTATGGAGAATTAAATGAGTTTTTGGTGAAGGTTTAAATTTGTGGATGTCATTCTCAAAACACAGGTGACCTTGGAAGCCCATCCTCTATAGTCCTGCAGAAATACAGAAAGGACATACCCAGCTGGCCAAGTGGTAAGAGTCAAGTGACCCCCCCTGCCCTCCCGCTGCTACTTTATTCTTCTTTTGCCTGTTGCTGGTGGTGGTAGATAGAAAGGATTCTCATTTATTTGATTTATTGGTGCTACTATTTTAATCCACTGATAGCCAACAAATGATTTTGTGGTCAACTAGTTGTGCAGGGGCCTCAGTTTGTGTGGGAAGTTAACTGTCTCATAGGCAGGAACCTTGATAATGGGGTGAAGAGCCACATGCAGGAGAGCTCGTCATGGTTTATTTATCAGTTAATGCAGCACGAAATAACTAGGCCTTTATTGTTTAAATTCAAGAAATTGAACATTTTCTCAAACTGTATGCTTTTTAGCCACAATAAGTAAGAATATACTGGCAATAAATACATGTTTCTTGGAAGATTAAGCTCTTTCTGTTGCTACACAGGAACGTTTGTGACATTAAACATTACTGTAGGTATTGTAGGATTAACAATGTTGTAGATATTCTCCAAAGTAGTTTTTGCTGAATTCTTTGTAAGACTTGTTTTCTTTGAATTACCTAATTTCTCCAGGCGAGCTTCCTAGAGGGAATGGCCGTGAGCAGGAATGTTATTGCACAGGCTTCCTGACCAAAGCAGTTTATCTATCTCATTAAGTCAACCTCAAAAGAAAACTTAATGATGAAGTAGACACCTCTATAACTAATTAGAAAACGTTTCACTTGCTCTTTTCCTATTGCAGATTTTCCCATTTTGGAGTACATTGCTTTTATGTAGAATGAAAGAGGTGAATGTCCAGAGATGAACCATCCTGCCTCATGAAGTAGTCAGCTTCCTGTCCCTAGAGGCATTTAAGCACAGGATGAGGAGCCACAACTAGTGATGCTGGAGGGGAGAAGGGAGTAGCTAGTGAATGGATACACTGACCGCTCTTGACTTTCTAGCCCTGACATTCTGTGACGCTGAAAATAAAATAGTATTAGTGCGTATTTTAACAAGACATATTTTAATTTTAGAAGTGTGTATTTTAACAATGCACACATTTTACTTTTATATATGAAATTATGTTTCAATATAGTCTTTTTGGGTGGAATGACTTAGCAGGACCATTTATAGTATCCATTTCATAAATGTGAGTGGAATCTCAAGATAGTTTGTTTCTGATGATTTGGAATTTGATGGTATAACATTAATATATAAATTGAGGTAAACAGTGTTAATTTCATGTCTGGTGAATACTTCCATTTTTGAACCTTAATTACTATGGTGCTTATTGTTCAGTTATACTCAGGGAAGTCTGTATTTAGATTTTCCAATTCTCCAGAAGGTTTCCTAGAAATCCTATAGCCTTACGCTTTGCTCTTCTCATTTGTGCTTCAATGCACTGACTTTGAGGTTATCTTTAGTGTGTGTGCTCTATCTCCTTACACCTCAGATTTCAAACACCTCATACACAGGACAGGACCCAGGTCGTATACCTCTCTTTGCAACACCAGACCCTAACATGCTGTCTTACCCAGAGGAGGCATGTTCTAAATGTTTGTTAGTGAAGAGAATGATACACATTTCCTGTTAGGTTTTGAGTATGAGAGAACTTCAGTATAAGTCCAGCCTATCAAGGGACAGAATTTGGAATGACTCTGGTTACTGAATGTACCAGAGAAACATTTTAACAGGTTCTCACTTGGGTGCTACAGCACAGGCCCCAGGAAGTGTGTGATGAGGAACCTCCCATCAGGGGCAGTAACACTCATTTTCCTTCTTTGCCGTAGAAATGTGTTTGCACGCAGGGGACAGAGCGTGACTCTAGTTCTGCTCTGCCTGTTGAAAACCACTGGCCCATCCCTTGGAAGGTGGTTTTTACTGTAGAAGGAGCACAGGACTCGTGGTAGGGAGACCTGGACTATAAACCCAGCTCTGCCACCAACATCCTGTCTGACACTGGGAAGCTGCTGACATCTCTGGGCCCAATTCCTCATATTTAAGAAGCGGTGGTAAACTACCAACAGCTTGAACGTTTATTTGTTTTTTCCCCATTTGTCTCTTATAGCTAAGAGTCTAGGAAATAAATATTATAGATATGATTCGGTTCCTTCTTCTTCCTCTCTCCTCCTTCTCCTCCTCCTCTTCTTCCTTTTCTTTTTAATGTATTGAGTGTGTGCTGTGTGACAGGTGCTATGCCAGGATCACTCGGAAAACAGCTTATGAAATGAAACTATTAGAAAATAAATACTTCCCAACTGTCCTGTTTAAGAGAGGAAGTGGCTGAAAGCCAGTAGTTTGGGGGAGTTCTCAGTTATGGTCCTCCAGGGGTGCTGTGGGGCCAAGAGCAGGTAGGAGGCTGGGACCCCGAGCTGCTCATTATCTGCTGCCCCCCTCTGGAGCTATGAAGTGCACCCAGATCATGGTGCTCTGTGTAACCAGAGACTAAGTTTTGCATGTGATTTCTCTGGGTAATGTTGGGGTAGCAGCAGTGACGGTGTGCAATATAAAACATTTAGTCATAGTCACTAAAGATTAGATGTTTACTTTATTAAATAATGTGCACCCAAGAGGTTTTTGATTCTAAAATAAAGTAGGGGAAGATGAAAGCAAATGCTAATGGTTACTACCTCCCTGGGCCCCTTTGTTAATTCCTAGGTTATATGGTGACTGAACTTCCTTTTGTTGCTGTTCTCAGACCTTTTTAGAGTTTGCCTGGATTCTGTGGTCAAATGTTGAATACCTTTCATTGGGAGTAGCAAGACTGTAGACCTTTTCCCAGCCCCTTGTGCAGTCCCTGGTTGCTGTGAGCTCCACCCAGTTGCCCTGTCAGGCAAGTGACATGAGCTGTCCCTGTGTCTTCTTTCCTGGGGGCCATGTAAAAAAGGAGTGGGGAAGCTGATGTACATAAAGCTTTTGGCTAATAGAAGAAAGCTTCGTATATTGCCCTTTCCTGGGGTATTTGCATTTTAACGAGACTAAGTTATGCCAAGTGCTCTTGGGAAGTATTGGTAAAAATGATAAATTAAGCAGTGGTATTGACTTAGTCCGAAATAATCTGTAACGGAGGAATTTCGGCAACTAGTAAAACTCTTTCAGGGCATCTGATAAATCACTTCCTGTAGATAATTGCCTTCTGTTTAATTAAGTCGGCCCTGCCTAATATGTAGGTCTTGGAGCTTTCATCCACAAACTTCAGATACCCACAGTAAAGAAACTCAAAAGAGCCCCAAACTCTCAGTGCTGAGAGCAGGGGGTTTTGGAGGCAGATGGACTCAGCTTGCATCTTTGGTTCTAACATTTACTATGTAACTTCTCTAAGCCTCTGCGCCCTCATCTCAAAGGTCTACTCATTGTGAGAATTAAATAAGCCACTGTCTATAAAATACCTGGCACTGTGGTTGGCGTATAATAGGCCCAGTAAATATAATTTCTCTGTAACAAATGAGAGTGCACTGTGTAACTGTAGTCACCTTAGACGTCAGCTCGACAGAACCGTGGGTTTATTTTCATCATGCTCAGGAGGGGAACAAATGGACTTAGAATTTCTGATCTTGAATTGTTGAGTGGACTGACAAGATTTATCTGTGTAGCATCCTTTCCTTTGGGGGGTCCCTCTCCTTCTCTTTGGGACTCTGTCTATCATGATGCCTTGTTTCCTGCCCTAGGAGAGACCTGTGGTCCAAGCAGAGTTAACTGGAGCCTTCCCTAAGATTTGTACAGGGTCTGTCTTCCTTTGGATTTTGAGTGGGAAAGATTTAAGCGTAAGATTTCTAGTTGGTAGGGAGTGAGGGGGAATCTTCCTGACTGTGAAACCAGCACAGAAGAAAGAGGCCTGAGAAGGAGAGAGAAAGAGACAGTCTTGATATTGTTTGAGCCTCTGAGTTCAGCCATGACTAAGACCTTCTCCTTTACACGAAGCAATAAATCCTCCCCTTTTCTTTGCTTAAACTTGCTTGAGCTACATTTTTGTCACCTGTACAACCCAATGGCTTCAGATACTATTCTAGAGGACACTCAGTGTATGTAAGAGTAGACCTATTCTGGAACAAATATTTCCAAACCTAGTAAAGAAGTGAAACTCTGATTTCTTCTGAAGCTTCGTGTTCCATTTTAGTGGCAGTGAAACTTAGCCTTGAGTGCGAGCTGTTAGGAAGAGTAAATCAGTTCCCTTCAATCAGTGTTGTTGAGCACATCCCACTGGGAAATTCTGAGCACGTTGCACTTGTAAAGTTAATGGGAGGTACCGTGATGATACATGGTCCTTGTTGTTGGAGGATTTCTCTTTAATTTATGTGACTTTTAAAAAGGAGTGTGTTGGATCCCAGTGTGTATTATTGTCCTGAACCGAAAAAGCCAAGGTAGACATTCTGGATGCTCTCAGTCTCAGCCCTTCCGTCCCGGGGAAGTTATGTAGCTACGTCAGCCAAGTCCAGTGAGAGCGAGTTAATCGCCCCCAGAATGGAAGTTACCTCAAGCTCCTATCACAGGCAGCGGTTACCGCTTGACATGGGCAAACACAGTTTCTACAACAGCAAATAAAGTTTCCTATAACAGACATTTATAATGTCAGTGGTACAAGTTAACAGACCTTGGAACTATTAAGACCAGCCTTTCTGTTATATAGTAATGTTCTTTGCCCTTAGCAAATAGTCATAGGCAAAAACTGAACTCTGTGATGAAAATGTGAAGAATGAGTAAGGTTTTAATTTAAAATCTATGCTAACTAGGATATAAATGATATTAATTTTACTAAAGGCTGAGTTGAAGACACTTGAGGCTTATAATTCTCTGTTTCTACACACTGCCCCCAAAACTGATGAATTTAGTCAAGGGCGTTTGTAGACCTTAGACATATATACAGAAAAATTATAGCACCAGGGAGAAAGCGATGTAAAAACCAGATGCTTGTAGTGGATGGAGAGAGAGTTTCACATTCCCAAGAGAAACAGAGCTCGCCCAGCTGGTAAGCTGATGAGAGAGAGAAGACGGAATCTGACGGGAAGGGGGACCCACCTTTGTGACGTGTCTCAGCAGCCCCTCCCGGCGCCACTCCTCTGACTTTGTGGTTAGATAGTTGGTGTTGGCATTTGCTGTGTACATTACATCAAGTTTCAATTTGATGGCTCACATCTGACTGTTAGAGCAAAAATGAAATTCACGCTTTCTAAGCATTTAAAATATTCAGCTAAAGTTAGCTGTGAAGCTCAGCTTTTCAGAGTTATGATTGATGTTTGTGATAGCTAATAAACTGGCAAGCAGACGATCTGTTAATCTAAGACTTTCTGTCTGGATCTGTAGCAGTCAGACCTTATATAGGAGTCTGACGAGCGGGAGTGTTCCTAAGGAGGGAGGCCAGGATGGAGAGAGCCAGGAAACTGCATCCTAAGGGGACGCTGAGGGACTCCAGCTGCTTAGCAAAGGGGAGAGAAGGCAGATGAAGTAGTTGTCTTAAAATATTTGAGGAGCTGGCCTGGTGGTCCAGTGGTTAAGTTCACACACTCTGCTTTGGTGGCCCCAGGCTTGGCCATTTTGGATCTCGGGTGTGGACCTACACACCAGCTGTCAAGCCATGCTGTGGCAGGTGTCCCACGTATAAAAGTAGAGGAAGATGGGGACGGATGTTAGCTCAGGGCCAGTCTTCCTCAGCAAAAAGAGGAGGATTGGTGGCAGATGTTAGCTCAGGGCTAATCTTCCTCAAAAAAAAAAAAAAAATTGGAGAATTCTTTAATGTGGAAGGAAGGAAGAGTTATTCTCTCTGGCTCCAGGGGGCAGAATCAGGACAGTGAGTGTTAGTTTTAACACATTTTCTTGTGGTGATTTTAGAAGCCAAATGGTAAAGATACATTAAACTGGGTAGTATTCTAAATATGTTTACAATAACTCTTTCTTTCTTTTTTTGTGAGGAAGATTGGCCTGAGCTAACATCTGTTCCCAACCTTCCTCTTTTTGCTTGAGGAAGATTGTTGCTGAGCTAACATCTGCGGCAATCTTCCTCTATTTTGTATGTGGGATGCTGCCACAGCGTGGCTTGATGAGTGATGTGTAGGTCCACACCCAGGATCTGAACCCACGAACCCTAGGCTCCCGAAGTGGAGTGCGTGACCTTAACCACTATGCCACTGGGCTGGCCCCAATAACCCTTGTTTTAAATAATAAAAATACTGAAATGGAGTCCTAAAATACAGAGAAGTTATCATAGTCAAATTTTGCATTAATAATTCTTAATACATTGCCTAAAAGAGGATATTTTCAGGAAGAGTTTTCAAACTGTTTTAAGCCACCAAACTCTTTCTTTAAAGAGAAAACCAAAATTTTTATATAAAAAAAACCTGTATGCCTCTTTTTATTTCTTATTTTACAATAACTATTAAATGGATATTTTAAATTAGTACCTTAAGGATCAACAAACTTGCTTTAAAACAGAAATATAGTATACACCTTAGAGCTCTTGTCTAGGTACATTGCTGTATCTGTTTACCACATCAAATGTTGATTATTGAACTTGATAGTAACAGCTGGCAGTTGGTATCAGTAAGTCCTAGAGATACCAAGCTAAAGTATGTTGCCGATTGTATGGTTGTCTTTATTACAAAATTTTTATGACAATATTTTGTCCAAATTAAGATTTATTTTAAATTAATTGTCTCTAACATGAGTGTAGTAAATTTAAGATAAAAATTCATTGTGATGCTATCGTGTACCCACTACTGTATACTATACTCTATACTTTACTTAATTTTCAATGTAAATTAGATTTATAGACTTTTAGGTTTTATAGAACCTAAAAATGTATACATAGAACTACATGAAATTTGTATATTAAATCAAAAGCCATAAACAAATTGTTTTATGGGGAAGCAAGTTCATGAAATATACAGTTTTTCTAAAAAAAATCAGCCTCATATCTGCTCCCAGCTTTGCACCCTTTGCCTTTGTCATTCATGTCTTAGTCCTCTGTGAAAAGGAGATTGTGGGGGAAAAATACAGAAGTAGTTTGTGTCAGTTAGGATCCAGTCGGGAAAATAGGAATTACACCAGTGATTTTAACAGAAAGAATTTAACGTAGGGAATTAAACAAGACTTCGAGGAATAAAGGGTGAAAGGCAATACTGAGAACAACAAAAACCTTCAGACTGGGGTCACTGGAGGTGGGGTGGCCCATGGAGCCGAGACCCAGACCTTCAAGGAGGAGTTCCTGTCTCCCAGGAGGAGCCCCAGAATACAGGAAAGGGACCTGCGAAGCTAGGATTTGGCTTCTAAGGAGGGGACACTGGCCAGCTTTGCTGTTATCTCTGTGGGAATGCAATGAGGCTGATTCCAGGAGTGAGGAAAAAGATGAAAACTGGAACCAACTGCTGCTGGAGCTACTGGCTGCTGCCAGGGGGACGAGCCATAGCTGGGGCCACACCAGGGACGGGAGCAGTGAGCAGATCCCCAAGGGCAAGCTCCTCTTCCTTGTGCAGCTGTGCAGGGTCCCTCTGCAGCCCCTTCATGGAAGAACCTGATGGATCTAGCTAGCCGGGGAGAGAGACTGTTTGCTGCCTTCCAGCTCCTGCATCAGAAAGCTTAGTGGGGAAGGTGGGTTCAGAGCTCAGAGACGGTAGTTTAGTTCCTGGCACACAGGTGTGGGCTTTGGTTTCACAATATCTTTTTTTTTTTCCCATTGTTCCAAGGTAAGCATTTAGTTTTTGTCAATTTGTGGCCCTTATTTCTTTTGGGACAAAAATAATAATGATATTAATTAATGGTGTATAAAATTCCGCAAGTTTTTATAAATTATATAGACATGTGAATCTTTCAAAAGAAATACAGTTAAAAAAATAGGTATGCTACAGTAATTCAAACTAATCGTTGATAAGATGTTTCTAAAGAAAATCCCACCCAGATAAATTTAACAAACTTAAAAAGAACACATTATTTTAAATTAATTCATCAACAGGATATGAAAATTCTTTAAAAATAGTGTATTCTTTTAAAGTTTGTTAAGTATGTGTTGCCAGTCTTACAGTGTGATTTTTTGATGAGTATTTCTTTCTTTTCCCCAGTTTCATTGAAGTATAATTGACATACAATTTTGGTGAATATTTCTTTAAACCAGTTCTTCTGCCAGATTAGTGATGTTCCCTGTCAAAGTATGATTTAGGGACAGGTTAGGTATGAGATTGGGATGGAGTTAACCTGCACCTGGGCGACATGAGGGTTTGGAAAGGATGAGCTGAGCGCTCGCGGCTTTGGGGGTTAAAGGAAACCAAAGGCTCTGATGCCAGGAGGCCGAGGCAGTTGGTGGAGTGTTCGGTGGGGAGCTGAAAAGTTGGAAGAATTCTTAAAAAGGTCTGGGAACCAGTTGATCAGAGCAGATATAGAAAAGGGCAGCAACAAGAGTCCAGGCAGTGAGGGGATAGAGTCTGAAGTCACATATATCAAGGCAAATTTATTCTTTTTTAATTAAATGGGAGAACTTATTGGCTCATGCATGTGAGCAATGAGAACGGTAGAGTTGACCTTGAGACTGACCTACAGGCATTGTCAACCCTCCATCTCTCCTTTCAGTTTCTGTGTTCTCACCTCTCAGGCTTTGCTCAATGATAGGGATATGACTTCCAGCAGCTCTGGGGAGCATTTTTAATGCTCAATATTCAAGTAGGATGAGTTTCTTTCTCCTAATTCCCATATATAAAATCTAAGAGAAGGTATAGGTTGTAAACTGCCCAACCCTGGAGGATACTATATATGTCAAAGACATTGTAATTTATGTATTATGGCATGAAATACCTTTATATACTAACAAAGGCAGTATATTATGCAAAATTCCCAAGAGATAGAAATGAAGTGTCTTGAGGAAGAGACACCTTAAACATGTTTACATGGGGCACCATATGGACCAGTGGTATCTCTGGTGGACCAGCAGCCCTGCTGGAGCCATATAGAAGGTGAGCCATTATTGGAAGGGGAGAAGTGAAGTGGACGCTCTTACCAGAAGGGGTGGAGGGTGGGTGAGGAAGGGATTTGGGGCAACCTGTTATGAAGTGGATGTGGCCTGGAGCCTATGGGGGTGGTCAGCAGTGGAGTAGTCACTGATCCTGAGGAACCATGGTTTGCTTTTTTGACTCTTGACGAGGAGAACCACCATGCCTCCCCTTGCCCTCTGAATGTTGGGAAACTCAGAATCCAGTCCACAGCTCTCATAATCTGCAATTCTGTGATCTCTGTTTCCCTCCATTCTTTACTTGCTATTATAATTTATGTCTTTTCTTGGTCCTGATTTTTACGTTTTACTTATAGTGTATCTTTCACTGCATTTTTTTGCCGTTAATTATCTCAGATCTGGTTGGGATTGGACAATGAATGGGTGAATGGATGGAAACAAGCACAAAGGGTATGACATTTACCACATGTGCCTAACGTATGTTCTGAAGTAGATATGTTCCTGGAAAGTTGCATGTAAACTAAACTTGATATGATTATTTTTATCAGATGTGATGTTCAAATACAGAAAATCACTATTTTTAACACCTCACATTTCAGTTTGGTGCATCTAGAAACTGAAAACCGTCTGTATCTCACTGTTTGAGCTGCAATCTGTTCCGATGTCTGCTGGGAGGCCTTCTGCAAGATCAATAGCAGTAGCTCTTCTCTTTACCTAGGAAGGAACATGACTTAGTCACAGAAGAATGTACATGCAAGCTATAGAGAAGAGTGCATAAATTTCTTGTTTGCAACTATTCCAACATTGTTTCAAGAAACATACTGTATAAAGTGGGTAGTTTGCCCATATCCTGTTTGCTCCCGGGATGTATAGCAGAGAGCTCATAAACAAATAGCCTTGTAATCTTACACATTGAAAGAGGATCGTGGTATCCCTTTCATTTAAATCAAAACAGTAATAGCAGTAGCTAATTTTATTGAATACTTACTGTAAGGGGAGCGCTGTGTTCAGTGCTGTGTATTATTACCTTATTTGATTTTCACAACAGCCCTATGGTAGGGAACTGCTATTATCCTTGGTTTCCAGATAAAGAAAGTGAGCCTTTGCAGGATTAAGCTAGCGAATGGAGGAGCTAGGATTCTAGTCCAGGTATTCTGACTCGATAATGTAACAGGACGCATTATAAATATTTTCTGGTTGGAAGTCTCATTTTAGAGCTAAAAATGTCATAGACAATATCATAGGAATAGATTTCCAATGGCCAGATGTACAGCAGCGTCATGGTATAATGGCAAGAGTGTGGTGTGAGTCCCAACTCTGTCATGTTTCAGTTGTGCAGACTTGGGCAAGTCTCTTGGCTTTGCTGACCCTTGGTTTCTCGTAGGTAACAGAGTGATAATAATAGTGAGCTTTTGATTTAAACGTGTGAAAAAAAAGCCAGGCACATAATAGGCACTTAATATTAGGTAGGCTTGTCATTAATAAAAAGATCCATAAATACAATTATTGCAATGGAATAAAGCAGTGTTAGGTTCTTTGTGTTATGAACGTAACGTAAGTGTGCAGAGTCTTGGGACTCGATATGCAGGATGCTGGGTCTTAGAAGACGCTGGTGATGAAGGAGCGTGGCTCCTCAGCCTCCTCCTTTCCTGGGAAGCGACTCTAAGCAGCTGCAGTGGGGCGGGCTCTTCAGAGAGAAACAGTGGGCATGATTGGGGGCAAGACTGGGATCATCTCTGATTTCCTTCTAACCATCTTTTCGGTGCCCTGCTTTGCCTGGGACATCAAGTCGCCTTTCGGGTGGCCTGGAGAGGAAGCCCAGTGTGACAGTGATTGCTCCTTGTCTACTCTGGTACCACGTGTGCATGTTTCTTACCGATTCCTGAAATTCCTTTGACTGGGGGCAATTCTTCCATAGTTAGAGGTCAAGAGCTTGAGAACCAAACTCAACTGATGGAAGAAGTGAATTTACATTTGCATCCCACCGGCGCATCACTCAACAGGTTTAAATGTTGGTTTCATCTCCTAGAGTAAGAATTCATGTATTTAGAGAACTTTAATGACCAGGAGATATCACCAAAGAGAACTTTAAAACCGTTTGATTTTCGTCTGAATGCTTTTTGTAATCTCTAGTAAATTGATGGTCTTAGGTCACTGAGAAGATAAACGTATATCCTAAGTTACTTTCTTCAATCATTCTTCCTGAGGCTAAGGCAATAAATTTATGAGTTCATCACGCTTCAGTTTTTTTCTTTTAAATGTGACAAGACTGCGTTTAAGGAACACAAGTGGCAGTACAGGCGAGGGCGGCCGTGGTAGGGGGTGGGAGTGAGCAGTGACACGGACCCTGGGACCTCTCCCCTCTCTAGGGACTCACACTGTCCTCCTTGGAGCCTCTCAATAGTCCCATGGGGACAGGAGAGCAGGATGATGATGGGCCCCATTTTACAGGTGGGAAAACTGAGTTTTAGTGCTTAGAACTCAGTGCTCAAGTATGTGCTCGGTTTCTTTCTTTATTTTTATTATGTGCCGAGAAGAATGGCAAAAGGATGACCTTAAATTATCAGTTTTCTCTTGATTTTATTTTCCTGATTAATCCTCTTCTCTTCATGTTTTCTTTAGCATTTTCCATTCTCTACCTGACTCACTAGGATTGCTTTTATAATACCCAATTGACTCGGTCCACAGATTGCTCATATTCACAAGCAAAATACGCTAACTAGTTAGTTCTGTGCACCTGGATGTTCATGGTCAGACTTTAAAATTAGGTTTCAGAAGCCATCAAAGAAAACAAACAGTGCCATTTTAACTTATTTTATATGTTGGCTAGTTGAATAATTAGCGTGAAAATTTTGCAGGGTAAAACTCATTCCACATGCTCATCCGAAAAGGGTTTGGTTTAGGATTAGAGAGCTGAGTTCAAAAGAGCTATGTTTGAATACTTTTAAAAAAATATTTCTTTCAACCTGTGATATTTAAAACATTTATGATACCCTTGATCACATTGTAGTGATGCTTGTATTTTGGGCCCTCTCACTAAGCGTAGTGCCTGGTCATTTGAACTGAACCTGAAACAAGGTGGAGCAAAATCACTGGGGCACACTGATGTTTTCCTATAAAATAATAGGAATGTTCTGAGGCCCAAGCTTATATTCTTAAACATTAGCAGTGTCCTGAAAATCGAATTTTCTTTTAGCATTATACCTCATGGGTTGAAATAAGCAATTCCTTGAAGACAAGCCTTAATAACCTGTGTACGTCTCGGAATCTGGAAGTGTAATTTGATCATCGTAGGCGCTCTGGAATAAATGATGTGCAGGCTCCTCGGTATGTCCTCCAGGAGCCCTCACAGCCTCTCCCCTGCACACGTTTGCTGCCTCATCTTTCTCCTTCCCTCCCACCTCATCAGTCACTTTAGACCAAGCTCCACAGTTACCCAAACAAGCAGGCTGGTCTTACCTCCCTGCCGTACCATTTCGACCCTGGCCCTCCTGATAAACACTTACTCATTTTACAAAATCCTGCTCCAGCATCACCTCCTGCATGAAGCTTTCTTTCGATGTTTTCCCCTGGATAGAATTGACCACTTTTTACTTTGTGTACCCACTCTATATGGTACATCTTTCCTTCAGAGCATTTTTGATCTCTTATTTCTTAACATGTGTTTCTACCTCTACTGAATTGCTGGAGTCCTGAAGGCAGGGCCCATGTCGGATTCATTTCTGTATTCATAGCAGCAATGCTTGTCACAAATAGAGGATGCTCGGGGAGTGTGTGTGGAAGGAAAGATGGAAGGGAGAAAAGAAGAGAGGAAGGAAGGAAGGAAGGAAAGGAGGGAGGGAGGAAGGGATTGTCCTGCATTAATTGATATCCATCATTTACTCTAAACATTTCAATCTGGGAATGAAACCTTCCAAAATTTTCTTTCCCAATCAACCAATCATTAAATTATGTCTTATTTCTCACGCGTACTTCCATTTCCTCACGGTGGCTGTGCTCCAGAGAGCTGTGGAGCATCTGCCCGGGGGTGGGTGTCCTAGATGAGGTAATCTTCCTGATTTCGAGGGAGAGCTGCAGACTCCCGTCACCTCTACTGTGTGATCTTAGACAATTGATGTAACCTCTTGTGTCTCATTGTTCTTACTTGTCACATCAGGGAAATAACAACTCCTGTACCTCATAAGCCTTCTGTGAGAACCAAATGAGATAATGTTTCTGAAAGCACTTTGGAAGTGTGAAGCATTATCTAAACGAATGGAAGGAAGTATTCTTGTTATTGCCATTAGTGACCTGGCACCATGGGCATTTTCTCGGCCTGTAGAAACTTCCCATCTGCGTGTGTCCTTATTACTTATAAAAGAGGCAAAGTGATATCTACAGTTGTGATTTATGCACCAGATTAGATTGATGGCAATGTTTACGCTGCTCATTGGTGAACATTGCTTTGAGAACAGGAAAGTGAGTTTTATTTCTACTTGAATCAACTCCTAGCTCAGAATATCAGCCAAAAAAAAAAGTACATATTATTGTAAGCAGGTCTGTTGGCTAAACAAATGAAAATTAATTCCAACTAGTCATGCTTTTAAATTTCATGCAGAAGTCTCTTAAAATAGATGATAATACATTATGTGAACATAATACTTTTAAGATTCTAAACAATGTTCATTTTCTGGCCTCCTTGTTTTCCTGCCAGACAAGAACATGATGACTTGAAAATTTATTTTGACACATTGGAAACTGTATTTCTTCTTTGTCATAAGAATAATTTTTCAACAATAGTCATACTTCCGTTGATACTCCTTTAGCCTAGGACTTGTGTCTAGAATGTCTGCTTTTTTAATCCGTGCTCAAAATTGCACCTCTCAGTCAGCTTTGCACAGAAGGATGTACAGTGGTCCAAACAATCAGGGATCCTGAGAACTCACATTCCAAGTGGGACAAATATAGGAATCAAAATTCAGGGAGGACACACCCTGGGTTTGTACGTAAGAGAGAGCAGTTTATGATAGGGAACAGGAGAGGGGAGCATACAGACCATATGAGGCAAAACAAGTGAGCAAAACAAAACACAGTGAACACCGTGCCCTTGAAAGAAATGTCAACAACAGAGTGTTGATGATCACTTGTCAATCAGAGTACTGGGTACCAATTTAGTTGGCACTGTTTGAGCAGATTGGAGCAAACGATACATGTCTGATACACTGAAGGGGAGAATTAAAACAATTTGGGTCTTATTCATGCTTGGAAACCACCCCAGTCTGTTTCACTGGAAATTATTCGTCAGATTTTGATATTGAGCACAACAGAAAAATTTGATTCCGAAGGAAAGCAGCTGAGGGTCTGAGGCCTGCAGATGGGAGGCATTGCAGAATCTACAGTTGAGATGTGTATCTTAGAACAGAGAGTGGAGCTGAGAAAGTCATCCTCGTTACCAGCTGCATGCCAGATGCAGAGTGACAGGGCGCCAGTCCATTCAGTGAGTCCACAGGCTGACCCCAACAGGTCCCTTAACGGTCCCTCGTCGTGGGGAAGAAACTGTTCTCTTTAGTATTTTTTAAAATTTAGGTATAATTTATGTACAGTAAAATTCACTTTTTTATGTGCAGTTCTGAGTTTTAATCAACACAAGGAGTCCTATAACCACCACCACAGTCGAGAGGTGAACAGTTCCATTACCCCCAAATCTTCTCGTGCCCCCTTAGAGTGAACCCCTGCCCTCATGCCCAGCCCTGGTCTGTTTACAGTACTGGTAGTTTTATTTACCTTTTCTAGAATGTCACATAAATGAAATCGACCGTATGCAGCCTTTGACTGGCTGCTTTCACTCAGCGTGATGTACGTTAGATCCATCTGTGCTGTTGCGTCTATCAGCATTCATTCCTTGGTGTTGCTGAGGACGCTTCCTTGGTGTGGCTGTACTACGGCTTATTGATTCATGCACTAGTTTGGGGCAATTATGAATAAAGAGCTACTACAAACATTCATGTATAGGTTTTTGTTTAACATATGCTTGCATTCCACTTGCTTTCAATTTTACCTAGAAGTGAGATAGCTGGGTTGCATGGTAAGAATATGGGTAACTTTCATAAGAAAAACTTTTATAAAAAATTTCCCAATGTTTTTTACAAATTGGCTATACCATTTTTGCATTCCCACCAGCCACAGGAGTTCCAGTTGCTTCATATCCCCACCAAGACTTGATGTTGTCAATCTTCTTTTAAAAATTATTTATTTATTTTCAGATTGGCACCTGAACTAACAACTGTTGCCAATCTTTTCTTTTTTCCTGTTTTTTTTCCCCAAATCCCCCCAGTACATAGTTGTATATTTTAGTTGTGGGTTGTTCTAGTTGTGACATGTGGGACACCGCCTCAGTGTGGCCTGATGAGCGGTGCCATGTCTGCACCCAGGATCCGAACCTGCAAAACCCTGGGCTGCCGAAGTGGAGCGTGGGAACTTAACCACTTGACCGTGGGGCCGGCCCCGATATTGTCAATCTTTTAATCTTTGTGATTTTAATTTTAGTGGGTGAGTAGCCGTATCTCTTGACTATAATTGGCATTTCTCTGATGGCTAATGATGTTGAGTATCTTTTCACGTGTTTGTGGGCCATCTGTAGTTTTGTTTTAAAGTAACCTTCAATTCTTTTGGCCATTCTTTATTTGGCTGTTAGTCTTCTTATTAAGTTGGGAGAGTGCTTTTTGTATTCTGGATATGCCTTCTTTAATGAGTATGTTTTGCAAATATTTTCTCCCAGTCCGTGGTTTGCTTTGTTTTTCCTTAACAGTGTCTTAAGAAGAACAAAATTTTCCATTTTGATGAAGCCCAATTTGTCATTTTGTTTTTTGTAGATTGTGCTTTTGGTGTCCTATTTAAGAAATCTTTGCCTAATCCAAGGTCGCTAAGAAGCTCAATATTTTCTTCTAGTCACTTTATACTCTTAGCTCTTATATTAGGTCTCTGACCCGTTTTGCATTAATTTTTATACATGGTGTGAGGTAAGAGTTGTGGTTCTTTTTTTTGCATATGGCTGTACTGGTGTTCTAGCACCATTTCTTGAAAAGATTCTTCTTTCTATGTTGAATTGTCTTGGCGCCCTTGTTGAAAATCAATTGGCCATATGTTTGTGAGTCTGTTTCTGGATTTTACGTTTTGTTTCATTGATCTATATGTCTATCATTATGCCAGTATCACATGTCTCTATTTCTATAGCTTCATAGTGAGTCTTAAAATCAGGTAGCATAAGTCTTCCAACTTTGTTCTTTTTAAAAAATTGTTTTTGATGTTCTAGTTCCTTTACATTTTCATATACATTTTAGAATTAACTTGTCAATTTCTATGAAAAAGCCTGGTGGGGTTTTGATTGATATAGTTTGGCATCTATAGACCAATTAAGGGAAAATTGACAACAATATTGAATCTTTCAATCAATTAGCATAGTTTGTCTCTACTTATTTAGGTCTTATGTAATTTCAGGAGATTTTGTAGTTGTCAGTGTTTAGGTCTTGCATATATTTGGTTGAATTGTCCCTAAGTATTTCACATTTTATGCTATTGAAAATATTTTTTTTTAATTTTCAATTTTCAGTTATTTATGGCTAATGTATAGAAATATAATTGACTTTTTAAACTTTAGTCCTTTATATCTTGTGACCTTGCTAAAAAGATTTTTGTAGTTTTTTTTTTTTTTTGTGGAAGATCAGCCCTGAGCTAACTACTGCCAATCCTCCTCTTTTTGCTAAGGAAGACTGGCCCTGAGCTAACATCTGTGCCCACCTTCCTCTACTTTATACGTAGGACACCTACCACAGCATAGCATGCCAAGCAGTGCCATGTCCTCACCCGGGATCCAAACTGGTGAACCCTGGGCTGCCAAGATCGGAATGTGCAAACTTAACCACTGCACCACCAGGCCGCCCCCCATTTTTGTAGTTTTTTTTAGGGTTTCTAGGTAGATGATCATGTCATCTGTGAATAAAGACAATTTTACTACTTTTTTTCTGATCAAGAGGCTTTTTATTCTTTTTCTTGCCTAATTGCATTGGCTAGGACTTCTAATGCGATGCTGAGAAGTACTGGTTTGAGCAGATATCTTTACCTTTTTCCTGACCTTAGGGGAAAATCATTCAGTCTTTTAGCAGTAAGTGTGATGTTAGCTGTAGGTTTTCCTAGATGCTCTTTCAGCCTGGGGATGTTTCCTTCTCTTTTCAGTTTGCTAAGAATGTTTATCATGAATGGGTATCAGATTGTGTCAAATTCCTTTTCTGAATGTATAGATGATCACATTTGCTTATTTAGTCTGTAGTATGGTAAGTCACACTGACTGATTTTCAAATGTTGACTCAATCTTTCATTTCTGGAATAAGCTCCTCTTAGTCATGATGAATTATACTCTTTATATATTGCTATATTTAATGTGGTAGTATTTTCTTAAGGGTTTTCTGTCTCTATTCATGAGGGATATTGGTCTGCCGTTTTATTTTTTCACAATGTCTGTTTGGTTTAGGTATCACAGAACAAACTGGGAAGTGTTCCCTCTTCTATTTTCTGGAAGACTTTGTGAATTGGTAAAATTTCTTGCTAAAATACTCACTAGAATTTACCAACAGTGAAGCCATCTGGGCTACTTTGTTGAAAGATTTTCAACTATGACTTCACTTTCTTTGATATGGGACTATTCACGTGATCTGTTTCTTCTTGAATACAATTGGGTAGTTTGTGTCTTTTAAGGAATTTGTTCATTTCATCTAGTTTGTTGCATCTATTGGCATAAAATTGTTCATATTTCCTTATTATTCTCTTAATCTTTGTACAATTGAGGACAATGTTCCTTCTCCCATTCCTGATATTGGTAATATGTATTTTCTATTTTTCGTTCCTGATCAGTCTGGATAGTGATTTATTGATTTCATTGACTTTTTCCCAAAGAACTAGCCTTTAGTTTCCTTGATTTTCTCCATTGTTTATCTGTTTTCCATTGCACTTTGCTATTACCTTTATTATTTCCTCCTTTCTGCTTACTTTGGGGCTAATTTGCTCCTCTGTGTTCTTACTGTGGCAGGTCTGATAACTGACTTGAGACCTTTCTTGTTTTCTAATATAAGCACTTAATGGTATAAATTTCCCTGTAAGTACCACTTTAACTGTGTTCCACCAATTTGATATGTTGTGTTTTAATTTTCATTCCGTTCAAAATATTTTCCAATTTCCCTTTGATTTCTTCTAAAGTGGTTTATACCATTTTATGTGTTATGATTCTCAAGACAGATGGGTTTAAATCTCCCACCTTGCTTGTTGTTCCCGTCTGCTCTTTCTTCCTTTCTCTCCTCTTTTCCTGCATTATTTTGTATTAAGCAGTTATAGGGGGCTGGCCTGGTGTCATAGTGGTTAAGTTTGTGTGTTCCTCTTAAGCGGCCCGGGGTTTGCCGGTTCAGATCCTTGGCGTAGACCTATGCACTGCGCATCAAGACATGCTGAGGCAGCCTCCCACATAGAAGAACTAGACGGACCTACAACTGGGACATACAACAATGTGCTGGAGCTTTGGGAAGAAAAACAAAATAGAGGAAGATTGGCAACAGGTGTTAGCTCAGGGCCAATCTTCCTCACACACACACGCACACACAAAATTATAGGATTCCATCTTGTGTCCATTATTGGTTTCTTAGTTACTGCCACTTTTCTATGTTTACTTTATTGGTTGCTCTAGAGTTTTAAAATATACATCTTTAACCTCTGATGATGTGCCTTCAAATAATATTGTACCACTTCACATTTAGCATAAGAAACCTTCAACAATGATTTCTATTTTTCCTCCCAGTCTTTGGGCTATTATTGCCATATCCTTTATATTTCTACCTATTTTATAAACTCCGTTTAAAACAGTTATTTGTCTTTTAAAGAGATTAAGAATGAGAGAAAGTCTTTTATTTTTACCTACATCTGCACAGTTTTTAGTTCTCTTCTTGGCTCTGAATAGATCCAGATTTCCATCTGGTATCATTTTCCTGCTGCCTAAAGCTTTTCCTTTAATGTTTCTTCCAGTGCTGGATGGCTGATGATGAATTAACTCAGCATTTATATGTCTGAAAAAAAAAAATCTTTCTTTCACCTTTGTCTTGAAAGATAATGTGCTTGAGTAGCACAGTCTCTGTTGCCTTTTAGTACTTTAAAGATGCCGTACCATTGTCTTTTGGCTTCCATGGTTCCATTCTTGTCTTTGTTCCTCTGTATGTAATGCATCCTTTTTCCTTTGGCTGCTTTTATGATTTTTCTCTTAATACTGATTTTCAGCAATTTGATCATGGCATTCCTAAGTGTGATTTTCTTCACATTTCTTCATACTTGATATTTTTTGAGATTCTTGATTTTAGGATTATAGTTTTTATTGAATTTCAAACATTTTTGGCCGTTATTTCTTCATACGTTTCTGTATATTTTGCCCTCCCCTTCCTCTTTCCTCAATACTCCCCCTTAGTTAAACTGGCCCTGTGGTCCAGTATTCCCGTTTCTTAACTCTCTCTGTCATGGGCCCCCTACTTTCCTACTCCATCTACCGTGGTTCAGGCTCTCATTGTTTCCCTTTTGTCTCTTGCAAAAACCTGTCTCTATTTTTGCCCCTTTCTAGTTCTTCTTCCATATTCTACATTTCTGTCACAGTGAATTTTCTAAAATGTGCTGTGCTTACAATCCTTCCATAGCTACCTATTGCCTGTAGAATGAACCTAGACTCCATAGCACGGTACGCAGAGCCCTCCATCCTAGCTGCTCGCTCACCACCTTTCCCCTGCACCACCCCCACCCTGCCCCTGATGCTCTGAATTCCTTATTTCAGTCCCATGGAAGTACCTCCAGTTCCCCAGATGCGTGGAGCATTTCTGTTCTGTGTACACACTCATGCCTTTGTTATGTCAGAAAGCCTTCCCGCCCCCCTCACCCCCATGCCTGGAAACTCCTATTCACTGGCAGCTGAAATGTCTCCTCCACTGGACCTTGAACATATCTGTGAAAGCACTTAGCCTGTTGTTTGCAATCATTGTCTATTGGTCATCCTCCCAGACGGACTTCTATGTGGTCCGTCAGAGACTATATCTTTTTTATTTTTAAATACTTAGTAATGACACATAGTAGGCACTTAATAAAGTGTTTGAGTATATTACTGATTGGCATTTAATAGGTATTGAGCACATTCTTCTTAAAATAAATTGGACTCAGATTTAATCATAACACCTGTATAAAATGTACTAATAAAGCAAGGGCGATGTTTTGGGAGCCTGCTGTGTTCCAGACACAGTGTCAGGCACTCTCTGCACCTTGTCTCTAATGCTTACAACAGCACTGCAAGGTGCGCTACCTCACGAGTGGCCCGTCGAAGGGAAGTGTCGGTTTGCAGAGATTGTGAACGAGGCTGTGCAGACAGAAACGGCAGAGCTAGATTTCAGACTCGTGTGTATGTCATGTTTCCCTGCTTACTCACATCAGGAGCTCTGTCACGTCACCGCTGGTAGTTCCATCACATCACCAAGGTTTCCAGTAACAAATGACAGCATCACAGCCGACATCGTACAGGGAACAGCGTGGATCATAACTTGGACTCAGGGAACTGACGTGACAGACTGAAAAGAGACTCCCGAGCAGGCTGTTAAGTGATGTCTGGAGAGAGTTCTCTGGTAGGCTGGTTGGCCTACAAACATCCAGTGAAGATGTCTTGTCCCATCTCTGATGTGACTATGTGAAGAACAGTCTTAAGGGGACAAGTCATAGGAATCGTCCTAAGCCATGTGATTTGGGGTTCCTGCCAGGATGTGTGGATCAGGGGCGGGCACAGTGGAGGGAAGTGAAGACTGGAGGTGCTGGTCCAGCTGTGTTAACAAAAGGCCAGAGGGCTTATAACTCTTTGTCATCATGACAGCTTTGCCTGGGGCTGCCTGGATCCTATCCCGCCCATTCAGGCTGCAGGGGGACTGCCTGTTGGGGACTGTATCTTCCCTTCATTTCCCCTGAAGGCTACTATTGATATTCGTTTTAACTGCATTCCACCCCCCACCCCCACCCCAATTTAAAAAACAGTGTCGTGGGGCAGATGGAGGGCCACGCAGTGTAGTGGTCTCCAGAACCCCTGGGGGTCATCCTTTGTATATGAAGCATCATCCTTTTTCTATTTGTTCTGTGATACTGAATCCAGAATAAAACTTACAAAGGCATGGTTCTTTCCTTTTTGAAATTTATATTCTAGAAAATATTTAAAATTTGATTTTGATGTTTTAATTCTAAAATTTTCTGGTGTGTGTGTCAGAGGTGGGGAGGTTGGTATTTGACAAGAGGAGGGGAGCTTTATTTACAGGCACTCACAGGCACTCCTGGGGGGTTGCAGCTAATGCTTTTGGCAGACAAGGGTCCAAGGACAGTGTCAGTTTAAATGGGCACTTGGGGACAATTCTTGATCTGTCTCTCATCACAGATGAGTTGTGGGTGGTGTGCAAGGAAGCTGAGTGTGCCACCCCAACTTTTGGAATAGCCTATGATCTATATTTGGTGTCTCCTTTTATCCAGGTAGATGAAAGAAAAGGTAAGCTCAGTTAAAAAAATTCTGCTTCTAAGGAGGAACAATTACACTGCAGGAATAAGAAGGGCCAATTGAGCAAGTGATGGGAAGATGTTTAGGAAGCCTGAGTTCAGATACCAAATGAAGGTTTTGATAGTTGGGATGTAAGCAAGTGAGAACTTTTTTTTAAAATTAAGACTTTGTTCTTTTTAGAGCAGTTTTAGGTTCACAGCAAAATTGAGAAGAAGGTACAGAGATTTCTCATATACCCTCTGCCCCTACACATGCATAACTTCCCCCTTTGTCAACATTCCCCATCAGAGTGGCACATTTGTTAGAATTGATGATGATGCACTGACACGGCATCATCACCCGAAGTCTGTAGTTTACATTACAGTTCACTCTTGGGGTTGTACATTCTATTGGTTTGGACAAATGTATAAATGACATGTCTCCATCGTTATGGTATCCCACAGAGTATTTTCACTGCCCTGAAAGTTCCCTGTGCTCTGCTTATTCATCCCTGTCTTTTCCCTCCGCAACCCCTGGCAAACTCTGATCGTTTTACTGTCTCCATAGTTGTGCATTTTCCAGAATGTTATATAATTGGCATCACACAGTATGTAGCCTTTTCAGATTGTCTTCTTTCACTTAATAATATGCATTTAAGGTTTTTTCATGTCTTGTAATGGCTTGTAACTCATTTCTTTTTAGTGCTGAATAATATTCCATTATCTGGATTTACCACAGTTTATTTATCCGTTCACCTGCTGAAGGACATCTTGGTTGTTTCCAGATTTGGGCAATTATGAATAAAGCTGCTGTAACATCTGTGTGCAGATTTGTGAGTGGACATAAGTTTTCAACTCTTTGGATAAATACCAAGGAGCATGATTGAAGGATTGTATGCTAAGAAAATGTTTAGTTTTGTAAAAAACTGCCAGACTATCTTCCAAAGTGGCTGTACCATTTTGCATTTCTGCCAGCAACGATTGGGAGTTCCTGTTGCTCCACATCGTTGCCAACATTTGGTGTTGTCAGTACTCCAGATTTTGGGCATTCTAATATGTGTGTACTGGTATCTTACTTTTGTTTCAGTTTGCATTTTCCCTGTGGCACTTGATGTGGAGCATCTTTTCGTATGCTTATTTGCCATCTGTATATCTTCTTTGGTGAGGTGTCTATTAAGGTCTTTGGCCCGTTTTTTTACTGAGGTATAATTGACATATACCATTATATTAGTTTCAGTTGTATGACGTAATGATTCGATATTTGTGTATGTTATAAAGTAATCACTACAATAAGTCTAGTTAACATTTGTCACCATACATAGTTACAGAATTTTTTCTTGTGATGAGAACTTTTAAGATCTACTCTCTTAGCAACTTTTGAATATGCAATACAGTATTATTAACTATAGTTGCCATGCTGTACGTTATAGCCCCATCACTTATTGTCAGTTTGAACCTTTTGACTCCCTTCATCCATTTCACCAACCACCACCCCCCACTTCTGGCAACCACCCATCTGTTCTCTATATCTATGAACCTGGTGGGTTTTTTTAGATTGTACATTGAGATCATATGGTATTTGTTTTTCTCTGTCTGACTTATTTCACTTACATAGTGCCCTCAAGATCCATCCATGTTATCACAAATGGCAAGACTTCATTCTTTTTTATGGCTGAATAATATTCCTGTGTGTGTGTGTATACATTTTCTATATCCATCATCCATCGATGGACACTTAGGCTGCTTCCATGTCTTTCTTGGCTATTGTAAATAATGCTGCAATGAACATGAGGGTGCATATATCTTTTCAAGTTAGTGTTTTCATTTTCTTCAGATAAATAGGCAGAAGTGGAATTGCTGATTCATATGATAGTTCTATTTTTAATTTTTTGAGGAACCTCCATACTGTTTTCCACAGTGGCTGCCCCGATTACATTCCCACCAACAGTGCACAAGTCTTCCCTTTTTTCCACATCCTTGCCAACACTGGTTATTTCTTGTCTTTGATGATAGTCATTCTGACAGGTATAGGATGATATATCCCTGTGGTTTTCATTTGCATTTCCCTGGTGATTAGTGATGTCGAGCATCTTTTTATGTACTTCTTTGGCCCATTTTTAAATCAGGTTTTTTGTTTTCTTGCTGTTGAGTTTTGAGAGTTCTTTGTATGTTTTGGATAACAGTCCTTTGTCAGATGTGTTCTTTGCAAATACTTTCTCCCAGTCTGTGGCTTATCTTCTTATTCCTTTGACATTGTCTTTAACAGAGCAGAAGTTCTTAATTTTAGTGAAGTCCAGCTTATCAATTATTTCTCTCACGGATTGTGCCTTTGGTGTTGTACCTAAAAAGTCACTGCCGTACTCAAGGTCATACGGGTTTTCTCTTGCATTATCTTCTAGGAGTTTGATAGTTTTGCATTTTACATTTAGGTCTGTGATCCATTTTGAGTTAATTTTTGTGAGAAGAGTAAGGTCTGTGTGTAGATCCATTTTTTGGCATGTGGATTTCCAGTTGTTACAGCACCATTTGTTGAAGAGACTGTCTTTGCTCCATTGTATAGCTTTTGCTCCTTTTTCGAAGATCAATTGCCTATATTGATGTCCGTCTATTTCTGTGCTCTCGATTCTGTCCTATCGGTGTATGTGTCTAGTCTTTTGCCAATACCACACTGTCTTGATTTCTGTAGCTTTACAGTAAGTCTTGAAGTCAGGTGGTGCCTGTCATCTGACTTTGTTCTTCTCCTGCAGTATTGGGTTGGCTATTGGGTTTTTTTTGCCTCACCATATAAACCTAAGAATCAGTTTGTTGATACCCACAAAATAACTTGCTGGGCTTTTGATTGGGATGAGTGGTTTTAATGTGGTTGTACTCTCTCCCTTGGTCTTCCGTGGCATTGTAATGAAGATTTTTTTGGTTTCTTTTACAAACTACTAGCATGATTTATTCTTATCAGGACAAATAGGCAGCTAGATATTGGCAGTGGGTGGAGGTGGTGATGGTTTCTGGAGCCCTTTACGTGACATCAATTAAGTAATTGATCAGGGTGCACATTGGGTCAGCTGAACCACATTAATGTTGACCTTAAATTATCCTAGTAGGTAGAAAATATTCTTAATACCACAAAGGAGGCCACTTATTTTATTTTTTATGACCACAAAAATAAATTTTATCTCTGCGCTGGCTTGGTTTCGGAGATCCCAGGTAATAGAAGCAAAAAACAGAATCATGGGTACATACCAGGGATTAACAATGTTACAACTCTTACAGAGAGTGGAATTGCTTACCTGAAGTTTGATGAAAAGTTTCTTAAATTTCTTCTTTTAAAGATAGTCCTATATTTGGTGGACTTAACAGAATTTTTCATTACCTTTCTTTTATATTTTCAGTATTCTCCTAAGAAATTGATTGAAGATATTCTGGGGAGATTTCTAAAAATACTATGTCAAAGACAAAGTTTAACCTGTCATTTTAAGTAGGTATGATATTAAGTAACCTAGGTAGACCAAGAAAGAATAGTTTTTTCAAGATTGTGTGCTCTTTTGTTGGAATAGCGAAGCTAGCTTGTTTGTAGTTTGACTCTTTTCTACCCCTGTGCTGATTTGAAGTGATGGGCACTGGGCTGTGTTGCAAATAAATAATTTTTTGTTGTTAAAAAAAATTGCAGCAGCGTGTTGAACTGCCATTGTTAACTAGGCTGCAGGGAAAATGAAGGTGGTGGTTTGTCATAGAGGTCACTGTGGGCGACAGATAGCTTTATTCAAGTAGTGGGCGGAAGGAAAATAAGGTATAACTTTAACCTTCAGACGCCTCTTTTTAAGTAAGTTGAGTAAGTCTGCTAAAAGTGGGAACACAAGTAAGGTCTCACTGGGTGAAAATACACGTTTCTTGAATGGCTGTGCTCTTTCAGGGCTCTGTGACAAGCCTTCTGATAGGCTCTTCCCTAGGCGAATGGTGATGGTCTGAGGAAGCTTTGTGGAAATCCTAAGGCAAGGCAAGAATCCTGGACTGATCTGGAAGATTCATTTATAAGTTTATTTATTTTTTTTTGTTGATTGTTTAATCAGTTTGTTATTGTGGGTAGTCAGTATTTGCCCCATAAACTGGATATTTTGGCATACCAAGCAGGTTCATCAATCAAAGTGGTTGGAGATTTTTCACATGCATATTTGGACATTTAATCTAGAGGTGTCCTACCAGATGCATTGAATAAGGGAGGAAATGTGAAGGGCACATTGGTAAGGCTTGGTGGTTAAGTGGGTTGACAAGGGAAAGGAAGGCGTCAAAGATGGCGACAGTCTTGTTTTGAGCTTGGTTGACTTGGATAATAGTAAAAGCATGAACAGAAATAGGAAAGTCAGAAGAGAAAATTAATTTTTTGTGGGAAGACTTTTGTGTTTTAAATCTCTTCATGTTTGAAGGAACAGGGACCCTTCATTGTGGACTGAGAGAAATCACAGAAGCTCAGCATCTTCAACCTGAGAGGCAGCTTGGAGACTGAGTTATGATCAGACTCAGATACAGCCCTGTTATCTCACTCATGATGTATCAGTAATGTGATGACTGATGTTATCTTACAGTTGACTAGGGTCAGAACCAACCCCCAGGAAGGCAACCTCTGGCCTAGACACAGGGCACAAGTAGAGGCAGATGTCCAGAATCATGTGCAGTGTCTTTGAAGGGTACTTAACAAGTATTCCTTCATTTGAAGTTTGATTTTCCCTTTTAAATTTGAAAAGCCTTTATACAAATCATTTCAGGTGACACCTTTGGAGGTGTCATCTATATAGTATAAACACTGTGTTGTAAGAGTAAGATAAAATCCTTCAAATATTAGGCAATATACTCATTCATTCTAACTAATAAAAATAGTCTTAACTTGCCCCAAAAGGTGGTGTTAGTAATGAATTTCTTTATCTTTCAATAACATCCTGACATTTTTATGTTTAGTGACTTCTATATAGATATCACAGAGTTAAATTTTACTCAGTTCTAAGCATATTTTACACTGCAAGTGTTTGATCTAGGACTTTTGATCATAGGTCTGGGGTGTCATATTGCCGTCTTTGAGGGGAAGTCAGTTGCTAAGGCCTCCCACTGGTAGTGTGTCTAGGTGGGTCTTTAGCCCATCGCTCTTCTGCTTGGATGTTGCTAAAAATGATGCTTATAAGCAGCATTGGTCCCAGATATGTTAAATAGAAGTGGTGGGGCTCGGAAGGAGGGTTGGGAGTCATTTTTCACCCTTGGCATATGTGCATTTGTATTTCAGTCCTTGAGGATAGACAATAATGTCCATGTTTCAGCTCACAGCCTCTGTATCCTCCCGTCCCAGACCCAGGGGTGCGAGTGCAACCTTGGGCTTTTGCCTTCTTCAGGGCATGAGTCATGTTCCAAAACTGAGCTGACCTTAATGTCTGAGCTTTCTAATTCTTTCTCTTTTTTTTTTCAGCTTTATTGAGATATAATTGACATGTAACGTTGTGTAAGTTTAAGGTGTACAATGTGATGATTTGATACACATAGTACATATTGTGAAATGTTTGCCACAATAAGGTTAGTTAACACATCCTTCAACTCACAAAATTATAATTTTGTTGTTGTTGTTATGCTGAGAACATTAAAGCTCTGCTCTAATAACAACTTTTAAGTGCAGTACAGATTGTTAACTATAGTCACCATGCTGTACATTGGATCCCCAGAACTTAGTCATCTTAAAACTGAAACTTTGTACCCTTAGACCAACATCTCCTCATTTCCCGACCCCTTCTCAATGCCTGGCAACCACTATTCTACTCTCTTTCTATGAGTTTGGTGTTTTTAGATTCCACGTATAAGTGGTATCTTACAGTATTTGTCTTTCTCTGTCTGACTTACTTCACTTAGCGTAATGCCCTCAAGGTCCATCCATGTTCCAAATGGCAAAATTTCCTTCTTTTTTATGGCTGAATAATATTCCATTGTGGGGAGATATATATATACACACACACACATATATATATATATCACATTTTCATTATCTATTCAACCATCAATGGGCACTTAGGTTGTTTCCATGTCTTGGCTATTGTGAAATATGTTGCAGTGAACATGGGAGATATCTCCTTCAGATAATGATTTCATCTTCTTCAGATAGATACCCAGAAGTGGGATTGCTGGGTCATATGGTAATTCTATTTTTAATTTTTTAAGCAACCTCCATACTGTTTTCCATAGTAGCTGCAACAGTTTACATTTTCACCAACAGTGCACAAGGGTTCACTTTTTTTCACATCTTCATTAGCATTTGTTATCTCTTGTTTTTTTGATAATAGCCATTCTAACGGGTGGGAGGTTATATGTCATTGTGGTGTTGATTTGTGTTTCCCTGATGATTAGTAATATTGAGCACCTTTTCAGGTACTTGTTGGCCATTTGTATGTCTTCGGAAAAATCTCTCTTCAAGTCCTCTGCCCATTTTAATTGGATTGTTTGTGTTTTTGCTATTGAGTTGTGTGAGTTCCTTATATATTTTGAATGTTAACTCCTCATCAGATATATTGTTTGCGAATATTTTCTCCCATTCTGTAGATTGCCTTTTCGTTTTGTTGATTGTTTCTTTTGCTGTGCAGAAACTTTTTTGGTTGATATAGTCCCACTTGTTGATTTTTGCTTGTGTTGCTTGTTCTTTTGGTGTCATATCCAAAGAAATCATTGCAAAGACCGATGCCAAGGAGTTTTTTGCCTATGTTTTTCTTCTAGAAGTTTTATGACTTCAGGTCTTATGTTTAAGTCCTTAATCCACTTTGAATTAATTTTTGTGATTGGTGTAAGATAATGGTTGAATTTCATTCTTTTGCATGTGGATATCCAGTTTCCCCAGCACCGTTTATTGAAGAAACTATCCTTTACACATTGTGTATTCTTGGCTTCATTGTCAAATATTAGTTGACCATATATGCATGAGTTTATTTCTGGGCTCTTTTTTTGTGTGTGTGAGGAAGATTCGTCCTCAGCTACCATCTGTTCCTCTTTTTGCTTGAGGAAGATTGTCACTGAGCTAACATCTGTACCAATCTTCCTCTACTTTATATGGGATGCTGTCACAGCATGGCTGCATGAGTCATGCTGGGTCCATGCCCAGGATCTGAACCGGCAAACTCCAGGCCACCAAAGCAGAGTGCGTCAACTTAACCACTAGGCTACAGGGCTGGCCCTGTGGGCTCTTGATTCTTTTCTATTGGTCTGTGTCTGTTTTTATGCCAAAACTGTACTGTTTTGATTGCTATAGCTTTTTAATATTGTTTGAAATCAAGAAGTGTGATGTTTCCAGCTTTGTTCTTTCTCAAGATTGCTTTGGCTATTCGGGGTCTTTTGTTGCTTCATGTGAATTTTAGGATTTTTTTTATTTCTGTGAAAAATGCCGTTGGAATTTTGATAGGGATTACATTAAGTCTGTAGATGACTTTGGGTAGTTTGGACGTTTTGATAATATTAACCGTTCTGATCCATGAACATGGGATATCTTTCCATTTATTTGTGTCTCCTTTAATTTCTTTCATCAGTGTCTTACTGTTTTCAGTGTGTAGATCTTTCACTTTCTTTGTTAAATTTATTCGTAAGTATTTTATTGTTTTTGAAGCTATTGTAAATGGAATTATCTTTATTTCTTTTTCTGATAGTTCATTGTTATAGAAATGCAACTGATTTTTACATGTTGATTTTGTATCTTGAAACTTTACTGAATTACATTTATTAGGTCTAACGGTTTTTTGGTAGAATCTTTAGGATTTCCTACACACATGATCATGTCATCAGCAAACAGAGACAATTTTACTTCTTCCTTTCTGATTTGGATGCCTTTTGTTTCTTTTTCTTTCCTAATTGCTTTTGCTAGTACTTCCATTACTATGTGGAATAGAAGTGGTGAGAGTGGGCACCCTTGTCTTGTTTCTGATATTAGAGGGAAAGCTTTCAATCTTTCACTGTTGAGTATGTTAGCTGTGGGTTTGTCATATGTGGCCTTAATTATGTTCCTTAATTTTGTTCCTTCTATACCCAATTTGTTGAGGTTTTTATCATGAAAGGATGTTGAATTTTGTCAAATGCTTTCTCTGCATCTATTGAGATGATCACAATTTTTATCCTTGACTTTGTTAATGTGATGTATCACATTGATTGATTTGTATATGTTGAGCCATCCTTGCATCCCAGAGATTAAGTCTCACTTGATTGTGCTGTGTGATCCTTTTAATGTGCTTTTGAATTTGTTTTGCTAGTATTTTGCTGAGAATTTTTGCATCTAAATTCATGAGGATATTGGCCTGGAGCTTTCTTTTCTCCTAGTATCCTTATCTGGCTTTGGTATCAGAGCAATGCTGACTTCATAAAATGAGTTTGGGAGTGTTCTCTCCTGTACAGTTTTTTGGTAGAATTTGAGAAGAACTGGCATTAATTCTTTAAATGTTTGGTAAAATTCACCTGTGAAGCCATCTTATCCTGGGCTTCTCTTTGTTGAGAAGTTTTTGATTATTGATTTAATCTTACTTGTTATTGGTCTTGTTCAGATTTTCTATTTCTTCATAATTCAGACTTGCAAGGTTAAGTATTTCTAGGAATTTATCCATTTCTTCCAGGTTCTCTAATTTCTTGGCATATAATTGTTTATAGCAGTCTTTTATGATTTTTTTGTATTTTTGTGGTATCAGTTGTAATGTCTCTTCTTTCATTTATAATTTTATTTGAGTCTTCTCTTTTTTTTCGTGGTCAGTCTGGCTAAAAGTTTGTCAATTTTGTTTATCTTTTCAAAAAACCAACTCTTAGTTTTGTTGATCTTTTCTATTATACTTCTATTCTCTATTTCATTTATTTCTGCTTTGATCTTTGTTCTCTCCTTCCTTCTGCTATTTGGGCTTAGTTTGTCCTTGTTTTTCTGGTTCCTTGGAATATAAAGTTGGGTTGTTGACTTCAGATTTTTTTTGTTGTTGATCTAGGCATGTGTTGCTGTAAACTTCCCTCTTAGCACTTCTTTTGCTGTGTCCCATAAGTTTTGGTATGTTGTGTTTTCATTTTCATTTGTTTCAAGATATTTTTTGATTTCCCTTTTGATTTAATCTTTGACTCATTGGTTATTCAGGAACATGTTGTTTAATTTCCGCATATTTGTGAATTTCCAGTTTTCCTCTTGTTATTGATATCTAGTTTTATACCATTGTGGTCAGAAAAGATGCTTGGTATGATTTCAGTCTTTCAAAATTTGCTGAGACTTATTTTGTGACCTAACATATGATCTGTCCTGGAGAATGTTGCATGTGCACTTAAGAAGAATGTGTATGCTGGTGTGTTAGATGGAATGCTCTGTTTATGTCTGTTGGGTCCATTTGGTCTAAAGTATAGTTCAAGTCCAATGTTTCCTTAGTGATTTTCTGTTTGGATCCTGTATTCATTGTTGAAAGTGGAGTATTAAAGTCCCCTGCTATTACTGTATTGCTGTCTGTCACTCCCTTGAGATTTGTTACTATTTGCTTAATATTTAAGTGCTCAGATATCTCTGCCTTTAATCATCTGCCTTTCTGGGGCCATAGCTTGGTGGAAATAGTTGAGGGGCTGAATGGACATGAGAGATGAGCCCTCTTGTTCTATTCCTCAGTTAAGGAAGACAGGGAAGAGAATGAGGGAAATGTGTAGCATGAGAATAGATGAGACCCAGCCCTTTTACAGTAAAATGAAAAATGGAATAATTAAACCTTGATCATCACGAGCAGGGAAGCAAAATGGCTGTAAAATATCAATATCTAGTAACTTACTCTCGTAATCCTAACTCTTCCTTGAACAATTTCCTACTTGTTAAATTGCAGTGATAGCCTGTGATTAGTTTTACAAACTTATTTTAAACCAGTTCCTAGCAGTAGTAACAACCTTTGTCTTCATGGGAATGCTGAAAGTTTATTAACAACCAACCTCTGGGCTAAACATTTTAAATTTAGTGATCCTAAGTAGTTAGCTGATAGGGAAATTTTGATTACCTGACTTTTGGTGGTGGAGAAGGAGAAGCAGACACAGATCTGGTTGGTGAATTCACGTGTCTGAGGCTCCAGGTGCTGGGCACATGGACTTTAATAGTAGGAGTTAGCCTTGGACGAGACAAACAAAAATTCCATGTAGAACTGGGGAACTTCCAGCATTGCTAGGTAAAGTATTTCTAGACCGGGGCTAATGAACTACTTTTCAACCTGACGTCTTCAGGAATAGGCAGTCTCCTGCTTCTGCAAATACCAAATGAAATGCCAAGCCAGTATCCTTGGATTTATAGACCCAATTTACCAGACTGAAGGACACTTGCTCATTTTAACTAACTAAAATAGCCGGCCTTTGCATGCTGGGTTTCCATGGCAATATGATCTCAGTGACCTCTCTTCTCTATTGTGGAATGTAGGTGATAAGAATGGAGGGGAGCCTGATGATGCTGAACTGGTAAGACTCAGTAAGAGGCTGGTGGAGAATGCGGTACTCAAGGCTGTCCAGCAGTATCTGGAAGAAACACAGAACAAAAACAAGCCAGGGGATGGGAGCTCTGTGAAAACGGAAGAGGCTGATAGGAATGGCACTGACAGTGACAACAACAAGAAATGAGACCCGAATGCAGGCAGGCCCCCACTGCTCCAGGAGAAGCGTCCCTGCCCGCCTCTGCTGAGTCAATGGACTAATTTGCATTGTGCTGTTTAAGTGTCTCTTGTCCAGTGTGTGGAGATTGCCTGCTACTTTCATGAGCGATGTGTGTGCATTTCTGAAACAACAGAAGAGAAATGGAGAGCCGAGACTAGCAGAGGAAATTATTTGTGAAAGAACAGCCCAAGTTTCACTGGCCCTCAGCCATGGCCAAGGGAGAGGGGACTTTGGGTTGCCTCGTGGACTCAAATTAAAGGCCGTGGAAGGGGCCTTGCCGTAAATGGAATACTGCCATTTATATTACTCAGCAGGGCATTTGACTACTATATCTGAGGCCAAAACACACAGCTAACAAGTGCTAAATTTAAAATAATCACTGTTGAAATTATTGTCCATAGTGTTTCATGTTTGTCCTATGTTTGCTGTTGCTATGCAGTGATCTTTCTTTACAGTAAATTTGTTTCATGTAAATGATATATTTTTGGTGAAATGCAACCTTTTCTATAAAATGTGGGCAACATTTTCAAGGTTTCTTTTTAACTCTCTTTTGACCCTCTTTTGATACGTCAATGTGTCATATTTAATGTTCTTCATTGGCATTTCTATGTAAAATGTATTATATAATTTTTTTCCCCATAGGCAAGAAACCTATTGGAATCCTGGACTTACTTAATGAAGCTTTGCGTCGAGAAAGGATGAGATTGAAGTCCAAAGTGAAACAGATAAAGGAACTTTTACTGAAGCCTGAGACTCAGGCCAAAATTAGGAGGGAGCTTTTGGAAGGAAGATCCCTTAACAGCAGTGATCAAGGAAGTGACGTTGATTTCAGTACAGCTTTGACATGAGCTCTGCATTGCTATCATGGTTCCATAGTTTATGAAATCTTTTCAGTTTATTAAATAGCTCTTTGGTAAATACCAAAGGAGTTTTCTGATAGTGTCTGCAGAGCGGCAAACCAACATCTGGTAAGGAATTAACAATTTCTTGACAAAGAAGACTGATTCTGCCCTGTTATTTTTTAAGCTAAATTTGTGTTTTGGAATGTTTGTTTCTGTAATATCAAGAGTTGATTTATAGAAAGGACTTCTTAATTAGCTGTTGTGAGATGTTCTTTGGGTCCTGCATATAAAATATACAGACTGTGAAAAATAATTTACAGATAAAAAGATACAGTATTTTAAAGATCACTTGCCTCTTGTTGACATGATTGTTTTTGTTATTAAATCAAAAGAAGCATTGTCCACATGTGTCTATATCTTGAGTTACTTTTAATGGGAATTTGAATGTTTCTTGAATCTAGTACTTGAATGAAAATTTATAAATGTAATTATTGCAATCACTGGTTAAGAATGTTTTATAATATCCGTATGTATTATTTTTTAATGATCAAAATGTAGTTTGCTTTTTCATTTCTTAATGAATAAATGTTTAGGATTTTTACTTTCTACTTTTCTGAAGATAAGCCCCAGGTCTTACCATGTTCCTTATAATCTGAATTTGTTTGCACTGGTTCATTTTTAAATAAAATTCTTGAAAAATTTCCCCCCACGTAATAATCATTGGTAACAGCTTTCTCTATAGTCATTTGTAAAATTGCTGCTACCAAGAGATCATGATGGAGGGGAAATTATTGGAAATCAAATATGTAGTCATTTCAAATATAAAATCCAGTTTATTCATGGATTTTAACTATTTTTTCACTGGGTAAATTATACTACATTTATTTATAAGTGAGTTTATGCATTTTCATGCCTCTTAATAAACGTATTGTTTTCCCTTGTTGCCTTTGCTCATTTTCTTCCTGGCTCTTCGAAGTTGTTGGTTCTGTGTTGGTGTAATGACGTCATGAACAAGAGCTCTGGGAGTGTCAGTGTTTCTTCACCTTTCTGTTCTCATCCTTCAAGGTAACTTAGCACAGTTGTCAGAGCACCTTCAACTTTAGATTTTTAAATCACTTCACATCAGTCAGCTTCACAGAGAATTAACAATAGAACGTTAAATGCAAAGAAGATCTAGAGAGCATCTCATGAACTGCTAGTCTTGTGTCGCTGAAGTGGCGACGTGGCAGAGATGAAAGGAGCAGGTCCATCCAGATGCACAAACCCTGGCGCTGCTCAGATGGAGCCCCTTTCAGGGGTGGAGGGCTCCGCTGTCTACAGACACCTTCCTTATGGAAACCCTAAGGGAGGAGGCAAGGATATTTGGGGGCTTGCCTTGTTTTTCAAATGAGGACACAGACTCACGGAGTTTGAGTGCCTTATCCACAGTGCTGTTGGGGAACTGGACCTGAACTACGCCCCAGGCTCCGTCTCAAAGTTCCAGGGCTGTTTTCACTCTCCTAAAATTGAAGCTAACAGTTTTTCAGGAGAATAGCACTTCTCAGCATATGGCTATAAATATCTTTATCCTTAAGGAGCTCTTCCTCGAGGATGCTCTTTGAAAGGCTAAGACAGTATCCTTTCTGCAGTCTGGGGTTACATGTCTTACTGGTACTTTAGTTCATCGTAGCTTCCATTTGTTAAACACCTGGCTGTCTGCCAGATGTTTGGGCTCATTGTTGCATTTCTTCCTTTCAGTGACCCTGTTAGGAAGTTACTAGTACTCTTCTACACATAGGAAACTGGGGCTCTACATGGCTAAATGGCTATAAAGCGAAATGACTGTAAAGCTAAAAAAAAGGTAGGCGTAAGTTTAAACTTGGGTCTGTTCTACTTCAAAGCCACACCCTTTCCACAAAGCAACACTTCCTCTCTCTACCAAGTACAAGACAATACGTTTCACAAGTTGAGGATGTGTAACAAGCTGCTCCCTCGCAATCCTGGAGTTCTGTGAACATACATGAGAGCGGTCAGCTAAGGCGATGGGACTGGGAAAAAAAACCCAGATAGTGAATTTAGGGATTAAAGATTCTAATCCTTATCAATGAAATCTTCATTTAAGCAGGTTTATTTATGGGAACTATATGATAACACAAATTTTCTTCATGGTTCCATTTCAAAAATCTAAGAAGACATTAATTTGCAAAAATCAAAGTTTGGGATCTGAAATATTCAAAATGACTTTTTCCTCATTAATCGGAGTCACAGAACAATTGCTTCTTGGGTCACCTGGCCAGAATATGTTGTCCTAAATTGGTACTGCGTGTTATGTAGCCTTGTCTTTTGACAGGAAGCTCTGCATGGTTGGTGAAAGAGCATTGGTCCAGGAGGTGGAGTGGCTTCCAGACCTGGGTCCACCACTGACAAGTCATCTTTTGCAGACCAATTCACTTTTCTGGGCCTCAGGTGCCAATCTATAATTTGAAATAGTTTGGCCAGCTGATTTGGCCAGGTAATTTCCTAGGATGCTAGACTCTTTGTGACTATATGACAATGCTATGCATTCTGATCCAACCATCTCAGCTATCTACCCATGTGGGAGGCCTTCTTGATTGGGCCACTCTGGTGCAACTGTTGGCAGCAAGAGGCTTAGAATTCAAGAAGACTTTGCATTCTGTTTCACTTGTGTTGGCTGTCACCTTTAGGAGGGAAACCCCAGTGGCACGTATTCACATTTATAGCCTCATTCCAACATTTCCAGTGACTGGAAAAATAGTAGATCCTATATAAATATTTTAAGGGATGTCAAAAAGGTAATATTTTCAAGAGCAGGACAAGATTCTGTCAGCTTCGAACTTGGTCTCATTTGTAGAATCAGATTACTATTGCATTAATCTACTTCTCCGTCTAGACTAACTACAGACCTTTGAGATAATCTAGATTTGTATCTGGAGCATACTTAAGATTCAAACTGTTCACTCTAAAATCCCAAATGTGCCTCCACTCAGTCATTCTAGCAGCCATATATTCCAATGAGAAGGTAATTAATGCAGTTTTGACTTCATATTCTAGACGTCATTTCAGACATGACCAATAGGACGTGTTTGCACCTTTGCACTGGGTCTCCGATGCATAAACCAGCTACCATATATGGAACAAAGTAAGAATTTATTTCATCATAGAATCAAAGTCAACAAACCTATAGTATTTCCAAACATAAATTGATGAATGGATAATCTGTCATCATCCGTTATTTTCATTACTTTCAAATCTCATCTAAAATCATTTTATCTTTGAACAAATTGTAGGTGCATTCCTGAACTCCAATTTTTCCAGGTGGAAAGAATTCATATAAAAAAATAAATAAACCCAGTGTACTTAAAAACAAATGTTTCCTACTCCCTGCATGAATTTGGTAGCAGCACTCATGCTAACAAGACAAACCCCTGGATTATTTCATTCATGGGAAAAATGAAGATTAGAGCAATTCACTCTGAGTCAGTGAACTTAAACTTCTGATACTAGCTACTGCACTTCTTTCCTGGATCACTGTTTTGGGGATAATAGGCTTGTTTATCTTAAGGTAATTTGAGAGCTGGAGGAAGGTGCTGTTATCATCTCTAGTTTAATATCCTCAAAACCTCTTATTTGCATCCATAACTGATAAATTCAGGCAATTTGGGATGATTTTAAAATTCAAACTGCAGATTTATTCCTCTTTGTATTCTGTCGTTAATCTCTTATTGGAAGGCTGTGAAGTTCTGTTATAGCATCAAAGACAGGAACAACAAAACTGAGATATCAATTCATCGTGTCCAGTAAAGTTGCTTTCCCCATAGTGGTTCACATTGTTTCTGAAAAGCCACTATCTAATGACACTGCCCTGTATTTATGTGTTATATTCTGGGACATCTCCTTTCAGTCTTTCAACTCAAGCAGCTCTATGGTATATGGAACGCTTCTTCTTAAAGAACCGGATAGCAGATTGGTACTACTCTTCAGATTACTCCCCACACTTCCTGCCCAAAACCGCTTGGGTACAATGTTGCCACCATTTTGTCTTTTAATCAAAGTGCGCTGTACTTTCTAATTTTTTTTTAACCACATATATGTTATCTTACCCATAGCAAAAAAATTTTTTTTTGCAAATGCTCCTGTGGGATACGTAAAGTTATAGGAGGTGAGAGGACAGAGAAATAAGAGTCTTATAGCGGGACGGGAATTACAGGGCTGAAAAAAGAAATAGAAGCGATGTGTATGTACCAATCCAAAAAATATCTGATATGGTAATTTAGGTAGAGAAAATAGAATGAATGTGCAACAGTGGGGAGAGACTAAGTATATCTTCTTAAGATCCTGGAAGGCAAATTGGGAAGCTATTTTTAGCAGGTCCACGCTTGGGTAATGTCTGATGGAGGGGAGTGTGATGAGGGCTTTGGATGATTTTGTGGACATCTGTCACACTTAGTGACTGCCCAGCACCTTTTGAACACCGTCCCTACGTTTGGGGAGCTTCCTACCTTGTGAGCCCTGCTTCCCCAGAGTAGAGGCCCTGAGGTGGAGGCTGAGAACCCACATCCTCAGCATCTTTGTCACTGGGGTTCAGACATGTGGCCTGGGTTCCACCAAGCAAAAGGGAGACCCTACATGGAATCAGTCCATTCTTCAGGGATGGTGGAGAGATAGTGAGCTCTCAGAGACAGTTGTGGCAAAGGTGCTCTCTGGGGATCCTGTAGGCTGTGTACTTAGTACACGCTGCAGAGCATAGGGAGTGGCCACAGGGTTCCCCTGGAGCAGCTGGCCATGTAAGGGGGCATTTTTCCTGCTACTTGGCAATCCAGCCTGATTCTCTGGATCTTATGGAGATTCTGTGAGCTACTGAATATCCTTTACTGTAAAGTTCCTTTTCCACTTAAACTAGCTAAAGTTGATTCTGTTGTTTGCAACTAAAAATCCTGATGAATACGGGCTACACTCCACTAAATCAGTGTTTCAACACAAGGCATAATTGGCATTTTGAACTGGACACTTCTCTGTAGTGTGGGACGGTCCTGGGCATTGTAGGAAGTTACCATTCCTGGCCTCCAGGCACTAAATGCCAGTAGCAGACTCCAGTTATTGTGACAACTAAATATGCCCCACACATTTCCCAAACCCCCACCAGATGAGGGCAACATAACCCCCAGTTGGGGGGCACATTCTTAAATAGTGCTCTCTTAGCACATAACAGAGTTAATGCTCTTTCTTATCTCCATTCTATCAAGAGGTAATTTAGGTCTTAAAGAGGACGTGCTCCCTGGGGCTCTTTATTTTTTAAAGATTTTATTTTTTTTCCTTTTTCTCCCCAAAGCCCCCCAGTACATAGTTGTATATTCTTCGTTGTGGGTCCTTCTAGTTGTGGCATGTGGGACGCTGCCTCAGCATGATTTGATGAGCAGTGCCATGTCTGCACCCAGGATTCGAACCATCAAAACACTGGGCCGCCTGCAGCGGAGCGCGCGAACTTAACCACTCGGCCACGGGGCCAGCCCCCCTGGGGCTCGTCGCACACATTATCAGATAGAAATAGGAAGATGAAACCACCTGTGTATTTTATGTGACATGGATCCAAACACTTAGTTACAACATGTGGAAAATGGCTGAATGGACCAATCGCGATGGTAGTTGTGAATTTTCTTGGTTTATTGATTCTTTGGGCAGACTTAGAGATTGAAAACAGATGACCTTCAAATTCTAAAACAATATGACATAATTAACATTATTATTGGGTAATATAATAACAGGGTTATTTCTTGGTCATTTCTTTAAAACATAAGTTAAATATTTCACATTATATGCTTAAGATAGAAAGCTTATGATAAACAGATGTAGAGATATTTTAATATAAGAAATATTAGCAATATGTTAGAAATATAGAAGTGTTTTAATATAAGAAAAATATTCATTTTCCCTGAGAGGCATAGTAGAAAGATTTCAGCTGGAGAAATAGGAAAGACCTATTCCTGTAGGGCTCTACTGACACCTGGAGAAAGATGGCTTCCTGAGTTCAGTGACACACATGGAAATACAGAGAAAAGTTCAATGGAGTGTTCAGATGAAAGAAAATTGAAAAATAGAAGAAAATGAGCATGTCACGTTCACTGTAGATTGTGGATGGTTCGGAATTTATGTTTTAAGAGAAATGACCAGTCCTTAATGCATCCAGAATGTCTATCCTCCATGCTCAGGCTAAATGAATGTTACAGTTTGTTGCTTACCATAATGAAGTGTTAAAAAAAAAAATCATTAAATATCCTAGACCTAACTAGAAGGAAATGGTGTAAATAAGGATGTTTAGGCTTGGGGTAGATTGGAATATTGTTTCCAATTCCCTTCCTGTATCCTTTTCCGTATGACTTTATGTTAATGCTACCAAAGGCAGAGTATATGTCTCTGTCCTATTGATGGTGTGCTGGCCACGTGACTTGTGTTGGCCGGTGGGATGCATGTGGATGTGAAGCAAGAAAATGCTTCAAGTTTGGAGTCGTGGAGCAGAGCTGAACCAAACCTGCAGCCCGGAGCCAAGCCTAGCCACGTGCAATTGTGACCGGCAGACCTGCCCCTACAGACATTTAAGTGAGAGATAAGTGCTCATTGTTCTCTGCCACCTGGGTTTTGGTTATACAGCATTATGTGGCAACAGCTGACTAGTGTGGGACCTACAAAACAAACTGAAACACAGCAGCAAACTTGAGCCAATTTGCACTTAAAAAAGAAACACCGTGGTATCCAGGAGGATGTACCATTTTGGGCGATATGAATCCACATCATATAATTTAGTTTAGTATTACACAGTTTAGTATTTTTGTTTTTAAATAATATACACAATATTTGTTTATCTATGTATATAAAATGTTAACAGTGATGAGTTCTGAGATTGGGATTACAAGTGAGTGAACTTGCTAATTTGTGCATTTTAGTATTTTCGAAATGTCATATAATAAACATTTATTCTTATAAATCAAATCTGAAATGATGCTTTAAAATAAAAAACTAAACTATTCAGATATCAGACAACTCACTGTGTTGCACCCAGAACGAAGTATAGCACAAACATTGCAGTACTCTAGGGCCCATACATTCATTCATTTATTTATTGACATTTCCTATTAGCCAGATACTGGGCTGTGTGCTCAGTATGTAAAACACCCATCTGATGGGATGATACACAGCACATTGATATAGGTGAATTCATTCCTTTCTCTATAATCTCTGTTTTCCCCATCACTCACCTCATTTCAATAAGACCTTGTCTTTGGTGGGAGGCCACAACCAAAATAGAAAGAGAAGCAGAGGAGGCTGATTCTCAAATTCTTGGCTTTTGAGCTCCCAATGGTCCCATTCATGGTATAAACCATAGGTCTGGCAACGTACCAGGATATTGGAACCGGGTTCTGTCTACTGTTGTTTCCACTGGGGCACCAGGAAGCTAGATATAGAAAATCGATGTGTGTGTAGGACAGACCCTTTCCCATAGTCACATGTATCATGGGAGTGATGCCCAGACCCCTCAGTGAGGTCGTGAACACGAGGAAGAGATAAGAAAGAATTGTGTGAGGGGGACATATATGGAGCAAGCTGTGCTTTCTATCTTGTGCTTTCCTTCTGCTGAGAACTGCAAGGACTTCCAGCAGGAATGACTCCAGCCAAAATACCTGCACTAAGGGGCTTGACCAGACTCCACTATGGCTTCCAGCAGCCGAGGGTTCTGTCTGATATGACCTAGCTGCCCTTGAGTTCCTGTCTGGAAAAGGTCAAGGCTGCCAAAAGAATTTTACTATTTGTTCCAGCCAACACCTGATGACAGCTCCCTGACCTCCCTCTCTTAGAGCGTTTACGGAGAAAAGCTTACAACTGTAAATCCTCCCTCCGTCCCTTTGAGAAATAGATGTATCACCTACAGCCCAGGAGTGTCTTTCTCAAGGACCTGAAAGCCGTTCCTTGGAAATGTAACCATCAGGGAGGAAAGGGCCTCTGTCTCCTTCCCTCTTTGAGAGGGTAGAACCTAACTTCCATGGGGCCAGTTAGCAGACACAGAATTTACACTGACCCGCTGTCTTAGCGGCTCTTTGCAATTTTTTACCTCCCTGACTCTGCTCAAGCCCCTGCTTGCTCCGCCTCCCACTCCCTCATTCTCCGGTTCACACACCCAGTTACCTCCGTGCAAATCTGGCTGGAGCTCAGCTCTCTCCATGTGGCAGCAGCTACTGCATAAGACCTCTGCTTACTGCTTTCTGTCCAGCTGTGTTTCTCTGTGACACTGCCCCTTCACCTTGGGCTACCTTTGGTTGGGGACACAGAGGATGAAGCCTCAGCATCTGAGACCACCACACCTGCTGTGGCTGCTATGGCTCCCTCCTGGGAAATAAATCCAGAGTGAGTGTGCACTCGCTCCTCAGCGGGTGCTGCTGCTGGGGACCGGCCTGCAGGCTCAGGGTGCCCGACTGCTCCCTGTGGGGGCTTGCTGTGGGGCTGGAAAGCAGAGGGAAGGCCTCACCAGGAGTGGGCAAGGAGCACGGGGCCCTGGGAGCAGAGCTGCATCCTCTGGGGTCAAGGGCTGGACTTAGCAGGAATCCCTGAGGAGCCCACAAAGAAAGGGGAAACTTCCATCACCTGTTTTCTCACTCAGAAATGCTGGCTTGAAACAAGTGTTGGGTCCTGAGAGCATGAAGCCACCCAGCCAAGGAAGCAGTGTTTTCTCCCCTTCTGGGTCCTCCCTGCCGGAGCTTCTGCTGTTACAGGGAGTGAAAGAGCAGTGAGGGCTTCAAGGAGGAGGTGAGGTGGGAGGACAAGGAGGGAGGACCACACCTCCTTCCCCACTCCAGGCCTTGAGCCCCCATGCCCCAAGCAGGGGCCAGGAGAAGAGTCACCGCCTGGTCAGTGGAGTTTGTTGCCAGGACTGGACATTCTGATGACAGAAAAGAGATGGTGTGTATTACTTAAAGTGACTGAGAATATATACAATACAAAAGGGAAAAAAAAATCCGAGGGACTGCTGGGAATTTTATCTGGGGAAGGGTAAGATTTCCCGCGCTGAATACAGTTTAAAGGGATGGGAAACAAAAACAAAGCTGTATTTGGATAATGTCACCAGTCCTGTTGGTTCAACAAACTGATCACAGCAAGATGATTTACTGAGTCCGGCTCCCCTCCCCTCAGCCCAGTGCAAGTGCCCAGAGTGGCAAACGTAGAGGTGGGGAGGGGGGGACACAGTGGATACTAAGGAGGGGCGTAGGCAGGGCCGTGTCCTCCATGTCTCCCCTGTCTGTCTCTGGTTGGGGTGACACAGATCTCTTCTCTATTTAAGTTTGGGGAATCTGAGAGTAGAGCCATCCTTTGTGCCATTTCTGGTGGAAGTGCCAGAGAGGTGGCCAGCCTAGGACAGAAGTGACCCTTGGCTGCTGTCCTGAAGGTCATCTGTGAGAGTAGAAACGGTGGTGGGGCTCGTTCGGGCTTGAGGAGGCACAAGAGAGCCTGTGCCCCGCGGCCTGCTGGGTTTCCTGAGGACCCAGAGCACCATGGGAAGGTCTTGACCAATCCCAGAATGGGCAAAACCAGCTCAGAGGAAAAGATATAAATTAGCCAAAATTATGTATCATACACAAAGATATGGACCTCACTAATAATTAAATAAAACAAATTAAAACAAAAGTGAGGTATCTTTTTTCTTACCCTATCAGAGAGTAAAGATTTAAGTAAAGATTTTAAAGTTTGATAATATATGAGGTTGGTGAAGTTGTGCGAACCAGGAACTCTTGCATCCTTTCGGTAGGAATATAAATTGATACAACATTTTGGGGGTACTATTTGGTGAAATTTATGAAGACAAATAAACTGAAAGTATTGACCCAGCAATTAATTCCACTTCAAGAATTTTTCTATAATTATATTCGCATGTGTTTGCAAACACGCAAGGACAAGCATGTTTACTGCACCATAGCTTATGATGGCAACGATAACAACAAAAGAAAACAACTGAAGCTCCGTCAATAAAGGTCTGATTAATAAGTTATCGTCCATATCAATTATGCCACTGTTAAAAGTTATCAAGTGGATACAGTTATTTTGGAATATAAAGAGCAGTAAGCAGGGGCCGGCCCTGTGGCTGAGTGGTTAAGTATGCATGCTCCACTTCGGCAGCCCAGGGTTTCACTGGTTCAGATCCCGGGTGCAGACATGGCACCGCTCATCAGGCCACATTGAGGCTGTGTGCCACATGGCACAACCAGAGGCACTCACATCTGGAATACACAACTATGTACTGGGGGGCTTTTGGGAGAAGAAGAAGAAGAAAAAAGAAGATTGGCAACAGGTAGCTCAGGTGCCAACCTTTAAAAAAAAAAAAAAGAGCAGTAAGTATATTAAGCAAAATGCAAAGCACAGGCCAATATGAATAATATGTGCCTGTTCAGAAGTATGTTTTGCAAAGGTGTGTGTGGAAAGCATGTATACACAGGGGAACTTCTGGAAGGATACCCAAGAAATCATTGAAGATGCTTCCTTTGGAGAGTATGACTAAGGTTCTGGAAGAATATTGATATGTCAGTGTACACTGGGAGATGCAAGCAACATTTAGACTAAGGGACTCAGCCAATGTCAGAGACTAAGAAACTGGAAGGCAGAAGACAGAACAGGGAAGCCTTCAAGAAAAGTTCTGAGTCTCTGAAGCAGGGGATCAATGGAGTCACCGTGACGGACAAAAACAACATAGCAGGCGGTGGAGGGCAACTAGGAAGAGGGAGGAACACATTGCTCTCAAGGGCAGAGACGCAAATATTAAGCTTGAAGAGCGAGTTATGGAAGGAGTCCAGAGATCCTTAGTGAGAGACAACAAGACACACCGTGAGAGGAGAGCTTCTCCCCTAGGGTTTACCTCAGGGATTTGCTATTAATACAGGATTCACAGGACTGGGCTCCAGTGCCCAGAAACAGCAAAGCAGAAAATGGTAACTATAGTCACCATGCTGTCCGTTAGATCCTCAGAATCTACTCAGCTTGCAACTGAAAGCGCGCACCCTTTGACCTACATCCCCCCATTTCCCCCTCCCCCAGCCCCTGGCAACCACCATTCTATTCTCCATTTCTACGAAATAGGTTTTTAAAAAATAGAGAGATTCCGTCTATAAGTGATACCACACCGCATTTGTCTTTCTCTGTCTGGCTCATTTCACTTAGCATAATGTCCTCCAAGTTCAAGTCACGGCATCGATACCCAGTTACAGGACAAACTGTTTCTCAAAAGTATACAAATAGTAAAATTTCCTTACAATTTCTGCTTATTCTTTTAAAGAAGGAAGAGAGAAGGAAAAATTAAGGGAATTTGTGGTGAGGCATATCTTTGGTATAAGATAACAATATCCTGTTCTTTACGTATCTTGCTCACTATGTATTTTGCTAGTTGCGTATTTAAAACCGTGGCCCAAAAGCTAGAGAAACAAAGTCAAAGTCAGGAAAATGGGAAAAGTGGATGCTTCACACCAACCATTAATTACTCTAGTTTGAGTTCTCTTACTTAGGCCAGAGGCTTAGGAAGCATAGCTGACACTGAAATAACAATGCCGTAATGATGCTGGAAATAATAATGCTGTAATAATGTTCTAATGATGCTGAAGAAACAATGCAATAATGAAGCTGATTAAGACTGTATATGAGATGCTGAAAATCCAGCGTCATTATAGCAAGGAAAATCTCATTGTTGTATTGGTACAAAACAGGCACTCAAGTAATTTATAAACCAATTAAAAAATTTCTACACAGCAAAATTCGCTTTCTTAGTGTACAGTTTTATGAGTTTTTACACATGCGTGTATTCCTATAACCACCACCACACACAAGATACAGAATAATTTTAATATCCCAAAGAATACCTTCAAGCTTCCCTTTGTATTCAGACTCTCCCTCCACCCTGGACCCCTAGCAACCAGTTATCTGCTGTCTGTTCCTATATTTTTGCTCTTTCCAAAATGTCACATAGGGACTGGCCCCGTGGCCGAGTGGTTAAGTTCGCACGCTCCGCTGCAGGCGGCCCAGTGTTTCGTTGGTTCGAATCCTGGGCGCGGACATGGCACTGCTCATCAAACCACGCTGAGGCAGCGTCTCACATGCCACAACTAGAAGGACCCACAACGAAGAATATACAACTATGTACCGGGGGGCTTTGGGGAGAAAAAGGAAAAAATAAAATCTTTGAAAAAAAAAAAAGAATGCTATTGTCTAAAAAAAAAAAAAAAGTCACATAAATGGAATCACACAGTATGTGCCCATTCAAGTCTGCTTCCTTTCAGTTAACATAATACATAAATAATTTTTTTATTTGTAGAAGAACATTTATCTTTGCTGAATACAAGATAAAGGTAGAAGATAGGAAGGACTCGTTCCACAGAACTTCTATGGCTAGCATCTTGACACCCTAACAGAAGTGGAGCAGTGATGGAGACACTGCTGAAACGCTGTTTTCCGTCAGCTATAACAAGAGCTTCATCTATTTAGAGCATATGTATTCTGATTTGCCTTTTCTATTTTGGGCATGTTCAAGTATATGTCCCCTAGAACATGATGGAAGAAATCTCACCTCCCCACAGCCTCCCTTAGTCTCTGCATATGGAAACAGAATTATCCAGTTTTTAATTAAATTTTTTTTGTTAGTTGGGCACTCGAACTACTTCTATTGCTGGTAAAATAATCCTTAGCAGCATATTTCCTTGTTCCCTGGAAAACTGCTGACCTTCCAAGCTGTCATATGGTTTATTCAGTGCAGGCTGTGCTGCACAGCACAATTATGTGCAATACTAAATGGAGTTGGATCTGTAAGAGGTGAGAAGAGCCACGGCTTATATTTTTCTGCCTCAGGGGCATTTCCAGCTTCCATCAATGTGCTCCCACTTCTATTATAAGCAATACCTTCTCTTTGCTGCTGAGTTCTGCTCTTTCATATGACGGAAAGCATTACGTAGGGAGGGAATTAACATTGTGCTTTGGAATTCCCATTGAGGTAAACGTATTTAGCAGATAGAGAGTTCCATACCTGCTGAGCCAATAGAAACAGCATTCTCCATTTCTAGCTATCCTTCTCACACACACACATACACACAGACATTCACACTCAGATGTGTTGTGGGGGTTGGGAAGAGGTAGCTGTCAGGGAACAATCTACATTGCAAACTGGCTTGCAGTTGTGTTTTTAATGGTGTGCTCCCATAGAGAAGCAGACGTGCTGTGGGGTGTATAAGATGGACAAGAGCCTGGAGAAAGGCTATAGAAAACTTGCTTGGCTTCTTCAAATTGTTAATATCAAGCTGTTTGGATTGATCAGGTTTTCTAACGGGCTCAATTCTGTGCTTCCTAGAGTTATCTTTAAAACATGATATAATTACAAATGGATTTGTTTTCATTTTTAATTTTCGATTGCATTTTCTTTGAGGTTGACTGTGTTCTCTATTTGCTTATTAAAAACTTCATGTCTGATATAATGAAAAGTTTGTGACCAAGAAGCAGAGTAGTTCAGTAACCAAGAAGCATTGAAATGTGCTTTCTATTTATATCACCATTGTGCTCAGCAGACGGGGAAAGCCTTCACTGGTTTGTCATTCACCCTGGAAAAAGATACAGTACTGCACTAAAGACTGAAAAATAGGCAGACAGTCATCTATACCTCACCGGGCAAATCAAATTGACCATATTTCTTCTGACTGTATGACCCCTTTCTTATAATGAAAGATTGATTTTGAATTGTATAGTTTGGCCATTATCCAAACAGCGGTAAATGCTTCCTCTTTATGCTCTCATTACAACTTGAACACACTCATAATCATCGGCTTAATGCAGCTGTCTCTCCCTCAGGTGTCTTGGAAGCCTTCAATGACAGGACCTTCTTCTTTATTCACATAAAAGCTCAATAAATATTTCTGAATAAATATTTACATATTGAGAATAATAGTTTTCCCATGGTTTCTAGACCTAAAAGACAATATACTATGGCTTTGGAAGTGAAGGTTTGGAGATCTAGTCTGTTGTAAAACTAAGTCAGTTATTTGCCAGATCATCCCTCCCTACACTGCAGGAATTGCTGAGAGGCCTCATCCAGTATTTGCTGCCCTAGATGCTGTTTATTGCCATTCTTCTGCCATTCTTCTGGCAGAGCTTCTGAGGCTCCACCACTCGCTCCCTAAGCTCTGCCATGCATGCCTCTGCTGCTCCTTTGAAAGAATGCTTCCTTGAGGCAGGTGGTGTTGTTTCTTCCATCCCAAAGGTGGAAACCACTGAGGTGACAAAATGGTGCTGCCTTCCCTTCAGCCCTCACTGGGTAGAGCAAGGATTGTTCCTCTCAGACATAAGAGGCATAATTTATCATCTGGACTTCTAAACACATTGCCTGGTCTCACAATGTCATTCGTGAAAAACTACTTCAAACTTCCACTTTTGGCCGTGATGAAATTGCAATGACCAGACATAACTTTCTCCCATAAACAACTTGAAAACTGGACAAAATATATAACACAACTGTCTTTCAGACATTAGACAACAAGCAGCATGAGGCTGTGATCCTTAAGGGGAGAGAAACACATCCTAAATGTCTCAGCTTTCACCCAAAGGCAAATTCCAGATGAAGGGAGCCCTGGCAAAACACTGGTGGCTTCACTGAGTTGAAGATGGAGCTCAAAGTTCAGGGAAGCTATGATGGCTGGAAGTTGTGAGACAGAGTTCTGGAAAAGGAGGAGCTAACATAGAAGAGTTCCAGAAATCTGTATAGGGGTCCTCTTGAGTCTTTGATAAGTGCTAGGCCACACATGGGTAGAGTGAAACTCCACAAGGTTAAGAAGGGCTGGAGAGCTGTAAGCAGAACAACCCCCAGAGTTCACACAGGACAGGGAGAAGTTTAAACTCTGGCCAGGCAGAGGGGAGCTTCCTCAGTGATCACCTGAGACACCCAGTGGAGATCTCAACATGGTGATGCCTTCGTAGTGGAGCTGAACTATCTCTTGAATGAAGCCTATACTAGAACCATTCTAGCAAAGCTTAGAAACAAAGCTTGTTTTTCTGATCAAAGGGATCAAATGGACCAACTATCTTCAAAATAAAGACCAATGCTCTTTAAAGGAATGCAACAAACTCCAGATACTCAACACCCTCATAATCACAAAGTTCAGCATCTAATAAAAAATTACTAGACATGCAAAGAAGCATAAAATGTGACCCATGACAATGAAAAAAATTGCCAAGAGACATAGACCCCAAAATGAAATTAATAGATAAGCTTGTTAAAACAGGAATTATAACCATGTAAAGTATGTAAAAGAAAACATAACATAATGATTGAAAGGAAGATCAAAAAATGGAACTTCCAGAGATGAAAAATATAATATCTGAGGTGAAAATTTCACTAGATAGGATTAACAACAGATTAGACTCTGCGGAAGAAAAGATTAGTGAAATTAAAGACAGCAATAAAATACATCCAAAATGAAATCTATAGAAAAAAGCAATCAGAAAAAAATGAGCAGAGGCTTAGTGACCTATGGGACAATATCAAAGAGTCTGGGATACTTGTAACTGGAGTCCAAGAAGAACACTGTAGTTAGGTGAGGGAACTAAAAAAATAAAACTGTAACGTCCAAAAAGTTTCCAAATTTGATGAAAACTATAAACCCCCAAACCCAAGAAGCTCAACAAACCTCAACAGAATAAATACTCACATATCCACACCTTCACACACCTAAGCCCACATCAAGGCAAATATACATTTCTGAAAACCAGTTACAAGACAAGAATGACAGCTGACTTCTGGTCAGAAACTATGTAAGTCATTCTCAAAGTGCCAAAAGAAAAATTTGTCAACATAGAATTCTATAACCAGCAGAAATATTCTCCCAAAATTAAGGCAAAAAGAAACTTTTTCAGAAACAAAAGCTGAGAAAATTAGTTGCCTTCAGACCTGCCTTATAAGAAATGTTGAAGAAAATTCTTCATGTGGAAGGAAGATGATACTGATACAAACTCAGACCTAATCAAAGGAGTAAAGAACACAAGAAATGGTAAATGTATGCATAAACACACATTTTTCCAATTAAAGTTAATTTTTCCAATTAAAAGGTGAATATTATTGAATTGCATATAAAGGCAAGATTCAATGATATGCTGTCTACAATAAGCCCACCTTAATCATAAACATACATTAAAAGTAAAAGGATGAGAAAATATATACCATGCAAACACTACATATGAGAAAAGCGGTATGGCTATCCTACTATTAGACAAAGTAGACTCCAGAAGAAAGATAGTCAGGGATGAAATGGGTCATGTTATAATAGGGGAAATTTCATAAAAGGGAAAATTCACCCAGAAGACAAAATAATACTAAATATGTATGACCCAATGACACAGCTCCAACATACATGAATCAAAAATGAACAGAACTGAATTAACACTATCAACCAACTTGACAAAATTGACATTTATAGCATATTCCACCCAAGAAAAACACAATAAGCATTCTTTTCAAATACATAGGAAAGATTCACCAAAATAAACTATATTCTGTGCCATAAAACCCCTCAATAAATTTAAAAGGATTAAATATTGTACAGTATGTTCTCTGACCAGAGGGGAATTAAGCTAGAAAGAAATAAGAGAAAGATGTCTGAAAAAATGCCTAAATATTTGGAAACTAAGCAACAAATTTACAAATAATCCACAGATCAAAGAAGAAATTACAAGAGCAATTATAAATTATTTGGAACTGAACGAAAATAAAAATAAAACACATTAAAGTTTGTGGCTATGTCTCAAGTAGTGATTAGAAGGGAGTTTATAGTTTTAAATGTTACAGCAGAAAAAAGAAAGATCTCAAATCAATGATCTAAACTTCCACCTTACGAAGTTAGAAAAAGAGAAAGAAATTAAACCCAAACTAAGTAGAAGGAAATAATAAAGCAAGAGCAGAAATTAATGAAATAGAAAATGTAGAAACAATTGAGAACATTTTAAAAAACAGCAAATCCTCATTCTATGAAAAAAACCAATTAAGTTGATAAGACTTTTGCTGCACTAATCAAGAAAATAGAAAGAAGGTGCAAAATTACCAATACTAAGAGTGAAGGGAAACATCTCTACAGATCTTACAGATATTCAAAAGATAATAAAGGAAAATTGAAAAATGCATGCCAATAAATTTGAAAACTTAGGTGGAAAAACTCCTTGAAAGATACACATTATGAGCACTGACTCAAGAAAAATAGAAAATGGAATAGTGCCATATCTATTAATGAAATTAAATTCATAATTAAAAAACTTTCCCACAAAGAAAAATTCAGGCTTACTTTGCTCCACTATCGAATTCAAGCAAATATTTAAGGAAGAAGTCGTACCAATCTTGCACAAACTCTTACAAAAAATGAAAGCGAGGGATCGCTTTTCAGCTCATTTTATGAAGCCAGCATAATTTTGATACCCAAACCAAAGAATATGTAAGGAAAAAAACCACTACAGATCAATATCCCTCATGGACAGACACAAAATAAGTAACTAAAACTTAGCAAATAAAATCTAGCAATGTATGTGTATGTGTGTGTGTGTGTTTCTGTGTATATACTAAGCATGGTCAAGTACGGTTTACACTGAGATTGAAAGGTTGGTTTAATATTTGAAAATCAATGTAACTTACTACACTGACAAAATAAAGGAGAAAACCATATGATCATTTCATGAGACACAGAAAAAGCACTTGACAAAATTCAACACTCTTTCATTATTGAAAAAATCTCTCAGTAAACTAGGAAAAGGAGGGAACTTTCTGATAAAGAGCATTTATTAAAAAGCTACCACTAACATCATATTTAGTGCTTTTCCCATAGGATCAGAAATAAGTAAAGATGTCCACTCTCACGATAATTTCTGTTTCTCATTGTACTGGGGCTTCTAGCCTGTGCAACAAGGCAAGGAAAAGAATAAAAGGAATACAAATGGGAAAGGAATACTTAAAATGATCTGAATTCACAGATGCCGTGATTATATACACAGAAATTCCCACAGAATCTATTAAAAAGCTGGAAGAGCTAATAAACGCACTAGCAAGATCGGAGAACACAGAGGCGGTATACAAAATTCAATTGTATCTTTAACATGTTAGCAATGATAATTAGATACTAAAATTTTAAAAAAATCATTTATAATAGCATCCAAAAGCATGAAATACTCAGGAGTAAATTTTATAAAATTGGTATAAGATTGGTACAGTGAAAACTACAGAACATTACTGAGAGAAATTAAAGATCTAAGTAAATAGATATACTATGTTTATGAATTAGAAGACAATATTGTTCAGACATCACTTGTCCACAAATTTATCTGTGGATTCAATACAGTCTTTTTAGGAAGCATTTGCTTTCAGTTTAGACAGAAGGAATTTTCCCTTTGAGATGGTTTGTCTGTATGTTCTGCTGAGCTGGAAACCCAGTGTTAATTAAGCTCATAGTCTCTAGAGTTGTGCTGCATGTAGAATATGATATTTTTTTTACTAGTTTGTACATTAAATTTGATGTTCTGGAAATATGCTTGTCTGGATAGAACGTTTTGTTTGGTAGCAAAGGTGATGATATTTCGAAATTAAATTTTGTAAGATTTTCTGGTTTTAAATTAGTTCTCCATAGAAACCATTCAAGAAATAAAAAGGGTGAGTGAACTAGTAATAAATATTTGAGCTCAGTTATTTCAAGGTCAATTGTTACACTAATTGCTAAAACATACCTTCATTCCTCCTTTTCATAAAACAAATCCAATAACTGAGGTCTCAATTGGCGGTGGTTAAGTTGATAGTGATTTAAGACTTGGGATATTGTCATCGTAAATAAAGTTGACAGCAGTTACTTTTTCTTATTCTCTATTGTCTTCTCAAAGGGTAGTCCATGGTTCACAAAAACAGACAACCCCAGGACATGTGCTGTAAATGCAGCACCTCAGACCCTACCCCAGATCGATTCAGTCAGAATCCGCGTTTGAACAGGATTCACTGGTGATTGCCATGTACAGTAAAACTTTAGAAGTGCTGCACATTTATTCTCCATTAGAAAGCCCCGAGCTAATCTTGGCTGGTAGATTTTGTCCTGGAGAAGAATGAAATAGCAGGGATGTCACCAACAAGGATTAAAATCTCATAGAACAACTGCTCTTCTCAAACTTAATACGTGAACTCTCCAATAACTGATCCGCTATTTTCCCCGACAAGATTTAGAACCAGAAAGAATGATTCCCAATTAAAATGCTACTGAGGTTTCACAAGCCTTACACTTTGGATTTGACTATACGTGTAATTTAAAATTATATATGTTTTATATATATAGTATATATATATACACACATATATATGCTTTAAATACATATACATATTTAGTGTGGTCTGTACACATAATTGGGACTTAGTAAAAATAATTTTATAATTTGCCTTCTAATTTAGAAAGGAACTATTTAAAATTTTTTTGGTGTGCATCCTAGGTACCAGTTCACTCATTCATTCAATCATTCATTCATTAATCCATTTGTTCCCTCATTCACTGCTCGACTCTCTATTCAATGCCTACAGTGTATCAGGTACCATACCAAATGCCAAGGACATGAAGTGGTGATAAAAAATGGTCCCTGCTTTTAAGAATGTAACAGTCACGAAGGAAGGAAGCACCATAAAGCAATGGGTGCCATCGTGGAGGGATCTATGGAGCCCAGAGCCTAAGAAGAACTACCTGGTGAAGGCAGTCTTTCGGAGAGGCTCAATAGAGAAGATTCAGCTTGAGCTTACTTTTGGAAGATGCATTGTGGAGGGTCAGATATAAAGGGAAGGTGACCGTGTATTTTAAAGCCATATATTGTTAAAGTCCATTTATGTGAAATAATGTGTGTGTGTGTGTGTGTATGTGTGTGTGTGGAAAGGGTGCGTGAGGGGCTTTAGAGGCGTAAAGAGATTCCTGAAAGATGGTCATCAAAATGTTAATGGTGCTATCTCATAGTGTTGGCATTCTGGGGGAAAATGAGTAGACCTAGAAGTATAACATTTCTTATTTTAAGGGCAGGTGAATTTCTTTCTGTTCCTTAATACTTAACAGTTACCCTTTTAAATTATTCCAAACATATTACTTTTCTTGATTCTCATTTCAACCCTACGAATCCAGTACCATAGGTATTATTACTTTTATTTTGCAGAAGAAGAGAGAGTCTAGTGACTCCAGTACCTTATATAAGGCCTCCTAGATAGTAAAGAAAAACCAATGTATACTCTCCCGAAACTCAGCCTAGATAATCTTGTAAGGGTAGTCCCTGACTCATAGTTAGCAGACTTTTCGGAAGCTGGTTCTAACAATATCCCATGGGAAAGCAGGGTAAGGTGTGAAATAATACATGTATGTGCTCATTAGAATTTAAAGACCACTTTATATACATTATAGCAATCCTGTAAAATAGTATATTATTAACCAGCTTTTACAGAAGAAGAAATTGAGGCTGTGAGGGGTTAAGTGACTGGCCAAATGGGTGCAAAATAAGTGTGCGACAGCCACGAGACTCAATCTTGGTCTCCTTCTGCTCTTTCCGTTGCGCTACAGTTAAAGAATCTCATTGATCACTCTCAGGTCACATCACCATAACCCAGACCTTGGGGATAACTACTCATCCAGGATGAACACATTTCAGCGAGTCGTTTTTCCTTCTTTCTTAGGATTTCCTCTCTTCCGTGTCTCCCTCTTTTCCTACAGATCTTTGGATTACATGCTAATCTACATCCTGAAGTATGCAAATTGCTTTTTCCTTTATCATTTGTTTCCCAAGTTTGTTGAGGACTAGACAACATCTCACGCATTGCTGTGTCCTCCATAGCACCCAACACAGTGTCCTGCAAATACAAAGTGCTCAGAAGAGGCCTGCGGAGTGAGCAAATAAGCGGAAGAATGGACATGTGAATGAACACTGCGGTAGTATGCTTCAGGTCTTATAGAGAGACCAGAGTGAAGCCAAAGCAGAATTAGGGCTCCTGGCAGCAGATCTGGAGACAAACTGATGCTGCTCAGCCGAATAGCAAAATCTTGAGATGAAGAAGTTCCAAAAAATGGTACTAAAAAACCAACTTTAGACCTCTTGTTTTGTGGATGACACCTGGCTGATTCCATATTTGGAATTCCATTTCCATACAGAGTTGAAACTGACCAAGTTTTAAATCAAAGCTGTCAGGGGAAACACACAGTGACTGTAAATGCAATGTTTGTGTCAGTATCCCCCTGCAGTGGTCCATCACCGAAACATCATCACGATTGTGCGTGGTGGAAGTAGCCCTGGCTGGGCAGCTGGGTTCGAGCTTCAGGTCTGCTACCCAGTATCTAGTAGACCTTATGGAACCTAGTTAAATTTCCAGACTTCAGTATTCTCCACAGCTGACCAACAGTGTTTGTGTGGGGTGTGTGTTGTATGGCCTCTAAGGACTTTTTAGCTTTAGGGTTTTGACCTTATCCTGCCATCTAAAACCACCATTCTCTTTTCCATTACTCAAAGACAATTTTCCTTAGATTTCATGTCCAATTATGGTGGTGAGTTTACAGAAATTGAAGAATTGTGTACAAAGAGGGTGCTCAAAGAATATTACTGGAATAACGCTTCTTGCTAGAATATTTTATTTGTTCCACAAATATATATTGAATGCCTCTGGTGTGCAAGGCCCTGGGGGTATGGGATGCACAAAACTCTTATGCATCAAAACTTATAAGTTAGTGGTAAGCTCTCTTAGCAGGGGCTCAGTTCAAGGAAGGACAGCAAGTACGAAATGTAGACCTGGAGGACCAGAAGGAAGCCAGTGTGATTGGAACTCGGAGAGAGAGGGAGAGGGTCATGTGGCTGAGAGACATATCACAGCCAAGAGGACAAGTAAGATGCGGTCTGAAAATGTCCTTTGGCTTTAGTAACATTGTTGAGCTGGATTGAGGCCCCTCTGGAGGAGTGGTAGGGTGGGAGCCACAGCAGAACAGGAGAGGATCCTTGGGGAGATGAGGCCACAGACATGATGAGAATGGGCACCATTTTGGGAAATTTGGTTATGAAAGGAAGAGAGAGAGAGGGGAATAGATGGAGAAGAAATTTGTTGATTTTCTTTTTTGTTTTTGATGAGAAAAGACAGATTGGAGAGGCAAAGCTTGGAGACGTAGAATAGAGAAGGGATGGGCTTCTCGCTGGTTGAGGTATGGGATAAGAAGCACACAAGGAAGGACTGGCCTTCGGTGAAGGGGCACACTCTTCTATTGTAAACCACGGCCGGATGATGACGAGGAGGTGGTAGTCTGAGATTTTCCTAGCGGATTCCTGCAGAAGTGGGTTTCCTAGACACCAAAGTGACGGACTGCCATTTTTGGACATAGCTCTCTGGCGGGCCCTGCTTGCCCCTGTCATTGGGCCAGTAAGTTTGATCTCAATTCGTCTTATTCTCAGATCTAGCCAAGTCTTTGCTAAGGTATAACAAGACCCTTCAGTGAACTGGGTAATCTTGTTTGCTATTACTATTAGTTATAAAATGTTAGGAAGGCAGAATTTTGCATGTCAACTGACAATCTTGCAAAAGATGTCACAAAGTTTTGGCAACATTTATGTCTGTAACGAAGCATCTATTTTCTATAATGATTCAGTTACCAAGACCGAATTGGCAGCAGGAGTTCTTCAGTGATGGAGTGATGCTGAAGATCATCTCTGAATGACGTCCTCAGTCCTCAGAAGGCTTCGAAGTTCTTCCAAATGTTTTCTTAACTATCTCTCTGACTCCTTAAATCATGGTTGAGGCCTGGATTCTATTAGATTGAGCAGAGACTGGATACAAAATCTTGCACCAGACACACAGTTAATATAATTTCTTTTACTCAGAATTCTGCTATGTGTCCAATCTGGTTATCAATTCTCTTTTTCAAAATTTGGCATGAATGTGGAAAGAACAAGTTAGGATGTCCCTCTTCTCTGAATGATTCACACTGTGTTTACCAAAGAAAGTAATTAGTTTTTCCATTTCCCTTGACAACCTACTGATTATTTTGATAATAGGTTCCTCAATAGGACACCAAAATTATGCGAAAAAATGAATAGAATTCACAATCACTATGTACCAAACACAATGTAACACAATAACATGTACTGTAGATTTTAACATAATATACCTTAGCACAGACTCAGAAGGATTCACACTAGAACTTGGCACCAAATTTACAATTTCTTCTATGCTACAGTAACGAATAAATGACAGTGAACGTTTGGCCACTCATACATCCCAGTCTCTATGCTGCTTTCATTATCGTAGCACAAGACAAAATTGGCTTTTTACAGCAAAATTTATTATAACTACTTTAAACAACAATCTTCCCAGTTTTTTTTTAAATCATAGAAGAAAAATGAAATATGTATGAATCTATCAGACTACATTTAAATGTGAAGGCTTAAATTTTTTTAAGCATTGGGAAATCCAAAAGTGTTCTGATTTTTCCTTCTACACTCTTCCTCCCTGTGATTCAAGTTTTAAATTGAAGTATAATTTATATACTGTAAAAATCACCCATTTTAAGGGCATAGTTTAAGTCTTTACATTTTAACAAAAATGAGCATAAGTTAGAAAGTAAAACCACTTATTAAGATTTTTTTAAAAAATTGAGCGATTTTTAAAAACACAAATATAGAATCAACTGAGAAACTTATCCATATTCCTGTAAAGACCCTAAACTTGGATCGATTTATAGGTGTATTGCTTCCTACTTTCAAGGATCAGTTAATTCCCATGCAAAAAAAAGAACTTGGAATAGAGAAAAAGATTAAATATTGCTCACTTCATTTTATGAAATAAATATCAGTTCAATATTAAATAGATACAGACAGGATGCTGTAGACCAACCGCACTTACTGAAATATATGTGAAAAACCATAAACAAAAAGTTGAGTAAAATTTAGTAGTACGTACAATAGTAACCTACCATGTGCAATGAGGTTTATTCTAGGAATACAATAATGGTTAAATCTAATATTAGGAAACTTACTGAAATAACAACACTAGTGAATAAATTAAAAATGGATATGTTCATCTAAAAGCAGGTCACATAAGTATTTGAGAGAATTCTCTCTCTCTCTTTTTTAAATAGTCTCTTAGTTTGATTAGGTCTCTTTTAATTTTGTTGAAAGCAAAGAATTGGAAACCATGTAACAAAGGAAAGGATTTGTTGCCATCTTGGTCGTTGATTTTTTTTTTTTTTTTTTTTTTTTGGTGAGGAAGATTGGCCCTGAGCTAACATCTGTTGCCAATCTTCCTCTTTTTGCTTGAGGAAGATTGTTGCTGAGGGAAAATCTGTGCCAATCTTCTGCTATTTTGTATGTGGGATGGCTTGATGAATGGTGTGTAGGTCCACGTTAGGGATCCGAACCCAGGAACCCCAGGCTGCAAATTTAACCACTACACAACTGAGCCAGGCCTATCTCGTTTTTTGTTTAAATAAAATAAAACAAATCTCTTTGTGAAGTAAATTTGGAAGGAACATTCCTTAATGTGACAAAGCTTATCAATTTGAAATCAACGACCTAGAGCCTATATTTAGTGGTGTAACTCAAAAACATTCCCTTTGAAATCAGACACATATTAGGTGATCCTTTATCAATATTATTATTTAATAACACTAGAATTTCTGGTCAATGCTATAAGATATGAAACTGGATTAATAAGAAGATACAATAAAAAGGAAGTCTCGGGGCTGGCCCCGTGGCCGAGCGGTTAAGTTCGCGCGCTCCGCTGCAGGCGGCCCAGTGTTTCGTTGGTTCGAATCCTGGGCGCGGACATGGCACTGCTCATCAAACCACGCTGAGGCAGCATCCCATATGCCACAACTAGAAGGACCCACAACGAAGAATATACAACTATGTACTGGGGGGGCTTTGGGGAGAAAAAGGAAAAAATAAAAAAATCTTTAAAAAAAAAAAAGGAAGTCTCAACGTTGCTATTTGGACAACATTATTACACACTAATCCTACATTATCGTACATAGACAACTCAAAAGACTCTACAGAAAAGTTCTAGGAATTAACTTTAAAGTTCAACAAAATGGTAGGATACATGATAATCACACCAAAAATCAACCTTTGTGCCAGAAATGAGTTTTAATATAATGAAAAAAGAAGTAACACTGACAGTCACAACCAATACTTAAACTACCCACCAAAAAACGTTAACAGCAAGTGATCAATTACAGGATTCGTAATATTCATAAGGTAATCCCACGGAAATAGTTTAGGAGAAGCATTGATTGTCCCAGTAATGAGCTCCGGAAGGAGATGGGGTGGCATGGAGTAGATAACTTCCCTGACACGAATTTATAAGAGGTATAAAAGCAAATTTTTTCTAGGAGTCACTTGGAGTATTCATCAAGGCATTCCAATGTTATAATCATGCCTGAGGGTAATTTGGCGAAAGTAGTCTAGGGGCCAATCATGTATCTCAGATGTATGGTTATCTGATGGTCTAGCTTGACTTAAGGACAAATTAAGACAGAAGCAGCACAGAATTGGCCTGGGACGAACGGCTGTTGGGGTTGGGTGACGCATACAAGGAGGTTCATTTTACCATTCTGTCTATTCTTGTCTACTCTTGTGTGTTTGAAGTTCTCTGTAATAAAAGATTAAACAAACAAGACTAAAACAGCAGTTCTTAACATAGGCTCAAGTGACCCATAGAGAGATTTCAGTGGCTCAATAGCCCTCCTGGAATTATACACAAAATGTTGTATGTATGAGAATATGTGCATTTTTTCTAGGGCCCAAAACTCTATTCAGATTCTTAGGAGTCTATTTTGCTAAAATAAGAGCAATTGGAGTGAACAGCTTTCTTAACCTTTAGCCAACCCTCCATGAAGACTATTTCTTGCAACTCATGTTTATGATAGAAATTGGGAAGTAGAGATTTGCAGGCTATGATCTCCTGCACAGATCCTGAAGTGTAAATGAGACTTGCCAAACCATGAGGGTTCTTGAATTCATTGTGGTAGAAGAGTTCGTGACTGAGGAGCCTAAGACTTTATGGGAAAACAGAGTCAGGGGAATTGAGGATGCAAGTGAAGCCATGAAGGCTGTTATAATAGGCTGTAAACTTATTAAAACAACTTAATTGAGGCAACACGTTAAACAAAGCAAGCGAAAGTGACATTTTATAAATCTTGAAAGAGTAATTACGGTATTATAAAATTAATTTCCATGTACCATTTCTACCTGGAGAAGCTTATTCATCAACCCCCATTGAGCTGCTTTCAAATTCATTTTCTTTACTGCTAATGATATGCCTTCCAGAAAGCTTTCTCTCTCCCTGCCTCCCACTGCCTAGTTTGACTCATTCTTGGTCCAAATGTTCAAGACCTTTTAAATTTTGTCACTAGCAGTTGTTGATTCCCACCTCTTAAGCCCACAATGTTCTAGAGACAAGTAGCGTGAAATAGCACTCCCCAAGAATGTTGTAATTTCCTCTTTTAGAAAAGACTCAGTCCTGTGATGACTTTTTTAACTTTCAATATATCGCATATGGTTCATTAGAAAACTTCTCCTCTGTCATCCATGTTGTCTCCTTTCCTTTTATAAGCAAATGATTTTTAATTAATAAACAAAAGTCCAAAAGTACAGCTGTGATGATGTTAATGATGATAGCCAATGACTGCTCTGTGCCAGGCACTGTTCTATATGCTTTGCATGTGTAAACACACACGATTCTCACATCAACACTAAGAGATAGTATCAGAAAAATTATCTGAAACTTAGAAATAGGTAAAAGAGTGAAGTGGGCCTCTTTCCAGGGCATTGCTGGGCTTGCAACTTTGACTGATTTTCTCTTGCCTGGACAGACTATTTTACAGCTCAGTAGAGGTAGAGGTTAGCTTGTAGATTTGTGCTGAGATGCAAATAATTTCTATTGGGCTGGTGGGTTAGGGGCGTGGGGTAGTGATAATCACAAAGTCTATGTTTCATTGCTCTCTTGGACATTAACTAATTTTGTTTCTAACCCAGCACTCTTATCTGAACATTCGCTTATTAAATTGCTTATAAATGCCTACCATCTCAAATGCCCTTTGGACTAGTTTTAACATCTTACTGTTCCCTCATTAACTAATGAGTTAAATAAAACCTTTGACGCATTCACTTTTTTAACCCTTTGAAAGTCATCCTCTAACACTAAGCATATTATATTGTAGCTTTTTAATGGCTGTGTATTATTCTATTGCATGGACTACAATCAATTTACTCAACTGATTGCCTCCATTGTAGGATGTTGAGGTTGCTTCCAATATTTTTCCTGTTAAGAAAAAAAATGTGATAGTAACTATAATGTGGCTAAACATTCACATTTTGTTCAATTACAATAGTACAAATGAAATTTCTGGGTCACAACGATTCACATTTTAAAGACTTTTGGTAGACATTGCTCATTTGTCCTCCAGAAAGTTTGTACGAGTTTATACTTTAACAGAAACGAGAATATCCACTTGCGTTATTCAGATCCCTTTTTTCCCTGGTGAGTCCCAGCAAAAGTGACTCATGTGCCTAATAAAAAAGGAGGAATTAATGAAAATGTATAACTAATATTTTGAACAAAGAGAACTTAGAGTTGGGAATAATTTGATGCATTACATATTAAGGACAGATTATATGATTTAGGAATCAATGAGAAGGATTAACAATATTTATTTCCTGACTAATCTAATGAGTGTGCCTGGACAGTTGCCTAATTCCGCTCTGTGGAAAGACAGGGCAATGGATTATTTGCAGACAGAACCAAATCCCTTTCCTCCCTCCCTCTCTTCCTTCCTTCCTTATTGTTTCCTTCCTTCTTTTCTTCCTCCCTCTGTCTCTCCCTCCTCCCTCCCTTCCTCTTTCTTTCTTTCCTTCCTTTCCAGAAAACATATCTGGATGCTCTACAAAATATAAATGGCTAATTAAAGCCATAAATTTTTATGTCACAAAGCATGACAACACTAATTTCAGTATGGAAAATATTCACAACATTTTTTATGAACACAATGGACTTGCACAAATAAATAACCCAGAGAACATCTGACTTACAGCAATATTGTTTCCTTTAGATAATCGTAATCTATTTCTATAGTGGAAGTTAAAACTTATTTCCTGAAGTTAAAGAAAAAAGAAAAAAGCTGAGTGAATTTTAAAAGATTTTGGTCAATACATGTTTTGGAGTACATATAACATGCCATTTCTTTTATCTTATCCATCTAGAACTTAATTCTACTTTCAAGACATCAAAAATATAAATTCTTTAAACTTGTGATTTCTTAGTGTTAACTATGAGAAGTCCCATAGCATTGCTGTTACCACTTCTAGTTTTACAAACGTTCAGTGCTTTATGAATATCTGTTTTTTATTTAATGAGAGATGTCACTAAGTCCAGACAAAGAGTGGGTTGCTGGAAATCTATTTAGGGCTCAAAGAACTAAGAGCAGGAAGAAGGACAGACGTGGGGAGGACAATCCACTGCTTCCAGAAACAAAGTAAATGTGTTTTCTTCTTGCTACCAGAGAATTTCTAATACGGTGAAAGCACTGACAATTTGTCTTGAACACCTCACGGCTTCCTGTTTAGGCTCAGAGTGATCTTGAGTTGGGAGGGAAATATGTATATTAACTAGCTCATCTCGTCAGTATTGCTCCATCAGTGTAAGCTTGAACATGAACAGACCTCGGAGTCTGATGGTGAATTAGGCGGCCTTTGCCCCTGTCCCTGGGATTCCCCAGGGAGGTGAGAACCAGACAGAGAGAGGTGGAGAAGGGAAACAGGTGATCCTTGAAGAATCAGAGAATCCAGGGAGCAGTGTTCGCGTCTCACCAGATTCCAAACCTGCTATCAGACCTGTGTTTGGAAAAATACCCATGTTATGCATTTCTGGGAACTGCGTATTATTCTCCTTTATTGTGTTTACTGAATTTCCGCTAAAAGCACTTAGCTTTTACTGGTCCTTAACACGGTCCAGATTTTCATAACCATTAAGGTGAACAATGACAAAAGTGTTGCCAAACTCATTAACCTTGGTGCTCAAATATCCAGATGTTGGGGAATGTTTACCAGAAATCTTTCCCAGTGAGCCAGACCACTTTGGCACAGGTTATGGGTGTTTGGGGAAAGGCTTTCTTAGAAATTAGTTCAAGAATATTCTCTTTGGCAAAAGGGCCAGATCTCAGGTCTGAGATATTAAAGACTTATTTCTAATAGAGACATTTTTCAAGACAAAAAGACAAGTCTGGACGGAAATTAAAACTGAGTCCAGAGTAAGTCTTAAAAGGCAAAGAGAGTTCGAAGGGTTGAGCTTTCTGCGTAGTATAAAATATAGTTTTAGGACACGTGAGTGTAGCTTTAATGCAATGAACAGATTAGGTCAGTGAGTAAACATGTACTGAGCTTCAGAATTCATGCTTTCCCCAGCACGTTAATTCCAAGTACTCTGCATACCAATATTCCCAAGAAAAACATTTTAATTGAAAAGAGAGGGGCACAGCGTAATGATTTTCCCAAGCTTCTCTGTCTAACTTTCCTAAGGAAATCCGTTCTCCTTGAAGTTCGATATTCACAGGAATCTCACGTCTCCATCCCAAAGACCAGTCGGTGTTCCAGCCCCTCATTTGGGTAACGTCTCAGGTAAGACAGGTGGTAGGGGGCGCAGAGAAATCCTGGAGCTGCCATGGTTATGGGTCTGCTGGGTGTTGCCATTGTAGCACCAGCCTGCAGTAGCATCGTGGGATAGCCACAAGAAGAGACCCTTTCGAGGAGACACTGGGCTAATCCAGATCCTGAATGGGATTGCATATAATGAGTTTGTATCCTGGCGATATCAGAAATGGAGTTATTTGTCCCAGGATTAGAGAAGAGTGGGATTTGCCTCTGTGAGAGAGGGGATAAAGTTGAGACGGCTTATTTCAAAACAGGTGTCTGAGTATGTTTTCTCCTAGGTCAGACGTGGGATTTAACTTTACCCCTAGACAGCTGGACAATTACTTGATTTCACGGTTGCCATATCCCTTACTGCCTTTCTGGTAATGGAGAAAACAAGTGTGAAGGACGGAAGCTAAATGGTACTTTGCAGACTGCAGTGGTGGAGAAGTGGACTGTGGTCAAGAGTCCTCAGGTGTCACAGAAAAGCCCTCCAGGTCAGAGCTGGCGGGGGAAGTGTCCCCAGCCAAGGGCGTGGGAAGCAGTGAAGCATCCTGGGTATGTGAACCGGAGACGGACCACCATCTCCAGGCGCTTTCCTAATGTCGTCTCTTCAACCTTTTAAGATCTGATGTGATAATCAGCAGAAAATGCCAAAGATGTCTTCTGATGAGTGGACTGTTTCATCCAGAGGACATTCCAGGAACTCTTTTGAAAATTGTAATATTCAAAAGTTCTGAGACACATTGTTTCCAAACTGTGTTCCTTCACACCCTGTGAGATGCGGCTCTGAAATAATAAGGCTCAGGATGGGGAGGGCTTTGTGCGCGGAAGTAGCCTGTCTTTTGAAAAGCTCTTCACCAAACCTAATTTGATTTTTCTACATGTTCCCTGTGTTCTTTTCATTTCTCAGAAACCAACTTCAGAGATAAACAGTTATCTGTCAACTTCACTAGATTAAATAAATGTAATATAATTGTATAATTCTTCACTATTTCCCAATTACTGTTCTTCTTCCTCAGATCGCTGAAGGAGCACATTCACTCATGACATTGACTTATGGATCTAAATCCTAGGCAACTTAGTTTCCAAATAAATTGACATTCATATTCTTTTAATGTGATGCTATAGATGTAAGGCTAATATTTATCATGGACACAAGTATTTTAAGCACATGAGTTTATTTCCAATATTCTTTCTTCTTGTTACTTGTTAGGTTATTTTGTTCTGATATCTCTCAGACTATTGCAAACTCTCAAAAGAAACTCTTTTCAGATTTAAGTATTTTCTATGATAATTTCTAATCCTGGTCAGAAATACCAGATAATGAAATATAGAGATTTCAGGCCTTGTTTGGCATTAGTGTGGATGTGAAGCCCAGAGGATATTGTTAGCTAGAAATTCCTAAGGTTTGAAAAAAGCGGTTATGATTGTTAGGTGATTGCACAGCTGAATGCCAGCTATAACCCTAATAAAATGTTATAGGGCACAAAGGGCACAATCTACTCGTCAAAAGACAAAAGGCAAGATGGTGGCAGAGAAAGGGTGTTTTACTACAGCTTGCTAGCAAGAGGGAAGATGGCCGGCCAGTGTCCAAAAGAACTATCTTAAGGGGGGTCAGAGAATCTTGAAGCAGTTATGTAGACCTGTGGGTTCTAGGGGCGTGGGTTAGGAATGTTGACCCAGGAGTTGCCACACCAGATCTTTCAATTTTCATTGATGATGGCCATCAGCATAGACTCTGTTCGTGGTTCATCACATTCTTAAGGAACTCAAAAGAATGAAGTTATCATCTTATTGCAGCTGGGAGGTGTATACACAAGCAGAGGTCATAAAATCTACAGAGCAGGTGGATCTTCCAGAGGGTGCATATCCAGCTGGGTTAGTTAGTCAGAGGTCATTCAAAGTTACAACATGGTCTCTTTTCCGCAACATGGCTTCCCTTATGTCAACCTTGTGTTGAGCTGGTATCAACAGTTCTGTGTCCCAGGAGTTGAAATAAGCTCTTTGCGTGCATCCTCTCATTTAACCCTCACAACGCATGGTGAGGTGGATATTGTAGATAAGGAAACAGAAGTTTAGAGGTGTAGGAATTTGTCCAAATCACACAGTTAGTGAGGAGCAGATTCAAGGTTCAAACCTAGGTTTTTGGTGCCAGTGCCTTGTAAGCCCAGAAAGTCTCCTTAGCTGGATTTAGAATAACAAATATGTAAATGTAGTCCTATATTTCCTTAAGGCTTATTAGATGTCATTCTTTGGCTTTCAAAATTTTCTGATTTCCTAATTTAAAATTTTGTCTGTATGAATGACCATATATGGTGATATTTAGCATCAAGAACATAGGCTGATAGACGGTGCGAGTACTCAACTTGATATCCATAACTTTTTAGAGAAGTTCATAAATTTGTCTTTGCAATATACCTAAATTCTAATTTGAGTTTGTAACACGATTAGAAACTGAAACTACGCTTGTGTCTACCTACCATCTAATTATGTTCTAGTTCTTAAGGTTTCCAGATGGGATGAACTTCTTTGTCTTTTGCCTCACTCTCTCCTGGGTAATTTCATGCAAAGGACCAGGAATTTTTCATACGTCTTTGAAATCAAATCTTGTTAGACGTCTCTCTGACCTTGATGACTTATTCAATGAATGAAACACTCTTAACAACTTGTAAAAACATGCTTACTAGGTAACATGTCTGCTGAATTCATTGTTGGCGCAGACTGGTGATGATAACACGGATTTCTTACTCCTTTCTTTTCATGCCATTGTATTATTCTCTCCTGGATATGTATATATCTTTTTTGGGACTAGAAGGTTGATTGTGCCATTATTTGGTTTTATTTATCAGCCATTTGGATTCTGAATGATCTCATTTACAATGAATCAGGGCTCTAATTAGTTAAAGGGATGGTTATTAGATTCCAGATGTATGTGTTTTTATTCCTAATTTTGGTTCAGAAATAGAATTTAATGTTCAGAAGGATAAAATTGCGTCAGCCAATGTTCGATACACAGCATGGTAACCATTATCGTTTCTTTGGCTGCTTTGGAGTTTTTTGGATTTGTACATATTTGATTTTGCTTTCAAGTCTCCCACCCAGACCTGTTCTCATACTGTTGAATCAAGTAAACACTGAAGACATTTAAAAGATGACCCTTTGACTTTTTATTTTATTTTATTTTATTGTATTGTCTTGCAGTAAAGTATGTTTAAAAGAAAAGCTAATATAGCAAAGAAAACCCACAGGGGAGAACAACAGAATTGAATCTCCTGTTCTTTGCAACTTCCCCAAGGCCAGTTTTCAACCTACATTGTTTTCACAATAAAGCAGCTGATTTCACAGAACATCTGTCGCTATGGTGACAATAGGACAATGATAGCTGGAAAAACTAATAATGTTTTTCTTATTCTCCTCCTGGAATGTGTGTAGCGGACGTGGCAGCAGCAGCCATGCGATTACTGACGGAGAAGTCAGTGGGCCCATCAGTGAGGCATTGCCTCTTCTCCAAATCAAGGACAAGGGTCTTTGCCAACTACTCCTCTCACGTTCCTGCTTAAGTATCCACCTTTTTACCTGTTTTACTGCCTGAAATCTCTGAAAAGAAATCAAAAGAATAACAATAAACATTACTAGGAAGAACATGATGCAAGGAAAGAAAGAGGGATGAAGAGATGAAAACATAAGTAGTACTGTCCTGGCTTCAAGTGACCTGAACTGAAGTCAGGCCTGCGAGAAGGGAGCGAAGTCAGGGGAAATTGCATCGAGGTGCACATGGGGAGGAACAAGGCCTGGAGCTGTGGCTCGCTGTTAGCTCTACGGTAGTTAACACAGCCTGTGTGATTCACAAGTTTCAAAGCATTTGCTTCTTATATGCTAATGGACGTGTACCTCTGACTGTATAGCGTTATTTGCTCACAGATAAAAATATGGATGGATACATGGATACATGTAAATGGCTAACATGGGTTACCTTGGAGATGGTGTATGTGGGGGAAGAAGAAAAAATAAGATGAAGTGTGTATGCGATCAGAGTTTTGAATGCCTCTAAGAATATAAAAAGATTTATAAAGAAATTATGTCTCCTTCACACTTTTTAAGGGGCTTACCTAGCGCAGACAATCCCTTGACATTTGCTGAAAGGGGTTTTGCCTGCGCATGTCAAGTGAGGGACAGATGTGGACCAGAAGACAATATGTAGGCAGTTCCATGTGCCCCAGGACACAGGTCTAGATCCTTTCTTCAGTTTTCTTATGCTTTTTTGGGGCCAGGGGCATGGTGGTAAGGTAGGGAATAATTTTCTGGAAAATTAGCAGAGCCAGCATTCTATCTAAGGGTGAAAAAAAAACACTGAGTGATTTGAGGAACCCATAAAAGCTCCCTGTTTAAAAATATCTCACTTATAGATGACTAAAATTTCACGTATAATTAGGCAAGAGATGGTTAGTAAGTTTGAGCTCATGAACAACTCCCTTCCCTTGGTCGTCACTATCTAGTAGGCCATTCTAATTATTTACTGCTGTCTATCAAACCCTCCCAAAACTTAGTGGCTTAAAGCAACAATAAACATTTTATGATGACTATTGCTTTCTGTAGTTCAGGGAGTCAGGAAGGGCTCAGCTGAGTGATTCAGGCTCAGTGTCTCCCATGAAGAATAGTCAAACCGTGATTGGGACAGCGGAGGTCTGGAGCTGCTGGGGACTGCCAGGGCATCTGTCTGTCTCTCTCTTCCTTTATATATCTGTGGTCTCTCTGCAAGGCTCCCTCACAGGATGGTGGCCTCAGGGCACTTGAGTGTCTGAAACTTCAAGGCCACGTGTTCCACCTTTAGGAGTGAGTATTTCAGCTAAGAAGGCAGAAGCTGCATCATCTTTTCTGACTTAACCTTGGAAGGCCAACAGAGTTGCTTCTGCTATGTTCTGTTGGTTACTAGTGAGCCACAAATCTGCCCAGACTCAGGAGGAGGGGAGCTGCACTCCATCTCTTGGTGGGGAGCAACAAGGTTCTGGAAAGCATGTGGGATGGGAGACACAGTCATGCCATTGAGAAATATCATCTGCCACAGGTGCTTTATTGAGAAGGAATTGAAGTCCATGCCATGGTGTATGGGAATGCTGTGATGTTTTACTGTGTGGGAGTGGGGGGTGTGTGGTAGGAGGTGATGAGTGATGGGGCCGTGGGTCATGACTTCACCCTCCCTGCAGGGCACACGTCCTTCTCTCCAGCCCGTTTGTAAAGTGAAGGTGCCCCTGCTGATAATATGCCTGTGTTATTTTCTTCTTTGATAGAATAGATCAAGTCTTCAGACAAAAACAAGGAAAACCTCCTTTCCTCCCAAATCCAGGGTGACTCAGAGAATGGAGCATGGGAAGAGAGTATGCAGAAGTATGTAGAAAAGGATTCGGGGAAAAAATAGTCAAAGGCTGGCTCTGAAAGATGTCATAGGAACCCACAGTTGCAAAGGTTACAAAACGCAGAGAATGTCTGTATATTTTTGGGCTGGAAATTGTAGTGGGGGTAAACTTCTTAAGACAGAAAAAAAGGAATAAATAATTAAATTTGAGAGAATTTTTAATAGAGAAATTAAAAGCTTCAGGATGGCAAAAGAAAACAAAAAAAGTCAGAAGAGAAACAATCAAATAGGCTGGAAAAAAATGTTTGCAATACATATAACAGAGGATTATATTTCAAAGAGCTTCTAGCAAATGTGCAAGCAAATTGCATACAATCCAATAGAAAAATGGCCTTAAGATATCAACAAGCAGTCCATAGAAAAGGAAGCAGAAAATCCAATAAATACACAAAACTTTATCTGGGAAATATAAATGAAAACAAAAATGAGCTACCAGTTTTAACCTTTAGATTCCAAAATTAAAAATAGTGATAGAATGAAGTGCTGACCACAAGTGCATTGTTGGTGTGATTGTAAATTGCCATAATTTATAAAAGTCATCTGCATTTTTATTAAAATTCAAAATGCATATATCTTTTCTTTTAAGCTTTATGAGGTATAATTGACAAATAAAATTGTAAGATATTTAAAGTGTACATCGTGGTGATTTGATACATACCTACATTGTGAAAAAATGCATATATCTTTAACATAACAATGACATCTTTGAGAATGTATTCAACAGAAAAGAACTATTTCCATACAAATGTATACACTATACAATGTTTATTATGGCAATCTTATTTACAAAAACTGGAAGAAAATGAAGTTCTGTCAATAAGATAATGATTGAATTTTTTAAATGATAGAATTTTAGTCTATAGAATACTATGTTATTAAGTAAAACAATGAGGTATATCTCTATATATTGTCTTAGACATATATCAATTATAATAAAGAGAAAAAAGTTACAGAATAATATGTATACATACATACTATTGTTTATAATATGTGTAGTATAAAGGAAATGAAAAAGATATGTGCATATGATTACTTAAGTAAAGGAAGTACAGAGGGACTTATCTGAAATTGTTAGTGGCATTAACCAAGAGTTGTTAATGCCCATTTGGGGTGGGATGGAAGGGGAAAGAATTTTACTCTATAAATATCTTTATCTTTGAAAATATTTCTGCAAGCACGCGTTGGTGTTTGATTCAAAAGACTAAAGAAAAGGAATGGCCATTACATGGGTTGGCTGGCCCAGCTCCTGGGACAAATAAATGTCTCTTGCATGAATAAATGAGTATCCTGGATCCCTTGTGTCACTTACATTTGTCTCTGTTTCCTGCTTAGGGGAAACCTGAGATTTTCATAGTTAAATCCATTTTTTTTTTTTAAGTCATGGGGATGATACTTTTTGTTCTTCCCATGAGGAAGATTATTCCAGTGAATCAACTTTCTGTTTTGGTAATTCAGGCCTACGTAGTATCGTTAAAATGATTCTAGTAAAAAAAAAAAAAAACCCCAAACAGAAACCCAATGCACATGGCCCTCCTGCTGCTTTGTTCCATTGGAGGAACAAAGATTTGCAGCACAGATTTTCTCACTTGATTCAGTTCTCTGCCCAAATTGATTAGAAAATTCTCATTTCATGCAATTATAGATCTTTATTGCCTTTCATTATGGAGTGTTTTCCTTAAGGAATAGACCATTCTTGAGAAAGATTAATTTCTGGAGTGATTAAAACAATTATAGCACCTCATCCTTTTGAAAATTGAATTTGAACAAAATCCAAGAACAGTTTAAAATTCAACTTCCTGCTTTGGAGGACTGCGTTATGAATCCATCAGTACCTACAGCGTACCCTAGTATGCATCCGTGTTTCCACTCGTGGTGTTATTTTTACCATCTTATTACAATGATGGCTTAATTCTTGATGAACATTCTGGTTCTTCCCACCCGTATGATTCTCTCTATTTGAACCTGTGTGGTTATTAACTATACTCATTCTCAAGGGAGGAGGAGAGGGACGCCTCCTTCAACATCATTGCCTCTTCCTTATGCAGCCAAAGCACTATTACTAATCTCCCTGGATGGTGAGTTCTTCATCACTCACACAGCGAACGGGAGTAGTGTCTTCTCTGCAGGTATCATGAACCCGCGCCTGTCCTCCTGGGAAGAATACCCACTAGATAAAAAAGCTTCCTATGAGCTTCTGCTTTTCCCACTCCCTGTGTAACCGTCCTAGCTGGGTGCACGGCAGAGGCTGGGCCCCTTCAGGAAGGGAAAGTCTCGCTTCTTCTCCCACCTGCAGACAGGCTGGGAGGGTTGTGCCGGCCACGGCAGTGTGCCCTATGCATTAGAGGCAGGAACACCTCGAGTGACTTTCAGCGCGCTTGGTAACAGGAAAGATGATAAATGAAGAGTTTTTGTGTAGACAGGACATTTTTCTAGGGGAGGGGGCTCCATTTAGAAGGTCTTCTCACCTGCCAGACTAAGGAGACACGCAGGCCTCCTGTGACAGGTGACCAGCAGCAAGCTCAGAGCCGAGGGGCGGACTGCGAACTGCACGTTTTTCTCTGGGGAAAGACATTTTTCGAAGAGATTGGGACTCAGAGAGAACAGATTTAATTCTGTGTAATCAGGGAGTGAGATAGAGCACAGAAATCCAATTGATGCTGTTTCAGTGTTTAAAAGCCAGACCTTGAACAATTACAGGAAGCCTGGAAATGTTGGGATGCTGGCATTAAGGGTCATATAATGAGGAAATGAGCATTCCAATGAGACCAGCCTCAAACAGAAGAGGAGCAGACCACAATGCAGGTGGAGACAAAGAAAAAAATCCAGACCAGACCAGGAAGAACATAATTCCTTTCATCATATCTGACTAATGATTTCAGTGATTCTCAATGCAGAGGGATTGAAAGTTAATAGAAAAACCACAGGATATTCAATTTGTAGTTTCAATATATTAGCATATATATTCATGCTTCAGTTACTTTTTTAATAAGCTTTATGTAATTCTCATTTATTGTGTGCAATTATGCATTTGTATCTCCTTCCTTAGGCGAAGATCAGATGGAAGCTCAGTCGACAGGCTCCTGCAGTACTGAACCTGTTATGGAGAAATCAGGGAGTCAGGCACACTGGGGCTGCAGCAGACTGCTGGCCTTGCCCAGCCTGGGTCCTCAGCACTGCCCAGTGTTCCTCTGGGATGTGGTCACTACGCGGCGTTCTCATCCATTCTTGACCTAGGTGCATGAGCCAGAGAATGCAGGGAAGTGATAAAGTCACAGGCAGTTATTAACTGGACCACACTAGCAGCCCATGGAGGAAATAAACCATACGGTTCCATTCAAATCACATCTATACATTCTCTAAGGCAAGGTTTTAAAAACTCATCGTTGTTAATTACAGATTCTGATTCCTCAGTAGATCTGCAGCAGGGCCCAGAAATTGACCAGAAGAACCTCAAGTGCGTCTGATGCGGGTGGTCCACGGCCCCACAAATTGAGAAACACTGCTTTAAGGAAACTGGTTCCTGAGCTAAGCAATTTGCAGATGTATTTGAGAGCAAACAATCGAAATTTCACGGCAGACATTTGCAGTCTGTGTGTGCAGAAACGAGCTGAGATGCAGGTCTCGTCAATAGCAGTTTTTTGGCCCAGTGAGCCCGTCACTCTCCAGGATGCCGTCAACATTTTCCACACCCGAGAGTGATTTCCTTCTTGGAGATGCCAAATAAGAATGCTGTAAATAAAGAGAGGAGAGAAAGGAGAATCTTTCATGCAGATTAAAAATAATACCCCAAGTTCAGCCTCTCCACCAAACCAAGGAAATCAATGAAAATAAAAGCTAAAATAGGCAGAAAAGGGCGCCACTGTACACAAAGAAGAGGCCATGGGGATAGTTGTGAAAAAGTCAGCAAAACGCTCTGTAGAAAATGAAGGGTCAGCCTTATGGGTGCCGCGAAATCTGAAGGCCCCCAGGACTCTGTCCCCTCTGTGGGAGGGTTTCTATTTTAGCCACTTGAGCTGACACCAAATATAAGTGCCAGTGTGTTAATTTTTTTTGAGTATATACTCAAGATACAAAAAAAAAAAATTCTTTGGTGTGCTGCAGAAATAAGAAATCAGAGTTCTTCTGAAGAGGCCAGGAAAGGACCCAAGGCAGGAGACTTTATGGAGGTCACACTTGTCCTGGAGCTTCCCTACCATGGGACTCCAGGAGGTTTATCCTTCCTGACCTCTAGGTCTATGATGGATGTTTTAAAATTGATGTGTCCCCCAAAGAAGGCAATTCAAGGCAGATTTCTAAGTTCTTCTCCCAGCTCCTTCTTAATATAGTTATTGGTAAGGCCAACTCTTGGTGGTTATTGTAACTGACCTGGCTTAGTGACATCCCACAGACAACCTAACCCTCAGCTGTGCTGATTTGTTAACAGTCAGTACTTAGTCTGAACTTTCTCTTTTCTATTCCCTCTTTGATGAAGATGCTGATAGGCCATGGGGAGCAAGACGTAGTTAAAATGATGCAGGTGGGGGATAGGTGGATAAGATACAAAACACCAGGAAATGTTCTGCTTCCTGACCTTGAGGATCTCAATGACCTACTGAAGGTGTCTCTCTGTCCTCGACATCACATCTATGCTGAGCAAGCTCGTTGCTGGGTACACACGGCAGACCTTTACTAAATATCGCCTGGAAGTCAACATGTAGTCTACCAGTACCGAGCAATAAGAGAATCATATCCATCTTTGTTTTTAATGGACCCCATCTCAGTCCACGTATTTAAAGTCAGTTCTCCTGTTTGGAGTGAGGGAGGGTCCATCTACTTAAGGAGAGCACAGCAATTCCATGCCCCCTTATTCTTGGTTCGTGTCAACAGTCCAGGCGTGGAACACCCATGTTTAGGTGACTGTGGTAGGCACTTTGGGGTGAGATGAGAATAAAGAGAGTGGAAAGGAATAGAGACTAAAGAGTATTCAATTTGAGGGGAAAAAAAATCAATGTTAAAAAAACCAAAACACGTTCTACCACTTAATGTGTTTGTGACCATTTCTCATCACTTACTGTTTCTGAGCCTTGGTTTCCTCTTCTGTAAAATGGGGACAATACCTACTTGGATGGTTGTCCTCAGGATCAAGTGAAAGAATTAGGACTGTCAGACTTAGCAGATAAAAGTAATGTCAATATAAGTATGTCCCATGCAATATTTGGGGCATACAAACACTAAAAAAATTTATTATTTATCTGAAATTCAAATTTACCTGGTGTCCTATTTTTTTCTGGCATCCCCAGAAATAATATGCGATAATGGTAGCCATTTGCTGAGTGCCTTTTCATGTGTCGGGCACCGTTAGGTGCTTCAGTTACATTGGCCGTCACTCCAACAGTGGCTGAAGACAGTTATTACTCACCGCATTTTCTACCTAGGATGTGGAAGTTTTCCAAAATCAAATAACCAGTAAGTAGCAAGTTAAGAGTCGAGGCCACCATATTGTGCTGCTTCTTTAGGAAATGAAACCACTTTGAAGGTGGAGGGTACCTAAGGGTTATTATTACAGACGGGCTTTCTGTTCCTTACTCCTATCCTGCGCACAGCAACAGGGACTGCAGAGAGGAACCGGAAGGTGGAGATCGAGAGGTGCCATCGAGTGCAGGGAAAAGCCTGTATTCACTTTTCAGCTTCCAGGATGGTGGTCTCTTGCCAGGAAATCTCTGTTTCCTGGGACACCACGGCAAGGGCGTAGGGGCTCTGTAGCAACATCACAGCGTGTGATGCAACACATGGATTGTCTGCTGCCAAGCCCATGCCAGAGCGGAGATTTATTGATAACTGGGCCCTAAAATAAATTGGTTATATAAGCAACCACTGTCACATTTTTACCTTCTTAGTAACCTTCCAAATAACCAGAATATACTAAATAATGGGTACCATGGCCTGTTACAAATGACAACTAGGGGCCAGCCCCAGGGCAGAGTGGTTAACTTCGCACACCCTGCTTTGGCGGCCCAGGGTTTTGGCAGTTCAGATCCTGGGCACAGACCTTGCACGTCTCATCAGGCCACGCTGAGGTGGCGTCCCACACAGCGCAACCAGAAGGACCTACGACTAGAATATACAACTATGTACTGGGGGGAGCTTTGGGGAGAAGAAGAAGAAGAAAAAAAGAAGATTTGAAACAGATGTTAGCTCAGGTACCAATCTTAAACAAAACAAAACAAAACACAACAAATGACAGCTAAACAAAACTGCTAGCAGGGATTTTCTCAAACTCCTCCCTTCCCACCCTCCCACCCACCAACAACTTTCCATCTTGCCGATGAGCAACAACATTCAGCTTCATCACCAAGACTCCCAATCTTTCCAGTAGAGTCAGAGCTCCATTCATCATTCATTCATTCACAAGCACTTATACAGCACTTTTCAGACACTCTCTAAGCACTTTACAGTTGTTAACTTATTTAATTCTCATTATCACCCTAGAAGGTAGCTATTATTATTACTCCCATTGAAATTTGGAATGTGACCCCGGATGCCTGCCAGGATCTTGTGGTGACCAATACCCCCTCTCTACCCCCCAAAATAAAAGATGCCATGCCCTGATCTCTGGAACCTAAGAATATGTTATATTACATGCAAAGGGACTCTGTAAATGTAATTGTGGTTATAGACCATAAAATTGGGAATTCATCCCAGATTTTTTAGGTGAGTCCAGTCCAATCACATCAGCCCTTAAAAGCGGAGAATTTTTCCAACTGGAGAAGAGAGGCCACAGCAGAAGTCAGAGAGATCAGAAGCATGAAGGGACCTGACCTGACGCTCTATAGCTGGTCTGAAGATGGAGGTCACGGCATGACGAGTAACCCAGGTGGCAGTAAGTTGTGGAGAGACACTCTCACTGACAGCCGTTGGGGAAACAGGAGCTCAGCCCTGCAGCCTCGAGGAGCAGAATGGTGCCAACCACCTGAGCGAGTTCAGAGGCAGATTCTCCTCCCAGGTGAGGCAGCTTCAGATGAGCGCTTGGGCAGCCTTCTGAGACCCAAAGCAGAGGAACTGGTTTAGCTTTTGTGAGCTGGCCTGGAAAGGGTGGGATAATACATTTGCATTGTTGTAAACCACTAAGTGTGTGGTAATTTTTAAAGCAGCAATAGAAAACTAATTTAGAGTTTATCATTTTAGGGTATCACTTTTTACATTTCAATGTGGTAGCCATGCATAATCCTCGGTTGACCAGAATATTTAGTTACACAGAATATTTCATTCCATAATGATTGTGCTAACCAAGGGTCCTTTGTACTGTACAGTTGAAGGGGCTCAATTTATGGTTCCTTAAATAATGAACCCCTCACCCAATTCTAGGACTTAACTGCTGCATTCTTTTTTTCTTCTTTTTTGCTGGGGAAGATTTGCCCTGAGCTAACATCTGTTGCCAATCTTCCTCTCTTTTTTCTCCCCCAAACCCCAGTACATAGCTGTATATTCTAATTGTAAGTCTAGTGCCTCTGTGTGAGTCACCGCCACAGCATGGCTCCTGACAGACGAGTGGTGTGGTTCCGCACCTGGGAACTGAACCCAGGCCTCCGAAGCAGAGCATGATGAACTTCAACCACTAGGCAGCCATGCTGGCTCAACCCCTGCGTTATTGATTTGCTTGGAAGGGGAATCAGGTTCAGAGGAAACTGTGGAATGGAAGAGAAAAAGGTTCTTGACATGTTGAATTTGGAACGGCAGCAAAGTGAGGGAGTTGAGAGCACAGATTCTCAGCCTGAGTGTGGGTTTAAATTCAGGCTCTGTTACCTATTGGCTCTGTGATCTTGGGAAAGTTCCTTAGCATCTCTGTGTTTTGGTGTATCTTCAAAATGTGGGTGATGATAAGAATAGTACCTGGGGTTGGCGTCGTGATTAATGAGTTAACATACAGAGAGCTCTTGGAATATGGTCTCTTCAAATATACATGGATGATCTAGTTTTAGGTGGTATCATTCATCTTTGCTGTAGAATGTGAAGGTGAGGTGAAGATGGAAGCACACCAAACGAAGAAAAGCTCAAAATGATTTGTAATCAGAGAAATGGAAATTAAAGCAACGATGAGCTATCACTTTAAAGCAATTAGATGAGGTAAGTGAGCGGGCTGGGGAACACCAGTGTCGGGGAGGATGTGGCAAATGGGTGCCACCCTCACCACTGCTGTTGGGAGTGACATCTGTGCAGTCATTCTGCAGAGCAACCTGCTACGACTTAGTCAAGGCGGATAGACACAGCCCCTACGTCTTAGCTTGAGTTCTGCCAGAAACAGACCCTGAGATGAGGGTTTGAAGGGAAGTGGTTTATTTAGGGGATGAACCCAGGAAACTCTGGTGACAGAGTGGAAGAGTGAGAGAGAAGCTAAGGCATTCAATAAAGGGTATGCTTTCAAATATGTTACCACTGTGGGTTAATAGAGCTTGACTGGGGGACTCCAGGAGCCAGTGCAGAATAAGAGCTTCACAGTTTTCGCACACAAGGGGTGAAAGAGCTGGAGCATTTTTATATAACTCTCATCAGGAGTTGGTTGAGGGCTGCTGAGAAAGCCCACCGGCAAAGGAGGGCAGATGCTGGCCGTGGGCAGTTGAGTATGCCTCTATGTGAGTGATGGGGAGGCCAGGAGGATATGGGTATGGCACTGATGGAGTCCGCCATGCGGGATGGCCTGGGAATTCCACTCCTGGGTGCAGACCTAAAGGAATGATCGTGAAGTTCCTCATGGGACATGTGTGAGTATGTTCTTTGCAGCATTATTTGTGGTGTCGGGGAGTTCTAGGCAAGCTCACTAGGAGAGGAAATAGATACAATGTGAAGAATGGGCACGTGGAGAATTCTGCTGTAAAAGTAACAGATTGGGTTATACATCGCTACATAATGAATCTTAAAAATAATCTGAGTGAGAAGAGAAACACCAGAATGAGATCTGTCACACACACACACACACACACACCCCTCAATGAACATTTTGCAGCAACAGATTTAATCAAAAAAATATGTATAAGCACATCAGAATAGTTTTCTATGGGGCAATAGAGGAAAGGGAATTGGCTGTGAGAACAAGATAACAAGTAAACTATTGATTCAATTAATTTTTTTAGCAACACGAAAAGGACACCTTGTGTAGATGGTTGATGATTATGTGCTGCAAACTGAGGAGCAGGCATAGCTCAACAACCTGTACCTGACGTCCAAGAGAAAATGTCCACCAGTGATTTCTGATCCACGTGCTTCTTTGTTGCTTTCCAGATTCTCACTCCTTCGCAGCAGTAAGTCCCTTGCATGAGGAGGATGACTGCAGAGCCGGTGGGGGGGCGGGAGCATTGAGACTGAGGCCTGCTTTTGAGGGGAGCCGGAGTGAGTTCTCCCAGGGCCTGAGGTCAGTTTGTGTGGAGTGGTTGCCCAGATATCCCTCCCTGAGGGCTGGGGTGGGAGCCAGGCTAAGCCTAAAGCAAGCTGGAGGGCAGATGTGGCTAACACTGGGCCAAGGACAGAGCCAGGAAGGAGAGACCCGACATGGCGGCCCCAGGCAGGGGCGAGACACAGGCGCTGTGTCACGTTCTAAGGCAGAGTAACTTGATGCCACCTCACCTGCCACTTTCACAGCTTTTATCTGCCACTGCCAAATTAGGCCAAAGATTGTTTTTCCCTAATGAAACTATTAGGAGTATTAAAATTTATGTAAAATACTAAATAGAATTTGAAGGTGCTTATACTAAAGATGATTTTAATACAGTCTGTATAGGAACAGTGGGCTTGAGTGCCTAATGGAGAATAATTATTTTTTTCCTATTTGGTCTCTTTAAATCTCAATTTTTCACTCTAAAAATCTGTTTGTACTAGTCAAGAACAACAACCCTGCCTCTGCGATTTCCAGCAAGCACAGTGCAACTATTTAACAAATAAGTGTCATGGAGTAGATTGTTTCGCACAGCATGCGTGAGAAATTTGTGGCTTTAAATTTAATCTGAAAACATAATGAATTCAAGGTGTTATTCCCAACACAGTTGTGTAGATAAAGCTGAGAAAGTCATGGTCTACAAATTTGATCTGTCTTAAGGGTATATCACACTGTTGTAAGTCAGAGAGTGTCCCAGAAAGAGACAATAACATTTCCAATAAGATAGGTATTTTTTTATATCACACTTCCTGAAGAAATCTAGAAATAGAGCTTTTGCCCTCAGACAGTACATAGAAAAAGTGCTTTGACCAAAGGCTCGGAAACATTAGCACTGTTTTCAGCTGGTGCAGAGGTCTTATCTCCTATCACAGCCTGCTTAGCGCTCCCGTTGTATTTAAAGCGCTCTGATCTACTGAGCTAGATGGATGGTTAGATTATTTCTGGCTTCTCAGCCACGTCATGGTGGACTCTGATCGATTGAAATGGTTCAGTGTGGGAGAATACCTTCTCGTTGCCAACGCCGAGAATCCTGTTTAATGGCAAATTATAAAATCTCTGAGCAGCTCCCAGCTGAAATAGTTTGTTTGTATTCGCCACAATAAATCCTTCCTTTGAAGCAGCTGCTATTTCCGAGGAGATCATAGGCATTTAAAAAATCTGGGTCACTCTTCAGGCACTACAGAGAGAAATCTGTGGTAGACTAGGGCCTAAGGACCCATCTGGAGCTATGTGGGAACTGTGTGTGGTTGTAAATAAAGCTGGTGGGGGGCCCCGAGCAGCTTTCAAACCCTGACCCTCAGCGCTGAGACTGCCAAGCCTGAAAACTGTGGGTGGGAAAAAATGGAAAAATGGAGTTTTTATGTAAATATATAATTAGAGTGCTAATCATATTCATATTAATAATGAGAATTTTAATATTGAGGGAAGGATGACAAAGGAATTGGGTTACATGCAAGGATCATTGAAACTCAGCAAACAATGATTTTTTTTTATAACCCTTGGCCATTCATAAAAGTCACATTGATATTTATTAGGGCAAAATGTCATTAACAATACTTAGCTCTGATTGGGCAAGGAGTCAACAGGCAGAAAGTGGGGGTTTACTTTACAGTTTGTCAAGGTCGCCGAAGGACACATACACAAATTTGGAGACTCAGGTATTTTTTACTTCCTTTATGTTTTGTCAATATTTTCTAAATATCTTGCAATAAACACATTGTCTGGTGAGGCAGCCTAGAATGATGGGAAAGAGTGCAGATGCTGGAGGTAGACTCACGTTGTAAATCTTGACTCTGCCAATCACTGGCTGTGTGACTTTGGGAGAACTACCTCACCTCTCTGTGTCTTATCTATCTGTGCAAAGGGTTTTGCATAAGGATATATTAGAATGGTGATCATATTCACATTGACAATGAATATTTTAATATTGATAGGGTTGTTGTACGGATTAAATGAGCTAATATAGCAAAGTCACAGCTTCTAGCATGTTAAAACCTTCTATAGGTGTTGGCTATTATTAATTCTTGCTTAATGACTTAAAAAAAAAATATATATATATATATATATATATATATATATATATTCCCTGTATCAGAACTTTTGGGGGCTGGCCCGGTGGCCAAGTGGTTAAGTTCGCACGCTCTGCTTCCGAGGCCCAGGGTTTCTCCGGTTCGGATCCTGGTCGTGGACATGGCACCGCTCATGAGACCATGCTGAGGTGGTGTCCCACATAGCACAACCAGAAGGACCTACAACTAGAATGTACAACCATGTACTGGGGAGGTTTGGGGAGACCAAGGGGAAAAAAAAAGAAGATTGACAACAGATGTTATCTCAGGTGTCATTCTTTTTTAAAAAAAGAACTTTTCTATTACTTAGTGATCATGATTATCAGTAAGCATGGTCAAACTCATTTCTACCAGTTAGTTTCTGGAAGACTGTTTCCTCAGATTGACATTGACCAACGTGGGTGACACCTCCAGTATTTACTGAGCTCCTACGCTCTGCCTCACAGGCTTGCAGGCTAGGTACCGTGGGGGCACACTGACTATGCTCCAAAATTTCCACGATGCTGGTTTGATTTAGAGGTGTAATCATTTGCTGGGGCTGCCAACAAAGTACCACAGATGGATGTTTAAACAACAGAAATTTATTTCTTCACAGTTCTGGAGGCCAGAAGTCTGAGGTCAAGGGTCGACAGGGTTGGTTTCTTTTGAGGGTCTTTTTCCTTGGCTTGTAGATGGATGTCTTCTGTCTTCATGTGGTTTGCCCTCCGTACCCATCAGTCTGTGACCTAATCTCTTCTTTCCCTTCCGATTGGATTAGGGCCCACCCGTATGACCTCATTTTACCTCAGTTACCGCTTTGAAGGCACTGTCTCCAAGTAGAGTCAGATTTTGAGGTAGTGGGGGTTAGGACTTCAACATATGGATGGCGGGGGTGGGGGTGGGGCACAGTTCAGCTCCTAACAAGGAGTCCTGCTTTCTAGCAGGGAGCTGGGAGATGAGGATACGGGAGCAGCAGTTGCCTGCAGCAGATTCCGCCCAACCTTGCCTCACGGTTTGGCGTCAATCCTGTTCTCCTCAGAGGATCCTACAGAGTCCCAGTTCAATGGCTCAGGTGGCTGCTCACGTCTCATCGCTCCTGCTGTAAGTCTCTCTCTGGCTTTCTGATGCAGCTCTGATAATAACAGCAGCCACCGTGTATGGGCCACGACGTGCCAGGCACTAGGCAACGTGTTTACTTGTATTTTCATTTCCTTCTTAATGACTCTCTGATCCACTTGATCCAGTCTTAAGGTAGTGTTACCTAAAAGAAACGTGGTCCAACCGGCACAACATAATTTTTAAATTACTATATTCATTACTAGCATTTCCTCTATTCCGTAAGAAATTATACATAACGTGTAAGATTATCTGTCTATCTGTATGTATATATACGCTTTTTAAGGGCAGTATTCTAAAAAGCCCCTTTCCTCTCCTATCCACTTTCCTAGTGGCCCTGGATCCTCCAGTCTTTCTTCCTCCAAAGTCCTTGAAAAATTCTTCCCTAGCAGTCGTCCTAGCTTCCGCACCTCTTGGGTTGTCTCCCTTCCTATCTTCTATCCCAATTCTGAATCACAAACACTCTAAGAATAGCTTTGACAGTAACAGAGCCTTCCTTGGAGGATAAGGGAGCAAAATAAACTGAGAAGCCACCTCCAGAATCTTCTCTCCAGGCAGGGAGAGAGAAAGGCTGGGCATCGTCAGGGTCCTAACTTGTCTCTCCACATGAGCATCACCTTCTTTGATGCCTACACCAACGTTCTGGGCTGGGTTCTATCCTTACCTCCACTTTCCAGATGAGTAAAATGGGGCTCAGAGAAATTAAAGAGGATGGAAACATTAGACTGTCAACGTGAACCAGGCCGTCTTGTTCCAAAGCCTACACTCTGAGTCACGGCCCACACTGGACTTTAATGGGGCTGGTGTATTTGCCATTATTTTCGGCCACTCATCATTTGAGCGTCCTTCTTATATTTGAGAAAACGCCACATTATTTCCCAGAGTTCATGTGCCACAATGGAGGCTGGCAATGCCCCATATTCACTTGCACAGCCTCCCCTGCAGCCGGGGCATGGGCACATGAAGTTGGCTCTGCCGGTCATGTTCCACTCCCCACCCTCTTACCCGCCACCCCCCGGCCCCGGTGCCCTTGCTCACACAGACTTTGCTTTGAAAGCTGGTGACATAAGGAAGCAGAGGCTGTGCAGAGTGCGCCCTGGTGCAGGCGGCAGCCGCCTCTGTTGTCCAAAGCCGGTGGTGTCTGAGGGCAGAAGCAGTTCTTGGCATCTTCACTGGAGCAGGTCCGTGCTGTGATTCGGCATGTGGCCCTGCCTCAATGTCCCCCAAGCCTGATTTTCTGGACTACCTGAGAGTCTGTGAGTTAGCCAAGACCATGTTAGTAAACCCCCTGTCTGCTTAGGTTAGCTAGACACAGTTTCTGCTGCTTGGAAAGATGAACTCAAGCTGATCTGACTGCTAACAGACCTTCTGTCTTTTAGTTTTCATTAAGCTACTGCCTTCTTCTCCAGTTCCTCCCAGGAGCACTGCTTGCCTTATTCTCAAAAGCCTCCCCCTCACAATTGTTCCCCAGGAACTAACATTTTGTCCCTAAGATTCCACCCTGTGACTGAGCCTTGCTTACTACATTCTACTAGACCAATTGATGTCACTGGTTTCTTGATATCCCCTGGTCTGTCACCCCCACGCAGCAAGTGGCAGCTGCAGGTATGACTATAAAGATCAAGAACGACAAAGAGCTCCAACCCAGGGCTCACTCTTGGGAATGGACAGCGTGGCCTTGTCAATGAGACACATGCACCAATTGAATTCCACAGCTTCCCCCTTCCTCTGCTGTTGACTTTCCAATTTTCTTTGCATAGACTTTGGATGTGCCAAAATATAAATCTCACTTGACATTTTTACATTATAATCACTGTGAAAATATTTATGATAGAGTCAAAATGCTTTTGGCTGACAGTGACTGAAATCTAGCTCATGCCAACTTAAGAATTCTAGGAATCCTGAGGATGAACCTGGCTTCAGGCATGGCTACATCTGGGTGCTCCAACAGTTTAATTAGGACTCTATAATTGCCTCCCTTAGTGGGTTTCTCCATTTCCCAGGCAGGATAGTTGTCTGTCTATAACCCCAGACTAATGTCCCACCAGCTTAACGACAAGAGTACAAAGAGACAGTATTTCCCCAAAATTCTGAAATGTACCTTTTCAGGGAGGATTCTGATGAGCTGGCCCATGTCTGTGGTAGAAAAGGGTAGAGCATCATAATGGACAGATTCACTGGGTCCATATACTGAATCTCACAAGAAGAGTAGGATGCTGCTGCCAACAGAAAGAAGAGGGGACGCCCGGCAGTCAAAACCAGGGCATGTCTACACAAAGACCTGGTCAACTAAGATAGATGTTTTAAAGGGAGGTCTATACTAGCAAACGGGGTGGAACCCTACTGCTCCAAATGTACAAGGATTTGCTCTAAGTTCCAGGATCATGTCTCCATCTCATCTTGCTTGAACTCTCAGCATGATTCAACACATGGGAATTTCGCTTATTCTTGAAATGCTTTTTTTCATGGGTTCTGTCACCATATTTGCCTGGTTTTCTCCTACCTACCTGATCCCTCCTTCTCATTCTTCTTTCAGCTTTTTCTTTTCTAAATGTTGGAGTGCTCTCAGCCCTGTGCTGTCATCTTTTCTTTATTTGCATTCTCAAATGAATGATCTAGGTAATCTTGATCAACCCCCAAATAACACATAATATAATAGTAATAATAATGATGATGGTGGTGATGGTAATAATAATGGCAAATATTTTTCTAGCACCACGTGCTAGGCATTGTTTTTTGGGGTTTTTTTTGATGAGGAAGATTTGCCCTGAGCTAATATCTGCTGCCAATCTTCCTCTTTTTGCTTGAGGAAGATTGTCCCTGAGCTAACATCTGTGCCAGTCTTCCTCTGTTTTGTATGTGGTATGCTGCCACAGCATGGCTTGATGAGTGGTGTGTAAGTCGGCACCCAGGATCTGAACCCATGAACCCTGGGCCGCCCAAGTGGAGCACACAAACTTAACTGCCATGCCACTGGGACGGCCCCCAGGCACTGTTTCAAGCAGTGTACGTATGTTAAATAATTTAAGGTATGACAGTCGCTGTGAGGTAGGTGGTCCTAGCCCTGTGGTGGTTAATTTTGTGTGTCCACTTGACTGTCCGCGGGGTGCCCAGATTAACCCTTATTTCTGGGTGTGTCTGGGAAGGTGCTTCTGGATGAGATTAGCGTTTGGATTAGTGGACTCAGTGAAGCAGAGTGCCCTCCCCAGGGTGGGTGGGCCTCATCCGATTTGTTGAGGGTCTGAATAGATCAAAAGGTGGAGGAAGGAAGAGTCTACTCCATTTTTCCTTCCTGCCTGCCTGCTTGAGCTGTGACATGGGTCTTCTCTTGCCCTTGCACTGGGATGGACACCATCGGCTCCCTGGGGTCCAGGCCTTCGGACTGGGACTGAGTTACAGCACTGGCCTTCTTGGGTCTCCGGCTTGCAGGTGGCAGACCATGGGACGTTCCAGCCTCCACAACCACAAGAACCAATCCGTCAGAAGAACTCACTCTTTCCTTCTTTCTTTCCTTCTTTCCTTTCTTTCTCTCTTTCTCCCTTCCTTCCTTCTGTCTTTCCTTCCTTCCTTTCTTTCTCTCTCTTTCTTCCTTCCATCCTTTTCTCTTTCTTCTTTCTCTTTTTCTCTCTTTCTTTCTCTCTCTCTCTCTTTCTTCCTTCCCTCCCTCCTTTTCTTTCTTTCTTTCTTTCTTCCTTCCTTCTTTCTTCTTTCTTTCTTTCCTTCTCTCTTTCTTTCTTTCTCTTTATATATATATATATATATATATATATATATATATATATATATATATATATATATAATTGCTTCTGTTTCTCTGGAGAATCCTGCTAATACTATGCCCATGTGACAGATGAGGAAGCTCAGAGAGGTTCAGTTACATGTGACCTTGTCCGAGATCGCATAGCTGACAGGTGGTAGAGCTGGGATTCAAATGCAGATGGTCCAGCTTTCACGGTCTTGAAAGGATATTGCAGACCTTGTCAGAGACCCTCCTTCATCCCTTGGATCCTTCAGTGAAGCTTGGCCAACTCCCAGCTGCCAGTGTCTTCAGCACTGGGCCTTGTATCCTGGAGTCTGTCCTGCTCATGTGTGCAGCAGGCTGGAGGAGAGCCTTGACAGGTGACGTTTGCAGTTAGTCTTCAGATGGGAGAATTCCGGCCTTGTGTTCTGTACTTTTTCCCAGTATCTTGGTCAGCACCCACTCTGGTAACTGGCTTGATGGTGCCTCTTTAAGTGACCACCTTCCCTTACCTGGTCCACTTCCCGCTTTCCCTACCAGTCTCCTGAATTTCCCACATAATCTATTTGCATCCAGTGCTTGTCTCAGAGTCTGCTTCTGGGAGAACCTACAGCAAGACAAATAGCCACCTTACACTCAGGTCCCTAATCAGTGTCTCTAGCCCAGATCCTTCCCCTGAGCTCCTGATTCATACACCCAACTTCCTAGTTGAATCTCCGTCCACATGCTTAAAAACACTTCAGGCTTACCCAGGGATCCCAGAACGCCTGGGATCTCTCTAACCTGCTTCTCTCCCTGTCTTCCCAGTGGATTCCCATGGTGTGGAGTATGGAATCCAAAGTCCTCACAGTGGTGTGAAGAGTCGTGGTGATGTCACCTGCTTCCTTCTCTGGACCGTCGCCTTCCCCTCTCACCTTGCTCACCGGGCTCTAGGGCACTGGCGTCTTTCAGGTTCCTAAACACGTCATGCTTGTTCCCTCCAAAGCCCTGCACTTGCTCCTACCTCTGCCTAGAAGGTGTCGTCACACACTTCAAGCCTCAGCTTAGAAGCCATCTCCTCCAAGAGGCCTTCCTGGGCCATCATCTCTGATGGTGCTTCTCCGCTTCTCCTAGTTGTGTTCCAGAACATCAGTCTCTCTTATTTTTTCATAGCTCTTAGCACCCGCTGGAACGTTCTTGCCAACTTGTTTGCATACATATCTTCAGTCTTCCCCGCCTAGTACAAAGCAGGAGCTGTCTTGTCCCCAGTCACTCTCAGTGGTGAGACTGAGCCGGCATTGGGTAGACTTCCCAGGAATGCTTTTCTGCATTCATTGGAATGAGATTTTTAAACATATAAGATCTGAAATTTCTGCAAGTATCTTTCACTTCCTATTATATTTCCCTCACTTTCAAAATTGACCTATCTTTATGGGAAATTTAATTGGAATGTTTTACAATTTTACCTCAACTGTTCTTAGGAGTATTTGATTATCTGGTTTGTTTTTTTTTTTAAACCCTTAGATGTTTCTTTCATGTAAGAACTCTGAAGTGTTTTTCTTGTTAAAATGCTCAAATGTGAGAACTTGAATACAGATTTTTGAATTTCACCAAACACATCTTTCTAGATGTTACTCTTAGATAAACTTTGTGGTACATAGGAAATGACTCAGAATTATTATGTAATTGGTAATTATTATGTAATTGGTAATTGTTATGTAATTTATATCTAGTGCTTAAAAGATTAGATTGTACATTTAATCACTGTTATGCTAGATTCTCCACTTATTTTAGAGGAAAAATATATTAAATATGTTCCAAAGAAATTAAACAGTACTAATAGCCATTATTTTCAGTAGCAATATGTTATTGCTGAAGATTTCAAAGTTTAACCCATTAGTTCAATTATGTTACTTGAGCAACAAGATGCCGAGCACAAATCTGAAGTCCTTTGCCTCCTTTCTGTTGCCACTTTTCTGAAGATGACTTAGAGTGGCTGATCTTTTAGAGCACACAGTAGCTTCTTCTACAGTGGAAACATTTTACAAGATTATGTGGAATGAATCTGAAATAATCATTTTCTCTGACTTAGTTTAGAAATGAGTCAGGGTCACCTAAGTAACAGCAGGATAAGAATGTTTCAGCAGCTTCTCTCCACTTGGAGTCACGAAAGATTTTAGCTGGACCCTTTCTGCTGAGCTGGACACATGGCAGATGCTCAAAAAACTTCACCAATAATTAGGGGAAGGATAGGCGAGATAATTTGTTGGGTTTGCTCTAAATGGGAAGGGGGAAGACTAGTGAAAAGAAAATGGAAAGGGAGAGAGAAATCCAAAAAGACAGTGACAGGTGGCACTCGATTGAAGGTGCCCACAGATGGGTTGAAAACCTTTTTAAGACTTGTGGTGACTACCTTTCCACTTAAAGTCTTGTAAAATGGTTTGACAAACTGGCTTTTTGGGTGCTCAAAAATGGGTCAAAGATTTTGCTTCCAGGAAGATGGCATAGACATAGTTCCTCCTATTCCTCCTGTTGAGTAAAACTAAAAGCCGTGGACATTATCTATAAGACAAACACAAGCAGACCCCGAAGAGTGGGGAGAAGAAGGCAGACCGCTGAGGGGCCTCAGGACACAAGGAACAGGAGACACAGGTGAATTCTTTGGGTTTTCTTTTAGCTTCATATAACCCAGACTAGGGACTGAAGGAGCCATCATCCCAGAAATGTCCATGAGTGCAGCCAACAACAAAAAAGGCCCCCAAAAGCCTGGTCTCTCTAGCCCAAGAACCAGAAAAGGAGCAGCCTGAAAAATAGAAGACTTTTAGACCATACTCACTCTACTCCAGCCTCCCCCCACCCATCCAGCAGCTCGAGTGGGGATTCTAGACTCCACCCTTGCTAGGCTGTAATGCGCCACTGTCCCTGCCAAGATGGTGCCAGAGAATGCTGAGTAGGGAATCCAGGCTTTCACCCCCTCTTAGTAACAAGGCCCCCCTCCCGCAGTGGCATCAGTGAAGACCACGTGGAGAGCCTAGACTTCCACCCAGGCCAGCAGTGAGGAGGCGCTCACCCCCTCCCTGCTAGAGTGGGGGCAGAGGAGGTGTAGTGCAGAGGCAGGCCTTTCACTGCTGTCCAGCAGTGACAAGGACTCCCCTTCCCTGTGGTGTCAGTGGAAGTAACATGGTGGGCAGTAACAAGGCAATCCAACCCTTACAACCAGGACAGTATCAGTGGAGGCCTAGTGGGGAGCTGGGTCACCCTTCTGGCCAATAGTAATGAAGAGACTTCTTAGATGTTAACAGAGGCAAAGAGGGGAACTTGGACTTCTTCCCCCACCTGGCAGTAATGAGGCCATGCCTCCCCTTCCTATGCTGGATCGGTGTTAATGAAAGCAAGCTAAAACAGAAAGTTTAAATAAGGGCTGGGGTCTCATAGCATAATACCCCAAAGGAGCATGTTTCAGTTGATAATCACTCATTCTACCAAGAACTAGGGAGATCTCAAACTTAATGAAAAAGGCAATAAATCTATGCTGTATTAGTTTGCTAGGGCTGCCATAACAAAACACTGGAGACTGTGTAGCTTAAAGAATAGAAATTTATTTCTTGAAGTTCTTGAGGCTAGAAGTCCAAGATCAAGGTGTTGGCAGATTGGGTTTCTCCTGAGGGCTCCCTTGGTGGCTTATAGATGGCTAATCTTCTTTCTATGTCCTCACGTGGGCTTTCCTCTGTGCACATGCATCCCTGCTGTCTTTCTCTTCTTATGCAGACACCATCATATAGGATTAGAGCTCCACTCTATCAGCCTCATTTTAATTTAGCCACCTCTTTGAAGGCCCTATCTCTAAATACAGTCACACAGATTAGCGCCCACCCATATGACCTCATTTAACCTTAATCACCTCCTTAGAGGTCCTATTTCCAAATATGGTTCCATTCTGAAGTACTGAAGGTTGGGACTTCAACAAATGAATTCCGGAGAACATATTTCAGCAGCTGATAGAAGCCAACATCAAGAAGTCAGAAATTTTAGAATTATTCACAAAGATTGTAATGCAGCCATCAAAAAAATGCTTCAATGAGCAATTATGAACAACCTTGAAGCAAATGAAAAAGTGAAGTCTCAGCAAAAAACCCTAAAAGTCTCATCAAAGCAGCAGGAGGTATAAAGAAGAATGAAATGGGAACTTTAGAACTGGAAAATACAATAACTGAAATAAAAAACTTAGTGGATGGGTTCAAGAGCAGACAGGAGGGGACAGAGGAAGGAATCAGTGAACTGGAAGACAGAACAATAGAAATTACCCAATCCGAATAGCAGAGAGAAATAGACTGGAAAACACAAATTCAATAGTCCCCAGCGACCTATGGGACTATAACAAAAGATTTAACGTGTATTTCATTGAAAGTCTGGGAGGAGAAGAGAGAGAGAGTGAGGTTGAAAATGTACTCAAAGAAATAAGGGCTGAAAAGCCCCCATATTTGGCAAAAGACATAAGTCTATAGATTTCAGAAGTTGAGTAAATTCCAAGCAGGACAAACCCAAAGAAACTCACACTCTGAGACACCACAGTCAGACTTCGGAATGCTCACGCCACAGTCAATGGTGAACTGTGCTCGTCTGCACATTTTGTTTGTAGGAGGGGGGCAGTGCAGTGCTTGGGAAATGCGTAAACTGAGGTCGGGAGCACCTGGGTTTGAGCCTGAGATCTGCTACTCCAACATGTTCATCCTGGAGCAAATTGCTGAATCTCTTTGAGTTTCAGATTTCTAATCTGGAAATGGGAAAAAATATGGCTCCCCCACTCCCATGGACTATTGTTGGGATTAAATGGGAAAATAGACGTAAGCACTTTGCACATAGCACACTCAGTGAGTGTTACTCTCTGTCCTCTTCCGTATCCTGACCTCTGAACCAGTGAGAAAGCCAAGAGCACCCTCTGGGCCCCAATACCAGAAGAGCGATTACACTTTCTAATTTCTTTGCAGTTCAAATGTTTATTTTGCCTTCGGTTGATTCTTCAGCAGACACCGTTTCTTTGTCTGTAGGAAGGAAGTTTTAGCATCTCGGCGAAGAGGTTAATTTCTGGAGTCAGACGTCTAAGTCTAGACCCTGGGTCCATAATGAGGTCGATAATTTACTTGGGCTCCGTGAGGCTCACGTTCCTCATCTGTGTTACGGGAAACAACTATTTCCTCCCTCCACTGGGGCTGCTGTCCTGATTAAGAGTTAATATCCGTGAAGAGCTCAGAGCTGTGCCTGGCCTCGGGAACGTGCTCAGCAGGGACTGCGGCTATGCGCTGGACATCGATGCATGGATTATCCTGACCCTGGGGGGCTGTGCCTAAAAGCTACCTCTTCTTAACAAAATTTGCCTTAGCGCCTGATCCTCAAGCAGAGTGGCTGCCTCCCATCTCACATTCCCCCTCCTGCACCCCACACTCCTCCACTGGTGCAGAGTCTTTCTTCATGTCTTGGCAGGTGGGCACTCTTTAAATATTATTTCAGATGGAACTTGCTAGAGGTATAGTGTACTAGGGTTTTCCAGAGAAACAGCACCAATAGGATACAAACACATTCACATACACATATATATCTGGGGAGAAAGAGAGAGAGAGAGACTTATTTTAAGGAATTGGCTCATGCTACTGCGGGGGCTGACAAGTCTGAAATCTGTCGGGCGAGCCAGTAGGTTGGAAATTCAAAGAGTTGGGGGTTGCGGTCTTGAGTCCAAAACCTACAGGCTGGATTTCTATGTCGTAGTCTTAAGGCTAAATTCCTTCTTCAGGAAACCTCAGTCTTTGCTCTTAAGATCTTTGACTGATGGGATGAGGCCCATCCACATGATGGGGAGTATTCTGCTTCACTCCAAGTCTACCCATTTAAATGTTAACCATGTCTCAAAGATACCTTCACAGCCACATCCAGACTGGTGTCTGACCAAAGACCTGGGCGCTATAGCCCAGCCAACTGACACATCAAGGTAACCATCACGTGATGTTGAGGAACCAATTTTACATTTATTAAAGTTTGATGCCTTTATAAATTTATGATGTGCAATTCTTCCAAACCAGGCAAATACTTGCAGGCGTAGTAAATTGTCCAAACTTGGAATATTAAAATAAATGACTCATCCCTGTAAACAGTACCACATCGTGGACAACATCATCTTTCAGAATGTCAGCTGACTCTGCTGACCACAGGTAAGCGTTTACTGGCTGACTTAGTGTGATGGGGGGGCCTGCAGATGGCGAGGCCCACAGTGCAGTTTCTTGGGTGCACTGCAAAAATGCTTGATGAGTGGTTTTCCTTTTCCTCACATAAATGCACTGTCCATTTCAGTTCTGATGGAGCCAATTTTCATTGCTTCAGTTATGCTGCGTATTTCAATTGTTCTGCAATGATTTCATGTCATTTATAGATCAGCGTCCTGGGCAGCTCCCAAGCTCACTTGGCCCATAACTGGCTCTGTGACAATATAGCAGGTTGGCAGGTCTGGCTAATATACAGGGAAAGGAGACTTGCCTGATGGATTATTTGTTCTTTCTCTTAGAGGAAGCGCCTCTGAACTCGAGCCACACCTGATCCGTGTCACACACATGTAAGCTGAAGGACCTAGCCTCCTGGCCTGGGCAGAGGGAAATGCTTTAGAAAATTCAGATGGAGACTCTGGGAAGCAGTACTTTATTGTTTTCCCCCTCACACATAGAAAAACTTTTACCAAATATGAATTAGGTAATTTTAGTGAAAATTTACAGTGACAAAAAATTATGAGAAAACCAAATCATAGAATAATATAAACTGACTGATTTTATGTGGAGCACATCAGAGTGTTTTCATAGTTAATTAATAGAGTTGGAGGCGTGTTAGAGTCACCTCATGCAGTCTCTTTGTTCTCAGATGATGAAGCCAAGTCTGGAAAGGTGCTGCATTTGCCAATTAATTCGTTAATTGCTGGACAGTGGCCACACCAAGACAAAAACCAAGCATCGTGGCTTCCAGCCCAGGACTCCTTCTACCACATGCCATATGAAATTATGCTTTGGGATTTTTATCCTTTTTCTTATTCCTTTAAGAATTAACTTTAAATGCGTTGCTTCAAATTATCAAACTTCTGATGGAGGGCAGGAGCATGCAACCAGAAGAACGCTGCTGTGTGTTTGTACATTGCTGCTTTTCTGCAAGTGTTGTTATTCTTGCAGCGGTTTGGGAGCTTCCGCTGGATCCGTGGACGATATCAGCAGACACTGAGGACCTGAGGCCCTGCCCCCAAACTCATTCATTCAACAAAGCACCCACTGTGTGCCAGGCAGTAGCCTAGGTGCTGGGATTACAGAGATACAGAAGACATGATTTTTTCCCCAAAGAGGCTGCATTTAGTTGGAGAAAAGCACGTGTAATCAGATACATTGCAAAGATGATGCGTAAGTGCTGTAACAGTGGGACAATACGAATAGAGGCTCTGGACTCTAATTGAAAAACATGTGCCTTCAAGAGTTCAAAGAGTTTTTTGCAAAAGTACCATTTGAAACAGTCTAAGAGGATGAGAGTAGTTTATCAGGAGAAGGAGGGAGAGGCCTCCAGGCATGAGGAAGGGCTCACCAGGAGGTGTAGAGAGCAGGTGTGGTGGGTCAGGAGACAAGAAGTTGAAGAGGTAGGAGAGTAGGGTAGAGAGGGGGCTTGGGGCCACCTTGGGAAGGGTCTCAGGCTATGGGCTGAGGAGTGCTCTTACCACGGAGGATTACACCATGAAAGGAAAATACATGTAACACAGTGGCGCATCACAGAGACTTTCAAAAAGTGGGGATTGGATTTGACATAGATTTATTTTTCTGAAAGATAATGCTGATCCTCAGTTATTTCACCTGGGAATGAGATACAATCTTCCTGCTATAACATTTGTTGTAGGAACCCAATAGTGCATGAGAAATTGACTGGTAAATTATACAGCAAGGTATACAGGTGAAATATTTATTAATGTCACATGATCATAAAATCAGATGGTGAAACTCTTGTAAGAAAGAATATTGGGCAGACAGCACATTTCTGAGCATCCGTAGCATTTTGAGATTTAATCCTGAGGATATTTCCACCAGATTCTGTAGGCCTATAATGAAGGAAACGTCCCTGAGGCCTCTCTCAAAATTGTCTACTAAATTGCTCATTAATGTTCCACACACAGCTCTAAATTAGGTTCCTGACAAGAAATAGCGTAGAAACTGCTTCTGAATTTGCTCTGAAACCCTTTTCAAGAAGTTTGGCCATTAAATTTCTCAATTTTTTTTCATTTGGGTAGATTAATTAAATTAATTAACCATACATCATGATCATAATCCTTATGAGTTAATTAATTAATACCAACTAAAGAAATAAGAGAAGATGCACACAAATATTTATATACTAGAATGCTCATTGGAGTATTATTTATAATAAGGAAAAATCAGAAATAAATGTCTCTCAATAGCAGGGGAAATTCAATAAATTATGGTTTGCCTACACGGTGGAATATTTCGTAACTATCAAAAATCATCATTTCAAACACTAATATGAAAAAGTGTTCATAATATTAAGTGAAAAAATTGTAGGGCATACCATTTGCTCCTTAGTTGGGGACTAACAAAACAATAGTAAAAAAGATTGAAAAGAATAGATCAAGTTGTAATATTTAAATTTTTTCTGCATGAAATTATCATGAAAAATTTTTCTTTTCTTTTTAAAAATATTTTCCAAACCTTAAAGAAATTGTTGCTATCTCTATAATGAGGAAACACTGTAAGTTTTTAAAGGATTTATATTAGGTAATCTGTGCTAAGGAATTGTTATCCTTGATCATCCTTCTGTGGTTTATCTTGTACTTTTGATGGCGTCTCTGCTCCAGCTATTAGTGCAGTCTGGGAAAGTTTACTCTAGTGACTGGAAGTTTCTGAGTTCCTCAACCCGGTCCTACTTTCTAACCACTCTATGTCAATTGATTTACTAATAAAAAAGTAATTTTGTTTCAAAAAAATTTTAATCTCGCCAACCGAAGTACTCTGAGAGATGCAAAACCAAATGTACGAAGACACAGAAGAAGTTTAAAGTGTTATTTCTGCACATAAAGAGCATATGCTTTATGCAGGAGGATGAGACAAAGGCGGGGAATGATGAGGACATAAGAATCAGAGCGATTTCATAAGATTAACAGTGGTTTTCCAAGATGTGTCCATCACTCCGATTTGACAGATGAAGAAAATGAAGTTAAATGAGCATAAGGGATTTTTCCAGTGTCGCACAAGGATCCAGGCATTCCGGTTCCCCTGGGCTGTAGAAGTGCAAGCTATTACTCAAACCCAAGAGGAAAACAAGGTCAGCCTCCATGAAAGAGTTAAAGAAAGAAGGGATGAGGGGTTATTAACACCATCCCTGTGCCATGACTCTCCTTCAGCAGGCAACGAGTCTGTGGGGACTTCAAGTGTCGAGACCACCCTCACTGATGGTGTCCCACTGACCATAGTTATGTCTGTGGCGTCAAAATACTAGACTTGTAGTCTGGCTCAGTCTTTCTGTCTCACCTTGTCTCTGCTGGGCTTCATTCTTTGGACAGGCGTTCCCCAGGTGCTTGGCAAAATGGCTTCCAGAAATCAAGGCTCCCACCCTAATGTTTAGGAACTCCCTGGAGATGTTTCTCTGGAAATCTCTAGCAGAAAAGTCCCTGGGAAGACCCTTACTCCCCAGGCTCTACCATGTGCCCATCACTGAGCCAGTCACTGTTGCAAAAGGCTCTGTTTTGTTGGAGATCCAGCCCCAACCTCTTGAAAAGGATTTCCCTTGGTGAAAATGTGTTCTGTGAACAGAAGAGGGGTTGGCAGAAGGAGAGGGGTGCTCATCAGGTGTCCACTATGGGAGGTAATGCTGATGACTTAAGTATTAACTGCACAGTATAGACGATGAATACAAAGGAGAGACAGGAGTAACAATGGGACTGCTAGCACAGTTTCCTCAGAGAAGACCGGTGATGACATATCCCAGGGTAATATAAAATTCTGTTAATAATACATTAAATGAAGCCTAGTTGGAAAGTAAATCTCCTTCTAAGAAAACTCACACTATACTCACAGAGACAAATAATTTTTGGTGACATATGCTTTTAGGGGTAATCGCCATGACGAGACCAGTCCAGCTTGCAGCTATTAGGAACGAGGAGATACCCTTTCTGAGCAAACACTTAGACTGGAGTCTGAAAGGCAGCGTGGAAATAGCAATATCTCTTCAGATAATGACCTCAGAGACCAATCCCTCATTCAGTTAATGGAGATTTTAATGAGGCAGAATAATTTCTGAAAACAATGGAGGAAAAGAACCCAGGATTACCGTATGTGACAGTGAGTTTTCTTATCACCAATGTAGTGGGTGCAGAATCGACCACAGCAATATTTCCTCCTGCCATTTGCATCATGCTTTACGCTGTTGTGTATTAACTTGGTTGATCTTTATAACATTCCCAAGAAGCAGGCGTGATTATAATCATCTACATTTTACAGATAAGAAAACTGAGGCACAGAGGGGTGACACAGATCATGAGAGGCAGACTCTAATTCTCCCACTGGTGTTTGTCAACAGATTTAACAGGAAGTACATGTTTGGTGGGAGAGAACTGAGTTTGTATCCTGCTTCCACCACCTGCTAACTACGTAACTATGTCCTTCTGACTTAGTGATAATAAGTGATTTTCATAAGTGAGAGCCATACCTAATATAACAGATATAATACTAAAGACTGTCTCTCCTCTTAGGTCCTCTTACGGGTTCTCTCTCCTGCTGTCCCTATGTCATTAAGTTTGGCCTTGAGGCTGGTGTGGGGAAGAAGAAAGAAGGGCCACAGCCTGTCCTCCTGACCTTGGGCAGAGTAGCAGAAGAATCTGCTCATAGAAGAGGGTTTGAGGGAAAGTGCAGCCCATGCTAATTGGCTTGAGGAGTAAAACCGGGAAATGGAAATGGAGGAAAACGGCAGAGCAGAATTTTAGTTTTCTTCTTCCACCTTCTCAGGCAAAAATTCAAAGGGAAGGGAAGTGGGTGAGCCTGACAACAGAGTGTCTTCTTTTTCCATTTGTGTTCAGACTGGAAGGAAATACCACCCTCGGCTGGTCTTGCCCTGTCCTGAGTAGTCCTATCAAAAAAGCTTGGTGCAGGTGTGGTTAGGCAGAGGCAGGGGCCCAATTTCACAACCCTGAGCCTCGAGGTTGCTCATGGCAGGGCGAGGCCTGGCTGGGAATTTGCTAGTGTCCCCCGGACTGAGGGCTCCAGGTGCATGGAAGACCCTGGAAGATGCACAGGAGTCAGCGTTGGAATTTAGATTTGGAAATTGTAAGTCTAATGGAATGCTTTTGCTTTTCCCTGTGAAAATACGTTTCTGTTTTTATTAATGAATTCAGCAAGTGGAGTTCTCTGTTACAAATTGCTTTTGCAGCCATTATCTCTTTACTCTGAAAACAAGGAATTCTATAATGTCTCAGAAGCACTAAGTGGCATGGGATAAATATCAGGTTATAAGCTAGGATAAAGAATACACGTTCTTAAGAGAAATACTGTGTGATCTCACTTATACGTGGAATCTAAAAAAATTGAACTCAAAGAAACAGAGAACAGAGGTGGGGTGGGGTTGGGGGAAATGGGTGAGGGGAGGTCAAAAGGTACAAACGTCCAGTTATAAGATGAATCAGGCCTGGGGATGAAATGTACAGCCTGGTGACTATAGTTAATACTGGATTGTATATTTGAAAGTTGCTACGAGAGTAGATCTTAAAAGTTCTCATCACAAGAAAAAAAATGTCTAACTGTGCGTGGTGATGGATGTTAACTAAACTTACTGTGGTGATCATTTTGCAATTTACACGTTTCAAATCATTATGTTCTGTACCTTATACAAATACAATGTTACATGTCAATTATATCTCAATAAAACTAGGAGAAAAAAGGATACATGTTCTCTGCAACCAGCTTTCGTGTTTATTTCCTGTGAAAGGGAAAGTGCTGCTGGTTCAAAGAACGGCGTTACCCCACCACCGCCCGCTCCCACTGCTCCGCGTGTTGCTGTAGGGCTGATGTGCCCGGGTCTGGGCGGAATGGTCTGCGATTAGACCCTCAGAGTCACCAATTCTGATGTTCAAACACTTACCAGCAGACAATATTTTACATCTATATTTCTTTCCAATTCGACCTTTATGAAGTACGGTCTCTTTGACCAGGCACCGTCATTCACGGAAACAAACAATTCTCCTTCTTTTGGACATGCTCTCTCCTCTCACTGCCTGTCAATGGAGATTCTTAGCCTCGGCAGGATGGCCATTTGGGGCCGAGTAATTCTTCCTTGTGGGAGCTGGTCTGTACGTGAAAGGCCGGTTAGTGGCATCCCTGGCCTTGACGCGCTAGTTCTGGGAGCTACAGTCAAAATGTCTCCAGACACTGCCACATATCCCCTGGCACGGCAGAGTCGGGGTGGGGACCAAGGGGAGGGTGCAAAGTCACTCGGTTGAGAATCACCAATGCACAGTGACACCTGGGTGCTCTTGGTCTGCACACAGTCCACTGGATCTCATCTCTGCTGGGGGCCCACCCCTGGGTCAGCCTCAGCCCTCGGGCACCTTCAGCCAGTAATCCCGGAGACTTGGCTCGTGAGCGGTTTAGGTGTAGATGCCTGTGAGGGGGTAGGTGGGGTAGAGGTAATGTTTGCTAGTAAATATTTGCTCCCTTCTCTGAAGAATTCAGTTAATTATCAGTACAATTACCATAATAATCAGGGACTATTTTTTTATTTTTTTAACCTCCTTAAAAACCAGTGTGCTGGGGCCCGCCCGGTGGCGCAGGGGTTAAGTTCCAATGTTCCGCTTTGGTGGCCAGGGGTTCACCCGTTGGGATCCCAGGTGCGGACATGGCACTGCTTGGCACGCCATGCTGTGGTAGGCATCCCACTACAAAGTAGAGGAAGATGGGCATGGATGTTAGCTCAGGGCTAATCTTCCTCAAAAAACCCCCAAAAAACAAAAAACCAGTGTGCTGTGCAGAGACTGCCATTTGTAATGTGTGCCATGACACAAACAAGTTGGTGCAGCGTTGTGATGGCTATTGAGCAGGACGTCCCTCTCTCAGGGAGCTCGATGTGATTCTTGCTTCAGTGTGGGTTCCTGGTTCCCATGCTGGGTCTGCTACGTCAGGATCAGACGTTAGGAGACCTGGGAATCTGCATTTTAAAAAACCACTGAGCTAGAATTTTCTACATTATGAAAAGGACATTTCCACTTTCCTTCACAGTCCAGAGACCAAAACTGAATGCCTCAGGGGTTTCTCTGCATCCCGCTTCTAATGGACCACTCCCTCACAGGAAGAAGGGAAATCATTTCCTGGTCTCTCCTCCCTCAGCCGCAGGGCTTCATTATTTCCCAATTAAAACCTGAAAAGATGGGGACGCTTGCCCAGAAATGACGTTTTGGTTACTTGACTGAATTTCCCCTCCAAAATCAATACCCTGGACTGTGGACCTCTGCAGCCTTTTTCTTCCCCCTGAAAAATCAATGTGCTTGGCTCAACCAGTTAAAAAATGAGAACTGAAACAAACAGCTGGATTCGTTTAAGATGTTTCCTTTGCATTTCAACTTGAAATAAACTTTTTAGCTGATTGCCTTCATGGCAGTTGAAGGCCAACATAAATTTAAACAGCGGGTTGCTTGCCTTGTAGAAACCAGGACTTCCTGGTGCTTGGCCAACAAAGGATTCCTCGGAGCTGGAGGCAGCAGTGCAGCACAGAGCTCTGTCAGCCTCCCGCACAGAAGGGGATGCCTGCCCTCCGGAAGATGTGACCAATTCAAATACAACCTGGCAGGCGGCCTCTAAGGACCGGCTCAGAAGTCAGCAACTGATATCATACCCTGCTCCTTGTCGTGGCCCCCTGCCCAGCTTCTGGTCGTTTCTCTCCATTGCGTACCTCCCACCTGGGCAATAGCAGATTGCTAATTTTCCAAAGGGGAAAAAAAGTGAGAGCACACAGTGAAAATCTCTGTTGACTGTACAAAAGCAGTGTTTGTCCTTATTTCTCAAGGTTCAGCTTTTGGTCAGGTTTATTATTTTCTCAGTGGGAACAAGGCTGCCTTGATTACCAAAGGCTTTTTGCCCTGACTCCAATTCAGGTATGCCTGGGATTGTATCTATGGTGACCGCCCAACAAAGTGAGATGAGAAAGTACAGGTGGGCAAGGTAATCATTTCATTCATTAACTCATTCAACAAAGATGTACACTGAGTATCGATTGTGTGCTGTACTCTGTGTTGGGTGCTGGAGACACATGGAAAACAGCCCTGGTCTCCACCTTCATTGGGCTCACTGCCATTATTTAGATAATCTTTCAAATAGATGTAAAAACACAGGTGTGTGTGAGGAGAGATGAAAGAGGGGTGCATGGAACTGTGGGGGACCTTGTCAGGGATTTGGCTAGACCCGGGGGTCAGACCATGCAAGTTCACGTTTACTGTTAGGTCTTTGTCTAGGAGCAATGAGCATATTATTGCTGGGTTTACCAGGGATGTGAGACAACCAAATTTGTTTTAGCTTATTCTATGCATACGAACTGAAACCCAGGCAGACTCCATGGCACACTATTTTGTCCGTGTTTGAAGGTATACTTCTTAGTCCTATAATTAATTACCTGTCTGGACCTGGAGAAACTAGGATAAAAATGTCCTTGTAAAAATAAAAATCAGGGGCTGGCCCCGTGGCCGAGTGGTTAAGTTCGTGTGCTCTGCTTTGACAGGCTGGGGTTTCACCACTTTGGATCCTGGGTGTGGACCCAGCACTGCTCATCAGGCCATACTGAGACGGTGTCCCACATAGCAGAGCCAGAGGGACCGACAACTAGAATATTTGACTATGTACTGGGGGGTTTCAGGGAGAAGAAGAAGAAGAAGAAAAAGGAAAAGATTGGCAACATATGTTAGCTCAGGGTCAATCTTTAAAAAAATAAAAATCAGGAATACTGCCAGCCAGCGTGTTGAGTTCTCTTATTGACCTCAGCAGACGAAATGAACTGAAGGTGTTAACTTAGATTCAGGAAATTACTTGGATCTTGGTTTATGTAGGTTAACACTCAACATGCAATATTAACCAAATACAGATAGCTAAGGAAGTTGTTTCATGGGTTGTGGAGGGTTGAATAGTGTCCTCTCAAATTCCAGGTCCACCCAGAACCTCAGAATGTGACCTTACTGGAAACAGGATTTTTGCAGATGTAAGTAGTTAAGGATCCCTAGTTGAAATCCCCCTGGATTTAGGGTGGGCCCTAAATCCAAAGACTGGTGTCTTTTAAGAGAAAGGAGAAGGAGAGTTGGATACAGAAAGACACAGAAGAAGGCCTCAGGAAGACAGGCAGACAGTAATACTGCTGAAAGCCAAGGAGTACCAGAAGGTTCCAGAAGCTGGAAGAGGCAAGGAAAGATTCTCCCTTCGGACTTTTGGATGGTGTGCTGCGGACGCCTTGATTTTGGATTTCTGGCCTCCAGAACTGTGAGGGAATAAATTTCTGTTGTTTAAAGCCACTGAGTTTGTGGTGATTTGTTACGACGGCCCCGTGAAACTAGTACATGGGCGTGAACAGGCTTCCCGCCCCCAGATTACACTGTAATTATGGACACTTTTTAAGCTGGCTCGAAAACATTTCAAAACTGCTTTATTGCACCAATGTTTGCACCAGTTTTCTTCTCTCATTTTTTTTTTTTTTTTTAGTAAACCAAAGGTAAATTCTCATGGTTCTCCCTGCCTGTTTTAATAGCTTTTGAGGGAAGAATTTTAAATGTTTGTAAAAAATAAACCAAATCCTGTTTATTCATTTTAAACCTAAGTCATGGAGAAGTTTGCATTCAAATTGCATAGGGTAAGTTGAAATAAATTGTATTATGTTAACCAATATGAATGTCTTTCTCAAAGCAGGGTTATACTGATGTGAGCCTTAACAAAGAGCAAGCAAACAACCAACAAGAACGGCCAAGGATATTCTGGCTGCCATGGGGACTACAGCATGGAAGGAGCCGAGACTGGAGAGAAAGCCTTCAGTGGGAGGGGTGGGGAGTTGTCCTGTGTTTGCAAGTGGAGACTCAGGCTCTGTGTGCACAGAGAACCCCAGATGGAGGTGGCGTGGGTCCTGAGCCTGTCTGCGTGCGTGAACCAGATCCCCTTGGCCAAGGCATGGAGGGAGCAGGGCTCCATGTAAATGGACCAATGGGCATCCCCATGGGGCCTTGGCAGCCCGGAGACCAGAAGGTCTTTTTCAAACAGTCTCAAATATTCCCTGAAGAGGGATGTTGTGACAATGACAGATCTCAGGCACCATCCTCTAGGCCCAGCGCTTAATTTAATTTAGTTTAGAAAAAGAAAATGTTAATTTGCACATATCCAACATCATAGAACAAAATCATCCTGACAACACCAAGTTTCTTTGCAATGTTTACACTTTTGGATCAGATTCTGAATGGTTTGGAGCACAGACACAGACATAAAAGGATCTACATCCCTCTTTTAGCCTCTGTGAGCTTCTCTAAGAGCTGTTCCAGCCAGCCAGCATCACCTCTGCCTCCCCCACTTCCCCTTCTCCGGGCTCCCTGGTAGCAGCATTGTTTCCTTTCTGCCCCGTTTGGTTTGGGGTTAATCTGCTCTTCCTCCAGATGGTCGGCTTCCCAGGGCAAGTTGTAGGAGAGTTGATCACTGTCCGTGCAGTCACCTTTCTAAACCAAAGGTCAGCTAGTAAACCTACGCCACAAAAACACATAGAGGTGTGTGGTCACACAGTGCACCCCAGGAAGGGTGTGCAAGAAACTGGTAACATTGTGTCTTGGCGGGGAGATCTAACTGGCTGGGATGGGGGAGAAAGGATGGTTGTCTTCACTCTGTGTCTTTTGAATGTTTTAATTTTTTTATGTATGTGTATTGCGATTACTCCATAAAGGAAATAAATGCTAAGCAAACAGCGGAATTACCATTTAAAAATAGAAATTAATTCCATGCTTCGATCAAGTGACCTAAATTCCTGTAATTTCTCCATAAAGCACTGTTTCTCAACCATTTTATGAGTCAACAGATTTAGTTCTTGCAGCAACCCGGTGCCATAGTGCTGTTTTCATCCCAGTTTTACAGATGAGGGTACGGCTGCACAGAAGCGTTAAGTAACTTGCCCAAGGTTGCAGCAGCATGGTCAGAACACAGACGGCTGAGTGCAGAGCCCAGGGGCGCAGCCATCACATGAGGCCTGGCCTCTGACTGCTGGGGATGGCAGGCGGGGTTCCATGGCTTTCCTCTGTTCCCCCGATTTCATCCCTGGAAACGCCTACATAAGCCTATTGCAGTGGGCTCTCTGGCAGTGTCTTTTCCCTGAGGGTCAAAGGTCCTCTGGAGAAAGAACACGTGGTGGGGAAGAAGGACCCAAGCTGCTTAGAAGACGGCTGATGTCCGTCTCTAGGGGGACTTCCCGGCCAGCCCTGCGGCGTCACGCCCGAGGCATATAGTGAGCCGGCTGCACTCTGCTGCGTGTAAAAATGAAAAGGGCTATGACCAGGAAAGCACCTTGCAGGAGGTGGTGATGGGAGGTGAGGGGCCGGCACGCTTGAGTAGTATTCTCCTCATTGGCGCCTGAGCTGCTTTCTTTGACCCCGGCCTGGTGGCACCAGCAGTGGAGCTGGCATCAATGGCAAGAGTCGCAACTGTTCCTGTCAACAGCGACAAGACCCACCTCGATTGTGAGGTGGAACAGGCAGGAGGAAAAAGACAACTCTCGTTGCTCAGGGAATTAGCTTGGGAAACATATAGGAGATACTCCTGGAACTTTCTGGAACTATTTGGAAGGAAGTTTGGGGGAACTGAAATGACTGCAGAACAAGTTGCTATGGAATTAGGAAAATACTCTTTTGTCTCTGACCTCACCCCCAGGCTGCAGTGGCCTGATTTACAGAGGTTTGACAATGGGTCTGGGTCTTACAGTGTCTGCCTCTTATGAAGTTGGAGCTGTTCTTCAAGGACAGAAAAGTACAAGTGCAAAATGGGGTGCAGAGCCTGGGGAGAGGCTGTGGCGAGTGGCTTCACTAGATCCAGGACCTCTGCCTCTGCTGGGGTCGGAACAGTCAATAGCACTTACCCAAATGTGTCACACACCGTAGGCTTCTCAACCTGCTTCCCCCAGCTATGGTTTTTTAAAGGGTCTCATTCTGAGAGAGAAAACAAAATAAAATAAAAATAACTGAAGTGCAGATGGAGTTCTCCACCACGAAGCTTTGGTGTGTTGACCGGTGTGGAAAGAATTATTGGCTTAAAAGCCACCCCAACAGAACCGTGTCCTGAACATCATCTTTCAGTTGAAAGTATAGGTAGTCTCTGCTAAGGAACAGATTGAGCATCAGGCTAAGAGAAAACCAATTATCAAGCATGAAATGATTCCTGCTCAATACTTTTTATAGACACACAGCAAACTGCTCCTGTAAAGACACATTTACAATACGAAAAAGCACTTCAAAAGATGACTCTTTAAGGACGCCATCCATGTTCGTGAGCTTTTGTCTTTTGTTGAAGAATCCAGAGTAGAAGACGCTATTCACTGAGCTTAACCTGAGAACGAAAGGCACAGGAAATCCGATTTGGTAACTGTCAATGACGTGGTAACTGTGATGGCATGAAATCTTTGGTAATTGTAAATGTATCTTTGATCAAATTTGTGTAGCCAAAGGGAAGAAGAGAACCTGTAAAGCTGGATTTTAATAATTTTTCCTGCATAGAGGTTTCCCCATATTGCTATTAAATATTTCTCTCTCAAATTTTGGTTCCATCCATAGTACTAATCTAGAGGAAAGTCAAGCCAACAGAAGTTTCTGCTTAGGTTCTCTTGCCTGATTCCCTTAAGTCCAGCCTCAAATCTCATCGCTGGAGTAATTTTTACGATCCTATTATCTCACTTAAAATCCTTTGGAAGCTCCCCATCCACTACAGATCATGATGTGAACTCTTAGTGTGACATCTAAGGGTTTCCACATGGGCCCTGACTTCCCCAACCCCCATCCTCTGACAATCCCCTCTGGAACTTCTGCCGCATCCTTGCTGAATGACCTACGGCTCCAGCAGCTTGCTCCCTCCAGCCCAGAATGCCCTTCCCCACCTCCTGGGAAACAATTGCTCTCCTTTTAGACTCCACTCCAGTGACACTTTCTCTGAAGCTTTTTCAGAGGAACCATCACATTGTTCCTGTATCCCCTCTCGGACGTGGAGCTCTGCCCAAAGCACATTGAACTGGTTGGGTAATTATTGGTTTACATGCTAATCTCTCCCTTCCAGTCTATGCACTCCTAAAAGGCGGAGGAGACCCAAGACCACACCTTATGTCACATGCTCTTTTTCAGTGTCACTACTTAGCTTGGTGCTGGGTATACGGTGGGTGCTTAATAAACATTTGCTGAATCGTTAAGGAATGAATTGGAGCAGCATTTTGAGATGAACTACATTGTCCTCCAAATATCCAGCTATCCTTCCTCAGGCGTCTGCTCCAACAGCACCTTATGTACAGTAACACCCATCCTCTCACCCCCGGTACTTCCATACCCAGCCTGCTTCCAAGCTTGTTCAGGTAGTTGGCCGAATTCAGTTCCATGCAACTGTAGAACTGAGGTCCCTGTTTCCTTGCTGGCTGTCAGTGAGGAAAGGTGCCTTGTTCTCAGTTTCTAAAGCTGCTTGCCTTCGTTGGCTCATGGCCCCCTTTCTACATCTTCAAAGCCAGTGGTGCGCTGAGTTTTCCCATGCTTGAATCTCCAGTTTCCATTTCTGCCTAACCTCTCCCACCTCTTATGCTGCTCAAGTGATTAGCTTGGCCCTCACTCCTATAACCCACAATAATCCCCTTATTTTAGGCCCCATAACCTTAATTCCCTCTGCCATGTCCATTTTGCCATGACATGTTAACATATTCATGGACATGACACCAGGGGGTGAAGACCATGGGGGCCCAAATCCTGCTTACCACAGCTACCTGTGGTCTTGGAAATAAGAACGTATACACATATTTGCATAAATGGACACCACGATGATACAGAAGATAATGATATATGTGGTTGAGATGAGAAAAAGGGCATGGATTGAGACTTCCTAGCCTAAAGCATTTTATATCATTTTGATTTTTGAACCAGGTAATGTATTACCTGGTTTAAAAATAAATACATATCCTCAAAAAATTAAAAATAGAATTACCGTATGATCCAGCAATTCCATTTATGGGTAGATAGCTAAAATAATGGAAAGCAGAGTCTCAAAGAGACATTTGTACACCCAAGTTCATTGCAGCATTATTCACAGTAGCCAAGATATAGAAACAACCCCACCGCCCATCTATGGTTGGATGGATGAACAAAGTGTGGTGTGCATACACAGTAGAATATTATTCAGCCTTGAAAAGGAAGGAAATTCTGACACATGCTACAACATGGCTGAACCTTGAGGACATTATGCTGAGTGAAATGAGCCAGCACAAAAAGACAAATACTGTGTGATTCCACTTATACGAGGTACCCAGAGTAGTCATAATCCTATAAATAGAAGGTAGAATGGTGGTTGCTGGGGGCTGGGAGGAGAGGGAAACGGTGTTATTGTTTAATGGGGACAGAGTTTCAGCTTTGCAAGATGAAAACGTTCTGGAGATTGGTTGCACACAATGTGAACATACTTAATGTTACTGAACTGCACACTTGAAAATGGTTAAGATGATACATTTTATGCTATGTATATTTTACTACATTTAAAACTTTTTTAAATTAGGGAAAAAAAAGCTATGTCACCCCAGGGAGTAGATGAAAATCAAGCAGAGTTGTTGGCAAGGCTGTGGTCCAGGGCCTTGCCCGTATCCCTCACCCCCTGCCCACCCCATGCCAGTGACTGGGCAAATGTGGCCAGTGACTGCTAATCCCACTGGTTAAAGTGAAGCTGCTGACAAGCTCTCTTTACCAGTGGCTTTGCTCTAAATAGCTCTAACCAGCAAAAATTTTGCTCTAATCTGCAGAAATGCCACAGGGCTTCTTCCATGGAGCAGGGTGACTCATACCAGGCGCGGGAGTGTGGCACATCTGAGTCCACGTCTTGAACTTCGGACCCAGTTCTTCTGAGGCTCTCCTGGGCTATGATTTCCTTCTCTGGATTTCACTTCCTGTTCTACAAGAAACCACTTCCTAGGTGACCGACAGTGAGCATGTTCAACCCCTTCAGGTGAATCTCCCACCTCTGCCCAAAGCAACATCTTCTGGCTCAACAGAAAAATTATCAGAATATAATGACCTAGCATTAGTACATTTTGGTCACAAATCACACCCCTATTTATAGGATGGGACTATCAATTCTCTTTCTCATTGTCTAGATTGAGATGCCATGAGCCCAGTCCAATTCATTTTGCATGTATCAGGCCACATTATGGGGTGAATTGTGTCCCCCTGAAATTTATATCTTAAAGTCTTAACCCCTCGTACCTTAGAATGTGACTGTATTTGAAGATAGAGTCTTTAAAGAGGTAATTAATTTAAAGTGAAGTCATTAGGGTGGACCCGAATTCCAATAGGACTGCTGTCCTTATAAGAAGAGGAAAGTAGGACACAGACACACACAGAGGGAAGATTGTATGAAAACACAGGGAGAAAACAGCCACCTGTAAGCCAAGCAGAGAGGGCTTGGAAGAAACCCAACCTGCCCACACCTTTATCTCTCAGAGTTTTAGCCTCCAGAATCATGAGAAAATGAATTTCCAGGGGCCAGCCTGGTGGTGTAGTAGTTAAATTCATGCACTCCACTTCGGTGGCCTGAGGTTCATGGGTTCAGATGCTGGGTTTGGACCTACACACCACTCATTAAACCATGCTGTGATGGAATCCCACGTACAAAGTAGAGGAAGATTGGCACAGATGTTAGCTTAGTGACAATCTTCCTCAAGCAAAAAGGGGAAGATTGGCAACAGATGTTAGCTCAGGGCCAATCTTCCTCACCAAAAACAAAAAAAACCACACACACCCCCCGCCCCGTCTCAAAACAACAGCATTGTTAAAAAAAAAAAAAAAAGAATTCTGTTGTTTAAAGCCCCCAGTCTGTGATACTATGTTATGGCAGCCCTAGCAAACTAATATAAGTGAACAGTGGAATCTCGCCAGGAACAAGCAATAATTCCACACAGAGAAAAATAGTGTCCTGGAGAAGACGAAAACCAAATCTGCTGAGAGTTAGCTCTGGCCACACATACACACAAATTACCAAAATGAATACTTCCTTTCAGGCTACAACATCTGTTCTTCTAGTTGTTTACCAATTTTCTTAAAGACTCATGTGCACTTACTTTAAATTTGTGTAATTAAAGGGGTAGGCTGTGTGTTGGAGCAGGAAGGAGACTCTGCAGCACCCTGGGGTGACGGGCTGCTCCAGCTGTTGCTCCAGCTGAAGCCTTGGCCAGTCACCTCTCCAACCCATAAACATGGTGCTTCTAGAATCTTCCATGGGACCCAAAGTGTTACTCAGCTGACTCTGGACTTGATTCATCACCGTACTTTATCCTCCCTTCCAGTTCATAATGCCTCCCACTCCCACCTCCCGAGTCAGTGTGTGTGTGCGTGTGTGCATGTGCATGTGTGTGTGTGCATGTGTGTGCATGCGTGTGTAGGCTTACATCACTACTGAAGTTGTGCAAAGGGAGAAGCTGCATTGCTAATGGCTACAAAGCACACCTGCTCCAGGAGCACAGGGAGAGAAATGACGATGGCGTGCCTGCCCGGAACAGCAGAATTTTCCAGGGTGAAACGCAAAGCACAGAAGAAGTCATGTTTAAGGCCCTCTTTAACTCTAAAATGTTACGTTTCTGCTCATAATTGTGGGAAGATTCATTCTGCTTTGTTTCTGTCCCTACCGGGTTTGCAGGGAGAATGAATGAGGAGGATGGCAGGTTAGGAAACCAGGAGACATTCTTGTTTGTGTGGTTGGAAGGGGAGTGGGGAACTGACTCCCCAAACACACTTGCAGGCTGCTCACACCGAGCGCCGTGACGCGGGGCACGGAGGATGTGGCCGCACACCCGTGGCTGCCCTTGAACTTTCCGGGACGCTGTCCTCAGAGAACGGGGGTTGGGCTGCCACAGCCTGGCCTCGTTGGGGATCTCTGGTTTATGTCCGCTCACGATGCTGGGGCGATCTGAGCGGTGAAGAAGCAAGCTGTCCTGAGAGTTCCTTTCTAGACATGTTTAGACCCAGAAAAAAGGCTGAATACCCAACAAAACATAAAATGGCTGATTTTTTCAGCCATAGTAGCTTTCTGAAGCAGTTTCTCAGCTGAGCTGAAAAGGGAGCATGAAGCCTGAGGATTTATTTCCAAACACACACACACACCCCATGCCTGCAATTTATTTATAAACATGCAGACGTGATGACACATCTCTTTCTGAGAAGCCTCGAGTCCTCTTCTCATGCTTAGAACTGAAAGACAAGCTGAAGTTATTTTGAGCTTAAACACTTTGTTTTTTCATAGAATAACAACCTTTCCATTTGACTCCATTGATCAAAAAGGCAAACGGTTATTAAACAGCGATTACTGATAATCTAAGCCAGGAGGGAAAAGGATCTAGAATTACTAAACATTAAAAAAATACAAATCACGTTTTCAAAATAAATCAATGATAGAAGCAGAGACCTGGAATCCTCAAAGTCACTGAGAGCTGCTGGGACCGAGCCTTACGGTGAATTCAGACAGGCGGGATCCCACAAACCCAGACCCCCGAGCGCGCACTGCAGCGCCACAGACACACCCCCGACACCAACAGGTCACTGGGTGAGTCCCCTTGCGTCTGGGGACAATTTTGTCTATTTATGCAAAGACAACAGGAGGTCTGAGGCGCACATTTCAAACACTGAATTGTTAACCCTGTAAAATCACCCCACGAGTGCGGAACTGCTGCCACCCTACGTCGAGGGCAAAAGCGTGCAGCGACCGGCGGCTGCGCGAGGCACGTTGTCCGCGTGGACGCGCGGCGCTGCCTCTAGGATGCGCTGCGTCACTGCGGGGCTGGAGTCGCTTGTCACGCAGGCAGCTGGCAAATCAGAGAAGCTGAACTCTGGAGGCCTCCAGTTCTCATGTGAGAATGAGGAATTTGGATCGGTTGGGTGTTTCCTAAGCCATGAGCCCTACACATAGGATTCTATGGGTAAGTTTAGGAAAATTTCGGCTTAATGAGTTAAATAGGATTCTTTACTTCTATATTTCTCAGATTTCGTATATTAATGATCTTGTGACTCCCTCGAAAATGGAGATAAAGTAAGTGATGCTTTTCAAAGATGCCTGAACACAGGGAAGTGGTGAACCAGCGGGTCTAATTGTCCGCGATTCTGGGAAGAGAAGGAGGCTGTGAGATGTAGGAGCAGGGTAAGAGAGAGATGCTCAGCTCTGCCCCCAGAACCCCCTCCACGCATTCCCGGGAAGGGAGGAAGCTTCCCGAGAAGGGCCCCTTCCAGGACTAGTGGCAACGTCAGGGGTTATAATTTTGCGAAAACAAATGACACCAGCACTTTCTAATTAAGGCGAAAGTCGTGTTCAGATGGAGTATGCGCTGACCTGTGATGTGCTGGCTTAGGTGCTGAAAAGTTAGTTCCACCCCCTCCAAATTCTTCAGCCGCTCACAGTGAATCCAGTCATGGTCTTTGTGTCGCGTTAAAATGCAAATATCCCAGGAGAGAGAGATCCTTAAACCTAATACATCCTAAATGTGTACGAAGCTGAAGCTGTCAGATCCTTTTCTGAGGGAAGGTTTTGATTAAAAAAAAAAAAAAGACAGACAGAAAATGTGAATATAGGCTGTCGCAGAGGAAAGGCAGCAGAAAGAGGATTGTAGACACGGTGTGAAGGTCTCAGATTTTACTTGGTGGACTGTCTTAGGCTGACTTCCTCAGAAGCAGAGCCTGAGACAGGGGTTCTGGTGGAAGAGGTTTGTTGAGGGATTGCTCTGGGGGGAAAGAGGGTTGGGAAAGCAAGATCTGACAGGAGAAGAGAGCTAAGCAAAAATAAATTCTGCTGTTCCCTGGCTTCAGCCTGCCCCCCAGGGATGCTCTGGGCCACAACTGCCCCTGGAGTTAGTCTGACCCTGAAGCAGAGGCCAGCATCTTGTACCGAAGTACAAGATGTGCATGGTGGTCTATGTACAAGGCAGTCATTGGTTGCCAGCTGTTCCATCCTCCAACCCTGGGGTAGGGCATAACCTTCCAGACCAGGAGACTCCCATTTAGCTGAGGGTGCTGTGCTAGCAAAGGGGACAGGTGTGAACCACAAGAAGCCTACGTCACGGCAGCTGGGCGACGGGGGCTGCAGCCAGATGACGGGATCTGGGCGTGAGCTGTACCCACAGCACGCATGTTCAGAACTGGCTCTGTCTGCCTAACAAAATTTCAAGGAACTGGAACAGCTTATGAAATTCCTCCTGTTCCTCCTTCCCTTGGAGTCCTCGGGTTGATTAAAAGCCGTCTCTGGTGATGCGAGTCTGACATTTCCTTGGGGGAATTTTAACAATACTCTAAGCTCTTCTCTCAGTTCCAGTAATTATGAGGGTTAAAGGAATAGTGATGTTTTCCCGTCTGTAGAGATTATTTTCCTTTCTTTCTATCAAAAGGATTTTTTAAAGGTCACTTGACATGCCCATATCCTTTTGAGCGATGCTGAAGTTCTATAATGCAAATAAATAAATAAATAAATAAAAAAAATAAAAAGGAGGAAGGATTTATCTTTTGAAAAGAAAAAGCTAGTTTCATGGCATTCATCTTCTCACAAATTTGCCCACAGAAAAGTTAAAAAGAAATAGGAAAAGATAAAGAAAGAGAACTCTCTGCCTTTTGGATATTCTTTACCGTAAAGCAATTCTAGATCTATTTCAAGGAGATTTCAAGGTAATCTTTTGTAGTTCTTAGTATAAAGTAAGAGTGGTGTGCTTCTTATTGCAAAGGGAATTTAATTAATTTTCCTAATAATTATTATTTTGCTGTAAAGTCTTTTCTTTGTGTGCCTTGGAGAACTGTTAAAGGCTTAGGTTTTCTCTTTGAAAAGCCTCCATTTCCCTTTTCTAAGTATTTCTCAAATAATGGGAGAAATTCTGCTTCTTCCATTTCCTGATTTCTGCTGGTGTTTGGCAAGCTTATTTAGGTGTTCTCGGCATCCTGGGCTGTCCATAAAGTGACATTTCTTGTCCTCCTGGAAATGCTTCAGGGAAAGGTCTGTGAATGTTTCTGGAAGATCTTATCAGAGGCCGTCTGCTCTCTGGAAGCCCAGGCACAGAGCCAGGAATCTTAGCAAAGTCTGGGTCAGTAAGAAGGCGAAGACACTCCTCACGTGTCTCTGTTGAGAGAGTTTGTCCCTTGCCCTCATCAGACTGTACGATCTTTTGTCAAAAGGGAATTTTCTTTTATTCTCCAAGAGCCTTGCTCAAAGAGGCACTTAAAGTGAATTACAAACCTCCACGCCTTCCTGCCTGCTGGTCAGACTATATTCCTTTTGATGGCGTGTGTGTGTGTGTGTGTGTGTGTGTGTGTGTGGTGCGGGGAGAGGGGATGGGGGTGGTGTGGAGGGTGGGGTGCCTTGTGGCCAAACTGCTATCTTTTGCTTCTCTGTGTCTTATTTTCAAAATCTGTGCCTTTAATTTTCCAGGCTTTGGCTCAATATTCAAGGTTTAGCCCTTGGAATTCCACCCCACCCCCCCCCAAAAAAAACCTCCTATTTTCTCTCTCAAAAAAGGCCTGATTTATGTAAATAAATAGTACCACGGCGTCCAAGCAATGGGTCTGCTGTGAATTTTCACAATCCATGTGGCAGTGCATTTGACGTCAGACCCTCTCCCCTGGAAAGCAGTGTACGTCCAAGCATTCTAGTGAGGCCAGCTGCAGCTAGAAGGTGGAATTGTGCAAGCAAAAACAGGGAACAGCAGCTTCCTGACATAGCCAAACACTGACCCCAGTACATTAGTACCTCTTTGTAGGATTAAACTGAATGCCATGGATAGAGCTAAATGTTTCCGGCAGGTGTGGAGAGCCAGAAGCCATCCTTGCCAGCTAGCTGCACATCCAGGCCTGTCAAGAAGACTACACAAACGGTGACTCATCCTTCATCCTTCTTACATGTCAGAGAGAAAACGGGGGTCCTCAGCTACAACTGCCACCAATTTTCTTCTAAACTCCGTTAGCACCCATTCTTTCCTTTTCCCCTCCTGCCTCAGAAGATGAACAGTTCCTCCTTCCATTTCATGCCAATCCTGGAAAATGTCTAATTACCAGGACATGGGGTAAATGTCCTCTCTTGTGTGACTCCTTGGCTGATTCAGCATCTGTCACATCTGTTGGTCCCCATCTGCGAGCCTCTGTTCTGGCGCTGCTTTCCCTGCTCTGTATCTCTGGACACATCTCTCTCTTCCACTGGAGCGTGAGCTGCTCAAGCGTGGAGACTCTGCCTTATTTGTGTTCATCTTCAGAATGTGGCGCAGTGTTTGCCCACGGTACCTGCTCCTTAGGGTGTTGTAGAATAAGTAACAGAATGAGTCATCTGTTCCAAGGACATTCAAATCGAAGTGGTACAGAAATGTATGGGAGAAAGAAAATTTGTTGATGGGGGTATCTGTAAGAAAGCAACTGTAATGACCTGGTTGATGAGTAATGAGCCCCTGAATAGCCACAGTGGCAAGTAGAAAGGCTGTGATGCAGACTAGTAAGGAGGGCATGGAGTCAGAGAAGATTCCAGCTGTGGAAGCCATTGGCAAATCTTGATAGTGTTCATTCATTCATTCAGAGTATATAGTGTCACTTCTCATGCCAGGTACTCTTCTAGAGCCTGGGGACACCGAGAGAAACAAAACAAACAAACAATAAAGAAAGAAACTCAGTGGAAGAATCAGATTTCAGGGAGGAATAAAAGTTATACACTTAACTGTTTTTAGCTTATCAAGATTGGCAGGTAGTGCGCTGTTGGAAACGGAGTGATGGAGCTTTGGAGAGAGTTTAGATGTTTAGATAAATATTTGGGAATCATTTTGCAAAAGAAATAGTTAATTTAGGATTCCCAAGGGTAATGATTGCAGGAAGAATTAAGGAGAAGATAGAGTCTTGTGAAATTTTTGAAAAATAACTTTTGAAACATAAAGAAAAAAGTCCTACAAACATTTGGGCAAGAGGAACAGTGGTTACCTCTTTTGGGGGAGCACAGGCTAAGACGTATGAAGGCAGAAGCTGAGGGAGTCATCAGGAGTGGCCACAAATATTTTGATTTTCTCTTCCTTCTGGGGACATAATGGGATTACCTGTCCTTAACCCTCTTGGAATGAAGTGAGACTCTGTGACTTGCGCCACGGGAGGAGTGATGAAGTGGGCTTCTTGCTGAAATCCTAAGAGACAGAGCGTAGTTTGCCCACTCCCTTTCTCTCCTGTGTGCTCATTAAAGCACATACATAGGAGAAGCCCTCTGCTAGGCTGGATTCCTGAGTGACTACCTGCGTAGGGCCACTCTACTGACCTGTGACAGACATACAGCATGAGTGAAAAATAAATCTTTGTTGTTTAAGCCGCTAAGCTTTCAGGGTTGTTTGTTACTGCAGCAGAACCCAAACTATCCTGACTGATACTCTAAACTGTTCTAATCAAGAACAGACTATCTGTATACCACATGGTCCTTCAGGGTCACCGGTCCCTTCCATTTTATGGCCCTCCCATCCCCCCAGTGTGTTTCCTCATCCGCGTGGTTAGAGGTGGTTCACCAGCTCCACATCTGCATCCCAGCCCTAGGGGAGAGACAAAGGGCAATCAGTTTACTTGGAGGGAAGTGAAGTTAAAGTTGTGCACATCACTCCTCCTCATGTTCCATTCATGAGAATCTGGTCCCAAGGTCACACCAGGGAGCATGGGAGACTGGGAAGAGAAGTAACTAGCTGGGTGGTCCTGTGCCCTACTAAATCTGGAGGAGAGTAGGATGAGTTCTGTTACTAAAAAGAAGGAGAGAATGGCTACTGGGGATCATTTATAGTGTCTACTGCAGGGTACATAGCATGTCCAAAGGACTGAAGTAAACATAACGTAGTTATGGCTGAAGAATATAGTGAGACATGGAGAGTGCCTCAGAGGGAGAAAGCCAAATACCGTATGATCTCACTCATAAGTAGAAGATAAAAAGAATGACAAACAAACACATAGCAATGGAGATTGGATTGGTGGTTACCATGGGGGAAGGGGGGACGGCCAAAGGGGTGATTAGGCTCACATGTGAGGGGATGGACTATAATTAGTTTTTGGGTGGTGAATATGATATAAACTACACAGAATTTGAAATATATATGATGTACATCTGAAAGCTATATAATGTTATAATCCAACATTACTGCACTTAAAAAAATAATAAAAAATTTTTTAAAAAAGAGACTGCAGAGGTAAATGGGGCCAAGACCAAGGAGGGTCTTCCAAGATTTATTTAAATGTAGTGGAAAGCCACTGAAGAGTTTTAAGTGGGTGTAACACAGACAGATTTTTATTTTAAAAGATTTTTCTGGGCCCAGCCCTGTGGCTGAGTGGTTAAGATCACACACTCTATTTCGGTGGCCCAGGGTTTTGCTGGTTCAGATACTGGGTGCCAACATAACACCACTCGTCAGGCCATGCTGAGGTGGCATCCCACATGCCACAACCAGAGGCCCTCACAACTAGAATATACAACTATGTATTGGGTGGGAGGCTTTGGGAAGAAGAAGAAGGGAAAAAAAAGAAGATTGACAACAGATGTTAGCTGAGGTGCCAATCTAAAAAAAAAGATTCTCCTGGTTGTGGGAGGGAGGATGAATTGAAGAAGACCACACAGGATTAGTTTTGCAGGATCTAGGTGAGAGCTGGTGGTAACTTAGACTGGGGCAGGGGCCATGGAGGTAGGGAGATGAATTCCACAGTTAGGTAGAACACAGAAGCAAGAATAACGAAAATGTGGATGAGGGAGAAAGGAGCTGAGGGAAAGGGGAGAGTTAAATATGTTCCTGTGTTTTTCTGGCTTTAGAATTGAGGTGGATAGTTCCATCATTTTCTGGGGGGAACATTCTGGCAGAGCAGGTTTCCTGGGGAAGAGATGAGTGTCATTTTGACCATATTGTGTTGAATGTGTCTGTGGGACATTCAAATGGAGACAGCTGGAGTTAGTTATACATCTCTGGGCTTGGGTTCAGGAGAGACATCTAGGATAAGTCTAAAGAACGGGGAATTGCTAGCATATGGATGAGAATTAAATCCAAGGAAGTGGATTGACATGACCCAGGGTAAGTGAGTTAGGAAGAAAAAGGGAGCTCTGAAGAATATCAACATGTAAGGGAAGGGAAGAGAAGGAGGAGCCAACTCTCATGATTGAGAAAAAAGTGCCATAAGGAAGGCAAAAAATCAGGAGCTATGTAGCTTCACGGATGCCAAAGAAAGCAAGAGTTCCAAGGAGAGAGTGAGAAAAGTATGAAAACTTGCTGAGAAGTAAAGCACATCAGTGCAGAAAGTGAAATTTAGATAAAATCTAGTCCATACGGCAAAGGCAGAAAGCAAAGGAAACTGCAAGTCAGTATAGAAAAATAGGAAGTATGCAACACAAGGATTGAAGTTAGATCTCATATGACAACAGTATCCTGAAAGGTATAGGATAAAGCAAAGATTTTCAGATTGTTTTAAAAATCCAAATGAAAATATATATTGTTTGTAGGATGCTTGGCAGAAACACAAGATCTCATTAACAGGTTTTGGTAGAATAAGAAAACATTGATTAGAAAACTTGAATAGCAAAATTAATAAATAAATATGGAATGGTTGATTCCACAAAGAAACCATTCCAGGTCCAGGAGTTCAGACACTGATTAAATTAGAAAGTCTGTAAGATAAAAAATGTTCTGAAAAAAATCATCAAAATGAACTCAAAACCAGATTTTTTTTAGGAAAACCTCAACAAATAATCAGCATAAAAGAAACTGAAAATATTTTTATAAAGATTTGAGGGTTGAAAGTCTCATCTGTTATGTCTTATAAGTTTAACAAATAGTTTATTTTCTTGCTACATAAATGAGTCCAGAGCATGGAAAAAACTGAAACAGTTTTCAAAATTAGAAGAAATAAATTGGGCCTTATCAAAATTAAAAACTTTTAGGGCTGGCCCAATGCTGCAGCAATTAAGTGCATGCATTCTGCTTTGGTGGCCTGGGATTCGCTGGTTCGGATCCCAGGCGTGGACCTTGGCACCGCTACTCAAGCCATGCTGTGGCAGATGTCCCACATATAAAGTAGAGGAAGATGACCATGAATGTTAGCTCAGGGCCAGTCTTCCTTAGCAAAAAGAGAAGGATTGACAGTGAATGTTAGCTCAGGGCTAATCTTCCTCAAAAAAAAAAAAAAATTAAAAACTTTTGTGCATCAAAGGATATCATCAAGAAAGTAAAAAATGACCCACTGAATGGGAGAAAATATTTGCAAATCATATACCTGATAAAGCCTCAGTATCCGAAATATACAAAGAACTTTTACAACTTGATAACAAAAAGACAAATAACCTAATTTAAAAATGAACAAGGGGATTGAACAGACATTTCTCCAAAAAAGACATACAAATGGCCAGTAATCCCGTGAAAAGACTCAATGTCATTAGTCATTAGAAAAATGCAAATCAAAATCACAACGAGGCCCCAGCCTGGTGGTGTAGTAGTTAAGTTTGCATGCTCCACTTTGGTGGTCCAGGATTCACTGGTTCATATCCTGGGCACAGACCTACACATCGCTCATCAAGCCATGCTGTGGTGGCATCTCACATAGCAGAAGTAGAAGGACTTACAACTAGGATGTACAAGTATGTACTGTGGCTTTAGGGAGAAAAAAAAAAGAGGAAGATTGGCAATAGATGTTAGTTCAGGGCCAAACTTCCTCACTAAAAAGCATACCTTTAAAACACACACACACAAAAGCCACAATGAGACAACACTTCTCACCCACTAGGATGGTAAGAATTGCTGTTGTTCAAAACCACGAACTCAACTTTCACCTTAAGAAACTAGAAAAAAGAGCAAATTGAACGCAAATTAAACAGAAGAAAGGAAATAGTAACAATCAGAGCAGAAAAAGTGAAATAGAAGACAGAAAAGTAATATAGAAAATGAATGCAGCATAAAATTGGTACGCTGAAGAGATTAATAAAACTGATGTATCTCTAGATCGATTAATTAGAAAAGAGAGAGAGAGAGAAAAGACACAAATATCCAACATCAGGAATGAGAGAGGTGACATGACTACCATTCTGTGCATACTAAATGGAGAACAAGGGAATATTATGAAGAATCTTATGCCAATAAACTTGGCAACTTCTATGAAATGAATAAATCACTTGAAATACAGAAACTATCAAATATTATTCAAGAAAAAGTAGATAAACTATGTCTATCAAAAAAATTGAATTTGTAGTAAAATCTTAACCATGAGGACTCGGATGAAAGAAATCAAAGATCTAAATAAATGGAGAGATATTCCATGTTCATGGATAGGAAGGCTCGATATTATTAAGGTCTCAGTTCTTCCCAAATTGATCTATATGTTCAATGCAATTCAAATCAAAATCCCAAGTTATTTTGTGGACATTGACAAACTAATTCTAAAGTTTATCCAGAAAGGCAAAAGACCAGAATAGCCAACACGATATTGAAGAACAAACACAGAAGACTGATGCTACCTGACTTGAAAACTTGTTATAAAGCTACAGTATTCAACAAAATGTGGCATTGGCCAAATAATAGACAAATGGATCAATGGAACAGGATGGAGAGCACAGGAATGGACCCACATAAATACAGTCAACTGATCTTTGCCAAAGGAGCAAATTCAATGGAGAAAAGACAATCTTTTCAATAAATGGTGCTGGAATAACTGGACATCCACAGGCAAAAGAATGAATCTAGACTTTTCACAAAAATTAACTCAAATGGATCATAGATCTAAATGTAAATTACAAAGCTATAAAACTTCTGAAAGGTAACATTGGAGATACTCTAAATGATCTTGGATTTGACAATGAAGTTTTAGATACAACACCTAAAGCACAATCCATGAAAGAAAAAAATGTCAGACTTCATTAAAATTAAAAACTTCTGCTCTGTGAAAAACACTGCTAAGAGGAGGAGAAGAAACGGTACAGACTGAGAGAAAATTTTTGCAACACACATAACTGATAAAAGACATATCAAAAACATAAAAAAAGAACTCTTAAATCTCGACAATAAGAAAACAAACAACCCAATTGAAAAATGGGCAAAAAAGATGAACAGACACTTCACCAAAGAAGATATAGAGATGGCAAATAAGCATAGGAGGATATGTTATGCATGTTATGGAAAGATGTTATTAAAATAAGCTCAATATCATCTGTCAATGGGGAATTGCAAATTTAAAGAAAATAATAAGATACCACTATATATCTATTAGAATGGTTAAAATCCAAAACCACTATTGACAGTGTTCCAGAAAAAACATCTTACATTCTTAAAGAATGCTGACAGCAGCATTGTAATAGGAAAAAAACTGGAAATAACCAAAATGTCTGTCAGTAGAAGAATAGCTCAATATATTGAAGTGTATTCACACAATGGAATATTACAGAGCAGTTTAAACAAATGAATTATGGCCATAAGAAACAACAGGGACGAATCATAGAAACAAAGTTGAGTCAAAAAAGCAAGCAGTAGACTATTATATAGTGCATGAAACAATTTTCATAAAGCAAATGTAAACGATATATCATTTAGGGACGGATTCATATGTGAAAAATTTTTGAAACCCTAAGAGAAAACTAAATTCAAAACTAGCTAGTAGACTCTTCGGGGGCACGAGGTAGAAGGAGGTGAGGCCACAGGTGGGCACCATCATTGTGTGGCCGTGTCCCAGCTCTTAAGTTAGGTGGTGATTTCACTTTTTAAAAAATTATATTTCAGACCTTATAAGTTTTATACATTATTTTGTATGTATCAAGTATAACATACTTTAAACATTTTAAAAAGGGGCCTACACATAACCCAACACTGAGAAACACCGTCCCAGAGGACGTCCATGATTTTTATCTTTTAAAAAGTTCAAAATCAGTGTGAACAAGTCTCTCACATGCCATTAAAAATATCCCGAACAAAGTACTTTCAGAAGGCTAAATTTTTACTAATATAACTTCTTATTAGATACTTTTGGTACTTGTAAAATGTACTTTTAGTTAACCGAATGAGTTATATTCTCAAAACGTTAAAAGTCATTTTCCAAAAATTATAGCTTTTGCTTGGGAAACATTGAGCTTTTGGCTCTTATTTCTAATAGTACTAAAAATAGCGGGGCCAGGCTCTGTTAAGATAATTACTGTTGTGTGACAATGAATCATGTTGCCTGCACATAGAGGAACACTGATCGTTTTATTCTTTATGCATTTAGCTCATCTGAAAGTAATCTCACATCCCTTGGGTCCAGGGGCCAGAGCCAGCCCCTTATACTCCCAGTAAATATTGTTATCAGACCCACACGAAGAATGTTCCCACAGGCCCTGACACTTGTACTGATAAGGAACTAGTTCTCTATTAAAATCAATAAATAGCCAGGGTTCTATTTTGAATTCAAAGAGTTTTATTCATACTTGATACCAGCCTCAAAGGCTGAGTAGAGATCAACAAATCTGAACAACCCCACTCTCTTAGCAGATTTTTCCATGCGGTGCTACTAACAGGAGAAGAGCCACAGCTGTTAGCTTAAAAAGCCCAGATTTATTAAGAAAGAAATTGATGTAGACGTTCCCTGGAATGTCCAAAGTGTTATTGGTTAAAATATGGCACAGTGAAGGTTTACCTTTTAATTTTAAAAAAGAGGTTAGATTATACTATGTGTCCAAGCAAATAATGGCATCAGAAAGGGCATGCATGTTCCTGAACAGGTCCAGAGGCAGGCAATACTTCCTACATAATTACTTTTTCTAGAGGTTTTCATAAAACCTTGGGAGAATTTCTGACTCTAGTCAGAAACAATTCCTAGATTTTTAAAAATACTTTTCAGCATTTCATGACTTTTAGACAATAAACACATTGGTCAAATGCCATTTCCATTTTAATTCAACCTCCCTCAGCTGAGTGAGCATGGGATTTTGACCTGAAAAAAAGCTGAAAGTATTTTACAAACTTTGAATGTGTGAAAAGTGGCAGAGCAAAAACCACGTTCATTCTCGACACGATGGAGGCTGGCGCTTTACAGGTGGCTTTCTATGGGCTTGGCACGAGGCTGAGCACCTTGCGTACTTCTCTCACTCGTCCTCAGATCACTGTGAGGTTGGTGTTATTATTATCTCCATTTTACAGATGAAGTTTAGAGCGTTAGAGTTTGAAAAATTACACCACTGAATCCGGAGTCTGGCCACTTCACCACTCCTATAAATGAACAAACACAAAATGTAAGTCTTAGCAAGATGGTGGATCTACAGGAGCTACAGAGAAAATTAGCGTCTATCAGTCCTATTAGTAGCATAGTTGGCTCCTTCCAAGGAGATCAGAGGAACAGTTTGGAAGATTTGGCATCCTCATCCTGTTCTCCTCCAGGTTTCCTCTCTACCTCTGACTGTGAGTTATCAGTTGTTTCCCGGCTCCTTATGGGGCACTACCCAGTGCTCACCAATCAATACCATCCCCTCATCAATGTAGCTATTGGTCCACCAAACAACTCAACAAACACACATTGAATTCCCACTCTAGATGTAGCATAAGCAGATGAACAAGGCAGGATGCCTGTCTAGTCGGGAGAGAAGGTGTTAGGGAAGTGGTACATTCAAACATCCTCCATCGGTGGGGCAGTGCTCCCTCTCTCCTGAACTCGCTTAGTGCTCACTTTGGGCTCATATATGCCTTGTGACATACACCTTGTGACATACGCCTTGTGAAATATCTTGAAGTATTTACGTTTTCAAGTGTGTGTATCTTTTATTCTCTTAGATGCTGTAAACTCCTTCATGATCAAGCAAGGTGATGCCTTACTCCAGGGGATGCTGGAGCAAAGCTGAGCATCTTCACAGACCTGACTAGTGTGGCATTGTATTTGCAGATATTTATAGTGAAGTCTAGAAATGAAAAGAATTTTCTATAAGAGTTTAAAAAGTACCAACTTTTTTTTTCTGCTTTTTCTCTCCAAATCCCCCCAGTACATAGTAGTATATTTTAGTTGTGGGTCCTTCTAGTTGTGGTATGCGGGACGCCACCTCAACATGGTCTAATGAGCGGGGCCATGTCCACGCCCAGGATCCCAACCAGCGAAACCCTGAACAGCCAAAGTGGAGCATGTGAAATCAACCACTAGGCCAGGGGCCAGCCCCCCCAACTTTTGACACTTGTAATGCTTGAAAGAACTCTATGCGACCAAAAGACAGCTACAAATCTAAAATATTACATTTAAAACAGAAAACTACATCAATTTGCACTAAATTATAAACCCTAACTAATGTAGTAATTTTACTGTATGTGAGAGAATGACCTTTTTGGATGTTTTTGTTTCAAGGATTACTAGAATTATTTATGTGATACTTTATAAACACGATGAGTATAAAAATTTTCACTATTAGACACAACTAGAAATTCCAGATCCTTAGCAATCAACATTTCCATTTCTACAAAACTGTGCTAAGGAAATAATCAAATATGGGCACAAAAACTTAAGAATAAGCATGTTCAACATAGCATTATTTATAGAATACTAAAAAGCTTTGGGATAAAAATAAAATAACCAGCAAGAGGAGAATGGACTATTAGGCAGACATATAAAATGTTTTCATGAAATAGTTAATAATATGCAAAAATATTAATGTTAAGTTAAAAAGAAAAGATAAGGACTAGCAGACGACCACGGTAATATTATTCTGTGATAACCAAGCCCCTGCCACCATGGATGCCTTCCAGTAGCCATATTTGTTTTCTGTGACCCTGACCCACTACCCAGTGAATTTAGGATTAGGATTGACATTGAAAGATACTCGTCTCGGCTGGCCCCACACATGTAGCTGTGTGCACATAGAGTTGGGGGTGGGGGAGGGACAGAGGGAGAGAGAGGCTAGTAGATGCCTGGATTCCTGATGGCTTCAAGTGCTGTATCCAGGCCCTCAGTGGCACCACTTCAATTCTTTCCCTTTCCACTTAAGCTGGTGCCATTGCATTGAAAAAATTACTCACATTACAACTGGGTAAGCAAAGAAAATGTAGATACTTTTCATCTTGAAAAAAATCTGATCTTCCTTACAAGCTCCCCTGGGTAGTGGGAACATTGTGTTTTAGGTATATCCAGTAAATGCAGTGTAATCCAATGACTTAGAGCCTCTGCAGGTAACTCATTTCCCATGGATGACTGAGTATTTTGTATTTTAGATTAGCTCCCCCTCACTGCTCTTTTCCAAAATGGTGTCTGGGAATTTAGAGGGCTTACATCAATTCAGTGTCCTTCTGGCATCCATTGCTGAAACATGGCACCAGCATAGCTGGAGGTCTGTTCCTTCATGGTTTAGCTAGCCTGGTAAGCCCTGCTTACTGACCCATCACTTCCTCAGCTTTACTCTTGCTGTGTGCCCCTGAAATTTGGCTGTGTCTTCTATTCTAGCAGTACATTTCCCAGCTTCAGGGTCTCTTTGTCCTAAAGATGGTAATCTCCTCCAGCAAATGTCTAGCCAAATGCTGACTCATTTTTGAACACCTTTGGGGTATTCGGGAGATTCTGAGATCCCATCCACGCCATATAGAAACTGAGGATGGCTTGGAAGAGCCAAATTGAAGCACACTGTTTGTCTATCTTGATGGTGGAGGCTACATTTCCAAATGGGAAGTGGGCAATGGCCCCTTCCCTTCACAGCCCCTCTCTGCCTCCTCCTTCTGGGACCTTGGCCAGAGATGAGGCACAACATCATGTCTAACCATGGATTTGTTTCTCTTTTTCTTTCTTCCTCTTCTTACAAGCCACCAGAATCAGAAGGGATGGGCTTTCTTCCCTTCATCTTTCTTAACATTCTCCTACATCATATGCTCCACCTTCCAGTGGTCATACTCAACCTGCTCCCTTCCCTGGGGCTGTGGTAGCTGATGAGGTGGAGATGGGGGAGAAATCAGCCTCCCAGTAAGGGAGGTGTCAGGATTGGAAGATACCTATCAAATGAATGATGTAGATTCTTATTGCTGGGAAACTAAAAGACCAAGACAGCAGGATACATGACTTCATGCAGAAGATTATTCTAGATCTGTAAAAACACACATTCAAAGGCTCTTTTGACCACTATCTCTGCTTTTTTTAGATTTGAAGTGTGTGACTGTGCTCCTTGTTAACTGAGAGTCTTTGTTATAGAAAGTTCAGCTAAAAAGACTGCAAGGTTAAGCTTCATGCTTTGAATGTACATTTATTCTTCTGAGACCCCCATGTGTCCGTCTTGGCTACGGTTTCTGCCAATGTTTTCTTGTAATTACTTGACTCCTGTAGATTAGATACTGACCTCAGCTTCTTCACTGAAGAGAGACAACAGATTCAGAAAGGTTCCCTGAAAGGTCTTTGTAGCCACGTTGCCTGGTGATTCTACAAAGGCTGAAGCTGGGGGAAAGTGGGAGGAAGGAGGAAACTGTCTTTCCGTACTCGCTTTCATCTTCTCCACAAAGCTTTTCCTGAAGCAGTCTGATCCATCTTCCTCTAGCTCACAAGAACTTGAAATGCTTTTCTTGCTCTCTCTTCCTGATCCTGTCACATTAGGCAAGTTATTTAACCCCTCATGCATAAAACCATGGTTATAACAGTGCATACTTCAAAGGGATTTGAAGGTTTGACCAGAAAGAGAAAAGCTTTCAAGATCCTGAGGGATTCTGGGCACCCCCAGGTCACTGTGTGGCCAGGGCTTCCTGCCTGAACTGCCAACTGGACCCGGTAAGAGTTCTCCACCTCACCTTCTTCATGAGTGCCTCCCCAGATCAGGAGGTCAAGTACAGTGAGATGAAAAGGGCTAAAATGGATTGATCAGTGTCTTGTGAAGCCTAAGTGTTGGGAAAAGAGACATGGTGTGGATTGGGATACCAAAGTTGGGATCCTGCTTGGGATTCTCACTAGCTCCACGAGCTTGGGGCAGCTCACGTGGCCTCTCTGAGCCTTAGTTTCCGGCTAAGTGCAAGCTGTAAATCTGCTCTTCCTGGGAAGATCGCTGGAAGTGAACAGACGGTTTTCAGAAAAAACAAAACAAAAGCCTGAATGGTGAATAAACATGTGCACTTATAAGTAAGGAAATGCACATTAAAACAACAAGGTATGCCTCAGATTGGCAAAGATTTTGAGGTATGACAATATTGAATATTGGTCAAAATATCGAGAAATAGGAGTTGCATTGATATAATTCCTATGGAGATAAATTTGTTTATATTGAGTAAATTTGAAAATGTATTCACCTGACCACTGAATCATCCCACTTCGTGTGTACTCTAGAAAGTTCTTTTGCATATGAGCACAAGGAAACATGCACAAGGATATTTATTTGAGTACTTCTCATAACAATAAAAATTTGAAACCCAAAATATATATCAAAGAGGAATAGATAATTAAATATTCATGCAACTGAATACTACATAGCAGTTAAAAGGAATGAATAAGATTATATATATTATACTTATAATATATTTCATTTTGACATGGATAAATTTTAAAAGCCTAATGTTATTGTCCAGTTATATGTATCCATTACTATTTATATAAATTAGAAATATTCTTTCACACAAAACACTGTGTTTAGATATATATATATTAGGCTGCTAATATACATAAAAATGAAGTGGTAATGGTAATGGTTGCCTCCAGGGGGAAGGAGGGAAATGAGACTAGAAATGAGGGTAAAGGAGATTTCAACTATTTGTGATGTTTTATTCTTTTAATAAGAAAGAAAAGCAAATGCGATCAAATGTTAATAATTCTGTACTTGACTGTATTTTTAATTTTCTTAAAATAAAGATTATCATTATTCTTGACTAATACTTGTAGTCATCATTACTGTGACTTCAAACAGATTTATTAAAGAGAAACAATGCAAGTGAACCCAGCATTTACATAATTAATCTGTGAAAGCAATTTAAGTTTGATTTCTAAGGCTTCCTACTGTCCGATTGTCAGGAAGGAGACACAAGGAGAAAGGCTCCGGCAGAGATGGGAGCCATGGTAGGTATCCCATGATGTAAAGAAGACGTTTAGGACACACCTTCCCCAGGGCATCTTTTATAGACTTAAAACTGCTTATTTTGTTTCTTTGTGACATCTTTCCCTTCCTCCTTCTCTGTCAAGACCACTTTGGATGCTCATGTTAAACTGATCCCATCTGTATAAAAACGTTGAAGTTGGGAGGGATGGGCCAAGATTGGCCTTGGCATCCCTCACATCCCTGGACGTCGACTGAGCAGCACCACAACCCGCCCTGCCTGCCCCAGCTAAACAAACCTCGTATTTGTTTTCTTATCAGGCTTTCAGTGATCCGTGGTTTGCAAGGTTGTCATCCATTCTACGAACAGAGTATCAACAGCGTGTGAACACGGCAGCACTGAAATGTGACATTCAATCAGAGAAACACTGAGGCCAAGTCCAAGAAATCCCCCAGCCCTTCCAACAGGTCAGTCATCACCCTTATCAGGCCATGTGGTTTCTTCCCGAAGTGAATTTTCAACCGAGGCTGTCTGTTATCTCATTAATGAATCAAGGAAAGGGCATTAAAAGAGGAAGAGAAGATGTTTTGAGACATGTCAAGTTCCTGAACTTTCTCCTTTCGGTTGCAGTGATAGGAACTCAGGGATGGAGGAGTTTGGGAGAGGGCAATCTGAAGTCACTGGGGCAACTACAATGACATAGACTTCTACACCTCACAGAAATCCCTGAGGTCACTATCCAAACTGACCAGGGCCCAAAGGGCAGTATGGGAAAAAACTGATCCCAGATCTGAAAGAAAGTGGATATGAGATGACAAAGGATCCAAATGGATATTTAAAATTGTAGCAATGGTTTCTGTGTTAAGCCTTCCTTTCTTGAGTTACTCATTGATCCAGTCTTAGGCTACATCACGATTTAACTCAGCAGTTTTCCCTTATTTGTCTGAGATACTTACAAGCATGAATCTCACACGGAAAAACACTACGGTATTTCACAGTTGCTGCATCCATCGGTGTTGATGGCTTGGATTTTATTGGTTGCATCCCTGGCATGCTAGCTGTAACTATGCTCATTGCTCTTAAGAATGAATACTGGAATGTGTGTGACAATATCATGAGATAACTTTGAATTTGTTAGAACTCATATTTAGAAGAAATTATTATCCAAAGCTGGTGTTTTCTAATTTGTAACACATTATCCAAACCTGGTATTTTATAATGTGTAAGACATTATTGGTGTCAGAGTCACAATCGATCATGATAAACAAGTTTCCATCAATAGGAGATGTCTGAAACCTGATGATTTAGATTTCTGGTTGCCAACTTCAGGTTTTGAGGTAATTGAGGAGAATTTCAAAAGGTCAAAAGAATAACTTCACAAAGACTTGTTCTAAACTACATCCTAGAAAGAAAATATTGCTGCTAACTTGACAAAGAAATAGTACTTTAATACATAATATTTTTACAACATAAAAAGCTAGATGGTCTGATGAGAAACACTCTAAGCTTCTCAATACATAATTGAGGAAAAATTTCAGAGAAGACATAAGAATGAACTAGAATTAGTAAATAATGTGGGAAAACATTAACCTTGCTAATAATACAAAAAATGCACATTAAAATAATAAAGAGCTAACACTTTACAGTCTTAGAATTAACAAAAAGCTAAAAGATTTTTAAAAAATTAAAAGATAATTCCCTGTGCTCAGGTGAGTGCCTCAAAATTATCATTTTCATAGATTACTTGAACCAGTATAAATAGATAACAACATTTGGGATAGCAATTTGGCAAATAAATATCTAGAGCCTCAAAAATACTCATAACTTTAGGCTCAGTCATTAGTCTGCATAAAGCCATATGCATGCAGATGTTTATCATAATATAACTTATTACAGTAAAAATTAGGAACGTATGATAATTAAAAATTGGTAATAGCCAATTTGGATTTGTTAAGTGATCTTTAGTACACTTCTAAGATGGTCTACAATTTAGTCACTAAAATGATATATATTTAAGACTAGGTGGTTAAATAAAAATCATAATAAAATAATATTCAGCACACAAACCAGATTCACCTGTGGATACACAAAATTGCAACATTTTAGATCAAAAGCAATAAAAACTTAGGCATAGAATTAACAATGAAAGAAAACATCTGAAAAAATAAAAGTTAGCCCAAACTGCAAAGGTAAAAACTCTGCCATTGGTCAGGCTGGTATAACAGACACAGATCAAGATCAAGGCGGCTGCTAAGTTGATGGGAAACGTTTCTCCCAAGGCCCTGCTGCAGCTATAAAGTGTTGTCACGGTCCCCTTCATTGAGAGGCTCCTACTCTCTCACTCACCGAAAAATCTTGTTTTCTAACACCTAGACCATCAGAAACATTGCTCTTTGAAATCCTAAGAATGGAGCACCCACTCTTCTCGCTGGACGATTTTGGTCCTTCGAAACAGAGAAGCAGCCTTGATTTCCAACCCATGATCAGAGCTTCAGATAAGGGATTTCTGGATGCATCATTTCACATCCATCCTAACTTTGTGATTTCTAGAGAGAAAGGACTCTGGGTCCACTTTGCAGTCCAGATCTTCATTCCTCAAAGGAGTTACACTACTGAGTGGAGGAATTTTCCAGTTGCATTTTTGAGGTCATGATTGCAGCCTTAGAGCATGCTGACTCTTTCATCCACAGCCTTGCTTTGCTCTGAGCCTATCAAAGCACTGCTGCACTTAAATCCTATAATAACCTCATTTCTTTCTTTCTTTGATGCGACACCCCAGGGTTCCTCTGGTTTGTGGTCTGCCTTATTTCAAAAAAGTCAATAAACGTGATTTTTCAGACTACAGCTTACCCTGCTAGTGGCTTTTGACCGACGGGGTTACAACACATCAAAATCATAGTAGGGACTGTCTTCATGTGACAGTATTGTCCTATGTTTATTACACTTTTCCAAATATTTTTCAGTAAAGAACTGTTTCTTTCATAATGCAGAAAAGTTAGGCACTATTATTTTTAACTAAAATTAATCATCAAAGTCTCACATTACGCAAACATGTCACAATACTAACCATAATTACATCTGGAGGGTAAAATTGTGGGTGATTTATTTCTCCTTCCTTGAGCTTTGTCTTTTTTTCCCCTAAACTCATTATAATAAAAACGTGTTACTTTTTAAATTAGAAATGTCAGTAGTTACTATTTAAAAACCTTTGACAAAAATTCTGCTTATTAACAAAATGAAAGCTATGTTTCTGGACAATTATACTGCAGCGTGGGAAACTGAAATGACAAGTCCAGGGCCTGACCAGGAAGGGAGAAGGACGTGGTGCTTCCTCCAGTCACACGGTGGTGGTGGCATCTCCATGACCTCTGATGAGCAAATTTGACCTCTGTCCTCATTTCGCATTTAGGCTCCGGTAATTCAGAAGCTATAGTTCTGCTTAGGCCTTTAGGAAGCACAGTTTATTTTAAGGTCTTAGTAAGAAAAGACTGGAAGCCTTTGATGTAGGAAGACTGAGTTCCGATCTGCTCTTCAACTCTGTTGAGTGTTCTATGATTTGTTAACATCCCCTGATAACTAAGGCTCAGGGGAGGTCATTCTAGTGCTTTCAACTCAAACCAGAAACGAACATTTCAGAAGTTTTATTGTCAGTCTCAGTCACTGGGTGGTTTTATTCAAGTTCATCTTGCAGCCTTGTGCAGTATTTCTGAGGCTCATTTGACATCCTCAGTTAAAATGAAATGCTGCGAGGAAGAAGGGGATAAATGAAATTTTTAAAAAAAATTCTGGTGAGATATATAGAATATAAAATTTTCCATTTTAATCATTTTAAGTGTACAATTTAGTGGCATGAGTTACACTTACAATGTTGTGCAACCATCATGACCACATATTTCCAAAACCCTTTTAGCATCCCAAACAGACATTCTGTACCCATTAAGCAATAACTCCCCGTTTCCTCTTTCCGCTTAACCCTTGGAGACTTCTAATCTACCTGCTGTTTCTATGACTTTGCCTATTTTAGATACTTCATATAAGGACAATATTTCTCCTTTTGTATCTGGCTTATTTCACTTAGTATCATGTTTTCAAGATTCATCCATGTCGTAGCACGTACCTGCTTCATTCTTTTTTATTGCTGAGTAACGTTCGATTGCATGCATATACTTCATTTTGTTTATCCATTCATTTAGTGATAGACACTTGGATTGTTTCTACTTTTTGGCTATTGTGAAAAATGTTGCTGTGAACGTTGGCATACAAGAATCTGTTTGAGTCCCTGTTTCCAATTCTTTTGGATATATTCCTAGGAGCAGAATTGTGGGGTCATGAGGTAATTCTATGTTTAACTTTTTGAGGAAATATCACACTGTTTATCACAGTGGCTGCACCATTTTACTTTCCATCAACAATTTACAAGGGTTCCAATTTAGAGATGGAGGTAAATTTGGGACCTGATTTTTAATCCCAACTCTTCTAAGGATTTGGCTTATTATTTAACAAACCTAACTCTGAGTGGCGTATCTTATTCTTTCATGCATTGTTTTTTCTTTTTCTTCTATTGAATTACAAATGTCAGCTGTCTTTGAGCACAGATAAAGAGATTAATTATTCACTTGCCTTGGTATCTATGCTTGTAGATTAACCTTGAGCAATTACTCTGTTATTTCAATAACCAAAATCTTTCGGCTGGATTTCAGGATGAGCCTTCCTCATGCCCAATTCCAAATTTACAAATAGGATTACAGTGATATAATATATAATATACTATAAATTATATAATATATTATAAATTATATATTATAAAGTTATATAAAATATATTTATAATTTGATTATATTCTGTTATAATAAAAATCACCTAGAAATAAAGGTGACTTTTGTACTGCATGTAGTGTGATACTATTATGCCATTCTCTTGGGAAAATAATCTGGAAAAAAAATTCCCGCTTTGATCCAATACATATATATGTAATATTTCAGGAGAGATTTATATGTTAGCTGACTTTGGTTCCAAATGTGAGTACAGGTCACACCTACTGTCTTAAAAAGCATACTAGTCCTTCCAGATGGTAGCTCTCTTTTTTTCTCCTAATTGTTCTTCCCATTTGGCAGTGAAATGTCTGAAGCGTTAAAATTAGTAAATTCAAATGCCGTACAGTCTAATTGGCACAAAGATGTCTAGGAAGCACGCCATATCTAAATATCCAAGGTACCTGTCTGCTTTCTTGGTGGTTACTATCTGGTCATCCTGGTGTCGAGAACTTCCAGGAAGGATATTGGAAAAGCTGCACGTTTCTCACACACTGGCCTCCCTGGAGAATTGTCACATTTCAAACATGGAATTGCCTGGAAAAATCAACATCCACATTCTCTCACATTGCCATTCCAAAGGCCAAGTGCCAGAAATCTCCCATTTCCCCCGAGATTTCCCCTCCTCCTGTTCTCTCTGCCCTGAGACCTATATCCCCGACATTGACAGATCCCCAAACGCTCTGGCTTCTGGCTGGTTGGATCAATGGGGAGCCAGCAAGAGATCAGAGGGAGAAGAGTGAGGATAGAGATTCATTTCTCTGGCTCCCTCCCTGAGCAGTTACCTCAGGCTAGCTGGGACCCTCAACAAAAGGTCACTCTCAAGGAGCTCTCTTCTAGACAATTCTCTCTTTCTTGCTTCTAGTATCTCTCTCTCTGCCACGAGACCTGGTTCCTGCATGATTCCTTGTGGTTCTCCTACTTTTGTAATGAGTTCCTTTGTAAATAAACTCTTCCTTAATTAGTTTAACTTGACCGTTCTTCTGTATTCTGTTGGGACCCTGTGTGATACAGGCAAGAAAAGGATTTTGGTATTGCGGCTTCTTTCAATGAAGCTCACCTTGGCTAAACTAACAATTTTCTATCTTGGTTTGTGACAGTTCTGGGTGACACTATTTATCTCAATAGGTGTCATGAAATTCTCAAAACAGTTTCAACTGTAATTTAAAATGAAAAACTTGACATTTAGCACTTGTAACAGGGGGGAGTAAAGGAGTGTGACTGTTAGAAGCATTGGCTCAGTCATTCTTGAGTTGATAATTGGCCATTAAAAGAGGTATGTTCCAGGAGGCTGGGCATGAGGCCAAGGAGTGGCAAACACACATGCTCAAGGACGAATCAGGGGCAGACACTAGAAAATACTGGATATTGTGAATTAGAGAGTGGATGCTTTGCCTCAAGGCATTCAAATTCAAATTCATTACAAAACTGCAAAACTAAGCTGTAATTTTTTTGAATGTAAGCACAGGTATAATTTTTGGGATACAAGCACAAATTCAGTGAAAAATGATAACGTTTGCCAATAACTGTAAGTCAAGCGAGTGACCATGTCTCAGATGGGAGAAGGAAGACATTGTCATCAGGAAGGGACACAAGTGTCCTTCTGAGGGTGCTGTAATAGTTTTCTTGGGCTGCCATAACGAAACACCACACACAGGGTCGTTTAAACAACAGAAATTTATTTTCTATTTTGGAGGCTGAAAGTCCAAGAGTAAGGTGTCGACAAGTTGGCTGTCTTAGGCGGTCTCTCTCGTCGGCTGCAGCTGGCTGTCTTCTTGCTGTGTCCTCAACACGGGCTTTCCTCTGTGCATGCGCATGTCTTGTTTCTCCCTCTGTGCAACCAAATTTTCTCTTCTTATAAGGACACCCATCATATTGGATTAGGGCCCACCCTAATGACCTCGTTTAACCTTCATCAACTCTTTAAAAGCCCTATCTCCAAACACAGCCACATTCTGAGGTCCTAGGGGTTAGGACTTCAACACAAGAATTTTGGGAGGGTGCAATTTAGCTCACACCAGGTGCACATGTTCTATTTCTTGACTTGGAAGATGGTTTCACAAATATTCAATTTATAATTATTGATAATACTATATATTCAAATATTAAGCATTTTTATGATTTTTATATTATATTTCACAGCTTTTAAAAGTTGAACAAATCAGCATACCATGCTGGCCAAAAAAAGAGTTCTGGCGCACCCTTTCAGACTCTTTGTGTAGGCTAATAATATTCTTTGCTAAGAAGATCATCAAAAATAAGATATATACTAGGACAAGGCAATTCATCTCAGCACTGTTTTTCCTCCTCAAGAATGTTACAGTACAGAATATTTAAGGATACTTATTCAGAATACCTAATGCATAAATATTTTTTTATTTTATTCTTACGCCTTCTGAATATTAAAACTGTGTGTGTATGTGTGTGTTGAATACAAATTCTGGTGTATGTATAATCCCCCAAAACCCCAAACCTACTGTCATGAGAAAGCCTGCTCTTCTGTGAAATATCCTTTGACTCTGTCCACTGGGTTGTGGGTGACCTTGTGAAACTGATGGCTCTGGGAATGAAGCTGCTCTGTTAAAAGTGAGAATTTCCAAAAGGAGCAGCATATTACAGCTCAAAAGAGGGAGAGACGTTTTGTTTTCCATGTTCCCTAGGGAAAAAAGATGTTTATCACAAAGCAGAGATTTATCATGGTGTGTTCATTTCCACACTCTGCCATTGAGATAACCTAACATGTAATTGGATTTTGCATTATCTGTTCTTAGTAGGAAGGATCAAAAATCAGGTTGTGTAGGATTATTTGAAAGGTGCCAAAAAGCCTTTCTTCCCCCAGGAGAGCTTACTCATCACCTGGTACAGAATAATAGATGCCCAACATCCCAGTTACTTATCTATTCATTCTCCATCAATGTGCCAGGTAATGGAATGCAAAGGTGAAATGAATGCAGTTCCTGTTCTGTGGAGCTCCCCATCTAGTGAGGGAATCAAGTTGGTAAACAAGTAATTATAACATAACACAGTGAAGAAATAACAGAAGTCCATACGGGGGATATAGAAACAGAAGGGGGTACCCAAGGTAGTGTGAAGCCTCTGAGAATTCTTCCCAGAAGAGAGTCTGTGCTTAAACATAAAGGAGGATTAAAAGTGAATAAGGTTACACGTCAGGTGATAATGTCCTGAGGAGATGGAACCACATGAAAAAGTCACAAGGCATTAGCCATCTCACGGTACAACTACGATCATTTCCACATTCCAAAGACAAAAATGGAAAATGCGGTTGGAGAGGTGAGAGAGAAAAGAACTTTTAGTTTATGTTGAGAGATGATGTCATATTTCTTCTAGATATATTAATCCGGCTGCTATATAGATGATGGACTTGAAGGAGAAAGCATAGAAGGCAGAAGGACCAATTAGGAGAGATGATGAGAGAACCAAAGATAAGCTGAGTCTCCAAATTCTAGCTGGGATGAATAGATGAATGATAGAGGCACTAAGACATTGAGAATATAGGAAGATTTGTAGGCAAGGTTGATCATTTAGTTTGGGAATGGATGAGTTTGTGGTATGAGTGTGACTCTGGTGAGCAGTTAGATATATATCCAGAAGAAGTTCAAGAGAAGAATCTTCACTACAGATAAAGGTTTGGTGCTATCTAGAATCATGAGAGTAGATGAGATCACCCTGTCAAAATTCCTATGCAGAATAAGAGCAGTGGACAGGGCTGGAATCCTAGGAGATGCCCTGTCTAAAGAGTAGGAAGAGGGAAGCCCAAAGAGGAAACGGGGAAGGAACTAAATATAAGCAATAGACATGGACCAGGAAAGTCAAATGTAATGAAAGCCAAGAAAGTAGACAGTTTCAAAAAAGAGAGAGCAATCAATAGTGTCAAAATAGTGTGCTAATTCAATACAAAATAACTGAAAAATATCCATTGGATTTTATAAGTAGGAGGTTATTTATGACCTTAACTCAAGTAGTTCCTGGAGACCAGTGGGGGAAGAAGCCCAATTACCAGGAATGGTGCAATGAATGAGAGATGTGATGAAGTAAGCTAGTTTGTGCTACTCTTCTGAGAGGTCCAGATCAGAAGAAGAAAGTGAGTATTGGTGGTAACTCAAGTAGGACACTGGGTTAGAGGAGGATATTTTGATGATGGGCAATACTTGACATGTTTATAGGCTGCAGAGAAGGAGCCCTTAGATAGAGAGAAGAGGGGCTGACTGAATAAGGACCATGATGTGATGTGATCAGAAGAAGGAGGGAGGATGTATCAGCCTTTCCTAGGGCTGCTGTAACAAAGTACCACAGACTAGATGTCTTAAAACAACAGAAATGTATTCTCTCACAGTTCTGGAGGCGAGAAGTCCAAGATGAAGGTGTCAGGAGGGCCTTGCTCCCTAGACTCTGGGTAGAATCGTTCCTTGCCTTTTCCTAGCTTCTGGTGGTGGCCGTCAATCCTTAGTACCCTTGGCTGTGTGTTTGTGTCTTCACATGGCATTCTTTTCTCTCTCGGTGTCTGTGTGTGTGTCTGTATTTGTGTCTGGATTGCCTTATTCCTATAAAGACATCAGTCATATTGGATTAGGATCCACTTTAATGACCCCATCATAACTTGATTCCATCTGCAAACACTCTATTTCCAAATAAAGTCACACTCACAGGTACCAGAGGTTAGGACATCCACATATGTTTTTGGAGGACACCATTCAATCCCTAATAGAGGGGTTAATCTTGAAAAAAACCCCAACAGAGGGGTTGATCTTGAGAAAAGATATTTCATCCTCTGAGAGTAGGGAAAAGGAGGTAGAATGGAGATGAATGGAGACAAGCTTGTAGGTAAAGAGGGCAGGAAGTTGAAACAGTTCATGCCTAATGGCTTCCATTGTCATGTGCTGAGAGTAAGTTGGGGCAGAATTGAACAAGGGGCTTAAAGAGGGTGGCAATGATCTAAAAAGTTATTAAAGGCAACAGATAAGATAAATGACCGAGAGGAGTAAAAAGATTGATGGATAGTGGGGATGAGAGTTCATTTAAGGTAGGGAAGTAAAGGGAGTGAAAATGCTACCTCCTTCCCCCACTCTCCAAAAAAGGACGAAAGGATGTTCTCATTAGATCAAAGAATCCAGCAAGACTAATGCAAGAGAGTGGAAAAACCCCAGAATAGGAGGAGTCAGCAGGGAGTAAGGGATGGGGTGGTGAGAAAGGGTGAGCTTGCCTTTCCCCAACTGAGGGGTGAGAGGCCTGGCTGGAAGAAACTGGCTGCACATAATTTATTTCTGACACATATTGGAGTAGACTACTCATTCCTTGAAAAATATGGCGAAGACTCAGTGAAGACAAAAAGTAATTTTTGCTGTTTTATAATTTGCAAAGACTTTTCATGTATGCTGTTTTATTTAAAGCCAAGAACCATGTCTTACAGTAATTTTTATAGAACTTGGTACATGGAGGGGCTCAAAATAAGCTTGTTTCTTGTGGATTCAAATATTTTACTTGAAACAAAGAATGTTATCAATTATGTCTATGACAATAATGAAAATCTAGGGAAAGAACGAGGCACAGACAAGTACATTTTAGTGGGAGGTAGAGGGATAGAAGAGATCTAGTTGACAAGAGTTTCCAGCAGAAAAGAGCCAGAGATCTGGAGTCAGATAGACCTCTGTTGGATTTCCAAGTTTCGTGTGTCTATGTGTGTGACTGTGGGGGAAGCTGTTAGTCTTGGTTTCAAAACCTGAAAAATGATGACTAGGGTGGCAAACTGTCCCCTGGGAGGCTGAGGGCAACCTGAGATGTCTCAGATTTGGCCAGCATGGAGCTTTTTTAAAAGTTGATTTTGAATGCTTTTAGATAAAGTCCTGCCTGTTTATTATAAAAGAAGGGACAGCGGAAAACACCACGTTGTTATGAAATTACTGAACCTGGCTGATGCCAAAGTGACCAGGGTAGGTTTTCCACCATCTACCAGAAATGGAGGCCACGAAGAGAATTAAGTCCAATTATGGAAAATTACAGACAGCTACATTTCTTAAACACTTCAGTTTGCAGCCTATGAAATTAGTTAATGTTAATTATTACCATTTGGGTTTTCACAGCTCCTTAGAAGTTATGATTGTGTGTATAACATTGTAGCTTTATTTTCCTTACTATTCTTGCTGCAAATAAGTTTCTGTCTTTCAAACACCCTCTCCCCCTCCTCTCTGCCATGTGGTCAGTAGCATTTGGGGTGGTCACCGCAAGTGGTTGAAATGTAGGGCCAACACTAATGTAACTTAGAGAAGGGCAAGGAAGGAAAATGAGATTGATTTAAAAATATATCTATTTCTAATTGTTAATAAAAGGTGAAAAGATCTTTAAATACTTGAGAAAACCTTTCTCTATTAAAGCAATCAAAGGCCATTAGTGTGGCCAAACTCCATTCTTCAGTCTCCAGGTTGAAGAACTCACTTTAAATTCCGCCTAAAAACTACCAGAAGTCTTTTAGAGCAGTGGGTAATAATGGTACCACTTTTACCGTATCAAAAAGCAGTAGAATGTAAGATAATTAAGAGTTTCAAAGCCAGACTGATGTGTGTGGAATGGACCTCCATTAATGAGCTGAATAAACTCGTATAAAGTCTCAATTTATCATCCCGGACGTGAGAGTCGCTGTCTGCATCTCAGAGGGTCATTTCCTCCCTTCCTGCTTGCTAGCAGAGCACAGGGCAGGAAACTTGGAGATGAACCATCCGCAGCCTCAGGGGGTGAATCTCAATTAGTTGATTGGTGAAGATGCTCTTCCCTTGGGCAGCATTTTGCAGTGGGTTCTGTGGAATCCTAATTCAGGGAGGTGTTCATTCTGACATTATTTTGGGAAATGCCACATTCTCTTCTACCATATTCTTGGAGACTCCAAATATATTTTTTATATTAATGTCTCAGAGGAAGCCCTCACTAAGAAAGTTGTTTAATTAGTGTTTACTGTTCGTAGTTGATTACAGTACTCTGTTTCCATACTCTACTTTTTAACAACTATAAGAGTAGTCTTTCAAGAAACACACTTTGGGAAATGTTGCATGAGTATTTATTTATTGCTTTTAAATAAGCTATGTTTAACCGTAAAGCATTGAAAGACTGTTAATAGTATAATTGCGTTTAAATTATTTACATCTAAATTATGCTCTCTTAAGCTAATGTCAAAATTATCCTTAGCATCTTTATCTCTTGGTGGAGATGATTTCATAAAATCCTGTGCCACAGGAAACTGGCTGAGTTTTAAGCATTCTCTCCATGAACTACACAAAGTAAATAATCAATAGCGACTGTCCACAGACACTTACGGGACACTTTTGAAGTGCTTATATGACTTTAAACCGTAATAACTTTGTATAAACACATGCAATTCCTAACATTTTTCTAGGATAGACTTAAACATAACTAGAATATTATGTTATCCATCTGTCAATGTGATTTCTTCCTATTATAAATATACAGTATGTCATTTTGGTTGCTAAAAAGTTCTGTAAATTGTACTCCTCATTCAGTAAACACTGAATAAGAGCTTTATAAACAAATGCTCTATCACAAACATACAAATAAAGAACATGTATGCACATCTGTTTGTTTTGTATTTGATGCTGATAACGAAATCCTACAATTATCACTAAAACGGAACAATGCATGACCTGGAATCCTCATTTTCTTGACAGGTGTTATAAAAACGTGGCATCATCGCAATGAGGGACAGTTACTTCTTGAGAAGACCTTGAACCTCATATTTGGCAAAATGTTTCTAGGGCCACCAAATGGAGGACAGAGGACAGAGACAAGTCTGGGTCCTGAAGGAGTCAGTGACCTCATAGGGATGGGACACTCCTCCACTTCACAGGTCCACGGTGTTCCTCAACAACACTGACATGTCCATGCCTCACATATCTAAGATTCATTTTCCTTTTCAGCCATTACAAGTCTTACTGACACCTCAACTAATGGATGCTGATTTTCAAAACAGGTAAGAAAAAAACATCATGGATGGTGTCGTAGGTTGAATAACGGCCACCCAAGGATATCAAGTCATAATGCGTAGAACTTGTAAATGATGTCTTATTTGGAGAAAGGGTCTTTGAATCTGCAATTAAATCTTAAGATGTAATTAAATTAAGGATTTTGAAATAAGGAGATTATCTCGGATTATGTGGTAGGGCCCTAAATGCCCTCATAAGTGTCCTTATAAGAGAGAGAGGCAAAGACAGATACAGAGAAGGCCATGTGAAGATGGAGAAGCTACTAGAAGCAGTAAGAGGCAAGGACTGGAGTCCTCACTGGAGCCTCCGGAGCAAGGGTGGCCATGGTGACACTTGATTTGGACTTCTGCACTCCAGAACTGAGAGGACACATTTGTTGTTTTAGGTCACCGAGTGTAGGGTAATTTGTTACAGCAGCCACAGGAAACTCGTACAAATGGCAAGGCCAAGGGCATTCAACAAATGTGCTGTTAGGATTATCCATGATGTCCCTCTTCCTTTCTTTCCCTTCTTGGTTACCTGCTGTCACCTCTCTGTTCCTCTTACCCTTCCTTGCTCCCTTCTTCTCTTCTTGCAGTCTTTCATTTTTATCCTCTTTCTTGCCATCTTCCTGTCTTCCCTGCACACACACACGTATACACACACACAAATTTAAGAATAAACTATATAGAGAAAACAAACAATAAAAGCAAGAAAAATGCCATATAGTGTTAAGTGCTTCTGTGAATAATTTAACTAGGAATCTAAATTATTGGGTGATCTGGCATGGCCTGCTGATAAAGTTAAATTTGAACAGAAGTCTAAACAGTAAAAAAAGGTCCAACCAAAAGATGATTGGCATTGGGGGTTGAGGGGAACGTTCCAGGTAGAATGAACAGAGGATGCAGGTTTTAGGATGGGAGCAAATTAGACCATTTGAGACACCGCAAATCCCCCAGAGCGGCTGCAGGACCATGGTAACCATTATTTTAACTTGTGTCTGTCACAGAGGAGGACAAGATGGTGACTCGTTCAGGCTCCTTTGCTCCCCTCTCCATCCACTCCTAGCACAGTGATGGGCACGTAGTTCTGTGGTTAAGAATGTAGAATCTAGGTCTGGACTGCATTTAATTCCTAGGTACTGTCTGCGTAGACTTTGGGCAAATTTCTAACTCTCAGAACCCATTTATAAATAGAGAAAATAATAATAATATCAACAGCATAACATGCCTGGGAGAATTAAATTCATTAAAGCATGTAACACTCTTAAGCACAGTTCATGGCATATAGTATACAACTCAATAAAGAATTGTTTTTGTGATTATGGCAGGTTCTCAGAAAGTGCAAGGTGAATGAAGGGATGCACTTCTATCACTGAAATTAGAAGGAATCTCCTAAAGCTCAGAGCTAGAAAGATAGGTAAGGAAGAGGCCAGTCAGGAACCTTGGGCATGGGCTGGATCTGAGTTTATGAGCCGCAAGAGCAGCTCTTCTCTTCTCCTTTGTATTCAGCTCTCTGTTTTATCCATCCTAAGATCCTGGAACCTTCAGAAAGTTCTTGTAGAAGTTGAATTCCCATCTCCTGTATGGGATAAGGAGTTAAGGGGAGGCAATAATCTTGCTTGGAATGGAGCCAGAGTGTAAACACAAGGGACCTGTTTCTGGGAGAACATTCACTGGGGACATCTCACTCAGGCTGGGGGCCCTACGATCCATCAGTTGACAAAAGATGCTGAAGAAATTCAGATCTTGTTGCCCACCACACATCATGCAAAATCACGGGAGTACAGGTTGGGCCAGTCTCCGACAAGTGGTCTGAGTCTATACTGAAGGCCATGATGGAACATGGACACAGTTCTGTCAGGGCTGCTCATAGAGAGGTGGATCCAGGTCTGTGGGCCCAAGCATATATAATTGGCAATCTCTCTTTAAGAAGATGAATGCAAAATTACAAGTTCAAAAATAAATGCAAAGCTGAATTTTTAAAACAATTTAAAATTCTTTTAAAAGAATTCTAGAATTTCTTTAGTATGCTTTTTTGGTAAAGAAACTATCGCAAAATACAAAATTTTTAAAGCTGATAAACAGCACAGTCATAACAAAATCAAGAAAAGGAATATATCTTCATAACTATCTGACAAATTCTAAACATAATTTCCTACATTTTCTTTGATCATCTCTTTGTAAGACAATGATTTTGTAACATCATTTTTGTAGAGAAAACAGAAAAATATTTCAGTCTTTCCTCTAGAATAATAGATGACTGAAATTCAATTTTTATTACTGACACTTTAAAAAAGCTTCCACAGGCTAGTTTCTGGTTCTGTACATTTCAAACTTTGTTTTTCCTCCTCTTTCTACAGCTTTCTGGGACTGAGAGTCATAGGTCACACTCAAAATGGGATTACAGTCCCTACCTTGAATCTTTGTGTTTCCATCGTGATGAGTCAAAACACTAGGGGGCAGTATTCCTGGGAGCTCTTCCCATTCTAGGACAGCTAGTAAGAATGTAACTACAACTCGAAGTGACTGTGAACCACATAAATGTATCCCACTTATTCATAACCAAATGTAACTCTGTCTCAATTTCCCATTAGTTGCATCTTCAGAATTCCAGTGACCACCCCACTGCCAAGAGGGGAGTGATGGAGGGGATGTCAGGGTGGAAAGAGATAGTGGTCTTGAGCAATTGTAGATAAAATAGCTTAACTGTGCAAATGTTGCAAAACAGAGGACCAATTGAATACATTGCTGAGGCATCCCTCAGGACCTTGGAAAGGGCTAGTGGAAGTGAGAGGTGCTCTAGTTTGAGCTTCATTAGCTTCCCAGTGAATCCATCTCTGCACACATACAACCTCATTTCTTCTAATGCAATGAAGAAATACTTCACTGACAAAGCTTATAAAACAAGATCCAAGACAGACTCCTTCATATAGAATTCTGCTCTCCAGTTGATGGTGACATAAGGACCGACAATTCGTATTTCAAGCCATTATTTTCCCCCATTAACAGTAGATTCTAAAGGACTGTGACTTTTAGCTGATATTCTCATCTGCTTTAGCTTTGAATAAAGGAGATAAAGTTAGTGAATCTGCCGCTCTGCACCTTCCACCTTCCCCTTCTCCCCTAAATCGTTTTCTTGGATCTAAAAGCACCCCTGTGTGAAGCAGACAATAGTATCATTGGGAGCATTTCAAAAGGGAAGCATTTGCACCAAAATGCTTCGTACGTACACTAATGACATGCTGAGACACAGCTGCAGGGTGTAAGCAATCCATCTTTTTGTTTTGCTCCTCATGTTGCTCTGCTTTTTTCCTTCTTGCTGTCTGAAAGCATGAATGAAATAACAATATGAAAACCGCATTCTTTTATCCTTGAATCTGACAAGATGGCAAAGCCATAATATTGCTAAAATGCTTAATTAGTCATGCAAAACTCATAAGAAATTTTAATGACTTTCAAAAATATTTCAATGAAACTGGAAAACAATTTAAATTTGCATATAATACATGCTCAATAAATATTTGTTGATTTATATTCTAAAAGCAAAACTGCTAATGCACTTTTGGAGGGGTTTTTTTTTTTTTTTGCAGTAATTTTTCGAAGTGAGGTTGAATATAGTAACAAATGTGAAGGAAACATTCTCTATTTTGGCTGTTTTGAAATTAACAGTATCTTAAAAAGTATCTTGATTTAACAATACTTAGTGATGTAACCACAGGACCAGGAACAGATTTTGCACCCCCAAATTTGCCTCTGACATAAGGATTATTTTGAGCTGATGATTGTTAAGAAGCAGCAGACACAGGAAAAGCTCTGAAAACCTAGGAGAAATTACCCTTTTTGTAAGGGAAATTTCCATTTATAAAAGAAATCTCCATTTGTAAGGGTGTATCCCTCTGTGCCAGGAAGAGAGGGATGACTCCAAATCTCTAGAAACTCTTATCAATGGAGAAGGCAATGACTTAAATCTGCATGACAACTTTACCCTTGTTTATTATACTTTTCCTAGTAATATCCCATAACTGACCCTCATCTTAACAACTGAATGTTAAAGCTGGTTTTTTGGGAGCAGCAAAGCCAGCCAGGAGCATTCACAGAAGAAAAAATTTTGACCTGCCAATCAAAACTCATCCTGTCAGCCCTTTCAGACCAGCTGGCTCTCCCTAACCCCTTAAACTTTACCCCACACCTTGGATGGGCAAGACAGATTTGAGAGCTTGGCCTCCTGTCTCCTTGCCGGTTGACCTCACAATAAAGCCTTTTCTTTTCTCAAAAGCTGGTGTGCCACGGTGTCAGCTTCTGTGTGCATCAGGTGGCGAGCCCTTGCTCAGTAATAGTGGTATGCAAAGTGATTCATTGTATCCCCTTATAAGTTTGAAATCTATTATTGATGAGGATTTTTAGGCTGCTTAATTTTAAAATGGTTTATGATGAGGATTTTTAGGGTGGTTAATTTTAAAACTGCAGATGAGAACCAGGCTCCGAGGAGTGGAATTTGCTTGCCCTTTGATCAGAGACAGTTGCATTTGTGAAGGAAATCTCCATGCCTCCCTCTCTGCCCCAGGAGGAAGGGGCCATGGCCTTATCTCTGGAAACTCTTAATGGGGAAGGCAAGAACTTAAGTTGTTTACTGTCTGGCAACCTCATGTAACTGACCCCCCACCCCAAAATCCTCCTTTGTCTTTAGCTGAAGATAATATTTGAGCGGTGACTTCTGCCATTTACTCAATCCGGTTTGATTCTTATCTAAAAGTTGTGGGACCGCCCAATGGCCGGACCCTACCGGCACTGGTACCATTTTAACTTTTTTTGTTTGTCTCGTAAAGAGATAACTCACATACCTATGCCTTAAATTTAGCTCTAACCCTCAACTTGGGGCAGCAGAAGCTCTGACTGCCCATGGGTCCTGTCCCCATGCTATTCTATACTATTCTCTAAATAAAAGAGCACTACTGCCAGATCTTGAGAGTCTAAGAAATCTTTCTTTTGACTCCTCGGCTCACTGACCCCGCATCATTATGACTAAAATTTTAAGAGATTGAACTTTTAAGATGATCAATCTATAATTGACTCTAATTCATGAATTTCTTGTCGTTGCATTTTTCAAACAAGTATTGAATCAGTATATGATAGCCCATATTAAAATATGAAATGAATAAAAAGTCATGAAGAATATAAAAAAAAATGTGTCCAGGAACTCTGAATGGGGAAAGCAAACAAAATGCTACCGTTAAATAGAATTGGTTAAGTGAAAGGCATAAAACAAGAACTGCAGAGAAATGACATTCCGTTTTTTTCAGACGGGGGGACTGTCTTTATGGTAGTTGCCATTTTCCTTTCGGTAACTGGGTCTTTCTTGAGCCTCTACTTTTTTAGCCATTAGTGCTTATGCCCTTCTACACATTTGACTTACACTCTTTTATTTACTATAGGTGAAATAATTCCTTTATTAGAAATCATTGTGAAAATCACAAAAAGTCACAGAGATTTCATGGAAATGGGGCATCTTGGCTTAATTGTTTGACTTTCAGTGTTAATTTAATGTGCATTCTTAGTTAAGTCACATAATTACTCAGTATTCAGCTTTCGCATCTGTGAAATTAATAATAGCACAGCTCAGTCCTGGATGACAATGATCATGATGAACTTCAGAATAAAATGCAAACTCCGCACAACAGGTAAGACTGTCCTCTTACCTGTTGTGCAGAAATTGAAATCCGAATGTCTAGGCATCAGTATTTTTAAAAAGCTCCCCAATTTGCTTCCAAATACTAACAAAATATAGAGAAGAGTGTGGGATTGTGTGAAGGTTTAGATGAAACAAGGTTAGCCATGCCTCATAATTGTTGAAACTGGGTGATGAGTACGTGGGAGTTCATTAGACTGTTCAGTCTACTTCTGTAAAAGTTTGAAACTTTTCATAATTAAATGTTTTTTAGAAAAGCTCTCCAGGTGATTTTAATGTGCAATCAGAATCTGCTTCCTGGGGATCCCAACCTGTAATAGGAAATATGAAACTAGAATCCTTACTGTTCTTTCTTTTTAATCTCTCTATTAACTAATTAATGACCTAATTAATTAACTAAACAAATGCTTATAAACGTTCATTCTAGGATGTGTAGGGGAGGAAGACATTTCCTGTACCCACTCTAGGTCCTTCTGGCCAGACAACAAATTAAATTCACATGAGACAGAATAACAGGAGAAAAATCAAACAAAGCTTTATAACATGTATACATGGGAGAGACTCAGGCAAACTGAGCAACTTGCCAAAATGGCAGAGTTTCTCATCTTAAATACCATCCTCAGCTAAAGGCAAAGGAGGATGTTGGGGGTCAGGGGGTCAGTTATGGGAGGTTACCAAAAAAGTACAGTAAACAAGGTTATTATGCAGATTTAAGTCCTTGCCTTCTGCATTGATAAGGGTTTCTAGAGATAAGGTCATCTCCCCTTCTTCCTGGTACAGAGAGGGAGATACCTTTACATGTGGAGATTTCCTTTACAAATGTAAACGTCTCTTAACAAAGGGTAACTTCTACTTTTCAGAGTTACTCTCATGTCTGCAGTTTTTCAAAAAAGTAAGCATCCCAAAATAATCCTAATGCCAAAGAGGCGGATCTTGGGGTGGCCAATTCCAATCCCCCAGAGCTGGAATAGTCCTAGATCCATGGCAGGCTCTGGAGTTCCCTAAGGTGCTGACAGTATAGTGGATGAGATATACCTGCAAACAAATAAGCTGTGGGTCCTATGGGGGATGACATGTTTAGGGAAGAGTAGGGCATAAAGGAAGTGTGTGTGTATGTGTATGTGTATGTGGTGTGTGTGTGGGTGTGTGTGTGTGTGGGGGTGTGTGAGGATGTGTGTGTATATGTATGTGATGTGTGAGTGTGTGTATGTGGTGTGTGCAGTGTGTGTATGGTCTGTGTGTGGTGTGTGGTGGGAGAGGTCAGTTGTGTCTCGGGGAAGCACCAGGAACTGCTTTATGGAAAAGTGACTCTGAAGGTGAGTTTGGTGAAATCCTACCCACCCTTTAAGATCCAGCTCAAATTCTGCTTCCTGCATCCTTCGTTCCTGTTACCAGACAAATATAGTCTCTATTTCCACTCTGCATTGCAACCCTTTGTTTCTACATTTATTCCAATTACATTAGGCCGTGAGTTATTATATTGTAAGTTCTTTTTTTGAAACATATGTAACTATTCATTAAACAATCTGAACTCGGTAACTCAGTGTTGGAAGCTGAGACAGTGGAGGGCTCACCTCATAAGCTTCCTGACTCTCAGGATCTCTTCGTTGCCTGATGTCCAGTGTCTTGAAAATTGTCATTTCCTATATTTTGTGTGTTTTTTTGTGGGGGTTGTTTCATACTGGAGGATAAATTTGGTCTCTGTTATTCCATATTGGTCAGAAGCAGAAGTCCCACTAAACATTTTGTTCACACAGTCCGATCCCCCCAAAATCGAACCTACATCCCCATCATATTTATATTTATTTGTAAATTTTATACACATATACTTGGGAATATGCAGAGTAAATATTAATCATATTTCTTACTATCGCTATTAGTAACAGTAAAACTTAATTTCTTTCTTCATCTTTAGATTAGAACATCGACACTCCTAGAAGTTAAAATATTTTCTTCTGGCGCTCCATTGGATCATCCGCATACTCCACAGGTCCAGGTCTGAAGGACCAGGAAGTCCAGTTCTGTGAACTTTCAAAATCCCATGAAAAAGGTACCCAAGATACTCGGTGTGGGTGATATTATATACTTTAGTTCTGAAATAAGACACTCAGAAGGAAGAGACTAGCACACCTTGGCTGATACCAACTACGTGGAAGGTTCTGTAAAAATAGTTCTTTAAAAATAGAGTCCAAAAAAAGTACATTCCTTGATCCTGTTTGGCAAAATTCCCATTGTCTTTTCCCTTTCCCTTGGTCAGGCCTTATTTACATGTCAAAATGGTCCATAAATCTTCAACGCATTCTCAGCACTATGTGAGGTAATGTGGGGGGATGCAGAAGGTCTTCTAAGACAAACGCCCATCTTGAGTTCAGCCATATTGGCTTTCCCGCCTGTGTCAAGGGTGAGATGCGCCGTGGGTGGGCCTTCAGCACTTGCACATTCTTCTGTTCCCAGGGTCGGGCTAATTCAGTTTTCTGCTCCATGTTGGCTCCGTGTAGGCCCATCCTCTTCCAAGTTCCTCCGCCGTGACTAGAGATGGCTACATTCTGCCGAGGAAACCAGCAGGGGTGTGGGCAGCCAGCTGCAGATCTCAGGCATCAGCACCCACTCAGGAACAGCCCAACGGAAGAGATGCACAGGGCAAGGCCTGGTGTTGAGGGGGCGGGGGGGGGGGGGGGGCGGGTCGGGTCGGTGCACAGAGCTCTCTGCCGTCTCAGCCGCTCTCCCCCAGTCTCCACGAATTCACCCGCCTGGGAGCTCCTACTTAGTTCTTTGGGATGAAGAATTGTTTTATCTATCTTTGCGTCTTTCAAACTCTTCTAGAAAAGCGACCTGAACATTATAAGAACTCAATAAAAGTATGCCGAATTAAATGAAATAGATTCTCCTTATACTGTATTGCTCTATTAAACTTTGTCGTATCATTTGAAGTTTGAGTTTATCCATGCGCCTTAATTGGCAATCAATATTAATTTAGGAAAGAGTACTGGTTTAAAAGAAAAATACGTCAAGTTGGAAAGAGAACCTTTTTTTTGTTGGTCAAAAATGGACACTGCTCTTTTCAAAGAGAGCTATAAATAAACACCCTAATTTTCCTGTTCCCTGAGAGAGGCGCACTAGCCAGCCGGGCGCAGCCTTGAATGTTAATTTTGCTCTATTGAAAGCACCTGGGATTCAAAGGCTTTCCTTCCCTGGCTGGCACAAGAGCTGTTTTATCTGCTGCCTAGACTTTGGAATGACCCAATTCTGTCACTTTTGTGAGAACAAATAATTAAAAGAAAGTTGGTTGACAGAGATAAAAAGTACAGAAAAAGAAAAAAGCGAAGTGCAGGAAAAATATCAACGAGGGGCTTTCTGGGCACTTGGTTAGTTTGGAATGAGGTCCTATTCTTTTGCTTTAAACTTGATAAATTCAAGGCTGTTCCTAATGCTTGGTATGAAAGTTCTGGCATCGCCAGTGAAGGGCCTGCGGGCTCACACCAGGGGGCACGTTAGTAAACCTACTGATCAGGCTTCGAGGGACACAGGGAGCGAAGAGGCTCCGCCCACCTATTGGCGACTGACCAACGCTTCAGCCCACTGCGCCCTTAACGCACAAACCTAATCTCCTGCAGGCAATGCACCGAAGCAAGCAATTTTAGAAATGAACTTACCGTGAGAAATTCCCGAATAAGTGTTTCTGCTATCCATAACAGGACTTTTGCTTTTTATTTTTTCCAACTCCAATGAGCACAGAACAAGGACATGATGGGCCAGCATTGCAAATAAGTACAATTTACTGCATAAAAATGGTTTTTGAACACTAGAAAACTTGTATTTTGACAAAAATCATGAGATATCACAAACAACAACAGGCATTTAAAAAAAATATTTCTGTCAGCTTTTTGGTGACTAATACTCCCGCCAAGAGCTACTAGAAACACTGGATAAAATATTTCAGAATATTTATTTGAAAGCCTCAGAGACCTACCGAGGCAGCTATGGCTTAGGGGGCCAAATTCCAGAGAGAAGAAAAGCGCAATCATGTGAGCCGAACATGAGGCTTCACCTCTTACACTGTTTGCCAGTCATGAGCAGCACTGGGAAGCTGTGAAACTGAGAATCCAGTCTTAGGAGACTGAAGTTAAAAAAAATTGGATTCAGAATCCACCAAGGAGGACAAGTGCTAGCTTTCAGTTGGGACCTTAAAGCTGCTATACACTGGGAGCAGGAGGAACTAGAGAGGGAGAAGCCTTGACAGTGACTGAAGCTCAGGTCTGAGATAGTTCAATCCACGATTAGATTAAGGTCAGCTGTCCTCCTAATCGTTTAACAGAAGGAAAAGCACTGAGAACCTTAAATTTTATTTAGATTTTCTTTTTCATACCCAATATCTGACATTCAGTAAGAAATTATCAGGCATAACAGGTAATAAGATGAAAGGACTAAATACCAAGAGAAAAAACAGAAAATATAAACTGACCCATAGAAGGTCTAGATTTTGGAGTCCTCAGACACAGAATTTAAAATATCTGTGATTAATAAGTTCAGGAAATTTCAGTAGAGGACTAGAAGCCTATATTACAAAATCAAAAGGAAATTGTGAAACTGAAAATTTTAGTAATTGAAATTAAGAATTCAATATATAGATTAACACTATATTAGCCAGGCTGAAGGGGATAGCGCCTACCTGTGGGGAATAGGGAGGGGTAGTGATGTGGGGTAGAGAGGGTCTTCTGGGATTCCAGTGATATTCTCTTCCTTTTATCTGGTTCCATGGGTGTATTCACTTTATAATAACCCATCAAGTTATAGACACGTGATTTGTGCTCTGTTACGTATGTGTGTTAACTGGTGAGACTTTTTTATTAAAGCACATGAAATACCCCCACACAGACTCTGAAATTCTTGGAGGGACGGGGTGCTTCAGGAAGCGAAACTGTTGTAGGTGGGGCAAACACCAAGCAAAAATGGATAACATTTTCGGGAGAAAAACGGTAGACTTTTAAAGGACTTCCTCTGAACTTACTTGCTAGACTAACTGGCATTTCCCGCGCCCTCTGTTCAACCTTCTGACGGATGCCCACGGAATGTGGAACACTCAGCTAGGACGTTCACATGCTTTTTCCATTTGCTAGGCTGTGGGATTACAAGAGCCAGTTGTGTTTACTACTAAACCTGAATAAAAATGGTTTTTGAACACTAGAAAACTTGTATTTTGACAAAAATCATGAGATATCACAAACAACAACAGGCATTTAAAAAAAATATTTCTGTCAGCTTTTTGGTGACTAAACCTGAAACTAAGCCTCTTGTACTTGTTCCTTTCATGACAAGATTTAATTAAATATTATATAAACCGACGACATTTGAGTGCAAAAAAACCCTGTTTCTGTGAAAAGTGTACTGCTTCCTCAATAAAGGTGAGTCAGTAGAAAAGAAAAATAAACAGACTGCACAGTGAATAAGGTCATTCATTGATGAATAAAGGTTATTGAGCAATGACCTTTTGTGTGCACACACCATTAATGTATTATCCATTGAGAAGGAGGTGTGTACCCACATGGACATTCAAACATGTGTGTAATAAAGATAACCTAATAATTCCTACTTCACAGACTCGTTCTGAGAACCAAATTAGGTGATATATCTAAACGACTTAGAAAACATAGGCTAAATGGCAACTATTATTATTAGTCATTAATATAGAAAAGCCAGATTTTGGATTTGAGTCCTTGAACAGAAATAGCTGCATTTCATGAGGATTCTTTTTTAAAGTTTTACTGTGTTACGAAATAATTTGCTGACTTAGGTAAAAACTTGTATCATCCTAAAAATGGTCTTACTCTGGCAATACTGAAACCAAGTGGGCCCCTATTAGTAATTGGAAATGTATGCAAATCATATGGATTAATAATATTTAAGCACATTTTTCTTTGCTGGACAGGGACAATCATAGAAAATTAAAAGAGATTGTTACATTTGATCACTGAAAAAACCATAAACTGAACGAGAAAATTGCATGGGTTAAATCAAAATTAACTCATTTATTTCCCACTGTCCCTATAAATTCTATGGTTTGCAACTTCTCGTGCGTGACAGAAATTTAGGGTAAGCCCCCTTGATCTTAAAGAGGATCACAGACTTCTCTGATCACATTCAAGTAATAAAAACAATCCCAATTCAGTAATAGTAATATGCAGTGCCTGAACTCCATTCGAGGTTCAGCCTCTCTCTCTTCCCAGATCAGGCCGCTGCATGGCTGGCCACCAACAGTGGGAGAGGGAGCAGGATTGGCTGTTCCACTCTTTCCCTGGCTGGCCTGCTACCTCACCTCCTTCTTGCTACCTCCATTTCTTTCCCCTCCAGGATCGGAGCTGTGTGAAAGAAAGGGAGAAACGGAAAGGAAAAGCCTTTCTTAACAGCATGGGCTTTCCCTGGGCTTGGGATGTATTTGAAGCTGTCTCTCTCTCCTAGGGCCATCTTTCCCCATCTCGGGGAAGTCACAGCTACCATCCCTGTTGTGGGACATTGTATGTCCTCTGGCTGCTCACCTGTGGTTTCTTTTTTAGCCTCTGGGCATACAGTGGTTGGTCCTCCTGTTGGGGTCATTTGTCCTGCCTTGGATAGGCTCTCTCTTGTGGCCCACATGCAAGGACACACTCATGCAACCATTTCCCCCACCAGCCCTGTGAACACAGGTGACCCCCAGTGCAGTAGCCTCTGTTTGCTCCAGCATCAGAGCAGCTGACCAGCCTGCCGCTGCCCCCTGCATGCATCTGGACACTAGAGCCTGGGTGCACTCAGTGTGCAGGGGACACTCATCAAACTCCCCAGTTTCCCAGGCTTGAGGTGGGGAGAGGTGCTTACCTCTTTAGGGCTGTGTCATCCAGCACATTAACCATCAGACCCCCGACCTTTCCATCTCTAACTCTTCCTGCCTCTCCAACCTCTAGTTTGGAGGTGGGAGGTATTTTCACAAATTCCTTCTGAAATCTTGCATAGTGGTTTCACAACTTACTTTGCACTGTGGCATCTGTTGTCTTGGATCTTCAACCCAAATGAGACATAAGTAATTCTCTCCCCTTAAGTGATTTTTTACACAACTGGAATGGCAACGAAAGCCTACCAAATTCATTGATTTCTGTCTAAATGTGTAAGTGCTTACTTACTAAGTATCTGTGGAATGCCGAGTAAGTGTGCTAATACAAGTTTCCTATTTGTAGACGTCATTTGACTAAATGGCCATCATGGGAGATGGGGAACGTTTCCTCTGAGACCTTTTGAACTGAATTAAGTTGTCATGTTAGAATGGGTTTGGGCTGCCTTCCCTGAGATCAGTGGTAGGGACCAAGGCCTGTGGCAGCCTTTTCCTCATCCAGGATTCTAGAACCAACGGTGCTAAACTTGTGAAAAACGTCTGAGCTTCACGTTCCAGAGGTAACTCCCTTTATCTTACTCGCTCCTGAATTCCGTGATTCGTTCATGTACGGTATTTTAGACTCTGAGAAAATGGATTGAAAGCCTCACTCACCGTGTTTGTTCTGGCTCCCAGCTGCTAAATAACCCTCCAATCAGTCTGTAAAAGGGAAGTTTCACTTAATAATCAGGCTTCTTCAGACCCCTGCTGGAAAGAAATCAGGTGCTCCTTGGAAGGGTTCCGAGGGCGGCATCCAGGGGCGGGCGCTACGTCTGGTCCAGGCGAGGCAGACACAGTCTTGGGAACTGGAGTGGTAGGTAACCGCTGTCTCCACAGAGGGAGGAGATGAGCTGCAGGGCCAGGAGGAGTAATTACCAGCAAACGACTCTCATGCTGGGGAGACAGAGGCTGCTTCCCTGCCCTGCCACCCTGAGAATGGATCCGAAGTCCTTCTTGTGCCTGAAAGTCTGTATCACCATCACCTCTGACCCCTTCTCCGCTTTGGCCACTCCAGCCACACTCATCTTCTTCGTGTGACTCAAACAAGGCAGCTCCTATTTGCCTCGGCCTTGTCACTTGCTGTTCTCTCTGCCTGGAAATGGCTTCCCCCAGATCTGCACATGGCTCACTCTCCTTTCTTTCAAGGCTCTGCTCTGGTACCATTTCTACAAAGAGGGCTTCTCTGACGGTCCTCCTTAAAATAGCTCACAGCTCCCCACACCAGTCACCCTATTCCCTTATCCTGATGTATTTCAGGGCATCTGCCCTGCCTCGTGTATTAATTCTTATCTGTCTATTTGCTTATTTTCTGGGTCCCCCACTTCAGAGTGCGCCTCTGAAGGGCAGGGACTTTATCCACAGCTGTTCCCCAGCACCTCGAAGGCTTCGTAGGGGATCCATAAATGTTTCTTGAATTATTGGGTATTGTTCTATTTGCTTTTCATTTTTGTTTGTTGTATGAGATGATGTATCTCATCTGCACAGAAGTCTGATAGTGTGACTTACAAGCTAAACTGGGAAAGTCTTACAACCCGAACTTGGACCATCAGAACTGACACTCCAAAAATTGAGCCTCTGACTTTCTTCAAAACCACACAAGAAGATGACCATGTGTTAGTTTCCTCCGGCTCCCACAACAAATTGCCGCAATCTAGATGGCTTAAACAATAGAAATTTATCCCCTCACAGTTTTGGAGGCTAGAAGTCCAAAGTCAAGGTGTTGGCAGGGCCACACTCTTTCTGGGGCTCTAGGGGGCATCCCTCCTTTGCTTTTTCCAGCTTCTGGTGGCTGGTGGCATTCCTTGACTCCAGTCTCTGCCTCCATCTTCACGTCACCTTCTCTGTGTCTGCATGTCTCTCCTGTAAGGACACTTGTCCTTGAATTTAGGGCCCACCTGGATAAACCAGGACGATCACCTCATCTCAGAACCCTGAATTTAATTACTTCTGCAAAGACTCTTTTTCCAATGAGGTAACATTCCAAGTTGTGGGGAGTAAGCCGTGGACCCATCTTTTTAGGGGTGCACTACAGACAATGGAGCTAAAATTTGAGCTCCGTGTTTCTGACTCATAGTTAAACTTACGAAGCCTGCGATTTCCATTTAGATGTCAACATTTCAAAAAGCTACCTTCAAAAGGAAATATAAAGTGCCTTAATATAAAGCACTTGGCACAAATATATTTTGATATTTAACCAACGGGGAACAGACTTAAACTGACTTTCCCCAGCACACACTGAACGGTCCTCCCACCCAGCCCTGGGGGAAGGTGTGGGCAGGCAAGGCTGGCCTTTGCCGTGGCCCCTTCTTCCCCTTCGTGACCCCGTTTCTTTGTTAGCAGCATCCCCTTCCCTCTTCGGTACCGTATTAATCCACCGGCAGCTTCTCAGGACAGTACTTCATGTCTTCAACCTTGCCATCCCACATTCATCCAGGAATCTTCCACTTTCTTTTCTTCCCTTGTGTCTATTGAAGTAGTATGGCTGGTCCTTGATATTTTTTTATTTACTATTTAGGTTTTGCTTGGTAATCATTGACACCCCTGTTATGGGTTGAATTGTGTCCCCCCCCAAAACATATTGAAGTCCTAGCCCCCCTGTATCAGAATGTGATCTTCTTTGGAAATTGGGTCTTTACAGAGCTAATCAAGTTAAAATGAGGTTATTAGGGTGGGCCCTAGTCTAACATGACTGGTGTCTGTGTAAAAAGGGGAAATTTGGACACAGAGATAGACATGTACAGAGGAACGATGGTCACATGAAGACGGAGGGTTGGAGAGATGCGTCTACTTGCCAAGGAGTGCCAAGGGTTGCTGGCCACTGCCATAAACGCAGAAGAGGCAAGGAAGGATCCTTCCTCAAGGTTTCAGAGGGAGTGTGGCCCTGCTGACACCTTGATTTCAGACTCCTGGCCTCCAGAACGGTGAGACAATAAATGTCTATTGTTTTGAGCCACCTGGTCTGTGGCACTTTGTTATGGCAGCCCTGGCAAATTAATACAAACCCTAAATGACGTAGTCTCCCTTTCTTTAGCACACAGAACTCAGTCTCATCCTGCCGCTGCCCTCTGAATCGCTGTCTGGGTTTCATCAGCCTCAGAAAATTGGTGAGATTTGGAGGAACGCAACAAAGGCTAATCGTTTGTTTGAAGTTCCAAAGAAGACTTTAGGAGAATTACTCCAACATTTGGGGCAAGTGAATGCATGAGTAATAGTTGAAGATAAAGGCTTATTTATATAATCTCAAGTTGGCTAGGGAATATGTTAGTTCATATAAAGAAGCTGCCTAATTATTTACTTAATCACAGTTTAAGATTTAAAATGATTTAAGAAGACAGGAATCCTGTTGTGAGAATAATTGGGCACTGGGCTAAGTCTGGAATAATTGTCTCACATGAACTTATGAATTTACTCATAAGACTCATATGAAAGTAGGCATTTTCCCCTTGTCTTCCTCATGCTCTATTGGCATGCACCGAGCCTCCCTGCAGGGCACAATCTTTGCTCCTGCACGCGTGGCACATCCAATTTCCAGGGGCAGAGAGCAGAAGGAGCCATTGGTAATGCCCAGGATGCTGACGTGGGCGGGGCCCTATCACAGGAGGTTCGAAGGCCTCCTGTATCTCTAGCTGAGGAAGGTGCTTCTCAGTGGGTGGTACTATTATGGGTTCTCCTCACTGTTTGAGTATTATTTAGATGGGAAAAGATATCTACTTGAAATGTAATTGGTAGTTGTATACTATCTTTAACTCTGAGAAGAAAATTTTCGCTATAACCTGTCTATTGTGGACATTTGGTCATCTAAGATACGCACGTCTTCTTATTTCCACTCTATATGAAAGTAAGATATTAACTCAAATTCTTAGAAAAGGGATCACCTTCCCAGAAAATATGTGCATTTTACCAGGGTTCTTTATCCAAACACATTAATACCTGTATCTCCTATACTCTGTAAAGTTGATGAGGGTGGATGTTTCTGGTACGGGACTTGCCTAATGTTTCTCAAAGCGCACAGCAGGATGGCTGCCCACTCTGTCTTTACATAAAGTCCGTCCTGAAAGCTTGGCAGAATGAAAGTTCAGCACTGTGTGCAAACTCTGATGGTCAAGCAGTAGGTGGTATCCCAGCTCACACGAGAACAAAAGGGTCATGCAAAGTTCCCGAACGGAGTTCATGTCAAACTTTCCTTATGCAGGACGGGGGACCATCATCGCCTGTTGCCAGTGAGACCAGTGTCCCACCAGACTCCTCACAGATGACGTTTCCATGAACTTCCTTAAGTCACCATCAAGTAGTGTTGGGTAAGTGTCACCATTTGGTGACTAGTGCTGCGAACCGTCTAACCTGGAAGGTGTTCACAAGCTTCTTGAGCACATTAGACCTAACGAAACCCACCTCCTAATAGTCTGCTTTTCCTCAAGAGCCTGAACTCACAAAAAAGAAAATCAAAATCTCACTCCAACTTCCCCCTCTTTTATTTAATTACCATGTTTAGCTAATGTTTAATTACCATGTAATAATATTTTCCATTGTAAATATCTAACATTTTAGATTAAGTGATTTTAATTTTAAATTAAATTAAATCTTTGAGGGCCAGTCTGGTGATCTACTTTCCATGCATAACCGCTTCAATGGAGAAATGTGTTCATAGTTCCAAACTATTGAGTTATTATTAGACTTGGACTTTTGGTTTGCAATCTCCTGATAATTTGGAAGAAAAAAAATATATATACACACGTATATATCACCAGATACATATTTTACTTCGATATCAGCATGCAAAATGTGTCATTTTTTTCCACCCTTTAAATAAAATGCAAGATTTTCGAGATCTCCATCTTGCTGTAACAGCGGGAAACTCAATCTCACTCATGATTAGATCCCCTCTCGCCAGTCCCAGCATGGTTATTCAAAGGTCCAAGAGTCTCATCCAGGCAGGTCTTACGTGAAGGGCCCTCTGGTCTTCAGTCTTCATGGTCACTGCAGATGGTGGTGGCAGCACAGAGGAGGCAGATGGGTCTGCTGGTCTCATTAGCGAAGGGGCAGAGAGATCTTTGCTGAGCATCGAGTCCCCTTCCCAGGCTCTAGCTTGTCTAGGGGCACCAGATAGGTATTCCTTCCCCAGGGCTCCTGCCATCTGCTCTCTCTCTGTCCTCCCACTGCCCAGTGCCACCTGCCCAGGTGGGGAGGGGCCCTGCTCCTCCTTCAGGCCCCCGTCTGCTGTCGGAGCAAGCTGTTTCAGTTCAGGCCACTCTGCACCCCACCCCAACCCCATAGCTCTCCATTCCTCACCCACAGCCCCCATAAGGCAGAGATTTTAAAAATCTTTTGAGGCGAGCCGGGTGGTGCAGTGGTCAAGTGCCCACGTCCTGCTTTGGCGGCCCGGGGTTCGCCGGCCTGGATCCCGGGTGCAGACATGGCACTGTGTGGCAAGCCATGCTGTGTTAGGCGTCCCACGTGTAGGGTAGAGGAGGATGGGCAAGAATGTTGGCTCAGGGCTAATCTTCCTTGGGAAAAAAAAAAATCTCTTAATGCTGCACTGGGAGTAAAGGCAGTCACAAATCTTCTGGATTTGAGTCCTTGCTTGTCACCAAGCTTGGGGCTGTGGGGAAAGAATGCTCCTCATTCTTTCTGATTCTTCTGTAGGCAAACAAATGAAATAGAAAGCAAGCAAAAGTAGCAAAAAACAAAAAAAAAACAAAAAGCCCCACAAAATTAATATCTTAAGAAACTGCCCTTCAATGCATGCATACTTGTGATTGAACTCTGACTTTCTTAATCTTGTAAGGTGCTTTCCATAGCTGAGCAGTTAAATGTCATACTTCATGAAATTGTCATCGAGTCTTTGCAAAGGCTGATAGAAGATACTGTTTGCGTTGCATTTTGTGTGACTCTAAAGAGATCGATCATTCTAGTTTTTTAAATTGCACTTATTCCAGAAAGGTTCCCACCTTTGTGTAACATACACGCTCAACCCCAAAACATTTAAAAATAGTTGTTGAGATGAGAGGCACGGTTTACCGGCAGGGTGCAGCTGCTCCCGCGTGATGCTTGCTGAAGAAAGGGGGGAGACTCAGCCCTGAGTTAGCTTCTTCCTTGCTCCCCTCTCCGTGCGAGCCTCTCTCTAGAGTCAGTAGCAGAGTCAGAAAGAGTTACACACCCATGAGGCACAAATCTATTATTTATCATCCTCCAAAGAGAATCATTTCAGAAGAAAGATATAAGGTTGGGTAATACTTGTAAGAATTGAGTGGATTTTTTGAAAAGGTCTTTTTTCTTTGAAAACCAGCTTCCTTCAGTTTTCTTGGAAAAATTTGAAAACCCTGCAAAGCCGATGACGATAAATACAGCCCTTGGCCGGCTTTCCCTGTGTTGGAGGTGCTGATGTAGTTTCCTTTCTTTAGTTATTTCAGGGAATTGAGCTCATTTAAATTTCACCATTAAAAAAAAAATTCCACCCCCAAACAGTGCTGTTCCGTGTTGGTTGAATAATTCACGAACGGGCAGATGGAAATGCACAGAGAGCCACAAGCTCAGTGTCCCTTCATATTTGCACCCTCTGTTAAATCTGCCCTATTCGCTCCACAGCGGTTAAAGCAGCACATGGGATGAAGCAACAAAATCAACTTCCCCACTAAAATTCCACATTTATGAGGGTTTATTAAAAGCCCTCCTGGCTAAGCAATGTGTCTCCAGAATCGTAGAGAACAGGACAGAGTAACTAGAACCCAGGCATTGTACTACACAATAAGCAGCCTTCCAAAGAATTATTCTCCCGGTTCTGAGTTTCTCTATTCCTTAAAAAATTTTTTTGGGGAAAAATGCAGTTATTGTTTTACCCATTCAAAGCACAAACAGAAAAGTAGAACTAAAGCCACCGCCGTGTTTTCCTGCGACTCTCAGCCCAGGCCTCCTGCCGGGCAGCAGTGGGGGCCGAGTGACTCAGGGAATTAAGCATCCGGCTCGCCACCCGGGACCTCCATCGAATTTTCAGTGACCTTGTGAAAATTGCTTCAAGCATCTGTGCCTCTGCTTTTAAAAGGTGAGGAGAATAATATCAGCCTCTTACCAAGGGAGTAGGGTGCAAAGCAAATGACTGTAATTGAAAATGCATTGCTAGTGGTTTGTGATGAGCTGTGTTCAACCCTACCCGGCGCAGGATGACTAGAAGGTGAGTGATGACAAGGAGCCTGCTGTGTTTCTAGAGCTGCAGTTCAGCCAGGTGGCAGCTGGAAGTCATTTGAAGGCTTTGCCAAGGTAGGAGGGCATGAATAACTCGTTTTAGTCCTAAAGAAATGAAACATTAACACCTGCATAATCAGGCATTTCAATAAGAATAAAGAAATATGTCTACTTCTAGGTTAGCCTGAGACCCTAGAGGCCTCAGAAGTCATTCAGCTCACCACTACCCAGGCCTCGTAGTATAGGATCCACATTCCCAAGTGGGGCCATTTCCCATGGAAGACTCTCTCCATCTCCTGGTGAATGTGTTAGGCGGCAGTTATTCCTGATCATGAGCTGAATTCTGATTCCCTGCAACGTCTCTCTATTGGCTCTGGTCCTACTATCTGAAGCAATAGAACCAGTCTATTCCTTCTTCCACGTGACAGGCTTTCAAATTATTGAAGTCAGAACTCCCACTTTTCTGTCTTTAGCTAAAATATTTCCTATTGCATTGCTTATATGGAATAGTGCCCGTAGCTTCTCATCATCATTGCCATCTTCATTATTGTTTCTCTTAAAATGTATTTTTCAAAACAGGTCACTACCTCAGGAGGTGGGTCTAACAGTTCAAAGCATAGTGAGGCCTCTTGTGCTTAAATTTTCATCACAAATATTTATCGGGTGTCCTCTGTGTGTTTGGTACTATGGATATAGTGATGAACAAAACAGACATAATTCCTTTCCTCATGAAGCTCACGTTTGGGATGGTAGAGGTGAAAGAAGGAGACCCCATCTCCCAAAAGAAAGTTACAAAAAAGTCAACAAAGTAATTCCAAGTCTTGAGATGTGTTGTGGTGGAAATGGCTGATTGATACTTGGCATCCATTCCCATCTCCTTCCAGTTTGTCTTCCTTCGCTGTGTAGCCTGAAAAGCCAACACTACACTTTCCAGACTGCTTTGTAGGTAGGATTCCGGATGAGAATTCAGTTCTCAAATAAATGCAACCCAGCTAGGCCCTTGTTAAGGAGTTTTATTCTAAACGCAATGAAAAGCCATTGAAGGATTTTAAGCACTGTTCCAACATTTATAGCTTTAATAGTTTTAAATATCCGATAAGGCTGATCTCCCCTTACTTCTTTTTATTTTTGAAAATTTTAAGCTTTTTTTGCTCAGTTATTCTTCTAGATGAAGTTTAGAATAATTTTTTCAATTTAAAAAATTCTACTGTGGATGATTGCATGCGGTTAAGCTTAAAAATTAATTTGAGAACACACAATTTAATTTTTTCATCCTCAACATATTATATCTATCCACTTAAATTTTCTCTCTCTCAGTAAATTGAATAGTAGACTAAACATACTAAATATTGCTACAATAGGGAGTTATTGGAGTACTGTGAGAGCTTCTAATAGTGGAAGCTAAGCCATACTCAGGATTACAGGCAAGTCTTTCCAAAAGTGACATTGCAGTCGAGTCTTAGAGAATGAATAAGAGTTCACTGGGCAGAGAGAGAGAGGGAGGGAGGAGAGTTCCAGACAATTTGATCAAATTATTGAAAGGTCCAGAGGCAAAAGAGAGTCTGAGACGGTGCTTCAAGGCACTGGAAAAGTTTGATATGGCTAGCACATAAAGTCCAAAAGGAGATGGGGACAAAAATTGACTAATCTAGGTAAGCAATGACCAAAATATGAAGAGCTGTGTAAGCTGTATTTCGGTATTTAGATGTGTATTTGGAGTTTAGACGGAAGAACCAACTTGATGTGGCAATAGAAGGGCAGGGATGGTATGGAAAGGAAGCTGTCAAGGAGAATGCCCAGGTTTCTGGCTTGGGAACTGGGAAAATAGCAGTGCCTTTTACAGAGATAAGGAGAACAAGAGATGGTTCATATCTGGGAGGGAAAGATCATAAATGCACTTTTGTGTCTGTTGAATTTGAGGTGCCTGGGGACACCCAAGTGGAAATGTCCAGCAGACATTTGAATCATAACCAAAGAAGATGAAAACCACAGAGGAGTGGTGCAGGTGGAGAGACTGATTTTTGAATCATCGTGGTAACTGAAGTCATGGAAGTGGACAACATCAGCCAAGGACGGTGTCAGGATCAAGTACAAGAAAAACCACACGTAACTTCTGCTTTGAAGCCCAAGGATGACGTCAGTGAAGTTAGAAGTCCCATTACACTGGTGTCTCTGCTGCACTCATGTAAACCTTCTGGTCTGTTTCACACAAACTCTAGCGAGACCATCTGGCTGCAAGTGGCAGATACTCAACTCAAACTAGTTTAGGGAAAAACAAAAGGAGCATGGGCTCAAAGAACCAGGAGATCCAAGTTAGACTTCAGACACAACTGCATCCAGGGTGCTCCAAGGCTTATTTCTGATTTGCAACCTTCTCTAAGGAAGCTCCTTCTACAAGGTAGACAAGATGAGCCCCAGCCAACCCAGCTCACAGCCTCAAAGCTTAGCACTATCAGTGGAAAGAATACTGCTTTTTCCAAGTGTACGTACATTAATCCTAGAGAAGACATCGATTGGCCCTGCCTAGGACTTATGACCAACCATAATTCAATTGCAGTGGCCAGGATAATGGAAACCCAGATCGGCAGCTCTCAGAAAACTTAAAATTCTTGAGATCCACTCTAGACCTGAATCAGAATATCTAAGGAAGAATCCCAGGTGTTAATACTTTTTACAAGCTGCTAGAGTGACTCTTATTGAAGGGGTTCACAGATCGTGTTTTGAGAAACACTGCAAGCTCCCCAACTGGCTGGGACAGGATGTTGCCTGAGAAGACCTCAGGTCTGCACCCTGTCAGTCTCGGTGAAGCTGGAAAACGTTCAGGCTTTTGAGTGGACTTGGGCTCAAATCTGGTGTGGATCACTTTATTAAACGTATGACCATGCAATTCATTTAACTCTCCTGACATTTAGTTTCTTCCTCTCAGTACACAGGGAAAATAGTTACCTAGAATGGCTCTGCAAGGTTAAACAAAACATCTGTGAGGTCTGACTGCCAGTCGCTCTCCCCACTGCTCAGGCCCCTCAGGTCCAGGACTAGCATCTAGGCCTTCCGCTGCTCTGGGGATGGGTCCTGCCTCCTGTATCATCTGCCATTTGTTGCCTAAGACTCTTCCCAATGTTCAGTCCTTCCATAGCCATTCAGGTCCCTACCTCTGCATTTCCAGGATGCTAAATTCTGCCCTCCCACCTAGACCATCACTGTCACTCTGCCCCACCTTCTACCTGTCATACCTTCTACCTGCCCCCACCTCCCCTCCTCACCCAGCCTGCTCACTGATCTCCACATTCCATACTTCTGACCCCTGGCTCTAGGCCTGGAATATATTTTCATGTGCAAAGTGGTAGCATTGCCTTCAGATGAAAGCTAATCTTGGCTTTTAGAGAGTGCTAGATTGCAAAAGAAATAGCAATTATCACTCTTTTTCAGGAGAAAACATCTCATTTAAAGGACTTGATAATAGTCAGACTCATGAGACTCTTCCTTGAAGAGCTGCACTTAGAGAAAAACAGACAAGAACCCACAAATGCCATGTTGCATTCTCCATATATTTGGTCCTTCAGCATTTTTAATTTTTTTTTTTTTTTTTTTTTTTTTTAGTGAGGAAGATTGGCCCTGACCTAACATCTGTTGCCAATGTTCCTCTTTTTGCTTGAGGAAGATTTTCACTGAACTAACATCTGGGTCAATCTTCCTCTATTTTGTAGGTGAGTTGCCACCACAGCATGGCTTGATGAGTGGTGTAGGCCCATGCCTGGGATCTGAACTCACAAACCCAGGCTGCTGAAGTGGAGCATGCTGAACCTAACCATTAGGCCACTGGGCCAGCCCCTTTCATTGTTTTTTAATATTCCTTTTTTCCAGCTGCCATCTTAGGAGAGAGAAAAGCAAAGAGGACACAGAAAATTAACCTTAATTGAAAAAGAAAATGACTCTACTTACGAAAGCCCTGATGGGATCGACATAGCACATATTAGAAATGGGACAATGAATGAATTGATGTCAGAACTCCATGAACTTACACCAACAGACAGTGTTTCACCAGGTGAATAGGCAGGCTATCAGACTGCTACAAAATATGTACCGAAAAGAGGTTTGTACAACTGCATTTCTGTGAAGATGCTGTGAAAGCCCAGCCTTTTCAGCTTCAAGCTTTCTTGGATGTTAATGCACTGAGTTGTGTTTTGCATATTCTGCCCTTCTCTGTGGTTGTTGGGTTGGTGCCAGAAAATGTTAGTGGAGCTTTCACTCACATCATCCAATGACCTTTATTCTAAACTTTATTCCTTACATTTAAGAGGCATTTTTCTTCTAAGGAACTCAAAGGGGCAAGATACTATTTTGGTATTATCTTGTCCTATATTATCCTATTTTTTTCCTCCCCATATTTTCTTTGTTGAAATGCTCATAAGCCTGGCCCTCCTCACCTCCAGAGAGGAGGGGGCAGGATTGACTTGGAAATCCTGGCTTTTCCTGTCCAAATCCAAAGCCCTGGAGGGAGGGGAAAATTTGTGGGCCCACGGAAAGTGACCTAAACAAGCATAGTGGGGAAAGGATTCCACAAGGTGAGAAATATTCCCCAGGGCTCAGGGCTGTGGAGAAAGAGATGGGAGAGCTCATGCTCTGCTTTCTGGCAGTGCTATCAGAGGGGCAGCAAGACCTCTGAGGTCTTAGACGCCAAGAGTAGGAGGGGCTAAGAGCAAGACCATGGAGGCCAAGGCTTTGTGGGTTCTCCAACCAGTGTCATAAACCCAATGTGTCCAGGTTCCTGGTGGGCCGCATAAATGGGCTGGTGCAAAACTCTGGAGTATGTGCCCTGCCCAAAGGCTGTGAGGGCAAGACAAAGGTGACCTATTGTTCTTGACAAGTTTTGGCCCATGGTCCAGGGGCCACATTTCATGGGACAATGGCTGTCTTAGTAGCATCTAGTGTGGGCAGATTACTAAGGTCCAGGGTGTACCCAATGCCTTGGTGCACATCAGCTCCCAAATATTGTCTTTAACTCAGAGGGGAACGGGAGGGGTAAAATCTTGAAATGACCCTGGTTAACTACTCATAGAAGTTTTAGGGTGAGGCTTAAAATAGAGATTAAGCTGAGTTATAGAGATTTTCACAAGTTTCTTATACACCTGACTTTGTGGGCTGATACTCCTGTCATCAGAGAGGGGTCTAGGATAGTTTTGGCTTCACCAGTGTGAATCTTGATGCTACTAATAACCAGCTGTGTGATCCTAGGAAAGTTGTTTTGCATTTCAAGCCTCAGTTTCTTCATCCGTTAAAGGGGACCAGTAGTAATATCTCTAGAAAGGTTGCTGTGTTAAATGAGACAATATCGGTCAAGGACCTGGAATGATGCTTGACTCCTAAGAAGCAGGCACTCACATTGTAACTCTTGGTACCAATGATGTTGATACCTTGTGCTCTTTGCCTCATAGAGAATTTGGTGAAATGATAATTGGTGAACTTTCCTTGGATCAATATGGAGGATGTCAGTATGTTGATTCTCTTGTTTCTTAAGATGTGTTTCCCATCTGACCTCTCTCACCCTCATATAAAGAAATTCCTAGAGTCTCCGCTATGGGTCCTCCAGACATCTTCAGACTCACTTCAGTCTTAGGTTTAACACAGCTTAGGACCAAGCTAGGATGTTTACTATAAAATCCAATGAGTTTGTGTTTTAATCTATATGCTAGAAGAAATCTGATGTTTTTCTTCTTTTAGAAACTGTTCATTTTCTTTCAAGCTTATTTCCATTTTCTGTTTAAGTGTCTGTGGAAGAACAGCTTAAGCCCATTCCGTGGTTGTTCCCATGCATTCAGTGGCCTGAGCAGCCGGAACTGCACACCAGTCTCCAGTGGCGGCTGAGCACTCCAGTCTGCAGCAGGGAACTGCTGAATAGGCACAGAGGACACCTGCACGCCTTCAGACCAGTCTGCAACCTTGAGCTGAAAAGCAGTAAATCTGGGAGCTGGAGCAGTCCATTGACGCTGAAATTCCTCCTTGGTGAAGGCCTTTGTCAGCAGTGGTCTGCTCTTCTATTTCAATCTCTTCAGGATTCTGCAGAAGCAGAGATCAGGCAAGACCTCCCATGGGTCGCCATCACAAAGGCTGGTGCCACACCCGTGCAGAACTTCCTGGGCCAGCATCCACCACATCAGAGCTAGTGAGTGAGCTCCCTTATTGTTGGACAGGATGGCCATGTCCACATAGCACAGGGGAGAGTCTGTGTTACACACAGTGATGGCAGGCAGGTTAACATAAGGGCCTCTGAGTGAGGCTGGTGGTCAGCTGTGGGATCAGTAACCACTGGAAGCTTTGGCTCCTGGAAGGCTGCCAGGATCCCGTTAGTGAAGGTTCCAGCAGTGAAGCAGCCAGCAATAGGAGTGGCTCCAGTGGCAGCAGCAACCTTTAGCACAGCCTGCTGGCCAGTATTCCTGGAGGATATGACACTGACATCCGCCGGCTTTTCAATGGGCATAATGGCATGAGAAGCTTCTCCCAGGTTCTCTTGACATTTATGAGGTAATGCCATCATTTTTCCTTTTGTAGATGTATTGTTCCATTTGGAAGTCAAGGTTGGTGCCACCTAAGTGGGTACCTGCTGCAAGGAATTTAAGGACATCCTCCTCCTTCATTTTCAGGACATCAAGGGCTCTGGACACCGTGAAAGCTTCCCTTTAAGTTACAATAGGAACCCAGAACAATGCCGTGTGGAGCCGGCTCGGGGTAGCTCAGAAAGGCCAGAAATTTTCATCGAAACTTGATGAAGGCACTTCTACGAGGGGCTAAGTTGCTGTGGTCCACATGTATGGGCTTTTGGAACTCTAATTTGATTCAAGGCCAGAAGTTAGATATTCACAGAAGTGGAAGAATAGATGCGCCTTATGCTAAAACTTTAGATACCATTTCTTTCAGCTGGATTCTGAGTCATTGCAACTCCTTACTCCTGAAGTTTTGTGTTTAGTTTTCTACTCAAACCCTTCCCCTTGGTGGAGAACATCACAACTCACAGATCTTCAGCTGGACCTGTAGTTTTGCCTGGCAATTCTGGATTTCCCCAGTTATCTTCCTCTTTTCCATTATCTCTGACTATTCAAACCACCCATCCTGAGGCATCCTCTCTCCCTCTCAATAGATGATCTTATTTGGTACTTGCTCTAGATTATTCTTCCCTCTGGCCTCCTGGGAAGCCACCCTTCATGGCTTAGCCCCTCTTGCATCTTCAGCTTCTCCCTTTACTGGCTTCTCTTCATTATTTAAGTGTGCTTACAGAGTTCCTTTATTAATAAACAAGCAAAGAAGAAAAAATGAAACCGTTGCTCAATCTCAGGTCGCCCTACAGCCATCTTGCTATCCCTTCCTTTCCCCTCAGGATCAAGCATTTTGAAAGCATTGTGTCTGCATCTCTCCCCACGTCCTCACCTCTCCATCCTTCCTCTGTTCACCAGGGTCCGGTGTATGCCCCTTGCCTTTCCACAGAAATTGCTCCTTCTTGACAAATCCAATGGCAAGTTTGGAGTCCTCACCTCCATCCGGCGGCACCTTTGACACTACTGCCTCTTGCTTGTCCTCCTCCCTGACTGGCAGCTCCTTCTAAATCTTCTCTGAGCACTTTTCTCTGTTTGCCCAGCCTTTATACATCTACGTTCTTTGAGGTTCTGCCTGAGGCCTCTTCTCTCACTCTTCATTCTCTCCCTGAGTGAAGCATCTAATCCTGTGCCTTCAATTACCGTCTTAAAAATATGTCTAATATTGTAATTGGAATCATTCTTATCTTTCCACCTTCTCAACTCACATATCCGGCCTCCAACTCTTTTCAAATCTTCACCTCAGCATCTTTTAAATCATTGCCATTGCCCCAAACCAACTTCAGACTCCCGTCCTTTCTCATTACGAATTTTGAGGTAGACTTCTGGCTGGGCTTACTGCCTCTCGTCTTGGTTCCCTCTAACCAACATCATAGCCGGAGAGATCTTTCTAAAACAGAGGCCAGCAAACTTTTTCTGTAATGGGCCAGGTAGTTTATTATTTGAGGCCTTGCAAGCCCTACGGTCTCTGTTGCAGCTATTCAATTCTGCCACAGTAGCGTGAAATCAGCCACAGACAATGCGTAAATAAATGGGCATGGATGCGACTCAATAAAATGAGTTACAAAATAGGCCGCGGACCAGATTTGGCCTATGAACCATGATTTGCTGATTCCCGTTTTAAAACATGAACATAGTCTTCCCATCGCCTTTAGAATAAATTATAAATTCTTGAAAGCAGCTTATAAACCAAGCCAGACCTCCTACCATCCACCTCCACTGCTAACTCAGCTCCAGCCCCTGAGAGACTTGCATCATTGCGTTGCGTTTTGATCCACAGCTGATTAAGTAGGTCTATTTGGGGTTGATATTCTAAACAACAGAAGCTTGAGAAGCGTGAAGTGATAGAGGTTTGAGTTACAGCTCTATCCTTACCAGGACTATGATCTCAAGCAAGCCTCAATTTCTTCATTTATTAAAATACATGGGGTTAATTATATTATCTGAGGATAATACTATTTTCTGCCTCTTCCATGATTCATTTGCTTAAAAGTGAATGGCATAGTGAAGACAAAAATCTCTCATGAACTGTAAGGTGTTGTGTAAATATCTGTGTTGCCTACACAGGCTGGGCCAGTCTGCCCTCTGCCCTTCCATCAGACCCTCTCAGCAGGTCCTCTCTCTGCTCTCGCTCTCTACAGCCATCTGGTTTTTGGCAGTGCAGGTCAGTTGCAGCTCAGCAGAGCCCCAGAGGAAGAATTCACACCACCTGTGCCCTCCTCAGATCAGCTCGTGCATTCTTTTGCCAGAGCAGTCCACTCCCACTTCCCTGCCCAGCCCCAAATCTGGTGACGGGAGACCTGGCCCCAGGCCCAGCCCCATAGCTGGAGCAATTAATCACTCCCACGAGGGCTAATTAGAAGTGACCTCTATGTCTGTGTGTGGGGAGAGGTGGTGATAGACAGGGAAGAATTAGGCTACTCACTGTATCTGGCCTCTTTCCCTCACTGTTCCAGAAGGGAACATTGCATTTCCAAATGGAGGAATTGTGGACTGAGCAGATGTAGTAAGTAAAAGCAAGTCAAACTGACGTGGATTTATGGATCACCTATTCCTTTTGTGAGCCTGGAATGATTTCCATCGATTTGCAGCACCAGCATGCAGTCCCTACTTAAACGTTAAACAGGACCTTTTATTTTTATATTTGCCTTTTTTTTAAGCTGCTTTATACCTTCTAACTTTGGTTGTCTTATTATTTAAAGATTCTCTGACTCATTCAGGCTTCTTAACTCACCTATTGAAATTTTCTGACAGGCGTCAGAAGCACAGGGAACTAACCTTCCATATTCTTTAAAGTTTCGATGAAGCAGCAGCTCTCACATCTGGGTGCTGGATCGGTCACACAGGAGCAGCAGAGGAAGAGAGCACAGCTGTCTTTTATTTGCCGCCTGGAACTAGATTAAATTACTTTTTCATGATAGAGAACTAGAAAATGCACTGCTTTATACTTTATAGAAGATTCACTCTTTGGATTACAGAATTACTAAGAGCATCATGACAGGCATTTACATAAATAAAGTTCATTTACTGTGAGTGGTGCCTTTTGCCAAAAATCTGTTGTGTATATATATATATATAAATTGCATATTGTAACATTTTCACAAGAAAGGAAGTTCTGCAGGGGTTTCTGTAATTGATTTTCCTTTCAAATTTCGTTAGAAATCTATTTCATTGTCTTAATCATTCTTTTTCCCTGTTTTAAAAAATTCTGTTTAAATTAATAATTGATTAACTATACAAAAGCTTCTAGATCCTGCATTATGGCAACTACTGTATATATCCCAAATATTATGTTAAATATTAAACTGTAAAACATAAGGCACCCCAATCTAGTATTAGATTACCTGGGCATCTTGGAAAAATGCTATGGTCCCTTTACGTTTCCAAATGGATACACAGAGGCTTCATTATTAAGCAGATATAACAATTATAAACATATACAGAACCGGCAATAGAGGCCCAAAAACATTTGAAGCAAAAATGGACATAATTAAAGGGAGAAATAGACTGTTCCACAGTAATAGTTGGATACTTCCATACTCTACTATCTATGGTGGACAGGATAACTAACCAGAAGATCAATAAGGGAATTGAGGATTTGAACCACACTGTAAACAAGCTAGTCCTAAGAGACGTATACAAAACACTCCACCCCAAACCAGCAGAATGCACGTTTTTCTCAAGTGCTCATGGAACATTCTCTGGGATAGATCATATGCTACAATACAAAACAAGTCTCAATAAATTTTTAAAGTTTGAAATCATCTAAGGCGTCTTTTCCGACCACAGTGAAATAAAACTAGATATCAATAACAGAAGGAAAACTGGAAAATTCACAAATGTGAGGAAATAAGACAATATACTCTTAAACAACACAATTTAACCCATCACAAGAAGGATTATTGTTTTGTTTTTTCTCAACCCCAGTTAGATAGCAAACTGGAGAATGACTCTAATGGACCATCTGGAAGGTGCTGCCTGTGGGCCAGTCAACTGCCGCCAAGGTAGTGGATTGGGGTAAGAAGATGCTCTAGGGCAGACAGTGGTGTCTGGGTGATTTCCCAGGAGCAGGAAGGGGATCTGGTCAGACACATTCCAGGTCCATCACATTGATGGTGGTATGTAGAAAGTCAAAAGAATTCTAAGGAAACTAATAATTTGAGGCTCACATGGAGAAAAGAGGCTGATGAGATAAGGTGTCAGCTACTGTTCTGCTGGGTGAGGGGAAGCTTTGAACCCGGTTGCCTGGGCAACCGAGTCTCTGCCTCTGGATGTAGCAGTGGTCAGTGAACCTGTGAGTGGGTGTCTTTGGCTTTCTAAGCCACAGAGAATAGAAGCATATCCAAATGTATCATTAGAACGATACGGCCTGAAGTAAACAAGGAGAGCTGAGGTACAGAAGGAAATGGGTTGAAGAACCTAGGAAAGATATAAGGACAGAAGCATAGCTTAGATAAATACACAGATTGGGCTGTCACCCACAAGAGTGTAGGTGCACATTACTAGAAGAATCTGGGAAGGGTGCGCTAGGTCCGATAGTGAAACCTAATGATTTTAAGAATATCTTTATCTCCTTATTCTTATTCTTTCATGTGTATTTCATTTCTTTCCTTTTTTATCTCTGCAGGTGGAATGGAAAACACTTCTGCATTCTGGGAGCAAGCGTTTCTATTGTTACTGTCAATTAAAGGAGAAGACCTGGTCTAGGTAACAGGTCCTGTTCTCACTTCAGAGAGTCTCCTGAGCGTTGGTTGCAGTGTTCCTCATGTAAAGGTGCCCATCCACTTTTCTGGATGCAGTGGAGTGGCAGAGAAAGCACCATGAGCAGCTCGGAGCACGGACGGGTCATGGGTTTTCAAGGCAGAGTTATCTTTTGTGCAGAAGCTGCTGAGCTCGTCTCTGTTGCTGACAGTTCACAGACTCTTCTTCACCCTTGCTCAGGAAGAATTTCCTTTCCTTCTTGCCTCTGGCAGTGACCAGCCATACTTCTTAGACAGCTCAGTTAAATCCCCAGGAGAGAAAGAATAAGAATAGCTCTTAGCAAATGTATGGCAGGAGGAAATTCTTTTGTAAGGCATTTAAATTAGGAAATATATTGGCTTTAAACAATGTTCATCCCATTTTGGGAACTTAGTAAAATGTCTTCAAATATTTTAAATTCATTTGGTACACAAACTATGTGACTTAACTAAAAGAAACCTTTCCGAGTAATATCTAAAAATATTAAAAAATCTAGCAAAATATTTGAGAAACTTGAATTCCCTTAAATGTGCTCAAACTGTTCATAAACTTAATAAGATTTCATTGTGAAATTACAAGTCTAAATTAATTACTCAATTATACATTTTAAATTAGAATTACAAGGCTGATCTGTTACTCTAATTGACCAAATTCTTATGAACATCATAAGTACATAAAATATTAAAAATGCCCAGATTCATTAAAACAAATAGTAATACTGTGGTTTTTATTACTTAGGCATTTCTATTTTTAATTCTAAATCTTTAGAGTTGAAAGATGTTTAACCATCAAGGAAATAATTATGCCATTTCAAGCAATTTTGTAGCATATCTTCTTTGCTAGTTGAAATTCCGTAAGAGTGGAGAACTTCAGCTGGAACAATGATTGGATTCTTGTTGAGGACATTGATGGGACAGGTTTTTGATCTATTATATTATGACCCTCCATGTAGGGTGGTCTGATGGCTCTCATGGTCCATATTCCTGTGTTTAGGTTATATAAGGCCCAATTCTTTCTTCTACTCACAGAATATGAGACCCCCATTCAGCAGCTATATGAATTTTTTATTCTCTTATGTCTCTCTGTTCTTTCAGGGGGTGCAGGCAGAGGGGTCTTGTTCCATGTTGCTACATAGCAAACTACTCCAAAACTTACTGGCTTAAAACTTTTTTTAATTGCATCTCACAGTTTTGCGGGTCAGGAATTTGGGCAAGAATCAGCTAGTCCATTCCTCCAGCTAGTTCATTCTCCAGTTCCACCAAGTGACTTCCATTAACACCATGTAGAAGAGAAGGATCACCCAGCTGAACCCCAAATGGTCACTCCTATGGCTCATACTTTGGGGGAATGGCCGGAAGGCTGGGCTTAGCTGGGACTGTCATCCAGAATGCCTACATATGGTCTCTCTGGCAATGTGACCTCAGGGTAGTCAGACTTCTTACATGACCTCCCAGCACTAAGAGCAAGTGTTCCTGTAGCAAGGTGGAAGCTGTGTGGCCTTTTGTGATCTAACCTCGGAAGTCACATAGGGTTCACTGCCACTTGATTGGTCAAAGAATCACAAGCCCCGTCTATATTCAAGAGGAGGGGATAAAGACCCCTCGTTTCAACGGCTGGAGTGTCAACGAATATGTGACCTTGTTTTAAAACTGCCATAAAGCTCTTAAGATATTTAAAAATCTTTTCCATTTAACTCAAAAGTTCTTTGAATTTGATATGCATTCTTCTCATAGACTCCCTGTATTTTACAAACACCTAACTCTTAGAGATATTAAAACAACCTCTCATTAAATTCTAGGTATATTGCATGACATGGTCTGATAATCTGGTCATGACTTTGAAAGGTTGTTCTACTTGATAACAGACCTTGAAAGGTCATTCTACTTGATGAAATCATTTGTAAGAAAATCTCTGTATTTTATTCACTGAGCCATGGATGCTATCTCTTGAAATGTACTCAGAAGGTGAAAAGTCCTGATTTTACATTAATAATTTCTTGAATTTTCTTAATTGATAAACGAAAAGTGTTTTACGTTCTCATATACTCAATTCAACAGATATAAAATGAGTATCTTCTTTAGTGAAGTGTGTATTAAAGGAAAGTTTGAATTGTATCAGGTATTGATGGTTAGGATGTCATTCAAGTTGAATGGGACAAGACGAGCAATCAAGGAAGAAATCACTCAACATGCTTGAGGATGAGTCTGCTAAGAAAAGAAGCAAGTCTGCAACTTCACTTGGTCAGGCTCAGGGTCCGAGCCCCTTTTGTGTATTTCTACCTGGCTGGCTCCGATAGGGATCTTAATCTTGACTCTACTTTTTGGGTGATTTTGCCCATTGCCTCTCTTTGAAACAAGAATTGTTAGATGTCGAATAAATGTTTGTTGACTAAATAAATGAATGACCAATTTTAAAATAATTTGAATGTAATAAATCAGCTCTTTGCACTAAAATCAAGCTGCTCACTATTTTTCAGAGATCAGGAGGCATCTTAGGTCCTCTAGGTGTGCCTGTGGTCATCATTCTAAATAATGTTATCATTGTTTTTCCCAGTCAACTTTATTTTGCTTTTCTGAGTATTTTGATTCCAGATAAAGAGCCGCATACTGGGTTTCTCTCCACCTGGATTTTCTATCTAAATAAGGTAATAGAAAATCAGGACTCCGAGAATTCAGGGTGAGCTCAGTGATAACGCAGACCGTCAGCAGCTCTTGTCAGTGGCTACTGCAGTCAAATAGAAACAAAATATCCTCAGGAATAAAGTCTCATTTGCTTCCAGCAAAATGCACTGAAGAGAGTACGATGTTTGAAGTGTGCTAAAGGCAAGATAATGTTACAAAATCACCACTGCCTAAATTCACCTGGTTTTGATCTCACTCAGTTGTGACCTACAATGTGGGTGTGGAGAGAGATTTGCTTGATCTACCCCTGATTTATATAAAGTTTCGGGATCACTCTACCTTTTACATTTCATTGGCGGGTTCTGCCTCCACATTAACCTCCTCTTTCCCCTCCAAATACTGCGTTCTCTTTGCTTTGTCTTACATGCCTCATGCAGCTACCTACTATAGTTAAGGGGGCCCAAGAGGAAAAGCTCTACCCATGATTTAGGATGATGATTTTCAGTTCTCAAATGCCCTCTAAATACAGAATCTACTTGCCTGCAAAATGTTTAGAATGGGGTGAGCTCTGGCAGGTTTCTTGCTTTGAGGAATCCAAAGGGAGTGCTGATCAGAGGGGAGGAGAGAAATGTGGAATGAGTCTCATAGTTCTAAACCTTGGCAGGCTGAGCTGTGCCATGTGGGAAACAACTCAAGGGGCTTGGCGTCGAGCGGTGGATGTGACTGCCCCTCCTGCTATTGCAGCTAAGTGACTGGAGTACCAATGTTTCACTCTCATTTAAAAACAAAAAGCTTCCTGGTAGGAGGGCCTCTAGCTATTTTTGATTTATTATCTAATTTTCAGACACTAGAAATTAACAGCAATGAGAAGTGAAAATGGACAGAGAATAGCAGGAACTCTACAGTGATGATTCATTCATATGAATAAACAGGATCATTTTCAGCAATAAGACAAACTAGGTGTGGCCATTTGAGAAATTTTGAGGTCTCTACTATCTTCTGTTTCCTAGAATTTCATCATTGTACATTGCATACTGATGAAATTCTACAAACACCCGATCATGAACATTAGCTTTTTTTCCAAGCTGGTTTGTAGGACTTTAGTAAGCAGTTTTTGGATGAAAAAAGATTTTTTTCCCCTTGAGAAATTAAGTTTGAGAAAAGAGGATTGCTGATCTAGTGAGCCCAAAATTGTAAAAAAAAAAAATTAGTAAAGTAAGTTTGCATGTGCAGAGAATCTAATGCTGATTTGGCTTCCTTTTCTACTGAATATGAATTTGTCTGATTCAGTTAATTTTGCCATGTGTTTTTTACTTAGGTAATATAGCAATAAATTTTTTTAAAATTTAAGTTTATTTCATTATGTTGCATTAGCTAAACTTGCTGCTTTACCATGCTGTACTAGCTAATATTGGTTATATTAATGATCACAGTCTTATTTCTGATTTTAGTGAAAATGGATTTAGTGTGTTTTTATTTAAATTTTATTTAAATTGATGTTTCCTTTGGTTTGGGGTAGTGGATTGGATCACTGTTCCCAGTTCTTCCCTCAACCAGTTACCCCTCCCCACTGTGTCCTGGTAGGTAGAGTGTCTTTCTCTGCCCATTTGTCGTTGGGCTTGGCCATGTGACCTGATTTGCCCATCAGAATATGAACGTACATGACTCAAGAGAAGTCTTCACAAGTGTTCCGTTGATCTGCCCCACGTAGCTGGTACCTCCTGGTAAAGGTCTGAGAATGAAGATACTTGTAAGGAAAAAAAAAATCTGGACCTCAAGACTGGAGTTCAGGTTGGCATCGCAAAGCCCAGCCTCAATCAGCCAAAATGCTGCACCGTGCAGACCCATGAGGATGCAAATAAATGTCCACTGTTGTAAGCCACTGAATTCTGAGTGTGTCTATTCTGTGGCAAAAATGGACTAACACAGACATTGGTGCTCGAAGTGAGTTGTTGCCTTTACAATAACCTAAAATATGTGGTATTGTCTTTGGGACTAGGAGGCAGGTGGTATGGAAACCAGTATAGGAAATGGAAAACTTGAAATCTGTGTTATATACTGGGAAAACAATTGGCTAAACTATTATCTGCTATACCCTGAAAGGCAGAAAATGTACCTAATAAACTTGTGGAATTGGAAAGATATTTTGAATGGTGTCAAGATGGTGGTGTAGGCGGACTCTGAACTCACCTCCTCCCACAGGCACAAGAAATTTACAACTATCCTTGGAACAATTACCCCTCAGAGAGAAGTGAAAACTGGTTAAAAAGAACCCCTGCAACAAGGAATAGTGCTGACTGAGGGGTAAGAGGCAGAAATTCCTTTCTGTAGACAAAAAGTCACCTCTATAAGCTGTGGCACTTCAGAGCCAGCCGGGAGCAACCCTAAGGTATGAAGCCTTCCCTGGAGGAGCGGGGCATTCAGCCGGGGAGGGTTACCACTATAAGCAACTTTTGGGCTCAGCAAAACCGAGATAAACGTCATAATATCTGGTTTTATGGGGAATACCCCAGAAAAGCTATCAAACATAAGGGGAAAAAAGCCTGCTCTTAAAGGGCCCATACACAAATTCACTCATTTTGGAAAGCAACCTAAAAGCACCATAAAGAAAGGTACACAGTCCTTTGGTGAAAATGACTGTGCACCTTTTCACTGAGCATCACTGAGATGCTCCCAGAGCCTATCAAGAGAAGTGAGACCTCTCCAGGGACTGAGACATTGGCAGCAGCCATTATTGTGACTTAGTACAAGTGTGCTGACACAGATGCTGGCAGATGTCATTGGAGTTCTTCCCCAGGCCTGTTAGCCTAGAGTCTTCTCCACCCCCTAGAGCACTGATTTAATCTTTCTCAGCTAAGGCAGGCAGCCTGCCCTAGGGACTGGCCCCACCCAACAGTAAGCCCTCAGGCAACCTGTGGGCCATCATAGATGGGGTGCCTGGAACCTCTGCAACCAGGCAAGTGGGCCGCCCTCTATGTGGCAGGGCATGCATGAAGAGCAGGTGGAGTATGTGGAGCCTCTGCAGTGGGGTGACTGGGTCCACTTCCGTGGGTTGGGGTGCATGCACAGGGCAGGACTATGTTGATGGGCTATGTGGCCCTGTGGGAATGGGGCTTGTCAGCTGCATTAGATTTGTGCTTCTCAAACAGCCACATAGGGGATTGACCTCATCTTCCAAAGCCTGAAAAATTTGGGTGCCTGTATGCCTGGGGCCAGCATCAATCTCTCAGCTGCTATCCCGAGAGAGCTAACAAGAGCCTTGCAAGCTGGAGGCCTACAGCAGTTATAAGTCCATCAGCCTAGCAACCAGCCACGCTGGGGACCTACTCACTTAACAGAAAAACTGCAACAGGAATGTGCTATCAGACTTTGCGACCAACTGTGTTGGGGCTCTCCAAACAAAATAAAGTGACTGAAGGGTCCACAGCAGCCACATGCAGCTGAGCATTACAACCAGCCAGCCAGGGCTACAGCCTAACCTCCCTGGGCACCTGCAGCAAGTGAAACCCTGCCACAAAAGAAGGACACATATAGCCTATATGGGGGACACTCCTGGAAGATTTGGAACTGGTGATGAGAGGGAAGCACACTCCTGGGCCTCATAAGGCATCTCTTACATAACGCCAATGCCACCTCTCCAAGATCTGGAGACATAGATGACCTACCTAGTACATGGATATAAGCACAAAGAGGCAAAATGAGAAGACAAAGAAATACATTCCAAGTAAGGGAACAGGACAAAAACCCCATAAACAGAACTAAACAAAACAGAAATAAACAATCTACCTAAGAAAGAGTTCAAACAAAAAAGTGAAAAGGGTGCTCACTGATCTTGGGAGAAGAGTAGATGAACTCAGTGAAAACTTCAACGAAGAATTTGAAAATACAAAAAAGAAACAATCAGGAATGAAGAATACAATAATGGTAGTGAAAAATTCACTAGAGGGACTAAAAAGTGGAGTAGATGATACAGAAGAATGGGTCAGTGAGCTGGTTGAAAGACTAAGGGAAATCGCCCAAGCTCAATAGATAAAAGAAAAAAGAATTAAAAAGAATGAAGACAGTCTAAGGGACCTCTGGGACAACATCAAATACACTAACATCCAAGTTATAGGTGTCCCAGAAGGAGAAGAGAAAAACAAAGGGGCAGAGAATCTATTTGAAGAAATAATAGCCAAAAACTTTCCTAATCTGAGGAAGGAAACAGACATCTAGGTATAGGAAGCACAGAGAGTACCAAACAAGATAAACCCAAAGAGGCCCACACCAAGACAGATTGTAATTAAAATGTCCAACATTAAAGATAAATAGAGAATCCTAAAAGCTGCAAGAGAAGGGGAACAAGTTATGTACAAAGGGAACCCCATAAGAAGAAGAAGTCAGCTGACTTCTCAGCAGAGACCTTCCATGCTAGAAGGGAGTGGCACAATATATTTATAGTACTGAAAGGAAAAAACTTCCAGCCAAGAATACTCTACATGGCAAGTTATTATTTAGAATGGAAGGAGAGATAAAGAGTTTCCCAGATAAGCAAAAACTAAAGGAGTTTATTGTCAAGAAACTAGCCTTGCAAGAAATGCTAAAGGGACTTATTTAAGTGGGAAAGAGAAGACCACAAAGTAGAATAAGAAAATTATTTTTTTTTAAAGCAATAAAATCGCTGGTAAAATCACAGCACTAAAGGACAAAAGTACTAAAATTATAAATTTCCATGACAAGAGGGTAATGGATACACACACCCAAAAAAAGAGTTTAGATGTGATATCAAAAACATAAAATATGGGAGGAGGGGTGTAAAAGAGTAGAGGTTTTAGCGAGAAATCAAACTAAAGAGACCATCAACTTAATGTAGATTGCTATGTATGTAGGTTATTATATGTGAACCTCATGGTAACCAGAAACCTATAATAAATTCACAAAAATTAAGAGAAAGGAACTCAAACATGATATTAAGGAAAGCCATCAAACCACAAGAGAAGAGAGCAGGAGAAGAAGAAAGGAACAGAGAAGAACTACCAAAACATCCAGAAAAAAAGTAACAAAATGACAATAAGTACATACTTATCAATAGCTACTTTAAATGTCAAGGGACTAAATGCTCCAAGCAAAAGCCATAGGGTGGCTGATTGGATAAAAAAACAAGACCCATATATATGCTGCATACAAGAGACATGCTTCAGACCTAAAGACACTCACAAACTGAAAGTGAAGGGGTGGAAAAAGATACTTCATGCAAATGGCAATGAAAATAAAACTGTGGTAGCAAAACTTACATAAGACAAAATAGACTTTAAAAACAGTAACAAGAGACAAAGAGGGGAGCTACATAATGATAAAGGGAACAACCCAACAAGAGGATATAATGTTTGTAAATATCTATGCACCCAATATAGGAGTACCCAAATATATAAAGCAATTATGAGTAGACATAAAAGGATAAATAGACAATAAAACAATAACAGTAGGAGACTTTAACACTCCAATGGATAGATCTTTTACACCAATGGATAGATCATCCAAATAGAAGAGCAATAAGGAAATGACACATCAGACCAGGTGGATTTAGTGGATATATACAGAACATTCCACCCCAAAACCCCAGAATACACATTCTTTTCCAATGCACAAGGAACATTATCGAGGATAGATCACATATTAAGCCACAAAATAGTCTCAATAAGTTTAGGATTGAAACAATAACAATCATCTTTTCTGACCACAATGGTATGAAACTAGAAATCAACTACAGGAAGAAATTCAGAAAAGCCACAAATATGTGCAGATTAAACACAATGCTACTGAACAAGATTGGATCAATGAAGAAATCAAAGGAGAAAACAAAAAATACCTGGAGACAGATGAAAATGAAAATACGATATGCCAAAATATGGGATATAGCAAAAGTGGTCCTAAGAAAGAAATTTATAGAAATACAGGCCTACCACAGCAAACAAGAAAAATTTCAAATAAATGATCTAACAGTGTACATAAAGGAACTGGAAAAAGAAGAACAAGCAAATTCCAAAGTCAGTAGAAGGCTAGAAATAAAAATCAGAGCAGAAATAAATGAAGTAGAGACTCAAAAAAAAAAAAAAAGAAAAAAATCAATGAAACTAACAGGTGGTCCTTTGAAAAGCTAAATAAAATTGGCAAGACTTTAGCTAGACTCACCAAGAAAAAACAAGAGAAGGCTCAAATAAATAAATCAGAAATGATAGAGGAGAAATTACAACAGACCCCTCAGAAATACAAAAGATTATAAGAGAATACTACAAAAAGCTATATGCCAACAAATTGGATAATCTAGAAGTAACGGATAATATCTTAGAATCATACAACCTTCCAAAACTGAATCAAGAAGAAATAGAGAATTTGAATAGACTAATCAGCAGTAAGGAGATCAAAACAGTAACGAAAAACATCCCGAAAAGTAAAAGTCCAGGACCAGAGGGCTTCCCTGATGAATTCTACCAAACATCCAAAGAAGACTTAATACCTATCCTTCTGAAACTCTTTCAAAAAATTGAAGAGGATGGGAAGCTTCCTAACTCATTCTATGAAGCCAGCATTACCCTGATACCAATACCAGACAAGGACAACATGAAAAAAGAAAATTACAGGCCAATATCACTGATGAACATTGATGCAAAAATCCCCTACAAAATACTAGCAAATCGAATACAATAATCCATTAAAAAGATCATACACCATGATCAAGTGAGATTTGTTCCAGGGATACAGTGATGGCTCAACAACCACAAATCAATCAATGTGATATGTCACATTAACAAAATGAAGAATAAAAGTCACATGAATAACCAAAGGAATCCTGAGAAAACAAAACTGGAGGTATCACACTCCCTGATTTCAAAATATACTACAAAGCTATGGTAACCAGAACAGCATGGTCCCGGCACAAAAACAGACACATAGATCAATGGAACAGCATCAAGAGCCCAGAAATAAACCCACACATCTATGGATAGCTAATTTTTGACAAGGGAGCCAAGAACATACAATGAAGAAAGGAAAGTCTCTTCAATAAATGGTGTTGTAAAAACTGGATAGCCACATGCAAAAGAATGAAAGTAGACCATTATCTTTCACCATACACAAAAATTAACCCAAAGTGGATTAAAGACTTATGGTAAGACATGAAACTATAAAACTCGTAGAAGAAAATATAGGCAGTACACTCATTTACGTTGGTCTTAGAAGGATATTTTTGAATACCATATCTACTCAGACAAGGGAAACAGAAGGAAAAAAAATGACTCTTCATCAGACTAAAGAGCTTCTGCAAGGCAAAGGAAATCAGAAACAAAACGAAAAGACAACCCACCAACTGGGAGAAAATATTTCCAAATGATATTTCCAACAAGGGGTTAATTTCCAAAATATATAAAGAACTTATACAACTCAACAACAAGAAAACAAACAACTTGATCAAAGAATGGAGAGAGGATATGAACAGACATATTCCCAAAGAAGATATATAGATAGCCAACAAGCCTATGAAAAGACGTGCAACATCACTAATCATTAGTGAAATGCAAATCAAAACTAAAATGAAATATCACCTTACACCTGTCAGAATGGCTATAATTACCAAGACAGAAAACAACAAATGTTGGAGAGGTTGTGGAGAAAAGGGAACCTTCATACACTGCTGGTGGTAATGCAAACTAGTGCAGCCACTATGAAAAACAATATGGAGATTTTTCTCAAAAAATTAAAAGTAGATGTCCCTTACAACCCAGCTATTCTACTACTGGTATTTATCCAAAGCACTTGAAATCAACAATTCAAAAAGACTTGTGCCCCTATATGTTCATTGCAGCATTATTCACAGTAGCCAAGATGGGGAAGCAAGCCAAGTGCCCATCAACTGATTAATGGATAAAGAAGATGAGGTATATATATACATAGTAAGGACAAAATAGTCCCATTTACAACAACATGGATGGACTCTGAGGGTATGATGTTAAGTGAAATAAGCCAGAGAAAGATGAACACTGCATGATTTCACTCATATATGGAGGATAAACAAACACATGGACAAAAAGAACAGATTAGTGATTACCAGAGGGGAAGAGGGTTGGGCGGGGTGGCGAAAGGGGTAAAGGGGCACATATATATGGTGACTAATAAATAATAATGTACACCTGCAGTTTCACAATATTATAAACTATTATGACCTCAATAAAATAACAATAATAATAAAAGTTTTAAATAATTAAAAACCCCCTCTTTTTAGAAGGTATATTATAGTGGTTGCCAGGACATCCTCATCTGACTGACCAATTGTGTCTGTAATAAATGTCCACCACATTAGTGTCTGAATGGCATCAATGAGAAATCCTGTCACTCACAGTCAGCTCTCCTTGATTTTCTAGTGGGGAGATCTTTTTAATCTTAATCTTACCATAGAAATATCCTACCTTGACAACTGAAAATTAACTTTTCCATCCATATATTTTTTCTTTGGCTTTTTGACAGAGTAGTATACTTTCCCCAATTGATTCTCAAAAGAACTAACTGCCACGTACTGAAGGAAAGCAGAGGAAGATTGAATAGTGACAAGAGAAAGAGGAGGTTCAGATCATCATCACTTACAAAATATTTCTCCTACTGAAGGGCATACAGGTCCTTTATGAATTTTTTCTCTTCTAGGCTATGCTTTGTTTGATGCTGTAATGTATTTGTGTTGCCGTCTCCTCATTCACACATACATACATCTAGAAAAGTCATTCCAAACTAAAAACAGAGAAAAAACCAGCATCATATGAGAGACACATGTGACAATATAAAATGGTCTAATGTACAAATAATTAAACCTCCCAATGGAGTGGAGAATGTGGCGGAACAAATATTTTAAAATATAATGAGTGAGAACTTATAAAAATTGATGAAAGACATAAACCTACATATCCAAGAAGTTTAGCTAATCTCAAGCAGTTTAAATACAAAGAACCGCATTTAAGCAAAACATAGTCAAACTACTGAAAACCAAACACAAGCCTCAATAACAAAAGCTGAGAGAATTTGGAGCCAGCAAAAGTAGACAACCTGAGATGCTAATGGCCATTCTTCAAATTGAAGGAAAATAATCACAGGTGGAAACATTGGTCTTTGGGAAGGAATTAAAAGCAAAGGAAAGAGAACTATGTGGGTAAATAAAGAAATACTATTTTTATTAATTGTTTTTTTTTGGTGAGGAAGATTGGCCCTGAGTTAACATCTATTGCCAATCTTCCTCTTTTTGCTTGAGGAAGATTGTCACTGAGCCAACATGTGTGCCATTCTTCCTCTATTTTGCATGTGGGATACTGCCACAGCAAGGCTTGATGAGTGGTATGTAGGTCTGCACCCAGGGTCTGAACCCGTGAGCTCTGGGTCATCAAAATAGAGACTACAAACTTAACCACTATGCCACTCAGATGGCCCCTATTAAAATTCTGAAGATGCTGTTTACCACCTAAAGCAAAAATAAGCAACATACTGTGGGATTTACAATATATGTACAAGTAAAATATGTGACAATAATAACACAAAGGGCTAGATGGTAGATAATGGAAAAATACTCTTGTAAGTTTCTTACATCATTTGTAAAGTGGTAGAATATGAACTCGAGGTAGACAGAAATGTTAGGGATACATATTTTAATCTGTAGAGCAGTGCTATCTGATAGAATTTTCTGGAATGGTGGAAATGTTCTATAATCTGCACTCTCAAATATGGTAGCCACTAATCACATGTGGCTATTGAGCACTTGAAATGTGGCCAGTGCAACTGAGAAACTGAATTTTTAATTTTATTTAATTTTAATTAATTTCAATTTAAATAGTAACGTATGGCTAGTGGCTACCATATTGAACAGAACAACTCTAGAGTAACCACTAAGAAAATACAAAAAGGTACAGCTAAGAAGCCAATAAAGGATATAAAAAGAACAATAAAAATAACTGGTTAATCCAAAAGAAGAGAAGAAAGAAGGAACAATGGAACAAAGAATAGGTGGAATAAACAGAAAACAAATGCAAGATGGTAGACTAACGCCCAACATATTAAGATTTATGTTAAATCTAAATGGACCAAAATCTCCAATTAAAGGATAGATTACTGATTTTTTAATGGAATTTATTAAAAAAGAACCAACCATATTCTGTTTACATGAGACACACGTTTTCTTTTTAACTAATTTCAAACACAGAGAAGTTGTATGAGTATACAAAGAACTCCTTTACTCAGAATCACCAATGTTTTACATTTCGGCACATTTGCTTTCTCTCTGATTCTTCTGAACTATTCAAGAGTAGGCTTCCTATATCATGTCCTATTACCCTTGACACTTCAGAGTGTATTTTCCAAGAACAAGGTTATTTTCTTACATAACCTCAGTATAGTTATCAACATTAATACATTTGCACTTAACATACAGCTGATATTCCAATGTTACTAATTGTACCAATAATGTCCTTTATAGAAATTTCCCCAGTGTAGGATCTAGTCCAGCATTACATATTGTGTCTAGTAGTCATGTTTCTTCAGACTTTTATAATTTGAAACAGTTCCTCATCCTTTCTTTTCTCTTTGATGGCATTTTGAAAGAATACAGGCCAATTATTTTATAGCATTTCCTTCAATTTGTTTTTTTCTGATGTGTCATTATTAAATTCAGGTTACGCATTTTTGGTAAAATACTACATCAATGACGTTGTGATCTTCTCTGCATATCACATCTGGAGGGACATGATGCCTGTTTTCCCTTATTAGTAATGTTAATTTGGAAAATTTGGATAACATGGAAAAGTTACCATTTTTCCTTTTTGTGATTAATAAAGAACTTCTTGGGAAATTGCTTAGATAATGTAAATATTATTTTCCTTATCAAATTGTCCCCCTATTATGTGAAATACTACCATTGGTAATTTTAATAACTATTACTGATGAATCTTGCTTGAATCCATTTTTAATATGGAGTTTTTAAAACTCCATCATTTTTTCTATATTTATCAGTTGGCATTCTAATATAAGGAAGAACCCATACATACAGCTTCTTTTCTTTTTCTTTCCTTCCTTCCTTCTTTATTTCTTTCATTCTTTCTTTCTTCCTTTCCTCCTTTCTTTCTTTCCTTTTTTTTCTCTCTCTCTTGCTTTCTTTCATTCTTATTAGTATGGACTCTGGGGTTCTTATTTTATTAACTGAATTATAACTCATTACGTCCTTACCTTTTCTGATGTTCAAACTGCCCCAGATTTGGCTAGTGGGAGACCCTTAAAGCTGGTTCCTGCATCCTTTTGGCATGCCCCAATTTTATTTTAAGGGCTTCCTTAGTTTCTGGTACAACAAAATATTCCAGGCTCATTTTTTTTTTGATCTTCTCTTTTCCGTCATGAGCTCAATCGTTCTCTAAGGGATGTCTGCTTCCTTTTAATGAGGAAAAAATTTAGAAACCAATATCTGGGCAAACAGAAACATTAATAATAAGAACACAGATACAATAAAAGAAAAAAGTGAAAAGGTTATGCCATCCAGATACTAATCATTAAAAAGCTGGCATAGTTATATTAATATCAGATAAAATAGATTTCAAGATAAAGGGCATCCCTAGAGCTAAGGTAGGATACATCATAATAATAAATGAGCCAATTCATGAGAAACACACAACAATCCTAATTATGCATGCATCTAATAATGTTACTAGAAAAGCAAAGAAACAAAAAAAAATTAAGCAGGAATAAAGAAGAAATTGAGAGATTTGCAGTCATCAGTGTTCTTCGTCACACATCTCTCAGTAATTAATAGGACAGGTAGGCAAAAATCACTGAGAATATAGAAGTTTTGAACAATGTTAAACAAATTAACTTAATTGCTGTTATAGAACACTACAACAAATGACTATAGAATACACACTCTTTTCAAGTTCACAAGGTACATATATCAATGCAGATCATATGTAGGGTCATAAAGGGGGATTAAAATTTTAAAAATATGTTTCCTGACCATAATAAAATAACCTGTAAATCAATAAGAAAAAGAAAATAGAAAAAATCTCTGAACAATCTCTTGTTTTTAAATAACTAAAGGATCAAAAACAAAATAATAATGGAATTTAGAAAATTTTTTGACCAAGTAATAATGAAAGTATACCATGTGAAATTTTGTGAGATGTAGCTAAAACAGTGCTTCAAGGGAAATTTATAGTTATAAATATATATAAATTAGAAAAAGGAAGAGTTAATACCAATCATTCACTCTTCCTTTTCCAGAATCTAGAAAAGGAAGCGTAAATTAAACCTAAAGAGAGTAGAAGAACTGAAATAGTAAAAAAGAAATTAATAAAGGAGATCTATAAGATGAAAAACAATAAAAAACCAACAAGGTCAAAGTTGGCTTTTTGAAAAGACAGATCAAAAAATAAGAGAAAACCCACAAATTACCAACATAAGGATGGAAAAAAGGGACACCATTACATAACCTACAGATATTAACACAATAAATATGGAATATTAAATGAACAACTTTATGGTAATATATTTAACAACTTAGATAAAATGGATAAATTTCTTGAAAAAAGCAAAGTACCAAAACTGACACAAGAATATGTAGAAAATCTGAAGAGTTGGACATTGTCTTTAAAAAGTGAATGTGCAACTGAAAACCTTCACACCAAGAAAAATCTAGGCTCAGATTCTCCTTTGGAGAATTTCACCAAACATTTATGGAAGAGATAATCTCAATCCTATACAAATACAGAAAATAGAGAAAGAGAATACTTCATAAAGCATTGATTTATGAAGTCAGCATAACTCTATGACTAAAACCTGAAGAAGATATTATTAGAAAAAGACATTAAATCTTTATCTCTCATAAACAAAGATGGAAAAAATCCCTAAAGTAAATAGTAGCAAATGGAATCCATGGATGTGTAAAAAGAGTATTATATCATTACCTAGTGGCAGCATTTCAAGGTTGGTTTAACTTTAGAAAATGCACCAGTGTAATTCACTACATTAACAAAATAAAGGGTATATGATCATCTCTGTAGAAGGGGAAAAAACTTTGATAAAACTCAACAGTTTTCATGGTAAAAAACAAACAAACAAACAAACAAAAAAACAACCTCTCAGCAATAGGAAGAGAAGGAAACTTTCTCAAGCTGATAAAAGATATCTACCAAAAAGAAATCTTTGCAGCTCATATATGCTGGATGCCTTTCTCCTAAGATCAAAAAGAGGACAAGGCTGTCCACTCTCACTACTTCTGTTTAACAATGTAATAAAAGTTCTAGCTCATGTAATTAGAAAAATAAGTTACAAAGATTGGAAAGGTACATGTAGAACCATCATTTGCAGATAACATGATTATATAAGTAGAAAAGCCAAAAGAATCTATACACTACTAGGACTAATCAGTGAATTTAGCAGTCATCTAATACAAGATTAATATTTTAAAATGTCAATAGCATTTCCATATACATGCAACAAAAACATTGAATACTTAAATTTAAAGAAACAATCCATTTACAATACCTTAGAAACAGTTGATACCCAGAAGTAAATTTAACAAAAGAAAATTCTTCTACACTGAAAACTACAAGAGAAAACTATAAGAAAACTACTGATGAGAAAAATTAAAGAAGATCTAAATAAATGAAAAGCTATACCATGCTCATGGATCAGACTCAATATTGTTAAGCTGTTAATTACAATACCAGACGAAATACCAGCCGTCTTTTTTTATTGAGGTCATAATAGTTTATAACAGTGAAATTTCAGTTGTACATTATTATTTGTCAGTCATCATATATATGTGCCCCTTTACCCTTTATGCACATCCCCCACCCCCCTTCTCCTCTGGTAACTACTAATCTGTTCTCTTTGTTCACGTATTTGTTTATCTTCCACATATGAGTGAAATCATAGGGTGGTTTTGTCTTTCAGTATTTTGAATATATGATTCCACTCTCTCCTAGCCTGTAAGGTTTCTGCTGAGAAATCTGCTGAAAGCCTGACAGGGGTGTCTTTGTAGGTTATTTTCTTCTGCCTTGCTGCCCTTAATATTTTTTCTTTGTCATTTACTTTTGCCAGTTTTACTAATATATGCCTTGGAGAAGGTATTCTTATGTTGATACAACAGGAGGTCTATTTGCTTATTTTACCTGTAATTCCAGCTCCTTCCCAAGGTTTGGGAAGTTCTCAGCTATTATTTCTTTGAACAAGTTCTCTGCTCCTCTCTCTCTCTTTTCTCCCTCTTGAATATCTATAATCTTCATGTTGCATTTCCTAATTGAGTTGGATATGTCTCAGGGAATTTCCTCATTTCTTTTTAGTCTTAGTTCTCTCTCCTCCTCCATCTGAAATATTTCTATATTTCTATCCTCTAAATGGCTAATTCTGTCCTCCCTAATGTCAGCTCTGTTTTTTTAAGGATTCTAGATTGTTTTTTATCTCATTCATTGTATGCTTCATATCCAGTATTTCTGTGTGGTTTTTTTTAGTGTTTCAATCTCTTTTGTGAAGAATTCCCTCTTCTCATTAATTTTATTCCTGAGTGCATTGAACTGTCTTTCTGAATTTTCTTGTAACTCATTGAGGTTCTTTAGGTTGTACGTTTCTGTGACTTTAGAACTGGTTTCTGGACATTTGTTATTTTCCTTCTGGTCTGGTGTGTTAACATATTTCTTCATGCTGTTTGATGGGGTGGACCTTTGCTGGTGCATAGCAGTAGTCTGGTGGCAGATTCCACCTGCCACCACCGAGGGGGCAGGAGCTGTGTTTTCTGAGCATGCTGCATCCACTGGCAGTCATGCCCATCTGTTGGAAGCTGTGCCAACAGGGCCCATCTTTGTTTGCCTGCTGGTCACTGCTGCATCACTCATGCAGGCCCAGGTGCTCTGGTGCAGAACCCCTGCCCTGGCTGACTGACCAATCTGGTGCACCAGGCAGGATTGGGGGAGGGGGTGCTTTCTTTCCCACCTGTGCTCCTGCTCTGCACTCACTGGTGGCCTGCTTGGGCTGCTCAGCTTGGTGGGGGCTCCCTTGTAGTCACTGAGCTGCCTTGGTGTGGAGTGTTCCCACAGGCTAGGAAGCAACTCCGAGAGTGAAAGTGTTCCCATGGAGGGCTGTCTTTTCCCCCATCTCCTCTCAGAGTTGTGCTGGCTGCTGCCTGAGATCCTGTAACCTGGATCACTGCTGCTGGGGATGGGGAGGAGATCTGCTCACCTCCTTCCACTGCTTCTGGGAGACCCAGTATCCCTACTTTCAGATGTATGGCTACGTGATACTCTTAGATGTCTATTGTGCTGTGTGGATGTCCTCTGTTGGTTAATGAACATCCTTTTCATTGTATCTTAGTGGGGAGAGCTTAAGGGAATAGCTAACTCTGCCATGATGCTGACGTCACTCCTAAAAAGAGTTTTCAACTATTTTTCTCCCAAACTTTGCTTCTTAGATAGCTATTCAGTAATACTAATAATAACAAAAACAATAGTAATGCTAGGAAAGAGGAGAAGGTGAAGAGAAAGGGTCAAACATTTATTGGGCTTTTATTCAGTGCAAGACACTGCACAAAATCTTTCTGAATTAGATTTTCTTATTATTCCCATTGGATTGAGAAGGAAACATGTACAGTGAAGGTATGTTACTCGACCAATGCAGAAAGCTTCTATCCAGTTACCTCCCCAGTGAGTGGCAGTAATGATTTTGGGGGTATTGACTTTGGACCAAGTGGTAAATCTAGGAAACTATTATAGCCCTGATATTTTTTTTGCCTCCTATTATATCTGTGGAAAAAGTACCAGGAAAGAAACTTTCAGACTCCTGAAGAAAAGAGACTCTACACTCCCTTAGTGTGCTCAGTGTTGGGCACCTGATTCTTAAACTAGCATTTCTTTCTGGAATTTGACTTAGAATTCTTTATTCTGGGATATTCTTGCTCAAGGATTACCAATAGGGTGTTTTATATTTTTTGCTGAAACACAAGTAAAAATGACAAACTCTCAGTTGAGACTGGCAGAATTTGACCATTATGGCTCTGCTATTTCCACTGCCTGGACTGCAGGCTATATTGGCTCAGTGGTGACTCACCCAATCTTTGCCCTCCCCCATCCACCAAATGTCACTTCCACAGCTCTCCCTTATGACCGGGATATGGCACATTGTCCTTAGGCCCGTCTCTTCCCTGCATTCTAACTTACTTCATACAGTGTAGAACTGATTGTCCCTTAATAACCTTAGCTTTTGTTTTGTGGATTCATGGCAAGAACTGTGAAGGGTCTGAGACCTTACTCTGTGCTAACAAGTTATCACGCATGACAGCAGAAGACATGAGACTCCTGGGTCAGAAAAACAAAATATTATCACTCACAGCAAAAGCAGTAGACAAATCTTCATGTTCATTTGCATGTTTCCCATGACATCCAAGTCCCTCAGGGGCAATGCAAAGAGCCCACGATGGATGCCTGGAGACACAATGAGTTGCATTACAGGAGAGGATCACTGACCTTGGAAAGCTGCCACTTTTATAGTAGGCCCATTCTTTGTCTATTGGAGACGTACCTCATACTCCAGGGGGCTGGCCAAGTGGTTGAATGGTTAAAATTCCATGTGCTCTGCTTCGGTACCCTGGGGTCATGGGTTCAGATCCAGGGTGCAGACCTACCCCATTCATCAGCCATGCTGTGGAGGCATCCCATGTACAAAGTACAGGAAGATTGTCACAGATGTTAGCTCAGGGTAAGTCTTCCTCAACCCCCACCCCCCTCCAAAAAAAAAGAAAAAATTATACTCAATTATTAAAATGTTTTAAATTTCATCAATAAAATAATTTCTCTTTTTCTGTAAGTTCCCATGTAATATCCTCAATTTTATCTCCTGGCCTGCAAATCCTAAACTATCTGGCTCTTGCTAAAAAAACTTTGCTGGCTCCTGGTCTAGGTAACTGAGAGAAAGTTTATAAGGAGTCCTGCTTATTTGCCATTTTTATAGCTGCTAATTTCACAGCTAAGCTTAGAAGAAATGTGTGACTAAGCAAATTAATTCAGGTGTCTGCAGATTCTTTTTTAAATATAATTTTTGAGTAGGTAAACATGTACATTAATTCAAATTGGAATTTAAAAGGCTCCTTATCAGTCTTTCTCCACTAGTCAGGTTGATCTTTGAGTCTAACCATTGGCAAAGCTGAGGTTTATCACTTAAAAACACCTTTGCTTTATATTCAGTCTGATAATAAAAGAGGCTAGCATGCTTGACTCAGAGGGATAGAATACTGTTTATTTAAACTGTCTTTTTGTGTCATTTCCTCTTCTTTCTGGTAAGCCAGCTTGTCTGGATTTTTTTTATTTAGTGCATAGTACAAATGTCAAACTAGGTAAAGTGGATGTTTCAGTTATGTATTGATACTTAATAAACTACCCCAAAATTTAGTGGCTTAAAGCTTCATTATTTCCACTATTCTGTCGTTGACCAGGCAGTTGTCCATCATTCTGAGGTATCAGCCGGATGCAGAAATGTCTGGAAGGGCCAAAATGGCTTCACTCACATTGCTGGCAGTTGGTGCTGCCTGCTGGCAGGGAGCTCAGTTGGGGTTGTTGGCTGGGGGCCTTGATTCTTCTCTGAGTCTCTTCAACAGCTGCTTGGGCTTTTTACTGCATGGAAGCTGGGCTCTGAGAAAGAGCATCCCAAATGCAGTCTAAGAAGTACACACCACCATTGAATTCCATTGACCAAAATATGTCAGAGGAGTGTTCCTCCATCATGCAAAATGTTAACATATTGGGAAGCTGAGTGAAGGGTGCACAGGAACCCAGGATCTCATGTCTGCAACTGTTCTATAAATTAAAATTATTTTAAAATAAAAAGTTTACAAAAGTGTAGCTTTCAAGGTCAGCCCATATTTGCCCATATTTAAGGGGAGGGGAAACAGATTCCACCTTTTGCTGGGGGAATGACAAGGTTATATTAGAAGAGAGCACATGGGATGGGAGCAGCTGTTGCAGCAACCTAGTGGGCTTCTAAACTCTGTTCAGCAAGTCTTAGTCATGGCATGATTTGGAGTGTATGCATGTGAGTGTGTGTGTGTCTGATTTCTAATCCTTTCCCCTCTGAACTTGACAATCTTACTCTTTCACTTTTGAACCAGAAGTACTTCTGTGTTAATATTGCCTCCACTCTCCTTTGGATCACATTTCCTGAGCACGATCTGGAAAAAAATATGGTCTGTGATGTGCTTAACACTGAGACTGAGCAACAGACATAGAAATCCATCACTGGCAAACTGTGCACGAGTTAATGTAGAGAGAGTTTTTTCCTGAAAGACCTGGTTCTCTAGGCTACAACCTCAAGAATCTCGATGAACTGCCAACCATCAGTGTTTGCTTTGTGCGCTAAGAAATCATGAAACACCCTTAGATTTCAAAGCTTGGCTGCGATAATTTGCAAGTCATTTGTAAACACCTCAGCATTTCTTTACAACTCCATTTGAGGGTCTGCTTTGGCCTTTCCTGAAGTTCCAAATTCCACTTTCTGCTCCTCTAGCCTTCCTTCAGACCCCTGCACGGGAATAGAGGACTTACGAGGGAAGAGGAAGAAACCCGGGATTATTCGGCATGAAAATTCCCCCCCAAATTTCATTGTTTAAGAAAGCACCATATTCACAAATGAAGTTGACCTATGTTTTACTTGTTGTGCTGTCTGTATCAGCTCTGGCATTAGAGATATGCTAGTTTTCTGAAATGAACTGGAAAGGTTTCATCTTTGAATGTTCAGCAATAATTGAAATAACCCAGCAGCCATCTGTTCTTGGGGCAGGGCACATTTTTCAGACGTAGATCTTTAATAAGTTTTGCATTTTTTTCAGTGATTATTGGTCTATTCAGATTTTTTATTTATTCTTGAGTCAATTTTCAAATTTTATTTTTCTAGAAAATGAGCAATTTCATCTAGATCTTCAAATTTATTGGCAAAAAGCTACACGATACTTCATTACGATCTCCCAAATGTATTCTACCTGTGGTTTCACTGTCTTTCTCCTCAATGAAGTTGTATATTTTTGTCTTATCTCTTTTCTTTGATTGATCTTAGTTACCTTGTTTTCTTTTTTATTGTCTTTTTGGAAGAAAAAACTCTGATTTTATTAATTAATTCTACTTCTCTGTTTGTTTTCTGATTCATCAACTTTGTTAATTTCTTTGGTGGTGTGAGTACTCTCACTTTACTGAGAAGGTCCGGGAACTGAGACACCTGGGTGGTAAATTTTCAACCTGGATATCGAAGTTGCCCACTGATGCGGGCCACATGATGGAGAGGAGAGCTGTTAGATGTGGTAGGGGTTTCTGAAGGGTCGGTGGACGAAGTTGAGAAAGGTAGGGACCACTTTTGGTTCTTATGAGTGATATCCGAAGATAGCCCTTTCGAGTGATTTCCCTGCAGTACAATGAATAATTTAAAGATGTTCAGAATAAGTAGAGCATAAAGGACAGAAAGCAATAAAATGAGCACATTTAACCGTGCTTACCTGGATCTACCCTCCTCTTGCTGCTGTCAAATTGCTCTAAAGCAATTAAGAGTTTCATGACTTCGAGGAAAAAAATTACTTAGAAGGTTATATTTCGAAATTCAAGTTTATGAAATCCCTTGTTATTCAGTGATACTCATTCTTCCCTCCACAGCTGAGTACTTCCCACACCATGAGGTGGAATCTCGTCTTTCTCAAAATCAGCGCAGATTCCTGATGAGCAGAAAGAGATGTTTACACCGCTGGGAAAGCGAATGATCCTCCTGCCATTTTCATAACTTAGGGAGAATAGATGAGATGGAGTTAGGAATGTAGGGTTCTGTCTTAGGTTTCAACAATGAAGAGACTATTATAGACAGGTAATTCCTTGGCTTCAGATTCCTCTGGGATCACAATATCTGTCTTACCAACTTTAATGCAGAGCAAATAAAACTTTTCCCGATGGTTCATGCAAACTGAATAATGATGCATTTATATGTACTGCTGTTGGCCACGTCCAACAATTTTAATTACATCCACCATCTTTAATTCCCTGGCCCCAAGCACATGGATATACCACAAACCTCTCCAACTGAAATTGTTGAAATCATTCTTCCATCCTATTATTGTCTTCTCATGAGACTTGGAGCCTCCTCAGCCGCCCCTGTTTTGCCTGCTCTGAACTCAACCATCTTTGAGTTTTTGGCCACCCCTCACTTTCCCCTTACAACCAACCAACCATCAGCAATTCTACCTTCAATGCCTCTTTCATTCACCTGTGCTGATCTAGATCAGACCCTCTCTTGCTCTCAGGACAAAGGAACTGGGAGTCATCGAGCACCTGTCACGTGCTGGATACTGTGGCAGACGTTGGCTGCCTCCTGTTGCGTATTCTCCCCTTTCTTTTAGTAAGAAAATCCTGATTTTAGACTGGGCACGCAACTGCTCATCTAAAAGGAAGTCTCAGAAGAGGATGTGCAGCTTCTTTCTAGCCTTTCTTTGTCCAGCTGCCTAAAGGAGGGATCAGTAAAGTACAGCCTGCGAGCAAGAAGGAAGGGTTTTTATGTATTTTAATGATCGGAAAAAATTAAATGAATAATATTTCATGAAATGTGAAAATTACGTGAAATTCAAACTTGTGGCCATAAATTAAGTTGTACTGGAGCACAGCCACACCCACACTCATCTGTTTACATCCTGCCTGTGGCTGCTTTCAAGTGACCACGGCACATTGAATGGTCTCAAAAAAGACTGTGTATACAACCAGCAGAGCTGAAAATATTTACTATCTGGCCTTTTAGAGAAAAATTTGCCAACACCTCATCTAGACCATGAACGAGTCTAGAAGTCCAAGATCAAGGTGTCAGCACATGGAACCCTAATCTTCGATTTCCAGCTTCCAGAACTGTGAGCAATAAATTTCTGTTGTTTATAAGCCCCTCAGTCTGCAGCCCAAGTGGACCAAGACACCCCGCTTACCAGTACCATTAAGTCAGTCTATGTTAGTGGCAAATCCTAGCTATTTAGTCCCAAACCTAGACCGTGCCTGGCACACAGGGGCTCATCAAATGCTTTATGGTTCCATTGGAGTGCATAGTGCGCAGCCTCAAATTTAAATCCTTGGCTACTTCACTACGTTATCATCATCCTAGACGCTGGTTGTTAGGACCTCTGAATAAGAAAAGAATAACTGAATATTCCTTCAAATAATCTCCTTTTATACACTGACACTGTCTTTGTGCATAACAACCCCACATACTGTCACCATGACAACACACTGTCCTGAGTCCCATTCAGACCATCAGACATACTTTATAAATAGAATAGTCAGTTTCATTCCACCCAATTTTGCCTTAACTTTTTTTGTAAGAAAACCAGAAAGAACAACCATCATATTAAGTCTTTGCTTTAAAACTCAGGACATGGTGCTTTCCTGAGGTTTTTATTTAACAGTTCACATAGTCATGGGAGATCTGGCATGAGTATTTAACATTTAGAAATCATTTTGTTCCGTAACAAATAGCAGAGAACCTTCCATCTGGTAGGTGTAAAATTAGTTGCCGGAAACACAAAGAAAAGCAAAACCCCTTTCCTTCCCTCGGGACACTAACAGTACAGCACCTGCTCTATTCACGTGTACGATGCGCGAATCTCTAAGTTCAAAATGAGAGATCACACGTCAGAGTGTTACCTTCATTTCCTCTAACACAAGCGAAGCCAGTTATCAATGTCCTCTGTCCTTTGCAGTTTGCTCCAGATTTTACTCAGAGTCTCAGGTCATCATAACACTGAGGGGTTTATAACTTGTCAAAGGACAAGACGGCCACATTCGGAAAAAAAGAGACAACGCATTAACTCCAATTAGTGGGTTGTCTTCCTGTTATATTTTAAAATACTTTTTTAAAGAAGCATTTTTCTTTACCTCGGGCAATATAATGTGTTCCAAGAAAGTTTTCAGAGAATACAAAAATTCTACCTTATTTAATAATATTTTATATTCAGTCTTAACGATCATCTTTCAGATTTTCCTGGGGATAGAAAGGGTGTGCAGAATTGACTGGGATTGGTAATAATAAGAATGATGATAACAGTTGTTACTGAGAAGTCAGTATGTGTTAGGCATGGCGATCTGCCTGTTTACATTCATTACTTCAGTTAACCCTTACCGTAATCTAGTGAAGTATGTACTATCATCAACTCCATTTTAAAGATGAGAAATCTGAGGCTTAAAGAGATTAAGGAACTTGTTCAGCTCCTACATGGTGGAGGTGAAGTGGAGGAAATTCTGGATCTTATTGGTACTCATCTGCATGAGTAAAAGGTCCATTTTTCTCAAAGTAACTGTTACATGGAGCATTTGTAGCAGAATTTTTAGTACCGGTGAATATTTTATTAAGTGAAGACATTTCTAGTCCTTCGCCATATATCTTGAGTTAGTAACTTATCTCTTGTTGTGAGTAAAACCTACTTCCTGTCACTCTATAAAACCAAAATAATCTCCAGCCAGACTTTGGAACCCAGAGCACTGCCCCTGAGGTCGCTGTGACGTGGATGTTTCTATTGGGATCTTCCTCTTCTCCGGAGCCCTGTTCTGCATCCCTGACTCACAGCGCACGCATGTCTCTAGGTGGCAATGATGCAAGGGGCCTCGGTGAATAAGCCCATTAGCAGTCAGCACTGCTGTGGGTGGAAGAGAAAACGACTCAGCTTGGGGGAAAGTCAAAGTGCACACTGTTCACAGAAGCAACAGGAGGAATCGAGTGTTAACTGGAAAGGCACAGTTCTCATTCCTTAGAGACCTCACACTGTAAAAAGCTCATTATAATATTTCCTTCTCATCTTTCCGTGACTGAGAAGTATTTCTTAATGTTGAAACAGAAGGAAAAAACATTGAAACTAAAACCTGAAAGTTAGTGGAAAGAATAATGTTTTACCCAGAGGCCTGTAAATGGGCCAAGAAGAAAAATTAGAGTCAAAAAAAGAGAGAAAAAGCAGAGCTCTTCAGGACTTCAGAGCTAATGGGTAAACCTCCAAAGTGCCCACCACTTGAAAGCAACTTATATGAACACTCAGCAGTCGGAGACTTCACCAGACAGGAGCCTAATTACTCAAATCTATGATGACTGTGGAAGAAGGAGGTTGCTCTGCAAGATTCTCGTCTTCCAGGAGTGATTCAAATATGGTCACGTATACACCAAGACACATAGCTGGACAGCCTCGACCAGAGTTTCTCAACCGCAGCACCAGTGACATTTGGAGTCAGGTTATGGAGGCTGTCTTGTACCTTGTGGGATGTTTAGCAGCATCCTTGACCTCTGCCCATGAGATGCCAGAAGCATACCCCCGTCCCTCAGTCATGACAATCAAAAATGTCTCCAAACATTGCCAAGAGTCCCGTGTGAGGCATAATCACCCCTAGTTGAGAACCAATGGCTTCGATATTTCTTTTTCAAGCTCCTATAATGTCTGGTGACCCAAGTGACCTTTCAGGAGACCTAGCTGCACAGTGTCAGCCCAGGGGTAAGGACTTTCACATGCCTTCAGATGGCTTCAAATCCCAACTTGTTCACTTGCCAGCTGTGTGGCCTTGGTCAAATTACAAAATTGAGCAAAAATAATACTGACTCTGATTCCATGGAACTTACAGCCTAGCAATGAGATGGATATTAATCAAACAACTGCTCATGTGAGTGTATAATAACCCAGTCGGATGAGTGCTGTGAAGTGAAGTACTTGGCAATAGTGCGTGCATAGGTCCTGTGGTTGGAGAAAGAATCAGACATTCTGAAACATCAGTGTGGTTGAACCCAGAAAACAAGTTTACCATAGGCCAGACACTCTGCTAAGCACTTTCCTTGTAGGATGGCATGGAGTGGGTACATGTGGCATGACATGGGTACGTTAATACCTTTATCTATCAGGTAAGGATCTGTGATGTTGTCACTTAGCCAATGTCACATGATTTGAGAGTGAGGAAGCTGAGGTTCAAGACCAGATCTGTTGACTTCAGAGCCCATGTTCTTTCACCATTCAATTATACCACCTCTTCATTACTGCCATCTTTTAGTTTTTTTGTTTGATTAATTGATTTTTAATAATGAAACACTTCAGATACATCACAAAGATGTAGAGAATAATAGAATAAATGTCCATATATCCATCATCCAGCATGAGAAATCCAATGTTACCAATGTAATTGGAGCCCTCTGTTAGCTACTCTCTGCTCCTCATCCCCACCCCAAAACCATGTTCCCCATAGGTAACTACCATCTTGAATCTGCTCTGTATCTTTCCCATGTATATTTTATACCTTTATTACATATATACGTAGTTAGCCTAAAAGAAATGAATAAGCTTTTAAGCTTCATAAAATGATATCAAATTATATACGTCCTTCAATTTGCTTTTATACTTTCTTTTGAAGTTTATCCGTTTTCTTTTGAGGAGCATCCACGCTGACACATGAAGCTCTAGTTTATTCATTTTCATTGCTCTATAGTGTTAAGTGTATAAATATACCACAATTTATTTATTTATTCCCCAATTGCTGAACTGGATTATTTATTTATATTTTTTGGTGAGGAAGATTGTCACTGAGCTAACATCTGTGCCAATCTTCCTCTATTTTGTATGTGGGTCACTGCCATAGCATGGCTTGATGAGTGGGGTGTAGGGCCATGCCCGGGATCCAAATCTGCAAACCCCGGGCCACCAAAGCAGAGTATGCGAACTTAACCACTATGCCACTAGGCTGGCCCCTGACTGGATTGTTTTAAAGTTTTTTTTCACTGTTATAAACAATGCTGCAATAATATTCTTGTACATATCCTCTTGTGCACAATTCTGGAAGTTTCTCTGAAGACTAGAAATTGCTGGGTTGAAGAGTATAAGCATCTTCACTTTTATTAGACATTGTCAAGTTGATCTTCAAAGTGAAACCAATTTGGAAATGCTCAGCAAGTAACAGAGAGCTCTCCTTGCTCCATACTGTCTCCAAACTCAGTACTCTGTCAGTTACGTATTATTATGTATCTCTCAGTTTGTAGCCTGTCATTTTGCTTTATTTATTGTGTCTGTTGATATGCAATAGTCAAATCTAATGTAATCAAATCTACCAATCCTTTTATTCATGGTTTGTGCTTTCTGTGTCTTGTTTGATGAAACCGTAGAAATGAATGATTTATAAAAGCTCTTTACATATTTTGAAAAGTGATGGTTTGTTAGCTATACATCATGGTTTCCTTTTAATGTCCTCTTCGTGTCTTTTGTTATCAGTTTGTGCTTTTTCTTATTGATTTGTCAGTTATACACATTGCAAATTTTCCCCTCCAGTTTGTAGCCTATGTTTTCACTTCGTTTAGTCTTTTGTCAAGCAGATGTCACTAATTTTGATGCTGACAAATTTATCATCCTTTCCTTTACGGTATGTACATTTTGCATCTTGGTTAAGAAAACCCTTATTACACAAAGACACTTTCTTATTAAATGTTTAAAGTTTTATTTTTAAATGCAGCTCTTTGATTCACCTAGAGATGATATCTGTATATGGCGTGATGTAAGGATCCAATTTCATGTTTTTCCATGTGGATAACCAATTGTCCTAGCACTCCTGAACCCGACTGATCACTATTGCCACCTCTGCCACAGAACCAATAACCAAATATGTACGGATCTGCTTCTGAGCTCTCTCTTCTCTTCCATTTGTCCTTTCTTGTCATATTGTCTTAATTATTATAGTTTTGTAATAGTTGATATCTGGTAAGGTATGTCTTGATCTTATCCAGCACTGTTTTTGGTATTTTTCACCCTTCGTTTCTCCATGTAGATTTTAGGGTGAACTTTCAAGTTCTACCAAATTTTGCTGGCATTTTTATTGGGATTATATTGAAGTTATAACCTGAGAGAAGCATTATATTTTGATTACCTAAACATAAACTTCTCTCTACTTATTTAGGTCTTCTTTAATATCCTTCAGCAAAGTTTATGATTTTCTTCACAAGACATGCACATATTTTATTGTTTATTTCTAAGTTCCATACATTTTAAAATTACATTTTCTCTCTGTTGCAGACATATAACAATGCAATTGAATTTTGTATATTGTTCTTATATCCAACAATCTTGCTGAACTCTGTGCCTAGATCTCATAAGTTTCATATAGGTTTTCTTTGGTTTTCTATGCAGAAAACCATAATGCCTGTACTCATACTGTTAATACTCATATTTATCATATGAGAGTCCATGATGTTGTCGCTTAGCCAAAGTCACATCTATTCATTGTTCTGATTTAAATATTTGGATTCATCATTATTATCTTGGGTGGTGTCAAAACTGTTTTTTCTAGACAGGCAGCCCTGATGGCCTAGTGGTTAAAGTTCCATGAGCTCTGTTTCCGTGGCTCGAGTTTGGCTCCTTGGCGTCGAACGGCTCCACTTGTCTGTCAGTAACCATGCTGCAGCAGAGGCTCACGTGGAAGAACCAGAAGAACTTACAACTTTACGCAACTGTGTACTGGGGCTTTGTGGGGTTGGGTGGCGGGAGAGAGGAAGAAAGAGGAGAAGAAGATTGGCAACAGATGTTTGGCTCAGGGCTAATCTTCCCCTGCAAAAACCAACCAAACAAACAAACTTGTTTGTTTTCTGTTGTCATTGATTTGGACTACTTACAGTGTCCAAATCAGAGTTAAATTGGCAATGTATATAAAGAGCCCAGCACAATGCTTTGAAGCATTATAAAGGCTCTAAAATATTTGCTTTGTTTAAAAGGAAGAAAGAAGGGGGATTAGAAAGGAGTTTCAGGAGCAGAAATTTGAGCCATTTTAATAATTTTCAAGCTCACTGTGCCCTGCAAACCCAATATTACCTCTGATCTGTGATATTATAATGGAAATTATGGAGCAGAAGTCAGATCTGTAAGGCCAAGATATGGGAAATTATTTAACATATCAAAAGGAACCCATATTTACTCTAGTTTTCCTCTTGGGCATGCTGACAATATTTCTCAATTGGGAATGTCTTCTGTAGCTTTCTCAAAGGTCACAGACTGACATAATGGGCCCAGTAGAGGTCAAGCAGGCACTGAGGAATTGTTCAATAGTCATCTCAGGGAGAGAATTGTAGCGATTCTCATTGGATGATGTTCCTGCTTATAGGGTATTTTGAATTATCCTAGGATAAAAAGAAATTTCAGGCAAATTTTAAAATTTGAGGTACTAGAGGCTATAGCTTTCCAGCTCTTTTTCAGAGGTTAAACAAATAACTCTGGAAAAAAAGGATAATTGAAAACATTAACCCACTGGCCAATCTCTTCCTCAGTGTTTGAACTTCTGTATTTAATCTACATAGGTATGACGTAGAGTCCTGTTTAGAGAAAGAGGTAATATGATAATACTGAACTTGGTTACTTGCAAAAATATTCAAGAGCCATAGTTTCAAAATAGGCAGACCTAAAAACAGTCACATTTTGAATCGCTGCGTATTCCATCTTCCTCAGCAGTAATGTTAGAAGAACACTGATGTGTGTTTAACAAAGTATATAGAAGCACTGATAATTATGTGAAAATAAACCAAATGGAAAGCAAAGAATGTAGAGATTCTCTGGATTGGCTCATTTAAAATCTTCCCCAACACCATTCCGTTGTGCTGCCTGTGCTGTAAAACTAACTACATTCTGCGGTCTCTCCTAAAGAGAGCTCCAGGTGTAACTCAGGTTCCGCCCTTCAGAGAGGCTCTCATTCATAACTGAGGTGTGGAGAGGGAAAGGCAGCCTTTGGAGCATCCATTTTGCCAGTAGAGATCGTGGCAGAGGCGGCATGTGTGTGTCGGCAGCTGTAGCAGTGGCTTTCTGATCTGACAGCTTCCTATCGCGGAAGAGGCAGCAGCTCCTGGAGGCTCAGTCCGTTTCTGCAGTCACTCCAACAGTTCTGTGATCTGCCTCTATCCCATAAAAAGATCTCCAGCTTACACTAGTGGAGTGGATTCTATTGCCTACCGCTAAATACCCTACCTAAGGCAGTTCATGCTAGTCGACCATTTCACTCTCAGTGGAGCTGAAATTAACCACGATGGGAAGACTCTGACCTTTGAAACACACCTTGAAGCATGTTGGATTCACTTGGTCTGCACCAGACACTATGCACAGTGCTTGGAGTGTAGCCCCAAGGCACTCCCCATGTGAATGTGTAAACATGGGGGTGGGCAGTGCGGTGGCCAGGGAGGGGGCAAAGAGAGGTTGAAATAAAAACAAGCGAATATTAAACAGGGTTGTAAGAGAAAGATATAAAGCTTGCCATTCTTTGAAGCCTGACACCTTTTGAAATTAGGGAATTTAGGAAGGGAGAAAGGAGGAGAGAGGAGAGAAGAAGGAAAAAAGAGAAAAAAAGAAAGGAAAAGGGAAGACTATCTGACACTTTATAAATATTATTTGCCCTTCACAATGTATAAACATTATCTTATTTAAAAGGTCATCATATACCAAATATGTGGAGAATATTGATCCCATATTAGAGGTGAGAAAACCAAGCCTCAGAGTCTGGGATTTAGGCCCACATCCATCTATCCCCAGACCCCACACTGTTTTAAACTTAGTGTAGTGTAATGGGGTGGGGAGAGACTTAGGAACATTTCCCGTTATCTCTTCACAATTGTTAGTTGAATACCCAGTCTGTAGAATGAGATTTAGAAATGTGAGCACTTTTTTCCCTTGGAGTCTAATTAGAGCTGCCTGATTTTTTCCTCTATGTAAATTCAAATCTTTATACTTTGCACATTTACTGGGCAAATTTTAAATGAGGATATGAATGTTTCCGGCTATTTCTGCCCTCTCCTGAAAATTTTGCTGATTTGACCCGATAGTTGCTATAAATAACTCTTGTGGCGTAGGGAAGTGTAAAGTTAGGAGGAAGAAGCTGTCAGAATGAACCATGCTTTCAGGACAACACATAATTCCCTTATAGATTCAAATAAGCAACCGTGTAAGTGAATAAGATTTTTAAGGATGGGCTGCATCACCAATGGAGTGTGCTAATTTATTTTGACAACTGCTTCTAATTACTTAATATAACAATTACATGGGTAAGAAAAATGCTGGATGATATGCGACCTCATTGCTACTTCAGATCAAGAGAGAGCTGTGTGCATATATTTGCCAGGCACCTGTGTATGTGTGTCTGTGTGAGTGTGTGTGTGCGTGTGTGTGTGTTGGGAGGATTCAAAGAAACTTTTGGAGGCTCAGCTATAAAGAGAGATTAAATTCCATGTGGAATATGAAAGACTCTTCAAGTAGTAAATATTGCCAATTCTCAGCTCTGCAAAATCAATGGCTAAAATTTATTTTAGGTTAAATTATATACTAAAGCTAACTTAGATGTCAGGCTTTTTGTGGGGCATCCTATTACATGTTAATATAGCGCCCTCTTGTGTACTGTAATAAGTTTTAACAAGAAAGTTTAGGAGGCAGTATTTATATCCTATGTTTTGATTTCTAATTTCTAATGAAATACAGTCATTGAATCGTAGTATTATTTTATCTTCTTTGTATATCCAAAGGCATACATAACAACAATATATAGAAAGAAGCTAGACTGAAGTTTGCAGGTTTCAGGTTGTGCCTGTGACTGCAGAGAACAAAAAACCCTTTTATAAATCAAGACATTTCTTAAGAAAATCAGATTTACTCTCAGGAGGCAAAGAAAAAATAACTTTGTAAAACAGGACAATTAGTTCTCATAGGTTCTTGGAATTTTAGGGCCAGAAGAAAATGTGGAGATCTCCTGAGGGACAGGATGTGGTTGGGGCTTGCTTTTCCTGTGTCATTGTTGCTGTCACCGAGTACGGTTGGCACAGGCTGAAGGGCTTTATATGGAGCATGGTTTTTTGAAAAATGTCTCTTTTTAAAAAAATTGTGGTAAAAAGCACATAACATAAAATGTACCATCTGAACCATTTTTAAGTGTACAGTGGTGTTAACTATAGGCACACAGTTTTGCAACAGATCTCCAGAACTTTCTCATCTTGCAAAACTGAAACCCTGTACCCACTGAAAAACAATTCCCCCTTCCCCCTTCCTGACAATTTTTTCCTTTTCAGGAAATCTCACGTGAGCTTCGATACCTGAAGAGGTGGAAACAGCGCTGCTCTCATCAAGGGCAGTGGAGGTGGCGCCCTGTCCACTGGCCATCCTCCAGGTCACTGCTCTGGAGTGTGTTGTCTCTGAATCCCGAGGCTTCTCAGGACCGTAGTGTGATACCCCAATGACAGACTTTGCTCCTCCCCACTGTTAAGCGTTGAATTGGACCCTTTCCTCCTGAAATTCATATGTTGAAGTCCCAACCCCTAGTACCTCAGAATGTGACCTTATTTGGAGATAGGATCTTTCCAGAGATAATCAAGATAAAATAAGGTCACTAGAGGGGGCTTGAATCCAACATGACTGGTGTCCTTTTAAAGAGGGGAAATTTGTGAAGATGAAGGCATAAATTGAGGTGTTGCTTCTGCAAATTAGGGAACACCAAAGATTGCTGGTAAGCCACCGGAAGCTAGGGGAGAGGCCAGGAACAGATTCTCTCTCACAGCCCTCAGAAAGAACCAACCCTGCCAACACCTTCCTCATTAATTCTAGCCTCCAGAGCTACGAAAGAATAAATTTCTGTTGTTTAAGCCCACTAGTTTATTACCCTAGCAAACTGATGCTCCCAGATTTTTCTGTCCGTGGCACTGTGGGCGGTTACTGCTGCCTGGGGTAGCACAGCCAACGCAGACTCAGGGTTTAGGCTGAGCAATTACAAATCCTCAGAGATACGACAACTTTGTAATATAATGCAATGAAATATTCTATTATAGAAAGTAATTCACTCAGTGGAAATGTGTTTTCTAATTGCCTGCAAAGGGGAGCAGAACATGCCAGCCCAAAATATGCTTTTCTTTGGCAAAAAGATTATCTTGAGCTGGTTATTTTAAAGAAACAGCACACACAGGAGAAGCTCTGAAAACCGAGTAGAAGTTACCCTTTTGTAAGAGACATTGATATTTACAAGGGAAATCTTCATTTGCAAGGGTGTCTCCCTCTCCATACCTGCAGGAACGGGATGACAAATCTCTAGAAACCCTTATCAGTGGGGCAGGCAAGGACTTAAATTGACATAACTCCACGCTTTGCCTGAGAACCTCCCATAACTGGACAATTATTTTTCCTTCTCTACTCCCAGAAGATGTCTGGGCATTTATTTTTGTGTGGGATTGTTTTAAAGTAATTTCCTGGACATCAAGACATTCCACCCTGTCCATTAGTTGCATCTTTAAAAAATGAAAGCATTTTCCTACACGGGTTTCCCCCACTACCTGAAAGCAGAGCGTTCCTATGAAAACTTTATTGTAAGCTGAAATGGCATGAAGCGAAGGAGTAATTACCTCAGAACGTGTCTTGTTAACAGATGCACAAAATAAATCAGGGTAGAGCACAGATGCTCATAGACGGTTCACCGTGGTGGCGGCGGATGCTGAGGTGCTGAGATGCTGAGCGCAGCGCCCGGGGAGTCCGCCTCTGTTGGGCTCACGCGCGTGGCCAGACCAACAGGAATGCTGCTTTCACTCTTCGCGTTTTTACATAAAAGCCAAAATCCTCTTCGGATTTCTTTCAGTTAGCGAAAACAAGTACTAATGTAGGTCTTTTGTAAAAGCGAAGTGGCTTAAAGCGAACTTTCGAAAAGCGGGGGTTACTTGTATAGCTAAAATAAACTTTTCTCACTTAAAAACATTGTTTTAAAATCTTTAATATTAGCTAATAATCAGTCCATATTTAAATGTCCCTGAAATCATATATAACTCCAAAACGTGATCCAGCCTGAGACCACGCAGTGTATGGGATTGCTAGTTCTTCTGCTCCCTTTTAATCTGGCAAGGCACATTTTAATGACACTGTCTTGCTCAAGAAAATGGCTCACAATGAAGAAAATACTCCAAATTCTGGACTTATCTGATCGTTTCCTTGTGGCCATTTACCTTTTCCCTGTAAAATGGAAATTAGATATAAAGGCTCAGTGAGATTTAAACTTTTTGGCTACATATTGCATCTCATCGAGGGCTCTCCATATCTAGTTGTCCACCAGCGGGATGCTGAGAGAGACCACTGGGATGGGGTAACCTCTTCCCTCCATGGCAACCAGGACCAATCTCTGTGGTGTGAGTGTGGCCCCATTCAGGTGTCCATTTCTCCATCAATCATTCTTCCAAGGGGGTCATCACCAGTTCCCTGCCTGAATCAATGATTGGATTAAGTGTTGCAAAATGATTATTTCCTACATATATCATTTCTTATATGTTGACTGGGGGCATTCCTCATCAACTGTGGATATCTGATTACCCTTGTAGAGGAGGAAAACAATTTTCCCTCTACCCTTCTAGATTTTTGGCTGAGACCCCCCTGTAATCAAAAGACAGATTAACAGAAGAAAAACAAACAGACGTTTAATAGCATGTATACCTCCTGTATGCATGGGAGACAATCCAGGAAAACTGAGTAACTTTCCAAAATAGTCCAAGTCATCACCTTAAATACCATCTCCAGCTAAAGACAGAGGAAGATGGGGCTGGGGGTGGGGGGCAGCTATGGGAGGTTATCAGGCAAAGCACAGGAAACAAGGGTGTGGTTGTTATGTCGATTTAGATCCTTGCCTTCTCCATTAATAAGAGTTTCCAGATAATTAGTCATCTTCCTCTTCCTGGTGCAGGAATCGACAGCAGAGTAACAGATGTTTGCCCTGCCATGTGGACAAGTCTTTCTGTTATAAAAAGTGATCTCTGGTAATAGCTCCCTTCCTGGCACAGGTCCCCTGTCTAAATTCTTTGAGGCAGTTAAGGGAGAGGCAAAAAAACTTTTCTTGAGTCTGCAGGGTCTTAACTGCATTCAGCTCAAAATAATCCATATGCCAAACTGGCACATTCTAGGGTGAGGGACTTCTGCTCCATCTTACATATCAGGAGCAGTATTGGGAGAACTCACTAATGTTTATGCCAAAACACAGAGCTGAGAAGAACGGAGGAGGTCATAAGGAGGGGTTTGGATTTTCTCTCACTCCTGAAGGCTGAGTGGGTCAGTGCACCAGGGGTCAGTGGACCAGGAGACACCTTGGGGTGATGCAGCGGGACAGGAGAGAGCTTTGCAGATCTGGCTGCCCAAGAGCTGAGGGGCACAGCAGGAGCAGCTGAGAAGGGACTAAAGGAGCAATTACCATAAGCAGCAAGTGTCCGCAAAGAGTTGACCACGTGACAGACCCTTGCCTCTCCCGATACCGCAGTCCTTGTCATGAATCACTCAGCCTACCGCCTGGAATATGGGAGCTAGGCAATAACGTTCCTCCTGTTGTTCTCACCATTATTATGAAGAGGCAGGGGTGCTCCCCGGTCACTGCTGGGATCAAGTACTTGCCCAATTACTAGAGGCCGCTGAAAAGTGGGACCAGCTGACTCCCAAGAGCACAACAATGCACAGCAGTCCCCTGGGCAGTCTCAGACCTCCTGGGAGGGTCAGAGTTGGGAATGAAGTGGAATTGGATTCTGGGAGGCAGGGAACCCTACACCTCGCTGGTGCCTCTGACAGTCTCTGACATTGAAGGAGCCACAGCTGGGTCACACAGATTCGGGAAGAGGAAGCAGGAAGAGGGGTCTGAGGGGCCTGGGCTGCAGAGAGGAGACATGGACATCCAGACGTGGTCGAACCCCCAGAGACAGATCTGGTTAAATGCAATGTGATCTGGGCAAGACCAGGAAAGTAACTTCCTCCTCCTTCTCTTGTGCTCCTCCCAGTGGAGGGGACCTTGGATACTTTCCAAGACTCCTCCCTTTATGCCTAATGTGAGTGAAACTGGGACCCCTCTCCCTGGTTTAACAGTGAATCTTGCAAGCAAGGTACATAGGCTAAAGTCGGTACAATAAAATCCACGCTGTACTTGAAGCAGCTGTGCAGGCCTCCTAAGCCTGTGCCAAAATGACCTTGCAACCCCACACCTCATGACTGAAGATGCCAGCTGGACAGACACACAACAGGAAGAGATAAAGGGGCCTCACTCCCACATTTTCCAGCACATTTCTTAGAGACTGAGGGGAACAGTAACAACCTTGGTCCTTGCCTCCCTCCACACATGGATGACACCAACCCTCCAAGCCTTGTTTGATGAATAACTGAAAAGGTCTTGTTCTTGATATCCTCGAAGTATACGAATGCTAGCTGTGTATGCCCTTTCCTGCACAGACACTGCTTTGTTAAAAGGGATATGAACTGTGCTCAGATCTGTAGACCTGGGACCAGTTCCTCAGAGCACTCTGTTGGACTGGGATTCGAATTGCTCACTTTGATTATCAAATAAACTTCTTTAATTAACCTTTACCCAGACTCTATTTCGGTCGACACTGGCCCTCCCCTTAGGCTGGAGCCCCTCGAAGGAGAGGACCTTCCAATGGGTTCCATGGGCCTCGTTCCCTTTGTTTTGCATCTCTTGATTCCTACTCCCACTCTGTAAGGCTCAGGCTGTCTTTTTTTTTAAAGATTTTATTTTTTTCCTTTTTCTTCCCAAAGCCCCCTGGTACATAGTTGTATATTCTTCGTTGTGGGTCCTTCTAGTTGTGGCATGCGGGACGCTGCCTCAGCGTGGTTTGATGAGCAGTGCCATGCCCGCGCCCAGGATTCGAACTGACGAAACACTGGGCCGCCAGCAGCGGAGTGCGCGAACTTAACCACTCGGCCATGGGGCCAGCCCCCTCAGGCTGCTTTTTATGGGTAACATACAAATCTATAAACAGAAATATGTGGGGATTTATACTCTCTCCTCCGTAATAAGCTGTTGGCTCCTTTGAGACAAGGAACCCATTTTCTGCAAGATACCTTATATTATCTATTATGCAAACGGGAGAATTTGCGAATGTTACTGATTGACATCTGTTCTCCACAGTTCTGATGGGAATGCTCGCAGGTCTGTTCTCAGCGTCACAGGTGAAAATATCAAATAGCACTAGATGTTCCAAACATGTTTGTTTTTCTTTCCCAAGAGGACTTCCTTGCACTTCCCTAAGTCATTTCACCAGGTGGCTCACCAAACTGTAACCTCGTCCAATAAATTTGTCGGGCAAATACGTCATAGACGCTGAAGCTAGTAACGTCGAGGACAAACCAGGATTTCTGGCTTCACTTGTTGGCTCCAAGCATCTGGAGAACTTGCTCATATTTTCTTAACTTTGTTCTACATTTAATTTTATTAAAAATTTTGTAATGATCAGCAAATTAATGAGATTTAATAAGACAATGTATGTAAAACTCTTAACACAGCCCTGACACCAAGCTTGCTCTCCCAATGTGAGCTCATTTTATTGCCCGCTCTTTGGAGAAATCATCTTATTCATCATTGTCTCACAGAACCATATGATACACTATGTAAGGAAGCAATGTCTAAATTGTTGAACTTTGCTTGGTATTTTTTTGCTTGATACATTTTCAGAGTCTGCCCCTTCCTATTTTCCCTGCATTTTCTACTTTCTAAAGTGGTCGTAGATACCAGCACAGGAAGACCTCCATGAAAAGAAAATGCCTTCTCTGTGCATTATTCATGGCCTCCATGACCCAGAAAGGGCTGGCCTAGTTTTCTATTTCCACAGGGACATTTTGCACAGCCGCATTCTGTGTGATTGTTAGCAGTCATGGCAGGTAGTATTTTATTCAGCCCAATCTGGACGTCCACACAACCCCAAACCAGGATAAGAAAACTGGAGCCCCTCTTGGGAAATTGATTTGCGAGAAATTTCCTGTCTGTTTGGGTGGTATGTCCACTCTGAGATGGGTCTCTAAGGACCCTGTGATGGGATTCAAGTCAGTAAAATGTAGAGGGGACATGTTCCTGTATGGAACGTGCTTCTCCTCTACCCAAGGAGGTGGAGTTTTAAATGAAGACTGACAATGCCAATGTCTGCCTAGTCCAGTGGTCCTCAGATTTTCATCTGCATCGAAATCACTTGGGGAAGTTTGAGAAAAGTCAGAATCCAGGGCCTCTCCACTCCCACCCTCTGCTTATACACAGATTCTAATTCACTAGGTCAGGGAGGGGGTTCTGGGAATCTGCCTTTTTAACTAGTGCCCCAGGTGACTTGTTGGCAGACGATGCACAGGCCACCATTTTAGAAATGCTGGTAGAGTCCATTCACGGTCTTTCATTCAACGAGCATTTACTGTATGCACAGGGTAAAACTGGGCAGCATGAACAAAAATTGTGCATGCGGTGTATCAGAAAGAATATACAAAACACTGACGAAATACAATTTGCAAAGCCTGTTCACGTCTGTTGTTTCCTCTCCATGTCAACTACGTGAGAGAGGCAGAGAAGTGATTGGTATTTCCATTTCACACAAAAAAGGGAGAATTTAAGTAATCATCCCAAGTTTCTAGGGCTGCTAGATGACAGACATGGATCAGAGCCAGGACTTTTGAGTGCTAGGGCTGGAGAGAGGAAAACCATGACGATAGGTACCCTCACCCCCAGAAAGACAAGGGCATAAAGCTGTACTTACACGGATGTTCATTGCCATGTGTATTGCAGGGGAAAATTAGAAACAACCTAAATGTTCATAAATAGGGACTTGGTTAAAAAAAAGCAAACAAGGGGCTGGCCCCGTGGCCGAGTGGTTAAGTTTGCATGCTCCGCTGCAGGTGGCCCAGTGTTTCGTCAGTTCGAATCCTGGGTGCGGGCATGGCACTGCTCATCAAACCACGCTGAGGCAGCGTCCCGCATGCCACAACTAGAAGGTCCTACAACGAAGAATATACAACTATGTACTGGGGGGCTTTGGGGAGAAAAAGGAAAAAATAAAATCTTTACAAAAAAAAAGCAAACGAGTATTAGGTATCCATACAGCAGAATATTCTGCAGTCTTTCAAAAGGAAAAGGTATATCTTTGTTTACATAGAAAAATGTTTATGATGCAATGTAAAGTTTTAAAAGAAATCACCAAACTCTGGGTAGAGAATGTTCCCTTTTGTGGAAAAAATTGTGCATGAATTTAAGTCTGAAAGGCCGTTACCTTCCACACATCTATACAGAGAGAGAGAGAGGGAGAAAGAGAGTGAGCTGTCAGAGGCGCAGATTCCCGCTGTATTTCTCGGCATCCTGGTGAACAGTTGCTGTTGCATGAACACTAATCCATAGAGCTTTCCTCGGACCCTCTGTGGAACAGAGCGCTCAGGAGTCAATTTCTGTAAAGTAAGTTGTATATGAATTTGAGAAGTATTTGGCATAGAAAGAAATAACCTCATTCGAGGTGATGGCCATTGGCCAGGAGCTCCTCTCCCGAGAACCACTACACTGTTCTTAATTGTAATTATAATACTATTCTATTTCATATGAGGTAACAGTGTAACATTAATGTATGTATCCAACACAGTAATATAGTGAAGGTTTTAGTTTATAAGAGCCAAACATTACAAAAAATAAAATCTAAAATTTTAAAAATAATAGTAATTGTTACACAGTTGTTGGAGGGGAGTGCATTTAGCAAGAAGATTTTCTCTTGGAGAAGGTGAATCTTGGAGCCTTGAAAGACAAGAATTGGCTGGGAGGAAGGAAAAAATAAAACACATATCCAAAAGTAATCAAAAAAATTTTCCAACTCACAGCTACAGAGTACTGTGAGACATTTTATTAAAAATTTCTTGTAGGCTTTTTCAGAATTGAGTAATGTGTATTATCAATATAATTCCACTTTCAACCAATCATTGTTTGCCTCTCCTCAGCAGGATCTAGAGGGACAAAGATGGCAAGACAAGGTCCCTGTCCTGGAGAGGCAATAGTCTTACCCTCTATTTTTCAATCTGCAATAAATTCTACTCAAAGTGAAACAGGCATAGATGCATTCCTCAAATGATGGGCAAAAAGGCTCTTAGATGCAGAGGCTAGTGTCTTTAGTGGCTGGTTTACTATTTTTAACAAGATGAAATGTTTTTTGTACTTGTCAATACTGAAATTTATTTTTTGAGAAAACAAAATATTACTTTTTTTCCTTCACTCTAATCATGAAGACAAAAACCTAAAGAAAAACAACATTTAATTCCCATGAGAGTGACTTATGATATTTCTAGGTCAAGGGCTGCCCTCTGCCCCTTAAGAATCTGATGAAAGTGAGGACTTGTCCTCTGAATGCACATATGCACGTACTCACGAAATACTGCAGACAATTTCAGGAGGTCAAGGACCACCAAGCCCATCCATGGACACCAGTTAATCAACTCTGTTCTAGACGTTTGTTCTTTTCAAATGCGAATGTGACACTATTTATTCAGCAAATATTTTTAGAGCACCTGCACAGTACTACGCAGAAGCCCTGTTGGGAGTCGGGTAGCCACCTGTGTTTTAACAAGCCCTCAAGGTGATTCTGATGCATGCTATAGTTTGAAATCCACTGGCCTAAACCAAAATATGCCATACTTGGGTCCTGCCTCCCAAGAGGTTCTGATTTATTTGGTCTGGTACGGGAGTCCAATCGTTGGTGTTTTTAAAACCTCTCCAGGAAATTCTTAGATGCAGGTGTAGTAGAGACTCGTTGATTTAAACACTGGAAATGTGCTTTCTGGCTCCTGATAAACATTTATAGTCCCCAGAGAAGAAAATCTGTTGTCCACACCTATGTATCCACAGCTCCCAGTACACACTGTGGCATGAGGCTCAGAGCTTGAAAGGTGTCCAGCAGGACCAGACAGCCCTGCTTCAATCAGGAGGGCTCTTTGGAGGCTGTGTTCCTCCAAATGTCCCTCTGCGCCCCAACTAATTTACTGTTCAAGAGCAGAAGCCCCAAATCCTGCTTCCTAGTTAATTACTAAATAGTAATTTCTCTTTTAGAATTGGTTTAATGGAAAAGATAACATGCAATCTCTGAGTGGTCTACAAGAAACTAGAGGAGGGTAAATCCATCCTTGGGGTGAAGGCATGTCACTTACAATTGCTGTCCTTAGTGACAAATAGATCAATTTTTGTTACTGATCAGCTGCTCTGCTAACAGCTTCTGTTTAAACATCTGTTTCACAACTAATGTAGAAATCTTTGCTTTGGAGAGTTTGCAGGCTTTCGATTCACATGAGACACAATTTTTGCAAGTCATTCCCCTCTGGAATATCTGCATGGAGTCACTAAAGCCAGGTAAAAGACACTGCCTTGACCAGTAGAGTGATTTTTATTAAATAATGCAATATATATACATATGTATATATATAGGCACACATATGTTATTAAAAAATAATAATAGACCTCATTTTATTGAGCATTTATTATAAATGGGTTCTGTATTGGATATATTGCATACATTAGTTCATATATTCTTCACAAGAATTATTCAAAGCTATTATTATCCCCATTTGATGTTGTTCAAGGTCAAATACTCAGAATTTAAACTCAGATCTTTCTGATTCCAGAATCTATGGACTTGTCACCATATTGCACTATCTTCCATCCTATTTGGACACCTAGAATTCTACTATTTATGTCTGCTTCATAAATTAGTATGGGGAAGACTCATACGATAGAACTCAAACTCCTCTTGCAATTGAACATTGAAAGTGTTTGAGAAAGTAGGAGCGCCATGCTCACCATCTGCCTGTTCTAGCTGCCTCTGTTTTAAGCTGGTAAGATACTCTCTCTCAATATTGGATTTATTTTGGCAGCTGTACGAGAGCCTGTAGAATGGATTAACTCATTCACACAATCATCTATTACTGTATTGAAGTAACAGCAAAATACTGCTCTAAGAACTATCTGCTTACTTTGGTAAGTTGAAGAAAAGCTAACCATGTTGTTTAAGCAAGAAACTATCCACTTAGGGCCTGACGAATGTGATATGCTTTTATACAAGTGAGAATAAACAGAATTTGCCAAATCTTCACTTGGCTCAGTTGTATGATCCTGACACGACAATGGCCTTTGGGAAGAGCGAATTTTAGGTAAAATAGAATTTGGCATGCACTTGCTATTACATCACGATTCTTCCAAGTATTAAAAATTATAATGATTTATTCTGTTTATAGCAAAATAGTCATACTGTGTTCCCTCAGTATAAGCAAAGTCTTTCTTTTAAAGTTTCCCCCTCGGTCCATCTATTCTCTTAGAAGCCAGAAGGACCACTTTACAAGCCCCTGAGGAAGACCTTAGAAGTCCTTTGGCCCCACAGGGTTGTGACTTATCCAGGTTCACACGTGGTAAACAACAATGATACAGTTCTGCTTCCTATCCATAAGCCTACTTTACCTCCTTATGTTGCAAATTTGTCTTCTGAACGATACTTTTTAATCTTAAGCTTTACCATGTTAAATTATAGGGGTGCATTTCATCATAAGAAAAATAGAAAATAAGGAAGTGACCAGCTTAGGGGAAAGGAAAAGCTTCAAGCAAAAATGATAAAAATAACTTAGGTCCACACTGCTGGTTTCTCGCCTCAATCACGATCTCTAAATGCTCATGCCTTGTGAGGCCTAGAAGTGCCAAATATTTAAGAGAGAGATGATGTTATGCTTGTTAGAAATACTGCTTTCTCCATTCACAAATGAATGTTGATTAATAAATTATATAATAATATCAAGGAAACTTTTCAGAAAATTAAGAGTTTTTAATCCACAAAATATTTATCCAGTCAGGAATCAAAGTTTTTGGTGTAGGTAAAAAGGAAGATGCCTGAATTCAACATTTATTATATCAAATGCCACTGCCATTCATTTACATATTGTTTACGGGAAATCAGATGTTGAAATAACTTTTAAAGTGTAATACAGTGTTTTTAACAGTAGTGAAGAATGAAGCAATCTAAATATTCATCACTCAAATTAATTATGGTACAATCATTTGATAGAATATTGATTCTGTAGGAGCATTAGAAGCATTCTTCAAGGAATTTTTAATAACATAGGAAATGTTCAGAAAATAATTCTCAGAGAAAAAAGCAAGACATAAAATTTCTCTCAATGAACAAAATATGTAAATACATAAAATATTAGAAAGTAACAGCAGAATATCAGCAACATTTATATAAGGGGAGGTAGGATTGTGGGTAATGTTCATTTTCTTCTTTATTTTTTCAATATTTTACAATGGGCACTTATCCGTCTTTTAATAAGAAAAAATATTATTTTGGTCTATCAGCAGGAAGAAAAACAAAAGTTACAAGGAATCTGACAAATCACCCAATGAATAACTAAGAGTTGCCTAATCCAATGCCCAGTCTCATTAGAGATATTCTCATTTGGATGTAAAACTTTTTTGAAAGTATATCTGTTTTGTAGAAAACCACAGGCTACTAACATCTTCCTTGGGAGTTTGGTCTTATAAGATATTGGTTTGTATATCCGTTGTTTTCATGCCTGGTGTAAAGTATTTTCTCAATAAATATGTGTTGAATGAACGAATGAGTGAATGAATAGGAAATGATTCCTCAGGTTGTAACTAGTGAAGAGGTCACCCTTTGCCCACTTTCCTTTATCATTGCAATCTTGAATTTTTTTTAATCAACCAGCAAGTACGTCTGTGAGTATTTGTCCTATAAATATTTTAATCATAATTTTCTCTAAGCCTTCTCTAGGAGGATTAGGTTTAATATGCTTACAACAGCAATATGAATTTAACTAATACTAAAACCCTTAATGAGGGTGTGACTTTCCCCTGTCAATACGGGAAAGAAAGCATCAGACCTTGAACTTACATACAATTGTCTGAAAGCCTTGAAAACAGTAGAGGCTCCTTCCAATAGCACAAGACTTCCTGGGTGTTCACTTGTACTAGAGTTTGGCAACCAAATCCACTGGCATCACACAGTAAATACCACTCGTTGTCCTGCTTCCAAGTGTCTTGTTGCTAAAAATTTTGAAACTCTAGAAGTACTATGCTCAGAAGCTAGACTTCAATAGGAATGGAAATTAATTGGTATTCCTAAATCTGGGAAAAGAAGAGTAACTAGATCTACCCAATCGAGGAACCACTTGCCCTTAACAAAAGTTGTATTTTTACACTCTTGGGCTTTGTGGCTGTTCCTCAAGTCTATTTACCACTGACTCCACAAACAATTTAGGACCTCTTTTTCAACAGTTTAGCCTATGGCATTTCAAGAAAAAGGAGTATGTCGAAACATTTTAAATTTGCTATTTAATTACTCATTTACTTTTTCCCCATGCTTTGAGACTATGAAGAATTTGAGGGTGCTTTTAGGTAACACATAAAATATAATAATAAAAAGTAAACTAAAAATTAGGATCAGATAAAATGAAAGTGAAGTACACACACACACACATACACACACACATGCTCACTCTCAAGGATTACTGTCCTACATAATTTGCTACAGGTGGGACACAAATTTGGCTTTGAGCCTCCTGGAAAACATAGCCCCAAAGAAAAGTCAGTTGCAGAGTCTTCTTTGTCCAAAAGAAGAAAACTTAAGGGTTTCTCAGGCCAACCAAAGATTTTATAGCACTCAGTTCTGAAAGAAGTTACTCAGAGGACTATGTGTAGGGACCACTTGAAGATAAGGCACACGACGCCCTCGATAATATCCCCACAGCAGATAGAGGTAGAGATTTCATAAGGCTGCTTCTTGTTGTGTCTTTCCAACAAGATCAATTTCATGATGCTAAAGAGCAAACCAGGGAGATCAGTCTGCGGTGAGCAAAAACAGTGCCCAAGGACGTCACTTTCTTACATTTTGGTTCAAATGCTGAACAAAGCCTCCATTAAAAAAATCAGAATGGATGGATTGCTTCACCTGAGATCATTCATCTTCAATAGACGTAGGTCTAAAGTGTCATTGATTGAAGGAGGTTCCAGCCAAATACTTTAAGATCAACCAAATATATAGCCAGTGCTGAGATTCTTTAATAAAATCAAAGGCTAACCCAATCCATCTTGATGAGCCGTTCTACCTTGGCTGACAAAGGTACCCGCACAGAAAGTTAGTTTTGTTCAAACAACAACTTAGGGACTACTTTTGGACCAAATTGTCTTAAAATGCATTTTAAGAGTGTCAACTTGTAACATTTGCTGTTTGGATAAGGTAAACCTATACCCAAACGAGACGAAACATTTTTAAGCTATTCAGCGAAATAATAACATCCGGATTAAAAGTAAGTCTGCTCAAGGTTAGCTTCACCAGCCCCAATGAGGCCTTGGGCCCGCTACCCACTCTCTCTGTTTGTATTTCCACTTGGAAAAGTGGGACTATGTGACCAAAGATCAAATGATATAAACAACTTGAAAGTGCATTGTACATTATAAAATGCCAAACCAATGCCTAAGATTATTATCACATCTGTGAAAGTTTTGTAAATGAACATTAGAACTTTATTTAGACTGAAGGTTCTGATTATAACCCTAATAATTTCCCCCGAAAATTCTTTACCCATTCAATTTAACAAGTATTTATCTGAGTACCTATCTAATGCTTTTGGTGGGACAAAATGATAACACGGCCCCTTAACACAGAGGGGCTAGAATGCAATTTCTAGAACATGTTATTAAATGATGCAATGAGTGCTCCTGACAATAACTTGCTGTGTAAGTTGAGAGCTGCTGGATCTGAGAGTGTCACGGCTTGATTGAGAAGCCTTCTCTAAGCAAGAAGACACCGTAGAGTGTTTCTCCTCCTCTTCTTTTTTTTTCTTTCCTGAGGAAGATTCACCCTGAGGTAACATCCTTTGCCAATCTTCCTCTTGCACCCTGAGCCAACATCTGTTGCCAATCTTCTTCTATTTTGTATGTGAGCTGCCATCACAGCACGGCCACTGATGGACGAGTGGTGTAGGTCTGTGCCCAGACAAGAGCCCAGGCTGCCAAAGCAGAGGACACCAAACTTAACCACTAGGCCACTGAGGCTGGCCCTCTCCTCCTCTTCTCAATCAAGCCCTCTGTGATCTTGTCATACAGTTTTTGTTAATAAGTATTTAACTGATAAAATGTTCAAAGAAGAATTTTTTAAAATTGCCCCAGGATTGAGAGCTGTATTCATTTCCATGGGAGATTAAATTTTCTTGCCTGAACTCAGATCTTAAAAGACAATGAGTTTTTGTGAGTTCAGATGTTACGTGCTACTCAAGAGTGATCTTTTCAAGTCTTTTCCAAAAGCAACCATGCACAGCACAGATCGTTTTAGGCCTCGCTTGGTCCTCTGCCCTCCTCAGCAGAACACTGGCCTCTACAGTCCGGCTAATGCACAGGGCTATTTGAACCAGTTTATAGTATAAATTGCTTAATGCTTATTTATGCATTTTGCAATCATCCCTTAATTGTTAACATCAAATAAAGAAGGTAGGAATGTGTCATAGCCTTACTTTAAAAAGATGCTTTTACATTACTCTTTCCACAACAAGCTCTCACCTAAGCAACATGGAGGGAACAAAACCCCTAACCAACGTGTGCAAAGACCAGATCATAATTATAATGAATGTTTATATCAGTCCATCACAACATTACGACAAGCTATTGATAATTAAAAGTAAAAAGTGATGTTCAGTAAGCTACTTTGAAAAGTCCAACTAGTACAACTAAATATAGAGATCACTAATCAGTGCATATAGTAAATACATATGTAGAAAAACATTAATTTATTTCACTTTGTGAAATATAAATGAAGTTATGTGAATATATATGAAATTCATATATTCATATATGAATATATGAAATATAAATGAATTAATTTAATTTGTTAATTAAAATATTTCACTGAATATTTGTAGTAATTTTCTGGCCTTGTTTACAATTGAACAACTGGTGGAAAAGAGAGCTGGCTAAATATGTCAATACCATAAATAACATGATGTTGATGAGAATGTTTAACCTAGTTAAGATCAATTAAAACACACAACATTGGGGCTGGCCTGGTGGCGTAGTGGTTAAGTTCACATGTTCTGCTTCACTGGCCTGGGGTTTGCAGGTTCTCATCCTGGGTGTGGACCTACACACTGCTCATCAAGCCGTGCTGTGGCAGTGTCCTGCATACAAAATAGAGGAAGATTGGCATAAACATTAGCTCAAGGACAATCTTCCTTAAGCAAAAAGAGGAAGATTGGAAACAGATGTTAGCTCAGGGCCAATCTTCCTCACTAAAAAAACAAAAACAAACCAAAAAACCCAGCACTTTAGCAGGATCATCTGGTTGTATTTGCTTGCATTTGATTTGTTAGTTATGTATTTATTACTTTGTAAATGTCAGCACTTTTAGTTCCTATTTTATTTGAAGGTAAAGCGACATTTTCTTGAATGGCTTCATAATTCAGCCTTTTCACTCAGATTGGCCCTCCTCCAGGTTAGTGTGGATTGGTGAGTTGTTACTGCACGTGGATTTTTCCATTTATAGGACAGTTGCTCTCTCTAAACCGAGGGAGGCATTGGGCTTACACGGAAATGAAGTCCTGCTCCCTTCAGCTACTCCCTGGCAGGAGACTGTAAAATAAGGCTGGGCAGTGCACAGTGCCTTCTTCCCTTCACTCAAGTTTATGCTTATTTGTCAGAAAATAAATACCAGTGGATGAATTTAATTTCTCAAAGAAAAATATTTCCAACTATTGTAAAGCAAGACCAAAAAAAGAAAAGAAAAATATATACATTTGCAACACATTTGAGCAACAAAGGACTAATAGCCCTAATATAAAAGGAGCTTTTAAAAATCGTTAAGGGGGAAAAGAACGAGAACAAAAGATGGACAAGGTAGCTGATGCGGAATTTAATGAAGAAATCTGTGTCCACAAGGTTTTTGCTTGTGGTGACTGTGAGCCTTGCATTTAACAGCCTAACTACATAAGAGTCGATTTTAAGTTGATAGCAAGTTAAGTTTGAACTCATTCTAAAACTACGTTTTTACTCCTCCCATAATGCTTTTTGTTTTTGATGTCACATTTTACATCTTTTTATTTTGTGTATCCCTTAACTGTTTATGGTAGTTACAGTTATTTTTACTGCTTTTGTCTTTTAACCTACACAACAGCTTCATAAGCGGTTTATCCACTATCTTTGCTATTTGTTTACTTTATCAGTGATATTTTTACTTTCACATAGATATGAAATGTAAAAATCAAAACAAACAAACCAAACCAAACCAAACCTAACAGATACAGAGGAAAGATTGGTGGATGCCAGAGGGCACGTGGGTTGGAGCGTGGCAAAGTAGGTGAAGGATCAAGAGGTACAGACTTCCAGATATAAAATGAATGGGTCTTGGGAAGTAATGTATAGCATGGTGACTGCCACCAATAACATTGTATTGCATGTTTGATGGTGAGAGATGGTAACTGGACTTATTGTGGTGATCATTTCTCAGTGTATACAAACATAAAATCATTGTCTTGTACATCTGAAACTAGTATAATGTTATATGTCAAGTACACCTCAACAACAAAAAAAAGAAGAAATACACACAGTAGATGAATAAGTGGCGGATAATGAGAGCTGGGTTTGTTGCTGTCAGAAAAGGGCATCACAAATAAGGCAAAACAGAGGGTTAGAAGGAATTCTTGAATTCTATGGTGTTGAATTGGAGAATCAATATACCCCAGTGTACTCTAATTACTAAAAATTCGTGAATTTTATTATATTTTCAGATGGATAGATACAGGAATAGGGATATGGGCATGTGTGTGTGTGTGTGTCCGCGTGTGTATATGCACGTATCTATTAGCTCCGTCTGCTGAAAGAGCCCAGAGGCAATGATTTCTTAGTACCAGTGGGCACTCCTGGTACCCAGGCCTTATTTCCACAACCCATTCTCAAAGAAAAGGAACCAGGGTTCCTTGGACAAATGGCTAGGCCCAGGGTGGTGGCAGGGAAAGCAGAAGACGAGCCGTAAGGAAGTGCTCAATAAATGTGGGGATCATGTAAAAAAAGATGCAGGAGCCAACTTGAAACATTGGCCAAATCTGGGGTAATCTGAGCAGCAAAATAAGTGATGACAGTGTCTTAGCTTCGGCAGCTGTAACGAAATGCCACAGACTGAGTGGTTTAAATAACAGAAATTTATTTCTCACAGTTCTGAAGTCTAAGATCAAGGTGCCAGCGAGGTAGGTTTCATTCTTGGCTTGTACGTGGCCGCCATCTCACTGTGTGCTCACGTGACCTCTTGGTGTGTGCATGGAAAGAGAGAGGGAGAGCAAGCTTTCTGGTGTTTCTTCTTTTAGGGCAATAATTTCATCATGTGTGCCCTACCCTCATGACCTCATCTAACCTAATTACCTCCCAAAGGCCCCATCTTCACATTGAGTGTTAGGGGTTCAACATACGAATTTGAGGGTGGGGGATGCAAACATTCAGTCCACAACAGAAAATAATGCATTATAACTCATAGAGTAAAACAGGAATCCATGAGACTATGGTGATGTAAAAAAAAGAATAAATAAATAAATAGGGGTGAAATAAAAGCTGTTCATTAGAGTTGATTTCCAACTAATAACAGTAGACAATGATGGGAATAAATGATCACCATTTGGTAAATATCACAGTAATAACTATTTTTGTCAAGAATCATCAATGGATACTCAACTTACTGGGTTGAAATATAATGAGAAATAGGATAATTACATAATATTAAACTGTAATCCCACAAGATACTTGTTAGTTACAAAAAGAAAAATAGTAACTTAAGAGCAGAGAAACTTGGCAGATCTTACTTTAACCAAGTGATCAAAGTTAACAGCCATAGTAACGGGACAAATCGACGTCACATGCCTTCTAATGTGATACATTGAGAAGTCTACATCATTTCTTCTGTGGTATTTTTGCAAAAATGCAAAATTTGAATTTAATCAGAGGAAACCTCAGACAAACTTAAATTGAGAGACTCTTTAAAAATCTGAAGTTCATGAAAGACAAAGAAGAACTCAGGAACTGTACCAAATCAAAGGAGACTAAGGAGATATGACAATTCATGCAACCTGTGATCCTAGGTTGCCCCTGAGTTAAGGGTATTGTCCATTTATTATACTTCCAGCTTCCACATAACAAAAAGCATAGAAGCAAGCACTAAGCAAATGATTTTTAGTAAATATTTATTCATTGATTACTTACCAAGGAATCTAGATGAGTAGAGTCCTCTGCCCCCAGCAGCTCCCTCCTCTCTCAGTAGAAATAAGTGTTCTGAACTGCCCATAGAGTATAGGTATGCACTTAGGTATGTCAGAGGAGCTCTGTCATTCACCAGAGAATTTAGTACATAAGCTAAAAAAATCAAGCAGATGCCTTGAAAGTGCTGGACTCTGCCAAGTTAAGATGTTTCATGATCTCAGAGGGGACTCATTCATTTGCTTGTGACTCTGGAGAACTAGAGAACCAGGCCTCCTTGCTGATGTGTCCTCAGTCCACATCTTCAGAGTGTCTACCCAGAGAGTGCCTATGTTGTCTATTTCCCCTTTTGGGAAATGTCACTGGAAAGATCACAAATTAAACCTCCCACTGTATTATTTTGCCTGAGAACTCTCATAAGTCTACCTGCAAATTTGCAGTTTCTACGAATGGTGGGTTAAGTTACTGAGATCATCTCTTTGATGAAAACAACCAAAAATACTGAGCAAAACTCACTTAAAAGCAGTGATGGCCTAACACGACAGTAAAGAACTTTGAGGCTAAAATTAAAATGGAAAATGGGAACCCCAAGGAGTAAGCTAGAACAGAAGCTGATTTTGCTTTGGGGAATTTGACAATTCAGGTAAATTTTAACTTTCGTGTTGACAGCCTCGTGGAGTGAAGTGGACATAAATCAAAGTTCAGGTCATACACAAAGTTCAGAATTGAGAAGGAAATCCCCCCAAAAAAGCTGTGACCCTAAGGGGCTAGATCTTCAGAGTAAGGTGGACAAGAGTTAACCAGGTTTCACAAAGATTTGCATCCAAGTTTCCATTCACCTGGGTGGTACAGGGAACCTGAGCCTTCGAATCTGATTTAAGGTAGTCCTAAACTTGTTTTGTCCCCACGTCCCTGGAAACTACACAAATCTTCTCTGGAGGAAGGTACATTCCTCATACTCTCACATTACTCCTGAAAATACTTTCATTCACAGTGACCAACACAGACACAAAGATGACCTGGCATTAAAAAAACAAATCACCGTAAGAAAGAAACAATAAGAACAGAGATAGGCCTACAAAGATTTCAAATACTACCATTACCAGATACAGACTACAGTCTGACTATACTTACTATGTTTAAAGAAATAAAAGACAAACTTGGAAATAATTACGAGAGGAAGGAAATCAGACCAAAAAAGATGGAATACTATAACAGTGAAAACTGAGAATTCATGGAACAGATTTAGCTGAAGAAAGAATTATTGAACCAGGAAATAGGTCAGAAGATATTGTCCAGAAGGCAACATGGAAGGACAAAAAGACAAAGAGCAAGAGATAGGAGAATAGAGTTAGAAGGCCTAACATACTTTTAACTTTAATCCCAGAAGGAGAAGAGAGAGAATATGAGGCGCAGAATGGGAGACACTTGAACACATGAAAATGGCTAGGGATTTAAAAAAAATTGATAAACAATATTTATCCATAGATTCAAGAAGCCTAACAAATCCAAGAAAGATATATAGAAGTCCACAGCTAAATAGAGCACATCAAAACTACAGAAACGCCTAGACCAAACCCATTTTCCTCCAGAAATGCCTCAATGGATTCTTAAATAAATTAACCCCCAGAGCATGAACCAAGATATTTTATTTTACAAAAAAACTCTGCCATCCCTTAAGTTAATACACTTCTTGTTTCCTTTAATGATTACAAGAAATTGATATCCAGTGCCAACTAATAGACAGGCACACTAAAACTCCTTGGCAAAAGATAAAATTTTGCTTTTAGTTTCAGTTTAATTTTTCAAAGAAGTTAGACTTTGAGGGTATCCACCATTTAATAGAGCAAATCAAAGGAAAGAAAGCACTGGAACATGAAGTATAAAACTTGGTTTGACTCTCTAGGTTTGGCTAGAGAACATGACGAATTTTCTGGGATTCTCTGTAAATTTTTTCAGAGTGCATGGTTCACTGCTCACCAGGTTTCATCTCTGAAAGATTCTGAAAATCCTTTTAATCTTTTAAAAGGTAAAGCTTGACTGTCTCGTTTCCAAGAATGCAGAAGTCTTTGCAGGTGAAGAGAGGTGGCCTGAGGAACGGCGAACAGCATTGGAGGAATCCAAGACATGTGGATTCCATTCTCAGTTTTAGACTCAATTAGCTGTGTGACTTGGACAAGCCACTCTGCCTCAGGGGCCACAGTTAGTTCACACGCTTGTCACCGTATGTTTCTGACCACACTGACCTTCGAGTAAATCTCGATCCCAACAGTGGGCATACACGGTAGTTCTCCGGCTTCAGTCTTTGCCCATTAGTGCAAGAGAATCAAAGTCCCCGTACTACTTCTAGGTGTCACCTGCAGGTGACTCATATGTGCTCATGAGCTGAGTGATTTTAATTTCTTAAGATTTATACCTTCTTTTTCTCCCTGTTTTTTGACTCTCTTTGGGAGTCTGCAGCTGCAGCTTCCAAAATGAGACTTAAACGTCTTCCCCAGACACCAAGGCTGCAGTTCAGGGTTCTATTGAGCACTGCATGATACTCTGGGGACCTCAGGGCACTGAAGTGTGTGGAGCTCTCCCTTTGAGGTTACCGTCTGTCACCTGGTGCAGGGCTGCCTTGAGTTCCCTGTGCTCATAGAGAGGTCAGTGACATTGCTCTTCAAACTTCTGTTTCCTACAGCCTCCACACTCCCAGGGGTACGGCTTCAAGTCTGGCTGGATAAAGAGGGAGGAAGGCAAGGAAAGAAGAGAGGCTAGAAACACACAGTTGTGAAGCCCCGTGAGCCAGACAAGGAGAGTGCACCTTCTTTTGTGGCTGCCGAGTCTGCTCAGGCTTCTAGCATGGCTCAAAGGGTTAGGAGAGTTCCCACCCAGAGACAGGACCAGGTTACTTACCCATTTTGAACATTTCCATAAACTCAAAGTATTCTAGTAGCAGGCTATCCTTAGTGTGTTGGGTTTAAAGAGTCAGGACAATGCACCAAATGAGATGGTTTCCTGAAATCACTCCATTAAAGATTTAGTCTTTTGGATTTTGTGTATTTTCCAGCCCTCTATAAAAATACTAAGAATCCTGGGCTTCATCTGGAAAGAGTCTTGTTTTTTAGCTGGCTGATGAAAGACAATGCAGAAATGGGCCACAATTTGGAGCCTTAGAAAGAGAAAGAGGGAGAGAGTAAGAGCTATGCCACTGTCTGGTTCCTCTCAGCATGCAACTTACTTATTCATCCTTTCTTTATTATTGCAAAAACCTTAATTGAGGGCTTTTAGGGGTTTCATTGTGTCCCCTCAAAAGGTATGTTGAAGTCTTAATCTCCAGTACCTCAGAATGTGGCTCTATTCGGAAATAGTGTTGTTGCAGATACATTAGTTAAGTCAAGATGAGATCATACTGGAGCAGGGTGAGCCCTTAATCCAATATGAACTGTATCCTTACAAGAAGATGGTCATGTGAAAACACAGAGACCTGGGAAGAACGCCATGTGAAGACGGAGGATTGGAGCAATGCATCTGTGAGCCAAGGAACACCAAAGATTGCTAGAAAACCACCAGAAGCTAGAAAGAAGGAAGAAGGATTCCCACGTAGGTTTCAGAAGGAGCACAGCTCTGCGACACCTTGGTTTCAGACTTCCAGCCTCCAGAACTCTGAGACAGTAGATTTCCGATATTTCAAGTCATCCAGTTTCTGGTATTTTGTTACGGGAACTCCAGGAAACTAACACAAGGGCACGTGTGCGAAATCTCATTTTAGTGGCTTTGAGTCAAAGTCAAACAAGATATAGTCCCATACTCAGGGAATTGTTAGACAGGATTTTTTTAAAAAAGAAAGAGAGAGATTGGTTAAGAGGTTTGTATTGTTAGCAGAAGAGCTTTAAGAACTCAATATACATACTCCAAAGTAAATTAAAGAATTGAGCTGGAAAAAGTGGAGTCTGATAGGATGACATAGGTAAGATGCCCTCTGTCCTCTTCCTTTAGAAGTCCTGAGATGACAGCTTTGGAGATTGAAAAGATAGTTTATGTTTATAACAGAAAGGAAGCAGTGCTCACTAGAAGTCAGCATGAGGTTACCCAGAACAGGGTCTGTCAGGGTCAACTCATTGCCTTTGACAGAGAAGTCTGACTGGTAGATGACAACAGATCGCAGACAAAGTGTAGCGAGAATTGATGGACATGCCTGGTGATACCCCTCCTGATGTCCTTATGGACGAGAGGGGTGGTTGAGTTGGGAACTGAGTGAGCAGCTGTACCTAGGACTGATGATTCATTAATGGAGCTGTGCCCATCAGTGAAATGCCACGGAGCTCTTGCTGCCCTCTTCAACACTTTTGTTAGTGACCTGGAAAAGGCAGGCATCATCAAAGTTGTCTTTGATGGGCCAGATGACTCTGTCGACACCTGGATATATGCTCTCAGTTCCGGATGAAAGCACGTACTTAAGGAGGGCATAGGGAAACCAGAAAATGTTTTGAAGAGAATGATCAAGTTGGTGAGGTATTTGGGGATATTCAGGCTAAACAAGAGAAGAACAGGAAAGACAAGACAGGCAAGAGAGAGTGTTTTCCCTGGATTGAAGGGATATGATCAATGGGTCAAAGAACAGGAAGGCAATCTCAGCTTGATGGAGAAGGGACTTTCATATGTTTGAGCCTTTTTTTAAAAAATGCAGGCAACAAAACGTGAATGATAGCAAATCTCTAGAGATTTGTCTATAAATTTAGTAAAAATTCTAGCAGGAATTTTTTTTTAAGAATCTAACAACTTATTCTAAATATATGGAAGAATAGAGGCTTATAAACAGCTAAATCAATTTCAAAAAAGAAGAGCAAAAATGTTACTCTTGTCCAGTTTATAATAAGATATACCAGAATGTCATGATGATAAGACAACGTGGACCTGGTTCAGCCACAGGTAAATAAAACAACGGAACAGAACCAAGAGCTCAGCAATACACTCCTGTGTGTATGGGAACTTGCTGTATGATGGAGATACTATTCGAATCAATGAAGGAAGTGGATGGACAGCTCAATGGGTGTTGTTGAGGAAACTTATGGATTTTATAGGGAAAATTATAGTCAGAAAATTTATACTATACAAAGATGGGTGAAGATAGATTAAAGAACTGAATGTGAAAGATGAACTCTAAAGCAAATATAAGAACATGTAGAAATACATATTAGCAATTTTGGAGTAGAAAGAACTTCAACAAAATTTCCAAAGTACAAAGCATAAGGTAAAAATTATTCAATTGTCTATTTCAAAATTAAGGATTTTGAGTGCGTATACAAAGTTATCAGATTACTGACAGATTGGGACAAGTTATTTGCAGTGTAACACCATAAGAGATTAATACCTAGCTATACAAAATACCACAAGTAAATATTTGGGACATACAAGCAAATCCACGAGTAAACAATAGGAAGCCTATTTGGAAAACGGTCCTATTAAATTGGACCTTTGAGACCTTGGTTTCCTCATCCCTTATTCCCAAAATATTTATTGAGTGCCTGTCACATATCAGTACTGTTCGAGTACTGGGTATACAGCAGATAAAATTCCCTGCCCTTATGGAATTTAAATACCCCACAATGTTCTCTCCCACCAATAGGAAGAATAAATTAGTTTCTACTAAGTGAATTTTCGTTTTAAATCAATCATGTCATTTTAAAGTTGGCAGACTTTTTAGGGTGCATTTCTTCCTATTCCTTACTTTTGTATGACAATAAACGACTTACTGGACAACTCACACGGGTCTGACAAGCACACTAAGCTGATGCTAGTAGGGTTTAGAACGTAAAGCCCCAGGGTTAGGCGGATCCAGAAGGTCTAAGACCAAATCAAGGCTCTTCCTCTACAATCCATGTGTGACATTTGGCGAACTACCTGAGCTTCAATTCCTTCGTCAGTAAAATGGCACCAATGATGAGATGTCATAAAATTGGTATAAGGATTAAATGAGATCATATAAAACAGGTCAGCATCTGACACATGTTAAAAACTCAACGTTGGCTATTTTTACTTCTATACCTTGATTATGGTTTTATGATTCCCAAAATTGCTATTTTCCTGCATACTATATTTCAAAATTAGTATGGTAAAATCCCTGGGTTTAATCAGACAATTAATTTTTTCTTTAAGTAGTAATCAGAAAAGAAAGTCGTATGCTTTCCCTGAGACTGAACTCTAGTGGTGCATGAGGTGTGTCTCGTGGATTAACCATTAATCTTAGTGTGTGAAACCTAAATTCAGGGTTGTAGAGCTGGAAGGGATGTGAGAGACCATTTTGCCACTCCCAGCCCTTTTGCACACGGGGGGTTTCACGGGCCTGGAGGAGGTAAGTGCTGTGCCCTGAGTTTGCACAGCTAGAATGATGGCACTGCTTATGTGATTTCTATTAATTGATTATGATTAGAAAAGATAATTGTGATTCAGGAATCATGGTTCTGATGAGGAAAGATTAATGTTACCAGCAGGTTTTATCAAATGGGTATAAACTGGTGACATGAATAATCTCACTTAATTAGAGACATAGACTTAGAGGGCTCATGGTTATTTAACATAGGAAGAACTTGCCAGACTTCTAGTTGACTATCATTCTTTGGTTCAGTAGGTGGAGCCAATCTTCCTCATTAGAATAAGATAAAGAGTCAACCTAATTATAAATGCAAAAAAAATGTGCTCTCCGTCATTGAGGGTTGCAGAGTGGCAGCTGGCTGGAGACCTCGGGTGCAGTGACAAGAAGTGTCAGAGCATGAGTTCCAAGTCAAAATCCATAGGGGTCATCGGAGCTCCTTTCTCAAAGGGCCAGGTGAGTCAAAAGCCTGGCTTTGAATAACTGGAATTTAATACAAAGTTTCAGAATTTAAAATTAGTAAGTTGTTAATATCTGGTTAGTTAAGTTTTCTGATGCAACCTGGCCCTTAAATATACATTTTCAAATCTTCTCACCATTTTGCAACATTGTATCATTATGGTCACCAGCCCACTTATTCTTGGGGCACCTAATCTAGCCACAACCAATTTTATTTGAATCTACTAAATTTTTCCTCATAATTTTTAGGAGAAAACATTTTTATTTGAATGGAAATGGATTATTGCTGCATTGTAGGAACTCATTGAGATTCTGTGCTCTAGTTTCTTTTGCTGTTACTGTGTATATGTAGAGGAAGAATTCTAAGAAAATGTTTTGCTTCTTATATAAAAATTCATAGATTGGTGGCAACTTTCAGACTTCTTTGAATTTGAATAACCTATATATTACTGCTTTATGCAACTCTGTGAGTGATTCATATTATCTGAGGGGTTGAATGATTCTATAAAAGTGCTAATTCACGGACTAGGTAGACTCCTTCCTGTACCTCTCTTGAAGGGGAAAAACGAAAAATGAAAGAAAATCTGGCTGCAAGTTGGCAACGTGGAAAGGACTAATGGATTTATGAAACTCAGATTGCCAAAACAAGACAGAAACATTTAAATATACACTCTTCTGCCCGGACACACTCATTCTGGTAAACATAATGAGATTATAGACACCTTAGACATCAGTATGTGTCTGTGCTTAAAGAGTTAAAAAAAAGAGAGCAAAAACAAAAACAGACAAGCCCAAGTTGAAATTGACATTCCTGAGGCAGATTTTTTGTCATCGTCGTTGTTTTAAATGGAGGCTTCTCCAGGTTTCTCAGAATTCTCTTTGCCCATCTGGGCAGCAGTTTACTCCTCTTCATTTTGAACTCTTGTTGTGCACTCTGGCTCTTTATTGCAAAACAAATTGAGAAAGGTCAGACGTAAATGCTGCCCACGTCCCCTGGAAATCCTTCAAAGGGCTTTCTCAGAGCACAAGGACATTTTGCTGACGTGGACACGTTTCTCTTAATGCCAGGGTTAATCGCAAAATCCGCAGCGGAATGCTCACCTGTTCTTGGGACAGCTTCTAACAAAGATGGAATTGAAATAGCTGACCAAAGAGAAGGAAAGGAGGGAGGGAAACAGAAACGAAGGCAGAAAGGAAGGAAAGGAGGAAGGAAGGAAGGAGGGAGGGAGGGAGGCAGGGAGGCAGGGAGGGTAGGAAGGAAGGAAGGAAGGAAGGAAGGAGTAGGGAGAGCAGTCTAAATATGCTGTGGCCCCTGGAGCTCGGCAGAAGTCCTGCTGATAACAGCAGCCCCTTCTAAGGGATAGTATTTTGAATTATAGTCTGATGCATTTTCTGTTCTCAGTAATTCTTTTTTTTACCTCTGTACAGCTCTTCCCCCATTTAAACATGGCCCTATGAGAATGAAGCTTATTGTCTCATCATAGTAAAGACTCAGAGAGATTTTTCTACACTAAGCCATAGCATAGAAGGAAAAAAATGGCAGAAGCTTCTGTCCTCAGCTAAAGGAGGTAAAAGTTTGACAAACAGGCAAGGGAGAGGATTAGAAGGCAGATGACTAGAAGGATGAGTCTGAGAAAGGACTCCATCTCCTGCCTCATCCCCTGGCAAGGCAGTTCGAGGCTGGGGAGAGGTGGTGGCAAAAAATGAAGTAGGTATATTTATTTTATAGTTGAGTTAACTAGGGCTCAGAGAGGTTTGGTAACTTGCTCAAGGTCACCCAGCCTTGACTGTGTGACTCCAGACAGGACTGTTTGACCCCAAAGCCTGTGCCCCTGACCCACATTGACGCAGCTCCGCAGTGGATCTTACACTTGTGGCCAGTTAGGGATTGAGACCCAGCTTCAAAGTCAGCAGAGCTAACAAAACGATTTCCAAAATGGGCAGATAAACCAAGCAATGAGGAAAGAGCAATCTTGAGAAGCAGTTAGAATCGAACAAAAAAGCTTGCTAGCAAGTGTCACTCCAGGAAACTGAACGACTCTGTTAGAGTAAATATAATGTCAACTAAGGGCTCTACTGCATTTGTTCTAACTTTTGAAAGGGAGAGAATAAAAGGCCAGGGAGTGTGATCAAATTGACAATTTTTGAGCAGCTACTAAGTGTCAGCCCTACAATACAAAATACGGTGTGGCAAGTGTAAAGAACGTTGGACTGAAAGCTAATAACGGAGAAAAGATAAAAACAAACACAAAACCAAAGGCAAAACTTGTGCCAAGCAGCACTCTATTGGGGTTTAAAGAAGCAGAAATTGTATCTCCTTGATGAGAGAGCAGGGGTCATGCAGGAATAGAACGGAGCGAAGGAGTGAAGTGTGTCAGGCGGAGCATGTGGGGTCCCTCGTGGCCAGGGACAAGAATCTGACCTCAAAGACTTGTCTGGAAGCTAGGGCAAGTCATCTGGTAATTTCAACTGGGAAGAAATATTTGCTTAGTTCCAATCCCAGGGACAGACGCACCTGTCTTTGGGCACGTCTTCTTCTCTGACGATGAGAGAGAACTGTATCTAAAAGACTTGTTGGAAGTTAGCATCAGAGAGACACACAAAAGAACAATTTCTTTGGGTCGCTAATCTGCCAGGAGGCTGGAGAAGACTTTACTGCCAGTAGCAAGCATGTGAGCTTCCTGATGTAGGAACACCAAGGGTAGGATTCTGTCAACTGTCCTTCAGCAGGTCACACCTTGAAATACCAGGCTGGTCTTTGTGGTTTCAGCTCCCACGGGATGATTTTCCCTGCTGCCTGCTTCCTCCCCAAGTGCCCTAACTGACTACCTTGGGGATCTGCACGTAGGTCTCGCTTATGCCACGCTCTTGTTTTTCTTATGCCTTTGCTGAAACTGCTCCCTCGGTTTGCAAAGTTTGTCACTCATCCTACTCATGTTGCAAGACTCAGCTGAAATGTTATCTGTTCCGTGAAGCCTGCCCTGATGCGCTCTGACCCCAGCAGAGCTAGGAGCCTCCCATTTTTGTTGTTTACATCTTGCATCTGCGATGAAGCAACTCTCCAGTACTCTAAATCCCTGATCAGCTTACGAGTTACTCAAAGAAAGAAGTGTCTCCTTTTAGTTATTATATCTCCACCGATCAGAGTGCTTTTGTACAATATGTGTGTTCACTATGCTGATAATGTGGCGCCATGGGAAGAGGAGACGCAGGTTTTGCAATCCAAAGTACTCGGATATGAGCTAAGTTTCTGCCACTTGTTAGCTGTGTGCCTGTAGGAAAATTATATAACCTTTCTGATTCTAGATCCTCATATTTGACATAGGAATCATTCAGTCTACCTGGCTAGGATAATTAAATCAGATGATGTAAATTCTTGGCTCTGTAGGAACTCAAAAAATGATAGTTACTATTCAACTGATTAAATAATAAAAAGGGTTCCTATTGTGGGTATCTGACAGTCATGTCTGATTTACCCTATTTTTTAAATTTTTCAGCCACGAGGAGGAGTGGAAGAAGGCCCTACAGTATTGAGAAAGGCTGGTCTGCTTGAGAAACTTAAGGAACTAGGTAATTTTTAAGTTGAAAGATATCATTCCGATTTCCATCTCACCCTGAAGGAAGGAGCTGGCTCCTGCTAAAATGGAGTCTGTCTGGAATGACACTGATACCATGAAATTGCAGCACTGGGTATAACTTGAGCGGTACATCCTATAACAAAAGCACCGTATGGGGAGAATGCTCAATAAATATTGTTGGATTAATACCCTCACTCAGTTGTTTTGTCTTTCCAGCCAGACTACTGTATAAGAGAATCTCTGTGTGCAAGAACTGGGCTTGGTGTGGGTGGTTGGGGCGTCGGGGGAACTAAAAATGGAAGGCAAGGGGAGCGGGAGTACCCTGCTAGCAAGAGGACCCCTACTGTAAAAGGAAATTAAATAAAACAGTAATACTAATACTTAGTGTTTGCATAGTGTATATGTGTCTGCATGCATATATATACATATATATATAATGAGCATGCAAATGAAAAATGATATATATTTTAAAAGAATAGGAAGTAAATGTCATCTTTATATATAAAACCCAATTGAAGTGTTGGCAAGGATATGGAGCAGCTGGAACCCTCATATATTTTGGGTGGGAATGCATAATGATACAGCCACTTTGGAAAGTAGTTTGGCAGTTTCTTAAATAAACATACATTTACCTTTTGACCCAGCAAATCTACTCCTAGGTATTTACCCAAGAGAAATGAAAACATATGTCCACACAGAGACACGTACTTGAATGTCTTTAGCAGCATTATTTATAATAGCCAAAAAGTGGACACAATAAAATACCATCAAAAGGTGAATGAATCAGTAAGAAGTGGTAAGTCCATACATGGGAGGTGTCAACAGTAAACAGGAGCAGACTACTGACACAAGCAAAACATGGGTGAATTTCGGAGACAATGCCCTGAGTAAAAGGCCAGGTACAGAGACTATACTGTATGACTGCACTACAGGAAATTCTTGAAAAGACGAAAGCGTGGCAGCAGAAAGCAGAGCAGCAGTTGTCTGGGAGTGGGGCAGGGAATGCCTGCCAAGGGGCAGGAGGGAATTTTGGGGGATAATGGAAGTGTTCTAAATCTTGATTATGGTGGCAGTTTCAAGACTGTAGATATTTCTAAAACTCATTGAGCTAAACTCCATTCCCAGGCTTTCTGTATGCTTAAAATGAATGAATTTTAGTGAATAAGAATTATACCTCAGGGCCAGCCCCATGGCTGAGTGGGTAAGTTCACGCTGGTTTGGATCCTGGGCACGGACATGGCACCGCTCATCAGGCCATGCTGAGGCGGCGTCCCACATAGCACAGCCAGAAGGATCTACAACTAGAATATACAACTAGGTACCAGGGGACTTTGGGGAGAGGAATTAAAAAAAAAAAGAAAGAAAGAAGATTGGCAACAGATGTTAGCTCAGGTGCCAAAAAAATTTATACCCTGTAACGCTAACAAAAAATAAAGACCCCAGTAGAGGACAGAAGACTTGGGTAAATGGACTGGATTAGTCCCTCAGTTAACAGGCAAATCTGGTCACGTTTTATATCAAGATAAACCTCTTGAAGGTGTTACTGAATCATGGATACACACAGATGTGTAATAAATACAATGTGAATGACTGGTTTGTTAGGAGCACTGAACTGATCCCATGTCACAATTTTACATGAAGCGCTGTATCCTGAAGCCTAACGCAGGGCTTTTAGGAAGCACACCCAGGTCCTTAGGAACTTTGGGTTACCTGCAATTTCTCCTTATTAAAAAGGTGTAATAATAAAGCCTTTATTTCCTGAGTTCGCCGAAGTGTTAGGCTTGTTGCTAGTCACATACGCTTATTTAATTCTGACAATACCACCACGAGGCAGGGACGACAGACAGAAGACGGAGCAGAACTGCTTCAGCGGGTGACACATTGGGTTGAAACCAAGGACTGCTAATGTAGAGTCAGAGAATTTAGAAAACGCTGGTGTATTTTCTTCTGGAAGAATATATATGTATTCTTTTTAAAAACTATTTCTTTACTACAAATGCAAGACAGGCTTATTTTAGAAAAGTAAAAAGCACATAAGCAGAGAGAGACAGACAGAGAAAAAGATAGTGAGCCACCCATTCAGGGCAAACCAGAAAGACACGACTGCCATACTTTAGGGTCTAGCCTAACTGGATGGATTCAAGACGCGTTTCCTGACAACCCAGGACACAGCAGGCACCGGTGCGTGGCACAGGTGAGTGATGACGTCAGGCAAAAGCGGACATGGTTTCTGCCTTCGTGACTTTCAGGGTCCTTCCAGAACTTTTCTTTCTTTAGACCTTAGAAAATACATTTATTTTGTAAACTTGGAATCATCCTACACAGACTGTTTTGTAATCTCTTTTTTTACTTAACCAACCTGTAACGTTTAATTTTAATTATAGAGTGTGATGTGAAAGACTACGGGGACCTGCCTTTCGCCGATGTCCCTAACGACAGTCCCTTTGGAATTGTGAAGAATCCAAGGTCGGTGGGAAGAGCGAGTGAGCAGCTGGCCGGTGTGGTGGCGGAAGTCAAGAAGAGTGGCCGGACCAGCCTGGTGCTGGGTGGAGACCACAGGTTTCAGTTAATGCTTGTCTCTATGGGAGTCTGGCGCAGATGGCATAAAGGAAGTGTAACCAAAACCACAAGAAGAGCGAAGATATGGAAGGGAGAGCATTGATCTGGTATTTTATACCAGATTTTCTGCCTTTTTTCTTTTATTTTTATTGGTTACTACTTTATTTTGGAAACACAGGCTTAGCTCTATTTGAAGGCTTGCGCTATCCTTATCTATCACAGCAGAAAATACATATACAATACATATGAAATGATTTTGGCAAAATATTCAGCAGAGGCTTACATTTCTAAATAAATAAGGACTGAGGAAATTCATAGTCAGCTTACTATACTTCACCACTGATAATAGGAACAACTCTTTTAGGCCAACATTTAAAAGTACGTGTTTTCCACTATAAAAGTAATAATTACAAAATTTTTGAAACACACACAAATGTTAAAAAAAAAAAAAACAGCAGTAATTGTAGCTACCTAATAACCATTTCAACTGGAATTGAAAATCTAGCATATTTCCTTCACGTTGTATGTTTTCCCTTGTATATGATTTTGTTTTACAATTGCGTGTACGTGTTTATCTACAGTACAAATTTCCTTCCGTTACTTCACATATATAAGCATAATATTTTACTGTTGCATAATTTTTCATCAGGGTATTATATCACTATATGTATCCATACTGTCAGATACTCACGGTATTTTCAAATTTTCACCATTACAAATAATGTGGAAAAGATCATCTTTGCGCACAAGCCTTTCTAACGTTTACTCTTAAGGTCAAAGGATATGTTCTCAGAAGTACGATCTGATCAAAAAGTACAAACGTTTCAAAGGCTCTTGATGCTGGAGTCAATTCCTTCAGCTCCCTCAGCTTTCTCCTTTAAAGCTGAACTCCGTTCCCAGGCTTTCTGTGACAAAACTGCAATTGAGAAACTAAGGCTCATTTCCTTTTTTGAAGTGGAAACATTTGTAAGTGGAAATTTTAAGAGAGGAAAATGGCCCAAAGACAAGAAACCTGAAGGGAAAACAAACATCAAGCTGGATAATCAACACCCTAACATCAAGGCAGGATTGCTTCGTCTTTGAGAGTCTACAAACTTGGGGTTCTCTGAATGAAACTTGAACATCCACGAGTGGGAGAATAGGCATTGTACGGCAAATCCTCATCTCTCAACTTTTGTGTAAAATATTACCTAGCTTTTCCATTCTGGCAAATTTTCTGGAGCCTGCAGCATTTGAGATGAACCTTGAGGGTTGTGGTCCTGGCTAAGGATGGGTCTTTAAATGTGGGGCAGGTTAAGCAGAAAGCAGGGCGCTGAATAGAGCGAGTGAGCACCGGGATATGCTGGCTGAAGTGGGTGTAAAGACTTCTGAGTGATGCTCCCTAACTGTAAAAGAATTGGAATTTAGGAAAAACGGAAGGACTCTCATAATTCATTTGGTAGAATTAAGAATTTACCAAGAGTGAAGAGAGTGCAGAAAATGAGCCTGAATTAACCCTGAGAACTGAGTATGTCTCGTGCTAAGGAATTTCTTGTGTGTCTAGTGTTTTTACACATATTTGAATTTTGGTTAAACTGTAATTTGCAATTTTATTAGAAGGTGGTTTCGAAAAAAAATCGCAAATATTTTAGTAATGCCATCGATGTAAATAACTTGTTAGTAACTATTAAGTGTAAGCTGTATTTTCTCAATTGTTATAATTGTTTAATTGGCATCTCCAACTTAAAACCCATCAGAAATATCAGCCACTCTGACTTAAAGGAAAACCGAGAGAGAGCACTGAGTTAATACTATGATGTATGTAATGATACTGCAAGCTTGATGTTCACACCAACATTTTTCCTCTAAAGCTTGGCCATTGGCAGCATCTCCGGCCACGCCAGGGTCCACCCGGATCTCTGTGTCATTTGGGTGGATGCTCACAGCGATATCAACACTCCACTGACAACCACAAGTGGGAACTTGCACGGACAGCCTGTGTCTTTCCTCCTGCAGGAACTAAAGGGACAGGTAAAAGGCTGGGTGGTTTTCTACTACCAAAGAATAATCTTTAGAAGTTTAGGTGGTGGAAGGGGAGTGAGAGCCCCTGTGCCATCTTATTCTTGGTGTAATCTCAAACCATTTTCTCAGCAACCAATAAGCAAAGGATTGGTGGGTAAAGGTGGTGAGGCTCTGTACCTCTACTTTACTTGATGGTTTGCATACTGACTCCATATACATCTTCCCTTTTGATTCTTAAACTACCCTTTTTAGTAGGTGGAACAGAGAATAATCCTTTATAAGCAAGTTAGCAGAGGTTCAGAGGTTAACCAACTTGCCCAAGACCACATGACAAGCGTATAGCAAGGCGAGGGCCAGACTGGTCTCCCGACATCACCTCTTTCTACTACACCTCACAGCATCTCAGTCCCACCAGTGTCCCCCCTTATGGGGTCTTTTCAGACACGGAGTTTTTAAATGCACATTACAGTGGTTTATTATTTAACATCTTTCCTGGGAGAAGCACATATCGAGATCAGAAGATGAACTACCCCCTTGTTCCCTAGAAACTTCTTTTCTGAAAGATGTAAGATGAAATTCCAGATTAAGATTTAACGTTGTCGCTCACAATTTTTATTGATATATGCAGTATATCAATACAATTTTTATTGATACAACTGTAGTATATTGGTCTTTATGATGATACTTGGGGATTCAAACCTCCTCATGTTAAATCGTCAGACATAACGTTTTCTAAACTGATGACCAAGTGATAGGTTTATACACTTGCAAAACCTGTGACTAGCACATGGGAACGGCCAAGCTTGGCTACAGGACATGGAAAAGCAACCGAGGTCTGGTCAAAATTTCCCTCAGCTACTCAAAGCCATCCTCTGGATTAAGTCCTGACTGAGAAAGAGAAGGAAGCGACGAAAGTAATGGAAGCACAGTGATTTCTTTACAGGAGTCTGGGAAGGTGGGGCCCAGTGGAAATGGGGTACAGAGCAGGCAAAGGCTGACAAGAGATTCAGGTTATGTCTGGGCCACAGGGTGAGGCTGGGTAAGGCCGAAGCACTTGAGCGTGCCACAAGAGGAGGCTGGCCTTCCCTTCTTAACTTTTATGATATTTTAATGATTTCCTCAAAAACTTATGTTTCGAATATAAGATACACGCAATCCAAAAGTCCATAACTTTCAATGTAAGATTTGCTCCATAGAGGCGTATATAACCAAATGGCAACACTGCGATTTTAGATCCCCGATGTGCCAGGATTCTCCTGGATGACTCCCTGCCTATCTGCCAAAGACATCGTGTACATCGGCCTGAGAGACGTGGACCCTGGGGAACAGTAAGTTTATTCCGTGATGCAATTTACTTTCATTTCTGTCCTTTTGCATGCTAGCTGTGCTGGTCAAACCTATGACAAAAAAGTATTTTAAGCCTCAAGTCTGTATGTCTAGATCCATATCTACATATGTTTACATATAGTCATGTGTCACTTAGGGATTCACTCTGAGAAGTGCATTATTAGGTGATTGGATCATTGTGCAAACATCAGAGTGTACTGAAGGAGAACAAAATGTGCCACCGCAAAATGTGTCTCTTTAACATGAGGATTATTTTAGGCTGATTATTTTCAAGAAACAAAAGACTCAGAAAGTTGTTCTTGTTGCCTCCACCTTAACTGCCTACAAGACTGCAGATAAATAAACCTGTCTCAGGAAGCAGCTATCACCTTAGCACAACAGGAACTAGGTGGTGGACAGGGAGGAACCTAGAAAAGCCCATTTCTTGGGCACCCTCTGTGTTTTTCTGCTTCTGTGTGGCCAAACACTTGTTTTCCAAATGTTTGCTCCTTGTCACCTACCTGTGAATTGCCTTCCTTGTCCTTGAAGTCCCTGAGTTTCCCCCCCAACACCTTCTTTTGTCTTTAGCTGGGTGGGGATGGTATTTAAGGTGAGGGCTTCTGTTATTTTGGAGAGCTACCTGGTTTTCCTGTGTTTCTCTCATGTATACATTTTATTCAACTTTTGTTTGTTTTCCTCCTGTTATTCTGTCTCATATCAATTTAATTCTTTGACCAGCCCAAAGAACCTAGAAGGGTAGAGGAAGATTTCCTCCTCCCCTACAGTACTCACACAAACCTAGATGGTATAGCCTATTACACACCTAGGCTCTAGAGTACTAATCTTATGGGACCACCATTGTATATGCAGTCTGTCCTTGACCGAAATGTCATTATGTGACACATATACACACACACATATATATATATGCAGGTGATTTTTATCTTAATGGACTTGCTATTAAAAATACATTGATACATACTTACAGTGTATTATATGTATTGATATACACATCACAGAACTTAAATATTTTAAGTTAAACATGTATCTTACCAAATTGAACTTTGCTTTAAAAGGAAAGAAGAGAACATAGTCAGCCTCCTTATTAATTGTAGATTATCTTAATATCTCCTCTTTCGCAGCTACATTTTGAAAACTCTGGGTATGAAATACTTTTCAATGACTGAAGTGGATAAACTGGGGATTGGCAAGGTGATGGAAGAAGCACTCAGCTATCTAGTAGGAAGGTATGATGCTTGGGTTCGTATGTGTAACATACATATTCTTAAAAGGACTTGACAGCAGTGCTAATCAACGTAAGTTATATAAAGTCTGTAAGTAAAATCACCTAACTTCACAGGGTTGTGACTTTTTATAAAGCAAGGTAAGAACTATATTTATCTACCAAGTATTAAACCACTGACTTTAAACTGAATTCTTTTCCCACCTCTTAAAAGAAAGAAAAGGCCAATTCATTTGAGCTTTGACGTTGATGGACTGGACCCATCTTTCACGCCAGCTACTGGCACACCAGTCGTGGGAGGTCTGTCTTACAGAGAAGGTGTCTACATCACAGAAGAAATTTACAAAACAGGTAGGTAAAAATCTGAGTGAATGATCAATACATACTTTGTCAATACATATCAATACCTCCCTGATCTGAAAATCAAGCCCCAGCCTGACACTTCCAGGATACCTGTGGCATGATGCAGTAACTATAGTGGTTTCCGGCGGTCACGCCCTCATCACCCTCCTGGATAGTATTTCAAGTCCAGGTACTGAATTTGAAATGTCAACTATTTAATAAATTGCATTACTTCCATTTGTCGTTGCAGGGCTACTCTCAGGATTAGATATAATGGAAGTAAACCCATCTCTGGGGAAGACACCAGAAGAAGTCACTTCCACGGTGAACACAGCGGTGGCAGTAACCTTGGCTTGTTTTGGAGCTGCTCGGGAGGGTAATCATAAGACTATTGACTACCTTAGCCCGCTGAAGTAAAGGTGGGACATCACATAAACATCTCAGCTAATGACGTAATTAGCAAATCTAATAATTTACTTAAGTTTACAGTTATCCTCTTAAAGATTTGGTCTTTCAGAAAAATGTTTTGCCTTAGTAAATATCAGTACAATTAGGATAAACTGTACCAATTTCTTCTTGGTGTAAAATTCAAGATCTGGAAATTCTAACTTTTGTGAAATTAAAAGGTTTACATTTCCCATTTTGGCAAAAGACTTATCCTTAGAAAGAGAACCATACATTAATTTTCAAAAAAAAATGTACTGGCAATAAAAATAAACACACACCTTCTTTAGGCCCCCACACATAGAGTGGGACTCCTGATGTCAGGAGGTAAAACCACCCCTCCTGAAAAGGGATCATATTTCCATGTTGTGCCAAACATGTAATTTTTATAATAAACTCTTTATAATAAGATTCTGTTGTATCTACATGTTTCTAAATACATGCAAAATACACACACACTCATCCTGCCTAAAACTATCAGGATTTAAAAAGCCACAGTGAAATCATCACCCCCCAAACATTGGAAGACCTTGGTGAAACTGAATCTCTGGCTCCGGTTTCTCCATCTGTGATGTGGGTAATCTTAAGGCCTGAGCAATCTCTAAGCTCATTAATGTTACATGACCATGTTTTACTTTTTCTAAACCTCAAACATGATATTAGTTTATTTAAGCATGTTTGCTATTCAAGCAAACTTTTGGGAGGAAAAAGAAAGAAATCTAGTGGCTCTTGCTTCTAAGATCTGCTAGTTCAGATGGGGGTTTCAATTAAAATTATCTGTGGCTTCCCAACACTCCAGCCTCACCCACTGCAATTAGAGTCTGTCTCTTTAGCTGAAATCCTTAAACCTCCTAAAAACTCACGTTGGCTCTGGAATACAGGGAGGAGAGTGGAAAAACAAATGAGAGTAAACTCTACTCAAAACCAGGGAAGTAAACTCGTGCCCTTCTCCCCAGCTTACATAGAGCTCAAGTGGACTCTGTAAGGAAGGAGCCCTGGGAAAGGATTTCTATTGCTGTAGCTGTTGTTTTGTTGTAACAGCTGTATGTTAAAGAACCTCTACCATCTGATTTTTCATACACAGCCCAGAATTTTAAACCTAACTACTGACACTATAGACTTTGTAAGATCAATATTTTACTGAATCCTTTTGGATAAGAGCAATTGAGATGATCTTGCTCTGGAGCAGATTCCCCAATGCAGTAGCCACATGTGGTTATCCAAATTAATTAAAGCTTAATAAAATTTAAAAAAATTCAGTACCACATTTCAAGTGCTCAGTAGGCACACGTAGCTCCCCACTACTGTATCGGACAGCACAGACACAGACTATTTCCACCACCTATTAGATGGAGCCACTCTAAAGTTACTACCACTTTTCAAAAACAACAACTTGTAGAATGTAATGCATATAAAGGCATTTTGTTCCCCTTAGGTGCATTCTAAACCCAAATAAAGCTTTCGTCTTCTATTAATGTCTCTGCTTAATAACTCTTTTAAAAGCCTATTTGGAGAAAATCACATTCCCATTTTTTAAGCTAGAAGAGAAAAAAAGAATTTTTAATAAATTAATTGGAATGTATATGTCCTTGAGAATAGTGATATTGATTTTCACTTCCTATATTCTATTTGTATAATACCAGAGTCACAATTATTCCCATTGTAGGATCTCAAAGCAATATATTCCTCAAGGCAGCAAGAATATATTGAGACTATGTTAACAATAATACTTGAAATCAATTCTAGCATAAAGTTTCTGGAGAATTTTAAGAATTTATCATTAACCTAAAAATTACTTACACCATTATGTAAATTTTAAGCTGGACTTGCATGGCAAATAAAGATTTAATGATGATAATAATATGAACCTTGAAGAGGAGAAAGGTCTAGGAGGAATGTATTTGGAAATAAAAATTTGAAGTATAGTTGGTTAAACTTGACTAATTCTTTTTTAAAGAACTGAATTAATTCCTAGGTTACTGTCAGTCACCAGCTGTGGTGTACAACCCATGGAGGTGGCCCAGTTCCCTGTTAAAACCACGCCAGCACACTGCCTGGCACACAGCAGACACTCACTCAAACTGAGCAATTAACCAGACAGTTTATTCATTCAACAGATTTTACTAATTATTTTTCAAGTCTTTTACAATCTTAATGCCATTTCCCCCAAATTAACAATATGTTTCTCAAAATCTAATAAACCCTAAAGAACCAAAACTTACACTATATTTAAAAGTATAAATACTTAAAAATTTTAAGATTATAAAAATTCAAAGATTCACATCATCTGCCAGGTGAGTGTGCTAACCTGGAAAAGCAATGAATTTATTTTTAAAAACAGAGATTGAAGAATCATGATTTAAGCACATTTTATTAAGTTTATGCATTTCTAGCTGTGTTATTTTCTTACGTGGCTTCCAACTCATTTCATACAGTAAGTTCAAGACCACAGCAAAGGCAAAAACTTGTCAATCTACCTCAATAGAAATATTAGCCCATTTACTTGGAAATCTACGATAAAAATTTTAAATCCTTTTTAAAAGAATATGAAACTGTGTTTGCTCCTGCAATGCAATGAAATCTAGAGTCCTTTACTTGACAAAAATCTTTTACACAAGATATACTGCAAGAGATTTAGCTTTAAAAGGATTTACATGTGTGGTGCCTTTAAAACAATGTATTTGAAGACTGAATAAATCATTAATAAAAAATAAAAACAAAGCCAATGGCTAGAATACGAAGGACTGAGTGTCCAGTCAGTCATTTGATCACAGACACCTCCGTGCCCCTACCTAGCTCTAATAAACTGTTATGGATATGAACAGCACGTAGCTTATTTGATCTCTCAGAGACAAAAATATAGCCAGGGAGATGGGAATTATAAGGTGTCAACAGATTCACCACTGGAATCAAAATAAAGCAATCTGAACGCCACTGCTTCTTCTGTATCACTGTGTAGTCCGAGCACGTTCAGATTTAAGAGATTTGAGTCCACTTCCGCGGACAGATGTAGTTCCCTTTCCCACAACACCCCGCGACTTCACTGAGTTACTGGAAGGGACACTGGCCCCTGAGCAGACGGGGGCGCTGGAGAGCCACTACTGACGGCTTGCGGAGGTACTGCAGCTGGGTCCATCTTGCTAATGTGTGTGATGAATCGAAGACGAAGTTTTAAAGCTGGTTTTAAATTACAGATAATCTTCTCTACCTAAAAAATGAAAACATTAAACAACATTTTAACCAGAGAAGTTCAACTTCCCACCTTTAAAGCGGCGATTTATACACATGTCCTGAGACGATACACTCGGGAGTGGAGTCGGGGGATGAGAAGTCTCTCCACATTTTAAGAAAAGCAGATAAAATTATTTCTCTCTTACGTGAGGAAAAAAACACGTATTCTCCCTCACGTAGACATTAAACATATGTACGTATGCGTATGTGCATATACCTGCATATGCATATGCTTACAAAAACATACCAGTCACCCCACTGCCAAAAGCTACTATAGTTTACACCAGAAATTTTACATATTCACTGAGTTGATCATCCTTTCAAAATGCCATCTTCTCAGAAGCAAGAAGCACAATTATATTTTGAAGTTCTTTGAATAACTTATGTCAGTAACATTTATCTACAAAGCTAATTTTTTTTGGCTCTAATTTATACTTGGGATTCAAAGTAAATAATATTAGATCTACTCTTACTTCAAATACTTTAGAGAAGTAAATACATCAAGCAGTTCCACAGCTTTCTCAGCTTTACTCACATGATCTTTGACTTTACTAGGAAAGATTAGCCCATTAATAATTTTGCCTTTCTGTGTTCCCTTGTATCAAAGTTTCTTAGGCCCAAATATAAAGGATATACAAGTAAAACATTTCTGTTTTGGTTCCCACTCAACTTTCCATGACAATCTTGCTGAGGCATAAAGGAGTTAACGTTCTCCCCACCCACGTCCCCAGCTTCAAGGAAAGAATCCAGTAGACTAGGACTTACATGTTTATATACCAGTTTACCTTTCTTTTCCATTATAGAAAGAAGTAACATTAAAGCAGGGAGGGGAGGTCATTTAGCTTCACCCATCTGCCCTACCTCCACCCTTCTAAAAGGCTGAGATTCTGCTTCCTAAAGAGATGAAACAGTTACGATTTAGGAGGTCCTTTCCACTTCACACAGCTCTACTGGGAAGTGGCTCTTTATATACTGGGTCAGAATGCGCCTCCTGTTTACTTCACCAAAGTTTATATGTCCTTTGAAGTGACACAGAACAAATCTAATACTTACTCCAAATGGCAACCCTCCAAATAGTAAGGACACGAACAATTTCCTAGGGCTTTTAAAATTCAAGGTAAGCATGGCAGCTCCTTCAGATACCCTTCATGAATTACTCTCCTGACCCTCCTGGCTTCAGTCCTTTAGTCACTGCAATTTGTCCAGGGTCCCCACAGTGCACCCTAATGACTGTGGATAAAAGCAGGACCTCCTTCACTCACAACACAACACCTCTCTGGTCTTTTCAGTAGCCATCCTGGACTGTTTCTTCCTAATGAGATTACTATTAATCAGCCCCCTAGGTCTTTTTCAGATGTCCTGCTTCAAATATCATGGGGGGAAAGTGTGAGAAATTAAACCATGTATGTACTTTAATACTATATCCAGAATAACATGCTCATGTAGCCTAAAAAGGTATATCAATCTTTTCCCCTTAAAAGAAAAACATTAACAAAATCCTCACCCAAACAAAAAAGTCTATCAACACATGTTCATGTTTTCTAAACTAAACATCATTAAAAAATAACTAAAGTTAACTTACTTGCTCTTTTACGCTGTCACCAGTAAACATATACTTCATATGATATAGGAAGTCACAGATGGGATCCATGTAATTTAAGTGGGCGCTACACTGGTCTACATTCAGCAGCATGTCATAAAACGCAACACCAATCTATTTAACAAATAATATAAAATTACTTAAATAGTCAAAAATGGTTCAATAACTCAGCATGATGTAGCTGGACACTACCACAAGAGTAGCACAGAGAGGTAACATGTTTGTTGAAGGAACTGTCACTGATTACACAAACTTCTATGCTCATGGGAGATATGACACGTCCTGCATTTATGACGGAATCCGTAGTGCTACAAAATGCCCCCTAGTAGGGCTTAAATATAATTTTTCTTCATAACTTAGTAATTTCTCTTAAAATTAAGAGACAGACAATCTCTTGTCTAGAAAGCATCTCTCAAGTTCTGGGATAACTGCGATCTCAGGGATCCTTTGGATTATACCTTCTAAGTTCCATTTGGTGGCTCCTACTTTAAGGTTCTATTCCTGGCTCATTTTCTTCTCTCTATACTCTTATCATAGGTGACTGATTTAATCCATTCCCAAGATTTTCATTAATTCTTCTGCACCATAGTGCAGGTGCTCAAATGCACTTCTCCATCCTTAACTTTCTTCTCAACCCTGAAGGTGTGGGTACTTTCCCTTGTATCTCCAGTTTAACACACCCCACAATAAACTCATTATAGGCATTCTAAGTTATGGGCTCACTAAGTCCTCTAACATGGGGGAAAAAGCCTAAGTAGATCTTTTAGAACTTAATCTTATCACAGAAAACCCAGATTATATTTTACCTCTATCATGCATCGAGTTCTCTCTTGCTGAAATCTTTGTAAAAATGGCCCCACAAGATGGTATACATAAAGCAACTGGAATTCAGTCTTCACTATAGGAAGCAGTACTTCAGTGAGAAACCTAAAATTTGAAGATAAAAATAAAAATCTCTTATGACTTGAAATCAGAATTGTTTGAATTTTGTCAACCCAAGTATTTGCAAAACTTGTAATGATTTTTTTTAAAGTTCTTCTTAATTTTGATAACATTTCTAATTAATTTCACCTCTCTTACTGGCTCTTATTTTCATCTGATTATTGAAATAAATTGCTTCATACTTAGGAGTCATTCTTAATAATAAAACTACTAAAAGACAGAGGTGAATTATCTGAAATAAAAAGAGAATAATCAATCAAATAGAAACCCCATTCCTGAGAAATTTGAATCTAATTAACGCCAATTTTATAGTCAAGAAAAATGATCAGAAAATAAGCTAATGTCAATTTTTCAGTTCAAAAGGCAACTTCTGGGATATATTTTGGAAAAAGCATGCATTCTGGGATATATTTTGGAAAAAACATATCCTGAAACTGTAATGGAAAACTAGATACCAGATTATTACTTGCATATACAGATTAATTTTTTTCAAACAATTCTTAAATAAAAGAGGCTTTCCGATTATACAGAAACTCTTAATTATAACTCTTATTTCAAAAGTTGTCCTACTGAATGAGATATATACCCCATGTGTAAATGAGATTTAAAAAAACCAAAATACAAAAACAAAATGAAAAAAGTAAAATTTCTTTAAGAAACCATAACACTTACTTGGGAATGAGAGAAAGCTGCCCGATGCTAGAATGGTGCCACACAGCATGTGCCAGAGCTAAGGTATAGCTGCAGCTCATCTCAGAGTAGGACTGATGGCAAGCAGTGAAATCAAAGAGGCGGAACGGATAGCCGACCCACTCTGTCTCGGATGTCAAGCTGGGACTGCTGATGACACTCACGATTCGGTCATGGAGGACAATCCAGTACGGCTCCTTTAAACCCAGAGGAAAGCCTGATGAAAAACAGTATTCCACCTCATATCTAGTATTTCACTCCAAAGCCTAAGATAACAGTGCTTCCTCACTTAAAAAATTTTCCTACTTATCTACTGTGTGTCTTTGCATAGTGGAGATTTTGAAATCAAAATTGCATGGCTTCATTATGAGTCAAATTAAGTCAATAACAACCTGGGGAGAGGTATCTGTGAGGTAGAGGTCTCCATGCATGTGTCTCTATACTAAATATAGTACCTGGTATTTACTATACAGTAAATTGACTTAACCAACATTTACTATACAGACAACAGTGGTACACATATATAATTCACAAATAAATATAGAGGGGTGTGAGGAAAAGATGATTCACAGAGGTGCATAATCAAGTAAGTCTGGGTCGCACGGGGATAGACATTACTGAGATTCAAAGATATCACAAGAGATGATTGTGTGGTGCTGACTAGACATGTGGCGGTCACAGACTTCACATGAGTGGAGAAGTCAGGGAAGGGGTCACTGAAAAAGCAAGCCCCAAGCTGGCAAGGAATGAGCAGGCTTAAGAGAAGCTGGCGAAGGAAGAGGATTCTGTCATAACGCCTTGTTCACTAACATACCAGAAGTCCCTGAAACGTGTCTCAACAAGCACTACCTGCATGAGCAAAGGCTCTAGATATATAACAGGTTAAGTGATTAAGAGGAGATCAGATTTGGATGCAAAAGCTAAAGTTGGATAGCAAGACCAAAGGATGGAGGAACCTGTAAGTCAGGTAGGTTTATTCAGATCTAATGCAGAGGGCAAACAAAATAGTCACTGTAGATTTTTGAAGCAATAATATGAAAGACAAAAAATATGAAACAGTTCATTAGCTTCATGATGTTTTTGCACAAAAGCATCCTATACGATCTTATTCTTTCGGCTGACAGGAACAGCTGCATTCCAGCACCACATACAAATCACGATTATGAACTCACTGGTAGAGCAGTGATGATCAAGCCGATTGCATTCATCCACGCTGTAATGTTTTCTCTTGGCACTAAAGGCTGACTGAAAAAGAATACAAATGTGCAACTATAAAAACATTTTATATGGTTGACAAGGGATCTTATTTTGAGAACGTATATAATTTGGGGGCTGACAACTGACCTATGCCAATAAAACAACAGTGGATTCTTATCGACTAAAAATTTAATATACACAAAAACAAACTAAGGCTTTTTTTTTCTGGTTGCCTCCTTTAACAACGGTCACTGGGCTGAAGATGGTCTATTTCCACTTATTTATACTTCTCCAATCATTATCCCCTACTTTATGCTGAACTTTAAGAAAGGAATCTTGAAAGTCTGTCTTTAGTGACAAGTTAACGTTATTCCTAAATTAAATGTCAAAACGCTAACAAAGAGAAGAAATGGGTACAAACAGAGGTCTTCTGACCCTGTCCAGGCTTTATTCCATTATACATATATCCCAAAGACAAGATCTGGAACCAGACAACAGTTACTATCCAGTGTGCATGGTCTTGGGACAACAGGTGTGTCTAACAGCTACAAATAAATATCATTCTCTTCACAAATAAACGAGAACTCTTACTGCATGAAACAGGATACACACCTTTTCAGGACGACATTTAGAAGGGCATTTCCAACATCTTCACCTGAAACAGCCAAGGCCATGAGCTCCACACAAGTAACATGCAGAGCGTGGGCAGCTGGGTTGGGAAACTCATTGAATCTCCAGTCACAGTTTGGGAAGGGACCAGGAGATTTGCCAGCCATTGGTGCAGATGATTAAAGAAATAACTATTTATTTTGAGCGTAATGGCTCACATTTATATAGTGCTTTACAGTTTTCAAAATGTTTCACATGTAAATGTCTCATTTGATTATCAATTTATCTGATTATGAGCCCCCAAGAAATGATTTATCAGAAAGACTAAGAGGCAAATAATACAAACCAAATACAAATAAGTTTCACATAACTGAAATGTACTGACAGCAACCATGTGATCAACTACAAGCCATAAATGGTTGGTCCTACATAGGTGGCCTCTTATAACTATGACATTATGATAGCTACAGATGCAACTAAGGTATCCCTAGGTTTCATCAACTGATTTCTTTTAATAGTTACAGGACAGCTAGTAAGCAAATTACTCTATAATGAGTAATTCTTTTACCCCAGGAAAAGAATTCTTTTGTAGGAAAATAAATCATGCCCATTTACGTAAAATTGCCCTATCTAGTAAATAGTGGCATGGTATATAGACATTAAGTATAGTGTACTGATAACTTAAAACATGAAATCAAAATGAAGAAATAAAATACCAGAATAGCAGCTTTTTCACTAAAAAAGAGAGAAAAATGTTTTATCTATTAATATTAACATTTTAAAAAGTATTCAGGGAGTTATTTAAAGCAACAGATTCTATATTCTCTCGTAGTGAATAGATGCATCTAATACAATACACGGTACACTTATTTAGGACTAGGAGTTTTTTCTTTGAAACAAATCTCCATAAAGTCTGTTTTTAAAAACAAATTTTAATGGAGTGGATTTCAGCCCATCTGGCATGATGCTGCTAATTTAAGATTTCAAAACTTTTATAGAAGTAAAAATAAAAATGATGTTTAAAAAAATTGAAGTCTTAGAATATATAAACATATTATCTCAAAAAGAAAAAGACGTTCTCATAATCAACAGTTATTTCTGATGAGTTTGGAAAATTATATAAAAAGGATATTATCTACTAGTCTGCCAATCAACTTGCAATAGTAGGAGTCATCTGGGACCCAAGGATTCTCTTCTCGTGCATTCATAGCGCACTTCAGGTAAGTGTCACTTAGACACCAGCCCTGAGGTCGATTGTCCTTGAGAGAGCCAATGATTGCGTGGACAAGTTTTCGTTTGAGAAAGGCACGATCTCTCAGGTGCATTTCATAATAGTGCAGAGTGTTATACAAATAAGTCACTGGACGATCTGCCAAGAAGAAAAGGGATCACAACAATGTTTATCTGGTTACTGACATCTGTGAAATCCTGTTTTCAAAACTACTGAAAAACAGCTCAGAAGATTATTAAACTATTTCACATGCTGGGTAAATTGCACACAATGCCTATTTTTATTTAGGACAAGGCGGAAGTCTTCTACTAACACACACAGCATGTATTTCAGGATATTCATCACACTCTGACTTAGCAATTTCACTTCTGAAAACTTATCCTATAAAAATGACATATGTGCAAGGAACGTCATTATAGCCCTGTTTACACTAGCAAAATATTAGAAACAGCCTTAATGGTCAAAAACAAGGGACTGATTTAGTAAATTATGGCATGAGTGTGGCAGCTTTTTATGTGCTGCTATAAAATAACCAACCCTAATACATCATAAAGATAGAAAAAACAAGATGCAGAACAATGCGTATACTACATTTTATTTGTGTTAAAAGAAAACCAACAGAGAATATCTAAGGAAGGATACACAACAAGCCAGTAGCAGTGGTTGCCTCCACAGAAAGAAACTGCCCAGATGGAGGACAGGGATGGGACTAATTACTTTTCACTGCATATCCTTCTGTACTGGGTACATACATTACCTAATTCAAAAGAGAAATATTTTTGAAGGAATGCTCTGGACTTCCTAGCTATTCTGTAGTGCTAAAACGCAATTCAGGCTTCTGCTTGGAAGGAAGACATCTTTGACAAAGGACTCAGAAGAACTGCCCTACAGATAATACACTTGATCCCCAGAGTGGCTGCTCAGGGCTTCTGCACTTCTTTCACTGACCCCACCACTCTCCAGTGACCATGCTTAAAACGTTAGAGTTGTCTTGGATTTCTTTCTTTCAATATTCTTCCCTCCATAACCAGCTCATCAAGTTTTAGTTCTTCTTTCTTGCTATCTGTCCCTTCTTTCTCATTTCCAATGCCTTCACACTTGTTTAGATACTGATCACACTCCTGAACTTTCTGACAGTCTTTGAAATGGCTTTCTCCTTCCAAGACATGCTGCCAACTACAGCTGCATTTATCTTTCTAAAATAATGCTCTCCATACCATGGCCTTACTTAGTCACTTCTAGTTGACTCTCAATTATCTTCAGGTTATAAAATAAAAACTTCTCAGACTGGCATTTAAGGTGATCTATAGTCAAGTACAATATATAAATTCTCAATTAAGCCCAAGGAGGTAATTGCTTTTCAAATGCTTTGTTTTTTCTACTTCCATGATTTTCCCAAAGGATTCCTTCTGCCTAGTATGCTCTCATCTCCTTTCTGTTTATACAAATCACATGCATCACAGTTTCAATCCTATCCATCCAGGAAGCCTGCCAAGATCTGTCTAATTCAAGTAACATCACTCTGTTCTGAACCCATATTTTCCTCCTTCTACACTTATGTGGCAATTAATCACACACTGCATAAAATAAGGTGTTTCCTGCATATCACTTTTTTTTTTGCTATTTAATACATTTGCAATGATCTACCAATTTATATTTTTATGTCATATTTTATACTTCATGGCATCATCCCACAGCACTTACCCTCAAAACACTTTTATTTAAAAAAAATTAAATAAAACCTTTACAACCACTATTGTCCCTATGGTCAAGTCCAGCCTACTTTTGTTTATAGAGCTATTAGATGGAATTAGAAGTTGAAAGAGCTCACCATGAAATTTATATAAGCCTCCTAGGTGATCCAGTAGAGTCTCCAGTGATTTGGATACTGGAAGCAACTCTAAAAATCTGTGGATTACTATATCAAACACTGGAAGGAATCGGAGACACACATTTCCAAAATAGATGGGCAGATAGGGCGACTGGATCTGCACGGGAGGGTCGACCTGTTCTGCCAAGCCCTCAAAATACAGCTTCTCTGGATATTTCTGTGCAAGAGAGGAGATGGTAAATGTTTAGGGCATCTTTCTTATTTTCTTAAAAAAACGAGCTAAATAAACTTGCCAATTTCAAAAGAATTATGAAACCATGTTTGCTCCTGCAATGCAATGAAATCTAGAGTCCTTTACTTGAAAAAAAGTCTATTACTCAAAGATACACCAAAAGAGACTCATGTATAAAAGGAGTTAGAGTAACTCTTTTCACTTTGTATTAAATACCCATGTCCACTAAAACTGCAGTTTCAATTTATTCTTCACATTAGAAGGATTACAGAACCTGGAGAAAATTTGGAGAGCTAATTTACTTCTATCCAGACCAGAGAGAAAACAGCAGAAACACAGCAAAACAGCCAAATCAATGAACCAAACAGCTAAGTATGGCTTAAAAAGGACGAACTTAAGCACGAATTAGAACCAGTACCTTGTGATAATTCATGTGCTTGGTGTGCCAGTCGTTCTGTAGCCAGTGCTCTGGGGAATTTTCCTTGACAAAGTCACTTACTCGATTTCTAAAATCATTTGGTTTCAGTAACAGCAACTGAATTATGAAATAACAAACCTGGGCTTCATTTCCTTCGTGACTACGCATGGCCTTTGGGGAACAACAGAAAAATTATATGAAAATGCTCATACTGTGCTAAGGTGTGGCTCTGCCACTCCTTTGGTCTAAATTGTCCAATGGTCTAAATTGTAACACAGTAAAAATCCCACTATTATTAGAATTTCTCTATATATCTAGTTTATTCCACACCAACTGTTCAGCCTTCCCCAAACATATCTGAGCCTTCCTTGCTATTGTGGCTCTCACCATGCCTTTTGTCTGGAACGTCCATCTCTATTTTTTGAAATTTAATCCATCCTTCAGGATCCATCATCTACGTGGATGTGATCTCTCACTGTTACCTGGCGATATTTTCCCTGCGCCCCTATCTTATCCTTTTATTTTAGTGACTTACAGACTTAGCGTATTTCCCCTACTAGATTATAACCAGCTTTATATCTATGTTTCACAGCTCAGAGGTTAATGTTAAACCAACTAAGCAAGCGCAAATATCACCACTAATAATACTTTTTTAAATGCAGCATTTTCCATCCTGGTTCAGTGTGTCTTTTCTTAAAATTTTGCCTGAAACAGACATCAAAGTCAGGAGAAAAAACCATTTGGGGAATATTGGGTGGCAATGAGAATCACTGAGCTATGACTGTGGCTACCAAAGTATCAGAAACGGTTATATTAGCACTTCGCAAAGAAATGTAGTAACTTTTTACTACTTCCTGCCTCTAATGGGAGCCTTTGAGAATCAACTCGAAGTCTAACTGCTTGTACTTTTAGAACATCACAGGCCAAGACCATGTCTGTCTTACTTACCTCTATACCTCCTGTGCCTAGTACACAGTAGATATTCAATATATACTTATTGAATGAATGAATAGAGAAATTGGGAAATCTCTACTTCCTTAGGGAAGTGACAGCAATGCTTGATTATAGTATAAATTCATTAAATCTTTAGAAGCAATATAAAGTAGATCAGCATGAGATCTATCAGCTACAAACCTTGATCCAAAAGAGAATGAGACAGCTCAGAAACGTATTCTTATGTAAGCATATTCTTACCAGGCAGAGAATTAATCTGTCCAGTGTAACAATGTTGTACTTCCATACCATGTCATTAAGAATTTCAATGCACTTGTTGAGCTGCTGACCCCCAGCTGATGTTGAGAACTCATACACCAGGAAATCTGCAAATGTTCTCACGTGGGCTACCAAGGCCCTGGCTCCAATTCTCTCTAATACTCTGGAAGGCAGAGAGTAAAAAATAAACTGTATTGCTGCATGGGTATAACGGTTTGCCAAATGGAACACAGATCTAGGTTTCTGGCTTACCTGTAGCCAATCTGATTAATATGATCTGTTTCCAAGAGCATTTTCCAGAGAAGACAAAGGAAGAGAGGAGGAGAGCCTTGCATAGAAAAGTGGGTGATGATGTCATTTTCATTGGTCATTGATTTCCACTTCCTGTATTCCTCCTCCACGTTTTTCTTCAGATTGAAACGGCTTTCCTGAGGTACATTATTTTGTTTGAAGAATGCCTAAAAGGAAGGTCAGAAGTTTATTACAATGGTTGCAGTAAAAAGAGCACTGGATGTAGAGTCAAGGAACCAGTTCTAGGGTTGACTCTGACACTAATAAACTCTAGGTGACCTGAAACAACTCAGTAATCAAGGCCTGAAGTTCCATATCTGGAAAATACATAGGCTTGAAGAGATTATCTCTAAAATTCCTTTTCCTATATTTCCTAAACAGAAATTCCAAGCAAGCTTGAATTCAAAGCTTTTTCAATCATCTGTTGATACTTCTGCTCATCTCTGAGGGAAAAAGAAAGGAAAAGAAATTTATGTACCCTTCGCTCGCTTCTTTTAGGATCTCTGTAAGGAAGATCCCTTATACCAGACCAGTGATTCTCAGAATGCGGTCCCTAGGCCAGCAGCAGCAGCATCCCTGGGGCCTGGGAGAAACGCACATTCTGAGGCCCCACCCGGACCTACTGAAGCAGCAGCTGTGCAGCGGGGGCCCAGCACGCTGCGTCTTCCCACGGCCCTCAGGGACTCGGAGAAGCTTGACAACTACTGCTCTAGACTATGAGAAGTTACAGAAAACACATGTTCATTTTGCCTAAAATTTTCTCTGAATAGCAGAGGACAGATGAGGTTTTCCTTTCTCCATGTTATAAAAGCCAAGTTCACAGTTCTTCTCCCTGTAACAAACTATTCAGTTAAGTGTAGCATATATGTACTCTGAAAAGCTCCATTAAATTATATTTCTCCCCATTTCAGTTCTATGAGAAGGAATTTTTCAGGTAGTGTGTTAATTCTCACAAGTTTCTAAAATTGTTAACTATTAAGATGAAACCATAATGATTAAATTTTTAGAAATGTATTCATTCCCAGAGTAGGACAAGAAATAACTCAAGAGATTTGAGTTTTCGGAAGTAATAGGAAAGATTAAAAAGAAAAAAAAAGCACTAATTTTCTTTGGATATCACCAAAGCTAACTCTCTAGATTAACACTGTAAATGGGAAGAAGGATTTCACACCTATTCAATAGGTAATTCAAGACCAGATTACCTGCAGTGGGCCTGGAAAGCAGCTAAGGGTGTGTGAAGCCCAATTATGAGGAGTAAAACTCATGATGGTCTGAAGTATGTCTTTACACCAAGTTCCCTGAATTGAATCAGAGCCTGTAAAAAAATCTAAACATAAACAAGCAAATGTAATCCAGATATAAGTGATCACAGGCAAAATTCATAAACGATTAGCACAGAGAAAGTCACAAACAGTTCTGCACACTCAGAGAATGTCAGTGAATGTCACCGCAGTGCATTCACTTGCCTAGCTAGTTAGAGTCAGCTTGGGACCTAAATTTTCTTAGTTTATCAATGATCTCAATTATTGCATTAGTAAAAAGGAACACAATCAGTGAAAAGAAGACAAAAGACATTTGGAATCGTTGTTTTAGGTTACAGAGCACCAAGGGTACAATGGTAGTACACCACTCTTGCTCATTGAGTTCACTATGACACTGAGGCATCAGCACCTTACCGGGCCAAGGGAATAATAGATTAAGAAAGTAGATATCTCTCCTGGCAGTTGAAAAGCTATTGACTATAAGTATAACTCTCTAAATCAAAGAGGTTTTATTATGTAAAACAAGATAGTTTACACAAATGGATTTGAGGTTGCTAAATTCAATAACCTAAATTTTTAAAGCACTTCTCAAAGTGTAGTCTGCAGACTCTGAGTTCCCAATATCCTTTCAAGGATTTGATGAAGTCAAAGCTATTAAGCAATAATACTACTAAATTGTGACTGGCTTTTTTACTGTGTGGATATGTGCACTGATGATGCAAAGGCACTGCAGCCCTCGGAACAAACCCATCAGTGGCACCACACTGTGCTAACAGCCCTTGCGATCTTCACCACCATACTCTCAGGGGAAAAAAGTGCCAGGTTCACTAAAATATATCCTTGATGAAGTAGTAAAAAGTATTATATTTCGACCCTTCAGTACACCTTTTTATAGCACTGTCTGTGATAAAATAGAAGTAGGTAGGCATAAAGTATTCCAGCTACACAGAGATAGGATGGAGATCTTGAGGAAAAGAACTTGTGCACTGGGTAGTGAGTTAAATTAGCTCTTTTTTTCATAGAATTCCAATTTTACTTGAAAGAACCTCTGACAGCAAACTATAGTTCTTCAGATGGGCATTTAATGGACATTTTCCTGAAAATTAACAAATGGAGTCTATAAACAAATTTAGAGAAAACAAAACAAAAAAAATAGACTTTAGAGAAAACAAATGACTGCACCTTTTCCCAACAATAAAATCTTACAAGTGAAAATTAGAATTTTGGAAAACTTGTATCCACCACCATGAGCCTGATAGTTTTCCAAAACTTAAAAATTGTCTAATGAAATTTGTAGTGATTTTAGCAACTGCAATTTTCTGATACTGTATAATGAAATGTGTCAACATTTGCAAGATCTGCATAATTCAGTGAACCAATATTTTCCAAACCACCAATTCATGAAGTTACAAAATATACATGGATTATAAAAAATCCATTAAATATACAAAATAGACCAATGGATTATAATGTAACAGAGTACAAAAAGTTCACTGATAAGATTTTGGATTCCACATTGCAACTAACCTTTAAGAAACTATCACCTGTCCAATTTTAGTGTGACAACAAACAATATTCATAATCAGCTGAAAACGCTATTAAAATACTCCTCCCTTTCCAACCTCATACCTATGTGAGGCCATATTTTCTTCACTTACTTTTACTAAAATAACATATTGTAACAGATTAAAGCAGAAGCAAATATGAGAATCCAGTTATCTTCCCGTCCATCAGACATTAAAGAGAGATACAAAAAAATATAAAACAATAGTGCCTCTGCCCTCACTTAAGTATTATTTTGGAAAATATAAGACTTTTTTTCATAAACAATGTTATTTAGGGGCTGGCCCCATGGCCGAGCTGTTAAGGTCGTGCGCTCCGCTTCAGTGGCCCAGGGTTTCACCAGTTCAGATCCCGGGCATGGACATAGCACCGCTCATCAAGCCATGCTGAGGTGGTGTCCCACATGCCACAACTAGAAGGACCCACAACTAAAATATACAACCGCATACTGGGGGGCTTTGAGGAGAAGAAAAAATAAAAAATAAATAAAATCTTAAAAAAAATGTTATTTATGTTAACACATAATAAATTTATTGTTATTTTTAACTGAATCAAATAAATATTTAAAAATCTCTATTTTAATATCCAATAAAGTAAAGATTGATAGATATAATCCATATAAATAGAAAATCTTTGGGAATTTCAACTACTTTTTTGAAGAGTGTAAAGTGGTCCTGAGACCAAAAAGCTCAAGATCCACTAACTTAAAAATGACGTTTAAGGGTTGGCCCCGTGGCCGAGTGGTTAAGTTCGCGCACTCTGCTGCAGGCGGCCCAGTGTTTCGTTGGTTCGAATCCTGGGCGCGGACATGGCACTGCTCATCAAACCACGCTGAGGCAGCGTCCCACATACCACAACTAGAAGGACCCACAACGAGAAATATACAACTATGTACCGGGGGGCTTTGGGGAGAAAAAGGAAAAAATAAAATCTTTAAAAAAAAATGACGTTTAAGATGGCTGAAAGCTGACGCTCAGCCTAGTTAAAATGATGGTACACAGAAGAACCCACACTAACAACTGAAATGGTGAAGCTATCAAAACACTTGTTTTTTTCCTGAACAAGTGAAAAGTGTCTTTTCTGCATGTGACTCCCTTAATCGTCAGCAGGAACACAGCACACTTAAATTCATCTGTGTTTGTCACTGTTGGTCGCATGTTCACCGTACCTGTCACGTGAGTTGCTCTAGCTAAGGTCAGTATCAAGGCTCGGTTCAGCTCCTCGGATTCCGCGGACAGCACCGTCTTGGGATCGCTAAGGAAGCGTGTGAACTGCGGCTGGACCTCCGAGCTACCTAAGGCTGTGATGAGCCTGAGCGCAGTGCTCTCCACACTGAAACGGGAGAGAACAAAAGGAAACATGAGGAAGCTGACTTGCCTATAAAATTTCAGAATTATAGAATTTAATCTAATTCTAGGTTAATTATAATGGAAAACCATACAAACTATGAATTTCTCTTCTTGATTAGAACTCTTCTGTGAGAATGAGCTTTCCTTACTTTGTTTAAAAAAATCTGAGGAGCCAAAATGTTACAGTGAAAACCATCTGACATTTTTACACATTTGAAAAAGATAGCTTGTAGCCGGTGGGACTAAAAAATTTCATCTGGATATACAGCATTTCAAAAACTACATTTTTCTATCTCAAATATATTTTCAATTAGAGCAAAATCAAAATGACATGCTACTTTAACCATAATCTGAAGTATATTTAAATCCAGTATTCTAAAGGGCTGAGTTAGAACACAATGTCAAAGGCCTCGGAAGTACTTATTCTCAGTTCCAAGACCCCACGGCAAGGACTCAACTATCTTAACAAGTTTCTGTTTAAAAAACTGGACTCGACTCCCTCTATACTGAAATTAAAATACTCTAGAAGGAGAGTTTTATGACAAACGAAGAAAAAAAATGACAAAGTACAGGATTAAGTTCCCCATCTCCAACAAAGTTTCTAATAAATCTTAAGGAAAGACAGTTTCCCATGAGCCCACCAGAGATGGAGCTGGTTCTGGTTTGTTTGTGCAACTGCAGCCAAAGTATGAAGATGGCTCAGGAGCTGAACTCGGTAATGAGGTTGAATATGGTGCATCCGGTAGCTGAACATCTCCAGGAGTGTGTGTAAGATCCCCCAGGCATGAGACTTGAAAACAGTGGGCAGAAGCTGACCTTGAGGAATAAGACAATTTAAAGTACCAATTATTAAAAGCTACTCATTAAAAGCTATTTGAAGAAAAGTCACATTGAGTAAAATCTATGTAAAGATTTGATCATGAACACACACACATATACACATATATTTTCTATTCTTTCTCCATAATTTATATTTTAATTGTAAGAAAAAAATGCAGATCCTAATTATAATGCCAAGTTTGCTTTTTCCTGCAATTTGACAAATGATACTCAAGTTCATCTGGAAATCTAAATTAAGAGACAAGATATGAAAAAAAATTACTCTACCTTCCTCACTTCTCAGTTCTCTTTTAAGCTATTTTTATAGTTAATTTTCCCATCCTTTTGAAGCATGAGAATCACTTTTTGATATACAAATTGCAGCATATCTGCTCTTATTCCCTCCTCTCTCCCAAGAAAGTTTGATTCAACTCTTAATTATCTGGGAGGAAGAGTAACTATGGTTAAAATTAAAGTTATACTGTATTGATGAAAAGTCAGGATTATCATGAATCACAAAAACACTTCCATATTAGAAAGTACCTATTTTTTAGAACTGCAGAGTAACTAACAGACATTATAATCTGTCTTCTGGACTGCAGGAAAACTGCTGCCCTGCTGCCACTCAGACTTAGTTCCCATTGCTGCCTCTGGGCCAACCAGCAAGACACACAGCAAAGGGGGCAAACAGGACCAAGGACTCCATGAGGACAGGGACCAGTCTGTCCTGCTCACTGTATCCCAAGCACCTAGTACTGAGCCGTTTTCTTACCACTTCATTAAAAATGCAACTCACTCCCCTGACGCTCACACTTCCTATCCTTTTTTGCTTTCCTTTTCTCTATAAGACATCACCTGATAAATTGTTTATTTCATTTATTTACTTTTTTTGTCTCCCTCATTAGCAGGTGACCTCTATGACGACAGTGGCTTCTGTGCACTGCTGAGTCCCCAGCACCCATAAGAGTACCTGTTGAATTAATGAATGGGTTAATGGTTACAAACACCAGAAAGTCCCATCTTACTGATAAATCCTTTGATGCCCAAAGACTCTATTTCCATATAGACCAGTAAACGACTGTAAGTTTCCACAAGGGCAGGAGCCAAGGCCACGCTGGACTTTGCATGAGCAAGTTTTATCACTCTGGTAGCAATGCTGTGAATAAGGCTGAGGAGAAACAAACGGAAAGAAAATAAAAATTCCCATTTTTGACACACATACAGGAGTTACTCTACTTATAGGGAACCCGGCATAAATCTGAACTTAACTATCTGAATTAGCTCCCTGTCAATCATTTTGGCTGTGTAGGACACTTGGCAGTGATGCCCTCAGAGCCTGAGCCTGGCCCTGGTCTCTGTGGCACTTTCAATGAGCGTCAGGAGCCCTCTGCTCACTGAGAAATAAGAACATGCTTGAATGGTTTTAGTCTGTTTTTCAAATATGTAACTAAAACCATTTGAGAAATTAAATAACTTTTGTTATAGAATTACTTAATAAGTCACTGCTAAGACCCAAATGTTAGGTTCTGACGGGGTTTTCTCTGTCACACATGCAGGTAAAGCACACGTACAATCCCATCACAGTGTCTACCATGTGAAAAAGAGCATGGCTTTTCTAGAACTGATGCCCCACCTGGAGGCCCACAGGTGCATTCTCTTTGACCTACAGTGTTTGAAGTTTGAGCCGATACTTAAGAGTTGAAAGACTAGAAATAAAAATCTGGATTTCTAGCCCTTCTCAAGAAAATTTAGAAGAGCTGGCTACACTAGTCTGCCTTCTTACACATTCCAGGAATTAGCTCAAGTGGCAGCACCATGGGATGAGCCCAGCACACTGCAGCCGGCCGCAATTCCCATCATATGCACATGCTTCCCTGAGCACTAGGATCCGGCTCGCCTTCCCTCAGCACCAGGTGTCTCTCACTTACATTATCGCCTTAGCTCCTAGGGGAACTTGAGGTGCTGGGATCATACCCAACAGAGCCTTTTCTGTCTTAGAAACCGTAATGTCGATTCTAAAAGCGCCCCTATTTGTAATCAATACAATAAAGGGCATTACAGTTTTTGCATCCCTGCACTCGGCAACTGTACTTCCAGCAAATTGTTTAATGAAAATGTCAGTTATGGACAGGTGCAAAGACAGCCATAAAGACCGTCTTCACAGCCATCTACACTAAGAAATTACAAACCACCTCAATGTCCAACAAGTGAGACTGGCTAAATAATCATATATAGCCACACAAAAAACTTCTTTGTAGCAATTAAAACAGCTGTTTTTGAAGAACATTGGCCCAAAAAGGTGTTTTACAGATTACTATGGGGAAAAAGGTGGTTAAATAGCATTAAAGTAAAAGCGCGTAAGGTAAAAACAAAACAAAAAACCTCCATAAATGCATATATTTATACATAGAAAAAAAAAAGACTCAAAAACTGTTTACAATGATTATTTCTCATGGAGGCATTACAACAATTATTTTCTTTGGGTTGACTTGTATATTCTAGAATTCCTATAATAAACACTATCATTTTTGTAATAAAATAAAACTGTTTTTTACAATGTACCCGACCATAAACACACATACATAATCATAAAATCAAGTCTGTACTGTACTGATACCAATTTCCTGACACAGGACCAAATAAATAAAAAGAACACACCTCATTTTGGCATGAACTGTCAGTGAATCCAGAAGGTTCATTGGTAAGGGAGTAATGGATCCTGAAGCCAAACAGCTCATTCCAGGAAGAGGGATCCTCATAATTCCATTTCCATAAATAGTTTCTACCAGAGCTCCCATGGGCAACGTAAAACATTCTGAATTTGTAGAGTATGCATTACACAGCAGGGCAATCTTATAGTCATTCATCTGTAAGCTTTTATTTCTAAGACTCTGCTGTAGGAACCTACAATTTTAAATTCCATTAAACAGAAAAAATGCAAATAATTTCCAGAAAGTTAACTTACGTTTTTAGAAAAGTTTAATTTCACCCAACTATTTACTAATACTATCTTCATTCCTACAGATATTATAGTTTCTGCCCAAAATGTAAAGTGGAAACACATCTAAAAGTTTGAATAGCATTTCAGATAGAAGTAATTATAAATTAACAATTAATGGATATTTGTTAAGTATGCACTATATACATAGCACTAAGATTCAGATAATGAAGAAATAACTCACAAATTGAGGAACTAGGTTTCTTTTTATTATCTATCTGCTTAAGCACAACAATATGCCTTCATTACAGAAGTCATTATGAGAAGACGGTTAAGGGGTTTCATAAAATGAAAGCCAAATGAAATGTGAATTGTGAGTACCCCCTCGTCTCCTATTTGGCAGTCCTTTTCAGAAGTTCCAGGGGGGAAGTCAGCTATTCCTAATGCCCGACTGAAGCCCAGTCCTATCTAAAAAGGGCATCTTTTTTGAGTAATCACAGCTTTGGAAATGAGGTAAGGGAGTACACCAGCCAGACCAGCTCAATCAATCCTCACAGCTCAGGGAGTGAAAGATATCTCAACCAGATCATGTTTAAATGCCAGTACTTAAGAAATTTTGAAACATTTTCACATACTTTTGGAAATTAAGAACTTTAAGGTAAACATGTAAAAGCAAAGATCAGACCTGAAAATTTAAAAAACATATATCCACATACATATAAACAGGATTAGCTAATCGTCTAGTTGTTTTCCGATGCAGGCATTGGTCAGTTTCTCCTGGTACGATATACACATTAAATATTCACCCTTACCTCCTGTGGGTGTGGGGAGATCTCCATACTTCACACAAATACCAAGACTAATATTAGTCTACAATATACTATTTATTAAGTAAAAAATTAACTGTCAAGCTACAAAAAACTTACTCATGGTGAAGCTTTAGGGAATGAGGTATTGGAATCTGTAGCTTGGAGTTGTCATTTTGGGCTTTTCTATTGAGATGAATCCAAATACAGGTCATTGCAAAGGCATGAGTTGACTGGGGTTTGTTAATATCAGGAACTGGAATATACTGAAAAATAGCAATTTGCACATTATAAGAAAGAGAAGAATTAACTAATTATATGTATTTTAGTAATCCACTTCTGATATATCTCTTTTTAAAATATCCTGTATAATTTAGATCCAGTTGTTCTTTGACTATTCCGTAATACAAATCAGAAGATCTAACAGCTATAGAATATTGAAACTATTACAAGATTGTTTTTACTTGCCAAAAAAATAACAGAAATTCACACGTGCTTACTCAAGCTTTTCCCTCTCTGCCACATAGCATTCACAATCATTTAAAAACTTTTATTCTTTAAAAATTAAACACATCATTATGAAGTCTTACTGAATGTGATAAATATACTGAAAACGTAATTTCTAAAAGTCACATATATGCTTTTCAAGAACATAAAAATTACGAAATCCACAATCTAAATGAGTATCATCAAACACATTATATGCTGACGGGTGAAATGACATGGATTTACTTTAAAACTGTGCCTCTGGAATTTGCTTTACAATTGTCCAGCAGTAACAAAAAAGATGAGGAAAGATGAAACAAGAATATTTCTTGGTGACGGGTACACAGGAGTTTATTTTTCTATTCACTCCACTTTTTTGTGTGTGTTTAAAAATTTCCATAATAACATGTTTCTTAAAAAATGGCAATCATCAATATATACCATATTTTACTCAAAGCATCTTATATACTAAAACACTGGGGGATATATTCAATTGGCAAACAAACAAAAAAGATATTAACAGACACTGATGTTATTTGGTCATTCAATGTGTATAGGTTAAAACAGCTTAATGTTTTTTAAAATTGTAAACCTATTTACAATGTAGAGAAATAGCTTGACATAATAGACGTTCAACTGTGATTTAAGATAAACTTCAGAAATAACCTAGTTGAATTTCTTCATATTACCTGAGTAAACTAATGTCAAGAAAAACTGAATGTCCATCCCATGATCATGGTTAGTCACAGAATTGGGAAAAGAACTCAGGTTTCCAACTTCCAAATCCAGAGTCCTTTTCACAAAATCACACTAAAACCCTTAAACACAAATTAGACATAATTCACTCACCACATTAACTATGCAGTAAACTTACTTCTTTTTCTGGGTATAGAAGGTCAAAGAGCTTCATGACAGGGAGAAAATCAGCTAGCGCATTTTTCTGAATACTTCCGGAAATGAATTGCAGGAGAACCCACATCAGATGATCTCTGCCTTTAATCAGTCCTCGCCCCGCTAACTGTAAAAGACGTTTAAATACACATCTAGACAGCTAGTTGAAGAGATGGATGTCAAATTTAAAGAAAACAGAAAGGAGAAATCTGCTCTCAGAAAGTTAGCATCCAACTTTGGCATTTACTAATTACTTAGTCTCAACTCAAGACACACCAAGCAAGGTCTTTTAAATTATTTTAATATTAGCTTTCCTTCCTGATCCCTAAAACAACTATGCATATCAAAAATTTAATGTTTTACACAAAGGCATAAAGATACCTGCACCCCTATGTTCAGTGCGGCATTATACACAATAGCCAAGAATTGGAATCAACCTAGTTGCCCATCAAGGGACGAATGGATAAAGAAGATGTGGTATTTATACACAATGGAATACTACTCAGCCATAAGAAACGATAACATCTGGCTGTTTGTGACAACATGGAAGGACCTTGAGGGTATTATGCTTCGTGAAATAAGTCAGAGGGAGAAAGTCAAATACCGTATGATCTCACTCATAAGTAGAAGATAAAAACGACGACAAACAAACACATAGCAATGGAGACTGGATTGTTGGTTACCATAGGGGAAGGGGGGGAGGGCCAAAGGGGAGGTTAGGCTCACATACAAGGGGATGGACTATAATTAGCTTTTGGGGGGTGAACATGATGTAATCTACACAGAATTTGAAACACATTATGATGAACATCTAAAAAAAAAGTATGTTTCATAATAAAAAAAGAAAGATTAAAAAAATTTAATGTTTTAGAACATAATTAAGTTGATAATGTGTGCATGAGAATCAAGTTTAATATGGGATAATTACTAAAAATATCTCATCAAAACACAAAGAATACTTTAATATGCCAAAAGGATGTTTTTTCAAACTTAAAATCCTCAAGGACTGGTTATCAAAAAACACTTTTTCTGGTCTCCTATAGATTACAACAGAAATCAATGGGGGTGGGGGAGTAAGTGGTGATTGAAAGGATTCTAACAACTCTTATGAAAAATTTTCCCAAAAGTAATCCATGCTGTAGAGAGATGTTATAAATATAACAACACTTATTTTATTCCCATTCGGTGTGCCTAAAACCTTATGACTAAAACCAACTCTTCCCCAAAATTTACTCTCGTACTTCCATTCTCTGTTTTGGATTCCTTGTTCTAACTTTCCACTCACTGCCAAAGTCAAAACCAGTGAGAGATCCTGGACTCCTGACTCCCTCTGTTACCATTGTCACCAAGTCCTATTCACCCAGCAGCACACCTGGTCTCTGGCTCCTCCCCTCTGTCCTGGATCAGGCCTCCAGCATCTCTCACCCAGACTACTGCAGTAGCTCCCTTATGAATTTCCTTGCCATTGATTTTGGTCCCAGCCATCTCTACATCTCTGTCTTCCTCCATGTGGCCACCAGCAGTAATTTTTTCAATTTGTTTATGATGACGTCATCCCCTCCACTCCCATTTGCCTCCCAAAGAAAATCTAAACTCTTTAGAACAAACACATGGCCATATAAAGTTCTCCATGTCTGGTCTTCTTGCCTTCCTCATCTCACCAGCTTTCCCCTTTATATTTTTCTTTCCAGTTCTCAGACCCTTTTATCCCTTTCCAAACGATAATCTTATTGCTATAAACACTTTCCTATCTTTTCCTTTTGGTAAATTTCTATTCGTCCTTTAAGTAAGCCATTCCCGATTTCTTTAGCAGGAACTATTCTCCTTCATTCCCATTGCAGGGAAACATGCTTCTATCATGTGAACTCTTAAATTGTAACCAAATTGTTTATACCTATATTTTCCCACTAGTAAGGAGCTCTTTGAGGGTACTACAGTGCCTTTTCATCTTATCTCCTCTGGTCTTTGCACTGTGAATATGTGGAATGAATAACTGAATCCAGTTTTTATAGTGACAGGACAGTGAAAAGTTAAGAAACCATAAAAGCACTGAACAAATCAGAAATCAGGGCTCAGAACTTCTGCCACTGCTGAAGTCACTAGGCAAGGTCCACACCAGTCTAAAACATACTAATCAACAGGTGAAGTGGCTCTGACAAAAGACTCAGTACTGACCTTCTGATGAAGAGAAAGGACCATATGTGGAAAACTTGCAAACTGGAAAAGCACAAAGAAAATGAGCTGACTTGAGAGATGCTGCCACAGGAGTTGGCTTGTGCCCCCATCGTCAAACTTCTCCTCGGTCTCAGATCGCTCCATGGCATAAACCACCAGGTCCACCAACTGGTCCTCCAGCACAGGGCAGCGCTGCTTGTGCTGTAGGGTAGAGATTAAATACAGTATTCCAAAAGCCTCCCGGTTAGTTTCAGAAGTTACCAGTTAATGGGCATTAATCGTGACGAGAGGCTGAGAAGCATGGAATGAAGTTGAACTTAGAAAGTTAAGGTTAGATTTAGTCTATTAAAGCTGCATCATGTTACATTTATCATAGAGGATGAGTTTCATTAAAAAATTAGTTTGAGGTCTCATAGAAAACAGATTTCCCATTTACTTTTGACTTTCACTACAGACGTCATCCTTTCGATTTGACAAAGGGCACTGCACGGAAGAAAACTTTGTTATTTATCCTTTGGAAAAAGGTAATTTAAAAGGCATATGAAATGGGGACAGCAGTATTAATTTTGCAATCTAACTCAAAATATGAAAACCCGGGATTTCCCAGAATCAAATACTGGATAGGAGAGCAAACAAAACAGTGTGTGAATATATTTATTTTGTTTACCCTAACTTTACGTACAGATGTATACCTAAATAGCTGCCAGATTACTCAATGCCTGTTTTTCAATGCGTGGTATTGATCCTGATACTGAAATTGAAACTTCCTCTACAAAAAAACTGATCTCTGCTCCTCCCTCTCAGAAGCCAAACATAATGCAGCTTTAATTTTAAATTAGACTATTTTAAAATCTAAAACAAGAAAAAGAATTGAGTTTAAACACTAAAAATGAAAATGCAACTTCCCTTTCTAGAGGCAAAAAGATTTATGCTTTTAAAAGTGATTTTAAAAAATATACTTTTACCAAAAGAAATATGTTAAGCCATATTTTAAGCCATTTTCATATTTCCTTTATAAAATATGTTATATGACTTACTGGTCAGGCTGCTGGAAGCCTTTCTAGTGAATACAGTTACTAATATAGATGCTTCCCCTCTAAACTTTAGATGTGATTATTAGTCTTTTGCCATGAAAAAGGGATATGATTTCTTTAAATTTAGGGGAAAAATGCAAAATGGGGAGAAATTTGGAAAAAAAATAAAACGTAATGAATAGCATCCCCTCTTTTGCATGCTCTTTGCCAGCTCCAAACTTGTAAAGCTCCAATATAGCTGCACTTTCTTAAAGCATGCAAATAAAACAAACATCTATCCAAAACAGTAAGCATCAATGGTTGTTTCATATTGTTTCCAAAAACACAATGCCATGATCACAGTTCAACCACATTACAGGTTTACGAATAGCAATATTAACACCACCAGTTGAGACTACAGTATTTTTCCTCCAGATGTAATTGTCATTATGAAGCAGAGCAAAGTGCAACAGACAACACTACAAACTATTTCTTAAACCAGCATGCAAAACTACTGTGTACAGGGCTTGAAATTCACTAGTTCTGCCAACCACCAACAACCTAAGAAATGTGTCAGACAACACAAATGTAGAGTGAGATCATTCAAAGTAACAAGAGTCAGAAAAATTTGTGAAAAGAAGTAAAGCCAGGATTTCCAGTAGGAATTTTTCATTAGTGATGGGAATTTGCTTCTAGTTTGGAAACTAACCAATTTGTCATCTATTCCTCCATCCATGATGGTCTTCCATCAATCTGCTTCAGGAAAAAAGAGCAAACTAAATAAAATTGGTTTTTAGCACCTGAGTCATTTTGGAGTTTCCCTTTTTAATATTAGCTATTTGCTTTAGGAAACTTGATTTTTACCTACGTATTTTTAGGGGTGTTGTGATGGTCATACAGTTAATGATTTACAGAGGAAAACCAAAACTATTAAAATTTTGACAAAGTATGAACAACCAGGAAATTTATAGTTAAAGCTGATGATCTTTCAATACATACCATGACTTGGGATTACCACCAAATTTTCTATTAAGAATTAAATCAGTTAGGAATGTCTGTGGTGCCAAATGCCCTGATGTCTGAGGGTAGCAGAATATCTATCAGGATTAACTCTATATTTCCCAGGTGTCTTTGGTTAAAGCCAAGGATATTTCATAAACCAAGCTTAGCAATAGCTTAAACATGTTGCCAATTTTAATAATACCTAAAAGAAAGAAAAGTCTGAAATATAAAATTATCTATACTGCTAACTACTTTAGAATAATGTTTTGCTCTAGTTTTCGATTACTAAAAGATACGTACAAAGTGGAACAAATGAAAATTTATAAAGCAGTTTAATGATCTGTGAATAAATGTTAATTATCAGTCACAGCTACTATAATTCTGGAAGCTAGTGGATGCTATGTCTGTGGAAATTCACAACTTACTTTCTAAAAGCTTCTGTAAATTTAAGTGTTCAAGACATAGGCATATAAGTTAGTTTACATCATATCTCTACACATATTTAGTTAAAATTTGTTTGAGCAATAAGAATCTAAATTCAGTATTTTAGCAATTCAGTTTCTGCATAATAGCTCGAAGTGTATTGGAAACATAGAGCTTTGGTAAAAGCTGAAAATCAGGCACAAGCCCTCAATAGAAATATTAACATTAACCTCCATCCATGCCCCTGATTCTTTCCCACCACTATTTCAAACGGCAAATGAGAATGCTTTTCAGTCATAGTAACCATATCCTATATTAAGTGGCCTCTGACACTTTTCATATAACAGTTGTGGCACTGCTTTTGTGGTGAAATTTTAACATATTGTACTTAGGTGGGTTTAATTTTTAAATCATTATTTCAGTGCTAGAAATCAATTTTAAAGCAATACCTATTCAGGACAAGTTGGAAAGACAAATCCCTTTGCATGTCATTTATCATATTCTCTGCCAATCAGAACTGGAGCCTTATGCCCGTTACTACTACTTTCAATGGTGCCTTTCAAAGACAAACTGAGGGATTAATCTAGTACGCCACTGTCTCAGGGTAGCCAGAGTTCACACGCCACCAAACAAGAGCTTGAGGAGTGTATCTATTTTGTAAGGCTCTTAATCAGTAGAAAGAACACAACCCCTTGCATAAAAACACAAAACAAGAGTCTTCCACTATGAACACTCCTCCTCACTGGTCACAGAGCTGGGCTATTTATGACCTTCTGAATGCAACCGATTTTAGGATTAAATATAGCCCAATTCCTACTGGAAAATGCAATATGGACAGCTCTTAAAAGGTTTCAAGCTTTAAGTAAATTATTGCATTGCTAGAGAAAGGACAAGAAAAGTATAGTGCAGGATATAGTTCTGTAATGGTAAAAGATGTGATAACTTGTCTATTTTTAATCATATGCTTCTTATACTGTGCATTCTCATTTTCTACTCTGCTTTTCAGGTGGTAAAAATATCAACTCAATTCAGCATATATCTTCCATCTCCAAGCCCACTCATTACAGAGTTTTCTACCAAAACAATTACTGATGAATTGTGAATTTTGACAATGTTTACACTGCAGTGGGACCAATACTAATAATGTTCTGTCAGCATTTCCATTATAAACTTTATTTTTTACGGATTTATGTCTTAGTCATAAACTTTAGGTTGAAACTTCTTATTAAAATGATCAGATCAGAAATACTCTTCTCTGAGTTTTGTCGACTTTTAGTTTGAGAAGAGCTGCTCCCCAAAAGAAAAATGCTACAGACGGCTCAGGATATTCTGGGGGAAGGTACTTGCAGCTCAGATGACCATGGGCACATTTATCCACCAAACTGTAAAAAAATGGAGTCAAGAATGACTTAAAAGTTCATTGCAAAAATTAGTTTTATGACATAGCATGGAGCATTCTTTCAAAGTGAACTGAATACTTACCTCTAACTCAAGTGAAGTTGATCAGAATTAATGACTTGGTATTAAGATGTTAAACTGACAGATTACAGGAGGTAGCTATCAATACTGTAGTGTGAGTAGTTTCAGTTTCACGTGTACAAAGGCTTGTCCAAACAAGGAAACTTGGTAAAGTTTTCAGAAGAAAAAACTTAAAATAAAAGAGATACTGCTACTAGGGTGAGGTTTGGCATGCAAAGTTTCAACACTGAGCAAGTTTTATGGCCAAGCTATATGTCCTTAAAAATAGGGCTTTATAAATGGAAGCACTGGCACAACCTTCACTATAGTATTGCAAACAGTAACGCTATTTTATGTAACCTAGACAAGAACGTCTTTTTAAAATCAAAAAGCTGGTCTATTTTAATATGTTGGGCTCAAAAAATTTTAAGAAAAATAATTGGAACCACTATTTTGCTTAAAATCTCAAAGGTGAAAAGTCCTGGAACAGACTTGGGACTGTACAAGAGTTCGGTTTATAAAGTTCGGCCAGTGTTTTTCTCCCGCTGTAGGTGAGCTTCAACTGAGAGGCTCGCTCTAGGAGGAAGACACTTCTGGCAAAGACTGACAAAGAAGGGTGTTTGTCAAGCAGGTGTGGGGTCACCTAAGAGTGTGACATTTCTTAGTCAATCCCCATGTTTCCAAAAAAACCTTTCCTGTATAAAGTTTACCACTCCAACTTTTAAAAGTAACATATCTCTATTAAAGTGCTTTTTTTCTCTTTTTTGTTTTGTTTTTAATTTGTTTTTGTTTTAAGGCAAAGCAACATAAGTACTTTTATTGATGTTGTTATTTATTTCTGTTTTAATAGTCTGGAAAGATGAAGGCCACCACAAATCTTTCCATTTCTCAAAAGTCCACCAGGCTAGCTTTAGCCTAAAGTATGAAAAACAGTAAAATGGAGTGGGAAGGAAAAACAACCCATCAAAAAATGACAGGCTTTCTTGGGTGCCAGGTGTTGTCTCTTTGTTGAAAAAAAAAAAAAAAAAGAATATTAAAAAAACAAACACCAAAAACCAAAACCAAAAACAATCCACCAAAAACAACTCTCACATCCCAAGAAGAAATGCATTTTAGTGGCCTTGGTCTCAGCATGGTCCTGCCAATTTCAAGCCCCGACCATACATGTATTCTCTAAATGGAATCAGTGGCTACAAAGCGGCCAGCGTATCGTTAGTCACAATACAACAGTAAGGTTGTGAACATACCTGAGCAATGTTCAAGGTCTAGAGCATTGGAGGATGGGCAGGACAAGACAGGACAGAACAAAAATAAAGGAAGAAAAAAAGAAAAGACAAAACAGTGACTATGAGGCCAGCTTCAAGGAACCCAGAGTCAGCACAAACCCTCCCACATGTTCAACCACCAAAATCAAACATCCACCAAAAAGAAAAAGAAAAATCAGCAATGAGGCCACGCTGAAGACACCAAGGGTTACAAAAATAGACACCCAGACAAAAAAAAGTCAAAAATTACGGTTCAGTCATGTGTAGGTTTCTCTGGCAAAAGGTATACTTGAAACTGGCCTTATAGAAAAAAAAGCAATGCAAAACAAACCAACTTTTAAAATATCTCCTTTTTAATTTAAACATTCTTAAAGCAATATATAAATGATAGGAACAATACATTGTTTAATAAACCATATAGTAAAAAAAAATCACCAAATAGTTCTTTACTGTTTTGCTCTGTTAGCTATAGCAAAGAAAAGAGAAAAGAATAGTGCAGATTCTACGCAGAATTTACTAGGTTTGCAGCATAGTACAGTACCTGCTTATTTAAACCTAGCATATTGCAGACCATATCCCTGGAATAAGGCTGCTCCAATACATATCTCAACAAAGCAGTCTGCGGTTCAAACAGATCCTTTAAAGAAAATAAAGAAAATTATTGCTTCAAGATCAAAATAAATATTAATTCAAATAATTTGAAATTGGGATCAAAAAATCCTCTAAAGGCACTTGTTACCTTCACACAGTAGGCAGTATCTAGTGGGAAAAAAAATCATAGGATTTTAGTGCTTACAGTTCACCTGTTCCCGTCCCTCATTTGATAAGTGATGTAGCTGAGGCGAGGGACTTGCTCAAAGACATACAGAGGACACAGTTAGAAATGACTTCAGCTACAGGCACACGAAAGTCTTAGGCATCACTGGAAGGCAAGGGTTTTCTGCTCGGAAATCTAATCAGAGGAAAGGAGGTAGTTTCTAATCACTCTCACACATGAATAAACACAAACACTATTTTCAAATGTGGAGAGGACACAGAATCTGAGAGCACAGGGGTTAAGGGTGTAGATTCTGGAATCAGACTGTGTTGGTTCAAATCCTGACTTTGCTACTTCCTAAAGCTGGGGCCTTAGTCAAGTTACTACCCGACTCTGGGTCTCAGTTTGATCATCTGCATCATGGAGATGAATGAGGAATAAGGGTTATTGCAGAGGCAGCCCTCATGGCTTAGTGGTTAAAGGTCGGCACGTTCCGCTTCAGTGGCCCGGCTTCGGTTCCTGGGCGTGGAACCACACCACTCATCTGTCAGTGGCCATGCTGTGGCAGTACTCACATGGAAGAACTGGAAGGACCTACAACCAGAATGTGCAACTAAGTACTGGGGCTTTGAGGAGGGAAAAAACAGGAAGATTGGCAGCAGATGTTAGCTCAGGGCAACCAGTGGAGCATAAATACCTGCAATATCATGAACCACAAGTATACCTGGATACTGGAACCACATGATAAACCTTAAACTATCTTTCATTAAATATTTACTTCTTCAGTCTATGAAGAGACAATTTAGCATCACATCATATAATCCAGGATAAAGACTTAGATGGACCAAAAGTTCCGTTATATTTAGCAACATACCTTATCATATGGCAAAAGGCCTTTCAAAGGAAAACGAAGAGTCGCAGGATCCAATTTCCATGAATTACAAATGGCACCGGAGTTATTTACAACTGGCAGAAGGCTGCAGCGGCCTGTATGTATCACAAAAAATGTTTTGACGTAAATGTGAGCCCAGCAATGCCTGTCCTTCATTCACTCTACAAATACTTAACGAATATCTATGCTGAACCAGGTACTGGTTTAAAAGATGTTTTAATTAGTTAGATGTCTGCGAATTTTCTTTGATTATTTTTTGTACAGATGGTTGGAGACAAATTCATATAGGCCTTCCAAACTCAAAAATGTTGCATTTGTCCAAGTATCCAGGACAGAGGTCAACAAACTATAATCCACAGCCCAAATCCAGCTGGCGACTGCTTTTGTGAAGTTTTATTGGAACACTGCTGCTTTAGCACTACAATCGCAGAGTTGAGAAGTTACAACACATTGTGTAGCCCTCAGAGCCTAAAATACTGACTATATCACCATTTATGAAAAGTTTGCAGACCTCCAGTCTGGGGTCAACATGATTAACTTTAAGCATGACGCAGCCAGAGGCCTTAGAGGTAGCAGAGGATCATCAGCTCAAATATCTGCCTGAGGAATATGCCACTTGGATGTCCCACAGGCACCTCAAGCTCAACACTGAACTCATCATCACCCTTCCCAAACCTGCACCACTTCCATAATTCATTAAAAGATACCAATATACACCCAGTCACAAAAGCTAGAAGCCTGAGATTTATCATCTAGTGTCTTTGTAGTTTTTCTACTTCCAATGTCTAGAACAGCACCAGGCTCAAAGGAAGTGCTCAAAATTTGGTCATTAACTAAATAATGGTCTACACTCCCAGACAGTTCTGAGGCCACCATGATTTCTAGAAATAATTCAGAAGTATACATGGGGACTGCAAAAATTGCCAAATCACATGCTTATTTTTAAAAGAAAATTCTGAGAATCTAACAAAACATGAAAAAATGGAAAACAAAATAAATGAAGCACAGAGCAAAGCCGTGAACTGGAACAGGCTGGAAGAGCCTGATTGTCCTGTGTACTGAGGCTATAGGGGGACAGGTCTGTTTCACTTCCAGCTGCCTGGAGGTTCCACGGAGCTTTACTAGCTCTGTTAAAAGTTCCCTCTGATTGCCAGGAACTACAGCTTCCAGAACGGTTCTACCTGAGGCTTAGGTCCAGGCCAGGCAGTCGCTTTTCCCTCCCTCTACCTACTCACAAAGTGCCTGAAAACAAGGAAAAGGCTACTATGAGGCTCCAAGAGAGTCACTAAAATGACGAGACATGTATGAGACACCATCTGTCAACTTTGTTCAACAGTCAGATCACTAAAAATTAGGTACTATTCAGTATGTTTTAAATGTTAATCCTACCACAAATGGAGTTTATCCTTGCTGTGGGCCTGAACGTATCCACAAAGTCTGACACCAGGTTTCCTAGTAACTAAAAACAGAACAAGACAAACACCAAATAAATATGAAAATAAAATCAAGATTGCTCTGAATATAACAATCATTTACATAAAACGAGATAATAAGTAAAGATTTAGTACAATGCCTGGCACATAAAATATACTCAAGAGTTAGTTCTCTTTTGCTTCCTTTCAAACAATTACTTACCCATTCACCTGTCCCTGAACTCAGCCAAGTCACAGCACCATGTCCTTAGCTATCTGATGAAGCTGTGTATATTTTATCACTTGGTACACAAACTATCTCAACAGGACAGCAGATAAATGAAAGAAATACATCAGAATGATAAAAAAAAATTATCTAACAATAAAAGTGACCATTTTCAAAAATAAATACAGAAAAAATAAGATTAATTATTATTTTTGATAAAAATTTCTATTAAAACTTTTGGAAAATTTCAAATTTACCCAATGTGGAAGTTTTCCCTCAGGATACAGTTTCCTGATCTCTGTGACTGCAAAATAGGCTGGTAATAAACAGGCATTTCTTTCCAAGATATATGCTATAACCTAAGAAAAACAAAAGGACAGTGTTGTTATTCTTGGCTAGTCCCACAAATAAGCCCTTTAAATGCAAGAATGGCAACAACAACAAAGATAGTAAAAGCAGAGATATTATTTCACGGATTTATTGGGCTAAAACTGTAACATAAAGGAATTCACTTATATGTGAAGAATCTCTGAAAGTAAAGATTAATAAACAATGAATTGTTGATGGTTACTAAATAACATCGTAAATGCTTTAAACAGTGGTTGAGTCCAATAGGAGAGTAATGCACCAAAGTAACATCTTGCAATATTAGTTACACAGCACAAAGATATTTTAAGTGGTCCATAAGCTGATGTCTTGTAACGGTTGAAAGTACTTTAATATTTATATTGTTGTTTTTATAATTAAAAAACAAAGTAAAACTTGAAATATAATCAAGGTAAAATAGAATCTCTAAAACTAAAAGTGATTTTTGTAGAAGTAAACAAAAGGAATATTTCACAAACTACTATAAGCTTTAAAAGCACAAAACTATATAAAACTAGATATTTTTCTTTCTTTCCTTTTTGGTGAGGAAGACTGGCCCTGAGCTAACGTCTGTTGCCAATCTTCCTCTTTTCGCTTGAGGAAGGTCGTCCCTGAGTTAATATCTGTGCCGGTCTTCTTCTGTTTTACTTTGGTATGTGGGACACCACCAGAGCATGGCTTGACGAGTGATGTGTAGGTCTGTGCCCCAGATTCGAAGCTGTGAACCCCAGGCCACTGAATTGGAGTGTACGAACCCAACCACCACACCACTGGCCAGCACCAAAACTAGACATTTTTTGGGTTATGATCAATGAATTAGAGACATCTAAATTACCTCTCTTGCTGCTAGAAGCTGCTGTACAACCGCGGAGCTCACTGTATTGGGAATCGTCAAGATTTTCTCCAAAATCACTTTTAAGAGATCTCGAACACCCTGATAATAAGAAAAAAGTCATAGGTTAAAACTCAGTAACGTCCCCTGTGCTAATTAAAACATCTAAAGGTTTCAAGATTATACACTCAGAAAAAACTGTTAGCTTCAAGGTCACACCTTTCATCTCCCTGAATCAGAGCTCACATTCAACTCCTTAACGTCAACCTAAGAGAAGAGTCATGTTCCAAAATAGAACTCTGAAGAATATCTTGCAATATGAAGAAACGTCACTTAGAAGTGAAAATTAAACCTTCCATACTCTGCTAAACTTTTTGACCCTCATAATACTGGAAGAGTTTCTATTGTTACAACGGTCAAAAAAGGTTAACTTGTGTATATAGACAGAAATACGCTTGAATGGAACTTGAAAATACTCTGAAAACATGGGCCATAATATTACACTTCCTGGCAGGTGACCCTTTCTGCCCACCCCCTTTGGCATTCTAACTTTACTCGCTTCTCATCCATCACACACCTTACTCCCTCAAACTTATCCAACAAGGCTATTACGTTAACTGGTCATTTCCTCATTCCTATTACCTGTTGTGTTATTTCAGAGCAGAATCTGATATATAGAGAAGAAATTTCATTCAACATGCATGTCTTGAGTATAAACTATATGATCAATCTTGTAAAAAAGAGACAAAACATACACATGACAGAAATTAGAAGCAATTATAAAGCACCAAACAAGGAAGAAGGTAAAAACTGCAATATTAATCTGCTAAGGAAACTGAAGTATAAGAGAAAATAATCAGAGATTCTTGGAATTAATTTTGTATTAAATAATGATCTAAATCAATAATGATCAGCTGTCATTTTAGACTTAAGGAAAAACAGACAAAAAGCAAAGGGGGAGGATTTGGCAATTCTTTCCGAAGGCACACTAGCAAAAGTGGCTAGAATGGAGTAGAATGGCTTCTGCAACTATGGAGAGCCTGAGCTGTGTTACGACACACAGTGGAGAGTGAGTCCTGTTGGTCTCGGTCAAGAACAGAGTGCTGAAGACACGAGCTAAGGAAGAACACATGTCCAAGGGCAGTCGAGGCAGAGGTGCAGCAGGACTTGCTCCCTTCATCAGCTGAGGCCTACATACCTTCTCCTTCCACACAGCACTGCTCTGTGCTCTTTCATCTGAAAGGGGCCCGACATGATAAGACCTCTGACATGAAGGACCCCGAGTCTGCTTGGTGACTTCCCTACTCATCATGAAAATACATTACCCACTTGCATTATATTTTTTCTGAGGAAGATTCGCCCTGAGCTAACAGCTGTTGCCAGTCTTCCTCTACTTTACGTGTGGGTCACTGCCACAGCATGATTGATGAGTGGTGTAGGTCCATGCCCAGGATCTGAACCCGAGAATCAGGGGTGCCAAAGTGGAGCACACCAAACTTAACCACTCGGTCATGGGGCTGACCCCTCACTTGCATTTTTAAGAATGTTAGGAGGGGGCAGAGAAGCTGTGGGGAACATTGAGCAATTTTAAATCCCATTAGGAAATACAACAAAAAATAGATAGCTTCCACTTCATTTCTTCCATTTGAAATTAAGATATATACCCTGAAAAATTAATCAACGCCTGAAAGTGATTACTTCTTATAATTAGGAAAAAGTACCTTGTAATCCACTCCTCCAATTATTTTCCGAACCAGTTTAAATGTTAAGGCCCAAAGCTGTGTTCTTTCCCATTCAAGAGTGTCAGAGTTTATCAGGGATTCACAAACCATCCTGGAAAATAGGAATACCCATTCCAGTTACAAGACAGAATTTTGCAATTTCTCTAATAACCAAGGTCTGCATACTCCAGACACTGTATTTGTCATAGTAAGCATTTTTGATAAAGGTACATTATTACTCAAGAACACTTTAAAAAAATTACATACAGTATTTTACATTTTTTACTTGTATGAAAGATTAAACACAGAGTAGAACTAAATGATATTAATTATGTTATACTTTTACTAGAAAGAAATCTAAAAAGCTATTGGTTGAATGTTTACCATCTATCAGTTTGTGGCAGATTGTATTTTTCCAAGATAGCCGCAACCAGATTTTTGATCCCACACACTTTTGAAATGTGACATTGATACTCTTCCCATGAAGAGGGGGGAGAAAGTCTACATTCGTTCGCCTTAAATTTGGGCAGGCCTAAGACTGGCAGAAGGGACACTGTATGACTTGCACGTGTGGGTTCCAGCTGAGGTCCCAGATGACAACCAGGTATTAACCACCAGACATATGAACAGGAGAGCCTTAGTCATGACTCCTGCCCTAGCCACCATCTGATAGCAATCATGAGACACCAAGAAAAAACTGCCTACTGAGCCTACCCAACTACCATAACCATGAGTGTTAATCACAAAATGATTACTACTGTTTTAAGCCACGGAGTGTCGAGGTAATTCATCACGCAGGAAAACATAACTGGAAAAAGTTCATCAAAGTGAGTCATCTTAGCTTCTCACAGCCTGCCTGGATTTGAGCCTTTAAGTATTCAATTCTAAGAATACTGCATCCTAGAAATCTAAAACCTGAGGTATTATGGAGGATTACTTGTTGGGCCTACTTTCCTTCTTCATTCCCTTATCCTTCTACAACCACCTTGATCAATTTCCAAATATTAATAAAAAGAAAACTCTTTGAGAACTGATCGGTGGTTGCCAGGGGAAAGGGGGGTGGGGGGAGGGCACTAGGGGTGAAGTGGTGTACCTACAACAAGACTAATAATGATGTACAACTGTAATTTCACAAGGATGTTAACTTCCATAACCTTAATTAAAAAAAAAAAAAAAGAAAACTCTTTGGATTGCTCATACCCACAAGTAAACATACCTGGGTGGAAGGAGGCCAGTCTCAACTGCCATTGCTAAGCAGTCATAAAGAAAAGAAATTCTTTTGGGACTATGCTGGCCATGAATGAATTTAACAATCCACTGGATACATTGTTCATGAGATTCCTGGAAAGTTAGAAAACCATTATATTTTAGGTCTAAAGTTATATTCTGTAGCTAACAAACAGCTAAGACTACACCTGAGAGTACATCAAGACTATGAATAAGATACTCCACTATAAATATTTGTGGATGAAAACAAGTAAAAAAAATGAAAAAATTCAGGTTTAGTATTTCAGTCATATTAAGCTTTAAATCTTATAATTATATAGATTAAACTCCCACTATTTTTATCACATGGGACCTCCAAAAAGAATAAGATTTTAACATATTCATGGTCGATAGATAACTTTAATAAAGATTGCATAAAGCATTGTAAGCAGTGTTCCTAAGGGCAGAAATAAATATTCCTGTCACTGGGGGGAAAAACTCATTATGAGTTAGTACATTGGCCTCATGAGAATTTAGTGTGAATCTAACCCCTAAGAGCCCAATTATGGACCCAATGACATATCAAATTTCTAGAACTGCACAACTAAATATAATACCAAACTATAGTGACCATATCAAAGTCTGTCGTCTAGGACACCCTCAAGAAGATTCCCTATGTCCTGCCCCTCTGCACTTCCACTGTCCTTCATACACACTTCTACTGCTGAATGTATAATGCTGACTTATAAATGTCTATTTTTTTCCTGGCTCACCTCTTAGAATATAAACTTCTTGAAGAGAAGAGCCATACCTTACCTCACATTTAATGTTTAATAAAATAACTCATGTTTAATGAATTATTAAAAAATTAAAATATGTTGTAAAGATATTCAACATCACTCACAGAAATGCAAAATATAAACCATACTGAGATAAAATTTCTCATGTTTTAGAAACTTTAGAAAAGTTCATTAACACCCTACTGTGAGACTATAGAGAACAGATACCCTTACACACTGCTGGGGGAGTATAAATTAGTATGACCCTTTTGAAAAGCTATTACACAAATTCTATAAAAATTACAAGTAGACATAGCCTCCGATCCAGCAATACCACTTCCAGGAATTTATTGTGTCCCATGTATATTATTAGTATTGTTTAAACTGGAGAAGGTAAGACGCAACCTAAACGTCAGTCAGTAGGTCCTGGTTAAATAAAGGAAGGTGCAGCCATATAAGAAAGCCTGCTATAAGAAAGCAAGAAACGGAGGAAGGCAGAAGTAACTCTTAAGGGATCGATGTAGAATTACTTTCAGAATTTAATACTAAGAGTAAAAAAGCAAGGTGCCAATGAACAGTGTCCACACTATGGGAACATTCCATAAAAAGGATTCTATATGCATAAAATACTTTTCAAAGGAAATAAACGGGGGATACTGGCTTCAGACAGGGAAAAAACAGGTGATTAAACTAAGAGAAATGAAAGGCAGACTTCACTGGGTCCACCTTTTAGCACCTTTTCCATTTTGAACCATATGAATATATTACCTATTAGAAAATAATGAAAACAAATGTAAAAAAATGAATGTACTGCCTCTATGTGATCCATGTCTGTGATCCATGCCAGTGGCTCAGCTGCCAACCGTCCTCATTTTCCTACCCATAACGCCCCCTGAGGAGATAATGCACTAGAGGAACATCAGCTCTTTAAAGACCACACATTTTGTCTTTTTCGTGGATATGTTTTCTGGTGACTGTTCTTTGCTACTAAGTTTTACTGCTCTATCCTCATCGTTATTATATTTTTGCATCCTTATTACAGAACCTTTATATCCTTATTGTGGCATCTATGTATCTTCCCTATGGCATCTTTATTATAGCATCTTTGTAGCAATGCTGTGTCAGTTCCTTTATTGAGTAAATGAATGAAATTTTTATCCTTCAGAATCCCTAACACAGCTGTCTTCAAGTGCACCAAAAAAATCAGAATCGGATCAAAACGACCTTACATAATCTAACATGAGGGAGATTTTAAAGAACATCTTACACTGCTTTGTCATCAACTTGACTTCTCAATACAGATTCTCCACTGGGAGAACACAAATGGAAACCAGAATAGACAAATAAAAGGTGATGACATTTATTTCTCCGCTTCCAGAAATATCTTAATAGCAACATCAAAGCAAACCTAAAAAAAAGGAGTCAAAAATTATCAGCTGAATGTATTGAAAACGCAGTGCTCACCTGAGAAAGACCACCCCAAAACTGTCTGAAGGCCCCCAAACAGCTAATTAGTTTTGTTTTTTCATCTTCAGGGGTGTCCATAAACATGCTAAAAAAACAGAAATCACATGATTTACCACTAGTCTTAAAAGAGGTAATTCCACATAACCAGAACAGTGGATCCTATAAACCTCCAAAATCAACCCAAGAAAATCCTACAAAGATATGCTCACGTAAAAACACGAAAATCTGCCATGCATATACTCACCCAGGGAAAGCCTCTTCTATAATTTCCGTTTTCTGTAAAAAAAGAAAAGTAAATGATGTGAATTACCAAAAAAAAAAAAAAGAAGAAGAAGAAAAAGAAGGCAGGGGGGTCCAGGAACAAAACATTACAATATAACACAGGGCGCGTCCCTCTCAGCAGCAGCACGCAGACACCACCACCACCTGCCCGGCCTGTCTCCGAGGGCGCTGGGGATGCAGCGGGGCCCTTGCATCTGTCCGCAAGGAGAACGGCTGACCCCTGCGCGCACACCGTGTCTTACAAAGGGGCGGTGGGGCGAGGCGGCCGGGCCTGCTACTCGCACCGCTCCCCGGTCTCCCCGTTCGTTCCCCCTCGGTGGCCCCGCCGTCGCCCCCGCTCCCCGGCCGTCCACTCACCACCACCTCCTCAAAAATGCTCTGTAGTTGCGTCTCCATCTGGACCATCGCCCCCGCCTTCCTCGGACGCCGGCGCGGCCCCGACCAGGAACAGGGGCCGAGGGGCGGAGACGCCGCGGGAAACACCCGCGCTCCTCGGCGCTCGGCCGAGCGTCCCTCCCAGGGCCCGGCCAACCACCGCAGCCCGCACGGAAGCCCGGAAGCGCCGGGTGCGCGCCGATTCCGAAACCCGCAGAAACCGGAGAGCCAGCCAGAGGGTTCCGCCTCGGGAGAAGGGCGGCCCGCGGGCCAGACGACAGCGCCCCCACGTGGAGCCTCGAGCCTACGTCCCCCCGAGGCGTCGTCGGCTGCAGGCCGCCACCTGCGGGCTGGAGCGGGAGCTGCGTCCTGCTCGGGCTACTGCTTTTGCATGTGGAGAAGGAATAAAGCTTGAAGCCCCGGGGCTGCCGCCTTGGGGGAACGCTCCTGCCGGAACCCGGGGTCAACCGGAAGTCTGTGAACTGCGACCCCGGGAGGGAGCTCCCTCAGCGGCCTGGGGCCAGGAGTTGAAATCACACTTTTCCTCGTGACAGGACCCTGTTTTCTCAGCAATGGTAATGTCAGAGTGTTGCAGGCTTTCAAGGAAGGTGGAGAAAAGACGAATGAACGCATCATGATTGATTTTTACTTAGAACAATCCGAAAATAATACCTACCGTTTTCAGTTATAGTCATCTAAAAGTAGCCATATTGATCACTTACTGAATAACTTAGGCTCTTTGGTGGGGTGGGGGCGGAGACGGGTGGCAGAGGAGAGGTCTGACCCACTGGTGTGGTCACAGCAGGAGCCAGGTGCGTGAGTGGTGGGTCCCCTCCGCTTCATTCTTTTGAGCCTCGCTTTGACATCTTCGTGGCAGCTGGCCCGCCTTCTTCAAGCTGATTTAGGCGTCTCTTCTGTATCCTCATATAACACCTTTGTGCCTAAGTAGCGGAGTACTTCCTTTACGGAGTGTTTAGTCACCGTTGGCTCAGTGCTAGGCGCGGATGTTGGCGATTTAGTGACCTGTGTTGCAGTTATGGGTGTTGCTGAAGGTCCAAGCTGGAAGGACACCAGAGCCAGAATTGTTGAAATCCAAGTCCCCTAACGATCTCCTGTTCTTTTTTGTGCGCTAACCAGATGCTCTTATTGCAGATCGTCTTTACTCAGATGCACTTCTGAGACAGTTTTCACTAACTCTCTGGACGATTTCCATACAGTGGCGCTGGAGACTGGTCTAGAAATGGATGGCCAGTTTTTATTCAATGAATGGAGCATCAGTAAGCATAATAGAGAAATCGATTTGTATTTGTTTCTGGCCAAAATATAACCTTTTTATTATACAAGTCCTGGCCAATATTAAGATTTGCTGGCGTTTGCTGAGAACACACTGATTTGCAAGGACAGAGCCCCAGTCATTGACCTGGCAGAAACTTAGTTCCCTCCTGTATCCACATGCAACCACCATATGCCATTGTTACCACGGGATAGCTTCTAAAAGCTGAGATGCAAGGTTTCAGATTTCCTGTGGGAGAATGGCTTCAAGAGTTAGGCTTAGGGTCTTAGTTTGCTTTGGCTGCGGTAACACAGTATCCAGTCTGGGTGGCTTAAACAACAGTTGCTTTTTTTCTCAGAGTTCTGGAAGTCTGAGATCAAGGTGCTAGACATCTGAGACCACAGTTTCCCATTTTAGTCAATGAGTCATGATCCATATTATCATTATTTATTTTGATAAATGTATCGATCATATATATTTATAAGTGATAGGGGTATCAGTGGGTTGGTTTCTTTTGAGGTCTTTCTCCTTGGCTTGCACATGCTCATCTTCTCCCTTTGTCTTCACATGGTCTTTCTTTTGTGCACGTCTGTGGCTATTTTCCTCTTCTTTTTTGCTTTTGTTTTTGTTTTTTTGAGGAAGATTAGCCCTCGGCTAACATCCGCTGCCAATCCTCCTCTTTTTTTGCTGAGGAAGACTGGCCCTGAGCGAACATCCACACCCATCTTCCTCTATTTTATATATGGGATGCCTACCACAGCATGGCTTTGCCAGGCTGGCCCCTAATTTCCTCTTCTTATAAGGACACCAGTCATGTTGGATGAGAGCCCACCATAATGACCGTATTTTAGCTTAATTACTTCTTTAAAAACCCTGTCTACAAATATAGTTACATCTTCAACATATGGATTTTGGGGGGCATAAAATTTAGCCCCAAAACTCCTCCCTGTGGTCCCCAAAATTCGTGTCCTTCTAGCATGCAAAATACCTTTACCCCATCACAACAGCCCCAAATCTTAACCCATTCCAGCATCAACTTTAAGTCCCAAATCTTATCTAAATATCTTCTAAATCAGGTATAGAAGACACTTGAGGTATGAGTCATTCTGAGGCAAAATGCCTCTGCAGCTGTGAACTTGTAAAACCTGATAAGTTATCTGCTCCCAAAGCACAATGATAGGACAGGCCTCAGCCAGGTATTCTCATTCCAAAAGGGAGAAATTGAAAAGATTAAAAGGGTCACAGGTTCCAACCAAGTCTGAAATGTAACAGGGCAAATTCCAGTAGATTTTAAGGGTTGAGAATAATCCTCTTTGGCTTCATGCTCTGTCCTCCAGGCCCCCTGGGATGGTGGCAAGAGTGAGGAGGGCTTCTATGGGAGGGTACCCCTGTGGAGATTGTAGGCACCTGAGTGGGATGAGGTGGGCATCCAAGCACGGGAGGGGGTGGTGGTGAGATTGAGAGGCTGGTTCCCTACAAGGGAGTTTATCAAAGAAGCAAAAATAGTAAGTTCAATGAGAGTCAGGTTTGACACTGTGGGAGATGGGGGATACATAAACAGAAAGGGGAAAAGTAGAATGAACCCCGTAGTGCTTGGTAGGAATTGGAATTTTGATATAAACTCATGGATTTCAATAGCTAGTTTTGGAAATAAGTAGAGATGATAGGTATAATGTGCACACACACGTAAACACACATGTGCACACACTCATACATACATTATTTAGCTCTAGGAATGGAGAGGGCCTGGGAGCAGCTGCTCCAGTGATCACACCTGCAGCTCAGATCTAACTACCGCTCTCGACTTAAAGGAGTCAGCATCTTGGCAGTAATGCTTGCTCACAAGGCTGGGCCAGGGAAAGTACAAGAGAAGCATGAAGCATCTTGTTTTACCAGAAAGCTAGAAAATTCTTAAAGAATAATGGGAGCTTGAAACTGTTCCCACTGGCCGAATTAGTCACAATAGGAGCATCAAAGTGAATAATGATAATAATGGATTATAACTCATTGAGTAGAATAGGAAACCGTGGGTGCATAAAGATGTAAATAAATAGATGGGTAAATGAAAATTTTGCTGAGAAATTGTATATTTTGTACAGTTTCAATGCAATTTCACATATAATACGTATTCATAATAATGAGTATTATCATAAGGGTAACTTCACAGTGGAGAAGCTGGAAGCCACCACTTTAATCAGGTGATCAAAGTGAACAGAATAAGGAAGGGGACAAATTGAAATCATGCACTGCCTTTTAGGATGTGTAAGAAGGACACAGCATCATTACACTTATTCTCCTGCCACCGTTTTATATCCTGAATCTTCATGGGGAAAGAGAAGACAATACTGCATTGAGGGACATTCTACAAAACCAGTGTGTGATATTCAAATGTGTCAAAGTCAAGGACGTCAAGGACTAACTGAAAAACTTCCAGGATGAAGGAATTGTTCCATGACAACTAAATGCAAATGTGATTTTGAATGGAATCTTTTCACTCTAAAGGACAACTGACAAAACCTGAATGGGATCTGAGGATTAGATGGTAGAAATGTATCAGTGTTAGTTGTCTGATTTTTATAGTTATGTAGGAAAGTGCCCTTAGGTAGAGGATATGTACACACTGAAGTGCTTGGAGAAGATGGGAGACCAGGTTGGCAACTCACTCTAAAATAGTTTAGGAAAATTTGTTCTTTGTGTTGGTACCTCCAACTTTTCTATTAGTTTGTAGTTATTTAAACATAAAAACATTTACTAAAGGTGAAATCACATTTGCGAGAAATAAAAATAACGCCAGCAGTTGCCTCCATGTATTTGAATACGAAAGATAGACTCTTCCAAACCAACGCTCAGTGACAAGAAAGAGATGGTCCTGTTAATTCTGTGTGCCATAAGCAATAGTCAGTCTGTTCTGTTAAAATAGTCCCCTGAGTCCTTATCTTGGAATTGCTATAAAATGGTATAATTTCCTGAGCAGAAAATGTCAAACCAAACTACAATGTTCACTAGAATGAGAAAAGAGCAGATAAGAAGAGGACTGGTTGGAGATGGCTTTCCTCAAAAATGACTAAGCTCTCAGTGGGAAGAAAAATTACCTGGAGCAGCTAAAAGCAGATGGAGCAAAAGGGGGAATTTTGCTCACTTAAGGAAGTGTGCTAAGGGTCAAAAAAGTGCAACTCAATTGGCTCAAGGTGGAGGCTTGGTGCTGGGAACTGGAACTAAGTCAGAAGTTCAGGAGACAAGGAAAGACAAGGAGATGGAGGTGCCCAGAAAGTCCACTACAAGGTGAGAGCATCCTGGAGGTCTCTGTGGAAAAGGCTGATTATATTTAGATCATGGTTAGAGCTGGTCTCATGACAAAGAGTTGGATCAGCCTGGAGAGGGAGGCAGGGTAGACGGCACTCAGAACTGGAGGACCCTGAAAGCCAGGATGGGAAGTCTGAGTCAGCAGCTAATGAGATGATTGCTTTGGGCTTGTAAATAATGGAGTGAGCTACAAGAAAGAAAAATAAGATAAAATAAACCACTTGGTTTAGAAGAAATATTGGACTAGATCTGAGGGTCAGAGGATGTACCTGCTTCCCTAAGGAATAAGGTATCACAACTCTAATGGGAAGCTGGAAACCCTGGATGCTGAGGATGGAGATGAAGCAGCTTGGGGGCTTTGGAAGATGGGAGTAGAGGATAGGGAATAACTCAGCAGATGCCATCAGCATGTGAGCGACTTAAGGACATCATCTCTGTCTTCATGTTTTCTATTCTAAATACTAATAAAATGTCATAAATAAATAAATGAATAAATACATGAAAGGACACTGAAATTGTAAAGGAAGCTGTGGAGAGTAAGCTGGGTTCCATGTAACAAGCAGATAAGAAGTTATCCTGTGTAATCAATGAAGTGAAAATCCCGTTGGCCAAGACCATAAAAAATCCCATTGGCCAGGTATCAGAGTCCAGCGGTTTTTGAGGACTTTGCCCTAGTCCTGGGGAGTGAGCCATTGCTTGGGGATGGCATGGTGGGGGTAGGGGATGGAGGTGGGGATATGGGTCCTTGCTTCACTGGAGACCAGGAATACTGGAAGCCAGCGCTTTCTGGATTTTAGAGTGAGGAGTAAAGTGAACTAACATGAGAACTGTCTCCCCAAGGTAAGGGCTAGAGATAGGGTCTGCAGATGGACTGGAGATGACACAAAGACTGGACGACTCTGATAAGCACCTGTGTCAAGCTTGCTGAGTGACCTGAATCTATGTATGTAGTTGTAATTACAGACACACACGAACAAATGGACTCTGGTATTAAATAGCCTAGGTTCCCATCCTGACGCTTCCCACTTAACTGTGTGCCAAGCCCTTTAACCTCTTGAAGCTTCAATTTTACCAACTGCAAAACTGTCAATTCCTGTGGGAAGGAAAGGGGAATGTGCTTAAAGAATTCAGTCCATACCAGGCATAGAGGAAGCGATCTATAATCGGTAGGTCTGGTTACCTTATGCACTTTAACTCCCTCTTTGAGACAGCTGGGCCCGTCAGCAGAGTTCAGGTGATGTGGAGAACTCCAAAATAAATTGAAAAGAGGGAGAAAGTCCTTGTCTCAGGGGTAAGACCTTTGGAGGGGACATTCACACTTTGTTTGTGCGTGGGTAGGTCAAAAGGAAAGTATCCTGATAGTTCTGAGGCTGGAAGGATGTTACTGGGGAGCTGTTCTGGGAACCCCTGTAAAGGAACATCATCTAACCATGTTAGCGTTTGTGTATGTGATGGAGGGCCAGGATGGGGACAGGAGTGGTTGCACAGTAATGAGTATTGTGTGATGCTGTATCGAAAGAACTTAACTTTGACCAAAAAGAGGTGTGGTCTTTGTCCTTGACTTCTGGAAGGTAATCTCTAAACTCTTGGGATGTGATGGCTGACAGAAGTGTTTTGGTTTGCCTGGGGTCATCTTAGATAGATTAACAATGTGATTGAGGTGGAGAAGGTCATGAAGTATCAGTTCAACTTCTGGAAGGACTGAACTTTGAGATGGACAGTCTTGTGCCTCATTATGTGGGCAGTCAACCATGCCAACATAACGGAGCCCCATAAAATCTCTGGGCACCAGGCTCAAGTGAGCTTCCCTGGTTGGCAATATTTCATATATGTTGTCATGTATTGATGCTAGGAAAGTAATGCTGTCCACTACTCCATGGGGAGAGGACAACCTGAAACTCTGCATTTGAAACTTCCCTGGACTCTGTCCTATGCGCCTTTTCCCCTTGGGTGATTCTAATCTGTATCTTTTAGCTATAATAAACCATAACCACGGGTATAATATGAGTCCTTCTAGAAAATTATCAAAGCTAAGAGTTATCTTAGAAACTCCCAAACTTGGAATTGGTGTCTGTAGTGAGGCTGATCTTGGGGACTGTTCCTTCTAACTACACATGTCACAATTCCATTTTTGTTGGTGGGAGGGAGGGAAGGAAGAAGAGGGGGAAGGAGGAAGAGAAAAAAGAAAATGTCACCCACTGTCTATCTGTGATAGGTATATGTTTGCAAGCACATGGAGAAAGCATGGAAGTATTTTTGCTAGTGGAAGGCAGAATAACTCCCCCTGCCCACCACCCACCACACACAGAAAGATGTTCAAATCCTAATGCCCGGAACCTGAAAGTATGTTGGATTACATGGCAAAGGGGAATTAAAGTTGCAGACGGAATTAAGATTGCTAATCAGCTGACCTCACAATAGAAAGGTTACCCTGGATTTTGTAGGTAGGCCCAAGGTAACCAAAAGGGCCCTTACATGTGGAAGAGGGAAGTGGAAGAGGAGAGTCAGAAGGACATGTGACTAAGGAAGAATGGTCAGAAAGATGCCAGATTTCTGGCCTAGAAGATGGAGTCAAGGGGCCATTAGGCAAGGAATGTGGTTAACTTGCAGAAGCTGGAAAGGGTAATGAAACAGATTCTTCCCCTAGAGGCTCCAGAAAAGAAACAAGCCCTGCTGATAGCTTGATTTTAGTGAGATCTGTATCAGACTTGTAACCAATAGAACTGTAAAATAATAAATTTGTATTGTGTTTTGAAGCCACTGGTTTGTGATAATTTGCTACAGCAGCCACAGAAAACTAATAGAAATGCCTGAGTATCAATATTGGCTCCCTGAGAGGGATGGGAGAGATTATTTGACTTGTTATTCTTAAGTAATACTTAAAATAGAGTGGCAACTTCTTTCTTAGAAGATATTCTCTTTACTTTTGATGCAGAAGAGTCCAACATGAATGTTCTACAAATAACTCAACCTCATTAGGTCCAAAACCTAACTTGTAATCTTTCCTGAAAACTTGACTCCCCTCCTGGTGCCCCTCTCTCTGCCAGTGATGCCACTCTTTTCTTAGCCACCTGAGTTCAGAATCAGTCTCTAAGCTCAGGGGTGCTGCCTTCATATTTCTCAAACCCAACAGTTATTTTCTATTTTCACTGCCTTCATCTGGCTTGTCCCCTGTCATAGAACTGTGACAGCTATGCCCACCTGGCCTCTCTGCCTTCCTCTCTCCCCACTCCCGTCCACTCATACTTTGGCTTTTCATTTCCTCCAGACTCACATTTTAATTTCTTCAATTTAGCCTTTTCCATTTCTTTTGTCTTTCTTTTGCTACAAAATGCCTTCTTATTCCAAATTTATTATTCTTTCAATCATACCTCATAGATTTTACAGACTGAAGAATTCTAATTTTTATATTCTATTCTGCCTTATAAAAACCTCATTGTCCTGGATCATTTTATTTATATATAGGAGTTTTGACTCAAATAGTACTTTAACTCATATTAGTAGTGTTCATTGTGTTGTCCAGAATTAAAAACTTTAGTTTTCCAGTTATACATTTTGAAATCAATTCCTAATATTATTAATATAATTAGTAACTCCTTTTTGCAGTTATAATTTTTCAAAGTATTATATGTAAATATTAAAAAGATGACTAATTCTCCAAAGGTCATATTAAAAAATAACAGTTCCTGACCAAACTTCTCCCCACCTTCAACTCTCACTCCCCAGACGTAACCATTTTCAATTCTTTTTCTTAATGACATACTCTTTTTTTTTTTTTAAAGATTTTATTTTTTTCCTTTTTCTCCCCAAAGCCCCTCAGTACGTAGTTGTATATTCTTCGTTGTGGGTCCTTCTAGTTGAGGCATGTGGGACGCTGCCTCAGCGTCGTTTGATGAGCAGTGCCATGTCCGCACCCAGGATTCGAACCAACGAAACACTGGGCCGCCTGCAGCGGAGCGCGCGAACTTAACCACTCGGGCACGGGGCCAGCCCCAACATACTCTTTTTTTTAAAGACTGGCACGTGAGCTAACATCTGTTGCCAATCTTTTTTTTTTTTTTCTTCTCCCCAAAGCCCCCCAGGATGTAGTTGTATACTCTAGTTGTGCCTCTGGTTGCGCTATGTGGGACACCGCCTCAGCGTGGCCTGATGAGCGGTGCCCTGTCTGCTCCGAGGATGCAAACTGGTGAAACCCTGGGTCACCAAAGTGGAGCGTGTGAACTTCACCACTCAGCCACGGGGCTGGCCGCATGACATGCTTTATCCCACTATTTCTTGCTATTTCAGTTTTACGTATTAGGTATTGACTTCTTATTATGAAAGATGAGTATTTAGTGTTCCATTTCCTCCTTCTCCATCCTAATCATGTATCAGAATTTGTTGGTTAGATAATTATAGACTATTTACATTGTTCTGTCTCTATAGCTGTTATTTACACTTTAGCAACACAGTGCATTCTGGTTACACTTTCCTTTTCTGGGGTTTGTCTTCGGAGTTAATATTTGTCTCCTGTTTTTTTCTTTGCTTAGTTTTGAATGTGCCTATCACTACTTCATCCAGAAACCTCTGCCTGAGATATTAATCTCCTCTCTGGAAGTGTTTCGTCTTGCTCGAGGGGACATCCTTCCTGGAACCTCTGCCCTCCGCTGCCAGTCAGATTGGCTGCTCCCTGAGCCACCTCTTGGCCACTGTCCAGGGGTGGCATCCTGGTGGTTCTCTTTTGCTCTCTCCTATCTGCACCTCTCGTTGCTCGGTTTCATGTCTTCCTCTTCCTCAGTTTACTCCCTTGTTTTGGGATGGAGGAGAGCAAATCCTCCATTAACTTCCTCAGAGAGACTGTTTCTTTCCCCTCAAGTTTTCATTTTGAAAAGAAATTAAACCTTGAGAAAAATTGCAAGAATTTTACAATCAACACATATTTTAAACATTTTACCACATTTGCTATTTCCCTCTATCTCTTCCTTTCTCTCCTCTCTGTCCTTCCCTGCTCTCTGCCAATCTAATTATCTCTATGTGAACTATTTGAGAATTATTTACAGATGTCATAACTTCACCCTTAAATACTTCATCATATTCCTTCAGAAAGTCAGGCATTTAGACCTAACTTGCATAACAACAGTACACTTATCACTCTCAGGAAAGTTAACATCCATACAATACTATTGTCTACAATACATCCATACTCACATTTCCTCTATGGTCCTGATCATGTCCTTTACTTACTGCTTTTTTCTTCCACCCAGGGTCCAGTCACGGGTCTTGCACTGATTTAGTTTTTAGGTTTCTGTAGTCTCCTTTAATCAGAACAGTTCATTAACCCTTTCTTTCCCCCACTTTTCATAAAATTGACATTTGAAGATTCCAAGTGAGTTGTTTTGCAGAATGTCCATCAATTTGGATTTGTCTCATTTCTCATGATTATATGCAGGTTAAACATATTTTATTTTCTGTAGGTGTGTTATTTAGGTCATGTTGTATATAACTTTCAAAGGGTTGTTTCTTAGAAGGTTTAACTCTTCGCCTTGGAGACTGATGTAAGCTATATAGGAAACAAATACATGCAGATATACACAAATAAAGTTTGTGCATAATTTCAAGTGGCTCACAGACCTTCTCTTGAAGCCTACCCATGCAAGTCCATGAGATTTTGGCAGACTCTGCTGTAAACACAAGCAGCATGGGTGATGGGACTCACGTTCCCACTACTCAGCAATAGAGCTTGAGTTACTTTTGTTCTTCTGGTGAGGAAGAGTTGCTCTGAGCTAACACCTGTTGCCAATCTTCCTTTTTTTTGCTTGAAGATTAGCTCTGAGCTAACATCTGTGCTAATCTTCCTCTATTTTGTATGTGGGTCACCACCACAGTATAGCTTGACGAGTGCATTAGGTCCACACCTAGGATCCAAACCTGCAAGCCTGGGCTGCCAAAGTGGAGGGCACTGGAGTTAACCATTATGCCATGCAGTCAGCCCCTTGAGTTACTTTTTAAGTCCATAATGTTTCTTAGAATATTACTTCTTAAGGTACTATTGTGTGCTTTTTTTCCCCGAAGTTCATTATGTTCAAGTTATAACCCCCAGTTAGGATTCCAACCTAAGAATGTGACTGTATTTGGAAATAGAGTCTTTAAAAAGATAATTAAGTTAAAATGAGGTCATTACAGTGAACCCTAATCCAATATGACTGGTTTCCTTAGGAGAAGAGAAGATTGTGACGCAGACAGAGACACAGACGTGTATGTACAGAGATGACTATGTGATGATGCAGGAGAAGATAGCCGTCTGCAAGTCAAGGAGAGAGGCTTTTGAAAAAACCCACCCTACTGACACCTTGATGTTGGACTCCCAGCCTCCAGAACCGTGAGAAAATAAGTCTCCGTTGTTTAAGCCCCCTAGTCTGGGGTACCTTGTTCTGGCAGCCCTACAATCTAACACAGGTACCTTTCTGAATTCCCTTAGAAAAGTTTATCACTTCCTCTATTCCCCTGGTGCTTCATTCATACCACTAGTATAGCACATTCACACTACGTTATGGTTGAAAATGTCTGTTTCTTCTACCAGACTGAAGCTCTTTAGACTAGATACAGAAACTGAACATTCTTGCATCTCCTAACTCCTGGCGTAAACTCTGGGCCTTGGTGGTACTCAGTTATCATTTGTTACTCTGGATTGAATAACAGCATCCAAAGTACATTTATTTCATGGGTGAGGCTTCGTTTGATGTAATAGCTATTTCTGAAATGCTGGATGCAGAGAGAGATTTGGATCACATGCAAAGTTATATCTATAAACTTATCAGAATCTATACCAATTTGCTTCACTAGACATTTATGAGGTGGACTTAGACCTCTAAGGTTATTTCTGAAACCATTACATAAGTTATTCAGCAAGTGTTATTGAATGTCTTCTAGGTGGTGGCCATTGTGTTAGACACTGGAGGAAAATGGAAGCCTAAATTACCCAGTCCCTGCCCCCATGGAAATGACATGCCTGAGGGTTTGGGGAAATAACCCACTTCCTGCTAGAGTTCAGAGAAGTAGAATGAACCCACAGCCTGTACCTTCATGGACCGGCACTTGTGGGGCTGCCTCCCAGCCTTGGAGAGCCCAGGGAGCACGGTGGCCCTCTGCTTAGGACCTCTCTTCTGGTGATGTCTCTAGAATCTGAGTCGTGAGAGAGGCCCTCTTAAGAACACTGAACACAAGAAGAGCCTACTAAAGCTTAGAAAATTACAGGAAATAAAATGGTTTCTGAGTTTTGAAATGAACAAGAGAGGGCTGCTAGAATTCTAACACTAAGAAGTCAGATTTCTGCACTGGAGGCAAGGCTAGAGAAGCAGTCCTCCAGGCCCCAGGGACACCCTGAGAAATGACGGCTGTCCAGTAGAAAACAATTGCGACACCACAGAAGGTGTGAAATCAGGTTTCTGACTTTCTGAATCATCAGTTGTAGTAACCAATGGTTCAAGTGACAAGCTGGCACAGATTTCTCTGGTTCAGTACATTAGTGCCAGGCTTTGAGGCCTGGAAGAATTAGGGGGTAGATCGGGGATCAGCAATACTGCAAAGGGTCAGTTAGTAAATATTTGAGCTTTGTGGGCAGAGGGGCAAAACCAAAGATAATATGTAGGTTTGCATATGAAATCAAAGATGTGTGCACTTACAAGAGAGGAAAGAAATTTTCACACATTTTTAATGATAAAATTCAAAATGATATAGTAATAGAGTACATTTTTTCCTTTTTGGTAATATGGGTCTGCTAATAAGAAGAATGGAACTCTTGTTTTTCCCTCAGCGTTGAGGGAAAACATTTTGTGTAATTGAGGTTCAAAATTACTGTTCCCTATCTCCAGGTTGATTATAAATGTTTATCTGTGCTGACCAGTCATGAGATTGTGTGTGTTTCATTTTGGAAAATGTCTTTTCCCGCCTTAGGTACTGCAAAATACTGATATTAGTTCATGAGCATTGATTCTACTTTATCATAGCCCTTGCGTGGATGTCTGGGAACTCAGCCACTTTACTGATGTTTCAGTTCCAAGGACTTGGGTCCCATAGTCAATGCTGACATTTGCCTTGTCCTCTCTTGTATCCCATTGCCTCTCAGCCTTGCTTTGGCGTTGCTAACACCAGTCCCACCTAGACAGCTGGTTCTAGATTCAGCTCCAGTGTTGGATCTCCCATTGCCAGGGACTAGCGTCTGTCCTTCCTATACCAACGGCCTACGTGGTTAGCTTTCTGCTCACGGCATGCTCACCCTCTCCCTGTGGGTTTTTCTGCCTTTTCCTCCTGGTGGGCCCTCCTTGAAGTTGGCCACCTGCCCACCTATCCCTGCTGTTATGTTATTTGAGGTCTCCCTGCCTTGATAGGCTCCTTCTTGCTGCTGGACCTGAGCCTGGTGTCTGCTTCCTCTCACCACCCCACTCCATGGATCAAGTTTCTGTGGACTTTCCCAGTCTGGCTTGTGCAAAAACCATCCAGGCTCTAGTGCCAGAACCAGAATGAACAGGTTTATGAGACTTAAGGAAGTTGATATCAACAGGCCTCTGGGGCTTTCCCGAGACTACAGCTAGTGGGTTTCCTGTGATTTTAGAAAACTTCTTAGAATGGGCTTAGAATGCTGTGGACACAGGGACTTGTAGAATGTGAAAAATGTTTATGATTGATGAGGGATGTGAGGGCAGCTGCCTTTCAGAGCACATTCTAGGCCATTAAGCATCAGAATATGCAGAGTGAGGCGTTCAGAACCCAGAAGGTGCCGATTGTTCTGAAGCTGAAGGGAAAAGAAGAGAGAGGCTTCTAAGTTAAGCAACTTAGGAAGTGTAGGTTCAGATCTGGATGACTCAGACAGTCTATTCCAAAGTCTAAGTTGCGTGGAAGGTGTGGATTTGGCTGGTGTCCACTGCCCAGGTGAACTGTTAGGAATAAGTTTCTAAGACTTGAGAGATCGAAAGAGGTTGAGGTTTAGGGTTCAGTTAGGGGAGTTGGTATAGCAGAAAATATAACTAGACACTGGTTATGACTAGATGTTGGGCAAGGCCAACCTCTCTGCTCTACCTACCTGTATATGCCCTGGGTAGATTCTCTGAGGTTTACTCACTTCAGGAGCCGAAGGACTAAGATATTTCCCCCTTATAATATTTAAAAGTTAGTAATTTAGAGATAATCTTAGATGACCTTAAAAATAAAAAAAGACTTTGATGTCAAGTCAATTAACTTGTAAGTCACAGAGACAAGACTTTATCAGAGGCCTCTTGACTTCCTTACCTAGTGTTTTATGTGCTCTCAGGGTTGAAAAGGGGTGCGAGATGAGGGTGGAAGAAGAAAGGAGGGAGATTCTGGCCATGTGGGAGATAATGAATCCCAGAGTGAAAATATAAAGCCAGAGTCAGTGGTACCCTAGTAAACAAAGCTGGTATCGGATCAAGTGACATCTTGGAGAGTACCAGGAAGCAGAGTCTGAAAGTGCAGCTAGGGTATCAAGTAAGCATTCTGGAGTCAAGGTGTACAAATTCACACAGGAAGTATCAAGGCAAGAAGTTAAAAATCAACAAGACAGTCAGAAACCTTGAGAACAGATCCTGGAGGTCCAAATACAGGAGAGAGGTCATAAGTGAGGCAAAGCCTTAAAAACAAGGAAAAATGTGAGAAGACGTTCAAAAGGTGTATCAGTCAGGGTTCTCCAGAAAACCTGAACAAGGATAGAGAGAGGGGAAGGGGAGGAGGAGGGGGTGGGAGGGGAATGAATTGGCTCACTTGATTGTGGTGGCTAGCAAGATGGAAATTTATAGGGCAGGGCTGGCTGGCAGGCTGTAAACACAAGTTAATGCCCTGGTCTTGAGGCGGATTTCTTCTTCTCTGGTTAAACTCATTTTGTTCTCAAGGCCTTCAACTGGTTGGATGAGGCCCACTCACATTAGTGAGGGTAATGTCTTTTACTTAATGTCAACTGATTGTGGATGTTACCCATCTACAAAATACCATCACAACACCACCCTAGATTAGTGTTTGATTAAATAACTGGTTGCTATGGCCTAGCCAAGTCAACACGCAAAGCTAACCACCACAGAGGGGAAGATAACAGCAGGAGTGCTGTGAACCAGTGTCCAGCAGATGAGATAGATTGTCCTAATGGCAGAGAGGCAATTAGAACCCTGAAGCCCAGAAAAATAGAAAGCAAATGTCAGATGTTGAGATAAAAGTCATAGATCCTAGGAATCTCCTAATTTTGAGGCAAATTGTGATGTAGGCTTGATCTTCCTTTACACATTCAGTATGAGTCAACAACGACAATAACAACAAAACACCCTGAAGAGGGAGTCTGAGGACCTGGTGGAATCTGACTTCTGCGCTGTCACTAACCAAGGTGATCTTGGGCAAGTGATCCGGCCCCTTGGGTCCTCTGGCCTTATCTGCAAAATGACCAAGTTTGATTAGAATCTGGAGTGAATGTTTGCAGAAGAGAATTCAAAAGTGTATTCACCGCTCAAAGCAAAGTGTTTACACTGACCTTGGATATGTATAAAACCCCTTGGCTGCATATAAAATCCCATATCAAAAGCACTGCTGTCTTAGCCCAAACTCCAGAAAATTCTAATTCAATTGAAGTGGAGCCCGGGCTTTAGAATTTAAAAAGTTAAAATTAAAAAAACTACTTTGGCTGCTTCTAAGTTTATCTTGTGCTGAGAACCACTTGCCAAATGTATTCAAATATGTTTTTGTTCATTTCTGAATTTTAAAGTCCTGGTAATCCATTGTGGTCCATGGAAAGAAGTCTGCAAGACCCTGGATTAGATGATCTTGGTGGCATTTTCTAGTTTGAAAACTAATTCCTTCTGTTATAGCAACAAATGCAGATGCTTCCACTAGTGAGGCCTATGGGTGGAAGTGGTGAAGTGGGGATGTCCTGGACCGAGGGAGTGATGGGGAAAGAGGGCTCAAACCCTCACAGCCATGAGAGGAAACGTGGCTCTTATGCTGAAGATGTTTCCTTACAGGAGTGGACTTCACAGAAAAAGGGGTTTGATGCGATTTTCAGAAATATCCTTAACACTTAGGAGTCATTGTATATTAGGATGGATTCTTATCCTCTTTCTTTCCTCTGCTTTTAGGGTTGGAATAGTTTACAAAAGTATTTTCCGAAGAGTGGACTGCAGCCTAGAGGGTTTTTACAATCTTTACGTTAGAAAAGAGTTCTTGAGCTTCATTTGACCAAAGAGGTTATCAAAGGACTGATGTTCCCTGGGATCACGCTTTGAGAATTTCTGCCTCAGGGTCATTTAAACTGGAAGAGCTTAATGCCCACGATTTACTGTAGCACTCTTTGACCACAGTGCTATTTATTTAGCTTCTTTCATCATAAAGCTGTAACCCCTTGGCTGCATGAAGGACATGCATCAGGATGCTGTGGTCAATATATATATATATAAAAGAGAGAGTTTAATTGGTTAGTGAAAGTTTCCTTGGGTTTGGGGAGTTAGAAGACTTGGGTTCTAGTTCCACCTCTGGCGTCTGGTAACTATGTGACTTGGGACAGGTGAATCCCATCACTTAATGTCAAATAATCAGAGCGTTACTTTACTCATTTACAAAATAGGGCTGAAATGTTTATAACGGATATTGTTAAGTTTGACATGACATAATGCATATAAAAACATATCAAATTATGAACAATGTAAAAAACAAGACATAATTATCACATAATTAAATACTTTATATAGGTTCAACAGAGTTGGAATTCCTGCTATGGTTAAAGCACATTTTTAATATGTTGGTTTTCAACTGTGACATGAAGTTTATATAAATGTAGAAACTCCCTGGAATTTCTGTAACAAGGCCTTTTGTTTTGGGTTATTTTTAAAGAAAATAAATGGTCAGATTGTATTAAAATTTGATTATTGTAGCATTCTTTTTACATACATTTTGCTTAACATTTAGTATAAACTGTGAAGAGGACAAGATTGTCTACAGTGTACTGGAAATGAACTTTCATCTCTCAACACTATTGTCACTACAGTTTTTTTCCTCTCTCTCGATTGCCCAATCACTAAAGAGCTGTGACCTTCCTAAACATTTAAAAGTCAGCCCCAGCCATGTAACTCGTACAGTTTCTCTGCCAGAGTAGCAAAAGGAAGGAATACTGTAGTCTGCTAGTAAAACAGGTTTATGTAGTTAACAGAACAATGGATTCTATGCTGTCTTTATCAATGGAAGAACCTGTTAAGAAGAACTCTATTAAGAAACTTAAAATAATTTGTTTTGTAAGTATAGTTTTTAATTCTAGTCTTTCTAGCATTGTGAGAAATGTTAAGTGTATGACTCTCTATTTATAGTTGTGTTGCTATATTTAAATGTAATGTTTTAAGTGATTGTGTTCAGTTTTATCCCTTATGACAAGTTAATCATATTTTACAAATTTGAGTAACATCAAATTCATATTTGATCAAGCTAAAAAGTTGGGATCAGTGGCAGGACACTTTGCGGCATTGATTTTACTCTGATTATAATTGGTAACCTCCAAAGTTACCTTTTTATTGCATGAATATTTTAAGACCAGAGCGTGAGAAATTAAAACCCCAATCTTATATTCTTTATTGGACTGCTGATTTTATCCCATTTTACTTAACTCCTAGAGATCGTCTCTTTTTCCTGTTTTCACTTTGTTATTCATTTGTATGGTAAGATCTTCCCTGTCATGAAAAGAAATCTTTCTTTGATTGTATTACTCTTTCTTTTTCCTTTACCATCAAACTTTTGGGAAAGAGGGAGTTGTATCCACTGCCTGGGTTTTCTCACTACCCAACTTCTGTTCTCTGGCTTTGTGTTTACTGTCATCCCCTCGAAAGTTGGTCCTTCTCCCCTGTCCTTGTCCTGCTGAGTATCCATAACAACAATATATGGATGTTGTTGAGTATTTTCTCATTTTGAATTGTTCTTTCCCTTTGCTTGAATGATGGCTTTGAAATTTCCATTTTTATGATGTTTCTCCTTACCTGCATTCTTGGCTGATTTATCTTTCTTTTCATTGCATGTTGCACTTAAGTGTTCCACCAAATCCTATCTAAGGATCTTTGCTTCAGGCAATCTCATCTTCTTTCATGGTGCAGTTTTCTCCTGACTTCCCTACTCTAGTTAGTGTCACCACCGTTCCGTGACTCAAGCACAGTTTCGAGGAGTAAATGACACATGTGGAAGCATTGGGCCCAGTGACTATAACAAAGGAGACCGTGAAGACATTCTATTTATTCAGTATTCTTCTGGGAACTTTGAGTGGTCTTCTAGTTCTTAGGCCGTTTATTATATTTATCCTATCTCACAAAGTCAGGAAATTATAAGCTCCTTGGGAACAAAATTTGGACATCATTTATTTCCCTTCTTTGTATCTTTCTAGGGTTTATTAGTACATATAATATTTTAAAATCGTAGTTTGAAAGGTACCCTAATGTTCCCAAATTTTAACGAAAGTTTCAATTAACAAATTTAAAAGTATGTACTGTGTTTCTAGGATGTTAAATTCAGCTGAGCCAAAGCCAAATGCTGCGTTCTCAGTGACTGCTGGAGCCTAGAGTGCTCCTCTCTGCACTTTGTAGAGAGCTTGAGCTAGGTTAAGATACAGATGCACCTCGATATCAAGAAACTTATTCAGAAGTACCTATTTAGAGCAAATGAATATATGGGAGATTGAAAATGAAACTTCTTACTCTCAAGGAGCTTACAGAATAATGCAGCGAGACGCTAAGATTTAACACTACACAGTTTTAAAGCCTCCCAAGGACAGCAAGATGTTTATTTTTCCAGCAAGTTTGAATGGTGAATGGACCAGCCCTAAGATGTCAACCAAACTATGCCAATTTGTAAATCTATGATGCATGAAATTTACCATGGGAAAGTTTCCCAGTGTTTTGTTGCCTGGTAGTATTCCTAGCCACACTCCCCTGTGGCTTTCGAGCGTCATAATAAGGAACTAAGTGCAAATGCTGTTATTTAATAACTGTTTGTGATCCCCTTTTCCTCTCCATCCTCTCCACTGAATGCACACCTGCTGGAGGGTCATTGACCCTTGGGATAGCTTTGAAACTTCATATGATCATTGTTTTCATAGTTTTAACATATTTCCCCAATTGTTGAATTCTCCTGTATTGTAAGAGTTAGATATGTTAATTTTTCAGCTGATTTTCAGAATAAATGTAAACAAAAAATCTGTAGTTTATGTAGGTCTATATTATCTAAGCAAATTTTGATTTTGTGTTTTTTTCTTTCATAAAAGTGATACTTTTTAAAGCCACAACAAAGGTTACTGGTAGTGTAAAACGGTTTCCTAAGGAATCTGTGTGTTTGTTGCATTTATATTCTTTATGTCAATACACATTATTCAAGCTCTATCATCCAGCATGCTTATCATTGGACTTAATGGATGGAGAAAGAGGTCAGTGGGAAGAATTCTCCTGAATTATATCACAGTTTAATTCTAGTCAGAGCATAAAGTCCACTACACTGAAGAGCTTTGTCAGCAGTCGTGGTAATGAATGACACACACGATTTTTGGTCACACAGCTTCCAAGTTACCCTACATTATTGGTTTGAGCTGTAGAGTAGAGCAGGTTGTTTGCCAGTTAATTAATTGGACACTGTATTTTTACGTATGTTAAATATTCGCATTATCCTCTGATGGACCGGATGAGGAAGAAGAACCCTGCTCCCTAGGAATGAAGTAGTGAACATTTCACAGTTTTGGAGTGCTTTTAGAGAAATGATTTCCAAGCATCTGTCTAGTTAAGAAAGAAAACTGGGCAAAAAGTAAATGGCTCCATTGGTTTCGTTCACGCTTTAACTTAATCTGGGATTAAGCTCACTGGGAGTTATGTATTTGAATTTGAAGATCTGTAATAAATGGTATTTAAAAATTCTTCCCAAACCTTTCTTACTTCCAGGCATTAAATGAAATTATGTACCTCTATCATTGTTGGATCTGGTATCAGGCATAACTAGCACACTGTGTGCCCTTAATATTCACTGAGGGAGCCTGGTTGTCTGGATCTTTGTACATTTTAAAAATATTGTAAGGTCACTTTCCTTTTTTGTAATAGGTTCTTCTCGCTTTGTTGGTGATTGTGTCACTTGGATTAGGGCTGGGCCTTGGACTCAGGCAACCGGAAAAGCAAGGTATACCCCTCAGCAATGCCTCGGAACACGCTATGGTGCCGCTTGCCCCTCACCTTCACCTGTGAACACGTGTGCACTCCTCTCCCAAGCTCTTTCTCTCCTCCATGCGGCGCTCTCTTACGAGGCTTCTCCTTCTGCCAACCCCACTTACTGGGAGCCCGCATCCCTGGTTGGCACTGTCCACTGTCTTTTCTGGATTTTGCTTTTGCCCTCCTCCCCCTGCTCCTTTGCGATTCATATCACTCCAGAGTTTTCTCTGACTTTTCCTCACCTTCATCGAGGACTTTGATCCCTGATCAGAGCTTCCTTCTATCCCCGCTCCTCCTCTAATCTTTACTGTCTGGTGATAAACTTGGCCTCGAAAGTCTTTGTTGCTCCATTCCCAGGACCTCCTGCCCCACTCCTGCCCCTTGATATCACGTTAGTGTTGCTCCATCCCTGAAATCTCCCTGTGTCTTGGTTGGGCAGTGTCACATTCCTGCAACATAGTGCAGAATAAAAGCTTCACATTTTTTCTCTCGTAAGAAGGAAAAAAAACAAAAAGGAGATGCATGCCCCAAAATATCAATAGACCTCATGTTTCTTTTGTCATATCCCATTAGTGTGCATAGTAAATAAACCACTTACAAGTGGCTCTATAAAAAGCACTTTCTATAGTCTTATCATGTGTTGTTTTCACACTTTTACTAAGGGGAAGTATGAGGTCAAACGTTAGATCATTTATTCCCCTTTTTAATTTGACTCCACTGGGGAAAGTCTTCTCAGTCCTTCATTAGGGAAGATGACTGATAATTTTCCAGTTATGTTTCCATTTAAGAATTAACCAACACTCAGTACCCCTAGTGTAACAGGGGAGCACAGTGGAACAGAAAATGTGGGCATTAGCTGGAAAATTACTGTCTTTTCTTGCTCCCTTGGCTCTTGTGTTTCTGAACTACAGTACCAGTCCTAGATCTAAGAGATGTCAGCAGGGCATTTTGGTAGTAGTATTCTGATGTTACTGTATATAGGTGAATGTCATTTCTTGCTTATTTTATCCCACAGATCACAAATTAATTGCAAGAGGCATATACTAATCTCCAAAAAAATCTCCTATTAGTCCAGCTCTTTCACTTCCGTCCTTCCTTTAGTACAACTGCTGGTTGGCTTCCCCGAGCCAGAGTCATTGTTCCTTATTCTCTCCCTTCGTCTCAGTCCATCAGCCCTCATGTGGCATCATGCCCTTCCCCCTCCCTCTCCGCCCTCCCAGAGCCTTGATATTTAACTCCAGTCCCTCTTTGCCAGCCTCCTTAACATATGCAGTCCCTCATTCTTCCATCACAACTGTTTCCTAATACCCCACCCTGGACTGTTTTCACCATTCTCCACTCCAATTAAACCACTTTTCATAGGCGATCTATTTTTTTTTTAGTTTGAATTTTTAAACTAGTTTTTCTAGTTTGAGTTTTTATGCATTCTTACAAATTTATTGTTATGTGTGCACGTACTTTTTACTTATTCTTTTACAGTTGAGAGCTGACTAGGTGCTAAGTACTATTCTAATTACTGAGGATACAGTGGTGAAGAAAACAGCCAAAAATCCTTCAAAGAGTTTACATTTTAGCAGGGAATATAGAGAATAAAAATGTAAATAAGCAAAATATATATTGTATGATAGGGAAAATGCTAAGGAATAAGTAAACCTAAAAAAGGGAAATATGAAATATTGAGTGAGGGTGGGGTGGGGTGTGTGTATGAAGTGACTTTTGTAAAGAGCTGAAGGAAGTGAGGGGGAAACAGGGATATTTTGGGGATGAACAGTCCAGGCGAGAGGAAACAGCAGGAGGGAAGGGCCGGGCAGGAGCTTGCCTGGGCTGTGAAGAATGCCATTTAGAGAATAACAGGAAGATCAGTGAGCTAGAGCTAAGAGGACCAGAGGGAGGGAGTCATCAAACAAGATCAACCAAGAGGAGCCAGATCAGAGAGGGGTTGGTGGGCCACAGTATGGCCTTTGGCTTCCCTTCTGAGTGTGATGGGAAGTGATTGGAGGTTTTGAGCAGAGGAAAGACATGCTGTGCTTTGCTTTTCAACACAATCACTCAGGCTGCTGTGTTATGAATAAATCGCAGAGTGAAACTAGGTTGAGAGAGACCAGTTAGGAAATTATTGCAATGACACAGACAAGCCTTATATCTTGGACCAGGGTGGGAGCATTGTAAGTGGTGAGAAGTATTTGGATTCTGGATATCTTTTGATGTGGTGGATAGATTTTATTGACAGATTGGCTGTGGAGTGTGAAAGAGAGGAGTCAAGATGACCTCAAGATTTTTGGTATGAACATCGGAAAATATGACATTTCCATAATTGAGATGGGGAAGACTGTAGAAGGAGCTGATTTCAGGAGAATAATCAGGAGTTTCTTTGGGATGTGTTAAATTTGAAATATCTACTAGACGTCCAAGTAGAAAAGACAAGATGATTGTCTTGTTAGATGGTAGTTGAGGCTGACTTTAGAGGGCAAGTCTTGGCTGGACATACAATGTAGTGGCTATCAGCATCCTAATTGGGGTTTAAAGCAATGTGACCAGGGTGTGCCAACCTTAAAGGAATGAGAAAATGAGAGGGGAAAAAAACAGAGAAGGAGACTAAGAAGGAGTGGCCAAGACCGTGGGAGGAAAGCCAGGTGATTGTTGTGTCCTGGAAGCCAAGTGTGGAAAATGTTTCAAAGGAGGAGAGTGAATGTAAAAATGTGAGTGTTTTATGTAAATGGAATATAAATATTTTTATCTTTCTTTTTCACTGAGTGATTTTTAAGATCCCTCTAAATTGCTATGCTTGCATCACTTCTTATGCATCTATCTACTTACTACATAGCACTCTTTGGCATGTATCCAACACACCCTTTGACTTATGCCCTCTCCCAGTGCTGGATACCCAGGTGACTTTAGTTCCCCAACACCACATAAATCCTGCAGGTTCTCTTATGGATCTGTGTTGGATTTGCTTTGTCACATACCCAGCAATGGCAGTCCTGGATCTTAGGGTTTACATTTTAACTTGGGTAAGTAGTCCCCGGTTGCTTTCTAGAATGGCTGCCACAGCCTACCCTGCCTTTACCATGCATCCCCACCAAACCTAGCATTATCTGGCTCCCTCATTTTTGACAGTGTAAACTTGGGTATAGAGTGAGATGTTTGATTTTAATATTTGTTTCTCTGTTCTGCTGCTCCAATCTGTGTTGCTTGCTCTCTCGGTTTGTTTGTTGTATGATTGGTGTTTCCTTAGCCTCTCCATTGTCCTGGATCTCATATTTTTTGGATCTCTTTTTTGGTTTTACTTCCTCATTTTGCTGAAGGACATTCTTCAGTAGCTTTCTAAAATAGGATGCATGAAAGATATAACTTGAGTTCTTACCTATCTAAACACATCTTCATCATTCTAACCTAACACTTGAGAGTTTGAATTCTAAGATGAAAATAATTTTCCTCTAGCAATTTCAGACATTGTTTTCCTGGCTTCTAGCTTCCAATGTCACTTTTAAGAAATTTTATACCATTCTGACTTGAGACCCTTTATAGGTTGCTCATGATCTTTCTCTGGGAGCTTTCAATATCTCTTTATCCCTGTTGATCCCTTGGTGTGAGTTTTGCCCTGGGAAAATGGGTGAGCAATTTTGTTGTAATAATTTACACTCTTCGGTTCTGGGAAATTTTCTGAATACGATTTCTTTGATAATATCATCTCCATTTTCTTGTTTTCACTTTTAGGTACTACCTCTCTGTTTTAAGGTCAACTAAATAGTAGCCTTAATTACATCTGTAAAGTCCCTTTGCCATGTAAGGCAACATATTCACAGTCTCAGAGATTAGGGCATGGAATCTTCTTGGGAACAATAATTCCCACTACCAAACCCCTCTATTGAATTTTTTATTACTGCTCTCATGTTTTTATTTCCAAGAGCTCTCTGAATGTTATTTCTCTCTCTTTTAATTATGGCTTTCTTTCTTATTTCGTGGAAGCAATATCTTCTCTTTTCAGAGGACCTCAATATTAGTTGTGCACGTGTGTGTGTTTGTGTGCCTGTGTAACTCTTCTGCTCCCTGCGTTGTTTCCTTTTCCACCAAGTTTTTCTTTTTTCCTGTTTGTTTTGGTCTTTGTCTTTCATGCTGGATGCTCCCTGCCATGCTCAGATGTCTGGTAGCCATCTGTTCACATTTAAGAGTAAGGCTGATTCATCTTTTCTCATCATTGCTAATCCTCTATGTCTGCTGTCCCTGTGATGAGAGCCACTCCTCCTAATTTCCTCCAGATTATGAGCCTTCTATTCTCTAGTAGGAGGTGTGGTGGGTAGTCATTGCATATCCAAACTTTCAACCAATTCCACTATTTTTAGCCTCTGCCTGTCCCACCCACCCTCATCTAATGGTACTCGGTATCTCTGAGTCTGGGACGTCTTTGGGGTCCTGGGGGAAAATCACTCATTATTTGTCACTCTTTATTTATTACTTTGCACTGATGGATCATACAGCACCATAACAATTGCCTAGTTGTCTGTCATAGTCTGTGCTAGTACTTCTGTGTGCTTCTACCATCTAGCTATGAGATATTGGATACTCTCTAAGCATTGATTTCCTTATTTCCTTCACTCTACAGGCAGCTGCAGGAAAAGATGCTTTGATTCTTCATATAGAGGATTGGAGGGCTGCCGTTGTGATGTGGGATGTAAAGACCGAGGCGACTGCTGCTGGGATTTTGAAGACTCCTGTGTGGAATCAAGTATGAATTCCAAGCATAAGTTGTTTAGCACGTTGATTGTGCCATCATTGCTGCACGCGCAAATGCTCACCACACACCTTGTGATCAGTTTGCTAGGGCTGCTGTAACAAAGTGCCAAAGACTGGGTGGCTTACACCACAGAAATTCATTTTCTCACAGTTCTAGAAGCCAGAAGTCCAAGATCTTTGTTTCTTCTGAAGACTGAGAGACACTCTGTTCCGTGCCTCTCTCCTAGCCTCTGTTGGCGGGCTGGCGATCTTGGCGTTCTCTGCCTTGTGGCAGCCTAACTGCAAACTCTGCCTTCATCTTCATGCAGGTTCTCCCTGAGTCTTCACAGTCCTCCCTGTGTGTGTCCGTGTCCAAACTTCCCCTTTTTGTAAGAACCCCCACCACACTGGATTAGGGCCCGTCCTAATGTTCTCACTTTAACGTGATTATCTGCAAAGATCCTTTTCTAAAGTCAAGTCACATTCATGGCAGCGAGGGTTAGGACTTCCACATTTCTGAGGGGGTACAATTAAACCCATAACGTCTTGTATGCAGGAGCTAGGATTATGCTGTCTTCCTTTGCAGTGCTAAATGCAGAATGTACACTTCAGTTAGCTGAGGTTGAGGAATAACCTACAGCAGATGAAATGCCGCATAATTGCTTATGTTCAATGGAGTTTCACTATGGTGTACGTTAATGCTCTTATTTAGTTTCATTTTCAGTAGTTCTCAGATTTCAGGTGCATAAGGCTCACTAGGAAGGCTGGTGATTCTTGGTGATTCTGATGCCAGCGTCCTCAGAACACAACTTAAGAAACTTTGTTCTCTAAGTGGAAGACACAGTTTGCAATGTTTGATTTCTAAGAAATCAGGGAAGGTGGGGAGTCTAGAGGGTCAGGAGAGTGAACGTTAGAACAGTAGAGCTCCTTACGTTATGCTCTCTGCGAAGGGCAGGAGGGAGGGGATGACCTAGTCTAGATAAAGTCTGTATTCCCTTTCCTTAATCTCCTGAAATCTTTTCTTTCTTAGTAAATACTAAACAGTGAGGAATGAAGAATGCTGTGCACAACTGAAGCACGCAGCAGCCGCCTCTCCCGTGGGTTTGTCTAAGCGCAGGACTGATAGTGATTGTAGTCACTGCTCATGAGCAGGTGCGCTGGGAAGCAGCCTCACTGCAGCCCCTGGTTGTTCTTAGCGTCGGGACTTGTTTAAACTGACCTCGTCCTAAGTCTATAGCCAGGGAGACACCAGAAACTTGGTGGGGAGCTGCTGTACCACTGCTGTCACTCTCAGCTGGGAGGCCCCTGACCTGCCTACACTCTTACGGGCCTGACCATGTTCCTGTTCCTTCCTTGCTGCCTGTCTGTAGACAAGGCTGGGAAAAGCTGCTCTTGAGTGGGAACAATCGCTGAGGGTTAGTGGTTCTTCACCATCGGGAGCTCCTACCCTTGGGTGAGAATAGGATTGATGTTTAGAGTTTCTCCAAACTCAGAGGTGAACCTCTCTAGGTAGCCCAGCATCTCTCTCTGCGACTCGTGCCAAATGAAGAAAAGCAGTGGACTGTCCCTTATTTGTGTTATGTAATTTCATTTACTAATGCAGGTAAATCAAGAATTTGTACAATAAGACAGGGAGAAATGCATTAAATTTATATTTTTAGTATTGGATACTTAAAACAAGTTAAGTGCTCAGAACTGAATTTTGTAATTTTACAGCTCAAATATGGACCTGCAATGTGTTTCGTTGTGGGGAGACCAGACTAGAATCCAGCCTTTGCTCTTGTTCAGATGACTGTTTGCAGAGGAAAGACTGCTGTACTAACTATAAGAGTGTTTGCCAAGGTAAGCAGAGGATGTTGACCCATTTGCCTCTGAGAGTGCAGTGACCTGAAGCTGGCTTAGGCTGCAAAAATTTAAACAAGTCAGAGAATCTTTAGCTAGCCCATATAGAAGAAAAGACAAAAGTTCACTGCGGGAAGAAACGTGGTTTGTGCACCATAGAGGAAGGGAGGTCATAGCGTAGATACAGGAAAGAAGAGAAACCTTAAAGTCCTGTATTTCTCTGTAAGGCACGGTCTTTTTCAGTCCAATGACTCTTCTAGACCTGTGGTTTGGGACACCAGATGGCAGATCCTAAAGTTAGAACATCATAAAAGAAGTTATCTGGCTTAAACATCAGTCTGTTAAACCAAGGTTGTTGTTGAAACAACTGTGTACTGAGTTGTTAAATTACTGATTTAGGACCCCCAGGAAGTTAAGGCAAAGCCATAATTATCATCCAGGTTGTTCAACTGCTGCTTCCATCCACCTGCCACTTTACAGATGATGCAGATTTTTTTCTTAAATCACCACTCCCTCAGAACATCTGATGAGATTTATGAAAAATGCACATATGCAGCTAGCAACAAAATTCCTTCAAGCTATCAACTCCTTTTTCATAACACCATATCCAATAGAGCTAACTAACTTACAGGTTTAATATTTTTAGACAAAAAAAGGGATTAGGTTGAATTCTGACTTTTTAAATAGGAGGAAAATGTTATAATAGAAATATTATTAGCTATAATCTCATAGTAGAAAATAGATTTTGCACTAATAGAGGAATCCGTTCTTACACAAAATATAATTGAAAATCAGCTAAAAAAGGCAATCAGAAAGGAAAATAAAAGTCTGAAATGGTAACTCTGCTTTTAAATAATAACTGCTTGATATTTAATAGTGAATTGTGTATCATTAAGAATCCCTCTAAATTCACAAAGGCAAGTATTGTCTCTGGTTTGCTTATTTCTCTAATGAGTTCACTGATCATACTGCCTCTGACCTCTATATTCTCCTGCCTTCTATCCCATTGTTATAACTCTTGACTTTTATCTCAAGACTGATCCTCAGGTCATGTGGTAAATTTTTCCCACTGAATTCATCACACAATATTGTTTGAGTTTAACAGAAACAAAACTAATTGTTATAAGCGGTGTTGAAGTTTACCATTACCACTAATTTGTTACTTTGTTGGAGTTAATTTAATCATTTCAGCTTATTTTTTAAATTATTGAGAATGTTTTCTCACTCTAAAGATTCAACACTTTATATTTAAAGATATTAAATGATTTTTGCCAAAACTATATCTTCAGACAGTAGTATGAGGGAATTTGAATAATTTTTGTACAGGAAACCAGCTAGTTACTTTCGTATTTTAAGTTTAGAACTTTTAAAACCTTTATGGTAAATTTCTAACCCGTAAAAAGGAGAGAATAGTATGATGTCTTCCCCATATGTCCATGACCTAGCTTCAGCAAGGATCAACTGATGGCCAATCTTGTCTCATATTGACACAGTATAATTTTCAAAAAGATAAAAACACAACTCTCATATGATTGTAAAGTGAACATGTCGAAGATTTATTAACTCATTAATGAGATAACCAACTGGAATATTAAGCTGACTCAAAGAGAAATCAAGAGACTGAGAATGTATAGGACTGAAAGAATGTTGGAATACAATCACTGAAACTCTAATTTTTGGTGGGACAGAAATGATTTGCATTTCTACAGGGCAATTTATTTGCTTTCAGACAAGAATCAGCCATATGGCTATTCATTTCCACCAATTACCCTTCTTGAGTTGTAGAATGAGTTGTAAAGAATAAGCTAGGTAAAGGTACAGACTCCTGGGTAATTAGATAATTCATAGGTGGGCTTTTTAGATAATTCCTACTTTGAAATGAAGTTGTGCTCAGCCCTCTTTTTGCTTATTTCCAAGTTTTGAATTTTTTCTTAATAAAATATACTCTTTATTACCCCCAACCTATCTCTCAAAATTTTAGATTATGTCAAAACAAAACCTAGAGTTATAATTCATTTGTAAATATTTTCAGTGTATCTAAAAAGCATAAGGATTTAACAAAATTATAATGCCATCAATATATGTAAAAATATCAATTATTTGTCATCAAATATCCAGTGTTCTAATTTTTCTATTTCATAATATTTTAAAAAATAGGATCCAAATAGATTCCATACATTGCAACTGGCTGATATATTTCAAGTCCTTTAAAAGTCGATTCTCTCTCCCTCTTTTTTTTTGCCTTGCAATTTACGTATTGGAGACATGAGGTCGTTTGTCCTGTAGAATTTTCCAGTCTGGGTTTTGCAGATAGCATGTCCTGTGACTTAAGCAGTGTATCATCTCCTGTATTTCCTGAAAATTGGTAGTTAGCACCAAAGGACTGTTTAGATTCAGGTTTTGTTTATTTATTTAGCATGTGTACTTCATACATCAGGATATTATTTCTATTAAGAAGCACATCTTGTCTGCTTGTCTCCTTTTGGGGGATGTTAGTTATTGATCGTTGCCTAGATCCACTGGTGTTGCAAATAATGACATTCAAATTCTATCATTTCAACTTTGCTAATTAGCTGGAGTGTTCTATTAACAGGAATGTCCATTTTCTGGTTAAGATCTTAAGTATTTGTTGTTTCAGTTTTGTCCATTTGATATCAATTATTGTCACTGGCTATGTTTCCTTTTATTCATGCCTTCTTTTTTCTTTAGATTGTATATCTATATTTATTAACCTAGGGTTTTTTTAGCAGTTGGGAAAACATTGTCCATGAAGAAAAAAACATTATCAAAAAAGGAAAGAAACTGTCCCTCTCTGGCTAAAGGCATCCCCTTTGTTTTTCTGGGTGAGGATGGGCTTCCTGGTATTCAGTTAGTGCAGATTTCTGTTCTGTGTGGGTCACGAGAGGCACTGACCTGCCATCGTGTGAAATGGCGCTAAACACGTTCTGGAAGAATTGAGCCACTGGAGGGACAGGAATTAAGTAGTTTTGAAAGGTCATGTCCATTGAACTTTTGCTTCTCTTTTCTTGTCCCTGGGGCAGTCATCTAAAGCTTTTGATCCGATGCTTTTCAGGAGAAAGCCCATGGGTGCAAGAGGAGTGTGGCACAGCCCAGCAGTCTCGGTGTCCAGAAGGGTGAGAACACCATGGGGATTTTCATCCTCCTTTCACAGAGGGCACCCGGGAGTGTAGCTGAGCGGCAAGGGGGAGTTTCCTCCACTCTGTTTACGTTGTAAAATGAAAAGGTTAACAAACGATGAGATTCCTTGTGGCTTCCAACTCATAACAGAATTTTGTTTGCTTTACTGTTTACAAAGCATATTTATATTTATTACATTCATGTCTTACCAGAATGGCTTGAAAAATTGGTTGAAGTCCTTATACTAACATTCCCATGGTTCCTATGGTCAGGAGTAGAATTTAGGTCTAAGTTACCCCGGGCAGAACTCTTTGCTATTAACATCCTGGCACCTCAAATTTGTTCTTCCTGAGGGAAGGGGAAGCGGTTTGTCCCTGGAAGGCCTCACAATGAAAGGTGGACCTTGAAGAATGAGTGAGGGGCACTCTGTCAGGTGGGCATGGGTGATGACCACGTGAGGTGACACCCGTCACCCCACCCCTCCATGCGTCTCCTCCTTCTTTCTTAATGAATTTTCTACACATTGTAGTTAAAACAGTCTCAATTTTCCAGTTTTATTTTTTGAGATATAGTTTATATATATTTAAATATTCACATTTATGTGTACGGTATAATGAGATTTGGAAATTCGGAAACCTGTGTAACTCACAGATATAGAATATTTCCAAGATATAAAATATTTCCACTGTTTCAGAAAGATGCCTCATGTTCCGATTTCTATCACCGTGGATTCCTGTTTTAGCATTTCATATAAATGGAATCATACCCTATGTTCTCTTTGGGTCTGGTATTTTGTTGCTTAACCCAATGTTTTTGACTCATCAATGTTATTGAATGCCTCATACCTCCCAAGGGTTTTTGCACAGCACATTTTCCCCAATTAAACATTGGTCCCATGCTCTTTTCATATTACTTTTATTTGTTCTTTAGGGCTTGGTTCACATGCCATACCCCCTGGAGAGCCAGCTCTCACCTTACAAAGATTGAATCTGACGTCCTCCTGTCTAATTGGATAGCACCCTGCTCAAATCTAGCCCTTAACCACGTCTGTTTATTTCTCAGTTTCATTGCTAGATAAGGGCTGGAATCCTTTCATGCCTTTATTCTCAGCACAATGTCTGACTCAAATATTTGTTAAATGAATTGCTCTAGAATAAATGCATCTTCTGGGAAACCAAACGGACTTGTCCTCCAGACTCTCCTCACAGCTTCTTTTACAATGTGGAATTAGATGGCTGCACTGATATTTTTTCCAGCTTTACTCAAGCACATTAAAAGAACGGAAATTATTCTTCTTATTTTTAGCTGGTGTGAGCATTCAAAGTTTTCTTCATAATAATATTGGGTGTTTGTCAGAATTTTTAAAGACTTTTTCTAACCAAACTTCTCGGAAAAGTATATTTTTGTTAAAAAATTTAGACGTGAAACTGCTTGAGCACAGAGTTGAAAATAATTTCTTTTGCATTCTCACATGCATGCACTTGTTTGGAATTTAAAACAAATTTACTGTCTTCATAGTTGCTATTTACAATAGCCCTAAATGGGAAAGTACGCAAATACCCAACAACACTAGAATGAATAAATTGTTGTTTAGTCATTCACTGGAATACTAGACAGCCATGACAATGAATGATCTACAACTATAGACAACAATGCGGATGAATCCCAAATGTAATGTTAAGTAAAAGAAGCCAGACACAGCAGAATACATACTATATGGTTCAGTTTGCATATAAAGATAAGTGCAAAAATAGACACCACTAATCTATGCCCTTAGAAGTCAAGATGGTGATCACCAGTGGTGGAAGTGTGGTTGACAGAAGTTGGTGATTAGAAGGAACCATGAGGGGAAGGTTCTAGGGTGCTGGTAATATTCTGTTTCTTGATCTGGATGATGGCCACACAGTGGAGTTCAGTTAGGAAAAATTTATGAAACTATACATCTCTGAAAAGTGTGTGTGTGTGTGTGTGTATGTATATAAAATACAAGTAAAATTTAAAAAACAAAAAAATATTGAATGAAAAAAAGACAGTCTCTGCTATAACCCAAAGGTTACCTTCCATCATTTTAACTTAAATACTCATCCAAAAAGAGACTGTAATGCTTTTAAGGTTAATATTAATATTCTGAGATGTTAGAATAAAGAGTCAAGAAATGTAGAACTTTAGAATAATAAAACACCTTGTAAGCTACAGAGTTGCTAAATTTCATATCATAATTACATCCAAAAGAAGGTAGAATAATTGTAACTTTTATGATATTTGAGTTTGAGCATTGAATTCAGTTGTCATGGCTTTTGGCTCAGTGCCAAAGCCAGGACCGTGAAAGGTCTGCAATATAGAACGTGATTTCTGGTGATGTTTTGTTAATCCCCTGCTTGCATGCCACTGACCTCTGTTGGAAAACCACAATTAATTAGCTCTGTGTATTCTTATCACTGTGAAACGCTAAATATATCTGAGGTGAGGCAATGATAACAATGTGCTGTGTTGTGATGATTCCAAAGTATCTGCTAAGTGGGTTGGGATTGAATTTTGAGAGGTTGAGGAACTGTTTAGGATTAAATCGTTAGTAAAGAATGAAGCCAAGAAGTGAACCCAAGTCTTGCTGAGGGCGAAGCCCTTCCTTTTGCTCCACAGCACACTGCCTTTCATCGTAAACTCTCGGGGCTAGAGAAATTTCATATATGACATGCCTGGCTCTCACAGACAGCCAATGCCAAGGAGTACACGGGAATAAGGAAAGTTAGCCAAAGTTATTTAAACTCTGGCACTCAAAGCTTGGTAGATCGCAGAGTTGAAAGACAGATAATTTACGTAACACTTTTTCTTTTTATAATTGAACATTTATATTAAGGGTTACCATCATAAAGGAAGTATAGATTGTTAAGGGAAATAATTTTTAAAAAGAGAAAGGAACAGTTGACCTAGAACTATTTTCTTAGTGTACTTTCTAAGCATTTTCTAATTTGGAGAATTGTAAGTAGTATAGAAAAGAGTGTATTTATTTTTCATCAAAATAAAGGACTAATTTTTGTTTCCATTTTCAGATTTGACCTGCCACCGGTTATTCTGTTTTCCATGGATGGATTTAGAGCTGAGTATTTACAGACGTGGAGTCCTCTCATACCTAATGTTAATAAGCTGAGTAAGTCTTCTCCAGCTGGAGGCAGGCAATGAGAATGACGCATCATTAGTCAATCTCTGGGTGGTGCACTTTTCTCGCTGATCTCTGACGTCAGTGGTCTGTCTTAGCACAGGGCCTCTCAGGATCCTGATGACTTTACTACCTGGTGTCTATTTTCGTGCCTGTTGGCTGCTCCTTCCTTTTTTTGTAGCATGTTCATCTTTTTGTTTGTTATTTTGATTGTTCCATATTTGAATATAACTTCTACTCTATGGAAATCTGTTCATATCTACTGTCTCAAAAGTGGCATTTGTCAGACCTGGGTGCTGGGTCTTCACAGGGTGAATGTGAGCAGCCAGGACAAGGTCCTGAAGGATCCTGAGTAGACTGGACGGAGCCAGCACATACCAATGCTCCAGTAGGTAGAAAGTCCGGTATCTGTACCTGGTTCTGGAATCAAAGTGCCTGGAACCTGGCTCCACCGCTTAGTAGCTGTGAGACCTCGAGCCAGTTTACCTCACCTATTGGTGCCTCAGTCTCCTGGTCTGTGAAATGGTCACCTCCTACCTGATAGGAATTCTGTGAGAATATATATGTAGTATACATTGCATGATTTTAAGTGATTCCTATAATCACTCCTTTTTTTTTTATCATCTTTATCATGTTGTTATACATCCACATTAGGGCAACTGGCCTTCATACAATTTTATAAAGTGAATAATAAAGAGAAATGGACTCCCCAGGGACACAGAGCTATGAAGTGTCAGAGGGTTGGCCCCAGAGTCCATACTCTTCTCTCCTGCAATTCCTCTCTTTCTGCCAACTTCTACCAGGCCCTCTTTTCCTTCCAAGGTCCTCAAAGTTTATAGCAATTTTACTGGTTTCCTATTTTTATGTTTCTGCCAATTATTGAAAAATAGCTATTTGGCCCTGAGTCAGTTGATTATGTGTTCTGGGTCTCCATTTCCTCATTTATAAATGAGAGGATTAGGTCTAAGGATTTCTACTGCTAGTTCCAACTCTAAAATGCCATGGTTGTAGAAAGGGAAACTCCTTCTGCCTACAACACAAGGTGCTTTGTCCCTTCAGCTTCTCCCTCACTCCTTGAGGCAGATGTTGGGGCTCTGCCAGAACTGGCTCCAAATTCAGGACCTGTCACTTACTGCTGATTTACTTTCCCCTGGAAAGTTAACTGACACCTCTCAGTTTCTGTTTCCTTGTCTGCATTTCCCTTGATCATCTGGATATCAAATCCTGTGTCCAAAAGGGAAGTTAACTAGCCAGGCTGTACTAAACGCCTTTTGAAGTAGAATTATTTGGTTCACTCATCCCTTTGAGAGTTGGAAATGACACGAATGAAATATTGGACCATTGAGAGCTTTCCTCTTTCTAAGGTTTAAACTACTTTCTGTAGTCACCCAAACAACATCTCAATCCTTTCACTTGTGAAGACATCACTAACCAGCTCTACCAGGGCAAAAGGGACTCTTAGTTACTAGGAGGCCCAATCAAGAGTGGATATGGTGGAAGAGCTGGGATTAGGGCTCCCAGGAATGGTAGGCTTGAGGGGAGGTATGTGACAGCAGACATCCCTTTAAGGAAGTCTGGGACCCCATCTCTGGTGTCCATCAAACTGCCTGGGTTGGGCTACAGAGATTCTGGAAACTGAGCCTGAGTGAGTCCTATCAGTGACTAAGGGGACTCTGGGACTCAACTCTAGTGGGGAGCTAAGGTCTTTGTCTTGTGTCAGTGTGTGTGCGGGCAGACAAAGAAGGGCCAGGCCCAAGATCAGGAAACTGTCAGGTGAGATGGAAGCGATTCTGTTGGAACTAGAAGTCAGGCTTCCTGGAAAGTCAGTGGGAAACTGAGGATAAAACAAGATTAGTAGTAACAGGTGGATCTACAAGCAGCATGTGCAGAGCTGTGAAGATTAGAGCAGTGAGGCTGACATTCATGGAAAATAGAACTCACATTCTCCACAGCAGATGCCGTTTGCCATCTGCCTTTTATTTATATTTTTTTGAATTTTACTGTGGCAAAAACACTTAACCTTAGATCTACCCTCTTAACAGATTTTTAAGTGTCTGATACAGTGTTGTTATCTACAGGCACAGTGTTGTACAGCAGATCTTTAGAATTTATTCACCCTGGGTAACTGAAATTTTATACCCATTGATTAGCAACTCTGCATTTTCCCCTCCCTGAAGCCCCTGGAAACCACCATTCTATTCTTTGCTTCTGTGAGTTGACTCTGTCAGATGCCTCATGCGAGTGGAATCATGCAGTATTTCTTTTTCTGTGATGGACTTATTTCACTTAATGTCTGCAAGGTTCTTCTGTGTGGTTGCATATTGTAGGATTTCCGTCTTTTTTAAGGCTGATTAAAGTTCCGTTGTACGTGTGTGTGTATATATATTCACACAAACAAACCACCTAAAAAAGTCCATTTATCTCTTCATGGACATTTAGTTTGTCTCCACATCTTGGCTACTGTGAATAGTGCTGCATTCAGCATGAGTGTTAATATCTTTTTGGGATCCTGATCTCAGTTCTTTTGAATAAATACCCAGAAGTGGGATTGCTGGATCATATGGTAGTTATATTTTTAATTATTTGAGGAACCTCCATGCTGTTTTTCATAGTGGCTGCACTATTTTGCATTCTCACCAACCATGTACAAGGGTTGTAATTTCTTCTGATCATTACCAACACTTGTCTTTTGGGTTTTTTTCATAACAGCCATCTAACAGGTGCAAGGTGATATCTCATGTAGTTTTGATTTGCATTTCCCTGATGTTTAGTGCCATTTATCATGTTTCCTTATACCTGTTGGCCATTTGTATGTCTTCTCTGGAAAAACATCTGTTCAAGTCCTTAGCCCATTTTTTAAATTAGGTTATAAGTTTTTTTTCTATTGAGCTGTAGGAGTTGATATATTTTAGAAATTAACTCTTTATCAGATATATGGTTTGCAAATATTTTCTCCCATTCCATATTTTGCTTTTTCACTCTCTTGATGGTTTCCTTTGCTGTGCAGAAGCTTTTTAGTTTGTTATAGTCCCACTAATCTAATTTGCTTTTGTTGCCTGTGCTTTTGAATCATATCTGTGAATCATTACTAAGACCAATGTCATGAAGCATTCCCCCTATGTTTTCTTCTAAGAGTTTTACAGTTTCAGGTCTTACATTTGAGTCTTTAATTCATTTTGAGTTGGTCTTTGTTTATGGTGTATGATAAGGGTCTGGTCTCACTCTTTTGCTTGTGGACGTCTGGTTTTCCCAGAACCGTTTGTTGAAGACATTATTCTTTCCTCATTTTGTATTCTTGACATCCTTGTTGAGGATCAGGTGACCATATATATGCTGGTTTATTTCTGGACTCTCTATTCTGTTCCATTGGTGTATATGTCTATCTTTATGCTGGCACCATACTGTTTTAATTACTGTAGTTTTGTAATATATTTTGAAATCAGGAAATGCGATGCCTCTAGCTTTGTTCTTCTTTCTCAAGACTGTTTTGACTATTCAGGTACTTTTGTGGTTCCACAAGAAGTTTAGGATTGTTTTTTCTTTTTTTGTAAAAGACGCCATGGGGATTTTGATAGATATTGCATTGAATCTATAGATCTCTTTGGGTAGTAGGGACTTTTTAACAATATTAAGCCTTCTAATCCATGATGTCTTTCCATTTGTGTATGTCTTCTTTAATTTCTTTCATCAAAGTTTTATAGTGTTCAGAGTACAAAATCTTTCACTTCTTTAGTTAAGTTTATTCCTAAGTGTTTTATTCTTTTTGCTGTTATTGTAAATGGGATTGTTTTCCTAATTTCCTTTTCACAGTTCTTTGTTAGTTTATAGAAGCACAACTGATTTTTGTACGCTGATTTTGTACCCTGCAACTTTAATGAATTCCTCTATTAGTTCTAACAGTTTTGTGTGTGAAGTCTTTAAGTTTTCTATATATAATATCATATCATCTGCAAATAGGGACAATTTTGCTTCTTCCTTTGTGATTTGTATGAGTTTTTATTTTTCTTGCTAATTGTTCTGGCTAGGACATCCTATACTATATTAAAAAGATGTGGTGAGAGTGGGCATCCTTGCCTTCTTCTGAATATTAGTGGAAAAGCTCTCAGTTTTTCATTGTTGAGTATGCTGTTAGATGTGGGCTTTCCTCATATAGCTTTTATTATGTTGAGGTAATTTCCCCCTATTCCAAGTTTGTTGAGAGTTGTTATCATGAAACGGTTTTGTATTTTATCGAACAATTTTTCTACATCTATTGGGATGATCATGTGATTTTTATCCTGTATTCTGTTGATGTGGTGTATTGTATCAATTGATTTTCATATGTTGAATCATCCTTGCATCCCAGGTATAAATCCCAATTGGTCATGATGTAGGATTCTTTTAATGAGCTGGTGAATCCAGTTTGCTAGTATTTTGTTGAAGATTTTTGCATCTATGTTCATCAGGGGTATTGGCTTGTAGTTTTCTTTTCTTGTGCTGTCTTTGTCTGGCTTTGGTATCAGGGTAATGCTGATCTTGTAAAATGATTTTGGAAGTGTTCCCTTCTCTTCAATTTTCTGGAAGAGTTTAGAATGATTGACATTAATTCTTCTTTAAATGTTTGGTAGAATTCACGAGTGAAGCCGTCTGGATCTGGGCTTTTCTTTGTTGGAAGATTTTTGATTACTGATTCAACTTCCTTACTAGTTATAGGTCTGTTCAGACTTTCTGTTTCTTCATGATTCAGTTTTGGTAGGTTGTACATCTCTGGGAATTTATCCATTTCTTCTAGGTTATCCAGTTTGTTAGCTATAACTGTTCATAGTAGTCTCATAATGGTTTTTATTTCTGTGGAATTGGTTGCAATGTCTTCTCTTTCATTTCCGATTTTATTGATTTGAGTCTTCTCTCTTTTTTTCTCAGTTAGTCAACTAAAGCTTTGTCAATTTTGTTTATCTTTTTAAAACACCAACTTTAATTTTGTTGATTTTTAAAATTGTCTTTCTATTCTCTGTTTCATTTATTTCTGCTATAATCTTCATTGTTTCCTTTCTTCTGCTAACTTTGGGTTTCATTTGTTGTCTTTCTAGATGCTTGAGGTGTAAAGTTAGGTTGTCTGTTTGAAATTTCTTCTTTATCAGTGTAGATGTTGATCACTATAAACTTCTCTTCTAGTACTGCGCTTGCTGCGTCTGTGCGTTCTTCAGCTGTTTCACCTACTCATCCATTTAGTCTTCTGCATCTTCTTATAGTTCATAGTTACCTTAGAAATACATTTATTGGATTCATATTTTCATATCTTTTTAGTTGGTACTTTCTTTTCTAAAAACACGATTTTTTAAGGAGTAAAATATGTAAATGGTAAACATTTTAAAACAACATTAACGGGTATATAGTAAAAAAAATCAACAAACAAAAAAATTCTGTGTTTCCTGATCTTTCTGGGTTTTTCTGCAGAAGCAGCTACCCTTATTGGTTTAAAGTGTCCTTCCAGAATTATTCCTTTCAGTCATAATTTAGATTACTAAAACCTGGAAGAAACAATGGTAGAAGATCTTGCTTTCGGGGAGCTGTTCTACTATGGCTCTGGTTCAGACGGTTGATCCGACATGGCAGCCTGAGTCCGTGGATAGGCAGCAGGTGTGTCCTGTGTAGGACATCCTTACTAGGGAGGTGTGATGTTTTCACAACACTGGGAGCTTAGTATTTTCTTTTATACCCTGTGCCTTTAGGCATTTAAGAATTTGCGTAAGCCATGTTTCAAGGAAATAAAAACAGAAACTGACTTTATATCTCTGTTTCTTGTATGATTTTTTCCCTACTTAAATTCCTTTAATTATATAAGTGGGACGGATGTCATTTTTATTATCTTATATAACTTCTTAACAATATTAAATGTGTCTTTCCCTGATTGAGGACATGGTTTAATTTTGGCGATATTGACTACAAAAGAAAAGAAAAAAGCTTATGTTAGTCTTTAATTTTACCTATGATTCAAGCCCTAGAGCAGGCCACAAACTGAAGGACGTCAGAACCACTTGGGGTGCTTGTTAGACATGTCGTTAGACATGAGCTCCCTTTCTTCCACCTTCCACCCACCTCCACCCCCAACCCCAGCAGAGTCCTGTTTAGTAGACTTGATATGGGGCCAAGAAGATTCTGAAGGAGGAAATTCCTGGATCATATTGGGAACACTGAAGTAGAGACTGGGAAGGAGACCAGCTCCAAGCCTGTTTGAGAAGACATTCGTTATGTCAAGCTGCACAGTGTGTCCTTTTCTGAACAACAATCACTTTCCGTTTTTTTTTTAAATGTGGATCTAATCTATAATGGTGAAGCTTCTTTCAGAATTAGAGTTAACATGATTTTGGAGTGGGAAATGTCTCGTATTTCACTGCTGCAGTGGAAATGTCAGTGTGTTCTTGTGATTTAGCTCACTCCGCCCCTAAAAACTCACATTCCTTGGAATGGAGGAGTTCTAGGTGCCAGAATTTCCACCTCTTTCCATCTTCAATCCATTCGGTAGATTTCTATTTCTCTGGGAAACTTTCCCGTTCAGATTTTTAGTTATCTGACAAACTTCTGAGGAAGTAACCCCTTAATTTCCCACTCTACTTTGTTGCAGAAACATGTGGAATTCATTCAAAATACCTGAGACCTGTCTATCCAACCAAAACCTTCCCTAATCACTACACCATTGTCACGGTAAGTGCTTGACCCAGCGGAAGACTGAGGCCCAGGCAGGCGACTGACCCCACCAGAGGTGCCCAGGCAGCCACGGCCATGCCCCAGGCTCACATTCACAAGCGCATGTGGTGACAGTTTGAGGCTTACTTCGGGCTGGGCAGGAGCGTGTAGGTGTGAGGCCGATCCAGGTCTGTGTGGAGTTAATGACAAGGGAGTGTCCCAGCGTTAGGCTAATGCACTGTGTGTGAGGCCAGGTGGCCTCTTGGATGTGACAAATACCATTTTCCTCTGATCTTTTGATTTGCCTCCACTCATTTGAAAGTCTGCTGGGAAGGGCAGGCTATGCATGAGGACAGCCTCTTTGATGTGGGGAATTTCTTCCTTTCTTAGTCTTTTCGTTCTATGTAACTTGATAAAGGATTCTGTTTCACCAATGAATTGATGCTGCTTATGTCTCTTTAGATAAAGCAAGTAAATTCTCCTTGATGTAGAAAAAGACAAAAGTGAAACAACTGAAATGAACTCAAAGGAAAATTTTGTTAACACATAGATTTAGAACACAACTTAAGGAAGCCTCTGCCAAGGCCTTTATTGAGTCTTTACCACTTTGCATTTAGTCTTTCATTACTGTCAAGCAGTAACTATAACTTATTGAAATTTTAACCCTAGTAAATATGTATGTATAGATGTATATATGTGTATGTATATTATATGTATGTATGTGTGTATGTATATGTGTGTATATATATATACACATATATATACACACAAATATATGTACATATTTGCAGATTATATATTTGCAGATTTACCAACTCATTAAAATTCATTTGTAACCCCAAAATCAATACTTACGACCTATTCATAGTCATTTGTGGACATTCACAGAGCGGCAAAAAATTCGAGTTGCCCAGCTTGTATGTTCCCAGCTGGGGTCTAACAAGGTGACACTCTGCCTTCTTGCTTTAGCTCTCACACTGTAAACAAATGTTGCTTTCATAGGGTGTTGTCTGTTTAGTGCCATGTTTCTCACATGTTCGTTTTATTGGTGGTTTTGCTCTTTAAAACGGCCCTCTAGCATAGCGCTGACGTGCTGTCCAGTGTTCCTGTGAGCAGGAGGCTGTGATGTGCATACAGAGGAAACGCGTGCACTAGATAAGCTCCATTCAGGCCTGAGTCATTGTGAACCAACAATGTCTCCTAAATAAGGGACCTTTAAACAGAAATACTCGTAAAACAAGGTTGTGTATTGATCAGTACGCAGAAATGTGACCAGAGGCTCGCAGAAGCCCAGCCCTGTGTTCTCCCTTGGAGCAATGCTTCCATGTCCGCTGTTTAGCGTTGGCAGCAACCTTATAGAACATCACTGCAGCGGATAACAAGGATCGACTGTATACATACATCCGTATGACAATATGCATACATAATACATATGCACATGTATGTATATATAAATAAGGGATTATGTGAGTGCTATTCATTTACTGTATGAGAGTAGATGTATTCGTATTAATATATATACTAATGTTCTGAAATAATAACCCTGAAATCCATCTAAAAGTAGTTACCACTGCATGAGATATCATAGGCATAGAGAATGTGTGGAATGATTGAGTGAATATTTGTGATTGGATTGAAGGAATGATTGGATTGAGGGATAAGTGGATGGGAGGGTGGAGATGGAGTCTTGGCAGCCTCCCTTTTAAAGTGCTGGAACACACTTGAACCCATTTAGCCAGGATATTTGATACTTAAGAGCTTCTATGTAGTAAATTTCTTGCTATTATTGCCAACATAACCAGTGGCTAATCATTATTGTAATATGGGTAATTTTAATTCACAAATAATTCTTAATCACACAAGAGGTATATTAACACCACCAACACAAACCGTCTGCCTAATATTGTTCATTTGCTGCTATAAACCATATATATATATGTATATTTGGGTTTAGATCCAGGAGTTTTATATTGAAAGATATATGACATCCTTCCAAGATATGAGTTATAGATCTTATGTTTCAATTTAAATAGGTGTTTTATTAATATTTTATCTTAAATCTTGTTTTGAAATGATCTTTTTAGGGCTTATATCCAGAATCACATGGCATCATTGACAATAATATGTATGATGTAAACCTCAATAAGAGTTTTTCACTTTCTTCAGTGGAGAAAAATGATCCAGCTTGGTGGCATGGACAACCAGTATGTAGCCTTCTACATGTGGCACCAAAGTAACTTCCATTTTCCAATGTGACAGCAGGTCACTCTTCTCTCTCCAGTTTGAGTTTTACATTATCTTTCTAATTTCTAAGGGCTGTGGGTGGGAAAGCGTGTCACCACTACTTATAGTAATAATTTGAATCTTGTAAACATTTATAGTTCATTTTAAACAGTTATTTTATCTAAACAGCCTTTTCTTGAAACTTGTATGTTGTATTATAAACATATTAATCTGGAAGTTACTTGGAAAGATTATCTGTTAACTTTTTTCCTCATTCTTTACAAAGGAAAGAGAAACTATACAATTTTACCAATTTGAAAGAGTGATTTTCCCTCTTACTACATTACTACATTTTTGATTTTGGGGTGGATTCCTGGATAGTTAACTGATACAAAGACAAATTTTCAATAATTTAAATAAATTTTAATAATTAAATAAATCTTGCAATTGTTAATATTGTTCAGTTTCTAATAAGTGGCACCATGTCTACCCAAACTGATTATTCTCTTGACTTCCATTTATCTTAAATTTTCTCTTCCTGTAGGTCTGGCTGACAGCAATGAATCAAGGTTTAAAAGCTGGCACCTACTTTTGGCCAGGATCAGACGTGGCTATAAATGGCTCCTTTCCTTCCTTATATATGGTTTACAACAGGTAGTGAAGCACTTGTAGATATTTCCCTGTCTATGCAGGAATGATTAGGATTTTTTCCGTCTTAATCTTGGTGGTAATTCTATTCTTCCGGTTTGGGGACCAAAAATCTTATAGTCATTATTGATTCCTCACTCTTGCATCCGTCATCCAGTCTGACAGTAAATGCTTGTGGCTCTAATTCAACATATGTGCAGCCTGAGAACTTTCTGTTACCTCCAGCATTAACACTCTGGTTTGGGGTGTCATCATCTTTTGCCTGTCTTCCTGGTGTCGCCTCTTTACACGACTCCCTGCTTCTGTTCTCATCCGCTATAAACAATTCTCAATCTACCAGCCAGATGGTTAATTAAAAAAACAACTCCAGCTATGACACTCTTTGGCACTAAAACTTCAATGGCCTCCTTTCACTCAGAGTAAAAGCCCACAAGGCCCTTCGTGGTCTGACCCTGACTGTGCCCCTGCCTGTCAGACCTCCTCTCCCACTCCTCCTCCCGGTGCTCACTCTGCTCCAGCCACGCTGACCTCCTTGGTGGCCTCCACACTCCAGGCTCGCTTCTGCTGTAGGGCCTTTGTGCGGGCTGCACCCTCTCACTCCAGGTATCCATCCACAGCCCACCGCCAACCCTCCTTCAGGCCATTGCTCAAAATTACCTTCTAAACGTTGTCTTAGCCTGATCACACTAAGATCTCAAATTCAAGGCCCCTTTCTCAGTGCCCCTTTCTCTGCTCTAGTCTCTCTCTTTTTTCTCACCTGTTAATGCTCTGTATAATTTATTTATGTGTTGGGTTTATTGTTTATTGTTTGTCTTCCTGCTAGTGAATGTAATCTCCAGAAAGGAAAATGCCTTGGGTTTGTTCCTGATAAATTCTGTTTAAAATGATCAAATAGTGACTGGCAATACATGCTCAACATACTTAAGTGCAAAAATGAATGAAATGAATAAAAATAAACAAATCGAAGGAATGGATAATAATTAATGGCCTCTTATTTTAGTTGGGGGAAAACTGAGGGAGGGAAGGATGAGAAGGAAAGAAAAAAACATAGATTAGTTTATGTGAAGCAAGTGGGTCTCTATATACTTTATATATTAAAGTAGGGAAAACAGGGACTCCTTTGAGTCATACTGAATCCATTTCAGTATTTTGTTCACATATGAACACAAAATGAATATCTGAAAATATCAACCTGCCTTCCTGAGCAGGAATATAATGGAATTATTCTTGACTTGATTGATTTTTTTAAATTATTTGCCATTTTCAGTAGTGTCCCATATGAAGAGAGGATCTCTACATTGCTAACCTGGCTGGACCTGCCCAAAGCTGAAAGGTAATATCTAGTGTCAGAGAAGTACTGGCACAGTGGGATATTTGCAGGTGTAAAATAAAATTATTTCTTTACTTTAAATGACCATTTTTGAAAAAAACTTGGCATTTCTTTTTAATGGGCAATGCTCAAGAATTATTTCTGAGAGCAGTTGACTTTTTGCTCTTGAGAGTGTGGTTGACATGATGGGACAAGAGAGATAGAGCAAGTACCAGAGAGCAGAGGCAACTACCACCACAAGATATGGACTGGGAGCAGGACCGAGGTGGATCTGACAGTCAGTCATGAGGACTGACTCAAGGAGCCAGGGGTGCCAGGGCAAGGCCATGGCAACAGGCTGGGTCAGGGCATCCTGAAAGAGAGTGCCAGGTCAACAGTGCATCTGAAACCAAACATTTAAAGGAAATTTAAAGGAGGGGCAGAACAGAATCAGCAAAAAGTCAGAAACCCAGAAATATGAAGTGCTGAGGCACATCAAGAGAAGTCTTACCAGTAAGAACAAGACATATTTTCATTACTGAGTCAGACCAATGCTCACATCCCAGAATGTCGTATTTAATCCCCATCAGGAGGCAATCCCCACTGGGGCAAGTGGAACCACTGGACCCAGATGAAGAGATGGAGGCCAGAGAAAGAGAGAAGGAAACAGCCACAAAGCTCTAGATCTACAAAATCCCCAATCCAACCTGTACGTTTATTTCAAACTGATGTCTTTCTCTGTTTCAATTTCATCCCTAGACCCGATTTTTATACCCTGTATGTGGAACAGCCTGATTCCGCAGGACATGAAAAAGGACCAGTCAGTGCCGCAGTAAGTATTTTGAAAACAAGTGTTACATCATCTAGCCCTAACCCACAAAAGAAAATGATGTTCTATAATTCCCAATGAATACAAATGTATTTGATAAAGTAGTTAAGTCTAAAAAGGAATATCTGCCTTATTACCCACATTTTGACACATTTTATAAACAATTATTGACTACGTACTTTGATGTAGTGCTGTTATTTATACAATGATCACATCAAGGCTAGATACTGCATGGGCCAAATTAACATGTTAGTGCAGCCCATTGCAAGCAGGGTCCCCTGCAAGTGCATGGTGGAATACCCAGCTGTCTGTTCGTACAGTTTCATTTATAAGCGCCTTGTAATTGAACTTAAGACATTATTGCCTCAGGCAGAGTTATTCCCCTCCTGGGCCACCATTATAACTGAAGTAGACTTTTTAATATTAGTTTCTTCACTATATAAGCCATTTTGTTACACTTTTACTACAGAAATATAGTCCTTAAATATTACTTAAGAGAAAAAATGTCATCTCTGTTCTAAAATCCACTGAAGCCTATTTTGTCTTCGATATGACGCAATGCTGCAAAGGTCCCCATGAATATGGCATTTGCCTACCCCATGGAAACTCACTTCACCATCGTCCTCAATGGGAATGCAAGCATATTTATTCTGGGAGCACGACTTTGCAGTTTATCAGAAATGCCCTTCTTCTTCTTTCCCTTTAAGCCCAAATGCTTCTTAATGAAAGGCCCTGCTCAAGTCTGACCACTTTAACTCTTTAGACTCCTTTGTATTCCAACACCACGCACTGCATCACAGGATTCAACACTTAATCAGGTTATTCTAAAGGTGAACGGCTTAGGAAATATCTGAAGCATAGTCCCCATTTCTTCTTTTCTCTTTCGATTGTTATCTGTATTTGATATGATTAATTCCTTGAGAGGGGACTCTACAGTCTGCATTTGTCTGAACTGTACAGCTGACAGGATTAGGCACGATATCTTTTTCTTCTGTTCAGTGCTCCAGGTTAGCACCCAGATAAATTTTAAGTATAATTTTGAAAAGTGCTGCAAAGGAAAAAAGCAGGGTGCCCTGAGAGGTCTTGGAGGAGGTCCTAACCTAGTGTGGGGCTGGTTAGAAAGTTCTCCTCTGAATAACAAAAAGGAAGAAAGATCACCAATGACCCGATTGAGGGAGGAGTTGAGCACATTAGAGGAACACAGAAAATGAACAAATGGACAGATGGCGAGATACATGGACAGCAAGATAGTGGTAAGAATAAGAATAGCAGCTAACCCTTGCTGCGTGCTACTCAGTGTCAGGTACTGTTCGAATTGCTAGATGAGTACTATCTCCCCCCAGTGTCTGGAGCATTGTGATCCCAGGGAGAGGGCTCAGAGGATGCCTAGAGAAGGAGGCAGGCACCAAATCATGCGGGTCCTTATGGGCCATACAAAGTGCAATGGGAAGCATTGAGGCATTTTGATCAGGGCAGTGACATGATCAGATCTGTGTGTATTTACAGATCACTTATATTGTGCAGAAGAATGGGTTGGAAGGAGCAAAAGAAAATGGGGATAGACAAGTTAGCTTTTGCAGCATTCCAGAAAAGAGATTGTAGTGACTTGGACTGGGGTAGTGGCAACCATCATGGATGGAAGAAGGTGCATTTGAGCTTCATTCAGGAGCTGGTCTTGCCATGATGTGGTGTGAGACGGGTGACCGGGTATGGATCATTCCAGGTTTCCACCAGAAGCAGGCAGGTGGTTCCACTTAGGTTAATAAGACCTCTGAAGGGAGATAAGCTTGGGGGAGAAGATCATGTGATTGATGTGCCTGTGACATGAAGATATCCAGAAGGCCATCGAATATGGATTGAAAGCTCAAAGTGGGTGAAGGTCAGACAGCTTGGCAGCATGTCGATGGTGCATGAAAGGGGAGATGAGCTGATGAGAGAGTGGATAGTGGAAACAGAAGAGGGCTTCAGACCAGCCTCATTTGAAAGTTAAGAAGAGGCAAAATGATGGAGAAACTGGCGGGCTTCATGCTTCATTGTTGTTGTTAACAACAGAGTTGTTATGACATAATTAATTAATTATGTCAGAGTTAATATAACATAATTTAAAAGTAAAAAGGCTATTTTAGTTTATTTTGACTCATTTACTATGTTGAAAGCTTATTAACTTGTTCTAGAGTTTTCAGTTATCAACACTTTTCTTATTCTTGCTCTACAAGCCCCTTAAGGCCTACTGTTAACAGTTTCTGGTGCTTCTAATATTGTATTAGGCATTTCTAGGGGCAAAGAAGATGAGGCCTTTACTGCCAGAAAGTATGTTGAAAGGGCCAATAATGAGTTAATGTACAACTTTTTTTTAAAAGAAATCTTTGAAAATTTGATCGCTTAAACAGCGTTTAAACGGGAAGGTTATTATGGGCTGCTGTAGCCAGAGAAGGCTTTATGAAGTGGGGATTTAGAGGGTGGGAGGATATGGATGGGCAGGAGGGGATGGGAGAGGCGTTTGAAGTGGGGTGAAACCAGCAACTTCTCCATAGCAGATGTGTTCCACTGAGTCTCTAGTACTGAAGTTGAAGTAGGCACAGGATGTCCTGACTGGTCTTGAGTAACTTTAAATAATGGTCTAATACTTTAATAAGAGTCAGCTGTGATTGATTATTGAAAAACCAGTTATTACATCTCAGATGGAGTGAAAGGTTGGGAAGAAGAATTCACTTCTGAAAAGAAGATTGAAATTCAGAACAGACTGATTTAAGTGTTGGTGCTGCTCATGTCCGTGGTGGGAGGATTTCCCAGCCCTGAGGAACTCCACTTTTGGGGAAGCAAGTGGAGGTAAAACCAGAGAGGCAGGAAGTTGGGCCTTTTGAAAAACAGATATGTCAGTGCTGCATAGAGCTTCCGGGTAGCAGGTTCCTCTGCAACCTTGAATTCCATTTTACAAAAAGGGGCTTCTGGATCGAAACAACAAGTGTTCATTGAAGGTCTTCCCAGTTAATTCGTTATCCCAGGATTGATTTTACTGCTTCCACAGTGCCCACTGTGAAAGCGAATGATCATGATTCCAAGGGAAAGGGGCCACGTTTTCTACCCAAACTTGGTTTCCCCCACAGCTGCAAACATTTCTATCCCTGGTAATGAACTTATCCAAAAAACTGCTCACTCCTTGCCCATTAAGGGGATTTCTTGATCCTTTCCTTCATCTGGGCCAGAGTTGGGGGCTGGTGCCCAGTCACTTCACATTCCTAAATGTGCCATCTAGAGAGTGTGGGCTTTGTGTGCTTAGGAAGCGTGTGATGAGTTCGGTTGCGTGGTCTTTCCTTGCAGGAGCTCATGCTCTCCTGGGGAGGCGGACACGCACACAGACGGTTTCCAAAGTGGGGAGAGTCCAGTGGTAGCAGAACGCCAGGGTGCTGGGAGAGGCCAGAGGAGGGGCTCTTTGTGCAGTTGGGAGGAGTTATGTGACAGGGGACATAACTATGTCCTGATGACAGGTGGGAACTGTGACTCTCACTGGCATACCAGAGGGCATGGTCACCCTAAGGATGGGGGTCAGGAAAGCATGCTGGAGTTGACAGATTTGGCAGTAGATAGAGATGTTTGAGTTCAAGTCCTGCTCTGTCCTTTATTAACTGTGGGGCCGAGAACACGTTACCGAACTTAAACCTCAAGTTTCCTGCTCTCTACGACTAGAAGTCTGGCAGCACCGTCCACGAATGTTTGCTGTGAGGATTTTGTGAGAGAACAACCTAAAGCTCTTAACGGTAATTGGCTTGAGAAATTCTCGCTCAAAAAAAGGCAATCGTTATAACAGGACTACAGGACGTTAAAGTTTTTTTCCCAATCGTACTGCTATTAGACTTTCTTATTCACTGAAAATAATAATGAAAATTATGTCAGTAAAAGGTATTCACTTGAACCCTGTCAGTTCAATGTGCTATATTGATAAAGTGTAGAAAAATTTAAAAACACAAAAGAATGTAAACAATAAAAATGAATTCCAATTCACCATTCAGAGACAACCACTGTTAATATGTTTTTGACATATTTCCTGTTCATTTTCTGTGCATGTGCCTTTACTAAGAAATGGTAAATACCTTTTAAAACAAAGTAAGGCTTCTGCAATGTCTATGATTGCTTCTATAGTTTGGTTTTAATTTTTTATGTTTGGCATTGTATTGTGAGCATTTTCCTATGCCATGTTCTTTACAAAATATTTTTGAAGGGTTGTTGAGTATGCTTTCTTAAGAATGTGGAATAATTTATGCTTTTTTTGTATTTAAATGATGAATAAATATTGTGATGAACATCCTTGTTTGTAAATCTCCATTTGTATTCTAAGTGTTACTTAGGGCAAATGCCCAGAAGTAGAATTATTAGGTTCCAGGGTCTGCCCCTTTTTAACTCTCTGGTTACACATTGTCACATGAGCCTCCAGACCATGGGCAACCATTTAAGCTCCTATAGAACAGTCTGTGACCCCACTCCCCAACACTGGTCATTATCATGAAAACCTTTGCGGTTGAATAATGTTTGCTGACTATGAACATTTTTCTCAGATATTTATGGCCTAGTAGTCTATCTTCCTTTGTAGAGAACATGGTTTAATTTTTTCATTTGTAGAAATTTAGGGAATTGGTATTTGGTGAATGTAGTAGTGTGGGTGCTGGACTCTGATGTCTTATTTCAAAGCCCAACAATTCAGGGAAGGAAACGTGTTTAATTTTCACTCGATTAGATAATGATTTGGTTAATTAAACTGTAATTCATGGAGACAATCTGAACTCCAGTTTCTTTTTTCCTTAGGTAATTCAAGCATTGCAGTTGGTAGATAACGCTTTAGGAATGTTGATGGAAGGCCTGAAGCAGCGGAATTTAGACAATTGTGTCAATATAATCCTTGTGGCTGACCATGGTATGCCTTTTTTTACATCATATTTTAGCGTTGATTCCATCTTATCACTTCAGGGAGCAGACATTAATAATAATGCTATTTTAAATTCTGTACTTCTGCACCTAGAAGCTCTTGGATAAGCAAAGAATAAATTTAGTTGTGGGTTGTGATAAATAGAGGACTAAAATTAAAATTTCTAGTTCAATTATTCTAACATCCATTCATACACTTAATTTTCTGTAAAAATGGGCTTAGTAGTACTGAACAGGGATGTGATTGGGTTGTTATTCAATCATAACAAGGGCTTTTGGGCGATATTTTCAGCGGTGTTTCACTCACATGGATTGGCTGCAGTTTACTATATTCCGTGGTTTTACCATGTCCTGTGTATTATTTTTTAAATTTTTTTTCAAAAAGAATTTTTATCTTGTATCATGGTTTGAGATAAGAATGGGTTGTTTTTGTTTGTTTAATAAGTCATCCAAAAATAGTAATGGCCTAGGAATGCCAGTGAGAAGAATTTTTCCAAAATGTGAATCTTTCTCAGTATATTTTTCTCAGTTATAGTTACATAGAGTGTATTTTATTTTAATGTTTAATTGGTACTACTGTCTATGCCCTCCTCTTTGATTCTTCTTTTCTTTTCTTTTCTTTTTCTTTTTCTTTTTTTTGAGGAAGATTAGCCCTGAGCTAACTGCTGCCAATCCTCTTCTTTTTGCTGAGGAAGGCTGGCCCTGAGCTAACATCCATGCCCATCTTCCTCTACTTTATATTGGAGACACCTACCACAGCATGGCTTGCCAAGCGGTGCCATGTCCGCACCTGGGATCTGAACCGGCAAACCCTGGGCCACAGAAGCGCAGAATGTGCGCACTTAACCACGGCGCCACCGGACTGGCCCCATCTTTTCTTTTTCTCTTTTGGGGTCAATATTTTTTAACCTGCTACTGAGTAATTATCTAGAGTAATGATTTATCTTAAATTATTTTAGTCACAAATCAGTGTTGAACTATGTGCTTTTTTTCCAATTATTTCATTGAGGTCATATTGTTTTATAACATTGTGTAATTTCAGGTGTACATTATTATATATCAGTTTCTGTATAGACTACATCGTGCTCACCACCAATAGTCTAATTTTTATCCGTCAACATATATATGTGCCCCTTTGTCCCTTTCACCCACCTCCAGCCCCCTTGCCCTCTGGTAACCACTACTCTGTTCTCCTTATCCATGTGTTTGTTTATCTTCTATATATGAGTGAAATCATAAGGTGTTTATCTTTCTCTGTTTGGCTTATTTTGCTTAAGAAAATACCCTCAAGGTCTCAAGGTCCATGTTGTTGCAAATAGGATGATTTCCTCTTTTTTGTGGCTGAGTAGTATTCCATTGTATGTATATACCACATCTTCTTTATCTATTCATCAGTTCATGGGCGCTTTGGTTGCTTCCACATCTTGGCTATTGTGAATAATGCTGCAGTGAACATAGGGGTGCATAAGTCTCTTTGAATTGTTGATTTCAAGTTCTTAGATAAATACCTAGTAGTGGGATAGCTGGATCATATAGTATTTCTATTTTTAATTTTTTGAGAAATCTCCATGGTGTTTTCCACAGTGGCTGCATCAGTTTGCAATCCCACCAGCAGTGTAGAAGGGTTCCTGTCTCTACAACCTCTCCAAAATTTGTTATTTTTTTGTCTTGGTGATTATAGCCCTTCTAATAGATGTAAGGTAATATTTTAGTTTTTGTTTACATTTCCCTAATAATTAGTGATGTTGAACATGTTTTCATTTGCCTGTTGCTCATCTGTATATCTTCTTTGGAAAAATGTCTGTTGATCTCCTCTGCCCATTTTTTGATCAGGTTATTTGTTTTTTTGTTGTTGCTGAGTTGTATGAGTTCTTTATATATTTTGGCTATTAACCCTTTGTCAGATACATGATTTGTAAATATTTTCTCCCAGTTGGTGGGTTGTTTTTTTTGTTTTGTTCATGGTTTCCTTTGCCTTGCAGAAGCTCTTTAGTCTGATCTAATCCCATTTGTTTATTTTTTCTTTTGTTTCCCGTGCCCAAGTAGACATGGCATTCAAAAAGATGCTGCTAAGACTGATGTCGAAGAGTGTACTACCTATATTTTCTTCAAGGAGTTTTATGGTTTCAGGTCTTACATTCAAGTCTTTATTCCATTTTGAGTTAATTTTTGTGTGTGGTGTAAGATAATTGTCTACTTTCGTCCTTTTGCATGTTGCTGTCCAGTTCTCCCAACACATTTATTGAAGAGACTTTCTTTTCTCTACTGTATGTTCTTGGCTCCTTTGTTGAAGATTAGATGTGTGGTTGTATTTCTGGGTTTTCAATTCTGTTTCATTGATCTGTGACATAAAGTGTCTTCAATTTGACATGATCAAAGACAACCAGTTGCTACCATCTATATACATTCAGGGAATAATTTCTTTTCCAGGAATGGATCAGACTTATTGTGACAAAGTGGAATATATGACTGATTATTTTCCCCAAATAAACTTCTACATGTATGAAGGGCCTGCCCCCCGCATCAGGGCTTATAATGTGCCTCAAGACTTTTATAGCTGTAAGTATGAAGATGCCCATATGGAACAAAAAGGTAAACCTTAAAGTAAGTAACCATGGCCCCCGATTCTGAGGAGGTGGGGATTACCAGGCCACTCTTCTGACTTCTTGGGAAGACCACACAGAAGCAAGTGAGAAATTCCCTTGTGTGAGGTTAGTCAGTCTGTAAAGTCTTCGGGAGGAGCTAATGTTGTTGGGTACAAATACATTCCTTCCATTCTTAAATGCTGAAATAATTTTTTATTTAATTTTACCAGATCATAATCATTAATAAATTAATGTGTCAGATTCCCCTGTGTGTTCACATTTGTTGCAGTTATCCAGTATCATTGTAATGTGATTTATTTTTTTCCTTTGAAACAGTTAATTCTGAAGAAATTGTTAGAAACCTCAGTGTAAGTATACAGCCTCCTAATGAATCTCTTTAAGTTAATGTAATGTCCTTAATCTGGTTTCAGGAAATTTGTATTCTATATTTCTGAGTCCAGGCCACTTGTAATTTATGTTTTAAACCCTCCCTCAACCTTGTCTTATGTGCGTATCAGTTACTTTCTTCTCAGTTGTTTCCCTTTGGCTTTGGCACCGTCACAGGAAATCGGTTTAGGGTAACAGTGGCGCTGACGCCTGGTTTTCCTTGAATGGGCTGATGTTTCCTTCAAGTCTCAGGCAGCATCGCTTTTCATGTTTTCTTGTGGGGAATGACAGACTCTACACATCTTTTTGGATAGGTCAGAAAAACCATCTGCTTTCCCCCTAAGGATAACTGCAGCTGCTTTTGATTGGTTCCCATGTCCCAGGTTGTAAGTGAATGAGCAGGACAAATTCCGGATAGTTTAAAACAATCTGGACTTTCCAAGGTGGAGTTCACCACTCCTGGAGAGACCTGAAATATTCTTGTGTGGTAGTTTGACTAGTTCTCTATTTAAGGTATATTTACAAATACATATCTATGATATAGAATTCATGAGTTCACCACTTCTTGGCATGGGGCTTGGCTTATTTAAGGACAGTTGCCATGCAAGTATAGTGAAAATGATTAGGATGAAATGTGAACGACTGAAGATAAGGAAACACCGGCTAAGGAATGGTTACCAAACCTGAGATCCACTGCGAGTTTGAAGTGGGAATGACAGCTAGAGCAGAAATCCCCCAGGGTGTCAGTCCCTCCTTTTTCCTCTTACCCCGCCTAAGAGTCTGATCTTGAGTAAGCAGATAGACAATGTCACCCCCTACTGGTGAAGGGTGTACATGCAGTGCGTTCACGCTGGTTGGGTGAGTAGTGAGCATTTTCAACATGTGGACTCTCAGTCTGCACATTACTATCCCTTTTTTCCGTCACCTCATGGTCCATACAGCTGAAGTCCTCTTGGTGGGATGAGGAAGGGCAAATCCCCAATAATCCGACTGGTGCAAGGAGATTGGATACCGCAGGCTCTGGAAATCCATTACATGGCATCCCATACATGGAGAGGGCCCGGAGCTCCAGGACCCCCAGAATGGACTACCATTTCATGAAGTAGTCTATTATTCCCGGGAAGATATTCCATGTGGTAGTACAATATTCCCAGTAATGCTGTTCTCTGGACCTGTGTTGAGCTCGTATTAGACAAACGTAACCACACACGAACTGGCAACTCTAAGTCCCACAACATGCTGGCTGCATGACCGACGACAGCATCGACTTTGTTCTTAGATAAAATGACCCAACTTTTATCTCAGTTCTTCCGTCTTCATCTCAAATGCAAATAACCCAGTACTTCTTCAGAGGTTGGCAGTGTGCCCCCAATTTTCTCTGGATTTACTCTGGCTACACAGATAGCTAGGAAACCATGACTCATCAAATGATCTGTGGTCCTTAAGGGCACATTCTAGTCCCTTGTGTCTTTGAGGAAGCTGCATACTCAGCAGCTGCCATCATGCGCTTGCCTGGAAGTTACCAAAATACTGGCTTAAGAAGGAAGTAATGATAAATGAAAAAGTGGAAAAACAAGAAGCCTGGAAAAAATACCAAAATAGGCAAGAAAAAACTGGCAGAAATATCTGTGCAATAAATACTTTTCTCTTTCCCCTTTTCATTCCATAACTCTCCTTACTCCCCTGTTTTCTATATTTCTTTTTAAATGATTTTTTTGGTTCAATTTCAGTGTCTCATTTTTCTTATATAAATTGAGCATGAGATAATAGTGACACAGATTTGAAATATTTGATGTGGGTCAAGTCTGCCCCAGCTAGAGAAGCCCAAGGTGACCTGGCCTGCATGCTGATCTATATGATCCAATGGATTTTATGGTGTGGATTAAGGCTGTGCCAGGGAGAGAAGCCCAGGGCATCCTTGCCTACATGCGGATCTATATGACCAGATTCATATCTAAAGTTATATGACCACACAATAACCAGACCCCATCTGCACTGAAATCATTTAATGACTTTTTACATCATGTTTTCTTTTTCCAGTAAAAATAAGTCACGTACCCATGCCTTATAAATTTAGCCCTAACCCTCAACACATGGCAGCAGTAGCAGCTCTGACTGCCCATGGGTCCTGTCCCCATGCTATTCCATACTATTCTCTAAATAAAAGAGCACTACTGCCAGACCTTGAGAGTCCAAGAAATCTTTCTTTTGACTCCTCGGCTCACCGTCCCCGCATCACTATTTATGAGATTATTGAGGCTTAACCTAAATGAGAAAATGAGGAAGTAGAAAAAATTCATTTCCTCATATTTTTATCCATTTTTTTTCTCCTGTTTTTCAAAAGGTCATGCAGGAGACAAAGTTCCTTTGTAGTTCTGTTTCTCATTTTGTCACTTTTTTTACATGAATAAATGATAATATGATTTGCATTTTTACATAGTTTTAAAATATGCCATCTATTACAACAGTAATTACTAAAGAAACAAAGTTTCACTCCAGTTTGTGAGAAATCTATGAACTTTTTACAAATAGGGAGACTGTACTAGATTTCAAAAACTGTTGACTTGGAAATTAAGCAAATGTAGATTATTTAAAGGGTAAATTAAGTCAATTGTAATGGGATTTTTTGGTTCAGTTAGACTGATTTAAAAATTTTTTCTCATAACTACTATGGATTATATACTTTTTATATATAATTTAGACTCAAATGTTGTATTTGCCACTCTAAATCTAGACATATCTATTCTCTGTCAAAAAGGAGGAGAGATTTATGGAGCTTTAAACTATATACACAGAAATAAAAACTTAGAACATCAGACAGTATAGTTTACCTCATATATTTAATTGCAACCTGAATTTTATTGCAACAATAAAAGCACTATAGTTAGGGAATGCGGTGGCATTGATAATAGGTTTAATCTCCCTGTTTTGTTAGCCAAGCTTAAATCCTCTTACTTCTAAAAGGTGCTTAATAGATTGTCTTAGGAGATGAAATTGTTGAACTAGCTTGCATATTTTATGTGTCATGAAGAAATAATTTACCTATTTTTCAGTGCCGAAAACCTGATCAGCATTTCAAACCCTATTTGACTCCTGATTTGCCAAAACGATTACACTTTGCCAAAAATATCAGAATCGACAAAGTTCATCTTTTGGTGGATGAACAGTGGCTGGCCGTGAGGTTTGTGTGTCTATTTGCTTATCTCACAGTACTTTTAACAACCGTCTTTGGTTATAAATTTTCTTACCTTTACCCTTCTACTACTATGATCATGGAAGTTTCCTGAGCATGGACATTCTCTTGAAATTTAAATCTCTCTAGCACTCCTGTATTTGAGATGACTGTTGTTAGATTGCTGATCTTAGCATCCTCATCTTCACAATTATCGATAAGAGTGAGGAGGAAGGCTGGCACTGTTGATCGACTGTTCCAGAGACCGTCCATACCAGCACATTCTTAACCCCCACTGAGGTCTCCTTTAGGCGGCAGACAGGACATAAAGATGATAACAGCTGCCTTCCAGGCTGGTAGTGACTGATTACATGGCTTTTTAATTAAGATGTTTGTTGTCTGTGTGGTTTTATAAAAGAGCACATTTATGATTATAAGGCCAACCTAACCAACTAGTTGTAACATTTATTTCATTTTTCTAGTTATAATTCTAATTCATGTTGATCATTGAGCATTTGCAAAATATAAGCATGTTTCGAGAAAATAAAAGCTATTCTGAATCACTCCATCCCAACATAACCAAGTAATTCACGGCATAATGCAATTTTGTTGATGCGTGCTCCATGTGTGCTGAGCCTGTTCCAGGCACTGGGGATTCAGACATGATTCCTGCCCTCCTGCTCAAATGGAGAAGACTGATAACAAGCCAGTAAACAAATAAGTACACACTTTCAGGTAGTTTAACGAATGGTGCCTATTTCTGAATTTCATTCCAGCATTTTTCCGTGTGATAGTGGTTATAAATGGAGTCAGGATCATGCTGTGTTTTCTGGCCTATCTTGTGTGTGTGCTGCGTCATGCCAAGGGGCTATGAGGACAATGGGAATACAGTGGCCGAGAGAGATGTAACAAAGAGGAGACGGAAGACAAGAGAGCTGAGCTCTACCATCAGTGTGTGCAGGACGAGAAAGTAGAGATTTGACAGAGCCTGTTTTTTAAGACATGTAACCAGGAACCCACGCTGTTGCTCTAGGGCGGAGGGTGTGCAGCCCACACCGGTCACTAGATGGCGGTGATCTCTCGTCTCAGGATTGGATTTGCCCAGCCTTTCCTGCTATGGCCCAGGACAGGTTCTCTGAAAGAAGATGAAAGTGTGAACAAAATTAAGCTTTACTAATATTAGGTATATAAGATTGTAAGTAATGTGTACATGCAATATATAAGTAAATGTGGGTAAGTTCTCCAAATATTTACTGTTAAGTGTGTGAGATTAAAGAAGTTAGGAGGCCACTGGCGCAAAATGCGAATGTGCCCATCCATCCAACAGCATGACTGATGGGTTATAGAAGGCGAGTCCAGCCACCAGAGTACCTCTGGGTACCACTCATTCACACTCAGTCTCAAATGATGAGCTGTGCGTTGAACAGCAGGCAGTGAGCTGTAAAAAGAGCAGCAGCCCGAGAGGTCAGGGCCTGGTACCCGGCCTGCCTTGTGGTGGGAATTTGGATAAATCCATATCTTGGGCTTCATCTTCCTCATCTGTAACCCAAGGTGAGCCTGGTTTCTTATTCTCTTGCGCTTAGCATACGAAGTAAACTAACTAACCTCAGAGGAACGTTGGCTGCAGCCCTCCCCAGATCAACCCAGGAGTCTCAGCTGACCTGATCCCGGATCCTCTCGATCTCCAGTACTTACACCTGAGGCTCACGAGACCTACTTTCTAAGGGAAAGTTTGTTGTCCTCAGTAATGATGTTCAATGTTCGGTAACTAGACTAGATTTGCATTTCAAGAGAATAGCAAATTTCATCATTTAGTGTAATTTCTTCATCATCATCATCCTTATTTTGCCTAAAATGTGTTGGATTTTACTAATTTGGGGAAACCCAATTATCTGAAACTACAGTTAAAGTATTGTTAAAGTGCTCTTTTAGAGAATGAGAATAATAGCTTTTGATCTTATGATTGGAAACTGACAAATATCTCCCAGGCACCTTTCTAAGAACTGGAGAGAAAGACACCTTCCCTGCCATAAGGGTCTCACCCAGGTGAGGAGGAGGACAACAATTATAATCAGGTGTAACAAGCTCTGCACTAAGATCAAGTACAATGTTCAGGAAAACAAAAAGAGTGATCACACCCCCAGGTGCGAATGTCAGAGAATGCTTCTTGGTGGGGCGATTCCTGCTCTGGGTTTTGAAGACTCAGGATGGGTTAGGCTAACTGCTGGCATCCGGCAGGTCTGCCGTGTGCAGTTTTGCAGTCTGTGCCTTGTACGAGGTACTCAGCCAAGAAGATGAGTGGGTGCTGAAATGTAGCCATTGCTCAGCTCATCAAGCCCTGATGGGGCTGTGTCTGCAGGAAGAAAGGGACCGCTTTTCTTCGCTGGAGGGCACTGGTCTGCTTCCCAGACCTTGAGAACTGCCAAGCTGTGCCTTCTCAAGGTGCTTCTTTTTCTAAAAGCATTGCCCAGAGCAGTGGGTGCCTTTTTAAAGTCAGCAGCAGCTCTGGGGCAAGAAGGGTAGAAAGAAAGAGTCAGACAGACGGACTAGATTCCAGAAATTGCAAGTAGTCTCGTATTGCTAGAGCACTGGGTGAATGAACCTGCCCTCTGCATGAAGGACTTTATCTGTCGTGACCAGGGAATGTGACTTTGACCATGAAGAAAGTAGGAGACCATTGGTAGCCACAAGGTGGCTGGAGGTGAATGTAGTGGGATGTGCATTTCAGAGAGCTCACTCCAGCTGCCGAATGGAGGAGGATGGTCAAGTGAGTGGCAGGGAGCCCAGTTAGAAGGTGTGCAGTGACCAGTTCTTCAGCCTTATGACAGCCCAAGGGATGCTGTGGAGCCGGTGGGATGGTAAGACTAATTAGGTAGCACATTGTCAGGAAGACATGTGTGGTGAACTTAAGACAGATTTCCCAGGATAGTACGGGCTCATCATGTTCTGTCCCACATTTGTACTCATTAAAACGTGTGTTTCCAACAGTGATAAATAGTCTTAAATACGACTAGGCATGTGGGTGTGCATGCATGAGCATGTGTCTGTGTGTGTGTCGGGGGGCAGATTCTGGATAACCAAATCAGAGTCAGGATAACCAATTAGGAAGTTGGTTCAGGTCAGAGGAAATGGGACTCGAGCTTAGAATGGTGACAGCAGAAGGGAAAGCAAGGGAAAGTGTGGAGGGTACCACAGAGAAAGAGAGGACTTGGCAACTGATTGTGTACCAGGAACGAAGTCGTGCTCATCTCCCCTCTGTGTCATCGCCAGCTGTGGCAGAGAAACCTGGCCTTGATTTCAACTTTATTAATTAGCCTTGGAGAAGGTAAAAGAGAATTTGTTTCAAAAGAATTCATACAGTGCTTGGATGTTGAGCTAAATTTTGACAGATAAAATCAACTCGTCTTTTCCAAATGCCAGCTTCCATTTTTCCATATGTAATTTCCAGAGCCACTGGATGGTTGGAAAGCATGAACAGGAGCAGTTAGAGGAGCAAACTTCTCAAGTTCTCCTTTGGAAAGTAATAGAAAATAGCACGTTTTCTAGCAATATTTTTTATCTTTTACTTCCAAATAATGCTATGCAATGTTTACTAAAGTTTTCTAATAGAGTTGGGTTAGGAGTTGAAAATACAAAAAAGGTAGATTTTTCTGAAAGTCGAAAGATAAATAAAGGCCTAATTTTAGTAAATTTTACCAAGGACTTGGTTTAAAAGACTTTCTCTTTCTTTCATTAATGAGTACTCTAACCTCCCACACAGAATTTAAAACTTAATTGTCCCCCATGAAATACTTCCAGTAATCTCGGGGAACCAAATATCCATGCAATAAGGATAAAAATGTTTTTAAACAACTTTTACCTTACGCCAACCGTTTTATTGGAGTTAACTGAGAGGAGGACGCGCACTGGCCCCTTAGTGTGACTGAGTTTAAGCCCCTTGTAAACAGGACGCCTGTGCTCTCCCCATTCCAGGCAGTCCTCAGCCTCTCCTGCCTTCCCTCTGCCCGGCAGAGTGGAGTGTGGCCTGCTCAGTGTTGTGATTCATCTTTATTTAACCTGAGTAGGAGTCAGTTATGAATTTTTTAAAAGTTGATTTTTTAAGACACTAAAATAAAGTCCTGTTTTCAGTTAAGCCTACAATATAAAGACAAACAAAAACATTGTGTGTGTGTGTGTATTTGCCCTGGGGATTGGGAGGTGGGGAGTGGGGAAGCAAATGAGAGGAATCTTTCAAGGCCAACCATTGGAAGCAGGAGTCTTTTTCTCTCCTTAGAGACCTAATTTGAACCAATATAACATTGTTGCTTTAAAGAAAGTCTAGGCTGGGGGACTGGTCCAGTGGCGCAGAAGTTGAGTTCACGTGTTCCACTTCAGCGGCCTGAGGTTCCCCAGTTCGGATCCTGGGTGTGGACCTTCGCACTGCTTAGCAAGTCACGCTGTGGCAGGAGTCCCACATATAAAGTAGAGGAAGGTGGGCATGGAGGTTAGCTCAGGGCCAGTCTTCTTCAGCAAAAAGAGGAGGATTGGTGGCAGCTGTTAGCTCAGGGCTAGTCTTCCTCAACAACAAAAAAATCTAGGCTGGGACTGACCGCTGGCATAGTGGTTAACTTCACATGCTCCACTTCTGTGGCCCAGGGTTTACTGGTTTGGATCCCAGACGTGGACCTACTCACCACTTATCAAGCCATGCTGAGGCAGACGTCCCACATATAAAATAGAGGAATATGGGCACAGATATTAGCCCAGGGACAATCTTCCTCAGCAAAAAAAAGGAGAAGATGTTAGTACAGGGCTAATCTTCCTCAAAAAAAAAAAAAAAGTCTAGGTGCGTTTATTGCTATTTTGTTTTCAAGTATAAAACCTGACTATGTATAAAACTGCTAATACTGCTCAATTCAAAGATTAAAGTATAAAAAGTAGGCAAAGACAAATTAATTAAATTTGAAAAATTGTTCAAGTCATAGAGCAACAGCCTGTGGAAGACAATCTCAGAAGTTAAAAATAACCTCTGACTTTAGGGAATATGCTGGCTGCCCCTCACCAAGTGTTCTATTAACTCGCCCTGGGTGTTCTTTGTTCGTGCTTTGATATTCTTTCACTAGACTTCTCCACTGTAAAATAGGAGTCAATATTTTTCCTAGTTCCAAAGATTTATTTCTAAAGTCCTGAAATCCTTCAAGTGACATATTAATCAAACTGTTTGTAATCACGCAGACAGTTACGTGTAAAGGGGCAGGTGAGCTTGAAGCCAAATTCTTTCTTAAAATCTCTCCCTCCGCTGTCATCCTTTTGTTGCTGTCTATGAGTCAAAGGCTTTGAATTCTATGTACAGATCTTGGAATTCTCCTTCCGTCTCCCCTGCCATTCTGCTTGGTCCCTGTGGTTATGAATTTGAGCATGAAAATAACTATATTCATGCTGTTGTTCACAGAAAAATTTACTTATGTGAAAGCAGAAGCTACATAAAAATCCGTTAAAGCTCAGTCATATCATAAGGTGTCATATCAATATACTGATCACAGTGTAATACTATTATTTCTTTATAGGAGTAAAAGTTATTCATCCTGTGGAGGAGGCACCCATGGTTATGACAATAAGTTTAAGAGCATGGAGGTAACGTACTGCTTTTTTTTTTTTTTTTAACAAGTATTTATTGAGCACTTACTTTGTGATGGGCAGTGTTCAGGACTCTTGAATACATCTGTGAAGGGAACAGAAAAGATCCCTGCCCTCAAGTAGTGTTCATTCTAACAAGGGGATACAGGTAACTGGCATAATAAAGGAATATATTATTTGCTATGTTAGGGATAAGTGCTATGGGAAATAAAGAGAAAGTAAAGCAGAGTAGGTGGAGACTGGGGGTGTTATGGGTGCCATGAAGGCAGTATGAAACCTTAAATAAGGTGGAGACAGTGAGATTCATTGAGATGCCATTTGAGCAGAGACTTGAAGAAGGTGAAGGAAGAACTTTTCAAATACTCAGGGCAAATGTCTCAGGCAGAAGAAACAGCCAGTGCAAAGGCCCAGGAGTGAGTGTCTGCTGTGTCGGGAGAGCCCTTATAGCTATGGGAGGATGGTAGCTTGTGGCTGGCGCTGATGGAGGGGAAGGGTGAGATGCAGCTGGACATGTTGAGTTCCTAATATGTGTTAGACGTGCACGTCAGGATGTTACACAGGCAATTAAGAGAGAGTCTACCTGGAGATCCGAAATTGTGTTTGAGGTGTATAAAACATTTAAAAGATATGCACCTAAATAAGATGCTCAGGGACTGAATGTAAGGGAGAGGAGGACAAGTACAGAGCCCTAAGCATTTCTCTTAGAAGAGGTGGGGAGAAACAGAATTCCCAGCACAGAGACCTAGAAGTCGAGCCAGGGAGGCAGGAAGGAAACCAGCAGCCTCTGTGTTGGGGAAGCCCAGGAATGCGCTCTCTGGAGGAGTCCAGGAGTGAAGGGCAGCCATGTCCTCCAGAGGTGGAGCTTCATGGCTCTATGGCCTGGTGGTCTTCTCTAGATCCGTCTGTAGCGCACACACACTACATACATATACACACACAACACATACGCATACACTACGCACACAGCACATACACACACACCACACACACGCACTATACACATACATTCTAAAACAGCACACACACTACGCATACCACACATACACACATACTACACACACCACACATATGCACACAACACACACACACACACTTCACACATGACACATACACACAGACTCACACTACACACACTCATACCACACACATATACACACACTCCCACTCTACACATATACACACAACACACACCCCACACATATGCATACACTACACACACACCCCACATATACACACAGGCCTATCCCTTTCCAAATAGCAAAAAATGTTAGGCTCTTTTGAAGGTACTGCCTCCTAACATTGTCATGATGAGTTATACCTCTTTGTAAATATTTGAAAAATCTCTAGAAACAGAGCACTTCTCTGTTAGTTAGGGGGCTATTTGATAATTAAGTTAATTACTGCAAGAAAATCCTACACCTCCAATTCTTTGCTGACTATCTTGGGAAAAAAATATGTGTATAAAATATCCACGTATAAAATATACACATATAAAATAAAAAAATATATATGTATATATCCCTGTTACCAGAAAACAATCGCTTATTTATCTTTGATAGTTTTCTTCTAGTTATTTACAATCTAAAACAATTAGATCTGCTATAAACAAAATAATTGTTGACATTAATTAATGTAAATAAAAATATTTGGGTCTCTTCATCCTAAAAATAAAGGGGCGATACATTTGAGAAATCATAGAAGTAGTGCAAAAATTTAATGCTTAGAAACTTCCACATTTTTTGCCATGTGTTAACATATTTGAGCAATGATGTGAATGGAATATAAAAAGAATACGAGATGTTATGTGACGAATTGCTAACTTCTGTTGCCCAGCTGTGGTGGAACTGTGCTGATGTGGCTTGTCCACTGTTGCTTGTAGTCTCCTAGCCTGTTGACATCTGACGTGCTGTGGACGCAGGTAGAGAGAGAAGGGAACACAGTGTGGATTATATTTGATTGAGATTGTACAACACCACAGCTGGAAATGATGTAGAAATCATTTCAGATCGGAACAGAAATCCTTACAGAAGCCTAAGCTGCAAATGGGAGAGCTGGTATAGAAGGAAAATTGTGTCTCTTCCACCATCTGTTTCTGAGTTTAGATGGCATCTAGTAATAGTAGGACTGTTTCCACCTAGGCTATCTTTCTGGCACATGGACCCAGTTTTAAAGAGAAGACTGAAATTGAACCGTTCGAAAATATTGAACTCTATAACCTAATATGTGGTAAGTATGTCCATATAAACACAACGGCGAAATGTGGATAGAGTTTTAAAATATATATTTTGAAATTGGTGGTACATTGAAGCCCAAAGGTGGATGCTCTGCACTGAGAAGACGGAAAGTAGAAAAGATGAGGAAGAAATGTTTATTCTTCAGAATTATTCAGCTATAGGAATGAAGTCTTTTTGTCCTTCTAGGAACAATAAACATTAGCTCTCAGGAGACCAGCTTTTCTATTAGTTACTATATGAAAATTTAATTTAATAAAACAGCTAAAGAAAATTAGACTTCCAACTTTTCAAAGCAGGAAAAACACACTGAAAAACACAAGTATTTTCTTGTAATTACAGAGAGAAAGCTTCTGGAATAACAGGATGGTAAGAAAATCCTATTTGGAGAGACACTTGTTACCACACTCAGTCTTAACAAATCTTAAAGAATTCGAGTTTTGGGGCATCTCACCTGCCCTTTCTGCCTCGTGCCTGCCTCAGACCGCTGTGTTAACAAGTTGTTGATGTCAGCAAGGCAGGGGGCGCGTTGTTTCACCTTTGGCCAAAGGACTCTGGACAAAGTATGCTCACAGTTGTCGCTCTTAATCCTGTCCTGGCCTGTGGTGATTGAATGTGACTTGGAGACCAAACAGCGTCATTTAAAAGTCACGTGTTGTCGCCTTAAGAGCTTCAGTTCTCGGTGCCCAAGGCTGAGTGTGTGGTCAGGCTGCTGGCCCTGTGGGAAGAGGCTTAGAAGGAACCAGATACGATTCCGGGTCTAGGAGAGACCTACTGGGCAGTGCTCAGCAGGAGCCACTTAAACGCCCATGTCTGTGAAATATTTGCAAGTTTTGTTTTTATAGAAAAACATTAGAAAAAGTTCTCTACATATTAAGCAAAATTCACTAGTTTAATTTTTAAATAGTATCTGTCCTTAGAGAATTTTCATAGAATTAAGTAAAAGTACTGCAAGTAAGATTGTAAATTATTTAACTTCTTTCAGTTTGTTTTTACTAAAAGGATAGCTTTTATGCTAGAAAACCATGATATGTTTAAGGAACAAAGGGATGATTTAAACAATGATGTTTTTCTCTGGAGGAACAGAAACGCTTCCTAAAAGTTCCTGCAACTGGTCCTGTTCTCCAGAAAGGCTGGGTGATGGGAACCCGGGGGAAGAAAGTTAGTAAACTGAACGGCATGTGCGGGACGCGACTGCATTGCCGCAGAATTTATTGAAGGAAGTGAACAGGGGGCCTTGTTTTTTCTCCCATCTTCCAGAGATGTTGTTGCCTTCCAACTTAAAACTACTCTGAATTTCTTAAAACAGATCTTCTACACATTGAACCAGCACCAAACAATGGTACCCATGGCAGTTTAAACCATCTTCTGAAGGTGCCTTTTTATGAGCCATCCCATGAAGAGGAAGTGTCAAAGTTCTCTGTTTGTGGCTTTACTGTTCCGTTGCCCACAGATGCTCTCGACTGTTCGTGCCCTGAGCTACAAAACGTAAGTAATAACTTCATGTATCCATACGAATGAAAAGGGGCAAACTACATCTGTAACCAGGGTAGCTGACAACCAGGTTTGTGTTCTAGCTCGGATATTTACTAAGTAATGTATGTGGTTTCTCTGAACCTTATCTGGAAATGAGAAATACAGTATAGGTTTAAGTATGTGAATGTGCTTTGTAAACCGGAAAGCACTATTTGGAAGTTGTTTATTCCCTTGTAAGCTAACTGTCCTTAACCATTCAAGACAGTAGAATGTTGGAGCCCTTTGGTTTCCCTCAGGAACCATCCCTCTTACAGCTCAAGAATCAGATGGTCAAGCTTGGTTGTTTGTAGCAAATACCCTTGGCTGCGTGGCTGCAGGATTGTGGTCTAGCTCAGACACACCCCCTAGGGTGTATGCCCTGGAGTCTACCCAGCGAGAAACCCAGCCTCCAGAGCAGGAAGGCCTCCTTTGGGGAGCAGTGAAGTGTCCCGTCAGGCAAGTGGAGGCTGGCTGACAGGCAGTCAGCATTGGGAAAGCCTTTTTAGTGGGTCAGGTGCCTGGCTGAGTTCAGGGGCAGGACTTCAGATCCCAGGAGACTGAGCAAGGTGAGGTTCCAGCACTGCGAGGGCCCCCCCAAAGGCCTGGAGTCAGAACAGGAGCTATGAGAGCAAGGACCAAGCCACCCTGTGAGAACTGGAGCCCCTGGATGGGGCTGGAATTGCAGAAGGGACTTGAAGCCCTGTCGTCAGGAGTCCATCAAGCTAAAACCGATGTCAAGGTGCATTTGATGCCGAGTTCTAACTAAACAGAGCTAAATAAAACCTCTGCCTCAGGTGAGAATTATTCCTCAGAGCCAGGAGTCAGCAAAACTCCACATTCTCTGTCCTCAGAATACCACTGCACCTCATAAATAAATAAACGTGTAAAGAAATAACCAACCAAAGATGCTTTAAGGAACAAAAGTCCAGTCAAACACCCCAATGATAATCAAATCCACAGCAAAGATCAGAGTGGGGTGTGTGGGTTTTCTAGCTACTGCTTCGAATAACCTCAGTGGAACCCCTATTTAAAGCAACAATAATAAACATTAAAGGTGGATGTTGCATTCCCCATTTTAGAGATAAAGGGGGCTTAGAGAAGTTAGGTAAATTGTCCAAGGTCATAGAAGCTTGGTTTCCCTGACTGCAAACTGCAAGTTCTTCTCTGTGAAGAATGCCCTTTGCTCTTCAAGGTGTGGTCCCAGGATCAGCATCTGCACCACTTGCAAGCTGGCGGGAGATGCAGAATCTCAGCCCCGCTGAGCTCAGGCTCCCTGAGTCAGAATCTTCATTTCAACACGCTGCAAGGGAGTTGTGTGTGTGTTAGAGCTTGAGAAGCCCTGGGGTGTTGTTACCTCAAGTTAGTAGATTCCAGCTGTGGTCAGAGGCTCGGCCTCATTATCAATTTCATCTTTGCAAACTCTCACAACAGAAAGTATTCCAGGGAGTAGTCGTTCTCTATATTTCTGAGTAAGTGGCAGAATTGGAAGGTAAACTCAAGTGAGTCTGGTTTCTTTGTTCAGTAGTAAACATTCAAGTGACTACTGCAGAAATAAATTTGATCACTATCAACGCAAATAATCCATAACAAATCTGTAAATCAAAGTTGGGGTGAGTTTATTATGAGCCAACTCTCAGGACCATATAGCCCAGGGGAGTCCTTTCACAAAGGAAGGGAGCGTTCCAAAGAAGTAGTGTGTACAGAGTAGTTAAATACCATTGAAGAGCATACATCACATATGACAGGAATTTCCCTTTTACGGTAGTCATGAGATTGCTTTGGTGGCACAGCAATTCAGTGAACAGAGCAAGTCGGTGGTTTCAAGGTAGATGGTCACAAGGTGAGTGCAGCAGGTCAGCAATTAATCCTTCGTTTAGGGAGAGGTGCTTATCCTTAAGGAAATGCTGATGTGGGCAAAGTTATATCCTTATCTTTAAAGGCATTCTTATTGTCTTTGGGACTTAGTAAATATTTAAAACAGATATACAATGCACGCTCAACAGGTCACGTCAGGCCCTTTTGGAAAAACAAGTTCAGGCCAAATTAGTTTTAACCCAAATGGCTTCCTCATATACTCCACTATAGCCTATTGTTTGTCATCTATTTATCATCACCTTTTAAAACATATGTCACATATGTTTTGCTTTCTCCCCTCTCCCACATTGTCTTGCAGGATACTTCGCTAGAATACGTGAATCAAATGCTAAATCTCACTCAAGATGAAAGTAAGTCAATAGAAAACATGTTAAGTCTTTGATGTTTAGACCTAACAAGACACAGCCTTTTTGGAATTCTTCAAAATAAGCTCACAGGGGCTTTGAACATAAAGATTTTATTGCTAATGTACAGGAGGACAAAAACCCCCAGATCTAATAACAATAGCAAGCATGGGGTAGTTGCAGTGGTTCCAAGAACATAACAAATTTCTTGAAATGGTCACGTCTCATCCTCAGTCCCCTACTCCCTTTCTGAGATGTGAAGAGATCAAACTGCCTGGGTTTGAAGCCTACTTCTACTGCTCTCTGGCTGGGTAAACTGGCCCAAATCACTTAACCTCTCTGTGCCTGTCTCGTCATCTATAATAATGGTACCCACCTCATGTAGTTGTAAAGATTAAAAGAGTTAATCCATGGAAAGAATTTAGAACAGGGCCTGTCCTGTAGCAATGTTATCATTACCTGTTATCTTTTAAGTATTCTTGTATTAGACTCACTAGGCCTGTTTCATCATTTATAAAATGGGGACACCTCCTTTATAGAGTTGTTATGAAGATTAGAGGAGTTAATGTGCGTGTGCACTTAGAGTAGCGCCTGGCTCCCAGTAGGAGTTCAGTAAATGTGTTGGTTGTTTGATACGCTTCTTATGATCTGCTGAGTGTTATTCCATGGCATGAATACACTGCAGGTTTTTAAACTATCAATAATTGGTGGATTTTTAGGTTATAGGAGCAGACAATTAAAAATACATAAATACATTGGGACATACTTTTTATAAAATTCCAGTTTCTTCCTTATGACAATTATTACTGTAGGTCATCTTTGTTATAATGTATGTACTTTTGATTTTGAGGTTTTCTCTCTTCAAATATGTCCTATAAATTGTTAGCTGCTTGGCTAAATTACTTATTGAAGCCTTAGTTTTGTAATTTGTAGAATGGAATAATAACACCTAGCTCATAGGGTTGTAAGAATTAAAAGAGATTAAGTATGTAAAATATTTATCAGAGTGCCTGGCACAAAATCAGCCATCAGAGTATGGTAGTCATTGTGCGTAGAAATGTTTGTTAATTTTACAAACATTTTTATTTTAGTAACAGCAACAGAGAAACTAAATTTGCCATTTGGGAGGCCCAGGGTTATGCAGAAGAACAAGGAACACTGTCTCCTTTATCATAGGGAATACATCAGTGGATTTGGAAAAGACATCAGGATGCCCCTTTGGAGCTCATATACAGTTCCCAATCCGGTAAGTTCTTGTCTCCATTGATCCATGCAGTCTAGGAAGAGTTCGTAGTTCTCTAATATTCTAAGAGTTGAATTTCGATTTTCAGTAGAGATCCCAAAGGGAGCTCACTGGCCTGTGGCTTGTACAACAATGTCCCCGGTATTGCTTAAAGGTATTTAAAGGTGGTCTGTGGGTGCAAAAGAGGAACACATTGTGTTTTGCCTGGAGGAGAAATTAGAAAGTGTTTGCAGGCCAACTGTCCAATTGGCAAGACAGATAGTAAAGAAGATTTCAAAGAGAAGCAACAGGAAGTACAGAGGCACACTATTCATTTGGTATATCCTAAGTATATGGTGGGTGCACCTAGAAAGTGATGGTAAATAGATTATAAAGGGCTTTGTATTTATTTGAATATTTAACAGATAACTTTCCCATCTGCTGTGTGCTGTAGTAGGCACAAAGGACACACCGTGAATGAGAGCTACCTCTTCCCTGAAGGCTCTAGCTCTCTAATAAGTCAGGCCAGACTTAGATGTACAGGTTTGCTACATCACAGATCTCTCCAGACTGAGGGTGGAACCCAGTTGTTTAAACCCTCTTCCCTCTTCACTATCTGGCAAACTTCTTTTCCATAAATGATGCTGGGACATTTGGCTACCATAAGAAAGAAAATATTAGACTCCTATCTCACACCATATACAAAATTAAATTGCTGGTGAATTTATAGATATAAATGTGAACAGCAAATGCATATTTTCTTTTGTATATATCTTTATGACCTTAGGATAGAGAAGGATTTCTTAGGACACAAGAGCAACAAGAAAAATACAGAGGAAATTGATTAATTTGACTATACTAGCATTAATGTGTGACAAAAAGACAAAAGTTATGGATGGGACAATATATTTGCATTGTACCTAAGAAACAAATTATCAGTATCCAGAATAGTAGTTAGGATCCAGAATAGCTAATAACATTCCTACCAATAAACAAGAGAATGATAAGCATCTTAGTTAATAAATGGGCAAAGGATATGAGCCAAGCAATTGAACTTCATTAGCAACCTGGGAAACATAAATTAAAGCAAAAATCCAAGTCTGCTCAATGTCACTCCAAATACTCCTTCAGGGCAGGAATAGTTTTGTTTAATGTGTCCCCAGCACAGTAGAGTCGCCCGGTAGATGCCTCCTCAATGACTGCATTGGATGAATAAATCTCCACCATTATTTTTAAAGACTTAAAGACAAAGCAGAACTTTCAACCAGAAGGATAAATAAATAGTCAAGAAGCTGTTTTTGTAGAGAAAACCCTAGTATTTTAGATCCAAAGACTCTGACGACAAACCTCAACCTGTTACTGTTCTTCCTCAGGGTACAGATGTTCCTCTTTTTGTGGAAAGGAAGTGATTGGCTGTATCCAGATTATTTTCTCTTGTTCCAGTTCGAGATTTCTGGAGAAAAATAATCACATTTTCCCACTCCCAGTTAAAGCTTTGTGTTCTGAAAGCCGACTCTGCTGCTGACAATGGTTTAATCGTGCTCAGTGGCGGGGGAGCACTACTTTTGTTTCCCAACGTGGGCAAAAATTTTAGTTACCTGAGTTCATATGTATGGTTAATGGCAGCATCACTTAATGTGCACAATGTTCTGTTGTTTATGATTTTCTTCAACCTGCTATGAAACATACTATGAAACAACAATATGAAGTTATTTATTCTTTGAAATAATTTCTATTTGTTTTTGTTTTTGAGAGGGGCAGTCTATTCAAGGCCAGTCTTATTATTTAATTCTCTATTTTGAAAAGTCCAGGGACTAGGGCTTATGTAGAGCTCAAACTAAATTGTTTGAGCACAACTTCCACAACTGCAGTCTCATAAAAATTACAATAAACTTCCCTCCTTAACATTTTCCTAATTTTAACTATTGAATACAGGCATTTCTTTTTCCTTACATTATGGAAAATGCATCTATGACTACATTAATGTATTGGACATTTCTTCAAGTAAAATTCACTAAACATGTGAAGTTCTCGAGTAAAGTGATAAAGACGTGTGGTAGAGAACATCAACTCACATATTCTGGATGTCTGTGGGGGCTGACTCAGTCAGCAGTCGATATTCTTGGTTCTCCCATTTTGCAACATATGTATGTGCCCTTTATGCCAAGTGAAGAAACCTGGTCATTCAGAACTGTTGCTATGATGTGTTTTTGAAAGACTCTAAACCAATGTTTTTAGCTTTCCAACGTCTGCTGCCAGGAGAGTGAAATAAATGGTGAGATGTGCCTCTATCGCAAATATCTTCCTATTTCTTGGTTCACTTCTTATTTTGTTGGGCGGATACCACTCGGGAGCTTCCTGAGACAGGAAGAAGGGAAGATACATATTTGAGACTTTGTGTATCTCAAAAGATTCTTATTTAATATATGCTTAATCGATGGTTTAGCTTTAGAATTTTAGAAAGAATTTTTCTTCAGAATTAATGGTTATTAATAGGACATTAGACTACCTGGACTGATTGATACTCTAGTGTTTCATATGTTCCTTACTTTTTTCCATGTCTTGTCTTTAATTCCACTTTTTCAGAGATATTGGCAACTCGATGTTATACATCTTACTGATTGTTTTACCTCTCCTGTTATATTTTTAAATCCCAAGAGCTCTTTCTGTCTTCTCTCCCCTTTTCTATTGCTTTCTGTTCTTTACGGATGCCATGTGTACTCTTATCTCTCTGAGGAGCGAGTTTTCTTCTGCTCTCTGCATTGTCTCTCTTTCTTCTTGGTTCTCCCCCTGCCCTGAAAATGTCTGGTGGTCCTTGGCAGCTGGCTCATATTTTAAGGGTGAGGAACATGGCTGGGGCTTGCCAGCTGATAGGCTTCACTGTAGGTTGATCAGGATGAGAGCCAGCCATTTTGTTGGGGATTCCCAGTTGTAAGTATCTAATCTTCTTTTCAGGCTGATTTGTTTTCCAAAGAAAGGAAACTTCTAATCTGACCCAGCATATAAGATTGGCAGGCTACATGGGGGCAATGAGACTGGGGGAAATCTTACCATTCGGCATATAGATTTTTATTTAATCTCATTGCTTTCAATATGGCACACCTGCTCTCTGGGATGTCTTGTGTGCTTTAGTCTGATCATCCCTCTGGTTCAGCCTCTCCAGTGAGTAAACATTCTGTCTAGCTTCTTTTACAAATTTTCAACCTATCCTCTTTCCAGCCCTACATACATCCCCCGTCTTTAGGAAACTCCAATTTCTACCCTTGAGGTTCTGCAGTAGGAATTAGCTTCTTTGTGCTTTCCTTAACCATAGGCTCTTTGTTGTCAGTGTTTATTGGTCTGTTAAGTTGGATTACAGTAGTAAAATATCTTTATCTGATTTCCAGCTTTGGAAAAATTTTTATCATCCCTTACATATATGCCTTTAGAAGGTAACAGAGATAAATATTCCATCAAGTTGAGAAGTCTACTCAAATTCTCTATAGTGTTTTCCAGCTGAAGTGTTGCAGTGTGTTAGGGGTACCTTCTCTGGTTGGCTTTCCCCAGACTTCCCTCATCTTCATCTCCTGCCTGTTCTATACCTTCTCATGGTGCGCTCCTGCCTATGAATATAGCACATAGTGTACATTGCCTTTTCCCTTGTGAATTGACCTTCTACATTTTATTTATTTATTTATTTATTTTCCCCAGCTTTATTAAGATATGTGACATATAACATTGTGTAAGTTTAAGGTGTACAACATGATTTGATACATGCATATATTTTAAATGATCCCCACATACATTTTAGACTCCATAGCTGATTTTTGCTTTTAGTACAATGCAGTGAATAGAGGAAGGACGTCCTAATTTAATTTAATCTTCTTTTTTGTAAATTGTAAAAATATTTGTTAAGAAATATATACATTGTGGGCAGCAGAGGGCATAAAAATCAAAATCTCAGAAAAAATGAAATGAATAGCAAAATGTTTACTTATTTATGATTATATGCTAGTCAAAATGTGATAATTATGTAATAGTATACTACCTTTAATACTTGGGTTAGGCAGCACAATTATAGGATGCCTGCTAGTGAATAAATTATTGTGTTAGCCTTTAAATGGAGCTACAAAGAAAATTATTAAAACAAATATTACTCTATTTCATGATGAGTGAAGCATAGCTACAAGTTTATTTAAATCCCCAAATAAGTAAGTTTCGTCAACTAGAGCTTTTTGAATTAATCTTAGGTTGATTAGAAGTTCCTACCCAACCAAAGAATAACATCCTTAGTTCATTTGAGTATGTTAAAAATAAATTGTTTATATTTTATTTTCCATTTTATTGAAGTACAACATATAGCCCCACCTGAAAGTTCGATCCTGAAAAGGATTTTGGTTTTTAGCTGTAGCTCCCATTATTCTTTTGCTCTCAGTTGAGGTTTCATTCTGCAAATATTCCTTTCCAAGGTGTGTTTGATTTGCCCTCCCTGTGTCCCTAACCAGAAGGGAACCACAGAAGAAAACATTGCTGAAGATGTCCATTTCCATTGCTTGCATAGACCCGATTCATTAAGAAAATAGGAAAAGGTTAAATGAAAAACATTCTAGGGAAGTTACAAACCATATAAGGTGATGGGTGAGCCACGCTGTGGGCGTTATTTTCTCTTTTTTTTCTTTTCTCTCTTTCGACAGGGAGACACATCGCCTCTTCCTCCCACTGTCCCAGACTGTCTGCGGGCTGATGTCAGGGTTGCTCCTTCTGAGAGCCAAAAATGTTCCTTCTATTTAGCAGACAAGAATATCACCCACGGCTTCCTCTATCCTCCTGGTTGGTATAACTCTTTTTGAGAGCAGCAGCTTAGAAAGCCCTTATCAGCTGGCTGTGGGCATGTGCCTTAAACATACGCTCCCCCCTCCCCCAAACTACCTGCTCTGGCTGAAGGAGCTGCCTGGAGGCCACCAGGGGTTGTGGGCGGACCCAAAGCAGAGTGACAGCTGTCGTGAGACTGATAGCACCTGCAGTGGGAACCACAGGGCAGCTCCAATCTGGCCCAGATGTTCAGAGGGTTTGGCAGGTTTAAGTTTAATTTTAAAACTGAAGATTCTTTGGGGAGGGACACAAACGTCTAACAAAACTGTTTTTCTACTGCCCAAGCTCAGGGCTGCGTGGAGAATGCAGCTGTGGAAGAGCTCAAAGAGCTCAGGCAAGAATTCAGGCCTCTTATGGCATAGGCTCAACAATTTTAAACTGTGGATTAAGTAGCTGAATGAACTTTAAGTTCATTTGAAAAAGCGTCTATCTCTCTTGGGAATATGCGAAAGCCAGTGTGATTTTTCTAAAGCTCAAATCTGTTCCCTGTTCAGCAGTCCATGTCATTTTCATTAACTCACCTGTGAGATTATCATCACTTTCAGCTTCTGGGAATGGGTTTACTCCTGAGAATTGACTTCATTTTCTGGAAGCCAGGACCAAAGAGGTCCTTTAGACATTTATAGCTTAGAGATTGTGAGATTTATAATGGGAAAAAAGAAAGGCTTAATAAAGACAAGTAGCACAGCAATTTAAGCCCCTAACATGGAATTAGGACAAATAAACTGATATATCTTATTAAAATATCTAGCGACAATTAGAACTACCAAACTTGTGCAAACCCTGGGATAAACGTAAATAGTTGCAACATTTTATTAATGAAATTGTTTAAACTGGCATATAAAATTGGTCTGTTAAGCCATAAGATATTGGTTGATAATTAAATGTTTGCCTGATCAAGGAAATGAAATTAATAACTAAGCAGCTTATCTCAAAAAATATTAAGGTGAAAATGAAACTCCCTTCTAGCTTTCCACTGTAAATTGTTGGTTAGAAATTCCATTATAAGCTGATGGTTATTTTTCTCTGAAAGGAGGTACTGTTATGCTGATTGTGGTCCCAACTTTCCATTTAAAGAGTAGAAAAGGCTTGTAGGGGATCTGAGGACAGTGAACAGCATGTGAAACCTTAAGGGAAAAAACACCAGCAACTTGTTCGCCCTTGCCTTCTGGTGCCCACCCCTTGGCCTTTCACTTGTCTTCGCTAAGATACCCAAGTGCAGTTTAAATATAAAAGGTATTATAATATGCATTTCTAGGCTTGCAGCTTTTAAATCCTCACCCTGTTTCTGTGAGAGGGACGCCGTGAGACAGATGGAGCCCAAGTGACAGAGCACATTGCTCGGGGGTTCAGCTGGTAGGCAGGGGAGCTGGGGTTCCAATCTGGGCAGTCTGTGTCCAGAGCACGCGCCCAGCACTCACTCTGCTGGACGGCACCTCCACGACTCCTCAGAGCCAGTCATTTGCGGTGTCATCAGTCAGCAGTCTTCATTGGGTTACAACTCACTTTCTTAAGAAAATTGTATTTTGGAAGAGCGATTTGCAATTGCTTTATTATTTAGTGCACATTTAACAGCTGTGCATTCATGCTGGTGTTATATTTGTTTCCTTGGGCTGCTGTAACAAATTGCCACCAACTTGGTGGCTTGTACCAACAGAAATGTATTCTCTCAGAGTTCTGGAGGCCAGAAGGCTGAAATCCAGGTGTCGGCAGGGCCCCGCCCCTTTGACGGAGAGAATCCAGAGGAGAATCCTTCTTTGCCTCTTCCAGGTTCTGGGACTCCAGGCGTCTCTTGGCTTGTGGCTGCATCGTTCCAGTCTCTGCCTCCGTCTTCACATGCTTCTCCCTGGGTCTCTCCTCTTCTCAGCCCTCACTCTCCTTAGAAGGGCGCCAGTGCCTGGATTAGAGCCCACTCTAAATCCAGGATAACCTCATCTCGAGACCCTTACCTTAATCACATCTGCACAGACCCTATTTCCCACCTTCCCCCTCACGGGTACAGGGGTCAGGACTTGGACACATCTTTTTGAGGGTCTCCATTCAACCCACTGCAGGTATCAAATGTGTGAAACTGCCTGCATTACTGCTGACCTCGACTGACAGGAGAGTGCTTAGTATTTTGGTGTTTTGACTGCTAATAAATTGACAATAGTGTGCAGTAGTAATTTGCCCATTATGTAATATATTTTCTCTTATAGCTAGATTTGATAAATTTCACTTGTTTTGCAGCAAACAACAGAACTTCTGAGAGTCAATATGATGCTTTAATTACAAGTAATTCGGTTCCTATGTATGAAGAATTCAAAAGTAAGTATATATTTAGATTATTAATTTAAAAATACCTACATGGCTCTGTGAACTTACAAACTAAACAGATCTTTTATTGCAATTTGTTTCTGATATTGAGACATTTTGTTCTAATGTTTTAATTATAGAAACAGGAAGAATCTCTGACATCATTTCTTTTCAACTTACCTCAACTTTGGGTGACTTGCTAGAATTTTGACAATTTGTTTTTAACCCTAATTTAACTGTAAAGAGCTATTCACAAGACAAAATTTTATTGACACTCACTGTAAGTGAAGGATGTCTATCCCTAGAGTCGTAACTAATAAGGCAGTGTGTGTTTTCTGGCATGTTTAATACTCACCGTCCCCAAAGCAACTGAGCCCTAGGGAGGAATTTGGAGACATATTTAACTGTAATTTCAAGACTGTAACGACATCATCAACAAAACGCTATCATCAGTATGGCCATTTATCATCGCATGAACTATTTTGTAGAATTATCCAATCAGCACTGATAATTCCTGAAGCAGAGTTTGATGCTATTTAAATGTACCTGTCTATAGTAGAAGACACTTCTATGTTCAGTAGAGGTGGATATTTTCAACATCTTATTCTTTTGTTTTTAGAAATATGGGATTACTTCCACAGTGTTCTTCTTGTAAAACATGCCGTGGAAAGAAATGGAGTAAATGTGGTTAGTGGACCAGTATTTGATTATAATTATGATGGTCATTTTGATGCTCCAAGTGATATTACAGAGTGAGTAGTTTGAAACCAAACAATTTTTTTTGACAATTGGAAGAATTTTAAAATAGGCTCCAAATTAAATGATATTAAGGAATTATTGTTTGTTTTATTAGGTATGATGATATGGTGGTTGTATTTTCTTTTTTAATTTTATTGAGGTTGTATTGGTTTATAAGTGTGTAATTTCAGGTGTACTTTATTATGTATCAGTCTATGTGTAGACTGCATCGTGCTCACCACCAATAGTCTAGTTTTTATCCATCACCGTACATATGTGCCCCTTTACCCCTTTTGCCCACTCCTCTGACCTACTTCTCCTCTGATAACCACTAATCTGTTCTCTTTATCCATGTGTTTATCTTCCACATATGAGTGAAATCACATGGTGTTTGTCCTTCTCTGTCTGGCTTATTTCGCTCAACACGATAGCCTCAAGGTCCATCCATGTTGTTGCAAATGGAATGCTTTTGCCTTTTTTACGTCTAAGTAGTATTCCATGGAATATGTATACCACATCTTCTTCATCCACACATCAATTGATGGACACTTGGGTTGCTTCCTCATCTTGGCTATTGTGAACAATGCTGCAGTAAACATAGGGGTGCACAGATCTCTGTATTGTTGATGTCATGTTCTTTGGATAAATGCTAAGAAGTAGGATAGCTGGATCATATGGTATTTCTATTTTTAATTTTTTGAGAAATCTTCATACTGTTTTCCATATTGGCTGCACCAGTTTGCATTCCCACCAGCAGTGTGTGAGGGCTCCCTTTTCTCCACATCCTCTCCAACACTTGTTATTTCTTGTCTAGTTAATTGCAGCCATTCTGATGGATGTGAGTTGATACTTCATTGTAGTTATGGTTTACATTTCCCTAATAATTAGAGACATTGAACATCTTTTCACGTGCCTGTTGGCCATCTGTATATCTTCTTTGGAAAAATGTCTGTTCCTATGGTCTGAGGATTTTTTTGATCGGGTTGTTTGTTTTTTGTTGTTGAGTTGTATGAGTTCTTTATATACTTCGGAGATTAACCCCTTGTTGGATATATGATTTGCAAATATTTTCTCCCAGTTGGTGGGCTGTCTTTTTGTTTTGATCATAATTTCCTTTGCCTTTCAGAAGCTTTTAATCTGATGTAGTGCCATTTGTTACTTTTTTCGTTTGTTTCCCTTGCCTGAGTAGGCATGGTATTCAAAAGATGTTGCTAAGATCTATGTGAAAGAGTGTACTGCCTATATTTTCTTCTAGGAGTTTTATGATTTCATGTCTGACATTCAAGTCTTTAATCCATTTTGAGTTAATTTTTGTGTATGGTGTAAGATAAAGGTCTACTTTCAGTCTTTTGCATGTGACTGTCCAGTTTTCCCGACACCACTGATTGAAGAGACTTTCTTTTCTCCATTGTATGTTCTTGGCTCCTTTGTCAAACATTAGCTGTCCATAGATGTGTGGTTTTATTTCTGGGCTTTCAATTCTGTTCCATTGATCTGTGCATCTGTTTTTGTGCCAGTACCATGCTGTTTTGTAGTACATTTTGAATTCAGGGATTGTGATGCCTCCAGCTTTGTTCTTTTTTCTCAGGATTGCTTTGGCTATTCGGGGTCTTTTGTTGTTCCATATCAATTTTAAAATTCTTTGTTCTCTTTCTGTGAAGAATGTCATTGGTATTCTGATTGAGATTGCATTGAATCTGTAGATTGCCTTAGGTAATATGGATGTTTGAGCTATGTTTATTCTTCGAATCCCTGAACGTGGAACATCTTTCCATTTCTTCATGTCTTCTTCAATTTATTTCAATACTATCCTATAGTTTTCATTGTTTAGGTCTTCACCTCCTTGGTTAAATGTATTCCTAGCTATTTTATTCTCTTTGTTGTAATTGTAAATAGGATTATATTCTTGACTTTTTCTGCTAGTTTGTTGTTAGGGATAGCAATGCAACTGATTTTTGTAAGTTGATTTTGTACCCTGAAACTTTGCTGTAGTTCTTGATTATTTCTAATAGCTTTCTGGTGGATTCTTTAGGGTTGCCTATATATAGAATCATGTCATCCACACACAGTGAGTTTTACTTCTTTCTTTCCAATTTTGATAGCTTTTATTTCTTTTTCTTGCCTGATTGCTCTGGCCCAAACCTCCAGTACTATGTTGAATAGGAGTGGCAAGAGTGGGCACCCTTGTCTTGTTCTTATTCTCAGAGGGATGTCTTTCAGTTTTTCACCATTGAGTATGATGTTGGCTGTGGGTTTGTCATATATGGCCTTTTCATGTTGAAATACTTTCCTTCTGTACCATTTTGTTGACAGTTTTTATTATAAGTGGATGCTGGATCTTGTCAAATGCTTTCTCTGCATCTGTTGAGATGGTCATGTGATTTTCATTCCTCATCTTGTTCGTGTGGTATGTCACATTGATTGATTTGCAGATGATGAACCATGCCTGTGTCTCTGGTATAAATCCCACTTGATCATGGTGTATGATCCTTTTAATGTATTGCCGCATTCAATTTGCCAATATTTTGTTGAGGGTTTTTGCAGCTATGTTTGTCAGCATTATTGGCTTGTAATTTTCCATGTTTGGGTTGTCCTTGTCTGCTTTTGTATCAGGGTGATGTTGGCCTCCTAGAATAAGGAAGCATTCCATCTTCTTCAAATTTTTGGAATAGTTTGAGAAGGATAGGTATTAAATCTTCTTTGAATGTTTGGTAGAATTCTCCAGGGAAGCCATGTAGTCCTGGACTTTTGTTCTTTGGGAAATTTTTGATTACTGTTTCAATCTCTGTATTTGTGATTGATCTATTCAGATTCTCTATTTCCTCTGGATTCAGTTTTGGGACATTGTATGAATCTAAGAATTTATCCTTTTCTTCTAGGTTATCCAATTTGTTGGCATATAGTTTTTCATAGTATTCTCTTACAATCCTTTGTATTTCTCTGGTATCTGTGTAATTTCTCCTCTTTCATTTCTAATTTTATTTATTTGAGCCCTCTGTCTTTTTTCCTTAGTGAGTCTGGCTAAGGGCTTGTCAATTTGGTTTATCTTCTCAAAGAACCAGTTCTTACTTTCGTAGATCCTTCCTACTGTTTTTTTGGTCTCTATTTCATTTGTTTATGCTCTAATTTTTAATATTTCCCTCTTGCTGCTGACTTTGTTTTTGTTTATTCTTCCTTTTCTAGTTCTATTAGGTGTTGTTTAAGTTTACTTAGTTGAGATTTTCTTTGTTGAGTTATGCCTGTATTGCTAGAAATTTGCCTGTTGGGACTGCTTTTGCTGCATTCCATAACAGTTGATATCTTGTGTTTTCATTTTCATTCATCTCCAGGTATCTTTCTAACTTCTCCTTTGATTTCTTCATTGACCCAATGGTTGTTCAGTAGCATGTTGTTTAGTGTCCACGTATTTGTCACTTTCCTAGTCTTTTTCTTGTAGTTGATTTCTAGTTTCACAACACTGTGCTCAAAAAAGATGTTGATATGCTTTCAATCTTCTTAAATTTGTTGAGGCTTGCCCTGTTTCCCAACATATGATCTATGTTTGAAGATATTCCATGGGCACTTGAGATGAATGTGTATTCTCCTGTTTTTGGGTGGAATGTTGTCTCTCTCTATAGATCTAGTAAGTCCATCTTGTCTAGTATTTTGTTTAAGATCACTTTTTCCTTATTGTCTTTCTGTGTGGATGATCTATCCATAGGTGTAAGTGGGGTGTTGAGGTCCCCTACTACTATTGTGTTGCTGTCAACTTCTCCCTTTAGGTGTGTTAGTAGTTGCTTTGTATTCTTTGGTGCTACTGTGTTAGGTGCCTTTATATTCATAAGTGTTTCATCCTCTTGGTGGAATGTCCCTTTTCATCATTATATACTGCCCCTCTTTGTCTGTCATTGTCTTTTTTCTCTTGAAGTCTGTTTTGTCTGATATAAGTATGATAACACCTTCTTTCTTTTTTTTGCCATTTACTTGGCATATCATCTTCCTTCCCTTCACTCTGAGTCTGTGTTTGTGTTTAGGGCTGAGATGTGTTTCCTGGAGGCAGCATAGTGTTGGGGCTTGTTTTTTAAATCCATCCAACCACTCTGTCCTTTGATTGGACACTTCAATCCAGTTACATTTAGAGTGATTATTGATATGTGTGGGCTTAGTATTGCCATTTTATCTCTTGTTTTCTTGTTCTATATTTCCATTGTTTCTTTTCCCTTATATTTCTGATTACCATTTCAGTTTGGTGGTTTTCTGTGATGGATTTCTCAGTTTTCTCTTCTTTTATGATTTGTGGCTCTGCTCTGATTTTTGGTTTAGTGGTTACCATGAGGTTTGTATAAAAGATTTCATAGATGAGATAGTCGACCGAATGCACTTTTGATTTGGCAATAGTGTATTATGAGGGGAAATCTCAGTGTTTTAAATAAAAGCTCCGTATTTTAAACATTACAAAGTATATTTATATAGAGCTGTTATTGTTGATTCTTTTCTATTATACTATGTAAATAGTTAGCCAAAGCTTTATACAGCAAAAATTTAAACTACTGGGCAAAGAAAAATCGTCCAGGAAAAGTTTAGCAAAATTTTTATTTGGAAAATTTCTAAACCAGTGGGCAGAGGAAAAGTAATTCTATAAAGGTTAAGGAGATAGAGGAGGCTCACTGTACTATTGATAAATATAGAACCAGTCCTGCAATACAATAAATGTAAAAATCAAGTAGCGATGATTCATAATATTGTCTTATAGTGAATGATTCATAAAAGTATCTCCGAGGAGAGGGTGGCGGCTTCATGTAGAAAACTAGTTCTGCTAAACTGTACATCTTTCTGCTAAACTGTACATCTTTGTACTAAACCTGGTCCTAAAAGGTTTCTAAGAATTATCTTTGAATGCAGCACACAGGAATAGAGAGGTTTAGAAGTACCATCCATTATTTCTCTTTATTATAAAAATGTGGAAAGGGCCAAACTAAACAATTGTACTGTCTAAGCATAGATTATTTAAAGCAATGATTTCTACCTACACCTTCCCATAAAGTAACGTTTATGACTACTAAATGTGTGGCCCTTTCCTATTTTGTTTGCCATGTCCTTATTTCAGTATTTATTGATCTTATATGTGACCATTTAATAATTCTAGCAAACTCTTTGAGCAAACTTTACTGCTATCAAAGCACTTTCTAAGCACATTCATAGTCTTCACTTAATCCACAAAAATCCCTATTTTAGATTCCATTAGCCCCCATTTACAGATGAGGAAACTGAGGCACAGAGGGGTTAAGTAACTTGTCTATGTTTCACAACTAGTAAGTAGTGAAGCCTGAATACAAACCCAGACAGTCTACCTGTAGTCCACGTAGAAATTCTGAATCACAGTAATACCAGCTCATGTTCCTTTCAGTGGACTTATACTAATAACTTACCTTTATTTTGCACTTAAAACTTTTAAAAGCACTTTCATGTTCATTATCTGAAACTCAAGGATGTCATATCAGTTGTATGGATTTATCTATGTGTCTACATTGTGAAGTTGGTAGCACAGGATGACCTCCCTGTTAAAGTAGAGGAAATTTAGTAAGTCATAGGATGTGAGAGGGTTAGTACACAGGCAAACATCTAGTGGAAGTACACAGCTGGAGTCGAAATCAGGGCTCTGCCCCAGCCCCTCTTCTATTAGAGAGCATCACATGAGTTATGGAGTCAACAGAACTAGGAAACCCAGGAGGCATGATATCACGCTCTGCTTTTCTTTGTATTCTAATATTTTCCCATAATATTAAAATGACCAAATTTGGACTTCTAGAAGTCACTGGCTCATTGAAGTCAAAAAATATGAGATAAGATTTTGTATTTTCTATTCATTTACTTTCTTTACTCTATTATTACCTTAGCATTTCTTTAAAAATATATAGACATTTTTAGTCTTTAGAAGCAAAAGTATAATAACATCAAATCTTTTCAATTATTTTTTCAGATACGTAGTCAACACCAGTGTTCCCATCCCAACACACTACTTTGTGGTGCTGACTAGCTGTAAAAATAAGAGCCGCACCCCTGACGCTTGCCCTGGGTGGTTGGACGTCCTGCCCTTTGTCATCCCTCACCGACCCACCAATGTGGAGAGCTGCCCTGTGAGTACACCCTGGGAGAGTCCCGGGCAGGAGAAATGATGAGTCAGAGCTCATCGGCCTTTCGTAAAAGTGGCTCTGACTACAGCAGTACATTTTTCAGGTGTTTTGTGGGTAGAGATGTACTAAAAATGACCTCATTTTTAAACTTTTCCTTTGACTGTTGATCTCTGTGTAATTAATATCAATTTAAACATCTATATGTCTACATGAATATGTGTTTATATATGAATATCTTATGTATTTTATTTATATGCATTTCATTCAAACTTACTAATAATGGGAGGGGTGGCGTCTTATTAATATTTTGCTTCTGGTCATAAACTTTAAAGTTCTGTTCCAAAGTTGGCATGAAATTAATGTTTCCTGAATGACTATGTAAATATAAAAACTTCATCAACTTGAAACATGAGGTCTGAAATTAATTGCATATATATATATATACATAAAAAAATAAGTTGGTTCAAGGAACATTCATTTTTTAACATCATGTATTAGTCTACCTGAAAATCTTTTTGGCTCAAGGCAAATTATATGTAAATAGTTACTTCAACTTGCATCCATGTTCTTTACAGAAAAAAATATTTATCTTGGTGATTGGATTTTACAGAAGTTACTCAAAAAATGTATTGAGTACCTATTTAGCACCTAAATGCACAGTATCGTGATAGGAAGTGTTTATAATGAACCAAGGAGGCATACGTTGTCTCTGTCCTCAAGGAGTTCATGTATAATTTTGATATATAGATGAGGATGCATGAAATATAGACACATAAATGGGTCAATCAATAGTATAATAATTATTTTAAAAACTAAAAAGTATGGAATATCACAAAGATGGGATTAATTGCGAAATACTCTTATAAAGATTGAGTGTTTCAAACTCAAAACACATTTGGCTAGAATAATCACTAAAGGTTACATGAAATGAGGTGGGAGTAGGACTGGGCCCTGAAGGATGAGAAGAATTTGAATAGATTGCGCATCAGGAAGAATCGTCTACTGAGGGAGTGAAGAATGCAGAGGATTTGGTAAGTGACTGGATGCAAGAGGGAAAGCAAAAGGGAAACTCAAAGATAAATCAGAGATTTTAAATATGGGTAATTAGGTAAAGGAAAGAGGGAAATGAGAAATGAGACCTATTTTGGCAGATAGATAGGATAATTAAGTTTAGGCATGTCAAGTTTGTAGAAATGGGTGTTCACATGGAAAATTCCATATGCTATTAAACAGTGGATATTAAAGCTTAGGTTCTAGGCCACATTGGGATTCGTCTCTGTTCTTTCAGGTGTTCAACACATAACTGCCTGCACCATACTATGTACTATGGGAGATACACAGATAAACCAGACAGGAATTCTACTGAAAGGGGCTCATAGTCTAGATGCCCTTAGAAGCCTAGTAAAATAGAATAAGGAAGAGATAAGTGGCACAAAGAGGGACAGATAAAATTGCTGTAGGGTTTTGAAAGAGAAATGCTCTCTGGTAGGGAAGGTGACATTCTAGCTGGGTCTTGAAGATAGGATTTAAACGTGAGTGTTTGAAAGGTCTTTCAGTGACTAAAGATGGAGGACAAAGGTTAGAGACTAAACAGCGGGTCACACCTAGTCCTAGAGTGAGGAAGAGTTTTCAAACAAGAAGCTATCAGGAGCTGTTGTCTAGTTGAATCTCTTCCTACTTTTCTTGTCAGAATTTTATTTAGTTGAGACAAGGGTAAGCCATCATTCTTCACTTCCTCTTCCAGTGGCAGACATTGGTGACTGATAGAGTATGGTGGTGCTCTTTACCACTGATTTAAGATTGAAAGTTCTTGGGGGCTGGCCCCATGGCCTAGTGGTTAAGTTTGGTGCACCCTGCTTCAGTGGCCCATGTTTGCAGATTCATTTCTTGTGCGTGGACCTACATCACTTGTCAGCCATGCTGTGACGGTGACCCATATAAAAGTAGGGGAAGATTTCCACAGATGTTAGCTCAGGGCAAATCTCCCTTAGCACAAAAACAAAACAAAACAGAAGAGTTCTTTATCACAGAGTTTCTGGGTATCCATTGTGGATTGTTTAGAATGGATGTGCCAAGAAGAAACTATTTGCTCTTCTTGGTCTAGCACTTATTACCTTGTATTAGGACTTTTTAAGATGAACCTTAAGTAGCTTCATTGTTTCCTGTCCTCCTTCTCTTCACCTCTGTACACCACTACCAATTTATTCCCCTTGAAATTTAGTTTTTCATTATGACATACTCTCTCATCCCCAAACTTTGATGTGAATAAGAAAACAAAAACAGACAAAAATCTCCCAGGCTGTGCTTAAGGCTCTTGACAATTTACCCTTAGTTGACCTTACAGACCCAACTTCCAGGCCAACTGAAGTCCTTGAAATTTCTTGAACACATCTTGAGTTTCCCTACCTCAACATCATTGCTCATGCTCTTCTCTCCTCTAGAATGCTCTTTCTTTTCACATCTGCTAAAAATTCCTCCTACACATCAAGGTAAAGTATACACAGTACGAAGCCTTCTTTGATCATCCAAGTGGAGATGATCTCAAAATTAAAAGGCTATCATCTCTGTTGAGCGAGACATCATCTCAAATGAATTGGAGATTATCCAAGATTTTAAAGGAAATTGCAGTATAGTAATAAGGATATGACATCTTTAAAGATAATTACAAGACATAATATGATGAGTATAAAACAAACTTAAACAAAGCTATGATTATAAGAGATTGTGAACTTAATAAGATGTGGCTTTCAATTAGATATGTGGGAGGGGAGAGGCAGGATGAGAGAGAGTCAAAGGTGACTGAAAATTTAGGCATGACTGGGCAGGAAATATATAAGACAATCAGTTGTTTTGGGAAGGATGACCTTGCTCTTGGTGGTCTTTAGATTGAGAAACTAATTGAATATCTGGGAGGATATATGAGGAGCAGTATAGAATAGAACTTAAATACATGGCTTTTGGAGTTGGACATCCTGAGTTCAGTTATTGACTTGATGTGTTTGGGTAAATAACTGAAGATCACTTTGCTCAACTGTATAAAAAAAGTCACTTCCCCTCATGAAGTTGTCATGGGGATGAAATGAGATATTTCATGTAAAACCCTAAGAATTCCCAAAAAATAGTAAGCAAATTATGGCCATTATAAATAAATCACATTTTGTGATGGAGTTACATTCTAAAGTCAACATAAAGTGAAATCCCATGCAGAGAAAATCCTCTATAATCAGATCACCCAGAAAGGACAGTTATGTACACAAACTGTACCTTAATAAGCCAGTATTTCCACCAGCATTGGAACAGGGAATAGTGCTTTAAGTAATGAGGAAACACTTGGCTTGCTTTAAGGGTCATGTTGTATGCAAATTCTGCACTTTCAAATATTCTAATCACTGAGTGTGGGGAGGTGCTCCCACCAGAAGGGGTTTAGAGAACTGGCAGCAGTTGTAGAAATGAGAGCGTCACGATTCCACCTCACACATGGTCTGAGGAACGAGATTCATATTTCTTCACTTGCTTTCTTCTTTCTCTCATTCCTTCCATCTTTTCTTCCCTCCTTTCCTCTTTCTTTTTCCCTCAAGTTTGTATTGTTAAATTCCTATCAGATAAATGGGAATGTTGCCCTGAGTCCAAGTGACTATCATTATTGTAAATCACTCAGCAGATATTGGAAGACACACAGGTTTGGAACTTGGAAGAGAAATCAGAACTGTAGAGATAGATCTGGAATTAAATCATGGGAGTGAAATAAAATTGCCAAAGGGAAGAAAGCAGAGAGAAGAGGGAAATTTAGGAAATGCCTGTACTTCCAGGATGGAAAAAAACTAGTCAGTTAAGGAAACAGAAGTTGTCTTCAAAGAAGTAAGCAGAGCTATGGAAGACAAAGGGGGCACTTTCAGCAGCTTAGGGTGATCAACCAAGTGAATGGTCTAAAAAAAATCTGCTCAATTACGTCATCCTTGACAAGACAGTTTCATTAGTGTGGTGGCAGCAATAAGCAGACTGTAAGTGGTTAAGGAGAGAGAAGAAAGACATCCTTAGGGGAAAGAAAACTGAAACTGATATTGCCTCACAACTCTAACAAAGTGAGTTGTATTTTAGGGGTAGAGAACACTTCTATTTATGTAACAGTTCTAATACATATATAATCAAATACATATGTATAAATCAATTACATATACAGTCAAAAGCACTTATTTAAATATAGCTCATAAAAACTGTGTATATGCAAGGCTGCTGCTCCGTTGGCGTGCTCTGTTTGGATGCACTGGTCCAGCTAGAGCAGTTGTCTATAGCTGGCCTCTGTTCAGATTGGTTGGTGCTGGTGACCTACCTGGTACGAACTAGCTTGAGTATCACCCCTGCCTACATGTAATTATGTGTTCTACCTTAAGATCATTTAATTGCAGTTTAAAAGAGGGAAGACGGTCAGGTGTTCACTAAACATTCAGTTGGATGGATACCAAATAAGCCAGGAGAGACTAGAGTGATATAAACCAAGTGGGAGGAAACTTCAGGAAAAAAGTGATCAAAAATAGTAAATACTGCTGAAATGTGAATTAGGAAAGGCAGGAAAAAAAGACTGAATTAGAATCCCATTGGAAATATAAGCTAGAATTAGTATACTGCATATTTATTACTTAAAAAATTAACTCACATCATGAATATCACACAGAGAAATGCTTCAGTGGTTAGAAGCGAAAAGTAATTTCCCCGTATACTTCCTGTGGCTCCAACAAGAGCTGCTTATTTTAAGGCTGCATATTTAAAAAAACAAGCAAACCACTGTGCTGAAGTCAAATGAAAGTTATTAACACACACTCATCTAATTAAACAAACCTTTAAACTGTCTTACTTTAAAAAAATTTAACTGAAAATTAGCAATATCATAAGAATATCAGAAAATTAGTAAATAAAGAATAAGGAATTTCATGGAAATCCATGGCTCTAAATTATTGAACTTTTGTATAATAAAAAAACCTATACAAATTCAAACGGCCAAGAAATATCTGAAAAGATACTCAACTACAAGATCTCTTGCGGCAATAAAATTTAAACAAGGATAAAGCTCTCTTTCACCCCGTGGTTTGGCAAGGATGCGGGGAGTTGGGGGTTATCGTCCTCTGCCAGTGGAAGTGTGAATTGGTGTGAACACTTTGAGCAGTGCTAGGTTTCATATCTGGCAGAGTCAAAGTTGCATCTACTCTCTGACCCAGCGATTCCGTTTACATATCCTAGAAACTCAAGTTCTTGAACACAGGAGGCAGGTGCCAAGTTATTCATTACAGTATCATTTATAAGGCCAAAAATACTATCAACATGGCGACAAAAAAATAAACTGTGCTACCACAAACCACAGGTAAAAACAAATGACTTAACTAGATCTAGACACATCACTATGCATAGATTACAAACACAACACTAATGCAAAGTAATCCTAGAATACCACTCATAACATCGTTTATGGAAACTTGAAAACTCATAAATCAATACCATATATTGTATATTGACGTGCAGTAAAATTGTGTAAACAGTCTGGATTCACACTGACTCCTGATAATGATTAGCTCTGAGTAGAGGAACATTGGGGACTTAACTTCATCTCTAATATTTCATTTGTTAAAAAAATTTACGTCTGAAGTCAATATAAAAATGGCTAAAATGTGACTTTGTGATGCTCTGTATTTGCTATAGTATTCTTTATTTATTTTAATCAACAAAAGTTAGCCGTATCAATTAAAGTTTTAAGGCAAAACTACAGGAACAAATATCAAATCAGTCTGTCGTACACTTGAAACTAACATCATGTTGTAAGGCAATTATCCCTCAATTAAAGAAAACACAGGACAAAGGAGGACTTCTAAGTAATGAAAGATCTTCCTGTTAATGAAAAATCACGGCCTATGGAAAACAGTCTTTTGTTTCTCTTTTACAGGAAGGTAAACAGGAAGCCAGCTGGGTTGAGGAAAGATTGAAAGAACACGTTGCCCGGGTCCGAGATGTGGAACTTCTTACTGGGCTTGACTTTTACCAGGAAAAAGTGCAGCCTGTCTCTGAAATTTTGCAACTAAAGACCTATTTACCCACATTTGAAACAATTATATAATCTAATCTGTAGGAGAATTTTGGCAAAATGTAAGTGACTTTTTGTGGTGAAGAATCATAAAATAAAGTTTTCTATTTTTCCTTAACTCCTCAAAAAGCTATGTTGCATAATTTTTGATATATATTTCCTTCCCTCTTTTTCATTTCTGTGAACATGCATTAGTTTAAAGTTACATTTTTCTTTTGCACAGAGATTATGCCATGTTATACCTTCCTTACTATATTTATTTTCTCACTTGTATCTGTGGCTGTATTTTTCTGCCCAGCATTATCTAAACAGAAGGGAGAATAAAAGAAGTCGGTCCCACTTTGGAATTGAATCCATTCTGCAATCACTTTTGTCATAAAACTTTTTATATTTGGCTATTAGGCAATATTTACTAACATAAAAAATGCGCGTTACCTTCATTTGGCAGTTTCAATTGTAAAAACTGTGCCAGCAGATATAATTTGCACCAGTGCATGAAAATATCATCTTTTACAGTAGCAAGGGCCAGAAAACAACCTAAAAGACTGGTCGAACAAATTGTGGAATTTGTTTAAATAAACAATGGAATGATATTCCAATATTATAAAGAAGTAGATCTATATATTGAATGTTTGGCTCTTGTTAAATGGGGAGCAAGTGATAGAATAGCATGGATAGTATGCGTGCTGTCATTTTCTAGAGATTGACAAACTTTTTCTGTAAAGGGCCAGATAATAAATATTTTTAGGCCATACAGTCTCTGTTGCAACTACTCAACTCTGCCATTACATCATGGAAGTATCGTCGATAATATGTGAAAGAAATTGGAGTGGCTGTGTTCCAATAGAACTTTATTTACAAAAACAGATAGAGGGCTAGATTTGGCTCACAGGCTATAGTTTGTCAACCCCTGATTTATATAATAAAGCCAAGGTGGGGAGAGGCAGGAATTACTAGTAAAAAGAGAGGGAGATAAAGCTTTTATTTTGTCACCTTTGGGATTGCCTAAAATTAAAAAAAGGAGATACATGTGTACATGTATCTCTCTAATTTTTCAAAATGTGGTTATTAATCACAGAGATTCCAGTACTTATTTGAGGGGCAATACCATTGGTCAGAGTTTTGGATTACCAGAGTGGAAATGTTCCACATTCATTTCTCATATACAGACCAGTTTGTCCAGGGGACAGAGGCTTTGCTGGTGATGAAAAATCTTGTGAGCTGAGCTTCAAAAAACCCTCCAATTTCCATTAGAATTTCAATTGGATTATGGTCATTAATTCCAATTAATTTGAAATGTTAACTTACTGCCATTGGATTTTTTTTTTTTTACATATTTTCTCCACTTGTAGGATTTAGTTTAAAATTTTATGCAGTGAAAAATGTACAGTACAGAGAGGCTGAAAGACAAGACACAAATTGGAAACTATTTGCAGCTATATGGTAAAAATGTTACTACCCTAAATATCGATGGAATTCCCGCAGTCAGGGTCCCCTGCCCCACTGCAGCCTGGGAACTAGAGGAGACCACACGGGACTGAACTCCACTGTGGGGAGACGAGGGGAGGATGGGTGCAGCCCTGAGCTGAGCTGAACTGTGGATGCCCTTGTGGCTTCTGAGTTTCTCTGAAAGCCGCTGTATCAGATCAAATGGGTGCTCAACATAGACGTAAACATTTCAGTCACAGAAAAATGAAAGTTAGGTTTTATTGCACAGAGATTGTGTGATGTTATACCTTCATTTTGTATATTCATTGTCCCATTAAAAAGAAGTAGGTAGGAGTAAAATCATTCTGAAGGAAGGAACACCAGTGATTTAAGGCGTCATGGAATGACAGGGGATTTGCAATTGCTACTTTATATCTTTTGTTATGTAGCCGATATTTTATAATGAGCTTGTTTTATTTTAAAAACCTGAAAATGTAAAAAAATAAGGTTAGTTGCATTCTTTAAAAAGTATTTATTTAGAAAGAATTTCAAAGATACAGAAATGTTGTAAGAATAATATAAAGAACTTGTATACCCTTCCCTGAGCTTCGTCAATTGATAGTATTCTTGTTGTATTTACTTATATTTATCTTTATTTTACCCCTGAACTTTCTCCCCATTTGCCTCTCAATACTTCGCGTGTTTCTCCTAAGGTCGAGGACAGTAACTCACACAACCCGAGTCAGGAAGCTTAGTGTTGATACAATACTATCGTTTAATTGACAGATCTAATTCGAATTTTTCTCATATTTTCAATAGTGTCCTTCATACTATTTTCTTTCCTGGGATGCAAACCAGAGTCGCTCGTTGCATCAAGTGTTCTTGTCTCTTTGGTCTCATACATGCAGCACTTCTTCAGCCTTTGCCAAATAGTGCTGGCGTCTTTGAAGAGTCCGGGTCGCTTATTTTACAGACTGTCCCTCAGTTTGGGTGTCTGACACTTCCTCGTGATTGGATCCAGGTTTGGCATTTGGGCAGGAACACTACGTTAGTGACAGTGTCCTCAGTGCTTCCTCTCTGGAAGCACAAGATGTTGGTTTGCGCCATTGTTATTCGTGCCAAATCTGATCTCTTGGTGCAGTTGGTGTTCACCAGGCTTCCCTCTGTGAAGACACTATTTTGGCCTTTGTAGTTTATGTTGTTCATGAGAGGGAATAATTGAAATCTTCTAAATATCCTGTTTCCCCTTAAATTGTCACCTGTTGACTTGAGTATCCATTAATAATTCTTCCCTGATTCAGTTTTTACTAGGACATTTGCAAAGGGTGATTTTTTAAACCATCGTTATTCCTTCTACATTTATCGGCATTCGACTCTAAGAAAGCACGTTCTCTTCTTGTTTGTTTATTATTTGTTTGTTATCTATATAGGCTCATGGATTCTTTTTTAGTCCAGTGGATTAAAATACACTATAATCATTACTTATTTTGGTTCTCCAATTGTCACAGATTTGGCCCGTGGGAGCTGCTTTAAGGGGCTCTTGTATCCTATTGATATACCCGCATCATTTCTGAGCACTTCCTTACTTTTAGGTACAAAATATGTTTTAGGCTCATCTTGTACTTTCCTTGTGCTAACTCTGGAATGAGCCATTTCTCCAAGGAGCCCTGATTCCCTTTAGTGAGCGCTGGTGCCTGATTACTTCGGGGGTGTCGTTGCACCCAGGCCCCTCTAGTCAACAAAGCAGAATCTGTATCTACATCTCTGCCTGTCTCTCTCTTTCTACCTCTATTTATGTTTATAACTACATACATAAAAGCCATGAGTTTAATTACCATCCGGTTCCACATGGTTCTTTCTAAGCCTTTCTGTATCTCCCTTCTCCAATAGTGAGAAACTTGGTTCCCAACATCATCGATGTATTTACTCATTTGCTCAATACAATACATGGAAGATCGGAATTGCTAACCAACACCACCAAGACAAAGAAATCTACTAAGTAGAATTCAAGAAACGTTTCCAGTTCTTTGTGTCTCTAGACTAAGAATTTATAGTCAGAATTCTGTGTTTCAGAATTGGTCGGATAATCTTTTCACCCCCTTCAGTGTAGTTACATTATTCTTTGAAGTAGAGTAGTATTCATTTGTTTCTGTTTATATTCCATTTAGAGGTTGTTCCATTTTTGTTGAGTCAATTTTATTGAGTATGCAAAATATTAACATAGTTCCAAAAGTTAAAATTAGATGAAAAAAGACACTCAGAAGAACTGTCCCCCCTTTCTCCTTCCAGTCCTTTCTCATCTACCCTGCGTAGACAACTAATGTCATTAGCTCCTGGTTTATCACTCCTGTATTTATTTTTGCAAAATTAAGCAGATAGAGACTTTTAAATTTTCCTTTCTTACACAAAATTTGACAATATATCCATATCAGTTTACACAGATCTTCCTCATCCTGTCTATTCCTGCACTGGCCTCCACCGTATAGATGGACCATAGTTGGTGGGAGGTTTTTTTTGACTTTTTGTTTTTTTTAAGAGCAATTTTACATTTACGATAAAATCGAGAGTAAAATACAGAGATTTCCTGTCTACCACCTACTCCTACACATACATAGCTCCCCATCATCAACATCACTCAGCAGAGTGGTCACTTTTTCCCGAGAATGATTCTACATTGACACACTATAATCATCCAAAGTCCATAATTCACCTCAAGGTTCACTCTTGGTGTTGTATATTCAATGGTTTTGGACAAATGTATAATGACATATATCCATCATTATAATATCCTACAGAACATTTCCACTGTCCTAAAAATCCTCCATTCTCTGCCTTCATCTCTCTCTTCCAGCCCTGTCCCACCACTGGCAATCACTGTTTTATTGTCTCCATAGTTTTGCCCTTTCCAGAATGTAATATAGTTGGAATTGTAGAGAATGTACCTTTCTCAGATTGGCTTCTTTCACTTAGGTATATGCATTTAACTTTCCTCCATGTCTTTTCACAGCTTTATAGCTCATTTCTTTTTAGCACCGAATAATTGTCTGGATGTACTAATTTGTTTATTCATTCACTTACCGAAGGACATCTTGGATCCTTCCAGGTTTTGGTGATTATGAATAAAGCTGCCATAAACATCTGTGTACAAGTTTTTGTATGGGCATAAGTTTTCAGCTGCTGTGGTTAAACACCAGAGAGTGATTGCTGTATCATATGGTAAGAGTATGTTCAGTTTTCTAGGAAACTGCCAAACTGTCTTTCAAAGTGGCTGTACCATTTTGCACTCTCATCAGCAGCAAATGAGAGTTTCTGTTGCTCCACATCCTTGCTAGTATTTGGTGTTGCCAGTGTTTTGGATTTTCGCTATTCCAGTAGACGTGTAGTATATCTCATTGTTGTCATTTACTTTTTTGAAAATGGAAATATCTACATGTTTATGTTTTGTTGTCATTCACCACCCATCCTCACTGGCATAGGTTGGCGCTGAGGGGGCCAGAGGCTTCCTGGAGGTCAGAAAAAGACTCAGAGATTAATAGACATCATCAATATAAGGTAATAGGGCAACATCAGGGGTTTTTGTCCACTGGGCAATGCTATAGAGGCATTGCCGCAAGATGAGGTGAGAAATGACAGAAGCCATTTTGCTCATTTCCACCCTCCCCTCCCACAGGAAAATGCCTTCTGCTGCTAAGACCCTTGTTACATTCATGTGTGGCCTCTGGTCCTCCGATACCCGAGCCGCCTGCACGGCGTTGCAGGGGTGAGATAGGGTCCCTTGGCCTTCCCTCTAGTCGGCAGAGGGGTTGGGGGTGGGATGTGTGTGTAGGGGGTGGGCTAGGATGTTTCCAGGCTGCAGCTGGGGGCGCTGGGGGTGGCTTTGCGGATCTTTGTTTTGGCTCCAGCTTCTGCCAAAAAGCCACCAGAACAGCATTTGGCTCCTTATTGCTCTTTTCTAGAGGGGTGCCTGTCACCACCTGGAACCCTGGCAACTGCCCGCAAACTGTTCTCTCTGAGCCTGGCTCAGCCTCAGTCGTACTGCTGCGGGAAGAGGAGGGAGGGCGGGGAACCCTGGCCACCAGCCCCTCGGACTCAGCATCCCACTTCGCTCTGCCTCCTTGCTAGGTGGCCGGCGCTGGACCATGTGCTGGCTGCACTCTCCCTGCCCCTGCAGGCACTTTCTGCCGTGGCCATGCACTCCTGGCTTGCCCTCCCTCCCACACATACTCATCCAGAGAGAGATCAAAGTCAGTGGCTCTTCTTGTAACTGCCTTGCTTTTTCTTCCATCTTAGCTCCTGTTGTATGCTGTCCCATGGTGGGAAGAGTCCACCCCACAGCTGTTGTAACTGCCTGGGCTTTTGATTGGTTTTTCTCATCATTTATCATGCCCAGGATTTCCCCTACCTTTGTTGTAAGGCAGCCCACAGTGAGTAAAAGCCACCCCTTGGCAGCAGCAATGGCCTGGGTTTCCTCATGCCCTGGACTTACCCTAGACCCTTTGGCATTTTGGGGCACTCCTCATGCTCACCCAGTGGGTCCCATCCACCAAGGATGGTGGCGATTGGCCCCCATAGGGAGGACACTGGGCAACCTGCGATTACCCCTGTGGATTTCCCTTTCCCGTTGCCCAGAGTCTTGGTATTCAGGGGGCTTTACTTCATCTCCTGGCTGGCTTGCCAATTGTCTGGCTGCACACCCAGTTGAGTAATCAGTGCAGGATAGGCTGTGGTGACACCAAAGAAAAGACCCGGAGTCAGCTAAGGAGACATATAGGTTTATTGGGAGTTACAGGGAATGTCCAGAGGCCACTGGCTGGGTGGAAGTGTGTACCCGCTGCCATGGATGGGGAGGGTGTTGCTTATAAAGACAGGGGCAGAAAGCCTCTATATTTGACAAGAAGGGCTATGCCTGGTACAGCCAGAGTTCCCAGGAATAGTAGCTCACGTCTGGGCTCTGTGTGTTGCTTTAAGATGTGATGTTCTTTGAGTGAGATAAGGTAAGATCCGGGCTGGCCACACCCTGGATTGTTACAAATCCCAGTAGCTGGTTTTCCTGCCCAGATGGTTGGTCTCCTGCCTAGAAGGGGGCTAGAAGGACACATGGCTGTTGAAGGGCACACAGGCTAGTGCCCCTAACACTTGTGCTTGATCTTAGTACGAAAGTTTTAAGTTTCTCACCATCAAGTATGATGTCAGTGATAGCCTTTTTTGTAGATATTCTTTATCAAGTTGAGGAAGTTCCCCTCTATTCCCAGTGTACTGAGTTATTTATTATGAACAGGTCCTGGATTTTGTCAAATGATTTTTCTTTTTCTTTTTTTTGGTCATCAAAATTAATTTATTCTTTAAAAATTTTTTTTACTGAGGTAACATTGGTTTATAACATTATATAAATTTCAGGTGAACACCATTGTATTTTGATTTCTGTGTAGACTACATCATGTTTTCCATCCAAAGACTAATCGCCATCCATCACTGTGCACATGCGTTTTATCACTCCTCTCACCCTCCTCCCTCCGCACTTCTCCTCTGGTACCCACCAATGTAATCTCTGTATCAATATGTTTGTTTGTTGTTGTTTTTATCTTCTATTTATGAGTGAGATCATATGGTATATGACTTTCTCCATCTGACTTATTTCACTTAGTGTGATCCCCTCAAGGAGGTCCATCTATGTTGTCCCAAATGACGAGATTTTATCTTTTTTTATAGCTAAGTAGTATTCCATTGTGCATATATAACACATCTTTTTTATCCACTCATTCATTGATGGACACTTAGGTGTTTCCAAGTGTTGGCTATTGTGAATAATGCTGCAGTGAACACAGGGGTGCATATGTCTTTATGCATTCATGTTTTCAAGTTCTTTGGATAAATACCCAGCAGTGGAACAGCTGGATCATGTGGCAGTTCTATTTTTAACTTTTTGAGGAACCTCCATACTGTTTTCCCTAGTGGCTGCACCAGTTTACACTCCCACCAGCAGTGTATCAGTGTTCCCTTTTCTCCACATCTTCTCCAACACTTTTTATTTTTTGCCTTATTAATTATAGCAATTCTGACGAGTGTGATGTGATATTTCATTGTAGTTTTGATTTGCATTTCCCTAATAATTAGTGATAGTGAACATCTTTTCGTGTGCCTTTTGGCCCTCTGTATATCTTCTTGGGAAAAATGTCTGTTCAGACTTTTTGTCCATTTTTTAATTGAGTCTTTTGTTTCTTTGTTGTTAAGAGATCAAATGCTTTTTCTGCATTGATTGATATGATCATGCGATTTTTCTCTTTGAGCGTGTTGGTGTGATGGATTACATTAATTGTTTTCCAGATGTTTAGCCAGCTTTGCATACCTGGGATAAATCCCGCTTGATTGTCATATATAATTCTTTTTATACTTTGTTGGATTTGATTTGTCAATATTTTGTTGAGAATTTTTGCATCTATGTTCATGAGAGATATTGATCTGTAAGTTCATTTCTTATAATGTCTTAGTCTGGTTTGGGTATTAGGGTAATGCGGCCTCATGAAATGAGTTAGGAAGTATTCCCTCTGCTTCTATGTCCTGAAAGAGATTGTAGAGAATTGGCACAATTTCTTCCTTAAATAGAATTCACCAATAAATCCATCTAGGCCTGGCGCTTTCTGTTTTTGCAGGTCATTAATAATTGATTCAATTTCTTTAATAGATATATGCCTATTAAGATCACCTATTTCCTCTTGTGTGAATTTTGGCAGATGTGTATTTCAAGGAATTAGTCCATTTAATCTAGGTTATCAAATGTGTGGGTTACCATAGGCTATTAAATCAATCTCCTATGTAGGGCCTTTAGATTGTTTCCAATATTTTGTAGTTACAAATATACAGCAATGAAGAACCTTATACATATGTAGTTTTATTGGAAGTGTACCTTCAGCAAAAATTCTGAGAAGTGGATAAATATATATATATATATTTATGTATGTGGGTATATATATATATAATAGTTTATTTTTAAATAATAGAAGTTTCTTTATTTAAAAATAAAAGCTTATTTTTAAAAAATAAAAGTACTATATTGGCACAATGTTAATTCCTAAATTGGTACCCTATTCAAAATCTGCATTTACTGAGATGTCATTCTCCCCTACCAAAAATGAAAATAATCTATTTTTTCTGAGTTACAAAAGTAACACATGCTTATTGTTAAACTATCCAAACCACACACACACACACACACACACACAAACACAAACACTCACATATATAGTTAAGTATACGTATACTTAACTAAATATATATACATTTCATATATAGACTACATATTTAAAAATATATATTATACTTTATAATATATACATAAGACATTAAAATCACACATAATCCTATCGGCCGATGATTATAACAGTTGAACCTTATTAACCCATGGCCCCTGGGCATAGCTCTCCTTTGAATGTAGTATTTGAACATGGGATGTGAGGAAATGTCCATCCATGGTACCTTTGGTTTCTTCTCAGAGGCCTTTCGTATTTCTGAGGAAAGTACTTGTGTTTTGGGGATTTAGAAAACTCTGTGTATCAGAAAGTGTAACTTACTGGAGTAAGTACAGAAATGACTGCTTGACATTTCGATAAATGTCTTGATCTTTTACACATTTGTACCCGAGACGTGTAGCTGAGGGTTAATAGAGACTCACGTGGTGTAGTAAGAATCCGCGTTAGCATCCATGGCCAGTCATCCCAGTCCTCTCGGGGTGCTTGTTTCTTTAGGACAAGAGAACTATATCATCACAGGTGCTTTCTCATCACAGGTGGTTTAATTGTCTTTCCTTTTTATTTTGCTGACATTGAAATATGTATCAGCTAAATTTTTGGCAAGTGCTTTTCCTATAAATGAGAACTTAATACAACAGAATTGCTTGCTTTTAAATCGAGTGAACCACTGCTATTTTAGTTATATGTATTTTGGTAGGCAGGCAAAAGGGACATTGTTGTGCGTTCCAGTGTTACTGAATCAAGGATTACAATTAACTGTTGTTTGTAGAAAGGAAGCTGTCTAATCCAAGTGAGGTCAGCTAAGGTCTTGGGAGCAGACTTGGAAAGAAGGGAAATTCTAAATGCTGGCTTATTTTCCAGATTTAATTACAATTCTGGAAATATATTTTCTCAATGCATCTTTCTTTCCTTCCTTCTTTCTCTCTTTCTTTCTTCCTTCCTTCCTTTTTTTCTTTTATGTTTCAGGGTTTTCAATACCATCATTGGAATTAAGGGAGCTCACTGTCTGTTCTTCTAGAAAGTATTAGAAAAAAATAAGTTTTCTGGACAAGTAGAAGTAGATGGATGTAGATGAATGGGATAAAGAGGTACACCTATGGATGTGCCAAGGATTCATCCTTAGCCACTAATTTAGCCAGAATTTAGTACAAGAATGTCCCATCAGTGTTCGATCATTTTAGAATAAGTAAATAGAATTTCTCAGAGTCTGTATCTGTGCTTTAGTTTGGGCTGATCTTGACCTTGTAAACCCCATCTGGTTTGGGCATCTGAATTCATTTCCAAATTACATTTGGGTTCTCTGACAATCCTCTTGCCCTAGGGAAATCTCTTCCTTCCTCCACCTCCATCCCCACCCCTGCCTCACCACTGCCCCACCACCACTCCTTGTCATCTGTTTACTTTGGGAGGGCTGGGCATGGGAATGGAAACAGGACATAAACTGAAACAGTTTTCAAAAGCACAAACAAGATTGTTGGAAGAAACGACTTCCTTTTTACACAGCACCCTTGGCAGACCACAATCTCTCCCTGGATCAGTGGACTCACGCTTGAACAATCTTCCAGACAGAAAAAAACCTCAGCCTTCCAATGACAGAGAATTCGTGCAATTCTTACTCATCCCAAATCCACAGTATAAACGTAGCCAGATAACGACTAGTAAGGTACAGCACTGGACTTGGAGCTGGGCTGGTTCTCTCATCCTAACATGTTATGTTTCTCACTGTGTAAATTAAAGATTCACAGTCTAGAAGAATTCGGGAGAGGCCAGCTAGTTCATCTCTTAAGGCTCCCTCCACTAAAGAATAATGTTCCATATCTCTAAGGGATATATAAAGACCTTAAACAATTTTTTCTATTTCTTGAAATTAATAAAATTTGCCTAACAGTTAACACAGTGTCTTAAAATGTGATATCTATCGATTTTATTTCTAATAGTTTCCTAAGGAATCACCTATTCTCATTTGAGTGTTATGATGCTGTAGTGTCTGATAAGACCTTGAGTTCCCAAGCTGCAGACACAAGGGTTTAAATCCTGCCTTCCTAGCTGTGCAACCTGGAGCAGGTTCCTTAAACTCTACAACTTGGTTTCCTCATCTATAAAAGGGGGATCATTTAGTACCTGCCCCATAAAGTTGTTGTGGGGATTCAACAAGTTACGAGACACAGAATGTGTACAGTGGAGGCTCTTAACACGCTAGCATCACCCTCTCTCAATCCTATAGAAAGCACTCTTTTTGAACTAAGCAGGCAATCGCTTCTGCTTCACATGGGTGAGGGCACAGTCTCAGTGACTCAAATTTTGTGGATTGTGTCAGGTTGGTCTTTTCCCTGTGATTTGGAGGTTTGGCTTCTATACTTCCTGCCAGGATGAGTTAGCCACATTAATAGTGTCCTCCATCATGGTTTGTGGTTGCCCTGATCTTTAAATTTAGCCTGCCTTTACTACAATCCTGTTCATTGGTTCGGACCAAGAATATTTTTTATAAGTTATGGCCACATTAGCAATTTAAGACAAAAACAAATAGGAACCATGATGTGGTGAATCCCATTACTCTGGGATATCGAAAAACCAGGAATGGGCTGGCCACAGTGGCTTAGGTCAACTGGCCTTGGAAGTAATTTCATTTATCCTCCAGATCTGTCTGGACCTCATATCAGAAAACCGGTTTCTTTTGCAGAGATTTCATCCACTATCACCTCGGATTCTGATTTCAGTCTCTTACAGGATTTAAGCAGAGTTTTCCACAAATTAAGAATAGAAATTTAGCATCAAATCTTTAATTGATGACTTCAGTACTCAATGTCTCCCTTTCTTGCTGTCCTTTTGAATCTGAAGCCAACCACCTTTTCCTATTCATTCAAGCTACATGTCCTGCCCATTCAAGACCTTCTCAGTGAGTGTATCTATTCAACTAATGTCTATGGATCTTCCTTTATGCTTCAGGCATTGTTCTAGGGGCTTTGGATAGTGAACAAACTCAACAAAGATCCCTGCCCTTGAGAAGCTTATATTCTAATGGGGAAGACACAATAAATACAACAAACAAGAAAATTAAGTTATACATGTTAGAAAGTGATAAGTGCCATGGAAGAAAAGAAGTAAGTCAGAGTAAAAAGAATCAGGACAATGGGTCGTGGGGATGTTGGGGGCAGGCTGCAAATACATTAAACAGGGTGGACAAGGTGGGCCTCCTTGAGAAGGTGAGATCTGAGGGAAGACTTGGAGGCGGCGAGGCATTGACCAGGCAGATGTGCCGGAACCTATCAAGGTGCGTGCCTGGTGCGTTCAAGGAGCAGTAGGAAGCCCACACAGCTGTCAGGAAAAATTGCTTGTCCTCTCATAACCATCTCCTGGGATCCACTTTTAGTATAAAATCTAGATAAAGATTTTTTTAAGTTGCAATAAACTCAAAAAGTGATCAAATTGCTTTCTTTTTGTCATGTTTAATACATTTTCTGAGTCACCCTGTCTCAGAATAAAATCTCCTTGCAAGCAGAGACAATCATGAATGGGGCATATCCAGTTCTAGTTGGTGGTAGCCCCAAGTATGAGTCTGCATTTTACCCTCTATTCACATTACAGTGTTAGGATAAGTCATATGAAATTGCCATTCTTATAGCTCAAAAACTGCTAGAGATTGACAATTTTGTATGGTTTAACCTAAACCCCAATTTGGTAACATAAAAGTATCACAAAGTGTGCTGATTTCCAGAGATGTACTTTGACATTGTCATGTTTTGATGTAGTCTGTCATCGTGGAGTCATAACTGTTTGCTTTATGAAACGTTTTCCACTTTACACCACGTACCAAACACTTTCACATATCTCCTCAATTAATTCCACAATCTTGTGATATAGTCATGATTACTCCCAGTTCATACATAACAAACCTGATAGGAATAGAAATGGAATTATTTATTCAAGACCACAAAGTTACTAGAATGCTGAGCCGGAATTTGACTGCTCTTTCTGACTCCAATTTCAGTGCTCATTCTATATGACTACAATCAGTCTATTACTATCTACTACTACTTCAAGATATTGAAGGATACAATAATTTCAAAACTCAAGTCTTGCTTTCAAGGAGCTGATAATCCAGTTACAGTAGTGTTTTCTAAGGTTCTGTGGAATTCTAATCTCCAGGTGTGATGGTTCATTTTATGTGTTCACTTGCCTGAGTCTATTCTGGATGTTTCTGATCCATTTAAATCTGCGGACTTTGAGAAAAGCAGATTGCTCTCTATAATGTAGAAGAGCCTCATTCAATCCGTCAAAGACCTGAATGGAACAAAGGGTTGACTTCCCCAAGCAAGAGGGAATTCTCCAGAAGACTGCCTTCAGACCTCATCTTGGACATCAGCTCCTCGAACCTCAATTGCATGTTGACTCCTCCCTGGGTCTCCAGCACGTCAACACCCTGCAGAGTTTGGACTCGCCAGCCTCCATAATTGCATGAGCCAATTGCTTAAAATAAATAAACAAATCTTATTACATATATTTAATATATAATATATATTTACATATATATTCTGAGTTCTTTTTCTCTGGAGAACCGTGACTGACTGATAGACCTGGGATGCTTCATTACGAAAAAGTCTATCTGTTTAGAAATCACTAAGTAATATCACATCCTTTGGAAATGCATACTGTACACATTAATATATCAAAGGCTCCAAGGATTTTTTTTTCAGTTCAAAAAATATGAGGGGACTATAATTAAAAACAAGAGACACCAGCAACCTATGCATATAGTTGTGGTGTTGGAAAGAATACACTTTTGTAAATGTGGAGCAACGGAGCCCATTTGTACAAACCAGTGCTCATGGAAGGGCCTGCCAAGAGTTGGCAGGCAAGCACGGGAAGAGGAAGTGCTGCATGGTGGGTAAAGGCGGGGCTCCTGGCCCGTGTTGTGTGAATTCTGTGTGCTTCATTCTCATCAGCAGAACGAGGTAATTTAATACGTGTTGTGAGGATTCAGTGAGATAACCTGAAACATGCTGAGAGAGACTGAAAAGTGCTGCTGCTATGATCTGTTGCTTGTTCTGAAAATTACCGCGAGCCTGTGGATGCCGATGAGAAAGCATTTAGATGGGCCTTAAAAATAAGATTACAGATGAATAATGCACTTTATTGAAAATAAATGGAGCAGGGGCTCCCTCTGCCTACCGCTCTGGTTCATGTTGGGCCCTATGATGGTTCAGAGCAGCTTCCTCTGCAAGTTCAAAATGCAAGACCACCTACCCTGTGCCCCATAAGTTATTTCCTCACGAACCGAACTCATGTTGGGCTGTCGCCCAGAGACGTAAACAGTAATACACATATCTGGTTGCTTCTGCTACTCTTTCTTTTTCCCCTTCTTCCCACAGTCCTCTGAGGCCAAAAGGGAGCAGCCTCTTCTCCTTGTGGACCCTCCCCAGTGAAAACTGCATGTCTGTGCAGTCAAGCCGGCCCTGGATATGTTCAAGGGGAGGTCAAGGAATTTAGGAATTTAGGTAATCATTTCCCCAAATAATAAATCATAAAAGGCTAGTGTCCTTATGCAAAGTCCTATTTTTAAACATCAGAACACAAGTCTTTCTTTTTCTTCTGGTATTTGATAAAAGAATGCAAAACATATTAATTTCCCATACTTAAACCTTATCCACATTTGGGCAAGTCAGGATAAATGGCTTGTGCTCAAATTAGGCAAAAAAAAAAAAAAAAAAAAAAAATCACCTTAATTCTTTTGAAAACAATTTTTTTTTTGAGAATTGAAGTTGCTTCTTGCTCAATAAGGTGTATTGGGGGGCTAGTTATTAGTTACCTTGAAATGGTGCACATGGCCTCAAAATCTCATTACCTTGCTATTTACCAGAAGTATCCATCAACTTTAATTCAGGATTAAAAACGACTTTATCAGAAATTATATTGTTCTTAAAATTGAGATTTCAAAAAGTTTGAGGCATCAGGAAATCTGACTATCAATATAGCTTGTAAAATAATATATATATTAAACATATGTATATGTAAATATGCAAATTAAAAATATATATGCATATGTATAAATTGTCCTCTTCAAATGAGATGGCATGTCTGAAATGACAATGTACCCCAAGAAAAAGCATTAATAAGATTTATAAAAATTGTAAATAAGTAAATCAGAACTTTTCTAGAATGCCACAAACTTGTAAAGAGAGACTCACTTTATGAAAATGCTACGGATTTAAGTCGTTGGCAATGAAATAAGAGAAAAAGGAAATGGTGAGAGGTGGAGGATCTTGACACCAAATCCATGGGAGTTTGGGTTTTGAGATTCTTGGCACCCTCTGTGCTCCTGAGTGAGCCAACCACAGGGAAAGTACACAGTGTGTCCCTGGATTCATCAGTGTCCCCACAGGGGAGATTTCCTGGAATGTCAGAGCTTTCCTGGAATCTCTGTTTCCTGTGGTTGAGGAATGGAATGGCTAAAACCCTTCATGGACATCCTACTTACTTCATTTCTTGGAGACCTTGCTGGATTTCTCACCCTGAGGTAAGGAAGAGACAACTCAGTCACAGAGGAGCACTGTTGCATGAGCTGCAGCAGGACCAGTGGTGTACCTGAGAGTGTCTCAGTTCATTTAGCTTATTTCCATGACTTTTCCCTGAGCACACAATTCTGACCTCCTTGGTTGACACTGGACTCAGGTATGGAAAAAGTAAGATAACGTGTTTATCTATTTTACAAGGTCTTTAGGCCAACTGGCAGGCCTGTAAAATCTGAACAAGCCAAGATTTCCTACGGATTTCCTGACCTACACCCAATGCCTGAAGAGAGCATACACCTCGTCCATCAGAGAAATCCATCAGGGAAGAAACTAGATTCACTGTCACAGACAGATCTAATGAAATCAGTCTCCTTGTTGCTTCCTAAGATTTGAATGTATTTCACCGGTTCTCCATGCCTCCCTCTGCAGAGTAAGTGAGATTGTGTGCCTTTGGCAGCTGCACATAGCAACACAGGGCAAATCTTTAAACTCTCTAAGCACCAATATTTCCATCTACCAAATGGTATAATAATAGAATATATCAGGGTCTTTTTATAGGTTAAAACATGTAAAGAGTTAATTATGTGCTTATCACAGCACCCTGTACAGTTTGAGTGTTCTGAATAATTGCTTTTCATACAGAGAAGTTGTATGAACATCAAGGTGGTTAGACGAAGAGTAGGGTGCACTTAGAATCCAGAGTCCATTCCTCTCTATTTGCTATTGACTGCTTCCTACCCTTGGATTCAATCTTGAAGTTTTCTCAAACGCCTTCTCCTCGTTAAAAAATTATAATGCCATCTCACCTCCAAGGCCCGGGCTCTTTACCTCTTCCACCTCACCTGCTCTGATCTTCCCTCACTAGCTCTGTTACTGCCACAGTGGCCCCCTGAGCATTCCTTGGACGGGCCAGGCAGGCTCTGGCCTCAGAGCTGTGCACTTGCTGGGCCCCTCTTTCTGGAACACTCTTCCCCCAGATATCCTCCCTCACCGCCTCCAGGTCTTTACTTAAATGTCACCTCAGTGTGTTCTTCCCTGGCCACCGTGATTAAAATTGCAGCCACCTCCTCTCTGACGCTCCATCTCCTCCTCCCAGCTTATTTTTCTCCATTGAACTTACCACTTGCTAATATACTGTACATCTCATTTATTTATTTTCCTTTCTGTCTGCACTCCCCACTAAACTCAAGTGCCAGGAAGGTTAGGGACTGTGTCTCTTTCAGTCCCTGCTACATTCCCAGTGCCAGCCATGTAGTGGGCTCTCGATTTCTTTCTCTCTGATACAAGGATGGATGCCCGTGAAAAATGGGCACAGGGGCCTTGCTGGTGGGAGTGGAGATGAAACTAGTTGGAAAGGCAGCAAGGTGGTCAGATGGACCACGAGGTGGGCAGACGGAGGGATTTGAGGACCTGCTGGCCCTGAGGGGAGTAGACCTGCCTCCAACCCGCCAGCTCTAGACGGGAAGTAGATTGGACCTCTGATGAGGACTTCTGGGCAACCGTGTCGCTGATAGTAAATAAGAGCAGTTTTCTGAAAACAGAACTCTGAGGAGGACAACCCAGGACAACCACACCTTCAGATCTGTGCTTCTAAGGTTGAGGATTCTCAGGGCCCTTGAAAGCCTGGCCTATGTACAAAGATGCTCCATTTTTGATTAGAGAATGTACAGACCATAAAATCTCTAGACCTCACTCCTCTGGAATCATCATTGATGAAGAAGAAATGTAAATATCTAGTAAATCTTAGGTATAGAAAGCTAGCCAAGTCATCATCCTTTTGTCAGTTCCCATTGGTTACTCTGTGTGGCAAACTGGCTTCCACCTTTATTTCTCCATAATAAATTATCAACGTCACAACATGTGTACATTAACATTTCCTCATAATTCCAGCATATGTGATGTTAACTTTGCCCGTGGGTTTTCTGGGAACTGTTAGTGCATTCTCGTCAGCAGAGCTGTACTCCAGGATTTGGAGACTAAGCAGCAATTAATCATGAAAAATACTTTCTGGCTGTAGTAATGGAGTCTGGCTTCAATAGTTTCCTACGGTTACTTAGCAAAAGGCTTAAGTAAGCCCATGCTGATAAATGGGAGCCAGGCTTCCCCCCACCCTCTTCCGTCCTTCTTCTCTCCCAGGAGAGGGGGGGAAGAAAATTGCTCTGTCTGGGGTGGCAACCCTTCTTGCAGCCAAACTCTCTTCCAGAGCGCCATCAGTTCACTCTGCAGCAGGGAACTCAGGCCTCGCGGGTGACCCTGAGCACTGGGTTACAGTTTCCACAGAAAGGCCGACTGAGGAAGAGAAGGATGGGGCAAACGCAGAGCACCTGTGCCCCGGGCCAGGGAGCTGACGGAGGCTGGATCTCTCTCTCTTGCACCCTGGGAAGCTGGTGGTGTCCTTGATACCCACTGTCAGTGCAGACCTTGGCTCTGGCATGAGTCAGGCAAATGCCCACCAGGAACAGAAAGGGGAAAAGTCTGGACAGCACTTCAACATTTCTAAATGTGTGCCCCACCTGGAAAAACAAATTAACAGTAAATGATTTGAAATTTCAAAATAAACATTTTTATTTGGTTTTCCAAATGTAAAAATCCCATCATAATGTTGATATGCTTTGGGGTTTTTTGAAACACACATGCCTCCCTGACAGTCAAACATACCCCACAGAAAATCTTTGGTCTGAAATGTGGACGATCCCCTCAGGGGTCCTGGTTACCTGGGGCTTCACCTTTATAAACACTCCTGGTATTTTGGTTCTATTAGGCGTGTGTGGCATGCTATCCAAAAGAAAGGATGGCAGTTGTCCTGGTAACTTGATTAAAGGAAACAGCCAACTGAGTAATTCAATTTGATAAGCATATTTTCTTCCTTCCCTTCTAGTTTGCCTGCTGTTTATGGAAAAAAGGAAGTGATTCCCAAATTTAAACTTGTGCACAGATTGGCTCTATACTGGTGGAAAATTTAGAAACATAGGATCCTATGCAAACCAAGTGATTATTTTTTATGAGTTTCATTATTTCCCATGTGAGCTTGTTCAACATGCAGGAGAGTAATTTCAAAGTGCTGTTTCTGCATTATTCACAATAGCGAAGACTTGGAAGCAACCTAGATACCGATCCAGGGGTGAAGGCATAAATAAGATGTGGTATATATACACAATGGGATACTACTCAGCCATAAGGAATGATGAAAACCAGCCATTTGTGACAACATGGATGGACCTTTGGGGTATTATGCCAAGTGAAATAAGTCAGAGAGGGAAAGTCAAATAGCATATGACCTCAGTCATAAGTAGAAGATAAAAACAATGACAAACAAACACAGAGAAACAGAGATTGAATTGGTGGTTACCAGAGGGGAAAGGGGGAGAGAGGAGGACGAAAGGGGTGGTTAGGCACACGTGTGGTGATGGATTATAATTAGTCTTTGCTTGGTGAACATGTTGTAATCTACACAGAAATCAAAACACATAATGATGTACACTTGAAATTTATATTCTGTTGCAAACCAATGTTACCACAATAAAAAAAAGAATAAAAACAAAACAAAAAAAACAAAGTGCTGTTTCTTTAACAGGTTGATATCTTTCAAAGACTTCTTTCTACTATTAGCCAAAGAGTAATTTAAAATCAGCAAAATCTTTAGTTATTAGTGATAATAATAAAACATCTTGGTATTATTATGTCTAATTATGTTATGTATATCATATAATAACACAGTTTTGGAAAGAAAGAAACAGGGGATATTGAGGGTGGGGAACGAGGATCAAGAAATATCCAGAATCTTCCCTATGAAAAGATATTTGATTGTTGCTTACTACCTGAATACCGATGTCCCCTTGGGATAGCAGACTCAAAGGGAGTGACACTGGGCCAGGATCCGGTCAGAAAGATGTCACATTCAGCAGCAAACAAATCTTCTGTGATTTCTTTAGGAATGAAGGTCATGACAGTGAGGGAGGGGAGCGGGAGGGTGGGTGTGCTTCTCTCATCACAGATCTTATAAAAAGAAGCACATGGACTTTTATTTTTAAACTCAAATTTTACTTTGAAATAAAGTGTCATTTTCTTGCATAGAGTTCTGTATATTTAGAAATTTACTTTGGGTCCTCAGACATATCTACAAATTTACACAATTGTCACCTCAGGATAGAATGTCCTTTGGAGCCATTAAGAACAACCAGTCTGGGGGCCGGCCCCGTGGCCCAGTGGTTAAGTTCGTGCACTCTGCTGCAGCGGCCCAGGGTTTCGCCGGTTCAGATCCAGTGTGCGGACATGGCACTGCTCATCAGGCCATGTTGAGGTGGCATCGCACGTGCCACAACTAGATGGACCTGCAACTAAGATATACAAGTATGTACCGGGGGAATTTGAGGAGATAAAGCAATAAAAACAGTACCCACTTCAAGAGGTTACTGTGAAGATGAAATTCAATAGTGTCCTTAAATGCCTGGCATATAATAAATATTTAATAAAAGTCAACAGGAGAGCAGAACTCCTTAGGGGGAGTTAAGGATTGGCCAGATTCCGGTTTGAAAGGCAGTGGAAGGACAGATGGGACTTAATGTATGTGAGGCATTTAGAACAGCATCTGAGTATAATAGGCAGCAATGTGGGATCGCTATTAGATTTGCTGTATTGAGAGGTTGGGGGTGGGGACGGGAACGCTCTTGTATTGCTTGTGGGAGAGTAAATTCACTTACTGTATGTAGGGGGCCATTTGCCAGGATCTTTAGGAACAAAACAAAGTGACAATCCAGCATTTCCGTGTGTAAGGATGCATCCTACAAATGTAGTCACACACGTGGGAAACACAGCACAGGCAAAGGTGCTCATTGGAACGTTGTTTGTAGCAGCCGGACTAGAAACAGTCTAATATGCCCCTCCATCCACAGGGGATTGGTTTAAAAATGTGCATCCTTGGTACAATGGGATATTGTGAAACTGCTGAAAATGAGTCTCCTCACGAGTAAACAGAATTGATGAGACCGCGCTCGTGCACAGGCACACGGCGGCACAGCTCCCAGCGGTCACCGTTTACTGAACTGCGAGAAGTGGAGCGATCACAAGCCGACTCTGTGAGCGCCTAGCTCAGCGCCTAGCGTACTGAACATGCCCCCAAAGCGGTGATAATATTGTTTTATTATTTATCGTCACTGATTTTCCCCGTAGAATAGAGTCCCATCTCAACCAGGCTCTCTGAGGCACCCATGGTCGTTTGTATCAATGCCTGCCGGAGATGCCATTGGCTTTAAGCTGATAAAAATGGCAAGCAATAGCATATACTGGAGTATATGAGGAAGCCATTTGGTGGAAAGCTGATTTGGCCTAACCTTGTTTTTTCCAAAAGGGCCCGACGGGCGTTGAGTATGCGTTGTGTATCTGATTTCAGCAGGTGCTATGTCCCAAAGACAAGAACAAATGCCCTTAAGATAAAGGTGCAACTTCCCCCAAGTTGGCATTTCATTGAAGACAAGCATCTCTCCCTAGGCTAGGAATTGATTGCTGAGCTCACCTGTGACCACCCAGCTGGAGATGATAGACCTGCTTCCTGCTGTGTCCATCGAGACAGGGGACCTACTACCTGTTATGTTCATCAACTACTGTGCCAGCAGGGCAATCTCATGACTATTGTAAAAGACACATTTTAATCACATGCGATACATGCTCTCTGATGGTATATAACCACTCTGTACCCCCCCACTTCTTTGGAGGGCTCCATACCTTTGTGGAAGGAGTCTCCTGGGCTATATGGCCCTCACATCTGACTCATAAGAAACTCACCCCAATTTTGATTTATAGACTGGTTATGGACTATTTTTGCATTGACAAAGCCTTTGCTCAAAAGGAGCAGCTCCACCTCTCAGCCGCTTGCCTGCCCGGGCTGCCCCCAGCAGCTGTCTCCCAGCCAGCCCCAGGCACGGCTCACTGCCGGGGAGACGAACCCGCTTGAGTGAATCCTTCCAGTACTCTTTGTCTCTACTGGGGATTACTCCACTGCGTCCACAGCACAGCCGCTGCTGGAGAGAGCGCTGCCGGGTCTGCTCACGTGGCAGCCTTGCTCCGAGCTGGGAAGCCAATTGCTTCCTTGTGGACAAAGGCCTAACACTGTGACCTACGGAGTCCACATTCCCTTGTTTGAAAGACACATAATAATGGACTAAAATAAAATTTTGATACATTTTATGATTTGTGGCTTGTAAGGTTCAAATATCTCTATTCTGAAGAAAGCATAAGAATAACCCAAACGAATCTTTATGTTGCATATTTTCAGTCTACCAAGCACTCATTGCTGTGAAATGTCTTTGCAAGTTTAACTTCATATCACTGAGAAGAAAAAGCACAAAACATTCAATTTCCTGTTATAATAGGTCACTTGTTACTTAGTGTCTCAGAACTCAAGTTAAATCAGAAGAAAAAACTATCTTCACTGATTTCCTTCCTCAACATCTTTCTGTGACTTGCTTTCTTTTTGAATCTCCTTTCAGATCCATGAGTTTTCATATTTACTGTGACTTCTCTTATTTTTAAATGTATGTTTTACTAATTTGTTTCTGTTCCAATTCTCAAACTGTGTACACCTGAATCACATTTTAAAATTATACCATTGTGATCATCCTTTGAAGTTTTGTTGTTTACTTCTCAATTCAAGCGCCCCCCTGCTCGCTGGATCCCCAAACTCTTTCTGGCAATGTTAGGGTGATCTTGAATTGTTTTCATGTATGAAAAGGAACCCATAAAATTGGTTGTCAAGAACTGATGTGTGTCTACTCTCCAGTTTATGACTCATGGTCGTAATATCTCATTTCTTCCTATTACAGATCTTACATGACCCATAAAAGCCATGTTTCAAAATCACCTTGAAACCGAGGATGAAGGAGTGAAAGTTTCCCTGGATTAGGATGAAACGTGCCTGTACCCTCAGGGAAACGTGGGAAGGAAAGCAACCACAGTCTCTGAGCTTGCCTTGCAGAACAGCAGGAGGATCACTGATAAAGGGAGTAGCTTGCTGACAGCCCTCTGCCTGACTAAGCATCTCAGAGGAGCATTGAAAGCTAAAATGACCAATTGTACGCTTCACACATCACAGACTAAAGATCCACCACACGCAACACGTAGGAACAACCCTCACCCCTCAAACTGCACCCACGACCCATGAAGAAATATGAAAGACAGCTGTCCCTGCACAGAGGACTCGTAAAACTTCAGTTCCCAAGGCCACATGTTCCCACTCCCCATCTTATTCTCACAATACGCTTTGGAGAAATGCTTACATCTGCTCACAGGCAAGCTAATTAGTAACCAGAAGAAAATAAGGACTTGCTAGCAGAAAATTTCTGTCCTCTACCCAAACTGTTCCTTCTGTCTGAGATAAGGAAGTAATTGAGGTTTTCTTAGATTCCTCAGGAATATTGCCTTCAGCAGATCTGAAACCCTGTGTCTATGGAGTGGCACCCAAGGATCCACAGTCATCCATCACCTGACATTCCTGAGCCCCCTCACTCACCCCATTTGCCTTATATAAGTCATTTCTAAATCAATTCCCTCTTAAGATGGGATTTTTTAGGATGATAGTCCACCACCTGCCAATTGGCTAGCTTATTGCTTATTAAAGTTCTTTCTCTACCACTGCCTGCTGGGCCTTTTATCTTGTGACAAACAGATCGAGCCCTTGCTTGGTATCAATCTGGGTCTGTGGTCTTATTTCCACTTCCTCGAGTTAAGCCCTACATTATCTCTTACTCTTGCGTCAAGCATCACTTCCCCAGGGAATCCTTCTCTGACCACATCCTACCCCCACCACAAACTGATCCAGACACTCCAGTTATATAATCTAGCTTCTTATGCTTTTTCACCATAGTGTCTATTACAATTTTTGTTATAATTCTCAGGACTTATTTGATCAGTATCTGTGTCCCGTAACTAGACTCTTAAACTTCTTGAGACTGGTGTTCTCTTACTCTTTTATCCTGAGCCTAGAATAAGGCTTTGCTCATAGTAGGGACTTGATAAATATTTGGTGAATAAATGAGTAAATAAGTGAATGCATAAAGAGGTGAAAAAAATGAATGAATGAATGTGGTTCTGGTCACCAGAACCATGACCAGCATAAGTGGCACTCAATAAAATGATAGTATTATTGCCAGTCTCCAGTCTAGATCAAATCAATTTGCTGAGTATTTCTGTTTGTCAAAGTCCTGATTATGGTTTTAGAAACTGAACGTTACATGCTCCTTCAAATATGCTGTTTCCTGTCATTGAATTGTTTTCCATAGCTGTGCAATAGACAGATATGTAGACAGAAATAGATTTACATATATGTGTATGAGTACATGTAGATATGTATTAATAAACAATAAATCAATGAATTTTAAGATGTAAAAATATGTGAAATAGTTTTATCTATTTAGTAGTCATGCACATTAAAGTGTACATTCACCTTGATTTTATTTCATTTAATTAAAAGAGTTAAATTTTTGTATGAGTTTTTGCAGTCCTTATCAGTATTTCCACAATCAAGATACATAGCCAGGAGTAAACCAAGTTAATTGTTCAAGTATTTTTTGAAACTTTGATTTTCTTCTCTTTAATTGGAATACTTTAATAAAATTTGCAAGTTCAAGACTTTCATTTTTCTTTAGAAAAAGTATGATAATTGCAATAAATGGGAATTTCTGGATAATTAATTTTTCTGTTATAATAAAGATATTTTCAATTTTAATTCTCAATTTGAAGCAAGGACTCAGAATTTCTTGATTTTAGATCCATGTGGAAAGTTTGAAACTTGTCAATAATTACCATTCCATTCATCTTACATTTAACTTCTTAAAATGAATTTACTTACAGCTCATAGACCATGAAGACATGTTGAAAGCATTTTTCCCCCACTGAAATCATTTTCTAGATAGAATATTTACACACAGCAATACTTCCGTAAATTTTTCTCTTGGAACCAGAATATCACAACCAATCCTGTCTTTTAATTGGCTTGTCAAACTTTCCAGTAAACTTTTTATCTCTTATTTGATTTGCAGAAACAGCTTTTTCAAGATATGGGTGGGCCGAGAGTTCACTCAGTCACCTTATTCATTCAGTCCCCAGATGCCAGCAGCGCATCCCCGGTCTCTTTCTCTCCACTGTCATGTGCTTCGGCTGTACCCAACTGCTTGCCCTGCCACTCCTGGAAGGGCTCACACTTCCTCATGCCTGTGAGTCTTTGCATGGGCTGCTCCTCATCCTGGAATATCACCCTTCTCATTCTTTGCCTCACTAACTCTTACTGGTCTTTCAAGATTTGCTCAGGCATCATTTTCCCTCAGGAAGTCTTCCATGACCCCTGTTCGAGTCTTTTTGTGTGAGTAGAGAACCCCACTCCAATTAGGTGATGGGAAAAAGGGGGGTTATTCTTTCAAGAATACAACAACAGATAAAATCGAAAGACAGTAAGTGAGTCAGAGCTGAGTTACATGGTCCTGAGCTGGGTGCTGAGAATCAGGAGGTCACTTCGTGTTCTCTCCTGACTCTGCTTCTCTCCAAGTGTCTGCTCCACACTTCCCTTTCTGTCTGTTCCAGATTCCTCTGCTGACTCACCTTGCACACAGCCCAACATGGGCTCCCTCAGCCGCTCTTTCTACATCATGACATTTCAGCTATGTCTGGTGCAAAATTCTCAAGTAATAAGAAACCTCATAGCTCAAGCCAGAGAAAACTGCAGTCACAGCAGAGTCAATGCATGGGCTGGATTTCTGTGAGGCATCCGTCTCTGAGCAAATCACTTGTGACTACAGCGGCAGAGCCACGTCTTAGGACATGTGGGCTGCACCGGCTAGTGGCTCTCAGGGGAATAGGTTTTCTAAAGTGGACTCTGGGAGACATAAGCAGTGATCATTATAAGGACTCTGGACCTCCAATTTGGGATCGATGCCTTTCTGTGGGCTCCCAACACATTGTGCTGCCATTTCATAGCTTCCAACATAGTGTCTAGCAATTAATTGTTAACATTTTCTCTTTCTTCCCCAGTCGGGTAGGAGCTTCTCGTGTGGATGGACCATTCTTGTTTTCCTTCTTCATCCCTGGTGTGTCAAGTACAGTCCTTGATATACAGTAGGTAATCAATAAATGTGTTCAGAGGGCTGGTATGTTATTAGCATTCAGTATGAACATTTTCAGTCTATGTCTTCCATACTAAATATATTATTTTGGTAATTATATGGTAACTAATTAAATATATTAATATGGTAATTTCTTGCCACTCAGTTCTGGAGTCCTAGAGTCCAAAGTCTCTGTTTTATTTTCTCTACAGAATAAAACTCCAGTTTTCTGCTGACCAATGGGGAAGAGAGAGTCACTGCCTGCATGGAGTTGGGGAGAGAGTCTGGCCCTCTATCTGCTTCTCAAACAGACTTTCAACAATCCTCCTGCTTTTTAGTCTTACTTTCATGTCCTCTAACAGAAGTACCTGGTGCAGCCTGTTTTACACATATATCTGGGCGCAACTTAGCTGTCTTCACTTCTGGTTTAGGGTTAAGCTTTCTTAGGTCTACTAAAGCAGTCACCAAGTGTCCTTCTGCTTTTCCATCTAATGTTATGTTATTTTGATCATCTCTTCTCCAATTCTGCTTGTCCTTGTGGATTTATGCCCTTAAAAATATCATTCTGTTGTTTTAGTGTGGTTCTGGGAGAAATTAAAAGTAGATGTATGTGTTTCATCCATTATCTTTCCCACAAATTCCCTGTTTTCATTATTTCATTTTTATTTTTAAAAATCAGCTTCATTGAGGCATATTTTATATACAGAAAATTCTTTCATTTTAGGTGTACTATTCCATGAGTTTTGACATATGCATGCATGCAGTCATGTAGCCACCACAATCATGACATAGAGCATTTCTGTCACTCCAAAAAGTCCCCTGGTGCCCATTTATAGTCAACACTGACATGCTTTTTGTCACAACAGTTTCACCTTTCTAGAATTTCACATAAAATGATTTATAATATTCCCTTATCCCTTTAATGTCTGTAGGATTTGTAGTGTTTGTGTCACTTATTTCATTCACAATAGTGGGAATTTGTGATATTTCCTTTTTTCCTGGTAAGTCTAACTAGAGGTTTATCAATGTATTAAGCTTTTCAAAGAAACATCTTTTGGTGTCGTTGAGATTCTTTACTTTTTTCTGTTTTCAATTTCATTAATTTCTGTTCGTCTCTTTATTATTCTCTTCCTTCTGCCTATCTAAATTTAATTTGCTCATCTCTTTCTAACTCATTGATTTGAGACGTCTTTCTTTTCTAACGTTAAGTATTAATGTCATAAAAATTTCCTGTAAGTATTGGTTTAGCTGCTTATTACAAATTTTGATACATTGTGTTTTCATTTTCATCAAGTTAAACATATTTTCCATTTTCTCTTGTGATTTCTTCTTTGACCTAAGGGTTTTTTAGAAGTGTGCTATTCAAGTTCCAAATATTTGAGAATTTTGTTTATTTTTAGCTTGAATCTGTTGTGTCCAGAAGACATACTTTGTATGATTTCAATCCTCTTAAACTTATTGAGGTTTGTCTTATAATCTACATTGGTTTGTGTACCATGAGCACATGAAAAAAGGTGCATTTGCTGTTGGGTGGAGCTTTCTATACTTGCCAACTACGTTGATTTCGTTGATATTTCTATTTAATTCTTCTATATCCTTACTGATTTTCTACTTTATCAGTTAGTGAGAGGAATGTTGAAATCTCTGAGTATTATTGTAGATTTGTCTATTTCTTTCAATTCTTTAAGGTTTTCCCTATGTTCTCTGTTATTAGTACATACACATTCGGGATTGTTAGGTTTTCTGGATAAGATGGTCGCTTTATCACAATGAAATGTGCTTTTCTTTGGTAATTTTTTTGTTCTGAATAATACTTTGTCTAATATTATTATAACTATGCTAGCTTTCTTTTGATTAGTATTTGTGTGGAATATCTTTTTCTTTTATCCTACTTGTCTTTACATTTAAAGTGGATATCTTGTTGGTAGCTTAAAGTTGGGTCTTGCAGTTTTATTCAAAAGTAAAATCTCTCTTTTTATTATTTATGTTTTATTTTTAAAAATTTTAATTTTCATTTTTTATTGAAGTAACACTGGATTGTAACATTGTATAGCTTTCAAATGTACATCATAATATATTTTGAATTCTGTGTAAATTACATCATGTTCATCACCCAAAAACTAATTATAGTCCATCACCACACATGTGCCTAATACCCCCTTTTTCTCTCCCTCCTTCCCCCTTCCCCTCTGGTAACCACCAATCCCAATCTCTGTCTCTATGTGTTTGTTGTAGTTTTTATCTTCTACTTATGAGTGAGATCATATGGTATTTGAATTTTTCCCTCTGACTTATTTTACTTAGCATAATACCCTCAAGGTCCACCCATGTTGTCACAAATGGCCAGATTTCATCATTTCTTATGAGCGAGTAGTATTCCACTGTGTATATATACCACATCTTCTTTATCCATTCGTCCCTAGATGGGCGCCTAGGTTGCTACAAGTCTTGGCTATTGTGAATAAGGCTGCAATGAACATAGGCTTGCATGTATCTTTATGCATGTGAGTTTTCAAGTTCTTTGGCTAAATACCCAGCAGTGGGATAGCTGGATCATATGATAGATCTATTCTTAATGTTCTGAGGATACTCCATACTGCTTTCCATAGTGGCTGCACCAGTTTGCACTCCCACCAGCAGTGTACGAGGGTTCCTTTCTCTCCACACCCTCTCCAACATTTGTTGTTTTCTGTCTTGTTAATTATAGCCATTCTGACTGGAGTGTGGTGATACCTCATTGTAGTTTTGATTTGCATTTCCCTGATCATTAATGATGTTGAGCATCTTTTCATGTGCCTGTTGCTCATCCGTATATCTTCTTTGTAGAAATCTCTGTTCAGATCTTTTGCCCATTTTTTAATTGGGTTGTTTGTTTTTTCATTGTTGAGACATATGAATTCTTCGTATATTTTGGATATTTAACCCCTTATCAGAAAAATGGTTGGCAAGTATCTTCTCCCAATTGTTAGGTTGTCTTTTCATTTTGTTGATGGTTTCCTTTGCTGTGCAGAAGCTTTTTAGTTTTATGTAGTCCCATTTGTTCATTTTTTCTTTTGTTTCCCTTGCCCTGTCAGACATGGTACTTGAAAATATGCTGCTAAGACCGATGTCAAAGAGTATACTGCCTATGTTTTCTTCTAGAAGTTTCATGTCTTACATTCAAGTCTTTCATCCATTTTGAGTTGATTTTTGTGGATGGTGTACGGTAATGGTCTACTTTCATTATTTTGCATGTGGCTGTCCAGTTTTCCAAATACTATTTATTGAAGAGACTTTGCTTTCTCCACTGTATGCTCTTGGCTCCATTGTCGAATATTAGCTGTCCATAAATGTGTGGGTTTATTTCTTGGCTCTTGATTCTGTTCCATTGATCTGTGTGTCTATTTTTGTGCCAGTACCACACTGTTTTGGTTACTATTGCTTTGTAGTATATTTTGAAATCAGGGAGTGTGATACCTCCAGCTTTGTTCATTTTCCTCAGGAATCCTTTGGCTATTTGGGATCTTTTGTTGTTCCATATAAATTTTAGGAATCTTTGTTCTATTTCTGTGAAAAATGTTGTTGGAGCTTTGATAGGGATGGCATTGAATCTATAGATTGCTTTAGGAATCATGAACATTTTAACTATGTTAATTCTTTCAATCCAAGGGCACGGAATATCTTTCCATTTCTTTGTGTCTTCTTCCAGTTCTTTCAACAATGTTTTATAGTTTTCAGTGTACAGATCTTTCACCTCTTTGGTTAAGTTTATTCCTAGGTATTTTATTCTTTCTGTTGCAATTGTAAATGGGATTGTATTCTTAATTTCTCTTTCTGCTACTTCATTGTTAGTGTATAGAAGTGTAACCAATTTTTGTATGTTGATTTTCTATCCTGCAACTTGACTGTATTCACTTATTATTTCTAAAAGTTTTCTGGTGGATCCTTTAGCGTTTTCTATATATAAAATCATGTTGTCTGCAAAGAGGTAACAGTTTCACTTCTTCTTTTCCAGCTTGGATCCTTTTTATTTCTTTTTCTTGCCAGATTGCTCTGGCTAGGACTTCCAATGCTATGTTAAATAAGAGCGGTGAGAGTGGGCATCCTTGTCTGGTTCCTGTTCTTAGAGGGATAGCTTTCAGCTTTTCTCCATTGACAATGATATTTGCTGTGGGTTTGTCATATATGGCTTTTATTATGTTAAGGTATTTTCCTTCTATACCCATTTTATTTAGAGTTTTTATCATAAATGGATGCTGTATCTTGTCAAATGCTTACTCTCCATCTATTGAGATGCTCATGTAATTTTTATTCTTCATTTTGTTAATGTGATGTATCACATTGATAGATTTGTGGATATTGAACCATCCCTGCATCCCTGCAATAAAACCCACTTGGTCACGATGTATGATCTTTTTAATGTATCGTTGTATTTGATTTGCTAGCATTTTGTTGAAGATTTTTGCATTTAAGTTCATCAGTGATATTGGCCTGTAATTTTCTTTTGTTGTATTGTCCTTGTCTGGTTTTGATATCAGGATAATGTTGGCTTCGTAGAATGAGGTAGGAAGCCTCCCCTCCTCTTCAATTGTTCGGAAGAGTTTGAAAAGGATAGGTGTTAAGTTTTCTTTGAGTAGAATTCACCAGGGAAGCCACCTGGTCCTGAACTTTTATTTTTTTGGAGGTTTTTGATTGCTGTTTCGAGCTCCTTCCTGGTGATTAATCTATTCAAATTCTCTACTTCTTCTTGGTCCAGTTTTGGAGGGTTGTAAGAATTTATCCATTTCTTCTAGATTATTCAATTTGTTGGCCTACAGCTTTTCATAGTATTCTCTCATTATCTTTTGTATTTTTGAGGTGTTCATTGTAATTTCTCCTCTTTCATTTCTGATTTTACTTATTTTAGTCTTCTCTCTTTTTCTCTTGGTGAGTCTAGCTAAGGATTTGTCAATTTTGTTTATCTCTGTTAACTGTCAGCTCTTGGTTTCATTGATTTTTTCTTTTCTTTTTTTGTCTCTATTTCATTTATTTCTGCTCTAAGTTTTATTATCTCCTTCCTTCTGCTGATTTTGGGCTTTGTTTGTTCTTCTTTTTCCAGTTCCTTTAGGTGCACTGTTAGTTTGCTTATTTGGAATTTTGCTTATTTGCTGAGGTAGGCCTGAATTACTATAAACTTCCCTCTTAGAACCACTTTTGCTGGATCCCATAGATTTTGGCATGTTGTATTTTGATTTTCATTTGTCTCCCGGTAATGTTTGATTTCTCTTTTGATATCTTCATTGACCCAATCGTTGAAAAGTAGTATTTTGTTTAATCTCCACATTTTTGTGGCTTTTCTGATTTTCTTCCTTTAGTTGATTTCTGATTTCATAGTTTTGTGGTGAGAAAAGATGCTTGATATTATTTCAATCTTCTTAATTTTATTGAGATTTGTTTTTTGGCCTAATATGTGATCAATCCTGGAAAATGTTCTATGTGCATTTGAAAAGAATGTGTATCTGTGGTTTTTGGATGGAATGTTCTATATATATCCACTAAGTTCATCTGGTCTAATGTGTCATTTAAAGCCAATGTTTTCTTACTGATCTTCTGTTTGGATGATCTATCCATTGGTGTAAGTGGAGTGTTAAAGTACCCTATTATGATTGTGTTACTGTCTATCGCTCCTTTTATGTCTGTTAATAATTCCTTTATATATTTGGCTGCTCCTATGTTGGGTGCATAGATATTTACAAGTGTTATATCCTCTTGTTGGATTGGTCCCTTTATCATTATGTAGTGCCCTTCTTTGCCTGTTGTTATAGTTTTTATTTTAATGTCTATTTTGTCTGATATAGGTATTGCTACTCCAGCTTTCTTTTCTTTGCCATTTACATGGAGTATCTTTTTCCATTCCTTCACTTTCAGTTTGTGAGTGTCTTTAGGTCTGAAGTGTGTCTCTTGTATGCAGCATATATATGGGTCTTGTTTTTTTATCCAATCAGCCACCCTATGCCTTTTGATTGGCATTTAGTCCACTGACATTTAAAGTAGCTATTGATAAGTATGTACTTAATGTCATTTTGTTACTCTTTTCTCGGTGTTTGAGTAGTTCTTCTCTGTTCCATTCTTATTCCCTTACTTTCTTCTTTTGTGGTTTGATGGCTTTCTTTAGTATTGTATTTTGTTCCTTTCTCTTAATAATTTGTGTATTTACTATAGGTCTCTGGGTTCTGATTATCATGAGGTTCATATATAATAATCTACATATATACCCATCTATATTGAGTTGATGGCCTCTTTTAGTTTGACCTCTTTCTAAAATCTCCACTTTTGCTCCCCCCCCCATTTTATGCATTTGATATCATATCTAACCTCTTATTTTGTGTGTGTGTATCTGTTACCTTCTTGTCATTGAAATAGGTAATTTTGGTACTTTTGTCTTTTGAACTCCATATTATCTTCATAGGTGGTTGATCTGCTACCTTTACTGTATTTTTGCTCTTACTAGTGATTTTATTGCCTGTTTTGGGGGGTAATTTTCTTATTCCTATTTATGGTCTTTTCTTTCCCACTTAAATAAGTCCCTTCAGCATTTCCTGTAAAAGTGGTTTCCAGGTGATTGATGCCATTTAATTCTTGCTTGTCTGAGAAACTCTTTATCTCTCTTTCCATTCTGAGTGATAACCTTGCTGGGTAGAGAATTCTTGGCTGTAGGTTTTTCCCTTTCAGTGCTTTAAATATATCATGTCACTCCCTTCTAGCCTGCAAGGTTTTGGCTGAGAAGTCAGCTGATAGCCTTATGGGATTTCCCTTATTTGTCACTTGTTGCCTTTCTCTTGCAGCTTTTAGGATTCTCTCTTTATCTTTAATTTTGGGCATTTTAATGATAATGTGTTTTGGTGTGGGCCTCTTTGGGCTTATCTTGTTTGGTGCTATCTATGCTTCCTTTTCTTGGAGGTCTGTTTCCTTCATTAGGTTAGGAAAGTGTTCAGCTATCATTTCTTCAAATAGATTCTCTGCCCATTTGTCTTTCTCTTCTCCTTCTGGGACACCTATAATATGAATTTTACTGCACTTGATGTTGTCCCAAAGTTCCCTTAGACTGTTCTTGTTATTTTTAATTCTTTTTTCTTTTATCTGTTCAGCTTGAGTGATATCCTCTAGCCTTTCATGCAGCTTGCTGATCCGTTCTTCTCTATCATCTACTCTGTTATTAAGTCCCTCTAGTGAATTTTTCATTTCCAGTATTGTATTATTCATTTCTGATTTGTTCTTTTTTTATATTTTCCAATTCTTTGTTGACATTCTCACTGTTTTCATCCAATCTTCTCTCACAATCAGTGAGCATCTTATGAGTTTTTGTTTCAACTCTGTGTCAGGTACATTGTTTATTTCTGCTTCATTTAGTTCTTTTTCTGGGGTTTTGTCCTGTTCCCTTACTTGGTATATATTCCTTTGTCTCCTCATTTTGCCTCTTTCTCTGTGCTTATATCTGAGTACTAGGTAGGTCAGCTATGTCTCCTAATCTTGGAGAGGTGGTCTTATGTAGGAGATGTCTTTTGGGGCCCAGCAGTGTGCTTCCCTCTTATCACCAGTTCCAAATGTTCCAAGAGTGACCCCTGTGTGGGCTACATGTGTCCTTCTGTTGTGGCAGCCTTGCTGTTGCTACAGGTGCCCAGGGAGTCTAGGCTGTCACCCTGGCTGGCTGGTTGTAATTTTCACCTGTGTGTAGCTGCTATGGACCCTTCAGTCACTTCATCATGTTTGGGGAGCCCTAGCAGAGTTAGCTGCAAGGTCTAATAGCACATTACTGTTACAGTTTTCCTGTTAAGTGACTAGGCCCCCATTGTGGCTGGTTGCTAGGCTCAGGGGCTTTCAATTGCTGTAGGCCTCTGTCCTGCAAGGCTGTTGTCAGCTATCTCATGATTGTAGCTGAGTTGGGCTGGCCCCAGTCACTGGAGCACCAAATTGTTTCAGGCTTTGGAAGGCAGGGTGGACACCCTGTGTGGCTGTTTGTGGAGCACAGGTTTTCTGTTGCTGATGAGCCCCACACCCCATTGGTCCATAAACACTGTCAACACAGTCCTGGCCCGTGAACATGACCTGGCCCCCTGGAGCATACCCAGTCACCCCACTGCAGAGGCCTCCACATGTTCCACCAACATCCCCCCACACTCCACTGCTCCTCACACACGCCATGCCCTACCCTGCAGAGGCAGAGCCACTTGCCTGCCTGAAGGGGATTCCGGCACCCAGTCTATGCAGATCAAAAAGTTGCCTGAGAGCTTGCTCTTGTGTGGGGCCAGTCCCTAGGGTGGGCTGCCTACCCTGCCTGAGCTGGATTAACTCAGTGCTCCAGTGTGGGGGGCAGAACCTTGGGCTAACAAGCCAGGGGGAGAACTCCAATGGAGTCTGGCAGTGTCTGCGTCCACACACCTGTACTACGTCACAATAACAGATGCCTCCAACCTCTCAGTCCCCGGAGAGGTCTCACCTCTCACTGAGATGCACCCAGAGCCTATCAAGTGAATCTCTTTTCACCAAAGGACTTTGTACCTGTCTTTCTGGTGACTTTAGGTTGCTTCTGAAACTGGTAAATTTGTGTGTGGGACCTTTAAGAGCCATTTTTTTTCCAGCTTCGGTCCAATAGCTTTTCTAGGGCTATTCCCTATTGTAGTTAATAGCAAGCAAAGCCAGATATTACGAGACTCATCTCAGTTTTGCTGAGTGTGAAGGATGCTTATAGTAGTAATGCTCCACCATTCAGATACCTCACTCCTCCAGGGAAGGCTGCATACCTTAGGGTTGTTCCTGGCCAGATGTGGAGGGCTGTGGCTTGTGAAAGTGGCTTTTTTCTCTCCAGAAGGAATTTCTGCCTCTTCCATCTCAGTCAAGAGTGTCCCTTGTTGTGGGAGTCCTTTTTTTCCAGTTTTGAGTTGTCTCTCAGGGGTAATTGTTCAAAAAATAGTTGTAGCTTGGTAGTGTTCATGGGAAGAGGTGAGTTCAGAGTCCATCTACATCACATCTTGACACCAACCTACACTCTCTTTTCAGGTGACTGTTTAAGTTTAAATGGTGGAAGGTAAATTTGGAGTTATAGCAGAGACTGTCTTTTCTTCATTCAGTATTTTTTTATTTTTTAATTTTTACTTGTATTTTATATACATACACACATTCATACACACGGTCCAGAGATGTATAGTTTCATAAATTTTCCCTAATGAACTCTACTGTGTGGCTATCAGGCAGATCAAGAAACAGAATATTACCAGCACCCTAGAATCCTTCCCTCATGCTCCCTTCCAACCACCACCCTCTGCCAAACACATGCCCACCACTGGTGATCACCATCTTGACTTCTAAGGGCATAGATTAGTTGTGTCTATTTTTGCACTTATCTTTATATGCAAACTGAATCATATAGTACGTATTCTGCTGTGTCTGCTTCTTTTACTTAATGTTATGTTTGAGATTCATCCACATTGTTGTCGATACTTGTAGATCATTCATTGTCATGGCTGTCTAGTATTTCAGTGAATGACTAAACCACAACTTATTCATTCTAGTGTTGATGGGTATTTGGGTACTTTCCAGTTTAGGGCTATTATAAATAGCAACTATGAACACAGTAAGTTTGTTTTAAATTCTAAACACAGTGCATGCATGTGAGAATGCAAAAGAAATTATTTTCAACTCTTGCTCAAGCAATTTCAGATCTAAATTTTTGAACAACATACTTTTCCAAGAAGTTGGTTAGAATGTCTTTAAAAATTCTGACACACAACCAATGTTATTATAAGTAAAACTCTGAATGCTGATACCAGCCGAAAATAAGAGAATCATTTCAGTTTTTTTCAATGTGCTTGAGTAAAGGTAGAAAAAATAGCAGTGTAGCCATTCAATTCCACATTGTGATAGGATATATGAATGTGAGCATTTCAATGTATATAAACTATACCTCAAAAAAAATGGAATATTGGGACTGTTTTAACTACAATGCAAAGAAAATTCATCAAGAAATTACAGTGACATCTTGCAATTTGAACTGGAAAATATTTGTTTCATAAGGTCATTAGCTGATTTAAAAATTTGTATTCATAAATATGCCATCAAAATAAACTTGCAGTGAAAAATAGGGTCAAACATCTATGGGATCAAGGTATTAATTTGATTCTCATGCAAAATCTTCTGAACTTGGCATTATTATTATTATTATTTTATAGATGAATTTCAGAGAAGTGACTAATGCAAGTGCAACAGGCAAAACCAGGAGTCAAACTAAAGTCTCCTTTTAATTCTAAATTGGCTCTTCCACCCAGAAGCTGCTGAAGAGGGGTGCTGGACCTGAGGACTGGGGTAAACCAACACAGCATTTTACAAAAACGGACAGGTTATCCACACACATCTTTTAAATGAAATTATGCTCTTAAAAAATGCCTCCACCAGTTCTTCCTACAGCCAGGTATGCCTTTCCCCTGCCTCGTCTTCACTGTCATCCTCTCACGGCTTGAGCCAGAAGACTGAGATAGGTGAAGGGCAGAGGGGCAACTGGAGGACAGGGAGAATCCACCCTGCCTCTGCGGTGAAGGTGGGCACGTTTCCAGGGGCGGGCAAAGTCTGGGCAGCAGCCGTCATAGACGTGTGGACTGACTCATGGAGGGGTGGGGTGAGGGGTGTCACCTCACGTGGTCAGCACCCATGCCCACCTGACAGAGTGCCCTTCACCCATTCTTCAAGGTCCACCTTTCATTGTGAGGCCTTCCAGGGACAAACCTCTTGCCCTGCCCTCAGGAAGAACAAATTTGAGGTGCCAGGACGTTAATAGAAAGAGTTCTGGCTGGAGTAATTTAGACCTAAATTCTAGTCCTGGCCATAGGACCTTGGGAATGTTAGTATAAAGACTTTAACCAATTTTTCTAGTCATTGTTGTAAGGCTTGGATGTAATAAATTAATATGAAAATGCTTTGTAAACAGGAAAGCAAACAAAAGTCTGTTATGAGTTTGAAGCCACAAGGAATCTCATCGTTTGTTAACCTTTTCATTTTACAACGTAAACAGAGTGGAGGAAACTCCCCCTTGCCGCTCAGCTACACTCCTGGTTGCCCTCTGTGAAAGGAGGATAAAAATCCCCATGGCGTTCTCACCCTTCTGGACACCGAGACTGCTGGGCTGTGCCACACTCCTCTTGCACCCATGGGCTTTCTCCTGAAAAGCATCAGATCAAAAGCTTTAGATGACTGCCCCAGGGACAAGAAAAGAGAAGCAAAAGTTCAATGGACATGACCTTTCAAAACTACTTAATTCCTGTCCCTCCAGTGGCTCAATTCTTCCAGAACGTGTTTAGCGCCATTTCACACGCTGGCAGGTCAGTGCCCCTAGTCACCCACACAGATCAGAAATCTGCACTAACTGAACACCAGGAAGCCCATCTCACCCAGAAAAACAAAGGGGATGCCTTTAGCCACAGAGAACAATTTCTTTTTTCTTTTAATAGTTTTTTTTCCTCAAGGGCAATGTTTTCCCAACCGCTAAAAAAATGAGTTTAATAAATATGGATATACAATCTAAAGAAAAGAGAAAAGAAAGCATAAAAGAAAGAAATAGCCAGTGAGAATTATTGATATCAAATGGGCATAATTGACACAACAAATAGAGAAGGCCTTAAGTAAAAGATTCTTACTCCATGGATGTTTCTGTTCATAGAACACTCCAGCCAAATGACAGAATATGAATGTCATCATTTGCAACACCAGTGGATCTAGGCAATGTTCATCATTGGCGAACATCCCCCAAAAAGAGACAGGCAGACAAGATGTGCCTCTTAATGGAAGTTACACTTACACCTATGAAGTCTATTTGCTAAATAAATAAATAAAACCTGAATATAAATGACCCTTTGGTTCTAAGTTCCAATTTTCAGAAATACAGGAGATGGCACACAGCTTAAGTCACAGGATGTGCCATCGGCAAAACCCAAACTGGAAAACTCTACAGTACAAATGACACCAATTCCCCAAACTGTAAATTGCAAGAGGAAAAAATGTGGAAGAGATAATTTACTTTTTTTTTAAGGGAAAGATTCACCCTGAGCTAATATGCGTTGCCAATATTTCTCTCTTTCTGTTTTTCCCTTGCAAAGCCCCACTGTGTGGTTGTGTATTCTAGTTGTAAGTCCTTCTAGTTCTTCTATGTGAGCCACCACCACTGCCACTGTGTGGCAACTGACAGACGGTGGTGTGGTTCTGTGACCCGGAAATGAGCCCATGCCTCTGAAGCAGGGAGAGTGCTCAACTTTAACCTCCAGGCATCAGGCTGGCTCGAGAATCTACTTTAAAAGACTTCAAATATATCAGCCAGTTGCAATGTATGGAATCTAGTTCAATCTTCAAACAATCTTTACAAAGACTATTATGAAACAAACAGAAAAATTTGAACATTGAATATTTGATGATATGTTGGGATCTATTGATGGTAATATAATTTTGTTAAATACTTATTTTTTTAGATACATACATATTTATGGATATATGATATTAACTTTAGGGTTTGCTTTGAAATTATCTAAAATTTTGGGAGATAGGTTATGGGGAATAAAGACTATTTTTTTTAAGAAAAAAATTCAAAACTTGTAAATAAGCAAAAAGAGGGCTGATCACAACTTCATTTCAAAGTAGGAATTATCTAAAAAGCCCACCTATGGATTATCTCATTACCTAGGAGAATGTACCTTTACCTAGCTTATTCTTTACGATGCATTCCACAACTCAGTAAGGGTAGCAGTTAATTGGTGGAAACGAATAGGCATTTAACTGATTTTATCTGATAGCAAATAAATTGTCCTATAGAAACTCAAATCATTTCTGTCCCATCAAAAATTAGAGTTTTAGTGATTTTATTCCAAAATTGTTTCAGTCCTATACGTTGTTAGTCTCTTAATTTCTCTTTGAGCCAGCTTAATATTCCAGTTGGTTGTCTAATTAATGAGTTAATAAATCTTCAACATGTTCACTTTACATTCATATGAAAGCTGTAATTTATCTTTTTGAAAATTATACTGTGTCAATATGAGACAAGACTGACCATGAGTTGATCATTGCAGAAGCTAGCTGATGGACATATGGGGAGGACATCACACTGTTCTCTACTTTGTATAGGTTAGAAATTTACCATAAAGCTTTTAAAAATTCTAAACATTAACTATAAAAGTAACTAGCTGATTTCTTGCACAAAAATTATTCAAATCCCCTCAAACTACTCTCTGTAGATATAATTTTGGCAAAAATCATTTAACATCTTTAAATATAAGGTATTGAACCCTTAGAGTCAGAAAACATTTCAGTTTATTTAAAAAATAAACTGAAATGGTTAAATTAACTCCATCAAAGTAACTGGTGGGTGGTAGCGTAAAATTCAACACTGCTTATAACAATTATTTTTGTTTCTGTTAAATTCAGACAACATTGTGTGATGAATTCAGTAGGAAAATTTGCCACATAACCTGAGGATCAGTCTTGAGAGAAAAGTTAAGAGCTATAAGATTGGGATGTGGCCGGCCCCGTGGCTGAGTGCTTAAGTTCGCAAACTCCGCTTCGGTGGCCCAGGGTTTCGCCAGTTCGGATGCTGGGCCCGGACATGGCACTGTTCTTCAGGCCATGCTTAGGCGGTGTCCCACATGCCACAACTAGAAGGACCCACAACTGAAATATGAAACTATGTAGTGGGGGCTTTGGGGAGAAAAAACAGAAAAAAAAAGATTGGCAACATTCGTTAGCTCTGGTGCCAATCTTTAAAAAAAAAATAAGATTAGGACAGAAGGCAGAAGAATATAGAGTTCAGAGGCAGTATGGTCGGTGAACTTGTTAGATCAGTAAGCAAACCAGAAACAATACTTGCCTTTGTGAACCGGAGGGATTTTTTTTTTTATTGAGGTCATAATGGTTTATAACATTGAGTAATTTTATTGTACTTGTTATGTCAGTTTCTGTATAGACTGCATTGTGCGCACCACGAATAGTCTAGTTTTTATCCAAGACCATACATATGTGCCCCTTACCCCTTTCCCCACCCCCACCACCCCCTTCCCCTCTGGTAACCACCAATCTGTTTTCTTTATCCATGTGTTTATCTTCCACATCAGTGAAATCAGGCAGTGTTTGTCTTTCTCTGTCTAGTTTATTTCACTTAACATAATACCCTCAAGGTCCATCCATGTTGTTGTAAATGGGACAATTTTGTCTTTTATATGGCTGAGTAGTATTCCATTGTATATATATACGACATCTTCTTCCATTCATCAGTTGATAGGCACTTGGCTTTCTTTCACGTCTTTGCTACTGTGAATAATGCTGCAATAACACAGGGAAGCATAGATCTCTTTGAATTGTTGATTTCATGTTCTTTGGATATTACCCAGTAGTGGGATAGCTGGATTGTATGGTATTTCTATTTTAAATTTTTTGGGAAATCTCCATACTGTTTTCCAGTATGGCTGCTCCATTAAGCATTCCCAGCAGTCTATGAAGGTTCCCTTTTCTCCACATCCTCTATGTCTCATCTTGTTATTTATAACGATTCTGATGGGTGTGAGGTGATATCTCCTCGTAGTTTTGGTTTGCATTTCCCTAATAATTAGTAACTTTGAACATTTTCTTCATATTCCTGTTGGACAACTGTATACCTTCTTTGGAAAAATGTCCATATCCTCTGCCCATTTTTTGATTGAGTTGTTCGGTTTTTTTTGTTGTTGAGTAATATGAGTTCTTTATATTTTGGAGATTAATCCCTTCTCAGATATATGATTTGTAACTATTTTCACCCAGTTGGTAGATTGTCCTTCTGTTTTGTTCATGATTTACTTTGCCTTTACTTGCCTTTGGTCGGATATAGTCCCACTTTTAAAATTTCTTTTGTTTTCCTTACCTGGGTAGACATGGTATTTGAAAAGATGTTGCTATGACTGATGTCAAAGACTGTACTGCCCATGTTTTCTTCAAGGTGTTTTACGGTTTCAGGTCTTACATTCAAGTCTTTAATCCACTTTCCTTTCGACATTGTATGTTCTTGGCTGCTTTGTCGAAGATTAGCTGTCCACAGATGTGTGATTTTATTTCTGAGCTTTCAATTCTGTTCCATTGATCTCTGTGTCTGTTTTTGTGCCAGTACCATGCTATTTTGATTACTACAGCTTTGTAGTATATTTTGAAGTCAGGGATTGTGATGCTTCCAACTTTGTTCTTTTTTCTCAGAACTGCTTTAGCTATTCGAGGAATTTTGTTGTTCTATGTAAATTTTAGGATTCTTTGTTCTCTTTCTGTGAAGAAAGTCATTGGGATTCTGATTGAGATTGTGTTGAATTTGTAGATTGCTTTAGGTAACATGGACATTTTAACTGTATTTATTCTTTCAATCCATGAGCATGGAATATCTTTCTATTTATTTATGCCTTCTTCAATTTCTTTCAAAAGTGTCTTAAAGTTTTTAGTGTATAGGTCTTTCACTTCCTTGGTTAATTTATTCCAAGATTTTTTTTTCTTTGTTGTAATTGTAAATGAGATTGTATTCTTGACTTCTCCTTCTTCATTATTAGGTATAGCAATGTAACTGTTTTTTCTAAGTTGATTGTGTACCCTGCAACTTTGCTATGGTTGTTTATTTCTAATAGATTTCTCGTGTATTCTTCAGTGATTTCTGTACATAGAATCACACTATCTGCAAACATCATGAGTTTTACTTCTTCCTTTCCAATTTGAATAATTTTTCTTTTTTTGCCTAATTTCTTTGGCCTAAACCTCCAGTACTATGCTGAATATGAGTGGTGAGAGTGGGCATCCTTGTCTTGTTCCTGTTCTCAGAGGGATGGCTTTCAGCTTTTCACTCTTAAGTATGATGTTGGCTGTGGGTTTGCCATATACGGCCTTTATTGAGTTGAGGTAGTTCCCTTCTATACCGATTTCATTTAGAGTTTTTGTCATAAATAGCTGTTGGACCTTCTCAAATGCTTTCCCTGCCTCTATTGAGATGACCATGTGATTTTTATCTTTCATTTTGTTAATGTGGTGTATCACATTGATTTGTGGCTGGTCAACCATCCCTGCCTCCTTGGTGTAAATCCCACTTGATCGTGGTGTATGATCTTTTTAATGTATTGCTGTATTTGGTTGTCCAATATTTTTTGAGGATTTTTGCATTTATGTTCATCAGCGATACTGGCCTGCAATTTTCCTTCTTTGTGTTGTCCTTGTCTGGTTTTCGTATCAGGGTGATGTTGGCCTCATAGGATGAGTTAGGAAGCTTTCCATTATCTTCAAATTTTTGGGATAGTTGGACAAGGAGAGGTATTAAATCTTCTTTGAATGTTTGGTAGAATTCTCCAGAGAAGTCATCTGGTCCTGGACACTTGAGTTTGGGGAGGTTTTTGAGTACTGTTTCATTCTCTTTACTTGTGATTGGTCTATTCAGATTCTCTATTTCTTCTTGATTCACTCTTGGGAGGTTTACGAGTCTAAGAATTTATCTATTTCTTCTGGATTACCCAATTTGTGGCATATAACTTTTCATAGTATTCTCTTGTAATCCTTTGTATTTCTGTGGTATCTGTTGAAATTTCTCCTTTTCCATTTCTAATTTTATTTACTTGAGACTTCTTTCTCTGTTTTTTTAGTGAGTCTAGCTCAGGGCTTGACAATTTTGTATATCTTCTCAAAGAACAAGCTCTTAATTTCATTGATCCTTTCTGTTATTTTTTTCAGTCTCTGTTTCATTTATTTCTGCCCAAACTTTCACTATTTCCCTCGTTCTGCTGACTTTGGGCTTCATTTGCTTTTCTTTTGCTAGTTCTCTTAGTGTAGTTTAAGATTACTTATTTGAGATTTTTATTGTTTATTGAGAAAGGCCTGTATTGCTGTAACTTTCCCTCTTAGCACTGTTTTGTGGCATCCCATAAGAGTTGGTATATTGTATCTGCATTTCATTTGTCTCCAGGTATTTTTTTAATTTCTCCTTTGAATTCTTCTTTGATCCAATGATTGTCCAGTAGGATGTTGTGTAGTCTCCTCACACATTTGTGACTTTCCTAGCCTTTTTCTTGTAATTTATTTCTAGTTTCATGGCATTATGATCAAAAAAGATGCTTGATATGATTTCAATCTTCCTAAATTTATTGAAGCTTGCCTTATTTCCCAACCGATGCTCTGTCTTTGAGAATGTTCCATGTGCACTTCAGAAGAATGTGTATTCTATTGTTTTTGGATGGAAAGTTATACATATTTCTATTAAGTCCATCTGGTCAAGTATTTCATTTAAATCCACTATTTCTTTGTTGAATTTCTGCCTTAATGGTCTATCTTTTACTTTTGGAAGGGTATTGAGGTCCCCCACTGTTTATTGTGTTGTGTCAATTTCTCCTGTTAGGTCTGTTAATAGTTGCTTTATATTCTCTGGTGCTCCCATGTTAGATGCTTATATATTCATAAGTGTTGTGTCCTCTTGGTTGAATGTCCCTTTTATCATTATATACTGCCCCTCTTTGTCTCTCATTATCTTCTTTATCTTGAAGTCTACTTTGTTTGATCTAAGTATGGCAACACTTCCTTTCTTTTGTTTGCTATTTGCTTGGAGTATTGTCTTCCATCCCTTCACACTGAGCCTGTGTCTGTCTTTAGAGCTGACATATGTTTCCTGCAGGCAGCATATTGTTGGATCTTGTTTTTTAACCCATCCAGTCACTTGGTGACTTTTTATTGGAGAATGTGTTCTATTTACATTTAGAGTGATTGATATTAGAGGGCTTACTACTTCTGTTTTATCTCCTACTTTCAGGTTCTTCAATTTTTCCACTGTTAATCTTCCCTTGTATTTCTGACTGCCATTTGAGTTTGGTGGATTTCTGTGATGGTTTTCTCAGTTTTCTCTTTATTTGTGAATTATGGCTCTGCTCTGATTTTTTGTTTAGTGCTTATCATGAGATTTGTATAAAAGATTCATAGATGAGATTGTCCATTTCCTGATATCCTCTTATCTCCATTAGCTCAAGCATGTTCCATTGTTTTCCTGTTTCCCTTCTGAGTTATTGTTGTCACAAATTGTTCTTTTCTGTATTGTGAGTTTGTGAGTAAATTGAAGTGTTTATAGTTATTTTTGATGCTTTCCTTCCCTTTATCTTTCATGTTATAATTAAGTATTTGCTTAATTTTTGTATAGGTTAGAAATTTGCCATGAAGCTTGTAAAAATTAAATGATTTTATTCTCTCTCTTAGGAGTAGGGGTCAGGTAACTTAAATATTAAAAGGATAAATTTAAATTTGTATGTAAAGTTGGGGAAATGTTAAACACATTGTTGGCATTTAGTGATAGTAGTCTAATTTTGTGGTGTTATTTGTAACACCATTTTATTAAGGAGGAACAGAAGACTCAGAGAGTTCTTGTAATCTGTACAAGGTCACGTAGTTAGCAAGCTTCTTCCAGAGGGCATGTTTTTGTGCTTACAAAAAAGAAAGAGAAATCAGAATGTCATACAAAATCTTAAAAATAACGCCAAGGAAAATTCTTTTCTGTCTCGTAAACATTGAAGAACTGTGTGGTTTTCCTCTTTTTAGACTGGGCTAGATGTCTGTGGTGTTGTCCTGGGCACTGGGAGGGAGCTGGAGAGGCTCTGGAGCAAGCAGCTGCCAAGATAATTACTCCACAGCATATCTCACTTTGTAAAAGCCGAGAGGAGTTGTTTCTCAACTTTGAGAAGTCATAGTTCCAACACACATAAGTGGGTTTTGTTTAGTGTTTTGGTCTCATCTACATCCAAACTTTCAGGCACCAAGGGAGAAATGTTTAAACCTTTCTGTTTAGTGAAACTTGAGGAATCTTGTAAAACCTTAAACTATCATCTTTACTGCGTGCTAGAGCAGGACCCTCCATCGCTAACACAGAGGGGTTTAGGACTGAGGATGAAAAACTCGTTGTTCACCTTTGCACGAATCAGAGAAGTTGTGTAGCAGTTGCATGTCTCATAACTTTATTGTCCTTTGGAGTTTGGAGCTGTCCCTCAGACTGGAATATAGACAAGACCAGGCACAAGTTCCACAGGCGTTGCTGAGTGCACAGCTAAACAATGTGAGTGCCATACTCGAGCCATTTTTATTCTTCAGGTTTTAGAATTTCAACTGGATTTTTATAGTTACACATAAAAGTCCCAGCTGGCACAGGAGAGGGAATGAGCATAAGGCAGAGGCCACTTCCTGGTGGCCCAAGTGCCAGGCCCACTCTGCAGATGGGTTACATTTTGTTTGGCCTTTTAGGTGTCTAAAGAAATTGTTTTTCTGAACGTTATAGACAAAATTTTGCAATCTGGAGCATTCACACAAACATCTAAATTTCCTGTTTCTCTTGAGAAATCTCTCTGCCCAGAGTGGGCTCTCAGTGTGCTAAGTGAACACTGCGCCCTTTAACAGGGCACGCAGTTCACCTGCAGGGGGCGCCTCCGTCATCAATGCTCCTGGAGATGCCCTGATGTTTGAGTTTGTGACCCTGCAGGCTGTACGCTGACTTTCCAATGGGCGAAACCTTTACAGCAACCTATTGCCTCCCCGGGGTGCAGACAATACATTGATTGCAATTGCTTTGTCAGGTTCAAAGCCGCTTTGGAACGTCTCTGATGAGTTGCTTTCAGAATTTTGACACTTATTTGATCAATCTCCATGGAGCAAATCTTGTCCTTGAATCTAAGTTTTGGAAACAGTTAAAGGAAAATTGGGAGCCAAGTTTGGGGATATAAAATATGCATGATTACAAAATACTGAAAACCTGTTTCTCTTGAGTGGTTTGTAAGCTGACTCAAAGGTACTTCAAAAGAAAACCAACTCAATAATGCTGTGAGGGATGGCCTCTACTCCTTCCAGATGTCAGTTACCCTTTCCACTAAGCTGTCATCATGTCCTAATTATGACTCCATTATGCAGAGACGACTTGGTTTAAATTTCTGGTTTATTGCCCTCACCCCCTTCCACCAGACTGAGCACCACCTGGGAAAAACATACTTTTATTCCTCTTTGAGATGGTATGCTTAGTTGGAGGCCAGAAGATTAAATCGAAGGATTCATTATTGAATGAATGAGTCAATACAAATGGAACGCATCCCAAACCCACTATTTTAAACAGGACAAGATACCTCTGTTAAACATCCCTTCTCATTTTTAAAGACATTTGTATGTATTCGTGTAATCAAAATGAGTTGACAATGAACTGTTTCTGCATTGTCTAACTTTCCCTGGTCCCTGAAGTCAGTCCCGGGGTCTTGCAAAGCACTTGAAAGTCACTGGATTCCCCTTGACAGGCAGGACGCACTACGCTCCACACTTGTGGTTTTTTTGTGAGGAAGGAAACGTAAAAGTTGTAGAATCGGAGGTGAATCAAAACCCACCAAGAATTACAGCCGACTGTTCGCGTCAGTATCAGAGCCTTTCAGACTGTGTTCAATTGTCCGATATTGCTAACCAAGTGTCAGTGTCAACCCCAGGACGGCGCAACGCCGACACTTTGAAGCCTTCAATGCAGCGAGTCTAAAAGGACTAATTAAGCAAATAAATTAAAACAAGAGCAGTGGCAAAAACCCAGACGCCGCATAAAACTACGACAGACTCAGTATCCCTTACACATGTGCGTATTTGTAAAGCCAGATATTTTAAGGTTGCCTATTCCTCTCTGGGTAGCGAGTGGCAGGGCTGTAGGGAATTCTTGCGTGTTTCTACAGAGGAGAAACGGTCGCCTTCTCCACGGCCACCCTATAGGCTATTTGCATGTTCAACTGGGAACGCAGGGGCTGTCCTGACCCCGCTCTCCCGCGTTTGAGAAGCTGCACAGCCTGGCGGCCGCATCCTCCTCCTGCTCCCGCTCTATTTGGGGCCTCATGAGCTCATGGCCTGTGCAGACCCCACTCTGCGCTTCCAGTCCTGCCCGCGCTGCCAGGCCATGCAGGGCGATTCCTGCAAGTGCGCGGACGGTGCCCAGGGCGCGAGCAGGGGCGGCTGGGGGCAAGGTTAAGATGGGCCCACGCAAAGGACCCGAAATAACCGACACGCCGGGAGCCCAAAGTCAGACAGGAAGCCAAACAATCCGGGGCGTCGGGTTGCTTTCCCCACCCTCCGAGGTCGGGGCGGGGGCGCGGGGCCAGGGGTACGGCGGGCGGGGCGGGGAGGGGCGGGGCGGAGCCGAGTGGGGCGGGGCCGGGGTGGGGCCTATTAAAGGTGCCCCGGGGCGGAGCGGCGGCGCCGGGTCTCGATGGAGTGCGGAGAGGGCGGGCACGGCCGCCGGGTAGGCTCAGCGGTGAGCGGCCGCGACCCGAGCCGCGGCCACGCGTCCCCGGCGCCCGGGGACCCACAGGTGGCCGAGTCCCTGCTGGCCCCCATGGAGGTGGGGGAGGAGCCGCTGGAGAAGGCGGCGCGCGCCGGCGCGGCCAAGGACCCCAACACCTACAAAGTGCTCTCGCTGGTAGGTCGGCGGCCCGGCCCGGGGGCGGGAGGGCGCCCGGCTGGTGCGCCCCGAGCGCGGTGGGCCCCGGGCCGGAAGGAGGCCCCTCTCCGCGCCCCTCTGCACCGCCGTCCGCGCGCGTCCCCCGCCTCCTGCCTGTGCCTGGGGGGCGTTCCCGCTCACCTGCGCGCGGATGCTCCCGAGGGCCTGCCGTAGGTGCGGGCTGCGGGCCAGTGTGGTCTTCAGAAACACCCCCTCCTCCCCAGACAGTACGAGGATTTCCGAGGGGAAAACGACCTGCCCGAAAGTTGGTCTCAGGAAGGAGTAACTGGGTCCCCCCCCAGCCCCCTTTGGGAGACTGGGTGCAGCATTGATGACTTTCCTTGCGCGAACTGATTCTGCTTGTAGGATTTAGCGGAGCTCCTGAAGTTTTATCAGGACCTTTAGGAAATACCTTTTCCTTGGGCTCTGTTTATGAATTTCTTGGCAGTATTATCCTCTGCTGCTGCACCTCTGGCTGTTTGACACAGAAGTGTCTTAGGACTTGCTTCCTCTAGTAGGACAGTTGTGGATACCTTCTGCCCCATTAGGGGGGGTCTTCTGCTGTAACACAAATGGAATTGGGAAGCATTCTTACCTCATGTCGGTTTTTTTTGTTTTTATCTTCATTCTGGTTTATTTCTTGCCAGACCAAATAGTTACCTCATGTCTTTTGATGAAATACTGTGGCACATTAATATACACCAAAACTCATTGCCGTCTTTTTGAACCTCTTCATTAATGATTGAACTGAAAGTGAAACCTCTTATCCCCTCTTCTTTCCCTTCCCTGCTTTAATACCCTTCCTCCCCCCAGACCTTACCCAAATGACGCACTTCCCCGGGGAAGAGTCTCCAAAAGGAGCTTGAGTTGGCATCAGAGCACTCAGGGCCATGTCTTCTAGAAAGGAGCTGCAATGATGGGCTTCCTTTTTCACGTTAAACCTCAGCATGCTTTTCAAAAGCTGAAGAAATGGATTGACTGATTGCGTCTGGGGTGGGGCTTAGTAGAGGCCAACTGCTGAGGTGGTCCTCAGCCACACAGGCTTTATCCAGTCGGGTAAACCCAGCAGTTGCCTTGCAGACAGATGATCAGGGGCAGTGTGACTGCTGCATTTTTCTGAACATATTTCAGGTAAACCTGGACGATGTAGGGATGTGAGAGTGGAGGCAGAGGGAAGATCCTGCCCCCCTTTGCCCCTCCCCAATGTGGTGTTTGATCCCAGGGGAAGACTAGCATGTTCTGCTCTGGGATTTTGGGTCCCGGAAATGCTCGTGCCTGGGCACTGAGCTGGACCGTGGGAAACACCCAGAGGGCAAATCCAGGTGTTATTCTCCACATGGTTCAGAGGACATGGTAAATACTGATGCCTCTCCTTGGTTCCGAGCTAAGTTTTGAACTGAAGTGTCAGCCTCCACTGAGGCTGGACTTGAAGATTTCTTTGAAATGCCTGTCTTGTTCCCTGGCGTCATTTTAAAGAACAGGTAATTTTCAACCACATTGTGATGCATTTCTCCTTTCTCCCGTGAGCCCTTCTGCAGCAGTATTTTGTGTGTGTGACCTTCTGTGCATATGGATGCCTGTACCTGTGTATGTGTGAAGGGCCCTGTGTGGGTGGTGGTGAGTGAAGATTCCTTTCACTTTTCGGTGAAAACGTTTTCCGTGAGTGGCAGAAGTTGGCCTTGTTTATCAGAAATTTGGGTATGAAAATGATTAATTCTGTTGTTAGCTCTCTCCCCTTCCTCTTTCAACACATTATCTTATCTCTAGAATGCAGTCTGGAGAATATTCAGGGTAGTTCTCTGCTCTTGATTTGACTTGGAATTGACATTGCTCTTTGCTTTGTAAAATTTAATATCCGTCCAGCCATAGTTTAGCATTTTACTTCAAAATGACCAGAGCGTCTTAGAGGCCAGAGAAGTCTCCAGTTTGCCCCTTATGCTATTTGTGTCACGTGTTCTAATAAAGTGCTCCACAGATTTCTAGGAACCCAACAGACTGTTGTGTTTACTGCTTGACCTGAGACAGTGCCTGATGGTCACTGTCACTCTTGGTTGAATGAATGAATGCATTGCGTTTTTACTTAGCCCGGGTGACATTTTGACTTGGAAAAGGGCAAGATGGGCAGACTGAATACACAGCTGCAGACCCATATGTCCAGTTGAAGGTCAGGAATCTAAATACAGATGCAGTAATAGAGATGACGCTTGGGTGTAAATTCAGGGATGAGATCCACTGGGCTGTGATTGTGTTAGCGCAGAGGGAGACGGCAGAGGAGGTGAGTGAACTATAAACACAAGTTCCCAACTAAGGTCCGTGTGCCTGAGGGGCCACAGAGGCCCTCCGTGACGACCTGGATTCAGAATCAGGGTCTAGCCACTGGGCGCTCCCTCACGTACAAACAACCCGTGTGTGACCATCTGGCAGGTACAAGTGAGGCCATCCTGCTGGTACCAATGACAGTCTCCCACACTATACCAGAGCCTCTCCTTTTGGGTGCCTTTGCTGTCACACCCCAAATTCACTCTCTGTGCTTCTTGTAGGGAACCGTTTTCTCCAGCCTTGCTTTCTATTACTTGCTGTCTCTGCTTTGAGTCGTGTTCTGGTCTTTCTCTCGCTCACCCCTTACATCTGCGCTATGTCCACTCCATGCGGTCTCTCTCTCCTGGATACACAGCTACCCTTTCAACACCTTTCTCTTTTTCGCTTCTCTTCCACTCTTTCAGTTCACTCTGGACACTCAGGTTTGCCATCTCCTCCCCCGTCCTATCCTAGTCTTGACTCTGGAGAGTATCCCTGGTGGTTGTGTTGAGAGACCTATGTGTTCTGTATTATAAAGAACTAGAATGATTAACCTTATTAGAATATTTACAGAAATTTTTATCTCTCAGCTTCTCATCTTCCTCCAGCTAACTCTTTTTTTCTCAGATTTCAGTATTAAAGATAAATGAAAATAGTTTTATATTCAGTTTTGAGTTTGGTAAATTCCATTGCAAAATATTTGTGTGACTTTTAAGGTAGAGCAGATGTATTTCATCTATATTATGGGCTTTTTGGATGAGCCAGAAAGCTTAATTGTGGTTTATAACTTTTTTTTTTCAGTAGAGGAAGAGGCATTTCAAGTTTCAAACAAATTAGGAATAAATAAGCATTTGAAATACAACTTGTGATTAGAGATCTTCCCTGGTTAAAATAAACACGCCTCCGTCAACCATGAAATTTGTCCCAAACAACAAGCAATAAACAAGAAACCTTTTAGCACATGAGGTCAGGGCAGAACGTGGGTTACTCTGCTGGCCTAAGTCCTCTGCAGCAGGAACGGATGTTCAGAATGCTGACCCCAAATGAAAACCCTTTGGCATCAAATAAGATCCAAGTTATATATTTGCCAAGAAAGTGTAATAATATATTTAAAAGGGCTTTTGGAAAGAGTGACTAGAATGTTCAGCTAAATATTAACTAGAACACTCGATTTCCTGGAACCAGAGAATCTGCAGTTTTTAGACAAGCACCTCAAGTTACTCAGATATAGTTGGGTCATTTACTCCACTTCTAGAAATAATTGGCTAAATTTATAGGCAAAACTCACACTGTTTGTGGGTAGAAGACTATAAGTGACAGGACTGACATGTTGTTCCCTGGCATCGTTTTGAATTATTAAAAAACTAAAATATGTTGGAAAGATGTTCAACATCACTCAGAGAAATGCAAAATAAAACCATACTGAGATAAAAATTTCTCATGTTCTAGAAACATCAAAAAGTTGATTGTCACTCTACTGTGCAACTATAGAGAACAGATACCCTAACACACTGCTGGGGGAGTATAAATTACTGTGACCCTTATGAAAAGCTATTAGGCAATTTTTATAAAAATTACAAATACACATACCCTCTGACCCAGCAATGCTACTTCCAGGAATTTATTGTGTCCCGTGTATAATATTATTAGTATTGTTTAAAGTGGAGAAGGTAAGAAGCAACCTAAATGTCATTCAGTAGGGTCTGGTTAAATAAAGGAAGGTGCAGCCATATCATAGAATATGATGCTGCTATAAATAAGCAAGAAAGGGAGGAAGGCAGAAGTAACTCTTAAGGGATTGATGTAGAATTACTTTGAGGATTTAATATTAAGAGGAAAAAAGCAAGGTGCCAAAAAACGGTTACACAGTATGGGAACATTCTATAAAAATGATTGTGTATGTGTAAAATACTCCTAACTGGAAGCAAACGGGGCATATTGGCTGCAGACAGGGAAAGAAACCAGGTGATTAAGCTAAGAGAAATGGAAGGAGATTATTCATTGGTTCCACATTTTGGTATCTTTTCCGTTTTGAACCATATGAATATGTTACCTATTCAAAAATAATGAAAACAAATGTAAAAAAAGGAATGTATTGCCACTATGTGATCCATGTCTGTGATCCATGCCAGTGGCTCAGCTACCAACCGTCTTCATTTTCCTACCCATAACACCCCCTGAGGAGATAATGCACTAGTGGAACATCAGCTCTTTAAAGACCACACATTTTGTCTTTTTCATGGATATATTTTCTGGTGACTGTTCTTTGCTACTAAGTTTTACTGCTCTTTCCTCATTGTTATTATATTTTTATATCCTTATTATAGAACCTTTATATCCTTATTGTGACATCTATGTATCTTCCCTATGGTATCTTTATTATAGTATCTTTGTAGCAATGCTGTGTCAGTTCCTTTATTGAGTAAATGAATGAAATTTTTATCCGTCAGAATCCCTAACACAGCTGTTTTCAAGTGCACCAAAAAAAATCAGAATAAGATCAAAATGACTTTATATAATCTAACATGGGGGAGATTTTTAAGAACATCTTACACTGCTTTGTCATCAACTTGACTTCTCAATACAGATTCTCCACTGGGAGAGTACAAATGGAAATGAGAATAGACAAATAAAAGGTGATTACAATTATTTCTCCGCTTCCAGAAATATCTTAACAGCAACATCAAAGCAAACCTAAAAAAAGGAGTCAAAAATCATCAGCTGAATGTATTGAAAACACAGTGCTCACCTGAGAAAGACCACCCCAAAACTGTCTGAAGGCCCCCAGACAGCTAATTAGTTTTGTTTTTTCATCTTCAGAGGTGTCCATAAACATGCTAAAAAAACTGAAATCACATTATTTCCCACTAGTTTTAAAAAATGTAATTCAACATGACCAGAATAGTGAATCTTATAAACCTCCAAGATAAACCTAAGTAAAACCTTACAAATATACGCTTGTGTAAAAACACAAAAATCTGCCATGCATATACTCACCCAGGGAAAGCCTCTTCTATAATTTTCATTTTGTGTAAAAAATAAAACAAAAGTAAATGATGTGAATTTAAAAAAATGAAAGGCAGGGCCCTCCTGGAACAAAACATTACAATGTAACACAGGGCGCGTCCCTCTCATCAGCAACCCGCAGTCACCACCACCACCACCTGCCCGGCCCATCTCCAAGGGCGCTGAGGATGCCGCGGGGCCCTTGCATCTGTCCGCAAGGAGAACGGCTGACCCCTGTGCGCACACTGTGTCTTACAAAGCGGAGGTGGGTAGAGGTGGCCGGGCCTGCTCCTCGAGCCGCTGCACAGTCTCCCTGTCCGTCCCCCCTCGGTGGCCCCGCCGTCGCCTCGGCTCCCCGGCCATCCACTCACCACCACCTCCTCAAAAATGCTCTGTAGCTGCGTCTCCATCTGGACCATGGCCCCCGCCTTCCTCGGACGCCGGCGTGGCCCCGACCAGGAACAGGAGCCAAGGGGCGGAGATGCTGCGGGAAATGCCAGGGTCCTCGGCGCTTGGCCGAGAGTCCCACCCACCACCCAGCCAACTACTGCAGCCCCCATGGAAGCCCAGAAGCGCCGGGTGCGCGCAGATTCTGAAACCCACAGAAACCAAAGACCCAGCTGGACGGTTCTGGTTGGGGAGAACGGCGCCCACGGGCCCGATGACAGTGCCCCCACATGGAGCCTCAAGCCTATGTCCCTCCAAGGCATCATTGGCTGCAGGCCGCCACCTGCGGCTGAAGCAGGAGCTGCGTCCTGCTTGGGCCACTGCTTTTGCATATGGGGAACGAATAAAGCTTGAAGCCCCAGGGCTGCAGCATTGGGGGAATGCTCCTGCTGCAACCCAGGGTCAACCTGAAGTCTGTGAACTGCGACCCCTGGCAGGGGGCTCCATCAGCAGCCTGGGGCTGGGAGTTGAAACCACACTTTTCCTGATGACGAGACCGTGTCTTCTCAGCTATGGTAACCTCAGTGTCTTGCAGGCTTTCAATGAAGGTGGAAAAAAATACATGAGGAGTGATGTCAGCAACATGGCAGAGTGAGCTGTCCCTTTGTCTCTCCCCTTTTGAGTGACAACAACATGGACATTCACTGAACAATGGAGGATATCAACACAGAACAATAGGACATCTGAGAGCCCCACACAGCTATACATCTGAAGGTGGATGGCTGGGTTCCCAGGAAGCAGGGGAGATAAGTGCTACCCATCCCTAGCAGCAATGAGCCAGGTTATGGGTCCTCACACAGCGGCCGGCACTACTGTAACAGGAGGTGGGGGCAGACCAGACTGTGGGCAAATGCTCTCTCAGCTAATGGGAGCACCCACCATACTGCCACAACAGCGCTAGTAGGAATGCACCCTGGTGTGACCATAAGAGGAGGCATCTGCAGTGCTGCATGTGTGTGCAAGTGCTCTCCTGTCCCATGGGAGCACCAACTGTGCCGCCACAGCCCCAACGAATAGCCCCTCGTCTGGACCATGGGACGAAACTCCACCCACCAAGCACAGTGGGAGCAGAGACGTTGGCACTCCCATGTGCTCAAACTCTGTCCTGGCCTGCAGGAGCACCCACCATACCCATACTGCTCCCAGCAGATGGGGCGAGATAGAAACATGGCTCCTACTTACCCCTAGCAGTAGCAGGTGAAATCTGTGACCTGATCATGCTACTAATGCACCAGGAAAGGATCAGTTCATCAAAAGCCATGAAAAACTACAGTAACACTTTTGAGCAGAAGGAAAAGGAAAAGTCTCCGGAAACCAACGAGAAGTAACAGAAATGTACAGTGGAAATGACAGAGAATTAAAAATAGTTATCATCAACTGAAAAATTACAAGACATCTCAGAAGGAGAGTACAGTGAGCTCAGGAATAAAATTAGTATGAAGAAGGAATACATCACCAAAGAGATGGAAACTCTAAAAAAACCAAAGAAAAATTCTGGAAATGAAGAACACAATTAATGAGATAAAATTGTAGAATCCATAAAAAATAGAGCTGATTTTGTGGAGGACAGAAGTAGTGATTTAGAGGAGAGAAATATAGAAATGCTTTAGGTGGAGGAGGTTAGAGAAGTAAGATTTAGGAAAATGAAGAAATTCTTTAAGTAATATCTGACCTGATTTGGAAAAGCAAGGTAAGGATTATAGGTACAGAGGGAGACAAGAGGGAGAAAGAAACGGAGAGCTTGCTCGAAGAAATAATAGCTGAGGACTTCCCAAACATGGGGAAAGAACTGGACTTACAATACATGAAGTCAATAGAACTCCTAATTACATCAATGCAAAAAGACCTTCTCCAAGGCACATAATAGAAAAACTGGCAAAAGTCAGTGACAAAGAAAAAAATATCAAGGGCAGCAAGGCAGAAGAAAATAACCTAAAAAGGAACCTCTGTCAGGTGATTAGCAGATTTCTTGGCAGAAACCTTACAGGCTAGGAGAGAATGGAATGATATATTCAAAATAATGAAAGACAAACAGTTTCAGCCAGGAATGCTCTATCTGGTGAAACCATCCTTCCAATATGATGGAGAAATAAAAGGTTTCTCAGATAAACAAAAGCTGAGGGGGAGTTCACTGCCAGCATACCTCCCTTAGAAGAAATGATAAAGGATGCACTCATAACTGACACAAGAAGGTAAAGGTCTACGTAGCTTTGAGCAAGGAGATAAATAGACAAACTCAGAAAACTGAAGCTCTCTATCAGAACAGGTTAGCAAACATTTAATTATATAATAAAAGATAAAGGGAAGGAAAGCATCACAAATGCTTCAATTTAGTCACAAAGTCACAACACAAAACAGAATAATTTGTGACAACAATAACTCAGAAGGGGAAGAGAACAGGGATGGAACCAGCTTAGGCTAATGGAGATAAGAGGCTATCAGAAAATTGACAGTCTTATCTATGAGATCTTTTATACAAATCTCATGGTGACCACTAGACAAAAAATCAGAGCAGAGCCATAATTCACAAATAAAGAGAAAACTGGGAAAACTGTCACAGAAAACCACCAAACTGAAATGTCAGTCAGAAATACAGAAGAGAGTAACAATGGAAAAATAGAACAACAGAAAGTAAGAGATAAAGTGGAAGTATCGAGCCTTCATATATCAATAATCATTCTGAATGTAAATGGATTGAATTCTCTAAAAAAAGACACAGTGGTTGGACAGGTTAAAAAACAAACCCAACTTTATGCTGACTCCAGGAAACACATCTCAGCTCTAAAGACAAACATAGGCTCAATGTGAAGTAATGGAAGATGACACTCCAAGCAAATGGCCAACAAAAAGAAGGTGTTGCCATGCTTATATCAGACAAAACAGACTTCAAGATAAAAAAGACAATGAGAGACAAAGAGGGGCAGTATGTGATAAAAGGAACCTTCCATCAAGGGGACATAACACTTATGAATATATATGCACCTAACACAGGAGCACCAAAGTATACAAAGCAACTATTAACAGACCTAAAGGGAGAAATTGACAGCAACACAATAATAGTGGGGGACCTTATCATCCCTCTTACATTAATGCGTAGATCATTCAGACAGAAAGTGAACAAGGAAACAATGGCCTTAAACGAAATACTAGACCAGATGAACTTAATAGATATATATAGAAAACTCCATCCAGAAAACAGCAGAATACACATTCTTCTCAAGTGCACATGGACATTCTAGCTGATAGACCACATGTTGGGAAACAAGGAAAACCTCAATAAATTTAAGAAGATTGAAATCATATCCAGCATCCTTTTTGAACCCAGTGCTATGAAACTAGAAATCAACTACAAGAAAAAAGGTAAGAAAGTCACATATATGTGGAGACTAAACAATATGCCACTGAACAACTATTGGATCAATGAAGGATCAAAGGAGAAATTTAAAAATACCTGGAGACAAATGAAAAAGAAAATAGAACCTACCAACTCATGGGAAGCAGCAAAAGTGGTTATAAGAGGGAAATTCATAGCAATGCAAGCACGCTTCAACAAACAAGAAAGACCTCAAATAAGTAATCTTAAACTACATGTAACAGAGCTAGGAAAAGAACAAAGCAAGCCCAAAGTCAGCACAATGAGGCAAATAATAAAAATAGAGGAGAAATAAATGAAATAGAGCATAGTAAAACAGTAGAAGGATCAATGAAACTAAGAGTTACTTCTTTGAGAGGATAAACAAAATTGACTAACCCTTAGCCAGACTTACTAAGCAAAGAGGAGAGAAGTCTCAAATAATTAGACATGAAAAAGTAGAAATTACAATGGATGCCATAGAAATACAAAGGATCATTAGAGATTACTATGAAAAACTATATGTCAACAAATTGGATGCCTAGAAGATATGGATAAATTCTTAGATTCATACAACCTCCCAAAAGTGAATCAAGAATTAATTAAGAATCTGAATACACCATCACAAGTAAAGAGATTGAAACAGTAATCAAAAACTTCCCAAAAAACAGAAGTCCAGCACCAGATGGCTTCTCTGGAGATTTATACCAAACATTCAAAGAAGATTTAATACCTTTTCTTCTCAAACTATTCCAAAAAATTGAACAAGAAGGAGCACTTCCTAACATTTTATGAGGCCAAAATCACATTGATCCCAAAGCCAGACAGGAACAAGACAAAGAAGGACAATTACAAGCCAATGAATATAGATGCAAATATCCTCAACAAAATATTGGTAAACCAAATACAGCTGTACATTAAAAGGATCATAAACCATGATCAAATGGGATTTATACCAAGGAGGCGTGGATGGTTGAACATCCAGAAATCAATCAATGTGACACACTCCATTAAAAAAAATGAAGAATAAAGATCACATGATCATCTCAATAGATGCAGAGAAAGCATTTGACAAGATCCGGCATCCATTTGTGATAAAAACTCTCATTAAAATTGGTATAGAAGGAAAGTACCTCAACATAATAAAGGCCATATATGACAAACCCATAGCCAACATCACACATATGGTGAAAAACTGAAAGCCATCCCTCCCTCTGAGAACAGGAATCAGACAAGGGTTCCCACTCTCACCACTCCTATTCTACATAGCACTGTAGGTTTTGGCCAGTGCAATGAAGCAAGAAAGAGAAAGAAAAGGTACCCAAATTGTAAATTAAGAAGTAAAACTGTTGCTGTTTGTGGACGACATGATTCTATATATAGAAAACCCTAAGAATCTGCCAGAAAGCTGTTAGAAATAATCAACAACTACAGCATAGTTGCAGGGTACAGAATCAACTTACAAAAATCCCCATATAACACCAAGTGCTTTGTTCCTTCAGCTTCTCCCTCACTCTTTGAGGCAGATCTTGGGGCTCTGACGAACTGGTTCCAAATTCAGGGCCTGTCACTTGTAAAACGTGATGAGTTATCTGCTTCTAAAGTACAACAATAGGACAAGCCTAGGACTTACATTCTCATTTCAAAAGGGAGAAATTGAAAAGATGAAAGGGGTCACAGGTTCCAACCAAGTCTGAAATATCAGGGCAGATTCCATTCTATTTTAAGGCTTGAGAATAACCCTCTTTGGTTTGATGCTCTGTCCTCCAGGCCCCCTGGGATGATAGCAAGAGTGAGAGGGTTTCTATGGAAGGATAGCCCTGTGGAGATTGTAAGCTCCTGAGTGGGAGGAGGTGGGTATCCAAGCATGGGGTGAAGTGGTGGCAAGATTGGGAGGCTGGTTCCATGTGGGCGATTTGATCAAATAAGCAAAAATACTAAGTTCAATGAGAGTCAGGTTTCACACCGTGGGATAAGGGGGATACATAAATAGAAAGGGGAAAACTAAAATGAACCCTGTGGTGCTTGGTTGGAATTGGGAATTTTGATATGAACTCATGGATTTCAATAGATAGTTTTGGAAATAAGTAGAGATGATAGGTGTAATGTGTGCACAAACACATGTCCGTTTACACGTTCATACGTACATTCTTTACCTTTAGCAATCTAGAGGGCCTGGGAGTAGCTGCTTTCCAGTGATCACACCTGGAGCTCAGATCTAACTACCACTCTCTCTTACATGAGTCAGGATCTTTGGGGTAATGCTTGCTCACAGGGCTGGGCCAGGGAAAGTACAAGAGAAGCATGAAGCATCTTGTTATACCAGAAAGCAAGAAAATTCTTAAAGAATGATAGGAGCTTGCAGGCGTTTCCACGGGCTGAGTTAGGAACAGTATGAGCATCAAAGTGAATAACGACACTAATGGGTTATAACTCATTGAGTAAAATAGGAAACCACGGATCCACAAAGATGTAAATAAATAGATGGGTAAATTAAAAATTTGGTGAGAAATGGTATATTTATACAGTTTCAATGTAACTTCACATACAATACTTATTCATAGTAATGAGTACTAATAAGAGTAACTTCACAGTGGAGAAGCCAGAAGCCACCGCTTTAATCAGGTGATCAAAGTGAGCAGCATCAGGAAGGGGACAAACTGAAATCAGGCACTGCGTGATAGGTTGGGTGAGAAGGATATGGCATCACTACAGTTATTTTCCTGCCGAAGTTTTATTCCTTGAATCTAATCATGGGGAAATAGAAGACAAAATCACGTTGAGGGACATTCTACAAAACTGGTCTGTGACATTCAAAAGTGTAAAAGTCAAAGACATCAAGGACTAACTGAAAACCTCTTCCAGGATGAAGGAATTGTTCCATGACAAGTAAATGCAAAACGTGATTTTGAATGGGATCCTTTTACTCAAAAGGACAATTGACAAAACCTGAGTGGGATCTGAGGATTAGGGGCTGGCCTGGTGGCATAGTGGTTAAGTTCATGCATTCTGCTTCAGCAGCCCAGGGTTTGCCATTTCAAATCCTGGGTGTGGACCTGGCACTGCTTTTCAAGCCATGCTGTGGCAGCATCCCACATACAAAACAGAGGAAGATGGGCATACATGTAAGCTCAGGGCCAATCTTCCTCAGGAAAAAGAGGAGGATTGGCAGTGGACGTTAGCTCAGGGCAAATCTTCCTTAAAAAAAGAAAAAACCTGAATGGGATCTGAGGATTAGACGGTAGAAATGTATCAATGTTAGTTGTTTGATTTTTGTAGTTATAGGAAAATGCCCTTATGTAGAGGAGATGTACACACTGGAGTGCTTGGAAAAGATGGGAGACCAGGTTGGCAACTTACTCTAAAATAGTTTAGGAAAAAAATTGTTCTTTGGCTTGGTACCTCCAACTTTTTAAATAGTTTGTAATTATTTAAAAATAAAAAAATTTACTAAAGATAAAGTAAGAATAAAGAAATCACATTTGCAAGAAATAAAAAGAAAGCTAGCAGTTCCCTTGAAATATTTGCATAGGAAAGGTGGATTCTTCCAAACCAATGCTCAGTGACAAGAAAGAGATGGTCCTGTTAGTTCTGTGTGCCATAACCAATAGTCAGTCTGTTCTGTTAAAATAGTCCCCTGAATCCTTATCGTGGAATTCCTGTAAAATGGTATATAATTTCCTCAGCAGAAAGTGTCAAACCAAACTACAATGTTCACTAGAATAAGAAAAGAGCAGATAAGAAGAGGACTGGTTGGAGATGGCTTTCCTCAAAAATGACTAAGCTCTCAGCGGGAAGAAAAATTACCTGGAGCAGCTAACAGCAGATGGAGCAAAGGGGAATTTTGCTCACTTAAGGAAGTGTGCTAAGGGTCAAATGAGTGCAACTCAGTTGGCTCAAGGTGGAGGCTTAGTGCTGGGAACTGGAACTAAGTCAGAAGTTCAGGAGACAAGTAAAGACAAGGGAGATGGAGGTGCCCAGAAAGTCCACTACAAGGTGAGAGCATCCCGTAGGTCTCTGTGGAAAAGGCTGATTATATTTAGATCGTGGTTAGAGCCAGACTCTTGACAAAGAGTTGGATCAGCCTGGAGAGGGAGGCAGGGTAGACGGCACTCAGAACTGGAGGACCCTGAAAGCCAGGATGGGGAGTCTGAGTCAGCGGCTAATGAGACGATTGCTTTGGGCTTGTAAATAATGAAGTGAGCTACAAGAAAGAAAAATAAACCACTTGGTTTAGAAGAAATATTGGGCCACATTTGAGGCTCAGAGGATGTACCTACTTCCCTAAGGAATAGGGTGTCACAATTCTGATAGGAAGCTGGAAACCCTAGATGCTGAGGATGGAGATGAAGCAGCTTAGGGGCTTTGGAAGATGAGAGTCGAGGGTAGGGAAGAACTCAGCAGATGCCATCAGCATGCGAGCAACATAAGGGCATCATCTCTGTCTTCATGTTTTCTGTTCCAAATTATAATGTAGTGTCATAAATAAATAAATGAATAAATGAGTGGAAGGACACTGAAAGTGTAAAGGAAGCTGTGGAGAGTAAGCTGGGTTCCATGTAACAATCAGATAAGAAGTTATCTTGTAGAATCATCAAAGAAGTGAAAATCCCATTGGCCAAGACCATAAAAATCCCACTGGCTAGGGATCAGGGTTCAGTGGTTTTTGAGGACTTTGCCCTAGTCCTGGGGAGTGAGCCATTGCTTGGGGATGGCATGGTGGGGGTAAGGGATGGAGGTGGGGATATGGGTCCTTGCTTCACTGGAGATCAGGAATACTGGAAGCCAGCGCTTTCTGGATTTTAGAGTGAGGAGTAAAGTGAACTAACATGAGAACTGTCTCCCCAAGGTAAGGGCTAGAGATAGGGTCTGCAGATGGACTGGAGATGACACAAAGACTGGACGACTCTGATAAGCACCTGTGTCAAGCTTGCTGAATGACCTGAATCTATGTATGTAGTTGTAATTACAGACACACACACGAACAAATGGACTCTGGTATTAAATAGCCTAGGTTCCCATCCTGACGCTTCCCACTTAACTGTGTGCCAAGCCCTTTAATCTCTTGAAGCTTCAATTTTACCAACTGCAAAACTGTCAATTCCTGTGGGAAGGAAAGGAGAATGTGCTTAAAGAATCCAGTCCATACCAGGCATAGAGGAAGCGATCTATAATCGGTAGGTCTGGCTAACTTATGCGCTTTCTTTAACTCCTTCTCTCTCTAAGACAGCTGGGCCCATCAGCAGAGTTCAGGTGATGTGGAGAACTCCAAGATAAATTGAAAAGAGGGAGAAAGTCCTTGTCTCAGGGGTAAGACCTTTGGAGGGGACATTCACACTTTGTTTATGCATGGGTAGGTCAAAGGGAAAGTATCCTGATAGTTCTGAGGCTGGAAGGATGTTACTGGGGAGCTGTTCTGGGAACCCCTGTAAAGGAACATCATCTAACCATGTTAGTGTTTGTGTATGTGATGGAGGGCCAGGATGGGGACAGGAGTGGTTGCACAGTAATGAGTATTGTGTGATGCTGTACCGAAAGAACTTAACTTTGACCAAAAAAGAGGTGTGGTCTTTGTCCTTGACTTCTGGAAGGTAATCTCTAAACTCTTGGGATGTGATGTCTGACAGAAGTGTTTTGCTTTACCTGTGGTCCTTGGGCCAACTGTTTCTTGCTAGTTCAGTTTTAGGTGTTATATATTGACTTCTTACTATGGAAGATGATTGCTTAGTGTTCCTGAAGACCCGTCAACTTTCCTTCTCCATCCTACTTATGTATCAGAATTTGTTGGTTAGATAGAGTATTTACATTGTTCTGCCTCTATAGCTGTTATTTATACTTTAGTAACACAGTGCATTGTGATTACACTTTCCTTTTCTGTATAGCCTTTTGTTTTGTCTTCGGAGTTAATAATTGTCTCATGTTTTTCCTTTGCTTAATTCTGAATGTGCCCATCACTACTCCATCCAGAAACCTCTGCCTGAGATATTAATCTCCTCTCTGGAAGTGTTTCGTCTTGCTCGAGGGGACATCCTTCCTGGAACCTCTGCCCCCGGCTGCCAGTCAGATTGGCTGCTCCCTGAGCCACCTCTTGGCCTGTGTGCAGGGGTGGCATCCTGGTGGTTCTCCTTTGCTCTGTCCTCTATGCGTCTCTGGTTGCTCGGTTTCGCGTCTTCCTCTTCTTCCATTTACTCCCTTATTTGGGGATGCAGAAGAACGCGTCCTCCGTTAACTTCCTCAGAAAGACTACTTTTTCCTGTAACTTTTTATTTTGAAAAAAAGTTAAACCTAGAGAAAAGTTGTAAGAATTTTACAATCAATATACATTTTAAATATTTTACCACATTTGCTATTTCTCTCTGTCTCTTTCTTTCTCTCTCTCCTCTCCGTCCCTCTCCCACTCTCTACCAATCTAATTATCTCTATGCAAACTATTTGAGGATCATTTACAGATGTCAGAGTTTCACCCTTAAATGCTTCACTGTATTCCTTCAGAAAGTCACGAATGTAGACCTAACTTGCATAACAACAGTACACTCATCACACTCAGGAAATTTAGCATCAATACAATAATGTTATCTAAAATATGTCCATACTCACATTTCCTCAAGTGTCCCAATAACGTCCTTCACTTATCATTTTTTCCTTCCACCCAGGATACAATCACTGGGTCTTGCACTGCATTTAGTTGTTAGGTTTCTATAGTCTACTTTAATCAGAATGTTTCACTAACCCTTTGTTTCCCCTAGTTTTCATAAAATTGACATTTTTGAAGATTCCAGGAGAGTTTTTTGCAGAATTCCCTCAATTTGGATTTTTCTCATTTCTCATGATTATATTCAGGTTAAACGTATTTTATTTTATGTAGGTATGTTGTATAGGTCATGTTTTATATAACCTTAAAAGGGTTGTTTCTTAGAAGGTTTAGTTCTTTACCTTGGAGACTGATGTAAGCTATATAGAAAACAAATACATACAGATTCATATGCATATGCATACACACACACAAAGTTTGTGCATGATTTCGTGTGGCCACAGACTTTCCCTTGAAGCCTGTCCATGCAAGTGCATGAAACATTGGCAAAGACTGCTGTAAATGCAATTGACTTGGGTGATGGGACTCACAATGCCGCTACTCAGAAATAATGCCTGAGTTACTTTTGAAGTCACTTAATATTTCTTAGAAGTGGTACCTCTTAAGATACTGTTATGGGCTGACTTGTTGCCCCAAATCTCATGTGTTTAAGTTCTAACTCCCAGCACTTCAGAATGTGACTGTATTTGGAAATAGGATCTTTAAAGAGGTAATTATGTTAAAATGAGGTCATTAGGGTGGGCCCTAATCCAATATGGCTGGTTTCCTTATGAGAAGAGAAGATTGTAACGCAGACAGAGACACAGACATGTACACAGAGAGACAATTGTGTGAAGGCACAGGAGAAGACAGCTATCTGCAAGTCCAGGAGAGATGCCTTCAAAGAAACTTACCCTGCCAGCAACTTGATCTTGGACTTCTAGCCTTCAGAATTGTGAGAAAGTAGGGGCCAGCCTGGTGGCGCAGCGGTTATGTGCGCATGTTCCGCTTCAGCGGCCCTGGGTTCGCTGGTTTGGATCCTGGGTGTGGACATGGCACCACTTGGTGAGCCATGCTGTGGCAGGTGTCCCACAGATAAAGTAGAGGAAGATGGGCACGGATGTTAGCTCAGGGCCAGTCTTCCTCAACAAAAAGTGGAGGATTGGCAGCAGATGTTATCTCAGGCTAATCTTCCTCAAAAAATAAGAAAAAGAATTGTGAGAAAATAAATCTCTGTTGTTTAAGCCCCCCAGTCTCGGGTACCTTGTTTGGCAGCCCTACACTCTAACACAAGTACTTTTCTGAATACTCTTAGAAAAGTTTATGATTTCTTCCTCTATGTCCCTGGTATTTCATTCATACCACTAGTATAGCACATATCACACTGTATTATGGTTGAAAATGTTTGTTTCTTCTGCCAGACTGAAGCTCTTTAGACTAGATACAGAAGCAACATTCTTGCATCTCCTGACACCTGGCAGAAACTCTGGGCCTTAGTGGTACTCAGTTATCATTTGTTACTCTGAATAGAATAACAGCATCCAAAGTACCATTATTTCAGGGGCAAGGCTTCCTTTGAGGTAATAGCTATTTCTGCAATGCTGCATATAGAGAAAGATTTTCATCACATACAAAGTTATATCTATAAGGTTGTTAGAATCTATAACACCTTGTTAAGCCATGCTGTGGCAGGTGTCCTACATAGAAAGAAGAGGAAGATGGGCACGGATATTAGCTTGGGGCCATTCTATCTCAGCAAAAAAGAGGAGAATTGGCAGAAGATGTTATCTCAGGGCTAATCTTCATCAAAAAAGTGTTAAAACATCAGCTGTATTTCAAATGAAAAGTCATAAACATTATAATCATCCTCATCAATTTACTTAGTTCCATGTAATCAATTTTTGATCTTTTGTTAGTAGTTTTATGAGGTTATCAGTTCTTCCTCTAGAGTTCTGGGATTTTTTACCCAGCTCAGTTTTATAATCTGAAAGTTTATCAGAAACCTGCATTCTAGAGCAAGTGTCAGAGTCCTTTCTGTGAATCTCTTTGAAGATGAAACATATTTGCACAAACATCAGAGCAAAACAACTATCTACAAATAACAAAACACTCAAAAATGGCAACTAAGACACTATTTTTTTCTGTAACATATAACACTTTGAGATAGTAACCAGAGTTACGACTGAAAACCAGGACAGATCAGAATTTTTGGAATGTTATATAATTAAAAAAAATTATATTAATAACATTTATCTATGCAGTATAAACTAGGAAGGCTTATTATTATTTATTTGGTAATGTTTTCTATGTAATTTAACATACCAAATAAGTTTAATTAATTTAATATCTTCCTTTTTGTAGAAAGAGAGAACACATTTTTTTTAGGAGTCTCAAGGCTGATTGGAAATTTTAGAGTTCTCTTTTAAGTCAAAAGAAAGACTAATTTTGGGAGAAGTTTGTCAAAAATATCAAAAGGTTTTAAAACACTTGGTCAATAGGAAACAATGCTTAGTTATCCATTCAATCACAGTGACAACAAAAAATGTCAAAGGCAAACAAAGAGTTAAAACAGTAAAAAAACAAAACAAACAAAAAACAAACCTTAATAGAGAGACCTCAGTCTCTTTGAACATAAGAAATTATTTTAACAAAACATAGATTTTCTGTCTTTTAGGTAAACTTACTCAAAGCTGAAGAAAAATGTTTTATAACCTCTTTATCCAGAGCAGACCAAAAGTTCAAGAAAACTATCTTTTTAAGAGAGAAAGCCAAATCTAATTTTGTACCAGCTTGCTTTTGACATTGAAACTTATTCATTTAATTGAAGTCATTTTAATCTCAGCCAAGTTGACCATGCACAAAACTCCTCAGAGTTTTAGCTCCACAGACCTTCTGTCACTTACTTTTGACATTCAGAATTTGTCCCATGCCTTCTTCTCTTTTTTTCTTTCCTAGTACTTTAGGACAAATTTATCATTCTTAACAAAACAAACAAAAACATCTCTATTTTTTATATCTTCTTTACTGAAAACATATATTTTACTTTTCTTATATAAAGACTTTTTAGAAATACATTTTCTCATACAAAATTTCCCAGCATGCACAAAACATGTTTATCAATAAAGCCTAAACATCTTTTAGTTTCTCTGAGATAAGAAACCAAAGGCAGACAAATCTATGCCTGGTAATCAATTTTTAATATTTTATGTTGTTTTGAAATGACTTAGATACCCATAAACTTTTATTATTTAACTTAATTTAGTAAAACTCTAAAGTTCCTCATTATCAAAAAGATTTTGGAAGCTATTTTTCAAGCATCTATACCATAAATCATAATTATTGTACCCAAAAACTTTTACCCATTTTTATCTATTTAAATTATTTTTAGAGGCAGCCCTGATGACCTAGTGGTTAAAGTTCAGCATGCTCCGCTTCAGCGGCCTGGGTTTGGTTCCCGGGCATGGAACCACACCACTTGTCTGTCAGTAGCCATGCTGTGGTGGTGGCTTACACAGAAGAACCAGAAGAACTTGCAACTATACATAGCTATGTCCTGGGGCTTTGGAAGAGGAAGGAAAAAAAAGGAGGAAGATTGGCAATAGTTGTTAGCTTAGGTCCAATCTTCCCCTAAAATAATAAATAAATAAATGAACAAATAAATAATTTGTTTCCAACAATTATGTTTTGATCACTCTCAAAAACTTCATGTGACATTAGAGCAGTTAGTGAATTAAGTACGTACACTATAACACCTAATTATTGTTAAAAATTTCTCCCCAAAACTTTCCTCCTTTTCACATTTATTTAGTTTACTTGTTCCCAATAATTACAGTTAGATTGTCTACAAAACTCTCATGAGACATCAGACAAAATCAGCTATTATATTTTGCTGACAAATTTTGTAACAGAGATAACATGTTTTTATCATATCCAATGTTGATAACTCTGAAATCATATTTATTTCAATTTCAAAACCAAGACACTTAATTAAGCTTTCATTTACCAAAGATCATTTTGTATCAAGTTAACTTGAAAGACATCTGGGCTAGTTCCTATTATATTTAGAAATAACCTATAAAAGTGCTTACTCCAAGCCAATTAAATAGAGTTCTTTTAGAAATTATGTCATCTGGAGGCAGACAAATACATATAGAGACAGATAGACACAAACAGAGATCTTCACATTTTTAACCAGGTCTCAGGTACAAAACTCCAGAGAACAGTTGGGTCCAAACTGTTTTTCTGGCAAATACACCTGTTCAGGTATCCAAAGAGATTTACTAAAGATCTTTTTCTTTTTGCTGTAAGGATCCTTTTTAGAGCTCTTTTTGAAATCACTTTGTCTTTTAGAACTTTTTGCACATTGTCAATGCAAATAATCAATAACCAATCTTTAAATCACAATTGGGGTGAGTTTATTATGGGCCAACCCTCAGGACCATATATCTCAGGAGAGCCCTTTCACAAAGGAAGGGAGCGCTCCAAAGAAGTGAGGTGTACAGGATGGTTATATACCATCAAAGAACATGCATCACATATGATAGGAGTGTCCCTTTTACAATGGTCACAAGATTACTTTGCTGGCAAAGCAATTTGGTGAACACAGCAGGTCAGTGGTCACAAGGTGGGTGGTCACAAGGTGAGCATAGCAGGTCAGGAATTAACCATTAGTTTAGGGAGAGATTCTTAGCTTTAGGAAATGCTGATGTGGGGGCAGCTAGATCCTTATCTTTAAGGGCATTGTTCTTGTCTTTGGGACATGGTAAATATTTAAAGCAGATATATAATGCGTGCTTAACAGGCCAGGTCAGGCCCTTTTGGAAAAACAAGGTCAGGCCAGATTAGTTTTAACCCAAATGGCTTCCTCATATACTTCAATATATCCTACTGCTTGTCATTTATTTATCATTTTACCCCTTTTATCTATAATCTTTTGATAGAAAGCATTGATGCTCAAAATATTGTCCCTCGGTACCTGGGTGGTTGTTGCCTGCCCTGGGTCCATCATGTCCCTTGGTGCTAGGCTTTTATGTTATTTATTTACCCAGTTGTCCACATTTGGAGGAAATAATCTGATATAGTGGACAAGCATAGAGGTATATATATATTAACAGAGGAAGCATTTCATAGGTTTTCTGATTAATTTTAGATTGTTGCACAAACATTGTACATGTGCCTTTCTATGACTCCTTATGTTTACATTGTTTACAATTACAGAACTAGTACAGTAATGATAGTAATTCAATATTTGAAAAGATTATTTTAAAAATGAGTTCTTAGACATAGTCCTTATCAGAAAAGGAAATTTGTCCAGGATTGTAAGATCAATCCACCATCTCAAGTCGCTGAGCAATCATTACTCTAGGTCGCATGCCAGTTTTACAACACTGAGTAAAGAAAGCAGCAATTAGTTTGAATACTGTGACTATTACAAGAATTCCAAGAAGCAATTGAAATGGCAATCCAGATCAAGAATGGGAACGGACACCTGAAGGGAGCCAACCAAACAAATCAAGACTGGGTGTAGGATCATGTAAGGCATTCATCTGTTTTTTCACGTGCTTTAGCAGAGGTGACACATTGGAAGATTCATCAGGCATAACAACACAGCATTCAGTTTGAATGATTGTACATGTACCATCTTGGGTTGCTGTTAGAGTATCTAAGGCCATACTACTTTGAAAACAGCCTTTCTCATTAAAGACATTTCAGTATTTAATAAAGCTATTCCTGCTTGACTATCATTAAGGGCTTGTTGAGTAAATTTAGTCATATCTTCTATATGTGATATGACATCTTGTAGCACCAAGGAAGGAAAAAATCTAGCCACTAGGTGGTCATACCAGTGGAACACTGAACAAGCCCATCTGACCTTAGGGAGGGGAGATTGGCAACAGATGTTGGCTCAGGGCGAATCGTTCCTTGTAGTCAAGAGAAGCCTAGGGTGCAGTGCCCTAGCCATCCAGGTGATAGCCAATGCCAGAGGTTTGTTGCATATAACCACTGAGTTCCATTAGGAACTACCTAATAAATGCCAGGTCTTCAAGACCAGTCTGTTCTAAATCAATCACCTTCTTTAAGTATGATAGTATTCTGACATGACTCGGGGGATATACAACCCATATTTTGAGTATAATCTAGTAGATTTTGTTTGGAATGATTTCTTGGTTCCCAACATGAAGGTGCTGGTGTGTTTAAAGATCCATGGCTAGGAGTAAGCCAAATATATCCATCCCCAAATTAGTGTGGAACCTTCCACAGTTCTCACTGTAATATCTGGTTTCTTTTGTTTATTTGTTACTTGTTTGGATAGGTGGATGGTCTGAGTAACACAAAAAGAGTAGCCATGCCCTGTGTAATTAATAGTATGGGCTGCTGGCCATGTTCAGGATCATAATTAGTAATATCAGATGAACTGCAAACATTGGAACTAGATCTTTCCTTCATGATAAATTTCTTTAGAGCTTTCCACTCTGTGCCTTGAAAGGGAGAGACCCACCAAGGCAACCCAGAGGTGCTAAAAAGTAGAAGTTGGACACATATCCAACAATTGGACTTATTTTTGTGTGTAACAAAGGAATGTGCCCATTTCAGAAAAATGTTGCCATCAGAGGCCCATTTAGATGTGGACTGGAGAAACAAACGTAGTATCAGGAAAATCTTCAATGGCGCTTTTGTAGATAATTAAAAGTTTTTTTAATTGGCTTCTAATCTTCTTATAAAGTTGGGGGAGTAAAGTATTGGGGTAGGAAAAAGGTAAGACGACCTAGAAATTGATTATTGTAGCAATTACATAAAGTTGAAACATTACAAGGGTTTAAATGAGGAGATGTAAGGTTAGGAATACAGGTCTGGTCTGGAGTCTTGTGACAGCCATCTACAGCAGATGTCGTCTTCTTATCCTGGTTTGGAGATGCTCACCTTGGGCAGTCAAAGTTGGGTGTCAGAGACTGGAGTTGAAACCCCTTCAGGTAGAGAAGCATTTTTTCAAATGAGAAATGTGAATCTATGAGTCTACACCTTTTGACTTTGCAGCACATGGGTTGGTTAAAAGTACCTGATATGGTCCTTTTCAGTGGGGCTCCAAAGAGTTCTTTATCTGGTGTCTTTCTCAATAAACAAAATCTTCAGGTTGTAATCCTTGGTCCTTGAGTTCTTCATCTCCCAGAACTCACTGTGAAAATAATCAGCTACCAACCTCTTATTTCTTTTAAGTGCCTCAATGAGACCTTGACAATAATGTGAAATATCTCCTTTAAGTAAAGTTTGTTCATACATTCATTTGTCTAATTGCCGTCCAGTTATTATTTCAAAAGGAGACAGCCACTGTTTACCCAAGGGTGTGAATCTAAGATTGAGGAGCACTGGTGGAAGAGCTTTTGGCCATATGAGATTAAATGCTTCTGAAACCTTTGCCAATTGAGTTTTGATTGTGCCATTAGTTGTTTCCACCAATCCTGGGGACTGGGTATGGTAAATGCAGTGGAGATGCTGCATTATTGGCTGAATGTTTCAAATAAATTTGATTATTTGTCCAGTGAAATGAGTTCCTTGGTCACTATGTGACTCAGTAGGAATTCCCCAAATAGGAATTATTCTTTCCAATAGTAATTTACCTACTGTTAGAGCTGTGGCCCTTCTGCAAGGAAAGCCCTCAACCCAAGGTGAAAACATACAGATCGTTACCGAATAGAGCTTTATCCTTGAGATGGTGGCATTTGGGCAAAGTCCAATTGCCATACCTCAAAGGGTCCCTTAGGAAGGGGAAAGTGGCCTTGTGACCCATGAGGTGCTTTCCCTAGCTTATAGTTTGGGCATATAACACAACAAGTACAGGCTTTATGTGCCACAGTTGGAGAAATTTTCCAAAAGTATTGTTTTCCCCATAAAATCATCTTTTCAGGTGCCCAATGGATTAATTGGTGTATATGCTGCAGCAGTGGCAATTGTGCTCCAATAGGTACTATGGGTTTCTTATTGGGCCTGAACCACATCTGTGAGGGGGTGTCAAAAATTCCCCCTTTTTGTTGCCATAACTGTTTCTCTTCTTCCATGGCAGTTTCTTGAGCCTGTATAAGGAAGTCTTTTACTGGGTTAGCAGAGTTAATAGGAAGCAGCAGACATTCTTGAGGCTGGATAGGGCAAGCTTTCAAGACTGCTTGTTTAGCAGTTGTATCAGCAAGTTGGTTTCCTTTAGCTTCCAAAGTACCAGATATGGAATGCCCTGGTATTTTAATAATTGCTAGTTGTCTTGGTAGTTGTATAGAATTTAATAATTCTGCAACCTGTTTCCCATTCTTTGTAGGTTGACCTGAAGAGGTTAAAAACCCTCGTTTCCACAGCATTCTGAAGTCACGTGCTGCTCCAAAAGCATAACAGCTGTCACTGTAGATATTTGCTACCTGGTCTCTGGCCAATTGACAAACTCGAGTTAAACCAATTAATTTGGCTCGCTGTGCTGAATTTATCACTGGTAAATAAGAACTCTCAGTATGTCCACTGAGGATGTTACTGCGTATCCAGCCTGATAATGTCCTTGTTCATCCTTTAAGTAAGACCCATCTGTAAACCAAATTAGATTAGCATTATCAATGAGAGTTTCTTGCACATCATTCCTAGGAGTAAGTAGGTAATCAGTTAATAAGATTCAGTCATGGGCATCTTCCTCCTGTGACACTGGAAGTAAAGTGGCAGGGTTAAGATTATTACATCAGGCTAAGGTAATATTAGGTGCAGAGAGCAACAGAACTTCATAGGAGGCTAGTTGGCTCACAGGGTAATGCTGAGTGTGATGAAAATTTAGGAGAGAGTCAACTGAGTGAGGAACATAGATAGTTGAAGGAAACCCCATCACTATTTCTTCCGTGGTCTCACGTAAGAGGGCTTGCATAAGGGCTGCTGCTGAAATGGCTCTCATATGAGGCAGAAGCCCTTTTGCCATGGAATCTAACTGCTGACTAAAATACCCTGTAGGTTGATGTTGATCTCCATGTTTTTGAGTTAAGATACCTAAGGCATTTCCTCTATCTTCGTGTACAAAGAGGAAAAATGGCATGCTGTACTTAGGGTGTCCTGAGGCTGGCGCTTGAGCCAAAATAGACTTTAAGATAGTTACTGCCTTCTCTCCTTCTGGTGTCCATCCAATTAAATCAGGCTGGTCAGACGTTGGTAGTGTATATAAAGGTTGGGCAAAAAGTGAGAAGTTAGGTACCCAGTTCCTATAATATCCAGTTAGTCCTAGCAATCTCCTTAATTGTTTCTTGGTCTTAGCAGAGAAAAAGCCAAGATTTCTTTAATCCTTTCAGAATCAATCAACAGTCCTTCCTTAGATATTAAGTGCCCTTGATACTTTACAATAGGCAGGCAAAGTTGTAGTTTGTCCTTGGACACTTTATGGCCCTTAGATGCTAACTGTTCTAACAGATAAATTGTGTCCTTCTGAGAATCCAACTTAGTCTTTGAACACAAGAGCAGAGCATCCACATATTGAATTAAAGTGGAGTCGTTAGGGAATTCTGTATTAGCTAAATCAGCCTTGAGTAGTGGGAAAAGTAATTGGGGCTTTCAGTATAGCCTGTGGCATAACTGTCCAGGTATACTGGTGATCTTCTCACATGAAGGCAAAAAGATATCGACTATTCTTTTCTACAGGAATGCTAAAGAAGGCACTGCATAAATCAGTGACTGAGAAATAGCAGCTGTTAGTTGGAAGGGCAAAGTGTATGGGTTTGGAACCACAGGATGTTGGGGAATCACAATGTTATTTATAGCTCTCACATTTTGAACAAATCTCCAGCCCTTCCTATTAGGCATTTTTACTGGCAATATAGATGTATTACAGGGACTGGTACAAGGAAATGTAAGTCCCTTTTCAAGAAATTCCTTATGATAGGCCTTATCCCATTTAATGTCTCTGGTTAAGTGGATATTGCCAAATATTAGGTGGAGGCTTAGAGTTGTCCTCAGTCACCTTAATAGCAGTGGCCGAATTAATTTTCCCAATAGATGAAGAGAATGATGACCATAATTCTGTAGGCACTTGTATCAATAGGTCATCAGTTTTCTCTTCTATTTGAGTCATTGATTTCACAATCATCAACCTTTCAGTAACTACATTTTGATCAGCATCTTGATTTTCTAAATGTAAAACCATTTCACCCTTTTGTGAAAAGGCAATATGGGCATTATATGCTTCTAGAAGATCTCGTCCAATCAAGTGAGTTGGAGCACATTTAACCATGAGAAACATATGTTTTCCTGTGATGATTCCTAATTGAAAAATTATTGGTTTGGATTTAAAAACCTGCATTGGAAAATTTGAAAACCCTACGTTTTGAACTGTCTGTTTACTCCAAGGGAGAGGGCAGTGGATAAAGGTAGGGGTGAGGACAGATAATGTAGCCCTGGTATCTACAAGGGCCTTTGAAGTTTCCCCTTTGATAGTTATCTCAGTTTCCTCTAAGGTATTTGTGAGGAGGAGGGGAAGCGCCCTCTGGTAAACCTGGAGCATCCCTATTCCTGTTTCCTGTTTATTGTCGTCATGCCGTAAATCCCATTTGAGTTCCTGGCAATCTCGGTTGAAGTGACCAGGCTTTTTGCAATAGTAACAGGCATGGTCACTTCATTTTTGGTTAGATTTTAAAAGGATGGCTTTTCTTGGGCCACTAAGCTGTTGCAAGCGTATACTCGTAACCTTAGTGGCTTTTTCTTTTCTCTGTAAGGTTTTAGTAGTTCATCTGCAGTAGCGACGAGAGCACTATTGTGCGTTAAAGTCCAAGCCAATTCATGTCTCTTAATTAAGTTTGCTAATTCCTCGTCTAATCCTTCTAAGAAAATTGAATTTAAAGTTGGATCATTTTGATGATCCTGAAAACTTTTGGGAGCCATTCCAGAGTGCTGTTTGAAGGTTTTCTCAAGCCCTTCACAATAATCAGAGATTCTTCAGGGCTATGCTTGTATTGATGGACTTTGGCCCAATCTATTTTCCTGGGAAAAATTACAGGAATGGCTTTATATAAGTCTTGAGCAATATCTCTACACTCCTCAAGGTCATGAGGCTCATGCTTGTGGAAATCCTCCAGGGGATCTCTCCAATTTGCCTCTTTTATGCATTCCTTTGCTCTGCTCTCAGACACCAGCAAATGCACAAGCTGATAAAAATCTGAATATCCTGGTGCATATGTTCCAATAATTAAATGAAATTCTTGAGCAAACCTTAAAGGATCCTGCAAAGAGTTGGAGAAGTCCTTCATTAAATTCTTAAGTTCTGTTCTGGTCTAGGGAGTATACACAAGAACAGGCTTACCTCTACCGGTAACAGGTTTCTCCTTAAAGGGAGACTATAACTTCAGGACTTTCAGTATCTGCTCCCTGAGAGTTACTTCTTGTTTTCTCTAGGGGTGGAGGAGGAGGTGGATGAGAAGGAGGAGGAGGAGGAGGAAGCAGAGTGGACACGTTGGGGTATGGAAGTTCGTAAAGGAAAGGATATAAGGGTGTTGAGGGAGAAGAAGAAAGAGCTGAGCTCTGAGGCGCCAAAGCAGTGGTGGAGGAGATGGAAGAGATAAAGGGGGTGGGACAGCTTCTGACTTCTTATCTTTCCTTAATTCAGAGGCAGTCTCTGACTGTAAAGAAGTCATTTTATCATTATTATATTTTGAAGCCTCTAATTGCCAATTGTAATAAGCTTCCCACTTGTTTTGTTTTAGTTTTATAGTCTGCTTTTTCAGCTTATGTGTACAAATACAGTGGTTTTGACAGGTCAAACATTCCCCACTTTGGCCATTTAAGACCTAAGTCATCCTTAATTAAGGTTTCCTGTTTTGTTAAAGACTTGCAAGCATTGTTTCTGTGTGCATTGTACATGAAACCAGCTGGAGTTCCAGTGCGGGGGTTGGCAGGCTTTACAAGCCTATTTTCCCATTCTATTTTATTTTATTTTTATTATAAAGTCTGAACAATTTCTAAGGACAGCATCGTAGGTCAAAAGTGTGCCGCTTCTGAGTGTTACTCCCTAAAGAAATGTCATAAACACTCTCTTACGTTTCTTGGTTTCTCTTGCTGGCCGTCTAAAATGGCCATGGGGGCTCAGAGCGTGTGAGCAACCAGCTCTTATATGTGCTCCCTTGGACAAGCCTTTAATTAATTAATGTGAATGATAGTGGAGTTCCCTGTGGGACCACGAGCATTGATCCTCTGACACTCCCACAAGGTTCTCAGTCGCCTGAGAATGCCTTTTGGCCTGGAGGAGTGGATGTCCCTTTTCTTCGGAGCTGAGCAAGTTCAGACTCTCATTTCTCTATCAAGCAGTTTGTCCAGACTTTATAAATGCAGATATTTTCAATTTTAAAGCTGAATTAAAAGGACAATCAACTCAGTTCACTCCAAGCTTCTCCTAAGCTCCCCTGGCCTGGGAAATAACTCCTAGGTTTCTCTTCACTTAGGAAACGTACCGGTACCCCTCAAATTTTCTAGTCTCAAGACCTTAAACAGCTCATATAAACTCTTGGAATGTCAACTTAAAATAAGGAGGTTTGGGTTTCAGGAGAGCTTACTGGTGTCACCTGAAGAATGCAGTGACCCAGGGGGGCTCAATGGGCCTCTGTGATACCAAGCGCCGGTTCAATGTAGATTCTGAGTGATCTCCAGTGGCTTTCACTGAAATCCTGCTGTGAATACACCAAGAAATGTCAATGCAAATAATCCACAACCCATCCATAAATCAAAATTGGGATGAATTTATTATGAGCCACCCCTCAAGACCGTATCGCCCAGGAGAGTCCTTTCACAAAGGAAGGGAGCGCTCTAAAGCAGTGAGGTGTGCAGCGTGGTTATATACACTGTCAAAGAGCATACATCACGTATGATAGGAATGTCCCTTTTACAATAGTCATGACATTGCCTTGCCGGCACAGCAGTTCAGTGAACAGAGCAGGTTGGTGGTTACAAAGTGGATGGTCACAAGGTGAGCACAGCAGGTCAGCAATTTAATCCTTAGTTTAGTTTAGGGAGAGATGCTTTTGCTTAAGGAAATGCCAATGTGGAGGAAATTCCATCCTTGTCTTTAAGGGTATTGTTCTTGCCTTTGGGACATGGTAAATATTTAAGCAGATATACAATGCATGCTCAATAGGCCACGTCATGCCCTTTTGGAAACACAAGGTCAGGCCAGATTAGTTTTAACCCAAGTGGCTTCCCCATATGCTCCACTATATCCTATTGCTTGTCATTTTTTTATCAGTATTAATCAAAGACTGCATTCCATTGTGAGAGGTTTTGTTTCACTAGCATGGTTCACTCAATCTGGCATGTTTAATTATTTAGTTCTTTTCTTTTAAAGAGGCAGTAAGTATTCCTGATTTCATTTAGAATCCTGAAAAGATTAAAATAGGCTTCCCATTGGTTGTTTAATTTTATAGCTGGCTTTTTCCAATTGCATAAGCAAATACATCAGTTTGGGTAAACTGAAATTACCCCATTTCTTGAAACACAGAACAGTAATTGCAGGCACACAGATACACACACACACAAGCAAAACAGAGACTAGTCCACCAGATACTGCACAGTCCTTTACTATTCTTTCCCTCAGGAGATGGCGCCTAAACAAGATAGACCCAAAAATCTTTTTGAATCCCCAGGCAGAGGGATTTTACTTGGGAATTTACCCCAAGGTGACTTACCCTGCTCCACATATGAGCCCTTCAACTCACCAGAAGCAAAAACAAACAAACAAACAAACAAATCTAGAATTTGTTTCCTTGTCACAAGAAACGTGTGTCCAGGGCTAGTGGTGCTGGGTCAGACAGAAAGTACTGGGGACAGTCCCTAGGGCAAATCACCTAGGCAGCTGCTGGACTGCTACCCAGGAAATCCCAGTTGGTCTGGGGCCGCAGAGCCGTGGGCAAAGAGCCTCCTGTCTGGCTTGCCAAATTGTTGCCTAACACAAACACAGGTTCATTTACTCATCGCACAGTAGGGCCAATAACTGAAATGTAACATCAGGCTTGTGGCAAGGAAAGAAGGTTTGTTATTACTGAAAGGCAGCCAGACGAGGATTAGGAGCTAAAACTCAGATCCACCTCCTCAAAGGGAAAACTGTGAGGGTTTTTATCTGGGGTTTTAGGTAGGGAAGGGGAGAGTGTGGCCTTGCTGGTTGGCGTCTTCACACCAGCGTGTGTTCAGCATTGTGAGGCTGAAGGTTAACATCTGGACCTTGAATTTCTGGAGAAGACAGCTCACTCATATACTAAGGAGAGACAGGAAGACCTGGTTAGTTTTAAACAACAGTTGATGATGCTGAATATGCACAGCTGTAGTTAGCAAAGATTATCTCAGAATTTTGGCTCTGGGGAAGAATTTTTAACCTCTTTGTTCTCAGTTTCAGTAGGGCAGATTTGTGCGCGTGAGGCAAAGTTAGAGAAGCAGTCCTCCAGGCCCCAGGGACACCCTGAGAAATGACAGCTGTCCAGTAGAAAACAATTGCAACACCACAGAAAGTGTCAAATCAGGTTTCTGACTTTCTGAATCATCAGTTGTAGTAACCAGTGGTTCAAGTGACAAGCTGGCAGAGATTTCTCTGGTTCAGTACATTAGTGCCAGGCTTTGAGGCCTGGAAGAATTAGGGTGTAGATCGGGGATCAGCAATACTGCAAAGGGTCAGTTAGGAAATATTTGAGCTTTGTGGGCTGAGGGGCAAAACCAAAGATAATATGTAGGTTTGCATATGAAATCAAAGATGTGTGCACTTACAAGAGAGGAAAGAAATTTTCACAAACTTTTATTGATAAAATTCAAAATAGTATAATAATAGAGTATATTTTTTTTATAGTAATATGGGACATGGATAACAAGAATGGGACTCTTGTTTTTCCCCAAGGTTGAGGGATAACATTTTGTTTAATTGAGATTCAAAATTAATGTTCCCTATCACCAAGTTGATTATAAATGTTCATCTGTGCTGATCAGTCATGAGATTGTGTGTGTTTCATTTTGGAAAATGTCTTTTCCCACCATAGGTACTGCAAAATACTGATATCAGTTCATGAGCATTGATTCTACTTTATCATAGCCCTTGCGTGGATGTCTGGGAACTCAGCCACTTTACTGATGTTTCAGTTCCAAGGACTTGGGTCCCATAGTCAATGCTGACATTTGCCTTGTCCTCTCTTGTATCCCATTGCCTCTCAGCCTTGCTTTGGCGTTGCTAACACCAGTCCCACCTAGACAGCTGGTTCTGGATTCAGCTCCAGTGTTGGATCTCCCATTGCCAGGGACTAGCGTCTGTCCTTCCTATACCAACGGCCTACGTGGTTAGCTTTCTGCTCACGGCATGCTCACCCTCTCCCTGTGGGTTTTTCTGCCTTTTCCTCCTGGTGGGCCCTCCTTGAAGTTGGCCACCTGCCCACCTATCCCTGCTGTTATGTTATTTGAGGTCTCCCTGCCTTGATGGGCTCCTTCTTGCTGCTGGACCTGAGCCTGGTGTCTGCTTCCCCTTACCACCCCACTCCATGGATCAAGTTTCTGTGGACTTTCCCAGTCTGGCTTGTGCAAAAACCATCCAGGCTCTAGTGCCAGAACCAGAATGAACAGGTTTATGAGACTTAAGGAAGTTGATATCAACAGGCCTCTGGGCCCTTCCCGGGACTACAGCTCGTGGGTTTCCTGTGATTTTAGGAAAGTTCTTAGAATGCTGTGGACACAGGGACCTTGTAGAATGTGAAAAATGTTTATGATTGATGAGGGATGTGAGGGCAGCTGCCTTTCAGAGCACATTCTAGGCCATTAAGCATCAGAATATGCAGAGTGAGGCGTTCAGAACCCAGAAGGTGCCGATTGTTCTGAAGCTGAAGGGAAAAGAAGAGAGAGGCTTCTAAGTTCAAGCAACTTAGGAAGTGTAGGTTCAGATCTGGATGACTGAGACAGTCTATTCCAATGTCTAAGTTGCGTGGAAGGTGTGGATTTGGCTGGTGTCCACTGCCCAGGTGAACTGTTAGGAATAAGTTTCTAAGACTTGAGAGATCGAAAGAGGTTGAGGTTTAGGGTTCAGTTAGGGGAGTTGCTATAGCAGAAAATATAACTAGAGACTGGTTATGACTAGATGTTGGGCAAGGCCAACCTCTCTGCTCTACCTACCTGTACATGCCCTGGGTAGATTCTCTGAGGTTTACTCACTTCAGGAGCCGAAGGACTAAGATATTTCCCCCTTATAATATTTAAAAGTTAGTAATTTAGAGATAATCTGAGATCACCTTAAAAATAAAGAAGACTTTGATGTTGAGTTAAAAAGAAGTTAAAAATCAACAAGACAGTCAGAAACCGAGAGAACAGATCCTGGAGGTCAAAATAAGGGGGAGAGGTCATAAATGAGGCAAAGTCTTAAAAAGAAGGAAAACTGTGAGAAGATGTTTAAAAGGTGTATCAGTCAGGGTTCTCCAGAAAAAAAGAACAGGGATAGAGAGAGGAGGAGGAGGGGGTGGGAGGGGAATGAATTGGCTCACTTGACTGTGGTGGCTAGCAAGATGGAAATTTATAGGGCAGGGCTGGCTGGCAGGCTGTAAACACAGGTTAATGCCCTGGTCTTGAGGCGAATTTCTTCTTCTCTGGTTAAACTCATTTTGTTCTCAAGGCCTTCAACTGGTTGGATGAGGCCCACTCACATTAGTGAGGGTAATGTCTTTTACTTAATGTCAACTGATTGTGGATGTTACCCGTCTACAAAATACCATCACAACACCACCCTAGATTAGTGTTTGATTAAATAACTGGTTGCTATGGCCTAGCCAAGTCAACACGCAAAGCTAACCACCACAGAGGGGAAGATAACAGCAGGAGTGCTGTGAACGAGCGTCCAGCAGATGAGATAGATTGTCCTAAGGGCAGAGAGGCAATTAGAACCCTGAAGCCCAGAAAAATGGAAAGCAAATGTCAGATGTTGAGATAAAAGCCATGGATCCTAGGAATCTCCTAATTTTGAGGCAAATTGTGATGTAGGCTTGATCTTCCTTTTACACATTCAGTTTGAGTCAACAATGACAATAACAACAAAACACCCTGAAGAGGGAATCTGAGGACCTGGTGGAATCTGACTTCTGCGCTGTCACTAACCAAGGTGATCTTGGGCAAGTGATCCGGCCCCTTGGGTCCTGTGGCCTTATCTGCAAAATGACCAAGTTTGATTAGAAGCCAGAGTGAATGGTTGCAGAAGAGAATTCAAAAGTGTATTCACTGCTCAAAGCAAAGTGTTTACACTGACCTTGGATACGTATAAAACCCCTTGGCTGCATATAAAATCCCATATCAAAAGCACTGATGTCTTAGCCCAAACTCCGGAAGATTCTGATTCAATTGAAGTGGAGCCTGGGCTTCAGAATTTAAAAAGATAAAATTAAAAACCTACTTTGGCTGCTTCTAAGTTTATCTTGTGCTGAGAACCACTTGTCAAAGGTATTCAAATACGTTTTGGTTCATTTCTGGATTTTAAAGTCCTGGTAATCCATTGTGGTCCACAGAAGAAGTCTGCAAGACCCTGGATTAGACGATCTTGGTGGTATCTTCTAGTTTGAAAACTAATTCCTTCTGTTACAGCCACTAATGCAGATGTTTCCACTAGTGAGGCCTGTGGGTGGAAGTGGTGAAGTGGGGATGTCCTGGACCGAGAGAGTGATGGGGAAAGAGGACTCAAACCCTCACAGCGATGAAAGGAAACGTGGTTCTTATGCTGAAGATGTTTCCTTACAGGAGTGGACTTCACAGAAAAAGGGGTTTGATGTGATTTTCAGAAATATCCTTAACACTTATGAGTCATTGTATATTAGGATGGATTCTTATCCTCTTTCTTTCCTCTGCTTTTAGGGTTGGAATAGTTTAGAAAAGTATTTTCCAAAGAGTGGACTGCAGCCTATAGGGTTTTTACAATCTTTACGTTAGAAAAGAGTTCTTGAGCTTCATTTGACCAAAGAGGTTATCAAAGGACTGATGTTCTCTGGGATCAAGCTTTGAGAATTTCTGCCTCAGGGTCATTTCAACTAGAAGAGCTTAATGCCCACGATTTACTGTAGCACTCTTTGACCACAGTGCTATTTATTTAGCTTCTTTCATCATAAACCTGTAACCCCTTGGCTGCATGAAGGACTTGCATCAGGATGCTGTGGTCAATATATATATATAAAAAGAGAGAGTTTAATTGGTTAGTGAAAGTTTCCTTGGGTTTGGGGAGTTAGAAGACTTGAGTTCTAGTTCTACCTCTGGCGTCTGGTAACTATGTGACTTGGGACAGGTGAGTCCCATCACTTAACGTCAAATAATCAGAGCCTTACTTTACTCATTTACAAAATAGGGCTGAAATGTTTATAACGGATATTGTTAAGTTTGACATGACATAATGCATATAAAAACATATCAAATTATGAACAATGTAAAAAACAAGACATAATTATCACATAATTAAGTACTTTATATAGGTTCAACAGAGTTGGAATTCCTGCTATGGTTAAAGCACATTTTTAATATGTTGGTTTTCAACTGTGACATGAAGTTTATATAAATGTAGAAACTCCCTGGAATTTCTGTAACAAGGCCTTTTGTTTTGGGTTATTTTTAAAGAAAATAAATGATCAGATTGTATTAAAATTTGATTATTGTAGCATTCTTTTTACATATATTTTGATTAGTATTTAGTATAAACTGTGAAGAGGGCAAGATTGTCTACAGTGTACCGGAAATGAACTTTCATCTCTCAACACTATTGTCACTACAATTTTTTTCCTCTCTCTCGATTGCCCAATCACTGAAGAGCTGTGACCTTCCTAAACATTTAAAAAAGTCAGCCCCACCCATGTAACTCGTACAGTTTCTCTGCCAGACTAGCAAAAGGAAGGAATACTGTAGTCTTCTAGTAAAACAGGTTTATCTAGTTAACAGAATAATGGATTCTATGCTGTCTTTATCAATGGAAGAACCTGTTAAGAAGAACTCTATTAAGAAACTTAAAATAATTTGTATTGTAAGTATACTTTTCAATTCTAGTCTTTCTAGCATTGTGACAAATGTTAAGTGTATGACTCCCCTTTTATATTTGTTTGCGTTGCTATTTAAATGTAATGTTTTGAGTAATTGTGTTCAGTTTTATCCCTTATGACAACTCTAATGCCAAGTTAATACTTTTAATCATATTTTACAAATTTGAGTAACAGCAAATTAATATTTGATCAATCTAAAAAGTTGGGATCAGTGGCAGGACACTTTGCGGCATTGATTTTACTCTGATTATAATTGGTAACCTCCAAAGTTACCTTTTTATTGCATGAATATTTTAAGACCAGAGAGTGAGAAATTAAAATCACCAATCTTATATTCTTTATTGGACTGCTGATTTTATCTCATTTTATTTAACTCCTAGAGATAGTCTCTTTTGACTATTTTCACTTCGTTATTCCTTTATATGGTAAGATCTTCCCTGTCATGAAAAAAAATCTTTCTTTGATTGTATTACTCTTTCTTTTTCCTTTACCATCAAACTTTTGGGAAAGAGGGAGTTGTGTCCACTGCCTGGGTTTTCTCACTACCCAACTTCTGTTCTCTGGCTTTGTGCTTACTGTCATCCCCTCGAAAGTTGGTCCTTCTCCCCTGTCCTTGTCCTGCTGAGTATCCATAACAACAATATATGGATGTTGTTGAGTATTTTCTCATTTTGAATTGTTCTCTCCCTTTGCTTGAATGATGGCCTTGAAATTTCCATTTTTATGACGTTTCTCCTTACTTGCGTTCTTGGCTGATTTATCTTTCTTCTCATTGCACGTTGCACATAGTGTTCCACCAAACCCTGTCTAAGGATCTTTGCTTCGGGCAACCTCATCTTCTTTCATGGTTTTAAGAGTCATATTCTCAACTGAGAATTCTAAGTAAGCCGCCAGCTCTAACCTCTTGCTGAGTTTTGGTCACAGAATTTCAGATGCCTGCTTGCCTTCTCCTCATCCAGGACCTCAGGCCAAAATCAAGTGCACAAAATTCTCTCGCCTATCCTGCTGCAGTTTTCTCCTGACTTCCCTACTCTAGTTAGTGTCACCACCGTTCCGTGACTCAAGCACAGTTTCGAGGAGTAAATGAAACATGTGGAAGCACTGGGCCCAGTGACTGGAACAAAGGAGACCGTGAAGACATTCTATTTATTCAGTATTCTTCTGGGAACTTTGAGTGGTCTTCTAGCTCTTAGGCCGTTTATTATATTTATCCTATCTCACAAAGTCAGGAAATTATAAACTCCTTGGGAAGAAAACCTGGACATCATTTATTTCCCTTCTTTGTGTCTTTCTCGGGTTTTTTAGTACATATAATATTTTAAAATCGTAGTTTGAAAGGTACCCTAATATTCCCAAATTTTAACGAAAGTTTCAATTAACAAATTTAAAAGTATGTACTGTGTTTCTAGGATGTTTTATTCAGCTGAGCCAAAGCCAAATGCTGCGTTCTCAGTGACTGCTGGAGCCTAGAGTGCTCCTCTCTGCACTTTGTAGAGAGCTTGAGATAGGTTAAGATACAGATGCACCTCGATATCAAGAAACTTATTCAGAAGTACATATTTAGAGCAAATGAATATATGGGAGATTAAAAATGAAACTTCTTACTCTCAAGGAGCTTACAGAATAATGCAGCGAGACGCTAAGATTTAACACTACACAGTTTTGAAGCCTCCCAAGGACAGCAAGATGTTTATTTTTCCAGCAAGTTTGAATGTTGAATGGACCAGCCATAACATGTCAACCAAACTATGCCAATTGGTAAATCTATAATGCATGAAATTTACCATGGGAAAGTTTCCCAGTGTTTTGTTGCCTGGTAGTATTCCTAGCCACGCTCCCCTGTGGCTTTTGAGCGTCATAATAAGGAACTAAGTGCGAATGCTGTTATTTAATAACTGTTTATGTCCCCCTTTTCCTCTCCATCCTCTCCACTGAATGCACACCTGCTGGAGGGTCATTGACCCTTGGGATAGCTTTGAAACTTCATATGATCATTGTTTTCATAGTTTTAACATATTTCCCCAATTGTTGAATTCTCTTGTACTGTAAGAGTTAGATATGTTAATTTTTCAGTTGATTTTCAGAATAAATATAAACAAAAAATCAGTAGTTTATGTAGGTCTTTATTATCTAAGCAAATTTTGATGCTATATTTTTCTCCTTCATAAAAGTGGTATATTTTAAACCACAACAAAAGTTACTGGTAGTGTAAAACAGTTTCCTAAACAATCTGTGTGTGTTGCATTTATATTCTTTATGGCAATACATGGTATTCAAGCTCTATCATCCAGCATGCTTATCATTGGACTTGATGGATGGAGAAAGAGGTCAGTGGGAAGAATTCTCTTTAATTATGTCACAGTTTAATTCTAGTCAGAGCATAAAGTCCACTACACTGAAGAGCTTTGTCAGCAGTCGTGGTAATGAATGACACACACGATTTTTGGTCACACAGCTTCCAAGTTACCCTAAATCATTAGATTGAGCTGTAGATGAAAGCAGATTGTTTGCCAGTTAATTAATTGGACACTGTATTTTTAAGATGTTAAGTATTCTCATTATCTTCTGATGAACGGGGTAGGGAAAAAGAACCCTGCTCCCTAGGAATGAAGTAGTTAACATTTCACAGTTTTGGAATGCTTTTAGAGAAATGATTTCCAAACAGCTCTCTAGTTAAGAAAGAAAACTGGGCAAAAGGTAAATGGCTCCATTGGTTTCCTTCACACTTTAACTCAATCTGGGATTAAGCTCACTGGGACTCCTGTATGTGAATTTGAAGATCTGTAATAAATAGTGTTTAAAAATTCTTCCCAAACCTGTATTTCCAGGCATTAAATATAATTACGTACCTCTATCATTGTTGGATCTGGTGTCAGGCATAACTAGCACACTGTGTGCCCTTAATATTCACTGAGGGAGGTTGGTTGTCTTAGGGAGGATTTCCGTACATTTTAAAATATTGTAAGGTCACTTTCCTTTTTTGTAATAGGTTCTTCTCGCTTGGTTGGTGATTGTGTCACTTGGATTAGGGCTGGGCCTTGGACTCAGGCAACCGGAAAAGCAAGGTATACCCCTCAGCAATGCCTCGGAACACGCTATGGTGCCGCTTGCCCCTCACCTTCACCTGTGAACACGTGTGCACTCCTCTCCCAAGCTCTTTCTCTCCTCCATGCGGCGCTCTCTTACGAGGCTTCTCCTTCTGCCAACCCCACTTACTGGGAGCCTGCATCCCTGGTTGGCACTGTCCACTGTCTTTTCTGGATTTCGCTTTTGCCCTCCTCCCCCTGCTCCTTTGCGATTCATATCACTCCAGAGTTTTCTCTGACTTTTCCTCACCTTCATCGAGGACTTTGATCCCTGATCAGAGCTTCCTTCTGTCCCCGCTCCTCCTCTAATCTTTACTGTCTGGTGATAAACTTGGCCTCGAAAGTCTTGGTTGCTCCATTCCCAGGACCTCCTGCCCCACTCCTGTCCCTTGATATCACGTTAGTGTTGCTCCATCCCTGAAATCTCCCTGTGTCTTGGTTGGGCAGTGTCACATTCCTGCAACGTAGTGCAGAATAAAAGCTTCACATTTTTTCTCTCGTAAGAAGGAAAAAAAACAAAAAGGAGATGCATGCCCCAAAATATCAATAGACCTCATGTTTCTTTTGTCATATCCCGTTAGTATGCATAGTAAATAAACCACTTACAAGTGGCTCTATAAAAAGCACTTTCTATAGTCTTGTCATGTGTTGTTTTGACACTTGTACTAAGGGGAAGTATGAGGTCAAATGTTAGATCATTTATTCCCCTTTTTAATTTGGCTGATTAACTACTAGTTTGACTCCAGTGGGGAAAGTCTTCTCACTCCTTCATTAGGGAAGATGACTGACAATCTCCAGTTATGTTTCCATTTAAGAATTAACCATCACTCAGTACCCCTAGTGTAACAGGGGAGCACAGTGGAACAGAAAAGGTGGGCATTAGCTGGAAAATTACTGTCTTTTCTTGCTCCCTTGGCTCTTGTGTTTCTGAACTACAGTACCAGTCCTAGATCTAAGAGATGTCAGCAGGGCATTTTGGTAGTAATATTCTGATGTTAGCGTACACAGATGAATGTCATTTCTTGCTTATTTTGTCCCACAGATCACAAATTAATTGCAAGAGGCATATACTAATCTCTGAAAAAAATCTCGTATTATTCCAGCTCTTTCACTCCCGTCCTTCCTTTAGTACAACTGCTGGTTGGCTTCCCCGAGTCATTGTTCCTTATTCTCTCCCTTCATCTCAGTCCATCAGCCCTCATGTGGCATCGTGCCCTTCCCCCTCCCTCTCCGCCCTCCCAAAGCCTTGATATTTAACTCCAGTCCCTCTTTGCCAGCCTCCTTAACATATGCAGTCCCTCATTCTTCCATCACAACTGTTTCCTAATACCCCACCCTGGACTGTTTTCACCATTCTCCACTCCCATTAAACCACTTTTCATAGGCAATCTATTTTTTTCTAGTTTGAGTTTTTAAACTAGTTTTTCTTGTTTGAGTTTTTATGCATTCTTACAAATTTATTATGCATGCACACACTTTTTACTTATGCTTTTACAGTTGAGTGCTGACTATGTACTAGGTACTATTCTAATTACTGAGGATACATTGGTGAAGAAAACAGCCAAAAATCCTTCAAAGAGTTTACATTTTAGCAGGGAATACAGAGAATAAAAATGTAAATAAGCAAAATATATATTATATGATAGGGAAAATGCTAAGGAATAAGTAAACCTAAAAAAAGGAAATATGAAATATTGAGTGAGGGTGGGGTGGGGTGTGTGTATGAAGTAACTTTTGTAAAGAGCTGAAGGAAGTGAGGGGGAAACAGGGATATTTTGGGGATGAACAGTCCAGGCAAGAGGAAACAGCAGGAGGGAAGGGCCTGGAGCATGCCTGGGCTGTGAAGAATGCCATTTAGAGAATAAAAGGAAGATCAGTGAGCTAGAGCTAAGAGGACCAGAGGGAGGGAGTCATCAAACAAGATCGACCAAGAGGAGCCAGATCAGAGAGGGGTTGGTGGGCCACAGTATGGCCTTTGGCTTCCCTTCTGAGTGTGATGGGAAGTGATTGGAGGTTTTGAGCAGAGGAATGACATGCTATGCTTTGCTTTTCAACACAATCACTCAGGCTGCTGTGTTATAAATAAATTGCAGAGTGAAACTAGGTTGAGAGAGACCAGTTAGGAAATTATTGCAATGACACAGACAATCCTTATGTCTTAGACCAGGGTGGGAGCATTGTAAGTCGTGAGAAAGCTTTGGATTCTGGATATCTTTTGATGTGGTAGATAGATTTTATTGACAGATTGGCTTTGGAGTGAGAAAGAGAGGAGTCGAGAATGACCTCAAGATTTTTGGCATGAGCACCTGAAAATATGACATTTCCATAATTGAGATGGCGAAGACTGTAGAAGGAGCTGATTTCAGGAGAATAATCAGGAGTTTCTTTGGGATGTGTTAAATTTGAAATATCTACTAGGTGTCCAAGTAGAAAAGTGAAGATGGTAGTTAGATGGTAGTTGAAGCTGACTTTAGTGGGCAAGTCCTGGCTGGACGTACAATGTGGCTTCTATCAGCATAATAAGTGGAATTTAAAGAACTGTGACCAGGGCACGCCACCTTTAAAGGATTGGGTAGGTGAGGGGGAAAAGAGCACAGAAGGAGACTAGGAAGGAGTGCCTAGGAGTGTGGGAGGAAAGCCAGGTGATTGTTGAGTCCTGGAATCCAAGTGTGGGAAATGTTTCAGAGGAGGAGAGTGAATGTAAAAATGTAAAGGCCTTTTATGTAAATGATATATAAAAGTTTTTGTCTTCCTTTTTCACTGAGTATTTTTTAAGATCCTTCTAAATTGCTATGCTTGCAATCACTTCTTATGCATCTATCTACTTACTACATAGCACTCTTTGGCATGTATCCAACACACCATTTGACTTACGCCCTCTACCAGTGCTGGATACCCAAGTGACTTTAGTTCCCTGACACCACGTAAATCCTGCAGGTTCCCTAATGGATCTGTGTTGGATTTGCTTTGTCACATAATTTGCTCTGTCCCAGTAATGGCAGTCCTGGATCTTAGGGTTTACATTTTAGCTTGAGTAAGTAGTCCCTGGTTGCTTTCTAGAATGGCTGCCACAGCATACCCTGCCTTTACCATGCTTTCCACTAACCCTGGCATTATCTGGCTCCCTCATTTTTGGCAGTTAGAGTTGGGTATAGAGTGAGATGTTTAATTTTAATTTGTGTTTCTCTGTCCTGCTGCTCCAGTCTGTGTTGCTTGCTCTCTTGGTTTGTTTGGTGTATGGTTGGTGTTTCCTTAGCCTCTCCATTGTGCTGGATCTCATATTTTTTGGATCTCTTTTTTTTGTTTTACTTACTCATTTGGCTGAAGAACATCCTTCAGTAACTTTGTAATATAGGATGCATGAGAGACATAACTTGAGTGCTTACCTGTCTAAAGACGTGTTCATCATCCTAACCTAACACTTGAGAGGTTGGCTAGATATTGAATTCTAAGATGAAAATAATTTTCCTCCACAAATTTGAAGATGTTACCTTCCTATCTTCTGGCTTCCAGTGTCCTTATTAAGAAATTTGATAATGTTCTGACTTGTGACCCTTTATGGGTTGCTCATAATCTTTCTCTGGGAGCTTTCAAGATCTCTTTATCCCTGCTGATCGCTTGGAGTGAGTTTTGCCCTAGGAAAATGGGTGAGCAATTTCATTGTAATAATTTACACTCGTTGGTTCTGGGAAATTTTCTAAATATGATTTCTTTGATAATATCTTCTCCATTTTCTTTGTTTTCACTTTTAGGTACTACCTCCCAGTTTTGAGGTCAACTAAATAGTGCCTTTAATTACATCTGTAATTACATTACATTTATTACTATAAATGTACTTAATTACTATAAATGTAATTACATTTAATTACATCTTTTCCATATAAGGCAACATATTGATAGTCTTGGGGATTAGGGCATGGAATCTTCTTGGGAACCGTAATTCTCCCTACCACACCCCTCTATTGAATTTTTTATTACTGCTCTCATGTTTTTATTTCCAAGAGCACTCTGAATGTTATTTCTCTCTTTTTAATTATAGCTTTCTTTCTTATTTCATGGATGTAATATCTTCTCTTTGCAGAGGATCTCAATATTAGTTATGTGTGTGTGTGTTTGTGCACGTGTGTAACTCTTCTGCTCCTTGCATTGTTTCCTTTTCCACCAAGTTTTTCTTTTTTCCTGTTTGTTTTGGTCTTTGTCTTTCATGCTGGATGCTCCCTGCCATACTCAGATGTCTGGTAGCCATCTTTTCACATTTAAGAGTAAGGCTGATTCATCTTTTCTCATCATAGCTACTCCTCTGTGTCTGCTGTCCCTGTGATGAGAGCCACTCCTCCTAATTTCCTCCAGATTATGAACCTTCTATTCTCTAGTAGGAGGTGGGGCAGGTAGTCGTGGCTCCATATCCAGACTTTCAACCAATTCCACTATGTTTAGCCTCTGCCTGTCCCACCCACTGTCATCTTATAGTGCCTGGTGTCTCTGAGTCTGGAACCTCTCTAGGGTCCTAGGGGAAAATCACTCATTATTTATCACTCTTTATTTATTACTTTGCACTGATGGATCATACAGCACCATAACAATTACCTAGTTGTCTGTCATAGTCTGTGCTAGTACTTCTGTGTGCTTCTACCATCTAGCTATGAGATATTGGATACTCTCTAAGCATTGATTTCCTTATTTCCTTCACTCTACAGGCAGCTGCAGGAGAAGATGCTTTGATTCTTCATATAGAGGATTGGAGGGCTGCAGGTGTGATGTGGGATGTAAAGACCGAGGCGACTGCTGCTGGGATTTTGAAGACACCTGTGTGGAATCAAGTATGAATTCCAAGCATAAGTTTATTAGCACATTGATTGTGCCATCATTGCTGCACGCGCAAATGCTCACCACACACCTTGTGATCAGTTTGCTAGGGCTGCTGTAACAAAGTGCCAAAGACTGGGTGGATTACACCACAGAAATTCCTTTTTTCACAGTTCTAGAAGCCAGAAGTCCAAGATCTTTGTTTCTTCTGAACACTGAGAGAAACTCTGTTCCGTGCCTCTCTCCTAGCCTCTATTGGGGTGCTGGCGATCTTGGCGTTCTCTGCCTTGTGGCAGCCTAACTCCAAACTCTGCCTTCATCTTCATGCGGGTTCTCCCTGAGTCTTCACAGTCCTCCCTGTGTGTGTCCGTGTTCAAACTTCCCCTTTTTGTAAGAACCCCCGCCACGCTGGATTAGGGCCCGTCCTAATGTTCTCACTTTAACGTGATTATCTGCAAAGATCCTTTTCTAAAGTCAAGTCACATTCATGGCAGCGAGGGTTAGGACTTCCACGTTTCTGAGGGCGTACAATTAAACCCATAACGTCTTGTATGCAGGAGCTAGGATTATGCTGTCTCCCTTTGCAGTGCTAAATGCAGAATCTACACTTCAGTTAGCTGAGGTTGAGGAATAACCTACAGCAGATGAAATGCCACATAATTGCTTATGTTTCCATGGAGTTTCACTATGGTGTAAGTTAATGCTCTTATTTAGTTTCATTTTCAGTAGTTCTCAGATTTCAGGTGCATAAGGCTCACTAGGAAGGCTGGTGATTCTTGGTGATTCTGATGCCAGCGTCCTCAGAACACAACTTAAGAAACTTTGTTCTCTAGGTGGAAGACACAGTTTGCAATGTTTGATTTCTAAGAAATCAGGGAAGGTGGGGAGTCTAGAGGATCAGGAGAGTGAAGGTTAGAACAGTAGAGCTCCTTACGTTATGCTCTCTGCGAAGGGCAGGAGGGAGGGGATGACCTAGTCTAGATAAAGTCTGTATTCCCTTTCCTTAATCTCCTGAAATCTTTTCTTTCTTAGTAAATACTAAACAGTGAGGAATGAAGAATGCTGTGCACAACTGAAGCACGCAGCAGCCCCCTCTCCCATGGGTCTGTCTAAGCGCAGGACTGATAGTGATTGTAGTCACTGCTCCCAAGCAGGTGCGCTGGGAAGCAGCCTCACTGCAGCCCCTGGTTGTTCTTAGCGTCGGGACTTGTTTAAACTGACCTCGTCCTAAGTCTATAGCCGGGGAGACACCAGAGGCCTGGTGGGGAGCTGCTGTACCACTGCTGTCACTCTCAGCTGGGAGGCCCCTGACCTGCCTTCACTCTTACGGGCCTGACCATGCTCCTGTTCCTTCCTTGCTGCCTGTCTGTAGACAAGGCTGGGCAAGGCTGCTCTTGAGTGGGAGCAATCGCTGAGGGTTAGTGGTGCTTCACCATCGGGAGCTCCTACCCTTGGGTGAGAATGGGATTGATGTTTAGAGTTTCTCCAAACTCAGAGGTGAACCTCTCTAGGTAGCCCAGCATCTCTCTCTGCGACTCATGCCAAATGAAGAAAAGTGGTGGACTGTCCCTTATTTGTGTTATGTAATTTCATTTACTAATGCAGGTAAATCAAGAATTTGTACAATAAGACAGGGAGAAATGCATTAAATTTATATTTTTAGTATTGGATACTTAAAATAAGTTAAATGCTCAGAACTGAATTGTGTAATTTTACAGCTCGAATATGGACCTGCAATGCGTTTCGTTGTGGGGAGACCAGACTAGAATCCAGCCTTTGCTCTTGTTCAGATGACTGTTTGCAGAGGAAAGACTGCTGTACTAACTATAAGAGTGTTTGCCAAGGTAAGCAGAGGATGTTGACCCATTTGCCTCTGAGAGTGCAGTGACCTGAAGCTGGCTTAGGCTGCAAAAATTTAAACAAGTCAGAGAATCTTTAGCTAGTCCATATAGAAGAAAAGACGAAATGTGTTCACTGTGGGAAGAAATGTGGTTTTTGCACCATAGAGGAAGGGAGGTCATATCATAGATATTAGTGAAAAGAAGAGAAAGCTTAAAGTCCTGTATTTCTCTGTAAGGCATGGTCTTTTTCAGTCCAGTGACTCTTCTAGACTTTTGGTTTGGGACACCAGATGGCATATCCTAAAGGCAAAACCTCATGAAAGAGGTTATCTGGAGCAAACATTGGTTCATTATACCTATGTTATTGTTGAAACAACTGTGTCCTGAGAGGTTCAGTTATGGATTTAGGATCCCCAGGGAGTTAATGCAGAGCCAAAATTATAATCCAGGTTATTCAGTTTTGATTCCACTTGCTGGCCAGTGGTGTAGCAGTTAAGTTCGCACACTCTACCTTGGTCACCTGGGGTTCATGGGTTCAGATCCTGAATGCGGACCTACACATTGCTCATCAAGCCCTGCTATGGTGGCATCCCATATACAAAAATAAAGGAATATTGGCACAGATGGTAGCTCAGGGACAATCTTCCTTAAGCAAAAAGACAAAGATTGGCAATGGATGTTATCTTAGGGACAGTCTTCCTCATGAAAAAAAAGGCTGAAGTGGTAACTCTGTTTTTACATAATATTTCTTGATATTTATAGTGAATATTATATCATTAAAAATCCCTCTGAGCGATGTCCGCATAATGGCGGAGTGAGTTCTTCCCTCAGTCTCTTCCCTTTAGTTACAAGTAAATGGACATTCATTAACCAGCAGAAGACTTTCTACACAGCCCAACAGGATTTTTTTTTTTTTAGAATGAACACATGCTAAAGATTTATTAACTAAAAATGTATTAACTAAATGTGAAGAGTTAGCTAAAGACTTATTAACTCATTAATTATTGAATTAGCAAGATAATAAAGCTGTTCAAAGAGTATTTTGAAGAACTGGGTAGGGGCCGGCTCTGTGGCCAAGTGGTTAAGTTCACATGCTCCACTTCGGTGGCCTGGGATTTCGCTGGTTCGGATCCTGGGTGTAGACATGGCACCGCTCATCAGGCCATGCTGAGGCGGCGTCCCACATGCCACAACCAGAAGGACCTGCAACTAAAAATAAACAACTATGTACCGGGGGGCTTTGGTAAAAAAAGGAAAAATAAAATCTTTAAAAAAAAAGAACTGGATTTAAGAAGAATTTTAGAATAAGACTGATCTATAGGGCAGTAAAAAAATGTAACCTTGGGGGCTGTCGTTTCTACCTGACAGAAATTATTTGCATTTCCACTGTATCTACCTTCAAGTTAATACCTAATTCCACAAAGTCTAAGATCTTAATTCATGTACAAGTCATACAAAAAGGTCTGTTCAAAAGTCAAACAAAGGAACGTTACCCTAGATAATGAAATAATCCATGAGCGGGCTGGTTAAACGATGCCCCAGTGTGACACTAAAGCACACACTGCACTCTGCCTTACAGCCAACCAACAGGATTTTTGAGAGATCTACACATCTGAAGGTGGATTGACTGGATCTCTGGGAGGCAGTGGAATTAAGTAAGCTCACCCCCTTCCCCTCCCCAGTGGCAGCAAGACAGTTCATGGATCCTCACACAGCATCTACTCACAACTGTAAGAGAATGTAGGGACAACCTGGCATGCGCAGATGCTTTTGGAGTTGCAGCCCAGCCTGCAGGATTGCCCAATGTGCCGTGGTGACCCCACCCATGGGAATGCTCTACAGCAAGTGGCATGGCTTAGCCTCCAAAGAGATTGAAACTCTAAGCAAAAAAAACAAACAAAACTTCTGGATATGAAGAACACACTTAATGAGATTTTTAAAAATCTAGAGTCCTTAATAAATAGAGCTGATGTTATAGAGGATAGAATTAGTGATTTAGAGGATAGAAATATAGAAATGCTTCAGGTGGAGGAGGAGAGAGAACTAAGATTTTTTAAAAATGGGGAAATTCTTCAAGAAATGTCCAACTCAATTAGGAAAAGCAACATAAAGTTAAAGGTATTCCAGACAGAATGGGGAAATTCTTCAAGAAATGTCCAGCTCAATTAGGAAAAGCAATATACAGTTAAAGGTATTCCAGACAGAGAAGAGAGGGAGAAAGGAGCAGAGAGCTCATTCAAAGAAATAATAGCCGAGAACTTCCCAAATCTGGCAAAGAAACTATACTTACAAGTACATGCAGCCAAAAGAACTCCTAATTACATCAGTGCATAAAGACCTTCTCCCAGGCGTGTACTATTAAAACTGGCAAAAGTAAATGATAAAGAAAAAATATTGAGGGCTGCAAGGCAGAAGAAAATAACTTACAGAGGAATCCCTATCAGGCTTTAAGTGGATTTCTTGGCAGAAACCCTATACACTAGGAGAAAATGGAATGATATATTCAAAATGCTAAAGAACAAAAACTTTCAAGCCATTTATGATAAAAACTCTGAACAAAATGGGCATAGAAGGAAACTACCTCAATATAATAAAGGCCATATACGACAAACCCATAGCTAACATCATACTCAATGGGCAGAAACTGAACGCCATCCCCCTGAAAACGGGAACGAGACAAGGATGCCCTCTATCACCACTCTTATTTAACATAGTACTGGAGGTCCTGGCCAGAGCAATCAGGCAAGAAAAAGGAATAAAAGGAATCCAAATAGGGAGGGGAGAAGTGAAACTCTCGCTGTTTGCAGACAACATGATCTTATATATAGAAAACCCCAAAGAATCCATTTGAAAACCGTTAGAAGTAATTAACAACTACAGCAAAGTTGCAGGGTATAAAATCAATTTGCATAAATCAGTAGCATTTCTATACTCCAGTAATGAACCAACAGAAAAAGAACTCTAGAATACAATACCATTCACAATCGCAACAAAAAGAATAAAATACCTTGGGGTAAATTTAACTAAGGAAGTGAAGGACCTATATAATGAAAATTACAAGGCCTTTCTAAGAGAATTGGATGACGACATAAGATGGAAAGACATTCCATGTACATGGATTGGAAGAATAAACATAGTTAAAAATGTCCGTTCTGCCTAAAGCAATCTACAGATTCAACGCCATCCCAATCAGAATCCCAATGACATTCTTTACAGAATTAGAACAAAGAATCCTAAAATTCATATGGGGCAACAAAAGACCCCGAATTTCTAAAGCAATCCTGAGGAAAAAGAAGAAAACGGGAGGCATCACAATCCCTGACTTCAAAACATACTACAAAACTACAGTAATCAAAACAGCATGGTACTAGTACAAAAACAGGTGCACAGATCAATGGAACAGAATTGAAAGCCCAGAGATAAAACCACACATCTATGGACAGCTTATCTTTGACAAATGAGCTGAGGGCATGCAATGGAGAAAAGAAAGTCTTTTCAACAAATGGTGCTGGGAAAACTGGAAGGCCACATGTAAAAGAATGAAAATTGACCATTCTTTTTCACCATTCACCAAAATAAACTCAAAATGGATCAAAGACCTAAAGGTGAGACCTGAAACCATAAGGCTTCTGGAAGAAAATGTAGGCAGTACACTCTTTGACATCAGTATTAAAAGGATCTTTTTGGACACCATGCCTTCTCAGAGAAGGGAAACAATAGAAAGAATAAACAAATGGGACTTCATCAGATTAAAGAACTTCTTCAAGACAAATGAAAACAGGATTGAAACAAAAAAAACAACCCACTAACTGGGAAAAAATATTTGCAAGTCATATATCTGACAAGGGCTTAATATCCATAATATATAAAGAACTCTCGCAACTCAACAACAAAACATCAAACAACCCAATCAAAAAATGGGCTGGAGACATGAACAGACATTTCTCCAAAGAAGATACACTGATGGCCAATAGGCACATGAAAAGATGCTCATCATCGCTGATCATCAGGGAAATGCAAATCAAAACTACACTAAGATATCACCTTACACCCGTTAGAATGACAAAAATATCTAAAACTAATACCAACAAATGTTGGAGAGCTTGCAGAGAAAAAGGAACCCTCATACACTGCTGGTGGGAATGCAAACTGGTGCAGCCACTATGGAAAACAGTATGGAGATTCCTCAGAAAATTAAAAATAGGACTACCATACGATCCAGCCATCCCACTACTGGGTATTTATCCAAAGAGCTTGAAGTCAGCAATCCCAAAAGTCCTGTGCACCCCAATGTTTATTGCAGCACTGTTTACAATAGCCAAGACGTGGAAGCAACCTAAGTGTCCAGCAACAGACGAATGGATAAAGAAGATGTGGTACATATATACAATGGAATACTACTCAGCTGCAAAACAGAACAAAATCATTCCATTTGCAATAACATGGATGGACCTTGAGAGAATTATGTTGAGTGAAATAAGCCAGCAAGAGAAGGATAATCTGTGTATGACTCCACTCATATGAGGAATTTAAAATTATGGACTAAGAACAGTTTAGTGGATACCAGGGGAAAGGGGGGGTGGGGGGTGGGCACAAAGGGTGAAGTGGTGCACCTACAACATGACTGACAAACATTAATGTACAACTGAAATTTCACAAGATTGTAACCTATCAATAACTCAATAAAAAAAAAAAAGAACAAAAACTTTCAGCCAAGAATACTCTATCCAGAAAAACTATCCTTCAGAGATGAGGGAGGAATAAAAGCTTTCCCAGGGAAACAAAAGCTGAGAGAGTTCATTGCCACTAGACCTCCCTTACAAGAAATAATGAAAGAATCCCTCATACCTGTAACAAAAAGGCAAAGGATTACAAAACAAGGAGATAAATGGAATCTGAACATTCCAGCTCTATGTCAGAATAGGTCACTAAACATTTAATTATAATGTAAAAGACAAGGGAAGGAAAGCATCAAAAATAACCGTAACACTTTAATTTAGTCACAAACTCACAACACAGAATGGAAGAATTTCTGCAATGAAAAGTCAAAAGGAGAAGAGGAAAGAGATGGAACTTGCTTATGCTAATGGAGGAAAGATGCTGTCTTAAAATTGACCATCTCATGAGATCTTTTATACAAACCTCATGATAACCACTAAAGAATAAATCACAGCATAGCACAAATCATAAACAAAGATAAAACCATGACAGAAACCCACCAAACTGAAATGGCAGTCAGAAATACAAGAGAAAAAACAATGGAAATATAGAATTACTGGAAACAAGAGATAAAATGGCAGTACTAAGCCTTCATATATCAATAATCATTCTAAAATTAAATGGATTAAATTCTCTAATGAAAAGACACAGAATGGTTGGATGGATTAAAAATCAAGACCTAACAATATAATGCCTCCAGAAAACACATCTAAGCTCTAGGCTCAATGTGAGAGGATGGAAGATGATACTCCAAGCAAATGGCAAATAAAAGAAAGGTGTTGCCATACTTATGTCAGACAAAGCATACTTCAAGTTAAAAGAGACAATGAGAGACAAGGAGGGGCAATATGTAATAAAAGGGGCATTCTGCCAAAAGAGAATAACACTTATGAATATATATGCACCTAACAAAGATGCGCCAGAGTATATAAAGCAACTGTTAACAGACCTAAAGAGAGAAATTGACAGCAACACAATAATAGTAAGGGACCTTAACACCCCTCTTACATCGATTGATAGATCATCCAGACAGAAAGTCAACAAGGAAATAGTGGCCTGAAACAAAATACTACATCAGATAGACTTAATAGATATATATAGAACATTCCATCCAAAACCAGCAGAATACACATTGTTTGTAAGAGCACATGGAACATTGTCAAGGACAGACTATATGTTGGGAAACAAGGCAAGCCTCAATAAATTTAAAACAATTGAAATCATATCAAGCATCTTTTCTGACCACAATGCTATGAAACTAGAAATCACCTATAAGAAAATGCTAGGAAATTCCCAAATATATGGAGACTAACCAACATGATACTTAACAACTCTTGGATCAATGAAGAAATCAAAGGAGATATAAAAAAATAAGAGACAAATGAAAATGAAAACAGAACATACCAACTCTTATGGGATGCAGCAAAAGCTGTCCTAAGAGGGAAATTAATAGCAATACAGGCCTACCTCAACAAACAAGAAAAGTCTCAAATAAGGAATCTTAGTCTACCCCCAACAGATCTAGAAAAAGAAGAACAAACAAAGCCCAAAGTCAGCAGAAGGAGGGAAATAATAAAAATTAAGGCAGAAATAAATGAAATAGAGACTAAATAAACAATAGAAAACATCAGTGAAATTAAGAGCTCGTTCTTTGAGAACATAACAAAAGTTGAGAAACCCTTAGCCACACTCACTAAGCAAAAAAGAGAGAAGGCTCAAATAAATAAAATTAGAAATGAAAGAGGAGAAATTACAATGGATACCACAGAAATACAAAAGATTTTAAGAGCATACTATGAAAAACTATATGCCAATAAATCGGACAATCCAGAAGAAATGGATAAATTCTGACTCATACAATCTTCCAAAACTGAACCAAGAAGAAATAGACAATCTGAATAGACCAATCGCAAGTAACAAGATTGAAATAGTAATCAAAAAAACTTCCAAAAATTAAAAGTCCAGGACCAGATGGATCCTCTCAAGAATTCTACCAAACATTCAAAGAATTTAATACCTATCCTTCTCAAACTATTCCAAAAAATTGAAGAAGATGGAATGCATCCTAACGCATTCTAGGAGGTCAACATTACCCTGATACCAAAAACAGACATGGAAAACACAAAGGAGGAAAATTACAGGCCAGTGTTGCTGATGAACATAGATACAAAAATCCTCAACAAAATATTGACAAATTGACTACAGCAGTACATTAAAAGGATCACACACTATGATAAAGTGGGATTTATATCAGGGACACAGGGATGATTCAACATCCTCAATTCATTCAATGTGATATACCACATTAACAAAATCAGGAATAAAAATCACATGATCATCTCAATAGATAGAAAGCATTTGAGAAGATCCAACATCCACTTATGATAAAAACTCTCAGTAAAACAGGTATAGAAGGAAGGCACCTCAACCTAGTAAAGGCCATGTATGACAAACCCACAGCCAACATCATACTTAAGAGTGAAAAACTGAAAGCCATCCCCCTAAGAACAGGAATAAGACAAGGGTTCCCAATCTCACCACTCCTATTCAACATAGTACTGGAGGTTTTGGCCAGAGCAATTAGACAAATAAAAGAAATTAAAAAAAAAAAAAAAAGGAATCCAGATTGGAAAGGAAGAAGTAAAACTCTTGCTGTTTGAAGACTATATGATTCTATATAGAGGGAAACCTAAAGAATATACCAGAAAGCTATTAGAAATAATCAACAACTACAGCAAATTTTCAGGGTACAAAATCAACTTACAAAAAATCAGTTGCATTCCTATACACTAATAATGAACTAGCTGAAAAAGAAGTCAGGAATACAATTCAATTTACCTTCGCAACAAAAAGAATAAAATATCTAGGAATAAATTTAACCAAGGAGGTGAAAGACCTGTACAATGAAAACTATAAGACATTGTTCAAAGAAATTGGACAAGGCATAAAGAAATGGAAAGCTATTCCATGCTCATGAATTGCAAGAATAAACATAGTTAAAATGTCAATATTACCTAAAGCAATCTGCAGATTCAATGCAATCCCAATTAGACTCCCAATGACTTTCTTCATGGAAATAGAACAAAGAATCCTAAAATTTCTATAGAACAACAAAAGACCCCAAATAGCCAAAGGAATCCTGAGAAAAAAGAACAAAGCTGGAGGCATCACAATCCCTGACTTCAAAATATACTACAAAGATATAGTAATCAAAACAATATGATATTGGCAGAAAAACGGACACACAAATCAATAGAACAGAATTCAAAGCCCAGAAAGAAAACCACACGTCTACGGACAGCTAATTTCATCAAAGGAGCCAGGAACTTACAATGGAGAAAGGAAAGTCTCTTCAATAAATGGTGTTGGGAAAACTGGACAGCCAAATGCAAAAGAATGAAAGTAGACCATTGTCTTTTACCATACATAAAAATTTGCTCAAAATAGATTAAAGACTTGAATGTAAGACCTGAAATCATAAACTCCTAGAAGAAAATATAGGCAGTACACTCTTTGACATCAGTTTTGGCAGCATCTTTTCGAATACTATGTCTACTTGCGCATGGGAAACAAAAGAAAAAATAAACAAATGGGACTACATTAGACTAAAAACCTTCTGCAAGGCAAAGGAAACAATGAACAAAATAAAAGACAATCCATCAACTGGGAGAAAATATTTGCAAATCATATATCTGACAAAAGATTCATTTCCAAAATATATAAAGAACTCATAGGGCCTGGCCCTGTGGCATCGTGGCAATGGATTGGCCGGATCTTAGCTTAGGGCCAATCTTCCTCACCAAAGGAGAAAAAAAAGAACTCATACGACTCAACAACAAAAAACAAAACAACCCAGTCAAAAAATGGGCAGAGGATGTGAACCGACATTTTTCCAAAGAAACTATACAGACGACCAACAAGCACATGAAAAGATGTTCAATGTCACTAATTATTAGGGAAATGCCAATCAACTACAAATGAGATATCACCTCACACCTGTCAGAATTGCTATAATTAACAGGATGAGGAATAATAAGTGCTGGAGAGGATGTGGAGAAAAGGGAATCCTTTGACGTTGCTGGTGGGAATCAAAACTGGTGCAGTCACTATGGAAAACAGTATGGAGATTTCTCAAAAAATTAAAAATAGGAATACCATATGATCCAGCTATCCCACGACTGGATATTTATCCAAAGAACATGAAATCAACAATACAAATAGATCTATGCACCCCTATGTTCATTGCAGCATTCTTCACAGTATCCAAGACATAGAAGCAACCCAAGTGTCCATCAACTGATGATTAGATAAAGAAGATATGGTAAATATATACAATGGAATGCTACTCCACCATGAAAAAAGAAAAAATTGTCCCATTTGCAACAACATGGATGGACTTGGAGGGTATTATGTTAAGAGAAATAAGCCAGAGAGACAGACAAATACCAAATGATTTCACCCATATGTGAAAGATAAACACAGGGATAAAGAGAACAGATTAGTGGCTACCAGAGGGGAAGCAGTTTGGTGGGTTGTGGAAAAGGTAAAGAGACACGTATGTATGGTGAGGGATAAAAACTAGTCTATTGGTGGTGAGCACAATGCAGTCTATACAGAAACTGGTATATAATAATGTATGCTTGAAATTACACAGCTATAAACTAATACGACCTTAATAAAAATTTTTTTTAAATCCCTCTAAATTCACAAAGGCAAGTATTGTTTCTGGTTTGCTTATTTCTCTAATGAATTCACTGACCATACTGCCTCTGACCTCTATGTTCTCCTGTCTTTTGTCCCAATCTTATTACTCCTGACTTTTATCTCAAGACTGACCCTCAGTTCATGTGGCAAATTTTCACACTGAATTCATCACACAATATTGTTTGAATTTAACAGCAACAAAAATAATGTTTATAAGTAGTCTTGAAGTTTACCCTACCACCAATTGGTTACTTTGATGGAGTTAATTTAATCATTTCAATTTATTTTTTAAATAAATGTAAATGTTTTCTCACTCTAAGGAGTCAACTCTTTATATTTAAAGATGTTCAAAGATTTTTGCCAAAATTATACCTTTAGAGAGTACTTTGAGGGGATTTGAATAATTTTTGTCCAAGAAACCAGCTTGTTACTTTTCATTTTAAGTTTAGAATTTTTAAAAACTTTATGATAAATTTCTAACATATACAAAGTAGAGAACAGTATGATGTTTTCATCATCTAGCTTCTGCAATGATCAACTCATGGCCAATCTTGTCTCGTATTGACGCAGTATAATTTTCAAAAAGATAAAAACACAACTCTCATATGAATGTAAAGTGAACATGTCAAAGATTTATTAACTCATTAATGAGATAACCAACTGGAATATTAAGCTGGCTCGAAGAGAAATCAAGAAACTAAGAATATGTAGGACTAAAAGAATGTTGGAATACAATCACTAGAACTCTAACTTTTGGTGGGACAGAAATTATTTGCTTTTTTACAGGATGATGTATTTGCTACCAGACAAGAATCAGTTGTGTGGCTATTCATTTCCACCAATTAACTGCTACCCTTACTGAGTTGTGAAATGAATTGTAAAGAATAAGCTAGCTAAAGGTACATACTCCTAGGTAATGAGATAATCCATAGGTGGGCTTTTTTTGATAATTCCTACTTTGAAATGAAGTTTAGTGATCAGACCTACTTTTGCTGATTTCCAAGTTCTGGATTTTTTTTCTTAATAAAATATACTCTTTTTTCCCCCAACCTATTTCCCAAAATTTTAGATAATTTCAAAGCAATCCCTAGAGTTAATATCATTCATCTGTAAATATTTTCCATATGTATCTAAAAAAGATAAGGATTTAACAAAATTAGAATACCACCAATATATTTAAAAATATCACTGATAATTATTTATTGTCCTCAAACATCCAGTGTTCAAATTCTTCTGTTTGTTTCATATTTTTTTAAAGATTGTTCGAAGTATGATCCAAATAGATCCACACATTGCAATTGGCTGATATGTTTCAAGTTTTTTAAAAGTAGGTTCTTGAGCCAGCTCTCACAGCCTCGTGGTTAAAGTTCAGCACTCTTTCTACTTTGGGGGCCTGGGTTAGTTTCCCAGTCCAGGAACCACGTCACCTGTCTGTCAGCTGCCATGCTGTGGCAGGAGCTCACATAGAAGACTGGAAGGACTTACAACTAGGCTATACAGTCATGCACTAGGGCTTTGGAGAGGAGAAATAAGAGGAAGATTGGCAACAGATGTTAGCTCAGGGCCAATATTTTCCTGCCAAAAAAAAAAAAGTTAGATTCTCTCTTCTACCTTTCTTCCCCTTGCAATTTATGTGTTGGAGAAATGGGACCATTTGTCCTCTAGAGATTGCAGATTGCATGTCCTGTGACTTAAGCAGTGTGTCGTGTCCTATATTTCTTGACAGCTGGTGGTTAGAGCCAAAGGATGGTTTAGCTTCGGGTTTTGTTTATTTAACACATATACTCATAGGTGGAGGTGTTACTTCCAGTAAGAGGCACGTCTTGTCTGCTTGTCTCTTTTTGGGGGGATGTTAGCCACTGAGGATCATTGCCTAGATCCACTGGTGTTGCAAATAGTCACATTCATGGTCTGTCATTTATACTTCATAAATTAGCTGGAGTGTCCTATAAACAGAAACATCCATGGAGTAAGAATTTTATATTTTTTTTGAGGAAGATTAGCCCTGAGCTAACATCTACTGCCCATCCTCCTCTTTTCGTTGAGGAAGACTGGCCCTAAGCTAACATCTGTGCCCATCTTCCTCTGTTTTATGTGGGACGCCTACCACAGCATGGCTTGACAAGTGGTGACTAGGTACACACCCGGGATCCGAACTAGCGAACCCTGGGCCACCTAAGTGGAACGTGTGCACTTAACTGCTGCGTCACCCGGCGGCCCCCATGCAGTAAGAATTTTTTAGTTAAGATCTTAACTATTTGTTTTTTCAGTTTTTCCCATTTGATATCAATTATTCTCATTGGCTATTTCCTTTTTTTAATGCCGTCTTTTCTCTTTTCTTTAAATTGTATATCTATCTTTATTAAGTACTTTTTTTAGCAATTGGGAAAGCATTGTCCCTGAGGAAAAAACCATTCTTAAAAGAAGAAGGAAGAAAATGTCCCTCTCTGGCTAGAGGCATCCCCTTTGTTTTTCTGGGTGAGATGGGCTTCCTGGTGTTCAGTTAGTGTAGATTTCTGATCTGTGTGGGTCACTAGGGGCACTGACCTGCCAGCGTGTGAAATGGCGCTAAACACGTTCTGGAAGAATTGAGCCACTGGAGGGACAGGAGTTAAGCAGTTTTGAAAGGTCATGTCCATTGAACTTTTGCTTCTCTTTTCTTGTCCGTGGGGCAGCCATCTAAAGCTTTTGATCCGCTGCTTTTCAGGAGAAAGCCCATGGGTACAAGAGGAGTGTGGCACAGCCCAGCAGTCTCGGTGTCCAGAAGGGTGAGAACGCCATGGGGATTTTTATCCTCCTTTCACAGACGGCACCCGGGAGTGTAGCTGAGGGGCAAGGGGGAGTTTCCTCCACTCTGTTTAGGTTGTAAAATGAAGAGGTTAACAAACGATGAGATTCCTTGTGGCTTCAAACTCATAACAGACTTTTGTTTGCTTTCCTGTTTACAAAGCATTTTCATATTAATTTATTACATCCAAGCCTTACAACAATGACTAGAAAAATTGGTTGAAGTCTTTATACTAACATTCCCAAGGTCCTATGCTCAGGACTAGAATTTAGGTCTAAATTACTCCAGCCAGAACTCTTTCTGTTAACCTCCTGGCACCTCAAATTTGTTCTTCCTGAGGGAAGGGGAAGAGGTTTGTCCCTGGAAGGCCTCACAATGAAAGGTGGACCTTGAAGAATGGGTGAGGGGCACTCTGTCAGGTGGGCATGGGTGCTGACCACGTGAGGTGACACCCGTCACCCCACCCCTCCATGAGTCAGTCCACACGTCTATGACGGCTGCTGCCCGGACTTTGCCCGCCCCTGGAAACGTGCCCACCATCACCGCAGAGGCAGGGTGGATTCTCCCTGTCCTCCAGTTGCCCCTCTGCCCTTCACCTACCTCAGTCTTCTGGCTCAAGCCGTGAGAGGATGACAGTGAAGACGAGGCAGGGGAAAGGCATACCTGGCTGTAGGAAGAACTGGTGGAGGCATTTTTTAAGAGCATAATTTCATTTAAAAGATGTGTGTGGATAACCTGTCCGTTTTTGGTCCGTGCTGTGTTGGTTTACCCCAGTCCTCAGGTCCAGCACCCCTCTTCAGCAGCTTCTGGGTGGAAGAGCCAAGAATTTAGAATTAAAAGGAGACTTTAGTTTGACTCCTGGTTTTGCCTGTGGCACTTGCATTAGTCACTTCTCTAAAATGCATCTATAAAATCAGAACAATAATAATGATGCCAAGTTCAAGAGATTTTTGTGTAAGAATTAAATCAATATCTTGATCCCATAGATGTTTGACCCTATTTTCCAGCTGCAAATTTATTTTGATGGCATATTTATGAATATAAATTTTTAAGTCAGCATTATGCTAATGGCATTATGAAACAAATAAGTATTTTCCAATGAAAATTGCAGTATGCCACTTTAATTTCTTGTAGAATATTCTACATATTGTAGTTAAAACAGTCCCAATATTCCATTTTTATTTTTTGAGGTATAGTTTATATACATTGAAATGCTCACATTTATGTGTTCTTTCACAACGTAGAATTGGAAGGCTGCACTGACCTTTTTCTAGCTTTACTCAAGCATATTGAAAAAAACTGAAATGATTCTTCTTATTTTTGGCTGGTATCATCATTCAGAATTTTCTTTATAATAATATTGAGTGTTTGTCAGAATTTTTAAAGATTTATTCTAACCAAACTTCTTGGAAAAGTATGTTCTTTTTCAAAAATTTAGATGTAAAACTGCTTGAGCACTGAGTTGAAAATAATTTCTTTTCCATTCTCACTTGCATGCACTGTGTTTGGAATTTAAAACAAACTTAGTGTGTTCACAGTTGCCATTTATAATAGCCCGAAACTGGAAAGTACCCAAATACCCATCAACAGTAGAATGAATAAGTTATGATTTAGTCATTCACTGGAATACTAGACAGCCACGACAATGAATAATCTACGACTACAGGCAGCAATGCAGATGAATCTCAAACATAATGTTAAGTAAAAGAAGCAGACACAGCAGAATACATACTATATGATTCAGTTTGCATATAAAGATAAGTGCAAAAATAGACACAACTAATCTATGCCCTTAGAAGTCACGATGGTGATCACCAGTGGTGGAAGTGTGGTTGGCAGAGGTTGGAGATTAGAAGGAACCATGAGGGGAGGGTTCTAGGGTGCTGGTAATATTCTGTTTCTTGATCTGGGTGATGGCCACACAGTGGAGTTCAGTTAGGAAAAATTTATGAAACTATACATCTCTGAAAAGTGTGTGTGTGAATGTGTGTATGTATATGAAATACAAATAAAATTTTACAGACAAAAAAAGTGTTGAGTGAAAAAAAAGAGTCTCTGGCTATAACCCAAAAGTTACCTTCCATCATTTTAACTTAAATACTCATCCAAAAAGAGACTGTAATGCTTTTAAGGTTAATATTAATTAAAGAGTCATTAGAATTATTAGCTATTAGAATATTAGAATAGATATCAGAATAGAATAAAAAAATGTAGAACTTTAGAATAATAGAACACGTCATAAGCTATAGAGTTCCTAAATTCCATATCATAATTACATCCAAAGTAAGGTAGAATAATTGTAACTTTTATGATATTTGAGTTTGAGCATTGAATTCAGTTGTCATGGCTTTTGGCTCAGTGGCCAAAGCCAGGACCGTGAAAGGTCTGCAATATAGAACGTGATTTCTGGTAATGTTTTGTTAATCCCCTGCTTGCATGCCACTGACCTCTGTTGGAAAACCACAATTAATTAGCTCTGTGTATACTTATCACTGTGAAAGGCTAAATATATCTGAGGTGAGGCAATGATAACAATGTGCTGTGTTGTGATGATTCCAAAATATCTGCTAAGTGGGTTGGGATTGAATTTTGAGAGGTTGAGGAACTGTTTAGGATTAAATTGTTAGTAAAGAATCAAGCCGAGAAGTGAACCCAAGTCTTGCTGAGGGCGAAGCCCTTCCTTTTTCTCCACAGCACACTGCCTTTCATCATAAACTCTCGGGGCTAGAGAAATTTCATATATGACATGCCTGGCTCTCACAGACAGCCAATGCCAAGGAGTAAGCAGAAATAAAGAAAGTTAGCCAAAGTTATTTAAACTCTGGCACTCAAATGTTGATAGATCTCAAAGTTGAAAGACAGATAATTTACATAACACTTTTTCTTTTGTAATTGAACACTTCTATTAAGGGTTACCATCATAAAGGAAGTACAGATTGTTAAGGGAAATAATTTTTAAAAAGAGAAAGGAACAGTTGACCTAGAACTATTTTCTTAGTGTACTTTCTAAGCATTTTCTAATTTGGAGAATTGTAAGTAGTATAGAAAAGAGTGTATTTATTTTTCATCAAAATAAAGGACTAATTTTTGTTTCCATTTTCAGATTTGACCTGCCACCGGTTATTCTGTTTTCCATGGATGGATTTAGAGCTGAGTATTTACAGACGTGGAGTCCTCTCATACCTAATGTTAATAAGCTGAGTAAGTCTTCTCCAGCTGGAGGCAGGCGATGAGAATGACGCCTCATTAGTCAATCTCTGGGTGGTGCACTTTCCTCGCTGATCTCTGACGTCAGTGGTCTGTCTTAGCACAGGGCCTCTCAGGATCCTGATGACTTTACTACCTGGTGTCTATTTTCGTGCCTGTTGGCTGCTCCTTCCTTTTTTTGTAGCATGTTCATCTTTTTGTTTATTTTGATTGTTCCATATTTGAATATAACTTCTACTCTATGGAAATCTGTTCGCATGTACTGTCTCAAAAGTGGCATTCGTCAGACCTGGGTGCTGGGTCTTCACAGGGTGAATGTGAGCAGCCAGGACAAGGTCCTGAAGGATCCTGAGTAGACTGGACAGAGCCAGCACATACCAATGCTCCAGGAGGTAGAAGTCCAGTATCTGTACCTGGTTCTGGAATCAAAGTGCCTGGAACCTGGCTCCACCACTTAGTAGCTGTGAGACCTCGGGCCAGTTTACCTTACCTATTGGTGCCTCAGTCTCCTGGTCTGTGAAATGGTCACCTCCTACCTGATAGGAATTCTGTGAGAATATATATGTGGTATACATTGCATGATTTTAAGTGATTACTACAATTACTTTTATCATCTTTATCATGAACTTCTACATCTGCATTAGGGCACTTGACCTTCATACAATTTTATAAAGTGAATAATAAAGAGAAATGGACTCCCCAAGGACATAGAGCTATGAAGTGTCAGAGGGTTGGCCCCAGAGTCCATATCTCTTCTGCCCTGCAATTCCTCTTTCTTCCCCCTTCTAATAAGCCCTGCTTTCCTTCCAAGGTCCCCAAAATTTATAACAATTTGAATGGTTTCCTGTTTTTATTTTTCTCCGAATTATTAAAAAATAGCTGTTTGACCCCCAAGGAAGTTGATTACCTTTTCTGGGTTTCAGTTTCTTCCCTTATAAAATGAGAGGATTAGGGGCTGGCCCCGTGGTGGAGTGTTTGAGTTCGTGCACTCTGCTTCAGCGGCTCAGGGTTTCACCGGTTCAGATCCTGGGCACAGACCTAGCACCGCTCATCAAGCCACACAGAGGCAGCGTCCCACATAGCAGAACTAGAAGGACTTACAAGTAGAATATACAGCTAGGTACTGGGGGGATTTGGGGAGAAGAAGAAAAAAAAGTGGAAGATTGGCAACAGATGTTAGCTCAGGGCCAATCTTTAAAAAAAGAGAGAGGATTAGATCTAAGGATTTCTACTGCTAATTTCAGCTCTAAAATGGCGTGATTGTAGAAAGGTAAACTCCTTCCCCTACAATACAAGGTGCTTTGTCCCTTCAGCTTCTCCCTCACTCCTTCAGGCAGATCCTGGGCCTCTGCCAGAACTGGCTCCAAATTCAGGACCTGTCACTTACTGCTGATTTACTTTCACCTGGAAAGTTAACTGACACCTCTCAGTTTCTGTTTCCTTATCTGCATTTTCCTTGACCATTTGGACATCACATCCTGTGTCCAAAAGGGAAGCTAACTAGCCAGGCTGAACTAAACTCCATTTGAAGTGGAATTATTTGGTTCGCTCATCCCTTTGAGAGTTGGAAATGACACCAATGAAATATGGGAGCATTGAGAGCTTTCCTCTTTCTAAAGTTTAAAATACTTCCTATTGTCACCCCAACAATATCTTGATCCTTTCACGTGTGAAGACATCACTAACCAGCTCTACCAGGACAGGATGGGCTCTCAGTTACCAGGAGGCCCAATTAAGAGTGGATATGGTAGAAGAGCTGGGATTAGGGCTCCCAGGAATGGTAGGCTTGAGGGGAGGTATGTGACAGCAGACATCCCTTTAAGGAAGTCTGGGACCCCATCTCTGGTGTCCATCAAACTGCCTGGGTTGGACTACAGAGATTGTGGAAACTGAGCCTGAGTGAGTCCTATCAGTGACTAAGGGCACTCTGGGACTCAACTCTAGTGGGGAGCTAAGGTCTTTGTCTTGTGTCAGTGTGTGTGCGGGCAGACAAAGAAGGGCCAGGCCCAAGATCAGGAAACTGTCAGGTGAGATGGAAGCGATTCTGCTGGAACTGGAAGTCAGGCTTCCTGGACAGTTAGTGGGAAACTGAGGATAGAACAAGATTAGTGGTAACAGGTGGATCTGCAGGCAGCACGTGCAGAGCTGTGAAGATTAGAGCAGCGAGGCTGACATTCGTGGACAATAGAACTCACATTCTCCACAGCAGATGCCGTTTGACATATGCCTTTTTCAAGTTTTTTTGGAATTTTACTGTGGCAAAAACACTTAACATGAGATCTACCCTCTTAACAGATTTTTAAGTGTCTAATACAGTATTGTTACGTACAGGCCCAGTGCTGTACAGCACATCTCTAGAATTTATTCACCCTGGGTAACTGAAATTTTATATCCATTGATTAGCAACTCTGCATTTTCCCCTCCCTGAAGCCCCTGGAAACCACCATTCTATTCTTTGCTTTTGTGAGTTGACTCTGTCAGATGCCTCATGCAAGTGGAATCATGCAGTGTTTCCCTTTCTGCGATGGGCTTATTTCACTTAATGTCTGCAGGGTTCATCCGTCTGTTTGCATATTGTAGAATTTCCATTTATTTTAAGGCTGAATAAAGCTCCGTTGTACATATGTGTGTATATATATATGTATTCACACACATACCATTTTAAAAAGTCCGTTTAGCTCTTGATGCACATTTAGGTTGTTTCCACATCTTGGCTATTGTGAATAGTGTTGCACTGAACATGGGAGTGTTAATATCTTTTCAATTTCCTGATCTCAATTCTTTTGGATAAATACCCAGAATTGGGATTGCTGGATCATATGGTAGTTGTATTTTTAGTTGTTTGCATAAACTTCATACTGTTTTTCACAGTGGCCTCACTATTTTGCATTCTCGCCAACAGCGCTCAAGGGTTGCAATTTCTTCCCATCCTCGCCAACACTTGTCCTTTGCCTTTTTGATAGTAGCCATCCTAACAGGTGCAAGGTGATATCTCATGGTGGTTTTGATTTGTATTTCCCTGATGTTTAGTGACATTCATCATTTTTCTTATACCTGTTGGCCATTTGTATGTCTACTTTGGAAAAAACATCTATTCAAGTCTTTAGCCCATTTTTTAATTGGGTTATCAATTTTTTTTTCTATTGAGCTGTAGGAGTTCATTAGACATTTTAGAAAATAATCCTTTATCAGATATATGGTTTGCAAATATTTTCTCCCATTCCATATGTTGCCTTTTCACTCTCTTGATGGTTTCCTTTGCTGTGCACAAGCTTTTTAGTTTGATACAGTCCCACTAGCCTAGTTTTGCTTTTGTTGCCTGTGCTTTTGGTGTCTGTGAAATCATTACTAAGACCAATGTCATGAAGCCTTCCCCCTGTGTTTTCTTCTAAGAGTTTTACAGTTTCAGGTCTTATGTTTGAGTCTTTAATTCATTTCAAGTTGGTTTTTGTTTATGGTGTATGATAACGGTCCAATGTCATTCTTTCACGTGTAGGTGTCCAGTTTTCCCACATCATTTGTTGGAGACACTCTTCTTTCCTCGTTGTGTATTCTTGGCATTCTTGTTGAAGATCAGTTGACCATATACATGTGGATTTGTTTCTGGGTGCTCTATTCTGTTCCATTGGTCTATATGTCTATCTTTATGCTAGTACCATTCTGTTTTAATTACTGCAGCTTTGTAATATATTTTGAAATCAGGAAGTGCTATGCCTCTAGCTTTGTTAATCTTTTTCAAGATTAGTTGGCTACTCAGGTACTTTTGTGGTTCCATAAGAATTTTAGAGTTGTTTTTTCTGTTGTTTTAAAAAATGCTATGGGGATTTTGATAGATATTGCTTTGACCCGGTAGATCTCTTTGGGTAGTATGGACATTTTAACAATATTGAGTCTTCCTGTCCGTGAAGATGGATGTCATGGATTTCCATTTGTTTGTGTCTTATTTAGTTTCTTTCATCAGTTTTATAGTGTTCAGAGTATAAAATCTTTCACTTTTTTAGGTAAGTTTATTCCTAAGTATTTTAGTCTTTTTGATGGTATTGTAAATGGGATTGTTTTCCTAATTTCCTTTTCACAGTTTGTTATTAGTGTATAGAAACACAACTGATTTTTGTATGCTGATTTTGTATCCTGCAACTTTACTGAGTTCATTTATTAGTTCCAACAGTTGTTTTGTGTGCAGAGTCTTAAGGGTTTTTCTATATATAATATCATATCATCTGCAAACAGGGACAATTTTGCTTCCTCGTTTCCGATTTGGATGACTTTTTTCTTTCTTGCTAATTGTTCTGGCTAGGACATCCTATACTATATTAAAAGGAAGTGGTAAGAGTGGTTATCCTTGCCTTCTTCTGAATCTTGGTGGAAAAGCTCTCAGTTTTTCATTGCTGAGTGTGCTGTTAGCCACAGGCTTCCCACATATGGCTTTTATTATTTTGAGGTAATTTCCCCTGAATCATAGTTTGTTGAGAGTTTTTATCATGAAAGGTATTGAATTTTTATCAAACACTTTTCCTACATCTATTGGGATGATCATGTGGTTTTTTTCCTGCATTCTGTTGAAGTGGTGTATTACATTAATTGATTTTCATATGTCAAACCATCCTTGCATTCCAGGGATAAATCCCACTTGGTCATGGTGTAGGATTGTTTTAATGTTCTGGTGAATCCAGTTTGTTAGTATTTTGTTGAAGATTTTTTTATCTGTGTTCATCAGGGCTATTGGCCTGTAGTTTTCTTTGCTTGTGCTGTCTTTGTCTGGCTTTGGTATCAGGGTAATGCTGATCTTGTAAAATGATTTTGGAAGTGTTCCCTTCTCTTCAATTTTTTGGTACAGTTTGAGAATGATTGGCATTAATTCTTCATTAAGTGTTTGGTAGAATTCACGAGTGAAGCCGTCTGGATCTGGGCTTTTCTTTGTTGGAAGATTTTTGATTACTGATTCAACTTCCTTACTAGTTATAGGTCTGTTCAGACTTTCTGTTTCTCCATGATTCAGTTTTGGTAGGTTGTACATTTCTAGGAATTTATCCATTTCTTCTAGGTTATCCAGTTTGTTGGCTATAACTGTTCATAGTAGTCTCATAATGCTTTTTATTTCTGTGGTATTGGTTGCAATGTCTTCTCTTTCATTTCTGATTTTATTGATTTGAGTCTTCTCTCTTTTTTTCTCAGTTAGTCTAGCTAAAGCTTTGTCAATTTTGTTTATCTTTTCAAAACACCAACTTTAATTTTGTTGATTTTTAAAATTGTCTTTCTAGTCTCTGTTTCATTTATTTCTGCTATAATCCTCATTGTTTCCTTTCTTCTGCTAACTTTGGGTTTCATTTGTTGTCTTTCTAGATGCTTGAGGTGTAAAGTTAGGTTATCTATTTGAAATTTCTTCTTTTTCAGTGTAGATGTTGATCACTATAAACTCTCTCCTAGTGCTGCGCTTGCTGCGTCTGTGCGTTCTTCAGCTGTTTCACTTACTCGTCCATTTAGTCTTCAGCATCTTCTTATAGTTCATAGTTACTATAGAAATATGTTTATTGGATTTATATTTTCAGATCTTTTTAGTTGGTGCTTTCTTTTCTAAAAACACGATTTTTTAAGGAGTAAAATATGTAAATGGTAAACATTTTAAAACAACATTAATGGGTATATAGTAAAAAAATCAACAAACAAAACAACTCTCTGTTTCCTGATCTTTCTAGTTTTTTCTGCAGAAGCAGCTACCCTTATTGGTTTATTGTGTCCTCCCAGAATTATTCCATTCAGTCATAATTTAGATTACTAAAGCCTGAAGGAAGCAGTGGTAGAAGACCTTGCTTTCGGGGAGCTGTTCTACAATGGCTCTGGTTCAGATGGTTGATCCGAAATGGTTGATCCGAAATGGCAGCCTGAGTCCGTGGATAGGCAGCAGGTGTGTCCTGTGTAGGACATCCTTACTAGGGAGGTGTGATGTTTTCACAACACTGGGAGCTTAGTATTTTCTTTTATACCCTGTGCCTTTAGGCATTTAAGAATTTGCGTAAGCCATGTTTCAAGGAAATAAAAACAGAAACTGACTTTATATCTCTGTTTCTTGTATGATTTTTTCCCTACTTAAATTCCTTTAATTATATAAGTGGGTTGGATGTCATTTTTATTATCTTATATAACTTCTTAACGATATTAAATGTGTCTTTTCCTGATTGAGGACATGGTTTAATTTTGGCAGTATTGACTACAAAAGAAAAGAAAAAAGCTTATGTTAGTCTTTAATTTTACCTATGATTCAAGCCCTAGAGCAGGCCACAAACTGAAGGACATCAGAACCACTTGGGGTGCTCGTTAGACATGTAGTTTTTTTGAGCTCCCTTTCTTCCACCTTCCACCCACCTCCACCCCCAACCCCAGCAGAGTCCTGTTTAGTAGACTTGATATGGGGCCAAGAAGATTCTGAAGGAGGAAATTCCTGGATCATATTGGGAACACTGAAGTAGAGGCTGGGAAGGAGACCAGCTCCAAGCCTGTTTGAGAAGACATTCATTATGTCAAGCTGCACAGTGTGTCCTTTTCTGAACAACAATCATTTTCCTTTTTTTTTTTTTTTAAATGTGGATCTAATCTATAATGGTGAAGCTTCTTTCAGAATTAGAGTTAACATGATTTTGGAGTGGGAAATGTCTCGTATTTCACTGCTGCAGTGGAAATGTCAGTGTGTTCTTGTGATTTAGCTCACTCTGCTCCTAAAAACTCACATTCCTTGGAATGGAGGAGTTCTAGGTGCCAGAATTTCCACCTCTTTCCATCTTCAAACCACTCGGTAGATTTCTATTTCTCTGGGAAACTTTCCCGTTCAGATTTTTAGTTATCTGACAAACTTCTGAGGAAGTAACCCCTTAATTTCCCACTCTACTTTGTTGCAGAAACATGTGGAATTCATTCAAAATACCTGAGACCTGTCTATCCAACCAAAACCTTCCCTAATCACTACACCATTGTCACGGTAAGTGCTTGACCCAGCGGAAGACTGAGGCCACAGGCAGGTGACTGACCCCACCAGACGTGCCCAGGCAGCCACGGCCATGCCCCATGCTCACACTCACAAGTGCACGTGGTGACATTTTGAGGCTTACTTCAGGCTGGGCAGGAGCGTGTAGGTGTGAGGCCGCTCCAGGTCTGTGTGGAGTTAATGACAAGGGAGTGTCCCAGCGTTAGGCTAATGCACTGTGTGTGAGGCCAGGTGGCCTCTTGGATGTGACAAATACCATTTTCCTCTGATGTTTTGATTCGCCTCCACTCATTTGAAAGTCTGCTGGGAAGGGCAGGCTATGCATGAGGACAGCCTCTTTGATGTGGGGAATTTCTTCCTTTCTTAGTCTTTTCGTTCTATGTAACTTGATAAAGGATTCTGTTTCACCAATGAATTGATGCTGCTTATGTCTCTTTAGATAAAGCAAGTAAATTCTCCTTGATGTAGAAAAAGACTAAAGTGAGACGATCAAAATGAGCTCAAAGGAAAATTAAGTTATTTAACACATAGATTTAGAACACATCTTAAAGACGCCTCTGCCAAGGCCTTTATTGTGTCTTTACCTCTTTGCAATGTCTTTCATTACTGTGGCTCAGTAAATATAACTTATTTGAATTTTAACTCAAGTAATTGTATGTTTTTATATATATATGTACATATATATGTGTGTGTATATATTAATATAACATGTATATATTAATATATACAAACATGTATATTTATATATGTATTTGCAGATTCCATATTTGCAGATTTACCAAGACATTAAAATTCATTTGTAACCCCCAAATCAATACCTATGACCTATTCATAGTCATTTGTGGACATTCACAGAGCGGCAAAAAATTCGAGTTGCCCAGCTCGTATGTTCCCAGCTGAGGTCTAACAAGGTGACACTCTGCCTTCTTGCTTTAGCTATCACACTGTAAACAAATGTTGTTTTCACAGGCTTTGTCTGTTTAGTGCCATGTTTCTTGCATGTTCGTTTTATTGGTGGTTTTGCTCTTTAAGATGGCCCTCTAGCATGGTGCTGAAGTGCTGTCCAGTGTTCCTGTGAGCAGGAGGGTGTTGTGGGTACAGAGGAAACGCATGCGTTAGATAAGCTCTGTTCAGGACTGAGTCATTGTGAACAGACAATATCTACTAAGTAAGGGACCCTTAAGCAGAAATACTCGTAAAACAAGGTTGTGTATTGATCAGTACACGGAAATGTGACCAGAGGCTCGCAGAAGCCCAGCCCTGTGTTCTCCCTCGGAGCAATGCTTCCGTGTCCGCTTTTTAGTGTTGGCAGCAACTTTATAGAACATCACTGCAGCCGATAACAAGGATCGACTGTATACATATGTCCATATGACAATATGCATACATAATACATATGCACATGTATGTATATATAAATAAGGGATTATGTGAGTGCTATTCATTTACTGTATGAAAGTAGATGTATTCGTATTCATATATGTAGTAATGTTCTGAAATAATAACCCTAAAATCCATCTAAAAGTAGTTACAACTGTATGGGATATCATAGGCATAGAGAATGTGTGGAATGATTGAGTGAATGTTTGTGATTGGTTTGAAGGAATGATTGGATTGAGGGATGAGTGGATGGGAGGATGGATGGAGTCTTGGCAGCCTCCCTTTTAAAGTGCTGGAACACACTTGAAGCCATTTAGCCAGGATATTTGATACTTAAGAGCTTCTATGTAGTAAATTTCTTGCTATTATTGCCAACATAACCAGTGGCTAATCATTATTGTAACGTGGGAAACTTTAATTCACAAATAATTCTTAATCACACGAGAGTTATATTAACACCACCAACACAAACCATCTGCCTAATATTGTTCATTTTCTGCTATAAACCATATATATATATATATGTATATTTGGTTCAGATCCAGGAGTTTTATATTGAAAGATACATAACGTCCTTCCAAGATATGAGTTATAGATCTTATGTTTCAATTTAAATAGGTGTTTTATTAATATTTTATCTTAAATCTTGTTTTGAAATGATCTTTTTAGGGCTTATATCCGGAATCACATGGCATCATTGACAATAATATGTATGACGTAAACCTCAACAAGAGCTTTTCAATTTTTTCAAAGGGGACATTTGATCCAGCTTGGTGGCATGGACAACCAGTATGTAGCCTTCTACATGTGGCACCAAAGTATCTTCCATTTTCCAATGTGACAGCAGGTCACTCTTCTCTCTCCACTTTGAGTTTTACTTTATCTTTCTAATTTCTAAGGGCTGTGGGTGGGAAAGCGTGTCACCACTATTTATAATTATAATTTAAATCTTTTAAACATTTATAGTTCATTTTAAACATTTAGTTCACCTAAACAACCTTCTCATAAAACTTGGACGTTGTATTATAAACATATTAATCTGGAAGTTACTCAGAAAGATTATCTGTTAATACTCTTCCTCCTTCTTTAGAAGGGAAAGAGAAACTGTACAATTTTACCAGTTTGAAAAAATTATCTTCTTTCTTACTACCTTACTACAGTTTTGATTTTTGAGGTGGATCTCTGGATAATTATAGTTTTTAACTGCTACAAAGACAAACTTTCAATAATTTAAATAAATTTTAATAACTAAATATATTTTGCAACTGTTAATATTGTCCAGTTTCTAATAAGTGGCACCATGTCTACCCAAACTTACTGATTACTCTCTTGACTTCCATTTATCTTAAATTTTCTCTTCCTGTAGGTCTGGCTGACAGCAATGAATCAAGGCTTAAAAGCTGGCACCTACTTTTGGCCAGGATCAGACGTGGCTATAAATGGCTCCTTTCCTTCCTTATATATGGTTTACAACAGGTAGCAAAGCACTTGTAGATATTTCCCTGTCTACGCAGGAATGATTAGGATTTTTTTCTGTCTTAATCTTGGTGGTAATTCTATTCTTCCAGTTTGGGGACCAAAAATCTTGTAGTCGTTATTGGTTCCTCACTCTTGTATCCCTCATCCAGTCTGTCAGTAAATGCTTGTGGCTCTAATTCAACATATGTGCAGCCTGAGAACTTTCTGTTACCTCCAGCATTAACACTCTGGTTTGGGGTGTCATCATCTTTTGCCTGTCTTCCTGGTGTCGCCTCTTTACACGACTCCCTGCTTCTGTTCTCATCCGCTATAAACAATTCTCAATCTACCAGCCAGATGGTTAATTAAAAAAACAACTCCAGCTATGACACTCTTTGGCACTAAAACTTCAATGGCCTCCTTTCACTCAGAGTAAAAGCCCACAAGGCCCTTCGTGGTCTGACCCCGACTGTCCCCCTGCCTGTCAGACCTCCTCTCCCACTCCTCCTCCCGGTGCTCACTCTGCTCCAGCCACGCTGACCTCCTTGGTGGCCTCCACACTCCAGGCTCCCTTCTGCTATAGGGCCTTTGTGCGGGCTGCACCCTCTCACTCCAGGTATCCATCCACAGCCCACTCCCTCCCCTCCTTCAAGCCATTGCTGAAAATTACCTTCTCAACATTGTCTTAGCCTGATCACACTAAGATCTCAAATTCAACCCCCCCTTTCTCAGTGCCCGTTTCTCTGCTCTAGTCTCTCTCTTTTTTATCACCTTTTAAAATAATTTCTGGCAATACATGCTCAACATGCTTAAATGCAAAAATGAATGAAATGAATAAAAATAAACAAATCGAAGGAATGGATAATAATTAATGGCCTCTTATTTTAGTTGGGGGAAAATGGAGGGAAGGATGAGAAGGAAAGAAAATAACATAGATTAATTTATGTGAAGCAAGTGGGTCTCTATATATAAAGTAGGGAAAACAGGGACTCCTTTGAGTCATACTGAATCCATTTCAGTATTTTGTTCACATATGAACACAAAATGCATATCTGAAAATATCAACCTGCCTTCCTGAGCAGGAATATAATGGAATTATTCTTGATTTGATTGGTTTTTTAAAATTGTTCGCTCTTTTCAGAAGTGTCCCATATGAAGAGAGGATCTCTACATTGCTAACCTGGCTGGACCTGCCCAAAGCTGAAAGGTAATATCTAGTGTCAGAGAAGTGCTGGCACAGTGGGATATTTGCAGGTGTAAAATAAAATTATTTCTTTACTTTAAATGACCATTTTTGGAAAAAACTTGAGATTTCCTTTTAATGGGCAGTGTTCAAGAATTATTTCTTAGAGCAGTTGACTTTTTGCTCTTGAGAATGTGGTTGACATGATGGGACAAGCAGAGGCAACTACCACCACAAGATATGGACTGGGAGCAGGACCGAGGTGGATCTGACAGTCAGTCATGAGGACTGACTCAAGGAGCCAGGGGTGCCAGGGCAAGGCCATGGCAACAGGCTGGGTCAGGGCATCCTGAAAGAGAGTGCCAGGTCAACAGTGCATCTGAAACCAAACATTTAAAGGAAATTTAAAGGAGGGGCAGAACAGAATCAGCAAAAAGTCAGAAACCCAGAAATATGAAGTGCTGAGGCACATCAAGAGAAGTCTTACCAGTAAGAACAAGACATATTTTCATTACTGAGTCAGACCAATGTTCACATCCCAGAATGTCTATTTAATCCCCATCAGGAGGCAATCCCCACTGGGGCAAGTGGAACCACTGGACCCAGATGAAGAGATGGAGGCCAGAGAAAGAGAGAAGGAAACAGCCACAAAGCTCTAGATCTACAAAATCCCCAAATCCAACCTGTACGTTTATTTCGAACTGATGTCTTTCTCTGTTTCAATTTCATCCCTAGACCCGATTTTTATACCCTGTATGTGGGACAGCCTGATTCTGCAGGACATGACAAAGGACCAGTCAGTGCCGCAGTAAGTATTTTAAAACCTGTAACATCATCTAGCCCTAACCCAAAAAGAAAATATTTCTTAATTCTCATTGAATACAAGTGTAGTTGATAAATTAGTTAAAAGTCTAAAGGGAATATCTGTCTTATTAACCACAAAATAGTTTAGAGTCTAAAAAGGATGTCTCCCTTATTAATCAAATTTTGACTCATTTGATAAATGCTTACTGACTACATACTTTGATGCAGCACTGTTATTTATACAATGATCAAATCAAGGCTAGATACTAATGCATGGGCCAAATTAACATGTTAGTGCAGCCCATTTCAAGCAGGGTCCCCTGCAAGTGCTTGGTGGAATACCCAACTGTGTGTTCATACAGTTTCATTCATAAGTGCCTTATAATTGAACTTAAGACGTTATTGCCTCAGGCTGAGTTATTCCCCTCCTGGGCCACCATTATAATGGAAGTAGACTCTTTAATATTAGTTTCTTCATTATGTAAACCATTCTGTTACACTTTTACTACAGAAATGTAGTCCTTAAATATTACTTAAGAGAAAAAATGTCATCTCTGTTCTAAAATCCACTGAAGCCTATTTTGTCTTCGATATGACGCAATGCTGCAAAGGTCCCCATGAATATGGCATTTGCCTACCCCATGGAAACTCACTTCACCATCGTCCTCAATGGGAATGCAAGCATATTTATTCTGGCAGCACGACTTTGCAGTTTATCAGAAATGCCCTTCTTCTTCTTTCCCTTTAAGCCCAAATGATTCTTAATGAAAGGCCCTGCTCGAGTCTGACCACTTTAACTCTTTAGACTCCTTTGTATTCCAACACCACGCACTGCATCACAGGATTCAACACTTAATCAGATTATTCTAAAGGTGAACGGCTTAGGAAATATCTGAAGCATAGTCCCCATTTCTTGTTTTCTCTTTCGATTGTTATCTGTATTTGATATGATTAATTCCTTGAGAGGGGACTCTACAGTCTGCATTTGTCTGAACTGTACAGCTGACAGGATTAGGCACGATATCTTTTTCTTCTGTTCAGTGCTCCAGGTTAGCACCCAGATAAATTTTAAGTATAATTTTGAAAAGTGCTGCAAAGGAAAAAAGCAGGGTGCCCTGAGAGGTCTTGGAGGAGGTCCTAACCTAGTGTGGGGCTGGTTAGAAAGTTCTCCTCTGAATAACAAAAAGGAAGAAAGATCACCAATGACCCGATTGAGGGAGGAGTTGAGCACGTTAGAGGAACACAGAAAATGAACAAATGGACAGATGGCGAGATAAATGGACAGCAAGATAGTGGTAAGAATAAGAATAGCAGCTAACCCTTGCTGCGTGCTACTCAGTGTCAGGTACTGTTCGAATTGCTAGATGAGTACTATCTCCCCCCAGTGTCTGGAGCATTGTGATCCCAGGGAGAGAGCTCAGAGTAAGCCTAGAGAAGGAGGCAGGCACCAAATCATGCGGGTCCTTATGGGCCATACAAAGTGCAATGGGAAGCATTGAGGCATTTTGATCAGGGCAGTGACATGATCAGATCTGTGTGTATTTACAGATCACTTTTATTGTGCAGAAGAATGGGTTGGAAGGAGCAAAAGAAAATGGGGATAGACAAGTTAGCTTTTGCAGCATTCCAGAAAAGAGATTGTAGTGACTTGGACTAGGGTAGTGGCAACCATCATGGATGGAAGAAGGTGCATTTGAGATTCATTCAGGAGCTGGTCTTGCCATGATGTGGTGTGAGACGGGTGACTGGATGCGGCCTCAAGGATGATTCCAGGTTTCTACCAGAAGCAGGCAGGTGGTTCCATTTATGTTAATAAGACCTCTGAAGGGAGATAAGTTTTGCGGAGAAGATCATGTGATTGATGTGCCTATGACATGAAGATACCCAGAAGGCCATCGAATATGGATTTAAAGCTCAAAGTGGGTGAAAGTCAGGCAGCTTGGCAGCATGTGGATGGTGCATGAAAGGGGAGATGAGCTAAGGAGAGAGTGGATAGTGGAAACAGAAGAGGGCTTCAGACCAGCCTCATTTGAAGGTTAAGAAGAGGCAAAATGATGGAGAAACTGGCGGGCTTTATGCTTCATTGTTGTTGTTAACAACAGAATTGTTATGACATAACTGGTTAATTATGTCCGTTACTATGACATAGTTTAAAAGTAAAAAGGCTATTTTAGTTTATTTTGACTCATTTACTATGCTGAAAGCTTATTAACTTGTTCTAGATTTTTCAGTTATCAACACCTTACTTATTCTTGCTCTACAAGCCCCTTAAGGCCTACTGTTAACAGTTTCTGGTGCTTCTAATATTGTATTAGGCATTTCTAGGGACGAAGAAAGTATGTTGAAAGCTCAACATTAGCTCAATAATGAGTTAATGTACAACTTTTTTTTAAAAGAAATCTTTAAAAATTTGATCACTTAAACAGCGTTTAAACGGGAAGGTTATTATGGGCTGCAGTAGCCGGAGAAGGCTTTATGAAATGGGGATTTAGAGGGTGGGAGGATATGGATGGGCAGGAGGGGATGGGAGAGGCATTTGAAGTGGGGTGAAACCAGCAACTTCTTCATAGCAAATGTGTTCCACTGAGTCTCTAGTACTGAAGTTGAAGTAGGCACAGGATGTCCTGACTGGTCTTGAGTAACTTTAAATAATGGTCTAATACTTTAATAAGAGTCAGCTGTGATTGATTATTGAAAAACCAGTTATTACATCTCAGATGGAGTGAAAGGTTGGGAAGAAGAATTCACTTCTGAAAAGAAGATTGAAATTCAGAACAGACTGATTTAAGTGTTGGTACTGCTCATGTCCGTGGTGGGAGGATTTCCGAGCCCTGAGGAACTCCACTTTTGGGGAAGCAAGTGGAGGTAAAACCAGAGAGGCAGGAGGTTGGGCCTTTTGAAAAGCAGATATGTCAGTGCTGCATAGAGCTTCTGGGTAGCAGGTTCCTCTGCAACCTTGAATTCCATTTTACAAAAAGGGGCTTCTGGATCGAAACAACAAGTGTTCATTGAAGGTCTTCCCAGTTAATTCGTTATCCCAGGATTGATTTTACTGCTTCCACAGTGCCCACTGTGAAAGCGAATGATCATGATTCCAAGGGAAAGGGGCCACGTTTTCTACCCAAACTTGGTTTCCCCCACAGCTGCAAACATTTCTATCCCTGGTAATGAACTTATCCAAAAAACTGCTCACTCCTTGCCCATTAAGGGGATTTCTTGATCCTTTCCTTCATCTGGGCCAGAGTTGGGGGCTGGTGCCCAGTCACTTCACGTTCCTAAATGTGCCATCTAGAGAGTGTGGGCTTTGTGTGCTTAGGAAGCGTGTGATGAGTTCGGTTGCATGGTCTTTCCTTGCAGGAGCTCATGCTCTCCTGGGGAGGCGGACACGCACACAGACGGTTTCCAAAGTGGGGAGAGTCCAGTGGTAGCAGAACGCCAGGGTGCTGGGAGAGGCCAGAGGAGGGGCTCTTTGTGCAGTTGGGAGGAGTTATGTGACAGGGGACATAACTATGTCCTGATGACAGGTGGGAACTGTGACTCTCACTGGCATACCAGAGGGCATGGTCACCCTAAGGATGGGGGTCAGGAAAGCATGCTGGTAGTTGACGGATTTGGCAGTAGATAGAAATGTTTGAGTTCAAGTCCTGCTCTGTCCTTTTTTAACTGTGGGGCCGAGAACACGTTGCCTAACTTCTTAAACCTCAAGTTTCCTGCTCTCTATGACTGGAAGTCTGGCAGCACCGTCCACGAATGTTTGCTGTGAGGATTTTGTGAGAGAGCACCTTAAAGCTCTTAACGGTAATTGGCTTGAGAAATTCTTGCTCAAAAAAAGAAAAAAAAGGCAATCAGTGTTATAGCAGGACTACAGGAGGTTAAACATTTTTTTCCCAATCCCGTTGCTATTACACTTTTTTTTCCCCAAATCCCCCCAATACATAGTTGTATATCTTAGTTGCAGGTCCTTCTGGTTGTGGCACATGGGATGCCACCTCAATGTGGCCTGATGAGCAGTGCCATGTCCGCGCCCAGAATCTGAACCGGCGAAACCCTGGGCCGCTGCAGCGGAGCGTGCGAACTTAACCACTCTGCCATGGGGCCTGCCCCTGCACTTTCTTATTCAGTGAAAAAAAAGAATGAAAAGTTGTGTTAGTAAAAGTTATTCACTTGAACCCTGTCAGTTCAGTGTGCTATAAAGCATAGAAAAATTTAAAAACACAACAGAACCTAAACAATAAAATAAAAATGAGTTCAGTTCACCATGCAGAGACAACCACTGTTAATATGTTTTTGATATATTTCCTGTTCATTTTCTGTGCATGTGCCTTTGCTGAGAAATGCTAAATACATTTAAAAACAAAATAAGGCTTCTGCAATGTCCGTGGGTGCTTCTATCGTTTGGTTTTAATTGTTTATGTTTAGCATTGTATTGTGAGCATTTTCCTATGCCATGTTCTTTAAAAAATATTTTTTAGAGATTGTCAAGTGTGCTTTCTTAAGAATGTGTCATTATTTATTTTTTCTTGTATTTAAATGATACATAAATAATGTGATGAGCATCCTTGTTTGTAAATCTACATTTGTATTCTAAGTGTTACTTAGGGCAAATGTCCAGAAGTAGAATTATCAGGTTCCAGGGTCTGCCCCTTTTTAACTCTCTGGTTACACATTGTCACATGAGCCTCCAGAGCATGTGCAACCATTTAAGCTCCTATAAAACAGTCTGTGACCCCCACTCCCCAACACTGGTCATTATCATGAAAACCTTTGCGGTTGAATAATGTTTGCTGACTATGAACATTTTTCTCAGATATTTATGGCCTAGTAGTCTATCTTCCTTTGTAGAGAACATGGTTTAATTTTTTCATTTGTAGAAATTTAGGGAATTGGTATTTGGTGAATGTAGTAGTGTGGGTGCTGGACTCTGATGTCTTATTTCAAAGCCCAACAATTCAGGGAAGGAAACGTGTTTAATTTTCACTCGATTAGATAATGATTTGGTTAATTAAACTGTAATTCATGGAGACAATCTGAACTCCAGTTTCTTTTTTCCTTAGGTAATTCAAGCGTTGCAGTTGGTAGATAACGCTTTAGGAATGTTGATGGAAGGCCTGAAACAGCGGAATTTAGACAATTGTGTCAATATAATCCTTGTGACTGACCATGGTATGCCTGTTTTTACATCATATTTTATCGTTGATTCCATCTTATCACTTCAGGGAGCAGACATTAATAATAATGATATTTTAAATTCTGTGCTTCTGCACCTAGAAGCTCTTGGATAAGCAAAGAATAAATTTAGTTGTGGGTTGTGATAAATAGAGGACTAAAATTAAAATTTCTAGTTCAATTATTCTAACATCCATTCATACACTTAATTTTCTGTAAAAGTGGAATGAGTTGTACTTAACGGAGATTCAATTGGATTGTTATTCAATCATAAAGGTGCTTTTCTGGCCTCCTTTCAGCGGTGGTTCACTCACATGGATTGGCTGAAGTTTACTGTATTGGCTGGTTTTACCATGTCCTGTGTATTATGTTTTTGGTTTGTGTGAATAGACTTCTATAAAGTCCCTGTCACTCCATGTTTGTCATTTGAGGTGAATTCTCCATTTCGGCTAACCTGAGTGTTAAAGGATGTGGGACAGCCACCACGCTCTCTGCCACCTCACACAGTTTGGAACTCCTCATTCATTCAACACGTATATTTTAAGGGCTTACTCAATGCCGTGTACTTCACTAGACATGGCATGTTCACAGGTACATGTAGCAGAAGTGGACCTTTTCCCACTGGGTGGTCAGAACCGTCTTCTCTAGGAGGACATTCAAGCTGAACTGCAGGAGCTGTGGAGGAACCAGGCCTGGGGTGAGAAGAGCAGAAGGTGCTGTCTGCACAACTTCTGTTTGCATTTTACAACATCAAGATAATGTGGAAGATAGCAGTTTATTCTAAAAATTTCTAAAATGGTTCCCTAACACTTTGGTCCACTGTTTTAAAGTTAAAAGAAATATTTTAATGCACATTCTGTTAAAAGAAATTATAAAAATAAAAATCAAAAATGATAAAATAATAAAAATACAAATTTTGATGTACTCTGAAGAATCTTCAAATAAGGAAGCTTTAACTCCCAAATCTTTTTTACAGCACGTGCTGTTTATATAAATGTAAATAATACACTTACGAAAAGTAAATATTCTCTAATCCTTATTCTCTTAATGTATTGTTTTAGAAAAATGCATGTTACTACACTTACGAAAAGTAAATATTCTCTAATCCTTATTCTCTTAATGTATTGTTTTAGAAAAATGCATGTTACTTTTTTTATTTAAAAATATATTATGTGGCTTTGTGTACAAGTCAGATGTTATAAAAATCAATTAGCTTCCTACAGAGGATTTTCTTCCTGGAAATTACCTTAATTTATCTACATTGAACAAATGCTCTGTTTATAACTCCTGTCTGTTCTTCGCTCATGAACATGAGCCTTCTCTTCCACTGCCAAGACTTTCAAGGTCTGCTATTTGGAGCAGAGTACAGGGCAGATTGTATAGGTTCTCAGGTAGCTTGGTTTGAGATCTGTGACATCAAGTATGCCCTATCTGATGTGAGCAAAGACAACCTATTGTTACCATCTATATACATTCAGAAGATAATTTTATTTTTTTCCAGGAATGGATCAGACTTACTGTGAGAAAGTGGAATATATGACTGATTATTTACCCCAAGTGAACTTCTACATGTATGAAGGGCCTGCCCCCCGCATCAGGGCTTATAATGTGCCTCAAGACTTTTATAGCTGTAAGTATGAAGATGCCCATATGGAACAAAAAGGTAAACCTTAAAGTGAGTAACCATGGCCCCCGATTCTGAGGAGGTGGGGATTACCAGGCCCCTCTTCTGACTTCTTGGGAAGATCACACAGAAGCAAGTGAGAAATTCCCGTGTGTAAGGTTAGTCAGTCTGTAAAGTCTTCGGGAGGAGCTAATGTTGTTGGGTACAAATACATTCCTTCCATTCTTAAATGCTGAAATAATTTTTTATTTAATTTTACCAGATCATAATCATTGATAAATTAATGTGTCAGATTCCCCTGTGTGTTCACATTTGTTGCAGTTATCCAGTATCATTGTAATGTGATTTATTTTTTTCCTTTGAAACAGTTAATTCTGAAGAAATTGTTAGAAACCTCAGTGTAAGTATACAGCCTCCTAATGAATCTCTTTAAGTTAATGTAATGTCCTTAATCTGTTTTCAGGAAATTTGTATTCTGTATTTCTGAGTCCAGGCCCCTTGTAATTTATGTTTTAAACCCTCCCTCAACCTTGTTTTATGTGCGCATCAGTTGCTTTCGTCTCAGTTGTTTTCCCTTTGGCGTTAGCACCGACGCAGGAAATCGGTTTGGGCTAACGGTGGCGCTGATGTCCGGTTTTCCTTGAATGGGCTGATGTTTCCTTCAAGTTTCAGGCAGCATCGCTTTTCACGTTTTTTGTGGAGAGTTACAGACTCTACACATCTTTTTGGACAGGTCCGAAAAATCATCTGCTTCCCCTCTAAGGATAACTGCGACTGCTTTTGATTGGTTCCCATGTCCCGGGTTGTAAGTGAACGAGCAGGACAAATTCCGGATAGTTTAAAACAATCTGGACTTTCCAAGGTGGAGTTCACCACTCCTGGAGAGACCTGAAATATTCTCGTGTGGTAGTTTGACTAGTTCTCTATTTAAGGTATATTCACAAATACATATCTATGAGTTCACCACTTCTTGGCATGGGGCTTGGCTTATTTAAGGACAGTTGCCATGCAAGTATAGTGAAAATGATTAGGATGAAATGTGAACGACTGAAGATAAGGAAACACCGGCTAAGGAATGGTTACCTAACCTGAGATCCACTGCGAGTTTGAAGTGGGAATGACAGCTAGAGCAGAAATCCCCCAGGGTGTCAGTCCCTCCTTTTTCCTCTTACCCCTCCTAAGATTCTGATCTTGAGTAAGCAGATAGACAAATGCCACCCCCTACTGGTGAAGGGTGTACATGCAGTGTGTTCATGCTGGTTGGGTGAGTAGTGAGCATTTTCAACATGTGGACTCTCAACCTGCACATTGCCGTCCCTTTTTTCCGTCACCTCATGGTCCATACAGCTGAAGTCCTCTTGGTGGGATGAGGAAGGTCAAATCCCCAGCAATCCGACTGGTGCAAGGAGATTGGATACTGCAGGCTCTGGAAATCCACTACATGGCATCCCATACATGGAGAGGGCCCAGAGCTCCAGGATCCCCAGAATGGACTACCATTTCACGAAGTAGTCTATTATTCCCGGGAAGATATTCCATGTGGTAGTACAATATTCCCAGTAATGCTGTTCTCTGGGCCTGTGTTGAGCTCGTATTAGACAAATGTAACCACACATGAACAGGCAACTCTAAGTCCCACAACATGCTGGCTGCATGACAGACGACAGCATCGACTTTGTTCTTAGATAAAATGACCCAACTTTTATCTCAGTTCTTCTGTCTTCATCTCAAATGCAAATAACCCAGTACTTCTTCAGAGGTTGGCAGTGTGCCCCTAGTTTTCTCTGGATTTACTCTGGCTACACAGACAGCTAGGAAACCATGACTCATCAAATGATCTGTGGTCTTAAGGGCACATTCTAGTCCCTTGTGTCTTTGAGGAAGCTGCATACTCAGCAGCTGCCATCATGCGCTTGCCTGGAAGTTACCAAAATACTGGCTTAAGAAGGAAGCAATGATAAATGAAAAAGTGGAAAAACAAGAAGCCTGGAAAAGAGACCAAAATAGGCAAGAAAAAAACTGGCAGAAATATCTGTGCAATAAATACTCTTCTCTTTCCCCTTTTCATTCCATAACTCTTTACTCTCCTATTTTCTATATTTCTTTTTAACATGGTTTTTGTTCAATTTCATAGTGTCTTACTTTTCTTATATAAATTGAGCATGAGATAATAGTGACACAGATTTGAAATATTTATGAGATTATTGAGGCTTAAACTAAATTAGAAAGTGAGGAAGTAGAAAAACTCATTTCCTCATATTTTTACCTGTATGTTTTTTTCTCTTCTTTCTCAAAAAGGTCACAAGGAAGATAAAGGTCCTTTATTATTCTATTTCTCATTTCCTCACTTTCTTTACGTGATAGATAACAATATGATTTGCATAGTTTTAAAATATGCCATGTAGTTACAGCAGTATTTACTAAAGAAACAAAATTTCACTCCAGTTCATGAGAAATTCATGAATGTTTCACAGATAGGAAGACTACTAGATTTCAAAAACTGTTGACTTGATTTGAAAATTAAGCAAGTGTGTAGGTTATTTAAAGGGTAAATTGAGTCAATAATGAAGAGATTTTTTTGGTGCAATTAAAGTGGTTTTTAAAATTTTCACTCATATTTACTAATGTAGTATATACTTTTATATGTAATTTAGACTGCAAAGTTGTAATTGCCACTCGAAATCAAGACGTATGTATTCTCTGTCAGAAAAGGAGGGGAGATTTATGGTGGTTTAAGATATATAGACAGGAATAAAAACTTAGAATATCAAACAGTGTAATTTACATCATATTTTTAGTTGCAACCAAAATATTGCAACAATAAAAACACCTATTATTCTTAATAATTAGGGAATTAGACGGCATTAATAATAGGTTTAATCTCCGTTTTATTCACCAAGCTTGAATCCTCTTAGTTTTAAAAGGTGCTTAATAAATTGTCTTAGGAGATGAAATTGTTGAACTAGCTTGCATATTTTATAAATGTCATAAAGAAATAATTTACCTATTTTTCAGTGCCGAAAACCTGATCAACATTTCAAACCCTATTTGAGTCCTGATTTGCCCAAACGACTACACTTTGCCAAAAATATCAGAATAGACAAAGTTCATCTTTTGGTGAATCCACCCTGGCTGGCCGTGAGGTTTGTGTGTCTATTTGCTTATCTCACAGTACTTTTAACAACCATCTTTGGTTATAAATTTTCTTACCTTTACCCTTCTACTACTATGATCATGGAAGTTTCCTGAGCATGGACATTCTCTTGAAATTTAAATCTCTCTAGCACTCCTGTATTTGAGATGACTGTTGTTAGATTGCTGATCTTAGCATCCTCATCTTCACAATTATCGATAAGAGTGAGGAGGAAGGCTGGCACTGTTGATCGACTGTTCCAGAGACCGTCCATGCCAGCACATTCTTAACCCCCACTGAGGTCTCCTTTAGGCGGCAGACAGGACATAAAGATGATATCAGCTGCCTTCCAGGCTGGTAGTAACTGATTACATGGCTTTTTGATTAAGATGTTTGTTGTCTTTGTGTTTTTTATAAAAGAGCACATTTATGATTATAAGCCCAAGCTAACCAATTAGTTGTAATATTTACTTCTTTTTTCTAGTTACAATTATAATTAATTTGATTGTCGAGAATTTGCAAAATATGTGTGTTTCAAGAAAAAGCCATTCTGAATCACTCCATCCCAACATAACCAAGTAATTCACGGCATAATGCAATTTTGTTGATGCGTGCTCGATGTGTGCTGAGCCTGTTCCAGGCACTGGAGATTCAGACATGATTCCTGCCCTCCTGCTCAAATGGAGAAGACTGATAACAAGCCAGTAAACAAATAAGTACACACTTTCAGGTAGTTTAACAAATGGTGCCTATTTCTGAATTTCATTCCAGCATTTTTCCGTGTGATAGTGGTTATAAATGGAGTCAGGATCATGCTGTGTTTTCTGGCCTATGTTGTGTGTGTGCTGCATCATGCCAAGGGGCTATGGGGACAATGGGAATACAGTGGCCAAGAGAGATGTAACAAAGAGGAGGCGGAAGACGAGAGAGCTGAGCTCTACCATCAGCGTGTGCAGGATGAGGAGCTGGAGATTTGACAGAGCCTGTCCTTTAAGACACGTAACCAGGAACCACGCTGTCGCTCTAGGGCGGAGGGTGTGCAGCCCACACCGGTCACTAGATGGCGGTGGTCTCTCTTCTCGGGATTAGATTTGCCCAGCCTTTCCTCCTATGGCTCAGGACAGGTTCTCTGAAAGAAGATGAAACTCTGAACAAAATTAAGCTTTACTAATATTAGGTATATAAGATTGTAAGTAATGTGTACATGCAATATATAAGTAAATGTGGGTAAGTTCTCCAAATATTTACTGTTAAGTGTGTGAGATTAAAGAAGGTAGGAGGCCACTGGCACAGAATGAGAAAGTGCCCATCCATCCAACAACATGACCGATGGGTTATAGAAGGCGAGTCCAGCCACCAGATTACCTCTGGGTACCACTCATTCACACTCAGTCTCAAATGATGAGCTGTGCGTTGAACAGCAGGCAGTGAGCTGTAAAAAGAGCAGCAGCCCGAGAGGTCAGGGCCTGGCACCTGGCCTGCCTTGTGGTGGGAATTCGGATAAATCCATATCTTGGGCTTCATTTTCCTCATCTGTAACCCAAGGTGAGCCTGGTTTCTTATTCTCTTGTGCTTAGCATGCAAAGTAAACTAACTAACCTCAGAGGAACGTTGGCTGCAGCCCTCCCCAGATCAACCCAGGAGTCTCAGCTGACCTCATCCCGGATCCTCTCGATCTCCAGTTCTTACACCTGAGGCTCACGAGACCTACTTTCTAAGGGAAAGTATGTTGTCCTCAGTAATGTTGTTCAATGTTCAGTAACTAGACTAGATTTGCATTTCAAGAGAATAGCAAATTTCATCATTTAGTGTAATTTCTTCATCATCATCCTTATTTTGCCTAAAATGTGTTGGATTGTACTAATTTGGGGAAACCCAATTATCTGAAACTATAAAGTATTGTTAAAGTGCTTTGTAGAGAATGAGAATAATAGCTTTTGATCTTATGAATGGAAACTAACAAATATGTCCCAGGCACCTTTCTAAGAACTGGAGAGAAAGACACCTTCCCCGCCATAAGGGTCTCACCCAGGTGAGGAGGAGGACAACAATTATAATCAGGTAACAACCTCTGCACTAAGATCAAGTACAATGTTCAGGAAAACAAAAAGAGTGATCACACCCCCAGGTGCGAATGTCAGAGAATGCTTCCTGGTGGGGCGATTCCTGCTCTGGGTTTGGAAGACTCAGGATGGGTTAGGCTAACTGCTGCCATCCGGCAGGTTTGCCGTGTGCAGTTTGCAGTCTGTGCCTTGTACAAGGTACTCAGCCAAGAAGATGAGTGGGTGCTGAAATGTAGCCATTGCTCAGCTCATCAAGCCCTGATGGGGCTGTGTCTGCAGGAAGAACGGGACCACTTTTCTTTGCTGGAGGGCACTGGTCTGCTTGCCAGGCCTTGAGCACTGCCAAGCTGTGCCTTCTCAAGGTGCTTCTTTTTCTAAAAGCATTGCCCAGAGCAGTGGGTGCCTTTTTAAAGTCAGCAGCAGCTCTGGGGCAAGAAGGGTAGAAAGAAAGAGTCAGACAGACAGACTAGATTCCAGAAATTGCGAGTAGTCTCGTATTGCTAGAGCACTGGGTGAATGAACCTGCCCTCTGCATGAAGGACTTTATCTGTCGTGACCAAGGAATATGACTTTGACCATGAAGAAAGTAGGAGACCATTGGTAGCCACAAGGTGGCTGGAGGTGAATGTAGTGGGATGTGCATTTCAGAGAGCTCACTCCAGCTGCCGAATGGAGGAGGATGGTCAAGTGAGTGGCAGGGAGCCCAGTTAGAAGGTGTGCAGTGACCAGTTCTTCAGCCTTATGACAGCCCAAGGGATGCTGTGGAGCCAGTGGGATGGTAAGACTAATTAGGTAGCACATTATCAGGAAGACATGTATGGTGAACTTAAGACAGATTTCCTAGGATAGTACGGGCTCATCATGTTCTGTCCCACATTTGTACTCATTAAAACGTGTGTTTCCATTTCCAATAGTGATAAATAGTCTTAAATACGACTAGGCATGTGGGTGTGCATGCATGAGCATGTGTCTGTGTGTGTGTCGGGGGGCAGATTCTGGATAACCAAATCAGAGTCAGGATAACCAATTAGGAAGTTGGTTCAGGTCAGAGGAAATGGGACTCGAGCTTAGAATGGTGACAGCAGAAGGGAAAGCAAGGGAAAGTGTGGAGGGTACCACAGAGAAAGATAGGACTTGGCAACTGATTGTGTACCAGGAACGAAGTCGTGCTCATCTCCCCTCTGTGTCATCGCCAGCTGTGGCAGAGAAACCTGGCCTTGATTTCAACTTTATTAATTAGCCATGGAGAAGGTAAAAGAGGATTTGTTCCAAAAGAATTCATACAGTGCTTGGACGTTGAGCTAAATTTTGACAGATAAAATCAACTCGTCTTTTCCAAATGCCAGCTTCCATTTTTCCATATGTAATTTCCAGAGCCAGTGGATGGTTGGAAAGCATGAACAGGAGCAGTTAGAGGAGCAAACTTCTCAAGTTCTCCTTTGGAAAGTAATAGAAAATAGAGCATTTTCTAACAATATTTTTATCCTTTGCTTCCAAATAGACCTTTGCAATATTTATCAAAGCTTTCTAATAGAGTTGGGTTAGGAGTTGAAAGTATAAAAAAGCTAGATTTTTCTGAAAATTGAAAGATAAAGAAAGGACCAATTTTACAAAATTTTACCAATGACTTGATTCAAAAGACCTTTTCTTTCTTTCATTAATGAGTACTCTAACCTCCCACACAGAATTTAAAACTTAATTCTTCCCAATGAAATACTGCCAGTAATCTCAGCGAACCAAATATCTATGCAATAAGGACAAAAATGTTTTTAAACAACTTTTACCTTATGCCAACCGTTTTATTGAAGTTAACTGAGAGGAGGACGCGGACTGGCCCCTTAGTGTGACTGAGTTTAAGCCCCTTGTAAACAGGACGCCTGTGCTCTCCCCATTCCAGGCAGTCCTCAGCCTCTCCTGCCTTCCCTCTGCCCAGCAGAGTTGAGTGTGGCTTGCTCAGTGTTGTGATTCATTTTTATTTAACCTGAGTAGGAGTCAGTTATGAATTTTTTTAAAAGGTGATTTTTTAAGACACTAAAATTAAGTCCTGTTTTCAGTTAAGCCTACAATATAAAGACAAACGAAAACATTGTGTGTGTGTGTGTGTGTGTGTGTGTGTGTGTGTGCCTTGCCCTGGGGCGTGGGAGGTGGGGAGTGGGGAAGCAAATGAGAGGAATCTTTCAAGGCCAACTTTTGGAAACAGGAGTCGTTTTATCCCCTTAAAGACCTAATTTGAACCAATATAACATTGTTCCTTTAAAAAAAGTCTAGGTTCATCTATTGCTATTTTGCTTTCATATGAAAACTAACTAAAAACTGCTGATACTCTTCAATTCAAAGATTAAAACATAAAAAGTAGGCAAAGACAAATTAATCAAATTTGAAAAATTGTTCAAGTCATAGAGCAACAGCCTGTGGAAGACAATCCCAAAAGTTAAAAATAACCTCTGACTTTAGGGAATATACTGGCTGCCCCTCACCAAGTGTTATATTAACTTGCCCTGGGTGTTCTTTGTTCGTGCTTTGATGTTCTTTCACTAGACTTCTCCGCTGTAAAATAGGAGTCAATATTTTTCCCAGTTCCAAAGATTTATTTCTAAAGTCCTGAAATGCTTCAAGTGACATATTAATCAAATTCTTTGTAATCACGCAGACAGTTATGTGTAAAGGGGCAGGTGAGCTTGAAGCCAAATTCTTTCTTAAAATCTCTCCCTCTGCTGTCATCTTTTTGTCGCTGTCTATGAGTCAAAGGCTTTGAATTCTATGTACAGATCTTGGAATTCTCCTTCCGTCTCCCCTGCCATTCTGCTTGGTCCCTGTGGTTATGAATTTGAGCATGAAAATAACTATATTCATGCTGTTGTTCACAGAAAAATTTACTTATGTGAAAGCAGAAGCTACATAAAAATCCGTTAAAGCTCAGTCATATCATAAGGTGTCATATCAATATACTGATCACAGTGTAATACTATTATTTCTTTATAGGAGTAAAGATTTTTCATACTGTGGAGGAGGCACCCATGGTTATGACAATAAGTTTAAGAGCATGGAGGTAACTTACTGCTTTTTTTTTTTTTTAACGAGTATTTATTGAGCACTTACTTTGTGATGGGCAATGTTCAGGACTCTTGAATACATCTGTGAAGGGAACAGATAAAGATCCCTGCCCTCATGTGGTGTTCATTCTAACAAGGGGATATGGGTAACTGGCGTAATAAAGGAATATATTATTTGCTATGTTAGGGATAAGTGCTATGGGAAATAAAGAGAAAGTAAAGCAGAGTAGGTGGAGACTGGGGGTGTTACAGGTGCCATGAAGACAGTATGAAATTTTGAATAAGGTGGAGACGGAGAGATTCATTGAGATGCCATTTGAGCAGAGACTTGAAGAAGGTGAAGGAAGAACTTTTCAAATACTCAGGGCAAATGTCTCAGGCAGAAGAAACAGCCAGTGCAAAGGCCCAGGGGTGAGTGTCTGCTGTGTCGGGGAGAGCCCTTATAGCTATGGGAGGATGGTAGCTTGTGACTGGCGCTGATGGAGGGGAAGGGTGAGATGCAGCTGGACATGTTGAGTTCCTAATATGTGTTAGACGTGCACGTCGGGATGTTACACAGGCAATTAAGAGAGAGTCTACCTGGAGATCCGAAATTGTGTTTGAGGCGTATAAAACATTTAAAAGATATGCACCTAAATAAGATGCTCAGGGACTGAATGTAAGGGAGAGGAGGACAAGTACAGAGCCCTAAGCATTTCTCTTAGAAGAGGTGGGGAGAAACAGAATTCCCAGCACAGAGACCTAGAAGTCGAGCCAGGGAGGCAGGAAGGAAACCAGCAGCCTCTGTGCCGGGGAAGCCCAGGAATGCGCTCTCTGGAGGAGTCCAGGAGTGAAGGGCAGCCGTGTCCCCCAGAGGTGGAGTTCATGACTCTACACTACATACATACACACACACTATACACACCACACACACCCCCCACACATAGGCATACACTACACACGCACCCCACGTATACACACAGCCCTGTCCCTTTCCCAATAGCAAAAAATGTTAGGCTCTTTTGAATGTACTGCCTCCTAACATTGTCATGAGGAGTTATACCTCTTTGGAAATATTTGAAAAATCTCTGCAGACAGAGCACTTCTCTCTTAATTAGGGTGCTATTTGATAATTAAGTTAATTACTGCAAGAAAAACCTACATCTCCAATTCTTTGCTGGCTATCTTGGGAAAAAAATATATGTGTATAAAAATACACATGTAAAATAAAAAATATATATGTGTATATCCCTGTTACCAGAAAAGAATTGCTTATTTATGTTTGATGGTTTTCTTCTAGTTGTTTACAGTCTAAAACAACTAGATCTGTTATAAAGAATATGATTGTTAACATTAATTAATTAATATAAATAAAAATATTTAGGTCTCTTCATCCTAAAAGTAAAGGGGAGATACGTCTGAAAAATCAGTGGGTTTATAGAAGTTGTGCAAAAATTTAATGCTTAGAAACTTCCACATTTTTTGCCATGTGTTAACATATTTGAGCAATGATATGAATGGAATATAAAAAGAATACGAGATGTTATGTGACAAATTGCTAATTTCTGTTGCCCAGCTGTGGTAGAACTGTGCTGACGTGGCTTGTCCACTGTTGCTTGTAGTCTCCTAGCCTGTTGACATCTGATGTGCTGTGGACGCAGGTAGAGAGAGAAGGGAACACAGGGTGGATTATATTTGATTGAGATTGTGCAACATCACAGCTGGAAATGGTGTAGAAATCATTTCAGATCGGAACAGAAATCCTTACAGAAGCCTAAGCTGCAAATGGGAGAGCTGGTCTATACCAAGGAAAATTGTGTCTCTTCCACCATCTGTTTCTGAGTTTAGATGGCATCTAGTAATAGTAGGACTGTTTCCACCTAGGCTATCTTTCTGGCACATGGACCCAGTTTTAAAGAGAAGACTGAAATTGAACCGTTCGAAAATATTGAACTCTATAACCTAATATGTGGTAAGTATGTCCGTATAAACACAACGGCGAAATGTGGATAGAGTTTTAAAATATATATTTTGAAATTGGTGGTACATTGAAGCCCAAAGGTGGATGCTCTGCACTGAGAAGACGGAAAGTAGAAAAGATGAGGAAGAAATGTTTATTCTTCAGAATTATTCAGCTATAGGAATGAAGTCTTTTTGTCCTTCTAGGAACAATAAACATTAGATCTCAGGAGACCAGCTTTTCTATTAGTTACTATATGAAAATTTAATTTAATAAAACAGCTAAAGAAAATTAGACTTCCAACTTTTCAAAGCAGGAAAAACACACTGAAAAACACAAGTATTTTCTTGTAATTACAGAGAGAAAGCTTCTGGAATAACAGGATGGTAAGAAAGTCCTATTTGGAGAGACACTTGTTACCACACTCAGTCTTAACAAATCTTAAAGAATTCGAGTTTTGGGGCATCTCACCTGCCCTTTCTGCCTCGTGCCTGCCTCAGACCGCTGTGTTAACAAGTTGTTGATGTCAGCAAGGCAGGGGGCGCGTTGCATTTTCACCTTTGGCCAAAGGACTCTGGACAAAGTATGCTCACGGTTGTCGCTCTTAATCCTGTCCTGGCCTGTGGTGATTGAATGTGACTTGGAGACCAAACAGCGTCATTTAAAAGTCACGTGTTGTCGCCTTAAGAGCTTCAGTTCTCGGTGCCCAAGGCTGAGTGTGTGGTCAGGCTGCTGGCCCTGTGGGAAGAGGCTTAGAAGGAACCAGATACGATTCCGGGTCTAGGAGAGACCTACTGGGCAGTGCTCAGCAGGAGCCACTAAACGCCCATGTCTGTGAAACATTTGCAAGTTTTGTTTTTATAGAAAAACATTAGAAAAAGTTCTCTACATATTAAGCAAAATTCACTAGTTTAATTTTTAAATAGTATCTGTCCTTAGAGAATTTTCATAGAATTAAGTAAAAATACTGCAAGTAAGATTGTAAATTATTTAACTTCTTTCAGTTTGTTTTTACTAAAAGGATAGCTTTTATGCTAGAAAACCATGATATGTTTAAGGAACAAAGGGATGATTTAAACAATGATGTTTTTCTCTGGAGGAACAGAAACGCTTCCTAAAAGTTCCTGCAACTGGTCCTGTTCTCCAGAAAGGCTGGGTGATGGGAACCCGGGGGAAGAAAGTTAGTAAACTGAACGGCATGTGCGGGACGCGACTGCATTGCCGCAGAATTTATTGAAGGAAGTGAACAGGGGCCTTGTTTTTTCTCCCGTCTTCCAGAGATGTTGTTGCCTTCCAACTTAAAACTACTCTGAATTTCTTAAAACAGATCTTCTACACATTGAACCAGCACCAAACAATGGTACCCATGGCAGTTTAAACCATCTTCTGAAGGTGCCTTTTTATGAGCCATCCCATGAAGAGGAAGTGTCAAAGTTCTCTGTTTGTGGCTTTACTGTTCCGTTGCCCACAGATGCTCTAGACTGTTCGTGCCCTGAGCTACAAAGGGTAAGTAATGGGCTGGCCTAGTGGCCTAGTGGTTAAGTTCACCACACTCTGCTTCAACAGCCTGGGTTCAGTTCCCAAGCACAGACCTATACCACTTGTCAGCAGCCATGCTGTGGTGGCATCCCATATACAAAATAGAGGAAGATTGGCACAGATGTTAGCTCAGGGCGAATCTTCCTCAGCAAAAAACAACAACAACAAAACCCCTACATAATAAGTTCATGTATCCATACGAATGAAAAGGGGCAAGCTAAATCTATAACCAGGGTAGCTGACAACCAGGTTTGTGTTCTAGCTCGGATATTTACTAAGTAATGTATGTGGTTTCTCTGAACCTTATCTGGAAATGAGAAATACAGTATAGGTTTAAGTATGTGAATGTGCTTTGTAAACTGGAAAGCACTATTTGGAAGTTGTTTATTCCCTTATAAGCTGACTGTCCTTAACCATTCAAAATGGTAGAATCTTGGAGCCCTTTGGTTTCCCTCAGGAACCATCGCTGTTACAGCTGAAGAATCAGATGGTCAAGCTTGGTTGTTTGTAGCAAATACCCTTGGCTGCGTGGCTGCAGGATTGTGGTCTAGCTCAGACACACCCCCTAGGGTCTATGCCCTGGAGTCTACCCAGCGAGAAACCCAGCCTCCAGAGCGGGAGGGCCTCTTTGGGGAGCAGTGAAGAGTCCCGTCAGGCATGCGTGGAGTCTGGCTGACAGGCAGTCAGCATTGGGAAAGCCTTTTTAGTGGGTCAGGTGCCTGGCTGAGTTCAGGGGCAGGACTTCAGATCCCAGAAGACTCAGCACAGTGAGGTTCCAGCACTGCAAGGGCCCCCCGAAAGGCCTGGAGTCAGAACAGGAGCTGTGAGAGCAAGGACCAAGCCCACCTGTGAGAACTGGAGCCCCTGGATGGGGCTGGAATTGCAGAAAGGACTTGAAGCCCTGTCGTCAGGAGTCCATCAAGCAAAAACCGATGTCAAGGTGCATTTGATGCCAAGTTCAAACTAAACAGAGCTAAATAAAACCTCTGCCTCAGGTCGAGAATTATTCCTCAGAGCCAGGAGTCAGCAAAACTCCACATTCTCTGTCCTCAGAATACCACTGCACCTCATAAATAAATAAACGTGTAAATAAATAACCAACCAAAGATGCTTTGAGGAACAAAAGTCCAGTCAAACTTCCCAAAGAAAATCAAATCCACAGCAAAGATCAGAGGTGGGGGGTGTGGGTTTCCTACCTACTGCTTCCAATAACCTCAGTGGAACCACCATTTGAAGTAACAATAATAAACATTAAAGGTGGGTGTTGCATTCCCCATCTTAGAGATAAAGGGGGCTTAGAGAAGTTAGGTAAATTGTCCAAGGTCATAGAAGCTTGGTTTCCCTGACTGCAAACCGCAAGTTCTTCTCTATGAAGAATGCCCTTTGCTTTTCAAGGTGTGATCCCAGGATCAGCATCTGCACCACTTGCAAGCTGGCGGGAGATCCAGAATCTCAGCCCCACTGAGCTTAGGCTCCCTGAGTCAGAATCTTCATTTCAACACGCTGCAAGGGAGTTGTGTGTGTGTTAGAGCTTGAGAAGCCCTGGGGTGTTGTCACACCAACTTAGTAGTAGATTCCAGCTGTAGTAAGCATGCTCGGCCTCATTATTAATCTCCTCTTTGCAAACTCTCACAAAAAGAAAGTATTCCTGGGAGTAGTAGTTTCTTTATATTTCTAAGTGGCGGAATTGGAATTTAAACTGAAGCAAGTCTGGTTTCTTTGTTCAGTAGTAAACATTCATGTGATTACTGCAGAAATAATCTTGATCACTATCAATGCAAATAATCCATCACCAATCTGTAAATCAAAGTTGGGGTGAGTTTATTATGAGCCAACTCTCAGGACCATATAGCCCAGGGGAGTCCTTTCACAAAGGAAGGGAGCGCTCCAAAGAAGTAGATTGTACAGAGTTAAATACCATTAAAGAGCACACATCACATATGACAGCAATGTCCCTTTTACGGTAGTCATGAGATTGCTTTGCTGGCACAGCAATTCAGTGAACAGAGCAAGTCGGTGGTTTCAAGGTAGATGGTCACAAGGTGAGTGCAGCAGGTCAGCAATTAATCCTTCGTTTAGGGAGAGGTGCTTATCCTTAAGGAAATGCTGATGTGGGCAAAGTTATATCCTTATCTTTAAGGGCATTGTTATTGTCTTTGGGACTTAGTAAATATTTAAAACAGATGTACAATGCACGCTCAACAGGTCACGTCAGGCCCTTTTGGAAAAACAAGTTCAGGCCAAATTAGTTTTAACCCAAATGGCTTCCTCATATACTCCACTATATCCTATTGTTTGTCATCTATTTATCATCACCTTTTAAAACATATGTCACATATGTTTTGCTTTCTCCCCTCTCCCACATTGTCTTGCAGGATACTTCGCTAGAATACGTGAATCAAATGCTAAATCTCACTCAAGATGAAAGTAAGTCAATAGAAAACATAAGTCTTTAATGTTTAGACCTAACAAGACACAGCCTTTTTGGAATTCTTCAAAATAAGCTCACAGGGGCTTTGAACATAAAGATTTTATTGCTAATGTACAGGAGGACAAAAACCCCCAGATCTAATAACAATAGCAAGCATGGGGTAGTTGCAATGGTTCCAAGAACATAACAAATTTCTTGAAATGGTCACGTCTCATCCTCAGTCCCCTACTCCCTTTCTGAGATGTGAAGAGATCAAACTGCCTGGGTTTGAAGCCTACCTCTGCTGCTCTCTGGCTGGGTAAACTGGCCCAAATCACTTAACCTCTCTGTGCCTGTCTCCTCATCTATAATAATGGTACCCACCTCATGTAGTTGTGAAGATTAAAAGAGTTAATCCGTGGAAAGAATTTAGAACAGGGCCTGTCCTGTAGCAATGTTATTATTACCTGTTATCTTTTAAGTATTCTTGTATTAGACTCACTAGGCCTGTTTCATCATTTATAAAATGGGGACACCTCCTTTATAGAGTTGTTATGAAGATTAGAGGAGTTAATGTGCGTGTGCACTTTGAGTAGCGCCTGGCTCCCAGTAGGAGTTCAGTAAATGTGTTGGTTGTTTGATACGCTTCTTATGATCTGCTGAGTGTTATTCCATGGCATGAATACACTGCAGGTTTTTAAACTATCAATAATTGGTGGATTTTTAGGTTATAGGAGCAGACAATTAAAAATAAGTAAATACATTAGGACTTACTTTTTGTAAAATTGCAGTATCTTCCCTATGACAGTTATTACTGTAGGTCATCTTTGTTATAACATATATTCTTTAGATTTGGGGGTTTTATCTCTTCACTTATGTCCTGTGAGCTGTTAGCTGCTTGGCTAAATTACTTATTGAAGCCTTAGTTTTGCAATCTGTATAATGGAATAATAACACCTAGCTCATAGGGTTGTAAGAAATAAAAGAGATTAAGTATGTAAAATATTTATCAGAGTGCCTGGCACAAAATATGCCATCAGAGAATGACAGGTATTATGCATAGAAGCGTTTGCTAATTTTACAAACATTTTTATTTTATGTTATTTTTATTTTAGTAACAGCAACAGAGAAACTAAATTTGCCATTTGGGAGGCCCAGGGTTATGCAAAAGAACAAGGAACACTGTCTCCTTTATCATAGGGAATACATCAGTGGATTTGGAAAAGACATCAGGATGCCCCTTTGGAGCTCATACACAGTTCCCAATCCGGTAAGTTCCTGTGTCCATTGATCCATGTAGTTCTCTAATATTCTAAGAGTTGAATTTCGATTTTCAGTAGAGCTCCCAAAGGAGCTCACTGGCCTGTGGCTTGTACAACAATGTCCCTGGTATTGCTTAAAGGTATTTAAAGGTGGTCTGGGGGTGCAAAAGAGGAACACATTGTGTTTTGCCTGGAGGAGAAATTAGAAAGTGTTTTCAGTCCAACTGTCCAACTGGTAAGATAGATAGAAAAGAAGATTTCAAAGAGAAGCAATAGGAAGTACACACTATTCATTTGGTATATCCTAAGTATATGGTGGGTGCACCTAGAAAGTGATGGTAAATAGATTATAAAGGGCTTTGTATTTATTTGAATATTTAACAGATACTTTCCTATCTGCTGTGTACTGTAGTAGGCACAAAGGACACACTGTGAATGAGAGCTACCTCTTCCCTGAAGGCTCTAGCTCTCTAATCAGTCAGGCCAGACTTACATGCACAGGTGTGCTACATCACAGATCTCTCCAGACTGAGGGTGGAACCCAATTGTTTAAATCCTTTTCCCTCTTCACTATCTGGCAAACTTCTTTTCCATAAATGATGCTGGGACATTTGGCTACCATAAGAAAGAAAATATTGGATCCCTATCTCACACCATATACAAAATTAAATTGCTGGTGAATTTATAGATATAAATGTGAACAGCAAATGCATATTTTCTTTTGTGTATATCTTTATGACCTTAGGATAGAGAAGGATTTCTTAGGACACAAGAACAACAAGAAAAATACAGAGGAAATTGAATAATTTGACTATATTAGCATTAATGTGTGACAAAAAGACGAAAGTTATGGATGGGACAATATACTTGCATTGCACATAAGAAACAAATTATCAGTATCCAGAATAGTAGTTAGGATCCAGAATAGCTAATACGTTCCTACTAAGAAACGAGAGAATGATAAGCATCTTAGTTAATAAATAGGCAAAGGATATGAGCCAAGCAATTGAACTTCATTAGCAACCTGGGAAACGTAAATTAAAGCAAAAATCCAAGTCTGCTCAATGTCACTCCAAATACTCCTTCAGGGCAGGAATAGTTTTGTTTAATGTGTCCCCAGCACAGTAGAGTCGCCCAGTAGATGCCTCCTCAATGACTGCATTGGATGAATAAATCTCCACCATTATTTTTAAAGACTTAAAGACAAAGCAGAACTTTCAACCAGAAGGGTAAATAAATAGTCAAGAAGCTGATTTTGTAGAGAAAACCCTAGTATTTTAGATCCAAAGATTCTGACGACAAACCTCAACCTGTTACTGTTCTTCCTCAGGGTACAGATGTTCCTCTTTTTGTGGAAAGGAAGTGATTGGCTGTATCCAGATTATTTACTCTTGTTCCAGTTCAAGATTTCTGGAGAAAAATAAGCACATTTTCCCACTCCCAGTTAAAGCTTTGTGTTCTGAAAGCCGACTCTGCTGCTGACAATGGTTTAATCGTGCTCAGTGGCGGGGGAGCACTACTTTTGTTTCCCAACGTGGGCAAAAATTTTAGTTACCTGAGTTCATATGTATGGTTAATGGCAGCATCACTTTCTTAATATGTGCCGTGTTCAGTTGTTTATGATTTTCTTCAACCTACTGTGAAACATACTATGAAACAACTATATGAAGTCGTCTATTCCTTAAAATAATTTCTATTTGTTTTTGTTTTTGAGAGGGGCAGTCTATGCAAGGCCAGTCTTACTATTCAGTTCTCTATTTTGAGAAGTCCAGGGACCAGGCATTGCATGAAATTAAGGGAAATGTTTATATTTTTAGTACTTTCTTCTGCTGTGTTGCACTTCCGAATTTACATGAGGTTTAGGGGAAATCAAAGGCAGAGAGATTTTAAGTGGGCTCAACTAGGAGTTTAGTACAATTCTTTTTTGTTACTGTTTTAAAACTAGCTTCTTTGTTACCAAAAGTTCCTCTGCTTTTACTGATCCCACAGAACTGCTTGTGTATTTCTCCCTCCCTGTGACAGGATGGAATTCTAGCAATTTTCTGCTTTCTAATTCAGAAATTACTCTGTTAGTATGTTGTGGTTCAAGAAAATTACATACAAGGATGTTTTGAGATTCACATAAAAATGTTGTAAATCAGCTCTGTGTTTGAAAAATCAGACTTTAAATAAGCACTCTGGAGCATGGGCCCACTTGGCTTGCGCCTTTAAGTTTTGTGGAGCTTTTGTTTTTCTGTGGTTTTGGTGGGTTTTTGAATTTTTGTTTTTGTTGTTATTATCTCAGAAGAGTTCTGGGGAGGTAGTTGTGATTTGAAATCATGGTCCTACAACAACTGTTTTGAAACCATTAAGGTTGATCAGACTGTAGATGGGTCTTTTGTTCCGGGCCTACTCAGTAGGAAGATGTGAACTGCTGAAATGAAAACAAGTGAAAAGCTGAAAATAAGAGTAAAAATTACAAGTATCATTTAGAATATACATTTCAGAAATTTCATATGAAATCAAAGGGCTTTCTGAGAGAAGAAGATCCTATGTACTTTGAACATGTCTGCCTCTCTCTGTCTATATATGCTTATGTCTCCCATATTGCTGAATTTTTAAAATGCCTTTTTTGTTTCTAAGGCTTGTTAGCTCTGATATCATAAATTACAACCAATCATGTTTTGTGAGTCTTTAAAAACTAGAGATGTTGTTAGGTATTGCAAAAATTTTTTTTAACTGTAAGAAATATTTTTCCCTGTAGAAAAAATCACAGGACCGGAAAAATAATTAAAAATCTATGAAGTTATTATGCTTGCCATAAGGCAAGATTGTAACTATCCAATCTGCAAATACTTAGGTTTTAGCTTTTACATTCAGCCTACAGGATAGAGAGTCTTTAACTTCCATGGAATAATTCTGTCTCCTAGTTTGTTTTATCCCCATGCCAGACTAGAAGTGAAACCACCTTGCTTTCCTGTCCACGCTCATCATCTACTTCTCGTGAAGAATTTTAGGAGTGAGGGAATTCAGATTTTATCTGAGAACCTGAGTTCTATTTATCATTTTCCTGACTTTCTATCCCTGGCTTAAAAACCTGTAAGGAACTCTGGAAAGATGGCAGGATTCAAGCTGTTTATATGTGTGTGTCGGTGGGCAGGGGGTTCCAATGCCTTCTCTCAAGAGCCCAGGACTCAGAAGTGATGTGACCACATCTCCCTCCACTTCTAGAGGACCGCCTATTGCGTAATCTCACCTTTATAAAAGGAGGCCTTGTCCTGTCTTTCCTAGTCCTGCTGCACTTGTATTTGAGGGTTTAAGTTTGGTGTGTAAGAAACGAGATTTTCAATTAGGAGAAAATGTGTAAATTTTTTTAATACTTTCTGGCTAGTGCCATCCTGGTCCATTGCCCCCAACCCAAAGTCTATCCCACTTTGAGAAAATAGTCAACATTTTGCCCAACTAAATTGTTTGAGTGCAACTTCCACAGCTGCAGTCTCATAAAATTTACAATAAACTTCCCTCCTTAACATTTTCCTGGTTTTAACTATTGAATACAGACATGTCGTTTTCCTTACATTATGGAAAATGCATCTATGGCTACATTTCTTCAAGTAAAACTCACTAAACATGTGAAGTTCTCGAGTAAAATGGTAAAGATGAGTGGTAGAGAACATCAGCTCACATATTCTGGATGTCTGTGGGGGCTGACTCAGTCAGCAATCGATATTCTTGGTTCTCCCATTTTGCAACATCTGTATGTGCCCTTTATGCCAAGTGAAGAAACCTGGTCATTCAGAACTCTTGCTATGATGTGCTTTTGAAAGAATCTAAACCGATGTTTTTAACTTTCCAACGTCTGCCACCAGGAGAGTGAAATAAATGGTGAGATGTGGCTCTATTGTAAATATCTTCCTATTTCTTGGTTCACTTCTTATTTTGTTGGACGGATACCACTCGGGAGCTTCCTGAGACAGAAAGAGGGGAAGATACATTTTTGAGACTTTGTGTATCTCAAAAGAGTCTTATTCAATATATGCTTAATTGATGATTTAGCTTTAGAATTTTAGAAAGAATTTTTCTTCAGAATTAATAGGAATTAATAGCACATTAGACTACCTGGACTGATCCTCTAATATTTTTGTATATTCCTTACTTTCTTCCATCTCTTGTCATAATTCCACTTTTTCAGAGTGGAATCTGCAACTTCATATTATAGATCGTACTGAATATTTTATTTCTGCTATTATATTTTTAAATCCCAAGAGCTCTTTCTGTTATCTCTTTCCTTTTCTATGCTTTCTGTTCTTTCTATACGGATGCCATATGTACTCTTTTCTCCCTGAGGAGCGAGTTTTTCTGCTCTCTGCATTGTCTCTCTTTCTTCTTGGTTCTCCCCCTGCCCTGAAAATGTCTGGTGGTCCTTGGCAGCTGGCTCATATTTTAAGGGTGAGGAACATGGCTGGGGCTTGCCAGCTGATAGGCTTCACTGTAGGTTGATCAGGACGAGAGCCAGCCATTTTGTTGGGGACTCCCAATTGTAAGTATCTAATTTTCCTTTCAAGGCTACTTTGTTTTCCAAAGAAAGGAAACTTCTAATCTGACCCAGCATATAAGATTGGCAGGCTACATGGGGGCAATGAGACTGGGGGAAATCTTACCATTCGGCATATAGATTTTTATTTAATCTCGTTACTTTCAATATGGCACACCTGCTCTCTGGATGTCTTGTGTCCTTTAGTCTGATCATCCCTCTGGTTCAGCCTCTCCAGTGAGTAAATATTCTGTCTAGCTTCTTGTACAGATTTTCAACCTATACTTTTCTTTCCAGCCCTACATACATCCCCTGTCTTTAGGAAACTCCAATTTCTACCCTTGAGGTTCTGCGGTAGGAATCAGCTTCTTTGTGTTTTCCCTAACCATAGGCTCTTTGTTGTCAGTGTTTACTGGTCTCTGAAGTCAGGCTACAATAATAAACAAAATCTTTATCTGATTTCCAGCTTATGAAAAATTTGAGAAGTATCTTCATCATTACTGTCTTTTTAAATGGGCTTTTAGAAGGGAGCAGAGGTAAATGTGTTCTGTCAAGTTGGGAAATCTACTCAACTTCTGTATAGCGTTTTCCACCTGGAGTGTTGCAGTGTGTTAGGGGCACATTATCTGGTTGGCTTTCCCCAGACTTCCCTCATCTTCATCTCCTGCCTGCTCTATACCTTCTCATGGTGTTCTCCTGCCTATGAATGTAGTACACGGTGTATTCTGCCTTTTCCCTTGTGAATTGATCTTGTACATTTTATTTTCTTATATTTTGCCCAGCGTTATTGAGATGGAATTCACATATAACACTGTAAGTTTAAGGTGTACAATGTGATTTGATACATGCATATAGTTTTAAATGATCACCACATACGTTTTAGGCTCGAAGCTAATTTTTGCTTTTAGTACAATGCAGTGAATAGAGGAAGGACATCCTAATTTAATTTAATCTTCTTTTTTATAAGTTATAAAAATAATTTGTGAAGAAGTATATATATTATGGGCTGTAGAGGGCATAAAAATCAAAATCTCGGAAAAAATGAAATGGATAGCGAAATGTTTACTTATTTATGATTATATGTTAGTCAAAATTATGACAACTATGTAATACTGTATTACCTTAAATTCTTGAATTAGGCAGCACAATTATAGGATGGCTGGTAGAGAATAAATTATTGTATTAGTCTTTAAATGGAGCTACAAAGAAAATTATTAAAAAATATATTCTTCTACTTCATGATGAATGAAGCATAGCTACATATTTATTTAAATCCCCAAATAAGTAAGTTTTGACAACGAGAGCTTTTCTTTGAATTAATTCTGGGTTGATTATAAGTTCTTGCCAACTGAAGAATAATGTCCTTAGTTCATATATGTATTTTTTAAATAAACTGTTATTTTCCATTTTTATTGAAATACAACATATGTCCCCAGCTAAAAAATCGATCCTGAAAAGGATTTTGGTTTTTAGCAGTAGCTCCCATTATTCTTTTGCTCTCAGTTGAGGTTTCATTCTGCAAATATTCCTTTCCAAGGTGTATTTGATTTGCCCTCCCTGTGTCCCTAACCAGAAGGGAACCACAGAAGAAAACATTGCTGAAGACGTCCATTTACATTGCTTGCATAGACCTGATTCACTAAGAAAATAAGAAAAGGTTAAGTGAAAAACATTCTAGGGAAGTTACAAACCATATAAGGTGATGGGTGAGCCATGCTGTGGGCGTTATTTTCTCTTTTTTTCCTTTTCTCTCTTTCGACAGGGAGACACATCGCCTCTTCCTCCCACTGTCCCAGACTGTCTGCGGGCTGATGTCAGGGTTGCTCCTTCTGAGAGCCAAAAATGTTCCTTCTATTTAGCAGACAAGAATATCACCCACGGCTTCCTCTATCCTCCTGGTTGGTATAACTCTTTTTGAGAGCAGCAGCTTAGAAAGCCCTTATCAGCTGGCTGTGGGCATGTGCCTTAAACATACGCTCCCCCCTCCCCCAAACTACCTGCTCTGGCTGAAGGAGCTGCCTGGAGGCCTCCAGGGGTTGTGGGCGGACCCGAAGCAGAGTGACAGCTATCATGAGACTGATACCACCTGCAGTAGGAACCACAGGGCAGCTCCAATCGGCCCAGATGTTCAGAGGGTTTGGCAGGTTTAAGTTTAATTTTAAAACTGAAGATTCTTTGGGGAGGGACACAAACGTCTAACAAAACAGTTCTTCTGGCTACTGCCCAAGCTCAGGGCTGTGCGGAGAATGCAGCTGTGAGAGAGCTCAGGCAAGAATTCAGGCCTCTTATGGCATAGGCTCAACAATTTTAAACTGTGGATTAAGTAGCTGAATGAACTTTAAGTTCATTTGAAAAAGCGTCTCTCCCTCTTGGGAACATGGGAAAGCCGGGGTTATTTTTCTAAAACTCAAATCTCTTCCCTGTTCAGCAGGAAATGTCATTTTCATTAACTCACCCGTGAGATTGTCGGCACTTTCAGCTTCTGGGAATGGGTTTACTCCTGATAATTGACTTCATTTTCTGGAAGCCAGGACCAAAGAGGTCCTTTAGACATTTATAGCTTAGAGATTGTGAGATTTATAATGGGAAAAAAGAAAGGCTTAACAAAGACAAGTAGCACAGCAATTTAAGCCCCTAACATGGAATTAGGACAAATAAACTGATATATCTTATTAAAATACATAGAGACAATTAGAACTACCAAACTTGTGCAAACCCTGGGATAAACGTAAATAGTTGCAACATTTTATTAATGAAATTGTTTAAACTGGCATATAAAATTGTGTCTGTTAAGCCATAAGATATTGGTTGATATATAAATGTTTGCCTCATCAAGGAAATGAAATTAATAACTAAGCAGCTTATCTAAAAAAATATTAAGGCGAAAATGAAACTCCCTTCTAGCTTTCCACTGTAAATTGTTGGTTAGAAATTCCATTATAAGCTGATGGTTATTTTTCTCTGAAAGGAGGTACTGTTATGCTGATTGTGGTCCCAACTTTCCATTTAAAGAGTAGAAAAGGCTTGTAGGGGATCTGAGGACAGTGAACAGCATGTGAAACCTTAAGGGAAAAAACACCAGCAACTTGTTCGTCCTTGCCTTCTGGTGCCCACCCCTTGGCCTTTCACTTGTCTTCGCTAAGATACCCAAGTGCAGTTTAAATATAAAAGGTATTATAATATGCATTTTTAGGCTTGCAGCTTTTAAATCCTCACCCTATTTCTGTGAGAGGGACGCCGTGAGACAGATGGAGCCCAAGTGACAGAGCACATTGCTCGGGGGTTCAGCTGGTAGGCGGTGGAGCTGGGGTTCCAATCTGGGCAGTCTGCGTCCAGAGCACGCGCCCAGCCCTCACTCTGCTGGACGGCACCTCCACAAGTCCTCAGAGCCAGTCATTTGCGGTGTCATCAGTCAGCAGTCTTCATTGGGTTAAAACTCACTTTCTTAAGAAAATTGTATTTTGGAAGAGCGATTTGTAATCGCATTATTATTCTGTGCACATTCAACTGCTGTGTGTTCATGTTGATGTTATGTTTGTTTCCTAGGGCTGCTGTAACAAATTGCCACCAAGTTGGTGGCTTGTAACAACAGAAATGTATTCTCTCAGAGTTCTGGAGGCCAGAAGTCTGAAATCCAGGTGTCGGCAGGGCCCCGCCCCTTTGACTGAGAGATTCCGGAGAAGAATCGTTCTTTTTTTTTAAAGATTGGCACTGGAGCTAACAACTGTTGCCAATCTTCTTCCTTTTTTTTTTTTCCTGCTTTATCTTCCCAAACCCCCCGTACATGGTTGTATATCTTAGTTGCAGGTCTTTCTAGTTGTGGGATGTGGGACACTGCCTCAACGTGGCCTGAGGAACAGTGCCATATCTGCGTCCAGGATCTGAACCCTGGGCTGACTCAGCGGAGCGCGAGAACTTAACCACTCAGCCACGGAACCAGCCCCTAGAATCCTTCTTTACCTCTTCCAGCTTCTGGGACTCCAGGCGTCTCTTGGCTTGTGTGGTTGCGTCGCTCCAGTCTCTGCCTCAGTCTTCACATGCTTCTCCCTGGGTCTCTCCTCTTCTCAGCCCTCACTCTCCTTATGAGGGCGCCAGTGGTTGGATTAGAGCCCACGTTAAATCCAGGATAACCTCATCTCGAGACCCTTACCTTAATCACATCTGCACAGACCCTATTTCCCACTTTCCCCCTCATGGGTACAGGGGTCAGGACTTGGACACATCTTTTTGAGGGTCTCCATTCAACCCACTGCAGGTATCAAATGTGTGGAACTGCCTGCATTACTGATGACCTCGACTGACGGGAGAGTGCTTAGTATCTTGGTGTTTTGACTGCTAATAAATTGACAGTAGTAGTAATTTGCCCATTATGTAATATGTTATATTTTCTCTTATAGCTAGATTTAATAAATTTCACTTGTTTTGCAGCGAACAACAGAACTTCTGAGAGTCAATATGATGCTTTAATTACAAGTAATTTGGTTCCTATGTATGAAGAATTCAAAAGTAAGTATATATTTAGATTATTAATTTAAAAATACCTACGTGACTCTATGAACTTACAAACTAAACAGATCTTTTATTGCAATTTGTTTCTGATATTGAGTCATTTTGTTCTAATGTTTTAAATATAGAAACAGGAAGAATCTCCGACATAATTCTTTTCATATGAATTTTTATAATTTGTTTTTAACCCTAATTTAACTGTAAAGAGCTATTCACAAAACAAAGTTTTATGGACACTCATCATAAGTGTCTATATGATGATGAGTGTTTTTCCCTAGAGTCATAACTAATAAGGCAGTGTGTGTTTTCTGGCATGTTTAATACTCACTGTCCCCAAAGCAACTCAGCCCTAGGGAGGAATTTGGAGACATACTTAACTGTAATTTCAAGACTGCAACCACATCAACAACAAAAAGCTATCATCAATATGGCCATTTTCATTGCATGAACTATTTTGCAGAATTTTCCAATCACCACTGACCATTATTGAAGCAGAATTTGATTCTATATAAATGTACCTGTCTATAGTAGAAAATAATTCCATATTTAGTAGAGGTAGATATTTTCAACACCTTATTCTTTTGTTTTTAGAAATATGGGATTACTTCCACAGTGTTCTTCTTGTAAAACATGCCGTGGAAAGAAATGGAATAAATGTGGTCAGTGGACCAGTATTTGATTATAATTATGATGGTCGTTTTGATGCTTCAAATGAAATTATAGAGTGAGTAATTTGAAACGAAATGGACTCTTTGATTTGCAATAGTGTAGCATGAGGGAAACCCTCAGTATTTTAAATAAAAGCTCCGTATTCTAAACATTACAAAGTATATGTATGTAGGGATGTTATTGTTGACTATTTTCTACTATACTACCTAAATATTTAGCCAAAACTTTATATGGCAAAAATTTAAACTAGAAAAGGGCAAGGAAAAAATGTCCAGGAAAAGCTTAGCAAAATTTTTATTTGGAACGTTTCTAAACTATTGGGCAGAGGAAAAGTGTGATTCAGTAAGAGTTAAGGAGATAGGGCCGACTCACTGTACTATTGATAAATGTAGAACCAGTCCTGCAATATAATAAATTAAAAAATGAAGGAGTGGTGGTTCATAATATTTTCTCCTAGTGAATGATTCGTAAGAGTATCTCTCAGGAGAGGGTGTAGGCTTCATGTAGAAGACTAGTCCTTCCAGACTGTACATCTTTGTACTAAACCTGGTCCTAACAGGTTGCTAAGAATTACCTTTGAATGCAGCACGCAGGAATAGAGAGGTTTAGAAGTACCATCTGTTACTTCTCTTTATTACCAAAACGTAGGAAGAGCCAAACTAAACAATTGTACTGTCTAAGCATAGATTATCTGGAGCAATGATTTCTACCTACACCTTCCCATAAAGTGACATTTATGACTACTAAGTGTGTGGCCCCTTCCTATTTTGTTTGCCTTGTCCTTATTTCAGTGTTTATTGGTCCTATATTTCACCATTTAATAATTCTAGCAAACTCTTTGTTTGCACTCTATTGCGTGCTTGGTACTTTTCTAGGCATTTTCATAGACTTTATTTAATCCAAAAAATGTTCCTGTATTAGATTCCATTAGCCCCCATTTACAGATGAGAAAACTGAGGCACAGAGGGGTTAAGTAACTTGTCTATGTTCCACAATTAGAAGGTGGTAAAGGCTGAATACGAACCCAGACAGTCTTCCTTGAGACCACGTAGAAATTCTGAATCACAGTAATACCAGCTCATATTCCTTTCAGTGGACTCACACTAATAACTTACCTTTATTTTGCACTTAAAACGTTTAAAAGCACTTTCATGTTCATTATCTGAAACTCAAGGATCTCATATCAGTTGTATGGATTTATCTCTGTATCTACACTGTGAAGTTGGTAGCACAGGATGACCTCCATGTTGAAGTAGAGGAAATTTAGTAAGTCATAGGATGTGAGAGGGTTAGTCCATAGGGAAACATCTAGTGGAAGTATGCAGCTGGAGTTGAAATCAGGGCTCTGCCCCAGCCCCTCTTCTATTAGAGAATGTCACATGAATTATGAAGTCAGCAGAACTAGGAAACCCAGCAGGCATAGTATCATGCTCTGCTTTTCTTTGTATTCTAATATTTTCCCATAATATTAAAATGACCAAATTTGGACTTCTCTAAGTCTCTGGCTCATTGAAGTAAAAAAATATGAGAGAAGATTTTGTACTTTCTATTTATTTACTTTATTTTATGCTATTTTTACCTTGGCATTCCTTTAAAAATATATAAAGACATTTTTAATCTTTAGAAACAAAAGTGTAACACCAAATCTTTTCAATTATTATTTCAGATACGTAGTCAACACCAGTGTTCCCATCCCAACACACTACTTTGTGGTGCTGACTAGCTGTAAAAATAAGAGCCACACCCCTGACGTTTGCCCTGGGTGGTTGGACGTCCTGCCCTTTGTCATCCCTCACCGACCCACCAATGTGGAGAGCTGCCCTGTGAGTACACCCTGGGAGAGTCCCGGGCAGGAGAAATGATGAGTCAGAGCTCATCGGCCTTTCGTAAAAGTGGCTCTGACTACAGCAGTACATTTTTCAGGTGTTTTGTGGGTAGAGTTGTACTAAAAATGACCTCATTTTTAAACTTTTCCTTTGACTGTTGATCCCTATGTAATTAATATCAATTTAAACATCTATATGTCTACATGAACATGTGTTTATATTTGAATATCTTATGTATTTTATTTATATACATTTTATTCAAACTCACTAATAAGGGGAAGGGTGGCATCTTACTAATATTTTGATTCTGGACACAAACTTTAAAGTTCTGTTCCAAAGTTGGCATGAAATTAACGCTTCCTGAATGACTATGTGAGTATAAAAACCCCATCAACTTGAAACATGAGGTCTGAAATTAATTACATATATACATACACAAAATAAGTTGGTTCAAGGAGCATTCCTTTGTTAACATCATGTATTAGTCTACCTGAAAATCTTTTTGGCTCAAGGCAAATTATATGTAAATAGTTACTTCAACTTGCATCCATGTTCTTTATAGAAAAAAATATATATCTTGGTGATTGGGTTTTACTGAAGTTACTCAGCAAATGTATTGAGTACCTATTAAATGCATGATATTCCTTTTTTTGTTTGTTTGTTTTTTTTTTTTACTGAGGTAACATTAGTGTATAACATTATATAAATTTCAGGTGTACATCGTTATATATTTCGATTTCTGTTTGGATTACATCATGTTCACCACGCAGAGACTAATTACAGTCCATCACCACACACATGCCTAATCACCCCTTTCACCCTCCTGCCTCCCCCCTGCCCCTCTGGTAACCACCAATCCAATCTCTGTTTCTGTGTGTTTGATTGTCATTGTTTTTATCTTCTACTTATAAGTGAGATCATACAGTATTTGACTGTCTCCCTCTGACTTATTTAGCTTAGCATAATACCCTCAAGGTCCATCCGTATTTTGACAAATGGCCAGATTTCCTCATTTCTTAGTATTCCATTGTGTGTATATACCACATCTTCTTTATCCCTTCATTCGTTGATGGACACCTAGGTTGCTTCCAAGTCTTGACTATCGTGAATAATGCTGTGATGAAATAGGGGAGCATGTATCTTTATGCATTCATGCTTTCATGTTCCTTGGATAAATGCCCAGCAGTGGAATAGCTAGATCACGTGGTAGATCTATTCTTAATTTTTTGAGGAATCTCCTTACTGTTTTCCACAGTGGCTGCACCAGTTTTTACTTCCACCAGCAGTGTATGTGGGTTCCCTTCTTTTCCACAGCCTCTCCAACACTTATTGTTTCCTGTCTCATTAATTACAGCCCTTCTGATGGGAGTGAGGTAATATCTCATTGTAGTTTTGATTTGCATTTGCCTGGTAGTTAATGATGTTGAACATCTTTTCATGTGCCTATTGGCTATCTGCATATCTTCTTTGGAAAAACGTCTGTTCAGATCTTTTTAATTGCACAATATTCTGATAGAAACTCTTTATAATGAAGCGAGGAGGAATACATTGTCTCTGCCCTAAAGGAGTTCAGGTATAATTTTGATATATAAGTGAGTATAAATGAAATATAGACACGTAAATGGGTCAGTCAATAATATAAGAATTATTTTAAAAATTAAAAAATGAAATGTCACAAATTTTGGATTAATTGCTAAATACTCTTATAAAGATTTAGTGTTTCAAATTTAAAACACATTTGGCTGTAATAGTAATAAAGCTTACATGATATGAGGTGGGAGTAGGACTGGGCCCTGAAGGATGACAAATGGCCAGGATGAAGGATGGGCAGAATTTGAATAGATTGAGGATCAGGAAGAATCTTCCACTGAGGGAGTGAAAAATGCAGAAGATTTAGTAATTGACTGGATGCAAGAGCCAAAGGGAAAGGGAAAGTCAAAGATGAATCAGAGATTTTAAACGTAGGTAATTAGGAAAAAGAAAGAGGGAAGTGGGGAATGAGACCTATTTTGGCAGATAGATAGGATAATTAAGTTTAGGCATGTCAAGTTTGTAGAAATGGGTGTTCGCATGGAAAATTCAATAAGCTATTAAACACTGGATATTAAAGCTTAGGTTCTAGGCCACATTGGGATTCATCTCTGTTCTTTCAGGTGTTCAACACATAACTGCCTGCACCATACTATGTACTATGGGAGATCCACAGATAAACCAGACAGGAATTCTACTGAAAGGGGTTCATAGTCTAGATGCCCTTAGAAGCCTAGTAAAATAGAAGAAGGAAGAGATAAGTGGCACAAAGAGGGACAGATAAAATTGCTGTAGGGTTTTGAGAGAGAAATACTTCCTGATAGGGAAGGTGACATTCTAGCTGGGTCTTGAAGATAGGATTTAAACGTGAGTGTTTGAATGGTCTTTCTGTGATTAAAGATGGAGGACAAAGGTTAGAGACTAAACAGTGGGTCACTCCTAGTCCTAGAGTGAGGAAGAGTTTTCAAACAAGAAGCTATCAGGAGCTATTGTCTAGTTGAATTTCTTCCTACTTTTCTTGTCAGAATTTTATTTAGTTGAGACAAGGGTGAGCTACCATTCTGCACTTCCTCTTCCAGTGGCAGACATTAATGACTGATAAAGTGTGGTGGTGCTCTTTACCACTGACTCAAGATTAAAAGTTCTCGGGGGCTGGCTCCATAGCCTAGTGGTTAAGTTTGGCGCACTTTGCTTTGGCAGCCCCGGTTCGTGGGTTTGCTTCGTGGGTGTGAACCTACACCACTTGTCAGCTGTACTGTGACGGTGACCCACATACAAAGTAGAGGAAGATTGATACAGGTGTTAGCTCAGGGCAAATCTTCCTCAGCAAAACAAAACAAAACAGTTCTTTATCGCATAGTTTCTAGGTAACCATTATGGATTGTTTAGAATGGATGTGCCGGGAAGAAACTATTTGCTCTCCTTGGTCTAGCACTTATTTCCTTCTATTAGGACTTTTCAAGATGAACCTTAAGTAGCTTCATTGTTTCCTGTCCTCCTTCTCTTCACCTCTGTACACCACTACCAATTTATTCCCCTTGAAATTTAGTTTTTCATTATGACATACTTTCTCATCCACAAACTTTACCTACCCTGAATAAGAAAACAAAAATAAGCAAACAAAAATCTCCCGGCCTGTGCTTAAGGCTCTCGACAATTTACCCTTAGTTGACCTTACAGACCCAACTTCCAGGCCAACTGAAGTCCTTGAAATTACTTGAACACATCTTGAGTTTCCCTACCTCAACATTGTTGCTCATGCTCTTCTCTCCTCTAGAATGCTCTTTTTTTGACATCTGCTAAAATTTCCACCTACACTTCAAGGTAAAGTATAAATGGTGTGAAGCCTTCCTTGGTCATTCAAGCGGTGATGATCTCAAAATTAATATGGCATCATCTATGTTGAGTAAGACATCACTAATGAATCAGGCATTATCCAAGATTTTAAAGGGAACTGCAGTATAGTAATAAGGATACAACATCTATAAAGATAATTACAAGACGTAATATGATGTGTATAAAGCAAACCTAAACCAAGCTATGATTATAAGAGATTGTGAAGTTAATAAGATGTGGCTGTCAATTAGATATGTGGGAGGGGAGAGGCAGGATGAAAGAGAGTCAAAGGTGACTGAAAATTTAGGCATGACTGGGCAGGAAATATATAAGACAATCAGTTGTTTTGGGAAGGATGACCTTGCTCTTGGTGGTCTTTAGACTGAGAAACTAATTGAATATCTGGGAGGATATATGAGGAGCAGTATAAAATAGAACTTAAATACATGGCTTTTGGAGTTGGACATCCTGAGTTCAGTTATTGACTTGATGTGTTTGGGTAAATAACTGAAGATCACTTTGCTCAACTGTATAAAAAAAGTCACTTCCCCTCATGAAGTTGCCATGAGGATTAAATGAGATATTTCACATAAAACCCTAAGAATTCCAAAAAAATAGTAAGCAAATTATGGCCATTATAAATAAATCACATTTTGTGATGGAGTTACATTCTAAAGTCAACATAAAGTGAAATCCCATGCAGAGAAAATCCTCTATAATCAGATCACCCAGAAAGGACAGTTATGTACACAAACTGTACCTTAATAAGTGCTAATAAGTCAGTATTTCCACCAGCATTGGAACAGGGAATTGTGCTTTAAGTAATGAGGAAACACTTGGCTTGCTTTAGGGGTCATGTTGTATGCAAATTCTGCACTTTCAAATATTCTAATCACTGAGTGGGGAGGTGCTCCCACCAGAAGGGGTTTAGGGAACTGGCAGCAGTTGTAGAAATGAGAGAGTCCCGATTCCACCTCACACATGGTCTGAGGAACAAGATTCATATTTCTTCACTTGCTTTCTTCTTTTCCTTGTTTATTCCATCTTTCCGCCCTCCTCCTTTTCCTCTTTCTTTTTTCCCTCAAGTTTGTATTGTTAAATTCCTGTCATATAAGTGGGAATGTTGCCATGAGTCCAAGTGACTATCATTATTGTAAATCACTCAGCAGATATTGGAAAACACACAGGTTTGGAACTTGGAAGAGAAATCAGAACTGTAGAGATCGATTTGGAATTAAATCATGGGAGTGAAATAAAATTGCCAAAGGGAAGAAAGCAGAGAGAAGAGGGAAATGTAGGAAATGCCTGTACTTCCAGGATGGAAAAAAACTAGTTAGTTAAGGAAACAGAAGTTGTTCAAACAAGTAAGCAGTCTGAACTATGGAGGTCAAAGGAGGAATTTTCAGAAACTTGGGGTTATCAACAAAGTGAACAGTCGAAAAAACATCCGCTCAGTGAGGTCATCCTTGACAAGGCAGTTTCATTAGCGTGATAGCAGCAACAACCAGACTGTCAGTGGTTAAGGAAAGAGAATAAGGATATATTTAGTGGAGAAGAAAATTGAAACTGATATTGCCTCAAAAACTAACAAAGTGAGTTGTATTTTAGTGGTGTAGAATACTTCTGTTTATGTAACAGTTCTAATACGTATATATCAAATATGTATATATAAATCAATTACATATACAGTCAAAAGTATTTATTTAAATATAGCTCATAAAAACTGTGTGTTTGCAACTCTGCTGCTCCATTGGCGTGCTCTGTTTGGATTCAAACAGAGCACTTGTCTATAGCTGGCCTCTGTTCAGATTGGTTGGTGCCGGTGACCTACCTGATACGAACTAGCTTGAGTATCACCCCTGCCTACATGTAATTATGTGTTCTACCTTAAGATCATTTAATTGCAGTTTAAAAGAGCGAAGACTGTCAGGTGTTCATTAAACATTTAGTTGGATGGATACCAAATAAGCCAGGAGAGCCTAGAGTAATATAAACCAACTGGGAGGAAACTTTAAGGAAAAAGTGATCAAAAATATTAAATATTGCTGAAATGTCCATTAGGAAAGGCAGGAAAAAAAGACTGAATTAGATTCCCATTGGAAATATAAGCTAGAATTATTATATTGCATATTTATTATTTAAAAAATTAACTCACATCATGAATATCACACAGAGAAATGCTTCAGTGGTTAGAAGCAAAAAGTAATTTCCCCGTATACTTCCTGTGGCTCCAACAAGAGCTGCTTATTTTAAGGCTGCATATTTAAAAAAACAAACCACTGCACTGAAGTCAAATGAAAGTTATTAACACACACTCATCTAATTAAACAAACCTTTAAACTGTCTTGCTTTAAAAAAAATTTAACTGAAAATTAGCAATATCATAAGAATATCAGAAAATTAGTAAATAAAGAATAAGGAATTTCATAGAAATCCATGGCTCTAAATTATTGAACTTTTGTATAGTAAAAAAACCTATAAAAATGTCAAATGGCCAAGAAATATCTGAAAAGATACTCAACTATAAGATCTCTTACGGCAATAAAATTTAAACAAGGATAAAGCTCTCTTTCACCCCGTGGTTTGGCAAGGATGCGGGGAGTTGGGGGTTATCGTCCTCTGCCAGTGGAAGTGTGAATTGGTGTGAACACTTTGAGCAGTGCTAGGTTTCATATCTGGCAGAGTCAAAGTTGCATCTACTCTCTGACCCAGCAATTCCGTTTATATATCCTAGAAACTCAAGTTCTTGAACACAGGAGGCAGGTGCCAAGTTATTCATTACAGTATCATTTATAAGGCCAAAAATACTATCAACATGGCGACAAAAAAATAAACTGTGCTACCACAAACCACAGGTAAAAACAAATGGCTTAACTAGATCTAGACACATCACTATGCATAGATTACAAACATAACACTGAATGCAAAGTAATCCTAGAATACCACTCATAACATCGTTTATGGAAACTTGAAAACTCATAAATCAATACCATATATTGTATATTGACGTGCAGTAAAATTTTATAAACAGTCTGGATTCACACTGACTCCTGATAATGATTAGCTCTGAGTAGAGGAACATTGGGGACTTAACTTCATCTCTAATATTTTGTTTTTTAAAAACATTTACATCTGAAGTCAATATAAAAATGGCTAAAATGTGACTTTGTGATGGTCTGTATTTGCTATTCTTTGTACTTTTGTTTTATTTATTTTAATAAACAAAAGTTAGCCATATCAATTAAAGTCTTAAGGCAAAAACTACAGGAACAAATATCAAATCAGTATGTCGTACACTTGAAACTAACATCGTGTTGTAAGGCAATTATCCCTCAATTAAAAAAAACACAGGACAAAGGAGGACTTCTAAGTAATGAAAGATCTTCCTGTTAATGAAAAATCACGGCCTATGGAAAACAGTCTTTTGTTTCTCTTTTACAGGAAGGTAAACAGGAAGCCAACTGGGTTGAAGAAAGATTGAAAGAACACGTTGCCCGGGTCCGAGATGTGGAACTTCTTACTGGGCTTGACTTTTATCAGGAAAAAGTGCAGCCTGTTTCTGAAATTTTGCAACTAAAGACCTATTTACCCACATTTGAAACCATTATTTAATCTAATCTATAAGACAATTTTGCCATAATGTAAATGATTTTTTGTATTGAAGAATCATAAAATAAAGTTTTCTATTTTTCCTTAACTCCTAGAAAAGCTATGTTGCATAATTTTCTATACATATTCCTCTCTTTCTTTCTCATTTCTATGAACATGTATTATTTTAAAGTTACATTTTTCTTTTGCACAGAGATTATGCCATGTTATACCTTCCTTACTATATTTATTTTCTCACTTGTATCTGTGGCTGTATTTTTCTGCCCAGCATTATCTAAACAGAAGGGAGAATAAAAGAAGTCGGTCTCACTTTGGAATTGAATCCATTCTGCAATCAGTTTTGTCTTAAAACTTTTTACATTTGGCTATTGGGCAATATTTACTGACATAAAAAATGCACGTTACCTTCATTCGGCAGTTTCCCTTGTAAAAAAGACACAGTGTGCACAAATACATGATAATATCTTTTACACTAGCAAAACCAGAAAACAACCTAAAAGACTGTTCGAACAAACTGTGCAATTTGTTTAAACAGTGGAATGCTCTTATACTATAAAGAAAGAAATAGATCTGTATATGGAATGTTGGGCTCTTGTTAAATGGGGAGCAAGTGATAGAACAGCATGGATAGTATGTATGCTGTCATTTTCTAGAGATTGGCAAACCTTTGCTGTAAAGGGCCAGATAAATTTTTTTAGGCCATACAGTCTCTGTTGCAACTACTCAACTCTGCCATTACATCATGGAAGTCTCGTAGATAAGATGTGAAAGGAATTGGAGTGGCTGTGTTCCAATAAAAATTTATTTACAAAAACCTGTAGAGGGCTAGGTTTGGCTCACAGGCTGTAGTTTGTCAACTCCTGACTTATATAATAAAGCCAAAGTGGGGAGAGGCAGGAATTACTAGTAAAAAGAGACAGGGACGTAAAATTCTTATTTTGTGACCTTTGGTATTGCCTAAAAATTTTTTAAAAAACACTTCTGTGCATCTATCTCTTTAATTAATCACAGAGATCCCAGTACTTATTTGAGGGGCAATACCATTGGTCAGAGTTTTGGATTACCAGAGTGGAAATGTTCCACATTCATTTCTCATATACAGACCAGTTTGTCCAGGGGACAGAGGCTTTGCTGGTGATGAAAAATCTTGTGACCTGAGCTTGGAAAAAAAAAAGAATTTCCATTAGGATTTCAATTGGATTATGGTCATTAATTCCAATTAATTTGAAATGTTAACTTACTGCCATTGGATTTTTTTTTTTTTTACATATTTTCTCCACTTGTAGGATTTAGTTTAAAATTTTATGCAGTGAAAAATGTACAATACAGAGAGGCTGAAAGACAAGACACAAATTGGAAACTATTTGCAGCTATATGGTAAAAATGTTACTACCCTAAATATCGATGGAATTCCCGCAGTCAGCGTCCCCTGCCCCACTGCAGCCTGGGAACTAGAAGAGACCACCCAGGACTGAGACTCCACTGTGGGGAGACGAGGGGAGGATGGGTGCAGCCCTGAGCTGAGCTGAACTGTGGATGCCCTCGTGGCTTCTGAGTTTCTCTGAAAGCCACTGTATCAGATCAAATGGGTGCTCAACATAGACGTAAAAATTTCAGTCACAGAAAAATGAAAGTTAGGTTTTATTGCACAGAGATTGTGTGATGTTATACCTTCCTTTTGTATATTCATTATCCAATTAAAAAGAAGTAGGTAGGAGTAAAATCATTCTGAAGGAAGGAACACCAATGATTTAAGGCGTCATGGAATGACAGGGGATTTACAGTTGCTACTTTATATCTTTTGTTATGTAGCCGATATTTTATAATGAGCTTGTTTTATTTTAAAAACCTGAAAATGTAAAAAAATAAGGTTAGTTGCATTCTTTAAAAAGTATTTATTTAGAAAGAATTTCAAAGATACAGAAATGTTGTAAGAATAATATAAAGAACTTGTATACCCTTCCCTGAGCTTCGTCAATTGATAGTATTCTTGTTGTATTTACTTATATTTATCTTTATTTTACCCCTGAACTTTCTCCCCATTCACCTCTCAATACTTCACGTGTTTCTCCTAAGGTCGAGGACAGTAACTCACACAACCCGAGTCAGGAAGCTTAGTGTTGATACAATACTATCGTTTAATTGACAGATCTAATTCGAATTTTTCTCATATTTTCAACAGTGTCCTTCATACTATTTTCTTTCCTGGGATCCAAACCAGAGTCGCTCGTTGCATCAAGTGTTCTTGTCTCTTTGGTCTCATACATGCAGCACTTCTTCAGCCTTTGCCAAATCGTGTTGGCGTCTTTGAAGAGTCCGGGTCGCTTATTTTACAGACTGTCCCTCAGTTTGGGTGTCTGACACTTCCTCGTGATTGGATCCAGGTTTGGCATTTGGGCAGGAACACTACGTTAGTGACAGTGTCCTCAGTGCTTCCTCTCTGGAAGCACAAGATGTTGGTTTGCGCCATTGTTATTGGTGCCAGATCTGATCTCTTGGTGCAGTTGGTGTTCACCAGGCTTCCCTCTGTGAAGACACTATTTTGGCCTTTGTAGTTTATGTTGTTCCTGAGAGGGAATAATTGAAATCCTCTAAATATCCTGTTTCCCCTTAAATTGTCACCTGTTGACTTGAGTATTCATTAATAATTCTTCCCTGATTCAGTTTTTACTATGACATTTGCAAAGGGTGATTTTTTTAAACCATCGTTATTCCTTCTACATTTATCGGCATTCGACTGTAAGAAAGCACGTTCTCTTCTTGTTTGTTTATTATTTGTTTGTTATCTATATAGGCTCATGGATTCTTTTTTATTCCAGTGGATTAAAATACACTATAATCATTACTTATTTTGGTTCTCCAATTGTCACAGATTTGGCCCGTGGGAGCTGCTTTAAGGGGCTCTTGTATCCTATTGATATACCCGCATCATTTCTGAGCACTTCCTTACTTTTAGGTACAAAATATGTTTTAGGCTCATCTTGTACTTTCCTTGTGCTAACTCTGGAATCAGCCATTTCTCCAAGGAGCCCTGATTCCCTTTAGTGAGCGCTGGTGCCTGATTACTTCGGGGGTGTCGTTGCACCTAGGCCCCTTTAGTCAACAAAGCAGAATCTATATCTACAGCTCTGCCTGTCTCTCTCTTTCTACCTCTATTTATGTTTATAACTACATACATAAAAGCCATGAGTTTAATTACCATCCGGTACTACATGGTTCTTTCTAAGCCTTTCTGTATCTCCCTTCTCCAATAGTGAGAAACTTGGTTCCCAACATCATCGATGTATTTACTCATTTGCTCAATACAATACATGGAACATCAGAATTGCTAACCCACACCACCAAGACAAAGAAATCTACTAAGTAGAATTCAAGAAACGTTTCCAGTTCTTTGTGTCTCTAGACTAAGAATTTATAGTCAGAATTCTGTATTTCAGAATTACCTGGATAAATTTCTCCCTCCTTCAGTGTAGTTACTTTATTCTTTGAAATGCAGTAGTATTCATTTGTTTCTGTTTATATTCCATTTAGAGGTTTTCCCATTCCTGTTGAGTCAATTTTATTTTTTTGAGCATGTGAAATATTAACGTAGTTCCAAAGATTAAGATTAGATGAAAAAAGACACTCAGAAGATGTGTCTTCCCTTTCTCCTTCCAGTCCTTTCTCATCTACCCTGTGTAGACAACTAATGTCATTAGCTTCTCGTTTATCACTCCTGTATTTTTTAAATTTTCCTTTCTTACACAAAAATTACCAATATATCCTGGAAATCGCTCCATATCAGTTCATATGGATCGTCCTCATCCTATTTGTTCCTGCACAGAACTCCATTGTGTGGATGTACATAGTTTATTTTGTTAAAAACTTTTTTAAAGAGCAGTTTTAGGTTTACAATAAAATTGAGAGGAAAGTACAGAGATTTCCTATGTAGCCCCTATTCTTACATATACATATCTCCCCATTATCAACATCACTCACCGGGATGGTCATTGTCTCCCAAGGATGAACCTACATTGATACATCAACATCATCCCAAATCCATAGTTTACCTAAAGAGTCATTCTTGGTGTTGTGCACTCTTCAGTTTGGGACAAATGTATAATGGCATATATCCGTCATTATAATATCATACAGAACATTCCCACTATCCTAAAAATCCTCTGTGCTCTGCCTGTGCATCTTTCTCTCCTGCACCCCCTCCCACTGCTGGCAATCACTGTTTTATTGTCTCCATAGTTTTGCGCTTTCCAGAATGTCCTATAGTTGGAATCAGAGTATGTAGTCTTCTCATAGTGGCTTCTTTAACTTAGTACTATGCATTTGAAGTTCCTCCATGTCTTTTCATAACTGAATAGCTCATTTCTTTTTAAAGCTGAATAATAATAGTCATTGCCTGAATGGACCCGTTTATTTATTCATTCACCTCCTGAAGGACATCTTGGTTGCTTCCAAGTTTGGCAATTATGAATAAAGTTGCTATAAACAGCTGTGTACAGATTTTTTTGTGGGCATAAGTTTTCAGCTCCTTTCGTTAAATACCAAGGAATGTGATTGCTGAATCGTGTGGTAAGAGTATGTTTAGTTTTGTAAGAGGCTGCCAAACTGTCTTCCAAAGCAGCTGTACCATTTTGCATCCCCACTAGCAATGAATGAGACTTTCTGTTGCTCCACATCCTTACTAGCATTGGTGTTATCAATGTTCTGAATTTTGGCTGTCCTAATAGGTGTATAGTGGCATCTCATTATTGCTTCAATTTGCATTTTCCTGAGGACGTGTGATGTGGAGCATCTTTTCATATGCTTATTTGCCATCTATATATCTTCTTTGGTGAGGTGTCTGTTAAGGTCTTTGGATCATTTTTAATTAGATTGCTTGTTTTCTTATTGTTGAGTTTTAAGAGTTCTCTGTATATTTTGGATAATAGTCCTTTATCAGATGTGTCCTTTGCAAATATTTTGTCCTAGTCTAGCCTGTGGTTTGTCTTCTAATTCTCTTGATAGTTTTTGCAGAGCAGAAGTTTTAAGTTTTAATGAAGTCCAGTTTATCAATTATGTATTTCATGAATCATGTCTTTGGTTTTGTATCTAAAAAGTCATCACCAAATCCAGGGTTATCTAGATTTTCTCCTATGCTATCTTCTAGGAGTTATATTTATAGTCTTGCATCTTAGTTTTAGGTCTATAGTCCATTTTGAGTTCATTTATGTGAAGGGTGTAAGGTGTGTGTCTAGATTCTTTTTTCTTTTTCTTTTTGCATATAGATGTCTAGTTGTTCTAGCACCATTTGTTAAAAAGACTGTCTTTGCTCAATTGTATTGCCTTTGCTCCTTTGTCAAAGATCAGTTGACTATATATGTGGGTCTATTTCTGGGCTCTGTATTCTGTTCCACTGATTTGTTTGTCTATCCTTTCACTAGTACCACTCTGTCTTGATTATTATAGCTTTGTAGTAAGTCTTGAAGTCAGGTAGCTTCAGTCCTCCAACTTTCTTTTTCTTTGTCAATATCTTGTTGGCCATTCTGGATCTTTTGCCTCACTCTAGAAACTTTAGAATCAGTTTGTTGATATCCATAAAATGCTAGGATTTGGTTGAGATTGTGTTGAATCTATAGATGAAGTTGGGAAGAAGTGACATCCTACAATATTGAGTCTTCCTATCCATGAACATGGAATATCTCTCCATTTATTAAGTTCCTCTTTGATTTTGTTCACTGGTTTTGTAATTTTCCTCATTTAGATCTTGTATATATTTTGTTAGATTTATACCAAAGTATTTCATTTTGGGGGTGCTAAAGTAAATGTTACTGTGTTTTTATTTTCAAATTCTATTTGTTTATTACTGGTATAAAGGAAAGTGATTGACTTTTGTACATTAATCTTGCATCTTGCAACTTTGCTATAATTGCTTATGAGTTCCAGAAGTTTTTTGTTGATTCAGATTTTCTACATAAGCAATCATGTCATCTGCAAAGACAGTTTTATTTCTTCCTTCCCAATCTGTATACCTTTTATCTGCTTTTCTTGTCTTATTACATTAGCTGGAACTTCCAGTATGATGTTGAAAAGGAAGGGTGAGGGGGAACATCCTTGCCGTGTGCTTGATCTTCGTGGGAAGATTTTAAGTTTCTCACCATTAAGTATGATGTTAGCCATAGCTTTTTTTGTAGATATTCTTTATCAAGTTGAGGAATTTCTCCTCTACTCCTAGTTTACTGAGAGTTATCTACCATGAATAGGTGCTGGATTCTGTCACGCACTTTTCCTGCATTCATTGATATGATTATGTGATTGTTCTTTTTTAGCTTGTTGGTGTGATGGATTACATTAATTTTCAAATGTTTAACTAGCCTTGGATACCTGGGATAAATCCCGCTTGATTGTGGTGTATAATTCTTTTAAAAAATTGTTGGATTTGATTAGCTAATATTATGCTCAGAATTTTTGTGTCTATGTTTATAAGAGATATTGGTCTGTACTTTTCCTCTCTTATAATGTCTTTGTGTGGTTTGGGTATTAGGGTAATTCTGGCATCATGAAATGAGTTAGGAAGTATTCTCTCTGCTTCTGTCTTCTGAAAGAGATTGTAGCAAACTGGTGTAATTTCTTCCTTAAGGAGAATTCACCAATGAATACATCCAGGCCTGGTGCTTTCTGTTTTTGAAGGTCATTAATAATTGATTCAATTTCTTTAATAGATATACACCTATTAAGATCATCTATTTCCTCTTGTGTGGATTTTGTCAGATGTGTATCTCAAGGAATTTCCATTTCATCTAGATTATCAAATTTGTGGGCTACCATAGTTTATTAAGTCAGTCTATGTAAGGGCCTTTAGATTGTTTGCAGTATTTTGTAGCTACAAATATACAGCAGTAAATAACATTATGCATATGCAGTTTTGTTGGAAGTGTATCTAGAAGTGGATAAACATATATATATATATACTTATATATATTATATATTTATATGTGTATATATAAGTTTATAACTTTTAAAAAATAAAAGTAGTATTTTGGCACAACATTAATTCCTAAATTGGTACTTTGTTCAAAATCTGCATTTACTAGGATGTCATTCTCCCCCACCAAAAACGGAAATAATTTATTTTTCTGAATTATGAGAGTACTTATTGTAAATCTTTCCAAACCACACACAAACACACATGCATATATAAGTACATATATATACTTAACTCTATATATACATTTTATATATAACCTACATTTATATATAAAAATATATATTATACACATATTGTAATACATATGTTAAAATCACACATAATTCTATCAACCAATGATTATAACAATTGAACCATATTAACCCATGGCCCCTGGCCATAGCTCTCCTTTGAATGTAGTATTTGAACATAGGATGTGGGGAAACGTCAATCCTTGTTACTTTTGGTTTTTTTTCAGGGGAATTTCAAATTTTTCAGGAAAATACTTTTGGGGCTTTAGAAAACCCTTTCTATCAGAAAGTGTAACTTACTGGAGTAAGTAAAGAAATGACTGCTTGACATTTCAAAAAATGTCTTGATCTTTTACAAACTGGTACCCAAGACATATTTAGCTGAGAATTAATGGAGTTTCATGTGGGTGTAGTAAGAATCCGTGTTAGCATCCATGACCAATCACCCCAGTCCTCTTGAGGTGTATTTTGACTTTTGGACAATAAAACTATATCATCTCAGGTAATGTGACTGTCTTTCCTTTTTATTCTGCTTACATTGAAATATGTGATCAACTAAAATTTTGATAACTGCTTTTAATATAAGTGAGAATTTAATACAACAGAATTGCCTGCTTTCAAAGAAAGGGAACCATTTATTACTGCTATTCTAGTTACGTGTATTTTGATAGGCAGCCATAGAAGAAGGACATTTTTGGTAATTCCAATGTTACTGAATCAAAAATTACAATTAATTCTTGCTTGTAGAAAGGGAAATTTCTAGTCCAAGTGAGGTCACCTAAGGTCTTAGGAGCAGACTTGGAAAGAAGGGAAATTCTAATTCTTGGCTTATTTTCCAGATTTAGATAAAATTCTGGAAATTTATTTTCTCAATCCATTTCTTTATTTTTCTTTCTCTTTTTTTCCCTCTCTTTCTCTCTTTCTTTCTTGCTACCCTCTTTCCTTCCTTCCTTATTTTCTTCCTTCCTACCTTTCCTTCATTCCTTTCTCTTTCTTTTTCCTTCCCTTTCCTTCCTTCCTTCCTGCCTTCCTTCCTTCCTCCCTCCCTCGAACCCTCCCTCCCTCCCTTCCTTCCTTCCTTGTCTTTCTTTCACCCTTCAGGGGTTTTAGCGCCATAGCTGGAGTTAAGGGAGCTCAGGGTCTGTTCTTCAAGAAAGTATCACGAACAAATGAGTTTTCTGGACAAGTAGAAGTAGATGGAAGGAGATAAATGGGATAAAGAGGTACACCTATGGATGTGCCAAGGATTCATCTTTAGCCGCTAATTTAGCCAGAATTTAGTACAAGAATGTCCCATCAGTGTTTCATCATTTTAGAATAAGTAAATGGAATTTCTAGAAGTCTGCATCTATGCTTTAGTTTGGGCTGATCTTGACCTTGTAAACCCCATCTGGTTTGGGCATCTGAATTCATTTGCAAATTACATTTGGGTTCTCTGACAATCCTCTTGCCCTAGGGAAATCTCTTCCTTCCTCCACCTCCATCTCCACCCCTGCTTCACCACTGCCCCACCACCACTCCTTGTCATCTGTTTACTTTGGGAGGGCTGGGCATGGGAATGGAAACAGGACATAAACTGAAACAGTTTTCAAAAACACAAACAAGGTTGTTGGAAGAAACGACTTCCTTTTTACACAGCACCCTTGGCAGACCACAATCACTCCCTCAATCATGGACTCACGCTTGAACAAACTTCCAGACAGAAAAAACCTCAGCCTTCCAATGACAGAGAATTCATGCAATTCTCACTCATCCCAAATCCACAGTATAAATGTAGCCAGATAACAACTAGTAAGGTACAGCACTGAACTTAGAGCTGGGCTGGTTCTCTTATCCTAACATGTTATGTTTCTCACTGTGTAAATTAAAGATTTATAGTCAAGAAGAAATCCAGAGAGGCCAGCTAGTTCATTTCTTAAGGCTCCCTCCACTAAAGAATAGTGTTCTCTATCTCTAAGGGATAGACAAAGACCTTAAACAATTTTTCATATTTGTTGAAATTAGGAAAATTTGCCTAATGGTTAGCACGGTATCTTGTATTTCATGTGATGTCTATCAATTTTGTTTATAATAATTTCCTAAAGAATCATCGATTCTCACTTGGGTGTTATGAGGCAGTAGTGTATGATAAGCCCTTGAGTTCCTAAATGGCAGACACAGAGGTTTGAATCCTGGCTTCCTAGCTGTGTGACCTGGAGCAGGTTGCTTAAACTCTACAACTTGGTTTTCTCATCTATAAAAGGGGGATCATTTAGTACCTGCCCCATAAAGTTGTTGTGGGGATTCAACAAGTTACGAGACACAGAATGTGTACAATGGAGGCTCTAACACACTGGCATCACCCTCTCTCAATCCTATAGAAAGCACTCTCTTTGAACTAACCAGGCAATCGCTTCTGCCTTACATGGGCGAGGGCACAGTCTCAGTGACTCAAATTTGTGGATTGTGTCAGGTTGATCTTTTCCCTGTGATTTGGAGGTTTGACTCTTATACTTCCTGCCAGGATGCGTTAGTCACATTAATAGCGTCCTCCATCATGGTTTGTGGTTGCCCTGATCTTTAAATTTAGCCTGTCTGTATTACAATCCTTGTTCATTGGTTAGAACCAAGAATATTTTTATAAGTTATGGCCACATTAGCAATTTAAGATGAAAAAAAAAGGAACCATAGCGTGGTTAATCCTGTTACTCTGGGCTATTGAAAAAACCAGAAATAGGCTGGCCACAGTAGCTTAGGTCAACTGGCCTTGGAAGTAATTTCGTTTATCCTCCAGATCTGCCTGGATCTCATCTCAGAAAATGGGTTTATTCTGCAGAGATTTTGTCAACTATCACCTCATTACAGAATTTAAGCAGCGTTTTCCACAAATTAAGAACAGAAATTTAGAATCAACTCTTTAGTTGATGACTTCAATACTCAATGTCTTCCTCTCTTGCTGTCCCTTTGAATCTGGAACCAACTACCTTTTCCTAGTCACTTCAGTTGCATGTCCTGCCTATTCAAGACTTTCTCGTAAATCTATCTATTCAACTAATGTTTATGGAGCTTCTGTTATGTTCCGGGCATTGTTCTAGGGGCTTTGGATAGTTAGTGAATAAACTCAATAAAGATCCCGATCCTTGAGAAACTTATATTCTAAAAGAGAAAACACACAATAAATAATAGATACAACAAATAATAAAATTGAATTATACATGTTAGAAAATGGTAAGTGCCATGGAAAAAAAGGAGAAGTAAAGCAGAGTGAGAAGAACCAGGACAATAAGTTGTGAGGATGTGAGGGGAAGGTTGCAAAAAATACTAAAGAGACTGGACAAGGTGGGCCTCCTTGAGAAGGTGAGCAAAGACTTGGAGGAGGTGAGGCGTTGACCAGGCAGACAGGTGGCGGAAGCTGTCAAGGCGCGTGCCTGGTGCGTTCAAGGAGCAGTAGGAAGCCCGCATGGCTGTCAGGAAAAACTGCTGGTCCTCTCAGACCTCTCATAACCATTTACTGGCATCCTCCTTAATAATAAAAAGCTAGATAAGGAAGACTTTTTAAAAGTTATAACCAACTCAAAATGTGATCACATTTTTTTCTTTTTGTTTTGTTTAATAGGTACTCTGAGTCACCTTGTCCCAAAATCTCCTTGTGGGCAGAGACAAAAGTGAATGGTGTATGTCAAATTCTAGTTAGTGGTAACCCTGAGTACAAGTCTGCATTTTACCCTCTATTCACATTACAGTGTTAGGATAAGCCATATGAAATTGCCATTCTTGTTGCTCAGAAACTGCTAAAGATTGACAATTTTGCATGGTTTAACCTATACCCAAATTTGATAACATAAAAATAACACGAAGCATGCTGATTTCCAGAGATGTACTTTGACATTGTCATGTTTTGATGTAGTCTGTCATCGTGAAGTCATAACTGTTTGCTTTATGAAACATTTTTCACTTTACACCATATACCAAACACTTTCACGTATCTCCTCAATTAATTCCCCAATCTTGTGATATAGTCATGATTACTCCCAGTTCACACGTAACAAACCTGAGAAGCATAGAATTTTAATTATTTGCTCAAGACCTCAAAGTTAGTAGAGTGCTGAGCTGGGATTTGACTCCATGTTTTTGACTGCAATTTCAGTGCTCATTCTATATTACCACAATCGCAGTCTGTTACTATCTACTACTTCAAGATATTCAAGGATACAAGAATTTCAAAACCCAGGTCTTGCATTCAAGGACCAGATAATTCAGCTACAGCAGTGTTTTCTAAGATGAGTTCTGTGGAATTCTAATCTCCAGGTGTGACGGTTAATTTTATGTGTTAATTTGCCTGGGTCTATTCTGGATGTTTCTGTGAAGGTGTTTTTGGTCCATTTAAATCTGTGGACTTTGAGAAAAACGGATTGCTCTCCATAACGTGGGTGGGCCTCATTCAATCAGTGAAAGGTCTGAATAGAACAAAGTCCGACTTCCCCAAGCAAGAGGGAATTCTCCAGAAGACTGCCTTCAGACCTCATCTGCAACATGAGTTCTTGGGACTTGAACTGCATATTGACTCCTCCCTGTGTCTCCAGTGTGCCAGCCCACCCTGCAGACTTTTGACTTGCCAGACTATGATTGTGTGAGCTGATTCCTTAAAACAAACAAATAAATAAATAAATCTTATTTTCTGTGTGTGTGTATGTGTATATATATGTATATAATATCTTATTAGTTGTGTGTCTCTGGAGAACCTTGACTAATAGACCTGGGATACTCCATTACAAAAGGGTCTATATATTTAGGAAGCACTAAGCATTATTATGTCCCTTTGAAAAGTAGACAGTGTACATTAATATGTCAAAAGTTCCTAGGATTCTTTTTAGTTAAAAATAAAAAAACTTTGACTGTAATTAAAAACAAAATGTGCCAGCAATCTGTGCATCTCGTTCTAGTGTTCCAAAGAATACACTTTCGTAAATGTGGACCAACGGAGCCAATTTGTACAAACTAGTGATCCATGGAAGGGCCTGCCAAGAGCTTGCGGGAAAGCACCGGCAGAGGAAGTGCACACAAGTGTTTAAAGGCACCGATCCTGGACCGTGTTGTGTGAACTCCGTGTGGTTCATTTTCATCAGCAGAATGACATAATTTAATACGTGTTGTGAGGATTCAGTGAGATAACACATGAAACATACTGAGAAAAGCGAAAAGTGCTGCTCTTATGATCTGTTACTCGCTCTGAAAATTACCGCGAGCCTGTGGATCCCAATGTGAAAGCACTTAGATGGGCCTTAAAAATTAGATTGCAGAAAAATAACCAATTTTATTGAAAATATAAAGCAATCTACAAATTTTTAAATATAATTCTTTGAACCACCATGCTTGATACTGTTATTAGACACTTGATTCTGATACGGTATTGGCTAGAGCCTTAGTGAAGGGCTGGCTGATGGATCTTTGTTTTATATCCTAACTTCAGAACTCCTGTTGACACGATTGCTCTTAAAAGTCATTTCTGCCCATTTTAAAAATTGTATTATTAGTTCTTTTGTTGTTGAGCTATATGAGTTCTTTGTACAGTTTGTATATTAACCCCTTATCCGGTATATGGTTTGCAAACATCTTCTCCCAGTTGTTAGGTTTCGTTTTGTTTTGTTGATGGTTTCCTTTGCTGTGCAGAAGATTTTTAGTTGGATGTAGTCTCCTTTGTTTATTTTATCTGTTATTTCTCTTCCCTGGTCAGACATCATACTTGAAAATACGCTGCTAAGACCGATGTTGAAGAGCATACTGCCTGTTTTCTTCCAAAAGTTTAATGATTCCAGGCCTTACATTCAAGTCTTTAATCCATTTTGAGTTAATTTTTGTGTATAGTGTAAGATAGTGGTCTACTTTCATTCTTTTTCATGTGGCTGTCCAGTTTTCCCAACATGATTTATTGAAGAGACTTTCCTTTCTCCATTGTTTGTTCTTGGCTCCCTTGTCGAATATTAGCTGTCCATAAATGTGTGGGTTTATTTCTGGGCTCTCGATTCTGTTCCATTGATCTGTGTGTCTGTTTTTGTGCCAGTACCATGCTGTTACTATAGCTTTGTAGTATATTTTGAAATCAGGGAGTATGATATCTCCAGCTTTGTTCTTTTCCTCAGGATTCCTTTGGCTATTCCAGATCTTTTGTTGTTTGTTCCATATAAATTTTAGGATTCTTTGTTCTATTTCTGTAAAAAACGTTGTTGGAATTTTGAATCTGTAGATTGCTTTAGGAAGTATGGACATTTTAACTATGTTAATTCTTCCAAACCAAGAGCATGGAATATCTTTCTGTTTCTTTGCATCTTGTTCAATTTATTCTAACAATCTTTAAAGATCTGAACAGACATTTTTCCGAAGAAGATATATGGATGGCCAACAGGCACAAGAAAAGATGCTCAACATCATTAACTACCAGGAAAATGCAAATCAAAACTACAATGAGATATCACCTCACTCCCATCAGAATGGCTATAATTAACAAGACAGGAAACAATAAGTGTTGGAGAGGATATGGAGAGAAGGGAATCTTCATACACTGCTGGTGGGAGTGCAAACTGGTGCAGCCACTGTGGAAAACAGTACAGAGATTCCTCAAACAATTAAGAATAGAACTACCATATGATCCAGTTATTCTACTGCTGGGCATTTATCCAAAGAGCATGAAAATACAAATACATAAAGATAGATGCACCACTGTGTTCATCACAGCCTTATTCACAATAGCCAAGACTTGGAAGCAACCTAGGTGCCCACCAAGGGATGAATGGATAAAGAAGATGTGGTGTATATACACAATGGAATACTGCTCAGCCGTAAGAAAAGACGAAATCTGGCCATTTGCGACAATATGGATGGAACTTGACAGTATTATGCTAAGTGAAATAAGTCAGAGAGAGAACGTCGAATACTCAAATACCCTATGATCTTACTCATAAGTAGAAGGCAAGAACAAACAAACACATAGAAACATAGATTGGATTGGTGATTATCAGAGAGGAACGAGGGAGGGAGGAGGACGAAAAGGGTGATTAGGCACATGTGTATGGTGATGGATTGTAATTAGTCTTAGGGTGGTGAATACGATATAATCTACACACATTGAAATATATAACAATGTACACCTGACATTTATGTTATATACCAATGTAACCACGATAAAAAAAAAAGTAATTTCAAGTGCTTATATTGTCTCACAATTATTTATTTAGATGCTTGTGAGCGATTTGAGAATGGGAACCTTGTCTCATTCATCTTTGTGCTAGTAACTACCTGTGTGTCTGATTGAGGAGGGGCTCAGTGTATGCTAAATAAACTTATCTGGGCCCATTTCAGCTTGTGTTAGCAAAGTGCTAAGAGCTTTGGCTATATACACTATGCTTAGAGAGACTTTAGATGTAAGGGCGCAACCATATGATTGTCCTGCCTTATATTTAAATCTGAGTGAGGATAAATTCTACTCACTTTTAATCTTTCTTCTTTTTTTTAGCTGCCTAGGTACCCTGTAGAGTGTCTGTAGTTTACAAGACACATAGAGAGCAAACTAAAAAAAATTAACTCATAACTAACGATACTACAATTCAGATATGCAGAAGAGTCACCACATGCTGGTTGACAGGGAGAAAATTTAACCAAAACTCTAGTCCTATTTAAAGCCTAGGGTGACCTTACAATGTAAGCATCTTTTTGGGTAGTGTTCACTCTAGGATGAAAATCTTTAGTTCTCATATAGCTTCTCTTTTGGATGGTGTCCAGGTTTAAAAGAAGAAAAAGTGGATTTTGTTTCCCTGTGGTGCTGAGGAGAAGAGACTCTGGCCTCCTGTTGTCCGTGAGTATGCACTGGCTGGTGTCTTCTGGACTCGGAGGCAAATTCCTCTCTGCCTTGTCATGGAATTGCCCTATTGGTCTCCAACGTTGAAATCTATCAGTGGTGAACTCAAGGTCCATCTGTTTGGCTTAGGCACCTCTACCTCTGAGCCCCTCACCATACCTTCCCTCTATCCAATTGTTACCGAACCTGAAGTGAGTTCGCTCACCCATTGTGCAGCAAGCCAATGTCTCACACCGGGTGTGGTGGAAGAAAGTAGGAATTTTATTTTTGCACAGCGCTGAGCAAGGAGAGAGGGCAGCTAATGCTGAAATCCCAAACTCCTCGAAAAACTAAAAGGAAGAGTTTTTATTTGGGATTTTAGGTAGGGGAGGGGGAGCATATGGCCTTGCTGGTCAGAGCTTTCCCACCAGCCTGTCTTTGGCCTTGAGACACTTGCAGAGAGGAGGGAGCTCATGACCTTGCTGGTCAGCAGCTTTCCCACCAGCCTGTATCTCTTTGCGGGAGGAGATAGTCCAGGTGCTTGTCCTTGACGGTGTCTGTCTCCATGCAGGATAGTGGATTCTGGAGCCAGGAAGCCAGAGAGTAAGCATGGAATGAGTGTTTTGGTTTTAACCCCATATATGCTGGGTTTAATGTGGGGAAACTGATATCAGGGTCGGTATCACAATTGGCCCATACATCCAATCCCATCCCCTACTATGGATTTCTTCTTTCACACAAGCTGGCCCTGAACTCAGTATCCATGGCACAGGGAAGTTGAGTAGCTCAGGAATGCTCACTTCAGGGTCTCCCTCTGCCTACCGCTCTGGTCCACGTTGGGCCCTATGATGGTTCAGGGCAGCTTCCTCTGCAAGTTCAAAATGCAAGACCACCCACCCTGTGCCCCGTAAGTTATTTCCTCACGAACCGAACTCATGTTGGGCTGTCGGCCAGAGACGTGAACACTAATACACGTATCTGATTGCTTCTGCTACTCTTTCTTTTTCCCCTTCTTCCCACAGTCCTCTGAGGCCAAAAAGGAGCAGCCTCTTCTCCTTCTGGACCCTCCCCAGTGAAAACTGCATGTCTGTGCAGTCAAGCCGGCCCTGGATATGTTCACGGGGAGGTCAAGGAATTTAGGTAATCATTTCCCCAAATAATAAATCATAAAAGGCTAGTGTCCTTATGCAAAGTCCTAGTTTTAAACATCAGAACACAAGTCTTTCTTCTGGTATTTGATAAAAGAATGCAAAAAGAAAAAATCACATTAATGCTTTTCAAAAGAAAATTTTTTTGAGAATTGAAGCTGTTTCTTCCTTAATGAATTGTACTGGGGGATGGGGTGTAGTTATTAGTTCCTTTAAACTGGTGCGCATAGCACTTAGGCACAAAACTGATATTGGAAATGAGGCAAGTAACATTTTAATATTATTTCTTTAATGTACTGTACTCTTCTAGGAAGACTTTAAAATCCTTTCTTACTTTTTTTGAAAATTATTTTTGCAATAATTATAGACTCATAGGAGGTTGAAAAAACAGTACAAACAGCCCACTATACCCTTCCCCCACTTCCCTCCATGGTAACGTCTTACCTGACTATAGGAAAATATAAAACCAGGAAATGTCATCGTACCATGCTGTTAACTAGCCTGTTGGCCTTACTCAGATTTCTCCAGTTTTCACATGCACTCTTAAAATATTGCTTATTTATATTTACACAGTCTCATTTTTCTCCACCACCCTGAGAGTAGGTACAGACACAGCAAGTGAGGTTCAGAGAATTCCAAGTGCTGTCCTCAGTCCTGTGTGATGTCCCCTCTGCAGAATGTGGTATGGCCAGCAGTGCAAAACCAACTGTGTGTCAGGGCTCTTCCCTGGCACGTTCCCTTCTGGAACCTTAACTATTCCCACTAGAGATTTGCTAAATTCATCCTACATCTTTGTGCTTTTTTTGAGTTGTTTCTATCCCTAAGAAATTAAGTCACTCAATTCTTAATTTATTTTTTCTGGAATCTCGAGAGATGATTGCTCTCTGAGAACTGCGGGTAAAACTTTGAGGGTAAGATGCTGATAGCAGGGGAAGGATCAGCAAAAGGGGAGCCTGGGCCTGGAGGGGCAAACTCACTCTCCACCCTCGCAGATTCACTGTGGGAAAGTTGTGTTCATTAGGAAAGACTGGGACAACGGCGGGCTGTGGTCGCCTCAGACAGAGTGGGTGATTTAGGTTTGAGAAGCAAAGGGAAATGAAGAGGTCAAATATTAAAGTCTAAAATTGTAATCATCCTTATCTGAAAACAAGAATAACCTAGATAATATGTAAGCATAAGTTTCGAAACCTCAAAAAAGCAAGGATGAAAGTGGAAGAATTAAACTCTCTTGTGTTTCAAAAACCAATTAGGGAAAAACAGCACACCACGCCTTAAGATTGGAAAATGGTTGTCTGGAGGTTTTAGCAAATGAGCAGAAAAGTTTCCATGTAATTTCAATAACCAAGTAGAGTCAGAGTGACTCAAGACGTGTCTGGAGTTTAGGCTTATTCGATGGAAACTTTGTAGGCTGGGTCTTCCTCCTCCCACTGTGACTTTACAAGCCAGAGCCCACAGGCTTGGAAACAGTAACTGGGCAATTACTAAATGGTTGCTGGGTGATGGCATAAATAATTGGAAAAAAGCTTGAATTTGGATTCACAACAGCTATCAAGTTAAGGCTTCTTAGCCTCATGCTATAGACAGTTTTGTATACGAATAGGACACATGACTATTGAAGGAAAATAGACGTTTGCTATGTATTTCCAATTAAAATTCATCTTAATCAGTCAAGTGTGTTCTACAAAAGTACAGAGAAAAAGTTCTTTTAGATTTTTTAAAGTATTCTTAAAAAATACTTGCACTAGGAGGCTCCAGGTGTTCTCAGAAGCCACTGTAATGTGCTTTTTGAGAGGGTATCTTGAAGGCTCCCACGTAGAGAGAACTTAAGTCAAAGAGCCCCGGTCCTGTCACCAGGGGCTCCAGAGCTGACCAGCTCATTCTCATCAGAAACCAAAGCTCGAGGCAAGGACAGGCTGAGAGCAGAACTGAAAGAATCCTTGTCACTTTCATATTGTGTATTTATCCAAATGTGTTTATGAGTATATGACCATATTATATATTTACCCATCTGGTGAAAATGATATTCTCTTAGCCGCAGAATTTCACTACCACCACCACCACCAGACACACACCTGTTTTCTTGGCTGAATATTTTGATAAACTGCTTGAGATGGAGAATAAAACACACACGGGCCAGACTTAACTGACACTAAACAGCTATTCATCTGTTTTTTATTGCGATAATGCTTGTGACCTGGGTTTCTTTTGGTAAACAAAGAATTCAGGCCAAAGGCTGGATTTGAAAGATAAGACAATAGAGAAGATTTTTTGATTGGCAGACGAAAGGGAGTGTGGGGACAAATAGTGAAGATGAACTTTCATTAAGTTTTTCTGGGTGATATGTGATGTAATTTCTTTTCCTTATTTCACCTAGAAATCTTCATTGAAATTGAAAGCGCATCATAGTGTTGGATTTCTTTTGTGGCCGTGGCAAAAAGCTGAGTTTGGCTTCAGAGTAGGCACAGGGTGACAATAGAAGCCACCGCGGCATTTCAGGCAGATCTGGGTTCCTTTGACTTCCAGGCACCGATCTATTTCTTCTTAATTGAAAATGCTGTTATGATGATCAGGTTATCTACTGTTAGTACTTTTCCTCCAAATTTAAAATGTTGAAGCAAAAAGATGACTACCTTCTTAGTGAGAAAGTCTTTACTTTGATAGACGCTTTATGGTTATATCTGTATGTCACTAACAAAAATTTAAACACATGTTAAACTCCTCATGGAGAAATAGGACCCATTTTGCAAATGGATATTTTGGACCATCCAATTAACAGGGAAATTTCAGGTGTAAAGAGGGGTGAATTAATAAACTCTTGCACTGAATTTAAAGTATTAACTTAAAAATGAAAAATCACATTAATTTTACTTGTTATAAAGCTACAGATGTTTACTGTAAACAGAGAAATGCAGATAGGCAAAAGACATGACGCTCAAAAAACTACCAAGTGAAGCAAATCACTGCTACCATCCGGATGTACGGCCTTATAGTGCTGCTGGTACAAGGTCTCAGTTGGTGTGCTGATTATTATCTGTCTCCTATACTCAAGTGCTGTGCTAAGGGCTCTGTGTACAATATTTCGGTAAACTTCTTTTTATACCATGAGATAAATGCTATTTTACGCAAGTGGAAACAAAGTGTTCAAAGGGGTAGAAATGAACCCCTTTGGGAGTTCTCTAAAGCTTATTTATTTATGGCCTGTGGCACACTAAATAGGTAAGCTCCTTTGTCACTTAAGTTGCAGGGCTCACCATAACTCTAGTCTTGCAGACATTGGCCCAAGTTGAAGAATTCCACAAGGAGATTTCAGGAATATAAAGAAATTCAAACCAAAGCCAAATCTACTAATCTACATGGAGGAAAGAATTCAGGAATATCCAACGTACAAAGAGTGGTCTCTCTGTTGATTGGAATATAACAGTACCCTCATACTTGACCCATTATCAAATATAAAAGTGTTAAGATTGCCACAGGAAGAGTTGAGCCATCCCAAAATAAAATACTCAAGGAGGTTGCATTTGAAACTTAAATATTTGGGAGATATTTGTTAAAACAGTTAGCATTACCCTAATTAATGCAATTACTGATAATAGTTACGCTTAAAAAAATGAATGTAGAGGACAACATGGTGAAGTGAAAATACCTTATGTTATAAAAAGTATATAATATAACACTTTCCAGCTTTTATAGGCTATGTACTATTTTATCACATTTAAATTTCATAACAGACACACTGCATATTTGAGAAATGTGAAAACTTTTCCACGTATGATATTGTTAAAGGCAAAATCTATGAAATATGAGTCACATGCCTGACTTCCAAGAAACCAATATTCCTGGGTTTCCTTACAAATGGTGATTCACTCTTCCAGGATGTCTAAGCAGACATCCTAGAAGGTGGGCGGCAAAGAAGAATTAAGAGCAAGCAAAAGAATTAGAGAATAAAATGTGTCTTATTTTACAAATAGGTGTTTTCTCACCTGAATGCATATTCCTGGTATTTTCACCTATTTTTTAGAACCACTTGATGTTTTGCTTTTTCACTTCTCCTCTATGATCAGCAGTCATTCACTTTGAGATGGAAGTTATCAGGAACCATTTGGACCAATGGGGTCTGAGTCTTTAAGTAACTAAATTTTTTGTGTGCCTGGAGGTTGACCTTTAGGAAGCAATATTTAAAATCATGCAACCATAATTGAAGGACCACTTTATAGAATGTATGACAGCATTTCCTGCCCCTTTAAAGGGGCTATTCTAAACATAATCAAATATTTTCCTAAAGACCCTGTTCATTATCATGAACAGGAGTGCACTCTGCCCTTTGGTGCTTGCTCCAAAGCGAACTGCGTTCTCCACTGCTCCCGCCATCCCTGCCCCACGCCTGCCATGTCCTCCTGCTTGGTTTCAGGTGTTTGGATATCACTCCTCTCTCTGCTGCTGTGTGACTGCTTAGACCAGTCCTGCCTGCCACTTTTCTTATTTGCATAACAGAGTTCGTGTTACGGGCTGAATTGTGCTCTCTCCAAAATTTACACATTGAAGTCCTAACCCCCAGTACTTCAGAATGTAACTGTATTTGGAAATAGGGTCTTTGCAGGTGTAATCCAGTTAAGATGAGGTCATTAGGGTGGGCCTTAACCCAATATGACCAGGGTCCTTATAAGAAGAGAAAATCTAGACACAGACACTTTCAGAGGGAAGATGATATGAAGACACACGGAGAAGATGGCCATCACCAAGCCAAGGAGAGGGACCTGAAACAGAGCCTTCTCTCACAGCTCTCAGAAGGAACCAACTCTGCCAACACCTTATTTAGGACTTCTAGATTCCAGAACTGTGAAAAAATAACTTTCAGTTGTTTAATCCCCTCAGTCTGTGGTACTTTGTTACCTAATCCTAGCAAAGTCATACAGGTTGACTTGGAAATCACATAACCAAGTTAATTAATACCATGAAAACTAACTATAAATAAACTTTAAGAGAATCCAAGAATATGTCTCCTATGAGTAGCTCTTATGAGCTTAGTGATATGAATATGGCTGCTCCGAGTCCTACTCATTTTATGATGCCTTCTTAGATGCTAGTATTCATTAATTCAATTATTCATTCAATCAATGGATATTTATTGAGTCCTTTTTATGTACCAGACATTGTCTTTGCTCTCACAGAGCTTACATTCTAATGAAAAGATAGATAATAATCTAATAATCAAATAAACGAGATACCTTCAGATTGTGAAATTACCTTCAAGAAAAGAGACAAGAATGAGATGAAGAATAACCAGCAGCTACTAAGATAGAAAGAAAGCCCAGAGAAGATGTCTCTGAAGAAGTGACACTTAGTTAAGTTCTGACAAATGAGAGTCAGGCAGCCACACAAAGATCTGAAGAAAGTGGTCCAGGTCGGCGGACCTGCAAGTCCCAAGGAAGAGGAGGCTCCGTATGTTCCAGGACCACGAAGGAGGCCAGTGTGCTGGAACGCAGTGAATAGGGGGAGAGATATGTGAGAAAAATTGGAGAGGTATAGACTGGCCAGGTCATGGAAGGTTTCGTGTGCTACGCCAAAGACAATTTTGTGGACAATGGGGAACCTTTGATGATATTAATCTGGGAATACTATGGTGAATTTGTTTTTGCTCACTTCCATGGCAATATTGAAGATGTTTTTGTAGGGTTGCTGGATAAATCATAGGTTGCCTATCAATATTTGGGAAATATTTACACTAGAAAAATGTTGATTATTTATCTGACATTCAAATTTAACTGGGCATTCTGTATTTTTATTCCCTAAATTTGGCAACCCTAGTTGGAAAGCGCAGGAGCAGAGGTGAGGAAGCTATTGTGGTTGCTCGGAGAGAGATGACAAAGGCCTGAAACGGTAGGAAAGTGGAGCTTTGAATAGAAGGGAAGTAGACCTGACTGTCTGTGGTCGTTGATTACTGAAATGGGATACAGAAAGTGGAGTTTGAGGGAACACAAGGAGTCAAGAGTGACTTCAAGTTTTCTGACTTGACTGGAGGACATTGCCTGTCTCTTAGAGATGCAAGAGAAAGAGAAGATTTGGGAGAGGAGTAAGTAAGGTTTTGGAAACGCTCAATTTAAAGTGCCAGTGGCCCATTCAGGTGAAAATATACAAGAAGTAATTGGATAAACAGATCTCGAAGTCAAGAAAATTTTGTTTAGAGAATTCTGGGTTCCTGATTTGTGAGTCATCAGCACATTGTTGTCAGTTATGTTTATGAAATGATAGCACAGGAAGGGCACGTTAGAGTGTGAAAGAGTCAGGACAGACCTTGTGATAATTCTGATATTCAAAGGACAAGAAATGGGAAGAGGAGCAAAGAAGAAGAGAAGCAATAGAATGTGCTGATTCCAAATAAATTGTAAGTTTAGAAAGGAAAGTAGTGACTTCCCATTTCGGGCAGTACGAAGGACCGGCTAACCAGAAAACATCCCTGCTAAGTAATACCCAGATATGTTGGATAAAATATGACAAACATACTTTAAATGTGGAGCTAAACCTTCAAAAATTAAGAGAGATCCCCAGGACCCCTACATAGAGAGAACTTAACCCCTGAGTGGTGAATGTGTGAAACGGTGCTTAGCCATCCTGGGGAAGTTTACTGATCTTGGAGTGAGGGGTTTACCTTCCATGAAGAAGCAGATGAGATCCTGTAATTTAAAAAAAATTAAAAATAGCCTACATATTCTTAAAGAGGCAACCATATAAACAAATTGTAGTAAGTACAAACAATAGCACATACTAAAATGCAGTTGCCATGAACTATGACTACAGGTATCATCACAGATAAATTTCAAAAGCAACATTGAAAGATAAAGAAAGTTCCAGAATGATACTCCAGTATTCTATTTAAAGGAAATTTTAAGAATACAATAGATTAAATAATGTTAATGCAAGTATAAATGATAAAAGATGTAACCCCAATATAATATAGTCGTGTTAGTGGTTACTTCTGGTGAGGGAGAGAAAGAAAGAGTCAAAGAGAGGTATGCAAGAGCTTCTGTGGTTCTTATAATGTTGCATTCCTTTAATAAAAGGAAAAAAATTAAGGTAAATACCAAGATTTGTCAAAGCTAGGTGGTTAGTAGATGGGGCCTTGGGGAATGCTTGAAATATCTTAATATAATGTTTAATAAGAGAAGAATATCTTAATAGGATGAATAAGAGAAGAAATTGAGATATTATCTGTAAGCTATAGGAGCCAGAGGGAATGCAAGATTGCAGCATGTAGGTGTGTGCACACATGAGTGTGCATGTGTGTATGCACGTCTGTGTGTGTGTGTGTATGTGTGTTTATGTTGAGAGAGACTGAGTGTGTTTTAGTAAGTTGTGTAGAAGGCTCCAGGGCAGATTCACTCACGTGAGTTCACATATGAACAAATGAATGAAAGATGGTCTTAACTTTCTCTGTCAACTGCAGATAGAAATGAAGCCACAGGGCTTGACATGTGGTGAAATTTAAGAATCAGTTCTGAGGGATATGGAAGAGGAAGCTGAGTAGAGATGAGCAAATAAATAAATAGGTAGATAGATAGACAGACAGACAGACATAAATAGACCAGGTGGTCTTGGGCTCTGGAAGGTGAGTTCACCAGATAGTTGAATTCAAAATATGTGAAAAACTATAATGTGTGTGTATATCTCGATATGTATCTAGCTAGCTATAGTTTTTCACGTCTTTTAACCTATCAGCATGCTCCCTCATGTTTCTGGTTGGTTTCGACGCCTGTTGCAAGCTCATGGAAGCTAGAGATATGACAGCGTGGGGAAGTAGTTAGAAGATGTGTTCATGTTCAGCCTCTGTTACCACAAATAAGTCCCTTAGGCTTTCTAAGCCTCGAGACCTTCCAAACTCATCGTTTGGGGGACTAAATGAGATGAAATATGTCACAGGGCTTTGGGAAGTATAAAGACTTAAATAGTCCAATCACAATTTATTGAAGAAAAAATGGAATCTGCCCGGGAAAAGAAATAGTTAAAATTCATAAATGGCAAATGAAGCCAGGGCTAAATCAGGTACAAGAAATGAGTTATTATCTAAAATTATTTTAGGTATTAAGTGGCTTTTTGTGTGCAAAGTTGCATTTTCATTGTTTTTACTGTAGCAATACCAGTGGGGCTTCCTGCTTGATTGGAAAATTGAGTATCTACTGTCATGGATATATGGCTGCAGTTGGAGATTCTCTCAGTTGGATGAGAGACATACCCTGATGGGCAACATTGCCTTGTGGTTAGACACACAGACACCAGAGCTCACCCCAACAAGTAACTTAAACTTCCATGTAAAAATGAAGGTAGAAATGGTATCCGCCATATTATAGGCTTGTCATGAGAATTAAGTGACTCGAGATTTATAAAGCACTCAGAGTGGCTGGCTCCCAATAAGTGCTGTAGAAGTAGTGGATTAGTACATAAGTTCTGCTCCTCTGAAGCAGTGGCTTTTCCCAACTGCGGCAGACAAGGTATTACACCGAACGCTGGCTCTTGCTCTGTTTTCCTAACAACGTGGCACGCTACAGCAATACCTTCTCAGAAGGCCCTTGGGACTCTCCATCGTTCTGGGATCATGATCTAACTCTGCTGCTGTCTCATTTTCCAAGTTTGGGATGAAGGAACAGGGTGACAATCGCTTACATGATCTTAGTGAAGGGTAAGAGCCCCAGTGGAGGGGCCTCCTGGCAAAGCGGTGGAACTGTCTGCCCTCTCCTAGGATCATTTCGGGATCATTGGTCTGCGATGCTAACAGTTTTATGGCACTTTTGAACATTGCTAGTGAAACTGCTGTTAGATACTATCTTTCTGGGGGACAGCATCTCAAAAACCTTAATAAATGTACAGGTTTCAGTTTGGGCAATTAATTTTGAGATAATAAGTGGCAAGTGCTCAAAACTTTATGAATAACGTCGCTGTGTTGTTTCTTAAAGTGATGATGAAAAGTGAGGAACTCCCTAATGTACAAATGATGAATAAATGCTGGTGTGCTCAAGCACTGCAACCTATAGGGCAATAAAATGAGAGAAATTTTTATTTTTATGTGAAAAATTCATGATATATTCTTAAGTAAAAAGCGAGTTACAAAACCATGTGTAGAATTTGATCTCACTTTTTTAAAAAGAGGTAACTTTTGTACGTTGATATTTGAATGGAAAAAACTTGGAAGAATCTGCACAAAATTATTAGTGATAATTATCTTTGGGCAGTGGTATTTTGAGTGGTTTTAATTTGCTTATTTTCTTCTTGTTTATGTATGTTTTCTAAATTTTATTCAATCAGCATGAATAGAATGCATGAGAGCAAAAAAAGAGGAAAACATTGTAAGGAGGCATTTCATCAGTTTGGCTTGTTTTTGTCAAGTTATTTGAGAAAAATGTTTCCATGCATTCCAAGAGGGCTCTGGAAGAGGAAAAGCTTCCTTCTGCCCTCCTTGGTTCTGTGGCTGGGCCTAAGAATTAAACTGACAGAAGGCAGATTAAGAGGAGAAAAGCATACAAATTTTACTTCATATTTTTATGTGCACATGGGAGTATTCAAAAGGAAAATGACGACTGGAAGAAACCATTAGGGTCCAAAGCTTATATATCTTTTTAAACAAAGAATGATAAATTGTGGGGATGTGATAAAACAAGGGTTTATGTGCTGGGGCAATAAATTGTGAGACAGTAACTAGAAAATATTTGGGGGAAACTACTGGAAGATAAGGGTTATTTCAGCAGGCTTGCTCATCCACCAGTCTCTGTGATAAGAATGTTCTTCTCTTCCTGGTGCAGGGAGGGCATCTGACTCATGGGAAATTTTAGGACCCGTTTTTAGGTAGAAAGGGGAAGTCAGAGAGCCCTTCCTCCATCTGCTGTTTCTCAAGTGCCTTCAGCTCAAAATAAGCAATGTGCCAAAGCAGCATAATTTGGGGTGGCATGTTCTGAACCCCTTCAGGGCCATCGCCAGCCTTAGAATGTCGTGTTTTTCTCCTGACTCTCTTGGTGAGGGCCACATGCTGATGGTGTAAACACCAGAGCTGAGAAGTGGTACAGTGGACATTTACTTCTTCCTGCCTCCCTTCCCACCATCCTCACAGTCCTCTCAATAGGAAAGAGGATCTCTATTGCACAGGGTCAAAAGTACTTTACTATCTAATGTCTCAAGAGGGAAAAAGGAGAGAACAACTCTTATCTTGACCTAGTAATCAATGGTGAGCTCTGTCAACCACAATGGCTCCCTTTTGCTCAACTAATTATCTTGGTTGAAATAATATCTTTGAGTTACTCCCAACAGACCGGTCTCAATGATGAGGAGAGGAGGTTGAAGCTTTTGGCTAACAACTCCTAGGGGTGCTGCCAACAGGTCTCCGAAGGCCTTTCTCAGACATTTCTGGCAGATTTCCAAAGCCCAGAAATCTGAAAAAATAAAAATGAGAAAGAACAGGAAAGCACTAGATTCTCTCTTTGGTGCTCAAGTGGCCAGCCCTGCGGAGGCTGTGGCCATGGCTGTGGGTGAACCAGACAGAACACCTGATTTCACACGTGATGCTCGTTGTCACTCCTGCTGGGTTTCCTTTTGTTTCTAGTCGCCAAAGATACTAGGTCTGACCAACTTGTTTCCTCCCTGGGATTTTCCTTTTCATTAGAATACCTGAGTAAATGCAGGCTTCCATGGCCCCATCCTAGGTGGAGGGAACGCGGCTGAGAAGCACATTAGGGTAAGAATGAAGAACTTGGGCTCTAAGGCACCACTTACTAGCCAGTTCTTGAAGCAGAATTTCTAAGCTTCAGTCTCCGCCTTTGTCAAATGGAAATAAAAACAGTACCCACTTCAAGAGGTTACTGTGAAGATGAAATTCAGTTGTGTCCTTAAATGCCTGGCATATAATAAATATTTAATAAAAGTCAACAGGAGAGCAGAACTCCTTGGGGGAGTTAAGGATTGGCCACATTCCAGTTTGAGAGGCAGTGGAAGGACAGCTAGGATGGACTTTGTGACTAGAATCCACACACGGGCACTGGCCCTCCCCAACCCAAGCCGAGTCATCTAGGCAGTTACTTCCTCAGTAAAAGTACTTCTTTCTATTCCCAAACCCCAAAACATAGTATTTAAAACAGCACTACCGTTTCATGAAGGTGATGTTTTGGATGTCTGTTTTCCTAAATAGTTCTTAAATTTATGCCTATAAATTCATGCCCTTTAACCACAGAACTTCAGATGTGCAGAAATCTGCTAGGAACGTTGTCCGGGGAAAGAATGCTGCTTCTTATGCTCTCGGTTTCCTTGTAAAGGGAACACCAGAGAGCTCGGAATATTTAGGTTATTTGAGAACAGTAGGAAAAAGTGAACTATTAAATAAAAAAAATAAAGACATTGAGTCTGCTTAAACTGATCACTGCAGCTGGCAGCAGCTCATTGAAAGGCAGTTTCAGCATGTGATGGCTTTCAAAGAACCTTTTCATATATTTTCCGAGGTCTCTCTGAAAGGACCCTTTCTTTTGAGCATTGCTGTGAGGGGGGCCTCTATAAACCAAAATGATTTGGGAGGTAAGCATGGTTCTTAAAGGAACAGAGGCCTGGTTCAGAAATGTTTATCAAGCTGGAAAAACCCAACTGACTTTCCCAGCCAGGCATACCAGTTTTTCTCATCTCCAAAGCAGATGCCATGTCTTCGAGTCCTCAGGTCCCATTTAGGAAATCAGCAAATGGCTCTGCTTGCACAGGCCCAGGCTGAGTCAGTGCACCTCTCTATGGGCCTGGGCTGTAAGTGATATTATAGGCTGCACTCCCTCTGTCCTTTCAGATCACAAGGTCACTTGTGATGGCTGGAGTGGCTTTTCTCCCTTGGCCTCTTGGTTAAACATTTGCTCCTAAAGACAAAATACTCTTTTTCTCTGCTTAGGCTTCACTGACCTTAAGTGCTCAGAACTTTTCAAACAAAGAGAATCAGTTAACAGAAGGGCAGAGATTCGGAGCCTCAGAAGATGAGGTTGGCTGTACAGAAGAGATGTCTTTCTCTGTTCCTTGCACGCTTGGAGAGAGATGATACATGCTTGTGTGCTGGGGACCAGGCACTTTAAAGCTCAACGTGAGGATCAAAGGAGAGAATGCATCAGAGCGGTGCCTGACTCAGCGATGGCGGCAGGCGTTCAGCCATGTTCTCCGGTTCCTCCCCGCCCTCGGCGCTCACTCTGTTACAGAGGTAGATATTGTGTGTCCCCTGGATCTTCTTTTCTCTCAGAGCAAACACCTGTTTTTTTTCTTTTCAGTTGTTGCTCATAGGACAGAGGCTGCGTACCTTCTCAGCATCTTTGTATTGTCCTCAGCTCAACAATATCCTTTTCATTTGGATTGTGGTATGTGGAACTGAACTCAATACTCCAGGTGAGGTGACCTCCACACAAGGGAGTGGCCTTTATATCCTCTCTGAATGGAATTTCTCTTGCATTTCCCACCAAGGTCATCTTCCTGGCTCATTCAACGTGCTATTGATCTGTATCAAGTCAGCAGAGGCTCCTACACGGTTCAGCTTTCCTGTTCAGGGACCTGTCAGTCAATCAGTTGGGAAGACACCTACTTTATTGGAACCCCAAGAAAGGCTTAGTCAAACGCTCTTTGAAGATCTGGCTGCACTCTGACTACGGCGTTGCCTTTATTTGGCGGCTACCAAAAAAGAACGTGGTGTTATTTTCCATGAAGGTGGGGGTTTTTTTCATTCAAAAGATATTTACTAAGTGCTAGGCAAATGGTAGGCACTCAGTAAGTTTTGAATGAATGGATGCCTTTGTACTTCCTGAATTATGTAGGCTTCTATTACTCCCTCTGACTGACTGGTTTTGACATGTATGTTCTATTTTTTCTTTATATTTGATTGGTGAATGGTACTAGCATTCATCTAGTCATCCACATCAGAAAAGTGGGACTCAGCCTGAGCCCCACCCTCTCCTATCACCTTCATCCAATCAGTCATTAAGTTGAATAACATACGTGTTCTAAAGCCAAGCTATGGCTTGTGAAATTTACTTTAGGAAATTGTAACTATAATAAGTCCTACTCTCATCTTCTGTCCCTCAGCAAATATATTTCAGTTCACTTCTCAAAAGTGATTGGAAATGACTCAGAGATCTTAAGAGCAGTTTCCCTGGGGACCCACCACTTTAATTTTGGGGGCGAACAGGTTCAGAGTAGAATCCCCATCTCTCACACAATCTCACCTCTCTGATGCTTCCATGTCCTCTCATTAATGGTTGTTCTACCATTCTTGGTCTGAAGTCCATTCTTCCTGAAAAAAGTTGAAAACCAAATTGGGCAAATTTTATTCCTGCTTTCTCTTGGTCAATTGTGAATACTACACTACTTGCTACAAGAAATGAGCCTGTCTTCTCTAGTCTTCTAACTTTGAATACTATTAGTGGGGCAATTTGGTTATCCTCAGGTGTTATGACTTAAGAAACTCTGGTATGAGACAATTGTGTCTTTCAGCTGTTGATAACTTCCAGTAACTAACTGAACCGCTGAGGTTCTCACAGAGAAACCCGGAAGAACTTAGTTGTCAATGAGCTTTAACATTTTGTGTAGGACCTAGGGTGCCGAAGTGGGTAAGTATTTCTAAGTATTTGAGCTATGTTTGTGACTTATAAAACATAGCTTGAAAAAATATAGCATTTATATGTTTTGTTAACTATTTCATATAAAAATATTGTAATGGTATTAGTAATAACTACACCTATAAAACCTATGTTACACTGGATGCTTCACTTGTAATTTTTAAAATGACAGGATTGTTTACTTTATACGTTTGGAGGAACTGAAGCTTCAGAATATGTAGTAACTCACCCAAGCTCGCCAAACTAGAAAGTGCAGACCAGTACTGGGACTCAGGTTTGCCTACACAAAGCCTGCATTCTTAGCTACTTCCATTGGAAAAATATTTTTTGAGTGCATACTATATGCCAGGCAATATTCTAAGTGCTTAAGATACACCGGTGAATAAAGACAAATCTTCCTGCCCTTATGAGTTTTAGATTCCAATGGGACCAATAGATAAAATAAATAATATAATTTTACATAAAATTATATTTGTGTTAACATGGGCTAAGCGCTGGGGGAAAAAAGAAAAAAGAGAGCAGACTCAGCAGAATCAGGAATGCTGGGCAGTGGAGGCCGGGGCAGGTCGCCGTATTGAACAGTGGGTGAACCTCATTGGAAAGTGTCATTTGAGCAAAGACTTGAAGGAGGTGAAGGAGGGACTGAGTCACTCAGAGAGGCATTCCAGGCAGGAGGAACAGGGGGAGCAAAGGCTCTGAAGAGGGCACGGGCCTCGCCAGTCCAAGGACAGCAAGGAGGCGAGGATTCTGGGGTAGAGGGAGTAAGGAACAGTGAGGTCAGAGCGGGAGACAGGGGCCCTGCACAGAGCAGTGAATTTAATGGGGGGGGGGGAAGGGGATGGGAACGTTTTGAGCAGAGGTCTGACACACTCTGACCAAGCTTTTAGCAGAGTGACTGCATCATCCACATTGAGACTAGACTGTTAACAGGGAAAACAACGTAGAAGGCAGGCCATTTAGGAAGTATCGTAAAATCCAGGAAAGAGTTAATACCACTTATTTTCTGATAATCTAGACTTCAGCAGGATCAGTGGAGGGAGTGAGAAGTGGTCAGATTCTGTAGGTGTTTTGAGGGTATATCCACAGATTTGTTGAAGGATTGGATAAAAGGATTGAAGGAGAAAGAGAATTCAGAATGACACCAACCGTTTTGTCGTAAGCAACTGAATGGATGAAGTTGACATCAACTAAAACAGAAAAGGCCAGAGAGAAGATAAGGAGCTTAGTATTGACATACTGAGGTTTAGATATTGATCAGACATCCAAATGCAGTTGTTGAGTAAGCAGCTGGATATTTCCCAAACAATTGATATGCATCCTATTATAGTTTATTGATAAAAACTATTTACCATATAAATGGTTTAAATTATTGGTAAGCCCTGGATATCTTTGCTTCATAGTCTTTATTGCTTATATTTATGTTATCAAATTACATAATATAATTAAATTATATTTGTTTGTGTGTCATTTGAATAGCACCTTCATTAGACTCTACACTCCACGAGGGCAGGGATCACCTCTGTTGGTGCTCATTTCTTTGTTGTATTTCCGTTGCCTAGCAACAGTGCCCAACAGGGGGTAGTTATTCAAGGCATATATCAACCACCCAATAAATATTTGTTAAATAAATTGATGTTTGTTAAAAGAATGATTTTTTTTAATCTAAAAGAGGCATGTTGATCTGAAAATATTTAGAGCTAAGAAAAAAGTTTTTTGAATTTTCAAATCTTATTACCATGATATTTTACCAGGAGTACCCACCAACTTTAATTCAGGATTAAAAATTATTTTATTAGAAATTATATTCTTCAGGGCTGGCCCAGTGGCTCAGTGGTTAAGTTCGCACGTTCCGCTTCTCAGGGCCCAGGGTTCACCAGTTCGGATCCTGGGTGCGGACATGGCATCGTTTGGCAAAAGCCATGTTGTGGTAGGCATCCCACGTATAAAGTAGAGGAAGATGGGCATGGATGTTAGCTCAGGGCCAGTCTTCCTCAGCAAAAAAAAGAGAAGTATTGGCAGTAGTTAGCTCAGGGCTAATCTTCCTCAAAAAAAATTATATTCTTCTTAAAAATTAGATTTCAGAGTTTGAGGCATCAGGAAATGTGACTATCAATAGAGCTTGTAAAATAATATATGTATTAAACATATGTATATATAAATTAAAAATATATATGCATATGTATAAATTGTCCTCTTCAAATGAGATGCCATGTCTGAAATGACAGTGTAACCTCAAGAAAAAGCATTAATACAATTTGTGAAAATTGAAAATAAGTAAATGAGAACTTTCCTAGAATGCTAGAAACTTGTAAAGAGAGATTCATTTTGTGTAAATGTTATGGATTTAAGTTGTTGGCAATGAAATAAGAGAACAAGGAAACAGTGGCGGGGTGGAGTGGTTGGAGGATCTTGACACCAAATCCATGGGGAGTTTGGATTTTGAGATTCTTGGCACCCTCTGTGTCCCTGAGTGACCCAACCACAGGGAAGTACAGAGTGTGTACTTGGACTTATCAGCATCCCCACAGGGGACCTTTCCTGGAATCTCTGTCTCCTGTGGTTGAGGAAAGGAATGGCGAAAACTCTTTGTGTACATCTGTTTACTTCATCTCTTGGAGACTTTTCTGGATTTGTCACCCTGAGATAGTGAAGAGACAACTCAATCACAGAGGAACAGTGTTGCATAAGCTCCAGCAGGACCAGCAGTGTACTGGGAGTGTCTCAGTTCATTTAGCTTATTCCATGATTTTTCCCTAAGCACACAACTCTGTCCTCCTTGGTTGAAACTGGACTCAGATACGGAAAAAGTGAGATAATGTGTTTATCTATTTTACAAGATCTTCAGGCCAATTGGCAGGCCTGTAAAATCTGAACGTGCCAAGATTTCCTATGGCTTTCCTGACCTACACCCAGCTCCTGAAGGGAGTGTATCCCTCATCCATCAGAGGAATCCATCAGGGAAGAAACTAGATTCACTGTCACAGACAGATCTAATGAAATCAGTCTCCTTGTTGCTTCCTAAGATTTGAATGTATTTCACCGGTTCTCCATGCCTCCCTCTGCAGAGTAAGTGAGATTGTGTGCCTTTGGCAGCTCCACATAGCAACACAGGGCAAATCTTTAAACTCTCTAAGCATCAATTTTTCCATCTACCAAATGGTATAGTAATAGAATATATCAGTGTCTTTTTATAGGGTAAAACATGTAAAGAGTTAATTATGTGCTTATCACAGCATCCTGTACAGTCTGAGTGTTCTGAATAATTGCTTTTCATACAGAGAAGTTGTATGAACATCAAGGTGGTCAGACGAAGCGTAGGGTGCACTTAGAATCCAGAGTCCATTCCTCTCTATTTGCTGCTGACTGCTTCCTACCCTTGGATTCAATCTTGAAGTTTTCTTAAAAGGCTTCTCCTCATTAAAAAATTATAATGCCATCTGGATACTATGAAATATAAAATAGTTCAAAAGGTAACACGTCTTTACTATCAAAGAGTTACTGGTTTTGAGAAGCACACATCTATTCAGTGGACAGGAGACTGAAGAGCTGATCTAGGCGCTGGGGACACCTGGCAACAGGTGCAGGCCGATCGTATCCCCTTTAGAATTCATAACCGCCTCTGCCGTGTTCCGTAGGTCGTTATCTCATCTCGACGTCCTTGGTGACACGGTTGAAGAAGGCCTGTCCCTCCGGTTGTGAATCCTCTTGTACACTTCCTCTGCTCTTGAATTAACCCACTGAAAAGTCAGCAGCAAACCAATCCCCACAAATTCGTGTCTCCATAGCAGCTGAGAGCAAACACAATTCCTGAGAATTGTGCAACTGCCCGTGTAACTGTTGTTGATCGAGAGGATCGTGCCTTAAATTGGCAGAGGCTGCAAACAGAGGGCGGAACGTCTAGATGTGTGGAGTCAATCCTCTGGCTGCTCGCAGGCGTGAAGGATGTAAAGGCCTGGTGGAAGCTCCCCGGGGCAGCATCCCACAGTGCTGCTCAGCATTTGTGGGATTTGGGGATGGTCAGCGTTGTTTCTCACCTCCAAGGCCTGGGCTCTTTACCTCTTCCACCTCACCTGCTCTGATCTTCCCTCACTAGCTCTGTTCCTGCCACATTGGCCCCCTGAGCATTCCTTGGACAGGCCAGGCAGGCTCTGGCCTCAAAGCTGTGTACTTGCTGGGCCCCTCTTTCTGGAAAACTTTCCCCCCAGATATCCTCCCTCACCTCCTCCAGGTCTTTACTTAAATGTCACCTCGGTGAGTTCTTCCCTGGCCGCCGTGATTGAAATTGCAGGCACCTCTTCCCAGACGCTCTGTCTCCTCCTCCCAGCTTATTTTTCTTCATTGAACTCACCACTTGCTAATATACTATACATCTCATTTATTTATTTTTCCTGCTGTCTGCATCCCCCACTAAACTCAAGTGCCAGGAAGGTTAGGGACTGTGTCTCTTTCAGTCCCTGTTACATTCCCAGTGCCAGCCATGTAGTGGCCTCTCGATTTCTTTCTCTCTGATACAAGGATGGATGCCTGTGAAAAATGGGCACAGGGGCCTTGCTGGTGGGAGTGGAGATGAAACTAGTTGGAAAGGCAGCAAGGTGGTCAGATGGACCACGAGGTGGGCAGACGGAGGGACTTGAGGACCTGCTGGCCCTGAGGGGAGTAGACCTGCCTCCGACCCGCCAGCTCTAGACGGGAAGCGGATTGGACCTCTGGTGAGGACTTCTGGGCAACTGTGTCGCTGATAGTAAACAAGAGCACAGTTTTCTGAAAACAGAACTCTGAGGAGGACAACCCAGGAACCCCAGGTCACTGAGGTGGAGGACATTATAGGCTGTTCAAGTGTGGATGTGACAGCCTCAGGGGAATCGGGGAGCAGAGAGAGCACTGGGGTGCAGCAGAAACCAAGGCAACCTGAATCCTTTGGGAATAGGAATCATCAATTCACACCAAGGCTGTGAGTGTCCTTAGAGCTTTTCCCCGTGTGCTTTCTGGAACGGCCTACTTCAGATGTGCCTAGCTGCTTATTGTGGGTTTTTTCATCCCCTATTGACTAAGGGATGTTCCACCTTGTTCCACTTGCCTCATTAGATGCAGCCTCCTGGTTTATCTTGTTCACTAGTTTCTGCTTCTCTCTTTTATCCAGATAACCTATGCTATCCTGAAGTTGGGGTACTATCAGGGGTAAGGTTCAATAAAACAAAGCTGGGCAATAAATAAGCATACTGTTTTCTGAGTCCACAGCGCCCTTTGTCACAGTCATTTCAGATACTCAGTGCCCTCATCCTCTCTCTCTTTCTTCCCTATTGGAACCAGCTACCGAAAGGTCATAAACTTTTCTCCATTAAGATATAAGTGCTAGGGGCCGGCCCAGTAGCGCAGTGGTTAGGTTTGCGTGTTCCAGTTTGGCAGCCCAGGATTTGCCGGTTCGGAACCCAGGTGCAGACATGGCACTGCTTGGCAAGCCATACTGTGGTAGGCATCCCATATATAAAGTAGAGGAAGATGGGCACAGATGTTAGCTCAGAGCCAGTCTTCCTCAGCAAAAACAGGAGGATTGGTGGCAGATGTTAGCTCAGGGCTAATCTTCCCCAAAAAAAAAAAGACATAAGTGCTAGATAAAACATATTCTGTTAACCCTCTCAAGAATATTTGCACTTTGGTAAATAAAGGTAAATAAAGCATTAAACCATTCAAAGGCATTTCTAATGTAGTAATTGTGTAATTCCAGCATCTGCTGGCTAACAGTGGGCTGCTGGAACCTGGACACTTTGGTTTCTGAAATCAGTCTATGTGAGGGAGTGCATAGACGAGACGCGGCCAGTTTTACCTGACACTTCAGATCTGTGCTTCTGAGGCTGAGGATTCTCAGGGTCCTTGAAAGCCTGACCTATGTACAAAGATGCTCGATTTTTGATTAGAGAATGTACAGACCATGAAATCTTTAGACCTCATTCCTCTGGAATCATCATTCATGAAGAAGAAATGTAAATATCTAGTAAATCTTAGGTATAGAAAGCTAGCCAAGTCATCATCCTTTTGTCAGTTCCCATTGGTTGGTGTGAATGGCAAACTGACCTCCATCTTTATTTCTCCATAATAAATTATCAACGTCACAACATGTGTACATTAACATTTCCTCATAATTCCAGCATATGTGATGTTAACTTTGCCCGTGGGTTTTCTGGGAACTGTTAGTGCATTCTCGTCAGCAGAGCTGTACTCCAGGATTTGGAGACTAAGCAGCAATTAATCATGAAAAATACTTTCTGGCTGTAGTAATGGAGTCTGGCTTCAATAGTTTCCTACGGTTACTTAGCAAAAGGCTTAAGTAAGCCCATGCTGATAAATGGGAGCCAGGCTTCCCCCCACCCTCTTCCGTCCTTCTTCTCTCCCAGGAGACGGGGGGAAGAAAATTGCTCTGTCTGGGGTGGCAACCCTTCTTGCAGCCAAACTCTCTTCCAGAGCGCCATCAGTTCACTCTGCAGCAGGGAACTCAGGCCTCGCGGGTGACCCTGAGCACTGGGTTACGGTTTCCACAGAAAGGCCGACTGAGGAAGAGAAGGATGGGGCAAACGCAGAGCACCTGTGCCCCGGGCCAGGGAGCTGACGGAGGCTGGATCTCTCTCTCTTGCACCCTGGGAAGCTGGTGGTGTCCTTGATACCCACTGTCAGTGCAGACGTTGGCTCTGGCATGAGTCAGGCAAATGCTCACCAGGAACAGAAAGGGAGAAAACTCTGGACAGCACTTCAACATTTCTAAATGCGTGCCCCACCTGGAAAAACAAATTAACAGTAAATGATTCGAAATTTCAAAATAAACATTTTTATTTGGTTTTCCAAATATAAAATTGTATCATAATATTGATACGCTTTGGGGTTTTTTTGAAATACACATGCCTCCCTGACAGTCTAATATACCCCATAGAAGCTCTTTGGTCTGAAGTGTGGGCGATCCCCCCAGGGGTGCTGGGCTTGGGAGTGGGGGGTGGGGGTGGAGAGCCAGTGGAATTGCCTAGTTCCCTGCTCTATAGGGGGTTCACCTTTATAAACATTCCTGGTATTTTGGTTCCATTAGGAGGGTGTAGCATGCCACCCAAAGGAATGCATTTGGCAGTTATCCCGGTGACGTGACCAAAGGGAGCAGCCAATTGGAATAATTCAATTTGATAAGCATGTTTTCTTTCTTTCCTTCTAGCGGCCTGCTGTTTGTGGAAAAAAGGAAATGATTCCCAAATTTAAACTTGTGCATAGATTGATTCTAATACTGGCAGAAAACTTAGAAACATAAGATCCTATGAAAACCAAGTGATTCTTTTTTGTGAGCTTAATTATTTCCCATTGTAAGCTTACTATATATGCAGGAGAGTCATTTCAAAGTGCTGTTTCTTTAACGGGTTGATATCTTTCAAAGACTTCTTTCTACTATTGGCCAAAGACTAATTTAAAATCAGCAAAATCTTTAGTTATTCATGATAATAATAAAATATCTTTGTATTATGTCTAATTATGTTATGTATATCATATAATAGTAATACATCTTTACACCAGACGTGATGTCGAATCTAGCTAATGTACACCCAAAGTCTCTAGGAGAGAACTTCTGGGAGTGTAATAAATCAAGTGAGATGAAATATATATAATACTTAACATAATAAAATGAAACTTTATCGATACGGGAACCCCCTCTCTTGACACAGGATTTAACATTGCCAGGGTCCACTGAATAGGATGTAATACATGCTAGACTGGGGAAATGATGGGTCATACTCACTTAAGTAGAAATTCCAGAACTCCATGGTAAATGGTTGAGCAAGGAATCAAGAGGCTCATAGAAGTGGGCATGCTAGAGTGGATGTGCTATGTAAGGCCAGAGAGCCCACCCACGGTGGGAGAGCCCAGAAGAATGCAGTTTACTGAACCTATAAGGAATGCACTTGTGAGGAGGCACCAGTGTTGTTGTGGAGCTCAGATGTTATTTCCTGGAGGCCAGGGCTAAGGATAGGAGCAGCTTTACAGAACCCGGCTCCCTGAAAGCCATGGTGATAATGGAAGCCAGTTCATGGCATTTAACCATCAGAAGCTAAGTGCATGTGATTATCATAATGAGCAGCATCGCAGGAGTGGCAAGTAGAAGAGCCTGAGCCACCAAGAACTATGCCAGTGGGTGATGGAGCCTGAGGTTATGAGGGCAAGACAGCTGGGTGGACAGCAAGGGTATTGTTCAATATAAACTGCAAAAGAAATCATGGTGGGTAATCAGGAGGGTGAGGGCAGACAGCCCAATACAATGTCACAATCCCTAGCTTAGTCTCCAGAACCTGTAACATATTGACTCAAGGAGAGGCTAGGTCCCCAAGAAGATGGGCCACTATGACACCAGTGCAACTGGATACATTAATGGATCTTTCCAGTTCTTCCTCAAAGGAATTACAGCCATTTCCTAGGTAACTATACTCTGGGAAAGGGGATATGCTTAAACATTTTGAGAACTGTTGAACCTAAGGTCTGACTTGATATGGATAGTCAAAGACCTGAAGCCTCATCCTGGCTTCTCTGGGAGAGCAGAGGTGTACATTGGCCAAGCAATAAATGGAGTTCAGGCTCATGTCCAGCTTATATGGGGCGCATGGATTAACAAAGTGCTCAGTTCTTCAGTCGCTGAATGTATAAGTGGAGTGGTTATACTTGGTAGTTGTCAGAATGCTCATTTGGATTCCTTAGCCTGTGTGATAAGAGCTATCACAGAGTGCGAAGGCCAAGTAGAAGCCCCTAGAACTGCCTCCCCAGCCAAAATCCTAAACCTAAAACAACTTTATGTCCGAAGGGAAATGGCAGAAATCTGTGCCATTCTTGAAGAACTAAAGGATTCCTGGGTGGGGTCCCTTTCATGTCCACATTTAATTTACTGGCAAATTAAATGTATGGCCCCTACATAAAGCAGAACAATCCTCCTACACGAGAGTGGACTACTGCAAACATCATCAAGTCATAACCCAGTTACAGCTCCTGTCGATACCTGGTGGTGAGCAGTGGTGGCCTCTTTAGGTAGTTTGAAGGGAGTTGATAAAGATTAGCACAGCAAGAGTTGAAATGGGAAGACCAGAGATGTCTCCAGGTCCAGCTAAATGATGTTAAGGATCCAGCTAAAGTTGAAGGCCATGAATTAGTGGTGGCCTCCATTCTCTGATTATGTGAGTTTTCATGCTCAGAAGCCTAGATATAGGCTCTAAACTGCTGTACTCATTTCCTAGGGCTGCTGTAACAAAGTACCATAAACAGGGGATTAAAATAACTGAAATTTATTCTCTCACGGTTCTGGGAGGTTAGCAGTCCAAAATCAAGGTGTCAGTAGGGCCATGCTCTCTCTGAAGTCTCTAGAGAAGGATTCTTCCTTGCCTCTTCCAGGTTCTAGTGTCTCTTGGCAATCCTTGTCATTCCTTGGCTTGTACTTACATAATCCCAACCTCCATCTTTACATGATGATCTTCCCTTCGTGTCTTCACATCATTTTCCCTCTCTGTGTGCAAGTAGGAACTCAACTCCTCCTCCTGAGTGTCTCCTTTTCTCTCTCACTACTACCACGCTCACAACACTTCTGACACCAGATGTGTGTGTGTGTGCAGGGAGTTTCTCCATACCAAAAGATTCTCTGTGGCACCAGCTGGACATACTACAATTTAACTCAATTCTGACACTATATACTTGCAGAGCTTCTGATCCCTCAGGTTAAGGGCTCAGTTCCGCAAGAATTTTCCATCCCATGTCAGAGCCAATCACAAGTAGTAGTTCCCCAGATGTCAGACAGAAGTTGTGGGTAACCCTTCATATGCAAGTGGCATACGAAGGGTGGTGGGAGCAGTCTTGCAGGACTGAGCCCTTAACTTGAGGGAACTGACACTCTGTCTGACTTGGCTACCAATCAGAGGTTCTCATGCCCCCTCCTCAGATTCAATTAATTTGCTACAGAAGCTCACAGAACTCAGGAGAACACTTTCTTACATTGATCAGTTTATTAAAGGATATGATAAAGGATATAGATGAGCTGTCAGTTGAAGAGATATATAGGGTGAGGTTTGGGAGGGTCCCGGTGCAGGAGCTTCTGTCCCCATGGAGTTGGGGTGCAATCACTCTCCTGGTACATTGGTGTCTCCACCCATCTGGAAGCTCCAGAAACCCTAGACTACTGGGATTTTTATGGAGGCTTCCCCATGTAGGCATGATCAATTGTTAAGTCCATTTCCAGCCCGTCTCCCCTCTCTAGAGAAGTGGGGAGGGCAGGGCTGAAATTCCAAACTTCTAACCATAGCTTGATCTTTCTGGTGACCAGCCCCCATTCAGGCACCATCCAGAAGCCCGAGAGTCACCTCATTACAACAAAAGATCCTCCTTGAGTTCTTATCACTTAGGAATTTACAAGGGTTTTTGGAGCCCTGTGTCAGAGACAGAATCAAAGACCAAATATTAGAACAAGAAACGGTCCTAGTGCTCTTATCACTTAGGAATTTACAAGAGTTTTAGGAGCCCTGTGTCAGGAACCCAGGGCAGAAACCAACATATGTATATATTATCTATTATCTCACAGGATGAAAATTCCAGGCTCCTAATTATTGCTCATTTTTTCTGATGACCAGCTCACATCCAGGAGCCCACCAAGAGTCACCAAATTAGAACAAACATTCCTATCACCCAGAAAATATCAAAGGATATAGGAGCTCGGTGTCCAGGACCAGCTCAAAGACCAAATGTTAGACAAAAGATTCTCCCAGTGCTTTTATCACTTAAGAAATTACAGGGTTTTAGGAGCTCTGTGCCAGGAACTGGGCAGAGACCAAATAACATGATTTCTATTATTTCACAGTGTGTCTTCTTTTGGACTCTGTTTCTGTGTCCAGATTTCCCTCCTTTTATAAGGACACCAGTCTTTGGGTTGGAGCCCACCTTGTCATCATGACCTCATTAACTTCATTGATCACATCTGCAAAGACTCACTTCCTAATAGGTCACGTTCACAAGCACCTGGGATTAGGACTTCCACATATCTTTCTAGGGGACACAACTTAACCCATGACTACGGCATAGGTCCTGCAGTCAAGACTTGAAGGATATGATTGACTGGGGGAAAGAAAAGAGGGCATGATAATGTCAAAGAACAGGGATAGTGGAAACGAGGGTGGGTTGAGATAATAAGTGCTCTAGTCAGAAACTAGAATATTGAGGTTTGCATTTCCAGAGGGTGGGTGAATTGGATGGATCCTGGATCCAGAGAACAGCTAAGAGCACAGACCGCTGAAGAGTGAGGATAACGATTGTCCGACTTAAGAGGTAAAGGAACATTATCCCTGTGAACATTGGCGTTGCCCGTGATCTTGGCAGGGGTTGGAGTGGGAGGAAATTCTGTGAGCAAAATACCAGTGATATCTGTGAATGATGGGGAGTGAACAGGAGAACTCAAGAGAATAGTCTTGAGAAAGGCGAGAAGGTGCATATTACTAAGGGAAAGAAGCCAATGTGAAAAGGCTGTGTACTGTGTGATTCCAACTATATGACATGCTAGAAAAGGCAAAATTATGCACACAGTAAAAAGATCAGTGATTGTGAGAGGGTAAGCGGGGGGGAGGATGAATGAGTCCTTGTGGAGCACAGAGGATTTTTAGGACAGTAAAACTTCTCTGTGTGACACTATCCTATAGTATACTATATACACACCATACAGTGTACACTGTGGTATGTGATATTTTCCAAAGATGTCTTCTGCAATTCTCTTCTTACCATGTCATTTTGACACTTCTCACTTCTAGACGTGGAGCCTGTCCTTCTCTTGAACCTGGGCGGGCTTTGTGACTACTCTGAAAGTGATGCCACGTGACTTTAGAAGCTGGGTTGTAAAATGTGATAACTACTGCCTGGCTCTCCTGGGAGGTTTGCTCTTAGAGCACAGCCGCCATATTCTGAGGAAGCCCAGGCAGACGCCCGGAGAGACCACACATGGGCATTTTGAGCAGGAGCCCCAGCTGACAACCAGTATCAACCACTGAGTGAGAGACCTTCAGAGGGTTCCAGTCCTCAGCTGTCTACTCATCCCAGCCTCAAGGTCTCCCTTGCTGAGGCCTCAAACATTGTGGAGCAAAGACAAGCCTTTCCTGCTGTGACATTTCTGAATTCCTGACTCAAAGAACCTGGGAGTACAATATAAGGGTCTTTTAAATTCCACCATTAATTTGAGGGTGGTTGGTTATGCAGCAACAGTAACTGGAACAGGTGGGGAAAACAGAGTATTCAATACATGGTTTTGGGAAAAAAAATAGGTAGCCGTTTGAAAAATAAAGCCCATAACTCATACCAAAATAAATTCCTGATGGGTCAAAGAGTGAAATGTAAGAATTTAAACCAAAAAGTTACTAGGATAATATTGGAGAATTAAAAAAAAAAATTAGAAGGAAGATTTTTTCTAAGTTGATAAAATCCTAAAATCATAAAACAAAAGATCAATAAATATGACTAATAGAAATAATAATATATTGCTCTGGGGGAAAAAACACCATAAGTAAGAGTCATAAGGAAAGTGAAAAGATCTTAACCATACGATGAGTCAGTCAGAAAAAGACCAACAACCCATTAGAGAAGGGAACAGAAGGAAGAGCCAATTCACAGGAAAAAAGAAATGCGATTCTGACTGGTTGGGCAAATTTGTTAACCTCTGTTTGCCTCAGACTCCCCATCTATAAAATGGTGATGATAACAACAGGATTTAACTCAGGGTTTTGTGAGGATTGAGTGACTTAATGTACGTGAGCCATTTAGAACAGCATCTGAGTATAATAGGCAGCAATGTGGGATCGCTATTAGATTTGCTGTATTGGCGGGGGGGGACGGGAATGCTCTTGCATTGCTTGTGGGAGAGTAAATTTACTCACTCTGTGTAGAGGGCCATTTGCCAGGAGCTTTAGGAACGAGAAAAAGTGACAATCCAGCATTTCCGTGTGTAAGGATGCATCCTACAAATGTAGTCACACACGCGGGAAACAGCATGGGCAAAGGTGCTCATTGGAACGTTGTTTGTAGCAGCCGGACTAGAAACAGTCTAATATGCCCCTCCATCCACAGGCGATTGGTTTAAAAATGTGCATCCTTGGTGCAATGGAATATTGTGAAACTGCTGAAAACAGGTCTCCTCACGAGTAAACAAAATTGATGAGACCGCGCTCGTGCACAGGCACACGGCGGCACAGCTCCCAGCGGTCACCGTTTACTGAACTGCGAGAAGTGGAGCGATCACAAGCCGAGTCTGTGAGCGCCTAGCTCAGCGCCCAGCGTACTGAACGTGGCCCCAAAGCGGTGATAGTATTATTATTTATCGTCACTGATTTTCTCCATAGGATAGAGTCCCATCTCAACCAGGCTCTCTGAGGCACCCATGGTCGTTTGTATCAATGCCTGCCGGAGATGCCACTGGCTTCAGCCTTTGCTCAAAAAGAGCAGCTCCACCTCTCAGCCGCTTGCCTGCCCGGGCTGCCCCCAGCAGCTGTCTCCCAGCCAGCCCCAGGCACGGCTCACTGCCGGGGAGCAGAAGAACATGCCTGAGTGAATCCTTCCAGTCCTCTTTGTCTCTACTGGGGATTACTCCACTGCGTCCACAGCACAGCCGCTGCTGGAGAGAGCGCTGCCGGGTCTGCTCACGTGGCAGCCTCGCTCGGAGCTGGGAAGCCAGTTGCTTCCTTGTGGACAAAGGCCTAACACTGTGACCTACAGAGTCCACGTTCCCCTGTTTGAAAGACAGATAATAACTTACTAAAATAAAATTTTGATGCATTTTTCAATTTGTGACTTATAACATTCAAATAACCCTATTCTGAAGACAGTGTAAAAATCACTAAAATGAATCTTTATGTTGCATTTTTTTTTCAGTTTGCCGGCTACTCATTCCTATGAAATGTCTTTGCAAGTTTAGCTTTATATGATTGAGGTGAAACAGCACAAAACATTCAATCTCCTGTTATAGTAGGTATCTTGTTACTAACGGTGTCTTAGGACTCAAATCAGAACAAAACAATATCTTCACTAATTTCCTTCCTTAACAACATTCTGTGACTTGCTTCCTTTCAAATCTCCTTTCGGATGTATAACTTTTCTAATTTAGTGTGACTCTCCTTATTTTCAAAATATACATTCGAATTTATTTTCAAATGTATATTTTACCTAATTTACTGTTTCTCTTCCTATTCTCGAAATGTATACACCTGAATCACATTTCAAATGTATGTTATTGTCATCAATCCATTTGAAGTTTTGCTTCTTACTTGTCAATTCAAGCACCCCCCTGCTAGCTGGATCCCCAAACTGTTCCTGACAATGTTGGGGGGTCTTGAATTGTTCTCCAGTATAAAAGGGAGCACATAAAAGTGGTGGATCAAGAACGGATGTGTGTCCAGTTTATGACTCATCACCAATCTAGCTCATTTCTTCCTACATAGAGATCTCACATAACCAACGAAAGCTATGTTTCAAAATCATCTGGGTCTGTGGTCTTAGTTCCACTTCCTCTAGTTAAGCCCTACTTACCTCTTACTCTTGGGTTAAGCATCACTTCCCCAGGGAATCCTTCTCTGACCACATCCTACCCCCACCACAGATTGATTCAGACACTCCAGATATGTAATCCAGCCTCTTATGCTTTTCACCATAGTGTTTATTACAATTTTTTATTTATGATTCTCAGCACTTATCTGATTAATGTCTATCTATCTCCCTTCACTAGACTCTTACACTCATTGAGGAGACTGATATTCTCTTACGCCCATGTCCTGAGCCTAGAAAAAGGCTTGGCTCATAGTAGGGATTCATTAAATATTTAGTGAATAAATGAATAAATAAATGAATGAATAAAGAGATGAAAAAATGAAAGAATGACTACGGTTCTGGTCACTAGAACCATGACCAGCACGTGGTGGCGCTCAATAAAATGATAGCCGATATTATCATTGTGAGTCTCCACTCCAGAGCAAATCAATTTGCTGAGTGTTTCAGTTTGTTGAAATTGAATGGCTTCAATTCAGTGATTATGGCTTCAGAAACTGAAAGTTATGTGCTGCTTCAGGTATGCTGTTTCCTGTAGTTGAATTGTTTTCTGTAGCTTTGCAATAGACAGATATGTAGATAGAAATAGAATGATTTATATATGTGTGTGTATGAGTACATGTAAACGTGTATTAATAAAGAATACATCAATGAATAAAAATATGTGAAGTAGTTTTTTCTATTTAGTAGTCATGCATATTAAAATGTATATTCACTCCAATTTTATTTAATTTTATTAGAATAAAGTTTTAGTATAAGTTTTTTCAGCCCTTATCAGGATTTCTACAATCAAGAAATATATAACCAGGAGTAAACAAAGTTAATTATACATACTTTTTTTTGAAACTTTGATTTTCTTCATTTTAATTTGAACACTTTAATAAAATTTGCAAGTTCAAGACTTTCATTGTTCTTTAGAAAAATACGATAATCTCAATAATATGGAGATTTCTGGATAATTGATTTTTCTGTTATAATAAAGATAATTTCTATTTTTATTCTCAATTTACTGATAGCAAAAACTCAAAATTGCTGAAATTTTTTTTTTTTTAAAGATTTTATTTTTTCCTTTTTCTCCCCAAAGCCCCCCGGTACATAGTTGTGTATTCTTCGTTGTGGGTTCTTCTAGTTGTGGCATGTGGGACACTGCCTCAGCGTGGTCTGATGAGCAGTGCCATGTCCGCGCCCAGGATTCGAACTAACGAAACACTGGGCCGCCTGCAGCGGAGCGCGCGAACATAACCGCTCGGCCACGGGGCCAGCCCCTCAGAATTGCTGAATTTTAGATGCACATGGAAAGTTTGAGACTTGTGAGTAATTATCATTCCATTCATCTTATATTTAATTTCTTTTTAAAATGAATTTACTTATAGCTCATAGACCATGAAGATATGTTGAAAGCATTTTTCCCCCACTGAAATCATTTTCTAAATAGAATATTTACACAGAGCAACACTTCTGTAAATTTTTCTCTTGGAACCAGAATATCACAACCAATCCTGTCTTTTAATTGGCTTGTCAAACTTTCCAGTAAACTTTTTATCTCTTATTTGATTTGCAGGAACAACTTTTTCAAGATATGGGTGGGCTGAGAGTTCACTCAGTCACCTTATTCATTCAGTCCCCAGATGCCAGCAGCGCATCCCCGGTCTCTTTCTCTCCACTGTCATGTGCTTCGGCTGTACCCAACTGCTTGCCCTGCCACTCCTGGAAGGGCTCACACTTCCTCATGCCTGTGAGTCTTTGCATGGGCTGCTCCTCATCCTGGAATATCACCCTTCTCATTCTTTGTCTCACTAACTCTTACTGGTCTTTCAAGATTAGCTCAGGCATCATTTTCCTTCAGGAAGTCTTCCATGACCCCTGTTCGAGTCTTTTTGTGTGAGTAGAGAACCCCACTCCAATTAGGTGATGGGAAAAAGGGGGGTTATTCTTTCAAGAATACAACAACAGATAAAATCGAAAGACAGTAAGTGAGGCAGAGCTGAGTTACATGGTCCTGAGCTGGGTGCTGAGAATCAGGAGGTGACTTCGTGTTCTCTCCTGACTCTGCTTCTCTCCAAGTGTCTGCTCCACGCTTCCTTTTCTGTCTGTTCCAGATTCCTCTGCTGACTCACCTTGCACACAGCCCAACATGGGCTCCCTCAGCCGCTCTTTCTACATCATGACATTTCAGCTATTTCTGATGTAAAATTCTCAAGTAATAAGAAACCTCATAGCTCAAGCCAGAGAAAACTGCAGTCACAGCAGAGTCAATGAGCAAATCAGTTGTGACTACAGGGGCAAGGCCATGCCTTAGGAAATGTGGGCTGGCCGGGCTAGCGGCTCTCAGGGGAATAGGTTTTCTAAAGCGGACTCTGAGAGGAGTCAGCAGTGATCATCATAAGGACTCTGGCCCTCCAATTTGGGATTGGTGCCCCTCTATAGGCTCCCAACATGTGCTGCCCTTTCATAACTTTCAACATACTATAGTGTCCTTCTCTTTTTCCATCTAATATTGTGTTATTCTGATCATCTCTTCTCCAATTCTACTTGTCCTTGTGGATTTATGTCTTTAAAACTCATTCTGGGAGAAAGTGAAGGTAGACATACATGTTTAATCCATCATCTTTGCCAGAATTCCCTGTTTGCGTTATTCCATTTTTATTTTTAAAAATCAGATTTATTGAGGCATATTTTATATACAGGAAAATTCTTTGATTTTAGGTGTACTCTTCAAGTTTTTGGTTTTTTTTGTAAAGTTTAGCACCTGAGCTATTATCCGTTGCCCATCTTTTTTTCCCCCTTCTTCTCCCCAGAGTCCCCCAGTACATAGTTGTATATACTAGTTGTAGGTCCTTCTGGTTGTGCTATGTGGGACTCTGCCTCAGCATGGCTTCATGAGCGGAGCCACGTCCATGCCCAGGACCTGAACTGGTGAAGCCCTGAGCCACCGAAGTGGACTGTGTGAACTTAACTACTCGGCCACAGGGCTGGCCCCTCAGTGAGTTTTGACATATGTATGCATGCAATCATGTGGCCACCACAATCATGATATAGAGCATTTCTGTCACTCCACAAAGCCCCCTGGTGCCCATTTATAGTCAATACTGACAACCATTTTGTCACTACTGTTTTGCCTTTCTAGAATTTCACATAAAATAGTTTATAATATTCCCTTATCCTTTTAATGTCTGCAGGATATGTATCATTTGTGTCACCTGTTTCATTCACAATATTAGGAATTTGTGAATTCTTTCTTTTTTTCCTGATAAGTCTAACTAGAGGTTTATCAATTTATTAAGCTTTTTCAAAGAAACATCTTTCGGTGTCATTGAGTTTCTTCACTTTTTCTCCTTCAATTTCATTAACTTTGGTTCTTCTTCTCTTTATTATTTTCTTCCCTCTGCTTATCTAAATTTAATTTACTCATCTCTTCCTAACTCATTGATTTGAGACTTTTTTCTTTTACAACATTAAGTATTAATGTCATAACATTTCCTAAAAGTATTGGTTTAGCTGTTTATTACAAATTTTGATACATTGTGTTTTCATTTTCATTAAGTTAAACAGATTTTCCATTTTCTCTTGTGATTTCTTCTTTGACCCAATGCTGTTTTAGAGGTGTGCTATTTAAGTTCCAAATATTTGAGAATTTTTAGCTTGAATCTGTTGTGCTCAGAAGACATAGTTTGCATGATTCCAATCCTCTTAAACTTCTTGAAGCTTGTCTTATAATCTATATTGGTTTGTGTACCATGAGCACATGAAAAAAGGTGCATTTGCTGTTGTTGGGTGGAGCTTTCTATACATACCAACCACGTTGATTTGATTGATATTGCTATTTAATTCTGTATCCTTACTGATTTTCTACCTGTTCTATCAGTTACTGAGAGGAATGTTAAAATCTCTGAGTATTATTGTAGATTTGTCTATTTCTTTCAATTCTGTAAGGTTTTGCTGTATGTTCTCTGTTATTAGTACATACATATTTGGGATTGTTAGGTTTTCTGGATAAGCTGGTCCCTTTATGATAAAAAAATGTGCTTTATCTTTGGCAAATGTTTTGTACTAAAAACTACTTTGTCTAATATTATTATAACTATGCTAGCTTTCTTTTGATTAGTATTTGTTTCTTTTATCCTACTTGTCTTTACATTTTAAGTGGGTGTCTTGTTCGTAGCTTAAAAGTTGGGTCTTGCATTTTTATTCAATATGAAAATATCTCCTTTTAATTGGAGCCGTTTTAATCCGTTTGTTTTTCTGGTCATTATCAATATAAGTAAATTTAAATCTACTGTGTTTATTTTCTATTTTCCTATCTTTTTTTTGTTTCTCTCTTTTTTAGGGAGTAATTTGAATAATTAATTATGATTTCATTTTATCTCCATTATTGTCATTTTCACTGTTTGTTTTGTTTTATTTTATTGGTGGTTGACCTAAGACTTACACTATACATCTTTGAACATGACACAGCCTATTCTCCAATAATTTTATACCACTTCACAGGTAGGACAAGAACTTTACAATAGTGAATTTCCATTTCATGCCCCCATCCTGTGTCATCATGTCTGTTACATCTATATATGCTGCCAACCTCACCATAAATTGTCATTAGTTTTGCTCAAATAAATTATATTTTAGAGAGATCAAAACAAGAAAAATTTCTTTATATTTATCCAAATATTTACAATTTCCTGTACTCTTTATACCTTTGTGTAGATCTAAATTTTGGTTTGGTATCATTTTCCCTCTAATGAAGGAGTTCTTTTTTTTAATAGTATAATTCCGCTGGGGATATATTCTCTTCAGCTTAGTTTGTCTGAATATGTCTTTCTTTTGCCTTTATTTTTCAAAGATATTTTTCATTGAGTGAAGAATTCTAGTTTGGCAAGTGTTTTGTATCTTTCTGTACTTTGAAGATGTTTCTCCATATTTTCTGGCTAGCATAGATTCTAACAAGAACTCTGCTGTAATTCTTATCTTTTTTTTCCTCCTCTGCATATAATGCATCTTTTTTCTCTGGCTGCTTTTAAGATTTTTCTTTCATACTAATTTTCAGCAATTTGATTATAACGTGCCTTGTTGTGGTTCTCTTTCTGTCTATTCTGGTTGCTATTTGTTGAAATTCTGGAATCTGTGGGTTTATAGTGTTCCTTAAAAGTCTAAAATTTTGCTCTACTTCTTCCATTATTTTGTTTTATTATTTTTTCCACCCCCCCGCCCCCCTTTTTCTGAAATTCTAATTATGTGTCTGCTACTTACATGTTTCTGGGGTCTCCGATGCTTTGTTCATTACTTTTTGCCTTTTTTTCTGTGTACTTATTTTAGATAGTTTCTAATGCCATATCTTCAGTTTCGCTGCTCATATTGTCTGCTGTTTTTAATATTCTCTTAAACCTATCCAATGTATTTTTCTTTTCATGTATTGTATTTTTTTATCTCTTCTGGAAGTTGCATTTGGGTTTTTTTGTTTTTTAGATCTTCCATTTCTCTCTTCATCATGCAGATGTTTTCCTCTAACTTCTTTAATATATGGAGAATATTTATAGTAGCTATATTTATAATATTTTTATAGTGTTATAATGTTTATAATATGCTTTTCTATTTCTCCTAAGTGGCTACTTAAAAAAAAAAAAAAAAGAACAGAAGGAATTGAGTTGGTTGTCATATTTTAAAAAGCCCTTATCTGCAGTTCCATCACCCCTTTCATTTCTGGGTCTGTTTCTATTGATTATTTTTTCTCATAGTTAAGTCATATTTTTCAGCTTCTTTGAATGCCTACTAAGTTTTGACTGGATGTTTGACATGGTGAGTTTTATGTTGTCTGCTGCTGAATTTTGTTGTGTTCCTTTGAATTGTGTTGCATTTTGTTCTGGCACACAGTTGGGTTACCTGGAATCAGCTGGATCTTTTCAAGGCTTACTTTTAAGTTTTTTATGGTGGATCCAGAGCATCCTTTGGTCTGGGTCTAATTTAACTTCATTACCAAGGTGATAATCTTCTGCAGAACCTACCGTGCCCTGTGTTTCCCAAGGTGTTTCCACTCTGGACAGTGGGAGCACAAACTATTTCCATAGTCTTAAGGGCACCTCTCTACAAATTCTCAGGGGATTCTTTCCTCTTTCTCTCTCTCTCCAGTTCCTTCCTGTCTGGCTATCTTCCCCACAGGTTATCACTGTTTTGTCTTCTCTGAACACCAATATCGGACTCTTCAACTCAGTGACACTCCATGGTTTACTTGGATTCCTCCTCCCTGCACTGTGGCCTCAAAAGTGCCTTTTGGCAATAAGCTGGTGAAAATATAGACATCATTTTTTTTGTTTCTCTTATATAAAGGATAGTAGTCCTTAGCTGCCTCTTATTCAATATGAAAAAAACACATTTTTAAAAGTATGTTTTGTCTAATTTTATTATATTGGTAAGTCAGTGTGTTATTAGCAATGTTCCTATTATTAGTGAGGGCATTACGTTGAATGCTTTCTTGGCCATGTGCTTTTCATTGCTGCTAAGTGGCTATTTTTTTTTTTAAAGACTTGGGTTGTTTGTCACTTTTTAAAAAGTTTAAAAATTTTTAAATGTCACTGACTTTAAATGACTATAAAGTTCCTTGCATATTAAGAAAGATAATACTTTATTGCTCATATTCCTTCATCCTTTCAAAAAATATTTGAAAGGACAGGAGCTATAAGGTAATTTTTGATAATCACCAATATTTTCTACATATGCATTTATGGAACTTTTTTGGTGTATGTATTTACATTTTTATCTTTTAGAAGTTTATTTTGGAATAACATATGAGATATCCCTTTTTCATCCTATCTTTCCAATATTTTGGTTTCAAGTGGCTTAAGGTATGGAGAGGTACAAAGCTTGCCTTGTAGCAAATGTTTTCTGAGATGGGTGAGAAGGAAGGCCATGTGCCTCCCTAAGGCTTGGTCCTCTGTGTCCAGTGATCATACCTAACCAGTTTTGATGACTACATCAACAGAACAAAATGGAATGTCCCCTACTGGTGAATTAAAAAAATGTCAGGATCTTTCATATATACGTATTGTAAGTGGTTACCTACTTGTAGGGGTATAAATGGGTGATAGTTTTGAAAAGAATGATGAGTTTTCTTTTTATTTTTTTCCTATGTGAGTGATCTTATTCCTGTTCAACCAGAATTGTCCCCATGCTCAGAGCCAGGGAAGGCAGATAAGGTAGGGAACCTTGGCTTAATTATGCCACATATATAAAGCTGTTATTATCAGCTTTCACTTATAAAAATATAATTTTAATACCTAGTAAAGCAAGAGTTTTCAAAGCCAAGTGTTGTTAAGACAGAAAATGATTTCTAAATTTCTTAAGCTCCCACAACATATTAAGAGTGAGGCCTGAAAGACTGGACTCTCAAGTTGAGTGTAAACCATGGAATATAGAACTCAGGAGATGATGTAGGAGAAGTCCTCGCTATGCTGGAATGACAGAAAGCTGACTCTTTGCTTCTGTGGAGTGTGGAAAGGAGAAGAGCGAGAGCATTAAGGGAAGCCCTGGGTTCGACATCATTAGAATGTGACCTGTGTGAGCTAAAATCCTGGGTTGGGGGCAAGTGTTAGGTAGGTCAAAGAGAAAGCCAAAGCAGCAGTGCTCTTACCCTGCTTCCTGATGGGGCCTCATGAAGGAACTATGGGGAGAATGTGCCCCTATCAATGTGGAGGGGCTCCTTCCAAATAAAAAGACACCAACATAGCTTGGCTAGGCAGAATCTGAGGTAGCACTTGAAAGCTTTTCTTGGCTCTCCTGGTGGAAAGGAGCAATCCAGAAGTTCCCACACACCTTTTGGGGATGTGAAAGGTACCTGAGGTGAGAGCCAGTGGACATATACCATCAGCCTTATAATTAAAGACAAGGTGACCCTAACTCAGAGAGCCAAACATAAAGAGCTTAGATTGTGGTCTCATGGAGGATGTGGCCATACTCAGAAGTGTTTGCATCCCTACCATGAGCTGAGGTAGAGTTTCATCAACTATAAAGGATTCCTGAGCCTTGTTGGCAACAAGAAAACGAGTCAGAGACTTACCAACAGCGCTTCAGAAGACACAAGTGAAAAGTGCCCAGGGACCAATCAGACAAAACACCGTCCACATAGATCAGCAAGAGTCCAAAGAACAATGAAAGAGAAGCAAGCCAAGGAAAAGCCCCTCTCACACTGCCACAAGAACCCTGTGCAACCCCTGCCAACCTCCTCCAATCTTGAGGAGCAGAGGTACGGAAGCAAACAGAAAGAATGGGCACCATTACCCCCAAACACTGGGTTACCCCAAAGATACTGAAGGGCATTGAGATAATAGGATCTAGCTCCCGCCCACCTCAATCTAGTCACCCCGTGAGATGAGGGCTTAGAAAAAGGCTGGAGCATTTATTTAATATATACAATGAAATATTATATATTTAATATACAATATTATGATAATATAATGATAATATATTACTATAGAACAGTAATGTGTAAATTTGTGTCTTTTCTACAAATATTTCCTAAAATTTTAAGAGACTTCTGAAGAATAGGCACAATGCCCACAATAAGGAAAAGTGGATGATCTTTTAGTAGCAATTTGTTATCTCAGATGAAACCGCCCATGGAGACCTTGCAATGCTTAGAGAGTTGCAACAGCACATAAGGCTCTAAGAGGTTGTGGTGGACACATTATTTTTGCTATCTAGCATCCAATTCCCTTTCTTCTGGAACAACACACTAACTATATGTTGGGGAACCAGTCCCTTCCTCACACCTTAACTCAGCTCACATACGTTTGGCTCTTTATATCGTATCCCAGTCACTGAGGTACCCCAAAGATACAAAGGGATTGAGACACTGTGATTTACCCTTTATAGAGTGGACACTGGCCTAGACAGGGAATTCCTAGCCTGGAGTTAAAACAATGACTGAGGGAGAATTTCTGTGCTTTGCAGGCACACCTGCTGTACTCTTGCGATAGAATTTGTAAATTGAGAGCCTATGAGTCAATCAATGCCTCAGGCACATTTGGTTGGCCTCCACGGTGTATTTAAAAATATTGACTCAGTTGCTAATATTTAAAAATTTAAACAAGTATCCAAATTTCCAGCATTTACTTAAAACTCTTGGATGGATTTCTGGCTACGTTAGTGTGAAAAGATTTGCAAATCCTCACCCTAAAATGCAAGTATAAAAATGGACATAGGCTGGCCCAGTGGCAGTGATTAAGTTTGCATGCTCTGTTTGTTCCACAGGTTTTGTGGGTTAGGATGCCAGGTGTGGACCTACACACTGCTCTCAAGCCATGCTATGGCAGTATCCCACATACAAAATAGAGGAAGATTGGCACAGATGTTAGCTCAGGGCCAGTCTTCCTTACCAAAAAAGAGAAAAAAATGGACAGAACTCGCAATAACAACCATTTCAGGGTTTTGCAAGTTGACTAAAGGCAACAAGTTGAGAAGCATTTATTCCTGAAAAACTTCTAGGGCTTTGGGTAAGAGCTGTGGGAGTCTGTAGCCTTTAGCCACCAGAGGGGTAGATTTGATTTGGTGGGGTAATGTGAGATGTAAAAGTGACAAAATTGGTAGGAATCAGCAGGAAAAATCTGTAGCTGTTAAGTCCTGGGGATTGCTGAAAAAAAAATCTCGGGAGTGGCTGTCCCCGTGGCTGAGTGGTTAAGTTCATGCGCTCTGCTTCCTAGCCCAGGGTTTCATGGGTTTGGATCTTGGGCACAGACGTGGCACGACTCATTAGGCCATGTTGAGGTGGCGTCCCACATGCCACAGCTAGAGGGACCCACAACTAAAATACACAACTATGTACTGGGGGGAGGAGGGTTCGGGAGAAAAAGCAGGGAAGAAAAAGAATGAAAAAAAAAAGGATTGGCAACAGTTGTTAGCTCAGGTGCTAATATTTAAAAAAAAAAAAAACTCAGGAAAATAATCAAAGTCCAAGGTTGTTATAACATATGACCTAAAAGTCCAATTTTCTTTCTTTTTCTCTTTTTTAACCTTAGAGGGACTCTTTTCACTTTACCCTTTTGTACCTTTTGAATTTCACAGCATAAGGAAAGGGGTGAAGATGTGGAATGGTCACTGCAGGTAGAGGAGACGGACCAGGCTGGGGACATGTCAAGGATTTTCAAAGAAGGCAGCAGCCCAGTGCAGGCTGAAGAGCAGGAATGTCCATGGCCCAAGTCTGTAGGAAAGAGAGATTTTTGTGCTTGCTATTTCTCGTCTTAGCAGCATGCAGAGGCCTGGTTCTAGGACTAAAGAAGGAAGATTGTGGGGTTGGTGTAAGGATGGGATTTGCTGATGAGGGAGTTGAGGTAGCTGGTGAAGTCATCCATCATGGGCTCCAGCTTGAGCAATAAAAGTGAAATATAAGAGCAAACACGTGTTCGGCATTTACAGTGTGCCACACTCTGTTCTGAGTGCTTATACATATTAACTCGGTTAATCCTCCCCACAATCTTTTTAGGTAGGTATTATTGTTATCCTCATTTAATTTAATTTAATTTTTAATTTTTTTAACAATAATGAGGATTTCATTTTAATTTTTTTTGCCATTTGGATTAGCAAACCTTGAAAAGACTCATAATACTCATTGCTAGAAAGGGTATAGTGAAACAGTTATGTTGGTGGAGGTGATAGTTGGTACCTCCTTTTTGGGTTATGAATTTGGCAATATCTATTAAAATTTTAAGTGTACATATCATTTGATCTAGCTATTGGACTTCTGGGATCTTTTTTAAATTTTATTTTACTGAGGTCATATTGGTTTATAACATTGAGTAATTTCAGGTGTACATTATTATACATCATTTTCTGTATAGACTGCATTGTGCTCACCACCAACGGTCTGGTTTTTATCCATCACCATACACATGTGCCCCTTTACCCCTTTTGCCCACCTCCCACCCCCTTCCCCGCTGGTAACCACTAATCTGTTCTGTTTGTCCATGTGTTTGTTTATCTTCCACACATGAGTGAGATCATGTGGTGTTTGTCTTTCTCTGTCTGGCTACTAAAGAGATATGACCAGTATCAATTCATTTATGAAACAGAATCTTTTATCAAGTTAAATAAAATGAAAAGACTAAGAAAGGAAGAAACTCCCCACGTCAAAGTGGCTGTCCTCATGCATAGCCTGCCCTTCCCAGCAGACTTTCAAATGAGTGGAGGCAAATCAAAAGATCAGAGGAAAATGGTATTTGTCACATCCAAGAGGCCACCTGGCCTCGCACACAGTGCATTAGCCTAATGCTGGGACACTCCCTTGTCATTAACTCCACACAGACCTGGATCGGCCTCACACCTACACGCTCCTGCCCAGCCTGAAGTAAGCCTCAAACTGTCACCACGCGTGCTTGTGAATGTGAGCCTGGGGCATGGCCGTGGCTGCCTGGGCACCTCTGGTGGGGTCAGTCGCCTGCCTGGGCCTCAGTCTTCCGCTGAGTCAAGCACTTACCGTGACAATAGTGTAGAGATTAGGGAAGGTTTTGGTTGGATAGACAGGTCTCAGGTATTTTGAATGAATTCCACATGTTTCTGCAACAAAGTAGAGTGGGAAATTAAGGGGTTACTTCCTCAGAAGTTTGTCAGATATCTAAAAATCTGAACGGGAAAGTTTCCCAGAGAAATAGAAATCTACAGAGTGGATTGAAGATGGAAAGAGGTGGAAAGTCTGGCAACTAGAACTCCTCCATTCCAAGGAATGTGAGTTTTTAGGAGAGGAGTGAGCTAATGGAAGGATCTGCAAAATTTCTCTATGAAGACTCAGAAAATAAATACATTAGGCTTTGTGAGTCCGTACGGTCTCTGTTGCAACAGTTCAACTCTGCTTTGGGGCCCCAAAGCATCCATAGACCATATGTAAGCAAATGAGCATGGCTGTGCCCCAGTAAAACCTTATTTATGGATGTTGAAATGTGAATTTCACACAATTTTCACATGTCAAAAAATATTCTTCTTTTTTCCCAACCATTCAAGAATGTAAAACAATTCTTAGCATATGGTGGCCATACTCAAACAGGCAGTGGGGCTGGGTGTGGCCCATGGACCACAGCTGGCTGACTCCAGAGCTACATGACTCTAACTTACACACAACCACCTTTGTTTCCTTTGCTGCTTCCCTCTTCAGACCAGGTCACTACGGTGAGAATTTCTGTGTGATGATTGCATCTCAGCTAACAGCTCTTCTATGTAAATTATCCAATATAACAAAAGTCAAAACAACTTTTAAATGTTTAACAACCACCCCAAGTGGTTCTGATGTCCTTCAGTTTGTGGCCTGCTCCGGGGCTTGACTCATAAGGTATAATTAAAGATTGAAATAACCTTTCTTTCTTTTTTGGTCAATACTACCAATGAATAAATCTTGTCCTCAATCAAGGAAAGACACATGTAATATTGTTAAGAAGTTATATGATAAGAAATTAAAATGACATCTAATCTACTTACATAATTAAAAATTTTAAGTCGGGAAAATATCATATAATAGGTAGAAATATAAAGTCAGTTTCTGCTTCTATTTCCTTGAAACATGGCTAACACAGTCAAATTCATAAATGCCTAAAGGCATAGGGTATAAAATAAAATACAAACTAAGCTACTATTTTTGTGAAAACATGCCACCTCCCTAGTTAGGCTGTCCTAAACAGGATACACCTGCTGACTACCATTTCGGACCAACTGTCTTTGAACCAGAGCTATTGTAGAACAGCTCACAGAAAGCAAGGTCTTCTACCATTGTTTCTTCCAGGTCTTAATAATCTAAACTATGACTGAATAGAATAATTCTGGAAGGACACACAGTAAACCAATAAGAGTAGTTGCTTCTGCAGAAAAAAACTAGGAAGATCAGGAAAGAGAGGGGTTTTTGTTTGTTGATTTTTCTTTACTATACACCCATTAATATTGTTTTAAAAAGTTTACCATTTGCATATTTTACTGCTTAAAAGAACATTTTTTCAAGAACCAAGTACCAAGCAAAAGAATCTGAAAGTATAAATGGAATAAACATATATCTGTAGTAACTATAAACTATAAGAAGCAGCAAAAGACTAAAAGGATGAGTAGGTGAAACAAAGCATGTACAGATATAGCAAGAGCAATGCTAGGAGGGAAGTTCATAGTGATATACATCTACACTGAAAAGGAAGAAATTTCAAATAAACGACCTAACTTTACACCTCAAGGAACCAGAAAAAGAACAAATGAAACCCAAAATTAGCAGAAGGTAGGAAACAATGAAGATTACAGCAGAAATAAATGAAATAGAGAATAGAAAGAGTTTTAAAAATCAACAATATTAAAGGTGGTGTTTTGAAAAGACAAAATTGACAAAGGTTTAGTTAGACTAACTGAGAAAAAAAGAGAGAAGACTCAAATCAATAAAATCAGAAATGAAAGAGAAGACATTGCAACCAATACCACAGACATAAAAAGCATTAGGAGACTACTATGAAGAGTTATAGCCAACAAACTGGATAATCTAGAGGAAATGAATAAATTCCTAGAAACATACAACCTACCCAAACTGAATCATGAAGAAACAGAAAGTCTGAACAGACCTATAACTAGTAAGGAAGTTGAAACAGTAATCAAAAATCTTCCAACAAAGAAAAGCCCAGATCCAGACGGCTTCACTCGTGAATTCTACCAAATATTTAAAGAAGAATTAATGCCAATCATTCTCAAACTGTCCCAAAAAACTGAAGAGAAGGGAACACTTCCAAAATCATTTTACAAGGTCAGCATTACCCTGATACCAAAACCAGACAAAGACAGCACAAGAAAAGAAAACTACACGCCAATACCCCTGATGAACACGGATACAAAAATCTTCAACAAAGTAGAGGCAAACTGGATTCACCAGAATATTAAAAAGAATCCTACACCATGACCAAGTGGGATTTATCCCTGGGATGCCAGGATGGTTTGGCATATGAAAATCAATTAATGTAATACACCACTTCAACAGAATGCAGGATAAAATACACATGATCATCCCAATAGATGTAGAAAAAGTGTCTGATAAAATTCAATACTCTTTCATGATAAAAACTCTCAACAAACTGGGAATAGGTGGGAAATTACCTCAACATGATAAAAGCCATATGTGGAAAGCCCACAGCTAACAGCATACTCAACAATGAAAATCTGAGAACATTTCCATTAATATTCAGAAGAAGGCAAGGATGCCCATTCTCACCACATCTTTTTAGTATAGTACAGGAAGTCCTAGCCAGAACAATTAGCAAGAAAAAAAAAAAAAAGAAAGTCATATAAATCAGAAAGGAAGAAGCAAATTTGTCCCTGTTTGCAGATGACATGATCGTACATATAGAAAACCCTAAAGACTAAAACCACTCCACACACGCAAAAAACTGTTAGAACTAATAAATGAGGGGCCAGCCCTGTGGCCAAGTGGTTAAGTTTGCACACTCTGTTTTGGCGGCCCAGGGTTCTGCCAGTTCAGATTCCGGGCATGGACGTGGCACCACTCATCAAGCTGTGCTGAGGCGGCGTCCCACATAGCAGAACTACAAGGACCTACAACTAGAATACACAACTATGTACTGGAGGGCTTTGGGAAGAATAAGATGAAGAAAAAAAAAATAAATGAATTCAGTAAAGTTGTAGGATACAAAATCATCACACAAAAACCAGTTGCGTTTCTATACACTAATAACGAACTGTGAAAAGGAAATTAGGAAAACAACTAATTTACAACAGCATCAAAAAGAACAAAATACTTAGGAATAAACTTAACTAAAGAAGTGAAATATTTGTACACTGAACACTATAAAACTTTAATGAGAGAAATTAAAGAAGACGTAAACATATGAAAACACATCCATGTTCATTGATTGGAAGACTCAATCTTGTTAAAATGTCCCTACTACCCAAAGAGATCTACAAATTCAATGCAACATCTGTCTAAATCCCCATGGCATTGTTTATAAAAAAAGAAAAATCAATTCTAAAATTCTTATGGAAACAAAAAATATCTGAATAGCCAAGACAATCTTGAAAAAGAAAAACAAAGCTAGAGGCATCACACTTCCTGGTTTCAAAATATAAGACAAAGCGACAGTAATTAAAACAGTATGGTGCCAGCATAAAGATAGAGATATAGACCAATGAACAGAATAGAAAGCCCAGAAATAAATCTACACATATATGGTCAACTGACCTTCAACAAGAATGCCAAGAATATACAATAAGGAAAGAATAGTGTCTTCAGCAAATGGTGCTGGGAAAACTGGATACCACATGCAAAAGGACGAAACTGGACCCTTATCATATACCATAAACAAACATCAACTCAAGATGAATTAAAGACTCAAATGTAAGACCTGAAACTGGAGAACTCATAGAAAAAAACGTAGGGGGAAATCTTCACGACATTGGTCTCAGTAATGATTTCATGGATGTGATACCAAAAGCACAGGCCACAAAAGCAAAAGTAGACTGGAGGGGCTGCATCAGAGGGAAAAGCTTGTGCAGAGCAAAGGAAACCATCAAGAGACTGAAAACGCAAAATACAGAGTGGGAGAAAATATTTGCAAGCCATATGTCTGCTAGAGGACTATTTTCTAAAATGCATAATGAATTCCTACAGCTCAATAGAAAAAAATATTAATAATCCAATTAAAAAACAGTCTAAAAACTTGAATAGATGTTTTTCCAAAGAAGATATACAAATGGCCAACAGGTATAAGAAAAGATGATCAATATCACTAAACATTGGGGAAATGCAGATCAAGACCACAACGAGATATCTCTCATCTGTTAGGAAGGCTACTATCAAAAAAACAAGACAAGTGTTGGTGAGGATGTGGAGAAATTGCAAGCCTTGTGCGCTGTTGACGAGAATGCAAAATAGTGCAGCCACTGTGAAAAACTGTATGAAGTTTATGCAAATAATTAAAAATACAACCACCATATGATCCAGCAATCCCACTTCTGGATATTTATCCAAAAGAATTGAGATCAAGATCTCGAAAAGACATTAACACTCTCATGTTCAGTGCAACACTATTCACAATAGCCAAGACGTGGAGACAACCAAAATGTCCATCAACAGATAGACGGATTTTTTTAAAGTTGTATAAATAAATATAATTATATACACATATATACATGCACATACAACAGAACTTTATTCAGCCTTAAAAAAGATACAAAATCCTACAATATGCAACCAGACGGATGAACCTTGCAGACATTAAGTGAAATAAGCCCATCACAGAAAGGGAAACACTGCATGATTCCACTTGTATGAGGCATCTGACAGAGTCAACTCATAAAAGCAAAGAATAGAATGGTGGTTTCCAGGGGCTTCAGGGAGGGGAAAATGCAGAGTTGCTAATCAATGGGTATAAAATTTCAGTTACCCAGGGTGAATAAATTCTAGAGATGTGCTGTACAACACTGGGCCTGTACATAACAATACTGTATTAGACACTTAAAAATCTGTTAAGAGGGTAGATCTCATGTTAAGTGTTTTTGCACAGTAAAATTCCAAAAAAAATTTGAAAAAGGCAGAGGTCAAACGGCATCTGCTGTGGAGAATGTGAGTTCTATTGTCCATGAATGTCAGCCTCGCTGCTCTAATCTTCACAGCTCTGCACGTGCTGCCTGCAGATCCACCTGTTACCACTAATCTTGTTCTAACCTCAGTTTCCCACTAACTGTCCAGGAAGCCTGACTTCCAGTTCCAGCAGAATCGCTTCCATCTCACCTGACAGTTTCCTGATCTTGGGCCTGGCCCTTCTTTGTCTGCCTGCACCCAAACTGACACAAGACAAAGACCTTAGCTCACCACTAGAGTTGAGTCCCAGAGTCCCCTTAGTCACTGATAGGACTCACTCAGGCTCAGATTCCACACCCACCGTAGCCCAACCCAGGCAGTTTGATGGACACCAGAAATGGGGTCCCAGACCTCCTTAAAGGGATGTTTGCTGTCACATACCTCGCCTCAAGCCTCCCATTCCTGGGAGCCCTAATCCCAGCTCTTCTACCATATCCACTCTTAATTGGATAGCTAAGATAATCTAGTAACTAAGAGCCCCATTTGCCCTGGTAGAGCTGGTTAGTGATGTCTTCATAAGTGAAAGGATTGAGGTGTTGTCTGGGTGACTACAGAAAGTATTTTAAACCTTAGAAAGAGGAAAGCTCTCAATGGTCCAATATTTCATTGGTGTCATTTCCAACTCTCAAAGGGATGATCAAACCAAATAATTCCACTTCAAAAGGAGTTTAGTTCAGCTTGGCTAGTTAGCTTCCCTTTTGGACACAGGCTATGATATCCAGATGATCAAGGGAAATGCAGATAAGGAAACAGAAACTGAGAGGTGTCAGTTAACTTTACAGGCCAAAGTAAATCAGCAGCAAGCGACAGGTCCTGAATTTGGAGCCAGTTCTTGCAGGGCCCCAAGATCTGCCTCAAGGAGTGAGGGAGAAGCTGAAGGGACAAAGCACCTTGTGTTGTACGGGGATTTTTGTAAGTTGATTTTTTTACCTTGCAACTATGCTGTAGTTGTTGACTATTTCTAATAGCTTTCTGTTGGACTTTTTAGGGTTTTGTATATATAGAATCATGTCGTCTGCAAACAGTGAGAGTTTTCCATCTTCCTTTCCAATTTGGATACCTTTTATTTCTTTTTCTTCCCTAATTGCTTGGGCCAAAACCTCCAGTACTCTATTGAGTAGGAGTGGTGAGAGTGGGCAGTCCTGTCTTGTTCCTGTTCTCAGAGGGATGGCTTTCAGTTTTTTACTGTTAAGTATGATGTTGGCTGTAGGTTTTTCATCTATGGCCTTTATTATGTTGTACTTTCCTTCTTCAGCCATTTTATTGAGAGTTTTTATCACAAATGGATGTTGGATATTTTCAAATGCCTTCATTGCATCTATTGAGATGACCTTGTGGTTTTTATTCCTCATTTTGTTGTGGTGTATCACATCAATTGATTTGTGGGTGTTCAAGTATCCCTCTGCCTCTGGTATAAATCCCACTTGATGATGGTGTATGATCCTTTTAAAGTCTCTCTGTATTCAGTTTGCCAATATTGTGTTGAGGATTTTTTCATCTATCTTCATCATCAATATTAGCTTATAATTTTCCTTCTTTGTGTTGTCTTTGCCTGGTTTTGGTCTCAGGGTGATGTGGCCTCATAGAATGAGTCAGGAAGTGTTCTATCTTCTTCAATTTTTTGGAATAGTTTTAGAAGGATAGGTATTAAATTTTCTTTAAATGTTTGGTAAAATTCTCCACAGAAGCCATCTGGTCCTGGACACTTGTGTTTTAGGAGGTGTTTGATTACTGTTTCACTCTCTTTAGTTATGATTGGTCTATTCAGATTCTCTATTTCTTATTGATTCAGTTTTGGGAGGTTGTATGAGTCTGAGAATTTATCCATTTCTTCTAGGTTATCCAAAGTGTTGGCATATAGTTTTTCATAGTATTCTCTTATAATCCTTTGTATTTCTGTGGTATCCATTGTAATTTCTCCCCTTTCATTTCTAATTTTATTTATTTGAGCCTTTTCTCTCTCTCTTTTTTGGTGAGTCTGTCTAAGGGTTTGTCAATTTTGTTTATCTTCTCAAAGAACCAGCTTAGTTTCATTGATGCTTTCTATCTTTTTTTAGACTCTATTTCATTTATTTCTGCTCTAATTTTTATTATCTCCTTCCTTCTGCTGACTTTGGGCTTCATTTTTTTTTTTTTCTAGTTCTCTTAGGTGTAATTTAAGGATGCTTATTTGAGATTTTTCTAGTTTTTTGAGGTAGGCCTGTATGGCTATAAATTTCCCTCTTAGCACTGCTTTTGGTGCATCCCATAAGAGTTGGTGTGTTGTGTTTTAATTTTCATTTTTCTCCAGGTATTTTTTGTTTTCTCCTTTGATTGCTTCATTAATCTAATGGTTGTTCAGTTGCGTGTTGTGTAGTCTCTTCATATTTGTGGCTTTCTTAGGCTTTTTCCTGTGGTTGATTTCTAGTTTCACAGTATTGTGCTCAGAAAAGATGCTTGATATGATTTCAATCTTCTTAAATTTATTGAGGCTTGCCTTGTTTCCCAAAATATGGTCTATCTTTGAGAATGTTCCATGTGCACTTGAGAAGAATATGTATTTTTCTGTTTTTGGATGGAATGTTCTCTACATATCTATTAAGTTCATCTGATCAAATATTTCTTTTAAATCCACTATTTCCTTGTTGACTTTCTGTCTTGATGATATACCTTTCAATGTAAGAGGGGTGTTGAGGTCCCCTACTATTTATCGTGTTGCTGTCGATTTCTCTCTTTAGGTCTGTTGATAGTTGCTTTATATACTTCGGTGCTCCTGTGTTAGGTGCATATATACTTATAAGTGTTTTGTCCACTTGGTGGACAGTCCCTTTTGTCATTATATACTGCCCCTCTTTGTCTCTCATTGTCTTTTTTATCTTGAAGTCTACTTTTTTATGTTGAAGTCTGATATCAGTATGGCAACACCTGTTTCTTTGCTTGCCATTTGCTGGCAGTATTGTCTTCCATCCTTTCTCTCTCGGCCTATATTTGTCTTTAGAGCTGAGATGTGTTTTCTGCAGGCAGCATATTGTTGGGTTTTTAAATCGCATCCAGCCACTCTGTGTTTTTTGATTGGAGAATTCAATCCATTTACATTTAAAGTGATTATTGATATATGAGGGCTTAATACTCCCATTTTATCTTTTATTTTCTGGTTGTCTTATATTTCCATTGTTTCTCTTCTCTTGTATTTCTGACTGCCATTTCAGTTTGGTGGTTTTCTTTGGCAGTTTTCTCTTTATTTATGCAGTGTGTTCTGCTCTAATTCTTGTTTAGTGGTTACCATGAGATCTGTATAAAAGATCTCATAGCTGAGATAGTCCATTTCTGATAGCCTCTTATCTCCATTAGCTTAAGCAGGTTCCATACCTTACCTCTTCCCCTTCTGAGTTGTTGTTGTCACAAACTGTTCTTTTGTGTATTGCAAGTTTGTGACTAAATTGAAGTGTTTATAATTATTTTTCATGCTTTCTTTCCTTCTACTGTTTACTGACCTATTCTGATATAGAGCTGAAATATTCCATTTCTATTTATTTATCTCCTTGCTCAAGGTTTTGTAAACCTTTGCCTTTTGCTTATAGGTAGGAGGGCTTCCTTAATCATTTCTTTTGTGGGAGGTCTAGTGGCAATGATAACAAAAGTTTATCTGGGAAAGCTTTTATTTCTCTATCATATCTGAAGGATAGCTTCCCTGGTTAGAGTATTATTAGCTAAAAGTTTTTGTCTTTCAGTATTTTGAATATATCATTCCCTTCTCTCCTAGCCTGCAAAGTTTCTGCCAAAAATCACCAAAAGCCTGATAGGTGTTCTTTTTTATGTTATTTTCTACTGCCTTGCTGCCCTTAACATTTTTTCCTTGTCATTGACTTTTGTCAGTTTTTCTATTATATGCCTTGGAGAAGGTCGTTTTGCATTGCTGTAATTAGGAGTTCTGTTGGCTTCAAGTACTTGTGAGTCCAGTTCTTTCCAAAGGTTTGGGAAGTTTCAGCTATTATTTCTTTGAACAAATTCTCTGCTCCTTTATCCCTCCCTTCTCTCTTCAGAATACTTATAATCCTGTGTTGCTTTTCCTAGTTGTCAGATATTTCTTGAAGAATTTCTTCATTTTTTTAAATCCTACATCTCCTCCTGCACCTGAAGCATTTCTATATTTCTATCCTCTAAAACACTCATTCTGTCCTTCTTAATGTTAGCTCTATTTCTTATGGATTCCAGATTATTTTTTATCTCATTAATTGTGTTCTTCATTTCCAGAAGTTCTGTTTGTTTTTTTATAGTTTCAGTCTCTTTGGTGAAGTCTTCCTTCTGCTCTTAACTTTATTCCTGAGCTCATTGAACTGTCTTCCTGAGTTTTCTTGTAACTCATTGAGTTTCTTTATGATAACTATTTTGAATTCACTGTCATTTAGATTTTAACTTTCTAGAGTTCAGGATTGGTGTCTGGAGACTTGTCATTTCCCTTCTGCTCTGAAGTGCTAATGTAGTTCTTTATGTGGTTTGATGAGTTGATCCTTTGCTGGCGCATTTGTGGGAGTATCAGGTCACAGATTCCACCTTCCACCACTGGGGAGCCAGCAGGAGCTGTGTTTTCTTATCCCATCCCATCTGCTGGAAGTTGTGAGGTTAGGGCTGCTCTGCATTTGCCTGGGCTGATGGCAGTCATTCTTCAGGTTATGGTCAGGTGGGCCGGGCCTCTGCACTGGGCAGGCAGTTAGGGCACTGTGGGCAGGCCTCTGTGCTCAGCAGGGGGCTGGCTGAGCTGCTCCACGCTAGGTGGGAGGGGTGCCTATGCAGGGGCTGAATCACCACTCAGTGGTCCCCATGGGTTGCTGTGCTCCACAGGCAGGGTGTCTTTTGAGAAGATAGGGTGCCTTCTCACCTGCGCTGTGCTAAGGGTGGGGAGCACCCACACAGGAGCTGAGCCACCACTTTGTAGATCCCTAAGGGCTGCTGTGTTCCATGGGTGGGGGCATCATTTGAGTGGGTGGGGCACCTTCTCACCTGTGCTGTGCTAGGGGAAAGAGGCACCTACACAGGGGCCGAGCTTGCCACTAAGTGGAGAGCATTCCCACAGGTGGGGCGACCACAGCGCATTGGGTGCTCCCATGGGCTGGGCTGCAACTCTGAGAGCTTTCATGCAGGCCAGGCTGTCCCCACATCCTCTAAGAGTTGTGGGGGCCTGCTGTGTGAGGATTCAAGAACTGGCTCGCTGATACTGGGGAGCAGGAAGGGTGCACTTATCTAGTTCCACTCCCTCCTGGGCATCTAGTCCACCCACCTTCAGATGCACAGCTGCATGGATCTCTCAGAAGTCCTGCTGTGCCGTGCAGGGAGTCCTCTGCTGGTTAATGAATGTCCATTCAGTTGTAACTTAAAGGAAAGAGACTGAGGGAACGACGTGCTTCTCCATGATGCTGATGTCAGTCTCTAAAAATCCAATTTTCAGCCAGAAATTATAATATATGCAAAGAAACAAAAAGTGTGACTCATATTCAGGAAAAAACCATCAGTGTGTGTGTGTACCCTGTTCTTAGAAAAACACAAGGTCGGGGCCGGCCCGGTGGCGCAGCAGTTAAGTTCGCACGTCCTGCTTCTTGGCGGCCCGGGGTTCGCTGGTTCAGATCCCGGGTGCGGACATGGCACCACTTGGCATGCCATACTGTGGTAAGCATCCCACATATAAAGTAGAGGAAGATGGGCAGAGATGTTAGCTTAGGGCCAGGCTTCCTCAGCAAAAAGAGGAGGACTGGCAGTAGTTAGCTGAGGGCTAATCTTCCTCAAAAAAAAAAGAAAAACACAAGGCTGTTTAAAACAATGAATGTAACACTGCGTCATTGTCTTTATATAACATTTGGATGATATATATATATATATATATATATACACACACACACACACATATATAACAATATAGCAGGAGAGGGATGAAGAAGTAGAGATACAATATAGAAAAAAATGTTATGCTTTACCAGAATTTTCAGCATTAATCTGAAGTAGATGGTAAGTTCAAGATGCATATTCTAACCTCTAGAGCAACTACTAAGAAAATCACATTTTAAAAAAGCTAAAACTCAATAGTGGAATTAACATGTTTTAATAAAAATATTTTAGCACAAATTTAAATGTGTGAAGGAGGAATGGAAGGACAAAAAAAAAAAAAGACTTGAGGCATATAGAAAACAAACAGCAAAGTGGCAGGCATCCATTCAGATTATTGGCAACCTTAGGTCTTGTGCAAAATGAGGTAAAAGAGACAATGGGGAGCAGCACAGACTGTGGTTTACCAAGAAGTCAAGGATGGGGCAGCGGCTCCCTTTAGAGTGGGCCTGCACTTTACATTTTCCCACAGTCTCATTACTCTCAGCTGCATGCTACACTTCTGGGTTCCCTTCACTGATTTTGTTACATGACTGATAACAAGGCGTCTCTCTTCCGTCCCAGGGATAAGTGTCCCTTCTCGACCCCACGGCACTCCCTTTGCAGATGCATATCCAACGGCAGTTCTCAAACCTTCCCAGAAATTATGTATAGACCATGCATAACTTTTGCAAAAATTAAATTGTTTTATTTCTTTCTTAGGGTTGAGAATAGGTGATTTAAATATTAAATGGATAAATTTAAACTTGTACATAAAGTTGTAGAAATGTTAAACATTTTGTTGGCATTTAGAGACAGTAGTGTAATTTTATGGTATTATTTGTAACACCATTTTATTAACGAGGAACCCAAGACTCAGAGGAACTCAGTTCTCGTAATCTGTACAAGGTCACGTAGTTAGCCAAGCTTCTTCCAGAAGGCGTGTTTTTCTGCTTACTCAAAAGAAAGAGAAATCAGGATGTCATACAAAGTCTTAAAAATAACGCCAAGGAAAATTTTTTTTCTAAGTCTCGTAAACATTAAAGAGCCATGTGGTTTTCCTCTTTTTAGACTGGGCTAGATGTCTGTGGTGTTGTACTGGGCACTGGGAGGGAGCTGGAGAGGCTCTGGAGCAAGCAGCTGCCAAGATAATTACTCCACAGCATATCTCACTTTGTAAAAGCCGAGAGGAGTTGTTTCTCAAGTATGAGAAGTCATAGTTCCAACACACATAAGTGGGTTTTGTTTAGTGTTTTGGTCTCATCTACATGCAAACTTTCAGGCCCCAAGGGAGAAAGGTTTAAATCTCTCTGTTTAGTAAAACTTGAGGAATCCTGTAAAACCTTAAACTATCATCTTTACTGCGTGCTAGAGCAGGACCCTCCATCGCTAACACAGAGGGGTTTAGGACTAAGGATGAAAAACTCGTTGTTCACCTTTGCACGAATCAGAGAAGTTGTGTAGTAGTTGCATGTCTCATAACTTTATTGTCCTTTGGAGCTTGGAGCTGTCCCTCAGACTGGAATATAGACAAGACCAGGCACGACTTCCACATGCATTGCTGAGTGCACAGCTAAACAATATGAGTGCCATACTCGAGCCATTTTTATTCTTCAGGTTTTAGAATTTCAACTGGATTTTTATAGTTACCCATAAAAGTCCCAGCTGGCACAGGAGAGGGAATGAGCATAAGGCAGAGGCCACATCCTGGTGGCCCATGTGCCAGGCCCACCCTGCAGATGTGTTACATTTTGTTTGGCCGTTTAAGTGTTTAAAGAAATTGCTTTTCTGAGTTTTGTAGACAAAATTTTGCAATCTGGAGCATTCACACAAACATCTACATTTCCTGTTTCTCTTGAGAAATCTCTCTGCCCAGAGTGGGCTCTCAGTGTGCTAAGTGAACACTGCGCCCTTTAACAGGGCACGCAGTTCACCTGCAGGGGGCGCCTCCCTCATCGATGCTCCTGGAGACGCCCTGATGTTTGAGTTTGTGACCCTGCAGGCTGTACGCTGACTTTCCAATGGGCGAAACCTTTACAGCGAATTTACAGCGACTTTACAGCGACTGGGTGTGGGTGGGGTCGGGGGGGTGCAGACAATACTCTGAGTGCGTTTGTTTTGTCAGGTTCAAAGCCACTTTGGAACGTTTCCGTTGAGCTGCTTTCAGAATTTTGACACTCATTTGATCAATCTCTGTGGAGCAAATCTCTGTCCTTGAATCTGATTTTTGGAAACAGTTAAAGGAAAAGCTGGAGCCAAGTTTGGGGCAAAAAATATGTGTGACTAGGAAATAGTGAAAACCTGTTTCACTTGGATGGTTTGTAAGCTGACTCAACGGTAATTGAAAAAAAAAAAAAGGACTCAATAATGGTTTGAGGGATGGCCTTTACTCCTTCCAGATGTCAGTTACCCTTTCCACTAAGCTGTCATAATATCTTATTTGTGACTCCATTATGCAGAGATGACTTGGTCTAAATTTTTTGTTTATTGCCCTCACCCCGTTCCACCAGACTGAGCACCACCTGGGAAAAACATACTTTTATTCCTCTTTGAGATGGTATGCTTAGTTGGAGGCCAAAAGACTGAAGGATTCATTATTGAATGAATGAGTCAATATAAATGGAAAGCACTCCAAGACGACTATTTTAAAGACGACAAGACACACTATATCTGTTAAAAGTCCATTCTCATTTTTTAAAACATTTGTATATATTCGTGTAATCAAAATGAGTTGACAACGAACTGTTTAAAAGTCACTGGACTCCCCTTGACAGGCAAGACGCACTCCGCTACACACTTGTGGTTTTTCTATGAGGAAGGAAATGTAAAAGCTGTAGATTCAGAGGTGAATCAAAACCCACTAAGATTACAGCCCACTGCTCGCATCGGTATCAGACCCTTTCAGACTGTGTTCAATTGTCCGATATTGCTAACCAAGCGTCAGCGTCAACCCCAGGACGGCGCAAGGCCGACACTTTGAAGCCTTCAATGCAGCGAGTCTAAAAGGACTAATTAAGTAAATAAATTAAAACGACAGCAGTGACAAAACCCCAAAAGCCACATAAAACCGTGAAGAACTCAGTGTCTCTCGTATGTGCGCGTATTTATAAAGGGAGATATTTTAAGGTTGGATATTCCTTTCCCAGAGCAGCGTAGGCAGCGGGTGGCAGGGCTTTAGGGAACTCTCGCTTGTTTCTACGTAGGAGAAAAGGTCGCCTTCCCCACGCCCACCCTATAGGCTATTTGCATGTCCATCCAGAAACGCAGGGTCTGTCCTGACCCCGCTCTCCTGCCTTCGAGAAGCTGCACAGCCTGGGCGGCCGCATCCTCCTCCTGCGCCCGCTCTATTTGGGGCCTCATGAGGTCATGGCCTGTGCAGACCACACTCTGCGCTTCCAGTCCCGCCCGCGCCGCCAGGCCACGCAGGGCGATTCCTGCAAGTGCGCGGACGGTGCCCAGGGCGCGAGCAGGGGCGGCTGGGGGGAAGGTCAAGACGGGCCCACGCAAAGGACCCGAAATAACCGACACGCTGGGAGCCCGAAATCAGACAGGAAGCCAAATAATCCGGGGCGTCGGGTTGCTTTCCCCTCCCTCGGAGGTCGGGGCGCGGGCGCGGGGCCAGGGGTCCGGCGGGCGGGGCCGGGCCGGGCGGGGCGGGGCGGGCGACTGGGCCTATTAAAGGCGCGGCGGGGCGGCGGGCCGAGCCGGGTCTCGATGGAGCGCGACGGCTGCGCGGGGGGCGGGAGCCACGGTGGCGGCTGTGAGGGAGGGCGCGGCTCCCGGGAGGACCCGGCGGGGAACGGCCGCGACCCGAGCCGCGGCCACGCGTCCCCGGCGCCCGGGGACCCGCAGGCGGCCGCGTCCCTGCTGGCCCCCATGGACGTGGGGGAGGAGCCGCTGGAGAAGGCGGCGCGCGCCGGCGCGGCCAAGGACCCCAACACCTACAAAGTGCTCTCGCTGGTAGGTCGGCGGCCCGGCCCGGGGGCGGGAGGGCGCCCGGCTGGTGCGCCCCAAGCGCGGTGGGCCCGGGGCTGGAGGGAGGCCCCTCTCCGCGCCCCTCTGCACCGCCGTCCGCGCGCGTCCCCCGCCTCCTGCCTGTGCCTGGGGGGCGTTCCCGCTCACCTGCGCGCGGATGCTCCCGAGGGCCTGCGGCGGGCGCGAGCTGCGGGCCAGTGTGGTCTTCAGAAACACCCCCTTCTCCCCAGACAGTACGAGATTTTCCGAGGGGAAAACGACCTGCCCGAAAGTTGGTCTAAGAAAGGAGTAACTGGGTACCCCCCCGACCCCGTTTGGGAAACTGGGTGCAGTACTGATGACTTTCCTTGCGGGAACTGATTCTGCTTGTAGGATTTAGCGGAGCTCCTGAAGTTTTATCAGGACCTTTAGAAAATATCTCTTCCTTTGGCTCTATTTAGGAATTTCCTTGTAGCTGTTCAGAAACTCCGTCAATGTGCATGTTATGTGAATGTGAAGAAACGTTTATGACTCTTCGTCTGCTCTTTTAACTATAGGCCACACGGTTTTTGTTGCTAATAAAAGTCCCCAATATTCCTCTGCTATTTTATCATCATAGATACAGGATCCGCAGTCAACTTTATGAAATGTGGAAGTTGTTTTGTATTCTGGATCTGTGGTCGGAAGTGCTGGACTGAGAGTCAGAAGCCTGGGTTCTTGGTTTCATGCCCGTTATAAATTGCTGAAGCCTTAATTCTCCCCAAACCTCAATTTCTTCTGTGTTAAAATGATGTTAAAACATCAACTCCATTGCGCATCGCGGAGAACCGTAGTGAGGATCAAATGGAACAACGTCTGTGGGGAAGTAAATTGAAAACTTCAAGGAGATGCAGTCATTTTTATTGTATTTATGGAAGTAGATTTCTAGGCATGGTTTACCCTAAAATACATTGTTACTTACGTATAATGATTGGACAATGCTATGGACAGAATATCTTTTCTTATTTTTGAAATCTTTTTTCCTTTGGGAAGCATTTACACTTTCACTATATTTTGGGTATCGTGGAGAGGTTACACTGCTTTGAGGAACCAACATTCCTGAAGAGAGAGTGTCGTTCACTTAGTACTTAATAAGCCTAAGGCTCAAAGAGTGAGTGCCCCAAATCACGCAATGTGTGCACCTCAAGATACATTTTTGCATCATATATCACTGTTTGAATTTGAACGTGTGATATTGATGAGAACCTAGTTTTGTCTGTTGTCACCTTTTTTGTTTTTGTTAATACGAGACCTTAGCTTATTTAGTATCAGTACTTTCATGTTTAGCACACTACAAGATAGTCAGTAATTGTACCTTGAATCTGCATGTCACTCCAATGTGGAATCATTTCTAAATGCCTATAGTCCTGAAAGGTTGCTAAATTTCCAGTTGCTAAATTCAGCTTTTAAATCGTTCCGTTACAGTAGGTATCCACACAAGTCTCCCTTTTGGAACGTGCATTTCCGTCTTTGACCTGCAGTCTGCTGGTCTGACAGCATTGTTACGCTCTGCTGCTGCACCTCTGGCTGTTTGAGACAGAAGTGTCTTAGGACTTGCTTCCTCTAGTAGGACAGTTGTGGATACCTTCTGTCCCATTAGGTGGGGTCTTCTGCTGTAACACGGATTGAATTGGAAAGCATTCTTAACTCACATCGTTTTGTTTTCTTTTTAGATCTTCATTCTGGTTTATTTCTTGCCAGACCGAATAGTTACCTCATGTCTTTTGATGAAATACTGTAGGACATTAATGTACACCAAAACTCATTGCTGTCTTTTTGAACCTCTTCATTAATGATTGAACTGAAAGTGAAACCTCTTATCCCCTCTTCTTTCCCTTCCCTGCTTTAATACCCTTCCTCCCCCCAGACCTTCCCCAAATGACCCACTTACATGGGGAAAAGTCTCCAAGAGGAGCTTGCGTTGGCATCAGAGCGCTCAGGGATGTGTCTTCTAGAAAGGAGCTGCAATGATGGGATTCCTTTTTCACGTTAAACATCAGCATGCTTTTCAAAAGCTGAAGAAATGGATTGACTGTGTCTGGGGTGGGGCTTAGTAGAGGCCAACTGCTGAGGTGGTCCTTAGCCACACAGGCTTTATCCAGTGGGGTAAATCCAGCAGTTGCCTTGCAGACAGATGATCAGGGGCAGTGTGACTGCTGCATTTTTCTGAACATATTTCAGGTAAACCTGGACGATGTAGGGATGTGAGAGTGGAGGCAGAGGGAAGATCCTGCCCGCATTTGCCCCTCCGCAGTGTGGTGTTTGATCCCAGGGGAAGACCAGCGTGTTCTGCTCTGGGATTTTGGGTCCTGGAAATGCTCGTGCCTGGGCACTGAGCCTGACCGTGGGAAACACCCAGAGGGCAAATCCAGGTGTTATTCTCCACATGGTTCAGGGGACATGGTAAATATTGATGCCTTTCCTTGGTTCTGAGCTAAGTTTTGAACTGAAGTGTGTCGACGAAAATAATCCATAAAATTTGGGAGAGTTTATTCTGAGCTAAAATCTGAGGACCATGGCCCGGGGCCTTTCTTCCTGAAGGAAGAAAGGGCAGCGAAGAAGTGAGATGTACAGAGTGGTTATATACCCCCAAACAAGATGTTTCACAAAGGATTGAAATGTCCCCCCCACAGTAGTGACAAGATTGCTTTGTTGGCACAGTGCTTGATGGACACAGCAGGTAGTGGGTCTGCTATCTTGGCAAGGAAGCAAGTCTCTTGTCTCGAGCTGGGTGGTCACAGCTGAGTGCAGCAATGAGTTCCTAGCCTAAGGAAAGATGCTTAATCCTTAAGGGAGTGCCAGTGTTGGGAGGGGGAGGGAAGTTGCACCTGTATCTCAAGGGGCTTTGTTCTTGCCATAGAGAATATCTAAAGCAGATATACAGTGCATGCTCAATGGCCATGGTCAGGCCCTTTTGGAAAGACAAGGTTTACACCAAATGGCTTCCTCATATACTCCAATATATCCTATTACTTGCCATTTTTATTTGTCAAGTGTCAGCCTCCACTGAGGCTGGACTTGAAGATTTCTTTGAAACGCCCGTCTTGTTCCCTGGCGTCGTTTAAAAGAACAGGTAATTTTCAACCACATTGTGATGCATTTTTCCCTTCTCCCGTGAGCCCTTCTACAGCAGTATTTTGCGTGTGTGACCTTCTGTGCCTATGGATGCCTGTACCTGTGTATGTGTCAGGGGCCCTGTGTGGGTGGTGGCGAGTGAAGATTCCTTTCACTTTTCAGTGAAAATGTTTTTTGTGAGTGGCAGAAGTTGGCCTTGTTTATCAGAAATTTGGGTATGAAAATGATTAATTCTGTTGTTAGCTTCTCTCCCCTTCCTCTTGCAACACGTTATCTTACCTCTAGAATGCAACCTGGAGAATGTTCAGGGTAGTTCTCTGCTCTTGATTTGACTTGGAATTGACATTGCTCTTTGGTTTGTAAAATTTAATGTCCATCCAGCCACAGTTTAGCATTTTACTTCAAAATGACCAGAGCGTCTTAGAGGCCAGAGAAGTCTCCAGTTTGCCCCTCATGCTATTTGTGTCACGTGTTCTAATGAAGTGCTCCAAAGATTTCTAGGAACCCAACAGACTGTTGTGTTTACTGCTGGACCTGAGACAGTGCCTGATGGTCAGTGTCACTCTTGGTTGAATGAATGAATGCACTGCGTTTTTACTTAGCCCGGGTGACATTTTGACTTGGAAAAGGGCAAGATGGGCAGACTGAATACACAGCCACAGACCCATATGTCCAGTTGAAGGTCTGGAATCTAAATACAGATGCAGTAATAGAGATGACGCTTGGGTGTAAATTCAGGGATGAGATCCACTGGGCTATGATTGTGTTAGCGCAGAGGGAGACGGCAGAGGCGGTGAGTGACCTATAAACACAAGTTCCCAACTAAGGGCCGTGTACCTGAGGGGCCACAGAGGCCTCCATGACAACGTGGATTCAGAATCAGGGTCTAGCCACTGGGCGCTCCCTCAGGTACAAACAACCTGTGTGTGACCATCTGGCAGGTACAAGTGAGGCCATCCTGCTGGTACCAACGACAGTCTCCCTCACTATACCAGGGCCTCTCCTTTTAGGTGCCTTCGCTGTCACACCCCAAATTCACTCTCTGTGGCTCTGGTAGGGAACCGTTTTCTCCAGCCTTGCTTTCTATTACTTGCTGTCTCTGCTTTGAGTCATGTTCTGGTCTTTCTCTCGCTCACCTCTTACATCTGTGCTATGTCCACTCCATGCGGTCTCTCTCTCCTGGATACGCAGCCACCCTTTCAACACCTTTCTCTTTTTCCCTTCTCTTCCACTCTTTCAGTTCACTCTGGACACTCAGGTTTGCCATCTCCTCCCCCATCGTATCCTAGTCTTGACTCTGGAGAGAATCCTTAGTGGCCATGTTGAAACCTTTGTGTTCTGTATCATAAAGAACTGGGACCATTAACCTTATTAGAATATTTACAGAAATTTTTATCTCTCAGCTTCTCATCTTCCTCCAGCTAACTCTTTTTTGTCTCAGATTTCAGTATTAAAAGTAAACAAAAATAATTTTAGATTTAGTTTTGTTTTTGAGTTTGATAAATTCCATTGCAAAATATTTGTGTGACTTTTAAGGCAAAATAAATGTATTTCATCTATGTTATTGGCTTTTTGGACAAGCCAGAAAGCTTAATTGTGGTTTATAACTTTTTTTTTTCAGTAGAGGAAGAGGCATTTCAAGTTTCAAACAACTTAGGAATAAATAAACGTTTGAAATACAACTTGTGGTTAGAGATATGCCCTGGTTAAAATAAACACGCCTCTGTCAACCATGAAATGTGTCCCAGACAACGAGCAATAAACAAGAAACCTTTTAGCACATGAGGTCAGGGCAGAACGTGGGTTACTCTGCTGGCCTAAGTCCTCTGCAGCAGGAACGGATGTTCAGATGCTGACCCCAAATGAAAACCCTTTGACATTAAATAAGATCCAAGTTATATATTCGCCAAGAAAGTGTCATCATATATTTAAAAGGGCTTTTCGAAAGAGTGACCGGAATGTTCAACTAAATATTAACTAGAACTCGCGATTTCCTGAGTATTTTAGTTATCTGAGGTTCAATTACAAGAATTAAGATAACATCTAAAATATTTTTCATTTTATCCTCCTTCACTTTAGTTTCTAGGATAAGATTTGCTGGAAATATAGGTGGTAAAGTTTGGATGATTGTTCTTCACATTGCACTTGGCATTTTAGAAAGCATTTTCCCGTCTATTCTTAACTGATCCTCAAACAGCAGCAACTCTGAAACAGGAAAATCTGGTGACAGTCAATCCTTCTTTACAGATGAGGAAACTGAGGCACATGGGGTGGCAATCGGGTTTCTTAAATGTACATAGGAGCCACCTGGGAGCTGTTGAAGACAGATTCCTGGGCTCCCATCCCAGAGGTTGTGATTTAGAAGATTTGAAATTGTTATGGACTGCATGTTTGTGTCCCTTCCCAGTTCATGTTGAAGCCGCAGCTCCCAGTGCCATGGTATTTGGAGATGGGGCCTTTGGGAGCCAGTTAGATTTAGATGATGTCATGAGGGTGGGGCACTCATGATGGGATTAGTGGCCTTGTAAGAAGAGGAAGAGAGAGGATGCGACCCCTTCTTCTCCCCTCCTTTCCCCTCCCCCTCCCCTTCCACATATGGAGCAAAGGCCACCTGCCAGCTAGGAAGAGACCTTCACCAGAAAGCAAACTGGCCAGCACCTTAATCTTGGACTTCCCAGCCTCCAGAGCTGTGAGAAGTACATTTCTATTGTTTCCGCCACCCTGTCTGTGGCATTTTGTTATAGCACTTGAGCAGACTAAGATAGGAATGGAAGCAGAGAATCTGTAGTTTTTAGACAAGCACCTCAAGTTACTCAGATTTAGTAGGTTCATTTACTCCACTTCTAGAAATAGTGAGTTAGATTTATAGGCAAAAGTCACACCATTTGTAAGTAGAAGACTGTGTAACTGACAGGACTTTTTTTTTTTCTTTTGGTGAGGGAGAGTGGCCCTGAGCTAACATGTCTTGCCAATCTTCCTCTTTTTGTTTGAGGAAAATTGTCCCTGAGCTAACATCTGTTGCACATCTTCCTCTGTTTTATGTGGGACACTGCCACAGTGTGGCCTGATGAGCTGCACTAGGTCCTCTGTCCAGGTTTCGAACCTGTGAGCCCCCGGGCCGCCAAAGAGGAGTGTGTGAACTTAACCACTATGCCACTGGGCCAGCCCCCCGGCAGGACTTTTAACTATAGATTTTTATTTGGACTCATGGCTAATGGCATCCCATTCTTTGGCCTTTATCAGTGTGAAATCAATAAGCACGGTGTTAGGAACTTCCAGCGTAGATATATTTTGGGGAAAGTGACCTTCTTCTTAATATGTTTCCTTCTTAATACATCTTTAAATGTCCTGGAATAGGAAAATAGAGAGTCGTGATAGAAAATCATTTTGGAGGGAGTGAATTTTTGCAGGCATATCTCAGTTGTGGATGGGTCATTTTCTCACCATATCCTAGGACTTTACACAGATTTAGGGGGCAAACATTCTATCACAGGTGTGGTTGAAACCCTTCAAGATCATTCTGTCTTGGTTTTTGGGAAATATTCCTGAGAAAGTAGCTCATTCCTAAAGCTGACTTCTTTCGCCTGAAGAACTTTTTGTCATTAGCTTGCATGTGGACCCTGTGGTCTCTCATGGAGAGAGGAACTGAGAAGGAACTCAAGTAGTTTCTTAGGATGCTGTTGGGCAGCAAAACACATACAACTGTCATTATGAGATTTTTCCAAATAGAATCTCATTTCTCCACAGTAACTTTATGTGATTCTGGATAAATATTTTTGTAAGCAAAAGGCAACACAGGTAGGACAACGTTTCAGCCAAAATATTTCAGACAGCAGTTCTCAAAGCGTGGTCTCTGGATCCCTGGGAGGTCCCTCAGAGTCTTTCAGGGGGACCTTGAAATCCAAACTATTTTAACGTCAATAGTACAATGGTATTTGCCCTTTTCCTTGTGTTGGCGTTCACACTGATGGTGTTAAAGCATTGCTGGGTAAAACTCCTGGCACCTTAGCATGAATCAAGGCAGTGGCTTCAATTGCACAAGTAGTCATGTACTTGCAATTAAAACAAAAGAAGTCAGTTTCACTTGAAAGAATGTACTAGATGAAGCAGTAAAAATGTCCTTGATGAAGTGGATTTCATTAAATCTCAACCTAAATTATCTGCCTTTTTAATATTCTGTGTGACCAAATTGGAAGTATGCACATAGCATATGCAATATATGTATTATACATATATACACACATGTATATATGTACACGTTATACATAGGCGTTACATACATGTACATATAACGCATACATGTCATACATATACATACACATCTGTTGCATACTGAAGTACCGTTGTTTTCTGGAGGAAAAGCACTCGTACTGCTGTTGGAGTTGTGAGCTGAACCAGCTGCTTTCTTTCATGGAACGAAGAACACCTGACAAACTGGTTATTCAGAATTGGGCATTGGCACACATTTCTCAAAAATGAATAATGTTAGCTTGTCACTTCAAGGAAAACAAGTTACTTGTTGCCTATGATAAAATCTGATCTTTTAGGCAAAAATTAGAATTTTTATATCTGCCATTGTAAGCTTGACAGCTCCCCAGTCATTAAAGACTTTTCTGATGAAATCGATGGAGATAGTAGGAATGTGATTTTTTTCATATGGTTATAATGACGTGTTATAATTTGGAAGAACCGTGTAGCTCCGTGAACTAATCTTTTCCAATGGATGATTTACGGAATTATGCATGGGTGTAAGTGCCATTCAAAGTGCAAGATAGACTAATGTATTTTAATGTAACAGGATGAAAAGATCATCTATATTGTTTCAAGTTTCATCTTGCATTTTGCCTTTAAGAAATGATCAATTGTAGAATTTTGGTGTGGTTTTAAAGAAGTGTCCACAGTTATCTGAAAAGGGTTCTTAGGGTCCTCAGTCATTTTCAAGAGTATAAAGGGATTCTGAGATCAAAAGTTTTAAGAATATCTACTTTAAGGAAAGGTGTACATTCAATACTATTTTAAGAACTGGGGAGAGGAGAAAAGGAGATTAAGACATGTAAAAAGAATCAGCTAGTTACAATTGTATCTTTATTTATGTAAAGTCGTTTATAGATTTCAAAATACTTCCACATCTGCTACCTCTTTTGGTCCAAATCACAGCTCTGCCATTATCTCCATTTTAGAGATGAAAAAATCATGCTCAGAAATTTGGAGAACTTTCCAAGATCACAAAACTAATAATTCTCTTAATGCCGTTGCTATAGTTTATAGACAGATGGTTTTTTTCTTTTTGAGGAAGATTAGCCCTGAGCTAACATATGCTGCCAATCCTCCTCTTTTGCTGAGGAAGACTGGCCCTGAGTCAACATCCATGCCCATCTTCCTCTACTTTATATGTGGTATGCCTACCACAGCATGGCTTGCCAAGCGGTGCCATGTCCGCACCTGGGATCCAAACTGGCAAACCCCGGGCCGCCAAAGCGGAACATGCAAACTTAACTGCTGTGCCATCAGGCCGGCCCCTAGACAGATGGTTGTGAAGTCAGACAGAATTGGGTTTAATCCTGGTACTGTTATTAGCTGCTTGAATATCGGCAAATAACTTGTTTCTTGAATATCAGCTTCCACAACCATAGAACAGAGATGATAAAATGATGTTAGGTGTTGTTAGGAGAATTAAATTAGGTAATGTATGCAAAGTGGCACATAGTGTGCCCTGAATAAGTGGTCACTCTTCTTATTATTGACAAGCTTCAGTGTGACTGAATTGTTTACTTCTCCTTGTTCAGAAGACATTTTACATCCTTGCTACCCAAAGTGTGGTCTGCAGACTAGCATATCAGCGTCACCTCCTTGGAACTTGTACAAAATGCAGAATCTTGGGCCCCACCCCAGGCCTAGGGAACCAGATCCTGCATTTTCACAGATGCCCCCAGCATTTGTCTGCACATTGAAGTTTGAGGAGCAGCACTCCACAGGGCTATGAGGTGGCACAGAAAGCACACCAACCTGAATTTCTTTAGCTGGGCATTCTAATCAACCCTTCTTTGTCATTAACTTCATAAACGATGCTATGATAAAGGAAAAAAATTACTAAGTGTTGCTTAATGACCTCAACTGCGTTGGTGTTGGGTTGAAATGGTGCTGCGCCTGTTGCATTTGGCCCCTTTCTTTCCTTCCTTGGACCGCAGAGGTGCGTTGATGAAAGTAGCCTGTCGCTCCTGGCGGGTGTATGGGACTCTGTGCACGGTCTCTTCCCGCCCTTCCCGGTGCCGTTTCCATCTCTCAGGAGCCTACCTTTGCTCTCATTTGTTTCCTGTACTTGCGTTGCCTTTTCCTGCTCTGCCCTGGCTTGTTCTTGAATGGCTCTTGATTGCTCCAGCCGTGCCAATCTGCTGCCTTCACTGTGATCTGATCGCATGCCCATGTTCTTTCCAATTCAAGCCTCCATTCATCAGCAAGTCAAGTAGATTTCACTGCGCATCACACCGTGAATAGAACTCTTTGGTTCCAAGTTTCCACTGCAGTGCCTTCTCGACAATCGGCGGTCTGCTTGACGTGAAATTAAAACAAAGGAATCTTACACCAGGGCGTTTTCAGGTGGTGTTGAATCAGGTTAAATGGCCTTGGCACAGGGTTTATTCCATAATACTTCGTTGGCCAAACACATTGGCTTCCTATAAAGTGCCACCCGGGAGCAATTAGATTAGAATCTTCTGGAGACAAGGAAACAGGTGAATGAAGTGTATTCAGGTGGGAAGGGTGTGGCTTAGGAACATTATGAATGGACTATGTTGAGCTTATCTCTTTTTGAGTTAACCAGAGAAATAAGTACAAAACAACTTCTACCTGTACACTGTTTATTTAAATACCTTCCTGATAGCTCACAGGAAGTAAATGTGAAGAATGTTGACATATAAAAGTATTTATACATTTGTCGTCTCTTGGAAACTTTCACAGAAAAAGGGAACATTGACTTTTCTGGGATGATTCCGGCAAAAATCTTGAGAGTTGGGGGTTGTGTAAAAACTCCTAAAGTTGGAGTCACAAGAATTATTTGCTGTGTGACCTTTGAACAGTCACTTTGCTTCTCTGACTTTGTTTCTTTAACCATCATATGATGGGTTTGGATTAGCTGGCTTTCTCCCAGATCTAAAATCTTTGTATAGAGAGCTTATAATATTTTCCTCTTGTTATAAAAATACCACCTATTGCAGGACGTTCAGAAAATCCAAAAAAGTATAAAGAAAATAAAGATTGCATTCTTCTTTGCTATTCATATTTTGTTCTTTTCCCTCAGGACTTTTCTATGTGCATGAATCACTTCTTTTTTAACAAAAATGGGATCATACTACATATACGGTTCTCTTTTCTTTTTTCATTTATATTCCATTGTGAGATTTGAACATTGCCAGACAGCTTTTTTTTTTTTTACTGAGGGAGATTAGCTCTGAGCTAACGTCTGCTGCCAATCCTCCTCTTTTTGCTGAGGAAGACTGGCCTTGAGCTAACATCCGTGCCCATCTTCCTCTACTTTATATGTGCAACGCCTACCACAGCATGGCTTAACAAGTGGTGACATGTCCATACCCGGGATCTGAATCAGCGAATCCCGGGCCGCCGAGAAGTGGAACGTGCGCACTTAACTGCTGCAACACCAGGCCAGCCCCTGCCAGACAGCTTTTTAAGGCACCTTTCACGAATTCTTATTTTGAGACTTTTATTTTACTAGCCCTACTTCATGGGATCATCTTTGAAAGCATCTTTACTCATAACTCAGGCATTATCGGTCCCCAAGAATATATATTTATTTTTTTGGTACACATTTCTGTGTTATGCGTGCCTCATCTCCATCTCTCGTGTCTCTTCTTTATGGTTCAATTATTAGTTTTCCCAATATAATGACTGTCTTTCATTATGTTTCCACTCAGAATTCCCCAGAGACTGCCGCGACGTGCGTGGAAAAATGTGTGCCCGTACGCTCAGTCTTCTTGACAGGCTTATTTGTCATCACTGGAGTGACAGTGCCCCGCTCGCGGGCTTAGCACGAACAGTTCCGTGCATTCCTAGCAGCCTGCAGGCCTGAGATGCAGCTGGGGAGCCATTTCTTGGCCACTGTTGGCCAAGCACTTGGAGGACACCCCCGCACACAGGCCGGGCATGAGCGCTCGTGGAAGACACGCACGCCTGTGTGGCTCTTGCTTTGTCAGAGCTCATGGTAAACCCTTTAGCTCCTAATTTAATTGGCACAGCTGTGAGGGAGGAGGGAGCCACCCTGCTGGATGGTGACTGAGTCTGGTCTGGGACCCGCACCTCGGTGGGCCTCTGTGTGCCGTGTGGCAGATGGACGTGCATCTGTCATATGCAGAACTTGGGTTAAGAGTCCGAAGGCTCAGGTAGTTTTCAGCGACTTCTGCTCTTCGGGTGCTTTGCCTGCTTAGAGAGTCAGCTCAGACGCACATCCCACACATCCCTCACCGACGCTGCTGCCCTGCGGGCACACACCTCCCACTGCAGGCCGCTCGGAGGCGTTCTGTTCCCCAACAGGTTTGGGATAGGGGATTTCTGCTCTCTGCCCCAGGAGCGATCTTTTCATTTCCCTTTTTCTTACCAACAGCAGATACCCCCCTGGGATCCAACTCAATTTATCCTTCCACATGAAACATTCCTTGGCTGCTCTTTGGGCCAGTCTCCCCTGTCCTGAACCATTCAATTGCCACTTCATCTTATAAAGGCCACAGAGCTAGTGGTTAAGGGTTCTAAGGGCCACACTACTGCAGTTGAATCCTGTCGCTGCCAATAATTGCTGTGTGTCCTTGCACAAGTCCCTTAACTTCTCTGTGCCTTCGTTTCCTCATTTGTAAAATGAGGATAATAATAGTACCTACCTCATAAGTATTTGAAGGTTAAATGAATTCATGTTTGTAATTATAAAAATTGTAAAAATGCCTGAGAGATAATAGATGCTAGATTAGGGTTTATTGTTATGGTTAGTAACTTATTCAACAAATATTTATAGTTCTCAATGTGTGTGCAGTCCTGGGCAAGAGGCTTGGGGCTAAATGGTGACAGAGAGACTTAGACCCTTTCTCGTGGTCCCTCCCCGCAGGACCAGATATTTATCAAAGAATCTCATAGGATTGTCTCATGTTGCAGCTTTGCTAAGTGACGCCTAGAAGCTGTCCACAGGGCTGTGAGAGAGAGTAGTGAGGGGGCATTGGCTTAGTTATAGAGATCTGAGAAGGGGTCCCTGGGGAAGTGACAGGTGAGCAGAAGAGAATTCTGTGGGAAGGGAGCAGCACATGCAAAGGTCCTGGGGTAGCAGGGAGCACAGTCCATCCCAGAATGGGAGAAGGCCAGGCTGGCTGGTGTGCAGACAGGTAAGTGATGGTGATGAGGCTGAAAAGGTGGGCAGGGATCAGGTCCGGCAGAGCCTTGCAGACCATCTTGGGGATTTTGGTTTTTGTTTTAAGAGCATTTAGAAATCACTGACATCTTTTTCTGTTTGCTTGTTTTTATTTCTATTTTTGTTCTTGGCGACAAAATCTGATTTACATTTTGGAAAAGTCCTTTTAGCTCCAGCAGCAGGAAAAAGTTAAAGAACACGTTGGTTGTCAACAGCACAGGCCTGTTTTTTGACTTGGCCATTTCATAACTACTTTCTCTTTTCTACTAGAGTTTAAGTTCCATGTGTGGCTATTTAAATTAAAATTTACATTAATTAAAGTTAAACAAAATAAAAAGGAATTCAGTTCCTCAGTCACACCAGCTACTTTTCAAGTGCTCAGCTTCCTCCCGGACTGGGCAGCACAGACACAGGGGCAAATGATCCTCTTAAAAACTTGTATTGCATAGTGCTTGAAGGTTGTGAGATCATAGGGTTTTTTAACTTTTATAGTTCCTCCAGCCAGTAATAGTGAAAATGTATGCAGAACAAGTGTTCTTTGTTCAGGAAACATTTGTTAGAACAAAGTAAATTGCTTAAAAGGATTACATTGTAAATGTTCTTACAAAGGTAATTTTAAGATTCCTTATCCAAATGAATGAGTGTAATTAAGTTGACTTAAGCCTAAATATACACATTAAAAGGCGACACATTTCTGAAATGATGTTCCCTCCTAAATTATACACCATGTATCCATCCCCAGTTTTTAAGCTACCACTGTAACTGATTGAGTAACCCCTGGGTCGTTGCAGGAAGTAAATGTCATTTGTCATCTCCCGTTATCCCATTTCTTGTCCTCAGGAACAATTACCGAAAGTCCTCTCGATAGTTGTCTTTTTATTGTCTGTTTCTAGAGAGTGTGTTTTTTGAGAGTAAATGCAAGGTGCTCTAGTCATTATGTTCCAAAAATTATTTCAGAAAAAAACACAGGAAGAAATCACATAAGCGTAACTGAGCACAATGTTCTTTCTTTCCCATTGTTTCCTCTCTGACCTCCCACCTGCGTAGGTACCACACCTGCCTGGGCAAGAGAAACAATGTCTTTGGCTAACACCCGGGATGCTTTGCCCTTCTGTCCATCTGTTTCGTCCTCTGCCTGAGGGTGAAAGGGCAGTCCTGTGCCGCAGACAGACTGCTTTCCCTCCCCTTCCCATCTCATGAGCTGAACGGAACTGAAGCCATTTTTTTCTAGAATTATTTAATACACTTTTATTTAATGAGTCATATCTTTCTTGATGGTAGCTTCAAAAGAAACAAACTGATTTCAGGATTATTTTGGCAGTATTTTTTTTTTTCCTTGAAATCCAACTGAAGCAAGATCTAATTAAAATATTTTTTCCATCCATGAGATTGATAATTAAAAACAAGGGAACCCTCAAAATGGAAATTTCTTTGCCTATATTCCATTTAGCTTAGATTATGCCTTGGGATATGGGTGTGTGGGGGTGTGTATGTGTGTGTGTGCACATGCACGCGCACATCTGTGTATCTGATGTCTGATCATTTGCTATACTGGCCAATGTCCAATCAGAAAAACAAAGGCCATACCTGGTAATTTAATCTAGAGAATTTAATAGAAGGAACATGTTACAAAGCTGTTGGAAGAGCTGAAAGCCAAGTGGGATGGTGTGGCAGTGAGGCCACCCAGAGCAGAGTGAACAGAAGGAAGCTGCTACCACCTGGGGAGCAGGAAGGGCCAAAGGAAAGGGCGTTGAAACCAGAGCTGGGAGCCAGGACTTCCCTCTAGGAGCGGGGACCCCGGAGAGATGCAGCCACTCCCGGGGTCCTACCTGAAGCCAGGAGAACAGGGGAGATAGATTCTGACTGCCCCCTTCTTCCTACCCTCCCGTCTTCCGTCAGTGTTTCCCATTAGCTTACCCCGGCCTGACGCCTGGAGTCAGGGAGCCGGGGCAGTGTGATAGTCAGAGGTCGTTTCTCTGAGATGGCCCCTGAGGAGCAAGGCAGTGTCAGATTTGGGTGCTCGGGAAGCAGACTCGGAGATGGAGGAGCACGCGGGGGTTTCATCAGGGTGTGCTCTTGAGAGCCGCTCGGAGGAGGGGATGCAGGAAACAGCAGGGCGGAGAGCGTCAGGTTGAGCTGTGATGCAATCTCCATGGCGGCCTCGCCCACTCTCTGGGCTGTTCTTCTAGCGTGACCCTTTAGAGTCACCAAGAGGGAGGAAGCTTTCCCCGGAAGGGGTGTGACCTCTGGCAGGTGCTGTCTTCAGCTGAGGGGTCTTGTCGGGTCGCACTCCCAGCAGTTGGGGGAGCGATCCCTTCTTTCCTGAAGGGGAGTGCCAGCCCCTTACCGGCGCCCATCACGGCAGGGAGCAGATGTGAGAGCAAGGTCTGCACACGGTTTTCTAAAACCATTGATTACTGAAATGTATGAAGTGGAAGTTCAACTTGCTTTTTTCACTTAAGAATATCATTTATTGTTGAAATATTTCCATGTCTCGACCTATGGATGTACCTAAATTAAAAATATATATTTTAAAAATTTATTGGTAAAATAAGAAATGCTTATAAAATAGTATTACATGCAAAAAGAAATAAAATTGTATATAGAACAATTTCTCAGTTGAAAAAGTTGTATAATTTCTCAATTACGTACGTACACATGTCTGTGTGTACAGGCAATTTTAAAAAAATAGACCAAAATTTTTAAATAGTAGAAATTTTGTGGTGGAATAATATAGATTCATGTCTATTCCTTTTTTTAAAAAAAAATAAACGTTTTCTTTATGGAATGGTTTTAGATTTATGGAAAAGTTGTGAAGCTAGTACAGAGAGTTCCCATACACCCCACACCATTTCTCCATCACCGACTTCTTACACTGGTATGGTGCGTTTGCCACACTGGTGAACCAACACTGAGATAGCCTTGTTAACTGAAGTCTGTGCTTCATTCACATCTCCTTAGTTTTTCCCTGATGTCCTTTTCTGTTTGTTGTTCCAGTACCACATCCAGGAATGCCATATTACTTTTAGTTGTCACTTCTCTTTAGGTTCCACTTGGCTAAGTTTCTCTGACATTGTTGTTTTTGATGATCTTGACCGTTTTGAGGAGCCCTGGTCATGTATTTTGTGGAATGTCCCACAGCTTTGATTTGTCTGGTGTTTTTTCTCATTGTTAGACTGGATTTATGTGCTCTGGGGAGGCAGACCACAGAGGTAACGTGCCATCTCAACACATTGTATCAAGAGTGTGTGCTATTAGGATGACTTAATCCTCAATGATGTTAGCTTTAATTACCTGGCTGAGGTCGTGTTTGTCAGGTCTCTTCATTGTAAAGATACTCTTTTTTATGCGTTTCCGTCCCGTACTCTTTGGAAGGAAGTCACTCTGCCCTGGCCACACTTACAGAGTGGAGACTTACGTTCCACCTTGACTGTGCAGTATCTACATAAATTATTTGGAACTCTTCTGTACTAGAGATTTGTTTATTCTTCCCCACTTATTTATTTATTCAATCATTTACTTATATCAGTATGAACTCATTGATATTTATTTTATACCTTGAATTTTAACCCAATAATATATTATTTACAGTTTTCCTCAAATTGTTCCAGCTTTGGCCATTGGGAGTTGGCTCCTGTATCCGTTTGACATGCCCCCGTCATTATGTGGGTGTGTGTGTGTGAGTGACTTCCTTACTTTCTGGTCCTGCAAGATGTTTCAGACTTTCAGGCTCATCTTGTCCTATTTTTTTTTTCCTAAATGTTTACCAATACTCTTCATGCTCTAAAACTGTTAATAATAACCAAAAGTCAACTTCTCCATCTGAAAATTAGAAGTGGATTTATGTAAACATTTGTGCCTGAATGTGCATTTACCAAAGGAAGGAAAGTACACATCACACACGTCTTCATATCACCGTGTAGTAGTTTTCAGGCATTTCTCTTCCTCCAATGAAGTGATGAAGAGAAGAACTAGGTGGTTACTTCAGAATGAAGCTGCCCAGTTGTGCGCTCCCAGCAGATTGAACTCTTAGATTCCTTCATTGATCATTTTTACCTTGGGAATGATTTTGGCATAAAATCTGGGAGAGGGAGAAAAAGGAGCATGTTCTCTTGTGGTCAGGGAGCCCTATTGGTTAGTACTGCCACCTTGATAAATTCATCTCTCTTCAGCATCTGGTCATCAGTTCTGTTGACTCAAAAACCCCTCATGGTTTTTGATGGATCAGGAATTCGAGAAAGGCATGGCTGGGCAGGTGTGGTTCAGGGTCTGTCGTGTTCTTGCAATCAGATGGTGGCTGGAGTTGCACCAGCAGGGAACGGAGCATCTAGATGCTGGCCGGCATCTCTCTCCCACTTTATGTAGGTTCAGGAGCTCCCCATGTGTTCTCTGTGAATGGAATGGTTTGGGCTTACTCACAGCATGATAGCCTCAGCGTAGACTGCTTCTTACGTGGGGGCTGAAGGCTTTAAGAGTAAGTATGCCAGTGATGGATTTACATAATTTTAAAGTAATTGGATAGAAATTTGTATTGTTTGGATTTACCGTAATGTATTATATTTAGTCAATTGTTTACTAACAGAAATTTAGGTTGTTTGCATGTTTTTGCTATTACAAATGATGCTATAATAAATACATATCTCTGTATGCATATTTTTATGTGCTTGTGTGAAAATTTCTATCAGATAAATTAATAGATTTGGAATTGTAGGAGTGGAGGATATGTACATTTTGAATTTAGATAGATTCGTCTAAATTATCTTTTAAAGAGAAATTTATATTTCCAGAACACAGTGTGGAAGCGCCTGTCTCTCCTTGCATCCTTGCCAGCACGTGTAATTATCGATCTTTTTAACACTTGTCAATTTCATTGGGTTAAAAAGGGACTCTGATTTTTTAATGAAGCTGAATGTCTCATGTTTTACTTCTTTAAATAGCTGTTTTATTATTTTTGGTATTTTAAACTTTGGGTTATCTTTTTCTGCTCGATTTTATACACTCATTATCTATCATGGACATTAACCTTTTGTCATATGTTGAAAATATTTTATCCTAGTTCCCTCCCATTCCAATTTTTCTTGTCATAGATGTTCTTTTTTTGGTTTCACAGAAATTCCTAATTTTTATAGACTCGAATGTATCAACTCTTCTGTTATAATTTCTGGATTTTGCACCATGCTTTTAAAGACGTTTCCCACCCTAAAATTATGAAAACATTTGTCCATGTTTTCTTCTAGTGATTTCATGTTAAACCTTTAAATATTTACTCCATCTGTTATTTTGTTGTAAAGCAGGAGATGAAAATCCAGTTTACTAGACACTTTCCTCAAGATCTCTTTTCTCAATAGATTACTTTTCTTAAGAAGCTAAAGTGAATCAGACATTATAAAAGAAAGGCCACAAAAATGTATTTTGCTTACTAACAGTCCTATTGAAGACAGAAGACAGTTAAATAAGCCATCAGACCCAGAGCAGTGTTGCTATTTGATGCTGCTGTGACCACTGTGGGCGTTATCCATCTGTGGATGTGATGGACGCTCTAGGGCAGAAGGCTGCGTCTGAGGAGAGACCCCCACCTTACAAGCGATCCTGCTCTGTGTTGAGGTGTTTTCAGTTCCTGATCTTGTTGATTAGATGCTTGTGTGTTAGGATTCTGTGAGGTGTACAAGTCATGGGGTGAGGGTTGCCCTCAGAGCTGAGACCCTCCTGAAACCGTTACTTTGTACTACCAAGTGAAAGTTGTGTCCTTTGACCTTTAACTTCAGAGAGAAATGGTCCATGGGAGCAATCGGTGAGATCTGGAGCAGTGATTGGCTCGCTTAGGCAGGAGTTAGAAGTACTAGATATTCTTTCCTTTTTGAAACAAAAATAAAGGAATATGTTTTTCTTTTTTTGGTATCTGTTTGAGAGAGTGGATGTTAGCTGAACCTATTGTGGTTATCATCTCACAATATATGTAAATCAAACCATCATGCTCTACACCTTAAACTTATACAGTGATATATGCCAATTGTTTCCTCAATAAAACTGGGAAAAAAATGAATGAACGTCTTAGGAAAGGAGAATCACTTCCCTAGGTAAATCAGTTCTCTGGAGGCCTTCCAGGGTCCCAGGGAAAATTTCTCCTGTGAGGAATATGGCTCAGGTGAGTTCCCAACCCCCTTTCTGCTTTGCCTGGGGAAGGAAGGCTCCAGGGCTGGTGTGTCAGGTACTTCTCATGACAGGCCTAATAGTGTATTCCATGGGCCTCTGTGCAACGAAGAATCTTGATACACGTGCATATTTTCAGTAGTGTTCCTTAAGACAGGAGGGTACAGCATGTGGGGTAGGGAGTGATCTAAATAAAAGTAGGATCAGTTCTCATGGAGAAGTAGATTCATAGACATTTTAGATTTATTAGGGACCATGGAAAATATCCAGTCCAGCCCAATGGACGGACCATAGATGATGTGGCTTTCTCAGTATCACAAAGCTCCAAATGTAGACGTGTCTTAATCTGGACATAAAGGCATGGGCGTTATTGGTCCCTTTGTGCTTACAGCCACAATTTTGCCATACTTATATTTTTAATTGAAAATGGTTAGAATTTTAATAATTTCACTACAGTTTATGGTAAAGTACTAACATTGTTTCTGTTTTCTTAAGCCCGTCTTTTAATTTGGTATTTCATTTTAACCTGTCCTTCAAAAAAAATTATTTTCAATTATCATTATCAGCTCCCATGGGCTGCTGATGTGCTCTTTCCATGAGACTTTTCTTCAAATGCTTATTTACCGGGATAATTCGTTGAAAGTTAGGGAAATGATGAAATGACTATTTACTTAAATAGCAATGCTTCCAAAAAGCCTTTTCTAGACTATTCTAGTTTAGAGAAGAATCTCATAGTTATATCTGCCCAAGAGACTAGTTCAACCAAATGGGTACTGTGCTTATTTAAAATAACTGTCTTGACTGCACTTTCTATTATCAGCAACTCCTAACAGATTTGTATTAGAATGGGGGTATTGTCTTCTCTATTTTTCATGTACATAGTGTCATAGCTGAATAGTAAAAAGTACCTATCTGCTATTATCTTTCTTTGTCACTTAGGAAAGTGTTAAAAGCCCAGAGACCGTGAGTGACACATGGGAACATTTAAGAGAGCCAGTGTTTAGAGAAGTAATGGTTTAAGGATTTTTATTTTGTGCCTTATGAAACTGCTGTACCTCCTTCTGACTTTATTTCTCTTCTGTTTTTTTAAATAAAGATATGAGAAAGAGAAGAACATAAAGATACCCCCAAAAAAGAGTGTGTGGTTTTTCAATGTGAATATAGTTCTCTTTACTCACAACTAGAATCCACTTGGTAAAGTCTGTTAAACTCAGCCTGCTGCTGATTGTCCCCGCTGACTAAGTATGAGAAGTATTTGCCCTTTTAAAAAATGCACCTGATTCATGGCACTATTTCCAACATAAATCAGAAGTGAGTACTGTTTGAAATGACGGCATGCATCCAGCGATTCTATTAATCATTATTCTAAAAAACTAGGTTGATGGTGGAGTCTTAGAAAGTCAACAAAAATTTCTGTGATATGTCTTCGAAGCTTGTTTTTGTGGACTGCTGTATGAACTTCTCTCGTTTTAAAGCCAGTGTTTTTCCTTTCGTGTTTGTGGAAAGTGCTGGACTGGTATCCACAGAGCAGAGATTCTTTTTATCCCCGGGAGTGGGAGTCTTTCTGAGGGAAAGTGGTCGGGCTTGTGATCTGCGCTTGCTTGTGAGAGATCCTAGAAGCGCGTGAGCAGCTGGGTCGGAGCTGGCGGTGACAAGTTCTCTCTCACACGTCTAGATCTGTGCAGAGACCAAGGACTCCCCTGTAGTGTCCCCCTGTTACACTGTCATTAGCCTTTTGATGGGTCCTTCCAGTTACTCTTTCAAGCCGTGGTTTGGTATAAATGGCCTTGTCCACCAAACACTAGATATTTAGGTGGGTTTTTTTGTCATTCTGTATGTGTGTGTGTAGTTTAATAAATCGCTAGTTATTGCTGAAAACTTCCTAAGTTGACTCTTCCGTTACCCCTTTATTTTGGCTCCTCCTCTTCCTTCTGTCACTGTGGTCTTCACCCCGTGCTAATTGTAAGTTGCTAGATATTCCTATAGTGATTTCTGTGACCTTCATTGAGACCTGTTAATGTGACAATAAATAATATCACTATTCCCATGATTGTCAAAGCTGACGTAATTGTGAGGATAAAGGACATTCTCCTAAGACAGTTAGTGTATTAGATGTTCCCTGGCACAGTATAGGCAGGCATTAATATTTCTTAAATTGAATTTGGTGAGGTTGAGCATGAGTCGGAGAGACAGAGATATAAAAGGTATGTTTTTGGAAGCCATGAAATTAGAAATGAAGATGAAATTTTGAAGTCATAATTTCATTCTGTAAAGAAATTGTGCATGCTTATATTATGTGTTTTGTATTATATATGTATTATGTTGTATGAAGTTAGAACACTATCTGTGAAGGACGTTGGTATTGTCTAATTTATGATATATTCCCATAAATAAAGATATATTCAAGTCGATCTCACTATACTACCTGGAGTTGTGAAGGTGGTCTCAAACTTGAAGTTTCCCCAGTGTTTTTGACAGAAGCAAATATAAATCGTTTCTGTAAGAAAACACCTTTCTCCTAGGCTGCAAAGAATCCTGAAAATTTTTAACATAAATGAACAGAAAACAGTTCTGTTCAGAATAACCAGGCACAGAAAGGAAAATGGCACCATAAGCAAAAACCAGCAGAAATGTCACACAGCAGAAGCGGACAAGCAATGACTTCACATGGTGGCTTTATCAGACACAGATTATGAAACTCTTGCCTATTTTTGAGGAAAATATGGAAAAAAAATAGTGAATTGGAAGAAGGATAATTTCTTGTGATCTTTGTTTCCATGTTGCATGCTAGATAATGTCTTCTGAACTATCTTCCAATTCGTTACTTCTGTTTTCTGCTATGTCACTTTTGATGTGAGGCCTAATCATTGAATTAATTTTATTTTTCCATTTCTAGAAATTTTATCTGGTTCTTTAAAAAACTTTCTAGGTCACTTTTTATGGTTTACTGTTTTCTGTTAATATTATCCTTTTTTAAATTTTGGATACTCTATGAAGAGATGACAGTTTTCTAGAACGGATGAAAGATGTTGATCATCAGGTTCAAGTAGCTCATCGAATCTTAAGCTGAATAAATAAAAGAAATATATCAGCAAACAGAATAACATTGCAGAATACAAAGGAAAATAAAAATTTTAAAGGCATTGCAGAAAAAAGAAATTTTCTTCAAAAGTGTGATGGCTTGACTGCTGAATTCTCAATAGCAATGATTAAAAACAAAGATAGTGTAAGATATCTTCGCTGTGACAAAAGAAAATAATTGCGAAACTGGCGTTGTATACCAGGTTGAAATATCTTTTGAGAATGAGAACAAAATAAAGACATGTGTAGACTAATACTGAGAGAATCTGCCATCTGGAAAATTCTAAAAGATATACTTTAGGCAGAAGGAAACTGATTTCAGATGATTCCAGATGAAAGGCTCAAAGAAAAATGCATAAAGTCATAAATATTTGAGTAAGTATTAATGAACTTATAAAACAACATTTTAAGGGGTTTGGAAGTTAGAATAAAAGTAATGTTAAAAGAGAAGAAAGTCTAAAAAGCATCTAAGCATCTATATCAACAACTTAGTAAAAAATCCCAGAAAATTATACCGAGGTTATGGAAGGAAAGAAAAATAAAGATAAGACCAGAAATCAATAAAATAAACATGTTAAAGAGAAGATTGACAAAGCAAAAAGTAAATTTTTTGAACAGGTAATATCACCTCCTGGTGTGCCTGATTAAGCAAAAAAAGAAAGAAGACGAATATAGATATTACAGACAAAAAATAACAAGAGGCTATTATAAATCACTTCATACCAATATATTTGAAAATGTAGGTGAAATGAAAAACTCCAAGAAAAAATATAACTGATCAAAAGTGACTCAGGAAAAATTAGAAAATCTAAATAATTCTATAACACATGAAGAGACTGAACCAGAAATCAGTAAACTTGCACAGATCTTTTTAGGCCCGGAGAGCTTCACCAGTGAGTTCTACTAAACCTCCAGGAAAAAACTAACTCTGATCTTAGATATCTTTATTGCTTATTTTATGAAGTTTGCATAGCCTTTCACTTTAAGATCTTTTTATCATTCGTGTTCTGGAATTTTACAATGATGTCAGTAAGTATGAGCCTTCTATGATTTATTTTTTCTAGATACTTGATATAGGACCTTTCGTTTTGAAGATTTGTATATATCTTCTTGAATCCCATTTGGGAATACTAACTAGATGTGTTTTTCATATTTTTTATCTCTTCTCCTCCCTCTTTTTCCTTTGTGTTGATCTTAGCCCTTTTCTTTTTGTTGATCTAACATTGTAGGCTTACCTCCAATGACTGATGAGTCATGGTTGTTCACGGATATTTAGGAATGAGAGATTAGGTAGGTTGAATGGAAGCAGAATTCTTTGATTGGAATTTGCTTAGAGTGAGTTTGCAGGGAGGAGCTCCCTGTTATGCTGAAGATCCAGAAAATACCAGAATGAGGACAACTTTCCTCTGGATCGATACTATTCACACTAGCCCCCTTGGTTCTTCTATATTCTGATTCCGAAGGTATATGAGGTCATTGTGAAAACTTTGGAAAATAAACGTAAGTACCAAGAAGATAACAAAAATCGCGTTTGTAAGCCCATCAGCCATAGATAAAACTGTTTATAAAACACATCCTGTTTAACATAAAATTAGGACCATATTGCCTATTTTGTCTTATAATTGGCAATTCGTACTCAACAATGAGCCTTTCCTGTCATTAAATATTCTTCTAAGTCATCACTGTTAATGGCCGTAGAATATTCAATTATATAAATATTCCATATTTAGCCATTTTCCTACTGGACATTGTGTATATGTCCATTTTTTCTTATAAATAGTACTGCAGGCATATATTTGTATATGATCTTTTACCTTAGGATAAACTGCAAGAAGTGTAGTTTTTGAGCCAAGGAATATGGATATGTTAAGGTGTTTGTTTTAGAATTTGTCTACAGCTTCTTATACCCACAGTGCTTGGATCAGTCTAAGGCTGTGCTCTGTTAACTGTGTGGACATGAACCTGTAGTCCCCTCTAATACACGAACTGGGGTTTACACGGATCCTTTTTCAGTAGCATGGGCTCCAGAGCTGCTGTATAGATAGAGGTAAAATTAGCAGCACCCTCATTCCCTGATAAGTAATCTTTTGCCTTTCTTCTCTCTCTGTTACCTCTTTTAGACAGATTTTCTTTACCAATGCCTGGTCTTCAAGCACTGTTGAAAATAGATGACTGCAGAATCAAAACCAAAAAAAAAAAGAGGCAAATGTTAATATACTAGTTTATGGCATTTCCTTTAAAAGCAAATAAAAAAGAGTGCCCTGTAGTTTCATTAAACACTGATATAGTTATATTCTCCCTGTGGAAGAATCCCTGGTGGGCTCGTCCTTAGCATGTTGAATATCCTAGTAGGAACTGTCATTTATGGAGCTCCTCTGCACCCCAGGCACCAATCTGGGCACTTTCTGTACGTCATGCCCAAAGCTTGTACCAGCTTTGTGAAGTGGCTGTTAACATCACTCTATAGATTAAAAAAAATGAGGTTCAATGAGGATATGCAACATTCCCAAGTCACGTGGGCGGTGGTTGTCTAGAAGTCACTATAATGTCGTTCTGTGAGAACACTGAAATTGTTTTGTTCACTGGTGTATCCCCAGCGCAGGATCCGTTTTGACATGTAGTAGGCTCTCCAGAAATATTTGTTGAATGCTGAAAAATAAGTTAGCAGATGTGCGATTTGAACCCTAGCCGTTTTGAACCTGAAACTCCTTCTACCAGACAGATATGATGCTACTTCAGAGTTTCAGTGTTTCACTGAGAGACTGAGCGTGAGGTTTGCCCCTAAGCAGTGTGCTTATTCAGTGCTTGGTGTCTCCTTTCCCCAGTTTCATTTGACCAGTTGGATAAGTTGCTTCACATACATTTTACTGCCATTTGGGAGAAGCTTCTGTAACTAAAATGATACTGCGTATCTAAAAGGCCAAGCGAAAGTTAGAACCTTTCCTTTAAAACGTTCCTAAAGCCACAGAAGCAGTTCTAACTTCTGCTTTGAACTCTGTGATCCTTAAAAGTTCCTCGAGAACGTGACACTGTCTTTGAGTCTCCTGTGGAAGCTCCTTGGCACTGGACTGAGTGCGCTAGGATCTAATCCTCATCCTCTAGGAAAGGAAACCCCTGAAGACTCATAGCCGTGTGCAGATCTGAGTTGTCACAGAGCTGCATTCAGAAAGCATGCAGCTTTGGTCAAAGGGCAGAGGACTGCTGGGCAATGCGGCCAGCTAATTCATCTTCACCTTGGATGGGCACTTCTGTTCCATCTGTCATATTTGAGTGACAAATCCAGCAATCTACCATTTCCTAAAAGAAAAAAAAAAATATTTTCCATGTATATTTATTACAGCCGTCCTTGATATAAAGCAGACACAAAGGCTCTTTGACATTGCCAACTCAGATGAAGACTAGGGGGAGGTTTATGGTTTTTCCCCCAAATTATGTTTAGTGAAATCACAGTTTACTGATTTTCAGCTTAACAATTATTTGTTGAATGTCTACTATGTTCTGGGCACCGTGCGAGACATGGAAAATACAGAAATGGGTGAGTTACTCCTTCCTGGAGCTCACAGTCTAGGCGGAGACAGACGAATAAACACATCTCCTGGAGCGTTGTCAGGGCTGCAGTGACGGGGGTGAGGAGAGACCTGGAGGAGTACAGAGTGGTGGTGTGTAACAAAATAGTAGGTAATCTAAATTTCGTCTTTTATGGATGTGACTACAGCTGAGAAATTACTGTTTTTATTGTCATGCTTTTGTTTCAATTCCATGCTATGCATTATCATATAAAAGGTAAATCTAAGTAATATCTTTTAGCAGTAAAGAGGTGATTAAAAAACCCCAGCCTGCCCCTTCTGCAGCCAAATAAGAGGGTAAAACCCTGCATATGCCGTGTGTGTTTTCAACCCCTGCTTGCAGTTTAAATGCTTGTTTACCATCAAGTCTTTCCATAGTTTTCCTCAAGATGAGACTTATTTGTAACAGGACTGTTCGCAAGTTCTGTTTTATATTCAGTAAGAATATTAAAGTTATTGGTAATACGTCTTCGTGACTGAATCTCCTACAGCAGTGAGGGAATCTGCATTTGAGTCAATAAACTCCAGAATATAAAGTTCTCTTGTTGTGATTTTCATTTATCCGTAAGTGGTTAACTCGGATTACTCATGAAATTACCAGCACTTTTGGGTCTCCTTATTCCAGCAAGTACTTTATGCCAATTTCAAGTTTCTGCTTTGATTCCAAACTGTCTCACTTCTGGGAAGTCAGAGTCTGAAGTTCTTTTCAGGGCTCTGAACTCCTGTTCTTCCTCCTTCCTTGCTCCCTCCCTCCCTCGTCATCGTTCCCATGCCCTGACTCTCCCAACCCCCTCTCTTCCAGTTCTCCATTCAAATACCCTTGTCCATGTGCTCCTAACCCTGTTCCGGCCAGTAGCAGCCACACCTCAACTCTCTTGTCCCCTTTTCTGCTCTGTTTTCCCCCCTTCCTATCTCCCCACGCCACATTATCTTTTTATCCCATTCCTCCACTCCCACTCCTGGAATTCCAGGCCCGTTGGGTCTGTTACAATCCATGATCTCAGGTTCAGCTGGCTCCTAGAGCTCGAGGGTCTTTTCACTCTTCCCTTATTGACTCAATCTCCGTTGTCCCCACTGATTTGCTGCCATCCTTCACATGAGATGTCCTAAGCTCCCTGCATTGCTTCAGAGCTCCGCCTTGATGTCCTCACTCCCAGCAGATGCTGCTTGCCCACGAAGACTGAGGAGGTCCATCCTCAGCTGCCTCCAACTTCCTATGGCTACACCTCAGTTTTTTTGCTTGTATATTTTCCTCTCAGCCTTCTTCTGACATGCCTATCTCTGAGGCCAGCCCCCTGAGTATTTCATTGTATAGATTAAACTGACTTTTTAAACCAGTTTCTTAAAACGAACTTAGGTTGTTTCTGTTTTGTTGTGTTTTGTTTTTAATGAATACAAGCAGTTTTGAAATAAACATCCTTAGACAACTGTATTGCCCATTTGTGAGAGCACAGGCAGTCCTAGCCTTGCATGACTCTCTGACATGCACAGTTTCACTTACCACAGTTTAATTAAATCACACCAGTCCCCCCAAAACATGGTTCAAATTTCGGTTACCAGGATTTATTGACTGTGAGTAATTACATGAAGTACAGTCTTTGCTCCTAGCTTTTTTAGTCCACAAATCCCTATGTAAGTAAGAGAAGTGTATCCGTGGTCAGTGACCAATGTCACTTCTTTTCAATTCTGTCAGTGATTAATTACTATGCTTCTGTTGGTCAGTTCAGCACAGACAGCAAAGCAAGTAGTTGTGTTGCTTCTTTGTCTCCCAGTGGTATATCTACGTGACATTTTATAAAACTGGATAACTGAAAGAGGGAATTGGCTGATAAAGATGAAAGTGCAGTAAAGAAAAATGATAATGCTGAAAGTGAAATTCAAATCAAATGTAAATGGGGTTATGGAAGAAATAGCTGACTATGAGAATGTTGACACTGCTGCTGTTCAACAGACTCTAGACCTGCCCCGGAGGAACATAGTGACAGTGAGTTTATTGACATAATGAGGCGTGTGGTTGGGATGAAAAGGATGAAGATGTCCCTGAGGAAGTGACACTGGCACAAAAGTTCATATTAGAGGGACTCTTGGAGGTAGTTCGTAATATTGAAAATACAAAGGTTAAAACATTGGAAACTGATCTAAACTTAGAAGGGAATGTGACAATTTGCTAAGGCGTAGAAAAGATTCTCACTCTGTATTCTAAGTTACATATTAAGAAGAAGACAAAGCCCTGTTCAAACTATTCTTGATAAGTTTATTACAAAGAAATGGAACTTTCATTCTCTGTGTTTTAAATTACAGTATATTAAGTATAGATTAGCTGTACTATCTTTTCATTTCCTTATGTCATTGACAGAGAGTTTTGAGTGTTTTTGATATCTGCTTTAAAATCGCCCTGCCATATGTTCGTGTCGGTTTACACCACCATCAAAAGTTTGGGAGAATCCAATAGTCTCTTCTGATGCCTGTTCTGTCAGTTTGCCAGCGTTTACTTGTCAGTTCAAACTCTCCCTCTGATAGCCCTCTAGTTTCATGGACACACATATACTTAGTTTGGATTTCCTGACCTAGATCCTGTTGCGTTTTACACTCGCTATACTCTTGCACTCTTTTCTTTATCTCCATTTTCTTTTTTTTTTTTTTAAAGATTTTATTTTTTTTTTCCTTGTTCTCCCCAAAGCCCCCCAGTACATAGTTGTATATTGTTCGTTGTGGGTCCTTTCTAGTTGTGGCACGTGGGACGCTGCCTCAGCGTGGCTTGATGAGCAGTGCCATGTCCACGCCCAGGATTCGAACCAACAAAACACTGGGCCGCCTGCAGCGGAGTGCGCGAACCTAACCACTCGGCCACGGGGCCAGCCCCTATCTCCATTTTCTTTTGATGTAAATTAGACCTGCTGCCTCAGCTTACTTACTGTTCACTTCCTCTTTAGTTCTTACATTTACTTGACAGTAGGCACATTGAGGACAGAGGTCATGTCTGCTTTTTGACTGAGTATCCAGTATCCAGCCTAGAGACTGACGTATGGTCACTAGTCAGTATGTTTTATTGGAGGAAATGAGTTCACAAAAGCCTGCATCCACCATCCCCCTGCCCCCTCACTTGTTCCTCTTGTCTCTCTTGACTCTTCATCTTGGCTTTCAGGAAATACCCCTCCATCTTTCCATACTGTGTCCATTCTCCTTTGGATATTCTTTGTTCCAGCCAATTAGGCTGCTCATTATTCATCTGCTGCCTACCATATGCCTGCCTGCCTTCGAGCCTTTCCCTGTGCTGGCCTTCCTCCTAGAAGTTTGCTCTGGTCCCTCTTCCCTTCCCCCAGCTCTGCCTGGCAGGATCCTACCATCAGTTACCCTTCAGAGCCCAGCCCAAAGGCTTTCTTTATGAAGCTGTTTCTGATCTCCCTCTCCCCAACCACCCAGCATTTCTTCTTCCTTAAACAACTATAGAACTGCAACTGCTTCCTAGAGCCTACCCAATATGAGCCATTCGTGCTGTTGTTTTTACCTTTTCCCACACAAATTGAAGCTCCCCGAGATATCTCTTATTCTTCCCTTCAGTGCCTGACATAGTGTTTTCACATAGTTGGTACTCAATGCATATTTTGTTGAATTGCCCTGCAAAGTGACGCTCCAGAGAGCTGTCAAGGAAATTCCATCCCACTAAAAAATATTGAAGATTGTTTTATGGCTTATTCTGCCCCAGTTTCTTCTAACTCACAAATAAAAGTTCTGTCATTGTTCTTAGAAGTTGTATGGGGTATCCATTTATTTTAAAATGTGAAAGGCCAGAAGAGTGGAGAATGGGAATGTGACGAAATGTGAGAGCTGGGAAGATTTTGAGAGGCCCATGTAGTCCAATTCTTTAATTTATAGGTTAAGAATCTGAGGTCTAGACCGCTTGAGTTATCTGCTCCAAATCACACAACCAGCTTGTAGAAACATTTGGGCTCAGGATGTGGTAGCCTAGCCCTGTCAAGTGCTGGTCCCCACAAGCTGCCACAGTGCCTGGGAGGCTATTGTCTGGGTGTGGGTGGCAAAGCTGTTCAGAGAGGCATCTGAGATTCTCATATTGCCCTCCATGGATTAACAAATAAGAAATTGAATCTCTAAGTAGATTTTCCTCTCTCCCTCCCTTAATCATCACAAGTTCTCTGACTAGATTCATTTATATCAGTTGGGAAATTTCTGGCAATATTAGCCTTGGATGGCATAGATTTGTCTGCTAACATTTGAGTACACTACATAGAGAAAAGCGCATAAAGCGGAAGTGTGCAGTTTGAATTTTCACAGAGTGCACACATCCGTGTGACCAGCCCCTGGATCAGCAAGCGGAGCAGCACCAGGACATTTAGAAACATTGGAAGAGATAAAAAGGTTTTGAAGCTATATAATTTTCTTTTTTCTCCCCACAGGTATTGTCAGTCTGTGTGCTAACAGTAATCCTTGGTTGTATATTTGGGTTGAAACCAAGCTGTGCCAAAGAAGGTAATTAGTATGGTGTGTGTGTGTGTGTGTGTGTGTGTGTGTGGGATATTCAGCCTTCTTCAGGATGTGATAGATAAGTGCCGTGTCCCAGTCCCATGGGTACTCCAGAGATACTACCCATTTCATGCTGGTTTGAGCCTTCCTCTTAAAGCTCTGATTATTTTAGCCACGTAATGCTTTATTTACTTGCAAAATTTCATCCTAAAACATTGAAGAGGGACCATGACCACAACACTAACCAAACAAAAGGGAAAACCCCCAAAACAACAAAAATAAATTAAGGACAAAGAGACAAACAAGCAGCCTTGGCCAACAGGTTCTGATGGTGCGCCCCTGGAGCCGTCCCCTGCCTTCCTCCAGGGCCTCCCAGGACACTCTTTCCCCCAAGGAATTAGGCACGGAAGCAGCTGAGGAGGTTACCAGGTGACCAGCTAGCATCCCCGGGCAAGCAGAAACTTATCAGTATGTGCCCTTAAGGCTCTTAAAATTGCGGACATTGGTAGTTTCAAAGAAATAGAGATATTTTTAAGTTTCTTTCTGTATTTTTTTCTTTATATCAAGGCAGAAATCTATGCAGCACTGATGAGATTACTATAAATAATAAAACTCTGAATCACCGTGCATTGTAGTCGGCATTATTTTGGCTCCGAGGTTGGTCTTTTTTCCCCTTGTAAGATCGTCCACGGTCTTCCTAGGGAATTCAGTTTTGGAAATTGAAGAAATTCTTTTTCTGTTCAGTTCTTCTGGCATTGTACTATTAGTCATTTAAAACAATTTTAATGATTGTTAAGCTATCATTTATTGTTGAAATGAATAAAAGGTAGTAATTTTATGTATTCAGTCAGCAGTCTATTCAGAGCAATGTCTAAGTTTAACAGAACTAAGAAGCTGCAGACTTGAGTGTTCCCCTATGTGGTCTTTGAGTATGGAGCAATTCACCTTGGGTTCAGCTTGACACACAAAAATAAAACTGAAGGATTAAAAATAGCAATTTTAATCTAAACCTAACATAGTACACATACATTTTTTAAAATTACTAGGTGCATCTTAATGAGCTTCAAATAATAGCTGTTATTTTAAAAGGTTCTCCCCTGCGGCAGGTCAGGAACATTAGTATTTCTGACTCTAGAAATTATTATTGTCATTTCATGTCCTTAAAATTGCCTAATTTCCAGTGTCATGAGAGTTAAATCCCATGGCAGTGTCATACTGGGTCTGGAGACGTTAAAGTCAAGAGCTAGGATAATTCCTTTTTGCTGTTGCACTCCTATTATTTTACAAGTGGATTTTTTTCACCATCCTGACTTTTTCGTAATCCAATAAGCACCTAGCTTATTCCAGATGTCTAGTAGAGAGTTACAACATAAAATTGTGTTTTTTTAATGAAAATTATTCTTTTGCCATATCTGCCATTGACTATTTAATAAAAACTTACTGGTACCAACTCTAGTCAAGCACGTTGCTGGGTACCAGGGATGCAGGATGCTGGGCAAAATCCAGGTGTAGTCTTTGTTCTTAAGAAGTTTGTAGTCGAGTGTGAGACTGGGGTACTAACGAAATAATCTAGTTGTAAATGGAATTACAATGACTGAGGAGAAAGACAAGATTTTATAAAATCTTAAAAAAGGGAAAACAAGGGGCTGGCCCCATGGCCGAGTGGTTAAGTTTGCATGTTCCACTTAGCGGCCCAGGGTTTCACTGGTTTGGATCCTGGGTGCAGACATGGCACTGCTCATCAGACCATGCTGAGGCAGCGTCCCACATGCCACAACTAGATGGAGAGTTTGAGAAGGCTTCCCCGAGGGAACTAGGCTGGATCCGAAGGTGGAGCAGGTGTTTTAGGTGGTGGTGGGAGGGGCAGTCCCCCAGCGTGTGTTCTGCACAAACAGATTATTTCTTTTTTACGTCAAGACTGAGGGTGAATTAAGTCAGGTCCTCTTTCTCTTTCTGAAATATTGATAGCTAATCACTTTTAAAATCTTTTCTCACATTTTGAAACTTTAGAGAACTCTCTGGATGTTTAAACCAACCTTTTCAGAGTATAAAATATTCAGAACAAACTCTTATTCTGACATTTCTTTACCATAAGTATTTAAGTCTTATCAGACCCAGTAGGGTTTGTCATAAATAAAAAAGCTCTTTTTTTCCTATGGCAAGAGATAAAATTGCAAACTCTGTACTTAAGGTTACCTTCTATTGGTGTCACTTTTTATGTGTATTTGTGAAAAGATTCTTGGGTAATTTTATTACTCCATCTATGTTTCTAAAGTAGTATTTGAATCTGCCTTAGGTGTATTGGTTGATATTTACTTTGTAATTCTATGATAATTAGAAACATCTAACTTACTACTCCATGTTTTCAGTTAAAAGTTGCAAAGGTCGCTGTTTTGAGAGGACATTTGGGAACTGTCGCTGTGATTCTGCTTGTGCTGACCTTGGGAACTGCTGTCTGGATTACCAGGAGACGTGCATAGAACCAGGTGAAGACGTTCAGGGGAAGACGGAGTCATGGGCGTTAGTAAGAGATCAAAGGAAAGTTCTAGGTCTTTTGTGGAAGTGATCTACCTAACTCATTTGAGATTTTTAAAAATTTGGCCTTTATGTTTCCTTAGATAAAAATGATCACATATTTTGCTTTCATTAAACGTTTTATGGATAGCAAAGCCATGCCTGTTTTTAATGTACACTGAAAGCCTATATAGTCTAATTTGCACTTTAAGTTCAAAAAGGCTCCTTGAAATACAGGAATACTTTCACTTTGGGCTTATTAAAACAAGAGTTCTAAGATGTCTACTTAAACTTTAAAATATAACTATTGGAATATGGAAATTTTCTCATTTTGATTTGGACTTCTCTGCATATGACATGGAAAAATATTTAAATGGGAGTCAGTCAGATTTCACTTAAATTTTGAGAACTCTGAAAATGGCTGGTAGAAGAAGACAAGATCTACATATGAATTATGTAACAATAATTGTGTTTGTCCATTTAAAATGATGAAATTCTGTTTTTTTAGTGAAATAATAGTAATTGTTGCCTGCATGTTTTTTATCTGTCAGTTCAGATTGAGCACTGTGGTGGCAGGTTCTGTGAATGACTAGGAGTTATGAAGTAGTTCATTGTCTCTCATGGATCATTTTCCAGAAGATAACAGTTCTGTGCTCACTTTGGATGTGTTGAATTTGGACCGTAAAATGTATTTTGTTGATGTTTGTTTCCAGAACGTATATGGACGTGCAGCAAATTCAGGTGTGGTGAGAAAAGGTTGTCCAGAAGCCTTTGCTCCTGTTCGGATGACTGCAGGGACAAAGATGACTGTTGCATCAACTACAGCTCTGCATGTCTAGGTCGGGTTTCCATGTACTCATGCGCGGCTTCTACAACAGCCTGACATCTTCCTAGGTCTTAGCTGGGTTTTGCATAGGTGTTATTTTTTACATCAGGAGTCATATCGATTGACCAACTATATTAGCTGGAAAAATATTTTTGAAACATTTTAGTAAAGAAAATTTCAAACATATATGTGAGTAAAGAGAGTATGTAGTGACCCTTGTACCCATCAACCAGCTTAATAATTATTATTATCTACACATGGCCAGTCGTGTTCTATCCATAGTCACTCACTCACCCGCTACCACCTTCGCATGTTATTTTGATATTAGCTACATATTTTATGCTGTATTTGTGGAAAGATCGCTTTAGCAGTCTTGCTGACTTCTGTGTCCCCCTGGTTCCCTCATAGTAAATGAGGACAATGTCTGCCACACATTGAGAGAGTGGATACGAAATTACTGCCCAAGATTATAGGGTATTATGTAAACTGATGTTATTTCTATGTCTTGTCTGGGTGTTACAGGGTTCCTTGAAATTCCTTGACAGAACTTGGCTCTCTATGAGAGGAACTAAGACATCAAGGGTTTAATACAGAAGATTTTGTTGGGTGGATAGAAGGAGGGTTGTAAATTTGGCCTGAAAATATTAACAATTTGAAAATAGAAAAGATGTCTTCAAGTTCTCATAAATACAGTAGTATATTTTAGTTTTGCAATTATACATTCATTTTTTCTCCCAGTTATCAACTAACTCTTGTTTGAGACAGAGTAGCCCCCTGTATTTGTTATATTTCCCTGGAATCATGACCCATGTTATCTGTAAATCTGTTAACATATTTTGGTTTTGGAGTCGGTCCTAGTCTGTCTCACAGCATCACAATTGTTGTCACTACCAAGTGTGTTCAACTCATTTTATTTCTTGAAAATATTTTAGGTGAGAAAAGTTGGGTACAAGAAACATGTGAGAACATTAATGAGCCACAGTGTCCAGCAGGGTAAGATTATATTCTGAGATGCTGATCTTTTCTTTTTTAGAAGTACCATGTTTTTCTTTTTCCAAATTGAAAAGATAAAAATAATAATTACTCGTTGGTTCACTAAACATTGTTTTTAGTCAGGTCTTGGGTTTGCACTGGTGGGATAGAGATGCTTGTGGCATGTGTCACTCTGGTGGCTGGTGGAAAAAGAGGGGTCATGTGTATTTAGTCTTTAGTGTTCATGAGTGTTGGGTGGCAGTATTTGAGTCTTCCTTCTTGGGAAGGAGAGCCCTTTACTTTCATTTAGAGTTGTTTTTTTTTTTTTTAAAGATTTTATTTTTTTCCTTTTTTTCTCCCCAAAGCCCCCGGTACATAGTTGTATATTCTTCGTTGTGGGTCCTTCTAGTTGTGGCATGTGGGATGCCACCTCAGCGTGGTCTGATGAGTAGTGCCATGTCCACGCCCAGGATTCGAACCAACGAAACACTGTTCCGCCTGCAGCGGAGTGCGCGAACTTAACCACTCGGCCACGGGGCCAGCCCCTCATTTAGAGTTTTGGGAGTTGAACTTGTAGCAAATTTCTTTACGACTTCTTTTAATTTTTTTTATTTTGATTCATTTATAAATTTTTAGGGTAAGCAACATGTCTGTAAGAGGATGTTACATAATTTTTAGAATTTCTGTTTGTTCTTTTTGTCCTTAAAGTATTTTGCACAGTACCGTATGTATACCAGGCCATCAAGAGAAGTTTCTATGGAATTCAAAGGGTGGAAAGTTTATGAAAGCATTAGATATATTAATCTTTGCTCAACTTGAGGTCTATTACCTCATATAAGTTGAATTATTCATCTTCAGAAAAATATTTTCAATTTTTAAAATAATTATTTTTCCAAACAAAAATTTTAAAGCTGTATTTTAGCTTATTTTGTTTATGTATTATAATTTATTTTTGCTATATAAGGTGTATTTTTTTCTTTTGAATGGGAGAGTATTTTTTTTGTTTAAAACAGCAGAAACAACAGTAGCAAAACCCAAACCAAAAACTTCCAGCAGAAGAGACTTTTTTCGAAAGGGACTTTTCATGTACCCTAAGCTGTCTTTTAAGTCGGAGGTTTACTGGAAATTTTAGACTTAGTGTGTTTTGAATCTTTCTTTTCCTTCTAAACATTAATCATTATTTTTTAATTGTAATGTCTTTTTTAGTGGAAAATATAATTCCTCCTTTCTTTATAAGATCGTAATTTAGAACACATTTTATTATACTGGAAATTATTATACCAGTATATTTACCTGGTGGCCCAGAAAGCTCTTATGTTTTCCGTTGATTGAATATTAATAATTTTGTACAGTTATGGACCATTGAGACTAAATGCAGCTGATTCTGCAGAGTCTCCCAACAGAGCTATGGCACAAATATTAGTGGAAATTCTATTCAGATTTTCTGCTTTTTCCATTTGGGTTGATCTATGAGAGTAAGCTGAGGAGGAGGGAGAGTTGAAAAAGATACGGTAAGATGAGCATTTGCTCTCAAATTTTGAATTACTGAGGAAACATGCAGTGGAAAGTTTTTTCACGGTTATCCAGGATATCCAAGTTCACTGCCATCTCCCAGATATCATTAGAAGCTGCAAAATTTCTGAACCATGCCTGGTTTGATGTAGCCATGTATCAGTTGTCCATAGTTCTCTCTTGCTGAGTCCATCATGGTATGTGTTTTTTTTGTCTCCCTCTGGATTTCCATACTGCACACATTAACTCTGTGTGTCTGTGGGCGTGTGTGTACCCTCATTGCTTGTTTATTCCCAGCTTTGGATCATTTCTTTGTTGCTTACAAATTTAAGTGTAGTAAATACTTCTCAAACTTCTCTTAAATATTAGTATCTTTTAAATATATTAAATATATTAAACTTAAAAACTAAATATTGTATAAAATTTGTGTGAGATGAGATACCATCTATGAGATTCAAGTAAAGACAATAATCCGAAAGTTGTTGTTCAGGAAAAAACAATTAGTGGAAACAAAAACATAATTTCAAAAATGCTGTTTCAGTTTATTCTCCTGCAAATTGGGAAAATATCATTACTTTTTAGTAGCATTTAGTCTAGTTTTTGGAATGGCAGGAACCATGAATGATGTTCTCTGTATGGTAGCTCAAAATGCTATGAGTGCTTAATAAATACTATTTTATAAGAGATATGTAATGAAATGTAAAAGCACACATATGAATATAGATGCTCGTAAAGCATCCTTTGCGAGGATGCTTGCTGAGCTTGTTGGCGCTCTGTAGATCACACACCGACCTCTGTGGAAAATCCTCCCTGGATGCCTGCCCAGAAAGGAGGGGATCTTGACTGAATGCTGTCTTCTTTCTGCTTCTTTCAACGTTCTCTTTTTTCTTTCTCTTTACCCAGGTTTGAAATGCCTCCTACCCTCTTATTTTCTTTGGATGGTTTCAGGGCAGAATATTTACACACTTGGGGTGGACTTCTTCCTGTTATCAACAAACTGAGTGAGTAACTTCAGCATTTACTGTTGGGGTGTCGTGATTTTGTGAGACAGCCTAGGGAGGCTGCCTTTTTTTTGGAAAAATACCGGCAGACCCTGTTTTACCAAACTTCTCTCTTGCAAAGTAGTTGAATTTGATGATAAGGAACTAGTCTTTCCTATTGTAATTACTCTGAAACTGCCTTTTAAATACTGCTAAGATAACACCGTTATCTTAGGATTTTTATCCTTTGATTAAAAAATATTTTATATGTAAATATAAAAAATATAAATATATATTAATATTTTTTCTTAGAATTTGGGATTCCTTCTGTGGGAAAATCATTTATTTATTTAATAAGTATTACATCTTAAAAGTGGAATTTCAAAAACTGAAGGTATTTCTGATATGATACTAGTAGCATAGACATAGAGTATTTGCCTCTCATGCTAATGTAGCATCCTTTCAGTTTCTTTGTCTCAATAAAGGCCTTAATTGAATGATTATTCTATAAGTTATTGATGCAATAATAGAATGGGTACAGTTGTGTGTCACATAACAACGGGGGTACGTTCTGAGAAATGCATCAGGTGATTTTGTGGTGGTGCGAACATGGTAGAGTGCACTTACACAAACCCAGGAGGTATAGCCTACCACACCCCTGGGCTCCGTGGTAGTAATCCTGTGGACCACTGTCTGCGTGTGGTCTGTTGTTGACAGAAATGTTGTTGTGCAGCGCATGACTGCACATAATTAGCTGGAGCCCTTGCTTTGGGTAATTGGGGAATGTAGCCTGTAATTCTGAACTGTTTGGAAGTGAAATATAGAGATACGTGCCAATCCAAGGAGCATTTTTAGGCAATGAGGTATTAAAATGCTGGAATCATTAGTTGTGTGTTCCTTCTCCAATAGCAGAGGCAGGAGAAGAGCGTGACGCCAGGGATAAATCAGGAAGGCTGACTTCCATGCTTTCTCTGACTTGAAGCCAAAAGATGCCTTTGTCTATCGAGCAGCATTGAGTTTGTACAGAGCTGGCCGGTCCTGGATCAATGGGTTGGTCCACTGTCAGCCTGGCTACTGCTTCACTTTTGTTTTAGTTTTGCAGATTTAGCTACTAGACAGTTTTTTTGTTTGCTTTGTTGTGGTTTTTTTTTGGTACTACTTCTTGTGATTTGGGTGTGTGACCACTAAGTAGTATCAGACAACGATCTAGCAAGCATCATTGCTACAACTGGCCCATCTGGAACTTAATGTTATTGATAAACATGGGATCATTCTTCATTGGCTTAATTATTTTAATATTTTTCTGTCTAAGAAAAAACTAACTCTTAACATTGAATTTGAATCTAGTGTTGCTTTATAATTCACTCTGAAATTTTATATGGCTATAAATCCCTCCTGGGTTAATTTTTGTATACTGTTTAGACTTCCGTGGTACCAGAGCTAAATGAGGTAAACAGATTGTCAGTTGTATTCAATAACAACCTTTAATTTGTTTTCCTTGTAGAAACCTGTGGAACTTATGCTAAAAACATGAGACCAGTGTATCCAACAAAAACTTTCCCCAATCACTACAGCATTGTCACAGTAAGCTCCACATTTCAGCTTTTATGGGTTCACAGACGTGAGATGTAAATGTAATATTTTTCAAGTGAATAATTAGATATCAGATCAGGAAAAAAATAGCTTCTTTTCCATTGTGTAGTTAGCAAGGAAACCTGGGTTCTGGTCTTTGCTCTGCCACCAGCTAGCTGTCGCCTTGGGAAGGTCACTTTACCTTCTGGGTCTCTATTTCCCTATCTGTGAAAAGAGGTCATGACTAAAGATCCCAATAAATTGCTTCTTGGTTTCCTCTCTGTTTTAGGATTGTGATTCTGTGCCCTGTTTTTTCTTGCTAGTTTTAAGGCTTAGTTTATTTGGGCCCCTAACCTCCCCCACACTCACGTGTTGTCAACTTGTCTTTCCCATCATCTTGGTGTATGAGTTTGAGCCTGCCGCATTGCCTGATGTTTTGTTTCAGTAAAAATTTCCAGATTTCACTTGAATCCGGGAAGAAAGTAGAATTCATTAGAGCTTAGGGTTGAAGCCAGAAAATTAATACTTTAGCTTGTATTGATGTAAGCTGTTCTCAGACCCAACCAAAAAGGAGTTTTTTTCTGCAGAAATGCTTTACTCAGCAATGCAAAAGGACAACAGAGTACTTTTTTTGAAAATTTGACAGGCTGACTATTTATACAGACATTCATCCTTAGCATTCCTAACTGATTTTCTCCTATTACATAATTTGCAACACAAATACTGCATAAAATCATGAGGGGTTGGTTGTGTTTTGACAACACCCATTATTTTATTCTTCCCTCCTTAAACTATGTTAAGTTCTTTGTAGCGTCGATAATCTGTTTCTGTTTGATGATTTTGTCCTGTGACTTTATTTCACATTAAAAAGCTCATAACTTGCATAAAACCTGTATTTTGTATTTTTTAGGGACTTTATCCAGAATCCCACGGCATAATTGACAATAAAATGTACGATCCCAAAATGAACGCTTCTTTTGCACTTAAAAGTAAAGAAAAATTTAATCCTAAGTGGTACAAAGGAGAACCAGTGAGTCGTTTGTTTGTTTGTTTTAACTACTAAAAGAGTTTTATTTTTTTTCTCATTTATTTTAATCAGAGTAAAATATCAGATTCCCTGGAGTTTTTAATAACCTACTTCATTTACTGTATCTCTGGCCATCCTTTTCTGAGTGGAGATGAGTGCTGATGATCCTAAATACAGATTGTATCGTTGTGTAAAGAGAGTAGTTTATTTCAGAGCTGAGTTTGGGTTGGGCTGAGCCATTCTTTGTCCTCGTTGATTCTGCCTTCTTGTACTAGTAGCGTGTGGCAATAGTCTGGGGGTGATATTTTGATCTACACAAAGCTAATTGTTTCTGAAGGAGGTAACCTTGGACTCCATTTGAACATGGAAACTCAGAAGATTCTCTTTGGTGGTCATTTACCTGTGTTCTCCTTTTTATTTTTAGTTTTAATTGCAACAGTAATTACACAGGGTCTATTTGGGTAGTCTTGATATTCCTCTTAGAAGAAAAAAGAGCCTGATGTTTAGTTTGCAGGTTATAAATTCAAATTTTAGCTCTGACATTTAAAGCTGTGTGACTTTGGGCAAATTATTCTTTCTGTGTTTCCATTTTCTCCTATCTACACTGTAGGTAATACTGTTAACTACATCATAGGGTTTTCATGAGGATTATTTAAGTTATAATCTAGGATGCTTATAGCAATGCTATTTAGAGCTGTACTTGGCAATGATAAGTTCTTCATGTTAGTTACGTAAGCAAAAATGTCAGTCAATTAAAGATATGTATATTTGTGAATACTTCTTTTAAGGAGAACCTATTAAGTAGAGGGATGGCTCTAAAAGTTGCAGGAGTTAACCAACTGGCTTAACTCCATATTTTTTAGGTTAATTTAATCTAATTATGTAATTTCTTTTTGTGGCTCTTTGGAGTCATATTACATGATTAATTTGTAATCTAACTGCTGGAACTTGTTAATCTTAAAAATGTTCCAGCACTCGAGAGGAATGCGTTGGTGTCACATGAGCGCATGCTTTCCTAAGAAGTGAATATTTGCATAATTTCCTGACTTTCCTTCTTTATCTTCCCCAGATTTGGCTCACAGCTAAATATCAAGGCCTGAAGGCTGGCACGTTTTTTTGGCCAGGATCGGATGTGAAAATCAATGGACTTTTCCCAGACATTTATAAAATATATAATGGGTATGTGTAGATGTACTTTTTTGAGGACCTATAATGTGTAGAACAGATTATTTTTATCTCAGTCTCTCCTTTTTATCAAGTCCTAAGCTCTAGCATTGAGTGATATTTTGGCTAAAACATGAGAACTGTCAGAATATAGCACTCTGGCTCAAACACTTTTAGACGGTAAATAGTAAAACAAAAGAAGTTTTCTTCTAGAGGTTTTCGAGAAAGCACTGGTTATGCAGGGTTTGTGTTTAGATCTTTGGGCAGAAATAAAAAAAATGAAGTCACGGTGAAAGTACGGTGTCAGAGTGGACGCACCACACATTTTCACTGTAAGGAGAAAGAGTGAGGAGAAGGAGATGAAAGTATTAGAGGACACAGAAGGAATGACTCTCTGGTTTCTGGAAATATGATTTAAAAGAAGATGCTAATAGCATGTCTGGATGTGCATTTCCAGATTACTTTAGTAAATAAGCCATCTAATGTGAGAAACTGATCATAACCACCTCCCTATGATATTCAAAAGCAATGATGTATTGAGAAAAAAATCAAAGACTTTTTTTCTGGAAGACTCTCTTTGGATAATGTTAGTGAGTCTTCCAAAATAATTTTGTTTATTTTACACTTAGGAAATTTTTTTCACAAAATTACTACGACAGTGTATTTGGGGGACTAACAGAAAAGACCAGAAATTCCGGACACGGAATGCATAGTGATTTTCTTCAGCGATGTTATGCAGTTGTTTATTCTTTATGGGCCACATGAGCACAGTGCAATGCCTCTTCCCACCATATTGTTTGCCATTATTTTCGTTCCATGGATGGCAATTGAGATTTTACATGCCATGCACTGTACTTGGCATAGGGTATTCAAAGATTAGTGATATATGTTCTCTGGCTTCTCAAGGGCTAATAGAGAGTGCAACTAACTGTACTTGGGTTGGGCAAGCACTCTGATGGGGTTGTCTAAACCAGATCCTGTACCCAGAGGAAGGTGTAATTAATTCTGCCAAGGAAATGTTGCCTGGGGAACCATCTGCTCCTCAGGAGCCCACTTCCCAGTTTTCCTAAGAGACATCAATGAGTGACTTCTTTGTAAGGTACCCTTTAAAGAGTGTATCGGCACATGGGTTTTTCATGGAATAACAATTGCTGTTCTCAGGTATGGGAATAATATCCTCAAGTAGAGTATAGGAAGCAAATTTGTAAGCCTAATTGCAACTTTCATATGTTGGGAAAAGTATCTTTTGTTCCTTTGTTGGGAAAACAAATTTAAGTTTTCAAATAAAACTTATATTGCTTCAAACACAATTGATACATTGGATTGTTTTAGTCTCTCTTAATGTAATTTTTGATAAGACAAACGTTTAGATTTTAAACCCAACACTTGTCACGGATTTGTTTCATTTTGTTTATCCTTAATTTTAGTTCAGTACCATTTGAAGAAAGAATTTTAGCAGTTCTTAAGTGGCTGCAGCTTCCTAAGGATGAAAGGTATGTAGATAACTGATTTCTGTTGTAAATATGCCTTTTTTTAATAGAAATTACCCAATATTTTAAAATAAATGACAAGAAAACCTTGTTATTGGCTATGATGTTTTATATCCAAATGAACTCTTTAGTGAGCTATTACAGCCATATTGTGAAGAATTCCAGACCTGTAAGTCATTTCTCAGCAAGTTTAGAAATGTTACCCCCTGTTGTATAATTTGTATTCGCTATCAGTTGTTGAATTATTCTTTCCATTCTGTTTGCAATGTGTTCATAAAACATTACGTTTTGATACTGTTTGATTTAGACCCCACTTTTACACTCTGTATTTAGAAGAACCAGATTCTTCAGGTCATTCGCATGGACCCGTCAGCAGTGAAGTAAGTATATTTTTATCAGTGATTACTTTATTAAACCTGGTAACATCTAATGGAACCTTGCTTTGAAGCAGGTTTCTAGACCATTCTATAAGATTCCATGATTTCTGGAAAGAGTGAGTATGAAGCACATTTTTACTAAACCAAAGGATGTACTGTAATCATAAGAGTTGGGAGAATTGTTTTGTTTATACTTTCTGCAGTGCTAGATTGAACTGATGATGAATTAAATTCTGTATTTTCGATTCCAAAGCCTTTATCTACTCCATATCTCCCTACATTAGCGCAAAAAGGAAGTGCTTTTTGAAAATTTTGTAAACAAGTAAGACTCCAATTTTCTATGAAAGTGTAGGATAATATGTCATATAGCAGAAGAAGCCTCCTGTGAACTGTCCTCCTTAGGACATATAGCTCTGACTTTCTGAGACCATGCTTGCTACAGAGCCTGGGTATGAAAGGGTGGGAGATTTTTTCAAAAGTTTAGGGAAATTCAAGTAATCGTTGTATTGAGTCATTGCTAGGAGAATAAACATAAGGAAACAGTTGATGGACTAATGCTCTCAGTGTAACTTCTTGTTTGACCTGACACTCGTTCAGGATCTTAGCCTGCTCCTGGCTATGTTTATAATCATATACTGCTTTTAGTTTTTGTGTGGCCTCATCATTTTTGTATATTATAGCACAGGAAGCATTAGAGCAGAAAATGATTTGAGCTTCTTTCCTTGTACCTCTCAAGCTGACTTTCCTTATAATTTATAGTTTACCTGTGACCTAAGATATGAAAAGAAACAATAAGTAAGGATCTCTAAATGTTCTTGGTCATAATGAAAGGGAGAAGAGGTCTGGCCAGGATCCCTAATCTCAGAATCCACATCGACTTACCTTTTGCCCCAGATGATTCCAAGAGATTAAAGACTAGGAAAACACAGTCTTCCTTGATAGAGTTTCACTCCCAGATCCTCATCCCAGGTAGCCCAGGCTAGAAAGGTCATGAGCCTCGGGGACTCTTTAGCACAAGTCCAGACTAAACCTTGGCCTGACATGTCCATTGTGCGTGTTTCTGAGGGTGCCGCTCCTCTAAATGCTTCAGCAACGGCAGAAGGAAGAGAGTGAAAACGTACTCACTTTTCTCACTTGAATGCAGCTGCCTAAGCCATCTCCTCTTGGTTTCCCTTACGTGGGCCTACCCTAGATTTGCCCCTCTTAAAGAGTAGGTTCCTCCTGGGTACCATCTCATCAGATACAAGATGCCAGAGAGAGAGGGACGCTGACCCTCATCTGGGTCTATGTTGACCTTTGTATTCTTTCTCTCCGGCAGCTCCCGTGTAGTTAGTACCCTGTGTCCTCCCTTTGATTCTGCCCTTCAAGCAGCAATGCTCCTTTTTAGAGGTGGAGTAAGGAAGATGCGAGGCCAGCAATGTGACCAGTCATAATTGGTCGAAGGGAAAAGTTTCTTGTAGCTGTTGTCTTGGTTTGAACAATTAGCTAGATGCTGGTATAATTTTATTCTTTCACTAAAGTCACTGACACTTAGACCCATGTCTAGATCAGTCTGGCTACAAGTAAATCTAAGGGTTATTTTGTAATTGTTTGATTATCAGATCATAAAAGTTTTAATATCAGTGCTACCTTTTTTAATTCACTAAAGATTTTCCAAAGTACCGTCTTTTCTGATTCATCTTCATTCAAGGTTGAGCCCATTGCTTTCCAAATCAAATTCACCGACTTGTAAACTCTGTTAAACTCTAATATAACTGGCACATCAAAACCCACTTTATCTTAATACTTAAAAATTCCAGTTCATGTTGCTTGGATATGTTTGAGTGAATGAAAAATCATATTGAAAGAGCCTTTTTACATTACAGTGAAATATACTGACCATAAGTAAAGATTAGACTGATTTGATCCATTACAGAAAACACTTGCAAATATTTCACACCCTTCTTGTCTTAGCCTGATGCGAATCAGTTCTCATAACATTTGCATCCACTGAACTTTTTCCTTCTTAGCAGAGATAGCTTTATGTAGAAATAGCCTTTAGTATGTAACGCATCACAGGAGATTGCGTCCCTTTCTTAGGTCATCAGAGCTTTGCAGAGGGTGGACAACATGGTCGGCATGCTGATGGATGGTCTAAAGGGGCTGAACCTGCATCGATGCCTGAACCTGATTCTTATTTCAGATCATGGTAATCTGAATTTCCATCGTTTACTCTTCAAGTTAAATGGTGCCCCCCAAAAGCTTACTTGATAATTCTTTCATTATTTCCTCTGTTTGTTTTAGTTAATTCTTTTTTTGAAATGTAGTTTCTTGTGGAAAGTTCTTAGGAGAAAATTATATTCAATATAAAGTGCAAGTGAAATACAGAATTCACAGAAACCTGGGAGCGTTTCAATCACAATGCACCCATGTTCTGATTTGGGGAAGGCTTACACCAGGAATTTGGATAGTTAAAAAAATTTTTTGTCAATATTAAATTTTGGTAAATCTACTCTAAGAATTTTAGATTTAATTTGTACAGAATATTATGGATTTCTATTTTCTTTAGCATGATAAATCTGAATTTAGAGGGGATATATATTAATTTTGGCAATATTTTAATTTCTCTTTCACTTACTGTGCTCTTTTATAACACGTTTGTGGATGGCCTTGGGACTGTAGAAATGGTTTGTATATAAGAAAATAGAAAACAGATTCTTTTTATTCATTTGTTTTTTCTTATTGTTATTCTTGTTTGCTTCGTCAGTAACTATTGAAAACTATTTCTAGAAACAATCCTAAGAAGCTAGATTCTAAAGAAGCTCCAGTCCTGGAGTGAGACTGAGAGCTTTATACTCCCAGTTAATGTCCTAGGTGATTTTGAAAAAATAACCAGGCTTTCATATTTGGTCTAAAACTGTGGTCGTCCTCCTCACTCACATGAAGAAATTGTAATAGATAAATGAGAAGAAACAGTAAACTAATTTTGAATGAAGGAAAGGGAAAAGATTTTTTTAACTTTTTTTTTTATGAGAAAGATTGGCCCTGAGCTAACATCTGTTGCCAGTCTTCCTCTTTTTGCTTGAGGAAGATTGTCGCTGAGCCAGCATCTATGCCAATCTTCCTCTATTGGGAGAGTATTTTTTAAAAAGTGGTAGAAAAAGTTGAAGTTCTGTGTCTTACTGATTGGCTGTTCAGCTAACATGAATGCTGAACAAATGTTTTTGAATTAAATTCTGGAAGTAAAAGAAATTCTATTCCACGTATTAAATTTTTTATTGAAGTTGCAACATGTTTGGGGCTTTTTTTCTCCTAGGCATGGAACAAGCCAGTTGTAAGAAATATGCGCACCTGGATAAATATTTGGGAGATGTTAAAGATATTAAACTTGTATATGGACCAGCAGCTCGACTGAGACCCTCTGATGTTCCAGATAAATACTATTCGTGTAAGTATATCTCTATTCTAACTGTGGATATGATTCTAGTCAGAATACATTCCTCTAAGTCATCATATCTCTAAACCAAAGCAGATCAGTTGATTTCCTTTTCACGATGAAGTCTCCAGTGCAGATATTTTCCACCTAAAGAGATTTAATGGAAGTGGATGTGACGACACGAGTCCAACCACTTATCTACTTGTTGTTCATGGCTGAGCATGTTTTTTGATGAACTTAGTACAATTTTATGTTGTAGTATGTTTTTTGTTTGTGTTAGGATCAAGATTACTTGTACTAGAAAAAGAAAACCCTAAGAGAAAAGTTCAGCTACCTTTATTCACTTCAATTGATGACATTCCGTTAAAATAACTTACAGATGTTATAGAATAATATTCTATTATGAAGAAGAATGTGGCAGAGGTGGTGAATTCTATAACCACTGATTTCTGTCCTCGGAAATGACTTTCTTAAACCATTCCAAATAACAATAAGAAGGCATTTGTAAACAGAGAAGAAGAAGAAATTTCATGTTCTCTCTTGACCATATCAAACCCAAACTGCCAAGAAATTTTAAACATTCATTCTTTTGCAAGTCAAGTCTGTTTCATAACTGTTTGCACCTCTGTTCATGCCCCTTTTTTGGATTGCCATCCTTGGTAACTTTCAGATCCTGAGGACCTATTTTGTTTATTTTTTTGTTAGACCTAACTTCAAAGAAGGAAGAGAAAAAAGCTTTTCTGACAGCAGAATTGGGTTAGGTTTGGTCATAGCAGTGCTGTGTTTCAATGGATGCTGTTGATTATTCCTGGGGAGAGAGAGATTTCACTGTAGGAAAATAATTTTGCAAGTATATTAACATAGTGACCCAGAGCACAGACTCTCTATGCATGATAAATTTTAATTAATATTTTTTTAAAAATTATAAAAGTAGTATACAACTGTTATAAGACCTCCTATAAAAACTATAGGGGCAATGGCAGTCCCCAGAGATGTTTAGAAAGGGAGGACCAAGCTTTAGCCACACCCCTATCTCAATTAGGCCCCTGAGTTTCCCAAATTAAGTAAAAACTATATCTGTCTACATACGTATATAAAATATGTGTACACAATACATATTCTTTTATCTGGATAGTTCTTTCAAACTTATATAAAGTATAGTTAAAAGAATCTTAGAAAACTAGACAGTTAATTGATTTGTAGCACAAAGTACACTAAGTACACTGTGGGCTTGCTATGCAAATTCAGTTTTAAAACTATTCTACTTGCCCTCTCTTCCAAATTCTCCTGTGTCCCTCTTATTTGGAAATTCTGGAATTATCAGTAAATATCAAAGTGTATAAAGTGAAAACTAACAGTTTCCTCCCCTAAAACCCCCTAATTCATAACCTAGTTCCTCTCTCTAGAGATAAACTCTCTTAGGGTTGGGATCTGTCTTCCCAAATATTTGCCATGCGTGTGTAAAACACGTTCAGTTCTACTTTTACAAAGTGAAATCATACAAGATCTAGATAGATAGATGGATGGATGGATATTTGGATGCATAGATGGATGGATAGATGGATGGATAGATAGATGGACAGGTAGATGGATAAAGGGCCAGGTGGATGAATGGACAGACATATGGATGAACAGATGGATAGATAGATGAATGTTCTGTAACTTGCCTTTGTATTTAACAATATGACATAATTTCACAAGCATGCCAAGTAGAGCAGTTCTAAAGATCTGTCTTATTCCTGTAAATGGCTAATATATAACGATTTAAATGAGCTGTTTGAAACCTGCTTTGGTATTTAAATATAGGATTTGGGTCTGACATTCTATATTTTTGTATTATTTTTATTTCTAATTGTAACATACCATCAACTGTCAATTCTTATCTTTATCCCCCTTCAGTTAACTATGAAGGCCTTGCCAGAAATCTTTCTGTGAGTATCTTCATTTTTCCATTATCTAATTATTGTTAGTTTTGTATAACGTATATTTATTAAAAAGTTCAGTATTTATTCTTGGGGTTATAGGATTAGAATTTTTGAGGATCTGGGCCAACATTTAAAGGCTCTGTAGTTTTTAAAGTTCTTTCAGGGCACATCCCAATAATCTAGATTTGAAAGTTTTTAAGAATTCATTTATGAACATTGTTAAATTTATATGACAGGACAAGAAATAATCGAAAAAAATAGAAGGAAAAAGCCTATAGCTGTGCCACCATAAGCACTGTTAACATTATGATATACTTCCTACCAGCCTTTTTTATTTTTTTATTTATTTATTTATTTATTTTTTTTTTAAAGATTTTATTTTTTCCTTTTTCTCCCCAAAGCCCCCCGGTACGTAGTTGTATATTCTTCGTTGTGGGTCCTTCTAGTTGTGGCATGTGGGACGCTGCCTCAGCGTGGTTTGATGAGCAGTGCCATGTCCGCGCCCAGGATTCGAACCAACGAAACACTGGGTCGCCTGCAGTGGAGCGCGCGGACTTAACCACTCGGCCACGGGGCCAGCCCCCCTACCAGCCTTTTTTAAAGTAAATTTTTGTCCTAGTGCTATCTATAGTAATTTTTTTTTTTTGTACTTGATAGAATACAAGAGTCTTTGAAAATAGGATCATCAGTAGTAACTCGAATATAATCTGGTGACCCAGTCTAAGCATCCTGGGACTTTTATGCAGTAATTATGATTTCCTGTAAAAAGAACAATATTCAATAGGTGGAAAGATTCGACTTGTACATTATACAAGTAGTAAGAACTCAGTTAATTTTGCGTGTGTGACTTAATGGGCATCCTGGAAAAGTGTTTGTGAGAAAAAATTCCTATGGAGTTAGAAAGCAATTTCAGGAGATGTTTACACTTCAGAAAATATGGAAATAATGTTTTTTCTTTGCCTTCTACAATTTTAGTGCCGGGAACTAAACCAGCACTTCAAGCCTTACCTGAAACATTTCCTACCCAAGCGTTTGCACTTTGCCAAAAATGACAGGATTGAGCCCTTGACGTTCTATTTGGACCCTCAGTGGCAGCTGGCATTGTAAGTTCTGACAGTCCCAGGTAAACTTAGCCCAACCTGTTAGGAATTCAGGGTGACCGTGGGGCCCTTTCCAACAGTACTGTCACATGCAAACTGCACGAGGATGATTCTCTTCACTCTATCCCAGGGTTTCTCAACCTGGGCCTATTGACATTTTGGATCAGATCATTCTTTTTCATGGGGAGCTGTCTTGTGTATTGTGGATTGTTTGAAAGCATCCCTGACTTGTAGTCCCTAGATGAAAAAGCACCACTTTTCTATTGTTGTGACAACCAAAAATGTCTCCAGACATTGCCAAAGTTCCCTGGGGTGGGGGTTCACCCTCAGCTCAGAACCACTGCTCTGTCCGCTCATATCTGTATTGATTACATCTTATGCTTCACCTGTGTGTTACCACTTGTCATTGCATCCTTTCTGTACATTACTGTTATGCCTAATACCTTCAAAGTCCAGCAATAATTGACGAAAGCTCTTTACTGTATAATAATAAGCAATGACCTTCATCATTATACAGAGTTTTTTTTTATTCCTGTTTACTAATCCATCAATAAACCTCAGTTTATTGGTGTCTTTGGCAAATTATTTGGATGGTTAATATTATTAACATCTCGAAAGTTTGTCATTAACTCTTCTGTTGGTTGCCAGGAAGCCAGGGTGATGAATACCCTGTAAAGCAAAGCCTAAGCAGTGAACCAGAATTCAGTCAACAGAACTGCACTGTCTCTACTTTAGTGGAGAGCTGAACTTCCAGTGTTTGGAAGGAGGATATGAAAGAAGGGATGACCCTTCCCCTCCTTGGAGAACTAATATTTAGTGAACATGTACTGAGTTCCAAGCATTTCTTTAGGTTAAACTATTTGATTTTTAGAAACAACCCAACATGACAAAATTGAAACCCAGAGAAAGTAATTAAATTGCCAGTCCCAGGTAGTAAATAGCATGGTCAGGGTTCAGAACAGTCTGTCTCAATGCTAGTGGTTTTACTTCTCTGTACCATATTGCTTCTAGTTGATTTGTCAGCAAAATAGAAGAGAAAGGTGGCCCCTTCATGCTTCTCAAAGCCAGGTGGTTTTATTTACCTTTTTTGATTTAACAAAATGGTTACTTCTTCTCTGTTAGTGAAAATAATACCATGGTTATCAATTTTCCTTTATGAATTGACTTATTAATTCACATTATGTAAAAATTAGGAATCCTCCGGCAGAGAAACATTGTCAAGGTGGATTTCATGGCTCTGACAACGTATTTTCAAATATGCAAGTGAGTAAACCTATTTTACTTTTTAAAAAAATTGATAGTTTATATCTGAAGAAAAACTGATATATGAAGTTTTAGACTTAAAAACACAGAGTGTAATTATGTCTTGAATGAGAAGTAATGAAGCGTATACTTTCATATAGCTATCTTTCTCGGGACATTGAATTAATAGAATTTTGTTAAAATTTTGTATTCTATTTCATAAACATGTCACTTATACCTCCTACTAAATTTCTAATAATTTTTTGTGTATATTATGCTCTGTTAAGATTTTTGCTCCACAGTAAATGGAAGCCAGTGATTTAATAGGTGAAAAGATATCATACTTATGTTCTAAATGAAGATAAGACCTTACACTTCCCTAGCACTTTAAAATTTTTTACATATACTCGCAGTAATTGTCTACTTTGATCCCTACAGTGCCGTGTGGGATGGGCAAGGTGAGGTCGAGATCCCATTTCGTCATCCATTCCGTTCTGATTGTCAAGTCAGGAATTGTAGGAAAGCTGAGAGAAATACCCTCCGTGTCCTAGACTAAGTGTGCGGCAGGGGTTAAAATAATCTCCTGCAAAGTCCATTGGACAGAGTATTGTTCCCCTTCTCTTAACATGGCCAGTTTATATATGTACAGTATGGATAATATGAAATACTTTTTGACCAATTACATATGTAACTGAAATGATTTGATAAATGGTTACTTTTCTGGCCAATCCAGGCCCTCTTCATTGGCTATGGACCTGGATTTCAACATGGTGCTGAAGTGGACTCCTTTGAAAATATTGAAGTTTATAACTTAATGTGCGGTAAGTGTGCACAGGCAGCTTTCATCTCTTCAGAAAACAGCTGGAATAGGATTATCCAAAGTAGGTCACAGGGTGGGCATATGGAGATGATGAGGAGGCAAGACAGACCGTTGAATTTCCACCTTTCTTCCTCCTGACCCAGAGTTATTGAAAAATTGTGCAGAACATAGCATCTGATTACTCACCTGTTTCTTCCCTAGGCTGCATGCTGGTGGAAGAGCAGGGTGCTCTGTACATCCCCAGTGCCTAGCAGTAAGCCAGGCCCTGGGCTTAATTACATGACAGTTGAGTCAGATCAGGGGTGGAGGCCAGAGAAAAAGAGTCTGGGGACGGTTGTGGGGGGGGGGGGGTGTGTGTGAAAGGTGAACAAACCAGGCAGAACCTCTGGTAGCAATAATAAGTGAATGGATGGCAATGGCAAGGTTGTAGAAATGGAGGAGGACCCATTATATATATTTTTGGTTTACTCTGTGCCTTCCCAAATAGAGTTTTTATGGTTGGGTATTCTATTTTAAATATTACTTCCTTTTTTGAATAATGATACTGGGCATTTGAAAAACCTTAAATATGTCCGAAGCAGAATTCTTTTGGTGGGAGCCTATATGCTTAAATGAGATAGTATGTCCTAAAGCACTTAGAACAGGGCCTGGCATATCCTAAGTGCTTTACTATATAAGCATTTGCTGTTGTTATTATTAAGAGCAGGAGTCTTAGACTCAGACAAAGCTGGTATAAATCCTGGGTCAGCTACGTTGGTAGCTCTGAGACCTTGAGCAAAGCGCTCTGATTACTCATTCACCAAATACTGACAATAACTTACTAAAGTGTTTTGAGGATTACGTAAGAAAGACATATTAGCACAGTGCTTGGCATATCATAAGCATTCTACAGGTGGAACTGTGGTTATGAAAAATCAGAAATTTTTATGGAAAAGTACAGTATACATATCAATATTTACAAGAAGAGTAGCCTAGTCATAAATGCTTTAAAACCCAGGAAAGTTTTATAGTTTTATCTTAGGTAAAAAGTGAAGGACTTGCATAGATTTGGTTTTGAAAAAATGGTAGACTTGTACTATGGTTTTTATTTCTTTGATTTTGAAACTATTTACCATTCTTGGAATTATGCAGATTTACTGAATTTGATACCAGCTTCCAATAATGGAACTCATGGCAGTCTTAACCACCTTCTAAAGAATCCCATTTACACTCCAACACATCCCAAAGAAGTCAGCTCCTTGGTACAGTGCCCCTTCACAAGAACCCCCAGAAATAACCTTGGCTGCTCGTGCAATCCCTCAGTAAGTATTGCCAAGAAGTTCAGCGTGGTGTGTGTCTGATTCTGTAGCACCCTTTACATAGCATGTGCTGTAGGAATACTTAATGATCAAATTGAAGCTTATGAGTGTGAGTAAACGCATTTATTTTTAATTCTAGTGACACATGCAGACCTTTTATTATTTCTTTTTCTTCTTCCTAGTTTTTACATTTTCACCTCTATTTTTATCCCTTGGTGCTGTGACTTAACTTGGGTGCAGGTTGGAAGAAGTCTAGCTGAGTCCTTGAGCATCCAGAATCCTAGAGTCTGTGTGATATCCTAGCAGTGAGGTCTTGATTATGGACCAATCACAATATTCCTTCTAAGGAATACATCCCAACCTATTTTACATTTAGAGGGAAAACATCTTCTTTTGGTATGAAATGGATATATGGCACTGTTCCTTTTTTACTCCTATCTTAATATATAGCTGTAAGACGATAAAAATATGTGACAAGGAATAAACAAAATTGATAGCATCCATAAAGATAGAAATTTGGGGAGTAGCTGATTTGATGCTTTCCATTTAGTTTTAGGCTTGTAGAAAGACTGTAAGAGTAGAGACAAGAATTTATAAAGCAGCAATTATATTGTTTTTCAGTTAACAGTGTGCTATGCTAACAATTTTGTCTTTTTGCAACCATTGTTCCTATCCTTTTATCTTCTTCATCAAAACAATAACTTTCACTTGTACAAGATGATTTAAAATGTTATGTTTTTTCTATGATGGAATAATTAAGCTATGGAAGTTGTTTGTTATAAAATTAAAACACGTTTGTTTTTAATCCTTAAAAATAGTGTTACTAACTTTTTAGATTTTGCCAATTGTGGATTTGCAGACACAGTTGAATCTGACCATGGCAGAAGGTAAGAAGTGTTTACTCTTGAACTTGGAATTTGGGAGCAGGCTTTTTCTGAACAGTGTGAGACGTGGAGAGTTGGTTTGGAGGCATTGTTTGAGAAAAACCAATAAAATAAAGGGATAAATGGAGGACCACCTGCGGAAACATGGAGGTTTCTTTGCTTGACAGTCTAGATTATCAGTCATAAGGAAAGAAGACATAAGTGCAGTGGAAATAGTATGGAATGTATGTAGTGGAAGCTGAATCACTTTTTTATGAACATAGCGGAAGTGTTTTTATAGGTTTATAATTAATCCTCAGATTTCCATTTAAAATACTATTAAATTTCTATCTCATTTGGTTCTTAGTAAATTACAACCTAGTATAAATTGATTTATTTATTTAAAGTTATTTCTTCATAACTTTTAAATAAAAATTAAGTTGATTTGGATCCCTGATGAAATGGGTCAGTTGTGGCTTGAATGTTCAGCATCACTTGGATACGGTCTCTGATCCTTAAGTTATTTTCCTGCTGGAATAAAAAGTGAATTCTGCACTATTCCTGATTTAAACTTGTCTATATAAAATTTCTGTAAACATTTGGATTAGAGTCTTTGATGGTCCCAAGGTAGCAAAGCGTTGTGCTGAAGAATGACACTTTTGAAATTGAATGGATCTGGGTTTGGATATGACCTTAGGATCTGTGTGTCCACGGAAAAAGTATTTACTTCCTCTAAGCTGCTGTTTTCTGATCTGTAAAATGGATATGTAACCTTAATTCATAGGGATCTATAAGAATTTAATTAGATGCTATAAACAAAGAACTCTACAGAGCACTTGACACTCGGAAAAACCACAATAAACAGTACATACTATTGCTGTTTCATTCGGTTGAGTCTCATAATTTCAGTTCTGAACTTTTGCTTTCCAAACACATACATCATTCAGAAAACTTACCTTCTGGAGTGTGTCCTGAAAAATAAGTAATTAAAATAATTGAAAGAATTTTAGTAACATAAGTCCTAATTGCTGAAATTTCTAGCAATTTCATATAGTGTTTTCTTATGATATCTTGCTATTGCGTGGATGTTTCGGAATCTTCATAGGCAAAAACTACAGTGAATCCCTTTTGTTTTCTTAATTGTTTATTGTTCTGCTCTTTGTAATGAGATTTTTTTTACAGTTAAAAATAATTTTTTGATACGGTTAAGTATAGGAAAGAATTGAATGTATCATTATATATTTTATCATATGAGGCACACTCAGTATGTTTAAATGGTGGTTTCATTTTCCCCATGCAACCGAAGAGAATATCATTAAGCGTGGCACTCTACCCTATGGAAGACCCAGAGTTATCCAGAAGAACAGCACCGTCTGTCTTCTTTACCAACACCAGTTTGTGAGTGGTTACAGCCATGACATCCTAATGCCCCTTTGGACGTCCTACACCGTCGACAGAAATGCAAGTATTTGGTACCTCTTTAGCTATGGGCAGTTTTTCAAATTATCATTAAGCAAAACATTGAAAGCATAGTTTCTCATGGTTAATCTTGGCTCTATAATCAGTCCCCAAAATAGAAGATCTCTGAACCAGGAATCAGGAAAATTAAGTTCCAGCTCTGCCACTAACTAGCTACGTGACTTTGAGACTCAGAGCAATTTCTTTTCTTTTTTGGGGGGGCGGGGGGGGGGGTAAAGATTAGCCCTGAGGTAACATCTGCCACCAATCCTCCTCTTTTTGCTGAAGAAGACTGGCCATGAGCTAACATCCCCATGCCCATTTTCCTCTATTTTATATGTGGGACGCCTGCCAGAGCATGGCTTGACAAGCGTAGGTCTGCACCTGGGACCCGAACCAGTGAACCCTGGGCCGCCAAAGCAGAAATGCGACCTTAACTGCTGTGCCACCAGGCTGGCCCCTCAGAGCAGTTTCTTATCCTGTGAAATGAGGGGAGTGCAGTAAAGAATTCTCCCTTGCTTTCATTTCTTTTTAAAAACAAAAATTTTATGATCGCAATTTATAATTTCATGAAATCAGTTTTAAATCAGTTACAATTATTCATCTCTAAATACATAGCTGTGTGAGCACAAGAACTTCCCTCAGGTGCCCAGTTCTTTGGGGGTCCTCACTGATGGAGAAAGAAGGCCCTTAAAACTCAGTAACCCCACTGTATATACCGTCTACGGGAAGGCACCTGAGACAAAACCAGGGAGAGGCTCAGGATCCTGTTCACTACCCAGAGCAGGGGAGTTAAGCCTTGAAAGGAGTGGGGAAAACATCCCGGGACAAGACCACCACCCCCACCCCCACCCACTCGTGCTGTGGTGGAAAGAGGAATGGTGAAGGAAATAGGCCTGGAAGGAGAGAATGAGGGGAGGAGATGAGATTTGCATCTCGCCTGGAATTGAGATTTTAAACTAGACTGACCAGATTTTCAGAAACTGAAAGTATCTGGCAAGCTACTGGATGCCCTTGGGAGATGGAAAGGGGATTTGAGAGAGCTTAGTTGAGTTGGATTTAAAAAATAAAGCTTTTATTAATACTCACTGAGATAGGTAAATAAAAAGATAGGGATATGTGTGTATATATGTAATTTCTGTGTTTAAAATATATATATATATGTATATATATATATATATATATCTCTTGTACACACACATTCACATATTTACATAAAGTTTCTACCTTGAACTTGATTTTTTAAAATTTTTGAAGACTGTCTCCAAGCACTTTAAACACTTTTTCCTTGACTTTGTAATATACAGCTGTCTGCACAATGTTTCGTGGGTCCTTATCCTATTTATGGTTATGTAATACCTTAATTCTAGTGTTCTTTGATTCTGTTTGAATTTTCAGTTTTCCTATGTAATCAAAGCTGCATAAATTGAGTCGTCACTATTCCTGAGGTTTTCATATTCGTTGTTATTCAGTGGCTTTTTCCCCCCCAACTTTAGCCAGTGTAGTTGAATGTGGAAGATAGACTCAGATCTCTAAAAATACAGCAACTTACTGATACAGCAGCTGCTAAAAGTTTGAAATTGAGTAAACAAGAACGTTCTAAACAAAATCAGCGTGACGTTGGTGGAGAATGTTTGCACATATATGGCAACTGGTTAATGTCCTTAATATCGTAAAGAGTTTTTGCAGTTCAGTTAGAAAAAAGATGAATACACCACTAGAAAAATGGAAAATGGTGCAGGCCGTGAACAGACGGCCAGCGCTCTGTCAATTTATGGCATGGTTCGCCTTTCCCTATTCACAGGCAGTCTCCTCTTCTGTATGCCTGATGCCTGACGGTTTCTTAACCATTTTGTTCTTCAGGACATCTTCTCTACAGAAGACTTTTCCAACTGTCTTTACCAGGATCTTCGAGTTTCTCTTAGTCCTGTCCATGAATGTTCATTTTATAAAAATAATGCTAAACTAAGCTATGGGTTCCTCTCCCCGCCACGTAAGTTTCTTCCTCCCTGACCTTTCCTTTCCCTCTTTCTGTCCTCCTTTTCCTTTTCTTTCTTACGGGGCAATACACATTGCCTTATTTATTTATTGCTGAAAATTGTAAAGGAGAAATATAACTATCAGGGAAAGTTTTAACAGTTTAACAGTTTAAACAGAATTTGAGAAAACTCAGGGAGGGCAGAAGGATGCAACAGGGTTCTTAGGAGGTGATATCATTTTGGGGTTTAAAAAGAAAAATGTAATTTGCTGAAGAATTAGGTAAAGGTAGAGACTAAATGTGCTTGCCTTTTAGGGGTTCTGATGCACAGCCCCCAGGGAATGGCTTTTTTGAAGCTGTGTTCTGTTTTTTCAACGGGCAAATGTGTATGTTAGTGAGAAGACATTTTGAGGCTGGCCTTAAAAGGCAAAAATCAGAAGTCTCCAGGTGCTCAAATATCCTAGTCCAGTCCCCAGAGTAAGTGTCTGAAGTCAGAACTTGGCTATTGCATTATAAAAATAGATGCGGTCCAAGCTGAAAATTCATACAAAGAAGCCTTGTACAGCATGTCGAGGCGAACATCCCATGATGTTTTTTCTGGGTAGTAGGGGTTGTTCTCAAGCCAGATATTCTCTTTTTTTCTTTTCACTGTGAAAGCGTTTAAGGAAAGAAGATTGTCAACAAAATACACTGTAGTTGATATAAGGCAAATAAGGTAAAATTTGAATATATTTAATTTGGGCCCTTTCTTATTAAAATTTTTGTGTCTTTGATAAATTCATCTTAAAGAATAAAAGACTACATATTTTATTTTGATTTGAGGGACTTGAGCAAACACATTGCATTTTCACTTGACCCGGTACCTGGGGAAGTTTTACAGCTTTAAGACGATACTCAGCTAAGTTTTTTAAAATGCCCCTCATGAGAAAGTATAATTTCTAATGTTATTTGTGAAGAATGAAATAGTTGTTCTTTTTATTTTCTTTGTAGAACTAAATAAAGGTTCAAGTAAAATAAATTCTGAAGCATTGCTTACTACTAATATAGTGCCAATGTACCAGAGTTTCCAAGGTAAAAAATTTTGACCCTGTATCTTGTAATTTTAATGAATTTCTGTAAATTATCAGTATAACTTGTATGTAATAAGATTGATCCTATAAATTAAATGACTAAATATTAAATACATTCTTATAGATTTGTTTTACTTTGAGCATACCAGCACACAAAAAATTCTGCAAGGATTAGAATTATGATCTATTCCAATATCTCTTATTCTGCTTTGTATTTAAATGTTTATAAACATTTTTGGTGGGAAAAGTATGTAATGTTCTTCCTAAGTTATCCAACTAATGCAGTCTACTAATGCTTATGTTAATTTTTAGTCTGTTTCCCTGTTTAACGATATGGAAGTTCTTGATAATTGTTTTTGAGCTTAAAATGAATAGATTTTACATCCTTAATTATTGTAGTCTTTGGTTCCCACAAGAATAAATATACATTTACATTTCAAGTGACATATAGAATTTCAAAATATAGAGCCTACAAGGAGATTTTTACTCTACTTTTTATCTAGAATACTTGTGAATATTTCAAAGGAAATATTCAGATATTAACAGTGCATCTGAATAACCTGCCTCGTTTGTGTTCATGATGTTTTTATGCTTCATGAAGATACGGGATTACAAATTCATGACGATGCACATGCTCAGGGATGCCTGAAACAGAGGTGAAATCAACATCTGCCTGTTAGTCCTTCTAAAGGCCAAAGCCGAACAATGGATTTTTGGCCTCAGGCTAAGACTAAAGCCAAACTCGAGTTTATCTCTAATTATTACCAGTGCTCATTTTGAGTCACGATGTTGATTTATTTCACGTGATGGCATGGCGCCTGTTCTTCTGAGACTATGCTTCTTCCTTCTTCCAGTTATCTGGCACTACTTTCATGGCACCCTACTGCAAAGGTACGCCCAAGAAAGAAATGGCGTCAATGTTGTCAGCGGTCCCGTCTTTGACTCTGATTTTGATGGACGTTATGATTCCTCAGAGACTCTGAAACAGTAAGAATATATTTCATTTACTCTTAAAAAATAGCTGTCAAGTGGGATTACTATCCAGTTGAGTCAGCATAATCTTTTCTATCCGATGCTATTCATCTTTATGTATGTGGCTTTTCTGATTATGCTGGAAACCCCTTGGAATATCTGATTGATTTTGGTGTTTTGCTCAGTGCTTAAACAATATTTTTTAGGGGCTGGCCCTGTGGCCGAGTGGTTAAGTTTGTGCGCTCTGCTTGGGCGGCCCAGGGTTTCACTGGTTTGGATCCTGGGCACAGACATGGCACCGCTCATCAGGGCATGCTGAGGTGGCATCCCACATGCCACAACCAGAGGCACTCACAACTAGAATATACAGCTATGTACTGGGGAGCTTTGGGGAGAAGAAGAAGAAGAAAAAAAAAAAAAAGATTGGCAACAGTTGTGAGCTCAAGTGCCAATCTTTAAAAATATATATATATATATATATATATTTTAGATGAAAGAAGCAGTGTTTCTCTCCCACTCCACTCAGATGAGTACTTCTTGAGCTACATTAAATACTGAACTCTGCCATGTGTTAAGAAGGTAACGTCAGTATTTAAAATATCTCTGTGTGGGTAATTGTTAAGACACTGTCTTAATACCGCCAGTGAGAAGGTGCAGAACCATATGGCGTGGCTGGAGGCATCCTGAAGCTAGGAATCAGCAGGGGCATAAGCTGCCATGCCCAGGTGTAGGCCTTGGGTGAATGCCCCAGCTTTTATCCAACTCTGGCTGGTGGGGGGCGGGAGGGGGGGGTGGTAGGGTGACCGTCTTGAGAAAACCAGCAGTGGTGCTGTTTTTATAAAGGAGAGAGGGAGAACATTTTAGCAACTGGTTGGTCTTTATTAAAACAATAATTGCAAGATTTTTTTGAAGCAATCTTGCTATTAAGACTACTTAAAAAAAGAGACTGAAACCTCCGCTGAGATTTGGCCCCTTTCTGAGCTCCACTCTCCCAGGCTGACTTAGGGGTCATGGCTTACACACATGTATCTGTGACCACATTAGTCTGTAAAGTTTGTTGTTTTCTATGTCACTTGAGGCATAAGGGTCCCACATAACTGCCTCGTAGGTCACAGCAGAATGGGTAAAGAAGAGAACTTCATACCTTTCCCACTCACAGCTTCAGCCAGAGTTCTCTGTTTTAATCTGTTTTATGTATCATGGTTCCACATCAGATTGTATTTGAAGACAATGATCCCACCACCTTAAACTTTGAAAGATGCTTAAAAAAGCAAACCAGCCATCCCAGCTTTGAGACCAAAGGAAACAGGAGAATTAAGATGAGGTAAAGGTGTTACTTGGGACATCTTTGAGAAGATGCTACAATTAAAAAGAAAATCAAGTTATTGGGATAGGAAAAAAAAATCCAGTTAAAATAAGGGAGAGCTCCAGCAATACGACTTCTCTAAAGGAGCTGGAATAAAAGAACCCCAAACCAGTTCCGTCCGCTGTCCACAACTGCAGAGAGGTTAAGACTGTCAGTAGTGCTTTAGAATCTTGGCTTAGTCTTCCAAAATGATATTTTTTTCTTTAGCGTCTCAATTTCAGTGCATTAAGGTAGAATTTTTAAAAACTCCAAAGTTCAGTACATTTCTATAGAAAATAAAAATTATTTGGATTATGTTTATCTGTCTTCTAATTCTTACTCTCTCTCAATCTGGCAGAGTATGTTGAGGTATTATGATTCCTAATGACAATACATTTAATTATTTGACTGAGTTTTACTTTTAGATGTATTAAAAATATGCTTTCCTGAAATATTCGTTAAAAGGAAGATAGCTATTTCGTTCTTAAAGTGAATATTGCCATATTTCACAGGAACAGCAGACGCGTCCGTAATCAGGAGGTTCTGATCCCAACTCACTTCTTCATTGTGCTGACAAGTTGTAAAGATCCAGACCAGGCTCCCTCACAGTGTGAAAATTTAGATGCGTCAGCTTTCATTTTGCCTCACAGGACAGACAACAGTGAGAGCTGTGTGGTAAGTAGCCTTTGTTATTTTACTTTAAAAATTGAAAATATGAATATAAGTATATTTGTGTGTGTCTTACATCTAACGTTACTGTGGGAGAAACCATAACTTGAATATATATGTACTTTGAAATTACAGGATGGTTTTATATTTGATCCTCTAAGATGACGTATCTTCGAAGACCACCTTGTCTCTTAAAAACACTAAACATCAGATCAAAATGTAAAAACTGAGTGCCTTCATGTAGCTTACCTACTAAATTCTGGGTTTATTTCAAGTGTGAATTCACTGGTTTCAAAACTGGATTTATAATTCCAAAAGTGTCAGCCCTGTAAATTAATCTTAAGGTTGTGGTTAGGCAATATTTCAAGTTAATTTTCTATATATCACTTCATTATAAAAAGCATGTTTGTCTCTATCTTTTCTTATTCTTTTGTCATTCCAGTGTTTGGAAATAATTGTTTTATGTTATCTTATTTGCTCAGAATTTTAAAAATCTGAACTGTAGCCTTTGAACATCAAGACTGCATTAAAATTTTAGCAATTTTTAAGGCTTTTCTTGTGGTGAGCCAAAATATTTTTCTTTCAGGGTACTTTCCAGATTTCCTAGTTGGTTTTTTTTTTCGTCCATTGAAGTTACACAAAGCAAGTCTAGACCTAAGCTGGCAAATATATTTGGCTTCCCACCAGCCTCAGTGGATGGTTGGTGGATTCCTGGAGTCTTGGAGTCACAGGATCTTGAGGCCCAGTCTGAGCTTGGCAGGAGAGAGTACTGTGATTGCGCATTCATTCATTTATCCCTTCTTTGATCCAGTTATTCATTCCTTTAATACATACTTATTGCCAGGTACTGTAGGTGCCGAGGACCAGCAGTGAACATAACATTTAATTGGCCAGTCCTCATAGAACACATTTCTCATTATTTTTTGCTTATTCTTCAGAATTGAGTACAGAATAGCAGCATTTTAACTATTTGGATGCCTAACGTTGGGCATCTAACTGCTAACTGGCCGGTATTGTGGACACTGTTGGACACATGCCTAGTATTCACTTCTTCATTACTTTCTCTTCCTTGAGAGATTAAGTTGTCAACAAAAGAATCAGTTAGTGTCATGTTCTGCAGCAACTAACAGAGGACCCAGGTGCAGTGACTTGAGCAAGTGAGGGCTTCCTCGTGTAGCTGAGCCCAGAGGGAGCCAGTCTGGGCTGGTGCTGTGGGGCAGCAGCACCTTTAGGGATTCAGGAGCCACTGTCTTTCCTGTCCTTCTGCGCCACTATCCTTAGCAGTGTGGCCCATGCGGGCTAAAGATGGCTTCTACTTCTCTAGATGTGTCTGCACTCTGGGGCCTCCCCTCAAAAAAGAAAGCAGCAATCGGCTTCTGCTGACATCTCATTGACCGAAATTCTAAGTGCCGTGAGTGAAGCGTTGAGTTCCTTTTCCATCTCTACCGTTCCAAAAGCTGTTGTGCCAATATCTGAAATACAAACATTTTATCAAGTTCTATATGACAGTGTACCTAGAATATGTACCTCAGTAGGGTGATGGTAGAATCAGAACTTGATTCCGAACAAGAATCAGAACAAGTTTCTTGATGCTAATTCCCATGTTCTTTCTACCATTCCATGTTGCTTCTGTTTTTGAATATTTTTTAACCCTACCCTGTTGCAGTTTCTTGCAGTACATGAGCATCTGTTCCAGGCATACTTTCCTCTTCCCAGATTTGATACATCTAATTAAACAAATATGCATGGTAGATATTAGATGGTGAGCTACTCAAGAGCAGAGATTATGTCTAACAAATCTTGTGGTGTCTGCCATTTGCAAGCCAAAGTGCCATGGATGATTGAAGTGGGGAGATGAGGAGGTTGTAGGGGAAGTGGACTGACTGTTCTCCAGTGACTTTTCTTCTTTATGTCCCACCCCCTAGCACGGGAAGCAGGAATCCTCATGGGTTGAAGAGTTGTTGAGGTTACACAGAGCTCGGATCACAGATGTTGAACAGATCACTGGACTCAGCTTCTATCAAGAAAGAAAAGAGCCAGTTTCAGACATTTTAAAGTTGAAAACACATTTGCCAATCTTTAACCAAGAAGACTGATTTTTTTATTCCAAAAACACAGGATAAATCTTTTTGAAAGAACCTTCTATTTTCTACAGTCCTCTATTCACACTATTGCGTTGTTTGGAAACTGCCAACCAGTTAGACTGGGAATCCTCTGTGATACGACCATCTCAGGGAAGCTTGTGGCCTCAACACAGCAGTAGGAGAGTGTCCCTTTGGAGGCTCACACATGTTTGAATATGTGAGAGCTGTATGCGTTGTTCAAGTTTGGGGAAGAGAGACAGACCATACCAAAAACTGCTCCTACTTCTCTTCAGGGCAGAAGTAGCTGTGAACACTGTCTGGATGCCAGATAATTTGAATCTTCTTATCATTAGTAAACTTTTATGGAGCTGGCAAACACTAATGGACAGGATTGGAATAGTTCATGTTACATTAGTATCTTCACAAGAGTTTAAAAGCGATTCTGGATTCCTTTTAACTTGGAGTTTCATTTCTCTTAGTTTTAATCCCAAAAAATTAATGGAAACAAAAATATTTCTGAGGTCCTATTTCTGTCTTTTCTGTACACCCCCCTCAAAAGCCAAAATATGTAATCCTGTGTTATTTTTTTTATTGTGATTGGGCTTTTCCAGATTTATTGGCTCTAACAAGTTAAACTCTGAGGGAAGATCTGTGAATTGGTCATATCTACCTGTTATAAAATTTTATTCTACATTTGTACAAAAGAAAAATATTCCCCTCCTGTTCACTGGTAATTAACACAGGTTGAAAATAGCTCTACAGGTGGTTATTTTAGACTGTTAAAAATGTGTCTTATCTTGGTGAAACTTCAGAGAACTTGTCAACATATGCAAAGTGTCATTTTTCATCGAGATGGTAGGAGTGTTGTCCTCCGTGTGCAAAAATAACCCGACCAGCAGCAGAGCTGTGCTGTGCTGAGCTGTTCATTTGAAGTTTCGTAGATTTGAAGAGAACATGTTGTCATCACTTCATATCTTCTTGGTGGTTATGATAAAAGAACTTGATTTCTCCTCTGTATGGACTATATGCTTTAGTCCCAACCTGTGAACCCTCAAATACTATAGTCCCTATTAGGTTGCTGGGGTCTGATTTAGGGGTTATATTAGTACACCAAAGATTTGTATTTGTCCTTTATGTGATACTCATTCTTCAACAGCCTTGGGATCACAAGACCTATAGATATTACAATTTGCATCTGAAAATTATTTAATAATTTAGAAAGTTTCATTGGTTTTTGTTTTAATCTCACAGGTTTCTGAGGTTCTGTACATTGCTTTTTTTCTGGTCTGTTTTCTCTCTGTGGTCCAGATTGGGTAATTTCTATTGTTCTATCTTCAGGTTCACTGATTCCTTCCTCTGTCTAATGCATTCTGCTGTTGAGCCCATCCATTGGTTTTTTACATTTCAGTTATTGTATTTTTTATTTCTAAAATTTCCATTTGGTTCTTCTTTATATCTTTTATTTCTTTGCTGAGAATTTTTCTCTTTGCTGAGACTTTCTTACTTTTTTTGTTTCAAATATGTTTGTAATTGCTCATTGAAGCATTTTTATGATGGCTGCTGTACAATCCTTGTCATATAATTCCAATATCTGTGTCATTTTTGTGTTACCACCTATTGTCTTTTTTCATTCAAAAAGATTTTCCTGGTCCTTGGTGTGATGAATGATTTTCAGTTGAACCTTGGATATTCTAGGTACTATGTTGTATGACTATGGATCTTATTTAAACCTGTTTTAGCTACCTTTCTCTGACATCACTCTAGCATGGGGGCACTGCCTCATTGTTGCCAGATGTGCTAGAGTCCAGGTTCCCTACTCAGACTCCACTGACACTTGGGGTGAAGGGGACCCTTGTTCCAGGGCAGGGTAGAAATTCATCTCCCCAGCGGGTGTCCATTGATGCCTCCCTGATTGGGATGTGCTTGGCACCTTGTTACTGCTCCCACGTGCTCTCCATGGAAACTGTGGACAAGAGTGGCTGGGTAAGTTTTATTCTCAACAGGTGGGGAAGAAATTGCCATTTCCCTACTCAGCCTTCTCTGACACCACCACACTTGGGGCACCTCCCCGACCATCCTTCTCCGACACCACCACCATCCTTCTCTGACACTACCACACTTGGGGCACCTCTTCACAGCCTGGTGAAGGTGGAAGTCTAGGCTCCCCACTCCGTCTTTGCTGGCATGGGTGGGGTCATGATCTTTTCTGTGGTGTTTGGCTGGAGTCGAGCGGTTCTTGTTTTCTCTCTTGCTAGGCTCCTCCTCTCTGGTCCTTTGGCTAGAGAGAGAGCAGGGCTCTCAGGGCTTCTTTCCATCTGCACTCGTGGGCGTTTCCCAGTTGCTGACTTCTTCAGCTCCAGATCTGGGATATATGAGCTGAAAAGCAAACTTGGGGGAGCTCATCACAGTGTTGCTCTTGGGGTTCTGAGGTCTCTAGCCTGTCTACCTTCTCCTCCCCACCTGTCAGAATCTTCCTATGGTTGTTTTAGAAATAGTATCCAAGCTTTTTATCTGCACTTAGCAGAAGGATATCTACTTCTTTGTAGAAGAGTCTCATTGATTTTTATATATTCTTCAAAACACATGCAGACACATGATTGCTTCTACATAAAGCATCTTAGCAGATCTTAATTAAATGGATGGATGCCTCTCCCCTTTGCCAGACACTGGGAATACAAAGAAAAACAAGTTACAGTCCCTACTGTCCTGGAAAGAGAGGGGAGGCAGCAGAAGTATAAATGATCCCTAAAGGGTGGCACATGTTACAGTGGAGCCATGGGTGGGGTGCAGGGAGCACAAAGAGGCACTGGGTGCTGCTAGGCAGTGTCAGCACTGGCTTCCCGGAGGTGGTGATGTTTGGGCTGGGACTTGAAGGGTGCACGGGAGCTCTTCAGGTGAACAGCTGAGGCAAGGGCATTCTGGCCTCCCTTGGATGGAGACATTTTTGGCATTTTCCCATTAACAACTACTTCTGATATTTTCTACAAGTGTCATTGTGACCAACTTATATAACTGTTTCAGTTTTTTGCTTTGTTAAAAGAATCTCCTGTTCTTAAAGGAAACCTCACATTGAAAAATTCTGTGCTGACTTTAAAGGAAAAGACATCCACATCTGTTCCTACTTAGCTTTGTTTTTCAGTTGCTCTGATACGGTATTCTTTTTTTTCTGTTTTTGTCTCAAAAGAACCCCTCCTTTCACTATTTCATTGACTTAAAACATGGGGCTGCTCTCCACTTCCCCGATTTGAATGGTAAATTCACGACCATCTATGGAAACACCTTTATCCTACTTTTTTCAATAAAGGCTATTCTTTGTTTTCCAAATGCACAGCAAAAGCTTTATTTATCCCTAATTTCACTTCCATGCCTCCAATCGGTATTTCTTAATTGAGGTAAGTAACTTCCACACAGAATTTCATGGCCAGTCAGTTCATTCATGGAGAGCGACGAACCAGGTGGAACTTAGAAATAGTTCTAAGAATCAGAGAAAAGAGGGCAAACCTTTGGGGGAAGAAGGTGCCTGCTCAAGTTGCAGCAGGATAAGCAGATGTGGAGGACCCTGAGGCCAGCTGGCCTGTTCTGTCTGAGGAGATAGGACAGACGGGGATGGCGCTGACCATCTGCTCCTTCAGGTGAGGCCGTTACCCCTTCTGACTTTTGTCCTTCGTTAGCTGCGTCACTGTCCCACCCTGCTCTGTAGACACATGCTTATCTACCAAAGAAACTGTTGTTTGAACTTTGAAACTAAATGTGGCGGTTACACTTCATGCTCAAGCCTCTCTCAGGAATTTGGTGTGGGAGCTTTCACAAGTGTTAGGTAAAATGTTGCCATGGCTGCAGTCCAAGGACATTTCCCTTGTTTTTTGGGCCAGTCTAAATATTGTATGGTAGGAAAAAAAAAACCTTCTACAAAATATAAGCATCTCTAAGCTAAGAAATGTGGATTTACAAATAAAAGTTGTATGTACAGAGGCCTGGTTTCTTCCCTGTGTGGATGTGTGTGTGTGTGTGTTGTGTGTTTAGAGGGTGAGGGCAGAAATGGGTGGTGGTGTTTCTCATGGGAGTGATACTGAGTACAAGGGTTGTGGGAAATTAGCTACCACTGTATTGTTGGAAGGAGAAAAAAAGATCCAAAGTTCATCTCAGATTCACAGAGTAACCATCCTTTCTGGTGGGACCTATATTCTTGGTTTTGGTATTTTAATTACATTTAATCATACTTCCAGGAAAAAACAAGTGACAGGCATATATAAACATCCTTCGAGTATTTAGAATGGTCTGAAACCAGAGGGAAAGTTTTCATCTTGTAACTTCCATAGTTTTTTTCAACATGAAATTTCTGCATTTATCTTCTCCATTACATTTAAATAGTGATTGAAGGAAAAATAAAGATATTTACTAGAAATTGTATCCAAACCAGAAATCATAGATGCTCAAATATGCCTTAGCCTACTAAAAGTGAAAAAATGTCTGGGATGGGTACTGGATCCATGGGATGCCAAAGGAAGTGACAACCTAAAAGAATTCCCCTTCATTCCACCCCAATACTGTTGTTTTAAATTTAACTTCATCCCTGCCAATAAATCCTCAAATCAGGGGACAATTTGAGGATTTTAATAAAAATAACACATTCACTTGAAATTCACGTCCAATTTTACTATGTGTCAGAAATTCAGAACTCAGAATAGACTTCAGCTTTCACAGAATAGACGTACGAAACGATTTAATGAATATCGACGAATTGAGATTTTTACAATATCTGTTGATAATTTTGCCCCATGATGTCCAGGTATTTTTCACAATTAAAAATTTTTTATGCCTACGGTTGTGTGGCATCATGTTGGGTGTATTATAAAGGAAGTGAGGCCGGGGTCTTGGAACTGAAAGTTTATAAGTTAATAAAAGCTTGAGAGAATCTCAAAGAGACCAAAATTTTCTCAGTCCCACGAATGGATGTCATTGCTCAAATTTTCACAACTTTTGAACTTTCAGCTAACATTTAGCATTTTGGATTCTCTACCAGAAACTGTTCTATACCTTGACACAATCTTGCTGTCTTTGCTTTGAAGAGTTACTCACTTGTGTTAAGATCCAAACAGAAACAGGGTGTAAATCTGTGGGGCTTTCTGTCGTGTTCTGGCTTGTTTAAGATATCACCAGTTTAACTCAACAGCACGCTTTAAGACACTGCAGCTGAGTGAGAGGCAATTAGATCAAGATTGACGATAGATTTCAGAGCCGTGCTTACTGTTTGGCAGGGAATGAGGCATTAGGTGTAAGTTGGAGAACAGGACAGACGGGATGCCTGCTGCCTTGGTGCTCACTTATCAACATTCACCTTTATTTCAAGGTCCAGCCCAAAGCCCCTGTTCTTATGGCAACAATCCTTTCCTCCATACTCCTCAAGCACTGATCATGTGCTTGGACTCTCCTAGACACTGGAGGTAACAGATAGCCCATGCCTGCAGGCTCGTTGTGGTTATGTCGTTGCAACTAATTGCTCATATGTAATGCAATTTATTGTTCCATAACCTGTGCACAATGTGGTTAGATGGCCTTCTGACCTACTAAGAAATTGTACCCAGACCCCCCAGTGCTAGATCCAGATACATGGCTTGCTAAGGGCAGTCTGAAACCATAAAAGGAAAGAAAATAATTTCAAGGTGGTGTGGTTATAGATATAAGACGATTATTAGCCTCCACTTGGGGCCTCCAGGGACCTGTCAGGATCCTATCCTCAAGAGAACACATACCACAAACCTCATAAGGAAATTGAGAAGCGCCAAGAAGCTGCACTATCTAAACATTTCCCAGTCTGTGGTCTCCCATTAAATTTACTAAGACGATATCCTTTGAGCTTGTTCCCCAAAACTGTAACTTTGATGATGTTTATGTCAAAAGTTATGTCTAGAGTGTGTTGTTTCACAATGACTGCAACTCAACACTTTTTCCAGTGGTTGTAACTCTCATTTGGCATTTAGCATATATTTCTTAAATTGGTAGATTCCGTTTCATGTATTTATTGTCTTGTCTCCAAAGTCATCTGTCATTGAGACCAGAAATAATCTTCATACCTGCTGTTTCTATCACAGTGTCTGGCATCTAGTCGTTGCTCAGTAGAAAAAAATGTCCAGACAAATGAAAACCAATGAGATGATCCTACAAAAACATCCATTTAAGGTAGCTAAGAAATCACAGATTACAGAAATGCAGCTAGAGCAATCACACAAATATTAATTATTCTTTGCATCCCTAGTTTTTAAGTGTCAGAAGGTATTTTCAATGGGATATTTTTTAAAGGAGTTCATTTATAGATATCTTCCTGGTGCACAATGCAGACTTTTTAAAAATAGTAAATAAAAGAGCAGAGTGCCTTTCAAGGGCCATTCACAGTTATTTCATCAACTTCATCCTGTGGAAAGCATGATGCCTGGTGAACTGAAGAGGAAAGAATGAACTTTTTAGAGTTTTGACATCTCAAATGAAAATCTCTCTACAAAGCACATAGGGTTTCTGCAGCAACAAGCTGCCGTTGTAAACATTCTCTGGCAGAGGTGGGGATGCGTGGGCGTATCTCTTAGTTCTCACGTCTATCAACTCCAGGTGACATCTTCTGCTGTGAGGAAAAGCACATCAGCCTGGAAGGCAATAAGTAGCTGGTAGCAACCACATTGGAGCATCTGGAACAGATTTCAGGCAACTTCAGTTTACCAAGGAGGAGAGAGATTTTCCCACCCCTTCTTCCTGTCTTTGAAATTCAGGGCCATGAATCCAGCAGTGGCTAAGACAGTAGGGGACTAAGCAGGGTTAGGGATGGTGAAATCATCCCATCCGTCAGGTGTCTGATGGCAGGTTGGTAATGATTAAACTTAAATTTCCACATACCCAATGAATCAGTAATATGATTGTGATAGCAAAGATCTCTGAAACTAGGTCAGATATGATAACTGTAATAACTCCCCATTACTGGGTGCTTATTTTGTTCCAGACATTGTGCTAAATCATTTACATGTATCTTCTCAACAATTCTGTATGTGAAAATCCTAATCCTAACCCTGGCTAGTGAGTTATCCCCGGCAGGCATTTGAACCTAGGTCTTGGCACAGTTCGTATGTTTAAACAGTATGTCATATTGGCTCCTTAAAAAGCACATTGAAAATGTTCCGGTTCATCAAGTTCCACTCCCTCAGTAACTGAATTCTAAAACAGTTCTTCAAATAAATTTATTAGTAGTGCATTAATAGCATGAAATATCACCAATAAAAAAGGAACATTTAGAAACAAAGCCGAAAATGTTAACTTTCAATTGAAAAATGGGCAAAAGCCTGGATTAAGACATTCGTAGGAAAGAAATGCGAAAAGTGGAGAAATATATAAAAATGTTTTAGCTCATTAATTAATTCAAAGATATGCAAATGACGTATTTTTATGCTTACCATGTAGAGAAAGATTAAAAAGACGTCGATCTCCAGTGTTGCAAAGTTAATAGGAAGTCAGACCTTGAGAATAGTGGCCCAGGATGCTACAACATATCTGAAGGCAGTTTGATAATTGTGTGCCAAAAGCCTCAAAATTGCTCATAAACTATAACTCATATTTGAGTTCTTCTAATTTCTTCTGAAGAAGCCATTGCAGGAAGACACACAGTGATGCTCGGTCTAAATGGCTGACTCCTGTTAGAGAAGGGGTAAGAATATTGTAGATTCATGTAATAGAATATGCCTCTAAAATTCGATGTTTATCAAAATTTACTGAACTGGAAAACTTCGTAATATAGGAATTGAAAATGATGGCTTCTGAAATAGCATATGGTAATATATCCATTTTAGAGAAAAGAAAAATAGAATCCCTTTTTCCTCCTCTTTTCCCTCCTCTTTCTTCTCTTCCTCTACTTCTGTATCTCTCCTCTTCGGTTTCTCCATGCTCTTTCTTCTCTCTGGAAGTTAATGCACTAAAATATTAACAATGATTATATATGCATGGTGGGATTTGGGGAATCCCCACTGTCTTGTTCTCGTATAATGCATTAATTTTATAACCTGGGAAAAAAGCGCACCAGTGAAATTCATTTAGGCAAAAAATATTTTTAAATCTCAAAGTATTTGAAGTGTCTTTGCCCATATCTATATGTGTGGTAATGTGTCCAAATAGCAGAACATGTCCAGTCCCTAAGGATATTGAACACCCTGTAACTAGCAGCAGAGCGTTGTCTGACACAGCACCGAAACGTGAGAGGATGGTGCAAAAAGACTGGGCAGGGTTCCGCTCTGCTTTTCACAGGGTCTCTGGGAGTCAGAATCCTCTCTATGGCACTAACGACAACAAAGGATATTGGTTAGGTGCAGATTAGAGTCCATACGTCATATTCCTTCATTACATTGCTATTTGCCATGGAGATGTTAACACAATTCCAAAAGGCCCATTCTGACTTGAATTCTGCCATCCTGCACAAGACGTTTGTCTTTTATCATCTTCCTTTCCACTTTCAAGCGTTTCTGTCTTGCACCTGCCTGCCTCCCTTCTAGTCCCTCACAGAGGAAGTGTGATTCTTTTTCTTCAGAGCTGAGTCTGCACTTCCTCCAGGGCTCTGTTTTTGTCATTATTACCCTTGTTTCTCACGCAGGCATCTGTGATTCTTGCCTCTGTGCCACTTCCGTCTCTCACGGACTTCTCCTTTCTCTGTGGGACAGGACAAATAAGTGGCTAGTTCTCATTTCCTGACTTTATTTCCTCACTAACCTCTCCCCTTTTCTTTGAAACTTCCATAAGTTATTTTCTGACCAGCTCCTTAAACCTCCCCCCTCTCATAACCTCTCTTTTAAAAAATGACAATGATTTCCTAATTGATAGATTTTATTTTTATTTGGGAAATTAAAAAAAAATAATGTAAAGTGTGAGGAGCAGAATCACAGTCATCCCACACAGCCTCTTACTGTTAGCATCCTGTCTACTTTATTAGCTTCTCAATTATTGCATTAATCTTTTCCTTTTATGTTTTCAATCACTGTGATTATCTCAAGCATCCACATCTGCCCCTGATTTCGTTTTTCAGTGATGTTTATTCTCCTCTTTGCTATTGGTAACTTATTTCTATATTATTATTTCTTTGGGCCTGCTTTCCCCTCTTTTAAAATATCCTATTGCTTTATCATACTTTCTTTGGGTTTCTTTTTATTTATTCATCTTCCTATTCACCTGTTCTATAAAGCGAATTATTTCTTCAGCATTTCTTATCATTCTTCGGCTTATGTTTTCTTCTAGGTGGAATAGGTGGCTCAACCCTCCATTCCTGCTTTCCTTCCATCCTTCCTTCCTTCCTTCCACCCTTCCTTCCGTCCTTCCTTCCTTCCCCCTTTTCTTATACTGTAGTTTATGTGCTGAGTTTAATGCCATTTCTTTTTATCTTACTCTTGGTTGACAGGCTATTTTACTCTAAGAAGGAGTGAATGACCATCTTCCAGTTGTGTCTGAGAGTCACTTGTTTTTTCATTTAAACTACAGTGTCCAGGAGGACTGTTTTGTGTCCTATCCATTTTTTGAAGCCCAAGGGTAGAGTAGGGGTGGGAGAAGAAATGGACGGAGGTTTTCTTAGAGTTTCTGTGATGGTTGGGCTCTTTCCTGCTTCAGAGATTGTGTCACACACACAGGTTCACTTCATCTGAGATATAAGCAATTCCTGTGTTGAATGCTCTTGGACTTTGGCTCATTTCCTCAATTTAATGAGTACCTGGGAGATTTCACATCTCTATCAACCCTATTTTCTCTGGCCCTGTCTCACTGGTTTTTCTCCCAAAGTCGTACCCATTATGTTCCCATTCATATTGTAGTAGATTGTTTACTTTTTCCATCCTGCATGCCTCTTTGCGATATGACTTTGCTGGTCTATCCTTTGAATGTGAGCTAGCCTTGTGACTCACTTTAACCAATAGAATGTGGCAGAAGTGACATTTTTCTAATGATGAAGTTGTCCACTGATGAGGTCACCTTCCATCTTATGCTTTCGGCTCTGAAAATCCTCCTGCCATCATGTAAGGAAGCCCAGGCTAAACTACTGAATGACCAGAGACTACATAGGAGAGAGGCTCGACTCACAGCCTGCGCCAAGCCCCACAAGAGAGGAATGCCATCTTATGTCCCCCAGCGCTAAGGGAGTTGCCGGATGACTGCTGCTGGATGAGTGGCCCCAGGTGAGACCAGCAGAAGAACCACCAGCTGAGCACAGCCACAGAATCATGAGAAATCTTGAGTCATTCTTTCAAGCTACTGCATCTTAGAGTGGTTTCTATGCAACAATGTATAATCAGTACCTGAAAGTCGGACGTACTCTAAGTACAACTTAAAACATGTGGCATTGGCTTTGGGACCAGGCAGTGGAGCAGAGACCAGAAAATGGTAAAGAGACTCTTGAAGGTGGCAGAAAGGACTACCTGAGTTACGTGTTATGTAAACTCGCAATTCCCCAAAATTTATCTCCAGTTATTGTGAAGCATCCTGAAGGTGACAAGGCTGAGTTAAAAATTGAGACAGTCATTTGTGTGTGTCTATTGATTCCACATTTAAAAGGACATGTTGATGCCCACTTGTGTGCATAGCAGCATTATTCATGATAGCCGAGAGGTGAAAGCAACCCACATGTCCATCAGTGGGTGAATGGATAAACAAAATGTGGTATATACATACAATAAAATATTATTCAGCCTTAGAAGAGAAGGAAAATCTCTCATATGCTGTAGCACAGATGAACCAACCTTGAGATATTATGCTAACTGAAATAAGCTAGACACAAAAAGACAATATTGCATGGTTCCATTAATACAAGGTAGCCAAAGGAGTCAAATTAATAGAAACAGAAAGTAGAATGGTGGTTACCAGGGGCAGCGGGAAGGGTAAGGTGGGGAGGTGTTCAATGGGTAAAGAATTTCCGCTTTGTAAGATGAAAAAGTTCTGGAGATCTCTTGCATAACAACGTGAATATACTTACTATTAATGAACTATACACTTAAAAATGTTAAAAATGGGGGCCAGCCCTGGTGGCCCAGTGGTTAAGTTCTGTGCACCCCACTTCAGCAGCCCAGGTTTGATTGCTGGGCATGGACCTACACCACTCTTCAGAGCCCATGCTGTGGCAGTGACTCACATACCAAATAGAGGAAGATTGGTAACAGATGTTAGCTCAAGGTGAATCTTCCTCAGCAAAAAAAAAAAGAAAAGGTAAATTTTATGTTGTGTGTTTCTTGTTTGTTTTACCACAATTTAAAAAATAATGGGGGAGGAGGAGGAAGGACATGTTGATAGGATAAGGGGTAGGTCCTGATTGTAGATGACGAATTTGAAAGTTTATGAATGTGCTTCACAACAATAATAAATATAACAACAGTAAAAGTAACAAAAACAGTTGTCATTGTATAAGTATGCTTTTTGGTGAGGAAGCTTGTCCCTGAGCTAACATCTGTTGCCAATCTTCCTCTTTTTTTTTTTCTCCCCAAAGGCCCCCAGTACATAGTGGTCTATCCTAATTGTAGGTCATTCTAGTTCTTCCGTGTAGGACGCTACCACAGTGTGGCTTGATGAGCGGTGTGTAGATCCATGTCCAGGATCCGAACTGGTGAACCCCAGGCCGCTGAAGTGGACTATGTGAACTTAACCCCTTGGCCACAGGGCCAACCCTCCAATTGTCATTTTAGGAACATTATTAATTCTTTTTCTTAAAATTTTTTCAATTTATTTTTTTATTGAGGTGACATTGGTTTATAACGTTATGTAAATTTCAGGTGTACATCATTATATTTTGATTTCTGTGTAGATTACATCATGTTCACCACCCAAAGACTCATTACTATCCATACACATGTGCAAATCACCCCTTTCACCCTCCTCCCTCCCCACTTCCCCTATAGTAACCACCAATCCAATCCCTGTTTCTACGTGTGTGTTTGTTGTTTTTATCTTCTATTTATGAGTGAGATCATATGGTATTTGACTTTCTCCTTTTGACTTATTTCACTTATCATGATACCCTTAAGATCCATCCATGTTGTCATAAATGACCAGATTTCATCTTTTTATGGCTGAGTAGTATTCCATTGTGTATATATACCACATCTTCTTTATCCGTTTGTCCCTTGATGGGCACCTAGGTTGCCTCAAAGTCTTGGCTATTGTGAATAAGGCTGTGATGAACATGGGGGTGCAAGTATCTTTATGCATTCATGTTTTCATGTTCTTTGGATCAATACCCAGCAGTGGAATAGCTGGATTGTATGGTAGTTCTATTCTTAACTTTTTGAGGAATCTCCATACTGTTTTCCATACTGGCTGCACCAGTTTACATTCCCACCAGCAATGTATGAGAGTTGTTCTGTGAATGTAAGCATTGGATAAAATTGAACGTAGGAAGCTCATGTAGCCACACATAGTACTTGTTAGAGTCAAACTCTTAACTAAGGAGTAGTTCTCCCCCTGCTGGTCATCTTGGAATTCTCATTTTTAGGAAATAACCAGGACAGCTGGAATAAGCATGTTTCCGCTAAGATTCAGTGCTTGCGTTCGCCAAAATATTTCCTGTAGAGACACTAAACTCCCATAGCTACTATCTGAAACTATTCATTCATTTATTCTTCCATTTCTTAAAATGAACACACAGTTTCATTCAGCAACCTTTCTTAATCCCTAATGTGTGGCAGGCGCTGTGCTAAACACAGGTTTCAAAGGTGACATTTGGTGTGGACAAAGAGTCCACACCAAACCTAGGTTTGCCATCCACTAGGGTAACACAGACAGGTTAATCATTAAATCAAATGCGGTGGAGAGCTCCACGGGTGATGGAAGTCGTCCACACACTCGAGTGAAAGAATTGGGGCACAAAGGAGGCAGGAAAGGGGTTCGGCAGAAATATAATTAGTAAATTGGACTCCTGCCCTTAGAATTCACTAAGAAGAGGTAAACTGGTCATACATAGGCACGCAAATATATTAGTTGTCAAAGAGCATTCTCTTTTTTTTCTAGTTGAACTTTTTAAAAGCGGCTTTTTATTTTGAAAGAATGACAGACTCACAGGAAGTGGCAGAGGAAGTACAGATAGTCCCTGTATCCTTCACCCAGTTTTCCCAGCGATCACATCTTCAAAACAGGAAGTTGACAGTGGAGTAAAGTGCGTGCATAGTTCTAGGGCACTTTATCCTTTGTTCAGATTTGGTAAGCACCAGTACGATCAAGATGCGGAAGTACTCATTCCGTCACCACCAAGACCTCCCAGTGCTACCCCTGGACAGTCACGCCCACCTCCTCCCTCCACCACCCCTAACCCCCCGCCAGAGTTAATCTCTTAAAAGATGACATGAGCCTCTAGAGACAACATCTAATAGAGAGACATAGAAATGTAAATCAAATGCAGGAAATAAACTAAGGTATATTGTCATTTCAAGAATGTTATATAAATGGAATCAGGCAGTATGTGACTTTTTTATATTGACTTCTTTTTTTGCACATAGTACAACGTCCTTGAGATTCATCTAAGTTGTTGCACAGGTAACTAGTCTGTTCTTTTTTTTTTTATTGCTGAGTAGTATTCTTGTTATGGATGTACATAGTTTGTTTAAACAGTCACCTATTATGGGACATTTGGTTATTTCCAGTTTTTAGCTATTACATATAAAACTGCTAAGAACAATCACATGCAGGTTTTTGTGTGGACATAAGATTTCATTTCTCTGGGATGAATGCCCTTGAGGACAATTGCTGGGTGGTATACTAAATGTATGTTTAGGTTCTTTTTGAGACACTGCCAAGCTATTTTCCAGAGTGGCTGTACCATTTTACGTCACCACCTGCAACATACAAAAGATCTGGTTTTTGCTCTTCCCAGAACGCCAGCATTCTGGGTTTCCACTAGAGTTCCTTTCTGTTGTTTTGATAGGTGTGTGATATCTCACAGTGATCTCAATTCGCATTTCCCTCTTTGCTAATGATGTTGAATATCTTTCCATGTGCTTATGTGTCGTGTATGCATCCTCTTTAGTAAAATATCTTTTCAGGCCTTTTGCTTATTTTCTAATTGGATACTTTATTTTTTTACTATTGTGCCTTGAGACTTCTTTGTAAATTCTAGATGTGAGTTCTTTATCAGATATGCGGTTTGCAAATATTTTCTCCTAGTCTGTAGTGTGTCTTCTCACCCTCTGAACAGGGTCTTGTGAAGAAAAAATGCATTTAATTTTAATGAAGTCTAATGTATCCATTTTTTTTCCTCTTATGGATCGTGTTTTTGGTGTCAGGTCTAAGAAATCTTCACCAAGCCTTAGGCCCCAAAGATTTTCTCCTATGATTTCTTCTTAAAGTTTTATGATTTTATATTTTATATTTAAATCTATAATCCAAAAATTTGAATTAAATTTTGCGTGAAGTCTGAGGTTTAGGGCAAGGTTCATACTTTTGTCTATGAATATCCACTTGCTCTAGCACCGTGCGTTGAAAAGGCCATCCTTGCTCCATTGCACCACTTTTGGACCTTTGTCAAAAATCGCCTGGGTGTATTTTTATGGGTCTATTTCTGGATTGCCTATTCTGATCCATTGATCTATGTGTCTATCCCTCCACTGACATCACAGTCTGTTTACTGTACTCATATAGTAAGTCTTGAAATTGAGCACACTGGATCCTCCCACTCGATTCTTCTTTTTCAAAATTGTTTTAGCTATTCTGGGTCCTTTGCTTTATTCGTATAAACTTTAGAATAATCTTGTCCTTATAAACCAAGTATCTTGCTGGGACTTTGACAGCAAGTGCAATAACCTTATACATCAGTTTGGGGAGAATTGATATCTTGTCTATGCTGCGTCTTCCAATCCCTGACCACAGTGTATCTCTGCATTTATTTAGATCTTTGATTTCTTTTTTTTTCTTAGATTTTATTTTTTTCCTTTTTCTCCCCAAAGCCCCCTGGTACATAGTTGTATATTCTTCGTTGTGGGTCCTTCTAGTTGTGGCATGTGGGACGCTGCCTCAGCGTCGTTTGATGAGCAGTGCCATATCCGCGCCCAGGATTCGAAACCAATGAAACACTGGGCCGCCTGCAGCGGAGCGAACGAACTTAACCACTCGGCCACGGGGCCAGCCCCAGATCTTTGATTTCTTTACTCATTGTTTCCTAGTTCCAGTATGTTTTTATTAGAGATACACCTAAATATTATTTTTAGCAATTGTAAATGGTATTATATTTTAAATTGGGGTCTTCAAATGGTCTATACTAGTGTATAGAAACACAATTAATTTTTGTATATTGATCTTGTGTCTTGCAACCTTGTTGAACTCTTTCATTAGTGCTAGGAGGTTATTTGTAGATTCCTTGGGAATTTTTAGGTAGACAGTCACGCCATCTGCGAATAATGAGTTTTATTTTTCCCTTTGTGATCTGCATGTCTTTTACTTCCTTTCCTTGCTTTATTGCACTGCTAGAAGTTACTGCACCGTGTTGAGTAGTAGTGGTGCATGAACATCCTTGCCTTGTTCCTGATCCTAGCAGAGAAACACTGTCATTCACCTTTAAGCACGATGTTAGTTGTAGGTTTTTTGGCAGATGTTGTTATTCTCTTTTGACAGAAACATATGTAACACTTTAATTTATCCACCACTCTAACATGTAAGAAATTATTTTATTTAATTTTTCTCAATCAATTTAAATCTGAACGTTAGTTATGTTTATGATGAGCATCCATTTTTTTGTATAAAAAGAGTAGTTATCTTTTTAAATACTAGAAAAATTATTAAATAATAGAAAGAAAAACTTGCACTCTTGGTAAAATTTTATAGCAACCATTGGCATATTAATAAGTACTTTTAAATTTCACCTTGTAGCCATTATACGAAAAGCAGTCATCACATTGCTAATTAGCTGATCAATTACTTTAAAATATCTTTTGTGCCTTCTCTTGGGTGGTATCTTTTCCTTCTCATAATGAAGTCTTCATCCTTATGAATTAGATTAAAGTAAGAAAAGAAAAGAAGTTAGTAACTATAGTTGGTTCTTACAATTATGTTTATGTAGGATTGATAAGTTATAATCACTTTGCCAAAAAACTGAGCTGACTCTCATCTTATTGATAGGATAAAGTGGATGACACAAAAACTTTCAAATATTACTAGATTTCAGTGAAATATCATCACAGGATATCTTCAGTTTAGGAAATACTAGGGGCGTATGATAGTCATGACCTAGATATACAGATGCCATGGGAATCCCTTGGCAACCATGCCTGTCCCTTTGAATATCCACAGGGAGCACTGACCACTGGGAGGGACCATTTGCAGGAGCATCAGATGAGACAAGGGCCCTCGCTTGTATCTCGAGGTCACTGAAGTCTGGGCAAGTCAGTAGAGACCTTCCCCAGGCATGTGGAAGCTCTCAGAATGGCCGGCAATGGCTGCAGATGCCACTGGGCACATTTCTGTGAACTGTCTGAACCATCTTTTTTCAACTAGCTTTTGCTTTAACACCAACAGTGACATCAGAGGACAAAGAGCCCAGAAGTTATAGCTAGCTACTTAGAGTTCAATTGGTTCTTGAGATACAATTTGTCCCTGAGTGCTGCATCTCTCCACCCAGCAGGTGGCAGTAAGGGATCATGGGAAATGCTGTAAGGAGCATCAGCGTAAAGGACCTTGGCATTTACTTAGGGCTATTTGGAAAGGTAGTTCCCAGAGGATATAGGACATCATGCTAATCTGAAGGTAGCTTTTAATTTGAATATCACCTGATATGCTGTTTTATTTGGTGCCTCTAAACTGGTGATGTGGTATCTACTGTTTGAGCATAAAACAAATTTACAGCAGAGCTGCTTTAGTTGAATAGGGGCACGAAGCCTGGAGCTTAACTTAGTGCCACTCTGCCCCCAAACATCAAACCTTTGGGAGTTCGAAAACCTTTTCTCTGCCTCAGCCTCTCATCGGAACAACAGACTGTAATGCTTACTAGTCACTCCCACCTAGGTGTCTGACAGTCATCTCAAATTCAACATGTTCAAACCAGGCAGTGGTGTGCTGGATCCAGCCTCTATGGGCTCATAAAAGCCAGCTGATAATTTGTCAGAGATTTTGCAAGCTGATTGACTTTACATTGGTAGTTTAAAATTGACTGTCATGGAAGCATTTACCATAGAAATCTATTGCTACAAACCAGGACCTTCCACTTCCTCCAGCTGGTTGTTACATATTTACCAATATTCCACTGATCCAAATACACTTGCAATACCTCTTCTCCTGCTCACATGTCCTATCAATTCCTAAACCTCTGATTATCTCATTCTCCAAAGCCCAGTTCAAATTCACCTCCACCCATGGTCAACTGATACTTGACAAAGGGGCCAAGAATACTCAGTGGAGAAAAGACAGCCTCTTTAAGAAATGGTGCTGGGGAAATTGGATATTCATCTGCAGAAGAGCAAAACTGAATCACTATCTCACAGCACTCACAAAAGTTAACTCAAAATGGATTAAAGACTTAAATGTGAAACCTGAAACCATAGAACTCCTAGAAAGAAGCATAGGGGAAAAGCGTTTTGACATTGATCTTGGTAATTTTTTGGATGTGACACCTAAAGCACACACACACTCACACAAAAGCAAAAATAAGCAAGTGGGACTATATCAAACTAAAAAGCTTCTGCCCAGCAGAAGAAATGATCGACAAAATGAAAAGGCAACCTACTGAATGGGAGGAAATATTTGCAAACCACATACTTGATAAGGGGGTAATATTCAAAATATACACAAAACTCATACAAGTCAATAATAACGTAATAATAATAATGAAATTTAAAAACAGGCCAAGGACATGAATAGACATTTTTCCAAAAAAAGATATTCAAATGGCTAGCAGGTACATGAAAAGGTGCTCAACGTCCTTTGAGCAAGGAATCATCAGGGAAATGCAAATCAAAAACACAAGGAGCCATTACCTCCCACCTGTTAGAATGGCTATAAAATCAAAGAGACAAGAGATAACAAGCGTTGGCAAAGATGTGGAGAAAAGGGAGCCTTGTGCACTGTTGGTGGGAGTGTACATTGGTGCAGCCGCTATGGAAAACTGTAGAGAGGTTCCTCAAAACATTAAAAATAGAGCTACCATATAGTTCAGCAACCCCACTTCTGGGTATTCATCCAAAGGAAATGAAATTACTGTCTTGAAGAAATATCTGCATATTCACTGCAGCATTATTTACAAGAGCCAAGACATGAAAACAACCTAAATATCCATCGATGGATGAATGGATAAAGAAAATGTGCTATGTGTATATATATACAAAAGAGTATTATTCAGCTATAAAAAAGAAGGAAATCTTGCCATTTGCAACAACATGGATGGACAGTGAGGGCATTATGCTAATTGAAATAAGTCAGACAAAAAAAGACAAATACTGTGCGATCTCACTCATATGTGGAAGATAAACAAACACAGAGATGCAGAGAACAGATCAGTGGTTGCCAGAGGCAGAGGGTGGAGGAAATGGTGAAGGTGTTCCAAAGGTAAAAGCAAAAAACACAAATTCACCTCCTCCTGCAGTGACATTGAACTCTCCCCACTGCCCACCCCTGGCCACTCCCCCCCCATGCCTCTGGCTTCCTAAGGCACTTTGTTTACGTCTCAGGGTAAAATACCCTTATTTTGTAAGGTGTGTTTCTCAAGAGTCTAGTGACTAGGCACTAGACGGTGAGTTCCTGTGGGGCCTTTGAGGCCTGTGACCGAGACATCATGGTGACCTCAGTGCCCATGGAAGAACTTGACACATGGTTGACGCTCCATGGTTGTGGTTTTGGTTTTTGCCACAGAATAACTTGGCAATTCTTTTACGTTCACCATCTTACCCCGACCAAATTGTTAACATCATTTTTCACTCCTCATCTTCATTCATCCTGCTGTATTTGTTACAGTACTCAAACCATGACCTGGGGTGTGCCCCACAGCCACCTCCCGTCTTCTTCTCCATCTTTGTGTGTGCTCTTCCCTGTCCCTGTGGAGTGTCTGTCTCCGCTTCCCTCAAGGTCTTCTTCAAATGCCATTTCTTCTACGGAACTTTTTTCTCCTTCTCCTTTCAATTCCGCTACGCCAAGTAATCTGATCTCTCCACAGCATGAGTCTTTAAATTTGTCCACTAACTCCTAAAATTCCGTTAAAAGGGGAAACTGAACTAATCCGCTGTGGTTGACTAGACCACAGAGGAATGCTTGAGTTCATGAAGAATATTCTGAGAGCCTTGCCAAGGTCACTCCCGTGTCCAGACCAAACAGGAGTGTGAATGATGGATAGAGATTTCGGATGTGGGGTATCAGGAAGGGGAGGAGGGCAGGGCTGGTGGGGCTCGTTCTGCCTGTTTAAAGTGGTTGCCTTTCTGACAGCTCCCCGGAGGTGAGAGGGCCGTTTGTTCCCTCATCCATATCAAAGGTGCCCTCAACACCCTGCGGGCCAGGTCTGTCAGCCTTCCTCATAAAACCATGTTTGGAGAGATATCTCTGGGGAGGGAATTTTGGTTTGAAACTGGAAGAAAGCAAGCCTGAAACTTAATTGGGAAGTAGGAGATATATCGAGGGGGAAAGGCAACAATTTTGAAGTGGAAAATGTCTTGGGGAGTAAAAATAGTGGCTTTTAGGAGGCATCTGAGGCAGTTCTACCGCTTACCCTCTCATCAGCTGACTTCCTGTGCCCCACTGGGACTGTCTTCCGAGGGCTGATTGCTGTCTTTGATGCCTCTAACCTTTCTAACCTGCCCGTGTCACTACTCAGGCCATGGATGCTAGGAGTGCAGGAAGACAGGCAGCTTAGCAAAGAGTTAAAGAAGTTCTGTTTTGGGAAAGCTGACCTATCAATCACTCATCAAGAATTCATGGAGCATCTGTTCTGTGCTAAGAACAGTGACAGGTGCTGCGGTGGAGAGAGGATACAAAAATAAATATGACGTCGATTTTTGGGGGGGTGCTTTGGGTAAAGTGAAAGGTTTTCATTTGTGTGAGAAAACAACATAAAGAATGAAGTCATTTGGCCAGCCCACGGGCAAAGTAGTTAAGTTTGCACGTTCCACTTCGGCGGCCCAGGGTTCACTGGTTCGGATACCGGGTGCAGACATGGCACCAATTGTCAAGCTATGTTGTGGCAGGCGTCCCACATATAAAGTAGAGGAAGATGGGCACGGATGTTAGCTCAGGGCCAGGCTTCCTCAACAAAAAGAGGAGGATTGGTGGCAGATGTTAGCTCAGGGCTAATCTTCTTCAAAAATAAATAAATGAAAAAAAAAAGAATGAAGTCGTTCCTTACTTTAAAAGGGAATTTACTTTCTGACTTTTAACTCCCCTCACTCATTCCTCTTCTTCCATTCAATTTTGCACACTTTCATTAAATCCATGCTGTGTGCTAAGCATTTTGATAGCTCTGAGGGATCCCCACTTGAACTTTTTTCCTGCAAGGAGCTCACTGCCTAGTGCTGGAGGCAGATCCACGAACTTCTAGTCTTAATCCCTGAGAAGTTATAATAAACGGGTGTGCATGGTGCAATGAGAACATACAGGAAGGAGGAAGTTGAGAAGGCATTATGGAGAACGTAACATTTCACTGCTACTTCTTTCTCTTTTAGACATAAACTTTTTCATCACTGCCTACTTGGCAGGTCCTGGCATCCCTGATCCAGAGAGAGAAAGTAAACAAACTTTTCCAATAGGAAGAGAACACTCCATGTGACAATCACACTTTTCCACAGGGCCTGGACGCGGGCTGCTCTCAACACAGAGCACAGGGGGCCACTGCCCATCATCCACCACCTGCATTGAGCAGAGACCTATTTCTCACTCCCATCTCTGTCCCTAATGGATGTGCTACTCCTTCTTTCTGTTAGTTCTAGGGGGTCTAAAGTTCCTGTTTTTGTGACCTGACATTCCCTCATGAAAGATTCTTTTAGTGTATGTTTTGTAATTTTGAGTTGTGAACTCATCTTTATCTGTGGAAATTCTCCACCGCCTGGCTTGGGGATGTGCCTCTCTACAAAGGATTCCAGTTTGCTTTAGTCAGGCACCTTGGACATATTAGCATCTTGAGACTAACTTTTATATTAATCTCCCAGCTTGGGGGTTTCCAGACCACATAAGTAGTGCTATTTCAAATCTCAAACTGCTTATGAGGAGGGCCACAGCGACAAATGCCAGAGGACATTTTTTTCCTATCCAGGCAAACCAAACTGCTTCTCTTGTGCCAGTGGGTGGATTTTTCTAGTCCACCCGTCCCTTGAGGGTTTGGTTCAGCAAGTGTTCTGGCTTTATTGGGGCAGGAGCATGGGATGGTTTGTCTTATTTTCATCTCCACCTCCTGGCATCAGACCTTCATATTTGGTGCTCATGTGGGTGCTAAGACCCCAGACTCTTGGTTCCTGGAAGAGAAAACCCTCTGCCCTCCCAGGTAGACTCAGTGTTATTTTGCATTCACAGCTGTAGTTTTTGATTTTTTATGATTTGAAAGCCCTATAGAATTGCCTTTTTTTCTTGAGAGCTCAACAATGCATTTTAACGAATGTTGGCTATACTTTACCCAGAATTTCTGGGTTCATAGTGGGAGAAGGTTATCTGAGTTATCTACTGCCCAGAAACAGAAATCCATCCAGAAAATCCTTAATATCAAAGGATTATTCAAGCAGTCCTGAGCATGCACAGACACATACAACAACAGGGTGGGACCCGTGGCAGCTGCCCCTGACCTGATTATTTGTATCTCTATAGGAAGGCAGAGATTCAGGAGACCGTGCTCTATAATCCTGCTTCTGCCTGATCCTCCCCCTGGCGGAAACAATTTATTACAGGCATGACCCCAATCACCAGTTTTAGTGTACAAATATGTTCACTTTTCTTTATTTTTCTTTGTAATCATTTTAAATGTAACTACCTTTATTAAAAGAATCTAGGGACCCGCCCCCGGGCTGAGTGGTTAAGTTCGTGCCCTCTGCTTCCGTGGCCCAGGGTTTTACGACTTCAGACTTTGGGTGCAGACCCAGCACTGCTCATCAGGCCACGCTGAAGTGAGGCGGCATCCCACATAGCAAAGCCAGAGGGACCTGCAACTAGAATATGCAACTACGCACTGGGGGGCGTTGGGGAGAAGAAGAAAAAAGATGGGCAACAGATGTTAGCTCAGGGCTAATCTTTAAAAAAAAAGAAAGAACCGAAAGTCTCTTTTTTGAGGCCTCACCCTCCCGAGAAAATTATTTAAGAGCTCCTGGGGATTTTTAAAAATTTATTTATATATGTTTTAATTTTTTATTTTTTATTGCAGTAATAATGGTTTATAACATTATATAAACCTGAGGTGTATATCGTTACGTATTTCGATTTCTGTGTAGACCACATCATGTTCACCACTCAAAGTCTAGTTACACTCCATCACCACAAACATTCGCTTCATCACTAGGGATTATTTAATTAAAGGGAGTCAGTCCTCTTCCACGCCCCCGACGGAATTGCTCTGTCCCTCAACACAGCTATTATCAGTCACTGCCACATGGTGGCGCTGTTGAACATGGATCCTGTAGGGTCCAGGAGCCGGTTATTGCTACAATTTCATCCTTGCTGGTACCTCGTTTGGACAGCAAGGATACAGCTCTTTTAGTTCACTACCAGATTTACAGCAACAGCTTTCTAGACTATGACAGAGTAGCTGGTCCTGAGGGCTTTTTAGCCTCAGCCAACTGCTGTGCCAAACTGGCTCTTTCCGCCCAGATTCTCCCTGCCCTCGTGCTTTGCGGTATTCTTTAGACGGCAGATATTTCTTCCAAGGATATTAAACTCCCCATTTGTTTCACTTCTCACTAAATGCTAATAAAAATAATAACTTTCATTGATATAGCACCTTACCATTTCATAATTTATTGATACTCAAAAGCCACTTTATGCAGACAGCACTGAAGCCCAGAGAGGGGAGGTGACTTTCCCCGGAGAATTCTATAAATCGATACAAAAACTGGAACCCCACTGTTCTGCGCACCAACACCATGCCTTTCTGACACTAACTCTTGCCGTGTAGTAAGTGGTTTGAGTTAAAAACCAGTTATCTCTTGTACATCTACACACATCCTGGCTTGTTTAAGTGTGGTTTCCATCACTAATGATGTGTTCTTAATCGTCTGGATTCTGTAGTTGCAAACACAACAGTAGTGGTTCTCAGAGTGTGGTGCCTGGAGCAGCTGTCTCAGCATCACCAGGGAACTTGGCAGAAATGCAAATTCTCAGGTCCCACCCGAGACCGACTGAATCAAAAACTCTAGAGGTGGGGACCAGTGGTCTTTGCCTAGCAAACCGTGCAGGGGTTCTCATGATGCTAAAGTTTGGAAAGCCCTGCCCTACAATGCACACAGGCTTTCATCTGTCAGGTGGTTGAGATACAGACCGTGCCCGGAGACACAAGATTTTGAAGGCCTACAAGGTGTTTGTAACTTGAAAAAAAAGTTTATCTCCAAGTGACAAAAAGAAAATACCAAACTGAAATCAAAATTAACAAACAGTTCACTAACAATCCACAACCCAAGACAATATGTCAATTAGTGAACTAATTTCAATTCTTATCATTATCTGTGTAATGTGTTTCATTAGGAATGTGGATGCATTTTAATATGTTTTACATAATGAGTAATAATGCCTCTGAAATAATTGTTTTGTTATTTAATTCTTGAATGTTGAAACTTAACTCCTCGTCATCTCTGTGGATGAAGTTTAAAAATGTGGGAAGATCATTAATTCCCAGACATGTGGTCAGAGGACCACAAACATCTGTGTAATTAAAGGAAAGAGTCAGTGATGTATGACAGTGAACTCCCACTAAAATGTCTAAAACTAAATTATTACAGGCAAGTGAAATGAGGAAAAAAACCCCAAAAGTATGTATAGTCCTATTGCGGTGGAGGGGGCTGTGCTTTCTTTCTCTTTTCTTCCTTTCTCTGCTCTTTGACCTGTGTATTCTCTAATGTGAGCAGGTAGATGTTTGAGTAACACAAGGTGCAAAGGAAAAGGAATATGTTTACAGATTGCTTATTATATGTTGGCTACTATGCGCTAGCACATCATAAATGCTTAGAGGAATCCACTGAATGCAGTACTAAATTTGATATTCACATTGATGTACAAGGCATTTATTATTGCTTCCTTTCACAGATGGGAAAACTGAGGTTTAGGAAGGTTAAATTACATTCTAAGGTCACCCAACCAGTAAATGTGGATCCGGGCTTTAAATGCCAGTCTTTCAAGTGCTAGAAACTCGTGATTTTTCCACAGCCCAAAATACCTCTCTGAGCAGTAACAATAATAGTGAATATTGTCCTGGATAATTTTTACTGTGCAAAGACTATTGATGCCATTAACTATTGCTTTGGGATCTGGAAATTTGTAAAGAAATGTAGACTTTCTATGCCAGTCTATGTAGGCATATGTACAAAATAATTATTCCTTATGTCTGAGAAGTCCAGATCTGCTATATTTGAGTTGGACTTCAAAAGCTGACATTGAACGGAACAGTTTCTTATGAGACCATCTATTCTGGGGCTTTACTACTCCCTGCTCTCTTCTAAGACTTTCAAGGCGGCGAGTCCCATCAATCTGTTTGCGTTGGTTGCTTAGCGGCAGTCTGTGGCTACTGCGGGATTCGTCAGCTCTGCAGTCACCTCCTAAAAATAGTGCTAGTACTTGATCATAAGCCTGTGTGAGAGAAGAGCCATAGATGCTATTGACAGACAATAGTCTGTTATTGTTACTGCAAACAGGGCCAGTGTCATATGAAAGGTTTTGCTCATAAACACTCTTTTCATCCAAGTCTCTACTCAGATTCTGGGAAAAACATCTCATTGAATGGTTTGGGGCTCCCCCACCTGCTAGCTCGCTGCCCTCAATATTTTAGGAAAAAGTCTAATTAAGGAATGGAGATTCAGCTCATATAATTGACTCTGCAAGAAGCTCATCCTAGCCAACAGGGATCTTTCGTTTATTTTAATCCTTTTGAGGTTGTAGATGAATACTCGCTATTCATATGACAAGATATTCTTGACATATTGAGAAGTGGAAAAAAGGTTATTAAATAGTTTGTACAGTATTTGACCATTAAAAATTCTGTTTATTAAACAATCTAGAGGGTGTACGTGAGTAGGTAAGAAAGCAGCACTGTTCAACAGAAATATGAGTCACACGTGTCACTGAAAATTCCCTAGAAGTCATATTTAAAAAGTAAAAAGAAACAGGTAAAATTAATTATAATGATATGTTAATACAATTTAAAATATATTAATTTTACACTTGTAATTATATAAAATTATATTTATTAATTATGTTTATATCGTAAAATTATATTTCACATAGAAATATGTGTTTAACATTTATATTTAAGTATATTAAAAATTTAACGTATTGATATATTTTAACAATATATTAATCTATATAATGAAATATATTATTGATATGTTTTATTTAACCCAACACAATATTATTATTGCAACATAAAATCAATATATTTTACATCTTTTTCAGACTTAGTCTTGAAGTCTGGTATGTATTTTACACTTACAGCCCATCTTAATTCAGACACTAAATTTTTGTGGGAAATATTTGATGTGTTTAGATTTCATAAAATTTTTTTTTTTTAAAGATTTTTTTATTTTTTTCCTTTTTTTCCCCAAAGCCCCCCGGTACATAGTTGTATATTCTTCGTTGTGGGTCCTTCTAGCTGTGGCATGTGGGATGCTGCCTCAGCGTGGCTTGATGAGCAGTGCCATGTCCGTGCCCAGGATTCGAACCAATGAAACACTGGGCCTCCTGCTGCGGAGCGCACGAACTTAACCACTCGGCCACGGGGCCAGCCCCTAGATTTCATAAAATTTATAGCTGAAAAACTTCATATACCCACGTTATTCCAGTCACCCATAAAAGTTTTCCAATAACTGAATTGAGTACCAATTTCAAAGTCGAATTAATTAAAATTAAATAAAGTTTAAAACTTAGTTCCTCTGTTACCCTAGACACATTTCAAGGGCTCAACAGTGTCATGTGGCTGGTGGCTACCATTCTGGACAGTAAGGTTATCCCATGAAGTCTCAAACTGCATGACTGCTCCCAGGCCTCAGAGCATGGCTCTTCCTGTTCTAAAGCCCAGGAGAGCTGAGGCTCTGCCCTCTCCTAGCTTGTCCTGCTCCCAACACCATTGATCTGTCTCCGGGCTCAGTTCCCGTGTCAGGCTCACACTGTGCAATTACACAGATGGCACACTTCATAATCCCAGGGGACACCACTCACACTGCAGTGCACCACTAGTGGCCTTCAGTGATGCTGTCAGCTCAGACAAACTTCTCACCTAAAGCCTGGTTGGTTACAGGAATCCAGAACACCCTCAGCTCCAGCTTCTCCCTCCATCGGCCTCTCTCATGATGTGCTCTGCTCCGTCTCCTCAACCTCCCTTCACATCCACCAGGATTGGAGCAGCTGGCCATGTCTCCTCTGATGATACTCCTCTCCAGGAGAGCTCTTTACCATGGACAGACACCTCCATCATAGCTCCACGATCAGGGCTCACTTGAGGAAATGTCTTGTCCTCACCTTCCAAGGTAAAGAAAGGATAAGGTCAGACTCATAATCTTGGTCCTTATCAATCAGGGCATCATCATTACTAAAGGTGAAAAAAAAATTTTGTAAAAAAAGTGGAACAGTAATTACATTCCAGAAGTGAGGTGAAGGGACACCTGACTTTATCATTAGGGAGAAGCTGTGGGAACAGTTGACTGATGGTATATCAATTGTCTCTCTTCAAAATCAGATGGAAACCTACTGGTCTCCTCGAGACTGGAAACATGAGAGGCTCCATCACAGTCAGAGACATCTCTCATCATTGAGGCCACATGACTCTAAGAGTAATAGAGTTAGCACGAGTATAAGGGAGTGTGAGTGCACACGGAAATCACTCCGGATCCTGGGAGCAGAAGTGCATCTTCACCTGCAGAAAGAATCTGCCTCAACAACTCAACGGTTTCCGTTAGACAAGTCAAATCAAGAAGAGAGAAACACATCAGGAAGGATACAGGCTTTTCTGGGATCAGAGTCAGTGACCCTTCAATGAAAGTTCAGGACAGCCAAACCTCCAAGGGAGGGGCCCTTGGGGCCACTCGGGAAAGGAGTGGCCTTGTAGGGGAGGAGGACATTTCCACCTCCCGCAAGGAGCCTGGAACGGGAGCCACAGAGATCTCTCAGAAAACTGGAGAGGGTAGGAATGGCATCAGCGCAGGAGTTTGGAGTCTAGGAGCAGTCATTTGGGGCAAGAGAGTGAAAGGCATATTTTTGCCCCAGGTCAACCACAAAAAACGAGCTGTACTTAAAAGGCAACTTTACAGCAGCTGCCACCTCCACAGAAGCCAGAGGCACAAAGCCTGCAGCCATCTTACTGCTGAGCATCCCTTACACCCTTCCTCCCACTCACTCCTATTTCTCGGGTTTACTCTCGGATTTCTCACTTTTGTCCTGCTGTCTCATGCATAGATTCTACTATTTGACCTTTGGACAATATCTGACTTTATTTTAGTTTCTTCTCAAGGCTCTGGTTCTGGGCTCCATGTTTTGAGGATGTGTTTTTCCTCACCCAGAATAGTTCTGGCATAAAGCATCACCAGAACTATTTAATCCATTGGGCAGCACAGACACAAATCCTGGAGCCTATGAGGTTTTCAGAGACCCACAAAAATGTTTGAGTCCTGAAAAAAAAAGTGTATGGACTGCAAATAATATAAGAAAGCTAGAAAATTGAATCGACAAATATAACACTATGTCAACTGTATTAATTGTTAAATTTAATGTTTAGACAAATTTCACTGCATTTGAATACAATTTTGGAAATTAGACTTTTTACTTTTTTTTTATTGAGGTAACATTGGTTTATAACTTTATATAAATTTCAGGTGTACATCATTATATTTCGATTTCTGTTAGATTACATCATGTTCACCACCCAAAGACTAATGACCATCCATCACCATACACGTGTGCAAAATCATCCTTTTTACCCTTTTCTCTCCCCCATTCCCCTCTGGTAGCCATCAATCTAACTTTTGTCTCTATACGTTTGTTTGCTGTTGTTTTTACCTTCTATTTAGAAGTGAGATCATATGGTCTTTGCCTTTCTCCCTCTGACTTATTTTGCTTAGCATAACACCCTCAAAGGCCATCCGTTTATTGCAAATGGCAAGATTTCATCTTTTCTATGGCTGAGGTGTATTCCATTGTGTATATATATCACACCTTCTTTATCCATTTGTCCCTGATGGGCACGTAGGTTGCTTCCAAGTCTTGGCTGTTGTGAATAATGCCACAGGAATTTCTTACTTTGAAACTCTTCTTTCCTGAGTATACGTGGTGATAGCTGAGAAATCATAACCAATCAAAAGTCAAATGCTACCTGTAGCCAAATAATTTCAAAAGTAAATTTATAAACATCCTTTCAAAAAATTTACAGTCAAAAATTATATTTAATGTGGGATGAGGGTTTGTTTTGATATGTTTCATATGATGCAGAGTGGAACCTCTATCGTGAAGGAACTCAGGGCCCACCAAGGCCTTAATATGACCCTGACAACCCCTCTCCCCCGAGCCCATACTGGGCCTTTCCCGTTCCTGGATAAGACAAGTCCATATGGTAGGCAGCATGGTGTGCCAGAAAGTAGGTGGAATTCCAATCTGGGACATACCAATTTCTAGCAGTGAGAAGTCTGGCTGCTACATTAGCCTCTCAGATCTTCTATTTATTTGAATATGCAGAGATTTCTAGGAGGATTACTTAAGATAACAAATGGGTCTGGTACCTATTGGGTTGGTAGTAAGGTCTAAGAAAGAGGGAAGATGGGTTAAATCCTTGTGCCCATGGGAGAACAGAATTGAACAGAGAAATAGAATTGAACTCAGGATCAAGGACCTAACTAAAGAGTTAGAAACTGCAGGAAGCTTCAGAACCTCAAATCTTATCAAATTCAGCTAGTCTGTTGGGGGAAGGATACACTTAGGATGATTATGCTAATTGGGTCTTGTGGTAAGTTGCATTATTGCTCCAAAAGATTCATTCCCTTCTCTTTAGGATAATTATGTATTCCCACCCATTGCCTTGCAGAGCCACCCTGGGGGCAGAATACACTTCCTGCACCAGAGCAGCTTGGTCATGTGACTTGCTTCTGCCAGTGGAAGTGCAAATGCCACAATGGAACAACAGCTTTAAGAGCAGGTAGGTTTGGCTCTCCCACTTGCCCTCAGTAAGGATGTAGTGTCCCAAAGAGGGGCTGTTCTTTGAGCTTGGTTCCTGGCGTGAGAGGGCACATGAAGCAAAGCCAAAGTGGCTGAGGGACAGCTGCTAACCTGGAACTGTGAGAGAGAGAAACGCTCATTGTTACAAGACACTGAGATTTGGGACTGGTTTGTCACCACAGGAAAGCTAATACAGGTGTTCAAGAGGAAAACGCCCCCAAGCGAGAGGGTCAAAGGCATTGTTCTTTTATTGATCCAATTTGAAAAAGAGGATTTTTGCATTAATCAGCAATAAAGAAAACCAGCATGTTCCATCCTCCCCAAAATGGAGTTGTGCTACTTTATAGTAATTAGCACTTTAAGAGAATTAGAAAGTTAACATTAAAGGTAGTCCCTATGTGGCCCATGTCACAGGCCATGTGGCTCCATGTCAGGATGCTGGGAGTAAAGTCATGGAGAAATCTGAACGGCCAATAAAGTTCCTTATTTGTCCCCAGTGACATCTTCTGGGATTTACTGACATAGGCATTTTGCGTTTTTCAATTACAAGTGTGAAATATTCTTTGTTGCCAGTTTGCTAGTGTTAGGAGTTCTTTGCAAGGTTCTTTCTTCACATCTTAGAAAATCAGCATTAATTACATCAACTCATGTCCCAGGGGCTTAATTTAGCATACTACTTATTTCTCTACCGTGGGTGTGAATCTCTTCTTTCTTCTCTGATCTCTAGATAAATGAGTTACATTGACTCAGAAGAATGTAACCTTTCATCAATTATAGCAAAGTTGCAACCACTAGGATTTTTTGTTGTTGTTGTTTCTGGTTTGTTTTTACTTATTGAGTGAATGCTACTTTTAAATTTCCTTAGTGTAGCCATCCGACCAGGCATTGAAATCTTAAATAGAGAGTGCGTCTGGCTTTCTTTTGGAACCTTGGAATTATTACACTAATCTGAACATTTCTGCATTATCCCATTGTCTATATATCTACCCCGTTTGTCTCACCACAATTGCGTCATTCAGTCATTCAGAAAATATTTATAGACTCCATGTCAAGTACTGTTCCACACCTTACGATACAGTGGAGAACGAGAGAAACAACATGCCGTTCTACTGGATTTAACATTGTTAGAAATGCTTAGGAAAAGATCTACGTTAGTACAGAGAATAGAAAGTCCAAAGTCATGAGGCAGGGCTGAGCTTAGAGCATCAGAGGAACAGCCCGAGACAGCATCGCTGGAATGGAGCTAACAAGGGGAGAGCGTTAGGACATGAGGCTGGGAAGGTTGAGAAAGTCTAGATCATGCGAGCTTGTGAACTATGCTAAGGAGTTTAGATTTTATTCTAAGCTTATTGGGAAGCCATGGGAGGATCTATATTTTAGAAAGATTACTCTGATGCTGCATAGAAAAAGGAGAGAAGAAGAGGAAGCAGGAGAGAGACTCATGGGGACGCAATTGGAGGAGTCCAGGAGAAGGACAATGTGACGTGGCCTGCAGTTGTGGCAGTGAAGGTAGGAAGAAGTGGTCGATTCAGCATGTATTTTTGAATGTACAACTTGCTGACTGGCTGGCTGTGGAGTGTGAGCAGGAAAAAAATCAAGGATGACACCTCAGCTTTTGGCCTGAATGAGCGCATAAGAGGCAGTAACATTAGCTGAGGTGGGAAAGATCAGGAAAGAACCAGATTGTTTTGGGGGCCTGAGGGAGAGATTATATATTTTAGCATATGAAAGTGTTGTATCCAGAGGCAAATTATCTGTTACGGAAGCTGCTACAGCCCACAAGCTGGTTGCCAGAAAGGCTGTCACCTTTCCTCCTGGGTTCCAAGTGTTTGCAAGAGTCACCTGGACACTCAGTAGACCATTTTAATTTGAAGCCAAGTGAACTTGCAAGAAAAGAAGCCTCGTAAAGTCATCTGTTAAGATTCTCATTATAAAGAGGGAGCAGGGCTAAAGACCGGGAGAAGCAGGCATACCTGTGTCATACTATGCAGGTAGTAGACCTCTCTTGTTTGTTTTTGTTTTTGTTGCCTGACTTCCGTCCTGATAATTGTACTCAGTTTCTCCTTCATGCAGAGATTGGCAAACTATGGCCTGTAGGCAACATCTGGCCTGCCTCCTAATTTTGTAAATAAACTTTTATTGGTACCCAGCCATCCTCATTTGTTGATGTAGTGTCCACAGCTGCTTTTGAGCTACAATGGCAGAGTTGAATAGACGGAGACTCTATGGCCTACAGAGGCTAAAATATTAATTATCAGGCCTTTTACAGAAAAAGTTTGCCAATCCCTGCACCGGTGGAGCCATCATCCCCCAGCTCTCAGCCCAGGCACTTTGGGTGAAGATGACTCCACTCACGCACTCCAAGGTTCACCTGGACTAGACCAGGTTCCACATTCCCTCCACCCGCATGTGGATCGGTTCAAGGGTGAGCCTTGACCCTAGCTTGTCTAATTCACGAGAGCTCAGAATTTTGCCTGAAATTCTGGGACAAGGACTATAGCTTTTTGTGCTGGTTGTGAGTCCAGAAGGATGAGCCCTAGGAGTGCTACGTGGGACAGCTTGTTGGAGACCGATGTTAACACAAGACTGAAAAGAAGAGTTCTGTAGAGAGAGAGGACTAAATCCTGGTGAGGTATTTTGAGTTCCTTCATCAAGTCCCATCTGAAGCCAGTGTACCTAGGGCTCTCCTGTTAAATTCCCTTTTCCCCCATCTCTTCCCCTTTTGCTTAAGCCAAGTTAGACTGAGATTTTTGTCATTTGTAGCTGAAAGAAACTCAATGGATATAAGTGGATATGATGCTGGATCATAATGTACCTGATTTGTTTGATATCAAGATGAAATTAAGAAATGTATGCCTTTGACATTCTCTTTCTTATATAACCCAGCTCAACTGGTTCATTTGTCAAAAAGTATCCCTGAAAGTGCGTTTTCATTCTTTTATCCTCCTATAAGTTTTTTCCCCATGCATCTCTCAGGATACTAACAGATTCTACCTTATTTCTTGGTTATTTGAAGGGAAACATTTCTACTCTATTTGTTTTAAGGTCTTTGAGAGCAGAAGCCACATCTTACTCACCACTGCAGCTCCTCTGGTACCTAATGCAATGCATAGGATCACCACGGTCAGGACTGAAAAGATGATGTGTGCCATGGTAGCACTTTGACTAGAAGCTACAAATTAAAGATGAGGCACAATGAGGTCGAGTAAGTTGAGTGAAAGAGAAGACTAGTCCTGTCCCCTCCCCACCACACTTCCTTGCCACTTCCTGGAACTAGGAGGAGAGAATGTTTAAATTAGATGCCAGATTAAAGTTTGGATTTAGATTGGAATAGATTTTTTAAATACCTGAATATAAAAATAGTATAATAGCCAAAAATAACTCAAAAGCTCTGGGATCTCCCCAAAATGTTGTAAAGAAATAGGATCAGCATATCTATCAAAGCACGTTTAATGGTTAGGGCCTGGGGTGGGTGGGAAATGAAACTATTTCCTAAGTGTATTCTACTGAATAGTCCATTCTGTAAGCTATTTACATATTCTATGCCTGACTGTTTTGTTTTGCATTTCTGGCTTTGGAATTTAAATGCAAAATATCAACTCTTTAAGAAGATATTTAAATTCTTTAAATTCTTTATTAATAAATATTAGGCCTGATGGAATAATTTATTTTTACACCCTTGACCCATACATTCCTAATAATATAATTAAATAACCTATTTAATCTACGTTTATTGAGAATCTTCCACATTCGAGATGAGGTTGAGTCCAAGAACTTTGGAGCTGATGGGGAAGAAATAGATCCAAAAACAGCTAGAGCAGTGCTTTCAAGTATGACTTTCTGTGATGATGAAAGTGTCCTATGTCTGTGTTGTCCAATATGGAAACCACTAGTCACAGGTTGCTTCTGAGCAGTTGAAATATTGCTAGTGTGACAGAGATGCTGAATTTTACGTTTTATTTAATTTTAATTCATTCAAATTTAACAGCCATATTTGTCTGCTGGCTACCGTCTGGACAGCAAAGAACTAGAATGTGGGCGAAACTGACATAAGTGACATAATACAGTTATAAACAGAGTGTTTGTTAGAGCCTTTTAAAGGAAAGAGGACTGCCAACAGCTTGGGGATTCAGGAAAGGAATCCTGGAGGTGACTTCTGGGAAGACCCTTAAAAGATGGGTAGGGTTGATTTATATGTAAATGTGTGTATACTTGAATACACACACACATGCATTATGGAAGGAGCAGAGAAAGAATTTTACAGGCAGAGGGGTTAGATTAAGCGAAGGCAAAATGTGGAAACTATTTGGGAAATATGAGTAAGTCCAGTTTGGTTTTGGCATAAAAAGTATATACAAGAGTAATATGAAGTTATTCTGAGCAGGTCCTTTGACATCATTTTGTCGAAGATTGTGAATACCCTGCTGAAAAGATAGTATTTACCCTGATAATAATTTTTGCATCTTTTTTTGGAGCATCAAACTTACATGACCAGAGATATTGCTCTGGTGGCAGTAAGTAAGAAAGAATTGTGGCTGAACAGGAAAACTAATTCGCAGCCTCACACAAACATTGCTGGCAAAAATAGTGAGATCTGCAATAACAATGATGGAAATGGAAAGTTGGAGGTGGTTTGAATTCTCTGAGTTTGGAGGCGTGTGCACAGAGATTGGTACAGATTTCTTGTCTAGAGATTTCTGAAGATAGGATAGCTTGCAGTGGTAGTTTTCACTATCAAGATTAGAGGGGACCTTTGCACTGAGAATAAGATGAAGGAAACCCCAGCCTAGCATCAGTTTTATAAAGAGAAAGGAAAGAAGTGTTTAGCAGTTTCCACTGTTCACTGAGACATCTGTGAGGGTAGAGAAGGGGCAGAAGTGGTTGAACTACCTGGTGACTGCTTGGGCCCCTTAGGAAGCCCACTTAGAGGGTCATTTAGTTCAAAATACTTTTTAATTTCTCTTGAGCTTTCTTTTTTGACCCATGTGTTATTGAGAAGTAGGTTGTTTAACTCTCAGATATTTATTTGGGGATTTTCTAGCTATCTTTCTGTTGATTTCTGGTTTAATTCCACTGTAGTTTTTGAGCAGATGTTGTATGATACTTATTCTTTTAAACTTGTTAAGGTGTATTTTATGGCCCAGAATGTGGTCTATCTTGATGAATGTTCCGTGTGAGCTTGAGAAGAATGTGTAATCTGATGATGTTGGATGAAGTTGTCTATAGATGTCAATTATACCCAGTTGGTTGATGGTACTGTTGAGTCAACTGTGACCTTACTTATTTTCTGAATTTGTCCGTTTCCGACAGAGAGGTGTCAAACAGCTCAAGTGTGATAGTGGATTCATCTATTTCTCTTTGTGCTTCAGTTAGTGTTTGCCTTTTGTATTTTGATGCTCTGTTAGGCACATACATAATAAGGATTGTTATGTCTTTGTGGGGTATTGACCCCTTTATTACTATGTAATGCCCTTCTGCATCCCTAACATTTCTTCTCTAAAGTCTGCTCTCTCTGAAATTAATATAGTTCCCCCTGTTTTCTTTTGATTGCTGCTAGCCTGATCTATGTTTCTCCACCTCTTTACTTTTAACCTATATGTGTTCTTGTATTTAAAGTGGATTTCTTGTAGACAACCTATAGTTGGGTCTTGTTTTTTGATCCATTCTGACAATCTCTGTATTTTAATTGGTATCTTCTAAACATTGACATTTAAAGTGATTGTTGATATAGTCGTATTAATAAAGGTGTATGATTCCATTTTCTCTCTTTTCTTAGCATATCAGTTATACTACTTTTTAAACGTTTTTGGTGGCTGCCCTGGAGTTTGCACTACACGTTTACAACTAATCTAAGTTCACTTTCAAATAACACTATTTCACTTCACGGGCGGTACAAGTACCTCATAATCACAAAATAATCCGAATTCCTCCCTCTCGTCTCCATATCATTGCTGTCGTTCATTTCACTTATACATAAGCATACATAATTGAACACATTGGTGCTATTGTTATTTTGAACAAACGTTATTTGTTAGATTAACTAAAACAGGAAAAATAAAAGTGCTTATTTTACCTCCACTTTTTCCTTCTTTGTTGCTCTTTCTTTCTTTACGTAGATCCAAGTTTCTGACCTACAGCATTTTCCTTCTCTCTGAAGAACTTCTTTTAGCATTTCTTACAAGGTATTTCTACTGACAACAAATTCCTTCAATTTTTGTTTGACTGACAAATATTTATTTCTCCTTCACTTTTGAAGGATAATTTCACAGAATTCTAGGTTGATGTTTGCTTTTTCCTCTCAACACATCAGTTATTTTACTCCCTTTCGTCTTGTTTGCATGGTTTCTGAGGAGAAGTTGGATATAATTTTATCTTTGCTCCATAGGTAAGGTATTTTTTTTACCTTCTGGCTTCTTCAAAGAATTTTTCTTTATCTTTGGTTTTCTGAGGTTCAAATGTGATATGCCTAGGTATAGGTTTTTTGTTTGTTTGTTTTTTTAGCATTTATCCTGCTTGGTATTCTCCAAGCTTTCTCGATTTGTGGTTTGATGGCTGACATTAATTTGGGGGAAATTCTCAGTCATTACTGCTTCAAATACTGCTTCTCTTTCTTTTCCTTTCTTCTCCTTCTGGCATTCCCATTACATATATGTTACACCTTTTGGAGTTGTCCCAAGGTCCTTGGATATTCTGGTTTTTTTCTCCAGTCTTTTTTCTCTTTGCTTTTCAGTTTTGGAAGCGTCTATTGCCATATCAAGCCAAAGAGTCTTTCCTCAGCTGTGTCCAGTTTACTAATGAGCCCATCAAAAGCATTTTCATTTCTGCTAAAGTGTTTTTGGTCTCTAGCATTTCTTTTTGATTCTTTGTTAGAATTTCCTTCTCCCTGCTTAGATTGTCCATCTGTTCTAGCATGTTGTCTATTTTTCCATTAAACTCCTTAGCATACAGATTATAGCTTTTAAAATTCTCAGTCTGATAATTCCGACAATCCTGACATATCTGACTCTGGTTCTGATGCTTGTTCAGTCTCTTCAAACTGTATTTCTTGCATTTTAGTATGCTTGTCATTTTTGGTCAAAAGGTAGACATGATGAACTGAGTAAAAGGAACTGCAGTAAATAGACCTTTGGTAATGTGGGAGTAAGGGGTGGGGGAGGGAAGGTGTTCTGGACCTCTGGTTAGATCTCGGTATTTCTGTGAGCCTGTATCCCTTCACACTTCATCAGTATGCCTCAGTTTCTTCCCCACCTTGGGTATGAAAAGCTAAAGGGAGCTAGAGTTAGGTATTTCCCTTCCTCCACGTAGGTTAGCCTCTGACAAAAATCCCACTAAGTTAGGTTCTGGTAAAATAAATTTCTCCTGAGGGTTGTCCTTATTAAGAAGAACAGAGTGCTTTGGTGTATTTAAAAATAGTCATTTTTACCTTCCTCCTGCATGAGTCAAGAGGGGGTTTTCCTTTAATATTCACAGACCTCCTCAAGGTAAAACTCACAAAAGCATGGACCCCCCACCCTGTGGCTGGGTCTGGGACTACTTTCTCTGTAAATGAATTTCTAAACTGAAGTTAAAATACTTGAGCGTGGGTGAAAGGAAAGTGGAGGGTTCCATGATAATGGAGTGTTTCCACTTGGGTAACAAGTAGATTATTAGTGCTATTAATAGAAATGCAGGATCACATGGAGAAGCTTGTTTTGAGGGAAATGATGACTTTCTCTTAGGGTAGAGCATCGTAAAATCAATAGTATTTCTCTCTTTGCCTAACATCAAGGGTGATTCACCTAAGCATGTTTAAACAAAGCAAACAACCTCCTCCCCCAAAAAACTCTTCAAGTAGATGATTCCCAAACCTAGCTCTCTGTTAGATACACCCAATGGTGTTTCCAGTCAACATCTCCCAGTAGAGACTCTTGGCAGTTGCTCCTGGCAATGAGAGCTGCCACTGGCCACTACTTCTAACAGTGTTACCATGAGTTTCCATAGCAGCAGCTTCTGCTGGCCACCCGTATTGTCACAGATCCTAACCAGCAGCAACCCCTCCCAGCAGATCCACCTGCTGGTGAACACTGCTTCAAGTGATTGCTATCAGCACCTGACTTCTCTGTCCCTGGAATCCCATCGAATTCTAAAAGGTTCAATTTTAAAGCACCTCAATCCCAAATATCTTCTGAAAAAAGCTCTGGTTTCCCTCAGTGACTAATGGGAGCATCAGACTTCCAACATTCCTCCTCAAGACCACCACTCTCCAAAGGCTCCCTGTTAAGCCCTTTAGGGGCAGTTAGGATGCCACACTGTTTTTCCAAAGCCCTTTATATCTCCATCAGCTGCTCTACATACCTCTGGTAGAAAAGTCCCACAGACGGAGATGCTGGACTTCTGGCTTGAAAGATTGATGAGTGTTTTCTCACTGTGGGGTCCTCTGCGTACTCCAGCTAGCTGAGCAATCTGTGTGTGTTAGGTCACTAGGCAACCATATTTAGAACAGTGTGAGAGAGAGGCTACCACAACTGATGGCAGAAAATTGACAGATTCATACGAAAAGGGATGAAAGCCACCAAGAGTTGTATGAGTGAAGTAAAAGTATGCATAACAGGACCCTGTTTCTGTTGCCTTTCCCACTTTCTTTTGCTGTTCACCAAGGCAGAACACATGAACTCACTTTGCCAGAGCTGCTGCCTTCCCTAGAAGGTATTTTCCAAAGGTCACACTAAAAAGCCCAGGACTCCCTCCCCAGATCCAGGGAACTAGAGTGTTGGTTCATGCCCCACACACCCCTTCTCTCACCACATCCCTACATCGAGGCATCCACGCAAATAGAGTCCTGGGAACTGCCTAGACCTCTCAGAGCTCCTTAATGTAAGCATGTAAACTCGCCTAACAGCCCTGTGTTAAAGATTATGAATGACATGAAATAATCTCTGGGCTGAGATTCATCAGCCCAAATTATGGATAAAGTTTAAAACTCAAAAAATGCAAAAAGCAAAACAAAAAAAAAAACAGTCATGTAGAAAATATTTCCTAAGCTGTTGGATTTAATGTCATTTTCAGTACTTCCTAATAGCTCACTAGAGAGGGTATAACACATACTGACCACAAATCAGAAAGAATTTAGCTAGAGAGGAATTCAGACTGGGGAGAAAAATAAGGAGTTGGGCCTATTCTCATCAAAAAAAGAATTCCTCTGGAATGATATAAAAGAATATTTGAAAAAAGAATCAAGAATAATAATCTTTTATTTTTTTTTAATGCTAAGGGTTTCAATTTTAAAGGTCTTCAATCCCAAACATAGAATAAATCAGTATAAAATAACTTGAAAAATGGAGCCTAGGCAACATTGTTAGCAGTGGAGGAAGATGCATCAGTTAATATTTTTGTCACAATTTCCCAGTTCAAGTTGCTCTACTGAATCCTGGATTACATATCCTTTGTGTTAAATCTATCTGTATTTCCTAAATTCTAACTTCTTTGTATGGCACCCAGCACATCAGCAGTTAGATTTAGGTACTTTACGTGCTTTGCATCTTATTTTTATAAAGATAATCAGAGACTGGAGTTGACATAAAAATGCAAGGCATTGACTACAAAAGGTGCCTCAACCAATCAGATTCCTGGACCTTATTATTTCTCCCTTTGTCTTTATTACATCTTGGACTAAATTGTAATCACTACAGTGTTTATTCATAGCCCAGCCTTTTCAGCGAAAGGACCAAGATGCCCTCAGTGACATTCATGAAGCCTGATTTCTTGTATAAAAGTGAGTCTATGCAGAGTAACTACTTTTTAAAAATCAAACATCTGGGCTTGGTTTGAAGTTTTTATTTATTCACATGTGAGTAAAAATTATTGAAAGTATCACCTCCTCCTCTCCCCTTCACTCCTCCCACGCTGCCCCAGGATGCTAGAGCTGGTGTTTCTGGTTTTTTGGGTTTGTTTGTATTAATTAGGTAAAGGCAGTGTGGATAAGAGCAATTTTTGTTTTCATAAAAGTAGTGTTTTCTGTCCATTTGCCTTCCTGTGTCCTGTGGAAATAAACACACACATAATTTAATGTGTTGATAACACTATTGCTAAAGTGGAAATTTACTAGTGAGACATTTTCCACATAGGACGCCAGACACCTTGAAATCTTTTTGTGCTCTATAACTAAGTGATGTTCATCGAGTCCCTTTAAATATACATCAAATATACAGTTTCATGGATTCCATTCATTGGTTTAATTTTGGAATTATGTTTTAATGAAGGAGACTGCTGATAAGCTAATAAATAAATAAATGTTGGAAGAGGTCAATCTGTCCTCTGAGATTAAAATAAAAATTAGCATGAGTCCATCTGACGTTAAAAGGCAAATCCAATGCCTCCCTAAGATATTTGTGCATTTTGGGGGACTTTCTTCTTACAAGTGCTTCTAGTTTTGAGGTTCTACCCCATTAATTTCTCCATCTCATTTTCCATACAGATGGCGGCGTAGGCGTTCTGTTATACAGGCGTTCTGTTATGCAGTAAAACTTGTTCTACGCGCTACTTGTTATCTTTGGGGAGTTATCATTTGAAACATTAAAAACAGGTTTATCTTTTTCCAATTATAAAGTAATAACTATTATTTGTAAACTATTTGGAAAATCTAGAATGTTATAAAGATGGAAAAAAATACCCCCCAGATAATCTCTTTTAATGTTTGGAAAAAATTTTTTCAAAAAAGTGCTTGAATTCACTTACTTAATTTTTAAACCTTTTAATTAAAACATAATATACATGTAATAAATGTATGCCAAGTTTTCTCATACTCCCAACTCCAAAGTAACTGTTATTCTGAATTCCACCTCTGTTGATTAGTGTTGCCTATTCTTCAATGTCATTGTAGATGAGATCATATGGTGTGTATGCTTTGGTGTCTGACTTTCTTCACTCAACATAATGTTAGTAGTTCTTTTTTATTGTATATTATTTCATTGCATAAATAGTCTACATTCTATCCATTCTCCTATTGTCACAAATTTGGGCTGTTATCAGTTTGGAGGTGGGTAAAACTGCTTTGAGAATTTTGTATATGTATTTTGTTCATTTCTCTTGGTTCTAGACTTAGGAGTGAAAGTTTGCTGTGTCGCAGGTGCTATATGTTTAGCTTTAGTAAATACTGATATACAGTTTTCTAAAGTGACTACATTGCTCTAAATTACACTTGTTAACTGTACTGACAAAACTGTGTTAGAATTCGTTAACCTAATGCAAGTCTTAATATATTTTATATTCTCAAGATGTAAATTCGAATTCATCAATGAAGCTCTACATTTCTTACTAACTCTTTGACTATCTTTTAAACATCTAATATAGAAAACAAGTCTCCATATCTGTTACTTTGGGTCCTATATTTAGATTTTGAATCTGACTTAGTATTTTAAAGATATATTTTACGTTGTTTACTTTATTCTTAGTCTTAGCAACAGTCTATATATAATCAGTATGATTCATGAAGGAAAAATAGTTATTATAAACTTATGGAGGAAAATCTTCCATGATTTTATTTATGGCATGAGAAAAAGAGGTAAGAGAATGCGCTGAATAGACATGAATATGAATACGTGAAGGTTATATGTGTGTTGCACATGCTCCTAGGTACACGGCTTATTAAGGAGCTGTGGTTTAAATAGCTAAGCTATTTATTGATTTATGTATTAGGAACTGTTTATCTAAACCAAAACCATGAAAAACTCTATATTTTTTGGCGTATTCTTTGCTGTTTATTTATTTATTTATTTTGCCGAAGAGGATTCACCCTAAGCTAACATTCTGCCAATCTTCCTTTATTTTTTAGTATGTGGGCCACCAGCATAGTATGGCCACTAACAGAACAGTGTAGGTCCACACCAGGAAACCAAACCCTGGACACCAAAGTGCAGCAGGCTGAACTTAGCTGCCAGACCACTGGGGCTGGCCCTCCTTGCTATTTTTCAATAAGGAGAAGAAAGGTTTATTTCAAAAATCTTTTTTTTATTATAAAATAATACATGTTCATTTCAGAAAATTTTGAAAAGTACAATTATCAAAAAAAATAATATAAAATTACTTTAACCATCATGAAACCAACACTACTGACTAAGAGAGTTAGTTATTTTAAAAGTCATCTCTGGACTACGTCTGGGGCTGGTACAGATTGGGCCAATCTCTTCTGAGGCACAGTTAGATGTATGGAGTACCAAAAATAGGATACAGAAGTGATCATAGAAAGATTACATTTTGTGTAAAATGAATAGAGTCCCCACCATTCTCAGGTGACCAAGTAGGATTTTTCTTTAACCATCATCATAAGCTGATGAATTCAAGGATGGTTGATATGCTTACTGCACTGCGATTCCGACGCTGACAGAAGCTCAGATTGCCCCGTCTGTAGTAGGAGTCTCTTCACTTTGCCTCCCGAATCCTGTTAATATGATCTTAATTGTCCTTGTTAACTTCATTATCGTACAACATGAAAAGATACACCCTGCATAAATGTATTTATCTTCCACAATTCTTGCCCCAGACCTGGAATCAGCCGTTCTCCAGGAAGCCCTAGTTTCTTTTAGCGGAAAGTAACAATTCAAGAGCACAATCCGAGTCTAGGGATGGCCGTTGCTCTTAAGTTGTTGTTTTATCTAAGCCTTTTCAGTGAGCTCATGTAAGAAAAATACAAGTGTATGTATGTGTGCGTGTATGTGTGTGTTTTAAAAGATAAAATACATCATAAATTTACGCTGCTGTTTCTAATTCAAATTCAGGATTGCAGAACTTAACTGAACCCCTTTTATATCACATCTGTCTTTTCTGACTTCCTCACCAAGAATCCCAGTATTCACCAACAGTAGGGATAGAATTAGAATATTCGTAGTGGCTCATTTGCTTTATCCCACATTTCAAACCCACCAGTCTCAGAATAACAATACCACCACCACCACTAATAAAAGGAGTTAAATATTGGGGGGGAGGGGGGACATGTGCTATCTCTATTCTCTCCCCAAATCTTTCATGGTTGCACACTACGCTGTCAGAGCATATGGTCACTGTATACCATACTTTCTCCTCTTAACAGTCCTTTAGTCTTAGTTTTAAAGGTAAGCTATAGTTAATACTCACCACCAGTTCTTATGTTAATATCTCTCATACATTTTTGTTTTCTGAGCTGCTGTAGTAGAAGGGCTCAGAGGAGCAATATGCCCTGAGTTCTTCTACATTTCTGACAGTTTGTATGTGTTTTTTGTTCTTGAATGTCAGTTTTGGAGGATAAAACTTCTTTGGCCCACATTTCCTTTCCTGAAGTACCTTAAATATGTTATTCCAGTTTTTTTCGGATAAAGTATTGCTGTCCAAAAGTCTGATGACAAGTTAATTTTCTTTTACTTATAAAGTTTGTATTATTTTTACCCAGCTATCCTGATGATTTTTCCTTTTTCTTTATATTCCAGCAATTTTACTAGAATATGTCTTGGTGTTGGTTGATTTTATTAGGTACATGGCATGTTCTTTCAGTATATGCCTTCAAATCCTTTTTTATTTCAGTAAAGTTTTCTTGATTTCTAGCTTTGTTTTTTTTTCTTCCTCAGGAACTCCTACTGTCCATATGTTGGCTCTTCTTTGCCTGTCTACACTATTTATCACTTTTTCTTGAAATATTTCTATTCTTGTTTTATTTAAAAATTTTCCCTCCTTCTCACCAGCCATTCTTCTTAAGGAATTATCAGTTGTGTTTATTGACTCTTATGTTCCTTCTAGTTTGACATATTTCTTTTATTTCTAGCTCCTTCTTGAGTTTTCTCTCTATATTCCTAAGTTTTACTAATTCTGATTTATGTTGCTATTTTATGTCATTAGTTTTTTCCTTTTTATCATTTCTAATGTCATTTTCTCAATGTTCTTTTGAAATAGTAGGTTATAATTTTGACATGTTTTCTGGGCATGTATTTCTGGCATGCTTTTACTATCTGTGGGGATGTTATTCTGCCCTTTATTATTTTTTTTTCATGTAATAACTGCATGCGATTTGGCTTTGATAATTTTGTTTTCCTATTTTTTATATGAAATTAGTTTTCCCAAACTTTGTTCAGGAAGGAGGCTTGGTTTAGATAGCTTTGCTACCTTCACAAAGCACCTTCTTTTGTTGTTTTCAGGCAGTATTAAAAATATGGCAGTTTGCTTCCAGAGATTTCAAACCTCTATTTCTCTCCTCATTTTTATCTGGACCTTCTCTCTCAGCATCTTTATTGTCTCTGACCTGCTCAGTTTTGATTCCACTCCCAGGAGTGTAGAGTCCTCACATGGGAGAGAGCCCCGTTTCTAAGTTTTGTTGGAGGACAAAACCCCTACCGGTTTCAGAAGCTCTTCTAGAGTTGGTGTCCTGTATCTCACGGTTGGCTGTTTTGGAGCTCGTCGCTTCTCAGAAGCATCAGGTATGCTGTTGTGTCCCTCTGCTTTTCCCACACGTGTGCTGACACAGTGCATGTCTTGTGATGGTGGGTGGTTTTCCCCCACTCATATTTTGTGGGTCTATGGATGCCTTGCCACCTAATTTTGTTACAAATATTTCTCATGGGGTTTTGATTTTACAATCTAGTTGCTTTGCTTTTGTGTGGAGATTTGGAAAACCTAAACTGTATTCTTCTATTATTACACCTATCTTCCCAGAATTCTCAAATTTCTTTTAAAACAGTCAGGCTCATTTACCATGGCCCTTCATCTTTGCAGTTAGGAGACAATTGACAGAAAGGAAACGTGAAGCAAACGATGTACTGGGGGTGCGTGCGCGCGTGTGTATGTGCATGTCGGTTTATTTGGGGAAGTGGGGTGCAGCTGCTGACAGTGTTACTATATACATACGTGGGTGTATCCTAAAAGTCCAATGTTTTGAACAGAAATACTTTTCACATTTTGAACACGGGAAGTTTTCCCTTTGGTTTGTGGCATGGGCACTGTTTGTAGAGCTAGTCTTTATTTTCAGATGTATTTTTGTCTCTTGGAATGACACTGGCACTACAACATTGCTAATTACCCTGTGATGGGGCTAGTCTGTCTGCAACTATTTTTTTTCCCTAGAATCCACAGCTATTCTCATCTGGAAAAAATTGGGCTTCTATTTGTCCTTGGAGTATTTCTTCTGTTTACCACTTACTTCAGTACTTGTCTTCTCAGTAGAGGCCTGGACAGATCCAATATCATGTCCACACCAGGCTTCTTGAACAATTCCATTTTGTCCCTTACAAACCACGTGGTAAACTATTGATCTTGAGATCTGTTAAAGTCAAAACTTGGGGAAACGGAGGAGTTGCTTTTAATTTAAGATAAATTTCTATTAATGTTAGTGAATGGAAGACCTGCTATTCCTCCGTTTTCCACTTGTGCCCCCTCTTTTCTACTTATGCTGTCATCTATTTGTGATTGGTTATCTGGCAACCGAAAACAGAATTATACAAAATAAGACATTAAACAGCTCCATTTTAATTCAGATTTAAGGTTCAGAAATAGATCTACGGTAGAGTACACAAATTAAAGAAATAAATATTTTCTATATGCAAGGCACATAGACTAGTTTGTGATATAGAGGGTTAGAAATTAAATGCCTGCAAGAAAGGCACTGAATGTAAACAGGACCAAGTGTAATACAATAGGGGCTGGTGGAGACAAGAAATCTAGAAAGAATTGAATTTAAATGTTTATAAAGTACTGTGATGATAAAAAAAAAATGCCTGCGTGCCCAATATAGTGTGTATGCCTGCAAGTTTGTGCTACTTGATTCAGTGTGAAATGTTTATGTAAAAATTCCATTGAAGTGATTAACCAATTAATTAGGATGTGATGAAAGATATTTACAAAATTATTGGAGATTTATTTTAAGGCAAACAAAAGCTTCCCATTTATACTCAAGAATACTCAGAAATGTTTAGAGAATAAATGAATAACCAAGCACTTTATAGAAAAAATATATACTTTATTTTCAACTAGAAAGGTGCAAACACGTAACTTTTGGTCACACTCTCAACAAATAAACTGTCCAAAAAACAGTCGTAGTCAAAATAGAAACAAATGCTTCCAGGTGGAAAAACTGATCAGCTATATAGAGCCACTCATTTTTTAATAAAGGCCATTTGTTTACTCAAAGTGAGGCTCCCATATTGCCAGCCTACAAATCAGACTTCCAAGGACACTGCTGCCTCACCTTCAGCCAACACTCTGTTTTGATGGACTGTCCCTCCACCTGAGCAGGATCTCCATTTCATGCTTTGAATTATCAGACAAGCTTTACGTCCTACCTATGGTGTTCAGAACTGAGGCTAACATTTGAAATATCAAAGCATTAAAAACATAAACATAGGCACAAACAACTTTAAATTAACTTAGGTAACTGTACAAATATATATATATACACACAATATTTACAATATCAATAAAAAAAATCTGGCTTGTTACAGGCAAATTAGCTTGCCACAAGCTGTCCAGTCTAATAGACAGGATTCTGATTCCCGAACGCTGTCATTCGAATCAGAATGTCAGAGCTGAATCTGCTGTCCTGCCTCGGGGCTTGACTCAGCCCCGTGATGGCTGGAGAACACACATCCTAGCTGTCGCTGGAGCTACAGGCAGTCAGTGAGCGTGCTAAAATTTTCTTTCTTAATGACACTCCAAATAGCAGGCACATTCCAACTTTAAGATGACAAGCCTTTCTACTGGTGCCCTCCCACCGCTCCTCAAGCCACACCTTAGTGTACATTCTGGTGCTATGCACTACTGTAGTCCCACAGTCAAGTCTCACTTTCTTCAAACCAGTGTCTGGGGTTGATAGACTATTTGTTTGAATGTCACATAGCACAGTATTTTGAGTTTGGTGGGAATTTTTCTTTTCCCCCAGTTAGAAAAACAGAATTAAATAACTTGTGCTACTGAAGTCATCATGTTTACACAAAAATGAGATGTGAATCAGTTCAAGTTACAGCCTAATGAGTTCATGTCTCTCACTGTCTCTGGCTTTATGCCATGTCTCCATACATCTTCCTGTAGTACAGTGACTCAAAGATGTCATTGTCTCCGGGACAGTTGTAATGGCAGGCACAGGTCTTGATGAACATCATGCTCTTCTTCATGACCTCGCCGTCAGGACACTTGAACTCCACGGGAAGGGTGGTGGTTCTGTGGGGGGTACAGCACCGGCCGTCGGTGCACACTCCGCAGAACTTGGCCCTGTATGTCTTCACGCTGCTGCAGCCAGAAAGCTCGAACTTGACAGGCTTGGAGATTTTGGGGGTACGGATGCACTTTTTGCCCTTCTAAGGAAGCAGAGGGAGAAGAGAAAAATCAATGACTGCGAGGGGAGTGGCTTTCTTCAACCTCTGTGTATTTGGGTTTTTCTGACTTCTGTTTATATTCCGAGGAGAGGAAGTTTGAGTTTTATTTGCTAGTTTTCTAAAAATAGACACTGCCTCTCTTGGGATGTCTTGAATTAACTAACGACTGCAGAGGATTTTGTAGTGGAATGCTGGTGGTTCCTATTACATAACATCTCATTCCAGCAAAACAGCTCAATGGTTAGACAATTTTGGAGATAATAGGTCTATAATAACAAGGGTGGTAAGAAACCTAAATTTGGTCCTCTCCACTATCATGCCATGAAAGTTAGTTACTAGGAGCAGAACACGTACCTTAATGTTCTCCTCCAGGTCAGCTTCGCAAGGCCTGACCATGCAGAGGCGGCTCTGCTTCTCCAGCCTGCAGAAGGCGTTGTCATTGGTAACGCGGGTGGAGATGCCCATCCCACAGGTCTTGGAACAGGCACTCCACTCTGTGGTCTGGACCAGGCAGTTGGCCCGAATCATAGTTGGATCTGGGCCAAACGTGTCTTCCAGTCGGTAGGCTGTGAGAGCAGAGGACACAAACACAAGGTAAGACGCCAGGATGAGATATTTCCCCCTTCGCTTGGCAGAGTTGGGACTCAGCCCCCGGGGGGAAGAATCACACGTTGACTTAGCGGACGACTCAACTCACCGGCGAGGGCGGGGCCAACCACGGTGTGGTCCTTGGGCTCGTCGCACACCCACTCCTCGCAGCATTTCCCGGGCAGCTTGACCCTCCGCGGGAAGGGGCAGTCAGGGCTGGGCAGGCGAACGTCCATGCTGCACAGGGGCACGCAGCCCACCGCCCCGTCCAGGCAAGTGCACTGGTATTTGCAGCTGCTCTGGAAGGACTCTCCGCTCCGGTACACCGTCCCTCCGAAGACGCAGGGGGCACCATCTTTGGCTGAAGGAGAGAAGGGAAAAAGGGAGGATGCAGGGGTCAGGCATCCAGCAGGGAGCGTGTCAGGGATGCGAGTTGGGAGCAGGGCTCCAGGGGGCGGGCTGGAAACAGCCAGAAGAAGGGACTCAATTCGGCTGACTTTCTGGCGCAAAGGTGGGCGTGAGTGGGGATGTGGCCGGTCCCCAAGCGCCCTGGGCCCTCCGGCCGGCGCGGGGCGCGGGGCGCGGGGCGGGGGACGGGGGCTGCGGGTCTTACCGGTGCACACGCCGATCTTGCGGTTCGCGGGGGAGCCGAAGTCGCAGAAGAGGCCCTTGTGCGGGTCGCAGGGGTCGCGCTCGCTGCACAGCTCGCCCAGCTGCTTGGCGCACACGCGGCAGCAGCCGCAGCCGTCCAGCACGAGGCTGACACCGGCTGGGCAGCGCGGCGCCGGGGCGCCGGGGCACTGGCACCGCGCGCTGCAGTCCTGGCCGGCGGCGGGCTGCGGGAGGGAGACGGGGCGGTCAGCGGGCGCCGGCTCTCCCTCCCTCCCTCCCTCCCCTCCGGCCCGGCCTCCCCGCGCCGCCGCGATCCGCCTCTTACCCGGCTGCACAGGGCGAAGAGGAGCGCGAAGGCGAGGCGCACGGGGCCCGGGCCGGCGGCGGACATGGTCGGGGCGCAGAGGTGGGCGCAGCGGCGAGGGCGCGGGGGCCGGGCGGGCGGCGCGGGATCCGGATCCGGATCGGGCTCAGGCTCGGGTCGGCCGGGGGCCTGGCCGGCGGGCTGTGGTCGCGGAGTGTCTGCCGGGCGGCTGCCGTCGGGGGAGCGGGCGGGCCGGGTTGGGCGGCAGGCTGCTGCTCTCTGCGGGAAGAGTGGCGGTGTGCGGCTGGGGCGGGCGGCCCCGGCTTTTATACGCTCCGGGCGGCCCCGGCTCGCCAATGAGCTGAATGGAGTCCTACACAAACAGGGACATTCCTCGCATTCCTCCCCACCTTCCTGCCTCATCAACTCACACCGGATTGATCCTGACCCCTTGACACTCAGCATTCCTCCCGTCTGAAAAAGCTGGCACACTCCAGCTCACCAAAAAAAAAAAAAAAAAAAAAGAGGCTCAGTATTTCCAGCACCAAATAGGATTTCTTTTTCCCCTTGCCTCTTCGCACCGCTCCTGATTTATATCATTTAAGAACACATCAGCCGTTATTTTTTTCCTACACTCACTTCTGTTTCTAATAGCTGGGCCTGTACTACCCGGTGACATAAATCCTTTTAAGGGGGTGGGTAGCTGACAGCAGGGATTCCTAAAACAATCGAAAGGGCTTCCTTTTTATTATTTCTGTAATGATTTTACAGAAAATGGGTCAGTTGGTTTTAACCAGCTGAAATCCCCAAGAAGCCTACTTGCAAGCTCCTGGATCCGTCCTGGAGACGGGAGGAATCTGATCTTTTGTCACTTGAGATAACGGTTTGGATGCCCATTGCCAGACAAGAGAGAGAACAAAGCCAGGGGTCTGAGGATGCACGCAGTTTCTGGGGGAGATTTCCAGCCCTCTTGCTTTGTTTTTTCTTAGTCTATCTGGCAGTTTTATTGCTGGGGATAGAGAGAGGGAAAGGGGATGAGTGGGCATCAGTATTTCCAGAAAAATGGGTCTATCGTTATGTCAGAGCAAATGGCTACATGGTGGGTAGGTGGAGGCTCTGGGGTTTGGGGTGAGAAAGTGGACAGGAAGAGAGGGGACCAGACAGGAGGGGCCAGCAAGTTTGCTCTTTACTTGGGGCATTTTAAACACAGCTGTGGGTCTTTGAGAAATTAGAGATTTTTCTTATACTAAAACCTATAATCTTCAAACATGGATTGGACTTGGTTTGTCCTGCAGTAAAAAATCTGATTATGTAACAAGAATGGTGTACTCAGTTGTATCTGGTTATAAACTAAGTGTCAATGAAGATTATACTTTATGACTCTCTACACTTCTATGAATCACGATTGTGGTTTCTTCTGACCCAAGGAGCATGCAGCCTAATGGAGTGACATCAGGTCAAGGCAAGAACAGGTTTTATTCCCTCTGCTTGTGTGCAGATGTCAAATATGGCCCATAATGTCTAAGCACATCTCCATTTCTTATTATTGCTAGTTAGCTTCACTGAAGGCTCATTAATTGTGCTTTCCTTCAGAATGTATAGTAGAAGTGCTTTTTCGTCAATATCTCCAGTTACCATTTTATGGAAGGAAAGTGGTTCCAGGCCATCCCTTGTCTTCCTATTGTAATGCCACATCATTTGACATTGATGTTACCAATGAGTAGATTCATTTCGGTTGTTGATGCCTCAGTGTACAGGTTTCAGATAAACATATCTATTTCTGGTGCAAAGACAGGCTTTAGAAACAACACTATCGATTTATAATTTGAAAACAGCCTGTTTAAGCTGGCCACGTTTCTAAAAGTTTCAATTCATTCTACTGAAAAATAGCCAAGGAAAAAATAACCACTCCAACTTCAGCATAAACCACATCATCTGTGCACAATTACCTCGTTAAGCAGTCCACATGTCGTACAGTGCAGTTGCATGTCAACAGTGTGAATGGCCAGCAAAGGGGGCCTCTGAAGCTCAGGAAGAATTTTCATCATTGTTATTTAATGTTCTTTCCAAGCATTCCTCAAAGAGAAGAGGCCTAAAAGTTCCTATTTAAAGAAGGGACATTCCAAGTTGTGTTAATAGCCACATGCGTATTAAAGGCAACTTGGCCCCCAACTTCTTCTTCCCTTGTGGATGATTTTAAAAGTCCAAAATATGTGGGAAGCCACAGTGAAATCTTTCAAGACCTAAACCCCCAATTACATGTACCACTAATGGTTGGAAAGGTGTGGTAAATGGGGAAAGGTAGGGATATGAAGCTGCAGCCTAGCCTAAGATGGGATGTGGGCTTGGTGGTGAGCTCTCGTGGCTTGCAGGGTGAGGTAGATGGGAGCACGGTGGGGAATTTTTGAATCCTCTGGAGAGTTTGAGAGCCACCGTCAACAGCTTCAGGTGAGGCAGACTGGAGACTCTCATTCATGGAGGGGATAAATTGCTGGACTCAGTTACCGTTGGGTGACCGGGGCTGTATTCTTAGAACTGCCATTCACAAATCTTAGAGAAGTCACAAGTAGGAGCCGTATTCCCAAGTTTCCATTTATAAAATGATGATAATAATGAGATGTTTTATTTCACTGGGTTTAATGATGGTTAATTATATCAAAATTCTCAGGGAATTAGTAATTTATTTTTTTTCAGTCTTTCTTGATTTTCTCTTTCTCCACAAACAAAACAAGGATATTACTATTCTGCTGGGTTGTTAAAAATATCAGATGTATTATAAAAAGAATTTGGTTTTACTGTAAAATTCACATGGTCTTTTTGAGACCTCGAAGTCTCAAAAAGTCCCTAGTTAGCTCCAAATGGATGGTTTTAGTACTGGCTAAGAAAAAATAAGCATACTGAAATATACAGAACATGGAATCTCAGAATAGAAAAATATGTTGTGCATTATAATGTTAGGTTGAGGCTTTAGGATCAAAAAAAAATTTTTTTTTTAAGATTAGCCCTGAGCTAACATCTGCTGCCAATCTTCCTCTTTTTGCTGAGGAAGACTGGCCTTAAGCTAACATCTGTGCCCATCCTCCTCTACTCCATATGTGGGACTCCTGCCACAGCATGGCTTGCCAAATGGTGCCATGTCTGCATCTGGGATCCGAACCAGCGAACCCCACGCCGCCAAAGTGGAACGTGTGAACTTACCCTCTGCACCACCAGGCCGGCCCTCAAAAATCTTTTGAAGGGTTTATAATAAAAGATTAATAGTAAGAGAGTAACAGAGAGAGAGAGGAGACACCCAAGACATTCACAGACTCAAAAGTATGTTTATATTGTGATACGGACCATCAAGTGCCAGGAAATTCAAAGGGAAAGGCTGACGCTCTGTCCTTAACTCATGCCATGGGATCTGAATTCTTGCACTATTATAAATGACTCAGCAAATGTTTGTGTGCGCCTGGGCGGTAAAGTGGAAATAGTGGCTTCTTATAACTTTGTCCAACTATGACTTATCCCAACCCTTTTGATTGACAGCAGGTCAGAATTGGGAGAGAAAAATTCTTTGAATTTGTGTGCAAATGGTTAAGATGCACTAATTTTGTCTTGTAAGCAACTGTTTATCTAGCAAATGCTTTTTGGAGAGCATTTTTTTCCCCAGTGAAATGAGGAATTCACTGAGCTGGCCACTGAGTCCTATTTACAGAGCTATATAAGGTATGTGTGTCTACCCGGGCATCATTTGTACAGGACGTTTGGTTAAGTCTTGTAAGATGTTCAGCTGTGGATGTACTACATTCCTTCTCTTATGTTTTTTGTTGTTTTTTCCCCTTAAAAAAAGGTTACTTGATCAGGTATCAGACATAGAGAAAGCCTGGCAGGACTACAGGAAAGTGGCCAGACTTGGAGTGTTTGTGTACTTAAAGAAGGAATCTTGCACATTTTCAACTTTCAGTCATAGACATTTTCTTATAAGAGCCAGTAGGAGTCTGTGCCAGCCCTCAAAGCGGAAATCAAAGCTCCCAGGGAAACATACCGGAGGAATGTGACCCAGAGCCAAGACCCATACGCAATGCATACACTGAGCTGTCCGGGTTATAGGAAGTCTGGCCGTATAAGGACATCTGGACACTGAGAGATGTGTCGTGATGCTGGGTTGGGAGTGGGCTTCCGATGTTTCTAGCATGCCTCAAATTCAGTCATGTAAATGGATTTCACCAAAAAAAAGGATGTGCCAGGAGGCTTTTGCAAAATAGTAATAAATATTATCCTAAAATCTTCAGGGATGCTGGCTTGGCTTACGTTGCCTTATATTTGCTTAAAATGAAGGTTAAAGAGAGGGCGTACAGGCTGGGAGTTCAGAGGTAGGAAAGAAGCCCGGATGTTTACTATCTAAATTACATTCATTTTCTCCTGCTTTTTCCTGCTTATAATTAGTTCTCTGACTTTCCTAGGATATTTTCCGATGCAAAGGTGTTTGTCACAAGGTAGTCAGGGCTGTTCCATGTGGTCTGTGTCTTATGTTTGCCTCATTTGCTTGCTTGTAGATGGAGTTGAGGGTTAGAGAAGAGAGAAAGGAAAGGAATTTAAAAATATGGTGTTTATTACTTGTCGCACTATTTTATTAGTTTAATCAGAATCCTGTGTTGCCTCTCTGCCGCTGGCATTAATCTGAGATGGTGCTGGAGGACGTGTGTGCTGCTACCGATGGAGTGTCTCTAACACTTCCCCTGACGGATGGGTGACTCAAGTTTATTACAGTTTAGCAACCAGGAGTATTTACAACTGTTTGTTTTTTCAACCTAAATGGGAAGAGTCCCCTTGGGGACACTCAACAGTGATAAGTGAGTGGGAATGCAAAGGGGGGGTGGGTAACCATTCTTTCCAATGAGTGATTTGGAGAAACCAGATCCATAGGTCTAAGAGGAAGAGAGAATTTGAGACTAGAGAACTTATTTCCAAGAATGAGAGTAAGTGAAAGGAGAGATCATTTCGAAAAGACTAGTGTAAAATATATGTGACTACGTCCCTAGAGATTCTGCTGGGGGGAGTGGAGGTGGGCAAACCAAGCTGGCCCCCTCATTCATCCTTGGAAATGTGCTCCTACCTCCTGCCAAGAAACCTGAGGCCCCTCTCACAACATCAGGCCTCCCTGGAATACTTTTTGAGAATCACTTGGTAGAACGCGGAGGACTGACTAGGAGCCTGGAGGTGTGAGTTCCATGCCCGCCATTTACCTGCGGTGTGAGGTCAGGGCAGCCCTAATCCTCTCTGAGCCCCACATTTCCCACTTGCTCAGAGTTATTTTTCAGCCCAAGGAGACAATATTTATGAAAGTACTTTTACGTGATGTATTAGGATTTTAAATTGATCTATCTCTTCTGTTCTTCACTGGCTCTTCCTTGCCCTTGAGACTAAGTCCACCTGAGCTTTGAGTTTAAAAGCCCATCACAGTCTGACTTTATAACACCATTCATCTTCGTGGGGATTTTAGGGGGTTTAAACTCTGTGAGAGCTTAGAGAAAATCAAATCCTACTTCTCCCCTTTAAGTCAGATGCCCAGAATTGATAGAGACGTTGAAAAAATGAAACTTTTTGGAGACGTTGAAAAAATGAAACTTTTTGATTTGTCTTATGCCTCTTATATCCCTTACATGTCACCTGTATGAGAAAAATATGATAAGACATTTCGCTTTTAGTTTTCAGGATACATAAAAGGGAATTCTATATCCTGCTTACTTTAATCACATGATAGCATCTGTTTCCTTCATTTCCATTTTATAGTTTTCATTCCATTTTTTTGGGTGGGAGGAAGAGATTTCAAAGAGTTCTCCTTTCCTCAATGAAAAGTTTGTAAACTGCCACTAATCCCTAGGTAAGAATATGGTGTGTAAATATTAAAAAAAAAACTAAAAATGTATTAATTGCCTCTGTCCATGATATTTTCTTTAAATTATTTATCTCTCAGAAACCAAGATGGCGCCCTTTTCCTTAACATAATGACACAGACATTTTACACTCCACATATATTTGGGTTGACGTTTTTCTTTCATTTCATTTTATAATGTGAACTGTGCTACATAGTTAAGTTTTCAAATTAAATGGAAGTTTTAATTTTCAAGTTACACAGAAATCTTCAAATTAAATGGAAACTGATAGCTAGTGCAATCTAGTATGCTGACAACAAAGTTGTTTCTGAAACATTTTTCTAAGCGTGAATTTTTAAATAACTGCCTATGGGAATCACATATTCAAATCTGAACACATGGATAAGGCTTTTTGAGAGGGTGTCTTCCCTTCTAGATTGGGGCTTGCACCATATGTGAAGAAGAAAAGCACACTCTAGGTAAACTCTTGACATCATCAGATCTGAAGTAAAAGTGAACTAATGCATTGTTTAATTTGACATTAGGATGCACAATGCCAATTTTGTCTGATCAATTTAACAAGAATGCTTCTTAGAGCTCTGCCTGGATGCCTGAAATGGATGCCTATATGGTTGTTTCACCAGAAATTTATGTAGAAAGTTTATATACAAATCCCTTTCACATACACCGTCTCATTTCGACTTCATAACAACCTTGGGAGGTATTATTCTCCCCATTTTACAGGTGAGAAAACTGCGGTCCAAGAAGGCTAAGTACCATAACACAAGCTTGGCTAGAGGTGGAGCGGGCATATGTGAATTTGAATTCTGTTCTTCTAAAGGGAACACCCTTCCTCTTCTTCCAAACTCCACTGGCTTCTTTTCTTCATATTCTATCTACAGTGATCTCTGAACACCGTACGTTCTTAAGACAGTTATCTCAGATCGCCTTAAACAAAGCACACACCCTAGAAGGCACATAAAACCCCGTGGGCTAATTGGCACCATCAGTATTATCCTGTGGTCTGAGAGAAGCCTGAAGTAGAAAGATAATGTTTACTGATCTGTATTGGGAGATCCTTGGGCTTAGACAAAGACTTATTTTTTTGACAATTAGGATTTTTGTGATTTTGCTGTGTCAACCTATGTGCTGCTTCTTATCCACTAATAAACTGATGTAGCTAAAAAAGGAAAAATGAATCAAGATGATGAGTATGCTCTGGGAAGCTTAATATCAGGGTGTATACTACTGTGACATCAGCCTCAGCCCACACTGAAAATGTGCAGCCTGTAGCTCAGTGCAATCTTGTTTATGCTGAGGCTCCCACCAACCACACGCATCGTAAAAGTCTTCTTGAATAATTGCATCATTCACTGATAAGCTATCCTCATGAATTAATACCATGACCAAGTCTTAGGCAGGCTGTTGGCACTGAAGCAATATCTACTATCAACATAGGTTTTTTCCCTTAATAGACATGTCCCAGCATGCTATTGACATAGTGCTTGTTTTATGATCTTCATCCTCAGTGAAAATGCACTGTCCTTAAACTGAATACAGTTCATCTTTCAGGCTTGTAGCTTTTCCCTTCTGTCCTTTTGCCATGAAATGATTGCATTTGAATCACGACTGATCTCATGTTGTTGATGAAATGAGATCTACGTGGTGACTACCCATGGCAGAGATTGAGAGTGTTGTCTAGGAATGGCAGGTTTATGAGGGAATTTTCTTATTGACCCATGCATGTGTGTGAAAGTTAACAAATATAGGGTAAAATTTCATAGAACGAGACTTGCTAATGTCTGCAAATATTTCACCATTAAGCTGTTTCTCACACATGGATGGTGAAAGCTTACTTTGTTCAAATGAATCTTTGTGGCGTTTTCTTCAGTTCTAATGGCTCTCTGTTGATTCTTCTGACTCATGTGTTTTCCCCTGCCGTTTCCATATATGGCCGATCCTGAGACTCCGGGTGCTTGCCTTCAGCTCCGGTAGGTGAGCGAGCAAACTTCCTGGCCAGCGTCAGGTAGACTTTGAACCAGTTTTACTTTGCAGTGGGGCTGGGCACTGCCACAGCCAAATGTAGCCCCTGTTGGCTTTGACTGCTTTCCAGGCAGGCCCCTCCCTCTCCAGTCAAGCCTTTTCCTGGCCAGCTTCCGAAGGAGCTGCCAGAGGGGGCGGGCCCACGGCGTGGTGGTACCACTTCTGCTTCTCTGATGTTCTCATCTTACTCACTGAAGCCTGGTCTTAAGTTCGAGAGGGCTCGGGAACTCTCATCTTCTACATTTCTCATGCATCACATTCAACTTTCCAAGACGGGAAAATGACCTTATGTTGAGCAGAAATGGCAATCTGAAAGCCATTTTGTCTGCAGTAAGTGCCAAGGACTGAGGGAATTCTTAGACTCTGTGTATGTGAGGGCAGGTGACCCATGGCAGCACCAATGCACCAAAGGCAGTGATGGGCGCATCATCTGGCATCCTTTAGAGGAGCACTGATGATGGTTGTCACTTTGCTAGGGTTCCTTATTGTTCCTGGCAGTGGTGGTGGTAGAGAAATGCTACTGTTTTACTATTGCAGGCAGCCCAATATTCAATCAAACTAGGCCTAGAAAAACAAAGGAAAAAGAAGAGATATCAATAGATCATCTGAAAAAAAAACTTTGGTGTTTACATCTTATTTTTAAGATCTCAAGAATAAAGCCTCACAAAATAAACTTGATTCATATGTAATTAAACAAGGTTTTCAACAATTCTAGTTTGACATTCTAGTATGAAATTTTATTACTTAAAATAGGTTAATGCTATAGTTTAAAGCGTTTCATAAAATTAGCCACCATTTTGGATTTAGCTAGGCCAGATCGAAAAATCAGTTGTTTAATAGAAATAATATGAAATTCATTCGAATACAGAATTTGCTGGCCTTCGTGTTTCTCTGTCTGACTATTTCAGAAGAGGTCTTTTTTTCTTCTTTATTTCATTATTTCACCATTTTATGACATGTGTAACGTCAAGAAAACTCCTTGATTCCGCTGAGCCTCAGTTGGCTCCTCCCAACTTGGAGATTCTAACAGTTCCTACCATATAAGATTGTTGTGACAATTTGTGAGGATTAAATACTCAATATATTGTAAAGCACCAAGGAAAGCTTGCCACAGAATAAGCGCTCAATAAATGTTCGTTAAAGTAAAATAAAACTTTCCTTTTAGTTCATCACTAAATATTTTCAGATATTAAATTTCTGCCTTAGCACATTTGCCAAATGTTAGCACTTAGCCCAGTAGGTTTCGGGGTCATGCATATGTAGATCACACAGAAAGAAAGGAATGTTGTGACAGTTTCTGTTTACAGCGTTTTTCTAGCAAGACACATACCATTGTTATGTCACTTTGAATGATGTATGAATTGTGATTCTGTCCTTAGAATCCCGTTTTCTGGGTTTTTTTTTTCTTTTTTGCCATCAAATTGCCACAGGGGGGAGTATAAGTTCTTGAAAGAAGCAGAGAATACAGTTAAGGAATTTGATACCAATTATTATTATTATTAAGAATGCCCACATCTAAAACATCACAACAGATTATATTAACACCCATGAGAAAGTAGAAATATTTTATTAATAAATAATAAATTAGGCCACTGTTCAATCTTGGATTTGATAATTTTGTGATAGTTGCAAGAACAATACCTAGAAAATGCCTCTGTGTGACATGGAGAGGTGAGTGTGTGTGTGTGTGTGTGTGTGTGTGTGTGTGTGTGTACACACATGGGCAATATTCGTGCTACAGGAGAGGGACGAAAATTTAAGTTTCTAGTTTTTGCCATTAAAGTCGTGAAATAGAGAGAGGAAGAGAGAAAGAAAGTGAGGAAGAGCTAATATATATAAAATGAAGATGAGAATGGCGTGGGTACAGTAACGTGACACAGCCTCGCAATACGGATGGTAGGGATCCCATTGTGCACATATGGGGAAATTTAACCTTATGAAACTCAAGAGCTAGATAAGACAATTCCAAACCAGAGAGAACTGTACAAGTGGAGAATGAAATTTCCCTTTGAATAATACAATAGCGTTTGATAACTACAAAAACTGTGACCTAATTTTACGATACTAATAGCCAGAAACGTGGTTATTTCTTCTGTCTCTTTGGAGAAAGAGAGACACAACAAAAGTCCTAGGGAAGCGGAATAGAGAAATATAAAGGGTGGGCAGGTTGACTATGGCAGCAATGTGACCCACCCCAGCTGGGAGATAATCATCTTTGCAGACAGTTGGTCAGCCTTCCTTCTATGTCTCTGCTTCTCCCAAAAAGTCCTCCTCCAGGGCCTCCTGATATGCCGCAGCTGAGACCACCTTTCCCCTACTCTTCCTCGCTTGCCCCCCTCTCCAGTTTGGTGAAATGTTCTGAAGAAAGCTGCCCTAAAGATTCTTATTCTGATGGGCTTTCTTTGGGTATCTCCTTACAGCACACTAACTGACTTTCTGACTCGAGGACTTTGTAGCTGGCTCATGCTCTTCCACTGCAACCCAGCTCCTGCCACCATGAGGGGTTACCCCAATATCTGCCAGAAAAACTATCCAAAGTTACTTCTCATTTCTTGCTGCCTCTTCCGTTAAGCCAACTAGGACTCGCCCCAAACCTTGTCATTACCTTGAACTGCTGCATCCTCTCGGGTCCTAAACCATCTGCCCTCTCCTGCTGTATCTCACTCACTTACCTTTTACATCACTTCTTTGACCTCATGGAGACCTGGATCTCTTGCCTCCTTCTTTTTCGTATGACCACATGGCTTTGCATGGCTTTGCTTCCTTCTCTGTCTATCATACCATGTTTTGTGTCAACAGTCTATTGTTAGTGCTTCTGGTATTCAGCCTCCCAACCTTTTTTCAAGCCAACTCCCTACCTTAGTTGTTCCTATGCTGCCTGCCGTACGTTGTGGTCTCCAGTCTCAGCTGGGCCCTCAGTTCTGCTGTGTTGTGCTTTTAGTTGCTCTGGTCAGCTCTTTCCTACCTTCTCCTTGTGTCCCTTCCAGACCTCCCTGCTTCCCTCAAGGTTCCTCCCCTGTCCTCCACCTCTCAGGACAGCCGTCCTTCCTACACAAGACTGTCAGGCATGAACAACTCAGGCCTCCCTCCCCAGGGTTGATGGAGCCTCAGCCTCATATTCACTCTAGAGTAGAGCTATTTAAATTTAAATGAACCAAAATTTAAAATTCCATTCCTCTGAAAGGAATGGGCAAAAGGGGTATCGTGGTACCTATGTATTGTGTTTGGATAGAAAATTAGACTATTGGTGGTGAGCACAATGCAGCCTGTACAGAAACTGATATATAATAATGGGCACCTGAAATTATACAATGTTATAAACCAATATGACCTCAATAAAATAATTGAACAAAAAAAGATAGATTAACAAGAAAAAAAATTCAGTTACTCAGTTGTACTAGTTGCGTTTCAAGTGTTCAGTAGCCACGTGTGGCTAGCAGCTGCTGTACTGGATGGTGTGTAGAACCTTAACATCATTGCAGACAGTTTCATTGGATAGCGGTGGTTCAGACAGACTTCTACTTGTGCTTTTTGTCAAACTTACTTTTGTCTCCAGTGGAACCATGTTCTTTTCACATTCTCTTGTCTTTCGATTTCCTTTTCTCTAGTAGCTTCTTCTCAGCCTACAAAGATGTGCACATTTCCCTCAAATAAAAAAGAAAAATCCCCAAACAAAAGAAAACAACATTCTCTTTGTCCTACACATCCCTCTATATACTGCTTTCTTTTTACTCTGAAGCTCCTAAAACACACACGTACTCATACACACAATGACACACACACACAAATCGTCTGTATTTACCTTTGAGTTACCAGTCAATCCACTGCAATGAGGCTCTAGCATTGCAAATTGCCGCCAAATAACCTCTTTGTTGCCAAATCCAGTGGCTTCTTTTCAGTCCTTATATAACTTCATCTCTCTGTGGGCATTGTAGTTGAGTCCCATCCTCTCTCCATCTCTTTGATCATTTCCTTTGGTCTCCCTTGAAGTGTTATTTCCCTCTGCCTACTCCTTTGATGTTGGTGACCCATAGTTTTTCCCTGGTCCTCTTCTTACTTACATGTTGTTCAGCGGCCACATTGTTGATGGTTCACTGCTCTCTGGCTCTCGATCAGAAACTCTGTTCTGAGTTCATCTGTGCTGCGTGCGGGACCTTAGTCTGAATGTCCTACACAGATCTTAAAGTAAGCATATTCAAAACCAAGCTGATTCTCCCCACCCCCAAATCTGCTCCCTATAACGTGTTCCCAGTCTTAGTGATTGGAACCACCATACCAACTCTATATTGAAGCCAGTACATTGTTCAATATTCTTTTTTCTCTTTCAACTCTTATACCGAATCAGTCATAAAGCTCTGTGGATTCCATCTTCTCATTATATCTTCCCAACACATCATGCCATCAGTGTCTTCTTTGAGAATCACTGCATTAGTTTTCCTGTTATTAACTGGTCTTTTGACCTACACTGTTTGCCCTCTGCAATGTACTCCCTCCAGAATTTATCAATGTGAAGTGCTTACTCACCTAAGACCCTTGCTTAGTTTCCAATGCCTCTAAGATAAGGCCTTTTGTCTGGTTCTATTTTCTCCATTCTTATCTCTCACTACCCACCACCCCTGCCCTATTGACTGTTTTCCAGTTCCTGATTTGCTCCAGTCAGTTTCAATAACTTACAGTTTTATCATGCTATTTCGTGCCTTTGTAACTTGCTCACATTGCTTATCCAGCACTTGGAGGAGCTGTAAGGTGCGTTTATACTAAATGAACTTTTGACGGTAGTAGGAGCTGATCCTGTGCATATACACTCACACGTGGACATACTCAGTGGAACAAACATTTTATAGAAACGGTATTTATTGTTACTATATGTGATACCTTTGATATTTTAAAATCTATTCCATTCCATTTTAGCAAAATGCTGGTCTTAACCTCCAAGCTTATGTTACTGTCTAATTGAACTCACATATTGAGAATAAGATACACATATATGTGTGCGTTTGTGTATGTATGTATCTATCTGTCTGTCTAAGGATGGGCTACCTGAATAAGCAGTGGAGGGACATAGGAGATATTGGGGGGATGTGGGATGTGAGATTTGGGGATCCTGTGGGCATATTGGAACCACTAAGGGAGCACCTGTAGTTGCTGTGAGACCTCTGTGTGGAATCCAAGTGAAATCAGAGCTGAGACACAGAGAACACCTGAGTTCTTGGTTCTAAATCAAGCTTATTGGTTTCATGAACCAATACGGCCCCTTTTTTGTTGTTGTTATGATTTCTGGATATTGCAGTACAAAATGTTTTAGCTGATACAGCCTTCACCAATGTGAGAGAGATATAGTTTTACTTTCCCATTTATATTTTCTAATGTGATTGCTTATAACATTTTCTAATGCTATCATAGTATTAGGACATAACAGTACTTTCCAGGCTTAAAGAAAAAAAATGTTTTAATAATGGAATACATAGAAAATGATAACATTTTAATGGCATTTTGGGGCAAGGCTTTCTAACAGTGCTAACATTTTGGAATTTTAAAGGTATAGAAATTCCTTTGGTTTAAAGATATCAAAGATCATAGGGGCGCTTACTGGCAAATTGCTACCTTTTTTTTAAGTTTCTAGGTAATTTAAGGTATTTCTTGGAAGTTGACTTCTGAGTATTTGTGAATAACCTCTCACACAGCATCAAGTACAAACAAATCCACCATTGAATGAATTTCTTATGTAAAATTTGGGAACTAGCTAAACTTTAAAATATTGTATATTTAGCTAGAATTGTATAATTACTAATGTCTTAGGAGCTATGGTGATTTATACTATAGCATATTTACATCAATTCACAGGAATTTTGTATTTATTGATTATGTAAATAAAATTTCTGAGGCTCATGTATTCATATCTGGTAAATGTATGTTTTCAGAATACTAGGGAATATAGTGTTTGTTTTATTCAAGCCATAATTTATTAAAGTAAATAATTCTCTAGAAAATTGAATAGTAACTCTAGTAGGTGTTTAGGAAAAGTTGCTGATTAATTGACTGGCTGATATAATTTTGAAAATTAATGCAATTGTCAACGTTACCTAACCGTAGACCAAAGAAGATCTTTGAGGGAAATTCTTCCAGACTAATAAATCTATGTGAATGCCCCAAATTAGAAGTGGATCAGTCATTGTTGTTTCCCTCTCGATGAGGCAAATAATTCACATATATTTTGAGCATTTGATATATTTCTAACATTGTTTTCAGCACAGGGGGATATTAAAAGATACCTAGTTCGTGTTTACAAGGAGGTTACAATCTATTGGCAGCAGCAAGTTATACATGACTAAGCGTTAAACCGATGATCCTCACAGTTGTGTGACGTGGGAACCACAGGACATTGAAAAGTCTAGAAGATTGGTGTGATGTAATATTTCATGACCCTGAAATTAGAACTTCTGAGGAACTTCGAGGCGTGGATTCTGATAGAGCCGCATGCGATGAAGCCTGGCGCTCTCGCTCAAGTGTTGGTGGGTTGGTGGCAGGCCATTAAGTGTTTATGGAGGAGCACAGCAGTAACATTCCACAGTCAAGAGGAAGAAATAGCCAGTATGGAAAAACGTGGTGTGACTTTTTTATGGACATAAGCTGGGATAAAGGACAAGGAAGACAGGAACAGCACGAGCATTCCTGACCTTCGGAATGGCGTGAACAGTCTTGACTTTGCAAATGCTGCGGCATAGATGGAAGAGAACAGATGGGCTGTTTTGACCTCAGCCACCCTGGAGATGAATTGGAAAGATTAAGGAAGGGACTGCAGTGTAGGAACCAGAATCCTAATTTCTTTCTTTTTCTCTAATGTTGAATACCTCACTTTTATTTTTAGTCCTCTAGACTTTTAAAACATATATATTTTGCTTTATAATTTTCAGGGCTTGGAATGTTAACAAGACTTTTTGCAGACTTATACGGTAAAATTAAGACAGCCTCAAAACTAAGACTTAGTAATCCTGAAATTGTTGTTGGCCTCCTTCTGTTTGTCCTCTTGCTTTAATACATAGTATCTATTATTTTTTCTTTCCACAATCTAAAAAGTGCCAGGCATCTGGAAAAAACACAAAGCGCAATAAATATTTGTTGAATTAAGGCATCTTTCTTGAGGGCAGAGATTATATTTTTTCTTCTCTTTATGATTCACCATGACTCCTACGAGGCTGTTTTGTGCACAGTGGACATCCAATAACTATAAAGTATTGAAAATGTTTATATTGCTGCGGAGCAAGCATGACTACAGTGAATATTACTTGGCCAAGCTGTCTCACGAATTCATTCATTCAGTCAGTCAGTGATGGGTGCATTCATTGGACACTGTGCTAATGTGGGGGCAATTAATCTAATGGTGGTTGTAGCAGTATTTTCATGTCTTTGTGCCTTTGTACAGGCTGGTTGAATCTTACTCATGCTTCAACTCTCGGCTCACATGGCACTTTCTCCTTTGGCATTCCAGGCTGGGGTAGGTGCTTGTCCTTTCATAGTCTTTCTCTAACTGGGTGGTGACTTGCCTGTAGCCCTTTCGGTTGGAGCTCCACAGAGCAGAACTGAGTCATTCACCTCTGTATCCCTAGCACCAAGCCCAGTGCCTGGTTTACAGATGTCACTTGATGAAAGTTTGTCGAGTAAGTGTTTGTAGAACACATGGAATCTTTAATGATGGTGTTGTCAGATACCTGGCTTTGAACTGGCAATTTAACTTTTAAGTATTGAGCTCAGAAAACCAACTAAAAAAAAAACCTAGCAGAATTATAACTATTTGGAGACAAAAGATGAGTTAACAAGAAAGAAAACTTGAAAGTCACAAAAATGTGATATAAATTATAAGGTGAAATGTATATTACCATTGATAAACTATTCATGTTGGGTGGCTATGTACACTTTTTATTCTGGCAAAGTTTTACTGTGCATCTAGTGTTTTTGTTGAAACAATGCAGGCATCCCTGTCAGTATGCACTGAGCCTGAGAACAGGGCAGCGGAGACCTTAGAGGTCATTCAGTCCAAATACTCTTAACCAAAGAAATAAAACCAGATTTCAGAGTGCACAAAGGCAGGCACAGTTCAGCGCTACAGTCTTGTCTGTGCCACAGTGGGCAGAGGAGCCCCTCTAACTCTGCCACCACCAGTCCTTCCACTACGTCATCCTGCTTTCCCAGGAACCACCCATGTGCAGTCCAGGAGACAGCTGTGGGGGGCTTGGTGGATGGTGGGTGATCTCCCTCTTCATGCACACAGCTTCCCTGTGGCCATCCAGGTGCTCTGAAGGAAGAGGGGAGTTGCCATGCTACAGGTCTCCCCACAATCTACAAAGATGACCCTCACATATATGGCTAATAACAGTAGTGGCTGCCATTCATTGAGGACTCTGCCAGACTGATTACGTAGGTTAACTCAGATCCTCACATCGCCAGGCAAGTATGTAAAATTTCCTCCCTTTTTACACATAAGGAGAGTGGGGTTGGGGGAGACTCTGTGACATGTCCATGTCACAGAACCAATAAGTGGCAAAGGCAGGTTTCCCACTAGACCTCTCTAACTCCCCAAATTCCATAGGTTTTTCCAGACACCACATCACCTTATAAAGGAAAGAGAATATAGTGACCTATCAATATTTGTTAGGTAATACCGTATATCAAGAAGAACAAAGCAGAATGCTTTCTGTAGAGTTTAAGTACTTACCTACCTGAATGTGTATGTGATTCTTCAGAAGAAAAAAAATGACCCTTTCATATAGATTTCATACCATTATAGTAAGTTAGAATCTCATGTAAATATGAAGCAGAATGACTGAATTCAGGAATTTTTAAATTTTTCTTTTTAGTAACCATTGCATCAGTAGAGCATACATTTTTTGTTTGCTTGTATAATAAGAAAACTACCAGTTTTTCCTAGAATTTGTTAATTCCTTGGAAGAAATGATAGAAGTTGTCTAATGTACACAATATTCTCCTTGAAGCCAGTGTAAATGCCTACCACATTATTTTTAGATTGAACTGGATTTTTTCTAAATTTAAAAAACCTAATTAAAATATAATTGTTAATGAAGGCATGCTGTTTATTCAAAGTTTAAGTTAATAAAAACTGTCTTCTTAAATTCCCAACTTAACACTCAAAAAATTTATTTTTGACCCTCTCAGAACCAAATAAGTAATGATTGTTATCTTTAAGTTAGAAATGGGGACTAATTAGTTTTAAAATATTTTTCGAAAACTTGGCAATGTTGTTTGTAACAAATACAATGGAATCTACTACCATGTCCTTATTTATTTGATTGTGAGTTTTTTCAGTCCACACCAGAACTTTTTGAGAATAAATAGAATTTCTATATTAGGTAAACATGATTTTTTACTTTCTATGAAGACATGTGCCTTTATTCAGTTGGAGGCTAGAGACAGCTCACGTGTCTTGGGTTGGGTGATAGTAATGATTTCCTTCTGTCCTCAGAACGATGTTTGGAAGATAAGTCAAAACAAATGCAAAATGAGGAGGAAGACTAGTTACTCTTAGCACAAGTGGATTTTTGTCTCACAAGGGGATTTGATGAAGTCTATTATTTTCCCCAGAAACTCCTCAGGCCCAGCTCCTACTTGTCTTTATTTTCCCCATATCTCTAGAGGAGAGCTTTGCATATTAGTGAGTATGAGTTGACTTGACTTGACTTTAGCTTGGCTGGATCAGGCTGATCTTTAGTCAACTGGTACCCTAAAGGTGTGGAGTTACAGCATTCCCTTCTGCTAACTGCTGTGTAGAACTATTTCCTTCTCCATATAACTCTTGGAAATTCTCTCAGATAGTCACGAAGGGTTTGAAGTGGCTGGGAATTAATGCAGGGTATTACAGACTCAATAAGCCACCCTTGTTAGATTTCTTGTCCCTTCACCTTGAATTAGAGTATCAGAAGCTATGCATAAATGTAAACTCTGAGCTTCACTACTCTTAAATTCTGCTGGATCATTTAGGTAAAGAGTTTGTCTTTCATGTGATGTGTTTACATATGGATGAAGGTGGTGCAGACACTTTCACAGAGAGCTTTACAAAGTAGAGCTGTCTGAATGCTATGAAGGTGAGTGATTACTGTTATCAGGCAATCGAGAGAACCAACACTGGCGTTAGAAGATGAATGGGTAAAACAATATAGAGTCAGTGTTTTGTGGGTGTATATATAAAAAAAGGCCTAGAATATTAAATCAAAAGTAAACCAAACTGAAAATTCACTAAAATTGGTGGCTTTTTTCTTTTAATTTTATACTCATTTGATGTGTGAACTCATTCTTGATGCATATGTTTAACCAAAAATTTAAAAAACAAAGGAAAATTAAGGTCAAATTTCTACCTCTCCTCTCCACCCCCAAAGAAGGAATTTAGAAGTATTTAACCCACACATTTTAACTGGGATGACCGCTTACAGCTGAGTTGACCTAAATGGTTATAAAAGTTCTACATAGAAGTGTTAGTAGAGATTGTTGATGGGCAAATCTTGACTGGAAGGAAAATGTAATTTGCACTGTGAATATACAACTAGGAAATTTAGGAACAAGAGTTTTCTGTTTAGCTTGTTGTGAAAATAACACCATGTCCTTTGGTTCCAGGTAGCAGGATGAAGAAACGACTGAAGGAACCTGACTTCCTACCATGAAAAAGGTCTGGTGTGAAAGAAAGCAATACCTGTGAAAAGTCAAACATCTCATCACATACAAACCAAATCTTCCCAGGTGGTATTTCCATTTGTAAACTAGATTTTCATTCGACATAAATATAGCGAACAATATGTGTGTTTAATTTCAGTTTCTTTTTTCTTGAAAACAAAGGCAAAGCCTCTGTCCACTAAGATGAGTAAACCTTAAGCAGTGTTTGCTAACTACCCTGTCTTCTAAATGTGGCCTCTCTAGGGTGTATTTAATGTGGTTCATTTTCAGGAAGTGGCAAAGGAATGAAGAGTCATTCAGGAAATATTGACAATTTTACTCGTATCTATAGGAAAAGTCTTGTGAAAGAAAGGAAACTATTTTTTAAACTGTCTTAGAATAGTTTTTTTAGGCACAGTTTAGGACAGTGTAATAGAAATTAAAGCATGAATGTTATTTGCAGTTATTCCTTCAATAACAATAATTATCATACCGGGTTTGGTGATTAATACTACTACTGACGTGACTCCATAAAACCCATGTGGATTTTTATGTAGGTAAAATTAGAGTTGTTTTTTTTCCTCTTAAAGCTTGGACTATGTATTTAAAGACTTGTCCAAAGCCACATAGACAGTTAGTGGCAGAACTGGTGCTAAATGCAGATTTCCTGATTTTAGCTCTGTTGCCATTGTTTCTTTTTTTTTTTTTCCTCATTACTTTAGCCTATTTTATTTAATTTACTGTGAGGAAATATGTTCTGAGGAAAATAAAAATAAATGGAAAAGAGTAAAATGAATTCTAACTTATGGCTGTTGTTTTTAGTAATTTTCAGCATTCTGGTTTATTTCATTCCCAAGCTATTCATGTCCCACAGTGGACATTGATGTGCGGCACTGTGGCATGGTGGTTCCGAGCATGGGCTCAGCAGTCAGACCACTTGGGTGAGGCTGCTCCTGCCCCTCAGTGAGTGTGAGAGCTTGTGTCTCAGCTGCCCCTCTGGAAAACAGGGGTGTAGTAAAATCTACTTTTGGGGGTTGTTGTGAGAATTCAAAGAAGTGTGGTTTGTTTAAAGTGCTTAGGATAGTGTTGATGTATACAGTAAGTACCCACAAAATGTTAGAAATTATTTTACTCACTTTCATATTATCAAGGAAGACGAAAGATTTACTATCCCAACTTAAAATACAAAAAAAATTAGGGATCAAGTGGAAATTCGCTTTCTGGAGAAGGGCTTCTCAGTGTTCCCATGACCTCTCTTGTAGGCATTGTTAGCTCATGATGTGAGCTCATTAAGGCCATTAAGTGAGAAACAGGAGAATAATGTTTTCAACTAGTAAAATCTTCATAAACCAGGTTAATTAGCAGCTTAGTTACTAAGTTAAATTATTTTCCTTTGAAATTTAGGCTTTATGTTAAAAAAAATTTGTTAAATAGACTAGGAAGTCCTTTTAGATGTGACATTAGCTCTCAGAAAATAAGCATTGTGATGAATTCTGGGTAAATGAATTTAAGACATGGATTCCATATTCATTAAGTATGGAAGTTTAAAAATTACGAAAGTCTTGGGAATGTGTCTTAGAAAATCCACCCAAAACTAAGCAACATGAAAGTAATTTCATTTTTGGTCCTGATTATAAAAGTTGACAGCTTCTTTCTTTTCTCATCTGGTTAAACAGGTACGTAGAATTAGAGACTTCTGGAGTTGGAAAAAATAATTAGGATCACGTGGCCTTAAAGTTTTTCAAATTTCTAACCACAGCACCTATTGAACAAATGTACCCTTCTACAGAAGATTCCGTGCAAAAGGAGCTCCTGCGGTTGTTGCACTTAAAGCAAAAACATTATCTTCTTGTGAATGATTTTTATTGAGTAGCTAATTTGGTCATTGCTGTGAGTCACAATTCACATGGGCTGGAGGCCCCCTGATCTCTGATGGATGGCTAGGCCACTGATGAGGTTGAATAATGCTGAGGATGAGGGAGCTCTCTTGTAGTCTAATCCAGTGGAACCTGAGCTGGTGGTAGTGGATTGTAGATCTCTTGACAGAAATATATCTCTTTATGTAATTAGCGATGGCCAAGGTCTCTGTTTACTCTAACTAGTCAAAATTGATTTAAGCCTAGAGTATTTCCTCTCAGTGATTGGGCCTCATTCATTAGCCACGATGTAGACAAAATAAAAGACTCCCTTTGGCAGGGAAAATTGATTGAAGCCCCAGAGACCCATGCAACAAAGCCAAGCCTTACTTCAGGATTCCTTGCCTTCTTGAAGCCTTGTTTATATTAAAGTTCAGGATTCTGAGGGTTACCCAGCACCCCTGACACGAGTGCTCACCTAATTGTCTGCCACCCTGACACTGAGTTGTGCCTCTCCTTGTTTGCTACAGTCAGTCAGGTTGTGTTTATTGCCTGCTAGCATGGTAGGCTGCTCACCTCACAGTGAACACTGCATAGCCTTATTCTACCATGTCAAGCTTGTTTACTGATCCGTGAACCTTATGGAGGGTGTCTGGTTGTCTTTTGATACTGTATCAGGATCCATGCATCTGTGCTTGCTTTTGCCTGAAAACTCACCTCATTCTCTAAGCATTCTATGTGATAAAGTTTGTATTGAAGACTTCAGTTTCTGTGATGGAATCACTTGTAATGGACAAATCCTTCTGCAGTCAGTGACGATAAAGCTGGACAGAATATGTAAGACAATAGATTGAAGGCATTAGAGAGAAACCAACATAGTTACTAAGACATGAGGGGATTATGATCCTCGAGAGAAATGGAGCACTATAAGCTGAGGTCAGATTCTCCCTGGCTTCTTCTATGACTGCATTTTCTAAATCACAGCACAAGTGAATGAAGTATAAGAAGAAAGTGGCATTGTTACTTGACTAGGGAGAAAGAAGTCAGAATTTGGGGCACAGTGGCTAGGACAGGAGGGGCAAATTTCTGGAGAGAACTAAACCATAGAAAAGTAGCCAAATATCTGCATATAATTTGGCCCAAGTCATTTACCAACTAGTCTGCACATAAGCAGGGTAAAGAGTCCAAGAAACCCAGTACAAAAGAACATCTGGATGGTCAAATAGCTGATCTGGGATATTTGTAGCCACATGGTACTGGGGAGAGAGATAGGAACTCAAGTGCTCCCAAGGTAGAGGGGAATTGATAAACAACTCAGGCTTTCTATGGAGACCCTACCCTCTCTGTCAACCCTGGAGTAAGGACCTTACCCTAGGAAAGTTGAAATAGATAAGCCCTAACAGAGCTTTAAATCAGGCCTAGACAGGATCAAGTGATTCACCACAATTTTTTTTCTGAATGTCGGAAAAAACTTGAACTTTCTTTGAAGGAAGATATCAGTCAGAGCCTCCATAATATTCAAGATTCAGTAAAAATTTGCAAGGCATGCTATAAAAAGGAGAGAAATGACTAAAACCCAACAGAAAAAAGTCAATAAAACCCATAGATGATTTAGATATTGCAGATATCAGATAGGGACTTTAAGTTTATTAATATGATCAAGAAGGAGAAAATAGATGAAAAGATTACTTCAACTGAGAATTGGAATCTATATAAACTAATCAAATGTATATTCTTGAACTGAAAAATACAATACCTAACATTAAGAACTTTGGATGTTTTGAACAGCTGGGTGAACACGTCAGCACACAGGACTAATGAACTAGAAGATAAGTCAGAATAAGCTAGGAGAGAATGGAAGACAGAATGGAGCATAAAAGACGTGTGATACACAAACTGACTTCTCAACTCACTCTACTCCAGAAAGAGAGTTCATACTTAGGAGCTCTGCAAATAGCTTCTCTCCAGGCTATTGGATGCTATTAGAAACATGCTTAGACACATCTAATACCGTTGCTCATTCAAAGCATTTGAGTTTTCAAGGAAACTTAGAGAACTGAGAGATACATTTGTTAAGTTTAATTTTAGTGGAAAATTTGTTTCCTTTAAGTGATATCTTTGCCAAAATTTGACAGCTTCTGAAAAGAGAACAAAGTTAAAGATTCTGGGGAGTAGGAGTAATCTGGATCAAGTTTTCTTCCTATAGGAAATAACACAATGTCATCAGAATGTATTACTATTTCCATGTTTTTGTTCTCTTTTGCTCTTATTCTGGTTTTCATTTCACAGCTGTTTGGATCAGTGGCAGATCCCTGCCCCCTTCACTTCCTCCTGTTTTCTTTGCTTCTCACTTTTGATCTGTCAGTGCATGTACTCCTTGCCTTTTTACTATGTTAAAAGTCTATAAGGTTTTCCATTTCAGGAAAATTAAGCAGACAGCAGAATTTTTGATCCAAGTCTTTGTAATTTGCAGCATGAGAGCTGTTTCCCCAGCTGCAATGCACCTTTTATGAGTTTTAAACTATTTTTCTTGAGACTTAAGTACATTTCTTGTAGCCCCACCATGACACTGTTGGGGAAAAATAATATATTCTGACAGTAGTCTTATTGGTGCCTTAGAAACAGATAAAACCTTGGAAGGCAGATTTATCAAGATGTTAATGAAAAGTGGATAGTATATTTTATCAATTTCTTATTCACTGATTCTCAACTAAAAAATTAATCAAAAGCCAATGTTTGGTATCATAAAACCTTGGCTATTTAATGTATTTGGGAATGGCTTCTGATCTAGAAGTAATGTTGTGTTCCTTCTCTCCCCTTAGCCTTTTCACCCCACAGCCTCCCCCCAAATCCTTGATGGTAAAGAGGTTTCCCCTGGATACCCAATAACACATGACTCCAATTACAAATAAGTGATTGCGCCACAACTCTTCCTAATGCCCATGATAACCCAGTTTCTGAGGGTAAGATTTTTTCTTGATTATAAAATGCTTTCACAGATGTTTTCTCATTTGACTTTTTCAAAAATTGTGTGAGGTACGAAGAGAGAGTAGTATTATTACCCTTATTTCACAATGAGGAGGCTGAGGGAGAGGAAGAAGTGACTCACCCAAGGCAATAGCTAGTAAGCATTAAAGCCTGGACTCAGGCCTTCGTTACTATTCAGTGTTGACATCCTTCCTTAGGAGGCTTGGGTGGACTGGTAGGTGGGTGCCAGAAGCAGTATGATTGAAATGCTTTCATAGTACAAAGCAAGACTGTGCCTACCTTAAACCCATGGTGAGAATAGACTACACTTTTGAATACTGTTCTAGTGCTAGTGGAAGAGAGATGTTTTACATTGCAGAAGACTTTTACAGTCTAAATCCCCGAATCTTGTGGGAAATGATAGAAGACAAAAGTTTTAGAAGTTTGTGCTAAAATTAAAAAAGAGGAAGTGAGTACCTCTAAGTGGTTTAATAAGCTCAAGAAAATGTTCTTGGGAATGTGAAATAATGGTTTCTCCAGATTAGATGGTGCCCTGAGTCAAAAAGGGCTTTGTAGATCCACAGTGATTTGAGCTGCTGACCAAAAGGATGCCATGCACTTAAGCATGCTCTGTATGAGTGCTCTTAGTGTCAAGGTCATGTTGGGAGACAATTCTCAGAACAGGTCTCCCATTTCTACATGTCTTGTGAGCAGAGGCGCTAACTGACTATATTGCAGTCTATCATTTCAAGAATGTTTGTACGTGAGCAGCCTTGGAAGGTGGAGATAGTGCCTCCCTCCAGAGCAAAGGGCAGGCATGCTTACTGTCCGGTATAAAAGATTCAGGTTCCCTAAGCTCAGGGTTCCTCTCCTATAATGTTTCCTGTATATACCGATGTCACCTGACCCTCTCTGTGGTGCCCTCTGGGAATTGGTGCTCCAGGAACCAGTGCAAGAAAGTGTTGATATTCTGGCTACCACTACTGCTGAGAGTAATAAAGTCAATTGTCTTTGACCCAGGTGTGCCATGTCTTCTTCCAGCATCCTTAAAAGTATGACGGACTAAGTGTTTGCTTGCAAATAGGCTTCACAGTTCTGAGAGGTCACAAGGCTTCATCTCCCCTCGCCCAATCTCTGGTGTGTTGCAAAACAACAACAACAACAAGAAAAACAAAGAGTGCAGGACATTTCGAGTCCATGCTTATTCAGTTTCCTGAGTCTTATGTACTTCTAGCAGGATAATTCTGGCATTTCACCATGAGCCAGTGTCTGTGGAAACTAGATAGGTGGCTGGTGAAAAGCAGTCAGCAAATAAGGACACTGCAAAGCATTTGGGGACTTTCAGATAATTCACTGCTCTTCCTCCACTGCTGACTTCCGTCTTTTTAAGACCAGCCTTTAGCAACCTGGGGTACAGGTCTTCAGTCTGAGGAGCTGCCTCTACTTTCCCATTTTATTGTTTAATACGGTTGGAAATTATCCTCACTTTCCTCACTGGGCTAGATTTTCATCCTCGGCTCAGTACTAGATTTCCATTTCTTTTTTTTTTTTTTTTTTTTTAAAATGTGTATTTGGGTGTATTTCTTTTCTTTTTTTTTTTTTTAAAGATTTTATTTTTTCCTTTTTCTCCCCAAAGCCCCCCGGTACACAGTTGTGTATTCTTCGTTGTGGGTCCTTCTAGTTGTGGCATGTGGGACGCTGCCTCAGCGTGGTCTGACAAGCAGTGCCATGTCCGCACCCAGGATTCGAACCGATGAAACACTGGGCCGCCTGCAGCGGAGCGCGCGAACTTAACCACTCGGCCACGGGGCCAGCCCCTAGATTTCCATTTCTGAGTAAACCTGCAGTTCATTTTTGGAGGATAATTCTTGCTAAGGTAATTGTGTTCTATCTCTTGATTTTTTATGATGATGAACAATAACACAACAAACCATCTCTGATGAGATCTGTGCTCTTTTAATTTGGGGACATTTTCTTTAGCATTCTAGGTAAGTAGGGTCCAGTCATGGGTAAGAAAGTTCTCCAAGCTTGGGCTCTCCTTTTCAAAGGTTAATGAAATTTTCTAAGACTCCATGCGGCCCGGTGACTCTGATGTTCACTTCTGTACTGGACCCCTCTCTTTGTGCTAACTGTCCTCAGGGTTGGCACATTAGTTTGGTCCCATTAACTTAGGCTTCACTTATGCTTCCACAATTCTACTCTCTCCCTTCCAACCTCCCAGGAAGTCACCCCATTTCATTCTGGGAGCTGGTCAACCTACATACCTTGCAGAAGCTCCATAAATATTTGTAGAATGATTGAATGAAGGTATTGGGTCTCTTTTTGAGCTTTTTACCAGAGCTCTTGAATCTTATCAGGACCTCGATTTCCCCAATAAAAAATATGAGGAAAGAGGGATAATAATGCTACAAGTATTACAATAATATTAATCCTAATACCAACATTGGCTGAGTCCTTACTCTATGCCAGCCAGATACTGTGCCAAATGCTTTCCATATCTAGCCTCATTTTAATCCTCAGAAAATTACTGTATGATTATCAATACTTTACAGATAAAAAATGGACACAGAGAGATTTTGTACTTTTCCCAATGTCACACTATGACAGTACTGAGATTCTTCTACTTTCTAAGAACCAGGAGTATCTGCTGCACATGTTATATAGTTAAAGAAGGAAATGGGATTTTTACTTTTGGGTGAGTCTGACTTAAATCAGCCGTAAAAACATCTTTATCCCAGGTGATAGATGAGTCATCAAGAAATACACTTGAAAGCTTAGAAGACCAGAGCCACGCCAGAAAACCTGACCTATGTCGAAAGCAAACCATAGGTGTTCTCATCCAGCTCCTCATTTACAGATCTCCCTCCCTTATCAGTTGGGTGATTAATTAATTTATTCTAAAAGTATTTATTGAAACCTGACTTGGTACACGGCATGGTCCCTAAAGAATTCTGGCCAAGTGAAGAGAAATAACTTCCTTTAGGGGAAGGAGACCTTACATAGTGGACCTGCTGAGGCCAGGAGTTGACCCCAGGGACTGGGAGGAAGAGAGAGCAGCTGTGAGGATGCGAGATACAGACTGACCACCCTTTCATTGCTTGTAAGTTGCTGAGCCCAGGGACCATCTGTGTCTTCACTGCTGCACCGTCTGTGCTGAGCATGCTGCCTGACACGGGAGTTGCTTCATAAATAAGGGCCAATTGAATTAAAGCAACAGCTCTCTTGGATAGTCTTTTTTGTTTTAATCATTTTCCTGGAATTTGACTTATTAAGTTGTTGACTGGAATAAAATGATATATTGGCTTATTACAAATGTTCAGATATTAAATTCAGCATGACTAAGTTTCAGTCTCTGCTCTTTCTTTTTCTTTAGCCAGGAAATAACCTTGTCATCCACCGCATCTTATATTCTTTAGTATTGTATTTTGGATCAGAGTAGTATTTCTGTTTTTTTTACCCTTGAGGTACAAAGAACAATTCCATAGAAAAACTGCTTACATGTGACTAAACTGAAGAATGTAGACAGGTAGACCTAGTCTGCTAGATTAGGCCATATGAAATTGGTAAAACTTGAGAGTTTTGACCTTTAGGAGTTAAATTTAATGGATGATGCTTTCTCTTCTTCTTTTTTAAGTAAACAACTGAGATAGCTATAAAAGAATAAGCATTTCTCCACAAGCATTTCTATGGTACATGGCAGGATGGGGGCTTAACTTCTGGCCGTAGCAAAAGATATTTGCCTTGTTCCTTTGCCTTATCAAAATTCTTCCCATCTGGGTGGCCTGCATCACAAACTTTCTCTGCCAGCTCTGACTATTATCTGAGTGTGTGCTAGACGCTTTATTTCATTATGTGAGGCCTTGTGAGTATTATTAGAGTGAGAGGAAACCGTGAAAACTGTGGGTTCTTGGTGCACCTCTTTGACAAATATTTACCGAGTGCCAACAAAAACAGTGTTTACCGCATGAGCAGAAAGTGAAAAGACACAGTCCTTGTCTCCTCGGAATTTATTGTTTCTGGTTTGTATTGTTTACATCAGAGTCTTATAAGTAAATGTAAAATTATAGCTGTGCTGGGTGCTTTGGCGGAGAGTGCATAATAGCATAAGTATAAAAATTAGGGGGAGCTGATCAATCAAGGGGGTCAAGAAGGGTCTTTCTGAGGAAGTGATGGCTGAGCTGAGGGCAAGCGCAGCTGCGAACCAGGTGAAAAGAAACCAGCGGTGGGGAGATGAAGCAACGCAGTTCAGTTCAGGCCGTCGAATGTTTATAGACTGCCTACCATATTCCAGACACTACGCTTAGAGACTGGGAAATGAAAAATGAATGAGAAGTGGTCTTTGCCCCAGTCAATAACTCACTCTAAGGGTTTTGTTGTCATGTAATTTATAAGTTAGGAGAGCCACTCTGTCCATCTTTGTTTTGCTTCTGTGCAGTTTGAGTTTTCTTTGTGTCAGGATTACCTCAGCCAGGCAAGTCCTCCTCAAGAAATCAAACACAGTCTTTTTGTCATGGAGTCAAAGTTTAACAATGAATACACGTAGTCTGCTAGATTAAAGTCCAGTAACGCCATTCCAGCCTCTACCAGCAACTGAATGTGGCCCCACAGTGGAGTTCCTGCCTGTTGTAGAGCCCACCAACCCCGTGGCTCCAGGAAGGAAGCCTGGCTGCCACCAAACAAACGACCCATTATTACTTTATCTCTCCCTTTTTTTAACCATTAACTAAAATGACTACATTATTAACTCAGCCATAAAAACGAATAATAAACATACTGTATGTGCACTTACCGAATCTGCTTTCATGTTAAGTGTTACTCAGACCTGGAGTATAAACTTCTGAAGACACTCAACACATATGTGAAGTATCAAGGGCATAAACAGAGGGCAGATGCAGGAGGTGTGGCACAGTAGAGATTGCCAGAACCACAGGCACAGAACAGAACAACAAAAGAGCACACACCACTGCTGGATTTTTCCTCTAGACTACAGGGCAGGTCCTCAACCACTGCAGCCACCAAAAGACATTCTAGGCCTGTGATCCTTACTCCCTACAAAGGTCTAAGCCTTCTCCTCATCTTTCTGCCTGTGATTTCTGGCATAGCTCCCTATTTTAGAACGAACTGACTTCGCCCTGCTTGGCTTCTTGCCCTGATCTTGGTGGAGAACTTGCCCCAGGGCTGGTTCTGAGCAAGGCATCCTCTGCCCTTCAGTTTGACCTTGGTGGCTCACTACACCACCAAGCCCGAAACCCCCAGGACACCGCCCTGACCAGCAGACTTCTTGGCCCGCTCCTTTTGCTGGGACCGACTGACTTCCACAACAGGGTGGATGAGGAGGCTGGTGACACAGAGATCTATCTGCATCTCAGCTCTGCTGTTTTGTTTCATTGCTTTCTTGCTTTTCATTCTTCTTTGCAGGGACTCACAAACTTACTTTATAGGTTAGTGTCAATATTTTATGTGATTAATGCTCTTTCATCCTGGCTGCAAATCCTAAATGCTTTTCTTTTTCTCCTGTTCTATTATTATAATTTTTTTGTACTTCATCTTTTGGGGGTTAATTTATTAGTGGGCAAGTAATATTTCCAGGTTATAGAAGAGGATGCTTAGATATCGCATCACTGACTTGTCCACCTTCAAACCCTGCCGTTGATAATGGAGCAATCAAGTCCAAAAGAGCAGCAGCTCCCAAATTTGCTTTCTTGAGTATGCACAATCAACACTGTACAGATCCAACAAATATAGTAACTAAGTGCTTGAATATGCGTGTTTTGAATTGTCAGTTAAGAAGTTTTAATTTTCAAGAATGTAAGAAATTAAGTTAGGGACAACAGTGTTAAGCGGTCTTTTGGAAAATGCAAAATATACCTCTACATTCATGATCCGTAAAACTTGGAGTTTGCTTTTGAAAATTCAGCATGTGTTCTGTCTTTAACAATTCCACCCTCTCCCTGTGAAGAGTTATTATCAACTCTGTTGATGTGAGCTGTGATTATAACATTATCAGACTCTTTGTCTAGCAAGTTGTTTGTGCTATCTCATTTCCAGATTATTCTGTAAAAAGGAATTTATGTGAGTACCAATTTACCCATTGAATAAGTGTTTCTGCTTGATTTTTTTTCTGGAAATATTATTAACAATACACTTCAGTAATGACCTAGCCCAAGATGTTCTTGTGTTATTTTGGAGCAAGTTGCTAGTGACTCATAACACATTGGGCATCCAAACTATGGTTAACTGGTGGTCAAGCTAGGAAATTCTGTTCCCATTAACTCTCCCTTTCTTAGCCCAGAACACCTCTCCACTCAACTTCTTTTCTTTTGATTCGTCACACTCATAGTCTCTGCTTGGTGTTTTCAGACCGAAAGTAGAAGCAATGACATACCATAATAAGTATTGTTCCTATTGAACTTCCAGCTTAGCTAAAAACAGGAAATACAGTCCGTTTCGTGGAAAAGCCTGCTTTTGTGATGCTTCCAACCCAAGAGGTTTGGATCAACTGTGGCTGAGTGTCTGAACTTTTGGCTTCTTTCTTACAGTAAACTTTCTAACTTCAGAATTTTAGCACTATGTCTACTTATAGGGTGATGCCTTCCATATTTAGATTATGCTGACACATGAATCAGTTTACTTTTAAACCATTTTCATTTAATATTTGGATGTACTTGTTACTAAAAAAGGTACATATGAACATTGCATGAATCATGAGATTGAAAGCACAATAGTGAACAGAGCCACAGTTTTAATAGTTTCAAGAATTTACTTATTGGATAGTTTCTTTAAAACAGGTCTATTATTATAAGGCTTCACTCACTAAGTGAATATTTGGTGCAGAAATTTACCATGTAAAATAAATCCAGAAGCAAAAATTCTGGGTTAGGTAAAATAGTCTGACAACTCTTTTGGTAGAGAATACCAGGCCCTACCAGAAATAAATCTAAATCATTTTGCACTCTAATAATCAATCGATTGTTAGTAATCTTAGGAGGCAGAGAGAGTTTGAAGTTGGAACTTCATGTAGACTATATGTGTTTTTTTTTAAGATCCATCAAATTGGATAGATTAGTGAAAGAAGCCACCTAAGATTTCATTTATGTGATTCCAGGAAAATAGCCTGTGCTTGGGTAAATCGTCGTGTTAATTTCTAGCATCAGTGAGGAGCCTCGTCTTTCTTGGTCTCTTCGATATTTCATGACTGTGTAGATTGGCCATAATGAATTGGATGGATTGCATTGTTTCATACATTCTCTTCTGATTTAGTCATCTAATGTGATCCTACTAACTGTTTATCATGGTTTTCAAGTGTGATAACTGGCAACAGGAACTATAAGTCCAGATTGAGTTGTTAAATGAATATATTTCACTTGCCTTCATTAAGGTATGACTTGCTACATTTCTTTTGTTCGCCTTTGATTTTGTATTAAAGGTCAATCATCTCAAGGGAGCAAGATGAAAAAAAGAACGTCAAGGAACATGGAGTGTAGAGACAAGAGAAGCATGTTCAGAGGAATCAGATCCCTTCAGCTTTAAGCCTTATTGAGAAATGGAATTAACTCAATATTTGTTGAAGTTCTGAAAAGATTGAATAGTTCCTTTTATTCTATGTCTTTTTGCTTCCATTTAGCTGGAATTTGCTGGACAGAATTAGAAATGACTGTTCTTTCATTTTTTTTCAATGGTTTAGACTAAAAGCAAAGTGCCAGAGTTCTTAAAAGTAATCTCTTTTTATTAGAATCCAAACCTTTATGTAGACTCAGAAGTGGAGACATCATCTATATTTTTTAAGAGTTTATAAAACTGTAGGAGTTTGATCAAACTGTAAGAGTTTATCTAGGATTACCAAACTTTTAAAATTTTGCTCATGGTTAGTTGACAATATAACCTTCCATTCAAAGTCAACCCCATCCCACTTCTTCCAAAGCAAGAAAAACAAAGTAAAAGACAGCTAATACCTGTTAAAATGCTACATAAGCCAAACATTTTTGTGTTGTGTCTGTATCACATGATATCCATTTTCCTTCTTCATTCCTGGAATAATATCACTCACAATTTAAGATCTTACATTTCAGATTTTTAAACTGTAGCTGAATAATCTGGATGAGTTAGAAAATCCTAATAGTGAATTTATAAAGAAAATGTTGACAGAGCTTGGATTCTTATAGTGCTGGTGGGTACCATGATTATAATAATGGTTTCCTTTCAAACTCTTCCATTAAATGTTCCAAACAGTGGAATTTGTAGTTTTTCCTTTGGTCCAGAGATCAAAAACATGAACAATTTTACATTTCTAAGGTTGGACAGCATCTGTGTTTCCACAGTTTCTGTGGGAAAGCAATCCACCCTTTCTCAGTTTTATTAAAAACCACCATCTTGGCTCCAGTATGTGCCATTACAAGTGCTTTCATTCTGTCTCTCGTATCTCCTTTTAGGAAGTAGGAGTCTGCTTGTTGCTTTTTTTCTTTTTTCTTATTGACTTTCACTACATACTGTAAGTGAAAAGTGGTTTAAAAAACTGAAGATAGGATAACATAGTGGTTAAAAGAGTAAATCTGAGAGGCAGATTGTTTGAGGTCAAATCCTTGCTGTACCATTTAGTAACTGTGTGACTTAGGCAAGTTATGTAAGCTTAGTAGCTTAGTAGCCCCATCTGTAAAGTGTATATATTAATAGTGTCTGCCTTGTAGGGCTTTTGTGAGATTTAAATGAGGTAGTAAATGTAAAATGACCAGATCATGGTAAATTCTCAACAGTTGGTGACATCATCAGACGTTTTATTTATTTTTAACAGACAACTTAGAAATGTTTTCTGGTAGCAATTACTCTTTTACTAAGATAATTTTATTTTGTAGTAAGCGTGTTTGTGTTCTATTTTAGAATAAAATGAATTAAACCTGATTCATTCATTGGACAACTCTTTATTGAGCGCCTACTGTATGCCTGTTGACTAACACAGCCCCTTCCCTCCAGGAGCTCATGGTGTAGGTGCAATATTTATGTGATGAGAATCATCCTGATGTTAGAAAGAAAGACATTTTAAAGGTTGAGCTGGATGGGCATGGAATTCTGCTCTTTGTATTTTAGAATCTTGTTTTAGAATGCAACATATCAGCTTTGTCTATCATTAATGTGGATGACAAAGTTTAAGTTCCAGGGAAAGGTGCATTATAATGTAAATAACCCGGGACTTCCCAAGACTTCCCATGTTTATAACTGTTGTATTCCTTTAGGAAGTAAGTTTTGCTCACAAATAATCTCTGCTCCTCCCCGCCGTGTCTACCAAAGTAAAGCCTGAAGGGAATTCTTGTCTGTAATTCAACCATGTATATTTTGAGAGAGCTTTTGAATTTCTTTTAAAAACAACAACAACAATATTTTTAATGGCAAAGAACAATGTGTTTTAGGATTTGGTGCTATTTAGATATTTTTTTCTCATAATAAGAAAAGTTGAGGCCTTAAAAAGAGTGACCTCGTGAGCTGAGTCCCACCTGAATCACTTTTTATTTGTTTTTTTTCTTATTTATTCAGAGGTTAATTCTGCTAGTGACTTGAGGTGACTTACAAAGAAAACAAACACAAGAAGGCAGTGGTAAAATACAGCTAAGAATACAGAATTACATTCTTAGTCTGAGGTATCTAAGAGAAGAAATTCAAGAAAAGAGGTAAAATTATGCAAATATGTAGGTAATAAAATTTATATAGCTGCTATTACCCTTCTTTAAGTTCTGCATTTAATTTGCTGGGTCAAATTTGAATTGAATTGCCCTGATTTCCTGAGAATAATTGTCATTCTGCAGTATTTTTAATCAAATAATGCAACAAACATTTCTGGAATACCCATTAAGTTGGTCTTTACCCTATACATATCAACCATTTATGTTAGAACATCTCTATCCTTACTTCTCAACTCTATGATTGGGTATATCAACTTAACAACAAATATTTTTCTATGTCTACTATATTCAAGGCAATGAAGATGGGAAGTGGGTTGGACTTTTTCTATTTCACCATAACTTATGTTTGCTGTAGGTTTTTTCTGTTGTTTTGCTTTGTTTTTGCGGCTATCTTTGATCAGATTAACGAAGTTCCCCTGTATTCTTAATCTGTTAAGAGTTTTTTCTACTATGAATGAATGTTGAGTTCTATCAAGTGACTGTTTTTTCTGGATCTTTTGAGATAACCATATGAGTTTTCTTTTGTTTTTTTCCTATAAACTTGTTGAATTTTATTAATAGATTCAAATATTAAATCATCTGTGCAAGTCTGTAGGGAACCCATCTTGGTTGTGGTGTTTTATCCTTTTTATCTATCACTGGATTTGATTGGCTAATATTTTGTATGTGATTTTTACATCTATCTTCATGGGAGAGATTGGCTTGTTCGCGTTGTGTTTCTTTCTTACAAAATTCTTGCCAGATCTTGATATCAACATGCTGCCTTCATAAAATGAGATTGGAAATATTTCCTTGTTTCTTTTCTCTGGAAGACTTTGTGTAAGATTGATGTTATTTCTTCCCGAAAGGTTTCAAGGAATCACTGATGAAACCTGGACCTGAAGTTTTCTTCCTGGGAAAGAAATTACAATTTCTTTCATAGATACAGTACTACTTAGATTTTTTATTTTTTCTTGTGTCAATTTTCCTTCCTTTCTTCAGCAGTTGTATTTTTATAACTTTAGTAAGTACATTGTACAAGTTCCTTTAAGAAATAAATAGTATCTATGTTATTCTGTGGCTTGCTTTATCTTTTAGTAATATATCTTGGAGGTTTTTTCCTATATCAGTAGCTATAGGGCTTCCTCATTCTTTTAATGGCTGCATAATATTCCACAGTAGGAAATCACCATCTTTTATTTAATGGATATCTTATTGAGGAATGTTTAGATTGTTTTCAAATTTTGACTGTTATACAATAATGTAAGAAACATTACTGCACATATATTAGAATATATGCATAGAAGTATTTCTGTTTCATTTTACTTTTACTTTTTTATTCCTTAGTAGTAACTAGATTTAGCATTAACAGTAGAAAATAGATTGTTGCTTATTTTCATCTTAACATGCTATGAGGCAGACTTAGAATTATCTTCTATTTTCTGAATGATGCTTTTTGCATTATATTAGTGCCTCGGTTATAACCTTGCAAATTCTGCCTTCATTACTTATTACTGCTCAGGTTTGATTTATTGTAATACCCTTTGATTAATAGTCACTTCATTTGCATATACTTTTTCAATAGAGGGAAATCTACATAGGGACAAATTTTGTCTTGTCATCCTTAAAAATGAAGCAGCCAGTTGTTTTATCAGCAAAATGAGCTTATTCCCAAAGGGCAGAGAAATTGTAGTTTGGGACAAGCAAACTGTGGCAAACCATAGGCTAGTCTGAAAAAACAAGTGGAAGGTTAGCCTTCATTCGGTTTTAGGAGGAAACTGAGGAAAGTTGTTTTGAACAGAAGTTCAGTGGAGAAGAATGAGACTTTGAGGTTGTGGCGGTTTCTCATTGGCTACAAGCAGTGGTTAACGCTTTGTTGCTGGGGCACGAGGGATCTTCCACCTCTTTCTTAAAAACGGGAGATGAAATTCCTATGTGAAAAATGTCCTCCCTTGTCGAAATGATTCTTGTCTTCCTTCTTCCTGCTGGTTACGTGGGCTGTCATGGGTGGTGCGTGCATGAGGGCTCCCCCTTCAGGGATTCCCGACTCCATTTTAAATGAGGTTTCCTTTCTTTCTTTTCATAGCCTCTTTGATTCAGTGCTTTATACCTGGTGGTTAGTGTAGACTCTGACACATAGGTACTCAAAACAAATGAGTTATTCATGGGGAGACACCGTGCGAGATAATGGTCTCCAAACAGTAACTATGGGCTGAGGGACATTGACTCATTTACTGATGAATGATTTTAGGAGTTACGGTAACCAGTGAAGCGTTAGACATTTAAGATGCAAAGATGAATGAGATACCCAGCCTCTGTCTCACAGACTGGAGAGAGCTGATGCATTAACAGGGCAACTAGAATATAATATCCTAAGTGTTGTGATGACACTGAGAAGCATAGAATGAACAAGGAGAATGCCTTGGACAGATGTGGAAGGCTTGTGGAGGAGAGGATGCTTGAACTGGTTCTTAAAACATGACTTTTCCCACAGAGAGAATAAAAGGAGTAGCTCACACAGAGTTCTGGCGACGTGCGATGTAGTAAGAAAAGGAGAGAAGTTCAGAGTCACTTGACATGTAGGAAGCAGTGATGGGGCCAGTGGTTGAGGGGGTGTAAGGACGTGGCAATGAATAAGATGAGATGGTATAGCAAGGCGTGGGTCAGATTGTGCAAGCTCCTCGGTTCTGTAGGAGGAAGTCTAGACTTCATCTTGTAGTCAGCAAAGACTCGCTACAGATTTTAAAGGAGCAGAGTGTATCGGAAAACCTGATAAAACAATGGCTTAAACAAACTCAGGTTTGTTTTTCACCAAGAAATTTGAAGGCAAGTAGTTGCTGGTGTTGGTTCAATGTCTTAAGGATGTGAGGGGCAAGGTGTTTGTGATTCTCTTCATGTTTTCCTCATGGCTGGGCGGTGGCTGCTGCTGCTCAAGTCAGCATGTTCGAGTCCCAGGTTGGAAAGGGGAGGAAGCATCCCAGAGCAATTAATGGAATCTTTCTCAAGAATGCAAAACTTTCTAAAGATTGAGGTTTCTATCTCTTTGGCCACAACTGTGTTTCATGGCACTCACCTTACTGCAGGGAAGGCTGAAAAATGCTGTCTGGACACATTTATGTTCCAAAAACAACCGAGGTTCTATTAGGAACGGAGAGGGAGAATGGATTGGATAGGCAATTCTCTGCGTCTACCACAGTTGTGACATTAGATATGATTCTTAGGGAACACCTGTGGGCGATAGAAAAGGTGATTTGGGTGACCAATGTATCCTCCGCAGTCTAGTGGCCACAATGTCTAGGGATTATAGACACTGACTGATGAAAAATATGAAGGTGATGTTAGTGATAATTTATCATTCAGTGATATCACTGGGATTTTTTTTTTCTATTTGAATAAAGTTACAAAGAAATAATTAACTACAATACATACGTAATAACTGACTAAGAACCATATCTTGACAATGTTAATTCATTTCATTTCATTCATTGATTTCGTTTCACTGATTTCTTTCATCAAATGTCTATCGGGCACCTCCACGTGCCAGACACTGTGCTGGGCTCTAGGGATGGAGGAGGGAAAAAGGTAGACGAGTCCCTGTTTTCATGGACCACAGGGTCTAGTTAGGGAAACAGGAGAACAAGATCGTTACAGATTATACCATGGGAGACTAGGAGGCAACGGAGTGATGTGACAGAGTGACTAGGGTGTGAGGGGCCAGGTGCTATTTCAGGTAAGGTGGTTAGGCCAGAAAAGGCCTCTCCACAGAGGTAACCTTTGAGCTGAAGGATAAGAATGAGCTAGGTGTGAAAAAGTCACCTAGGTATGGGGTGTTGGAGTGGGGCCAGGAGAGCAAGTGCAGAGACCCAGAGGCAGGAAAAGGCTAGAAATGGGGCCTTGAGGCTGGTGTGGGTGCACCATGGGGGTGCAGGGGGTGCCTGTGGTGAAGGAGGTGGGCCCTTTCCATTCAGGGCCCGCTGGGCCATCGTACAGGAGCCAGGTGAATGCCTTAAGCTGTGAAGGTGGTGGTCTGATTTATGTTGACAAAAGTCCCTGTGACTGTCATCTGAGAAGGATTAGAGAGAGAAAGGGGATGAAGGGGACCAGTTAGGAGGCTAATGCTCTGGCCAGGAGAGAGATGATGGTGATTTGGCTGAGGAGGGTTTCAGAGGACACGGAGAACAACTGGAGACACACAGTGGAGTGAGAACGGACGCGACTTGCTGGCACATTACGTGTGGAAATTAGGAAAAGGCTAGTTTCTAAGTATTTTAAAAACTTTTGGTTTTGTGTTACCTGCAAACTCTCATGGCCACATCTTAACTGGGTACTTCCAATTCTTCTTAATCAACCCTCATACATTAAAAGGTTAATATCTACTGGTATAACTCCAGTTTTTAAAATCTTTTTTTTATTTGGAAAAAGAGGCAACAGCAAAGGATTTTTAACAGAACAATAATTCCAGTTTAGTACTCGCCCTTGAAGATATTGCATGTGTCCTTCGTCCTAAGGGAAATTCCTGCTTTTCTGTCTTTCCCAGTTCACAAAAACAAGTATCCATAAAAGGATATAATAATTGACTTTTTTTTTTTTTTTTAGTTAGAAGAGAGAGCAAAAGAAAATAGCAACATCTCTCTAGGCTTTCCTTATTATTCATAAGTAGTTCTGTGGAATTTAATAACCTGAAGGAAAGCAAAAGATTTTTCTGTAACTTTATTTGAAGTAAACTTAGTCTACACCCAGGGAGCCCCTCAATATAATGTGCACATAGATCATGTGAGTGTCTTGTGGAAATGAAGGTCTGGCTCAGTAAGTCGGGGCGGGCCTGGGACTCTGCATTTCTGCCAGGCTCCCAGCTGGTTAGCAGACCATGCTTGAACAGGAAGGATCTCAACTTTACTCCACATAGTCATCTTCTCTGCTCTTAATCGCTGATACTTTTATTTCTCAGTGTTCCAGTATCATCGGATTGGAGAAACTGACCCATTAGAACTTCAAACATACTTGATGAATAGAAGAAACAAATAAGGAATTTTATTCTCCTGGAAGTCTTTTCTAGATTTACAGTTCACTTTCTGTCCTTGGTCTAAGAAACCCTGGCACATTGATTGTTGTCTGGAATGTTCTTTACCCTAATGACTAAGAATCTAATTACATTCCACGTTGTGACTAATTCTCAGCTGCTTTCAGGATGAACTCTATAACATCACTACAAAAAGGCTCTGTGGCCTTTTTGGGAAACCTACAGTAGGATCCCAAATAGCTTTTTTTCAACATGTGATGTTTCAGAAGACCACAGAATTTTAGGGTATCTTTTCGAGTTAACACTAATCATATGTGGTTTTCTTCCGAAAACATTTCTTTCAAAATGACCCACATTTTGAAAAGAAAAAAAGCGTATATCAATTTAGGCAAGATATTGGAGAAGGAGAGGATTTGACTCAGAAACCTTATCTGGGCATGATAAATTTCAGTATTTTTTGTCTCAACAATACTTATTTGGTATATACTGTCAAACTAGTTGTAAACCAAAGGGGAGGGTCCATTCTGCATCTTCTACATGTAAGTAATAAGTGTAAGAACTAAGTTGCAAGTGCAAGATGTTTCACATAAAATTGAAGTTAAAATTATTTCATCAAAAAATGTGTTTTATACAAATTACTAGTTTATGAATACTCAGAATATCATTTTTAATGCAAATATGACTTATGAAGAATTATTACTCCAAAAAATATACTAATTCTAAAATACAGCTGATTACTTAATTATTTAAATACCATCCAAGTTGGGATTTACAAAAAATATATTTAGCTGAGTAGTATTTACTCAGCTGAAAACACGGCTGCAAGAGATTTTTCTTGCTAGTGTTCATCTTTTTTTAAGCTCTCCTCATTTTCTGCTTCTTCTACATTTTAATATACTGTTTTATACATACAAAAGGTTATATATAAATATAAATAATTTATGAAGCCTATTTTAACAAGAATACCTGTAAACCAATCACCTCCTTTAATATCAATACCTTTTTATTCTTTACTTGTCTGCCTCCTATTTCCTCCCCAGAGATAATATCTATGCTTAATTTTTCATGAATCGTTCTCTTAAAAAAATAGTTTTACCACATAGCCATATGAATTGAAGTAAGATATTATTTAGTTCCTTGTTTTTTGAGCTTTATAAAAGCTTTATAAAGGTGGTTTTGTATTATATATATATAGTCTTTTTCTACTTGATATTGTTTCTAAGATAATACATATTAATTATTATTGTAAATGGAGATTTGGTTTCCTAGATTTTTTTGTTATTATGAAATGTGTTCTTCTGAACATTCCAGAACTTTTCTCTTGATGCACAAATGAAGAGATTTTCTAGGTTGCATATCTTTTGGAATAGAATTGTTAGGTCGTAGCAAATGATTAACTTCTCAAGATAATATCAAGTTATTTTTCAATGCACAATTTGATATTTCTACAAGCAGACAAATTCCCATTGCTCTATATCTTGGTTTTGTTAGTTGTCTTAATTTTTGTTAAAAATATGCATATTATTATCTTAATTTGAAGTTACTTGACTATTGCTGAAATTAATAATTTTTTATATAATTATTCATCATTTATGTTTTCACCTCTATGAAATGTTTGTTTATTCTTTTGCCCGTTTTTCTATTGAGTTATTTGTTTGTTCTTATATGTTTCATTTTTCACTTAAGGAATTTACTATTTACTGATTTTTTTTTTCTAATTCTTTCTAAACAAGGAATACATCTAATCCTATATTAGGTATGGGTTCTCCTTCTAGTAATGGCAGAGTAGCTCAGATCAGATCAGCTATCCCAACGATAACAATAATACACACACACAATATACTCAGAATTACACAATATACACATAAATTTATACACACACAGACACATACACATATGTTGTGTGTGTATAATTTTATATATGTGTATATAAGAACTATCAGAAGCTACTGGAGGACAAACAAAGGTGAGCAGAAACTGGAGAAGCATCGATACTTGGAAGAAGAGATTAGCACTCTGGTGAATTTTCCATATTTAATGCCTTTTACCTGAGGGCAGTCTTCAGTCAGCGCTGTATTCAGGGTTACCATTGTGTCTGGATACTGAGGGTGAACATCCCAGGAAGGAGAGAGACACAGAGGGAGAGCCCCAAATTCTGCATGTTCACTCTATCCCAATACCTGGTTGACCTCTGAAGGATGCATGTGTGGTGGAGGGGAGCCACCTAAGGCTGAAAGGACTGAATAGAGGTTTCAGCTGCTGACCACCACAGGACAAACTGTTTAGAGTTTGAGTTTGTGAAGGTATGTTCCTGCTGAAACAAACAAAACATCAATACTTTTCAGAGAAATGGAACATTTCTCTGTGAGATTCAGAATGCAAAACAAAGTGACTGAATATACGAAGAAAACAAGGAAGTGATAGCTATACTCCTGAGGAAAGGTTATCAGTAGAGACTTACTTCAAGAAATTGGATTTGGCAGACAAGATTTTAAAGCAGTTGTTACAACTATATAAAAAGGTAAAGAAAAATATGATCACAATAAGTCAGCAGAGGAAATTCCAACAGAGAAATACAAACTCTGAATAAACAACCAAGTGGAAATTATAGAACTGAAAAAATACAATGTTCTGAAAGGAGAAAAAAATCACTGGATGAGCTTAAGAGCAGATTGAAGATGGCAGAAGGAAGAGCCAATGAACTCGAAGAGAGATAACTGCAGTTATTCAATCTCAATAACAAAGAGAAAAAGGTTTAAAGTAAAAGTGAACAGAGACTTGTAGGATAATAGCAGAAGATCTTATGTGAATATAAGTGGAGTCTGAAAAGGAGATAGAAAACAAATGCCGAAAAAAGATCTGAGGAAATAATGACCTAAAACTTCCCAAATTTGATAAAAGATATGTTTGGTATTGTTAGTAAATTCTGCCAGTTCCACTGCCAGAAATCTCTGTGAAGCCAGCCTCTCTTTTCCACCCTCCAACTGCCATTCATTTGGACTATTGCATCAACCTCCTAGCTTGTCACCTGGAGACTTGTTTCTCCTAGTTTTAGTCTATCCTCCACATTGTTACCAGAGCTACCTATCTAAAATCAATCTTTTTCAAAACCAAAGATGACAATAACATTACAAATAAGACAAAATCTTAAACTCCTTAGCACGGCCTTCGACTATGACCCAATCTACACCTCCTGCCTCAGATCTCTAGGACATCCCCCACACACTATGCTTCTGTCACCCGGAGCCTCTCACCCCTCCCTGACAGATCCAATCCTTTCATACCTCCATGCCCGCTCATAGTGGTGCCCTGGTGCCCTTAACATCCTTTCTGTCTTCTCCTGGGAGACTCCTACCATGTCTACATAGGAAACTTCTGACATTTGACTATTTCTAACCACAGAAATGGCAGTTTTTTATGGTTCAACACATACACAGATACTTGCCCCCCGCCCCCCCAATGCACACACACATGCACACATGCTTATATGTGTGAATAAATTAAGGCAGTTGGAGTTTTATATTCCACCTGCATCTATTATCATTAATCAGGAAATGATATGAAATGATATGAAGATATCATCTGCCCCAACCCACCATCTTCAGGCATGAGACATATTTTTATGTTACAGGTGAGGCTCAGAGAAATTATTTGCTCAAAGTTTACAGAGCTATTAAGTGGTGGATCATGCTGATAAATGTTAAATCCAGAGTTTAAAGAAGTACATACAGATGTGTATATAGTCATTTCATTAATATATAAACATTTTAAGTAAGTACCTGTTGTCTATTCAAACAGTGACAATAAGTGACCCATACCCCACTATTTCTTTCTAATTTAAATAATTTTTCTCAAAATACTATTCTGAAAATTTTCAAACATACAAGAAAGTTGAAAGAATTGTACAGTGAAAATACACATACTCACTAATTTTAATGAATAAAGCTATGAAAAATTAATATATCCATCTTATCTGTAGATCCCTGAGCTAGAAGATGTGGTAATCTACTTTAAGGGGAGGACTGGGAAGTGCAGGAAAAGCACACGACTAAAATAAAATCACTAATACTTTACAGCTGTATACGAATGCTGGGCTGTGTTAGAGTGATTCATTTGTAATATTTTTATTTCGGTTTTTTTTGGTCAATTGGGGACTTTCTGTAAACTAATACAAATATAGATTTTATCATCTTTTTTTTAACTTTGCATTTGGATTCAAGATATGAGCAAATTTTTAGCCACTTCTGTTCTAAATTAGTGCTGGTCATAGCTTTGGTGCTTTAATTTTGTGTGGGATACAGATCAAGTCAACGGTTTCTCAGCTCAGTAATCCTGGGAGCTGATTGTGATTCCCATTCATTTAATGGCAAGATCCATAACTGCAGAATGACTCACTGGGTCTCCCTTTCCATTTCCCTGTAAGGGTAGCCCTTTGGGCCTATGATCATCTCCCAAATATGTGTTGAACCATGTAACGAGCACCATACTGGAGATATAGAAATAAATCAGACAGAGGCTCAGTATCCATGGAGCTTAGCGTTTAGTAAGGGAAACAGACTTGAAACAAACCATTTTTACAAGTTAATAAACAAAGAATTTACTACAATTGTGATAAAAGCCATCAGGTGTCATTAGCTGTCATCCTGGGTCAAGGTAGACAGAAGCACCTCCTAAGAAAGCAGTTAAAGTCTATGCCTGGGATATACTCACCCATATGTCTAACATGTTGAGATCTGATTCTGAGCTGATAATGAAAGAAACGATAGTAAAACCTTACTTAATTTTTTAGTTTAGAGAAAAATGCAAAGTTTTTGTTGCTCTTTTTCAGATTAAATAAAAGAATAAAGTAGAAATCTGCACACATTTCTATTTAGTCACAGGCCTTTAATGGTCCTAACACTCCTTCTGGGGCATTTGTTTTGCTGTCTCAGGACGAATAGCTTAACCACAACCACATGCCCTCTTGTAGGTGAGCATCGTAAGGTGTGCAGAGCCCTCACACGTACGCACCTGCATAAGCTTTTGAGAACTGTTCAGCTGAGCATGAGCAATGAGAGGTGGTCTGGGAGTGACCCTCCTGGGGGAACTTAGGTAAAAAGGGCTGGAAAGCAGGATGGGGCTGTCCTGAAGACTTGTGTCACTTCAGGTGGGTCATTGCTTTTAATTGTGGTTTCTTCCTTCTTGAGATTGGACCCGTGGGAAGTTGGTAGTGGGGAGGTCAGGAGTACTGGGTGATTGGAGGCTGGTTTTTCCAGACCCTTGTGAAGCTCTGTGTCCCCACCTCCTGGAGCACTGGATACTCATGCCTTTGTAAGCCCTTAGTTGAGATATTAGGTCACTGCATCAGAGACAGCCAAGGAATGGTGAGAGACACAGCATTTTCTTTTCAGTGATCAACAAGTCAACTGTTTTGGGTGAATTGTGTTCCCCAAAAAGATATGTTGAAGTCCCAATCCCTGGAACCTGGAATATGACCTTATTTGGAAACAAAGACTTTGCAGATGTAATTAAGTTAAGATGAGGTCACACTGGGTAAGTGTGGACCTTAATATGATGACTGGTATCCTTTTAAGAAACGGGAAATTTGGACACCGACACACACGGGAGAGAAGGCCATGTGAAGGCAGAGGCAGAGATGGCAGCGGTGCATCTACAGGCCAAGGAGCAGCAAGGACTGCCAGCAATCACCAAAGCCGGAAGAGGCTAGGAAGGATTCTTTCCCTAAAGCCTTGAGAGAGAGCGTGGCCCTGCCAATACCCTGATTTCGGGCTTCTAGACTCCAGAACTGGGAGAGAATAAATTTCTGTTGTTTCAACCTACCTAGTTTGTTATGACAGTCCTAGGAAAGTAACGTGCCAACCACTAGAAAAAGAATCATTCAACTCTTCAGATGCAGACAGGAAATCTTTCTGCCCCCAGATCCCCCCAGATCTAAGCAGGAGCTCTTTGCCAGCCTCTAGCACGGGTAGCCTTTCAATCTTCTAAATAGTCCTTCCTGTGCAAGTGCTCCAGAACAAATTAGGCATCTCGTGGGACACACTCAGGCAGTCTCCAGCCTGCCTTGAGGGTATCCACAGGTCTCCTGAGGTGAAGTCTCCAGGTGCTGCAAGGTCCAGGTCTTCACCCAGCATCCCCGCTGGCGACGTGTGTTCCAGCCTGCCGCAGGCCAGAACGCAGGGCTGACCTCAGAGAGCCTCATGTGCGCTTCCCGTTCCATAGCCTGCCCTCTGCAGCCAGACCATCATCCTTCCAGATTGTAAGAGGAAATTACTGACCAGGAAGGGAGAAAGTATTTCAGAGTAGTGTAATGTTGCACGTCGATATATATATTTTATATATATATATATATATATACACACACACACTTATATATATATTTGTATGTATGTATATAAACACATATATGCATGCATGTATGTAAACATATATATGTATAATTTACTCCCCTGTTCAAATACTTTTACTGGCTTTCTATTACTTGGTGAATAAAATCTAAAATAAGCTCTTGGCCTAGCGTTCAAGACCAGCCGCTTTATCGCCTGACAAGTCCCTGTGTGCATTCTGTAATCTAGCTGAACTCTCTTATCGAACCACTTCCCATCTTTCAAAACCCAGATCAAATATTAATCCCACAAGAAAGCAGTCGTTTCTCATTTCCACACCCTATTTTGAGCGACCATAATACTTTTTGACCTCTCTAATCATGTTACTCATTGTATGTATTGTATGTTTTTGTACATTTGTCTGACCACTTTTCCCTGGTAGGAAGAAAGCTTGTTGTTATTAAAAATAAAATTAATAGCAAATATATTTGTGAAAACCAAAAGCATAGAATTTTTGGGATGTTTCACTTGCAGAAGGGTCTTTGGTATCACTGTCATCATTGAGGTAGCTACCACTTACTGGGAAGAATTGTTCTGTGCCAGGCAATGAGTTAAGCATTCTAGATGAATTATTTTAAACTCCTTCCACTAATGCATGTTGATTTCCTTATTCATCTTCATGTCCAGCATAGCACATGGCTCGGTTGTGGATACTCAATAAATTTTTGCCAAAAGGTGAATCTAGAAGGCAAATGAATGTAGACGTGAGACTTTTTGAATCTCCTCTCTTGATCTCCATGGATGTATCATCTTTAAGAAAATTATATCTGAGTTGATCCATTAGGAAAACTGCTCCAGTGTAAGTCTCTGTCTTGGAGTTTATTCTAAACTAAAGAAAGTATTTATACACGATGACGTGATAATGAAGAAGAATTCTGAATCATAATCCCTAAAGTGTTTCCTATCATGTATATCTACATGGCACATAAACATGAAATAAACTTTTATTTTAAATGATAGTCCTTATGACACATGCAGAAAAACGTACTGAAAGCAATATTCAAAATGCACAGTATGAACTGTCATGTGTTTAATTGCACCATTTTATGTGTTCATTTATGGAGAACTAATATATAAAACTCTAAACCACAGCTATGAAGTTTTCTGTAATAATTGAAATTGTGTGTTTAAACATGAGCATAAAGAACTAAGCTCTTATGCTTTTTAATAACCTTATTTTCCCATCACGTCCCAGCACTGTGAACTTGGTCACTGGTGACTGTACAGAGCTCCACACAGCTCACGAGAGGCCCCTGAAAACCAAGCCACCTCGTGGACTTGGCATTAAATTCAGGCGGCTTTGAAAACCAGTTCAGATCTTCTGTTTTTTTCTTTTTTACTTTGTATTTCTTTCCGTAAGAACGCCGAGTCTGACCTATTTTTAGGATTTGGCCCATGGAATTGAACTCGGTGGTTTTAGTTTCACTGTTGTTGTTTTTCTTCTTTTAGGTAAAAAAATAAAGCACAGAAGTCCTACCTGCCGTGACTAGAAAAGCATTAAAGCTTTCTTCTTTTAATTATACACCTAAGGCGTGCTAGGGTAGACGTGTGCTGCGTGTTTCCTGGAAATCGCAGGCTTTTAGTTCCCCTTAACCTTTCTAACCTTTCCCTTTAAACAACCTGCTGACTTCTAATGGCCCTTGACAGAATGACGACATCAAAACACCTAAAATTAACCTACCTGAATATTAGTTTCCATTTCGTTTGTGGGGATTTTTCACCATCAAAACTTCTGTTTTTTTCCTGATGTTATTCCCCATCCTACCTTTTGTCTATCTTACAAAGCCCTTCTCTCTTTGGCTGAAGAAGATTGCCACAAACTTCTTTTCCACTCCAAGATCTTCGTGCAAACTAGAGGGAAATCACTGAACATTGAGATTGTCCTTCAGAATAGGATGACCCTTGTTCCCTTTCCACGCTCTCCTGAGTTGCTTGTGAATTCTTATTAGGGTAGGTGTTAGAGGAAATAAATAAAACATGATTTATTATCAAATGCTTCTATTTCTAAAGTTACTGAATATTAAATATGTCGCCTTGAACTTGTTTTCAAGTCTGGCAGGGTTTGAATACTCCTATATGTTCCATTGCCTTAGATGCTTATAGGATTTCAGTTCTGGGAATTAGGATTACAAATGTAAGGAAAACACTAGAGGCAATTAAAATGTTTAACCACCAAAACTCTAGAAATTGGGGTAGATTGACCATCTCAATAGATGGAAGAACCACAAACTGACTACCAAAAAATAGCTACCATCACTTTTGTCCCAAAGTTTGTTTCAGAAGTTCAGTAGCATCCACTGAACTTTTCCCCTGACTATCTTCACACATCTTTTTTGTATTTGCGAGTCTGGCCAGGATTGGAACCAGAGGTGTGAGAGGATTACGAGAGTGACTGTTTTTGCAGTACTTTTGGCTGGAAGTAATAAGCAGGAAATTCTAAAATGTCTTGAGAAAGTTTGTCCTCAAGAAAATTCTGGCTTGAATTCTTTTTTTAAATTTGGGATTCAGACATTTAGGTTAATATTCAAATAAGGATTGTACTTACGTGGATAGCAACGATAATTGCAACTATCTAACACCTTACTGTCTACATGATCCTTTTTAAGATTTTTGTTATTCTTTCATATATTTTTTCCTCCCCTGGTGGCTACAAACACAGTATCAGCAGAAGAGTTTGGTGGTGTTACTTCCATTTTACAAATGGGGAAACTGAAACAGAATGTTCACAGCAAAGTTTACTTTGTCGCTTTGCCTAGGCAGTACCTTTTACCTGGTAGGCACTCCTAAATACTCTTACATTTCTTGATCTAGTTGTAGATTAAGGTTATTCTGAGACGCAGAAGTGCTGAAGTCTGGTCCTAGTACCACTTGTGAGTACAAATGCAACTCCTCACTGTATGAATAACCTAAAAAAAGGTGTATTAAATGCTTAACTATGCACGTTACTGTGCTCAGTATGTACTTTCCAAGAAACAAGATGCTCAATACGTTGTTCTGCTGTTTCTGACTTTATAAGAAGTTATAATGTAATGTTGATTTGAAAGTATAGAACCAAGTAGACAAATCCAAATTCCTAGGAAAGTGATTTGTTTATGATCAAAATGAAGAAGGATTTGGATTTAGACATTTATAGGAGTGTTGTGGATGCCCACAGATATGGCAAACAAAAGTAAACAAAAATGACTGTGTTATTATTCACAGTTTAACTGAATAGAGCTCATTAGCTTAAAACTTGGTTTGTAAGAACTCTCTCACGTTTTTAATGTGTTTCGAAGATATTCTTACTAAGTCCTCGTGGTAATGCTGTGTTTGAATCAATCTCACAGTGCTTTCTAAATATTTGAATATCTTCCTTCATGAATATATGCATATACAATATAACCTTTTACTTACCTATTCTCTTACTTATTCTTAAAGCGTATCTATACAAGATCCACATGAAAATGCAGGTATTCGTACAGGTGTTTCATCTATACTGTAATGAACATGAGTGTGCTTCAGAACATCTGGGTGATTGTTGTTATGCTTGTTGGAATGAAGCCCACTGTGGAAAGCAGAGCTAAAAGTATAGAGAATGTACAAAACCATATAACTCAAGAAATGATGTCCCTGCTCTTCAGCCATAGCAATATACAAAGGTTATATTACTTATATACACTTTATTTTAAGGCTAGATAGGGAAGTTGTTAAATCCAGTACAGTAATCCTGATATAGAGAGGTGTAATTACATAGACTATTCAGTTTTCATGATCTATATGTGGAAATTTCAGAGAGATTTCAACTTACTAGCAGGAAGAAGCTTCAGATGAAAATAACTATTGGATGTTTGATTGGACCACCTTGGGAGATGGTAAATTTCCTGTCAAGGAGATGGGCAAACAGATGTTATAGTGGAGATTCCAGGACTAGATTGGGTTTGAATGGGTTATCTTGGAAGTCCTCATGATCCTCTGCTAATGGAGGTATTGACTTCCAGAGAGAATCTCAGAATGTTACCACTGGAAAGAACTTCGCAAATCATCTAGTCCACTCCTTCACTTTTCAGAGGAGGAAACTGAGCCCCAGGGAAGGCAAATGTTCCATCCAGGGTCAAACAGCTAAAATGTTTTAGGAGCATTTGACAGGAACCTATCTTTTTGGTTTTCTTTAGGACCTATTAAAATGTAGCTGTATTCTTGGTGAACTGTCTGCCTGTGCAGTGAAGGGAAAATGGGGCATCTACGGAATGCAGAAAGCCTTTTCTTTCAGGTGAGTAATCTTGCAGGTAAGACTTACAACCTGTTTTATACATGAATAAGAGAGTAATAATTTTAAGCTTCTTTTCATTTTTAAAAATTTATATCCTATAGCAATGGGAATGGGTCTCCTAGGCTTTGTAATGCAAGGATCTTCCAGTAGGAGCAAAGGGGAAAGTCCGCGTTAGGTTGCAAATGAGAGGAAGAGTTCTAAGTTCACTTCCCTTTGTTATCAGCCGTTCCTTGTGGGATATGAGGCAAGCTAGCAAGGCTGATATTCAGTTGGTAGGTACCAGAACAGCCATTTAGGTAGAGTACTAAGTCTTCTCATGCTGACTGGTGATTAGCCGTTGCTCTGAGCCTTGTGAATGCCAACCCTCCCCTACCCCTCCCGCTGTGCCGGCTGCCCCACCCCTCCACAGACACACATCCTGACACTGCAGCAGCTGAAAGGGTAACAGCCTCTCTTAGCTGATTGGACCCTGAGAATTAATTTCCAGCCAAAATGATGTGACTTTTGTTTAACAAACTTATCTCACACCACTCAAGGCAATCCCCAGAATCTATTCTTTCAAAGAGTCAGGTTATTTGAAAATGACCATAAGGTAGAGGGAAAATAATTTCTTAGTCATTTCTGCCATACAGTTTGGAGAACTCTTTATGAAGGCCTTTTCTTTTCTTTTTGTTTTTTTTGAGGAAGATTATCCCTGAGCTAATATTTGCTGCCGATCCTCCTCTGTTTTGCTGAGGAAGACTGGCCCTGAGCTAACATCCATGCCCATCTTCCTCCACTCTATATGTGGGATGCCTGCCACAGCATGGCTTGACAAGCAACGTATAGGTCCACACACAGCATCTGAACCGGCGAACCCCAGGCCGCTGAAGCAGAACATGCAAATTTAACCACTGTATCACCGGGCTGACCCCATGAAGGCCTTTTCTTAAGTTTTTAAAGCATCTCATTGTATTCAAAAAAATTTTCAGAGCATTCTTTAGATGAGTTCATAACCAGGTCATTCAGATAATGGAGGAGTTTTTTGTTTGTTTTTAATTTTTTGGTTGGTTGAAAGGAAAGATGAAATTGAAGGATTTTCCCTTAGAACCTTGACTATTACATACAAGAGGCACTGAAGTAATAAAAATGCTACCATTTGTGGAGTGCTCACTATGTGCCAAGCACTGTGCCGTGTCCTTTACATACATCGTCTCATTTAATTCTGATGACAACCCTATGAGATAGGTCCTCTTGTCATTCCCATTTTAAGGCTGGGGAGGCTAGAGGTTCAGAGCAGTGAAGTGACTTGTGTAAATAACATCATCAGCTCAGAAGCAGTGGAACAAGGATGCAGACCCCCATCTATATAGTGCCATTGGGAGTCGTGAGGAATCAGAAGCTGGGCTGCATCTCTCTCTTACCAGAACACCTGGGCCTGGGTTCCTTCATAGATCATAGTCTAACCAGGTCTTCCTCAGGCCCAGGTCCAGGACTTGGCGCTGTTCCCAGGATCCTCAGCCCTGTAAACTTGGCCTTGGTCCAAGAGACTCCAGGGTTGGAGTGTAGTTCAATAGACATGGAGCTAGGTAATACTTGTCTAGAAGCTTCGAAGCTGGAAGGGTCAGGAGCCACGGAGCTGGACAATACCTGTATGATGTGGGCAAATCTCTACAACTCAGAATATCTTATTAATAGCTGGATATCTTATTAATAGCAGAATATCTTGTCAATCCCTTCATTTCTTCATAGCTGGTCCTACCTTACCTTCTTCATTAGCCCATCCCTTCTGTTCTCACCCCTTCATCATTCCATTTCCATCTCGTCGACCTTCTCCTGCATCCACGTAAAATCCCAAATCACCTTTCTTGATCATTATAGGTACACATATTAGAATATTAAAAAACACTGTTTGAATTATGGAAGGGTTTGAAAGTTAAGTTCAGGAGTTGGAGTAGGCACCATATATCCTCCTTTACTTCCTCCAGGATTATCTCAGTGCTTTGGACGTAATAGACATTCAAAAAATTTATGTGAATGGATTTATTTTATAGTTTTAAGAGGAAATATGTCCTGGTGTGGTAGTGATGTTCAGAGAAGTCTTTGGAAGATTTTTCTGATCAGTAAAGAAAGATTCAGAAATACTTGTTAGAGTCATTACTGTTGGGAGTAAAAAGGGGACAGTTAAGCTTAAATTTGATTTAAAGAATGAAGAAAGGTTCTTATTCGTTAAACAACTGCATTCCAAGTCATTTCAACTTATATTTAAGAACTCATTCCTTAATCTACTGGGAAGTCTTAATTTGCTTCTGCTGGGCTGTGGTAGTCACTGAGTGAAACAGCTGAAAGGCAACTTTTCTTGAGGCTGTGCAGTATGTTTACTTTACGAGCCTCCTGCCAGATATCTGGAGGATATGCCTGTGATAGGAGTGTGTGCCAGTCACCTCTGGGGAGCACAGTCTCTTATAGTATTTCACTTGAGATAAGTAACAATAATTACTATAATAAACTCCCAAATCCCAATGGCTTAACACAATAAAAGTATATTTCTTGCCATACCTGATCCACAGAGGATCAGCGAGCAGTCTCTCTTGTGGTCATTCAGGGATCCAGTCTTTCTCCACCATCTTTTAGGACCTCAGAGTCTTTTAATGGTTTCTCCACATCCAGCCAGAAAATGCAGTAGCAGAGAGGATCATGTGGGAGTGGTCTTAATGCTTCAGCTTGAATCATGCAAAAGGACCCTGAACTACAGGATAGAATCCTGCAATCCTACAGCCACGTCCCCAGATGCAAGAGGAATGGCAATGGGCTCTCGGGAGGTAGAAGAGAAGAGTTTGGGTGAACACAGAGCAGTTGCAGCCACAAGGTGGTCTGTGGGCCATGAGCCAGAGTCTGTTGTTTCAATAGCTGTTAGCTTTACCAGTGCTTTACTTACAGAAGACATTTCAGAATCAGAGAAGTAGCTCATTAAATGATTCTTTGCTTTGAGTTCTCTTTAGTTTCTTCCACTGTTGTTGTAATTGAGTTTTCTTTCAAATTGTGAAAAGTGAACCAAACAAGTTTAGAGATGGAATGAACTCTTCCTAAAGAAACATGTCATTTAGTTTTTGCTAAGTTCATAGAATGTAGGAATCATGGTGCCAAAAATCAGATAAAAACCAAGTTATGCACATTGAAAAATCAAGAAAATGGCATTGTTATTGACTTTGTTTATTAGTAACCCTTAGACTTAATTTTAAAGAAGGTAGAGGGCTTGTTGTTGCTTTCTTCTAGAGTTTTCTTAGGAAATATACTTTTAAGAAAAGATACCCTGAGCAACCTACTGAATGGGAGAAAATATTTACAAATCATATATCTGATAAAGAGTTAATATTTTAAAAATATAAAGAACTCATACAACTCAATAGCAAAAAAACAAAGAATTTGATTTAAAAAATGGGCAGAGGGTCTGAGTGGACATTTTTCCAAAGAAAATACACAGATGGTCAACAGGCATATGAAAAGGTGGTCAACATCACTAATCACCAGGGAAATGCAAATCAAAACCTCAATGAGATCACCGCACACTTGTTAGAATGGCAATCATAAAAAAGGCAAGAAATAACAAGTATTGGCAAGGATGTGGAAAAAAGGGAACCTTGAGCATTGTTGGTGGGAGTATAAATCAGTGCAGCCACAATGGGAAATGATATGGAGGTTCCTCAGAAAACTGAAAATGAGCTGTCATATGATCCAGCAATTACTCTTCTGGATATTTATTCAAAGGAAATGAAAACTCTAACTCAAAGAGGTATATGCACTCTATTTTTATTGAAGCATTATTTATAATAACCAAGAAATCCATGGAAGCAACCTAAGTGTCCATTGCTGGATGAATGGATAAAAAAGATATGGTATATATATATGTGTGTGTGTGTGTGTGTGTGTGTGTGTGTGTGTGTGTGATGGAATATTATTCAGGCATAGAAAAGGATGAAATCTTGCCATTTGCAACAACCTGAATGGACCTCGAGGGCATTATTCTAAGTAAAATAAGTCAGATAGAGAATGACGAATACCATATGATCTCACTTATATGTGGAATCTAAAAACAAAAAAAGCAAACTCATAGATACAGAGAATAGATTGGTGGTTGCTAGAGGTGGGAAGTAGGGAGGGTATGAAATGGGTGAAGGGGGTCAAAAGGTACAAAGCTCCAGCTGTAAAGTAAATAAGCCATGGGGATGTGACGTACAGCAGGGTGGCTATAGTTAATAATACCATATTGTATATTTGAAAGTTGCTAAGAGAGTAAATCTTAAAACGAGAAAAAAATAGGTAACTATATATAGTGATGAATGTTAACTAGACTTATTATGGTGATCATTTCTCAATATATACAAATATTGAATCACTATGTTGTACACCTGAAACTAGTATAATGTTATATGTCAATTTTATCTCACTTTACAAAAATGAAAGAAAAAGAAAAAAGAAAATACGCTTTATTTTACACTGCCAGGCATATCTATGATGGTTTTGGTAACAAGGGTCCTTATCTTGGCAAGTGTCTGAGACATAAGTCTGGTAATGAAAAAGACGTCACTTGGTATGTTTTCTGGAATGAAAATTATTTCAGAGATATCCAAATGGGAAATTTTGACCACAGAGAAGCCATGATGCTGTCAGAGGAGTGAACCAGTGCATACCTTGCAATTGGCACATTTCCTGACAGTTAGTAAGCTGACCGCCTTTATTCATCCAATTCATTTATTAGACACTGTGTCCCAGGCACTATTTCAAGCACTGGGTATACAGCAATGAACAAAATGGACAAATATCCCTGTCTTCGTGGAACTTAGCATTGAGTATAAACTATAAAATATTTTATATGATGATGAAGGTTGTAGAAAACAGCTGAGAAGAGGAGAGGAGAATGTGGAGGGTTGACCTTTTAACCACAGGATTCAGGGAAGGTCTCACTGAGTGAAGGCTCGAAAGGGGTGAGATAGTGAGCTATGTCTCTTTCTTAGATAAAAGGAGTATTCCTGGAAGAGGTAATAGCAAGTGCAAAGGCCCTGAAGTGAAAGTGAGTCTGGCTTGTTCCAGAAACAGTGAGCAGACCATTGTGGCTAGAGCAGAGTCAGAGAGGGCTAAAGCAGAGGGCAGAGAGGAAAGGTGGATGTTGCAGGGGTCCTGCCAGGGGAGCTCCTGGAGATCAGGGGAAGGATTTTGCCATTCATTTTGAATGACATAAGGAGCCAGTTCAAGGTTTTGAGCAGGGGAGTGACATGACCCGGCATGTTTTAAAAGCTCAATCTATCAGCTGTGTTGAGAATAGAGGGGGTGAAGGACAGAGGTAGAAGTAGGAAAACCAGTTAGGCATCTGTTGCAATGAGCCAAATAGTATCCATAGTGGTGTGGACCTGGGTAATAGGAGTGGAGGTGGTAGAGAGTGGTTAGATTCTGGATATATTTTAAAGCTAGAGCCAACAGGACTTTCTGATGAATTCAAAACCATGGCGGCGGGGAGGGAGAAGTGAAAGAAAGAGAGGAGCCAAGGAAGATTCCAAGATTTGTTGGCCTAAGGCGGTGGACAGACGGGGTTGCCATTTACCGAGGTAGGAAAGACTGTGAGAGGAACAGAGATTGGCAGGGTGGGGAGGAGCTCAGGTTATAAAAGTTACGTTTGTGATGCCTGTCAGGTATGCAGCTGGATATTTAAGTCCAAAAGTCAGAGAAGAGGTCAGGAAATATAAATCTAGGAGAGCTCAACAAACAGATATTTAAAGCCATCAGCCTGGATGAGATTACCTAGAGAGTGAGTGACACAGAGAGGAGGGCCAAGGACTGAGTCCCGGGGAACTGCCTGTTGAGAGAGGTGATGGAAGCAGACAAGGAGACTGAGAAGTGGACAATTAGGTAGGAGGAAAACCGGAAGAGGAGCACTGTCTTAGATGTCAAGTGAGAAAAGTGTTTCTAGGAGGAGGCAGTGATTGACTGTGTCAGATGTTGAAAACTGACCAATTAAATGAGATTGAGGAACGAGTTAGCAATGTGGAGGTTCTTGGTACTCTTGACCCAGCAGCTTCTATGGAGTGGTGAAGGGGGGCTCTTTGAGATGAGATCAAGGAGTGAATTAGAGGCAGTAAGTATAGACAACACTTGGAAAAGTTTTATGGCAGAGGGAAGAGAAATAAGGCAGTAACTGGAGGGGTAAGAAGTATTAAGAGAGAGTTTTGAAAGGTGAGAGGACTAGCATGTTTGTTTTTGAATAATAGTGAGTAGAATGGGAAAAAAATGGGCAATGAAGTAGAGAGAGAGGGAGGCTTGGGCAAGAGGGGCTGGGAGCTGCATACAAGTGGAAGGATTGGCATCACACAGCATCATAGACAGTCATCCCTAGTAACAGGACTGATAGCAGAAAATATAGGAGGAATCAAGGTTTAAGGAGAAAAATGGAGAAGGGATGAAACAGTCCTTTAAGAGAGAGAGAGTAGGAGAATCTACATAGTAAGAAAACATGAGGGATTGATTCCAATGTGGGCAAAGGATTGTTGGCGTCGTCTTGAAGGAATAAGATGAAAATAAAGGGTGATGAATAACTGTCTTATAAATGAACGGCAACTCTGTTTTCAACTAAGTTGTGAGGCAAAAGGGTATTGAACACTTCCCTGAGATTTAAATGTGTCATGAGACATTTTGGGGAATTGTAGATTTGTGCATTTAGTAGAGCCATGCATACTTATCCGGGAAGGCCAGATTAACCTTGACATGGACTTCCGCACAGTATGTGGCAAGACTAAATGAATAGTCTTGGCCAGTAGGTTTTGCTCTTAAAACATGAGCCAGAGAAGGGAGTGGGACTAGTTGGATAAAATACAGCCCCTAGGGAGAACTGGAGCAAGAGACCTGTGCATTATGCCTTCCAGACCTGAAACGGGAAGTTGGATTTTAATAGCTTTGACTTACAAAATTAATACCCTCCAAAGAAAATTCACCTGCTGCCAAATCTAATGCCAGACTTTGGATGCTCACAGTTTCTTCAAGTCCCTTGTTTGTTTTCATTTCTTTCTTTTTTCTTGTTTTTTTCTTCTCTTTCTTGCCAGAGTTTTCTGACCTTTTAGGCATGAATACTAAGGGGCTTGCAATCTATCTTCTTGATGAATTGTTTAATCAAAAGGCCATAATGGAAGAGAGAGAGAAAAAGAGAGAGATTTTAAACATTTTGGTTTCAAACGTATTTCTCCTGGCTATGGATTTCCATAAATTTTTGGTGTACATATAAATACACTGTTTATGTCTTGCAATTTGGCCCACTTATTTTGAAATCCAACCCTTCAAAACATTCCTTTTTAGTTAGGTAAGGCTGAAAAACAACAGTTCTGTCAGAAGAAATTCTATTGACCCAGGTGCCAAGACTTGTTATTTTTGTTCCATATACCTTCACTTTTAGAATTAGATATCCCAAATCTGCTAAAATTGATCTATCACACAATCAGATGTTAGCATTTAGCAAAGGCTGTTGCCACTAATGGTTTTTACACTTGCGTTGTTTTCGTGGTCTACTTTAAAACCTTGTGAATTAAATTTTCCATTCAGTATCACCAACAAGGAGGCAAGAAATATGGACACAGTTTTCTCATAAAGAGGATATAAAAACATTCATTACAGTACACATTTTTTGCTGTTGGCTGGTGTTAAGGAGAAAAGGGTTTAAAGATCACTCTTACGATTTGGCTGACAAAACTGTGAAGGGATTTAGATGCAGGGGTATTGAGACATATTCCATTGGATTCTTATTAGAGGTATTTTAAAATGATATTTTCTTGACTTTATCCTCGATTGTGTTGAGTTTTGGCTGAGCTCAAGAATGGACAAATTGAGATGTATTATTATTACTATTCCTTTTGATGGAGAATGGTTTTTCCTCCTCTTGAATAGAATATGTGCTGATTGTAAAACATTCTATTAATGCGGAAATATATCAACTACAGAGTAGAAGTTCTCCGCACTGTCCCACCTCCTAGAGACAACCAAGCTTAGCAGTGTAATCTGTATCCTTCCAGGCTTATTTCTATGTGTGTGTGTTTATCTTTAGTTTTTAAACAAAATGAACTCTAAAATAATTATTTTAGCCTCTGTGTTTTTTATTTTGTTAATAAATTATAAACATTTCCATATATGTTTACCATGTATATTTCCATTCCCATGTATAATTACCTCATTCATTTTACTGTATGAATGGGCTCATATTTATGTATTTCACCATTGGGTAGAGTTTACATTTATAATGCTGCAGTTCACACCTCTATACAATGGGAGACCATCACCTGATAGGTGTACTGGAATAAATAAATAAATACACGAAAGTGTCTGAAAGAGTGCCTGACATGTAAGTGCTTCAAAAAGCTAGTATTTATTATTCACTTCATGTCCTTGATTATTAGTGAATATATGACAAACTCCTTGAAACGACGTTATGCAGTTGATAAATATTACCAATTGCCCTCCAAAAAGGTTCTACTAAGTTATACTCCCTTCATCAGTGAATAAAGAATATTTGTTTCCCCATTTAAATGAAACTTTTCAATGGGAGCATAACATATGCATAGAAAAGTACATGCACGTTGTAAGTATTGAATTTACAGAGTGAACCCACGTGTGTAACCAACACCTAGATTAAAACAGGACATTTCCATCACCCTAGGAGCCTCCCTTGAGTCCCCACCCAGTCATCATTTGTTCTTCCCACCCGAAAGTTGAGCACTATCCTGCTTCCATCACCATGGATTAATTTTGTACTCTATGGCTGGCTTCTTTCACTCAACATTGTGTTTGTATTGGATGATTATACCCATCCATGTCGTTGCAGATATTGACAGTTCATTCATCTGTGTGGTGTTAAAGTCCAGGAATATATTGTAAATTATCCACTGTACTGTTGATGGACATTTTATGTGTTTGACTCTTTTATGTGTTTGTTACAAATAACACTATTATGATCTTATATGCCTTTTCGTGTATGTATGTGTGTATGTTTGTATACATGTGTGTATATATGTGTGTGCATATATATGTGTGTGTATATACATACACACACACCAAAAGGCATGTAGAAAGGTGTAATAGTAATAATAGTAGACATATATTTCTGTTAAATACTTATCTTAGGGTGGAATTGCTAGTTCATGGGGTAGGTGTGCATTCAGCTTTAAAAGCTTTCCAAATTGTGTCAGTTTATCACAATGACAACAACAAAACAGTACCAGTTATACACGCTTGCCAACTCTTAATGTTATTTATTTTTAAAATTTTGGTCATTCTGATGGGTGTGTAGTGTATATCGTTGCGGTTTTAATTGTACTTTCCTCAAAACTAATGAAGTTTAGTACCTTTTCATACGATTATCAGTCATTTGGATGTTCTCTTTTGTGAAGGACCTTTTCAATGTTTGCCCATTTAAGAAACTGGCTTGTCTTTTTCTTATTTTTTGTAGTAGGAATTCTTTCTTTTTTTGGTATATGTCCCTTAATATATTTAATATCTCAATAGATACAATTAGTAATATTTTTCTCTTGGTCTTTTTTTTAAATAAACAAGTCCTTAATTTTAATGAAGTCTGCTTTTTCAACCTTTTTCTTTCTAACTAATGCCTTTTATGTCTTGCTGGGGAAATCTTTGCCTACTCAAGGCCACGAAGGCATTCTTCTACGTTTTTACTAGAAGCTTTATTGTGTCATCTTTCTTTGTCAGATCTATAATCCATTGTAAATTGCTTTTAAGTGATATAGGAAAGTGGTCAAGGGGCTGGCCTGGTCGCGCAGCAGTTAAGTTTGCACGTTCCCAATCAGCAGCCCGGGGTTTGCCAGTTCCGGATCCTGGGTGTGGACCTACACACTGCTTGTCAAGCGATGCTGAGGCAGGCATCCCACATATGAAGTAGAGGAAGATGGGCACAGATGCCAGCTCAGGGCCAGTCTTCCTCAGCAAAAAGAGGAAGATTGGCAGCAGATGTTAGCTCAGGGCTAATCTTCCTCAAAAAAAAAGTGGTCAATACTTATATTTCTCCCATATAGATAGTCAACTGGCTGCACCATTTATCAAAATGTACTGCAATGACAACTTTGTTGTAGATTATATGACCATATATGTCTGTTTTTCTGGACTATCCCATTTTATTGGTCAATTTATTGATCTTTATATCAAAACCACATGCTTGATAACAAGTCCTCATATCTAATGGTGTAGGTCCTCTGCTTTTTGCTTCTTCAAGATTGTCTTTGCTATCCTTGGCCCTTTACATTTGCATGTGCAATTTAAAGTAAGCTTAGCAATTTCCACAGCAAATCCTTCTTGGATTTTGATTGAGATTGTGTTGAATCTATGTGCTAACTTTGGGAGAATTTACAATTTTACAAGATTGAGTTCTTTAATACATAAGTATGTTATAATCCTCCATTTATTTAGGTCTCAGTAGTAGAGATAGTAGAGTCTTGTATATATTTCATTATATTTATTCTTAGATATCCGCTGTTATTTATATTTTATACATTTAACGTATTTTTTAAATTCCAGCTTTACTGATGTATAATTGACAAATGAAATTATAAGATATTTAAAGTGTATATCATGGTGATTTGATATATTTATACATTGTGAAAGGATTTCCCCCATTAATAAACACATCCATCAACTCACGTATTTATCTTTTTTGTGTGTATGTGAGCATATGTAACTTCTACTCTCTTAGCATATATATATATATATAATTGTTTACTGCTGGCATATAACAACAAATTGTTCTTTACTATGGTCAGTAAACATGATAACATGATATGGTATCATTTCTTTGAAACTTTTTGAGACTTGCTTTATGGCTAAGAATATGGTAAATTTTGGAGAATGTTCCATTTGCAGTTGAAAAGAATATATATATTGCTGTTGTTAGATATTCTATTAACATTCCAAATTGCTCATCCTGTGGTTACAATCTATATCTCTGTTGATTATTTTGTCAAATTTTTTATCATTTATTGAAAGAGGTATTTAAAATCTGCGTCTGTTATTGTGGCTTCGTCTAGTCCCCTTTTCTTTCTATTAGGTCTTAGAGTTACGTGTTTTGAGCCTATGTTACCAGGTGCATATATACATTTGGATTGCTTTATCTTGCTTTGGGTTATCATTATAAATTATAGCTTCTACTTGGAATAATTCTTCTTCCATTAACATCTTTGTCTTGTCTAATATTAATACGTCTACATCAGCTTTTATTGCTTACCTTTTTCATGGTATATCTTTTCCATTCTTTTATGTCCCCCTTTTTGTGTCCTTTATTTAAGGCTTGTCTTTTAAACAGTGTAAGCTGGACTTTAAAATCCATTCTGGCACTCTTTATTGTGTATTAGAATATTTAGTTTATTTACATTTAATAAAGTTACCAATATATTTGGGGTGATTATTAATATTTTCTCTGAAATGTGTATAATTAAAATGTTTCCCCTCACTCTGCCAACTGTCTTTAACGCTGCGTATGACATCCTTGACCATACGGAAGCTTGACGGTGAGAGAGTCAAGCTGACCCGTCTTCCTTTGTTGCTTTTTAGTATATATCTTATGTAAAAAGGCTTCCCTACTCTAAGGTTAAAAATATATTTTCCTTCATTTTCTCCTATTAATTTTATACTATTTTATCTTACGTAACATTCTTTTACATCTAGTATTTCTTTTTTGTGCATGTATTAAGGCTACTATATAACTTATTTTCTTTTCCTCTGTTTGTATTACCATGTGTGTGACTTATCTGATCTCATTTTTCACTCATTTTTCTATTGGGCTAATGAAAGCTATATTCCGCCACAATAAAGTTGTAGGAATAGCTCGTTCCATCCGTTCCACATTGAACTGAAATATCCTCTTGATCAGATACCAAGTTATACTTTAGTCAGCGCTCTATTTGTGTATACTCTGTTCTGATCTACTTGACTGCTTCTGTGCTAATATCACACTATTATTCATTGTGGGTTTAAAAAATAACATTATCCTAAAAAAAATCTCCACTTTTCTTATGTATTTTGTTTTCACATGAAGTTTAGAATCAACTTGCCCAGTGTCATCCACAATCTTATTGGGAATATATTGCCTTTATAGATTAATTTGGAGACAGTTTACATCTTTGTAATAGTGAGACCTTTTATCCAAGAACATGGTATCTCCATTTATTCAGGTCTTTTTGTGTGTGATTCATGAATGTTTTTTCATAAAAGTTTCACCCTATTCATGCTAAGCTTATTTCTAGTCATTTAATTTATTTTTACTAGTGTGAATGGAAATTTTCTAGTTATTCTAGTAACCAGTTATTTTTGGTATAAAAAGAAAACGTTACACATTTAAAATATTTATCTTAAACATGAATAGCTAGGGCCGGCCCGGTGACGCAGCGGTTAAGTTTGCGTGTTCTGCTTCGGTGGCTCGGGGTTCACCGGTTCGGATCTCCGGTGTAAACCTATGCTTGTCAAGCCATGCTGTGGTAGGTGTCCCACATATAATAAGTAGAGAAGTTGGGCACGGATGTTAGCTCAGGGCCAGTCTGCCTCAGGAAAAAAGAGGAGGATTGGCAGCAGATGTTAGCTCATGGCTAATCTTCCTCAAAAGAAAAAAAAAAATGAATAGCTTACTGAAATGAATTTTTCATTTGATTCTCATGAATTTTCTTGATGTATGATCATAATGTCTGCAAAAATGACTTGTCTTTTTCTTTCCAATGTGTATACTTCTTTTATTGCTGTCTTTTGCATTAGCCAGAATCTTCAGAATAATGTCGAATGACTGTGTTGATAATATACATCTGTGTCTTTTTTGTGCCTTTAATGAGAACGCCTTTAGTGTTTTATCCTTAACAGGTTGTTTTTTTGCTCATGGCTGATAAAGAATTCTTATACCACATACATGTACAAATTATGTATGTTGTAACATATATCAGCTACATCAAAGTCCAGAGTAAAGAATTGAGCACAATGCATTGCAAAGACCTCAGCTCTTAGAATAGCCAGGTTGGAATTTTGACTTCATTACTTATTAACAATATGACATTGCGAATGATACTTTGCTCTATGAATCTGTTTCTACATCTAAAATAGGAAGATGACAATACACATAGGGCTAGCGTTGTTACGAGCAATAAAGAGATGATATGTGTTAACAGGCTCGCAAAATGTTTGATGTATATAGGACTCAACAAATCTAGACACTCACCCGGATCCCAGAGGATCTGGGCAACAGAGAAAGCTGAGTCAAAATAGCAGGACACTGTTCATTGTGTTCCTTCTGTCCACTTACTCTTAGTTGAGAGCACGTGACCTATTAACATAAGGTATAATTCATATTTGCACACTTAATTTCACTAAAATGATACATATGGAATCTTTAAGGCTGGATCCACACTATAACTAAATCAATTATGCAAATGAGTGAGCCTATTGAGATTATCTTTTTAATTTACAAGCAAAAAGAAAAAATCTTCCTCCCAGAGTTTTATAAGTTGATTAATTCTGTATATCCGTAAATGGAAAAAAAAAAACACCCTCATTTCACTAAACGTTTTCATTTTAAGGTCCAAATGGCTTGATTCAATTTGAGAAGTCATTCAGGAGGGTTCAAGTCGTTCAGGTAAGGGTAACTTCATTATGAAGAAGGTTTATTAGCGTTGTTGGGGTCAAGTTACTGCTAAATTAATAAATAGAATTAAGATAAAAACCAACGAACCTATTATGAAGTACTTTACACGTGTTCATATGCTGATAACTTAGAAAAGCAGAAGCCAGTCCTGCTTGGACAAAAGTTTATTTCTTCTACTTAGCTCCAGCCAGAGCTAATAATCAGAACAGTTGAATGACTCTACATAGTTTTTCAAACTTGGGGAGGTCCCATCATGTCATTTGTAATTTTGATGGCAAATATCTATATACATACTCTATAAGTTGTCGTTTAGTTATAACACTGCATAATATTGTGATTGCGTGGCTTTTAGAGAGATGCTCATTGCATATCGGTCTCAGTTTCCAAATATAAAACATGAAACAGATAAAACATGTTTTATTCACCCAGTTGGGTTTTGAGTCCCTCTGTAGCATGGATCACGTTTTCTGTGACTTGAACCCCTATAAAATTCAGCAGAGAATTCAGAACACAATATAGATATTTTCTAGATAGATATTTTAACAGCAGTTAATGAAAACAATATTTGAGTGGTTTAGGGACTTTGAATGACAAAGTTTATAATGTATAATTTTGAAGTCTGTTTTTCCAGAGTGATTCTAAGCATCTTGATGATGGGGATGTAAATTACTCATATTTTTAAAAGCAACAAATGCTAGTTGAGTGAGTGAGTGAGTCAGCAAGTGAAAAACAATTTGATAGTTATTGAAACAAAGTTCATTGAGTGAATTGCCATAAACTTAAAAATAAGCAATTCCCTTTATAAGAAGAGATATTAGCTAATAAACTCTCTTAGGGGAATGGAATTCACTTACATCTTCTTGGAAAATTGTTATGTAGATGAGTAAGATCTATAATGGTTGATAGTCTAACTTTAAAAATTCAGCGAGCAGTGGGGATGCTCCCAGGGAAGTTGAGTGTCTCTACGTCTGAAAAGCTTGATGGCCTTCTCTTTGAGTGGTGGGGACATTCTCTTTTGTTCTCCAAATGCACAATCACACATACTGATCTGGAAACCCTGAGATTAGTGGCTGTGTCAGTGCTGAAAGCCTGAGGCCAGCAACAGATGTTAATACATTGAAAGCCAAGTTTGTTTTAAGAGTGTAGTGGACCCTTGAAGTGTGGACGCTGAGAATACTCTAAGGCAAATGAGCCACAACCCCAAAGGAAAAAGAAATGGCTTTATTTTTTATATATCCTATCAAAGGCCAATTTTGCTGCTTTCAAGCAAATCAAAATGATTGTGGATAACACTGCTGCAAAGACGTTGTGTGTGTGTGTGTGTGTGTGTGTGTGTGTGTGTACATGAGCAAGACCTTTCTCTTTGCAACAGGAAAGATAATGCTGTATTCACTGAATATGAGACTTCAGATTTCCTCAACTTGCAGTCCAACTGGGAAGTTTCTCTTTTTCCATGTGTCCCCAGACACAGGAGAGGCCTGAAGGGGAGTGACGCAGGCAGGGGCCTGCGGCCTGGTTTCTCCCCCCTCGCTGCCTGCCTTCTGGGGCCTGGCCTGGTGTGTGGCTGCTGTTTATACCTGCTGAAGTGCTTTCTGTGTTTGAGTTGGCGCTGCCAGCTTACATGCTAGAGCCCTAAGCTGTTCGTGAGGTCTGTCCCAGAGCTTTGAAACCTATGAGCTGGCGGCTGGGGCGAGGGAATGTCTCTCTCAGTTTTGGGTGAACTCCATGTTTTTTCCAAGAGGTTAGATCACTGCCCGCAGTCCAGGCTTGCTAGACAGAATGTAACAGTTACTGTTCGAAACATCCTGAACTTTTAAAGGCAAAAGGCAGAGTGGGCAGGGAGAGCGAAAGCCCAAGGTCAACTTCACAGCTTGAAAATGGACATTTTTGTATCTGGTAAACAAAGATTTTACTGAGCTGGAAAGCTTTATCACCAAGGAAGGAAAAAATATCACTTCTTGTTATGGTAAGAGGATATGTTGTTCCAAAATTCCCAATTCCATCCTAAGTTATGTTGGAGACTAGACCAGATTAATCAGTGGTTGTGGCCGGGGTATTAAGAGTGATGTCATTTTTGTAGAAATTTACCTGGTCATCACCCTGGTTCTTTCATTGGTCCGTAGAGATTTTTAGAAAATTGTTTTTACAAGCAGCGAAATTAGGAAAACTCTGACATCAGCTTGTTCCCTACCCACAGTTCTTTGCTCTTCTTCCCATTGCTTTTTTTTTTGGTCATATTAGGAATATCGCTGACTGTTTTTGCCTAAAATTTCTCTCTCATGTCTTTCTTTGGGAAGTCTTAGTTCGTGGGAGAAACTTTATTTTGGTTATATAAGCCTGAGTGTGGCTAGAATTATATATTTTGCTTCTGTTGGTATGTGTGTATGGATGAGCACGATATAGATTTATAAAAGCCATCTTACCCGAGAAACTAGTAAATTATTAAAAGTCTCACACTGAAGTATAACAACATCCAAATAGAAAAGTAGACACGCTGAAGAATTAAGTTCTTCATATACGGCTGGATGTGACTGAATTCCAAGATTCATGGCAACTTTGTTTACAAGAAAACACCACAGGGCCCTTGTTCCATCCTTTCCCCCTCCACCCTCAATCGAGTACAAAGTCTATGTTCTTATAAATATGTTAAGAATTCCACCTGTAATGTCTATCTATGAAGAACATAAAAATGCCTCTCAATGGGGTAAATGCCAGTCTTATTTCACTAAACCAAGGGAAAGAATCCCTACTCTTGAGTTTCCATCTAGAGACATGCTACTGAGAAATGAATAGCGTCCCCTAGACGCTTTAAGGTAGTGTATTTATATTTCCAACAAACGCAGTGGCCTTTTGTGTTGCAGTGACAGCTCCTTTCTACCTCCTTTTTCATACTTGTTCCCTAACCTAACTCATGCTGTCTGCCCAATAAGGCTGAAGGATGTATAAACTGAACATTTAATTTGACCTTTTCTGGAAGCAATGCCATTAGAGACTTACGTTAATTTTAATGCGATATAGATGTTCCAACATATGGTATAGCTTTGTTTGTCATTCAGGAGATTTATTGAAGTAATGTGCATTCCCTGGTCCTTTCATGAAAAAATGTTTATACCTGTGGGCATGTCCAGATGGCAGTGAATGACTCACATTCATGAGAACAGCATTCAGCAATTCACGGTTGCCAAGGTAAGCAGCGAAGGCATGCCCTCTGCCACTCCATTGCCTTGTAAAGAGAAAGTCTCTAAGGTAACAGACTAGCACCCTTGAGCCCAGAGATCACCACGTTTTAGACTTGGTAGCAAGGTAGAAGAGGGGAGAAGAGCAGAGAGACAGCGTGAAATAATACCAAGAAAAGTACTTTTTGTTATTGTACTGGCAACTGGAAAAGGGGAGAGTTGAGTGCAGAGGAGGGACTTCAGAATTTTCCACTTTGGGTCTCAATAGAGATTTAATTCAGATCTGCCCTGTGTATTGTGAGCGTAATGCCCCTTTCATAGGTTAATTTCAGGGGCATAGGCAATGAATGGTCCAAGGCATGACTGAAGGGACAGGCTCTGGGCTGTCACAGGCTGTGATTGTCGGGTGGTGAATAGGCAGGAACTCTGATTCTCTTGGAATTTGTGGCATTTTTAGGACTGATTTTTTTCTGGACTATATCCCCTTATTCTGTCATTGGAGTGGTAAAATGTCACATGAACAAGTACTCTCAAGGAGGTGCTGTGGGCCCAGACTAACAGTCTTGATGGGAAGGAGGTTTTGCTGGACCACCTCCAGGTGCACAGAAATCTCAGGTGACAGCTTCTAGCTCTTGCAGCTGGCTCTAGTGTAGATTCTGAGCCCACTAGATAATACCATGATATTGTGTCCTTTGTAGAATTTGGCACATTGTTACTGCTTAATACGAACATGATATATTAGGGGCTGGGGGGAGGGGAGGCTTTTTCCATGGGTGTGGAAAACAGCTTTAGAATTCGAGAGGCTCTCAAATTAAAATAGGAGGGTGATTTCTGATAACTGAGTTTGCATTTGCTTAATTTAGGTTTTGTTGGAGAAAAAGAAGGGTTCCTAAACATCACAATGGAGTCTGGATTCTAGAAGCATAGTAGCTAGCTTTTGCTAGCTATTGTTTTGGTCTTGTTACTATTGTTCAGGTATTATTGAAATGGCATGGGAGAGAGAACAGGGACTGGCATATATGTTACTTTCTAAACCCAAACATACCCTAATGAACATTTCTCGTTGGATTGGCATAGTGTCAAACCCCTTCTTGACACCAAATGGTAAGTGAAGTAGGACAAGCTAATACAGAGTCCATCTGAGTTAGAATAACTTCCATTTGTTCAAGTTTTTTCCCTTTGGTTTGCTATCAAACCAAGCAGCATATTGGCTATTTAACAGAGAAGGACACAAGTGAATAGACTGGCTCTTTGATGTGACATAGCAGAAGGTCAATGGGAGGAGGGCCAGTGCAGCCGTGACAGGGACCCACTAGGTCACAAGGGCAAAGAAACTGCCCTTTTGTCATTAGCCCCTTTGAACAGGATTAATACAGACTCCTCCCTTTTGCACGGACAGGCTGGGAAAGGGACCCATTAGCCTTCACAGAATTTACTGCCATATCAGGGATTCCTTGCTGTACGCCAGCTAACATTCTACAGTAGTCTCCTTTGCACTGTACCATCCAGCTACAGTAGGCCTGGGCCTGGCCCACAGCAGGATTGTATTAACCGCAGAGGCCCTGGAAACCATCAGTCATTTCTGATATTGAAATGCTATCCATTCCCTGAAAAATCATTTTAGGTAGAGGGAAGGTGAGCTGAAGTGAAGCCTTCACGAGGCCTCAAGCAGGGATCCTTCCACGAGCCTGACCTCTAACGCCTGCGTACAGATGGGATCATAGGGCTTAAAGGAACCCCTGAGACTCACTTGTTTACTAGCCTACCTGTGAGCAGGTGAATATTTAAGCCATCCAGAAAAGAGAGTTAGTTGTTCCTTTCTTAATATTTTCAGAGGGAAATGCTACACACAATCCTCCAAAAGTTAACTCCATGCTTTGGTCCCCAAAGATGTCTTGTGTCAAATTAAAATCCTAGCTTTTAAAAGCAAATTAATTCCTTACTATTTAATAGCTGTGCATGAAGAGAATAATCTATCATTCTACTTAATACAAATTGAATGTATTCCTAAAATTTCCTGTCAAAAGAATTTACAGAAGTTTCAGCTTGTGTACAGATTGTGTTCATAAGAACGTGTGGAAATTTGAAAACTATTTAGAAATAATATTTTACATAATAATAATAATAATGATAGTAAAAATGTGTGTTGTATGCTTACCATGTGCCGGATACAGTTCTAAGTGCTTAATGGATATTAATTCATTTTTTTCCCTTTTTTGGTGAGGAAGATGAGCCCTGAGCTAAATCTGTTGCCAATCTTCCTCTTTTTGCCTGAGGAAGATGGTCCTTGGCTAGCATCTGCACCAATCTTCCTCTATTTTGTACATGGGTCACTGCCAAGGCATGGCTTGATGAGCAGTGTGTAGGTCCATACCTAGGATCTGAACCCGTGAACCACGGGCCACTGAAGCAGAGTGCACAAACGTAACCACTACACCACCAGACCAGCCCCACGACTGGGTTTTTGATTATGTCCTCAACCTCACCCAGAAGGGCCTTTCAAATATATTGTGTGCCTGAAATCGAGTATTCTACTAATAGAATTGTAAAACCTATCACAATGTTTAAGACATTGTGTGTGTGAGTGTGTGTGCATGTGCGTATGAAAATGTTCCCAGATTTCCTCAGTCCCATTTGAGTTGTTATTTTTTCTGCTTTTTCTCCCCAAATCCCCTCAGTACATAGTTGTATATTTTTAGTTGTGGGTCCTTCTAGTTGTGGCATGTGGGACGCTGCCTCAGCATGGCCTGATGAGTGGTGCCATGTCTACGCCCAGGATCCAAACCGGGGAAACCCTGGGCCTCCATAGCAGAGCACGCGAACTTAACCACTCGGCCATGGGGCCGGCCCTCCGAGTTGTTTTTGTTTTTGTTTTTGTTTTTTCTGTTGCTTAGAACAGTTTTTTCTTTTGCCTGAAACACAAAGGGTGTCAAAAAGCTTCTCCTGTATCTTCCTCGCCTCTGTGTTGGTTGTTTTTTTGGTTTTGTTATTTAGATCCTAAAAGGGAGACAAAGTTGCATAAGCTGATAAGGTTTGGGGAAAAGTAGACTCCGGGTGCCGGACTTTTCATTTCAGGAGCAGAAGCAGGCGGAGAGAGGCAGGGCTGGCGGGGGGCACAGCGTGGTAGACCTGACGGTGGTGCTGGAGAACGGGCAGCGTGGTGAGCAGAGAAGAGTCAAGAAATTATCGGAGCTCACGTTTCTTTCTCTTTCCCTTTCTTCATTTCATGCTGTCGTTAGACTTGTCACATATGTTCCACCTTGGAGAAAGCGATGAGGGAAAGATAAAAGCTAAAGATATTAGGGCATCCACCTGGGCTTAGGGAGAATTTGTACAAAGACGAGATTGGGATGAGGAGAACAGCTTTGGAGACAATTACAGTGAGCGAAAGAGGCTGACTATGTGTCTGGATGGGTGGTTTTCCTCTCTCTGTAATCGCCTGCTGCAGCTCCCAGGGAGGTGAAGTTTGGAAATGAGAGGCTAAACCCAACTTGCCAAGAGACTCCTTTGATAGAGCTCACGAAACATAGTGATCTTTACTACTTTATAAATATTATTTTACATAGAGTGTCTCCAGAGGAGGCAGAGAATTTATGATTAATCCAGAGGACATCAACGAGCACTAAAGAATAGGGTCCAGGTAGGAAGGCTAAAGCAAGAGGAAGGCAAATGGGTGTCTTCAGGGTCCTACATTCTGTTCTATTCTACCAGTAAGTCTTGTGGCATGTTCTACTCCAGAGAAAAGGCAAGTTCTGAATTTCCCAATGTTGTGATGGCGGTCACTTGAGAAATCTCTCCTGCTTGAAAAACTGAGTGGCCTCTCCTTTCTCAGCATCGAGGGTTTACAGATCGCCTCTTCTGACTTGAGCCTTTAACATCAACCTATTACGTGGTTTCTGAGAATATCAATGGGCTAGGTTAGCTTTGAACTCCAAAAGGGATAAGGCCAGAGTGTGCTGAGAAGTAAAATTAGTAAGCTCTCTTCATTGGGACCCTGAGGGACATTTTCTGCAACTCTATAAATCAACATTAGACTTACGACCGGAAAAAAAAATACTGCGGTGAAAACATGTGAGACATTCTACATGGATGACTTCAACATCCTTCATGGGCCAGGGAGAACATCACCTGAGAGAATAATGATTTACAAGAAGAAAGGAATAATTTGAACTCTTTGTCTGCACCTATAGGATAAAAAAATAAACCCTCAATTTTATGAACTCTCCTAGGATCTCAGATATGAGGCTTCATCTGTTTCAGGATTGGGTTCAAATTTAGTGGCTTGATCATGTTTACATTGATCATAAGATCTATCGTTGACTTAAATATATCTTTGTGCGTGACAGTAAACACATTGATTTTAAGATATTCTGATTTCAAGACATTAAAATGTAACTTAGAATCTAGGAAGCATGGTTTTATGTAAAAGGCATTATTAATATTTCACCATTTCAGCTCACTACTTTTTTTTTTAAAGGTTGGCACCTGAACTAACATCTGTTTCCAATCTTCCTTTTTTTTTTCCCTTCTTCTTCTTCTCCCCCAGCCCCCAGTACATAGTTGTACATTTTAGTTGTGGGTCCTTCTGGTTGTGCCATGTGGGACGCTGCCTCACCATGGCCTGATGAGCAGTGCTAGGTCTGTGCCCAGGATCCGAACCAGCGAAACCCTGGGCTGCCAAAGTGGAGTGTGTGAACTTAACCACTTGGCCATGGGCTGGCCCCTCAGCTCACTACTTTTCACCGTTGAAACTCTGACTAGATCTGTCAAAAATAAGTTTAAATGTACTTAGTTTTCATATTTTGGTGGAAGCTTCTTACATGATATGATGAATAAAATTTGGGTGCCATGATAAAAGAACCATGGAAAAGCCTCAATCTTTGTCTTATAGAAAATATTTTCACTCACTGAATTCCAATTAAAATGAATTGTTTGTAGTTTCTGTAGTTTGATCTTAGCAATGAGGAAATATTTTTACAGGATGCTGGCGCTTGGAAGCAAACTGTTTGGGTTTTAGTGTGTGCTCTGCTATGCATGTGATATTGGGCAAGGCAGGGTGAAGTGCCTTGGGACTTTTCAGAGCTACAGGAGCCTCAGATTTACCATGAACCACACTACATTTATTTTACTGGTTCCCATATGGTGAGTAAAATCTGACCAGAGAGGACCTTTTTAAATTGCTTATATTTATTATCAAATTACTCAACATAAAAAGAATTATCCCGTAGCAACTCGTTCACTTTATCAAGACTAAGGCTTCCCTTCGGATAGAGGTTCGAAGCCGTGATATCCAGGTAGATACCTGCAGTGGTCCATTAATCACCTTGCAAGCGCAGATGCTTTTGGTCTCTCTTTTGTAGCTGCCTAGGCCACCACTGGGACTGCATCCTGGAAAACGGCTCCCGTCAAAGTGAGGCCCAGAACCTTGGGCCAGAGCCTTGATCTTCCAGATGTAGGTGGGTGGGGAGACCTCATGGTCCTCTGCAGTGAGAGCAGTGTCTCCATGGACTATGAGAGCTCCAAGTTGTTTTCATACCCTGTAAAGGGAACTCCCTTTTTGCGATTGGCTATCTTAGATGCGTTGCAGGTGGCAGCCTTGCTATGACTGACTACATGCAAATTCCCCTGCTATGTTGATCCTAGACGTAATTAGTGCAAGTTCTGGTTTGGCTTCCCTCACTCATACAGCAGGAGACTTAACAGATATAAGAATTAGTTAACCCTAATATGTTGGCGCTAAGGTGTGATTGGACTTAGGCAACCCTTTTATGTTAGTATTGTGTTTAGAGCTGGGACTTAAGTCATGATTCATGCCTTCAACAGATTGTATCAATAAAACAAAGAGGCTGCACTTGGGTCTCTCTATCATCTAAATCAATAAATGGACATCTCCAAATTCTCTCTCTGCTCCAAGTATCATGGAAAATATTCCTAATATCTACAATCCAGAAATCTGACTAGATAACAATATGTTCCTTACCTGAATGAAGGGTACCAGAAGATGCCCCTTAGCTCCACCTATAATTGCCTGGAGGTTTACTTTTTGGAGATTCCTTTTTCTTAAGGTTTACGGGAAAGAGGAGTGCAGGGGCATGATGATGAGGCGTGCAAGTCAAGCTGTCTGCCCCACAGTTCCGTCTGCGACTGTGCTAATCATGAGGCTCAGCATAACATGCAGTCTTTCAGAAAAGACTCTTCTTTTGAATGTGAGTTGATTTAGAGCCAATCTGAGAGGATTTCCCTCAAATTTATATAAAGATTAAAAACTACATAAATAAATAAGGAATGCTTGACTTCAAAGCTGATTTTTGTCCTATTTACTGAAGTGGGTCATTCCCAATCAGAAATGGCTAGGAGATCTGGGTGCAGAGTAATATGCATAGAATCTGCAGTCTTATGTAAATGCTGTCTGAATACCATTGATTAACAATAATAAAAATTGTTAGCATGTTTCTGCAAGTTCCTTCAATTAGTTCATATTCATATTATATTCATTGCTCCAATTAAAAATGAACATTAAAAAAGTGGAAAAAGTGTTCTAGACTCCATTTCATATATAGAACAAATATCTCTTTAGTTTTAGAGAATCCATCCTTAAGGAAGCCATGTCGTATTAAGTAGAATTTGAGAAAATAAATTTCAATGTTTCTCCCTCTATGTCTGCTTTACTCAGGACCAGGTGCTGGAGTAAGTACGCTGACATTAAGTAATGGGTATTTATCTGAAATGTATTGTGTTTGAAATTTCATATGCTAATGATGGATTTTCTTACTAGACTTTCAGCCATCTCGTTCTGATGTGGCCTGCCAAACAGAGGCGTGTATTTCTCCCTCACCAGCAATCCTGCCTGCTTCGCTCTCTCCGGACGTACTCAGACATTCTTTTCTGTTCTCATTTTCATTCTAAAGGCATTGGCCTTTAATCTTTTTAACTTCAATGCTTTTATATTCCACTTAAAATTAAGGTACAAGAGCTACCACATTTTGGCCAAGAGATTCTTACTCACATAGGTTTAAGGCCTCCTTTAGAAGTCTGTGTAAGCTGAAAGATATGAAAGTGGGATGTTTTTATATAATACAATTCTAATTATGGTCTTCTGTAAAAGTGAAGAGACTTCCGTTATTATTATATTTTTGAAAGAGACTTGTGTCCATTGTGTCAACGTTACTAACCTATTACTAGTACTAAAATAGCATTTATTGTCATCATTTCAAGTTACCACTTTAAATAGATATAAGTAAATACTTTCATAATAAAAAATAGATTAATTTATGTTAATTAGCAGCAAAATTGTTTGAGGAACTCCTGAAAAAACTGAGCGATTTCTTTGGTTTCCAGGAAAATTCAAGCCTACAATGTCCCTTTCGTACCCCTTGAGAGATTATCCATTTGGAAACTATTTCCTCCATTGTTAAGGTCATATCTATTATGAGGTCAATATTTTTACACGTAGAAAAAACGCATTGTATTTAATGCTGAACATATTTCAAAAGTCCATAGTTTTGCTGGTATTTCATCTCCCAAGGAAGAACTCCAGATAAACATGTATGACCCCTTTCACCCAAAGTGAGTTATGGAAGACCTCAGTAAGATCTGACTGTACAAAGGGAGTAAAGACTTCCACAGGGAGAACAAGGATTCAGGCAACTAAGTTCCTGCGGCCCTACTTCTGTTCAGTGAAGTGGGTTCTACCATCGAAGGGTCCATGTAATCTTTGGTTAAACATGAAACATCTGCCTAGTCTCTTGGCAATTAAAATAATTTATTGTTGAAAAGCTCTTACAAAAACCTATTAAGGACTCTGTTAGGTTCATTAATAACACACTCGCAGAGGCTGTGTCTACACGATGATGAACAATGGAATGAAAACAGAAGCATTGCTTCCAAATAGCGAAAATACATGCTTTATCCCCCTGGTTTTCATCATCACATTTGCTATCATTTAATTTTTTTTTATTGTGGCAAAATACACATAACTGTAAAATTTACCTTTCCTACCATTTTAGGTGTGTATATAGTTCAGTTGCACTACATACATTTACATTATTGTGCAACCATCACCTCCATCCATCTCCAGAACTTTTTAACATTATGTACTGAACCTCTCTACCCACTGAACAATGACTCACCATTCCGTCCTCCCCCAGCCCTTGGTAACCACCGTTCTACTTTTTGTCTCTGTGTATTTGACTATTCCAGGTAGCTCATATAGGTCGAATCATACAATAATTGTCCTTTTGTGTCTGGTTTATTTCACTGAGCATAATGTCTTCGTGGTTCATCCACGTGGTCACATATATCAAATGCCATAATAAAGTTCTCTGAATTCTGAAAGGTAAAGGATCTTTAGACCAAGGAAGATCTTGTGGAAGAGGTGAGCATTTGATTGATAACAGAAATAGTTTGTGTTCCTGTTTTTTTTAAAAAGCAAGGACTCTAAAATTATGCTTCAAGAATGATGTCACACTCCGCCCCTTCACTCTGGTCCAAAGAGCCGGGAAATTCACAGACTCCAACCTAACACTATGCAGAATAGCGTGCTGTGTTCTCTCGGCTTCCTTGGCTTTCACTTTATTTAATAGTCGTTGCCAGGATAGACCACTGTCTTAGCCGCTTGCCCTCTCTATTTAAAAATGCCTTTAAAAAAGTATTTTTTCTGATTTAATTTAAATCATTAGATATATTAGTATCAACCATGAGCTCGAGGCTATGCTATATTAAGGCTATGGTTCTTGCTCCTAAAGAAATTAAAAATTTTGAGGAGAAAGAACATGCATAATCCTGAAACTGTTAATAATAAAATATGAGAAAAGAGAATTAAGTGGCAGTGTTGTGATACTAATGGTAAATTGCCTGAAATCCAGGACCTCAAGTCTGGTTTGGATCCCACTAATTATCTAGTCGTGAAACCTTGGACAGGCCACCACTGTGACCTCATTATCCTCACTGTACAATGAGAAGGTTATATCGGACGAGCACGAAGCGCTCTCTTGGCCTTTGAGCCAGAAGAAATCATGGAGGACAGTGACTCGAGATTTCAGGAAGGAAGCAGGATGTAAACTGGGACTTGAGGCAAATTCATACCACAAGGAGAAGCAGGTAATGAAATCTAAAATTTTAAAAATTAAAAACAAATTAAAACCTTGCCTTTCAACATACAGGAAATAGCACAATAATCTAATGGGATTGCCTGGTGAGATCTGGGTCTGATTATGAGTTCTCAGTGTAGCCCTTTAATTGGTTCATGTAGAATGTCCTGGAGGAAAATAGTCTTTTTCCATGTTTCTTGATAATAACCAAAGAGGTGCAAGTTTATTGGTGAAAATAACCACACTTTAAATGGGTCAAGTTCAGGACATTTATTGTGTTATCAGAATCTTCCTTCCCTTTTTCCTAGCGTTCCATTTAGTTTTATTCTTTGGTGTCAGAATAAAAAGAACCAACTCACATTAACTGGGCTGTTCTCATGCGGATTCTGGATCTTTTCAATGAAGTGGAATTGTATTACTTTTAGACTCTTAACCATAAGAGAAAAAGAGTAGAACTGTTTGAATAAATAGAAATGAAAATCTTGTAATTAGCATGTTATTTATCTATTAGAAAATGTATATTTAAAAAACACTTTAGGGCAATTCAAGGTAATTTGTCTTCCCAAACATATTCAACAACCATTCATTTGGCACTTAATGTGTACAAGGTTCAGTACTGAGCACCATATGAAGATAGGAAAAAGACGAAGAACAATGGCTGTGTTCTCTGTACCAGCAAGAGAAGCAAGGCCACATGAAGGCTCTGACTGAAGGGTCATGATGTGAACGAATCTGTACGTTTGCCAAGGCACCAGTTGGATGGGAGGCTGGTGCGTGTGGGGGGCACTTTGCTGCTCCATCCGAGCTGGTCACTCCAGCTTTGCTGAAGAGCTTTATAGGCAGCACATCTCATTGAAAACTTTGGGTGAAAAATGCTCCTTTAATAGATGTTCAGGGAAGGCAATCTGTGACTCTCAAAGAAAATGATGTTTCAGAGAGAGTCAGAAGCCTGTGAAAATATTTGGGGATTAGCGAGCTTTCATTTATGTCACTTATACTTATCTGTATTTACTCTATTAGATCATACTTGAAAAAATTTTAAATTTGTTAATTTATTTAAAAATAATAAATTCATTATATGTAAACATAAAGAACATTTTATTAAAATAGCTGTTTTCCAAAGCAAAAAGTTTTCGTGAGAAAAGTGGCGTTGTTTAACATTCTAAAAATAGCTTCAGTGCTCGGTTTAAGAGAAGATGGCAGTATTCTTATGTCTGCTTCTGCAGCCAATTTTTCTGTGATATTGCACACCATAGAGGCAAATAAAGTCTTAATAGTGCTATGACAATAGTTTCGACCTCACAGAACCCCTGAAAGGGTCTCAGGGACCCCAAAGGTGCCTGGACCTCACTTAGCAAGACAGCTGTCTCTACACTCAAGTGCCCACTGACCAAGTAGCTGTCGTCCGAGTAGGTTGTGATAATGACCTGGAACAGGCACAGGCAGTAATTAACAGACGAAAAGAATGATTAAATGAACATAATCTAAAGTAAAACAAAACAAAAGACTCCCAAGGCTGATATAGATTGGATCATAAAGGCAACATTTTCAACTTCTATGTGCCTTATCCGTCTAATTATGACAGCGCTAATGGTAAGAGGACCAGTATGGATTGCTGAAGGGCTCACGTGAGGTGACAGATGCTCGGGAGCTCACCTCACCACCACAGTTACTTTGGTTAAATTCAGCGGCTAGAGGTGGAGGGAAGGATGCACCTGGGAGCAAAAGCTCGGAGGTAAGATGGGGCAGGATGTATTCTGCAAATTGTGGATAAACTGCACTAAGGTAGGTGGATTGATTGGGGAAAAAAGCAAAAGGTCAGGGCATGCAGGTTTTTTCAGAACAGGTGAGGTGGTTTGGGTTTTATTCTCCATAGAATAGGGAAATCATTGAAAATTGAGAGTAGGGGTGGGGGAGGAAGTGGCAGGATTAGACGTGTGCTTGCAGTAAGATTGGACTCCAGTTCCAGCTATGTCATAATCCCTAGCTGCCTGGTTCTGTCTTCTCTTGGTAGGAGGGGAGAGCAACTTTAAGCCACTGTCTGTCTTCTCAATCAGCTGTGAAGTTAAAATTAACTCTGTTATTTCTGTTTGGCTTCTGGGCAAACGGAAGGCCACGGAGCTAACTCACTTATTGACACACACCCTCCCTTGTTGGTACAGTCACATCCGGGGCCCCAGAGACCCACTCCTGGTTTAGCTGGTTGATGGATTTAAAACTCTCATCCCCTCATCCAGGGGCTGGAGGGTGGGTTTTAAGGGAAGTGGGGTTTGACAAGGCCAAGGACAAAAAGAGCTCATGGAAAAAATAAACAAATAATTTGCATTCAGGATGTATTTAAAAAGTCCTCTTGGTAGGATGAGAAGAACATTCTAGCATTGCCAGTGCTTTATTGCAGATCTTTGAGCCAGACCCCAAATAGCAATCTGCCTTGACCATAATTCCTGCATTCATTTACTTGTGCATTGCTTTTCATGACTCGTGGTCAGCTGTTAGCCTTTGAAACTCTGTGGTATGTGAATAGCTTTGATACTTCAGGGTTTTTTTATAGATATAAAAGTAAGTCATAATTTAGCTTTATTTTGAAAGCCTCTCAATGGCCTAATGATTTGTATCTTTATTACCTCAAAGGGATGTTGTGAGGATAGAGTGAGATAGTATATGTAAAAGTGTTTTCAATTTTTATATACCAGAGGGAGGTGGTTTTTATGTGTGTGTGTGTGTGTTACTTCTGTCTTTAGTAGTGTGGGGCTTCAAAGAAAAGCAGCTTCTACACCGCAAGATGTTTCCACTGGTTTAGAAGCCGAAGCTGTATCTCGGTTCCGTGGAACAAGCAGAAGAGGTTTTTTATTTTTATTTTTTAACATGGTAATAGGTTATAGTTGAAAGAAGTATAGTGGTGGCTGTAGGCAGGGATGGTTTAATAGCCGTGCACAAAAAGAAGGAAAGAAGGGAGGAAGGAAGGGGGGAAAGGAGAGAGGGAGGGAGAGAGGAAGGAAGAAAGGAAAGAAGGAAGCAAGGAAGGAAGGAAGGAAGAAAAAATCATTTTCTCTTCATAAATCTTTCTCTCTCTCAGTTGGTGGAACAGGAAGATTTAAGACTCCGGAGTTTCTTTGTTTCAGCCATGGCAGTATGGCTCCCTTGAGGGATGTCTTCAGCCTTACTGTGAAGAATGTGCTAAAAGCAGCACTTCAGACACTCACATAAATGGGGAAGGAATCCTATAACTGTGGACGCAGTTCTCACATTGCTGCAGGGAGATCTAAGGCCTTACTAGCCTGAGAATGCAATTAGAAAGGCAAATCAGGCAAGAGCATGTAAATTAGTCTAGTTAGGTACCAATATTTCCTTATTCTCTTTTAAAAAATGAGTTTTCTTCTCTGATTATAAAAGTAACACGTCATCCTTAGAATTTTATAAAACACATAAAAGTAAAAAGAGGAAAATGAAAATTCTTCCCAACTTCCTTTCCAGGCAGGGATAATTGCTTCGACTTTTGCATATATTTCTTTCTAACTTTTTCTATTCATGTGTATTTTGCTTGTTAGCAAAATTGGGATAAGGCCACACATATATTTTTGTATAGTGAATTTCCCCTAATTATAATGTAAGCATGTTCCTACATCATTAAATAGTGTTTGAAAACATTTTAACGACTGTCTCACGTTCCATTTCATGGATAGATGTGTAAGGCAATATGTGTAGGAGTTAAGTCCATGGGTTCTGGAGTCAGATTGCCTGGGTTTGAATCCCAGCTCGGCTGCTTGCCAGCTGGGTGCCTTTGGGCAAGTTACTTAACCTCTCAGTGTCTCCGTTTCCTCACGTCTAGAATGAGATAAAAATAATAGTGTAAAGTTCATAGGATTGTTGTAAGGATTAAGTGAGTTAGTACATGTTCATCAAAACATTCAGAATAGTTCCTGGCACAGAGTAAGCATTATTAAATAATAAATGAAGTGAACCATTATAAAGTATGATTAATAATAATTATCAATTGGTAAGCCATTATTATTATTAAATAATGGTAAGTAAGCCATTATCATTATAGCATGATTAACATAATGTTAGATGGGCTATTTCTCATTTTTATCATTAAAAATTAAGCTATGATGAACATTCTTAAATCTTTTTTTTTAAAGATTTTATTTTTCCTTTTTCTCCCAAAGCCCCCCGGTACATAGTTGTGTGTTTTCAGTTGTGGGTCCTTCCAGCTGTGGCATGTGGGACACCACCTCAGCATGGCTCGATGAGCGGTGCCATGTCTGAGCCCAGGATCTGAACCAGAGTAACCCTGGGCCGCTGAAGCGGAGCATGTGAACTTAACCACTCGGCCATGGGACCAGCCCAGAACATCCTTATATCTAAGTCTTTTCTCTGTCTGATTATTTCCTTAGGATAATTTCTTTAGAAGAAGAATTACAGAGTCAAAAGATATAATATGACTAAACGCATTCCAGAAAGATTACAGGACTTTACCTTCCCGTTTCCAACTTATGAGTTTGTCTGTTTCACCACCCTGATGAAGTACTGAGAATTTTTATTTAAAACACTTTATGCTAATATTACAATGTCTTAATTTAAATTTGCATTTCTTTGATTACTATTTTAGAAGTATTTTAAAAATATTTTTTATTATACACTTTTCTCCTGTAAATTGTCTTTTCATTTCCTTTTCCCTACTTGTTTGTAGAAATTTCTTGATATATTACTATTTTGACTTATGATGTCTCATGTTTTTGGCAACCGTTTTCCCCAAGTTTTTTAAAAAATTTTTTGGGGATAGTTTTTGTAATCCATATGTTTTCCTTTTTCCTTTTTTTTTTTTTTTGTAGTGATGAAGATCAGCACTAAGCTAACATCTGTACCAATCTTCCTCTACTTTGTATGTGGGACACCACCAAAGCATAGCTTCACGTGACGTGTATAGGTCCACACTTGTGATCTGAACCCACGAACACCAGGCTGCTGAAGCAGAGTGCACAAATTTAACCACTACGTCACTGGGCCAGCCCCCATTTTCTATTTTTTAAAGGCAAATTTACTGACCGTTTTTCTTTGTATTCTTTTTTTTTTTGCCTTAGTTTTTATGCTTAGTAAATCTAAAATCACAAGATCTCTGTACCTATCTTTTCTTCTAGGCTCTTTTTTTCTTTTAGTGTTAAACTCTTAAGCCCATCTGTAACGTATATTGACTATGATTTGTGGTAAGAATTAATGTTATATATTCTCCAAATGACTGACCATTTTTCACAGAATTATTTATCAAGTAAACCTTCCTTTCCCTATAGACTGAGAAAGTCATCTGTGTAATATGATAAGTATGTTAAATGTAATCACTGAGCTGTGTATGATGTCTGTTTCTGGCATGTTTATTTTTGCTTCTGTAGCATACTATTATAATACTGCAATGTACATAGTACATTGTAATATCTGTTAGTGCAAGTCAGGTGTTTCCCCTTTGTGTCACCAACTGCCTGTTCCAATCTCCTTTCCTGTGTCTGCCTCTACCATATACGCTGGGAAATCTACATCTCCCTCTTCCAGCATCCCTCCTACCTGTGTCTGATCGTGTGTCCAAGTTCAAGCTAACGAGCCATGAGCAGAAGTCTGTAGGGGATTTTCTGGAGAAGATTTCTGAGACATCATAGTTTCATTTTGTTACAGTCTCACAGAGGTGAAAGACTTAGAATTCTATTGTCATTCTTTTCTCCTAAAAGAGCTATAACAAGTATGAGACCTTTCCAGGCACCATTTCCTGTGGCAGTGATTACCACATAATATTCCTTAGATGTTCATAGATATTTCTTGAACAAAGACATCCATGGTCATCTAGAAGTGGCGTCTATGACTTTGGAGGTATAGCTTGCACATCAGCTTATTGAAACATCTGCCTATAAATGCTTTCACAGTGTTTAATTCAGAGTTCTCAAAACCGATCTGAGCATATGAAGCCACTCCTTCCTTTTCTTTTTCTTTCTGAGGACTGCTGCCTACTGGAGGAAAGCATTATGGGGAAGTCTGATATGGGGATTGTAAATGATCTTACTTTCACTGGGTGAGTGACTGAAAATATAGAACGTGTCTATGATATTGGTTTCAGTTCTACCTCTCTTAGTAATTACAAAAGATATGCTCTTTAGTTTAGTCCTTACCAAACAAGGAAATAACTGGTTGAGAATCAAACACACTTATGCAATGGCTTATATTTATTTCTCTAACGATTTCTCATGCCATGTTAGTTATTCCTCATGTAGAGCAGATATAGACAATAAATGAGTAAAGCTACAGGTGGTTTCATGTTTTGGTGAAATTTGGAGAGACACTTCCCAAGGATCCGTGTCCTCGTGCTCTTGGATCTCTTTTCTCTTCTGTTCTGGTTTCCATTCTGTTTCTCCATCCCTTGCCAATCGTATTGGATTAGTCATTATTGCCAAATTCTCAGTCTCTATTGTCATTCTTTGGCAGTCACTTTTGCCAAATTTTCAGTCTGTGTGTCTGCAACAGTGAATCTTCAGTTCTCTAATTCATATTTATTGTGAAACACATTTTATGAATGACATTCTTTGTTCTTAAAATTTGTTTTCTCGGCTAATTATGTAGAGACAGGGGAGAGGAATTTGCCCACTATGTGAAAGTCGTTTCAGCCGAAACACCTGCTATACAATGCCGACGCGTGGTTTGCACAGGAAATCTTCCGTGACTTCAATCCCAGCTCAACCAGGTTGTGGGGTCACCGGATGACTCTCCCCCATTACCCAGAAGGCTCTGCCTCTAGACAGTAGCTTTCAGTCTCCCTCCCACCCCATCCTTTTTCACTGCAGTAGCTAGGGATGAATCCATCTACTTCCTGTGATGTGGATGCCGAAGATGCTAAATTCCAGATTTGAGAGAACCAGGTTTTACGGTATATACCTTCTCAGTTACATAATGAGGGACTCAATCAGTGATTCCTGGTGAAGTGAGGATGGGGAACCGGGAGAAGGCAGATCACATGGCAAGCCACTGTGGGGGAGAGCAGTTGGCCGGCCTTGCCATAGGAACTAACCGGCAAGGTTTGGAACATAGAGACACTTGCCTTCGATTTCAGGTTAATTGGGTGAGGATTATGATTTGTTATATTTCAGAGGAAGTGTCATTTAATGGAGTAGAACATAGATAGGACAAGCCCGACGATATATTACAGGAATCTGCAACGATACACGCACATTATTTGTAGGCTGAAAAAAGTAGATGCTTTACAAATTTGGTGCTACAAGAATACAGTGGTTAACAAGAGAGGACCCCAGCTTATATTGTAGTGGGGAAGATAGACAATAAATGAATAAATAAACAATAGAAATAGCAGATAAGAATAAAATTGCTATGCACAGGATCAAAATAAGGTAATGTGATAGAGAGTGACTAGATGGCTATTTAAATTGGATGGCCAGTGAGGCCACCACTGTGAAGTGGTGTCATTTAAACCAAATTCTGATGACTGAAAAGGAGAAAGCCACGTGCAGATCGAGAGGAAGAGGACGCCAGGTGGCAGAGAGCAAGGGCGATGGTCCTATGAAGGCCAGAAGCTTGAGCGGAGGATCAGAAAGGGAGCAGGGAAGTTAGGCAGGGGCTGGGGCATGAGGGCTGTTGTAGGCTTGGGCAAGAAGTTGGTATTTTATTCTTGGTTTGGTAGGAAAATATCGGAAAGTGTAAATAAATTTTGTTTTCTGACCTGATCAGATTCAGATTTGAGAGTGCTTCCTCCTTCCACTGTGGTTTGTAAAGGGACACTACTCGGGGCAAGGAGACGACTGACTGAGTCGTGTGGTTGGGAGTTGATGCGTCAGGAGGAAGAACATCGACAACCATAATCATAGCTAACATTCGTTCTCTACTGTTGTGTACAGGTACCACGCTCGGCATCATGTGCGTTATCTGATCATAGATGGACTATCTTTCAAATGTTTGGGGGCTGTTGTGATCCCCAAAAACATAAATTAGGTTAAAAATTCTAATCATGATGGTTTTTGTCACCCAATTAAAAAATATTAAAAACTACGGTTATACCTAGAAAGGTTTGAGTAACTCTTGGCCTTAAAATGAGCTTTATATTTGAAAATACTGAGAGCGAATACATTAGGTGGAGAAGAATATTCTTTCCTTCTCAGTGCCTATCGGGAGGGTTACACTGCCATGTGGAAATAGAGGGAGCCTGAAGGGACTAAGCTTAGCAGAGGTTACGGAGACAGGACACACTGGAGATCTCTCCGCCTCAACAAAGAGACTGCAGCCTAACCCAAATCCAGGGAGTGAGGCAAAAATGCCATTCCAATGCAAGCAAGCACCAAGCTCTGGGGGTAGAAGGCCTTGTCTGAGGAGGAGAGCTGGGTCAAGGTTATGCGGCCTTTTGTAGTAGCCAAACCCTGAATCAAGTTCAGTTCCAGTCATTTACTGGGGAAGGAGGTTTTTCTTAGGGGTTTAGGGAATCCGAGTTAGTTAGATTTTAACTCTAGGAGGCAAGAGTATAGTGGAAGTGAAGGAAGAAAGCCCCTAAGGAGCCATCTCTGGGGACACTGCAGAGTGGCCAACGGAGTGACACGTCAGGGCACAGAAAGGGTCCAGAGTAGAAGAAATAGGAGCAGAACAGGTCAGGAAGGTGGACTGGACTCTCCAAGGGAGGGCTGAGAGCTTACCCACCCAAAGTGGATCCCAGCGCCTCAGGCTTCATGATTCTTTGGTTTCTTGGTCACCAGAGGTAGAGCATGAAGGTGTCTGGAAGCTGAGGACACTTAGGAGGGAAGGAGCCCCTGCTGACACATTCTGTTGGTTCTGGGGTGGAGTGTAGGCAGGAGTGATGTGCTGGTCCTGACTTAAACCTGTGTTCAGTGACATCACCAGTTGGTACCTTGAAAGTGACCGTGATGGGAGCATTTATACCATAGAAATTGGCAAAGGGTGCAATTGGCCTCTTCCCTCTACCTCCTGAGCAGGTTTACCAGCACACCACTCATTGGACCAGTTCACAGATGACTGGATACCTACTTCAGTGATGCATAGTTCCAGGAGATATAGTTTCACGTGAAAATTGCTCCCAGGAGTTTTGTAACAGCAGTCTTCACGATTATTGCAGGTAGCTGACTGAGCTAGGACTACTCAACAGGACTGATAATCCACACTAGTTTACCTCAAAAATAGATCAGAAATCTACATTCACATCACCTCCCTTAAGATGAGCCACGGTGAAAATACACAGAGATAAGAATCAGTAATGCAGTCTTAGCTGGAGCTGCATGGAATGGACCATCGTGTGCGTCTGAGGCCACACAGTGTTTGTAGGTTAATAGAGAGGCTGACTTTGTCTTCAAATTCAGAAGTACAAATCGATGTTATCACATTTCTTGCTTATAAACTTTGAAAGCTGATTTAACAAAAGACATATGAAACTGTGTTAGTATTCAGTTTTTTACTACACGTTTTTTATTGCCACACAATTGAAACGTGGCTTGCTGCCTTGCATTTATCAACTTAAAACCAAAAGTTTAAAGTAAACCAGTTACTTGGACCTTAAAGCGTTGTAAAGGTGACAAGCAGAATTTCCCAGGATGGTGTTCGACTTAAGAAATATAAAATATGAAATTAAAATTGAAACATAGCTTCAAAAGGCAATGTTGAAATACTTATTTGAGTTCAGCTGTTTACAGGTTTCCCCACCTCTTTTGAAATATTTAAAACAAACTGCTCAATTATAAAACCCTTCCTATCGTGGGATTTCCATAGCATGTGGTCAGCTTTCTGGGAAAATCAGATTGAGTTCAAGAATCTTTTAAATCTGGGGCCGGCCCTGTGGCCGAGTGGTTAAGTTCACGCACTTCGCTTTGGCGGCCCAGGGGTTTCGCCGGTTCTGATCCTGGGCACGGACATGGCACCGTTCATCAGGCCATGCTGAGGCAGTACCCCACATAGCACAACCAGAGGCACTCACAACTAGAACATACAACTATGTACTGGGGGGCTTTGGGGGGAAAGAAGAAGGGGGGAGAAAAGAAGATTGGCAACAGTTGTTAGCTCAGGTGCCAATCTTAAAAAAAAAGAATCTTTTAAATCTGAACTTCAAACTTGCTGGATTTCCATTCGGTGTCAGATTTTCTTTCAAATGTTTTATTGCGCATTGACTCAGCATTCTCAAGAAATCACAGTATAATAGGAAGGGTATGCTATAAGTACACCATCTGGAACTTATTTTATTCTAAAAGAGCGTCCCTTCTACATTAAATCAAATATCAAGCACTCCAATATAGTTTTAAAAAGTTTTGAAAAATCTTTTGTTTGAATTATACTTCTTAATTGTTTGAGTCTTTTATTTTCTTCTCCAAAATATTTTAAAATTCCTCTTGATAACCAGGACTGTTCCTTTGAAATTTAATAGGATTCAGGTGTCTCCAGTCACTCATGTCATTCTCAGAAAATTCCTTCCTTTCCCCCCTCCTCTTTATACCTTTCCTTTCACCCTCTGAATGCACACATTCTGAAAACCGAGGCAAGCCCCTGTTCCACACCCTCCTGCCCTTGATATCCACACCACAGCAAGCTTTCCCCACCCAGATTCCTTTTTAGCCGCAGTAACCATGAGAGTTTAACATCCGTCTTTACCTTTCTCTCTTTCTTTGGTCCTCAAGCCAGGTATGAGCTATAAATTGAGGGAGAATGCACAGCTGGGTCAATAAAGGGTGGGGAGAAAAATGAAATAGGTTTCCTATCGTTTTTCACAAAGTTTGAAAAACAGAGTTGGCAAAGAGGAAAAAAATAAAACGGAAGCAGGATTGCACGTATAAATTAAATATTTTCCCCCAACCCTTTTTAGATAGCCCAGGGGTATTAGGAGCCTGTATGTTTTGGATGGGCTCAGCAAGCATTCCAACAGTAAATGGCTTCCTGTTCAGCATGTTCGAAGTCAGGCTGTCTTTTGGGGTTGGTTAAAAATATGTGTGAAATATGTACTTTTATTTCAAGCCAAGTCAAATGTTTTCAATCATCCCCCCTTACTTGCTTCTCCTCTCTTCCCATCCTGTCATTTCTTGCCCCCTAGACAGTAAAATATACCCCAAAATGTGTTTTTTTTCCCCAAAAGGAAGTTTAGTGATTAATTATGAGTTACATGTAAACATATATTATTGCCCTCGAAGGTATTCACCAAGAACCTGGCCAATGCCACTCCTGGCTGGCGTGTTTGAGTGTTAGATCTCGGTGAGTAGAAGTTACAGAAGCATGCAACGAAACCAAGTATTTGGCTTTGGCACAAGAGGGAACCAACGGATAATTGAGGGTGAGAAATGGTCTATAACTTTTCACCCCCGTGGTGATGAACCTATAATTCCCAAGTTGTTTGTGTAATTTTCTATTTCTACCACATCAGTGACAAATATTATTTTGTACTGCGTGTTCCTTGTGGATTGTTTTTTTTCATCAGCAGGGTCCAATTAAGATGCCTGAAAGGAAAATAACATACCTGGGGCCATCATACCTAGCGAGAAACGCTGCGGATGCACCCAGGAGGAAAAATAGAGACTTCGCTGGAAGCCGTAGAGTTCCTCCTGCAAAACACTGCTCTGGTATCGATAGACTTACAAATGTGTGTCAAATGATCTCACTAGAGGAAATGCTCAGACGTTCAAATTTGACGTCAAGCTGTCGAGGAACCCTTTGTGTTTGGCATAGGTCCTGAGGCTGCAAAAGTTCTCCACAGAAGGCTCTGATAGTGGCTGTTTTCCCTCATTTGACTGAGCCTGTTTAAATTCAGGACTATACTTAGACAACTATGTTTCGTAATGGTATTAGGTGTCAGAGTTCTATATTTTAAAATTTATTTAGTGTAAGAGGTGATTTTTTTTAACTTCTATATGAGTTACACAGCTTTCGTCAGGAGTGGGGGAGCCACTCTTTCCAAATGCATCTCTGAGGATAATTTATTCAAAGAATGTCTCTTGACATGTGATTCCAGGTTTTTGGTGTTTGCTGTTTTCAAATCACTTTTACTCAGCAAACACTTACTAAATTGTTGACTGTGCGAAGCTCAATGTGAGGTGCTGTTTACAGGATGTTAATGACCTGGAAGTAATTCACCTTGACAGAGGCCAACACCCTTTGATTATAAAAACTCTCAGAAAACTAGGACTATAAGGGAACTCCTTCAACATGATAAAAGACATTTATAAAACAATAAACCAAAAAGAGTCACAGCTAACATTATACTTAATGGTAAAAGACTGAAAGCTTTCCCCATAAAATCAGGAAGAGGACAAGGATCCCCACTTTTACCACTACTATTCAACATTGTTTTGGGAGTTCTAGCCAGAGCAATTAGACAAGAAAAATAAAAGGATCCAATTTGGAAAGGAAGAAATAACCCTATCTCTATTCACAGATGACATGGTCCTCTATATCGAAAATCCTAAAGAATCCACAAGAATACTGCTAGAGCTAATAAGCAAATTAGCAAAAGTGCAGGTGCTCCATTTTTTGGTCATAGTTTAGTACTTTAGTGTCCTTACTGATTAAATCTAATGGCTTGTCCTCAGAGCAAGATTTAATGTTTTAAAATGTGAATATGGAAGGTCTCTTATTGTGTGATCAGAAATAATTTCATTTACTGCCCCCATATTCAGCTTCATGTGTGAAATTCTCATGATATTATTTTGGCAGTGGGTCAAATTTTGGTTAAATTCCAAACACTTATAAAACTAGTAACACATCAAGTTTCATTATGTCTGGGAAACAATTCATTTATTAGGTGATCTCCTGAGAGCAGATGATACCGCGTAAAAAAACTAGAGGGAGAAGAGTGAGGATTGCCTGCAAAGTGGAGTCTGGTGGGAAGGACAGAGAGATGACAGGGGCTTTAAAGGAAGGTGAAGAAAGATGGGGCAGAGGAACCAAGTAAAAGATACTGTAGACCTTGCCTATTCGTTATAATAGCCGTGAGCGGCATCTGACTATTCAGATTTAACTACAATGAAAAATTAAATTCCTTAGTTGCATTAGCCACATTCCAAGTGTTTGGTTACTACAGGTGGCTGGGGACTACCATATTGGACAGCGTGGCTATGGAACATTTTTATCCTTGCAGAGAATCTGTGGGACAGGGCTGCTTTGTCCTATTTCACTCAACAATACATAGTGAATACATTCTCTTGTCAAAACGATCTCAAATTCACTGTTTAGTGATTGAATAGCATTTGATATATTAATAGACCGTGATTTTTAAAAATCAATCATTACAAAAATAGCTTTTTTGTAGCTTTTTATCATAAATAGACCTATGATTTAAAAAAACCTTGTAGCAGAATTTTTGTGCTCATCTTAACTTACTTACTTAGAATAAATTTTTAGAAATAAAATGCTTGGATCAAATGTTATAAACATTTTTTTTAAGGCTTTTGATATGTGTGGCCAAATTCCTGTCAGAAACTTTGTCTGTTTACATACCATAAGCATAAGTGACAGGAGACTCATTTAATTTTGAAATAAATAGAACTATGCCCTAAAGCGCAAAAACAAAACAAAACAGAGCAGCCCCAGAGCTGCTGAAAAACGGAACTTCAATTGAAAAAGAGAACTTCAAATTTGGGTAGGAATAGCTGTGAGGATTTAAGCCAATATGCAACAACAAAAAATAATAATTAGTGACCATTTTTACAGCATTCCTGTGTGGGGGGCACTATTTAGGCATTTTGTATGTTGACTCCATCTTCAGTAGCCTTGGGAGTCAGGTCCCACCATTACCGCATTCATCTAGATAGAGGAAAGGGAGGCGCCTAGAGTCAAGCAACTTGCCTGAGATCACACACTAAGCCCCAAAGCTAGGATTTGAATTCACTTGGGTTCATCCAGACTGGTGAGCGTTCAGCAGTCCATGCCTTTAACCACCATACTCCATTGCCTCGCAACCATTTTATTCAGATCCCAGTGGACTCAAATATTGTGGGTTGAAGTGTGTCTCTCAGAAAGATATGTTGAAGTCCTAAGCTCCAATACCTCAGAATGTGACCTTATTTGGAAATAGGGTCATTGGAAATGTAATCAGTTAAGAGGAGGTCATCCTCCAGTAGGGTGGACTCCTAATTCAATATGACCAGTGCCCTGAGAAGAAGATGGCCACGTGAAGACACAGACACACAAGGAGAACACCCTGTGATGACAAAGACAGAGAATGGAGTTAGGGCAACTGCAAGCCAAGGAGCACCAGATGGCCAGCAAATCACCAGAAAGAAGCTCGGAAGAGGGAAGGAAAGATACTCCTCCAGGTTTCAGAGGGAGCACGGCCTTGCTGAACCCAAAGTTCAGACTTGTAGCCTCCAGAACTCTGAGACATTCCTGTTGTTTTAAGCCACTAAGTTTGTGGTACCTTGTCACAGCAGCCTCGGGAAACTGGGCCACCAAGTAACTTAGAAAGACATTTCAGTGTCTGACCAGACGCCCAGTTAGTCCACGAGCACGTCTCCTTTACTGATCATTTTGCCCCACTATTACATCTGTCAGATAACTACTTGGTGCCCAATCAAGGGTCCGAAGGCCAGAAATAATGTGGTTGCAGTTGTGCCTGGCTCTTGGAAATACCAAAGAACACTCTGACTGACTCACTCTGACTCTTTTATTGAATCTGCCAACGCTGTATTCACTTTCTGGGAAGCTAATAATTGTATATTTTTGTTCATTTTGGAGGGGCAATGATTCACTAAGACAGCGTGACCCATGCTGGTATCATGCAGTGGCGTTTAGATTAGTCTACCTTGTAGGAAGAAGTTTAAGGTTTAAATAACAGTCACTTATTCATGAATTTGTCTTTTTTTCCTGACTTTTATTGCCATATTTAGTCAGATTTTAGTTTGTCCAATTTTGGAAAACCAATATTCTTCTTGGCTTAAAAAAAAAACAAACCAAATTTATAATTTACTCCATACTCTGATAAAAAACGTCTTCACAATGAAACTAACTGGAAATTATCTTATATTGAATTAAAATATGGTTTCTTGCAACTTAATTTTCCATTTATAATATCAGGAAGAGAGGAGAGTCTGGGAGTGTTAGGAATTTCGTAGGATTCCTTGCTCTCTGACATACTTCCCCACCGTCCTTGTCCCTGATTCATTCTCCCCCTCTGAAGGAACACGCTCTACAGCCTGTGATTGGTGCCTGAAATTCTAAAAGGAGTCCATTTTTTTTTATATTAGGCATTGCCTTCTCCTGGAAGACATGATTTAAAAGCAAAACTAAGGGTAGCTTCTTTACTATGCCAAGCCTGGTGCTAAATGCCTTTCCATATACCATTGCACTTGAACTATACTCTATGAAGAGGAGTCAGACAGGTATTAACAAGGAATCTGAAGCTCAGATTAAGTTACATCACAAGGCCTGGTAAATGGCATTTCAACTTTCACATCCAGGGCTGTTTGAATCACAAAGTATTTCCATGCCCTGTGCTCTCTTGCTTTCCAAGAGCAGAGGAGAAGAGGAGCTTTAAGCTCAAACTTCAGGCAACTTATAATTTTGCCTGAGGTTTTCCTTAAATTCTTTAGATATGGTCTACCTACTATGACAGCCACTAGACACATGGGAGGATTGAGCACTGGAAATGAGGCTAGTGCAAATTAGAATGTGCTAACAAGTGTAAAGTACACAGTGGATTTTGAAGACTTAATATGAAAAAAAGAATGTAGAATATCTCATGAATATTTTTATTGATTACGTGGTGAATGATAATATTTAGATATATTGGGTTAAACAAAATACACTATTAAGATTTATTTCACCTGTTTATTTTTACCTTTTTTTAATGTGGCTTCTAAAAATTTGAAATTACATGTGTGACTCTCATTATATTTCTATCAGGCAACACTGCTTTAGATGTCCAGATAACTCAGACATCTTGAATAGTCTTAATTTAAATGAAAAAAATAGGACTTAACTTTTTTTTTTTTTCAGTAAGGAAGATTGGGCCTAGCTATTATCCATCGCCAATCCTCCTCTTTTTACTTGAGGAAGACTGTTGCTGAGCTAACATCTGTGCCAGTCTTTCTCTATTTTGTATGTGGGATGCTGCCACAGCATGGCTTGATGCATAGTGTGCAGGTCTGCACCCAGGATCTGAACCTGCAAATCCTGGGCCACCAAAATATAGCATGCAAACTTAACCACTCAGCCACCAGGCCAGCCCCATAGGATTTAACTTTTTAAGAAAGGTAAGTAGTACTGCAATTCAAAACCAATAAATTTTTTAAAGTACACAACATGTTATTTTTATCTTCAAGATAATACCATTGTTCAAATTTTAAAACCAAGTCCTAAAAAGTTCTAATAATGAGATATGAAGGTTTCAGTCTTTGTGGTACATTGTTTACAAAACTGGACTCAATTCTTCTCTCCTTTTATTTGACCTAGTTGGCAGTAGGAGGCAGGGTTTCCTTCCCTACCCCTTAGATCTGAGGTGGCTCTGTGAGTTGCTTTGGCCTGTGGAATAGGGCGGAACTGATGGTGTGCCAGTGCTGGGATTACATATCCACAGGCCTTGTACTCTGCCTACTCACCCTCTTGGCATCCTGGGCACCTTCATCTGAACAGACCCCGAGGTGGCCTCCTGGAGCATGAGAGGCTGTGTGGAGCAGAGAGGGACTGTCCCCGATGAAACCATCTGTGTTAGTTTTCTATGACTGCCATAACAAGTATCACAAATTTAGTGGCTCACAGCAACACCAGTTTATCATCTTACAGTTCTGTAGGTCAGAAGTCCAACACCCATCTCAATGGGCTAAAATCTAGGCATCACCTGGGCTGTGTTCTCTTCTGGGAGCTCTAGGGGAGAATCTCTTTCCTTACCTTTTCTAGCTTCTAGAGGCTGCCTGCATTCCTTGGTTTATGGCCCCTTCCTCTGTCTGCAAAGCCAGCAACTGCAGGTGGTGTCTGTCTTACTTCATATTGCTCTGACCTCCTCTCCTGACTCCCCCTTACGCTTTTAAGTACCTTTGTTATTAGATTGGAGGAACCCAAATAACCTAGGTTAATCTCCTTATTTTAAGATGAACTGATTAACCTTAACTCCATCTGTGATCTTAACCCCCTTTGCTGCATGAAGTAACATATTCATGGGTTGCAGAGATTAGGATGTGGACATCTTTGGGGTGCGGGGAGTCCTTATCCTGCCCAGCACACCATTCTGGACCAGCCAGCCCCTAACTAACCCCAGAAAGCGATTGGAGATGCATGAGTGAGTCTGGTTGTGACCAGAACGGCCCAGCTGAGCCCAGCCCAAATTGCTAACCAGAAAAATGGTGAATTAAATAAAGGCTGATTAAGCACAATAATCAAAAGTTGGGTAGTTTGTTGTGAAACCAAGAAAAGCTGATGGTCTTTGAAAAGGGCCAACAAATGCTGTCTAACTTCTCATGGTTTTGTAAAATACTCTGAGATGTAATTTCTGAAACAATCCTGCTCATTTGAGGCCCTCATTTTCGTTTCACTGTTTTATTAATAATTTTTAAAACTCTTGTTTTTAAAGTAATGGTGATATTATTGGCACAAATTCTGTCTTCCTACTGAATTATTTCCAGGCTAGGAAATCACATTTACCTACCCTTCCCTACCAGCATTCTCAGCTCCGCCCTCGGAAGATGACTTCTCTCCACAAAAGGGAGGGTTAATCTTCAAGTCCTTGCTGTTTGGAACAATGAGCAAGCGGCCTGGGCCAAATTTCCATTAGTGAATAAATAACTTTTTTTTAACAACCTCTCAAGCTGTGTAATGATACTTTTAGTTCTCTTTTAAGTGGATTCAACATGTAGTAAGTTACTCTTGATTTGAAGCCTGTGGTATAGATTACACGATCAACTTTCAGAGGAATCACAGTTTTGTTTACCGTCAGGAGAAAGCCTAGACACGCCTCGCGATGTAAATCCTCTGTTTCAATTGTGAACCAGAAAGGAAAAAGAAAAATCAAAGTAGCTTTCTGTTAGGCATAACATTCTAACCTCCTGAGTAAAACCTAGGAAAAACTAGGACTTTTAAAGGTTTCGAATGGAAAATATGAACCAAGCAGAATAATTTCTAATTGAGACACATGAAGTTTTTACCTTGTAATGTTTTTACCTTGTAATGTTTGATCTATGATCCCAGGATTTCCATTTCAAGTATTTACTAGCATAATATGAAAGAGCAGTGGGTGGACATCATCAGTTTGGTGGCAGAGTTTCATAAATCAGGACCCATCTGCCTATTACGGCCTCATGCTGGAAAAGTTCCATTGGGAAGGGTGTGTGTGTCAGTGGTAAGGGGCTCTTGATTACCAGCAAAATTTATTACTAAAGATCCTGAAACTGGAAAGTAGTAAACAAAGGTAATTGTTTGGCAACCTAACAAAATTCACATGTTCAAAACACGTGGAAACTTAAGGCACCTGCTAATGATTCCCAGAGTTAACAAGTCAATCAGGGAAATCTATTTAGGATTAAATCATTAAGTTGCATCATTGAAATTTCTTGTTTTTTGTTTGTTTTGCGTTTCCTTTCTTTTTATAGTGTTTTGAACTTTGTCACCATAAAAATCTTCTTTCTGAGAAGGATACAAAAGAATTTCCTCTGTTTACTGTTTTTTCCCACGGAGAGTGAAATGGGTCTGGAGTGACCTATGGACATCTGCGAGTCTGTAGATTGGGCTAAATACTGAGGTCTGTTTCTTGCTTTCATTATTAGGTTTCTGCTGGGAATCACGTAACAGATATTGGCCTCAGGAGAGATCACAGTGTCTTTTGAGCTGCTAATTAGATCAGGGCTTCTTATTTTCTGACACGGCTAATCATATTCTCCCCGGAAAATTGCATAGTTTCCACCGCAACACTAAAAATGGCTTTGCTGCCACCAGTAATTAGGACATAAAACATTTCGCTTAGACAACCATTTGGGGCCTGGGGGAGCTCTAGAGAAAACTGCTTGTAGTGATGCTGCCTGGTTCTGCTTATTTTATTAACTGGGACCAAACTGAGGAACTCGCATATCAGCACACACGTGTGATGTGTGTGCACGTTGCAAATGCACATTCCCAGGCCTAGTGGAAAATGAGGGGAGAAGAGACACGTTTCTTAGAGAAAAATGTCAATGTGCTTAGTGGGGCTTTGTAAAGTGTTTTTACCCCACACATGAAGACAATATTGATTCAATTTAATTAACCTAATAAGTACAAATACTAGGCATGTGAAGACCAATAGAGAGGTGGGAGGAGGAAATACATTTATTAAGCAAGCACCTACTGTGTGCACCTCCATTACCATCATTGTAGTTAATGCTGCTAACAATAGGTATTATGTTTGCAGCATATGGATAAGGGAACAGTCTGGGGAGAGTTTATATCGGAGCTAGGACTCAAACTCAGTCTGATGCAGGTCACCTGCCGATCACGAGCTATGACGCCTCTCCACCCAGTGGGAGTTCACGGTCTGGTCCAGTGTGATATTGGTGGACATTAATGATGCTCTCTAGATTATGATGTTGGAGCATTTTACACTCATTTGTCAGAAATAATGAAAGAAAAAATGAAATTTTTAAAAATATCATCATGGCAGTTATAGTAACTGACACATTCACATGAAAGGAGCCTTCTAATGTTATAAGAGCTCTACACCTGCTTCTTGTGCAGAAGCTCTTGTGACATTTGTGACATTTGATCAGGACTGGACTCGAGGAGTGTAGCAGGGAGAAAGACATTACTTAGTCTCCCTGTTTAAAGAGATCTGATTGGTGTCCATAGGTGTTTGCTATTGTTTAATTTTTAAAATACAGTTCTTAAAATAAAAACTTTAAAACAGCCTTTAAGGGTCAGACCATAAAGATTGTCTGTTATAAACTGTCCACGTCCTATTTTGAAAGTGCAAAATGTTTGGCTCATATGTATCCTATATTTAATCCTTTTAACAACTCTGCATAGTAGGCATTAAAATCCAAATTTAAAAAAGAGAATCTCGAGGCTGTAGAGGGTAAGTAACTTAAAAGGGTTGGCACCAGGGTTTAAACCAGCCTTCCTGTAGGAGCCAGACTGTTCCCAGATGCCACACGTTGCCATCTCACACATAGACTTGAATAAGGATTGTCACTGAGGCTATTAAGGATAATTGCTGCAATGATTTGAACTACAAAGCTCAGAGAATGGACAACAGAATGAGAAACACAACAGTTTTGTCTTTTTTTTTAATCACTGAGTTCGAACAGCAGAAGGAAGAATTCAGAGGACAAAAAGTAGTTTCAAGTGGTAATCTGCGAGCTCCATCAAGCACAGCTATGGGAATGACATCACCAGGGAAAAAAGAGTAAATATTTCAGCAGACAATTAATCCACCTCAGGGCTAACAGATCTAAAACAAAAGCATCATTGAGAAACCTCCATTTCCTTTTACTGGCTGCAGAGCTGGAAAGAGCTGTGTGAGCGTGTGACTGAATTGTTGTGCAAGGCCAGGTGAGCCGCAGCTGTTCTGGGTTAATTGCTGGAGCCTCACTGGAGATGTAAAGACTGTTAGTCTTTCAGTTGCGTGACACAAACCCAAACAGCACAAAGCTGTATGCAGCGAGTCACAGAACAGTTCATTTCTTGGTGCCTTTTTCACGTATGCACCATACGAATACTGAACAATAATGATTTGCATGGAAAATCTGTTTAATGACAGAGAAACAGAAATGTGTAGAGGTTCTTGAGCTCTTGATTTTGTGCACCAAAAAGAGTTCCAGTCCCTTCTGTCCCACTTATTAGCTGTGTCTGTTTTCCTTTCAGTACAATGCATGTGAGGCTCTGGTGATGGGGTTATTGTCTAAGTTAAATAAATGGATGTATGTAAACACTTGGCCTGGTGTCTAGGGCAGAGTAAGACCACACGGTAGCTGCTATTAGTGTTTGTGTTGTAGGATATAGCGTTCTGCCATCTGACTCTTTCCAAAAGGAAACTGATACCCAGCTTTGTCTCGAGTGAGTGTTTCTCACATGAGCCACCTCAGAAGGCCACTGGCAGCGCGCAGTGGGAGAAAGCCCAGCGTCTGACTTGAAGCTGCAGAGGGCTAGATTTAGGTTTGCGCTGTTGTTTTTAGTTCCTTTTAGTCTGGCCAACCTGGTGCTTCACCAGCATAAAACTACTTCCTCCCAAGGTTTTCATCTACAGGAACGAGAAGACCCTTGAGGCCAATAACTAGTTGTTTATTTTTAAATGATTTAAAATATAAATAATAGTGTGAGCCTTTTGCTTCATCTTTCTTTCTGAAATGACCCTTGACAGGAACTGGAAATAGTGCTTGTCAATGCAGCCATTATCTCTTGTGACCAAAAGGGATGTGGGAGCTAGGGTGGAATTTCTGAGTTCTTTGTACATGGAAATAAAATGTCTGCCATTTAGTTAAAATAAATTATTGATTTTTAAATCAAATAAAAATATTGAATCAAACAGACGGGTACTGTACTTGAATTTTCCCTCATTTGTAAAAACTATTTTTCACTCTTTTATGAATAGTGGGGGAAAATAAGGGTTATAAATAACAAAAATATATTTTGGGCTTCATGAAACCCACAGAAGCAATTATAGGACAGTCTGGAATAAAAGCTTAAATTACCATCATTGCGCAGAAAAATAAATGACTCTCCTTTTTGCCTTATCAGATAAGCCAGCTGATAAGGCAGTTTTAGAATCCATCATTCCCCTTTCCACTGGAAGCCTGTGCACAAAACTGAAATCCTTGCTTCCCCATCCAATGCTTTCTCCTCTTCCTGGGAACAAGGGTGTTGTGTCCTCAGCATCACTTCAGAGCTTGGGCTTGGGAAAGTCTTAAAAACAAGATAAATGACTGGTTTTTCTGGAGGGGGAAATAGAGAAAGCGGGGCACATATTAAAGTTCAATAATGGAATAACATCCAATAGCTTTAGCAGATCCACTGTTGGTTTCCTCCAGTGATTAAGAGATGACACAATTTGGGGTTACTGTTTTATTACTTCGAGACCTGAAAAACTTAAGTAAGCATGGCCTGGGAGTAAAGAAAGTAAAAGAATGGGCAATGAGCCTATAAGTTTCTTGTTTAAATTTGCTCCCAAGCTCCAATTGTCTCAGGAATGAACTCCCAGGTCCTCAGCATGACACTTACCCGGTTCCTGCACTTGTCTCTCTCTCTCGGAACCTTGGCTTCACAGGCTATACTCATAAGTAGCAGCATCTCCGTACTGCGTCAGAAATGGGCCTCTGCCTTTGCATTTCATACTGCTTTGGTCCAGAATGTGCCTACCCCCTTTATTTCCTAGGTTAACTGATAAATCATCATTTAAAACATGCTACTCAGCCCTTAATCTGGGTTGTGTCTACTTTCTGTATTATTTCAAAGTATCCCTTATTTTTCTCAATCATTACAGTTGTCATATGGTAATCCTCCGTTTTATTGTCTGCTTCGACCTCCAAACCAGTGACTTTGATTTAATTGGTGTTAGGTGGGTCCTCGTCAATGGTCTGTTTTCCAAGCTCCCTGGTGATTCTGCTTCACAGCTGGGATGAAGACCCACTGAAACAGACTGAAAGCTCCGTGGAGATGGGACAGTTGACTCTCTAGGTCACCATCACACCCCATTTTCTAGCTCAGTGCCAGAATCATAGAAAGTGCTCAAGAAATATTTATGAATCAAATGTTATTGTATCCCCAATGCTTGGTACAGTGTAAAACATAATTGTTGAATGAATGAATATATTAAATTCTACAGGGATTACGCAAACTAGTAAATCACAGGCTTTACCTTTAAAAACCTATTGTTGGATAGGAATGAGAGGAATTGGAGAAGCATACCAAGAATTCTGATATAATCACTCATACAATGAATGATAAAAATATGTTCAGTGGTCATAATGATTTCTTATGGAGAATATCTCTCATGGTGAGAATCTTTCTCCTCTTTGAATGCAGAAATTTTCCAAGTGGTTTGGCAGATGTCCAATTAGTTGAAGGTTTGAGCAAACTCTAAGTTCTTTGGAAAACTGCTACATCTTCTGAGGTCATTCCAGACCATTTGCCTTTCTCTGTTATGCACTAAGGCAGGAAATATTTTTCTCCTTTTTGAAATGAGCAGTTCAAGGGGCCGGTAAAGAATGCCCGCGGTGCAACATGCTATCAGCTCCCGCCAGCTGTTTACCCTGGTCTTCCTCATTCTTTAAGGGGACATCAAGTTCCTTTGGATATTAGTTATGATTTTATACATAAGGCAAAATAAACATTTCCTGGAGGGCTTCGGAGGGTGACTACTCAGGTCTTATCTTGCATTTTGCTTCAATCAAAAGAGGAAAAAATAAGATTTAATTTGAAAGAAGATACCATTTATCAGGTTATGCTGTAGTTAGTTGGCACATTAAAAAAATTTTTTTTGAGTCTGAGAACAGTAAAAGTCTTCACATTAATTTCCTCATCTTGCATTACTTAATTTTTTATAAGTGGTCATGGCCCCCACCCAAGGTCATCCGAGAACAATAGTGCCTGAGTCATTGACATTCTTAAGGTCTTGTTTAGAAGGGGCTGTTTGGAGCTGCTGTAGTCTGACCTGAGCCATCCCACACCGGGCCGGGGAGGCTAAAGAATTGGACTCTTCCCAAAGGAACGCTTGTTATTGTAGTGGATCTGCAGAAGGAAACACGTAGCTCATGCTAAGAGGACATGTGCTCTGCCTCGGCTTCACTGATGGAGAGGGACAGACCACGACCTTTTAATCAGGCAGGCTTAGATTGAATTTCTGTACATAGTAAATTGCTTCTGGTAGAACTTTCCAGATAGACAACCCTGGAGGAAAGTGTGATGATTTATCGGGAAGACCATGGGATTTGGAGTCAGATCGACTTAGTTTTAAATTCTGTCTCTATTACATATTGTTGAATTACGTAAAATTTAACTTCTTTGAGGCTCAAGTTTCTCATCTATAAAATCTAATAACCTACTAAAGAAATGCAACATCACTGATTTTCTCAGATGCACTCTTTCATCAAAAACGTTAGTTAAAACTGTGCCATGTGCTGTACAGAGCGAAGCAGCTAGGATGCCCTCCTTCTCTGCAGGTGTTATCATCCATATTAATACAGAGAAACACGCAGGGAATAACAAATGCGTGAATGAGGTAGAGCACAAGAGCATAATGGAAAAAGACTTGAATTTGCAATCCAAAGGCCTGGTTCTTAATCTCAACTCCAGCTGTGTGACATGAGGCTCACACAAAATAGAAATAATATCTACTTTAATATTATGGTTTAGAAACTCAAATGGTGGAACGTTTATAGATCTAGCTTGAAAGTGTTAATAACACCGTACCTACATTAATTTCTAAGAACACATTGTATTTCTTCTCCTACTGACCAAAACCGAAGTATTTTAAGAGTAGAGAATGGTACATAGTTAGGCAAGAGGTATTTTTTCAAAAGCCAGGAAGGAAGATGGTGAGTTTAGTTTCAGTATGCAACTGAGAGCCGTTTCTGCCTTTTCTCAACTGCCCCTTGGAAGCAGGGCTAAAATAGGCAGCCCAGGTGTTTGCTCAGTGGAGCAATTAGGTGGGGCTGAGATATAGACCTGCCTGCAAATAGAGTAATCCTTCCTAAACCTTGTGCGGTGTGCTTGTGAAAAGGACTGTGGCGTGTAAAACTATGGAGGGCAAGACTGAGGACTTAAAGAAAATAGAGGTTTGTGGGAAGAGCAATAAAAATGGCGCGCATGTGTGTTTATTTAAAAATCACAGTTCATAAAAGTTCTTGAAGGCATCCACTACTAAAACAAACTAAATTTATTGGTGTTAAAAAGTTGCTCCAGTAGGTAATCATTTTCCCGACTGTCCTTCTGAATTGTTCTGAAAATCTTCCAAAACAGATTCTTCCATGAGTTGTATGTTTATAAACTCATTTTAAAGCTTTTGGACCCTACTGACTTGGGATTTAACATTTTTTTGCACTTTTATTATTATTTGGTTAATTTCCTCAAGTATTAGTAAAATGTTTGTGTAGCCACGGTACCCGGGCCTGGTCTTCATCCCACATACCTAGAAGGTGGAGCCTAATCAGGTCTCCCTTTTACACTTTATGCCCCTACTCTACCGGGCAGGAAGAGGGAGCAGTAATGGCTTTTGGGCTCTTTTTGTTTAAAAAGGTTAAAGTATACAAAATATAGGTGAAAGTATTGTAGACTTTAATTATCAGACGAACAGAAAACTGCGTATTCTTATCGTCGTAATTTGAAGCCCACATAAAATGAGTCACACATTTGGGTGATATCTTGAGAATAAGCATGGTATGTTATCAGGAATAGATAAAAGACTGAGTTTATCATTTATAAGCATTTATTTGATGTTAGTTTATCAAATGAGCAAACAAGCTGCCAATGAGGGTGCAGTTCAGAGAAGGGCAGTGAGTGCAGGGGGCGTGTAGGGAAGGTTTGGGAACATGGGCTCCTGACTAGGCATGATGGGCCTCAAGGGGTGCCCAGGGGAGGTCCCTCATGGTGGTAGGAATATTGTGAAGGGTGGAATGGAGGAAGGACATGCAGACAAAAATAATGGCAAAGGCCATCGTTTTGTCCACTCTTACTTCCACCTAGAACTGACCCTGTTTAGAAGTAAGGCTTCAATATTGCTTCTCTTGCTATGGTGAAGAGTTTAGTTGAAGGTGGTTGATAGAGAGTAGTTAATTATTGCGGCAACAGCTCACAGGCTTTCCTTATAACAATTCTATCAATATGAGTCTGAAGAAAAGACCAGGAGAGAGTGGAAACCAAAAATTTATAGGTAGATAACTGACATTGTGTTCTTGCTCACCCTTTAGAGCGTCTATGTTTCCTGGTCAAATTTACTCTTTGCTCACTTAGAAACAAAGTACAAATAATGACAGATACATGCCATTATACGTTTGTCCAAACCCATAGAATGTACAACACTGAGAAGGAACCATAATGTAAACTATGGTCTTTGCATGATAATGACATGCCAATATAGGTTCATCAATTGTAACAGATGTACCACTGAGGGATGCTGATAGTGGGGGAGGCTTTACATGTGTAAGGGCAGGGGGTATATGAGAAATCTCTGTACCTTCTGCTCAATTTTGCTTGAATCTAAAAGTGCTGTCAAAAACATAAAGTCAATTAAAAAAAAGCACGACGAACTAGATGAGACATAGAATAAAGGACTATGGGAGTTTGAGATGGGAGAATTCCTTCAGACTTGGTTTTGGAGAGCAGGGGACAGAGCTCAAGGAAGAGCTCATTAAGACGTCGGATCTGAGACGGACCTTGCAGGAAAGGTGAGACTGTGAGAAGACTGACCTGGATGCAGGGTACAGAATGGGCGAAGACACAGAAGTGGAATAATATGTTCACGTTCCATCAGTGCAGTGGGTGGACTGCAAAGATGAAGACGACTGATCCTCGGCAGCGGCTGTCATGTTGCATATTTTTTTCTTGAACGTAGAGGGGAAATTGAGCTAGACAACATGTGACTTAGAAGTTCTTTTAAGTGTTTTTATACACATTCCTAATATGGGACATGGGAGATCTAGAAAAGAATGATGTAAAAATGAATAAAATAATACTTTTAATCTTCCCGTTTAAACGGTTATTCTTTGATTTTAAGCCCCTTTTGCTCTGTGAAGTGCTATTTCCACATTAGCTAATTATACTTTAGAAGTATTTTATTGGATATTTTTCTATTTCATTAAGATGTTAGCCATACATTTAAGAAAAAGTAGAATCATAAAATCAAAAGAACATAGTATTTGCATGAGGATTTGTGAATGTTTAAGCTTCCCTTTGTCTAGCGTCACATTCATAAATTGGAAAAGAAATATTCGTCTGACCAAACTGTAGAAAGGAATCAGAAAATATCAAACCAGTTACCCTTCATATTTCAGCAATTAGCCCCATTGAGCTGCTCTCGTGACCTCCTCTGTGAGGTATCAGGGGTCCCAGCGTGTTAAGTGATACTTCCTCACGACCCTTGGTGGCTATTCAGCAACTATTAGGCTGTTTCTAGCTAGATAATTTAGAGCATGTGTGTAATCACCTGACTATTTCTGACTCATATGTTTCAGGGTTTTGTTTGTCTCCTTTCTTTGTTGTGCAGCCTTGCCTATCTACTCGAAGAACATCGTATTTAAGCAGAAGCACGTAACATTGGGAGGTGGTATTTTTACAGTTCTTTTCCAAGAAAACTATATTTAGTGAAGCTTGAGATTTTAAAAAGTTATTTCAGCATCAATAAAATCTCATTACAGGCTTCAGAAGAGAAGCAAACCAATCATACTTCATTCAAACTTGACGATCTTTCATCATGGCCCTCCCTAACACAGTTTAAAATCAGGCATCTTTGATCATAGAGGTATTTGATCCAAAGAGCACATTACATTCTATTCTTTGTGAATAATCTGTGTAAATGTATGTAAATGGCCCTAGAATGATTTGCCTATGCCACCAGGCTTGATTCTGAGCACTTAAGGAAGTGTGTCTATACAGCGCCAGTCACAAAGAAGGCCCTCATAACTGTTGTCGTCGTTTAATTAACACAGACTGATGGCAAGATCTGTAAGCACTGAAGGACAGGCAGCACAGCATTATAATCACTGTGGTAAAGGAAAGACAGGCGGTGAGCCCCAGTGCCCCAGTTTTCTTGCTGAGAACAGGTTCTTGTCACAGCACAGAGGTGGGGGGCCTCAACAGACACCCGATCTTGCTGAGTTTTAGAGGAAGAGATGAGAGTCAGAGGCTGCCTGGAGCGGCTGGAATTTGCAAGGCAGGGCACCAGAGAGGAGGAGGCTGCACAGAGGGTGGGCACCAAAAATCTGTGGGAGGGTTCACCTTGGATCTTTTGCTGGGGATCTGTGTAAGATTCTTTGAGGCCTGCTACAGGCTCTGCTGCAGGGCTGAACAGTGACGCCAGAAGTTGTGCTTTGCTGAGAGATGTTGGAGTTCTGGCCCAATCAGACAACAAGGGGAAAAAAAATATATATATATATACATATGTAATCCATTGTATGTTATGTCCATATACTTAAATAATAGCACTCTCTCATTGTCTTTCTCTCTTTCTTTATATATAGCATTTTAAAAAGTAGTATAAAATAGCTTGTCTAGATGATAGTGTGAATGCCCTCCAGGTCCTGTTGGAGTAATGCCTAGGAACAGAATTACCCATGATTTATCCTGTCCTACAACTAGGAAATTAACATTAATTCGTAAAGCAATGGGTAAAAAGTCGACACCCGATCTCTCAATCTAATAATCTTAATCCAGTACTGAGTCAAAGCAGAGGAAGTTTCAATTCACAGACTATTCTAATTATTCTGAAATTGAGCACCTCTCATAACTGATTTTCTAATGGACTTTCAGCTGTAACTTTTAAGAATTAGGATTTCAAGAGAAACTCATTCAACTTTCTTTCTTTGAAACTAAAAAAAAATTTTAATTTACTTTTTAAAAATTTTATTGAGGTCATATTGACTTTCAACATTGTGTAAATTTCAGGTGTACATTATTTTATTTCAGTTTCTGTGTAGATTGCCTCGTGTTTACCACTAATATTCTAGTTTTTATCTGTCACCGTACACACGTGCCCCATTACCCCTTTCACCCTCCCTGCACTCCCTTTTCCTCATTCAGCTTATTTTTACTTTGACATTAAATAGGTTTTTTGCTATGTAGAAAATCCTTTGATATTGAGTTTAAAATATTTAAAAGAGTTTTAAAAACCAGGAACAAAAGGAAATTTGACTTTTCAGGAATAATTTTGAGTTTAGGTAGAAACCTATAATATTCCTGAGTTGAAAACTTTATCTTCAAACATTTTCAAACTTTGGAAAATAAAAACTAGTCATTTGTTTTATTTACAATAATGTTACTTTTAGTTACATTGTGTATGTCACTAAGACAATGCAAATTATAGGTATAAGGCAAGCACGAGCTTGAATTATTAATAGTGGAACCAAAATAAGAAGACCCCACGGTATGAAGTAGCCTCTGACCCTGTGGCTGTGTACTTCCCAGCTGTTCAGACTTCTTGAAGTCCTGCTATCTTTATAATGCTCAGTTTTAGCTTTGAGAGTTGCATTGTGTGCATCTGTGTTTATTCATGTTGAACAAAGAACAGTTTGTGTATGTTTGTTCCTAGCACCTAAGCAACTTTACCAGCACTATTTTTTTTTTTTGTCGCTTTCTGTTAGCTCAGATGTTTGCAGGCCTATTCACATAGAAAAGGGGAAAGGGGGCCATGTAGAGTGCCTTTCTGTGTTACCTAGACATGTTACAAAGTCATTAACAATTATTTAAATTTAAAAGTCCTCTTAATGACTACTTTCTATAGAGTAAGATGTGTAAGAGAACCAAGAATACACAGTTTGGCCTTTCTCTGGGTGGTCACCTTTCTAACGAACGAGCCTTTTCATTTGGCCAGGTGTTTGTCTTCTCAGCTATAACATATCAAGGTCTTCCAACTCTATCCACCTAATAAATAGGATGCATATTATTAGAATTTTTCAGTTATGAATTGTGTCAGTCTCCTATATATTTGATCTTTTTCATTTTTAGCTCTGAAAAGCAACCACTTTCCCGCATATCACTTACAAACATACAACAGTTGCCACCTACATTGGTTAGAGATTTATATCTCAATATTTGGAATTTACTTGTAAATTTTAGACTTAAATTTTCTTAACTTAAACTTGATTCTAAGTGGAAAAATGACATTAGGAGTATATGGTAGCTTTTTTTTATGTGATTTTTAAATTTTTTATTTTGGACTTCAGAACTTAGTCTGTGACAATTTTGTGACATCTGAATTGAGTGTGTATTCCTCCAGAGAAGATATTGTTTGCTTTGGCCAAGTCTCCCGGGACATTCTTTTCCTAGTAATGCTTTAATTCCTTCTCTTGAGCTTTCTCAGACCCCACGGACAGTTTAAGTTTGAACCCCAAACCTGTAGTTTTGAATATTTTCCTCCCAAACCCAGACAAAGACCAAGAAGTCTCCTCGACAATTCTCTTTGCCAGGAGAAAAATATTTTCTAGACACCTTTTCCTGTCCCCAACCCTGAAGGATCCAACTTTGTGGTCAGGATCTACATTTTACCTCGCCACTTGCGAATATCTAAGTTAAAAGGCAGTGCTCTCCAGGTTCCTGGAATCAGCAAATGCCCTCAGAGGATGGTTTAGTTTCAGCCTCCACTTATCCCTCCATGAACTTCTTCCTCTTCCTGGTTGGACCCTGAGGATTTTCTTTCTTTCTTTTGTGTTCAGCAATGCTTTTTCATTTGGAAAGTGTTTACTTAAACATAATACATATACAGGAAAATGCACAACTTACAAGCGTACAAGTTGCTACAAATTAAACATGTACCTGTAACTACCATCTAGATCAAGACAAAGAATATCCTCAGAGCCTCGGCAATGTCTGGTCCTCTTTAAAGGCATCACTAGGGGTCAACCCTGTGGCTGAGTGGTTGAGTTCGCCGGCTCCGCTTCGGTGTCCCAGGGTTTCACCGGTTCGGATCTGGGCGCAGACATGGCACCGCTCATCAGGTCATGTTGAGGCAGCATCCCACATAGCACAACCAGAAGCACAACTAGAATATACAACGATGTACCAGGGGGCTTTGGGGAGAAGAAGAAAAGAAAAAAAAAAAAACCAACATTGGCAACAGATGTTAGCACAGGAACCAATCTTAGGAAAAAAAAAAAAAAAAGGCATTACGCAACTGCTACAGGAGTGGCCACCATCCTGACTTTCATCTTTATGGATTAGTTTTGTCTGTTTTTGAATTTTGGGTAAATGGAATCATACAGTATATAAACACTCTTTTATCTGTGGATTTTTTATTTTTGCATGTTATTTGTGAGCTTTATCCCTGTTTTTGCGTGTAATTTTTTAAAAAAAATTACTACAATTTATCCGTTCTATTTATTGATGAACAGTTGGGTTGCTTCTAATTTGGGGCAATCACAAATAATGCTGCTATGACCATTCTTCTCTAAGTCTCTTAGTGAGCGTATATATTCATTTCCATTTGGTGTATTACTATGGGTGGCGTTGCTAGCTTTTGCACACGTTCTGCCTTGGCACTTTTCCAAAGCGATTGTCCCAGTTCCCATTTCCGTCAGCAACATAGGGAAGTGCAGTTGCTCTGCAGCCTCCCCAGCACTTGGTGTTGTCAGGGTTCTTTGCTTGCTTGTTTGTTTTACTAGCGTCCATTCCGATGAGCCAGCAGTACTAACTCTCTGTTTTAATTGGGGTTAAACTCACTGTTTAATTTAATTAATGAAAGTAATTGATTAATTATTTTGAACACCTTCCCATCTAATTATTGGCCATTTAGCTATCCTCTTTAGTGGAGAAAAATTGGTGTTTTGAAGAAAATTATTTGAATTGTCTTCTTCTTTATTTTTTAGTTCTTTTTCTGTTCTAGATAGACATGAGGTCTTTGTCAAATATATATTGCCAATATCTTCTTCCACTCTGTGACTTTTCACTGTCTTAATGTTCTGATGAATAAAATTACTTAACTTTAATGAGGTCAAATTTTTCATTGGTCTCCTTTCTGCTCAATGCTTTTGTCCTATTTAAGGAATCTGTCCTTCCTTAATTCAAGAAGGTATTCTTTCATGTTATCTGCTTGAATCTTTATTGCTCTGCATTTCGTATTTACACATCACAGTTTATATGGAATTGATTTTTATTTGTTGTCATTAAGTCGAGAGACCGTATGTTTGACCTACTGATTCTGGATTCCCTCTTCTGTTCTGTTAGTCTATATGTTCTTGCGTCAATACCACACTGTCTTATTCATTGTAACTTCACAATAAATCTTGAAATCTGGTAATGTGAGTTCTCCAACTTTATCATTCTTCAAGAATTGTTTAACTATTCTTGACCCTTTATGTTTTCATATAAATTTTAGTACCAGATTTTTAATTTCTGTTTAAATACTTATTAAGGTTTTATTTGGATTTTACTGAATTTGTAAGTTAATTTGGGGATATTGAAATTTTTACAATATTGATTCTGTCAATCTGTGAATACTTTTGAAATCTTTCAAAATTTCTCTCAGTAATATTTTTTAGTATTGTATAGAAGTCCTACACATCTGTAAGATTTATTCTAATATGCTTAATTTTTTATGCTCTTGTAAATATTATCTTTTAAAAAAATTATATTTTCTAATTGTTTTTGCTAGAATACATGAACACAAATGATTTTTAGAGCTAGTAACTTTGTTAAACTCATTTATTAATTTTATCAGTTTATCAATAGACTTTTGAATTTCTAAATTCACAGTCACGTTTTCAAGTTCCTATGTGTTTTATTCTTTTTCCTTTCATTATTTAACTGGATAGTGAATAGATGTGGTTTTTAGCACACACACTAGTTTTATTTACAAACTCTGGGGTAAGCTTTCAGTATTGCACCAGTAAGTATTTTGTTTGCTATAGGTTTTTGTGGACACCCATTATCAGGTTAAGGAAGTCCCTGTCTATTGATAGTTTGCTAAAAGTTTTTGTAATGATTTTCTATTTCATTTTATGCAAAGCTCTATTCAATTGTATTGCCTACTGCACCTTTGTTATTCATTTTCTACAAAAGGCAAAACTTTAGTTTTGTGCTTGAGTAAAACGGAGGCTACGTATGATCGACCTGGTCAGTGTGTAGTGGTGTTAAATGTCTAACTTTTCTTTTAAAGACTTCAGTATAATCCCCCTACTCTTCACCCCATGCATTTTTCTACCTCCCCACTTCAGGAGTCCTTAATGCCTTTAATTCCTCATAGTTTCCAGGGTTCTGTGCCAGAAATCAGCTTTCTGTCTCGTCGGCTTCCTCATTCCTGTCCGCCTTCACCCCAGCCCTGCTGACGTCAAGCATTTAATGTTCTGTAACTTGCTAAGTTACCATTGTTCCCTCTGCTTTCCTGCCTCCAAAATTCTTATTCATTCATTTGACAAATCTCTTTGAATTAAGATGGCCAGATTTAGCAAATAAAATCATAGGACGCCCAGGTAAATTTGAATTCTAGATAAAAAACAGATTTGGTTTTTTAGGGGTCTTTTGGTATAAGTATATCCCAAATATTGCATGGGACATACCCATACTAAAACATTATTTGCTCTTATCTGAAATTCAAAGTTAACTGGTGGTCTTGTGTTTTATCTGGCAACCTTATTATGAGTACCTGGGTAGGTATTGTAGGCATGAGTAACACAGTGGAGTTAAAAAATGTTTGAAAATCCCTGCTCTCAGGAGTTTGCATTTTACTGGGTGAGAGAGACGTTATACATAATAAGTAAATTATGTAGTATATTAGAGAGTGACAAATGCCATGGAGAATAAATGACGTGGGCTCATGGTATCAGGTATACAAAAATTGGGACTGCACCGTGGGTGTGTTGGAAAGGGCATCAGTGAGAAAGTGAGGTTACAGCAAGCACTCGAGGTGTGTAAATTTGGGGACAAGCGCACTCCAGGCAGAAGGAGCAACACTGAGGCTGGAGTGCAGCTAGTGTGATCGAGGCAGAAGGCCAGCGTGGCTCAAGCAGGTTAGCAAGGACAAGAGTGCAAAGATAAGGTCAGGACAGGAACAGGAGTCCAGACAAGGTAGGACATGGGGAGCTGTTAGAAAAATGGACCTTCTCCTCTCAGCGAGGCAGGAAGGCGGTGGACTGTTGAACGTGGCTGATGTTGATAAAAGCTATGATGCAATGGAGTGTTTAATGTGACTGATGTTCATAAAAGGTACAACAGTGTTAAAAGAAGCAGTCTGGCTGCTGTGCTGAGAATGGACAGTAGTGGGTCAGGGGAAGCCAAGGAGGAGGTCACTGGAATAATCTAGACAAGAGATGACGGTGGCCTTGACTAAGGTGATAGCCGTGGAAATGGTGAGAAATGGCTAAATTCTGAATGCATTTTGATGGTAGATACAACAAGATTTCCTGATGGATTGGACATAAATATTAAAGAGAGAGAGAGCAGAGTCATGGATAACGCTCAGGTTTTGGTCTGGGCAGTTGGAAGGATGGTTCAGTTCTACACCATCTCTCAACTATTTTAGTCCTCTCTTCTCTTATTTTTATCCTCATTACTTTATGCTTGTTTATATTCTTTCAATGATAACTTAGTGGGGCTTTGAGTTGAAGCAATGATAAACCTGTATGTTTAACTCCACATGTCTATCCAGAAGTCCATATAGTTATTTTGATAAGTTAATTTTACTTAATTTTGATTTGTGGGGAAGAAACACCTTTGGAATTTCACTGTAATGTGATATCTTATTTTTAAAAAGGTGGTGGAAAATAAATGTCCGTGACCAAAACAATGTGGCCTAAGTCCATGTGGCACATGTGATTCAATTAGAATTTCCTTGTTGTATTTGGTTTCTGTGGAGAGAGATTATTTTTTACTCTTGTGCCACTGCCAAAATGATAGCTGAGAATTAACTTCTCTGTAATTAAACTAGCCCATTTTTGTGTTTTGCAATGACCGATGGCAGTCATCCAAGAACTTTTGTGTGCCCAAAGAGAGATACCACATACTCTGCAGGATTCCATAAGAATTGGAAAAGGTCCAACTAATGAGAGCAGATATTTAATGCTTCTCATTGAGAAATATGAGAAAGATCCATCAAAAGAGCTGGATAAATATATGGATTGTTATAATCAGTACTTTGTTAATGAGCCTTGTTTCCTGTTTGAGCATGACAAGTCAGAGTTCTATGCAATTATTGGCTAGTCACTGCTTTTTTCTGTTTTGTAGAAGAATCTCAGAACTTCATTGGATTTGTTTATTTATTGTAGGTATTTTCCATATCTCTTTGTCCTTTCCATGGACAAAAATGATCAGCTGAAAAATATTAAAGAAGAAGTAAATTACCATGTATTTTAAAACTACATACTCACAATGTTCTTCATACGAAACCCTGAAAACTTTAGTGCGTCATTTAGGCAGCCTTAATTGAGGCATTAATTGAGGCCCAATATGATTACTTGTAGTCATTACGATGACTTTATGTTGAGAATAAGGTATCCCTTTTGAAGATATTTAAATAGTATAAAATTATGCAAATGAAAAATGCACTCAATCACATTTTAATCCTTTTCAAATTGTTTATACACATGAAAATTATCAGTTCTTGTTTTTATGTGCTGTCAAGTTGGCTCCGACTTTCAGTGACCCTAGGAATGAGTGATGCCCACAATGTCCCATCCTCGACAACCCTACTCAGCTCCTATAGACTCAGGCTTATGGCTTCCTATATGAAGTCAATCCACCTCATATTTGGTCTTCCTCTTTTCCTGCTGTCCTCTACTTTTCCCAGCATTATTGCCTTTTCCAAAGAAATGTGCCTTCTCATCATGTGCCCAGTGTAGGACAGCCTCAGGTTTGTCATTTTTGCCTCCGGTTATAGATCAGGCTTAATTTGCTCCAGGACCCATTAGTTCATCTTTCTAGCAGTCCAGGGGATCCATAGAGCTCTCCTCCAACACCATATTTCAGACAAGTCAGTTTTTTTCCTGTCAGTCTTCTTCACTGTCCAGCTTTTGCACCCTGACACAGTAATTGGGAATACGAGCATGTGCATAATCTTGGCCTTGGTCTCTAATGACACTTCCTTACACTTGATGGTCTTTCCTAATTCTTTCGTTGCTGCCCTCCTGAGTCTCAGTCTTCTCTTGATTTCTCGGCTGCAGCCTCCATTTAAATTGATGACTGAACCAAGGTAAACAAAATGTTTAACAGCTTAATGTCTTCATGTCTGTGTGAAGCAGCACAGTTCTTCAGTCACGATTTTCGTCTTCTTGACATTCAAACTCAGTCCTGCTTTGGCACTTTCTTCTTTCACTTTCGTCAGAAGTCGTTTCAAGTCACTGCTGCTTTCTGCCAGTAAGATGTGTCATCTGCCTCTCTTAGATTGTTGGTATTTCTTCCACCAGTTTTCTCTCCCCCATCTGAGCCTAGCCCAGTTTTTCGTATATGTTCTATCTACAGACTTAAACTGATAGGGAGATAAAATGCACTTTGTCTGACACCTCTGCCTGTAGGAAACGTTCTGTCTCTTCATATTCTGCCCTGACAGGGGCTTCTTGCCCACAGTACAGGTCACAAATCAGGACAATCAAGTGCAGAGGCATGCCCGTTTCTTTCAGAGCAGCCCATCGCTTTCCATCATCCACACAGTGAAAGGTTTTCCTGTCATCTGTGCAACATAGACCAACCTTCTTCTGAAATTCTTTGGGAAACTCTGGTAGCTAATGAACAATCACAGTTAGAGCCGTGTGCCTTTCCCCTTTTGAAATCCAGGTCGGACATAAGGCCTTTCCTGCTCCCTGTGAGGGAAAAGCCTTTGCTGCAGCACCTGGAGCATCCCCTCACTTGCCCGGAAATGACAGCAATGGTCCTGCAGTTACTGCCCTCCTCGGCATCTCCTTTCTTGGGACTGGCATACATGTTGAGCATTGCCAGTCTGTAGGCCATTGTTTTGTTTTCCATATTTGTCGGCATATTGTTGTTAGGATTTTGACAGATTCGGTCTCTGTGGCTTGAAATAATTCTATCACTCTCCCACCCTCCCCTGTGACGTATTTCTTCCCAGCACTTTCAGGGTGGTTTTCACTTCACTTTCTAAAGTTACAGGCTCTTCCTCATGGGGATCTTCTTCAAGGGAACCTGTTGTCCTTTTGTCTCTTCTGCGTCGATCTTTGGTGCACTGTTCCCACCTTCCAGATTGCTTTGAAGAAGATTCCTATGAGGAAGGTGGAAACAGTGCACTGAAAATTATCAGAGAACCAGAATGTTTAAGATTTCTCCTCCCTGTGCCTCTTATTCCATACTGTGTGTTAAATAATTTGCGTGACCTATTTCAGTGGCAACATGCTTATTGGAATTCTGTTTGTATCTCCTGTTGTCATGCTTCTCAAATTGGAGTAACTGAATCCCCGGGAATCATGCCAGGTTGCTGGTGGTTGATACGCTGGGATGAACGAGGTGAAACTTCCTGGAACATTCATCTTAAAATTTTCTGTGAAGACTCTCTGTAGTTACGTAGATATATTTTGGTGTGTAACAAAGTGTTCACAAAGGAGGCATAAAAGACATTTCTATCTGTCAGGGGTCCCTTTGGGGTGTACCTCAACCCAAGACCCTAAGTATTCCATCCCCTCTACTGTTTGGATACTTTGATATAAATATTTGAGCAGCTCATTGTTGAAGTCCTCAGGAAAGTTCCTTTGATGCTAGCCCATTCCTCAGAGATTTCTACGGTTGAATACTGATGATATCATATTTCATGGCTCTTTTAAAAGTGGAAAATATTCTAGAATAGCCTGCAGAGCATGATGTAAATGTCTAATTATCCTACTAATTAGCCCAGTTTTCCTTTTGACCAGAGCATGCCTAATTTTGTTTCAAGTAAGTCAATTCAGTGACTTTGGATGACGTTTTCAGTCATGTTCAGAAAATGAGTATAATGGATATGAATTGAGAGCTTTCTATGTATAAAGAGACCCTTCTGTATTATCTCTTTTAACATCACAACAGCACTCTAAGTTAGGTACTATTCTCATCCCTTTTTGCAGATAAGAACCTGGGCACAGTGTATCCAAGTTACATTCTCAAGATCACACAGCCCCAAAGAGGAGGATCCAGGATTTGAACCCAGTTGTCCGCCTTGGAGGCCCCACCTTTAAACATTATTCTTTGTCTAGAAATAATCTTGAGTAAACAACACTCCTTTGTTAAAAAAAAAAAGCCAATAAAATATTTATAATCATGGACAACAAGGTTGACTTCTGCCATGTGCTGTGATCCTTACTTAACTGGTGGGATCCAGCTGCACGGAGTTCCACGAACAGCATCGACCTCCACACACTTGGAACTGAGTAGTCAATCCCAAACCAAACTGTGAAGTTAATGGAATTCCTATTCCCTTTTCACAGCCCTCAGCCTCCGCATTCTTGACCTTTCTTGGCACACTCTCTCCACTGCTTTCTCACCTTCTCCTCTTGTGTGACAGAAGAGAATTTGATACCAGTCTTCATAGCGTGGTTGATGGATTACACTTTACATGGATGCGAATGAATTGCAGTAATGTGCATTATCTCTACTGAGCACCTTCAGTCAAGCCTTTGGTTTTATCTCTAATGGAAGGATTTGAGTCCATTAAAATGCCAGCCTCAGTACCTTGCCTTATGCCTTACATCAGCCTCATGTGGTAAGTTAATTTGAGAGTGGAAGGCCCTTGAACTAATTCTATATCTTCATAAGTTACTATGTTTAATGAGACCGAGAGAGGGTAAGATGGCCTAAGGGACAACACTGCAGAGTTTCTTTGCTTGTTTAGACCTACCCTCCTTTGTTCAAACTAAAGCTAATGGTGACACATCCATTGCAGCAGTAGACATTTTTCAGGAACTTCTGGAGGCAGGAAAGCACATATCGCATTGTTATCATATTCTTCCAGACTGGAACAGGTGTCTAGGGCACATCCATTCCTTCCAGATACCCTGCCCGCCGTTCCTGCCTATACAGAGGCTTCAGGAACCCAGAGCTTAAATCTCCGGTGCATCCTGATGTTGTGCCATTTTGGTAACCAGCACTGAGTAGTAGTTTTATAGAATCACTGCTTTTGTGACATCCTAGATTGCCTGTGCCTTTTGTATTACTTTGATCTCTGATAAAATAAAACTATCTTCTTTATTAAAAGAGGTGTTGCAGTAGACATTTTCCTCTGTCATCCATTGTTTTTTACCTATTTATATATTTATCTTTCACACTGGACCCATTGAAGTCATGGACTGTTTCTTCTCTCTTGGCATCCTCAATGCCTAGTAGAGAGCTTGGCACAGAAAGAGTGCTCAGTAAATATGGGATGAATATTAATTCATTGATAAATGAAGGACTGAATAAATAAATTTGTTTTGAATCCATATATAACTTTAACCTCTATAGGAGTATCTATAAAATAATTCTCCAACAGGTTTTATATAACACCATAAGTATCCTACAGTATCAGGGAGCATAATTTATGCTACTAGAATGAGATACTGGCTTTGCAAAAATCATCCTGTTTATTAACAAAAATTTAGGACTTAGGTTATAAGTAAGGTTATAAGTAAGTAAGTACTAATTTTAGAATATTTTCTAGACAAACCCCAATTTGAGGAACATTTTTAAGAGTCCTGCAAAAAGTTTCAAACTGGATTTTCTTACTTATGACTTCAGTTGTGTTAAAGAAAGGACAGTAGCCCCTCATTCCTTATCACTTAGGTTTATCGTTCTCTTTGGATTGTATCTACCCATTTGGTCTAATATCCTTCCACCTCCCACACGCAGCCTTTCTCCATGCACACCAGTATCCGCAATAATCTCCTCTTACCCAACAGGTTAGCTCTTTATGGCCTTTGTTCGTTCCATTTGCACAAACCTCTCCAATCTTTCCTCAGTCCTGCTCAGTCAGCTCCCACCCATCATCAGGGTCCAGCTCAATCCTTCCTCCACTGTGAATCGTTCCCTAACAACTCTTACCAAGTGATTTGCTACTCGTTCTTTTCCTGAGGTCCTAGTGCAGATGTTGTTAGTGCCATAGGTGCATCCTTATTTAATTTCTACTTGCTCTATGTTTATTAGTTTCCCCCCAAATGTAAACTCTTTGAGGGCAATGATTGTGTCAAAACCTCTGAATCTTTTGCAATACCAATAAAAGGCTAAGCACTTAAAGTGTGTTCAGGGCAAAGGCAGCAAAAGCAAAAATCAGCAAGTGGGACTACACCAAACTAAAAAGCTTCTGCACAGCAAAGGAAACCATCAACAAAATGAAAAGGCAATCTGCGGAATGGGAGAAAATATTTGCAAATCATATATCTGATAAGAGGTTAATATCCAAAATATATAAAGAACTCACCCAAGTTTATAGGAAAAAAAAAAACCCCAAACAATCCGATCAAAAATGAACAGAAGATCTGAATAGACATTTTTCGAAACAAGACATACAAACGGCCAACAGGCATATGAAAAGGTGGTCAATATCACTAATCATCAGGGAAATGCAAATCAAAACCACAGTGAGCTATCACCTCATACCTGTTAGAACGACTACCATCAAAAAGACAAGAAGTGGGCCCTCCCCATGTCTGAGTGGTTAAGTTCGTGTGCTCCGCTTCAGCGGCCCAGGGTTTCCCTGGTTGGGATCCTGGGCCTGGACCTAGCACTGCTCATCAGGCCATGCTGAGGCGGCATCCCACGTAGCACAACTAGAAAGGCCTGCAATTAGAATATATAACCATGTACTGGGGGCTTTGGGGAAAAAGAACAGGGAAAAAAAAAAGAAGATTGGCAACAGATGTTAGTTCAAGTGCCAATCTTAAAAAAAAGTTTTTAAAAAAAAGACAAGAAATAACAACTGTTGACGAGGTCGTGGAGAAAAGGAAACCTTTATGTACTGGTGGTGAGAATGTAAATTGGTTCAGCCACTAGGGAAAACAGTATGGAGGTTCCTCAAAATATTAAAAATAGAACTAGCATGTAATCCAGCAATTCCACTTCTGGATATATATCCGAAGGTAACAAAAACAGGATATTGAAGAGATATGTGCACTCCCATGTTCATTGCAACATTGTTCACAATAGCCAAGATATGGAAACAACCTAAGTGTCCATAGACAGATGAATGGATAAAAAGATGTAGTGTGTGTATATATATTTATACAATGTAATATTATTCAGCCACGAGAAAGAAGGGAATCTTGCCATTTGGGACAGCAGAGATGGGCCTTGAACGCACTATGCTAAGTGAAATAAGCCAGACAGAGAAAGACAAAAACTGCATGGTATCACTTATACGTGGCATCTTTTTTCAAAAAGTCAAACCCATAGAAACAGAGAATAGAAGAGTGATTGTGAGGGTTTGGGGGGTGAGGGAAAGAGGGAGAGGTTGGTGAAGTGTACAAACTTTCAGCTACAAGAAGAAGAGGGTCTGAGCATCTAATGTATAACGTGGGACTGTAGTTGATAACACTGTATCGTATAATTGAAATTTGCTAAGAGAACAGAACCTAAATGCTCTCACACACAAGAAAAGATAAATATGTGAGGTGATGGATGTGTTAATTAACTAGATGGGGGTATCCTTCCACAATGTGTGCATATGTCAAATCTCATGATGCACACTTTAAGTATCTTACTATTTTATTTGTCAATTACAGCTCAATAAAGCTAAAATTTAAAAAGAAAATTGTACTCGGCATTATTGCTTGTTTGTTGGCAGAGTTGAGCTTTATTTATTTTATGTTTATTGACCTCTTTGTTGATACTTTTCATAGTCATTGCGTATTATGTGATCTTCTCTAAAAATTAAAATCACTTGTTAAAATCCTTTTTATAACTTGCCATGTCTTAATGCTGTGTCTTAACCAAATGATATCCAAACTTGTCTGAAAGGAGATTTTGTCTTCCTATTCGGAACCTCACACAACCTTCTGCCCACCAGATGTCAATGCTTCTTTTGGACACACTTTTTCTACAGTTTCCCGTCTCATCAAGCAAAGAACACGGTCTGTAGTTTAAAGATCTTCACGGTTTTGACATCTGGGGGTGACTTAAATCCAGGAAACTACATGGTCACAATAAAATGGATAAACAAGGAGCACACTGAAGATACTTTTACTGGAGAGAATATTTTCCCCACCTTTTCCCTTAGAGCTCAGAAGTGAAATGAATAGAGAACTGAAGGACAACCTGTAAGTCTGAAACAGCACTTTCCCAGCTGTAAGAGAGGATGTGAAATTGCTGATGTTGGTTTTAAAAAGTTTAAGTTATAAACAAAAGGGAAACAGTAACTTGGACGGTGGTTTTTAACTGAAACTGAGATCAAAGCTCATCATTTCCAAGAGTAAAGTAAGTGGAGGTTTTGGAAATGGCTCTAAATTTTAATATAAGACCATTTTCTAAATTTTGTCCACTTTCTACTGGCTCGTGCCTCTGTCTGCAGTTGCATTGATTTGAAATGTCTGTATTTGCGAAAAAAATATTTTAACCACTTTTCTTTTAACTTGGTAATATGATTATTAGCAGTGAAGTCCGCTTGTTTAGCAGCTGGACTGCTGTAGTACTAATTAGAAAAGTCTGTATATTTTTCAGATCCTCATGTACCCTTACAGACTGCACCTTCCAACGTATTATTGTCTTTCACATACTGCAAGCTATCACAGTATAGGCAGTTATGATGGAAAAGATTTGGTTTCTTGATTTAAAACTTGGAAGAGTTGTTGCACAAATTTTCAATGACCTTTGCTTGCTTTCACAAGGGGAAATGGACTAGAGATCTCACTCTTTCTGTCTTTCCTAAGTACGTGGAAATTGTAAAGACAGAACGAGCCTCAGGTATGGTTCTGGGCCACTTCAAAACCCTGCGTTCGCATTTTGTATTTGCTGACTGTTCTACTCTTTGAATGGCCTTACCACTTTCTAAAAGCAACTGGGACAAGATTTTCTTTTCGCTTCTATTTGTTAGACTTGGACTTTTTGGGTACATGAGTTAACTTTGCAAGTGCCATAATTATACACTCTATACAATTAATTAGAATTTCCATTTTATCTGGGGATTTTTTGTGGCAGATGACACAGCCTTGATGAATGATTAGTTGCAGGAGAAATGTAGGCTCTTAGTTCTGGATTGATAGGGTCGTAGGAAGCATCCCAAATGCCAAGAAGCTGAAATGAATACCCCTCAGAAGTTCGTTGAAGAATACAGTTAAATTAAAAAAGCTATAGTCAGTCATGTGTATATGCTCCTTACAGGGGCAGAGTCAGTCTATATAAGTGCTTGTCAAGCCATGCTGTGGCAGGTGTCCCACATACAAAGTAGGGGAAGATGGGCATGATGTTAGCTCAGGGCCAGTCTTCCTCAGCAAAAAAAGAGGAGGATTGGAGGCAGATGTTAACTCAGGGCTAATCTTCCTTAAAAAAAAAAAAAAGAGTCAACTAACTGAAAAGCTCTTAAGACAATTGTTCTAATCACTTGTCTATTTCTTTTTTTTTTTTAAAGGTTGGCACCTGAGCTAACAACTGTTGCCAATATTATTTTTTTTCCTGCTTTTTCTCCCCAAATCCCCCCAATATGTAGTTGTATATTTTGGTTGTGAGTCCTTCTAGTTATGGTGCCTTCTTCTGATTTCAAGAAAAATGTCGTTGGTTACACATTGTTAAAAGGTAAACTGAGGCACATCAAAATTTTCAAGAGTTTATTTGAGAGTACATTAATTCGAATCGGCAGTGCTAAACCAAAGATAGTTAGGAGGGCTCCAATGGTAGGAGCTAGAGGCAAGGTTTTTATAGAGAAGATGCTGAACCAAAGCAAAGCAAAGATTTGATTGGTTATGGCATAAGCAGTTGCTTTGCTTGGGAAAGCTAGTTGGCTGTGTGTGATTTTAAGTTTCATTTTCTTGGATTTGAGAACGTCGACTCTGGCTTAGGTTTTGGCTCACTTATGTAGGCTACTGAGGCATCAGAGCCACCTCAGTCTAATGGCCCCATTGTTTAAGTTCTTTAACAACGTTATAGACACAGGCTATTTTTTGGTATGATTAGAACCCTGATTTGCACTATAAATGTGGACCAGACTAGAATTCAAAACTCAGTATCATTCTTTTCAAAATTAAACATCATATGACATCATTATTATGTGTGTCCAGATATTTCCATATACCATCAGCTCTGAACAAAGGTTATTTATTCTAAGATTCTTCAAACAATCCAGAATCATTAAAACTGTGTGTTCAGAAAAACATATGGCATCCAACTTCCCAGCTCCAGACCTAGGAATTCAGATCAAGAACAGAATTGCAGCTACGCAAAAACTGGAGATCCCTGTTGCATGCAGTGCAGTTTGAGGTGAGGTGATGTTGGTGAAAGGCAAGTTATCTAAATCTAAAAGACACAGAGAGCCTTTAATCATATTTTCTTACCCCAATCAAGAGACATACATTTTTATCATGTGCCTTCTCCTTATCTTGTAGCAACAATGAGAAATATTTCTAGATTCAAAAATCAAAACCTCAAAATCCCCTTTACAAATTTTACAGTTTACGGATAATTAAACCAGAAAATTCTGCAATTGTAACTATCTTTAAGTATTTGTTTCTTGTATGCAATATTGATTGGTTTTATTTCAAAGAAAAATATGTTTATGCAACAATATAGACTGTTTCTCACATTCACTTCTTTGTATGGGAGAAAAAGCACAAGTCTATTTTCTGAAACTTTGTTCCTGAGACTTTTTATTGATTCTATGGACTCAACTTGGGGTCTTCTGCAATGTGTTTCTGGTTCCTTTATTCTATTGGCTTTCTAGATGTCCTTCCAAACAGGTCTTTACGTGAGCTACATTTGTTCCTGGAGAATGCAGCACGACCACACAGATTTGGTCAAAATAATAACCTTCCTTTAAAGGACAACTGAGGGAGAAATGTGTTGCTCAGCACATTTTTACCACTGATGTAACTTCCTCTCCCTTTCTTTCTTTATTTTTTTTTCTCATATGAAACATCATATCATTCCTAAGGATAAGAAACTCACAGGCTAAACATGTAAGGCTTTCTCTGTGTCTGGAGGAAAATTTATTCATTTAAAATAAAATAGCTCTTAGGAAGCAGGACAACCTTCCTGAGTTTCTCATTCCTGGGACTGTTTGCATTCTTTCCCAGTGAGCTACAGTGATAGGCACCAGGACCTATTTATACCAGGAAAGACGTGCTAGTAAGCTATTCGGTGCTGGGTTAAGAATAAAAGCTGCAAGTGATTGGATGAAATTTCTACATGCCCCTTCCCAGCAAGCATCCTTTGCCCTTTTGGGGGAGATGTGACTGTATGTCAGGTTTGTGAGAAGCCAACTCAGGAACAGCATGTGATGTGAAAATGGAAACAGTGAGACTGAAACCATACATGGTGAAGTCAAAAGATGCTCTTTCTTGAGCTGTTACTGAAGTATGCTGGGGTTATTTCAGTGCTCGAAGAATAAATAGCACTTGAGGCACACTGGAGGAAAATGTAAACGGATGTGAGAAGACTCTGTGATTTTTCCCAGGCAATAGCTCTCAGCCAATTATATTTCAGCTTTCACTCTGACTTTAGAAAACATTATTCCAGGGCAGCAGGGTCTGAGCTGTTTGCGAGCGCACAGACTGCGCTGCTTGTTTAAAGACAGAGAGTTTTCTACTGAGCACTGGCTTCCTCAGGACTGCTGAGGATGAAGGCTCTGAAGGAAAACAAAAAGAAGCAAACAAAACCCCCAAGCCAGCATCAGAAGACATTGTAAATTGTTTGATAGCTAGTGACAAACTACACGGTATCGTAGAATGGTTGACCTGCGTAGGACGTTAGAAGCCCTTAGTCCAAGCTCTTCTTTAGATGAAGAAGACAAGACACAAAATTTAACATAACTTCCCAGTAGCCTGGCCAGTTATAACAGGACTGGAATATATCTCAGGGCTGCCTGCCTCCCAGTCTGAGGGTGCTCTTCTTAGGGAAATGCAGAGCAATAGTAAAAATTGCAAATGGGAAGTATGTCTACAAGATGTTGGAGCAATGCAGTCCGTTGTCAGTCCCCAGACCTGTGGAGTCTGTGGCCCTGCAGCTGAGTAGCAGCCAGAAATACGCCATGGCATCCTGGCATTGCAAGTACTAAGGCTTACCTGCTTGGTTACCCCCATGGAAGGTAAAGTAGCTGGGAGTTTTTAAGGAAAATTTAGCCATTCAAATCAAAGGGAGGATGGTGCTGGTGCTGTGAAAAATAGACAAACATATAGGTTTAAGCAGTTAAGAAAGGTGACTGTTCAGAGGAAACAGACTTCTCTGCCTTTTTTTGCTTTATTTTTTTGTGAAGTATCAAGGTGTTCTCTTTATGTAAGCATTTAATGCTGTGAGAATTGGTCTGTTTGCTATAAACCATTCCTTTAAACCTGCCTTTACAGATAATTTTAATTTCCTAGGAGAAATTGTATATGAGAAATAACTTCCTCTCTGTTAGGAGTGTTTATTTAAATTGATGTTCTGAGCTCTCCGGCAGACACAGCCCTGTTGGCAAGGCTCTCAGCATCCCAGAGGCACATCAGTATGGAGAATGGTGCTTGTTATCGGCAGCCCCCCTTCTTCCTACCAGCGCCCAGCTACAGAGAGGAACTTTCCTGCCAATTCAACACTGATAAATCATCAGACCTACACTAGAGAACCATTACTGAATCGAGATCACTCTGAGTTATGTATTTGAGACTTAAGAGTCTGACAGCCTTTTCTAGACTCTCCTTTTAAGTTCCTTAATACAGTAGATATCTTCAAAATGAAAGGGAAAGGAAAATCTAGATCAACCTTTTGGTTATTCTTGGGTTTATCTCAGTAGACTTTTGGGTGGATCAAATGAAATAACATACATAAAAATTAAAGATATTGTAGTGACTTTAAACAGTAACTTGAGGAAGTTTATTTTAGTTGATAGGGTTAAAATATATAAAGGGATAAATATATATCAGGAAATTATAATAATGGCGCATGTATTACATGAACCACTGACCCGAGTGTGTGCGTTAACTCACATGATCTTCTCAACACTATGGAAATAACTATTATTATTATTCCCATTTTTAAATGTGCATATTAAGGCTCAGAAAGGTCATGCAACTAGTAAGTGGCAGAACCACAGATCCTCATGAATCTAGAACATATGCTTCTGTCCACTAGGCTCTACTACCTGAAAGAAAGATGATACTTTTCATTGTACCGTAAAAGTACTTAGTGGATAATGTTACAACTCTACTGCGTGTGCTAAGCTTGCCAGGTTTGGAGTGGTTTTGTTTGGTTAGGTCTCTTTTAAGTTTTTCTGATGAAAAATGCTGGAAGACTGGAACCATCCTATGTTCTTTATGAAGAGAGATCAGAGCAAAGTAGGCTGTCAGCCACTGACAGGCAGGGGAGAGTCCTGTGAAAGGCTATTGGGTGATGGAAAGAGTGCTGGCTGAGAGCCCAGGGGCGGGAATCTGCCCTGCCCCGGCTGTGAGATTTACATGAACAATATTATGGAATACATTGCCGACGATTCCTTTCTAGCTCCGAAATTCTATGATTCTCTTACAGAACCTTCCATTCGAAGATCTGGCGTTGTTTATTTAAAAGGTATACATGCTTTAAATCGCAGGAAAAAATAATGGTGTCGGTACATAATTGAACTCCCATCGAAGAGTACCACATTCCATTAAACATTATTTCTCAGAAAAGTAATAGCAGCGAATGGATAGTAAAACGACTAAAGTAAAAATATAGTGACGTGTAACATGAGGCCCTCCGATAACTCCTGGTGTGGTGGAAGGAGAGCCTTTTTGATGAAGAAAGAATTCATGGTGTGCTTTTCTTAGTAGAGCTTTTGAGCATCTCTCCTCCGCAGTCGCCTCCTAACGGCGTCTTTAGTGCAGGACTGAAGCTCTGGAAATTGTCCATCGTATACTCACGCTGAACGTGTTCTGCCTCGAGAGTTGTCATTTTGAACTTCAACCCAATTCTTCTGACTCCACATTCTGCAACTTCTTTTCATTTTTCTATCGTTCTCCTTCTCATCTTGAAGAAACTGAGCAGAAAGGGCATGAGCTCCTTATCCTTGGTCACCTGGTCACTGGCAGAACTGAAACCAGAGTCTGGATGCACACACTGCTACTAAACTGCACAGTGATAAAAAGACATCCTTTACTTTGCAATATTTTAATTTGACACAATAATAGCTTGTGCAGACATGGCACTTGAAACTTAGCCTACATTTCTGGGTTCGATTTCTGCATGGGGAATTGCAAATGTTTTTGTTTGTGAACATTGAGTTTGCCAAGTCCTCTTTTTGGCCCTTATTCCTAAGAGAATTTGATATAAATAGATTATCACTGGTCGAAAATAAGAGAATCAGTATGACCAATTTATAAATGAAGAATGCCATGTTTTATTCTTTTCTGTACACACAGAGACACAAAATAAAGAAACACACGTACCAATTTTCTCAAAACACCTAGATATTTCCTATATCTTTAGACTTCAGTCTGCTAAGAATGTTTTAGAATATCTCCTGCTAATGTAAACATCAATTGAAGAAAATTCCTAATTCTTTTAGCAAAATGAGAATCTTGTGGCAGAGCTAAGTAGCTAGTTTTTCTGCTATTAACATTGTACATCCTCTCCATTCACTCCCAATCTCTCCCATTCACCCAACAGCAGTATCTTAAAGAAAGAAGCTTGTTCCTACAAAGCACACGCAGAGTAGGTTTGCAAATAATGATAGTATTATGTGTTTCTTGTACTGTCTATCGCTCACCAACAATCCTGCTCACATTTCAATTTTAGGACTGGGAATTTCTATTTAGGCTATGGTTTTGTGTGTGACTGTGAGCCAGTTTGTTATCCAGAAGCTGACAATGGCATATTTTTTCTATCTTGATTATTTTCTTGGGATTTCTGGCCATCCTGTTTAGGCTCCTGCTGCTGGCAGGTGGCTCCCACCAGCATCCCAATGATGCAGGGATTGAGATGTTCCAGAAACGCCTGCCCAAGAAGGTTAGAGGGAATTTCCACTTGGACAAATACCTTCAAGGCACAAGACCTCAAAAACATACGCCTTTGTAGACTAATCTGTAGAATGTATTTTTTTCCCTAAGGGGTTCCTGCCGCATTTCCCCCAAGCCTATTTAAACACTTGAATTTCTTTTCACATCTAGACTAATTTTGCCCATTATAGATGAGTGTTCTTCAAGGAGGAATTATTTCGTGTATGAAAATAGTGAAACTGGATAAAACATGAATACACCTTTATTACAAGTGAAGTTTTTAGGTAATTCTTTTTTCCCCCTATCCTCTATATCACATAAGGAACCTTTCATAATACGCAAGTGTGAAGACTTGTTGCTGTGGTCTGAATTGTGTGTTCCCCTTCCCCAAATCCATGTGTTGAAACCCTAATTCCCAGTGGGATGATATTTGGCAATGGGGCCTTTGGGGAGTTCTTAGGTTTAGACGAGGTCATGAGGATGGGGATTTTGTAATGAGGTGAGAGCCGTTATAAGGAGAGACACCAGAGAGCTCGCTGTCTCTCTCTTCCCACCAGGCAAGGACACAGGGAGGAGGCATTCATCTCTAAGCCATTAGGGTCTCTCACCAGAAATGGAAACCTGTTGGACCTTGATCTTGGACTTTCCAGTCTCCAGAGCAGTGGGAGAATTTATTTCTGTTGTTTAAGTCACCCAGTCTACAGTATTTTGTCATGGCAGCCCAGATTGACTAAGATACTTGTCATATAGAAAATATCAATGTAAATATAACTGGTGAGTTTCATTTGTAAAGTAGCCAAGCTTAGCTAACCATTTAAAAATCCACTCACAGTTAATTGCACAAAACATCAAGAGGTTCAATCTGTAGGAAAATTTACCATATTTTGTTCCAGAAAACTCTCAGGTTTCTCTTAAGCCTAAGAGACTCCTTTCCATGTCCAATAATTTGTAGATTTTCTTGGATGTTTTATGTAGACAATCATAACATTTACAAACAAAGAAAGTTTTGTTTTTATCTTTATGGTCTAAGCCATTTTATTTAATTTTATTTTGTTACTGAATTGGCTAGCATACCCAACAACATATTGTTGAATAAGAGATAGTGGGAGATATCTTTGCAATCCTTATTAGATATCATCTAATATCCCATTATATTTGCTGGAGAGTTTTGATAGAAATCCTTCATCTGGTTAAACATGTTCCTTTTCTACTCTTATTTGCTAAGTTTTTGTTTTTCTACATAAAGGAGTATTGAATTAATTTTCATCACTTATTGAGAATATTCTTTGTTAATTAAAGTTTAAGGGATGCATTGCATTCTGAGGTAAAACATCACTTTTTTTTTTCTGGGGAAGATTCACCCTGAGCTACATCTGTTGCCAATCTTCCGCTTTTTGCTTAAGGAAGATTTGGCCTGAGCTGACATCTGTGCCAATCTTCCTTTATTTTGTATGTGGGTCACCACCATAGCATGGTGGCCAATGAGTGGTATGGGTCCATTCTTGAGAACCGAACCCCCCCCCCCCGCCCCCGCCAAAGCAAAGCACCCAGAACTTACCCACTAGGCTACAGAGCTGGCTCAATCATCACATTTTTGGGGGATTAGCTATTTCTGTGAGGGACAGTAGCTTTAATAAGGCGGATGTTTCTTTCTTTCTTTTGTGAGTCTAAGTAGGTAGTACAGGACTGGAAAGAGTCCACAGTATTATGGACCCAGATTTCTTCTACTTTTCCCTGTGTTTGTGTAGCCTTCATTCCTTATGGTCAAATGTGGCCTCTTCAACTCCTTTTTCATCTGCGTTCCAGTCAGCTGGAAGGGCTGTGGGGAGAAGGAAGACAGGTCTCTGTTTTATAAGGGCATACATTTCTTTTATGATGCTCCAGTGGCCGTAACTTACTCCAAAGTTGGTCTCAGCTATAAGAAAAGCCAATTTCACCAATTTCTGGTATTTAATATTCCCTGTATTCTATTTTATTTTGGTATTTTCTATTATGCATTGCCTAGCTTGTGAGTCAAATGTTTAACTCATTTACACTTAATCTTTTTACTTTTTTAATAAAATTATTGAGGGCTGTAAATAAGCATTCCTTGCAAATCACTTAGATGCATCTCACATGTTTGATATATATTAACTGTTGTTCAGTTCTATATATTTTATAATGTTCATTTGTGAATTTTACTTCAAATTGTTAACTAAAGAGTGTGTTTTTAAATTTCTATGTGGTTTAAAAATGCATTCTTAGTGTTGATTCCTTATATAGTTGGCCAGAGAATGTGAAATATATGATATAGACTGTTTAATATTTATTGAGATTACTTTGTCATTTTATATATGGTCAAATTATTCAACTGTCACCTTTGTGCTTGAAAGAAATGCATATTCTCTATTTATTGGGTCCAACAGTTCCATTGAACAAGATAATTAATTATGTCATTTAGATCTCTCATACAGGTGTTAATTTTTATAAGCTTTTCTGCTTAGTTTCTGTATACTTCTGATAGAGGTATGTTAAAATTTCCACCGATTGTGGATTTGCATATTCTTTTCTTGCATTTCTCAAGTTTTTTTCTTATATTTGTATTTATTCATGTTTAATTATTGATTATTGTATCCATGTATATTTTTCTATTAATTTTTACCTTAAATTCTAATGTATCTCACATTAGCATTGCTAAATTAGGTTTTATCTTCATTTGCCTGTCTTGTTTTTGTAAGCTTTATTGTCAAATTCTGTGTTCTTTGTTTTAGGTGTGTTTCTTACAACAGAGTTAGCTGGATTTCCAAAAAATCAATTTAATAATTTCTTCTTTTAATATATTAGTTTAATACATTTGCGTTTATTATGTTTACTGGTTTATAACGTCTTTGGTTTTATTTTCCATACATTTTATTTGTTGTTTTTCCTCTTTTCTGCATTTTGTTTGATTAAAAACTTTTCAGAAAATTTACCTTTGTTTCCTTTGCTGATTTGGAAGCTATAGATTATATTTCTTTTCATTAAGTGGATACTCATTAAATTTTATGCTAGTTATCTAAGTATACATTTTTCTAACAAAGTTCAAAGGTGTTCAAAATGTCTGTCCTCTTATGCATGATATGGATATGCCTCAACTTTTCACACAACACCAAATCCCATATCTTTCTTATTAGCTATTATATAGAATTTTATCTATCATTTTGAAAGTAACAAATCCATTTAAGCTTTCTTTGGTCTAAAATTTTAAAAATTTGCCCTTATTTTTGAATGATAGTTTAAGTATGGAATTTTAATTGAAATTTATTTCATCTCAGTACGTGGAAAATATTACTCCACTGTATTATGCAGTCTATTGTTACTGATAAGGTTTATTCTTCTCTTTCTGAATGTTGTTCATTTAAAATTAATCTATCTTTTTGCTTTCCTTTTTTTAAAAAAAATTTTTTTTAAATTTATCCTTGATGTACTGTATGTCGTTTACTTGTAATGTATCTAGATGTGAATTTATCTCTATTGTTCCTACATTTTACTTGGCGAACACTTTCAATCTTAGAACCCATGTCTTTTTATCTAGTAAGTTCTACATCAGTGATTCTTTTTTTTTCTTTTTTTGAGGAAGATGAGCCCTGAACTAACTACTGCCAGTCGTCCTCTTTTTTGCTGAGGAAGCCTGGCCCTGAGCTAATATCCGTGCCCATCTTCCTCTACTTTCTACGTGGGACGCCTACCACAGCATGGCGTGCCAAGCGGTGCCGTGTCTGCACCTGGGATCCCAACCAGAGAACCCTGGGCCACTGAGAAGCGGAACGTGAGAACTTAACCACTGCGCCACCGGGCCGGCCCCTACGTCAATAATTCTTTAATCAGTAATCCTGGTTGTCATATTCACAACCCATTGACTAGTTTATATTCTCTCCAGTTAAGTGACCGTGCTACGTTTAGAATACAAGTCATTGTTCTTTGGGTCTGTCTCAGTGTAAGAATAAAATATGCTCTCACATTACCATCACTTGTGGTAGGTTGTTACAATAATGGCCCCAGTGAATGATGCCTTTCAGTATCCATTCCTTACGTAGTCCCTTCCACATTGACTCTGGCTTTGGACATATGACTTGCTTTGTCTAATAGGACATCAGCAAATGTGACATAAACAGAAGCTTCATACACCCTTGTGCATTGAGGCTGGCCCTGTTGGAACCCTGAGATCACGATGTTACAAGGACTCATGGTCTAGCCTGTCTGAGATGATCCCAGCCAACCCTCTGGTTGAATGCAGCCACAGGTGAAGTCAGAAGAACCAACAAGCAAACACTCAGAATTAGGAAAAATAATAAATCCTTATTGTTTGAAGTCAGTGATTTTTAGAGTGTTTTCTTATGTAGTAATAATTAACTAATACAATGTCTGACTTTTAAACCCTATCTCCCCAAGAATATGTTTCAAGTTATGTACAAATGTGTATACCTAGTTGACATGATAGTTGGTCCTTTTTTCTTATGTTTAGCTATTCCAGAATGCAGTCATGGCATTGCGGGGTACAATTATCATATTTGCAGAACTTATATAGGAGATCTGGGTCTCAATATGGATAAAAAGTAAGAGACTAAATATATAAACAAAACCTTTATAGGACTGAGAAAGAAAGTTAAGATAGTCTTGTTTTGGGCAGAACCAAGTACATTTGAAAATGCCGGAGCTCTGAATAAAACAAGATGGGGATCAATAAAGTGGAAGCTGTGAACCATGATTATTCTAACGATTTTCCTTCCCAATGGAATGCAGTGTAATTTTACATGGAAAAGACACATGGTTGCCACTCATATTTTCACAAAGAGCTTTCAAGTCATGCTTCCTTGGAAGCCATGTGACTAACCCAAAGATAAAACTTCAAGTTAATCATTTGCTGGTCTTAAATCAGGCAGGGTGGATTTCACAGTGTAGCAGTGACCAGTCTCCTGATGGGGTTCAGGCAGGACAATTGCAAAGGGTTTTCCAGGTTGCCTTGGAAGACCACTTCCTCATTTCTTATTAACAGTGTATCTACCTGTCTTTGGCTCAGGATTACTACCATCTGAGACTAAAGAATATATTAAGGGAAGTGAGTAAACTTAATCGGAACTGATAAAGAAAGGAATCATCTTTGACTGAGCAATCTGATAATTTCCTAAGAACCCATTTAGGGAGTATAGAAGCTAAGCTAATAGTCATGGGCACTCAGCCAAAAGGCTCTTTATTTATTTATTTTTCCCAATTTTATTTATTTATTTATTGCAGTAACATTGGGTTATAACATTATATAGCTTTGAATGTGCATCATAATATATTTCAAATTTTGTGTGGATTACATCATGTTCACCACCCAAAAACTAATTATAGTCCGTCCCCTCACATGTGAGCCTTATTACCCCTTTTGCCCTCCCCTCCCTTCCCCCATGGTAACCACTAATCCATTCTACGTTGCTATGTGTTTGTCATTGTTTTTATCTTCTACTTATGAGTGAAATCATATGGTATTTGACTTTCTCCCTCTCACTTATTTTACTCAGCATAATACCCTCAAGATCCCTCCATGTTGTCACAAATGGCCAGATTTCATCATTTTTTATGGCTGAGTAGTATTCCATTGTGTATAAATACCACATCTTCTTTATCCATATAGCCAAGACTTGGAAGCAAAAGGCTCTTTATTTTTAAGGAGTACTTTTATTTGAAAACATAAACTGGGAAAATAAAGATTATCTTTCCAACAAAGTCACAGAAAACAAGTAAAGCAAAATAAAAAATGTAAAAGGAAGGGGACACATCCTTCACATCCTTATAATCAGAGGGTGAATGTTGCTAACATCTTATCCTCAGATGGTAAGTTTGGCCACAATTGTCTTTATCTCCCAGTAAAGTTCATTGGACGGTGCAAAGCTTGAGGACATGAGACGGGGAAGCCATGCTTTGTCCCGAAGGCCGTGTTTGCTTTCACTGCAACAGACTTTCAAGAAGTTAAACTTTTGTATGGTTTAAATGCCGTAGCTTTGCCAGAGTGAATGTGATTTCTACCACAACCAACCACCTCCTCACTTGCCACAACTTCCTTTTCTGGGCTACATGATTTGGGTTACAGAAACCTCTCACATTAGGACCTATGTATTTTTTTTTTTTAAAGATTTTATTATTTCCTTTTTCTCCCCAAAGCCCCCCGGTACATAGTTGTATATTCTTTGTTGTGGGTCCTTCTAGTTGTAGCATGTGGGACGCTGCCTCAGCGAGGTTTGATGAGCAGTGCCATGTCCGCGCCCAGGATTCGAACCAACGAAACACTGGGCCGCCTGCAGCAGAGCGCACGAACTTAACCACTCGGCCACGGGGCCAGCCCCCCCATGTATTTTTTTTAATAAAAATAATGTTGGTACTGAATACCCTTTAACCCTCAAGAAAAAGAGTAGATTTTACATCAACCTAACTCTGGCTATTTCATCAGGGTGGCAGAATGAGATTTTCCTCCTAAAACTACCAGCGGAATAGCAGTACAAAATACAAGAAAGTGAACATCCGTACATATGCTTCGTCCTGTTGCTTTCCTGTTGTATAAAAATGCTTCAAAATTGGCAGGCTTTTCTGATTTTCTGATTTATTTGTTTAGTAGTAGGGAATTAGAATAACAAAAATATAGCATAAAATGTTATACACAATTATATGATTGTCAATTATAACAATTTAATTGTTATACACAATTTAGAATGGACCAGGAGGTGAGGAGACAATGAAACAAATCTCAAGTTATACCTGGTCTTCACAATTTGAGGGGGGCTGAATTATTTTCCATTGTGCCTTATGAGGGAAAATTTAGAAGAAATATCAAGCATGAAGATACAGGTCAAAGTCTAGGGTTCAAGATGAGCAAAAAGAGCTGAATACTAAATAAACGTGAACTTCCTCAGGGAAGCGCTCTCTGAACTTCAGACGGGATCAGATGATGTCATTAAATACAAAGACACAGCTGCCTGTACTTCTCTTTTTGCTGCACTTATAATAAAGGAAACTTAAAAAAATTGTTTGGTTAACATTTTCCTTCTGCAAAAATTAAAACTCCATCTGGGCAAGGACCACATCTGTCTTGTCTGATGCCTAGCAGTTGGACAGTGATCTGTTTACTGAGTGAATGAATTACTGTATAAAAGACTGAGGACAACTCCTCAGAATATGGACAGACACATAGTTCTCTGCAAACAGCAGAGCGGAGGCACGGTTGTTGATCTCATTAGAGAGGGGCTCTGTCATTACTAATGTCAATCATCTTCATAAAAGCAGAAAAAGGCTTTTGGACATAGGTTCTATAGGTCCTAGGATTTCAAAAGAAAACTAGTTCCCTTGAAGAGCACAAATAGTTCCAATAACGCCTCCTTCTTCTGTGTTTCAAGGGTCTGCTCCTGCCTGGGGTCTCGGTTTTTCAGAGTAGATCCAGTGAAAGGCTCACGTCATAGCTGAAGCACGAATGATCTGTGCAGGCTTAAAAGTTAATATTCTGATTCATGTTCCTTCTAGTTTGGCAGGTAGAGATGCCTCTTGTGGTCGTGACGTTTTCCCTTAAGTGAAAGCGGACTGAGCAATCATAACAACATCAATAACCAATGCACTGTAGTCAGTGGTAGGTGAGCATTTCGGTATGTAATCTGGATGGGTTGAGGAAGGTTGCTAGAGGAGGTGACAATTCAGTAGGTCTACGGAGGATGAAGAGAGTTCCCTGGGCAAAAGATGAGTAGAAATATTTCCATACAAATGAAAGAGAAAGAGAAATTGCAGGAAGGTATCGAAATGCATGATAGTTGGAGGAATAGTTTAGTTGTCTTTCTTAGTTAGGATTTAGGATGCATGGGCATGCATAGCTAGTTATAAAATGCTGGTATTTAGAGATGAAATTGGCAAGTTTGTTTGGAATAGGATTTTAAGGAATTTTATCTACCAAAGCAAACAATTTGCTTATCATTTATGGGAAACCACCAGAAGTTATTAGGCAGAGAAATGCATAATGAGAATTGGGAGATTTTTTATTTTCCTATTTTTTCCCATATTTGTGTTTTAGGATAACACTGGTGATTATCACAAGAGAGGACTACATAGGAAGAGCAAGTTTGAAAGTACCAGCATCATGAATGGCCTGAGTAGGATGAGCTAGAGATTGCTACCGAAAGAGGGTTCTAGAAACAAGAAATGTTCTTTTCATTGATGTGAGTGTCGAATATGAATGGAGAGCAAAGCTATAAATCAGTCCCAAATGGATGACACAATAGGGTTTTGAGTGTAAGTCAGTGGCTGGGAGCAGCAATTAAGCTTGAAGGCAGTCAAAAGTAGAGTTTGACAATATCGCCCTGGATTGAGGTTCCAGTTTCCAGATGAAAAAGGAAGCCAGCAAAACTGGAATGAAGACAGAAGCCTGGGAATTGTGTCTCTGGATCCAGATTGAGGTGGCAGGTCCACACAACAGCTCTACTTGGTTTTGACCTTCGCTCCTAGGCTGCCAACATCTCTCCCTCACTTTTGGGCTGGCTTTTGTGGTGTGGTTAAATAGAGCAAAAAAGTGTGAGAGGCTCTTCTGTGAAGACCTCACATTAAAACAAGTTATCTTGAGTCCAGCTGCATCATATTTGGGTACCTTGTCATTGCAGCTCTGAGGAGGGACATCAAACGGTCACGTTAACCTGTGAGTTTGGCATAAAAGTAGGGATGAGGACAGAGGCAAAGAGGCACACAGAGGGAGAAGCTTGGGCACAGACGACCAGCAGCCAGGCTTGCTGTCGAGGGGCAAGGATCAAAGGTGACCCTGCAAAGAGTATGAAGGCAACATGCTTCCAGCGGCCAGGAAGAAAGTGGGCAGGGGAGAATTGGCCTATCTGAAGTGAGGACTATATAGAAAGGCACTTATAATCAAATAAAATACAGGATGTACTTGGAAAGGGAAATACAGTAGGAGTTAACGATTTTTTAACTACTTATGATTAGAATCTAAAATGCCAAAATAAACATTCTGCGAGGGTATTAATATAACAATCTCATTTTAGCTCAAAGAATGTTCAGTTTGAAATAGTTTTACAAGGACATCAACTGCTTACTGAATGCTTATGAAAAGAAAGAAGTTGCTTTCCAGCACAGCGTATCAGATCTGAGCCATGATAATAGCCGTAGCTTAAAAACAAAACAAAAAATAAAAAGCAAAAACTACTTCCATCACTATTGCCACTTCTTAAAAAAAACCAGAGGCATGTTTTATGGTGCATTCCAATTTAGTTAACTTCTTCCTTACCTCTGATATAGATGCCTCCAAACTAATTAAAGTGTGTCAGTCAGTCAACTTAGCATCCAAATAAAAGATTAGAACTAGCAACTGATTATAGAGTAGAAACAAAAATCCTGGGAATGTCAAGGGCTTCTGAAGAATATCTGACAAGCAAGCTTGCTTATTGACAGAATAAGAAATAGTAGAGTGATAAGGTCAGAAAACTACATAGGACCGAAATGGTTTAGGCTCTAAGTTTATCAAAGTATTGAATTGATTTTGTTGGGCAGGTTAAAAGCTATCTCAAGAAAAAGCCCAAATTATTTCACTGCATTGGAATTTTAGTCTGTTTGTCAGGATTTGTAGGGAGCAGACCAGCAGTTTCCTTGCAATAGTGTTGTTTGTCCTAATCAGGGCAATTTGGGGGGGCAGAGACAGGGAGGAGCACATGCTGTCCCATTTCAATAAGAAGCCTAAACAGCAGGCGGCTCTTCCTACAGAAGCACAACCTGAAATAGCCATGTCACAGCTGGGGCCCTGCTGTAGTCCAGCTTAACTGGGTGTTCCTCAAAATCCTGGGGGAGGTTCAGATATCATTCTTCTTTCAATCGTTATCCAATCAATCTCTCGTAATCGTGGCTTCTGAAACTACAATATGATGTGGAGTAGAAGACAGTAAAGATAGAAATTCAAGATAAGGACAACCATTTTTCTGTAGTATAGGGTAACCATGTAACTTATTTTCAAACCTGGACAGATTCAACAGGGGGCCTTATTAATACTTACAGCAGGACAACAGGAGTAGGCGGGAACAGTCCTGGGCAAATGGGATGTACAGTCAGTTTAGTCACCGAGAATTGTATTTCCAAGTCTAGCGTATGGTTTCTTTCATATTTATATACCGTAACAGCTAAACATAATAAAAATCTATCTAGTCTTTACAAAGTGTCAGCTCTTCTTCTTCAACACTGTGTATCTTTTTTCTTCTTTTTTTAAATTGAGGTAATGTTGCTTTATACCATTATATAAATTTCAGGTGTACACCATTGTATTTCGATTTCTGTAGAGAACTACACTGTGTTCACCACCCAAAGTCTAATTTCCACTTGTCACCATACACGTGTGCCCTTTTACCCCTTTTGCCCTCTCCACTCCACACCTTCTCCTCTGCTAACCACCGATCCTTCTCTGTATCTATGTGTTTATTTGTTGTTGTTGTTGTTTAATCATCCACGTGAGTGAAATCATACCGTATTTGGTTTTCTCCATCTGACTTATTTCACTTCTCATAATGCCCTCAAGGTCCATCCATATTGTCACAAATGGCAAGATTTCATCTTTTTTATGGCTGAGTAGTATTCCATTGTATATATATACCACATCTTCTTTACCCATTTTGTTTAACATTAAATAAGTTTTTAAAAACCATATACAAAGAAGATAATATTTTCTCTATATTCTGTCAGTGGAAATCATAAGTCTTCATTCATCAAAGAGAAATGATGGGTCTTTTTTTTAACATAAAGTTTCATTGAAGAGCTGCTTCTGAAGACTTTAGGGTGATAGGAAAGCTTGTCTAGTAATCAGCTTTTTAAATAAGCAAAAATGAAAAATAAGTTTAAATTCCCTCCGAACCTCAATCCTGATTCCTCTTCAGATCAGCAGAACCGTTCCAAGTTGAGGACGGTTATGTGAAAACTCAAACTCAAGGAGTTCTTGGAAAATCAAAGTTCATTTTGTTAAGTTAACTTCCTCCTCCGTGTCCCCCACCCCACCCTGTAGGCGCGGCCCCTTTAGTTCCCCGTTTACCTCCTGGCCTGGTTTTATTTTTGCCCTTCCCACTTTAAGAAGTCCAGAAGCTGCTTCACAAATAATGAATCAAAATCTAAAAATGACTTGTTCCATGACACTCTGTATGATTTAACATTGCGTAAAGTGCCACACTCCTCGAATCATAGGATCTGTTTGTGGGCTGAACTACCCTACACCCAGGTTCCCCAGCTTAGCTTTATACTTCCTGACCCAGCAATTAACGTCACATCATTTTTCACACAATTTCTGTGTGTGTGTGTTTGTGTGTGTGTGTGCTTGTGGGTGGGTGGAGAAAGAGAAGGAGAGAAAGAGAGGGAGTGAAAGAAAGAGAAAGAGAGATTTCACAACAGCTTTAAGGAAAATATTTTGGGCTTTCTCCATATGTCCATTGAAGGTAGATGACATTGCAAGGGTACCCACTGATGTGTTACTGTATTTGTTGGGTGATAAGAGGATAATAGGAAGCAGATCATTTTCCTTCAATAAAAAAGATAAGGTGAGGGTATCAAAATCCCGGAACAGTCCCAAACTCAACTGCCCCACTCAGTATATTGTACCCAGACATTACTAATCTTACATCTCAGCAAGGCCTGCCTTGCTCAGAACCAGGTCTGCTCCCACCTTTGAAATCCACCCTCACCCCACTGCCACCCCACACACTCGCCAGATATCCCTCCCCAGGGAAGGGCATCGAATTGATTTTCTAACTTCTCTGAGTTACTTATTCTAAGGAAAACTTTCTCTTTAAAAACAAACCAGAAAAAGGAATAAATAAAGACTACAACAGTGCCTTAATTCAGAGGAATGGAGTTGAGGATTTCAGCCAGTATGGCTTATTTTTAGGAGGGGTGGCATTATTCTTTCCAAAGCCTACCATTTGGGTATGTAACACTGACATTCCTAATTCTGTTTTCCCTTGTTTAACCTTCAGTGCCTTTAGTAAAACAGATGGTCATTTTGATCATATTGATGTTATTCAGGAGTGTTTGAGGGCCTTGTAATCTTACTTTTGGCTGCCTTGCATGTATAATATATCAAACAAATTAAAATCCACCCATATCCCACATTCAATATAATTTACACTGCAATTATAAGAGTTCAGTTGACTAGTTGATGTAATGTTATTTTTTGTAGACATTTAATTAAGTATTTATTAATTTCCGTTTTGCAGCTTTCACTTTGTAGTTGAGAGCCAATGCTTTTTTCCTTTTTTCCAGGTTTCAATCATTTTTCTAGACCTTTAAAAATCTCACAGCCCATTGGCACTGGCTCTAGCTACTAATGGATAAAATGGCCTTGATGATGCTAATTTAATGGAGTGTATTTTAAAACTCTTTTTTAAATAAAGTAGAGCCATTTATAATGTTTTGCCTTCTTAATAAATATGTGCATTTTTTAAAGCAAGCTATCTTCCTGAATTTTCTATATCTATTTTCTAATTTTTGAAAAATTAAAGTATTTTTCTTCTTTATAGATGATTTTGTACTTTCACATTTTGATATTTAAGGTCTAAAGTTACAGTCCTTCTGTTTGAAGGCAGTTTCTATAATTTACTACTCATTGGCCATTGTCTGAAAGACTGATGTCTAGTGCACCCAGTGGATCGTCCCTTTCAAAAATTAGGGCTCCGCCTTTGGTTTCTAAAAAGATACTTCACTGGATGATGAGGCCTCCAACCCCTCAACTGTAGTCATTCCTACAGGGACTGTGTGTGTGCAAGCTTCCCTTCATGCTTCTCCAGACATTACTTCTTACTAACATCTAAGCCACAGTGCCCCACGCTGCACCATTTTGAAAAATGATGCATGATGTAACTGTGGGATGCTCTCAAAAGAAATCCAAAATCCAGGTGCAAACTAGCCCTTCTCAAAACGTGAGCACCCTGGGTTCACAGAGTTCAGATTTTCTCATGTCCCACAACTGAGGTGCATTTTAGTGGAGTCCGCAAACTGTTCTTAGTTGAGAAACTTCCCCGCTGTGTATTCTTGGTAAACCTCCCTCTCTCAGCCGATGAAGACAAAAATCAAGTGCTTTTTCTTCTCTCCTCTGTCTCCTGTTCTACTTGTTGCCATCTGGGGGCAATGTGCTTCCATATTGTCTTATTCAATGCAGAGGAAAAGCCGCATGCCAGACTGGTTGTTCTGCAAGGAGGGGACATTTTCTGTGTCATAGAGTTTGATGCCTAGTGGTAAAATCAGTAAGGTTTCAGTGCTTATATTGGGGAAACAAATATTTATTCATTAAACCTAAAGCTTGCTTTCTGATACAGCGTTTTGTGGCCTGGATAAATTGTTGTAATTAATTTCAGGATGGATCAAAAAGAAACAAAGAAGATATTAAAGAAAACATTTTTTGTCTGTTTCTGTCCCATGGCCCTGAAGGCAAACACGAATTGTACTTTTATTCCCATCCACGTTGCCTTTTTCAAAAAGGTTTCCATTTTACACCTTTGATGGGCCCTAGTTCTGGGACGTCTGCAGAGTCAAATTTCTCTTATTTGGAAAACCTGAATGTAATATTGCAGCACAAAGCTCTGGTCGTGCTGTCCACCCTCAGAGGACGCCACGGAATTTGCAGCGACAAGAATGTTTTGGAATGCTGGCAAAGGAGCAAAGACAGTGTGTCCTCTCCACACATTTCGAAAAATAAAGGTACGGAGGACATGACGTACTTCTTATTAAAGGCTTTGAAAAACACCACACCTCAGTAAACATTCCTCGGGAGCTGAGGAAATGCTCCGGTCAATGGGCTCCCTCAGTTCTGGCTTTAGTGAGATGGACAATAGCACAGACGCAGTGCCGGCCTTGGAGGACGGAGGGCCAAGGCCACACAGGCTCACTCTTTAGACAAGCCCAGTGTCCTGCTTCAGGCGCTGTGTGTCGTCTTCCGTTCCAAGAGGGGTTTGCATTTGCTGAGTGCTCACTGCTAGGTAACCAAGTCTTGATCCTTTTTTCTGTCCCTGAAAGAGACTCTTAGCAGCTTCCTCTTTTTTGGCCTTGAGAGCCCCCATGGGGCTCCCTTTGCAGCTCCACATAGGCCAAGCCAAGTCCAGCTGCCCTGAAGCACCCTCATTCCCCTCCCTCCTTAGGTTGAAAACGCCAGTGCCATCACGCTTTATGACTGGAACCAAAGAGAACCACATATTCAGCTTGTGGTGGGATCACATGTTGTAGCTCTCTTTTGCTTCCTGAATGTTTCATCCAAAGTAGCCACTGAGAGGAAAAGATCTACTGAGAAAGTTCCCATGTTTTTGAAAAGACAAGCAATATTTTCTATCCATTCCCAGGACAGGGAGTTTGCACTAAACTGGCTTCCTTTCTTCAGTTTGTGAAGTAAATGTTCTCCCCTGATGCCATTTTCCTGAGTTACTAACAGATTTTTCCCCTTACCCCAGCCCCTTTAGACAACACTAGCATCCCGGAGTGAATCTATGCTGGAGTTTTGTAAAAAGCTCATGAGAGCCCCATTTCTGTCTCTAGATTTCTCCAGAGGAGTGGTTCCCTCATGAAGCTCCACTCACATCGGAAATGGAAATACGTGTGGAGCTACTAAAATAGATGCTCGGGGCTCATTCTGCAGATTCTCAGTTAGTATGTCTTGGGGGGACCAGGTATCAGTGTTGTCTTAATTCTCTGGGGATTCTAATTCCCAGCAGTTTTGTTAACTACCACTTTAGACCACTCTAGTTGCTCCCCTCCTCTTCCTCTTTTTTTTTTTTTTTTAAGGATTGGCTCCTGGGCTAACAACTGTTGCCAACCTTTTTTTATTTTTCTCCTTTATTTCCCAACCCCCCCCTCCCCCCGCCACATAGTTGTATATCTTAGTTGCAGGTCCTTCTAGTTGTGGGATGTGGGACACCGCCTCAATGTGGCCTGAAGAGCGGTGCCATGTCCGTGCCCAGGATAGGAACCCTAGGCCACCGCAGCGGAGCACGCGAACTTAACCACTCGGCCACGGAGCCGGCCCCCTCCTCTTCATTTCTGATTTCTCCATTTGATGATTTATCTACATCTCTCAGCTTCCTCTCTCTGTCTCAGCACTTGAATCAACGACGTTCTTCAGCTGTGCCAGCCCAGCTTCCGGCCCCCTCCAGACGTGTCTCACGCTCACCGCTATTCTGCTTTATTCTCTCAGTCCTCCTCATCCTATTCAAGCCCCCTCCTGCCAGGAAGAAATCATCAGACACAAGCGGCCAGTGGGCGAGCTCTGCAAAGCAGGACACCAGGGCAGTGGCTTGATTCGCTATACTTAAGAGAAGGCACAGTTATGCAAGGACCTTGTCATAATCACTTATGAGTGATACATAAAAAATAATTTATAAGGAGACCCCCACTCTCAACCTTGGGCGGCAAAAAGTTCACTGTCCCTACTGTATCTTTGTTCTTAGTTCTTCTGTCTTCTAGGGGGAATATGTGAGAAGGATGCAGGCAGGCGGTAACTGCAAGCAGCCATCAGGTTGTAAACGAGGACATGCACAAGCAGGCAAGTGAAGACGTTATCTGTTGTTACATGCAGCATAGTTCCAAGAGATTCAGCCGCACTGGGGACAGCTGAAAAGCAATAGCAGCTTCTAGACTAACCTCGAAAGTAACAATCCGTGACAGAGATGCTTATTTGGAGACAAGGTACCAGAGCCTCTGGAAGGACAATGGCAAACAAACAACAAGAACAAAATCATTAATTTTTAGAAAAAAGAATACAATCAGCCAAACGAGACTGAAATATATACTACTTTGGAATTCCAGGCTACAGTTGAATTGCAATATGTCTAGGTGTATTGGTAACTTTACTCACATATTTACAGCTTATTCTCAAGATGCAAGTTCAGCTAGAAAACAAAGTCATTTGGGTATAAACCAACATATATTCAGTATATTGAAACAGGTTGTAAATAATTGGGAAAAATGCTACCTGTGAAAGTTTGGGTTTATTCTGTGCATATTTCCCAAAGAAGGATCTTTGAAGCTTAGAAATTCCCTTCAAAAAATGCACTGGGCTGGTATTCTGCAACTCTGAATGGAGCAGGTATAATGAATGTCTACTGGGTCAAGCATCAGCAGATGACCCGGACAGGCGTGAGGTGACATGAGCCCAGCAGTGTTCTTTTTAGAAGATCAGATCTTCTGCCTTTATTTTCTGCCAGAAGCCTGCTTTTTTCTTACTTTTAAATAGTGATGTTATATCATATCCCAATGTACTTACGGAATATACTCTGTGTTTTTGTGTTCTAATGTAATTTTTATTCACATGGAACATACAGAAAAGAGCACAAACCATAAGTGTATAGCTTCATGAATTATCACAAAATACATATGTCATCACCACCCAATCAATTGCACATTACCAGCGTTCTCAAATTCCTCACTGTATCCCCTCCCAAACCCTACCCAAGCTTCCTTTTAATACCATAGATTCGTTTTACCTTTTTCTGAACTTTATTTACACGGAATTAAACAGTAATTCCATGTCTGACTTCTTCCACTTAACATTGTTAGATTCAGCAATGCTGTTGGGTGTATCAATAGCCCATTCAATTTTTTTAAATAAAGAATATTCCTGGGTATTTAATATTTATATATGCTGTCAAAAGAAGACAATCTAAGGTGCTATTAAGAACAAACCATAGTAGGAAGTATGGTCAGTATTTTATTTACGCCTAGCTTGATTCTCCCATTTGCTTTATCTACCTGACTCTTCTAGGTAACTTTTAAGCCTTTATGTTGAAGTGAAATATACAGAAATGTTCACATGTCCTAAGTGTACAGGCGATCAATTTTCATCAACTGACTATATCTGTACAACCACACACTCAGATAAAAAGCAAAATATTATCCACGCCCATAAAAGCTCCTCTTCGTGCCACTGTCTAGTCACTACCCACCCTCTAGGATAATTACTATCCTGATTTCTAACAACATAAATTGGTTTTTCCTACTTTTATATTTGTGAAAATGACATTATGTGGAATACACTTTTTTTGTCTAGCTTTGTGAAATTCATCCATATGCTTGCATGTAGTTATGGAAGACTCATTCTCATCACTGTGTGGTATTCCGTTACATAAATACACCATAATTTGCGTATTCATTCTACTGTTAATGGGCATTTGAGCAGTTTCCAGGCTTGGACTATGACAAATAATAATGTTCTGAACCTTTATTTTAGTGAAGATATTATGCATTTCGGTTGAGAAAATAGATACCTAGCAGTGAAAAGGTTAGGTCAGCAGAATACACTTCTTCCCAGGCCTGGAGGTTACTACCAATGAGCCCTCCCAAGCGATCGCACCAATTTATGTTCCTCCCATCAGTATTTGAGAGCACCGGTTGCTCTGCGACATTGCCTACATTTGGTGGGGTCAGTCTTTTTAAGTTCACCTGACCCGGTGGGTGTCTAAAGCTCTTACTGCGGTTACTAAGGCAATCAAATATTCACACATTTCTTGAGTATTCACTTACTCATTTTTGTAATGTGCCTATTCATTTAAAACATTGGGCTTATTTCCTTTTCTTCTGATTTGTAAGAGTTCTCTACACATTCAGAATATAAGTTTTTGTGGGATGGATGAATGAATAGATATTGATATAGATGCAGATATACATACACATGCCTTTGCACTCTCTTAATAGTCTTCGGATGAACAGAAGTTTCTAATTTTAATGTAGCGCAGTTGATCAATTATTTCCTCTAAGACTAGTACTTTACGAGTCCTGTTTAATCTTTGCCTGCCCCCAAATCATGAAGTTATTTTCCTATTGTTCCTTCTAGAAGCTTTATCTTATTATCTTTCATCTTTAGCTCTACAATATACCTAGAATTGATTTTTGCATGCAATGTGAGGTAGAAATCGTTTTTTCTTTTTTTCTCATATGCATATTGAGATGACTCAGCACTATTTACTGAGAGTTGGTACATTGTCCCTGCTTGGCAGTGCCACCTTTATCAAAACTATGATGTCCAAGGACGGGTGAGCTTATTTCTGGACCCTCTGGTCTGTTCTGTCGGTCTATTTGTCTGTCGTTACTCTTTGTCTGTATGACTGTTGCTTTATAATGAGTCTTAACATCCGGTAAAGTAAGTCCTACAACTTTATTCTTCTCCTCCAGAAATGTTTTGGCTATTCTTCACCCTTTGCATTTCCACGTAAGCTACTATATCAATACCTGGGTCTAGACCTGGAAATAGATACTGTGTGGATCTGTTTCTATTGCTGGATTTTTCCATGGTTTTCTGTCAAAATTATTCAATGGCTTAACTTTATCCAGAAGACAAAGTTTGCATTTCCATTATTACTAATGGAGTAATAAAATATTCATAAGTTTCTTTGATATTCAGATATTCACTTTTGCAATATGCCTATTCAAATATTTTGACTATATTTAAAATCAGACTATCTGTCTTTTCTGATTTCCAAAAGAGTTCTTTTTTTCAGGAAAGATAGGTATTTGTCTTTACTGAGTTCTCTCTTCTTATTACGTACAAACCTTCATTTCTCAATTTGTACTCTAACATCAAACTGCTTATAGTAAAATCATTTATGTGTTATTTTGCTTATTCTGCCCTCCCTACCTAGAATACCCATCACATTCTTTCTTAAATTGGAAGTAATTTAATTTAATTCAAACCCCTACTCATTGTGAAAAACTTAGTTTAGGCCTAATTTCCTTTCAGAATTTCTTCCCTGAGCCCCTACCCTTAGAACGGCTTCTATGCCCCTCTATGCTTATCTCTGTCTTGGAACTTAATGTTACTATATCAAAGTTATCCTTTCATGTGTCTGCCATATTTTGGTTTTTTTTCGTATCTGTGCACCATCTTCTTGCACGATTTCTGACTCATGCTAAGTATTGACGTCACTCAACACAGATGGTAATCTCCAATCTAAACATTCGTTGCCCAAGAGCAGCTGCTGAACAACTTGAAGACTTATTTGTATATTTGTTGCAGGTCTTTTTTTTTAAGGTTTGACACTAATTTTTGCATCCAAAACAATTGAGCAGATGTCCCCAATAAGAAAACTTGAGACTTTGTGGCGCTAAAGGCTCCAATGCTGGAGAAACTCGGGCTGTAAGTCTAAGAGGAGACTTCTCACATCAAGACGCTTAGCAGCTTCCTCTTTTTGGTCTCCAGGTTTCTGATCAGACTCCGCTCTTAGATCCACATAGGCCAATCTAATTCCAGTTGCCACTCTAAGGAAGCTTGGGCTACAAACCCAGACCAAGTGGAGACTCCTCGCTAGGAGGAATTAGAGCTCTGCTGCCTCAGAACATTGCATTCTTTACAGGATTGCCAGGCAGGAGAAACGCTTCAGCCAACATCTGATTACTAGTGGAAGTGAAATGAATAACTTAACCTTCCACTGTTACTGCATTCAAACAATACCCAACATGTTTAGGTGCTGCTCCTTTATTCAAATAATTTATATAATCATTCATGAGCCCCATGGACTGGATTGAAATCCTATATAGTAAGAACAAACTGTTTCTGATGACTTTGACATCTATGAGGTGTACTGTTATTCTTTCTCTGCGGTTATGCTTCTTAGAATAAGTGATATTTAGCCCGTGTATACGCACTGGGGGCAGGGGGAGAGGTATTAAGTAGGAATAGACTGTGCTGCCAACCAGAAGCAGTTGTTGCTTGAAGTTGAACTGGATTCTCCAAAGAAGTGTTTCATTGAAATATTTGTTTCAAAATGACTCTGTTCTGCTGAAGTGAGGAGAGACTTCCAGTTAAAACATTTAATTAGTTCCCAATTTAGACGGCCAGAATGATCAGTCAGCCTGTGTTTTGGAACCTGAGTTTGTACATTCCTTGGGATTGGTGCGTCTTGCCCAGCGGATGTGGTCAACTGCGAATAGTTTGTATGCAATTCACATCACAGAACAGATTCTGCTCTGGCCCCTTGAAGGACAGCTAGAAAGGGTTTAGGAAAAACTGCGTGATACGGAGATAATGCTTCTCTGTCTTCTCCTTACTCTCTCCAGAGAAGCATATAGTAAGGATGTCTCCAGTCTTAGAAGTTGCAGAAGCTAGGAAGAGTAGATGGGACTAAAGTGAGCAGGAATCTGTTTTAAACTGGTTAAATTGTTTTCACCTACTTTCAGAGTAATCATGACCTGGGTAGTGGCTTTAGACACACTGCGTATTAAGTGAATACTTTTTAGCTAATACAAATAAATTGCTATGCTAGAAAGAGTGTGTGTGTTACATGCCTGTGAAAAATTCAACTCTTCAGTCAAGTTAACCTTCCTGTTTCTTTCTGGGGAGTAAATCTAACCTTTTTCTGTCTGTACCACATGACAGGAAGCTGTTATCAAAATTCTATACAGTTTAGCCTAATGTATTTATAATACTTTGCTGAGAGAATGCCTTCAGTATTTATAAGTTCCTTGTAGTCAACAGGCTCTTGAGAAGATGGGTGCTTTTTAATTTTTTCCAGTTCAGCTCGTTTTCCTTCACATAACTCCAATCTCATCTGTCATTTCTCTGATCCTAGCGTTTATTACACTAGAAATAGCAAATAGCATAAATTCCTGCATTGTCTGTGACATTTACACTACTCTACTTTGGCTATGACCTTCAGTGACCCAGAATGCCCTGTTCCTGTCTTCATGTGTATCCCACAACTCAAATGTTGTTTGTTCCAGGAAGTCATAACCCTGCAGTTGAGCTAAGGGCCTTTCCTCTGAGTTCCCTCCCGCCATCATGATCAACACAGTCTCTTGCATTGGACGGTCTCAAGGTGTGTGAGTGAATACTGAGTACTCATAGCCTTTCTTGAATTATCTTCAGTGTGTCTCTGTTTACTACACTGTGAGCATCTTGAGATTAAGGACTCTATTTTATTCATAATACTCATATTTGTCTTCCCACAGTCCAATATAGAGGCTGCTCAATAATTGTTTGATAACAGAACCGATGGAAACATTTTAATACTTTGAAAACCGCTAGATCTGGGCCCTTTCCAGAGGGCAAGACAACCTCTTTGAAATATTTCCCCATGTCAGAATTCCCCAAGACACTGAAGCCAAAAGCTTGCAGAAAAACAAGTTGCCATGTATCACGTACTCACGTCCTCCTGCCTTAGGTTATTCAGCTGCTGGAAGAGAAAGTGTCAGTGATTTACAAAGGATTTTTGCTAGTAGCTACAACAGCCTCTTAGAGCTTCAGAAGACTGACACGATCTGATAAAACATCAGTGTAAGGTTTTCGTGAAGAATTATTTATAGGAGGAAGTTTTGCTAATGTCAGATTTGTGGGGGAGAATCAGAACAGAAATAGAAGGTAAATGAAGGCTACTCATCAGCGAATCATTTGGACAGTATCATGCTGGTCCACCAACTGAATCTCTGTGTTTTCTTTTCACATTTCATTGTTTTTGATGCAGACATGCGAGTCAAAGCAGGGAAGTAAAAACACATATGTGGGCTAAACGGCTAAATCATACATAATTGCTCTGATTCATATGTCTCATTCCTTCAGAGCTTATTTTTATAAAATAAGCTTTGTGAGCTTTCTAGTTGGCAATGAATGCTTAAATTGAGTAAAAAGATAACATTCTTGGAAAGCTTTTTCAGAGATTTTAGTCTCTGTTTCAGAAAATAATATGAATAAAAATGAGAATGCTTTATCTAGGGGAACCTAGTACCTGTGAAAGTATATATATTTAAATGATCTGGAATTCATTTTTTTGTTCTCAGTTATTCTGCAAGACAGTAAGAATTTTGTTTCTTGGATTCTAAAACAATATTCTCCTTGTTGTCAGATACTCAAAAGAGCATTAGAACCTAGGACCATGGGGGGAGGGGGGGGGTGGTGTTAAAACCCGAAGCGAAATAATCTAAAACAAAACAAAACACAAGTACTTTCAGAGAACAAGGCCTATGGAGAACTAAGAGCCAAATGAGAATAAGCGGCTGAGGTCATCCTTACAGTGGTGTGGGTGCGTAACAGGAGACGACCAAGTAAACGATCTCGGATTTTTGACATCTTTGCTTTCCGGGTTATTATAATGGGTTACCTACCATTATAAGCTGGGAATATTTTCTCAGAAGTTTGAAAGTCCCTATGTCAAATACTTGTGCGTAGAAAGAAGGAGTTGTCAGTTTCAGTCAGTACAAGTTTTGGCGAGTCTATTCTTTCTCACAATTACAACACAAACCCCAGGTTTTGACTTGTGCTTCAGTAAATTCACCTTCACATCATACCTGTTAATATGCACGAGCTGCAAAAGAAGACAGCCAAATAGATATAAATTGGCCTGATCTTCAATAAACTTGAATTATTTTCTCAGGTTTATTGCGGTTTCACTGGAGCAATCTACCTAGTATTTAAATATATGAAATTGGAGTGATAATAGTAGTATTGGCCATCTGGTTTGAGCGATTGCTGTAGTTTCTTAAGTTTTCTCCATGAAGTACTATTTATATACTCAAGGTAAATAGAACAAAAATGAAAGGATCACCGTCACTTGTTTTGGTATTTGTTGTAAATGGTACATCTAAAAATTGACTCTAGGCAGTTGTAATCTAATGACATAGGACACTGCCCAGTATCACTGAGTTTAGAGAGTGTATTTTACGTCTCTGTGCTCTGAAATATTACCCTCTTGGACCATTGCCTCCCTCTGCCCTTTTCCCATTTTCCACTCCCCTCTTGGTCCTGCAGCCTTGGAAAGGAAACCTTCTTGTATCATTTGGCCTACCGCTTCCACTCCCCCACCTTCCAGGCAGCAGTGGCAGAATCAAAATTCTTTGCCTGCAAGGGAGAGAGAGACTGCTCCCTATGGAAACGGGGCTGAGAGCTCCAGCACATCCTTTGAGTTCCCTGAAAGGGGCAGAAGGTTGTTTATAGATCTGTGGTCTCTGTGCTTGGAAATGGGGCCACACTGATGCTCTTCTTCACTCAAGGGGGTTGAAGGAGTAGTACGAGGAGGACGAGAGGATCTGGCATTTTCTACTGACTTTGCATAATTGTGAGGACTGTGCTTGATCTTTCAACAGTACTCCTCAGGCTCCTACCTTCCTTTTGTTCACATTGGTTCATGTTGTTCAAATTGAGCCACACCACCGCTTGTTGCCCACCATGTTGGTTTGCCTCCATGAGTTTACTGCCTGAAGAAGGTGGTTCTTAGATTTTTGGCCCAAATATCCCTTTATATCCTTACAAGTTACTGAGAACTCCAAAGAGCTTCTATTTATGTGGGTTATATTTATTGCTATTCTATTGATGGATACTAGACATTAAGACTAAGGAATGAAAAAAATGTTTACTAATTGATTCAGTTAAAATAATCATAAATCCATTACATACAGATAACATATCTTTATGGAAAATAACTATATTTTCCAAACTGAAAAATTAGTAAGAAGAGCGACATTGTTTTTCATTTTTGCAAATCTCTTTAGCATCTAGGTTGATAGAAGAGAGCTGGATGTTCATGTCTGCACCTGCATTCAATCACTTGTGATATGTTGCTCTGATTAAAATAGATACGGAAAATCTGTCCTCACACAGCTAAGTGCTTAGAAAGGGCAGGGGTATTTTAAGAGCCCTTTCCGAAAGTCGTGGGGATTCTCCCCTGAGGCTATATCAAAAATCAAGAAGTGGTAATTTCTTCAAAGTTGGTTACAGTGTGGGATCTTAAACCATATCAATGAACTTTCATACTCTTACTTTAAAAGCCACTAGTCTGTCCTGTATTTTGATTGTATCTTTTATCTTGCAGAATCACACATACATCATGTGGAACATATCATTAGTTCACAGAATTATGCAGATCTTACAAATGTTGACACATTTCATTATTTTATTTATATATGTAATATATATTAAAATATTACACATCTCATATTTGTTAGTATCACCACCTGTCTCATCAGAAGTCTTAATGTGCCAGGAAGCTGTCAAAATCAAAGTGACAGATTTAAGTTTGCCAAAATCTTCATTTTCACTTTCACTCTAATTTTCTCATTGGTCACAAACACTGTTGGTTATTTTCCCTGCAGTAGTAGGATCACTTCAATTTATTTTTGAGAAAATGGCTGACAAACACCAAGTTTGAATAACTATAGTTTACTCTAGGTGTAGCCATATCTTAAATCTCAGCCTGCTTTGCTACAACCCTGATGCTTCTGCCTACCTTTTTAATACCCACTGGTATTACTCCTTCTTCAGATTTATCAGACACCCGGGAGAAGAATGCTGTCCTCACCTATTCCCGTGTACAGCCTGCCTGCATCTCTGCTGTTCTGGTCCTCTACCAGGAGGTCAGGATTCCTGGAGTATTGACATCTGCCTGAATGCTGCTTATGTTTGCACACAGATTTGTCCTGACCTCCCCACCCACTCCGGGGCCAGCCCTCCAGATAGATTGGTTTCTGTGAACCTAACCCCACGCTTCCCAATTTATTTACTTCTTCACCAGTCTGCTTGCATGAGTTAAGAACCTAAAAGTCATCTTTTTATTATATCTTCATTATCGTCATCTTTATCATCATCATCTTTGTCAACCTTACAAGCACTTATGAGAAGAGCCTTCCATAAATCTGAGCCAATTTTTCTCCTGGACCCCAAAATGATGAGATGGATCTTAAAACTCTAACAAACCCCTCAGTATTGCTTCTCAATAGGCACTAATCCCATTTTTTGTGCTCCCCTTTCTGTTATATATTACGGAGGTTTGTTCGGAAAGATCATCCTGACTCAAGTGTGGAGAAAGCAGAAGGGCAAGACTAGGGTCAGTGAGACCAGTTCTGAGGCTTTTCAAGGAATCTAGGTTAGAGATCTTAGCGGCCAAGACTAGAGAAGGCACTGGTGTTGTACACAAGTGGAAAGGAAATACTTAAGAGGTAAGATCAATAGGACTTGACTGACTGGATAAGTGGATTAAAACAGAAGCAACATTTTTCTCTCTGGTTTGAACTATTGGTGAACTAATTCAGTGATTCCACTGAAGACAGAAGAAATGGAGAGAGTCAGGTTTTGGGAGAAATTGATGGGTTCAGGGTCAAGGTATCCAAGAGCCATTAGGTAACTTGAGGTATGTACTTTGTGTGCTTTAGATAAAGACTGGACTGGAAATACATGGTTGAAGCCATCAGCATATAGCTCATAACTGAAACTGAAAGGATGAGATTCTCTAGAGAGATCATATAATGGAAAAGATGAGGGAGCCTAGAACTGAGCTTGTAAGAACATCAAATTTAATGGAAATTCAGAAACATTAGAGCCACAAAGAGACTGAGGTAGCATGGTCAACACTTGTTCAATGGATGTTATTGGTAAATCACTAAGCATTGCTCAACTTTTATCACAACCTTGTGAAAGAGCCTCAGGGGAAACAAATCTCTGTGAAGCAGAACAGTCATTACAAGATCCTTGTGACCCAAACTGATGCATATCCTGCAGCCATTTCAGAATTTCTAGACTTTTATCAGAAAAAGAACATCTCGTTTAGAATTGAGATTAAACAGGAAAAGGATAAAGAGAAGGCTGTGGATTTAATAGGATAAAGAGTCCCAAAGAGAGAATAATCATTAATCTGAAGAGATGGCAAGTTATTTCACACTCTTTGGAAAGGGACAGCTAGATGAGACCGGTTAATGAGCTGTCAAGGAGAGCTGGCTTCCTCTGGCACTTTCTGGGATCCCTCTTACCTCCAGAGGGGGCTGGGATGGGCACGGTGGTTTGGCAGAGGTGAGGCTGAGCAGACTGGGAATTCCTTAGCAATAGTCATCATAACATCTTAAAAGAGGGCTCCTCCATTTCTTAGCCTCAACAGTTCCTGACTCATTCTCAATGGGGACTATCAAGGAAGAGATGTTTTGTTTGACAAACTTCACCTACTACTTCCTAAACTTATATAGACTACTGATAGGCCTTGTCTGTAGAGACAGATAATTAGACTATACTAATCTTAAGCGAAAAGCAAAAATAAAATCTCATGGTGTTTATAATAACATAATGAGATTGGCTGAGTCAGAATGATGATGTCATACTGGTGATAGTTCTTATCTGAGTGTTTCCAGGTGGCAGGCCCTGGGGCAAGGACTTTATGCATATTCTGCCATTAAATCCTTGCAAGCTTACACATAATCTTCACTTCCAAAGAAATATAGTCCCAAAATTTACATATTCAGATACTCTTATTTCTAATGTTATTTACCCTTACATGTATATTTTAAGTGAATTAATAAATATTGATTTTTTTTCTAGGCTTTAATTTGATTGAGTACCTCTATCTACAATTGCTAACTTATATGTCAAAGCTTAAGACTGTAGTTTGTGGTGGACGTTGACGGTCAAAGGAGATAACTTTCCTTTAGTTTAGTTTAGGAAACTAGTATTTCTCTAAACCTATTTGAACCCAACTTAAAACTTCATTTCTTTAAAAGTTTTGTGCTATGGCATTAAAGGTGTTCTGGGTCTGGCCGAAGACACTAATGATTCTATAAAGAAAAATCATTAAGGAATCACCAAATCAATTATTCTTATAATTGCAATTTCAGGTTACATTTTTCTAGCATTAGAAAGTTTTGGAGTCTACTAACTAGAGGATTAATTCCTAGGAGGAAAAAAAAAAACTGCTGCTCTTTTGATTTGTTGCATAAGTTTGTCAACCTCAGAGAAGTACATTTAAGAATTCTTAGCACTATTAGTAAACTCCTTAAATTTCTATCTACAAATTTATTTTTATTATTATTATAAGGAGCTGTAATTTTTGTGGCTTTGTTTTGTATTCCTTTATATACTACTATGAAAATTTAAAAAAGATAAACTGTGTTGCACAACTCAAGTTGACAAGAGTGAACATGACCTGGCTGCATTAAATCTTTGAGATCCATTTGTTTCCATGAGTTCCTTCATTCTCATCCAGTGTGTGCTTCTGACTTTTTTCGGAGGCCAGGCCTCATGATTCATCTCTGATCTTATCCAGCCTTCTTCAGATGTCTGCGAAGAAAGGACAGGATAAAATTAGGTTACCCTCTGCAAGGAGAGCAGTGCACCTCCTTCAGACCAGAGTTGATGGATATCTCCAATAAACAAAGTGACATCTGTGAGACCAGTTTCTTCTTGATCTCCTCCTCTTCCCTAACTACGGCATCTTAGGTGTGCCTGCTATTTTCTCCGTAACAACTTTGCCATAGATATTTTTGCCACAAGCATTTTTGCTGCAGACATTCTCTCTGCATAACTGATTGGCTGGCTGTAAAAGATGAACTAACTCGCTGATGACACCAGTTATTTCTATCGACTTGATAGAAAACACAGTGATAAAACTTACTGGAAGAAGAGAGCGTCGAGCCAGACTGCAGCCTATACTGAAACACAGCAACACAGCAGCTTGCAAATGCTTTGGTGAGCACAGTCATCCCTCCCTCCCATCAACACCAAGTTTAGCAAGCTGTGGCAAATACAAAAGAGGCAGCTAGTCACTCATCACAGTCTTCAAGAGCATAGACTGTTAATTCTTTAGCTGATTTAGATATAACAACTTGTTCTCTCATGCCACCTTTACCAAATTTATCATGCAAAGTTGGAAGTTGGAAGCAAAAGAAGCATCAATCTCCTCCTATCCCTCCACCAAAAAAAGAAATAGTTACATGATTCCTGATGAGTATAAATTTCTGGAAAATGGTGAACATTCTTTTGCTATTCAATAGTGGGGAATATGATGTGGGCAGAATTTTGGTATTTGGCACAGAATCTGGCTTGGATAATTTGGTGAAATATAAGGACTGGGTGTGGTATGGAACATTTAAATGGAGCCTAGATCGTATTACATGTTTCATTATGTCCTTTTTAATGTTCCTCTTTTACTTTATTTTTTGTTGTTTTATCTTTTATGGCCAAATTGCTTTATGGCCAATTATTTATGCAGAGAAAACACTTGCTGCAAAGATGTCTATGGCAAAGATGCTTACGGCAAAAGTACCTAGAACTCATCTGAGGCTCTTTTGTTGGCTATATTTTCACTATCACCCGAATAAAATGGATGCTTTCCATCCTTGCTTATTTTCCTGAGCAATATTCTCCATAAGCATAGCTCCCAATCCCTAGGAGGTTGCTCATCTCAGGTCACATATCTTCAGGTTGCCTTTTAGACATCCCCCTGGATAATCTGGAAGTAACTCAAACTCAACATGTGCTGAAATGAATTCCACACTTTCTCTGCATATCCTCATCATTGTGCTTTTTCCCTCATTTCAGTTAAGGGCTTTCAAAGTCACCTAATCACAAGAAGGCTTGTATCTATTACAATGCTTTTGGCAGTAAGTCATGGAAAACACTGATTCAACTGTAAGGAATTTGTTACCTCACCAAATAAATCTAGAGTACTTCATGGCTGGTTAATTCACTGTCTCAATATCATCATCAAGGACCTAGGTACTTTCATCTTTCCATGTGGCCATCCTTGGCATATGTACTTCTTCTGTAGACTAGTTGTGAATTGACTTCAGCAGTTCCAGATTTCACATCGTCAAGATGATACAGTCATACATTGCATAATGACATTTTGGTCCACAAAGGACTGCATATATCATGGTGGTCCCATAAGACTAGTACCATATAGCCTAGGCATGTAGTAGGCTATACTATCTAAGTTTGTGTAAGTACTGTAGGGGAGGAAGAAATTTTCATCTACCCTGCTAGGTTCTTCTGGCTAGTCTAAGAATTAAATTTACATGAGGCAAAGTAACAGGAGAAAAACAAACAAAAGTTTAACAACATGTATACATGGGAGAAAACCAAGAAAACCAAGTAACTAGCTAAAATGGCTAAAGCCCTCACTTTAAATACCATCCTCAGCTAAAGACAAAAGAAGATGTTGGGGCTGGAGAGAGTCAGGGACTTCAAAGCGAAGGAAGACAATTCACAGGTAGGTGACAAGGAGCAAACATTTGGAAAACAAGTGTTTGGCCACACAGAAACAAAAGAACACAGAGGGAGCCCAACAAACAGGCTTTTTTAGTTTCCTCCCTGTCCACCACCTAGTTCGTGTTATGCTAAGGTGATAGCTGCTTCCTGAGACAGGGTTTTATATCTGAAGTCTTGTAGGCAGTTAAGGGAAAGTAACAAGAAAAACTTTCTGAGTCTTTTGTTTCTTAAAAATAATCAGCCTAGAGGTTAGCCCAGTTGGCATAGTGATTAAGTTAGCACACTCCACTTCAGTGGCCTGGGGTTCACTGGTTTGGATCCTGGGCATGGACCTGTGCACCACTCATCCAGCCAGGCTATGGTGATGTCCCACATACAAAATGGAGGAAGATTGGCACAGGTGTTAGCTCAGAGACATTCTTCCTCACCCAAAATAAATAAATAAATAAATAAATAATCAGCCTAAAATAATCTTCATGTTAAAAAGACACATTTGGGAGTGCAAATTTTGTTCTCCTTCAGTACACTCTGTGACGTCATACAATGGGGAAATCACCTGAGGTCACTTATCTTAGAACATATCCCTGTCATTATGTGATGCAACTGTATCCAGGGACAGAAAAAGGGGCTTCCTCTTCATTGTGACGTTCCCCCGTTTTTCTTTTCAGAGCTGAGCGCCTCCTCTTTGCTTCTACCATGGGAAATGAAGTCTAGAAAAGGAGAAAATGGATTTGGGAAACACACAAGTATTCTTTCTCTCAGTTTTGATGTCATTAAGCCATAATTCATGATTGGAGAGTTCTGCTTCCATCCATAATGGAGTACCTGGTAGAAGACTTGCCTTCCCGCCATAAATAACTAGAACACTGGATAAAATGTAACATTGGCAACAAGGGTTGGACAATAAGCTGCCAGAACTGTGTTGTCTGAGAGAAGGGAAACAAACGAGGTGAACCCAGAGAGTGTCCTTACTTTCTACCTGAAGGCACTTACCTGACAATGGTCCACGTAGCAAGAACCCAAACAGAGCACTTCATTCCTACTGAGTTGGGGAGGTAGAGGCTGGAGTTCAGGGATGCAGAGATGGCTGGAATGTGCAGGGCTGACCACCAGTGAGGCAGGAGAACGCTCTGTGGAGAAAGACCTCCACATTTCTGCACTGAGGTCTTTGAGTCTGTTGTTGGATACTAAACTGTGCAGGCCTAGGCTAAAACTCCATGAAGCTGGGCAGAAAACCACCAGGTGATGGCGGAGCTGTACGCTGAACAATTCCTAGAGCTCACATAGAATTTGTGTTTGGGGTAAAGGATTGTGCATCTTTACCTTCCTGAGGCACGTATAGCAAGTTGATGGAATCAGACCATCAAGAGCCAGGTGCTATATATTCACAGAGCGTCGGTTCTAAAGACTGAATATTGTGTTGTCAGCTCCTGAAAATGATAACAAGCCCCCACTGTATTTGTGTTTCTCTGGCCACCATACCTGATCCTTCCTCTCCCATTTTAGCATAAGTGGGAAAAGCAAAGATAAGCTGAGTTGAGTTTCATGTTTAACGCTGAACTTCCTTAAAGGATCTAAGCAAAGAGCAAGTTGATGCAGTTTTGTTTGTATTTAAATCCACTCGATGCACCTTTCTGAGGTTCTCTAATCCTCGCGCATACTGAGAGCCACGTGCCGGGTCATCCAGCTGGTGAGAATAAACAACCATTCAGGGCTTTTGGCTTTCTGTGCATGTGAGTCACGGAGGGGTGCTTGTTGGAGTGTTAAGAAAGATAAACACATGGCAGCTCTCTAAAGCCTGTTTCTGGAAACCCAGCAGGAGGGAACAGATAGCCATTGTTCAGAGCCTGCAAAGTGTTACGAGGCTGGAGTCGGACGTACATACTTAGGGACTTCTGATGGGTCAGAAATTGAAAATGCTTGTAATTAAACAGAAATTAAACCAGTGGTTTAAACCAGAGAGTTTTTGGGGGAAAAAGACAGAGTGACATGAGAGCAAGAAGAGAGGGGCGAGGTCAAGGATTGCCAAATTCAAGTGGATCAGGAATTCTCATAAGAAAACAAAACACTGGAGAAAACCTGATTTCCCCTGAAACAGACTCGACAATGTCCATGAGAAAAAAAGAATTGCCAGGGGCTGGCTCCGTGGCCGAGTGGTTAAGTTCGCGCGCTCCGCTGCAGGCGGCCCAGTGTTTCGTTGGTTCAAATCCTGGGCGCGGACATGACACTGCTCATCAAACCACGCTGGGGCGGCGTCCCACATACCACAACTAGAAGGACCCACAACCAAGAATATACAACTATGTACTGGGGGGGGCTTTGGGGAGAAAAAGGAAAAAATAAAATCTTTAAAAAAAAAAAAAGAATTGCAGAAGCCTTTTTTCTAGAGGTGAATCGACAACTCTTCTCCTCCATGGCAATGGCTGCCTTGATAACACAATGTAGTGCGTAGAATTACCGAGTCCTGCTCTGCCAAGGAACCCCAGAATAACATCTTTCTGTGGAAGCTTGTGCATGCCTTCAGCCTTTTGGATTCTGCACATCAGTGAAAGCACTTGGGAGACCATGTAAATCTAGCACTGCCTTTGATGCAAGTCACAGCGCCCCTGCCCTGGGCCCTGCGCTTCAAGCCCCGCATATCATGAACACATGATAAATAAATTTAGTAAAGAAACATGGGTGCCCTTACTATGGATCCAGTCCTCAAACACCCATGCTTGTGACTAACATTGTTCAGGCCCCAGGGAAATGCTTGAGTCTCCCTTGTGCCCTGCGTCCTAGAAAAAGTGATTGCGTCTGGGTCGCTGTTGCTGTTGAAGAGAGACTCTGCTCTGGATCGGAGGCAGGATTGGAACAGAAGAAGCCCTCAGGTAAGAGAAAATATATTAAGTAACTTATCAGATCCCTCCTCTCAGATAATATTCGTAGACACCCCTTCTTTCATAACAGGTGCTCTTTCCCAGTGGTGCTGAGCAACCATTCTTCTTTCTGTTGTTCCTGCTCCAATTCGTGGTTCCAGAGATACTCGCAGACTAGGGTGGCATTCATAAAAGTTACGTATGGTGGCTGTGGAACATTTTGCAATATTAAACAATTCATATTACTTTTTAACTTCTATACCTATCTTATCAGTCATGCAAATATTGTTGGGCCATAACACCCAGATATGCACAGTAAAAATTAATGTGCTTGTCTTTGATAGTTTGCTGACTTTCAGTCGTGTAAAGCTATAGATTTATACATATTTCCTATTTTGTCAGTATGACAGTTACATATGTCAAGGTAAGAGAATAAAACATTTTTTTTGCAGTGTGTTGGCTTGATTTGTAACAAATATTAAGACATATGGTATGTTGGCCTTTAATTTCACTCTTAAGTTGAGCCCTGTGACCCTCACTCCTGTGCCTGTCTGACCACACTTGGCCCAGAACCATCCAAGTGACCAGAGTTCAATGACCTGGCTTACCAGGACTGACATGTCAATGGGGAAAGCAAACGGTGTCCTCTCAACCTGAAAATATCTTACTCTTCACTCAGAAAATATTGTCGCGTGCCTTGGGTCCTGGTGATATAGCTTTCTTTCTAAAGATTTTCTTTTCCTTGAAAAATCAATAATTTTTATGTCCTGCATCTTGAAAAGTTTTGTCATTGAAATTTCCATGCCGTAAGGTGCAATACAGGACATCTGCAGAATAAACTCTGGTCCTGTGTATAGAAAGACTTGGGGAAATTCTCACTTTTCAAAGGTTGCTCCTTACTGTCCACAAGGCTCTATAACTCCACCCCTCATTTAGCAGGACTCTAGAAATACTGTTTTATGAAGTATATATGTGGATAATAAAATAGGGTGTCATATTAGTCTATTTGTATGTATACACACACCAGACACAAATATATATTAGATATATGTTTATAGTGAATTTATTTCTGTAAATAAACTAAAATAATGAGAGAAGGAGTAACAAAAAATGTTAAATCTACATTGAGAGCTGATGTAGTGCCCAGGAAAAATTTTTCTATGATACTAAGTAAGAGCTATCTCTTAGGGCAAGTCGCCCATGGTAGAGAGAATGTAGTGGTTTGTTCTCAAGGTCAAATAACAAAGATTGGACCCCACCCTAAAGGAGAGTCCAGCAGCTAGGCTGAGGCGTCCCTGCCTCCTGCTACTCCTTTTCACATTACTAATTAGATGATCGAATCTTTGATTGAGCCATTCAACAGGATTCATCTCCACTAACAAGAGACTTACCTGAGATTCCAGGTTCCAGGATGCATGCCTCCACTCTTCCCTTCTCTTCCTACAAGTCCAGAACTCTTTGGACCTGTCCTGCTGCTTGATTTTGTTCTCCATTATTTTTTAACTAGTCGGGATAAAGACTTATGCCTTTTCTTCTGAAGAAAATTTAAGAAATCTGAGTAGTGTCTTGATCCAAATTCAATAAGCCTTGCCCTTTAAACCATAACTAAGAATATCACTGCTAGAGATTCTGTCTTCATTCCTAACATGCTTCAGAGACTTAGGATAAACCGTGTGGATAATGATATTTAAACTTTAAGAGAGAATATAACATTTGGCTTTAAACATAGGCCTGGTTTTTCCTAAAAGTTTGTGTGAAACACAGTGTCAAAGCACATGAAAAGATGTCCAGAGACAGCCCTGATGGCCTAGTGGTTAAAGTTCAGCATGCTCTGCTTCGGTGGCCTGGGTTTGGTTCCAGGGTGCAGAACCATACCACTTGTCTGTCAGCAGCCATGCTATGGTGGTGGCTCACATAGAACTAGAAGGACTTACAACTAGAATATACAACTATGTACTGGGGCTTTGGGAAGGAAAAAAAAAAGAGAGAGGAAGATTGGCAACAGATGTTAGTTCAGGGTGAATCTTTCCTACAATGAGCTATCACCTCACTCCCATCAGAATGCCTATTATTAAAAAATAAGAAATAACAAATGTTGGGGAGGATGTGGAGAAAAGGGAGCCCTCATACACTGCTGGTGGGAATGCAAACAGGTACAGCCACTGTGGAAAACAGTATGGAGCTTCCTCAAAAAATTAAGAATAGAAATACCATATGACCCAGCTATTCTACCTCTGGGTATTTATCTGAAGAACATGAAAACCCTAATTTCAAAAGATATATGCACCCCTATGTTCATTTCAGGATTGTTCACAATAGCCAAGACTTGGAAACAACCTAAGTGCCGACCAACAGATGAATGGATAACAAAGATGTGGTATATATGTGTGTGTATGTATATATATATATATATATATAGTACAGTGGAGTTCTACTCAGCCATAAAAAGACAAAATCTTTCCATTTGCAACAACATGGGTAGAACTTGAGGGCATTATGCTAAGAGAAATAAGACAGAGAAAGACAAATGCCATACGATTTCACTCATATGTGGAAGGTTAAAAACAACACTATCAATGAACAAACACATAGAGACAGAGATCAGATAGGTGGTTACCAGAAGGGAAGGGGTGGGGGAGGGCAAAAGAAGTAAAAGGGGACATGAGTGCAGTGATGGATGGCAATCAGACTTTGGGTGGTGAACAGATATAGTATACACAGAAGTTGAAATGCGATGTACACTTGAAATTTATATAATGTTATAAACCAATGTTACCTCAATAAAAAATTGATTAAACAAAAAAATAAAGTAATAAAGCTTGCTTTCCAGTGAACTTAGTAGCGTTAGATTTACTCATAACACACAAGATTTTTTAAAAGTGGTTTAAAATTAATTGTATTTTAAGAAACATTTGGCAGTTTACATGATTAGGAGGTAATTATAGACACTCTCCCTTAAGTGTCTATAAATCAGATTATTGATTTCCAAGACACCATCGTCTGTGTAATAGAGAACGTCATCAACTCTGCTTCATTATTATTTTACTACTTTTTTGTATATTTATTTCATAAAGCCCTTTGGACTGAAAATCTCATTGTAAAATTGTCAACATGAGGGGCCAGCCTGGTGGCGCAGGGTTAAGTTAGCACACTCCATTTCAGTGGCCCAGGGTCCACAGGTTTGTATCCCACATGCAGACCTACGCACCGCTTGTCAAGCGATGCTGTGAAAGGCATCCCACATATGAAGTAGAGGAAGATGGGTACGGATGTTAGCTCAGCACTAATCTTCCTCAGCAAAAAGAGGAGGATTGGCAACAAATGTTAGCTCAGGGCTAATCATCCTCGAGAAAAAAAAAATTGTCAAACATGAAAATGATCTTCAAATAAGACTTTTGTTGCTGTTATGATTTTTTTCTCCATAAGATTTGAATTATACATAATAATGAAAATCCATATCTATTTTCATTATTTCCTTCTCCTCCAGGTTTCAATACTAAGCCTCTATTTTCTGTATGTCTTGTCTCCTTTTCTCTTAAGCCATTGTATATAGTCCTTTGTTTTCTGATTCTCAAATATACATGTCTTTCTTGAGCATTCATTTATGTGTCCCAAGAGGTTTTATAGGCATTTCTATTGATTTTTTTCTCCAACCTGGCTTGGTTCTCACTTCCAGAGCTTTTCTACAAGAGTCATTTGCTTCGTAACTTCTTTATGTTAATGAAAACCTATGTGGTTGCTTCTACGTTTTTGATTATTGGGCCCTTCTGCCAGTTCCATCCTTTCCATTCCTTGCCTCTTCACTCCTACAGTCAGAATGTTTTTACTGATAACTTGCATGTGGCTATCAAACCTAATTAATCTGACCATTTCAACACTCAAAGTCTCTAGCTTGGTTCTTTTCCCCATTATTTACCCAAAATCATGCCAGATATGATAAACTAGGGCCTCTCAGCCAAAGGAAGCTGTGCTTCTATATTTCCTAACTTAAAAATCTTATTAACCAAAAATAAAATCCTTCAAATTTTTTTTATAACTGCACGTCTAGATTGACCTCACCAATCTTCACATTTCGTCTTCTCTTTCCTCCCAAGAGTTACACTCACTTAGCAAAATCATCCTCTTCTCAGACCGTCCCCTCTAGTAACTCTACTTGGCTTTTGGAATAAGTCATGTGGACCTCTCATTCCTCTTTAATTCTCTCACACACTGTTCTAGTCAACAAAGCTCTGCCAAATTTCAATTCAAGTTCTCCTTCACCCTGGGAATGGAACTGGGAGAAAAGAAGCTGCCCTGTGCTGCCTCTTTATCTGGAAGATTTACTTCTCTTCCTAAAGTGGGGTCATCCCAATTCACTCCTTTCTCCCCCACTCCTCCTTTCAGGCGGATTTTCCAGGTGTCAAGGCTCCAGCTCAGACCAATACCACCACTCATCCATGGTTTTTAAAACTCCAGTTATACCAATGAAGAACCCCCAGTGCTGCAAATGCTGTAACTTGTCTCCTGTCAGACTATTCCATAGATGTTGGTATGCACGTGTCTTAGCTCTCCAATGAGATTATAAATCCCTTTAGGACAAGAACTGAATCTTTTCCTTTGACTTTCAAACCAAATGCCATACCCAGTGAATGATAAAATCAACTTAGAGAGTTGCGACCAGCACTAAAAATAAATCAAATATAAGCAATGACAACATATCCCAGAGGATTGTGATACTTACTAAGGGTAAGAATTAGCCAAGATATGGAAACAACCTAACTGTCCATGGATAGCGGAATCGATAAAGAAAATGAATGGGTAAAGAAATATATGTAATAGACTACTATTCAGCAGTAAAAAAGAAGGAAATTTCGCCAATTTGTGACAATATGTTTGGACCTTGTGGACATTATGTTAAGTGAAATAAGTCAGATAGAGATAACAAATAACCATGGGATCTCACTTAGGTGGGGAATCTAAAAATCAGAAAACCCCTCAACTCACAGATGCAGAGAATAGACTGGTAGTTGCCAGAGGCAAGGGGTGGGGGTTGGGTGAAATAGGTGAAGGGGCTCAAAAGGTACAAACTTCCAGTTTTAAAATAAGTCACGAGGAATATAATGAACAGCATACTGACTATAGTTAACAGCACTGCATTGTGTATTTGAAGGTTGCTAAGGGAGTAAACCTTAAAAGTTCTGATCGACTTAAAAGAAACAAAATTTTGTAACTATGGATGGGATGGGTGTTAACTGGACTCACTGTGGTGATCGTTTTACCATACATACAAATATTGAATCATTATGTCGCACGTCTGAAACTAATAGAATGTTATATGTCAATTACACCTCAGCTGAAACAATAAAATAAATTCAGAGATGGGAAAGAAGAGTAGCAATAGTTTTGGGAAGCGTTTTAGTGCATGTGCACTGGGTCATAACCCGAATTTTGAGAACCACTGCACGACAGCGTGAGGACACACTAGGTGCTTGGTATTTGTCACTTAAGTTGTTGAAAGAAGAGTTGAGGAAAGATTTGGAAGAAGCCTGTCTGTGAAATTACGAGGGTCTTCCTGTGGCTCTTGTTCTTTGGCCCATCAGGCTAAGTGTGGGGTCTAAGCAGTCTCTTAGGTTGCTTCCTCAGCCTGGTTGGGTGCCTCCTTCCCTTGCTGAGAACATGTGGATGTGCCACAAACTCCCTGAGGGGATTCATATGCTGCTGTAGCCTCAGGGTGGACACAACCCGTAAACCCTACCATGGGTTCTCTATCACTCCTACGGGGAGTGAATTATTATTGACAAAGTGCTAAATTCCACAACCTTCAATTTATTTTAGCAAATGTTCATGGAGTGCCTCCTCTGTGCCGGGATTTGTGTGGACTGAAGATGCAGAGTTGAATCAGACACAGGTTACACCTTAGAAGAGCTTATGATTTAATCCAGGAGCTGACAGACTATAGCTCCTAGGCCAAATCTGACCCACAGCCTGCTGGTTTGAATAAAGTTTTATTGGAACTCAGCCAGGCTCATTCGTCTGTATGGTTTACGGCTGCTTTTGCATAGCTGTATAGAATTGAGCAGTTGCGACAGAGATCATATGGCCCACAAAGCCTAAATATTTACTAAAAAATATCTGTGAAAAAGTTTGCTAATCACTGATCTAGTAAAACGCAAGATTTGTTTAAAATAATACATTTTTCTATGAGATTTCCATATGCAAAAGTACCAGATAAATCAAGAGCAATGTAATATTTTCCTTATTTTTATGACTAAGCAACATAGATCACTGGTCTGATGGGGCAGCCTTAAGAGGATTCAAGAAGTGGCCCCTTTCAAAAAGCTGGTGAGAGAAAAACATGATCTTAATGAAATGACGTTTCACATTTTTCTGTCTGACACATACATAATCACCCTGCTCAGAGCTTGGATGTCCGACTGCAAAGTGCCAATATTATCACAAAAATTTCCAGAGCTAAATCAACTGAATATGAGATCAGGGATCACCGAGGGCCTGCCCACAGCCCATCGTCATATGCTCGGCTCTAAAATTTTTGAGCAACATTAATTGGAGAAATTAACTTCACATTAAAATCTAGGTCCTCTGAGATTCTCTTGAAAAATCCCATTTGGCAGCACGAGGCTTCCATTCCTGCCTGAGGAAAGCCCGCTGGAGCCGAAAAGCAGCTCCCGTGTTTGGACGATGCATACACTCTCCAGACTACCCCAGTCTCTACTGCTCTCAACTATTTCCCTGCCTCCAGCTTAAGCATCAGTTGCCATTTACAACAAGCTTACAGTGCGACTTTCTTCAGTAAAGAAATTTCTCTGTGACTATTCTCTTTTAAAAGTACTATAACAAGATTAATCAAGAAGATTGCATATTAAAAAAAAAGTTTTCTTACGTATTTCATATGCAAGCAAAGGGCATGCCATACTGACTTATGTTCTTTCCTTGCCCCTGTAAAAATGGTAATTTCACATCTCACAGCCGTACAGAAAAGCAGAACTGAAATGTGGCTTAGAGCAGAGCTCTCTAAAGAGATATGAACTGGCCCCAGGGAGTGTCTAAAATAAACTATTGAGGTTTGGAGAGAAAATATTAGAATTGACATACTTTATGTCCTTTTTAATTTGTATTTTATATATTTTGTAAAGTATACGTAAAAATATATGTATAAAGCAGTACATATATTTATGTATATATGTACACACACAGCTGGACGAATATTGGAATTTCTTTTAGTGATTGTGCAGACTTTAGTCTTGGGAATCTGGAAGGGATCTGAGAGATCATCATACCCAAACCTTCATTTTACAAATAAAGATTCTGCAGCCCCTGGAAGTGGAAATTTCTGGTCAAAGGCATGTTAGCCACAGAGGCCCCTCTCTCCTAACTCCCATTTCAGTGCCGTTTCGTCTCCAGTGTACTGCCTGCCTTCTTAATGAAGCCTACTTGAGAAAATGAGACCAACATGGTGCTCAGTAATGCCCCTGACATAGCTGGGCAACTTATGGGAAACTGTCAGACTTGTTCCTCCAACATAGCACAAATTTCAACTGTTGATACGTAGAATAGTTTCTTTTTTGGTGAAAAGTGGCATCTGGTCAATTTCCCCACTGCCAGTAGAGGCCGCCTGCTCTTGTCGCATTCTCATTGGCCAGCTCTCATGGGCCAGCATCTGCCTTCTTTTCCTGTGGAAATTAAATAGAAGGGCAGGAGAAAGGACATATTTGGTAATGTTACGCTCCTCAGCTTCCTGCTCAGGGCTGTCTCAGCTGCAAAATGTCAAGGGAAAAAATATCCCTCCAACTTGGAATGAATTCCAGACAGACCCTGATGCCTGCAAATTTGTCAGAGGGAGCCAAGTCCAGCAAGCAGAACATGAAGAAGGCTCATTATTCGGCTTCAAGAGACGCTCAAATAATCAGACACTCTGGTATTTATGATTTTCCCCATTTCAGATGGTCTGTAGTTCACAACGTTCCCCTCCCTTTACCGCTGATTCTGAGCTTCCTTTTAAATTAAACCTCAACAGTTATAAAAAGACTCTCACATTACTTGTAAGCCACAAGCACTCCTGGGAGACACCGTTCCTACAGGGCCGCTCAGTGCTGGAGAAGGGCGGTTTTTCTTGATTTTTAGTGTGGGGAGGGCAGGCCAGGAAGTCAGACTCGCTTCACCTTGACCATGCCACGGTCCTCATCTAGTTTCGACAACTGTGCCAGGACCGCCTGCTACTCGCTGCATCTGATATGATGAGCTTTACTAAAAGCTGGTTATTTCATTCCGTTGACTTTCTTTTTCACTTTAGCTAGTTTTCATCATGGAGCATGGAATAACCAGAAAGTTTTTCCTGACACTCCTGGTTTGTGAATACACCAGGACTGTTTGTAAGGTTGAGTTTTGGGGGATCTTAGTCTTTTCCTGGCATTCAGTCCGTTTTCTTTCTCTTTTAAAACCATTGCCACATGCTGGCAAAAAGGCAAGGAAACAGAACTTGTAATCCAAACCTCATTAAATTGCTACATACGCATTTTCCCTTCTACTTCTTGCTCTTCATTTCGAAATGCCACGGATTGTGTTTGTACTCGGTCACCTTGAATCCTTATTTGGGTTCTCCAACAGGCACGAGGGCATCCAAAGATCAGTTTTAGCAAGCAGTGGAAGTGCCCACATGAGGAATGGGGTGTTCCGTCTTCACATGTGGTCTCCATGAATAAGGGTCTTCTTTCTTCCTTTTCCTAAACTGTCCAGCATCTCAACTCTGGTTTTGCTCCTCAACAGTCTCAGGTTTGTGCTACTTCCATGGTGATCAACTGTTAGGTCATAAACATTAGATTGTGGCATCACCAAATGAGTCAGATGGGAGGAAGCTGGGCTGGAAATACAGCTGCAAGCCTCTGTTGACAGATGGATGCCTTCTTAATCACAGCCTGCGTGGGTAAAGGGAAAGACTGGCCTGGCCCAACCCCCAGCATTGATTCACAAACTCAGACTGCTCTGGAGGAGGCTGGGAAAGCCCATCCTCAGGGAATACCGCTTTGTCCCCTTCCAGGTCTCTCACAGGACATCCACTAAGAGGAGGGGGAAAGTGAAGAAGGAAGCTCTTTCCGGTCACTTTTTGAGTGTCAGCAAAGTAAACCGACTTTCATTTTCTTTTCAAAATCCTATATGGTTCCCTCTCAAATGGCTTATATTGTTAGCATTGTCTGTTTCTTGGTGCACTCATTTTTGACAGGGTTACTGTTCCATTTTGTCTGCCTTGTCTTAAAAAGGGGATCATAAGAGCTCGGCTTTACAAAGTAGGAAATAGGACTAGACACTACCGTTAGGCTCCCTTTTGTCAATTTTGCCTCTCTATTAAGCTCTGGGTACTACAGGAAAGATTCCCCTTTCACCATATTTTTGAACACAATTCCATGAATCTATATTTCACGTTAAAAGAATTTGTTTAATATTTCCAAATTGGGGGTTTCAGAGGCCACTATGTCAAGAGCTGCAGTGCACTAAGCTGCTAGGAAACTGGTCATCGAGAGAAACAATGCCCTTCCCTGTGTCCACTATCAAGAACTGCTCAGTATTCCTGCCAGCCTGTTAGCCTTTATCGTCCAGTCATTTTAGACCTGAAAGAGAACATTCCATCAGGGGATCATGTTCTATCATTTCACTGGAATGCAATGTAAGACCACAGAAATGCTAGTACAAACAAATTTACCATGGCTCAGATTAATAATAGATAGCACTCGAATGGTCTGCCCCAGTTATATTCCCTCTATGCTAAGGATAGAATAGACAAAAATAAGAGGAAAATCCAGCCAGGAGACTCAGACATAAGGAAGAACTTCTGGCGTTAAAGACATAGAAGAAGCTGTGAAGTTTGCCTCTTGGGGAGAATCTGTAAGATGAGCCTGGAAGAGCATATTTGAACGATTAAGATATGGTTCCGACTGGAGATGGAGGACCAGATTACACGATTTCCAAGGTTTTCTTCAAGACACAAGATTCCCAAAGTTGTTGAAAGGTGACTCCTTGCATTACTGCCCGCTATTAAGATTGTTATTCATGATCAGGCTACTTTTACATAACAAAGTCAGATTCTCCTGGTTGGAAGATAACTGAGGCGTTGTTCATTCCATCCCTCGTGTTTCACTGATGAGAAGACCTAGGCACAGAGAGGTCATTGTCAGATAGCCAACAGAAGAGCTGGCCTAGAACACACACCCTTTTGGCTCCCTGGGCTGTTTACTTTATTACACCATATTTTTACTAATCGTATAAATCTAAGATGTAGCTCCATTTTATAAAAATTTTGTTTATTTCATGAGCAGCACTGAGACAGAAATATGAGAATCTCTGGGAATTGGCATGGCTAAATACTACAATTTAGAAGGATAGTTTAGGCAAAGTACAAAAGAGGAAATGCTATTTAGATGAGCTCATTTCTACTCACTAAAAAAATTAAAAAATTAAACTCGAGATCCAATAACTTTTCCCTTCACTTAGCCCCACACCAGAAGCTCACACAGCAACTCCCCAGACAAATCTGTTTCATATATTGCTTCTCCCGAACTCAGGAATTTCTTTGATATCTAATCTCGAGTTTATTAACTTCCCTGAGAAAAAGTTCTATTTCGTCTCTACAAATGTAAAATTGTACCTAATTATACTTCTCTTGTTGTATAATCCTTTAAATGGATAATGCTGCCTGATCTTAGAAGACATTCAACAGCTTTAATTTCTGTTATAAATTCCTTCCTTCCTTCTTTCCTTCCTACCTTCCAGTCTTCCTTTCTTCCTCTCTCTCCCTCCCTCCTTCTCTCTTTCTCTCCTTCCTTTCTTCCTCTCCTCTTCCCTTCCTTCTTTCCATAGCTCCTTCCTTCCTTCTTTCCTTCCTATTTTATCCAGGAAGGTCCATTTCCAAAGAATCCAGTTGAGTTTTTCCTCCTTTTTCTCCATGGAAACTACATTTGGGGGGCTTCCTCAACCCCACTGTTTATCAGAAGAAGTCATACCTCGCAGATTCATCTCCTTATGAATGACTTGAGGAGTCAGCATTTTTAATACACGGGAAGTAAAATTATATTAAATGACAAAAGTCTCACCTAAAGCTGATATTAATATTACAGTGTCTCTTCTCTTCCCTATTTTGTCCTTTTTAGGTTCTTTCTTGGGCTTATAACAAAATCATACTTTCAGTGGACTCTCCAATGCAGTCTGAGTAGGCAGTTTTCTAGTTGGTTTGATTTACGGGGCTCCAAAAACGATTCTTATCCCAAATGTTTCTTCTGCTGATCAGTCGGCAATTTAAATTCCAATTAATAGACTCCATTGTTCAGGTGAAGACATCATCTTCAGAAAACTGTGCCAGTTGGCATCTGACAGCGTCAAAGTATTAACCTTTTAGCACCCACAAAAATATGGTAGCTTTATATCCTGGATCTCAGCATGGGACAAGGAGAGTTACATTTTCATAATAAATGTAAGTGGCCAAGATTGATTATGCTGGGAAAGGAAGCCCAGGTTAGGCAGTAGCAGAGGAAAATTAATGTAGGAACAAGAGCGGGTGCCAAAGAGACCATCGCTGAATCACAGTGGTCTCTTTACCTGTTTTGGGGGCTGTATTTATATCACTTGTATTTCAAGTGTCCTTAACACTTACTTTTACGTCTGTCTCAAAGATCTTTGCTGTCGCTAATTGATTTGAATCTTCAGATTGAGTCAGAAGTGTAAGTTACATGCTATTAAGTGAGAGTTTGCTAGACCCAGAAGGTCCTTCAAGAATACGCGTGTATTAGACTCAGTGAACAGGTTAAAGGGCGAAGCAAGAGGGGCTGGCGCTCAAATTTCATGGAGGTTTACGTGTGTTAGGGAAGGCAAGCAATGGACAGAATGTAAAAGAAAAGGGAATTTAGGTCATTTTTCAGGTTAAGGAAAAACAAGCTGGGAGAATGAGGGGACTGGCGGTACCAGTGAGAAGCTAAACAAGCATTTTCATTCCCTAAGTGGCCTCTCAGAAAATCATCTCAACTCAGCCCAGTTCAGAGACCATTGTGGCCTTGCTTTCATTTCTGTTCTTTTCAGGTAAAGCCACAAAATTCATTTCCATATATCAGCAAGTTTATTCTTGTGTGCGTGTTTGGGAGTTGATTTTGGAGACACAGATAGCCCTGAGCTATGTGTTATATTTCTAATGTTTACATGATGAAAAATGATCATTGGCAGTTAGAAGTGGCTGTTTATGTCCAGCAGTTTGGAGAAATTCTAGTGATATGCAACCACTATTTTTCAGAAAATGGCATTTTCAAGGATAAAAAGGCTTCTTTCTGAGAAGAAACATTGTTCTAAAGGTTGGATTTTGGAGGTTGGTTAAACTCTGGCAGTTGCACTGCGGAGTGGGGACGAGAACGTCGCGGTGGGTTGGTGGATTTAAACTAAAGCTAGGACTGCTCTCCTTTCCCAATATGGAAAGCTGGGTGCCATCTACGTGGGTCGTTAGGAAAGTAGTAGAAAGAGTCTGAACAGCTCATTTTACTTCTAAATCATGAAGTTTGTACAATAAGAATTTTAAGGATTATTTTGAAATCAAAATTTGAACGCATGCAAAACCCACCCACTGAAGGAACATATTTACCTTGCTCATGAATTAGTAGTTCATTGGATCATTCATTCATTCATTCAACAAATGCTATTTGTAACTACTCTGTACCTACTAACTTGTATTAGTCAGGGTTCTCCAGAGAAACAGAACTAACAGGATGCGTATGGATACACGTGTGTATATGTATATGTACATATATGTGTGTGTACGTATATATACAGAGAAGGAGAGAGAGAAATATGTTTATTTTAAAGAATCAGTTCACGTGGTTGTGGAAGCTTGGCAAGCCCAAAATCTGCAGGGTAGGCCAGCAAGTTGAAGGCCCAGGGAAGGGCTGCCATTCATGTCTGAAGGCAGTGTGCTGGCAGAATTACTTCCTGCTTGGAAAGGTCAATCTTTTTGCTACTAAGGCCTTCAGTTAATTGGATGAGGCGCACCCACATTATGGAGGGTAGTTTGCTTTATTCAAAGTCTGCTTATTTAAATGTTCATATCATCTTTTAAATACTCTCATAGAAACGTCTGGAATAATGTGTGACCAAATATTTGGGTACCACGGCCTGGCCAAGTTGACACATAAGATTAACCATCCCAGAAGTGCCAGGCGCAGTTCTAAGCACTAGAGAAATAGCCATTCTCTCATGGAGCTTACGTTTCAGTGGCATTCAGAAGTTTGAGACATGTTACCATAGACTTTCAAAAAACAACAAACCCAAAGTTAAATCAGTTGGCAGCATTCTTACCCTCACCTACGGATGATGATGATGATGATTTAGACTGAAAAAGTTTATGCAAACTAGTAATTGTAAAGAGAGGTAGGTTGTTGAGTGATGGCAATGCTAGATCATAGGAATCTTTCTGAAGAAGAAAGCATCCTTTTCTCTATCCTATTAAGAGTGGAGGAATAGAGACTATGATTATATGACACTTTTCCTGATACTATTAGAAAATTATGCAGGACATCCCACTGAGGACAATCAAACCTCGAGGCCCATGATAAAATAGTGGACTGGCTGTGATATCAAAGATGTACAGGAGATTTTATGGCTTGTTGTTTGTTTACCTGCAAAGGAAATGTCTGGAAGCCTGCAGGATATATTACACATAGTTTGGCTGCACTTAGAAGAAAGTTTTGGATAGCTGAACTTTTATCTTTTCTAACTTTTATCAAAGAACATCTTGTCTCCTTCCCATATCTATTGGTGAGGCACAGAAATTTTCCATGTATTTTTCACTTTATTATTATTTTATCTTACTTTTTTTTGCCTACAGTTTGTTTTTTTCACTTCATTACACCTGTTTTCAAGTGCTAAGTGAAATCACTCCTTATCCTTGGGAGAAAATGACGGAGAAGAACTGACAGTCATGGAATCTTCCTCTGGATATGGGAGCAGAAATAGCTCTCAAAATAAATCACGGCCATATACAGGTAGCTTCATCATAAGGTGACTGGTGACTTTGGAAGATAGACCCTCCTGCACCCATCCGGGATGAGCATGACCTGAGCTGCCGTCCTCTTTGGGGGTCTGTAATTATAGTACAAAGATGAAGCTGTATCTTTGAAAGTACTGTCCAGATCTCTCCACACTCTACTTTTCCAAATTACTTCAACTGATGGAGTATCTTAGACAAAGTCATAGACTGTCTCTGGAAAGATACTTAGAAGACCTGGTAACATTGTTTCTTTTGTGTGGGGAGCTTGGAACTGTGGGTAAGGGCAGAGCAGAGGCTTACTTCTCAATATACACTCCTTTGTACTATTGAATATTTGAAAATTTACCATATGCATATATTACCTCCTTAAAATTAGATACCTACCCAGCTGGTTAATTAGCTAACTAAATTAATAAAATATAACAAAAAAAAGAAAAGCCAAATAACTGGCAATTGTTAGTATTTAGCTAACAGCTCAATTTAAATTTTAAATCAATTATTACCTCTTCTTTTTTTTTTTTTCCCAGAGAAACTCTGTACCTAAGTAACATTGACCTCCTTGTTCTTCCTTGAATATGCCAGGCACATTTCTGCCTCAGGTTCTTTGCAAAAACAATCTCTAATGCCTGGAAAAATCTCATCTTCGTTATCTGTATGGCTCACTCCTTGTCTACTTAAATCTTGACTCACATAGCACGTTCTCAATAGGGCCTACCTTGACCACCCTATTTGAAATCACAAGCTTAAACCCCAGAATTCCCCATCCGCTTTATTTTTCATAGTAACTATCTTCTTTTAAAGCACTGGATAGGGGGTCAGCCTGGTGGTGCAGCAGTTAAGTTGACACGTTCCACTTCAGTGGCCCAGAGTTTGCCTGTTCAGATCCCGGCACAAACCTATGGATTGCTTATCAAGCCATGTTGTGGCAGGCGTCCCACATACAAAGTAGAGGAAGATGGGCACGGATGTTAGCTCAGGGCCAATCTTCCTCAGCAAGAAGAGGAGGATTGGCGGCAGATGTTAGCTCAGGGCTAATCTTCCTCAAAAAAAAAAAATAAATAAAATAAAATAAAATAAAATAAAGGACTGTGTAATGCGTTTATTTAAATCTTTATTGTCTATATCCCAACAATAGAACTAAGTTCCACGAGGTTTGGGATATTTCTGCTTTATTCACGCTTTTCCCCAGCATCTAAATACTGCCTGGCAATCACAGTTTGTCAGGAAATAATTGTTGAATAAATGAGACAGAGAATGAATGAGTTTTGCTTTCCAAATTTATTATGCTTTATTGAATATTATTAAGCAACTCGAGACTGACATATCTAGTTTTTAATTCTATTAATGGTTATTGTTAAGTTTTTCAAAAATATTGTTTGACGTACATTTTGAAAATAAATAAAGGAATAACCTCTCCTTATTGCAAGGTAAAGTGTACTTTTTCTTCTGTTACTTCTCAACTCTTCTGTCTAGCTAATATTTTCATTTTTGTTAGCAGTACTTTACAATCTAGATTATTGCTATTAAGATATTATTTTTTCTTTATAGATTTTTAACTTCTGAGAATGTTTTGGACATAGTCATCAGTTTTGAACAAATTTACCATAATTGTTTAGATTTATCTATGTTACAAGCTTTCAACACTCATAACCTCAAAGACTCAAGTTTAATCAGCTAGAGTTGTCACCTGGTTACTTCAACCAGGAGAAGATTTAACATAGGAAATTAAGCTTCAAAAAAAATCCACTGGAGGAGTGAGGGCCAGAGCAAGCCACTGTGACCTTTGGGGAACCCAGGAAGTTGCAAGAATCACAAGAAACCATCCCACTGCTCCTGCTTTCCACAGCAGCCGGAAGCACTGAGGCAAGCCACTTGCAGCTTTCCCTGAAGCTACGGTGAAACCCCACCTGCTGTCTGTTGCAGTCCCCACATCGTCCACCTCTGCTAGAGAAACGATAGTGGCCTCTGCTTCTCCCCTTTCTGTGGAGTTAATCTTTCCCAACGTGCTCTGAGATATAAACGGGCAAAGGATTACCATTATCAACCCCCAGGGGTCCCTCGATATGCAGATTTCCATAAGCCTAAAACCTAGAAGAAATACAAAGAAAAGGGAAAGCATATTGAATTCCTCATCAGAATTTCATCCAGATATTTCTTAAGTCCATTCTAGTCTTTTTAGTTTTTGGGCCAAAGGTGTTTGCTAGTTTATCTTGGGGTTTGCCTCGCGTGCACATTCTCTAAGTAAACCCCCGCGATGAGCGCAACATCTCCTCCTTGTTCCTTAATAACCGTGGCATAATAGTCTAGACTGTCTGTATCTACTCCCCAGACAGAAAATACCGAGGTGGGAAATCCCACAGGAACCGTACATAATCCACATAATATGCCTGAACAATAATTTAAGAAAATTAGCAACTATTCTTAAATTAGTAATTGCCCATATTTGCTTATCAATCCTTTCCCTATCAATGTTACCCTGTCTGTAAAGTGAGAAGATAGTGGGACTTATTTGATTGTTGTGAGGATTTAATGAGATTTTATATATGTATATATAGAGAGAGACAGTTTAGAACAGTGCCAGGTTATTATAAATGCATAATAAAAGATAGCTGCTATCATCAGCATCATCATCATCATCATCACTCTTTTCCAGAAAAACTGGTAAGTTTATGGGGTAGTTTGATAGGTTGACCTCATGCTTTATTCTTCTCTGCATCTACGCCTTTGCCGTCGTCTCTTCATGGGCAGAGTGTGGTTCTCCCCTGCTTGAATTGGGACCTGGCCATACGCCTTGTTTTGGTCAATAGCCTATGAGCAGCAGAAGTGACAAAATGTCAGTTCTAAGTCTAGACATTAAAAGCCCTGTATTTCCATTTGCACCCTTGCACTTCTGCCATTGCCATGAGAAGAGTTTCCTTCCAGATTGTTCCCACCCCTTCAGCCTGGGCCCCAGAATGGATACACACAGGTCAGAGCTGCCTCGGTTGATGCACAGAACTGCAGTGAGAAATAAAGCTGTCTGCCAAGCCCAACCTAGGTCATCTGAACCCGATCCCGCCCACATTAGCGTCAGCGATAGTGAATGATCGCTGTTTAGAGCCCCTGCATTTCGGGGTGGTTTGTTAATGGAGCAGTAGTGAATTAATCCACTTCATTTCAGATGCATCCACACAGAAGACCTACCAGTGACGGAGTCAAGTGATGACTCCTGCTCTCTAGCTCAAATGCTGGCCATGGCTGTCTGTGAACACGGCCCAGAGTAGAGCTGCAGGCACTGAGCAAGTGTGGGGAGAGGTAAGGACGGGCGCCAGTGTCTGCCTCCTGTGTTTTTGCCGTCTTCACCAGTCTGCCAGCTGGTGCGGCTGCACCCTTTGGACAAACGATATGGTACCCTGGGCATTAGCCTAAACAGTACCACACATGTGAAGAGCCACAGCTGCTACTTGTTGTGCTTCTTGCTGTTCTTGGCTCTGTTGTGATGCCTGGGGTGGCATAGGTTTCTACACACGAAGTGCGGCTTTCCAAGGATCATAGATAGAAGTTTGATGAATGCAGCCACTAATGATGATGACTGTGGATTTACAAAATTGGTCAGGATCATTTTTGAATAGTTTGATATTTTTTCTCAGAGTAAGAATTTTGCAAATAAATTAATCATATAAAATTGTGATATAACATCAACTAGTTTGTCCTTTCAGGAGAAAATTAAAACCTCACCTAGATAGTTGATGTATTTTTACATTTTTAAAGGCGGGAATATTTATTCTTGGCTTTGCATGACAATATTCATATCAGCATTTATGTAGATAAATCCCATAAGTTAAGTATTCAATTAATCAAATTTATAATTAGTTTCCCTTTAGTAAAAGGGTGATATGTTTTGCCTGTGTTGCCTGGAATAATTGAAAATCATTCCTGATTATTGCATGCCGCTGGTGAATGTAATCCATCCCCAAAGTTTCTGAGCTTGGTCTGAAGTCTAAAAATAAGAGAATAGGAATCAATATGCATTCAATTTATAGTCCATAGAACAGATGTCATATTTCTAGTCCATTCAAAACTTAATCAAAAGTGTTTTTATTGACGACATTTGCCAGTGCTGTGGGGATTGGAGAAAGAATAAAGAGAGAAAAAAAGAAATTATATACATGGTCCAGCCAGAGTTCATTACTTAGTAGGATGGAACATAGCCATCCTTCAGAGCACTCTCAATGAAAATATAGACAAATAAATATGTAGTGTAATTGTTCTCAACCCTGCTTGCAAATTAAACTCTTGCGGAGCTTTTCAAAAATATCCATTCCGAGTCCTACCCAAAGCCTTCTAATTTATTTGGTCCTGGGTCGGACCAAGGAATTGGTACTTCACGGAAGCTCCCCAAGTGACTCTACTGTGTAGGGTTAGACCCACAGTATATGGCATTTAGAAATTGTCTTAAAAAATTCCAAGGATTCTGAAATGAGTATAACAATTAATTTCAAACTTCTTTAGAGAGGGTTCATAGAGGATTTAAGCTTAAAAGTAGAGTTTTAAAGGAAAGAGGCAAGGTTGACATACAAAAATGCTTTTCTTTTAACATCAATTCTATGATTTGGGTTTTCTCAAGTCATACAAGTTCAATCAGCAAAATTTAGATTATCTTGTGAGATGATGATCTTTGCCTACTAATTTCCTCTACTAGTATTTTGAGCTGATGTCAGTTTAGGTTGCGTTTTCATTTCTGTCTCTGTCTGTAAATCTCTGACTTCAGGCGGTGGCATGCTGGAGCAGCTCACAGTGCCTACAAAAGTTGATTGTGCCTGTCTCTTCCCGACTCTGGTTCAGGAGTGTCAGGTTGGTAGATTGGAATTAGCCATGATCAAAGTGTTTACACCATGGAAATTGGTGAATGCTGAAAATCAGGTACTCTCTCAGCCCAGAGAGGATTATTACACTTTTAATAGGACACAGCTGATTTCAGTGGAAGAGAATTACGGCACATAAATCAATTCTTTTTAATTCTTCGTCTCGGATATCTTAAAATTATGTCTCCATTTTTAAATACCTTTTAATCTGGGGAAAATTAAACCTACTCTTTATAAGAATCTATCTTCTGTATTTTTACTTCCTTTTGAATCTCCCACCTCCTTTTACCCTTTCCACCAAAAGCAGAAGTTCCCACATACTCTATGCTGACGAGAGATTTACTTGTGTTAGCTTAAGAATCATTTTCTGTTTTCTCATGCCTGCCCTCATCCCATGCCATCCCACAGTTTTCAGTTTTCCATTTAAGCTCCACAGCACCACTTTTTTGTTTGATGAGAAAAGATAACCAAGAAAATAAATTAGGAGTCTTGTGATTGACCCTATTTTTTTTTTTTGTTATTCAAGGAAACCCAAAATGAAGCAAAATAACCCAATTTTGCCAAGGAAAACATTTCCAACCATTTCAATTACTGTTTTAATTGGCTGGCTCTGGCTGCCAGATTATCCTCTAATCTCTACAAGAATGTTATTTGGGAAAAGCTGAAATATGGCCTGCATGGAAGCCACATTCATCCCTTCAGCACATTCTAGTTGGAATAACTTTCTCTCTGCATACTGGAATCATACTAGAGTAAAACCGGCAGTGCCTGGAAGAGCATAATCCATAGATCATACAAAAACCTAATTCGCTATCAGCATATTATTGAAAAGTTTGAAAAATGTTGTGTGCCTGAATCCAAGATAAAGAAAAGTGATGATATTGAGATGTTTGTATAACAAATAGCTCTAGACAATGTGCAGGCATATGTGTGTGCATGAGTATGTGTGTGCCTGACTGTGTGTGTCTGTGTGTGTAAGTAACATGACAATAGCCGGAGGAGAATGGTTGCAATTGTCTGCGTGGTTTCGTCTCGGGCTGTGGGATGTGTTTTGTGAAGATTACCCTGAGAAGCAGCCCAGCTGCTTATCAGACTTATGGGTTTAGAGACCAGAAAAGGCTTTGCTTTTTTGTTTGTTTTAATTGAGTCTCAAAAAGATTGACATGAGACTAAATTATTACACCTTCAGATTGCCATTTTCAATGTGTTCTCATTCAGGTGAGATGAAAAACTTCTATGTACATTATTTTTTAAAAGTTATTTGTAGTCAAATTTCACAAATAGACTCCAGAAAGTGCACAAAAAATTTGTGTGGCTATGATAACCAGCTTTTTTTTTTTACCTTAGACTAGGCTCTTCAATGAGTTTGGGTTATCTGGCACTATATTGAAATTGCAAAATTTAAGCTAACATAAATGGCTGCTAGCGTTGGTTTCATATGTTGGGACAAGGCCACCATGAAGGAGCATGCCATTAAAAATCCATGAGAATGCATTCCAGGAATGATCTCTGCAGCGCACATCACCCATCCTCTGGACCCTTGCTACTCCAAGTGTGGGCCCCTGAGCAGCAGCAATACCTCCTGAGAGCTTGCTAGAAATACATAAACTTAGGCCCCATTCAGACCAACTGGATCAAAACCTGCATTTTAACAAGATTGCCTGATGACTCAAATGAGCATTACAGTTTGAGAAGCACGGGTTTAGATTATCTTAATTGTTTGTCTAAGAATAAAAACAAGAGCGTGCATCTATTCAGAGTCTATAACAAGTACCTGTATCAAGAATTCTATGGATGTATCAAAGAATTCTATTTGCTGGAGTATTTATCAGTAACTCCAAGTATAAGATACAACTGGGACTCTATTTGTAGTGTTTCAGCAAGTAGTAAATATACCACCCATTCATTTTTCAAATGTTCCATTGTGAAGATTACTACATCCACTGTAAGTACTTCAAGATCCCAGTGATTGTGCAGTTGTAGCCAGAATTTTTGTTGTGGCTGCTCTGAGTAAATACCTGTCTGAGAATCTACTCTGTGACGTCATTAAGGGATGAGGAAAGTTTCTTCATACTTAACATGATTAACTGACCAGACTGGAGTCCAGTGCATTTATATTCTTTGATCAGCTTTTTTATAGTAAAGAAGTAGCTTGCAAGGTTCAGTCTGTATCACTTGATTCCACAGGGGCACTTATCCACTTAAAAATTGTAAGTGTAATGAATCTTCAGAATTGAACTTATTGAGAGAGAGAAAGAAGGGAGAGAGGGAGAGAGGGAGAGAGGGAGAGAGAGAGAGAAAGAACGAAGGGTACGGAATTCTCATACTTTAGAAGAAAGAAGAGGGGCAGGAGGGAGAGAAGCAGAGATGGGGAAAGGGAGAGATGGGGAGAGGGAGAGGGGAAGAGGGAAGGAGAGAGAAGAAAGATGCTCTCCCTAGGGAGGTGTCTTCAAAGAGTTACTCTTGCTTGTTGGGCTTCATCGGTTGTGCTGTTACTATAAGCCAATTACAGTCTGAATACAAATGAACACATTTATGTTTACCAAAACCATTCAAAGTGGCTGAAAAATGAGACTCACCAGTTCAATCAAGAATTCCCAGGCTGCCCCCATGGCATAGTGGTTAAGTTTGCATGCTCCCCTTTGGCAGCCCAGGGTTCAGGGTTTGCAGGTTCTGATCCCAGGCACACCGCTCATTAGGCTATGCTGTGGCAGCGCCCCATATACAAAGTAGAGGGAGATCGGCGCAGATGTTTGTTAGTTCAGGGACAATCTTCCTCACAAAAACGAAAAAAGAATTCCCAAAGTATGAGAGCTCTGTACCTTCTGTTTCCACATTAAGACACTTTGGCTCCTAAGAGCTGTGGCACAAGGAAAGCCAAAGCCAAATGCAAACCTTCTCCTTATGTAGTGCTCTCCTGAATTCCTGTCTTCTCACTTATCTTAGCGACCTCTCAGGACCACCATCATCTCTCCTCCTCTCCAAATAAACCATCTGGGAGTCCTCAGCTTTCTCTCCTCTGGACCTCACCCCTGGGCTCTCTGGAGCCAAAGTGTGCTGCTTAAACAAAAGCTCTCCCTCCCTCCCCCACACCCTACTCCGTCCTCAGAAAAGGGAACATCCTCCCGAAGGCCCAGGAACCTGAGGACCTGGGGGTCTAGCTGTTATAAAACACAGGGCTCTCAGCATAGAAACTAGGGTTTGTGTTCCAGCTTAGAAACTTGGAGCCTCTGGCAAGAAGGTTCTTCTGAGTTTCCTCATCCATAAGAAAACATCTATTTCAGAAGGTGTCATGAATATTCAACATGCAATTCAATTGCTTAGGAAATGTGGACAGCAAACAGCGACTCTTCTGCTCCCACCTTGCCTGCAAGTCCCTTCCCCTGCTCTTCCTCCGTCTCCTTCTTCATTCACATTCCTCTGCCTCATCTTCCCACCTTCCTCGTTCTTCCTGCTCAAGCTGAAAAAGCTGACAAGCAAAATATCACAAGCCCAAATGGTGTCTAGGCCAAAAGAATCCCAGGAACCCCAAAGCCCATATGTCCACAGGGACCATCAATCATTTCTTACCTTCTCTATCACTGACCCATTTATTTCTACGACCCACAGTTCCACTCAACTTCCTACCAGTGTTCGAGATGGCCAGGCTTAAAAGGAACTGGCTAAGAAGCCACGTGTGGTACTTTTCTCCTCAGGCCGAATCGCTATTCCAATTTCCCTCAATCTTTGCTGTTTCTAACAAACTTGTAGCTCATTTACGCCATTTTCAGATCTGAGCGGAATTCTATTATTGCTCCTGACTTCTCCTTCGCCAACTCACATAGAGATTTTCCTGTAAAGGTTGAATGGGGTGTGGCAGTGAGACTAATACTTTTGCAATGGTGCCTGAACCTCTTAGCAAACCAGAATTCCCATTGCAAGCCCAACACCACCATCCCAAGAGTCCACACGCTGCCCGAGAAGAGGTTGGTGTCCACTTCTAGAGCAGCGCTTTTCAACGTCCTGTCCTGGCACTGAGTTCTTTGGATCAATTGTCATAAAATAGTTTGGTTTGAATATGTCTTAGAGTACTGAGTTTGTGAATGAGTTAATTTTTATAATATAAATTAGAATACCTTAAAGTTTATTCTTGTGGTAGTGTCTGTCTCACTTGCTTGCATTCTGATGTGCTTTGCAGGAGAAAATAGAGCTGCAGCAAGCTGATCAGAAGTTGCACGTCACAGCAGCCTGACAATCAAGTGAGAGAGGCTGCTACTGATGGACCATCAGTGACCATGGAGATTCTGAATCCCTGAAGCACTTGACAAAAGAAATCTTGTGGGTGATGTGAAAATCCACGTATGCCCATGAGAGTATATTGAGCGCATGAATGTGTGCTTAGTGTGTCATTAAGAAGAGAAGTTTGTGAGCCACTGTTTTGGAGTAAGAAATAGCACAGAAGACTTCAATTTTGGCCTGAAATTGCTTCTTTAGTCGCTGGCCATCAGATATGTGGAAAGCATCATGTTTCACTTTGACCTAGATTTGTAATGACAGGATGCACCAAATTCCTTCACTGAAGTGAAACCTTAAAGAATCTTTAAGTAGAACTTGAAAGTGTCAAAGGGCATTTTACCGTAGTTAGTGTACATTTCTTGACAAGATAAGGAATTTATTCTTCTTGAACCACCAAGACTGCAGAAGAGGAAATCTCTGTTTGTTATACACCCCCTTACCACTTGACTGTTGAGTCAGGAGGAAGTGGGGAGGTCTTTACGAAAGATGGGAAGACTTTGAGGGTGAGCTCTGTGTGTTTATTGTTGCTTGTTGTGGACCCTGCCTTGCCCTCTACTTATGTGCTAAGTGAAGTAGAACGTGGGTAGCATGTGGTTTTTAGCTAAATTAGATTGTCCATGGGAATCAGCTTCTTTGGCCTATAACTGAGACTTTAAATACCATTTTATAAAAACTGAAAAAGAAGCCTCTCTCTAGGTAAATGTTAGCGCACCAAGGGTTTTTTGGATGCTATTAATACCTTACATTTACATAGATATTATAGATTTCATGCTTTGAAAAAATACTATTTCATAACCTGACAAGCAGCCAAGACGGGAAAACCAAAGACAGATTCACATGCAGTGAGAGTAGTATTCCTACAGCAGGAAATAATTATGGTCAGCAATGTGGGAGGAGAGTCGTCCCAAAGTTAGCTGACTACAGTGGATTAAGTTCACATCTGGCGAATAGAGACTCTCCAAAAATGATTCTGGGAATGCAGAGAAGCATTTGACAGTGCTGTGATTTTGCTCTGCCTTTGTGAGCATCAGCTGACAGGGCTTCACCAATGTATTTATTATGACATCATTTTATGGACGAACAATTTGTGGACCACGAAGATCTGAGAATCCCTGGGGTGAAGGGAAATGCCACAGACATCCATGGTCTTGGATGCTCAGTGAGTAAACTATGGTTTGTAAGCAGTTCCTAGGGCCTGAGAAATAGCTGGTCACGACCCAGGCCTGCATCCTCAGCCTGAGCTTTCTCAGGGAGGAGTTGGATATGTCTGCAAACCCCGTACTGGCCTCACATGTCTCTAATACATTAGCGCAAATAACGTTAGTATGGCAGGAGATGCTCTTGGACTGAACTCTTTAATGGAGAATGTTTGAGTGAGGAGCCTGAAGGCTAAGACACTGATACCCCGTTTCACTGATGCCAATTAATGCCCTTTCATGGCGTTGGCATCCATGAGGCATGACTGCAACCTTGCCCTGGAAAAAAAGAAATTAAGATATTTCTTAAGGCTGCATGCAAAAGCCTTCATGATGATATTTTAAGCATTAAATGGAAAGATACACTTGCAGCTCAGTAGACACAGATATAGATATAGATATACATATGCACATATATATTCATTCTCATATATGGATATATAAATAAAATCATTCATCATGGACACCCAACCTACCTTTCCTGTGTTAATTCTCATAACTCTCTCGGGATTCTGTATGTTATTTAAACTAGGTTTATTTTCTTCCATCATACATTTATTCCACGTTTCCACTACTGCCTCAGCCCAGTATCATTACCTCTCTGTACTTCTCCTTTAAAACAACTGAAAACGTACAAGTTTCTTTGAAAGATTTAACTAGCCCATGACTTCATCCTTGGCTAGCTTCCAGGACTCTGTTCCTATCTCACTTATTTTACATTCCATTCTATCTCGTGTCATCATCATTTGTGTACATGCTCAAAGACATGGGGTGTGCGTTTAAATATAGGTTAAATTTTGGAAGTGATCTCCTAGCTTTTATTTCAGGAAATTTGGCTTGTGAAAGATAAAGCTGATCTGTATTTGTCGCTTAGTTGACTTGGTCTCTCTTTGTGTGGTGGAACACAACCAATCAAAATATTATATGTGTATGTCTGAAGTCAGTACTGTAAGGGCCGTATACAGAAGTGATTGTATTTGTAAATGGATCCCTAGGGCCATAATCTCTCCCTTTGGCAATAATATCCCTGGACCTCCAAGTGAGAAAGAAAGATCTGTATCTCCTGTCTAGAGGGCTTATGAGGATAATGTTTTTTGCCCTATTGAAATTCATTTCACTTTTTGAGCTACATGACGTCAAGTTTGATATTTGCTAAACATAAGGAAATGAATGGTATTCTCTTGACTTATAAACATACCCTTAGTTCTAAAAGGATCATTTCAACATCAAACACATTTAACTTATCAAACGTGAGTGGAACATGAGGTTCTTTTGGCAGCTACTAATTTGTACCCGTGCCTGTTCACAAGCTGTATATTACTCCCTTATGACCCCATCCCACATGAATAATGTAAACCTTACTGACTCCTAATAAAAGTAGTAAGCATTAAAGCATTGCCACACTCTTTCAAGTATTATCTCACTGTGTATGTATGTGAAAGTATGAACAAACGTACAATGATTTTACGAAAAAGATGCCTATTTAAAGAAGGGAACCAAGAAATGAAAGTTTTAGCAAGGTGCTCATTCTCATATTGAACCTACAATTTCCGTTACAAATTATGGTCTGGTTTTAAAAACATTGTGCAAGTTAAGCTTGCTTTAAATGATAGCGATATAGAGGATTTAATGATTCATGTAACAAGAATTCAGTGCAATATCTAATTTTAAGTGAAAATGAGACAAAAAGCAGTTAATACTCACACTGCCAGTCAAAGCCATTCTATGCTATCATAAAACACTAGACTTATTTTAATATATGTTTACCCAAAAGTGTAAACATATTTCAGTGACAGGCAATGTAGCCTCTTATAAAGAACATGGGCTTTGGCATTAGACAGATGCAGATTCAAATTATGGTTTCGCCACTTAATAGCTGGTACCATCAGGTGACAAATTTAAATCAAACCCGAGATTCCTCCTCTGTGAAAAGGAAATAAGAATACTTTTTTTCAAAGCTGTAGTGACATGTTCAGTGAAGCACTATTCGTAATAGCAAAACTGGAAAACAACCTCAGTGTTCAATTCCAGGTGTATTCATCAGCTATCGTCACAGTAATGCATGTAAAAAACCATCTTCGAACTGGGTTATCTGCAACAGCAAGCATTTATTCTAATGCTCGTGTGTCTGCAGATCTACTGAGATTGGCTGATTTAGACGAGGCTTGACTGGGTAGCTCTGCGTTGGCAGTACTTGGCTCCAAGGTCCAGTTTGGGTTCAGATTTGTTCCACATGTGCTTATTTGGGGGCCCAAGCTGAAAGGACAGCAGCTATCTATAGTGTGTCATCAAAGCACTAGAGGCAAACTAATTTGGGCTAGCACAATTAACATCCCTGCTTGCACAAAATTCATTAATTTCCATTGGCCAAAAGAAATTCCATGGCCAAACTCAACAACAACAGAGTTAGAAAGTCATCTGCAGTAGGAGGGGAATATTCACTGTATAATAATTTGAACTATCACAATAACTAAGAAGTAAGCGACTTAATGATTAGGTGACATTCATATGATAAAAGGCTATCTATCCATTAAAAAATGTAATACGAAAAAATGTTCGGCATAGTAATATGCTTGTGGTCTATTTTCAAGGGAAAAAGTACACTATGAAAAGACACAAGCATGGAAAATTATAAGAATATTTTAGAATAAAATATTAACAGTGGTTATCTTTGAAGAGTGTGATATTGGATGGTTTTGATTTCTTCTCCTCTCCATGCTTAGAGAAGTGTTTTCCACTTCCACAGTGTTTTCCAAGTCAGCTGGATTGATTACATATTGTTTTTTATCATTTTAAACAGTTAATTAATAAAACTTGTTTATCCAACTTTGGAAAAACATACCTTTTTATTTGGGGCAACAGCATCAACTCCTCAGTATGGCTCAAATGAGAAAACAAATGTGAAAATATGTTGTAAATTATAATGCAGAAAAAAATGTTAGAGATTATTTTTATAATTTGGATTAGGTCTCAAATTCCAGTATTCTATGTTTTAAGTATTTTTTTCCTAGGAATACAAAAAATATCTTCATCTCATCCTCATTCTCAAAGGATAGTTTTGCTGAGTATAAAATTCTAGGTTGACATTTATTGTCTTTCAGAGCTTTGAAGATATTGTTCTGGTTTCCAGCGTTGTTACTGAGAAGTCTGCTTCAGTTTAATTTTCATTTGTGTGAAGTTATTTTATCTTCTCTGTCTCTTAAAGTCTTTTGTCTTTGATGTTATGCTGTTTCATTGCCATTTGTCTAGATGTACTTTTTTTTTTTACTCTTCTTGATATTTGTTGGATTTCCTGAAGCTAAAGATGATTGGCATCTATCAATAATACTAGAAAATCCTGCATCATTAACTCTTTGCATATTTCCTTGTTCCCATTCTCTCTGATTCTGAAATTTTAATTACCTTCTCTATCTTCTGTCCTGCTTAACTGTCTTTCATATGCTTAAGCTCTTTCTCCCTGTACTATAGTCTGGGTAATGCCTTTATTTCCAGATTCATCATTCTTTTTTCAGATCTACTTAGTGATTTTTGAAAAATCTCTTGTCCTTCTTCATAATCTTGATATCCTCTTACTTCTTGAAATGTGGCTGTTATTCATTTCATAGTCTCTATGTGTCTTTCCAAAATCTACAATATTTTGATTTTGTTTTTCTGGTGACTCTCATTCATAGTTGCTTGTATGGTTTCCATCTTCTTCTGAGAATGTTCTTGCCTGGTTCATCTACTGGGATGTCACCTTTTGGAAGCTTTTGGTTTGGGTTTGTCTATTTGCTCACATATCTCCCCTTGCACAGGCTCCAGGCTTTGTCTCTGCTTTACCCATGCAGCAGTGGGCCACCAGGTGTGCAGATGCCCTCAGGGCAAACGATGATTTTGGAATGTACCTACTTTTCGATATTCATACCTGCTTGCTATCTTCTCATCAAGATTTCCTTGACTTTCACATCAGCTCAGGCAAGTAATACAAAATGTATTATTTTCTAAAAATGTATTCGGTATTTGTAGATACTATTTCCTGGAAGAGTTTTCCTGGGCAACTATCCTACTATATTTTCAAAAATATAAGTGCCTAACCATCTTTTAAATTATCCACTTACCTCTAGACAAATGAAAGCTTTTCATGGATATGTGCTGTGTTATGCATGTAGAAATCCCTGAGACCTAACCCAGTACCTGACACATATAAGACAATGAAGGAATAATGAAGAAACGAATGGAGCCAATCATGGAATCCTATAGCATAAGGTGTTTGAAAACTACAAACCATTCAAAAATTGTAAGACATTATTATTTCCCCAAGGGATTTAGAAGTCATATTAAGCTTCCAGTTTTACTAATAAAGCTGTCAAAAAAGAGATTGAATAGCTCCAAGAAAGTGGTAATTATCTGAGAAAATTAAAAAGTCAAAATATTGCTAAAAATCTATAATTTTTGCATAGCTAGTTACCTTTAAAATTTTCTGACAACTGGCAGAGAGACTACAATTTGCTATTACACTGTTGTGCTTTAATTGCCTATCTTTGACTTAATTTTTGACACCCCCCAAAAAAGACAAAGTCTTTATCCCTAATTTTGCTTTATTTGGTAGAAATTTTCTGTCCTCTACACAAATGAGCCTATACGATAGAGATAAAAAGACAATTCATGCTAGAAATTACTATATTTTAGGAAAAGAATTTGGGGCTTGATCCTAGAGAAGTATTTGAGGCATAATAATTTATTTTCAACTTGAATCAGCTATGTATGAACTGATCGTAAAAAACTCACCTCCATGGATTTTATTTTTTATATTTTTAGGTTTTTTGCTTTTTTAGAATATTAACAATATTTGTAAAGCCAAGCATTTAAACATGAAAGGAGACACGACATTTTTATATATTTACTGGGATGTTAATAAGCTTTTCTTTTTTTAATTACATTGAAGAAAATTCCTGGGAAAAGGGCAGAACTCTGTCACTGTATGTGTATGCGCGTGTGTGTGTTGTGTCTACCTGTGTGTTTACACTTGTTTGTGGCTCACATATTTTGTGGTTGAATTATCCAGTGTATTCCCTCCATTCTGACGAAGACTTGCATTCCATCCTCGTTGCACTGTGCAGTTCTTCTGTGTGGTTTGCTTTTTCTTGCATCTGAAAATAATTTGGAAGAAACAGAAACATAAAATTTGATTTGGCCTAAAAAATCTTTTCTCCATTTCTTTTTAAAATGTGACCAGTCCTGCCATTTCTATATAAGGATAAAGAGTTCAAGACAGGCTAATCCAGGGAGAATGTGAACCTGAAGGCTTCCTCAAATCTGATATTTGGACAAATCAATCCCAAAATATTTAAGACTTATTCCTTGCCTCTGAGAATGGCAACATCACAGGAATAGCTCTTTCCCATTATTGGCAGTTCTTTTGCTTGTTCACACTTTGCCATTGAGGTTTTCTTCTTACGATTCTTCTTGAGAAAGATGGAGTTTAACTAGAATGAACACTGCACTCCTAAAGTCACAAGAGATGCAAGTCAAAATGATATTATTTTCAGGCATCAGTGCAAAATATTTAAGTCTGGAGGACTTCACTCCAAAAGTAGATCAAAAGTAGAAACCATTTTCCAAACTATGGAACAGCCAATTCAATAAAACACCACCTAGACATATTTACAAAAGTTTTGAAACTATGGTATGTTGTTTATTATAAAATTAAACGGAAATTAGGATCTAAAATCGTATGATGCTACATTCATACAATTGTGATTTCTTTTAAAGCTAACATGGAAAAATAAATCAGGTAAAAACACACCATCAAACTATTAATAGTCATTATCTTTTTGTTTAGAGAATATAATATTTTTTGAAAACCATCACTTTTCTAAACTTAATGAGTACAGGTATTTTTATGATTTTATTTCTGTATTACTGAATTATATGTATTCATTTCGAAGGGACAGTGTGTTAGGGAAGAACAAGTTTCCAGAGACCTGAGCTCTGATTTTGTTCTTTGCTATCTACTAATGAGGGTTTTGAACTGGAATCTTTATGGTCCCAAAAATACTATTATCCTGAGACTCATTTCATGCCTTATTCTGGTGATCCAGAGAAAAAACATTTTTTCCTCTCCCCTTACCTTATATAAGGAACTGGTTAGCTATTTAGCAATGTATTTGTATTGACAGATGTCACAAATCACATATTTCACTTTAAACTGACGTTTCACATGGAAATGTTTGCCTTAATGACCTCAAAATCATTGGGTCTGGCAGAGTTTAAGGCGACTTCTCTGCTTAACATGGAGACTAAGCGCCAATGTGCTTCCGATAGAGCAATGAAAACACAGATGGATCAGGAATCATCAGTTTCATGGGTTTCTATGTGTGAGGTTCTCCCAGGCAAAGGCACACTTCTGTAACTGTTGGGTATTGCTTTGATCCTCAGGCTATCGTGGGCATTAATTCATCGTAGCAAATATCTCGTGAAATTATTTACCAGATAACTGAGTATATCTCCTCTCAACCCAAGTTTTCACATCACCATATTCAATCAACTTAGTTCTAGAGTAAAAGAAAACCACGAAAATGTTCAGAATTTTTAACTCTAATGTACACTCTGGTTCAGATTTTCAACTGCTGTAATCCAGTTTTCAACAGGAATTGTAGAATGTGCTTTTAATCCCTTAGAAGCTGCAAACTTTTCTATTCCTTACTCTCCTGCACGAGAAATATTAGCCCTCTAATCAAAGGCTCATGCCTTCTGGTACCTTCAAGTAATACCTCTGTGGATATGATTTCTTAGAAGTTTTAAAAAAAATGTTATAAAATAGCCTACAGGAGACCACAAACATTCCACTGCAACATAGTGCAAATTATATGCAAGTCTCTTGAACAGCCTACCTATTTAAATCACCCAGGGGAGACTTCTGTCAGTGGTTGTCTGTGGAATTCCAGCTTGTGCCATTAAAGGCAGACCAACTGCCTTAACTGTTTTAAGAAGACATCTGTCTTAGTTGAATTTTTTCAAGGCGAAAGTCATTTTTCTAGCAATAAACATCCTTATGGATACCGGAATCTGTATGGAATTGTAATCAAGACACCACATGGAAACCCAGATGTTTTCAGGTGAGCACCAGAGGATACTCTGAAAGGCCATGGGCGTCACTCAACCTAGAGGTTCGGAGGTTTTATTCAAGATGATTCTTAACTTTATATTTTAGTTGAATGAGGCTAACGAAGAAAATTTTAAGTGAAAACAACTACCGTTGTTTTATTGTATCTTATTAAAGTTTTTACCATTCGGTATTGGAGGTAACTGATTGACCCAGCTCAGGTAATGGCCTCACCACTTGATCCATCAGGAAACATAGATCTCCAGAGTAAAACTGCGGTGCTAGTACCAGATAAATGGGAATGAAAGTTGAGAAGGCAAAAAAATTTAGTGCTTTTTATTTGTTTTGCTTGTTTCTTAAGTCAGAGCCAATGAAATATATGCATGAAAAATAATGGCTTTCCACAAGAGCTAATTATTTGAAATACTTCAACCTTCTTTTCCTTTCATTCTTTCTCCCTCCCCCTCTACCTTCCTTCCTCCTTCACTTTCTCCTTTCCTCCCTTCCTCCCTTGTCCCTTCAGTCATTCCTTCCCTCCCTCCTTCCTTCTGCTTTTCTGCCATTCTACCCTTTTTTCCTCCTTCCTTACTCCTCCGCTTCTTCTTTTCCTCCCTTCCTTCTCTCAGGGCCAGATTGTCATTCCAAAGCACAATATTGAATGTACAGGCTCAGTTCAAGTTGACAATTGAGATTCAGAATCAAATCAAACAACAATTCATTTATCAGGGCTTTTTCATTTTACAGCTTGCTACAAAGTCATTTAGACATCTGCGAAGAATCAAGCTATTCTTTTCTTAAAATAGTAACTGCTATTTCAAAATTTAAAAACAAATAGAATGTTTTTAACTTCAAGTATTCTCCCAGCTATATTTCTTAAAACTCTGTATTCTGCTATAATAAAGTATAGAGTTAGAAAAGTGTTTTTAACAGAAATAAAATTGCAGAAATCGTCTAGGACAATTAGTTTGTTTCTTCTTGTGCTCCGGGTTGCTTTTGATGTTGAATAAAAACATTTTCTGCTACTAAAATTAGTACAAACTTATATAATTATATTAGATATATGTATTTTGAAGTGGTGTCCCCAAAAGCACAGAACTTTTGTTTTCCCCAGGTAAACAATCTAGAGAACTTTTGTGACACAGCACAAAACATTTCCCAAAGGCTGTTGTTGCGGTTGGTGTTAGAACTGGGTCTCCTCCATCCACAATTCAGTCCATTCTAAGTTTCACGAATGGAATCTTTTTTGTTTTTCTTTTATGTCCTCCTGAAAATCATTGCCTGAAAGGCCAACCGATAATGTGCATCTCTTACATATTGGCTGAATTTTTCATGTTATCATTAGCTCAGAAGATGCTATATAAGCATGGGGTTGGGGGAATTGTCTGTGATTATACATCACTGACCAGGTAGAATCCTTCCATAGACAACAGGCTAAACTATTGTAATTAAGATGATTCACATCCTTTACATCCAGGAATATACATAAGGGGATCCTTTCATACAAAAGTCATAAAGTCAATGGAGCTGATTTCAAAGTATCTCTTTAAAATTAAAATGCTTATGGAAGCGGGTAGGAGTTCAATTAGAATTTTCAGTAAGAGGAGACTTCCACTTCTGAGCTGATAGAGTAGACGTACTTTGGCCTTATTCCTCCTGCCATGGACAGCTAAAAATCCTGGTCACTGTATATAACACAATCACAAGACTCTGAAAGGTGAGAGAAAAAGGTAGACTGGCTAGGGACCTTAGGACCCAGGATATGGCACAATGGTGAGTTGCCTGTATTTTCTTTTAGCCTCATACATCCCAGACTTGGATATAAAGAAACTGGCAACACAGAGACACAAACGAATGAAACCAAAAATGCCCTAACAAAAGCTTGCTGCCTTTTCTAAAGGACCAGGAATGGGGCATCTAGCAAGACAGAAAGTTTTTAGACAATAACTGCACTATTTTAGCCAAGTATCATTGAAAAAACTATGGTCCCACTCTTGCCCATGCCAGCAAAGGCTGACACAGGAGTCTAGACTTCCACCATCACCAAGCAATAAGAAGTGTCCCCCAACGTTGGCGTGTTGTCAGAGGAAGCCTGTTGGAGCATCAAGACTTTCTACATCACCCAGTGGTAATGAGGCCATCCTTCACCCTCTGTGTCACATGGGGAGCAGTAGCATGCACTCCTATCTCTACCAGCCAGAGTGATATCAGAGGATGCCTACTGGGGAGTCTGCATTCTCATCCACACCTAGCAGTAATAAGGAGCCCCTTCTCTTTTCAGGTGTCAACAGAGGCTGAGGGGAAAACAAAAACACATCCAGGAGTAATGAGGTGATGCGTGTACTTCACCTGCCAGAATGGTATCAGGAGAAGATAAAATTGAAGCAAATAAAATTACCAGAGACATTACATAATGTTTAAAGATCAATCCACCAAGAAAACATAGCAATCCTAAATGTACATGTACCAAAGAACTAAGCAGTGAAATATGTGAAGCAAAAACTGATAGAACTAAAAAGAGAAATAAACAAGTTCACAGCTATAGATGAAGATTTCAGCACTCCCCTCTCTGTAACTGATAGAGTAACTAGACAGAAAATCAGCAAGAATATAGAAGAACTTAACAACGCCATCAAACCACAGGCTTGAATTGACATTTATTCAACCAACGACAGCAGAATACACATTCTTCTCAAGGACCCATGAAACATATACCAAAATAGACCATATCCTGGGCAATATAACAAACTACAGCAAATTTAAAATAATTGAAATTACACAAAGTGTGGTCTCTAACCACATTGGAATCAAACTAGATACCAATAGCAAAAAGATAACAGGAAAACCTCCAACCACTTGGAAACTAAACAACACACTTGAAACCATGAGTCAAAGAGGAAGTCTCAAGGAAAATAAAAAATACATTGGATTCAATGAAAATTAAAATACAACATGTCAAAATTTGTGGGACATAGCTAATGCAGTTCTGAGGAGGAGATTTATGACATTAAATGTTTATGTTAAAGAAGAGAAAATGTCTCAAATCAGTAATCTATACTCATAAGTTTGATAACTTAGAATAAATGGACCAAATCTTCAAAGCACGAGCTACCACAACTCAGCCAATAGGAAATAGATAATTAGAATAATTAGAATAGCCCTAAACCTGTTAAGGAAATTGCACTCATAGTTTTAAAATTAATTATGCAGATATTTAAAGAAAAATTAAACTAATTATATGCAATATTTTCCATAAAATAGAATGAGAGAAAATATTTCCCAATTCGTTCTAAGAAGCTGATATTATCCTGACACCAAAACAAGACAAAGATAGTACAAAAGCAAAAAGTACAGACTAATAACCCTCATGAATACAGAAGCAAAGATTCTTAACAAAATATCAGCAAATAGAATTCAGCAACATATAAAAAGAATTACATATCATGACAAAGCAGAGTTTATTTCAGAGATGCAAGGCTAGTTCACTATTTGAAAATGAGTAATGTAACCCACCATACTAACAGGCTAAAGAACAAAAAAAATCACAGGATAGTATCAATATATTTAGAAAATGCATTTGACAAAAATTTAGTATCCATTAATGAAAAACTCTCAGAAAATTAGGAATAGAGGGAAGCCTCTTCAACACGATAAGGAGCATCTGCAAAAACAAAAGCAAAAACAAAAAATCCTACAGCAAAGATATAATTAATGATGAAGGACTGAATGCTTTCCGCCTAAGATCAGGAACAAGCCATGGATGTCTACTCTCACTACTCTTATTCAAATAGTGCTGGAAGTTCTAATCAATGCAATATGGCAAGAAAAGGAAATAAAAACAGATCATAACACCCAAAAGAACGAAATAGTTAGGTATAAATCTAACAAAATATGTGGAAGATCTATATGAGGAAACTGTAAAACTCTAATGAATGAAATTAAAAAACAACTCAAGAAATGGAGAGATATTTCATGTTTACAGATAGGAAGACTCAATATTGTCAAAATGTTCCCAACTTGATCTGTAGATTCAGTGCAATCCCAATCACAATCTCAGCAAGTTATCTTATGGATATCAACAAAGTGATTCCAAAGTTTATATGGAGAGGCAAAAGATCCAAAAGGGTCCACATGATATTGAAGGAGAAAAACAAGCCAGAGGACCGATACTACCCAACTTCAAGATTTACTATAAAACTCCAAGAATCAAGACAGTGTGGTATTGGTGAAAGAATAGACAAATATATCAATGGAACAGAATAGAGCACCCAGAAAGAGACCTATTTAAGTATAGTCAACTGATCTTTGACAAAGGAACAAAGATAATACATTGGAGCAAAGGTGGTCTTTTCAACAGATGGCACTGGAAAAACTTGACATCCGTATGGAAAAAAATGAATCTAGACACAGACCTTACATCCTTCAGGAAAATTAACTCAAAGTGAGTCATAGATATAAGTGCAAAAGGCAAAACTGTAAAACTCCTAAAAGATAACATAGAAGAAAATCTAGATAACCTTGGGCATGATGGTGACTTTTTAGATACAATATCAAAGGACAATCCGTGAAAAAAATAATTGATGAGCTGGACTTCATTAAAATTAAAAACTTCTGCTCTGCACAAGACAATGTCAAAAGAATAACAAAACAAGTCATAGACTAGAAGAAATATTTGTAAAAGACACATTTGATAAAGGACTGTTATCCAAAATCTACAAAGATCTCTTAAAACTCAACAATAAGAAAACAAACAACTTGATTAAAAAAGTACGCCAAAGACCTTAAAAGACCAAGGAAGATATACAGATAGAAAATAAGCATATGAAAATATGCTCTGCGTTACATGTCATCAGGGAAATGCTAATTAAAACAACAATGAGGTACCACTACATATCAAGTAGAATGGCCAAAACATGGAATGCTAACAATGCCAAGTGCTGGTGAGGATGTGGAAACAACAGGATCTCTCATTCATTGCTGATGGAAATGCAAAATGGTGCAGCCACTTTGGAGGACACTTTGACAGTTTCTTACAAAACTAAATGTACCCTTACCATATGATCCAGCAATTGTGCTCCTTAGTATTTACCCAAAGAGTTAAAAACTTATGTCCACAGAAAAACTTGCACACAGACATTTATAGTAGCTTTGTTCATAATTGCCAAAACTTGGAAGCAACCAAGATGTCCTTCAGTACGTGAATGGGTAAATAAACTGTGACATATCCAGAAAATGGAATATTATACAGTTTTAAAGAGAAATGAGCCATCAAGTCATGAAAAGACACGGAAAAAACTTAAATGCGTATTACTAAGTGAAAGAAGCCAATCTGTAAGGGCTACATACTGTGTGATTCCACTTATACGATGTTCTGTAAATAATAAAACTAGGAAGACAGTAAAAAGTTAGCAGTTGCCAGGGGTCATGGGGCTGGAAGGATGAATAGGTGAAGCACTAAGGATTTTTAGGGCAATGTGAACACTCCATACAATACTATAACGATGGATACATGTCATTATCTATTTGTCCAAACCCATAGAATGTACAGCACCAAAAGCAAGGCCTAAGGTAAGCTATAGACTTTTGGGTGATTAGGATATGTCAATATAGATTCATCAGTTGTAACAAATGTACCCTCTGGTGAGGGGTATTGATGACGGGGGAGGCTATGCATGTGTGCAGACAGGAGTATACGAGAAATCTTGATACTTTCCTCTCAATTTTGGGGTGAATCTAAAACTGCTCCAAAAAAATATAAACTCTTGAAAAAACCATACAGATCATAAAGGAAAAAATAAAACTATCCCTATCGGTAGATGATGTGATGGTCTATGCAGAAAGTTCTAAGGAATCTGCAAAAAACTACTAGACCTACGAAGTGAGTTCAGCAAGATTGCAGGATACAAGATAAGCACACGAAAGTCAATTGTAATTGTACATAGGAACGATGAACACATGGACAGCAAAATTAAACATACAATGTCATTTTTGATTACTCAACAAAATGAAATATTTAGGTTTAAATCTAACAAGTATGTACAGGACTTATATGCTGAAAACTATAAAATGCTGATAAAGATATAAATAAATATAGAGCCGTAACTGTGTTCGTGAATTGGAAGACAACATAGTAAAGATGTCAGTTTTCCCAAAACTCCTATACAGGTTTAACGTAATTTCTATCAAGATCCAAGCAAAGTTTTTGTGTAGCTAGAGACAAGATTATTTTAAAATTTATATGGAAATGCAAAGGAACTAGAACAGCTAACATGATTCTTAAAAAGAATAAAGTAGGAGGAATTCCTCTTCCTGATTTCAAGACTTATTATGTGGTGACAGTAATTAAGATTGTGCAGTATTGGTGGAAGAATATGCACAGATCAATGCAACAGAATAAAGAACACAAAAATAGACCCACATCATTACACCCTACTGGTTTTTGACCAAGGAGCAAAAGCAATGCAATGGAGGAAGGATAGCCTTTTCAATAAGTGATACTGGATGATTGGATGCCTATAGGCAGAAAAACGAATCTCACACCTAATATAAAATATAAATCAAAATGGATCATAGATTTAATGGTAAAATGTAGAACTATAAAACTTTCAGAAAGAAATGGAAGAGAAAAGAGAAAATCTTAGGGATCTAAGACTAGGCAAGCACTTCTTAGATTTGATACCAAAAGCATGATCAAAAAAATTAATAAAATGTATTTCATCAAAATTTTAAAAAATGGGGGCTGGCCCGGTGATTTAGCAGTTAGGTTTGTGCTCTCTGCTTCAGTGGCCTGAGGTTCGCTGGTTTGGATCCTAGGCATGGACCTATTCACCACTTATCAAGCAATTCTGTGGCAGGCATCCCACATATAAAATAGAGGAAGATGGGCACAGATGTTAGCTCAGGGCCAACTTTTCTCAGCAAAAAAAAGAGGAAGATTGGATGCTGATGTTAGCTCAGGGCTAATCTCCCTCAAAAAAAAAAAAAATAAAAAATGTAAAAACTTAGGATCTGCAAAAGACCTTGTTAAGATACTCAAAACAAGCTACAGACTGAGGAAGAAAATCCTCAAGCCACATATCCAACAAAGGATGAGTAACTGGAATATACAAGGAAGTCTCAAAACTTAGTGAAAAAAAACAAACAATTCAACTAGAAAATAAGCAAAAGACAGTTCACTGAAGAGGATGTACAGACAGCAAAAGAAGGACGTAAAAAGACGTTCGACAACATTAGCCACAGGGAAAATTAGCATCATAATGAGATGGCACTACACACCTATCAAAATGACTAAAATAAAACATTAGTGACAACTCCACTGTTGGTAAGAATGTGGAGAAACTGGATCACTCCTACACTGCTGGTGGGAATTTAAAATGATACAGCTATGCTGGAAAACAGTTTATTAGTTTTTAAAAATACAAACATGCAACTACTATACAACCTAGTAGTTGTACTCCTGGGCATTTATCCCAGAGAAATGAAAATTTATGTTCACACAAAAACCTGTACAGAACTGTTCATAGCAGCTCTATATGTAATATAAACTGAGGGTGGGGGAACCTAGGTGTTCTCTAATGGATGAATGGTTAAATATTCCACACTGTGGTATGTTCATATCATGGAATACAACTCCACGATGACAGGGAATGAACTATTGATACACACAACAGCTTGAATGAATCTCCAAAGAAGTAGGTTGCATTCAAACACCAATCCCAAAAGGTTACATAGTAGACGGTTCCATTTATACAACATTCTTAAAACGACAAAACTGTAGAAATGGAGAACAGATTAGTAGTTGCCAGGGGTTAAGAATGGGTGGGAGAGAAAGCAGGGCAGGGGAAAATAGGAGAGCTATAACAGAGAAACGGGAGCCACCTTGGTGGTGACATGTGCTGCATCTTTAATGTGTCCATATCCATACCCTGGTTGTAACATTGTACTATGGTTTTGCAAGATGTTACCATTGGGGAGAAACTGGGTAAAGGGTACGTGGAATTTCTGTATTATTCCTTACAACTGCATGTGAATTATCACAAAATTAAAGGTTACTTTTTAAGAAGTGTCTAGGAAAAGTCATCAAAATTAGGGTTTACAACATCAAATGGCTATTAAAAATTATTTATTTTTCAAAGTTCAGAGTGAAAATCATGTTACCTGGAGGTATTTGGGCTTAGGATAGTTCCTATTTAATGTCGTGTATTTCTTGCTGGCGTTTACTTCTCCTGTCCTGTGTTAGAGAAATTCTTTCAGTGCCATTTGTAAAAGTCATTAACAGTCTGAGATGGTGCAGTGATAAATTCTGGATTTGTATTCAATCGTTATATAATCATAAATCATTATGATTATATCAACAATTGTAGTAGTCTTTTTCATAAAGCATATTTATTATTATTTTGTTGCTTGATAATAAGCATTATATTTTTGTGTATCTGAAAATATTTGCAGCATTGCTATATTTCCATAAAATGAAATTCTATTAAATAATGTAATAGGAATCACAAGGAATAGTCTCTAGTAGTTCTTGCAGAAGCCATCTGTAATGCAGTGAGCTTTTTATAAAAAAAAAGTCCTAGTGGAATCTGAGACTTCCTGCGATAAGCCTACTGTTATCTTGGCATTGGGAGATTTCAGATTCGCTAGCTGACTATTGTATGGAATCAGCCATTAAATTCAACGCATGAGTCAAACTACAAAAAGACAATTGTAAGGACAGGCATAAAAGGTTTATTCAAATAAACAAGGTGAAAAATTAATCATATTGTCCTTATTTAATTAATTTATTCAACCTAAATATAATGGGATGTGCATTATATATGGAAATTCTTCAGTGTCCAGTCCAACGCCCACACATGCATTACTCACGTTCACCTCTCACCAGTAACAGTACTTTTTCACAGACATTTAGGAAATGATTAAAGTTGAGGTCATATTTTACTTGTCTTTGATATCTGATTAATTAAAGAAAACAAACCCATAAGCGACAAGATATATTTACACACACTCTTAGGTCTACTTAAAATTTTTGAAACCTTAAGCTGAGTGATACCTAAGTTTTACCCACACATAATTGTCCTCATAATTGTGCTGCTAACAAATATTAGTAATTGGAAAATTAATATTACAAAGATTAACATTAAAATCTCCACCACATCATAGATTTCTCAGGATCTTGGTTTTTCTCACCTTAAAAAAAGGGGAGGAGGTATACTAACTCCCCTAAGGAGGTGAGCAAACTTGACTGCGTAAGGTCAGAGCAAAATAGAAGTATTCACAGGCCACATTTTTAGCCATGAAAATTATATCTTTTAAAGTCAGGAAATGCAGTAACTTTCACTAGGCTTAAGCAGTCCTTCATTCATTTCATGTCACTTGAGGGTTTCAAAATGTTAGCCAACCTTCCAAAAATTGCCTAAAAGATGTGCACTGCAGGATCCAATTATAATGTTGTGGCTTGAACAAAATTTGTTTTTGAAAAGACTTCTGAAGCTAATTTATTTTATAATCTGCGTGATGGTTCATTTTATGTGTTAACTTGGCTAAGCCATGCTGCCCAAATATGTGTTCAAACATTATTCTGGATGTTTCTATTAGGGCATTTTTAGATGAGATTAACTTTAAATTGATGGACCTTGAGTAAAGCAGATTGCCCTCCGTAAGGTGGGTGGGCCTCATCTGATGAGCCAAAGGCTTGAGTAGAAGAAAAGACTGACTCCAGAGCAAGAGGGACCTCTGTAGCGGATGGCCTTCGACTTTGAACTGCAACCTCTGCTCTGCCCTGAGTTTCCAGCCTGATAGCTTTTGGACTTCAGCGGCAGCACTGGCTTTTCTCTGGGTCTGCTGGCCCACCTTGCAGGTTTCAAACTTGACAGCCTCCATAATTGCATGAACCAATTCCTTAAAATAAATCTCTTTCTATATATATATACAAATCCTATTGGTTCTGTTTCTCTGGAGAACCCTGACTAATACAATCTGCTTAATTACAATATTAGTTTTCTCATAGTGCATTTAATTAACTTTAAAAGAGTTTTCCCGCTGCAAGTGAGCTAAGCAGCAATCTCACGCCTCACAGTGCCCCATCTCAGGGTATCTCTGACTTCGTCAAGTGGTTTTCACTGATGTTTAGTGAATCCATTCTTGAATCTTCTGCTTTCTTACAGACCTGACTAAAGTGCACCAAAGTATTCAAGACCTCAAGGGTCCCAAGTGGGGCCAAAGTACCTGAATTTTCCCTCTGTCAGATTAGGCTGCATGTGGCCAGAGGGCTCGGGTAGTGCATTTTTAAGGTTTCTCCAATGGAAATCCTGTATTCTATAATTCAAAATGTAACATTTACGGTAAATTGAGTGTATAGATGTTTGTGCAAGTTGGTACAAGAAACTGAGCGGTGAACGCCTCAGACAATGTTGCCATTGTGGGCACAGGAGATTTTTATTGGCTTTAGAAATGTCAGTTTTCTCATAGTAATGATGATTTAATTGATCAGAATGGTGATAAAAAGGGGCATTTGAGGTCTTCATAGATAAGACCATGTAATGGACCCATGGTCATAAAGCAAAGGTACAATAGCTGCCAATGTCTATCATCATACAAAATACAAAATTATGCTGCTTCTCATAAAATTCTAGAATTGGAAGAGATGTTATAGTCTATTTCATTCGTCCACTCATTTTACGGATGAAGAAATAAGAGTCAAAGAAGTCAAATTGTACACTTTGTCAGACCTCCCAAGTCTTAAGATGAAAATGGTACCTTCAGGATTAGGCACAAGCAGCACCAGATACTCAAGCAAGCGGCACAGTCTGGAGGCCGAGACTTCCATTTCATCCACCGTGGTTGTACCAAGCCAGGCCTGGTCACCAACATTTACGTATGCTGCGTAGGGGACAGCTGACCAAGGAGGAAGAGAACACAGCTTATTTACAGACTGTCAGCTCAGCATGTGTGTGCAAGCTAACGATGGATTGGGACTTCACTACAGCCCCTCTCCACGGCGGCCTTGAAAGATAGCGGTGGGTGGAAATCTTCCCAAAAGCCTAAGCTTCAGGTGATACAACTTTTGGTGGAAAAAAAATGGCCAAAGATTAAAATCTATGCAAATTCATAGGTGACAAACAGCTTTGAAGGAGAAACATGGGACGATCAGGGACAAGAAGATCTGCAGTCATGGTACGTGGATGGACTAACGGGAGGGGGCACAAAATGTGAAGATCTCTGTATTGCATGTTAAGGTCCATCAGGGAGCATCTACCCTGGAACAGGCACTAAACAACCAAGTAATCAGAGTAGACAAAATGTCAGCCAGTCAATATTAGCCATCCCTCTGTCATCAGAGACCCCAGGGTTTGAACAACGGGCACAATGAACAGAGTAAGGATGGCGGCAGGGATGGAGACTATGAATGGGCCCAACCACATGAGCTCCCATGTACTAAGGCTGATATAATTTCTGCCGCTGCTGAATGTCCAACAGCCAGCAACAGAGGCCAACACTAAGTTCTGGTACACCACCATCCATTCAGGAGGCCAACCAGCCACCTGGTGGCAAGTCGAATACATTGAACTCCTTCCATCCCGGAATAGGCAGCAATTCATTTAGAATTAATGCTTTTGGAATCTACATATATTCCAGGTATGGGTTTGCCTTAGAATCTCAGAAAGCACCATTATCCATAGGATTACAGAAAGTTTAATCCACCCTCTTGGGATCTGGGATCCCATATTGTATCAGTTCTTAACCACAGCAATAGTTCTTAACCACAGCAATAGTTCTTAACCATGGGCAATCTTCCCCCCAGGGGACAATTTGGCAATGTCTGGAGACATTTTTGGCTGTCACAACTGGGAGTATGCTACTGACATCTAGTGGCTAGAGGCCAGGGTTGCTGTTAAATATCCTAGAATGTACAGGACAACTCCCCACAATAAAGAATTATCTGGCCCAAAATGTCAATACAGCACTGTTCAGAAACCCCGGCATAAGAGGCTCACTTTATAGCCAAGGTGGTACCATAGTGGGCCCATGATCATGACATCCACAGGTCCCATCACATACCACACCACCCCAAAGCAACTGACATTGAAGAGCAAGAGAATAGCCTATAGATGGCCCAGATAAGGCACAAGCTCAAAAATGATACCACACAAGGATGGGGAGTCATCTTCCAGGTCACAGTGTATACTCAAATCAATGACCATTTTACGGCTGTGCCCCATCAGTTAGAATACATGGTGCCAGGAACGGAAGGATGAAAGTAAGAATCACTGGTAGGGAGATTCTGCTTTCTTTTTCTGAAATTCTAATCTCTGTGTGTTTACTGGTCTTGGTTCCTAATGTGGGAAACATCCGATGGGGAAATGTAAGCTGTGATTTATGCCTGTGTAATCCATACTTCTTACGCCAAGGGGCCAGTGTTCAAGAAGAGGAGCACCATATTGATAGAGGAATTGATCAAGAGGACATCAAGAGGACAGCTGCTGTGACACCACCGGGGGCAGGGAGGAATATGTTTGGCATTTGGTTATCTCTTGGTACTTCTTTGCCCAATTTTGATGGTAAATGGATAAACACAGTAGCCTCAGTGTGAGAAGGGGTTGATGACCAGCACTTGAGACAATCAAAGATATGTTGGGTCACCCCACCAGCTAAGCCATGAAGACCAGCACAGGTGCTGGCTGTGGGAGAAGATAATTGGGGATAGATAGTGGAGGAAGGAGACAATTGACTTACCATCATCGTAGCCTCAAGCCCAACTGTGGAAGCTGTGATTTGCCTCATTAACTTTCCTCTAATCAGTTTACCCTAGTAAAGAGACCCACCAGAGACCTGGAGGAATGACTTTCAGGGCCTAGATGAAGCAAGAGGATCCACAGCATGCAAGAGAGGGTAGTAGAGGATGTTGCTACACTTCCCAGATTCCCCTTCCAGGAAAGAAGGACTAATTCCTTCAATGTTGAGTGTGTTGCTGGCTGATAGCTCTCAGCTGTCAGTCTTCCCTGGGATTTGCTGTTCCCTGAAGAGAACCACATTGCTCAAGATCACTCCTCCTCCAGAGGCCAAGATGCATTCCAAGACTGGTTGATTAGAGGAGGAAGATCTTTTCATACCTCGGGATACATCTAAAGGGCCATTCCAGCCTTAGGGCTCCTCTTGGGCTTGCCTTCGTTCTTGTTGTTACTGCATTGCAGTCCACTGCTCCCTTGGCCTAATTCTGTTTCCTTCCCATCCCCCAAAGGTGTGGCTCCTGACAGCAACTCCCCTAAAAGTTTCTGTATATTAAGCTCCATCTCCGAGTCAACCTCTCAGGGAGCCTGACCTGCAACATTAATACATACATTGCAGTCCACACACGTAAAGATTTCGTGAAACTGTGCTGCCTAAGCCTGCCAGAACTTTCCTTTTTCCTTGAAAGCTTGTCTTTTGAATGTCTGTTCGCAGGTACACGTTATTCATTCTCTTCTTCCTTTCTGCCTATTCTCTTTTGTGGTGGGGAAAGTTTTCTGCTAGAAGCTAGAATAGCAATTGTTAGAGCTAGAAAGAAAAGTATGTAAAAGGCTGTCCTTTCTTTCTTCTTTTTTATCTGCAACAAGTACTCTGTCATAAAAAGATTGAGAATTCCAGTTAGTTTTAATCCACCAAATATTTGACTGGAATCATTTGTTTATGAAATGCAAATCCTGCCTGGATCTGGACTCAAATTTACCCCTGTTCCTTTTCTTTCTTCTCCTTTCAAACACACTGACTTTGTCGCTATTGATGTTGGTATTAATCACCTTCAAGAAACTATAAGTGATTTGTTTGTCCAATAGCTTTGCCAGGTGTCTCTGATTTTCATTTCTCTTCTGGAACATGAGCCCATAGCAGGAAACTGGCTGAAGTTAACGGCCAATATCAAATGCTAACCCAACAATAAATAGATAACCTCAACAATATTATAGCCCAAGTGGAATTATAATGACTTTCTTTATTGGTCAGACCTGAGATCTAAATGTCTCCATTCAGCACCTAAACTCATTCTGCTTCTTAAATGCAAACTCCTATGGAAAAGCAAATCAGAAGACGATTAGTATAATTGGTATAATTTCTTCTTTAAATGCTTAATAAAATTCAACTGTGAAGCCTTCTGAGCCCAGTGTTTTCCTTGAAGGATGGATTACTTTGCTATTGAGATATAATTGACATATAACTTTGTATTAGTTTCAAGCACACAACAGTGATTTGATATATGTATATATTGAGAAATGATCACCACAATAAGTCCAGTTAACATCCATCACCACACGTAGTTACAATTTATTTTTCTTTTGATGAGGACTTTTAAGATCTACTCTCTTAGCAACTTTGAAATATTCAAGCCAGTATTAACCATAGTCCCTGTGCTGTACATTATATCCCCAGGACTCATTTGTTTTATAACTGGAAGTTTGTACCTTTTGACCACCTTTTTAATTATGAATTTTATTCACTTAACAGGACTATTCAATCTTTTCTTTCTTTTAGTCAGTTTGGTTTGTGGTGTTTCTTAAAATAAGGTTTATCCCTTTCATCAACTTTGTTCACTTTATTTTCATAAAATGTGTCCAACATTTAATCTTCCATTCTTTCTTGTATAATAAAACTTTCATCTGGTGTCATTTACCTTTGGCCAAAAGAACTTCCTCAAGCGCCATTATATTTAGGATGAATTGTGAGGTGGGTACCAGAGATCGTGAGGGGTTGGGAGAGGCAAGGATTTTTCACTGTTGAGGTGAGACAGTGAGGGCCTGGAAAAGGGCACGGAAAGGAAGAAATGGCTTTGAGTTTTGTTGACCTACACGGTTTACAGATGTATTCACCTAGACTTAGTGCTTGAAAACCTACCATTCTTCATTTTTGTCTATTGCAAGCCATATAAATAGAGCCTGTTCACTAAATACACCTTATTGGCCAACCACCCCAAACGTAGTATTTTACGTTATTGAACACTGACTCAACACGATAACATTCAATATTAAAACCAAAAGTGAAAACACAGGTGCTAGGGAAAAAACGGTTGGCAGCCCATATTTCTGGGAATTCGGGAGGGTTTTCTGGTTTTTGGGTTTTTTAATTTGTTTCTGCCTTTTGCTGCGCAATAAGCAATTGTGATCCAGGTGTATTTGTTTATTCTGGTAGAAAAAAATCCTCCCACTAAAACAAAAGTAGCATTATAAAGAGCTAGACATAACCAACAACACCCTCCTTGGCCACGTCTTGCATGACTGTAAGGTGGTCACATGCGGGAATTGTTGATCAGACTTCTTTGTCTCCTTTTCAAAAGGCATTTGGGGAATTGCAGCTCTTCTCCATGTGCTAAGGCATCGTTTGCTCCGGGGAGGGGGTTGGGTGTCAAGCATACAAGGGGTCCAGGGGTTTCTAAAGTGGTCACCTTGAGAGTCATTTCATGATGTGTTTGTCGGTACATCTTTCTTCCAGTCCTGGTTTTGTTGCCTTCTCTCTGTTTTCCATATAAACAGCGGTACAAAGGGAACTATCTTCCTGCTGCTCAAAATAACTGCTTAGTTGGGTAAAATTTATAATGTTGGATTCTACTTTTAGCCAGGAAACGCAAACAAAGCTTGGAGACTGCTTGTTCCCTGACCCCAAATTCATTCCATGTTGCTATAGTATCACCCCTGAGAAAATGGGCCCGCCTGTTTCCCTCCCCATAGACACACTCAATGGGCTTTTGTCAGCTCTTGAATTATAGCATTAAAATTTAAACACTAGGGATTTAATGGAGGATTATTATGACACTCCAGTGCATTCTTTCTGTTGCTGTTAGCAACAACCCGAGGATGAAATAAAATAATTGTCTTAAGAGGTGCTGTTTTCCTAAAAGATGAAGGATCTACCTTACATTCTTGGCATTTTATAAACTGGTTTGTGTGGGTTACTATTAACACGAGAAGAGATTGGTGGTATGTAATACCCATCCAGTGATGGAGGTATTCTTTTTCGTTTAGCTCACCAATCTACAAAGGCAAAAGATATTTTCACAGGCCCCCAGAAGATGAACTTCAATCTCTTGCTCCCAAACGCATTCTCCACTATCTGTCCTCCATCTCAAATCCTTCAAAGTGCTGTGGGAATAAAAGAATCCTTGCCGAAAGCCCTGAGAGCTCTGTCTGTCTGTATGGTATGGTAATGACTGAGGCTGGTCCAGAGAGGATTCTGGGAGAAACCGAGCTATTGAAACCTAATGAATGGAACTGAGCATTTCTTCTTCCAACACTGTTTGTTTCTTTGATTGGTCGTATCCTTGTGTCTAATAAGACATCAAAATAAATTATAAAAGCAAGATATTGTTGGGTTGGTCTTTGAATTTTCATTTGGTTCTATAATCTGAGATATTTTCTTATAGATATTTGCATATAGATTTTTCTCAACCAGTCACTTGTTTTCCTAGTTTTGTGTCATTTTTACCTCTTTCCTATTCTAACATCAGCATCCAGGTTTACATGCAGGATTGTGTTGGGTTTTTTTTTCAGCACAGAGATTACAAGAATTTTTGTTGCTCTCCCACCTACCAAAATATGGATATATCATTTATTCTCCTTTACTCTTGTTGGATAATGCATTTCAAAGAATTTTTTAAACTTTTTTAATCTTTGGAATAAACCCAAGTTCACTGTAGAAATAATACCAAACAGAGTAACAGGCAGTAAATAAATCAATAGCCCTTTGGGTTTTCACCAGCCAGAGATAGTACTCTTAGACTAACTGTGATTTTTTTATATATAACAATGAAGATAAGTCTTATTTTCATCAAAGGCTTTCAGGGTTCCCCAGTGCTCTTCTCAGAGGCAACTCTATTCCCAGTGTCTTGTGTTTCCTTTCAGAGGTAGTCCATGCAAACATCTTTATATGTGCTATTTTGCATAAAAGTGGTAAATTTTACATTTTTCAGCTCCTTGCTTTTTCATGTAACAATAAATCTTGAAAGCAGAATTTTCTGGGGAACACAGGGGTGATATTCTTTTGGGACCAGAGCATTGGGAGTTTGAGGGAGGAGACCAAGGGACTTGCCTTGAAGTTGCCTTTGTTACGCAAGCACACTCCTATTTGTTAGGTTATATGTAGCTGGTTGATAAATGGGAAAGGTAACAAAACATGCTTTTATTCACGTTTTACATAACACTAAGAAAATACTCACTGTCCATACAAAAAAAAATTGTTAATATTTTCATGTTTGGGAATAATTTGCCATGATTTGTGTGGAAAAACTAATTTCTCTGTCCAGTCCCTAAATGAGAGACTTTTATTAGTTCCCTGTTGTTTGCTTTCTAAAATAATGTTGCAATCAACATCCTTGCAAACATGACTTTATGCACACGTATCAATACGCTTGTACTGTAAAATGACTACAAGTTGAGAAACTCAGGTCAAAACATAATAGACATAGACATTCAGGGTCAATGAACAAGACCAGGAATTTAGGAGAACCTTCTTGAGTTGAGGGCCCCATTGAATCAGTGGCATTGCTCCCGGAAGGAGAGTGGGAGAAGAAATTTCCCCCAAAGGGCAGTTGCCACTTTTCATGTCAAGCTGAGATGCTGCTGGGGCCATGCTGACACCTCTTGAATACATCATTTTCACCTGACAAGGGATGCTTTTGGGCCCTTTCCTACTTCGTTAGTCATTGAGTTTCAGCTGACCCACCCAAAAAATGGGACTATCAGGCCAGAGCCACAAGGTTTCTATGGATCAGGTGTTTAGAATTGCCAACAGCCCAGTGGAAATCTATTAATTGGTTTCAAAAAAATCTGTGTATGGTAGCCATGCAGAAAGACGACGAGTCTGAAACCCCAAAGTGTCCCTCCAGGTAGAGGCTGTCTCTCTCTGCCAGAGACCCTAATTGACTGACACTTGTCAATGAAACTTGAGCTCAAAGGTGTCATTAGGGTTGTGAGTTCTGTTAACACTTCTCTAAATGCAGGTTGTCCATGATTGGAAGAACCCCTTGGCACTTCAGGGATGAGGAAGTATCTTCAGATATGGAGGAGCAACCAGGTACATTGAATTGGCCCAAATCTCTCAACCTCCAAGGTCGCATCAGCTTTCCTTTCCCACTGTGAGCCCTGCCCAAATTCCATTAACTGAATCTGGGTGCCCACTCCCGCCACAGCACTGGGTAAGATGATAACTTGGGCATTTGTATACAGCAGAGTTCCCCAGCATAATGAGACTGATGTGTATGACCTTAGGTCTCTTTTGGGGACAGGGAGATCTCTCTGTAAAGCAGTTGAGATCTGGGTAGTGGAGAAGAGAGTAACCAGAGGACATTGAGGGAGAGACGGGCTCCATGCCAACAGGCAGGGCATTGCATTCAATTTGAGCAGGTTTTGAGCAGGTGCTAGCTTACAGTTCAACAAAAAGAACTGACGATTTTGGTCCATCCAAAGCTCTGTGTTGAGTAGCGAGGTCCTCATTGCTGACGCTAGTTGTTTTGGCTTTGAGGACCCTTGGGTTCCTCAGGTGCGGCCTCATTACCTTTTGCTGGGGCTGTAGGGCTCACTGTCCCGTTGTCATGGTAACATCCGCTCATCCACACTCCCAGAGGAGAGTGAGAAATAACTAAGGCACCATTTCGGCAGCTTGGTTCAACCCTACTTCTCACTGTTCTAAATGTTTATTAACCAGCAGGACAGTAGGGGACCCTTACTCTACCCTCTCCACTTGCCCATCATTTGCTGTCAGATCCCAGAGAGTCTTGTCATATTCCCAGACCTGGCCTGCAAGACCTTTGTCTTCTCTCTTTCAGAAAGCCACATCTTAGCATCCCATCCTTGTCACCAAAACTATTAAAAACTGTGAAGGGTCTGATATATTCTCTTACCTACAAGCTAACAAGTTAGTCTGCCCCAGTCTTATGGATGCTAAAAGATGACTCGAGCCTCCTAAGACAAAGACAAAGGAACTTATTACTCACAGCATGGTAAACAGCATGAACCTCAGCTTATTTCTGAGAGTTCCTTTTGTCCCAAATCCTATGGAGATGACACAGATGGGCCCAGATATGTCCTACATATGCAGTGGTTTGCATTCCAGGGGAGGAACCCTCGGCATAGAGAAGGTCAATATTTTATAATGAGCAGTAAGCATGTCTGTCCTTTGCTCCAGAGAGAGACATTATTTTAGCAGACTTCATTGTCCATTTGGGCTGCTATAGCAAAAATAGACTGGGTGGCTTATAAATGAGAGACATTCATTTTCTCACGGTTCTAGAGGCCGCGAAGTCCAAGACCAAGGTGCCGACAGATTCAGTGTCTGGTGAGAACCCACTTCCTGGTTCATACACAGCCATCTTTTCACTGTGTCCTCAGATGGTGAAAGAAGGGAGGGAGCTCTCCAGGGTCTATTTCATAAGGGCACTAATCCCATTCATATGGGCTCCACCCTCAGGACCTAAGCACTTCCCAAAGGCCCCACTTCCAAACACCATCACGCTGAGTATTAGCTTTCCAGACATGAATTTTGCAGGGACACAAACATTCAGTCTATAGCAAAGTTTAACAAAGAATCTTACATATAATGGTTGGACGATTAACATAGCTGCTTTGGAAAGACAAAGCTCTCAGATAGCCATTCTATCTTACGAGAAGGATAAGTGAAAGCTAGAGAATATTTGCTGTTTCCATAAAACTTTAGATGTCTATCTTAGCCTATATCTTGTCATCATGAAATTTGAGTTTTTGTCTAAGTTTATTTAAAAAAGGACAGAAGGTTTTTCTGTATTACTAAAAGATTCTAAGGACTTTTCACTTGTAATTCCAAGTGTATGATTTTTTTTTTAAATAAGAAAGTACATTTGTTAATGTTTCTTGTAAAACACCGTATTCACTTGTTTTTAATTATATTTCTCATATGAGATTCAGGTTACCCACTAGTCTTGTCATCATTAACTCACTCTAAGACTGGACTGAGTTTTTCCGTAACTGCCTTGGTAGTGGCTTTCACTTACACGGTAGCGTCAAAAACACAGAGGAAATCTGTTGAGCTTTCTACTACTATATAATCTTGTTTATAATAAACCTTGTGATTTAACATATTCAACTCTAGCAAGCAATACAACTATTCAGGTTTTTCTCCTTTAGAAAAATCTGTGTCAGCAATGGGTATTATCACTCACAATTTCTACTCAGCTGATAGGGTAAAAACAGGATTTCATCCTTCCATTAACCCACAGTGGATGAAATTCAGATTCTCAAGATTTTTATTTATTTATATCAGTCAAATATTCATCATCTAATTTTATCTTAATTAACACATTAAACATCAACCTTTGAGGCAAAATGTTGAAAGTACTCCTTTTAAAGTCAGAAACAAGAAGATCACTCCCATTCAACATGGAGGTCTAAGACAGTCAAGTAGGATGAAAAGAAAGACAAGCTCTAAGGTTTGGGGAGAAAAACCTAAAATCGTTATAATTCACAGATGGAAAACTCCAAAGAATGAACAGAATTAATAAGACGATACAGCCAGGTGCTTGGAAAAATCGATATATAGAAAGCTGTATACAGTTGTAATAAAGCCTCAGAAATTATCATTTTAAAATAGATACCATTTGTTATACCAACACAAAGTATAAGATGCATAGAAACATATCTCATGAAAATGCATAAGGCCTTTATGGAGAAAACTTTTAAATATTATTTAGAGACATTAAAGAAGACTTAAATTTAAAACTTTCGCACCTTCAAAGATTTCCTATATACAGAAGCCAACATCTCCAGCTATGCCATGAGCTATCATCTAGAGAAGTCTTTTCACATATGCCCTGGATCTTGATGCAGTCACGGGAATCTTCTAACAGCATTATTCACATAATTAAAAACTACCTGAAACTTAAATGACCAGGAACAGAAGATATTCTAAATAAATAGGGGTATAGTGCCCCCAGAGGAATATTATACAAGAGTGAAAATAAAGAAGATTTGAAACACGTGGGAAAGTCATAAAATATTATATACAATAGGATTCAATTTTATAAGACTCAAAAACAAGAAAAATTAAACTATACCCTGTTAAGGAACATATTTGGAAAATAAAAAAAAAAGGAACAATAAGCTCAAAATTCAGGAACATGGTTACCTGTGGGAACAGGAAGATGGGATATGGAGAAATACACGACTAGCTTCAAAGCTGTTGATAAACTTGTTCATAAATCTGCATACGGATTCATTGTCATTTATTTGATTATCATGCTTTGGAACTTACATATCTGTTGCATACATTGTATATAGATTAAATATTACTAAAAAATTTAGAAGTTGTGTGTTACAAATAAGAGTAACAATATTATTATAGTAAAACAAAAGACAACTACAATGCTCTCGCAATCGATAAGTTTGGTTAATATTTTGGTGTACTTCCTTCAAGTGCTTACACACACACACACAAATACACAAATATTTCCTTTCTTTTATTTTTCTAAATAGGGTCAATTGTTTATACGGTTAGGCATTTTCTCTTTTTACTAACATTATTGTGAGAATTTCCTTTTTTTACTAAGTAGTGCTTTAAGATATAACTTCTAAGGGCTGTATTATTTTTCTTTATCTGAATCACCATAACTTATTTATCCAGCACACCAGTTTTGACATTGACATTGTATTCTTTTATTCTTGCACTGTTATGACTGTGATGAACATTCTCGTACCTAGTCCTTTGTACATATAAGCTTGATTACTTCCTTAGGGCAAATTTCTAGAAATAGAATTGCTGAATCAAAGTATACAGATTTAGGAGGTCAAATTGACCTTTACTTTAGGCTGCACCCATCAGTATGAGTCACAACCTTCCTTCTCCCACGTACTGTGGTATTAAATACCACAATGTAGATTCCAGGAGGAATAGTAAACCTAGTCAATGGAGAAATCAACACACTGTTTCCTCATCTCTCCCTCTCCCTCCCTCTGTCTCCCATTTATATTCATAGACCAACTGCTACAGATCATCAAGTACTGGGAGAAAACCAACAAGAATAAAGAAGGAAACCAATACTCTAGGGGAAAGAGAGTTCTTAAGACAGGAACGTTGAAAGCAATCATCCTAACAAGATTCCAGAAAACATTGTATCAATAAGACAAAAATACACTGCTATGAGAAAAGAAAAACCAAAGAACCAAAAGGTTTCTTGGAATTTAAAACTATACTTCTAAAAATAAAAATATTTTTAAAACATGATTGCATAAATAAAATTATTTATAAAGAGGCTGAATAAAAGAATAGTCCTGGTGGAAGACCTACTCACGTTAAGGAAAATCTCCCAGAATGAGGAGCAAAAAGACAAAGAGATGAAAATTAGATGATGAATGTGAAGTGTTTTGGATATTAAACTATTGTACGTATATAAGGTAGCATTAATAATAGGGAGTGGAATATTGTACACAGTGGAAGAATTCTAAATATTTGGGCAGAAAATTAGGACAAATACATTCACATAATATATAAATATGTGAGGATAACCATGTGTGAGAATCTGATTGAACAGTTAAATTGTGTGATATGACTAAATTATTTTCTCTTTCATAAGACACATCTTATTATAGAATTATTTCTTGCCATTGCGGAAGTCACATAGGTTTCTAGAAATCTCAAGATGCAATTTCATAGAGGCTATAAATGTGGGTGGCATGGAGTTTATGTATGTTCTGATCCTTCGGTGATTATAGAAAAGCAACGCTCAGGTAGATATGCACAGGAGACAAACAATGGTCATTGGGGAAGATGGGTAGGTTTTTCCAACTTCTTCAAGGCTTAACGAGTTCAGATGTACAACAAGGATTCTGCACAATTTTCATTTCATCTCAAACCAATTTTCATTTTTAGTGGCTTTGAAACCAAATAGCACAGAGAATTTTATTTGCATGTGAAGCTCCCTGTGATGCATTTAAGTTCCGTATTTTGCAATTTGAGTGTCTCCACATGGATTTTTCATAAAGGCGTGTGTTTCCTATAAGATATAAATGCTCAACTTGACAACCCCAAACTCCTAAAATAGGACCCCAAACACCACTGAGACCTTACAGGAATGCCAAGAAATCCACTAATATCCATGCTTTTAAATCACAGAGACGTGCTATTCAGTGAAAAGCACCTTCAGCCTAGTCTCACTTTGAGCAACAAGAAGTTAGGTTGGTGGCACACACCATTTCTGACAGAATGAGGATTCCTAAACCACTGACTAAAGCTGTCAACTCCAGAAACCAGGATTAGGTTATGGAGAAAATTAACATATTAAATGAAGTGACCCTGATAAATATTGACTTTCGGCAAGTTTGGATCTCTACATGCTAAATAAAAATACCAGGTTTCTTAGTGACACTTGACCTATGAAGTCACCGCCAATAACGTTATAATACATTGGACGAGAAACGCAAAACAAATGAATCCTCTAACTGAGCCAGATTTTTACAACAGCCTTTGACTAATTCTCTCCATATTATGCTTTCCTTTTGCCGATTACCACCCACTTCCTTAGAATAGTTTTCCCAGGTTATAGGAATTTCAGGCTGTCAATGTCACAAACTTGAAGAATAATCATGACCACAGACAGAAAGTATAAACAAAACATAATCATAATGTGACATCTTAATTTTGTACACAAAGGTGAAAAAGCACAAAATTACCGAAAAATGTACAAGAAACAAGAGACAAAGTTTCTTGGTTTGGTTAAGTTTATCAAATTATACTCTGGGAATTCTAATTTCTATCTTCCAACTCATTTCTGACTTCTTGTAAACAAAACTCAAAGTCTAGGTCTTCTCAGCATTTTCCTCTTTTAAATCGGGCTAAATTCAATTTATCATCATTTTCTTCTACAGGAGATGGTAACTGTTAATACAATAATCCTATACTCTGCACAGGTGTATCTCCAAGTTAATAACATCATACATAACATAAATTTTGAGCGTGTATACGCCAGATGAAAAGCACAGTGGCTCAGTACAGGTTATGGTATAAGGAAGAAGGAAGGTGAATATGAAACCAGTGCATGGTTCCTGAAGTCAAAAGAACTTACCATCTAGTAGAGGAAAAGGCACGTTCAAAAAAAGCTTCAGGAATCTGGGTGTAAACAAAGAGGTGAAGTGGAGGGGCTAACTGCATGTTGAGTAGAGAACTAGCTTTCGACAGCTGAATGCTGATTTTATGGCATGAACTTTTTAAAAGTCCCACTCCACTGCCACGATAGAGTGCTCTTCCAGGTGTGAGAAAGCAGGCCACTTAAATTCTCAGCCATAGTATAGTGATGTAGGATGCTCTTCTGGGTTGGATTTCAGGAAAGCCAACTATGCATGAGGTCAAGATGCATATATAATTTTTAGCTCCAGCCAACTGGATATATAGTCATGTGCCGCCTAAGGATGTTTCGGTCAATGACGGACCGCATGTACAATGGTGGTTCCATAAGTTAGTACCATATAGCCTAGGTGTGTGGTTGGCTGTACCATTTGGGTTTGTGTAAGTACATTCTATGATGTGCACACCATGAGGAAATTACCTACCAACACATTTCTCAGAATGTATCCCTGTCATTAAGTGATGCACAACTGTAACACATTGTTCAAGAAAATTTCACTTACTCCATGTATATCAAAAATTCTGACTTTTATATTGACAAAATAATGTTGGAATTTATCAAAGAAATCCAATCCACCACAATTTTCTTTTGATATTATGGAGATAAAATTATTGTTTGGTAGACTGACGGAACTCACTTTTCAGTCAATTGTATTTGTATAGGAACATGACCCTGGCTTCATAAGCCTTCATAACTCAATTCAGTTTGTGATTCGTTTTATGACCATGAGAATGTAGTGAACTAGTGCCCAGTTATCAATGGTTTAATAATCATTTCTTTCAGGATATTGAATGAGTCAATTGAATAGACAGTTGAAAGGAATGGAGGAAAAAGAATATAAAAACACAAAAGAGTCACAAAACTGGCCTGCGTTCTTTCTTGTCCTGCCACTTAACAAGCTGTGCTCCCCTGGGCAAGTCACTTCAATATGTCAAGAGGGATCCCTGGCGTATGTAAGTGAGTCAACACCTATTTCCTCTGGCTTCTCTACATTGAAAGAAAATAAATTAACATAGGTTAGCAAAGGTTTATTTTATTTTTTGTTTGGTTTGGTTTGCCTTCATCGGGAAGGCAGAAAACCCTGTGTCCTAGGCCTGGTTCTGTCCCTTGGTAACTGTGTGATATCACGTACATCTCACTCCCTCTGTGTGCCTCTATCTACTTATCTGTAAACTAAAAGTTGGATTAGATGATCTCTGGTCCTTTCTAGCTCAAAGTCTCTTTTTGGGGGGGAAAAAAAGTGCCTCTAGTCTTCTAATTTGAATGCCAGGTTGCAGCCTGATGTGAATTAAACTGTCTGGGTTATAAACCAACTACAAAACAAGGTTTGTAATGGAAACAGCAAGTGACCCTTGGCTGCAGCAAAGCTAGCAGTTCCCGCTATAATATTCAGTTACCGCTCATATCCCTGGGCAGCAACTAGCGTGTTATGTAACAGTGACTATTGCAGGATTACCCCATCCTTTCATCCAACCCTAATTGTACAGTCTGCTTGTGGCTCCTGTAATACCTGGTTCTCTTCAATGACATGCTCCAGGGTAGATGTGGCTGCCACCACCAAACCCAGCTTTTGCTGGCTTAAAATAACAGTGATGTGCAACTTGCGAGTACTGTTCTTTTTAGAGTACATTATTTTTGCTTTTCCTTCTGTGTCTTTCTAACTGGCAATGACTTCCTGCCCAAAATGACCTAGCACTAGGAAAAATTCTAACAAATAATAAAATGCTCCAGTACAGGTAGAGTACATACCGTCCTTTGACTTAAGGCACAGACCAAGTAAGGAGCTCCAGCTGGAAAGACCTAGAGAAAAGGCAGAGAGGAAGGATTCACGTAACTGTAACAAATCTTCAATTGGATGGAATTGATCCTTTTTTTCGCCTTTGTATTTAGCCTGTCCTCCCTTTGTTACATATAAATGTTTTAACTCTCAGCAAAGGAGAAATGAACGGCAAATTTAGAAGAAAAAGAACAACACTTTTAAAGCACAAAATAGAAATGGATAGCGAGGTAAATACCAGGTCTGACACGTAAGATCAAACAATAGATTTGTTTCAAGCTGTGCGTATTATCGAAAAGTTTAATGATTAACAACAATCTAAAAATGTTTCTAAAAATAAAATATTAATTTTTTCTGCTTATAAAACTTCTACATTCCCATTTTAGAAAACATAAGCAAGTAGAAAAAACAAAGTAAGAATCAAAACAGATAACTTATCAAATAATCTTTTACCCTTTTTCAGTGCATGTTTATATTAACATAATAAAAATATTACATTTACAATTTTGTATACTGTTTTTATTTATTAATCTCTGTCATATGAATATTTATCTGTATTTGAAAGCTTTGTAAATAATATTATAAATGGGTATGTATTTTATTAGTCATATCATCCACTGTCTGTCTGAATTTTAGATTGTATCCAATTTTTCTATGTATTTTTTATGAAGACTGATTCAATAAACATCTTTTTGCAAACATTTTTGCCTGAATTTCTGATTATTTTATCCTTCAGTTATTAATACAGTTTAAGCCACATTTCTTAAACTATTTCTACAGATTGCCAACTAAATCTAAAATCTAGAACTAAAATTTAAAAGTATTTTCCGTTCACCGGAGGGAAATCTTAATGCCAAACTAAGGGTATACTATAAAGGTAGAAACTACATAAGATTGGAATAAAAATGAAACTTTTTGTGTGATGCAGTGTTTGTATACCTGGGTACTTTATATTTTAAATCAATGTTTTAAATACACTAAATTCTAAAAACTATCCAGAAAGAGAAAATCCATTTAACTACATGAATTATGTTAAGTAAAAATATTAGTGTAAAACAAAGTTTACAAATGACAATCCTATAGAGACTTACCTATAAATAGATTTTTAAACATCATAAGACAAAAGTTGCTAGTAAGATGAGAACTTTCCACTCTCAAATTTACGTATGTACCTGCATTCACAAACCATCCCCGCTGTCTTTCTTTTTCTTTTTTTTACAATGGAAAGGGTGCTTCTCCTTCCTTCTGAAGCTAATTCCCCCATTTCTTGTCTGGCCCCAGCCCCTCCCTGCTTTCATGGATGTGATCTATTGGGTGTTTACCTCCTCTCTTATTTCTTAAGTTCTTTACTCTCTGCTGGATTTTTTCTATCAATATTTTAAGTGTGGACAAGCCTCTTCAATTTTTAAGCTCTTTCTCAGTTTCCACCTTCTCCTCTAATCATTACTCTATCTCTTTCCTCCCTTTGACAGCCAAATATATTGTTTTGACTGTCCGTACATACCGATTCTCTTCCTCCTTGACCAATAACCTCAAGTCCCTGTAACGTGGCTTCTATTTCTATCATTCTATGGCCATTGTCAACCTCTTAATTTTCCTATTACATCTCATCTCTGGCCAATTGTTTTCTGTCTCTTTGAGTTTTCCTTCTTCCTTTTTCCCTTGCATAGCTATGTTTCTCAAGGTTTGCCTTTAAGTCTGTTCTTTTCTCATTCTACCCACTCTCCTGGGTGATCTCATTCACTCCCATGATTTCAAGTGTCTTTATAAGCTGGTAAATCCCAGAGCTCCATCTCCAGCATAGATCCACCTCTTCAAGTTCAGAACTATATATCCATCCACCTTCTGTTCCTCTCCAGGTGGAGATACCTCAAGGACTTCACACTCAACATGTCCAAAACTAAAATCATGATCTTCATCCCAATCTTGCTTTTCCTCCTTTTTCTCTTTTTTTCCTTCAGTGAATGGCACCACCAACAATCTTGTCCCTCAAGGCAGGAACTTGGACATTATTCTGCAATATTTTTTCTCCCTCACACCCCAATTTTTGGTGGTTTGGTTAAAGTGTAATTATCTTCAGGGAACCCTTCCAGATGATCCAGGTTACAGTTAATTGCCCGTCCTGGATGACCCAAGAGTATTCCTGTGTTTCGTCTATCACAGCCGATATAACACAGTAACTTGCCACAAGACCATAAGCTTTATGTCTATATTTTCTTTCTTGTATCCTCCGTCTCTAGCAGCGTCTGTCAGGTAGTATGTACCCAAGAAATATTTGTTAAATTAGTAAATAAAGAATCATTTCTAGTTGTTCTAGTTGTTGAAAGGGGAAGTAGTGATAATTTTAATTCTAAATAGCAATCATAGCGTAATCTTTAAACACATTGACACACAATAGATTTTATGTATAAATATATGACAATGGCATTTATAGATATCTACATAATAAAATATTTTTCTTCTACCAGACAGTCCATGTCCCTAAAGAGTTTGCCAGTTATACTACATTCTTCTAAAAAGTCACTGAGGTCAAGCCACACCCGTAGACCCCCAATGAGTGGTTTCTGAGTTATAGTCTACCAAGCTTTGACTCATGTGGCTCTGTCTCCCTGTGTCCAGCTGAATCAGCTCGGGACAGGGTCTGGCATGAAAGTAGCTATCTAGAAGCCTTCCAGAGGTCAAGGAGACGGCCTGTTACTGGAGCTCTGCCTATTAGAAATTCCATGTCAAGAGTAGTCTTGCATGACCCACTCAGATTCTCTCTTTCGGGAAGAGACATACCGAGAGGCAGTCAGTTATTGATGGAAGGGTTAACATAGCCAAGATTATCTGCATTAAGAGCCTTGGGGGACTGTCAGATTTCCAGTGGCCACAGAGGGTTAGAACATTCATGATATTCTTAATGACAATGAGATGAGTCCAGGCTACGGGGCTGCTGAGGCAGAGCCCCGTTGACGTCCTTTCTGCATATCCATCTAATTGGCCAGATTGTCTAGCATGAATTAAGCTAACATTAGTATAAGACCTGCCAGTTACTATAATGCTTCCTTCATGTCACAGTTTATTACGTTCTAACTTTTAATTTCGAATCCTGTATTATTAATTAACTAATCAATCAACTTTGTAAACATATAATATATATTTACTTTCTAACTTTCTCATCATCATTAAATATTCATTCAGTTTTTGTTCACGATTATACATTCCCTTATGTACCATAGATTTTACTTTTTCTTAAGCCTGTTCTTGGTGCTAGAAAATCCTCATTTAAACCCATTTGCAAAATCCAAGAATTTTATGGATAGAAGAGCAAGTTTAAAAAGTGAAATTTAATGTTATTTTAAAAGAGCATGTCTATCTATTTGCTAGGGGGAAAAAAGATCCTCAAAAGTGATAAACTCATCCTACATAGGGATCAAAATTTACTTCCACCATAAGTAGAGATGGAGGACGGCTCTGAGAGATTCGGACGCCCAGTGGACAGCTCCACTTGTGTTGGAGATTCCTGGTATTGGCACTGGAGAAGGTGTTCTTCTTTGTATGCTTCAGAGTTGACTCAGCAACTGGCATACGCTGGCCATGCACTGGCATAGTAAAGTGCTCATGGAAAAGAAGATTCCAGGCTGATGGCCTGTAGCTAGGATCCTCTTTGTCACAGCAGCTCATGAGAAGATGGGGCAGTATTTAGTCAGGTGCATACAGGGCCTATGCCCGGCCTCTTCTTCACACATCTTAAGATAGTGTGCTTTAGTTCTTTCAAAGGAATTTGTATTTCTAGGAAGTTTAAAATAGACATGGAAAGATATTGCTTGTTTTCTATAACGAGTTTGATCAATGCAATTGTCTATTTGATGACACATTGAGGCTTTCTAATTGGATTTTTGTACTGGTGTGGCTTTCAAAGAGGATTTATTTTGTGTGTGTGTGTTTAGGACGCTCTGATTTTGGTGAATTGCATGGGAATGCGGAGCAGGAGAACTGGTCTCTGCCGGTGATGCTTAAGTAGGTGAGCTACTCGGGGACTGGAACAGCCAGGTCTCCTCTGAACGCACAGTGCTGAACATCCAGATGCCTATTGTTTTATGTTTGTATTTTACTTTTAATATAACTTTTTATGGGTTCACTAAAGTTCTGTTCAAAAGTAACACTGGCAAAACCACTAAAATGTGTGCAAAAAGATGTGCTGTAGACTAGAATAAAATTGTTAGGTGGACTTGTAAAATAAAAAAATAGACACACCACGTGTCAGGATAAAATTTTCAGTGGGAGACAGGGCCCAAACACCAAACGCCCTGTTAAGAGGACCTACAGTTGGTCAACTTCTGCCCTTGTTTGGCACTGATCGAACATTCCCCACAGTTGTACAGCCACACGGTGGAAATTGGACATGAAACAACCTTAGCCATTGGACGAATTTTATTATTTATCCAAGTAAAAAAGTACATTTTTAGGGCATGACAGGCTGAAATGTAAGAGCATACAGTACAAACTGTACACTAATAAAATTTTGTCTTGTGTGTGGGTTGGAGACGTGAATTCTCATGGCTAGACCAAGTTATAATCACATTCTTGTGTTTGGAATTGTTCCCCTTTTTAAGAGTTCACGGGTAACCTCTTATTTGTAAATATAATCTTAAAAATTTGGATTATAGAGAAAAAAGTGGAAATGGTAATAATATTGCAATAAAAATCTGAATAAAATTTTGGAAAACAGAAGGTCATTTTCCAAATGATTAGTCAGAAGTCTATCTTAATTTGGAATAGGTTTCTCCCTAAAACAGTGGCAAAAAACCCCCACAATAACCACACACAACAAAAATAAACAAAAAATGATAGTGTGTGCCCAGCACTATTTAGGTCTATCTTTGTGTAGGATAAGCCAAGCAAGATATTAAGGAAAGTACCATAGCCAAAACCAGGAGGTCATTAATTATAAAACCCTTCCTTGATATGTAGCAGATAATATAGCTTGGGATCATGTAATTTGAACACAGTAGCTGATTCAAATACCCAATAATCCCACTATAGTTCAGCTGCAATAACTTCATCTTAAGACAGTAAAATGACATGGGAAAAATCAAGTCCTCAATATCTCACGAGCATAGGAACCCCTAAAAATGTCGAGTTGGTTTCTATACAGAAAGTAAGGTTCTCATCTACACCATTGAGTTCAGCTTCTTGAGGAGCAATGATTTATTTTGTTTTACCCCTAGCATAGAGCATGATATCTCTCATATTGACTTTCTAAACAAAAATTTATTCAATTAACTTGCTTAGAATTTGGAAAGTTCAGACAAAGTAGCTCTCAGGATGCTCTACAAGAGTTTTTGGGAGACCTCTTTGATAGTGAGGATATTATCCATAGCGTCAGATTAAAAGGATCATTTAAATCAAGGCACAAACAGGGCATAAAAGAAATCAACACATTAAATAGACTGAATTTATCCCAAGAGCTATGTTCTGTCAAGCCTTGTTAAGGCATGGTGAACTTCGCTTCTCAGAGGCCTCATGAAGGCATTTTCCTGTATATAAAACTCTTCAAACATAAATTATTAAATATTATTAATTAATAAATTCTGCAAGTTTTTATTGAGACACTACTATGTACCAGCCACTATTCCCATTCTAGGGTGCAAGGGTAAACAAGATAGACATCGTGGTGTTCATGGAAGCTCTGGTTTACTGTTCAAGAAATTTTTCTACTTTTTGTTATGGAGATTTTCAAACATACTCAAATGTGGAGAGAGTGGTTTAAAAACTCAATGAACCTCTTACCCACTCTCAACAGTTATCACTCTGTGGACAATTTTTTTATCTATACCCCATCCACTTCCTACCCCATCCCAGCCAGACTATTTTGAAGTAGATCTCAGATATCCATCATTTTATCTAAAAATGTTTTCATTTGTAGCTCTTAAAGACAATAACTCTCAAAAAAAAGCCATTATAACCATAACACCTAAAATAAGTTACTTAACGCCATCAAAAAGATGAATCATTGTTCACATTTCCCTGTTTATTACACACACAAAGACAAGCCTTTTTATAAAGAAGTTCACATTAGAGTGGTATGTCTGTCAAATTTTTTTTAATTTAAAGCTTTCCTCTTCATAACAATTTTTTGTGTTGAAAAACCAAGATCTTGTACCCAGTAGAGTTTTCCTCTCTGGAATTTGCTGATTATGTCTCCACAATGTCATCTAACATATGTCATTTTCTCTTAAATTTCTCATAAATTATTAGTAAGATCTAGGGTCTTGGTCACATTCAAGTTTGATTTTTTCCCTTGTTTTTGTCAAGATCGATTCATAAGTAGATGTTTGTAAAATATATATTTTTAAACAGTATTTTCAGATTTTTTTTTTAAAGATTGGCACCTAAGCTAAAATCTGTTGCCAATCTTCTTTTTCTTCTTCTTCTTCTTCTCCCCAAATCCCCCCAGTTCATAGTTGAATATTCTAGCTGTGAGTGCCTCTGGTTGCGCTGTGTGGGACGCCACCTCAGCATGGCCTGATGAGCGGTGCCATGTCCGCACCCAGGATCCAAACCAGTGAAACCCTGGGCTGCTGAAGCAGAGCGTGCGAACTTAACCACTAAGCCACTGGGCCGGCAATTGAATATTTTTTTTAATGGTATCTAAACTCCTGGAACTAATAAATAATTATAGTGAGGTTGCAAAATACAAGGTTAATAATACAAAAGTAACTCATGTTCTTACATACCAACAATAAACAAATGGAATTTGAAATAAAAAACACAATAACATTTACCTTAGCATCCCCAAATTAAACACTTAGGTATAAATCTAACAAAATATGTGCAAGATCTATATGAGGAAATCTACACAACTCTGATGAACAAAATCAAAGAAGAGTTAAATATAGAGATATTCCATGTTCACCAATAAGACTCAGTGTTGTCAGTTCTTCCCAACTTGATCTATAGATTCAATGCAATACTAATCAAAACCCCAGCAAGTTATTTTACAGGTATTGACAATATTATTCTACAGTATATATGGAGGGGCAAAGGCCCAAAAGAGCCAACGTGGTATTGAGAGAGAAGAACAAAGGTGGAGGAATGACATTATCCAACTTCAAGATTTACTATAAAGCTACAGTAATCAGACAGTGTGGTATGGGAGAAAGAATAGACAAATAGATCAAGAGAACAGAATAGAGCACTCAGAAATAGACCCACATGAATATAGTCAACTGATCTTTGACAAACAAACAAAGCAACAAAGGCAATACAACAGAGCAGAGAGAGTCTTTTCACTGAATGATGCAGGAACAACTAGACATCCACATGCAAAAAAATGCATCTAGACACAGCCCTTACACCCCTCAGAAAAATTAACTCCAAATGGATCATAGAAGTAAATGTAAAACTCAAACTATAAACCGCTAGAAGATAACGTAGGAGAAAACCTAAATGATCTTGGGTATGGTGATGACATTTTAGATTCACCACCAAAGGCATGGTCCATGAAAGAATAACTGATGAGCTGGATTTCATTAAAATTAAAAATTTCTATTGTGTGCAAGAGAATGAGAAGACAAGTCACAGACTGGGAGAACGTAATTGCAAAAGACACATCTGATAAAAGACTGTTATCTAAAATATGCAAAGAGCACTTAAAACTCAATAATAAGAAAACAAACAACTTGATTTAAAAACGGGACAAAGACCTTAATAGACACCTTACCAAGGAACATAGACAGGTGGCAAATAAGCCTAAGAAAAGATGCTCCATGTTATATGTCATCAGGGAAACGAAAATTCAAAAAACAATGAGACACTACTACACATCTAGTGGAATGGCCAAAATCCAAAGCACTAAAGCCACATACTGGAGAGGATGTGGAGCAACAGGACCTTTCATTCATATCTGAATGCAAAATGGTACAGTCACTTTAGGAGACAGTTTGGCAGTTTCTTATAAAACTAAGCATTCTCTTACCATATAATCCAGTAACTGCACTCCTTAGTATTTACCCAAAGAGCCGAAAACTTAAATCCACACTAAAACCTGAACACGGATGTTTATAGCAGCTTTATTCATAATTGCCAAAACTTGGAAGCAATCAAGATGTCCTTCGGTAGGTGAATGAATAAATAAACTGTCATGACAACGGAATATTATTTTGCTCTTCATACTATCAAGCCATGAAAAGACATGGAGGAAACTTAAATGCGTTTTACTAAGTGAAAGAAGCCAATCTGAAAAGGCTACATTCTGTATAATTCCAACTATATGACATTCTGGAAAAGGCAAAACTATGGAGACAATAAAAAGATAAGTGGTTGCATGAGGTTGGGGAGAGGGAAAAATGAATACATGGAGCACAGAGGATTTTTAAAGCAGTGAAAATACTCCATATGATATTCTAATGATGGAGACGTGGCATACACCTGTCCAAACCCACAGATGTGCACTACCAATGAAGCCCAAGGTAAGCTGTGGACTGGGGTGGCCATGACGTATCACCATAGCCTCATCAGTTGTAACAAATGTACCCCTCTGGTGAAGGATATTGATAATGCGGAAGCTTTGCATGTGTGGGGGCAAGGAGTATATGGGAAATCTCTGTATCTTCTTCTCAATTTTGCTGTGGATCTAAAACTGCTCTAAAAAAATTGTCTTTAAGAGAAGAAGGAAATCTAGACCATGTGATGTGTGGCCTTGCCCAAGTCCACTAACCTGCCTGAACCACAGTTCCTTGTTGATACTAAAACCTTCTCCAACTCTAAGACTCCAAAACTCTGAGATCAGTGATCTCAGTTTGAGATGACCATATTCCAAAGCCATTTACCAAATCCTTTCATTGTTCAAAGTCAGTTAGAAAGAACCCCAGTGATTTATCTTTTCTTTTTTTTTTTTGAGGAAGTTTAGTCCTGAGCTAACTACTGCCAATCCTCTCTCTTTTTGCTGAGGAAGACTGGCCCAGAGCCCATCTTCCTCTACTTTATAAGTGGGACGCCTACCACAGCATGGCGTGCCAAGTGGTGCCATATCTGCACCCGGGATCCAAACCGGCGGACCCTGGGACGCTGAGAAGCGGAACGTGCGAACTTAACCACTGCACCACCAGGCTGGCCTCGATTTATCATTTTTATACACAATCAAGTTCATTCTCAGCAAGTTGGAAACACCTCAGACACATTGAAACACCCACATTATACCCTTTGTCTTTGAAGGAGATAAATGGCCAAAATTCTAGAATATTATATTGCACCTACCCTCGTCCCATTTCCCAAAATCTCACTTGCTCAATTCTCCAAATAAGCCTTGTCACATAAGTTCTTTTCTGAGAAGGTGAGGATGTCTAGCAAACAAAATAAATTTAAATATTTGAAGCAACCTTGTCGCTTTAGTACATTAGAAAGAAAGCCAGCAATAGCTTCATGACTGCATTGTTAACTTTGAACAATCTCTATAAAATTCTCATTTCATGGGTGGATCTTCGGTAAAACATGCCCATTTCAGCTATTTAAGAATTCAGAACTTTAAAATGTATACTTTTCCCTACTGGAAAATATCAGTATGCCAAAAGGCATTCGTTTCAGAGTTTCTTGTTTTCATGAAAACAGTAAAAATCAGCCAATATCTATAGGCTTAAAATACAGTTCGTTTGAACAATCCAACCTCCCATAACTCCTGGATGTTGCAGCCGTGACCTCTTATGGATCGCTTAAGGAAGCACATGCAGCGACTTTGCTGCAGACCTGTCTCTGCTTCCAGGGCAACATTACTTCATAGGTCAGGGATCTGCTATCAGGGAGTGCACTCTGTCCGCGGGCCAGTCGGAGGAGCCAGCAGGAGCCATCATAGACATCTGCTCAGTCCTCAGGAGGTCTCGGGCTTGTTTATGTTAAGAGCTCTTGCTGCTAGACAGCAGAACGACCTCCTTTAGAATTTGTTCCCATAATAGTCCCCAAGGCAATGACGCACAGCTGTGGGGAGGAAATAGGCTCTTTAATTTGTTAACCATGCCCAGAAAAGAAGAAAACAAAACGCTCCAAAGAGACTATAAAGAGGTCTTTTAAAAATCTACTCCAGAAACAGCTAAAGAAAGCAAAAGCAATACAAACTCTTTCCCCCAATCACGCAAGATGTACACATATGGCTTGTTTGTTCCTCAATATATATCCAAACTTCCGTTTGAATCCCAGGAAAACTTTTTCTTCTGGTTTTTCAGTTTCGCCTCTTAATGATCACGTTGTGTAAAGACTCTGCTACCGTAAGACCCCTGAATCATTCCTGCTGAAGGTGCCATTTGGAAAAACTCAGAAAGTCAGAGAAAACAGGCCTAAACTTCTCTCCAGAAGGCTGAGGTGAAGATAAGGACACGATTTCCATAAAATAAGCGTGTCAGATTTTTAGAGCAGGAAGTTAAATATTTTAACCCAACTCCACCCTGTATACAGCCCTTACCCAAATCCATTTTTAAAAAAACGATCTCTAGTTTCTAATATTTTTAATGCATTTACTTTGGTTATCATGAACTATTTCAAATATACGACAAGGTACAGACTGTACCACAGCAAGTATCTGGAACCAAGATCCAGTTTCCAAGCTCTAGCAAGTTCTAACAATTTGCCGTACTTGCTTCAACTTCTGATTTTTTTTTTTTTTTTTTTTTTTTGAGGAAGATTAGCCCTGAGCTAACATCTGCTGCCAATCCTCCTCTTTTTGCTGAGGAAGACTGGCCCTGAGCTAACATCCATGTCCATCTTCCTCTACTTTATATGTGGGACGTCTGCCATAGCATGGCTTGACAAGCAGTGCGTAGGTCCACACCAGGGATCCGAACCAGCGAACCCCAGGCAGCAGAAGCGGAATGTGTGAGCTTAACCTCTGTGCCACCGGGCCAGCCCCTGATTTTTTTTTTTAAGAATTAGCTCATTCATTACAAATATGATTGATGTTTCCTGACTACCTCTCTCATGTGTTACAACAGTTCCTTCCTCCCTGTCTGCCCTCCCAGAAATAATCATCAACCTGAACTTAATTATTGTTCTCATGCATGTTTATGCTATTACAACACAATGTCCAGAGTGGCTTGGCATGTTTTCAGATGTTATATAAATGGTATCATACTATATGTATCCTTCAGTAATGTTTTTTTCTTCACTTAAGAGATTTAATCTAGTTGATATATGCAGCTGTGGTTCATTTTTTACTACTGTACCACATCTATTGCAAGATTTTCCCACAATTTACCTGTCCAACGTCTTGATTTGTTTTGCTATTACTCATGATGCTATAAACATTTTCTTACACATCACCTTGAGCACATATGCAACAGAGTCTCTAGATTTTCAAGTTTATTTGCTGTTGCCAGACTACTCTTCAAAATGGATGTAGCAATTTAGATTTCCACTAGGCTCGAAATCTTAGCCAATGCTAGATGTTGCCAACAATAGATATAATTCATGTTAATCTGAAATGTATTGTTCAGATTTGAATTTCCCTTGTTTTTCTTGTTTTTTTATGTTTTTTTTTCTGCTTTTTCTCCCCAAATCCCCCCAGTACATTGTTGTATATTTTAGTTGTGGGTCCTTTTAGTTGTGGCATGTGGGATGCCGCCTCAACGTGCGCTGACAAGCGGTGCCACGTCTGCACCCAGGATCAGAACCAGCGCAGCCCCCGGCTGCTGAAGCAGAGTGCGCGAACTTAACCACGGGCTGACCCCCTTTTTACTAGCATCTTTTTCATAATGTTTATTGGACTGCAGCTTCTATTCCAATCCATGGCTTGGTTTTGTGGTATTTATAGCAGTTATTCATTATTTCCGCATCGTGATTCTTCGCTGGCCATCAGAGTTGTAAATACCTACTCCAAATTGCAGACTTTTCAAAACTTTGTTCATGGTGTGTTCTTTTTCTTGCTAAATAGGAGTTTTTAAACTTAATATATCCCAATTTATCCATAGTGCAAACTTTCCCTGTCCTGAGGTTATAAAGGTATTCTCTTAAATTTTCTTTTGACAATATTAGTTTGATCATACAATTTTTCTCTTTCAACCTACTAATTTATGCCCTTAATAAATGTTATATTTAATTTCCTAGTACTTAATTTAAATTTTCACGTCTAAGTTCACAGTGAAATTTGTCTATACAATTGACTTTTCTTGTACTATCTGTGTTTGGTTTTGGTGTCTAACATACATTAATCTAAGAGACGCAGTTGGCTGACTTTCATTCCCTTTACAGTCTATACGTAGCAGAGCTTATCTGCTCCTTGAAGGTTTTATAAAATCTCACTCATAAAGTTTTCGAGCCTTTATTTGGGGAGAGAGGGCAGAACATCTTAGAATACCGAAATAATTGTTTTAATTGTGCCAAGGTTTAGTAATTATTGTCTTTGTTTTTAAGTTTTCTATTTCTTCTTAATACAATTATTGGCAATTCTTCCATAAATTGTACATTTTATCTAATTATTAGAATATATGGGGAAAATTGTTAATAGCATTCACAAAGGATTTTTAAAGTTGCTTTGGATCTATAGTTATGTCTATTACTATTTCATGTTATTTTTTTCACTTTACTAGTCTTATAAAATATTTGCCATATTATTAGTTATTTAAAAAACCATATTTTAGTTGCTGATCCTTTCTATTGTTTCTTTGTTTTCATTTCACGAATTTCAGCTTTTCCATATATAGCAGACTTTCTTCCTTCTTTAGAAGGAAGATAGCTAGGTAGATAGATAACAGATAGATAGATAGACAGATAGATAGATAGATGATAGATAGATATCTATCTTCTTTAGGTTCTTTCTGCTCTGTTTCTAGCTTCTTGAATTAAAAGCTATGCACATCTATTTCCCAAGCACTCTTATGTTCTGGTAAATTCATTTCAAAGTCTAACTTTTCCTTTGAATGTCACTCGTTAACAGTTTTAATTTTCAGGCTCCTTTTAGGGGAGGATTCTGATTTCGTTCTCTCTCTTCCTCGCTCTGTCGCCATCTCCTTGTTTTAAGTGATAGTTTTGCCTCAACAGGGGACATTCGTTTTTTGTTTCTTTCTTTCTTTCTCCAGGGGATAAGGATAGTCCCATTCTAGGGACAAGTGAGAAAACAGTAAAATTTTTAAATCACATATATTTACCTTTCTGATAAATCGTTAGTAACAATACTCAAAAGGTTAAGAAAATTGTTATTTATTCCCTGTCGTATGAAAACTTGATATACAAAAACCTTTACACATAGGAAAAAGAACTTGAGGGGGAATGACTCATAGAAAATGATAAAATCTTTGTCTTGATTCCTGTTACGCTTTTCCAATATTTTGTATGAATCTGTTGATAATTAACCACTTTAATGGGATCACAGGGCGGAGAAAAGAAAACCTAGAGTTAGAATCCATTGTCAATCGAAAATAATCAGGAGAAGCAGGAGAACCTGTGTTCTAGGCCCACATAAATAATCAGGCACTAAATCATAATGTATGTGAAGGAGGAAATAGAACTCACTTTAGAAAATAATATATTTAAACCTAAGTCTTTGGGTTATGTCTATGTGGAGAGGCCTACAGAAATATAGAAAATAAGGGTAAGCATAACTGAGAAAATGGGGCATGAAAGGATATTTGTGTTAAAGATGCCAGAAATAGCATATATTTTAATTTAAAAGCATTACAAAAAATAAATCTGGGCATTTTTTTGCTTTACATAGAAATTTTAGCATTTGATGTTCTTGAACTTCAATGCATTTTAATGTCTCTTATTTGCAAGTTTTTATAGTATTTTCCCCAACTTGTGAAGCAATGTTTTAGTGTGAGTTCTTACAATAGCCTTACGAGGAAGAAATGCTAACCCAGAAATCCACAAACCTAGCTTTCTACGTGGTGCTGTGGAAAGAATGCTTTTGAAATTTGACACGCCTTTGAATTCTGCCTCTGCCACTGACTCAGGAAGTTTGAATTTCACTAAGTGATGTCGACATCTATCATCTATTATCTATTATCCACTTATCATCTCTCATCTCTCTCTCGGTATCTATCTGGGTATCTCTTTCAATCTACAGTTTCGTGTTTATTACTTTGTCTCTTATGACATAGATGATGTCACAACTCCTAGATCTACCTATCATGTCATTTGATTTTTCTTTCAGATTTTCATTTTCTTTATCTTTTGAGGTATGTTCTGTAAGAATCCCTTGGCTTGATCTTTCATCATGTTGATTTTTGTATTTGGCTTTTTTAAGATAGGATTTTTAGTCTTTTATCATGGAAAATTTCAAACATATATTAAAATAGAAAAGATGTAATAATAAAACTCGCGTATTTATCATTAAATTATCTTTAACAATTTTAACACATGACCCGTTTTGTTTCCTCCACCAGCATTGACTCTCTTGAATTTTAATCTTCATGATCAGATTTTTAATTTTCATGATCTGTTCTTTTTTTACGGGTTGAATGTTTACTTTGGCGTTCTGAGTTTTCAGGTATAGATTGTTTGATTATTCGAATTTGTGAGCTCCCTTTCACTGGATCCCTAAATGTTTGGAGATCCTTGATTGTGCTGTCAATTTCCTGGCAGAAATTTCTGATTATATTGTCGGCTGTATGTGTTTGCACCACCCGAGGAGGGGTGGAGGGCTGTGATTGTGCCGCCGCCTGATGCAGAGACACCCCAGACGAGGCAGAATGTGCTACTGGACTGAGTCCATCAGCAGCTGGCCTTCTGGGTGTGAGTGCACCCCACTTCTCCTAGGCCTTGCCAGCCACTTGGAGTTCTGCCTCATTTCTCTAACCCAAGTTCCCACATCCTGGTGCCTCCAGGATGCAGACATCTTGGCTAATGGAGAAGTGACGTACCAGGAGTTTGACTTCCTAGATGCTCCTGCTACGGTACCCAATTAACTAAGGCAAGAGTTACCCCTGCTTCTATCTTCTCCCCAACCAGCTCCCTCCAGCTGCCACTCCCATTATCTGCCTAATGTTTCTCCACTCCTATTTGCTTTCCGTCTTTCAATTATTCCGCATAGTGTCTGGCCAGTGAGAGAGAGATTTCCTTTCTGTTTTTCTAGTATAGTTATGAATTTTAAATTCTTTCTTTTGTAGGTGCCATGTGACAAAGATTGAGAGCTTGCACTGCGGACTCAGGCTGCCTGGGTTGAATTGGCTCTGCTATTTCCTGTGTGACCTTGAGTAAGTTTATTAACCACTCTGTGCCTCAGTTTCCTCAACTGTAAGATGGCAATCAAAATGATTAATGGAGTTGTTATGAGGATTCAATGTCTTGGCATCTAAACTGCTCAGCACAGTGTTTGGTTCAGAGTATAGTATGATTCTAAAATACAAAGCCAATTTTATTAGACTTGCCAGGCAAGGAAGATCTGTGTTCAGAAACACATACTCTCCCAGAAAACCTGAAAAGATCTTACAATTTTAAGCAAGCAGAGAAGATTTTGAAGCAGTCTATCAAAACTAGGGGACAATTCTGATTCGCTCCTAGATTCACGTGGAGCGGCTTTTACATACCCAGCGTTCTGATCCGCTCCAGGTTAAAGCTGGTTTCTTTTTATCTTGTAGTTTTGAGACGATTTCAAATAGCCAAGTTTCTCAAGGCGTATGTTTCTAAACAAGAGGGTTTCGGGTGTTAGGTCCTTGCTACTGATAAGAAGAGGGCTTTTTGGGACTCGATCCTGATGCTCACCAGCTGGAATGCTACAGCGTTTAACAATAGTAAGTGCTGAATGAATGTTACTTGCTATTCTTATTGTTATTGGTACCATTTGGGGAGATAATGCTGTATGTGCTCTTCACACAGCCGTGGTGCCGTTTGTCACTGCCTATGTGACCTTGGGCAAGTTACTCGACAGCTTTATTCCCGTATTTCTCGTGAGCAGATGGAGATAACAATACCGGTCCGATCTGGTTAGACAGCCATGAAGACTAGAAATATGCATTTAACTGTGCAATCATGGAGGTTTTCCAATAAATTATACTTATTATAATTACAGTAATTAGATATCCCATTCTGACTCAAATGACTAAACTATCTGCTGGAAAACACAACTGTCCCAGGACTGGCCTGTGACCAGCCACGCTCATCAGGAGGGAAGACCGTGCCGTCAGCCAAGTGCGTCATCATTTCACGCTCAGTGTATCGATTCCTTTATGGGCTCATCAGGAACTGCTGGCACGTAGTTATCGTGGGCTGTTTCAGACGGCCGCAGTCTCCGTTATCGTCGGGTAGGGCCTTACTCTGCTTGAGCTGTCTCAGCTCAGAGTGGTGTGTGTCAGGCTGTCCCAGCAGAATCAAACAGTAGCCTGGAACAGTGGCCCTTCAATTGGGATAACCTGGGTATATGCAAAAACTGGACAAATCATAGGAGGCACAGTTTTAAGACAACACATTTCTAGGTCTTTAGTTCCATTTCTACTCTTTCCTCAAAATGATCTGCCTGAGGACCCAAGAAAGTGTCTGTGATGGACGCGGAATCCCCACCCTCCCTCTTAACCTCTCAGCACTGTGATCACCCACTTTTCACTTTATAAAAGAAAGGGACATCCTGGGGGGGTACATACTTCAAGGACATCGAGCAAAAGGACACTTTGAGACAATGGTTTCTTCGGGTAACATCATATTGCCAGTAGTAGTTTTAATACTCAACTTTCAGAAAAATTGAAGAAGAACCTAATTAATCTATTAACTGATGGATCATGAACATTCTTTTGATGACAGATAACAACGTGATATTTAGCACTTAGGTCAAGAGTAGTTCCAAGAACTAAGTGTTAATCCTATAAAAGTCACCTTCACATTGTTGTGTATGTGATTACATTTTTTTAGTGTTTACATCTACGAAAATTAAAAAGGAGACAGAATTGATCCTGAATTCTCTCTCATTCTAGCAATAAATAATATTCCCCAAGGATATGTAACAATGAAAATAAGGAAAGCCCCATTCATCTCATTGAGAACTACATTTCTAACAAGATTTTACTTTTTCTCTTAATAATTACTGAAATTTTAATATATTTTATATTGTTTGTAAAAATGTATGTTAATAATAATTGCCATGATAACTCAATCTAGAACAAAATATTTAAAACGTAGAGCCTCATGGTCATAGAAAAGTTGAAAACTTTTAAATTTCACTTTCATTCATTCAAAAAATAGCCAGCATCTACTCTCTATTAGGGCCTGTCTCAAGTGCTGGGAATCCAGCAGTGAAAAACAGAAAAGAAATTTCTATCCACACAGAGTTTGCATTCTAACAAGTAGAGTTCAGATAAAAACCAAATAACAAATGCACATAAAAAATAATGGTAGACACACATATTTTTGTGCCAGAAAAATATGATAGAGTGTTTAATAAGCCTTTCAAGTATAAAATATATTAGGATAATATTCTCTGGAGGAAAAACATGAGTTTAACGGGAAAAAAAGGAACATTAAAGTAAAGAGCTTGATTATGCATTTTTGATATGGATGATGGTGAGGATCATTTAATTTTAACCTTAAATTCCACTGGAATATTAGAAACAGTCACACAATACTATCCTAAAATTTTTATTTTATGTCATTTTTTACAACACACTGGAAACTTCACTTTTCAAAAATGATGTAAATAGGGGCTGGTCCAGTGGCATGGTGGTTAAGTTTGTGTACTCTGCTTCAGTGGCCTGAGGTTAGCAAGTTTGGATCCCAGGTACAGACCTAGGACCACTCATCGAGTCACGCTGTGGTAGCATCCCACATAAAATAGAGGAATATTGGCAACAGATGTTAGCTCAGGGCCAGTCTTCCTCACACACAGGCACAAAAGACATAAATACGTAAATGCATTCTTCAAAATTCATAAGAGATTACATAGTTTTACAAAACCATGGGAGCAATTTAAGGACCACTGGACAGAAGGCACAAATTCTGACCTTAGAGGAGGGCAAAAGATGATGCTAACACGTAAAGCAGTGCCTGGAATCTGCATTTCACTACATCACCGTCATTTATGTGATGAAATATCACTTAAGGACCTGACTATGAGTTCATGTCAGTTTTTCCTAAATATTTGCTTTATATTTATGTCAAAGCAAGCAATTTGCTTAAAATTTGAACACCAACTATCCTCTTAATAATCTAGTCATAGAGCCACTCTTTCTGATGTTTAATTGAAAGCAATTTTACAAAACCTTAAAGAAGCAAACAGAAACTGTGAATTCTGAGATACTGATAAAGTATTTAGGGAAAAAAGAAAGGACCTGTCTTTATAGTGTCGTTCTTATTTAGTTCACAAATATCCTCAATAACAATAGGACATTTTTTGTGTAAACACATGCCAACTCCTCAGATTAAACAGCTCCTGAGTCCTGTGATGCTGAGGGTGGATGAAGCCTTCTGATTCCTATCTCTTTCTGATTCTGAACATCTAGGACAGCACGACCCTCACTGCTTTATTGTGGGTTTCTACTCTCGATAAGGAAACCATCGTGGGTGAAGCGAGGGGGGCTTGTCTCCATCTAGTGGTCAGTGTATTGTACTAGTTTTATTATTCTAAAAGCAAAATATTATGGGTATTTAATTTTCTTTACTGTAGTGAGAAATGACTCTAAGTAAATAATAAGATAGAAGTTACATAATCTTAAAATAATTGCGTTGAAAGATATGGCTTGAATACATTGCCCAAAACTCCATGAAGCTATTTCTCTGCTACCAAAAAAAAGAATTTCTGCCTATAAAATGTAATTTCATAATTTGTCTAGGTACCTTACTCACACTGTTACAGAAGGATACATTAAAAGGCTTGATTTTATTTTCAAGTTAGGCATTTCATTTTAACACCTACATGTAAAATAATATTCATTAACATATACTGAAGGTTGATGACACTGTTTGGGACTGTTCTTAACTAAGAGAAAGAATACGTGACTAATTAAATTTAAAATATTGCTTAACAAATAGAGACTAGTTCCTCACGGGTCTCTTTATCATATCTTGCATTTTATTTGTAAAATGTGCTATTCTTCATAATGACTTTCTTTTTTTTCTTTCCTCTTTCTTTTTTTTTGGAAACTCATTAGAGATAAAAATATAAAGCACGTATTTATTGAAATTGTATTGTAAAAATCATGCCACTTTTCTTTTTTGTAGGCTATCACAATTTACAAGAGGTCTCATAAGTTTTGTGTGATTATCTTCATTTTCATTTAACGAAGGTGTCAGGTGAATCTCCCACCTCATTAAGACCCTAGTTAGATTGGCTTGTACATTAATTCATGCCTTTAGAAGTCCAAAGTCCTCCTGCAGGATGTCTGCAAACGTCCAGAGGGCTCACATTCTCAAAGCCATCTCCATCTCTGGGCTCTTGCATTCATACGTCACATCTCTGGTCTGAAATATGGCAACGTAGACGTAAAACCCAGATGGATTAGTAATTTCCAAAAAAATACCCATTCAACCCTGACGTGTGTGAGTGTAGTAAATGTTGCTGAAGATTAGGAGGGATGGAAGGAAGAGGGAGAAGTTTAGATCGTATCCATTCAAACTTCGTCTTGAACGTCAGGTAGCTGGGTTCCAAAGATGACCCTCCGTCCCTCCTTCACGGGGAAACTCACAGTGGTCCTTGCTTCCAGCTGCTCCTCAGCCTCACACCAAAGGCCTTATGGCAGACAGCAAAGGAATTGAAGCACTTTTTTTTTTTTTTTAACAGAGAAAAAGAAATCGATGTTCGGACGCACAATTTCACAGGAAGACTGTGCAGAGTGCTGAACACACGGTGCAGTAAGCATGGCCTCGGGATCTCAAAACCCTACATTCTGTTTACATTTTCTAAAAACCTCCCAAAAGGAGAATGCTTGGCCTATCAAGTGAAAAGTTATTTCGTATATAAATTGTGGGTTTAATGTTCAAGAAACTCAGAACAGAGGTCCACCCAGAACAGAGATAAAAAAAAGTCTTTGTTCTTGATTAGGTTATTTACGTCACAATCAAAACTGCATATAGCTTTATATTGTAACCTAGAAATTGCTTACCCCAGGGCCCTAAAATCTGTGGGAAGGGGAATTTGTATACCTAAATTCAACATTCTACATATTAAAAATGAAGGCAACACCCTTCTTTTACTTTTATTGGCAATAAAAATAGGCCTTCTCATATAAATTAGTCCAGGTTAGATTGACTTATTTTTAAAAGTCATGGTGTTTGGAATACCTCCCGCTCAGCATCCTCAGATCTTTGGCCAGTTTTCCCTTGGCCCTGATTATGAGGAGGAAGAGACAGGAGATTAATCAGCAGAATAAATGGATAAGATTAGAGGGCTGCCTTAAATTAAGAAAAAGACTTCATGTTATACAAAGAGGTAACATAACATGGAATGACAACAGAGAGCAGTTAATAGGAGCTCATTACATTGGTAAGGGTGTCATGTACGGACGTACAGTCTTTTCATGTCATAAGAGAAAGTGTTTGTTCTTTGGGTTAAAGTTGGCTTGATATAATGGGTTTGAAGAGTTAAAAGATTTCTGAGCCGCAAGAACCAGCATCAAATGGCAATAGATCATGGCCAATGACTTCCATGGTTTCTTCCTCCTTCCGGGAAATTGGAAGGTATGCAGACTTCTTAGGAGAAAAATGGCTAGGTATATTCAGAATAATCTTACAAACAGAAACTCCCGGAGGACAAGTATAATTCATATTAGAGCAAGAGAAAATGGGGCAAATATCATGCATTTCACTGCCACAGAATGTAGAACAGCTAAGCTCTCCAATTCCTCAAAAAACCATGTTGTCCTTGCCTGAGAGTCAGCTTCTCCTCTTTTTCCTGTGACCTGCTCAGGGTGCTAGTCTCCACAGATGGCTCCCCAAAGAACCTTGCATCTTTTATTCATAACGTTGTGCATCTCTTCCCCTTGAATTTCCCTACAACTCATTTGGAAAGAATAGAATGCTGAAGAAGTGATGCTGTGTGATACCTCAGCCTTGGGCAAGGAAGGTCTTACTGATTCCATCTTAGTCTCTTAGAGAACATCCTGTGAGCCTTGAGCCACTGTGAAAAAAGAGTGCTCCAGTGGGCAGGGCTTGGCACATTTCACTGAATGAATATCACAGGGAACACAAGAATCTCCCAGTCAAGCCCTGTCCAAATTCCTAACCCACAAAATTGTAACATATAATAAAATGGTTGCTTTAGGCCACTAAGTTTTGGGCTTGTTTGTTATGCAGCAGGAGATAACCAGAACACTTGGTTTCCATCTATTCACTTTCCAGGGTTCAATATAGATTTCACACCTTTTGGGAAGACTTTTCTGACCCCATAGTCATCTCTTTTGGATACTGCCTCATCTTAGAAGCTCACATATTGTGTTATATTGTCTCATCATTCTTGTCTGAGGTTAGTGAGAGCAAGGGTCATGTCTGAATTGATTATCATTGTACCCTCGAAACCAACAGAGCCTGGGAAACAGAGCAGGCAATAAACACGCACTACCCATTGAATCAACGAATGCCTTTCTCACGCAAGTGAACACCAACCTCCTCCTCCAACCGGAAGAAGCCCCTTGCCTGTTATACTATTTGATAACCAGCTTCCAATAAGGGCAGTCATGCAAAATACATCTCAGCACAGTGTAAGAGCAACACGCATTGCACAAGCCACTTAGCCACCTAAGTTATTAAAATACATAGACGATTGAAAAACAGATCTGGGTTGGGAGAATTTCTTTTCTAAATATTCACTGAACTCTGTTGTTCAGTAAACAATCAAAGGTTGAATAATCTTGGGTCAGTGCTATTCTCATAGCTTTTATGGATAAGGAGAATTTTAAGACTGCCAAGTTTCGTGATGTGTGTATACTAAATGAAGAAAAGTGCCCTCTTGTATCCCATAAATAAGACATCTGTGAATTGGCAAATGCTAGCATAAACAAGTTCATTTTGTGACAGTAAAACTGTCACGGACACGTTTAAACTGAAAATATACAGCTAGGAAAATTTTACAAGATGCAGATGTCATGTAAGGCAGTGAATTGAGCCAAATGACTCAAAAGATGTAATGGGGAGGAATTTTTATGAAATGAATAAGAAATCAGAGAAAGTAAACACATACACACATATAACAGAGTGACCCTCACTATTATGTCACTCGGTGGGTTCCTGGAGTCATCTGAAAAGTGGAATGAGTTTCCACCAGCATCTGACCCTGACTGAAGAATCACCCAGGAAAATGGCCAAAGGTATTGCCGAGTGCTTAACTTTGGCTGTCTCAGACATGAGCTCCGGTCAGTCTTCTAGACTCTTGACAGTTGTTTATAATTTCTTCTAAGACCCGCCACAGTCTTAGTGCTCAGGGCTAAGTGCTCTTCTATCATTCTGAGCCTGAGAAAGCACATTGGGGCAAATGGGATCACTGCTTCTGCCACACACAGCAGCCCCCACACATTGCTTTCTCTCTGGCATTCTTCAGGAAATGAAATTCCAATTCTCTGACATCCCACTTAGAGCTCAATTTTTCCTACAACACATTCCTTACCAAGAATCTCCTATAAAAGAAAAGTGCAGTTGAGAACACTGGATCAATGTGACTTAACACATTTTTTCTGATATACTGCAAAATGCACTATATGTTTTTTTACATCGTAATTTATTTTTCTATTTGCCTTAAGATCTTGATGTCAATGGCATGTTATATTATTTAAACATTATCTAAGAGTACATACAGGAGGGGAAACCCCTCTGAAGTCAATATTATTTATTCTAGTTTTTCCCCAAAGGGAAAAATTGAGATATAATTGAGAGGTTACATGTTGCAAATTAGAAAAGAATATATTACAAAAGCACCTCATAATGAATTGAATCCCTTTTTGTCCACAACTGTCCTATCTCTCTGTATTCAAAATGCTATAACTGAGAACTCAGCATGACCTTAGATGTGTAGCCAAAGTCCTTATTTTAAGGGCAAGAGCTCTTTAAGACCATCAGATGCATAATTATTTGAGTACAGCTATACTGAAGAAAACTTCTGGCACAGTTTCACTTAGCATATCTCCCTGCTCCTGTCTTTGCTCTACCGATCATGCCTCCCTGGCCAGTCAATCCTTAGTCATTAGGAAATATTCTTATAGTGCCAACAGATTACTTGCGTAAGGCATAAAAATGAAGCTGTAATTGGTTTCTCATGCCAAAGATTAACAGTAATCCCTTCCCAAGGTTGTGTTTTCACTATGTCCTAACACTTCTATTGGCTTTCTGAACCCAAATATCAAACAAACAAAATGGCAGCCAGAAGGCCCTATAGCAGAAGAGTAAGGATAAGTCCATGGACAAGCCAGATGCTTCGTGTGCTTGGGAACAACACTGGTTCCCCTCACACTGCATTGTCAAACTACCTATTAAGATGTTCTTATTGAGGTCAAAGAAGCTGATCAAAGAACATATTTTCAGAAAGAAAAAAAAAAGATGATCACTTAAGCTTGGTTTCCTCCTCAGAGGTGAAGTAAGAATAGAGAGAAAGATTAATACGTTTCTGAGCACCGCCTTTGTTTAAGGCTCTTAATGGGGCTGAAATGCAGCTGCTAAAATCCGCTCCAAAGTTCACAATGCACCTCTGGTACTCTGTAGAGATGATAGCTCTGTTTAAGAGCGCTTCCCAGGACCAAACCCAGAACACGGGATTGAAAATACCAGGGTTCATTGGACCCAAAAGATGAAAAATACTTCCGTACCAGGAAATAGAGCACAAATCTTATAATTCAAAGTTTAACTCATTTAGGCTGGAGTGTTGAAAATCCAGATCACTTCACCTGTGCTTTGTTGACATCAGGGTGTTACTGTAGGTCCCCGTTAGGGTAGTTATCATCTTATTTACCTTTTCTTTCTGCCATCCTTTTCTACTTTCCAAAAAATCAGAAACTTCACAACATCTTGGGTAACCATTTTACCAATTTGTCGTTCATTTTTAAGAAATCCCGCAAATGGTTTTTGAATGAGCATCTCTATGCATCACCGAGGTTTGCTACACATGTGGGGATGAGTTTAGAAATGGATTGAAAACATCTACTCATAAGTTATACACATGCAAATAATTTTATAAATAATTTTCTTAGAATTTGGATAAGATCAGTTGATTTTCAAAAATAAAAAAAATTTGAAAAGCGTAAAATAAGCCCCCAACTTTCTTTTACTAATGACTGTTTTTGTTTGGTTGGTGGATGGGTGAGTCGGGTGGGCTTTTCTTCCCCCTTAGGCAAAGAAGAATACTGTCGCTGGTGTGGTTCTTGAGATCTTTGTAGGGTTCCCTGGATGACGGAAAGTGAAAGTAGCGTGGAGAACAATACATGTAAGACAGCTTCCTCCGTGTGAACATTATCAGGACCTGTATTGGTGCTTTACACTCCTTTATTTCATTTATTCTTCACAAGATCCCCATCACATATGTCTTTTATGATTCTCAGTTTATGGATATGGAATTTGAGACTCAGAAAACTAGAGACTGAACAGGCTTTTTTTAGAGTTTGGGGAGAGAAACTTTTTTTTTCACAAAACTTTCCCCCAGCAGAATTTTCTATTGAATCCCTCACAAATCTGTTCATAAATTTTCCTCTTCCCTATGCAACACTTATACTGTCTCTTATTTTATTGATATGTTCAATAAATATTTATGGATTACCTACTATGTGCCACGTACTGTTTGAAGCACTGAGGATACAGGAGTAAAGTAATCATGGAGGTTAATTCTAATAAAGGGAGACAGAGAGCCAAGAAACAAATAGGTAAAATATATAGTTGTATGATGGTATTAAATGCTATGTGGTCAAGAAGCAGGAAAGGGGAATGTGGCGTGCCAGGGTGCAAGAGAAGTACAGTAGGTTGGTCAGGGAAGGCTTCACTGGCAAGGTGAATTTAAGAACAGGTGACATTGGAGGGGTCACGAGCATTGCTGATAGCTGGGGGAGGAGAATTCCCGTTAGAGAGGACAGCTGGAATGAAGGCCCTACGGCAGGAGAACGCATGGTGCGTTTGAGGAACAGCAGACACACCAGCGTCACCTGAGTGGTAGGAGGGGTGAGGAGAGCTTCAGAGAGGCTACGAGGGTCACTCCACGGAGGACCTCATGAGCTTTGATACGGCTTTGGCTGTGGGTTTGAGGGAGATGAGAAGTCACTGGCAGGTTTTGAATGGGATTATCACTATCTGATCTAAGTTTTTCAAAGGATCCCTCTGGATGCCATGTTGAGATCAGCTTACAGAGGAACATAGGTGGAAGTTGGGTGACAGTCAGACTAAAGGATCATTCTGCCTACGAGGCTGAGATTAGTTTATGGGGGGCCAACCTGGAGTCAAGGTGGCTTGTTTATGTGATTCCACATTCATCTCAGCCTTCCTAGCTCTTAAGACTTAGTCTTAAATGGGGTCCACGGAAACTCCTTCTAGCAGTCCATGCAGCCCATTCCCATAGCTGTGACTAGGAGATTTTTATTTGAAAATCATGTTATGTGCCATTCGTTGTGGACAAATGGGCTCCACCAGCTTTGACTGAATTCTGCGGTCATTTCCTTCCTTCTATCTTCACATACCCTATTCGACCTTTGCTATTGTGGTTGACCTTCCTTTTTTTTTTTGCACCCTGAGATTTCAAGATGTCTCAAAGGTCCGTAAAGATAGAGATTGGCTTGTTTACCATTCCTTTCATTGCTTTGGGGTGATTTCTATTCTGGGGCTCCTGATTTTGTCCTGCCAGTCAGAGTTTCCATTAGCTATCACTTTCCCTTCTACCTGAAGATCTCCTCCTAGAATTCACTATGGTGCAGATTTGCTGAAAATGAATTCTCTCAGCTTTGATATTTTTGTGTGAGCTTTAGTATAGTATTGTCTTTTTCCCCTTTCAGTCCTTTAAAACTGTCTTCTGTATTCTGGCCTCTATTGTTTCTAGTGAGGATTCAGCCTTCATTCTTATTGATATTCCTTTGAATGTAATCTGTCAAAATCATTTTATCATTAGCATTCAGCAGTTTGACCATGATGTACTTAGTTTTGGTTCTCATTATATTTGTCTTGCTTGGGGTCCACTCACTAGAATCGGTTAAGTACCACAGATCTCAGACACTGATCAGTTTTTGCTGGTTTCTTTCTTTTTTGCATTTTTTTTCTTTGTGCTTCAGTATGGATAAATTTTATTGGTCTGTATTTAAATTCAAGTTCACTGATCATTTTTCAGCAATGTTTAGTCTACTGTTAAGCCCATCAAATGCATTCATTTATGATATTGTATTTTCAGTTCTATATTTTCTAACTAGTTCCCTCTATAGTTTCCATTTTTCTCATGAAATGCCCCACCTGTTCATGCATGTTATTTACTTTCTCCATGTGGCTCTTTAACATATTTGTCATAGTTATCTTTTAAAGGCCCTGTTCCAATATCTATGAGTCTTCTTTTGTTGACTGATTTTTATTTTGATTTGGGGTTACATCTCCCAGTTTTTTTCATGTCACATAATTTTTTGTTTGCTAGACATGCTGTGTTACTGTCCCTTTTAAGCTCTACTTTCACTTGATCCACAGATTTAGTTTCTTTATTCTCTACCAGCATCTTTCTGCTCTGTCTTCTCCTTTCTTATTGTCTCCCTTGCATTGTTATCACATCAGTGTTTTTTGAATGCCTCTTTGAAGTAGTGAGTGACTTAATGTGAGATCACCAGGCTGATTCACAAGATATTTGCAATCTATTGAAGTCTTAAGACAAACAAAGCCTGCCATTCTTCTATTTTGGATAACTCCAGCTTGTAGCAGTAAAGGTGGAGCTGAGGATGGATAAGGGTAGTCAGGGAAGGTATTAGCAAGGACAAGGACTTGAAGAATGGGTTAGATATTGACCAACAGAGAGGAAAAGGGAAGCATCTTTGGCAGAGAGAACAAAAACACAAAGGATAAAGAGAAAAGCAAATAGGACATTTGCAGGTCTGTGAGGAGATGAATATACAGAGAGCAGAGGTTATGTGAGGTCACAGAAAATCACGATGAAAGAAATTTTTTTTAACTCTCCTTTCCCTCCTTGCTATTTTTTCCCTTGTGATGAAATGATATAAGTAATATAATGTCCTTTATACTATTCCAGTACTTCTATACAGAGGGCTATCAATGATATTTCCTGAACTAATATCTTTATATTTTAGCCTCTATGTTCAATAACCTAATCAAAATACAAGATGTTTTCCATTTAGACTTGACGTTTTCTCACCACTCTAGATTGCTTCTTATCTCCAAAAGTCAAAACGAATGATAGAAGAGTGAAAAAATAATTGTCAATCAAATGACCGTTTCATCTCTGAGGGACTACACTACCAGTATGAATAATTTTTCAGTGAATTGATTCATTTTTACCAAATTTACCAAACAATAGAGCTGAAATAATTGAAGTATCTGTGTAAATAGCAATGAATCATGAGATCCAAACCCATAATTATCATTTTTCATTTTGTCAACTGCCAAGTTGGAAACTGTTTTCTCTTCCATAAACCTTTAAATTCTCTTTAAATTCTCCTCCAGACCTTTACATTCTCAGTTCTGTTGAACTTCTAACACATCAGTATTCTACAAAGAACAAATAATAATCACAAAAAGTGTCTGCTCTGTGGTAAAAGAAATTCCTGACAGGTTCCTCCCTAAATAAAAATAAATGGAATGACTCCCATAAAATTCATGTGGTCCACACAGAAATAGTTGGACTACATTAAGACCTCAAAAATGTCTGGTTAAAGACATAAGAACCACAGTAGGATAAACTTCCTATTGATGAGATCTCTCGGATCGTGGAATCCCCATTAAGAGAAACTTATCACTGGAATCTTTGAAAAACACACTGGAAAAAAACACTAAACAGTAAAAACAGCAATCACAAGTTACATGGAGGCAGAGCAAAACTCCTTCTCATCTCCAAATAGCAAGATTCTCAGGGATCCATGTAATACTCACATTTTTGCCTGCTATCTGAAGTTGCTTCTTTGTTTATAAATTATATAGGCATATCTTGCCTCTGTGTTTTTGGTTCAGCATCTCCGACTCATTAGATTGTTGATCATCAATGAAACAAAGTGAAAATGTTCTTCTTTAGGACCCACTTTCTCTACGTCCTAGGATCCTAGTGGTGTGCTCAGCCTTGGTGACAGAACTCTCTTTACTCCCTATCTGATCTACAGTGGAGCGAAGGGTGTCCATTTGTGAGGAGGCTGGTTGGGACAAGGCAGCTTTTTGTGGCCTCAGAAGAGGAGAAAGTTAATTAGGTTGCCGGGGATTGAATTTGGAACCTACTCTTCTCTAACTTCATTCTAGTCCTGCAGTGAAATATAGAACGAAACTGCCACTTGAGAAACTACTGGTATTTAAATTTGAATAATTGTTATGACAAAGTTTAGTCACGAAATGATTAAAATCACAATGTATTGTGGAGGTAAAACTATGACTGTGAAGATACAGATAATAGTAATAATGTCCACTACAGATGATATAATTGAATAGTGACCCCGTGCTTAAAAATAGCAGATAATGTTTTATGCTCTTGGAGTTATATAGCCCAGAAACTTCTGTGTGGCTTGTCTGCTTCTTTTAACTAGGCTATAGAAGCATCCATAAGAAATATATGAGTTTGGAATATCCCTTCCATAAGCATCTTAAAATGTTATTTGTGTCATGTTTCAATCTGTCTTCCCTTCTAGACTTTAGAGAGGGACCGTTTCTTTGGGATTGCATCCCAGATTCCGACTGGGTTCTATTGTATCCTTTACTGAGCATTTATGCATGCAGTGCCTAAGCAACCAAGAATTCAGTATCCAGTTTATTTTCTTCTTTTTGCCATAAATAAAAATAATCCACGGAAATGGAGCTGAAGTAAACAGGATGAAAGAAACGTATTATCAAACAAATATGCTAATAAATTGGTCATTCCATGTGGAACTAGTTAAGACTTCTAAGTACCTTTACCAAGCCACTAACAGTTTATAGGCCACGACTTGCATAATCAGAGATGTCTAAATGTATAAATCACGTGAAAGATTTCTGTGAAAGAGTATGATGTATCTAAGTTAGTTGATCACGAGATTATCAAGGCTTCACTCCCATGAATGGGATAATTGGAAGAATTGTACTCCTTGTCACCGTGTAATACCATCTAGCTTGTGTGGTTCTGGTGTTTTCCATATGTTTTCTGGGGCTGGCATGCGATTCTCTGAATAGCCTCTGCACCATAACCATGGGTCACTGACGTGCTTCTTGTATTGTTCACATGAAATTCCTAAAACTTGAATGTGGTTCATACATCACTGATGTGGTCTGCACATGTCTGCAAGAACTTTTTTCACTTGTTTTTCCCAAGGAGGCACTCATTTGGAATGCCATTCTCTACAGGATTTGGGGTTTTCGGAAGGTTTGCAACATTGAAGAGAACAACTTTGTTATATTAGGAGAGGAAGAGCTACTGCCTTTGATGGTAGGTTGACAAAGGTACTTTGTCCCTGGAGTCATTTCATTATATGACTACTGTCCTCTCCAAGAAGGCTGGGACCACCTACCCGCACACCGAAAAACACAGCTGAGATCAGTCTTTGTGAGCCAGACACATGCCCTCTGGACTTCTCTCTGTACTGAAGGAAAACATCACAGCCCAGGCCAGAGGAAAACAAGCACTTCCCCCCCTACTTTTTCTGTGGGAAAGATGAGCTGAAACCAAAGTTAATATATTTGAGAAATCTGGGGAAAAAAACAGAACAGATTTTTTAAAAAACCATTCCTTTAGCCCCATCGGTATGCTACTTGCGGGAGTCTTACAAAGAAAACTTCTGTTGGAGTGGAAAACACTGAACTAAACCCATGTTATGTGAGACTTTAATTCCCTGGAGCTGGGAAAGGTGAAAGAATCAGGTCCCTATACTCTTGGACTGTTTTCATTAGTTACCGAGAATGTTTATGCAATTGGTTTTAACCACTTCTTTAGGAATCCCCTTCATCGGCTTGATATAGTTAACACAAATCAGTTAAAGCTAATTTTAAAAAGCAGGACTATTATATTATATACAACACATTTGTGAGAACAGACAAATATGAAGAAGAGGAAGAACTGATTTATTCTTGTTCATTTTTTTAAACGTTTTTTGATTCGCAAACTGTGTATCTGCACTTATTTCAACAAGGCAGCCTTGCTACAGCTTCACTGAATCAACGATGTAATGTGATTTATGTCTTAATGCTTTCTTCTTGGAAGGGGTACATTTGGCACAAAATACCTGATTTTGCACAATGAACTCACAGACCCTGAGCCAATCTTGTGAAACCGTTGGCTCAGGTAAAGCTAAATCACATAATACAATTCCTCTTCATAACACAACATACAGCCTTTTCCATTTTTTACTCACCAAACTCCTGGCAAGTTTAATTCAACGATACCAAAATGAAAGCTGCTGGGCCATTTGGTATTTTGCGTGATGGACTTCCCGCTTCCCACCAAGAATAGAGTTTCATTTCCAACAGACTAAACAAATTCATTCACAGAGTAGGCTTTAGATTAGTATTTTTCCAGCTTTTTGGAGTGTGATTCACATTACGAAATATATCTTCTACCAGGTCCCATATGAATAATCTGAAATAAACTTTCATGAAAGAAGACACATGCTTATTTTTTTCCCCTAGGAACTAAACTTAGTTTTTTGTTTTTTATTTTATTTGTATTAATTCTTTTCTCTCTTTTTTTTTTTGTAGTAAGAATATTTAACACGAGATCTACTCTTTGAACACAATTTTAAGTATACAAAACAGTATTGTTAACTATAGGCACCATGTTGTAAGTATCCTAATACTTATTTTATGCTGTACTCTTCAATATGTGCTGTTCTATTCTGCTTTGTTAATATGAATTATTTGTTTATTTTTACTACCCCTTTATGTGTTATGAATAGTAATTTGAAATACATGGCTTTAGATAACACTCACTCTGGAGTTGAAAGCCTGGCACAGAATAAAATTGCACCTAAAACAATTAGTAATAGCCAATACATTGAACGCTGAGCCAAGCAGCTCTTTTGTTTATTCATTTTCCTATAAATCCCCATCATAACCAGGCAAACATTCTGCAGATGAAGGGCAGAGAGGGGCAAATATCTTGCCACGGTTTGTATAGCTAGTTAGACAGAAGCCTGAGTCTCGGGGGGCTGGCCCCGTGGCCGAGTGGTTAAGTTCACGCGCTCCGCTGCAGGCAGCCCAGTGTTTCGTCGGTTCGAATCCTGGGCGCGGACATGGCACTGCTCGTCAGACCACGCTGAGGCAGCGTCCCACATGCCACAACTAGAGGAACCCACAACGAAGAATACACAACTATGTACCGGGGGGCTTTGGGGAGAAAAAGGAAAAAATAAAATCTTTAAAAAAAAAAAAAGAAGAAGCCTGAGTCTTGGGTCACCTCCTAGACCTGGGAATATTTGGTTGACCCCAGACTCTCCAAATCACAGAGGATGTTCGGAAGCCTTGTGTAGTTCTGAGACGATCTCCATGGTGCTAGAATGTTTACGGTCTCCTCAACACTGCTCCAGATTGTACGTGATCTGCAAGGGGCAGACAAATATCTAGATCCCAGACCCCTTGGTGGGAGCTGCACGTCAAGGGAAGACAAGGTGAGTTCTTTGCCTGGGATTGGCCTTTGCACGAAAGTTAGTTTCTTCTAAGGCCTGGGGGAATAAATGTACTGGATGGCTCATCCTAGAACCAGCAGGAGGGACCATCAGACTGTAACAGAAGCCTATGACTGACCCTGGGGACAAGGGCGTGGACGGTGTTGTATTTCGGAGTCTTTTCTTTTCAGCAGCTGGAGAGACCTGAGCACCAAGCTAAATCCAGATGTGGAAGAGAGATTCACAGATGCCGTTCCCCTAGATTGAGGGGCTCCGTTTTGTTTGACCACTGACCTCTGTAAAGGTTTGGGAGTGTTAATAGTCAGCTGGCTCTCCAAGCTCAGTCTTTCACTCTTGTTAACAGAGGGGGCAGCAATTAATAACTCAAATTTGTGGAGGAACCACCTTATCCGGTGCCTCTGAGTTCAGTTCAACAAGGGTATACCCTCCTCACTACCAGATTAATGTGTTCTGATCAAGGCAGAGCAACTGGAGAGCAAGTCATGAAGACAGTAAGGTAAGCAACCAGTTAACAGACTAATCAAAATGATTAGGTAATTTAACAGAAATAACTAATAAATTTCTTGAAAAATTAACATAATTCTGGGTTAAGTCAATTGAAACAAGTAATCTAAATGAAGACTGTAGATATTGATAAAAGGGCAAGAAGAGCAAAGGGCAGGCCTAGCTGTGGGGCCACAGGATGAGATGTGGATCTCTTATAGACGGGCAGTAATTACAATTGCTTTTATTAATTTCTTGTTTTTTACTGGGAAAAAATAGCTTTTGACCTCAAGGTCTTTTGATGAGTTCTCTGGAATGTCTCAAAAGAATTCTAAATACTTTAAAATCATGCCTTTCTATGCTTCTTTATCCTTGGAAAAAAAGTAAGTATAATCACTACTAAATTTCAGGACATGGTTTTTGTCCTATAAATACAGCCTTATATAATATATGCCTTTGCTGCCCCCTCCTCGAATGAAAGTCCATGAAGGCCAGGATTTTGTCAGTCTTTTCTCATTGCTATACTCCTGGCACTCAATTTCCTAAGAGCATTCTTCAGCTACTTATGTTCTAAATGACTTTTTTTTTTTTTTTTAGCTGAGGAAGATTTGCCCTGAGCTAACATCTGTGTCAATCTTCCTCTATTTTATATGTGGGTCGCTGCCACTTCACGGCTGCTGACGAGTGGTGTAGGTCCGTGCCCAGGAACTGAACCTAAGCCACTGAAGTGGAACATATGAAACTTAACTACTAGGCCACAGGGCTGGCCCCAACTACTATTTTTTTGAAAGAAGAAATTTAAAATCATTCAAAAGTTTTTACAAGTTTTTTACATATGCCTTTAAAACATACATTTACAAAATCTTAATTGTCTTAAGGTAATATTTATTTCTTCGTTTGCTTAACAAAAATTGAGTTAATATCTACAATTTGAGCTGAATACAGACTCTGTGTAGCATTCTTTCAAATGTTTAAAGAAGTTCAGGTCATCAAAACCGAGAATTAAAGATACCACAAATTCTTTTCAACTCTAGAAACCAGGGGTCTGTTTTTGGAGAAAGCGTCTTGTGAGGAATTTGTGTTTGTTGGGAAGTAAGGAAAACTTATTATTGCACAATAATTCTTGCACTGATTGTAAATCCTTTTAAAAATAGTTAATGAGGAATTAGCATGAGATCCAAGAGCCAGGTGATGAAACTTTTCCCTGAAGGAAAATTGCCCCTCGATGGAGGTGTTCTTCCTAATTTGGACACTGGTAACAACACTGTCCTCATACACAGGTTTTTAATTACTCAAGTCACTTATCAAGCAGAGACAAGTCCATGAACTCCTGTGGAGATGGAATATTTATGACCTACCCAGGAAAACAACATCCTTTACCAAAATTCTCCTCAGAGACTCAAAGTGCATGTGGCATTTGTTCGCATATAACGTTGTAGAGAAGATCTTTAGAAAAATCAAAACAGAAGTCTCTTTATACCAACCACAGAGATGATTATAATGAAAGACGCTTATGTAGGCCTAGAACACAGGTTCTCCTGTTTCTCCTGATTGACAGACATCTGCGTACCTTACGCAGACTTGGACTACAGGTCATATGGATCCTAATGGATGTACACAGACTTTTAGACCCTGTTCAACTCATTTGCAAGACAGAGATTGTTCCTGAACCCTGAAACCATCATTCACTTATGAAAACAAATTCGCTTTAATGGCAAATTCTATAAGAAAAAGGTCTTTCATGTGTTTAAGTCAATACTTACATTTCAGGAAAACGTGTGTGTGTGTGTATGTGCACATTATAAACAGATATAAATGCTATTACATATGTATGTATATATGTATGTGTATACTATAAATATGTGTGTATATATATATATGTAATTATCCGTGGCTTCAGTAAATTATACATCTTTTCCTTTCATAAACCTGAACCCACCGGGTTTTACTGACTACTCTTAGGATGAAAGCAGAAGGCAGGTGACCCCATGAGTTTCCATTTTGCCTAGTATTTGCCCTCTAATTCTTTGTCCCTTTAGGGCCAGATTATTGATGCATCCTTCTTACTCAGCATTTTGTTATTTTCAGCAGGAAGTTGGTCAGGAAATCTAGTCCACCATACTGCCATAAGCAATAGCTGTATTTCATGGATTTTTTAAAAAATAAAAACATTCAATGTGGCATCACAAACATGTATAATGAGTTCACCCTTCTCTCAGGGCTTATGTGTAAATCTCTCTCACTGCTAACCTGTATCCCCGTTGTGACAAGGCCGGTTACTTTTAACCTTTGGGTCTCATTTGAAGTGAGGATAAGGCATCAGCCCGGTGGTGTAGTGCTTAGGTTCGCATGCTCCACTTTAGAGGCCCAGGGTTCACAGGTTCCAATCATGGGTGTGGATCTACATACACATTGTTCATCAAGCCATGCTGTGGTGCCATGCTACGTACAAAATAGAGAAAGATTGGCACAGATGTTAGCTCAAGGCCAATCTTCCTCACCAAAAATAAATAAAGTAAGGAGAAGCATAGCACTAAACTCCGTGAGTTTGCAGTGCAGTTTAAATGAGTTAACGCACATGAAATAGTATAGTGTTTGACATGATATCCAGTGTGCTGATGAAAGCCTTGCTGTTACGATTTTTGCATCTATGCCCTATTCAGAAAAAAAATGTGTGACTAGTATAGCTCTCTGCAAATAGAAAAAGCCCTGCTCAAAGACACACACCCACTCACTAATTTGAAACTAACAGAAGTCTGAACAGAGTTTGAAAGAGATGTTTTGCTAACAAAATTTCCGTCGATGGTTTAAGTGTAACAGTGAATACATAGGTAATGTGCCTCTAAAATCAAGTAGTAATAGTAACATAAAAGGGAAATCAGAGTATGCTAGGAAAAAAGAAATAAAGAAATAGGTGAAACAGTTAATACAGGACTGTCAACACTTTATTCCAGAACAGTTGTTTCATGAGCTATGGTGCTTGTGGTTTGTAGACAGCTGTACATTTTGTATAAAAGATTTTTAAACACTTTAGTATAGAGACTTTAATGTATTTGCTTCAAGTCCTTTCTGGATTTAAACTACATATTGTGATACCTTGTAATCTGAGAATCCAGAGATTCGAACAGGTGGTTTGTGAAGAATTTTAACTCAAGAGATTTATGTCAACAGAGCATAATTATACTTATTGCTGGGTAGAGAACTAATTTTGAGAGCCATTTGGATTAGCCTCTCGGAACAATAAGTTCATGAAAATCAAGGAGGGTGATAAATCAATATTCTGAGGGTTTCAAATAATCTAAGGGAGAGACAAGTTCTCTGGATGTTCAGTTGTCATTTGCTGCCTCTGCTCTTGTGGATGCTGATGATAATTCTAAGGAAGAAAGTCTTTATCTCCTTGATAACCTTGATAACTGGGATGAAAATCCATCTCTTCAGTATTTTCTTTCCTTAGTTTTTAAGATGAGTCTTCAATGGATGAAAGGTGATTTAGGGACGGTATCTCTGGAAGCAGAGGGCTTTTTGTTCAGGGGTGGGGACAGGCCTGTGTGGCTTGCATTTGCAGCTTCCCACAGTGTTATGGAAACACAAGTTAGGCTTGGCCTGGAAAAATGGCTCTCTGTCATTCTCTGGATGTGTGCATCTTCGGGACCCAGGCTGCCAAAACAAACAGGCACCATCAAATTCCTTTCCACCTCCCACATAAGAACGGCCTTATTGAGGGTGACCTCTAGAATGGTGAGAAAGGATTCATTCACCCATCACGGCCTTGGCCCTCCCCAAATTCTTAGACCCCTCACTTGAACCCTGCAGGGGATGCAGACAATCAGCGAAGGAATGTTTTTGTAAACACCGTTTTTCAGACAGTCGTTCATCAGTTAAAAATGAACCCATCCTGGAGCCTTCCTCTGCCTGTGCTGTTGTGAACTGGTTCAGGAGAGTTGGCTTTTAAAACACCACCTTGCTGTTGAGCCGCTTTTATAGACCCACATACGCAAGCAAGTAGATTTAATCTAAAGGTGCTCATTAGCAGGACCTGAGATTTGCCCTTGCTGCTCAACAAGAGGTGGCAGAATGTTAAGAGCTGGAAAAGATCTCAGATTAATTAATCCAATCCTTCTTTCCACCTAAAACATAGCTTGCTTGCGGCCCAGTGATTCACAACCACTCGACGAAATGCTTGCTATGCATATTTTCTTGAATATTTTCATAAATTTGTCTACCATTCCCCAACCCTTCTGAAAACACTTCTTTTAAAGGGCAACAGGCCTAAGTAACCCGTTAATAATTACAGTGAGAAAGTCATTCTGATAAATAGTGTGAGACCAATGAGAAAATACCTTGGATTTGGGGCAAGCAAAACACATTATTAAATATCAGCAATATAAGTATCATCATTGTAATCATCTGATCCTAAAAGCATTTTTATTTGGCCATGTTTCAAACTAATAAGCCAAAAGCGAATCTTTCTCTCGTGGCCTGATACATTCTCAGCCCTAAACTTGGTATCTTGAAGAGCGTGAAAGAGGTGAGAGGCAGCTCTTGCTCACCGAGACCTGGCCAAGGTGAAGGTGTCGCAGCCCATCCATGAATCAGAGAACAGAACGAGACCCAACAACGGGCTGAAGGGCACGGCGCCTAGCAGCAGGGAATCTGGGCAAAAAGGGAGAGCAAGGGTAATTGAGGGAAACCTTCCAGCAGAGCACACACCCACTAGTCACTAACTGGATCTTCTGGTACCTAAGTAGTGGTGTTTCACTTACCAGATCTGTTTGCTACATTTAAATGCAATACCTGGTGCAAGGAAATGTAGGTTTAGATACACTGACACAACAGTGAAGTAAAAATCATATGACTTCTGCAATTACAGTATTTCATAGTGATTTAGCCCCTACATCCTAAGTGTACCTGTCAGATTTTATCATATTAAGTCTCCCATCAGTAGTTAGCATATTTGTAAAATCAATGTCTTACAACTTATTCATGATGTCACAACAGAAGCAGCAAAACCAAATTCAGGGAACGAAAGCTCGTGACTGAAGTTTGTCCAGCAGCAAAGCACAGGGTGTAAGGGGAAGTCCTGACCACCTCGTCCCGTGAAAGTATTGATAGAATTTTACCGCACACGCAATCTTGTGCGCAGGTCAGCACGCTCACCACTCAACCCAACACATTTTTCAACTTGTTTCAGATGTATCCTATTAGTAGTTTACTCAAAAGCAGGTTGCATTCATCACTTTTTATGAAATGAAAAGATGTATAATTTACTGAAACCAGCATTAAGAAATATATATATATGTATGTATGTGTGTGTCCATATATATATATTTCCATTTATAGTATAGACACATATACATACTTAGATATAATAGCATATAAATCTATTTATAACATGCACACACACATTTTCCTGAAATGTAAGTATTGACTTAAATACATGAAAGACGTTTGTGTTTTAGAATTAGCTATTAAAGCAAATGTTTCATAAGTAAATGATAGTTTCAGGGTTCAGAACAAATCTCTACTTTATCTCACAAATGAGTTGAACAGGATCTAAAAGCATGCATCTGTTAGGACCTATATGACCTATAGACCACGTCTGTGGAATGCAGTAAACTGGTGCATTAGTTATCTATGCCTGCATGACAAACTACCCCAAAACACACGACTTAGAAAACAATAGGGCCAGCCCCGTGGCCGAGTGGTTAAGTTCGCGTGCTCTGCTGCGGTCGCCCAGGGTTTCACCGGTTCAGATCCTGGGCATGGACATGGCACCGCTCACCAGGCCACGTTAGGCGGCATCCCACATGCCACAACTAGAAGGACCTGCGACTAAGATATACAACTATGTACCGGGGGATTTGGGGAGATAAAGCGAAAAAAAAAAGATTGGCAACAGTTGTTAGCTCAGATGCCAATCTTTAAAAAAGAAAAGAAAGCAATAACCATTAATTCTCTCTCGAAGTTTCTGTGGGTCATGAGTCTGCACAGGGAAAGTAGGGACATCTTGTCTCCACCCCACAACGTTGGGGGCCTCAGCTGGGAGACTGAAGGCTGGAAGCGGAGTTAGCCGGAACCTCTTTCACTCACATGTCTGGTGCTTGCTGCTGGCATTGGCCGGTAGCTTAACTGAAGCTGTCAACCATGAGAGAACATCTGTCTACACATGGCCTCTCGAGGTGCCTGGCTTTTTCACGAATGGAGACTGGGCACCCAGGGCAAGTGTCATGAGAGAAAAAGCCAGCAGAAGCCACATCCTTTTTGTGACCTAGCATCAGTTGTCACATGGCATCACTTCCACATCCTAAGTTGATTGGGGCTTTCACAGCCCCTGCCCAGATTCAAGTAACAACAGACATAAGTACAGGTCAACAGTTACTTCTGGTTGAGGAGGAAAGGCAAGCTGGTACTCTGGAAGGGCTCTCAGAGGTTGTCTGAGGTAACGGGTAATGTTCTACTTCTGAACTGGGCAAGAGGGATGGTGTGAGTGTTCGCCCTGCATCTCTTCTCAAACGCCTCAAAACACACCTTTGCACATCCATCCCAAAGGATCACCATTGTTCTAAAATTAATGTTTAGTTTTCTTAGTGTATCCTGCCTATCTCATCAGTCTTATCTTTCACATTCTATCTTACACCTCATTTTTGTTACAAGACAATTTTTAATTGCAAAAAAGAAAGTAGGCTCATACCAAGTATGATTAGAGATTGGTAACCCAAAAACTGTTCGCTGTTGGACGGGTTTACATAAATCATCGGCCTTTTATACCTGAAGCCTCCGTTTGTGTACTGGCTTTTGTTGTTGCTATTGTTGAGCTTCTCGTCACTCCTTGTCTATTCCTGGAGAGTAAGGCTGTGAAAACCATCCCTGAAACGATGCTGATTCTTCGGGTCTCCCCTGGAAGCGAAAGAGGAAAAATGTGTTTTGCACATTTGAAAAGCTGGAAATAGCTATTCAGGCTCTGGGTTTATTCAAACCACTGATTTCTAATTTGTAAAATTCTTCAAGTGTTGTTGGACGTAGAAAGCTCTACCAAAATTTTCAAAAGTGTCTACTTCTCTGAATCATGTATGTTTTGGGTCATTTCCTTGAAGGGCGCTTCAGTTAACATCGCTTGTGCTTGACATCCCTGTTGGCTAAAGATACACCCCTGCACCGACTGTTCTGTTGGAACGTATTTCTTATGTTCCAGTCTGTCAACAGGTATTTGTTGTGCAACTCCCGTGTGCCAGGCACTGTGCTAGGTCCTCAGTATTCCATGGTAAACAAGATTTCCATGTTCCCGCCACCATGAAGTTGTAGTCTAGTGATTATGCAGAAAGTCTTGGTTTTATTGTATTTAAACTCTAAGAAATATTATTTCATTATTGTCTTGAAAATTTCGGAGGATGAATTCCTTGACAATTTTTTACTTCTACCTTCTAAATGATAGTTTTAGTATCTGATCTATTACAAATATAGGACAGAACTTAACTGAAAAGAAAGTACAGAGAATAAAAGAAAAATAGCATGAAAGGTAAGACTATGAACTTGTTAATAAACAGGCCTAGGTGATTGTGGATAATTTGTTAGGCAGCCATTTCTTTCACATGCTAAAAGTTGCAGTTTATCAAAAGAGAGCAGTCCAATGGCAGAGTCACATATTTTGTGTTTCTCGTACATTTCAAACTGCATGTTTCAGCTTCCTTTATTTTTGAGTAAATCTTATTTCTTATCTACATAGAATAAACATAACATTTAATAAGAACCTGTCAAAGTTGATGAAGTATTGATGCCTTTGATGCCAAAAGACAAGACTGAGCTGGTCACAAGATGACTGCATATCTTCACAGCCATAAAGATGATAAAACCCATGCTCTAGGATTTTTATATTTGCAGGAGATGCATAACGTCTGTGCATCAGTTGTACAAACAAATAAACCGGTTTAAACCATTTTCACTTGCTTATGAGTCTTCTTTTTCCAGCCACAAGCAATATGGCTTCTCTGACTTCCAAGCAGTGGAGGGAATCAGTGATATTTAATAAGACCGATGTGTTGTAGCAGTCTGAAATGTGACCACTCTCTTTCTTTTCCGGGATTGCCGCAAAATGAGCGGTGTCCACTAAGTTGTGGAAATTTGAGTGGTTCTCAAGAAATGTTCCCTCAGGTAAAAACAACAGTAAAACAGAGAACAAAAATCTTTGGATAAATCACTACTTGACCAGTTTTTCTCTCCTGGAAAAACAAAACTCATAGAAAATTGACCTGAATTCAGTGTTTAAGCCATTTTTCATATAGCAATAGCTTTCCAAGTAACCTTGAAGCAATTTGGACGATATTTCTTCCTCAATTAATTTTCCTGAGAGTTTTGTGGAAATGCTAACTTTCTTAAACTGACACACATACCACAGTCCTTTCCAATTATCTGTTTATATATACTACATGTGTATGTACGTATGTATATGTGTGTGTATATATATATATATGCACACATTATTTATTTATAAAAGGAAAAGGCAGATCTGAGAGAGGAAAATGGAGAGTTTATTTTGCTGTCTCTACTTCTAAACACTATCAAAACATCCTCCTTTGCTGCCTATTCAAACATTGGCAAATTACTTAGCAACAAGAGCATTTATTTGGGGTGTATTTTTTTAGTTACCACATCAGTGTCAAGGATAAGAAATATTATCAGGTATGTACCTTCCAAAAATACCACATTATCAAAAAAAATAATATTGTACCAAGTAGGTCAGCCATTTATTAAAGTCTGGGGTAACAGCAGTCACAGGCAAATGTCAAGAAAAAGTAGGTCTGGCTCAGCAGAGAGAAAGCACCTTGTCTGCAGTAAATCAAACACTAACGTTTGGATATGGAGAGGAAATTACTTCCTCTTCAAGATTTTATTTTTAATCTTTAAGCATTCATTCATTCAACAAATATTTATTAAGTGTCTGCTACATCAAAGACACTGGGCTGGGGGGAGGGGGAACGGGGAGCTGTTGCTCAACCGGCTTAAAGTTTCAGTTGTGCTAGCTGAATGTGTTCTAGAGATCCACTGCACAACGTAGTGCCTGTATTGTAGTGTGCACGACACAATTTGTTAAGAGGGGAGACCTCATATTAAGTGTTCTTATCATGAAAACAAAAAATACACAAAAACAAAAGGTCTCGAGGAAACTCTAGGAGGTGGTGGATTCGTCTGTTACCTTGACTGTGGTGATGGTGTCTCAGGTATTCACCTATGGCCAAACTCATCAAATTGTACACATTAAATCTGTGCGGCTCTTTGTATATCAATTATACCTCAATAAAGCTGTTACAGATTTTTTAAAAAAGAAGACACTATTCTGGGAATTTGGGATGTAGCAGGAACAAACAAGTCTTTGTCTTCACGGATCTCACTTTCTTGCAGGGGAGATAGGAAATAAATGGAATAGGCTACCAATTAGTGATGTGCTACAATTGTAAGTGACGTATCTTGAGTTTGAAGCTTATCAACATCGCCATCACACACATCAACATTAACGTCGGCGCCACCACCTTAGAATGAATTTATTCAACACTCACAGGAAGCAGCACTAGGCCACGTACTACACAAAGTAAGTTAACAGATACTGCCTCTGCCCTCTGGAGATATTTGATACAGGTGAAATTGCCACAAGTCAACAAAGAAACATCTAATAGTCATGCAAAGTCAACGTGTAATCAACAGTTGGTATTACAGACTGTGGGGCTACAATCATAGGAGGGATAGGAAGTAATATGGAGGTTCCTCTCGTTCCATGGGTCATAAACTGACTTCTTCAAGTTTTCACCAGTGAAGGAACAGACTTTCATTCAACTCAGGGAGTTGCCACAATATTTTCTCTTTACTCAATTATTCCCCTTACTCAGTTATTCTAGGTAATCCACTTACTCAATTATTCTGGGTAATCCTGTCAAACGTCCTGTTGTAGCAGAGCTAGAGATTGGCGTGAACAATGCAGACTCCTTCCTAGGATTAAGGCCCATCCCTAGGAGATGATTATTGTTCTCATCAATGTCTTGCTTGCAATGAAAGCTCCATTATGGGGACAGAGTATCAAGAAAATCAAAATCAGAAAACAGAGTGCAGCTGGGTCTCCTGTGAATTGAACCTGGGTACTGGAAACCCTAAACCTTCCTACCCACAGCCATTAATCCAGGTTCCACATTGTGACCTTGCAAATTGAGATGATAACAATTGGTGGACTTCTTAATTAAAATGCCTGAGAAATAAGGGAGTTGACACAATACATCTCTATTTGAGCAGAGTCTTTTGTATCAGATGATGTCATAGGGTCCGGGTCAGACAGTGGATTACTGTTTTTAGGTCACACGTCAGTGCATGATCCAGTTACCTACAGCAGTGTGTCCTGTGGTTCATGTTGCTGCAGCTAAATGTCCTGAGGTAAGGAGTTTCTAGGGAATGAGGTAGCAAGTGGGAGAGGAATTGATAAACGTGAGTAACTGTATTAAATGGAAATATGTCACTTGGACTCAACAACAGAATAATCCATTGAATTATCAGATTAATTAACTATCTCACTGGATCTCAGGATCTCAAGGTGGTGGAAAAGAGAGCAGGAAAAATTAGCTGGAGGGAAAGAGAATAAAAGCCAGAAGGGGAAAATTAAATGAGCTATCCAATCCAGAAAGGGCATGTTTTTGTGCTATGTAAATGAGTGGTTCTTTGAGCACATAAAGATAACGCAAGAAGAGTGTGTCCTTTATAGGAAGATAAGAAGCCTGCTATCATGGAAAGTTGTTACCAAAGTGGGGTGAATATGAAAACTACTTTTTCCTCTTTCTTAATTTTGCTGGAGGCAAGACATTTATGTGTGACATGAAATGGCAAATTTTCTGTTTTCATCCGGACGCTTAACAACACAGATACAATCTTGAAGTTCATGAAAATCTAGCAAGGAAACAGATCAAAGTATAAAATGCATAAGCCAGCAGAATCCTTCTGAGACCAAAGGAACAGGAAACAAATACTAATAGAAATGAGCGGAACACATCTCCCCAAGCCACGCCGTCCTTTCAGCGCATACTCAAAGACTCAACTCCTTGTCTTCCACAGGAAGGGGATATAACGCCTGCCAGTAAAACTACTTACGATGCACTCTACAAGACCCCTATTCCTTCTTCCCAGAAGGTCCAGCCTGTGCTAAAGAGCACAAGGAAAAGCAAATGGTTTGGAAAGAAAAGTTGTTGATGTCTCTTTTCCCCAAAGGTACTTCAAGCAGTAAATGAATACACACAATCTGTGTTTATTTTCTTTTAAATATATTTTTGAAAATATTATGTGATCCAAAATATGTGTTTTCAATTTTGCTTGCCATTCCCTGGCCATGAGTGATGCATTTTATCCATATTCATAAGCATGCACAAACTTTCTATTCATAGCTCATTCTGCAGTATGAATTCTGGCGGCTAGGAGGAATTTTCCTGTGTGGCCCACATATGATAATCTTTTACCAGAGGCTTGGCTCCAAATCAATGTTAGCATTCCTGCAATGGCTCAAGTTAAATGTAAAGGAATGAGGTATTTGGGTCTTCCTTCAAAAAATTAAGTGCATTTACATATCCAGGAAGGATAAGAAAGAGTGTTCATAAGCTCTTGCTAGCTTCAGGAATGTCTAACCTGATTTCCTGTCATAAATATTTCATTAAAAAAAAGACTTTAGAAATATGCCAGTTCAAACTCAGTGCAGACCCTTCCAACACCAGCGATCCGTGGCAGTGGGAAGCCATCACCACAGTCCCCAGTGCTCAACACCAGGAGGTCATGGGTCTCCCCACTGTTCTCTTCATCCTCAGTGTGAGGGAAAGCCATTCCCCCTAGGAGTTTCTTCTGGGTGGTAGAGGTAGAAGTGTGGGTGGTAGCTCAGGGTGTGTGCACAGCTTAGACAGGAGGCATGTTTACTAAAGGATGACTTCAAAGCTGGCTCATAGAGGAAGTATCTGTCCCCATGTCCACCCCTGCTCCAGAGAACAGGGTTTTAGTTTCAGGCAAGGGCCTTGTCTGAGTGGCCACTGCCAGCCCCTTTCCTCTGCACGTTGATGAGATGACACTGGCCCATCACAGGTTCTCCTGGTGAGCAAGCGTGGAGGGTACATGCAATGCTTGCCTGTGGGCTGATACCTGGGATGATCTGGCCTTTGAAAGTGAATGAAGTTGTCTCTTAGGTTAAAACAGTGGGCCCAGGGCATTTCACTTTTCAGAGCTCTTCATCTCGTCACATCTTCCCACTTGGCATTCATTCCTGGGGCTACCAGTGAACTGAAACTGAGAGGCTATGAAAATATATACGGGAGAGAGAGGTGAAGGAAAGGCACAGGTTGTTCTCTGGGATCCAAAGTCATAACTTACTCTGGTTTCTTGTTCTTGCCTTCCCACTTTGCGGCTCTGCCCCAAATAAAATATCCTCCTGCTTCCTTTAATTTGCCTTCATTGGGAATGTAGGGTCAACTTTGGGGAGGAAGCAAAGAGATGTATTTAAATCCACTAGGAATCAGCCACAGAGTGCTCCTTCTTTCCGACAGGTGGCATGCCTCTGAGGTGAAACATGAGCAGAATTTGGGTGTTTTTATCGTACATTTCCCAGATGCAGTTCTCAGGTTTCCCGCAATGCAACTCAGGAAGATCTTGTTTTTACTATTAAACTTGGATTCATTCATGTAGAGCTGCAATCACTGTTTTAAGTGTTTTCAAACTGACTGGCATAAAGTTAATAACGTAGACCAAGGCCAGCTATGTCAACGGAGACCAAGAAATTATTGAATGGCCAATTCATTGATGATATTTATAGCTTTTATATAGATGACGTGTCAGTAATTATCATAAACAGTAGTGAAAGTTTGATGTACATTCTGCATATATCAAAGACAACTTCATCAAGAACTCTCATATTAATAACTTGGGTATGTGTCTCTTTCAACAACAAGTTTCCATTCTGCTTTGCTCGTCAATTATATACTCAATCATGTATCTAAGAAAGGGTTAACACCCACCAACATTTTCTGGGAACTGTGTGATACACAGGGGATACAAGTGGGAAAGATATGGCTTTCTTCCTTAGCAGATGATACAGATGAGCAAATCAACAATTATGAGACAATGTTATACATATCACTTTAGACATGTGCTTACGGTGCTATAGGAGCAACAGATATATATCTAAGTCATATTGGGTAGTGAGGTGTCAGGAAAAGTTCTTCATAGAAGAAAACTTTAGCTGACTCCTTGTGGTACCAACCCTGATATCAGTTTCCCTACATTAAACCCAGCATATATGGGGTTAAAACCAAAACACTCATTCCCTGCTTTCTCCCTGGCTTCCTGGTTCCAGAATCCACCATCCTCCATGAAGACAGACGCCGCCAAGGAAAAGCACCTGGATTCATTATCTCCTCCCCACAAGGAGATACAGGCTAATGGGAAAGCTGCTGACCAACAATGTCATGGGCTCCCTCCTTTCTGGAAGTAGTCTCAAGGCCAAAGACAAGCTGGTGGGAAAGCTCCGACCAGCAAGGCCATATGCTCCCCATCTCTTACCTAAAACCCCAAATAAAAACCCTTCATTTTAGCTTTCCGGAGAGTTTGGGATTTCAGCATTAGCTGCCCTTTCTCCTTGCTCAGCACTGTGCAATAATGAAGTCCCACTTTCTTCCACTACACCCAGTGTCAAAAATTGGCTTGCTGCACAACCGGTGAGTGAACTCACCTCAGGTTCGATATCACTTGACTGACAGATAAGACTTGCTAGGCCTGGAGTAGGGAGTGTGGTATGTTGTTCCAGTATGTGCAAAGGTATGAATATGGAAGAGTATTAGGAATCTGAAGAACCTATAGTTTGCTAAGACTGGAGTATGGACACCAAGAGTTAGGGAGGAAGAATTAGGTAGGGGAGTGGTTCATGAAAACTTTGACGCCATTCCATGAAATTTGCAATTATCCTGACATCATCATCTTCCTGGGGAAGCCAAGCCAAGATTTTCTCAGGAGAATAATCTACAGTTTTTACTTTAGAAACATCATCCTGGCAGTAACATTAAGGACTGATTAAGAAGAGAGAGACAAGACTAGACTCAGGGAGGCTATGAAGTAGCTACAACAATTAGGTTTCAAAGAGAAAGAAGAGGGGTCGGCCTGGTGGCACAGCGGTTAAGTTCGCATGTTCTGCTTCTCAGTGGGGTTCGCTGGTTCAGATCCTGGGTGTGGACATGGCACTGCTTGGCACACCACACTCTGGTAGGCATCCCACACATAAAGTAGAAGAAGATGGGCACGGATGTTAGCTCAGGGCCAGGCTTCCTCAGCAAAAAGAGGAGGACTGGCAGTAGTTAGCTCAGGGCTAATCTTCTCCCCTCCCCCCAAAAAAAAGAAAAGAGAAAGAAGAATTCCAGAGCTCTGAAAGGTAAACACTATAAATCTCTGAGCCCAATTTGGTGAAAGGGTAGATACATGAGCGAGGGAAATGTAAAGAATTGTAAAAGGTCTGAAATTTTACCCTACTTGTGAGCTAACAATTTAACCTGCCATAGTTTCATTGATGCTGATAGCAGACACAAGTCTCCTGGATCAGAGACAAAGGAGAGACTATTACTCAAATCCATGGCAGGAGCCAGAATATCTGCATTTTTGTGCCAGTTCCCTGAGCCTTCATCTCCACAGGGTGACACAAAGGAGGGCCAGGTGACACCTGCACACACAGTAGGTTGCATTACAGGAAAAGAACTCTGAGTTTAGGGAACCCAAACAAAATCATGAGAATTAAGCATACCTGCCCCTTTCTCTGGAAGGAGACACTACCTCTCTCTTTCAAGACTATAAGCAAATCTGCAGTTTGCTCCAGAGAGAGGCACTACTTCTCTCTTTCAAGGCTCTTCACTCTCCAAACATCCCTGTAAAGGCAATCTAGAACAATGAGCACTCAGTGCCTTGCTTGTAAGGCTTAAAGAAATGCGAGACACCCACGGAGGCCTGTCTCACAACAGGAAGCACCCAAGGAAAAGAAGAAACTAGAATGACTTCCACTTCTGTGGCGTGAGGAAATAGGTGGAGGAGCAGCACTAGGAACAGGAGGAGAGGGTTTGTTTTCGTGTCTGTGTCAAAACTGAAACGGTAAAGCACATGGCACCAATGAATCTTCAGTATCACGAGGCAGAAATATTAAATCATATCTGACAACAATTAACCCCTAAGTTCACACAGAGCATAGAGTTCTCTTCTCAGTACCTTACTGATGAGACTCCTTAACCAGTATAGTCCTTTCTGGAAGAAATTCAGAACTCTTGCCAAGATTGAACCAATGTCCAGCTCAAATATCTTAATGTGATACCTGGCCTTCTGGCCTTCCAAGAAGAATCTGTGAGACCAAGATAAATCACCACAAGAGCAGAATCAGCTGGAAATGTATAATTCCATCCTCGACACACTTTGTGAGAAAGGTTGATGCTTCTCAAGTTTTCCCAGAGCAAGAATAAAAACCATGGTCTAAAGATTGTTATAATCACATAGCATCCTCCAGGCTAAAAGAAAGGCCACTGAGTTTGCTCTGGACTGAGCTAAGGTTTGGGAGACCTGCACACACCTATTCCAAGCCCCACAGGAGCACCGATTTCTTGGAGCTGTAATTCTTTGGCTACAATTATTCATCTCTTCCAAACTAATGGTTATAAGTTTCCTGAAACTAGGGAGTGTCTTACTCATCTTTATATTTTTCCCGTACCCTATCTTCAGTCTGATTGTTACAGAGATCAGAAATGAGAAGTCAGTTTAAGTTTAACTTTTGCACTTTAGAAGCTCTTTTATCCTCCGTATCGTATATCATGGACACCATCCAATAAGTCAAATTATCTTCAGAAATGAAGTAGAATGGCTCAAGCAGTTTCTACAAGCAAGATTTAGAAAATCTCATTTATGTGTCATTAATGTTTTATAATTGGATGAATATAATCCCCCATACCAAAAAAATAAATCACTCTAATCCATATTTTCCTTCTTAAGGTCATTAACAGTTTTGGCTACTTTGATGGACTAATAAGTTGCTTTGTAAAGAAAATAGTGACATCACTATATTAATCTACGGATTAAGTACAAAATTTTGATTGCTCTGAATTTTAACAGCCCAATTAGCATTTGTCTTGCTGTTAGCCTTTTTAAAGATACAATCTACTTACATGTGTTAGTGTTCTGCAGTTGCTATAGTTTGCTTAGGCCCCAAGGCTTATGTCACTAAAACCATTACAGCATTGTAAAGTAATTTTGATATTACGCAGAGAACAATCAGTGGCTTCAATTAATTACCACCATTGACTTATATCTGAAAAGCCAAGGTTTAGAGTTTCACTTGACCGTAAAGGAGAAAAGTTTTTAGATACTTGATCGAGATAATTGGAGCATAGTTATGGAGACTTATCAGGATTTTATTAAATTAAATACTTCTTCCCTAAAAGGTTCAGCAATTGTATTATTTTCCAAGAGCTGCTTTAACAAAGCACCACAAACTGAATGTCTTAAACAACAGAAAATCATTGTCTCACAGTTCAAGAGGCCAGAAGTCCTAGATCAAGGTGGCATTTGAGCTGCTTCCTTCCGAAGGCTGCGAGGAGGACGTCTTCCATGCCTCCCTCCTCTCCCCATTGCTCGAAATGTTTGGCATTCCTTGACTTGTGGACGCATCACCCAAATCTCTACCTTGATATTCCGTTGGGTTCTCCCAGTGAATGTGTCTATCTCCAAATTTCCTCTTCTTACAAGGACACCAGTCACACTGGATTAAGGCACACTCTAATGACCTCACTTGAACTTGATTAACTGTGTAAAGACCCCATCTCCAAAGAAGGTCACATCCTAAGTACTAGGTGTTAGGACTTCAACACATGAATTTGGGGGAGGGGGAACATAATTCAACCCATAACAGCTATTGATACCCAAATCCCATTTTGACAGTCACTCCTCTTTTCGTGCATTTGGTTCTCTTCTCCGGAACCCACAATCTCTTTCAATGACACACATTAGCCAATGAGAAACAAATAACACTCCAATGAACTTGGTTGACCAGAAAATTATTTCTCAATTTTTATATTTCAGACCTTCAGGCACAATTTTTTTTAACATAAATAAGAAGTCAGTTTCCAGTTGAAGTAAAATCATAGTTTGATGCATTACCACTCCCAATTTGTATCTAGAATTTCAAATGTCAAGTAAAAGATACTGAATTCTGTGCTTAATTATGTCAGAGTGCCTAGGACTGTTCTGAGCATATACCATATCCTTAATAAACGTCAGTTAACTTTCTTTAAATACAGCAGTTATAAATGCTAGGCTCAAGAAATAATTTATTTCTTTATTGCCTCAAATCAAATTAATTCCCTTCCAGAGTCTCCATCCACTGAGTCAGAAGGAAATTCCGTCTCATTGGGATTCTAATGTTTTAGCACAGACACATCTTGCTCAACTATGCCCATCTTATCTGTTCAGGGGCAGCTCTTTCTAGTTCAAAAGGGAATTTCTCCTTATCTCCTTCTTCTCCAAACCACTCCCTCTGATTTCAAATCTTATTTGAACAATAAATTTTATGTCACAGTAAACTCAGAACCTGACTCATTAGCAGTTAGAAACTTTGTTCTTCTTTCTTTTAGGACAAAAAGATTTTAATATTCCAATCTTCCAAGAAAAGTGAAAAGAAATATGTGTATTTTAGTCTTCGAGTAATTAAAGAAAGGGAAGAAGACAAGAGAACTATCTTGCTACAATAAAATTCACATCCAGGCTAGACTAGACTATGGCTCCTCTGAGGGCAGGGGTCAGAGCTGTTGAACCCGCCTCTCCATACACAATGAGTTGCTGAATGAATGAATAAAAGTAGTTGTTTATTGACATTACATAGGAAAAGCCTTGAGGTATCCCGAGGGAAAAAGGAGGGGCATAGGCAGTGTATTTTAATTCAACGTCTTACATTTTGGAGTGAGAAGACCCGTGCTCAAATTCCAATCCTTGTTGTGTGACCCATTTTAAACCTTGGTTTCTGCGACTGTGAAATGGAGTTACAAGTTTTCAGGATTCTTGTGAAATGTAGAGATAATTTATATCAACTGTTAGGCACATTGAGGTACTTCACGTATGGGTAGCTGTGGTATTTATGATTATTATTGTTTTCTCTTTGCTGATGTTTTACGTTCCCAACAAATCATGTAGAGCTTGGCACATAGTTGCTGCTCAGTGAAAGGCTAACTATGGAAAACTGAAGCTTTCTGTTGGTTTCTACCAGATAGTATTGATCTCCTGGATATTAAACTTTAGTTTTTCATTATAAAACACTGTGGGAGACAGAATAATGACCCCCCTCAAAAATGTCCATGTCTCAATCCCCAGAACTTGTGAATATTTTGCCATATACAGCAAAAAAGGACATTGCAGATATGGTTAGGTTCAGGATCTTGAGATGGGAGATTATCCTGATGGATCCAAATTAATCAAAGAATTCTTATAAGAGGAAGCAAGTGGATCAAAGTAGAGAGAGATGAGAGAGGCAGGAGCAGAGGCTGGAGGGATGAGCTTGGAAGACGAAGTCTAGGCTGCTTTCACGGAATACCACAGACGGGGTGACTTAAACAACAGAAATTTATAAATCTTCTCATAGCCCAGAAAGTGACTTGACTGTGGGAGAGAAAGACCAGCTAGACTTGTGGCAGATTGCTGAGATCAGGGTCCGGCTGCAGTCTGCTGCTGGTTTCCCAGGCATGTTGATCCAGCGTGAGAAGCCTACATCATGGGAAATCACTCAGCATCTACACTCCATGGGACATCTTCATCCTCCAATCCTTTTGCTTTTATTAAAAAGGATCTTGCATCTTATATGGCTTGGTTTGGCATTACAGAAGAATACAGGTAAAGTTGAAAGAAGAGAGATGAATTTCTAGTGTATAGGGGGTAAGAAGCAAGAAAGGCAGACAATTAGTGGGTGGTAGGGACCGTAGAGTATCCAACAGCACAGGAGAAAGCTGTATGTAGACGGTTCATTAGGGAGGTTCTGGAGAAGAGGAGAATGTGTCCAAATTCCATGGTGATTTTTACGGTAGATTCTTCTTAAAGGGACAGTGCCAATAACGCTTTGCTACTAGCTTGTTGAATATAAAAAGAATCAGACAGAGCCAGTAGTGCAGTAGTAAAAATACCAAGAAAGTGTAGAGTCCTGGAACCAAAGTGAAGAAAGCATAAAGGGATGATCATTTATGTCAAATGCAGATGATATATCAGATAATATGCAGCCTGAGTGGTACCTGAGATTTACAGCTGCTATATTTAAATAAAGCCAATTCATATTTAATATAAGCATCTGTTTTATGCTCAGACACTGCTAAGCACTCAGGCACATAATCAAGCATATAAGTTATTCTCTTTGACTTGATATTTTCCCCTCTTAATCGTGACTGGGTGTGGCAACACACCAACTTTCACATGCAGTGTTCATTCCCACACCTCACCCTGTGCCCTCTGTACTCCAGTTACTATGTACACTTTACTTTTCTCTGAGCAATTCTGCCCCATGTACTTTTCTACCTCATATTCCTTCTGTCAGAAATGCCTTCACCCTTGTCCACTTAAGCATCCTTCAACCAAACTCGTGGGTTTTCCTCTACAGGAATATAGCCCTCTTTTTTCTTTATTTCTGACTAACATTCATTAAGGGCAATCATATGCTGACACTGAGCTAACATTTTCCATGCATGATCTCATTTAATCCTCAAAACAAACCAAGCAGGAAGGTCCTGCTATGCCCACTTTACAGAAAAGGCACAGAGAAGAGAAATAATTTGCCCTAGGGTCACTAACTATTAAGCAGTAGGGCTAGGCTTGCAACCCAGGTCTGCTGAGTGATTCCAGAACTGGAGATCTTACCTTCTGTTCCGCCCGCCCCTCTACTGCCACCTTCTTTCCCCTCCCTCCCCACTCCCTGCCCAGAGAGCAACTTGCAGTGAGGTGGTCCAAGATGATGAAGTAGGGAGACCCTGAACTCACCTCCTCCCATGAACACACGGACTCTGCAGCTACCTACGGAACAATTCCCTCTGAAAACCAGCTGGGCAGCTCCTTCACATCAGCACAGGAGAACAGGGCCACATGGAGGCGGCTAGGAGAGGCTGAGATGTGGTCTCGCCATGAAAGAGAGTCGCTCGCTTCCCCTCAGTGCACCTGCAGCCTGCCTTCTGGGCACTAGCATATCGTAGTGTACTTCCAGTGTTGTCTGTTAGGCGGTTTGATACACATCTGTCTTCCCATTAGACTTGGAGTTTCTTGAGAACCTGCACGTTTTCTCTTCTCCTCAATAGTGTACTCTCTGCGCATGGCACAGGGGTGGGTCTATAGGACTTACGGGGGGTCCTTACTGCTGGTTGACATGTTTTTCTTCTCCAGAGAAGGAATGCCTTTATATAGTCTAAGCTTCATATTCAGCTTAACAGCAACGTTTTCTGGTTGGCACATAAAAACAAATATATTAAGAAGTTTCCTTCTAATTCTAGTTTGGCCAAGGAAGCTTCCAGGGTGATAGTATTTAACTGTGGTTTTGTTAAAACTAGATAGTTATGATGGAGAAACAGATTTTGAGTGCTATTTTGATGTAACTGATGCTACTAGTAAAGATGTGCTCACTTTCCAAAACCTGAGCATTCAGAGTAAGTGTGTGAAATAAAGCAAAATGCTAAGGGGCTGTTTCTCATATTTTTGCTACCTATGCAACAGTAGACACACTACGAAAATCAACAGGGCTATACTAGGAGGGTTGTTTCCAAAAGTAATGAAGGGAAAGGGGCTTCATATTTTTGCTTCTCAGGTAGGGACCTCTAGTCCATTATTAAAACAATCAGTATTTTAATGAAAATGTCATCAGGTGTTGACAGATCTAGACCCTGAGCCCTTAACCAAAAAAATAGTGTATGCTCCTTTTATGGTAAGTTGTGAGTCATATTCATTTGTTTTTGATCTATTATGGTAAAATAGACCACTGGAAGTTCTGTAGACAGAAATACCGGTTCCCATCAGCCCTGACTCCCCACTGGGTCCTGTAAGCTGGACTCACCCTGAGGCCCCTTCCTGCTGGCAGCCCCACCCTGTGAGCCCACAGGCGTCCACTGTACCTGAGCCAGGACCTGGTGCCCAGACCGCCCGGTGAAAATACAACCTCCACCATTTGAACCCTCAGGGATTGTTACTATAGAGAGATGGGTTTTATTTCTAATATGGTATTTACTCCGTAAGGTATTATCTGCCAGTTTCAAAAGTAATTAATTAATTTGAACAGAAATCTTTAAAAACAGTATTTTATGTTTTCTTTCTCTTGAATCAATAATCAAGTGTCATTTGACATTTTCTTCATCATTTAATATCACCAGCATGAATTTTTGTTTTTTAAATATAGGAGCAGTGGGTTTTTTTTGCAGGGAAAGATTCGCCCTGAGCTTACATCTGCTGCCAATCTTCCTCTTTTCTTTTTCCCTCCCCACAGCCCCAGTGCATGGTTGTGTATCCTAGTTGTAAGTGCTGCTAGTTCTTCTACGTGAGCCACCACCACAACACGGCTACTGACAGGGGGTGTGGTGACTGGGAAGTGACCCCAGGCCTCTGAAGTGGAGCGCAACAAAGTTTAACCCCTAGGCCATCAGGGCTGGCTCATGAACACTTCTTAATGAGCTCTGTTGCAAGGTTATGATGCTCCTGAGGTATACTAAAATTGATAAAAATTTGCACTAAATGGCCCCATATAAAGTTTCAAAACGTTTTTTCCTTTATTGTTTTCCCATCTTTTCCTGGGTACTCAGACTACTACAAAGTCCTACTACCCCTCGGTACCACTGTGAGTGTAAACGTCAGTGACTGCAGATCTGAATAGCCTTGAATTTGGAAACCAGTTCTGTCTACAGTGACAACAGATAAGTTGTGTGATACGGTAATGTCTGCGACGCATGCCCAGTAACAGTAAATACAGTTTAACTGAGGGCCAGCCATGCCCTCCCAAGAACACTGTAACTGTGCCTTGGGGCCTCGATTTGGTGTGTATGTGCTTTTTAGCAGCTCACAGCTGCTTTATTTTTTTTGGTTTGCAAGTGTATTCCAAATAGATGAATTCTTTACTAGGGCAGGTGCTGAAGTGCTGAGCCCATTGATTTTATACTGTGCGATCGTGTTCACCTGCAGCATTCCAGACAGAGCTTGAATCACATGGTGGTTAAGAGATTGGGCTCTGTAACCTGGCCTGGCTGCTTGCAAATCCCTTCTCAACCACTTAGCAGTTGTGTGTCTTTAGGCAAGTTGTCTAACCTTTCTGTGCCACGGTTGTCTTACCTATAAAATAGAGGTAATAAGAGTACCTAACTCACGGGGCTATTGTAAAGATGAAACATGTAGAGTCCACAGCACTCTGCCTAGCACATGCTAAGCGCTCAATGAATGTTAGCTTTTATTAACATTGATATTGCAAACCTAGAACTGTGAATCCTCCGTGTTAAATTGAATCACTCCAAGTGCTCAATATCCATGGTCCATCGGTAACTCCACTTCTTGCAAAGAACTTTTCCAAATGTAATCGACTCTCTCTTTAAAACAGTAGGGGAGCTTGGATCTGCTTTTCTTTGTTGCTCCTCTTGTACCCACAATTGCAGTCAGAGAAACACGCTCTGCAGAGGGAAAGAAATACAGTATTGATCACCTTGACCTATAAAGCACCAGTACTGGAGACCAATCAATCATTAGTCTTGTAAATGGAGAGTGGACGTATACTTATGCATTAGGCAGCTCTTTCACTCAAAAGTTATCTATAACTTACTTCTTGAGGAACATCCCTGATTAAGGATAATCTTACAGGGGAACACTTGCCCTGGGAGTGAGTAATATTTACCGGGAAAATAAAGTTCTCTAAATCATTTTTGGGCTGGTAAATCTCAGCTCTGCAAATCTGTAGAAAAACCAACCACCCCAAAGAAGGTGACTCAGTAAGAACAGCAGGACTTTGCTCTCATGCCCAGACCTTTCTCTGGGAAAAGGAAAATCAATACCCTGTAGGGGATTTTCCAGGCTGACTTCCTCCAATGTTGCCCTGCTCTGGCAACACACGTCGACAGCCCAGATGGAAAATGTTGAAACACTCAGAAGGGTGCTCTTCCAACCACTTCAAGCTGAAGCCTGTGGGATGTCTCTTTGATATAATGACCCTCTTTCATGCTTTTCCAGTTCTCTCCAGTTAAGAAGGGAGGAATGTGGCTGACATGCGTCATCCTTTATCAGGGATAACCAGTCTCTTGGGATCATTGGTTATAGGTTATAGTACTGGGCAGTTCACGTTCTATGAAAATAGTCATGGACTTTTAACTCAGAAATGTGTTATGGTTACAGAAGGAAAGTTGCACTCTGTAGGGTATGTGTATTGTGTAGTTACTTCTAGAGACAAAAATCCTCTTTGAGGGCAGTTTAGAAAGAAAGAGGGATTCATGTTAGCCAAGGAGGAGGAGGTGTGAGAAGCATTGCTGTCTTAACGAAAGGGAGGAACTCAACCTCTGGAGAAAGCACGACAGGCTTGTCCTAAGTTTCTTGATTTGCAAACATGCCCTACCCTCCTCCCATCCACCGCTCCACGTCTCTGCTGTTCCTCCTCTGAGGGGCACTTTCCCCTTCTAACCTCCCTTAGCCTCTCCTTGCTGCAAGACAACTAAACTAGACTGGGCTCTTCACACCACCTTGTGGCAATGCCTAAAAACCTTTTAAAAGGGTGTTTTTGATTCTCTTATTCGGAAGTATTCCCGAAGCCTTTATGCAGCTCTTCCTTTTCTAATTTAACAAGCTTTTTTTTTTTTAACCATTTAAGATAACTAAAAATTTGTTTCATACTATGAGATGATGTAACATATATTATTTTGTATTTCGCTAGCATGGGTTATCGTTCAGGATGCTTTACCACCATTTGTATCTGTGTATTCTTAGTTTTGTGCTACTGATTAACAATTAACTTTTATAATATAAACTTATTTTTCAGTTGAAAAAAAGTAGAACTACCATTGAACCAATGAAGCAATAGTCATACGAAATAATAAGAATATACAATTTTAATGTCAGAAAGGATGTGGAGACAATCACATTCTGGGTTGCTGAGCTCGGCTGAGGGTTTCAAAACTTCCTTCTCATACATCACAAGGAAGCACCAGGAAACTGGCTGCTCTTCCGCTCTCCCAAGCAAAGTCCCCCTCCAAATGCTGGCAACAGTCATAGGCCTGTTATCGTTTCCCTCCCTTCCAATAAAAACTCTACAAATCATTGATATCTCTTAGTCCCTCCTTTGTCCCCAAAGACTCAGTAACTTGGACAATATACGGTGTGTCCTAGTTGAAGAATAAAGTCACTAAACAAAAGAATGGTTGAGTTTGAAGAAGACTCGTTACAGTGTTTGGGTTCAAGATAGAAGAGATTTGAGCAAAGATCTAAAGTCTCAAAAAAAAAACCAAAAACAAAGAGAGACTTCTAGATTTAGAAAGAAACTTCCAAACTCTCATTCATTAGCCGAGGAAATGAGGAATCATAACCAAGGTCACACATGGCTTATTGTTAGCAGTGTGGGACAAGAGCCGAGACTCTGATCTCCAGCTCATTGGACCTTCCTACAGAAGAGGAAGAGACTCAGAGCACGTTGAGACAGTGGCAGTGAAGGTAAACAGGACAGTGACAGTAATGCTCTCCTTCTAAGTCTAGACTTACCTGGACGCCTTGTTCTAGGCTGTATGTAATACATAGAGCTCTATGTAGAAAAAGGGGAAGATCTGATCATAATGGTAGGTACACCATATCACCTTGTCCACATTTCTAGATGACTCCCTGAGTAAAGAAACAGGGACTACTTTGGGTTTCTTACCAATCACATGAGCAAATTTCAGCAGATTGTTAGACTAAATGTTAACTGTGAGTTCTGAACCTGTTTCAGATTTGGGCTTGTAGCAGCTGCAGACATGGTCCTCCAGTTGCACAAGGAATCTCTGGAGCAGGCTTAGAATGAGGCGCTTGATGGCTAACCTCCCTCTTGGCATATCTCAGTTCCAGCAAAGCCAAACTTCAGTGTAACTGTTGTCTGTTCTAATCTCTCTCAGTCATGGATTTCAATAAGAATTCTACTTACGTAAATAGACAAACACCACATCCAATTTTTATCATATTGAGCTAAGGAGAGTTTCTCTCTTGTAATAGTTCTCTTATTAGAACTAGGCACTCTTACTATTTTTTAAAGGATGATTGCCTCTGCATTTGAGAAGTTAAGTGACGAGAAAGACTCAATGCCATTTGGAATCCAGCGTGCTGCCCAACATATGGTGTGCCATGATCCTCATCGCTCCTGTTGAGCACAGGGCTCTCAGAGGCAGACATGCTGGGACATCTGTAGCTGTGTGATGTCAAAGAAGGGTTTGCTGCAGGCTTTGGCTTGAGAAGCTTTGAAACATTTCCCAGCTTTTTGGAGGTATTACTATGTTGTCCACATATAACGAATCCATTTTTTTGTGCTGCCAAAATGTGGCATATGGGAAAGACAACATGGAAAATTGCTTATACCTACAGGATTCTAGTTCTTGTACATTTCTGTGATCTACACATACAAGTTAGGACCCGGGCTCAACCAGGACAGTAATTACCACCAACATATTACATTACTGAGCTACTAATCTTTATATAATATGGAGAGTCTAAGCATTCAGACAACAAAACTGAGTTAGTACAAAATAGTGGCAAAGAGTATGGCCTCAGAGTCATGTCGCCTTGGTTATCCAATTTGCAAAATAAGAATATCTATCCTTTAGATTTGTTGCCAGTATTAAATTGTATAATGCAAGCAGAGTACTGCTCAGTACTGGCACAGATTGAGTGTTCTAAAACTCTTCCCTACAATCAGCATTACCTGATGCCAATACCCTCAACTAACAGTGGGAACAAGGGGCCAGCCCTGTGGCTCAGTGGTTGAGTTCATGTGCTCTGCTTCAGCGGCCCAGGGTCCAGGGTTTCGCTGGTTCAAATCCTGGGTGTAGACATGGTACTGCTCATCAAGCCATGCTGAGGCGGTGTCCCATGGGCCACAGCTAGAAGGACCCACAACTAAAAATACACAACTATGCACTGGGAGGCTTTAGGGAGAAAAAGGAAAACCAAAATCTTAAAAAAAAAAAAAAGTGGGAACAAGACAATAATCCAGACTTTGTTTAAATGATTAGGGATATTAAAATATTTGAAATCATTTGATCAATTGTTGTTGTTCTCTTTTTTTGAGGAAGATTAGCCCTGAGCTAACATCTGCCACCAATCCTCCTCTTTTTACTGAGGAAGACTGGTCCTGAGCTAACATCCATGCCTATCTTCCTCTACTTTATATGTGGGACACCTGCCACAGCATGGCTTGACAAGCGGTGCATAAGTCTGTACCCGGGATCCGAACCTTGGGCCGCCAAAGCGGATTGTGTGAATTCAACCGCTGCACTACCAGGCTAGCTCCTCAACTGGTTTTTAAAGGCTTGGAATAACACAGATTTATCCTTAAATTACCTTCTCTAAATATGGGGATGCCAGCATAGTGCTTTGCATGTAGTTTTGGTACATAGATGTTTGTAAAATAAATGAACTTAAAAAATGAATAAATAAGTGCGTTTTTATTCACACAGTATATGATTTGTTCTTTCAAATCCCATGCAAAAATTACATAGAAATTTATCTTTAGCCTCCATTTGCCTGAGCACATATGAGAACTGAAGAGAGATCTGAATATAAGTCAATGAATATTCTTACTTTTCTGGCCCTCATTTACATGAGTAAGTTCATTCCTATTGACCACATGTGAGTCACAATGTTAATGTCTTTCTGTTGTAGAGTGCCTCACAGTTTTCAAAGCACTTTCACATGAAATATTTTACTTAGACTTCATGGGTCAAGTAGATGAGGATCATTATCATTGTTTTACAGAAAAGGAAAAATGTTCAGGCAGATTGTGATGTCTGAGGTCACACAAGTAGTAAATCAAAGAGAGAGAAGAGTATCTGAACATAACTGGCTCTCAATACATGTGTCTTGAATGAACGAATGAATGGATGGATGGATGGATTGATGAATGAATGAAGGAAGGAAACTGTTATGCATATTCTACATCTACTGTTTTTTCTACTACACCAAAAAAAAAAAGAGATTAAAAAATTGTATCTTAGTGCTTGTATTTATCCTGGTTTTTGCACCTTTACGTATGTTTATGGCAAAATTATTTACCATATTTGAATAGCAAGCAAATCTGTGTGCAAATAATTATTGGCACCTGCCAGGTATTAGGCACTGATGATAAGATGTGAGAAAGAAAGAACTTCCTCAAGGAGCTGACATTCTATTCAGGGACCGGAGAGCATGGACAAGAAGCACGACAACAGCAGGATAAACGTGATCTTTTCAGTTATTGATAATTTATTGAGACGATAAAATGGAATAATCTGATAGAGACTGGAATATAGGACACAAGGGGAGGTTAATGTTTTGCAGGGCAAGCGAGGAGGTTTTCCTGAAGAGGTAAATGGAGCGAAGGCAGTGGTGAAGACATTGAGAGAGAACCTTACTTTTCCTTTCAATAAATCTTTATTTGTAAATGGCTTTAAGACATCTATCTCTCTATATTTTTTCAATATTATTAACTATAAGCAGTCTATTAATTTATAAAATCTTCACACTTTGTATATTATTACTTATATGCATTCTATATTAAGTTTTAAAACTTCCTGCTGATTCTGAGTACTTTTAAAGATACTTACAATTATATTTTACAGTGAAATTGTTTATGCTGATATTTTAAAATCTCTTCTTTCTCTATCTGCTGCTTTAACTAGATTAAGTCAAATTTTAGGAACTAAAATTTTCATTTTATCCTTTTAAGAAATTCCATTTGTATCAAAACAGCCTGATAAAAATATTGGTACCAAATGATTTAAGCCAAGCTGGAATAAGACAAGAAGGCCATGAGGGCAGAAGCAAATGAACATGCCCTTTTTCCAGAATTTTAATTAGATGCCGGTTGTTGATTTTTCCACAGTTAATGCACAGAGGAAAGTCATGATTCAAGCAGAGCACAGCTCCAGAGATCTGAAATCGCTCACCATAACGACACGAAATGTACAGCAAATCTGAAATGGAAACCCAAGGAAAGTCTTGCAAAGCCCTTTGCAACTCTATAGTTGTTGATGTTTGTTGCAATGAAACTGTACAGAACAAAACAAACTTCAGCAGGACATCAGGATCCTCTCCTGAGCAACAGTGTTCCCGCTGGGTACATCATGACAGCAAGTCAGGAGACAGACGCTATGGCCTGCCATTTGCTGTGGATTTCAGGCAGAGGAATAACCTGCGGACAGGGGAACCCAGTTTGCCCAGTCCATCGATTGGGTGGTGAACCGTAAGAATGGTATTTTCAATTTTCAAACATACACACAACATGATACCTAAATTGTAGAGGGAAGAATTAAACTAATACACGTGTGTTAAAAATATTCAACGAAATATTCAACAGAGGGGCTCTGAAGATACAGGCATTTAATCACTACACAGCTTAAGAATTTTAAGGTGCTAAACTCAGGCCTCTCAAAGACACATAATACAATTCAATTCAATCCAACATAACATTGAGTGGTTATTATGTGCCAGAAATTGGATCTAGGGGAATTTTGTCAGTATCTTCAAAACCACGCCCAGTGCCTGGTATGCGGTATATGCACCATAAATGCTTCTGAATGAATGAAGAATGAATGAATAAAACTGCATGGCCCACTCAAGGATCCGATTCCAAAATTAAATTCAGTTATATTTCTTTTTCTATATGATTCCCTCTCTCAACGTTCACAATCTTACTTAAGGAGACTCGATGTTTCTAGTCACCCATGTTGACTTTAGTTATTTCCCCGCTGGACTGGTTTCTCTATTACTGTCCTAACAAATTACTGACACAAACTTAACAACCTACAATGACACCCATCTATTATCTCCTTGTTCTGCAGGCCCAGAGGCCCAGTGAGCTCAACAGGGTCCTCTGCTCAGGGTCTCCCAAGGCTGAAGTCAAGGTACTAGCTGGGCTGGCTCTTATTTGGAGGCTCTGGGAGAAGAATCTCCACGCAACTTCATTCAAACTGTTGGCTGAATTTAGTTCCTTACAGTTGTAGGACCCAGGTCACTGTCTTCTTGCTGCTGATGGCTGGGAGTCGCTTTCGCTTCCAGAGGCAGTCCTTGGCCCTCCCCTCTCCATCTTCAACCAGCAGTGGCGAGTCTTTGAGTCCTTCTCATGAGAGTGTTGAGTACTTCTCATGCTTCAGATCTCTCTGACTTCTTCTGCTCCCAGCCAGAGAAAACTCTCAGCTTTTAAAGGGTTCATGTGATTAGATTAGGACCATCTGGATAATCTCCTCTTTGTCATACAACATAACACAATCACAGAAATAACACCAGGAGGTGAAGGTCATGGGGCCATCTTAACATTCTACTTACTGTGCTCCCCATTGTCCCTCACACCCGTTGAATTATCAAGTCTTATAGAGGCTCACATTCTCTCCTTTGCATTACTGCTACCTACAAATGAGTGAGGTGGGATGGTGTATTTATCAGGAAGAGGGAAGGGCAAAATCACGCATGTCCCACCTAGCCAGTAGCCCAATGTTAGGTTTTCAAGGGAAGCCTAAAAATCCAGATTTGAAGAGGAAAGTATCTTTATTTCAACTCTATCAATATATTTTTTAAAAACTATGCAGATCAAAACAAACTTTTCTGCTGGCTGCATCTAACCCTGGGTTACCAAGTTGTAATCTGCACTAGACGGTGCACAGATTTTTAGCTGTTCTCAGAAAAGGAGTTGTATCTATATATTTCAACATCTGGAATTTCTCTGACACCTATTAGTCCCTCAATTAATGTGTTTTCAATAAATTAATGATTATATTAATCTTTTAGTTAAAATTAGGGTAATGGTGTCTGTCATTTGCCTCTTTCATGGAAATATAATGAGAATCAGTTACTTTTCATCTCTTTAGATAACAGTCACTCACATGACTTATGACCACAAGAAAGGGTACATTTTAATATTTGAGGAATAGGGCACGTTCTAGAAGCAGCAGCCCTCACAATACCTAAAGAAACTGTTTCCACCATCGAAACTGAGATTGCTCAAGGAAATAAATTAAGCCTTTGAAAACATTTATATCCACATCATTTAGATGTATAAACCTCTAGATATAAATGCCCAAAAGCATTTATTCTGTGTGTGAAGCTGTACTGTAAACATCCACCACCCCCTGAGCTACCCATTGGATACTTGACAAATGGGTTCTTTACCGTACCCGAAGCCCAGGATTTTAGGTAAATTATCAATCCCTGATACCCCAAGACCTTCTCACATGGCTGCTGACCAGGGTAACAGTCTTGCCTGATACTATATTTAGCACCAACTTTGAAGCCTCATACGACATCTAAATGTGGTATGTTTCAAAAAAATAAGATGATCCCAAATTAGGGGGTGGATGTTGCCTGGAGAAGGATTAAGAGCATAAATCATGACTTCGCTGAATTACTTAAAAGTGCTTCAGTCACTGATATAGATAAAACATCCATCAACAAAACGACATGCAATAAAATTTGGACTTCTGGAATAAAAATCATTCTTCCTTTCCTTGTATCCACAGAAAATGCATTTTTGAGCTCAGAAGCGACCAACAAAGAAAGTTAGGAGAACTCCAATCTATCGCTACTGCACAAAGACAAACGGCAGCCCGTGGATTAGCCGGCAGATAAATTTGGACATTGGGATCTAGGGTGTTGTCACAGTGTTGTTTCCTGTCAAAATTAAAGAATATAGGCATAGATGAAAGATTAAAAAATAAAAACTCTCCAGGTTCATCACTAGAAACAACAGATGCTGTTCCCCAGCAGACACATAAAAATGTTGTTATTCTCTGTTTAGTATCCAAAGAGTAAATTCCAAAGGGGCACAGCACTGGATTCACACGGATCATCAGCCATTTTCAGTTGGCAGGTCTCACTTCCTCATTCGAAAACTTAAGTGCTTTAGGAAGAGAATGACATTTATGAACTAAAAGGAAACCTGGCATTCTTAAAAATTGTGAAGAAACTTAATCTACACTTTGTGGTAGAATGTTCTGATTTTTATTTCATGGTTACAAAACTAAATTTAGTTATCCGACCGATAACATCCAGTATCCTAGACGAGCTGAATTGATACTGAGTTCTCAGAAAAAGAAATGAAATGTTATTTTAAGAGAAGCAAATCTTATACCATAAAATACAGCTGCTTTTCAAATATCAATTGGATTTTTAATATAAACTATTATAATGTTGTTTTCCTCCCCTTTTGGAGGTGTTTTAAGTCAATATAGTAACCAAAATCTACAGTTTGGCTCTAGCCCTTCAGGCATTCTTATGTTCAATTCCCACTATTTTCAGCTGTATGCAGTTGTTCCAACAACATACCTTTTCTCAGAAAGTAATATTTTCTCCACCTTCAAAGAGAAAATTTAGGAAAAGTTCAGAAAATGCAGACTCCCTAAAAAGTGACTTGGCATGCTTCTTCTCAGAAGTGAAAAACCATGGAGCTACTTGAGTTTAGTTACCCTAAAGCAGAAAGACAACAGCAGAATTCATTGTTATAACCCACATAACTTAACCAATGGGGAACTGCCAAACTTTGACTTCGTCCCTTCAAACCACTTAGGTGCCTGCTGTTAATTAACTTACCTTATTTTGTAGTTGGTCTCTTTATTGTCACTGATTCTTATGGTCAAGACTTGATAGTCTAGAAAACATTGACCCCAAAGACTTCATTGCGGGGCTGGCCCTATGGCCCAGTGGTTAAGTTTGCGTGCTCCACTTCGGCGGCCCAGGGTTTACCAGTTCGGATCCTGGGCACGGACCTGCGCACCACTCATCAAGCCATGCTGAGGAGGCATCCTACAGAGAACTGGAATGACCTACAACTGGGATATACAACTATGTGCTGGAGCTTTGGGGAGAAAAAAAAAAGAGGAAGATTGACAACAGATGTTAGCTCAGGGCCAATCTTGCTGAAAAAAAAAACCAGCAGCAACACTGTGGTGACTGCTAAAAAAAAAAAGACTTCATTGCTCTTTCCAGTATTACATGTAGAAACAATCGTATTTTTAATATATTGAGTTAAATAAAATATTAAAATTTTAAAAAAGGAAAAGGAAATTGAGAGCTTGGCAGTAGGCTCATATTTGACCAGCATGCAATGACCCGGCAGGGTAGGCAATAATTGCATTTATGTTTTACTATAGTGATGTGATTAATGATATATTGTAGAGATGTGATATAATGAGTTACAGGTTAATATGAACAAATGATACTAGTATAAAATACCTGGAAAAGCATGAAGTCAGGAGTCAAGTGTAATTCACAGGGACGAAAATTATCCAAAACGAAAACTGACTGTGGTGATTTCTACTTTCTAGGGGGTTGAGTAGGTGTTTGAATAGTTAATAGTGAAAAAATAAATCTCTATTGTGAGAGGGGGAAAGGCTGAAATTTCAACGCCTCTGCTATGTGATGAGACCTAGAGCGGGTGGTTCCTTGTTGAGTGGTGCCTATCAATAAGTCCTTCGGTGATGAAAAGTAGGCTCAGAGGTGAGTGGAGGGTGGAGAGTTACCTTGTAAGACACGAAAGGGTGATGGGCCAGAGACAAGGAAGAGCAGAGCGAAATAGGAGAGGCTTTGAGAAAGGGCCAGGGCTGAGGAACGTGACTGGAGCAGTGAAGGCAGCCAAAAGACTTAAGAACAAGGATGGGCAACAATTCATTTTGAGATATTTGCACTCCATAGCTGTGAAAACTCTCTGCATTGCACCTACACTTAGGTAAAATCTGAAATAGACACACTGCACCAGTCAGTCTGCCACTCTTAGTCATTTTCAAGCATTAGCTCAAATGTCGCCCCTTCTTTGTGACTTCACCTGACCCACCCATTTCCCAAATAGTCTGTCAGAGAAGAGTAACCTCTTCTTGCTCTGTGTTCTCTTAGCACTTCACAAGTCACTTCCAGGACTTACCTACCTGAATTGTATAGCATTACTTTGCAAATCTGTCTCACCCATAAGACCAAGAGCTATTTTAAGTCTGGGACCTTTTCTATGCATCTTTGTCACCCCAAAATCCTAGCACTATGTTGACTGACACTTAATAAGCATTCATTAAATCTTGGTTGAAATGAATCAGTCAAGGAAGCCTTCTAAGTACAAGGAAACTTTTTTAAAAGAAGGAAAAGGTAAAAATCAAAAGCTTCAACAACTATTTATTGATCAGATAAATAGATACCAAAATTAATTGTATTATACTAGCAATTAGTGTGGACTTGTAATGGTTTGCAGGTCATTGTCCAGGACACATGGCACTTTGTCCGTGTGTCCCTTATGGCACTCATATGATGTATTACTACTAATCGTTTCCAGGTCTCCCACTAGCCTGTAAACACCCTGATGCCAAGACTGTTTTGTATGCCTGTATCCATCCCCAGCAGCTGCCCAGTACCTGACAGACATAGTAAGGGTCTAGAAAAAGAGTGAGGAAGGAAGGGGGAAAGGGGGAAGTTGAAGAGGGGACAGAGTGGAAAAGAGACAAAGGGTAAAAGTTTAAGACTGTGATATAAAAATACCACACCCATTCTGCTTGGGCAGCTGGGGTTTCATGGGTTCAGATCCCAGGCGCAGACCTACACACTGCTCATCAAGCCATGCTGTGGCGGCATCCCACATACAAAGATAGAGGAAGATTGGCACAGATGTTAGCTCAGCAATAATCTTCCTCAAGCAAAAAGGAGACTGGCAGCAGTTGTTACCTCAGGGCCGATCTTCCTCACCAAACACACACACATACACCCCAAAGATTTTTTTATGGGCTTGGGGATGTCTGAGTGCCTCATTTGGCCTGGGGTTGGAGGTGTCTAGGCCAAATGAGGCACAGAGAATATAAGAGTTTCCAAGCTGACAGCAATTGAGCCAAAAGAAAATCTATTCTTCCGGGTCTCCTTATTGCTCAGGTGCCACATGCATATCCAACTAACGTCAAAACAGAAAGCTGGACTCTTCGTACAAAAATGTGCTGGCACACCATCCAGTGACCTTTAAGAATCAATCATTGCATATGGGCATCGGAGCAAGAGAAAATGATCTTCAGCTGGGCTGTTCCTCTTCTGCATACCCTGGCTGGTGGAGAGCAGGCAGGCAATTACAAGGAGTACAATTTTTGTTTTCAAACTGCCTGCCCAAACCTTCCAGTATTTTCCATAGCTGTATTGCAGAAAATAACACTAGCTCCAAGTTTCACAGGATGTGAGAACGCCCTCCACGTCCCGGCACAGGTCCCCTCCTATGCCGCTGCTCAGCCCATTGGCCTCGCCTCATTCACCCAGTGCGATGTTCGTAAATTGTTTTAACAGCCAGATACCAAGAGCAAACATTGGCCTTTCTGCTTCCTGTGTCCCTGGGTTTTCCTTTATCCACGTGCACCTGGCGACTCCCCAAAGTCAGGAGGAATTGCCTAGGTCGTATTTATTAGCTCAGTGTGGACAAACACAGCCGCTTTCTTCTTTACTCAGCTCTGTTCTTCCCTCTCCAAGGATAGGGTCCAGCTGCCCACCTGAGGCTGCCCTCCTGAGGCTCTCTTTAGAACACCATCCAGAGTGAAGTGTCAGGCAAAAAATACAATACAATACCTTTCCAGACCATTAAAAACAGATAAAAATTGTGATTTGTAGAATAATATTACTCTTTTGGCACTTCTCAAAGCTCCTGCTCACAAGCTTACACATTGTTTGCTACTGAACAATTAACGGAACTGAGAGTTCCTGTTCTTCTAATGAAGACACATGTGCGCACAGGAAACCTGTTCGGTTTATTTGTTTGTTTGATTTTGGAATAGAGGAGATGAGGAAAGGAAGTTGCTTTCAGTTTTTAGTATACATCCTTTTAAGGTAAGCCTGGTGTTGGGGCTAGCCTGGTGGCGTAGTGGTTAAGTTTGCGCACTCCACTTCCACGGCCCAGGGTTCACCAGTTCAGATTCTGGGCGCAGACCTACACACTGCTCATCAAGTCAGGCTGCGCCAGCATCCCACATAGAAAAACTAGAAGGACTTACAACTAGGATATACAACTATGTGCTGGGGCTTTGGAGAGAAAGAAAAAAAACATGAAGATTGGCAACAGATGTTAGCTTAGGGCCAATCTTCCTCACCAAAAAAATTTTAAAAGCATACCTTAAAAAAAAAGGAAAAATCTGGTTTATTAGCTTTCAAAAATCATACCATATCAGAACTTTGGGTATAGGTCATTTTTTCCTAAAAGATAATTTCTTTTTGTTTTTGTTTTTTTTTTTGAGGAAGATCAGCCCTGAGCTAACATCTGCTGCCAATCCTCCTCTTTTTGCTGAGGAAGACTGGCCCTGAGCTAACATCTGTGCCCATCTTCCTCTACTTTATATGTGGGATGCCTACCACAGCATGGCTTGACAAGTGGTGCCATGTTCACACCCGGGATCTGAACCAGCAAACCCCTGGCTACCCGAAGCGGAATGTGCGCACTTAATCACTGTGCCACCGGGCCAGCCCCTAAAAGATAATTTCTAGTACAAGTAAAGGACATCAATCAGAAATGAAATTAAGCTGATCTCTAAAGCAATGTTATATTAGAATAATCCAAATTTGGTTATCACATTTTGTGACCAGCTGACAATAAGTAACTACCCCACTGAAGAAGTTTATGTAATGTTTAGACGTTAATCTAACTTTGTAGATGAAATACTACCGATAGAAATATTTTTCAATTTTGAACAAATCTGTAAACTATAATACACGTAATAGTCACTACATATCCAACTGTGAGTAAAAAGTTGTGGAGGTAAACGCTTTTGAATAAAATTCATACTACCTCACCTTCTAAAACTTTATTAGCATTGTCTTTTCTTTTTCCTATATCATGTGGGAATAAGTTTCAAAACCTCTTCATCTATATTCTCTTCTGTTCATATTTCTTCTTAGAAATTCGCTGAGAACATGTCTTCAGGGCCCTACAGTTATTTGAGCTCTAGGCGTCCATCCCTGTCAAAGTCTGCCTAAGCAGTGGGAAGACTTCTTTTCAACAGGTTGGTGTAAAACTAGGTTTGTTCTCCAGCAAGGTTGACATCAAGCCACTGGCTCCAATGCACAGGAGACGTCTCCAACTACGCAAGCGACTTCCTCCTGCGGAGTATAGACTAGACTCAACCCTGCCGAAAAGGAGCTCCAGATGGCTCGGGAAACCTATCTCTTGGACTTTTTACAGAGCTAGAGGAAGCCAATGGAGTCCTTTGAAGCTCCTCTCACTGTCTTCTAATTGTGGTCTTTTCTCCATCATGATCACTCCGGGGGTTCGTCGTGGCCAATTTGAGAAACGTGCTCCTGACATGGTTAGCTACTCTTTCCTACAGTTCTGTAACAGAGAGAAAAACAAAGGTTTTGACCTCTCCAGTTTTATGAGAGAACTTTCCAGAATATTAATAATCCAGGACAGGCCCCTGCTCCTGGTACAGCCAGTGCCACGACAGGCGGGTTCTGCAGCTGTGGAAGGAGCACATCCTGTTCCTTGTCTTGATCAGCCAGCCAGACTAAATAGGAGCAGGGCTCCCCTCGCGGCGCAGCCGCCCTCCAGCTGGCCTGCAGGGTGCCTCTGCCGGCCAGGGGTGTCCTCCGGGGAAGCTGCTAAAATCAGCCAGCAGGGCCCCCCTGTGCTGCCTGGGGACACTGCGCCCCATGGGCCTCTGCCCTCAGCACGCTGTTTGCCTTGCTGTCTCTGGAAGGAGTTACCTTTGGCATTTGGGAGCATTGATCATTGCTGTGTCTTAAAGGTGTAACTCTCTAGTAAGGACCAATGAGTGGAAATTCCAGGGAACAGAGCCTTTTACTATACGAATTCTGGGCAGGAGCTGCCAATAGAAAGATCTTTTGTAGGTTTTCTCCTGCAGGCCCCATCTGGGGCTGGCAGTTGAGTCCGAGGAAACCTAATGAAATAAGACCTCCTGTCTGGTATGGATGGGGCCCCCTCTGCTGTTTCTCTGCCCATTTAGGACGAAGGTGCCAGCCTTTCCTGTGGACCCCCGGGGGCAGGGGAGCAGCAGGCAGAGGCCGCGCACAGCCTCCCGTGTTCCGCGGGCAGTGCAGCCTGCTCCCCTCCCAGGTCCCAGTCCTGGTTCTGCCAGCCCCCAAGCTCCCCGGGTGAAGGCCGCTGTGTCGCCTCCCGGAGGTCATCAGGCCGCGTGGAACTGCTGAGGCTTCCCTCTACCTCCCCAAGGCTGCCAGCAAGCCCCAACACAAACTTCTGACTCCACATCTGCTCACCTCGCCCCCGCCCGCTCTAGCTCTCCCTGTGGCCTGGGGTGACTTCCCCCCTCCCTCAGGTTGGCCCTGGTGCCCTCACCTCGGCCTTACCAGCCTCTCTCCCGTGTCCCGTGCAGATCTCCGGTCCTGCCTTTCTGCTGACCAAATGCACCTGCGCCCCGGGTGGCCCTTCTCTCCAGGTCTCTCGTGTCTCTCTGCCACCCTTCAAATCCAAGTTCTGCTTCCCAGAAAGCAAGAGTTTGGGCCACAGCATGGAAGAACGGCTGCAGGTGGTGCGAGGTGGCTGGAGAGGAGAGCAAGGCTGGGATGAGAGGCTCTGCCGGCCGACAGGGCTCACCTGCTCCCTCACCTTAGGCAAGCCTGGACCTGCTCCAGGACTTGGGTTTTTCATCCTAAACAGGAGACAGTACTAATACTCAAGGACTAATTATATATTCTATGCAGAGCCCTCTTGGGGAACTGGGCTGGCACATGGTGCTTCTCAATATGAGTTTTATTATTACAGTGGCTTTTAGCAGCATATTTCCTGAAAAAATGAATCCCATGATTTGCTGTATCAAAAAGCTTTCCAAGTTCAAACTCCCTGGGACGTGCTGTGGACTGATGCTTACCCAGCCTCACGTGGAGATTCATGATGCTCAGAGACAGTCCTTCAACAGAGGAGCCTGGACAAGTTACTCACCAGCTCTGCCACTACTTTCTCACCCATTAAATGGGTCAATAGTAGTTTCTGATTCCTTTTATTCTGTGAGCACGAAACCAGGTGCCATATATTAAACTTTTAGCAAAATACCTGGCATATACCTGCTTGATACATGTTAACAAGGAGTATTACAATTATTACCACCACGATTTAATGATACAGAGAATTTCTGCAATTAAAAAAAGAAAAAACTTTTTAATGTTGCTGAACCAAGTGTTTCCCAAACTTATTTGACCCTATCTCTATCTGGTGACCAGGAGAGAACACTAAAGAGCTGAACCCTTTAGAGATGTGCGCTTTTCAGCAAGAAGCTCCTGGCCATGTTGTATCTTCTCGGACTATAGCAATATTCACTGAACTCACCATGACATGTGTGGTTCATGCTGTGGGAGAACAGACATGGAAGAGGGTGCAGTGGTGGCAAAATTACAGGCCTCAGAGTCCAGACTGAAGAGCATCCTAGCAGAGTGCCAAGTGCATGCGCCTAAGACTCGGATGGAACTGAGCCTAAATCCTCGCTGAGCACTGTTTGTTTTTGGGAGATGAAGGGGATTACTTAATCTCCCTAAACTTCGGCTTCTCATCCACAGGATAGGAATGATTGTGCCTACTTCACAGGATTCTTACCTAGGACAGTAAACGGCATAAATCAAACTTCAAGAAATTACATCTCTTAGTTATTGTAATTGTCTTACTATTATCTTTGGTATTTGGATCCCAGATTCTCTACCTAAGCAGCATATCATCTTTGGTGTGATTTCCTTCTGTGTCTGGAAATTCCTCCCAGGCTTTTGAGGACTAGATGATAAAATGTGCAGGAAGAGGGTGGCACCCGGGGGGTGCTCACCCCACCCCCATCCTCGCCCAGCTGTATCTCTGTGACATTGATGGTACTCCACTTTGTACTGGTCCCCATTGTTTCTTATTTTGAGACTTTTTTGGACCAGACTGCAAATCTTGAAAAGAAGATTATAAATTCTCTCCCCTCACCCTGCTCTTTTCTCAGTACCTAGAACGTGCTAAGGCTACAGGAGGGAATCTGATTCACTGTGAGAAAGGAACAATGGAATGTCAGGTATCCAATCAGATGAGGGTGGGAGATGCTGTCAACCCGGCATCTTTCTAAAGCCCTGCAAATCAAAACCCAGGAGAAAGGCTCTCTCTAGTTTTGTGCTCCAGTGTGAACAGGCACCACTTCTTTTGTGGAAAAGAGCAACAGGATTCTTGGCATGCTTTCTTCTTCCTGAGTTGGAGTAGCATATGTTAGATATACCTTCAATTCAGTTGCAGGGTCCCCAGGTTGAGGAAGCAAAATCCTATGGGTATTTTATTCTGCAGAATCCTCTTCCCATCTTCCCAGATGTAGTCTGCTAATTTCCAGGCCCTCAGGAGCTTCCAGAAAGCTGCAGAATGGTTCAGCACAGCCCCTAGGGCATGAGTCAGTATCACCTACTTTGTTCTGAAGATTTTGTGCTAAGATAATTATATGAAAAAGGAAACCTCTTGTATCTGAATGTCTTGTGATCTCAAATTTCCACCTTCTATGACTATTCAGAAGGCAGGAATAGACATAGTTCATTTTACGTGTCAACTCGATTGGGCTAAGGGATGCCCGATAGCTGGTAGAACATTACTTCTGGGAGTGTCTGTGAGGCTGTCCAAGAAAAAGAGTGGCATTTGAATTGGTGAACTGAGTAAAGCAAATCGTCCTCACCAGTAGGTGGGTGGGCATCCTCCAATCCATTGAGGGCCTGAATAGAACAAAAAGGCAGAGGAAGGGTAAATTCTTTCTCTCTCTGCTTGACCTGTGATGTCCATCTTCTTCTGCCCTTGGGCCATTGATGTTCGTGGTGCTTGGGCCTTGGACTAAGACAGTGACTTACACCATCTGCCCTTGAGTCTCAGGGCTTCTGACTCAGACTGAATTACACCACCAACTTTCCTGCTTCTCCAGCTTGCAGACACTCTTCTCTGCCTCCACTACCCTGTGAGCCAATTCCTTTAATAAATTTCCTCTTATAAATATCTGTATACATCCTGTTGGTTCTGTTGCTCTGGAGAACCCTGGCTAACACAGACCCCATAGGATGGCTATACTGTGCTATCCTATGAGGCACAGTTTTAAAGTTGAAATTTGATTGACACTCTATTTTAGAAAGTTGAAAAAATAGGAAAATTAGCCATGTAAGTGTACTTCCTTTGGGGAAAAACTGAATTAACATTCAGTTTATTTCTAAATAAATATACAACCTAAAAACTCATTTTTTAACAAGTTAAACACAGTAGGTAGTTATTTGCTTCTCTAGTCAGCGTCCTCCTTGAAAGTAAGGACTTTATCCTTTCTCTCCACCTACATTGTGTGCAGTGCAGTACCTGACATATGGTCGGCACAGCATACACCTCTAATATAAGAAGCTCTCTTCAAGTGCATTTAAAATATAGAAATTAACTTGCACAGCTTTCATTACCTAACCCATCTCTTTCACATATCTGAATTCTCACAGACAGGTAATATAATGTGAAACTTTCTATTCATTAAACAAGATTCAACAAAACTGGTATGTTTTTATCATACCAGACACCACTAAACATTCAGGTTCTTAAGACAGAAAATTAAAATTTAGCGGCATTTGTCACAAATGGACATTGACAATAAATTTTGGGATGTTTTATTATTTGTTTAATGGTTTCAGTTTGAAGCAACTAGAAACACTTGGCATACCATTATTTTCAATAGATTCTACTAGTACACATAAGACAAGAGACCGTGAAGGAAACTTTGTCTGGGTTCAAAACCAATACTTTATAATAAATGCCTTTCAGAAGGCTATAGATGAACTTTCTTGTCCTTCTTAAGTAATACAAGTGAATATATGTATTATATATACACCATATGTTTCTATACACTGATATATACAGTAATAGAAAATATGAAATTCTATTAGAATTGTATTCAAGATTTCTATACAGATCCTCAAAGCCCAACAAACCTTTTGACAATATTCACATCCGTCTTAAATTCTTGCCTTGGGTTCCTTCTAGAGAAATTTACCGTTCTTTGCAAAGCGACAGATCTACCACAAGAGGGCACTGTGCTCCCAGTTCACTCCAAAAGAAGCTGAAGTTAGAAACAGCTCTCTTCCTGGGTTACCCCAGAAGGTTCCAGATGTTGTAAAAGGAACGTTTGCACGTGTCTGTTGTATTTGGAGGGAGATGAGACAGAGAAGCCGTTATGAGCTCAGTTGTTCCAAAGGCAAGAAAACAAATGTGACGAGAACTACAGGTTTGTCAGCACAGGTCATTTTTCGTTCGTGCCACAAGATGGCACCTCTGCCCCGAGCACTGATGCGCAGTCAGCGCTGAGCCAGCTGTCGATTTCTTTCTTAAAAATGTGGGGTTGATTATCAGCACTATCATTTTGTAAAAAGAATATTTCTTATAAGTAGAACTTTAAGAAACTTTTAAGGTTTTTTTTCATGTACTTAGGAAAATTTGCTATTTTTAGAGAATGTATTTCTGATAAAGATGATCAAATGTTAGAATAATGAAATGGAGAGCTATTTTCACTGTATGTGGGGGATTTCCACCAGAATCTGAGAAGAGGCTCATTTAATCCAGGTAATGCTGAGTTTCACAAGTCTTTTGTTTCCAGCACCAGGTTAAAATCTCTTGATAAAACTGATAGAAATCCTTATTTTAAACAATCAATAACAATTCATCCATGAAAACCATGAAAAAGATAAATTTTATTTTAAGGAATATGTTTTCATTACTTAGTGTCGCAACTAGGTTTTCAATTCTGAGTTAGTCGGATAATTTTCTAACTCATAGAAAACTCATATTCATTTGCCTTTTTACTTACACCGTCCATCATTAAAGTTCTCAAGCTTGAGGCATTTCTGGGCCATATTGTGGCACCTTGAACTGTGGTTTCTCTTTGTCATGTTAGGGTGACTTACTCTTCTTTTTAGGAGGAGGAAAGAGAGCAGCATGAGTGAATGGCTTTATGTAAGAAACATGGACTAATATGATGTAACGATGAGTGTTGATGAGTCTTTTTAAGAAGTACTGCATGCCTTTAATTAACCAGTTGTGAGTATTCTAGGCTCATCCCCTGAGATTGTGCTCCAGTAGGTGTGCTATGGGGACTGAGACTGGGAATCTTTATTTTTACAAAATGCCCCAGGTGATCCTGACTCACATCCAGGTTTTGGAATCACTCACAAGGAAACTATGGCAAAAGACCAGATAAGAGATAATAAGAACTTGAGTTAAACTTGTAACAGTGAGAATGGCAGAAAGCTTTCAAGGGTCTACAGGACATAGGGACAGACAGATAGAAATGGGTGAAATCTATGATGAGTTCAAATTTCAGTTTAGGTCAATGAGAAAATTGTGGTGCCGGTTCACGGAAGATAAGAATATAGACTTTTTGGAGTAAGATGAGTTCTATTTAGGATATAATAAATTTGAAATGAATGTAAATCATATATAATTATATTATATTATATAATTAGAGACAATAGTGCCTGGAGGCCATACAAGGCTGGGAATGAGCTAGAGCCTGTTCCCAACAGCTGGAGTGGAAAACTCATAATTCATGGGGCATTGGTTAAAATACTAAGAAAGATCTTGCTTTTGTAGTGGGGAAAAATTAACCCCAGACTAAATGCTGCTCTGTTTGCACCAACAAAGCTTAAAAGCAAGATCTGGGGATTGCATTGTTTCCAAGTAACTTAAGAATGTTCCATAACAAGCTCAAGAATATTTATAGTAATAGAAAAATATCCAGTGACCAAGAAGGTAAGTTTCAAAGTATCTGGCATTCAATCAAAAATCACTGCAAAAAAGTCCTGCAAAGAAGCGAGAAAATACAGTCCATAATGAAGAAAAAAAGGTCAATCAGTTTAAACTTATCTAGAGGTGTGAAGGTGATGGAATTAGTAGACAAGGACATTACATTAGTTATTATCATTGTATTCCATATGTTCAAGAAACCAGAGGAAAGATTGAGCATAAGTCAAGACAAGGAAGATACACAGAAGATTCAGTTCACTTTATCCAAAGAACTTGAAAACGCAAAGGCATAAAGATACCTGCACCCCTATGTTCATTGCAGCGTTATTCACAATAGCCAAGACTTGGAAGCAACCTAGGTGCCCATCAAGGGACAAATGGATAAAGAAGGAGTAGTATATATAGACAATGGAATACTTCTCAGCCATAAGAAATGATGAAATCTGGCCATTTATGACAACATGGATGGACCTTGAGGGTATTGTGCTAAGCGAAATAAGTCAGACAGAGAAAGTCAAATACTGTATGATTTTACTCATAAGTGGAGGATAAAAACAAGAAGAACAGGGGCTGGCCCCGTGGCCGAGTGGTTAAGTTCGCGCGCTCCGCAGCAGGCGGCCCAGTGTTTCGTTAGTTCGAATCCTGGGCGCGGACAAGGCACTGCTCATCAGACCACGCTGAGGCAGCATCCCACATGCCACAACTAGAAGAACCCACAACGAAGAATACACAACTATGTACCGGGGGGCTTTGGGGAGAAAAAGGAAAAAATAAAATCTTAAAAAAAAAAAAATTTTTTTAAAAAAAAAAACCAGAAGAACAACAAACAAACATAGATACAGAGATTAAATTGGTGGTTACTAGAGGGTAAGGGGGGAAGGAGTAAAGCAAAAGGGGTGACTGGGCACATGTGCACCGTGATGAATGATAATAAGTCTTTGGGTGGTGAACTTGATGTAGTCTATGCAGAAATCGAAATATAATGATGTTCATCTGAAATTTCTATGGTGTTATAAACCAATATTATCTCAAGAGAAGAAAAAGAAATAAATCACATTAGACAGTCTAATGGACATAGATTTTTAAATGACTATTTTAAGAGGATTTTTAAAAATTTGATATTTTGTTCTAGCTTCCTGGTTGTGCTTCAGTGAACTTTAATCTTACGTTCATTGTAATGAAGTAAAGCAAAGATTTAACATCAATTCTTCACATCAGAATAGGTAATAAAGGCTACTATGACCTGGAGACCAAGCATTGTATAACGATTCCAAGTGAAAGTGTTTTTCTGTAGATGTGCGATATTAGTCACAGGACACAGCTGAAGCTCTCCTCTGCGGGGTCTTTGCTCGCTCATCCCACTTCTCAGTTCGCCTTCACTCTCGTAGGCAGAGTGCTCAAAAGTGTAGTTTATAAATCATACAGAGTTGAATGGATCCAAATCATGTCACAGAAAAAAATATTCTTATTGGAGGTGCAGTCATACCTTACTCAAAGAAAGATCTTTTAAGCTGCTGAATTTAAATAAATTCATCTGTAGATAATACAGAAAATAAGTTAATGGCTCCAAAAATATCACTAATATTGAGAGAAAATCAACACTTAATCGTGCACAATATACATGTCAAGTATTATGACAAGTAGAGATGTACACCAGAGGTGAAAACAACTGTGTCCTATGGCGGTGAAAATTGATGCTGCATTAGCATCACCATCTCTCCCGGGAGATCCTTCACAGGGAGGCAGTGACGTAGATGCAAAGAGTCCCGGGGAACTGCGTAAGTGCTTCCACCTTTATCAGAATAAAGAAGTGTATGTTTTTTTAAATAGAGAATTGATGAACTAAATCATGAAGAGATTGGGAAGCAATGAGTAAGATGGTTCAATCAGAATTAAAACTGGAAATTAAAACAAAAACAAAAACAGAAAAGTGAGACATAAGAGACCAGAAAGTTGAAGAGCTAAATAATCCCAAAATAGAAGGTATAAAATACAAGCCACAGTATGAAACACAAGGTACAGTAAAACAGCAATTTGGAAATTTTTAAAAGAGGCTTCGAATCATCACAGCAAAAGGTTAAGAGACTTAACTTTTATTTTATAGCTAAATCCTCAAAAAGAAAATTTAAAGTTAAAGTAGTTGCATTCAGAATTAGCAAAAATAGTAGTAACATGGAAGGAAGTAGGCAGAGTCCGAAACGTGAAGGGTCAGGCAGGTGGTTAGCGGTGGTCTCTACCTCCCAGTCCGCTCCGTGCAGGCAGGATTTACAACCAGATACACGAACGCCCTCTGATGGACAACAGAGAGAAACACTTTCCCGCTGAATATAGCTACTCTCCCACCCCACTCTCTTTTATTTCTCTTACTTCCTTGTTCTTGGTTAACAGAATATTATTATATTTAGTAGGATTCCTTGGAAGAGCCCATTTTTACAGACATATCCTCATGAGAGAAGACAACTTATGGAATGGTTTCTCAAGGTGAGGTGAAGACACCAGCATCAAACGTGGAAGAAAAAGTCTCCCAAAGCAACAAAAAGTAGAGCAGAATTTTAAAGCTGGTCACACAAAAAACTAATCATCTACAAGACAAGAAAGGGGAATTGGTTCACTTGAACTCTGAACTATTGTTAGTTTCAATGAGAACAGATTATTTCCAAGAGGAGATAAAAGAGCACAATACAGTTTTTCCTCCTCAGGAACATAAGACATGACAAGTAGCCAGTCATTCAAGGGCTTGTGTGTGATTGATTGCCACCTTCACTCAGACATAATAGTCATCAGCATTGGTTGCCAGGCAACGTACATCTTAAATGTGAGATCCTGCAAAGGGGAGCAGGAAAGCTAACACCGACCCAGCTCACTGTGCCAGGCCCTGTGTCCTCATTATCACATTTAATCCGTGATCCACTTTGTAAGATCAGAAACGATTATCCCTACTTTACTGATGGGGAAAACTGAAGCTTGGTAAACCCAAGTAAATTTGGGTCTAGTTTATGTGCGTGTAGTTTGTAAACTGACTGAAACTTAAGTCTCCTGTGGTTCTTGCAGTACAAGGGGCTGTCTACGTAGCTTTTCAGAAAACAGTCACCTGTAAAGCAGTTTTAAACATTAAACGAGAAATATCGTGAAAAGCACCTTGCAAATTCCAAAGCATTATGTAAATGTATGGCATTATTTTGGTTGTCAATATTTAATGCAGTTATTTAAAAATATTAAGGGGGAGATTTGTTCAATTCAGGCTTGCATCCTACATTTGTAGATTATTCCCCTCAATTTCCAATTTTTTTTTGTATTACATCAATTCCACATCATTAGTCTGTGTCTTTAGGTCTGAAACTTGCCAAAGATATATTGCCTTACTTGTCAATATTTCTCAAATACCTTATTTGTGCCATGTAATTAATTTTAGTATATTCTTTTTTTAAAAAGCTACTTTACTTTTCCTTGCTTTCTGTAAATTGTACTAACTCGAGATTAATTTTTAAAAAAATAGTGTTTGGAGCCAGCCCAGCAGCGTATTGGTTGGGTTTGTGTGCTCTGCTTTAGCAAACCAGGGTTCACAGATTCAGATCCCGGGTGTGGACCTAGCACCACTAGTCAAGCCATGCTGTGGTGGCATCCAACATAAAACAGAGGAAGATTAACACAGATGTTAGCTCAGTGACAATCCTCCTCAAGCAAAAAGAAGAAGGTTGGCAACAGATGTCAGCTCAGGGCCAATCTTCCTCACACACACACACAAAATAGTCTGTCAGCAAAATAGAACAGCAAATAAGGAATGGACCAGTGAGCCCAAGTGGAAGATCTATGTCTGTTGGGCTGTTTTGCAGCTGCCCGTGAAAAGCTTGGAATCTCTGGAAAACTTGTTACAGAAACGTAGACATGCTCTGCTGGGAAAGTTGTCTGCCTCAAAGCTTGCTACTTGGGAAACAATGCTCCACCGCAATGTGGTTCATCGGTCAATGAGTTTGGGAAATGTTTCATAATACATATCTTCTCTTGGATTTTCAAATGCACATTCATATATTAAAGGCTCTGAGAATTTCTGCAGTGAGCCTGTTCAAGTTTGCAATGATTTTCCATGATTTTTTATATTTTCCATGGAACACAGCTCTGGCCAGGGGAATAAGGGATGCTGCCATGAGTCTATTCAATTGACCATTTTCTGTTCATGGAGTACCAGTTTGACTCTTCTGGATTTGGATACAACTGTCAGTCAAGGTCTTTTAAGGCTATGATGATCAAAAAGATATAAACTAGGTTCATGGTCCAAATAGTCTATGGAGAAGTGATGGTCCATGATGATGAATAGGCTTTTCATAAATGTATTCAAATTGAAGGACTGGCATTTATTCTGAATCCCTCCACTGTCCACTGTTTTAAATGACATGTTGGTGATAGCAGACTTTAGCTAACTCAGCTATGAGCTTCAGCGCAAGACTCTAATCTCCGTCATGGCAGAGACAATATCTGTGTTTGGTCACAACTGTAAACCCAGCACTCCCAGTGGTACAGAGCGTGGTTCCAAGTAGGCTTGCAATAAAATTTGTTAAGTAAATAGTTATTATTCTGCTTAGTGCTCTACTTGACAAAACATATAGTTGACAACCCTATATTGGTCTAACTTTTTTTTCATTGAGGTAACGTGGGTTTATGACATTACATAAATTTCAAGAGTACATCTTTATATTTTGATTTCTGTGCAGATTACATCATATTCACCACCCAGAGACTAATTACTATCCATCACCATACACATGTGCCCTTTTACCTCTTTCGCCCTCTCCTCTCCCCCTTTCCCTTCAGGTAACCCCAATCTAATCTCTGTATCTATGTGTTTGTTTGTTGCTGTTGTTTTTATCTTCCACATATGAGTGAGATCATACAGTATTTGTCTTTGTCTGACTTATTTCACTTAGCATAATACACTCAAGGTCCATCCGTGTTGTTTCAAATGGCATGATTTCATTTTTTATGGCTGATTGGTAATACCTTGTGTATGTATACCACATTTTCTTCATCTATAAGAATTGTTTGTAAAACTCAAAAACTTGGAATCACTGGACCAGATAAAAGTCAATTTTGCTAAAAATATATATTGGAGCATAGATATTTTCTCCTCTGTAGTGTTGTCATTGGGAGGCAGCTACCGAACAGACATTACGTTCCCAGTCCCTTTTTCATTTTAGTGAAGCCATGTGACTAATTTTAAACAACAGAGGGAAAGTGGACGTGATTTATGTCGCTTCTAGGTCAGGTCTTTCTCCATGAGCAGGCTGAATGCAAGGGACCCTCAGGCTCTCGGGATGATGGAGCCACAGGATCTTAGGTCTCTGAATCAACTTGAGAAGGAAAGCCCATCACCAAATGAACCACACACACGAAGCTATCACACGAGCATGAAATAAACTTTATTGTGTTAAACCTCTGCTATTTTGGAATTTGTTTCAGAAACTAGTGATGTCTAACACCTAGATATGGATTCACACAAATATATACTTTCATAGACCTGAAGCATATGCACCAAAAGGTTAAAAGTGGTATTCTCTAGGTAATCAGATTAACAGAGTTTGTTATTTATTTTGTTTGAAGTTACCATATTTTATACATTTTCTTCAGTGTATAGGTATTACTACACATTTAATTTATAATCAGAGGGAAATACACAAAATAAATTATTTATATATATATTTTTAATGATTCTCAGTTCCAAGATCTCTTCCTGTCTTGTTTTGGGGATCCTTCCTTACTCCCTGGATTCTTCAAGCCCTTTGTTTGTTCGGGACCCCCAAAGGGGGAAGATACCCCATCTTTCGTCAGAACTGCCAGCCATCCCGCCCCTTTCCCATCAGCATCTAAGGAGTAATTGCAATCCACCTTCTCTCTTTGCCACCCCAAAACAGTGGAGACTGTCTGGGGAAGAAAGATCACTCTACTGTTAGGTGGATCCTTCATTGTTTCATTTGCATTTATAACTTTTTACTCTGAAACAACTTAAACTTAAAAAGTTGTAAGAATAGTGTAAAAAAAAAAACCTCTTATACCTTTCACCCAAAGTCCTCAATTATTATTTCACCATATTTGAATTATCATTCTCTCTCTGTAGACAGACAGATAGATCATAGATAAATAGATACAATACTTTTCCGAACAGTTTGAGAATAGTTTGAACAATAAATTGAAGACATCTGGCAACATTCATCAAAATTCTCAAAAATTTATAATTATTAATTCAAAATTCTCAAAACCAGACAATTCTTAATTCTGTAATTCCACTTTCAGTAACATTATAAGGTAATACCTATAATATGACAAAGTTTTAACTATAAGACTGTTGATCACAGCACTGTTTATCATATTGAAAAACTAGAAATGGCCCGTATGTCCAACAATAAGAGTTTGGTTGAGCAAATTGTTCAGTGCACTTATGTACTGCTTCCACCTGTCCTCCTGTTTGCCGCTCATCATTGTCCTCCACAGCCGTTAAGATACGGTTCAAAGCTTTAATACGTCTGCCTCTGTTGACTGCATCACTCTTATCACTGCCAGGACCACCTTAATCCTGCCTGAGACCCCTCCAGAGAAGATGATCACCCAAGATACCCTGAACCTCACACGGCCTTGATGAATACTGGTTTCATCACATGTGTCTCTCCCACCCTCCTGCATTAAGGATCAAACCCGGGACAACTGTACATGAAGACCCCATGCTCCCTCGCTCTCAGGTGCTCCTTTCTGACAGCCTAGGAAACAGGGAGTGCGACTTGATCCAGGGCAGCAAAGGAAAGCCTGGGCTATTCTGGAAGATCTTGTTCAATGCAAACTAACTGAGAATATAGTCAGAATCCTGACAAATTTTCAACAGATAACCTACCATAATTTCCAGTAAAGAGTCAATGCCTCGAAATTATATATTTATGAGAATTCCTAGGAGAGGAAGAATGTCAGCTTTATTCTTAGAAACATCAACTGGAAAAGTAGAGTCCCCTGGCTACAAAAATGCAGGCTTCCAAAAGCTGTGCATCCTTTTCTAGCTGGTACTGGGTAAGGTTCTTTCCTTACCAAGAACAATTGAAACAAATATAATATTACATAATTGCCCCCCAAAATCACTTTACTTTGACATCTCAGATTCAGAAATTCTCAAGTCAAAATCAACAGGAAATTTCAAATAGGAAGTGTTGGGATTATCATATTTCTTATACAAATATTTGGATAGAAAGTCACAGAATCTGATACAGCACTTAGGAAATAAAAAATAAGTAAAGTTAACTATAAAATATGCCTCATAAATATTACAAACATTTCATTCAATGGACAAATCCTGAGAATGAAGAAGGAACCACTCCAAAACACAATATTTATTTAAAAGACAATGTAGTTTGTGTTGAAGACATTGTTTGCTGGGGAGAAAGGCCTTAAAAATAGAATAGAAAAATGCAACATTCTTTATTAATTTGACTGGAAACATCAGTACTGAATCATTTTCTTCTCTCACGGAGGGTACAAGATACCACACAAAAATTTAATTTTATTTAGTTTATTAATATGATCCAAACAAATTCAGCCTAAGAAATGAAGAAAGGACACAAAACAAGATTTGGTTGAACTATACATAAAGAACCAAAGAAGTGATGAGCTTTTCAATCGGTGACAATTTTATTATGGAAAGTTAGTTCATTAACTAATATAAAAATAAATCTACAATAGCAACTGTGACTCAAATTGAGCCAGTCCGCAGCATGGGCACCCAGCACGGGCAGGGAGCTGCGTACTGCGTGGACCCACACCCTCCTGGGCTGGCTCACACGGTCTGGCCTCTGACCTGGAACCTCATCAAGGACCCCTCACAGCACAGAGTAGGCAGCCAGCTACATTTTCTCCTCAGCTCACAATCAGTTATATGCCATGTCTGTTTCCCATGGCTTCCTTCTTTTCAGAAAATGACAGAGCTCAAGAAAAAACTCACCTGGCCAGTGCTGAGCAGACAAGAAAAGAAAGTATTTTGAGATGGGTTCCAGGTAGTTTGGTGGTACCCACAGACTCAGATAAACGAGGAGATTCGAATGGGCATGGTTGAAAAGAATCGAGGGAAGGGGCCCATGGTAATTTACAGAAAGGACGGAACAGATAACAGTGAAAGGCAGGAAGGACCATGGTCATGCGTGGGAAGTCACACCCAAGGAACGAGGAAAGGAAGAAACCTGGAATGGAGGGTACTTCCTTCCTTATATTTTTAAGATGAAGGCATTTTTTTAAAGGAATATAGAAAACCAAATCAAAAATTAAAAAGTAAATTAGCAACAATGAGTATTTAAATCAAATGGAATACAGAAGGAAATAAAGAATTCTTTTACTTCCACGTTGTCCAGTTTTTTGAAAAAGGTTCTATAAAGTCAGGCCAGTTTTGCTTTACCTGCCATCGACATGTGCTATCAGACATTTCTGAGGAAAAGAAGAGAACCCGACTGACATCCCTCAGGCGACCTGGGAAAGAGGGAGGAGGCGCGGACGGGAATGTATGAAGGGAGGTCTCCACGCTCTTCACACTCTCTCTTCAGGAGCTAAGTGTCTCTAACCCGCAGGGTAAGTGACAGGTGAGATCACAGAAAACACTGTCACCAGCACGGCAGAATTACGGCCACCAGCGCCAGCTGCTGGGTGTGCTGCCGAGGGCCGTGAGGCCCACAAGGAGCTTGAGAGAGACATTTCTGCGCAGAGAAGAGGACCGAGAGGTGCCACACACCAAAGGCTCCGCTTTGTAGGGTCTTTCTATGTCTGGAGGCAACGCTGTCATCCCTTGAATCTGAAAATGAAAGAGCAGGTGATTTCAGAGCAGGACAGCAGCCAAGCTTGCTCAGCCACTGCACTTCTGCAGGGGTCAAAGGCTGGGGGGTGGGGTGGGAGGCTGCTGAGGTGGTCAAAGGTCAGGAGGCAGAGCCTTAGGGACTCCCAGGGAGGTGGAGAAGAGGGCCAGACACATCTTTGAGAAGAAGAGATAGAGACAGGCTCTGTTGCTTTCTGAAGTTCTCACTTCATCCTGTTCCTGCTTCATCCCAACTCTGGTTTTAGCATAAATTCCCCTCTTCAAAGGGAGTGGAATCAGGAGTTTTCAGTCAACCCAAGTAATTACTGAACAAATAAATTATCAGACATACCAAAAGACAACTGGGCCGTTAGATTTATGGATATTGGTCTGTTCCTTAGATTTTACCTGTTGTGGATTCAGGTAAATGGTGACACCTGGTTTCCCAGAAAATGAAAACAAAGTGGGGCTTACCGACCACTCCGCGTTGTCCGTCTTGGAGCATCTCACGTTCACCGGCAGGCTAAGGACCAGCTTATTGAAGGAGAGACCTTCCTTTTTAGTCCATTTAAACTTATTCATTGCATCCATGAAAGAAAGGTTTCTATACTGCTTGGGGCTTTTGATAATGAAAGGCCAGGTCCTGAATTTAAAATAAACCACCACGATTACTCATATTCAGAACAAAAGCATCACATGTTTCCATTACTTTGCAACTTTCTAAAAGAGACCTCGTATGCGTTCATTTTTACACACATAGATAACGTTAACGCAGAGCACTGATGAACTCATCAGCAATTACTGGGAGAAATATATGCCAAATAATGAGTCTTTTTAAAAAATGAAATTCCTTGTTTTAGTACCAGATGGGTATTCCTTTCAGACACATAATTTTGCTCAGAAAGCTCCCCCAGAGCCTCACAATTCCTCCCTTATTTGTTTTGGCTCTAGTTACAATGCAAATGGTTAAGCATGCAGGTCTCAAGGGCGTAATGCTAATGGTGTAATAAAGAAATGCTCATGTTCATAAAAGAAGAGAGATGGAAATTTCAATTCCGTGCTGTTGAAAAGTCTGACTCCTGCTGGCTGCCCTGTTTTGTATGTCACTTGGCTAAGTGACAATAAATACACAAGATTTGAAATTGAACCAGTGTTTTTAAAATTTGACTGAGAAACAACACTCTGTAGAAGATAAACTCTGCTTCCACTTATGGCTGGAAAGATACACATGTTAAACGTCCAAGAAAGAAAGAAGAGGGGCTGGCCCCGGGCCGAGTGGTTAAGTTTGCACGCTCCACTTCAGTGGCCCAGGGTTTCCCTTGTTCGGATCCTGGGCGCGGACATGGCACCGCTCATTAGGCCATGCTGAGGCGGCATCCCATATGCCACAACTAGAAGGACCCACAACTAAAATACACAACTATGTACTGGGGGGCTTTGGGGAGAAGGAGGGAAAAAAAAAGGAAGCTTGGCAACAGATGTTAGCTCAGGGCCAATTCTTTAAAAAAAAAAAAAAAGAAAGTAATCACAGAAGAATGACATGACCTTCTTGAAAAGATACACTTCAGGTGGCATCTTTCATTAAATATGAATTTTATATTATTGATTCCTGAAAAAAGTAAAAGTCTAAGTGTTGTCACATCACAAAAATTTACGTGAACAAATCTATGGACCTTCCAGGAGATTATTATGGGTAATAATAGCAGGTATTTGTTTCCTGGACTCCTCAAGAAGAGGTTTCACTGATTTTCAGTAATTATCAACTAATTATCCTCCAGCCAAGGAATCTACATTTTTGATATTCCATCTTCACAATTTCTTCATTTATTTATGTCATTACTCACTCTCTCTCTTACATAACCTACTCAGACACACTGAATATTATCTTTTTAAGTATATTAAACATCTTTTAATAATTTTTTAGAGTTACAAAGATAAATTTGTAATGTCTAAATTAAAATCATTTCCTCCATACTCTTAATAAATGAGACAATGAGTAAAACAGTGGGCAATATATAAGGATCTTTCTCTTCTTCATCCTAACTTCCTTTTTCCTTTACTTAAAGTCATATCTGCTTTGAGTTTTAAATGCATTACTTTCACAGAGACCTTAAAGTTAAGTACCATAAAGAAAGAGGAATCAGCATCACACTGCATTAAACATATCTAGGAATGACCTGACATCTATAGCATTTTAAAATTTAATTTGCCATGAAGACTCATAGAGATACAATCCAGAATCAGCATAAAACAAAAATCTGACTTGAGAAGGGCCTATTATATTTATATACAATGCCCTTGGAAATACACTAAAAAGCTACAGTTAGGTTTTATTAAATATAAAATACTTTTTAAATCAAATATTAAAAATAAAATTTACTTTTCAAAAAGATAAGTTATCTATCTTGAAAAAAGAAAATCGCCTTTATAACCAAGGAAATGCTGGGGGAAATCATCAGGATGTAACCACCTAAAATGCCACAAGGTGGCACTGGAATCTCTCCTAAGGTGCCGAGGTGGCCTAAATCCTCTGAATTTCCTGCAGGCTTGCTGGTGAGAGTGAGAAGGGTAGTACAGCACATAGATGAAATCTTAAAAAGCTTTGCTGCTAGAATAAATAAGTAAACTAGTATGTATTGAGATGGCGCAGCATAAAGTGACAGAAGGGGTGTAAACACATTTGTTAACATAAATACACAGAAAAAGGATAGAGAAAAGGGCGAACCCCATGGTTCCTATGTTGGAGACGGCAGGACTGAGGCTGGGTGAACAGGGGGTGCGGCACTCAGCTCTCTTAGGTGGAGGTTTGTCTCAGTATTGTCTCCTTTCCATTCCCACTAACTTTGTTCAGGCTCTTGCTCTGTAAGACCATCACACCAACAAACTTCCTACGTGTCATCTGTAAGCTTTCTATCCTGCACCACGCTTCCAAATCACCCCCGGAGAAAAGAGAAGGAAAAGACAGAAAGAGAAGTCCTTGAAAAGTGAATGCTTATCCTGGGCATTTTTCCTGCAAAGATTAAGCTTTCAACCAGAAAGAGGTAACCTTGAAGCAGTAAGTTCTTCTGCTATCACTGGGGCTGGGACCTGGGAGTATTAGGAACATGACAGAAATTAAAACTGTTACATTTCTGCACATTTGAGCAAGCTGTAAATGTCTACTGAGATACACAAATAAAAGGGTATTATTTATACATCACTGCAGTTGATCAAAATTAATCATGTTAATATGATTTAATAGTGATGAGTAATTTTCCCTTGAAAGTTTAATGTAATTGACAAGTTGATTTAAAAATATACTCGAAAATGCAGTAAACTTAGACTATACCAAATAATTTTGGGAATAGAAAAAAATGACAAAGATTGGCGATTTACAAGCTCTTATTTTAAGACTTACTATAAACCCATAATAACCAAGTGTGGTATTATAGTAAGTCTAAATACGTACAGCAAAGAAGCAGAATACAGAGTGTGGAAATAGTCAATATATGGTCAAATGATTTTCAACCAATACTCCAGGGTAACTCAATAGGAAAAGTGTAGTTTTTTTCATCAAATTGTCTTTGAACAACCTCTTCCCACACACACAAATTTCCTCAAAATGGATCATTAACCTAAATGCAAAAGCTAAAACTGTAAACGTTTTACGGGGGGAAGAAAAAAAAAACAGGAGAAAGTGCTCACACCTTGGGTAGGGGGGGTAAAGATTTCTTACACAGGATCTCAAAGGCACAAAACAAACCAAAAATAATCAAATGGATTTCAAAAAATAAGTTAAAAAAAATGAAAATCAAGTCACAGACTGGGAAAAATTATTTGCAAACATATATCTGACAAAGAGCTTATATCCAAAGTATGAAGAACTCTTAAAAATCATAAAGAACTCATACAACTCAGTAATCTGAAAACAAGGAATCCAATTAAACAATGGACAAACATTGAACAGATGGATCAAAAGGAACAAGTATAAATGACTAATAAGCATGTGAAAACTGGCTCAACGTCATTAGTCATAAGGGAAATGGAAAATAAAGCTACAATAAGATACCACCACACACACAAGAAAATAGGTAAAATTTAAAACGTTGAAAATCAAAACATTGGGAAGAATGTTAAGCAACAGGAACTCTTAGATGTTACTGGTAAGAATGTGAAAATGTACACCATTCTGGAGGACATTTTGAGAGTCTCATGGAGTAAACATGAACTTAGTAAACAATCCAGTGATTCCACTAGGTATTAACACAGAAATCAAAAGCAAGTGTCCACACAAAGTAAACATGAACTTAGTAAACAATCCAGTGATTCCACTAGGTATTAACACAGAAATCAAAAGCAAGTGTCCACACAAAGACTAACACAATCATGTTCATAGCAGCTTTCGTCATGAGAGCCAGAAACTGGGAGCAAACCAGATATCTCTCAACTGGTGAATCGACAAATTCCCACCCAAGGGAATACTACTCAGCAATGACAAGGAAGGGGCTTCTGACACACACACCAGCATGATGAACCTCAGAAACATTCTCAGTCAAAGAAGCCAGGCACAACAGAGTACATACCATGTGATTCCATTTTTATAAAAATCTAGAAAAGAGCAAACTACTATAGCAACATCGAGCAGATTCAGTTTCCTGGGGCTCTGTGTGGGAGGTGGGACTGTCTTCAGAGAGGCACAAGAGAATGTCTGGGGGGATGGAGATGTGTTATATCTCCTGTGTGATAGGATTAAACAGGTGTACACATCTGAGAAAACCTTCGAACAATATACTTACAATCGGTGCCTTTTATGGTAAGTTTCACCTCAGGCAATTTGACTTTGAAAAATAAGGAATAAAACAGAAATAAAAAGATATCAACAAGCTGACGAAAAAAGACACAACCTGATGCCATAAAGTTGACACTCTAATTGTTAAAGAAGGAAGCCAGGAAATCTGACGTAACAAGCTCCTACCCTAATCCTCTGACACTCTATGTAAAGGAATACGGGAGCGCACTGTAAAGGTGAGTCTCCCTGACAGAACATCTGACAGCCTGCTAGAAGGCCTGGGACATTCCTCCATGGAAAGGGAGTCAGCTCCTACCAGTTAGAAAACTTCCTCAAATTGGCTTGTAATAAAATCTGAGGAAGGAATAACAGTCCCCCCTCCACACCCACAGCCCTTTACCCTCAAAATGTAGAAAAGTATGTACGTAAAAGATATCAACCAACCCTCAACTGTGGTGTGGAAAGAAAGAAAGTTACGCTCAGATTTGCTCAGAAGGTCGTTAAGAATCTACCCACATTTTATAAGAGCAAAGAGGGGGTGTTTCAGAACTGGCTCGGCATAACTGAGAAATGATGTAATAACCATGCAAGCAGAGGGCAAAAAGGAAATTATATCATATTTCATGTAAAGAGACACAAACAGCTGACTCCAGAAGAAAATATAAACCAATTATATTGGAGAGAATTCCCACACGTGTTTACGCTAAAATTTATTTCATAAGAACATGAATTTAATGGAACAAGAGCTCAGATACGAGATGATAAAACAACAGAATGCGATGAGAAGGGAGATAGCAGACCAAGGAAATAAATTTAAGACAAAACAAATTTAGCACCAAATAAATTAGAAAAAGCAAGAAGCAGAAAAGCACTCCTGAAAAATTATAAGAGAAAATGCTTGAGAAAAATCTCGAATAGAATAGAAAAAAGCTTGTAGATATAACATTAGAAAATTTTCCTGAAATGAAAAAAAGAAGTGCATATATGGACTGAAAGGACACTGTGTTCCAGGGAAATTTGATTCAGATGCTCAACACTGAAACACGTTCAACATAACTTACGAATTCCACAGGTAGAGGAAGAATGCTCCCACCCAACCACAGAGATCTCCGAAGGGAGAAAAAATGTTATGACCCCAAAATATTACATCTAGCCAAACGTGGTCCAAATATAAATGCAGAAATTCTCAAACATAAAAGAATTCAGGGCATAAAGTACTTGGAAGCCATTCCCGATTACACAACTTAAACATAAAATTCTGATGAATCAGAACTGTAGAAATCATATAGAGATTGGAGTTGCCACTGAATCTATTTAAATAGAAAAGTTGCATTAAATATTGTGGGAATTAGGTTTAAGAATTAAATGTAAAAATTAAACATCTTGAAAGTACAAAAATTATAAATAGTAACTATTTGGAGGTATGGAAAAGGGAGGTGGGAGAAAATGTGAAAGTATGAATCTCCTCGTCTTTTATGATCTAAAATGGAGACGTATTTAAAAGAGTACAACATCTTAATGTCTTTTACGATCTATTTTCTCAACCTTCAAGAGGCCCTTTAGAAAACAATTATCTCCAGGCCAGCCCAGTGGCACAGCGGTTAAGTTCACACGTTCTGCTTCATTGGCCCGGGGTTCACCGGTTTGGATCCTGGGTGTGGACCTATGCACTGCATGTCAAGCCATGCTGTGGCAGCCGTCCCACATAGAAAGTAGAGGAAGACGGGCATGGATGTTAGCTCAGGGCCAGTCTTCCTCAGCAAAAAAGAGGAAGATTGCCAGCAGATGTTAGCTCAGGGCTAGTTTTCCCCAAAAAATAAAATAAATAGATAAATAAATAAAACAATTGTCTTTTGTGGTTAAAAACAACAGGGCAGCATTTATTTGAAGTTCAACCATTGTTCTGTTTTAGTTTAGTTTCTTTTCCTTCTGATAAAACAAAATTAAAGTCTAATGTTTTGTTTAAAACAGTGAGCAAATTATAACCTTTACAACAATAATTAATTCATGTTTATATCAACGCCTACATAGAAAGTGTCTGTAATAACACCCAAATAATGTTAGTATTGTTTATTTGTAACAGAATTTGACGTGACTGCTTTTGTCTTCTTTTTGAAACTTTTTTCTGTATTACCTAAATTCTTTATAAAAAGTATGCGTGAATTTTACACATTATAAAGTGATTTTTCCTGCAAAAAAAAAAAAACTATAGAAACACTTCTCTTGTTTCTTTTTTAGAAATAGAACAAATAACACAGGAACTTTCCATCACACAGACCTCACTGGAACTGCACAGACAGGGGTGATGTGTGGTGCAGCACAGAATACAAAATTTATCTAAACTCATTATCTAGTCTGTTATCTGATCTGTGTGAGTTTGTTGTTTTTCCTTAAGCCTTGCCAGATCTGTAGGAGGCAGAGAAAAACTTCATCTCCCAAAACAGACAAATCCTGACACAGGATGTAGTTGTCTCTATTTTTCTAGCAGCTTATCTTCTAATCCTAGGATTGCTACAGAATGTTTAAAATAAAATGGAGCATCTAACTAATCAGTATATTAAACACAGAGAATAGGAGATTTGGGGTTATATGTTATATGATATTCCTTTCTAGTACTGTATCCTGAATCCAAATTAGCAATAATCCTTTAAGCAAAACAGAAAAACACCCAAACCATTTCTCTCTTTCTGATCTTTTCGCCAGTACCTTGCTGGTTTGGCTTTCAGTAACATTTGTGTCACTGTGATGATGAGCTAGTCTTGAAAGTCTGATTTAAAGCCCAAACATGTATTTTAGAACAGAGGCTCTTTTTTACTGGTATTTTTGAAGAAGAAATATATTTAGCCACGTAGTTAAATGGTTTTACGAGGGCAATGACATCTCAAAACTGACCTTGTTCTGAAGCATTTCTCCTCATCTTTCTAAGTGATGAAAAACCCAACTTCGATATTTCCTGGGGGAGACCAAAGGTGTGGACAGTGACAGAGCTCTTTGGGACGAGGGAGCTGAGCATTTTCGGAAGCTTCACACAAGTTAAACACAAAAGGAAATAACTGGGCCATAGAATGCATTTCGAATCATCATCTTGTAAACACACAGCTTTGAACACCCATTTGTTTTCAACATTCTCTCAGATTAACCCTTGATTAGGAAAAGTTTCTAGTCAATATGCAAAAAATATGCTAAAGGAAAAAAGGTCACTTAAGTCTTAGCAAGGAACAATATAATATTTATATTTTAAACAAAAAAAAAGACCGAAGCCTTGTGTTTTTAGAATGACATTTTACGCACTCTTTTGATTTTTATTAATGTTTTATTTATTTGTTGGCATATGTAATTATTTATTTTGACTAAAAAGAGACCACAGTACAAACCCTAGCTCCCCATTTATTCGGTACGATATGATGTTGAACAGTGTCTTAACCTCTCTGTCTCCATTTCCTCCTCTACAGAACCGGGATTAAAATTCCTGCTCTACCTATAGAATGGTGCAGAAATAAATTAAATGAAATTATGCAGGAGAAAATGCTTCATAAACTACAAACTAATTTGCAAACAAAATTTGCATTTTGTTCTTCGTATTTTAGTAGATACAGATTCCTGCTCTGTGGGACACTGGGTTCTCTTGGTAGGAACTCAGTGGAACATATCCACAAAGACTAAGTTCAATTTAAAAAGAACAGTGTTCCTAGTTCACAATTTATAATCTCTGTAATATTTTGGAACAAAAAGTAGACCATAATCCCATTCTCCTTCAGCATCTGCATTTCACCACATCCTCACTGTGTCCTTAACCCTCTCCTTAAATACACCTCAAAAATCTACGTGTATCTTTTGCCTAATTACGTGTCTCTTTCATTTTGAAAAGCCCTAATCATTAGAAAATTCTTCCTTATAGTAAAACAAAATATATGCTCCAAAATTTCCACCAGTCACCTTAATTCTACTCTGTGGTGTTACTAAGAGTGGACAAAATCCTTTTCTCTCCATCATCCTTAGTATATCCAAAACAGATCTTCAATTTCGTCTTCCCAGGTGCTCCCACGCCATTCGCACCTCCTCAGATCCCCTTCCTCCCCTCTTTCCCCGCCATCTTCCTGAGACCCGATCAGTCAACACGTCCAGTGGTGCTACCTTCAAAAGGTCACCTGAACGTAACCATCTCATCAACTCTACTGCCACCACTCTGGTCCCAAATACCCTCACCTCTCAACTGGACAGTCACAATAGTCTCCTGGTTGGAATTATTGTCCTCCTAGAGTCAATTTTTTATATTTGTTTATACCCTACAATGGCTTCTCTTTGCATGTAAAACCCAAAGTCCTTATGTTGCCTGTGAAGTCCTCCATGATCTGGTCCCACTTGCTGTCAGACCTCCTCACCTATTCTCTACCACATTTCATTCTGTTCCAGCCAAACTCAGCTTCTTCATACCCACCATTGGTCCTTACGCTGGCTCTCCTCTCTGCAGAGAGGACACTTGCACATCTTCCCATGGCTAGTTCCTCATCACTGAGGTCTCTGCTCAAACATCACCTCCTGCCGTGGATTGAATGTTTGTGTCCCCCCAAAATTCATATGTTAAAATCCTAACCCCTAAGGCGATGTTATTAGGAGGTAGGACCTTTGGGAGGTGATTAGGTCATGAGGGCAGAGTCCTCACGAATGAGATTAGTGCTCTTATAAATGCAGCTTGAGAAAGCTCCCTTGCCCCTTCTGCCATGAGGTTACTTTGAGAAGACAGCTGTCTACGAGGGTCCTCACTAGACACAGAATCTGCCAGCGCCTCGATCTTAAGACTTCCCAGCCTCCGGAACTGGGAGAAATAAATTTCCATCGTGTATGAGCAACACCGTCTATGGCATTTACATTATAGTAGCCTGGACAGATTGAGACCCCCCCCAAAGGCTTCCACCACCCTACTGACAACAGCTACACACTTCCTCCACTGTCTCAATTATTTTCATAACATCCACTAATACCTGAAATTTTATATTTATATTGTTTATTTGTTTATTACCGCTCCCTCACTCTAGAACATAACCTCAAGAGGGCAAAATAATATGTATTTTGTTTATTATTTTACCTTAAGTAGTTTCTGTGATATGCACTTATGCAGAAAGAGTTAACATAGCAGGCCTGAGACTGCCAACCTTAGAAATGCTTGCTTGCGGACCAGCCCCAGTGGCCTAGTGGTTAAGTTTGGGGTGCTCCACTTAAGCAACCTGGATTTGGTTCCAAGGTGCAGACCTACACCACCTGTCTATCAGTGGCCATGCTGAGACAGTGGTTCACATACAAAAAGTGCAAGACTGGCAGCAGATGTTAGCTCAGGGTGAATCTTGCTCAGCAAAAAAAAAAAAAAGAAAGAAAGAAAGAAAGAAATGCCTGCTTGGATGGCCAACCTTTGGCTGACATCGGCAAACTTAAAACAGCCAACAATTTCCTGATATAAAACTTCCTCTAAATGATACAGGTGACTCATGCTGCCTACACTGTTTGTACAAATGATGCTGTTTATGTTGAACACCTGCTTTCCTTCTGGAGTCTGGAATTTTGGTACTTGCTAAGCAGAGGGCACCTATGTGACCAGCCCCCAATAAAAACTCTGGACACTGAGTCTCTCATGAGCTTCTCCAGTTGACAACATTTCATACATGTTATCATAATCTGATGCTTGTGGAATTGAGCACATTGTGAGCAAGTCCACTGGGAGAGGGTCTCCTGGACACTCACCCCTGGTTTCCTCTGGACTTTGTCCCACGTGCCTACTCCTTCTGTTGTTTCTTTATATTCTTTCACTGTAATAAATAGTAGTCATGAGTACAACTATACGCTGAATCCTTTAGGTCCTCCTAGAAAATCACTGAACCTGGGGGTAGTCTTGGGGACCCTGAAGATAGCAACCAAGAAGCTAATCTGGTCTCCCAGTTGAAAAGAATCAAATAGAATAGCACATACAGGAATTCCATAACATGGTGATGAATCCAGTATGAAAATAAAGCCATCCTTCCCTGAAGTCCATTACCCCCACCAAGAAATCCATTTCCTACTTACGTGACCGGCCTGTAGATCTCCTTAACACCGATGAACTGAAGCTGCTCCATAATGTCTGGAATACTTGCACATCGAGTAAGATTAATTCTTGGGTAATAAAGAAGATACGAGAGACACATTTCATTCCTGGTGCTTAATCCTCCCTGAAAATAGACATTTTTTTAGTAAAGCATAATTTGGTCTTTAAAAAGGTATCGACATATTTAAAAATTAAAAGAATTATTTCTATCTCTTTAAAAGTTGCCTCTCTTAAATAACCTAATAATATCCTTTAAGGTCTGTTTATGTGATGCAAACTTTCCACCACAGTGAACATTTCAGAGGATTATAGGGAGGTTTGGTTAACATGATAGATACCAGTCAGTCAGTCTGGCGGAATCTTTGCCTGATTGCACTGAATTTTCTATAATCTTGTTGTCATGTCTACAAACATCAGCAGCTACACACCACAGAAGAGACAGATTTCACATTTTGAATCTCAGTAGTAAATTATCTACTAAAATCTAAAAAGATCAAAGATCCTCAGAAGAACAGAATATAGAGTTGCTACAACATATTATCTATAATGTCCAATTTTCAACCAAAAGTTATTAAACATGAAAAGAAACAGGAAACTGTCATCTGTACTCAGAGAAAAAAAGTTAGTCAGTAGAAACTAATTGTGAGAGGATACAGATGCTGGATTTAGCAAAGACTTAAAAGCAAATATAAATATGTTTAAAAAGTTAAAGAAAGATGGTCAAGTAATTAAAAGCAAATACGCTAAAATGAGTGAACAAACAGAGAATGACATCAGAGAAAAGACAACATAAGAAAGAAACAAATAGAAATTGTAGAGTTGAAAGCTACCATAACTGGATTAAAAATTCACAGGATGAGCTCAACAGCAGATTTGAGACAGCAAAGGAAAGAATCAGTGAATTTGAAGATAGATCAGTAGAAATTTTCCGATCCAAAGAACAGAGACGGGGGAGAAAAAAAGACTAAAGAAAGTGAAAACAACTCAGAGATCTGTGGGACAATATTTAATGTTCCAATATACATGTAATTGGAGTTCCAGAATGAGAGGGAAGAGAGAAAAGAATAGAAAAAAATTTGAAAAAATAATGGCTGAAATTTTCCCAAATTTAGTGAAAAACATTAACATACAGACTCCAGAAGCTTAATGAACACCAAAGATAAATATGAAGAAAGCCACACCTAGACACATCATAGTCATATGGCTAAACGCCAAAGACAAAGAGAAAATCTTGAAAGTAGCAAGAGAAAAATGACACATCACATATGGGGGAACAAGAATACAGTTGACAGCTGACATCTCATCATAAATGATGGAAGTAAATGAAAGATACTGGAATTACATACTCAAGGGCTGCAGGGAAAAAGAAATTAACTAAGAATTCTGTGTCCAACAAATCATCTATCCTTCAAAAATTAGGGTGAAAAGCTTACCAGTATTGTTCACAGTTATAAATTAATGTAGTGACTAATATGCAATGACTGTACAAATTGCAAAACATAATATTTTGCACTTGATGAGCAAGGCAGGATTGGGCAAAGGGAAAAGTTGATCTACAAATGACGTTGCAGCTGACACCTCAGTAAATATCACATTTAATTTATCCTTTGAGTTGGATGGCTCTTCAGAGTTGCACCAAATTGTAACAACGGAGCTGGGCCTTTCTATCCTTACATCAACCAGTCACGGGCTGCTGGCTGCCCCACTGGAGAGCGTGCAACTTTAAGTGAGGTGTTCCTTGATACCAAGGGCTAGGCCCAGTGAGGGACACAGTTGTGAATTCTTATCATCTGATATTTTCAGTGGCTGGAGTTTAGCTGTGTTGGCCCCGAAGATGGAGAGCATCCAGGAAGAGCACCAAAATATACACTAAAATAATAATTTATTATGTCTAGAGTAAAATATTTCATCCAAACAAAATTATATGAAAGGCATGAGAAAAATAAAGCCAACACCAGTATACTGACTACCCTCTGTGTGATCCTCTTCAATTCTCCTCTTTCCCATCCTAAGCAAAGATGTCTTAATATTTTGTTTATCATTTTATTGCTTTTCATCACAATTTACATTCAGTTTATTGATGTATGTATGTGTAGACAATATATCGTTTATATATATTTTGTATGTTCTTGAACTTTAGATACATGATAGCATACTACATATAGTCTGATGCAAACTCGTTCTTTTCAATCAACATGATGTTCTTCAGATACATTCATGTTAATATATGTGGTTTTAGTTCATTAATTTTCATAACTGTATACTATTTATATATCATATGGACATATTATAATGCATTATTTGTTCTCCTTTTGAGAAATAGTTGAACTGTTGCCAGTTTTTGTTCCTGTGTTGCTACACGTTACTATGAATATTTTATATATTTCTCTCCTGGAACACTTTGCAAAAGTAACCTCAAGGTTAAATGAATGGAACTGGGTAGAGCATATATGAATCTCCAACTTTTCTAGACAATGCCATGTTTTTCCCTGAAGTGGTTTTATAAATTTACATTCAGCAGTGTATGAGGGTACCAGTGTTAGCACATTGGAATTGCAATTTTAAATATTGCCAAACTGGTGGGTGTAAAATATCTCCTTCTGGTTTTCATGTGCATGACTCTGGTTTCAAAGGAAACAGAGCATCCTTTCATCTGTTAATTATCTATTTGGGCTTCTATTTCTGTGATGAAATGTTTTTGTCTTTTGCTCTTTTTCTACTGTATGTTTGTCTTATATTACTGATTTATGGAATTTCTTTTATATGCAGGATACTAAGGCTTTGTTAATCTCTGCATTGCAAGTATTTTTTTTAGTTTAAAATTTGTCTTTTCACTTATTTAATAGTGTTTTTTGGTAACCAAAAACTTTAATGTAGTCAAATTCATCATTCTTTTAATTTATAGTTTGTGCTTTTTATGTATTGTTTAAGTTCTTACCTACCCCAAGTCATAAAGATATAGTCATGTATTTTTTTCCTAATGGTTCTAAAATTTTGTTCTTCACATTTAAATATGTAATCTACCTGGAGTTTATTTTCTGTATATATTGTGAGATAAAGACACCATTTTATTTTTGTTATCTGGATAGCCAATTGTGCCAGTAATTCTTTAATGAAAAGTCCATACTTTCCCATTTATCTGAATGCCATGTCTATCCTAAGCCAAGTTTCCCAATGGAGGATTTGCAGCTGTTTCCAGGCTCCCTATTCTGTTCTCCTGTTTTAAGTCTGGACGCAAAACACCATATTCATCATCATAGCTCTAAAATAAGCCTTCAGATCCAGTAGCTTGTTTCCCATCTTGTTCTTTTTTTGTAGTCTTTTGCCTATTATTAGCTCTTTGCTCTTCTATGTAGATTTTAGAATCAACTTGCTCCATATAAAAGCTAAAACTGTAAAATTTTTAGAAAAATTAAAAAATAGGAGAAAATCTTTGTGGCTATGGGCAGGCAAGATTTCTTAGGATATTAAAACCCCAAATCTTAAAATCTCTCTGATTTATTTTTACTGGAATTACATCATATTTATAGACCAATTTAAATTGAAGGATCATCTCTATCTTACTGAGCCTTTCTATCCATGAACACAGTCTCTCTTAATTTCTTTAATGTCTTGCGATAAAGATTAATAATTTTTCTGTAGAGATTAAACATCTCTAATGTTAGATTTTATTTCTATAGAACTTATAGTTAAAAATTGCATTTTCTTGGGATAGTTTCTTGTATACTAAAATACAATTAATTTTAGATATTATCAGTTTTTAGGAAGCTTTTGATGTAGTAAATTGCAATATGTGTGAATAATGTGTTTTACTTCTTTGTTTCTTCCTTTCTGGTCCCTATATCTCATTTTTTTTCTTTTCTAGTACAACGTTGAGTAGAAACAATGATAATAAATACCCTAGTATTCTTCTTGATTTTAAAAGAAATACCTCTAATATTTCACTTAGCTTGATTACTGCTATCGATTTTTCATAGCTGATCTTTAGCTGGTTAAGGCAATTCTCTCCTCTTCCTGGTTTGCTAAATGTTCTTTCTGCCCATGATTGACAAATTTTATAAATACTTCATGTGCTTCCATTGAGGTGATCATATATCTTTTTCCCTCAATCTCTTGGTTGAAGAATGTGGTTAACATATTTTCTGGGGCTGGCCCTGTGGCTGATTGGTTAAGTTCATGCACACTGCTTCTGTGGCCCAGGGTTCACTGGTTTGGATCCTGGGCGTGGACCTACACACCACTCATCAAGCCATGCTGTGGCAGCATCCCACATAGAAGAACTAGAATGACTTACAACTAGGGTATACAGCTATGTGCTGGGGCTTTGGGGAGAATCTAATTTAAACCAATTTTACATTTCTTGGTTAAACCCAAATTGGTCCTAACATTACATGTTTCTATTATGCAAGATTTGGTTTGTCAATACATAGTCAAAGATATTTCCATCAGGTGCATGTTGTTGACCTCTCTCACAGTGCTATAATCAAGTTTTAGTATTAAGATTATGTTAACTTCATCAAGTGAGTTGATGGGAGATGTTCCCTCTCTTTGTATTCCCTGAAAGAGATGAGTCTATTTCTTGAACGTCTGGCAGAACTCCCCAGAAAATCTGTTGGGATCAGATTTCTTTTTGGTTCAGAAGCCCTATGATCATGCAGTTCATTCTTCCTTTTGAAGTCTTAATTCATCTGAGTCCAGACTCATGTAGATGGCCATTAGTGACCACAGGTCTCTTATTAATAATATTTGGTGAGAAAAAACTAAAAGTCTAAGGAAAGCTTTTCATGAAGGAGTCAATAAATTACACTGCAACTATTACCATAGTATCATTACTTAATCTGATAAAATTCTAAAACAGCTCTGATTTCAGTTTTATAATGTTTCATGTTCAAGACATTCAGGAATTTTGCTTCCAAATGGGAATGGCTTTTACTTTTTTTCTTCTACAAAGTTTATTCCTCCCTCTCCACAAATGAATTTTAAAAATGAAAAAATTTTCTTACCCAAGTCATCCGGCCTCTATCTTTTGTGTTGTAGCGACACTCAGTAATTAGATTATCTCCCTAAAACATAAAAGTAAAAGCTTTCAGACTAGCATTTTATGCTATTTTATTTAGCAAACACATTTGTTGGCCAACAGGTTAATTTGCTACATGAATGGATGCATTAAGTCATTGGATTCAGGAGAAGACCTTTGATCTATTTAATTCTAGGATTGCTAGTATAATACACAAACAAACAACGAAGGCTTTCTGGCCAGACTCCACCATGTTCTAGCTGCATGACCTTGGGTAAGGAAATGAATCATCCGGGTACAATTTGTTCATCTAAAAAATAAGGATAAAAATAGCACTTATTTTGCACAGCTGATGTGAGAAAATTAAATGACATAACACACACTTAGCTCTTAGTACAGATTAAACACTTCATAAATGTTAGCCAGAGATGTTAGTTAATGGATCACCTCTTCATTTACATTATTTTCCTTAAAGGTCTTTAGTCATGTCTATTTCTTATAATAGAATTGTGAGGCAAAGTAATGGTACTTCATTGTTCCAGTGTTTTCCAACTTTTTGAACAATTCGGCACACATAGGAAATATTTTTTTATAGCTCCCACTCAGGTAAATGGATGGGCTATTCATGGACCAGAGGCAGCTAGCTCTGGGTGCCAGCCCCCAGATATGCTCAGAGGGCCCAGGGGTCAGTATCTCAACACAGTTATACCTGCTCAGGGCACACCAGGTGGGAGCTCTGAGACAACACAATAAAACTGGTTGGAAAGCCTCAAGATAAGACAACACAATAGAGTGCAGTCCTTAGGAATCTTGACAAGGTCATTGCTTCTCAATCTTCATCTTTCTACTCTCAGGGGGTATCGAGGAATTTCTCGTGTACAAAAGATTACCATTGCCATTACTCTCATTTCCTAAATAGTACAAGAATCTGTTTTTTAAGAAGAAATTAAAGGTAGGAAATTGTATAACTATCGAGCTTGATGCTTATGGAATAAAAAGATTGACGAAATGAAGCATCACAAAATTTTTTCTTAAATCCTTCATTATTATAAGGCATAAAATTCTCTTCTGTGTCCTTCCACCATAATCCAAGTATTGTTGCAAGCTGGATTACGCAACATGGTATAATTAGCTATGCCTGAATACCTTTGTCAAATGAAAGAATTATCTTTATGTTCATTTTTACTGAGATGAAGCTACCAAAAACTATCCTATTGTATAAGGAAATCTCTGATTTTTTTCATTACCAGAATTGCAACCCAAAGGAATGTTAACTGGGGAATCAGTTAAAAAAAGGAATAATGTTTAGTGCTCAGAACCCAAGTTTTTATTTTCTTTTTAAGTCAACAACTTGAATTGCCCCCGGGAATCAGAAGAAAAATGAGCTTCAATCTTGGAAAACAGATCAAACACATTCCATCTGTGTTGTGCAATGCCCATGGTGGGTGGTTTCAGACTATGGATACGATGAGCAATTCATTTTGCTAGTAGAAACCTTACTAATTTTGGCAAATAGATGTCTCATGACTTTTATAAGATTCATTGAAAAAGAACAAAACATTCATACGGGTAAGATTGTTTGTTCTTCCTTTAGATACTGGAACTCCTGGAAATTGAAGTCGAAATCGTCATCGTAAGCAAGTAATCTCATTTCTTCCCCTTTGCGAAAATGACGCAGCCTGATGCCTCTGCCAGCCAGGTGAGCGTGGAGAAGAACAGCAAACACGTGGATCCCACTTGGCTTTTCAGCTTCCAGAGCCTTGGAGGTTGGGGACACAGAGGAAGACCCGATTACCCCAAATGCACGTGTGTTCAGACAGTTCGCCTTCAGACTTGGAGAAACAACTGAGAAGACATCTAAAGCAATTTAAGTGAAGGCCTGAGATGCCAAACATTTTGAATTTGGATTTTTCATGACTTATTCCTAGCAGTGTTATCCTCGTGAAGCAACATTTGCAGGGAGAAAAGAAAGGGAAATAATGCTTATTAAGGACCTACCGGACCACTTCTAAATGTTATCTATTTCTTTCTTTTAGGAGTAAGGAGGTAAAGCTCCTGACAAAAAGATTCCAGGATGTTAGTAACCCGCAGGCTGAAGAGCTTATAAGGAGAAATTATTTCCACTTTTCCAGATAAGAAAACCGCAGTGGGAGAGTGGAATTAAGTGAGTTGCCCATGGTCTTACAGCTAGTAAATGATGGCATGGCAATTTGAATCATGTCTAAATAACTCAGAAGAGAGCAATCTTCCCACTTCACCTGTCTGCCATACTAACAATATTTTATAATTCATAAAGAATACGATTCATGTTGAAATAGTTTCAGTGAAGAAAAACTACAGGGAAGCAGCCATTATACTTATATATGGTTTTCTCTTATCCAATATGTATTTTTATACTAGATTTTCGTCCTTTTTGGTTAAAGAAGGGAAAGAAACTGTAAGGCAGAGAAAAAGAGAAAAAATTGAAAATGAATAACGGAAAAAAATACAAAAGGTAAAGCAGAGAAAGGAAAAAGAGATTACATAAACAAAGGTAGAAATCGTAAAAGATAAAACCAAGTGTCCAATATGAAACAAAGGAGGGAGCAGTGGGAAAGAGTCACCCTGGAAGTTATCTCGTCTTCAAAATTCTACTCCTGTAGCCTTCAGACTTTAAAAAGCAATCAAAGGTCTTGCTAAAATTATAAATAATAGTTTTACAGCGGACAACAAGAAAAAGACTAATAATAAACAAGCATGGAATTTTCCTAACGCAGTTTTCTAAGAGCATTGCTGCATCTGTAGACAGACGCTCAGCGCACCTCCTGCAGGCACTCCAGCGTGCAGTGGCCCTCGGAGCGGAACTCGGGCATCCCGGGAGGGATGGTGTGGAAGAGGCTAACCCACAGGCCAGCCTCAATCGCCCCCGCATCGTATTTCCTTATTTCTGTCGTATGAAATATCCTCAGTCCAGAATTATCTATTAAGCCTGGAACAAGAGCATAGAATTAAAAGTGAGTTTGAGTTTCTTAAAAAAAGTTCTCCATATTTAGTGAAAATGGGCTCATTGATTTTCCTTAAAATCTCACAAGGGAAAGATTAATGGAAGACAACACGCAGCTTCATAAACAGGAATTAAAAGACAAGTCGCCATATTGTCTGCAACTATTTTGGACTCACACAGCAAACCACAGAAGAAATGTTTGTGCTGTGCAGCTGATATATTCCACAATTATCTAACATGAAGACAGGATGAGAATTCTAAAGTCATTTATTAGAATGTAGAATGACTCAACAAAAGTTTTATTTTATATTGCTTTGAGGTGAAGTTCAATAACATTTACATAGAGGTGAAAATCCCTTAGGCTAGAAACCATCTACTGATGGAGGAAACTGCTAATGATTAACTTTCCTTATAGTCTGTCACCATCTCTTAATCATTGAGCAAACATTCAATCAACAAACAATTATTAAGAATCTATTATGTGCACAGCACTACATTAGGCATTGCAGGGATGAAAGATGAATAAGACACATTCCTTGCTGTGACATAGTTAACATAAGGATGGAGAGCATGAGTCCAAAACACTTCATAAATCTGTTCCAATGACTTTGAAATTAATTGACTCCCTTCTGCAGTGGGGACTTACCTCCCTGTGACTACCAAATTGACCCTTTGGACCAATTAGCAAAAATATAATTTTATTAACTAGTGTGATTATTTTATTGTTTCTCTTTCCCACTACACTATAATTTCCACAGGGGTGGGGACAATGTCTGTTTTTCGCTCACATTATATCGTTAAGCACAGACCCAGCACATAGTTGGTGCTCAGTATTTGCTGAATAATTGCACAAATCAATGTAAAATAATAACTTTGAGTTGCTTCGGTTGACAATTTCATAGTGAATCTTTCAATTTTTTGGTTTTGGAAAATTACATAAGTAAATTCAAAAATCAAACATAAAGACTTACCCCTCTTCATTTTAATATCATATTACACAATATCACCGCACAAATATTTCTTGGGTATATTTATGGTTTGCCCATCACATAACAAAGTACTTAATATTTTCTAGTGTGACGAACGGTAGATTTTAATTGTGCAATTAGAAAGAAAATGTTTCGTAAGCACCGTGTATTGGGGATAATTTACATCACAAAGGGAAGCAGTCAATTATTCTATCTCCTGATAAGGAATATGCAAATGGCTTGTTAAGATTAGTGACCACATGTGTCCATTTGCCTGGTTCAGTGTGGCTTAATTACTGTTGTTCCAGTGGAATTATTAACAGTACCCTCTTTCACTCTAAAAAGTATCCTAATTTGGATGACAAATGAATAAGTTAATTCTTTCTAACATTGGATGCTATTTTCTTTCAACTATGTCAAGATAAGAGTTGCGAGACTTTTTAAAAATCATTGGTAGAATGTATGAAGAACAAACTCACCTTCCTTATATGTCGGATTGTCATAATGGACTTCCAGGAGCACATAATGAGGATCTAACGGAGTGCCGAGGGATAATCCAACATGAGGTGGAAAGGAAAAACCCTAAAGAAGGAGAACTCCATGAGACTGTCCGTGAAAGGCCCTGGAAGCTCTACTCTACTCAAAAACCAACGCTTCTGAAAGATACTTCAACATTCTGGAATTCATTAATCTATAGTTGATAAAATAAAATGGCTTAAGGAAAGAATTACTTCCTATGGAAAGAAAAATAAGCCACCCTCAAATCAAAAATAGTGTATAAAGCTTTACTTATCAGTGTTAGACTCATAGGGCAAAAACACAATCAGTTAGCAGTGTTACATCTCTGTCGTCGTTAGCCCCACCTCTCCGCCAATGGCCCAGGCAAACATGACAGTCTCGCAGGTGAGGAACGCATCGGGCATGTTCGGGTGGTAGCACTCATGGCCGTAGTCCAGGACGCTGTCGTTAAAGCTGCTGCCGCACTGATAGAGCAGGATGTGATGGACCAGACTCTCGTGGCCTCTCTGAATCACCGGCTCAACCTAAACAGGCACAAATGAGAGGGAGGACGTGATAAATAAACCACCCTACAATACCCTACGATAAGCATGAAACTGGCACAAAAGATTATCAGTGTTTCAAAGAAATATTTTCTTAACTATGCAAAGGTTATGGGGTTCAAGTATAATTTGTTCTGGAGATGATGATAATGATGATGATGATGACAACAATGGCAGCAACGAAGATGAGATAACCATTTACTCCAAGAACCACAGGACTTTACTAATCCATTGTTTGGTTTTGGTTTTGTTTTTGTTTCTTTGAGGAAGATTAGCCCTGAGCTAACATCTGCCGCCAATCCTCCTCTTCTTGCTGAGGAAGACTGGCCCTGAGCTAACATCTGTGCCCATCTTCCTCTGCTTTATATGTGGGACAGCTGCAACAGCATGGCTTGCCAAGTGGTGCCATGTCCCGACCTGGGATGCAAACCAGCGAACCCTGGGCCACCAAAGCAGAACTTCACCACTCCACCACCAGGCTGGGCCCCATTGTTTGTTTTTTTAACTCACTTTTGTTTCCCTTACCATTCGGCATAGCCACTGTTTCAAACCTTGCTTGCTCTCTTCCAGCCTTGACTTTGCCCTGCCCCTCCTCTCTCTTTGTTCTTTTTTCACATAGAAAAAAATAATCAAGGCTATAGGTATAAACTCTCTCATTCTCTCTCTTTTCCACTTCACAATGTTCTTTACCCATCCCTACTGGAGGTGACAGACAATGTCTCATTCATCTATCTATCTATCTATCTATTTTATCTATCAATCTATCATCCATCGATCTATCACCTATCTGTCTACTTTTCTACTGTCTATCTATCTATCTATCCATCTGTCTATCTGGTGCTGAACATAGTGCTGGGTACAAAGTAGGGCTCAATAATGGATATTTTTATTTTAGTAATTAAAATGAAATTCTAATAAGACTTTCACTATTAGAATTTGGGAGAGAAAAAGGCTTTGCAGTGATGTGCTCCTGTGACACTGCTCAAACAGGAGAGAGAACCTAGAAATCAGTGAAAACAAGCCGGTCCCAATATTGAAAGCACCATCCATGTGAGCAGCCCCTTCCAGCGTCCCTTCTACCCTACCCCCTTCAGGCCAGGAACTCAGAATGAGCTAAGACATCCTAACATCCCATGGAGCCTCACAGCCGGAGGAAATGCACGAGCCCCCTTAGCCGAGCTGGACTCTAGGTGTTGCCATCAGTTACAGGGTTCTCTGAACCCTCCGTTCGTCTGTCACCGAAGCCCTGGTGCATCCCTGAATTTCCAGGAGTTGAGCTGCCTTAGAGGTCATCCACGCTTCTCCTTTCAGCCCTAACTCCTCAAATGCAGGCAGTGCATTCTGAACCCCGGCTTGCTCTCTGCTTTAGACGCACATGTAAAGATGAAATGTTTTCAGCTCTTTTGTCCTAAGGCTTTCCATTCTGACTTTCTATATAGTTTTCCTTTTTTAATAGGAAAATCTAAGCAGCCAAGGAGGGAAATGCTATGTAGCAGGCAGAGATCTGAAGGGACAGCTGGGGGTTTGAGTTTTCCAATCCAGCTTTCTTTTGTGTTGCCCAGTGAGTCACGCCCCACCCAAGTCACACACACATTCTTAACATCACAGTCACAGAAATGATACTGCGCATGGCTTCATCTGCACTTGTCTCATCTCCAACAGATCTTGCACCCTGAAGGCAGAAACTATTTTCTATTTTGCTTGAAAATGGCAGTGATTGTTCAAGCATGGTTGCATAATATACAACGATCACACAGAAGGGTAACCCAGGATTTCTATTCGATTTTAGTTTTCACATCTAGTTTGAGCTTTCTTGTGAGACTTGACTTACTTGGGCACCTCGGTACTCCAACGGGGACAGGGCACTGAGATCATATATGTCCACAGCCAGATGGTCAGGTGCATGTGAGACTTGCTAAGCACCGCCTAAGTTCAGGCAGAACTTGTAGGTCATACTAAGCTCTGCAAGGGGGGTCCCGGGGAGGAGCCATTAGGGCAAACAAGAGCTGGCTCTTACAAGGCAGCTGCAGAAACTACTAGTCTTCACTGAGGCCAAGCCAGAGGGAACGAAAAAGGGTGGGTGTGGAGTGCGTGAGGCTGGGCGATGCCTGCCTTTAAGGAGCTTCAAATAAATTTCTTCAAAGAACCTTGTAAGAACAAGTGCTTTTACAGAGAGAGAGAGAGAGAGAGAAAGTGCTGAAACCAACACCAAGCTGCCAAGATACCAATGCATTCTGGGAACAACGATAGTAACATCTGTCTTTTATTTAGCACTTATTCTCTGCCAGCCACTGTATTAGTCATTTGGCATACTTCGCTTAATATTTACAACAAATTTATAAGGTAAATGTTACTGTCTCCATATTACAGATGAGAAACTGAGACTCAGAAGATTAGGCACCAAGCCCAAAGTACCACAGCTAGGAACGGGGAGATGGGGATTTGAAACTAGGCTGGTGCGATCCCCAAGGTCAGTCCTCTTCTATCGGCAGCACATTATTGCAGGAAGATACGCTGGAGAAGCACCAAAGACCCCGGACATCGCTGCCAGTGAGCGGGAGGATGAGAGGCTTCACGTGGGCAAGCTGCCAAGAGCCGTCAGCAGTGAGGATGAGGACACCATGGAGCCCAGGCCAGGAGGTGCCTTGGAGCCACTACCAAGAATCATCACAAGACACCGCCATCCGAGGAGCAGTGCCAGCCTGGGAGCCTTACGCTGGAGGTCTCCCGTCCCCTTTGCCACCCAGCCCAAGTGCCCTGTGGCCTCTAGCAAGAGGACACAGACCCATCGTCCCCATGGTCTTTAAATGTGCTCTCTCCTAAGGAGGGCAAATAACAAAGTCACTCCTTGAAACCTGGTGAGGGCTTCAAGGAGAATTACATTGTACTCCAACCCCCAGATTACAAATTGAGGGCACAGCCTAAAAAGTGAGGATTTCCTTAGAAAAAATACACTCATAAAACAGCAAGGAAACTTTCCACATGCAAACCTAGGTACTGATCAAAGGAAAGTACAAGAAGGCTTGGAGGAAGAAAAGCTCCTGGCAAAACAGAAAAGATATGAGACAGGAGAGGGACAAAGAAAGAATTATATGTAAGGATAACTAGAGAATTAAGGAGTTGCTCGTATGGAAGAAAAAATATGGGTTATGAAACTCCTGAAGAATAGGAGAATTTCTGGAGAGGAAACTTTCCTTTTTTTTTTTTTGAGGAAGATTAGCCCTGAGCTAACATCGTCACCAATCCTCCTCTTTCTGCTTAGGAAAACTGGCCCTGAGCTAACATGCGTGTCCATCTTCCTCCACTTTATATGTGGGATGCCTACCACAGTATGGCGTGATGAGCAATGTGCAGGTCTGTGCCCAGGATCCAAACCGGGGAACCCCGGGCCGCCAAAGCAGAGCCTGCGAACTTAACCACTGCACCACCAGGCTGGCGCTGGAGAGGAAATTTTAAGATGACCCTGGGGGATAATTAAGTGAGACACCAAAGATAGTTCTATGGATGGGGATAACCCATTTATTGCAGGGTACAAGTTCCAGGGAATGGGAGTATCTGATCAAAGTGAGTCAGTGCTGTTGGCTCACGGTGCCCAACATGGGATAGCATCTCCCACAGCTCCCTGCCATGCTGACAGAGCTCAGTGATGCCCGTGCAGCACTACCAGTCCTGAAATGATGGCTACGCATCCTCTTCTGCTTCCTCCATCAGTTGCACAAACATCTGAAGGAGTCACAGCACCCATGTGTGGTACCCTGTTGTGATATTCTCCTGAGCCCGAGCAAGGCTGAGGAGGAGACTGGAGCACCGTGTGAGGGCGGAGAGCGAGGCACACACGTGCTCCATGACATGGCCTGCTTGTTGGCTGAAAGCGAGCATTAAGCACTGCTCTTTTTTACGCACTCAGAAACTGTCCAAGAGGAAAAGACTCTTTCCTTTTGCATCACTGCATCATATGAAACAAGGGTGGAGTTACACGTTTCTGTATTTAAAATATTTCTGAGACAAATGAGGCTGTAATGAATCATACTATAAGGGGCAGCACTTAAAAAGGATTTCCCATTTCGGTTACTTCACAGATGTCACATTATTATCACAATCCGAATGGAATGCCAAGAGTTGCCTCTATTCAAAAATATATTAAAATTATAGAAATTCTCAAAGAAGAACACGGCAACATCAAGTATAAACATAGATACACTGGTATTACTGAGACTAGAATAAATATTTAATTTAATTTTTATTTTAGGCTGGCTATTTGGTGGTCAAAGAAATAAACTAAAAGGGATATAAAGCAGTGCATATGGAAGCAGATGGCAATGACACAAACACCTGATGACATATGAAGCCGCGTCATTGATCACTGTGTGCTTGTACATAGGGGGGATTTACAGATGCAGAAGAGAGGATAGGCCTGTATGCCCACTTTCAGATGCAGTAGGGGCCAGGCAAGGATGCTCGCAGCTGGGGTCCCCTGTTAGCCTCGGTGCATTTTAAAGGAACAGCCGGGAAACAACACACAGATGAAAAAGAAAGGGGAACATTCAACCTGAAGGACTTTAAAGAATAAAACAACTCCTTCAGTTAGTTCGAGGAACTGGCACTTCATGGTACTCTGGAGAGGACTTAGGAGTAAAAAGAGAAAAAGAAGAAAGAGAGCTGCTGCGCATAGCCAAGGCCGAAGTGGAGATTAACCCTGACCGTAAAACTGAACCCGCAAATCGAAAGCCCAAATATTTACACCGTTCCTCATGACCCCATCATCTTCTCTTACCTTCTTTATCCGGGTCAAATATGTCTAGCACAGTCCCTGAACACACAGATTGCTTAGTAATTATTTATTGGAAATGAAGTGAGTACTACGCTCTCCATGAAGCCAGCATCAATGAGGCTGAGTCCACAAATTCATTGCCTCCTATTTTCTTGATTGTCTCAATTCCAGAGACCTACCCTGCATCCAGCAACCCAACCCTGCTGTCCCACCCTGTGCTTATAACCACCTAAGACTGTGCTCCCTCTGAAGCTTTCTGTTCCTCTTTTCTGCTCTTTTCCTTCTTTCACACCTTTCTAGTTGAGCGAGCCAGCACTTTTCCCAGGAGGCCAGTTGACCCTTTCCTCAGCAGCCCCTCACAAGGGACCCAGACACTCACGACTGTGGATCAATCCTGGTGGTCCTCCACTTGAAGACAGAAGACACTTCCACAACCATTCACATAAAACCTCAAAACTCATGACTCACACTTTTACCTCCGTGCATCACTCTTTCTTTATTTTGCTCTGAGTGCTGGTCCTTAGCTTTGGATGGGCGTAACCATTCACCGCAGGGTGTAAGTTCCAGGGAATCGGAGCACTTTGCTCCCATTGCAAACCTTCCAGAATCCATGCATCCCACCTAGTCCGCCTCAGTAAATGACTCAATTATTTTGGCAAGAGAGAAAAGAATTTCCATCTCCTCTAAAACTGCATGAGGGCAGAGCTGGGGGTGGAATTTGATGCAAAGGACACAATATGATTGAAAAAGCTTAAACATCAGCAACCTATTCTACATAGTCAGTAAAAAAAAAGTGTATAAAAATTACATAAAGTAATGAAATGATCCAAAGAATCTCACTTGGGATAAGATGAGAATAAGACAAAAAAAACTAAGTGTCTCAGAATTCCTTAGAACTTAGAACCAAGGCACTGTATGAGAGCAGCAGCTAAGGAAATCTTAGGGGAAATGTGTGTAATCTTTCTCTCATTGAAGGCATGGCGTCCTTGACAAAACTGTGCCTGCCTGCTGGTCTCCTTTCACCAGTTCCTGTTGTGAAACAGATTCAATTCCAAAAGGACTTCTCCAGAAAGCCCCTGGGCTTTGGCAAACTTGAAAACCCACATGCTTTTGTAACCTCCAAATACCAATTACCTAAACAATAACACTTGCTGAAAGAAATAATTTTTTTTTTTTTGCTTAATTCCCCTCTACTGGGTTGAATAGCGTCCTTCCAAAATTCATGTCCACCTAGAACCTCAGAAGGTGATCTTATTTTGAAATAGGGTCTTCGCAGATATAATTAGTTAAGATGAGGTTACACTGGCTTATGGTGGGTCCTAATCCAATGACTAGTGTCTTTATAGAAGAGAAAGGAGAGGGAGACTCAGACTCAGACACACACAGAGAAGAGGACCATGTGAAGATGGAGATTGGAGAGTGGAGTCAAGCTGCCACAAGCTAAAGCACACCAGAAACCATCAAAAGGTGGAGAAGCCACGGAGGGATTCTCTCCTAGAGCCTGTGGAGGGAGCGTGGCCCTGTTGATGCTTTGATTGTGGACTTCTGGCTGCCAGAACTGTGAGAGAAGAAACTTCTGCTATTTCAAGCTATCCAGCTTGTGGTCACTTATTACGGCAGCCCTAGAAAACGAATACAGCCCCTACTCTCAAGGTTTTTTTTTATCATAAACTAAAAATTCACAGATTTGTACATTTATACCTAGGTCATGATTGTCCTTGCATTTATTTGTGACATCATAAATATATCACAAATATGCATTGTTTCCCTTGACATGACTGATGTTAAATGTGTCATTATCTATAGCTAAATATACACGCATCTTGCTTTAGTTTTTATTTTGGGGGGGCTACAAAAGGGGGAAAAAGTACCCTTCTTGATTGGCCTAAGTATACTGAGCTTGGAGGGAGAAAACCAGGAGGCTGTTAGAGTTCTTCTGAGCAATTTTCCTATACCTATCCTTCCAGGTCTACCCATTTAAGATGTTGCTTGTTGAAACACGAATGGATGATAGCTCTCCAAAAACAACCTGAAATTCAACAAATTAAAAATTAAAACAAAAGGAGAGAAGTGATGGAGGAATCTGTAATGAGCTGGAAAGTTTGTAAATTCCCATCACCCTTCTTCCTGCCCATTCTTGTTCCTGGCACCCTGCTTTACATACCCACTGGAGGCACAGGTTGCTGTCCATATAAGAGCCATTAAACACTCTCTGACAAAGGTTATCCAAAGGGCAGCTGGCTAATAAAGCAATGCTCCCTATGAGAACATTTCAGCCAGAACCAGCAGTGTAGACAGATGATTATAAGATCATGCCGATATGCTCACGTGACTGGTGGGACAGGGGTATCTGCCTCTCTCTCTCTCCCTCTCTCCCTCTCTCCCTCTCTCCCTCTTTATCCTCATCCCTAATGAGAAATGTTCTTTTAACATGACAATATATCTAACTTATGAGAGGCAACCAAATCAAGCAAGAGCGTGGTATCATTGTCCCATAGGTAATCCACTCTCAAAAAGGTCAGGGTTCAAAGCAAAGCCTGACTTAACTGATGTGGTGGTCAAGAAGCCAGATCATGAATGGACCTGGCAGCTAAAGCCCGGAAGTGATGGTCAAGTGGGATAGAGATGAAGAAAAGGAAGGAATAAAAGGGAAGAACTGAGGGAGAACAGACTTCTGGGAAATAATTCACCCTCTACTGCAACTCTGGATTCTCACGGGAACTACCATCTTCACGCAAACCCATGCCCTGCCAGCCACCACTGACCAGTTCAGGGACCTGTACCCAACCCATCAATCTTGTCTTGGGATTCTCAGACTATGGCAAAGAATCCATCACTCTCTAGAAGCTGAAGACTGTGGAAGAAGCCAGTGTACAGTGAGATACAATAACGTCAACACACAGAAAAGTTTCAAAGACAAGATAAGACAGCCTCGGCAGGGTTTGATTACATAACAAGTTATTCCTGAATCCAGCTGCATCTCTGCCATTCTGTGGTTTATTTAGTCAACCTTTCCTCTTATTTCATGAGTAAATACATTCCTTTCTATTTCCTAAGCTAGCTCAAGTCTGGTTTCTGTTACTTGCAACCAAGAGTCCTCATTAATAATCAGACACAAGTAACCACAATCATCAATCCATCAATATGTGTGTGTATTTATGTATGTGCTATCTGAAATAACCTTTTCTTTTCCTCTTAGGAAGCTTGCCACAAAAAACCACCTTGCTTTTGTTTTACTCTTTCATTTTATTTATTATTCTTAATTGGATCTGGGTAAGTTACTAACAAAATTACTTCAATAAATGCCCTTGAAAAGCAATACAGGAAAAAAAATCAGCCCCTGCAACACACACAAATGCCTCTCTCCCTCGCTTACTGATTCCTGAAATTCTACAAGGTATTTAGTATTAAGCCTGTTTCACTCGATGTATATGTGAGTACCCTTGAGAGAGTAAAACATTATGATTTATAGTCATTTATTTCTGAATGTGAATTAGACTCTTTTGCTGAACAGCTCAAGAATATAAAAACAAACAAGTCAAAACAGAAAATTACCTTTAAGAAAGCTTATAACACAGCACACTTAGTGAATATATTGTTCTTTGACTTTTTAATAGATTATTCACAAAATCTAAGGTAGCTTCTGGTGCTATATTAACATATATATTAATTTGCAGTTAACTGAGATACTCAATAAACTAGATCACACAACTACTCTAAGAAATTTTAAATTAACGCTTATATAGCCATCAAGGAATAGTGGAAAGACCTAGAGGTCAAGAGACCAAGTTCGCTTCTTGGCTATGCCACTAACCAGCTGTGTGACATGACCTTGAGCAAGTCTCATCACAGGAGCTCTTACTTTCCACTGGACTCTAACACCCTAGTCTATATATAGACTAGATGAATATATGTATACATAGTCATTTAATCCTCAAAACAACCTTATGAGCTTAAGTAACAGAATTATCACACATTTTGCAGCTGCAGAAAATAAAACACAAATAAGTTAAGAAATTCGCCCAAGTGTCAGAGCCCAGATTTGACCTTTGGCACCTGGATCAGAAGTTGGTGCTCCTAACCACCACACTGATACAGTCGTGTCTTTATTTGCAGGGAAGAGATGGGAGAGTGTCAGTGCTCCAGCACGGTCACTTCAGTCCCTTTAACCTTTTCTGTGTACCCATCACCCAGGTTCTGGCTGCCTTATTTCTAATCACTTGCACCTGTGACTTTCCTCAGAGGTCTGACCTTCGGTTCATTTGCAGAGAACAAGAAGCATCAGAAAACATACATTCCTCTGGGGCAGGGGAAAGTCAAGGGAGGATGAATGTCCAGCCATCTTGGGTCAGATGGGACAAACTCTAAACCTATTTTATGTTCTCCATGGGTGCTATGGACTGAATATCTATGTCCCCCAAAATTCATATATTGAAATCTTAACCCCCAAGGTGATGATATTAGAAGGTGGGGTCATTGAAAGCAGAGCCCTCACGAGTGGGATTAATGCTCTTAGAAAAGAGACCCCAGAGGGATCCCTGACCCCTTCCACCATGTGAGGTTAGAGTCAGAAGACCAGCCTCACCAGATACCAAATCTGTTAGTGCCTTGATCTTGGACTTCTCAGCCTCTAGAACTGTGAGAAACAAATTTCTGCTGCTTATAAGGCACCCAGTCTATGGTATTGCGTTATTGCAGCCTGATGGAGTAAGATAATGGGATTAGGTTGAAGGTAGAACGCCAAGGCAATCACATGCTCCCTGGCCATACTCTCCCGCTGTGTTTGCTCCTGACACCACCTTCATCAATCATCTGAACATAAATACTTGTCTCAAGGAACTGCATCTGGGAACCCAACTTGAGACAAGCAACATAATAGAAGAGCATTTTTTGGACCACATTTTCTTGGGTTTGAATCTTGCTCCATCGCTTTCTCTATTTCCTAGTTGCTTAACTTCTCTCTATTTCAGTTTCCTTATCAGTAAATCAGTGATAATGAAGTTCACTTATAAGATTACCCGAAAATTAAATGTCTGTCACATGTAAAGCAACAGATACCTTGTAGGTGCTCAAAGAATGATGCGAGTATTATTATTCTAAGTTGGATTTGGGGTTTTTCAATACATTTTTAACATTGTGCCCACATAGATAACAACCAAATCTACACAAATAATCCATTCACAAATTCCAGTATTTCAACATCTAATTTTAACAGTTGTATGTTATAAAGATTCAGGCAAAAAATATTGCGATGGTCAAATGTTTTATTACAAAATATATAATCATATGAAATATATATTTATGTGTGCCATGCCAATTTATTTAGGATTTGATTTTCAAATTCATATGTATAAGATGGAACTGTATTTTCTCTACAGAGGTCTTTTTCTGAAATATGACCTCTCTCTTTTCTCCAAAAGAAACTTAGCCCTAGTGACGCTTCTTATGTGTGCTTATGTACAGTTTTGAATATAAATTTTCCTTACAATTTTGCTCCAAAGATCTTTTCTCTAAGAGATCTCCTCCATTCATTCATTTACGCATGCACACATGCCTTCAACTAATCAACTAAAAAAAATACAACCCATCTATATTAGCTACTATGTGCTCTTCATTAGATGCCAACGGAGAAGCCAAAGATGCATCAGACATGAATCTGACAGTCACATAGTTCATATTCTAGAACGGTAGAGAAGCCACGGCCAGGGTATGATAATTTTTGGTTGCCTTCCAGCATCGATTCCCTAAGAAGACCTTCCTAGCAGGATCCTGAATTGCCTAGCCACACCATTTGGCTGAGGATGATTCCTACTTCTCTGGAGTATCCTAAACCCATCTATGTGATCTCATCCTTGACATGAACTTAAATTGGTCAAATCACAGGGAATTTTACATGGTGGTTGACAAGAGAGCTGTCTTCTCTCATCCCTAAGATATGAAAGAGAAAGTGCTACTTCAGGAGTTTGAGCTGCCATTTTTCTACCAAAAGGGAAAACAGCCTAGGGATAAAAGACAATACAATATTTAGGGAAAACCTCAAAAGGAAGCTGCAGCTCTTCAAACATCATAAATCTTTGGACTAAGGGATTTGCTTGAAATAAACCCAAGCAACACTTAGTTGAGATAAAAATGGGTTTGATGCTGATGGTAATTGTCAATGACGATTATTTTCTCAGTCACCCTTTATTTGTTTCTTTTCCCTCTTCAGATAAACAATGAAAATGGAGATGACTACCCAACTCTGGATTAAATTAGAAGCTTTGTTAATTAAGACTTTTGAAAAAAACAGAAAAGAATTCCCAAAATAACTAATAGCTGAGTCTCTTCTTCTATAATGTATTTGAAAACTGAATTCTTTCACGAGAACACTGAGTATTTAGAATATGTCAGAGCAATATGACTCATCCTATTCCATATTTCTCATCTTCAAAATGTCCTTCAAGTTACTTTTCAGTCATAAATCATCCTAGTCCACACCTCCTATCCATCTGACCTGGGGTACACCAACAGCCACGTCCTGGTCTTCTTGGATGTTTAGGAGCTTGCCTTCTGGACAATGCTCCATATTCCAGGCAAATGATCTTCCCAAATCAGCACTTTTCACCTTGTTAATCTAATCGATAATATTCAGTGGCTCCACATCACTCATCCTGTAGCTGATCACGTCCTCATTTCTTTTTCTGACATTCAGGGCCCTCTGTCGTTGGCTGCATGTTACCTACACAGTTCCACATGCATGGAATCCCAACCGTAGGGATCCCTTCCCTTCATACGCCATGTTCATTCCTACTTGCAAGATTTCATTCACACTATTTTCTCCATCCAGCAAGTCCCCCTTACTCAACTTTGCTTACTAAAATCCTCCTCATTCTTGAAAGCCCAGGTTTTGTTTTCCCTGGATGCCTTCTCTGATTATTTTGGCTCACATTTTCCCTGTTTCTCTGAACTTCTTTCAGGAGGCAGGATTATGTGGTAGCCTGAAGCCAAAGACTTGGTGTGGAATCCAGCGTATGGCACTTACTAGCTCTGTGACCTGAGGCAAAGGACTTACCCTTTCTCAAACTCAGTTTTCTCATCTATAAAATGAAACTACAAATCAACTTTTAATCCATTATGAAAAGTAAAGGAGAAAATGTATCTAGCACATCATAATTTGCAGTAAGCTATTGAAAACTATATGCAGTTCTGTAAACTTAGCACATATATCATTTGTTATTGATTGCAATTATTTCATATGTGAATTTTTTTCTCCTTAGTTGGAGTATCAACTCATTGTTTTATTACTTGCTGACAATTCATTACATAGAGCAGACTTCTTCAAAGCCTTTATTATTTGTGCGTGTTGTAATTAAGAAAACATAACATCAAGACTAGATTTTGCTGGTATTCTGTGACAGGCTATTGCTTACATCTTTACAAGTGTGATCTGTTTTTAAATGATATATTAATTGTTTTTTAGGTTAACCTGCATTTAAAATGCTGGCAATTCATGTAATTGAAAGTACATACAGTTCATATAAAGTAGATATGATTTTGCTGTTTCATAATGCAGAAAAATTGTTCAGAGAACTTTTCCAACAGTTTTATTGGTCAACGCATACTCTTCAATCCAGCAATACATAGCTCAAAAGTATAAGTATATGTGGATTTCTGCCAATCCTATGCAGGGTGAAGAGAACACATGGACCAACATGTTTTATGGAGGAAAAAACCTGCAGAAATGGGGAACATCTTATAGGAACATAGTTCCACATCACAGAATGACAGGGGAGACAGAACGGTGCAATAAAATGCATGGACATTTCAACTTTATTAAATATAACCCATCCTCCTATCCTGCAGAAGTGAACTAAAGATTAGTAGAGAAAAACTTGGAAGCAACATTCAGCAAAGATAAGTAAACATTAAATTACCAAAATGATGAAGAAAAATTTTGCAGCATTTATGTCACTAAAGGGCTAATTCCGTTACTATAGAAAAGCTCTGAAAAAACAAACAAAAAAGCCCAATAGTGAAATGGGCAAAGTACATGAACGAAAAGAGCAAAGAGATACAAGCAAAGAGATACAAGTGGTTACAAACAGAGAAAAAGGTGTTAAAATTCGTTCATAATTAAGTGAATGGAAATGAAAACAACATACTCTCTCATCTATGGGACTGGCAACATATTAAAAGTTTGTTCCTAAGCAACGCTGGAGAGTATTCTGGACTGAATGTTGCATCCCTCTCAAATTCATATGTTGAAGCCCTAATCCCAAAAGTGACCCTATTTGGAGATGGGCCTTTATGGAGGTAATTAAGTTAGAATGAGGTCATAAGGGTAAAGCCCTGATCCAATAGGATTAGAGTTCTTAACAGAAGAGATGACAGAGCGCTCTGCCCTCCGGAGCTCACTCGTGCGCTCTCTCTTTCTCTCTCCCCGTGTAGTGAGAACACAGAGAGAAGGCAGTCATCCATAAGCCAAGAGAAGAGGCCTCAGGACGAAATGTACTTGCTGGCATTTTGATCTTGGACTTCTCAGCCTCTAGAACTGTGAGAAATAAATTTCTCCTGTTTCAGCCACCCAGTCTATGGCAGCCCAAGCTGACTAATACAGAGAGAAAGTACGTAATAGCATAAAACTGGAAATAATTTAGTGTTGCTTATTAAGTTATATTAAATTCAGACAATGGACTACCACATAGTCACAAAAGAAGATAGATCTATACACACTAAAGGGAAACATTTTCCAAAACATACTGCTAAATGTAAAAGGCAAGTATCAGAATATATAGTGTAATCCGATTAGGGTCTAAAAACAAAAACAAGAAAAACTATATATATATATATAAAGAGAGATGAAAATATAAACAAAAATAGACATAAAGGTACATGATTTAATATGTATAGAAAATTTCAGAAAATATGAATGATGGCTTATGGGAAGTGGAACTTGAGTGGGGGAAGTTAGAGCTTTTGCTTTTCACTCTTTGGCCTTCTGTATTTGAACTTTTACAGTGAACAAATATTATTTTTAAAATTCTGGTTTCATCTCTTACTAGCTGAATGGCCCCTGACCAGTTAATGAACTGCAAGAGTCCCTATTTCCTACCTCACAAGGTGCGCATGAGAATTACATGAGACCCTGCAAACCTCCGCACAGGGCATGCTATACACAAAGCAGTCATCAAATGTTAGTTCTCACATTTCGCATCCATAATCTATCACAGATAGATTATATATACTGTTCCATATATATTACATATAATATTACATATCTATTTATGCCATGCCATTATACTTAATTTTATAACACAGAGTCCCCCGCAAAATCTTCAAAAATGTTTATTTCCCTAATCTTACGTCAGTGCAACATTATCTATTTCCTCTCATAACTTTTTTTAATTTAAAGTTTGTTATTTAGAGTGATAATTGACCAGGATGGGTTTGAGCTAAGTTTCCAGACAACGCTTTGTTCCTTTGAAAACCCAATGATATCCTCTGAGTTTTTAGGCCTTTAGAGTAAAAGAGTTTTCTTCCCCAAACCTGCTGTCAAGACTTCACAGCCCAGGGGCAGATGTCACTAGGTGTGGCTTCACCCCCGAGCAGGCACAGCTCCTGCTGGGAAGGTCTCAAGAAAGACACCGAGACCTTTCCTTGGTTCTGTGTCAAACAGTTTCTGTCTCTCTGCGTTGCTGTTTTGTTTTCTGGTCTCCTTTGAAGTTACAGCCACCAGTCTGCTTTTTTCGTTGTTGTGTGTGTGGGTTTTTTTATGGCTTAAAGGCCTAATAATTCCATTCATGAAAGGACAGAACTCAATTACTAACAGATGATCCTCATGATAAAACGCCACAGCCTCAAATTAGGGGAAAGGAAAAAGCTTAGTTTTTCATTTAGTCCAATACAACTTACATGTAAAAATAACCAATTTAACTCTGCATATTTTAAAAATAACGTTTTAAAACTTATTTTCACATCCTGAAACTTTTAGTACTTGTGTTTATATACAATTTATCATAATGATTTTGGCAGTTTTAAATGAAGTATATTATTTTAGCATTATTCATCATAATTTGAGAATTGTATTTCCTGGAGAAATCTAATAAATGGGCCATGGGTTTTTTTCTTCTAGGAGTAGGGAAATAATCACTCAATGGCATTTTTTATTCCTTCAGGCATAGTTTAAAGACTAGATCTAATCGTAGGCAATACGAATTAATAACACTGCCTCATGCAGAGTACTATGTTGGCTTTTATCCAGAGGTCTAGAATTCATTGCTCTTTAAGTTTAAACTAAATTTAAATGTAAACTATATTCTGTTTTATCCTGTAATGAAAGGAAAAACTGCTGTTACGTGTTTTCCTCTAAGATACAAAATAATGTTGCTTTAGAACTGGTAATAAATGCAGGTCTTCAAATCATAATTTATTGAATTTTGGCCCCTTCTATGGAGTCTACAACTGGCACAGCAGAAGTTTTCAGTACAGCCCTTAAATTAGATACATCATCCACGGTGCTACACATTCGAAGTTCATTTGTCCCGGGGTAAGAGATTTTCTGAACACCATTTACAACTCGCCATCGTGGACTTGAGTCTAGATTTGAGTCACTCATCCCACAAACCCACCTCGAGCACCACGGTCAGGAACTGCACCCAGGTTTAAAGATCAAGGAGGAGCACAGCACAGTGTCAGGGGCTTAGGCTCCATGGTCAGATAAAAAGATGAGTCCCATAAAAATCATATATGTGCTATGGGATCAATAATTGCTACCCTTTGTGCATTTGTGCACGAAGCACATTACACATATTACCCCAATTAATTTCATTTACTCTTCATTTTCTCTGGAGACAGCTATCACTGTCTTCGTTTTACAGACAAGGAAATTGAGGCACAGTTAAGTAAGCTGAAGAGACTCACATAGGCTTGAAAGTGCGCCCAGGGCCAAGTGGCTTAAGTCCCACTCTCTGGATGACTGTGCTTGTCCCCCTTTGTTATTTGCACAGGCTACAGGGTGGGTGTGAGGGAGTACCTATGGAGTAAGGAATATGGCTCAAAATCATCTTCTACTTTCATATTATAGTACTGTTTCAAAGAGCCGTTGGATTTATTTCATGGAGTTTTGCCCTCTGGTTGGAAAAGGGATGATACATAAATGAAAAAGATCATGCTTCACTTGTCACAGAATTTGTGATTAACCATTACTACAATTAAGAGATATAGTCTTTTATACTTCAAGAAAGTTATATAAATGAATCCCAGCGGATGGCTTTTGTAATTCTGGCTCCTCTCTTTATTTCTCTCTTGTTCTCTGTGTGTTTAAACATGAGGCCTCCATAAAAAGAAGTCCTCATTTATAGGGCAATCCCAACAAAAAGGGAAAACAACAAGCTGAACTGTGTCTCAGGCTCTGGCTGAGTTGAGCACTGGTCTTGTGCAGGTGCATCTCCACTCCGGGTGGACAACCTCTATTCCACGAAGGCTTTGCTTGGCTTAGTAAACAGGTTCACACTGAATTCACTTCCTCAAAGCCCTTAAGTCTCCTGCTGCCTTCCAGCTATTTGAGTAAATAAGTCTTCTCCTCCAGATGTAGGTTTCTCGAGAGCAAAGCAAATGTCTTATTCATCTTTGAGGTTGTTTGCTTGCCTTTGAGTTAATTTGAAAATTTTATATATAGAGAAAATAATATAACATCATTCATAGAACAACCACCCAGAATTAACTAGCATTTTGTCTTCTTTACTTTGCTATCCATATTTGATGAATAATCCCACATAACCCAAAACATTTCCATGTTCCCACAAGTGCTCAATGGTGACCTGAATTGTCAAACCCAGACATCAAGATGAGTCTCAATGACAAACTCAGGAGATATTAGTCTCAACATGTCTGATCTCCCTTTTTTCCTAAACATGTCAGCCATCTCCTTTAAATTAAACCTAAAAGAACTTTTGCAATCAATACTTTTTAACAGTTTAAATATTCTCAGATCTGTAGTCACAGAAATTACACTAAAAATGGATCTACTTATGAAGGAAACATATAGAAAGCATGGGTGATTGATTCCATATCCTTCTGTGTTAGTTAAAAACCACATTCAATCTTAACTTCGTAGTTCAGAAGTTTAGGTTCTGCCTAGGTGTTCATATTCAAAGAGAAATGTGCAGTTTCAGAAATGTGGTTAATCTGCTTTCTTGGCAGTTGAAAGAAGAAACCTAAAAAAAATCTGATAAATGGAATTAGGATAATGGCTCCAAAAGAAAACTCATCATCTTCTCTTCCCCATGAACCATCACTTCTTTCAGATTTTTGTCAAAGTCCTAACCCTGAACATCAAGTGAGCTGCCAAGTGTTTCAACTTCTCCCTCCACAACAACTCTTGTGGCATTCTCTCCTTATGTCCAAGGCTACTTTCCCAGCTGAGGCTGCTTTTTCCTCTCACATACACTCTTCTAACATGTCCAGGCTAAACTCCTGGCTCGAAATTGTATTCCAAAATTTCTACAACAAATCATGCCATTCCTTCATCCAAAATCCAATAGTTCTGCTTTATCTCAAGAGAAACTCACTTGTTGGCCTCTTATCCATGCTCTCTGTGATCCTGTCACAAGACCCCCAAACATTACCAGGAATATCTGGTCTCTGAACTTTTGGTCATGGCACTCTAGACTTCTTAACTCTGAATCTGGCAAAACTGAGTCGTAGCCCTCAGAATGTGAGCTTTCAGGAGTCTAACTAGGTATTCCATACATCCTTCACTTGGAAAACATCTGGATTCTCAAAACTTAAAATAAACACGTCTTCAAATGTATTGATAGGCTCAGGAAGAAATTAAGGGAAATTTCCCAAAAGTAAAAAATATATATATAAAATTGAAATCAAAGTGACAAGCCAAAACAGAAACTAAGGCTCCCGTGAGAATATACGTCTATCCTACGATCCTAGAGTCTCCAGGAATGATGGTCATAGGATAGGCTAATTGAATGATGGGGGGGTGGGGGGAGACTGAACTTGACACATACCTCTTCCCCCTGCACCGTTCATTTAGACATGGAACCTGGACCCTCCAAGTTGATACAACTCCAGTGAAATGGTAGACTAGAAAAATCGAACTGATAGCAAAGGCAGCCAGTGAAAAAACCTGTCTGTCTCTGCCACAGTTCTGGGTTATCATGGACTAAAGGTTTATGTCATCCCCAAATTCTTAGTCCTAACCTCCAACATGATAGCATTTGAAGATGGGGACTTTGGGTGGTAATTAGGGTTAGATGAGGTCATGAGAGTGGGGCCCTCATGATGGAAGTAATGCCTTTATAAGAAAAGACACCAGAGAGCTTGCTTGCTCTCTCTACACTCACACAAAAAAAGAGGTCTTATGGGCACACAGTGAAATAGTAGCCACCCAAAAGCCAAAAGAAGAGGCCTCAGAATGAAACCTACCTTACTGGCACCTTGATCTTGGACTTCCTCGCCCCAACAACTGTAAGAAATAAATCGCTGTTGTTTCTTCAGTTTACCAGTCATTTTATTATGGCGGCCCAAGCTGACTAAGACATGGGTAGAAAAAAATAATAACAATCTTCTCCCCTGGAGATGTGTAAACATAGGTCCTCCCTCATGCGACAGGAGGATTTGAATTTATAGCCCTGTATGGTTGGGAAAATTCCAAACCAAGAAAACAAAGGACCCCTCATGGGTTGCATTCCCTGGTTTCTGGCAAGAGCAAATATAACAGTTCCTGGAGCAAAGCACCCTCAGTCCAGAAGCCTGTGATTGCCACGGGTTACAGGAACCTGGCAAAATAGAACCAACACTTGGAGAAACAAGAGACTATCCACAACATATTTAGATTCCCAAGGACTTGAGTGATCGGAATTATCAGACCTAAAATAGAAAACAGCTATGGATATTTTATTTTTAAATGTTATTTATTGTATTTAAATGTTTAAAAACAATAAAAGGTGGTCTTGGTAACATGAGCAAGAACTATCAAGAGTGACTCAGTAGATTTAAAAAAGAACAAAATAGAATTTCTAGAAATAAAAAATAACATAGCAATTGAAATATAAAACTCTATGGATGAGTTAAATGACATAGTAAAAATAATTTAAGGAAAAATTACTGAATGTGAAAATATTCTGACCTCAGACTTCTCCAGGACAACATTGTATTTGACTTTTATTAAGGTATAATTGACATACACCAAGATGCACGTATTTCACTATAAAATTTGATAAGTTCTGACCTATGGACAACCTCATAAAACCATTGCCACAATCGAGATAATGAATATACTCATTATCTCCCCAAAGTTTGTCACGCCTCTTGGCAATCTCTCATTGTCTTCTCTCCTTGTTCCATCATCATCCCCAGGAAGCCGCTGACTGGCTTCACATCACTATAGATTACTTACATTTTCTAGAATTTTATAAAAAATGGAATCATATTATATGTACTCTGTCTGGCTTCTTTCATTCAGCATAATAATTTTCAGATTCATCCATGTTGGTTTTATGTATCAATACTTCATTCTTTCTAATTGCTGAGTAGTATTCAGCACAATTTGCCTATCCATTCATCTATTAATAGACATTTGGGTTGTTCCTATTTCTTGGCTATTACAGATAAAGCTGCTAAGAATACTCTTTTACAAGTCTTTGTATGGACATATGTTTTCATTATTCTTGGATACATATCCAGCAGTGGAATAGCTGGAATATGTGTTATTGTATGTTTAATTATTTAAGAAACTGCTGCATAGTTTTTCAAAGTAGTGGTGCCACTTTGTATTCCCATCAGCAGTGTATCAGAGTTCCAGTTACTTCACATCTCACCAACCCTTTAATTTTAGTTATTCATATAGGTGTGTGGTGGTACCCCAGTGCAGTTTTAATTTGCACTTCCTTAATGACTAACGATGTTGAACAGTGTCTCAAGATGTTGGACATCAGACAAAAAAGGAGAGTGACCTCTGAGAAAGGAGAAACAAATGAGATCAGTAGTATGATTTCTTCAGCTTACTGCCTGGAGAGCTTCCAGGATGTTTCACAGGAAGGGGAAAGCCAGGCAGAACCTGGCATTCTCCCTGAGTTGAGGGGATAGAGTGGGGAGTCCAGGGAGGCTAAGTAGGTTACAGCTCTTGGAAAAAAATACAGGAAAGGAGAGAGATGCACAAAGAACTCAAGACGTCTGCAGAAGGTCTGCCTCAAGCCCCTTACTGAACACTGACCCTCCCATGCTGGTAAAAATCACCCTAAAAAGTCCTACCCACCACTAGGTAAAAACCATTCTAAAGGATTAGAAGAAATAATGACAGAAATATCACACTGTGGAGAATAGAGCCTTTCCCCAACATAGTGGAAAATCTCATAATTCACAGAGCATTAAGTAAAGTACTCAGAAGAGTTTTGTCTTGCAGTGGGTAAAATTAGCATCTAACAAAGCTTAAAAATAAGACCCAAAAGGTCTGATTCCAAGTGACTTAGCTACATCCCAGAAGAAAGCTCAAGAGTATTTATAGGAATACAAACATCCAGCACCTGATAAGGTAAATTAAAAATGTCTGGCATCCAACCAAAAATTACTAGTCATACAAAGAATTAGGAAAATAAAATCCATAATGACAACACACAAACCAATCTAACCCAGAAATCATGCAAATGACAGAAGTAGTAGACAAGGACATTAAAACAGATAATATAACTGTATGCCATATGTTCCAGAGGATAGAGCAAAGATTGATCATGTTAAGTAGACACATGGAGATATTTTTAAAATACTCAAATATAAGTTTTAGAGATTAAAACTATAATGCCTGAGATGCAAGAGATAGTGTTCAGTAATAAGAGCAGAGTAGATAGTGGAGAAGAAAAGATTGGCGAACTTGAAGATAGAGCAATATAAAAAACAGAATGAAAAAAATGAAGTTTCAGTGAGCTATGGGACAACTAGAAGCAGTCTACTCTACATATAATTGGAGTCACCATAAGAGAAGAGTGATGGGAAAACCTAGAACTCACAGCACACCTGATGATAAAAGACTGAATACTTTCTCCCTAGGTAAGGAACAAGTAACGGGTCGCCTCTCATCATTTCTGTTCATCATTAGACTGGAGGTTCTACACAGTGCAATAAGGAAAAAATTTAAAAAGAAAGAAAGAAAAGGCATCACATCAGACAGGAAGAAGTGAAAGTGTCTTTCTTCTCAGATAACATGATGATCCACATAGAAAGCCCAACTGCATCTGTAACAATGCTGCTAGAATGAATTGGTGAGTTTAGCATGTTTGAGGGATACAAGATCCATATATAATAATTATTTCTACATATTGGTAACAATCAGAAAATTAAATTTAGAGGTAAATGCCTTTTAAAATAATATCAAAAATATTACATGCTTAGGAATAAATCTGACAAAAGCTGTGCAAGACTTAAACACTAAAAACTAAAATCATTGCTTAGAGAAATTAAATAAGAAAATATTCATGACCTTGGGTTTGGCAAAAATTTCTGAGTTACAACACGAAAAGCACAATCTGCAAAAGAAGAAAAAAAATAGAATAGACTTTACCAAAATTAAGAACTTCTGTTCTTCAGAAACACTGCTAAGTGAATAAAAAGGCAGACCACAGATTAAGACAAAATACTTGCAAATCATATATGTGATAAATTATATCCAGAATGTTAAGAATACTCAAGATTCAAGCCAGCCCCAGTGGCGTTGTGGTTAAGTCCAGTGTGCTCCGCTTCAGCAGCCCGGGTTCAGTTACCGGGCATGACCTACACCACTCATCCGTCAGTGGCCATGCTGTAGCGGTGGCTCACGTACAAAAAGAGGAAGATAGGCAACAAATGTTAGCTCAGGGCAAATCTTCTCAACATCAACAACAAAAGAATACTCAAGATTCAAGAATAAGAAAACAAACACTCAATTTTAAAAATGGACGAAGGTTTGAAGAGGCACTTGACCAAAGAAGATGTGTGAACAGCAAACAAGCACATGAAAAGATGTTCCACATCCTTGGCCATTAGAGAAATACAAATTAAGACCACAATGAGAATGGCTAGAATTTTAAAAGACTGACCATTCCAAGTGTCAGTGAAGACATGGAGCGTAACATCTCACACATTGTTGGTGCGAATGTAAAATGGTGCAACTACTTTGGAAACAGTTTGGCAGCTTTTTAAAATGTTAAACATATTGCCTACCATGCGACCCAGTCATTCCACTCCTAGGTATACATCCAAGAGAAAAGAAGAAAGTGTATGTTCATACAAAGACTTGTACGTAAATGTTCCAGCAGCTTCATTTATAATAGCTCCAAACAACACAAATATCCATCAAGTGAATGGATAAACAAATTGTGCTATATCCACACAATGGAATGCTGCTCAATAATAAAAATAATCAGCTATTAAAACTACAAACATGCAACAACATGGATAAATTTCAAACAATTATACTATACTAAGTAAAAGAAAGCAGACTAAAAAACAGTACATATACTGGGATTCCATTATAATTCTAGAAAACTAATCTATACTGACAGAAAGCAGACATACAGTTGCCTGGGAATAGAAGAAGGGAAAGAGTGGGAGAAAGAAGTTACAGAGAGCCATGATGAAATTCGGGGGATATGCTTATTATTTTTATTACGATAATGATTTCACAGGTGTGCACATAGATCAGAAATTATCAAATGATACATTTTAAATATGTGAAATTTATAATCAGTTGTACCTCAACAAAGCTGCGAAAAATAACACCATATCATACCACTATACTCCCTCCAGAATAGCTAACATGAAAAGTATTCATAATATCAAGTATTTATGAGGGCATGAGCAACCAGAACTGCTTTACACTTTGAAAAACTGTCTTGTACCCAGGATGGAACTGTTTCTGGGGGCAAGAGTAATGGTGTGCCATCCCAAGACCAGGTCTTGAGGGGCCTTACAGTTTCTACTCTCTCTTTTGGAACTTTGCCACCACCATTTGAACAAGCTCAGTCTAGACTTCTGGGGGACAAGACACTATAAAGGAGAGCCCAACTCCCAGCTGAGCCTCCGACACCAGCCTACAAAGAGCCGACTCTCAACCATGAGGGAGCCCAGCCACCCTTAAAGAACTGCCATCCAACCCAAGCTGGATACAGACGGAAGAGTAAACAAAGCGGGAAACAGAAGCCCCTGGCTGATCCATAAACAACAACAGATGTGTATTTCTTCAAAGCCTTTGAATTTTGGGGTGGTTTGGTCCACAGCATTAGCTAACTGACACAAATGAATAAAAAATTCTGGTATATTCAGACAACACTATGCAAAACTCAAAATGAACTATGATTTTCTACATGCGATAGCATGGCTGACTTGCACATGGTGTTGAGCAAAAGAAGCCAGACACAAAAGAGTACTCCTGTCTGATTCTCTCTACATACAGTTCAAAACAGGCAAAATTAACAAATAGTGATCAGAGTCAGAACCGTGGTTACACCTGGAGATGACAGCACCTGGAAGGGGACTCGGGGCCACTTCTGGGAGCCTGTTAACGTTCTGACTTCTTGACCTTCTTTCTGATTCCATACATCAGTTCACCATGGGAGAATCCAATGAGTTGTACACTAGTGTTTCTGCAGTTTTACACATGTCATTCAATAAAAGGATTTTAAATAAAGAAATTGGTAAAAGTTTGAACAGCAAATTCACCAAAGAGGAAATATAAATAAAAAGACCATTAGTCTCACTGGCAGTCTGAGCAAAGCAAGTCAAAGCAACCACAAACATTAGTTTTCACCCATCAGTAGGCAATACATTAAAAGACCGAAGCATCCAGTACTTGAGAGGGAATGAGAAAATACGCACACGTGCTAGTGCGTGGATTTTAGGAAGCATCTGACAAATATATTAAAATTTGGAATGAATATAATCTTTACTCAACGCATTTAGGAATCTAGCCTAAAGAAACAAAATCACTAATAAATAAGGATATACTTACAATAACATTTATTGAAGCATTGTTCATAGCAGCAAAAATATTAAATCACGTCGAATGTTTATCAACAGTGGATGGCTGCAGAAATTGTGGCTTATACAGAACAGGGCATTAAATTATGTGAATATTAAAATGGATGTGTTGTTATATTTTGACCTGATAATGACAAGGTGGCAATTTGAAAAAGCAAAATTCAAACTAATACATATACTGATTCTAATTTTGTTTAAAAAAAGAAAGTAGGTTAACTCAAAAAAATCTTGTGTAACTTTATAAATATTTTCTTGAGCATAAAGTTATAGAAGAATACAAATAGATTTGTTAATATTGGTTACCTCAGGGAAGCAGAATTTTGAGGAAGGGGGACACCATCATTATTTCTTTTATACCCTTTCCACTTTTTTTCTTGTTGTAACAAGTATATATTACATTGAAAATGAAATAAATACATATGTTAGAAAACTAAACGTAGTTTTCAAATATGTCAAATTGGCACAAATACAAAATAGGAAAAACAGGAGAGAAAACTAAAACAATCTCTTGAGAAACAGGGTACAGAAGAAATTCCTTAATCTTTCAAACAATGAGGAATAAAAATTGAACAGTTATGATCTCTTTCCAAGATTGGGAAAGGCCAGTCCAGAGCACATGATATAACATATAAATTTCTTATGATTATTAATTCAAGCTGAAGAAATAAATTATCCCATACAACATCTTTCAGCACTTGCAATAAGTATATTTGAAATAATGGGACTGAACCAACAATCTGTTGGAAAATTTTATTTGCTATATGAGTGGAAAATATTACTCAGAGAACTGACATTTCCTGTTTATCATTGAAAAAAGAACTTAGTTCTCTAACCTTGTAAATTTAATTCAATTGTGGATTTTACAACTTCTTGCAGTGAGAGCTTGCCTTACATAACAAGGAAGATGCATTTGGCAGGGTAGCTCTTAAACAAACTAAACTTTATCTTAAAAGTGACTATAGAAATAAAAATAAGAGATAGTGGAAATAGTGAATTCCAAGTTGTAAAGGACCTAATATACCATACGAAATCCAGTTGGATATAAACAAATATATTTCAATGTTTTCCCTCTTTCTAATGTCTCAGAAAAGTCAGTGAAAGCAAAGTGAGTTTCATAACTGCTCTAAATTGCTGGATAGTTACATCTAAGTAATTCAGAGCTTTTTCACAAGCTCTAAAAATTCTTTCACTATAGATTTGTAAGAGATGACAAAGTAGAAAGGGATATAAATCTTGGGTATATTTTTTACCTTGAAATTGTTTTTGATTTCATATGCTGAAAGAGAGAAACAGACAAGTAACAGCAATTTGGGATTTACCTTCTAACTGAATCCCAATTTCAATTAATTAACTGGATGAAAAAGGCAGTTTTTTTTCACTAGCCTTCATTTCCTGCAATCATGAAATAAAGTGTTGACCAAAGAAAACACAAAGGTTAGAGTGTCAGAGTAAAAAAACAACTATTACAGAAGGACAGTGTTTCATATCTATTATGTATCAGGAGCTTTATAAACAGTTTCAAAAATTTTCACAGCAATCTTGAGAAAAGGCAGTGTCTCCATTTTGCTAACGAGGAAACTGAGGTTCAGAGAAGTCCCATAAGTTCCCCAAGCTCATATACATGGTAAATGGGAGAGCCGGGATTTGAAACCAGCTCTAAGTGACTGGGAAGAGAGAGCCCTCCAACCTCAGGCTCACACAAGTTAAATAAATTGCTCAAGATCCCACTGCTAGACTAGGCAAGTGATGTTTCATGATACTAAATACTCTGTCCCATTAGGAAAGATGTCTAATTTTTCTGGGCCTCAGTTTCCTCATCAGCAAAATGGCGTAAGTCATGAGTAAAGCATAGTGTCTGGTACATAAAAAGTAATCAACAAATATTTGTTTTCCAAAATTCAGTATTTTTAAAGGACTGTCAGAGTAATCTTGAGAAGACATGAATTGTTATTTCCATTTTACATATGGGTATATACTGATACCCAGATTATAAAAGGGAAGAGAAAAGCTAACAGGCTTATTCAATAACAGGCCATGATGTTGATCGTTGTGACGAAAAACCTGTGCTCGGTTTCCATCCAAAAGGATTAATTTTGCCTTGCAGTCATAAAGTTAAAATCAGCTATTATAGAGGAAATACCAAATTTCATTAATAAAGAGGATTTTAGAAAGCCCATGGAAAATGTAACAATGATGAGAAACATACATCTTTGAAGGGTGGTTTTAAAGCAATATTTTTTCAAATCTTGGGCAATAAATAAATAATCTCTTGAGATCTTAATCAGGCCCATGATTCAATAAAATGGAAAGCTAAATGATACAAACCCCTTCTACAAAGATGCCCATATACATTACATACATTTAAACTATCAAGAAAACACGACTGACGGTGACAATGGGAATGGACGTCCAACAAACTCAACAGTCAAGTCCCTCTACAGTGACTACAGCTCTAGGGAAATCCCCTTCGCTTCCACAAGCACTGAAAGGCCCTCACTCTCTTCTGAGGAGCTGCCTGCAGCTTTTCTTTAAAGAACTAAATGGCTATGTGCATGTGTGTGCAATTAAGAGGTAGCCTTGATTTCTATTTTGGAGAGTATGACGCAACTTGCCAGAGTTTTAACAGTAAGTAAAACTGGTAAGTTCATGTCTGGGGATAAAGCTACACAATGGTACCATTCAGGATAAAGTCACTGACCCCATTTAGGTACTAAAGACTACAGTCCGCAGTCCCTCTCAATATTGCACACTAGGGGCTTTGGTATGGTGAAGGCATTCTCCGATCAAAAAATGCAGTTACCCTGACAACAAGTAACGGCAGGGATTCTGCATTCTAATCTGACACAGCTAGACGATGGACTTAAAGTGGAGCCAGCAGCTGCTAGCTGGCTGTAGGACGGGCAGATGTTGGTTGCAGCATCCAGTATTCTCTGCCACATGTGGGACCAGATGGAGCTTCCACATAGACCAATGCGTAATACTTCAGAACTCTAACACTGAAGCAAGAGTCCTACTTTTTAGTCAACGAATGCTGTTTTCCACAGACCTAAAAGTCATGTTTTGAGGCTAAGCCAGCAAAAGTTTGCAACATATTTATTTTTAAAGTACACTATCTTCCTCAGGGAAGAGTATACCAACAGGAAAATTATCAGCACTGGGCAAGTTACTTAACCTCTCTGGATTTTGGCTTTCTCATCTGTAAAATGAGGAGAGTAACCCTACCTACTTCCCTGGTTTTATTATGAGGATTGATAATCCACAAAAGAGCCACAGTGCTCTCCATAAATGCTGTCTTATCATCATTTTGGCGTTTAAGCACGTAAACAGAGAGGTTGCCTCCTAGCCATCCTTACCATAAGTCCCCACCTACCTAAGATGCATCCAGATGTACTTTCCCCAAATTATCCTTCCCACACGGCATGGGACTGTGCCCAAGCCTTCAGAGCACTCTCCTTTCTTGTTGTCTCTACTGCCTAGACGATGCGGCTTGACACAAAGCTTCACCTGCTGGCTTGGGGGTTTCTCTATTACTCACGCGCGCATCTCTTCTCCTCACCTGGACTGGGAGGTCCTGGGGGTGAAGGGCTACGTCTTATACTGCCTTGTACATATCGGACAAAAGACAGAGCACGGAGCGCTGTCCGAAGCAGCACTCACTAGATACTCCTTGACTCCTCTTTGCGATTTAGAGGGTAGTGTGCAGGGATGTTTCCAGCTGATTAAGGCATGTAGTGCATTAAATACACATCTGATTTCTGAAGCACACCACAAAGTGCCTCTCCTACATTCTCAGGAGTTCCTCATGCCAAGCTAAAGGCTGAGAGGTTATGGGCAGTATTTACATATTTACTAAGAGTTATTTACGTGGTCTTGCTTTACAAAATATTTAAAATTCCACATAGAGTAATTCAGTGAGACTTCAGTGATGAAAAGATCTCTCTTTATTGGTAATGGAATGCATTAAAAGTCAACAAGGTGGCCTTCAGTATAAAATTTCTAGAATGGGTCCATTACCTTATAAACATTAATGTATAGAGTTAACGTCGATGTATATGTTTCACTAGAACATAAATCTTTTTCCCTTCCCAGAAGAAAGTATCCCTTATATCTGAATTAGTTCATGTTGAAATTTTATAATGAGAGTCAGCTGTGGTTCCAGGAAACAGCTGGTGTTTTTGCCTCTCCACTTCCACGAAGAAATATGCAATGCATCAAGGAATAAACTATCGCAAAACCATAAAGTGCTTAAATCTTCTTCATGTGCAGAAAACTAACACTGTATTTCGATAGTATGCTCGACTCTGGTTCAGTTTTTATAATATTTGTTGAATAAAACAGTGTATTACTATAAAAATATGTATTGATGCTATGATATGAAGGGCATTTTATTAGATGCTATAAAATATAACTTAAATACAGTCTCCTGGGAAATTTAATAAATATGAAACAGTGACTCTCAACCAGGGAGTCTGAATCAAGACCACGTGGGGAACTTTTTTAAATGCGAGCAGTGACCACCATCACTATAAGGACCTAGACTCCATCCCTAAAGATTCTATGCAGATGACTCTAATGTGCACCCTAGATTACGAATCAAGGAAAATACAATGACTCAATGAAACAAGACTCAACTGTAACATTTTTGATATGTGAGTGTAATATTTTTCTTCATAAAATAGATACATTATTAAATTCATGTATAATCTGAATTTTTGATGTAGAAATACATTCATTTTAAATGCACCGAGAGGTTTGATATTTTAAAGAGTACAACTGTGCAGCCTTTTACAATTTGATGAGGGTTATCTAAAACTGTCCTTTGATTTATAAGTTTTATAAACTTGAATAGTAAATATCTCATTTTTTAAGGTGAGTTTCTACTACACATATAATTTTTTCTGCTAATTACTAAAAGTTCCATTCATAAAAACTATAAAAAAACTTCACTGTTGCATCAAAAAGGAAATAATGGATGTCTTCCTGTTTTGATAAGTATATGATTTTTTACATTGAAAACATATCAAAATAAAATTTGCATGTTATATCCCACAGGAACACAAGAGAAATTATCTTCATTCCTCTTAAAATTTTTTAGGATAATCTGTCAGTACAACTTTTTAATAAATTTTATAAATTTGTAAACATAAATTTATAAGTTTATTTTATAAAGTTACAGTTTTGTTAATTCTAATATTAAAGTCGTAGAATTTTAAGGGTTAAAGATCACTTAGAACAATCACTCAGTAATAAAGAGTCACAGTTGTGAATTGCACGACTGACACGGACTCGGTCTTGTGCAGAGCACTGCGGTGCAGCCACATTGCCTTCCAGCTGACGGGTGGGTAATGCAGGATCAGAAGCCGCACACACAGTCTGTCCTCAGACCACTCCGAGATGCCAACACTTCTACTTCTCTCTCCAACAACATAGCTCTTCCTGTTTTTATGATACTTTTCTCCAGGCATTTTACCATAAATTTAACTTCCAAATGAAAATCTTAGTATTTCTTCTCACAGGTTCCTTTTTATAAGACCATTACAGGGAAGGGGAATAAAATAGGTCATGACCATTATTTACACTTAACTGCAGAGTACTGTTAACTCAGCCTACACAGAAGGCCAGGGGCTGGTTTCCAATGATCCTTATGTTACAAGACGTGTCCAATAAGATTAGCTCTTCCCACTGAAATTATTCCCAGTTCCTTTCTCCCTGACATCATCTCTAAGATTTAACATTCTGTGCCGTTTTGTAGCCATATCCATAATTTTTCACCTAATCATCTTAACTCTAATCTTATTTAAATGACTTCCTACATCACAAATGAAACTTTCTATGCATCACCACCAATGAAACTTTCTATGCGTCATCCCTTGTTGATGAGCCTTTCCAATCCGCGAGAGTGAAAACAGTAGGCCTCTGTGTACTCAAATGCCACCCCATGAGGTCTAAGTCAGTTCTCAGGATCTTTGAACTGGTATCTCTGAAGGGTTCTGGTGGGATCTGCTCAGGTAGCCCTCAGCCTATGCCTTGATCCTCTAGGACCCAAAAGTAGGCTGGGCTCCGAAAAGCTTATTCAAAGGGCCAGTGGCTGGATATAAGCTACCAGACATCTCTTACACAAATTATTTTTCACTGTAGCGTATATCATCTAGAAAAACCATCCGGCGTGTCCTAGCAGAATTGGATAGAGAAAGTCCACTGGTTTTCCTCAGAAGATCTGCGTTCCATCTTGACTCTGCTTCACAGAATCTGTGCAACGTTAAGCAAGTCACCTATGCCTGCTACACCTCAGTGTGTTCATCTGGAAAGTGGTGGTAATTCAGCTTACTCGTGGGAGGCTGCAAAAATCTAACAAAATAATGTGTTTAAAGTAGCAAAAACTAGGTATTTTACCAGCATACTTCCCTGTATGTAAGTAAAAGTCATTCATATTTTAATATTACCATACTTCTTAATTCTATTGTGCCATCCACAACTAGAAGACAACATAAATATCTTAATACTCTTTCAATAAAAGTGCTGTTAAATTATTTACCCATTTTATCGGCAATAATTATCAAAACAGCCTGCTAATGCTTTTCAATTTTGTCATCCAACCTTTTTGACTAGTTAAAAAAGATGTACTAGGTAGGGGGTAGAGTTGGGTGGCAGAAAAACAACAAAGAAAAATGAATACCTTTGTATGTCTGTTGAAAATAGTATTACTTAAGGCCACAGAATGGCAGGCTAATGGATTACCTAAGAATGTGAAAGAATATTTCCCAGAGGATAGTCACCAGCTGGTTTTCATCCTCGCTTAGACAAGAACAGGAGGAAATGAGCTTAAATTTCATTTGGTTTAGAATAATGGAAGCAAGCTATGAAATCTAATTCCCAGGGAATCTTTTCTTCAAAATAAAATAGAGACATACTGCCTACTGTAGTTTCAGCATGGCCCTGACTCGAAGAATAAGAAAATATTGGTGAAGTTTCAGTTGTCCATCTCTATAATCCCCATCAAGAGAAGAAAACAAGCCATCACGGTCCTGTTATACAACAGGTGTTTTCACTGGTATTCATTTCATTGTCACTGGAAATGACTTTTCCACCCCTCAAGTGAAGATGCAAACTCTGAGAGTGTAGTTTTCCCAAGGTCACTGAGCTAATGAAAAGCAGAGACAGAACACAACCCCCACCTGTCTCCAGGGCCCGTCCTGTGCACTGTACCAACCTACAGGCCACGTCACCCTGGCACTCTTAACTGCTGTTCTTCTTTAAAAATGACATTACTTCCAACATTTAGATTTATTTATTTGTTTAGATTATTTCCAAGATTTAGAGATACCTGAAAAGCAACATAAATTGGGGACATATCTAGTACTTACTGAGCTACCTAAGATATGCTGGACATGCCAGAACTCTGCAGGTACCCTCTCATTTGATAATGAGAGTGACCATTTGAGACAAGTATTATTATCCTCATTTACAGATGAAAACCTAAGCCTCAGAATACATGCTAAGAGATGCCATGCCTCAGGAACTAAAGAAGGGGGCCTTTCAACTTCCAGGGAGGCAATGGGGTCCGAAGCACTTTCCCCTGGCAGGCCCAGGGATGGTGAGAACCAGCATCTCAGGAACTCGGACCACAGGGCAGCCAACCCCAGCAGACTTCACTTCTAGTTCTTAGCAAGTCATAGATATTTAGAAATAAAAAGAGCCAATTGAAATCATCTGGTCCGATCCCTTTATCTTACAGACAAGGAATTTGAGCACCAGGGCGAGGTTAAGTACTCTCTCTAGGGTCAGAAAGCTAATTAGGGACAGAGTTAGCAATAAATCACTTCCATGAAAAGACATGCTTTCAAAGTTGATTCCGTGACCTCGCACTCTCAAGAGGCTAGGGAGAACACCCATGTAGCTAGACAACCGCCAATGTTTCCGAGAAGTGGATGTAACCCAAGAGGATCTAGAAAGAACTTTGCAACACTGAGCATCTAAGTCAGCAACCTTTAAAATGTGCTAATTGAGTCAACTCATTATTGTTAATGGCAGTGTTCCTACCAACTTTTTTCTGTTCAGTTATAGTTTCAGTCACAGTAAATGCCCAAGTATTTTCATCTCTTCTCTAGTAGATAAAAGCTATATAAAATTTCAGATATACTTGGATATAAGGGTAAAATTATTTTGGTATTTATAAACATCATATGACACATTCCCAAGGAAGAGGGTTCTTATAGTTTTACAGCATAATTTTTTCTAGAAGATCAAGAGTCATCCATTTGGTCAATCGGTGACAAAATCCACAGATGCCAGTGGTAATGCATTGAAATTATAAATTTAATAACCAAATGTAGTGTTGCAAAGCATTTAAAAGGAACAGAAAGTGTTTTCACATGAGGCATACTTTGAAAGTTAATTTCTTTCAACATACTAAATAGATCTATCTAAAGATCCAAAGATTTGCCTTTAGGAAATATGGTTAAATTATTAATAGACAAAAGGGAACATTGATAAGCCGAGAAAACTTCTACAGAGTTGGGATGGAAAAGGGTGAAAACACAGACAACCATTCAGCCCGCAGTCAGTAGCAAACATCTACTAGTCTGCTACACAGTGAGGTGAGGCGAAACAGAAGAGGACGAGCACTAAAGCCGAGAGTCTGCGGATGCATCCTGATGACAAATCAAACTGCTATTTCCATCAGGGAAAAAGAAAAGGAAGAAGATACCCTGACAGAGAGAAGAGAGTTCTAAAAGTTGTCACATCACATAGTTTGACACTGAGAATTGCCACGACTTACAAAATTTAACCCTGAAGTCTTACACATTTTCAGAAATAGAAACCTTCTATTACACTTGACATTTCAGAATGTATTAATGCTAGAGTTCGCCACTTGACAGTATCTTTTATTTAAAAAAAAAACAAACAGGATTGAACATAACAGGGAAACTGGTCATCACTGCCCATGCAACAGAGCATATAAAGCCGAATGTTCATGCTACATGAACGGCAGAGGAAAATCAATTTTTGAATGACTTCCATGGCTCTACAGTACTCTGGCTTCAAGGTCATTTCATGGTTATTCAATGTCAATTACGCTTTGATTTTCTTGTTCTAGGAGACAGTCCCTAAATTAAATCGTTCAGATTGACGAATGCCACCAGCAAAGAAGAAGAGCAACATCTCATCTCACGGCAAGAAAGATGTCCTCTTCAGTAGCTAACCTACAGCACAGCATATCCCTTCCTGTGTCTCCTGACGAAGAGAGAACGATGACCGTGTTTGCTTCACCTCAACCTCACATTCCTCCACAGCACAAAGTTCTCAAGGTGGCCTCCTGAAATAAAACGAGTTGCCATCTGGGTTTTATTTGGGACTCTGACTGTCTAGAAAGGGTTGGCTGGTGTGGGATCCCTCAGCAATGCAGAAACCTAACAAGATGATCAACAGATTAGCAACTGTATATTGCTAGTGACATATATAATTTTACTTAGTTACTTCATTTAACCAACACCATGTGCCAAACTGTTCTAAATACTTTCCAAATATTAAACTTCTTTGATTCACTTAATAGTCATAATAATCCTATTAGGTGAGAACTATTAGGCCCATTTTCCAGATGAGTCTGAGGCACAGGACAGTAAACAATTTTCCCAAGACCACACAACTAGTAAGAGTAATCCTCTCTTAAAACCCAGCAATGGTCAAACTTCAGGGTGATGCTCTACCCCTTCCTGCGCCGCCTCACTACATAGTAGTTTTCAGTGAAAAGTCATTCAGAGAGCAACACTGAAAATAAATGGCCTTATCATAACAGTTGGGTTTATTAAGAGTTTTCTGTGTCAGACACTGTGCTAAGTGCTAATAAAACTTGAAAAAAAAACATTGCTATTAAATCTTCAGTCTAAACAACCCCATAAGGAAGGTACCATTCCCAGTGACACGATAAAATAGAGCTGTGAGGGACTAAGAACTTTCTCATGGTTAAATGACTAATAATGGAAAGAAAGGATTCAAACCTGGCCCGTCAGAGCCCAGAACCCACCTACCATGCCATGGGGCTCACCATCTCCCTGTGAGAAGCTGGTCCTTTTCGGGGAGACGACCAAGGATGATGATTCGACATGGTGTTTTTCTTTTTTCTCCTCTTTAACATAATAGGCCATCAACAACTACTTATTAAATTGACTAAGACACATCACATTTAAACAGATGAGTCAGGAGTTTTGTTTATCTATGAGGAGACTTCCCTAACAACAAAAGCTCCTTAAAAAAGGCAGTGTGTTAAACCAACTGATAACGCCAGCTTCTAGCAGAGCATATCCAATTATTCCTTTAAGTTGTGATAACCATATTACTATTTACCAAAGAGATTAGAAGGAATCACTTTCCCTAAAAAAATTTTTAATTTTGAGTAAAGTCACATATTTGGCAAAGCTTAAATAGGGTCACACTTAGACATGGAGAGAGGGGCTAGACAGTGGGTCTCACAGAGACACAGAGACGATCTCATAGAGAAGTGTGGGTTTAATATAAATTACCAAGAATTTTCTTTTTTGCAACCTCCACATCCATCATCTGACTATACAAACATTTTCAAGATAATTTAAAACATTTTTTTTACAAGAATCAAAATACAAATCAAGAAACTGGAATCACAAGTGAATTGGAACCACCAATAACTTATATCATAATTTCATCTTTCCTGCAGATGAAATTATTTATCTTTGTCATTTTATAATTTTAGAAATTATTTACCTTATTATTTCAAGCTTTTAGTACCAAATAATTTTTCATGTGATTAAAATTTAAATTAAAAATGTAATTAATATTTTGAATTTTAGCCATTCCCATTAAATATATTCATGATCAATACACTGATATATTTTGTTGGTCTGCTTAGTAATAGCTATATAATCATGCTTATTACAACTACTACATGTATGTTGGGCAGTACCATCAACGTTTAAACTACACACTTCCTTGCTTGAAATAGAGTCCACACAATGAATTGATTTCTCGCAATACTCCTGTAATCAATACGTTCTTCAAACTCACTGCAAATAACACCCCACACAATATAATATAAAAGCAATATTCTTTTTTTCCAAGAAAGTGCTTTTGGTTTGTATCAGAGAAGGACTGAGGCTTTGTGAGTCAGCGATTTGTGGGACACAAAATAAGGAGAAGCAGTTCGCTGATGGTTATTCAAAACACAGTCTTTGATGCTATGAAAAGAAGATACGCTTTTCTTAAATTATTAGAAATCAACTCTGCTAAGGAAAAGAGAATGGAAATTAGATAATTTCTTAAGGTAAGTTCTAGATCTATGAATTCTACTTCAGAAATTTATTAAAAACTTTATTGTAAACTGGCGTAAACTGCAAATTAAAACTGTTTTTTTTTTTTTTTTTTGAGGAAGATTAGCCCTGAGCTAACATCTGCTGCCAATCCTCCTCTTTTTGCTGAGGAAGACTGGCCCTGAGCTAACATCCATGCCCATCTTCCTCTACTTTATATGTGGGACGCCTGCCACAGCATGGCTTGATGAGCGGTGCCATGCCCGCACCTGGGATCCCAACCAGCGAGCCCCGAGTCGCCGAAGCGGAATGTGTGCACTTAACTGCTGTGCCACGGGGCGGCCCCAAATTAAAACTGTTTCGGAAAGACAGCCTCAAAATGTATTCAACTTATATATTTTGAATTTATTTTCCCTGGAGAGCTTTCCTTTGGTTTTTGTTTTGAATTATCCTAGTTGAGTTCATTTTTGAGTTAAATGTTTCTTAACACTCAATGAACTTTAAAATGCTTTTGGGTTTAAGAGCAAGCTCAGGAATCTATCCTATAAGTGGTATTTTTAAGTAATTATAGAATTTTACATTCTAGCCACCGGCCCTCTGACCCTGCAATAACACACGCTTGTATGAGCACCGCTCATCTCTGACCTGCAGCCCCTCCCTCAAATCCCCAGCCCCCGCCCCCGCTCGCTCAGGATAAAGAACTTTCCTCATTTTATAGACCTCCAGTCATTGCACAAACTGCCCCAAAGCCTTTCCCTAAGTCACTGAGATCCCTCTTGATACCTAGTGAAAACGGCAACGTGAACCCAAAGGGACTTAATCCTAAGCCCGCCCTTGGATAACAGATGCCCACATACCTGAGTATTTCTGTGATGGGCTCGTGAGGGGAAAGCCAGCTAAGAATTCTTAGCCAAGGTACCAAGCAAATGTCCTACATAGAGGGTCAGAACATATATTGCCCTCCTTCAATTATTATTTTTATTTCATTCAACTGAATTATTAGCACTAACAACGACAAGAATAAAAATGTATTAATGTTAAGTGGTTAAGGATTTCACATCTTAGCAATCAACGTCTGCTGAACAATGAATCCAGGACCTATTTTGTGAAACATTTGCTTTCCTTTCTGAACCTATAGTTTTACATTTGTCCCTTAAGGCAGGTTTCAATTAAATTTACTGCAAATGACACACAGTAATATGTGTCACACAGTATATATAAACACAATATTCTTTTTGCTAAGAAAGTTGCAGTATTCTTTTTCATTAGTGTAAGGGAAGGACTTAGGCACTGTATTAGGTAAGACCAGAATTCACATTCCCCTTTCACACAAGAAATAGAAAATAACATCACACAGAGGTAAGTAACTCACCCGTGGCCACATTGTTGGTAAGTCTTTTTTTTTTTGTTTTTGAGGAAGATTAGCCCTGAGCTAACTACTGCCAAGCCTCCTCTTTTTGCTAAGGAAGACTGGCCCTGAGCTAACATCCATGACCATCTTCCTCTACCTTATACATGGGGTGCCTACCACAGCACCGCGTTTGCCAACAGTGCCATGTCTGCACCCGGGATCCAAACCGGTGAACCCCGGGCTGCCGAAGCAGAATGTGCAAACTTAACCACTGCACCACCAGGCCAGCCCCTGTTGGTAAGTCTTCTGATTGCAAAAATATTCCGCAAATATTTAGGACTACTTATGAATTCAATAAACATCCCCTCAACCTGCTCCTCTAGCCTCTCTAAGTAGCTATGAGTCATTCTGTAAACAAAAGGCAGATCTGTGCCACTGGACAAATATACTAGAAATTAACAAATTTAAGGCATTTTATAGAATGTGTTCAGTGTTTCCATCTCTGCCAAAATGCCTGGAGGTCGGTAGGAAAAGTGTTATTACTGACCGCCTTTTACAGCGTTACCCAGAGCAACCTACCTGAGCACAAAGTGAATTAAAGAGTCGACCTGCGATCTGAACCTACATATTTCCCTCTAGATTCCAGAATCTAGAAGTTTCTTCCTTTCTGATATTTGCGGTGCTTTATTACACAGTCTGAGGGCTGACAAAAAGTTGGCAAACTCTGGCCTTCTGAAAGTTCACAGTATTTCATATGCACTATTTAATTCTACCTTCTTCTTTCTTGTGTCTTCGTCATGACACCAACAAGCCCACAGCAGGTTCTTTGAGAGCACAGATCACACCTTCAGCCTCTATGGAACTGCCAAACATTTCCCAACCCAGCGCCAGGGACCTGGAAGTTTTTTAAATACTTGTTCATTCACTAACTAGATGCAAACGGTTTAAGAGACCCATCCCCAAGGGAGCTGGGGAAATTATATGTCACAGGCAAATTGGGCTTATTTATTATCCAATTCTGTATTTTTTAATTGTGTAGGAATTCATTAATTTCTTGTTGTCCTGTTTTCAAAAAAATACCATGGGGCCAGCCCTGTGGCCTAGTGGTGAAGTTCACGCACTCCGCTTTGGCTGCCCAGGGTTTTGCCGGTTGGGATTCTGGGAGTGGACCTAGCACTGCTCATCAAGCCACACTGTGGTGGCATCCCACGTAGCAGAACCAGAAGGAGCTACAACTAGAATATACAACATGTACTGGGGGGCTTTGGGGAGAAAAAGAAGGAAACAAAAAAGATTGGCAACAGATGTTAGCTCAGGTGCCAAGGCTTAAAAAAAAAATACTGTAACAGTTATTTTTATGACAATATCCAGTATTTTCAATGAAGCAGATACTCTCAAACAATACTGGTGGGGAATGTAACCTTTCTGGATATAATTTATCAGTATGCAAATATATTATTTTAAATTGAAATTCCAGCCATTCCAATTGTACAAGCGTTGCCTAAGAAATAACTAGAGGTGTTCAAATGCATCCCTAACCTTTTACCTGTAACATGTAAAATGAGGAGACAAAACCCAAAATGCTAGCTACAATGCAAAATACCAGCTACAACCCAAGGTTTCTCTCTAAATTCCATGACTCTTAAGACAGTCTGTGGCTCACACAAGCCAGTTCTTTGTTCTTTAAATAAATTTCATGTAATTGAAAATCATTTTGAAACTTTTTTTATCGTTTTTATTTTAAAAGCAACAATTTCTCCTCAGCTGAAAGTAAGTTTAACCTGAGGGTGAGACACATACCTTTATGACATGATGCTTTTCCTGGAACACAGGAATCTTAAACATTTGGCACCAATATGTTGTACCTTTGGTTGGGATGGGGACCTGTCTTAAGGAAAAGGGAAGGAGGACACAGAGTCATATTCTGTTGACGTGCTATTACACACAATAATGAAAGTAAAAACTCTCATGCACTTCTTCCCATGAGCCCACCCCCACAATCATAAAACCTGAAGACACTTACGTCCTGGTTTACCAGATCAAAGTATGGAGTGGCTGCAGACAACACGTTGGTTTTCTCAGGATTCAATAAGCGCAGACTCCTGGTGCCACGGTTGGAGCCGTGGTACTTGGGACCGCCTTCTCCCACGTCTTCGTGGTGGTAGGCCCAGATCACCCGCACGGTGCTCTCCTGGAGACCAGACATGGGCGCCGTTACATCTCAGGAGAGCACTTCCCCTACCACTGAGCTGAGTTTAAAGAATTCTATTCAAAGCAGGATATAGAAGTGAAGAAAGGAGAATAATGACGTTTAGAGTTCTCAATATGGCCTCTAACATTAATGGTGTGAATCTGATTAAGTCATTAGGTATCCAGCTAGACAGGTTTCCTTTTGGAAGAAATCTTCTCTCTCAGCATGCAAGAATTATGTGTTCCAAAATAGAGGGAGGACAATCGACTCAGTGGTGATGCTTTCATGCCCACGGCAACTGTAACATCATGGTCATGCTAAAACTCCAAACCAGGAGCTACCCAGCAAATACTCTTATTAAGCAGCAGAGATTTTGGAAAATTAAAACCTGTTTTAATGCCACAGAATATTTTAGGGAAAATAAATAATTCTATTTGTAGGAAATAAATAAATAAATTCTAATTTTCAAATTAGTTTCCAGGTCAGGACTTTTCCTTTCACAGTACATTTTCCACAGGCACTAGCCCAGCCACACGTACGAATTTACAGAAATTGCAAATACAGGAGAAAGTTCTGATTCTGGGTTTGTTCATTATCCTAGACTCTATTTATAGTCATTTTATGAATCCTGGGAATTTCCAAGGAACTAGAGTATCCTAACGTGGGAAAGTACTGTCAGGTGAAATTGGTTTCCATTGAGCAACCAAGAGAGATTGCCCAAAGCGTGGGGATGGAAGGAGTTGGGGGGGGGGGGGGCGGTTGCTGGGGTATAAAGAAATTGTTCAGTCCTCCGACAGATAAAGGTGTCTTTGCCAGATCTTTGTAAGGAGAACTTTGAAAATAAATAATAAAGCCAAAGCTATTTATTTTAAAAGCTATATTCTTTCTTAATAAGTCAAATGACTATAATTGTTATTCCAATTAAAGTATAATTGTCCTGTATATGACATAAAAAGTGATTCACGCCTTTTCATGTTTTTTTTTCTTTCTGTTTTACTCTTTATGCTGAATGTTAATCAAAACTACGTCAGATTTTTACGCTCCCATTTTTAAAGCTTTCATTTACCAAGTAAAAAAGATAATTTTATTGTTCTACACAAAATGAAATTGATCCAAGAAATTCATGCAAACTTCCAAAGCACCACATGAATTACATACTCTCTAAATATTTACTTTGCATATACATAAAGATATTAATTTTTGCACAAAGTCTGACAATAAGAAATCCTGTGTAACATGTCGATAGGCAATTTTAATGTCTATTACTGATCTTGATTTTAGAAATTTACAAAAATGAATTAGTTACAAATCAGATGAATTATATCCTAATATTCAGGAACGTAATTCCCTCTTGTGTAATACTTTTCTTTCAACATTTATCTATGGTCTATTTTCAGACTTTATAGAGAAGAAGCTAGAAGTCTTTTATAGGTAAAGTCACACACACTTGAAACAGCTCTTCAGAATTTTAGGTTCACACAAAAACTGCCTTAACTGAAATTTATAGCCTTAGATTGTTTTCGTGACCTCTAAAGAGAATCCAAAACTATTCCAAAACAGACCCTGTGCCTTTGTTGTCAAAGGTTATTTTTAAATATTTGTTCCTTTTATTCTGTAAAGTGTTTCATAACCGTAAACGTGCAAGTTGTTCACGCACGCCTCGCTCACAGGCTCCTTACCGTCAGAGTTCTGTCGTTGACGTCACACGTATGCAGCTCTCTGGTAAATTCAATTACTGTGTGTGTACTATTTTCCATGGCATATTCTAGGTGGTAATCTTGCTGAGTGTCTTTTTTCAACTCTCTGTTTGCATTTGTAAAATAATCCTGTGGAAAAATATGGAAAAGAAAATCAGGATATCCTAAATTCAGAGTGAAAAGAATTTAAGTGTATTTTATAGGACCTTAAAAAACCAATTCTGGGTTTGCTTATTACAAAATCCTGTCTCTATAGACATTTTTGAAGTCCTGGGAATTTTCAAGGGGCTAGAGTATCCCAACTAAGCAATCAGTTCCCTAGGAAGTTGGTCCATATTTGGACTTCTGGCCCTTCAGGAAAATGTGGCGAGAATTTATAACGTTGTAGAGCATCCAAAGAGATGGAAGGAACAGACATTCGAGATCACCGAGGACTTTACCTTCCTCATCAGACAAGCGAGAAGAGAAACTTCCACACTGAAATGGCTTGCCCCAAAGTGAAATAACTGGTTTGTGACAAAGCCAGAACCACCCCAAGGCCAGCACGTTTTCTGCTCTCACACCAGGAGGAGCTTCCTTTCACTGCCCCTAAACCAGGGGAGACCATCTTGAGGGTACAGGTTGTTTCAGTGTGTGCTTTAATGGCATATGCTTATTAAAATGAAATGCAATGGAAAATACGGGATGTAATGAAACTACTTGAATTGCAAGATATTGAAAAACTGGGGAAGTTTTGTTTTTCTGGGTCAGCTATAATTTTTGTACCAAGCTTGTTCAGTGGTTTACAGATCGCTTCTGGGAGGCACACAGATGCAATGACAAGGGCATGGGCTTTGAAATCAAATGATCAGGACCTGATCCCCAGCCCTACCCATAAACAGCCTTGAAGAATGGTTGAAGTCAAATTCTGTGAGCTTTCGTTCTAACATTAGCAAAATGGGGATAATATATACCTATTTTATGGATTTTGAAAGATAAATATGAAATAGTATTTGGGGGAAAAAAACTGCCTACTATGGTTAGTGCCCATTCAATGCTAATTTCTTTCCCTCTTTTGCAATATAGTTTTGTTTTCAAGCGAATTATTTCCCTATGCCTTTTACCAGTAGCGTACTATGTTGAGAGTTATAAAACTCATGGTGTTAATTTTCATCACTTACAGAAGACACAAATTTTGCCTTAATTATGCTGTTTTTCAGTACATAGTTACGTTTTATTTTTTAAAAATCACAAGAGATATTTAGAATATACATGCTGAACATAATTGTAATTATCCTTACGAACATTAAAATTACATTTGAAAAAATGGTTGCTATGCCTGGCAAAGAAAATACAGTATACAAGAAGAAACCTTCAATTGTCTGTAAGCGTCATACTCAAATGGACGGCATTTGGCACTTTTATTCCTGGTACTGTTTTTAAGGTAGCTATCCAGCGTGTGTAAATTTGACCTCCAGGGTACCAGATTTAGATCTTGTTCAAACCCCACACTACTGGCGATGCACACAGCCTAACCTTCCTTCCCTCTGGTGACAGCCACAACTTACTGAGTACACACCATGTACCAGGCCCAGCTCAAGCCTGTGTTACACATATGTTAATACCCATACATGTATTAATTCATTTAATCTTCATATCCAGTCTACTAGATAAAACTACTTTCCTATTTCACAGACAAAGACACTGAAGCGCACAGAGTAGTTAATCATCTTGCCCAGGATCACACAGCTGGCAAGTAGCAAACCAGTATCCAAACCTGACAATCTGACTGGAGTCTGTATCCTTCTTCACTGTTCTACAGCATAGTGGCCGCTTCTGGAAAAGTATGGATTAATTTATATTTTTCTGCCTAAGAAAATATCAACATCAAGGGTTTTTGTTGGGTTTTTTAACATAAAACGTAGCTTTTCCTACTGCTAAAGTTGAGATTTTTCAAAAAACTTATTCTGAGAGCATGTTGTCATTGTGAAAACAATTCCAATGGAATATTCCTATGATCCTGTGATTTTCCCACTTTCGATCATCTAGATTTTCAACGTGTAAATGAACTAACAATGCCTATGGGCAAGGGGGGTTGAGAGGAACCAAGTGTGCTGTTACGCTGAGCTCACATTTCATTATAGGATTCCAGCAATCACGGTTTTTGTAAACGAAACGAATACAACACAAAATGCAATCAGTTCAAAGAGTAGAATAATTATCCTAGTCTCACAAATATGCTTCCAAAACCATTAGTCCCACAAAATACCCCGCTGGCTTGCCAATTTTCCATTTGTTCTATTTCCATTCATCAATACCAATTCCTCCCAGCTTTTCCACCTTCTTCTGGCTTTTCAGATAACTTAGCTACGAGAAAATGGGAGAAACTTTACTCAGGTCTTATTAAAAATCCCATACGATCACCCACCCTGTGAAAACCTCTGAGTGTTCAATATTTAGAAAAGACGGCTGCCAATTATATCAAACTTGTAGAAAAATGCGATCGTCTAAAAGAAGCTGATATCGTCAACCTTATTGAGGGAAAACATGAATGGATTTTATTAAAACTAAAATTGAAATGTGAAATATCCTGATGTCCACTTAGTTCCTTTACAATTTTTCCACATTTTCCCATTTTAGAGCCTATTTTGAGACATTATCTTCAGATTTGATCACATTATACCTTAACTATCCAAAGAGTATTGTTAGTTACATGTTTACTTCAGCTGGGCCCTTATTAATGCTTGGAAATCCAGGTGTTAATCTCTTGCTGTTTTCTCAGGAGACCTCCCAAGACAAATATTGCAAACCTTCTCTGTACAAGAAGTCAACATTTCCCCACCCTCAGCTTCTGATCATACAGCTCACTTTATTAGAGAATTTCAGTTATGATACATGAGAGTTCACATCTTACCTTCTTTCTATCCTAAATAATACCCACTTTACGGAGTCATAAAAAATAATCTAAAAGAAAGCAGAAAAAAAGAAATACAAAACAGCACACAGGACAAGCAGAAAACAAACAGATGTAAATGAAGTGGAAGAGAAATATAACAGATCCTACAGACATTAGAAGATGATGTAAAAAACTTGGATAATTTAGATGAGAAACAAGCAAAGTCCTTGAAAGACACAAACCAGAAAACTTAATCAGGAAGACAGGTACTCCGAATAGCCCTAGAATCTACTCACGAGTAAAAACCTTCCTACGAAGATAATTCTAAGCCACAGTGCCTTCACTTGGAATTTTACCAAACATTTAAAGAAGAGGTAATATCAATTCTTTACAAACTCTCCCAGAAGACAAAAGAGCAGGGAGTACGTCCCAACTCATTTTTTGATGGCAGTATTACCCTGATACCAAAATCAAAAACATTACCAAAAAAACTTACAGATTAATATTGCTCACGGGCTGAGATGCAAATTTTCTTAAAAGTAGCAAACAGAACCCAGAAATTAAAAAAAGATGATATAGGAGTCAGCCCCGTGGTGTAGAGGTTACATTCACATGCACCACCTCGTCAGCCCAGCGTTCGTGGGTTCGGGTCCCAGGCATAGACCTACACACCATTCATCAAGCCATGCTGTGGTGGATCCCGCATACAAAATAGAGGACGATTGGCACAGATGTTAGCTCAGGGACAATCTTCCTGACCGAAAAAAAAAAAAGATGATATATCATGACCACACAGAGTTGGTTCCACACTAGAAAATATATCAATGCAATTTACCAAGTCAAAAATCTGAAAAAGAATAACCATTTGATGATCTCAATAAATGCAGAAAAAACATTTGAAACATTCATTCATTCATGGTAAAGTCTCTCAGTAAACTAGCGATAGAAGGGTATGTCCTTAACCTTAAAAAGGGCATCTATAAAAAACCTGCAGCTAACATCATACTTAATGGTGAAAGACTGAATTCTTTCCCCCAAGTTTGAGAACAAGTGAACCCTGGGAACAAGGCAAGGATGTCAACACTCCCCACTTCCAGAAGGCCCCCCTGCTGACTGTTCACCTCTGGCAGTTTGTCTCTGTTCTTCCCATTCCCTAACTGTAGGCATCAAAGTTCTGTCCTTGACATCATACTCCCCATCTTCATATTTCATCCTTTTGGGAATCTCATCTACTCCAATAGTTTCCAGTCATCACTTTTGTTCAGTATCACATATCCAGAAGTCTGTTGGATAACTTCGCCTGGAAGTCTTATTATCATTTCAAATGCGATACATCCAAACTTGTATTCACCTTTTATCTGTAAGATCAGTTTTCCTGATTTTCTTTCACTACACTCCCATTCTCCCAGACATCCAAATTCAAAACCACAGTCTTCTTTAACTTCTTCCCCTATTCCTCACATCTCCACAGATAACCCTGCTCCAATCAGTCCGTCCTTTGAAACAACAGCCCACCTTTCACTTCTACTTCATGACAACTTCTCCTATCTCAGTTCCGACTCTATCGCCTGCATATTTCTGTCAAGGTCTTCCTTGAAAACCACTCCCAATGTGTCACTACATTTTATTTAACAGTGTATCGTACAAAGTTCTATAATTTAGATTCAAGTTTCTCTAAAATCTAGCCTACCCTGGTTTTCCAGGGTGTCTATCATCAGTCTCATCACGTGACCTCTGCCTCTTGTGAGTTTTTGCTTTTGTTGACATTCTTCCTTTCCATCTCCCCGACTCCCTTCACCCCACTGTGAGCGTCTCCCACTGATTCCAGCCATTGAAATGCCTCTTTCTCTTCCACACTCATGCTTCTGTCTCCTCTGTGAAGCTCTCTTTGATCATTCCAACTGGAAGTGATCATTCCCTCTTTGAACGCTTCCTCTTCTTTCTGCATTCCCATGTAGCGTGCAACATACTCTACACATAGCATGATCTTCTCAACCATGAGGTAATGGCCTAGAAACAAAAACTAATCTTGTTAATCCAGTTGTAAATTTGTACCTTTAATATAGTTGTTTATCTTGCAAGTGGAACAAAAAGAGGGGGATAACAGATTATTTTCCCACTTGCTCTCAATTATATTTACATATGGTTAAGATCCGGTGCTGAATGTGTTTAACCAGATGCTAGAATGAGTTCGGGTCTGCATGAGCTGCCAGGCAGACACATCTGGCACTGAAATCTGTGAACGTTGCTATGACCTTTTAGCCCCTAAATGGACATAAATCTTATGAAACTGACATCAGCATTTAGAAAAAAAGAGTTTATGCATGCAACAGCTCTTTGAAATCTTTTTACACTGAGGGTATTTCCTACCTTTTTTAAAGAAATAAGGGGGAAAAAACAGATCTGAAAGAGAAAGCATGTTTCAGAATGTTTTCTAATGTGAATTTATATCCTCAGTGCCTTAACAGAGTGACTTGCATATTGCAGATGCTTATTAACTATGTGTAATTTTAAAAGGAGCATCCTGCTAAGGATTTAGTATCCTTTTTGCTATATCTAAATAAAGGAATAATTTTGAAAATAAAAGACAAGAATCCAAGAACCAGCATGCGATATTCACATCTTTGTGATATAGGAATAGTTTAACTTGGTGGCAGAAAATGATCCCCAGCAGCACCTTCTGTCTTCCTTCAGCCTGGACTAAGAAAACACATGGACTATATTCAAACACGGTCTTAATGGTGTCAATATTATACAGTCAAAAATGGCATATTGGCAAACATTAAAAGCATAACTAAGTGAGGCGAGATCAGAGAAAAAGACGAAAAAAACATCTGGGTCCCCAATTTCCTATCATTCAACTATTCTTGCTAGGAGGAAGAAGAGAAGGAAGAGAGGGATGGAAGAAGGGAAAGGAGGAGGGAGGGAAAGAAAGCCACTCAAAGAACAATCAATCTTGAAAATCCCTCTCACGTAGACTGGCTAACCAGAAAAAGTAGATTCGGAGAGTTTAAGGGTTTCCTGCCAGTTTGACAAAGGGATACACGTTCCTAAAGTGGCCAATCACATGGACTCGTTATTTTGTTACTAGCATCCTCCAGGAAAAAAACCTGGAGAGTGAAATAGACAGTAAAACATGCACCAATTCAGAGTTTGAATATCAGTAACATCACCTAGGAATTTATATTCACAAAACCAATCTGTATAGTACTTATGAGACATTTAAGGAAATTTCCCAGATCATTTTTACTATGTGATTTTCACCTTTATAATTGGAACCAAAGGGTGCCCCTCATCCCCACTTCCTGTCTCATTTAGCGAATGGAGCCAGATGCAGCTCTACTGTCCATCCCACGATGAAGGCCATTCTTCTGCCATCTTCCTAGGATGCTTGATATTCCAGGACTTTTAATAGTAAAATAGGAACATCAATCAGAGTGCATGTTCAATTGTCATGGGCTGATGTCAGAGCCGTTAAAAAATCTAATTGTATGATGTGTGTATTAATACATTGTATACATTACAAATACAACATAAAATACTGACCAAAAAAGTAGGCTCCAATTAGGTATCATGAAAAATGCACTTTATGAGGGCAAGAGGGTTGAGGGATAATCATGATTCTGGGAGATTTTGTAAAAGTTTAAGAATAAAAACATGCAGATGTTTTAATTATGTAAATATAAAAGCTGATACACAGAAGTCATTCTTTTTCATACTTACTCAGTTTGAATATTCTGTAAAGTGAAATGTGAAGTAACGTCACCCAAGATAAGTGGCTTTAAGTGGACTTGAGTCATATTCGAACTCAGCTATCTGCATAAGATCAGCCTCAACAGGAGATGTCATTGAGGAATTATTTTTTGTTTTATTGTGGATTATTATATTCATCATGCACTTCGCTTGTTTATACTTTTTAAAGTTAAAATACTTCCTGGTATCCTTGGAAATCTGAGGTGATAAGTAGACTTCAGCAATAAAGTTAATCTGCAGTTGTGTCATAAATATATTACTCCTGAAACATGCTCACAGGATATGTTTTCTTTTGAACACTTTAGGCTTTGGAAAAAGCTGTGCAATGTATCTTTGAGGTTTCCCAACGCTGTGTGGCAACAGTCAAATGAGTTGGCATCAGCAGAAGTTGGCATTTGTCATCTAATGTCATAGTGCGGGTACTGACTGACACTTTCAAGCTAAGATAACAAACCTAAAAGGGTCGCTTTGATAATCTACCAGAGTGCTATGACCTCTGGTTTAAAAACATGATTACACAGATATTAAATTGGTTCTTACTCATTGTCACTCTTTTTCTTCTCTCGAATAAAATTTCTCAACAGAAAAGAGCTTTGACTGGTGCTGTGTTAAAGGGAATGAAGTGAAAACTCTTACGGGTGCAATAAAAGATAGGAAGAAATCCCGATTCAGCGTGCAGAACCGAACATAAGCACAGCTGCAGAGCGAACCTTGAGAAAAATGCTACCATCTGTCATCATTTTCCTCAACAGGTGCTTGTAGTTTTTCTTCTTTTTCTAAATCTCAAAAGCCTCATTACTTCAAACATTTCTGTTTGTGATATCAATTTCTATAACAAGTGTTATGGTGGCTTTAATAATATTGAGCACAATAATAAATATTTCTGTTAAAGAGTATCTTTGATCCTAAATGCTCATAAAACTGTATAAACAAACTAAACATAATCTTCAGATCGCAGTATAAGCTTATTTTATGACATTTCTTCACTAATTTTAGAAATTTGAGCAGAATGTCAAAACAGATGGGGCTCACCTTCCAGAGACCACTTCAGATAAAACTGAAACTCTCTTGGTCTAATAAGAAATCAGTTAAATAGCTACCAGAATGCGAAAATATGAACTCAGTTAGCTTGCATTCTGATGAGGGGCCCACCTGAGCAATCTGTTTATTCTTTAAATGCCACCTTCTGAAAATACACATCTCGAATTTTGTCCCACTGCCAATCATCCCATTTCAGTTTTCATGTAGAGGAATTGAATACTTTGTTATAATTATAGAATCATCAGATATAGAGTAAAAAAGTAAAATAAAACATTAATTTTCTATCTAGAGATCTATCTAGATCTAGAGATCTATCTAGAAGTTCTATCTAGAATGTCTGTCTAGCTAGAGATAGAGTCTATCTCTAACAATAAACTTCAGTGGAAAAATACTTTCAGATCTTACCACCCAAACAAGATGTTATTTTACCTTCATCTTATCCCATTGTCTTAATTTTTAAAAATTTTTTAGATGACTTCTGTTGACCGTCCATGAGCAGTTTATGGAAGGAGAAAATTTTGAGATGAAAGCTGGTTCCTTCCTTCCGCCCTTTCTTCCTACTCTCCTTTCCTCCCTACATATTTTATTGGGTGACCACTATTCCTCAGGCCCTGTGTAGGGCCCAGGTAACGTGATTGTACAGGAGAGTAGACAAAGTCCCTACTATAAGGAAACTTATGGTTTAGTTGGGAGAGCAGACAATTTTTTTAAAAATGTAAATAATAATATAACCAAAAATGTTTAGATAATAAGTACTCATAGGAAAATAAAACAGAGATTATAGAGAGGGACTGGGAAGGCTTCAGGTTGAATGATCAGAAAGTCACCACTGAGGCAACGACACCGACTCTGAGAAAGAAACTACAATTAGAAGCCAGTCGCGAAAAGTGTGGAGGAAGTAGATTCCAGAAAGAGAGCAGCTGTTGGAAAGAACCTGAAGGGGGACGGATTCACCCAGTTTGATGAAGCAAATAAAAGCCAGTGTGGCTCAACTATAGTGCCCAGGGCAGGTAGATGAGGTCAACAGGGATCAGATAGCCCAGATGTTGTGACGCCTTATAGGTCAGTGTAGGGAGTTCAAATTTAATACCAAGTTTATATAAAAGTCATTTGACCTTCAAGCAACAAGTGGCATAGTCTAATTGACATGAAAAAATGAGTGTGTGTGTGTGTGTGTCATTGTGGCTACCATGTAGAAAATGAAGAGAAGAAGGAAGAAGAGTGAAGTCAGAAGACAGGCATCATGCAGTGGTCCCAGCGGTCGAGCTTGAGCAGCAGTGGTGAAAGTGAAGGGGCGTGGGCAGGTTTTAGATGAAGTCTGGAGGAAGAGTCCGTTGAACCTGAAGGTGGGTTTTACATGTGGGGTGAAAGAAGGAGAGGAAACGAGGATGACTACTAATTCTTGACTGGAGCTACCAGGAGCTGCCCTTTACTGAGACTGGGAATCTGGGAAAGAAGCAGGTTGGGGGTTAATGAGGTTAAGTCTCAGATGCCTACCTACGCATCAGGTGGGAAGGGCAGGAGGCAGAGAATATGTAGGCTGATCTTAGATCAAAACAGTGCACAAACCAAGTTTCAGAAACTCACCAACTTTACACTCAGCTTTGCTCTTGAAGCTCTCCAAATTCTCCTCTTGGGTATATACCAGTCATAAAACATTCGTTTTCTTTATTATTTTCAGATTTCAAAACTAATAATATATTCATTATACATAATTCAAATATATGAAACACATAGTAGGGAAAGAAATGAAATACTCCTATAACCATTGTAATGGTTCATTGCATACCTATCCACAGAGACAAGAGCGCTTCTTGAGGCACGTTAAAAAACAATATAGACAGTTTCATAATTGTTAATGTCTTCCCTTCTATTAATTTCTTGAATAACCTAAAAGCATGAACATGGAGTGAAGTTATTTTCAGCATTACACTCAAGTTGGAAGACAACCTGAGGGATACCCGACCCTAGCTCCCACCAAAGGATTTCTCTCAAAAGTATTTTTTAAGAGATGGTGACACAGTATTTAACACCTCCAGTGACAAACCTCATGAACCTACAACCTCAGGGGCAACTTATTCAATTTTAATACGTCTGATTGTTAGAAATGCATTTCTTACACTAAGCTATAATCTTCTACCCTTTAGTGTATGTTAATTGGGTCTTTTTCTTCCTTCTGGAGCCTAATAGGTAGCCTCTAACCCATACTTTTCGAGGAAGACCGTCCACTACTTCAAAGATAATGATGGTGTCGTTTCTAATTGTTCTTTCTTCAGGCAAAGCAGCGCCAGCTCTTTCCTAGAACTCAGCTACCCCGATTTCCAGAGAGTTCAACCATTTTTGCAATCCTCCTTCAGAGCGCTCCAGTTCACCCACACATCCTTGAAAAGTGTTATTATTCTAGAAGGTATTTTCTGGTGTGATTAGCCTAGCACAGAGTACTACGTCAGTGTTACTTCCCTCGACGTAAACAGCAGAGTTTATAGTCTAATATTGCATCTGTGGGTTTAGCAAGCACATCTTTCGAGCTTAAAATGAAATCACTATTAGACCTTTTTCACATGAATTCCAATTAAATCCAATCTTACACGTTTTGTACATACACAACTAATTTTTTAACCAAGTGTTTTAACTTTATTTGTATTCTCAGTGAATTTTTAACTTTTAGTTTCCTTTCATTATTTTAATATAATCCCATCTTCTGAGTCTTCATTCTGTAGCCAGTGTATTATCAACATGTTTTGAGTATGCTTAAATTTTTGTGATTGTAACTAATTCAACTTTATTAGTCCATCTTCTGCAGGGACATCATGAGAAACCTTACTATCATTCAGATGGACCATTTATTTAATACCCCCAACTAGAGGTCTAGAAAATCAAATGCAAAAGAAAATGCAGTCTTGTCAGTATAATCTGTGTTTATGGAAACCATGCTCGCCTCCAGTCATTAATGATTGCAAAGTGTTCCCAAATCAATTGCTTAAATTTTGTCCTCGAATTTTCTCAAAAATTGTTATCAATCTCTCCCATCTATACATTTAGCAGCCATCTTTTGCCCAAGTTGAAAAGCTAGGATATTTGTCTCCATGTAATCTTCTGATAATTCTGACATTCCACTAAATGACTGATTCATTATAATAATATCTGGTGTTTATTGAGAACTTTCAGTGTGCCACACACTCTGCTAAGTGCTTTGCACGCCTATTTCATTTAATCCTCACAAAACCCCATGCATTCGATTTCATGGTTCCCTTCTTCCTAAAGGAAACTGTCACTTGGAGAGGTTAAGGAGTGTGTCAAGGGCCACACGACGAACCTGACTATGTAGCAGGCAGTTCTGGGGTTCACACCAGCACCGCCTGCTTTTAACAGCTCAGCAGGTATTTCTTGAGGACCCGCTAAGCACATGGAATTGCCCCTGTACCTCTGGAAGCTGTGGCAGCACTGACACGGTCATCAACTTGGAAACGTCCCGTCCATATCCTAATAAAATACTAATTACCCACCACCCCTGCTTCATTTCCCTTCCGCAACGACAGCTTTAGAGCATTTCACTGCTTGTTAGTAACCTTGGAGAACGGAGGAGGGAGGGGGAGGAGATCTATTTACATAGCTGGAAAGATGCTTGAGAATTTTTCCAAATATAACAGGAGTCCACTTTGTTACCATTAATTCTAACAAAAGATTTTAGAACAGAGAACTTCCCTTGGCTTAAATACAGGCTGAGAATTACCTGGGACCTTCCTCTAATAATGTTCCTTTGATGCCCTTTGACCATATACAACTTATAAAGTTTAGACTCTGCGTGGGCAGCTGTTCCTGCTGCTTAGAAAGACAGCAGCTAGGAGCAAGTGGAGAAGGGTGTGTAGGAATGGTAGAAGGCTGTGAGGAGGACAGAGATTTCTGGTTCAGCATATTTTGAGATACATCACTCCCCATACTTCTTCCATTGCCGCTCTTGTTTCGGCACCTACATTTGAGAAGATACTTAGAATCATTAACAAATTTGTTAAACTCATCTCAGAAGCGTTTCCATTCTAGGAAAACCCACTTTATTTCTGAATTTTACAAAATAACCTTAAATATCCAAGCACATAGAAGCCCTTGCTTCGAACATCAAATGGTCACTGTGAATTGCTGTGTGTTGAATCCTGCTTTGCACCCCCATGCCCTATGCCTGGAATCTCCCAAGCTTGTGTAGGTTGACCACAAAGTCACCTGATTCCTATAAAAGAGCCTGACCACACAAGGTGAGTAGTTCCTGAACTAGTGTGCACATTAGAATTGCCTGGGAAACTTTACAATATATTAATGGCTGTGTCCACCTCCCAGAGGTTGTGGTTTAATTGGTCTGGGGGAGGTAGAGGGGCTTCCTGGACAGTGGAATCTTTGGAAGACCTCTCAAGTGATTCTAACATTCAGAAAGTTTGGGAACTTCTGACAGAGAAAGTACTTTTCCCAGTTCTCAGTTCTCTCTTAGCTCTGCCTGCTCGTTACTGGACTGCAATCTGCCATAGCGTGGATCCATCTTGGCCCTGTCCAAAGGGATCTGGATGTCCAAGGCACCAGGAGGCCTAGGTGCTACATGGTTTCATCAACCACGAGTTTCCATGGATGAGTGGGTTTCAGTGCATGAACTTTGCAGGGGGAAAGAAGGCATCAATTTAGTCGTATCTAAGAAATTGAGATTTCACTTTTAGTTTGAAAATTGCCTGAGAGATGGAAATCTTCCCCAGACACATGTGTTTTTGTTGATCTAGCTTCTCAAAGTTTTTAGCTCTCTAACATTATCGAAGATGAGAAGGAACACAGAGTAGAAGAGAAAAACACTCACACCTATTATTAAGAAAGAAACTTCTACAAAATCACCAAGTCTCTAGATCAAAGTTTGAAAGACTCTAGTTGAGCTTACTAAACATCTGTGTAACAATGCCACAGAAATAGAAAGGAGAGCTCATGTGGTTCAGACACATTTGAAAAAACACTAATTATATTTCCTCCAGGTAGGCAGTTTCCTATATTCAAGGTCTACTCAGTTCTTTGATGCCCAGGCCAGATAATCTTTTTCATGGTATATAATACTTTGAGTTATAAACACTATGGTTAATCTCAAAAGACAACCTTTAAAACTTAGGACACTTGTTTCCCTTCATGTTTTGATTATAAGCATCCTAATCTGAAGCAGCCACACAGGTGCCCCTACCACATCACCCTATTTTAATTCTCTGCACAGCACTTACCATTTTCTGATATTTTCCTTGCTTATTTACTTTTCACCCCCACCAACTACGAGCTCCATGATACCACTGATTTCATCTCACTCAATGCTGTGCCCCCAGCATCTAGAATTGTTCAATAACAGTCAGTAAATATTGGTTGAATGAGTGAATGAACATTCCGACATTCTCCACCCACAGGTGAGCACATTACTGAAACAGTCACATGAAAGTCACAAATGATTCCCACGCTGTGTGACCTCGAGCCTCAAGTTTATACACATACAAAGTGGGAGAAATCAGATATTGACCTCCTAAGGCAAACATGAAAACTACATGAGATAACACACTTTAAGGACTTATAACATATGACATATATTAAGAACTCAATCAATGAAAAATCATATCATAGAAATGCATATCTATGACATTTGTAGTGGAACGAAAGTATTAAAAGAAATACTATGATTTTATTTTATCAATCTGTCTAAAAATGTATTTTATTATACATGTTCTTTCACTATTGAGGAAGAAAACTGGCATATTTTTATGTAAGCTGCTGCTTGCTTGCAGGGAAGAAAGTACACTGAACCGGGATGCAGAGGAAATGAATGTAGCCTGCTGACCTGTCTGGCCTCCAACAAGCCATTTACTAGGCTATCTATCTAAGGCTATCTAAGGCTCAGTTTCTTACCTGTAAAATTGAGGGGGAGAAGGGTAGTTTAGTAAATTTGAGGGGAATCAGCCAAACTCTGAGCTCTGAAGAGCACCAAGTAAATACCAAAAACATCAATATTTAACCAGTAAAAACAGAAGTTGTTTAAAGATTTTCTCATAATTTTTGGCTACATTAGATGAATAAGAAAGACCTCAATAATAAATTAAATTTGCTGTGTACATTAATGTATAGCACTCTGATACATAATCCCAATTTTACATTTAACAAAAATTATTCGCTTGAAGTTATTTTGGCAGAATTCTCTGCTTATGTGCTGTATGCTGTCCTTACCAGCAGCCTTTTTTTTTTTTTTTAATCTACTCTAGAATTTAACAAATTAAAAAGACATGGATTTGGAAGATGCTTCCTGGAGAAATATTTTTCTGTTTAAAAGTTCTATACTAGTTAAAGTTACAATAAACAGCATTGTGAAGCATCAATATGCAGTTTTTTAAAAATATGGATCAAAACATTTCCAAACACATGATGATGTATAATGAATTCATCTCTTTTGCCAGCAACTTTATTTTAATAGGGCTCTATTACAAATGATGAATCAATAAATCACGGTTCACTTTCTTTGCAGTGGACCGTTGCATCTCCTTGCAAGAATCCAGAAATATGTCATTGGTTGCCTGAAGCCTTGAACGTTGCTGGTGACCTCAGGTGCATTGGCTCTTAGGTCTGCCCGGTTCCTCAGGCTGGCATTACGAAATCATCTATTCTCCCAGGGAGAACCACACAGCTGAAGAGCATCAGCATGTGTTCGCACATGACACTGGCGCATGTGTCCGAATTACTAATGCACAAAGCATGAAGCTTCGAGAGGTCCCTTGTCATCTGGAAATTGGGGGGCGGGGGGGACAGGGACACTATAATCTGAAGACTTATAAATATCTCTTAACAAAGCCCCAGCTGAGCTGTGTCAGGGTTGCGCACTCTCTTCATCTTTCCCTTACAGCTTTCAATTTGCTTTCCAAACATTTCTTTGTTGCCGTTGGCTGGGGTGCACTTAAAAGAAGCACATCGTTAACCGCAAAGAATGCTCGCTGTTTTCTGTTGATTTCAAATCGGCTCCAAGCACTTCCTCAGCGAGCCGCCCCGCAGCAATTAGCCTGCTGCAGAAGACTTCTCATCACAGAAAGGCTTCAGTTTTAGAGGCAGCCAACAAGCAAGGCTGTAACAAATGATGACATATGTTTCAGCCTCCATTCACGAGTGATTTATACCCCCAGAGGAAGAGGGACTCAATTTTTGTGCAAATTCTACGGGCACGCCCGACAATGCTGCTCTCTTCTCTAACCCGCACAAACTGGGCATTCATCACCCCGGATTACTTTTCTCAAATAGGGACTCACAGTTGCTAAGTGGCTCCGGTGGGGGTGGGATTGCTCTGTGTCAAAAAGGGGCAAAGTACAAGGAAAGGACACGAATCCATCAGGGAAGTGAGAGCTGAGTTAACTCATTGAGACAAAATGGTGAGGTTTTCAAAAGCCAACGCAAAAGGAGAGACTGCGTCCCACCCCCACCCCTGGCAGTTCTGGGGAAGACAGTGTAGAAACTGACCCCAGCTGCATCCCAGGGGTAATGTTTCCCCAAGTGGAAGCCGCTCCCGAACAATTTATCCCATAGATTACATGGAGGCAGGCTTCACTTCACAACCACATTGCTCTCTTTTCTTTCCTATTTTGATTGTACCTGGTTATACACCATTTGAGGAACTATCTCCAGCTAGGGTCAGAGGGTTACAAAATGGGAAGGGCAAATTTCCATAATGCCTCCTCTCTGGGTACAGTAGTCTGTTGTCTTGAGGCAAGGAAACCAACATCTGATCTTTCCCTCCACACGCCTACAAGCAAATGTCACACTGCCCTCTGGAGGCAGTCTCACTGGGTCTAACCCTGAATTAGTGATGGCATCCATTGGACAGTATGGGTTGGAGAAGTTCAGAACTCTTTTTCGGGGGTGGAGAGGTGGAGGGAGTATGCAATAGGACAGTGGAGAAATTATCAAGTGTTCACTAACTTCTTATGAGTGGGTGGTGTGTGTGTGTGTGTGTGAGAGAGAGAGAGAGAGAACGAGGAAAAGGAAAGAAGGTGGACAAGTAAACATTGGCCCTCAGTCTCAGCAGTGTCAAGAGAGGGTGGATGCATGTAGGCAGGTACTCAAAAGTGGCGAGAGGAAGGCGACTGTGGCTAGTCAGTGAGGGTGGCTGTAGTAGAATGGGTTTTCCAAAGATGGTCACACTAATACACTCCATTCCCCTACGTCCCCTCTTAAATACAGTGAGACTGTGACTACAGCAGAAGACACATACGTGACTCAAAGGCTAACTTATGAAAGGCTACACAGTTTCCACCGGGGCCTCTTGGGATGTTCACTCCTGGGACCCAGTCACTCTGCTGTGGGGAAGCCGAGCAGCTACACGGAGAGGCCACGTTCCCACCACAGCACCGGCTGGGGTCTCAGCCAACGGCCAGCACCAACTGCCAGTCAGACAAGCCAGTGAGCAAGGCTTCAGATGATTCCAGCCACTCACCTCGGAGTTGACACCAAGTGGAGCAGAAAGATCTGTCCCCACCACGCCCTGCTCAAACTACAGATTTGTGCGCCAACTAAGTGTTGTCATTGTGTTAAGCCACTGTGTTTTGGGGTGGTTTGCCACACAACAACAGACAACCAAAACAACAGGCAAGGTCCCCTCTGACACTGGACAGAATATTCTTGGCACAGAAGAAACCTGAAAAGAAATGGACCTGCCTCTCTGACTTTCATGGATTTTCTTAATTTGGCTTGATTCTGTGTGGACCTTTCCTCTTGGTCCCAGATTAAGTCATTCATGAGCTGTATCTCAGCTGAACTTGTCTGTGTATGTGCGCTACATGGCGCTTTGTATAAGCCTGACCTGTGGCCAGTATTTAGTAATCAGAAGATTTTACTTACACACACAAAAAATCTAAATTTCTGTCTTCTCTCAAGAAAAACAAAACAAACAGGATCTGGCAATACTTGATTTACATTCCCACATAACAGTAGTTCACTCACAAAACCTCAGGTTTCCTCAAGGTCCCTCGGTCGCCCCTCAGTTCTCTGTCGAATTACATCCCGCCTGTTTCCCTCAGGCCCCATCGCTCTCTCACATTTGTGACCTGACCTCCACAGGCCTTTGGGTTTGTGACATCTATTTAGCCAACAATGGTCTACCTGGTTGGCTGGGATTCATTCTTATGTAGTTATCCAGGAGTTAACAACCTCCTGAAGAGTTTAAGATAATCAGAAAAATTAAAGTCAGAACTATAAAAGAATAAAATATATCTAAAGGTCAAGTTTTAAAAAATTAAATAAGAAAGTATGAAATGAAATACATGAAAAAAGTCACCAGGGGAGGTGAGTGGGATGTCAACATAGGTTATCATCATCCAGCTTGATACCATCTCCAACCATCAGTGGCTGCTGCACCTACATTGACGCCCCAGAAGCCAAAGTTTTTTGTTTCATTGTTTCTCGTAAAGTTTGTACTCCCTGGGAGTAAAATTACACGAAATCCAAAGTCGACTAATGGAATCACATACACTATGATGAAGAAGATATTTACCTTGATATAGGTGCTGATTATACCCTTATCATACCACGGAATGAAGAATCTCAAATAAATAGTTTCTAGGGAAAAGATTCAATTTCAAGTGTTGGAAAATGGAATCACCCAGCCTGAATGACCCAGATGGATACATTTCTTTGTATTTTTAGTCTTCCATATCTTTAATTTTATTAAAAAGGTTTTTAATGAATTGTCTTTCCACTTAACTAATTAGCATAATTTTACTGTATTTCATGTTCTAAAATGAGTAGGATGTATAAGGAAATGGAATATTAAAGGATCTCAGTCAACTGAAAATGATTGTATTTATACACAAAAATAAGGATTTTATTTCCTTAGGAATATAAATAGAGGGGAGAAAGCCTATGTCTTGCTTATTAAATATACTGGGAAAGTGTCCGTTTCTAAGTTTTATCTCATAGCAATATGTATTCACTTTTTACTTTAAGAAAGGTTCAAAATCAATCTAAAGACCTCTTAATTAATTCTTACGCAATCTCTGTGAAGAACCAGCAGCACTGTGAAGACACTGTAGCTTAACAAAGTGTCTGTTTACAGGGAACCCGTCACTGCATGATGAAACAGGACTCTAGCCCCAGCCTTTCATTTCATATCAAATTGGGTGGGCTTTCTAGAAATGCTACTTTTTGGGAAAAACAATATCAAGTTATCTTTGAAAGTACACCCTGCTTTATGAAATTACCACAGTACAATTTCCCATGTGTGCTTCAAAAAAACATGCAAAGATAGTTAAGGGGCATATTACAATCCCCACCCTAAAAAAACAAAAAGAGTTGGCTCAAATAGGTAGTTAAATAAAGTATTGTTACTTCATATGGCAAGAAAGTTATTCAGCCAGGGAGGCCTGTGTTTGGGGTCAAATTCTTGGTTTACAAATTTAATGTCTGAGATGCTGCAGCAGGAGAAAATTTATACATCAATGACTTCAACAGACTGCAATCCTCGTAAAACTTTATTTTATTGCAGCAGTAGAGTACTTATTTGGGGAGGAAAGGATTAATTTGTGAAAAAATCGACACCAGGGTGGTTTTGAAGTTTTTATTGATGTCATTTCCTTTGTTTCCAGCCAAAGGTAGCATTCAAATTTGATGGCATCTCAGTCAGAACGTTGTGGAAATCAAATTTAGAAGTCAGGAATAAATACTGAGAAATGCATTGTGAAATCCACCTGGTACATTGGTTTTCCCATCATCACAGCGTTAACACAATGCCACAACAGCCAGGAGTTTTCATCCGGATCAAGAGAGGGCTGGTTAGCACAGGGCAGCATTTGGATGAACTTTGATAAGTAACAAAGAGCATGCACGCATTTACTAAGATGTTATGTCATCTGGGAAAAGTGTCCAAATGCTGGTCAAGATCAAACAAACAAGATCAAAGAGAAAACCTAACTACCTTATCATTCAGGTCATCTCACGTCTTTTTTTTTTTTTTTTTTTTTCTTGTTCATAAAGACATCTATGAACAGGCAACATCTCTACCCTGGCTCTTTCAAAGCAACTCAGCAGCTGTCAAATTAACTTTGCTGGCTGCTAAAGTAAGGGGAAAGTTTTGCCCCGTCATAGGGGACTTTGCCTGGGGATTCGGTTTTGCAGGTCTTCAAATGCGGCTTCCTAAGCGGCTCTCGGAACAGCAGAGTTCCTAACCGATTCTTGATTCTTGGGGACCTTTCATTTATCTCTGGGGTGAGATAGCTGACATCAGCCCCGTGCCTCGGGGCTCCAAAATCGCTGTGATTTGGGAAATTCTGAGATCCCCGACCCTAGACAGCAAGAAAGCAAAGTGCTTAGGCTCTCTGGCCCCTCCAACCCTGAGAGAACCGTCCTGTTAGGTCCCCAAAGCCAGGGTCCCTCTGTTTTCCCATCAAGGGACGCAGGCGGATGCGTGGCAGGTGTGTACGTGGAGGTCTATTTATTAATGGGGCGCTGGGGACCGGAAAGTGATCCAAGATGGAAAACTGCCTGCGGTCCCCCGTGCTCCGCTTCCCGGGGGTACACCTCAGAGCTGGCGGCGGCGACTGGGCCCCGGGGTGCAGGAGCGACGGCGGGGGGAGCGCGCGGGGCTGGCGCTGCGGGGTGACAGCGTGTAGCCCGGGCCGAGAACGCGGGGCCCCGGGGCGCTGCAACCGCGCCTCCCCGGGTGCGGCGGGCTCGGGAGGGGCCGCTTACCTGCAGGTAGGGCCGCCCGTGGGCCACCCCGCAGACGACGATGTCGGCCGCGGCCATGGCCCCGGTGGGCGAGAAGCCGAAGCCCACGTAGCCAGCGGTGCGCACCTCGAGGCGGAAAGCGAGCCGGCCGCCCCGCGGGCCCCAGCTCAGCCAGTACCCACCGTCGGGGTCGAGGAGCGTGCGGTGCGGCAGGGGCCGGCCCGAGCCCCCCGCCGCCGCGCCGCCCAGCAGCGCCCCCAGCAGCAGCAGCGGCCCGGCGCGCATCCTCGGGCGCTGCCGCCCGGCACCTGGGCTCCCGCCGACTGGCGCGGGGCGGCCCGAGGAGCAGCGGCGGGAGCCGGGCCCGCCCCTCGGCCTCCGCCCGCCCTCGGCCGCGGGAGGGGCAGCACCGCGCGCCCTCCCCACCCCGGCTGCGTGCCAGGCCCTTCCCGCCGATCCACCTGCCGCCCCGCGCCCCCGACTCGGTCCCCGCGGTCTGGGATCGGCGGGGAGGGCAGCGAGGGGCGTCCGGGAAGGAGAGGGAGGAAGCAGAAGCCCAGAAAAGCGAGAGGGAGGCGTGAGTTGGGGGACAGCTTGGCACTTGTAGGGGAACGGGGAGGGATCCCCGGGAAAGAATGGGAAACTGATGAGAGAGGGCAAGTTCAGCCTAGCCGGGGAGGGGAGGAGTCGAAGGATCAAAAGGCGTAATCCTGGGTTCAGTGGAGGGAAAGCGAGAAAGTCCCGTCCAGGGTAACAGTAGCATCTCTCTATCCGTTGCTATTGATCTCCCGGAGCCATTGTACCCAGCGATGCCCCCAGGGAGGGACAGGGATCACCTCCTCCAGCGCACGTCCCTGGCCCTTCCACCCCGCGAGCCCCCGTCTGGGAAGTCTTGTTCCTGGCTGCAGGAGTCAGCGCCCCGCCCCATGCTTGCCTGCTGTTTGTTTGGGTTCGGTTTGGTTTGGTTTTGAGGGGGCGAATTCTGCCAAACTACTTTGCCATCAGCAGAGTAGGTCAGGGTTGAAACATCATTTGGGAGTCAGATTTTAATTTGAAATCCTCTTTTCCTGCTATTTCAAGTTCTGGCCGTAGTCATGTTTATTAAAAAGGGGTTTTTTTTTTGTCTCGACCTTCGACCACATCACTCCTGTCTTCAGCATAATTACTGAACGTGGCAACTGTAAATTGCCTTCTTTATTTATTCATTTATTTATACTCTGCCATGTTTCAAAAAAGTTCTAAGATGGCTTAGAAAAATACAAACAATACAAAATAGAAAAACAAGTAAGCTAGAGGAAAAAATATGGATATGTGCTCTTTGCTCTGGATTTGGAGGCCCCGCACAAACCTCCTATACTGCTCTCTCTTCAAGTCATGTTTCAGCCTGGTTTTCTTGCTCTAGTTGTTAATTCCCATTTCTGTTCCCATAACTTTTCCAAACTTATCATCATTCATCAAAACTGTGTTCTCCCAAGGATTCAGGCATATTTGACCCTGTCTGGAAGGCACCTTCAAGTGGATGTGCTTACCAGGGAGTTCATGGAGTGCGGCCTGAGAAGGGGCTCATCCCCGAGGAGAGAGGGGATCCAGAGATCCAGGTCCATGGGTTTAGCCAGTGGCCCTAGGCCAACAGCAGAGAAGAGTGATGTTGAATCCTTGGGACAAGGCAAGAGATAAAAGAGCCTGTGAAGCTTTAAAAGAACTGAGGCATTGAGAGTATGAGCTGTCAGCAGCCAGGGGGCCCACTGGGCAGCCATCAGGGGCGGTGGCATCAACTGCAGCAGCCTGAGAGCTGTGACCCTAAATCTGAGCTTCTCCAAGCACCAGGGACGTGGCTTCTGCTGCCGGTTCCAGCCAGGAAGAGAAAGGGAATATGGAGAGAGGAACAAAATGGTGGACATGGAGGCCAAGAGGAGTGGACCTTGGCACCAGGTGAGGCACACTCAGCACATTGCACAGGGATTTCAGGGCAGTTCGATACTCCAGAGTGATCAAGGCAAACTTCCAGTTTTGTGGCCCCACTTTTATTCCTAGCTTAGAGGAGCCTGGAACACATGGCAGTGTCTGCTTCCTGGAGTTCGTTATAGAGATCTCAGATTCACATCTGGAATCTGACCCCCGTTTCCTGTTCTAGCTTCACCTTCCAACCCTCTCGTCTCACTCACCCACTGCCCTTTAGACACAGGAAAACGACCTCCAGCCTCCTCGGAAGACAGCCCTGCTGTCTCAGGTCGCTGCCTTTTCAGATTGTTCACTCCAACATGGCTGCCTTTTTCTCCTCTCTGTTCCTTGAAGTATTTTCTGATCCTCCTTGCCACACTTCAGTCAGATTGCATTGACCCCTCCAGCATGGTGCCCGTAGAATGTTTTGTCCAGACCTCATGATGGCACCCCCACTCTTCAGTGTCTGTCTAATCCTTGTTTTATTCCAGGAGCCTCATTAGACGAGAACCGCTTCTGGTTTCTCGTTCTAACCGCATTGCGTAGAATATGGACCAGCATGCAACAGGTGTTAATAAATATTTGTAGGAAGAGTAAAGAGATGCATTTCCAGATCTTCCGGGAAAGCATTCTCTTAACAAACTTGGATGGGGGGAGTGCACTTGGCCCCCAGATATGACTAAATGTTCTGCTCTGCGTTGGAATTGAGACAAAAATAGAAAAGACCACAGGTGAATACACAAAAGAAAAGTTCTTAAATTGTTTTTATTCTTTCACTGAGTAAGATGAGTTGAGTGTGAAGTTATTGTCTTTTGTTTGTCTGTGACTGGCATTGAATCTAAAAAACCCTGTGTGCTCAAGAAATATTAAAACTAATATAATCATCTTCAGATTAGGTCAACAGCAGAACATTATTAGCATAATTCACTCTCAAGAGACCCATTCTTCTTTGGCTTGAATTACCCCAGGAAATGAAAAGAGAACATTTTACCTAAGTGTGCTTCAGAAGCTCCCTGGCTTCCCAAGATCAAAATCAACTCCCCACTCAACTGCATAGAGGACTCAGTTTCCCAATTTGGAAATTAATTACTGTATAGCTGCTTGTCTTAAATCTGTAAGGAAAGCCGGAAGAAAGTGTAGGTCTGTTAAAAACTCGAAGTATACGGCAGGCAGAGAGGAAGATTACATCAGCGGTAAGGGGTTTCAAATGTACTTTTTTAAAAACTATTCTTTTATAAAAATGATACTTGCTCCTTATTTAAAGAAAAAGGTCAGGAAATGCAGAAAATTGTGAATAAGAAAGCAAACTAAGAAAAATCACCTGAAATTCCACCATCCAAAAATAACCCTATGTGTATTCCAAGATCATCATTTCAGAACCTAGTTCCATTCAGACCTCGGGGGAAGAGCCTGTTAGACAAGAAGTTGCAAAGAGACAGGTGAATTAATATTGTAAGAAGACTCCACTGGAAATAAACAGAGAGACTCTACACATGCCAGTTACAATCATATTTTTTAGGTTTCTTTTCTCCACATGGATCCGGAAAAGAAACAGAACAGACGAAACTGGAGATTCAGTGAGGTCTTAAGTTCAAAACATTCAACCAAATTACTCATTCTTAAAGTGAATCATTTTCTCACACTTTCAATCCGGAGTTTTAAATGTACTGTTTATTTTAACTCCTCACCCATTCTGATACACAGCATGACTGCACCGTGCTGAGCTTCCTCACCTCCCAAACACTCTGGGAGCATTTATTTATATTTCCACATCCATCAACTGCAAGGGGGAAGAAGACAAAAAAAGAAAAGCCCAAGGGACAGGAACAAGCCAATGCAAAGTCGCTTGGCATGAATGAGAATCATCTGAATTAGGTTTTTTCTTACTTAAATATAGGAGACTCATAATTTTCCTGTCTGCTTGTACCCAAGGTGCAACAGTAATACTAAGTATTTATAAAGTTCCTGTCTTCTAGGGAGCTTAGAGAAAAATATTTATATAAGTGATCTCAGCAGTTCTCCAGCATTCAAATAGGGAAGCTGAAGCATTTTTTTCACTGTCGTCTGTTAACTAAGCTTCTTGTGTGGATAGACTTAGTTAACAGACGAAAGTTGGTCACTGGTTCAAGTTAATACTATGAGTCAGTGGCAGAAAAGCCAAAAATAGAACTTTGGTTTCTTCCTTTCCTTTTTTTTATAAACTACATACTTTCTCTAGCTTCCAGCTCATCTCCATAAAAAAAATAAAAATTTTTAAAGCCACCAGGTCGTCACTTTGAAACTTTCTTTCAACAGGCTGATTCTTTTTCACATGAGCAAGATTCAGTGTTAGCCCAGTGTTATACCCCTCATTTTAATAATGAATGATGCTAATGATGGTGGTGTGGAGGAAGAAGGGAGGCTATTGTGCATTTACCTTTGTCATCAGGAAACTGAGATGGGCTTACCTGAGTTCTTGAGGTTACTTTGAAATTGAGTGCCAGTTGGCATTGCAAATCACTGTTGGCTCTTCCATATGAAAATAACAGCAAGCAAACCACCGTCTCTACTGCAAAGCCTACACTTTGGTATTATCTATAAACTATGCTCTAAAATAAAACTGTTTCAACTAAAAAAATCTGTAGAAGAAAAAATAATACTTTTTTTTTTTTAATCTCTAATGACCATCTGTTAAAATTTCCCTTTACAGGGAACCATGACATACATCAATAATGTGGTAGGGAAGAAATTGATTTATGCTAGTACTCAGACAAGATTATTATAAAGGCATGTTTAAAAAGTTGTTTGGGTATTGATGAGAGCAGTAGGCCCCTAAATTGTTCTCTTTATCAGAGTGATCTTTAGCATAAGAAAAATAATCACGTCTTCACATTTCTTCAAATTTCACTTCCATGGGGAAGAAGTAACTGAAGCCATCAGTGATTATGGGAGAAGAAACGAGGGGTGATAAACTGACCTGAGTTAGTTCTAGGAATGTCAGGCTTGGAAAGAGCCTTAGAGACCCTCCAGTCCATACTCTCATCTTGCAGCTGAGGAAAGAAAGTCCTAGAGAGAAGTGAATTGTTCAAGGTTACGATTTTTAAATAGATACAGCAGGAAAGTTGCTGGCCTGGCACCACTGACAACAATGCCTGGCTCTTTCCACATCCTCCTCTTAACAGTGATTCTTTTGGATGTCTCATGGTCACCACTGGTATTGGTTTTACCAAGTTCTAACTTCTGTAAACATGCTGGGAGAAAGAGTAGAGAGGAAGAGGGCATTGTGAATACAATGCAATTCTCGCCAAGCTCAGGACTCCCTACATGTTACTCTTCTGTTTCTGCAACAGGTTTGGCATATAAATACTTGTGTTTATACTTCTAAGGCCACCAATTTAAAGAAAAGTCTAAGAGCCTCATCAAAATGAGCAGTGGGCATCAATTCAAAACTGAGTAAGAAGTTAGGTCCACACTAGAATGATGAGATGACTCAATACTACTTGATTCCAGAATTCCACATGTGGTTTGGGAAAAGTTTAAAGAAATCTGTACTGTAATGAAAAAAACATAAATACTAGAAATATAAATATAAAAATATTTAATTAGCCAAAGAATTTAATCGAAGTCATTACAATCATTACTAGGCATAATAAATAATGAAAAGAGGTTCCCTTAAATGAAAGACTGAAAAATGAACAATTAGAAATTATTTCTCCATATGGAAACTGGTAAATATAAGACACAGTCTGAGATCAATACTTGTATAAAAAAGAAAAATATGCGTGTGTGTATTTCCCTATGCCGCAAGATTTTACCTCCTCTCATTCCTAAATCTAAGCTCTAGTCTCAATTCTTTGGAAGTTTCCATATTTAAAGATCCAAATTAGAAGTGAAAGAAATTAAAGATTAATTAATTTAGAAATTAAAGATTAACTTAGTCTTACATAAATGCAATTTGGTCTTAAAAGGTACCTTTTTCCTTACTTAGATAATTAAACAAAAGACTGTAAATTTTAAACCAATAATCAGATTGACTGTCACTGCTATAATTGACCAGATAATTGCTGTCACCTTACTTACAGCAGAGTTTGGCCAAACAGAGTCTATCAGAACTCCAGACCATTACAAAATTAGCCTTAGGAGTAAACGTGTCAATAATAATCACAACACAGAAGTGTGACCAGAAGGGTAATTTCTGGGGAGCCCCAGGCTTGGAGTGAATCTGACTGTATTCGCAGTGCCTCCTTCCTCTCTACTCTTTCTCCTTCCAACACGTTTATGGAAGTTAATACTTGGTAAAACCAATTCCAACAGTGAGCTTGAGACACCAAAAGAATACAGAATAACTAGGAGGAAGTTATGGAAGGAGCCGGGTGTTGTCAGCTCTAGGAGGAAAACCATAATACTAACAATGATAATGATGACACATTGTCACAATAACAACAATAATGGAATTATTGAGAGTTGCAGGTATGTTACATCCAGGAACTTTGTGAGGGCAGTGGTGTCTTCTCCCCACGTGGAGGAAACTAAGGAAGAAAACGGCTTTTCCATTGATATAAGCACAAAGACAACAGGATTTGCTCTCAATTGTGAAGGAAGAAATTCCCTATAATATTAAATATTTATGAATACCATAAACTGTTACATATTTTAGAAAATTTTTTACATCTCTTATCAAACAACTCTATTGGTAGTATTTTTATTGACTATAAATAAAACTAAAAACCACAGAAAACCAATTTGCTGCAGGTCTTGGAGCTCTTCTCGACACAAGTTTCTAAAACTTTCTGTGGTTACTGAGTTCCCAGAGGAGCGGCTATACACTGAAATTGGTTATGTGGCAATGGAACATATAAGAATTTAATGTCAAAAAAGTCATAGTGAGGGGCATGAGGTAAAGAGGGGATGTGAGTTTGAGTGAAGTAGAAGAAAGTGAGTCATCACTTTAAATTTTATTTCTCTCTTATTATCTGTCTTATTCGCGCTCTCTACACAGACGCACACACACACACACCACTTAGAGTAATCCAATTATTCTTTTAGGGCAACTGGTAATTATGAAACCATTTTTTCTCCTTTTTTCAGATGTTGGGAACAGGAGAACTAGACATGTTGAAAATTTAAACTTCATGCAACATAAAATGAGAGTGCACGTCTCGTAAGGAACAACTTAGAAAAAAATAAACAACCTAGCTCTCTTCCTCAAGTATATAATCAGTGCTAAGAATTCACAGCAGCAAAAAGTTATGGAGAAAATTGCCATGGTCACATTTTCTCAAATTGTAGGTTTGTTTTGTGATCCCTAGTGACATTAGAGAGTAAAGGCATTTAGATAATTCAGACCATGACTATCAGCGTTAACCAGTTAGTGGGACGAAATATTTTGAAAACCTAATTTTAAGAAGAAAACTTTCCTTTAAAAAAAACTGACAAATAATGTTTTACTGTTGATACTTATATTGCCGGACTGTTAAGTTAGAAAAAAGGTGTAAGGGAGGGGCTCGCCCCGTGGCCGAGTGGTTACGTTCGCGCGCTCCGCTGCAGGCGGCCCAATGTTTCGTTGGTTCGAATCCTGGGCGCGGACATGGCACTGCTCATCAGACCACGCTGAGGCAGCGTCCCACATGCCACAACTAGAAGGACCCACAACGAAGAATATACAACTATGTACCGGGGGGCTTTGGGGGGAGAAAAAGGAGAAAAATAAAATCCTTAAAAAAAAAAAAAAACCTGTAAGGGAGTCAAAAAATATGATTTGGGATATAAACCAGAGAAATGGAAATATTATTTCTATATCTCCAATACTATTAAAAAGCTTTTTCAACTAGCATAACCAATGTTTTGATCTGAAAGTATTTCAACAATATCTACCATGATGAGGTAGGCTTATCCATGTAAAGAATATTTAGGAGGCTTAAATATTCCAGAAAAGGGGCTTGACCTGACCCGAGGGACCACTTTGACCAGCCTCCCACAAAGAGGAAGCTGAGTGATCAGCCAGAACACAGCATCTCCTGCTCCATTCTCTCTTCCTCTTTAAAAGTGATGTCTTGATTCAGTCTTGCAGAAATTCCTGGATTGATATATTTCCCAAGGAAATAATAAGTAATACTGAGTAAATAACATTAATTTTACTTCTTAGTTCACTGTGAACAAGAGGAAACACTATGTGATAAAATGCATGTTATTTGAGGTGGCAAAGTTAGACAAACCGATAAATCATTTGGTAGCCATTTCTTAAAGCATTTTTATTTTCAATTCTGAATTACCTAATGAAGCAAATGACCCTTTTAATATGAAGAAATTACCTGAAAAGTGTTGTCTAAGGTAGTGTGAATTCCATGCGTTTCTTCGGTGGCTAAGAATGGAAAAAGAGAGAACTAGAAACAGCAACAGAATGAATCCCACGAATGAGTGAGAAGAGTGGGAGATGTGCAAAAGTGAAAGGGATCAGGGTGACAGCCAAAAACCAGAGTCCTGCCAGCATCAGTCACATGGCCTCAGCCCACATTCTCCACCTCCTTTGAGAAGCCCGTTTCAAGGTAACTCTCCATCAGTTATGGCCATTGCCCTGACTTGGCCAGTTCTTGGTATTTCACAGTAGAGCTTCGAAACCAGGAGAGCAAAAGCTTGGGATGTTCGAACAGAAAACAAAAACTTAACTAGATTATCCAAGACAACTCTGCCCAACTAACGTAGACATGGATGAGAGGGAAGACAAGTTGGTGCAAAGAGATGACGGTAGGAGTAGAGCTTATCTAAAGATCCAGCCTGAAAAGGAAAGTTAAAGATTAAAACAAAAGTTAAAGGTCTGTATGAGATATGATGCCAGATTCGTGAGGAGTCGTCCACGCAGTTTTGGCCAGAAGGAAGATCTCCATCTATAGGACAAATTTAAGATTGGGAAACATCAGAACTTTAAAATCAGAAAGTTTAAGAAAATTGTGATTTTTACAGAAAGAACACTTTAAAATTAAGAAATGCTACTCAAATATTAATAGAAAGAAATGTTCACAATATACGTTCTATAATGGAGAAGTTTGGTTTTTTTATTCAGACTTTTGTGAATAGCTACCAGGATTTTCAAGCTTCTGTATTTTTACTAATGATTAAAAATTATCAGAGCAGTTGATTTGCATAACTTCGAAACAAGCAAACATTAAAAAAATTTTCACAAGTATCATTAAGCAAAACCTTTCTAAGAAATCATCATGTTTACACAGCCCTATAAAAAAAAAAAAACCACTTGCTTAATTCATTGGGATTAATCCTTTAAATATTTTTTGTTTGAAATTTGTGAGTTTTTCATTTAGATTGCATTCCAAGATGTTGTTTTATTCACTTATTCACAAATACTTTTGAGGACCTATTGTGTGCCTATACTTTTGGACATGGGAGATACCTCACTGAATAAAACTCAGGAGACAAAACCTGTCGCTCATGGAATTTGCATTCTAATGACTTAAGTAACACAGGAAGCCTTTTGAAGATGAATCAAATTACAGGTAGTCAAAAACCTGATCAGTTTTTTTTTTTCCCTTTTGAGATGGACATGGAACACATTTTTCTTTAATATACAACCAGTTTTGAAATATTCCCATTCTCTTATTTTGAGCTCCATCAAAAGAAAAAACAAAATAAGGGCCTCCATTCTCCAAATAAAGTATTGCAATGTTTTGCTCCATGTGGTAAGAATTATCGGAACATGGAGAGTAACTAAAACAAAGCAAAAATCTGGGGGGAGAGTATTTATGTAAGAGTGACCTGCATCAAGATACTCTCAGTGGAGCCAAGACACAAAGTTTAAACCACCATAAAGAAACACTGTGTCCAAGCACTAAAGAAACAGATGGAGATGTGCCATTCTGAGCAGGACTAACATATAATGTCCACGGAGGTCTGAGATGTCAGTGCGTTTTGTTAAGTGATACCTCAAAGTATAGCTGTTTACACCTATCAAATTAATTTATTAGGAAGAAAATTTATTAGGAAGAAAAATGAATGTTTGGGTATGACATTTTGAATTATTAGCTTTGTTACATAAATATTTTCTTCTCCTCCTGTCTTATATTTACTCAAATCGCTTCACACACAATCATTCTTTGGGTCCCCCTGTTCCAGCCACACTTCTGCAGCCTTCCTTCCTCTGCGTCCTGACGTCAGCTCTGGACTACTGCCTCCACAACGCATACACAGTTAAAATGCGTCTCCAGTTTCGTAATATATTTCATAACCACGTGTTTAAGAACATCTACACATTATGGGATAGCTGGATTTACTGAGAAAACATATATGCCTATAGAGCATCTCTCTAATATCTATTTAACCCATTTTTGCAGAAGTTAAAACTCACTTATTGAGTCTGCATTTGAAAACAGAATACGGTTTTTAGGAACATGGTAGAAATGGACACCTTTCTTCTGATATGTGTATTTTTCCTTAGCCAGTTATTGAGAAGTTTGTGAATATCCTGAAAAATATGATGAAATAACCTCTTTATTTCCCTACAATCACAGTCTACTTGGCAAATTAAAATGCTTGATTTAAAGCAAATTTAGATTTTAGTGTACTATTTCCCTGCTTTCAAGTACAAGGACACTTTGCTTTGCGGTAAAGATAAGATTACACTGGAAGCATTTTCAAATGGTACATACTTTAAATGTATGCTGTCACATTAAATCAACCCAGCTTGTGATGATAGTGATGAAAGTGACTGATCATTGTTACTTAAGATTCTCTTTCTCCTCCTGTCCTGCCTCTGTCTCCTCCTACCCTCCCTCCCTTTCCCTCCCCCGCCTTCTTTTCCTTCTCTCTCTCCCTTCCTTTCTCCCTTCTCTATTTAATTTCTACAGGCATAGTGTACCTATAGGTGATAAGGTATGGGTTCAATTTTTTAGAAAAGGAAGAACATGGACCTTGGAGCAGGGAACCACCTGGAGTTGAAGCTCAGTCCTGCCGCTTGCCAGCTGTGCAAACTTAGGAAGTTAGGTAACTTCTCCGTACCTCATTTTTTTAATCACTTATAAAATGTGGATAAAATTAATAGTTATGTCCCAGGATTATTAGGATTAAATACTTATAAAGTCCTTAAAGCCTGGCACTAGGTATTACTATATAAGGACATGTTAAATAAAATAAATAAAGAAGCCTAAAGATAAAACTGTTCTTCATTCCTAGAAATAATTTCTCTAGAACACAGAAAGTTAGTCAAGCCACCCAGTGTTTTACTTACCTCCCCCATTGCACTTGTTCTTGCACAACAAATATATTCTATTTCCAAGAACTGAAATTGATCTCTTTTTGTCCATTTCATTCATATTTGTAAATAAAAATTCCAGAAATTATCTATTATTTCCATTCCATTGGTCATTAATGAAACGCAGATTTTCTCTGAAATGAGATGACTGTGGAGAGGTGGCATGGAGAGAGAGAGAAGAACAGCAGAAGTAACTAAGAGTGAAACAGAGGAAAGCAGAATTAAGCATTGAAAATCCCTACAGCCCAAAGCATGCGAGCGTCCTGTTGACCTCGGCTGACTCCAATAACACGGCTACAGGCGAAGTGGTCCATCCAGCATGTCGTGAACCGTAAATATAGAGGTGAAGAGTTCCAGGGCAAATAACATCAAAGGCAAAGGGAAAGTGTGATGGGGCCAAGAGGCCGCACCCGGCCTCCCTGGATGAGCTGGGTTTAACAGACTTTTCCAGCAGACTAACCAAACTGGCGGCTTTGACCTTAAGTGTGAATTTTCACCAACTCTGGCAGACAAGCCTCAAGTGGATTTACAGGCAGTTACTCTGGGGGATCAAAAAGCCACTGAAATTAGAGACAGACGTTTCATTCCCTTGTCTCTTGAGTGGTGACTGCGTGGGAGCCCTGAGTTTGACTGGGATGAATAAAGCCCCTTAGATGTGTAGACTCCCCCAAGGCTTCTGACATCACTCGCAAGGCATCGTGTTGCCCTCTGACCTAATGGACAGATCTCACTCCCGACAGAGTTCTGAGATAGCTATTCATTTGTGAGGAAGTTAAAATACAAGTGTACGGGCCCAGGAAATCATTTTGAACTAGTCATTAATTCCGGAAATTTAAAATGTGAATGTTTTGGGTTATTTCTTATTGCTCTTTAATCGCTGGATTCGCTAAATCACTATTCGATGTCTACTTTCAAAAAGATAGGAGTAAAATGCGTAGCAAGAAAATGTTCAAGAAGTATCTTTATTTACATTATCGAGAGAAGGATAGCAATTTCCTTTGAGATCAGGAGAAATGTAATTTCTCTGTGTGGTAGAGAAAAGTGGTTGCCTAACTTCTAGGAAGCCAGCACAGCGTCATTCTTGGGATACATAACTGCCCTTATCAATAATCAAACACCAGCCTGGCTCTGAATGTGTCTACTTCTGAGCATGAAATCTAATTACTTAAATTATGAAAACTTTCTAGCACACAAAAAGATATAAAGAATACTATGACACACTTTCAGATAAAGATGGTCAACTGAACCCTTGATATGCCTAGACTCCCTCCCTCCTGAAACGCACTAACGCAATTTTCGAAGCCCTAAATCCACAAAGAAAAAGAGAAGGGAAGGGGAGGGAAGAGCAGCGAACTTTTGGAAACCATAAAGCATGTGGATCAGCGGTAACTTAGCAAATCTCAGAAAACTACATCCTCACTAGGCAGGAGAGAAAGTCCAGAAGAAAAGTGGCTTAAATCACAGATTCGCCAAATGACCCAGCCCTGGGGACTGCTGGCTCTGACACACTGCTACAAGTAGGAGGTCCCAATGAGATTGTACTTTTGATCATTATGTTATTCCTTTCTAATTTGTGGTTGTTATTGTTCTTATTTCTTTTCAAATCTGACTGATCATTTTTGTGCTTATTTCATTTTTTACTTCTCTTACTTTCTAAAAGAATGGTTACATTAGATTCTCATTTTCATAATCCTTTAATCCCAAATCCTGGGTTTTTAATTCTACAGCTTATAGTTTCGTCTGAGTCTCACTCGGAATGCCTGTTTCCTGGCGTGCTTTATAATTTTGTGATGTATGCTTACCGTTACTAAGCATATACTACATGGGGATCACGGATGACATGGTTTGAAGATTTGCTTCTCCAGAGAGGATTTAGAACTGATTCTGCCAACCATCTCGAGGCTACCCACTCAGGACCACTGTCCGTGAATTTTTCTAGTTTGGGGTTCTCGGTTCCTGCAGGAAGTGTAAATCCAAACCTGAAGGCATGTGAGGGTCTGACTGTGGCTACAAATTCTTAGGGACAATTTTTTTCAGAACTCAGGCCAATAAGGATGGCACTTAATGTTTTCCTTTCTTGGTGGGCAGACTTCCTAGGCCTCCTTTTGCTAAGGGTGTAACACTTCCAGGGTTCCAGCTATACTGTTGGGTTTTTATTCCAAATCCCCATCTTTCTGGGTCTAAGCCTTAGTTATTTAATAACTACTGTGGTTAGAAGATTGTGCCTTGGACCCGGGAAGATGGAGACTGGCAAATCTCCTGGGGGAAACTATTAATTCAGTGCTGCTTGGCAGTAAGACTTTAGCTTCTTTTACTTGTTTTTCCTTATTTCTTGAAGGTACACCTGTGTATATGAAGCGCTGTTGTATCTAGTTTCCAAGATGGCCTTCAATGAGGTTTATTTCCTGGTATTTCCAACCTGCTCTCCCACACTGAATCGTGGTTGACCCATGTGCCCAGAAGGATAAAGTAGAAATGAGAGTGTATCTTCCAAGCATAGGTCCTAAGAACATGGCAGCCTCCATCTTGGCCTGTCGCGGATTGCTTTTTCTAGGGGAAACCAGTGTCACGTTGTAGGGACATTCAAGCAGCCTGTGGAGTGGCCCACATGGGGATAAACTGAGGCTTCTCAAACCAGCATCAACTTTCCCTCTGCATGAGGGAGCCATTGTGGAAGCAGATCCCAGCTATACTTCCCCTGAATTCCTGATCTAGAAAAACTGCAAGAGATTATGAACGTTTACTGTTGTTTTAAGCCTTTAAGTAATTTGTTATACATCAATAGAAATCTCGTTATTACAGCAATAGACATCTAATACAGGTGGCATTTATTATATAATGTCCAGCATTTAACAATGTTCCTAAAAGGAGTGTTCACAATCTTTTAGTCTACCATAGTCCCAGAAACAGAAGTATTGGCCACAAAATAAACACACAGATACCCTCCTCCTCAAGGCTTTTTTGTTTGTGAGTCCCTTCCTTGGTGACCCTGCCTACCATTCCATCCCCTCTCTCACACTTCCTATCCTCTTTCCCTACCTTTTCTCCCCCTTTAGCACTTATCACTATTAAACATACTAGTAATTTCATTTATTTTTTAAAAATTGTCTATATTCCAACTAGAACATATACTCTATTAAGAGCAAGGATGTTGTCCTAATTAGTTCACTGCTATGCCCGCAACCGAAGAACAGTGCCTGGCACATAGAAAGGGTCCAATAAATATCTGTAGAATTAGTAAAGGAGTAGATGAAATTTTAGCCTGAGCTTCAGTTACGTGATCTTGATAAAACCTTCCTCTATCGTACTCTGCTATCTCCCCAAAGCTTTCAGAATTCGCAACAGTATCAGGTATGACGTCCCAGTTCTCCAGGATTGGACGTGGAGTGAGCCATGCTCTCCCTCCCGTTCATCTCTACTCCTCTTAATGTCTACAGTGCTCATTTGGTTCTTAATCACTGAAAACTTTTGGCTAGTAAAATTCCTTGAGTTTCTCATTTATCTGGATAGAGTTTGCTTTGGCACAAGTTTGATATATCTTGTCTGTTTCTTAAATCTTATTCAGCTAGAACCAGCCCTCCATATTGGAACTAGCCCATTTCAGATCTCTGAAATGAGAAAAGGGCATCACTTTCACAACTACATCCATTTATCTGGGTTCAGCATTTCCTTCACCATCTCATCTAATTTTTTGATTTAGATGTTGTCAATGCTGTTCCTCATAATATTAAATTTTAAAAACCAGACTCCTACACATAGTAACATTAGAAAACTCCAGAAGTAAAAAAAAGAATACAAAGGCTTTTAAGATTTTTATTCCTCTTTGCATACTCAGCCAAAATGGTCTTTTTATGTTAGTTTAAATCCCACAAAAGATTGTTTATTTGGTTTTCTTCTTGAAAAAGAGAAAAGTTGTGTTTGTGATTGTAAGTATTAACGTGGAGAAGAAGGTTAGTTTCCAAAGAAGAATGTGACCTAATTAGGCTTATTCCTTGCTTTCCTCTTACAGACTTTTGTTGTGCCAGAAGAATGCCAACCAAAGCATGTCCACTTATTATAGTAAAAAGAATACAAAGGAACAGTTGGTTTTTAACTTAAGCAATATTGTCTTGAGAATTGCTACTAGGAAATGTTTACTTGACTAGAGCATGGAGAAGGAGGTTATTTCTGCTCCCTAGAACATATGACTGTTTTAAATATACCTTGAGACTATCATTTAGCTAAAGTCACATCTCCACATGGCAAATGGACCAAGCCAATTACACTAGAAAATGCTCGTTGACTTTGGATTAATTCAGCTGTCAGTGCGGTGGAACGATATAACAGACAATCAAAATCACTTGGGGGGCCAGCCTCGTGGCCGAGTGGTTAAGTTCGAACGCTCCGCTGCGGCGGCCCAGGGTTTCGCTGGTTCGGATCCTGGACGCGGACATGGCACCGCTCATCAGGCCATGTTGAGGCGGTGTCCCAGATGCCACAACTAGAAGGACCTGTAACTAGGATATACAACTATGTACCAGGGGGTTTGGGGAGATAAAGCAGAAAAAAAAAAAAAAAAAGGAAGAGTGGCAACAGTTGTTAGCTCAGGTGCCAATCTTTAAAAAAAAAAAAAATTGTAGAAAAAAAATCACTTGGAATCTACAATCTGCGTACCAAAATAGAATGAGTTTTTAGTTCTCAAGGGTTTTTTCATGACAATATAGAAAATCTAAAAAGGAAATATGGACCAATTCCCCACACACAATTCTAATGATGAGGACACTAGTATTGTTATTGTCAGTTTTAATGGAACAGTTAATACAATTCATAATTACATACAAAACATCCCCAACTCTCCTTTCCTTGAGATAGTCATATATTGTTTTATTGAGACCAACTCAACCCTTCTGAAATGAGTTTAGTCTGTTTCGAGTTCACTAGAGAGATATTTTTCAGGGTATTCACAGGGGCAAACGGGAGCACGCATGGAGGGAGAGAGGGAGGGAGGGCAGATCAGCACACCTTCCATTCACCATTCCACCTGCAGCCCTGAGATCAAGCTGCCACTCTTGTATCTTTTCAGCGCATGGATCACCATTCACCGAGCTGGTACAAAACTTGTGTATGTAATTTTCCTGGAGAAAAGTTCCCAGTCCACCTGTGCCTGCAGATGCCATTCCAGTGGATACCCAGGCTATTGTATTCCAGGAACTCTGAGCTAAATTAATTTTATATGAGCTAATGCAAGAATTTATACAGATACTAGAGCAATCAACAATAGTTTCAGGGTAATAAGGTCAACAGCCATGGAGAAGACAAAGAGACTCAGGTCCCAGTGGAGGCTGAGGAGGGAAAGACTGAGTTAACCTTTAGAGAATCCCTAATCTTGAATAAAGAAGATGAACTTGGGTTGATTCTCTTTATTTATTTATCTAATATATATATACACACATACATAATATTTATGAAGTTAGAGATAGCAAAGTTGTTGAAGGGATGGAGTATTGCAACTGAAAAGGGAAAGACAAGAACAAAGATACAGTAGGACCACACATCTCACATGGAGATATTTGAAAATTGGGGTCTCTTGGCCCCTGCCTCCACCAAGCATAACCCCGAGGAGCTCAAGATGTTTTTTCTTAGGGCGTCTTTTGAAAGGAGTTGATTTCCTGACCCAACGAGTAGTACTTCCTTACCTCTACTCATATTTGCATCCAACAAATCTTACTTATAGCTCTGTCTCCCTTTGAAACTGGGAGTCCTGGAACATGCGTATCTGGGACACTTCTGCATTAATTATACTTATTCAGCTGCCCTCTCCAAACTGAACATGATAAATATGTATCAACTGACTACATATTAGTCACTCAATAAATGAGTTTTTAGTTGGGGGAAGGAGTGAAGGGTAAAAATATAAACATGAAACTCATCCCCTAACTGAACAACCTCTTTCTGTTTCCAATTTTTTAAATTCCAAGATCAGACTGGTAAAACCTCAATATCCGTAATATATTCTTTTGTGCACAAGATTTAATACCATATTCTGTACTAGAAAGTCAATAGATTAACTGGGTAAAATATTTTTATGTGTTTCCTTTCTTTGTATATTCTGGATACAAATTCACAATCGTTTGTTTCTCTACTCCCAACTTATTTCCTAATTATGAACATACCAACTGTTTCACCTTTTGTTAGCTTTTCAAATCATTTGTAACTGGGGAAATGTTTTGAACTCAAGTATAACGTAAAGGAATTATGATCGTTGCCTGCTCTGGACATATGGCTTCATTTAGAGTGTTTATAGTTATTAAACTTTAGGAAGAATATAATTGAAGGGAAGTAATATGAACAGAGAGTAAAGTTTACTTAAGTGTTTGTGAATCTCTTTAGATTCATTACAAATAATCTATAGTGAATTCTCTCAAATGTAAACAGTGCTGATTTTCAAATGTCAAAAGTTGCTCTTCAATCATGTTGTTTCTTCAAATGAAGCAAAATGGTGTAGTGATCATCACTGGGCAAGATTATTTTAAACAAAATCTGAGGCTGCAAGCCGAAAATGTCTTATTATTTCTATTCTTCTTTGAAGGTTAAACATTAAAAGGTTTAGAAAGCTAATTTGATATTTTAAAATACTATATCCTTTGTGTTTCTTATTCTTAATATTTGATATCTCTAAATCTGTTATTTTTTGGCTTAAAATATGCTTTTTAATATTTAGATCAATTATTTCCTGGACTAGTTAATTGAATTGATTTTTTTCTGTGAAATCTCATCTTTTATCTATCTTCATTTTACCTATTTTCATCTCAATCAAATTAGATATCAAGTAATGTGGCCTAGAAAATAAAAAAAGAGACATTTAACTAAGTTTTTTAAAAAATTAGGAATAAACAAATAAGCATGTCATTCAACATTTCAACTTCTGCTTTAGAGATAAAGCACGTTACTGTATTTGAAACTACAATATGTATTAATTCTGTCAAGCGTACTCCATTCATTATGCATGAGCTTGATTCTTTAAACATAAATATATCTCAGAACTATAATATCACACAAATATCCTCAAAACATAAACCAGTTAAAACAAGTGTTCTGATCTACCAGTGCCAAGATTATATTGAACCTCTATAAGCATGGCCAAACGCACCATAGTCACTCATACTCTACAGGAGCCTACAGCCACACCTCAAAGGGATTAAAATGAAGGTGACCATGATGACACACAGGCTGCTGAACTGACATCCTCAGGCAGGTCTTTAGATTAAAAGAAGGGTCACTCCACTCACTGAACGTTCCCACTGAGCCAAGAACCTGTTTAACTCTTGGGAGACCCTCCACTGAAGCTGAGAAGAGAAAGCAAGCTCTTTCTCTGCTGAACACATTGGGAAAGCACGCTTTACAGACAAAAACCCTGTTTTGAAGATTTGGAGCCAAGTTCCCCATCTAAGTCCAAGTGTTTGATTCAACCTTTTTTCAAGCTGTCATCTATTATTGTTATCATTATTTGGGAGCTGATAGACTCATGCACCCCGTGAAGACTCAAACCCAATCACGCACTAATAAACAAAGGGGATGTCATGAGACAGCACACGTCCACACTTGAATGTTCACAACAGTGGAGGGGGAGAGCTCAAGTCATGGAATCCAGGGCATATCACCTCCCTTCCTAGGGCAGGTACGGAATACAAGCTGCATATCCTGCGGCACAGAGACCACAAAGGAGCTTTAGGAATATACTCAGGGAGAAAAATCTCAATTCATCCAGTCTTGTTATTAAGTGCTTTTCTAAATGTATTAACAGGGTGAGGTAAGGAAATCCAATCTCTAGTCACTTACTTCCCCAGGCCGTGGCTACCTTCTGGCACAGCGGGCAAATAATGTGCCCATGATGTGCACCAAAATCTGCATTGGGATTTGGAAGTGATGGGCATGAGGACATGCCCATCAACTAATACGTACTTCCATGCCCAGATATATGGAATTATCTTGCTTTTTCATGCTTTTATTTTCCCAAAATATGGAAAATAAATGTAGAAAAATCAATATAAAGTTATTCTCTCTCTCTTTTTTTTAAATAAAAAGGATAATTGAAATGGTTTTTCATAAGGAGACTTTAAAAGTAAGGCCAATTTGTAATTTGTGAAACATAATTGACATTCTCTTTTAAATAAATGCTATCGTTGGATGGATGATTCAGTGGAGAGACAAGAAACACTTTCTTTTCTGAAGGTTATACAAATCTTCCTAATATTTTGGTAAACTGAAATAAAAAAATAATGAAAGATAATCTTAACAAACAATTTATTTGTTTGTTTGCTTGTTTTTGCCCTTCTATACCTGAAAAGGATGACGGGGGAGGTGGTGCAGAAACACAGTCATATGTCATGAGAGAAATATGACTAAGGCAATGGTGCTATTTTGGCAAGGATTAGGCACTGGTGGATGCTACCGATCCTCCCCAACTCTTCATGCCTCCTCCAGTAGTGGGCGGGTGAGGATGAGAGAGGGAGTGTTAGAGACATGGGGAGGATGGGGTCTGGCTGCTGGACCACAGAGCTGCAGAACTACAGAAGAAAGCTTCTCAATACCTCCTCTAAAAAAAAAAAAAAATCAATCAGTGACGTAAAGCACGCAGAAGAGAAGAAGCAGAAAACCCAGAAGTCCTAAGGGTCCTAGTGCTTGTGGGCCTCAGACAGCAAAGGTGAGGTGCAGAACCAGGGAACCAGGGCCAGGGAGCGAGAGTGCCGGTAACGCAGGAGTAACAGAGGGGGTGAAGGGATGGCAGTGAGAGCACATCATGGTCTAGCACAGCGCAGTCCTGTGGAATTTCCTGGGGGGTTTGTTAAAATACGGATTCCCAGGCCATAAACACAGGGGTTTCTGATACTATAGGTTTTGTATAGGCTCAGAAACCTGCATTTTAACAAGTACCAGAGGTTATTCCAATTCATGGTCTATCAGCTACACTTCATGAAACCTCAGCTTAAGTGATCAGAGGCAACGTGCCTTGGTCTTCTGGCAGCTGTTTTTTTCAAAGAGTGGGAGTAAGTTTCTGTCCTAGTCCTTCTGTGTGGTCAATTTACACAACTTTTGAGAAGTGTGCGAGTCCACATACTCCAGCAGTTGTGAAGCGGACACCACGGGCACGTAACGGTAGCTTTAAGCATTGTTCACCCTCTGAGGTAATAACCCGTAACCTAGGGCAGCATGGCAGGGCAGGAGGAAGACCAGGAGTCAGAGAAGAACCTTTGCAGGAAGGTGTACTCCTTCTCCAGAACATATGACTACATAATTTACATTGTTGTAAGCAAAAGAAACATACTACTTTACATCCTAGTTTTTACTTACATTGTATCATTGTTAACATCATTTCGTGCTTCTATAAAATCCTTATATTTTGCATAATGTACAATCAAGTAGGCATTCAATAATTTAAACTACTCCACTATGTCAGGCAAAATATATCACTTCTAAGTTTCTGCTATTACATGGTGATTAACATCTTCGGTGATATGGCATCTTTCTTGTTTTCTAGGCTAAATTTCCACAAGTCTTAGGATGCAGGTTTGGATCCTGGTCAAATGGCGTATGCATTCTTGTTTAGCCTTGACACATACTGCTAAACTGTAAGAGTTGTTTTAGGAAAAAAAAAATGTAGCATAACCTTATTTTCAAGGAGATGCTTCCCTTTGTGGTCAAAAAGAAGTGTCACAAAATCCTCTTTGGAAGACATTGGTTCATAAGCCTAGGAATCCAGTTTCAAAGCGTCTGTGCATCACACCAGATTTCTCAAGATATTCTTCAAGTACGTGGGACTGGGAGCATGGAGGAAAGCTAGTATTCCATGTGGACCCACTCTTTTATTTTATTTCATTAATTTACTTGAAGTTTGAAATGTTTTTTATGACCTTTGGAACGGATGGGAAAAAACAAAGTCGGTCAGATCAGCTGCAGGTGTCCATCACACTCAATAGTTGCATCTTTGCTAACACTTGATGATAAATGCGCATTTTGTGAAGATACATATCCTGTGACAAACCTCTAAAGCATCCGTGATTTTATAGAAGCATGAAATGATGCATCTTAAGCTCAGTTTCCTATCTGTACAGTAATGATGGTGATAATAGCTACTTCACGGGGTTATTGTGAAGACTCAATGAGGTAATGCATGAAAAGTTCTTAGCACAATGCCTGGCTCCTACTAAGCACACTATGAGTGTTCGCCATTAAAGATAGGTAGATCAGGGGCCAGCCCCGTGGCGCAGTGGTTAAGTGTGCACGTTCTGCTTTGGCAGCCCGGGGTTCGCTGGTTCGGATCCTGGGTGTGGATGTGGCACTGCTTGGCAAGCCATGCTGTGGCAGGCGTCCCACATAGAAAGTAGAGGAAGCTGGGCATGGATGTTAGCTCAGGGCCAGTCTTCCTCAGCAAAAAGAGGAGGATTGGCAGCAGTTAGCTCAGGGCTAATCTTCCTCAAAAAAAAAGATGTTATATGATAGTAATTACTAATAATCGCCATAAATATCACAGGACCATGAACTACAACCAAGCAGAAGTTAAACGTAAGCATACAATGAGCAAGGGTTAATTTCTGTATATTCTACAAAACCCCAAACCTGTAAAATTTGACATCACACAACAGTATTTAAGTAGGGCTTCAGAAAACAAGGAGATGAGACTGCGGTTTTGAAAAAAGAAAACTGGAGAAAAGCTGGAGATATCAGCAGAAGTAAAGAGGAGGCAACACAAACCAATAAGCAATTGAGTTGGGAACAGGATCCAAGCAAGAGGTAATAAACCACCATTATATTCGCATCCTCCTCACGAGTCGTTGAGACAACTGGAGAAAATGCTGGATTCCTAAATACCCAGGATGGGGACTCCAGTTATTTTATTTTTATTAATGCAAAAAGTAAGCCTAAGATCCTGGAAAACTTAGAAAGATTTGAGTTACATACACATAGATATGGGTGTTTATATAGAAAAAATCCTGGAAGGAGATAAACGAAACTGTTAACATTTATTGGGAAGGGGAATAACTGGAAACCTTCAGTTTTCTGCTTTGTATATTTTTACATTGTTTAAAAATAAGCATGGACTATCTTTATAAACATGAAAATCAATAAAGATATTTTCATGATCATTATATTTGCATATTGGTATAAAATCATAACGTGCTGGTAATTTAGCTGACGGCGTTGTTTACAAAGCATAAGCTGTTATTCTCCCTCCCTCTGCTGGCTGACCAACAGGAGCAACGAAGCATCCTTCGTCCCTGCCACATGTTCAAGGAGACTCTGGTGGGGAACGCAGCAAAAGCACCTCCTCATTAGAGGCTGTTGATTGCAGAATCAGGACCGCACTGCCTGTCATTTCTTGGTCTGGAGGCGACCAGGTGACACGGTGGAGATGGTTCTTCCTGGAGAAATCTTAGAGCAAAGGCAATTCAGAATATGTCACCTGATGTTCCCCTAAGTCCCACCAACAGTATCTCATGTATGGCTACCTTTAACCTTCAATTTGATAGATAGATTAATAGCCTCAATTTATCAAGTGACAGAATCTCTGGTCTTTCCTTCTTGTGTCTGCTTGGAATTTTCCAGAAAACAGAGAGTGTGTTGCATGCAATTAGCACCAGTTCATGGGTTGCTTTGTGCCAGCAGATGCTCTGCTTTCAGGAAAGCCATCTGCCCCAGGATTTCCAGCACCTTCAACATGCCCACAGGCATGCTAGACCTATGGGGTGGTGACTCCAGTGTGATCTCCTGGGGCCCCACCTTCCCTCCCAGATGCCAGAGCTCTTCCTTCCAGCCTCCAGGTCCCTGGACTTTAAATGGTGCTGGCTGCCTCAGCTAAGGTATGTCCACGGCCACTCTGATCAGGACCTGGCCTGTGTTACCCTGCAACACCCTTCATGCTCTCATTCATGCTGCCTCCTGCCTAGATCCTGTCTGTCTGCAATACACCTTCTGATCCCCAGCGTTAACTTCTCTCTCTGCTGGTTGGAAAGCATTGCCCTCTCAGTCTGTCCAGTTCTTTCAAAGAGAAGTCCTCACAGCAGAGAAGTAGCCCCAGGGGCAATTCGTTCTGTTCATCTCTTTCCTTCCTAGTGCAGCCTCACAGGTTGGAAAATAAACCACTCAAGCACCATTAAGGAGCCTAACTCCTGGGCAGTTTAATTACTACTGGGAATTTCCCCCAAAGGACCCTTTCATCCCTCCTTGCTATCTGTCTTTCTTCACATCTATACTCATCATCCCTCTTACCCCACTCAGTCCGTCCATTGGCATTTCTGCACTTGACTAAACCCAAATTCTGAAGTGATTTCAAGGTCTTTTGTAGGGATGTTATGCTAATGAGAGCATGTGGCTAATTGCCTTCTAACCTTCTGTGACAGGGAAGCTTTGAGGATGTGTTTGGCAATGTACATAAACACCCTCCAGAAAGATGTCAGCTGTGGTCAGAGGTGGATTTATAGATTTACCGTGTTGTTAATGGACCTTAATCTTTAGGGCCTCTCACTTGCACCCTTTCTGAGGCTAGCTGTGTTCTCCAGGTAACCAGGGAAGAAGTGGCCCTAGCCATGAGCAGTAGGCAGGAAGTACTGCGCAGCCTGGCGATCACCCTCTACAACCTGGGGGTGGTACTGGGATGGCAATGGGACTAGTAGGCTGCCAGGCATACTTCTATATCATCCTGGGCCCCCAGATATAACCTCAGGCTTCCAGATCCTATCTTTGACCCCAAGGAGAAGGGCCAAGGAGATGTCTCCCTGCCTGTGGGCCACTATGCCATGATTCAAGAATATTTTCTGTCCACCGTCTCAGGTACTGCCCAGTGGGAAGACAGGGCAGCAAAGATCTAACCAAAGTGGACCATCTGCTGTGGCAGGGGCCCTCAGGGTCCATACCCAGTGTCAACAGGCTGGACTTTTCCCATGACTTTCCTGATCACTGCCTGAGTACGAAACTCAGATGTGGCATTATGAGTAATGAATGATGAAGTTGCAAGAAAGCTTTCTAGTCACTCAACTTCCATCACTCATGGTAGAGGAAAGATGGGACTACATTTCTAGTCTTTCTAGAGAAAATACGACAAAGTGTTTCATATGAAGAGATAAAGTGTGTTCAGCCCAAAAAGTAGGAAAAAAATTGTTATAGAGGTGTTAGGCAGACCATCATTGTCATTATCACTAATTATTTTTCTAGATTTTGTGATGTTTGTGCTAATGTGCTTTTTAAAGAAATTAAAATTTTTTTGTGATTTATGTCCTCATTCTAAGCAGTTTCATAGCTAATTTTGTATTCATAATTTTGTGTTCTTTGTCTTAAAGAAGGCCCACCCACTGGGCTCTGGTCTGTCCAACACAAGCTGTTGTCTGCTTCCTACTCAGGCTGTGACTTAGCAACGGCTAATCCTGCAGTGACAGATGCAGAAGGCACAAAAGTTTTTAATTTTGATGAAGTTCAAATTAATTAAATCAATTGACCATAAATGTAAGGACTTATGTCTGGATTCTCAAGTCTCTTCCATTGATCTATCTTCCTATTCTTGTGCCAATACCACGTTGTCTTGATTACTATGCCTTTATAGGAAGCTTTGAAATCAGGTAGGATTAGTCCACCAACTTTATTTTTCTTTTTCAAAGTTGTTTTGGCAACTCTAAACACCTTTTGCATTTCCATGTAAATTTTAGGATCAGCTTGTCGATTTCTACAAAAATTCCTACTGGAATTTTGATAGAGATTGCATTGAATTTATAGATCCATTTGGAGATGATCACCATCTCCCAATATCGAGCTTAGATACAATAAATACAAAATACATCTTCATTTATTTAGATATCTTTAATTTCTCTCAAGAATATTTTATAGTTTTCAGTGTACAAGTCTTGCACTTGTTTTATTAAGCTTATTCCTGAGTATTTTATTTTGATGCTAATGTGAATGAAATTATTTTCTAATTTCATGTGTAGAATGTTCATTGTTAGTATACAGAAGTAAGTTGATTTTGTATACTTACCTTGCATCCTCCAACTCTGCAAAACTCACTTATTAGTTCTAGTAGCTTTTTTGTAGATTCCATCTGACTTTCTACGTAAATGGTCATGTCATCTGCAAGTAATGACAATTTTACTTCTTCATTTCCCATCTAGATGCCTTTTATTTCTTTTTCTTGGCTTTTTGTATTGGCGATAAACACCAATACAATGTTAAATAGTAGTGGTGAAAATGGGCATCTTTGTCTTATTCTCAATCTCAGGGGCAAAGCATTTAGTCTTTCACCATTGTGGATGGTATTAGCTTTGAGTTTTTTGAAGATGCCTTTATCAGGTTGAAGGAGTTTGTTTCTCTCCCTAGTTTGTTGAGAGTTTCATCACGAATGGGCGTTGGATTTTGTCAAATGCATTTTCTGAATCTATTAAGATGATCCTGTGGTTTTTTTGCTTTATTCTATTAATATGGAATGTTACATTCACTGCTTTTAAATATTAAACCAACCTTGCATTCCAAGATTATATTTTTAATGTCTATCTTGTTACTCTAGTCTTTCCTAATTTTTTTTTTTAATTAGGATTACTCTTTATGAGCAAGTATAGAGCTAGAGTGACAGGGGTTCCTCCAAAATTGAGACTAAGAGGCATATGCTATGGCATTTGCAGGAATATCTCAGGTCCAGATAGGTAAGTACTGTGCTGCCACAGTGATACAGGGCAGTCATTCTTCCCAAGATGACTTGACAACAGCAAATATTTTATAAGCAGCTCCTCTAGAAGCATTAAACAATGATCCTATCATCCTCCTGAAGATGTAATAGAAATACAGATAAAGTGGGATGGTCTAGTGATTATAAGTATGGTCTTTGCAGGCAGGCTCCCTGGGTTCAAATTCTGGCTCTAGCACCTACTTGCTGTGTGACTTTGGGTAAATTACTTAAACTCTTTGAGCCTTAGATTCCTCCTCTAAAATCCATCTGTGGTAAAATGGGGCAATAATACAACCTATCCCAAAGGGTTGTTGGGAAGATTACCAATAAGTGTAAGTAAAACGTGTAGCCTAGTAGCAGGCATGCAAAACTCAACAAAAGGTAGTAATTATTGGCTAAGATGGTTTTAAAGTTCCCCTCAGCTTGACTGAACTTTAGACAGGTTTCTTCTCCACTATGGGTGCCCCCCACCCCCACATACCTCTTCTTTCATTGCACATTTGCTTCAGAAAACTTGCAATTATAAATTCTTTCTCTGTCCCTTTGAGATGTAAATCTTTTACACCCCAAGAATGTCTTTCTCAAGGACCTGGGAGCCATCCCTTTGAAGCATAATCACCAAGAAAGATAGAGTCCTTATCTCCCAGTCTCTGTGGGAAGGTAGGAGCCTAACCTCAACAGGCACCAACCAGCAAACACAGACGGCCTAACGACATTGACCAACCTCCTCACTAGTGCCCTCCTGTACATTTCCATTAGGTCACCTCGGTGCTTACAAACTCTCCCACCTTTTGTCTCAGTGGAGTTGAGTGCAGTCTCCCTCTCCCTTTGCAAGAGTCCTGAATAACGTCTTTCTTGCCTGTTTAGCCTGCCCAGTGCAATTTTCCTTACATCATGATGGTTATTATAAGGAGAAAGGAGCAGGAGTTCTCCCTCTCGTGGCTTCAGCTGTGGAACTGAAGTCAATACCCACTGAAGAGTGTCTTAATAAAAGGAAACTATTGCTTTGCTGGTTAAAAGGGAGGGACCTAGGGAATGGGTGACAGAATGTTGACGTAAACTAAGAAGGATTGTGGTTCAATTACAGTGTTCTCATTCTTTGTGAGATCCTCTAGTTGTATATTATAATTTAAATGGAGACGACTACTTAGCTTTAGTCCCTTAAAATATTGCTACTGAAAGGCTATTTGTCCTCTCCCTGTTAAGTGCTTTTCCAACAGGCCTCAATAGTTTTAAAGGCATTACGAGGGCAAAGAAGCTAAGCGTCTGAGAGAACTTAGCATAACTGATGATGCAAAGGAAAGCACCACGTATTAAACAATGACTTAAATGCTATTCAATAAATAAAATTGTGCCGCTGTAGGATGTGTTTGCCTGTGTGAGTCTCTCTGTGCTTGTTTCTCCTCAATAATTGCTTCAATAAAAAAGAATGTCTTCCAAATAGTATTGTCATTCTCTAAAAGACAATTACACCATAAAATTTAGATAATTTGAAAATAGTCGTAAGCAAAGAAACAAAAACTAAATAAAAAGTATTGAAAGAAGGTAAAAATTGAGATTTTTTGTTTCCCTCAGTGAACGTAATGTTTATTCTTGCTTTAAGATCTCGATATAAGTGTTTTCCAGTTACTGATTCATCCAAGAAAAAAGAGTCAATTTCTTTTTGCTGTGTTCCATAGAGCTTGAGGAGATTTTTATTTTATTTTATTCTATTTTATTTTTGGTGAGGACGATTCGCCCTGAGCTAACATCTGTTGCCAATCTCCCTCTATTATGTTTGTGGGATGCCTCCACAGTGTGGTTGATGAATAGAGTTGGTCCACGCCCAGGATCCAAACCTGGGAACCTGGGCTGCCGAAGTGGAGTGCATGGAACTTTAACCACTCAGCCATGGGGCCGGCCCTGACATTTTCAGATTCAAAAGAAAAAGAAGAATACAAATGTCATATTGGAATCATTAAGCAGGAGCTATGGTTTTTAAATTTTCTCTTAAATTTCTAAAAAATCTAAAACAATGATTAAAAATAAAAAGGTTAAATCATACTACTTTACAAATCAGGAATAGCTTTGGAAATTAGAAAAGAGTAGACCTTTAACCATTCCTCTTTATTTAGTCAAAAATACCTGGCCTAACTTCACCCTACTTCTCTGAGGCACATTACCAGCAAGTCTTGGACAAGCAAGCCAGCAGAAGGCCTGAGCCGTGAATCTCAGTGACCCTTACACACCTGAGTGTCTCCTCCCATCATGTTTAATCTAAACCAAATATTGTAGCGTACCAAAATAAGACCTGCTTTGTTTTTCTAAATCCCGTATTTCTCTGTCATTGTGTATTGTATTTGGGATTAAAGGTTGCTCCTTATTAGAACTATTTAGGAAGAAAGTTCAGTCTAGAGGACCCCAAATCAAAGCACGCTCTTTGCTGTGAGTGATCAAATTCCTCTCAGAATAACATTCTTCTCCTCCATCTATATTTTGGAAATTACAGAAAGATTAATAGATATTTGTAATGCAGTCAATGCTGAATTATTACCAAGAGGCTAAGTATGCGCTTAGGGCAACACCAAAGCAGACGAACCAGGAATGACTAAGAAAAGTTGAACTGTGATGAATTTATACAGCATTTCAAAACAAGAAAATCTAGAAAAATTAATTTTAATTTCAGTACTTATATGAGTTTTATGACCTTTTGAAAAAATAAATTTTCTTTTGAATTACATACAGGGTTGTCATCACAATTTTTTCAGTATTTGGAGCTTCTAAAATTCTCAGTCCAGCCCTGCATATAAAAACTTTAAACACAGAGACTTAAGGCATCAAAGATGAAAGCTAGTACACTTACAACTATTTATATTGCAAAAGCTTTGCCGTTCTGCAAGAACACGCAGTTTCCCAAACACTGACCTCCCTTTACAGGGTTATGCTTATTAGCTGGGATTTGTAGCTCAATAGCAACACTGTTCATCCTTGGTTCAATTCAGATTGTAATTTCTTTTTAAACTACCTGACCCTTATAATCATATGGTGAGTAGGTGTGATCATTCATCTTCCAGAGGCCAAGTACTTGGCCTGAACACAGAGTCACTTGTGTGTCTGAAGCCTTGCAGCATCATGATGATTGGGGTAAAAACTGTCGATTGAGAAAAGTTTGAAAGAAACCTTTCATACGACGTTTTCATTGTCTTGTTCTTTTCCTGGAACTAAAATTCCTGATTGAAAAAACAAGTCTTCCTAGATACAAGGATGAAGCTTTTAAGCGATTATCTTTGCTTCTAATTAAGTGGGTAAGCTATCAGCTATTTCATTGTCCCCAGTGTCAGAATTTGCTGAATAAGATTCTGCTTGTTCTCAGGGCCCAGCATTTACTGAGCACTCAGCATACTGAATGAATTGAATGAATGACTACCCAACCTCATGTCTATGTGCTGAAGCTGCATAGCTCAGGGCGAATCCTCCTCAGGAAAAGAAAAAAATGTTGCATTAGCGCCCGGCTTCACATCCAGAGCAGTAGAGTTCATGTGTTGCCCAAACTGGATGGGAGGTTGGAGGAGAGTTAAGTCCTGAGCTGATTGCTTAGACTGGGTTTCTGTCTACCCCTGAACCAATCACTGAGGCGAAAGGAACGGGATCAGGCTGACTGATTTACGTGAAGTAGTGCCCACCATCTCTGGAGTTCGGATGGAATCAATTCCACAGCACATGGCCGCTACCCGATAGACAAGAGAGAATATCCCAAAGGAAAGTCTGGGAACATTAAGAACTGATGAGGGTGGCATGGCTGGTAGCCAGCCAAGAAATAGTGACTATGTGATTTCTATTTTCAATATGACTCAATGAAAAACTGATGAGTATAACTTTTATGGTAGAAGTAGTTCCTTATCTCTTAAAATGTAGAAAAATCTCCTTTAAATTGGTTTTAAAAAAACGTAAAAATTTTTAGTTACATTTGACACCATGCTCTTGTTCTTAAGAAAGGGAGCCTAAGATAGAATATCGTCTATTGAGTACTGGAAAGAGTTTTAGATTTTAATTAGACATTGATTAGCTGACTGGCCTTGACTGCTTCTTAAATAGTTAATGCTATCTGGAGAGAGGTTTTAAATAAAAAGTGCTTGATTTTACACAGATTATGGTTAATATCTTCTGCATATTTTCTAAAATATTTTGCTAATTAGGGGTCACAAAAACATTCTTCTAACATTTTCCTTCTAAATTTTTTATGCATGCTTGAGGGAAATGTGCATTCTCCAATTTTTGGGTGCATGATCCTTTACACATTAAATCAATTTTGTTTATTATGTTGTGCTAAATATTTACTTTTTTGCTGCTTGAGCTAATAATTGAAAGGTATATGAAATACAATATAACAGGTTTCTCCATTTTTCTCTGTATTCTATTAATTTCGGATTTTTCCACTTTGTTTAGAACTGTTATCCCTGCCTTATTAGTTGAAATTTTTATTAAGACACTTTTTATCCCTATTAAGGCTTTTCACTTAGTATTTATAAAATTCACTTAGTATTTATAAGGGCTGATATTGATATAGCTACCCTAGCTTGGTAGATTTGCTTGTTACATTATTTCTTCTAATTCTTTTTTTCTTTCTATAACCTCATGCCTTCCCTCTTTGTAAACTGTATATTGGGAGATGGAGCCTTCTTTTGTCCGATGTGGTAGGCCTTTTATATTTATTATAACTTTTGATCTATTATGCCTTCCATTTCTTTGTTTTTTCTATGCTCTTTCTCCATTATTGCATTCTTTGGTCTATCAGAGATGGGATTTTTAAAGAAGGTTTTTTTCTTATTTCAGAATTTTTTTCCTATTGGCTTGGAAGTTATACTCTGTTGTTCTTCAACGGTTATCCTTGAAAATTTACAATGAATACTTAGGTCAACAAAGCCTAAAGTTATTCACTAGCTTAATTTCCATCTTAAAGGGTCTATGGTTCTTGGACCCCTCACAGTGATTTGCAAGTGCTCCCTCCCACCTTCCCTACATACATATTTCCTGGCTTACAGGCCATTTTGCTAGCATTTTAATTATGTTCTTTTTTAACTCCACAAATATTTTTTAATACAGGCAGTTTTTATTTGCATTTCCGACACGTTTGACATGATCACCAGTTTCTTAGCTCATCGTTCCTTCTGGCATCTCAGACCTTCCTTCATTTTTCTCTACCCTAAAATTCATCTTTATTCTTTAAGTGAAAGTCTATTGGCCATAAATTCTTTAAAAAAAAAAAATTTGAGTATGTCTTTATTTTGCCCTTGTTCTTGAAAGATAACTTCACTCATTCCAGGATGACAATTACTTTCACTTAACACCTTAATGATGTTATTCCACTATCTTTTGACTTCAGTTTTTGGTACTGAAAAGTCTTCTGTCAATTTGTCATTCCTCTGTAGGCAGATGTTTAGTTATTCTGGCTGCTTTTAAGATCTCTCTGTCGTTGCTGTTCTGCAGTTTCCTTATAAGGAAACTACATTGGCGTCCTTTTACTTATCCTGCTTGATATAGGTTTTGTTTTTTGTATATGTGGATTCATGTTTTTGATTCGTTCTGGAAATTTCTCAGCAATCATCTCCTTCGTTTTTCCTGCTCTCTGAGACCACAATTACACACATATTAGATCTTGTCATTCTATCCTTCAGCGTCTCATAATCTGTCATTCATATTTGCTGTTTCACTGTCTTTGCTGCATATGTGTTATTTTCTTAGTCAACAAATGATTCCTTTAGTTGTCATTAATCTGCTCTTAAACCATTGAGTTATATATTTCAATTATTATATTTCATACTTTAATTTCTACTTGGTTCTTTTAATATCTGCCTTTTCTTTGTACATATCTCTTATTTCACTTTCATTTAAATTCATAGTTATTTCTTTAAGCATTTTATAATTGGTATTCCACTTCTGCCAATCCTAATATCTGAATTCCTTGAGTGTACAAATCTTCTGTTTCTCAATCAAAATGGCTTATTTCCTTGGGTGTTTGATTAGTTAATCTAGAAGCATTAATTAGAGAGAGTTTCCTTCAGAGAGGATTTTCATTCACTTTTTAGAGTCCACCTACCCGGGGCCACTTTCACATGTTAAAGGATTCCTGGTTTTATGCAGGAGTCAGGTTCAGCTTCGTTACTTTGCCTGGTATCCATAACTTCGTCTCAGAATCACAGCCTTTCCCTGTTTCTCAACTATGGTGAGTTTAACTCACTTTCATTTGTAACAGCCCTTAGTGATTAACTTGCTTTCTAACGTGCAAGGAAATGAACTAAATATTATACGAGTTGTACTTCCTCCAAGAACTAATTTTATTTTAGCAGAAGAATCACCAAGTGTACCTAGTCAGAACACTACAAAAGAGAGAAAGCTATAGATCCATATCCTCCATGAATACAGATACAAAAACACTTAACAAAACATTAGCCAATAGAATTCGGCAATACATAAAGAGAATTACACACCATGACCAAGCAGGGTTTATTCCAGGGACATAAGGCTGGTTTAATATTCAAAAATCAATCAATTTGTAGCTACCATATTAACAGGCTAAAGAAGAAAACACCATAGGATCCTATCAATTGACACAGAAAAAGCATCTGACAAAATTTAATGCCAATTCATGATAAAAACTCTCAGAAAAATAGGAATAAAAGAGAACTTCCTCAACTTGATGAAGAGTATCTATAAGAAAGCTGCAGCTAACATCACACTTAATGGCGAAACACTGCCTCCTTTCCCCCTAAGATTGGGAACAAGGCAAGGATACCTCTTCTCTCTGCTCTTATTCAATAGAGTGTGGAAGGCAAGGAAATAAACAGCCCACAGATCAGAAAGGAAGAAATATAACTATTGCTATTTGAGGATGACACGATTGTCTATGTAAAATATCCCAAGAAATCAACAAAAACCTCCTGAAACCAATAAGTGAATTCAGCATGGTCTCAGGATACAAGATAAACATACAAAAATCAATTGTATGTATACTTGCAATAAACATGAGAATATGGGAATTAAAACACAAGATCATTTACAATCTCGAAAGAAATGAAATGTTTAGGTGTAAATCTAATAAAAGCATGTATAGAAGTTAATATGCTGAAAACTGCACGATACTGACTAAAGAAATCAGAGAAGATCTAAATAAATGAAGAGCCATCCTGTGATCATGCATTGGAAGACTCAACATAGCAAAATGGAAAATCTCCTTAAATTGATATACCAGTTTAACATAATTCTTATCGAAATCCCAGCAAGATATTTGTGTAGATATAGATAAGGTTATTCTAAAACATGTATGGAATGGCAATGAACTAAGGTAGCTAAAACAATTTGGAAGAAGAACAAAGCAGAAGCAAGCAGTCTGTTTGATTTTAAGACTTATTAAAGAGAGTAATCAACACTGCCTGGTATTGGTGGAGGTACAGACACACAGCTCAAAGGGATATGACAGCTAACCCATACAGATGCACACAAATATATCCAATTGATTTTTTTCCCATTAACTCAGTTTTGTCCAACTGGTTTTTGGCAGAGGAGCAAAAGAATTCAATGGAGGAAAGATAGCCTTTACAACAAATATGGTGTTGGAACAACTGGACATCCATATGCAAAAAAATGAACCTATATCTGAGTCTCACATTTCATGCAAAACTAACTCAAAACGGATCATGGACTTAAAAGTAAACTGTAACCCTATAAAACTTTTAGAAAAGAACATAAGGTAAGAGAGAAGAGCTTTGGGATCTAGCGGTAGGCAGAGAGTTCTCGATCCTAAAAGCATGATCCATAAAAGGAAAAAACTGATAAAGTGGACTTCATCAAAATTAAAAACTTCTGCTCTGTGAAAGACCTTGTTAAGAGGAAAAAAAGACAAGCTACAGACTGGGAGAAAGTACTTGAAATCGACTTACATATCCAACCGACGACTAGAATCTAGAATACCTACTGTTAAAGAAAAGCACTCACAACCCCACAGTGAAAAATAAACAGTCCAACTAGAAAAAGGAAGACGGGAAGAAACACGTCACTGAAGAAGAAACACAGTTGCCAAACAAACACGTAAAAAGCCGTTAGTGAAGTATAAATTAAAACCACAATAAGATATCACTAAACACCTATCGGAATAACTAAAATAAAAAATAGGGACACCATCAAATGCTGACAAGGAAGTGAAGAAATGGTATTATTCAAACATCACTGGTGGGAATGTAAAATGGTATAGCCACTCTGGAAAAACAGTTTGGCGAATTCTTAAAAACTAAACATTCAAATACCATATGATCCAGTAATTGCACTACTGGGCATTTATCCCAAAGAAATGAAGACAATGTTCACACAAAAGCTGTACACAAATGTTTATAGCAACTTTAATCATAACAACACCACACTGTCCAGATGTCCTTCAGCAGGTGAATGGTTAGGCAAACCATGCTACACCCACATTGTGGAATTCTACTCAGCACTGAAAAAGGAACTCTTGATACCTTGATATACTCAACAACCTGGACGAACCTCCAGAGAATTACGTGGAATGGAAAAGCTAATCCCAAAAGCTTACACACTATATGATTCCAGTTATATAACATTATTGAACTAATAAAATTTTAAAAATGGAGAATAGATGATTGGTTGCCAAGGGTGGAGGAGGGGTTGGGGAAGGGAGCAAACTGGGTATAGTTATAAAGGGCAACAGGAGGGGTTTTTGTGCTGGGAAATGTTCTCTATGGAAATGGATGGAATGTTCTGTATATTGACTGTATCACTGTCAATATCCTGGTTGTGACATTGTACAATAGTTTTGCAGGATGTTACTATCGGAGAACTGGGTCAAAGGTACGTGAGAGGAGTCTGTTGTTTCTTAGAACTGCACATGAATCTACAGTTATCTCAAAATAAAAGTTTAATTTAAAATACCAACATTAAACATATTTTATACTTTAGGGAGAATGGGTTCTTTCTCTTAAGGGTCCATGCCATTCCAAAGGAGAGCAGTGGTCAATTGCCTCCATTCCAGTTTACCGCAGCATAGAAGACTCCTAATAAAAATATTTGATCATAAATCAGGAAAAGGCAGACAACAGAGTACCCCTAATTTAGAAAAAATAATATCCCATCGCATCTGAGACAGAATTTAAATGATACATGATGGTTACCTTACTAAATTTTGGTATGTACCCCACCACAAAATAATAACGTTAAAATCATAGTAACCTTCAGGGAGATTAACACATTAAATTTGGCACTGCAAAGAGGTCGGATATGGTCAGGTCCACTAAAAATGCCTTTAAATGAACTTAAAATAACACAGAATCTAGGTTTAGAAAAATAATGAAATAAAATCTAATATTCTCCACTAAATTATAATTCGGCGTTTTGTTTCTAGAATCATCACTGACAGACGGTTCAGCTTTAACCTGAAAGTTTTTCATGATCAGGTCTTCAGCTATGCAAGTTACTAAAAGCGGGCATCTTGCTCAGGTTAAACCTTCTGAGGTGTAAATGTGGTTCTCCTATCCGGGTGTGACTAGAGTATTTCAGACCTACCACTAATCATCTGAAAGGAAACTTTCAGAAGGCATTAGAAACTGAAAGTAGTACCAGCAAATTTTCTGCGAGGCTAAACCATTGCATTTCTCAGGTTTCCACCAAGGCTAATAGGTTTTGGAGTCAGAGACTACTGTCTAACAGTACTTACAGTAAACACTTAAAAATTTGTACTTTGGGTTTGCCAAACTGTGAATTAATACCCTTTCAAGTTTATTTAAAGACTCAGCTCCATTCTAGCAGACTCCCTCTACAACAAGCGAGGGTGTTATGCGTGTACCGACGGCACAGGAAGTCTGGTTTTGCTTTCTACCACTTACATTTTAAGCAGAAATGCCATCACTACACAAAACCTACAGGAACCCCACTGTAATTTAAGTGACCAACCTCTTAAAAACCTGCCAGAAGCAACAGTGTCTATAAAAATCTATGCAGTGTGTCAGTTCCTTAGTTCTATTTCTACATTTAAAATCAGGATTATTTGGAGAAAAACATTACATAATTTCCATGTTAACCAAATGACTGCCCAAAAAAGGATTAAAATGGACATATTGACACAGTATTTGAATTATGAGAAAATGGCTTACCACAAGGCATTATGAGGGTGTACTTTATTCCCTTTTGTTACAAAAAAAACTTTGCCAAGGAATAGGATAGGCTTCAAAGCATTCTAAGGTACAGTTTACCAGGAGTGTATGTGATGCACTGGCTTTGAGAGCATTCTGAAGAAATATAGATTACAAATGTCCCTTAACTCCTTTTTCCAATGCTCTGCCCTCTATCGGGAGCAATAATTTTGTGAAAGTCCTATAAATGTCAGTCCTGACTATCAGCACACCCTAGCTCTGAATCCAGACACCGTCATCAAAAGAAGAAAGGCTCCTTTTTGGAGACATTACATACAGATCACCTTTCAGATTAGTAGCTACTCTTTAGCAAACTATCAATTTTCTAGTAGTCTGTAAACTAAAAAAAATCAAATTGAGTTACTAAGGGGGGAAGAGAATAAAGAGAAAGCCAGGCCTTCAGAGTGAACGGTCCCCAGTTCTGAGGTGCCTGGTGGTCCGAAGGGTGTGAATCCCTCCTCACACCCCCCTTTCCTCCTTGTCTCCCCCCTCCTCAGCCACTGGGGGTTTCTTATTCCTAACACATCAAGTGCTTTTTACATAGTGAATGCTGAACTACAAGCTCCCTGCGGGCAGGGACCATGTCCTTTGGGTTCACTCTTATACCCTCAGTGCTCAGGCATGGCGCAGCCTGGCACAAAATAGGTGCCAAATTAAGTTAACCAAGCATTTATTGAGCAACTATGGGGGGCAAACGGGGGTGGGGGGTAGGACTGAGGCCCTGGGGCTCCAGAATGTTCATATATAGAGATTTTGTTCTGGTTGGGAAGAGTGACTTTCCATTTAGAAGCAGTGCTTCTAAGATTTTTCTATCAAAGAGCTCCTACTGGAAGAGAACTTGGTGAGGCTTTCTGCTTCGTGTGGTTTGTGCTCCCTCCACATAGCAGTGTTCACTATTGTGCATGGGCTCAGCATCACTGACCCCTTGTTCTGCAGTGCCCTCTGCATCACAGGGAAGCCAGAAACGACATTTCCCAGAATCTCCTTCGCTCTCCAGTTCTAAGTCACAGTGGACCAAGGAGAGTCTTTTCCATGACCTTGGGAGGTTCCTCACAGGCTGCTGCAACGCAAGTGTGGGCTGGCAGCAGATGTGGGCGTCACAGCACCTTCAAGATCTCTTGCAGATCACCTGCCCCGGTGCAATCAATGGCCGTGGCAGCTCCTCGAGACTCACTGGCGTCAGTGCTGCAGGCTGAGACGACAGGAGCTTCAGGATGTTTCGGGATTCACAGCAGCTCCTGGACCAGCTCCTGAGATCCACCTGAGAGGGTGCTGCAGATTCAGCTCCCTGGCTCACCCCACCCTTCTGATGCTCACGGAAGCTTCTAACTCCCCACACTGAAACCCATTATGCTTCTATCAAGTGGCTGTTTTCCTGGCTGAACCCTGATAGAAATGTTAAAAGTTTAAATTAGCATTAAGGGAAGACAAGTTTCCCACAGGTCTCCTTACCTTCGTGAATGAGATGCTTCTTCACTGAATCTGACTTTGAGAAACCCAGCTGAAATGAAGGAAGATGACCCTGCAGGTTTACATCCAGGCAATTTCTTTCCCGTGTTGCAGTATTTTGAGGACACAAACTCCTAAACGTGGGGAAAATGGTTTTATCTTCACTGGCTTATGAACTCTGTCTGGACAGTTGTTAAGGAGAGATGTCGTGTGTTCTGTCACACAAGTGCACACTGTAATACTCCTAGGCTCCTGCTGGTGTACATTTTGCTAAGTGTTTTCCTTGCTGAGAGGTCAAGCTGCTCAAATCTCAGGGCAGACCGAGGCGGTCTGGGACCCACATGTCAGTTTTTGTCGCGTTAAGTGAATCACGAAAATACACAAACAACTGTTTTGTTTTGTTTTTTCAGGAAACGAAGATGCCTGATGATGTTCTTTACCAGGAAATGAGGAATTTTCATCATATTTAAATGAGCTAAAAATGTCATTCAACTCATAACTTACCCAAACAACTCTCTGTATCCCATTCTGAAATTTAATTTTTACTGCAGCAGCCTGGTCATCTGTAAAAAATACAGCCAATTGTGCCTTTCAAAAAGTAAATGCCAAATAAGTTATCCTGGTGAATCGTTCTTTACTATTAAGGTGGACAATGACTTTTTTTTCTTTACACAGGCTTTATCTTTTATTATGACGTTCTTTTTCCTACACGAAGAAACAAAAATCACACCAACTACAAAAACTATTCTGTGCTTTGCTAAACCACAGACTAATTTTGTGGAACAAGAAGCCTTCAAGTCATTTCTTTTTTCATTATAAATCTGTCTAAAAAACTTCCATATTCAAAACACTATTTTTTGTGTACAAAATTTTACCATTTTTTAACAAAAGCAGTGAAGACGTCGCAAAACCCAGGAGCAACCTCTTCAAGGTGCTGTGTTCCCAGTCCTTGATGTGGAAGCTGCTGCTGGGCATCCAGCGTGTTCACTGGGCCTGACTCCAGACGCGGCACCCATACTTTGCTGTCCTAGATCAAGCTCCACCTGCGCCCAGACCTGTCTTTTTCAGAGTTGATCCCCTGCCTACTAAAAGGCATTATGTTGCAATAGCACCAGTTACTCTTTTACCATCAACCATTGTGCAAAACCAGAACTTTCCATAATATTTAATAAGCAATACAGGGCCAAACACTTCACACCACACTGTCATTCACTTTAAGCACAGAGGCTGGTTAATCTCAATCGGTGTCATTCAAGTACATCTTTGGAGCCACTAAAATGAACAATGTGTCACCTGATAAGGAATCTTCTTCAGTTTAAGACTCAGTTTGACTCAAACAGGTTCAGACACGTTGACAGTCACGAAAACAACTCTAATTTCATTTTCCATGGTGTAAGCTTTGCCTTTCAAAACGATTCTAAAACGGGGCCGGCCCCGTGGCCGAGTGGTTAAGTTCGCGCGCTCCGCTGCAGGCGGCCCAGTGTTTCGTTAGTTCGAATCCTGGGCGCGGACATGGCACTGCTCATCAGACCACGCTGAGGCAGCGTCCCACATGCCACAACTAGAAGGACCCACAACGAAGAATACACAACTATGTACCGGGGGGCTTTGGGGAGAAAAAGGAAAAAAAAATTAAAAAAATTAAAAAAAAAAAACGATTCTAAAACAAACCTAAAGGAAAACTAAGAATTTTTAAAATTTGGCTGTTGTACTTTTTTTTCATTTTATCTTTTCTAATCAAGACTACTCTTTGTGTTCCAAATACTGTGTATAAATTATTCCTGCAAAATTAACGTTTCTTAAAAGAATGCAAGCCACTGAGGTTCCTGTTTTTAACCACTGATCTATGTCCCAGTTAAAATAATTTATAAAATACCACATTTTAAAGTTGCTAAAATCATGCCAAAATATTAAGTGCTTTTGCTGTTATAGGGAACTTACCGTGAAATAAATAGAAGTAAATGCATTTGCCTGTATGAAAATAAAAGTCATCAAGTACAATTATGGCAAAAAATGGAAGTGACTTGTGGAAGCCACTGGGATTTTTATACGGCCATAAGCTACTGGCTCATCACACGAAACAGCTCTTGCTCTGTGCACTTGCAGAGGAAGAACAGGTCCAAGCAGGCCTGCCGGGCTTGCAGTGACTCCAGAACAGCTGGTATCTGTACGACTTCTCCCCGCATCGCCCATTGTGTTCGCAAAAGCAGGCCGACTCTGGTAATACAAAGTCTCTAATCATTCACTCACAAAAACAGTTCCCCATAGTCTCTTCTGTGGAAGAAACTAAGTTTTGCTGACGTGCAAAGCAGCTTCTACCTTTTAGCAGCAACGCCTTTTAACACCGCCAAAATAAAAACTTCTGAGTAAACAGGTCCTCCAGAAAGATGCAGAACGGCTGCCGCATGGCCCCCTCTCCTCTGCTGAGAGTGCAGGCGGCACAGCAGCGAAGGCGTAAGGTGTAAGTGTCAGGCCCACGGAAGAAGAGTCCTCACGAAATAGAACCATCCAGACACTTTTAAAATCACCTTTATTTTGGTTGCAAAGATACAATTTAGTTAGTTACTTAATATTTTATTTGTTCCCATTTGAAGTCTCACAGCTTGCCATGTAAAACATTGCCTTTACTATCAAACCGCTATTTAAGAACATTATAAAATACAAACTATAAACTAAGGTAATCCCCTTTACAGTTTTCAGGTTAGTGCATTAAAACAACATTGATTAAAAAAGGTGAGTGAGTTAATTGGCAAACATTCAATTCCTTTTCTATGAAGGATGGTACAAAACGGTACCCAAGGTAAACGCTAAATTTTAAGGGTTAGGTGCTGAAAAACGATAATTGTGTGAAAGTAACTTCTCAAAAGTAATCTGACCCAAGGATACAAATGTAACCATGATTCTACAGGACATAAGGAAGGTAATTAACTTTCCATCATAACAGCTGTGGAATACACAGCAAATAACAAGCTGGGACCTTCAGAATTCTAACACAACATTGTATTGATTTGTCATACTTTTCCTCCAAATTACATCAGACACTTGCAGTGACTACACGTTCCCCAGCAAACGTCAGACTTACACAGAGCCTATATAGAAACCGTCTACCCTTAGAATTTTACCAGGCAACCTCCAGCAAATGCTTCATATATACACATCAGGAGTATGAGATATACTAGGAAACCATTCACTGATTTCATTCAGAGAAAACAAGTCTTAAGACAAAACCAACAATGAAAGTTAAATAGACAATTTGTGCTGCTATGAACCAGAAAAACAGTACCACAAACAGATATGTTAATTTTTTTAAGTTACTGACAATATTTCCTCTGCTGGCCCAAGTCAAAATTAAATTTGAGATTTTTAGTCTAGGTTAACACAAATCTGGGTGCCTGTTACACTGTGACAGAGAGAGGCACACAGAACACATGTACCTTTAAATTTACTAATTCCGGAAACTAAGTCAAGTGGATAAATAAATTATACATGGGAGGCATACACAATGTGGGCAACAGCCTAACAGTTAGATTGAAAAGTATGGAAGTGATGCCAGCAGTGATACTTAGAAAAACTTTCTCTATTAGAAAACATCAGATCTAATCCAAAGGAAAATTCCCCCCAAATAATAACAAAATATGGGAACCATCGTTTAAAAAAAACAAAAAACCACAACACGATTACAGGCATCTTCCTACATAATTTAGATAATGTAGTGCAATAGTGTGCTCCTTTGTAATTTTAGCGGCTTGCTCCCCATGCGATGAGACTGATAATTACAACTCCGATGACAAGGATAGAAATGATGATGCACAGGGTTTTTCTGGATTTGCGCTGTAGATGCAAAAACCAAAAACATGTTTACAGGTGGAGTGGAGCATCTCCATAGCAACTGAAAATCATCTGGTTCATTTCTAAAGTAAAATCAATGGTAATTTACTGCCCTCAAAATGCTAGCTGTATTTTTTTGCTTCTCAAAAATCTCTTCAATACATATGACACTTTTCTTTTGAAAAATATTCTTCTTGAATTAATGGTATAATTCAGGGAGTAATTATTCAACTTTTGTTGGTAATTTTTCTGGGGGTGTGTTTGGGCTTAAAAAAGAAGACATAGAGAAATAAAAATTACTGACTTAGGCAACAGACTGAGGTTACCTATGTATGAAAACAAAGAATAGATTAAAAGTTTATATATTTTTAAACTTTCATCAAATAGTTGCTCTTCAAAATGAGTTATTTGAAAGTGTCAGAAAGTCTAAGTGTCTGGCAATTTTTCCTAATGTAAATTTACTAGTTTCCAAAATCATTCCCATTCTTTAATATTAATGCAAACTGCATTCAAAATCTCAACACACAAATAAAAAACAAAGTTAAAAAAATATTATAATACAGTCATTTAAAATATAAAGGTTTAGAGTTCTGTTCTAGTCTTCACTCCCACCCAGCTGTAGATTTCTGTAATGGCTTGTGTATCTCACAGCAACACGCAGGAATCCTTTTTCTTACAAACTACAAACATGTGTAAGTATTTCAGTTTCCACATCTCACATCTACATATTTCCCTGGAGCCCAGGTGGTCTCTGCTCGTTACCGTGTGCGATGTACGTTTACGAGCGCTGTGGCTCTCCACCACAGCTTCTCTGTTGCCCAGGGCGCCCTCCCTAGTGGGGAGCAGTGAGGTGCCCGGGTGCTGCAATGAAAGGCATCTCTCACCTTCCTTAACTCTCCGGGTCCACCCAACCCCTTTGGAAGCAGCGTATTTGCAGAGGCATAAGCTTCTATCAAGGCTTCCCCTCCCGGCCCAGGATGGCTCTCTTCTCATCCCTCAGGGCCTGTGGGATCCAGTATGGGGGCAGCTCCAGCTCTGGAGGTGCAGCTTGGGAAGATGTGTTCCTTTCCCCAGGTTGCTCTGGGCTTGCCCTTCCACAAGGAAGAGGAAAAGCAAAACCTGGCGATATGTCTACATCCCTCCAAAATCCAAAAAGCAAAACTAAACAACATGTAAGCCCACTCACTGATGAGTCCTACTCAACACTGTGCTTGAGCAGTTACAACTGTTGGCCTTTACAGATTACTGTGTGTGTGTTTGTGTGTGTGCATTCAACTGCTCTTGAAGGATGCCCACAGTGCCTGACACAGTGACATTAACTCTGATGAGGTGCAGATCTGAATTTCATGCACAAAGATGGTAGACACGAATTACTCCATGGTGAAGACAACTGGCTTGTAACTCAGCACTCTCTACACCACTTCACTGTTCTCTCTGCATCAGTGAATGTATCGTGACTCGTTCAGTGAAAAATGGCATTGAAATTATAGAGAACTTCCAAGGTTAGTGAGAAAAGTGAAACGCAATTTAAATATCTAAGATGATGACAATATCTTAGATATTTTATAAGAAGGTAAGGTCTGAGAAAATAATTATCAACAACAACAACAAAAATGGAGTTTTAAAAGGGAAATCAAATGCTAGGGTGTTTAGGGGTTCCCAGAGAGCTTGGCCTTATCCCTGCTGAGCATCAAAGCACATATGATGAGACACATTAATAGTTTGTGGTCCTACTACTTGTATAGACTTATACACTTTACATTTGACACACACATACGGACTCCCTCTATTAACCTGATTCACTTAAGAAATCCATTCATTCCTGGTGAAGGGTCTGCTGAACGCTGACATAGGACCTACTGGTCAAGGACACTCCAAGAAAATATAATTTCCACAGGACCTAAAGACATCTCTCTAGGACAAGGATCTTTGCCTTAGTCCAGAGTGTCACCAACAAAAAAGAAAGCAGAGAGAGAAGGGAACAGCCAGAAACGGGGGGAGAAGGCTCTCCCAGAGGTTTCTGGGTTGGGATGTCACAGAGACATCGGAGTCTGCAGGAGAGCCTGGAGCTCTCCACTGACCCCTCAGGACTTTAAACACCAGACTTCCAGCCCTGGGGGCCAGGGTTCTGGTTCCGTCCTGAGAGGAGACAGTCTACACTCAGTTTTAAACTGACTGGCATACTTCTGACCTGTCTTCCATGGAATATTAAAATTCAACATCTCCAGCCACTTTAAACCTGGTCACACACGCACAAACACACAGTTAAAGTCTAAGTTATAGGACAATTGATTATGTTCCACATTACCTGATAGTCCGCCGCCCTGGACAGCTGCTGGTTTGCTTGCTGAACGTGCACCTCTGCGTTTTCCACATTGGCTTCTATGCTGTCTTTAAAATAAAACACAGCCACCCACACACACGGGAAACTGTTAAACACGTGTTGATGCTCCAGTAATAGAGCTGCACAGATCACTAGACTGCATTCAAGGTAAGACTAAACATGTTCACTATTCAAAGGTTAATATTAGTGGCAGACGGACAGAGTTGAAATTTTTTTAAGCTGGCCATAATTCTTCCCTATATTATTTCTTGGGTAATCCAAAGATGACATAAAAATCTGAAGAAACGAAACTTGATCATCTTCATTACAAGCCTCGTTCTACCTGGTAACCCCTGAAAAGTACTGTCACCTGGCTTGAGTTCTCTGACAGCATCTCAGCTTTTACTTAGGGTAAATATAGACCCCAAAACCACCCTCACTCTGTGGCCATCATCAACCTACTTCTGTGCTGAGACTCAGCCCTCCTCGAGGACCCATGCAGTCTTCTCAAGTGAGTTTTCCTCCCCACCCTCCTCTGGCCTGGGGTGGAACGGGGGCCGCTTTGCAGCAGCAGAGACCACTCCTCCTTCCCACCGAATCTCAGTTTGAAAGCTCATGCTATCAACCTCACCCAACCCTCCCTGTTGGAGACATCTACAGATCTCACCGTCTGCTCTCCTCATCCAACCCTCCTCGTTGCAGACATCCATAGATCTCACGGTCTTTTCTCTCCTCATCCAACCCTCCTCGTTGCAGACATCTACAGATCTCACGGTCTGCTCTCCTCATCCAACCCTCCTTGTTGCAGACATCCATAGATCTCACGGTCTTCTCTCCTCACCCAACCCTCCTCGTTGCAGACATCTACAGATCTCACGGTCTGCTCTCCTCATCCAGCCCTCCCTGTTGCAAACATCTACAGATCTCACGGTCTGCTCTCCTCATCCAACCATCCCTGTTGCAGACATCCATAGATCTCACGGTCTTCTCTCCTCACCCAACCCTCCTCGTTGCAGACATCTACAGATGTCACCGTCTGCTCTCCTCATCCAGCCCTCCCTGTTGCAAACATCTACAGATCTCACGGTCTGCTCTCCTCATCCAACCCTCCTTGTTGCAGACATCTACAGATCGCATGGTCTTTTCTCTCCTCATCCAACCCTCCTTGTTGCAGACATCTATAGATCTCATGGTCTGCTCTCCTCATCCAACCCTCCTTGTTGCAGACATCTACAGATCTCATGGTCTTCTCTCCTCATCCAACCCTCCTTGTTGCAGACATCTATAGATCTCATGGTCTTCTCTTCTCATCCCTTGAATATTTTACCCGACTTGCTGACATTCTCCTCCACATTTCTATTAAACATATTGGCGACTTCAATCTCTAACTGCTGACCCGCTAATTCCTTGGCCTCTCAATCCCTTGAACACACAGTTTTCAAAGACTTTGCCCGGTACCCTTTCTCAGCCACCTGCCTCCGTGATGACACCCCCACCTGTCACGACCAGTAACTGCAGCTTCTCCATAATCTCAATTTCAGTCTCACTACCTGTTATCCTTACAGTTCACTCCTTCTAAGACCCAACTTCATTGATCTCCACTTCTTCATTGTCCCTCAAATACTTCATGTTCTCTCTTCCCTCCTTACCTGGCTTACATCCCAAGGCAATCATGCATCGTCACTTTCTTGCATTCACCCTCAGCTCCCCTGTCCCCTCTACTTCAGTCATATTTACATGACAAAGCCCTAACCAGTACCCATGCAGCTGAACATGGATGCAACAAAGAATCTCCTAGGCTGACTTACTTCACTTTAAATTCATGACTGCCAAGCAAGCCTACCTCATTTTCCCAGCTCCTGGAAGACCACGTCATTCTTTCTCCTTTCTCTTCACACTTCTCATGACTTCTCACACAGAGTCATTCTCAGCCAGTGACCTTGACTTCCAGGTCACTGAGACAACAGGAACAATCAGAAGACATCTCTACATCCTCCCTCGACCTTATCCACCAACTGCATGCAACAGCACCGGTGCTCTGCCTTCTCTCCTGCTGTCCGGGAGAAACAGTCCACACTCCCAGCAAGAACCCACCTCTCCATCCGTGCACTTTCTCCCATTCCTTGTCTCTTAACACAAGGACCTCCACCCAGCAATTTTCCTCTTTCTCACTCATCAGCAATATTTCTTTCCCTCATGAATCATTCCTAACCATCAATACCTACTATCTTAAAAATGAACCGAAAAACCCCTTTTGTTTATTCCACATCTACTGGCAGCTGTGCCCTCATGCTCTGGTCCACTTTCCAGCTTGACTCCTTCAAAGAGCTGTGAGTACTTGCTGCCTCCAGTCGCTCTCCTCTCATTCTCTCTTCCTCATGCTTTCACCTACACTATTTCACCAACACAGCTCTTGTCCCAGATCACCTACATCCTACACACTATTAAAGTCAGCAGTCAACTCTTGGTCCTCAGCTTACTTAACCTACAGCAGCATTTCCAACAGCTGACCAGCCAGTGCTCTTGAAGCACTTTCTCCACCTCATTCCAGAACAACACACTGACTTGGTTTTCCTCTACATCACTGACTATTCTTTCTCAGTCTTTTTTGTTGGTTCCTCTTAAACCTTCTGGGCTCTAAATCAGGAGTCAACAAACTTTTTCTAGAAAGGGCCAAATAATAAATATTTTAAGATTTGTGCTTCATATAATTTCTGCCATAAATGCTCAACTATGCCTCCGTCGTATGAAAGTTGCCATAGGCACAAACAAATAGATGTAGTTTGCTGACCACACTCTAAATATTTATAGGACGCAGGGTGAAGTCCTGAGAGCCCTTCTCTTCTCTGCCTACACCTGTTTCCAATGTGATCTCACCTAACCCACAGCTTTAAATCCCCCCCCGTGCAGATGATCCCCAGATTTATACCCCTAGCCCGGACTTCTCCCCTGAACTCCATGCTCACCTTCCGATGCCTATTAAACCCTCATTTGGGTGTCAACTGGCCCCTCAGACTTAATATATCCAGGAGTTATCGACTTACACCTAGCCAGACCTGCCCCAGTTAGAAAGCTCCCCATCTCAGAAAACGGCAACACCACAACTTTTGTGGGCCAGGCCAAAACCTTAGAGTCATCCTTGAATTAACTTTCTCACCCCATATGCAGCTGGGCAGTAGATTTTTTTGGCTCTACACTAAAAAAAAATCCAGAATTCCACCACTCGTCATCCACTTCACTGCTGCCATCCTGATCCAAGGTAACACAAGTGCTCACCTGGATTCCTGCAATAACCTTTGAAGTGCTTTCTCTGCCTTTGGTCTTGCCCTCCAGAGTCTGTTCTCAACCTAGCAGCCAAAGTGAGCCTTTGAAAACCTAAGTGAGACTATAACATGCTTTGCTCAAATCCTCCTGTGGCTTCCCATCTATTAATAATGATAAAAGTCCTTGTAACGGCTCAGGATGCTACATGATGCCATCCCATGACCTCTGACACTGTCTCCATCTTCCTCTTGCCTGCATCACTCCCCAACGATGCCAGGCTTCTGCCTGAAGGTCCTGGTGCCTGCTCTTCCTCTCCTGGAACACTTTCTCCTACTTGTTCCCTTACTTCCATGAAGTCTTCACTAAAATGTCACCTATCAGGAAGGCCTCACTTGCCTGCCCTACACAAAGCAGCAACATTCTCCACCACCAGCAGTCCCTTCCCCTGCCCTGGCCTCATCTTCCCCACCACTTATCACCATTTACTTACTTTTCTCTCTCTTTTTTTTAAATTGTCTCTCTCCTCCCATTAGATGATAAGAGCCACAAAGGGAGGGTCTTTTATCTGTTGTTTAATTTCAGCTGAATCTCCAATGTCTAGATTTGTGCTCAGATATAGCAGGCACTCAATAAATATTTGTTGGATGAACGAACGGTTTTTGAAATTTTACCCTGTGGCCTAGTGGGGCTACAGAGCAGGGTAAGAATGGACAAATAAGAGTTATATTAAACTATAAGTCCAAGTATTTCAACTGAACCAAATACAGGAAATATAGTAAATGTATCTTTAGACATAAGCACAGGTATCTTCATATTTCAAAATTACAAACATGATCAGGATCCTGATTAACATTGACAATTATACCTTAAACGAATTACTATTACATTTAAAACTTAAAGGGAGTCTCAGTCACTGACTTTTTCAAAGAATTTTTCTAAAGGAATTTTTATCACCTAAGTAATGCTATTAAATTAATCTACCAAAAAGCTATTAGAATGAATGAGCAGAAAAATGGCTACCTATTCCTTCTAATCTAAAAGACAAGACAACATGCACAATTACAAATAGCACACGTTTCCCCAAAAAGTCCCTGGTGTGATGAGAATTAAACCAGGACAAGACTGAAATCAGAGGTCCCAGAAACAGCCAGAACGATGCTGCACGATGCTCTCCATGATCTCAGCGGCAGGAGGCCCTGACTAAATCTGTGGCTCCTGAAATAAATGAGGGGGTCCTTTCAATTATTAGGAGCCAAAAATGAGATGTGCTTCAGCTAACGCCAAGGATGATGCTTTGCATGTTGTAGAGACTGTGCTCCCAATTCCCGGGGGACCGAAAGAGAGCAGGGGAACAGCCTCTCCTGCTGGAGAAGATGCCACAGGTCAACTGCGTCTAGCTCGCTCCCACCTCACGAAATCTAATCAGCAGGGCTTACCTATCATATCTCCTTGCTCATGAATCATCATTCCCAAATCTTTAAATATTTCATTAATATCCATAATATCAGCCTAAGAGAAAAAGGTACATTTTATTATAATCAGAAATTCAGTCCCCAATCCACAAAAGGGGAAATTTAAAAAAACCCAAACCACCACCCCATACACAGGCAAACAAGCATCCAGACTTCATACACAAATGTTGGAAATACTAGGAAACTATTTAACTATAAACAATCCCAACTAAAGAGACCTTGAAAAACAGTAACTTGTTCTCTAAGATAAGTTTGTGACATTAAAAGTATCAGGAGAGGCAGGATGGAAATGAAGGCTCTATCCTAGAGAGGGGCCCTGGGTCACTGAGTTTTGTCATGCAATCAGATTAGTTTTGTTAGCACAAGCAGTATTTCCTCACAAGAGTATAAAATATTCTTTTTTTTGGAGGAAGATTAGCCCTGAGCTAACTGCTGCCAATCCTCCTCTTTTTGCTGAGGAAGACTGGCCCTGAGCTAACATCCATACCCTTCTTCCTCTACTTTATATATGGGATGCCTACCACAGCATGGCTTTTTGCCAAGCAGTGTCATGTCCAAACCTGGGATCCGAACCAGTGAACCCCGGGCCAGCGAGAAGCAGAACGTGCAAACTTAACCGCTGCACCACTGGGCCTGCCCCTAAAATATTCTTGTTATGATATATTTCTAGTAAAAATTTATACATCAACTTGACAGCTTAAAAGAATAAAATATTAGGTGTAAATTTAAAGTCCCACATTAATAAATTTGAATATGCAATGGAATAGTGACGGATAAAGAAGTTATAAATTTACTTTTCTTCAATATATGATAAATATTATTTTGTCTGATTAAAGAGTAAAGTTTAAATATTTTATTCAGAAGGGGTGGGGCAATTTACATATTCATCCTGTGCCTTAGTTTCCCCATCTGCAATGATTACGACATAGTTAACCACTTCACGGAGGTTTTATGAGAACTAAAGGAGACAGTTGACATAAAGAATTCACCACATAGTGCTTGGCACACGGAAGTCCTCGATACACTGTAGCTGTTGTCAGCTATTATCAGCCCACCTTCTAGGGAACAGGTGGGTTCCGTAAGAACTAAGGCTTACTAAACCCTTCAGATTGCTTTGATGTCATAAAAATACTAGAGAGCAAAAAAATACTTTTAAAGCCCTCGTAAAAAGTCTTATTCACACAGGTGTGATGTGTATCATGTGCCAGGGGAGCCATCCAGACTTGCTGATCAGACAGTTATCTCCAGACTCCTATTTTCTCAATGCTAAGGGGACCTGAGAACAAAAAAATGTTGGGAGTGTAGGGAAGTATGTTCTCTCTTCATAGCACAAATTCTAAAGAGACTGTTTTTTTTTAAGAAAGAGAATAATTCTAATTTATCTAAGAAATGCCACCAAATTGATGTATTTATTTCGTTTTCTTTCTCGATCCCTCTCCGAGTATTATCTAAGCATCTTGAGGACAAACTCACTAAGATCAGAGCAGGGGCCCAACTCTACAATGTCAAGCTTACTTCAAGCTGCCGAATGGAAGACTCTCTCTCGTGAATGAGGCGGAGGTCATCTTCCGTAATTTCTTCATCCTGCACCTGCACTTGAGGTTGAGTTTGGCTAATAAAAAGAACATGAAAAAAAGACTGTTATTAAAACAATGGACTTTCTTCCTATTTAAGAAGTACTTACTGAATAGAATATTTTTTCTTCAAAGTCAGAGAACTGTTCACTTAAATTCCCAGAATATAACAGAAATACTAATCAAATTTCATTCATGTTTCATTTCACTGATATTATTTTTTAGAGTTATTATTTAATTACTGGAAACTCTATTTGGCAGCTAGGTATTTCTTCTCAGTTGACTTAAATCTCACACAGCCAATAATCTATATTAAATAACACTTAAGTCAATAATATTTACCTGAATAAATAATTATCAAGTATTATTGCAATACTGGAATATTTCTATATACTTATATACAATAAATAATTATTTTGAAAAATTTTCAAGTTTATTGTTTTCTATTTATAAATAACTTAGGATAGTCATGACATAACAGACTGAAAGCTTTAATTCTGTCTCAGGGACCACAATGTATAAAACGTATTTGAAAAACTCTCTTCTGATCTGTATAATGTTTTATACTTCTTACCTTTCCCAGGACACAAGATTCTTTTCTTTTGAGCTCTCCTCAGGAAAACCACCCTGAATAATTTAGTAAGAGAACGGACTGAGAAGGGCCAAAGAAAAACACACAGCACTCACATTTTCCCTCATTATAATCTAACCTGATTAATGTATGCACGGCAGTGTTCTGTGTAGAGAAACAGAGAAAAGTTCTTGTTGCAATATTTTAGGCCAACTACTTCAAATAATAATAACATTATATCCTAAGCTGACCAGGAAGCAATTCATTAACTATACTCAAGGGCCAAATAATAAATATTATTTGATTAAAACATAATAGAGTCTTGGAACGTCTACACTAAGGAACAACTTGTAATAGTTTCTAAGGGAATTTAAAATTAGGTTAAGTCAAAATTCACTCTAACTTATCCTTTCGTTGATTTTCTCCAGGTGTACATTGATATGATATATTCACAATGTTCATTTCATCACTGTCACATAAGCAGGAGTAAAGTGCTCTCTAAACTAGCAGACGCAAAGTAACAGCCTCAAGTTCAAGCAAATGTGGGAATACCATTAAAGATTTGACCCTCGATCTCTTCAGACAAAACATTTCTATATTTTTATATAATCTGTAATCCTTTGTTCCAGGACATGGACAAAACAATCACAGTAATACATAACTATTACCCTTAAAAACTGAGAACTTGAAAATAAATATTCAAATACTGATTTCCAAGATACTCACAGATCTTTCATGATTTAAAATACATGCCTAGGTAGTCTTTTCAGGGACCCTTAGAGAGTACTGTTCATTTTTACAATGCCTTTTTAAATACTTACAGATACTCTGGAACTGGCTCTTACTCGAGCAACAAACTCTTTCTCTTTCTCAGCTGCTTGCCTCTGGACCTTCTGAAAGTTTGTCAGCGACGTTGTGAATTCATCTACTAAGCGGTCCTTCTGTATTTTCCTTTGACGCTAGAGAAAAGTGGGGGGAAAACCTACTAGAATCAAGCTGTGAAGTTCCACAGAATTTGCAAAAGCAGGTTCACCACTAGCTGGCTCTTTATTTAATGCTGAAATTTTCACTCACTCTCCAATGACAGGGCCTTACTGAGGAATTCTCAATAACATTCTGACAATATGTTCAAATACTGTGTATCTTTACCTTGAAGCAAAAGGCCCATAACGCTGGATTTTTCACCTGAAATTGTCATCCTAAAAAGTGGGCCCTTATTTTAAAGTAATTCTTTTTTTTTTTTTAGGCAAATAAAACCTTATGCTCTTACCTAAGTAGTAACTTCTGCTTAGTAAGCAAGGAAAGAAATATGCGCCCCTAGGGACCCTCACATCTTGAACTGCGGGCGCCCTGTGTGAGGTCAGTCCTAGAAGGTCAGGAAGCAATCACGCAGGAAGCGCTTTCTCAGCACTGACTTCAGTAGGGGTCAGGGCATTTGCATGGACATAATCTTTGCTTTACTGAACCACCGGATACTACCTGGGCAATTAAGCATAGTTTTGTGTTCTGTGAACTAATCTCAAATAAGAGTTTATCCCCCTAAGTTCCTTTCTGGCCTAACAGTCCAGAGATCCTGCAGCACATCTGCTTTCTCTCACACTCACGGCACCAACAGTGTGTCTCACAGCTCGATACCTGTTCACTGGGGGTGGTGGGCAGGGATCCAAACTCTTTAATGTACTTGTCTGTTTCTTTGGCAAGCTGGTTAGTGTACTGCTGCTTCTGTTGCCTAAAGTGAGAGAAGACACATTATAGACAAAGAACTAAGATATTTCTTTAAGCCACGACTCTGCCACTTGACTCAACCCTGATGAATAATTTTATAAAAATCGCTTTTTTACAGACTGGCTCCAAATTTTCTCTATGAAAATAAAATTTTCCAGGTTCTATTCTTTGATAAATATTGAGCAAAGATTACAGGGAAGGTCCTTTCTCACACGGGGGGTAACCAAGTTTTGAGAAATACATAGCAGCTATTTAGAAAGGAGGACGACTCAAGCCAACTCAAGTTGAGCTTGTGAGGCGTCCGATGTTTGAGACACTGGGGGTGTGGGAGCCTTTATCTACAGCCCACAACGGGGAGCTCAGTGCATAAGTAAAGAGGATTTGCTGCCTTGCACTGTGTCCAGTTCCCAGATCTTTAGGGCACATCCAGCCACTCATATTTCTCTACCTTAGGGGCATTTATAGCTGATAGATACTTAAAAAAAAAAAGAAGAGAGAAAGGAATTGGCAGTAAGTAACAGTACAAATTTACTATTATTTAAGTTTGGTGTGGAAAAACGTAACAGCATTTCTCTGTAAAGGGAACAGAACACAATAAAAGAGGTAAATTACATCGGTATTGGTATCTATATTGCTAGCTAGCTTATAAAGTAAAAAGTAAGATTTCTAACTAAAGAATTTGACACTAAAAAACACCTCGCATTATTAATGTGATGCTTTACAAGTGACAACATCAGTACCTCTCATACACAATCTCTCATTTCAAACACATGCTGCTCACACTTAGGGTTCTTTAAAACAAGCAGATACTATGAAACAGTTTGTTTACATCTGTATTTGACTGATAAGGAAGAATTATAACCTACTTAAATCTACTTACCAAGTGCTCTGTCTTTAATATGCCTCTTTAAATCTTTAGAAAAAGTAATATAATTAAAATTCTAAAAAGACTTTAATGATGTCTACATTTTCAGAATCTCCACTATTAACCTTAGCAAAATATTGTAACTATTAAGAATTATGTGTTTCTATTCCATTTTATTTTAATAAGTCATGGTTTATTATTTAGATTTGGGGCATTTTTACCACTCTGACATGTATCTACTGCAGAAAAATATAATATAGATTAGAAATAACTGTAAATTCTTCAAATTGTACTTCAAAAAAATATGAATTACCATTACCTATCTTTTAATTTCTTCTTCTTTGCAATTTCCCCTTCTACAGCTAACACTGTTTGGCATATCACTTATTACAAATATATTACTTGAAATTTAGAGCTGTAACTAAGACTGAAGATTTAGATTCAGAATGATGGATGAATCATCAGACCCCCAACAGACATGTTTTCCCTACCAGCAAAATGGAAATAGTTCCTTGGATCGCTCTCACTCCAATGCTGTCAAGTTCAGATGAGAAAATGTGTGAAAACACTGTAAAATCTCTAACACTACACAGTATTCTTGATGTTCTTCTAACAGCATATTAATTTACTGAAACGTATTACATAATGTCATTATAAGATTTTTTTTTTTTTAAACAGAGGCTAATGCTTCTGAAATTCAAGGATGCAGGTGTGAGCTTTTCGGAGGATAGTTCCCACTGGATACACAGCGGATCTAAAACAAGGACAAGTCTGGCCACTGTAGGGCCTGCTGGCTGTGGGAAGTAAATCACACCAACAGAGAAGCTTAGAGAACCATTGTTCAGAGCCATCAAAAACAACATACTTAAAAGCTACAAGAAAGCAACTAAAGAAGTTCTGCTTTGACGGAGTAAGCCAGATCTATTTTATTTTAAAATAAAGAAAAACATCTGCCTTAGACTCTGGACAGGGAGAAACCTACACAAAAGCTTGGTACAAATAAGGAAGCAGAAATACTGTATTAATTTTCCACCATTTTCTCCAGTAAACATAACACTACCCACCATCAAGGAACATTACAACAGGTGTTTTTTCTCTTTTTTCTTTTTTGTTTAATTACATACTTACAGCTGTTGCCTCAATTCTGGTGAATCCTGAGGTGTCCCAAGCTGATTCAGAGTCCTCTGTATTTCTGCAGCTATTATGATGGAAAATAAATGTATAATTGTTACAAATGTTAGAGCAACAGAAATTAGTGCAAGCAATTGGGCAGTTAGAAATTAATACAAGCAACTGGGCAGTTAGAAAAAGACAGAAAAACAAAGAGAGAGAGAGGAAACATTACTTGAAAAAGAAGAAAAAAGAAACGATTTAAATCTAGTTAGTGACAATGGATTATTTATTTATTTTTTCCCTGAGGAAGATTCCCTCTGAGCTAACATCCGTGCCAATCTTCCTCTAATTTTTAGTATGTGGGCCGCCAGCACATCATGGCCACTAACACAGCAGTGTAGGTCTGTGTCCGGGAACCAAACCGGGAAGCTGAAGCAGAGTGCACTGAACTTAAGAACTTAACCACTAGGCCACCAGGGCTGGCCCCAACAATGGATTAATTTTCAAGAGGAAATTGTGTGGGGACGTTAACATGAAAAACTGCACTTATGATCCATAAATAGTCACTTCTTCTCTATCCATTAGAACATTTGGTACAAAGGCACATGGACTTTCAGTTAACTCTACTGGCATAAGAATCAGGAGGAAAATAATTCTAACAATTACATAATTCATTGGAATATAAAGTAAATAAATTACAGTTAATAAATGAGGGAGGAATAACAGAATTAGCAATAATCACTTTTCAACTATCTATGTAACAGGTGATTCTAGCAAGGATCCTCAAAGGAGGCTAAAACCACAGGACATTCACACGACCTCCAAGTGTCACCACATGGACGACATTATTATAAGAGTTAACTCTACCACAGACGAATGTGTTGCTTAAAACAAAAGATCCGAGTTAGCGCCACAACGGTACAAAGTCATGAGCACCCTGACATGATGCAACAGCAAAGTCACAAGGTGAGCCAAGCGTTTCTCCTGCCAAAGTATTTAACCTGAATCTAACCCTGGGAAAGAAATCAGACCAACCAAGACTGTGGGATAATCTACATAACAACTGGCTGGGACTTTTTAAAATGTCACTGTAAGAAAGGAAAAAAAAATGAAGGGTGAGGTGTCGTCTAAATTAAGGAAATAAAAAACTCCAAATAGTAAAACACCCAAAAGGCAATGTATGATTTTTGACTGGATTCGGAATCAGAAAAAAGAAAATGCTGTTAACAAAAATTGTGGGGACAGTTGGAGAAGCTTAAGTTTGAGCTGGAGAGAGGGATTAAACAAAGGCTGAACATGCCAACCGCTGGTGAACCCGGTGAAGGGGGTACAAAGAGTGCACTGTCCTACACTTTTACTTTTCTGTAGGTTTAAAACATTTAAAACCACAAGCCAGGGGTTTAGAATTCATGCTAAGCTCAGGATCCAGAAGTCCACGGCCACGGCAGTAAAGAGAGGCTCTTCACCAAAGAGGAGTCTGTAGGTTTGTGCACGTGTGTACACAAACCAAATGCCAGGTGGAAGTAAGCTGAAAATTCACCTCAGGGTAAGGAACTTTCACACTTCCGAGAACTAGAGAAAAACGATCCAACCCATCCACTCGTGTCATTTAAAGTAAGTGGTTTATTTACACAGCTTCAATGCGTTTAAACAGTCATTATTTATTTACAGAATCAAGGGAATGACTGTAACCAAAACACAAGACACCTTCTGCTCATGGACGATATAGTGAACACTGCTGCCATGTCAAAGCTGAGCAATATAAATACTGGAGAGGAATCACGGAGCAAATAGCAACCGTTAACCCTTCTGCTAGTTTCAAAGAATTTCTTTTTGCTTCCTTTTTGATAGTAGATTTTTGTAGGGTGGAGAAATTTTCTTTGCTGTTTTTAACTTATGGCTGCTTGTAATTAGTTATATACTTCCTTCTCAACCTCAACAGATTTTCCTGGACTACCTTACAGGGGTTTAAAGCTTTTATTTTCAAAAAAAGTTTACTGATAAGACAAACTGTGGTGTGGCCCCCTCTAGGACAGAGGCAGGCAGCTAGCTCACCTTAGGAGGGTTCTCGTCAGAAAAAAGTCCTATCAAGGGAGGAAAAAACAGACTTTCAATAAATGACACCAGGAAAACGGACTAACCACTTGGGGGTGAAAGCAGAGAACCGTGTCTTACCTCATACAGCAAAATCAATCTGTGATAAATTATTAACTTAAATACTAAAAGTTGGAACCATTTAACTGCCACAAAAAAGTACACAAATGTATTTATTACATGATCTTATTTACGATCTTTGCGTGAGGTATAAAATGTTATCTAAGTATGATACAAAACTAAAAACATGGGGGAAAATATGACAAACTGACAAAACAAAATTTTTAATGTTCTATGAAAAATATGTATCTATATTACAATTATATATAAATAATGTGTGTTTACTTATACATGGGAGAAAATATCTGCAGCATATGATGACCTAAGGGGTTAATATCCATAATATAGAAAAAACTCCTACAAAACGGTAATAGAAAAATAGTCCAATGAAAAATGGACAGAAGATATCTTGAAATTTACAACAAGCAAATGAACGTATGAGAAATTCAACTTCACTGATAATCAACTTTTCACATATCACCCTGGTAAAAATCAAGAAAAACAAGCAGGTAAGAATACAATCACAATCAAAAGCCCTAAGAAAACAAAAGGTAGAGACAGAGATAAGAAAGAAGGAACAACATCCACATGATGAAGAACTAGAAACAACTGAGAAGAGGTCAGACAAGCCAGTACAAAAGCGGATTGAGAACAGGAACTTTAATAATATTCACTGAAAAAATGAATAGCAATACAAGATTGAAAGTAGGTATCAATCCTGGAAAGGATAACTAACTTCAATGTATGAATGTTCAGCCATGAAAAAGAATTCACTAGAACTGCTTCTGAGAAGCCCAGTGGGAGCATAAACCCACTACGTGGTTATTTCCCTAGTTTGCTAACAGATACACTACCCTCAGCAACCCCACTTTTCATCCTCTCTGAGTAAGGCTCTTACAGAAAGAAGAGACAACGGAAAGCCGCTGGGGCCCTGCACACTAACAGAGCAGTAAACCAGAGCGACACCTACTCCTGTCGCATTGCTCAGAAACACCACCACAGACCTGGCAAGCTGGGAGTGGGGACGCCTCTCCTATTCCCATTTAACTGGCCTGGCTGGAGGCTACAGAAAGCAAATAGTCATGACGGCCATCAGAAGCTTATTCAGATGGTGACTCCAATTGCAATGCTCCTCAGAACGTGATCTGTGTACTGGAACAGATGGCCACAATCTCTGGCACCTTGCATAAACCTGCTGATCCATAAATTCTTTTTGCTCTCTCCTAAAAAACAGAGAGCATGAGACGGAGTTTGCTCTCAATCGGATGGGACAGCAGAGAGCCTTCAGTCTTCTCTCACGGTCCCACACACTCTGTACCTCTGTACCGCAAGTTAGTTCTCAAGGATACCGATCATCTCCTGAGGACATTACCCTAGTCCAACGCCCTGCTTACATCTGCGTTTAGGATCTGAAAAGCAAGAAACAACATGTGCTCTTGGGTGTCTTGAAGGATTGAGCATGCCAGCAGGTAGAAGATAAAGTCCATGAAAATCCAGGGCCCTGCTCCCAGTGAAGAATCGCGGTCCATTCATCTGTATGGACTGTTGACACACTCCTGCAAAGGAAATCACAAATTGCTTTTCTTTGCCGTCTCAAATAGAAACGGGGAACAACGCTTGGTGAAAATTTTATGCTGCTCCAACACATTTTACTGAATGCCCCAAATGTTGCCAGCCCTCGCTGCAACTCCCCAAAAGAAAGGCTATCCAGGAAATTCAAGTGGTGGGACAAGCAGCTCTACAACCTGGCTTTAACAACTGGTTGATGCAACGGTAACTCAAACGCCTGTGTAATATCAGGATGCTGCACAATACCAGTGGTGAGTCCCAAGAGGAAAACCATAGGAGTCCTTAGGAATCTTCGAGCAAAATCATGCTCTCTTTGGCAAACCAATGTTATCCTTTTGGGGAATAGTTCTGGTCTTGCTCTCCAGCCCTAGATAAAAAGTAAACAATGGTGTTCTAGGTAACCTGGTGACCTGAGCTGCCCACTATGAATGAGGTGTTATGTTATCTTGTTGGTGTATCTCTCTCTCTGTTTTGTTCTATGTATGTCATTCAGGCTGCCCCTCACCCCAACTCCTCCAGCACCTGTTCAATGGGATAATAAACTAGCAATGGTTATAGAAATAAAAGCCACACGAAGGCTCACCAACATGGACTTACCCTTTCTCAGATGAACATGATTACTGGCAATGCCATGGTATCAATTTGCAGCAAAAACAATCAAAAGTAAATATAGTCATGCACCACATGATGATGTTTCACTCAATGATAGACTGCATATACGACCTGCTCCCATAAGATCAGTACCACAGAGCCTAGGTGCGTAGTAGGCTATACCGTCTCTTTGCGTAAGTACACTCTATGATATTCACACAAGGACAAAATTGCCTAAGGATGCATTTCTCAGAACACATCCCTGTCTTTAAGCAATGCATGACCGTAATATGGCGCCATTCCTGGGGGTATCAGCCAGCCACCCAGTGGCAAGCTGACTGCACTCCTTCCATCTTGGTGGAGGCAGAACTTCATGTTCACCAAAATAGCAGGACTATGGATCTCATTACGCTTACTCTACTCCCCTCCCCGCATGATTCTACCAGCTTCCAATCCATGTATTAGTCACAATCATGGGATTCCACAGACCAGTGGTTCTGATCAAGATATTCACTTTGCAGAGAAAAATATTAACAGACTTTCCAAGGACAATGGGATTCACTGATCTACCAGAACTCCATTATCTAGAAGCTGCTGCACTGGTGGAATGTTTAATGGCCATGTGAAGACTTGATTACGGTGTCATCTGGGAGATAACATCTTGGGAAGCTGAAGTGCTAGGTCTTTAGGCTCACAAAAAGCCACTGCTCCAGGGTGCCATTTCATCCAAAGTGAGAAAGAAAACTTAGACTGGGGAACTCAGGAGTGCAAGTGAAGAGAGATACTTCACATTTACACCTAATTACCCACTTGCAAATTTTCTTCCATCCCTTGAGCTGATTTAGAGACAATATCCAAGCGAGGATGATAACTGTGTCTCTGCCTGAGAAGCTGAGGCCACATGTGACTACCTGGGGCCAAGATGGGATACGGCGACTGAGCTGACTCTTAGGGGGATGTAGGGGTATGCCCACACCCAGGGGTGGGGGGCGTGTGAATAAAGCTCAGGACATGAGCTGGAGGGAACCAGCTGATACTGTTCAGTCATGAGCGTGAGTACCATATAGCATGTGGCAGGAGCAGCAAGGCCCCAGGGTTGAAAGTCAGGGTGACTCCAAACAGCCGAGATGTTGAGAGAAGGCAGAAGGAACGAGGAGGGGCTACTAAGGAGAAAAGCATTAGTACAGACTCAGCCTTGTTTCCAGCTGCAGAGCGACGACGACGGCACCTGTCAATATTTTCCTCCTTGCTCTGGGATGCATGTATTTAGACAATTTAACTCTTGTCTCCTTCTCTATCCACATCCTTCAGTGCTTTACACAGGGTGTGCTGTTCGTGGTTACCCTTACATGCCGGTCCGCAAGCTAAGGACCCTGTGATTCAGCCTTGCAGACGCTGAGGACTGGGCTGGAAGTCACCCGCGAGCCCTGGCAGTGGGTGCAGGAACTACAGAGGCCTTGGTTTCGCCCCTTTTGTGGAAACAGGAGAGGAGCTCAGGCTCCACGATGGACAGCAGCACTATGTGAGACAGGGGCTTGCTTTCTTTTTCAAGCTCAAGTAAGCAAAAAAGGGAAACATATTCACTGTAGGAAACAAAAAGGATGAACTGTAACAGATGTTTACTTTTGGCCACCTGACACCCAGAACTCTTACTGCACTGGGATCTTCTGGGTCATCACGTCATGACTGCTGGGAAGCACCATCACAGAAGCGGTCGTAGGAGAAAAAGCCGGTTGTTGAAGTAACGACACTACTCCAAGAGTCTGGGAGCCTTGCCTATCCACCGTGAGTAACACAGGTGATTCCCTATGAGTGTCCCGGGCACAACTGCGCAAAGAAAGGCCAGACTCTGAAGCTGGTTATAAGCAAAAGCTAGATTTACTTAGTGCTATTTAGGTTTTATTGATACTGAAGTTCCTTACAAGTCAAATGCTTTAGCTGATAACCTTCTTTTCACTCTGAAACAATTATCTCAATAACACAGTATCTCATAAAGTGAAGTTTCTTAAGAATGGAACCACTATGTGATCGCCTAATAGAATGCATTTAATTAATGAGTGCTGGATGCTTTTCATAAATACGAATGTAAGACAAAGCCCCCTTTACTCAAGCAGCATGTAATCTAGAAAAAAAAAAAAAAGACATCATATAAATCCAGAAAGGAAGCAGTAGCAATAAACGCTATGAAACTGCTTCAAACAAGGACCTGCAAAACAGGTGTTCTATTGGAGGACAATCCAAAAAGCCTTAGTGGAGGTGGCACCGGTATTGGTTTTGAGGTGTAAGAAGCAGGACAATTTACTTTGGAGACTCCAACCTCTGATACCACACTCAGACATAAACTGAAATGATCAGATTACCTACTGGTTTCCTCCACCAGAAGGTAAACTCTGTAAAGGCAAGGACTAGGTCTTGTTCATTACTGCATCTCTAGAACCCACTATACTGTCGACACTCAACGAACATTTTTAAAACTGAACCACAAAAGAGCATTAGAAAGATCAAATCTTATATAAGAGGTGACATGTATTTCTAAGACATAAGGTATACAGAAGGGGAGAGTCAAGAAAGATAGATAGGGGTGCTCATTTATTGTTCATTCATCCACAAACACTTACTGGGCAACTGCTATGAACCCGGCACAGGGGAGCAGTTTCGGACATCAGCACCGATTCATCTGTGTTCCTTGAATTTGTACAGCTCTAAACTTGAGGATCAACAAAGGGTTATCATCTGATCGGGTGACAAAGGGCCCATGGAAACATAAATTTGAAATTATAGAATCAAATTTAGCAAACATATTATACGGCATTAGTTCAATCCTATTTTATAAATGAGGTTGAGAACCAGACAGGATAACTGACTTGTCTGAGAAACCGTACCTATTTACCAGACAAGCTGGGCTTAGAATGCAGATTTCTTGGTTTTCAAACAATATTTTTCTGTGTGCTAAAAGAGCTAAAAGACTTGCAAAAAGATTATTCTATAATCCAGGTGTACGATAGCTGCCAAAGCAAACAAAGGAAAAGTAAGTTCCTAATTTGAAGGAGTAATTTAAAGAAGCTGAGCTGCTCAGACGTACGTTTCAGGGCCCACCAGTGATCAGGAGGACCCTTCTGTTTGGCTGAAACTGATCAGGAAATAACTGCCTGTCCTTTCTTCAGGTCTCATGAACTGGCAAGATTCCAGAGACATTTTACATAGGACTAGCTTTATCCTCTTACACCAGAGGTCAGCAAATGATGGCCTTTAGGGGCCGACAGCCTGGTTCTGTATAGCCCTCCGGTTAAGAACGGTTGTTACATTTTTAAAGAATTAACAAAAAACAAAACAAAAATATCAAAAAAGAAGAATACGCAAGAGACCACATGTGACCTGCAAAACCTAAAATATTTACTATTTGGCTCTTTACAGAAAAAGTTGACTGACCCCTCTCCTAAATTAATAAAAATTACTATAACTTTGTATTTACAAACTCAATTCAGCATGTTACTTGAGTTAGTAAGTACTCATTACATTACTAACTTTATCTTGTACAAAATTTAACAATGTTGCAAATTTTCCACTGAACCTGCAGGCGCACTGAGTTGAATTTCTCCAATATTCAGAAAACATATGTTATCAGTACATCATCCGTGCTGGTGTGTATGGGTTATCAGTTTCAACTGCACCTTTTCTCACTTTAATTTAGAAACAGAATTGTGGTTACTTTTTGATTGTATTGGATGAACATTTTTGTAGAGCAATTGCTGTATTGTTGGTGGTCTGATGGCTAAGATCTAGCCCTCTCACCGGCGAGACCCAGATTCCTTCCCCGCTCAGGAACCCGCACCATCTGTCTGTGGGTTGCCACACTGTGGCGGCTGTACATTGCCGTGATGCTGAAAGCTGTGCCACTAGGATTTCAAATACCAGCAGGGGCTCCCAGGGTAGACAGGTTTCAGCGGAGCTTCCAGACGGAGAAAGACTAGGAAGAAGGACCTGGCCACCTAACTTCAAAAAAGTCTGGCCATGAAAATCCTGTGAATAGCAGTGGAGCATTGTCTGACACAGCATGGAAGGCAATAGATGGCACAAAAAGGGACCGGGCAGGGTTCCCTCTGCTGTCCACAGCAGGGCTAGGGGTTGGAATCCACTCAGCGGCAATAACGACAAACTGCTGTGTTGTTATCACTCTCTTATTTTATTACTCTCCAGTCTGGGGCTACGTCCTAGTTCTTTTTCTTCTGGAAGATCTGAATAGTAGGATAATGGTTCACTGGCTCTTTTGCCATGTCCAAGTTGACTATGTTCAAAAATGTTTAAGAAAAATTAGTTTAGAGAAAGGGAGACAAAGAAAGGTTTCTAAGTAGATGACAAACAGGATGGTGATCTGGAAAAAACGATAATCATTCCTAGTTTCTCCCAAGTCGGTTCTACAGAATTTCATTTCATTATCTGGCCTGGGGTACTGTGAATTTACAGGACAGCCACAGTCAATTTTAACTGGCATACGGCCAACTTTAAAGGACAAAAACCTCATAAAACATGAAAATTAAGGAATGAATTCTTTACATGACCATAAACAGTTTCTTGAAGAAAAGTTCACCTCATATACGGAGATACAATTAAATTAGGATGCACCTTTACAAGAGTATAAAGAACAAATTACTTTTGCATATCTACAATTTAGAACTATTTGCATCATTACTTCTACAGAGGTGACTTTAAAGAATATATTACACTTTTCATAACATAAGGGGGACCTTATTTCCTACACATCCGAAAAGGTGTATTATTATTTCCTCAAAACCAAAACAGCTCGCCTTCTGGTTCTTCATCATCGTCAGTACCAGACACACTTTCTGTTCCACACGGGTCTGCTGCCATCTAGTGGATTACTTAAGAAAGAGTGCTTCATAGCAAAGAGTATTTTTTTTGTCATAAAACCACAGGCGGCCATTGGTATCAGCAGCTACGTAATGAACGGTGCCACCTGTCAGAGCTCACAGGCTGCGGGGGGCACCCTGCACCAGCCCTAATAGGCACACAGAGCACCTTCAAAGAACTGTCTCCAAATAACTGAGAACACAATACAGCTATCTTCTCTTTTAGCACAAAACATCTCTTGCTCAACCCAAAATACCTCAGAGTTGTAATAGCCAATCATAGGGGAAAAAATGGTTAGTAAGATCCCTGGACAAGTGATTTTGAGGTTCTGACTCAGCCCCACCCACATCACACTGAGGAAGACGCAGAGTTTACTGCTGACCAGCAGCAGCCTTGGAGCCAGACAGCCTCATCTGGAAACCTGACCTCACTCTTCCTGGCTGCTGACCGGGGGCAGGTACCTCCTCTCTCCAGGCGGTAACTGTCTCCCAAGTCAAATGGAGAGAAAATCCCCTCTCTCGTTGTCATGAACTTTGACTGAGAACAGTGCCTGTGGGCACCTTGTACTGGACACAGGAAGAGCCCAACAGATGACAGCTGACATGCGAAGTGGTTCTCGTTCTTCTCCAAAGTCAGAGAGAGACGGTGAGAACATTCTTACTGATGTATCTTAACTAACTAATGTGAACCATGCTTTAGGAGGGTACTGAACCTTAATAATCTCAATACAGTTATGAGACTTGCAGAGAGAATGATAAATATCAATTGACACACAATAGTTATAACCCACAATTAGGAGGGAAGAGTCAGCTACTGCCTGACAGTGACAAGCATCTAGCAGTCACATACAAGTCACAGAATTGAAACTGAACAAAAAAACCCACAACTAAATATTAAAAAAAAAACTCTGTTGTAGACTTTACTCTCTCCTCATCTACTGAACCCTCTGTCTGTTTTAAAGGGAGGTTTGGAAGATGACAGGAGGTGACATTTATGAGAACATTCTGGAAATGGCAGAGATCTCTATAGAACACGAGATGCTGTCACTGGTAAGTTGATTGTAATTAGAGTTAGAATCCTTAGCTTAGGTCCATTACAGAGTACAAGGTGTGTAGGATAATGGGTCATGAGAAAATATCTGTATCAGCTAGTTGAAAATAAGTAACAACACAAAAAGGTTCTAAGAAAAAAAATCAAGTGAATTAGTCTATTTCATATATCAAGAAAAAATAAAAGTCTACTAGAATTCTGAAAAGCACATCACAAGTGGAAAAACTCCCAAGAGAATTGGAAAGAAAGCGACTAAAATAACTGTGGGCTTTTTTCCAATACGCTGCCTATCTCATGCTCTGTCTTGTGACCCGAACGAGGAGCTTATCTCCCTTGTGGGAAAGAGCTGCTGTGAGCTGTGGAGAGGAGCCGGGCTGGGCGAAGAAGGGCCTCCTTCCCACAGGAGGAGTCCCGAGAAGCCGGGGGAGCCTGCGCCCCAGGGCCACGCCCACGGCGGGCGCCTCTCCTTCCCCGCGCTCGACACCCGCAGGCCCGTCTGCCTCCACGAAGCAGCCCCAAGCGTGGAACACACGGAATTTCCAAATCTCTCACTGGTTTTCTCCCCAGATACCTCAACCGTAGACAGGCATACAGGTTAACCAAGTGGAAGCTGAGGGCATTTTAAAGCTACTGTAGATTAACAAAGGGGTAAATGTGAAAGCACGGTTCTTAAAAATCAAGTACAGAAACAAATCATTGGAAAACTGCATATAACAATACTTCGGATTTCTAAGACGGGCAAACATCGCTAGCTCTCTCTTAGCAAAGCTGTTCAGTCCTAACATTTATCACAGGACCTGCTGTTTACCTGCTCTGAGAGAGGCCAGAATCAGAGGAAACAAGGCCCAGAGGAAGACGCGGCCCCTTGAGAAGGTGAAGCCAACAGCAAACACAGGCGAGGACTTGCCCACGGGGAAGCTTCCTCCTTCCAGTCCTCACCTTCCTGAGCCCTCCTGGCCCAGCTCCTCGACGAGCTTCTCTCCTCTCACCTACCAGCTGGCCCAGTAATTCTCCTGCTCCAGAGGCAGCTGAGTACAGGCCATGGCATGAGGCTCACCTCCAGTCTACACGGCAGGGATTCTCACACGGTTTCCTCAGCCCCAGTTCCTGATCGGTCCTCTCTGCCAAGACACTGAGACCCAGATGCTGCTAAAACACTGAAAACGGATTGCTGCTGCCTACAGGAACACACTAGAAGTTTGTTTCTGAATCTTCCCTTTTCCTCCTGCCTCAAGCCATATAGAACAAAGAGGGAGGAAAAAAGAAAACCCACAGAAGTCCTATTTTCAGAGAAATTAAGACCAAAAAACCTAAAAAATATGTACATGTGGCCAAAAGCAACAGAGCAGATCCTGAGTGGGAAGCCATATGGCTGGGGTGGGGAATAAGGGGCACTGCAGAGGGGAAGAGGAGGCCGACTCCAAGACGTCAGCAGCAAACACCCACTTGCACAAGAAGATGTTGGCTCCCTGAGTGGGGCCGGGCTGACAGCACCGGGGGCATAGCTCAGAGGTGCAGGCACTCTGCTGGGCGACGCGGGAAGGGGAGGCTGGGACCACACCCAGGGACCCAGAGGCTGCTGATCTCTGAAAGAACCCCTCTCTCCAAGAGGAGGCGGACGCCTCAGAAAGAGGTGCATCCAGGGGCCAATGGAGCAAGTGGGGGACATCAGAATGGAGGGGAAGCCCTTCTACACCAGGCTAGGCTCTGAGAGGTGGGGGGGGGGGGGGGAACAGTGCCTCAGGGCAGGACAGAGAGACAGGAGCTCTCTCCCTTCACAGCAATCCCGCCAGGAAAGTCAAACTCATTCCACTGAACAGCAAAAGAAAAGAGACAGCAACTACACAAAAGACCATAAAAAAGCTGTCAAAAAGAACAGCAAAACTCCCTACAAAGAAAATACAGCAGGAAAAAACGTTGCCACAAAGTGGATCAGGTGGAAATTATAACCCAAAATAGCGCCACAAATTTTTTTTTAAAAAACTCAATGAGGCAATTGCAGTTTTAAAGGAAGATCATGAAAGAACTCATAGATGAGATGGTCAGATTATAGGCACTGGCGAAGAAAAAGTGAGAGGAACTCAGGAAAGAAGGAGAATGACAAATTCAGAAATGAAGACTGAGCGACAAGGAGCACGAGACAGATCAGACACACGGAAGCAGGAGACCCACCATCATGATCCATTGCAGCTGAAGTCGCTTGGGGTCGCTTAGGCCACACCCCCTCTTTCTGATGGTTTTAGCTCCTGGCTCCTGTATCAATTCTTGGTGATTTCAAGACACATCGATGGTCCTTCCACCATCCTGGCCTCAGGTCTTTGCAGACCTCTCCACTGATCTCCTCCTCCATCCTACCTTAGTCACACACTTCAAGATCATACCAAATGCCTTCTCATTATCTATAGCTGTAACTCCTCCAACATCTCAGTTTCATACACGCCACTTACAAATGACCACCTCCTGTATGTTCAGCTCCCTCCCACTGGTACCCTGACTCCACAAGCCTCTGGCCCACCAGGACCTACCACCTTTGGTCCCATGGCTTTGCCATTTCCCCCCATGTCTTCACTTGCCTCCTGACCCAGCATGAACTCCACCGTCAGTCATCGTGTTCACTCTCCTGCAGGTATCCTCAAGCCCCTCTCTCCATTCATCTTAACCACTTGACAGATCCCAAACTCTGGCTGCGCCCAACACCATGCCTCCTCTATTAATGAACGTGCCATACATCATTTAACCAAACCTCTGTTAGTGGACATTTTATCCTCAGATTGTATGTTGTAAAGCTGGGGAACTTACCATTTAGCTGCCTCCACAAATGAATCCTTCTGAGTGCGGGACAGATAGAGTGTGATGCTAACTATATGATACAGTTCTCATATCTCTGCTTCCACACTCCATTTATTTAAAAGCTCAAAACCCTTGTTCGACTCACAGTAAAAGCCTGAGTCCCTACAATGGCTTACAAGGCCCCACCCAACCCAACCCCAGCTCCTCCTCTCTCCTCCCTCTGTGCTCACTGGCCTCCTCACCACTCCTCTAATACCACAGGCATGCTCCCACCTCAGGGGCCTTGTACATGCCATTTCCCCATCTAGAACATTCTTTCCCCAGACACTGAAGGATGCACTCACTTCCTTTAGATATCTGTTCAACTATCCTCTCTTCTGTAAGGCCTAGCCTGGCTCCCCCCGTATCCCATTTACAAATGCAATCCCCTCCAAGGATACCAGACCCACAGTGTATGTTTTTTGTCATTGCTGCTTTTCATAACACTTAACATCTCCTTCCAGTACACTATATAATTTACTTATTTTATGTCTGTGTTCTCTCACTAAAGGTTAACTCCATAAAGGAAGGTATCTTGTTTACTTTATTCACTGACATATCTCCAGCAGCCAGACAGGGCCTAGCACACCATACGTGCTTAATAAATCCTCATGGAATGAACGACTGCACATAGAAGCACAAGAAATGCCCTGGGACAACATGACACAAGACCCAAAAGCACAGTGGTCTGTGACTCAGATCGTCCCAGGTTCAGGTACCAGCCTCCCCACGCAACAGCTGCACCAACAGAGTAAGTGACTTAACACTCAAACCGAAATTTCCTCACCTGACAGGGCAGGCTGGAAGGCCAAATAGCAAGGTACAAAATACAGATACAAAATCCCAATACAAGGCACAGAGGAAACAGTTAATAAAAGAGAGTTAAAAGATACTAACTTACAAACCTTCCAGAAAGAGATGTTTGAATAAGGCAGGGTGGACGGGCAATACTACGCAGGTGAAATCACTGGCTGTGCGGGGCACCCCAACCAGCTCCTCCTGAGCCCCAGCAGGAAGGCAGCGCTCTGGGTAGTCACAAACAAGCGGCCGCGGCTGGATTTTTAGTTAAAGGCTTACACACTCCCCACCAGGAAAATGGCAGTCCACAGGCCTGCAGGAGGTCTTGCTGATGTCTGTGGGCATTCTCTTGGCCTTTAAATGGGATGAAGACCAAATTATCCAGAGAAGTAGGAGGCCATATTCAATATTGATAATATGCTACTGTAACGATCAATGGTTTCTTCTAATAATGACCGTGATATTGATACTCTAACAACAAGGAAGACTGGAAAAAATAAATGTACCAAGACTCACAGAACACTACTTTGGACAACCTTCAGGTTCTTTCAAATAAATTAATAAGCAAATCACTTAATACCTGCTTTAAGGAAAAAACTAATCTGGAATAAGTATAAAAGGCAATCAAAATATTACCAAAAATATTAATCAAATGTATTGCTCAGTAGCTAGTGAAAAACAACAAAAAAAGAGTCAAAGAATGAAGACAACAATTGTCTAGACCATTACAGGAAACAAAAACTAAACCAGCCCAACCTAACTCCTGCTGTCCAGCTCGGACATCAGCACCGGGCAACTGAAATGTGCAGACAGGCAGCATCATCGGGTGGCTGAGCAGCTGTGACACAGTGAACCATGAACTCTATTTTAATGAAAGAGAAGTCACTCTGTAATACAGTTACTAAACATATTAAATATATTTACAGTGAAAAAATCTAGTAATTATAATAATTTCCAAATAGGGTGTGGAAACATAGATATGAGAATTTTCTCATATACTCAGCATCACACTCTATCGATATAGAACTCAGAAGGATTCATCTGTGGAGGCAGCATAAATGGTAAGTTCTCCGACTTTTAAACATGGAATCTTCGGAAAAAATGTCCACTAACCGAGGTTAGTTAAATGATGTACGGCACATTCATATAACAGAAAATTATGCAGCCAATACAGAAGAGAGAAAAAGCAAGCAGCAAAACAATATGTAGAGTATGATCTCATTTTCATAAAAAAATGAAAGAATATAATTATGTGTAAATACTTCTGTAGCCATTCAGATTTATTACTAAACAAAAGAGTATGTAAACTGACTTTAAAGCTGTTTTCCTTATGTTGCCAATGAGTAGAAACACTGTAACAGGCAAGCGATGTTGGTATAAAAGCATTGAAAATTCAACTGATTTCACATTATTAGTCTTGGCTTACCTTTATAATCATTATCAGTAATGGCTTTAAAAAGAAGTAAATGTTATACTGAACGCATGTTTAATACAGGTATTTCTATATTTAACTACTCTTCTTATTAATGTGCTATTTAGCAAATGGAAACATCCTCTGGAATGCTGAGTTTTTCATTAAAGTCCCAAAAGTTAGTATTCTCTCATTCTACATCCTGTGATCAATAACATCTTCCCAAGCACAGTAATGCACATTCCTTTTTGAAATACACTAACTTACAACAAAGTGTAGAATCTCAGGGTTTAAAAGCAAACTTCAGCATCATCTGGGTTTCCCATAACTTTAAATCCCAGGGCAGCAGGCCAGGGGGCACAAGGCTGTGTCAGTTTGTTGGGGCTGCCGCAGCGGAACCCCACAGACCGGGTGGCTGAACCAACAGAATTGGATCTTCTCACAGCTCCGGACGGAGGCTGCAAGTCTAAGGTCAAGGGGCCAACAGGGTGGGCTTTTCCTGAGGCTTCTCTCCTGGGCTTGGCCTCCTTCTTGCTGTGTCCCCACGTGGCTTTTTCCCTGTGCCTGTGCATTCCTGGTATATCTTACTCTTCTTATATAGACAACAGTCCTACTGGATTAGGGCCCTACCCTGATGACCTCTTGTAACCTTAATTACCTCTTTAAAGGCCCTATCCCCAAATACAGTCAGATGGAGTGTTAGGGCTTCAACATGAATTCTGGGGCGGGGGGGGGGGGGGGGCATAATTCAGTCCACAACAAGGACCTTCACAGAGCTTACGTGAGGGGAAAGCGAAAAAAAGTTGTAATGAATAAATTAACATACCTGTCAAGTATGTTCAGTCTAAGCTCAAACACCTCTATGAGTGAGTAACCTAGGCCAGTCCACAGCATCCTCAGACAGCCATGCTGGAAGGACCACTCATGACCGTTCTAACTTCCTTCTGCTGGTCTCCTGTTGTACTCCTCAACGCCACACAGAATGAAAGACCCTCTTCCAGAGGAAGCTGCAATCCTAGCTGCCTGCTAGGTGAAGCGTCCCCAGAACTTTCAAAATGCTGAATGCATCAATGTATCATCATTTGATTTCTTTACTCTTCTCACTCCATCCTTCACTCTTAGTAACTGTTTCTCTTTAAAGACTGAGCTCACAGGCATGCAATGGGCCTTTCCTTTAAGACTCCTTTACATACTTGTTTCTTCTTCATTGACATAATTTTACATTGCAGTCAGGGTATCTGAGGGCTTCCCATTTTATTAAACTGTCTTCCTTCCTTCCAGTGTCACATCTTGGAATCACAACATTCTCTTTTCTGAAATTTTCTGCTCTAACCTTTGTCAACCAACAGTACAGCCTCTGGATGGAAAGCCCTCGAAGAACACAGTTATGCATAAAGACTGATCCCCAGCTAGAGAAGAGATGATAGAGTGGTTAAGGAAAAGAACGTTTGCACTTAGGAAAAAATACAAGGACAAAAGATGAAACACAAAAAAATCCACAAGCCAGCATCTGAATTACCAAATGAGTGAGGAGATGGCTGCCATAAGGTCAAAGGAGAGGAAAGAAATGAACATCTATCTAACGGCTACTACATTTCTAGGCACACTCACCTCTACTTTTCGAAAACAGAGAAACACTGAGTAACCCATGTGGGCTCACTCATTCCACTTTTACTAAGGGCTGACTCACCAGTACAGACAGAGCCGTGAACAAGACACTAAGCCCTTTCTCCCAGGGAGCCGACATTTTAGTAGGGAATGCAGAAAAGAAGTAAATAATTTTAGCAGTTTAATTTACTGATAAGAGGCATTATAAAAACAAAACAAGTTAATGAGAAAAAGAATGAATGGAGGAAGCAAAATGGCCGGTCAGGGAAGACCTCTCTAAGGAAGTAAGCTTTGGGCTGAGACCAAGAAACCAATCACGTGAGGATCTGGGAAGCTGTTTGAAGCAGAAGACTAGCAAGTGCAAAGACCCTCAGGTAAGAATGAGCTCGACTGTTAGAGCAGCAGAAGGAAGGGCAACGCAGCTGGAATGCTGCAGCTGCAAGGGGGAGGGGGCAGGAGACGGCACTGGGGGCAGGGATGGGACCCCGGAGGATGCTGTGGGGCACGGCAGGGGTCTGTACTGGACTGTAAGTGCCACAGGAAACCACTGTAGAGTTTTCAGCCGTGGGATGATGACATGATATGACTCACAGTGTGAAAAGTCCACCCAGGACGGCACGTGGAGAACAGACTGTGGACAGGCAGGAAAGAGGCAGAGAGGACCATCTGGAGGCTGCAGTCACGCAAAGACACCACAGCGGCAGCTTGGACCTGGGTGGTGACAGCAGAGATGGAGAGAAATGGACAAAGGCGGCAGGTGGAACCAATAGGACTTGGACTGAGACTGACCTTGGGGGGTGAAGACTCATAGTCCTGGGGTTTGGGGTTGGGGGTATGGTAAGAAAGGTCACGTTCAGGGCAGAGGCATGCAGATGGTGCACAGCCAGGAGCAGCGGGTGCTACAGCTCCCTGGAGCACCCTGGAACCATATCCTCTGGTTTCAGTTCAGAAAACAGACAGAGTTCACTCACACTCGGTCATAAACAGCACTCACGTTCGGTCATGCAGGGAAAGTCACCAACGAGACGGGAAAGCTGTCGCTCTGTTAAAGCTCCCCTAGACAAGACACCACCTTCCACACTGTCTCTGTCCTATGTCAACACCTTAGGCAGGAAGAAAATCACAACCATGAAACCGAAGCGCCTGAAGTTTTTCTCCTCAAGGGGAAAAAATCCAAGGAAATATTCTCAGATGTGTGAGGTTAGAAGTAGATATCCCAAACAGCATTTTAGGAGAGAGAGGGAAAACACACTCTCAACTCCTTTTACTCTACACACTGCCTTCACATTCAACAATGCCCACCCATGGACCACCTCAGAACAAAAGGAAACATCCTCAATTCCTGAGCTAAGACACAGTTCCAGGAAACTCATTAACTTCTGGCACTGCAGCTGTTTGCAAGCAAAACGTGCCCTGGCACCAAAAAAGAGAAGTGGGTGACATGCGCTTCCCTTTTGTGCAGTCATGCATTCAAACGCAAAAACAAGCGTCCCTCCACCAGACTCTCATTAAGAACGGTATTCATTCTCAAAAGTCACAAAGGGGCCCACCTGTTTATACAGACTTTATTTCATCTCAAAGTCCTAAGAACCTCATGGGGACAAGAGCACTGATCCTTCTTAAGGAACAAGGAAAGTACACACACGGAATGAGAAGCTAATTACAACACAGAGAAACCAGTAACATTCTTTCCAATTCTAAACAAGCCTGTGTTGAACTAACAGCTTTAATCTACCAGAGATAAATGATAAAAAAAAAAGAAAAACCCGAAACAATGAAGATTCAACATAAACATTTTTCAGTCACCTTCTCTTAACCTTTATAACATGGGCTGTTCACACATTTTATGCCTCCCTAGAAAGTCCCGCCTTCCCAAATCTTCTGGGAAACACAGACACACAAGCCCACGTGATAAATTATGCATATTTTAGCAGATACCTTCTGCACTCATAAATTCATATTTATTTATAGCTTATGTTACCAATGGATTTATTTTGTTCATTTTCCAAAGGCTAACCTTTAGCCTCTCTCTATCTTCCTCTTTCAGATTATCCTTTAAAATAAATTCAAATGCCAGAACTCTCATTAGCATTGGTGGTAAGACTTACTGTAATATGCACATATGGGAAAATTTTATCTCAAGGACTATGTTTCACGGTCAGCTGTCATTTCTACTCATCAATTTTCTCCAACTCATAACTTAGTTAATTCTGACATGATTCACACCAGAATCTCTTGTGACTGCACCTCTCCCATCTCCTAATACTTAGAAATAATATGTAAAACTCTCAGTGGAACTTTAGCTGGTCTTGTGAATGACCGTTTCCATTATGAGATTTTAAAGTACGCATTGCAGGTCCAGATATGGCAATTGGTCTCTTAATAACAAAGAAAATAATCCTGCATATGTTAGAACAGCTTGCAGGATTCTTTAAAATTTTGGTTAGAATTATATAGCCTGTTAAAGTTGGAAGAGGCCATAATCCAGCCCACAGAAAATATATATAAGAAAATCATATCCTGGAAAGTGAAACAGCTTACTCAAGGTCACACTGCCATTCAGATCTGATTTTGGGAAATGCACATGCACACATATATGGTTTGCCTAATTAGAAAACTTTTCCTATTGTCTCACTGATTTTCCTAACTCAGCGACGTTCTGAAAAGTCTGATTCTAAAAAGGGAATTGCAATATAAATCACAATGAGATACAACACTGGCTAAAATGGGTAAAATTTAAAAGACTGTAAACGCCAAATGTTGGCAAGGATTTGGAGCCATAAACTCTGATACACTGGCTGGTGGGAGGACAACCTGGTACAAGTACTTGAGGCAACTGTTTAGCTGTACCTACTCCACAGCTGGGCATATACATATCCTGTGACCCAGAAACCCAATTCTTAGGTGCACACATGCAACAAAAGAACGTACAAGAATGTTTAGAGAAGTGTTGTTCATAATAGAAAAAAAACAAAAACAAAGCAAAAATCCAGAAACACTCCAAATGTGCACCAACAGTAGGGAGAATAAACAGACTAGTAGGTGTGCATATGGAATAACACACAGCAATGAAAACAAATGACCTAAACCGCATGCAACAACATGGATGAAGTGCACAAACATAATGGGAGAAAGAAGTCCAACAGAAAACGTGTTACCTGATCCTATGACAGTTAGAACAACTACAACAATTAACCAGGCCACGGGTTATCTCTGGAGAGCACGGAGGGGCTGGAAGCACGGGGAGGGCTTCGCGGGGCTGTGATGTTCTACTTCTTGACACATGTCGTGCTGTGATAGATAACTCATTGAGCAATACATGCAAAATTGGTGTACTACTCAATTATACACTATACTCCTATTTTTTTAAGTTTAAAAAAACCCCAATCTTTAATTATGTGATGGATTTCAATGTATTTATTCTGCTTCTTTCAAGGACATGAGTTCTCTGTGTGTCCTGAATACACTTGTCTATATGGTGTGTTTGTGCAAGGACGAATGGCCCCTGTGAAATATCCTGCTCTGGTTTACCGTATATAAAAAAAAGGCTCAGCTTTTTGAACCCACAGAGGCTTGCCCATCCTTGAACCATACATCACAGGCAGGAGTTTGTCTCAAGGAAAATACAGACAGATGATAAAGGGTCAATGGGTGGATATCTCATTTCCAGATACTGCTGATAAAAATGTTACTTTTGAGCATCTCGATCCAAAGCTTGAGAACTAAATCGGAGCATTTCTTTGAAGCATTAGGACCCTCTGGGGCTGGGATAACAAACAGTTTTATTTGCATGCTAATTCCAGTCTACTGGGAAGGATGGCCTGGAGCACTGGGTTGAGAAAGACTTGATGCCATGTTAGGGACAGTGACAGAGAACACTGTCTACACCACGGGCAAAGGATGGGGCTGTGGAGACACAAATACCCTGCTGTCTGTGACAGAGTCAACAGAACACTCTCTTCCCATGGGATAAAAATACGTTCTCAATCATTTCAAATGCTCCACAGATAAATTCCTAATAAAGTCTTAGTTTGTTATACCTGTTTATTACTTATTCTTAAAAAGTTACATTATTTTCATATAATTCTATGTCTAAGTATTTACGACACAAATATTTTATGTTTAATATAAATTACATGATTGCAATATGGTTTAAGTACTTCACTAGTAAAGCAAATCGGTAAGACTATAGACTATTTTTAACAAAAAGTTTAATGGAAAAAAACACACAAGTTTAAAAACATTTTGTTTCATCTATCCTATTCTTTGCAAAATGGAATTGTCAGAATATAATACTATTTTAGGGCCAGCCCCATGGCGGAGTGGTTAAGTTTACGTGCTCTGCTTCGGCGGCCCAGGGTTTCACCGGTTCGAATCCTGAGCGCAGAAATCGCACCGCTCATCAAACTATGCTGAGGTGACGTCCCACATGCCACGACTGGAAGGACGCACAACTAAAAGTACATAACTGTGTACCAGGGGGCTTTGGGGAAAAAAAGGAAAATTAAAATCTTAAAAAAAAAAAGAACCAAAAATCTTGTTGGTTGCTATTTTCTTTTTTTGTATAAACTAAACCATACAACGCAATATTTACAAATTTTCACTGACCTTAATCAAAACTAATATGGAAATGAACGCTGCCCACTGCAGTGCTCAGGAAGACCGGAGCTTAGCTGAACAGATGCTCATCTTCTAACCACGAGGGTGATACCTTACTCACAGCCATGTTCTCTTTAGATTTCTTTAAAACTAAATAATTTGTACTGACAAAAATTCAAAAGATGTAAATACCGTGTGAAGAGAAGCACCTAAATGTGGTGCAAAGTACCAGCTTATTCACTCATATCCAGTATTATTAGCATTACCGGATGGGAAAAAAGTGAACTGAAATTTCACACTTCTGTCTTTCACATCCACGTGATTTCCACGCAGCCCTCATCAGTAACACACACTGGTGGTAGGTTAGACTTATAACAATAAGTTACTCTGTCTAAATCATTTAGACATCGAATCTGAGAATCAGAAAAAACACATAGTGATGACATTCTACATTCACGACCCAGAATCTCAGATGAGTAGTTAACCTGCCACACAACTCTTCTCCACTTTCCCCGTATGTTCCATTCCCTCGACTGTCAGAACCACAGGTAGTCCATTTTCTCTCCTGTCTATTATGTTTCCGACAGCCTCCCATTCTCTATCCGACGCCCTTGCCTCCTATTTTGTTTAAAAGTAGACCCACTCAGGAACTCTCCCATCTTCACCCACCACACCTACTGTCCGCACCACACTCGCCTCGACTCTGTACAGTGGACGAAGGACGAACCACTCACTAGCGATCCATTCCCCTTCCCCTCTGGCCTCCAAACACATTTTTTGCAACTATACTCTCACTAGAATCTCCCTTTGGTAGTGGAAAAATGCAAGCCCTTCTTTGACCCTCTCTACTTCTTGTAGAATCTGCTAGTTGCCTACTAAATATTGACACCTCCCTTCTCTCACAAATGGAGCATTCCCCAATTTTAGTGAGCACATTGCAGGGCAGCTCAAGGATGCTGTCAGCCTCCCTAGCAGCTGGGTGTGGCCATCTGACTGTGTCTAAATTCTGGTCAGTAACATAAGCAGAGATGACTGGGATTCCAGGCAGTCTCTTTAAATGGAAGGGCTAGGTCTTCCTCCCTTTCTTCCTCCATCTACACTTGGAACATGGATATGAAACCACTCTTTTCAAAGTCACCAGATTGCCAGATCCAATTCTCTGCTTTCATCTTAGTCCCTCGCGGCAGCATTAGACACAGAGGATGCCTCACTCATTCTTGAAACACTCTTGTTTTGATTGCTGGAAATCTACCACATTCTGATTTTCTTCTTACCCCACTGGGCACTCCTTCTCTGACTTTTTATGCTGTTTCTCCTTCCCTTCTTGACTTCATTTTTTAACGCTCCAGCCCTCTTCTCTTCACTCACTCCTTTGTGACTATTTTAGACTTATGGTATTAATACCATTTATACTCCGATGACACTGTGAACTCCAAATTCACATATCTAAATTAGATGTCTGACATCTCTACTTAGATGTTTAAAAGACATTTCAAAATTTACTTGGCCAAAAAAACCCTCCCCACTTCTTCTGAACTACGGTCCTTCCCACCCCAGTTCATCCTTGCTACCACCCACTTGGTAGCTCAATGTGAAAACCACAGATTCATCCTGGCCTCCCCTCTTGGCTCTCATCCCACTCACATTCACCAGCAAGTCCTGCTGGCTCTGCATCCCCAGTATAGCCAGTGCTTCTCTTTGTCTCCAATGCTACCACCCTGGTGCAAGCCAGCATCTCCCTCATCAGACTCCCTTGATGGCCAATGTGTCCCCTTCTATTGCCCCAAAGTCTATCTTCTAAGCAGCGGCCAAAGTAATCTTTTCCAAGTGCAGATCTGGTTGTGTCTTCCCTGTCTCTTAGAATGAAATCTCAACACCCTAGACGGCTTCCAAGGCTCTAGATAACCTATTCGGCCTCCTCTCTCATTTCATCTCCTGCCACTCTTGCCTCAAGTGCTCTGTTTTAACAGCAGCTGCAGCCTCCACCTAAATGCTCTTTCCCAGTATTTTCTCACTACCAGCCCCTTCTCATCCTTGCTCAGGGACCATCAAAGCGAAGGCAGCTTCTCCCCAAGTCACTTGTGCTCACATCACTCTCATTTTATTTTCTTCATAGGAAATTACGTTGTTCATTAATTTTTTCCTTTTTTTTTTTTTTTTTGGTGAGAAGGATTGGCCCTGAGCTAATGTCTGTTGCCAATCCTCTTCTTTTTCCTTGAGGAAGATTGTCACTGGGCTAACATCTGTGCCCACCTTCCTCTATTTTGTATATGGGACGCCGCCACAGCACAGCTTGATAAACAGTGCTAGGGCCACACCTGGGATCCGAACCTGCAAACCCCAGGCCACTGAAGCGAAGCATGCAAACTTAACCACTACGCCACCAGACTGGCCCTTATTTTTTTTTTTACCATCTGTTTCTCCTTACACTATAAACTACAGGAGAACGTAGCCTTGTGGATCTGGTTTACTGCCATATCCCCAGGGTCTGGAACTGTGACTAGCAAGTAGACGCTCAGCAAATTATCTGATGAATGAATACAGACAGAATATCAAAATTAAAGTCACTTTATCTAAGCCATTATTCCAGTGTTTAATACTCTTACTAACAGACCTGAGAAACATCTGACCACCACAAGTGGTCACTTAGGAACAAAGATCGCACTCCTGCTGAGGTACCCAACTCCATCCCTGACCAGCTTGGACGCTTCCAAAGCCCTTATTCCTTCTCAAGTTGACGTCCGATGACTGCAGCTCCTGTTCATTTGTGGAGGCCTTTACGATCACACAGAACACACGTCTCGTTTTACATAAGACAGTGCTTCAAACATCTGAAGGTGATGGCTGTACCCTCTCCTGACTGTCCCAGTCTTCCCAACAACTCGTCCCAAGGCACAGCTGGGGGTCTCACTGCCACCCTCCTACACATTCCAAGACTGCCCCGAACTGCAACGTATTCGCTTACTTAGCTATCGGCTATGCCGCAGATATGCAACACTTGCCCAATTTATCACTTCTCATCTGGCTGGACCAACAGATCTCTTTCTCAGGGAGCATGACCTGACTTAAGCTACCTCCTTCCTCCTTTCGTTTCAAGCTCACACTCAATCGCCAATCCACATCCTTTCGTACCACCAAGAGCCTACTGCTCCATAACCTGAGTGCATTACAGTCATTTCTCATCCTCTTCCCAGAACTCCTGACCCCATTTGGCTTTCCCAACACAGGATACCTGTCCTATTCTCTGTAGGAAGGCCTGCTGACCCCCTTTTTTTTGTATAAAGGTCCTGGTTTTCTACCCATGTAAATTAAAATTATAAATTCTTCTAATTTTCACACAGGCAGCCTGAGGCAGACCAGCACTATTCTAACCAGCAGCAAGGGAGCCATAAAATGAGGCCCTGCTGTGGCCACCATCAGAACAGATCTGAAGCTAGAAGAGCAAGGCAGAGCCAACACTGGTGCTCAGGGACAAACTGGAACACCCTTGCTGTACCCTCATGTACCATCCTTAACGCACCATTCCAGTAGCCCCTGCTGTGGACAACACGAAACCTCCACATCAGTCACTTCCTTGATCCTCTAAGCATAGCTGGAAAAAACAAGAACTACCCCAGATCAGAATAAGCATTATTTTCCAAAGCTGTTCATGGCGGCACCTTTTTACAACTATCTGTTCTCTAATTTTACTCCCTTTGCCTTCAAAACACACTGACATCTCAGTTAAATCTTCTAGGTAGAGTAGTAACTGTGGGGAAGTTAATGATTAGCTAAGGAAACGCAGTTTGGTCGTCTGAAAACATTCTTTACTTCAGCAGTGTGCAAACACATTCGAGTGAAGGAGTAGCCTTAGCAAAGCAGGCTGGCGAATGAAACTCTATGATCTTGCTCTGAAAGAGCCCAGGTAATGGCAGAGGGCCCAGACACCGACAGCAAGATGACCAGAATGATCCCACTATGTGATTAGCTGTGACTGAGGAAGAAAAAAACATCTATAGGCTCAAATCTACTACAGATTTTTTCCTGAGAATTAATAAGCATAAGCATTTTACAGGCCATGGTATTCTGTCTTTGACAGGTGGAGCAAAGGATAATTTGCGGGGAATCTGGTAGTTATCTTCTATATCTGCCCCCGTTAGATTAAAATGTCTCCTCCTTAGTTCTCCCTTGCTCCAGAATACTGTACCATGTATTCACCCTTTACAAAATTAACCTAAACCACATCCAGTCAGACTTTACTTTTAACAAACATACGTCCCATAAGCTCTTGGTAGCGTTCCTCAGTTCCAAACCTACGACATTTTGCCAACAGTCTCATTCGTCTTATTTAGAACCAGATCATTTTAAAGCAATTAAAAGTATCTATCCTTTCAAGTCTTTATCGCATTAATGAAATAATGCACATTACTTACTTTACAGAAAAATGCAGTAAGTGTTATCTCTTCTAATATGTTTCTTATATTCATTCTAAAGAGTTCTAACCTTTATAAATCTCCTCTTGTAGGAATGTCCTCCCTCTTTGCATCACTAGAGTTGTCCTTTTATGCACCTCCACCAAGTTCAGTTACAAATTGAAAACAGGGACCAGCCTGGTGGCGTAGCGGTTGAGTTCGTGTGTTCTGCTTTGGCAGCTCAGGGCTTGCTAGTTTGGATCCTGCAGACCTACACACCGCTTATCAAGCCATGCTGTGGCAGGCATCCCACAGATAAAAAATGGAGGAAGACGAGCAGAGATGTTCGCTCAGGGCCACTCTTCCTCAGCAAGAAGAGGAGGATTGGTGGCGGATGTTAGCTCAGGGCTAATCTTTCTCAAAAAAACAAACTTGAAAACAAACAGTGAAGTCAATTTAAAACTCAACTCACAACATTGTGTGATCTTCTGGATGTTGGATGAGATTCGCTGGGCCAGCTGGGCGGGGTCACCACCTATTCCCGGAGTATAAGACATGGTGGACGTGCTTGTTTGCCAATTTCATCAGATGATGGTGGGCTGTGCAGTTTTCTAAGCAGTCACCTAAATAATATAAAAGAAAAGTCACATAATTGTACTTTAAAAGTTACTGGCTTACATTTTCCAAATTATCAACCTAGGAGGTTATAAGTACAAACCTGATTTACCTAACGGGGTTGAAATCTAGCAAAGGAACACATCAAATAGTAGAACTCTCATGTCTATCAAAAAAACTGAACTTTAAACGACAGAGTTATGCTAAACTTGTTAAACAATTAAAATAAGACTCAAATTGTACATTCTCTTTGAGAACTTCTTTGCTCTCTCTAAGGATGAGGTATTAATTCCCTTTTCTGGGTATAATGTTAATTGCTTATATATTTTCTCCTTAACTCAACCACGAGAAAATACATGGCAAGGCCCAGATGCTATTTATCTCTTTTTCTCCAACACTTAAAGTAATTCCTAGCACAGAATAGGTATCTAAATATTTATTAAATGGAATACAGACCCCAAGCTATCCCCAGAAATTTCATTATATTTAATTTAACACACACTGGAGCACCTCAGGAACATATGACTAATGAGGCCCAAATTTTAATGGGGAAGAAGGTCAAATTTGAGAGAGCAGAACCTACGAAAGAGAAAAAAAGGAATGACCTGTAAAATGCTCATCACACACACCTTCCTGACACAGCAAGAACAACTCCCGTCTGCCAGAAGCCGGTGCTTTATAAGATAGGAAGCAGACTAGTCCTGCTCCAGGAAGCAGGGAAGATGAAATCCTTTTCTTCTTCACTCCACACCGCACCACTCAGGGTTTAGAAAGAAGGATGAAAAGGGGTGTCCCTGCGTCCAGGACCATGCACAGCAAAGATTTCAACTAATCCGACCTCCTCTTCCCACTGAGCGTGCAGTGAATGTTGCAAAGGTATGGGCAGGGAATTTGTAAGCCAACTCTATTCTAAGAGTCTGTGACATGCTCAGCACTCAACTGAGCACTTGGGAGTTGCAAGGAAACAAACAAAACATCAGGGATAAAGGATCTGCTTAAATCGAGTTTGTCATTTAGGACAAAGGCTGAAATTAATAACGTGAGACAACATCACCCTCATCTACGAAGAATTCATGAAACTGAAATGTCAGATCTGGATACCTGGGTATGACTGGTCTAGAAAACAACAGAGGCGAAGACATGAAGCCCAGGACAGGGCAAACGCAGTGTGTCCTTTACCACAGGAAGGGGGGTTCCTGGCCAGCCCCAGGTCAGATGACTCACGGCTAGGACAAGCAGGAGACAACATAGTAAGGGAAAGAGAAGGATGACCTGACATTGATCACACATCTGTGAAATGCAAAGCACTTCAGATGGAATGTCTAATTTTCCCGTTTAAAGCATGGAGTAGCAAATAAACCTTGTTTTAATGATGAGCAAACTGTGGCTTACCAAGATTAAGTAACTGGAAAAGTAACCCAACCCACCCACCAGGTGGAGGTGGGATTCAGTCCCAGGGTTCTGGTTCCAAAGGTACCCCTGCTTGCTGCAAAACTAATGGCATAGAAGGGGCCAGGCCCTGGTAGCCACGTTTAGTTTGAACGTGTCGCAATAAGAAACCACTGGAGATTTCTGGTAGGGGAGAAGAGGCAACAAGGAAATGCGTGTCTTTGTTCTAAGGGTCAGTACCAGCAGGAAGTACAAGAGCTGAACTGTTGAGACAGGTGGAAAAGACCTGGCTCCATGCCTGAAATTCTGATGCATCGTGGAATGTGCCTGGCTACCTGGAATTCCTGGGAGCTTTCAGATGCTCTCCATTCTTTCATTGATCTACTGGTCCAGTTTATCTATTCTGGGCCCTTTGGACCTCAGCAAGTCCTAGAGACAGACCCAAAACTAATTTCATAAATGGGTAAACTCAGACCTCAACTCAGACAGCTGAACGGCGGCAGCAAGGTGGCAGAAATAAACTTCCTTTCAGGTCACCCTGGACTTGGGCCTGCAGCCACCTGAAGAGCTGGGGCCTACACAGAACAAGACTGGACCTGGGGATCCAATGAGACCAACACTATCTCAAACATCCTGCAAATCAGCAATCGGATCTCTAAATGCTGCATTTTTTTTTTTTGGAAGATTAGCCCTGAGCTAACTGCTGCTACCTCCTCTTTTTGCTGAGGAAGACTGGCCCTGAGCTAACACCCATGCCCATCTTCCTCTATTTTATACGTGTGACACCTACCACAGCATGGCTTTTTCCCAAGCAGTGCCATGTCCGTACCTAGGATCCGAACCAGCGAACCCTGGGCCGTCGAGAAGCATGTGAACTTAACCGCTATGCCACCCGGCCGGCCCCCCCCCTTTTTTTTTCATCAAGAGTTTTACTAATTCACATACCATACAACTCACTTATTTAAAGTGTACAACCCAATGGTGTTTTAAAATATTCACAAAGTTGTGCCACCATTGCCACATCACTTTTAGAACATTTCATTATCCCCAAAATAAAGCCCATATGCATTAGCAGTCACTTCTTGTTTCTCTCTAACCTCCCCAGCTGTAGGCAACCACTAATGTACTGTCTGTCTTTTTGGGTTTGCCTGATCTGTACACATCATATCAATGGAATCACACAATCTGTGTTCTTTTGTGGCTGACTTCTTTCTCTTAGCACGTTTTCAGGGTCCATCCATGTAGTAGCATGTATCAATACTTCATTCCTTTTCATTGCCAAATAATATTCCACTAGATGGATAGAGTCAATCTTCTCCTGGCTCAATGGCATCTTTCTTCCTCCTTCCCCTCTATCAACCAGATTTCTAGAAAAACTGGCTCCCAGCCAACACAAACACATTGAATGAGGAAATGTTCCTTTCTCTTATTTATGTACGCTCTTAGGAGGACTCCTCCATCCACATACATAAATATACCTATACACAAATGAGTCTCACACCCAAGTCACACTCAACTCTCTTTAGTGTCTACGTGTCTTCGAAACTACAGGAACCCGCCAACTGCCTTCTCAGCTGCCAATGGAACTGGTAACAGGAAATCTCCACTTTGGGCAAGACACTTAGCACGGAGGCCTGCTGCCAGGATCAAAATGAGATAACCCATGTCCAGGGACGAAGAGCTTTTCCATTGTGCAGAGGAAAGGTACCATCTGCTCTTGTATCTGCAGGGCCAGCATCAACAGACAATGACAACTTGCTTGCATAGAGCAACCACAAAACCACGTTATTCCCCAAGGCCTACTCTCTCCCCAAGACAGGAGATACAAGTGAATCACTGAGTCCTGTCGCCTCGAGCTTGGTATTTCGGCATTTCCCTTAAATCTCAAAACTCACGCCAGCCTAGCCCAAGCCTTCTCACCATTTCCTTTTCAGGCCCCCCTTTTCCCTCTTCAGAGAATCAACCAATTAGCTACAAACACTACCACTTTCCTCATCCCTTTACTCAAGCAACTAAATTTGGGAAAGTTCCTGTTGGTGACATAATTAGGTTTCACACATCCTAAGAGCTGCTGCCGTTGGAGTGGTGAGAATTTCCTTAGAGAAAGGGCACAGCCGTGTTCACCTCAGCTCAGCATCGACTGACGAACGAAAAGAAATTTGCCAACGATGGAAAAGAAAGATACATAAAAACTCAACAACATTAACAATGGCTAACTTACTATTTCCTAAGCATTGGCTTTAGGACTTTTACACCTTTTTCTCAGCTGATTCTTACAACAAGCCTATGAGGTAGGTACAACTATTATTCCGATTTTTCATATAAAGACACAGACATAATGAGAAGAAGTAATTTGCTAAATGTAAGAAAAAAGCTAAAATTTGAAACTATATCTTAGAGCCCATATTTTCAAAACACTAAATCATGTTGCCTCCCTCTGCAACAAAATCAAGGACACGTGAGCCCACTCAATTAGAAAAAACAAATTTACCACCTTTCTGCAGACCCCATATGAAGTTTTGCTAAGCCCACTCCTAAGATGGGGAAACAGGCTTGGGATAAGTACCTGCGTGGATCAAGGTAACATAGCTGAAAAGTTTACTCCTTTTCTCTCTTATTCTGCTAGCAGTGGTATGTAAGGCCAACAGTGGCTGGCTCTTCTGATAATGAGATATGAGAAATAAAGGAGCCAAATGATGAACTTTACTGTAAAAAAATATACATACACGGATAGACAGACACATAGCTAACTATAAATTGACTTAAAAGTTTATCTTTGTGTACAGGCTTAATCAACCAAGTTATTCTGGTGTCTGCTTCCCACATCGGTCCCCAGCACCTGGCCCAGAGCTAATATGCACTAAAGTTCTCTTGCTGAATACTTCTGAAAGCCAATTCAGAATTCCTAGTTTTACTGCTCAGAATAACAGTAACTCATTATCTGTACTGCACTACCACGTGTTCAAATATCACATGTATGGCCAGTGACTTGGACAGCTCACGCATAGACCATTACCATCACAGCAGAAAGTTCTACTAAACAGTGCTCATCTAAACATTTCAATAATTGTGTTCCTATTAGGATATATCAACCCCATAAAGACAAAGGAGGACAGAGAGGATCAAAGTGCAAGACAGTCCTCTGTCGGTGTCTCCAGAAGATTGGTACCAAGATCTGGGGATGCTCAAGTCCCTTATATAAAATAGCACAGTATTTACACATAACCTACACACATCCTCCCATATACCTTAAAATAGCTCTAAATTACCTATAATACCTAGTACAATATAAATGCTATGTAAATAGTTGTTATACTGTAAACTTTAGGGAATAATGACAAGAAAAAAAAGTCTGTACATGTTCACTACAGATGTAAACATCGTAGGCCTTTAGATTCACTGTTGGTTGAACCTGCAAATGTGGAACCATGGATATGAAGGGCCAACTATACTCATAACGAGCATCTTCTCAAGACTGTTTCTAAAGAGAACAAATGAAAGAACAAAGGAAATTTTAATATGGAATCTTGAGTGTCAAACACCACTTCCAGTTACTAGCGGACATGTGCAGAATCTTTAAGAGTCCCATGAAGCATAAACCTCATGCTCTATAAATCTAGCATGGACAAAACAATAGAAACAGTCTTAATTGTGAGTAGCACCGTAAAGCACTAGACTTCCCTCCACGCCGTGCTCCAAAATGTTAGGTTCCCAGAGGGGTAGGGGTTTTTTTCCTCTGTTTTGTGGACTCTCTATTCTTAGTACCTGGCTATATAACAGGTGCTTAACAAATATTTGTAGAATGAATGAATAAATGTACCTATTTCCTAAGAACACACACCTAGTGTGAGGGTAAATATGACCATTTCTAAGACACTGAATTCCAGTGCCTTCTTTCAGATCTTGGATGTTCCAGGCCTACTGCTGCCTTGGGACTTTGCTGGGTGCCATTTCCTATGCCGAGAATGCTCCTCCCATGATTTCTGAGACAGGCTCCTTTTTCCCAGCAAGCTCTCATCACAGGCTAGAGAAGCTCTCTGGGACCACTCCCATGTGAAGTGAGAGGTCACCAACCCTGCCACTCTCTGTTGCTCTGTCTAGCTTACTGCATCATAGTGCTAATCACCACTTACAATGACCCAGTTAGGATACAGTTTATTATCTATCTCTACCTCTGGAAAATAAACATGAGAGAGAGAACCTTGTCACCTTCTGGAATCCACAGATGTTCCATGAATGTCAGCGCCATCGCTCTACAGACATGAGCCTTCTCTATGAACTACACTACCTGCACTCTTTAGCTCAGCTCCTCCATCCATTAACCTATTATACTATTTGGGTTTAGTTCACAATACCAAGGATTTTTCACCCTTTCACATAGTAAACGTTCAAATTAAATGGAATCACAGGCAAACTTTACTCAGACGTACTGCAGGTGTTTTATAGAATTTATTTTTCAAACACCAGCACGTGGCTCAAGTTTGGGATCATAACCAAAATTAGGATGGACCTTGTTATTGGGAGCAGATGCAACATACTTGAAGAAAAATTACATAGATGTTAATGAGTTAATACACTATCGTATTAACTTTCACAGAAACTTTTAAAGTAGACTATAATTCTTAGTCACAAGTCAGACGAACTTCTCAAAGTGGCCTGCAAAGCAGAGGCTTGTCCACATCACGAGACACAGTTTAACACCGCTATCAGTTATTGCTCGGGCCACCCCCCAGAAACGCCCAGCTACAATATTACCAAACAGCGCAGCATTTCCTCATTCCTCGTCCAGATTCCGTGCAAGTTTTACATTATACATATGTATAGTCCGAATACTTTGATCTGAATTAAACAAAAAGGAATGTATGTATATAAGAGCCAAGCAAATCTAAGATACCCGAGAGAAAAAAAATACAGCATCAGACCCAACGCTTTTTTTCTCTTTTGGTCTGAGTTTAAAGAAAGTAACAACCTAAAAAACAAGGGGGGGGGGGCGCCTGGAAACATTTTATGTATTTTTAAAGGTCCTTAGGTAAACCCATAATGAGATGGACTGAGATCAAAGAAAGTTGGCGCGTTGTCACAGCCATCAGGCCCATGGGGAAACGACGCCAGGGCGCCCCGGGACGCAGGCGCGCGCCCCCGCCCGCAGCCCGCATTTTCGGTTCCCGGAGCCGCGCCGGGAAGACGCGTCTCCGCCGGGACTCGGAAAGAGGAAGAGCTCAGCTCGCGCCCCGCGCCCGGCGCCAGCTGGATCCGGAGCTGCCCGAGCGGCCCGGCCGCCGGCCCCACCCGGAGCGCGCGGCCCGCGGGGCAGGCGGGAGGCCGGGCCCTGCTGACCGCGCCGGCCCGGGCCGTGGGCCGTGGGGCGCGGTGCGCTCCCGAGCCGGGGCAGCGCCCGCCGCCGCCGCCGCCGCCGCCGCCTCCCCAGCGCCCGCCGCACAGCGCAGGGCGGCGGCCACCTGACCACGCGCAGCGACACGGAGGCGCGGCAGCCGCGGGGCCACGCGCCCCTGGGCGCAGCGCCCCCCGCCCCTGGCCCCTCTTACCCCGACCTCCTCGGCCGCCGCCACCTCCTCCTCCTCCGGCCGCGGGACCCCCGGCCCCACCGCCCGCAAGCAACGCTCTCAGCTGATGGGCGGTGGCGTCCGGACGCCCACTGCGCATGCCCGCTGTACGGCCTGGGAAGGAGGCGGGCTCGCTCCCCTCCCTTTGGCCCGCGGAGCTGAGTGACAGCGGCCCTGTCCCGCCCCTTCGGGCTCTAAGCTGAGGAATGGCGGTTGGGGGGGACCAGCAAAATTGCCGAGGGGTGTTTGAGGCGTGGCACGCAGATGGTGAACGCCTCGGCCTGCGTGCGAAAAACGAGAGGAGGGAACGGAGGGGGGCTGTCGTCTGTATCCATGGGTGCCCTCCTCCCTAGCCTCGAGTCTTCGGCCCGCCGCATCAGCTCGTGCCTCCTGTTTGCTAACCCTCGGCTCTGCAGGAGAGTATTCGCGGGTCCATTAACAAGTGCGAACGCAAATGCGCAATGCCAGCAGGAACAATGCAGGCATCAGGGAAGTCACCTCCGTGTGCTCACTTGGTAGACGAGTTTTCGTGGCACATACAGGTCATCCTTGAAGGACAGGGCGCAGTTTTCACGGGGTTTGAAGAGAGCAGAGAATGTTCTCGTAATAAATACAGTATTCAAACAGAATGTAAGTGTTAAAACAGCATCAGTTGCTTCAGGTGAAAGAAATGCCTCACCAAATGAGTTAGAAGATAGATTGGCTTGGCTTCTGCCGGTATTAAGGCAACACTGTTTTCTGAAAGGATCATCAGGACATCAAAAGGCCAGATGCACTTAGAAGAAAAAACAAGAGTATTTTGAATTGAGCGAATTCTAGGTTGTTTGGAATTATACATACATATGTACATAAAAGTAAGGTCGGCCAGGGATAAGAAACACAAGGGTCTTTCAGTTTATTTTTCATTTTTCTACTTTTAACAGATAAATGGGAACAAGAAATATTTCTTTCTCATCTTTACTGAAGAAAACTACAGTGCAAGTGTGATAAAAAGCAGCAACTTATACTCTGCCTCTGTGAAGAGGGGGTGATGGAGTGAGGTGGGCATATTGGCCAAGCAGAAGGCACACACCCCATCTGAAGGGGCAGCGTGATTCACCTAGAGCCAATTGTAGACTTTTAGGAATACTGGCCCAATACCCAGTAGTCAAATTTTCTACTTTGTCAAGATACACTGGAAATTCAGATTTTCATGTGAAATCTCTCCTTTCTTCAGTATTCTTAAATTTGTATAATATATTCTGTGATCAGACAAAATATGTGTTTCAACCTCTATAAAAGGCAATAGTGTCAACCACAGAGTATGAAAGCTGGGGAGGCCCTTATGGAAAATCTAGGTCTACTTCCTCGTTTCACAGATTAAAGAAACTAAAACCCAAAGAAACTTCATCAAAATCACATAGGTAATTATAAGCAACACATGTCCAACTGACCTAATTCGGAATCTTGAGATCTTCCTACCATGTCACTCATTCGGCAGCTGTTCATGGAAAATCTGTCATACGTCAGGTATTGTGCCAGGCGCTGCAGGTTCCAAGATGGGTAGGGTATAGTGTTTTCCCTCAAGGAGCTCCAGAAGTGATCCTTGCCACGACACTATAAGAGGAGCTGTGATAAAGATTTGTACGCAGCGCAGTGGCAGCCCAGAGATGCCGACGCCTTACTGTGGGGTCAGGGACCATTCCAAAGGGGAAGTGTACACAGAATCTTGAAAGATGTGTAAAGGTTCACTGGGAAAACAAGATGGGAAAGGACATTTCAGGCAAAAAAAGAAGCACATAAAAATTTATAAAATCATAGGCAAGTGCAAACTCTTAGGGATCTCTATATAAGTTTACTTAGATAGAGCATAGCCGGCGGATTGGCAGGGTATGAGACTGGAAAGGCAAATGGAGTTCATATAACAAAAAGCCTCTATATCACGTTAAATGAGTATCTAATAGGAGTTAAACCATTAAAGAATTTTAAGCAGAGGTGTGATGTGTTGGTAATTCCATGCTATGAAGAAAACTCTGAGAAGTGAGGGAAATTAAAAGGAAAGAACACTGAGACTAGAGGGTGGGAGGGTGAGAAGGAGGGAGAGAGAGGTTGCAACCACTAAGGAGGCTGTTGCAATAGTAGCATCCCCCATCAAGAATCTCCCCAATATCCGAGATATTGAAGGACTAACTAAAGCAAATACATTGGAGAAAAAGAGGTGAGGACAGCTTTGAGAAATATTTAGGAAGACTTGGAAATCAAATAGATATGGAGAATGAAGGAGATGACTCACTCTTAGGACACGTGAAACTGAGCTGAACGTGCTGTAGCCAACTGGGCTCGGAGGTTGCTAATAAAGCAATTGCAGTTTGAAGGTGGAGGTGGTCAAATGAGGGAGCAAAGTGACAATAAGTTGAGCTTTGGACGTGTTGTCTTTAAGATCCTGGGGAAGGGAGATCCAGTTTGAGATGCTCAATGCCCTACAGGTACCTGAAAATGTGAGCTAGTGTTCAGGATAGAGCTCTGGTTGGAACCCTGGGAACAGATGAGCTCACTAACTCTAAGGATGGAATGTCATGGACTTTCTGTGTTTAAGGGAGGGCAGAGAAAGAGAAACTCTGGAAAGGTTTAATCAGAGAGATAGGTAGTAAATCAGGAAAAGGTGAACTAGAGAATGAGGGATAACACTTCCAAAAGAAGCCGTGGTCTATGATATCACATGTCACGGAAAGTTCAAGTAAATTAACAACTGAAAGTTGCGTCTTGGACTTGAGAACTAAGAAGTGGTTGGTGAATTTAGGAAGAGGGATTTCCATCAATCCAAGAACTATCATGCAAAGAACTTACATCTGCATAAGGTCTGCTGCACTTTCCAAACATCCTTCCCTGTTACCTTTGCTAGAACCCTGGGCTGTGGGAGGGGAAGTCACCTGCACCACAGTAGAGCCTGAGGCTAGGTACCTCTCAGGTTATCCTGCTGGTTATTGACCGAACTGGGACCAAACCTCAGCTCTGAATCCTCCTCCTGGGCTCCTTCTTATTTCTCAAGGTTTAAAACACATCATGAGTGGATTCATTCCAGGTCTTTTGAAAATCTAAGAATAAGATTTCACCCCTTTGTAGTCAATTGAAAAAAGATAAGTGTAGTTTAGGTAAACCTACAAAATTTAGAGGCGCAGAAGACAAATGAATTCCAAAAGAATTCATTTATAGCATCCCATCTTTGCATCTGTCTGCTACTTAGTGAAATTCAGCCAGGTGCTTTCAACCCAGGCAGAGCTCAAAAATTCTGCTCATTCAGCAAGTGATCATTTCATTTCTCCCCAAACAAATCCTTTACACTGCAGGAGTTACCTATGTTTGAAGGCTTGTAATTTGGCCTTCCAGAGCCGGTAATTTTGGGGATTTTGGTATTCTTCAAAGGTTTTGAAGGGCAATCAGAAGTCCTTAAGTGATAATTATTAATAATTAAATAAATAATAAAATAAGTAATTAATAATTACTTATTTGTTCAAATTAAAGTAGTTTCAGAATTCCTAACTCATACTCCTGTGAGAAAAAAAATAAAAACTTGAGTACAGTGTTTATGGAGAATTCTTTTTGTCTTTAGCCTTACATTATCGAGTCAAAAGAATGTTTTCCAAAATTAACCAGATCAGTTCTTTTTCCCTACCCCCTTCAGTGGAGTTATGTTATATGTTTGTATTGCATTTAGATTCATTTATCATGTGTCTGCATTCTATCTGGCATTCTCAAAACACATTGGTTGATTTTTTTTAATTTGCATAAAGTTCACTCTGTGGCATGTAGTTCTATAGATTTTTGACAAATGCATGGAGTCATATATCCGTCACCCAAGTATCATACAGGACATTTTCATTCACCCTGAAGATTCTCTTTTGCAGTAACTTTTATCCAACCCCTCCTCCTCCCCCAACTCTTTGCAACCACTCATGTTGTCCATGCCTGTGGTTCTGCCTGCTCCAGCATAGTATACAAAGTGAATCATACAGTATGTAGCCTGTTAGGTCTGACTTCTTTCACTTACTAGAATTTAAGATATTTAAGGCACATCCACAGTGTTGTATGAATCAATAATTTGAGGGTTTTTTTTATGGCTGAGTAGTGTTCCATTGTTTGGATGTAACAGTCTATTTATCCATTCACCTGTTAGTTTTTTCCAATTTTTGGCAATTATGAATAAAGCTTCTATAACTATTTGTGTACAAGGTTTGATAAAAATATAAGTTTTCAATTCACTTGGATAAATATCTACAAGTGAGATTGTTGGGTTGTATATGTTTAATTTTATAAGGAACTACCAAATTGTTTTCCAAAATAGCTGTGACATTTTGCATTCCCATCAGTAATGAATGGGGATTTCTGTTGCTCTAAATCCTTATCGTCATTTAATATTGTTAGATTTTATTTTTTACTTTTAATTCATTCTAATAGATATGTAGTGGTATCTCATTGTAGTTTTAATTTCATTTCCATAATAATATTGAACATCTTTTTATATGCTTATTTGAAATGCATATGTCTTCTTTAGTGAAGTGTCTTTTCAGATCTATTGCTCATTTTTTATTGAGTTGTCCTCCTGTTGTTGAGTTTTAACAGTTTCTTATATATTCTGGTGCCTTACAAACATGCCATTTGCAAATATTTCTCCCATTTTGTAGCTTATCTCTTCATTTTCCTTACAGTGTCTTTCACAGAGCAAAAATTTTTAATTTTGATAAAGTCTAATTTTCCAAATTTTTCTTTTATGGATCATGCTTTTGGTGTTGAATCTCATCACAAAACTCACTACCAAACCCAGAATTACATAGATTTTCTCCTATAATTTCTTCCTAAGGTTTTGGAGTTTTACATTTTACATTTCGGTCTACAATCCATTTTGAGATGATTTTTGTACAATGTATGAGGTATGTACCAAGGTTCTTTCTTTCTTTTTGTGGGGGGGGCGCATATGAATGTCAAGTTATTCCAGCACCATTTGTAGGAAAGACTATCCTTTCTCCATTGAATTGCCTTCGCAATCCATTCAAAAATTTGTTTACTGTATTTACGTGGGTCTATTTCTGCTCTCTTTATTCTGTTTCATTGATCTAGTACATAGACACATAGATCACCAGACTGTCTTAGTTATAGAAGCTCTAGAATAAGTTTTGAAATCAGGTAACTTCTTTTCCAGAATTGTTTTTCCAGAATTGTTTTGGCTATTTCAGTTTCTTGGCCTTTCTTCATAAATTTTAGAAGCATCTAGTCAATATCTATAAAATCTTGCTAAGATTTTGATAGGTATTGAACTGAACCTATAGAATGTATTGGGGAAAATTGACACCCTAATATTTAGATTTTCAATTCATGAACACAGTATATTTCCACATTTATTTTGATTTTCTTTTATTTTTTTATCAGTTTTATAATTTTCAGTATACAGATACTGCAAGTATTTTGTGTTATGTAATTTCTGCATTTATTTTGGTTTTATAATAAGTGTATTTTTTATATTTCAAATTCCATTTGTTTATTGCTGATATATAGGAATGTGATTGGCTTTTCCATATTAACTTTGTCTCCTGTGATCCTAACTAAACTAATTGATTAGTTGTAGGAGTTTTTTTTGTGTATTCTTTGGGATTTCTCTACAAAGACAATGTTATCTGTGAATGGAGGCAGTTTTATTTTTTCTTTTCCAATCTTTCTGCATTTTATTTCTTTTTCTTGCCCTGTCAAACTAGGTAGGACTTCCAATATGATGCTGAGTAATAATAGCGAGAGAGGACATCTATGCTGTGTTTCTGATCTTAGGGGGAAAGCGTGCAGTTTCTCACCATTAAGCAGGACGTTAGCGCTGGGTTTTTGTAGATTCTCTTTATTAAGTTAATCATACACCGGGGGTTTTCTTATTTCTGTGCTTTGCTCATGCATGTCCCTGTAACTAGAATATGTCCTCTCTTCCTCCTCATTTTTTAAGTAAACTATTTCAAAATAATTATAGACTTGCTGAAAAGTCACAAAGATAGTACAGTTTCCTTTCTACTTATAGTTTGCTGAGAATTTTTATAATTAATTTATGTTGAATTTTGCCAAATGCTTTTTCTCCGTCTTTTGAGATAATTGTGAGCTTTACTTATTTAGTCTGTTAATATGGTGAACTATATTAATTGATCTTCCAATATTGAACCAGTCTTGCATTTCTGGGATGGAACTCATTTGGTTGTGATACATTATTCTTTTTATATATTGCTGGATTTGATTTGCTAATATTTTGTTGAGAATTCTTATGTTTGTATTCTTTAGGGCCCTTCTCTATAGTTTTTGTTTGTTTGTTTCTTCTTATAATGTTTTTGTCTGGTTTCAGCATTAGGATTATTCTGGTCTCACACAATGATTTGGGATGTGTTTCCTCCTCTTCTATTTTCTGGAAAAGATTTTGTAGAATTGGTATTATTTCTCTTGAAATGTTTGGTAGAATTCACCAGTGAAACAATATGGGTCTGGAGTTTGGTTTTGTTGGTTTATTTGTTTGTTTTTGAAGGTTTTTAACTATGAATTAAATTTCTTCTGTAGATATAGAACCATTCAAGTTACCTATTTCTTTTTGAGCTTTGATAGTTTCTTTTGATATCTGTCCATTTCATCTAAGTTACTGAATTTATGTGTATAGTGTTTGCAGTATTTCCTCCTTCTCCCTTTAATGTCTCAGAGATCAGTAGTGATGTTCTTCTTTTATTCTTGATATGGGTAATTTGCAACTTCTCCTTCTTTTTCTTTTTTTTTCTTGATCCATAGTGTGAGAAGTTTATCAGTACTACTGCTATTTTGAAATAACAGCTTTTGGTTTTTGTTTAGTTACTTTATTACTTCCCTGTTTTCAATTTCATTGACTTCTGCTTTAATCTTTATTATTTCCTTCCTTATACATGCTTTGAGTTTAATCAGCCTTTTTTCTTGGTTTCTTACGTCATAAGCTTAATTTACTGATTTGAGATCCTACTTCTTTTCTAATGTAAGCATTTACTGCTATAAATTCCCCTCTAAGAACTGCTTTGGCTGCATCACATATTTTGATATGTTGTATTTCCATTTTCATTTAATTTAAAAAATTTTTAAAATATCCTTTGAGAAATCCTCTCTGACCCATGGATTTTTTAGATGTGTTAATTTCCAAATATTTATTAAGTTTCCAGATATTTTCTTTCATTAATTTTTAGTTTAATTCCTTTATGGTCAAAGAACATACCTGGTATGGTTTCTGTTCTTTTAAATGTGTTGAGGTTTGTTTGATAGCCCAGAATATAATCTATGAATATTTCATGAGCCCTAGAAAAGAAAGTGTAAGTGGACTGCTGCTCTTGGGTGAAATATTCTATAAAAGTTAATTTATTCAAGTTTGTTGATAGTGTTTTGGAGATTTAGCTGATTTTCTGTCTACTTGTTTCATCAGTTACAGAGAGAGAAGGGTTGAAGTCTTCAACTGTAACTGTGAATTTGCCTACTTTTGCTTCCAAGTCTATCAGGATTTGTCTCATATATTTTGAAGCTCTGGTGTTCTGCGTCCACAAATTTAGGATTGTTGTGTCTTCTGGGGAATTGAACCCTTTATCATTATGTAATGTCCTTATTTATCCCTGATTATTAAATCCTTGTTCTTAGGTCTACTTTGTCTCAGGTTAATGTAGCTACTTCAACTTTCATTTGATAAAGGTTTACCTGGTATATCTTTCTCCATCATTTTATGTTTACCTCATCTAGGTCTTTCATCTGAAGTGGATATTTGATAGGCAGCATACAGTTGTGTCTTGTTTCTTTATTCTGTCTTAAAATCTTTTCCTTTTAATTGTGATGTACAGATCACTCACATTTAAAGTTATTATTGATATGTTTGAATTAAAATATGCCATCTTGCTTATTGTCTAGTTGTTCTTTCTTTATTCTTTTTCTTTTCTTCTTCCCTGGCTTTAATTAAGAATTTTAAAGTTATCCTATTTTACCTCCTCTTTTGACTTATTATTTACACTTGTTTTAATGATAATTTATACCACTTTTAAAATTAATCTGAATCTCTCTTCAAATAACGTATTTATAAGGACATTATAACAATATATTCCCAATCCTCTCTCTCCTTCCTTGTGCTACTATTGTCATACGTTTCACTTTTACGTATGCTATCAAAACACAATATATTTTTCTGTTTTTGCTGTAAATAGTCATCCACCTTTTAGACCAATTTAAAATGAGAGAAGAAATTTATTTTACCTTCATATATTCCATTTCCAAATCTCTTCATTTCTTTGTATAGATCCAAGTTTATGACCTATATCATATTCCTTCTACCTGGATGATTTTCTTTTCATCTTGGAGTAAAAAAGGCAAGGGAAGCAGAAACGTTAAACAGGATGATTTGTATTTATGACACAACTAGAGGAGGAAAAAAAATTTATCCTCTACTCTCTTACATTCATAGTCTGGGATTTATGAATTAAACTAACAAAAGACAGATTAACAGGAGAAGAAGGTTTATTTTGTACACATATGGGAGCCAACAAAGGAAGTAGCTGGCTTATCAAATGGTTAGAGTTAAAGGCTTATGTATCTAAATTAGTAGGAGAAAGGAAAGGAGGGGAAAATGGTTCTTAAGGGAAAAACAGACAGGTTTCTTCAGGAAAGACAAATGGGTTTTGAGGAGAACAGCTGGGAGATAGGAAAGCTTGTGATAATGTCTGTACGGGTTTGAATGGTCTTAAAACTCCCCTGCAGAAGGGATTTTGGATACGTTTTATATCCGTCCTCCTTTCTGGGAGTAGATCTACCCCAAAGAGAAATTTTTCAGCCGTCTAATTTCCCAGAAGTTGCTTCTTTTAGTCCTATAACAGAAGCTTTGAGAAGGTGTTTTTGTTTATTTGCTTGTTGTTTTGTTTTTTTTTTGTATCTGTTGAATCTCAGATGTCTTCGGCTTAAAAGAATCTTTATGCCAAAGTGGTATATTTTGGGGTGACATAGTCTTATTCCTTTTACACAGAAATTTATAATTTATTCCTTAAAATCATAAACAAAGTGAAAGAGAATGACAAATGAAGAGAAAAAAACACTGAGGACTGTGACCTGGGGCATCTTCCTGGCAGGCCTAGTAGGACCACTGTGCCTTGCAGCGCAATCTGAAGGGATGTGAGTGAAAGCGGGAAAGAGAGAGCTGTTTCCTGTTGCTTCCTTCACTTTCCTTGGCTCTCATGGATTGAAGTTCACCTCATGGGGAGTTAAGTCCCCTACCCTTTCAGGTTGTGTTACCCAGGTTTTCTGGAAAGTCAGATCCCAAACCAGAACTATGCATTGCTTAGGTGGAAAGTGGAGCCATAACTTCTGTGCGTACGATTGGTTTGGAACTGTATGCTGGCCCCACTGTGGCTCACTCAGGGCATACGATGGAGGCTTTGCAGAAACACAAACTCGTGGGAGGGAGGCTGAGAGACCTGGGGTGTTGGACAATAAGGCAATGTCCCTGGTGGCTGGGATCTCCTGGGAACAAATGGCTGAAGTCTTGGAGACCCCTGGGACTGAGCAAATCTGTATGAGAATGAGCAAAAATAGCTAATAATCACATGTGAAAAGCCCACAAAAGTGTGCAAAGAAAAGTGAAACAAAACAAATAGTTTGGTTGTTGTTTTGACCCATCAAATAAGAAACTAACCTGGACTCAGTCAGGACAGACTTTATTGGAAATTTATTGCGATGGGGGGAAGGGACTGTTGTGGGTGGGAGTGCCCTTTGACCACAGATCTGCAAATCTCCCGAGTTAGGAAAAAGGACTTTTACAGAGAGGAGTAAGCAAGACTAGAGACAGTTGAGTGTGAGGACATGGGGTGAATGGGAGTGACAAAATCAGACAGTAGATCAGAAATCCTTTTACTTTCTCCAAGGCCAGTCTCTCCTTAGGAGGGCCATTAAGGAACCGATGGCTCTTTGCTAGCTGAGGCTGAGGGTGGACCAAAGTTCAGGTACCTGGGGGAAGGAAAGAATCTTAAGCAAAGTGTACTTAACAAGCAGTTTGTTCCAAGTGATCTGTAGAGACTAGAAGTTCAACTAATCTTTTATAAGGCCAAAAATGGAAATTTGGCCTTGTTCCGTTTGGCCTTGTTATAGGTAAGTGGGGCGGGGGGGCATCCATGAGTCTTATCTGTGTCATATGAAGAAGGGTGCTTATTTGCAAAAAGCCACCCCCCAGAACGCAAAAGGTATGAGGACTTCTTTAACCATCACTGTTTTCCAGGATGACAAGGCTCAGGTAGAATTCAGCTTTGTCAGACCCGAGAGACTGGCTAGATGACAAACAATGACTGTGATGCGGGCTCGGGAAGCCGAGAAGTCAGGAGAAGGATTTCTTGGATTCTCAAGGTCTGGCAGTAGTGCTCTTTTATTCAGAGAATAGCATGGGACAAGGCCCATGGGCAGTGAAGAGCTGCGGGCATGGGGACAGGACCTATGGGCAGTAAGAGCTGCGGGCATGGGGACAAGGACCAATGGGCAGTAAGAGCTGTGGGCATGGGGACAAGGACCAATGGGCAGTAAGAGCTGTGGGCATGGGGACAAGGACCAATGGGCAGTAAGAGCTGTGGGCATGGGGACAGGAGCCAAGGGCAGTGAAGAGCTGCAAACATGGGTTGAGGGTAGGGCTAAATTTAAGGCATAGGTATGTGAGTTATCTCTTTACAAGACAAAGGAAATATTATGTAAAAAAAAAGTCATTAAAATGGTATCAGTGCAGGTGGGGTCTGATTATTGGGTGGTTCTATAACTTTAGATAAGAATCAGATCAGATCAAGTCAGGATGCCCTATGCTTCCCAGAGGATGATATAGACCGGCATGTAGGGCAGGACACCTTGGGCTTTTCTCCCTGGGGCCGGCTTGATCCTCATCAGTAGTACACAGTGATGACAGGGGTAGGTATATAGCGGAATGGGCCCTTTCTTACAGTGTGGGAATTCTCCAAATTGACACAGCCTTTCTGCAAACTTTGAAATGCAATTTACTAACTCTTCAGCCTGTCAACCTCACCTTTAGAAATCTATACTGAGGAATTGGATGAGTGTACTGAAATGGCATATATTACAGTACTGTTGTAAATGTCAAACGTTTCGGAACAATATAACTATCTGCCAATGGGATTTATGTAGGACATTTGCACACACATAACACTGTGGCATTAACAAAGATAATGGAGAGGCAGAAGGTGGTGTGGTGATTAGGCGTATGCTCTCTGGAGTCAGGCTGCCTGGATTCAAATAGTAGCTCCAGCACTTGTAGATGGGTAATCTCAGGAAACTCACTTAACCTCTCTGTGCCCCAGTTTTCTGACCTGGGAAATAGAGATGTATCTATCTTGTAGCCTTGTTGGGAGGATTAAATGAGTTAATACATGAAAGCACGTAGTGCCCATACTGTTATATAAATGTAATAGTATAGTTAGTATTATTAAATTTATATTATTGACATCCAAGGGTGTCTACCATATATTAAATATGAAACTCTAGTTACAAAACAAAATATGTATTATGATACTGACGTGGATCAAGGCTGCCCCAGGGAGAGAAGCCCAAGGCGTCCTGCCCTACATACCGATCTATATCATCCTCGGGAAGCATAGGACGTCCTGACCTGATTCGACCTGATTCATATCCAAAGTTATAGACCACCCACGGTAACCAGACCCCACCTGCACTGATACCATTTTAACCACTTTTTTTTTTAACATGATCTTTCCTTTGTCTTGTAAAGAAATAACTCACATACCTATGCCTTATAAATTTAGCTCTACCCTCAAACCATTGCAACTCTTCACTGCCCATGGGTCCTGTCCCCATAGCTTGCAGCTCTTCACAGCCCATGAGTCCTGTCCCCATAGTGCAGCTCTTCCCTGCCCCGGGTCCTGGCCCCAGGCTATTCTCTGAATAAAGGAGCACTACTACCAGACCTTGAGAGTCCAAGAAATCTTTCTTTTGACTCTTCAGTTCACTGAGCCCATATCAATACCGTTTTTGAAATACATATAGAGAGAGAGAAAGGGAGAGAGAAACAATAATATCTGGAAGAATATACATGCAGTCTTTAACTTTTACTTTATGTGCTTCTGAACTCTTCAATTTTTTTCTTTTAACACAATCCATGGGGGAAAAACAAAGCTATCTCCTATTTGAATATAAACAAAAGATATGTACATAGTCAGGGAATGGGGTGGGGTGGGAATACCATAGCTCAGGGCTGTATTTGGCCCTGGGGTAATAATTTCTTGGTCTTTGAAGTTGAAGAGAAAATGTTTCCATAGGTTCAATTTGTGGTGAGATTACTCTAGAATGCAGTCTTTAAACGTCTAAATGTCAAACTATTATTACAAAGCTATCATAATCAAAACAGTATAACATTGGCATAAAAACAGACACACAGATGAATGGAACAGAATAGAGAGCCCAGAAATAGACCCACACATATATGGTTAATTAATTTACAACCAAGGAGCCAAGAACATACAATGGGGAAGGGATAGTCTCTTCAACAAATGGAGTTGAAACTGGACAGCTACATGCAAAAGACTGAATGTAAAATCTGAAACCATAAAACTCCTAGGAGAAAACATAGGAGGTAAGCACCTTGACATCAGCCTTGGCAATGATTTTTTGGATTTGACACCAAAAGCAAAGGCAAGAAAAGCAAAAATAAACAAGTGGGACTACATCAAACTAAAAACTTCTGTACAGCAAAGGAAATCATCAATAAAATGAAAAAGCAACCTCTGAAATGGGAGAAAATATTTGCAAATCATGTATCTGATAAGGGGTTAATATCCAAAAAATATATAAAAATTCCTACAACTTGGTCAGCCCAGTGGTGTAGTGGTTAAGTTTGCATGTTCCACTTCAGTGGCCCAGGGTTCACTGGTTCAGATCCCAGGAGTAAACCTGTGCACTGCTTGTCAAACCATGCTGCAGGTGTCCCACAAATAAAGTAGAGGAAGGTGGGCACGGATGTTAGCTCAGGGCCAGTCTTCCTCAGCAAAAAGAGGAGGGTTGGAGGCAGATGTTAGCTCAAGGCTAATCTTCCTCAAAGAAAAAATATTCCTACAACTCAATGAAAAAAAAAACTCCATCTAATTAAAAAAATGGGCAGAAGATCTGAATAGACATTTTGCCAAAGAACACATACAAATGGCCAACAGGGACATGAAAAGGTACTCAATATCACTAATCATTAGGGAAATCCAAGTCAAAACCATAATCAGATATCACCTCACATCTATTTGAATGGCTATGATCAAAAAGATGAGAAATATTAAGTGTTGGTGAGGATGTGGAGAAAAGGGAACCCTTGTGCACTGTTGGTGGGAATGTAAGTTGGTGCAGCGACTATGGAAAATAGGATGGAGGTTCCTCAAAAAGTTAAAAATAGAACTACCATAGATCCAGAATTCCACTTCTTGGTACTTATCTGAAGAAAACAAAATGACTCTCTCAAAAAGACATCTGCACCCCCATGTTCATTGTACTATTATTTACAATAGCTAAGACATGTAAATGATCTAAGTTTCCATCAACAAATGAATGGATACGGAAAATGTGGTATGTATACACAGTGGGATATTATTCAGCCACAAAAAAAAGAAGGAAATCCTGCCATTTGTAATAGCATTGATGGAATTTAAGAGCATTCTTAAATTCACAGATATATTGAATTATTAATTTCTTTCATATAGTAAGTGAAATAAATCAGACAAAGACAAATATTATATGATCTCACTTGTATGTAGAATCTAAAAAAAACATCTCATAGGTACGGAGAACTGATTGATGGATGCCAGAAGTGGGGGTGGGGGTGGGTGAAATGGGTGAAGGTGGTCAAAAGGTACAAACTTCTAGTTATGAGATAAATAAGTCCCTAGGGATGTAATGTACAGCATGCTATTGTTGACAACACTGTATTGTATATTTGAAAGTTGCTGAGAGTAAATCTTAAAAGTTCTCATCACAAGAAAAAAAAACTGTACCTATGTCTGGTGATGGATGTTAACTAAACTTATTCTGGTAATCATTTCACAATATATACATGTATGAAGTCATTACATTGTATACCTAAAACTAATATAGTGTTACATGTCAATTATATCTCAACTTAAAAAATCTAGTGTTAATTGGAGTTAAAGATGATTGATGATTGTAAAAAGAAGTTCAAATGTTAACAATATTGAAGAGCTTCCTCTAAACAGCTAATCAGCTAATCTACAATTTAGGAGATATTCAGAGAGCTTTGGCTTTGAATATTTCTAGTTATGTCTTCCAGTTGATATTCTCTGTAGGGGAAGAAGACATTTCCTCTACCCACTCTGGGTCCTTCTGGCCAGACAGCAAGTTAAACTCACATGAGACAGAACAACAGGAGAAAATTAAACAAAGCTTTATAACATGTATACATGGGAGAGGCTCAGGAAAACTGAGCAACTCAACAAAATGGCGGAAGCTCTCACCTTAAATACCACCCTCAGCTAAAGACAAAGGAGGATGTTGGGGGTTGGGGGAATCGGTTATGGGAGATTACCAGAAAAGCACAGCAAATAAGAGTAAGGTTATTATGCAGATTTAAGTCCTTGCCTTCTGCATTGATGAGAGTTTCTAGAGATAAGGTCATCCCCCACTTCTTCCTGGTACAGAGAGGGAAACACCTTTACAGATGGAGATTTCCTTTACAAATGTAAATGTCTCTTACAAAGGGTAACTTCTGCTTTTCAGAGTTTCTCTCATGTCTGCAGTTTTTAAAAGTAACCAGCCCCAAATAATTCTCATGCCAAAGAGAGGAATCTTGGGGTGGCCAATTCCCATCCCCCACACCTCAAAAGTCATCAATGTAATTTTGGTGCCTCATTTTTCACAGGGCACTCAATTGAGGAGGATAGATAACGGACTAAAAAGCTCCCATCTTCAGATAGCCTACAGGAAGAACAGAAGACAAAGGTTCAATGGAATCTTCGTTCTGTCACTTATTCTCTGTGAATTCAGGTCAGTTTCTCCAAGTCTGTACCTCAGTTTTCACACGTCAAGTAGAAATTATCATATTACCTCGTAGGACTGTGACGAGTAAATGAGTTAACAATGTAAAACATTTGTGAGAGGACCTAGCACAGCGTTCGTGTCAGTTCTCACTATTACTGCAGCCTCGGGTGAGGTAGAAACACCCTTCAGGGATGTGACCTTACTTCAGGAAGGAGGCGTTCTTGGTGCTGGGCTGTGAAAGAGGAAGGATTGCTGAACCATGGAGGTGGGGGGGTTGGGGGGGTGTGTGGGAATCACTTCTCTTTCTCAGTTTCCCTGTCTCTTCCTTCGTCTTTCTATCCTTTTCCTTTCTCTCTATCTCTGTCAGTCCCATCTGCCCTCATCTCGCATTATCTCACCCTATTTTCCATTTGGTCTTTTCTTGGATTTAACTGAAATTCCACGATCAATGACAAGACAAAACAAAAATGCATTACAGATTTCTGTCTGGTCTGATTATTGTGAAATCACCAATGACACTCCATGTGCTGTTGGGCTCTAAGCTGTTTTCGAAGGAAGAATAGCACATTGCTCTTCATTAACGTCTAGCATCGCATAGAGAAATAGGACCACGAAACCTTAGGTGGGAGCTATTTGGCGTGGGTGAAGGGCATCTTGGGGTCAGTTGTTTCACCCATCGCAAACACTGTAACCGCCGCAAATGGTAAACACACTGCCAAGTAAAAGTGAAACGAACCAGAGACAGCCAAACAGTTACAAATCCACGTAGACATAACCTGTCTTTTTCTTATAGGGGTAATAAGTCCAAGTTCAGACAGTTTGAAGATGTGTGCGGAGTCACAGAAATTAGAAGCCTGAATGCCATTTGTCCTTACTAACTCAGTTCGCAGTCTCTCTGACTGAAGAAGTTTCTCCAGTAAATACCATCAATCTGGCTCCGCTGAGGGCCATCTCCTCCAGCCCTCCCCTCCACCTCCTCCTTGCTCCCTGCAGTGTACCTCTCCCTCCTCCCAGAGTTCTTATCTCAGAGCCCTTTCATCGTTTACTTGGCCTCTCCCACACTCGACTCTGAACTTACTTAGGCTGGGGATCGTGGCTTTATCTGCATTCTTAGCACCCAGCATGGATGCCTGGCACTAGAAGGTGCTTAGCATGTGTGGGTGGAATGAAAGGACCCGCTTTTTCTCACTCCGAGTTCAGAGTTCTTTCATTATAACAGTGCTACTTCCCCAGACGCAGTGGTCTGTAGAATGCTGGAATCACTGGGGTGCTTGATTTCAAAAGCATATTTCAGTCCTGAAGATGAGAACTTCTGGGTGTGGGGGCTGGAACTCTTAAGGACCTTGTGTGATTCTAATGAACACAAAAGTTCAAAAGCCTTTCTTTGAGTTGTCTCTGTGGAGGGGTGGCTTGGAGTGGAGGGAGTCCATAGCTACCTAACTGGTATGCTTTCAAAGTGTTTGCTGTGGGGCTCATTTTTGCAGGGAGAATGTGCTCATTTTGAAACAGACACTCCCCCTTTTGGGCATTTCCCTGTTTAGTGTTTGTTTGGTCAGCCCAGTATTGTTCAGAGTGACCGCTAAGGGGCAGCAGATTACAGGAAATAGGAGAGGGTCATCAACCAGAATGGAGACATTGCGACCTTTGAAACAGTTCAGTAAGAAAGACACGCCAAGAAACGATGAGTTCATGCCCCAATCCTCCTCACATGTTTACCTACTATTTTAGGAATCTTTTTTTCAAGCACCATAATTTATATTATTGTTAAGTAAATGATTTCTAGATTATTGTTCATTGAACATTAAGAAAATGGTGTTTAGAAATACGTTTTTTCTTAAAAATCAAAGAAACTATCCCAACTGAAGATATGTAATGGCATTGATAAGGCAGAAGTGGAAATTTAAAAAAATTTTTTAAAAACCCCATTGTATCATTTAAATTATGTGATGGAGAATATTGTATCAGTAAGAATTTGCTCAAGAAACAACCCAATAACTTGTTATATCTAACTTGTTCCATGCTTTATAAAACAAATCTGACATCTTGGACAATTTTATTCAGGTCATAGTGTGGAATTGTAAAGTCATTATTGACTTGCATGTGACCTTAGAGAAGCAATTTCACTGTGTTACAGTGACACTTGGTAGATTCCTGACACAGTAGATTTATAATGAATAGTCATTCCCTTAACGCTGTGAGTTCTCTGGGTGATGGATGATGACATCTGATCATGGCCCCCAAACAACTTTCTCTAGACTTTTTAGCTCTGCACAGATCTATCCATTTGTCCACTGGACAGTTCCCAATTTGATTGTCCACAGGCATCTCAACTTCAACATGTCCCAAGAGCAAATCCTCTCTCCTCCCCACTTCCTACCCAAACTTTCTCCTCCACAGTGTTATCTAGGGAGAAAGCAAGAAATCATCCTGAAATTCTCATTCTTTTCCCTTTATAACATTGAATCCATTATAAGGTTATTTCATGCAGAAATTTAACTCATCAGAAAGGTTTAGGGTAGATTCCAAAGTCTACAGGAAGCAGGAAGGCAGGAGGGCCAGGTTCAGAGAGGAACCAAAGGAAGATTCCACCACAGAGTGCTTTCCTTAGAAACCCGCCACAGGAACTTCATTCTTAGCTAACCTCTGTCACCATGAACACGGGACAGCATCACCACAGCTCCTCCCACTCCCCTGCAGCTCTGTGAAGAGTCTCAGACTCAAGTTCTGAGTGGACATGTCCATCCATGCTTTGGACATTGTGGAGGGACGGTGCAGGGAGAGGGCCAGAACACGGGTCCTGATTTGCCCTCACTTGGTATTCTTCACAACAGGAAGAATATTTGAATATTGGGCACTCAAATTAATACAGGTCTCCTACAGACAACACACTCTTTTCCCCATACTTACATTTCAAAGTGTTTCTTTTTCTCGTCACATAATATTCCTTATATAACTCAAAACACATTCAAATCTCACCCAAGTGGCAGCTGAGCCTTCCCAATCATTGCCTCCTGCTCCAAGTGCATGACTTCTGGGTGGCATATGATCTTCTCTCAATATTAAATAACGTATGAACTAAATTATAAAGATAACCACAACTAACACACCCTATACAAAGTAGTGAAATAGAGGGAGGTAACCAAAATGGAAAAAGAAATTATACTATACAAATTTAAAAATTACAAAATTGGGAAAATTAGGTGAAATGAAGCAATGCCCTTTCCTGCAATCGGTCGTGGAGTTACAGTGATTTTTGTCTTTTCTTGCACACTGCCTAGTCCATCTTCCTTTCACCTTCAGCCAGCACCTCTGTGCTGAGGCTTCTCGACTCAGTGGGGCGCTTCATTTCTGAGAAAATTGAACCTTTAGAAGTCCTACCTTTATAGGGTTGTTAAGTTTTTCCGCTGACATTTACCACTAGTCAAGGGGTCCAGCCGTATCCTTTTCTGCACTCGCTGCACGGCAACACCCAGGATTATTGCCGCAGCATCAAAAATCCTAACTGACCCTTTTATGCCCATTTTCTCAGTAGCATTGGGAGCCCAAAATGGCAAGATAGAAATTTCAGCTTCAAATTCAATGAAATTATTGGTCAGATTTGTTGGAATTAACATGGAAGCATTCTTCTATTGGACAGTAAATCTTTAAACCATCAGAGGCCACAGTTGTTATTATGGGAAGGAGAAATTTTCCAGGAGTTAGTTATGGGAAGTACTTCCCACATCAGATGCTTGATAATAAGACAGATTCTCAGGCTCGAGTCTCCCGAGTTTCTTAGGTAGAAACTAATAAATAGTTGTGATTCTTTTCTCAACTTTATGTACATAACTAGTTTTATTTTTGTAATTTTATACTCCTAAGGAAGGTCCTCTCCATGAATGTTCCATGTAGCTCTTTACCCCTTTGAACCTCATGTCTGCCTTCTTCATGTATTCTGTTCTGTAGTGTCCCAATTTTTATAGACATTAAAATGCCATTTGATGGATTTCTAGCAATTGCTGATGACTTTCACTATATGTTCACTAAATAGGCCAATAACACCTGGGCTCCTTACCTGAGGTTCTGGTTCTGTAGCTGGAGGATTATATTCTAGGCAGCCCCCACTTCAGAGTTACTTTTGGGTGGGGGCACAGTCACCATCTCCCTTTCTCTGGCTTCCTAAGTTCCTCCGTGATTCTCAGCTCAGCCTGAGGCACGTGATGGCACACGAGTCTGACACAGCAGGAGGGTCTCAGCGCAGACCTCTGGCTTCTGTGACATTCTTCCGCTGGCCCCTCCTCATTTCCCCCAGCTGCTCCTCCAGCGCCTTCTACCGACACTGCCCTCCTTGTCTCTCTCACCGTGTGGTCCTTCTGCTGTAGATCTGCCCTTGCCTTTCTGACTTACTCTCAGCTGGAACTTGTTGCTCGCCCTGCAGGCTCTTCCTGGTCACTACTCCAGCAGATTCTTCCAAGCTCCAAGTGAGCCCCCAGGGCCAAGCTGCAGGTTGCACGCTGCACAGGAATGGGGGCAGACAAATTTAACTGGTTCTGACTTAAACTTCTTTTCAAAAAGAATTAATGTGAGGTTTGCAATACTTTGATAAAATTCAACTGTCATTAAATGAGAAGAACAGAAAAAGAGTTTGGAAATATATTCTTTCTTTCTCTCAGTATTTACTTTTGATCTATATATACATGTAGCCTGTGTGTGTACGTGTAGGTGGTGTGTCCGTCTTTTTGAGCGTGTGTGCACATACTAATTACTCACCAGGACTGAGCTTCATTCACAGACTGAAGTTCTTCCCCTCCCCGGAGTTTTAGGACAATACTTATTGCCTCAATGAATTCTCCTTTCTTTGTCCTTTTGTCTTTCTCTTCTTTCTCCTGCCCCGTCAACTTATTTCACCAAATTTTGTCCTTTACAATCTTCTTTTCATCCTTCACGTTATCTCTTTGTCTCTCTAATCCACTGGTCCTCAACCAGGGATGTTTTCGCCCCTTGGCAATGTCTGGAGACGCTTTTGGTGTCACGTCGGGGAGGGAGTACTACTGACATCTAGAGAGTAGAGGCTAGGGATGTTGCTAAACATCCGACGACGGCAAACAGCTTCCACAAGAAAGGCCCATCAGGCCCCAACCTTCAGCAGTGTTATCTAACCTCACAGCTTCAGTAACTACCTCTATGTAGATTGCTCTCAAATATTTTTACCTTCAGCCCTATCATTACCCCCAAATTTGAGTTTCTTGTTTCTTATTACCACTGGAGTATCTTATTGGATGCTCCAGCAAGATCTTAAACTCAACATATCTAGTATTTTCCTCCTAGGCCCACCCCACCGCCCCAAATCTGTGTCTTCTGACTCCTGCTTTGTACTAGGGTTGAGTGTGTTGGGTCCTCATCAAGACTATCAGCTTCTTATGTATGAGACTATGTCCTTGTGTTACTCATCTTTGCATCCCACAGTGCTCGGCATGGTGCTTCTCCCATAAAAATCTCTGAACACATTCACTGGATAACTAAAACACAGAAACTTTGAGGAAAATGGGAGAGAGCTACTCAAATTCACGGTATAACAAAGGATGTTGGACAACAGGGACTCCTGTCCTCGAGAGGGAAGATGAAGGAAAGAGTTTATTTGTACAGAAGAAATTTAACTGAATTTAATCCCTGTTCTAACGGGCTTTGGTCACATGTGCACAACCTTGTGCTGGGGAACTTGGGGACAGGCCAGCAGAGGCACACAGTAGAAAATGACTCACTGACTCAGAAGTCTTTGCAGCAGTCAGAATGAGCTTCATGCTCATATGTGAACTTCCTGAGGATGGACCTGAGGTCTTCTCTTCCCTTTCCCAACGCCTCAATAGGGCAAGTGTCTTATAGAAAGGTCTGGTCATGGAGAAATGTTGTTCACTATCCTGTGTATGGCCAGATTGGGAAATTTTTAAGTAGGGATGTTCCATAGAAGGACTCTTCCAGCCCAGTAGAACATACTCACAAACTTAGAATCTGTTTACACGTGGATGGAGTAATTCATTCATCAATCTTTGCTTATTTTTGCAGGAAGTAAGGTTGCTTTTCATCACAAGAACCTTAAGGCACTGGTAGATTACAAAGAGAAAACTTGTTACCATTACCATAGGTTTTACTGTTAGGAATATTTTATTAAAGCAATTCTTGTAGTAACATCAGAATATTTGGTTAAAAAACTCCCTCTGTTCTCTGACCTGGCCAAAGGACATCACACCTCTGGGTAGGACATCTAATCCTAGTATTTCTGATGTGCATATACATACATCCTAAACGTTTTTATGAACACCTTTGCTTTTTCTTTTGAAACTAACCAGTCTTTCCATTGGGAAACTACTCATTACTCCAAACACATTTAGTAACATCTCTGATTCAGTTAGGAATTCCCAATAATCTCTTACCCTCTTGATCTGTGTGTTCTGTTGAACATTTATAGCTTCTCAAGGTCAGTACTTGTAATTTGATAATCTGAATGTACTGTATATAGGTCCTGAGATGTTTCAGAAAATTACATTATCACAGGACAGTATTTGAAATCAAAATTGGATTTTAAGATGTTTGAGAGAGTATCGGTTTACTCTCTTCTGATTGCAGTAATGTAATTCCGCAGGAGCAGACTGCCTCGGCCCCTCATCCTGAAGGCAATATTCAGAGACTCAGGCACTCCTTCCTTTTGAAGGATCAAAGGAGCAGGCTCAGGCATCAGGCCAAGTTAGACCTCCTTGCAGGGCCTGATGGGGCAGTAGACCGCCTCATGATGGCAGGGGCATCTTACAATTGGCCTTCATGATGACCCTGGCTTCCTCGTTGGGAACTCAGCAAAGACATCTGGACTGTGAAATCTGAGGGACCGATCAAGAAGTGCAGCCATCCATTCAGCACATCTCCACTTCCTCACTCGATCCTCAGAATAACATGAAATGTGTTACTGATATCAAGGAGCTGGGGTCTGAGGACATGGGGTGGTTGTTTTTGGAGACCAGCACTTCCTTTCGCCCAGCAGGAGCAGAGCTCAACAGAGGAGGAGTGAAGGAGCAGGTGGAGCTTCTGCTGCAGTCATAACCATTCCTGACCTCAATGAAGGACTTCTGTAACTTACAAAGGGTTTCCACAAACATCAGCTCAATCGTTTCTCAAAACAGCTCCACATGCTCTTCCCAGGCTGGTCCAAGGAAAAGTGGACCATCCCATCCTGATTCCTAACCCAGTGCTCTGCTTCCCAGGACTCATCCAGGTTGCACAGAGCAGCCGTTATCTCAGGCGGATGGTGACTGCCAGGGATGCTGTGCTCTCTGCCTGGAAAGAAACTCAGTCCAACAAACACTTACTGAGCATTGACTCTGTGTCAGTGCTGCTCTGAGTGCTTGTGCTTCAGAGATGGATGAAACTGGGGTCCTGGCCTCAAGGGATTTATGGTTTAATAGGAGAGACCATAGCCACTCGATTACACTGCAGGAAGCTAGGGGGTATGGAGGAGGGAAAATTCGCCTGGCTTGGGGGTCAGAGAAGACTGCTTGCCTTTTAGGCCAAAGGAAAGTGTCATCAGGTTAAGTAAGGACCAACTTCCAACTGCTTGAAGTGGGCCTCCAAAGTCAGAGCTTGTAGAGGAGTCTGGCACTGTTGCCTCCGGCCAGCTGCTGCCTCAGTGGGTCCTTCCCCAGGAGTTTGGTGGTAGTGTCAGCAGACAGGAGGGACGCCAGGCTGGAAGCTGGCAGGTACCCTGTCTGTCCACCCCTGAGTCTGCCTGCAAACACCTGCAGAACGATGCTGCACCTGCATTTCTGCTTTCCAGATCTGCCCAAAGTTCCTCTGACTTGGAATCACACCCACAAAGGGATTCTGGAAACGCAGTTCTCAGCTTAGGTTGGCAGAGCACCATTCATCACAGGAAACGAAACAAGCTAAAGAAACTGCAGGGTATTTGTGTGAGAATAGAATCAGGTCAGCCGCACAATGTGGGGTGTCAGGAGGGGACTGGGAGCACCTTGAGTGCCTGGTTACGAGGCTTGATTTCTCCATCAGGTGAGAGGGAGGCGCTGAAACAGACTGCAATCTCCAATACTAGATTGGAACCGTCTCCTCCCTGCCAAATGATAATGTTTTGGTTTTAATAGTCGTATGAATGAAGAGATGCAAATTAAGCAAATCCAGTCTAAATATAATGATTAATATAATACTACCTCTCCTGGATTATTACTGAGCTAGAAAGTGGCTTCCTATAACCCATGTTAGGTGCTTCAGTCTCTCATTACACACTAATAAAAATGATCCATGTGGGCTCTGGAATGGCCTTTGGGATGACAGACATGGCTTGTTTAGAGGAAGGAGAATGGAAGAAAAGATGTAGGAAGAGGAACTGGCACCCCTGGACGGTCCTCCTAGTGGTCTCACTTCAGGACACATTGTGGGATCCACTTCATGGACACAGCCCAGACTGGCCCTGAAGTCTGTGCTGAACAGGAAACGCTTACTTTTTAATCTCCGTTATTTTAGAGATAACAGTGAATGCAAACGATATTTGAACCTCCAGTTCTCAGGACAAATAACTTCTTGTGTTTGCCCTCTGCTCCTCAGTCCATCAGCTCAAAACCACGCTTTCAAAACCAATCTTGCTTCTTCTCACTGATCTCTCCTCCTGTTCTTGCCCAATTAGCAAGGACCTGGGGTAATCAGCAGAAGCTATTTGTGGACAAGAGGAATGACACTGTTGTGAAGATGGGAAGGTGGTTATTCAAGGCTTGCATCCTTTTGAGGTATAACATAGTAGAGAGGGCTGGGTTGGGGAGCAAATTATTGTATGTTTGGGCCAGTTACTCAGTGAGAGACCTTGGGCGACCACTTTAGCTTCACTTCCTAATCTGTGAGACAAGAACAGTAATCCCTGCTCTTTTGCTGTGCGGATCAATGGGCTTTGCAAACAAGAAACATTCGATAAATTCTTATCAGTATTAATTTCTTCTCTTAAAGATTTTTAAAAGCCATTTCTTTAAGAGGAGAGATTTTCCCACAGATCCTATTAAGGGTGGAATAAAAATTGTAAAGATCAAGTAGTTTTTCTAAAACAGGTAACAAGTGATTAACTAATAGATGCTTTCAAATATGAGTTTTGTTAAAATTTATTTTTATTTCCATTCAGAAAGTATGCTAATAGCTTTTTTTCAAAAAGGAATATTAGCCTTGAGCTAACATCCATGCCCATCTTCCTCTACTTTACATGTGGGACGCCTACCACAGCATGGCTTGATGAGTGGTGTGTAGGTCCATGCCTGGGATCCAAAATGGCAAACCCCAGGCCTGGGAAGCAGAACTTAACTGCCACGCCACTGGGCTGGCCCCTGCTAACAGATTTTACCACATTCAAATGTTATTTACATTTCTAATTGGAAATGTAAAATCTCTGTGAATGGTTGAAAAGACTGATATGGGGAAATTGAGAACTATTCTGGCCTAATTGTTCTCAAAGGCAGGCAAAGACTGTCCATAGACAGCAGGCTAGAACAAGGAGTTTCCAATCCTGTGGTGGGTGTGCCAGTGTGAGCTTTTGCTAATAACACTTCCAGCCAGCTTCATAAGTTCAGGTTATCGTAATCAATGCAGAGTCTCATTATAATTGACTGATGTTGGAGGAAATATGAAAACAAATTTGGTTTCTAAAATTCAATAGTGGCATTACTGGTCATAAATGATAGTAAAGTAATAATCCTTAATATCGTATGAAATCCTTATAGAAAATATAATGTGCCCAAACATACAACGGTGTGTTCAAACTTAGGAGGAGCTGTGATATTTGGATATCACGTGACTCCATTTTGGGCCTGTTGTTCCTTTCTTTAACAGGTTGTAGTGGTAAATAAGGCACAGTCCTTCATCCCATGAAGGTGATGCTTAGTGGGGACACAGGAAGTAAAGGGGAAACCACAGGCCAGTGGCTCCAGAGCTGCCACAAAAGAAGGGAATACAGAGTGTTAAAGACGCGTGTGGGTGGAACACACGACCGAGTCTTTGGAGAGCGGAGAGGAATCACTCGCAGGAAAGTGCAGTCAGTAGAGGCTCTGCAAGGTGCACTGGGGAGACTCGTGGGAGATAAAATGTTCCTGTATTCATGATGTTTATCAGCACACTAAACACATGGATCCCTCAAGAGCCGTTTAAAAAGCAACATGAAAAAAGAAATTTACAAAATAAGGAAATATCCAAAATAGGGTACATCAAGTCAGAGAGAATACAAAATAAAAGAGATAGGAGAAATGAACTGATATTGTGTCCACTGTGTTCCAGATGAGCAGTATGAGTTATTTTATTTAATCTTCTTAACACTTCCTATAGTGTCGAGGCTAGAACCCCTGTTCCTCCAAGAGGTTGGGCAAGCTTTCCAAAGATCACAACATTCCAGACTAGGTCTGTCCTCTGTACAGCCCGTGCTCTTTGCCTTGTCTACTGCAGACTAGCGTCTCCCTTTTCATCTACACTGAATTGATGTTGATTGGATTCCAGAGGTGCTACTAAAAGCAGAAGTCTTGTCCTCCCTAAACAGATCGGGAATTGCTGCTTTATCTTTAAGAGAATTGCTTTTACTATTCTTTCTGTTAAAAAAAAAATCCTCATTCTCTCCGCCCTTAATCATCAATGGTGGTTGCTGTTTCAGATTGCAAATGTGGACAGAGGCAATTCTCAATTAGGAACTGACTGCCTGTCTCTCCCACACACCGCGGAGGAGATGTGGTTCCTGCAGGGACTTCAGGTAGATTTTTCTTTTTGTAGAATATCTCCCAGTAGCCATTCTCTCTTCTTGACCAACACTTACAACTTATTGTGAGGACGCCTGACACTGCTCTTCACCTGGAAGGCATTAACATTCCTGTCTTGCAGCCGAGCCTGGTAGTTTCAGTGTTGTGGAGTAGCAAGACGAACTGTTAGAATAGAATCCTAAATCTCAACAACACTTTTGACGACCTGATTAATATTTCACTCACCCTTATTTCCCATTTCTAAAATACACAACCACTTTGGGGAAAGCTGTGGAAATGGAGCATTAATGGATCCCGAGGTAAACAAGAAAATGTAGAAGATCCAAATCCAGTTACTTTTGCTCCTACTTGTTGTGTAACTGGAATGTATTTCTAAAAGTCAGTGGGAGAGGAGATAAGAGCCCTAACTTGGGAAGGCTAACAGAGGATCTGGACTAGAGATCCATTCACACTCTTGTCTGCCCAACTTGGCTTTCTCTGTGACAGCAACTGTTCTTAACACCTTATGAATTTTAGCTCATTAATCTTCATGACAAAATTGTGGTGTGGGTATTGTATTATATCAATTAACAGATGAGAAAACTGGGCACAGAGGGTTAGGTAATCTCTGACACAGAGATCACCCAACCAGAAATAGTCTTCATAAAATTCTCCATCTCCAGATATATTTGCGATTGAACATTGCAATTCAGGTTTGATCTAATATATCCCAGAACCAAAAAGCCTTTTTGAGAGTTTCATTCTTCAGGGCTTATTCCAGCTGTAAGACATTTGTTCCTATTTTTTACAGATTCTCAGTCAGATTAGCTTTAGAGCTGTGGGACATCCTGGCTGACTGCACATGGATTATGACCTGTAAAATAAGGGGTATCATGGTATGGGGTCATGCAGGATCCTTCCTAGTATGATTGAGGTCTGGAGTCAGAAATCTATTTCCACCCACATGGGCTTCATACAAGAAGGCAGGTTTGCACCAGTCTCCACTGGGGTTAGCCTGGGCTCTTTGGAGGAGGTGGAGGTGCATGCTGACCTCTTTCATCTTTTTTTCACCTCCCCACCTTTTCCCACAGGCTCTGCTGGCATATGCAATCTATTGCCATCTTTAGATTTCTGTTCTTTGCAGCACCAGTTTGAATCATATTGCGGAAAAATTTCTCCAAGCCCGTGAAGAGGTGTTCCATCTTCTGGAGGTTTGGTACCAAGAATCAGAGAGAGCAGACTATGGTTGAATGTATTATTTTCCTCAATAACATCCCTGTGAGGTGAAGACACATGAGTCTACTTGTAGATGCTCTCACAAGTGGGGAGATGAAGGGAGGAAGAGGATAAGTGATGGTTAGGAAGTGGAGGAACAAGAATCTAACTCTCCTGTGTCCAGGTGAACTGTTTCATCTACTGTGATTCCTTTAACTAGCACACCATGAGGAATCTAATGTGGGGGCCACAAACCAAAGGGCTGATGATCGATTATTCTCAACTATTTCTCATGTTGAGAGAAATGTACACAAATTATCCTAAGGCAGCAGGGATATATGGAACTCACTAAAAACAAAACTTAGAAAGATAATATCAATCCAGTGTCTTTGATTTTCATCTCTAATTAATTGGCAGGATAAATGATCCTGTACTGAGAAAGAACCTTAAATTACTAAGACTTGTGAACAGTGCGAATTAGGTCCCTTGGCGCTCCTTCAGCACTCATCTGCATGACATGCCACCTGGAGGAGTAGTTTCCATCTGGAGTATAAAATCATTAACTGATGGCACATCTGTCATCTTTGCTGATGGAACAGGATTCTACATACCTATGTCCACCTGTGCCAAGAAGGACTTCTTAAGAAGTGATTCTGATTCTTCTGTCTGTAAGTAGCCTAGAATTCTTGAGTTTAATTTATTCAAACTCATTTAAAATTTCATAGACTAGTGTTCAGACAGATAAACTACTTTTTCCTATCAGATAGTTCTTCGGAGATGTACAAACACTGGGTGTTGTCTTTAGAAATTGCACAGTAGGTGAAACTGAAATAGGGCAGTTCTCTATTCTTTTAATTATGTGTATGCTGAATTCTTTGCTTGGGAAGAGTTGACATGTAATTAAAAAGCTTAATCTGCTGATTTCATTGTCAAGTTATTTAAATCTTGAGGGGACAAGCCAGAAGTTACTCCTTCCCCAGGCAATGATTTGTTGACTAGAATTAATTCTTCATTTGGTTAGACCCATAATGTAAATCTCACTTATATTTGACAACAGGTAACTTATCCAGATGGAGCAGATAATCTCTCAATAATTGCATGCTACCTACTGTGACATAGCCAGCTTTTTCTTTGAGGAAACATTTAGCTTACATCCTTCTTCTCTTTCTTAAGGATATTGTCTTCATTCATTTCCAAAGTGCTAGAAAGGAGCACTGTTTGTCCTGGTTTCAGACAAAACAGGAGTAGCAGAAGGAACTCTCATGAGACCTGGAATCCCATGCTGCATTTGACTCTCAGGTGCCTTTGATTCAGTTCCAGGGAGATCGTAGCCGGTTCCAAACCGCCCTTCAGTTCCTCCTCTAGGTCTCACTTTCTAATCGTTTAGCAGATAAAGAAAAAGATTTTTTTTTGATGAGACAGATTGCTGGTTCCCAGAGAGAGGAAGAGTAGAACCATAAATGAGTGCTGTCCTTGACCGAGGTGCTGAAGGACACCCTGCGGCGTTCTGCTACCAGGGGAATGGGTCTTGCCCCAGGAGGGTCCATCCACTGGGCATCCAGTTGGTGATCTACCTGGCTTGTGCAGCAGGCATGCTGATTACAGTCCTAGGAAATTTGTTTGTGGTGCTTGCTGTGGCCTACTTCAAGGCACTTCACACTCCCACCAACCTCTTGTTGCTTTCTCTGGCCCTGGCTGACCTGTTGCTGGGTCTGCTGGTGCTGCCCTTCAGCATCATTCGCTCCGTGGAGAGCTGCTGGTTCTTCGGAGACTTCCTCTGCCGCCTGCATACCTATCTGGACACCCTCTTCTGTCTCGCCTCCGTCTTCCATCTCTGTTTCATTTCCATTGACCGCCACTGTGCCATCTGTGAGCCTCTGCTCTACCCCTCCAAGTTCACAGTCAGGGTGGCCCTCAGGTACATCCTGGCAGGGTGGGGGGTGCCAGCAGCTTACACTGCCTTATTCCTCTACACAGATGTGGTCGAGAGAGGGCTCAGCCAGTGGCTGGAAGAGATGCCTTGTGTGGGCAGTTGCCAGCTGCTGTTCAACAAGTTTTGGGGCTGGTTAAACTTCCCTGTGTTCTTTTTCCCCTGCCTCATCATGATCAGCTTGTATGGGAAGATCTTCCTGGTTGCTACCAGGCAGGCTCAGAAGATCAGCACCTTGAGCAGAAGCCTGGCTGGGGCTGCCAATCATGAAAGAAAAGCTGCCAAGACCCTGGGCATTGCCGTGGGCATATACCTCTTGTGCTGGCTTCCCTTCACCATTGACACGATGGTTGACAGCCTCCTTAACTTTATCACACCACCACTGGTCTTCGACATATTTAGCTGGTTTGCTTACTTCAACTCAGCCTGCAACCCCATCATCTATGTCTTTTCCTACTGGTGGTTCAGGAAGGCGCTCAAACTCTTCCTGAGTCGGGAGATCTTCTCACCGCGGACACCCACTACTGATTTGTACCAAGAATGACTCTTTGAACTGGATGCAGGCAACCAGTAGGGGCGTGCAGGAAGCACGAGTGATGATGTGGCAGGGGGCTGTAGTGGTGTCACGAGTCTGTGGGCATGCTTCCAGGGCAGCATGCTTTAAGTGGAGATGAAAACCAACTTCTTAATTTGGAAAGAGAAACAGCACTGCCTTCATTCAATGTTTCTATTGCAGAACGTAGGAAAAGGAGAGAGTGAAGTCATCTGAATATTTATTGGATAAGTCAAAACTCTGTGTAAATATTTGGCTCCTCATTCATTACTTCCTTGAGACAACAAAGATACAGAGTTGGAGGGAAAAGGGCACTGAGGTCAGGATTTCTGAGTTCTTGTCCCAGGTCTGCCACCTGGCAGGGCCAGGTCAGACTCTGGAGATATTTGGATGCCCCCTCCCCTCTTCACTGCTTCCTCACCTAGAAAATAGGGAGTTGATGTTGTTTGTTCTCTAAGGTGTTCATAAGTTCAAATATTGTATAAACTAACTTAGGAAACATTGTTTGAATCCTAATTTCATATCACTTTTTATAATCATGGCAACTCTGTGGAGTGTCTCTTTTTCAAAATATTTCTTTGGAATATTCCTTTGTCTCCTTGGAACCCCACTGCTAAAAAAGTTTGTAAGCCATTGTCCATTTCACTGATCACCAAGTAAATGTATTACATTCTTGATGGAATATTTTCTTCCATTTCTTTAATAATTGAAACTTGAAAATATATGGAATATGTTGTAAAATGATAACAATTCGTGTCTCACCATTTTGATATTTCCTCCTTCCTTTAATCAGACAAGGTAGACCTACGATCTTTCCAGGGACACCAGTATATAATTTTTTTTGGACAAAAAAGTACCTATGCCACCTGCTTGCTCAGAACTGAACCAAATGTTTCTCAGGAGCTGTTACTTGTAAAGCTACTGACACCCTTTATGTGCATCTTGCTTCTGTCTTCTTCCTCAATCTTTTCCTACAGGGCTCTAGTCACTCGATTTCCACATTTCTTTCTGAATTTTTTTCAGATTAATAATGCTTTTCTAGAAAACTTATTTGCAAAGTAACTTGAAGCCTCTGGAGTACAGATCTAGAGATAGATGTAGATATAGATACAGATACAGGCATAGATATTCCATCTCAATAAATAAATAAATAAGTAAAGTCATAGTTTGTCAATGAAGTTGGCTGAAATTGATTTATTCCATTTCTTCTTCTTCTTTTGGCTGGAGACATAACCTCTATTGACCTTGTTCTATTCCCTAATGTTTTTACAAATTATTTTTCTATGTATTTTTTAATGTTTAATTTTTCTTTGGAAATCATTATTTTTTCTTTTTCATTTAACTCTTAAGCATTATCAGATAATTAAATTACAAATGAATTATAGGTTAAATTTTTTCCTATATATATGTAAATATATATACGTATATATATATATATATACAGTCATCTTTTTCCTCTTTTTTTTTTTTAAAGATTGGCACCTGAGTTAACATCTGTTGCCAATCTTCTTTTTTTTCCTTTCTTTTCTTCTTCTTCTCCCCAAAGCTCTCAGTACATAGTTGTATATTCTAGTTGCAGGTCCTTCCAGTTGTGCTGTGTGGGACGCCGCCTCAGCATGGTCTGATGAGCGGTGCCATGTCTGCACCCAGGATCCGAACTGGCAAAACCCTGGGCCACCGAAGAGGAGTATGCAAACTTAACCACTTGGCCACAGAGCCAGCCTTGTATACATGGTTCTGAGACATAAAGGAACTAGAAACTTCATGCCTTAGATATAGCAATAAGTATAATTTGTAAAGTATAAGTTAGTCATTACTTTAAAAAACCACATTTTCCTCTTACCTTTCTAGAAATAAATTCACACCCCTTTCCAATACACTGTGCACATGGCACTGTCTGCCCTGGAAGGATGGACACTCAGCTACGTCACAAGGTGGGATGCTGAGAGTCAGCCTCTTTCACAGAAGCAGGAAATGACCCTGCTTCTTCACATCTCACTGTTTTCTGTTAGGTGGAAAAGGCTGCATCAGCCAGGACAGGCTCCAGGGCGAAGAGAAGGGGGAGGCTGGAGAGAAAGGGAACTAACATTCACCCAGAAGCTGTGGTGTCTGAATCTCACTTTCTGCCCACAACCCTGCAGGGCGGACACTATCGACCTTGTGCCCCAGATGAGGCTCACAGAGGTTTGCTACTTTACTCTCCACTTGCTTGAAACCCTAAGCCACCTACTACATCTCTGAGATAATAGAGGAGACTGGACAGCGAATAAACCTGTGAGTAAGACTAAAATTCAACTCAGATAGGAGAGTTCAGGTGCTAGAGAAGCAGAGAAGCTGTGGAACTCGAGTGTCATGGCCCAACGTTAAATCACCAGTGCCCCGGGGTGGAATGAGAACAGGAATCACACCTGGGGGGCCACAAGGGGAGCCCGAGCCGATGGTTAACAGGTGAGCTCCTGGCCCAGGACTTGAAGTCCAGCTCCTTCAGCCTCTTTGATATGAGGACAGGATGTAAGGAGAAAAACTGTTGATCCAGAAAATCTGTTTAGGCCCTTGGACAAATGAAAACCGGTGTTCAATGATATTTCCCTTGAGGAATGAGTGGACTGTCCATGGTAACGTGGAACTTCACTGTTCCGGAATAACCTTTACTCTCTCTCTCCTGCTGAGTGGGAATTAACGAGAGGCACGTGTTGTTAATTTTTTCTGCCATGAGCTCCTTTGGCACTTGGTTAATGACCATGGAGCCTGCCTCAGAATAAGACTTCATTTATTTATTTATTTTAAAGACAGGCACCTGAGCTAAGAACTGCTGAGAATCTTCTTGTTTTCCTTCTTCTCCCCAAATCCCCCCAGTACGTAGTTGTATTTCTAGCTGTGAGTGCCTCTGGTTGTGCTGTGTGGGACGCTGCCTCAGCATGGCCTGACGAGTGGTGCCGTGTCTGCACCCAGGATCCGAATCGGCAAAACCCTGGGCCGTTGATGCGGAGTGAGCAAACCTAACCACTTGGCCACGGGGCGGGCCCCAGAATAAGACTTTAAAGTGGATAAATGTTTTTTAAAAAAATGGAGACTTCTAAAGGAATACAATTATGTTGAAATACAATTCTCAAAATATCTTTTAAATAGCCAAGTTTGTAATATAATCATATATGTGTTTCTTTACGAAAGCATTGAATAACCAGATCTGAGGCAGGTGCAATAGCTTCTGTAATGTCAGAGTAGCGATGAGCACAGATGAAATCTCACCATATCTGCAACAACCAGCCTGCAACGCAAAATACCAATTTCTCCCGGTGACAAAAATCAGAGGCAGTGCTGATGTTACTGTGGTTTTTGCCTACAGTCAAAATGGAAGGAAATGCTAAATTTCAAGGTGAGATTAGTGAATATAAAGACATAATATTTTATAAGTTCGTGGGCACCCTGGCTAAGGAATCTCCTCTAACTGTGAACAGCAGGCCACTCCTCGGAGCATGATGGCTCTGTGCTCAAAGGTGGCAGAGGGCGGGGCAAGCAGACCTCACCCTGACTGCCCATAGCCCGCAGCCTGTGACACGCTCATCTCCACCAAGAGCGTTCCCCTGGGAAATAGCTCAAAGAGCACAGTCGTTTCTGGATGCTTTTGACCTAGCTTAGAATTATTTTATCTTTTTTTAAACTTCCTGTTCCACAAAACGTATCAGTGTGGTTTCAAATTCCAGAACGGATCTTTCTTGTTTTTATGACCCTGACCATTATTTTTTCTCCAAACATCTCCCAACTGAATTATATTGCTTTCTTACAACTTACTCAAACCAAGTTGCAGCTCGCCCAAGCCAGCAGCATGGGTGAATATATAACACACCTGAATATATATGAGTATAAGTCTATGAGTATAAATATGTGAGCTATATGCCATTTTATGATCAAGGGTTTTGAGTAGTGCAATTTCCACAGCAAGACGTGACACTATGGTGGTTCACAAAGCGTGTGAGAGAATCAGGCCCCCTCCCCTACACAGAGTCTCATAGTTTGCAGAGCCTTTCTCTGGAACTTGGGTGGCTGCAAAGTTGGAACTGTGGGGAAGGCATTGATAATCAAAGAGAAGGGCTTCACATCCGTGGTCCTGGCCCTTGGAACCTATCACATGATGCCACTGAGATTTTGTCTTCCACGCATCCCATCTCTGCTTTATGCTCCTTTCTCACTGTAGACTGCCCTGCTGCCTATTCCACTGGAAGGAGCAAATGGTCCAGACCTTTGATGTTGGGCTCAGCCATGTGACTTGTTTTGGTCAATGCAATATGGGCCAGTGTGGCCCTCACCATGTTCAAACAGAGGCTTAAATGTAATTGTGTGGTCCAGGCAGCACTTGAATGTCTGCCCTCTGCCACGAGAACAGATTGTGTCAATAGGCCCTGCCCCTTCAGCCTGGGCCCCAGAATGAGAAGACACAAAGAACAGACCTGTGGCTGGCCTTCAGTTGAGAGCAGAGCTGCTGACGGCCTGCAGTCCTGGTGTGACATGAGCCAAAAGCAAAAGCTTATTGTTGTAAACCTCTGAAGGTTTACTATGGTGGAAAATTGTCTAATATACACAGAGTTCCCGCCACTCTCTCATGCTGCCCTCATTCTGTCCCACTCTTAACTCGAGATTGACGTACCTGCCAGTCTTGAAAGTGACCTTTCTCTCTTTCCACATTTGACCTCAGCTAAGTGTCTTCCAAGCTCTAACACCACTCATCTTGGAATCGTTTGGAGTCACAGGGAAGCTTTCCTAAAAACAAGTATTTGTCCTGCATACCAACTTCAGTTCTCCCCGCTCAGGAGAGCTGAGACTCCCCCGTGGGGGTGGGTCCTGAGCAGAAAGCCCGGATTGTTCCGAGGGCCTTACTTATGCCGCTGAAGGTCCGAAGTGTGTAACCCTGACCCACCTCTCTCGGGACGGAGGTTCAGAAGACTGCAGCATCACTTCAAACGCTTCAAATTCGGTGCTTTATTCAGCCTCTCAACCGATGTTTCTTGAGAACCTGCTACGTGGAGAATGTGATGCTAAACTCCGTTGGATCCAAAGTTCCTGAAATGTCATCATTGCCCTCAAAAAACTACGAGCCCCAAGGCACAAAAATACCTACAAATAAGAACAACTAAGGCAGAATAAAAATTAATTCCCAATGAATTTACAACCAAGATCCACAGAACACAGAAGAGGGAGCCACCACTTATTTCTGGAGGGATCAGTATTCAAAGGCAAGGGTAAAGGTCGGAAGGGCCTCACCAGACTGAGGTTTGACCCTCCCTGCCCTGTCATCCTGGTCATTATTTACCTCCCAAGCCTCAGTTTCCCACCTGTACAATGGAGGTGATAATCCCTGTGCCCCAGTGCAGTGAAGAACAGGGGAGATGACCTCGTAAATAGAGTGATTGTCACAGCGCCTGACACCTGGGCAGCGCTCTATAAGTCGTCACAGGCACAAAGAGGAAGTGGCATCTGAGCTGAGCTTTAAAGACGTGCAGCTTCTCAGCAGGTAGAAAAGGGAAGGAGGTGCATTCTAAGCAGAAGGAGCCGTATAAAATTAATAGTTACGATTTAAAGACATCTACCTTTAGTGAGCTTGACTACTTAGAAAATCTCGACAAAGGGAGAGGTTTCAGCTGGGCTAAGAATGTCGTCCTAGGTCCCAAAGGTAGCAGGGAGCAGAGCTGAGAGCTGAGCCACCTCTGCCCTTCCACAGTGCCGACGCCTCTTCCAGGAGCGAAATCTGAAGGCTCCTCCGGGTCGGGTCCGTTAGTTCATGGTAAGGTATACAGAGCCGGGTAATTCAGTGTGCTTGAGGCCATACAGATGACGTGTCCTTTCACTTTTTTATTGTTCTTTTAAAAAATAAGTTCTTTGTAATTGAAAATAATATCATTCATTACAGAAAAATTTGGAAAATACCAAGAAGCACAGAAAAGGAAAAAAACCCACTCTAGGGAAAACTGGTGTTAACATTTTATCTATTTTTCTAGTCTTTTCACTCAGTGTACTACTTTGAAATACAGTATTGTGATTTATCTGTCAATATTTACTTTGTTCTGGGCTCATGGTAGTTTGTGAATCTGATATCCCTGTTCTTGATATCCAGAGAGGGTGGTGCTGAAGGCCCGACAGGGATTCCAGAAGTCTCACCATGTCAGGGATGGAAGCGGGACAGACTTTACCGACATCCCAGCTGAAGGAGGGCCTGCAGCAAAGGCACTGTGTTAATTTCCTATTGCTGCAGGAACAATTCACCACAAACCTAGTGGTTTTAAAATGGAACAAGTTTATGATCACACGGTTCCAGAGGTCAGAGTCTGAAACGGGTTTTCTAGGGTTGAAATCGAGGTGTCAGCAGGGCTGTGTTTCTTCTAAAGCTCAAGGTGGGCACCCATTCCGTATCTTTTCCAGCTCTGGAGGCTGCCCACATTCCTGGGCTCGTGGCGCATCACTCTGCCCTCCGCCTCCTTCGTCACATCTCCTCTGACGGACTCTCCTGCCTCCCTCTTTCCCTCATGAGGACCCTGTGATTACACCGAGCCCATGGAGATAATCCCGGAGAATCTCCCCTTCTCCAGATCACATCAGCAAAGTCCCCTTTGTCATGCAAGGTAACATGTTCACAGTTTCTGGGAAGTATGGCAAGGACATTTTGGGGGCTATTGTTGTGCCAACCACAGGCACTTAAGATTCCCTTCTCTTCTGCTTAACCCAAGACCTTATGGTTTCACCATCAGCAACATTAAAGGCTGTGCTGAGGCCACATTCCCAGATGCCTGTGACTGAACAATGACGGAATTTCCTTGACCTTTAGCTACATATTTTCAATTCTAGATCGAAACAATGTGAGTTTAGCTTGAAAGCACAGCACACCTAGTAACCAGCACTAAAGAGATCAGAATCCGAGCAGGGAGGCATTTCACTGGTCGAGAGTATAAGCCCATTTCCTGGATAACCCCGCCTCAGGACCAATGGGTGCTGAGATGACAATTCTAGAGGGTTTATTCTCGTTCAACACAGTTTAGTAACGGGGCTTCATTTCACTGGTTCGCCCCTCCCCAAAAGCAGTCCAGGGACTATTTCTGTGTGTTCCTTTAACGTAGGGAAAGGCTTTAGGAGGTAAACACTGCCCAGGGCCTACCACTGTTCTTTTCTGTGGATCCAGGTAGCTCCTGTTCTATTCCTCTGTGGCGTTGGCCACCGGGGACTCTGACATGTGTTTCTACTCCTACCACAGCCCTGTCTGCTCTCCTTCTCTGCCCCAGTTCTCAGACTGCCCCACTTCCTACTCAGTGAGACACCCCGCACAGGGCGGCAGCTCACAGCTCACCATAGGTCCTCTGGTTCCTCATTTCTAGCCTTTGATGGTGGCTTTTGCACGTTTATATATTAAATTCTCAAGGGATAGAAGAATTCTCTGTACAGCTCCACTGTCTGTTATATTCTGATCCTTTTAGATTTTCCTGAACCCATTCCTTCCAGGCCCTCCCTGACCTTTCACCCATCCTCTTTCAGGTGAATTCTCTGCCTGCTTGGAGCACATTCTCCATCATTTCTTCCTCTTAGGATAACTTTTTCTCCTCTTTTAGTTTTGTTTTGTTTTTGTTTGTTTGTTTCAGTCTTAACTCTGATGATTAAGGCCGTGACTTTCAGCCCACAAGTCAGCTTCATTATCTTTCAAGTAAGTTGTGTTATCATCCAAATGGGCTCCCCAAAGCTCGCCTTGGCATCCAGAACGCTCACTGTGGGCACACAGAAAAGGCCTCCGTGTTACTCCCGTGCACCTTGTATTACAATTTCTAAAACTGCGAGAACTTTACAGGCCATTGATTGGAGTCCTGTCATTTCACACTGGGGGCCATCAAAGTGAACTCATTTGTCCAAAGTCACACAAACTGTGAGTGACAGAGCCAGAACTCAGGACCCAGATTTCTAAGGTCCACCGTCACCTCAGGCTGCTTCAACGGAGGGTAGCACAGCAGGTGAAACAGGACCTTTATAGCGAGATGGACCTGGCACCCAGTCCCAGTCTGCCCTCCCCAGCACTGTGTTCTGGGCCTGCTGCCTGACCTGTCCAGGCTTCCACGGCCTCCCCGGTAAGGAGGCAATGTGGTCAACGTTTAGAAGTTTGATTTGAAGAATGATTAACAAGCAAAGATAATGTTCAATTGTGATGAAAATAAACTCATGAATAGTTCAGCTCTCAAATATTTTCCCATAAGCTCTTTAGAAAGATTTCTTTATCTTAGAGAGATAGTCTTTTGAGACAATATTCCATGGTCTTTACTGATTGAGTCCTGAGGGTGACAAGCCTTGCTGAACACCGAAAGTTCAATGGTTCAAGGGCACCTTCAACAGTAGTCTTTAGACTGGGCCGACTTAGCTGTGGTATTCCTTCAAAGAAAAGGCATTTATGTGCATTCTCCCAAAGCTGGGGCATGGACTTCTATTGTATTTATCCTCTCATTTATTCACTCAACTGACTAAAACAAAACAATGCAGGAACAAAGAAACAAAACAACAGCAACTCCTGTCTGCTTTACTGCCAGTGGAACTTAAGGAGCTCACATGGCATTGGGAGAGACAGACAGACAAAATACAAGTCAATAAACAGACGTGATTAAAACAAGTTCTGATAAGTTCAGTTAAGGTAGGTAAACCAAAGGATAAAACAGAGACACTGACATTAGCTGACAGGGCGATTTTTCTGCGTTGGGGATGTCAAAGCTGAGGCCTGAGGACGACGAGGAGCCGGTTCTAGGCGCCCTCCAAACCTCTGCAGAGTCAGTTTTGGGTGGAGGCACGGTCACCATCTCCCTTTCTCTGAGTCTTCCTAAGTTCCTCCGTGATTCTCAGCTCAGCCTGAGGCACGTGATGGCACACGAGTCTGACACAGCAGGAGGGTCTCAGCGCAGACCTCTGGCTTCTGTGACATTCTTCCGCTGGCCCCTCCTCATTTCCCCCAGCTGCTCCTCCAGCGCCTTCTACCGACACTGCCTTCCTTGTCTCTCTCACCGTGTGGTCCTTCTGCTGTAGATCTGCCCTTGCCTTTCTGACTTACTCTCAGCTGGAACTTGTTGCTCGCCCTGCAGGCTCTTTCTGGTCACTACTCCAGCAGATTCTTCCAAGCTCCAAGTGAGCCCCCAGGGCCAAGCTGCAGGTTGCACACTGCACCAGAGCGGGGACAGACCAATTCTCTGCGAGCAGTTTCTCTTTGATATGACCCAAATGTCTGCTTAATCCCTTCCCTATGTCACCTTTTCTCATCTGGAGGAAATGAGGAAGCAGTGACAAGAAGGTTGCTTGGGTCCCACAAAATCCAAGAAAAGAAAAAGGTGGTGGATGGCACAAAGCAGTAGTCTGCAGTCATATTGTCCTTGAATTGTTTGCTCTTTCAGCTAGTTACTATGATCTTTTTCAACATATCTTTTGAACGATTTTAATTTATTTGTTTGTGTTTAAAGTTTTATCTTTCATTGCATCCTTTCTGAATATGACTAATTGGATTAGCAGATATGTGGGTGGTAATTTGGGAAAAATTCCATATCCAGAAAGGAAGGCAATCTAGACTGAAGAATAAGTGTGTGGGATAGAGCTGAGCACAGGGCCTGGCTGTGTGATCCTGGATAACTGAGGAAACTCACAAAAGGAAAGAATGAACAAGATGAATAAACAGGGCAACTGACCCAAGAAAGAACACAAATAATGTAGTGAACATAAGACATCTGTAAACAATTCTTATTGGTAGTCATAGAGAGATTCAAGCATGAGTTGCAAAGATAGGACAAGTCTAGGCTGCAATCATAAAGATACAATCAAGGCACCAGAGAAAGTGCTCTGAAACGTAACCTATCACTGCCATGCTTCTGTTTATTACTGGGTAAGAGCCAAGAGATCTGACCCTTTCACATAAAATAACTCTAGATTTTGGACATAATCAAAAGGTAGCTGTGAAGGCTCTGGAGGCTGAACATAAGCAAACAGATTTTGGTGGGAAGAACATGCTTAGAGGAAGGCAGGTGTGCAAAATGTAGGTTCCCATTTTCATGGTGTTTAGTCTAGGGCCAAGTTTAGCATGACACTTGGGTTGTCAGGGGAACTCGTAGGAAAACACAATCTTTCTGGCCTGGAGAAACAGAAAACTGGATCCAGGGTAACTGTGGCCATTGGGGAAAGTGTGGGAATCTCAGAAAGGAAACAGCCAGATTGGGGGATCCCTAAATTCTGTCTGCCTTCAGCTCTGGTTGACACTTGGTGGACACATGCATCAAACAGATGAAAACATCTTAGGTAAAGACAATGGATCTGAATTAAGAGAAGCTACCACTATGGATAATACTCATCAGAGAAAATAACAGAATTTGGAATCTCCACAACTTAATATTCATAATGTCCAGAAGGCAATTCAAAACTATCCAACATACAGAGAGCCAGGGAGAGACAGCCTTGATGGTCTAGCAGTTAAAGTTCAGTACATTCCACTTCGGAGGTCCAGGTTTGGTTTCCGGGCATGGAACTACACCGCTCGTCTGTCAGTAGCCATGCTGTGGAGATGGCTCACACAGAAGAACCAGAAGAACTTACAACTATAAACAACTATGTCCCGGGGCTTGTGGGGGGGTGGTGGTGGAGGGGTGCAGCAGAATGGATGGAGGAAAAAAGGAGGATGACAGGCAACAGATGTTAGCTTAGGGAGACTCTTCCCCTAAAAAAAAAGAGAGAGAGAGAGAGAAGAGCCAGAGAAATGGGACACATTCTCAAGAAAAAAGAAAATCAGTTGAGACCAACCCTGAGATGACAAACATGAGCTAGGTGATAAGGATTTTAAAGCAGTTGCTAATAACTCTATCCTCAATGTAGTAGAACAAAATATCCCAGCAAAAGATAAAACATGGAATCTCAGCAGAGAATTGAAAGCAATAAAAACAGAAAGTGAAAATTCTAGAACTCAAAAAAATATAATATTTGAAATAAAATATTGCTATATGGACTTAGCCAAATGAAAGTTACAGATAATGAAGTTGAAGCTAAAGATAGCTCCTTAGAAATGATCCAATATTAAGAACAGTTTGGGGAAAAAAGATTGAAAAACAAGAACATAGCCTCAGAGAGTAGTTAGATAACATCCAATGGTTTCATCTTGTGTAATTGCAGCCCTAGGAAGAAAGGAGAAAGATTATAGAGCAGAAAATAATGAGAAAAAATAAAGGCCAAGTGTTTCTCCCCGTGCCACATTTAGGATTTCTGAATTTCTACAAGTTAAGGCTCTGAGTAATTAAGTATCTTATCACACAGGAGACAGAGCTATGATTTCACTATGAGTTTCCCTAGATTTGAGGTCGATGCTCTTAATTACCCCACTATTCTGCCTTAATAATAGGTGTGTATTAAATAAACAAGTAAAAGAAACTCCGAAAAGCAAAACAATATAATCAATGGTATTTTCAGTGCAATGAATCAAGTTTTACAAGACAAAAAATCACCTAAATCAAGTTTGTGTGATGAAATTGAACTCTTGAAATTAGATCAAAGTGCTATGATAGGTTTATTTTATTTTATCCCTTTAGTGTAGACCTAACCTGTCCAATACATAGCAACTAGCCACATTTTAACTTAAATTAGTTAACAGTAAACTTAAAAATCAGTTTCCCACTCCCACTGACCACATTTCAAGTGTTCAATAAGCACATGTGGCTGGTGGCTATCGTATTGAACAGCGCAGATAATAGGATGTTTCTTTCCTCACAGAAAGTTTTATTGGATAGCTCTGTTCTAGAATACTTGTGATTCAGTGAACTTTCTCTTTTCCCAGAGCCCTGAATCAACAAGGACACCACATTTTGTTTCCTCTGCTCTGAATCTTAAAAAATTGTCTAAGAATATTACAGAGAATCATTAAGATTTTTAAGCAAATGTTTAAAAAGAAGTTTAATAGCACAGACCCAACACTCGGCAGATGATTTCCTTGGTGACCCTCCTCTTAGGGTCGCACTGTGTTCTACTGCTGGCCTCCCACTGCTCTGTGTCCTCGGCTGCCTGACACACTCCTGACTTTTCGGACCCTTCCGTTGTACCAGGACCATCGCCAGTCCTCCCTTCACTCAGTCCAGTGCTCTGTGCCAGGCAAGAATGGATTGACTACGGGTATAATATGATACGAGATATGAGAAATATCTACAACTCCTCACAGTTAAAAGACACTTTCCAGAGAGCTCTTAAAGATGAACTTTGGCTAAGAATTTCCAGCCTCGTGGAAAGTCAAAGAGTGCATAAAGGAGCTGTTCGTCACATCTTGCCAAGGAGGACTGGTGGTATTCCTAAGTCTATGCTCTTCCCAATTAATCACTTACGTCTAGAGCAAATAATTCTATTGCATTGATTAAACGCTAATTCAAAATTTTTTTCGTAAACATAAATGTACCGGATAGTACCAAGTCCCATTTTTAAATTTCACTAGACCAGGGTTCTTGCATTCTATCATATCCTGCTTTTCTTTGTGTTAAAGAATTCATGGGGAGATGTTATTAGGGCAGAAATAGGTTTAGCAACTATTCTGACTTGTCAAATGGTCTCAGAGAGTGGGCTGGTTTGGGGTGGGGATGTGATAGGCAGATGTAAGTATCTTTGCAGATGTTCAATGGATAGCCCTGCTTAAAGGTGGACTGCCACAGTTTTTGTAATGTTTTTCTTTCTTTTTCTCCCCCAAGCCCCCCAGTACATAGTTGTATATTCTAGCTCTGCTATGTATGATGCCACCTCAGCAAGGCTTGATGAGTGGTGCTAGGTCCAAGCCCAGGAACCAAACCGGTGAAACCCTGGGCTGCCAAAGTGGAGCGTGCGAACTTAACCACTTGGCCACGGGGCCGGCCCCAGTGTTTGTAATCTTGATGACTAGAAGTATTTGGAGACCAGAAGCAGACATTGGCTTAAAATACAGAATTCGTTTCCTGTCTCAGGAACCAGAGAATCTTTGGGGCAAATGGGTCTTCATTTTTGAGTGAAAATAAGTAGAACAACAACTATAATTAGCCACTCAGATATACTGTCATCTTATGTTCTCTGTTATTCCCAGAAAAATCCTGAAGTCACCAGATATACAAATGTAGACAGTAAGTGTCATGCTTTGGGAGTGTAAATGGTAGCATCACGTTAAATGGGCCTGCATCAGGAGACCGTTTGCACTGGGAGCCACGATGGAGGGGGAAGGGAGAGGTTGATGGGGCTGGGAACCTGACCTGCTGCTGTGGAGACAGTTCATTCAGCTGACGGGGTGGGGTTTGAGAGGGGCTTGCACAGATGATGAGCGGAAATGCATACACGAAAGCTCCAATATTTCTTTTTGCGTTTTATTATTTTTTTAATTGCAGTAACATTGGATTATAACAATATATAGCTTTCAGACGTACATTGTAATATATTTCGAATTCTGTGTAAATTAAATTACTTCTTGTAAAACATTGGGTCTCTCTTTCCATATTCATCTCTGTGTGAGTATAATTTTTTTCCGAACCGTCTGAGAATACATTGAATACATCATGGCCATTTAGCCCTACATATTTCACTAATTTAACGTCATACTACACTTTGACCAACTGCCATTTTGTCGATTGACCCAGGAATATATTCTATTCCAGGATCACATAGTTCTTTTAGTTGTTTCGCCCTTTAGTCTCATTTCGTCAGTCTTTTAAGACACAGACATTTTTGAAGAATATAGTCTTCCCTTCTCCCACTGTTTGAAAACATAGTGTTTCTCAACTTGGCTTTGTCCGACCTTTCTTCATGATGAGACCCCGTTTATGCCTTCCTGACTGGACCACTATCCACATCATCTTGTGTGCTTCTCAGGGTACCTACCTGGAGGCACCTTTGGCCAGAGGCTGCTGAGGGTGATGTTAATTGTGATCCCCTGGTAAGGTCTTGTTTGATTTCTCCACTCTAGAGCTGCTAGTTTTTCTTTTGCAATTAATAAGCAATCTCTGGGAGATGATGCTTTAAACCACATAAATACCTGGTTATCATCAAAATTCCCCTCCTTTCCCACTAGATTTAGCATCAATTGACGATTCTTGCCTGAATCAATATTAATGTGATGTTTCCAAAATTATGATGTTCCAACTCTAGCACTCTGTCCATGTGTATCAGTCTGCCCTTGGGATTCTACTGGAAGGAAGAGCCCTCCTTTATCTGTCTGTTTGTCTATCTATCACATATTTATCTACCTACCTATGATCTATCATCTATCTATCTATCAATCGATCTATCTTGCTATCATCTTCCATCTATCAATATCTATCATTAATATGGCCTCATGAATTCCCTTTCTTTCAATGGCTTATAATTTTTCACTCTCCCTAATTATTCTGGCACTCAAATTGCCCCTAATTTGACCAGTGGGAATCCGCTCATGTTGGCAACAATGTTCTTACGAAATGCTCCAAAATTTTTTTAATCTCTTCCTTCATTTCTGATATAAAAATATGTTCCAGTTTCTTTCTGTACCTTCCCCGTCCCATCGCCTGGATGAACCATTTCTTTGCGAAGCCCTAGACCCTTTACTGGTGAAGAGCATTAAGCACCAAGGTGTGGGTCTCAGGGGTGCTCATTACCGACAAGTGTCTTTGCTTCTCGGGAAGGGCACGTTTTTAGACATCCATAAGACTGAAGGCTGCTCTTTTAGGGCCAGAGTATGAAGACCCGAGGAAGGGGTCACTCTCCTTTTGACAAGAGCAGCATTACTTGGGCACCAGTGGACTGGGGAGTTCTAAAGCTTGAGGAGACAGCATCCTTTACATAGACACTCAGACTCTCAGGTGGGGCACCATCTTCGGTGGCAATGGTGCAATTCCTTTAGCCAGCTTGAGAGTAACGCAAAAGATGTGGTGGAATTATGAGGAGAGCTGGGGCAGAAGAAGAAAATATGAGCAGGTATCAAACAGTGATTTTATTGGGGAGACTGATGTGTGAGCACATGGATGCTCCCATCTGGGACATTCCAGGAGTAACTGGGAGACATTTACAAAGAGGAGACTTAAGTTTATGCCATCCAACCAGGGAGGGCTTAAGGAAGTATAACTGGGAAGCAAAATAAAAAATGAATTGACTTAAAACTTGCAGAATAGTGAAGCTTGCAAACACCACAGGTGTATACACACACCCCACACATACACAAACCTTTAAAATTTGTAGACTAGGGAAGACTATTACCTGGAGAGTACAGACATATCAATAAAGGATTTCCACGTGCACCCACAATCTTTTTCTAGGATCCTGCACTTTCAACAGAGGCCAGATGTGTGGTGTGTGATAAATGGCAATAAAAGTAGTCCAGTCTGTAGTTGAAAGATTAAGATTTAGGTCCAAGGTTGCATCTTTTTCATACTTAAATGAAGTAAAGATTAATTATTCACTATTCTGTGGTGAACTCTGTGAACCATCTTAAGATTGTGTGCCTCAGTATAAAAAGAAACCTCAAGTACCTACAGAAGCCAATTTGATCCCTGTTTGAACCCTGGATGACTTGGCAGGAATCATTTCCTTCCAGAAACGTGGTTAATCGAGAAACTCCCCTCCAGACCATCCCAGGTGTCGCCTACTCCTCTGAGGGAGTTTTAAAACTAGACCATTTTTTAAGGATGGGATGATAAGGGGCTCGGTGAGTTGCTGCTTATTCTAATCCATCTTATTGATTTTAGACAACTCAAACTGGCCATTAGCGTGGAATATACGTACACGCTGATTATATTAGCATCAATTTGACAACAATAGTTCTTCAAATCACCCCAAGCTGTCCAAACCTGGAATGAATATAAAAAGAAAAAACAGAAACTCCTAAAAGATCCGCAATATAAGAAATATGCTCCCCAATTAAGTTTCTCAAGCTGTTATAAGTAAATGTTTCCTCGGTCTTCACACTCTATACTATAGGGATTTTTGAGGTTATAATTTGAAGGAGATATAATTTATTTCTTCCTTCTTGAAAAAAATGAAGTACAGTTTGTCACTGCTGTCAAAGCAGCTGCTCAAGGGAGAGTACTTGGTACATAAAGCTCAGTCTTAGGTGGCCTAATTAGTTCTCGACTTGGGTGGTTACAGGTGAGGTTTCAGAAGGTAAAGAAACACAAAAAAGGAATTTTCTAACGATTAGCCAATTACATTCTATAACATAGATAATGATAATATAAATGATTGGACTAAGTGTATTGCCAGCCATTTATTTGGTACTAAATTTGACTATAATTTTAATGGCTTTCTGCCACAAGTTCCCACTCTAAATATATTAAAAACTTGGGAATCCTTTTTGGAAAGACCAAGGTGTTATAAGTTTATGCCAAAAAATAAAAGGTAGAAAATTTCCTGACTTTCATTTTAACCAGAGATTTTTTTCTCTTCCAGAAACCTTTGAAATCGCCATCTCTTTCTTGTTTTGAATTGCCGCAATAGGGAATTTGAGAATTTTAAAATAATCAGTCAAGAAGGCGATGGCGGACACTTTCTCCCAAGCTGCAGCTGTGGAGCTCTGCTACGAGAACGTGAATGGATCCTGCGTGAAAACCCCTTACTCGCCAGGGCCCCGAGCAGTTCTGTACGCCGTCCTCGGTGTGGGGGCCCTGCTGGCCGTGCTGGGAAACTTACTGGTCATTATTGCCATCCTCCACTTCAAACAGCTGCACACACCTACCAACTTCCTGATCGCGTCCCTGGCCTGCGCTGACTTCTTGGTGGGGGTGACAGTGATGCCCTTCAGCGCCGTGAGGTCTGTGGAGAGCTGCTGGTACTTTGGGGAGAGCTACTGTACATTTCACACGTGCTTTGATACTTCCTTCTGCTTTGCTTCTTTGTTTCACTTATGCTGCATCTCTGTCGATAGATACATTGCTGTTACTGAGCCTCTGACCTATCCAGCCAGGTTTACTGTCTCCGTGTCGGGAATATGCATTATTCTCTCTTGGTTCTGTTCGCTCACATACAGCTTCTCTGTCTTTTACACGGGGGCCAATGGAGAAGGCATCGAGGAGCTAGTAGCTGCTCTCACCTGTGTAGGGGGCTGTCAGGCTCCACTGAATCAAAACTGGGTGCTCCTGTGTTTCCTTCTCTTCTTTACGCCCACCGTTGCCATGGTGCTTATATATGGTAAGATATTTTTGGTGGCTAAACATCAGGCTAGGAAGATAGAAAGTGCAGCCAGCCAAGCTCAGTCGTCTTCCGAGAGTTACAAGGAAAGAGTCGCAAAGAGAGAGAGAAAAGCTGCTAAGACGTTGGGTATTGCTATGGCAGCGTTTCTTGTCTCTTGGCTACCGTACATTATTGATGCCATGATTGATGCTTATATGAACTTTATAACTCCTCCCTATGTTTATGAGATTTTAGTGTGGTGTGTTTATTATAATTCTGCTATGAACCCCTTGATATATGCTTTCTTTTACCCGTGGTTTCGGAAGGCAGTAAAACTTATTGTAACTGGCAAAGTCTTAAGGAGTGATTCATCAATTATTAATCTGTTTTCTGAGGAAGCAGATATAGATTGAGAAGATTACTGCAGGGATTTCAAAACCAACGTGGAATGAAGGTCAAGCTCAACATTGACCACTTGGCTCTAGAGGGTCAAGTGTCATCATTTGCCAACTCGGAGGATGTTTGATCTGAAGCATTGGTCATCTACATCTATCTTGGCACTTTTTCAAATTTAGTGAGTGATAAATAAGATTTGCTGATTATTTCCCATTTAGTATTCTTCTATGTTTTTTTGATTCTCTACCTTTTTCTCTGAAATTTCTCCTTGTTTCTTCAAATAATTTTAAGTTTTGTACTTTCTTCCGTATTTGTTACCAATATTCAGTTGTTCAAAATACACAGGGGGGGAAATGCTCCTGTGTAACTTGTAAGTTAGATTCTTTGGGGACAAAAATCCTCTTTAAGGTATGTTTTGTTTGAGAGGTAAGCACAAGATTATAAATTCTTGCAAATTTTTTTAATCTAAAGGACTTTATAGAGAGCTGTCATGTGGAACTTCCCTCAGCTTATAGATTGGAGAACACTGGCGCTCTTGTGGTTTTGAACACTAGCAATGCTTCCTCTCCATCTCATAGTCACTGTTTCACAAGGAACACGTATGGTGATTACACGGTTACACACTATGTCTACTTTTGGAGAACATAATTTATTATGGTCAAATGAGCATGTAGACAGAAAGATGGCTTCTGTATTCCTTTTTAGTAATTTGAAATAAAATAAGAATTTTATAAAAAGGTTAATTCGAATTCACATTTTTTAACTTTTGAATTCTTTCTTTGTACTGTACTGTATTTGGCATTTGAAACATAAAGTCGAGTGACTCCAACATAGCCAAGGACTATTTCAAAATAGCAATTACTCAAAGTCGTGTTATATACTCTAGAAATAGTTTCAGTTTTCTCATCTGATGACAGTTCTTACTCACATGAATTTTAATTCATTTTAATTAAAAATATATGTTGAGTGTTTTAAGATAGAGTAAACATTTGAAAAAGATACTAATAATAGGGTGATTTGCCTTCTCAAATCTTGGAAGCATAGCCTTAAATCTCTGTTTAGCTGGCTCATTTTAGACTATTCTATGACAAGCTTGTTTCACAAAATGTAAAGAAGAGGTAAATGGAGTTACATAAATGTTACATGTTACATATTTTATATGTGAACCAGTTTGGAAAGATTTTATTTCCAAAGCTTAAGCTGTTTCATATTTGTACATTAATGCCTTCATTGAGAATATTTAGGAGAAAAAATGTTGAAGATAAAAGAGAATGAAAGGAATCTAAAAGTCTTCGTAGCAGAATGCGTGTTTGTGATTCATGTCAAGGAACAGGTCTGCGAACCACCTTACAAATGTCACAATCAAGGTCCCCCACTCTCACTCCGGGAGAAGAGCTCAAAGCCTGTGTCCCTTTGACAGTGAGGCAGCAGTGTTGCCATCACAGAAGTGTGCGTTCCTTCCCTCATTCGCAGGTGTGAACTTATGCTGACAATCATAAATAATGAGGAAATCATTCAGGGGACTTAAAAAATATACATACTATTCTGCTACCTTGCACTGTGTAGGGTGTAATCTTTAGATGAATTGACTGCAGAGATAAATCCTGTCCAGAGATGTATGCGAGCTCTCTTTCACATCAGTAAGTGCAGAATGCACTTCACATTTACTCTTTCTTATTTATTTTTCTATTCTCCTTGCAGTCCTTCATAAAGGAAGCCTTTTGATAAAAAAAAAAACTTGTTTATTTTCCCCAAAACTAACTAGACGATGACTATAGCACCACGCCTCTCTTCTGCATCTCATGTTTATACAAATTTTCTGTTAACTCCTTGGCTAGCTGCACATCAAACTGCTGTGTACTTTTTATTTGCTGGTAACTGTTTGTCCACGTTGTTTCAATACCTAGGACAGTGCTGTGCACTTAGTAAATCCCTAAGATAGTTTTTAAGCAAATAAATGAGTAATTCTTCTTTATTTTCACCCATCAAATAACTGTTAGTCTTTTACATTAAGAAAAAACAAGCTGCCTTGGGGCCAGGCTGTGGCCTAGTGGTGAAGTTCAGTGGGCTCTGCTTCAGCAGCCTGGGCTCAGCGCTGGTGCAGGCCTACACCACTCGTCAGCAGCCATGCTCTGGCAGCGACCCACTTATAAAATAGAGGAAGATTGACACAGATGTTAGCTCGGGGTGAACCTTCCTCAGCAAAGAAAAGAAAAGCCTGCCTCATTCGTCATTTGGTTTTCTAAAATAGAAAAGTTCTAATAATCACTGTTTAGGAGAAAATCCAGCTTTAGGCTATGGACAGGGTTTGTCTAACCCAATCACTAAAAAGTAATTTTATATTTAATGAGAAAAAGTGCTGGAACACGTAAACTTTTGTAATATTGAGTCTCTTTACCTGAAGAGAGTGCACACGAGGTGACACATCAGAGACTTCCTGCAAGGACTGTAAGTGTCAAGTTCCTTTTGGAAACACGCACCTTCTTTCATCCGCAGAGGCTACACCGTGTCCAAGTCCAGACTGAGGTCCCAGAGCCAGGCCATCCGGGTTTGAATCCCGTCTCTACCGTTGACTAGCTTCCACCGTGGTCAAGTCCTTACCCTTTGTCTAGCTCGGCTGCTCACCTGTAACGTGGAAATGACAGCAGCATTCTCACTGAGGTTCTGTGCAAGACAACAGTGACTCAAAACAGGTCTGTGGGTTTTGGAGCCCAGAGAGCTGATAAATAAACCACCAGATCACAGAATACTGTTTGCTTCACACTTTGTAAATGTTCGCAGTAGAAGGAAAATTATTAGGATGTTTTGTTTGAGACACTTTCACAACATGCCTTTATCAGGTGGATTCTGTGAAGTCGCACCATCTAGCCTTTTATCCAAAAGGGCCACTTGGCTGTTGTACACAGAGTTGGAAAAACATGTTATTTCATAATTAGAACTTAGAGTTCAGGAAGAGCTGCAGGGTTCTGTGGGAAGAGGCGCTCAGCTGATTCAGAAAGCGACATGAGTTCAAAAGTCAATCTCTGCGCTAATCATTTCACAGTACACAGAAGTCAAACCATTGTGCTGTCCGCCTTAGACTTATGCAGTGACGTGTGTCAGTTATTTCTAAATAAACTGGAAAAAAAAGTAAGTCCTTCCTGGAGTGGTAATAACTCTAAGTTTCCATAAGTGGAAGAGACAGCAGAAATCCAGTTATACAAACTAAAAATTACATATATCTACATAAATAAAAGGACATTTGAATAAACCTGCCTGTGCTACATTCTTATATGTGGATTTTCAGAATTAATGTTTGTTTTTCTTATTGTTACTATTAATTGTAGGAATTATTGATGAGGAAACAAGCTCCAGAGAGACTGCGTGCGCCACATGCTGGGGTTGCATGTTTAGACCCATGTCCGTCTGTCTTCAAAGCCAATGCTTTACTGCCATTGTGGACCAGTCAGAAACCAACAAAAATGAAAATGCATGGTCTATCTTCCCAGTCTGACATAGGAGCTGACACTTATACTTTGTTCGCACACACTCACACACACTTACACACACATGTTAACGGTTGTAGGAATAAGCACTCAATTGTGTCTAATGGCAAAAGGCAATGTTGCACCAGTTTCTAAGGGCAATTTCAGTCTGAGGACTACAGACCACTTTAAAGATGAGACTATACAAGGCTCCTGTTATGACTTATCTTGGTTAAATTTATGAGGCATGCAAAATCCACCTGGGACTCCTCACCTGCCCTGTCTCTACTTTCTCCCCTCTCCTAGGAGCTCCTTGGCATCACTGGCTGTGGTCAACTTACTTGCGCTGTGTCCTTTCCCACCTTTACTATGAACTGCTAAACAATAACTATTGGAGGAATGAGTTAAATTGTTCGTATGGACACATTAACAATAAAGCTCACCCATCTCAGAGGGTTTCCCTTTGACTTGGTAGTAAATGAAGGCATTAGAGAAATTTTAGGGGAAATTCCAAAAGAAGTACTTTACAAAAAGAATAAAATACTAAGAGTGAACTTTCTAGAAAGCAAGATTTCTTCAGGTGGGATAAGTTCCTAGTGCCATTCAATTAGTACCAGTTAGACAAAACCAAAGGTTCACCTTGTACATCAATTATACTTCAATAAAAAAAATGTTTAAAACACCAAAGTTCCTCCTATTGGGAAGATTTTCCCTCTCCACTCTCATCCAAGGCCAATACTGAGGAAGTTGGTAACGCAACTGCTGCCCATTTTTGGTTTGAACCCACACACGGAGACAGCCTATCTGAAAGTCAGGCTAGAGCTTTTCCTCCTCTTCAGGTTGCTGAAGTGTGAGATGGAGGGTGCTGGTGCAACTGTGGTGGGTAATGGGCTCTGGGCTCATGCCCTCTGCCCTGGCTCAGGCTTGGTCCCAGGTGCATCATTTCCATTTTGCAAGGAATTCTGCTGGACCCACCCAACTTTAAGACTTGGAAAATCCAACAAGACCCACTTCATGATGGGCAGTTAAAGACACATGATCACTTGATGTCACATGGGCAAATTGTCCATCATGACCTGGGCTCAGTAGCACACAAAAAGCCATCTTCAAAAGGCGTTTTATCCTCCACTGTGAATCGCATGGCCTTGCTCCAGAATCCTGAGGAGTGCATTGTGTTTCTCCCACCGAAGCCTCCCGTTGTATCTACACTGCATCTTTTTCCTCTACTAACAGCTCCAGCACCCCAAGGTCACTAAATTTATGGCAATTATACTGCAGCCCAGACCCATTGCAGAGCCTTCTCCTGCTCCAAGCCCCAACAAAACTGGCAGACTTCTTTGTTACCCAGTAAATGGACCAGAGCAGCATTCCTGAGTGTGGAGTGTGTTGTTTCCGGCTCCTGAACAATCTACCAGGTATTGTGCTTCCTTCTTTGCCATACAGGATACAAGATGTCATCAATTGTCTTGGACTGGGATGAGACATCCCTGATTACTTTAATGAAACAGAGGGTCCCTGAGTCTTCCTAGGCCTTATCTCCAAACTTCTAGGAAGCATGTATCTGACCAAGGCTAGGGACCAGGTGTCTACTGTGCTAGGTACCACTCGCTCATCCTGCCCGATCAATATTAGGCCATCAATGTAATGAATCATGTGATCTTCCATAGGATGCCCAGCTGGTCCTGACCCCTTTCTTGAAGGAGGAGCCAAGCAGTATCTTTCTGGATCTGTGCAAAGACGCAGTAAAGAATAAGGGTATCATTTTGAAGGTGGTAATAAATCATATCAAGGTAGAGAACAGATTTTGGTTGAGAACATATAAAACTTATTGAAAATGTTGGTCCAAATCTGGGGGGCCATCAGGCTGCCGTATGAGGCAGAGTTTCCCCAATGGCATGATAATGTGTTGCAAACGTGGTTAAGCTGCCTGCAGACACTGATCCATTCAGCAACCATAGGGTGTTATTCAGTCCATGGTAACGGGACATAGAAAACAAGTACACCTGTGCACCTGTACACCTGTGCACCTGTGCACCTGTGCACCTGTACACCTGTGCACCATTCAGCACTCAGGGAAGTCAGTGGGCCCAAGGTGGCCGATGCTGTTTGGCCAGTAGACTCAGGCCACAAGCAGCTTCACCAAGGCTCTTCTGATGTTGGCCAAACTGAGTGGCGTCTACAGTGTGCTGTCTACAGGTGGCAAGTACCATGAACAACACCCAGCACTTTCCCCACTCCCACATCTTACTGAGAAAGGCTAATTTCTTAACCTGTTGTGTGGCTGGCTGAGTGTTTGGATTATTCATCCCTCCATCACACCCCTTGCTATGTGACTTTGCTGCTCTTCCCACTTGAGGCAAAGGGAGAGCAGGAGTGACGGTGTGCCGGTTCTAAGTCTGGGCCTTAAGAGGCCTTACCATTCCTGCTTGCTCTCTTGGACCTCTGCTGTCACCATGAGGACGCGCTCTGGGAGCCCACTGCTCAAGGCAGCCAGAGACACATGAAGCCTTGCTGCACAGAACCAGACCCCATTCCCCTTCCCCAGCTGCTGCAGCCTGAGGTGCAGTCAGCCCAGCACAACCTCAAGAGGCGTGAGAAAGAAATGCTTCATGTCGTATGCAGTTGAGAATTTGTGGGTGCTTGTTACACGCAACAGGTAACGGGTGAACACTGTTCTGTATTCTTATTACACCAAAGCGAAGAATGGCAGCAGACACAGTTCCGCAGTTGAGGCAGACTTGCCTCAAGACTGTTGCAGTAGAGAGAGGCCAGAACTCAGCCTGTGTCCAACTCCACTGACACAAAGGGCGGGAGGGTTTTTATCTGCTGCGGGGAATGGAGGGAGGGTTTGTAGCCCACCTTTGTTTGCTAACTGGCCTTACCCAAAGGAGAAGGACACTTCCTCATATCTTCATGACAGGAGGCAGTTCTATAACTTGGAATAAGGCAGCTCTGAAGCTGGGCTCCCACCCTTCCACATTTCAGAGACGGCTCTCTGGTCCTTGAGATAGGCAGGCCTGGGTTGCAAAACTGGCAAGAAGTTTTCAAAAGACATATCTCAAAGGGGCAGAGAAAGAACTTCCAAGTTTTCTGAAGTTAATGCTCTCAGAAAAGGGAGCTGAGGGGCCTAGAGTCAGGAGGAAGCCTGTCCACAGTTTAGTCAAGCTGAGGGGACAGTTAAGGCATCTTGGTCAGTTGTAATGAATACATAATGCAAAGCAAAGGTGTCATTTTCACTAAGGTCCTGTATTGACATCCCAGGTCACCTCCAGCTTACCCCGTTGTGAAATGTCTTAGTCAGCTCAGGCTGCCGCAAAATCTACCATGGACTGGGTGGCTTACAAACAACAGAAATTTGTTGCTCACGGTTCTGGAGGTTGGGAAGACCACGATCAAGATGCCAGCAGATTTGGGTCTGGCAAGGGGCTACTTCCTGGTTCATAAATAGCTATCTTTCTTTTTTTTTTTAAAGATTGGCACCTGAGCTAACATCTGTTGCCAACTTTTTTTTTTTTTCTTCTTCTTCTTCTTCTCCCCAAAGCTCCCCAGTGCATAGTTGTATATTCCAGTTGTAGGTCCTTCTGGTTGTGCTGTTTGGGACTCCGCCTCAGCATGGCTTGATGAGCAGTGCCATGTCCACGCCCAGGATCCGAACCAGCAAAACCCTGGACCACCAAAGTGGAGGGCGTGAACTTAACCACTGGGCCATGGGGTCAGCCCCCATAAACAGCTATCTTTTGCTTTGTGCTCACATGGCAGAAGGGCAGGGGACCTCCCAGGGCCTCTTCTATAACGGCACCAGTCTCATTCATGAGGGCTTCACCCTCAGGATCTAATCACCTTCTAAAGGCCCTGCCTCTAAATACCATCATATTGGAGATTAGGTCTCAACATAAGAAATTTGAGGGGATACAAACATTCAGTGTATTGCAATAGGTCACCATGTGTAATGAAGTGAAAAAGACTGGGGAGCACAGACTCCAACCTAGGAGGGAATAATTCCTTTCCCAGAAGGAAATAACAGGCTCTGGTGTGGAGGTGTCCACACATCCCATAGTGATTCAAAGGCTTACTCTCTTCATCATGTGATGAGGTTGGAGGTTGGGTTTACATACACGTCTGCCATCAGCAACTGCTGTCTTCTCACTGAACTTGTCAGTGGAGCAAACTTCTTTGTTTATGGGCTGACATTTCTGGCCATAATTGAACCAGGAAGTAGAGTTAAGAGGTGATTTAGAAGGAAGATAGTTTACAATAGAAAAAAGGCAAATAACGTGAAAGATCATCTACTAGCTCCCAACTCAATAAATTTTGTTTATAGCCTTCTATACATTTCGTATTGAATTGAATATTCTAATAGAAAACACAAAAGAAGTAAATACTGCTTCCTATTGCATCATCTATTGTTATCAGTGCCTGAATCACTTGTTGGTGCCCATTAGAGACCCAGATTCCAGACTTCCACCCAGGACCTCCCATCACCATCTGCCGATAAATAAGCATTTGAGCAGAAGATTTGAACAGAAAGGACACCAAAAGTTGTACTTGTCTTTGTCAAAGTACTCTATAAAATTATTTCTTCTGGAATATTTCATTCTTCAGTTGTTGATTTTATTGGCTGTATTTTAATGTCATATTATGTCATAGGTTTTAGATTTTTGTTGAGCCTTCTTACTTTGGAAAGGGTGGATTTGTTTAGTTTGTATTTCTTTCTCTTTTATCCTCCCCCAACCAAAAACACACATTATGTGCCTGGGAGTTCTGAGCTGTCTCCATCCAGCCCTAAAGATCTCCAGACACAATCACGCTCCACGCTAGTGCTTTGGGTTCCTGCTGTGCTGTCAGATGGGAAATGTCACTGGTCCAGGCCGTTAGCCATGGGCAGCTCAGCTGAGTTCCTGGATGTGAATCCATATCTGTGTCCTTGTTTCCCCCGAGGCTAGCAGCTTTCTAAAAGCCAAAGTCCCAGGTGGAATTGGGACAAAGTCATTTAGTTTCAGCATCCTTGCACGTGTGCTTCGAGGCGAGGAGCCTCACCCCAGCCCCTGGCCTCACGCCGTGAGCTGTGCACGAGTTCCTGTGTGCAGTGAGCACTTTTAGTCCCCTTTACAGGAGTCAAGCCCTGGATTCCAGTGCTGCTTCCGGACCTGGGAGCCTCTAGGTCCTCCTTGTAGCCCTGCTCGCATTTGGCCTTCCTGTCTCTTTCTTCGTGCACAGAGAAGATCATCTCCCTTATGAACTTTGCTCTATCTCCTCCCCATTAATAAATATCCTGCCCTGTCCATGGGTTTGGAGCACAGGGGTTGAGGAAGGAACTAACTGAGCCATCTTGACTGAAAGTCCCAACGAAATCTTCATCTTGTCTGGAAGTAAAGGTGGAAGAGATAAAATGTGTTTTATCGAATTGCATGTATTTTCTAATCTTACTGTTTTACTTGAGCAAGATTTTTGGTCTGAAAAGGTAAGAACCTGGAGGTTTTGTTTCCAGTTTGTCTCTCCAGACAAGCGGTGCTCTTCCTTCTAACTTTACAGATCTGCTGGCACCACGATTTGGAGGCAGGCACCTCACAGCAGCAGCAGGAGCAGCGGGACCCCATCCTCCACGGATCACACTTCAGCAGAAGTAGGTAGATGCTTGTGGTGGGCAGAATAACGGCCCCCCAATGATGTCCACGTGCTAATACCCAGAACCTGTGAATCTGTTACCCTCCCTGGCAAAAGGGACTTTGCAGGTGTGGCTCAATTAAGGATCTTGAGATGGGAGAGTAGCCTGGATTACCCAGGTGTGCCCAATGTAATCACAAGGCTCAGTAAAAGCGGAAGAGAGGGGGCAAGCCCCGTGGCCGAGTGGTTAAGTTCGCACACTCTGCTTCGGCCCAGGGTTTCGCTGGTTCAGATCCTGGGCGCGAACTTGGTGCCGCCCATCAGGCCACGTTGAGGCGGCGTCCCATATGCCACGACTAGAAGGACCTGCAACTAAGATATACAACTATGTACCAGGGGGGATTTGGGGAGATAAAGCAGGAAAAAAAAAAAAAAAAGCTGAAGAGGGAGAGGAGAGAGTCAGGGTCAGAGTCAGAGAGCTATGAGGATGCTGTGCTGTGGGTTATACACGTGGAGGAAGGGACTGCGAGCTAAGGAATGCAGGTGGCCTCTGGGAGTGGGAAAAGGCAGGAAACAGTCTCCAAAAGAGCCTCCCGAGGGATGGCAGCCGTGTCGCTGCCTTGCTGTGAGTCACTGAGACCCACGCAGTTTCTGACCTCCAGAAGTGTGAGATAATGAATCTGTGCTGCTTTAAGCCACTGTTTGTGGCAATGTGTTACAGCAGCAACAGGAAACTAATACAATGTCATGATCCCAAGGTAGGCCCCCCACCTCTGACTGCGGACACCTCAGTCAGCCGGGGCTCAGCCGTCGAATGACCCCAGAGACCGTTACCCACTCAGCAGCACTCAGAGACTTTGCTTTCCTAACACAGGGCTGCTCAAGGCCCTTTGGCTTTAAGAAAGCCTCCCTATTTCTACTCACTGGAACCTAATCTCCCAGAGCCAAGAGCTGTGCTCATCTGCTTCCCTGCGTGGTGGTAAAACCTTTCCAACCAGAGCTCAGTCTTTCGTCTCATATTCTCCATTGCTTTTCCTTTAGCATTCCAGAATAAAATCATTAATAAACCAAATCAAAACAAAACAAAAAACGGCAACGTGCTCGTTCCCCGATTCCAAGTCTCCCGCTTAAGGCTGCATGCCTCTTTTCCTCTTTACAGTTGGCTTATTAAATACCAGTCTTTGCCCATGGTCTCTTCTGCCTTCCCTACCCATTCCCAGTCATTCTCAATCCACTGCAACTGCATTCTCTCTCCAACATCCCGACAGAAGAAGTGCAATCATGCTCATCAGTGATTTAGCTGTTAATGCCAACAAGCAATTCTCAGTTTACTTAACTTGACCCATCGTCAACATCTGACACTCCTGGGATGCCTCCTTCATGAACCTCTTTCATCCCATGGGGCCTGGGGGACCACGCTTTCCTGGTTTTTCCATCTGCGTTTCTGTCTACTCTTCCCTTTGCAGGCATGACTTTGAAGATGGTGCACCTCCAGTTCCTTCTATGTTCACTGTACCCTCTCTATTCCAGTGAACACATACTGAGTGAGCATCTGACCCATTGTAGGCATTCCGGCAGGTGTGCACCAGGCAATCACATTCACTCCTACAGCCTCAAAACACCAGTCACTCAGGATCCCAGATGATTATATCCGGCACAATTTCTTTCCGGAACTGAAAATTTATGGGCTGAACTACCCACTGCAGAGTTCCAGTTTCATGTCCCTCTGACCAACCCTAACCTAACCCATCATCTTTCCTTCCCAAATGTACTCTTTCTCCCATATACCTTATCTTTCTTGTTGGCAAGCTAAAAACCTGGGAAGCATCCTCGATTCCGGGCTCCATCATGCAGCCCTAAACCTCTACATCCTTTCAGTCTTTAAACCGTGTATTTCATATTTTCAGAAAATAGGGAGGCAAGGCTACTGAGTAAGAGTGGGGTGAAATCATGTTAGCTCTGAGAATTTAGAGAAGAGAAGACAGCATTACCCAGAAGAATCTGGGAGATGATCAATTGAATAACTATTTTCTTGGCACCTTTCATATCTGTTCTACTTACGTTCCAACGTGTCCAATATGTTTTCAGTATCTTTATCCTAAACGACAGCTCCCGTTGCTATTCTGCAGTCCTGAATGTGTTGTGGAGGAAAATGTCTTCATCATTTCTCACGTGCTTTATAGGATCACAGGTGCCATTGTCCTCAGAGCTGAAATTCTTTCAATAGCGCTCTCTGTATCTAATTTGCCCCCCTAACTCCCGTTACTATCGCAAGGACTAGGCTGAGACAGGAGAGGCTGGCCCTGTCAGAACTGCCTGGCCCTTGCCTCCCACACCTTCCCATCTGGCAGATTTGCAGTTAGCTCCGCTTGAATTCCTTTCTGCATCATTTAGTTGCTGTTGCAAAGAGATAATTTAATCTCTGAAATGAAACCGCCAGGGCCCCTGGCTGGGCTTGTGACTAGTCCAGCAGCACAGAAGCTGCTCCCGGCATTTGAGCTTGTAGTTGTAGTTGTGAAACTCTCACTGATTTTATCTTTGAGTCTGTTTCGTGTGTGTGGAGCCTGAAGGGACAGTGGGGCGTGTACGGGGCCTGGAATGTGGAATCCCGGGACGGGTGATTGGCCTGCATCCCCTCCTCCCCTCCTCGCTGGGATGGACGCTCAGCTGTCTCCACCCCCTGGCACCTTGGGCCCAGTCCAGGTCCCCACTCCCCACCTGGACCTATACCCTGGCCGCCTCTCCCCGCCGCGTCCGAGGACCCAATTGATACAGGGAGGGTTGCGTCCGGCACGCATTCCGCAGTCCAGGGCGAGGGTGGCGGTTGTCACCCCACCGCAGGCTGCTGGGGCCACAACATCTTCAAGGAGCAACTCAGGGGACCAAGCCTCTCACCCACCCCCAATCCAGGTGCCGAGTGGGTCCCGATGTGGACGTCGCAACCCCTAGGGGCTCGCCCTTCTGCCTGTGGTTGAGGAGGCCGACCCAGGATGGGGTAGATGCCTGCTCAGCTTCCTCACCTGCAGCCTGGGCCACACATGTCGTCTCAGTGGTTGGCGGGAGGGAACCCGGTGGCGGGTGGGCCAGGCGTGCTGCGGTGCAGGGCCGGGTCTCCAGGCACCTGTGAGGGTCTCCACTTGCCCTCAAACATCTCCCAGCGCAGGGGGTGGGACGTTCCCCCACGAAATGCAACACCAGGCAGGTCAGAGAGACCAAGGAGGGGAGGAAAAAGCTTTAACCCGAGGGCACTTTTTTCCGTGTTCTTGAACAACGATCTCTGCATTTTTATTTGCCCTGGGCCCTGAACATCTTGTAGCCAATCTGGTAAATAGGCAGTAAGTAACATAACTCTCAACCACTGGGCAAGGCTATTTCAGGACAGTGAACTTACAGAAATCTGCTGGCTATGAAAATTACAAGTATTTCCACAGAGTAACAGAGCAGGGAAATAACGTTGTAGAACTTATTAATTATAACTATCAAAAGAAAGTTTCCTTGCAGGATTCACACCTTACTCTGTAGGGACTCTTGTGAGGACTTTATAAGGAGGGAAGTTTATTGGCTGCTTCCGACAACATCCTAGGGGCTACCTTCTCCTTCAACGTGAAGGGGGGGGGGTGTCTATTAAAAGGTGACCTTTCAAATATGCAGTTATATTATATGTGATTATCCTTTGTGAGGACAGAAGAGCTTCATGTGTGGAAAGAACCAGGTATTTAAATGAAATTTCTTCCATTGGTGAGATAATGCGAATTCTGGCCTGGTGAAAATTCTTAGTAGATTTGCATGGAGTTAACTATTGATGAGGCTTAGATGTAGTTACAGAAATAATTACATAAATTAAAGACAGAAAGGATAAATTTCTGAGTTTTTGAAATTCTTTAATGTCTCCTTATAATTAAAATGGAAAAAGGAAGGACGTGAGGCAGTATGTAAAAGCACTTGCTCAAATATGCAGTGTGACTTTTTTTTAATTTTCAGCATTGAAAACTATTGTTCTGACCACAAGGCAGGGCTGAAACACACCACCACCTGCAGATCATGAGCCGCGGTCTTTCCACACCTGCCGTGGTGCAGCTCTGCTACGAGGGCGTGAACGGGTCTTGTATTAAAACTCCCTACTTGCCGGGAGCCCGGGTGCTTCTGTACGCAGCGTTTGGCTTGGGCGCTGTGCTGGCTGTGTTTGGAAACCTCCTGGTGGTGACTGCCATTCTTCACTTCAAGCAGCTGCACTCTCCCGCCAACTTTCTCCTCGCCTCTCTGGCCTGCGCTGACTTCCTGGTGGGGGTCACTGTGATGCCCTTCAGCATGGTCAGGTCCGTGGAGAGCTGCTGGTACTTTGGAGCCAGATTCTGTGCCCTCCACAGTTGCTGTGATGCGGCATTTTGTTACTCTTCTCTCTTCCACTTGTGCTGCATCTCCATCGACAGGTACATTGCTGTCACTGACCCTCTGGTCTATCCCGCCAAGTTCACAGCATCTGTGTCTGGGATGTGCGTCAGCATCTCCTGGATCCTGCCCCTTGTCTACAGCGGTGCTGTGTTCTACACAGGTGTCAGTAACGATGGGATGGAGGAATTAGTAAGTGCCCTCAACTGTATAGGTGGTTGTCAAATTGTTGTAAATCAAGACTGGGTGTTGATAGACTTTCTGTTATTCTTCATACCTACACTTGTCATGATAATTCTTTACAGTAAGATTTTTCTTGTAGTTAAACAACAAGCTATAAAAATTGAGCACACTGGTGGCAAAGCAGAGTCATCCTCGGAGAGTTATAAAGCCGGAGTGGCCAAGAGAGAGAGAAAAGCAGCTAAAACCCTGGGCGTCACAGTGGTAGCATTTCTGATTTCATGGTTACCGTATACAATTGACACGCTTGTTGATGCCTTCATGGGCTTCGTAACCCCTGCCTATATTTATGAGATCTGCTGTTGGGGGGCCTATTATAACTCAGCCGTGAACCCTCTGATTTATGCTTTATTTTATCCTTGGTTTAGGAAAGCCATAAGGGTTATTGTGAGTGGGGAAGTTTTGAAGGATAGCTCATCAACCATTAGTTTATTTTCAGAATAAATGCAAGCACTAAGTGGAGAAAATTAAGGATATTTTCAAAACTACAAATTTATGATGAAATTAGGTATAAGAAATGAACAAAACCTTTCAAAACTAGAGAAATATAGTCTTTTTTCAAATTCGCCAAGAATGAACTCCCAAGAATGTGTCTCCATTATAACATTGTGAAGATATTTACTGCACTAAATAATAATTGATAAACTGGTTTCCATGTGTCACCTGTCTCAATGTTCTGTACATGTCCTTACCACCTACACTTGTTTCTTCCAGCATCACTGAATTCTGAATCTCATCTCTGGCTGTGAAATCTCAAATTATTTTCCTATTTATGCTCAACTCCCGTTTGTCGTCAAATGGTCTTTCTCTCCCTGACTTTCCGACGCTGTGTTGGTGTATGAGGCCATTATCGCGATGCTCCGCAGACTGCACGGCTTAAACTACAGACATTTATTTTCTCATGATTTTAGAAGTTAAAACTCCAAAATCAAGGTGTTATCAGGGTTGGTTTCTTCTGAGGTCCCCCTTTGTCTTGTCAATGGCTGTCTTCTCTGTGCTCACACGGTGTCTCTGTGTTTCTGTGTCCTCATCTCCTCTTCTTATAAGGGCACAGCTCATATGGGATTCGGGCTCAACCTTAAAAACCTCATTTTAGCTTAATTACCCTTTAAGACCTTGTCTCCAAATATCGTACACTCTGCAGTCCTGGGAGTTAGGACTTCCACATAGGAACCTTGGGGGACACGACTCAGCCCATCACAGACACTGTCCAGATTTGATGACACCACCCAGAGATCTGTCTGTTTGCTGCTCCTCTGTGATTCTTTCTTCTTGTTCCTTTACTGTCTGTACCTTCCAGGAGTTTTTGTGGCAGCAGCTAGGTCTCTCCTGCTTAATGGCTGGGAGCATCTTGGAATGTTCCCCGTGATATTGTGGGACCAGTAATCCAGCCTTGTGATCATGGACCAACTACAGACATTGCCCAGAAGTGAAAAACGTCAAGTGGAAACATTTCCTAGGAAAGGGTGGCACAATGGTCGTTAGCAAATGGGAATTCTGCAAGTGAGAGAATCATCAATTATCACCAGCAGCGGCCATTTCTACTCCAACTTTTCTTACTTGAAATTAGTGGGTAGTTCACTTCTCCAATTTTTCTCAGCTGCTTTCTCACCTGAATATAGTGTGTATTTCTCTTTCCCCAAATGTTGTGGGGTCAAAAATTCTATGTTAATACTGCAAAAATTTTTATTAAAAATCATATAAACAGTGTATGCTATAATTTTACCTTTTACTCTCTGGAATATTTTATAGTGTTGATTCAATAAGAGTCTTTTTGGAATGCGTATCTAGAGTATTTTGTATAATGGAACTGAAAGGTGGTAGATAGTGGTATGTAAACCTTTTCCCTTTTTTTTTTTGGTTTTCTTTTTTCTTTTTGGTTCATCTGTGGAATCTCTCAATTAAAATGATTGAAGCGTTTTTTTCTCATCAGTTTTCACTAAGACTTTTCATTGTTTTCAAACAAATATTGAGCATTAATTATATGCAAGCGTCTGTATCAGGAATGGCTAAGGATAATAAATGTATTTTATATAGCATTTTCCTTAAGAAAATAGTTTTGCAGGTAATATGGACAATACATTTTAAATGATATTGTTGAGGGCCAAAAGTATGTCGGAGATGCTAAGTCCATTGACGACTAACTGCCACCCAAGGCTGGTACTTGGTGTTGGTCATTCCATTGCTATAACACTGTCTTCTCACCCACATGTGGTCCCATGGCCTGAGGGGTTAAAAAATTGTTAAAGGAGACTTTATTTTTTGAGTAGAAAGGACTTTTACTTTTTTTTTTTTGAGGAAGATCAGCCCTGAGCTAACATCTGCTGTCAATCCTCCTTTTTTTGCTGAGGAAGACTGGTCCTGAGCTAACAGCTGTGCCCATCTTCCTCTACCTTTTTTTTTTTCTTGTATGTGGGACGCCTACCACAGCATGGCTTGCCAAGCAGTGCCATGTCTGCACCTGGGGTCCGAACCGGCAAACCCTGGGCCACCAAAGAGGAAAGTGTGCACTTAACCACTGCGCCACCGGGCTGGCCCTAGAAAGGACTTTTGATGGGTCTTCAAGTGCATTTGGACTTGGTAAGCAGACAGGAGAGTGGACAGCTTTTTTTGACAAGAGGATTAATTTCCGTAAATGGAGAATTGGACTTGGGAAACTGGAAGACAATGACTAGATTGGTAGCATGATAAGAATCAATAAATAAAGTTTCACGCTATCACTTACTCTACTCCATAGATCAGATTAGCTGTAACAGAGTTAAAAAATGACACCGTGTTCCCCAGTTTTAGAGTATAGAGGACAAACACAGAAAAAATTTAGTGAAAGAGTTGAATAATTGCTCCATGAAATAAATATCTCATAGAATTGCACTGTTAAATTATAGATAACGAATATGATGGAAGTTCAAAGGTAAATTAAAGATTTTTGAAATTTATCCTATGGGCAAGTGAAATAGTGTTATGAATGATGTCAAACCTTCAATACAATTCTAAATATGGAAATTCTTTTGGACACGTAGAGGGTATGTGGAACATCACAAAGGAGAAGGAAGGTGTGAGATTAGATTCTTCCATATACTTCATGATAGTCTTTCCTAAGTACGACTACCCTAGGTACGCTGCGCATGGCTCTCTAATTATACCAGCACATAATGCCTTTATTGTTCTACGTGAAACCCCCTCAGTCATAGTGGACTGAATCAGAGTTGAAAACATGATTCCAGGAAAGCTCAGCAATAGCTTGGGCTGAATCCATCTTATTACCAATCAAGAGAATATGAAATAACACACCAGATCATGTTAATACTGAGCATCAGAATGAAGGTTTCTGGATCTTGCCTAGGTTCTATTTCTATAAGTTCTAATTGCTTATTATTTCCTTCATTAATATAAGAAATATATTTATGACCAAAATTCAGCACATAGCTAGAGGTGAAATTTTAGCAGCATTCTCTTTCGGGTCCAGATAAAGACAAGATGGTCCAATACCATCACATTGTATAAACATTGCTTTAGAAGTACTAGTTAATACAGTTAGGCAAGAGACATAAATAGATGTAGAAATTCAAAAATAGGAAGTTAAAATTTCATATTTTTGCAGATGATGACTAAAAATAAATTCGTCTAAGTCTGCCTTGATACCCTTGAAAACTAGTTCCAGATACCAATAACTCTTTTCCTGACATAGAAACAGAGTTTACAAATACATATTTCCCATAATTATTTAGTTAAGATTTCAATGTGCTCAGCGGCCTCGGGTTGTAGCACATGTGTCACCTAAGGCAACGTTCCTATTATGTTTATTAACCCTTCTGATGTGGGGCATCTGCTTGTAGGAACGGTGGACTAGGTTATGAGACCATGCTCCCGCTGAGGACAACTAAAAACTCTGGAGAAAATATTTTTTAAATCTTTAAAATATCAGAGAGATTTAAATGCAGTCAAGAGTTATCCAAGATCCAGGAAGAAGGAAATTCAGAGAGGTGAATCTGACATTTAGGGGAACTGGCTTCATCAGGTATCAGTCAATTCCAGAAGGAACATAAGAGAGGATGAAAAGCTGAGCAGAGCTCTTGAGAACCCCCGGAGTTAGTGGGAAGCAATTAGGTTTTCGGTCCCAAAGAGAAAGCTGAGCCCAGGTCACACACCCACCACCAATGTTTGTGGTTAAAACCTTGAAAACTACTATTCTCTAAACATCAGGGTAAACCTTTACTTCAAATTTTCTCAATTCCAATAATGAAGATTAAGATGATCCAAGATTGCTAATTCTCCTAGCCAGGTGCCAGAAGTAAATGTCATGTTCTCTGGAGGAAGATGATATCATCTCAGTTCCCAAATTATTGCATCAATTTTTCATATGGAATGACTCAAACTCAACAAAAAATCACCAAGAAAAAAGGAGACAAGACAATATCATGAAACCAGCAGAAATCATAAAGTGTTTTTAAAAAAACAGGAGATTTGTATGACGCTTTAAAATGACTAAGCTGAATATCTTTACCCGTTTTTAATATAACTATGCTGACAACATTCAAGGAGATAATAATCAAGTTTGGAAACTTCAGTAGAGGAGTATAAACAATTTTAAAAAGTAGAAGTTCTAGAGCTGTAAAATCTTAGTTTCTGCTTCTCAGGCCACAAAGAACCCAGGAAGCCAGATTGGCTATATGGAAGTCTACTGATAGGCTGTACAAAAACATCACCTATGTGTTGGTTGCCCCTGGCTACTGTCTACCACAGATCACAACTCATGCCATAGAAAGTTTATTCCTTAAAACTTCAGATTATCTTCATCTGGTCACTTCAGTAGCCTTTGAGAAATTGAATTCTCACCCCACTGGAGAAGTGGAACTTCTCTCCTTCCACTCCAAGTCTGGAAGTGGTGGCAGATGCCGGAGTCTCTGGGCGGTGGCCCATGACAGTGGAACCACATGGCTCCAGGAGATTGGTGGTCTTAATGGTGGATTAGTCAGAATAAGCAGTAAAGGTGAGACTGAGAGAACCTGAGGACACAGAAAAGATGGTCCAGTGCAAAACCCCATAGGACAAGGAGGAAATCAAAATGAAAATTAGAGAATATCATAAACTGAATGATGCGAAAAATGTGACAAAACAACAAAATAAAATATTATAAATTAACAAAAATTGTGGTACATAGGAGGGAAATCTGATTTGAGCCATGATGAAACAGCTTGAATTAAATCGTTCCTCCCACCGAGAACGATTATAAAGCTCAGTTGAACACACAGAGCAACTATTTGAAGCACTGGAGAGCAATCAAGACAGCCTGGAATTGATGGGACAAAATCAGAGAGAGAAGGAAATGCATTAAAGTGAACTGGGCCTCCCCAGAGATGTTTCGATTCACAGCATCAATTCCTGCTGTGACACATAAGCAGAAAGTGGTGGCCTAAAGCCATCAACCGTCTCATATTGCTATTAGAAAAAAATTGCTGTTCAGGTATCAAGTTAGCCTGTGTGTGGAGGTCAAGATCCAGGAGAAACGAGGCGAGCAGCAAAGTGAGCCCAGCATGCAGGGCTGCGTTTGCTCTCGGGCTTTTTCCGAATCTTAAACTGCTGTGGCGAGATGCTGAGACGCTGAGAAGAAAGCAGTTGCTAAGCAGCGAAGTGGAGCTTTGACGGTCTCACCCAGCTGGGGAGGCAAAAACTGGAGATCCAGCTGTGCCAAGGAGGAAGGACTGAGGTGTACGTCACAGGATTTCAGCTGAAATTCTTTGGAGGGAGGCAACTTCAGAAACAGCCCAGTCTCCGCAAAGTCTGAAATCTAAACTGGACCCATCACATTCGGGATCTGCTTATACCTCACCAGGCAGAAGAAAACTAAGCCCTTTTTGGAAGAAAACAACATCATCCAGAATCTTTATAATTTTATGTTCCTAAAGATTAGTACTCAATAAAAAATTACCAGGTATTTCAGGAGACAGAATCAAATGACTGAATAATTTATTTTTCTCAAATAACTGGGAAGAATGACCCACAGGTAATCCAGATATTGGAACTAATGGATATGATTTTTTAAAAAAACCTCTTTCTAATACTTTAATGAAGATAAAGACTAAATGGAAAATTCGATCAGAAACAGAAATCTTTAAAGAATAAAATGGAAATTTCAGAAATGAAATGCACAATATTGAAATTAAGCACTCAATTACAGTATAACAGCAGATTAAAAGCTGTTAAAGGTTGTAAAAGAGGGGATTAATGTACAAAAAGTAGACAAGTAGAAAATTTCCAGAGTAAAGCTCTAAGAAAAAATAATTTGGAAAATACAGAAAACAGTGTGAGTCATACATGACATAGTGAAAAATCTAAAATAAATACAATATGAATCACAAAAGTATAGGGTGGAATAAGTAAATCAGAAACAGTGTTTGAGGATATATTTGGCTAACAATTTTCCAAAATTCATAAAAGAGATCACCAGTATTAAGAAACTCTACAACCGAAAAAAGAGAATGAACCCCTTTCAATTGGACAAAGAAACCCACACATGGTACATACACTGAAGACAAAGACAAAGAAAAAATTTAAAAGCATCCACAGAAAGAAAACTCATTACTTTCAAAGGAGCACAAATAAGACGTGTCTCTGACTTTTCAATAGACCTGAGGGGTGCCAGAGACCTTGGAATAATATCATTAAAGCATTTGTATAAAATAACTGACAACCTTGAACTCTGGAGACAGCAAAAACAGCTTTCAAAATTGAACGCAAAGTAAAAGTATTTTTTAGACAAACAAAATCTGAGAACTTTCATTACCTCATCATCACTTCAGATCCACACAGAAGGAAAACTGAAGGGAGTTCTCCAGCCAGAAGAAAACTGATCCCAGAGGAAACACTGGATTGTAGGAAGTGATGGCAAGGACCACAACGTGCAGACATGGGAAAGAGAAGATGAATGCGGATGTAAAAATAAATGTCTTTTGCACTTCAATTATACGCAGGATTAACATAAATGGCAACAGAATCAAAAAGAGTGGGAGAGATAAATGGAGTTCAGGTATTTAATTGCAATTCCTGGCAATCCTTTGCATTGCCTATAATTGGTATAACTACTACTTTATTGAAGAATTTAATTAATCAGAGATTCATTTTAAAACTCTAGGATACCTGCCAACAGAGTAATAAAAGTGAGTCCAATTCATAATTTTATAGGGACAGATTGAATAATGAAAAAAATCTGTTTACTCTAAAAAATGTGAATAGAAAAAACAGTCGTATAGTCAACTTAAACCCAAATGCATTGTCATATTAAATATATACAGAATAATTATTGAAATTGACAACAAAGCTATTATTGGATTTAAAAATTCAGCTCTATATGCCTTGCTTTAGTTTACTCTTGGTTTAGGAAAGAATTAAAACTAACATAACTGGTCAAGAATTAAAGGATAGTTTATCAACACAAATTTGCTTTCAGGAAAAGCCTCAATTAAAATCAAGGAAATTGTGATATGTTGGGAATTTTCATTTTTTATGACATGGAATACAGTATTTGAATATGATACCAAATTTGGGGGGGGCCTCACTGCTAATCGGCCCGCGTCTCAGCTATGTGATTTTTCCATTTCCCAGGCTTCTGGGGGCAATGTCTTGGTGTTTTCACCTTTCAGGCTCACCTCCCTGTTACTTTCCATGCTCATTTTCTTCTTACTATTCCTATTAATGTCACATGCTCTCGGTCTTCCCCTAGACTCTCGTTGTCTCGACTTTCACGTCAACCTCTTCTTTTCCTGGAGCTCTTTTTCTTGCATCTCCTCAGCTCCCTCTGCTTCACGTTCCATCAAGGACTTTGGTCCCTCGGGTTCAGCAGTGGTGTTCCAGCAATCAGGGAATCAGATGTTAATTTCAGATCTGGCACAAGCATAAGGTTTGATATTTAGGGACATTCTGCTACTGTGGTATTGACCATGACAAACGACACATTTACCACAATAATTATCTTTTCAACATGGTTACTTTCATGTGGCATGTCCCTTCACTTCTTCAACATGACATGGGAATAATTAGCTGCCTGTCACGACATACTACAAACGTTATCAAACTCTGTGCATTGCTGATCATAATGCAAACTTATGATGTCAAAAACTTATGGGGAAAGATGATATATTCAAGAAATTGTGTTTGGATGGTTAGCTATCTATTGGGATAAAAGAAGTTCTGATTCTCTCTTGTCCACTATATACACATGTACACCTATATACATAGTTTCATGCAAACAGATCTGAATGTAAAATATAAGTATTATAAGAATTCAGAAGAAAATATTGGAGAATATTTTCAGACTTTCTCATAGAACAGATTGGTAGATTAATTATAAATTTAAAATTTTCACAGCATTCGAAAAAATCAAAATGTAAAAAAAGATAAACTTGAAAAATCTCTTTAGAACATCTATTCTATTCTAATTGCTTTCATTGAAAGTGGAGAAGAAAAGGATGATTTTTCCCAGCACTTTACTCTCAAAATCCCAAGGGCCTATTGAAGGGGAAAGAGAGCTGATATTCCACAGATTTGGGGAAGTTACAGGCACTAGGAAAACTTCCCTTCATCACAGAACAAGAGTGGAAAAGATAATTGAAGAACAAAAATAAGTGAGAAAGTAGTGAGGGTCTCTGAGGATACAGTGCCTCCCTGGATATGGTCTGGGTTGAGAGAAGGGCTCGTAACACATGGCAGTGTGGCTGGATGAATAAAGGCCCCACAAACAGATCCACATCAGAATCCCTAGACCCTATAAATATTAATCTTATTTGGAAAAACAGGTCTCTGCATACGTGATTAAGTTAAGCATCTTGAGATAGAAAAATTGTCCTGGATTATCCAGGTGGGCCCTAAACGCCATCACAAGTGTCCTTATAAGGAAGAGGCACAGGGAGACCGCACACGTGGAGGAGAAGTTGACATGATCTCAGAGGTGAGACTGGAGAGGTGAGACCACATGCCAAGGAATGCCGGCAGCCCACAGAAGCTGCAGAGGCTGGGACGGCTCTCCCCTGGACCCTCCAGAGGGCAAGTGGCCCTGCTCACATCTTGATTTTGAGTTCCTTACTTCTTGCCTCCAGACTGTAAGGGAGTAAACTTTGGTTGTTTCAAGACACCCATGGGTGGCGATTTGTTACAGCTGCCAGAGCAAACTAGTACAGTCAGGTGATCAGGAGAAGATCCAAGTGCAGGGAACTCCTTCTCCACTGCCTGGGGAGACATCCAGAAGTACCAAACCACAGGGCAGAAATGACCACAAGGTTGTCTCAGCGTGTGGCCTGAGACAGCCTCACAGCGCCTCCCTGATCTACCACGGGCAGGGACAGTGGAAGAAGCTTCCTGAGCCACCGGGGGTAGCATGGAGTCAGGACAAGTGCTACAAATCCCCACCAAAAGTCCCACAGCCCACTGTGCCACACCATCGCTGAATGGTCCCATTCTTCTGAGAGGGGCCCTAGAATCGTCTGACAGGTAGCCCGAGCTGAAGGAGCCTTACTGGCAGCAACAGGGGATGACTGCTCTGTGACACGACTGACCTGTGACCAGAGACCAGACAGGACATTGCACTGGACATCAGTGAGGGGGGTGGTCCCCCAGACCAGAGCTCCACTCCACGGTGTGAGTGTTGATGCCTGTTAACCCGGTGGGGAAGGCAGAGAAGACCCAGTAGCCTGAGATGAAGTGTCTATCACCTGGAGGTGAGGGGGCTTGGCTCTAAAATTAGGTTCCTTTACAGGCGTGGAGCGTACAGGCTCAGAACATAGGATCTGGAGCTAAATGCAAATCCCCAAGTTCGTCATTTACTACAGGTGTAACCTTGGGAAAGTTAACTAACTTCTTGGTGTTTTAGTCTCTCGTCTCTATAATAGGGATCATAATAATCGTGCTGACTTCCTTGCACGTGAGTTTTTTGCATGTGACAATTTAATGATTTAACACATGTAAACCACCTAGGTCTACCAGGTGTTCAAAAGCTGTTTGCTACTGTTATCATGGTGGCTACCTTAAAACAAGGCACCAGGTTTCGCACACCTCAATCTGTGCTCCGTGATTCACAGAAGATCCTTGTGGGTCTTTCTGGAATTTCTATCATGTTTTAGGAGGCACACATCTGTACCATAGACTGATAAAGCCATCAGATAAGATCTATGACCAAAGTTCTAAGACAATTGATGTTCTGATGTAAGGCAGGTGCTCTGAGGCTATGTTGGGGTCAGAAATATCAGGTGACTGTGATGAGACAGAGTGTAAAGAGAACTTGAGAACGTTCCGATTTCCTGGGCAGACACAGGGGAGCTTAGAGGGGAGGACGGGATGGAAGGAGGGAGATATAAAGTAGAAAGAAAACTGATATAGCGCTCTGACATGACTGAGATCTCTGAGTCTCAGCTGAAGACGCCAAAAAGGAAGGTGCTTGAAAAGTAGAATTAACAGCCCCTAACTAGTCTCTTAATTTCTATAAAAGTGAAAACTCTTCCTAAAGATGAAGGAAGGCTGATGATGGTACATTGGCTCTGAAATCTGAAAAAGCCAAAGCAGCGTGCCACTTAATGAGCAGCACGTGGATGGTCTGGAGCACGTGCAGAAGAGATCACCAGATTCACAGCCCTTCTGAGCCCCAGAGGGGGATACTGTTAGCATGTTATTCAGAGCTTAGGGTCATGTGATCTTCCTACTTCCATTATGAGAAAGATGGCCATTTCATTCCAGATGGAGCCTATGGAGACAATCCCAATCTACTCATGTGGAAACGAGGTGGATTACATAGCACACCTGGACATTAGACGCAACCCTGGGAGAAAGAGTGGGGACCCCAAATTACTGAGCTTAAGTTTATTGCACCCCACGCTCATGAGAGAATTAAAGATCAGTTACAGGAAAACAAGAAAAGTGTATTCTGACTCACATGAATTTGAGGTAATTGAGATTTTTACCTGCTGAGGAGTGTGTTTTCTCTACTCCATGCACTAATCATAAGATAAAATCTAAAATGATTATTGGGATGTAAAGTGCTGTGCACAGTTTTTGAGACTTTTCCCTGTTATTTACCTTACTATCTTCCATTCATCCTTCTAAACCTGGCACTACGTTTATATCTTTAGTGAATTCTTTTCATTCATCCAATTTTATAATTGTCCCTGTGCCATTTCTTTTTTTTTCTTTTCCTTTTTTTTTTTGAGGAGGACTGGCCCTGAGCTAACATCCATGCCCATCTTCCTCTATTTTATATGTGGGACGCTTGCCACAGCATAGTGTGCCAAGCAGTGCCATGTCCGCACCTGGGATCCAAACCGGCAAACCCCAGGCTGCCGAAGCGGAACGTGTGCACTTAACCGTTGTGCCACTGGGCTGGCCCCTAGACATTTCTTGCTTTCTACTTTTTCCATGTCTTAATTCTGGCTCGAAGCACATTGCATTGTTATTATTGTCTATATCTCTGTCTCATATCACACGGAGACCCCCAAGGGGCAGGAGATGTTTCCTGTTTATTTTTGTATCATCAAGACCCTGATATGAATAGATGCTCAATAAATAAACAAATATAAATGTTGATACATGAAATTGGACTGCAAGTGGATTTATACACGTCTTCAGAGGACTTCCACTCCCTGAATCTTCTGATTACTGAAGCATCTTTGCCTTGATCCTCATCTTAAAGAAAACACTCTCAGATTTCACCATTGAGTATATCATATGCGACAGGGCCTTTAGTTGAGACATCGATGTGTACAAAAGATCTCTTGTACTTTTACTTTGCTAAACTAATGAGTAAATGTTGAATTGTATCAAATGCTTGTTTGCATTCCACAGATGATTATAAATTCAGATCTGTTAAAATGGTGAATTATATTTGATTTTCTCGTGTTAAAGCAAACTTTCATTCTTTGCATAGACTGCAATCATGATGTGTCATCTCTTTATGTATTGCTGGGTCTGGTTTGTAAAAGATTTGTTAAGGAGTTTTGCATCTTGGTTCATGGGTTGGAGTGTCCTTTCACTTTTCTTTTTCACATGGCTCTTGTTGGGGTTTAGATGGGGACCATTCTACATCACAATAGAAATTGTAAGGGAAGATTATTAAACATAAGCTTCTTCTCACTGTTCACAGCCTGCACTACAGGAACTCCTGTGCAGATGACTGGCTGTGGGATTTGGCTGTGCTTCCTGGGGCTTTTGTCCTTTACTCCCCAGACAGTCTTGCCCAAGGAGGAGGCGAGTAGTAAAGGTAACTAATAAATATCAAATCACCCACATCTCAGTAACTTTGACAAAGAGGACAATCCCTTGTATCAGGTTCAGGGAATAAAAGATGTTTGATACATTTTAAGGCAAGAAATCTTTGTGTCAAAAGAGATTTACTTGATGTTAAATTCTTATTGGATTTAGAAAATTGTTTCCAATTATATTCTAAAGAATAAGAATAAAATGACAATAATAGTTAAGATCTATTGAGCACTTAAATTGAATATATAATTATTTCATATGTTCAGAGCTCAAAATTAAAATGGACCTGTGAAGGGCATGGAGGAAACATCTGGTAACTCTAACACAGATATTCAGTTTAAAAGACCTTTTCTCTCCTTTCAGGAATATAAAACTGCTGTATTTTGTGTGATTGACAAAGGGCAGAACTTCTCCAACTGTTTACCTGTTCACAGTGGCGTCATGAGCAGCCGCTATTCACTCCCGCAGCGGAGCAGCTCCTCTACGAGAACGTGACTGGATCCTGTGTGAAAACTCCCTACTGGTCCAGACCCCGGGTCCTTCTGTACGGGGGGTTTTCGGCTTGGGCGCTGTGCTGGCCATGTTGGGAAACCTTCTGGTGATGATTTCCATCCTTCACTTCCAGCAGCTGCACTCTCCAACCAACTTTCTCCTCGCCTCTCTGGCCTGCGCTGACTTCCTGGTGGGGGTCACTGTGATGCCCTTCAGCATGGTCAGGTCCGTGGAGAGCTGCTGGTACTTTGGAGCCAGATTCTGTGCCCTCCACAGTTGCTGTGATGCGGCATTTTGTTACTCTTCTCTCTTCCACTTGTGCTGCATCTCCATCGACAGGTACATTGCTGTCACTGACCCTCTGGTCTATCCCGCCAAGTTCACGGCGTCTGTGTCAGGGATGTGCGTCAGCATCTCCTGGATCCTGCCCCTTGTCTACAGCGGTGCCGTGTTCAACACAGGTGCCCCTGAGAGGGGATGGAGGAACTAAAAGGGCGCTCAGCTGCGTAGGTGGTAGTCAGCTTGTTATAAATCAATTTTGGATTTTGATTGGTTTTCTATTACTTTTCACACCTACTCTGTTATGACGATTCTGTACAGTAGTATTTTTCTTGTAGCTAGAAAAGAGGCTAAAAAGATTGAAAATCTTAGTAGCAAATAAGAGGGATTCTCAGGGACATACAAGACCAGGGTGGCAAAGAGAGAAAGAAGAGCAGCTAAAACCCTGCGCGTATGCTGGCAGCATTTTGATCTCATGGTTCCCGTATGTGATTGATTCATTCACTGATTCCTGTCTGGGTTTTATAACCTTCATATGTTTATGAGACGTTTGCTGGCTCAGTTATTATAACTCTGCTCTAAATCTTTTGATTTATGCTTTATTTTCCCGTTGGTTTAGGAGAGCAATAAAACATTAATTAACTGGCCGAGTACTAAAATACAGTTCATCAACCATAAATTTACTTTCGAAAGAGCCCTAATTATCAAATTGAGGGATTTGGTGATATTCTGGGAATTTCCCAGCAGCTGTGACATGAAATACACGGCATGAAAATGTCCATCAAATGGGGGAGGAGAAATGTTACCTCAGTTTCGGCAGCATGACCTCATGCTTTCCTTTCTTGGTGAAGTGAGCATCTTTACCCATTTGACAGAAATGTATTTACCAAATAATGGTTGACATGAGGTTCATATTTTCTAGATTCCTCAAACCTGGGCTGTCCCCTGCTCTGTCTGTCATTTTCCTCTTCTGGGCTTCGTTTCCAGGTCCCTTTCTGTCCCTGTCAGAGGCTCCTGTTCCCTGTTCCCTGGGAAGGTCTGTGTCCCCGTCTCTCTCTGGACTCGGTTAATTCTGCCCTCATGTCAGCAGCTGGTGTCCTGGGGTCCCGTCTTTCTGGGTCCTGAGAGCTCTCTGAGCCTCATCCAGCAGCTTTTCAGACGCGGGGCATGATTCCCATTATATAATTGGGGAGATCTTGTAAATGTGGGGATAACTGTGAGCAGATGGTGCAATTTCCACAGTAGTCATTGTCCTTTCCTGTGGCTGTTCCCTCATTTCATGAGGTGTGTTGTTTTACCTTGATGCAGGAAATTTTCTGTCACTTTTTTTCTGTAAACACTGTCCAGAGTTTGTATGTTGTTGATGACAAAAATAATAATGTATAGTAAATTGTGGGAAAAGGATGGATTATTCTGGATTTGGTGCTATGGTGTACAGTGTTGTGGAAAAATACGTTCAGTGTCTTGCCCCCTATCATTCATAAAATCAAAACTAATTTTTCCAGATGTTAAAAACTAGATGAAAATATTTCTTTTATAATTTTTCATTAGAAGAATCATGACGGAAAACCCATATAGATTCATGCATTCAGTTTAAATTTTTTAAAATCGAAAGAAAACAAAGCCTAGTTAAGGAAAAAAAGTCAAACTTGGGAAACTACTGGCAGCATAGATGATAGAGAGAGGGTTAAAAGATTCAAAAATATGAAGGCCTTTTACAAAACAATAAGACACAGATAAACACCCCACTAGACAAATGGACAGGCAGTTTCACAGAGAAAAAGTAGAAATGGCAAATAAATACATTAAAATGCAAATTCACAAATAATCAAAAGTGCTAATAAAATTGTGATAGAGTTTCATATATCAAATTGGCAAATATTAGAAGGACCAGTAATACCTGAGGTTAATTGGAGTTTGGGAAAACGAGCACATTCTTGAAAGCTGAGCACTCTCTCATACGTCTCCAGTGATTACAGTTGTTTCTCCTTTCTGAAGGGAATCAAGATTTTTATAAAAATTTAAATCATACATGTCATTTGACTTTGTAGTTCCATTTCTAGCAAGTAATCCTGAGAAAAGAGTCAGACAAGAAGGCAAACGTGACAGAGATATTCTTAATATAACTCAATTACTAGCTGGAAAGTGGCTAGGTCAATATGGGATAAATTAAATAAGCTATGCTTCATCTATGTAATGGAATGTTATGAAGCCATTAAAAAGCACTACCAGTTTCTGCATAGATTGACATGGATAGACAACCACTATATATTTTTTGACCAGGAACAACAAAATCAGAAAACTCTAACCCATATTATAAAACAGTATATGTCATATGGCCCCCATGTATTTACACTTCTATATGCTTCTACAAAGTGTAATCTTATGTACAATGGACAGTGTGTGTGTGTGGGCAGGGTTTACTTTGCCATTTATCTGCATCATTTGAAACTTTATGATGAAATTAACATCAAAATTAATATTAACATTTCACGTCTCTCTCTTCTACTTGAGTATTGAGTTAGTTTGTCAGTTTGTTTGCTTGTTTTAATTTAATGAGACTATCTTTTGTGTATGTGTCCCCAGTATAAATCTTTTATTACCTCGAATGAAATTAATTGTAGCTGCCTTAGTATATTTGGGGAAGTACATTGAAGTATCTTAGGAATTGCGTCTCAGTCTTATGAAAGTAGTTGACTATGTTATGCAGCATGTCTTTAAGATCCTCCAACTCCTCCTTCACTAAGTGTTAATTCTGTGCTGCTTTGTGGGTTCTTGTCAAAACGTTAAATCTGATCCCACTTTACCTCCCTTCCTTGAGATCCATTGATCACGCCCTCAAGACCCATTCCCATGTATGTTCCTTAGGTTTCTGCTACTATAGACGGGCAAAATCATGGATTCTTCTCTTTGGTGTTGTATGGCCTCATGGGTCACATTTTGTAAGCCATCCTTTGGGACCTGCTGGGACCTGAGTCTGGTTATAAGTCTAGATGCCAGGAAAGGTGTTAGGGGAGCTCCTGAGGAGGGTGAGGGGTGAGCTGTAAGGCAATGACCTGAGGAGAGGCCATTGTAGCTTAGACAAGGGGAGAGTGAGCTCCTCAGGCAGCGGTGGAAGGGCTGTCTCCACTGGCAGAGAAGACTTGACAGAGTTTAGCAGTTGGAGGCAACCTGTTTCATCAGGACCTGCCTCTCTGTCACCATCCTAATTTTTAGAATCCATTTCCTTTGCAATCAATGCCAGAATTTTAACAAAAGATCCCCTGGGAGTTTGAGAATTCAGTTTGCGCTGTAAGTCCACCAGCTGCAGAACTAGGCTTGGGGTTTGGTTCCCAGAAACTCAGTCCTGTGGCTCAAGAGATAAGGGCTCTTTCAAGGCATTCGTTGAAGCTTTCAGTCCCTTACATGGACCTTGAGCTGGAATTAAAGCCTCTAGGGTCATCAGTTTCTTTCCCCAGGTTCTCCAGAGCAGTTAGAAGAAACTAACCAGCCCACTACACTCCCCATTTTTACTAAAACGTTGTATGGCAGCAAGTACTTGGTCACCCAGAGGTTTTCTCCTGTAGGCACTTGATTCCAGACACCTACAGAGAACAGTGTGACTAAATGTTTTTCCACTGTAGCCCATGGCTGCCAGGTCCCTCTCTACACGGAAAACAGGGTCATTAATGCCTTCAAATATAATTATATCTGATACCCAATTCAGGAATCCCAGAATCTATTCAGAGAACTTATCTTAAGATTCAGTTCCTTGCGACACAGTTATTTGCCATTGTTAGATGTCCCTCCTTCTTTCTTAAAGTATGGTTTCCTGTGACTTCTATATTGTCTGATATTTATATCGCCACAACAGCTCTCTTATGCTGATTATTTCCAAGTATATCTTTTCCCATTCTTTTTTATTTCAATCTGTCTGTGTCTTTGTACTTGATTAACAAATAACAAGCAATAGGATGTACTGGAGTATATGAGGAAGCCATTTGGGGTAAAACTAATGCAGCCTGACTTTGTTTTTCCAAAAGGGCCTGACATGCCCTGTTGATCATGCTTTGTATATCTGCTTTAAATATTTACCATGTCCCAAAGATAAGAACATTACCCATAAAGATAAGAATATAACTTCCCCCACATTGGCATTTCTTTAAGGATAAAAATCTTTCCCTAAACTAAGCATTATTTGCTGACCTGCTGTGCTCACCTCATGACCATCCACCTCCAACTAGCCACCTGCTGTGTTCACTGAATAGCTGTGCTGGCAAAGCAATCTTGAGACTATTGTGAAAGGGACACTGCTATCATATGTGATGCATGCTTTTTGATGGTATATAACCACCCTGTACACCCCTACTTCTTTGGAGTGCTCCCTTCCTTTGTGAAAGGACTCCCTCGGGCTATACGGTCCTCAGGGTTGGCTCATAAGAATGCACCCCAATTTTGATTTATACATTGGTTATGGATTATATGCATCAACATGCTTAAAATTTGTCTCTTATGGGAAGCATATAGTTGAAATTTGCTTTTTTTATGCAATCTGACAATTTCTGTCTATTAAATGGAAGTTCAATCAATTTATATCTGATGTGATATTTTTATGTATTTGAGTTTAATTCTTTTATCTTGATATTTTCTTCTCATTTATTCCTTTTTATTGGTTTCTCTGTTGCTCCTTTCTTATCTTACTTTTTGCTAAAATGACATTTTTAGTTTCCATTTCTTTCTTCTCCTAGCTTCTTAACCATGGAGAGTTATAATATATATATAGTTTAGAAGACTTAACATTATTAAGATGTCCAAGCCTTCAAAGTTACCAGGAAAATATAGCAATCTTACATACGTAAGCAGTTATTTGCAGAGTATCTAAATTCATAAACCATAAAGGACAAAAGTGAAAGGAGAAATGAACAAGTATATTCTTCTGAGGAGATATTTGAGTTCCTCTCCCCATAGTTGTTTTATGGATTCAGGACTTTTTCCCCCAGAAATTGACAAGGTGATTCTAAAAGTTATATGAAAAGTAAGACATAGAATGGCCAAACAATTCTGGAAAGGAAAACAAAGTGCAATGCTTACACAACCTGGCTTTACTACTGACTATGCAAAGTTTCACTCGACAGTAAGATATTGGCTTAAGTATAGATACATATATCAACAGAATAGAATAGATAGTCCAAAAGTAGACTCACACACATGTGGGTGATTGGTTTTTGACAAAGAACACACATCATTCACCAAAGAAAGAATAGACATTTCAAGAAATGCTGCTGGTGTTACCACACAAAGGGCACGATCTGCTCGCCACAAGACAAAAGCCAGTCGTCAAGAGGCAAGACGGTGGCAGAGAAAGGGCATTTTATTACAGCTTGCTAGCAAGAGGGAAGATGGCCGACTAATGTCCAAAAGAACCATCTTAAGGGGGCACAGAATCTTGAAGCAGTTATTTGGCCAGTGGGTTACAGGGGAGGGGTTAGGAATGTTGACACTCTGGTGTTACAGACTGGGAGTCAGCACACCAGATCTTTCAGTTTTCATTGATGATGGCTATCGCCATAGACTCTCTGTTTGGGGGGGTCATCACATTCCTAAGGAACTTGAAAGAACAAAGTTATTGTCTTATCACAGCTGGGAGGTATATGTACTAGCAGGGGTCATAAACTCTAGAGAACAGATGGATCTCCTGGAGGGTGCAAATCCAGTTGGGTTAGTTAGTCAGAAGTCATTCAAAGTTAGGACACGGTCTCTTTCCTCAATATGGCTTCCCTTATGTCAACCTTGTGTTGAGCCGGTTTCAATTCAATTGTTGAATAGCCATATACCACTACTAATAAACCTCAGACCCTTCCTCACAACATACTTAAAATTAATATGACATGAATCATAAAAATAAACATTAGAAGTAAAATTATAAAAATTCTAGAAGGAACAGGGAAGAAAATAGTTGTGACATCGTGTAGGCAAAATTTCTTAGACAAGAAACAAAGGCACTAACTGTAAAAACATGATAAGTTGAACTTCATCAAAATTATAACCTCCTATCTTCAAAAAACACTCTCAAGAAAATGAAAAGTTGAACTTCATGATATGTAATTAAAAAGGACTTGTAGCCAGTCAACTCAGTAACAAGAAAACAATTAAAAATGGGCAAAAATGTTAATAGACCCATTCAACAAACTGGATACAGTATTAGCCAGTAATAACATGAACAGATTCTCAACATCACCATTCATTAAATGAAAAACATGAGATACCACTACACACCAACTAGCATGGTTAAACTAAAAGAAATGACAGCAGCCAGTGTGGAAGAGGACTTGAAGCCATTGGAACCCTCACAGATCACTGGTGGGAGTACAAAATGGTGTATTTACTTTAGAACACAGTTTGTAGTTGGCTTGTATGGTTAAACATACACTTCCCATGTGGTCCAGCAATTCTTCTTGTTTGGCTTGTTAGTGCCCTTGAGTGGATTCCAACTCCTGCCATCTCTGTGGACAGGAAAACGGAGCCCTGATGAGTTTTTGTTCCATCCTCTCACTGTCCAGCGCTCTATCAGTACTCCAGTGTTTTTCCATTTCCAAAATGGGTGGCCGAGTCTGGAAGTTCTGCTGAAAGCACAGTGACCATGGCAGCTATATGTTGCTGTGATGCTGAAAGCTGCACACAGCTGCCAGTGTAACCACGGACAGATGGATGGTGTGGATCCCTGATGGGAACATGAACCTGGGCCATGGTGTTGAGAGCACTGGATCTTAACCACTAGCACCAGGGCTCCAGCAACTCTACTCTTAGGTATTTACCTAAAAGAAGTGAAAACACATATCTATGCAAAGAACTGTATATGAATGCTCATAGCAACACTACTACTAACAGCCTCAAAATGAACACAGTCCAAACGTCTATCAACAGGCATATGAATAAAGTAATTGTGGTGTATTCATACAATGGACTGCTATTTAGCAATAACAGGAATGAATTGCTAATATATTCAAATACGGGTGAAACTCACAGACATTGATCTGAGTGAAAGAAGCTGGACACTGGAGAGCACATACCGTGTGATTCTTTTCACATGTCGTTTCTAGACCAGGGAAGCCCATCTGCAGCCACAGAAGGGAGATCAGTGGTTGCCTCGGGTAGGAGAAGGGAGATGTGGGGAGAGATGGCTAGTACTTCTGTGTAAAGGGCACCAGGAAGACTGTTGGGTGTTGGAAATATCTACATCTTGTCTGCGGTGGTGGTGACGGGGGTGGATACACTGATCACAAGTGATCAGCCTGTCACTTTAAAAGTGTGAACTTTTCAAATATAAATTACACCTCAATATCAAAAAGCTGATTTTTAAATATGACCAGAAGTCATTCATCAGAAAAATCTTTTTCAAAGTCTGAGCTGAGTTCAGTTCGAGAGCTTTAAGAGGAAGGGAAATTTGCCAATGATTAAACAGTCTATAACACAGAAATCTCCACATTCCAAAGATCCTTCCTTTGTATTGCTTCTTTAACATCTTCCCCACAGTTCCCACTCAGAAACAAACCAAAAAACAAAAAACCTTAGCAGGAACTACCTTTTATTTGTACTTAACATTTCCTTTGTTTTCCATGAGGAAAACATCTTGCACTCACTTCACCCACGTTTCCAAATCAGAATTATTAAAACTAAATCTGAAACGTTCAAGATTTACTTTACTTTACTTTACTGAAAGAGTTTTAGTGAGATCAAACAGGAATCGTAAATAAATAGTTCTTACAAAAAAATGAAAATGCAATCTCTGATAATTAGTAAGAATAAACAATGTGGCTTTAGAATTCTGGACAAAGGTCTTACAGACAGGCTTGATTTCCATTTCTATTGCATAAAAAGGTCAAATGTTGTCAAAAAATTAGAAGGGTATAAACTTATTTTTAGCATAAACATAATCATTATTTCAAAGTTTCTTTCTTTCACAACTTGCACTATGGGGATTCAGTCTTAAGCGCTTTGCGTATGTGGAATTATTTAGCTAATTTCCTGAGGGTACAGAGTGTTTTCTTCACTCTGATAAATTAGGAAAAGAGCGCTAATAAATTGTGGCACTCAAGCATTCATCGCATAACAGCTCCTTAAAGACAAGCGCTTCTCAGATGTGAAGAACTAGGTAATGTGAAGGAAGATATGTTTTTTAACTTAAATAAATAGCATTTTATGTAATGATGCAATTTAACTGCTTATTCATCCGGAAGTGAATTATTTCGTGAGATGAGGATATGAATCACTTTCTAAACAAGAAAATAAGGATTTGCACTTACAAAAGAAATAGGGACAGAACGTATTGGCAACTAGTGACAAATTGTATATATCTTTTTCTTTTAAGGACTTTGAAAGCCTGAATGACAGCGTTGGCCCTAGAGGATGACAGCTTCTCCAGGTATCAGAACAGAGACTCCCGAGCAGGGAGTGGCCTCTCCTGCGGCTGCGCAGCTCTGCTACGAGAACCTGAATGGATCCTGCATCAGGACCCCCTACTCCCCAGGCCCCCGCCTGGCTCTGTACGCAGTCTTCGGCTTCGGAGCTGTGCTGGCTGTATTCGGAAACCTCCTGGTGATGATTTCCATCCTTCACTTCCAGCAGCTGCACTCTCCAGCCAACTTTCTCCTCGCCTCTCTGGCCTGCGCTGACTTCCTGGTGGGGGTCACTGTGATGCCCTTCAGTATGGTCAGGTCCGTGGAGAGCTGCTGGTACTTTGGGCGGACTTACTGTACGTTGCACTCTTGTTTCGAAGGGTCATTCTGTTATGCCTCCATCTACCACTTGTGTTTTATTTCTCTCGATAGATACATTGCGGTCACGGACCCTCTGGTCTATCCAACCAGGTTCACTGCCTCTGTCTCTGGCATGTGCATTGCCTTCTCCTGGCTCCTGTCTGTTATTTTTTCTTCTTCCCTTCTTGGCACAGGTGCAAATGAAGCTGGGCTGGAGGAGCTAGTCAGTGCTCTCACCTGTGTGGGAGGCTGTCAGATTGCAGTGAATCAAAACTGGGTACTGGTCAATTTTCTATTATTTTTGATTCCCACTCTGGTGATGATAATGCTTTACTCCAAGATTTTCCTCATCGCTAAACAATAGGCTAGAAAGATTGAAAGTCTGAGCAACAAGACTTCGGGATCATCAGACAGCTACAGAGACAGAGTGGCCAAGAGGGAGAGAAAAGCAGCAAAGACCCTGGGATTCGCCGTGACAGCGTTTCTGATCTCATGGCTGCCCTACTTCATTGACTCGGTCATCGATGCCTTCCTAGGTTTCATCACGCCCACGTATATGTATGAGATACTGGTTTGGGTTGCTTACTATAACTCAGCAATGAACCCCTTGATTTATGCTTTCTTTTATCCTTGGTTTCGAAAAGCTATCAAACTCATTGTCACTGGCAAAGTCTTGAGAGAGAATTCCTCAACAATAAATGTGTTTTCTGAGTAGGTTCTGCTTTTATATTGGGAAAATTGAAAATAAATTCACGTTGGATGCATAATGGGGAGAAAAAAATGTGCAAATTCTTTTATGTAAAACAATTGAATTATGCTTCAACTCCTAGCCAAATGTTTAAACCAGGTTCAAAGTTCTTTGCTAAATGTAATATCAGAATCTGACTGTAATGGATACAGCACCACCTTGGAGCCAGAAAGAACTGGACTGCAATACCAACTCTGGTATTTCACACTGTGATCTTGGGCTGCTTAATTCTCTGATCCTCAGTGGATTTCTTGGTTAATAACACCTCCCTTGCAGTGTTCTTGAGAAGTTTAAAAGAATACATATAAAGGATCTAGTTGATTTTTCTCTAAACCCTGCCTTTTATTACTTTATACTAGTTTAATCCCTGGCCATATGTTCTCTCCATTCCTTTATAATATTTTTCTGTTAAAATGTAAATGCAGCTAAGAGATACTTAGAGAGGTGGTGGCTCCTGGCTCAGCAAGGGCAAAGGAGGGAGTCTGCACCGTCTGAGCTTCAGATTTCCAAGTGCAAAAACGTGATGTCAGAGTCAGGGAAAATCAGTCAAGAGATAGATTTGTTAACTACATTATCAATTCAATTATTTACAAGGGGAAAGAGAATTGGTGTCATAAATAAGACTACTCATTCATTCAGTCTGTGCGCTTCTTCCTGGCGAGTAAGGCTGCTCATAAAGTGACATTAGAGTTCAGTTAGCATGTTTAAAGCAAGGGCTTTAAGATGTCATTCATTGTTGTACTTTATCTTAAGTTAACTTATAATTGACTCACTTAAATTGTGCATTGTTCCAAAAATTATTTACAAGAGCTTTCAATGATACACTTGAAAGCCTAAATGAAAAATGTTTTCATGTGAAAGGGGTGATTGGGCATGTGTGTATGGTGACGGAGGGTAGTTAGTCTTTGGCTGGTGAACATGATGTAGTCTACACAGAAATCGAAATATAATGATGCACGCTCGAAATTTATATAATGTTACAAACCAGTGTTACCTCAGTGGAAACAAATGTGTTGAGAACCAGCCCTAATTGCCTAGTGGTTGAAGTTCAGCTCCCTCAACACTTTGGAGGCCTGGGTTTGTTTCCTGGTCACAGAATCGCACCACCTGTCTGTCACTTGCCATGCTGTGGTGGTGGCTCACATAGAAGAACTAGAAGGATTTGCAACTAGATATACAACCATGTACTGGGGATTTGGGGAGAAAACAAAGAAGAGAGGAAGACTGCCAACAGACCTTAGCTCAGAGCAAATCTTCCCCTGCAAAAAAGGGAAAGTGTTCAAACAAATAAACTAAAATGAAGGGCTTAAAATGATGACAAGACAAAGGCTGGACAGTGCATTTCCTTATGACCCACAAACTAGGTTCCAAAGCAAAAAAGGGAAACTGAATTAGTTATACAATTCACATTGAAGAAACCCAGCCCATCATTTCAGAGAACTGTTCTTGGTGCTAAGACTGGTGGATGCTGTTTGTCCCAAGAACAATGTAAATAAATTACTTGATTCTATTCTAGCTTCAGTTTTGTCACAATCAGATATTAAGATTTTAAAATCAGATTATCATATTTTGGTGCAAAAGTTAATAGGTATCAAAAAAATGTTCCTATTTTTCTCTAATTTCTAGCTTGGTGTAAATCAGCATTCTGTATTAGACATCATTTCTGACTATTGTCATACAAATGCTTCGAACTGGTAAACCTGTCCTGAGAGAGTGTATTATTTCTGGTCACGCTGTTTTTGTGAGGAACTCTCATGTCTTTATTTGATGATTAAAGATGATGCAGATGATTAAGATGGACTAGACTGCTTAGCATCAGTTTCCCACACTTCTTCTGTTCTAACACTAAATATCATCAATTCATTTTGATTCTAGTGGTTTCAGTATAGTGACTTTTTTCTAATCGTGTTCCACAAGCTATAGAATAAACATATTGTCTCATTTTAAAGATAAAGAAGCTAAGACCAAAGTGTTTAAGTAATCTTGTGAATATCACAAAGCTTCTGGATTCACGTAAGTACTTCTAACATCTAGTTCAATACATTGACACTTGTCTTTCCTTTTTTTTTTAGCAGCCTTTCAAATACTTTAGACAAATCATCTACTTTTGCCACTTCCTTTCCTAGATCAACGTACCATTCTATCTATTTTTATAAATGCTTGAAAACTTTCATTATGAAGACACAGTCTCCTGCCCTCATTATTCTCTTCTGTGAATACGCTGTTTGTGTGGGGACCAGTCTGCAGCCTTTGCTTCAGTGAACATTTATTGAGTTCTTCTGGTATGCAATACATGAGATTTGGAACAGGATAAAACAATAAAAACAACATAAACCTAATAAAGTTTTATCTAAGTTACAGAAAACTCAAGTTGTTAAAGCCGTTTGAAACACAAGATGTTTGTGCAAATTATTTTAAAGGAAAAGTTCAATCATCATAAAGAAAAGTATAAACAAAGTTCTTTAGGGAGATGGGGACATTAGAGGGAGTAATTGAATGCTCTGATATAACATTTTAATCTGTAGCTTTCCCCTCCTTCATATTTCTTCATTATTAAAATACTATTTGGTTGTACTAGATTTTTTCACCCTAAGCCTGAAAGGAGGGTCATTCGGATAACTGCGCCTTAACTACTAAGCGGGATTGGTTTGCATGGCAGACAAAATCATGATTTTGTTTTCAGCTGTTAATTCACTTGGTTCCTTTGCGCCTTTTCTCCACACAAATCACTTCCTCTCTCTTAAGCACTGTTGAGATTAGAAGTTTCACTGAACTTTTTTCCATGGATATTGTTAGTCCATCGTTATGAATAACAATATGATTATGTTTGCAAATTTTATGCACCTGCAGTGTATAAACATGCATGTATAAGCTCGTGTATTTAACATGACTTCATAAGGTTTCCTTTTAGTTTTCCATATACAACGATTAAAACAGTAGAGTCTGTAGATGAATTTCTGTGTATCCTCCTTTCTTAGGAACTCCTATGATCACTGAGTCTATGACATTACTTTCTGTTTTCTAATGATCTGTTGTGAATATTTGTTTCTCCAATAAAACTGTGCTACTCGAAAGAATGTCCCTTCTTGGTCATCTTTACACCTCCAGCTGGACCTTACACAGGACGAGGAAATAATGGATAATCAATAAGTGTTTACTGAATAAATAGAGTGTATTCCTTTAAATATAGAAATATGTGAATGTTTATATAAAATGTGCATGGTCATGTTAAGAAAATAATAGGCAGGATTTCTCTCAAGCTGTATTTGTAAGGACAGCTCTCACATATTTATGATATTTATCAACTAGCTTTGAAGGATTTTATAGAACTTCAATTATATTTAGAGGTTCAACTACATATAATTAGAATTCTGGTTCAAAAAAATCCCTCAAAACTTCAAAGCATTTCTCCACTGCCTTCTAGGACAAGTGTACTGGTAAGAAGCATGATGCCAGCACGATGTTCTTTCCTTTCTCTTGAGCTATCTACCTCCCTCTGGCCATTCTTCTAGGAACTTTGAAGATTTTCTTTTCATCCTTATCTGAATTTGTTTCCTGTATGTCTTTCATTTGTCCTCTTTGCACTTGGTAGACACTTTGAATTTGAAGCCTCAGATCTTTAACCCAGAAGAAACTTTCTCTACAATTACTTTTGATATTTTCTTCCTTTCACGCTTTCTGATTGCTCTCTCTGGGACTGAGAATTTCTCCCAGGCTCTATTGAAAAGAACAGTGCTTAGCTCTCTAGTATCCTTCTATTGTGGGTATTTTGGGGTGTGCTTTTCTCTACTCTAGTTTTTCAATCAATTGGATCCCATCTGATCTTTATCATTCAGATGGACTTTTTGGGGCATTTCAATGAGATTTCAGGAATAAGGTATGTTAAACTATGTGCTCTGTGATCTTGAAAGGGCTGGTCTTCATTCAGTTGGAATGTAACATTTCAACCATTCCAATTGCGAAAATGTTGAAATGTTTAGATACTGGTAGGTAAATACTATTGCCCTGAGTCCCCATGCGACCCCTTGCTACCTCCCCCCGCATCCTCCTCCCAAACTCCAGGGCTCCTCCTGATCCAGCAACTGAAGGATCAACGCGAGGCCAAGGAGGGCATCTCTGGGGCCTGCTCTGCCTCTCAGAATAGCATCCTTTCTGACTGGTCATTGGCCACATCTTGCCATACGGTTTTTAGTGTTTTGAAATATCAACCCTGAATATTGACCCAGAAACCAAGTGGTCACATTTTGAAGAGCACCTCATCAACCACAAAGTTATTTATGATCATGAAAGCTTAAATAGGGGAAATTTAAGAACGTATTCAAAATTATGAATTGATTGTTTAATTATTATTTACTTTCTAAGAAATGAACGAGAGCTCTTAAAATATATGATAGGATGTTGGAAGTATTCTTTATTCAGGAAAAGCATGAAGAAATGGGACTCCATCCATTTTCTTCATCCTCCGCTCTAGTCTGATTGGGAAGCATGGCTCATCAAATATGTCTCTAGATATGGGACAGTCTGCTTTTGGTGCTGTACAAACACAATGGTTTCACTAATTTCTCTACTCGTACAGGCACACCTGCTCTGTGGACTCTCCCTTCCCAATCTTTAGGAACGCTGTTGGCAGGTCTCATTGCCTTCTGCCCAACTTCCAAGATTTAAAATCCCAAATGAAAGTCCATTCTAATTCAGATTAAAACTTTAAAATCACAACCAGTTTAGCACTCTCCTCTTTCCTGCCCGAGTCAGTGCAATCCAGGCCTAGGTCTTTGGAACCTGGAGCAGGAGGGATGTAAGTCTATTTTTTAACTCTTCCTTACACCCTCCTTTCCTCCTTGTGGACCCACCCAGCATCCAGGGTGGAGCAGGAATGGAATAAGGAGAAGAGTAATAATGGAGGAAAAGTCTTTCTTCTGCCTGGTAGTGTCCTAGTCCTGATGGACAATGCCTGGAATGTGGCAGGCGTCCAAAGGTAGGCTCTGTGATGAGGTACATGTGTGACTCCTTTTGGGGGAAGTCTGTCCACTGTCCAGATCCCTGATGTGGGTGAGCCACTCCAGTAGGCCTCTTCCAACTCCTCCTCAGAGTCTGTCCATGACGGGAAATATCATAGGCTTTTACTTCTAAGTTCCCTTTGCCCAGGGGACTACTCCACTGAGGAAGATACTGGCAAGAGGATTCAAGCTTGATTCCCATTTAGATCTGCTTATTCAGTTGACTTGCTGACCTGCCCTGTGTCATGTTGAGCAGAGGAAAGTGGAATAGGAGAGAAATGGCTGGGAGAAAAAATGGTCTGGCAGGGAGACAAGCCTATGCTGTCACTGATTCAGGTGGCAAAGATGTGTGAGTTTCACATAGGCTAGAGGACGCGTGGAAACTGGTCAGGCTCAGTCCTTGTTGCAGGTCTTTCAGTTCAGACAAGTTGTGACACATCCACCAGGACTTGAGGGGGATGTTGGAGAGGTCAAACCAGCACTGATCACAAGCATCAGGCTCTTGGGGTTGGGAATGGCTCCTGCAGGGAAGCCTGAAGAACCCGGATGGGTACCGCCGGAGACAGACGTTATTGGGATGCTCATTACACAGAGGCCATGACCACCAAGCAAAGGTTACACGGAGACCAAATTTCGTATAAAATTATTTTGCTCCTTTTCTTCTACTCTATCCTTCTCCCTCTGGGATAGAATAGGAATGAGGGTTAGACAAAGAATGAAAAACCAGACAGGCCCCTTCCCTAAAACCAGGTTTTTTAAGATTAGACCCGGTGAGCACAGGGATACTCAATGAGATACAGATGGAAGTTTTAAGCTGGAGTAGACCGAGATGGAAATTGTAAACACTCAGAGTAACTAGACAGATGTGAGATCTACCTGCGATCTAACAAAGGGAAGAAGAAGGAAGATTTCCTAGAGCAAGTTTAGAGGCTGTGATCGCAGAAAACATCATTTCGTGTTGTTTCTCACCAGAAAGAGTTCCATAAGCAGTAAACACACATATCTAAGAAATATTTACTATACACAAGTGAATTATGTGATAAATCAAGACAAGAACTGATACAGTGTACAGAGTCCATTGACCTCCCCAGCTTCCAAGGACACTGTGCCTGGGCCCTACACAGAGAAATGTGTCTGGGCTTGGGGTCAAAAATGGCCACTTTGGCCCTGACTCTAAGGCACAAGTTACAAAGAAGATGTCCTGCGTCATGTTCCTTGTCTGGGTTGGCCACCCTGATGGGCACCTGACTGGACTTTAGAAACATCCCATCCATGGGAACAAAAAAGATAGAAGCACCCCATCCGTGGGAACAAGAAGAAATAACTCAAAGTATCCAAATGTCAGAAACCCTGAGTCAGAACCTAGAGAAACCTTAGGATAAAAGGGAGTCACAAGCATAGAACAATTGGGAGTCTCGCTGAGGAAAGGATGCTTTGCCTCAGACCCGGATAATCGGCACTCCCACCCGCTGTACAAACTATTGGGACTTCCCCGGCTGATTGTGGTGTGGGTGTTGTAAGTACCAATTTCTTGTTCCCCTTTATCATTGCTCCACATTCTGTTTCCCCTTATCAATAAACTTTGATTGCTTAAATAGCCAAGTAGCCTTGAAGTTACTTGTCACTCCTTGCCCTTTGTGGCTGCGGGCAGCATACAGTTATGCAATATCTTGAATTGCTTATACTGCTAACTAGGTATATTGATAGTGTGTTATCAGCCAACCACCGTTCAGTGACAGTTGAGCACTTTGACCCTGCTTTGTGTTCTTTACCTTTAGCCTCTAATCCAGGAAGACAAGAGTACAAAACATTTCTCTCCCCTTTCTCTCATTAACAAACTTCTGAGTTTGGGCAGTGGAGAGACCTCAGAGAATCATTAACACATCTTTCTCCCAACTCCAACATAGTGAAGAATGTCTCACACTCTCAGTCACTGGGGACATGGTTTGTTTAATTAACTTTTATTTTAGGAATATCTGTGAAGATCAGAACCTGTAAACTGATTGTCAAGTGCGGACATGAGACTGAAAACTTTAGATGATGCAAGACAGTCAAAGTTTGCCTCCAGATCCTGCCCTAGGTGTTAGAGTCCTAACCCCTGAGAAACGGGATTGCTGCCTAATCTTCACCTTTATCTGATGCAGGTGCGTTTACTCAGCATGGTCTAATGAGCACAACAGGAAGATCACGCACATGCAGGAAGTTTAGAGCCCTTAGGAGGAGCCTCCGATTTACGCGGCATCTCAGCACGGGGCTGGCTGCTCTCCATAGCCCATCCCCCAATATGAAAGTTCAAAATGACCTAGATTCTGCTAATAACTTTCAATGATGTAGCAAAAAAGAAAGCGGAAAAGTGCAGGACAACCCTTTTTTTTTTCTTCATAGACATTTCATGTCTCTTTCTCCGTGTGGTTGATTTCTTGGATGTCTGCTTACATCGGATCACGTCAGGACTATTATCACTCAGTATTACGTCGCTGTGCTTAATGCTTGGAGTTGACCAGATGCTGCCCTGTTTGTTTTGAGGGGTTTAATAAGGGCTTAGCTGCTAAAATACCATCTTTGTGATTAAAATACTGGTGGGTTACCACAGTGGGTCCTAGGAACTTGGGTTTCAGAAATAATAAAATTGGTTAAAACAACTTGGGAAAACAACAGATAATTACTAACTATTAACTTTGCCAACTAGGTACATGATAAAGAGCAGCAACAGCAGCATGACAACTTTAGGTACTTTGCCATAATTTCAGAAAAGCAAAGTACATTTTAATATCAAATGTATAGCAAAGACATCATTAAAACATAAAGGACAGTCCTGTAAATTGAATAACCTTCCCATCATGAGACGTTTGTCCCACTGTGCTTATTTCTTTCATTTTCCTCTGATCCATGAGAACTTCGCCCAGTCCAGCACCGATTCCTAGACTGGCACTTGGACACAACTGGGTTAGGATCCAAGACAACACTAAAGTGCATAAACACTGAGAAATGACTTTAGAAACATGTTTCCTTCTGTGTAGCTTCCATACCTGGACTCCTGGCCTTCACCTGAGAACTCTGCCTTCCAGCAGGCAGATGAGGAGGTGGGCCTCCTCCTGTGCCTCCTTGTTGTGTTACAGCATCTCCCTCCATCCTCCCTAAAACCCCCAGTGCCATCAGGTTGTACCACCTCTGCCCCTCTTCAGGACTGCCAATCACTGACCTGGGGTCCTCCCTCCCCCTTCACTTTAACTTGAATACCCAGCACTCTGCCACTGTCTCCAGTTCTACTCTCAATAGACACAAAACGCAAAACATAACACTTGCTATAAAATGTGCTTTAGAAATATTAACTCCAATAGTCATCATAACAACCCCATGAACAAGGAACTATTGTTATCCTGACTTCATGGCTGAGAATCCTGAGGCCTCAGGATAAGAGATTGGGCAGAGCTGGGTTCAAACCTAGGCAGACTGGGTCCAGAGTCCATGTTCTTGACCCTGTGCTGAGCTGCCTCTCGGTTCCTGGAAATCCTCTTCTTCATGCTTATCACCTCTGCCCACCTCAGTCTCTCACTCACGTAGTCATAACCAGGACTTGTAATTTACAGGCCACAACCTCTTCTCTGAAATCCTTGGGACTTCCAAAAATCAGAATGTTTTTATTTGGAAAGGCACATCCATTAGCTATTTTGAATATAGCAGTGAAGTAGGTGAATAAATTTCTAACCTAGGTGATTTATAATTAAGTAGCCTGAATGTGGCAAATTATTAAACAAACATGGCAGTAAATAGATAAGGTTATTATGACACTCAGTGCTTAACCAGTGCATTTGGGATACAGAATTGAATTTCTGTGCCCAAAAACTGATGATGCAAACTCTGGTCTTGGTGACCACCTGCTGATCTTCACAAAGGAGCTCACGTTCCTCTCTCTATTAGGTTCAATGGTAACTCTCCTCTCCTCACCCCATTCCCCCACCCCCCCCCCAGCAAAAGAAAGATACGTCCACCTCCTAACCCCTAGACCGAGACCTTCTTTGGGAAGAGAGTCTTTACAGATATAATTAAGTTGAGGTTCTTGAGATAAGATTACCCTCTGTTGCCTGGATGGGCCCTAAATCCAAGGCCAGTATCTGATGAAGTTCCATTTGTTTATTTTTTTCTTTTCTTTCTCTTGGAGTAGACATGGTATTCGAAAAGATCCTTCTAAGAACAAAGTCAAAGAGTGCACTGCCTGTATCTTCTTCAAGCAGTTGCATGGTTTCACATCTGAGCTTTAGTTCTTTAATAGATTTTGAGTTAACTTTTGTGTATAGTGAAAGATAATGGTCTACTTTCACTCTTCTGCATTTGACTGTCTAGTTTTCCCAGTACCGTTTATTGACAAGACTTTCCTTTCTTCATTATATGCTCTTGGTTCCTTTGTCGAACACTAGCTGTCCGTAGATGTGTGGTAATATTTCTGGGCTTTCAATTCTGTTCGACTTTCTGTGTGTCTGTTGTTGTGCCAGTACCATACTGTTTTGATTACTGTAGCTTTGCAGTATATTTTGAAGTCAGCAATTGTGATGCCTCCAACTTGTTCTTTTTTCTCAGGATTGCTTTAGCTGTTCAGGATCTTTTGTTGCCCCATATGAATTTTAGGATTCTTTGTTCTATTTCCATGAAGAATGTCATTGGGATTCTGATTGGGATTGCATTGGATCTGTAGATTGCTTTAGGAAGTATGGTCATTTTCACTATGTTTTTTCTTCCAATCCATGAGCACGGAATCTCTTGCCCTCAGGCCTGAGGGGCAGTCTTTTTACAATGTTGTAGTTAGGAGTTTTATTTCTCCTTCTCATTCCTCCATTGGGATTAGTCTTTGAAACTACTAGGTACATCTTATTTTCAATTCCCTTCCTATTTCCTACTTTTCTATGAAATATTTTGCTTCATTGTGTCTATTTTTTTGTTGGGTCTGAGTAGCTGAATCCTTAGTTGTGCAAACAAATTCTTATTAGTGGCTGTTTCTTTCTCTACCTCTAATTAATTAAACTCTTTCTGATTAATACATCAGCTCCTCAGTCTGACAGGTCACAAAGCATTGATTAGATGGCTGATTTTTTTTCCTGAGGATGCAGTCTAATTACTTGAATCAATTGGGGAGGCCCTCTGGTCTCTTGGTTCCATTTTGGATTGTTGGGTCCATCTCATGTTGCTATAGGGGTGGGGCTGGGCACCCTAGACTCCTTCCTTAATGATTGTCCTCTCTCAAGCCAAGGCTCAAAGCTCATCACTCTCAGCTTGTTTCGATTCTGTTGATTTCAGTTGCACTTTCTACACTTGTCACAAATGGGGCCCTGAAAGTTGTGGGGGACAGGTGAAAAGGAGAAACAATATGTATCCTGACTGAATATCCTGAGAATTAGCTCAGACAGAATAACTGAACGTTACAGCTGGTAGAAACTGGAAGATATCGAGCTCTTTGTTTATAAACTAATTTATGGAGGTGGAGGGTTCTGTCCATGTTCTTCCTGGAACAAGCTCCAGGCCTCCCCCCACCCCCCATCCCGCCACTTCCAGACCACAGCAAGGCTCTCATCTCTCTCTCTCTTTTGGGGGTACACTATTTCTACTGAGTTAAGTTTCCCTCTGCTAGGAAAGGTCTGAACACCCCATCGATTGTTCCACTCCTTTTCTATTTCCTTCTTCCTAGTGTATATTACCTGAAAATTCTTCAAATATTGAAACAGCATTTTTGCATTACCCCATTTGTAGGAACCACTCTGTCTACACTTGCTTCTCTCGGAGCTTACTGCGTCATCACTGGCTATTGTCACTCACCTTTATCATCCTTCTCACAATTTGTATTCATAGATCCATGTCTCTGTTTACTTGTTAAGGTTTCTTTCCCTCTTGAGACCGCAGGCTTCATGAGGAAAGACATCACATTGTTTTGTTCATTACTATGTAGCCAGCTCCTGGCATTCAATAAAAATGTATTGAATGGATGAATTAATGAATATATCTCAGAAAAATGGAGGGAGGTATAAAGTTATTTCTTTCCCCAAAACGGCTGTATCATGTGATACTCTTTTATTGCCAGGAACAATGGTTTTCACTGAGACAGGCCATTGAAGACCTTTGCCCCTCAGAGGACATTTGGCAATGTCTGGAGACACTTTGGTTTTTACATTGGGGGGATTTTACTGGAATCTACTGGCATCTAGTAGCAGGGGTGTGGTTAAAACACCCTTCAATGTACAGGACAGATCCCCACATCAAAGAGTTATCTGAACTCAGATGCCAATAATGATGACGTTGAGAAAGCCGGGCCTCAACCTTTGCCTGGGTGAGCAATTGACATTATTCTACAAAATCAGACTCTCAGAAAATATTAGGAATAATCTGAAAGATCATTGGGTTAAGAGTGTTAACTTTCTTAGTAGACCATTCCCTTACACCATGCACAAAAATCAACTCAAAATGGATTAAAGACTTGAATGTAAGACCCGAAACCATGAGACTTCTACAAGAAAACATAGGCAGTACGCTCTATGACATTGGTCTGAGCAGCATATTTTCAAGTCCCATGTCTGATCGGGCAAGGGAAACAAAAGAAAAAATGAACAAATGGGACTACATCAAACTAAAAAGTTTCTGCACAACAAAGGAAACCATCAACAAAACGAAAAGACAACCTAACAACTGGGAGAAGATATTTGCAAACCACATATCAGATAAGAACTCATACAGCTCAACAACAAAAAAACCCAACAATCCAATTAGAAAATGGGCAAAAGATCTGAACAGAGATTTCTCCAAAGAAGAAATACAGATGGCCAACAGGCACATGAAAAGATGCTCAACATCATTAGCTATCAGGGAAATGCAAATCAAAACTACAATGAGGTATCATCTCACTCTGGTCAGAATGGCTATAATTAACAAGACAGGAAACAACAAATGTTGGAGAGGATGTGGAGAGGTGGGAACCCTCGTACACTGCTGGTGGGAGTGCAAACTGGTGCAGCCACTATGGAAAGCAGTATGGAGTATCCTCAGAAAATTAAGGATAGATCTACCATATGATCCAGATATTCCACTGCTGGGTATTTATCCAAAGAACTTGAAAACACAAAGGCATAAAGATACTTGCACCCCTATGTTCATTGCGGCATTATACACAATAGCCAAGACTTGGAAGCAACCTAGGTGCCCATCAAGGGACGAATGGATAAAGAAGATATGGTATTTATACACGATGGAATACTACTCAGCCATAAGAAATGACGAAATCCAGCCATTTGTGACAACATGGATGGACCTTGAGGGTATTATGCTGAGTGAAATAAGTCAGAGGGAGAAAGTCAAATACCATATGATCTCACTCATAAGTAGAAGATAAAAACGACAAAAGAAACCCACATAGCATTGGAGATTGGACTGGTGGTTACCGTTGGGGAAGGCGGGAGGGGGGAGGGCAAACGGGGTGATTAGGGTCACATGTGAGGGGATGCACTATAATTAGTGTTTGGATGGTGAACATGATGTAATGTATCCAGAATTTGAAATATGATGTATATCCAAAAAAAATAAAAATTAAAAAAAAAAAGAGTGTTAACTTTCTTGATTAGGAATCAGATGGCCAGATGGATTAGTAATAATACCTATGGCACTTTATAACTTGAAAAGTGAGTTCACGAATATCGATAAGGTCCCGGCCCTGCAGTGGCAAGAGTCTTGAGCCCTTCTTTGAGGAAGCTGGGTAATGCTTTCCCTTGCTCTGCAGTGTGCCAACATTCCAGAGATGGGAAATTACCAAAAAATGTGTTCCCAGTTTCCAGTTTTCTGCTCAACATTTCTTATTTGACTTCTTTTAGCATTGGGAACAGAAAGTTCTATCACCTGGAACCACAAAGGTACAGTCAGAGGGGTCACTGTCCTTTTCTCATGTGGATGGAGAGAGCTTGCAGATGTGCTCTGAGCAACAAGGTCTGGAAAGGAGAATGGATCTGCTTCCTCCAGCACTGACAGTGGTGGTGCCTCAGACACGCTGGTGTGTCTGCATACCATGCCGTTTTTCAACTCTTTTGTGTAATGTAATTCCTCAATCTCAAGTTGTGCTCAATGTGTGCTTACATTTCTGCTTGTTGGTGGCCAGTGCAGATGCAAAAATGATTCTTAACAGGAGAGAAAAACCAAGTATTGACTCTCAATGCTTGTACCTAACTGTATCTCTGTAACCAAAATCCAGTAAGGTGGATTGAAAAAAGGGGAAAACTTCAAGTCTGCATACTAAGAAAAGAGAACTCATTGGCCCCAAAAAAGATAATGGCTCAGCTAATGTCATATAAAGACATGTTTTGTAGAATAACTTTCTTAATAATCACTATTGAAAATAATCTTCCAAGTTCACACCTTGAACTACAGGGATTCCATCTGGGGATTTTCCCATCGATGGCAAATATTTATCTGGAAGGAGTGCATGCTATAGGCAGTAACGCAGGTCAGATGACGTAGAGATAAAGCTAACAGGAGGTGATCCTTCAACTGTGTAATTCCTTCCCACATCAGTGCCTGTTGCAAAGAAGAACTCTGGAGGTAAAAAAGAAAAATTTATGTCTACGACTAAAAGGAAATTTTACCAAATTAAGGCAATCATGAATTAATTACTTGAAATTAACATCCAGTAATCTTGTATAATTTAATTTTTGTTCGATTTTATTTTGTTATAGAAAAACTTGAGATTTATAATAAAAATCTAAAATTGAAAAACCATTAGTAATAATATCTGATAATTTCCTCAGGTATCCTGGGGTACGTATGTTTTTTCCCCCAGGAATGTAGAAAATTAGAATCCTATGTTCTTTATAATAATCAAGAAGGAAAGAGTTCTCCAAATGTCAACAGCAGCATCATGAGTGACCACTGGTCCCCCCCTGCAGCGGAGCAGCTCTGCTATGAGAACGTGACTGGATCCTGTGTGAAAACTCCCTACTCGCCCGGACCCCGGGTCCTTCTGTACGGCGTCTTCGGCTTGGGCGCTGTGCTGGCTGTGTTGGGAAACCTTCTGGTGATGATTTCCATCCTTCACTTCAAGCAGCTGCACTCTCCAACCAACTTTCTCATTGCCTCTCTCGCCTGCGCTGACTTTCTGGTGGGGGTCGCTGTGATGCCCTTCAGCATGGTCAGGTCCGTGGAGAGCTGCTGGTACTTTGGGCGAAGCTTCTGCACTTTCCACACGTGCTGTGATGTGGCTTTTTGTTACTCTTCTCTCTTCCACTTGTGCTTCATCTCCATCGACAGGTACATTGCTGTCACTGACCCTCTGGTCTATCCCACCAAGTTCACGGTGTCTGTGTCAGGGATGTGCGTCAGCATCTCCTGGATCCTGCCCCTTGTCTACAGTGGTGCCGTGTTCTACACAGGTGCCTATGACGATGGGCTGGAGGAATTATCCAGTGCTGTCAACTGTGTAGGAGGCTGTCAGACAGTTGTAAATCAAAACTGGGTGTTGATAGATTTTCTATCCTTCTTTATACCTACGCTTGTTATGATAATTCTCTATAGTAATATTTTTCTGGTGGCTAGACAGCAGGCTAAAAAGATCGAAAGTACTGGTGGCAAAACGGAATCATTGTCAGATAGTTATAAATCCAGAGTGGCCAAGAGAGAGAGAAAAGCAGCTAAAACGCTGGGTGTCACGGTGGTGGCATTCACGATTTCATGGTTACCGTATAGTATTGACTCATTAATCGATGCCTTCATGGGCTTCATAACCCCTGCCTATATTTATGAGATTTGCTGTTGGGGGGCCTATTATAACTCAGCTGTGAACCCTCTGATTTATGCTTTATTTTATCCTTGGTTTAGGAAAGCCATCAAAGTGATTGTGAGTGGTCAGGTTTTCCAGGACAGTTCTGCAAGCATGAATCTGTTCTCTGACCAAAGATGAGCTATTGTACCGAGGAAGCTGAAGATATTTTTACATTTTCTAAATGAAATGAGTTTTTAAAAGTCTAATAAGGAAACTAATAGAGAGAAAACAAATAGCTCTTTAAGTTTAACAGGATGAATCAATGTTTTCCAGTCTTGTTAGGATATGCCTTCCCCTGTCACTTCTCCAAAGACATTTATTTGACTAATCAACGTTAAATCCCCGTTTGTTAACTGCTGCGGAGCTCAGCGTACCCGCTCCCTGCAGACACTCCCTTCCCTCCCTTTTCCCCTCTGCTCCATTGACTCTTCCCTTTGTAACCTGAAAACATCTTTGTTTTCTTTGATTGTTTTCCTCTTTTCCTTACAACGTTTTCTATTCACTCCCAACTTGTCAAAAATGCCTCTGTGATTGGCTTTCACTGGGGTGTTGCTTCTTTTCGCTTTGCTGGTCTTCCCAAGGAGAACTTTTGGGTAGCAACGAAATCTATAATGCTTACTGTCTGTCCAGTGTCTGCATCAGGAATTTGCTCCAGCGTCTCCTGGATCCTACCCCTTGTGTACAGTGGTGCCCTGTTCTACACGGGTGTCCATGACAATGGGAAGAGGAATGAGTGAATTCCCTCAGCTGTGTAGGTGGTTGTCAGCTGGTTAGAAATGAATTTTGGACATTGATAGACTTTCTATTTTCCACATAGCTTTCTTAAGATGATTCTGTACATTAATATTTTCCTTCTGGTTAAAAAACAGGCTAAAAAGATTGAAACTATTCGTAGACAATAGAATCATTATTGGGAACTTCCAAGACCAGTGTGACAAAGAGAGAGAGAAGAGCAGCTAAAACCCTGGCATCATGGTGGTAGCGTTTTGATCTCATGGTTACTGTACGTGACTGATTCACTCATTTGATTCCTTTTTGGGTTTTATAACACCTGCATATGTTTATGAAATACTTTGCTGGTTCAATTCTTATAATTCTGCTGTAAATCCTTTGATTTATGCTTTATTTTAGGAGAGCAATAAAACTCATAACTGGCCAAGTATTAAAAGACAGTTTATTAACCATAACTTTATTTTCTAAATAGGCCTAATTTCAAATTGAGGCATTTGGTGACATACCAGGAATTTCCTGGTAGCTGTGACATGAAATACACTGCATGAAAATGTCCATCAAATGGGGGAGGGGAAACGGTGCCTCAGTTTCCGCAGCACGACTTCATGCTTTCCTTTCTTGGTGAGGTGAGCATCTTTATGTATTTGATAGAAACATATTTACTAAATAATGGTAGATACAAGGTTCATATTTCTAATTTCCTCAAATCTGGGCTGTCCCCTGCTCTGTCAGTTGTTATTTTCCTCTTCCAGGCCTCCTTTCCAGGTCCCTTTCCATCCATGTCAGAGGCTCCTGTTCCCTGTTCCCTGGGAAGGTCTGTGTCCCCGTCTCTCTCTGGACTCAGTTAACTTTGCTGTCATGTCAGCAGCTGGTTTCCTGGGGTCCCGTCTTTCTGGGTTCTGAGAGCTCTCTGAGCCTCATCCAGCAGCTTTCCAGCCTCTGGGCAGGACTCCCATTATATAATTGGGGAGATCTTGTAAATGTGGGAATAACCGTGAGCAGGTGGTACAATTTCCACCGTAGTGATTGTCCTTTCCTGTGGCTGTTCCCTCATTTCATGTGTTGTTTTACCCTCTCATCTTGATGGAGGAAACTTTCTGTCATTTGCTTTGTGTAAACACTATCCAGAGCTTATACATTGTACATGATTAAAAATAACAATGTACTGTGAGCTATGGGAAAAGGATGGATTATGCAAGAAATGTTCATGAGGCAAATAAGTTTTTGGAAAATATCGTTAAGCATCCTGCTTCATGTATTTCACAAAATCAAAACTGATTTCTTACAGATGTTAAAAAATTAGAGAAAATACAGCTTTTATAATTTTTCATTGGTGGAATTATACCAGAAAAGTCATATAAATTCATACATTCCATTTAAATTCTTTAAACTTTGAGATCAAACACAGCTGGGACCCCCCAGTGGTGTAGTTGTTTAGTTCATGGGCTCTGCTTTGTTGGCCCAAGTTCATGGGTTCAGATCCCGAGCACAGACCTATGCACTGCTCATCAAGCCATGCTGTGGCAGTGTCTCACATACGAAATAGAGGAAGGCTGGCACAGGTCTTAGCTCAGGGACAATCTTCCTCACACACACACACACACACACAAAAGCCATGTTAAGGGAAAAAAAGACAAACTTAGAAAAACTATTGGTAGCATACACAATGAAGAGAGAATTAATAGCTTCAAAAATATAAATGCTTTTTACAAAACAGTAAGACAGAGACGAACATTCCACTAAACAAATAAACAGGCAATTGTACAGAGGGAAAATACAAATGGCTAATAAATACGTTAAAATGCCAAATGTATAAATAATCAAAAAATGCTAATAAGAATGCAGTAGGGTTTCATACATCAGCTGAGCAAATATCAGAAGCACCAATAAGACCCAATGTTAATTAGCGTGTGGGAAATCAATGAGAGGTGAGCACAATCACGTGCATCTCAGGAAAACACGATTCAGTCTCTCCTTTCTGAGGTGAATTAAAATATTTATATAAATTTAAATCATACACGTCACTTGACTCTATAGTTCCATTTTTAGCAAGTAATCCTAAGAAAAGAATCAGACAAGGAAGCAAACACGACCAAGACATTCAGTGTAGAACTCTTAATTTTGAACTTGAAATACGTAGATCAATATGGGATAAATTAAATAAATTGTGCTCCGACTATGTCATGGAATGTAGCGAAGACATTAAAAAGTGCTAACAAGTTCTATATAAATTGACATGGAAAAAAAACCATAATGCATCTTTTGACTAAACACAAAAAACCCCAAAAAACCCTGACCCAGATTATAAAACAGCATATGTCAATGGCCCCCACGTAGGCATATACTTCTACATGCTTTTACAAAGTCTAACCTTATGTGCAATGCACCGTGTGTGTGCATAGCGGGATTTACTTTGTCACTTACCATCATGATGTTTGGGATGAAATAAACATATTAAAATTGATATTACCAGTACATGTCTCTGTTCTTATCTGAGCATTGAATTAGGCATGCCTGTGTATATCATTGTTTTATTTTAGGATACTATCTTTTGAGTATATATCTCTGGTATATTTTTCCTTACCTAATGAAACTAAATTGCACCTGCATTGGTATGTTTTAGTGACTACATCTTAAAGTGATGGAAGTATCTTAGGAATTATATCTTAAAGTATTTGTGATAACTTTTTGCAGCAGGTCTTTAACATTCTCCAATTATTCCTCTCTAATCTTAATTATGTGCTGTATTCAGGAGCTGTGGAAGCTGCTGAGTCTGCATTCCATTTGTGTTTTATTTCTATTCTTTATAGCATTTCTTGAAAGTGGTAAACAGCAACAGTAGATGTGTTGGGGACAAGCTGTAGGAAAAGCCCATCTTCTGAGACAGGAACGCGGTGTCCCTAGAGAACCACCACTCAGGGGTGAACCAGAAAGTACTGAAGACAAACCCTGGTCGTGTGATCTTGGACAACTTGCCTAACATCCCCCAGCTTCAGATCACTCATCTCTAAGAGGGGAGTGATGGTACCCACAACAGAGGGCTGTACAAGTGAGGGTAAGGTAGGAAAAGGAGCTAACACAGAGTTAGAACTGGGTTACTGTATGGTAACCAATAACATAGTATAATCTGGATAGATGACAGACAGATATAATGTAAGAATCATTAATGAAAATAATAGGAGCAAGTGGATGATCTTTTCTTCCAAGTTCAACTTCACTTTTTTTTTGTTTTGAGGAAGATTAGCCCTGAGCTAACTACCGCCAATTCTCCACTTTTTGCTGAGGAAGACTGGCCCTGAGCTCACATCCGTGCCCATCTTCCTCTGCTTTATACGTGGGACGCCTCCCACAGCATGGTGTGCCAAGTGGTGCCACGTCCGTACCCAGGATCCGAACAGGGGAACCCCGGGCGGCCGAAATGGAACGTGCGAACTTAACCACTGCGCCACCAGACCGGCCCCTCAGCTTCACTTCTAAGGAGTGACTGGAATGATGGGTGGGGCGTTTAAGCAGGTGGGGAGGTGAGTGAGGCCCTCCAGCAGGTGCAGGTGGACAGTGACCTGTAGCTGGCTCTTCAGAGCACGGGAGCCTGAGAGGCAGAAGTCGGTGGCCACACAGAGGAGGGCTTTCAAGCTTTCGCACAGTCCAAATGCTGAAATCCCAAAAGCTGTAACGTTGGCAGTCAGTGCCTGACTGATTTGGTGACAAACTCTGAGATGAGGTCCTTTCCGGTGTTCCTTTCTGCCTCTCTGTCTGAGTAGTCCTGCTCTGGTGCAGAGACAGTAATGTGTCGACTACAAGTGCTTCTCCTACTTCACTGCTACATTCAAAATAGCTAATGGATGTGCCTTCCAAATAAAAATACTCTGATTTCGGGAAGTCCCAAGGGTTTCAGAGAAGCGGTTGTGGCCTGTGAATTACAAGTCCTGGTTATGACTGCATGAGTGAGAGACTGAGGTTGGGGGAGGTGATGACCTTGAAGGAGAGGATTTCCAGGACCCTAGAGGCAGCTCGGCACAGGGTCAAGAACATGGACTCTGGACCCAGTCTGCCTAGGTTTGAACACAGCTCTGCCCAATCTCTTATCCTGAGGCCTCAGGATTCTCAGCTGTGAAGTGGGGATAACAGTACCACCTCTTCAAGGGGTTGTTATGGTGACTATTGGGGTTACATTTCTAAAGCACATTTTATAGCAAGTGTTATGTTTTGCGTTTTGTGTCTATTGAGAGTAGAACTGGAGACAGTGGCAGAGTGCTGGGTATTCAAGTTAAGGTGAAGAAGGAGGGAGGACCCTGGGTCAGTGATTGGCAGTCCTGAAGAGGGGCAGAGGTGGCATAGTCTGATGGCACTGGGGGTTTTAGGGAGGATGGAGGGAGATGCTCTAACACCACGAGGTGCACAGGAGGAGACCCACCTCCTCATCTGCCTGCTGGAAGGCAGAGTTCTCAGGTGAAGGCCAGGAGTCCAGAAGGTGCAAGGAACCCATGCAGAAGGAAGCATGTTTCTAAAGTTATTTCTCAATATTTATGCATTTTGGTGTTGTCTTGGATCTTAACCCAGTTGTGTGGAAGTGCAGTCTGGGAATCGGTGCTGGACTGGGCAAAGTTCTCATTGGTCAGGGGACAAAGAGAAAACTAAGAACAATGACACACGTATCTCAGAATTTAAAGTTTATTCAATTTATGTTACTGTCCCTTATCTTAGATTACATTCTTCCTTAAGTTTTGATATTAAAATGTACCTTTCTTTTATGAAATTATGGCTAAGTACCTAAAGTTGTCATGCTGCTGTTGCTGCTCTTTGTCATGTCCTTAGTTGGCAAAGTTAAAATTTGGCAATTGTCTGTGGGTTCCCCAAATTGTTTTAACCAATTTTATTATTTCTGAAACCCAAGTTTCTAGGCACCACTGACCTGACCCATTAGTATTTAATAGCAAAGGTGGTATTTTCAGCAGGTAAGCCTTTTATTACATCCCTCAAAACAAGCCAGGGCAGCGTTGGTCAACTCTGAGCATTAGGGCCAGTGACGTAATACTGAGTGATAATAGCCCTGACGTGATCCGATGGAAGCAGATATCCGAGAAATCAACCACCCAGGGAAACTGACATGAAATGTCTACGATGAAAGATAAGGCTTGTCCTCCACTTCCACTTTTTTTTTTAACTACATAATTGAAAGTTATTAGCAGATTCTAGGTTATTTTATGCTTTCATATTGCGGATAGGTCTATGGAGAGCAGCCAGCCCCATGCTGAGATGCTGTGTAAATCAGAGGCTCCTCCTATGGCCTCTAAAATTCCTGCATGTGCGTGATCTTCCTGTTGCGCTCATTAGGCCATGCTGAGTAAACGCACTTGCATCAGATAAAGGTGAAGATTAGGCAGCAATCCCGTTTCTCAGGGGGTTAGGACTCTAACACCAAGGACAGGATCTGGAGGCAAACTTTCGTTGTCTTGCATCATCTACAGTTTTCAGTCTCATATCTGACAATCCGTTTCCAGGTTCTGATCTACTCAGACATTCCTAATATAAAAGTTCATTAAAAAAATATCTCCCCAATGACTGAGAGTGTGAGACATTCTTCACTATTTTGGACCTGGGAGAAAGATGTGTTAATGATTCTCTGAGGTCTTTCCAGTGCCCAAACACAGAAGTTTGTTAATGAGAGAAAGGGGAGAGAAATGTTTTGTCCTTTTGTCTCCTTGGATTGGAGGCTGGAGGTAACCAACACAGAGCAGGGTCAAAATGTCCAACCATAAACGAACAACGATTGGCATTGGTAACACACAATCAATATATTAATTATACATCTAATAACAGTTCAAGTTACTCTTCAAGTTAGTGTATAACTGAGTTAGTTATCAGCTCGATCCTTTACATAACTCATTTGTGATGAATAAGTATTTCCCAGAAGTATGTGTTACCCTCATGGAATACTTTGAGCGATAGAGGAAACAAAACAAAATTAATTTTCCTCCAATCACAGCCTCTAAATGTGCCGTAGCAAAGCCTCCTTATTCATTCCTACACTAGATCTCAGGTAGACCTTACAGCTGTTGAGTCACTCTGAGTGTTAACTATTGAATTTTGATCCAGTTTAAAACCTCAGTCTTCTTCTAATGTGTCTAATTGACTCTCCCTGCCCTCGCTATTCTCAGTGCTGGCCAGGTCTGAACCTAAAAGGCTTGGCTTTAAGGGAAGGGTATGTCTGACACTTCATTCTTTATCTCATCCTCCTTTTTTTGCTCTATCCTAGAGGGAGAAGGAGAAAGTAGAGTAAAATGAGCACAATAATTTGGTATCAATATTGGTCTCTCTGTAACATTTGTTTGGCGGTCATGACCTCTGTGTAATGAGCCTCATAGTAATGTCTGTCTCAGGCGGTGCACATCTGGGTTCTTCAGGCTTCCCTGCAGGAGGCATTCCCATCCTCAAGTGCCTGATGCTTGTGATCAGTACTGATTTGATCTTTCCAACATCCTCCGCAAGTCGTGTGGGATGTGTCACAATGCTTGGTGCACCCTGAAATGGGAGACCTCCAAGAAGCGCTGAGCCTGATTGGCCTCCATGTGTCCTCTAGCCCACATGAAACTCATGCATCTTTGAAATACGTGCAACTCATTGCATGCAAACTTTAATTGGTGACAGTATGGGCTTCCCTCACTGCCAGCCCATTTCTCCTCTCAGCCGTCTCTCTCCAATTCTACTTTCCTCTGCTCAACATGAACACAGTCATGTTTCATGGAATAAGCACATCTAAAGGGGAAATAAATCTTGAATCACCTTGTCAGTACCTTCTTTGATGGAGTGGTCCCCTGGACAATAGGACACCAGAAGTAAAAGCCTATAATATTTCCCGTCGTGGACAGACTCTGAGGAGGAGTTGGAAGAGGTCAGCTGGAGTGGCTCACCCACATCAGGGATCTCAACAGTGGACAGGCTTCCCCCAAAAGGAATCACACATGTACCTCATCACAGAGCCTACATTTGGGTGGCTGCCACATTCAGGGCATTGCTCATCAGGACTAAAACACTACCAGGAATAAGAACAACTTTTGTCTCATTATTATCACTCTGCTTATTCCATTCCTGCTCCATCCAGAAAAGGAGAGTAGAAGGAAGAAGGGAAAAGCAGATTTACACCCCTCCAGTTCCTGAGATCTAGGCCTGGAGTGCACTGACTAGGACAGAAAAGATGAGAGTGCTAAACTGGATGTGATTTTAAAGTTTTAATCTTGATTAGAAAGAACTTTTTATGGGCTTATGAACACTGGAAATTATGTGGAAAGCAATAGATCTGCCCAGAGTGTTATTAAAGATGGAGAGGGGAGCATCTATAGAGCATGCGCCTGCACTTGGAGATCAATGGTAAATCTAGTGACATATTCTATGAGCCACGCTTCCTAATCAGACTAGAGGGAAGGACAAATCTGATGACTAGAGTCCCAGTCCTTCATGCTTTTCCTAAATAATTTGAAGAATACTTCCCACCACCCTACCACACATTTTGAGAGATCTCATTCATTTCTTAGAAAGTAAATAATAAGTCATTAAACACTCATTTAGTAATTCTGAATATTCTTACATTTACCCTACTTAAGCTTTCATGTTCAAAAATAAATTTATTGTTGATGAAGTGCTCTTCCAAGTGTGACCACTTGGTTTCTGGGTCAATATTCAGGGTCAATATTTCAAAACACTGAAAACCGTATGACAAGACACGAGCGATGGCCAGTCAGAAAGGATGCTATTCTGAGAGGCAGAGCAGGCCCTGGAGAGGCCCTCCTTGGCCCTTTGTTGATCTTTCAGTTGCTGGATCAGGAGGAGCCCTGGAGTTTTGGGAGGAGGACGCAGGGGAAGGTGGCAAGGGGTCGCATGGGGACTCAGGGCAATAGGTATTTATCAACCAGTATGTGAGCACTTCAACATTTTCCCGGTTGGAATGGTTGAATTGGTGCCTACCATCTGAATATCCGCCATGTCAAGATAACTGAGCACACAGTTTACTTACCTTACTCCTGAAATCCCAGTGAATTGCACCAGAAAACATATCTGGAAGATAAAATTTGTTCAGTTTCTGAAAGACAAAAATCAGATAGGATCAAACTGATTGAAAACCAGAGTAGAGAAAAACACAGCCCAAAATACCCACAGTAAAAGGTTGCCAGGGAGGTAACAACTGGTCTTTCCAATAGAGCCTGGGAGAAATTCTGAATCCAGGAAAAGCGATCAGAGGATGAGGGGAAGAAAATAACAAAAATGATTCTAGAGAAAGGTTCTTCCAGGCTAAAGAGTCTAAACTTCAAATTCAAAGTATCTACCAAGTGCAAAGAGGGAAAATGGAAAAATGCAGGCACTAAATACAGACAAGTACAAAAAATTCTTGAAAGCTCCTAGGAACAGAGCCTGGAAGGACTAGTTTAAGAAAAAGGAATGAAGATTGTACTGGCAACAAACTTCTCATCAGCACACTAGATCCTAGAAGGCAGCGAGACATGATTTTGAAGTTACGGGAAATTTTTGGAACCATAATTCTAGTTAAAATTAAAATTGTAATTGATAACCTAAAATGTTCTTTAAAACTTATTTAGAACTAAGAAAAATATATATATAATATGTACATATATTATATATTTCTCTATATTATATATAATACTATATTAATTATATTACTATATTAATATATTGCAACAAATGGTTTTTATTATACTATGTTATAATTACCATAATATATACATACACAATATAAATATGTATATATATAAATTTGTATAAATATAAAATAGAGCAAGGAGTAGATGGTGGTGGGTTACCAGAAGCAGGCGAGCCAGATCTCAGGCAGCAGAGTGGAGGCGATTCTCAGAAAGGAGAGACTGTCCTGCCAGAAGGAGAGCAGATGAGAGCGGACCTCCGGGCTCTCCCAGCAGGGCCCAGTCCGGGCCTGTGGACAACCAGACGTGGCTGAAGTGTGGCCAGCCCCCTCCTGTGAATTCTCAAGACTCTGGCTATCTGGCCTTGCTCAGGTTCCTTAGGCAGTGGCCTGGATCTAAGAAGGGATGGTTTAGATGAGATCATCTCAAAGATTCCTTTCAGTTTTAGTATTTTGAAATTCTATCATGACACACTAATGATTAGAAGGCAAAGGGAATGTGGCTAATGTATCATTCCATTAACACTCATTTCCATGAACGGTTAGTCTCATGAGCCACAAATTAATGTGTGTAGTGACTGCAACTTTGAGATGATGATACCCACTTTCACACATAAAGAATGATGCATAAAGGATCATTTCTTTTACATGACTGTGCACATTCTTATACAATTTGTAAAGTATTTCTATATTTAGAGGAAACATGCACTTATTTATTCAGCACATATTTATTGACTCTCTGCTATGTTCCAAGGACAGTGGAAGGACTGTGTTGGAGGTACAAAAATGAACAAGAACAGGACCTTCCTCTGAGGAACACACATTTGGGGAGGGGAACAAATACGCATGACACATCATTAGAAAGCAGAGAGGAGTGTGACAAACACAATGAACAAAGTGGTTCCTGAGACGGTGGGTGCTGCACAGATGTGCATTCACAGCCTCTACTGTTTTAAACTTTTATTCATGGAAAAATGAAGGGAAACTTTGCAAGGTATTGTTAAAACAGGAGCTACTAAAGGGGCACAAAAGTTGCAAACACAATCATATTGCTATTATAATAGTATTTGAAATCCATGGAAAAAAGTTATAGGAAATTTGCAAGCCCACAACATGTGGTTGGGATGAAGTGTGTGATGTCACAGCCCTGTTGTGGAGAAGAGGCACAAAGGAACCCAATGGTTAAGATGTACCAAACAGCCAATCCTGGTTTTCCTTGATGTGCAGACCAAGCCTGCCTTAGAAATTAAGATGCAGTTTATCTAAACGACCCTCCATTCGGCCTCAGGGGAAAAGCTTTTACAATAAAATACTATTTTCATAATGAAGAAATATAGATCAATTGAAAACTATAGATCAGATGTTATATCACAACCATCAATTTCTCCCTTCAATGTCTCCATCTCCCCAAGGATCTTTGCATATGTTTTTCGGTGTGATGATCGAATTTTTCCCTTAAAGTAATTTGCACAAAAATCTTGTGCTCCAAGTTGCTCTAACAACTTGAGCGCAGTGGCTGGGCGACATGCCCCTTTGTGAGGGAGGAATATTCAGGGGTTACTTCACTTCCTCTCTGACTCTCTGGGTGTGAATGCTGGTTCTGCTGTTGAACAAATGTGCCGCCTTGGGTGGGTGACTCACCTCTTTATGCCTCAGGTTCCTCATTTATAAAATAGAAGTAATAATAACGTACCCTCACTCACAGGGTTCTTGTGAAGGTTAGGTGAGCTCGTTCAGGTAAAGCAATCCTAGCACAGAATGAGTGTTGTGTAAATTAGATAAAACATTATCAGGTGTATATGGTCTTTATTGTTTTATCCTGTTCCAAATCTCATGTATTGCATACCAGAAGAACTCAATAAATGTTCACTGAAGCAAAGGCCACAGACTAGTCCCCACACAACCAGCGTATTCACAGAAGAGAATAACGAGGGCAGTAGCCCTGTGTCTTCATAACAAAAGTTTCCAAACATTTATAAAAATAGAATAGTATGTTGATCTAGGAAAGGAAGTGGCAAAAGTAGATGATTTGTGTGATGTATTTGAAAGGTTGCTAAAAATAACGGAAAGACAGGTGTCAATGTATTGAACTAGATGTTAGAAGTACTTATGTGAATCGAGAAGCTTTGTGATATTCACAAGATTTCTTAAACACTTTGGTCTTAGCTTCTTTATCTTTAAAATGATGCAGCATGATTCCTCTAGAGCTTGTGGAACAGGATTAGAAATAGTACTTTACTGAAACCACTAGGATCAAAATAAATTGATGGTATTTAGTGTTAGAGTGGAAGAAGTGTGGGAAACTGATCCTAAACAGTCTAGTCCACCTTAACCATCTGCATCATCTTTAACCATCAAATAAAGACACGAGGGTTCCTCACAAGAACCGTATAACCCAAAATAATACACTCTCTCGGGACAGGTTTACCAATTCAAAGCGTTTGTGTGACAGTAGGAGAAAAGCTGTCTAATACATAATGTTGATTTATATCAAGCTAGTAGTTAGAGAAAAATAGCAAGAATATTTTGATATGTATTCACTCTTTCCCCAAAGATAAGATAACGTGATTTTAAAATCTTGATGTCTGATTGCAACAAAACTAACAGAGCAGAATCAGGTAGTTTGTTCACCTCCTGCGTGGGACATACAGCACACTCCGGTCAGTACCAAGAATAAGCCTTCGTCTCTGAAACAACCGGCAGGGTTTTATCCACCGTGAATGGTGTAACTAATTCAGTTTCACTTGTTTGCTGAAATCAAGTTTGTGGGTCATAATGAAATGCATTTTCTGGGCTCTGTCTTGTCATCATTTTATGCCCTTCATTTCAGTTTTCTTTCTTCTTTTGAAAACATTGTTAAGTTATGCTACTTGTGTATCATTTAAGACCTTGTAAATAATTTTTGGAACAAGGCAGAAGTTAAGTGAATAAATAATATTAATTTAAGATAAAGTATAATAATAGATGACAATATTACCCTTGCTTTACACACATGCTAACAGGTAAAATTTCTGAAGTGTAATGTCATTTTTTTGAGCAGCCTTACTCAACAGGAAGAAGCTCACTGACTGAAGTTTCTAATTTATGATGCCAGCTCCCTTTCCCCTTATAAATAAATGAATGGATGTTATATGTAATACATCTATCTCTTGACTGATTTCTTCTGACTCTGAAATCACATCTTTGGACTTGAGAATCTGAAGCTCACAGCGTAGACTCCGTCCTTTGCCCTCCCTGAACCAGGAGCCACCACCTCTCTAAGTATCTTAGTTGCATTTACATTTTAACAGAAAAATATTACAAAGGAACAAAGAGAAGACATCGCCAGGGGTTAAACTAGGATAAAGAAATAAACGGCAGGTTTAGAATAACAAAAAAAATACTGGATCTTTTATATATATTCTCTTGAGAAAATTTAAGAATAAGATAAGGGAGGGTTGTTAACCAGGGAAATACAGCTAAGCTCAGACAGCATTAAGCAGCCTGAGACCAGTGTTAAATGAAGCATTTCTGGCTCCGTGGCTGAGCTGTTCCCATTACCGTCAGGTTTTGATGTGATATTTACCAAAGAAGACTGAACCTGAATTAAGTGTTTGGGTCAAAGTTGAGGCATAATTCAATTATTTTACATTAGAAGATCTTGCATTTATAATCAATTGTTTTCTCTCCAAAGCTGTGTTTGTTGCGAATCTATTTTTAGTTCTTCCATTCTAAAACTTGAACTCACCCAGAAAATAAATTTATTGTTGAGGAATTCTCTCTCAAGACTTTGCCAGTGACAATGAGTTGGATGGCTTTTCGAAACCAAGGATAAAAGAAAGCATAAATCAAGGGGTTCATTGCTGAGTTATAGTAAGCAACCCAAACCAGTATCTCATACATACACGTGGGTGTGATGAAACCTAGGAAGGCATCGATGACCAAGTCAATGAAGTAGGGCAGCCATGAGATCAGAAACGCTGTCACGGCGAATCCCAGGGTCTTTGCTGCTTTTCTCTCCCTCTTGGACACTCTGTCTCTGTAGCTGTCTGACGATCTCGAAGTCTTACTGCTCAGACTTTCAATCTTTCTAGCCTGTTGTTTAGCAATGAGGAAAATCTTGGAGTAAACCATTATCATCACCAAAGTGGGAATGAAAAATAATAGAAAATTGACCAGTACCCAACTTTGATTCACTGCAACCCGACAGCCTCCCACACAGGTGAGAGCACTGACTAGCTCCTCCAGCCCAGCTTCATTTGCACCTGTGCCAAGAAGGGAAGAAGAAAAAATAACAGACAGGAGCCAGGAGAAGGCAATGCACATGCCAGAGACAGAGGCAGTGAACCAACCAGGTTGGATAGACCAGAGGGTCCGTGACTGCAATGTATCTATCGAGAGAAATAAAACACAAGTGGTAGATGGAGGCATAACAGAATGACACATCGAAACAAGAGTGCAACGTACAGTAAGTCCGCCCAAAGTACCAGCAGCTCTCCACGGACCTGACCATACTGAAGGGCATCACAGTGACCCCCACCAGGAAGTCAGCGCAGGCCAGAGAGGCGAGGAGAAAGTTGGCTGGAGAGTGCAGCTGCTTGAAGTGAAGGATGGAAATCATCACCAGGAGGTTTCCGAATACAGCCAGCACGGCTCCGAAACCGAAAACTGCGTACAGAGCCAGGCGGGGGCCTGGGGAGTAGGGGGTCCTGATGCAGGATCCATTCAGGTTCTCATAGCAGAGCTGCGCAGCCGCAGGAGAGGCCACTCCCTGCTCGGGAGTCTCTGTTCTGAAACCTGGAGAAGCTGTCATCTTCCAGGGCCAAGGCTGTCATTTAGGCTTTCAAAGTCCTTAAAAGAAAAAGATATATACAATTTGTCACTAGTTGCCAATACGTTCTGTCCCTATTTCTTTGTAAGTGCAAATCCTTATTTTCTTGTTTAGAAAGTGATTCATATCCTCATCTCACGAAATAATTCACTTCCAAATGAATAAGCAGTTAATTTGCATCATTACATAAAATGATATTTATTTAAGTTAAAAAGAAATCTTCCTTTGCATTACCTCCTTCTTCGTATCTGAGCAGTGTTGGTCTTCCAAGAGGTTTTCTGTAATGCATGTACAAATGCCACATTTTATTAGCATTGTTTTCCTAATTTGTCAGAGTGAGGATAATGCCCAAAACACTGTCCCCTCAGGAAAGTAGCTCAATAATTCCCAGTACCCAAAGCCCTTCAGATTGAATCCCAATAGTGCAAGACATGGAAAGAAAGAAAATTTAAATAGCAATTATGTTTATGCTACAGTAAGTTTATTCCCTTCGAATTTCCTGATGACATTTGACTATTTCTTGAAACAGAAATAGTGCCTATCCTTAAAACTTTGTCCAGAATATGAAAGCCATATTATTTATTTTTATTAATTATTACAAATTGCCTTTTCATTTTTGTTAGATCCATTTATTTATGATTTCTGTGTTGACTGTCATTAAAACTCTTTCAAATTATCTCTTTATTCCTTCCAGTCTGTTGGTTTGTGTCAAATAATTTAAATACAGAATTGTATATTACATGCTGGAATGTTTCAGGTTTAGCTAATAATTCTGAATTGGAAACGTGAGGGAGGAGGGTACCAGGAGTCTTCCTCATGGAGATATGGAAGGCAGTGTATGGACACCCAAAGGAGAGCCTGCTAAGGGGTTTGGGTTTTGTTTCTGAATGCAAACTGTTGGAAAGAAATTAAAGAAAAAATATGAAGGAAGAATCTTTGGAAAGTGGAGATTTCGATGTTATATTCTGTTTAATCATTGATAAATTTCCTTTCTTCTTAAAGCTTTAGAACAGAACTCAGCTCAGGCTTTGAAAAAGATTTTTCTGATGAAAGACGTCTGGTCATTAAACATCCACTGTTTTACTGACATGAAATTTATGTTTGCAAAGTTCACACTTTTAAAGTGTCAGGCTGATGACTTGTGATCAATGTATCCACCCATGTCACCACAACCGCGGACAAGGTGTAGATATTTCCAACGCCCCATCAGTTTTCCTGGTGCCCTTTACACGGAAGTACTATCCATCTCTCCCCACATCATCTCCCCTCTCCATTGCTAGGAAACTGCTGATCTCCCTTCTATGGCTGCAGATGAGCGTCGCTGGTCTAGAAATCACATGTGAAATGAATCACACAGTACGTGCTCTCCGGTGTCCAGCTTCTTTCACTCAGATCAATGTCTGAGTTTCACCCATATTTGAGTATATTAGCAATTCATTCCTGTTATTGCTAAATAGTAATCCATTGTATGAAGACACCACAACTACTTTATTCACGTGCCTGTTGATAGACATTTGGACTTGTGTTCACTTTGGGGCTGTTATTAGCAGTATTGCTATGATTATTGGCACAGACACGTTTTCATTTATTTTAGGTCAATATCTAGGAATAGAATTGCTGGACCACACAGCAAGTGTACATTTAAATCTACAAGGAACTTCACGCCATCTTCTAAATAATCGCACCATTTTGTACTCCCACCAGCAATCTATGAGGGTTCCAATTGCTGCAAATCCCCCTCAGCACTTGCTATTGTCCTTTATTTTTATTTTAACCATTTAGATGTTGTGTAGTCATAGCTCGTGTTTTTAATTTAATGAATGGTGATGTTGAGAATCTGTTCATGTTGTGATTGGCCATTAATGTATCCACTTTGGTGAACTGTCTGTTAATATTTTTACCCATTTTTAATTGAGTTTTAACTTTTCTTAAAATTTAACTGACTGGGTACAAATCCTTTCTAAATATATGTTATGAATATTGGACTTTTCAATTTCTTGTGTGTGTTTTCTGAAGAGTAGAAAGTTCTAATTTTAGTGAAGTCCAACTTATGATTTTTTTGTGGTTAGTGCCTTTGTTTCTAAGAAACGTTTGCCTAATATGATGTTACAACTAATTTCTTCCATGTTCTTTCTAGAATTTTCTCATTTTACTTCTAATGTTTAGTCTTATGATTCATGTGATATTAATTTGAAATATGTTGGGAAGACGGGTCTGACATTTATTAGTGGTACTAGTATACAGATACTCAGCAATTCCAGCAGCCTATCTTGAAATGACAATTCTTTCTCCAGTGAACAATGCGTGTTCTTAATCAAAAACGAATCAACCACATTGTGTGTGGATCTATTTCTGCACTCTGTTCTGTTCTGTTGATCTCTATTTGTATATTTAGGCCTTATTATCTTAACTGAAACTTTACATAGTAAGTATTAAAGCAGGTTGCGTAAGTCTTTCTCTTTGTTGTCATTTCCAAAGTTGTTTTGTCAGTTCTACGTCTGTATTTTTCATACAACTTTTAGATTCACCTTGTCAATTGCTAGAAAAAAAAGCCCTGTGGTTTTTTTATTGGTGTAAAACTGAATGTATAAAACAATTATGGAGACAGGTAGTGAAATATCTGATCAGAACAGTACATTTGCTCATTTCTCTTTTTGGTTTAGTCACTCATGGTTTATGAATTTAGATGCTCCACAAATAACTGTATACATATTTAAGATTGCTATATTTTCCTGATAACATTCAAGGAGTGGACATCTTAATAATTCTGAGTCTACTAAGCCATAGACATGTTACATCTCTCCACGATTAAGAAGGCAGTAGAAGAAAAAAATAAAAACAAAGTATTTTAGCAAAAAGTAAGACAAGAAAAGAGCAACAGAGAAACAAAAACAGAAGGAACAAATGAGAAACAAACATCAAGATAACAGAATTCAACTCAAATACGTAAAACAATTACATCAGATGTAAATGGATTAAACTTGCCAGTTAATAAAAACGAACTATCAGATGGCATAGAAAAGCAAAGTTCAACTATATGCTGCCTTTGGAGACACATTTTAAGTATAAAGACACAGGAAGATTGGAGGGAAAAAGACTGGGAAAAGATATACTATGGAAATAATCTGCATAAGAAAGCTGTCATGGCTATATAAATATAGGACAATGTAAAAGTCATGGCATGTCGTACTTTAAGAAATAAAGACACCATATAATGATAAAAGAGCTGGGTCCCAGAGAATATGAATCTGAAGATGAGTTCTCCGACTATATGAATAGGTTCTGGGATTCCTGGGTTGGGTATCAAATGTAATTATATTTGAAGGCATTAACGACCCTGTTTTCCGTGTAGAGAGGGACCTGGCAGCCATGGGCTACAGTGGAAAAACATTTAGTCACACTGTTCTCTGTTGGTGCCTGGAATCAAGTGCCTACAGGAGAAAACCTCTGGGTGACCAAGTACTTGCTGCCATACAACGTTTTAGTAAAAATGGGGAGTGTAATGGGCTGGTTAGTTTCTTCTAACTGCTCTGGAGAACCTGGGGAAAGAAACTGATGACCCTAGAGGCTTTAATTCCAGCTCAAGGTCCATGTAAGGGACTGAAAGCTTCAACGAATGCCTTGAAAGAGCCCTTATCTCTTGAGCCACAGGACTGAGCTTCTGAGAGCCAAACCCCAAGCCTAGTTCTGTAGCTGGTGGACTTACAGCGCAAACTGAATTCTCAAACTCCCAGGGGCTCTTTTGTTAAAATTCTGACATTGATTGGGAAGAAAAGGGATTCTAAAAATTAGGATGGTGACACAGAGGCAGGTCCTGATGAAACAGGTTGCCTCCAACTGCTAAACTCTGTCCAGCCTTCTCTGCCAGTGGAGGCAGCCCTTCCACCGCTGCCTGAGGAGCTGAGTCTCCCATTGTCTGAAAGGGCTACAATGGCCTCCCCTGAGGTAGTTGCCTTACAGCGCACCCCTGACCCTCCGCAGGAGCTCCCCTAACGCCTTTCCTGGCCTCTAGACCCACAACCAGACTCGGGTCCCAGCAGGCCCCAAAGGGTGGCTTACAAAGTGTGACCCATGAGCAGGTACAACAAAAAACAGAGTAATTGTGTGATTTTGCTAATCTATATTAACAGAAACACGAGGAATATATGTGGGAATGGATATCAAGGCCATGTCATCAATGTGGAAATAATACAAATCCAATTAGGCCGAATGTATTGATATGAGACCAACAAGCAGCAAACATGAATGTAACATTTTAGTTCAAAGTGCTAGGACTAGCTCTAAACAATCGCTTGGTTCATTGACTGATATATGGACTCAAATGCATCCTATAATGAATGAAGTGAAATATCAGAACTTTCTTGGGTTACCATCCAGAAAGGTGTGCAAAGAATTAGGGAAATTAGAACGCTTGAGTATATTTATCATATACGACACGCTTATCCAACCCAGCATGGTCCCGAGGACATAACATTCACCAGAACTATAAGAAATAAATTCATGAGGGGAGCCCAGCATCCTTGAAGAGAACTGGGTTGCCCCTGTATGTGGGTCAGAAATTACAGTGGGAATTGCTACCATTAAACTGGACTCCCTAAATGCAGACAGGATGAATAGACGCCAAGCTGGCGGGGGCCGAATGGTAGCACTTGACCTTTCCTCTCCAAAGACCAGTTATCAACATAGACTGCAGAGTAAAAGCAATAGTTAGAATAATATGGCTCCCAGAAACCCAGGATGTTGATTTGCTTGATCACTAGAGCTCCCTAGCGCTGAAATTGATGGCCAGCCACTTAAGTCTTATTTGTGTAGATAAGCAGAACTGCCCCACTTCTCATGGACACAATTGATTTGAATCACCAACATTGTGTCATTGCTGCTCATTCAATTCTCAGAATTGAGCCAGTTCACAGACATAGAGCCCCTTGAGCGAAGGGGAGGCTGAATCCCCATGAAGCAGGACCCACTTATACAGCCAAGAATTCATATTGTTAATTTGTTCCTCCTTACCTTTCCAAAAGTGACATGCAATCTCTTTTCAGGGGAACTATCTACTGGGGAAAGGCAATATTCCGATTTTAGGGGATTATTGGACACTTGCTGTAAACCAAGCGTTAATTCAGAAATACCCAGAACATCACTGAAGTGCACCAGTTCAAGGGGTCCATGAGTTAGAGTGGGAGCTGGTGGAGGTCAGGTGATCAACGGAGTTACGTCTCAGATCTTTTTCACAGGGGGCCTCGTGGGGCACCCAAGCCCAGATCCAGAACTGGGAATGTGTGCTTGGAATATCTACTCAGCAACTGGCAGATTTCCACACTGGTTCCCTATGCATGGAGTGAGGGCTATTACAGTGGAAGCCACTAAGACTGTCTCTGCCCTTAGAAATATTAGCCAAAATCCATACTGCATTTCCAGAGAAATTTCGGCAATTAGCCACCATGCAGACGTCTTGATTGTTCCCGTGTTCCCATTCAATAAGCCTCTTTGGGTTGTACAGAAGACAGATGGATCAGGAGAGTGACAGTGGACTATTGTAAGCTTCATATGGTTGTAACTCCAACTGTAGCTGCTAATCCAGATTTAGTTTTTTGCTTGAGCCAATTCACACACACCCTGGTCCCTGGTATGTAGCTATTGACCTGGCAAGTGCTTTTTTCTCTACACCTAATATTATTGTTGGAAATTCAGTTATTTGATAGTATTCGTTATTAATGATTCTTTGCTTTATCCTTAAGCTTCTGTGCAGCTTATTTTCGTCAGATTGTATTAGAATTGCTAGATACGTCTGTTGGCAATGCATTCAGCTCCGTGTCGCAGATGCCTGACCAAGAATGGCTTCGAAAGATGAGGAATTATTTTTCTCAGTTATTATAAAGTGCAGAGGGAAGAGATTGTTGTGAGAGCATCTCTGGAATGCTCTTGGCCTCTCCATAGCCCTTTGGAGAGGGCAATGTTTAAGGAAGGAAGACAGAGACAGGGGAGGTGTCAGCTACTCCATCCCTTTTTGCAAAAGAGTTAACACTGTCTCAGAATCCCTCCTCAGGCTCCTGCTCATGTTTAGTTAGAAAGGACGCTACCGGATGACAAGCTTTGATGCAGGTGAAAATGGAGTTGTGAGCATTTGGCTTTTCCAGCTAGGGAGAGAGAAGGAGATCAGAAAATGCTGGATCAGCCAACTAGCTCTATCTTGAGCAACACGTATGTGTATTTTAATGTATGCTGGAGAATTTAAAACAATTTTCACTTTCATCAACACATATGAACATGCTCATTCCCTTAACTTTACCCAACACAGCATATTATTATTTTCTAATACTTGTCAACTTTATAGGACAAAAAATGCAATGTTTTAAATTATATTTATAAGACTTCAATGAGAATGAACATTGTTTCAATTTCATATCAGCAATTTGTGCATTTTCTTTGTGAATTGTCAACTTTACTATTGGAAACATTCTTTTAATTTTGGATTTTTAGAAACATTTCATTTATAGTTAATAAATACTAATCCTTTGTCACAGGCTGCAAATATTTTCTTAGTTTTTTAGTGATTCTTTTAGTTCTGTAAGTGACGTTTTTCAGATCTGTATACAGCGAAAATCAGAATAGAGTTGTGAAACAAATTTTATTGAATAAACAAGGCTAACATTAGTGAATATTTGCCAGGCATAGGTAAATTCGGGGAATGAAAGTCATCATTTTGAATTTAGGAACAAACCTCTCAGTTGGCTACAGCAATAAAAATCAGAATCCAGGAGGCATCCTAATTTTAAACCCGTATCATTGACCTATGGCTTTCCTGAAGTCTTCAGGTCATTGTTTGTATTATCCACACAATAAGGTTTAATGCCTGGTTGCTTTCCAAGTATCATAGCCCTAAGAACTGTCTCTTCACAGATACTCACCTCACACTGTTTCCCACTCTCAGTCACTTTCATTTAGATCTGGTAACTGATGTGTGCTCAGTGCCCTGGAACTGGCACTTTGGACCTCTTCCTTTTAGCCTGGTCCTACCCAGCTCTGGTCCTGGGTTCCAGTTCAGATTAAATCTTTTCCACACTCTGTTCCTTGTTCTGAGTTGATTCACTGTGTCCTCTTTTTCTGGTCTCAGTACCTGTGGACCAATAGTCACCAGAGACTGCACGCCTTTCCCACTCCATCCGTGTTCCTTCCACAGGAGAAAGGGTCACATGCAAAGGACTTTGCTTTATATTTGTTTGAATACTCCTGACCCCAAGAAGAATAACTCGTAAGAGACTTAGGTAACAAGATAGTTGCTTGTTGAAAATAGAACCAGACAAGGGAAAAGAGTGGTTCTAGAAGGCTAGTTCATGGAAAGCCAGAAAAACTCAGGACAGGAATTTGCAAGTCCTGCATTTCCAACTCGCTCATCCCCAGGACTGTTCCCAAATCTCCCTGTCTGACGTCTGCCGTTCCATGTTGTCACACTCCCCTTGCCCTTTCGTTGACACAGTCTCAGAGTGCTTTACTAACTTATTTCGTCCTCTTGCCCCTCGTAACTGAAGCTGTCAGTGTCTCCCCCACACCCTCCTGCCCTGAGTGCTTCAGTGACACTGTCTCAACTTCCAGCTGCTGGCACAGGACTTTTTTGTTTTTTACCTGAGGCCTTTCTCTTGCCCCTAGATCCCCCTTTACCCCACAGAGTAGATGGGAGATCGTGGGAAGTGAGGCTTCTGGGCAGCAGCCCACAACCAATGAGTGACAGGAGGGGTGTGTACATTCTCTAGCTCCCTTGCCATGTAGGGTGGATGAGGCCATGGTGTGTGTTTGCGCTGGTTGCCAGTTTCCCTGTAGGGTTAACTTCTTTCACACCTAATAGTAGCACTTTTCATTGGCTGCTTTCCCTTCCTTGTCTCACTTTCCCACTCTCATGCTGGTATTGTCTCCACCTCTAAATAAGCTTCATTCTTTGAAATTTTTGTCTTAGAGTCTGTTTCTGAGGGAACCCAAACTAAGTCACTCTTCCTTCTTTCCTCCTCATGGATTGCCTGTCTCCTAATAAAATTCTTGAATAAATCAAATATTACCCATAGTATTTTATTGTACTTCTCTAACTTCAGTGTGAGAGACCAAGCTTGGAACAAATCATGACAAGACGTGCACTGATGCTGTGATGCACACATATAGAGGGTGCAATGGAAGAGCAATGCAATGAAGAGATGAATTTTATCCAAGTGCCCTTGCTGAAAATTTACCAAGGAGATAACTTTAAAGATGGGCCGAGATGAGGAGAGAGTTTAAGGTAAAAACAGAGAAGTGATATCCAAGGAGAGATGACAGTGCGTGCAGAGCCTCAGAGGTGGGGAAGCACAAGGCACGGGCAGGGAGCAGATGTGTTGAGATGCTGTAGCCCAGGCATTGTGTGGGGAGCAGCACGAGATGAAGGGTACATGTACACGGGGTGAGACGGCTCACACCTCTGCTCATTGGTCAGGTATTTTGGATTCATGCAGAGGCCAGTTTGTGGGAGAGGAGAGGACATAAAATATACGTGGTGTCAGGTACAAACCTTAGCTACCACTCACTCAGGTTACTCTCAAATGTAGTTTTCTTTCTGTGATGCTCTCACTTTGGCTTAGAGGATCATCTCCCACCAGGTACAAAAATGAATCTCAGTAGATTTAGGGATTCTGCCCCTTTTCCCCGGGGCGGCATCCACGTTCTGGGGCCTCGGCCTCCGCGTTAGTGTCTCTGGTTGTTCTGTGAGGGCTGTCTCCTGGGAAATGCGTTTCCCCACCTCTAAGGAGCAGACTTAGCAGCGCTCCCCCTGCTAGAAAGGACGTGCTCCTTCCAGCCCTGCAGTGAAGTGAAATTTCCTCTAGTAAAGCCTGTGCCACCACAGGCCTTTGTGTCCTGTGGTCACTGCTGATGCGCTGAGCTTTGCCAGGAGAACATTGCGTTTTTAAAGAAGGTTCAAGTCCGAGAATTAACAGAGGGATATTAAATACACCTTCCATGCTTCTCCTCTTTCAAAGTCCTTTTCTGGCAGTCGGTGCAATCTAAAAGCCCCCTTTGCTTTTGCTTGTTTGTTTTTAACTTCTTCTCGTACTTACCCTGCATCTGGCCATGTAATGACAAGCACGGTGGAGAGCTCTCCCAGCAGACTCCATTGCCTGCTCTCCAGCTCTCAAGTCAGCTGTGACTCTGAGACTCCATTTCAGCTCTTCCTTCAATGCTCTTACGGGGTCACCGTCTGATTCTACATCCATATTACAAACACTTGAATTAATTCTGACTGTAATACCCAGCCATATGTTCCTAAAGGGAATGGATCGTGGAAACAACTCTTGGTATCTTCCATAGCTCCTGAATACAGCACGTAATTAACATTGACTGAGGAAGAGTTGGAGGAGCTTAAAGATCTACTGAAAAACATTATTGAAAATACTTTAGTAACATTGAGATGTAATTCCTCAGATTCTTTAAGATGTAATTCTTAAAATAGACCAGTGCAATGACAATTTACTTTCGTTTAGTTTCATTTCAGATAAGAAAATAATATACCAGGATATATACTCAAAACATGTTCTCCTTAAATTAAAACAAGAAAACAGACAAATTGAGTTCAAAGCTTATGTCAGAACAGAGGTAAGTGAAATGGCAATATCAATTTTGATAAGTTTATTTGATCACAAAGACTCAAATGATAGAGAAAAATGACAAAGGAAATCCTACAAAAACACATCATGTGTTATATATAAAGTTAGACTTCATAAAAGCATATGGAGGTATATACATATATGGGGCCATATGATATATACTGATTTGTAATCTGGGCCAGAGTTTTTGGATTTCTTTGTTTTTGGTTAAAAAATATATTGTGGTTATCTTTCTGCGTCCATTTATACAGAACTTCTAAGAGCTTTTCAATGGCTTCATAACATTCCATGACATGGCTGGGGCATAATTAATTTATCCCATAGTGATCCAGATGTTTCCAGTTCATAATGGCGAGTTCTACGCTGAATGTCCTGGTCATGTTCGCTTCCTTGTCTGGCTCTTTTCTCAGGATTACTTGCTAGAAATGGAACTACAGAGTCAAGTAACATGTGTGATTTAAATGTGTATGAAAATTTTTCAATTTCCTTGGAAAGGAGAAACTAAATTACATTTTCCGGCGATGTCTGTGATCGTGCCCCACCATTGCAGGAGCGCCTATCTTCCTGCACTCCAGCTAACCTCGAGCGTTATTGCTCCTCTTAATATTTGCCAACTCAATACCTAAAAATATCACACTTTCATTAGCATTTTGGATTATTTGTACATTCGGCATTTTAATATATTTATTGGCCATTTGTATTTTTCCTCTGTACAATTGCCTGTGCACATGTCTAGTGAGATGTCTGTCTCTGTCTTACTGTTTTGTGAAAGGCCTTCATGTTTTAAACCCCATGAAATCTTTCCTCATCTTGTATGTCAATAGTTTTCCCAGCTTGCCCTTTTTTTTTAAAAAAATCTTGGCTTTGTTTTCATTTGGAGTTTAAAAAATTTAAATAAAGCACATGAATCTATGTGTTTTCAGTCATGATGCCTCCAATGAAAAAATATGAAAGAAATATCTTCTTTTAGTTTTTTAACATCTGAAGGAAATTAGTTTTGATTTTGTGAAATACATGAGGCAGAATGCTCAACAATATTTTTCCAAGAAGATATATACCACTCACAATTTCCCTTTTTTTCCTTGCTGAGGAAAATTCACCCTGAGCTAACATCTGTGCTAATCTTCCTCTGTTTTTCAGTATGTGTGCCAGCACAGTATGGCTGCCAACAGAGCAGTCTAGGTCCACACCAGAGCACTGAACCCTGGCTGCCAAAGCAGAGTGCACTGAACTTAACCACTAGGCCACCGGGCCTCGCCAACCAATTTTTTACATAATCCATCCTTCTCCCATAACTCACAATACATTGTTAGTTTTGTCATCAACAATGTACAAACTCTGGATAGTATTTACAGAGAAAATGTGACAGAAATTGCCCTCCATCAAGAGGGGAAAGTAAAACAACACACCTCACGAAATGAGGGAACAGCCACAGGAAAGGACAATCACAGCTGTAGAAATTGCACCATCTGCTCACGGTTATTCACACATTTACAAAATCTCCCCCAATTATGAAACGGGAGTCCCGCCCAGAGTCTGGAATGCTGCTGGATGAGGCTCAGAGAGCTCTCAGCACCCAGAAAGACGGGGCCCCAGGAAACCAGCTGCTGACATGAGGGCAAAGTTAACAGAGTCCAGAGAGAGACCGGGACACAGAATTTCCCAGGGAACAGGGAACAGGAGCCTCTGACAGGGATAGAAAGGGACCTGGAAAGGAGGCCCGGAAGAGGAAAATAACAGAGCAGGCGACAGCCCAGATTTGAGGAAATTAGAAATACGAACCTTGTGTCTACCATTATTTAGTAAATATGTTTCTATCAAATGTGTAAAGATGCTCACCTCACCAAGAAAGAAAAGCATGAGGCTGTGCTGCTGAAACTGAGGCACCATTTCCCCTCCCCCATTTGATGGACATTTTCATGCCGTGTATTTCATGTCAAAGCTGCTGGGAAATTCCCAGAATGTCACAAATCCCTCAATTTGATAATTAGGCCTCTTTAGAAAGTAAATGTACAATTGAAGAAGTGTCTTTTAATATGTGGCCAATAATAGTAAGTTTTATTCTCTCCTAAACAAAGGGTAAAACAAAGCATAAATCAATTGATTTAGAGCAGAATTATAATAACTGAACCAGCAAATATCTCATAAACATATGAAGATTATAAAACCCAGAAAGAAGTCAGTGAATGAATCAGTCACATACGGGAACCATAAGATCAAAATGCTGCCACTGTGACACCCAGGGTTTTAGCTGCTTTTCTCTCTTTCTTTGTCACCCTGGTCTTGTACGTCCTGATAATCTTCCTGCTTTGCCACTAATTTTTTCAATCTTTTTATCCTGTTTTCTGGCCACAAGGAAAATATTACTGTACAGAATCATCAAAACAAAGGTAAGTGTGAAAAATAAGGGAAAATCCGGCAAAATCCAAAACTGGTTTACAACAAGCTGACAACCACCTACGCAGCTGAGGGCACTTATTAGTTCCTCCATCCCCGCCTCAGGGGCACCTGTGTAGAACACGGCACCACTGTAGACAAGGCGGGTGATGCAGGAGAGGCTGAAGCACATCCCTGACACAGACACCGTGAACTTGGTGGGATAGACCCGAGGGTCAGTGACAGCAATGTGCCTGTCGATGGAGACGAAGCACAAGTGGAAGAGAGAAAAGTAACAAAATGCCGCATCACAGCACGTGTGGAAAGTGCAGAAGCTTCGCCCAAAGTACCAGAGCTGGACTTTTAAATCCACTGATAGGTTTGCTGTCGATAGGTTTGTTGATGAGCTTTCCTGAAATCATGTTTCCAGCTACTTCGGTCATCTATGGCCAAGGAGGTTACACGTGGAACAACGAGGGCATTATACGCTTGTAGAATGAGAGAGCCCTGAGCAGCGTACCTAGGGCAGTCACACTTAGGAAACACTATCATGAAGTATATGGAAGAATCTAATCTCACGTCTTCCCTCTTCTTTGTGATGTTCCACATACCCTCTACATGTTCAAAAGAAATTCCATATTTAGAATTGTATTGAAGGTTTTGGTGTCATTCATAACAATATAATATTTCACTTGCCCATAGGATAAATTTCAAAAATCTTGAATTTACCTTTGAAGTTCTGTTATATTCAATATTGATAATTTAATTTAGCAATAGTGCAATGCTGTAGGACATTTATTGAATGGAGCAATTATCCAACTCTTTCACTGAATTTTTTCTGGTGTTTCTCCTCTACACTCTAAAGCTAGGGCACATGGTATCATTTTTTAACTCTGTTACAGCTAATCTGATCTATGGAGTAGAGTAAGTATAGCATGAAACTTTATTTATTGATTCTTATCACGCTACCAATCTAGTCATTGTCTTCCAGTTTGCCAAGTCCGATTCTCTATTTATGGAAATTAATCTTCTTGTCATAAAGAAGCTGTCCACTCTCCTGTCTGCCTACTAAGTCCAAACGCGCTTGAAGACCCATCAAAAGTCCTTTCTACTCAAAAAATAAAATATCCTTTAACAATTTTTTTAACCCCTTAGGCCATGGAACCACATGTGGGTGAGAAGACAGTGTTATAGGAATGGAATGCCCAACGCCAAGTACCAGCCTTGTGACGGCACTGGTTCTTGCAGGACTTAGCATCTCCAACACTCTTTTGGCCCTCAATAATATCATTTAAAATGTGTTATCCATATTACCTGAAAAATTATTTTCTCTGAGGAATATACTATATAATGTAAAGTTTTTATCCTTAGATGTTCCTGACACAGGCACTAGAATATAATTAATGCTCAATATTTGTTTGAAAAGAATGAAAAGTCTTAGTGAAAACCAACTGGAAAAAAATGCTTCAATCATTTTAATTGAATGATCCACAGATAAACCATAAGAAAAATGTTTACTTACCATTATCTATGACAATTTAATTTCAATATACAAATGTATACACTCTATATATGCATTCCAAAAACACTTTTATTGAATCAACAGCATAAAATATTCCAGAGACCAAAATGTAAAATTACAGTATATATTGTTTATGCCCTTTTTAATAGGAGATTTTTGCCACATTAGCATAGAATTTTTGACCCCACAACATTCTGGGGAAGAGAAATACACACTGTATTCAGGGAGAAAGCAGCTGAGAAAAGTTGGGGAAGTGAATTACACTCTAATTTCAGGTAAGAAAAGTTACAATAGAAATGGCCACTGCTGGTGATAATTGATGATTCTCTCACTTGCAGAATATCCATTTGCTAAAGATCTCTGTCCAAGCCTTTTCATGTTAAATGTCTCCACTTGCAATTTTTCACTTCTGGGCAATGTCTGTAGTTGGTCCATGATCACAAGGCTGGGTTATTGGTCCCACAATATCATGGGGAGAATGCTCCAAGATCCTCCCAGCCATTAAGCAGGAGAGACCTACCTGCTGCCACAAAAACTCCTGGAAGGTACAGACAGTAAAGGAACAGGAAGAAAGAATCACAGAGGAGCAGCAAACAGGCAGATCTCTGGGTGGTGTCGTCAAATCTGGACAGTGTTTGTGATGGGCTGAGTCGTGTCCCCCAAGGTTCCTATCTGGAAGTCCTAACTCCCAGGACTGCAGAGTGGACAAGATTTGGAGATAAGATCTTAAAGGGTAATTAAGCTAAAATGAGGTTTTCAAGGTTGAGCCCGAATCCCATATGAGAGGTGTCCTTATATGAAGAGATGAGGACACAGACACACACAGAGACACCGTGTGAGCACAGAGAAGACAGCCATCCACAAGACAAAGGGGGACCTCAGAAGAAACCAACCCTGCTGACACATCAATAATGGAGATCTAGCTTCTAAAATCATGAGAAAATAAATGTCTGTAGTTTAAGCCGTGCGGTCTGCGGAGCATCGTTATGATGGCCTCATACACCAACACAGCGTCGGAAAGTCAGGGAGAGAAAGACCATTTGACGACAAACGGGAGTTGAGCATAAATGGGAAAATAATTTGAGATTTCACAGCCAGAGATGAGATTCAGAATTCAGTGATGCTGGAAGAAACAACTGTGGGTGGTAAGGACATGTACAGAGCATTGAGACAGGTGACACATGGAAACCAGTTTATTGTTTATTATTATTTAGTGCAGTAAATATCTTCACAATGTTATAATGGAGGCACATTTTTGTAGGTTTGTTCTTGGCTAATTTGAAAAAAGACTATATTTCTCTAGTTTTGAAAGGTTTTCTTCATTTCTTATATCTAATTTCATCATAAATTCATAGTTTTGAAAATATCCTTAAATTTCTCCACATAGTGCTTGCATTTATTCTGAAAATAAACTAATGGTTGAGGAGCTATCCTTCAAAACTTCCCCACTCACAATAACCCTTATGGCTTTCCTAAACCAAGGATAAAATAAAGCATAAATCAGAGGGTTCACGGCTGAGTTATAATAGGCCCCCCAACAGCAGATCTCATAAATATAGGCAGGGGTTACGAAGCCCATGAAGGCATCAACAAGCGTGTCAATTGTATACGGTAACCATGAAATCAGAAATGCTACCACTGTGACCCCCAGGGTTTTAGCTGCTTTTCTCTCTCTCTTGGCCACTCTGGCTTTATAACTCTCCGAGGATGACTCTGCTTTGCCACCAGTGTGCTCAATTTTTATAGCTTGTTGTTTAGCTACAAGAAAAATCTTACTGTAAAGAATTATCATGACAACTGTAGGTATGAAGAATAACAGAAAGTCTATCAACACCCAGTCTTGATTTACAACAATTTGACAACCACCTATACAGTTGAGGGCACTTACTAATTCCTCCATCCCATCGTTACTGACACCTGTGTAGAACACAGCACCGCTGTAGACAAGGGGCAGGATCCAGGAGATGCTGACGCACATCCCTGACACAGACACCGTGAACTTGGCGGGATAGACCAGAGGGTCAGTGACAGCAATGTACCTGTCGATGGAGATGCAGCACAAGTGGAAGAGAGAAGAGTAACAAAATGCTGCATCACAGCAACTGTGGAGGGCACAAAATCTGGCTCCAAAGTACCAGCAGCTCTCCACGGACCTGACCATGCTGAAGGGCATCACAGTGACCCCCACCAGGAAGTCAGCGCAGGCCAGAGAGGCGAGGAGAAAGTTGGCGGGAGAGTGCAGCTGCTTGAAGTGAAGAACGGCAGTCACTACCAGGAGGTTTCCAAACACAGCCAGCACAGCGCCCAAGCCAAACGCTGCGTACAGAAGCACCCGGGCTCCTGGCGAGTAGGGAGTTTTAATACAAGACCCGTTCACACCCTCGTAGCAGAGCTGCACCATGCCAGGTGGGGAAGGACTGTGGCTCATGATCTGCAGGTGGTGGTGTCTTTCTGCCCCTCCTTGTGGTCGGAACAATAGTTTTCAATGCTGAAAATTAAAAAAAAGTCACACTGCATATTTGAGCAAGTGCTTTTACATACTGCCTCATGTCCTTCCTTTTTCCATTTTAATTATAAGGAGAAATTAAAGAATTTCAAAAACTCAGAAATTTATCCTTTCTGTCTTTAATTTATGTAATTATTTCTGTAACTACATCTAAGCCTCATTGATAGTTAACTCCATGCAAATGTACTAAGAATTTTCACCAGGCCAAAATTCGCATTATCTCACTAATGGAAGAAATTTCATTTAAATACCTGGTCCTTTACACATGTGCAGCTCTTCTGTCCTCATGAAGGATAATCACATATAATATAACTGCATATTTGAAAGGTCACCTTTTAATAGACACCCCACCTTCACGTTGAAGGAGAAGGTAGCCCCTAGGATGTTGTAGGAAGCAGCCAATAAACTTCGCACCTTATAAAGTCCTCACAAGGAGTCCCTACAGAGTGAGGTGTGAATCCTGCAAGGAAACTTTCTTTTGATAGTTATAATTAATAAGTTCTACAACGTTATTTCCCTGTGCTCTGTTACTCTGTGGAAATACTTGTAATTTTCATAGCCAGCAGATTTCTGTAAGTTCACTGTCCTGAAATAGCCTTGCCCAGTGGTTGAGAGTTATGCTACTTACTGCCTATTTACAAGATTGGCTACAAGATGTTCAGGGCCCAGGGCAAATAAAAATGCAGAGATCTTTGTTCAAGAACACGGAAAAAAGTGCCCTCGGGTTAAAGCTTTTTCCTCCCCTCCTTGGTCTCTCTGACCTGCCTGGTGTTGCATTTCGTGGGGGAACGTTCCACCCCCTGCGCTGGGAGATGTTTGAGGGCAAGTGCAGACCCGGCCCTGCACCGCAGCACGCCTGGCCCACCCGCCGTCAGGGTCCCCCTCCGCCAACCACTGAGACGACATGTGTGGCCCAGGCTGCAGGTGAGGAAGCTGAGCAGGCATCTGCCCTATCCTGGGTCGGCCTCCTCAACCACAGGCAGAAGGGCGAGCCCCTAGGGGTTGCGACGTCCACATCGGGACCCACTCGGCACCTGGATTGGGGGTGGGTGAGAGTCTTGGTCCCCCTGAGTTGCTCCTTGAAGATGTTGTGGCCCCAGCAGCCTGCGGTGGGGTGACAACCGCCACCCTCGCCCTGGACTGCGGAATGTGTGCCGGACGGACGCAACCCTCCCTGTGTCAATCGGGTCCTCGGACGCCGCGGGGAGAGGCGGCCAGGGTATAGGTCCAGGTGGGGAGTGGGGACCTGGACTGGGCTCAAGGTGCCAGGGGGTGGAGACAGCTGAGCGTCCATCCCAGCGAGGAGGGGAGGAGGGGATGCAGGCCAATCACCCGTCCCGGGATTCCACATTCCAGGCCCCGTACACGCCCCACTGTCCCTTCAGGCTCCACACACACGAAACAGACTCAAAGATAAAATTAGTGAGAGTTTCACAACTACAACTACAAGCTCAAACGCCAGGAGAAGCTTCTGTGCTGCTGGACTAGTCACAAGCCCAGCCAGGGGCCCTGGCGGTTTCATTTCAGAGATTAAATTATCTCTTTGCAACAGCAACTAAATGATGCAGAAAGGAATTCAAGTGGAGCTAACTGCAAATCTGCCACACGGGAAGGTGTGGGAGGTGAGGGCCAGGCAGTTCTGACAGGGCCAGCGTCTCCTGTCTCAGCCTAGTCCTTGTGATAGTAACGGGAGTTAGGGAGGCAAATTAGAAACGGAGAGTGCTATTGAAAGGAATTCAGGTCTGAGGACAACGGGCACCTGCGATCCTATAAAGCACGTGAGAAGTGATGAACACATTTTCCTTCACAACACATTCAGGACTGCAGAATAGCAATGGGAGCTGTTGTTTAGGATAAAGATACTGAAAACATATTGGACACATTGGAACATAAGTAGAACAGATTATCAAAGGTGCCAAGAAAATAGTTATTCAATTGATCATCTCCCAGATTCTTCTGGGTAATGCTGTCTTCTCTTCTCTAAATTCTCAGAGCTAGCATGATTTCACCCCACTCTTACTCAGTAGCCTTGCCTCCCTATTTTCTGAAAATATGAAATACACGGTTTAAAGACTGAAAGGATGTAGGGGTTTAGGGCTGCATGATGGAGCCCGGAATGGAGGATGCGTCCCAGGTTCTTAGCTTGCCAACAAGAAAGATAAGGTATATGGGAGAAAGAGTACATTTGGGAAGGAAAGATGATGGGTTAGGTTAGGGTTGGTCAGAGGGACATGAAACTGGAACTCTGCAGTGGGTAGTTCAGCCCATAAATTTTCAGTTCCGGAAAGAAATTGTGCCGGATATAATCATCTGGGATCCTGAGTGACTGGTGTTTTGAGGCTGTAGGAGTGAATGTGATTGCCTGGTGCACACCTGCCGGAATGCCTACAATGGGTCAGATGCTCACTCAGTATGTGTTCACTGGAATAGAGAGGGTAAAGAGAATATAGAAGGAACTGGAGGTGCACCATCTTCAAAGTCATGCCTGCAAAGGGAAGAGTAGACAGAAACGCAGGTGGAAAACCAGGAAAGCGTGGTCCCCCAGGCCCCATGGGATGAAAGATGTTCATGAAGGAGGCATCCCAGGAGTGTCAGATGTTGGCGATGGGTCAAGTTAAGTAAACTGAGAATTGCTTGTTGGCATTAACAGCTAAATCACTGATGAGCATGATTGCACTTCTTCTGTCGGGATGTTGGAGAGAGAATGCAGTTGCAGTGGATTGAGAATGACTGGGAACGGGTAGGGAAGGCAGAAGAGACCATGAGCAGAGACTGATATTTAATGAGCCAACTGTGAAGAGGAAAAGAGGCATGCAGCATTAAGCGGGAGACTTGGAATCAGGGAATGTCCACGTTGCCATTTTTTGTTTTGTTTTGATTTGGTTTATTAATGATTTTATTCTGGAATGCTAAAGGAAAAGCAATGGAGAATATGAGATGAAAGACTGAGCTCTGGTTGGAAAAGTTTTACCGCCAAGCAGGGAAGCAGATGAGCACAGCTCTTGGCTCTGGGAGATTAGGTTCCAGTGAGTAGAAATAGGGAGGCTTTCTTAAAGCCAAAGGGCCTTGAGCTGCCCTGTGTTAGGAAAGCAAAGTCTCTGAGTGCTGCTGAGTGGGTAACGGTCTCTGGGGTCATTCCACGGCTGAGCCCCGCCTGACTGAGGTATCTGCAGTCAGAGGTGGGGGGCCTAGCTTGGGATCATGACATTGCATTAGTTTCCTGTTGCTGCTGTGACACATTGCCACAAACAGTGGCTTAAAGCAGCACAGATTCATTATCTCACAGTTCTGGATGTTAGAAACTGCATGGGTCTCATTGACTCACAGAAAGGCACCAACCAGGCTGCTATCCCTTAGGAGGCTCTTGGGGAGACTGTTTCCTGCCTTTTCCCACTCCTAGAGGCCGCCTGCATTCCTGAGCTCGCAGTCCCTTCCTCTACGTGTAAAACCCACAGCACAGCATCCTCATAGCTCTCTGACTCTGAATCTCTCCTCTCCCTCTTCGGCTTTTAATGAGTCTTGGGATTACATTGGGCACATCTGGGTAATCCAGGCTACTCTCCCATCTCAAGATCCTTAATTGAGCCACACCTGCAAAGTCCCTTTTGCCAGGGAGGGTAACAGATTCACAGGTTCTGGGTATTAGCACGTGGACATCATTGGGGGCCATTATTCTGTCCACCACAGGCATCTACCTACTTCTGCTGAAGTGTGATCTGTGGAGGATGGGGTCCCACTGCTCCTGCTGCTGCTGTGAGGTGCCTGCCTCCAAATCGTGGTGCCAGCAGATCTGTAAAGTTAGAAGGAAGAGCACCGCTTGTCTGGAGAGACAAACTGGAAACAAAACCTCCAGGTTCTTACCTTTTCAGACCAAAAACCTTGCTTAAGTAAAACAGTAAGATTAGAAAATACATGCAGTTCGATAAAACACATTTTGTCTCTTCCACCTTTACTTCCAGATAAGATGAAGATTTCGTTGGGACTTTCAGTCAAGATGGCTCAGTTAGTTCCTTCCTCAACCCCTGTGCTCCAAACCCATGGAAAGGGCAGGATAGTTATTAATGGGGAGGAGATAGAGCAAAGTTCATAAAGGAGATGATCTTCTCTGTGCACGAAGAAAGAGACAGGAAGGCCAAATGCGAGCAGGGCTACAAGGAGGACCTAGAGGCTCCCAGGTCCGGAAGCAGCACTGGAATCCAGGGCTTGACTCCTGTAAAGGGGACTAAAAGTGCTCACTGCACACAGGAACTCGTGCACAGCTCACGGCGTGAGGCCAGGGGCTGGGGTGAGGCTCCTCGCCTCGAAGCACACGTGCAAGGATGCTGAAACTAAATGACTTTGTCCCAATTCCACCTGGGACTTTGGCTTTTAGAAAGCTGCTAGTCTCGGGGGAAACAAGGACACAGATATGGATTCACATCCAGGAACTCAGCTGAGCTGCCGGTGGCTCACGGCCTGGACCAGTGACATTTCCCATCTGACAGCACAGCAGGAACCCAAGGCACTAGCGTGGAGCGTGATTGTGTCTGGAGATCTTCCGGGCTGGATGGAGACAGCTCAGAACTCCCAGGCACATAATGTGTGTTTGGGGTTGGAGGAGGATAAAAGAGAAAGAAATACAAACTAAACAGACCCACCCATCCGAAGTAAGAAAGCTCAACAAAAATCCACAACCCATGACAAAATATGTTGTTAAAATACAGCCAATAAAATCAACTGAAGAATGAAATATTCCAGAAGAAATTAATTTTATAAGGTACTTTGACAAAGACACGTACAACTTTCAATGATGTTTCTCTTCAAATCTTTTGCTCAAGTGCATATTTCCTGACAGATGGTGAAGAGAAGTCTTGAGGGGAAGTTTGGAATCAGTGTTTCTAACAGGCACCTGCAGATGGTTCAGGCACTGAAAACAGAAGATGGTACCAAGAGAGGCATTATTTTACTTCTTTTGCATTTTCTATTAGAATATTGGATTCAAGGCAAGATGCATAGAAGGCTATAAATAAACATTTATTGAGTTGGGAGCTAGCAAATGATCTTTCATGTTATTTGCCTTTTTTCTATTGTGAACACCTCCTAACTCTATTTCCTGCTACAGATTATGGCCAGAAATGTCAGTACATAGTGAAGAAGTTTGCTCCAGTGACAAGTTCAGTGAGAAGACAGCAGTTGCTGATGGCAGACGTGTACACAAACTCGACCTCCAGCCTTACCACATGATGAAGAGAGTAAGTCTGAATCACTGTGGGGTGTGTGGACACCTCCACACCAGAGCCTGTTGTTTCCTTCTGGGAAAGGAATTATTCCCTCCTAGGTTGGAGTCTGTGCTCCCCAGTCTTTTTCACTTCATCACAGATGGTACCTATTGCAATACACTGAATGTTTGTGTCCCCTCAAATTTCTTTTCTGTAACCTAGTCTCCAATATGATGGTATTTAGAGGCAGGGCCTTTAGAAGGTGGTTAGATCCTGAGGGTGAAGCCCTCATGAATGAGACTGGTGCCCTTATAGAAGAGGCCCTGGGAGGTCCCCTGCCCTTCTGCCATGTGAGCACAAAGCAAAAGATAGCTGTTTATGGGGGCTGACCCCATGGCCCAGTGGTTAAGTTCACGCCCTCCACTTTGGTGGCCCAGGGTTTTGCTGGTTCGGATCCTGGGCGTGGACATGGCACTGCTCATCAAGCCATGCTGAGGCGGAGTCCCACATAGCACAACCAGAAGGACCTACAACTGGAATATACAGCTATGCACGGGGGGGCTTTGGGGAGAAGAAGAAGAAGAAAAAAAAAACATTGGCAACAGATGTTAGCTCAGGTGCCAATCTTTAAAAAAAAAAGAAAGAAAGATAACCATTTATGAACCAGGAAGTAGCCCCTTGCCAGACCCAAATCTGCTGGCATCTTGATCTTGGTCTTCCCAACCTCCAGAACCGTGAGCAACAAATTTCTGTTGTTTGTAAGCCACCCAGTCCATGGTAGTTTTTGTGGCAGCTGGAGCTGACTAAGACATTTCACAACGGGGTAAGCTGGAGGTGACCTGGGATGTCAATACAGGACCTTAGTGAAAATGACACCTTTGCTTTATATTATGTATTCATTACAACCGACCAAGATGCCTTAAGTGTCCCCTCAGCTTGACTAAACTGTGGACAGGCTTCCTCCTGACTCTAGGCCCCTGAGTTCCCTTTTCTGAGAGCATTAACTTCAGAAAACTTGCAAGTTCTTTCTCTGCCCCTTTGAGATATGTCTTTTGAAAACTTCTTGCTAGTTTTGCAACCGAGGCCTGCCTATCTCAAGGACCAGAGAGCCGTCTCTGAAACGTGGAAGGGTGGGAGCCTAGCTTCAGAGCTGCCTTATTCCAAGTTGTAGAACTGCCTCCTGTCGTGAAGATGTGAGGAAGTGTCCTTCTCCTTTGGGTAAGGCCAGTTAGCAAACAAAGGTGGGCTACAAACCCTCCCTCCATTCCCCGCAGCAGATAAAAACCCTCCCGCCCTTTGTGTCAGTGGAGTAGGACGCAGGCTGAGTTCTGGCCTCTCTCTACTGCAACGGTCTTGAAGAAAGTTTTCCTTGACTGCTGAACTGTGTCTGGTGCCATTGTTCACTTTGGCATGAATGAATACAGAACAGTGTTCACCCGTTACCTGTTGCCTGTAGCAAGCACCCGCAAATTCTCAGCTGCATACGACATGAAGCATTTCTTTCTCATGCACCTTGAGGTTGTGCTGGGCTGACTGCACCTCAGGCTGCAGCAGCTGGGGAAGGGGAATGGGGTCTGGTTCTGTGCAGCAAGGCTTTAAGTGTCTCCGGCTGCCTTGAGCAGGGGGCTCCCAGAGCACATCCCCACGGTGACGGCAGAGGGCCAAGAGAACAAGAAGGAACAGAAGGCCTCTGAAGGCCCAGGCTCAGAACCGGCACACCGTCACTCCTGCTCTCCCTTTGCCTCAAGTGGGAAGAGCAGCAAAGCGACATAGCTAGGGGCGTGATGGAGGGATGAATAATCCAAACACTCAGCCAGCCACACAACAGGTTAAGAAATTAGCCTTTCTCAGTAAGATGTGGGAGTGGGGAAAGTGCTGGGTGTTGCTCATGGTATTTGCTGCCTGTAGAGAGGGCAGCACACTGTCGACCCCGCTCAGTTTGGGCAACATCAGAAGAGACTTGATGAAGCTGCTTGTGGCCTGAGTCTACTGGCCAAACAGCATCAGCCACCCCTGGCCCGGTGACTTCCCTGAGTCTTGAGTGTCTGCAGGCATCTTAACCCTGTTTGCAGCACATTATCATGCCATTGGGGAAACTCTGCCTCATACGGCAGCCTGATGGCCCCCCAGATTTGGACCAACATTTTCAATGTTTTATATGTTCTCAACCAAAATCTGTTCTCTACCTTGATATGATTTATTACCACCCTCAAAATGATACCCTTATTATTTACTGCATCTTTGTGCAGATCCAGGTAGATACTGCTTGGCTCCTCCTTCAAGAAAGGGGTCAGGACCAGCTGGGCATCCTATGGAAGATCACATGATTCATTACATTGATGGCCTTATATTGATCGGGCAGGATGAGCGAGTGGTACCTAGCACAGTAGACACCTGGTCCCTAGCCTTGGAAAGATACATGTTCCCTAGAAGTTTGGACATAAGGCCTAGAAGACTCAGGGACTCTCTCTTTCATTAAAGTAATCAGGGATGTCTCATCCCAGTCAAAGACAATTGATGGCATCTTGTATCCTGTATGGCAAAGAAGGAAGCACAATACCTGGTAGATTGTTCAGGAGCCGGAAACAACACACTCCACACTCAGGAATGCTGCTCTGGTCCATTTACTGGGTAACAAAGAAGTCTGCCAGTTTTGTTGGGGCTTGGAGCAGGAGAAGGCTCTGCAATGGGTCTGGGCTGCAGTATAATTGCCATAAATTTAGTGACCTTGGGGGTGCTGGAGATGTTAGTAGAGGAAATAGATGCAGTGTAGATACAACGGGAGGCTTCGGTGGGAGAAACACAACACATTCCTCAAGATTCTGGAGCAAGGCCATGCTATGTACAGTGGAGGATAAAACGCCTTTTGAAGATGGCTTTTGTGTGCTACTGAGCCCAGGTCATGATGGACAATTTGCCCATGTGACATCAAGTGATCATGTGTCTTTAACTGCCCATCATGAAGTGGGTCTTGTTGGATTTTCCAAGTCTTAAAGTTGGGTGGGTCCAGCAGAATTCATTGTAAAATGGAAATGATGCACCTGGGACCAAGCCTGAGCCAGGGCAGAGGGCGTGAGCCCAGAGCCCGTTACCCACCACAGTTGCACCAGCACCCTCCATCTCACAGTTCAGCAACCTGAAGAGGAGGAAAAGTTCTAGCCTGACTTTCAGATAGGCTGTCTCTGTGTGTGGGTTCAAACCAAAAATGGGCAGCAGTTGCGTTACCAACTTCCTCAGTATTGGCCTTGGATGAGAGTGGAGAGGGAAAATCTTCCCAATAGGAGGAACTTTGGTGTTTTAAACATTTTTTTTATTGAAGTATAATTGATGTACAAGGTGAACCTTTGGTTTTGTCTAACTGATACTAATTGAATGACACTGGGAACTTATCCCACCTGAAGAAATCTTGCCTTCTAGAAAGTTCACTCTTAGTGTTCTATTCTTTTTGTAAAGTACTTCTCTCAGAGTGTCCCATAAAATTTCTCTTGTGCCTTCACCTACTACCAGCTCAAAAGGGAAACCCTCTGAGACTGGTGAGCTTTATCGTTAATGTGTCCATACGAACAATTTAACTCATTCCTCCAATAGTTATTGTTTAGCAGCTCATATTACAGGTGAGAAAGGACACAGTGCAAGTAAGTTGACCACAGCCAGCGATGCCAAGGAGCTCCTAGGAGAGGGGAGAAAGTAGAGACAGGGCAGGTGAGGAGTACCAGGCGGATTTTGCCTGCCCTGTAAATTTGACCAAGATGAGTCATAACAGGAGCCTTGTATATTCTTATCTTTAAAGTGGTCTGTAGTCCTTAGCCTGGAATTGCCCTTAGAAACTGGTGGAACATTGCCCTTTACCATTAGACACAGTTGAGTGCTTATCCCTTCAACTTTTAATGTGTGTGTGTGTGTGTGTGTGTGAACAGAATAAAGCATAAATGTCAGCTCCTATGTAATGCCCGAAAAGACAGACTATGCGCTTTCGTTTCGGAGAAATGCTGTTGGTTTCTGACTGGTCCACAATGGCAGTAAAGCATTGGCTTTGAAGACAGACGGACATGGGTCTAAACATGCAACCCCAGCATGTGGCGCACGCAGTCTCTCCGGAGGTTGTTTCCTCATCAATAATTCCTACAATTAATAGTAACAATAAGAAAAACAAACATTAATTCTGAAAATCCACATATAAGAATGTAGCACAGGCAGGTTTATTCAAATGTCCTTTTATTTATGTAGATATATGTAATGTTTAATTTGCATATACGTATTTCTGCTGTCTCTTCCACATATGGAAACTTAGAGTTATTACCACTCCAGGAAGGACTTACTTTTTTTTCCAGTTTATTTAGAAATAACTGACACACGTCACTGCATAAGTCTAAGGCGGACAGCACAATGGTTTGACTTCTGTGTACTGTGAAATGATTAGCGCAGAGATTGACTTTTGAATTCATGTCGCTTTCTGAATCAGCTGAGCGCCTCTTCCCACAGAACCCTGCAGCTCTTCCTGAACTCTAATTTCTAATTATGAAATAATATGTTTTCACAACACTGTATACCAAGCCAAGTGGCCCTTTTGGTTAAAAGGCTAGATGGTGCGACTTCACAGAATTCACCTGACAAAGGCATGTTGTGAAAGTGTCTCAAACAAAACATCCTAATAATTTTCCTTCTACTGCGAACATTTACAAAGTGTGAAGCAAACAGTATTTCTGTGATCTGGAGATTTATTTATCAGCTCTCTGGGCTCCAAAACCCACAGACCTGTTTTGAGTCACTGTTGTCTTGCACAAAACCTCAGTGAGAATGCTGCTGTCATTTCCACGTTACAGGTGAGCAGCCGAGCTAGACAAAGGGTAAGGACTTGACCACGGTGGAAGCTAGTCAATGGTAGAGACGGGATTCAAACCCGGGTGGCCTGGCTCTGGGACCTCAGTCTGGACTTGGACACGGTGTAGCCTCTGTGGATGAAAGAAGGTGCGTGTTTCCAAAAGGAACTTGACACTTACAGTCCTTGCAGGAAGTCTCTGATGTGTCACCTCGTGTGCACTCTCTTCAGGTAAAGAGACTCAATATTACAAAAGTTTACGTGTTCCAGCACTTTTTCTCATTAAATATAAAATTACTTTTTAGTGATTGGGTTAGACAAACCCTGTCCATAGCCTAAAGCTGGATTTTCTCCTAAACAGTGATTATTAGAACTTTTCTATTTTAGAAAACCAAATGACGAATGAGGCAGGCTTTTCTTTTCTTTGCTGAGGAAGGTTCACCCCGAGCTAACATCTGTGTCAATCTTCCTCTATTTTATAAGTGGGTCGCTGCCAGAGCATGGCTGCTGACGAGTGGTGTAGGCCTGCACCAGCGCTGAGCCCAGGCTGCTGAAGCAGAGCCCACTGAACTTCACCACTAGGCCACAGCCTGGCCCCAAGGCAGCTTGTTTTTTCTTAATGCAAAAGACTAACAGTTCTTTGATGGGTGAAAATAAAGAAGAATTACTCATTTATTTGCTTAAAAACTATCTTAGGGATTTACTAAGTGCACAGCACTGTCCTAGGTGTTGAAATAACGTGGACAAAGAGTTACCAGCAAATAAAAAGTACACAGCAATTTGGTGTGCAGCTAGCCAAGGAGTTAACAGAAAATTTGCATAAACATGAGATGCAGAAGAGAGGTGTGGTGCTGTAGTCATCGTCTAGTTAGTTTTGGGGGAAATAACCAAGTTTTTTTTTTTTTTTTATCAAAAGACTTCCTTTATGAAGGGCTCCAAGGAGAATAGAAAAATAAATAAGAAAGAGTAAATGTGAAGTGCATTCTCCACTTACTGATGTGAAAGAGAGCTTGCATACATCTCTGGACAGGATTTATCTCTGCAGTCAATTCATCTAAAGATTACACCCTATGCAGTGCACAGGAACAGAATAGTATATATATTTTTTAAGTCCCCTGAATGATTTCCTCATTATTTATGATTGTCAGCATAAGTTTACACCTGCGAATGAGGGAAGGAACACACTTCTGTGATGGCAACACTGCTGCCTCACTGTCAAAGGGACACAGGCTTTGAGCTCTTCTTCAGGAGTGAGAGTGGGGGACCTTGATTGTGACATTTGTAAGGTGGTCCGCAGACCTGTTCCTTGACATGAATCACAAACAGGCATTCTGCTACGAAAACTTTTATATTCCTTTCATTCTCTTTTATCTTCAACATTTTTTCTCCTAAATATTCTCAATGAAGGTATTAATGTGCAAATATGAAACAGCTTAGGCTTTGGAAATAAAATCTTTCCAAACCGGCTCATTTATAAACCGTGTAACATGTAATGTTTATGTAGCTCCATTTACTCAGTTACCTCTTCTTTACATTTCGTGAAACAAGCTTGTCACGTGATAGTCTAAAATGAGCCACCTAAACAGAGATTCAAGGCTATGTGTGAAGACTTGAAAAGGTAAATCACCCTATTGTTAATTTTTTTCCCCAAATTTCTACTCTATCTTAAAACACTCAACATATATTTTTAATTAAAATGAATTAAAATTCATGTGAGTAAGAACTGTCCTCAGATGAGAAAACTGAAACTATTTCTACAGTGTGTAACACCACTTTGAGTATTTGCTATTTTGAAATAGTCCTTGGCTATATTGGAGTCACTCGGTTTTATATTTCAAATGCCAAATACAGTGTCTGGTACAAAGAAAGAACTCAAAAGTGAAAAAATGTGAATTCGAATTAACCTTTTTATAAAATTCTTATTTTATTTCAAATTACTAAAAAGGAATACAGAAGCCATCCTTCTGTCTACATGCTCATTTGACCATAATAAATTATGTTCTCCAAAAGTAGACAGTGTGTAACCGTATAATCACCGTATGTGTGTGAAACAGTGACTATGAGATGGAGAGGAAGCGTTGCTAGTGTTCAAAACCACAAGAGCACCAGTGTTCCCCAATCTACAACATGAGGGAAGTTCCACATGGCAGCTCTCTATAAAGTCCTTTAGATTAAAAAAAGTTGCAAGAATTTATGATCTTGTACTTACCTCTCAAACAAAACATACCTTAAAGAGGATTTTTGTCCCCAAAGAATCTAACTTACAAGTTACACAGGAGCTTTTTTCCCCCTCTGTGTATTTTGAACAACTGAATATTGGTAACAAATACAGAAGAAACTACAAAACTTAAAATTATTTGAAGAAACAAGGAGAAATTTCAGAGAAAAAGGTAGAGAATCAAAAAAACATAGAAGAATACTAAATGGGAAATAATCAGCAAATCTTATTTATCACTCACTAAATTCGAAAAAAAAAAAGCCAACATAGATGTAGACGACCAATGCTTCAGATCAAACATCCTCCGAGTTGGCAAATGATGACACTTGACCCTCTAGAGCCAAGTGGTCAATGTTGAGCTTGACCTTCATTCCACGTTGGTTTTGAAATCCCTGCAGTAATCTTCTCAATCTATATCTGCTTCCTCAGAAAACAGATTAATAATTGATGAATCACTCCTTAAGACTTTGCCAGTTACAATAAGTTTTACTGCCTTCCGAAACCACGGGTAAAAGAAAGCATATATCAAGGGGTTCATAGCAGAATTATAATAAACACACCACACTAAAATCTCATAAACATAGGGAGGAGTTATAAAGTTCATATAAGCATCAATCATGGCATCAATAATGTACGGTAGCCAAGAGACAAGAAACGCTGCCATAGTAATACCCAACGTCTTAGCAGCTTTTCTCTCTCTCTTTGCGACTCTTTCCTTGTAACTCTCGGAAGACGACTGAGCTTGGCTGGCTGCACTTTCTATCTTCCTAGCCTGATGTTTAGCCACCAAAAATATCTTACCATATATAAGCACCATGGCAACGGTGGGCGTAAAGAAGAGAAGGAAACACAGGAGCACCCAGTTTTGATTCAGTGGAGCCTGACAGCCCCCTACACAGGTGAGAGCAGCTACTAGCTCCTCGATGCCTTCTCCATTGGCCCCCGTGTAAAAGACAGAGAAGCTGTATGTGAGCGAACAGAACCAAGAGAGAATAATGCATATTCCCGACACGGAGACAGTAAACCTGGCTGGATAGGTCAGAGGCTCAGTAACAGCAATGTATCTATCGACAGAGATGCAGCATAAGTGAAACAAAGAAGCAAAGCAGAAGGAAGTATCAAAGCACGTGTGAAATGTACAGTAGCTCTCCCCAAAGTACCAGCAGCTCTCCACAGACCTCACGGCGCTGAAGGGCATCACTGTCACCCCCACCAAGAAGTCAGCGCAGGCCAGGGACGCGATCAGGAAGTTGGTAGGTGTGTGCAGCTGTTTGAAGTGGAGGATGGCAATAATGACCAGTAAGTTTCCCAGCACGGCCAGCAGGGCCCCCACACCGAGGACGGCGTACAGAACTGCTCGGGGCCCTGGCGAGTAAGGGGTTTTCACGCAGGATCCATTCACGTTCTCGTAGCAGAGCTCCACAGCTGCAGCTTGGGAGAAAGTGTCCGCCATCGCCTTCTTGACTGATTATTTTAAAATTCTCAAATTCCCTATTGCGGCAATTCAAAACAAGAAAGAGATGGCGATTTCAAAGGTTTCTGGAAGAGAAAAAAATCTCTGGTTAAAATGAAAGTTAGGAAATTTTCTACCTTTTATTTTTTGGCATAAACTTATAACACCTTGGTCTTTCCAAAAAGGATTCCCAAGTTTTTAATATATTTAGAGTGGGAACTTGTGGCAGAAAACCATTAAAATTATAGTCAAATTTAGTACCAAATAAATGGCTGGCAATACACTTAGTCCAATCATTTATATTATCATTATATATGTTATAGAATGTAATTGGCTAATCGTTAGAAAATTCCTTTTTTGTGTTTCTTTACCTTCTGAAACCTCACCTGTAACCACCCAAGTCGAGAACTAATTAGGCCACCTAAGACTGAGCTTTATGTACCAAGTACTCTCCCTTGAGCAGCTGCTTCGACAGCAGTGACAAACTGTACCTCATTTTTTTCAAGAAGGAAGAAATAAATTACATCTCCTTCAAATTATAACCTCAAAAATCCCTATAGTATAGAGTGTGAAGACCGAGGAAACATTTACTTATAATAGCTTGAGAAACTTAATTGGGGAGCATATTTCTTATATTGCGGATCTTTTCGGAGTTTCTGTTTTTTCTTTTTATATTCATTCCAGGTTTGGACAGCTTGGGGTGATTTGAAGAACTATTGTTGTCAAATTGATGCTAATATAATCAGCGTGTACGTATATTCCACGCTAATGGCCAGTTTGAGTTGTCTAAAATCAATAAGATGGATTAGAATAAGCAGCAACTCACCGAGCCCCTTATCTTCCCATCCTTAAAAAATGGTCTAGTTTTAAAACTCCCTCAGAGGAGTAGGCGACACCTGGGATGGTCTGGAGGGGAGTTTCTCGATTAACCACGTTTCTGGAAGGAAATGATTCCTGCCAAGTCATCCAAGGTTCAAACAGGGATCAAATTGGCTTCTGTAGGTGCTTGAGTTTTTTTTTTATACTGAGGCATACAATCTTAAGATGGTTCACAGAGTTCACCAAAGAATAGTGAATAATTAATCTTTACTTCATTTAAGCATGAAAAAGATGCAACCTTGGACCTAAATCTTAATCTTTCAACTACAGACTGGACTACTTTTATTGCCATTTATCGCGCACCACACATCTGGCCTCTGTTGAAAGTGCAGGATCCTAGAAAAAGCTTTGTGCGTGCACGTGTAAATCCTTTATTGATATGTCTGTACTCTCCAGGTAATAGTCTTCCCTAGTCTATGAATTTTAAAGGTTTGTGTATGTGTGGGGTGTGTGTATACACCTGTGGTATTTGCAAGCTTCACTATTCTGCAAGTTTTAAATCAATTCATTTTTTATTTTGCTTCCCAGTGTATACTTCCTTAAGCCCTCCCTGGTTGGATGGCATAAACTTAAGTCTCCTCTTTGTAAATGTCTCCCAGTTACTCCTGGAATGTCCCAGATGGGAGCATCCATGTGCTCACACATCAGTCTCCCCAATAAAATCACCGTTTGATACCTGCTCATATTTTCTTCTTCTGCCCCAGCTCTCCTCATAAATTCCACCACATCTCTTGCGTTACTCTCAAGCTGGCTAAAGGAATTGCACCATTGCCACCGAAGATGGTGCCCCACCTGAGAGTCTGAGTGTCTGCGTAACGGATGCTGTCTCCTTAAGCTTTAGAACTCCCCACTCCACTGGTGCCCAAGTAATGCTGCTGTTGTCAAAAGGAGAGTGACCCCTTCCTCGGGTCTTCATACTCTGGCCCTAAAAGAGCAGCCTTCAGTCTTATGGATGTCTAAAAACGTGCCCTTCCCGAGAAGCAAAGACACTTGTCGGTAATGAGCACCCCTGAGACCCACACCTTGGTGCTTAATGCTCTTCACCAGTAAAGGGGTCTAGGGCTTCTCAAAGAAATGGTTCATCCAGGCGATGGGACGGGGAAGGTACAGAAAGAAACTGGAACATATTTTTATATCAGAAATGAAGGAAGAGATTAAAAAAATTTTGGAGCATTTCATAAGAACATTGTTGCCAACATGAGCGGATTCCCACTGGTCAAATTAGGGGCAATTTGAGTGCCAGAATAATTAGGGAGAGTGAAAAATTATAAGCCATTGAAAAGAAAGGGAATTCATGAGGCCATATTAATGATAGATATTGATAGATGGAAGATGATAGCAAGATAGATCGATCGATAGATAGATGATAGATCATAGGTAGGTAGATAAATATGTGATAGATAGACAAACAGACAGATAAAGGAGGGCTCTTCCTTCCAGTAGAATCCTAAGGGCAGACTGATACACATGGACAGAGTGCTTGAGTTGGAACATCATAATTTTGGAACCATCACATTAATATTGATTCAAGCAAGAATCGTCAATTGATGCTAAATCTAGTGGGAAAGGAGGGGAATTTTGATGATAACCGGGTATTTGTGTGGTTTAAAGCATCATCTCCCAGAGATTGCTTATTAATTGCAGCAGAAAAACTAGCAGCTCTAGAGTGGAGAAATCAAACAAGACCTTACCAGGTGATTGCAATTAACATCACCCTCAGCAGCCGCTGGCCAAGGGTGCCTCCAGGTAAGTACCCTGAGAAGCACACAAGATGATGTGGATAGTGGTCCAGTCAGGAAGGCATAACCGGGGTCTCATCATGAAGAAAGGTCAGACAAAGCCAAGTTGAGAAACACTATGTTTTTAAACAGTGGGAGAAGGGAAGACTATATTCTTCAAAAATGTCTGTGTCTTAAAAGACTGACGAAATGAGACTAAAGGGCTAAACAACTAAAAGAACTATGTGATCCTGGAATAGAATATATTCCTGGGTCAGTTGACAAAATGGCAGTTGGTCAAAGTGTAGTATGATGTTAAATTAGTGAAATATGTAGGGCTAAAGGGCCATGATGTATTCAATGTATTCTCAGACGGTTCGGAAAAAAATTATACTCACACAGAGATGAATATGGAAAGAGAGACCCAATATTTTACAAGAAGTAATTTAATTTACACAGAATTCGAAATATATTACAATGTATGTCTGAAAGGTATATATTGTTATAATCCAATGTTACTGCAATTAAAAAAATAATAAAATGCAAAGAATAAAAATTGGAGCTTTCGTGTGTCCATTTCCGCTCATCATCTGTGCAAGCCCCTCTCAAACCCCACCCCGTCAGCTGAATGAACTGTCTCCACAGCAGCAGGTCAGGTTCCCAGCCCCATCAACCTCTCCCTTCCCCCTCCATCGTGGCTCCCAGTGCAAACGGTCTCCTGATGCAGGCCTATTTAACGTGATGCTACCATTTACACTCCCAAAGCATGACACTTACTGTCTACATTTGTATATCTGGTGACTTCAGGATTTCTCTGGGAATAACAGAACATAAGATGACAGTATATCTGAGTGGCTAATTATAGTTGTTGTTCTACTTATTTTCCCTCAAAAATGAAGACCCATTTGCCCCAAAGATGCATTGATTCTCTGGTTCCTGAGACAGGAAACGAGTTCTGCATTTTAAGCCAATGTTTGCTTCTGGTCTCCAAATACTTCTAGTCATCAAGATTACAAACACTGGGGCCGGTCCCGTGGCCAAGTGGTTAAGTTCACACGCTCCACTTCGGCAGCCCAGGGTTTCACTGGTTTGGTTCCTGGGCTTGGACCTAGCACCACTCATCAAGCCTTGCTGAGGTGGCATCATACATAGCAGAGCTAGAATATACAACTATGCACTGGGGGGCTTTGGGGGGAAGAAGAAAGAAAAACATTACAAAAACTGTGGCAGTCCACCTTTAAGCAGGGCTATCCATTGAACATCTGCAAAGATACTTACATCTGCCTATCACATCCCCACCCCAAACCAGCCCACTCTCTGAGACCATTTGACAAGTCAGAATAGTTGCTAAACCTATTTCTGCCCTAATAACATCTCCCCATGAATTCTTTAACACAAAGAAAAGCAGGATATGGTAGAATCCAAGAACCCTGGTCTAGTGAAATTTAAAAATGGGACTTGGTACTATCTGGTACATTTATATTTAAGAAAAAAATTTTGAATTAGCGTTTAATCAATGCAACAGAATTATTTTCTCTAGACGTAAGTGATTAATTGGGAAGAGCATAGACGTAGGAATACCACCAGTCCTCCTTGGCAAGATGTGACAAACAGCTCCTTTAAGCACTCTTTGACTTTCCATGAGGCTGGAAATTCTTAGCCAAAGTTCATCTTTAAGAGCTCTCTGGAAAGTGTCTTTTAACTGTGAGAAGTTGTAGATATTTCTCATATCTCGTATCATATTATACCCGTAGTCAATCCATTCTTGCCTGGCACGGAGCACTGGAATGAGTGAAGGGGGGACTGGCGATGGTCCTGGTACAACGGAAGGGTCCGAAAAGTCAGGAGTGTGTCAGGCAGCCGAGGACACAGAGCAGTGGGAGGTCAGCAGTAGAACACAGTGCGACCCTAAGAGGAGGGTCACCAAGGAAATCATCTGCCGAGTGTTGGGTCTGTGCTATTAAACTTCTTTTTTAACATTTGCTTAAAAATCTTAATGATTCTCTGTAATATGCTTAGACAATTTTTTAAGATTCAGAGCAGAGGAAACAAAATGTGGTGTCCTTGTTGATTCAGGGCTCTGGGAAAAGAGAAAGTTCACTGAATCACAAGTATTCTAGAACAGAGCTATCCAATAAAACTTTCTGTGAGGAAAGAAACATCCTATAATCTGTGCTGTTCAATACGATAGCCACCAGCCTCATGTGCTTATTGAACACTTGAAATGTGGTCAGTGGGAGTGGGAAACTGATTTTTAAGTTTACTGTTAACTAATTTAAGTTAAAATGTGGCTAGTTGCTATGTATTGGACAGGTTAGGTCTACACTAAAGGGATAAAATAAAATAAACCTATCATAGCACTTTGATCTAATTTCAAGAGTTCAATTTCATCACACAAACTTGATTTAGGTGATTTTTTGTCTTGTAAGACTTGATTCCTTGCACTGAAAATACCATTGATTATATTGTTTTGCTTTTCGGAGTTTCTTTTACTTGTTTATTTAATACACACCTATTATTAAGGCAGAATAGTGGGGTAATTAAGAGCATCGACCTCAAATCTAGGGAAACTCATAGTGAAATCATAGCTCTGTCTCCTGTGTGATAAGATACTTAATTACTCAGAGCCTTAACTTGTAGAAATTCAGAAATCCTAAATGTGGCACGGGGAGAAACACTTGGCCATTATTTTTTCTCATTATTTTCTGCTCTATAATCTTTCTCCTTTCTTCCTAGGGCTGCAATTACACAAGGTGAAACCATTGGATGTTATCTAACTATTCTCTGAGGCTATGTTCTTGTTTTTCAATCTTTTTTCCCCAAACTGTTCTTAATATTGGATCATTTCTAAGGAGCTATCTTTAGCTTCAACTTCATTATCTGTAACTTTCATTTGGCTAAGTCCATATAGCAATATTTTATTTCAAATATTATATTTTTTTGAGTTCTAGAATTTTCACTTTCTGTTTTTATTGCTTTCAATTCTCTGCTGAGATTCCATGTTTTATCTATTGCTGGGATATTTTGTTCTACTACATTGAGGATAGTTATTGGCAACTGCTTTAAAATCCTTATCACCCAGCTCATGTTTGTCATCTCAGGGTTGGTCTCAACTGATTTTCTTTTTTCTTGAGAATGTGTCCCATTTCTCTGGCTCTTCTCTCTCTCTCTCTCTTTTTTTAGGGGAAAAGTCTCCCTAAGCTAACATCTGTTGCCAGTCATCCTCCTTTTTTCCTCCATCCATTCTGCTGCACCCCTTCACCACCACCCCCCCCCCCCACACACACAAGCCCCAGGACATAGTTGTCTATAGTTGTAAGTTCTTCTGGTTCTTCTGTGTGAGCCGTCTCCACAGCATGGCTACTGATAGACGAGCGGTGTAGTTCCATGCCCGGAAACCAAACCTGGACCTCCGAAGTGGAATGTACTGAACTTTAACTGCTAGGCCATCAAGGCTGTCTCTCCCTGGCTCTCTGTATGTTGGATAATTTTGAATTGCCTTCTGGACATTATGAATATTAAGTTGTGGAGATTCCAAATTCTGTCATTTTCTCTGATGAGTATTATCCATTTTGCTTTAGTAATCTCTATTTCTTGAGTGGTAGCTTCTCTTAATTCAGAGGTATTGTCTTTGCCTAAGATGTTTTCATCTGTTTGACACATATGTCCTTCAGGCATCAACCAGAGCTGAAGGCAGACAGAATTTAGGGATCCCCGAGTCTGGCTCTTTCCTTTCTGAGATTCCCACACTTTCCCCAATGGCCACAGTTACCCTGGATCCAGTTTTCTGCTTCTCCAGGCCAGAAAGATTGTGTTTTCCCACAAGTTCCCCTCATAACGCAAGTGTCATGCTAAACTTGGCCCTAGACTAAACACCATGAAAATGGGAACCTACATTTTGCACACCTCCCTTCCTCTCAGCATGTTCTTCCCACCAAAATCTGTTTGCTTGTGTTCACTCTGCAGAGCCTTCACAGCAGCCTTGTGATTATGTCCAAAATCTGGAGCTGTTTCATATGAAGGAGTCAGATCTGTTGGCTCTTACCCAGTAATAAACAGAAGGATGGTGGTCACAGGTTAAATTTCAAAGCACTTTCTCTGGTGCCTTGATTGTAACTTTATTATTGCAGCCTAGACTTGTCCTATCTTTGCAACTCACACTTGAATCTCTCTGTGATGACCAGTAAGAATTGTTTACTGATGTCTTATGTTCACTACATTATTTGTGTTCTTTCTTGGGTCAGTTGCCCTGTTTGTTCATCTTGTTCATTCTTTCCTTTTGTGAATTTCCTCAGTTATCGAGGATCACACAGCCAGGCCCTGTGCTCAGCTCTATCCCACACACTTATTCTTCAGTCTAGATTGCCTTCCTTTCTGGATATGGAATTTTTCCCAAATTACCACCCACATATCTGCTAATCCAATTAGTCATATTCAGAAAGGATGCAATGAAAGATAAAACTTTAAACACAAAGAAATAAATTAAAATCGTTCAAATGATATGTTGAAAAAGATCATAGTAACTAGCTGAAAGAGCAAACAATTCAAGGACAATATGACTGCAGACTACTGCTTTGTGCCATCCACCACCTTTTTCTTTCCTTGGATTTTGTGGGACCCAAGCAACCTTCTTGTCACTGCTTCCTCATTTCCTCCAGATGAGAAAAGGTGACATAGGGAAGGGATTAAGCAGACATTTGGGTCATATCAAAGAGAAACTGCTCGCAGAGAATTGGTCTGTCCCCGCTCTGGTGCAGTGTGCAACCTGCAGCTTGGCCCTGGGGGCTCACTTGGAGCTTGGAAGAATCTGCTGGAGTAGTGACCAGAAAGAGCCTGCAGGGCGAGCAACAAGTTCCAGCTGAGAGTAAGTCAGAAAGGCAAGGGCAGATCTACAGCAGAAGGACCACACGGTGAGAGAGACAAGGAGGGCAGTGTCGGTAGAACGCGCTGGAGGAGCAGCTGGGGGAAATGAAGAGGGGCCAGCGGAAGAATGTCACAGAAGCCAGAGGTCTGCGCTGAGACCCTCCTGCTGTGTCAGACTCGTGTGCCATCACGTGCCTCAGGCTGAGCTGAGAGACACGGAGGAACTTAGGAAGCCAGAGAAAGGGAGATGGTGACGGTGCCTCCACCCAAAACTGACTCTGCAGAGGTTTGGAGGGCGCCTAGAGCCGGCTCCTCATCATCCTCAGGCCTCAGCTTTGACATCCCCAACGCAGAAAAATCGCCCTGTCAGCTAATGTCAGTGTCTCTGTTTTATCCTTTGGTTTACCTACCTTAACTGAACTTATCAGAACTTGTTTTAATCGCGTCTGTTTATTGACTTGCACTTTGTCTGTCTGTCTCTCCCAATGCCATGTGAGCTCCTTAAGTTCTACTGGGAGTAAAGCAGGCAGGAGTTGCTGTTGTTTTGTTTCTTTGTTCCTGCATTGTTTTGTTTTAGTCAGTTGAGTGAATAAATGAGAGGATAAATACAATAGAAGTCCGTGCCCCAGCGTTGGGAGAATGCACATAAATGCCTTTTCTTTGAAGGAATACCACAGCTAAGTCGGCCCAGTCTAAAGACTACTGTTGAAGGTGCCCTTGAACCATTGAACTTTCGGTGTTCAGCAAGGCTTGTCACCCTCAGGACTCAATCAGTAAAGACCATGGAATATTGTCTCAAAAGACTATCTCTCTAAAATAAAGAAATCTTTCTAAAGAGCTTATGGGAAAATATTTGAGAGCTGAACTATTCATGAGTTTATTTTCATCACAATTAAACATTATCTTTGCTTGTTAATCATTTTCAGAGAAACTTCTAAACGTTGACCACATTGCCTTCTTACCGGGGAGGCTGTGGAAGCCTGGACAGGTCAGGCAGCAGGCCCAGAACACAGTGCTGGGGAGGGCAGACTGGGACTGAGAGCCAGGTCCATCTCGCTATAAAGGTCCTGTTTCACCTGCTGTGTTACCCTCCGTTGAAGCAGCCTGAGGTGACTGTGGACCTTAGAAATCTGGGTCCTGAGTTCTGGCTCTGTCACTCACAGTTTGCGGGACTTTGGACAAATGAGTTCACTTTGATAGCCCCAGTGTGAAATGACAGGACTCCAATCAATGGCCTGTAAAGTTCTCGCAGTTCTAGAAATTGTAATACAAGGTGCACGGGAGTAACACGGAGGCCTTTTCTGTGTGCCCACAGTGAGCGTTCTGGATGCCAAGGCGAGCTTTGGGGAGCCCATTGAGATGATAACCCAACTCCCTTGAAAGATAATGAAGCTGACTTGTGGGCTGAAAATCACGGCCTTAATCATCACAGTTAAGACGGAAACAAACAAAAAAAAAAACAAAGCAAAACTAAAAGAGGAGAAAAAATTATCCTAAGAGGAAGAAATGATGGAGAATGTGCTCCAAGCAGGCAGAGAATTCACCTGAAAGAGGATGGGTGAAAGGTCAGGGAGGGCCTGGAAGGAATGGGTTCAGGAAAATCTAGAAGGATCAGAATATAACAGACAGTGGAGTTGTACAGAGAATTCTTCTATCCCTTAAGAGTTTAATATATAAACAGGCAAAAGCCACCATCAAAGGCTAGAAATGAGGAACCGGAGGACCTATGGTGAGCTGTGAGCTGCCGCCCTGTGCGGGGTGTCTCACTCAGTAGGAAGTGGGGCAGTCTGAGAACTGGGGCAGAGAAGGAGAGCAGACAGGGCTGTGGTAGGAGTAGAAACACATGTCAGAGGCCCCGGTGGCCAACACCACAGAGGAATAGAACAGGAGCTACCTGGATCCACAGAAAAGAACAGTGGTAGGCCCTGGGGAGTATTCACCTCCCAAAGCCTTTCCCTACAATAAAGGAACACACAGAAATAGTCCCTGGACTGCTTTTGGGGAGGGGCGAACCAGTGAAATGAAGCCCCATTACTAAACTGTGTTGAACGAGAACAAACCCTCTAGAATTGTCATCTCAGCACCCATTGGTCCTGAGGCGGGGTTATCCAGGAAATGGGCTTACACCCTCCACCACTGAAACACCTCCCTGCTCGGATTCTAATCTCTTTAGTGCTGGTTACTAGGTGTGCTGTGCTTTCAAGCTAAACCCACATTGTTTCGATCTAGAATTGAAAATATGTAGCTAAAGGTCAAGGAAATTCCGTCATTGTTCAGTCACAGGCATCTGGGAATGTGGCCTCAGCACAGCCTTTAATGTTGCTGATGGTGAAACCATAAGGTCTTGGGTTAAACAGAAGAGAAGGGAATCTTAAGTGCCTGTGGTTGGCACAAAAATAGCCCCCAAAATGTCCTTGCCATACTTCCCAGAAACTGTGAACATGTTACCTTGCATGACAAAGGGGAATTTGCTGATGTGATCTGGAGAAGGGGAGATTCTCCGGGATTATCTCCATGGGCTCGGTGTAATCACAGGGTCCTCATGAGGGAAAGAGAGAGGCAGGAGAATCCGTCAGAGGAGATGTGACGAAGGAGGCGGAGGGCAGAGTGATGCGCCACAAGCCCAGGAATGTGGGCAGCCTCCAGAGCTGGAAAAGATACGGAATGGGTGCCCACCTTGAGCTTTAGAAGAAACACAGCACTGCTGACATCTCAATTTCAACCCTAGAAAACCCGTTTCAGACTCTGACCTCTGGAACCGTGTGATCATAAACTTGTTCCATTTTAAAACCACTAGGTTTGTGGTGAATTGTTCCTGCAGCAATAGGAAATTAACACAGTGCCTTTGCTGCAGGCCCTCCTTCAGCTGGGATGGCGGTAAAGTCTGCCCAGCTTCCATCCCTGACATGGTGAGACTTCTGGAATCCCTGTCGGGCCTTCAGCACCACCCTCTCTGGATATCAAGAACAGGGATATCAGATTCACGAATTACCATGAACCCAGAACAAAATAAATATTGACAGATAAGTCACAATACTCTATTTCAAAGTACTACACTTTGAGTGAAAAGACTACAAGTATATATAAAACGTTAACACCAGTTTTCCCTAGAAAGCATGAGTTAGGTTTTTTTTCCTTTTCTGTGCTTCTTGGTATTTTCCAAATTTTCTATAATGAATGATATTATTTTTATGATTGCAAAGAACTTATTTTTAAAAAGAACAATAAAAAAGTGAAAGGACATGCTGTCTATATAGCCTCAAGCACACTGAATTACCTGGCTCTGTACACATTAACCGTGTCCTAACGGACCCGACCCGGAGGAGCCTTCAGATGTCGCTCCTGGAAGAGGCGTCGGCACTGTGGGAGGGCAGAGGTGGCTCAGCTCTCAGCTCTGCTCCCTGCTACCTTAGGGACCTAGGACGACATTCTTAGCCCAGCTGAAACCTGTCCCTTTGTCAAGATTTTCTAAGTATTCAAGCTCACTAAAGACAGATGTCTTTAAATAGTAGTTATTGATTTTATACGGCTCCTTCTGCTTAGAATGCGCCTCCTTCCCTTTTCTTCCTGCTGAGAAGCTGCACGTCTTTAAAGCTCAGCTCAGATGCCACTTCCTCTTTGTGCCTGTGACGACTTATAGAGCGCTGCCCAGGTGTCAGGCGCTGTGACAATCACTCTATTTACGAGGTCATCTCCCCTGTTCTTCACTGCACTGGGGCACAGGGATTATCACCTCCATTGTACAGGTGGGAAACTGAGGCTTGGGAGGTAAATAATGACCAGGATGACAGGGCAGGGAGGGTCAAACCTCAATCTGGTGAGGCCCTTCTGACCTTTACCCTTGCCTTTGAATACTGATCCCTCCAGAAATAAGTGGTGGCTCCCTCTTCTGTGTTTGGTGGATCTTGGTTGTAAATTCATTGGGAATTAATTTTTATTCTGCCTTAGTTGTTCTTATTTGTAGGCATTTTTGTGCCATGGAGCTCGTAGTTTTTTGAGGGCAATGATGACATTTCAGGAACTTTGGATCCAACGGAGTTTAGCATCACACTCTCCACGTAGCAGGTTCTCAAGAAACATCGGTTGAGAGGCTGAATAAAGCACCGGATTTGAAGCGTTTGAAGTGATGCTGCAGTCTTCTGAACCTCCGTCCCGAGAGAGGTGGGTCAGGGTTACACACTTCGGACCTTCAGCGGCATAAGTAAGGCCCTCGGAACAATCCGGGCTTTCTGCTCAGGACCCACCCCCACGGGGGAGTCTCAGCTCTCCTGAGCAGGAAGAACTGAAGTTGGTATGCAGGACAAATACTTGTTTTTAGGAAAGCTTCCCTGTGACTCCAAACGATTCCAAGATGACTGGTGTTAGAGCTTGGAAGACACTTAGCTGAGGTCAAATGTGGAAAGAGAGAAAGGTCACTTTCAAGACTGGCAGGTACGTCAATCTCGAGTTAAGAGTGGGACAGAATGAGCGCAGCATGAAGAGAGTGGCGGGAACTCTGTGTGGGCATTAGACAATTTTCCAGCATAGTAAACCTTCAGAGGCTTACAACAACAAGCTTTTGCTTTTGGCTCATGTCACACCAGGACTGCAGGCCGTCAGCAGCTCTGCTCTCAACCGCAGGTCAGCCACGGGTCTGCTCTTTGTCTTCTCATTCTGGGGCCCAGGCTGAAGGGGCAGGGCCTATAGACACAATCTGTTCTCGTGGCAGAGGGCAGACATTCAAGAGCCGGCTGGACCACGCAATTACATTTAAGCCTCTGTTTGAACATGGCGAGGGCCACATTGGCCCATATTGCATTGACCAAAACAAGTTACATGGCTGAGCCCAACATCAAAGGTCTGGGACATTTGCTCCTTCCAGTGGAGTAGAGAGCAGGGCATACTACAGTGAGAAAGGAGCATAAAGCAGAGATGGGAAGCATAGAAGACAAAAATCTCAGTGGCATCACGTGACAGGTTCCAAGGGCCAGGACTGGGGGTGTGCATCCCCTCTCTTTGATTATCAACGCCTTCCCCACAGTTCCACCTTTGCAGCCACCTGAGTTCCAGAGAAAGGCTCTGCAAACCGTGAGACTCCGTGTAAGAGAGGGGGCCTGATTCTCTCACACACTTCATGCGCTACTATAGTGTCACTTCTTGCTATGGAAATTGCCCTGCTCAAAACCCTTGTCCATAAAATGGCATATAGGTCACATATTTATACTCATAGACATATACTCATATATATTCAGGTGTATTATATATTCATACATGCTGCCAGCTGGGGTGAGCTGCAACCTGGTTTGAGTAAGTTTTAAGAAAACAATATAATTCAGTTGGGAGATGTTTGGAGAAAAAATAATAGGTTCATAAAAAACAAGAAAGATCTGTTCTGGAATTTGAAACCACACTGATACGTTTTGTGGAACAGGAAGTTTTAAAAAAGATAAAATAATTCTAAGCTAGGTCAAAAGCATCCAGAAACGATTGTGCTCTTTGAGCTATTTCCCAGGGGAACGCTCTTGGTGGAGATGAGCGTGTCACAGGCTGCAGGCTATGGGCAGTCAGGGTGAGGTCTGCTTGCCCCGCCCTCTGCCACCTTCGAGCACAGAGCCATCATGCTCCAAGGAGTGGCCTGCTGTTCACAGTTAGAGGAGATTCCTTAGCCAGGGTGTCCACGAACTTATAAAATATTATGTCTTTATATTCACTAATCTCACCTTGAAATTTAGCATTTCCTTCCATTTTGAATGTAGGCAAAAACCACAGTAAAATCAGCACTGCCTGTGATTTTTGTCACCGGGAGAAATCAGTATTTTGTGTTGCAGGCTGGTTGTTGCAGATATGGTGAGATTTCATCTGTGCTCATCGCTACTCTGACATTACAGAAGCTATTGCACCTGCCTCAGATCTGGTTACTCAATGCTTTCTTAAAAAAACACACATATGATTATATTACAAACTTGGTTATTTAAAAGATATTTTGATAATTGTATATCAGCATAATTGTATTCCTTTAGAAGTCTCCATTTTTCTAAAAAAATTTATCCACTTTAAAGTCTTATCCTGGGGCCCGCCCCATGGTGGAGTGGTTGAGTTCACTCACTCTGCATCAACGGCCCAGGGTTTTGCCGATTCGGATCCTGGGCACAGACATGGCACCACTCATCAGGCCGTGCTGAGGCAGCGTCCCACATAGCACAACCACAGGCACTCACAGCTAGAAATACAACTACGTACTGGGGGGATTTGCGGAGAAGAAGAAAAAAAGAAAGATTCTCAGCAGTTGTTAGCTCAGGTGCCTATCTTTAAAATAAATAGATAAATAAATGAAGTCTTATTCTGAGCCAGGCTCCGTGGTCATTACCAAAGTGCCAGAGGAGCTCATGGCAGAAAAAATTAAGAACTCGTGCCTTTAGTTAATTCTCACTCGGCAGGAGAGAGAGAGTAAAGGTTGTTATTTCTGAACAGTGAAGTTCCATGTTACCATGGACAGTCCACTCATTCCTTGGGGGAAATATCATTGAACATGGGTTTTCATTTGTCCAAGGGCCTAAACAGATTTTCTGGATCAACACTTTTGCTCCTTACATCCTGTCCTCCTATCAAAGAGGCTGAAGGAGCTGGGCTTCAAGTCCTGGGCCAGGAGCTCACAAGTTAAACCATCGGCTTGGGCTCCCCTTGAGGCACCCCCCCAGGTGTGATTCCTATTCTCACTCCACCCCGGGTCACTGATGATGTAACGTTGGGCCATGACACTTGTGTTCCAGAGCTTCTCTGCTTCTCTAGCACCTGAACTCTCCTATCTGAGTTGCATTTTAGTCCCACTCACAGGTTTATTCGCTGTCCAGTCTCCTCTATTATCTCGGAGATGTAGTAGGTGGCTTAGGGTTTCAAGCAAGCAGAGAGTAAAGTAGCAAACCTCTGTGAGCCTCATCTGGGGCACAAGGTAGATAGTGTCCGCCCTGCAGGGTTGTGGGCAGAAAGTGAGATTTACCACAGCTTTATTTATTGAGATGGAATATCTATGTCTGTATCTGTATCTATATCTACATCTACCTATACATCTGTACTCCAGAGACCTCAAATTAATTCATAAATAAGTTTTCCTGAAGAACAATTATTAATCTGAGAAAAGCTCAGAAAGAAATGTGGAAATCGAGTGGCTAGAGCCCTGTAGGAAAAGACTGAGGAAGAAGACAGAAGCAAGATGCACATAAAGGGTGTCCATAGCTTTACAAGTAACAGCTCCTGAGAAACATTTGGTTCAGTTCTGAGCAAGCAGGTGACATAGGTACTTTTTTGTCCAAAAACATTATATACTAGTGTCCCTGGAAAGATGGTAGGACTAACTTGTCTGATGAAAGGAAGGAGGAAATATTAAAATGATGAGACATGAATTGTTATCATTTTACAACATATTCCACATATTTTCAAGTTGCAATTGCTAAGGAAAAGGAAGAAAACATTCCATTAAGAATGTAATACATTTACTCAGCGATCGTTGAAATGGACAATGGCTTACAAACTTTTTTAGCAGTGCAGTTCCAAGGAGACAAAGGAATATTCCAAAGGAATATTTTGAAAAGGAGACACTCCAAAGAGTTGCCATGATTATAAACAGTGATATGAAATTAGGATTCAAACAATGTTTCCCTAGTCAGTTTATACAATATTTGAGCTTAAGAACACCCTAGAGAACAACCAGCACCAACTCCCTATTTTCTAGGTGAGGAAGCAGTGAAGAGGGGAGGGGGCATCCAAATATCTCCAGAGTCTGACCTGGCCCTGCCAGGTGGCACACCTGGGACAAGAACTCAGAAATCCTGACCTCAGTGCCCTTTTCCCTCCATCTCTGTATCTTAGTTGTCTCAAGGAAGTAATGAATGAGGAGCCAAACATTTACAGAGTTTTGACTTATCCAATAAATATTCAGATGACTTCACTCTCTCCTTTTCCTACGTTCTACAATAGAAACATTGAATGAAGGCAGTGCTGTTTCTCTTTCCAAATTAGGAAGTTGTTTTTCATCTCCACTTAAAGCATGCTGCCCTGGAAGCATGCCCACAGACCCATGACACCCTACAGCCCCCTGCCACATCATCACTCGTGCTTTCTGAAAGGCCCTACCCATTGCTTGCATCCAGTTCAAAGAGTCATTCTTGGTACAAATCAGTAGTGGGTGTCCGCGGTGTGAAGATCTCCCGACTCAGGAAGAGTTTGAGTGCCTTCCTGAACCACCGGTAGGAAAAGACATAGATGATGGGGTTGCAGGCTGAGTTGAAGTAAGCAAACCAGATAAAGACATCGAAGACCAGTGGTGGTGTGATAAAGTTAAGGAGGCTGTCAACCATCGTGTCAATGGTGAAGGGAAGCCAGCACAAGAGGTATATGCCCACGGTGATGCCCAGGGTCTTGGCAGCTTTTCTTTCACGTTTAAGAGCCCCAGCCAGGCTTCTGCTCAAGATGTTGATCTGCTGAACTTGCCTGGTAGCAACCATGAAGATCTTCACATACAAGCTGATCATGATGAGGCAGGGGAAAAAGAACATAGGGAAGTTTAACCAGCCCCAAAACTTGTTGAACAGCAGCTGGCAACTGCCCACACAAGGCATCTCTTCCAGCCACTGGCTGAGCCCTCTCTCGACCACATCTGTGTAGAGGAATAAGGCAGTGTAAGCTGCTGGCACCCCCCACCCTGCCAGGATGTACCTGAGGGCCACTCTGACTGTGAACTTGGAGGGGTAGAGCAGAGGCTCACAGATGGCACAGTGGCGGTCAATGGAAATGAAACAGAGATGGAAGATGGAGGTGAGGCAGAAAAGGGTGTCCAGATAGGTATGCAGGCGGCAGAGGAAGTCTCCGAAGAACCAGCAGCTCTCCACGGAGCGAATGATGCTGAAGGGCAGCACCAGCAGACCCAGCAACAGGTCAGCCAGGGCCAGAGAAAGCAATAAGAGGTTGGTGGGAGTGTGAAGTGCCTTGAAGTAGGCCACAGCAAGCACCACAAACAAATTTCCTAGGACTGTAATCAGCATGCCTGCTGCACAAGCCAGGTAGATCACCAACTGGATGCCCAGTGGATGGACCCTCCTGGGGCAAGACCCATTCCCCTGGTAGCAGAACGCCGCGGGGTGTCCTTCAGCACCTCGGTCAAGGACAGTGCTCATCTATGGTTTCTACTCTTCCTCTCTCTGGGAACCAGCCATCTGTTCCATCAAAAAAAAAAATTTTTTTTTTCTTTATCTGCTAAATGATTAGGAAGTGAGACCTAGAGGAGGAACTGAAGGGCGGTTTGGAACCGGGTACGATCTCCCTGGAACTGAATCAAAGGCACCTGAGAGTCAAATGCAGTGCGGGATTCCAGGTCTCATGAGAGTTCCTTCTGCTACTCCTGTTTTGTCTGAAACCAGGACAAACAGTGCTCCTTTCTAGCACTTTTGAAACGAGTGAAGACAAGATCCTTAAGAAAGAGAAGAAGGATGTAAGTTAAATGTTTCCTCAAAGAAAAAGCTGGCTATGTCACAGTAGGTAGCATGCAATTATTGAGAGATTATCTGCTCCCTTTGGATAAGTTACCTGTTGTCGAATGTAAAGTGAGATTTAAATTATGGGTCTAACCAAGTGAAGAATTAATTCTAGTCAACAAATCATTGCCTGGGAAAGGAGTAACTTCTGGCTTGTCCCCTCAAGGTTTAAATAACTTGACAATGAAATCAGCAGATTAAGCTTTTTAATTATATGTCAACTCTTCCCAAGCAAAGAATTAGGCACACACATAATTAAAAGAATAGAGAACTGCCCTATTTCAGTTTCGCCTGCAGCACAATTTCTAAAGATAACACCCAGTGTTTATACATCTTGTAAGAACTATCTGTTAGGAAAAAGTAGTTTATCTGTCTGAACACTAGTCTATGAAATTTTAAATGAGTTTGAATAAATTAAACTCAAGATTTCTAGGCGACTTACAGACAGAAGAATCAGAATCACTTCTTAAGAAGTCCTTCTTGGCACAGGTGGACATAGGTATGTAGAATCCTGTTCCATCAGCAAAGATGACAGATGTGCCATCAGTTAATGATTTTATACTCCAGATAGAAACTACTCCTCCAGGTGCATGTCATGCAGATGAGTGCTGAAGGAGCGCCAAGGGACCTAATTCGCACTGTTCACAAGTCTTAGTAATTTAAGGCTCCTTCTCAGTACAGGATCATTTATCCTGCCAATTAATTAGAGATGAAAATCAAAGACACTGGATTTAAATAATCTTTTTAAGTTCTGTTTTTAGTGAGTCCCATATATCCCTGCTGCCTTAGGATAATTTGTGTACATTTCTCTCAACATGAGAAATAGTTGAGATTAATCGATCATCAGCCCTTTGGTTTGTGGCCCCTGCATTAGATTCCTCATGGTGTGCTAGTTAAAGGAATCACAGTAGATGAAACAGTTCACCTGGACACAGGAGAGTTAGATTCTTGTTCCTCCACTTCCTAACCATCACTTATTGTCTTCCTCCCTTCATCTCCCCACTTGTGAGAGCATCTACAAGTAGACTCATTTCTGTACCTCACATGGATGTTACTGAGGAAAATAACACATTCAATCATAGTCTGCTTTCTCTGATTCTTGATACCAAGTCTCCAGAAGTTGGAATGCCTTTTTGTGGCCTTGGGGAAATTTTTCCACAATATAAGTGAAACCGATGCTGCAAATGACAGAAATCTAAAGGTGGCAGGGCCTGTGGGAAAAGGTGGGAAGGTCAAAAAAAATGAAAAAGGTTGCCAAGCACCTCCACCTCCTCCAAAGAGCCCAGGCTAAACCCAGTGGAGACTGGTGCAAACCTGCCTTCTTGTATGAAGCCCACGTGGGTAGAAATAGATTTCTGAACTCAATCAGACCAGGAAGGATCCTGCATGACCACATACCAGGACACCCCTTATTTTACAAGTCATAATCCACGTGCAGTCAGCCAGGGAGTTCCAGGGCTCTAAAGCTAATCTGATCGAGAATCTGTAAAAAATAGGAACAAATGTCTTACAGCTGGAATAAGCCCTGAAGAATGAAACTCTCAGAAAGGATTTTTGGTTCTGGGATATATTAGATCAAACCTGAATTGCAATGTTCAATCACAAATATATTTGGAGATGGAGAATTTTATGAAGACTGTTTCCAGTTGGGTGATCTCTGTGTCAGAGCTTACCTAACCCTCTGTGCCCAGTTTTCTCATCTGTTAATTGATATAATACAATACCCACACCACAATTTTGTCATGAAGATTAATGAGCTAAAATTCACAAGGTGGTAAGAACCGTTGCTGTCACAGAGAAAGCCAAGTTGGGCAGACAAGAGTGTGAATGGATATCTAGTCCAGATCCTCTGTTAACCTTCCCAAGTTAGGGCTCTTATCTCCTCTCCCACTGACTTTTAGAAATACATTCCACTTACATAACAAGTAGCAGCAAAAGTAACTGGATTTGGATCTTCTACATTTTATTGTTTACATCGGGATCCATTAATGCTCCATTTCCACAGCTTTCCCGAAAGCGGTTGTATATTTTAGAAATGGGAAATAAGGGTAAGTGAAATATTAATCAGGTCGTCAAAAGTGTTGTTGAGATTTAGGATTCTATTCTAACAGTTTGTCTTGCTACTCCACAACACTGAAACTCCCAGGCTCGGCTGCAAGACAGGAATGGTAATGCCTTCCAGGTGAAGAGCAGTGTCAGGCGCCCTCACAATAAGTTGTAAGTGTTGGTCAAGCAGAGAGAACGGCTACTGGGAGATATTCTACAAAAGGAAAAATCTACCTGAAGTCCCTGCAGGAACCACATCTCCTCCGCGGTGTGTGGGACAGGCAGGCAGTCAGCTCCTAACTAAGAATCACCTCTGTCCACATTTGCAATCTGAAACAGCAACCACCATTGATGACTAAGGGCAGAGAGAATGAGGATTTTTTTTTTAACACAAAGAATAGTAAAAGCAATTCTCTTAAAGATACAAATAAAGCAGCAATTCCTGATCTGTTTAGGGAGGACAAGACTTCTGCTTTTAGTAGCACCTCTGCCATCCAGTCAAGATCAATTCCATGTAGATGAAGAGGGAGACGCTGCTCTGCAGTGGACAAGGCAACGAGCACGGGCTGTACAGAGGACAGACCTGGTCTGCAAGCTTGTGATCCTTGGAAAGCTTGCCCAACCTCTTGGAGGAACAGGGGTTCTAGCCTCGACGCTATAGGAAGCGTTAAGAAGATTAAATAAAATAACTCATACTGCTCATCTGGAACACAGTGGACACAATATCAGTTCATTTCTCCTATCTCTTTTATTTTGTATTCTCTCTGACTTGACGTACCCTATTTTGGATATTTCCTTATTTTGTAAATTTCTTTTTTCATGTTGCTTTTTAAATGGCTCTTGAGGAATCCATGTGTTTAGTGTGCTGATAAACATCATGAATACAGGAACATTTCATCTCCCGCGAGTCTCCCCAGTGCACCTTGTAGAGCCTGCACTGTGCTTTCCTGCGAGTGATTCCTCTCCGCTCTCCAAAGACTCGGTCATGTGTTCCACCCACACCCATCTTTAACACTCTGTATTTCCTTCTTTTATGGCAGCTCTGGAGCCACTGGCCTGTGGTTTCCCCTTTACTTCCTGTGTCCCCACTAAGCATCACCTTCATGGGATGAGAGACTGTGCCTTATTTACCACTACAACCTGTTAAAGAAAGGAACAACAGGCCCAAAATGGAGTCATGTGATATCCAAATATCACAGCTCCTCCTAAGTTTGAACACACCATTGTATGTTTGGGCAAATTGTATTTTTCATAAGGATTTCATACGATATTAAGGATTATTACTTTACTATCATTTATGACCAGAAATGCCACTATCGAATTTTAGAAACCAAATTGGTTTTCATATTTCCCCCAACATTAATCAATTATAATAAGACTCTGCATTAATTACGATAACCTGAACTTATGAAGCTGGGTGGAAGTGTTTTTAGCAAACGCTCACACTGGCACACCCACCACAGGATTGGAAACTCCTTGTTCTAGCCTGCTGTCTATGGACAGTCTTTGCCTGCCTTTGAGAACAATTAGGCCAGTATAGTTCTCAATTTCTCCATATCAGTCTTTGCAATCATTCACAGAGATTTTACGTTTCCAATTAGAAATGTAAATAACATTTAAATGTGATAAAATCTATTAGCAGGGACCAGCCCGGTGGCGTGGCAGTTAAGTTCTGTTTCCATGGCCCAGTGTTAGCCATTTTGGATCCTAGGTTTGGACTTACACACCACTCATCAAGCCATGCTGTGGTAGGCGCCCCATATGTAAAGTAGAGGAAGATGGGCATGGATGCTAGCTCAGGGCTAATATTTCTTAAAAAAAAAAAAAGCTCTTGGCATACTTGCTGAATGGAAATAAAAATAAATTTTAATGAAACTCTCATTTGAAAGATCTATTAGTTAATCACTTGTTGCCTATTTTAGAAAAACTACCAGATATTTACAATTTTTGTTCCACCCTTAAAAGAATCTGTGAAAAACTCTCTCCTATTAAAGAAATGGCTTTTAAAAATCTTTAAAAGAAAAAATTAATAATGATAAGAATTTATTGAATGTTTCTTGTTTACAAAACCCATTGATCCGCACAGCGACAGAGCAGGGATTACTGTTCTTGTCTCACAGATTAGGAAGTGAAGCTAAAGTGGTCGCCCAAGGTCTCTCACTGAGTAACTGGTCCAGCTGGGACCTGAGTCTGTCCTGCTCCCCAACCCAGCCCTCTCTATTATGTTATACCTCAAAAGGATGCAAATCTTGAAAAACTGCCTTTCCATCTTCACAACAATTTCGTTCCCTGTTGTCCACAAGTAGCTTCTGCTGATTACCACAGGTCCTTGTTAATTGGGCAAGAACAGGAGGAGGGATCAGTGAGAAGAAGCAAGATTGGGTTTTGAAAGCATGGTTTTGAGCTGATGGACTGAGGAGCAAAGGGCAAACACAAGAAGTTATTTGTCCTGAGAACTGGAGGTTCAAATATCGTTTGCATTCACTGTTATCTCTAAAATAACGGAGATTAAAAAGTAAGCGTTTCCTGTTCAGCACAGACTTCAGGGCCAGTCTGGGCTGTGTCCATGAAGTGGATCCCACAATGTGTCCTGAAGTGAGACCACTAGGAGGACCGTCCAGGGGTGCCAGTTCCTCTTCCTACATCTTTTCTTCCATTCTCCTTCCTCTAAACAAGCCCTGTCTGTCATCCCAAAGGCCATTCCAGAGCCCACATGGATCATTTTTATTAGTGTGTGATGAGAGACTGAAGCAGCTAACACAGGTTATATGAAGCCACTTTCTAGCTCAGCAATAATCCAGGAGAGGTAGTATTATATTAATCATTATATTTAGACTGGATTTGCTTAATTTGCATCTCTTCATTCATATGACTATTAAAACCAAAACATTATCATTTGGCAGGGAGGAGACGGTTCCAATCTAGTATTGGAGATTGCAGTCTGTTTCAGTGCCTCCCTCTCACCTGATGGAGAAATCAAGCCTCGTAACCGGGCACTCAAGGTGCTCCCAGTGCCCTCCTGACACCCTTGCAGCTTCATCTCCCCACATTGTGAGGCTGACCTGATTCTATTCTCACACAAATACCCTGCAGTTTCTTTAGCTTGTTTCGTTTCCTGTGATGAATGGTGCTCTGCCAACCTAAGCTGAGAACTGCGTCTCCAGAATCCCTTTGTGGGTGTGATTCCAAGTCAGAGGAAATTTGGGCAGATCTGGAAAGCAGAAATGCAGGTGCAGCATCGTTCTGCAGGTGTTTGCAGGCAGACTCAGGGATGGACAGACAGGGTACCTGCCCGCTTCCAGCCTGGCCTCCCTCCTGTCTGCTGACACTACCACCAAACTCCTGGGGAAGGACCCACTGAGGCAGCAGCTGGCCGGAGGCAACAGTGCCAGACTCCTCTACAAGCTCTGACTTTGGAGGCCCACTTCAAGCAGTTGGAAGTTGGTCCTTACTTAACCTGATGACACTTTCCTTTGGCCTAAAAGGCAAGCCGTCTTCTCTGAAGCCCAAGCTGGGCTAAAGTTTCCTTTTCCGTTCTCGCCTAGCTTCCTGCAGTGTAATCAAGTGGCTATAGTGTCTCCTATTAGACCATAAACCCCTTGAGGCCAAGACCCCAGTTTCATTCATCTCTGAAGCACAAGTACTCAGAACAGCACTGACACAGAGTCAATGCTCAGTGTTTGTTGGACTGAGTGTCTTTCCAGGCAGAGAGCACAGCATCCCTGGCAGTCACCATCCGCCTGAGATAACGGCTGCTCTGTGCAACCTGGATGAGTCCTGGGAAGCAGAGCACTGGGTTAGGAATCAGGATGGGATGGTCCACTTTTCCTTGGACCAGCCTGGGAAGAGCATGTGGAGCTGTTTTGAGAAACGATTGAGCTGATGTTTGTGGAAACCCTTTGTAAGTTACAGAAGTCCTTCATTGAGGTCAGGAATGGTTATGACTGCAGCAGAAGCTCCACCTGCTCCTTCACTCCTCCTCTGTTGAGCTCTGCTCCTGCTGGGCAAAAGGAAGTGCTGGTCTCCAAAAATGACCACCCCATGTCCTCAGACCCCAGCTCCTTGATATCAGTAACACATTTCATGTTATTCTGAGGATCGAATGAGGAAATGGAGGTGTGCTGAATGGACGGCTGCACTTCCTGATCAGTCCCTCAGATTTCACAGTCCAGATGTCTTTGCTGAGTTCCCAACGAGGAAGGCAGGGTCATCATGAAGGCCAATTGTAAGATGCTGCTGCCATCATAAGGGGGTCTACTGCCCCATCAGGCCCCGCAATGAGGTCTAACTTGGCCTGATGCCTGAGCCTGTTCCTTGGATCCTTCGAAAGGAAGGAGTACCTTGGGACCAGCCCAGTGGCCTAGTGGTTAAGTTCGCAGGTTCAAATCCTGGGCATGAATCTACACACTGCTCATCAAGCCATGCTATGGTGGCATCCCACATACAAAATAGAGGATGATTGGCACATATGTTAGCTCAGCAACAATCTTCCTCAAGCAAAAAGTGAAAGACTGGCAAAAGATGTTAGCTCAGGGCCAACTTTCCTCACAAAAAAAAAAAGAAAAGAGTACCTTAGCCTCTGAATATTGCTTCAGGATGAGGGGCAGAGGCAGTCTTCTCCTGCAGGATTAAATTACTGCAACCAGAAGAGAATAAACCAATACTCTCTCAAACATCTTAAAATCCAAGTTTGATTTCAAATACTATCCTGTGATAATGTAAGTTCCTGAAACATCTCAGGACTTGTACATACTGTATTTAAATTATCAAATTACAAGTACTGACCCTGAGAAGCTATAAATGTTTAACAGAACACGCAGATCAAGAGGGTATTGGGAATTCCTAACTGAATCAGAGATGTTATTAAACGTGTTTTGAAGTAACCAATAGTTTCCCAATAGATAGACTGGATCAAGGGTAGTTCCAAAAAACCAAAAGTGTCCATAAAAGCATTTAGGATCTATATATGTGAACATCAGAAACCCTAGGATTAGATGTCCTACCCAGAGGTGTGATGTCCTTTGGCCAGGTCAGAGAACAGAGGGAGTTTGTCACCAAATATTCTGATGTTACTACAAGAATTACTGTAATAAAATACTCTTAACATTAAAACCTATGGTAATCGTAGCAGGTTTTCTCTTTGCAATCTACCAGTGCCTTAAGGTTCTTGTTGTGAAAAGCAATCTTACTTCCTGCAAAAATAGGCAAAGATTGATGAATGAATTACTCCAGCCATGTGTAAACAGATTCTAAGTTTGTGAGTATATTCTACTGGGCTGGAAGAGTCCTTCTATTGAACATCCCTACTTAAAAATTTCCCAATCTGCCCATACACAGAATAGTGAACAACATTTCTACATGGCCAAACCTTTTATAAAACACTTGCTCTATTGAGGCCTTGGGAAAGGGAAGAGAAGACCTCAGGTCCATCCTCAGGAAGTTCACATATGAGCGTGAAGCTCATTCTGACTGCTGCAAAGACTTCTGAGTCAGTGAGTCATTTTCCACTGTGTGCCTCTGCTGGCCTGTCCCCAAGTTCCCCAGCACAACGTTGTGCACATGTGACCAAAGCCTGTTAGAACAGGGATTAAATTCAGTTCAATTTCTTCTGTACAAACAAGCTCTTTCCTTCATCTTCCCTCTCAAGGACAGGAGCCCCTATTATCCAACATCCTTTGTTATACCGTGAATTTGAGTGGCTCTCTCCCATTTTCCTCAAAGTTTCTGTGTTTTAGTTATCCAGTGAATGTGTTCAGAGATTTTTATGGGAGAAGCACCATGCTCAGTCTTGGTGAGTAATTAGTGTGTGCACACACACTTGAAAAGATGGACACACCACGTATATGTACATACAAGCCAAGTGTATGTATAGATCAAAACTATATACTGAGAGAAAGAATATATTTCCAAACTCTTTATCCGTCCATCTCATTTAATAAGACAGTCCAATTTAATCAAAATATTGCAAACCTCACATTAATTCTTTTAGACAAGAAGCTTAAGTCAGACCAATTAAATTGGAAGCAATTCTAGTTGTGTGCTTCCTTCTCCACTTCATGTCACTCACATGCTCCGTAACTCAGGCCCCAGTGTGGCCAAGCTCCCTCCCACTCCTCTAAGATGCAACAACAATCTCAAGAAAGATTTAGATCAACTCAGTTCGACATGGCTGTCAATGAGTGTGAGGATTGACTGTCTCCTCTTATGATGTTTACAAGAAAAAAAGAAGAGCCCTATTTGATTTAAGCCAAAGAAATGAAATTCTAAGTCTCTAATTTTGGAAATTTGGGATTTAGTAAGCCTTCAGAGAGAGTTTCTTTTTATTGGAGGTGCCTTCCCCAGAACCCCAGAAATTGGCCACAGTGGTACCTTTGGCATACCCAGAAGACTGGATCTAGTGCTCCTACTTAGGCATCTGTTACCCCAACTGGAAGAATGTACTGATCTCATTCCTCCATGTCCCTATCTTTGGGTGGAAAGAGCATCCAAGATTCCCTATCAGGAAAGAATCTTAGAGAATGGACAGCATTGCCTAAGCATGTGCAGGAAACAGGCTCAGCGTGGAAGAGTCAGGGCAGAAGACCCTTCCTGAGACAATCACTCTTAATGCCCTGCGAAACCAAGGATAAAACATGCCATATATAATGGGATTGAAAGTAGAATTGAAATAACCCAGCCAGAGGAAGACATTGTACAAATCTTCAGGAGTTGTAAAATTGATGAAAGGGTCTGTGATTGTCAAGACAAAAAAGGGCAGCCAGCATAACACAAACACTCCCACGACTATGCCTAAAGTCTTGGTGGCCTTGCTTTCCTTTTTGGATGCTGCTTTCATTTTGCTTTCTGACCTAACCTGTTTCATCAGGGGACCTGTGCCAATTTGCTTAGCATGCTTCTGGGCTACCGTGAAAATGTATATGTAAATCCCCATCATTACAGTTCCAGGGAGAAAGAAGGCTATAAAGGAGGCCAGCACTCCCCAGAGTTTGTTAAATATCAACACACACAAACCTGTGCAGTCAATGGCTGCAACAAAATCTTCTGCACCAATTATGTTTAATTCTGAGAAAACCAGGCCAAGGGCAAAAAAGATTGGAATAGACCAACTGATGAATAGAAAGACCTCTATGACAGGGATGGTGATTTTGGTGACATAATGCAAAGGGTCACAGACAGCATAGTAGCGGTCCACGGAGATGAAGCAGAGGTGAAAAATAGAGGTGGTACAGAGCATGATGTCGCAGCAGCTGTGGACTTTGCAGAAGAGATCCCCAAAGTACCAGCAGGATTCGATGGACCTGATCATGCTGAAGGGCATGACCACGCAGCTCAGCAGAAAGTCAGTGGTGGCCATGGAGAGGATCAGGAAGTTGGTCGGGGAGTGGAGCTGCTTGAAGTGGGCAATGGAAATGATCACAACCAGGTTGCCCAGCATGGTCATTACTATAGCACCAATCATGACAACGTACATGGCACAGACACTCAGCACAGACCTCACATTTCTAGGGCAAGAATTGTTAACCAAAGCAAAGCAAAACTGTACTTCTTGGGTATTCCCAATGTCAGGTGAATTCATCTTCTTTGTCCCATGGGTGCTGTGAGCCTTTTACAAAAGTACTGTTTCTCTCTCCTTTCTGTGAAAGAAAGAGGAAAAATAATAAAAATGGTTGGCAGCGCAACTTTTCAGAGTGGCCCAGCTAGCTGTATTTCCAATCCCAGGTTAAACTTCCTGGGGTCAGCCAGATGGCATAGTGGTTAAGTTCACCCGCTCACTTCGGTGGCCCCTGGGTTTGCGGGTTTGGACCCTGGGTGTGGACCTTCAGGCTGCCCGTCAAGCCATGCTATGGTGGTGACCCACATGCAATGGAGGAAGATTGGGATGGATGTTGGCTTAGGGACAATCTTCCTCAAGCAAAAATAAGAAGATTGTAAAGAGACGTCAGCTCAGGGCCAATCTTCCCCACCAAAAAAAAAAAATCCCAAACAAAAAAACAAAAAACACTTCCTACTGAGCAGAACAGTGTTTACGAATCACCCAGAGATCTTTTTGACAGCACAGATTCTAATTCTGAGGAGGGGGCTGAGAGTCTGCATTTCACACCAGCTTTCAGGAGATGCCAATGCTGCTAGTCTAAGACCATCCCTTCACTAGGAAGGGACTAAAGACAACTGAATGAATATTGTCACCCAACATCTAAGTGACCCAGATAAAACCACCTAAGTAACCTGGGTAAACGCGTGTTCTGATTGCACAAACAAGTAGCCCTTACTCAAGATTCCATCCATAGGCAGGTCAAGAATTTTCGTTGTCCCATTTTTATTAATCAATTTGCCTAATAAAAGCACTTCAAGAATTACCAGGACCTGTGGAACTATTATTAAATGTTTAGATTAAATGATAATTGCCATGTAAAGATTGCGCTTTTTAAAAAAATTTGTCCTGTGCATATCTGCAAATGCTTTGGTTCCTGCCACTTAATACAGACTGTTCAGTTCAGGAAACATTTCTCTATCCAATGTGAACAATATAGTTTTTAGAATTTAGAGCAATATTGTATAAGGTAAATTAAAACTATGCGAAAGCCTACAAGATTACATATGAATAATCTCAAAAAAAGGAGAAGTATCTCAAATGATAGACTCTGTACATCTTGTGGGTTGTCTCCTTTCATTATGAGCTGCATTCATTCGTGAATTCAAATTCAGGTTGAGGTCATCCAATCCACTGATTTCATCCTACGTTGGTAACAAATTTGGCATGCTCATTGTTTAAGCTGTCGCTTTATATAACTTATGCCATTGCCCTTAAAATGTGAAAATAATGGGACTGACTCACCCTGAGTATGACCTGGGTTTGATTTGTTTCTCCAGGGCTGGGACTGGCTGTGCAACTCTGATGCCCAACCACAAGCATTAGTCAGATCTAAGGCCGGGTTGGAGAAGTGGACTTTGGCCTGAGAATAGATTCAAACTCTCTAGTCCATCAGGAAATTGAACCCACAAGCGTGTTCTCACCAGATTTACTTGGAAAAGACATTAATAAGAATAAAAGTACCTTTGAAAATAGTATTTGCAGTAGCTGCTGCTAGAGCTCAGCACTTTTTTCCAATGTATTATTTGAAATCTTAACATTATGGTACATTTTATCTACTCTGGATATATTAATTTAATTTATGAGATTAGCATTTTTCTTTCGATATATTTTAATTGTACCAATCAAATATTACGCAGTTGAGCTGAACTTGAGAAACCAAAACATGCAGAAGTAAAATGTAAAAAAAAGACTTATGCGACTCCGTTATAAACTGTTATCTATCAATTTCAGAACGCACAGCACAAATTATTTGCTTACTTATCACTTTGGTTCCTAAACTCTGATGAATAAATGAAAAGCAATGGGATATGTTGGAGCATACAAGGAAACCATTTGGTTTAAAACTAATTTAACCTGACTTTGTTTTTCCAAAAAGGCCTGACGTGGCCTATTGAGCACACATTGTTCATCTGCTTGAAACAGTTACCAGGTCCCAAAGACAAGAAGGATGCCTTTAAGGATAAGGATGTAGCCTCCCCCTATATGGCCATTCTTTTGAGGATAAGCATCTCTTCCTAGAAACTAAGGATTAATTACCCACCTGCTGTGCTCACCTTGTGACCCCTGACCTGCTGACCATCGACTTGCTGTGCTAGCTAAGCATCTCATGACAGCAGTAAAAGGGACATTCTGATCATATGCGATGTGTGCTCTTTGTTCCAAGAAAGTATATAACCACGCTGTACCCCCACTTCTTTGGTGTCCTCCTTTCCTTGGGGAAGGAAGGCCCCAGGCTATAGTCATCAAACTTGGCTTATAACAAACTTACTCCAATTTTGATTTATAGATTGACTATCGTTCATTGGTGCCACATTTCTAAGATGCTGAATATAACGAAATCTTAAATACCTGACCTTTTTAAAGTTAACTTTATCCTGCCTTTTATTTTCTTTGCTTTTGTGAATTAAAAAAAAAACTCGTAATTCTTTTAAAAATTACCTTTAAAAACAACTAACAGTTACCACAAAGCTACTTAAGCCTTTGTCGCTGTGTCTCTATAGAGATAGCATCCCTCATGCAAAATAGTACACTCTTCAATACGCCCTGGGATGATTTTTGGAGTTTTAAGTTTCAGTTTTGAAAACCTAGTCCCTGAAAGGATTGATATAATTTAACCTCCTAGGTTTGTAAAGTGAATTTCATTCTACTTATTTATTTATTTATTTTGTGGAAAACACGTATGAAACAGCTGCTAGAAATTAATAGAGTTATCTCATATTTCCAATGCGTGGTTATAGATATTAGGGAAATATTTAAACATTTAAGTGTTAGATTAAGACAGAAAGATAAAGTGAGACACACATATTTATTTTAAAAGTTATTACCTGGGTGAATTGTTAAGATGGAGGTGAATGTTATAACACCTTTAGGCACCTATCTTAAATTCTTAGCCAAAAGTTACAAAAACTAGTAAGCAATTGCAAGTATGACTGCCCGTCTACTGCTTTCTCAAAAAAGGAAATTGTCGTGAAATTTAATGCAGCTGAGGTTTTGTTTGTTATTTAAAAACTTAACAGAATAGAGATTCCTTTCCTTTAAAGATTCACCTCAAAAAAAATACAGCAATTTTTTAATAAAATAAAGTTAACCCTTCTATGACATCTCACTTTTATCATGGGACATTTTTGTTACACCTGTTTTTTCTTTTTATCAATAATATTTCAACAAAAGACCAAATTAATGACAACATTGCAAACGATCACCTAATGAAAGCAAACAAAAGTTTAATTATTTTTGCCAGGGGTAAAAAGAAACATATGTGGACAATTCTGGAGAGAAGTAAGAATTGCAGCGTTTTTTAGTTTGAATTTAGTTCTGTAAGGGAAAAGGTTACAGAATAAGGAAATAGACATGAGGACTCTGAAATAATGATTTTGAAAAAGTAAAAGTTCCTCAGAATTTCAAAGAAAAAAGGAAAAAGAAATTATGGAATAAATTTTCCTCAAAAATTAAATACCTAAAAATTTATTAATGTATATGTATTTCCCTCAAATAAAGAGGAAAATACACAACAAACTCAATAATGTATTGTAAATAAAGTGAAAAATTAGGAGAGGACACATCATAGCTGCTTTATGAGGCAGGATTTTTCTTCCTTTACTAGTTACATAGCTCAACCTCTCCAGCTCTGAGACTGTTTCTCTGGAAATAATGATTTCATTTTGCTTTGATGTGCCTCACTCACGCAATATTTTCTTAGGTAAAGGAAATTACTTGTGAATGAGATTTAAGAAAAATCTGTTGTGGGTCTTCCTATCATTGCCTCTTTAGAATCTCAGTGATGTTTTAAAATGATCTAGATTTATTTTTTTGATTGGTATTTTAAGTTTGGTTCCTTTCAACATGCCAGAAAAAAAAAAGCTAAATCTAACTGATCTTTTTTCCTCTCAATATATTCTCGTTTGGTTTACTAGAATTTGTTTGGCTAATTAGATAATTTGGAACTAAAACCGTTGGAAGGTGACTTACCTGTTGTGCTGATGAGCATTGTGCTCCACCACTCTCTTCCCTGCTGATTTCCCCCCAGAAAAGGCACTTAGGCCCAGGCTCTTACAGGTAGGCTGCTGGCAGGCTGTGCTGGCATCAGTCTGTATATACGAACCATGCCTCCTGAGGCTGCATTACCTGTGTGCTGCTTTGACAGGTGTGTCCTTTAACAACCTCCAGTGTGCTGCCAGCAAAGAGGTGACAGTAAGTCACCAGAGAATTGGCTCCAGGAGGGTGAATCCATTTTGTACTATCATCCCCACGACTTTAGAGGGACCACACGGACCAGCCTCACACAAGGCCAAAGGGGAGAAGGATGAAAATGTGAAAGGAAGGATGGAGAAGGAGAGAGGAGGGAGGGAGGAAGCGAGGAAAGAAAGAAGGAAGGAAGGAAAAAATTTAGTTCAAATCCAGCAAATGCTCTTTCCACTTATTACCAAATGCTAGATGTTTCAAACAGTGAGATCTTTAATACCTAGTGAAAATTTGACTCATTTTCACCTTTTCCTGGTACCATGCACAAGTCAGCAGTATTCATTCACGCTACAGTTCTTCAAGTCTGTAGTTTTCCTAACCCAAACAAAAAGCAGTAAGAACCACATTTCACACTGTCCATGCAAATAATCCATAACCAATCTATAAATCAAAATTGGGTGAGTTCATTATGAGCCAATCCTGAGGACCGTATAAGCCAGGAGAGTCCTTTCACAAAGGAAGGGAGCCCTCCAAAGAAGTGGGGTGTGCAGTGTGGTTATACACTGTCAAAGAGCATGCATCACATAGGATAGGAGTGTCCCTTTTACAATAGTCATGAGATCGCTTTGCCAGCACAGCAATTTGGTGAACAGAGCAGGTCGGTGGTCACAAGGTGGGTGGTCACAAGGTGAGAGCAGCAGGTCAGCAATTAATCCTTAGTTTAGGGAGAGATGCTTATCCTTAAGGAAATACCCATGTGGGGGAAGTTACATCCTTATCTTTAAGGGCATTGTTCTTGTCTTTGGGATGCAGCAAATACTTAAAGCAGATATACAATGCATATTCACTGGCCACATGGGGCCCTCTTGGAAAAACAAGTTGAGGCCAAATTAGTTTTACACCAAATGGCTTCCTCATACTCCAATACATCCTATTGCTTGTCATTTGTTTACTAACACTGACCAAATGAAAAGTGAAAACTTCCATCACTGTGTGGGTATTTTCATGAACCCTAGGGAGCCAGCTGGGGGACGTGTTTCCAGTAGAAAGTGATAGTTCCAAACACTAAACTTCAAGGAGTTTATGTTGATAATTTTATCATCCAACCAGGCCACATAATCATTATATTTAAATATACAACGCTTTGGAGGGCATTGAAGATTAAGTATTTATAAGAATAGAGTCAAATTATTCTTATTTAAATTAACTGATAAAACCAACTTTATTACACCTGTGGGAGATCAGAATTGGACACTCCAAAATGTATTTCTTTGGCTTGATTATTTTTAAGAACAAAAGACTCTGAAAGAAACTTTGACCTCCCCCGCAACTGCCTAAAAGAATTTAAAACAGAAGGGCCTGTTCCAAGAAGAAGCTAACACCGTAACACAACTATAACGTAATGTAAAACATGTCCATCAGGTCACATTGTCTGTAGTTGGCCCATTTACATTTCCATCTCCATGTAAATTGCCTTCCACCCCCTTGAAGTCTCAAAGCGCTACTCCCAACATCCTCCTTTGTCTTTAGCTGAAGATGGTTTTTTTTTTTTTTTAAAGAACTGACTTCTCTCTCTCTCTCTTTTTTTATTTAAATGTTGGCACCTGAGCTAACATCTGTTGCCAATCTTCTTTTTTTTTTCTTCTCCCCAAAGCCCCCTAGTACATAGTTGTATATCCCAGTTGTAAGTCATTCCAGTTCTTCTACGTGGGATGCTGCCTCAGCATGGCTTGATGGGTGGTGCTAGGTCCGTGCCCAGGATCCAAACCAGTGAAACCCTGAGCTGCCAAAGTGGAGAGTGTGAACTTAACCACTTGGCCACGGGACCAGCCCCCTGAAGATGGTATTTAAGATGAGAGTCTCCACCATTTTGGCAAATTGCTCAGTTTTCCTGAGTGTCTCTCATGTACGTATGTTATAAAGCTTTGTTTGATTTTCTCCTGTTATTCTGTTGCATGTGAATTTAATTCATAGCCCAGCCAGAAGGACCCAGAGGGTAGAGGAAATGTCTTCCTCCCCTACACAACCTCTGAGGATTTTCTTCACAAAATGAAAAGTCTTGGTGACTGGGGAATGGTTGGAAGATGGATTTTTCTTTTTAGGCTCTTCTGGCTTTACAAAACTTCTCTTTCCAAACTTCTTCCCAGATAGAGAACTCATAACTTTGTAGTATATTTTTATAAATTTTGATTACAGCAGTCAGAGTCCAGTCAGGAAAATTGTTATTTTAACAAAGGAATCCATTTAGGAAGTTGTTTTAAGAGATATCGGGGGACTTAAGGCCTGTTAATGGCTTTAGGAGTCTGCCCAGGCTCAGGCGCAGGAAAGAACATTCACACTTCAATGGTGTTTGGCTAAAGAAAATTATTTAGTGTGAAGATAATGCTCAGTGAGCTTTCGACATGAAAAAGCACAAAGCACAAAGCACAGACTCTGGTGTCCCAGTTGGCCCCTGAGCTGTCCAACCCACCACCACAGCTCTCTTGGGCTCCACAAGGACAAATGACTTTGAGAGTCCCAGGACTTAATTATTACTAAAGATAGTAACTTAATTTGCAAAAAGAAAACAATTGTATGTTTTGACATTAAAAAGCTATTTTCTTTCCTTGACGTTACCAGTAAACTGCTCTTAGCTGCCCATCCTCCAAGAACAATAAAGTAATATAGAATATAAAATAAAGTATAAAGGAAAATAAAATAAAATAAAAGGAAGATGAAGAAAGTAATATAGAATAAAACAAAGGTGAAATAATAAAGTAAATAAAGAGTAAAGTAAAAAAAAAAGAAAACACACACCAGACCAACAGATACTCATCAACTGTACACAAGAATTTTGAACAGGATTTTCCTCAAACACTAACAAATAGATCTAAAATAAACACAAAATTCAAACGGTTCAGGTCAGGTATACTATTCTTCATTGGTCAAAATTCTCACAAAATATATGTTCATCCATGCACGTTTTATTTTCCCACACTAAGATGCAAATTTCGATGGGACAGGGTTCACTCTAGTTTATCACTGTGTTCTGGGCTATATCTCTCTGGGTGGGCATCAATAACTATGCATGTATTCGATCACAGATGGAGGAGCAATGTATGCAGTAAAACAAATTTCAAAAATCAAACAACCAAGGTATTTACTGATATACTCCAATGAATAAACGTGTACTTACATGGATATTTATTGCCACATAATTTAGTATAGCAAAAATCAGAAATAGTAAGGAACAAAGTTAAATTATGATACCTCCAAGTAATGGAACATTCTGTAGACTTTTTGAAAAATTAGGGAGGTCTACATTTCCTGATATGGACTGAACGTCCAAGACATATACTATGTGAAACAACCAAGTTGCAGAAAGCATGCATGTACGGTATTTTGCCATTTCTTTTTTTAAAATGTCAGTAATATGTACATATACGATCCTTTATGGCCGTGTCTGCATATCTTCAGAAAGATGCATCAGAAACTTATTGTCTCTGGGGACCATGTCTGGAAGACCCAAAGACAAAGACTAGGGGGAGACTTATGTTTTAGTGTATAGACTTTGTTCCCTTTTGAACTTTTTAATATGCATATGTTCCCACTTTCAAAAAATAATGAAATTTTTTTAAAACAAGTTTTTATTTTATTTTTAGTTTTATTTATTTTATTCAAACAATTTAATTTAGTTTAAACTTTATTTTAGCTATAGGGAGGGCCTAAAGAACCCTTAGCTTTCGTTTGTGAAGGCTCTGAATTAGATATAGAAATGATAAAGCAAATCAAACCTATGATATTAATATAGTTTGTGTTCAGTTTAAAAATCTTTGTATATTTGTGATTTTTAGTATTTGTAATGCTTAAAAGAATTTAGAGTATTTACCACAATAGCTTTGGCTTGTGATTCCCACTTTAAATGTGTTATTAATTAATTGATTTCATCATGACTTTTAAGTTGAAAGGCACAAAAGAAGTTTGCTGATTTTATAAATGGTATTATAATGATTAAGAATCTTAAAATTCAATATATTTGTAAGTAAGTTATTAAATTTTCAAGATTTATTTAGGTACGCAGGAAAGTTTTATGTATTAGTCGGGCAAATTATCCAAAAGAGAAACGGAACATTTTAATTTGATATAAAGAAAATATTAAGGGAATTCAATTAACTAGGCTGTAACTGCCATTTCAAAGTTGCTGTTAAAAGTTGCTAAAGGTGTAAATAGAATAACATATTCTGTTTATAATTTAAATAAAGCTTATGTTATAAGTTACATAAAGTTTATAAGTTAAATAAGTTATAAGTTGACAAGAGAGTTTCACATTTTTAGGTATGGGGGTAACTATTCAGGTTTAAAACTGATTTGGCTTGAACTAAAAAGCCTGATTTACGGCCCATCAAACATACACTGTCCGTCTGCTTAACCGTTAAAGTAAAGAATACGCTCTCAAGATAAGAATGCAGACTTCCCCTCCTACAATGCCCTATTCGTGATCCCTGGACTAGCCCGGTCCTGACATCAACCTTAGGTTGACCTGCTAACTGGCAACTGAATACCTCTTTGAAATTTTGATGAAAATGTACCCTGGGTGTGTTCAAAGTATGTTCTTTGTTCTAAAAAGATATAAGACTGTACTGAAACCCATGCTTCTCCAGAACGCTAAGGCCTTCCCTCGTTATAATGCTCCCTCTGGCTCATAATGAACTCCCTCCAATTTTGATTTATAGGTTGGTTACGGATTATTTGCATCAACGAAGTTAAATAAGAATGTTTTAAGGAAGAGCTAGATTTTTCAATATTATTTTATAAATGAAACATTCATTTTAAAAGCCAAAATTACCTCAAATAATCTTTCTATACACAAAAAGGACACCAGAAGTCTCAAGCTGACAGACGGATCTTAAGAATAAAAAGTTTGCCAAGTCGTGGAGGAGGGTGAGTACCCTCTAGATAAAGCAGATGGAGAGAACGACTTATTGGCGGACGGACGATTCCTTCAGAGGGGTGGGGACCCCAGAGGAGCGACTAAATGTGGAAACAGATGGGCCAGGCAGGGCTTTCCAGACTTGATGCCTTTGGGGAGAGTTTCAAAACTTTATCTCAGCAATGCAAAGCTGGATGCGTTCAGGTGTCGGCCAGGAAACAGATGGCACAATCAGTCTGGGTGACTGAGGAGGGTTTAATAAGATATGGTAGCATTCCAGGAAATCATCAAGAAAGACTCTAGTACCCAGGGGCAGCCAGAGCAGGGAGCCACCACCTCGGCTGGGCCCACAGTGACAGGGGACGGGAACAATTATAGGAACTCAAGAGGATGATTGCATGGAGAGGACTCCCAGTGGCCATTCCTGGAGAAACATTGCCAACCCCGGGGCAATTTGCCAGGGAGGTTGCCTGGGATAAGTACCCTGATTTCACCCTCCTCCACCTCCACCGCTGATCTCCTGCAGGTGATTCTCATTGGTAAAACGCCGTTGGACACCCCAGGGCAAGGGAGCTCCTTAATCACTATCCTGATCTGTGCCTCCCACTCAGAGTGAGTGGAGAAAACTAGGAAAACAGAAGGGATCTAGCACAGAAACCCTGGAAGATATTTAAGAGGAAGTATCACCTTCAGATAACCGTGCAGAGTAGAGTGGAAAGCTGTGAAACAGGAGTCAAGAACACTAGTTAACAAGAGGAGGGGAGGCATACGTACAGATGAATTCTAAATAAATATTTATATCCTTTACTGAATACTCAATATCTATCTCAGTGAATACGGACAGTTTTCCTATAGCCTTATAGCTATATATTTCACGCAGCTAGCTAGCTAAGTCTATTCACATAGATTATTCCATTTATGTTCAGATAGATTTATATCTACGGAGAGTCCTCAGTTTAACAACCACATGCCAATGTCCCCAGTGCTAAATCTGCTGTCCCTTTACTTTACTCTCCCTTCCCCCTTTGAAAACCCCAACTCCACTTCCATGAGAAGCATATGAACACACACACACACACACACACACAACAAAGACTCCTCTGACCCAAGTTTAATCAGGCTCCTCTGAGTCCTCCGCTTGACTATGCCTGACCTTGGGCTTCCCTCTCAGCCCTTGTAGAATCCAGTTTGAGCAAGAATCCTGCTAAGTCACTTTAGCACAAATCCCCCACCCTTGGTATCTGACCAGCCTCAGTATCTTATCACTGTGCCCTCCTTCTGCAAGAATTCTGTTGAGCCAGCCTAGCAAGAATCCTCTTTAACCCTGGTGTTTTCTCTTAGTAATATTTCCATCCACTGCCCCACCGTGTTCCTTGGGCATAGATCCCCACTTGACCTTGTTGGAGTTGAAGTTGAGTCCCATCCCTCTCTCTTACTACGAAAAACCCATTCTAGAAGCCTCACTTGATTAAAGTCTGCCTGACCGTCTTTAACAGGTGTCATGAATAAATTTTCGTCTCTCGCACACGCAGCATGAAGCTTTTAGGGTAGAGGAATAGTTTAGAAGTAGAGAAACAAACGAGACTTCTAAAAACAGGAACTGAGAGGAAGTTAAAAGCAGTAGAAGTGTCAGTGGACATGAAGTGTCTGTCACCACCAAGTGGGGCAAGTCAATTTTAACGTCCTCCTCTGTGAGGGAGAGATGTGACTGGGTGATATCCACGGTCCTGCGGGATCTCAGGAAGAATGAGCCTGGAGGTGCTCTTAATGCTCTAATTTCTCTTCCGGGATGCAGCCTGAAATGTCCTCAAGACCAGCAGTTAGCCTGGATCAGTAAATATCCTGGGTAGGCGTGAAAATACTTCATGGCCATCAATTATGCATTCATTATGCACGTTTGCTTTCCTTCTAACAAGTACAGGGAAGGAACACTGTAATGATGGCGAAGGGGAGTAGTCATTACTAAATCATATTGTCCTTCGAGACACGGTTGATCCTGGATGACTTCCCATAGTTGAATCTAAAACATAGGGTGTCAGGGGATTTGGAGAGAAGGGCTTAGAAGAGAGATGGGAAGACAGGATAACATTTTTCTCTTTGAGGTTTGACCTGAGGCCGAGCTTGGATGCAGTAACACCCTGCCCTGCTTCTACTCCTCCTCTTCTCCCTCCCACACCGTAGTCCCAGGTATGAGAGGACGAGGACATGATTGTCACGTTACTCATGTATTTCTCAATCTATCAAATAAAAGAAAGGCTCTGTTTGTCTCTTGATGTGTTACAAAAAATCGCTGGAAGGATCACCAAATATTGATAATCTGACTTAAATCAGGTATTGTGGTGTGGATGAAATTTATTTGGTGAGACCCTAGGACAACTGGACCCTAAGACAAGTACAAGGAGAGGCCTTGCAATGCTGGCTGATGGTGTAGACACACCAAGCAGATAAAGAAGCTGGAGACAGGTGAGAGGAATTCATTTCAGATATGAACCACCAAGTGAAAACTCACGAGGATAAAAGTTCAGGCTACATATGATGCTGCGCGATCCACTGTTTCTCCCACGGGCAGCTCTTCGTAGTGAGCTTCCGGGTGTCAGAGAATAACTGAATAATTGATATCATGATGGTTAATAATTCTCCGAAGTCAAGGGGTAAAGTGGACTGCTAGTTGGTAGTAAAGGCTTACCTCATGGCACGCTTCCTCCATGGATCCACAGGTCACAATGATCTTCCCTTTTCTGTATTCCTAGAGTGGAATCAGACAGGAACCAAAACCACTAACACTTTATTTTCTTTCTTCTTATATTGGTCTTTGTCACACATGTGTAAATCGAGGCCAACCTGTTCTGACCTACGTTCTCTATTTCTTTTGTACATTTTTCCCCACAGTCAGAGGTGTGTTGATTGGATACAGAGGTCACAATTAATAAACGATTGGTTGGTTGATTGATTGTTTGACTGGTCAAAGAAATTGAATGTGGCTCTTGCGCGGGTTACAGAACACTTATCTGGATTACTCAAATAATATTTGCAGTCATCTGAGGATGTAAGGTACGTGCTTCAGGTCAGAATAATAAGTCTCATTTCCAATATTCGATTTACTTTTGTGCTAGCTTTTTTATTAATGGGCTTCAGGAAACAGATTTGCAGTTTCTGAATGGGAGCTGAATATTTTTCCTGACACTATGTACTTAAGTGCTTTCCGAAACCATGGGTAAAAAAAGCCATGAATGAGGGGGTTGCAAGTGGAATTGAAGTACCCAAGCCACACTAAAATATCGAGTACTATCATGGGAGTGGAGTAGTCTAAATATGGGTCGATCAAAACAGCAAGAAAACATGGCAACCAGCAAGCTAGAAACACCCCCATTACTATACCCAGAGTCTTAGCTGCTTTCCTGTCCTTTCTCTTTGATAAGTTCTTTTTCACTTCCCATTTTGTGTTTTCAGACATATTGCTCATGAGTCGAGCATGCCGTTTGGAAACAATAAAGATTTTGCCATAAATACCAACCATGACAGAACCAGGAGTAAAGAAACACGTAGTAAACAATATTGTCCCCCAAAATTTGTTGAAAGTAAGTGCACAGAAATTGAAGCAAGCAACAAGAATCTCATAGCTCTGCATACCAGAAACGTTGGCCTCGGACAGAACTAAACCAAAAGAAAAAAGAGCAGGAGCTGACCAGCAAAATGCCAGCAGTCGCTTTATCGTGGAGGACGTCATTGTGGTCGTGTAGTGTAAAGGGTAGCATACAGCATGAAATCTGTCGATAGCAATGGAACAAAGGTGGAAGATGGAGGTCAGGCTTAGCATCATGTCAAAGCTTGCGTGGAATTTACAAAAGCCGTCCCCAAAGTACCAGCAGCTCTCCACCGATCGCACCATGCTGTAAGGCATAATGACAAAACCCAGCAGAAAGTCACTGGTTGCCATGGAGAGGATCAGAAAATTTGTGGGAGAATGGAGCTGTTTGAAATATGATATGGAAATCATTAGAACCAAGTTTCCAAAGATAGTGATAACCATGGCTCCAGTCATAACCGAATACATTATCACTCGGACGTGAAAAGTGCGGTTGGTGGGAGGACAGGATTTATTTCCAAATTTTGGACAACTGGATAGATCTTCAGGAATATAAGTTAGATCCATGGTGCTTTATCTCTTTAAATTCCTTTCTAGGAAGATGAGTCAATGTTTCTTCTTCTTGAAATGATTCCAGTAAATTTCAGCTCCTATTGGTACAATAAAGTTCAAAGTCATCTGTTAATTCATTTCAACTCTAATTTATTTAAATATTTAAAATTATACCAATCATGCTTGCTTTCCGAGTTATTTGCTGCATTAGAAAATGGAAAATCTCAACTGCTTATCTTTCCTGTTCTAGTCTATTTTTATCTCCTTCTATTTGTTCATTCAACATGGGTTTATCTAACAACTGCTCTACTCCTGGCACTGTATCAGAAGCTTTTCAAGAGTTTATTCCTCTTCTATGAGACACATAAAATAGCCAAACTCAGAGATGCAGAGAAGATAATAGTGGTTACCAGGGGCTGGGGGAGGGGGAAATGGGCCGTAATTGTTCAACGGGCGCGGAGTTTCAGTTACGCAGAAGAATACGTTCTAGAGCTCTGCTGCACAACACAGTGCTTAGAGTTAATGACATGTAGTGTGCACTCCAAAATTTGTTGAGGGTAGATCGCTCGTTAAGTGTTCTTACCTCAAAAACTAAAAGCAAAGGGACATGGAAAACTCTGGGAGGTGGTGTATCTGTCTATGACCTTGATTGTGGTGATGGTATCACAGGTGTTTGCATATGTCTAAACGCATCAGATTGTGTGGTTCTATGTCTATCACCTATACCACAATAACGCTGTTTTTTAAAAAAAGAATTTGTGGTCGACTAGCACTTTGACCAGCCACTTTCCTAGAAACTCCTTTGAGATACAACACGCTAACATCTCTTTCACCATAGTAATACTTAACACACAAAAGCTAAGTGAAATCACATGTTTTCCTTTATGCATTCTTTCAATAATTTGAGATCTTCATTTGTAAAAAGTTTGCAGATGTCTTAAGGATTTTAAATGGCATATGGCTGTTGAAATATACAGAGTCATGTACCTGTGGGCTAAGCTGTGGTCCCGGGTCAATGCTTCTGAGCTTCTCCTCTCCTCTCATCCACTCCTCTCCTTTTCGTTCTCTTTTGCTGAATTTTTTGAGTCTTCCTGCTTACCTGAAATTCTAACTAGTGGGGCCATGTCACATGCTCCATCCCTGAGTGACTCATAAGGATCACAAATTTCACATTCTCAGACACAGGTCAGTCAAAGTTCACGTGCCTCCTGTTGGTCCCAGGCCTGGCTTTTTGCTATACTAACATGAGGCAAAGAGCTTCTCTGTCTTGTTCACCTCTGGCTTCTTAGTACCCAGGTTAACGCTTGTGGCAGGCACTAGATACATTTTTTTGAATGAATAAATATAAAAATAAATGACAAATGGTCGTTTTTTAAATATCTGCATTGTTGCAATAAAAGCAACTGATTCAAATGTTTGAAACTTTGCTAGAAATTAGTGGACTCGTTCCAGGAGCACAGTTCATAAAAATATCTTCTGGTGTTAAATTGCTTCTGATGCTCCCAGAGTAGCATTTAGACAGGCCGAGCTGGGAGATACTGATCTCTTAGGGTAGTGAGAAGAGAACTAAAGATGCTGAGTCCAGATGGAGATAAAATGGTATTAGGAAAAGAAAAAAAGCTGTCGAGGGTTTTATCTAAGCGCAGTTGGGTGGGGGTGGCAGTGGTGGCATAAGAGACCCCTTGGTGTTCCATGGACGTGTTAAGACGGAGTTGTACTGGCTCTTTTCAGCTCCTTATGCAATACTTATCATCTTACCTACCACTTAGGGAAGTTGGGGTGTTTTCTTCCAGCTGAAACTCATATGTTCTCAAAAATGAAAGAAAATACTGTGTTGGAGAGCACAGACTTACAATTAAACTTGTACAGTGTTTAAGTCCATGAAGACGTATGCTGTTAGAGTATATCATTATCCAGGAAACTCACTGTCACACTCGAGATGCCCATATAATCTTTCTTTCTTTTTTTTTTTTTTTTACTGAGGAAGATTCACCCTAAGCTGACATCCTGTGCCAATCTTTCTCTTTTTTGTACTTGAGCCGCCACCACAGCATGACCACTGACAGACGAGTGGTATAATTCTGCACCTGGAACCAACCTGGGCCGCTGAAGCAGAGCATGCCAAACTTAACCACTAGCCCATCGGGGCTGGCCCGCTGATATAATCTTCGTGATCACAGGCACGATGTTGAAACAACCTCATGGGTGTTGCATACAAGTAACTGCTCCATTTTTTTAAGGATTGGAAGGATTTGATGAAGTGTTTTGACATGACATCAAATCTTCCACTGTATGCATTCCTATTTATATAAGGGAAAATTCATATACTTTCAGAACTCGAGAAGACCTCAAGTGGAATGTTTAAGAAGATTTATTACGCAATGCAATTTCCAGCCCCCTGGCCATCTTCATTCCACAATATGGCTTTGAAATCAGGCAGACCTGGGTTTGACCATTGTTCTACCACAGATTAACTGTCTTACTTTGGACAAGTTTCTCAGTGTCGCTGAGCCTCAGTTCCCTCCTTGATAAAATGAGAATAATGTGCCCTACTTTACACATTTGATTTAAAGATCAGAGATAATGTATGAAAATCACGGCATTTATCTAATAAGCCCTCGGTAAAACCCAGCTTTGACAAACTAACAATGTTCTTTTAGAAAACTGTGTTCTGATTTCCAAATCACCGATTTTCAAATGAACTTTGTTTCATAACTTGCTTATAAGTTTGGAAGTTGTCTATAAAGATATTGGAGGCCATCAGCATCATTCCTACTTTCCTCCTTGTGATTCCTCGTAAGAATTACGGCGTCTCCTTTGATTTGGCCCTTTTTTGAGTCTTCCATGGAATCTATTACCTTGAACCACACAGCCTCTATGAAATTGCCAATTTTCTAAGTTAAAATGCTCGAATACTAGGAATTTCAAGGAATTTCCCATTGGGATCTTTTCCTTTTCTCTCTCAAGTTTCAGTTTCAAGTACTGGCTGATAATAAGGTTGGCATATCTCTAGTGATATACATTTGCAAGAAGTAGATTTTCAACGCATGATTATGTCATGGAGCTAAAAATTATTGGAAAGGATCTTCAGTGAGCTGGACATAGTCATTCGAGTAGTCGGTAGAGGTGGCCCGACAGCACACTCTAGGTTCAGAATCTAATTTTCATAGCCTTAAAGTGTGAATGTCATATAAGATGTAGTAGAAAATGGAAACTTACCAATCCTTGGTGCTAACAGAAGGAGATAAATATTTGCACATGCTATTAATAAGGCACAAACAAATACAAGTGTCACTATTGCTATAAAACACAGTCCCCTCTTCTAGAACCTAAGTATTTCAGTAAAGCACTTAAGACTGCCATTGCCACCTATGTGTGTATGTATGTACAGAGATACAAATTAATCCAAATTGTGATTTTTCTCATTTTTATTTGTTGAAAAAACACCAGATAAGAATGATTAGCAAAGGAAGAAATGAACAATTAATGTTATTTTTCTTTAACATAGTGACTCAAATGAAACATAAGAAGAAGCAAATTTTAAAGTTTTTTTATTTGAGCACAAATTTGGGTAATGTCCACAAATAATGTGCTTTCTTTTTCTGCTTTAAATTCTGGTTGCCCCATGCCTCCTGGAATTTAAGGCTGAAGTTTAAAGTATTTCAGCTGATTAGGTAACTGCTTAAGAGAATCCTTAAAATTTCAAACCAGCCTCAGACCGCTTTGGAATGCCTGCTCATGGTATGCCAGCTAAGAGACAGAGGCTCTTGCCGAAACCAGCACCAATTTAATGACCTGGAACTGACATTGACAGCGGTTGTTCCATCATTTCTCTTGCCACAGGTCAGAAGACAATGTCAATTTTTATATAATCTATTAAAAAATTGATCTTGAACTACAAGGCCTCAAACATAAATACTATTTTCAAAGTTCCGAAATCATTCTTAGCCTAAAAGCAAATTCTATCCAAGGAACACACTTGTGTTAATTTTTTTTTTTTTTTTAAAGATTTTATTTTTTCCTTTTTCTCCCCAAAGCCCCCCGGTACATAGTTGTATATTCTTCGTTGTGGGTCCTTCTAGTTGTGGTATGTGGGACGCTGCCTCAGCGTGGTTTGATGAGCAGTGTCATGTCCGCGCCCAGGATTCGAACCAACGAAACACTGGGCCGCCTGCAGCGGAGGGCACGAACTTAACCACTCGGCCACGGGGCCAGCCCCCACACTTGTGTTAATTTTTGATTAAACTTGTTAAATAAAAACAACAGGGCGATAGTACAATTTCATGAGTAATTTCCTAATTTAGACTAGTATTGTATTACAAAAGTGTAAACGGTCTATGCAGTATAATAGAAAGATAAGCAAAGGTTTGCAATTTATGAAAATTCATTACATTGGATCCTTTCTGGTTAATTCTCTAATATGTAATATAGATGACAATGAATATTTAAAGACTATGCTGGCAAAGACTACTTGGAAGCCATTTCAGGGATGACAATAAGTGGACTGTATTCCAATGTAACGCTGAAAACTAAGATAAACAGAAGGAAAAGATTTCTTCCATAAATCTACTTTATAACTATCCATACTAGTTTACACATCATGACATCAAAAAGTAAAAGTAGTATCTGGTGTGTAAGTGACTGATTTATTCCAAATAGCTCACAGTTCATAAGTAAGCCTCATAAAACCACACAGCAGTTGGCAGTGGGCAGAGATGACCTCTTGAAAATGTTGGTCTTCTTAAAAGCAGCTGGGAGCAGGAAAAACATTTTAAGGGACAGTAAATGTACACACAGAACAGGCAGAACAACTTCCGAAGAATCCGAGAATCTGAGTAGGGCGCTCAAGAGGAATTGATATAAATAAATCTTTTATCAAGTCCATACACTCTTTTTTGGCGGATACAAAGGAAAGGGCGTGGGAAAACACACCTTGGCCAGCACATCAGAGCATGGTTCTGCATGTTGTAAATGGGTCTTTTCAGCATCTGTTGCATTTCAGCCTCTCCTCCCTTCAGTCTACAACACTGCAGCCACCTTTCGCCACAGTGGTCTCTACATTGCCCTGCAAATGCCCAGTCTGTGGCTTGGCCAACTCCCTTTCCTGCACCTGATTGCCAGTCCCTTCATCTCTGACCACTTCAAAGCTCAGCTCAAATATCATTTCCTTCCAGAAGCCTTTTATGACTCTCCCAGTTGGAGCTGATCTCAGGCAATTATAGACTCTTGGGGCGGCCAAAGCTCCAAGAGAGGGGTGATCCCACTTCCTCCTCTTACTGACTTTGATTGCAAATACCTTTGTTTCCTTCTTCCAGCACAGAGTTTTTTAAAACTGCTTTATCTTAAAATTTACAGTTTAGAAATTTCTCAAGAAGTTTAGTTACCGAGATAACATCCTATTAACCATCTAACTCTTGCGACGCTTAACACAGAGCTGTGTACACAGTGGGTAAGCAGTGACAACTTGTTGAATTAAATGGAAAGAAATTAATTCCAATACATTATGAAACCTGGTTAATAGACATTTTATCTCATGGTATTGGAGACATATGGTTGGGAAAGATGAAAATACTAGGAGAATAGTAAATGCTCTTAGAAGATAGCTAATAAATCCCTTTTAAAAACAAACTGCGTTCCAAATGAAACCCAGTTAACAATTAAAATTCTGGGTGTTTTAAAGTTTCTAGATTACTTGAAAGGCACATTTCAACTGCATCCTCCCAACTGTTCCACATAGTGAAATAACTAGGGCCTTGAGGTTGCCATTGCTACTGAATGCTGGAACCAACGTTGTAATCCAGGTCTATCAGCTCCTGTTTCAGTAAACCTCACACCACTTCTTACCATCTCTAATAATAAGGAGCAATTCATTTCTGATCTATTTGGATAACAAGAAAATCTGTGGCTTCATCTGCTCATAGTTTCTGCCAACTAGTCTTTGCTAATCAAAGTATGGGTCATAGGCCAGCCACATCCTCATCTCCTGGGAACATTTCCAGAAATGAAAATCTCAGACTCATCTCAAAATGTGCTTCTTAGCAAGATGCCTCCATTATTTGTACACCCATTGAATTTGAGAAGAACAGTTCTTGACAATAGAGAAACTGCATTTTTAGTTTGAACACTCTGTATCTGAAATGAGTGAATAATTTTGAGGAGCAAAGAACAACTGAATATCTTAAGTAAATGCTACTTGCAAGAGAAAAAATACCAAAAATGAAATATCTAGTATCTGGCAGAGAATTAAGTAGCATAGAACAAGATTTTTTCTTTAAGATATACCATCAAAGAGGAGAGCACAATTCAGTATTATTGAAATACATAAGTACCTTACATTTACTAAATCATGTCTTGCATAGTTCTTACACTTTACAAAAACATTTTTTTATATTGACACTACATAGAAATTTATAAACCTTGCCAAATGAAATTCAGTGGAAAATTTCAGACCTTCTTTCACTTAAATATCATAATCATTTTCCCTTCTCTATTGCATCCTATTTGTGACAATTTCTGGTTCTCTATAAAATTTAATTATTGCTGTTCAATTATTTTGAAAAAAGAGAATAAATCAGCAACTAAAAAAAATAAAGAAGGGGCTGGCCCAGCAGCATAGTGGTTAAGTTCACATGCTCTGGTTCTGTGACTTGGGGCTCACAGCTTCAGATCCTGGGCTCAGACCTAGCACCACTCATCAAGCCATGCTGCGGCAGCATCCCACATACAAAATAGAGGAAGACAGGCACAGATGTTAGCTCAGAACCAAACTTCCTCACACGCAAAATAAATAAATAAAATTTAAAACAAAAAATAGGATAGCACATTTCCAATTCTTTTTATATACCCAGTACCTTCCCTCTCCTGAAAGTTAGCAGTCAATCATTGAGTCACTTCTGGTGGCTTGGCGGGCCTGAGGTCAGGAATGTCTAGGAAGTGTAGTGTTGAGGATTAAGAAGTCTGATTCATATAAGTTTGCCTCTGTTCTCAAGAGAACCGGAGTGACGAAGTCAGACCCAGGAGCTCCAAGAGAGGAACTAACTGTAGGACCCCAGGGGAATTGCTCTTTTCACTCTCCTTCCTAGGGGATAGTGAAATAGTCTGTGTATTTTTAATGTCCCCTATAGTTTTCAACTTCCTCTTATCCAAATGAAGGACAACAATGTCATAATGATTTCATGGTCATTTGGGCTCCAATTCTGGGAAGATAAGGTGCTGAAACTCCTGTATATTAAAAATACATAGACATATGTAGGCTAAATTAAATGTTGGCTGATATCCAAAGGAGCGATAATTGTCTGAATCATAGAAGGTTTCTGTTTACACTTTGACTCCCAAATGGAATGAGAAGATATTCAGGGGGGAAGGAAGGATTTATTTTTGCTTCAGCAATTCGTACCAGTTTAACTGAAATGCTTTGTGAAAAAAAAAGGGGAGAAAAAGCCAATTCAAGTGTCACAAATCTTGAAAAAACTCGTTCAGGACACAAAGAACACCCAATAAGAAGTCAAGAGAGCTGGATTTGAGTCCTGCTTCTATAATTAGCTATATAATCCAGGGCAAATCTCTTACTCTGTCTGGGTTCAGTTTTCTCATCTGTAACTTCCCACAAAATCCTGGTTGTGGCGGGGAGACGTTGTTTTACTAACTCTGGGAGATGAAGGCAGGATGAGTGATGGAAGGCAGACAGGACGCAGGAGCCTGGATCACTCTTTCTCTCACTGGCAAACAAGTGAGGATGCCTACATTCTGAATCTAAAAAGTGCCCTGTCAAGGTGCAGAGAAAGTGATCTGCTTCCATGAAAGGGGAATAGCTGAGAGGAAGTTTACGGTGGGGCTGTTTGAATGTTCTTAAATACAAATGGGATTCTAATAGGTAGAGAGAAGAAGCATCATTAGAATCTTTACGGCCCACATTGGGCTGCCAAATTTTTATCTCCTCTGTAAGCACCAGCATAAACAATAACCACCACCACAAACATCATCGTTCTGTAAAAGAAGATAGTCATATGGTATCTCTTACAGATTGATAAACCCCATCCACCCATTTTCCCTGAATAAGATACTTTCTTTCTGTAATAGGATTCTGTGGGCCACTGATCCATAGCTAAATTGCTAATTTGCACTATTATTTGTTCTGTGTAAGTGGAATGAATGGTCATGCAAGAGAAGTTTGTTTCTGAGGCAGCCTCTGAAATGGCTGTGCTGATGTTTCTATTTACTACCCACTCCGTGCACAGCTAAATAGGCCCGCGTGATGCCCAGCCAGAAATTGTAGGCTCTCCTCTCTTCACAAGGAGATAATTGTGGTACATTTATAGCTATTTTTTAAAGAGATTCTCAAAACTGTCTGTAGGAAAAGATCCCCAGATTGCAAAACTCCTCAACAAATGTCAACAGGCAACCTTACTCCAAAATATTTAGTTTTATCTTCTAGAGTCATATGTTAAAGAATTGCGAGGTAAATTCAATAAATATTCATTCAAAATAATCTACTTTACAGTAAGGCTAAAATCCCTTTTACTCATTTTTTAGCAATTGGGCTTTTAAAACAAAGAGAGAAAGTCTGTGTGTGTCTGTGTGTGGGGGTGTGTGTGTGTTAAAATACCAAAACAGCATGAACATCATCATTTCATTAAGAAGAATGATGAAAGAGACTCAGTAGTGTCCAACACACTGGATTAGCTCTCATAACTGTACCTGGCTTTAATTTACTCTCTTCTTGGAAAGTCACTTTTTCCATTTATTTTGGACTTGGAGTCTCTTTCACCGTTTCAAAGAAACCGCACTATTCCACCTCTACCCTCTAGGCCGTAGGGAGGGACCAACCTCTCAGCAGGCCAGCAAGGATGGAAGGGCAAGGTATGCAGGCCCATCTTTGGGCAGGCAGGCAAGACTAACACTTAAGCTGACTGCCAACGGTCACTGTTTAATTGTGATCTGTGCAGTGAATTAAGATCAAAGAAAATTTCTGGACGATTATGTAAACTTTTCCACAAAGGGAAAAAAATTGTTAATTTCTTCATTGATATAATGCAAATGAAGAAGGTAAACAAAAAATATTTCACTTACATGTGCAAAAACATATACACACATACATAAACAAATACCTATATATAACTAAAATAAAAACTTCGTAAGGTAACATTTACCCTCAAAGCAAGTGATGCAGTCTGAGATTACCTAGTTTCTTCTATTCTAGTTTGTTTCTCATTAAAAATATTATTTGAAGCCACAGATATACTGGGACCACTCATGCCCACTTGCAAAGTAGGTTGTTCACTTTCCAGGAATTTTGAGGGCCAGTTGACATTGCATTTGTAGCTTGAAATCAGTTAACTGAAGATTTTTTATATATACCAGGGAAATCATCAAATTCTACAAATCAGGGCTTTTTTCTTTTTCCTTTTCAAAGCCAGGTTGTTAAACATTTATCAGTCGACCACTGGTTGCAGACCATTAAATTGATTTTACAGGTTACTAATGGGCCTCGGCTTGCAGTTAAAAAGACATCGAATAATAAACATAAAGTCTCTGGTACCCAGAGCACCCTCCAGCATACAGATATTGGTCTTCTTCTTTGCTTGCTCCTCCCGCCACTCTACCATTCAAAAATAATTATGTCAATATTGAGCAAAAAGGAATGACAGATTCAAAACACAACTTTTTTTGGTATATGCTTTACATTTATTAAAAATCAGAACAGCAATTAGCAATACAAAATGTGTACGAGCCTGAGGAAGAATCCTCCTGCTCGTAAAATAGACCGTTGCCAGGGGCCACAGCTAAGAAGATACATGAAAATGTACGTGAAACCTGTGGCCTCAGTCACACAGTTTCCATTTCTTCTTTCACTCAGAAAACGTTGAATCTCGCAACAGTAAAATCTTCCAAAGGCTTGACTCTCAGCTAACAAATGACTGATTCATGACAGAACGTGCTTTTTAAAAATTATTTACATGTATACTTACCTATAATTTTTAGTAGGTGATGGTTCAAAATGTCCTGGTCAGACACCGAGGAAGAAACAGTGAAGGGAACCCTCCCACCAAGAGTGTGTGGCAGTGTGAGAGGGAGCAGACCTCAAGCTAGGCTTGTGTTTTGATCCCTTCCCAAGAGTGTAAACGTGTTCGTGTGTCCCCTTCATCCCATTCCTGGCTTTTCCTCATCTTCTCTGTCCCTTTTAATTTTCTTCTTTTTCTCCCCCTGGAAGTAGCTGGTATAAGAAGTGTCCTGAAAAGGTGAGGTTTTGGTCTAAAGAGAAGATTTCTTTTTTGTTCTCAAGTCTCAGAAGCTAAGACCTTTCTATGGTGGCCAAAATCACACACATATACACACACTGTCTCTCTTTAAGCAACTTCCTTCTTCCAGCTCCAGTCCTTTTGCTTCAATTCACTCATACAGAGTAAGTCTATTCAGCTTGTTTTTGAGTAAACAAATTAGTGTCATGGAAATGTGACCCGAAAATTTTACCTAGCAAAATGTGCTTAAGTGCTCTGCGAAACCAGGGGTAGAAGAAACCATATATTAAGGGATTACACGCGGAGTTAAAATAGCCAAACCACGTCAGAGCGTCGAACAAAACCACGGGAGTGGAGAAGTCCAAAAAGGGATCCAATAAAATTGTGAAGAAACAGGGAAACCAGCATAATAAGAAAACGCTCATCACTGTTCCTAAAGTTTTGGCTGCCTTTTTGTCTCTCCTCATTTGGTTGTTTTGATTTTCTGGCAAGTTATTGATTGCACGAGCGTGTTTTCTGGATACGGCAAAAATTTTGCCATAAATCCCCACCATCACAGACCCAGGCGTGAAGAAACCTGCCATAAACAAGGTGATCCCCCATAGCTTGTTGAACATCACTGGGCAGGAACTGGAACAAGCCACCAAGATGTCATAGCCTTCTATTCCATCAGCGTAGGCCTCCGAGAAGACCACCCCGAACGCGAAGGCTCCGGGGACTGACCAGCAGAGGAGCAGCAACCGTTTAATGACTGGAACTGTCATTTTGGAGGAATAACGCAGAGGGTAACAGATAGCATAAAATCTATCAACGGCCACTGAGCAAAGATGGAAAATGGACGCGATGCTAAGCATCAGGTCAAAACTATAATGAATCTTACAAAATGTAAGCCCAAAATACCAGCAGTTCTCCACAGATCTGATCATACTGTACGGCATGATGGTGAACCCCAGCAGCAAGTCAGTGACGGCCATGGAGAGGATGAGGAAGTTGCTTGGTGTGTGAAGCTGCTTGAAGTAGGAAATAGAAATTATCATGGCAAGATTGCCAAACACTGCGATGAATATGGCTCCCACCATGAATGAATACATGGCAGCTCGGACACCCAGTGGCCTTTCATTTTCTGGGCAAGATCCATTTCCATATTCAGAGCAATCTATTTCCTTCAGAAAAAGCAAGAACACATGGAATTTTGTCAGATAATATGAAATATTCTATGTTTTATATGTACTATCACAGAAAAATTTAGGAAAGAAGTAGAAGACTCAAGCAAGATAATTAATTTATGCTGAAATGTTACTTATGATCTTTCTCATTTATTTATCTTAAACTTTATTTGCAACTTTATAGACTTCTAACCTAATAAGTCTAAATGATCATTATTTACTCTATAATTGCTTTGATTCAAATTATACCAAAAATGTTTAGTAAGCTCTTAGTTTATGCCAAGGCCTGAAATTAAAAAGAAGAATGAGGATGAAAAGGAGAAGGAGGGGTGAGGAGAGAGAAGGGGAGGGGATGGAGAAGGGAGGGAAGAGAAGGAGGAAAGGGAGCAGAAAGAGGAGGAGGAAAACAAGGAGAAAAAGAAGAAGCAAGTTTATTCTTGCTTCTCCTTATGTACATAGATATCTACTAGACAATACATTGACTTCTCCTTCAAAAGAGTCTGGAACATAATCAGTTTTGATTTGATTGAAGTCTATTGTCTTGTGTGATCAGGAGTTTATTTGAAAACAGTTTCATTCATGTTTCGTTATTTTCACTGTACTTCCAGTTTTTTCGTGCTAAGGTTGTTTGACAGGGGAAGAAACATTTAAGGCTGTCCAATGATCTGGTAGAAGCACCCTATTCAGCCAGTCATGGAGCCTTGATGAGCATCCCGGCAGCCAGAACAGCTAAATCAGAGGTGGGCAGGGGCCAAAGCTGACAGCACTCACTTCTTTGTGAAGAGCAGGTACAGCTCCCCCGGGGCCTCTCCTTGGAGCCTCATAAAACTCACCGCAGGCCATGATGGCAGCCTGAGGAGCTCCAGTGTGTGAGCCACACAGAGGGCTAGGAGCAGGTGGCTGGCAGGCTCCAGGAAAGCAAGCCATCTCCACCACAAGAAAACCAAACAGCACGTGCCCTCTCTGTGTTGGCCCAGTGTCTTCATTTTGCCTATAAAAATTTGCATCCTGCCATCTACATGTATATTTGGATGTAACATGTTCACAAAGTAGCATAACTTTCTTTCTTAACGTACATTAAGGAAAAAATCACTATCTAAACACGAAGCATAACTGGGAATATTGCAGAAAGCCTTTGACCATTAATGACCTGACCAGTTACCAACAAGAAAACCATTAAATTAGTGCGACATAAGAGCACCATCACATGCAGATCAATAACTGTTTATTGAGTGCCCACAGGACACAAGACACAATGGAAGCAACAAGAAAGCGTGAGCTAGTCTCGGGCTGCAGAGTTTGCAAAACAGCCGAAGAGACAAAACACATCCATACATAAACCCTCATGATTCTGCACCGCAGATAAAAAGGAACAGCGGTGATTAACCAGCCGATGAGAGGTCGAGGCAAGTGTGCCACCAAAGATCAAAAATGGACAAGAGAATTTCAGGCGGGGGTAGACAAAAATGCTCCAGCAAGGGGGGAGCTTTTGATCAGGCTCTCAATGGGTGGAGAGGGTTTGAACAGAAGGGAAAAAAGCCTGTTTCAAGTAGAAGGAAGGGTGAACAGAAGACATTCGCAGGATCTCTGAGACACCCAGGAGCAGGAGGGTGGAGCAGAGGAGGGAAAGGCAGAGGGGAGGGTTTCTGGTTTCATTGGTGCTCCCCAGACTGGTGTTCTTAGCCAGTACAGAGTCAAGGGGCTTTCCCACTTTGTCCTCAAATTTAAGTGGTGATTTAAAAAAGAAAAAGATGGAAGCAGTTGAGTTAGCTACAGAAGAATAAAATTAAAAGCTTTTTCCAACTGATTCTGAGCTTTGAGTCCAAGGCTATTTTATTCTCCTCATCCTTCCTGCTCTGGGATCCTGTCCCCACCTGTGCAGAACTAATGGTCTAACTATAAGATGGGACACATTTTAGCAATGGAGATAAAGATGGAAAAGGAGCCATCTTTACATCTGGGACATGGGTAATTACAACCCCATAATAGGAACACCACCAAACTGCACTTGGGGTCTCTGTCAACTAATGCTGCTTAAAGAAACAACAGACATTCCTGAAAGATAGTTCTGCCAAAACATTTTTATCCCCAAATTTCTAAAATGTATACAATTGGTTCCTAAACTGTATTCATTTTCAGCAGCTACAGTAGAGCTTTCTAATATGCATATAGCATTTGTCTCCTGTTCCTCCTTACATCCTCACAGGGAAAAAGGTAGGAGATAAAAACAAGAGGCAAGGAATTTTCCCCCATCTTGGTACCAAGTTTTTCGGTTAATTACCATTCCTTCTTAGCCACCTGCTGACCAGTTAAGCACCAGCACAGAAGACAAGACTGGGAGAAAATGCAGTTTTATAAAATAGAAAGGAAAGTTTTAATCACCTTCAAAATGCTCACTGAAAAGCACAGGATAGCCAAAGAAAATTTTCTTAGTTTATTTTTAAATCACTTCACTTCTTAGAAAGTAAAGCTAGGAGAAATAACAAATACTTTCATTTTAATGAAAAAAGCACACACACACACACACAATATTCTTGTCCTAAAGGCAACTCCTCAACAGTAACTTTTAAGATTTAATTGCAAACTTCTTTGTGCTTCTAGCTCAGTGACTTTGATATTGTTAATCATCCTACCTTACCACTTTTGGAAAAGTCTTACTCAGTTCTTCTAAGCTTCAAATCACAGGGTACGGAGCTTGACTTCCCTGCCTTTGAGCATTCTGGAACTTTAATTAGCCTGTCAACTCTAAGAACTATAATAAAGTTCTTTGAAACACATAATAGGATGTGCAAGTTTGCATTCCTTGTACACTCGCCACAGAGCAGGAAGGGGCACATTAGATGACTACTTGGTGACTTCATCAAACAATATTTTTAAATAAATTCCACTTCATCATCATCTTTCTCCGTGGTACGTTTGGCATATTTCTTGCAAGTGATCCATCATCAGTTTAAACCTTTCAGTGGCCATATCTTTACATGTTTCAGATCAACTGTGGAAAGCTAAATGCCAAAAACAATGTTTTCAAAGGCTATATCCTTCAAGTATCATTTTTTCCATTTTTTAAACCTATTAACGTAAGCATATATAGATACAAGGATTGCAATGAGGATTGGAATAGAAAATCTGGCCTTTTCTCCACACTGTTATGTTTCCACAGGAGGCTCAGGCACAAAAAAGCAAGATTTGGAACATACTGAATTGCTTGCCCATTCAGTCTGTGAATAGATACCATGTCTAACTTTATTCTACTCAATTGTTCACATAAATTGATTTCTACACCCCTGAGAAAGTGATTGAGCTGCAGGACCATGACCAATAATAAAGACTTTTCTGATTTTTCTAATATGATCTCATTTCTTTTTGCCTTGTCGTTAAATTTGATCAGTGCTTGCATATTAAATATTCCTTTGCTTTAGCAACCACTTTTAAGACTTGTAAGGGACGTTACAAAGTCCTTCTTCCTGCTAATCATTCTTTTTGCTTTCCTTGAATTATTTTGCCTTTGCCCAACCTATTGATTTCTTTTAGTTGTTCAATTTTTATCAAATATTCAATGTTAATGAATCTTAACATATTAAATAATACTATGAACAGTCTTAGCACAATGCCTGATACAGAAAGGGCATTATTAAAGGTGCCTTTGCCCTCATCTTCCTTTTTCTTTCCTTCTTTCCTTGTTGGGATGAACACAACGTTCAAAAATACATTCAACCAGAAAAGATTTCTCCTAAGAAAGTAGAGGGATGCAACTGTGTATGCAAAGACCAGATGACCGCCTTAATCCTCTGCTTCTCTTAGGTGAACAGCAGTGATAAACAGTTTACTCAGCCGCTTATGAGGAGGTAACCCTTTCCAGGATTCTAGATCTTCTCAGGAAACATGCTGCACTGGCCAAAAGGCAGCACATTATCCTGTTCACATATTTAAAAGGCTCTGCCTTTTATGACAAATTCATATTCAGTCCTGCGCTGACAATCTTCCACATTCCTACACATTCTCCATGCACCAGACCAAAATGCAAGAAAGAAGAGTCGATGCGCCAGCAATGCAACTGCATTGTTAGGGGGACAACTGACTTCTCAAGAAAACCTCAGAGAAGAGAAAGCACAGATCTTCCTTCTTAATCCCTCTCCACATGCCTGTTGCACTATAGAAGATGTCATTGTTGCTTCAAGTCCTTACTCAGGGAACTTTGTTTCTTTTCTAACTACTGTGAATGCTTATATAGAGCTCCAAGACCTGAACTAGTGTGAATGGTGAGCATCTATAATTGAACAATTAATCTCAAGGGAATTGGGTCTGAAAATTTTTTTTAAAAAAAGCAAAAACAAATCTTTGTGTTCCTAAAGTCTAGCAGCTTAACGAGCCTAAACCGCTCCTCCAGGCTCTCAGGAGCCTCCGCTCACCTGCTTTCCTCACCCACAGCACTCAAGGCTCTGAGTCCGCTATTTTATAACGTCTGTAAAGCAGATCTGAACCACTGAGCTACGGGTGGCCCTAAAGAACCTGATCCCAAGCACAGAGGGATGGGGCCAGTGTTTCAAGAGGAAAATGGATATGTGCCCTCCATCTTCAGGAAAATCTGAGACTGTCACTGTCCGTATTTCATCTCACCTTTCAGTCGCTGAGAACAGGCCTTGCCACACACTGTTTTTCTCTTTTCTCCTTTGTGTAATTGTGACTGAGAACAAACCTCATCAACCCTCTTAGACCAGAGGGAATGGGGCATAATTATTATCTCTTTAAGGAACTCAGATGATGATGTCAGAATCTTCTCAGATGTTCCCGGCTTAAATCTACTCGTATAAGAAAGGGTCTACTTTTTTGTTTGTGTTCTTTTAAAATATGGAAGTTCATTTTTCTCTGTTGGGTCAGCCTTGGGAGACAACATACCCCAGATATAGATGAAATCCAATACTGGTCACCAGAAGACATCGGGGTCCCGCTTGAATTAAAGTTCTACCCACTCTGTGTGATCTCAGTCTGCTTGGCTCGGGCCTGCTGTCTAAGGATGTGACTGGTGCAGCCACAAGAGGGCTGAGCTTTAGAGGGCCCACACTGTTTAATGCGCTCCTGTCGCCCTCTTGAAATTCTTTATAATGTTTTAACAAAGGACCCTGCAATTTCATTTTGTGATGGGCTACACAAATTATGTAGCCGGTCCTGGCTCAGTCTTACGCAGGAGCTCTTCTTGAAGAGACAGAGGAACAGAAAAAAATCTCTTTTCATTTCAGAGCAGATTCATATTTATATTATATGATGAGAAAATGTATATGAAAGTATTTCTTTATTACCACAATTCTTTGCTAAGAAGGTAGAATTTCATTTTTTTAACAGCAGAAGACATTATTACTCAAAAGTTGTCTGCAACTTCCATCTCTTCTGGGGAGACAGTAAGCCATTCTGGATGAACCTTCTTGGTTCTGCAAAGACTTACTCAAGCATTCTTTTTTAATTATGTAGATGGGAGACAAGTAGCAGGAAAAGGTTAGAACTCAAATTTTTATTTTTAAAGAGCTAAGGAGCATACGTGAAGCGGAAGGAATGAGTCCCGTCCTCTTCCCCTTTGAGGTTCACTCCCGCTAGAGTGTATCTAACAGACTGAAACATATCATTTTAGCCCGCCTGGCAAGGAAGGATACTACAGCCTTCCTGTGCGGGACTGACCACTAGGGAGGGCATAAGGAGGATTGACGGTGCGAGTCAAAACCAAAGCCTAGAAATAGTATATAGGTGAGCCTTAAAACTCTTCTGAACCAGCCTCTGTAATCCCAAGGGCAAGATCTAAAAGAAAGAGCTCTTTGGTGAATGCAGCTGTAAGGAGCCCCAGCTCACACCTTGTTCCTAAGCCCTTAGAAACCGTATCGTTGGGGGCTGGCCTGTGGCTGACTGGTTAGGTTCCTGCGCTCTGCTTCCGCAGCCCAGGGTTTCACTGGTTCGGATCCTGGGTGCTGACACGGCACCACTCGTCGGGTCACGTTGAGGCAGCGTCCCACGTACCACAACTAGAAGGACCCACAGCTAAAATATACAACTATATACTGGGGGGATTTGGGGAGAAAAAGCAGAGAGGAAAAAAAAAAGAAGATTGGCAACAGTTGTTAGCTCAGGTGCCAATCTTTAAAAAAAAAGAAACCATAGCGTCCCCTCACAGCCCCACATCTCTACATCATTGCAGATGGAATGGCATCATCGGCCTGGGTGTTCACCCACTTTTCAACAGCGACACCTTGAGGCATCTTGGAAGAACTGAATCTTTGACTTAAAAGTTCCTTGTGATCTGGCTTATGGCTTACTATTTAACTTCATGTCCTACAGCTCGCCTTCGTCAAAGAAAGAATCAGATTTGATAGAAAAAAGTTCAACTACTAACTGTTTTAAAGAGATACATCTAAAACATAAGAATTCAGAAATTTTGAAAATAAAAAATGATAGAAAACATATTCCAAAAAAATATAAATCAAAAGAAAGCTTCTGGGGTTATATTAATATCAGACGATCAGGCAAAAAGCGTGACTGGTGAAAGGATCCATGAAGAAAAGAGTTCCACTTGCCAAGACGATATAATGTATCTACATTTAATAACAGTCTCCAAACCTCAAAGGAAAAAATGACCAAACTACAAGAGAAAACAAAATCCACAATCATTGTGGGAGATTTTCACTCATACCTATCAACAACTGAAAGAATAAGTAAACTAAATATCAGTAAGATTTTACATAAGCTAGACCTAATGAAAACATGTGGAACAGTATACAAAGTGACTGCGGAACAGTCTTCTCAGGCATACACAAAATGTTTACAAAGGTTGACAAAATGTTGGGATATAAAGTCTCAACTAATTTCAAAGGACTAAAACCCTACATATTGGGTTCTCTGTGCACAAATCATTTAACCTAGAAATAATAACAAAAAGATTACTAGAAAAACTCTCTACCTTTGGATATTAAAAAATATATTTCTAAATAACTCATTGACTAAAGGTGGAATTAAACATTAAAATTAGAATTTACTGGCACCAGCCCCATGGCGTAGTGATTAAGTCCACTTGCTCTGCTTCAGCAGCCCAGGGTTTACAGTGTCGATGAAAATAATCCATAACCAATCTATAAACGAAAATTTAGGTGAGTTTATTCTGAGCTTAAATTTTAGGATTATAACCTGGGAGAGTCTTTCCACAAAGGAACAGAGCACTCCAAAGAAGTGGGGGTACACAGGGTGGTTATATACCCTCAAAGAGGGTGTTTCACATATGATTGAAATGTCCCTCCCACAATAGTCACAAGATTGCCCTGTAGGCACAGCTCTTGATGGACACAGCAGGTAGTGGGTCTGCTATCTTGGTGGGTGTAGCAGGAGGCAAGTCTATTGTCTCGAGCTGGGTGGTCACAGGTGAGCGCAGCAATCAGTTTCTAGCCTGAGGAAAGATACTTAATCCTTAAGGAGACGCCAATGTTGGGAGGGGGAGGGAAGTTGCACCTTTATCTCAAGGGCCTTTTGCTCTTGGAATAGGGAATCTCTAAAGCAGATATACAATGCATGCTCAATGGCCTCGGTCAGGCCCTTTTGGAAAGACAAGGTCAGGCCGAATTAGGTTTACACCAAATGGCTTCCTCATATATTCCAATATATCCTATTACTTGCCATTTTTATTTGTCAACATGTTCGGATCCTGGGCACAGACCTAGCACCACTTGTCAAGCCACGCTGTGGCAGCAACCCATACAAAATAGGGGAAGATTGGCATAGATGTTAGCTCAGGGCCAATCTTCCTCAAGCAAAAAGAAGACAATTGGCAACAGGTGTTAACTCAGGGCCAATTTTTCTCACACACACACACACAAAATTAGGATTTACTTTGAACTGGACAATGAACAAATTTATTAAGGTTTGAAAAAGTTCGCTAAAGCAGGACTTAAAGGGATCCTTTTTCTCTAAATTGCTTAAAAGAAGAAAACAAAGAAGACTGCAAATTAACTAAATAACCATCCAAATTAAGTAGTTAAGGGGAAAAAACCATGAAATATGCAAAGAAACAGAAGGAAAGAAATAGTAAAAAGTAAGAGCAGTAATTGATAGAGGAAACCAACATACAACAGAAAGGATCAACACAGTCTAGAATTTTTTTAAGAGAGAGAGAATAAACAATATTAAAAGTTAAAAAGATATATGAATATGCAAAACTGCATATTCAACAAATATTAAAAAGATAATGAGAGGACGTTTTGAACAACTTTATGCCAACAAATTTGAAAACCTATGTGAAAGGTCAGATTCCCAGGAAAATATAATTTATAAGAACTGACTCAAGAAGAAATGGAAGACCACCTGTTCTACAGTGTGTGTTTCTATAGCACAAATTAGCTCATACCCTATAAGTGCATAGGAGGAAGATGTCAGTATAATTCGGAATTATATGATGGTTCTTATGTGTTTTTTCCCCCACACGTTAATGTTGTGAAGTGATTACAGCACGTTCCTTCACAATTGTAGGAAAAACCTGAGCTGTCTATGGAGACCTTCGGAATCTTCCTGAAGTACAAGGACTGGCTGCTTTGGTGGCTTTGAAAACGGCTACCCCTCCACAGCTTTGCACGAGCTGGTGAGGCTGATGGTGTGGATGAATGTACTGCAAAGGCAGTTCCTCCGATGAAAAGTTTCTTTGATCGATGATCAATGACATGCCCTAGGTTAGATGCTTTATTTTCCTGTTTTTGTTTAAATGATCTCCATTGGAAGCGAATGCACTCATGGGTCCACAATTCAAAGAAGCAAGCACAAAACCCTGTCAAAGAAGTTGACAGTGAAGCTGAGTGCCAATTCCAGTGGGTATTTGTTCTGCTGGTGTCCTTGCCAGGATTCCTCCTGCTTTTGTTAGGGCCCTGGCTGCAGGGCTGCACGGTGCTTAGTTGGTCTGCCACTAACCCTGTTTTTCCCATTGACCCTGTTGTTCTTAGTGCACAATTGTAAGGATGTCGGTTTTCAAGTACCTACACATTATGTTAAAGCAGAAACACTTGTGACTAAATGGCCTGTGATCGTTAAAATAAATTCACAGCTTCGAATGTTCTCATAAAGGAAACTCGATGTGCAGACAGCTCTAATGGCAAGTTCTATTGAATATTCAAAGACCAAATAATTCCCATCTTACACAAACCATTCAGGACACAGAAAATGATCAATTTGCCAGTTGATTTTATGAGGTTAGCATTAACTTGACACAAATCCCGACAAGGATCTATGTAAAAGGAAAGTTAAAGTTTATTCTTTCTCATAAACATACATGCAACATACTATAGACTCCTGAGTTATTTAAAAAAAAGATAAATTATGCCTATGTTGGTGTACCCCAAGGATGTAAGCAAGGCTCGACATTTTGAAATTAGGACTCACGTACATTAATTCACCCTAATATCAGATTAAGAGATAATAACCATTGAGTTATGTCAATAGACACATAGGAAAATTCAAACCTATCTGTGATTTAAAAAAAATTAAAAACTCTCGGCAAACTAGGGGGAAAAAAACCCCAATTTGCTTAACCAAATTAAGAGTAGCTGTAAAGAAAAAAATTTTCAATAGACATCTTACTTAATAATGAAATATTAAAAATATTCCCTTGAAAATGAGGAATAAGCTAAAGAGCTCTGAAACCACTTGAATTTCCTTCTTTTGCTAGGGGCTCTGGCCAGTGCAGAAAGGCAGGAGGAAAATGTACAAGGATTAGGAAAAAACAAAAAAAACACCTATTATTATTGAAAAATGATATGAATGTCTATATAAAACATAGTAAATAAGGGGCCAGCCCAGTTGCATAGTGGTTAAGTTCACACACTCCACTTTGGCAGCCTGGGGTTTTCAGGTTCAGATCCTGGGCGTGGACCTACACACTGCTCATCAAGCCATGCTGTGTTGGCATCCCACATACCAAGTAGAGGAAGACTGGCACAGATGTAGCTCAGCAGCAATTTTCCTCACCAAAAAAAAAATATATATATATACATTTTTAAAATTAATAAGAGAGATTAGCAAGATTGCTATTTTTTAAAAAAAATCAGTGTACAGAAATACATTGCTTTTCTATCTAACAACAAGAAAGGAATAGAAATTGTAACTCTTAAAAAGTTTATTTTTATAACATAATCCAATTGTATAAAATACCTTTAAAATAGATGCGAAAGTTGTGTATGGAAAAAGTTTAGAATTGTATTAAAAGACATCAAGGAAGATACAAATGGATCAAGAAACATATCATACTCAGGAATTAGAAAAATCACCATGGTAAGGATGTTAATTTTTCTTAAAATGATCTATAGATTTAATACAAATTCTATCAAAACTTCAAAGTGTGTGTGTATGTGTTATTTGACAAGTTCTCTCAAAAATTTGTAAGATTTTACAAAAAGACCACATGAACCTAAATTCTCCAGATTAAAAAAAAAGAAAAAGGAAGAGGAGAAGGAAGAGAGAATGCAGTGAAGGGATGCTCCTTTACCTCATTTAAAGTCTTAATACGAAGTTAGAGTGATTAAGACAATGTGTTACCCCCAAAAATGTCCTCTACTGGCCACAAAGACAAGCCAACAGTCCAGGAGCAAGGTGGTAGGAGAGAAAGGGTCTTTTTATTACAGCTTGCTGGCAAAGGGGAAGATGGCAGACTAGTGCCCTAAAGAATCATCTTAAAACTACAAAATTTTGAAGCAGTCATAGAGTAAATGGGCTGAAAAGAGGGCTCTTGGAACGTTGACCATCTAGTGTTATAGTCCTTGAGACGCCAGATCATCCCTTTCACTTGTCACCGGTGACGGATACCAGCACGGGGCCCTTCTCCAGAGGTCCTTACATCCCTGGGGAAACTTAGGGAACAAAGTTATTGCCTTATTGATTTAGGGAGGTCTACGTATAGGCCAAAGCTATGGAAATAGCAGAACCTGCATATGTCTCACAAGCAGGTGCGTGCTTACCTAGGCGACGTGCAAGCTAGAGCATTGCTGACAAGGAAAGGGGGTGTCTTGTGGACCAGAGTCCTCTACAGTTCCAACACAGTTCCCTTCTCTAAGATGGCTTCCCTCACGATAACCTATGTTAATCATGGGCTGTATGTATCTTAGCTGTTTAGGCAGCACTAACAAATGTGGGACTGGTACAGGGATAAAGAAATAGATCAAAATATAGCCTCTTAAATATTCTACTCGATGTTTATTAAAAGCTCCTTTGTTTGTGAAGACAGATCATCACAATGCAACGTGTTATGTGCAATAATAGAACTATGCCTGAATTGCTTTCAAACGTCGGAGAAGGAAGCACCACCAGGGCCTGGCAACCTCACAAAAGAGCTCTTCTTAAGGTGAGAGTTCAAGAATGAGTAAGTAAACAGTTTCATGAAGGGCATTTTGAGCCACAGAAATAGAGTGTTTGAAGCCTGGGAGTTCTGAAAAGACACAGAGTTTTCAGGAAATTTAGATCACGTGGTATGGCTGAACTATAACATGGTTGTAGGAGAGGGATAGGAGATACAGATAGAAAAGTAGCTGGGATGTATCACAGAAGGTCTTTTATGCTAGCCAAGGACTTTGGACAGTGTGAGGCAAGTAATGCAAAAAGTACTACAAAACCACTTTGGGATGTTCAACAGCAGAAAGACATTTGGACTAGGAGCCAAATTTAGACGCATCAGTGGCTATTGTGTGGACAACAGACTAGAGGGGTCAAGACTTGAAGATTGAAACCAGTTTTGGGATTTATCCAGAGCCCATGAGTACGAAAGCTGAGATCTGAATTAAGATGCATTGCCCACACTTGATGGATACGAAGAATAAGGAGAAGGAGGAGTCAAGGATTAGCTTGACTAATTTTCTAGCTTGAGCAATTCCAGGCATGGTGGTGTCACTCAATAGAGAACACAAGAGGAGAAGGTTGGGTAATGGGATAATTTAGTTTAGTTTGCACTCTAACTAACTCTAACAAACCTGTGATCTAGCTGTACATACTCAAATTTAGCATTATGGTAATTCCATCTCTAGTCTAATACTCAGGTGTTACTGAGGTGCTTTCTTTTATAGGGTTTTATTTTATTGTTCCTTATATGAACATGGAAGGAAAACTAGTGGATGAGCTATGTGTTTTTCCTTATTCCCCAAACTTTTAATAATGTTCTGTGTTTAGGAGAATATACAGTCAAGATGAAAACCTTAAGCCATTTAAAAATAAGTTTATCAACACATTTCCAGCATATGATATCACCGTTTGCAAACTCTTTTGCTTGTTAAAAGAACGTCTTGAGAGAATTGCTAATAACAGTAATTAAACGTGTTGGCTGGAGATTCCCCACTGCCCACCGCTCTTCATTTACAGCTTGACACACTCTGAAGCCGCAATTCAGGCCCACGGTCCAAAGAGACAAGTAGAAGCAGCTTTTCTCTCGCTTTGCTCTCATTTGGCAAACTTCCGAGTAAATAGAGACCAGAGGGCATTATTAACACGGCTGCCGTTCTGCCTTGAGCGTGATGGGAAACGATTTCACACTGTAAGTCACAGGGGAAGTGGTTGTACTTGGTGGCGACAGGAAAACATTTACCGCAGAACTTTATTTGAAGAATCAAATGTTTGGGGAGTTCTCAGTCTATAAAGCACAGGCAAAGTTTCAGTCTGAGAAGGAAAACTTTAGCTGATGCAAGAGAAGAAAGCAGTGGCTTCTTCTTTAGTCTCTCTTCTTATTTGATGTAAATCTGTTTACAGAGCTGGCCTCATGAGCGAAAAACACAGGGAGTCACTTACCTGGAAAATTTCATAAGTCAGGAAAACCATTCAGCTGACATCACACCTCAGCCCCGGTTGGCTCATAAGAGAACTCTCAATTAGATACTCATTTGTTTGTCCCTTAATGACAAAATTATAAGTAAATTATACGTACCAATAAGTTAAGATCCTCAGTCAATAGAGGGTGTAATGCAGGAGAAGGCGCACTTTTTGCTAGTAGAAATAATTACTCTGCTTGTGTTTGATTCTTGCCTTTGTCATCTGATTCCAGTGGACTGTGACTGTGGTTATTAGCAATCCTTTAACTTCTTCAGTGATGGAGCTGACCAGATGCCTCCCCGGCAAGTTTCAGGCCCACCATAAGACCTTGGTGCCAAATACTCCTTTCTTGCTACTGAGGGTACTAACAGGGTAGAAGACTGGACTTGGGGATTCCATAAATAAAAATTCTTTTAAATGTGGGGGGCAATCATAGGTTTGTCAAATAAGGTCATTTTTTTTAAACTTCCATCTATAATTACCATATTTCCATAAAAGAAAAGACTATTTTAATCCTGGAAATTTAGCAGGGCATGCTCTTAGATGAAAGACATTCTATTAAATTGGATAAGTATTCCAAAATGAAAAACTCACTGCATTCTTTTTATTTTGTCACTTTTCAATGACCTGTAAAAAGTTTGTCACGCTAATCCTTAGATTGGGAAGATTTGGGAATCCCTGAGTTAGACTGTCAAGGCATCATTAGTTTGAGCAAATGACATTAAATTGCCTAAATATCAAGAAATAATTTTTCCCTTGCTTTTTAAAAATGTTGCATTCTAATCCATTATGTTTCGTTTCTCCCTTCCTCGAGCAAATGTCCCTGGAACACGTCACCTATACCAGGCCCTGCGGCCAGTGCTGGAGATGAAGGAGCCCCCACCCACAGGAGCTCACAGTTCAGGCTCTGAGCTCTTTTATAAAGTACGTCGCAGTATTTGTTATTCCCTTATTTTTTCACCATACTATATAAATTGAAGTGTTTAGAATCCTTTTTTGTTAAAGTTTTAAGTTAAGGGTTCTCAGAAGAAATGTAATCCAAAGAACCTGGGCTGCTGGTTGAAACTGCAGCTCTCTGAGACTCAGTCAGATCATCCCGAATAATTCTGAGGAGGTGAGGGCTTCCAGCATCAGCCTCCATAGTCGGCCATGAGCTCAATCTACTTACAAGTTTTAAATAAATGTTTCAATAACTGCTAAAATCTGTTTCTATTCGTAAAGAATACACCTTTTAGGGGCCAGCACGGTGGCGTAGTGATTAAGTTCATGTGTTCCCTTTAGTGGCTCAGGGTTTACAGATTCGGATCCTGGGTGCAGACCCACACACTTCTCATGAGGCCGTGCTGTGGTGGCGTCCCACATATAAAATAAAGGAAGACTGGCATAGATGTTAGCTCAGGGACAATCTTCCTCACCAAAAGAAAAATGTAACTTTCGCCAAAGTAATCCCATATAGGCTCATCTGCTTAAACTTGGCCAGGGATAAATCATGACTCCCCCTCGTTTCCCCATAGATGGCCCCACTTCCCAAAATAGGAAAGAGTGGAATTTGTAGCCAGACAGACTTGAGCTCCAATCTGTCTAACTTTTATTAACTCTATCCCCTTGGATACCTTATTGTGACTTATTCATTGATTCCCCTAAAAAAAGTGCATTGACTGACTTCTCTGTGCCAGGCGTGGTGCTCAGTACTGGGTACAATGATGAATACAACACAGTTGCTGACTTTTGCAGTTCCCAGTCCAGTGGGGGCTGAGGGCATTTTAATATCATCAGTAAGTGCACTTACTGATGGGGACACGCACAGGATAGTTTGGGACTTCAGAGAACAGCACCTACCTGGTCTAAGGGAGAAGTAAGCAAGATGAGTATTTTAAAATGAGTAAACGTTCAGCCCATTGAGGGAGGTGGAGTGGGGGAGGAGGCATTTCAGCAGGGGGCTGCAGGAGTGGGGGCAGAATGAGACAAAGCAGGGGAATGACAAAGAGAGCTGGGATTTGCACGCAGGTTTCTCTGGTTCTGAAGCCCAAGGCCGTCCCTCTGTGCAGGGAGCCCAGGGACTCCGCTCTATGCTGGCGGGCTTCAGGGCTTACACAAAGGGTTCGTCCAAAGGCTTTAGCTAGATGGATAATAAATAGTTATTGTGCAGTAAATATCAATATTACATGTGCATATATAAATATATAGCTATTTTATGTCTATATGTACATTTTATTTAAATTATTTTTTAAAGAAATAAAAATTTCCACCACCTTTCAAATATCCTATATGCCAAACACGGACACATTGCAGACTAGCAATGTGTAACTGTGTCACCAGGTTCACTTCTTTCTGCGTAGGGCTTTGAATAAGTTTTCTGCATAATTGTGCATAATTATGATTGTGCGTAATTTTGATTGTGACATTTCTTAGGAAAGAGGATGATGTAATTCCGCACCAGCTTTTTTTTTAATCGATATGTAATGTTTGCCTATGCCAACTTCTCTGTGTACACTGCCTTAGGATATTCTGAGTGAGCACCACGATAACCCACATCAATAAAATGACAGGGAATAAAGCTAATAATGTGTGTTTGCTGAGTGTTTTTATGTGCAAGGCCCCACACTAGGCAGTATTTCTCATCCAATAATCAACAGTCCAATGAGGTACAGAATATTATTGTCCTCATTTTGTAGGTGCATAAACTAAAGCTTAGAGTTTTTAAGTAACTTTGTCCAAACAATAGCTGATAAAAATTGGAGCCAGAATTTCAACCCCTGGTGTCCGGCTCCCAAGCTTGCCCTCTCCAGCACAGATCATCTTCACGGCATCAGGTCTGAGTTTCTATATTATTTATGTCTATGTTGCAGCTCCCCAGCAGCCACCAGGGTTGAGAAACACTACTTTAACATATCACATTGTGAAATGTTGACTAATAAACAAATTTCAGAGTTTGCCATCTCAGTTGTTGCTTATCTGACTTGTGAATTTATGAAGAGGAAAGTTTGCCGTTGATAAACCATTGTGAGTGGCTTGACTTTAAGCTTCTAAGTCACTTTGATACATATGCTGAGAACTTTAAATTTGTATGAGTCAATGATTTCTTTCTTCTGGGACAAATCAGAAACAAATTAGATGCTGAGGTTGATACGACTTCACCGTAGAATGGGCGTTGATGGTAGAATGTCTAATCAGGTTAATTGTAACCAAGTTAGAATGTTGGAGCAGCATGAATTCACTGGAAGCTTAGAGATTTGGGAAAGCTGTTTAGGATGGGGAAGGATGTGGAAAAGAAGGTTAGAACCTGTCAAAGACAAATTTACTTTCTTTGAATACTTTTTATAGGTGGCCAAGTATTCAATAACCTGTATTAAAACAGATTTGGAACTTTGGAACTTGGAAATTTTGGAAAATGCATATATATGTATATATATATATATATATATATACCTTATCTTTAAAAGAAAAAAACCAATACTCCAATCTGATTCCTAAAATCATGAAGGTTGTTTGAGTGCAGCACTCAACATATCTCTCTGAATAGTTGTTTAGTTGGTACACTTTATGGTCTGCTAAATGTATAAACACAAATCATTCTTCGTGAATCTTTAAACGTTTAAGTTAATGTTCAAGCTCTTGTGGACAAAGTACTACTAAACAGAAACAGGCTCACCAGAATCCACAACGGATTGGCATTCATATGCCCTGCCCTACTTTTTTGGCAAATATTTGTGACTTTCTAAAGATTGGATTATTGACTTCAAGAACTAAGTTTAAAATTGGGATGGATCTTCCAGTTCACTGATCTCTTAAGATGGCATTATTACGTTGATTAATAATAAATCAACTCTAACAAACTTCCTTGCTAACACACTTATTTTTATCTCTTCCTGAATCCAAACTTTGAATACTCTTCTTTCAGAGGAAAGTGGAAAATGAGACTCTTTTGATTGGAAGTTGCCTGGACTTGGGGAAGGAGGGTCACACTGCAATTGCTTTCTTGGTATTTACCGTAATATTGTATAGCAAATTAAGATTCTTTCTGAGGATGCAACCAAAAAGTATTCTCAAAGGGAATTTATTAAAAGACTACCTGGGACTCGTGGAATCAATGAGAAGCTGGAGAACTTAGTTTGCAAATGGACAGACAGGCAGCCTGGAGTCTGGGAAGCAAGAGCCCTGACAACACCAAGAGCGGTCTGCTCATGATGTCGCCATGTGGATGGAATGGAAATCCACAACAATGTTTTCATTGTTTTCTGCTACCGATTCTGCTAAAGATCACTGCCTTTTTCCCTCTGAAAAACATTCAAATTCTAGAGAAAGACTTTCTCAAAATTTTAGCTTGGGTTATCCACCCATCTGTTTACTTAAGAGGAAAGGAAGGAGGCCAGTCTCTTGATTACCGTTTCAACAGACTATATCTAGTCTGAATGGGAAATGTCTCTAAAGCTAATTGGATTCCAGTTGGGAAATGGACTCTGGACAACTGAGAGATAAAAGTACCTTCTGCATGAGGAAACAGAAGCTAGAGCAAAGCTGGGACTATGGGAAAACAAAGTAAGCCTCTCTTCTTGTTCTGCTGAGGGGGTGGCTTATGGATTATCCCCTATTGTGAGTATGAAAAACAGAAGCTACAAAGAAAGGTAGGCTATAGGGGCTTTAGTACTGAGCAAAAAAAGACAGAAGCATCTATGTCATGAACTTAGTGTGGAATATTAAAACCAAAATAATAATTTAAAATAAATGGAAAACAGAATGACTCATCTCCATTATCAGTATTGCTCTAGAAATTCTGAGTGATGAAATACAGCAAGAACGATAAGAATCGTAACTATTGGAAAGGAGATAAAACTTATCACTGTTTGAGGATAAATTGATTATATATAATGAAAACCCAAACAAGCCAACTGAAAAGCTAAAATAGATTTTACTGTATGCCAGCAATAATGGTTCCATAGAAAATATAATGGCTTAAAAAAGGCTTATTCACAATAGGCAAAACACACAAACTACAAAATGTCTAGGAATCATCTTAGAAGAAATATTTGGGAGCAAATGAAGAAATCACAGAAACGTGCTGTGATACTGAAAACTGTCTAAGTGCTTTTGTTCCCTGTTTTGAATTTGTCAAAATGGTCTTCCAGGAAAAGTCAAGGTAGTTTTTGAAACTAGGAGTGATTAGAGGCAACCTGAATTACTATATAGCCGATATAGTAACTCATAATGTTTTAAAAATGTACTAGAACAAAAATCTAGTCAGATCCATGAAACCAAATATATAGTGCTGAAACAGAGTGTAATAGATGGAAGGAGCTGACCTCCCCTCAGGGCATCATCAGGTCTGTGAACAGAAATTCATATGCAGGGAGTGCATTTCAGTTTCATTTAAAATTAGCTGCCCTACCCTAACTTACTCGTGAGCATACGTCACTGTTCTTAAATAAGCAAACCCAGGTACCTGGAGCTACTCAACATGAAATAGACTGCGCGAAGTCTGTGTGAGAAATAGCTCAGTTGTAAACCGAAGCTTATAATTAAGAATGTTTGCCCAATTCCTACTAGGGGATCTTGTTTGAAACCACTGCTCGTTTCCTTTTTTTTTTCATATGTACTATCTCAGTAGTCTAGGCGTGTCTGTTCTGATTATATCTCTTGTCATCCCTCACGCTTAGCTGCTTCGATGGAAGACTGCCTTCCTGTCAGTGTAGACTGGAGCCCAGTTGAATTTGTTTCTCTTCATGTAGCTTGTATTTTGGATCCTACTGTACCAGGCATAACCTGGAAATATGGTGAAATCCTTCCAGACACTTTCTCGAGCTTCAGTAGCAGGTAACAGGCAGAAATTTCATTTACTTTCTATGATTTTTTAAAAAAGTAATTAAAACAACCTAAGTGGTCAACAATAGGAAAACAGTTAAAAAAAATCTTTGTGCATGCACAAATATAACATTATATAGTCACTAAAAATGATATTTTTATGAATTTTAAGTGATATAATTCTTTCAGGAAGTGAGCTATGAGTGATATTTTTATTTTCATTTTCTTTCTATATGATGTTTTATTTTTTTCCCTTCTTTTCCAAATTTCCTACAAGTATGAGAATCAGAAGAGCTTATTTTAAAAAAATAAAAACCAAGGTGTTTAAGACTTGGAATGTATATTAATAAGGATTAGTGATAAATAGCAAATCATGTATAAACAACTATTTAGTCATAACATTTAATGTGTACTTTTAGTTGATTTTACAAAAAGACATATATATCTAAGCAAGTAAATGACAAAGTCATTCTAATTTGTGTCCCCGAATGCAATCCTCTAGTTTCCACCACTGAACAACTGAGTAAGGTACCACTGTAAATTCAGGGCACTTCATCTAAGGGCAGGAAAAGTTCTTTAAATTGTAAGCCCTTAAATTCTGGACTTGCAAGGCTTCAATATGTACGGTAAGAATGGCAAAGAACACATCTACTCTGCCTCAAATAGGAAGCAGGCTACGAGCATTATAACTGAATTCACCAGACACTCTTTGACTCAGAGAATTGGTAAAAGACCCTGCCGTTGGTGCATGTGGTCGGTTGTGTTGTGTTCATAAATATGACCACCAACTGCTGTGCAACACAGTAAGGTATAATAATCCTATGGATTTGATTCTAAAAATAATTTACACCTAGATGAATCTTTTTGGAAGATTTTGCCAAATAGAATCATCTTCAGTGCTCTTCTGAACCAGGGATAGAAAAATGCATAAATCATTGGATTGAAAGTAGAGTTCAAGTAGCCAAACCAAATCAATGCATCATTCAAGCTGTGTGGGATAGCATAGTTCAAGAAAGGATCCATGACCGTGCAGACAAAGAAAGGACACCAGCAGATTAGGAAAACTCCCATCACGATCCCTAAAGTCTTTGCAGCTTTCCCTTCTTTGCTTCGTGAAATTCCATTTTTCTCTTCCAATCCAATTTGAGGGTTCTTGTTTGCATCATTAATTGATCTTGCATGCCCTTTAGCTATGAAATATATTCTATAATAGACACACAACATTATAAACCCAGGTATATAGAAAGAAATCATAAAGGCGAGGACCCCAGATGTTTTGCTAAAGAAGACTGCGCAATGCCCCATGCAGTGAACATGTTTGTAATACAACTCTTCAACTCCTTTGAAGTTTAGCTCCAGAAATATCATTCCAAATGCAAAAAGAGCAGGGATGCTCCAACTAATAGAGATCATCATGAAAATAACCAAGACACCGATCCTGGCTTTGTATCTCAGTGGGTCACACACAGCATAGTAGCGGTCAATGGAAATGAAGGACAAGTGCAAAATGGATGCTGAGCTCAGCATAATATCAGTGCTGGTGTGAATTTTACAGAAGACTTCTCCAAAATACCAGCAATGCTCAACAGATCTCACCATGCTATAAGGCATGACCAGGCACGCCAGAAGGAAGTCCACAGTGGCCATGGAATGAATGAGCCAATTTGTTGGGGTATGAAGTTGCTTGAAGTGTGATATGGAAATAATAACTATCAGATTGCCAACCAGCGTGGTTAGAATTATGAGCACCATTAAACTGTAGAGGGAAGCGCGGACGTCATTTGACCAGCTGCTTTTCACACAGGAAATATTAATTATACTGTGGCAAAAGGACATCATTCCTGAGGGCTATCCACCAGTTTATCTTTTCCTCTGTGTGCTGAGGAATCTTTCTCTGAAATCCATTATCAGGTTAGAGTTCCTTCTTCTTTAATTTCCATATACCTATGCCAGAAACCTGGGAGGAAAAAAAAAAGAGTAAATCATCACCAAACCGATTCCTCTCATTTCTAACACATTTACCTATCACCTCTTGCTGAAAAATAATTATTTTGAAAAGAGCTGTTAGTTCCAAGTTTAGTTCAATAGTGCCATTCAACAAATCTTTTTAATATCTACTTGATGCTGGACACTGTGCTAGAAACGCAAATCTGAATTATTGGTTTGAAATATATGAAACAGTCACTTTTGCAGGTCTGAGGTCAAATGATGACTTTTTCATATGCTTTAATCTATGGAAATAATCTTTGCTCAAAGGAAAGTCTTGTGGAAGAGACTGACATTCTAAAGGATAGAAATAAATCACCAAAAAGTTTAGAATTAAAATAGGTTAGTGAAAAAAATATTTTAAATGTGCTTCTTGTACAGAATATCCACTAGTGCCTGCTTTTGCACTTGATATTACATTTTATTTCTTATTTTATAATTGATTGTAATGGAAAGAAGCTTATGTATCTTTATTTCTAGTTTGCAAAGCACACATACATATCTTCCATGCATTATTTCATTTACCGTTTTGACATCAGTAGTATCAACCTTATTCCTTATGAGGAAGACATGACATGTTTTATTAGCCTAATTTTAATGGCAAGGAATTGAGGCTTAGCTCATAAAACCATTAAAGCTGACATATGACCTGAGGTCTCAGTTACTAGCACAGGTTCTTTTTTACTAATCCAGTTTTTCTTTCCACTGCAGAAAGGATTGACTCAAGATCTATTATTGTCAAGAGCATTAAGCTTCGAACTTTCATGTAAGAATGTACGATGCCTTAAATAATGGTACCTGTTAGTGAAGTGTGATATTGTGGTCCAAATTACTAGAGATTTTAAATATGCCGACCAAAGCGTATGGTAAAACTGATGTGGTGTAGAGAACAGGGTGCAGAGATGAGAGCCACAAGACCCAAGCTTGGTGTGGGCTGTGGACGTGGCACTGGGGCTCTTTTATTTTTAAGTTCTGAAACTCATTAACAAATTTTTTGTGTGAAATCCCAAATTATAAAACAAATAAAAGTAAAATCTTGTTAAAACAGAGATGGAGCTTTCTCCTAGGCTTCCTCTTCATGCCTCTTCTTATTTAACTAAACTCTATCAGTTCAGTTATAAATCTTCTACTTTGACTTTTTTTCTATTTCCCCCTTTTCCTTCTGTCTTTTATTTATGCTGTTGACATATTAAAGGAACAAAGCAACACACCTGTCATCACTGTTCAGACGTGTTTGCTAACTAATTGCTGACGGTCAAAAACGTTCCTACCTGTTGTCGTATTGAGCAGGAATGCTCAGCAGGGACTAGGGTCTGAACAGAAGCAAGGGAAGGTGAGAAAAAAGACGACATTCAATTTTAGAAAACGAAAAAGCCATCTGACAAATTTGTATGCCTTGTGCTTTGTGCATCTCGAATATTCAATTCCCAGATAGAATCAAAATGGTTCCAAGGCTTCCTCAGCCTCCTATATGGATGTCCTCATTGCAGAAAAATAGAGCTTTAAGCAAAGTATCTTGGAAACTATTGATAATATTAATGCCACTTCAGTAGAATAAAATGTCTGCCCAACTTAGAGAATATTATACGTACTTTTCGTGCGAGTATTTTAAAAACTGTTATAATTTCTTTTTAAGTAGATTTACTTGTTTAAATAAATGCCTTATGATGATATTATGAGTTTAATGTTTATCTAAGAACATGACATAATAGTGATTTTGTTTCTTTTCTTCCAGCTCTGAAAATTTAGCTAGCTAGAAGGGATTAGTACCTGTATATATGAATTACCCAAGTTGAACACACAATAGTAACATGGAAAGTTAATAAATCTCTCTTTGATTATCTAGCTAAGTAAACAGCTCTGTGCAAATGATCTAATCACCCAATGTTTGAAAATGGCATATGAATTAAAAATATATTGGTAGAAGTTAGAGTTTAAAACAGATCTGTCTGGCAGGACAGGAACTCACTGGCAGTGCCCCAACTTCCCAGAAAAAGGCCACCAGCACTAATCCTACCACGCCCTCGGTCCCCGGTCCTGTCAACCATCCATCTCTAATTACCTATTCTCTCATTGTCCTGCTGCTCTACACAGCTTCTAATCTGAACCCATCTCCCGACTTACCATTACCCACAAAACCCTTCCAAGTGTGCCCTCGGAAGCTCATGGTCATCACCGACTTCCTCAAACTCTTTTCCAAAAGCTTCCCTCGCTTTGTTCCAACTAAAACCATCACTCCTGAGGAAACCTCATCCCCTGCAGCCCTGCCAAGGTGGCCATGTTCTCTCCTGCTTTCTACCATAGGACCTGGAGGAAAAGTAAGTGTCCTCTTGTACTCATTGTCCTTGCAGATCATTGACCCTCCTCCCTTTCTAACCCTCCACCCCTTTGAAGCTCTGTGCTCAAACTGCATCTCTGCCGGCCGCAGACATCGATAGACTCCCAAGTCATTTCTCTGTTTCTTCAAGACGTTAGCTCCGCACCGCCCGTCACTCTCTCCAAGGCTACTCCTGCCAAAATTCCTGGTACTTTTATTGTCCGAATAAATGATCCAACAATGGACTTTCAGCTCCTCAAGCCTCTGTTTCTTAATAAGCATGTCCTCCACTCCATTTCATCTCACACATCCTTGGTCATGCCTTTCTTACAGACAGGGCAGCAAAGAGCTACACACTGAGTCCTGTGATTTGTGCAAGCTAAGTGGTTTTTCCCATCAGTGTTCAGAGGACAATTTGGTGAAATAATTTTGGACTTATAGGTGTAAAACTAAAAAAATAAGTGATTGAGATATGCAATTTTCTTTGGTAAAAGTATAAAAAAAATCTACTGTGGCAGGCCCCTGTGGCCTAGTGGTTAAGTTCAGCTCACTCCACTTCAGTGGCCTGGGTTCAGTGCCTGGGTGTGGACCTACACCACTCGCCTGTCAGTGGCCATGCTGTAGCAATGGCTCACATACAAAAAGAGGAAGATTAGCAATGGATGTTAGCTCAGGGCACATCTTCCTCAGCAAAAAACGCTTCTGAATTTCAGGCACAATTAGCTTTTAGGGGAGACAATCTTGTTGGACTAGAGATATACAATATAATAGAAAAGAACAGAAACGTTCCTGGGTACTCTGAAGCTATATATTTTATAATCTGAACTTTCTTATGCCCCCCTTCTTTTTGGTTTACTTTTATGTTTTTGACTTGAGCACATAGCTTCTAAGCCAAGAGGAAATGCATTGGTTCCTTCCTCACCACCATTTCGGAAGAGGTAAAGAATATGAATGAATTCTATAGAAGGTGTGGAGAGTATGTTCAATAGAAGATGTTCAGCAGAGGAGAAATGTGTACTTTTTGCACAGGTCTAAGATTTAGCTATGAAGTAAGAGGAAAGGCAGCCCACAGTGTCCCTTGAGAGAGGCAATCATGGAGGTGGAAGGGAAAAGTCAGAGCCTTTCAAAAACCAAGCTGCAACCACAGGTGTCCAGGTGCAGAGAGCCTGGAGAGGCAGGAGTTAGACAGGCTTAGATGAGGAGCTTGTCAGCAGGCCCAAACCCTACTGGAGAAAATCACCTGAGCTCCACAGCAGATTTGGGGAGAAGTCAAGATCCCCCGCCTCTTCCCCCAAGGAAACCAGCAGCCTTTCAAGGAAATGGCAGTAGAATGCCCTGGAGTGGCAATAGTGCAGAACCTTCTGCCAGGTATAGGTCCTGGTGTGTTCTTACCCAAATGCACAAGCTAAATAATAGACATGCAAAAACGGTCCCCAAGCAGAAGATGTGGAGCAGTTAAACTGCTGGGGAACTGAAAGCAGGGGCCATGTGATACCTTAAGGGAAACTAAGAAAAAACAACTGTCTTTGACCCAGATGGAAGCCAGAATCTCAACGCTTGGCTGGCTTGTTTGAATTTTTTCCTTAAGTAACTTTGTGTTTCTTCTATGTGGTGATTTTACAGTCACCACAGAATGCAAAATTAGGGATAGCAATATGGGACAGTATAATTCAGGATTTGATTTTTTGTTCTAGAACTTTCTACGGCCATTCTGTACTTGCTTTTATTTAAAAAACTCTAAAGTATATGATACCCTGAGTGATTTGAGGGAGGGAATTTAAAAGTAATATAGACCTAAAATTGAAACTAAACTTTACTTTATTCAAAATACAATGTTTTGTGATTTCTCACTGCACCTAGATAACATTATAGAAATTATATGGTCCTACAGAAACTACTGTACTTAAACTTTTGGTGAACTTTTAAAGTTCCAGATGGTTCTTGACCAATATTTCACCATTTGAGCATCAGAAAGAAAACATCACCAGCCAGTGCAACCATGAGAGTTTATGAAAGGTCACGAGTCTGTAATGCTCAAAGGAGATGAAAGATTTAAAGTATGCTAGGAAAAGTCAAATACGCTAGTGGATCCATTGACTAGCCCTCAAGTATAGGAAATGCTTGTTCAGAGACCCTACCTGCCCTCTCCCTGTAGATGGGATTGGAAACCTCTTGGTTCCATTTGGTTCCAGAACCAAGAAAGCTTGACATTTAACTATACCCCAAAATGGAAAAATAATTGTCAGGATAAAATCTTCTGAAAAGTTGTTTCAATTAAATTTGAAATTTAAAGAGCAATTTAAAGAGCAGTGGGTATAGCAAGACTAAAGTTTCTAGCCAGGCTGTCAAGACCCTCCCCTGCAGAGAGTACTGCCAGCTCCGGGATGGCCCCATCAGTGTTTCCGGGGAAATGGACACCGCTGAAATTTGCTGAGCTCACCCGCTCTGCACGGCTATCTCACTTTCCTATTTAATTAAAGATACTTGGTACATACTTACGTTCACAGCTAATACAATACTTTATCTTTACAGTAGATGTAATTCAGTCTCTTCATACAAATCTAAAACCTTAAAATAACGTACCTTCACAGAAACAAAAATAAGGCTGCCCTCAAACTTTCAAGAATACTGAATCCCTTGTTTTAACGGAACAGTATATATAGGGCCATGAGGAGAAAAACTGGAAACCAGAGAATTTTATATACACATATAAAGGACATATAAGGAATAGGTCCTTATGTGACTGTAAAAGATGGCCTAAAATATTCAAGCGCTCACAAAGTACACCACTCACGCATAGTTTTTGAAAAAACGAATTACTTGCAGAGAAGCATTTATAGCTTGTGAAAAGTATGAGAATTAAGATTTCCAGAATTGGGAAGATAAGTCATAAAAGGACTAATAATTAGCTTTATGCAAATCAAACATAGAGTTGAGTTTAAAATAATTCTGGCAAGTTTTGTCTTAAAATTGAAATGCAGTTGATGAAGAGAAACATTTTTTAAAAGTCAAGCACGAGGAAAGTCAAACCACTTAAGAACTAAAGCAAGAACTGCAAACAGACCTGCCGGTGAAAGGAAAGTGCCAGCCCAGGAGACGGACAGACCGACCTTCACGATGCCCCCAAATTCCACACCCCTGACAGGAACCACCAGAAAACGTTCATACGCCTGTTAAGAACATACAGGCGCAGCACAGAGCAAGGCCAAGTCCACCAGAAACAGTGGCTAATCCACAGGCGGAAAAATGAGAACTTTGAACAAAATTTAGTAAATGAACCTGAGGAAATAAAATTAGAGCACAGAAAAAGGTTCTGGAACCAAAAGAAATGATATCAGATATTTTTAAAGTCCATCAAGAAATTATATCACAGCTGAAAACAGAATCGCTGACCGTGTGAATCAAGTGGGGGAATATCACTCAGCCTAAGCCAAAAGACAAAGACATGGAAATTCGCTCATTCTTTTTCAGTAAATATTGGTTGAATGCCTTCCCTCTGTCAGGCACTAGGTGCTAGGGAGAGAGTGACAAACAGACACAGCCAAACTTCCTGCCCTTGTGGACCTTACATTCCAGTGAGGGGGGTACAGACAATAGATGCAATAAATTAAACAAACAAATAAATAAAATGTTAGGTTGCAGTGGTTGCTAAGGAGAAAAAATAAAGTGGGGAAGAGAGATATGAAATGTTCGGGGAGAGGATTGAAATTCAGGATAAAGTAGCCACAGAAGACTAAAGTAAGAAGGTGACTTTCAGGTAAATATCTGAAAGACGTAAGGAGCTAACCACATGGATATGTGGGGGAAGAGCAATCCAGGTAAAGGGTACAGCAAGTGCAAAGGCCCTGAGGTGAGAGCATGCCTAGTGTGTTTGTGAAATAGCACACATCAATGTGGTTAGAGCAGAACAAGCAAAACAGAGTAAAATAGATAGGGAGGCCAGAGAAGCTGCACAAGGCTACACTGAGTAGGGCCTTACAGGTCACAGTAAGAATTTTAGCTTTGCCTTTGAGTGAAGAAGGAAGACATGGAGGGTTTTGAACCCAGCAACGTGACCTGACAGATTCTAACAGATTCACTCTGGCCGCTGTGTTGAGAACAGAGGCAGCAGGCAAGGACAAAGTGAGGAGATGATGAGGAAGCTGCTCAATAACCTGGTGAGAGAAGATGGTGGTTTGGACCAGGGCAGTGGCTGCGAGTGTGGAGAGTGGTGGTCAAGTCTGGATGTGCTCTGAAGACACAGCAGGCAGGATTGGCGGATGGACCCAATGTGGGCTGGGAGAGGGTTATCAAGGGAAACAGCAAGGCTTTTGTTTGAGCAGCTTGGTGCATGGAGGTGCCGTTTCCTGAGATGGAAAAGATGGCGGCTGGAGGAAGGCAAGAGGCAGGAGGAGGTTGGGGCTTCAGTTCTGAACTCATGAGGTTGGAGCTGCGGGCTGAGGAGTGTGGTCTTTGGTGCCTGGCTGCCTCTCTGTTCAAGTCCAGGCTTGGCCATTCCCTAGTTCTGTGGCCTTGGATGTGCTAGCCAACCTATTGGGGCTATGGTTTCCTTAGGTGGGAAAAAAAGATCTATTTCCTGGGCTTTTATGAGGCTGGAAGGAGTTAATATTTATAAAGTGCTGGTAACAGCCTCTTGTGCACAGTGTTTATCAAACAAGTAAACAGGCAAGGGGAATGATAAGGGCATGTTAAGAGAATACATAAGAAGCATTGCAAAGCTTTTTCAAGAATGCACAAATGTTTAAATCAATATAAAAAAGATGCTCACCAGAGGGTCACTATAGGCAGAGGGAAAGGAGCGGGGACGGAGATAAACAGGGAAACAATAAGGTGAAATGAAACAAATCCAGGTCGTGTGCCATGAGGGAATGGACTGTGTTTTATTCACTGCTACAGACCCAGGGCCTGGGAAATGTCCAGAACATGCACTGAGCACAAAAGTTAACAAAGGATTGAATGAATGAACAAATTAACTGTGAGTTCATTAGCTCATTCCTGTGCTCCTTGGGACCAATAAAAGTTTAGGCACAAACAGCCTGGTTCTGAATGCCAGAGATAAAGGAGAAAATCTTGTAGGCATCCAGATGGAAATTCCTTGATTGTGGGGATAGTATCATGGGTGTTTGCATATGTCCAAACTCATCAGATTGTACCCATTAAATATGTGCAGTTCTGTGCATATCATTATATCCCAATAAAGCTGTTTTTAAAAAATGAAAGAGGAAAGAAGATCAGGATAATATAGGACTTCCCATCCGTAATTTTGGAAGTCAAAGGGCAGCGGAAGGAGCTTAGAAACTATGAATGAAATATGGTGGCAATTCAACAACCCTATGTTCAGCCAAAACGGTAACCATATATATAAAGGCAAAAGAATGATAGCAAATAATCTCTAGGAAATATGTTAAACAATGTAAAAATTCAATCAAAACAAAAATTTTTAAGTGGCAAGAGATGAAGAAGAAAAGCAACAATCATGAGTAATATCTAATTGGAGATTTAGTCTAAATCGAAGAAGACTACAATAATATGACGCAAAGCAATGCTTGTGAAATAGGGATTTTTGAAATGAAAAAGAATTAATTTCAAGAAAATACTTAATATTAACCTGGAATTTGAGTTCTCAGCTATTTCCATAACCCCCAGTTGTTACCACGGTTGGTGAGGGGCTGGCAAAGCAAACTTCTTGACTGGATCTCAAGAGGAATAGCTAACAGTTTAATTTTGGAAAGTCTCTCTAGCAGCATTTTTTAAAGTTTAACTGTTTATATTGTTTGACCCAACAAATGTTCAGTGCAATAGCTTTTGTAAAAGCAATAAAAGTAAAAATTAAATAATCTGAACTTATATCAGACACATACAGCACAGTAGACATATGATATATGTTCAGTAGGACGTTAAATTGGATCAGTTGGTACTCTTTATTTAGAGACATAGAAGGATGTCAAGAGAAATCTTGTCAAGTAAAGAAAAAACATCTGCAGAGTATTTTAAAATACCATATATAGGAACACACACATGTATGTTTGTATAAGCATGGGAAATGGGTATGGAATGGTATATCCAAATTCTTAATATTTTTTACTCAGAGATAGTGAAATTAAAAGTAAAAAAAAATTAAACAGCAATAAAAGGGAAATAATACCAAATTTTAGCAATAATTTTTCCAGGGTGGTGAAATAATGGTTAAGTTTTACTTTCTTCTCTATAATTTCTAGATACTGCAAATTTTCTGTTATGAGAATGTCTCACTTTCATAGTTAGAAAAAATTTACTTAATAAACTTAAATGTCTTGTCTATGAATCAAGCTTCAAATGAAACTTTAAAAATCTATTGGTGAATAATTAGTAATAAATTTATATTATTTGTGCTTCTTTTGCTTGTATAATCCTTTACATGAGTTATTTATCCACTTACCTCCATATGAAAATCACACTTTTATTAAATGTCTCTGAACTGAACCCATATTCTGTTGTTCTACTGTGCAAATTTGGAAACAAAATTAGAAATAGACTTGATAAATAATTTTATTCCAAAAATATTTTTCCAGCTCAGTAATTTATCCAGTATTATTTATTAAAATACTAAAAGTGTTTTGGAAAAAATATTTATTTTAAAGAGGGAAAGAGACAAAGGCCAGGGAAATGGGATTTCCATGAGTTGAAGTCATGATTCTTGGGGTGGGACATCATCAGAAGCAAACTGTGTCCATCCTGAAGAAACAGGAAACGTGGCAAAATCCATTTGTCTGCTTGGACATCAACACAGACCAACAGACGAGAGAGAAAAACAACCTCCAGCGGTATTATGGTCAACAGACGAAACCTGAAAGTGTTTCTGCCACGTAGACATGCATAAGACAATACGTGTCAGATTTAAGTAATCATAACCGAAAGATTCCCATGTTAATCAATCTAAAATATGGCATGTATAGACACACAGTAAAGTGTGAAGTCATTTGGAAATGTGCCACAACTTTTCCCACCAAATAATATTTGTGCGTATAAGATTTCAGTTCTATGGTTTAGTATATAGTAACAATAAGATACATTTTCATTTCAAAACCTGTAAAAAAACTCTATGAAGACGTTTTATTATGTTAAAACCAGCCAACATACGTAGCATGGAATTTCTTTCTTCATTTGCAAGCAAAAGAGATAAAAAGTCGTGTGTCAACTTTTCAAATTTCCTAGCTTTCCGTAGGGGAATTTTTAATAAAAGCAAAACATTTTTTAAAAAATGTAAAGCAAGGTATTTAAAAATATGTAACTATTTTTTTAGCTTCTTTTACTAAATAAAGCAGGTATTAAGTAACTGAATTTCAGAAATTTTGTTAATCTTCCCATTAAATGATCCTAAATTTTAATATACGAGTAAGTACCAAACCACCGATAAGTCTTACTCTGCAGCATCCTCCCTGTTCAGATGGGCTGGTCCCCCGGGCTGCGCTCTACAATTTGCTGTGGCCGCTCAGAGCACTCAGACTCACCTTCTTCGGCAGGAGTGGACAGAGCCGGGGATGAGGGGACGGCAGAAACGCTGCCTGTGTGGAGGCCAGCTGCTTTCACTCCTGCACAGCTGCTCGCAGGCTAGAGCCACTGCTGCTCCACGACAGGCCACAGTTAACATTGACAGAATGACGCAAATATTAAAATCCGAGAAAGATAAGCTGATAGTAAATCTTTCTGAAACAAGGTAACAGTATATTATGGAGAACTGTAACTATAACTGGGGGGGTGCTTCTATTCGAGCCTCAGGAAGCTAGTGAGCAAGTTAAATAGAGAAGGTAAATATGCCTATTACTTTAAAAATAAGCTCAAGCATGGGCCACCTGTAACCACAGTCATGGGTGTTAATAGCACATAAATGAAAACACATGTCCACTCAAACTGCCTTAATTGTTAATTGATTTGAAAGAAAAATGCTCCCGTATGAGACATCTGTACAAAGGAAACAACTATCGCTAAAAAAGCAGTTCATATTCAAAACAGATGACTTGTACTGCCAAAGGAATATTTGTAAAAATTAGAATGTGCTTAAACTCAGTTACATCTTACAGTTAGAAAATGATGTAAGGCAGTGGCTTTCAAACTTTGTTTTAATCACAATATAAAGAAATACATTTTATATTATGACTCAATACACATGTGGGTTTGCATCCATAACAGAAGTATTAAAAGATTAATGCCTAAAAGTTAAATTCATTAAAAAATATTCCTTGCCTCATTCAATTCACTCTATTTTCCATTTAATCCTATTTAGAGATTATATGATCACACATATTTAGCTATTAATTTTTAAATTTCTATGTATAAAACTTCTCAAATGACCCTCTTCTTATCCATGGAGCCAGGGCCTTCAATTTGGTAATGAATAGCTGAACAAGTACCGTTTCTCATCAATTTCTGTTATTCTACAACAGCAAAGCATAGGATCACATGACAGATCGATTATTGGTTCCAATTCCTCACTCTCCTAGAATTTACACCTTTGTCTTTGCTTCGTTGCCAGTGGAAGGTACTTCCCTGTTCTTTCAACTTGAGCTTTGCCATTTGACTTGTTTTGGCCAAGGGAATGTAGACAGGAAAAACGTGCCAGTTCCAAGCCGAGTGGTTAGGAGGACTCACGTGTTCATGAACGCTCTCTGTGCCATCCCCATGAGGAGGACGTGCCCCAGTGAAGCCCGTGGTCCAAGAAGGGCGAGAGGCATGTTGCACAGAATAGGGCGTGAAGACATGTAGCCTATGGCAGAGCCACCCTAGCTGACCCCACAGCTTCATGAGCATAAGTTGCTATTATTTTAAGCTACCGAGTTTTGGGGTGGTTTGTTACATGACATTTTCTTGGCAATAATTAACTCAGTTAATTGCATTTCTAAAAGAAGCCACTGAGATCTATCACCCCATTCTCCTGGCTCAGGATCATCAGAGAAGCACAGACACCACAGGATGGGTCACCTATGATCTGAATAGCCATTCACAAAAGCTGTAATAGCAAAAACAAAACAAGCATAAAATGAAAACTACCCTTTACTAAGAGACGTTACCCTTTTAATAAGTGAATAGAACTCCTGCTTCAGAACTTTCTAGATATTAAAGGTTGAATCAAGAAATAATACCCAAGTTCACTTCTTGTATGTAGAAAATATCATTCGTCTTTCTGAAAACGAGTTCGATGTTTACCCGAATCATGTACATACCTGTCATTTTGTGAATGAGTTTACTTTGCAAGCAACCACAGCGCCTCACATGTTGGAGTTTATTAAGCTCTAGGAAATCAGAGCTCTTATCTGCTTTGTTCATTGCTGTCTCCCATGGCTTAAAAAGGTGCCAGGCAAACTGTAGATGCTCAGTACATATTTGCTGATTAAATAATGTTGAATTACTGGTTAAATTTACTATTTTTAAAGCTTTTTAAATCCAAGTATTACATTAATAAGGAAGTCTCATAGTTCCACTTCTGTTAATTACAAAACTGGACGGCAAGTCAATCTTCCTTGCATTTTATGTCATCTTCTTTCTTTTAACCTGGAATTTTACTTAACTGACAATTACTGGTGCTAGGCTTGTGGGATAAAAGATAATTATGATTCTTCCTTCCAGAAATAGATAGCTAAAGGTGAGATAGACACGCAAACAGATACTCACAGTGCAAGAAGGAGAGAGCTAAATAAAACATAAAGGCTGTGTGATGGGAGGAAGTAAGATCTTGAAACGGTGTGTGGTGGCAGGGAAAGGTTTCACACAGGAGCCGTGTACAAGCTGAATCTGGAAAGAAGGTCTCAGAGGACTTCGCAAAAAGGCTAAATTTAGAAGAGGGAAATACTCACAAAAATACTTTATTTAGTCAATAACGCAATTTCTTAGTGGACAATTAAAATCCTTTAACCAGTAACAATCATATTTTAAATTTTTATTATCTTATTCCAGCATCTTTCTTATCAACAGAAATGTATTGTGTGTGTGCTTTAGGCATTCCAAGTAAAGTTTCTTTCTCCTTTTTGTTAAATACACACTTAAAAGGAATAGAAGCTAGCAAATGTCTTTTTTTTTTGCCATTCAGTAATGCATTTATTTTTTTATTGAAATACATGTGACATATAACAGTGTGTAAGTTTAAGGTATACAACTTGTTGATACAGTTATATATTGTAATACGATTGCTATTGCAATGATAATTGTCCTAATTCCCACTATCCAAGCCCAAAGCTCATGATTTGCTTCATCCTTGTCTCATTTGCAAAGAACGAAAGTGAAGTATCTTGATTTGTATTTGGAATAACTTAATATCATTTTTGTAAATGCCATGTTTCTGTGAATACGTTGATGAGGTTTTCAAAAGATAGTTTTAAAAATTATTTCTACTATATGTAAATAATACTAATTGAGCACTTACCATGAGTGGAATTATACTAGGTGCTTAAGTAATATTTTCACTTGATCCTCACGATAACCAAATGAAGTAGATATCATTATTCCCACTTTACAGATAGTGATGAGTTTGGGAGAGTTTAAGTGGCTTTTCCGATGTCATGTCACCAACAAATGTGAAAGCCAGAAATCAAGCCAAATCCGTGCTCTTGGAGAAGATTCTAACTGTCTCCAGAGACAAGTTAGTGATACTTGAAACAGTTCATTATTAAAGAAGATATCATGATTTCACATAATCACTTAAATAAGAGAAGACGATTTATAAAGAAATGGACTGAATAAAGGGAGGAAGGAGGGGGTAGGTAGAGAGAATTCATCTCAGTAATATGATTGTTTTCTCTCTATCCACTTTTTATTAGATATGAAAGAAGATCTTTAAGAGGGGTGAGTCTCTCCACTGATATAGGCTGGAGCAGTGGGTCTTGTTGGTGGTGGAGGGGAGGACTGGCCCTGGGGACATTAGGCAATATCTGAAGACATTTTTGGTTGTCACAGCTGGGAGAGCGAGCTGGGGACAGTTCTATGGCATCTAGTGGGTGGAGGTCAGGGATGCTGCTCAACCCCCCACAATGCACAAGACAGGCTCCATAACAATTATCCAGCCCAAAACGGCAGTGATGCCAGGGTTGAGAAACTCTGGGTTAAAATCATGCTCTCAGTCATTATGAGTATTAAGACTCCCTTGACTAATAATTGGCGAAAACAACAACTTCAAACTGCATTCTTCAAGGAAAAGAGAGATTGCCTGAGATAATGGGCAGAGGACAGGACTGGAAATAAAAGGACAATTACTCACTTCCCAGTTCTACTGAAAACTTTCTACATGGGCATGTTGCCAAACTTCTGTGGACATCAGCTTCCTGATTACAAAATGAAAGGTTGGTCATTTTTCAGTTCCACCATCGGATAGTTCTTAGAGAAGTCACGTCTGTGTTGCTAGATGTGCATGCAGGCTGCCTGCTGACTGGAGGTTTGAGTGGGACACTCCTGTAGATAGTGTGAGCTCCATGAAGCCAGAGACCTCATATGCTTCATTCTCTGCACAAGAGGGGTCAGAGCTTGTGACACTGATGTGGAGGGCATCAGCCTAGTGGTCATAGCTGAAGCGGTATGTGGTAGAGGATTTTTAAAAATCCCCCAAGACAGAAAGAAAGAAAGAGGAAGATGGAACTGTGAGGGAATCTCAGTATCTAAGTGAAGGATGCTTCTAGGTGTTGGAAAAAAATAGAGCAATACAGAAAAGGGGAAAAAAAGAGTTTTAAGACGAAGTCCCGGCATAAAATGCTACAAAGTGACAGAGTAAGGATATGGACTGAGAATAACGTCATAGGTTAAAGAAGGTGTCATTAGTGATTTTGGAGCAAGCTCATGCAGTATTGTGAGCCACGGGGAGGGGGTCAGAGGAAAGCTAGATTCATGAGACTAGAAACACAAGGTATAGCGAGAAAATAGAGGTAGCCAGGTCAATTAATATTTTGAAACACATGACAGTGAAAGGAAAGTGAGAAATGGAATGTAATAACAATTCAGCGCTTACCACCAGCGTATCAAATTCTACTCATCCATCAAGACCCAATCCACATGCTACTTCCACCTCATAATCAAAATCAGTTCTGCTCATCCCTTCACTTCCTTAGTACTTTATCTTTTCTATATGCTGCTTCGTAATACAGTTACTCATTTATGTTTTTAGGAATTGATTTTTATATGTTAAATGCTGTATTACAAATATTTTCTTGCATATACATACAAACAATATAGACTGAATTAATGGTTGTGTGAGTGGAACTGATATTTGATGGTATTAACTTTACTTGGACCTTGGAATTTTCATCTCTTTTAAAGCTCACTGTCTTTGCTCCAAATATTGCCTCTCATCAGATGACATATCTGGGCCTTAGAATTGCTATCTCTATAATGAATAGATTGGCATAGATAATCCCTATGTTTCTTTTGTCTCTAGTGTTCCATCCATCCATCCATCCATTCATTTATTCATTCATCCACTCAGTGATTATGAAGGAAGTATCTTCTACTCCTATGTGGTGGACTGTGCTGAGTGTTTTTAATATAGTGAACAAGACTGAGCTCCTACCCTCCACCTAAAGAGTTTATGTGCCAATCTGGAACTGCCATCAAACTAAGTTGGTTTGTCTTGCTCCCCAGCCTCTACACCTGAAGGCTTGTTTTGCAAAGCTGTGCTTCAGCGAGTCTTTTCAGAGAATCTTCTTCCTAGCTTGGTTGTGGTCAACGCTCTTCAGGTTTTCCCCCAGGCTAGGGATTTTGCAGTCCTCCACCCTCTACACGCCACATCAGTACAATTGTATTATCACTAAACAATTTGAGAGAATCATGTGATATGCTTTGAATGTCCCATAAACCTAACATATCTGCCCTAAGCCCTCTTGCCCATGATGGGCAAGTGAATTGGAAATCACCCTTTTCGAGTAGCTTCTTTGGATTAAGGCGTTCTCTCCAGAAATTTTCTTTTAAAATGCAGGTATTATATCACCTGTTGTACTTTATTATGAAACATTGGGACTGCATCCTTTATTTCACACTTCCCGCAGTGCCTTCAATGTAAAGCAAGGAGTGAAGGAGAAGTTCTCAAAGGATTCTCCCCACTGACATTAACAGACATTTAGCACAAGTTATTAGTTAGTACAAGTTAGCCTGTGAGAACAGAGCTGCTGGGTCACAGAGTATTAAGATGGAAAGAAGGATTCAGGATAAATTTGGGGCCACTTCCAGTAGGAAGGGGTCACGTTATTGAAGCAGGAATATTTTAAATGCTCTGAACTGTTAAAAAGATACTGAAAGCAGATGCATCAAGGCAGAATGTAGCTCGTAAATACCGACGATTTTCCAGTGTAATGGGAGGAGACAAGTACTATAACCAGCCAGCACCGTAAATGAATCACATCCTTAGAAATGATGATAAATGCATAAGCAAGGAGTAAAATGTCTGCTTTTGCATCCACATAGGTTTTCCTTATCATGCAGATGAGGGATCAGCAAATTGTTTCTATCTTAAGCTTTGAGGGCCATAGATCTGTGGCAACTACTCAATGCTGCCTTTGCACCATGAAAGCAGCCGCAGACAACACATAAATGAACGGATGTGCCTGTAACCAAAAGAATCTTATTTACAAAAACTAGTTCACTGATCTTTGACGTAGACTATGGAAGGAATGCTATGGTGTTTCACACCGTCTATCAAAGCGAGAAGATGGGAATTCAAAGCCATTTTGTTGGTAAGATCCTTCTCTCCATTCTGCTAAAAATGCAGAGGATAACTAGGGTAGAAATGTAATTTGCAATAGAAAAAAAAATTAGTTGATTGTGGCAAAATTAAGGGAAAAGATGCCACTCTTTACTATTGTATTTGAGTTTTAAATTTGCGCTTAGCTGTTTTCTACCAACATCAAAAGAAAGCAATGTTATCGCAGCAAGAAACTATATATATAAATCTCTTTGTAAGGATACCATGGACATGATTGGTTATTACTTAGAAACTGACCGAGAAATGTCCTAGGCTTAGGAGAATTCCCTGATATGAGGGGCCTTCCCCTTTCCTAATCATCTCTCAATATTTTATGGTAAAGCTAAAAGATTTTGTCTGATGTCTTCCACTTCTTTTTCTCACCTGCCCTCCACTTCTTTCCATTTTAGAGCCCATCCTCTTGGGAATACAGGGTGAATGGTGGTCAATGGCCCTAAGAGTTCAGCAGAAGAACAAGTATGACCATGCCCAGAGTTATTTGCCGCTGAAAAGATGAAGCAAACTAGGTGTTCAATACATAAAGGAATGTCTCAACTTGTGGAGTTCGGGGCAGGTGGGAGAAAAGTGTTGGTATAGAGGATGTGGCTTCAAGTCCATGAAGTCACTGCAAGACCCTGGCATTGTCTAGGACTTCGCCTTTCCTGACATGGGACATGCGTATGGTCAGTTGGGCAGTGCCATTCTTATTGTGGAGAAAGCTGATACAACAAACGATCACGGCCTCCTGAAAAGTATTCCACTAGAAGATAAATCCCTTTTATTCTAATTTTTAAACAATTTTTAATAAGTAGCCTATAGGTATTATTTGAGTTTCCCAAGGAAGCTTAAATCGTGAAGCTGCTGCTGTTCTGAAATGAGTATCCAGCTGGCTTGGTGGTAAGCAATCAATCACTGATGGAGTGCCTCCTGTATGCCAGACCCTGTACCATGCCATCATATTTAATCAGAGGCTGATGTTCAAGGCCGTTAGGGAATTTGGTCTCACAACAGCAGAGGCAAAGCCGAGAATCAAAGGCAGGCCTAAGTCCAAAGTTCCATCTCTCTGTGCTGCCATTTTCTCTCTCCTGTTACATAAACAACTAGACTCACTCTGATTGATGATTGTCTTTGGAGACTAGTTAGAGTGACTCAATGTCCCACAGCCTGATGGCTTCTGGGGAATTAAGAGAATTGCAGTCTGGAAAACTGGACAGGAAGAGACCCCCAAAAAAGGCGACTTTGTACAATTTATCCATTTCTCGACTTCATTAGCAGAGAGTGTGTAAGTACAGAACATGACAACAATGCCTTTTATTAGCCTTGCAAAAGACAGGAAACCATCTATGGGCCTGGAATCCACCAGCTACTGAGTCAGGTGACTATGCAGGAAACTTCATGCAGATCCTAAGTTAGAGCTGAAGTTAGATCTGGGGCACTTATATCTAAATACCTTAGTATATCTGGAGCATTCATAGCTAAAGGGCCTAGCACAGCCCCCCGGAACTTAGAAACTCAGTAAATAGTAGTTACAGAAACTAATAATAGCGTGGAGCTAAAAATCAAAGTGGTGCTTCAAAAACCGTGTTCAGTTCAGACCAAATGTTAACAGGTCCCATAAATCTCCTAAAACTCCTTTCAGAAAATACATTGACTGATAAATAAAATTATCCTGATGCCACCAACTCTGAAAGTTTTCATGAACATCACAGGGAGGAGCTTTGGAGGATTGTCTGCACATCTGTTCTTTGGCCACCACACGTAGAAGAATGGAATGGAACAAGGCATTCAGCTTAACCGTTTCAGGAAGGGTGTTCTCTCCTTCTGAACTGACCCTAAGACACTAACTACACCCTGAATGTTAATTTCCCATCTAACTTGAATTCTGACCCACGTATTATATTCACATGGGCCCATAGAGGGCAGCCTTCCACCAATTTTTGTAGGATGTAGGGTTGTATGCTGGATCCCTTCTCCCTCCTCCCAAGGGCCCAAGAATGGAGTGACCCAGTGTGAAGTAACTTCGTCCCGCTCATCTGTTTTCTCCCCATGGGAGCAGAAGGAGGGATAAACTAGGGCAACAGTTCGTATTAGTGGACTGCCCACAGTGCGCCATGCAGAACCTTCTCTTGCATCTGAGGGACTCTTGAAGACAGACCTGAACATGCTGCAGGTGTGGGCACAGCCTAAGCTTGGTTACTGTCAATAATAGTGAAGAGAAATAATAAGGAGGAAGAGGAGGAGAAAGAGAGGTGAATAGGGAAGAGAAGGAATCATGGGAGGAGGAGGAAGAGGAGGAGAAGGAAGGGGAGAAAGAAAGGGAGGAGGAACACCTTCCACTGAATCTGTATCAGTCACTGAGCTGAGGGCGTTACGTGAAATCTCTGGTTTATTCCCATCATAACTCTAAATAATAGATATTATTTTTATCATTGCTTTACAAAACAAGGAGCAGAGAATCAGGTAAGTCACTAAGGGGCAGCAGTGGAATTTAACTCCAGATTTGTCTTAGTACAGAGTTCCACCTCCTAAGGACTACCAAGAATTTGGAGAAAAAAGTTCGCATGAAGGGAGTCCCTTCTTTAGAGCTGATTTCTCCAGCAGACCCTCCAAACAGCTGGATGGAGAACAATGAGATAGCTACATTAACGAGAAATTTACTTAAAACCATCTATGGATTTGTGGGAATGGGGAATCTTATTAATTACAAGCTAGGCAGATGAGATAATAACATACTAATAGTAATTTTAAAACATTTTCAAAATAGTATTTGTAATTGTCTTAATCACTAAAATTATTAAAGTACATTTTTATCAGCAGTCTCTGAAGATAACTTACACATGTTAAATTTAATTTTAACTGAGATAAATACGTGCTTAGGGAATATTTTCAGGCTCTCAGATTTTATTTTCTTGCTGCAATGATTTTATAATCCAGTCTATAACCACTAGTCTCCTAGAACTAGGTACACAAGATGGCAGGCTTTTCAATTAATTTTTACTCATATTGTGACAGCAAATAAACCCCCAGTTAATTGTCTTTGATACAGCAAGGTGAAATTTTGTCATAAACAGGAAGAAAAAAAATCAGCTGATTCACAATCAATTTCAGTTAAATCAACATCGTAATCTATTAAAACAGCATTTTGTGATACTAATATTTTCATAACTCAATTCAAAGTTTATCCAATCAACATGTCTACAAAGCACATTGCCCAAACATTAACTGTTTATCAGATAATCTACTATCACACTGACAGGTGGGCCTTATTTGCTTTGGCAGAAATTCAAAGTTTCTGGAAGGTACTGATGGCTGAATAGCTCATTATTCATTTACTGAGTGATTTCTATATGCTAATGTGGAAGATGAATGTAAGATACATGCCTTTGAAAACTTAAATTCAGTGATAAACATTACTAGCACTAACCAATACTTATGAATTGCTTCCCTTTCTTAGACATACAGGGAAATTAGACTTCCTACCCATTTAAATTTGGCGTGGCCATAACACTTGCTTTGGCCAATAAAATATGAGTAGAAATGATATGTATCACTTTGGATAAAAGCATTTCAGAGGCAGTGTGCAATTTCTCCGTATTCTTTTCTCATGTTCCAAAAATTATGGGAGCACATCTGTTTTATCAAAACAGATGACACGGATTTAAAAAGTCTGGGGCTCTGAGCTATGATATAGAGGCTAGCTGCCCTGGAGTAGACTCTGAATGAGCAAAAAATAAACTTTTGTTTAGTTAAGCTATGAGATTTTTGGTATTATTTGTTACTGCACATACACTAGTCCATCCTGACTTATACACATTCTAAAGTGAAGGTATAGCAGAGTGAAAGAGTATATACATTTGAGGCAAAAGAAGCTGGACGTTTTATCCCAGCTCAATGACTTATTATTGGTTGACTTTGAATATATTACTTAGCTTCTCTAAGCCTCAGTGTTATCCTTTTAAAATGAAGGTAATAATGCTTGCTTCATAGGGTTCTTTTGCGTGTGAGAAAGTGCCTGGCTTTTAGTAGTGTTAAGGCAATTAAACAAGAAGGCCGTTAGACTGTGGTGGTTCTAATACCTTAGCAGCCTGTGTAAGCAAACCAAAACCTAAGCCTATAAATGCCTCAAGGTTAAGAAATCAAAACCTAGGGGCTGGCCCCGTGGCCGAGTGGTTAAGTTCGCGCGTTCCGCTGCAGGCGGCCCAGTGTTTCGTCAGTTCGAATCCTGGGCGCGGACATGGCACTGCTCGTCAAGCCACGCTGAGGCAGCGTCCCACATGCCACAACTAGAAGGACCCACAACGAAGAGTATGCAACTATGTACCTGGGGGCTTTGGGGAGAAAAAGGAAAAAAAATAAAAAATCTAAAAAAAAAAAAAAAAAAGAAATCAAAACCTAGACCAACCATCACAAAGGGCCAACTAGGCTTTCCCAAATAAGGCAAGCACTTAAGCTATCGCCAATCAACAACTTCCTGCTTTGCTTTCATGTCTTCTCTGTGGCAGTCTTGCCCCTAACTCCTGTGGGTGAAGTACTCCTAACCACTCCTAGTTTGGCATTGCCCCATTCAAATAGGTTTTTGCTCAAATAAACACTTAAAATTTTTAATATACCTCAGTTTACCTTTACTTTTTAATTTTTATTTATTTTATTTTTTCCTTTTTCTCCCCAAAGTCCCCCAAAGAATAGTTGTATATTCTTTGTTGTGGGTCCTTCTAGTTGTGGCATGTGGGACGCTGCCTCAGCGTGGCTTGATGAGCAGTGCCATGTCGGCGCCCAGGATTCGAATCAACGAAACACTGAGCCACCTGCAGCGGAGTGCACGAACTTAACCACTGGGCCACGGGGCCAGCCCCCTCAGTTTACCTTTTAACAATTCATGCTTGAAAAATGCTTATTATTATTATTATTATTCAGCAATAATAATTTTACTTCAGCAATAATAAAATACAGTTAAAATGTCTTAAAAATAAAATGACTCTTGTTGGTGCCACTACACATGGATGGCCGAATGCACTGAGCAGGGCGCTGAGGGGCTGTCAAGGGCTGGAAAGCAGAAAAGTAGCGACCACTCTTTGAGGGCTTGAGGAGTGGGGCATTCCCTGGCTTCTGGAAACTGAGTGAGGGGACCATAGAGTCTTGCCGGGGCATTTTTGCATTTTGCAATTGTTTAATTTTTTCCTTTCTTTTCTGCAATTTTGGCTATTTTGTGAGACCAGGGGTTCAGGGCAAGCAGGAGCATCCTTCCTACAGTGAGCGGACCACAGAGTATTTGAACCCCTTCCAAGGACTGACTATACTTGGAATTTGGAACTTCTGTTTGGTATATGTTTTCAATTCTTTGAATTTTTATACAGATACCTAGAGACATCTGAGGAACTTTTTCCGTCTTCTCCGCCAACTTGAAAATGAATACTTTTTTCAAAGGAAGAAGGAAAAGACCACAGCAATATTTTGAGAGGTTTGGGATTTTTTGTGAAAAAATGTCATGATCTGAGATGGAGAAAATGTCTCCACTGAAGCCCACATTCATCCCTCTGCTTCACCTCTGCTGGCTTCCTAAGTCTCTGTTAGAGAACCCGTCGAAGCACTTCTGTCATCACAAACACACGTTTAGTAAGGAAGAAAGAAAAAGACAAAATGCTGGATGAAGAGAGCCATGGTTCATCAGCTAAGCAGTCAGTGCTCTTGTGTCCAACCTCATGGAAAACACCCTTCCCTATGGCAGAATATATGAACTGCGTCGTCATGACCATAGCCTCCACATTCCCGTAGCCAGCTGCCCAGCTGGCCCTTCTATCCTGGCCCTGACATCTGGGCTCTACTCACCCAGCATCCTGTCGCAGAACCGTACACACAATCCCATCAGTCCAGGTCAGCTGCTGTCAGCAAACCACCAGACATGGGGCCCATGGATCCTGACAAGATGCAGGTCCCAGTGGGGTACGAGCCAGTTGGGGGAGACCTTGCTCTCTCCAGCATCCATGCCCACAAAATATTTGATTCTAGTAAACCCAAGTTCTCTAAGTTTGAACTGAAAGCATAGTCCATGATTAGGAAATCTCACACAGTCTTCATACCTGGCTGTTGAAATTTAACAAGTACTGAGCTATGATTAGAAAGAACAACACAGCAGCCAAGTGCTCTTGAGATGCCTGAAGGCTGAGGGAGAAAGAGATTGTTGAGCAGGAGAACTCGGCCCTCCTAGTACAAGCCAGGCCCATTTCCCTGTAGAATGCATTCTGGAGGGTTGGCTTTTGAAGAAACGCACAGTTTGTTTCCTGTCTAACAGCACCATACCCACACAAAGCTTTCTCATAAGCAGTTTTCTAAAAGTACAAACACGGCTGACTCACCTTTTAATCTGCATCTGTGCTTTGACCTGTGTGTGGTCGCCAGGGTGTGTACAGGCGTGTGTATGCACGTGAGAGTGAGCACCTGTTCTTCTGCATTGCCATTTTAAGAGCCTTTGTCTTTTAGTTAAAAAAAAAGTGCCATGTTTTTATTGGATTATGCAGAGCTCTCATGGTTTTCCTCCTTTCCTCCATCCCTCTCAGCACTATTGCATGTTAAACCTAATTTACTTTCCCATGTTGCTCTCCTTGGATTCACTAAGAAATTCAGTAATACAGCAGATCTCAATTTTCAAGAGCACATGCTCTTGTTTATGTTTAATCTGTAAATTACCGCTGCCAAGACCAGCTAGGCAGCCAGCTGAAGGGGCGGACGGAATTGATAGAACACAATCTATATTATTCAATGGGACAGGGGACCATCAGCCTCAAGGACTGAAGTGAGGTCCCTCGGATCGCCTCATTTATTTGCGGGTAAAGAATCGAAAGCAATTACAATAGCAGAAACTCATGCCTGCAGGGACACGCAGGCCAGAGTCCACAGGTTCTATTCTTTATCCCCCAAAGCACACCAGCCCATCCCAGGTCATTCCCTTGGGGAGTATCTTAAAGACGATCAGCAAGGTATGCAGGCAGCATTCTGTTCCTGCAAGGCCCCGGCGTTCCTAAGCCCTTTGCCTTTATGCCCGATAACATATTCCCCTCTGGCCTGAGAGTCCAAAGCACAAGCAATCTGGTATAAGGATTATGAGAGTCAGCAGACCACATATCCCCCCAGTCACCCATTTGGAATTTATTTTCCCTTAGGCTTAAAGCTTAGCAAGATGCTTCTATGATCTCCTGCAGCAAATTACCACGATAAGAATGGCATACAAAATAACAGTGCTACACCCCAGCACCATTGACTTATAGGTTGCTTTCCTCACTTTTGAAGCTTTGGTGATAATTGTCTTCATTTTTAAAGCGCTATTTAGATTTTTTAAGTCCATATTTGCTCACTGTTTTATCTACTACACTTCACTTTAATTATACCAATGCCAGACAGGTAAGAATAGTATTATTAGAACACAGATTTGATTTTGTACTGTCTGTACCTAAAGCAATATCCTACTGCACACAAGAGTGTGCTGCCTGAGTATCACAGTGGATGTAAGAAATTTTCCCCATCTGAAGATTTTTCTTTTCAAAATCAAAAATTAAAGTGATGCATTTGGAACATGCCCAAAACATCCACAGGATAGAGAATCAGAGGAAATACGAGGAACAAGGGGCCATTTTCAGTGTAAGAGCCAAATGATGTGTTCCAGAAAAGTCTTTGACATTGATATGACTTCCTAGTTGACTTTTTCTAATTCCTCTCGATATTCAAAACATTTTACTGGGCCAGCCCCATGGCCTAGAGGTTAAGTTCAGCATGCACCTCTTCAGCGACCTGGGTTCAGTTCCCGGGCATGAACCTACACCACTTGTCAGTGGCCACACTGTGGCAGTGACCCACACCCAAAATGGAAGAAGACTGGCACAGATGTTATCTCAAGGCGAGTCTTCCTCAAGCAAAAGTGGAAGATTGGAAACAGATGTTAGCTCTGGGCAAAACTTCCTCAGCAAAAAAACAAAACAAAACCAAAAATTGTACTTATTTGTCAGCTTTTCTTATGTATATTTCCATAGATTATTAGAAAAAAAACCTTGATGATTAAAAAAAAATCTGTTAATTAAGTAAATATGTTGATGTTTTAAAGACCCCTTTTCCCACTAGTGTCACTTCATAAATCAATGATTCTGGAACTTATGCTATTTATTCTATGTTACTTTTTAATGTGTATATTTCCTTATAAAATGGACTTCTGAAAAGTGAATGTAGGGGCCGGCTCCGTGGCCGAGTGGTTAAGTTCATGCGCTCTGCTTTGGTGGCCCAGGGTTTCACTAGTTCGGATCCTGGGTGTGGACATGGCCCTGCTCATCAGGCCATGCTGAGGTGGTGTCCCACATGCCACAACCAGAGGCACTCATGACTAGAATATACAACTATGTATTGGGGGCACTTTGGGGAGAAGAAGAAGAAGAAAAGAAAAGAATGGCAACAGATATTAGCTCAGGTGCCAATCTTTAAAAAAAAAAGTGAATGTAAAAGTCACAGGTATTTATCAGGAGGAGATGGTGTTGCCACAAACTAGTTAATCCAATCAATTTAAATTTTATCATAAACCAAAGTAGAGATTATTAACTTAATTAATCTTTGTTATACTGAGTCACTGTAGAAAGTTCTTCATCCTAATGTTTTCAGATATAAATATTAGGAATATATTTTCCAAGATATATTACATATAGCAAAAAGAAAAGGGAAACCATCTTATGTTATAAAATTAGATAGCAAATATATACATATATAAATATGAATGTATGTATTTATGGTGATAGGCAGCATCCAAGATGGTCTGTAATGATCCTTACCTCCTGATATTGCCAGCTTTGTGTGATTCTCTGGCACACTGTAGCATGGTTGGTCTGTGTGACTCATAGCATTGGCAGAAGGGATGTCACTTCTAAGAATAGGTTATAAAAGATTGCAGCTTCCATCCTAGGCTTGCTTACTTTATCTATGTATCAATCTATCTATCTACCTACCTATCTACCCTATCACTCATTCTAGAAGCCAGTTGCCTTTTTGTGAAAACTTTCAGGCAGCCCATGGAGAGGCTCCGTGTCATAAGTAACAGGCCTTCAGCCAGCTTCCAGCAAGGAATTGAGGGCTATCAACAACCACGTGAGTGAGCTCAGAAGCAGAGTCTCCAGCTGCAGTCAAGCTTTCAGAGGACTGTGGCCCTGATGGCAGGTTAACTACAACTTCAGGAGTGACCCTCAGCAAGCTAAACCACTCCCAGATTCTGATCTCAGAAACTGAGATAAGGTCCATTGTTTTAAGCTGTTAAGTTTTGGGGTAATTGGTTATGTCACAATGGATAACTAATATATTTGTCAATATCCAACAGAGAAAAAGCATCTAGGGTTTTTTGAAGCCTTTAATATTTTAAGCCTATCACTGATACACCAGCATGTTTTCTGCATTAAACTAAAACTGTATGATGGTACTGAGGCTTGCCATGGTGTTCCTGTTCCCAAGTACATAAGGAGCTTTATTTTCTAATGTCTTTTTTATAAGTCAGTTAATGTCACCCCAAAGCACAAGATAAATTTTACTCAAATATTTATTGGGTGATATAGCATTTTTCAGGAAAGGCATCTGCCACAAAAATGTTTCTTTCCAAATGATGTGCGGCTGACATGGATCACTGCTGCAAGTGCCCTGCTGTCCTTCACAGAAGGTCGTGTGTGTGCAGGGTGAGGTTGATATCAGGGTTATGTGGACGGTCTATCCCTTGGGAGATGACTTGACTTAAAAGATGTTCTGTGTTTCACTAATTTGTATAACGTCAAGAGATTCTGCTGTTACTGAGAAAGAACATTTAATGACAGATTAATTACGTAATTTCATCCATGTGACTTTCTGGTTTCCTTACTCCAGAGGATCTTCAATGATTTGGCGGTTTCACTACCAGTTAATCAGCAATGCTTCCCTAGGCGTCTCTAGCTGAGTCCCGAGGAGCCCAGCCAGCTGGATATTCTTACTAGGTAACCCTCTTGTTCAGGCTTCAGTTGATAGTGGAAAATGGAGAAGGGAGAGGATTGGAATTTATGTTATTTTGCTAGGGCTGCCATAATAAAGCACCACAGACTGGCTTGAACAGCAGAAATTTATTTTCTCACAATTCTGGAGGCTAGAGGTCCGAATCACAGTGTCAGCGGGTCGGTTGCTTCTGAGCGCCTCCCTCTTTGCCTTGCAGATGGCTGTCTTCCTCTGTGTCTTCACATGGTCTTCCCTCCGTGCATGTCTATGTCCTAATCTCCTAATCTGTCCTATAAGAGTACCAGCCATATTGGATTAAGGCCCACCCTAATGACCTCACTGTACATCTTTAACAACCTTTTCTCCCAATACAGTCACATTCTGACGTATGGGGTTAGGATTTCAACATATGAATTTGGAGGGACAAAATTCAGGCCTCAAGAGAACTGAAATGTATTCTTTAGGTAAAGAACTAACAAAGCAAATAAGTAAAATCATTGGAACTCTTAAAGAGAACTGAATAAGGATCTGTGTTATAATAAAAGTGGTAATGGATTCAGACTTATATAGGTGACAAGGCTAATAGTAGCAGAATCGTTAATCATGGAGAATCTGGCCTTGGAGCCTGGAAGTGGGGCTCACTGGGGGCTCCCTTGTAAGCTGGTTGCCACAGTGAATATACATGTAGGTGTGCATTTTACATCATCATGAAGTTGGTAACATAAATTGTATCTTCAAACCAGGAAGTGTCAAAATTTCTTGCTAGACCATTCAAATTCATTGAGGCAGAAAAAGATAGATGAAAAAAACTGTGTTTGAGCATTGGTCTTTCTTGGAATTTGGTTGTTTGTATCAAAGAAGCATTCCAAATATTTTATGCAGAAGTAACAAAAATTACAGTTAAAAAGCACATCGAAATTAGCATAAAATACACATGTATGCATTAAAGAAATCTAGATTTAAAAAATGATCAGAGCTGGGTATGGATGTAGTAAATGCCATTTTTTAAAAAGTAAATTCACGGCTGCAATGTTGAGTTTTAAGAAAAATCAATTTTAAGAAAAATTCTAAGTTAGTAAGTTTGTCACAGGGGAAAATATCAGACAGTGTATTCATAAGAACAGTTCTTAGTCGATCTCCAGGAAAACTTTGAAGACAAAAATTCATATGATTTCTGTCAGGAATTTTAGAATACACCAAATGCAACAAAAGACTTTCTGGTGTGGTATCTTACGGGGAATAGATACCAATCACGTTTATAAAAACCACATTCTCCTGTTTAGTGTATTAGTCCATTTAGTGTATTTGGTCTTAAGTTAATCAAGGTAATCTTTTTTTGTGTGATGGTAATATAATACAAAGCAAATAAAAATATTTTATATATGCTTGTGTGGAAGAATTATAGGAAAGATACTCAAGGGCACATTGCCCGCTCACTTGTATTTTAGGTTTCCAGTGCTAAAATCCGTTGTTATTTAATGCTTTAGAGCAGGGGTAGCAATCTTTTTCTGTAAAGGGCTAGGAAGTAAATATTTTCGGCTTTTCTGCCCATATGGTTTACGTCACAGCTATTCAACTCTGCCATTGCAGCATGACAACAATCATCAACAGTGACCAAACAAGTCAACGTGGCTGTGTTCAATAAAACTTTAGGCATGGAGGCTTGAATTTCACATAATTTTCATGTGTTACAAAATGTTATTCTATTGATTTTCTTTTTCAACCATTTAGAAACGTAAAAACCTTTCTTAGTGTACAGGCCATATGAAAACAATTAACAGGCCAGATTTGGTAAATGTCTGCTTTAGAGCCCCCCTGTAAATACGCTTACAGGCTGACAAGATAGGCAAAGCCCTAAACAGGTGGTAAATCCCACTGAAAAACACACAAAATGTGAAGGTCCTCTAGAAGGTGCCCAGACGCAATCCCAGCCGCCTTTTGGGATGCCTCGGTGCTAGACATCAGGCCAAAGCGACCCACTGGTGTTGCGTTCATTGATTTTCTAATTGACGTATGAAGGGCGGCTGAACCACTGTTGAATGTCTGCGCTTTCAACAACCAGAGGGGGTGTAATTTCAGCAGTAAATACATCCCAGTTGGATTCACTGTGACAGTCACATATTGTTGTAATAGGTAACACATATACAGTGCTTTCCACAAGCCAGGAGCTTGACCAAGCACTTTAAATGTATTGACTCACTTAATTCTCAAGAACAAAGCCCTCGAAGGCGGGTACAATTGTTATTCTCATTTTATAGATTTTACCTTTCAAAATGTTACCACTATTTATCCAGCTCACATTGTCTGGTGTGTGTGTGTGTGTGTGTGTGTCTAAATAAAGAAAAATATATATTAGTAATTCACTTATGCCAGAGGCCACAACCACTTTCATCAGGAGCCTAGACCCATCTTTCTTTTCTTATCCATCATTTTTTAAATTATCCAAAATAAAAGAGAGAAAATGTAAATATTCTACCAACTTAATGAGAACCCAACAGGTATTAGAACTATGAGCATTACTCTCAGTGCTCGTGCTGTGAGGTCTGATGAGGCGTCGGATACCTGGTCCTTCTCGTACAGCCTCCCATAAAGAGTCACTGTCAGGACAGGTCCCGAGGGGGGCTGCAGACTGAACAAGCGTCCATCACTTGACACCTAACGCAAACACAGAAGAGTGGGCTGAGTCTCCCCTTAAGTGGTGCAACCTCACAACACACTTCTCAAATTCAGTGCAACTGGATGAGGGAACAATAAAGATAATGGGCAGATTCTGTTCTATTAGAGACGTTTGAAATGGCACAGAGCACACAAAAAATTGGAGCTATGGAATTGGCACTGATTCATTTCTTATTGAAATGCCTGTAATCGATATCTCAGAATTTACTTGTCAAGGAAGCATTCCATGAGTTAATAAACGTGAAACAATGGATGTGGGAGAGTATAAGAGAGAAGTCTAGTTCTCTCAGACAAGCAACGCCTCCTCCAAATGATGGGAAGGGGCTGGGGAAGAGGGTGGAGCTGAGCCTCTACCCTCCCTGTCACTCACTCCGCACAGCCTCCCAACCTGCCCATCGTCCCCAACTCCCCACAGCAACTGTCTCCACCAGGAAGGAGAGTGAGAGCAGAACCTGCTGGGCAAGTCAGTGAGGATGTGGCTGGGCAGGGCACTTGTGCAGTAAGGAATCATATCTGGCCTCTAAAAAAACCTCTTTGCTTTCTCGCCAACATCAGCCACTGTCAGATTCTCTCTCCTTCAGCTTTTCCGTCTTCCCTGGTCTCCTACGGTCGCACAGGGCCCTCACCCACACCAGGAGAGGAATTCCTTCTATCTTCCCTAGACCGTCACTACCCAGTGATGCGAAGGGGCTCCCTCTGGTGGGACTGGGTCTGAAAGTCTTCTAGAGGCTTCTTCCCATTCAACGGCGCTGAAGCAGCCCAGCCTCCCCATAGTCCCTACAAGAACATATTTGTTTATTCTCAAGGACACTCTAATTCTTATAGTAAGGCTTTCCAGCCCGTTCAGCGTCCTTCGTGCTCCCCAAGGATAGTTTACCCTTTCCAAATGGCAGTTTTGTCATATTTGTGAGCATGTGGGTATGTTTTGTTCTCAAAAAGTGCTTCCTCTTACATGAAGTGAACTGGCAATGATAAGCAAAGAGTCTCACCTGGAATTCTCCAGGTGCGAGCTGAATTTCACTCAGCAGCACCTCAGGGAAGACATGCTGGGTCCCAAAAGTGCCACTGAGGGAGAACGTATCGAACCTAGTGGAAGCAGTTTCCACCGAGTCACCACAAGTGTGTAAGTCCGTGGTTCTACACTTCAACAGAGTGCAAACCTGCAAAAGTAGAAACAAACCAGTAAGTCCTAGGAAAGTCGACTGAAACGCCGGCCTGACCTGGAAAAACGCCCAGGCCCCTTCGTTTGGTTAAATAGTGTTACTTCCCCATTAGGTTAATCCAGCTCATTGCTGAGCAGCCATTGCAACAAGTCATAACACAAAAGAACTTCCCACCCCAGTGCTTCCCACAGTTCACCGACACACATTAAACCACAGAAAGAATCAGATCTTTGATCTATAGGCACGAACAATTATACCCTCATTGTTCTCAGGTAGGCAATGCTTCAAATAATCAAGAGTGTTCAATTTCTAAAAAAAAAAAAGGGTTGAATTTAGTCACTAGTTTAATCTCATTTTGTTGCCTATTTCACACAATGAAAGAACTTTAAAGTTCAGTGAACCCTAGAGTTGATCTAGAGACAATCTCTGTGATCTGGAAAAGTCACTTACTTCATATCTGAGCAAGGACTGGAACAGCTCTCACCATTCTGCATTGTTACACTATACTACGCTCTACTACACAGCCGTGTGACTGTAAAACCTATGTGAATCATCTCACCATGCAGGCGCAAAGTCCCCAAAAGGAAGATCCGTATCCGTTTAACTCCAGCTGCACTGCATCTTCCAAGCCTCACTGCAAACCCCCTGCATTTCTTGCCTGACTAAAGGTTCTAATGAAGCAGGTGCCCCTACTTCTACTTTTGAAGCTGGAGAACAAGCACTTTAGGGCAAGTGTTTTAAGATGGGATTCAAACAACTTCTAGGTAAAGGCAGAATGGGCACATGCTTCTGTTTCATTCCCTCGAAGTCCTAAAAACAACATTAGCTTTTTTTAAAAAAGAAATAAACCCACAAGGATAGGAGAACAGGAGGATAGACCATGGCACAATTTTAGAAACTGGGATGTTGATGCAAAAGTGGTAACTGATTCAGCAGATGTAACACAGCCAAGTCCTAATCGAGTCTTGGCAGTGGTGAAAGCCAAGAATCAACCTTATCTACACTGCAGAATGCTCAAAAAGTTCCATCCCTGGGAACACAAGATACCTCAGAAACTGGGAATGTCGTGGTGGCTAAAGTAAGGAATATTGGTGGGCAGTTGTTAAGGATGCCTCAGATACTGAGGATGGGCAGCTGCCCCTCCCCTATTTCAGTGAAAGGCTGGGCATTTATTTCCAGAGAGGGTAAAGCAGGTGATGTCTCGATGGAGGCTTTGAAAGACGTGGTTGAAGGGGATTACATGAACACATCATTGTTGAGACCGCCTCCCAACACCACCACCACACCCTGCAAGGCCATTTCTCCCACTCGGCTCTCTCAATGCCGTCAGCAAGGCATTTATCCTTCAGGAACATGGTCAGGCATGACCGTTAAATTTGAAGTTCAGATAAATTAAAAATACTAAAAATAGTTTTTAGTGTAAGTATATCCCAAATATCACATGGACATACTTATATTTAAAAATATGTATTCCTTATTTATCTAGACTTCGAATTTCCCTGGGCATCCTGTATTTTTATTTGCTGAATTAGGCAACCCTATTCAGGAGGAGAATTAGAAGAACTTTGAAACCTGGAAAACCTGAGCATCCCAAGAGGAACACTCTAAAGGTACTGAGCTCAGGGTTTCCCCCAACAAAAGGCCCGGTTAGATCGCCGTACTGTGAAGCTTAAGATGGGCAAGCACCCACACGCTCAGAACTTTCCGTCTCTTTTTGGTAAGACTAAAGGGTCGCCATATAGATGAGAAAAGCTTCTAAATTTAGAATTTCAACTTCCAAAACCTGCCTGGCACTGGTGGTCCAGCTCAGGGATCTCTGCCCGGCAAGGACAACTGAGGGCTTCGTTTTACCTGGCAGAGCTGACCTTCCTCTGAACACCATGAAGGACCCACCATGGCTCTCCTCAAGTGCAGCCAAGGGTCTGGGCAAGGCAGAGAGGTGAGCCAAGATTGAGGAGGGAAGGAAGGAGAAAGAGAGAGGAAGAGCCCAGAGAGGGCTATCTTGCTTTGTAATCAACTTTTTAAACTTAAAAATACATCACAAAAAATAAAAAAATAATACATCACAATTTTTTTAATTTTAGAAATTAATATGGCCATATAATACCATATATAGTACAATATAGGTCCATATGCCACATAATATGTGGTAATATTTATATGGCAATAAATATTCTTATACAACATAATTTAGCTAATTTGAATTTTGGACATTTTCTTGATATCATTTATATTATTTTTCCCCTTTTCTCCAGCACCTTGAAGCACTGATTAGGAGTATTGGTTCCTGCTATATTTTCATCCTTCTCCTTTTTTCTTGCCCTTCCTCTTAGATCTATAAAGATAATTCAGGACATCTCATCTATGGGAAACAAAAAGCAAAAACAGCCTTTCCTGACCGCAGGTCTCTGTCTGGCTCCTGTCTTGTTTCTCTTCTCTCGTCTCAGATGAGATTTTCGAGGAAGAAATTCTCATTCATTCTTTCAATATTCTCACTTCCCTTCAACTTTTCGACTCACTGTAATCTGCCTTTCACTCTACCATTATGAACCCACGAAATTCCACCAAAATTCTACTCATTCATATCAATAATGGTAGACATATTGCATAAAAATTTCCTCCTCCTGAGAGTCTCTACTTCCTTGCCATCCGTGAAGGTTCTCTTTAAATTCTCCTTCATTTCCCAATCATATTTTCAGGTTCCTGTTCTTCTGTCCACTTCCTGCCCAAACGCTGGAGCTCCGCAAGGTTCCACCTTTAGCACGCTGTTCCTTACTATGTAGCCAGCTTTGCAATGTGATTCACTCTTGAGGGTTTAACCACCCTCTTTATCCTGCCTGATTCTCGAAACAATATTTCTAAATCTAATATCTCCCTTAAGCATCAGACCCATATATTCAACAGCCTACTGGATGCTGCAGATGAATGTCCCATGTGAGCTTCAAAACTAGCACATCCAGAGCTCACCTGAGCATCTCCCCACTGCCACCCAGTCTGCTCCTCCCTTCGCATCCTGATCTTTCAGAGCATCACAGGCACCCAGCCACTCTAGCTAGAGACCTGGCACATTCTAGACCCTTCATTCTGCTTTTCTGTTCCAAATCAAATTGGCCGCCAAGTTTAGTTTTTAAATATTTCTTGACTCCATACCCTGGTTTTATTCTTACTAACATAATCTTGCTGTACAGGTCCTAAAAGGAGTATTTGAATAATTTAACTAGTCTTTTTCTGCCCTTATTTCATCATCCACAGTATAGCCAAAATGTTCTACTCCAAAGAAGATTGGATCACATCATTCCCTTGCTGGACACCTTCCAACAGAAGACCATCACTGACGGAATAAAGTCCAGATCTTAGGAACCATGTAAGATTCTGCAGGATATGATCCCGCCTCTAGGCTCATCTTCCACCAACCACTGCTTGTGATGTTATGCCTTCATAACACTGAATGGCTTGCTCTTCCCTGCACACCCCGCTCTTTCACACATCCACAACTTGCTCACGCCCTCCACTTCACCTAGAATTCCCTCCCACTCTTTTACGCCTGGATAATAGCATAAGTTCATGTATCATGTCTCCAGAAACTTCCCCAGATCCACAAATTAGGCTGAGTACAACTCCCTACTATTTCTATAGCAAAGTGCACATTCTATGTTCTATCACATGCCAACCTGTATTGAAGTGTCTGCTCAAGTGTCTTTCTCCCCTACCAAATCCCTCAAGAGGAGAGTCTATGCTTATTCATCTTCATATCATTAGCCCTGAGTAGATACCTGGTATGCAGCAGGCACTTGATAAATGTCGAAGTGAGCAAGCATTCTTAGAGTGCTGATCATACAGCAAACAAAATGTTACACGGTGGGAATAGTTCCAGCACTCAAAGGGCTTTCAGTCTCCAACAAATACATACATAACTTGACACGATATGTCTTTGATAAAGTTAAGCATAGGTGTCTGGGAACACATAAAAGAGGTTCCTAACCCAGCTGGGGAGGTGGGAATGGTGCCACAGGAAGTGTCAGGGCAGGCTCCCTGGTGAAGACAAGACCTGAAAAGCCCAATGAATGACAAAAAGGTGAGGGCCACCATAGATAAAGGAAGCAGTCTGTGTAAACATCCAGAGGTTCTGCAGATGCTAGCATATTGGAGATGGGGAAATGTCTCAATGTGCCAGGAGCCCAGGGCACACGTTGGTAGAGTGAGAGAAGACAATTGAGAATAGGAAGGGGCCACACAGAGACTTTCTGAGCCTTTAATGTTAAGGAATTTGATTTGCCAATTAGAAGACAGTGAGGAATTTTAAGCAAGGGAGTGAAATAATCTGAAATGGCTTTTAGTGGTTTTGGCAATGATCGTGTAGGGAATGGACTGGATGGAGCTGAAAGTGTCAACAGGAAGCCTTGTTAAGAGGATGTTGCAATAATCTGAGTGAAATAGGTTCAGAGCCAGATCAAGGAAGAAAAGGGCAGAAAGAGAGGAACATGGAAGCTGCTTGTTCTTAGGGATTCCATCTCATCAGGTTCCAATTGCTCCTCTACTGTTGAGGGCTGTGAGATATCTGAATCTTTGCAGCAATAAATATTCTACTGTACATCTCAGAGGTTAACGCTATATGGCTCCAGGACATACTCAGTGTCAAGCTTCTTATAAAACAAGATAGGCATTCATGAACATACAGAGAAAATGGCTAAATTTGTTCAAGCAGGAAATATCAGAGGTTAATTATCCATTAAAATTATCTGTAATTTGATTATCATATCATTTTAAACACTGGTTCTGCAAATAAATGTTCTGCCTTTTCCCAACTAGTTTAAAATTGAGCTGACATCGAGGATGGCAAGTTTCAGCTAATAAAATTTCAGGATTTTCAACTAAATTCAAATTTCAAACAAACCACAAATTTTTTGGTATATGTATATCCTCGAAAGTGGGACATATCTATAACAAAAATAATTCATTTTTTGTCTAAAATTCAAATTTAACTGTGTGTCCTGTATTTTACCTGGTAACTCCCTTGCCACCAAAGCAATCATTACCTGTAAATAATAACTCCCTTCAACAGTATGTAAGCCATCAAATGCCCCTAGGGCGTACACTTCATCTGATCTCTTCTCAGACATCTTGTAGCTTAGGTGACAGCAGAGAGCTTTCTGACAAACTGTGTAATTTCCTGTGACTTCGGTGAGCTCCAGGAAGGTGAATTCATCAAAAAAGACAGTGCTGTTAAATTCCTGGTTTCCCGTTGAGAGTGTTTTCACACCACTGGCAAAAGAAGTCCAGTTCACCACTGCTGGGTGGTGCGGGTGGGAGTCCAGCTGTGAGAGGAGTAGTTTTCCCTCCTCCGTCTTCATATCATAATGAAATGCTCTTGGAGAATCAGGAGCATAGATGCCACTTCCTGGAAGTGATAAGTTGAAATGGCATTTGAACCGGGAAAGTGAAAAGGAATCGCACAGTTGTTATTGGTATTTGAAACTCACATTAGCATTTTACTCCCTCTAAGCTATACAATTCATTAATTTCAGTAAATATGCTGATAAGAACAAGAGGTAAGAGGAAATCCAAGAGAGTATGACATCAAGAAGCCAAGAAGAGAGAGTTTCACATGAAAAGTGGTGAATTTTGGAAAAAAGAGAGAGTGTACATTCAAGCTGAATAAAACTAAATAATTTAGATTGAGATGGATTCTACAGCATGCCGCCAGCTGGAGTTGGAGAACATTGTATTAAGGAGTACGTGTTAGCTAGAAAAAAAACAATTTTTTTTTGCTTTTTTGCTTACATCAAACCTGTAAATCTTAAAGATGTCACATTACCTGTCATTTTCATTGAGGGGTAATGTATATTGGATGCAAGGAAATTGACCCCCATGCCCATAGCCCAAGCCGAGTGAAATTCAATAGCTGACAAATGTGGCAAAACATTCATCCAGGCTGTCGGGAAGAGGATGGTGTCCACTTGGAAATCTGTCACCAGGGTAACAGCAGGGTCGTAGAAGAGAATATCGAAGCACGTGAAAATGCCAAACTTTCCAAAGGTGGTGTTGAAAGTCACGACCTCAGGCTCCTTGGGTGCATTGAATTGATCTTCACCCATGAAAAGGTTTTGCTGCAATAAATAAAGGGGGAAAAAAATCTCTTTTAAGAAGTTGTCCTGGACATCACTGTGTCTGAAAAAGTACAAGCTCACATAAGTCAGTGCCAATTTCATCTATGACCACTGTCTTCACAGGAAAGAGTGTTAGAGAATCAGAGAGGACCACAGCCAACAGGAGGCTTTGATTCAGTCTCCACATTTTGTAGATACGTACAAGGGAATCCTTATCTATTAAGACCTTCTTGAATCTTACAAGACATGGGCACGAAATAGTTAACATCTATTTGCCAAGAACACTTAACTATTTTCTGTGGGCAAAGAAGTTTCTTCGCTCCTTTCTCTTCAAAACCTAGACTCTTGCCAAGTCTATCTGGCAAGTAGTTTTTCATTCTAGCCTTGATCCATTGTCAGGGCACGTCTTTAAAAGGACAAAGTCCAAAAGTCAGCGTTATGTTTCAATGCAGTAGGCTCCTACCGATTGGCACACACTCAGCGACACCCTACTGTGCTCTTAAAGGCACAGGAATCCTCGTGAAGAGCTCACTGCACCTAATCATTACTTTCTGTGCTCTGTCTCCACTCTACTTCTAAATAATGCTTATTATTATCCACAATAATGGATTTTTTCCTTCTGGTCCACTTTATTTTGTTAAACACTCAGTAGTCAATTATTTGCAAATTAATTCTACCTTATGGTAGCGTGCCACAAGTTTTCCCTGAGCATCAAACACCACATCAGTGTTGTACTGGTAACGGCCATCAGGGGGGCACTCAGGGTCACTGGCATTGCATGGCTTCTTGTCCCCGATATTTGCCACGACGTAGATAGAGTTGTCCTTGGCCAGGCAGCTGAGCCTCTCTTGGACTGGAGTGTGGCCAAATCTGGTATGTGTTCATTGGAAGAGGGAAAAAAAAAAAAAATCAAAGCTTTTAACAAAATTCAGAATAATAGTTGCATGAACCTATTATGCGATATACACAAAAGTAAATTCTAAATAACATAAGTAGAAGGGAAAGATGAAAACAAAAGACTTCAGAGGAAGTACAAGCTTATTGGAATTTGGTTCTAGGAAACTGTTCTAGGATAAGATTCCAGGCCACGTATTTTTCTCTTCATAGCATTTATCATCATCTGTAATCATATATTCATTTATGCATTCATCTTATAATATGTGTCCCATCTTATAGGGCAAAGGCACACATCTCCTGTTCACTGGACCCATGGCTGACAGAAAAGAGGCATTAAGAAACATTTCAGGGCCAGTCCAGTGGTGCAGAGGTTAAGTTCACACACTCCGCTTCGGCAGCCCAGGGTTTGCCAGTTCAGACGTGGGTGCGGACCTCCACATCGCTTAAAAAGCCATGCTGTGGCAGGCTTATAAAATAAAATATATAAAATAGAGGAAGGTGGGCACAGATGTTAGCTCAGGGCCAATCTTCCTCAGCAAAAAAGAAAAAGACAGAGAGAGAGAGGAGGATTGGCAATGGATGTCAGCTCAGGGCTAATCTTCCTCAAAAAAGAAATATTTCAAATGAAAGAACAATTTGGAAATAGGAGTATTCTGAGAAGATGGCAGAGTAGAAAGCACCAGGAATCCATCCCTCCACCTAGATAACAATTGCACGGCAGAATGTGTCTGGTGTAACTATTTTGGAACTCTGGGGTCTATTCTAAGGCTTGCAACTTCCAGAAGAAGGCTTGGAAGGTCAATTGCAGTTAATTTCAGTCAATTTCAGCTCTTGGCTCAGCAGTGGCTACCATGCCCACTTCTCTCCACCCTCTAGCCAGTGGCAGGCAGCCATGCAGGTGTTCCTGGAGCACCTTGCAGGCAGCCTATGGGAGCAGGGTGGGCAATATTTCTGTCCTCCAGTTAACGTTTTGCATTTGCATTCTGCGTTTGCGTTCTGCATTCTGATCGCTGATAACCGCTTCTGATCCTGGAAGTGCAGACACTGGGGCAGGCAATCATTGTTTTTTTAATTTATTGAACTAATGATTGACTCTTTAATCTGCCGGCCAGATGACCTTGATCACAGGTGCAGCCAGTCACTGTATTAAAGGATGCCCTCTATACAAGGACTCCTACACTCTCACATAGTGGAGTTCCCGGTACATAAGAAAGAGTCCACATTAAAAGGTGAATAATAAATTCATCTTTGAATTAGGTTATTGGACATAGCTTGTCTCTCAAGAAATCTACGAGCTTTCTTCTATGAGGCAATGGAAACTTCTGCGCCAAATTGTTCCTCTCTTAACCTCCCAGGAACTCTCAGATGTCTACTGCATGTCCAGTTGTAACGATCAGCCCACTACCACAGTGCTTTGTAACAACTACTTTCTCTTCTTCATTCATGTGGCTTCTAGTTTTTACATCTAAACTATCTTACTTTTTAATTATATAAGATGTAATAAGAAATCTCAAATCCTTCTAGAAGTATGTGAAGTATAAATGCTAAATAAATAAATTTTTTGTAAAAAGAGAAACGATGAGGGCCTTGTTCCTATAACATCCAGGGTAAGTGGTGATGTGAGCCAAAAAAAGATTGGCGACTGTGAGAAAAAAGAGCATTTGACTCAGTGGATATTTCAAACATACTCAACAAGAAGTGATATCTGACTGTATGTGAGGGGTAAAGGAGATTGACTCCTCTCTGTCCTTCCCATCCGACGTCCAATCTTTCAGCAAGATCTGTCTTACCTACCTTCCGACTTTATTCAGACTCTGGTCATTTCTCAATACCCAGACTTCTACCGCCTCAGTCCAAGACTATCATCTCTCTGCCTAGATCACTATAACAGCTTTTTAAGTGTCCCCTGCTTCTTTATTGACTGCTTGTGGAGTCTGTTCTCTGCATAGCCACCAGAGTGATCCTTACACTAAAACTGAAGTCACAGCACTTCACTTCTTGCTCAAAACTCTCCAATGGCTACCTCCTCACTCAAGTAACAAAGTCGTTATTATGGCGCATGGAGCCTTATGCACTCAGTCCCCTCCCACTTATCTGCCTCCATCTCCCAATTTTCTCCCCCTCCCTCACATCACTCAACCACATTCACCTTCTTGCTGTTCCTAATATGGCAGACACACACTCTGACCACAGGATCTTGGCATTTAGAATTCCCTGGAATGCTGTTTTCTCAGATATCCTTGTGACCTACTCCCTCACTTCCCTTGTCTTTGCTTAGATGTCACCATGAAGCCCTCTGATGACTTAAAAATTTCAGCCTCACACTTGCCACCGTATTCACCTTTCCTGCTTTATTTTTCTCCACAACATTTACCTCCACGCCACATCATGGATAGGTGGATGATAGATCACTAGATATTATCTTGTTTTTCAATTGACTCTCTCCCCACACTAGACTATAAGCTCCAGGAGAACAGAGTTTTTAAACCTGTTTAGTTCACCTTATTGCCCAGAATAGTGCCTGGACATAGTAGGGACTCAAACAACATGTTGAATAAACGAATGAAGGCAAGGAATGGAGATGTCATTGGTTGATGGCAAACAGGATGGGGAAACCAGACTCCTTGAAATGGAACAAATGGAACATCCTGGAAGGGATTTTCAAGAGGCTCTTGGAAATTTGATTCTAGGGGAAGGCCATTCAGAACCAAGAGAAGTCAGTTCATACTGGAAGTGATAACAGAGTTCTTGCCTTTTAGAAACTGAAGCTAGGCATGGGAGATAGTTAACTAAAAAATAATTATGATACAATGAAATATGCATACAGTAGATGATTAACAGAAAACTATTGAACTTTGTCAAAACCAAGGCATCTCTATAAGCAGTTACAGTAGTTTGTGTGGTTTTGAGAGCAGTTCCCAAAGACGAATTCCTACGATTTCAGCAATGGCGCATTTTGAAAGAAGTGAGTTAACTGACACCGTTCTCCTAGATGTGTACGGTATTGTTTTGCTTATAGCAAAAGTGATAGTGCTATTTTGTTTAGTCTAGACTTGATTTAAACCTGCTATATCATAACTTTCTAGGCTGACAATCAGCTTAAGTTTAAGAATTTCATATACATTAAACATCAGCTGTCTTATGGGTGAGAAAGGAAAGCTTATAATCCTAAACTGGCATGTGACTCTATTCTGCTATTTACTCACACAGTTTTCAAATTGCAGATGCAACAGAGAAACCATTTTCCGTTCACTAGTAAAGAGTCAGAAGACGAGAGTGGATCTGGTTCTTCCACTCACCAACTACCCCGTGACCCTAAGCAAGTTACACCATCATCTCTCCAGATTCACTCCCTCAAAGGAAATTCACATTGAATTCCGTGATTTTCACGTGACCTTCCCACACCGATTTCTGTGATTTCGTAATTCATATTCACATTCCTATTAAATGTATCCATATGAGATGAAAGATAATAAAACTATCTTGAAACTTAGAGTTGATAGCGGGTCGTATGCAGTGATCTTCCATAAAGTTTTCCCAAGTGAAGTGCGTTCATGTTCATGATTGAATTCTTAACAATGTGTTTCTTTACCTGTCGGGATTGTTGCAAGGGATCCAGTTCACTTCAGGGTCTGGGATGTCCTCCAAGTACGGATAGAGCGTGTCCCTGCTGAAGTTCCAGCCGTAAACACCATCTTCTGGAGTCACGATGATGTGCGCACCCTGTTAAAAATGGAACTTAACGTATTCTTCAACTAAGCAAACAATCAAAGTGGGAGGGGGGCGGCTGGGAGAGGATCTGAGGAACTGAGCCGCTGAGAAGCAACCAATCGGGCTTTCTTTTTCTTTCAATCTTATTCCTTTGTTTTCTATGTTTTCACAATTTATTTTCTTTGCCCAGCCACGTTCCTTTTCGAATCCCTCTGTTGTCATTTCTATTTGACTTCTTCATTCTTTCACAAACATGAATAGCTTTCCAGGCTACTCACAGGTTCGCCACGCACTAGAGTTGTTACCTTTAAACCCAGCTCTTCCCAAAATGACCCTCTTTGAACTTTGGCCGACTGTTGTGTCTGCATGCACCTGAAGGATCTGTAACTCGATCTCTGTTTCACTTCCCCCCTTGCTCCAGCCTTCCCTGCTCCTTATGCTGCAAAAGTGATTTCTGCTTCTCAGAAGGAGGGACTTCAGACACCGGTTACCTGAAGGACGCCGGGCCTAGGGGTACAATGTGAGCTGCCCTGGGCACCTTCGGGAGGGTGAGTCACCCTGAAAGCTGCTGTGGCCTTGAAAAAAATAGCTGGACTAAGGGTGCAAAAAACCTCAGAATCCTTCATAACCTTTTAAATCTCCTTATGTATAAGAATGTATACTGATAGATATATGTGATATGTATGTATCTATGACTTTCATCATGCTTCATACATTCCTCATCTGTACTTGATCTATGAATATCTTATTGAAACTATATTCTTTCAAACCACACACTTAAACTTAACCCTTCATTCAACTCAAGGACTTACTGTGCATTAACATATATGCTTTTATCTTGTCATTAGAATGAAGTATATAATACATGCTGTTAAGTAATTTGCAACTTAAGTTTAATTGTTTTGATGTTGTGAACTAACCCCAAAAACCTGCCAACTCTTTAGAGCACAACAGCACACTGAGGCCACTAGTACTCTACAAACAGCACCTGGTCCCTGACCGTTTTATCCTCCACCCACCACATGTAGCAGAAAAGAGCAACAAAGTTGTTGAATTTGCAGCAAGTTCCTCAAAAGTCTGCTGCCTCTAATGATAACCAGCCTACTCTCTCCTTAACTTTGTCTCACTATTAGGGAAGTGCAATAGTGTCCTTGCTCCAATAATTTTGAGAAGGAGGTAGGACTCTGATTCAGTTCTTGCCTTCCCTGACACATATGTTGTCCCAAGGGGTGTTGACGCTGACAGTAATCCTGTCTCCTAAGACCCCACCCTTTGCGCACATAGAATCCAGCACACTCAGAGATGGTACCTGCTTGGCTGCTGAGGTGATTGCTCCCTCCAAAAGATCCAGATTGCGGTTCATTAATGGCAACGCCTCTTCCCGGGACACTGGCGTTAGGGTGGCATTGGGCAATATCACTGCGTGCTCGTAAACAGCTGCAATAAAGGTCTCCAGGGAGTGGGCTTGGAAGGTGCAGAAAACCAGAATTGCCACATAAGCGAGCAGCTGAGAAGAAATCATGATGAAGTCCAACGATTTGCTGAGAGATAGATCAAATCCTGATATTTATAGAGAGAAAACACAAGAGATCACGTGGTTCCCAGAACTTAGGACTTTAAAGTGACAAAGTCTAACTTTAAGAAAGCTTTCTGGTTTTACATTACGGACATAGATATAGACACTCCTTATATAACAAATGACCCTCCCTCATGGAAGGGATTTGTGAGGATCAAATAAGCAAATGCTTATGTACTAGTTTGCTAGGGTTGTCATAACAAAGTGCCAAGAATTGTATAGTTTAAGCAACAGAAATGTGTTGTCTCACGGTTGTGGAGGTAAAAAGGTTCAGACGAAGGTGTCAGCAGAGTTGGCTCCTCCCGAGGGCTGTGAGGAAAGAGTCTGTTTGGGGCTTTCCCTGCAAATGGCTCTGTGCTCCCTGTGTGTCTTCACACGGCGTTGTCCCTGTGCGCATGTCTGAGTGCAAACTTCCCCTCATTATAAGGACATTAGTCATTGGATTTAGTGCTCACCCTACTCCAGAATGACCTCATCTTCACTAATTACCTCTGAAACAATCCTCTCTCCAAATAAGGTCACATTCTGAGGTACAGGTGGTTAGGATTTAAACATACAAACTGTCGGAATTCACCTGTTTTAAGCACACCGCGGTGTATGTAAACACTGTGAAGAGTAAACAACTTTACAGTTTAAAATTATTCTTATTATCATCATGCGGATATCTGGGCTCCATGCTTTATTCACTTCAGTTTCCTCAAAATGGAGAAGCCAGGACGAAGAGAAATATAAAATAGTCATTCATTATCTATTCCTATACAAATCACCCCTAAAACTTAGTAGCTTGGAACAGCAAGCATGTATTATCTCGCATTTTCTGTGGTCAGGACTCCAGGGGCAGCCGAGCTGGGAACCTGAAGCCCAGGGTCTCTTCCACAGGCTGCAATGAAGCTGCTCGCCAGCACTGCAGTTATCTCAGAGCTTGGCTTGGGAAGGATTCACTCCCGAGCTGCAGGCTCACTCGCATGGCTGATGGCGGGCCTCAGGTCCTCATTGGCTGTTGCCCGGAGATACGAGTTCCTTGCCATGGAGGCCTCAGCCTCACTAAAAGGCAGCTCACGTTATGGTATCTGGCTTCCCTCAGAGCCAGAGAGCAAGAGAATCCACTCAAGACAGAAGCCGCCGTGCTTTAGTAATCTAATATGGAAAATGACACCTCATCACTTTTGTCATAATCTATTCATCAAAAACGAGTCAGTAGGTCCAGTCCACACTCGACAGGAGGGGATTACACAAGAGTGTGAATGAGGCAGGGCTCACTGGGGACCTTTTTAGAGGCTGCATCCCCACAGGGGTAATAGAGAGAGGAGCATAAAGAACAAGCGTGAGAACTAAAGAAGGGAGAGAGGAAAATAATAGAAAACAGAAAAGGAGCTTATAGATTTTGGTATGCAACAAGTGTATAAGTTTTGCTTCGGTTGTGAATTAAGTATAATATTATTTTATGTTTATAGAACTAGTATTTATGATTATCCATTCTATTTTTAGGATATTTCATTTTGGATGATGGTTTTATGGTTGAATTTGCAAATGGGTGTGTCTGATGTTTTATTTTTTTACTTCAGAACTATAATAAATTTATTCTGGGGCTGCCAAAGTAACCAAGAAGTTGTGGTTGCCCCATCCTCCTGAGCCTACAGCCAACGCCAGCTCCCTCTGTCTGCTGACCTCCTTTCGTCTTTCCATTCCCGAGTAAGTAGGGACACCTCATACTTCAAAGGATGTAATTGTTACACAACAATTTATAAAAGGAGGTTCTGAAATAAAAGTTAAAACTGAAAGGAGTTACCCAAAGGTTAAAAAACTTACTTCTTTGATCTTATCAGATTAAAAACACTAAATAAGATCCTCCAATTTGGTTTCCCATCTGATATATAAAGAGCTTGAAAGTCATCTCTCTCAACTTCATAACAAGAAAAAAAGATGAATAAGTGAAAATCAACAACTTTTCTTGGCTATATCAGAGAATTGAAGTCCTAGGACAAACCACTGTGGCAGATGGTTAGCAAATGGCTCCGCTGTTGGAGCTTCTACTGGTTTGATCGCTGAAACTGTCATTGATGAGTTGCTGGAGGCCCACTATGGCCAAGCTTGAAAGTTAAAAACTAGGAGGGTCCCAGTGTTAGGGAGGCTGTCACACTTTTGTGAGTTTTACCTCCAGGAACCCCACAGTTTCTCTCGGCAAATAATGGAGGAAAAAACCCTCTGCCTCAAGCTTCCTACAGGAGGAAGGGGGATTACCTCCACTTTGAAATAAGCCCAGAGCATTTTCTTCTCCTTGACAAAAGTCTGCCCTCAAAAGAAACTATTTACCAGAGCCTAACCAACCTAGGGGAAGGGTAACCCCAACTCTCGCCCTCCTGGCCTTCCTGTCTCAACTAAGAGGGAAAGAAAACCTGAGAAGCACTCATGAAAGTCACATCCCAGGGGCACAGGCTCACTACAACACAGAAACGTCATCATTGGACTCTATAAACCTTCCCCTCCCCTGACATGTTACCACCATGGCAATCTGGAGTTTGCTGCCTACCTAGCATGCATTAGCCAAGAGAAAGTCTTCAGAAGGACAATTGCAGTTCTTGCAGTAGAAAGCTATCAAACTAGAAGCGGTGGGGCACCAACAGCCTCTGCTGCCGTGACTGAGCTGGGTCTCCTCATGGCTAATGCCACTACATCACCTTCGATAAGCAATGTGCAGCCGGCCAAGCTCCTCTAATGCAGCCTTTCTGCTCAAACAGAGTAGACAGACTGGGGGAATAGTTTCCAACAAAACTTGTGTGTGGAGAGAAGACACTCATCCCGTTTTCTGCCTTTTTATCAATCTACTAATCTCAAGAGGTAATCCATTTACAAAAACTTCTGAGGGTCCTCCCTGGTTTTAGGAAATTTTTTAACTATGGCCCTTAGTCCAGCCTTTGATCAAGGAGTGAAAGATACCTGAAGGGGATCACCTGTAGCCTTGGACGGTCTTATTTTAAAAGGTAACTGCTTAATGGTCTCTTTAGAGTGGAAAGGCAATTCAGATAGAGGATTACTGGAATGAGTACTCAAATAAAGGAGACGGGAACAGCAGGAGTTATGTTGTCTTATAGTCTTTTGTTTTAGGTACCTCTCCTATCTTTAACTTTTTATTAGCCTTGTGTAATGAATCTTTCCTTGAAGCGATTTTGGAATCTTGAAGACTTTTAGAGGCTTCTGCATGCCAGTTAAAATAGGTATCGCAATCTGTTTGTTTATTTGGGAACCCTTCATTTCAAGTGCACTTGTTAGATGATCTTGTCTAATTGGACCGTTCTGACTGAACTCATGACCACAGCTGAGCTCTTTGAAAGGACTTTGGAACAAGACTGTGAACAAGGTCTGTCAAGATAGTGGCCTTACAGACTCTCTCATATCTAACCCTGAAGAAGGGCCCTGGTATGGGCCCCTCCCGAAGTTGACAGGACTCTGAGAGATTTCCTGGTTAACTGCAATGTTATTCCCTTAAACAGCCAAGGAAACCAAAATTAAAATCAATAGAAAACCTTGCCAAATTTTGGTAAATATTAGAGCTATACCCTCTGCTTTAAACCCTGCTCAGAACCTGCAGAGGAGATCCTGAGAAAAGTGGTAGCAGCCAGCGAAGTGTGAGAATTCTCACCAGAGTCAGGTCTCCCCGATCTGTCTGTAGTACCCAGCAGGAAGAGACAAATAAAATGTCTTTTGCACCCTCTTTGGAGTCACCTCTCAAATCTAAGTTTTGTTTAATACTGCCAGACACACTTAGTATTTGTTCTGGCTGAAGATGTGTGATATTTTCTACCTCCAGATAGTATTGCTAAAATGAATTTGTAAAAGGGCTCTATTAAATTTGCTTAAAGAAAATTAAGTCCTTATATGAATTAAATATTCATAAAATTTTCAAAAATATAATAGAAACTAACCCAAATGCTTTTCATGTTCAACACGATCTGGGAAAATATTTGGTATTAAAACTAATTTGAGTTTGTTAGTTTATAAAATAGACATGTCTTTAGAGTTATCAATATTGAATATAATGCAGACATGCAACTTTTATTCTATCTGGGTTTGTTGATAAAATAAGTTCATGTTATTTCTGTTGCAAAATTTGTCCTCAAGAAAAATAACTTGATATGATGAAATTTTCATAAGTAATCTAAATATAATCGGTGAGAACAAGTGAATTAGACAAATGTAAATGACACAAAAGTTTTTGGGCAAACTTCTTAAATAGTTTCCCCAAATCCTTTTGGTAACTTGAAATCTTAGGGTTTTGCTAACTTAAATTAAATTTTGGGTAGTCGTTAAGTATCTAGATCATTTCCAAATAAGATAACATACTGAAGCATTAATTACTGAACACAGGTTTATCCACTTTTGGCTTCCTTTTATAGAGGAACTAAAGATATTTGGGTCTATTAACAGAAATGTTTTGTGCCACAATGAAAAATATTACTATGAGAAAGCATATGTTTCTAGAAATTATAAAAAGAATTTATAAATTTGCCAAACCACAGAATGCTAACGTGAAAGACGGTTCACAATTGTTTACGTCTTTATTTTCACTAGAAAGTAAAGTTTTTAAGGATTAAGAATTCTAACCACATGTAATTAAATCTACTAAAAGTAATAAGGGAAACATTTCTGAATGCAAGGAAAGATGTGTGCTTTAGGTAAAAGAATATGTGAGGAGCTGAGACGCATTTTCGTTGAGGAAAAAGAAAGTAATTTTGTCCTAAAGTGAGACTGATTATTTCAGAGTGGGAAAGATGAAAAGCATAGGGCAAAATTTTAGAAGTTTTTGTGGACAAGCAATCTTGGGAAAATAATTTTATGTGTGGTCAAGCTGGCTGAGAATAGAATTAAGTTATTTAAGCAAAAAAAAAAAAGAGTTTTAACATCAAAAGTACACTAGTGCAAAATTAGAATTGGTTTTCTCTCAGCTAAAAGGACAAAATTTTCTTGGACTTTTCAACTGCCTTTGATAACAGATTGTGAAAGTTTCTTTACCTTTTAAGTGATTTGCCTAGAAAGAAAAGATCCTATGTTTTATTAAATTTATCAAAATAAAATTCTAAATTAAGTCTTTTTGAGCTCAAAATAACTTTGGGATTTTCCAGAGGGCCCACGGAACATCTCAAAAGACTTGTTCTCTGTCTTTCTAAACAGAGAGATGTTAAATTAATTGGGCTTATTTGATATGTTAAATTACGTGGGAAGCACTGTCAAATAAGAAGTAATACCAAGCCTTTTTTATGCTGTATTTATGTAGGTATATGTTGTAAGTCTTGAAGAAATTGTATTAAATTACTGGAAATCTGATATGTCCTGGTATAATGTTACCAGTCATAATTCCAGTTATTATCTTAAAACGTTGTATATCACAGAAATAACCAGATTTTCTTGTCAATTTCATTATAATGAACTCTCATCAGATCTTAACTACGGTCATTTTTAAGTCTGGTCATTTACAGTTATGTTTTTTACTCAGATGCTCTTGGAAAAGTGTTCTTGCAAAATTACTTCATATTCAAGGAGAATCATGCAAAGGACTTGACAAGTACAGGTTTCTAATAACTTGATATCATAAAACTGAACTGGGTAAGAATTTCCAGAACTAATGAAAAAACTGGATTCAAGCCCAATGGTATTAATTACATGGGACTGAATGAACTGAGGAGGATGATTATAATTTTTCATGACTTTTTGTTTGAGACATTATTGGTTCCTTAATGTTTTGTTTTTCCAGATTTAGGGAAATCTTTTCTCTTAAGCGACCTATAACTTGCACAAATTTGATAAAGTATACCTTTGTAAACAAAGATGAATCATTTACTTTTTCTCCCTATCTCATCTCTCCAGAGTTCAAAAACTCTTTTGAGTATTCTTTTCACAGCAATACAGTTAGTTATTTCAATAAATCCAATAAGAATCCATTCTCCTCATAACAGGACATAATTGGAAACATTCGTTATATTACCAAGACTTTGACTGGAATATTGTATTTGAGAGAGATGTGCATAGACTCAGATATGCCAGACAGCTTTTAAAAACTAAGGTTGACATTATTGAGCCAATAAAGCCCCTTAAAATAATTGGCCTGGTACCTTGCTTACAAGTTTCCAGCAAAGCAATCTTCAAAAGAGCGTATGTCAATCACTATTCTTGCTGCACTTATGTAAATAATCAGACCAAGTTTAATGCAAACAAATTAGTTTTGCTGTGATTATCTTTGGGAAAAAATGGGGTGATTATAAAGAGAAAAATTGTGTTTGCACCTTTCTAGATATTAGCTTCTAGTCCTCTCAATTGTCTTTGAAGTTTTGAGATATACTGGTAAACTGGACTGGATCTTGAATTCTTTTGGTTTCCTCAAATATCTGGCTACAACTCTCCAAACCAATGTTTCCGATTTTCTCCCACCCTTCTGATCAGAATCACTAAGAACAAAGACTACCCTTGAACCTCCTTGGAAGGGTCTATGCGGATTCTCCTCACTACCCAGATGGCAGCCAAACTTTAGGGATTTGAACCCTGTGTCCATATCCCCCAATTAAGGACATTTCCACCTGACACCTGGTCCTGTGCAAACGTTGGAGATCTCTGAACCACATTGACAAGGAAGAGAAGTAACTGACATCAGTGTGGACTTCTTCTGCCCAAGATGCCAGATCAAGACTTCACACTTTAACCACATGAGAACCCCTCTTCTCCTCTTTCTTTCCTTTACTCTGGCTTTGGCCTGGAAAGATAATGCCATCATCTGTATCTCCCAGGCCATTGCTAAGGGTGGTAACCATTCAGACTGCTGGATTTGTCATCAAAAACTTTAATCTGTCTATTAACAGTGCCACTTTAGTGAGAATGGTTTGTGCCCAGACGAGATGTATCTTTGTCTGTGTGGTGGTGATCACTCTCCTTGAGCCTATGAATGCCTGGATGGTGAGCAAAGCCTCCCAGGTTACCTAACTGTGCCCCTAGCTGTTCACAGACAGGCTGAGACACCTCTCTGGTCATCTCTCCTGAATTTACGTCATTGAATTAGAAAGGGCAAACCAGGAGGTTTTCAGTGTTCAGGATTCACTTCCCTTGGCAGGTCCCTACTTTCTTAGCTGGAGTGAGTACAGATGAGGCCATGACCGGGAATCTCTCCTTAACTCTTGAAGATATCACAGAATCTGCTGCTAAAGCAATAGCTGCCCAACAAAAACTCTTAGACTCCCTGGCCAAAGTTATTCTTGATAATAGGATAGTCTTCAATTATCTCTTAGCTGAGCAAGGAGGTGTCTGTGCTGTGGCCAATGCCACTTGCTGCACTTGGATTAGCACTTCTGCGGAAGTTGAAACTCAGCTACATAAGGCTACTGAACAAGCCACTTGGCTTAAGAAAGTGACTCCTTCAATGGAGTCTTTCTTTGACTTATATGATTTTAATTGGTTTGGGTCTTAGGGACCATGATCTGAAGTGCATTCCAAACATTGGAAATTATCCTACTTGTAATAATCAAAGTAGTCTCCTTGGTGCACCGTATTCTCTCAACAGCTTTAAATGCATGTTCGCAGCCACTAACCACCAAGCAAATGGTCCTCGTTCCTAAGACTGGAACATCAGAAAAGGAACAAAGAGAATGACCAACTTAAAAAATGTAAGTCTGACGTCATAACCTGTGACTAGCACTCAGTAAAAGCTGGGAGAGCAACAGAGAGGTAGCTGAGAGTGGTGCCAAGGCCTTAAATTTTGATCACGTCTCTCAGTTAGGCTGAGAGTCTGATCAAAAGGGGAAATCATTAAAAAAAAAAAAAGAAGAAAGAAAGAAATAGAAACAACAGGCCCACATTGAAGTCACTTGTGCTCAGCTCCACATCAGCAAACCAAGACTTGAAACTTCACCTAATTGCAGTTTCAGCCCCTCCCAGGAGTGTAAACTTTAATCAGCTGATCTGGAATTAACGGTTAGCACTAGTGAGGTAATCCACTGACAGACCCCTGCCTTCCTTTAAAGGAAGGTGCCACTGTTGAAATGATCCGTTCTTGGCTAGAATAACTTCCTTGCCTGGTTTCTCTCTGTCTATAAAAGTCTTCCATTTTGTACAGCTCCTCAGAGCCCCTTTCTATCTATCTTCTAAATGGAATGCCTTTACGAGTCAATGAATAAAGCCAATAAAATCTCTAAAATTTACTCAGTTGAAGTTTGTTTTTTTAACAATATGATAAAAGATTAGAGATATGCCTCAGTATTGCTACTAAATATATATACCTAAATATTAATATTTAATGGCTAGAATACCGTCAATTTTCTGATTGACATTAATCTGATTGATAAAGTTGTTTACATTGTAAGAATATATATTTATGCCATAGGACTTAATAAAACTTTTATTTTTCTTTAATAAGTCCCTAATCATTATTATGCAGCCTGAACTGGCTCCCATGAAAAAAATAATTTTTCTCACCAGTGAATTATACTCCGCTGCCTCAGAAATACTCACTGAAGCCAGGAGAGTGGCTTCGCTCTCCAAAGAAAGAATTTAGATGAGGAAGACACAGCTGTGAGGGCTGATTCTAGCAGAGGTCCTCATTTATAAGTCATGATAAATAAAACGAGAGGTGGGAGGAGAGAAAAAAATAGGTCAAAGAAATAAAAAAGTGTGAGGTATTAAAAGATAAGGAGCAAATGACTTTTAAAGGGAAAGCTTGGTTGAGTCATGACGGGCAAGAGCTGAGAACTCCCAGGGGATTCGGCAGTTCTGCAGTCCCCTGTACGAGAGAGGGAACAGAGGTGGGCTTATGTAAGATGCATGGGTGAGGGGTGGTGAGGAAGCTGGGGCCACTAGGTACTAATGCAGCCTCGAGACAACAGTCTAGGAGAGAGGAAAGAAGCCTAGAAAGAACCAACATGAGGCCATCAGGTGCGAAGACAGCCATGTGCACACAGAAGAGTCGAGAGCACAGGTACAATCCTCGGATCCCTATGACATAGGCCCTGGAGAGAGAATCCAGGAATGATGGCAGCAGAGAGAGCAGGGGCATTTTCTTCTGCCCAGAACGTCTCTGGCTTCCTGGAACTGGATTGAATTAAATGGAGTGGAAATAAACACCTGGGAAAAGTCTAGGAAAGCAATTGTCGTACTTTTTGTGGGGAAAAAGGTGTCCCCAAACTCAGAGTGATCCTTAACCACTCCCACACGTCCTGCATTCATGTGTGTCTCTTCCCAGAGTTAATCACTGACCTAGCCAGGGTGCTAGTGCATGGGTAACTGGGAGAAAAGTGGCAGGTGGCCCTATCTAAGGAAGCTCTTAGTCCAGCACAGGCTGCAACAAACCCCTGAGTATCGAGGGGGCTTCCCCAGGATTGGGCAGATTCCAGGATAGAATAATTTCAGAAGGAACAGCGTGTGGTCTGAAGGAGATCATTTATTTCTTTTTTATTTCCATTCAAAGTATCTAATTTCCATATGAATAGACCATAAGGGTAGAATAAAGAGATAAGGGAACAATTTTTAATTATTTTAAAGCTATTCATAATTCCTTTGAGCCAGCCCAGTAGTGCAGTGAGGTTCTCATCTTCTGCTTCGGTGGCCTCAGGTTTGCAGGTTTGGATCCTGGGCATGGACCTAGCAGTGCTCATGAAGCCACGCTGTGGCAGCATCCCACATGAAATAGAGGAAGATTGGCACAAATACTGGCTCAGTGACAATCTTCCTCAAGCACAAAGAGGAATATTGGCAACAGATGTTAGCTCAGTGGCAATCTTCCTCACACAAAAAAAATAGATGCCCTTTGTTTTTTCGCTTCCTGTATCTTAAGTGATTAGATCAAATACCCTCTGTAAGTTCAACACCTGCCCTGTGTGTTTACAAATGATAGAAGCAACATTTACATACATTAGAGCAGTTACCACAAAAGGATTTTTCCAGGCCCCCTCCCATTGAAATATATGGTGCACTATCCCTATACATACTCACACGTACTTAAATGCACCCACATGGAAGGTAAATGCAGCTCCCATAAATGTTTGTGCTGTATCAAACAGGTAAAATGTAAAATTGGTACACACATCTATCATTTTTAAAATCTTCTTAAGTTTGTTGTTTCAGCAAATCTATGACATCTCTTCTAAACAGAAACTAAGGGCTCTCTTTCTTTTCTCCCTCTCTTTGCTGGGCTAATCTTGAAAAGGTGCGAGTGAAGGGGGTCGTTGTAATTTCTCAGGTCCCTGCCCTAAGCGCGGAGGGTCCTTCTCAAACACTCTTCCATACAGGGCCATCACTAAGACAGGCAAAGGGGCTCCGCCTCGGCTCCTCAGACGTCCGTCTTGTGAAACCTGACCAAAGAAAGCAAAAAATTAACTCCAATGCAGAGCCTGGTCTCCAGCCCAGAGGCATCCCCAGACAACAGCATTCTAAAGCAGCATGAAACAGTCAGAAGACCCGCATTTCAGATCCAAAGGACTAAAGCAGAAGGACTTTGGGTGAAAGTGCAGGAAACAAATCTGTTGCACAAGGAGTTAAGTAAGATAACATAAACAAGAGCTCCTTTAACTGAGACACTGTACAAAGTATTAATTATTACTATCATATTACAACTTCTCAAAATAATGCATGAATGAACTAGGTTGTAGATGCGTTATTTAATGTCTTTAACCTGACCCTTCTACACCATGCAGAGACAGAGAACATTACTTGCAGGCCATCATCCACCATCAGTATTTTACTTTAATTTCTCCGCAACCTCATTGTTGCCTTGGATCTCAAAAGTACATTTATGCAGAAAAAGGAACCTCAGATTCTCCATCACAGCCTAAAGATAGTCTAGAACCACATCATAGCTTGTCTTCCACATCATAGCTTCCACGTGTCTTTAAAGTGTTGCTTGTATAATGCAAACCACAATATTGCAATGCTGTCGCATCGTTTCAAAGATTTCCATTATGCAGTCTACCCCTTCTGTTCGAGGAAATTTAACATCCTGGAAACCTCCTACCTCGTAATGTCTCTCCGGGGCAAGCTGACTCCCACTTAGAATGAGCTGTGGGAAAACGTAACTCGTTACGAAAGTGCCGCTGAGGGAAAATTCTTCAAACCTGGTAAACGCTGACCCCGCAGGCTCCCCGCAAGTTCTCAGCTCGGTGGTTTGACACTTGAGTAATGTGCATATCTAGGGAGGAAAAGAAAAGAGAAGTGGTCAGACATCTTGGAAATATTTTTTCAACTGAAAAACTCAATTTCAAGGAATAGAGGAATATTTGTTAGGTTGCTTCTTTAGCAGAGTTTTTCAAACTGCAGGTTGTAACCTATTTGTGGATCCTAAAATAAATTCAGGAGTCAGGATTAGCTCTTTCTTTTTTTCCCAAGAAAGCAAAAATGGAATAGACTAGAATTTTAAAAACTAGAGTTCATTGCATATAACTGACAGCTATTTCTAACTCTAATTGGAATTATTTCATAAAATGTTCCAATTAAATCTCTCTCTCTGCCTCTCTCTCTCTCTTTTTTTTTTTTTTTGGTGAGGTAGATTGGCCCTGAGCTAACATCCATTGCCAATCCTCCTTTTTTGGCTTGAGGAAGATTGTCTCTAAGCTAACATCTCTGGCAGTCTTCCTTTATTTTTTTGTATGTGGGATGTTGCCACAACATGGCTTGATGAGCAGTATGTAGGTCCTCGCCCAGGATCCAAACCCAACAACCTTGGACCCCAAAGCCAATCACGTAAGCTTAACCACTACATGACTGAGCCAGCCCCTAAATATCTCTTTTAACTCATTCACACATCTTGACTGCACTGGGTCAGGATGCGAAATGGACTTCTTGCTCTGGGCCCTAGTTGCAGACTGTTTGAAAATCCCTGCTCCCAAGTAACCTGACAAGAAAAGAAAATGCATGGAAGTTGCAGCTTTTTAAACTTGAACCGGGTCTGCTGCAAACTAAGCAATCTGCCTTGTGTTTCTACCTTGCAGCCAAGAAATCTAGTTCTGTTCTTGCTAAGACTGAACAAATAAAGTGTTCTGGGGGAGAAAGTTCAGTGATAAATGTAACATTATTCCAATTAACTGAATCCAGCCCAATTTTTAAAGAAATGCAATGATGACCTAGAAGAAAAACCAGTAAAAAAGCCATTCTAACGTATTTAGGCCGTTCTACCTGCAAGTAGTACTGGCCTTCCACTGTGTGCAGGCCGTCAAAAGCCCCAAGCGCATACACCTCATCTGTTCGCTTCTCAGACATCTGGTAAGTTAAGTGACAACACAGGTCTTTCTGACAAACTGTGTAATTTCCTGTGTTCTTCTGAAGCTCAGTGAAGGTGAACTCATCAAAATAGATCATCCCTGGAAAATCCGGTTGCTCAGACGGGAACGGCTTGACGCCTCTGGCATAAGCACTCCAGTCAACAGCTGCAGGGTAGGTGGTTTCACGCCGAGGCCGGGACTTCAACTCTGAGAGCATCAGCTGGCCACTCTCCGTTTCCATGTCATAGTAGTACACCTTGACTGCTTCCGGTGCGTAGATTCCACTCCCTACGGGCGACATAAAGAAACACAAATATTGGTTTCAAATTTTGCCTGGAGACAAGTGAACAAAATCATTTTTGTGAGAAATTAAATAGAAAGTTATGAAAGCATAAACATTTTCAAGATAGATAGGGAGATAGCTGTTCCACGGACATGAGTTCCAACTTGACTCTGCATCCTCCGTAAGGGACTGCTTTCACTGAAATTATCATCTGACTTGGATGGCTTATTTTTTTTACTTAAGCTACCCTTTTTTTAGCCAACTTAATAACAAACTAGAAAGTTCTCCAAACATGAAGAATAATTTTAGCTGTCCACTGACCTATCCGGTTTCCTTGTTTTGAGATTCTTCATGTGGATCAAGGAATAACGAAGCAGTCAAGAGGGGAGCTGCCCCACCCTGAACACAGAGACGCTAAAGGTTAAACTCTAAAACCTGGTTAAGTCTAAAGTGATGTTTTCCTTCAACAGCAAGACGTATTTCAATAGTATTAATGGGTGTTGGCTGCAAAGTTCTCTAGATCTGGCTTTGTTTTTTTATGGGACTTGACTTCCTTCTAACTGCAATTTCCCCTCCTGTGGAATTGAGATAATAATGTTTGCCTCCTTCCTTACTCAAAGGGATAACGTTCCTTAAATAACGTTGGTGTAGAAACCCATGCTATTATTAATTTTGTGACATTATAGTTAATGAAAGAGTCATTTAAGAGAAGCATGGCTTGAAAACCAAAGAAGACTTCCGAAGCAGCCCTGCCTCGTGGAGCGTGACGGCGGGAGTTACCGGTCATGTGCATGCTGGTGTTGTGGGTGTTGGCGGCAAGCAGGTTGACCCTCATGGCTCTGGCCCACGCCGAATGGAAGGGAACAGCGGAGAGGAGGGGCAGCGTGTTGTACCAGGCCGTCGGGTAGAGGATGCTGTCCACCTGAAACTCATTGACCACCACCACGGCCGGGTCGTGAGAAAAAATGTCAAAGCAGGTGAAAATGCCAAACTTCCCAAAGGGAGTGTCAAAAGTCACGAACTCTGAATCCTTGGGGAAATCAAATTGAATTTCAGGCGCAAAAAGATTGTACTGTTAACAAAAAGCAAAGGAGAAAACTAGTAAGAAAACTGCCAAATAGAGGTGATCAGTCCCCATAGTCTTTTGTCCCATGCATGTTGTCATATTTAAAACTGTTACACATAAACTTATGTAAATCATACCCAGTAGACCAAGGTCTATGAGTTTTCTTGCTATCACATTGATCAAAAACTTTATTTTCCCACAACCAATGAGATCATATCTACAAATGATACTTAAAAGGTGAATATTTCTGTCTTAAAACCACAAGTTGAGATTTTGAATCTTACAAATTTCAGATTGTTTTCCACTGTGTTCTTTAAATAACAAGAGCCCTGCGCGAGTGAAGCCTAACACGTGTAATCAAGGAAACTTGTCGCGTCTCTTATAATATTGCTGGGTTTATGTAAGTGCACTGAAGGAGATTTAAAATTAACATAGACAACGTAATAGCCGAACCCCACTTCAGCTGGGCTCAGGTGTACAGCACATGTTTTGCTCAGGTTTGTTTTTGGCCTGATGTGTGCAGATGTGTGCTCTGGCAACACCCCTCCCCCTCGGTGGGGACCCTGAGCTCCTCCGCCCCCGACTCCTGCGGTAGCCCACCCCGCATCCTGCAGTGATGACTCAAGGAAGGCAGGTGGCCTATTGGAGTCAAGGAATGACAAGGCTATTCAAGGTTCCTAGGAAAGAGAAATGCACTCTTGCTCTGGATTTTGTTGCTATAAGAGTGTGAGCTTTGTGTCGAGCAGCCGTATGGCTTCTAAAAGGACAATTATCCTAAAAACATCTGTAATAAGGGCTAAGAGAGCTAGAGCGGTGGATGACATCCTTTGAGCCTCTGAGGGACAGACTGAGTTTCAGACTATAGGTCTGAAGCTAGACCTACTCTCTCTCTAATTTATATTTTTCAGGTACATAAGCAAGGGAATTTCATATTTTTAAAGACAGTTTCAGCTGGGATTTTCTGTCACTGCAATCAAAGTCCTAATGGAATCAATGACCTAAAGCTTAGTACAAAATGTTAACAAATTGGGCCGAAAACCAACTCTGGTATTAAATCATGGATAAAACAGAGCATTTCTCCTTTCTCAGAGAATATTAAAATCTTTGCGAGGTTGTTATCACATCTTTAATATTCTGCCATCTTCTATTTTATGACTAGGTCAAACTCAGAACATTTATATGAGACCTAGGTAAATTAAATCCCTTTTTCAACTAAAATGTAATAATTCAGAGATGTATTCATAACAGTTCTCTCACCAGCGTTCAACAGACAAGTCTACATACATAACACAAAGGAATGAAAGAAGTAAATCAAGTTGAGCTCAGGCACAAGTAGCTCTCACCTTATGGTAGCGCGCCACCAGCCTGCCCTCAGAATCAAACACCACGTCAGTGTTGTACTGGTAACGACCGTCAGGGGGACACTCAGGGTCACTGGCATTGCATGGCTTCTTGTCCCCAATATTTGCCACGACGTAGATAGAGTTGTCCTTGGCCATGCAGCTGAGCCTCTCTTGTACTGGGGTGTGGCCAAACCTAATTCAATAGATATTGCCTTAAACTTACTCTATCTTAGCAATTTCTGAACTTCCAAAGTGATATTTCATTTGCCCATTACCTGTAACACAACACCTCTAGGTTAAGAATCTACAGAAAAGACTTAAAAACTCACATACAAACATCATCTTCATCTTTGTGAAAGCTAACCTATTCTAATGAGCCAGACTCCAGATTGCAGTGCAAGACGGAAGCACAGAAAAGATGCCGGAGGAACAGGAGAAAGAAGAGAAGTGACACTTTCTCTTGTAAAGGGTTCCCAGGAAAGCAAATGAAGGGCTTGAAATGTAACAGACTCTTCTAACAGGGAGGACCTTTTCTATAATTCAAGCCGCAGTCTTACTAGCAGACAGTAAATAGTTGGTCCCATGTAGATCATCTGCTATAGAGAACAAACACAGCATTGTGCACAAGAAATATTTTTAAAAAGCACGTCACTATGCTGGCTCAGTTTCCTCATCTGTCAATGCAACATAATGGCTTCCTTTGTACCTTAGAGGGCCCCCGTAAGAAACCCTGAGATAAACACAGGCTATGAAACTGCTTTTTTCAAAGTAATACCAAATCCATCCACATAGGAGATATTTACCCTAGAAATAAAAAGGGATTGAGATGATGAAATAGGTGGAATGATAGCTGGGCTTCAAGTACTCGAAAGGCTCTAATTTGAAGGAGATGAGTCATAGGTAGTACTATAGAGGCAGTACAAAGACCGAAGGAAGTCATAGAGAGACAGATGTCAGCAGAAAATAATAGAAAGATTTTTAGCACCTAGAACATGCTGTCAAAGAAGTAGATTGACTAGTCATTGGAAATTTCAAGTCTAAAATGGTGCCTCTAGGCACTCAGAGTCCATTCAGTTAGCACGGCTCAATGGCAATGGCTGTGTTTGAATTCTACCCACACTCATTACCAATTATGAGAACATATACCTCCTTGTTTTCCTCATATTTAAAATGGGAATAGTTATACTTCTGCATAAATTGAATAAGATAATGTGCTCAGTGCAGCAAGTACAGTGCCTGGGACCAAGTAAGTGCTCAACAAATAAATAGTGGCCCTTATGGATTTTGTGACTACAAGAAGACAACCCAGGAAACTGATGGTTTTATTGCTTTCAGAGGCCATTCGGGTTCTCTCCATAATCTCTCAGCCACTCTACAGTTGATGTTGAGCTAATCTTTGAATAGAAAGGACTGATTTATGAATATTGTTTTAGACTGTTTCCTTTATTTTGGCCTCAGGAAAACCGGGGTAATATTGTCAACATTCATATTCATTAAGATCATTAATAAAAATATCATGTATTTTGTTTTTATTTTTTTTGACCAAATAATTAGGGTACTTCAATATTTCCTATTAGTGCCTCATGAGGAAAGCCCAAGAGAGCATGAGACGTGCCAGTATTCTAAACGACAATATCTAAATACACAAGGTGGACCACATGGCCCTCTCTTATCCATTTTAGGGATAAATATTACCAGGGAAGAAGGAGTGGCTTTCTTTAACAACATTACCGTTATATTAATGGTACTTTAATATTTCCTTCAGGATTTCTGAAAATACTGGATTTCTCCTTTTTACAACACAGAGCTGAAAGCTTGCCATTTGAATAATGTTAAAGTTTCATCAGTCACCTTAAATAGTCAACTTAAAATAATGTGTCAGATGGAGCCAGCCCAGTGGCATGGTGGTTAAGTTTGCATGCTCCACTTAGGTGCCCGGGGTTCACAGGTTCGGATCCTGGGCACAGACCTAGCACCAATCATCAAGCCATGCTGTGGCAGCATCCCACATAAAATAGAAGAAGATTGGCACAGGTGTTAGGTCAGTGACAATCTTCCCCAAGCAAAAAGAGGAAGATTGGCAACAGATGTTAGCTCAAGGCCAATCTTCCTCACACACACACAAAAATAAATAGGGGGCCAGCCCGGTAGTGTAGCAGTTAGGTTCATACATTTTGATTCATCGGCCTGGGGTTCGCCAATTCAGATCCCAGGTGCAGACCTACACACTGTTCGTCCAGCCGTGCTGTGGCAGGCATCCCATATATAATGTAGAGGAAGATGGGCACGATGTTAGCTCAGGGCCAGTCCCCCTCAGAAAAAAGAGGAGGATTGGCAGCAGATGTTAGTTTAGGGCTAATTTTCCTCAGTAAATAAATTAATTAAATAATGCATCAGAGATGAATTATCAGACTTCGGACAGCTTTCCTCTAGGAAAGTCAGTTTTATCTGCCCAAATAGAATGTATTTTATTTTATTTTGTTAATTTTTAATTTAATTTATTATTTATTTTTATAACTATAATTATTTTTATTTTTAATTTAATTTTTTTAATTGCAGTAACATTGGATTATAACATTATATAACTTTCAGATGTACATCATAATATATTTTGAATTCTCTGTAGATTACATCATGTTCACCACCCAAAAACTAATTATAGTCCATCCCCTCACACGTGAGCCTAATCATTTTAGCATAAGCCTCTTGAATGACTGCAAATAATGAGTCCTGCCTGCTCTGGGAAAAGCCCCATAATCAAGTAGACATTGAGTCGTAGTTACATGGTTATTGTGAACACAGACTGTGCAACATTCAGAGAATATTTCTCCCAACGTGAATTTCAGGGCAAGACTTCACTCACATAGTAGAGCTCCTATGTTGCAACACTGGACTTTCCAGTTAATATCAAATAGTCAGAATTATTAAAGAACTTCCTCTTGCTGTGCAATAGGTATAGTTCTGAACAGATGTGTGTAAATTTAAAATTAACAGATTAAATTACTTTTTAATGCATTGATTTTGCTAAAAGAATTACATATAAACTATTTTTAAAAAGTAAATACACCTAAAATAATCTATTTCATCAATCTTTCTTATGTTTTATACAAATTTGCTTTAAAAAAGTTATGCTTACACCACAGCTATTAATAATTACCAAAACTTCTCAAAGGACAAAAACCAAAGAAATTTACATTCCATTTCTTCTATTAAAAAAAGCAACAGTGACGGCCAAGAGGGGAGACAGCACAATAGCGCACAGATTCTGTGAGTATCACTTCACTTGACGCTCTTGTCTACGCTGGAAGGGAAGTAGGAGAGGAAATTTTAGAATCCCTGTTTTATGGATCAAGAAACAGAGACGTCACGCGTTCAGGTTATCTGCCCCACATCACTCAGCCGGGAGGTGACAGAATGTGGTGTCAGAAACTGCGCTTCCTTTTTCAAATTCTATGCAATTTCCACTCACCATACTGATTACCTTGCAAATGATAGTGGTATCAAAGCTCTGTGGAAATGTAGGCTCATTCATCTTTTTACCATTCTTACAAAGGACGCAGGTGTCCATGGGCGAACCAACTTACTTACATTTGGGAACACAGGTCCCAGACAGTACAACTTTCTCATTTTGTTGAAATCCAATTAACTGTATTTATTATAAAAACTGTATACACACAGTATTCATTAAAGAAAACTACAACAAATAACCAACCAAGCATCAACACCTCAAGTCATTTACCAAACAGGAGGCATGCCAGATGGTACACGTTATGAAGCATTAGAGCCTCAGATTGACTACTTGTCAGCAAGAATACTAGGCAAGATTAATGAATTTGCTATTGGTATTGTACAATATCACAATTTTTTGTTCAAAAATCAAAGGGAAATGACATTACCTCTGGGGGTCTCTACATGGAATCCAGTTCACTTCAGGGTGTGGGATATCCTCTAGGTAGGGGTAAATTGTCTCCCTTGTGAAGACCCAGCCATAAATTCCATCTTCTGGGGTCACAATGATATGTGCACCCTGCTCAAAATAAGTGGGAGCAAAAACGTTTTGCATAAATCCCAAGTACTCACACTCTCAGCAAGTTGCAAATCTCCTTTACAATATCCCAGCTGTTACCCAAAGGGCTATACCTGCCTGGCTGCCAGTTTAACTGCTTTCTCCAAAACATCTATGTTCTTGTTCATCAGGAGCAAAGCCTCTTCTTTTGGAACAGGTGTTTGTGTTCCGTTTGGTAATATAACAGCATGCTCGTACACTGCAGCAATAAAAGTGTCCAGCGCACCGACACTCAGGACAGAGAGGGCAAAAACGGCCACACATTTTGGAAAATATGATGTAATCATAACTAAAACTTAGCGCACTTTGATAAACTCAGATTTTTAAATTTTGTGTCACTTGAAAACCTTTTACATTGAGGCGCTGCCTGCGACCAGCCATTTATATTTCCTCAGGAATACATTGCACAATGCAGCATTGAGAAAGGACGTTGTGCAAGAAAGCCGAGAGCCAGAAGCACATAATTGGATTGACTCAAGCGGGCTGTGCTGTTGTTGACACTGTTCAGAGCTCCACCCAACTCTAAAAGTAGAATTAATGAGCCAACCAGATGAATCCACTCCAGTCCAGTACACACTGGTTATTGGGCTCTATTCTTTCAATAAAATATATTGTCCTGGTATTCCGATATTTCCATTAATAGGGCCAATATTGGACTGCTTTAAAAGGCAGCCGTCATAACAACAATTGGTTGAGAACTTATACATCTAGCTGTGACAGAAATAGGAAAGAGCGTCAGGCAAGCCCCAGTTTTAACCAAGCTCACAAAATGACAAGGAAAAACATATAGATACATACTGATGATGGGAGTCACTTTTCATGACCATGGCCCTCAATTTTTGCATTGTAAGAGGTTATCAGCAGAAACCACAGTTGTCAGTTTCTCTTGGAAAGACTGCCTAATAGTCTGAAATACTGGAACTTAACCTGAACACTTTGTAAAACATAGAGCAATTATAACATGATCAGTGATGGCAATCACGGTGCGAGGCTTCAGGGTCATACAATTTCTTCATCTTCATAGAATCTGCTCATTTTTTAAGTGATTCCCTCTTCCCTAAATTCTTGTACTAGTACGTCACCCAAAATCTAATTTTCAGGAGATTGTTTCCTGTGCCCCTAAAGAGCTAAACATTTTTAAGATATAGTTGTTATTTATTTAACTGGTGTCTCTGACATTTTCCTCTCCCTATGCTCCCACATCCAATTCATCATATAACTTCTTTTAAACATCTATTTCTATTCTAATGTATTATGCTAAACCAGATGTCTGCTTTTTAATTTGTCTCCCTACCTCCCACAATGGCCAAAGTTGTTCATTCTACACACAGCCACCAGATGGACTTTCCTTGAAGTACAGCTCCTGTTACGTCACCTGGACTTCAAAGGAGTCTGTGGTTCTCTGTTATTTAAAACACTAGTTTTCCAGATGTGGGCCATGCTCAATGAGGAGTCAGCAAATTGATTTTGCAAGATATATAGATAAATACTTTTTTATTTTAAGAGTTACAGGTTAACTCGCATGTTACTAGAAAATTTATAACTCTCTCACCAAACCCACGGATAGTAGAGTTGAGGATGAGGCGACATAAAAGGTGTCCATGAATCTTAAAAGAGTATTAGGTAAGTAATAAATGGTGCATGGTTAATGTAAAAGTCGTGCAGATAATGACATATTGACAGGATGAACGGAAATTCAGGGAGTGCTGACATTGTTCAAGTTCTCCTACAACCTACAGACATGTTAGTCTGGAGTTATTTCTACAACTTGCCTGTATGAACACTTTATTCAGTGATGCTGAATAATTCTCTGTTCTCTGAACGATCCATGCACTGCTCTACCTGCGTGACTGGATGCCCACTTCTCCCTGAAGAGCCCTTGCTCTCCATCTCAGTTCCAGCTCCTTCAGAGTTCTCTCAAATCTACCCCAGCCCTAAGTGATATTTCTGAACATTCCTGGCACATTTTTCTTGTCCTGGTAAATGTCTCCCACTGCTTGCTGTTGTCTTGACCTTTAGTTTAAATCTTATATGCACTGATATTTAGTTCTGTATATATATGTCTCGTCTTCTTAAATAGATTAAAAGGAACCTTGATGTGTCCTCTCAGAACATCCACATCATCTGGGGATGATGCATCCCAGGGGTGTGACTCCCGGAGGATAAAGAATTGTCTTGCTTTCTGCTGAACCTCCTCACTCCAGCACATGCGTGACGGCTGTGGGAGCCCAGTACACGAGCGAATGTTGAAGAGTCTGCTACCTGAAACTCTAGTCTGTTCCATGTTTGGACGTTGCGATTCTTTAGAACACTCTTTCTTGAACTGAGATGCAATTCGTTTTGTGTATCTTCTACAGTTTAAAATAATAACTCCAACCCGGCTTCCCGCTTACAGATTATTAAATAATTCAAAGAGAGGTCTAAATTCTCTCTAAATTCTTATATTTTTCAGACACATCATTCTTATAAATTCCGTAAGAACAGGGACCACATTATGATTCTCTGCTGCTCTTGTGGAATTTTGGATCAGGCTAAGCTCTATCAACGTTTTCTGATTTATTAAACTCAATTTCCTGGTCAAGCTTTGAAAATGAACTCCCTTGTTTGAATGTGAGTTCATTTGACATGTAAAAAGTTTCTTTTTGATTCTAGAGTCATTAATACTGGCAGCCTCTTTCTTGGATTCTTTCTAATCTTTATCTGATGTAGGGAAACTGGTAGGCTTTGGAGATTTGTGTCCTTTTTTTGTTTGGTTTGTTTCTATAATTTAAAACCCTTTGATTACAATAACGTTTTTACACCATCTGAATATGCCTTGCTTCTCCCAGGCCCTTATGTGTCCTTATGCCCTGAAATGATATCCATCAGATGCGAATTCATTCCAGAAAAAACATCTGAGGATAAGATGGATACTGTGTGAAACAGATGAATTTCTTTGTAGGGAGAAGGAAGAAACTTTCCATATTTTCAGTTGAAATTCCAGCTCTTGTCTTGGTTCACCTGATTTTGTGAATAGAATCAAAAGGAAACACATGGGAATTCCCCTTCATTCTCTTGGTCCCTGATTCCAGGAAACATACCAACCTTTTAGTATGTTGAAATCAGTAGAAATTCGGATCAAATATTTCCTTACCAGATGTGGGTAGCAATGCCTTTGCCTCCTACGTGTCCTTACGCCTCAGTAGGGATCGTGGATGCAAATTATTTAGATAGGATATCCATATATATCTTGAATGAGAGTTTGAAATTATTGTGATATTAGTAAGTTTAGAGTCTAAAGTTTTATGTTAAAATAAACATAATTCTGCTTTTAAATATGTAAGGAATATATTTTAAAGGAGAGAAAGGACCCTAGAACAAAGTCTCGAAGAGTTTGTTGACCCTTCCCATGTCTTTATTTCCAATATCCACTGTAAAACCTTCTTTCCTTTCCCATTATCAGAGTCCCGACTCTGTGACCAAGAATTACTCTTACAGGCTCTCCATCAGCCTCTCTGATCTCACTCCTCCCTGCCTACTCCTCAATCAATACTGCAAGCCACATAAGTCCCCTTAACCACTGCTCTCATGAACTAAAATGCTTCCCACGTGTACATCAAATCAAGGCAGACAGTCAGAACCTCCTCCTGCTTGCTCCCATTTTATCCTTCCTGTTCTTAGCTAAGACCACTCTTCTTACTGTATTTTAACATCTCATCGCTCTTTTGATCCTGGAATGATTCTTCACTAAATCCTGCCCCTTGACTCAAGTCCCTCACTCTCCAGTCTTTGTTGCTCTTCTCTTCTCTGAACCTCTCATGCACTTAAGGTCAGTAGCCACGTTGTTATTCATTGCTTTTCAATGCTTATTCTACCATCTCTTCCCCATAGCAGACCCTTTTCTACTTCATACCTTCAACTACCCTCTATGACCTGACAACTGTCTCTATCTTTAGCTCAAACTTCTCTCGTGAACTGCAGTTCTGTTTTTCTAACTAAATAGAGACTTCCACAAGTATCAACCCGCTTGCCACCATCTGTACCTACCAATTCTGTCTCCCCTCCTCTCACTATAAATGACTGCTCATGCCCCTCTCTAAGTCCACCCTCTAGCCTTGTATACTGGATCCCAGAGACACTGCTCTAGAAATTCTTCTCTCTTTCTTCCTTCTCATCAATTTTTCTTTGTCTATTGGGTTATTACCATCAGCATACAAATATCTTATTATGTCTCCTATCTCAAAAAGAACCAAAAAACTTTCTTTTTTTTTTTTAAAGATTTTATTTTTTCCTTTTTCTCCCCAAAGCCCCCCGTACATAGTTGTATATTCTTCATTGTGGGTCCTTCTAGTTGTGGCATGTGGGACGCTGCCTCAGCGTGGTTTGATGAGCAGTGCCATGTCCGCGCCCAGGATTCGAACCAACGAAACACTGGGCCGCCTGCAGCGGAGCGCGAACTTAACCACTCGGCCACAGGGCCAGCCCCCAAAAAACTTTCTTGATCTGAAATCCCCTTCCAGTTCCTGCCTCATTTCTCTGCTCCATTTACAACAAAACTCCTTTACAGGGTTGTGTATACCCTCTGTCTTAATTCCTTTCCTGCCATTAGGATTTTGCCCCCATGATTTTATCACCTTCTCAAGGTTAACATTGATCTCCACGTTACTAAGTCCATTGGTCAATTCTCAGTCCCACCTTACTTGGCATGTTGGCAGCACTTGACTCAGCTACCATTTCCTCATTCTTGATGCAATTTCTTCCCCCACAATCTCTTGGTTTTCCTCTTTCCTCTTTCTTGGCTTTTGTATTTGTTTACTTCGGAGGTTTTTGTGGACTTCTTTTTTTTCTGGTTCCTTCTAATTATCCCTGACCTCTTAACATTGGTGTGCCCTGGATCCTAACCCTTGGAGATCCATCCCTATCTGCACTCACTCCCTAGGTGATCTCATCCATTTCATGGCTGTAAATACCATCTATAAATTAGTGACGCATGGATTTATATCTCTAGCTCAGACCTCTCCCCTGAACTCCAGACTCCTGTGCCCAATAACAGTCTGGTCAAAATCTCCCCTTGGATATGTAAAGGCATACCAAATCAACATAAACAAACTAAACGCTTTTCTGACCTTCTCTCCCCAACACTCCTGCAGTCTTTCAGATCTCAGTTAATGACTTCTTTAATCTTCTAGTTGTTCAGGTCAAAACCCTTGGAGTTACCCTTACTTCTGCCTTTCTCTCTCAGTCTACACCTGTTCCATCAGGTGGTCTTTTGTTACTGCAACTGTGGTCCAAGCCACGCACACCGCTGGCCTGGATTGTTCCAATACTCTCCTACCTGGTTTTTTCACCACTACCTCTACTTTTGCACAACAACAGTCAGAGTAATCCTATTAAAATGTAAAACTAATTGTATCACTTCTCTGCTCAAAGCCTTTCAATGACGTCCTGCTTCACTCAGAGTAAAAAGCCATGTTCTTGCAAGCCCTACAAGACCTGCTGTGGTCCAGCCTCCTATTACTGCTAACATCAATGCCTCCCACCTTCCCCATGTGCACTCGGCTCTAGTTGCGCTGGCCTCCTTGCTGCACCTCAAGCATGTCCCAGAGGCTCTCCTGCCACCGCAACCGTGATGGGACTATTACAATTGCCTGCTCCATGGCCACAGTGCCTTTAGAATTCCCCCTTCTACTCCATCTTCCAAACCACTATCAAAGTTATTCTTTTTAAACTGTTTTCTCCATCGTGATACTGGACTCTGAGATCCTCCATGGGTCTCTCCTAGCTTCAGGATGACGTCCAGACTTCACTTGTCCTTCTGTGACCTGGCCCTTGCCTGTCTCACCTGCCTCATTTTTTCATCGTCTCTCCTTACCCTCCCTCCATTCACTTCTCCTGGCCCCAATTGTTTGGACTTTGCTTGCGGCACACTATTCTCCCTTGTCTTCACATGCACGATTAACTCTAACTAGAATGCCCTGATTAACTTGCCCAGCTGGTCTCTGACTCTTTCTGGCCTTCTAAGGTAAAACTGATCCATTCCTAGTCTTTATGTTGATTGAAATATTATCATATTCTGTGACTTTTTTATATATATTAAATGAGATGCTTGAAAATGCACCACACAGTGTGAGGCAGGTTCTCAGCACTCAGTGTTTGACTACTATGATAATGAGTGAAGATGATGATGGTGATGCTTTTTCTCCTCTTCTAGACTGAGATCCTTAAGAAATAGAACATTTAATTCCTCATCACCATCCAGCACAGGACCTTCCTGACTTATGGCCGACATCCAAAAAGTCATTTGACTTCTTAAAATGCATAAGGAGACATGTCCAAGAATGTTCAGAGAAGCGTTGTCTACAAGAGGAAGTAATAGGAACAATAATTACTACAAATAAGTAACCAAAAAGTAGAAAACTTCAGCATCCATTGAACTGGGCTAAACCTCAAAAACAGGTCCAGGGACAAAGACTGTCAGAAATGACGACTCAGAGTCAGCTAATGTTACTTCTTGGTTCAGTTTGTCATTGAGAATCACATAAGCACCACAAAGTATAAGTTCAAGATTAAGGATATAAGTGGCCACAACGATTGTGTTCTCACACAGGTGTACCTGAAGTTCATGGTTTCAGCAGCCCTAATGGGTGAAGAACATGGCGGGTCAGAGGAAGCCAGACATTGGGCTTGCTGGTTTTGTACTAATGGCTGGGCGAGAGGCCATGACAACATGCCTGGATGACCACTGCACCACCGCTGAGTGCTCCCACATTTTGTTACTACGTCGTCAAGTTTACCCAAGATTTCAGTGCAAGCATTTCAGGTTTGGCCATGCTCACTATATTCATCAATGGGAAAATGGACAAATGAATATTTTTTTATCCATTGGATCAAGCAAGATGCAACAAGGGAAACGGAATCCACCCCAGTAATTTTAACATAGGGACTGGGTTAAACAGTTATCTGACAAATGAAGGGCAAAAGGAACAGCAGGGTGACACAGAGAGAGCAACTGCAGAAGGCAGCTCCCACTCCTAGTGCTCGTGAACAAAAGGAAGAGGAGGGTGTTAGGAGCAAGAAGCTTTCCAGAGGACCCTCTGAGGAGGGGGTGCTCCCCAGCTGGTGCTGATGAGTCAGACCCTCAGAGGAGGGCCCCTGCAGAGCTGGGACTCAAATCCCCTGAGACACTGGCTGGTGCCAGTATTTTTGTAAGAGGTCAATGACACTGGTTCCAAGAGTTTGGAAAAAAACTGAAAACTAGAACCAACCGGCACAAACTACTGCTACCAGGTACAATCACTGTCGACGGGATGACACTGATGGGCGAGCAACAGAAAGAAGTCCTGTCTCTCTTCCAACCTTTCGTGTCCCTCTAGCGCCTCCTAGCGACAGAACCTAACAGGGAGCCAGGTGGCAAAAGAGAACTGCGTTTGCCCAGCTCCAGCCCTGGCATCACAAAGAAGACTGCAGAAGGGTAGGTTTGGAGCTGAGAGACAAGAGCTGCATAACTGGCACATTCATACGACTACACCACACAGCAGTGAAAATGCATGAAATAGAGTAACGCTTATTTACACGGATGAAGCTCACAATTTCTTACATAGAAAAAGAAATATGCAGAATGATATGTATAATTTGACACTGTATACACACAGCTCAAAAAGATGCAAAATAGTACTAAGAAGGAATATGTATATATATAATAAACTACCAAGAAGTCATGGGAATGACCTAGAAGAGTCTTAGGATAGTGACTTCCTCTAAGGGAAGAAAACAGGGAAAGGAGGAGAATGTGATCCAAGGGGAACCCAAGAGATATGGCTGCATTCAAACCACTTTATTGCAGAAACCGGGCAGTGGGTACCCAGGCACTTGGCATGCAATCCTTTATACATTTCTGTGTCAGAAACATTTGCTTAACAAATTTTAAAGTAACCTGGAAGATGCATTTGTTTTTTAATAAACAGATGTTTCATAAAGAAATGCCACAGGGCCTTGACATTTCTAAGTCCCAGGCCGGCCTTCTTTAACCCCAGTGTGTCTTCCCTCCTCTCTTTCCCTCCACATGACAAAAGCCATGCATTGCCTTCTACATAGCTACTGCCACCCACCCTGTATTTTGAAGTTATTAAACCCAAGACTGGCAGAAGAGTAGCACCATGCCTTCAAAGTTCCCCCTGAAGAAAGCACACAGGGCCTTTGCATTTAGAGGTTTTGTGCATCTCGCTATGGGGAATTAGACAAGAGTAACAAAAATGAGGAAGTGCCTTTGTCCAAGTGATGATAATCCAATTCAAAATACTGAGCAGAAATGATACTCCTTGGCTCACGTAACTGGAAATTCTAGTGGGAATACTGGTTTCACTTGGCTGGATCCAGGGGCTTAAATGATGTCTTCAGAGTTCTCCAGCTCAGCTCTCCTTTGTCCTCTTTCTTGGAAATGCTCTTTTCAATTTGTAGTGAAGACGGCTCCTGGGGGGCTCCAGACTTACATGGTCCTTGTGCCTCTGATCACAGAAGATGCTTCCTTTCCAATTGTTTCTATCAAAAGTCCTAGGGCTGATTCTCACCTGGTTGGCTTCAACATGTGCTCAGGCCTGCATACACCTCTAGCTCTGCGGGGCTAGTCTGTGATTGGCCAGGCCTGGGTATAACCCCATATCCTGGAGCTAAAAGGGATGCTCGCCAACCCAAACAGCATGAGTTCCCATTAATATAGAGAGGAGACCAGAGGTCTGGCAGAGAAACAATAGACATTCACTACAGGAAGCTACAAAAGTTTCTGAATATAATCCTGATTCCCTCGACCATTTTGATCTCTTTCTGGGAGAATGAAGGCCTAAAATTGCAATGAAGGCAGACAACTTACATTTCTGAAGGTCACCAAGCTCCCTGACATTTGTTCCACTTCTGCTTTTTCATTCCTTCTTAGACCTTTTATTCTTCTACTTAACATCTTATACTATCACTTTATTATCTTTTCCAATACGTTTGGATTCCTTTCAAATCAATGAAATATTTAACTGATGGATAGGTTCCTGGCCATGAAGCATGACTTAGGGCTTGACAGTAAGGCACACACCTGCCCTCCAGCTGTGTGATTCCTACTTCCATTTTCATGAGATCAAGAGTATATTTCTATTAGATGTCTCCCAGCAGGAGTAAATTATAAGCAATTGCTTTTATGTCATCTCCCAACGACGGTATCCTTGCTAATTCACTAATGTCCTACACATCGCTGAGATACTTAAACTTGAACTCATATATGGTCATATTGAAAGAGTGATCTGGTCAATGAAAGATTTTCATTTCATTCAGTAGAAACTATAGAAGCATGATGTCCCAAATGCAGACCAGGAACCCATTCTGGGTACCACTCTCTCTGCTCTTAGTAATCTTTTCAGTTCATTCAGCACCTTGCTCCAGGCACTGTGCTATGCATTAGAAACACATTGAAAATGAATGAGCATGATTTCTGTCCTTGAGAAGCTCACTTTAGTGGTAAATATATCAAATGTGATGATTTTTATAACTTGAAGTGTACAATGTTCCACAGGAGCCCAGAGATAGCTATTTTCCATTTGTCTGCAGGTAGGACTATGTCTTGGATAAGTACCAGGTTACTGAGTCAGTTGGATTGGGGCCAAATGACAAGTTAATTGTCAAGAAGCAGATAACAAGTTAATAAGTAGTTAACAAGTAGTTCTCTACTTATTAGTTGTATCAAGATTGGGGGACTTATCCAGCTCTTGGACTTCAGTGTCCTCATCTGAAAAATGAGGTCACTAGTACTTACCAATGCCATGAGGGTTGTAAGAGTTTATAATGGATGTAAAGTCTTGTAGATATAAAATATTTTAGGCCTCACGTTCTTTTCTTTAAAATCTATCATTTCCTATATTTTTATTAAGTCTCATATTTGTTTAGTTCTTGCTCTTCGGATTCAGTCCAACAAATAGAACCTTATCTGTAACCTAGAAGTGGCTGTAGAAGGCCTCCTGATAATAGGAAAGAGAAGGGCAGGCCAAATGTAGGAGAACAGGTGGTGAGACCAAACGACAAAGCCACCTGCAAGACAGTTTATGTGAGGTAGGACGCCAAAAACAGGGAAGTAAATTCTTGTCCCGTAATCAGTAGCCATGTGAGTATCCTCATAAAATTATCTACGAAAATCTCCATGTCAGCCTTCTGGAACTCAAATATTTCATATGTCTGCTTTTAATTTATAAAGACTTTTTGGGTCATTAGTCATCATGGCTAAATGTATACAAATTTGCACTTCTAATTCTAGAAGATATACAAACTACCATTTTTCTTTATCATAAAAAAAGAGTATTGCCTCCTTGTTTGCCTCTTTTCTCTATGCTCATCGTAAAAGTTTAAAAAAATCAATGACTCAGAGACTTTATCTTCAAATAATATGAATTAGAGACTTATAATTGGCAATGGCCTAAAATGTTTTCACTATTTACTAATTGTTTATATTAATTAAATATAAATAATTATACTATACTTATAAATAAGTATAAATTATAAATTAATTATCTATATTTACAAATATTTTAATCAAAGATTAAAATTATAATGTAAAATGACCTTAGCATAAGAAGTACTTAATCGCCAGCTAATGGACTCAAATTCAAGAGTTCAACAGGAATAGATGAAGAATACAGTATGAAAAAAATTAACTTTTGACATAAAAAAGGAAAAGTACGTAAACAGAGCAGGGGAGCAAGGGCTCCTGGCTCTTATAACTGGCCAAAGCCAGTTATAAGAAGGGTGTCCAATCCATATTTACATAAGTAAGATGTCACAAGATTCTTGAAGACATGTAAATTGAAATCACTCAATTCACCTCTATTATTTTTTTCCTTTGACTTGTCTTCAAGTGGCCTGGAAATTCTCTAAGAGATTGTTGAAGTATCTTCTTTTCCACTCCAAATACTTCATGTCTCAAGAAATCCTCTTCACAGTTGTCATTGTTTCTACACCCAGATGCCTTTTCAACAATGCCTTTGCAAGAAGTTTCTATGTGTGTGGATGAGTGTGTGTGTGTGTGTGTGTACGTGTGGGTGTATTATGACCATATTTACCTGAGCACGCATCTGCCCTCAGATTCCTTTTAGAACACTATCATCTATGGAATACCTAGGAGAGGCAGTCAGAATGGAATTAGAAATGTGAATCGAATTTAAGAAACAGGTCAGAACAGAAAGAATGCCTTGGAAATCACTTATGTAAATGAATGAGCTGCCACCACGAGAATGGATCAGAAGGCAAAGAAGGAGTACAAAGCAGAAAAAGTGGGGCCTCGATAATTGCAGAGTAGGCTGCGAGTAGATCACAGAAATTACTGCAATAAGTCATACCACAGAGGCAACGTCACAGAGTGGCCAAGAGAGCAAAGAGAATGCATACACCAGTGTCCTAGGACCCAGAGCTTGGAACACAGTGTGAAATCAATGCGTGCTATTGAATGGAGGAACAAAGAATAGAGAGTCAGCTGAGAGGACGCTGAGGCAGAGGGTATCGACTTGTGATACAGGGGAAGTCATAATAGGGTGTGTCAGAAAACAAGGCCTGGGGAAGCCGAACAGGTGAAACCAGAGCGTTGTTTACTCCCTGCAGAACGAAGGGACTCAAGAAGTATAAGGAGATTTTAAGGTGAGCCAGAAAGATGCTTATCAAAGAAACCGGATTCTGACATTAGACTCTATAGAAACCAAAGAGCTATGCCCTCAGGCGCATTTCCCTAAATCAAGACCAATAAATGTACTCTTTGTTTGGTTGGATGAAGTGAGTGTGTGCGTAAACCACTGAGGAGGTAGGGGCCAAAATGTTGTAACACAAGCAACTTCACCATTGAGTTAAGAGCCATTTCTTTTCCTTGGGGCGCGCTGCATTTTGGTTTTGGCTTCTGTTTTTATTGAGCTGAAGCACAGCTTACAGCCCTAAGTGTGAATCAGAGGAAAACTGTCCCTTGGAATCTGTGAGGAGATCCTTGTTTGAATCTTTCTCAAACCATTGGGTTTAGAGTCAGCTGTTGACTCCAGGCTGAAACTTCTGGAAGTGAAACACCATTGCCCAAGATGATGTGTCATGATACACACAGCAACACCATTGCACAACATCTAACTTCCTCAAGCAAAACCTGGCAAATCTGAAGTGTTCTATGTTTTATGAAAAGATAAAAGAACAGACGATTTTAATGATTACGTGATTTAAACTATTTACATATATGGATACTCACCACCACTTTCATATAAGCATCTTTGATATGCCAATGTTGAACACAGGGGACAAATAGCCCTTCTCAAAATCAAACACAAAACATGGCTTAACTTCCATATCCCTTCTCTTACTAGTAACCACTTGACTATAAAAGTCATCTTAATTTCCCATTGCATTTTAATAGAATATTCATTGAATCCATAAGGAGTAGATATACAGCAATACATAGAAACAAACCATAAAAGCCTCAATTGTGATTTTTTAATGTAAAAATATTAGACAAAATAACTTTGGAGGTATAAAATCTGGAAATTCAAAGTCATTTCTTTAATTTTAAGAATATTTGCATTAAATTATCAGTAACAAATACACTCTTACATTTCAAGTAGCATGAGATATATACATTTTGAAAAAAGTAGACTACCCAATGTTGAAAGTAGTGTTACCACTAACAACCATGGTTCTTGTGTTATGGGATTTGTGTCTGTTAAATTAGACCACAGCCTTCAGGTAGGACTATTTGGGGCTATGGATAGCCTGGACAGTCACCTTTGATATGAACCTGGACTAGCTGTCATTTATTCCAGAACATCTCAAAGCAACTGTCATTGTTAAGATAAACTTCAACATTGCCATCTGATTGGAAAGCAAATTTTCCCCCTAATCGTTGGCACAGAAAACTAGCTGAGTTCAAATTGTCTTTAATGTCATAAACCTCTTAATCCCATCATTACTGGTCTCTTCAAAGGCCACGGTTATATTTACAATGGCCCTGGAGCTCTTCATTCTGCTCCCTCTCACACACACAAACACACACAAGGTCACACAGCAGATAAGACTGGAGCTAGGATTTGATTCTCATTTCTTGGACCCAAGCACCCACGCTCTTTCTCTTATACTGCACTGCAATATTTCAGAGTAGCCAAAAAAGGCGTGAAATTACCATCATACTTAAAAATAATCTTTGCTGACAAAAATACACATTTAGAGATCATTAATCTATACTACTGAGATAGCCCTTTAAAGTTTCTTAGTAAACTTGGGAACCTGATAAACACCTTTAGCAAAATATATGCTGAAAAATGAATGCAATCAAGAGACATCCTATACCATCACAGTATCTGCCAAGCTATGATCATCAATAAAATGGGTATCAGCAGGTAAGTTGTTGCTGAATTGCTGGTTCCGCCTGGGATGGAAGATGAATCCTTAGCATACCATCTCCCAAAGAGAGACACTGTCAGGATAGGCTCGGATGGTCCGTTCTTGTTCACCAAACGCCCATCTTGTAGTACCTAGAGAAACAGTGGGAAAAGTATAGTCAGCTTGATTAAAATATGCATTGCAAGCAGACTAGTGAATACAAAACAATCCTAGATGTCATGGTTGATCAATAGCTCCAGCTTGGTAGGGGTGAGGGGGTGGGGGGAACAGGCAGGACAGGAGGGGACAGCCATTTTACATGTAATGAAGACTAGAGCCACCGGGCTCAATATCTGAGTTTCAACAATCAAATGTAACCCTTAATGAAAAGTCAAAAAAGCAGCAGCAACGAAGATTTATTGAGTCCAATTATGTGTGAGGCAATCAGGACCCACGAGGGTATAAACCACAGCCCTCTCTCAAGAAACTTAAAAGCTAAAGGTGAAATGGAGCGGATACTAAGCATAAAGAGAGAAATCAGTATATTAGTATATTAGAGCGGGAAAGAGGTAAGTGCTTAGGAGGTCTGAGAAGGAAAAGCTGGACTGGTCTGCTTCCCAGAGCAGACACGACACGCCACAAGAAGGTGCAGTTAATGAATTTCTCCCTGGGGCTGTATGACAGAAGACATCCTGGGAATTGGAAATCAAAGCAGCAAAGGCTCGTTCTGAGACAGAAGTGTGTGTGACAGGTCTAGCAACGTTCATTCTCACTCCAGTCTGGCTAGAAACAGGGTGCATGTGCTTGCGAGAACAGAATGTTAAATTTCCAAGAACTTGAAATATAGTAATTCTTGAAACCAATCACGCTGGGAGTAAGGGGTCAGTATCCAGAGATGCGAGACAGCAGGACAAGTTCTGAGAACTGTTAAGAGTTGAGACCTACAAATACTATAGGGTTAAGCACTTACCCTTTTACTCTTTTGTATCATTCTCTAAATGTTCCCAACTGACTGAAACCATTTGAGATAAAAAATTTAAAACAAAGAAAGGAGGTAGGTATGTACTAATTTTTTCATGGTCTACAACTCCTCACCAACTACCACCATCCATCTTCTTAAAATACTGATGTGGTTCAGAGTGATAGTGAAATGGCATATCTGGCTCTGGACCTTTAGCCTGGTCTGGAGAACTCTACCAGCTTTTTGTCTTTCTCCCATGGATGAGACGCTTTGGGGAAATAAATGCCCAGTCCCACTCGAGGATAATTTCTCAGGGAGATACATTTCTATGAGTACACGATGTGGGGGAAAGTGTCAAAATAATACCTAGACAACTAGACTGTGCTCAGTTTAAATGGCAGGGCTTACACGACCCCGTGAGCACCAGTGCTGCCAGAACCCACGCCTTCCTCAGCTCACCCGTGTGAGCCCTGCTCTCTCTCCTCTCAGCTCCTTAAGTGGTCCCAGATATTTTCAATTCATCTACGCTTATTTGTGCCACCTTTCAACTACTTGATTTCCGTTCCAGATCCCTCACTTCAGATCTGATTTTCTGCAATTGGCATTTAAGCTTTCATTCCAGCATTTGCTCAAGAAATTTCTACCTAACCAGGTTCTATTAGCAGCCAAAGATTCCTGTTCTCTGGGTGTCCCAGCCTTAAAGCCATACTGTATGTTAAATGGTTGGTTTCACAGAATTAAATATTTTTATAAATATAACGTATTCCAATCTGATAATACAGGCAGACAGAGATTTATGACCATAAGCAATCTGCAGTTTTAAAGACTTTCTTGCTAAATGCCTTAGATAATTAACTTAGATCTTATTTTTCTTTTACAGAAAATGCAATGACTTCAGCCCAGTTACTGAAGGCTGCCAGTGTTTGCCACAGTTCAGAGAAGACATTAAGGTTCAGACTGGTGGAGTGTGTGTACGTATGTGTTTGTGTGTGTGTGCAGGTGCTGATATAAAACCGCAAAGTCTTAATTCTAATTTGAGGCCAGCTTAATTTGTGAATTAATTGGTTATTGCCACTATAATGTGTGAAATGAATATCTGATTTTCTCCACATGTGAGAAAAGAAATTTAAAAATCTATAAACAAACATTTTTCAATGAGTGGCGCCTTGAGCTCGTAAGTTCTAGTTATCCTACCGTTATTCCAACAAAGTGTCCTCATTTTAGAGTTGGTTGCTGTAAATTGTAAAAATGGCCACAAAATGTTCCCCTCCTTTATCCGTGCCCTGTTGCAATGTGATCTTACAGCTCTTCCCGCTGAGAGATCTGCATCATTTATTTCTCCACCCTGTGAGGCTGCACTGGTCACGGGACTTGCTTCGGTTGATGAGAACATTTGTAAACATGGTGCAAGCAGAGACTTGAAAGGAACTTGCCCATGCAGCTTTCTTTGTTGATGTTCTTGGTCTCCTTCAACTACCATGTAAACAAGCCCAAGCTTGCCTTAAGACCAGAGACCACGGCGGGGAGTGGCCCCAGTCATCCCACCTGCCCACGACAAGGCCTCACAAACCAGCCAGCCCCAAACAACCCACTAGCTAAGGGCAGATGTGTGTCTGAGCCCAGTCAAGACCACCTGGACACTGTTTCAGACCAGAAGAACAGCCTGGCTATACCCAGTTCACACTGCCAATCACCAAATCTAAGGCTAAGGAAATGGTTATTGTTCCAAGTCATTAAATTTTGAGGAACTTTGTTGCATAATGAAAGTTAACTGATACAACTGTTGCAGCCTGTTTCACCTGGCTTCAGAGAAGAGCTCAAACGAAAATACTCTTAAAATCCTCCTACCTCAAATTTTCCAGGTGACAGGTGAATTTTAGTAAGTAGCACTTCTGGAATGACATACTCTGTTCCAAATGTGCCACTTAAGGAGAACATTTCAAATCTTGTAGAAGCAGTTTCTACCGGCCGCCCACAAGTTGTCAAATTAGTAGTTCTGCATTTCAGCATTGTGCACACCTATGAGGAACAGACACGGATAAAATACCATGCTTTACATCTAAGTTGCTTGTACTAGGACTGTTGACTCAGTTTATAACCATAAGAAAGCATATAGTTTCTCCATTTGTTGAAGAGATTTGGATCATGTTTCTTATAGTTAACCGCTTTATTAGAAATGGCAAATGACTTGAGAAGCAACCCCACTTCCTGGGCAACAAGTGGACTGAAAAAAAAGAAATCTGTTTAGAATTAAACTTAAACCACTAGTTTGGCATGTCAGATGATGGCACTTGGCCCCAGAGAGTGGAGGTCCTTGGGCAACAACAGTACTAGTGCTAAACATTGACTAAAACTTGACCATCTCTTTTTCCCATCTCCTTTTCTTTAGGAGAAGGCAGTGGGGCACAGAGTATAATAAGAAAATACAAATTGCACAGTCAACACCATATAAAAAATTTGCGTTTTAAATATTTATCATTGAAAGGGAATAAAATGACCAGGACATCTGATTACAAGAGAAACTAAGATAAAAGTTGTATTCCTACTCATTGATGGTTTTAATAGTTAAAACAAGACTATTTATACTCAGATATGTCAGCAAAACTACTTAAGGAAGCCTTATTGAAGTACACTACAATATGTAAACTAGTTCCTTGGTCTAATAGAAAATCATCATGGTCAGGTTAATAATTTTTTTTACAAAATTGCTTGCTCAAAGCAAGCAATCAGATTATACTTAACTCCCATTGCAAATATCATATGATTAATCCCAAAGCATAGGGGTGTGTGTGTGTGTGTGCATGCATGTGTACGCATGTGTGTGGGTGTGTAATATAGGCAATGCCTGGAGTTGTGCCAAGAAAAACCATTTGGCTCCCTGAGATAGACACAAAAAGTTACCCTTTTCCCTTTAGTGACACCTAAATGCTCCCTCTCACTTCAGCTCAAAGTACCTGCCAGTACTCTTTTCTCCTTCGGCCGTGAAGTCCTGAAAAAGCTCCCAGAGCATACACTTCATCCTCTTCCTTTCCTAACATCCTGTAGCTTAAATGACAGCAGAGATCTTTTTGACAGACTGTAAGGTTTCCTGCATTTTCAAAAAGTTCTGTGAAGTTGAAAGCGTCCCGGGAAATAAATGCCCGGAAGGTGTTTTTCTTTCCTGGGAATGGTCTGATGGTTGTGGCATGGGCACTCCAGTTCACAGCTGTTGGGTAGGCAGGAGAGTCTCGGGGATGCGAATCCACTTCCACAAGGAGGAGCTTTCCCGACTCTGTCTCCATGTCATGGTGGTATACTTTGGGAGACTGTGGTGCATAGATACCGCTGCCTGTGAACACAAGACAAGTCTTTTTGAAAGGAAAACAAAATCCTCACCGCCAGTTCCCCCATCAGAACTGGGCATGTGGTCATGTCACCTCATCATTCACGGGAGACAGCACACAGGCTGCTAGTGACACTCAGCACCTAAGGACTTCTATTGTCTGTTGGAGGAAATTAAAATAGATGCTCAATGGTCTCATTTCAAATAAACTTTGAATATAATAGGATTATTCATTAGCATTATGGACCATTAAGCCAAATATAAAAATCTTTGTATTTGGGAGTTTCTGAAAGGTAGGGGAAGGTAATACAAAATTCTCTCCTGTTCCCCACTGTGGTGGTGGTTGTCAAATCCATCCAAAAATTTTTCAGTGCTCCTCCCTCCGATGGGTAGATCTACTCCCTCCACTTCGACGGCAGGCTGGGCTTAGTGACTCACTTCTGCTGAATAGAGCATGGAGGAGTGGCAGTGTGTGACTAGTCATAAACAGCAGCGTAGCTTCCGCCCCACCACCACCGTCCTTCTCTCTGTCTCTCTCTCTCCTCACTGGCTCTGGAGGAAGTCAGCTGCCACCCCATGAGGGTCCATCACACAGCCCTCTGGAGGCCCAAGTGGCAAGAAACTAAGGTCTCCTGCCAACAGCCACTGAGGAACTAAGGGATCCTGCCAGGAGCCAGGAGAGGCAGCTACCCTGGAAGCAGACCTGACGGCCCCGGTCAGGACTTCAGATGACTCCTAGCCCAGCTAACAGCTTGATGTAACCTGCAGAGAGAGCCTGAGCCAGGACCACCCAGCTAAGGCAGTCCCAAATTCATGACCAACAGAAAATGTGAGATAATAAAGGCTTGTTGTTTTAAGCCACTTTTACTTTTCACTTTTAGGGTAATTTGTTACACAGCAACATGTCAATCACACTCTCCTCTGCTCTTTGCCAGTGTTAGGATCTTGTTTACGTCCATGCTTTGCCACTTACTGGCTGGTAGCTTTTGGCAAGTTACTTGCATTCTCCGTGTCTCAGTTTTCCAATCTGTGAAATTGGGATGATAATACCCATCCCGTAGTGTTTTGTGAGAATACATGAAATAATACACATAAAGGTCTTAATATACCATAGCTGTCATAATCAGCTTTTCTCTCTGTAAAAGACTGACAAACATAGTGAGGAGTCCCAACAAAGAAGTAAAACATGATGGCAGGTTATGTCCAAGATATTAGCTTCTCCGCACTTAGAAGTACCCTTGCAGACCTCATCTGGTCACGAATTACCTGTCATATTCATGTGGATATTGTGGGTGTTGGCCGCAAGAAGATTAACTCTCATGCCCACAGCCCAAGCCGAGTGGAATTCAATAGCTGTCAGAAGGGGCAAGACATTCATCCAAGCTGTGGGAAACAGGATGGTATCCACATGGAAATCTTTCACCAGGGTGACAGCAGGATCGTGGAAGAAAATATCAAAGCACGTGAAAATGCCAAACCTTCCAAAGGTGGTGTTGAAAGTCACCAACTCGGGCTTTTCAGGGACATCAAACTGAGGCTCAGAGTAGAGGTGGTACTGTAATAGATGAATAGGAACAAAGCAGGGAAGGCTTGTTTATTGAAGCAACAATCTGTAAAAACCCTCCAAAGTTGGTAATAGATCTGGCTGTGGTCAACAAGAGGAAGCCTATAGGAAGTGCATGAATCTATGATTGAAAGTCAATGTCCAAGGAAAGCATGGAGAAATATAGCCTCTCTCTCTCACTCTCTCTCTTCCCCTACCTACCTTGCCCCTCTCTCGATGAGGAGCCAAATAGCTTCCTGAAAAGTGGAGAAGCTTTTTTATGTTTCAGTATCAGGGAAATCTCTGATACCTAGAAACATACAGATGCACAATAAATACCTGTGAATCGGATACAGGATGCTACCTCCCTCTTTACAGCATCCCATCCAAAGTAATCTGGGGGACTCTTATTCAGCTTTCAAAATTCCTGTTGCAAATGAATGTTTTATTTAATTCTCCTGGATTCCCTTCAGGAAAACTTGAAAAACTACCCTAATATAAGAATCAGAGTCAATAGTTTAATAAAATGGTTTGCAAAGTAAGGAATGCCAAGGGTTAGAAATAAGACTATTAAAACTTCTCTCTAGATTTATTTTCTATCTAAAAAAATGAAAGAGAAATTGAACTTTACTAGTATTTTTAAGAATTGATTGACAAAAGTACTCTGATTGGGTCCATGCGTCAGAGGTCGTGGGGCACGAATCGTCTCCGAGGCACCCTGAGAGGAGAGCGAGGCCCTCCACTAGGATGAGGAGGACCACAGACTCCTCACTAGCTCGCCCCCTCGCAGTGCGCTCTGCCACCCTGCAGTTTACCTCGGCCTGGGTAAGTGGGTGGACCAAACTCTGCTACCAGTTTTACTAAATCAACACTCACAGATGGAAGAATAGCTTAAAATGATTCTTGCAAAGAAAGTGCATTAAAAGATGATACTCATAATATAAACATAGTCTCAAAAACAAGAAAATGGGAGAGCTGACATTTCTATTCCTAGTATGAGACACATTTTTGAGGAGAACATGAAAGTTTAATTACATACGAAAAGTTGTCAAAACCTACAGTTATGGAGAAAACTTTTTGAAAGTTGAGTTTTATTTATAAATACAAAAATTTGGACTTAAAATTTTCTTCTGATTGGGGTATATGATCAAAAACATTTGAAAATTACTCATTTAATATCACTCCTCTTGACTAACGCTTATATATTAACTGGGACTTTCAGGAGATAATTTCTCCACTCAAAAGATTCTGAGGCTATAATTTAAGATGCTGAGAAAAATATGGGGGAGGAAGAGGGACATTCACATTGACCTGCACACCACATGTCCATTTAAAAGGCCAGCCTTTCTCTCTAGCCAATTAGTATAAAATTAAACTTCAGGCTATTTTACTCTTTCAATTCAGAGGTTAAAGTAAAAATTTTATGATTTGGCCTTAAATCAATTAAGAGGGTAACTAAATTAATTGGTGTAGAAAATACATAGAGAGATCACTTTTGTGACCTGATAGAAAACAGGGAAATTGACTCCCCTGAAACTGATTCATAGAATTTGGAAACATCTTTGTGTCATTTCAATATTAAATGGTATCCAGATTAGTCATTTTAGTATCTTCTGTGTCAATATTTAAATCACTTGTTTTATATATGCAAAAAATTTACCTCAATCTTGGACTATTACAACACCTTTCTCACAAGTCTCTGCCTACATTTTTATCCAGATTAGTTTTCTTCTAAAACGTCATTTTCTTTACTGTCCCTTTTAAAAAAATCTCTAGTGACATCATATTATATGGGGAATGAAGGTCAAACTCCTAAACACAGCATCCACCACTGTCAGAGCAGGCTCCGTTTTACACACCCAACCCCCTTACCTTATGGTAGCGTGCTACCAGTTTCCCCTCCGCATCATATACCACATTGGTGTTGTATTGATAATAGCCATTGGGAGGACACATGGAGTTATGGCGATTACATGGCTTCTTGTCCCCCATATTTGCCAAGACATAGATTGAGTTGTTCTTGGCCAGGCAGCTGAGTCTTACTTGTACTGGTGTGTAACCAAATCTAAATCAAATTTTAATTAAGACATATCAGTAAGTCAGACAGAGAAAGACAAATACTACATGATATCACTTACACGTGGGATCTAAAAAAGTGGAACTCGTAGAAACTGAGTGTAGAATGGTGGTTACCAGGGGCTAGGGTGTCAAGGAACTGGAAAGATGTTGTTTATTAAGGGGACAAACTTGCAACTAATAGATAAATAAGTCCTGGAGATCTAACACACAGCATAGTGATTATAGACAACAATACCATCTTATAAACTTCAAAGTTGCTATGGGAGTAGATCTTAAGCGTTCTCACTACAAAAAAGAAATGGTAATTATGTGACATGATAGAGATCAGATTTAAAATGTCACATCTTATACTTAAACCTGACGAATTTTTCTCCACATCGTATCTCTGGCTCCAGCAATTCATCATCCACTCTCCTTGATCATCCGTGTCACCTCTCTACTGAATCATCTCATCAGCATGCAAATATGCTCTCATATCTCTCATCTTTAAACAAATAAAATAAGAACCTCTCTTGACCCCACAAGCCCCTCTAAATTAATGCTCCATTTCTCAGCTCCTCTTACAGTAAAACTCCTTGAAGAAGCTGGCTATCTCGCTGTCCCCAACTCATCCTCCCCCATTGTTTTTTGAAGCACTCAAAGCAGCTCCCATCTCTATCAACCCACCAACAGCTCTTAGCAATGCCAGTGATGACCTCCTCATCTTACCTGATTTTGTCCTACTTACTTGCAGCACTTGACACAGTTAATTACCCCTCCTCCTGGAAACACTGCACCTTGCTCATTGGACCCCACTCTCTCATTCTCCTCCTCACTGGCTGCTCTTCTCCATCTCCTTTGCTGGTTCCTCCTTCGTCTCCCCTAAGTCTAAACATTGGAATTTCCTAGAGCTCAAGCCTTAGATCTCTTCTCTTCTCTAACTCACTCCATAGGAGAACCCATCACGATGTTAAAAGCCATCTATATTCAGACTCCTGATGTTCCATCTCCAGCCCTAACCTTGTCCTTTCATGCCAGACTTGTATACGCAACGGTCAGGTTGACATCTCCACTTGGATGTCTGAAGGGCAGCTCAAACTTTAGAGTCACAAAACTGATTTCCTTATTTCCATCCCAGACTTGTTATTCCTTCACTGCTCTCTATGTCTGTAAATGGCAATTGTATGCCTCCAGTTCCTCAGACCAAAAACTTGGGAGTCACTATTGATACTTCTCTTTTCTCATACCTCCCCAAACAATCTGGCAACAAATCCTGTCACCTAAAACATAGCTATCATGTGGTCACTTCTTTCCACCTCCACCTCTTCCATCCCAGTTTCCGTCTCCATCAGCTCTAACCAAGACAGTCACAAGAGTTTCCTAAATAGTCTCCCTGCTTTGCCACTGCCTGCCTAGTCTTTTCCCAATACAGAAGCCAGAGTGGTCCTTTTGAAACACGAGTCAGATTGGATCACTCCTCAGCTCAAAGCCCTCCAGTGTCTCCCCGTCTCACTCAGTGGAAAACCCAAAGTTCTTACAATCAACTTCAAGACCCAACATAATCTATATCACTCGCACAACATGGCACCTTTCTGACAGCATGCCACAATTTCTGTCCCTTGCCAATACACTGAAGCCATAGTCACTCAAAGCTCTGTAATCAATCCAAATAAAAGAAGAACCACAATAGGTCCTACACCTCACTCCACCCAAGCACCCCATTCCCCCTGTTCTTATCACCATATGACATTCTATGCAAAACCTGAGTTTGTTTACATCTGACTTCTCCCTGTAGAACATTCAAAAGCCGCAGAGATGGTGGCAACTTGTTTTTTAAGTGATGTATCCCCTACTCCTAGAATAGTATCTGGCACATTTTAAGTTCTCAGTAAACAATGGTTAAATGAATGAATGAAGAGATTGATGAATTAAATGTGACTATATTGGTGATGATGCAAACCCATTTTCTGTCAAAATTTGCTCCTTCCACTCTAGGGCTATGAAAGAGCTATTTATTAACCATATGGAATAAACCTGTCCCCTTACCTTCACCCAACCTTCACTAGTTTTCATAGCTAGTGTGATCTTTGACTCAGCCATAAAAGACAACATATTTTGTTTTTAACAGGATAGTCAGAACTCAATCCTACTGTGAATGAAAAACAAAATGAGTTGTCCCAATTCTCAAAACTTCTATGCAGAAAGACTCTCCAGCTATTGGCCTCTCTTCCTACACAAAAGAAAGTTTCACGCAAACACCATAGAGAGTGTCAGCTCAAAACACGAAGGATGGGAAGATGGAACCTTCCACTATCACAAAACCCATGTTCTCCTCTTTGGGTAGTTGATCTCTCCTGAGCTAGGAAAAGCCATTTCCTGATAACTCTTATCAGAATAACGAGGGATGCCTAAAAACATGTGGTATCCATAATCCTCCAGCAAGAACATGTAGAGGAATGTTTAATAAACTTAACTGGAGGTAAAAATGTGAGAGAAAGTATGAGAAGGTAAGAGAGAGGGAAAGGATCTGACAGGTGAGAGAGAATGAGGGTGAAAGAGTGAGAGATCTTTGACTGCAAGTACAGAAGTGTGCAATCTGTACCTAAAAAATTTAATCTTCAAGTCTTAGTAGACAGTGTGATTTACATATTAAACTTACACTTAGATGTATTAAATATTTTATAATACAAGGTTTCTAGATTTCACTTTCCTTGGAAAACTAGCTTGAGAAGCCTAGGAAAATGCAAAGTTTCAAAGCATAAGGTCTTATGATTCACTAGCGAGTACATAGTGAGGTCTTTCTGCCTGGGAAGCGATTCTGGAACAGAGACTCCATAAAATTGCAATATATTACCTTCCATAGAGACCTTGGAGTATTTTCCAAACACAACCCATTATCCTCCTCAGAAATTAACTTACTAACTGGTATTCACGAGATTCTCTTCCCTTAGTTTCTAATCCCCGTAATAAATACCCTACTACATACTTTCTCCAAATTTAATAAAGACATTCAATAATAAATGATTGTTAAATGGTATCTAAGTACAATTTTTTTAATCTAACCAATGCCAAGATAAATATAATAATAACATACACCACTTACATGATAATTCAGGATTTGTCATTTTGCTGTGGTGAAGGTTCGTATTTTAGAGAATTACAGCCCTTTTGCACAAACAACTAGGATGGTTAAAATACCTGTTGGAGTCCTGACACGGAATCCAGTTCGCCTGAGGGTCCGGGACGTCCTCCAGATAAGGGAAAATGGTTTCCCTGGTAAATGTCCAACCATAAAGGGCATCTTCTGGAGTCACAATGATTTGAGCACCCTGTTCAAAAGACGTCAAATCAAAACGATTTCTCCACGTGTAACGTAGACAATCCAAAACGCCAATCTTCCACTGGCTCTCATGCCCCTCCCGTAAATTATGATTAGCAAAAAGAAAAGAATACCTGCTTTGCTGCCTGCTTAATCGCTCTCTCCAGAATATCTATATTCTTGTTCATGAGGAGCAAGGCATCGTCCTGAGAGACAGGTGTCACTGTTGTTTTTGGCAGTATGACGGCGTGTTCATAAACTGCAGCTATGAAAGTATCCAGGGCCCCAACATGCAGGATAATTACGGCAAAAACAGCCGCAGAGGTTCGAAAAGAGGAAGCAATCATAGCCAACGTCTAGTGATTTCTGAAAGTTAAAGTAACATTCATGTAATATTTATAGAGGGAAACATTTATGTAATGCATGCTTGCCAGCTACTGGGCTCTTATTTCATAATCTTATGAATGTTATGCTTGACCACTTTGAAGGAAAATAAAATTGCAGTTCAATGAACACAATCAAAAGGTATTGTAAGGACTATACAACATGTACCATTGATGAGATTTGATCTCAAATTTCAAAAAAGCAAATTCAAATATAGTACAATTGTCCTCTTTCATTAATAGAAGGAAAACAGTGACTAAATTAACTTCCACGTGAAAAATCATAATACAACAAACATTTCGTTTATTAAGTTACAAAAGCTAGGAAACAGTTTCTTTCTGTTGTATTGAATGATTTACATTAAGTTTATTTTTAGAAGAGGAGAAAAATTTTTAAATGTTTACTACTAGGAGAAGGCACTACAGAACAATATTAGGAACAAAATTCATCCAAATCCACGCTCCGACTTACCTGTTAAAGACAAAAACCGTGCACTCCCTGAAGCAAGCTTTCGAGTCTGGTTTGTTCACTGCTGCACCTTCAGTGCCCAGAGCCCTGATTCTTCAGGTGCTGCTTCTTGGTGTCTGGTCAGAGGAGAAATCAAGAACCTCTCCTGAGGGAGCCCCAACCCTCAGGGGACTGAGCCTCCTTACCCCCTCCCTCCCTCCCTCCCTCCCTCCCTCTCCCTCCCTCCTTCCTTCCTTCTTTCCTTCCTTCTTTTGGAAATAGATACAAGGGAAGGGGAGGTGTCTCGGGCTGGTGATCACAGAGATCGTTTCTGTTATAACCCAGATAAGACGTAACTTTCATTTTTGTTAGAGGCAAATAACCACATAAATGAGTCTCTAAAAAAACACGTACATTATGTGATCTCTGATAACCTCCTAGGACATCCATCTTCTCCCTTTCCCTGTCTCAATCCTACTGTGCAAGGGTTTCATTATTTTTTTAAAAAATCTGAGTTTCTTGGTAAAAGCCATTCAAATACTTTTAGACAGCATAGAAGAGTAGAAACATAAATACAATTCTTCTGTGTTTTGCCTTATACTAAGATAAAATTCTTGGTCAGGGTAAGGTCTAAGGACTGTAAATAAGCTCTTCTCATATTTTCTGCTTTGACCAGAACTTTTTATTAAAGAAATAACTTCTTACCTCTATAGAATAGAAAACTGAAAATAATTTCTAGAAAAATCGTCAAGTCCTTTAGTGGAAAACGTGAAGCAATAGATATTTTGTGAATTTTGGGCAGATTGTATAATAGATTATTATTATGTGATTATACTGTATAAATAGTTTGTATATTAGTATAGGTCATGTGTATAGAATCTATTTTTATATGGTAGATTATGAGTGTATTTAGGGTTCAGAGAGCATGTAACTCAAATGCCCACACTTTACAGGACAGAAATCTGAGGCATAGAGAGGCAGAGTGACTTGGAGCAGGTGTAGTACTTCTCATTCCTGATTCCAGAATCTTCCCCTGACACCCAAGATATCATGCATGTGTCTGTGCTCTGGTTTAATGTCTGCATCCAAGTGTCTGAACATTTGCATCTGTTAAGGAACCCAATTAAAAATGATCCCCTTAAGGACACCCCAGGTGGATCTGCTAAACCTGAATGAAGATTTGACACAGCCGATGCCCAGTGAAGACCCTTAAGCTCTTCCTCCTCTGCAAGTATAATTTGGATCATGATCTGCTTCCATGTGACTTAATCTCACCAATTAGCAACACTTCATTATCTCTCTTGCTTAGAAGGAGTCGGCTAAGCTGGTGAAGACAAGCTAATATCTTTACTTTTGAGGGTAGGGGCAGACACAATCACATCTGTCTTTCACATCTCAGTGTCCCCAAATTTCCTGGATGTTTTTCTCTCTTTGTGGCTATAAACGAGAGAAATGGTGTTAATTAGAGTCTTTTGGCTGGACGGGGAAGGGGCAAATGGCTTCTGATGTGAAGCCAAGAAGACCAAGCTCCCTTTTCTCTCTGCGCTATTTCAAAATTATTCGTAAAAATTGAGAATCTGAGTACAAAGGCAATTGCATGGAAGAGCCAGAAGTTAGTAAATGAAACAGCAACTTCAGTGTAGAAAGATCCTTAAGACATAAAGAAAAACACTTTTCAAACACTTCCCATAGCGGGAGCTGATCTTCTTTTAAAACTTCAGAAGTAGAAGACCCAATTCAGGACACAGAAGGTCGAGAATTTACATTTTCATGTTCATAAAGGTGACTGGTTTAGTAAGGTTTACCTTCTTCAGTTTAACTCAGTTATAAAATGACGTTACTTTGCCACAGGGAACATTGATTATAATTCACTGCTAACAGAGCCTACTTCTAACTTATCATTGTGTGATTAACAGACTTAGTTATAAGGGTGAAAAGTTAAAATCAATTCAAAATTAGATCAAAAAGTCACTTTAAAGAACAATCATAGCTCAAATACTTGCTTCTAATTGTGAATCTGATCATCTCGGAATAGTACTCAGTTGGGCCAGGTTTTAAGTGTGTAATAAGTAAGAAGAGTAGAAGTATACTTTCTCCTTTGCACCCACTTCTTGAACTCCCATTTCTCAGGTGATCATACCTGCTCTATCTCCTTCACAAGGTTATTGCGAGAGTCAAAGACACATGAAAGTTCTCTGTAAGGTTATAATGGGATGACAATAATTAACGAAAATGCATGACAATTTAGTAACGTAATCATGCTGACTGCTTAATCTCATCTAATTGTTAGGCCCACAGAACTACTACTATTCAATTAAACAAATCTAGTCTATTTGGGGTACTATGCTAGTGAACTGCTGGGGATGAAGTGGGGGACAGGGTACCTGGGCACCAACTCCTGGATCATGCCAAGCTGGGTATGGCAGATACACACCCGCGATGCAGTGGAGACACAGCAAAGACACCAACAAACACAGCCACAGGATGGTAAGGAGCAGCTCTGGGCTCTGACACACACTGAAGGACTTCCCAGTCTGGCCTCTTTCCAGATATGAAATGACAAGTCAGTGAGTTGAGCAATGAAGAGTTGGAAATAGCACACACAATTGTTGACAGCATTTCCTTACAGGCAGCAAGGATGACACATCAAAATAAGAAGAAAAACAGAAAAATCAGGCCCCTAAAACTATTTTCTCTTGCTACTATATACCAACAAAAGGATGATACTGTATCCAAAAAAAGTATTTAGTAGTGAAAAGCAATGTTTCTGTCCCTGTCCCCACTGGAATCTTGAACATGTCTTCACCAAGATTGTTTGACTCAGCCTCCTTGAAAGAGAATATCTGCTTGGGCAGAACCAGCCTGAACCTTAAGCACCTTTTGGTGCCAGTTCCTACCTAGGTGAGGCGCTCCTCTAGATGTAGACCTGGACAAGTGTTCAGCTCTTCAGACAGGTAAGGCAACTGAAACCAAGAGAAAATCCGAGCCTAATGAAATGCCATGTCCTGGCGTTCCCTACTGGATGGAAAGGGTTGTGCCACAGGAAGATGCCAAGAGTCAACTGTTTTAGACCCACAGCAACAGCAATTTCATGTGATTCAACCTACACTTCTCCTTTCTGCCCCAAGAAGTTTAGGACTGTGGGATGCTGAGCTGCAAAAGCCCCTTTGAACGGGTAGCATGCTCCCACACTGAGGGCCCCCACTTCTCAAAAGAAAAAAAGTAGCAAGCTCTCTTGATGATTTCATTCACAGATCATTAACTTAGTTCTGACACAACTCTGCCAAAAGTTCATAGCATTCACCAACAAGAACGTTTAAAAATTCTCCTGGTTGGTGTTAGAGACTGAATGTTCATGTCCCCCCAAATGTTGAAACCTAACCTTCAGTGTGATGCTCTCCAGAGGTGGGGCCTTTGGGAGGTGATTAGGTTGTGACAGTGGGGCCCTCAAGAATGGGATTCCTGAGCCAGCCCTGATGGCCTAGTGGTTAAAGATCAGCCTCACTGCTTTGGCAGTCCAGATTTGCTTCCCGCTCACAGAACCACACCATCCATCTGTCAGTTGCCATGCTGTGGTGGTGGCTCACACAGAAGAACTAGAATGACTTACAACTAAGATATACAACCACGCACTAGGGTTTTGGGGAAGAAAAGAAAAGAAAAATGAATGGGCTTCCTGCCCTTATAAAAGACCCTTGCCCCTTCCACCAAATGAGGACACAGTGAAAAGATGGCTGTCTATGAACCAGGAGACAGGTCCTCACTGGACATTGAATCTGCCAGCAACTTGATCTTGGATTTCCCAGCCTCCAAAACTGTGAGAAGTACACTTCTGCTGTTTAGAAGTCACCCATTCTATGGATTCTGTTACAGCAACACAAACAGACTAAAACAGTTGGATTCAAAGCCTTTGGTAAAGTAAGGATGATACCACAACTGAAATAAGTTCAAAGGCGCTGGATCAAAGTCACATGTTTCTTTACGTATGCAGTTGTAGAGACATGCATTTGAAAGCGTAAGATACAAAACTAAAACTGAAATTTCAGGTACTTACGGGGAAAAAAATGAACAGATAGGTTAAAAACAGACAAGTGTTAAGCTGTGGTACATTTACTGCTTTGTCGAGCAATGCGAGGGCATCTCGAGAATTCACCTTGTTCATTTTCAATGAGCAAGAAAGCAAAAACCATGTTCGAGACCCAAGGCAACTACTTACAGGTTCTGTCTGGGTGAAACCCTCCCCTCCCCTCATTCCACCTGCTTTCCTCTTTCCAAGGCTTCTGGCCCCTTCAGTCACCCCAAGCTCCTATTTCAGTTTCCTTTCTGGGTGGGTAGCAGCCGGCCAGGATTCTGCCCCTCAGGCCCCAGCAGAGGATGTATTTGTTTCATCCTAGCCTGGCAACTCTGACTTCTGGGGTCTTCTTTCAAGCAGTCGCAGACGCGAGGTAACACAGGCCAGATAGAATTACATGATTTCTACCGAACAATGACCAAATGGCCAGGAGAAGTAACAGAGCGGTAGAAGCTGGACATTTTCCATCCCTCAAGGCCTAAGTTGACTCTTCAATTCCTGTCATACTCTTTCTCTTCAGCACTTTATTCTTCTACTGTAACACAGATCCACTCTAGAACTTTCCTCCATAGAGATAACTACATCTGCATGTTGCATCTAATTACTGGTAACTCCCCTGGCATGACTTTTTTCCCACTGTGGTAATGAGTCATGATGGTGTCAGGCAATGGTTAAGGATATGGACCCAAAGCCAGAATGCCTGGGTTTCAACCACTTCCTCGCTGTGTGACCATGAACAAGTTATGTCCTCTTAGTGCCACAGCTTCCCTCAGCTGCAAAATGGTGACATTGTGTGCTGAATAATTTTTGCCATTATTATTATTGCTTCATGCCCACAAGATGGGGGCTCTGTTGTGAGGGCAGTGCCCAGTGCAGCTTTGACCCAGATCTTGAACTCTCTGGTCAGATGCCCACCTGTTCTTGGCCACTAACTTGTTAAAAGAATGCCAGTTAGTTCACATTCTCTAGTTCTCCTTGTTCTGTCTCTTTCCACAAAGTTGCTCACGTTTCTCCTCTTCTATGTCAACCTGACTTGAGTGGGTTCTCCTGGAATTATCAGCCTAACGTCCATTTCTGCTGGGTAACCCTGACGGCTTTTCCTCCAGCTGTTCCCTAGATTCCCCCTGGGATCACTGGCTCTCACTCTCTGCTTCACGCATCATTGCATTTTTTTAAACCTCACACACAGACAAGATAAACTTACCAAGAAACTGGATCCCTCATACATCGCTGTAGGGCATGTTGTGAAACAGCCCTGGCCACTCTGGGAAGCAGCTTGGCAGTTTCTTCACAAGCTAATCTCAGCCACGCCCCTCCCGGGTGACGCAGTGAGCACACCCTCCTGTTCCCTGCTCTGGAAGAGGACCATGGGACACTGTTGGTGAAGAATTTCTTTATGAGCTGTTTCTTCAGTTTCTTATTGGCTGGGCCATTAACCAAAGTGGCTATATGCAAAGACAGAGAAGAAAAGCTGATGTCTTACATTTATCTGCTTTGAACACCCCAAATCTGAGTCTTACGCCCCAACTCTGCTAAGTGGAATTCATTTATACGGAAGATCGGTTAATGCGCAGTATCTGTTTGGAAGTGCTCGCTCTTCTGAGGCCACTCACCAAGTCCTGAGAGCTGTGTTAGGACAAATTCACCAGCTACAGGAAGAAGAAGCTGATCAGATCTTCCTTTCTCACGCGGTTTTTTTCAATTCATAATGCTGTTTTATCCTCCGGACTGTTTCTTCTTTCAGAAAGTTTGCAGTGGCATGCATATAACCTGATGCCGCAGCTTCCTGACGGTGAGATGACAGCGTCACCTCCTCGTGCACATCCGTCCTTGTCCTCTCACTCCTCCTGTTGCAGATCTAGAGGCTGGGCCTAGCTCAGAAAGGGACTCCGCAACAATCAAGTGACTGCTCCTTCTCAGACGAGTAAACGGAAGAGGCAAAAGCAAACCGGCAATAGTGAGAAATGAAGGGGAAACCGCAGAGGACGTGAATGTAGCTGAAAGATCTGAAAGTATAAGAAGGAAAGGTGTTAGTGAAATGAAATGAAACATTTATCTACACTGCTTTTAATTCTCCTATCTGAATTCATCCAACAACTGATTTCATGGCTGTCACTTTTGAAATATATACTAATGTGATTTAACTGATGTGGTATTCAAATTTGTCTTGAATGACAAAAACTTTAAAAAGATAATAATGGTCCACTTTTTGTATTTATCATGCTATTGTTGACCATTGTCAACAAGAAAATCACTTTGAGTTGTTTATGTCAGTAGTGATGATGAAACCGCACTAAACTGGAAGTCATAAGTCATTACTGGACGCCACGCCCTCCCAGATTGTCTCCCGATAGGCACCACAGCAAATAAGTTGGGATTAGAGGCGGAGCTGTGGGTTTTCTGAGAGAAGCTAGTGCAAATATTTTAAGAGTTGCAAGTTGTTCCTAATGAAAGACTGAATAAACAGGCTTTAGTTCCATTTGTCCATACTTTAGGCAACATTTTATTTTTTCTGTCTAAACACGTTGTTTCTAAGCCTTACTCTCCTATGGGTTTATTTAATAAATTGAGGATATATGACAGCAATACCAAAGGAAAGACAGCTATCATAGCCCCTGGAGCATCCCCATTTGATACGATTGTTTGTAAATAAAAGATATCTGCTTCTTCACTTCTCATTTATTATTGCATTGAATGAAAATCAGTTGGCTATGTCAGCATTCATTGTCCACCTCTTTTGCCAGCTAGGTTTGAGAGGGTATATTTAACACATTTAAATCTTGGTATCTTAATAAGCAAGTAATAAAATATTTCATTAATATATGATATTTATTGTCCAAATCAAATTTCCTATGTAAAATAAATGGATTATTTAGGGAAAAAACTAATCAGGCAGCTACCATACACTGGAGCAGTTGTACTCCTGGGCATTTATCCCAGAGAAACGAAGACATATTCACACAAAAACCTGTACATGTTCATAGCAGATTTATTTGTTATTAGGATAAACTGGACCCAATCCAGATGTCCTTCAGTGGATGAAGAGTTAAGCTGTATATCCACGCCATGGAATACAACTCGGCAATATAAGGAAATGAACGATCAATACATGCAACAATGGGGATGGATCTCAAGAGCATTACGCTGAATGCAAAAAGCCGATCGCAAAAGGTAACACACTATGTGAGTCCATTTATGCAACATTCTTGAAATGACAAAACCAGAAATGGAGAACAGAGGAGTGGTTGCCAGATATTAAGGAGGGAGTGAGGGTTAGAGGGAAGTGGGTGTAGCAACATGGTCAACAGGAAGGAGGCGGATGTCTATCCCCCTCGACTCCACCAATATACCCTGCTTATGACAGCGTACTGCAGCGGTGCAAGATGTCACCATTGGGGAACCCGGGGAAAGAGAACGGAGGATCTCTGGGTATTATTTCTTACAACTGCATGTGAATCAACAATTATCTCAAAGTAAAAAAAGTTTAATTAAAAAAATTTGTGATTATTTGCCCTTTTTATTCTTCCTTTAGATTTATCTGTACATCATATATGTATAGGCTGCAATATGATCTTAACATAAAAGATACCTTTTACTTATTATTATTATATTCTACATCCAGTCTCATTTTTAAAAAAGGTGATTTTAAATTGGGCACCTTTGATACATGTAGAATAATATATAAAAATAAAAACACACACACAGATTTCCTTTGATAGTTTTGACCTACCTTTTGGTTTCACTGTTCAAAGTTCCTCTATCCTTTCTCATAATTTTAACTTTTTTTGGTCATTTGTTATAATACTTCAAAATCATAAAATGAGGAAGGGGCAAAGCTGGTTTCGTACAAAGCGTCTTTAAATACACTGGTATCCGCAGCACGTACCGACGGCAGAGCGCGTTGGGAAGGAGAACAAAGCCTGGAATCTCTGCGTTGACCTTAAACAGTCAACAGCGCTGGTAACGGGGATCAGCTGGCTGTCCTGAGCGACGGCCGCCGGGTGGGGGCGGTGCGCGCTCGCGGTGCTTTCGTAGCGGCCCCCGCGCGGCAGCAGCGGAAACTGCAGGTGTCCAGCGGCATCCTCGGCCCCTGGGCGGGGGACCGGCGCCCCGCGGGAGCCTGCACGGAGCAAGGAAAGGCGCTGGAGAGCGGCCAGGGCGATTTAACCAGGGCGATGGAGGCCTGGCCCCTTCTGCACCCACAGGGGTGCAGCGGACCGGGGTCACACTCCGTCCTGCTGCCGCTCTGGGAGTGGGAGTGGGGAAGGGGTCACAGGCCGCTGTGCGAGGTGTGCACTGGACCACGCTCTCCGGAGGTCTTGTGAACAAGGGAAGCATCGGGGGAGAGGGGATGAAGAGTTCATGGGATTTGTGAATACTCGATTTTAGCAATTTCTGCCAGTCTTCCTAAATGGTCATAGTTCCAGTTTTCTCCATCGTCCCCGACCTTGGTATTGTCATCCTTGTAATTTTTGTCCTTCTTCTGGCCTCAAAGGGCATCCCATCATGGTTTAATTTACCCCCTTCAGGATCTGTTTGGTTCCTAGTCTTCCACATCTCACTAAGAGGCACAGCGATCCACACATACCTTCAAGCCAAAAGCTGGAAGTCATCCTAAATGCCTCTCCTTCTCCCTCCACATCAGCAAGTCCTGTTGGTTCCACAACCAAACACAACCTTTTCTCTGCATTGCCACCACCACCTCCCTGGTCCAAACCATTCATGTCTCTCTCAGAATTTCTGAAGATCTCCCTACAACCCCGCTAATCTGCATCCCCAGTCACCGGCCGCCTGCAGACCAAACGACCTTCCTGAGATAGGAACGGAATTCTGGCATCCCCCACTAACAGGCTGCCTTCTCCACACACGCCACCATCTCATCTGACATGTCACACCCTTTTGCACATGCTGGGGACTGCTCAGCCCTCAGAATGACTGCCTCCTCCTCATTCTTCAGACCTCAGTTGAAAAATTCCCCCTCCATGGAGAGCCACGTCTACCTTAGGACCCCACACCCAATCAACCCCAGTCAGTTACTCTTTCTTATCACCATGTCTTTCCCTTCACACCATCTCTGTAAGATAATTAGAGATTATGGTATTTATTTACAATTTGTCTCTTCTACTGGAATAAAAGTTCCATAAAGGCAGAGATTGTTTATCCTGATCACAGCTAAAGCTAAAGCCCTAGCAGCAAGCACAGCGTCAGCTCAGAGAACGCATTCAATAAATATTTTTGAATTAATGAGAGATAAAATCATTTCTTCTATTTAAAAAATGGTAAATGTGGCTACTACACCATGTAAACGGACCAGGAGGGATGGGAGTTGCACAGTAGAGATTCACTCACTTCCAACAGCAGCACGGGTTTCCACGAAGTCAGAGCTCTCCTTCCTAACAGAGAGCAAGCTCCTGGGGGATGACTCGCTCTGCAAACGGGATATATCTACTAGGAGTATGTTTAAAAAAAAACAGATGGTAGAACCGAAACAGACACCAAGGGAAATGAATGAGGTTATACCAAGCATTGTTTATAAATCCAGATCATAATTCAAAGTATGTTACAAAAATGGAAGTGTTAAGAAATGTTATTCTTGTTGCTTTCCCGCAAACAAAATTCGTAGAAGAGCTGAGGGCCAGGGACTGCTCTAATTTTTGCATAGGAGGCTGGAATTTTGTCTTTTGAACCAGAATAAAAATCTCTTGATCAAAAAATCTTTTGAGAAAAGAGAAAGCACATCTTTTAAAAAAACTTATTTCATAGCAATTATTTTGTATATTTTGAATCACCTTTCTGTAATTTTTAAGCATATCAAATCTATTCATTTCTTTCCCTGTTAATAAGAAAAGTCACATTCACAGAATCAGTGCACGTCGAATAAAAAGTAAAGAGAGGAAGCAGAAGACCTAGAATCAGTAACATCTTCAAGGCCAAGTCTAGGCCCTTAAAAACACCAACGTTTGCTGATTTTCAAGTATTCTTCTCATACTTCATGTTTCAAATATGGCTAGTTCGGTAAAGCAGCTTTTCAGGACAACAGTAGGTGCAGCCCAACACAGGATCATCCAAAAATACATGAACACGTCCACGATCCTGGTGTGGGGTCCATGGAGTTTTGTGCGTAAAATTAAGAAAACCCTTCCAACTTTGATGTTCCAGGCCAGGAGTGTGCATCTCCCTCCCCTGTAGCAACCCGGGACTCTTAAGGCTGGCTTTCATCAGGCAGGAGAGCAGCTCGTTCCCCGTCTGTGCCAAGGATGTTTTGAAGTTTAGATCTACATCGAAGGAAAGAGGAGGAGAAACTCAATATTTCTCATCTTTAGAAAAAAACTCAGTCCCCTCATCTCTACCCAACTGTGTCCGTAAATGTGTCTACCAAGTGAGGAGGCTCAGAGTACCCAGAAATCTGCTGACGGGAAGAACAGATGGAAAATGGTGTTTCTTTTCCACTCCCACAAGCTGACTTTTCAAGGGTTTTAAAGCTCCCGAGCTGACCATACCTCCTCCTCCTGGAGTGCTCCAGTAGGTAAAACAAGCCCATCGCTAGGCCCTGTAACGCAATTAAAGGGACTGGTCAATCCCAGTTCTCCAAGTCAGGGTTCCCCATGAATATAAGGAAAATGAAAACAAAAGACTGGTGACTCACACTTGTCAGAGCCCACAGACCTTGCACAGCAGCTGCCCATTCAAAACCAATTTTCTCATACAGAAATCCACCCAGCGTCGGTCCCACAAAAGCACTAACAATGAAAGGAAGAAAAGTACTAAATAGTGTGAAAAAAAGAGTCATGTCCTAAAGGCTGCATGATCCCTCAGTCACAGGTCTTCATTAAATTGGAACATAAGTACTAAAGAAAACAGCCGAGTCCTGGACAGAGCATTGGGTATCAAAAAATAATTCCACCTGATAACGATGATGTTTACGATTTTTAACCAATCCTAAAATTATAACCGCTTCTGAAAAGTTGGTGCCTCATATGAAAATAAAAAATGACACACATTCAAAAGACTCTTTATATTATTCTCTCTTCTCTTCTCAGTATTTGTATTGAAAATAACTCATACATATTTATTGATGATATCTACATGGCCAGCATACATTTCACTTCTCTGGTACAGTAGAGAGTAAAAACATGAATAAACAAATGAATACATTTTTAAAGCTGTGACATGCTCCTGTTAAAGGAACTTTAAAAGATCACTTAAATAAGACAAAGTATATGGGACCATTTTGATCAGGTATTAAAACTGCCTGACCTTGGGGTCAGAGGGTGTGGGTTAGGACTCCAGCTCTGCCCTCAATGAATTACGTGCCTTCAGGCAATCGATCTGACCTCTTGGTGCCTCAATTTCTTCATCTGTAAAATGGGGATAGTATTTTCCATCTTGCAGGTGTGAATGACATTCTATGGCTACTCACCCAACTGACCACATTGCACTAATGAGACCAGACACAAGTCCCAGTGTGCTTAATCCTTCTTCAAACCCATTTTCACTGCAAAGAGAGATAAGAGCATATCCGTGATTAAAAGGAGACCCACGTGAAAAAAAAGGAATAGGGTGTGCTAGATACACTCAGATCAGCCAGCGATAATCTGGACAAACCAACCCACAAGAACACTCCATTTCTAAGATAAAAAGCTAATGCAATTGGAAGGAATTCTCAGTTATGTTTACTCCATGGTTTTCCAAAAATAATTTGATTGTATATATAGGATACCTTATTGAGAATCACGATCTATTTGCACTAAATGCTCATAAAAATATATAATTAATTAAGAAATTCTTAAAATGAGATGAACATGTAAAGAGAACAGTGGGCAACTTTTAGAAAATATGGAGGCAGCTCCTTGTTCCTCTGAGAATTGTTGAACTGACACAGCGTAGCCATCAATATTCTCCCTGCTCACGTGCCCTTCGTGTTCTTCATCATCGGGTGGATTAAACAAAGACTGATGGCCAAGTGACAAATGCCTGGTGTGATAGTGTGATTTATAATAAGAAATATAATTGGTTTTAGTTCCCATTTCTGGCAGAGCTCCTAAAACCTGTGGAATTTCCTAAGTGATGAAAGCAATAGAAAGCAGCGTTTGTTATGTTAATGAGGTGACTTTGGACCACCTCTCAGGATGGGGCTGGTAGCCAGGGGAACCAACCATGTGATTAGAGGGTTGGAACTTTCAGTCCCACTCACCCCAGCACCTCCAGGGAGGGGAGAGGGGCTGGAGGTTGAATCAATTGCCAATGGCCAATGACTTCATCAATCATGCCTATGTAATGAATCCTCCATAAAAACCCAAAAGGGCAGGGTTCAGAGAACTTCCAGGTTAGGGAAGCAGAATGCTTCCATGTGCTTCCCTATGCCACTGTGCCAGGCCCCAAACTCCACAGGGACAGAAGCTCCTTTCTTTGGGACCTTGCCCTATATATCTCTTCTTTAATATCCTTCGTAATAAACCAGTAATCAGTGAGTGAACTGGTTTCCTGAGTTCTGTGAGCTGCTCTAGCAAATTATCGAACCGAAGGAGGGGGTCGTGGGAACCTCTGATTTATAGCCCATTGTTCAGAAGCACAGGTAACAACTTGGGCTTGTGATTGGCATCTGAAGTGGAGGACAAAGTCTTGTGGGACTGAGCCCTCAACTGTGGGATATGATGCTATCTCTGGGTAAACAGTGTCAGAATTAAGTTGGATCACAGGACACCTGGCTGGTTTCAGAGAATTCCTTGGTGGTGTGGGGACACCCCATACATTGCTCTTGGTCCCGGGGTCAGGTCAGCCGGTCACTCTGTGTCCTTGTGTGGACCTTTCCCATGAGAGGCGAACAAAGCTGAGGGCTTTCCATTGTGCTCGGGCTTTTTAAAAGTATATCAGTACACAGCATAAACCAAGCCAAGCCTCTATCCACAACCTGTTTTACCCATTACTGTATTAATATTACTTCATATTATCATTGATATTATTGTATGATTGCTTACACTATTTATATCACAGTATTGTATGACATGAAATCTTGAAGGTTTAGTATTGTGGAAAAAAATACCCAACATCCCACAAAATTGAGAAATTCAGAAAAGCCTGTAATGTTCACTGCTATTCACAATACAGCTCTTCGAGCAAGGGAAGTGACTTACTATGCACAGTCGAGAATCTCGGGGAAAGTTGGAAATATACTCATTCCAGCAGAGATGCCGTTTATGACTGATACCAGCACCAGCAGCCAGAGCTGACTGCAAGAGAGTTTTGGGAAAAAAAACAACAACGTTAGCATTTTAAGAGACACAGAGCTCGGTGCCGAGGAGGGCAGGCCGGAGCCAGGGAAGCTCCCTCACAGATTACACAACTAGTCTGATCCCATTTCATTCAGTGACAGTGCCCTGGAGCTCCTTACATTTTGGGGGCAGAAAATCAATTCACCCTGCTAGCTCAATGTCTTGGGTCACACATATCCCATGTCTCGAGTCAACCTGCCTTCTTATCACCGTACAAAATCCTTTCAAAATTGGTGAAAATGCCAATCCTATCATGTCGACTTCAATTGCTTGGTTTGAAATTCAGTTGAGTGAAAAATGGCGAAGAAAGGAAGCAGCCAAGGAAGGGACAGGAAACTCATCTTTGCTCCCTGTCGGCACTGTGCCAGGTACCCAGCATCCCCCACCCACTGAACCCCTGCAGGAACTCTGGGAGGTAAGGACCGCTTAGAAATGGTTCAAGAAGACAATTTCATGATACAAACAAACTTTATTTAAGCAGGCAGTCTCCTTTCAGAGAACTGCAAAATGGGGTGAAAGGCTCCTGCTTTTGTGGGATAAAGCATAAAGAGCAGGAAGAGACAAATAGAAAATATCTGACTGGCTGGGGCCACACAGCCCACCTTGTTTGGGGTGAAAGGCCCAGGTTGGCCTGGCTTCTGGGGACTGGCTGACTGGATGGACTGAATTTCTGGCCAGGGGAGCAATTCAGGGACATGAGAATTAGCTAAGTTCCTATTGGCTGACGTGGAACCCCGGGCAGGAGCACCTCCAGCTTGGGCCTAGACAGTTATCTCGACAGCACCATTATTGGCTCTTTTTCGTAGATAAGAAAATCAAGGCTCTTGGAAGTTAAGTGATTTACCTAAGTTCAGATACCTAGTAAGTGGCGAAGCCAGAATGTAAACCCAAATCGGAGGGACTCTGAAATCGTTGCTCTTTCTGTATCATGCCTTATCCCAAAAGTACCTGAAAAGGTCTAAGAAACTCACTTTATTTTAGCAAATAAATTACATTAAACAAGCTTTAATGAGCAGCTGCTACATGCTAAGGATGATACAGAAACAAAAAAGATTTGGTCCCCATCTCAATGAGCTAGAAGAAGGAATAGAAAAAACAAAAATATACTCTAAGAACTATCAACTAAAGGTAGGTAGCGACAAATGCTATTTTTAAAATAAAGTACAAACAAACGTGCAACTGAAACACAAAGACAGCATAAGCATTGTTCTCGCTTGATACAGAGTCCACGCAGTCCTGTTTGCTTGTACCACTGCTAGCTCCCAGTAAGGTGAAACACCGTCAGTCTAACAAACAATTCAATATAGTCCCAAATCAAGATAATTATTTAAATAATAAGGTTCAAAATATCAGCATTACACTAAAATATTTTGAAATAATTCCTAATGTGATTTGGCCAAAAATACAGAAGAAGAAGAAGAAGAAAAATTACCTTTTAATGTGCAAGACTGGGACAGGTCCTAAGAGCATGTAGCATCCCGCTGTGATTAAGCTTCCAAAAACCAGAAGCCATTTTCTTAGATGCTGGGAAAAAGAAAGAGAGCCCAAAAAACCTCTTTGGTAGGTAAAGAATAAAGACCTTCCATAACCAAAGAATAGAAAAAGTCATTGAAGAACACAAGTCATGCTATGCAAAAATTCAAACACATTAAAGACAACAGAACTTTACATTTAAGAGAAAATAGGTAGATGGTAGACACAAAAGCAAGGACGATCTACCCCAAGATAGGGAGTGGGCAAAGGACCAGGGTTCTTGGAAAGTGCTTGCACAGCAGGCTTCGCACACCGTGAACTAGTCCAAATACGAGAATTTAAAAAGCAGCCACCACAAGGAAACACCCAGTAGGTATCCACCACCCAGTAGGTACAACACCTAGAAAACTCACATTATTTAAAAAGTACTCAATAAAGCGACTCCTTATAAACTACTTGAATGCAGGCTAAACGTTAACAGGGGTACAGCAGCTGCTCAGTTATATAAGACTTTGTCTTAAAACCCAGCTCCAAACACTGTTTACAACACTTGGTTTTTGTCCCCTGGATGATTAAGTAATCTCCACGTAATTTAGGTCTTGACGAATATATATGCACATCTAATGAAGAGAGGAAATGCAAAACTAAACACTAAAGCCAAAGAAGCTTGAGATTTGGCTGACAGGACAAGTTCTGTATCCTACTCGTCTGGACGGAATGGTTTAGACCCAGTTAGAGGAGAATAGAAGGTATTTTTTTGTCAGGGTGGCTATAGGATAACCAATACGTATTTACGTATATAGGATATATACGTATATCCTATATAATATATAGGATATAATATAGGATAATCAATAGGATAACCAATACATATTTACGCGGCCAATCCTTTCACTCCCACAGAAAAACTAAGTTATCTCCTCTCAGTTTGGTCAAGTCCTAATGACCTCTGGGACTCTGCCCTAATTATTAAGGTTAACTGATTTTTTTGTATGAAGGGAGCTTTTTTCCTTTAGAGAGTCTAATCCAATAGTTTTTCAACAGTTTTAGCACAAGATTCCTCTTTTCCCAGATGAGGTAGATAAAAGTGCATTTGCTCAGGGTGATGGCAGGTTGGCAGACACTGGAATCTCTGCATCAGCTCAAAAAATGGAATATATTAGAACTTAAATGCTCTCCCCTCAAAAAAGATAAACCTGTGAGGTGATGGATGTGTTAATTAAGTAGACGGAGGGAGTCCTTTCACAACATATACATATACCAAATCACCTTGATGTACATTTTAAATATCTTACAATTTTGTCCACTGTACCTCAATAAAGCTGAAATTTAAAAAATAAGTGAAAATGTCAACTTTAATCAATGGTCCTCTGGAGTTCCAGAGGTACAGTGGGAAACCACTGGTCTAAACATACAAAGGCAGTTCTTAAATATAAATTAAGTGTGCCTACCGGCATTTTATCGCTCAGGAGACCAAAGAGTGGTGAAGAAATGGTGTAGGATAGAGCCAAACCCAGGAATACCAGTCCCACATATCCAGCTGGCAAATTAAACTGTAAAAGAAACCTTGTATTAAAGTTACATGGTTAAGTCATTTTTTAAATAAACATCTATTTTTGTCTACCATTTCTTCAGCTTTTATCTACCATGAGTGCTCTAATGACACTCAGCATCCTTCCTAAGTTTTGCCTTACTTTTGTAAATGGATTACTTTTTCTCTATGCTGAAAAGAATCTAAGCAGAGGTCAGAAGCCCTGGATTTTTTGCTTTGTGGCATTTGACATTAAACATAATTTTGCTTCTATGAAGCATAACATTTTTATTTGTAAACCAGTGTTTCACAAACTCTAGTGTGCATAAAAATTACCTAGAGAACTTGTTAAAGAGTTTCTTGGACCCCAGCCCTAGAACTTCTGATTCAAAAAGACTGGGATGGGGCCTGAGAATCTGCATTGCTAACAAGCAACCAGATGATGCTGAGTGTCCACAGATGGAATGCACTGATACAAAAAACACTCATGATATACACTGTCTATTCTATCCATCTCCAGGGATATTAATGTATAATTAAAGAATTTGAAGGTACGGCACATTTGAAAATGCTTTTAAAACAGTAAGCTCCCATATAACTCTGATACTCTCACTATTGACAACATGATATAAATGCCTTTTTTTGGTTATCTGAGTTCTCATTTTCCTTAATTTCCTTAATTAATTTTCTTAATTACAACCTTGGGATTTATGTATGAGCCAGTACAGGTTTTAACACTTTTTATGACAAATGCTAACTCATGATAAAAATTGGTCCTTTAAAGATGGAAGCAACATAGAAAAGTCAGAAATCTCTTCTCACTGTCCCACTGGGGGCAGACGGGGTGGAGCCCTCTCACCTAAGAGGATGGCAACAAATGACTGGCCAGCAAATTGCCATCCAAACAACTGATAAGAAGTCAAGAGAAGGGCAACAGGATACAAAATTTTAATAGAAAAACAGGAAAATACATCATAAAGATTTCCTACAAGATAGACAAGAGCAACTCGGGTTTACCAGAGATTGCTTACAAACTTTTTTCATTGTTTAGACACAACTTCTTAAGAGGACAGAAAAATGACTCTTAAAGAGTCACACTGTTGATGTGAATGGAATGTGTCACCATAAACTCAAAGTGTTTTTCTCCTGTGTCACCTCAGGGCTGCTCAGTGCTTAAGCGTAATATGACATTATTCTCTAAACCTTGGGCCAGGCACTGAAATTGCAGCCCCCCAGTTTATCTTTTTGCGTATTTCACATACCGAAAACTGCCTTTAGAGACTTCAAGGGGTTGCATTTCTGGGAAGTGCGCTTTTCAAATTCCACTGCCTCACACAAAGTGAGTATGGGCTACAGTTAGTAGACTTCTGCCCTTATAGACACAACTTAATTCTTCAATATAATTAACTACCAGGCTTGGAAATACACTTTATTGTATTTTTAATCATCTTTTTTTCAAAAATATCTAAGAACAAATTTCTATGACAGCAAACTTTTAGAATTCAGTCTTTTTCAGCACTAAAAAAAATGAAGAAGGACTCTTGGTTCCTCTCTCCCATCTCAGATTGATGTAGTCTGTAGTCATTCAATCATATGTAATAGTGTGAAAGGGAGTAGACCCATAGGAGACGTGTTAGAGAAGAAGGAGCCCCTGAGGACCCCACATGCCTCACTGGAAAGCAGACAAACAGAGGAAACTGTCCTTGCACTTAGTGAAAGGTTTCTTTCGTTTACACTGAACAGACCTGTAGTTACAGGGACGTCACAGAGGCCACCTGGGCGTACAGTTCTCATTCTGCCTCCTCCTTGCAGCCACTCGGAGGCCTTTCCACAAAGCAGGGCCCGAGAGAAGCAATTACGTCCACCTGCTACAAGGCAGAACTTGCCAACCAGCCTACTCACCTTCTCCACAACAAAGAGAGACAGAGTGGGCTCGAGGAAGCCAAAGCACGAGCTGAGCGCGTTGATGACAAAGGCTATGAGGGCGACCTTGGGCGAAGTGACGAGCTTCCAGAACGAGTGCTTACCTGGAGCAGACTCTTTGGGGTAAAAACGAAAGAAGAAATGAAAGTAATTAAAATCATGTAACCTTATCTTTTGACCTATTTTGAAAAGTAACATTAGTAAGGTCATCTTTATCTGGCAATCAAAATAACGGTACCTCTGAGTTTGCCTAAAATGGCATACTATCTGTGTTTGCATATAAGTTATTTAAACCTAGAGGCCACATTCAATTTTCTTGAAAATAATTTCTCAAATTCACAAAGAATTGACTGGAATCAGAGAACGAGGAGAACGGGTCTAGGTTATAGGTTAAGACCTGCCCCAGATGGGACAGAGAACACACAAAGTTTAATTCAGTGCATGGGAGGGGCCAGACGCTTTATCAAGGAACAATGTGTGTGTGCTGAGGAGGAATCTGAGTTAATAGAAGGACACAAGACAACTTTTTTCTGTTGGCAAAGAAACACTGGGCTGGAAGGGTGCTCCCGAATCACGCATAGATTACATTTGGCATTCAAGGTCCATCGAGCACAACCTCACTTCCCCTACTCCCCACGAAGGAGCCCACCTTCTTCACTGCTCCCAGCACCAGGCACAGATGCCTCCAAGCCTCCAGCCAAACCCTATGAGCCCTTTCCTTTTCGCCTGCTAATTTTTCAAGTTCTATTCACTCTGTAAGGTCTGGCTCTGGCCCTAATTATTTCACAAATTTTACCCTTCTCTGGTTTCCTACTGCACATCTAGTCTATACTGTATAATTTAGTACCTGAACTATATTTTGTTTTACATGGTTTAGTATTGTTTGGTGACTTTCCTACCTTCCAATTAATTACCTGAACAAAATCTTTGCTGAGGCAGACACCATGCAAAATGCAGGGCAGATGAAGGCAAGGAAACCAGCCCAGACCTTGTCCTCATGGAGAAGTGACAGTAAGGAGGGCGGCGAGCTAGGAGGGAGCATAGGAGAGGGCTGCCTTACAAACACAGGGAGAGCTGTATAGAAAAGCCTCTCCAAAAGTAATAATATCTCAGTTGGTGCCTAAAGGATGAGCTTGGGATGAGCTTGAGTTGAACAAGCAAAGGAGGAGGAAAGACTCACCCGGGCATATTATCCCAGGAATGGCACATCCCAAGACTCAAGAGTAAGGAAGAGTGTTTGAGGAAATGAAAGAAGAGAAGCAAAGTTGGAGGATGGAGATCAGAGTAGGAGGCACCTGTGTAGTGGGAAGAGCTCAGACTGCAGAAGAATGTAGTGATACAATTATGCAGGATTTTGTAAAATATGCTAAGAAGCCTGAGAAATCACCAGGGATTTCAAGCAAGGAGTGAGAATCTGATTTATGGCTTAAAGAGCCCTCTCTGTGGCCTTGTGGAGAATGGAGATGGGGGACCAGTTATGAGGCTGATGCAGAGATGCTATTGGTTTGGATGAGGACGCTCTTTGAGGGCAGGACCAGGACTCACATATCCTCATTTCTCCAATAGCACCCACACGGTTCATTCCTCAATAAAGGCTTGGTGAATAAAGCTCCAGGATGGAGCAAAATACAAAAAAGCACAGAGTAGTTCAACTATTTTGAGTGCTACATTAAGACCTTGTCAGGATACGAAGGGTGAAGTTAAATTATGGTGAACCAGTGGTGAACCAAATCTGAGCACAGCCCAGAACGCTCAACTACAGACACAGGAATTGTCTGGCGGGCACTGCATAGTGGGATGTTTATGACCCAAAATTAAGTATTTGCTAGCTCCAGAAGTCAGAAAGAATTTATGATGTACAGAAATCTATATAAACTTGTTGCCTACAGCAACATTTCTGAAAAGAGAATCAGTTCTTTCAGGGTGCTCTAAAAATCTATTATTGATTATATAAAATAAAAGTGGGTATATGTTAAGTTGGTCTCCTACAAAGGCATAAAAATACTTAAATTTAAAATTCTTTTCCTTTTTTTTTTTTTTGGAAGATTAGCCCGGAGCTAACTACTGCCAGTCCTCCTCTTTTTTGCTAAGGAAGCCTGGCCCTGAGCTAACATCTGTGCCCATCTTCCTCTACTTTATATGTGGGACCCCTACCACAGCATGGCGTGCCAAGCCATGCCATGTCCACACCCAGGATCCAAACTGGTGAACCCCGGGCCCCGAGAAGCAGAACGTGTGAACTTAACTGCTGCACCACTGGGCCAGCCCTAAGATTCTTAAAATGAGTAATAAATGTGGGCTTACCATAATTAGGTAAAATACACATGTTGAGAGGAACCATCAGCAGAAGTGCGCATCCCAGAAAAATAAAAGGCATCTCGTAGCCAAAGGATTGATACAAGAAGCCACCTAATGGAGGCCCGAGCACTAGTCCCAGTCCAGAGAAAATCTCAAGACTCCCCTAAAAGTGAGGGAAAAAGGAAAATTGAGTTAATATATTTTAATTAAAGAATTCACAAGTGCGGATTTAATGAGCACTATCTGAAAAAAAATTCTATGCTCTTCACAATTTACACACAAACCCAAGAGAGACCAAAAATTTAAATATACTTATTAAAATCACGCAAGTACTAGAAAAATAAAATATGGGAATTTTTTTGTTTTTTAATCCTTAGGGTGGGAAAGATTTTCTAATTATGACATAAAAACTCAGATGACACAAAAGAAAAGATTGATAAATCTGATTACATGAAAATAGGAAAAACTACAGATGGCAAAACATATCAAAAGACAAATGAAGAAGAGAGAAAAATACTGACAAAGGACTAATTTCCCAAACATATCAAAAGAGCTACTGCTAATCATTGAGGAAAAAAATGAAAACAACCCAACAGGAAAATGGGCGAATGCCATACACAGACGTGACACATAAAATGAAACACGAATTGCTCTTAAGCTTGTAAACAAAAGCTCACTTTCACTGTTTTTTTTTTAAAGATTGGCCCTGAGTTAACATCTGTTGCCAATCTTTCTTCTTCTTCTTCTTCTTCTTCTTCTTCTTCTTCTTCTTCTTCTTCTTCTTCTTCTCCCCAAAGCCCCCGGTGCATAGTTGTATATTCTAGTTGTGGTCCTCCCAGCTGTGCTATGTGGGATGCCTCCTCAGCATGGCCTGATGAGCGGTACCATGTCCACACCCAGGATCTGAACCTGCAAAACCCTGGGCCGCCAAAGTGGAGCATGTGAACTTAACCACTGGGCACCGGGGCCGGCCCCTCACCCTTGCTTTTAAAAGAAACGAACATCTACACCACAGGACACTAATGTCTCCCTATTACCTATCAAACATTCCGTATGCGCAGGAATGTGAGGAAGGCAGCAACCTGGTACATGGCAGGTGGTGAACAGGGGAGGGCCACTCAGTGTATTCGTTAATGTTGCAAACGCACATGCTCTGACCCAGAATGCCACTTCTGGGAATTTAACTTACACGTATAGCTATAAAGATGTGACTTGGTCTATATTCAAGCTTATCCATTGCAACTCTGTTTGCAATAGCAAAAGATGTATACAATCTAAACATTCGCCAACCATGTAAATAAATTAGGTTACACCCACATAGTGAAGTACTATGTAGCCATTAAAGAGAAGCAAAAAGTAAGGAACTCTTCATGCATGGTATAGGAAGAACTCCAGAATGATTTTATTGTCAGTGTAACCAGCAAGGTTCTGAACAGTGTATTGAGGGTGCTATTATTTGTGCAAAGAAAATAAGAGGGAAGTAATCATGCTGTCTCTCAGTGAAAGTGCATGTGTGTGTGTGTGTGTGTGTGTGTGTATACATACATACATGGAATCACTCTGGAAGAACCCTGTAACATCTGTTGCCTTCTGGGAGGGTGATGGAGGGCTGGGTGCCTGGACATCAGTGATGTCCATGAAGGCTGAGGAATGGTAATATATAGAATATGCTCACTACATAAATGAATATATATATTTCCTTTTGTACCTTTTGAATTTTGTACCATTTAAAATTTTTTCGGTTAATTAAAGTGAAAATAAACAAATTTCAATTGTTATGGAAAAAATAGTTTCCTACTGCAGAACTATTAGAGAAATTGACTATTTTATTTATTTTTAATTAATTAAATCTTTTGCTTTTTATGGTGAGAAAGATTGGCCCTGAGCTAACACCTGTTGCCAATCTTCCTCTTTTATTTTCTCCCCAAAACCCCCGTATATAGTTGTATATCCTAGTTGGAAATTGCTCCAGTTCTTCTATGTGGAATGCCACCACAGCATGGCTTGATGAGCGGTGTGTAGGTCCACGCCTGGGATCCGAATCGGCAAACTCCAGGCCACCAAAGTGGAACGTGCAAACCTAACCAATTAGCCCCAAAATTGACCATTTTCAATCAGTCTAGTTTTTAGAGGCTTTCAACAGAGACCCATGGCTTGCAACGTGACATCCTCAGACCTCCCCCGAGGACACAAAAGTAGCCCATTAATAACTTCAAATGTCTCGTAAAGGACGGAGGAATTCTATATTTAATCACAGTCAGGCCAGCCTGATCAACTACCAGGTTAGGTGTGTTTGCTTTGGGCTACAATTTAATATGGAAACTTGGCATGTAAAACTGGTTTCCTCTGCTGATCAGAAAACCCAATTTTCTGGATTTCTTGGGCAGCACTTTCCAGAGTGTTTCACAGAACCCCAGCTCATTAGAAGTCAAGAAGTAGTTCCATAGTCAGATTGAGTTGTGGAACATTAAATAGAGTATCTCTTCTACAGAACTGCTCCGAGCCTTAAAACCCTAATGGGAACTGGATGTCTGTCTCTAAGTTGGAGGACAGCACATCCACACACCAAACATGTTTACCCACCAAACCTTGTTTTACAGAACATGTCAACAGACTGGTATTTTTCTAAACCCTTTGAGAAATGTAACCAGTAAACACAATGGCCACCACTGTATGCCAAATGGCCATAGAACTTAAAATGAGCCTATCCAGCCATATACGCATGCTTGATAGAAAGTGGGAAGAACTAACAATTTACACAGCAAATAGTTTATTTGGTGGTTAAAACGTTCAAACTGTAGTGTTAATATGGGTAAATGAGGGAGTCCTTGGTAGCAAGCTGATTAGACCCTGAGGTTTCAAGGACCTTTATATGCTTGGAGGTGGCATTTGGTCTGATATGTAGACCACGGGTCTTTCAGGGATACATGGGTCCAGAGAAGAGAGCTGTGGGAAAGCCCGCCTGGGGTCGGGGAGGCAGCAGCCCAGAGCTGGGACTGGAATCTGGCCTGTCACTAATACCAGGTGTCTAGGCTTACATGAGAGTGCACCTCACTCCGATGCTACCAGGTTCTGCCTCAGACCGACAGCACAGAGGCACCTACAGACTTTAAGATGACCTCTCAGATCCCTTCTCTGACTCTGGGAGGAATGCGGGAAGCACTCTAGTATAAATGGAGTGTTTGGCCATGAGAGATAACTCTTTTCTAAGGCAGAGGAATGCTTCAGGCAGCCCAGTCACAATCTAGGCTATGGAGAGATAGCAAAATACTGCTAGGGAGATTTTTTTTTTTTTAAAAAGTAGTAAAAAGAACATTTGTATTGGACCACATTTACTGCCCATGCAGGCATTCCAAGGCCAGGACAAGACCTGAGTCAGGCCACTGGTACATTTATGGACAGCCTGCTGCTAGAAGTAGAAATTGGGGTAAAACATAACAAAAACACAGAGAGGAGGAAAAAGCAGGTCTAGAAACATGCGCCCCAGCTTTAACATGAAAACCAAACTAATTTCTCAGCCTAAACTAAAAGGAAACTAGGAAAAATGTGTAAGATACATACCATTACTGTAGCCACATGATTTGGAAAGGCCTTTGCGAGGACAGAAGATGACGCGGTTATTGCGGCCGCAAAGCTTATTGCATCTGTTACTCTCACTAGAAAACACATAGCAATAAATATTGGTCCTTCTGGAACTTGGTCCAACACACTAAAAAAGAATAAGACAATTTGCAAATGCCAAGTTGGTTTTTATTTTCTTCTTTTTAATTCTACTCACAGAAAAGAGCAGTACCTCACCCACGGTTATTAAAATAAATCTCTTTAGATTACAAATGTTTTGAAAGTTGCTTTGTTACACTTTCACTGGAAGAAAATTACCCTTTTTGTGTAACAATTTGAGTCATAATGACAGCCTTAGTTGTGTGTTTCTGCTGACGTAATTGTTCCCCGAAAGGATCATGCTACATGGGCCTTTTGAAATACGTAGAATCTCTCTGACAAGAACCTACACAGAAGACTTCCTGGTTTCAGGTCTCCCCCATGGTGGGGCTCAACTTTCAAAAAAAGAATGAATGCAGAAAATAGAAGCCCCCCCGACCCCACAAAAAAAACAAGAAAGAAAGAAACCTTACCATACTCTTCTCATTTCCCTACGTCCCCAGGAACTTGTGTCAGCTCTTCCATGTCGTTTGCCACTATGCTGCTGGCTGAAGGACTCTAAACTTAAGAACTCCCATAGCTATTTCACCTCTGGCATTTATTTTCCCTTTTTCTGGAAACTGCAATGAGGGGAACCATTCTGCTCCCAAGCTCAGAAGTGAACACGGGACTCAGGCCTGGCCAATCAGAGTCTTCTCACCCTCAGCTACAGTGACCTTGATGCAGGAATGCGTCATCAACAAAGATCAGGCCAGTGGGGCTCCCTCCTGTGACTCTACTAGAAGCTATTAGGAAAGAGGCTTTCTCCTCCCACAGGAGCTGCTGGGGACATGCTGCCACCTCAAGGGGAGAGTTTATCCAAGAACAAAGCACGAGAAGAGGAAGGCAAAACCAGGAGCTTGAGAAACACTTCTGAAGACATGATTGTAATATCTGTATCCTGATGTTCTTCCGCTGATTCTTTAGGGAAGACGTTTACTTTTTTGCTTAAGCCAAAAAGCTCCTGTGACTCGGAAAAGTGAGTTAAGTTTCTGTCACTCACAGTCCCAGGAGTCCTAACGAATAGATTTAGTAGCCAGCTCATAGGTGATCCGCCACAGGACTCTTTCCTTAAGATCAACGTCACTCATCCTGCTCTCGACATCACCCAACTCCCTTTGCCATGAGTCGCATGCCAGGCACTCAACAGACAATCAACGGTACTGACTGATTTAAAGAATCCATTAACAAGTTAAACTGAAGATAGATTATGAAATCTGTTCAAGCTCCCAAACACATCAGAAGGTGACTTACCCAAAGAGAATTGTAACTCCTCCTGAGACAAACATTCCTGCTACAAACATAAACTTTGCTCCAACATGTACAAGCTATAATAAATGTCAAAGAAGAGTGGTAAATTGATGACGGCCACAAGTCTATCATGACAGAAACAAATCCACTGTATCAGGAAATATAAGGTTTGGGGAAGATACATACACTTAATACAATATAATAATGCCTTAGTAGGATGAAAACATACATTTCTTACAAACATGGAAGAAGTTATAAAATCAATCAATCCTAAGAATAGAACCGTCAACAGTGGCACAAGTCATAAAATATAATGATGCCTATTTCTGTATCAATGACAGTTCTAGACTAGTAAATTAGATGATTCATTACACAATTTTTAAAAATTAAAATGTGCACATGAACTTTAATACTTACGTATTTTCCAAATACCAAAGATGCCACCAACTCAAACAAAGCATAACATCCAAAGATCATACCAATAACTGTATTGCTGGCTCCTTTCTTTTCTGCCTTTAAAGAAATAGAAAAGGAAACAAAGTTTCAAACACAAATTTTCCAATGTGGAAAAATGGAGCTATTAGATCACAGCATCATCTTCTTCTAAGCTTTATCTGTGTAGCAATTGCAGAGATTATTATTTTTAAATAAACAGGGTGGAGAAGAGAAAATATACTAGTTTTTGACATGAAAATAATTCACTCACCATGCCTATAAAGAATTGTTAGCTTTACGATCTTGAGAAAGAAAAACAAAATTGGAGGCATCATGCTTCCTAATTTCAAAAATAAATTACAAAACTACAGTAATTAAAACAGTATGGTACTGGCATAAAGACAGACATATAGACCAATGGAACAGAATAGACAGCCCAGAAATAAACCTACACACATATGGTCAGTTGATCTTCCACAAGGGTTCCAAGGACACACAATGGGGCAAAGACAGTGCCTTCAACAAATGGTGTTGAGAAAACTGGATATCTACATGCAGAAGAATGAAACTAAATCCCTGTATCTTACACTATACACAAAATCAACTCAAATGAATTAAAGACTTAAACATAAGACCTGAAATTGTTAAACTCCTCAAAGAAAAAATAGGGGGATAACTTCATGACATTGGTCTTAGTAAAGATTTCCTGGATTTTATACCAAAAGCACAGGCAACAAAAGCAAAAGTAGACACATGGGACTAAACCAAACTAACAAGCTTCTGCACAGAACAGGAAACCATCAACAGAGTGAAAAGGCAACCTACAGAATGGGAGAGAATATTTGCAAACCATCTGTTAGACAAGGGGTTAATATCCAAAATATGTAAGAATCTTCTATGATTCACAAGCAAAAAAACAAAGAACCTGATTAAAAAGTGGGCAAAGGACTTGAACAGACATTTCTCCAAAGAAGACATACAAATGGCACCAGGCATACGAAAAGGTGCTCAAGATCACTAATCAACAGGGAAATGGAGATCAAACTCACAGTATCATCTCTCATCTGTTAGGACAGCTATTATTAAAAAAATAAAAGATAACAAGTGTTGGTGAGGATGTGGAGAAATTGGAACCCTTCTACACTGTGGGTGGGGATGTCGAATGGTGCAACCACTACAGAAACCAGTATGAAGAGTCCCCAAAACATTAAAAATAGGGCCACCATGTAATCTAGCAATCTAATTTCTGAGTACATATCCAAAAGAATTGAAAGCATGGTCTCAAAGAGACATTTGCACCCCCATGTTCACCGCAGAATTATTCACAATGGCCAAGATCTAGAAACAACCCAAATGTCCATCGACAGATGAGTGGATAAAGAAAATATGGTATATGCATACAGTGGAATATTATTCAGCCTTAAAAAAGAAGGGAATCCTGGCAATTGCAACAACATGGATGAACCTTGAGAAAATTATGCTAAGTGAAATGAGCTAGTCACAGGAGAACAAATACTGCATAATTCCACTTATATGAGGTATCTAAAATGCACAAACTTACAGAAGCAGAGGGTAGAATGGTGGTTGTCAGAGGCTTCAGGGAGAAGTAAGTGGGGAACTATTGCTCATTGGGTATAAACTGTCTGTTATGCAAGATAACCTCATGTTGTATTTTTACCACACACACACACAAACCCACAAAGAACACAAGGGAATTTTTGGAGGCGATGGATATTTTTATCATCTTGATTGTGGTGATGACATTACAGATGTATGCATATGTCCAAACTCACAAGACAGATATATTAAATGTGGGGTTGGAAATTGAGTTAATGACTGACCCTGCCTACAGGATGAAGCCTCTATAAAAATCCCTAAAGTACAGGGTTTGGCGGGCTCTGGGGTGGATGAACACATGGAGGTGCTGGGAGAGTGGTGCACCCAGAGAGGGCATGGAAGCTCCACACCCCTGCCCACATACCTGGCCCTACACAGCTCTTCCATCTGGATGTCTACTATACCCTTTATCATATCCTCTTATAATAAACCAGTAAGCATTAAGTAAGTGTTGCCCTGAGTTCTGTGAGCCACTCTAGCAAATAATTGAAGCCAAGGTGGCGGGGGGAGGGGGAAGGTCATGGGAACCTCAGATTTGTAGACGAGTCAGACAGAAGTTGTGGGTAACCTGGAGACCTCCTACATGTGACTGGCATCTGACGTGGGGGGCAGTCTCACGGAACTGAGCCCTTAACCTGTGGGGTCTGTGCTAAGTCCCGTTACTGTCAGAACTGAACTGAATTGTAGGACACACAGCAGGTGTCACAGAGAATTGTTTGGTGTGGGTAAACCCTCCCCACACACACACTTCTGGTGACAGAAGTGTTGTGAGTGTGATAGCGTGAGAATAAAGGAGAAACACACAGGAGGAAGAGTGAGTTTTTTCTACTCAGTATCACATTGAGTTATAGGATCCAATCCCACTAAAAACGAAAACACTTTGCCAGCCAAAAACTCAGGAACAGGAAGCTCCCTGAGCTGGCACGTCAGTCATACTATGGCCCATTCAGTCAGGTTCTCTGTTTTTGACATCAGTACCAACCACCTGACGAATTGGAGAAGACCGAGTTTTCCTTGCTGACATCAACAGCACAGATGAAGGATGCCCTCCCCTCAGACATTCCACATTCTCCTGAAACGCCTGGTTTATCATCCATCAAGCATATCTACTAATGTTATAGCCTATTCTATCAGTGAGTCTTCAATTTGCTCCAGATGATATATTATTTATTCTACATCAACTTCTTTTGAACTTCAAATGCTACTATTAGTTGTGATGTACAACTGAATTCCTGTACAAAGGTACAGAAAAAAAAAACAAGTTTGAAAAACTGTTTTAAACCCTGGAAATATAGTAGATCCTACATCAAGTTCTAGCTGTAGCCACCTCAGGAGTTAAAATATGAGTTTAATTTCTTTAAGAGAGGATTGGCCAATTGCCATACTATGAAGCACAAAGCCTGAAACACACGATTCCCTGTCATCTCAGGCAGTCACCAGTCATTTATCGAGCAGCTTCTGGGCATCAGGCATTGCACCCAGGAACCAGCAACGAATATTTATGGTCAGAAGATTCGATTTAGAGTCATCTTTTGCCAGAGCCTCAGGTCTTTCACCAATAACTTTACTCAATACAGAAGTGCGTGTGTGCCCACACCCTCCTACACCCTCAAAATCCATTCTCTACAACAGCCATAATTGAATTTCTTTACCTTTTCTCCCTAACTACAGTTTTAAGACAAAAATTTACTCCACTGCTTCCCGTGTAAAGTTACTATCATCATTCCATCCTTGTCTTTTTGAGAAATGTTCTTTTCATGTCAGACTGTGTCTTTTTAAATAATAAACTCGACATTTCTCATAGCATAATACTACAAGAAACTAGATAGGTGAACTCTATTGTTCTTGGCCCCACCCCAAAATGTGGTCCCTAAGTACCTGGTGGAGGGACCGAGCACAGAGGTTGAACCTACAGCACTGCAGTAACTGCTTAGAACCACATGAGATGATGGTGTGGAGACAAGGGAGATCTCATAAAAGACAGCTTTAGTGGCATCCTAGCAAAGGTTATGGCGTCTTTAGACTGGAACATGAAGTCTACATTTCTACAAAAAGCTCAGGTAGTGTTAGGGGTTTAATTGTGTCCCACAAACTTCATATGTTGAAGTCCTATCTCCCAGTACCTCAGAATGTTACCTTATTTGGTGACAGAGCCTTTGCAGGGATAATCGAGTTAAGATGAGGTCATTAGGGTGGGGCCTAATCCAAGATAACTTGCATCTTTACAAAAAGGGGAAATTTGGACACAGAGACACATATAAACGGAAGATGATGTGAAGAGACACAGGGAGAAGACAGCCTTCTACAAGCCAAGGAGAGTGGCCTGGAACAGATCCTTCCTTCACAGCACTCAGAAGGAACCAACCCTGCCAACACCTTCATCCTAGACTTCCAGCCTCCAGAACCACGAGACAATAAATTTCTATGGTTTAAGCCACACGATTTGTGGTACTTTGTTATGGCAGCCCCAGCAAACTGAAACAGGTACCTCAAAGGGAAGGTAATATCAAAGGAGTCAATTAAGATGTAGAAAGAACACTCATCAGTTAGGTCACATTATCGACATTATTTGCTTACTAGATCTGATAAGTATTTAATTCTAGAATCTGGTAGAAAACATATAATAGCTATAGCAACTAACATTTATTGAACCCTCACTAAGAGCCAAAATCTCTATTAAGTGCTCTTTTACACAGTTTCTAACAACAATTAAATAAGGGATGCATTTTTAGCTGGCCCATTTTACAGATGAGGACACAGACTTGCAAAGGTCACATGGTCACTGCAGCCAAGACAGTCTCCATCTTGTGCACGTTTCCACAATCACTGTGGAAACATGGTGGTGACTTAGGCTGTCCCAGGATCACAAACCACAGCAGCAGCTGAGTACCACTTTGGAATGTGGACCCTGCTTCACATCAGGAAAACAAAAACAGCTATTAAAAGCAAGTTCACACGTAATCCTCTGACAAAGAAGGGGGTCCCAGAAAGCAGTTGAGTAGAAATAGGAGTCCTGTCGCAGAATTTAAAAAAGAAGGACCCTGTTTTTCCTTTTCCTAATTAGCTCTAGCAAGTAGGAAGGATGACAGAACATGCAGGAGGGAGGGTAACTTTGCAGGTCATTTGTCAACCATACAGCTTTAATAAGACATGAAAAGGAAGAGCTTGCTCTTCATATCTACGCCTTTCAAAGTTAGAATGCTCTCTTCCCTGCCTCTGTCTTCTTCCCTTCAACTTCCCTCCTGCAAGCAAAAAACTAAATCAAAAACTTAAAAAACACACCCGCAGCCTGGGTTTCCTTTGTCTGTGTTCCACCAAGACGAAGCTAACATTAGTTACGCTCTCTGAGTTCTAGCTGAGCTGGGAAACTCCCTTCTAACTGGTTGGTTCACTTATTCCAGTTTTTCTCCATCTGAATTCCACAGGTTCCCACCCATCATTATTTTTTTCCAAAACCCAAATCTGGTAGGCTACTCTGTTGTGCCCAAACCCCTCTCATGACTTCTCACTGACTAAATCTTTGGCATGCATAGGAGGACTATTGCATTCTAGCTCCAACCTGCCTCCTCAGATCTCTGCCTCCTACCAGACCTCACCCCATCGGAGGCCCGAGCCTCCTCAAGTTGTCTGCTGTCCCCCAAGAACATGCCATTTACTTTGCTAATCCCATGACTATCTCAAGCTGTCTCCTGGACCCCTTGCCTCTGTTGTTCACCTTGAGAACTACCATTTCTCAAGACTTACCTTAGCTCTACCCTGCAAAGTCCCCATCAGTACCACCCTTTCTTCTCCTTTCTCCCCTAACCCCCATCCCCACTCAGGGCAAATTTTAACCACTCCTTTCTCTAGAGTCTCATAATATTTTTGACATCCTTTTCTTGAAAAATGTCTAAATAGTCTGCAACTTTTTCTTTCATATTTTTTCATTCCCAATGGACAGACAAGAGAGGGATATTTTCCTGATCTTTTCTCTGCCCTACTGCATCCAATGCCAAGCATACTCTAGAACAGGAGTCTTTAAACCTCCCACTCCAATCAGTGAACAGAGGTCAATGGGGCCAGACACCTAGCTTCTGAATCTGCTTCTTCATTTGCAACATGATGAGATTCTCACTACTCTGCCTCTCTTACAGAGTTGCTGCAGACACTAAATGGGAGAGATGTCAGGGAAAGTACCCTGGAAACAAAAAAGCACTGTATGGGTACAGAGTTGTGCTGCTCCCTTAGCACAGAAGTCATTTTTATCCCCTTTTGTAGTACACAGAACGAAGGACTACATGTTATCAAAGCAGACAGAGGACTGAGGGGCCAGTGCTTGTGAGCAGAGGCTTGGGCACAGGGCACCACAGAAAACACACAGGCACATTACCTCCACTCTGCCAAGCCAGTCCCATTCCCTCCACACTACATCCCATCAACCTCCAGATTCCAGGTGGATTCTGTAGGGGCTATTTCCTTTGAGTCTGTGCCATTATTAATAGATCCCAACACCTTTTAAAAGGTTATGATTAGGGGACAGTGCCAAGATGTCAGCATAGGTAGACTGAACTCACCTCCTCCCATGGACACAACAAATTTACAACTACTCATGGAATGATTACCCAAGAGAGAACTGAAAACTGGATAAAAATAACCCCCACAACAAGGGACAGTGCTGACGGAGGTGGGAGAGGCAGAAATTCCTTTCTGGAGAGAAAAAAGCTACCTTTGAGCTATAGTACTTCACAGCTGGCCAGGAGCAATCCTAAGGTACACATCCTTCCCTGGAGGAATGGGGAATCTGAGCAGGGGAGCGTTTCCACAATAAATAGCTTTTGGGCTCAGCACAACTCAAGCAAGTGTCATAATATCTGGCTTTGCCGCCTATTAACAACACAGGGACTACCCCCAGAAAAGCTATTGCACATAAGAAAAGGAAAGCCTGCTCTTAAAGGGCCCACACACAAATTCACCCATTTCAGAAAGCAACCTAAAATCACCAAAAAGAAAGGTGCACAGTCCTTTGGTGAAAAGAGACTCACTTGATAGGCTCTGGGCATATCTTAGTGAGAGGTGAGACCTCTCCAGGGACTGAGACATTAGCAGCAGCCATTATTGTGACCTAGCACAGGCGTGCTGACACAGACACTGGCAGACACCACTGGAATTCTTCTGCTGGCCTGTTAGTGCAGGGGTCTGTCCCACTAGCACAGCCAGGGCAGGTAGCCCACCCTAGGGACTGGCCCCACCCAAGAGCAAGCCCTCAAGCAACTTGTGGGCCCACATAGGTGGGGTGCCTGGAACTTCTGCAGCCCAGTGAGTGGGTTCACCTCTGCAGGGTAGGGCATGTGCAAGGGGCAGGTCAGCATTGGTGGAGTGTGTAGGGCCTCTGCAGTGGGGTAACTGGGTCCACTTCAGTGGGTCAGGGAATGCACATAGGGCAGGACTACGTTGATGGGGTGTGTGGCCCTATGGGCAGTGGGGCTTGTTAGCTTCAGCAGACTTGTGCCTCTCAAACAGCCACGTAGGGGATCGGGTCCACCTTTAAAGCCTGAAACAATTGGGTGTTCCCATGCCTGGTGCCAGCCCCACTCAGCTGCAACCCTGACAGAGCTGACAACAGCCTTGCAGGTGGGAGGCTTATAGCAATTGTAAGCCCCTGAGCCTAGCAACCAGCCATGGTGGAGGCCTACTCCATTAACAGAAAAACTGCAACAGGAATGTGCTATTAGACTTTGCAGCCAATTGTGCTGGGGTTCCTCACACCCAATAAGGTAACTGAAGGGACCATAACAGCCAAAACAGCTAAGCTTTTCAACCAGCCAACTAGGAGGACAGCCTAGCCTCCTTGGGAACCAGCAGGAAGAGCAACCCTGCCACAACAGAAGGACACAGGTACTCCACACAGGGGATACTCCCGGAACATCTGGAACTGGTGACAAGAGGGAAGCACACTGCTGGGCCTCATAAGGCATCTCTTACATAAAGACACCACTCCAAGATCAAGAGACATAACTTATCTACTTAATACATAGACATAAGCACAGAGAAAGACGCAAAAAATGAGGGGACAAAGGAATACATTCTAAGTAAAGGAACAGGACAAAAACTCAGGAAAAGAACTCACAAAACAGAGCTAAACAATCTACCTGACAAAGAGTAAAAACTAATAGTCCTAAGGATGCTTGCTGATCTTGGGAGAAGAATGTATGAACTCAGTAAGAACTTCAACAAAGAATTGGAAAATATAAAAAAGAACCAATCAGAAATGAAGAGTACAATACTGGAAATGAAAAATTCACTAGAGGAACTCAACAGCAGAGTAAATGATACAGAAGAAGAGATTGGTGAGCCGGATAAAAGACTAGAAGAAATCACCCAAGCTGAACAGATAAAAGAAAAAAGAATTTAAAAGAACAAGGACAGTCTAAGGGACCTCTGGGACAACATCAAGCACACTAACATCTGTATTATAGGTGTGCCAGAAAGAGAAGAGAGGGACAAAGGGGCAGAGAATCTATTTGAAGAAATAATAGTTGAAAACTTTCCTAACCTAAGGAAGGAAACAGACATCTAGGTACAGGAAGCAAAGAGAGCACCAAACTAGATAAACTCAAAGAGGCCAAGCCAAGTCACATTATAAGTAAAATGTCAAGAATTAAAGATAAAGAGAGAATCCTAAAAGCCACAAGAGAAGGGGAACAAGTTACATACAAAGGAAACCCCATAAGGCTGTCAGCTGACTTCTCAGCAGAAATCTTACAGGCTAAAAGGGAGTAGCATGATATATTTTAAGTCCTGACAGGAAAAAACCCACAGCCAAGAATACTCTACTTGGCAAGTTTATCATTCAGAATTGGAGGAGAGATAAAGAGTTTCTGAGACAAGCAAATATTAAAGGAGTTTACCACCAAGAACCCAGCCTTACAAGAAATGCTGAAGGGACTTATTTAAGTGGGAAAGAGAAGACCACAAATAGGAACAGGAAAGTTATCCAAAAAATAAAGCAATAAAATCACTGCTAAAGGCAAAAATACAGTAAAGGTAGCAGATCAACCACCTATGAAGCTAATATGAAGGTCAAAAAACAAAAGTACTAAAATAACCTATTTCCATGATAAGAGCATAACGGATACACACACACAGAAAAAGAGGTTAAATATGATGTCAAAAACATAATATATGGGAGGTGGGAGTAAAAGAGTAGAGCTTTTACCAAGAGGTCAAACTAAAGAGACCATCAACTTAATGTAGATTGCTGTGTATGTAGGTTATTATATATGAACCTCATGGTAATCACAAACCAGAAACCTATAATAAATACACAAAAAATTAAGAGAAAGAAACCCAAACATAATATTAAAGAAAGCCATCAAACTACAAGGGAAGAGAGCAAGAGAAGAAGAAAGGAACAGAGAAGAACTACTAAGACACCCAGAAAAAAATGTAACAAAATGGCAATAAGTACATTCTTATCAATAGCTACTTTAAATGTCAAGGGACTAAGTGCTCTAATAAAAAGGCATAGGATGCCTAATTGGATAAAGAAATAAGACTCATCTATATGCTGCATACAAGAGACACACTTCAGACCTAAATACACTCGCAAACTGAAAGTGAAGGGATGGAAAAAGTTACTCCACGCAAATGGCAATGAAAAGAAAGTTGGGGTAGTAATACTTATATCAGACAAAATAGACTTTACAACAAAAACTGTAACAAGAGACAAAGAAGGGCACTACATGATGATAAAGGGAAGAATCCAACAAGAGGATATAACACTTGTAAATATCTACGCACCCAACATAGGAGCACCAAAATGTATAAAGTAATTATTAACAGACATAAAAGGAGAAATAGACTGTAACACAATAATAGTGGGGGACGTTAACACTCCACTTACACCAATGGCTAGATCATCCAAACAGAAGATCAATAAGGACACATTGGCCTTAAATGACACATTAGATCAGTTGGACTTAGCAGCTATACATATAGAACATTCCATCCAAAAAACACAGAATTCATAATCTTTTCAAATGCACATGGAACATTCTCCAGGATACATCAGATATTGGGCCACAAAACAAGTCTCAATAATTTTAAGAAGATTGAAATAATATCAACCATCTTTTTTGAACACATTGGTATGAAACTAGAAATCAATGACAGCAAGAAAATTGGAAAAGACACAATATGTGGAGATTAAACAAAATGCTACTGAACAACTGGGTCAATGAATAAAGCAAAGAGGAAATCAAAAAATGCCTGGAGACAAAGGAAAATGAAAATATGACATGTCATTATTTATGAGATATAGCAAAAGTGGTTTGAAGAGGGAAATTTATAGCAATAAAGGCCTACGTCAACAAACAAGAAAAATCTCAAATAAACAATATAAAACTGCACCTAAAGGAACTGGAAAATGAAGAACAAACACAGCCCAAAATCAGTGGAAGGAAGGAAAAAGTAAAAATCAGAGCAGAAATAAATAAAATAGAGACTAAAAAAACAATAGAAAAATCAATGAAGTGAACAGCTGTTTCTTTTAAGAGGAACAAAATTGACAAACCTTTAGCGAGACTTACCAAGAAAAAAGAGAGAAGGTTCAAATAAGTAAAATCAGAAATGAAAGAGGAGAAATGACAACGGACACCTCAGAAATACAAAACATTGTAAGAGAATACTACAAAAAGCTATAAGCCAACAAATTGAATAATCTAGAAGAAATGGATAAATTCTTAGAATCATATAACCTTCCAAAACTGAATCAAGATGAAATAGACCATTTGAGTAGACAAATCACCAGTAAGGAGATTGAAACAATAATGAAAAACTTCCCAAAAAATAAAAGTCCAGGACCAGATGGCTTCCCTGGTTAATTCTACCAAACTTTAAAAGAAGACTTAATGCCTATCCTTCTCAAACCATTCCAGAAAGTTGAAGAGGAAGGGGAGCTTCCTAACTCATTCCATGAAGCCAACATTACCTGATACCAAAACCAGACAAGCACAACACAAAAAAAGGAAATTATAGGCCACTATCACTGATGAACGTCAATGCAAAAGTCCTCAACAAAATAATAGCAAGTTGAATACAACAATCCATTCAAAAGGTCATACACCATCATCAACTGGGACATATTCCAGGGATGCACAGATGGTTCAACATCCACAAATCAATCAACATGATACACCACATTAACAAAATGAAGAATAAAGATCACATGATCATCTCAATAGATACAGAGAAAGAATTTGACAAGATACAGCATCCATTTATGAGAATAACTCTGAATAAAACGGGTATAGAAGGAAAGCACCTCAACAAAATAAAGGCCATATATGAAAAACCCACAGCTAATAGCATATTCAATGGATAGAAACTGAAAGCTATCTCTCTAAGGACAGGAACTAGATGAGGATGCCCATTTTCACCACTCTTATTTAACACAGTATTGGAAGTTCTAGCCAGAGCAATCAGGCAAGAAAAAGAAATAAAAGGGATCCAAATTGCAAAGCAAGAAGTGAAACTGTCACTATTTGCAGATGACATGATTCTATATAGAGAAAACCCTAAAGAAATGAGTAACAAACTTTTAGAAGTAATAAATGAATACAGTTAAGTTGCAGGATACAAAATCAACATATAAAAATCAGTCACATTTCTATACACTAACAACAAAGGAGACTTACACTTTAAGCAGAAGGAGAAATTAAGAATACAACCCCATTTTCAAATGCAACAAAAAGAATAAAATATCTAGGAAGAAACTTAACCAAAGAGGTGAAATATCTGTACACTGAAAACTAGGAAACATTGTTGAAAGAAATTGAAGACTCAAAGAAATGGAAAGATATTCCGTGCTCTTGGATTGGAAGAATTAACATAGTTAAAATGTCCATACTTCCTAAAGCAATCTACAGATTCAATGCAATCCCTATTAAAGTTCCAGCAACATTTTTCACAGAAATAGAACAAAGAATCCTAAAATTTATATGGAACAACAAAAGACCCCAAATAGCCAAAGGAATCCTGAGAAAAAAGAACAAAGCTGGAGGTATCACACTCCTTGATTTCAAAATATACTACAAAGCTATAGTAACCAAAACAGCATGGTACTGGCACAAAAACAGACACACAGATCAAGGGAACAGAATCGAGAGCCCAGAAATAAACCCACATATCTATGGACAGCTAATTTTCGACAAAGGAGCCAAGAGCATACAATCGAGAAAGGAGAGTCTGTTCAATAAACGGTGTTGGGATAACTGGACAGCTACATGCAAAGGAAGGAAAGTAGACCATTATCTTACACCATACACAAAGAATAACTCAAATTGGATTACAGACTTGAATGTAAGACCTGGAACCATTAAACTTCTAGAAGAAAACATACGCAGTACACTCTTCAACATCAGTTGTAGCAGCATATTTTCAAGTACCATGTCTGACTGGGCAAGGGAAACAATAGGAAAAATAAACAAATGGGACCATATCAAATTAAAATCTTCTATACAGCAAAGGAAACCATCAACAAAATGAAAGGACAACCTAACAATTGGGAGAATATATTTGCAAACCATATATCTGATAAGGGGTTAATATCCAAAATACACAAAGAATTCATACATCTCAACAACAAAAAAGCTAACAACCCAGGTGAAAAACTGACAAAAGATCTGAACAGACATTTCTCCAAAGAAGATATACAGATGGCCAGTGGGCACAGAAAAGATGTTCAACATCATTAACTATCAGGGAAATGCAAATCAAGACTACAATGAGATATCACCTCACTCCTGTCAAAATGGCTATAATTAATAAGACAGGAAACAGCAAGTGTTGAAGAGGATGTAGAGAGACGGAATTCTCAAACACTGTGGGTGGGAGTGCAAACTGCTGCAGCCACTATGGAAAACAGCATGGAGATTCCTCAAAAAATCAAGAATAGGTCTACCATACAATCCAGCTATCCTACTACAGTGCAGTATTTATCCAAAGAATATGAAAACGTGAATGCATAAAGTTACATGCACCCCTATGTCCATTGCAGCATTATTCACAATAGACAAGACTTGGAGGTAACCTAAGTGCCCATCAAGGGATGAATGGATAAAGAAGATATATATACACAATGGACTACTCCATAAAAATGGATGAAATGCGGCCATTTGTGACAACATAGATGGACCTTGAGGGTATTATGCTAAGCAAAATAAGTCAAAGGGAGAAAGCCAAATACTGTGTGATCTCACTCATAAGTAGAAGATAAAAAAACAACAAACAATAACAGAGAGACAGAGATTGGATTGGTGGTTACCAGAGAGGAAGTGGGGAGGGAGGAGGGCAAAAGGGGTGACTGGGCACATAGGTGTGTGTGGTGATGGACTGTAATTAGTCTTGGGTGGTGAACATGATGTAGTCGCAGAAATTGAAATATAATGATATACACCTGAAATTTATATAATGTTATAAACCAATGTTACCTCAATAAAAATATAAAATAAAATAAATTGTATGAGAATGTTAAAAAAATAATTAAAATAAGGTTATGATTCAAAGAAACTTGCCAATATTAACCAGAATTCCTCCTTGATACAAACATTGCCGCTCAATTCCATAAAGAAATTCAAGTCAGAAAAGGGAATTTAGTGGGCCATGTCTCCCTAATTCCAAAATGTTAATAAGCAAAAAAATCCAGGAAATAGAGTTACTGTCTTAACATAAACTTTTTGCAGTAACACTAAAATCTGTTAGTCAGAGCACCCCTTTTTTTTCAGCTGCAGAAACCAAATAAAGATTAATCAAACTGCATGGTAAGCAAAGTAATCCTCAGAAGGTCAATTATATTTAAGTGAATTACCTCCCAAGATGATATTCTTTCTGATGATTTTTTTTCCTAGTATCAAATATTCTGTTAAAAGTCTTCTGTTTGTTGAAGTTCGAAATAGCATCTTTACTATATACAGTTTTTTGCATTTTACATAGTGTAAAATGAAACAATTCAAAAGGCTTTGTTAAAAGTTAAGAGTTCAGAAGGATACAAAAATGTCTCACCTCCTGCGGGAAAAAGGGTCCAAGGATAGAATAGCACATCATGGAACCCAAGTTCAGGGACGCCGTGGATATCAGCACAAACAGCTGGTCTCTTGAAAGCCGCCGGGCTGTCTCTCTCGCACCTGCCAGACGGCCGTCACCTTGAAGGCAAACACACGCAAATACACACGTGTAATTGGCACTACTGATGGAAGTACACAAATGTCACTTCTGTGCACAGACGATGCACTCTGAAGGTAACATTTGCTGAGCTGAAGGCTATTTTGAATACAGCACATTTGATCAAATGTAACACAATCCTTGCATGTCACCGCAATTTTGAAGACACATTGTTTTCATTTATATACCATTCTTTATTAGAATTTCAGTGCAGAATTTAGTAAAGCATCTGATCTGTTTGCCTTCGCCATAAGACCTATTTCTTTCATTTATTATTATTTTTTTTTTTTGCGGAAGACTAGCCCTGAGCTAACATCCACTGCTAATCCTCATTTTTTTTTTTCTGAGGAAGACTGGCCCTGAGCTAACATCTGTGCCCATTTCCTCTACTTTATATGTGGGACACCTGCCACAGCATGGCTTGACAAGCAGTGCATAGGTCTGCACCCAGGATCCAAACCAGTGAACCGTGGGCTGCTGAAGCAAAACGTGCAAATTTAACCACTGCACCACTGGGCCAGGCTCTGCTTTCACTTTTAATAAACTCCTTCAAGAAGGATGAAGGAACCGGGTGATCTCCTGAAACCGACAGTTACCACTGATGATTAAGTAGATAGGAACTAAAGTTTTTTTTCCTTTTTGCAATTCTTGATTACTGCTTTTAGCTCTTTGACCCACCCATTGTTAACTGTACTGTTTAGGCACTATGCTCTCTGACTCCCGCTAGGTTCCTATAGGTAACATCTCCCTGGAGCCTGGGTCACCATGGTAATAGCTGTTTGAGCTGTTTTTCAGGAATTAGAACTCCTTGTCCACTTCAGGCTGGTTGAGACCACCAACTCATCAATGGGGCCTGTGCAGATGTCCGATAGGCAACCTTTTGATGTCAAGAAGCCAAAAACTCCACCCTCAGATCATGCTAACACCACCATTTTGTGAGCATGCATTCTACGAAGAGGCATGGAGTCTGACTACGTTTGTGCAGATCACCAATTACCTCACCTCTCCTCACCTCCAATCACCTCTCTCCACATTTCAGACCACCTTGCCCTGGACCCCATAAATATTCCTGAGTCCCTATTTTCAGGGAAGCGGATTTGAGACTCATTCTCCTGTTTCCTCACTTGGCTGCCTTGTGATTAGAGCCTCTCTCTGCTGCAATCTCATCATCTTGGTGTTTGGCTTTCCAGGCAACAGGCAAAAATGGACCTGGTTCCATAACAATTTTTCAAGTGAGCCACGAGTAAGTCCAGACAGTCCTTTTTGCCCTAGATTCATCAGCCCCTAGCCAGTGTGGAGAACCTGTGGATGAGTCCAGCAGCTGCCAGGAACATTTCTCCTGGGACTGTTCGGGGATTTTTCCTGGCTTGGCACTGCCGACTCCTTGCCGCACATTTTCACTTTACAGTAGAGAGACGGTTTCGGGGTTTGGAAGACATCTTTTATGGTGAGCAAACTTTGGTAAAAGTGACCAGATTCTTACTCCTTCTTCCTTTTGGTCTGACTTCTGAAAAGGAAGCCTTGGTTTGGCAGGGGAACTCCCTCCACAACTTCCAAAAAAGGAAGCCTTGATCTGGTCTTCATGTGAGGGTCTTGGTTTTGGGGATGCTTGATATTAAGAAAAATTAGGGGATCTGCTCACAGGAGTGCTCTTGGCTTGGCTTCACAGGGAACATCCTCTGTGACGTCCAAAAAGGGAGCCTTGGTTTGGCCTTCCCTGAGAGGGTCTTGATTTTGGGGATGCTCAACATTCTTGAGGTCTGGTTCTAGATGCAGGATAAATATGCTTTTGACCGGCCATGTCTAAATTCTGAGTCAGTTATGGGGACAGGAGAGCTGTAATTTATTCTGTAAACGATCCTACCAGGGTTGTGTGCCCCAGTACAGGAACTGTTATTTGTGTGTCCCTTATCCTGATAAGACTAGGGAAGAGGCCATGAGGGCAAGGCCTGGTCACCTCTTTCCCTTCTTTGTCCGTCTTGTCCATCACCTCCTCTGTTGTCACCAACTTGAGGTTAAGTTCAGGCTGGACCTGAGCAGAACCTGGACCTTCTGTAAAATCAAAAACCTGAAAAACTTTCTGCCAGGGATTTAACTCTCAACCTCAGCTTTTGGAGCCCCAGCCCCCAGCCCACTCCAGGCCTTTGCCTCTTGCCTCACCTTGTGCTGGCTCAGGGACTAGGTGCCCAGGCTGAATGGGACTTGACTAAATCTTATAACTATATCGAAGTCTGCAGTCAGGCTCTGTACCCTTTCTCCAGCCCAATGATAGTTGGACCCCAGCTTTACCACAATGGGGAACACCCCAAGCATCCCTGGAGACTCACTCCTTGGGTGCATTTTAACTAATTAGACACACTTTCAATTGGATGGGCTGTGCCCCAGAAACTCCATCTTGGAGAAAACTTGAGTGGTTTCTCTGTGCCTTTGTGATGTAGTTGGACAAGCAGATCAACCTATAATGTCATTTAAATTAGAACCCAATTTTGGAGAAATCAAGAGTAACTGTCCTTTAAAAGTCCTTGCAAGACTGGAAATACAGCTTTAGAGGCACCTCAGGTTCCACTCACTTCCTTTAACTCAAAGAGTTTGTCAACCCTCCAGGGAATATCTAGCCCATCATTAAGTCCTAGGATTGAAAACAAAAAAAGAGGGAAAGGAAAGAAAAATGGCCACAAGAGTGTTCTCACCATAAATCTAGCATCTTGAGTGTCTTCTCCACAAATATTAGTAAAAAGGCTTAAAACAAAATTTGGATTCATTACTAGTGCATTATTGTACCTGATTCATGACAGTACTTTTAAAACAATAGGTGTGGACACTCTGTGTATATGTGAACATATGTATGTCATTTATGTGTGATATTTTACCTCCAGATAGTATAATTTCTAAAGAGCTCTATTCAATTGGCTAAAAGTAAGCACTTACATAAATTCTAAATGCAATAGAAACTAACCCAAATGTCTTTCAAGTTAACATGATAAATTAATCTTTGGTAAATGAAAGCTTAAGTTTGTTGGTTTGATTGAAATAGGCATGTCCTCAAAGTTGTCAGTTTTTGGATATGATGAGACATGCAGCCTGGGTTTACTAGTCAAATAAGCTCATGTTATCCCTGTTATAAATTCATCAGGAAAATAATAGCTTTAAATAATAACCAATTTTGTCTAATGTCTCATGAAGCTTTTTTGGGTAATCTGATTTACCCACAAATGATTTAGATAGATGAAAATGGGTAAGAGTCTTAGGGTACAATAATTATGTTTTATGGTCTGTATACTTGAAAAAACAGCTTCAAAATTCTTTTGGTAACTTAAAACTTTAGAGTTTTGATAAATTAAATTAAATGATAAAAATTTGTTGAGTATCTAGGTTATTTCCACATAAGATAAAATATTAGAAATTGATTATTAGGCATAGATTTGTCTGCCTTTGGTTTCTTATATCAGAGAAACTAAAAAAAATGCTTAGGTTTGTTGATAGACATGTTTTGTACCTTCTGAGAAATTTTCTATGAGAAAGCATATATTTCTAGAAAGTCTGTATACAGGAAAAGTAAAACGTTTTCAGTAAAGAAGGTATAATGAATGGAGATTTTAGTTTGTCATTTTAAAAAAGATAAATTTGTTCTCAAGTATAGGAAAGAAAAAAGGAAAAAAACAAACAAAACTTGGGACAAATTCTGAATGCAAAAAGTAAATGACAGAAATTTTGTGAAAGTCAAACCCTAAGGAGTTTTATGTATGGTCAAGTGGGCTAAGATTAAAGTAAGTTCAATTAAGTAAATGAGTTTTAATGTTAAAAGTAAGCTGATACAAAATTAGAATTTGGTCTTCTTTCTCTTAACAGGATAATTTTCTTGAACTTTTGGTCTGCTCTTGATAAAGAGTTATAAAAGGTGTCTTTATTTTTGAGTAAGTCTACCTAAAATACAGAAAAACAATGTTTTGTTAAAATAATTTTCTATGTTCAAGACTAAGGTCTCTCTATTAAGTTTTTAAAACTATTTATCTCTCTACATTTGCCTTCAAGATCCCTGGTGGTCACCATGGGCAAGTGGATAGCTAAGCATCGTTTCACAGGGACCTACAATATTGTGTTGGTGAATGTTATTGATATAGGTGTTTTGAAAATGTATAACATTGCTAATATTCTGATCTGTACTGTTTATCAGTCATAATTCTGGTTATTGTTTTAAAGTGTCATCTGTCATAAAGGTAACCAAATTTCTTTGTCAAGTACCATTTTGAAGTCTTTTGTCATTTACAGACAGCTACTGTTTTACTCTGATGCTTTTGCAAAACACGTTTCACCTTCAGAGAAATTCAAGGAAATGACTCTGGCACTTACTCTAGAATACAGGTTTCTGATAAACTTTCAGATTATAAAAATGAACTGGGTAAGAGATTACAGAACTCTAAGGGAGAAAGTGATGACTTCTCGAAAGTGCTAACAGAAGATTAAGATCAAGAACCAATTACACAGGACCAAATGAACTGACAAGGATGATTATAATTTATATGACTTTTTTGTTTGAGATATTGCTGATGTTTTGTTTTGTTTTGTTTCCCAGATTTAAGGAAATATTTTTCTTTTTTCTCTCATGCTAACTATGACTGACAGTAATTTGGCAAAATTATACCTTTGTGAACAGAATTGAAACATTTATCTTTTTCTCCCTACTTGATCCCTCCAGAACTTGGAAACTCTTAGAGAGTATTGTTCTCATAGCAATATAGTTATTTGCATAAGTTCAATAAGAATCTGTTCTGCTTATAACAGGACACAATTGGAAACACTGGTTATAATACCAAGGCTTTGACTGGAATGTCATATTTGAGAGAAACATACAGACTCAGATATGACAAGACATCTTTTGAGGAATAAAGGCTGACTTTCTGGAATAAAGCACTTGGACATATTGGCCTGGTACCTCACTTACAGGGTTCTCAGCAACCATAATAGATAAGAAAGAAGATCATTTAGCTAGCAGATGCAAGGCACCTCGATTTGGGGAACCTCAAGAGAAAAGAGGAATTCACTCAAATCTAAGGTATTGCATGCAAAGCCTGATGACAAATTCTTGACTTGGCTTTCCCAGCCTCAAGAGACCTTTAAAGTTCAATCTGAGATTCCTTATAAAAAGTTCCAGCAAAGCAGATTTAAAAGACTCTATATGATCAATGGCTATTCTTGCTGTACTTACATGAATAATTGGACAAGTTTATAGAAACTAAACTTATTTTGCAAACCAGTTAGTCTTAATTTGGCTATCTTTTATAGAATATGAGGGTGATTTTAGAGAGAAAAATTACATTTCAATAGAAACTACAATACACATTCACAGATATTAGGTTCTAGTTCTGATAATTATCTTTGAAGTTTTTGTTTTATATCTGTTAACTGGACTGGATCTTGAATTGTTCGTCTCCTGAAATACCTGGCTACAAACCTCCAAATTAATGTTTTCAATTTTTCCATCATTTTCACTCAGAATCATTGAGAACTGAATCTGCCCTTTGTTTCCGAAGGCTTGCAAACTGAAGCTGGAGGACTTGATATGAACTTGAGAGGTTCACGTCTGTTGCTGTGTAAAGCCACTCAGAAATATACCTGAACACTCAACGACATCATCGGAGACATTTCAAACTGCAAAAGATACTTTGACCCTGCCATCTAGAAATCTTCTTGACTGGCTGCCCCCTGGGCTGAAGAACTGGTTTATAATTTGCTTCAATCATTAACCTTGTTTTCCTTTTTGTTTCTCTAGAAATGCTTCTTGATAAGTACCTGGTTACTTGTTTACACAGTAAAGGCCTAACCTTGGGAACCCACATACATCACTGTCTTACTAAGAAACTGGTTCAATGAGATGGAATGACCTACATCCCTCATCAGCAGATATGCCCAGAGGTACCAGGTCCAGACTGGTTTTCAGGACTGTTTTCTTGGATTCCCCAAGGGATTAGGTCTATTCTTCAGGGACTGTTAAAATTTAGGTTGTCTATACTTCTTAGCCTTCTGGTCTGATACTTGATTATAAACTGTGCCTTTAGATGTTGTTTCAAAGCTGCTGAACAAGGTACCAAAATTCTAATAATGCAAAATGTCAACCTGAAAAGCCAGGAACAAGAGAATATTTCCAGATGAGCGCTAAACAGTTTCATTCCTCTAACCCGGATCAACACCCCAATTCAGCAGGAATTAGCTAGATCAGTCATTGTCCCAAATTCCTCAAGAATGAGGAATGACCAAAGAATAGGGGGCATTGAAACTGGCAAACAGTTAGCCATTGATGATTAAGTAGCTAGGAACTAAAGTTTTCTTTCCTTTTTTGCAATTACTGATTACAGCTTTAGCTGTTCATCCACCCATTGTTAACTGTGCCATTTAGGGAATATGCTATCTGATTCCCAATAAGTGCCCACAGACAACATCTCCCTGGAGCCCAGGTTACCATGGTAATGGGTGTTTGAGCTGTTTTTCAAGAATTAGAACCCCTTGTCCACTTCAGGCCAGTTGAGACCACCAACCCATCAACTAGGCCTGTGCAGCTATCTGATAAGTGACCTTTTGCTGTCAAGAGGCTAAAAACTCCACCCTCAGATCATGCCCATGCTGCCATTTTGTGAGCATGGGTCCCATGATGAGTCATGAAGTCTATGTTTGCGCAAATCATCAATTACCTCACCTCTACTCACTTCCAATCATCTATCTCCACATTTCGGACCATCTTGCCCCCATCCGATAAATATCCCTGAGTCCTTATTTTCGGGGAAGTGGATTTGAGACTCCTGCTCTCTCTTCCTTACATGTTGGCCTTGTGATTAAACCCTTTCTCTCTGCTGCAATCTCATCACCTCGGTGTTTGGCTTTCCCAGCCACCGGCAAAAACAAACCTGGTTCACTAACTCTCCCAAGGGTACAGCTCTCTAAAGTATAACGTAATTTCTCAAGTTACTAGTTCCATATGCTACGTGCACCCAACAACATTTTAAGCACATCATCTTAGCTGTTTAGTCAGCATTCTGGAGCAATACTGAAGTTAAGGGAAGTGTAAGCAGAGAAAATAAGCTAAAAACATTCAGTTGGGGAATTAATACAATAGCATGCTCCTGGAAAGACGAGTCCCTTCAAACCCGTAAATCAACACATTTTTTACACTGATTACTGATCTTCCGCGCCAATTAATTTAACACTTTTTCCCAGGACTAAATCTTCCAGTAGCTTAAAGATACCAGGTCAATTACTCAGTTTCAAACATCCGGAAAATCCATGAGCCGTTTTTAAGGTAAGTAGTTTTGAGAAAAAAGAAATTTAAGTCAGAAAAATATATTTGATTTGCTCTATTTCTCAGAGGTTGCCATAAAAAACAATCTGTGCAACACGAGGAAGTCTAGAATCTCGGAGAACTTTGGATAGATGAAGAAGGGAACTGAGAGAAAGCTAAAAGGGGGGTTGCCAGCGCACAGCAGGGGCTGGAAGGGTCCTCTTCCTCATCTGTGCAAGGGCTTGCCCGTCTGCAGGCACGCTTCCTCGCGCAGTCCTGAGACGCACGGCTCGGACAGGAAAGGCCTTTAGGACCGCCCGGTACCGGCCCCGCACTTTAACCCGCAGAGGGAAGAGAAGCGCTGACCCGGACCCCACCGCCCGGCCTCTGGAAACAAACCAAACCACAGCCAAGCCCAGGCCCCCGGCGCGTCCGCGAGCTCTCGGTCACCTCCCGGGGGGCGCGGGCCCTCGGGGTCCCCCGGCGCGTCCATGCGCGGGCGCGACTCCGGCGCCGCCGCTCCGGCTCCAGGCCCGCGGGCTCGGACGCGACCTCGGACGAGTGGACGAGCCGGCGGCGGCGGTCAGCGGGGCCCTGGCATCCCCGTCCTGTCCCCGCGGGCAACCTCGGGCGACAGCGACGCGCCCCCGGAGGCCGGCGGGGAGGGGGCGGGACGAGGGGGGCGGGACGAGGGGGCGGGGCTTTTTTAAAAAGACACAGGCTGTCATCATAATCCACCACCTTTTCCATTCTGTATGAGAAAAAAACCCCAAGTCTATGTTCCATATAGTTGAACTCCCTACCTGAAAATGAGTACAATGTATTCCCACTAAAAGGAAGAAAGGAGGCTTCTGTCGACACAGAAAAGAGAGGGCGCACCTGAGCGGAAAGACACGCTTCTGAATTAGACAAGCAGGTTCGTACCGACTCTATTTTTAGAGTGAGTTATTTTTCACAGCGGGTACATGATGCAGTCTTTGTAATCGCTGAAGCCAGACATCAATAAAGTGGGAATGAATGAACTGACGTGAAGCCCCTGGAGTAGAAACTATTTGCAAGAATTATAACGCATGTTGAGGAAGCCTGGCGGAGCGGCTGGGAGTGCGACCTCTGGAGGCAGATGCTTGAGTTTCAATCCGGGGCACTTACTAGCTGTGACTTTGGGCGATAAGGTCAGTTTCCCGTCCATCTGTACAGGTGGGATTGTAATGCCTATGTTGTAGGGGGGCTCTGAGCCCTGGTGAGAAGGTGTGTGAAGTGCTGGGCACGCGAACATGATGGCTGCTACCTTATTCTCACCCTCACAATTTTCCGGCGCAAAAAAATACAGGCTTCACTTATCTTCACCTTATTTACAGTTTGGGATGGGTTACAGTTTGAGGACTGGGAATTTCGTGATGTGGGGCCAAGGTAAAACAAAAAGACTATTGAGTTACCACTTTGTATCAGGCATCCTGAATTTAAAGGTGAATGAGGTCCATCCAGCCTCTGCTCTCAAATAGCATACCTCCCTCTAGCAGATAAAAGAGACACTGATTAATAATTTATTATAATGCAATGAGTTCTCTGATAGAAACACATCGGAAAAACTTTGGCTAAATGCGTCCAGGATGGCTTCTTGAGGAAGTGATGTCACCTTGGGTCTTGAAGGTTATGTGAAAATTCCTGGTGGGCAGGTGGGTAAGGTGAGCCCTTAAAGCCATTCTAAACCGAAGGATTAGTTCCAGCAAAGGTTCCTTTAAGTGAGCTTCCAGAACCTTTAAACGAACCCCTGCCACCCTCTCCAGTCTCATTTTACTCTACATTCTCTGTCGGATCTAATATCAACTGTAGAGGAGAATTTTCTCAAATTATTTCTTTGATGGTTCATTCCCTTTCTTTGTTCTCTGGTTCTGGACTGCTCTTTATGCAGATATTGTGTTACCTAGACTGGTCCTCTTAGTTATTCTCTTTTTCTCTTCTACTTTTCATCTCTTTCTCCTTTTGCTCCATCTATTTCAATTTACACTAAGGGCATTGTGATATATATGTTCATAGTCCTAGCTTCCTCTCCATTTCTAACCTCTACCTCCCACACTCCCTCCAGATCATCAGTGTTACAGCTGAATATATTATGGTATTAGTTTTCTGTGGCTGCTGCAGCAAATTACCACAAGCTTGGTACTTTAAAACAACACACGCCTGCAGGCCAGAAGTTCAACATCAGTTTCCCTGAGCCAACATCCAAAATGGTCTCCTCATCTCCAGATCTTGATCACATCTACACAGAGGCTTTTTTCCAATAAGGTAACATTTAAAGGTTCTAGGCATTAGGATGTGGACATATCTTTGGGAGCCATTATCCGCCTACCACAATTATCTATGCATATTTCTATATGCTCATGTATACATTTATAGACAAATGGATCAATTTTTCTTTACAAACTTGAGGGGAATAATATGGTCACTGTTCAAATGCCACCTCCTCAGAGAAGTTCACTCTTATCCCATAATCCTTTGTCCCTTCGTCCCTCTTTATTTTCCTTCCTAGCATTTGTATCAATCAGGGTTCCCTGTTGCTATTAAAGGAAACAACTTTTGCGAATGTAAGCAGAAGATGAATTTATCATAGATTCTTAGGAAGCACACAGAATCATCAGGACTATACACACCACTTAGAGGCTACTTGCTTAAAGTCAGCCACAGCACAGAAGTGGGCCAGTGCACACATTCTGCATCTGCATCACGTGCTGCCAACCCCACTGGAGGCAGGAACAAGACATCGCAGTGACAGCTCCATCCCTGCTCCCCTAGAATGCTGCCACCCTCACCAGAGGGATTGTAGGTGGTGCCAGCTTCTTCCCTTCACTTGTTTCCATCACACGTCAAGAGCTGGTGTGTTTGAAGTCAGGTAGTGAAAATTCTCCACGTTTGTTCTTCTTTTTCAAGAGCAGTCTGAATATTCTGGGTCCTTTGAATTTCCATAGAAATGTTAGAATCAGCTCTCATTGTCTCCAAAAAACCCAGCAGGATTCCTATTGGGATTTTGTGACTGTATAGATCAATTTAGGGAAAACTGACAGCCCATCAACCTTGAGTCTTTTAATCCATGAACATGGTATGTCTCTCCATTTATGCAGATCTTCTTCAATTTCCTTCAGAAATGTTTTGCAGTTTTCATTGTAGAGGTATTACATGCCTGCTGACAAATTTATTCCAAAGTATCTTAGTTTTAGAAGTTATTGAAGTGGAATGTTTTACATTTAAATTTCCAACCATTTGCTGATTATATATAAAAGTAAATTAATTTTTATATTGATCATATATCCTGCAACCTTGCTAAATTCCCTCATTAGCTCTAATAGTGGTTTTATAGATTCTTTTAGATTTTCTACATAAACAATCATGTCACCTATGAATGACTTTTACTTCTTCCTTTCTGAAATGCATGCTTTTATTTTTCTCTTTATTGCACTTTATTGCAGTAAACCATTGAACAAAAGTGGTGAGAATGGAGATCCTCCAGTGTCTTCAGATAGTAATTTTAAAAATGTTTAGACTTATATTTTACATAGATGTTATATACATCTATAACCTGCAGACACAGGAGGGAAGCTGGCATCAGCTACGGCTCAGCACCACGTGGCTAAAGTTATGTGATATCAGAAAACGAATATGGAAGACCTCATAGATGTTCAACATTTACTAAAAGTTAAAATTATTGTTTTAAAATGATGACATAGAATGTTCAAACTGAAAGAGTGTTTAAGAGCATCTCATTCAACTCCTACTTCATTTTGCAGATGAGGTACTTGAGGCCCAAAGATTAGGTGTGCTCTGACCAAGGCCACAGAGTCAGAAGATGGTAGAGGAGAATCTGTACAAAGAATCCTTGAATCACCAGTCTGCCCTTTACCTTCACTGTTGGGCTTAGAACCAGTTAGATGACGGACTTTTTTTCTTTAATGTAGTGGTCCTGGCTTCATTCCAATGAGTCTCTAATAAGAACTGCAGTTATCAAATACATGTTACAGCATCAGGACCCATTTTTCAAAGAAACGTTACACAGGAAACAGCAGGGCTGGTCTCCAGCATTGGGGTCTGGAGTCCTACCCATGCAGGTCCTCCTTGTACCCAGTGAATAAGTTTAGTGTTAATTTAAGGTTTTCTCTATTGGCCACTACTCTTTATTTCATTTCTAAATTGCCTGTGTGGCTGATCAATAATTAGTTTATTCATAAACTTTAAGTACTTTCTCTAACTATCTTCCTCAGTGTGTTTAGTTCCCACGAATTCTGAATCAGTCCTGTAGCAAGCAGCTACAGCCCCCAGACAGCGCCCAGACGGCTCTGAGTAGGATCTGGTAGCAATAAAGACAAGGGCCAAGGAAACATTCTTAGTAAGACTTATGGAAACTTAGATGAGAATTACACTAAACCCTCAAAATGTGTAAGCAATTGACATGGGCTTCCTACTTGGCTATGCAATAATCTAGCCTCATTCTCCCACACAACCCTTTTTTCCTCCTTAATAAACTGGGTTTTCCAATTAAAGATCTTACATATTAACTTTACAAGCTGCTACTGACAGGCTTTATGAATCTATTCCACTCTTATCCATTTACTTACTTACTTTCTTTCTTTTTCTGAGGAAGATTAGCCCTGAGCTAACATCTGCTGCCAATCCTCTTTTTCTGAGGAAGATTGTCCCTGACCTAACATCCATGCCCATCTTCCTCTACTTTATATGTGGGACGCCTGCCCCAGCATGGTTTGCCAAGTGGTGCATAGGTCCATACCCGGGATCTGAACCGCTGAACCCTGGGCCACAGAAGTGGAGTGTGAGAACTTAACCGCTACGCCACTGGGCTGGCCCTCTATCTACTTGCTTACTTTTTTTTCATTCTCTTCCCTCTTACCAAGTTCTCTTTCTCCTTTGAGCCTTCCCTTTATATAGTAGGATTCTATCTTCTTTGGCCCAAACCCTTCTTCAGCTACCACTATTTTTCCTCAGTATGTTTCAAACTACATGCTACGTAAACCAAGCCCAGACCTATTATGTTCCTGAGCTGCAGCATGATCATATTTTTTAGTTTTCTCCTATTTCTTAGCTCCCACTTCCATCCATTGTATTAATTGGTTACCCCCAAAGGTAGGGACATTTTTTTCCCCAGTTTTATTGAGAAATAATTGACATACATCACTGTATAACTTTAAGACAGACAGCATGATGGTTTAAAGCAGGGACATTTTTTAAAGTTTTCAAATTAAAAATGGATTTCTGGGACGTTTATGACAGTACTTCTCAACACGGCTTTCCTGTAAGTATGCCATCTCCCCAAATGCTTCTTTAATCTTGTTTTATCTGATGAATTCACTCAGTACACATTAGTGTAGTGGCTCCAGTCTGCACATCACTGCACTAAGCGCTGGGTGGTGTAGGACAGGAGAAGGGCATTATTTAACACCCTTTCCATATATTTTCATGTGAAGTTCTTTCTAAGGTAAATAACGACTTTACAGGCTCAGTAGTAAACAGTTTAAATGAGGATTAAATCTCATTAATCCTCACAAAAATATTACAGTATTATCACCATTTTACTGTCTCATAAAAGTAACTAATTTGCCAAAGGCCACAAAGTGAGTTGGAATTTGAACTCAGCTCAGCTGGGCACCCCCAGATTTTATACTCCAGGGTATAAAATCTTTAATGCGCCCTGGCCCAGCTTCTCTTCCCAGCTCTAGTCTTCCAAGTAAGTTTTTTTGCAGTTCAATTCAATGATCTTTCTATCATTTAATCTCTTACCTGCATCTCCTCCTCCTTCTCTGACATCTGTAATGGGTTGAATTGTGTTCCCCCAAAATACATATGTTGAAGTCCTACCCCCCCAGCACCTCATAATGAGACCTTATTTGGAAATAGAGTTGTTCTAGATGTAATTAGTTAAGATGAGGTCATGCTGGAGTAGGGTGGCCCCTAACCCAATATCACTGGTATCGTTATAAAATTGGAAAAATTTGCACACAGAGACAGACAGGCACATAGGGAGCAAGTCATGTGAGGATTGGAGTTCTGCTACCACAAGCCAAGGAACACCAAGATTGCTGGTGAACCTCCAGAAGCCAGGCATGGGACAGATTCTCCCCCACAGCCTTGGGAGGAACCAACCCTGCAGTGGCCTTGATTTCAGACTTCCTGCTTCAGAACTGTGAGACCACAGCTTTCTGTCATTTAAGCCACACAGTGCGTGACAGATACTTTGTTACAGCAGCCCCAGGAAACTAACACAACATCTATTATTAGATGATTCGGAAACCCAAATTTCTACTGCTCTCTCTTTTTCTGCCCAACACTGCAATATTCCCTTTCTCTATGTATGTAACTTTTTAGCACAATGAAGTAGAACTAGTCATATTCTTGCCACACGTGAGAGGTAAAGAGTTATCCTTGAATTCTCAGTGCTCTCCTCCCACATCCGGGCAATCATCTGAATGGCTGAAGGGTTAGAAGCATGAGCTTTGAAGTCCACTGGGCTCAAATACCAGCTTCCACATTTACTATCTGTGTGATCTTGGGCAACTCCCTAAGCTTTGGTTTCCCTACCTGTTAAAAGGGGCTAATACCATCACCACTACATAGGGTCGCAAAGACAATCAAGGGAGAAGATATATGAGAATAATTTACCACATTAACTGGCATATAGAAAGTGTTAAACAAAATTACCTATTACTATCATTATTGTTTCTAAAACGAACTTTAGAATTTCTTCATTTTTCATGTGTTTCAGATGCACATTTGTGTACCTTATGTGTTGTAATCTTTTGGTATAAGAGTGACTGTAGCCATTAGCCTCTATTTAATATTGTCTTCCACCTTTCGCGATATCTAACATTGAGAGGAGGTAACCTCAAACAAGACAACTAGGAGAATCTATATTAAAGAATCCTTGAATCACCAGCGGGCCCTTTAACTTCGTTCCTGGGATTAGAACCAGTTATATAACTAAGACTTTAAAAAAATGTAGCTCCAGTTCTAAGAAGGGAGGTTTGCCACTGACAGAACAGGCATTTATTAAGATGAAATATTAAGGCATAGGCCCATGATACTTGAGTCTACAGACTAGATTACAAGATGCTTAGAAGACAGAAACCGAGTCAGAGTGGGTTGGTAGTACACTGGGGACAACAGCACAAGCTATAATGTACGTAATCATTTTCCTCTATACAAATATGCTGTTTGGCAATGATTATGTTCCCCATTTATGTTTCCCAAGTCTTTACCAAATGCCAAATTCCCTGTCTCCTCCCTAAGACTTTCGGAGAGCAGGTGTTAGAAATCTAATATGGTTAGCGCATTCATTTTATTAACTTTAGGTAAGAAATTGGCTGAAACACTATTTGCCACATTTTCTTTCAAAAATCCCAATGTGTTAAGGTAACTTCCAAAAGAGACAAGGAGGCATTTTTTGCCTCCTCCTTCTTCCCTCCACTTCCAATAGCCTCTCCTCTCCTCCCATCCTCCGTTTGGAATCCTTTCTGGTTTTTTGAGCTGGTTTCAAATGCTGCCACCGGCCTAAAGTCCTTCTCTCACCTTTCCTGACCATCCCCACTCATGAACCCCCAGCCACTGTCCCTCCCCTGTAGCCTTTAGGTATTCTGATCTTTGCCTCAAATCCTAACCCCACCACTAGCACACGAGTGGCTAGAATAAATCTTTTTATAAACTCTTTGGCTTAAAAAAAAAGTTGATTAAATGAACAACTAATTAAGTGAACAACTTTTTAGGATGAGATCTGGATGGAAAGAAGCAGGTTCAAAACTATTAAAATGAAAATTTGGAAGCATTTGAAAAGCTAAAAATGAACTCTATCAGTTTAACATTCCAGTCCATCTCCATTCTGGTTAACTCTCCCTCACACTCTTTATCAGGTTACCCATTTCTGTTTCCTTCAAAGCATCTGGCAACATCTCTGTTCCCTGGATGCACACTGCTTGCTGCCCCCTATCAAACGTTTCATTAATACTTGCTCACTGGCTCGGCGACTTGTCAGGAGAGGAAGTTACAACGGAAGGAAAAAGACTACGTACTGATCATACTCGGCTGTGTTTCATGCATTTGCTTTGGAAATGGGGCTGGGGAATGGCCAATCTGCAGAATTCAAAACGTTGATTCCTGGGAAAATCAGTTTTAGGGTTTTCGGATTGCACTCCCGACTCCACGAGTGCTGGAGGGCGGAATAATGCCGCATTCCTCGAAACTGCCTTTTCATCTCCTGTTCCCAGAGCCCATCCCTGGGGCCGGTACACTGCAGGTGTGTTAAATGCACCTGTCAATCCCGAGGAGAGCGGGATTGCGAACCCAGGGGACAGCCCAGCGTGAAAAAAGAAAAAACAAAACCCTTCATTTAGAACCAGCCACGTGGCTGAGGTTCCACTTTACTAACACTACGCAGGAAAGCGGAGTTTGCGATGCGCTTACAAGTCATGACCACGTGTTGGCTTCCGTTTCATACACACACACACACACACACAGATGAGGATCACCCACAGAATGGCACATTCACGGCCACAGGGAGTGACTGAGAAGCGAGACAGCGTGCAGAGAGTAGGGCCCAGCTAGAGGTGTCGGCAAGAATTACAATACGGCGCGGAAAGGGTTAAAACCCGGGTTCTGAGAAAGCCAGGGTTCCAGGGAGCCGGCAGGACCACGCGGACGAGGCGTTTGGCCCTTCTTGCGCTCCGTAGAAGGAGCACTCGGGGCCTACGCAGGCCCCGTCCCCGGCGGGGAGCGCCGATGCGAGGCTGCCCGTGTCGGTGCCTGTTGCGCGTGCCAAAGACGGGCGGGAGCGGCGTCCGAAGACTCGCAGGACCCTCGTCTCAGGACCGCCTCCATCCGGAAACAGACGTGTTCGGGGCCCGGCACCACCAGAGACACCTCTTTCATGGCCGGGAGTGCACATGCGCCTAGGGGTCCTGGGACGCCCTTAAATACGGTTCTGCTGGCGCATCCGGCCTCTTTTCCTGCCACCGCCGAGTCGCGCGGAGGCGGGCGCACGCGGTGAGTTGAGCCGGGCGAGCGGGTGGTTCTGGTGCGTGGCTCGGCGCCTTTGGCTATGGCTGGCCATGAGTGTCTGGGCCTAAACGGAGTGTTTTTGCCTTGCTTTTTTGCGTTTCAGTGCATTCAAGATTCGGGTCCACCCGTAACCCACCGCCATGGCCGAGGAAGGGTGAGCCTGGGGCCGGGGTCGTGGTGCGGGTGAGGCGCGGGCTCTGAGGCTGCTTGGCGCCCTACGCGCCCCTGATGGGGTCCCCGGTGGTTGCCGAGTTCCGGGCGGCAGGTGGGGTGCGGGAGCTCACGGAAGCTCTGCCTTGTTGGTTACAGCATCGCTGCTGGAGGTGTAATGGACGTTAATACCGCCTTACAAGAGGTGCTGAAGACCGCCCTCATCCACGATGGCTTGGCACGTGGGATCCGCGAAGCTGCCAAGGCCCTAGACAAGTACGTGTCTCGGTCTCAATACTGTGGGTTGTTGGAACCGGAACAAAACTGCAGCCGAGGGAAGAAAGCGTGACGTTCATGGTGTTAGGACACGAGTTCTGAATGGCATCGGTTCTACAGGAAACCTAGGAAAAGGTATCAGGACTCAGATCTGTGTAGCCCGCTTAGAGTTGGTGGGTTTCTGTTTGGAGTGGGATGAGCACTTGATTCTCAACCAAGTAAAACTACAGTGTTTGGATGATGACTTAAATTGTCGGATACCCCTTCACTCCCTTTATGAGTGAAACTTAATAGTCTGACAAACCTGTAGGTTCTGGGGCTCATTTCATGGTATCTGGAAAACAGATGGGGACCCTCGTTAGTAGTTTGCAAACCTGAACCGTTAAGTTAATGGGATTTCAAGTTAACGTTTGTTGCACAAGCATCTGTAATTTCATATGGTTTAGTAAGTATAGTAGCTGTAGAAACGAACGTAAATGGAACATTTGTGAATATGTTTGGTTGAGTTTCTGACTGGTGACGTTGGCAAAACTGCATGCTTTAACTATGTGAGCTGAATTTAAATGTACTTTAAGGACTAATGAGCCAGATAAATTTAAGTCAGTTAAATTCACTGGGGTGTGGACTGGCCACTTGCATCCAGTGGAAACAGCACCCCTGGCTGGAAGTGCTTCACCGTCGGTGCCTGAGCAGTGCTGCACGATGTAGGTACAGTGTCTGGGCCTGTGGCAGGTAACTAATCGAGTAGCTCGTGCTTCACGTTAACAGCAGTCCTTGGATGTGTAAGACTGGCTTGCAAGAAAGCATGTTTTTGTTTAGGCCAAAAATTGCTAAACTAGTTCCCCCTTATCAATTTGGTATTTTTAGGGGTTGTAGAAGACAGAGCGTTTCTGTAGGAGAGTTAAGTGAACGCATGCTCTGTAACAGCCTCGTCAGGCTGAAGCAGTGTTCTCTTCCAGTGGGTGTGCTCATGCTGTTTGGTCAGAGTAGCCCAGGCGAGGGTAACTGCCCTGTAAGGTGCAGGAATAGTGGCTGTAGACTCGAGTCTCAGCTCCTGCTGTTGGATTTTGCGTTTCAGGCGCCAAGCCCATCTTTGTGTGCTCGCATCCAATTGCGATGAGCCTATGTACGTGAAGTTGGTGGAGGCCCTCTGTGCCGAGCACCAGATCAACCTGATTAAGGTAAGTTACTGCCCGATCTGATGTATCTGAACTGTTAATGGACGCATTAGCTTAATGCTAGTTGGGCCACTTAGGATCGAAAGTCAGGATTAACACATCCATGGTGATGTCATACCAGAGCAAATTCTGGAAAGTGTTGAGCTCACCACTCTTCGGGTGTGAAACATCACATAAGCTTGAAGTTGTTGGGTGTGCTAAAGCTAGTTACAGAAGCATTTTATTCCTGCAGAATTTAGTGCTAGTTTTGGTGTTGGTATGGGGTAAATCAAGTTAGAGTGTGTGTAGGTCGTCTTGGTGCTGTGCATGATGACAACTGGCTCCCTCTACTGAATTGCCTTGAGGAAACTGCCATGTCACCCTATCTGACTACAGCTACCTTTTGGGTTTAATTTATTGTCAGTAGCATTAATGTGTGCTAATATGGTGAATTTTTTGTATTGTTATTCCCCAATAGGTTGACGACAACAAGAAGCTGGGGGAATGGGTAGGCCTGTGTAAAATCGACAGGGAGGGAAAGCCCCGCAAGGTGGTTGGCTGCAGTTGTGTGGTGGTGAAGGTGAGTCAGATGAGGGAGCTTGGCTCCGGGATGCAGGGTGTGCTGGGGAAGCATGCGGAACCTCCTGCTGAACCCAAGTTGTTAATGAGAACCTCTTAAAGGGGAGAATGAGTGATTCTCAACAGACTTAAAACTGTTCTTCCTGTGAGAAAGGGAAAATAAGCCATAGTTAAGCCAGCCAATGAATCTGCTTACCTGAATGTGTTTTGGCAGAAATTTAGAGCAAGCTGGCAATAGTAAAGCCATGTTACGAGCCTTAACGACGTTGAAGTCGTTAAGGTCCCTGAAAGTGGCCACAAGAAGTTGTAATGACGGGAGGCATTCTCATAAGACATGAGCCAATTTTTTTAAAGCTCTTTATAATTAGTGCTAAGAACTTAGTGGAATTTCTAAATATTAGTAAAAAGTCACTTTTTTTTTTTTTTAGGACTACGGCAAAGAGTCTCAGGCCAAGGATGTCATCGAGGAGTACTTTAAATGCAAGAAATGAACAAATAAAAAACTTGACTTTTGCTCATCTCTGATTTTTTATTTACGCAGTAAGATAAGGTGAGGGACAAAAGATAATCATTGCAGAATAACTGGAAGCATGCTGTCTGTCCCCTTCTGGTCCCAACCAGTAAGTAACTTCAGAGTGGAAAATTAAAACAGTGGCCTAAGCAAAGATAGGCTTAGGATAGTGTATTGGTGACAGCCCAGGGTTTTGTGGTTGTGAGCATATATCAGAACTATGGCTAGGCTAGCCTAGAACCTGGAGAAATGGGCTGAGGCTGGTCAAGGGAGAGTTAATGAGTTGGAGTCCTCTAGCTGGACAAGTCAATAGGAAAGTACAGAGGTGGGGCAAGGTTGGATTTAGGCTGTGGGCACTAGAAACGCATCGTGTCCAGGAGTGCTTGTGGACATGACATTGGGAAAGGTCGGGGTGTCCATTGAGTTCATAAGTTACATGTTAGGCAGAGCAGCAAGAAATGCTCCAATTCAGTGTACTCGAGTCCCTAAGACTTTCACACGGTTGTATCTTGCTTATTGTATCTTGCTTATGGGGGAAGTGTTCTGAGAAATGCGTCATTAGGCAGTTTTGAACGTGTGAACATCAGAGTACTTAGACAAACCTGGATGGTCTGGTCTGCTACACACCTGGGCTGTCTGCTACTAATCCTGTGGGACCATGGTCCTATCAAGTTGCTATGTTAGCAAGGAAGTCTGAATTTTGGAATTTCTGGGAAATCAGCGACTGAGGTACTGTCTCCTAGTTTGCCAGTCCTGCTGTAGTGTCGCTGGCGTGTGTTGTGAACCTGTGAACTTGAGCAAGATCTGGTTCTGAATGCTCACTTGAATCATTAGTGGTTTGTTTGGCATCTCGGGAATTTACAGGTTTAAAAGCATTCCTCCAAAATCTGCCTATAAACATGTAGAAAGCTCTGATACGACTGGAGGCTGGCTGTCCTGCGCTCACAACCTCACTGAGGTGCAGGGAGGGGCCAGGTGGTTTGTAAGCATGTGAGTGGGCCCAGTAGATGGTGTGACCTGGGGCCAGCTTCTGCTGTTAAATGTCAACCTGGACCATTTGGCTTTTCTAAGGAAAGTCGTTTGTTTGCTTGTCTCAGCATTTATTCAGCAGACATTTTGAGACTCTATTCTATATCTGGCCCTGCTGGAACTGTATGCAATAGAAGAAACATTTTAAACATACCTTATATATTTTATGTGTCATCTTTTATGGGAAATGCTATAATTCAGGCTGGAGAAAATTGGTCTTCAGTTAACAGCAGTCTGCATTTCTGTTTTTTCACTCGCTGGCCCCTTTTTGGGGTTAGTGTTAGGAAAACCAGCTAATCTGTTCACTGAATACTGCCTCCTCCCACTGACTTGGAATTGCACCAGCATTGGTTTTTTGATATTTCCAAATCCACTGTCACCTCAGCTGCAAAACATACTTATATCTCTTAAAACAATGTCCTACCCTTGACCCTAGCTGTGCTCTCCTGCCCTGAATGCTACCTTCTGTCCAGTCCTCAAAGTCGTACTTCTCAAGATAGCCTCTTGTTCATCTTGAATCTGTTCCGGCATTCGTCCCCACTAGTCTGCTAAAACACTTTGTTCATCTTGAATCTTTTCTGGCCTTTGTCCCCACTGCTCTGCTAAAACGTTAATACGGTTACCAATGCCTATTTATGGTCAAATCCAATAGCTTCTTCACAGCCGTTTCTCTTGACCTTGCTGGCTTTTTTTAGAAAAATAAGATTTTTTGGTCCGCATTTGGGCCTTTGCCATGCTTTTCCTCCTCAGTTCCTGCTGTTTCTCCTGCCTTTTCCACTAATAGTCCTGCCCTTCAGGCTGTGGTTTCCTTTTCTTTTCTACAGCCTTCTAGGAACTTTCTCCCATTCCCATGGCTTCTGTGCTCTAGATTCCTGTGCTTTCCAAGTCTGTTTTGTCTTTTGTCAGTTCTGGACTAAGTGCACTAGACTGTACCCCGTGGACACCTGCCTGCACCTCGAATTTTGTGTGCCTCAAAGTGAGCTCTCTTTCTCTCAAAATGTGTCTGGTCAGAGAAAAGAAAAGCTATTGAACATGGAGTGTATACCGGGCTCTGCATCACGTGGTCACGTCCATTATGTGGTCCTTCCAGTTTCCCAGCCCAGAGGCCTGGGACGTCCTCAGCTGCCTCTACCTTGTCTTAAGCGGCCGTCAGGGACTCCTCCAAGTGATCGCAGCAGCCTCCCAACTGGTTTTCATGCGGTCACTGCTCGCTTAAGTTAGGCGTCCACACCACTCGGAGTCATAGTAGTAAATAAAGCGATCGTACCCGTCTCTTCCTGAGGGCATCTGTCAGCTCATTCTGCTCCTGCCTCAAATACGTTTTTCTTTCCTCTAGCTGGCAGTCTTATACTCGTCCCTCAAACTTAGCTCAAATGTAACTTTAGCCTGGAGTTGTGATGTGTCTGTACATCTTACAATGGGATTCATGAGGAGGCCCGTGCGTGCCAAAAGTGCCCGGGCAGAAGCAGATGTCTTCATTTTTTACTGGGGAAAATCATTGTTATTTGGAACCAGTTGTCGCAGGCACTCACAGCATCGTTGAGGATGTCTGTCATGTACCCCGACCAGATATCTGAGCCAGGGACTTGCTAATTGTTTTCTTGCTCCCATGGACGAAGAGAACTCGTGCAGCATCCCTGTTCACTTTGGCTATAAGAAACCTCCAAGCCAAATATGTCGTTTTCTTTCTGTCCTTAACTGTTGCACTTTTTAATTTTTGCCTAGTCCTGATTTTATTGAAATTTCTATTTGTATTTTTTGGTAAGCCACTTCAAATGCTTGAAAAAATGAGCCAGGACAACCGTTGAAACGTTGTATAAGGGCTGGCCTCGTGGCGTAGTGGTTAAGTTCGCATGCTATCCTTTGGCAGCCCAGGGTTCGCCACTTTGGATCTGGGGCACAGACCTACGCACCACATATGAAGCCATGCTGTGGCAGGGGTCTGACACATAAAGTAGAGGAAGATGGGGACGGGATGTTAATTCAGGGCCAGTCTTCCTCAGCAAAAAGGAGGATTGGCAGCAGATGTTAGCTCAGGGCTAACCTTTCTCAAAAAAAAAAAAAGTTTTGTAAAGGCTGTCTTACGTTGGTGTCTATTAAAAACAAGGATTTAACATTTTTAACTGGATCTTTGAGGCAAAGGCACCGTTATGTAGGCAGAGGTGGTGGTAAACCCTAGAAAAGTGTGGAAACATCTATTAGTCTTTACTAAAGAGTAATCTAGCCCTTAAAATGGAGCTTGAATTTTTTTATTTTTAGATGAGTGTGATTAGCATCAGGCTAGAGGAGTATGTTAAGCACAAGCAAGCTTTTTGTTCCTCTTCCCGCACTCCTGAGACCCATAGAGGAGGAAGGGAAAATCTAGCCAAGGAGGGGAAGTAAGATCCCAGCTCTCACCACTCCGGGCTGAGGATGGAGCAGGCTGAGGGGTGGGGTATTGTCCTCCCAGCTGGGATCCTGAGAAAGCTCAGCCCACCAGTCAGAACGGACTTGCCCGCAGTCAGCTCCGGCAAGAGCAGTGGAGGCATCATGGCTGGATTAGCAGTGCCCCAGAGAGGCCATCGGGCTCTCCCATCCTCCGGAAGAGACCCCGTTGGGTGAAGTCTGACTCATTGCTGGTGGTCTGGTGCTGGGGCAGATGGGTCGTCAAGATCAAAGTTGAAGATTAACCTTACAGAGGGTGATCAGATATTTGGGACTTGGCCACATAAGTGTTAACACATCCGAGAGTCCAGGACTGGGACCAGTGCTCCCCAGCCAAAAATAAATCATGAGTCATTTTTAAAAACATGGCTTACACTTCAAATAGCATAAGCACACCTAAATTCTAAAGTTAAACTGCCCTATCACAAGCAAGATGCTTCAGCCAGCTTTTTATCTAAACCCGTGGCTCCTGGTCACACCTGCTGATTAGCGCTGCTTTCAGTTGGGCTCCCGCCTGGAAAGGAGGGAGGAGGGGTTCCTAGCTCAAGGGTCGATTTCCTGAGCTTTCTCCGAGTTCACACGAAACATCCCTGAAGACTCTTTCTCCACTCTTCTTCTTCTGTTCCGTGTTCGCTGACCATCTTCTCCGCTTTCCTAGTTTGATTTCCACGGCACGTTGGCTTTGGGAGAGAATGTGCCAGAGAAGGGACAGAGAAGGGCTTTTCTAGGCAGAAACTCCATCTCCTTCAAGCTTCCTCCTTCTCCATGAACTAGGTGGAGTTGTGACCCCTGTGAAACTGAGGCCCTGCTGACCACCGTGTGGTCCTGCCAACCCAGGAGCTTCTGTTAACCTTGCGTTTTGATGACAAAAGGAGAGAAAAATTGTAAAACACCGCTTCAGAATGTCTTTAGTTAAGAGAACACGTTGACCAATTACCAATCAAAGAATGGGTCTGGCTGTCAGTATATTATCACGGGCTGTTAGTAGTACTTTTGTTGGTTGAAGAAGGATGATTAGGTAAAATGTGGTATATTTACATAATGGGATATTATGGTGCCATAAAAATGGATGGTATGGAAGGACATTTGTTAATATAAATACTTTTAAAGCAATATTCAAAATGCGCAATTGGACTACGTTTTGTAAAAATAAAAAAAAAGGAAATAATAAAGGGATATAAGGGCACATGCCAGCAAAAAGGAGAAGAAAGCTTGGAAGGATATGCGTCAAGGTTTTAATGGTCGTTTCTGGAAAGGTGGGCATTTTGCTTTTCCTTTTCCTTATTTGTTTTTCTTTAATTAATACATATTGCTTTTGTAGTGCGAAAACATATCTTTAATTAAAGAAATGAAATAATGATACAGGACATTCTTGGGGTTAATTTTAAGTACTGTTTATATAAAAGTTTAAAAATTTTTATGCTTTGTGAACAAGTGAATTTATTTACTTGTCTGGTTAAATAGCCCTTGGACAAAACGGAGCAGCTTAAACAGACTGAATTCAGACCTCGCCAGCAGGGGGCAGTGAGAGCTGGTCCTCGCCAGGGAGCTCTGTGGCAGGCAGAGCCGACATAGGAAGCACTGGGCACGGCAGGCTCCCCTCGGACGGGGTTCTCCTCCCGCTCTTCCAGGATTGCTGAGCGCCACTTACCACCTTGTTTGCATTTGCTGTTTGCCTTGATGTTGCAGGATCCACGCTCCCCAGCTGGTGGGGTCGTTTCGTCAGGTGCTCCGCGAGGTGGTCAGCCAGGTGACTGCAGTTATTATGTATACAATGGAGACATCCAAACTCTACAGCACGTTCCTGGAGGGAGAGGTGTTTATCTGTAATAGGGGACTGGGTGTTTCTGTGCGACCCCTTTCTCTTGCACTATCTTGAGAATGTGTCTGGAGTTACCTGCAGACCAAAAAGTTTCCGAGCAGGCTGGTTCTGGGAAAATGGGCATGATTTGGAGAGCATCATGCAGTGGATGTCCTTTGGAGATGTCCGTCTCCACACAGTAGCTCCACGGGGCGCTGGCTTTGTCCCAGGCTGGGTCTCTGTGCCTAGAACGGTGCTTGGTGTGGTAGGCACGGTGTTCTCTGTCGGGTGAGTAGATTGGGCAGGCCTGTGTATCTATTTATTTACTTAGTTAATTTGTGGATTTTCTTCTCAGGCTTAAACTCCTCAGCCTCCTTTGATACTTTAATTTCTCATGTTCCTTTTTTTCCGGCAACAAAAGTGAATGTCTCAAGTTGGGGCTCCTTTAGACTAGAATGGTGCCAGGCTGTCTCAAGGGCCCTGCCCGCCGACCCCCCTCCACAGAGCAGGGCAGAGAAACACGTCCGATCACAAACGGGACACATAGCTCTAACAGTCTGAAAAAATAATTTTAAAAGCCATTTTGAGACCTGGGAACGGTAAAAAGCACGTGAATTCAGGGAAACTATTTTTACACTGCAATAATTTCTTTTTGAAGCCTATTTATGGAGACATATGCCAACAGCTCACTATTGTACGAGTGATGTGAACTGAACCTCACACAAACGTAGTATTTGTCTTTTTATTTTTCCTTCTCTCCACTGCCCCCAACCAAAATTTACAAACGGATATAAAAATCCTGTTTGTGCCTGGTTGGCTTGTTAGAGAAACACTGACTAAAAGGCCTGTGATATTTCACAGGGCTGCTACCAGGTTAAAAGGAGCAAAATGCACATTAAAAAATAAATACATATGAGATCCATAAGGGGAAAATAAAACATTAACATGCAAAATGGTACAAATTTAAAACCCTGTCTTCTCTTTCAGATTCGATGCTGGATCTACTGGGTGAGTTCCAGGGTTCAGCAGATGTTTTGCTAAATGGGTGCCTGGTGTGCCTTTCTGGGAGGTGCTCACCCACACGTGGACCATAAAGTGATGCAGGACCATTATTTCAGGAGGGAGTATGTGTGTAATTTTTAAGAACACATTCAACCCTTTTCTACTCCCACCCACAAGCTGAATTTTGAAATAAAATCATCCAGCTCACAATTTTATATTCCAAATTTCTGTCATGTAGAGAGTCTAGAAATTTTACTCTAAAATAAACATGAAAATGATAACGTGGACGGTGCTAAAGGGCAGAAGTGGAATTCGGAGCCCTATGCAGAAAAGAAACAATGTACGTTAAATCTTTTCGATTTTTACATAACCGAGATCAAAGAATAAAAATCATACTTGTAGTTACCTTGCTGTATCACCTGGTCTTGTCAGGTGCACCACGTGCACCTCAGGCGAGCCTCCCAGGCTGCACTGCTGCCATCTGGAGTGCCAGTCTCAGGATGCAGGCAGATGGAGGTGTAGCGAAGCTTCACTTACAGTTGAAACTATCCTGTTGAGTGGCAGTAAAAATGAAACAGGTGAGAAATGAGCTGGTCTTCAAAGAAACTTCGGTGTTGCAGTAAACCTGCTGAGCACGGTTCTCCTGTCCTAGCAGGGCAGTGGGCAACAGCAGGACCTTTGATGAAGCAGAAACCTGCCTGACCAGTAATCCCAGCACCCTCCAGCATCAGGACAATTTTAAAGGAAGGGTTCGGTTTATTTGTGGCAAATGAAGGTCACGTTTTGAAAGCAAGCTTTATTTCTGAGTCGGGGCGGTGGACACGAAGAGAGAGTAAGGGGGAGGGGAGTGTGGGGTGGAGAGGGAGAGAGAGAGAAGCTTGCCTTGCCATTAAAGAAAGTAAATCAATTGGTTTTAATTTGCAGAAGCAGTACGGTAATGACAAGAGCAGAGGAAAAACTGTTTTTTGGAGACATGGAACTCTCTGGAGGATAGTTTTCAGATCCTGAAATTTAGAGATGAAAAAACTTTTGAAAAGTGCCTTTATTTATTCTCTTGTGTCTGTGCTTTGGTAGAATTCTACAATGGGACCGTGATGTCTGTTGTCATTAGCAAAATTCCAAGCGCCGTCTTCTAAATTTGGAATTGTTGGAGAGAAATCAATTTCCTGAGAACACTTTAGTTAATATTACATTTCAATGTATATGATTTTTACTTGTAATGTTTTAAAAATGTTTTATTTATATTTACATTGTACAAAATAGGTCATTGAAATCTAGATCATATGAAAACTATTCAGAAAAATCAGGAGAACTACCAATTTTCTGTTTAGATAAAGATTACAAAACTTCTCCAGAATAACTTCAATCTAAAACATATCAAGTTTAAAACAAAATTATTATGGCAGTGCCATTTTGAATAAAATTAGTTTTAATCTATTGGCTAAAAAAATGTGTGAAAGAGCCAACAGTCTCTAGTTCGTAGCTTTGTCCATTCCACTTCTCCGCACTCCTTTCAACGGTGACCTCATCACGTTCTGTGCAGCCAACAGGAGATGGCAGCATTGCTTCAGCCATTGGAAAGACCCTGCGCCCGATCCCTTCTTCAAAGAGAAGGCTGGGAGCTGGTGGGGAGCAGAGTTACAGCAGCAGGTGCGCAGTGTGTCTCCCGAGCAGGATGCGTAGGAAACAAATGTGAAGTCAAGCTGGGGAATGCCTCTGAATGCTGCAGATGTTTACGCATATTTTCCAGTGTAACAGCCCCTTTCCTTGTAAAAATGAAATGGGTCAGATGTTGAGATTTTTATGGGATTTAGAAAGCTGTACATGCCTAACAAAGAACTTGCCTTTACAGCTGTGGGATTGTTAATCTCTACTTTTTTTATGGAGTAGCAATTTTCTAAGAACACTAGACACTCATCTTCTTTATTTCTTCTCGAATTTCTAAACAGATTTTAATAATAATGAATATGGAGGCTTGATCTCAGAGCAATAAAAAGACATACGTGCACCTGGATTACTCCTGTCCGTTTTGCTACACTGTTAGGATAGGAGAGAAAAGGTTAGACTGGTAAATGCAGGGGCCTCAAGGTCTCAAGGCCTCAGCTTCCTTTTAGTATTCAATTTGTACCTCTCCTTGAGGAGGCAACTTCCAAGACATACAAACCCCTCATGTGCAACCTGGATCTATTTTGCTGAAATACTTTAAAAAATATATATATGCAAACAAACTTACATATGTTATGTGTGTAAAGAACTTGTAATATTCTTTCTTATCTTCCTTTAGAAAATGTAACCAGCTATTTGAAGAGTACCTGGAAAATCAACATTTAATGGATTTATGAAAAAAGAGGAGAAAATGAAGATCTAAATAGGCAAGTTTTCTTGCTACCTATGTTCGGTCTTTACCCTGGTTAAAAAGGAAAAGATTCAATAGATTATGTTAAATTGGAGAGTTGCGTTCCAGCCTTTCCTTTGGTTTTAAAATTCTGTATTCTTAGAAATCTTGTTCAGGAGCTATTTCCCAAAACCCTACCTTTAAAATATGGATTTCTATTGCTCATTTTCATTAACCTTTGAGCTTTAATTTTCTCATGCATGCATATGATATGCTTGGGCAATGGTTACTTTTTTATTTTTTATTTTTCTATTTTGAGAAAGCAACCCCTCCATAATGGCATAAGTTTGACTTGTGTGTACTAACCAGAACATTTTATTAATATGCTAACTCTTTTTCCATTAAAATCCTAAGTTAATGAATACATAAATACAACTATTATGGGTTCCCCAGAGACCCAAAGGTGAACGTGAAATGTAGTCTACCAATTGGCAGCTTATATCACTGCCTGGGTTACTGTATCAGAAATAATGAAAACCATAGATGTTTAATCATAATGCAGTCAGAGGTTTACGCTGGCCTCCTAAACAGAAGGAAGGAAGATCTGATTTTAAATGCTGTTTCACCTTTCTTTTTCAATATGCTGGATCTCCTCACTAAATTGTGAACAAAGACGCTGGTATTAATTTTCATCCCTTTTGACATACTAAGGACTTTAAAGTGGGATTTGACAGAGAGTTTTGGTGTGTTTGTAGGGCCAACCGCCGGGCATCAGATTGGTTAGTAAAGGTTGTTATGGTGTGCGTACCAATCCATTTGGAAAGCATTAACTCAGAGAGGGAATGCAATGGCTTAAATATATATATGTATATATAGTGTTGTTCAGCCCACACCCACGGAGGGTATGAATCCTAGCTCTGCCAGTTAGTGATTGTGAGACCCTAGAGAAGTCATTTAGCTTATATAAATTACAATTCTTTTTCTCTAAAATAGGAATACTAATACTGTCTTAGAGGTTTTTTTGTGGAGATTAACTGAGATAATATGTCTAAAGTGCTCAGCCCAGTGTCCAGAACATAAATCGTAGTGGTTATTATGATCATGATGCAGAATTATCACAGTAGATTTAAATATGTATAAATATATAAAATACAGATTACTTTTTCTTTGCAAAGCTCGAACCTTTATAAAGATAGTTTTAAGATCTGTTAAAAACTCGGATATCCTCCAAGGAATAGCTTATAACTTTTAGTTACATGGTGCTTGAGACAGTATATTTGTGTAACCTTCTCAGAAAAGTTTTATAAATGGCTTTCATAGGCCATAGACTTTATTAGGGTCCCAGTCCTGAGGGTTTCATAGAAGCTGTTCTAAAGATTCTTTAGAAAGATTGTAGGAAACTGTTCTGCCCAATGGGAGTTTACGTCTGTTCAGACGCCTGCTCTTGGCTTCAGCTCTCGACTGTGGCTTTGTGCCTCCACAGACAGCATGCACGTTAACAGCATTGGCTGTAGACGTTTAGAGTCGTTACTCTGAACAGCATTTCCCAAACAGGACATTCAGTTTTGCACACCACTTACATACTGGAAGTTTAACACAATGTGTTACTTTTTGTTTCTGTAGAAATTTTTGTCATCTAAGGAAATAAATGAGTTTAAATATTTCCAAAACTAGGCCTTCTGCCTAGAAAACTCTTTCAGATTTGATCTTTTGTATTTTCTTTCAACTACACTTTAGGTTTGTGAACAGAGGTCAGATTATCTTGTCCCTCATCCTGCATTCTTCTCCGCCAGTCCCTGCTCACCCCCTCCAGCCCCTCATTTGCACTGTCTGTACCAGCTTATAGATTGCATACCTGATTAAGAACTTCTTGAAGGTAGGGAACATTCTCTTTATATGCTTTCTCCAATGCCTAATAGGATGTTTTGTTCAAAAGGTGCTTAAAAAAATGAGGACATGAATATAACTGTGGTCGTGTTGTGTATATTCGGATGCAGGCACTGTCAACTATGATGAGGCTAAAGTGGAGGCTTTTTATTCTCGAAAGATGACAGTTGAATACTATGACAGGGATCACGTATGCTACACATTGAACAAAAACAGTCTTTTTCCCATTATAATTTAGGCTAATCTATGAAAGAATTAAATAATACAGAAAGCTAGTTTACTTCAGTATGTTGATAACAAGTTACTACAAGGGGTGAAATAGGCTGAAAAGAGTAAGCTTGGATAAATGTAGAGGCAAGATGTAGAATGGATAGTCAAGGGAAGCTGCATGTTTTGAGTAAATCTCTGAACTTTGAAGCTAATGTGAGTAGCTGCCGTCTTGGCGTCTTTGCCTTGATTGAGCCATTCTATTGGACTGGCAGGGCCCTGATCTTGACAGTAGGGCAGTTCTCATGCTCACAGAGAGTGTAATGTATCAGTTTTAATTTTATAATTATTTTATCTTTGTTCCCAGCACCCTTCATCATCCTCACCTAGCAAAACCCCAACCTGGTTAGTACAATACTTCTCCTGGTCCATTCCTGCATGCACACAGCTGAGTACCATTGCAGAAAAGCATGCAACCAGACCAACTGGCTTCATGTTGACTATATAGGATGCAGGTAGGAGGTTAGAAGTCGTGGTGGCCAATTGATGTTCCTTTCTGATTGTGTCTACTTTCTTTCAGTGAGATAAGGAAATGAGGTCACCAACCAGGATCAGGATGAGGAAGGAGGTGATGGAGATTTGAGGTGAGAGGAGACATCCAGGAGAGTGACGGAGTGAATGGGCAAAGCATGTGATGCCATCTCCCCTTCAGCTGTTGTCCACATTTCTCAATTCCCATTTACAGCAAAACTCCCCCAAAGAGTGATTATACTCCCTGCCTTCAGTTCTACTTCCTGCTCATCTTGAAACCACTCTAATCAAGTATTCACTCAAAATGCCTCTGAAACTATTGTCAAGGTCACTGGTGAATTACATGTTATTAAATTTAACAGTCAATTTTCAGTCCTTAACTTTCTCGACTTATCAGTGGCATTTGATAGTGGATTGCTCCCTTCCCTGTGAAAAAATTTCTTTGCTTGTCTTCTGTTTTGCGGCTGCTTGCCTACTTCCTCCTTCTCTGTCTACGTTACCAATTCTTCATCCTCTCTCTGACTTAAATATTGGAGAACTCAGGTTTCATTCCCTGGAGCTTGTCTCTAACCACACTCGCTCTGTTGGTGGTCTCATCCACATATATGTGGAAGGCTTCCAAATTTATATCTCCATCACAGACCTTTCCCCTGAACTCCAAGTGCATAGACCCAACTGCTCACTTGACATCTGCACTTGGATGTCTAACAGGCTTCTCTAACCAAACTTCTAATCTTTCCTCCAAAAAACTCACTCCACTCCTGATTCCTCCCCATTGCAGGAAATGATAACTCTACGCTCTTAGTTGCTCAGGCTAAAAATTTGGGAGTCATCCTTGCCTCTTCCCTTTCTCTTATATTACACATTCAACTCTGTAAGCAAATCCTGTTGTTTCTACCTTCAAGATAGAGTCAATGTCTGATGGTCTCTTACCACCTTGTTGCTTCCATTCTGGTCTAAGTTGCTGTCATCTCCCACCTGGATGGCTGCAGCAGCCCTGTAACCAGTGTCCCTGTGACGTCAGCAGTCTTTTCTCCCAAGCAGCAGCCACAGTGAGTGTTTGAAAATTTAAATTAAATCATTTTACTCCTCTGCTCAAATTCTCTAGTGGATTTCCATGTCACTCAGAGTAAAAGCCAGTCCTTACAATGACGTACAAGGCTGCATGTCATCTGACTCTGTCCTTCCAGGATCTTTCTCCTATTTTCTTTCCTCATTCATTTCGCTTTAGCCACCTGGCCTCCTTGCTGTCCTTTGACAGTACCAAGCATATTCCTGCCTCAGGACCTTAGCACTTGCTGTCCTCTCTGCATGGCATGGTCCTCCTGGATGCATTCGCATACCCCACTCTTTCATCTCCCTCAGGTTTCTGCTCAGATGACACCTTATCGTGAAGGAATTCTGTTGATCACCCTATACCCTTCCCCATATTAGGACTCCTTTGTGTCTTCTCCACTTCCTTCCTTAATTTGTCTCTGTACCACTCATTGCCATCTGACACCGTATATTTAAATTACTTGTTTGTGTATTAGATGTCTCCCTATGCTAAAATTTGATTTTCATTTTTTTATAAAAGGGGAGGTCAGGGAGGACTTCCTGAAGAAGTAATTCTCGAACCAAGATAGGGAAGAAGAGGAGGAGAAGCTGAATACGCCAAGAGGAGAGAAGATCCTTCCAGGCAAAGGGAAATACACCTTCCTGTGGGTGGAAGCGTGGTGAGAGCAAGGGACTAAGGAAGGCCTCATTCCCTTGTATCGGACACCTCCCTGATGGCTGACATGAGGGCCACCAGGAACGCAGGCTCAGTTCAACACACTGATGACCGTGAAGTTACTGTGTTAGTCTTTCTGGTCCCAAGTTCAGAAATTCCAGGGAAAGACTTTGATGAACCCTCTTGGGTCAGGGGACTAGTTGGAGGGGTGGAGCAGCATGCCTGGGCCAGCTTGGGTCACTTCCTCACCCTGAGACAAATCCCTGTGGCCAGAGAGGTGAGATCTCTAAAAAGATGGCAGCTACCTCCAAATCCCCCTTCAAACGTGGAGAGGCACATTTCCCCCGGAGAACATGAGGATGCTCCACTGACTAGACAAGGCACTAGATGCCCACTGTAGTGACTGAGCAGGAGGGGCTTTTTGTGGTCCAAGAATTAAGAGGTTGGAGACATAGTGTTCGGAGAAGCAAGATGACACCACGTTGGAACTTTGGGAAGAAAAAACCTTAGGAAAAACTTCCTGTATCAGGAAGTGGCAAGTAAACTGTGAGTAGTGATATTTTAGTCAGTTTTAAGTTGAATAAATGCCCTGTGCGGTTCCCAGGGAAAGCTGTTGCCTGTGAAAGCTTTGTGTTAATGGGGCCTGATCCAATTAACAAGACGGGCCGTGTCCTCTTCAAGGAGAAGAAGTTTAATAGAAGATAGAAACCTGCAGGAGCAGTTGTTCCATGATGGATGGTGACTGCCAACTGAACTGGGAGTTATAGTTTTTCAGAAAGAAAAAAAGAAGGAAGGTGATAGGTGAGCATCAGGAAAATGCTAGCACCATTTTCCTTTCCGATCTCAGCATCATCTGGCACTGGTGCTCAGTCCTTCCTAGTTGTCTCTCTACATCCATTTTACACCATCATCCCAGTTTGTGGAGAGACTGTGTTCATGAGCATCCTTGTGTGCTACCCATGAGAGGACCAGCAGCGTGGGGAGGAGGTGAGGCAGGGTGTTTAGTCCGGGGCTCCCTGTTGGTTCACCCTGGTCCTGTAGAACGACAGGGCAGCATCTGCTCTCTCCAGGGGTAGTGACAGCTTTCTGCTATTGTTGGTCCTGAGATCCTCCTCCATTCCTTACTTCTCCAAACTCTGCTCACTCTTTTTGTGAACAATCCCCTTGTTAAACTCTATTCAATTTCCCAGTCTGAGTGCACAATTTATTTCCTGCTGGGACTCAGGCTGATATAAGGACGTGGGGTATTCTAACTGAACAATTTTAGGGAGCTAAAGAAGATAGGGGTGATTGCAGACTGTTTTGTGGAGTTTGTGTAGAGGCACAAAGACAAATCTGAGGAGACTGAAGTTATACCGCAAAACGCCCCACAGAGAACACGCACTCACTGAAACCAGATGTCTGCAACAGTCAGAGAAGGAAGCAGCCTGATGCCAAATGGTCCACATCCAGGTGATCATCACAAAGGTAGAAACATGAATTAGAATACATTTTGGAGAAGTTTGCAAACGGATGATGCCCTTTCTGCATTATTGAACTCTAGCCAGTCAAAGGTTCACAGAAAGGTGATGATAATAATGCACTTTTTCTCTATTTCTTTGGCGTGTACACCCTCCAGCTTTAATGTCTCCTTTGTTGTAACATTTATTTGGCATGTCCTGTGATCCTTGCATGATATTGATCTATAAAATTGGATGAACAAACAGGCCACCAGTTCACCTGTATCGAAATAGCTCTAAAGGGGAAGACATCTGGGTGGATAGATGAGACGGCACTTACGCAGCCAGAGGAACCCAAAATAAACAGAAGGAAAAAAAATAAACCTGAGATGCCGCAGAATTCGGGAAGCAATTTATATACTAACTCTATGACGGTGGAGGAACTTTCAGGAGAAAAAGTCTGACATTAACCTACGATGGAGACAGCAGGCTGCACTCAGTGATCGGTAGGCACAGTTTTTGAAATGAGTGTGCGTTGCACTTGCACTTGCATTTGTGAGTGTGCACAATGCTCATAGATAGAAGAGAAAGAGCAAGTTATGGTTCCTTGTTATGATCTTAGCTTAGTGCATCACCTGACAAAGGGCTTTGCATATTGAAAATGTAAGCATTAGTTGAACAAATGAACAGAAATGTCTGCTGAAAAATGAGCACAAACCACCAGCATGTTAATAAATGAACACTTTTGTTCTCAGTGTAATGTTCTGCTTGTTTAACTGATTGTTGTTTTGATTGCAATCTCTTCACTGACGATAGTATTGATAAACCTATCAAAGAGATATATTGAGTGTCTGTTTACTGAAAGTAAATTGCTGGGATTTCAAACACCTTTTGGATCTACTCCTAAAGGAGTTATAAAACATCTCTTAATTTGTTAATCATTAATATTTGGCCCCTGTGACTTGTGTGTGTAAATATACACAGTAGATGCTCATTTTGTCAAGTTGTTTCTGACTCAGATGCTGTGTTTCCTTGGCCACTTCTAACCTGAGCAAAAGTGTGGGTGACAGAGTAGTGAAAATCCAGAGTCTCCATCACGAGTCTCCATCACATGAACAAGTAGAAGATGTGTCCCCACATGGAGGCTTACTGCCATCGTCTTTATGTATTTATGAATTTGCATAGTAACGAATGCCCTTTTAGGTTGAATTATTAGAATTTTATCAATGCCTCGATCGTTACTTCAAAAACTAATTTTGTGCCATCTGTGTTCATTGGATGAGAGGAAAAAGGAGAAAATATATTTCATATGTCAGACTCCTACATAAATGTAGGTGCAGCTTTGACTTGAGATGCAACACTGGGCTGCTATGGAATTTTTACATGCTGTGTAATAAAAGTCTGCAATCTGATACCTCACACATCTCCATTAACCTCCGACATTGAATTTGTTCGATTCTGATTGTTTTTTCATTGATACAAGTGTTTGGTGAGGAATTAGGAGCTTTCCTTCACAAATGTTTTGTTTGATTTACAGCATTTTGGGCTGTGATATTCCTGGTTAGAATACTTTACTGTTGAATTCTTTAAAAAAAAAAATCAGTGGAACTCCCAGAGGATAATGTGCATCAGTTCTATGTTAAATTCTTTGTTCAGACTTATTATTTCAGCCTCCAAAATGTGTTTTCACTAACATAATAGCGTGATAAATGCAAAAAGTGTGTGCGCAGCTTTAAACATTTGGAAATGCTTCTAAAGGTCGCTTTTCTACTGGGCAGCTTACTTTTTCTATAAAGCTGTTTCTGTTCCATACCCTACTGTCCCAAGGTTTCCAAAAGTTGAACATGAACTCTGGAGGAATTCTCCTTTGGACTTAAAAACTGGAGTTGCCTGGCAGACAGTTTTTATTCTTGTCTGACTGAGTTCCCCAGCTTTCTCCCTTCTTGTGTCCTTGGACATCAGTTTCACTTGTTTTCCTTTGAATGGGTCAGAGTGGTTTCTCAACTTACAGTACATAAACCTCCCAGCTAAGTGTCATGTTCGTCCTGGACTGTCCATGCTGCTCCACTCTCCTGTTTAACCTTCCTCATCACCTCCTCTCCTCCAGCACTTAGTAGTCATGAACCATCAAAATTCAATGCCACCACCAAAACAGCCTACATCACGAAGACAGTCTACCCCTTTACACCCGTATCTGCTCTTCCCGAGCTGGCAGCCAGTAGCCACATGTGGCTGTTCAGCACCTGCCGTGGAGCTAGTCCAAATTGAGATGGGCTGTAAGTGTGAAGCATGTACCAGATTTCCAAGACTTAGTGCAAATAAAAAGGATGTAAACATCTTATTAATAATTTTTACGTTGATTACATGTTGAAATGGTGATATTTTAAGCTTGTTGGTTTAAATATAATGTTTCATTAAGAAATTAAAATATATTATTAAGAAATTTTATTTATTTTCTTTCTTGAATGATGCTGCTGGAAAATTCTTTTCTAAACGTGGCTACCAGAAAATGTAGCTCTCATTTGTGGTTTGCATTATATTTAGATTAGACAGTACTGCTCAGTATCAATCTTTCTCAGACCTGGTTATGCATCAGGAGCACCCAGGAAACTTAAAAAGACACTCCCACAGTTGTCTGGGTCTTACTCCAGACCTACTAAATCCGAAGACTAGATGTCAGTCTTAGGAATCTGTCTTTTTTGAAAGCTCCCTTGATATTTTGAGGCAGCTAGTTAGTAGAGCAACATTTGAGAACTATGCTATGGGCCTCTCTTATGCTACCTCATGACAACACTTTTTGGTCCTGGATCTCATATATTATAGGAGGTCCTCTTTTATGTGACCAAATATGGTTGTGGCTAAGTCACAAAAAGCAAGTCTCTACCTGCTTGCTAAGGTGCTTCCCTTCCCCTAACCTATTTAAATTTAGAACTCTCTAAGAAGGGGCTTAATGAGGAAGAATATTTGCATAATGCTATAAAAACCCTTTTATCTAATTTGGCTGGGACCAGCAATGGTCATTTACTCTTCTTTTTAAGACTTTTTAAATTATTTTTTTAGGGCAATTTTAAGTTCATAGCAAAATCAAGAGGAAGGTACAGAGATTTCCCATATATCCCCTGCTCCCACACATGCATAGCCTCCCCCTCTATCAACATCCCCCACCAGAGTAGTTACAATCGATGAACCTACGCTGACACATCATTATCACCCAAAGTCCGTAGTTTACATTAGGGTTCACTCTTGGTGCTGTATCATTTACTTTTTAAAACACCATTGTGGGATGGGGGATGATATATTCACATATCAAACATTTTATTTTAACTCAAAAAATACGTGCAAATATTGGATTGTCAATCTTTAGGGCCAGAGAGTTTTCTTGACGTGCTGGTCTGCTGATTAGAGCTCTCCAATACCTTTCTTCCATAAACAACATCCCAAATGCCTCCTTGACAATTTCCACTTCCGTTTCTTTAAAATGTAGAATGATCTGAAATATACTTATGAGGTCATCCACGTGCAGTACTTTCTATGCTATCGTGATTTTTCCCCTAACCTTCTGTAGTTTTTTCACTTAATTTGGCAGAAACCATTTTTCTATTTATCTTTTCAAAGCATTTAACTTAGTTTCCACAGAGATAACAACTCTTTGTTTTTGCTCTTATGTTTCATTAGTTTACATAGTATTTGTTAAATTGCGTAATTCCAATAACAATTACAACTATCACAGTCAGGTTTGGGAATAAACTTATTTGACTTTTGTTAAGCTTAACAGGCGGGAGCAGTCTTGGACAGGCTTTCTCGGATGCGGCCTGCTGTTGAGAGCATTTGGAATGCCATGGCCATCAGTCGATATGCTTAACAGAAGGAATGGGTAGCATGGTGAATTAGTCTGGCAAATCAGTTAATTGAAGGTCATTCAGAGAAGTTCTATGATAAAAAATAATAATGCAATAGTCACTGATATTTGTTGAACACTTAGCATGTACTAGATATAGACGCTTTGTATATAACACCTCCCATTCGACTCACAAACATCCTTTGAGGCATGGTTTATAATGAGCTTCATTTCACACATGAGGAATCAAGGCTTCCAGAGGTTAAGTCACTTAAGGTCACACAACTTTAAGTTTAGAGATAAAATTCAAACCTAGATTAGTCTGATGCCAGAATCCAGGACCAACTTTTAGCTTCGGAGGCCTAACCTTGAAGAGAGGGTTCACGCTGTCCCCTTGCTGGAGACCTCACTGGGCCTGACATTGATCTATGGGACTGGGTCAAGGGCAGAGACTCTGCAAAGCCAGCAATCACCATAACAAATAACTTGCATGTGTGTCCTGGATCAGAGGACAACTCTATAAACGTTTTTAGAATATGATGGAGCATCATGTAATTAATATGCCTAATGTCTTCAACCAATGAATAGATTGGGTGTTCTGAAGCAAACTTTGCTGAGAGTATTATTTGAGCTGGAGCCTAAGGGGCTTCAAGGAGATGAATAAATTCTTCTCCTCATTTCTGGACACTCTATCCTGGGAGCCAGAAACCAGGTATTTATCATGCTGTCTCCTCTGGGGTGCTTTTCCTCCGTGTGATGAATGTGGCTTCCTGGAAATTCTGCTTTACGCCAGCCTTGAGGCAGAGTCCTTTTAGCTCAAAGAAAAATAAATTGGCTTCGGGAAAAAAAAATAACTGTCAGCCTTTTAATCCCTTCTTTTCCATCTTCTTTTTCCTGACCGTGGTACTGTACATTGTTCAGTCTTCAGGGATTCATTGTTCATTTCTAGAAGAGCATCAGGTGACCTCGATGTGCACTTCAAGTGCCTTTTATATGCTTTGTCACACCCATGTTTGTATGTGATAATTAATCACCCATGGGTCAGCCACCTAAAATCCTGCCCCAGGCTCTCTCTGCCCCCACGACAATTTTCCTCCCACGGGAAAGCTGGTGGGTAGCTTTGCCAAGGTGTCATTTGGTAATAAAATATTTTTCCAAGAAGATTTTCAGTGAGCTATGAAGCACTTACCGCGATTTTCACCTATTTTCTTGTCTTTGCACGTGAATAATTGCATTTACTTTCTTTGAAGTATAATTGTGCCCAAAGAAGTCATTCTACGTATTTGGTGGTTCTAGATTTTCTCAGACTTTACTTTTGAACCTGCCACATTGGAAACATTTTTTTTCTAATAATAATTTTGATCTGAGTGTTAAAAAAAAATCAAGCTGTGTAGTTTCTCTTTTGTACTGGTAAGAGCAATCAAAATTATTTTGCAAAGTTTTTAGTTCATGAAAACTTGCTGGCAAGGAAGTGAGGAACTTTGTTAGTCTTAAACTCGCCTGGGCATTGATTGGCTGGGTCGTGTCATTTGAAATTAAAGATTTCTGGCTGCCAGAAACAAAGCAGCCACAAGTAGGTCCAGAGAGAACAGGAATAGTGAAATTTCTCTTCTGTCAGGCCTGTCTCTGGGTGTTTGTGAGACAATATTAAACTTGAGTTTCACTTAATTTCAAAAATGTTAGCTTCATGGTTAAATCAGCCTCATGGTGAGAAGAGATTCTATCGTTGTTTTTCCTTAGAAGTTCTGCATTTCAGCATCAGAAATCAAATTGAATCTCAAGAGTGGATGGGAAGCTTGGGCATGTTTTCATAGATGGACAAATTCAAATAATTTGCAGAGGACACTGGAAATCGGATAATGGCTCACACGTGTCTTGTAAAGTAAATATTGCTTATGTAGGAGGCCAGCGGTTCTCAAACTGTGGTCTCCAGACCGGCAGCATCAGCATCGCGTTCATCTTGGAAAGTGATTCTCAAGCGCCACCCAAATCTTCTTAAATCAAAAACTCTAGGGGTGGGGTCCAGTCATTTGAGGTTAAATAATCCTTCTGGGGGATTCTGTACATTAATGTTTGAGAACTGCCACCATACACAATTATTTTAGTTGTGAAGGAAATTTTGGCATCATCTCTCAAACTCATCTTTTAGTATATGAAGATTTGAGGCTCAGAGAAGCTATGAGCTTCATCTAAGGTGTTGTTTCATGTTGCAAGGAACAAAGTCAGGCAGTAATCATTTAGTTAACAGAAGCTTATTGTAAGGATTTGTATCATATCACGGATATCAAGTCTTAGACTCTCATGATGAGGACTCAGGCATCTCTCTTTTACTATTCCTGTTATTTCTGACACCTCTGACTAATGACCCTCTCTTCTCTCCTTCTACCTCGTGGTCCTGCTTACTTACATCTTTTCTTGCCTCATCGCTTTTGCTTAAAGCCTTTTCCCTCCATTAGTAGTTATGTTTTGTCTTGGTTTTCAGTTTCTGCATCGGCCCCCAGCCTGTATCGTACTCTGTCTGTTACTATTTATGGTCCCTAAGAGAAAGGTTTTGGTATAAATTATGGAGTTCCTTGTTAGGCAGAGCTCTAGTGCCAGACCATCTCATTCATTCATTCATTCATTCCCTCAACAACTATTTATTGAGATTTTGTGTCTTTCATTATGCTAGATTTTGGGAAGAATAGTAAAGAAGATAGACAAAATATTCAGGTCTCCACAGCTCTTAAATCCTAGCTCGGATTTATAAAATAGACAAAGAGTAAATATTCACAGGTCCGTAATCTCTTATCTGTGATTCTGAAATTCAAAAATCTCTTCAAACTGAAAGGTATTTCCTAACTCAGTTGGCAGCAAAACCTGACCTTACTTGAACTTCTCCAGCAGCAAAACCTGACCTGCAGAAAAGTGAAGCTATTTGTATCTTTGTTTATCCCTCTTCATGTGAATCCTCATGAGCTGCATTGAAGAAATATTAATGTTTGATGTGGGGAGCTCTCACAGACCCGGATGCCATAAAGCCTTCATAAAAATTCTAAAAAAATTGAATTCTGAAACATAATTGGTCCCAAGGGTTTTGCGTAAGGGTTGCAGACTTGTAACAAGGGTTGCTAAGTGCTATGAAGAAAATTTAATAAGGTGGCCGAGAGCTTAAAGTTCCACATGCTCTACTTTGGAGGCCTGCCTTTGTGGGTTCGGGTCCTGGACGCAGACCTATTCTATTCGTCAGTCATGCTGTGGAGGCATCCCACATACAAAATAGAGGAAGATTGGCACAGATGTTAGCTCAGCAACAGTCTATCTCAAGCAAAAAGAGGAAGCTTGGCAACAGATGTTAGCTCAGGGTGGATTTCCTCACCAAAAAAAAAGAGCAAAAAAAGAAAATTTAATCAAGGTAAGAGGATAGAAAAAAATGGGCAATGCTGTATAAATGCATTAATGCCTGTTATGGCTCTTCTCAGCACACAACCAACTCCAGGAGCAGTCATGAACATGGGGTACCAGGAAATGTAGTCACCAGTAGAGAACAGAGGGGCTTTTGCAAATAAATCATTTTTTAAAAATAAATTATTTCAAAACTTCTAGTCAATCCCCACTAAGTAATTCCTTCAACACAATAGAAAATATTATTAAAATTATGGCCTGATGTAGAGGGCAGTAATGCTCCTAAAGCGTGTAGCATTCTAGGAGATGGGCTTAAATTATGCCCTTCTATAATGAGGACATAAATATATGTTTAGATGAAGATGACCAAGTGGATTAATTGATGACATGGAGAAGAAAGTACGGAGGAGAGTGTGAGAGAATCTGAATTATCCCTCAGTATGTGTAGTCCAACCGAAGCAAATGAATGACCTTTTTTTACCTGCGGAAATAGCATATGGAAATCTGTGTAGTGTTAGTGAGAGCATCAGTCTTGCCAACTTCAAATTCTGTGCCACTGTTTATATTTAACATTTTTCTCGTGTTATACTGTGTGTAATATAGTTTTCACCTGCTAGGAAATATTATTACTAAGCTGTTATCAACATGTTTAAAAATATGAGTGGGGTCTCGCTCTATTGCCTTTCCTTATTATTTTATCTTAAGTGTATAATTTGTAGCAATATTTAATGGGCATTGAACTATGTCATAAGCCCAGGATAAACTTAATGAAGATTAAACGATGGCTATGCATCCTCTCATATGCTGGATTTAAACTTTTAAGTCATTTCTGGCTTTTTGATCCCTAAAATTTTTAAATAAGAAGTTGTGTTTGGCAAAGGATCATGCATTGAGATCTACAAAATCACAGTGTTGGTGAAAAGTTAAAATCTCTCCATCATCCCTCTTGGCGCAGGATCACACAGTCTCTGCTTGGATGCTCAAAGTAGTATGCAGCCACCTCTATTTCTTTTTAACACTCCAGTTTTGCTCTATGTGGAGTAAAATATTATATTAGCAAGACTGCCTGGTTGTGTTTTCTGAAGTACAGAGTCTAGTCTATTCCTCCAATCTTTGACATATACTCATATTCTACCCTCATCTTTTTTTCCCCAACTTGTCACACAAGTTAGTTTTTGCAACTTTTCTTCATAGTTCATAGTTGCTAAGCCAATTGGTCTCCAGTAGACACTGTCTTATTTTGTATTGTCCATTTAAAAATGTAACATCCAAATACGGTCACAATAACCTAGCGGCGTTCTGACCAATATAGAATATAATGACACTAAAAGTTGCCTAAATCTGGAACCATACGTACATCTATTTCACAATCTTGCCATATATTTTCTTGTTTGTTTTCTTACTCAGAGCTGTTGTCTTTGGCACTTTTCTGGCACCTTGCTTGGGCTACTCTGGATCTCAGATTTTTACATCCTGTCCTAAAGATTCATGATTGATTGTGTAAGTGATACGCAGAAACCAGCCTGTTTACTAGTAAGTTGGAATGTTGATGTGAAGGCTGCGCACAGGAATAGTTCGAGATAACCGGAGAAACTCTGATTACATTAATTGGAATTTTAAAAGCAGAATTTTCATAGTTTTAGATTTTAAGGTGGTAACCTAATCGTTAACCCTACTGTTAACAGTCCTCTCATATTTTGTACCCTATGTTTATTGATCTCAGAAAATGTCAGTGGGGATTCATGTTTAAGATATTGAGCCCTGAACTAGCAAGTAACAGCTTCAGATAGTGTTGATGTATGTAAAGCGTTCTGAGGAAACACAAAAAGCACCATATCTTGGTATTTGTTTCTGGACTTGGCCATAAGGATGTTAGAGGTTCTTTTTTCTTTTCTTTCTTTTTTTAAGCTTATGTGCTTAGAAGAATGAGTTACAGTGTCGATTTCAGGTCTTCATTGCAGGCCTTCTGCTCATGAGCTTAGGGGGTGATTGATAGTGTCGACTATAGGTCAGATTGTCTTTGAGAAAGCTGTGCTGTCAACACCACAGGATTAAAAGCGAAAACCGACAGGAAAAACACTATATTAAAAACAACCTCCTCCCAGCTCCTATTCTCAGTGCCCACTCTCCCCAGCATCCTGGTTTACGAACCCGTGTAAAGTTGATGCTGGTGACTGACTGTCTTTGCCCCCATATGCTGACTTCCTTCTCTACTGGCTGACTTTCCCAGCCTCTCTGTCTGTGCTCATTACTTTTATTCACTCTGGTTCTATCAGGATTATTAAACTGGTTGGGTCCTGCTTTGCGGTCTCTTTGAAAGGAAACTCATAGCTGCAGCCAAAGACAGTGGAGGAAATTTCACTTCCCCGGTTTTAGCACCATGTTGCTAAGGGAGTTACATTGTGTCATGAAAGATTGGTTGGTTACCAGATTTCCAAGACCTCACTCATAGATGTAACCTTTATGAAATATCAAGAAAGGCAAGAATCCAAGAAAACCGCACTAAACTCCCTAAACGGAGATATATTTTCAAGATAGTAAACTTTTACATGTATTTTGCATGATTCTCTAAAATGTTATAACCGATTTCCTGATTAGAGAGAGTGAACTGGCCAAAAGCACAAGTGAAAATATAGAAAATAATAGTTTTGAAAAACTGCCATTTAAGTATGTGCACTGGATGTCGCAATAATGTATACAGCATTTTTTTCATAAATTATTTAGGCATTTATTTTAGATTTTAAGTGGTCTGACTTTTTATCTTTTATTCCAACCTCTTCCCTCACTCTGGAGTTTTCAAATTACCAAAAACGTTTTTAATTGCACCTCTGTCTAACACGGGTAACTTAGAAAATAGAAATTCTCATTCATATCTTAATAGAACCAAGTTACCAATGTCGTAATATTTTCCATAAAGATTATTCTCTTGGGAAAAACCTATTGACAGTGATAGATTGCCTAGATTTTATTCTTATAGCAGGTAATATAATCAGAAAGACTTTGGGGAGTCAAGTCCTTAATAAATGTAAAATATTTCCTGGGAGGAGTCTAATTATTGACAAATTATAAGAGCCTTTAAATGTGCCCCACTGCACGTATAGAGTCTGGTTCTGCTGAACTTGCCTGATGACCTTGAAACTAAAAAAGCAAAAGTTGAGTGGTTGGTCAATGTCAAGAACACTCTAGCTGGATGAAGCTTGAGTCACATAAGCATTCCTTGAATGTATATATGTTTTTCATTATAATAATTTGCTTTTTAAAAGGCATATCTATATTAAGTGTATGTGTGAAATAGAATTGTCTTCTGGAAAGAGATAACCAAATACTGAAGCGTAGGCTGGATAAAATCTTGAGATGTGGACTCTGGGTGGCAGAGGACATTATAGGAAAGGCAAGTCATCAGAGAGCTAAAGTGACATTTTGGATTATTGTTGACTGTCCCTCCAATCCGTTTTTAGTTTCTCTGATTCATTGGGTAATTAATAGAGTGAGAGGTTTTGGTTTAGACCAGAGATAGAAAATCTGTGGCAATTGAAACATGGGCTAAATTTCAGTTAATCTGTGCTCTATCTATGAAAAGATAGCTGCTTAAAAACAGTCAAATGGATTGTAATGGAAATGTGTACTTCAGAATCAGACTAAAAATTTGTAGCTAAGCGAATCTTTCCAGATAGTCACTGTGTGACTTACAAGTCTTCTCTAGTCTTTTCATCCGACTGGAATTATTCACTTAGAACTCTACAGTCTTTTCCTAGTTCTGAAAGCAACACAACCCATTCTGAAAAACAAAAACAAAACTTCCATAATTTTGATATTTGCCTAGGCCAGTTTAATGTACTAACTTCAACTATTCCTAAAATTCAAGTTATCTGTTTAGATTGGCTGTGCTTCTTTTCATCACTAACTTAGACTTCAGTTCTGGTTGGCATGGGCACCAATGCTTGGTGGGAGCAAATGATGGGGGTTGGGGGTGGGCATCCAGTGGCTGGTGATGGAGGTTCCAAAATGGGCTAGCCAGAGGTTAATACGCTCTCACGTCAAAGTGATTATTTTAACTTTTATTTCCTCAAAACTCCCCTCTCCCTAGTTGTTTCTCCACCCTGGGAAAGGGCCAGTTCTGAGACCAAGTTCAAACAGGGGCAAGACAATACAGTCCAGGTCCAGCCCAGGTATGGAAAACACTGGAAGATCTCATAGGAGTAGGCTGGGAGCTGCCCAGGATGATGTTGAGGAGTTGTATCAGAGTGTCAGAGGCAGAGCTGGATCCTTCAGGCATTTCTTTTGGAAACTGAGGAAAAATAGAGAACAGGACCCAATCCCGAAGATTTGCAACTTGGATAACAGCGTGTGAAGCACTGGGTGTTTGGATGGAAATGGAAAGGATTGGCTTCACTGGGTAGTCGGAAGAACATGTAATAACTTCCAAACATTATCAAAACTCCTGACTCTGGTCCACCATTAGTACCTCTCCATCCATGTCTCATTGCAGCCCCAGACGTCTGCTGAGTATTTCTCTGTGCACTGATTTCTGGACTTCTTCCTTGAGACATATACCAAGATGTTGACTTTCATTAAAAGAATTACTGTAAAAAAATGTTGTTATATTTCCCCTAAATATTGGAATGCTTTTTGAGGTAGCAAGAGGCCAGAAAGAGAAGGGTTTTAGACTCATTGCAAGTTGAATTACACCCACCAAGTATGGGCCCTGAGCAACACTGGACTGCGTGCTGGGCGCTGAGAGTGGGTGGCTCAATTGTAAGTCAATGCAGAATGCGATCAATGTCAACATGGGACTGACTCAAAGGATGAGTGTCATGGAAGCTCAGAAAAGAGAAACAACTACAGAGACTTGAGTGATCTGGGACCTGCATGCAAGAGGTGTCACAAGCTGGACCTGAGGGTGTTCTGAGAGAAGAACAGGGGTATTTGTATGTTCCCTGGTGGCAAGGCAAGGGAAGGCATTGAGGAGAAATCCCAGTGGGGCTGACAAAGTCCCAGAGAAGGTAAGAAGGGTAAGAGGACGAAGTGAGATGGTGCTCTCTCTGTGTTGCTGCAGTTAGGAAAAGTTCAAGACAGGTCACAGTGAAGAATAGTCATGGTGGTGGGAAGTGATAGTCACGGTGCTCCAACCGGAGAGAAGAAACCAGCTCGACAGTTTTGGAGAAAGAGGTTCAATGTCTTGATTTTGTGTGGTGGATCCGCATGGCACAACCAGTTTCAGTACTGAGGCTGTGGCTCTGACTGGCTCCACTAGCAGGCGTTCTGGAAAGGTTTCTCCGAGAAATGGACTCCATGGAATGTCAAAGCCTGCTGCCTCTCTGCTGGTTCTAACCTTTCCGAGATGGTTTTACTTGCCAAGAGTATGGATGTCAGTGTGCTTTCATCACTTTGGATGGAAATGCTTGGAGCAGGAAAGCCAACTTTACAGCTGGTGCTTTCTAGGTGCGTGGATCTCAGGGGTTCAGATGGTTGCCACACCTTGATTCCTGCAACGTGCCAACCTCCTTGTCCTGGAAGGTCTTTAAAAGCAAACCTCAGAACCCTAGGAGAGAGGCCAAGTGCTCGGTCAGCCTCCTACCTGACCACTTGTGTTGATCCTAGACTGAATCGGCGTGATCTCATTCATGATCCAAATGTTTATTGGAAGGCTATTTTGAATCAGCTTTGCTCCTATGGAGATCAGAGTGTAGTGAGGAAGTCAAATAACCAGACTGGCGATTAAAATAAAGCCTCAGACATTCCATGACAGGTGCTGTGTAGGACAGCGCTTGGAGGCCAGACTGCATTTTTGACCTCCAGCTCCGCTGCTTACTGGCTGGGTGACACTGAGCAAGTGACTTAACATCTCTCAGTTCTGCCATCTGTAATGAAAATAGTGATAGCACCTAACTTCGAGGATTATCTTGAAAGTTAGTTGAGGTGATGTAAGAAAAGTGTTTAGAACAACACCTGCCATAAAGGAAGTGCTCAGTACATATCAGCCCGCGTGTTCCAGGCCGGAAGGGCAGGGCACAATGAAACAGCATCGGGCCAGCAGGTTATTGTCAGCACGTACAAGTGCATCTGAGAGGTTGGTACCCACAGTCTACTTCAATTGGTTGTGGCCTTTGTCCTGACTGGTCTCTATGTCCATTTTGATTGGTTGGTGACTGTGCTGTAAGGATTGTTTATTATTTTTTTTGTCACTGACCAGAGTCTATGTCACTGGTCCTGAGACATTAGTGTACATTAGAATAAGTGGAATGCTTACTAAAGATGGAGTTTTTTGGGCCCCAGCCCAGAGAATTCAATTTGGTTAATATGGAGTGCGTCCAGAAATATTTTAAACAAGCATTGCAGACCTGCCCTCTCAGAAACTCTGATTTAGAGGGTCAAGGAAGGTCATTCGGGAGAAGTAACATTTAAACCAAGCCCTGAAATTCCAGTGCCTTGAGGTGGGGGGGGGAGGGGTGGGGGGGTGGGGAGAGCAGGATGGGGTAGGAGATGACCCTTCTCAGAGGGAACAGCGTGGGCAAATGCACAGAAGTTAAGGGAGAGACGTTCCAAATGGCTGGAGCATTGAGCACAAGGGGGGAACCCCAGCAGCAAGGAGTGGAAAAGGCTCTGACCACAGAGGCGATGTAAGCCATGGGTTTTTATTTTATCTTCAGGACAATGAATGGGAAGTCACGTGAAATAGTTTAAGGATGGGCGACTGGATCATATTTACACACTGTGCAGAGGGGAGAAGGGCCCCGAGTCAGCGGCAGGAGGCCAGCCAGTGGTTTCTCCAGTGAGAACTGCCAGCTTGGTCCCCCATACTCACTCTTGCACATGGCACTCTCTCTGACTCTTTCCCTCACTGCTTGACATCTGGAGCTCTCCTAACTCACTCAGCCACTCAGGCCTTAGTGCCTTCTGTCGTGTCAGGTGTGGCCTCCCAGCTTCAGTCTCTGGCAAGACAAGAGCAGCCATGCTGTTCTTCCACGGGTGCCGAGGAGGTGGAGGAAGAGGCTGGGCTGCCCGCAAGACGTGGGAAGGCCAGACTCTGTCTCCATCTCTCCATCTCTCTGTGGCTATGGAAGTGGCAACAGTGTAGCAACAGTGTCTAGGGGAGGAGTGTGGAGGAACGACTCAATACCTGCCCGAAAAAGGAGAGCTCTCTCTGTGCAGACCAGAGGGCGAGTCTGACTTCTACGGACAGTGGGCAATGAGCTATCCTGACCCACCTTGTCCCTGTCAATCAGGAGTCATTTTAATTCATTCTTTTGATCATACTTTCTTCTCTTTTCCCCCTCCTTATTCTTTGCATATTTCCGAACAGGGAAAGGGCATTAGACATGATTTTTTCATTAGTTAGTCAACCTCTGAATATTGTATTTTAGCTATACGAGCTGTCCTGCTGTTGTATCTCTGGCTTATTTGGAATTACTTTGTCAAAGCAGAAAAGGTACAAATCCTAGAAACCTGTTACTCTCTAAGCTCACTTCATAAACCCATCCAGAGTCATTTTCCACAACGGGATTGAAAAAGAAAGAGCAGGCAGGAATTGACTGTACACTCGCCAGTTCACCCCTCAGATCGCCCACTTCTGCCAGCACTTTGGTGCAGGATCCCAGGAGAACAAGAAGTAGAGAAAGGGGGTTAAACAAGCTTTGAAAAATGGTCATAATTTTCCAAGGGCCTTGTCTTAAAACCCTGGGATTAGTCCCCGGAAAGCCATTTATTCAATTATTCCAACAAAGTTCTGGATACTTGTCTTTCCTCCACCAGCTGCCTGGACGTTTGTTAGAGCTGAGCTGTACCCATTGATAATAGGGATTAGGAAGAGTCTGCCATTAAGTGCCAATATGTGTTTAATTGTTACTGCAAGAAAAATAGAACTTACTGGTAAACTGTGCAGACTCCGAAACAAAGTACCCTTTTTACTTTAGTAGGAATGTGGATGCTAACCAAATGTGTCCGCATGGTTTCAATTAAGCAGAGGAATGTTAAATGTAAAGCTAAATTGATGAAAATAACCAAACTTTCTGACAAACCAATAAATTGGAGTCTAGAACTCATTGCCCATGCTGTATGGCAGCCAGAGAAACATTGCTAGATCATCAATTTTTACTTAATTTTTTGAGTTAGTTTATACTTGAAGGAAAAAAAAAGGAATGCTAGGAAAGTAATTTAAATTCTTCCTGGCTATAAACAGAGAATATGCACATTGGATGTAAACCTTGTTCTTCACTGTATGCGATTGAATGGATTGTTTATTCTTGTAGCAATTTCCTCGGTGAAATTTTTGGAAACAAGACCAAGTTTTCAGGGAACTTTCATATCAACGTTTTGGCAAATGATCTGGCAAAATGCTAGTCATTGGGCTGTTTTTCTAAACTCCTCAGAACTGCTCCATGGCAATCCTTATTTTTTTTAAATGATGTTTTAATTTTCCTTCCCTCAAATTTTTTATTCCTTCAAGTTGCTGTCATGTTGAGATGATAATGTATTAGACAAATTATGAGTTTGGAGAAAATTCTAAATTTCTTGCTGAAAACAGAAGATAAAGTTACATAGTCAGAAATCTAACTCTTTGCACATTTCTGCGTGTCAGAAATTTCTATTTCTAATATATAAATTTACCTCTGAATAGCTCTTTTTATTTTGTGGGACGTGGTAGGAAATAAGCCATCTAAACCAAAAAAAACAAAAAAGGAAGTGGAGGCCATTGTCTTTACCAACGTGACCTTCATGTGACATCCCTTGCTAACACACTGGCCAGGAACCCTGCCCCACATCTTGGTCCCCACTGATCCACAGGTTCAGAGGTCTCCTGAGATCCTCTTCTTAGAAAGTAGAACTGCTGTCAAATGTAAAGTGGAGTCGCTTGGTTTCCATGGCCCTGTCCCAAGCTCAGATAGTCCAGATGGACCCCGTGTTCTAAGTTGGTACATTCCCAGCCAAGGGCCTATTCAATGCCTATTTATGCTGTAATGTTAACAACACTGGAGCACAATCAATTTTTTTGAATTAAATGGTCACAGCACATTTTATTTGATGACCATTCAACAAATGCTATGTTTTGCAAAATTATTTTGGGGGGGCTGTCATGAAACTGCTTCTTTATGTGTTTTTAGAATGTTTCCAAACCTTTTTTCAAATTTACTTAAAATTTTAAATCAGATATAATTAAATATGTTGCATATTTACTTAGACTCTATTTCAAATTTTCTCTACCTATTTAAATGGCATCCAGAGGGGCAAAATAAAGTAATCTTGTTGGAGACAAGGCAACACAGTTCTCCCCACATTGACTTTTGTACCTAGTTGTTTCTAATGGTTCTGACTTCATTCAACAAATATTGTGGCTATAGTTCCTATTAACGGCTGTATTTAAGATGTGTGGCACTGATGTATTGATCAGTCAAGTATTCACAGCATCTTCTATGTAACAGTATCATTCAAGCTTTGTATCATCCACACATTTGACTAGCTTAAACCTCTGTGATATTCATTCAAATCATAGATAAAAATGTTGAACATCTGAGTTCTCTGATAAAGCACTGGATAGCTCCCTCTAAGTTCAAGTGAACTGAAAATATTTATTGTGTATGCTTTGCATAGCCTTGGGATGCAAAGACAAAGAATATCACATGGTCCCTGCCCTCGGACACTCATGATAGAGATGATAGGAATGCACTGATTGACACATGTATTTCAATCAGCTAGGAATCCAGTGAATGTGGTATTCTCTAGGTCACATTTCTCATTCTTTCAGTTTATTAAGTGTGTACTATATGTCAGGCAATATGATAGGTCTTGGAAATAGATAAAACACGGCCTGTGATCTTTGTTTCATATACAAATTTATCCTGGAAGACTTTCTCAAGAGTTTTGCTGTAATCAAGATCCACTGTGCCAGTTTAGGATAGTTCCCGTCATGTGATTTTGCCAAATTCAGGCAGGCATAGCTTGTCGGGAACAAGCTCAGTCCTCAACTTTAGGGTGATACCTGAAGTTTTCTGAGACACCCACTCCTTATCAGACATCCCTCTGACTTCACCGTCCTCTTTTCTGGGTTTGATTATATTTTTCTAAACACGTTTTCAGAAAAATCTGTTTTTTGCGTTTCTCACCCCTCCTTTCTTCTCTACTCTTTCAAAACCCCCTGCCCTGCAGTTCCATCCAGCACTGCTCAGTTTTCACACTAGTGTTCAACCTTTAGTCAATTTACTGCCCATTCCAACATTAGTACTTTCAAAAGGTGGGGAGGGATATCTAATGAATGTGTTGGCATGGTATTTATCAATCATTGTACATTAGCACTCTCATTACATACATTTGCCTTACATACATTTGCCTTACATACACAACTTTTGTGTCTAAGCAAAAGAAATTAAGTCATGTGTAAAATGGGAAAAGAAACATTCCTCTCTAGGCTGCAACCTAAAGGTCTAAAAAATGCAAGGTTACAGTGAGGATGGTGGGACAGTGTATTTCCAAGTGGGGTATTCAGGAAAGTTTTTATTCACCATCCTGCACTGAAGAAATACCATTAAGCCCACTACATCTGATTTGCTCTTCATGGCCCACCTAGAGTACTCGAGAACCTTCTTATCTCAGCATAGAAGTAAATGCAGTCTAGAAGGCTTTCTGCTTGAGTGATGGTCAACCATTTTATAACACTTTAATTACATTTCTGTGTTGCCATTTTGGTAACGAAGTGGCAACATTAAGATCCAATAATCATTTATAATTAAGGGCCTATTATAATAAACACTCTGAGAGGCACTTTTGCAACAAATTGTTATTCTTTGTTTTAACAAGTATGTATCTTGAGAACTTACTATGTGCCAGGTTTGTGTACTATATGGAAGATTTGGTATTTGGTCTAAAATATTCGGGAAAATCCCAACAAATATAAAATATGAAGTTGAACCCTCTCAGAAAGTTCTTTGGGTTTATTTTACCAAAATAATTATGCGAAAGTTTCTCATATTTCAAAATCTATAGATACTGAGCAACAACAAACACAAGAATTTTTTTTTCCTGAGGAAGATTTGTCCTGAGCTAACATCTGTTGCCAATCTTCCTCCTTTTTTAAATTTTTATGTGAGCTGGGACCACAGCATGGCCACTGATATCTGAGTAGTGTGGTTGTATGCCCGAGAACTGAACCCAGGCCACCAAAGTGGAGCACACTGAACTTTAACCATTAGGCCATCCGGGCTGGCCCAAGAATCTTTAAAATAGGAATATGGTTGATATTTTTGTTTGATTTCTCCTACACAATGCAGAATAAAGCAGAGATCATGTATGGAGAAAATACATACATTTTCCCTTTTTCCCTTTTTTCTTTTATATTTGTCTTTTTCCTGCTTACGAGTCACAGTAATGTATGGTGAATACAAATTTGCAATATAGTTAATAATTTTGTATTTTACATGAATTTTAAGGTAAACACTCAAATTCAAACTGCATGGATTGAGGGAATGCATTTCACATATGAACAGTGATGCCCATAATTCTGGTCACCAAGAAACTGTGTAACATATTTGTTGGTGCATCCCATATATTCTCCTTTCAGAAGTGCTGACTTTTCAGTATTGGTTAAGTTCCAAAAAGAGATCAGAATGGAACTCAGATAGAAAACCTCGTTCCCAGTTCTAATTTAGGCTGTGACATTGGCTGTATTCCTTTGCTTTGCCAAACTTAGCACTGGGAAATTTCTATTGTACAACGATCTTCAGGGGGTCACTGAAAGTCTTTAATTTGAAGGGCTTTAATAATGATAATGACTATAAAAACAACAATAGCAACATCAATAATAGTAGCTAACATTTCTAATGCCAAGTATTTTAAACACACCCTCTTTTAATCCTTCGACTCTCTATCTTGTAGGTTCCATTATCATCTCCATTTTATAGCTAAAGACACTGACATTTCAAGAAGCTAAGTATCTTTTCCAGAACTGCCATGTTCTTGTTGCATGTTTTATTGAGCATGCTTTAGATTTGTTTCCAATAATGATTTGGTATTTGTCTTATATGAATGTTATAGTGATAATAGGCATATCTGCAAACCCAAAGCCAGTTCTAATCACCACTGTTTGAAAGATTTTGTGTAAATACGTGTGTGTGTATATATATATATCTCCACACAAATGCTTACCTAAATAGTGTAAAAAGTCTGATGTAATGTATAAAGATAATAAAGAAATGCTAAATCTGAATTTGAGACTTTTAAGGTAATGTTACTCAGTTATTAGCAGCATCAGAGAAATATTTGAAAATAATGTAATAGAAAGTTAAAAACATGGGAGAGGAGTTGCAATGGATTGGCAGTCGCTCAGATTTAGTGAGAAACTAGGAGGGTCCTGGGACAGTCTTTAGAAAATGCTTTTGCACATGGTGACTTCTTGTTTCCTTGGAGTTGTAACAAAGGGCATTTTTTAAAATAGAGCAATTTGTGTCAAATCCCTTTCTGAGCCCAAGAAAATGAGACTTTTGCTTCCAGGTTATATTTCTCTTATCCTTCCAAGGCCAAAGTTTGAAAAAAAAACCTCTAAAAGTAGGATTCAATAAATACATGAGCTTGCGAGAAATATTTAGCCACTTGGTCTTGTGACTTTGGCAAAGCATTCACTCGAGCAGAACCCGAAGGGGTTTTATTTCCCGTTATGGGAAATACAATCTGGGTGACACGGAGGGTGTTCTTTAAAGGGAGATGTTTGTGGGTCACTTCAAAGTTGCACATGCTTACCTAGGGCTCTGTCCTTGAGGAAACTTCCTTAGCATCAGCACTGATGTCTCTGTTTTTTGTTTAGAGTGCTTATTTCTCTCCTCCCCCTTCCTGTTTTTCTGGTAGCTTTGCAGACTCAATATGCCTCTCTCAGGACGAAGTGTAGAGACCTGGGATGTGATGCGGAACAACCAGCCATGATTTAGAACAATCGAGGCCCCCGGATGCATTTTTCTGCTTTACCAGCAGTTTGATAACCAGGGACTATAAACATTGAATGGTGAGTCCAAGTGCCTGTGGGCCGTCTGGTTCGCAATTCACCTTCTACACTGTTTTATGGAGAATGACACTTGCTCCTGCCTTAAAAAAAGGTAATTTCTGGTTCTTTAGAAATATGGAAACATGATATTTTCCAAATGTTGAGAAACTATGATGGAGGAGAAGACTAAGTTGATTTATGTGTAAATTCCCTTTTCTGATGGCCTTTCTTTATTTATTGCTTACAGTAGCAAATAGTGAGCTAAAATAAGTGATTTGAATGTACATACCCATCATGCAAAACCCATTTCAGGACTCTTTACATCCTTTCGGTGTAGAGTGGGGATGTCTTTCCTCACGCAAAATGGTGGGTTCTATTTTGACTTTTTAAAATTTAGCAAACATTCACTGAAAATTGGCTGAAGGCCTTATACTGTGCTAAGTGCTAGAGAGAAAAACACAGTCTCTATAGTCAAGGAGCTTCTGTTCTAATTGCTGACTCCCACAGAAGTGCACTATTCTACAGTTCACTGTGCTTATGGAGATTACATTAAACATTATAACCAAAAAAAAAGACAGGGATTTTTAAAGTACGTCCTTAGCGTAACTACTGTTTAAACTGCAGTGTATTAACAGGCAATACTGCGAGAAGGTGTTCTACAGTCAGGGAAGTCTGGGAAAGGCGTGTTTAGACAAAGTTCAACAGGATACTTTCTGTGATCCTCCGGGGGGAGAGATGGTACACGACACTCCAAACCTTCTTGAGTTTAGAACCCTTTTTTTAAACATCTCCAGAGGCAGGCTCTGTGGAACACAATTTTTTTCTTTTTTTGGCAAAGTTTCACCCTGAGCTAACATCCATTGCTAATCTTCCTTTTTCATTTTCTTGTGGAAGATTAGCCCTGAGCTAACTCTGTGCCAATCCTTTATTTTGTACTTGGGATGCCGCCAAAGCATGGTTGATGAGTGGAGTAGGTCCACACCCGGGATCCGAACCCGTGAACCTGGTCTGCCAAAGCGGAGTGCACAGAACTTTAACCCAGCCACAGGGCTGGTCCCCTGTATGGAACACAATTTTTAACAAACATGTTAACTTTTAATAACTTTAAAACTTTATTGAAAGGAAGTTTGCTGGGCTAGAAAGTTCCAGGGTGACAGCTCTCACAGGACTGAAAGATCTGCTATGTGGCAGTTTGTTTTCATGGTGGCAGTGTGTCTTGAGCCTGTAAACCCTTTACCCAACATGCTCTTGCTCCAGAGGGCCAACTCCAGCCTTGCCTCGTTTCTTCGGCCTTTCCACAGCCCTCCGCTGATAAGGGATGGGAAGAGCGTGGATAGAGCAAGCAGGGACATCACACAGTGTTGGCAGGTGCGCTGACACGATGATGGCAAATCCCCAGTCTTGGCTTGGCTAGCAGCTGTTCAGGCATCGCCCTGTGAATCTCCCAGGAGAACTCAGCTCCGTGACCTTTTCATAAACCTGAGCATTTGTTTTACCAACTGAGACGTTTCCCCTGGCTCTGTCTGTACACAGGGGTGGCGGAGGCAGCTGTGAGGAAAGTGGCCAAGACATCCCAGGCCCCAGCCTGGGCCCCTAGGACTTCTCCTGGACACAGATGCCCATTCTAGGGCAGACTTCTGCTGGTGCTTTATAGCTGTCAAAGTGCTTGCACATGGTTCACTGCACTTGATCCTATCGGTCCCCTGAATTAGCATGGCAGGGACCCTCCTCACTTTAGAGATGAGCAGTTTAGGTTTAGAGATGAAAGGATTTGCCCAGAGTTACATGCTAAGGAAATACCCAGCTCACCACTAGAACACAGGCACACTGCTTCTCCAGAACCGCCTGGAGATTCTGATTCAGTAGGTGGACGGGCTGGCCAGAGGTTCCGCATTCCTCACAATCTTCCAGGTGATTCTGATACGCTGGTCACTGCTAGATCACAAGGTTCTAGACCACATTGCCTTACATAGGCAAAAATTAACTGAAAATGTATGGGCAATTTACTTCTCAAAAACCGTCTTACAAAGGTATCACTCGAGTAACTAGACGACTCCTGATGGCACTTTATGTGCCTCCCAGGTCACGTAGCTGACTGCTCATACTCCATCAGCCAAATCGGTCATTGCTTTGGCCAGAGGAGCCCCTGTCCTATGCTTTGCATCGAGTCCTCTTTTTTCCACTTCATCTTCTTTCCTCACAGCTGTCCATCCGTCCTGCACGTTTAAAGAGCTCACCTCATCCCTTCTACTAATTTGGATCCATCTAGTTCTTCAAAATTCAAAACATATTTTACCAAGAATTTCCCCCATTTCAATTAAACCATCCCAAACCATATCCCGGGCCCTCAATCAGTGAACATATGCAACCATTGTGTCTATGGACTTTTTCCTTGTCTTCACCGTGTTCTACATAATCCACACATTTGTATAGACTAGCGTTTACTGTAAGGAAAGAAGAGATTTTTAACTATGGTTCTCTTGTGGATAAATTTTTCCTCGGAAAAGAAGCGTGTCAAAATTATATCTTAATTTGGTAGAATGAGTAAGGAGCACCGTGTTACAGATAACAATGTGAGGAAATGGTTTCCAGCTGGCTTCTGGAATCACACAGACTTGTTTTGAACCCCCGAACTTCTTTCTATGTGACCTGGGCAATTCATCTAACCTCTTCTCTACAATGGGAATGAACGATAGTGCTTATCTCTTAAGATTCTACGTTTAGCAAATGTTAGAGCAACATTTCCCGTCTTACAGAGAATAATCGATGTATGCCTGTTTTGTCAAAATATAACACCGTGAATCTCACTTTAGCATCAATTTCATAAACTTGTACATGAGGATAAGGTACTGAGTGAATAGACTAATGATTAATTGACAAATATATACTTTTGAAAGCTACAGTATGTCATCTTGCAGTCTTTGCTTTCTAAAGAGGTAATATTTATTTTCTAATTTTTAAAAATTTAAGATTATTTATATTTACAAAATCCCAAATAGAATTCTTGTGCTTTCAAAATACATACATATATATATATATATAATTTTTTTTTGATTTGGAAGATTCTTGTTTAAAAAAGTCAACACAAAAATAATCTGTGACCTTCATAAGTATCGAGTTTGTTTTCAGTAAGATGTGAAATATCAAACTCAGTAATTTTCATTGGCTATAATTAATATATACAAACTCTTTTAAAGAAATTCTGAAACGTTTTTTGTCTGAAATCTGGAGAGAGTTTGAATGTGGAACCCAGACCTCAGGTCTTCCCTGTAGCTTTGCCTGTATTGCAACTTGTCATTGACCAAGTCCTGATGCCCAAGATGTTTTTGCTTACTCAAGGCCTGTTCTCCAAGTTTAAGCTGTGGCACGCTCAGGGGAGTCAGAGTGTGAGAAAGGTAATTGTCACGTAGGTTCACGGCGCGTGTGTGTGAATCTGGGCCATGAAGAAGATGCTTGATATGGATGGTTCACAGGGAGGGAAGCACTAAAGGAAAACAAAGGCTGCAAAGGAAGAACACAAGATGTATAGTAAGGGAAGCAAAGAGTCTGCCCGTCTTGAGTGGACTGTCCATCTCATAGAATGGAGAAAGAGAAATACGATGGAACAAGTAAGGCTGAATTTGTAAAATTCTATGTTGTGGAGGATTTTTAACATACTGTGGAAGGTTTCCATTTTATTTTAAGGCTTTTTTTTTTTTTTAAAGATTTTATTTTTTCCTTTTTCTCCCCAAAGCCCCCTGGTACATAGTTGTATATTCTTCGTTGCGGGTCCTTCTAGTTGTGGCATGTGGGACGCTGCCTCAGCGTGGTTTGATGAGCAGCGCCATGTCCGCGCCCAGGATTCAAACCAACGAAACACTGGGCCGCCTGCAGCGGAGCGCGCGAACTTAACCACTCGGCCACGGGGCCAGCCCCTATTTTAAGGCTTTTTAATTAGAGCAATCACATGATGAAATGTACCTTTTAATGATATTATCCAGAAATTTGGTGTGCAGAATGGCTTGGACCCAGGAGAGACTGAAAGAGGGAACCTGCGTAGAAGCTGATTGTCTCTGTGCAGGTGAGGGAGAGAAGTGGTGTGCTAGAGAAATGGGGGTGGTCACAGAGAGGGCAGGGTAGAGAGGAAAAGCAAGTACATTCAAAGAATCAGAGCATTCTGTTGTCTATTTGCATTTGGGGAGGTAAAAGAAAGGGAGAATTTCACCCCAACCTACAGGTTGCTGCCCAGGAACTGGCAGCGTAGTGTCACAATGGCAAAACCAAGAGATGATTTGCTTACTTTTAGGTATGTTTCTTTGAGGTAATTCCAGAACCTTTAAATGTGGTTGTTTTGTTATCAACTGAGTATCAAGATAGGCAAGAAGTAAAATTTAGATGGAACATTCCAGAAGTGGTAGTTGAAGTGTATCACCACATAAATTCCGTAGGGGAGAAGTTGAAAAAAGATGCTACAGAGAGCTAAGAATGGAATCATGCCTACCCAGAAGGCAAGAGGTAAAGAATTAGTTGGCTACAGAGGAGGACCATCAGTGAGGTCGGAGATGAAGCAGGCAGAAGCAAAGTCGAAGCGTTTCTTGAAAGCTGGTTCATTAATGGTGCACCACGTAGCAGAGAAGTGTTGGGGGGCAGAATCTAGGGGGAAATCACGCCCTTTTTAATTTACAACGTGCCTCTCAACATTCATGCATACATTACTACTTCATGGAGACATTAGTGTAAACATGGATATATTTATTCTTGAGTAAATTTAGAAAAACGATGATAAAAATTGAGCAAGATTACTCACTCTTGATAAATTAAGAAAATAGGCACAGTCTTTTTGGCAAATTAAAAAATTTTTAATTGTGATAACCATGGTACAGGAATAATGATGAAAGTCATGTAATATGTTAAGTGATTACATTCATAAAAGCATGTATACTGATGTGGATGAGCTGTCCACTCTTCCAAGACCAATTTCTTCACTATCTCCCATCTGCTCTGCTTGTGCAAGAACAAACTCCATCTATTGTTTGCTTTCTAATGGATTATTCCCATCAACACACAAACAGGCTATTTCTTCAGTCTTAACCTGTTATGAAGAAAATCTTCCTCAACCACACTTTCTCCTTCAAGTTTGGCCCATTTTCTCTGCACATACGCCAGTAATAGAGTTTACTTGTTGCCTTCAATTCCTGTTTCTCCATTGCCTCTTGAATCCATGTTCATCAGCCTTTCGCCCCTGTCCTTGCATTCCAACAAAACAGCTCTGTCAAAGTCACCAATAACCTCCATATTGTTGAATCCAGTAGTCAATTCTCAGTCTTTATATCACTTAGCCTCTCAGTAGTGATACACACGATTGCTTCTGTGAAATACTTTCCCCATGCCCCAAACTGAACTTAACATGCCCCAAACTGAACTCCTGATCTTTCAAACAAGCTCTTTCCACAGTAAATGGCAACGCCACCTTTCCTATTGCTTGGGCCAGGAAACTTGGTGTCATCCTTGACTTCTTTCTTTTTCTCAAACTCCACATTCAATCTGTTGGCAAATCCTATTGGCTCTACAATGAAAATACACAGAAATCTGGCCACTGTACCCTTGATGAAAGACATTATCATCTCCCACTTTGGTTATTACAAGTCTCCCATCTTCTCTCCCTGTTTCCATCCTGTCCTGTTCTATGGCCCATTCTCCATACGACAGCCAGGGATACTTTCAAGAACTTAAGACATGTAATATCATTCCTGTGTTCAAAATTTTCCGGTGACTTCCCATGTCACTCGGAGTAAAAGCCAAACCCCTCATGATGGCCTATAAGGTCCCTATATGATCTGGTGCCAGCTTCTTCTCTGATCCTGACCCCTTGATAGCTTTGATTCACCCACCTCAGGGACATTGAACTTGATATGTCCTTTGCTTGGATCTCCATGTGGCTCACTCTTTCAATTTCTTTAGGAATCTGTTCAAATTTCACCTTTTCAATGAAGCTTTCCTTGACCTGCCTGTTTAAAATTTTAAGCCCCAGCCATTTACACCCCAGCCTTCTCCCATGCTTTATTTTTTCTTTTTTACTCCACTTGCTACCATATGACAAAATATGTATTTTGTTTGAACACCATCAGAGTACGAATTTTTTTTCATTTCTATATCCCAGCACCTAGAATTGGTCTGGCACATAATAGGCAGTCGATATATACAAATGAATCAAATTAAAAACAAAGTCAGCCTGATATGGTTTAATATAATTACTTGCATTCATCTTATATTGAACATCTGGAAAGTTGTTTAATATTGACCGTGGGGTATTTTAGATTCCAATCCAGTGATAATCCAATGATAAATTTCAAAGGTTGTTAAAGTATTTTAGGAAATTTTGGTTATAATGGGATCATTACTTTATGGGAAATAATCTACATTTGTAGTAAATGCATCAAGGAACTCATATATGTGAGACGGTCCTGGCACGGATTATCAGTGATTATCAGCTTCTTAACAGTGTTCTCTATAAATAAGTCTCCCTTCCATAGTCAGTGATTCAATGAGGCAGTGTGGTCAAATGGAAAGAGCCTGAGATTTTAAGAAGCCTAGGCACAGGGGCTGGCCCAGTGGGACAGCGGTTAAGTTTGCACATTCCGCTTTGGCAGCTCAGGGTTCGATGGTTCGGATCCCAGGTGCAGACATGGCACTGCTTGGCACGCCATGCTATGGTAGGCGTCCCACGTATAAAGCAGAGGAAGATGGGCATGGACGTTAGCTCAGGACCAGCCCTCCTCAGCAAAAAGAGGAGGATTGGCGGCAGATATTAGCTCAGGGCTAATCTTCCTCAAAAAAAAAAAAAAAAAAAAAAGAAGCCCAGCTGCCCCTGGTTAGTTGTGTAAACTTTGGCAAATTATTTAAAATCTCTGTGGTGTTTTCCTCTTAAAAAAATGGTAACAACAATGAATTAATTGCGATGATTAAATGAAGTCTAAGAAATTCTTTGAAAGCAGGGACTTTGTTCTGTTCATTGTTATATTCTCACTGAGTGTCACATGTGAACATCAGTGTCACATAGTATACTCAATAAAATAAGTATTTGCTGAGTAAATGAACAAATGAATGAATGAATATTGTGTGCAAAACATCTAAACCAGTGCCTGACACAATGTGGGCACTCAAAAAATGGTCGCTATTATAATAGTTATTAGTAAATTAACTGTATTTCTTCAGATCTCTGCTGATGTGTTCACTGGGGACCAGGATAGCATTGGCCATTTACCTCTGAACACAGAAGAGTTAACAGCAGAGGAACTGGAATCGGAAAATCTAAGTTCTAGTCACAGGGCTTCAGTAAGTAGTTATATAACGTTAAATTATTTGACTCAGTTCCTGATCCATTGAAAGTGGATAAAAAAATACAGGCCTTATCCATCTTCCAATGTAATTTAAAAAGAAAAGTACTTATTGTAACCAGGGATGCAAGCAACAAAATAAATCTAACATTTGTCTAGATAGAGGGAGAGTTTTATAAGACATCAGGCATCTCTTATGAAACCAAAGATAGGATGTGTGGCTGGGCCTGAGGGAGATGCTGGAATAGGGAACTAGAAAGCCCTCAGAAACCACAGCTCTTTCATCGACTGCCTTTTCTCTGCACCGCTTGCATTCCTTATGTTGCTTGGTGTTTCTACTTCATTTTCTTGGTTTTCCCCGTAGACCCACTGTGTAGGTTGGCTTATTAACACACAAAGTCTTCAGTTGGTAGTCTCAGCCACCAGTCCAGTGACTTGACAGGTAGAGTACCCTCAGAAAACCAGTTCAGACTCCCAAATTCCCAGAAAAGAGAATCTCAGAGACCACGCTTGGATCAGGTGTCCTTTGGTCCATCAGCTATGGCCCGAGTTTGGCTCACATGTCCATTCAGTGGGTCCTGGGGGAGCATTCTCTTTGAAACAGAGGACAGGTAGATTCTTTAAAAGACTATTAGGGAGCACAGGAAAATAATGTGCAAACAAAATGATAGGATTTTCCAGTTCGTGTCTTCAAACCTAAGTGGAGATTAAACATAAATATATGAAAAATTTAAATCAATCATCTCAGTATTTTTCCCAGTATATTGATCTTTGATGTGAAATAATTCTATTGTTAAGATAATTGACTTGATTGCGATTTGAGAAGGTGAATGTAGCTCAGAGAAGTGTCTAATTTACAAGCATGGGGTTCAGCAGTGGGGGAGGCGGCGCTCAGTGCTTCATTTGAGGTTGTAACACCACAACTTCCTCTCCCCCCACCTCAGTGACACCCACTCTGTTAACTTTCAACTCTTTTAATCTGAAATTAAAAAGAAACTGAAACAGAACAAACAAGTAAACAAAAACTCCAGGAAACATTTAGACCCTTATAAAAACACAGAAGAGAACTTGCTTGGAAAGTTTTCAAAAGTTATGTTTGGTCCCTGAGGTGTATGGGCCATCCCAAATGGTTTGTTTTCATTTCGTTTAAGGTAAATATGTATTTATATCACCGGATTAACATTGAAAGGGCCCCAGTGTGTTTTTGGTCACCTGACTGCTCTGGAGAGTCTCTTCTTTCTCTCTATTAATATCCTGTCAAGCATTTCTAAATGAACTTAATTTGTAGCCCACTAACAGCATATGTGGCTCATGGAGAAAAGTTTGGGGAATATGGAATAGTATAAAAAATAGAAAGAAGCCACGCTATAGATAATCACACCGCCTATAGGCACCAATTATTCATATTGTGTCTTATTTCAGTATTTTTTAATGCATTTTTTCCTAATGCACGTCATACTGCATATATTGCTTGATACCTGTTTTATTCTGCTTAATATTTTATTACATGAACTTTCTTCCGTCAGTGGATGCTTTATAAACATCTTTAATACTGTCATAATGTTCTCCTAAGTGGATGTGCTGTGCAGGAAGAAGTTTTGTTTGCCCGTATTCTAACAGTGGACACTGATGTTGTCTCCTATTTTCTTTACTATAACTGCAAGATGTGGCAATGCAAATTTTTAGCATGCAATATTTGTCCAGATTTTTGTTATTCCCATGGGATGAGTTGCCAGAAAAATAATTACTTGGTCAAAGGTTATACACTCTCTTCGTGTTCCTAAAATCATTTCCAAATTTCTTTCCAGAATACCTGTACTGTTTTACAAGTCAATCAACAATGAGAAGATGTCTCTCCTTGCACCCTTGTACTATTAAGTATAATCATTTAAAAACAAAATAAATCAAAAAGCCCTCTGTTACTTTTATAGGGGAAAATAATGTTTCATTTTCCTTGGTAACTAGTCAGGTTGACATTTTTTCTTGTATATTATGCATCACTCGGACTTCTTCTGAGGAGCATCTGTTTGCATCGTTGCCCATTTTTTCTTTTGAGGTCTTAATGTTTTCCTTAAGAACTTTTATGAACCTTTTATTTGTGAAGTGCATAGCCATTTTTGGTATAATTTAGAAGCATCATATTGTTTTACATATAGATGCTTTACATTTTCAGCTCATTAAATCTATTGTTCTCGCTAGAAATTTTTCCTTCCAACTTTTTATTTAAATATTTTCAAACTTATAGAAAAATTGACAGAATAATCCAATAAGCCTTGTATAATCTTCACTTAGATTCACCAGCTGATAATATTTTGTCACATTTTCTATCCCCCTCTATGACACATACATATATACGTACATATGTGAATACATGTGTGTGTGTATATGAGAGAAATATTTATTCGTTATTGTTGAACTATTTGAAAGCAAGCTTCAGACACTTGGCTGCTAAATTCTTCACTGTGTATCTCTTAAGGATAAAAACACTAAAAACACTCTCCTATGTAAATACAGTACTATTAATAAATAAGACAATTAACAACAACTCCATAATATCTAATATCCAGTTAATATTTGCATTTCCCCTATTGTTCTCCAAATAAATGTATTTTAAGTCCTTTTTTTATCCAAAATCCAATCAAATTTTACACACAGCATCTATTGTATGTCTCTTTCATTTATTAAAGATGTTTTGAAATATTTGCTTAAGAAAGTCTTTTCCTAAGAAGAGATTAAATGGGGTTCACCTATATTTCCTATTTGTTTTTTAATTCTTTTTTTTTTAAACAGAAAACTCTTACACCTAATTAGAATTTATTTGCGTTATGGTAACTGCTAAATATCTCAGATTATTTTTCTTTCTAAATAGCTTATTTCCTTCCAGCAAAGTTTATAAGTATTTCTTGAATTTTTCATTTATTTCTTGTCTTATTTCTAAGACCTTATTCAGCATGTATTAAGTTCTTAAGCATATTAACTCGACCTATTTCAGCCTCATTTCTCTGTTCCATTGATTCTGTACCAGTTCCACATGAATTTAATGATTGTATATTTGTAATGGATTTTAATGTATGGTAGTCTAATTATCATTATCTTCATTTTCTATTGTCTATTTTTTGAATTATTGCACAAGTTTTGTTTCCTAAAGAAATGTTAGGATCTTTTTATATTTCTCACTCCATTGTACAAAGAATATCACAATGATACTTTCACTGAGATTCTAGTAATCCTCCAGATTAGATTAAAGTTACAAATTTCTCCTGCTTGATAACTCTTGGTACTTGGTAGGAATTTTAATCTGTATATCAACATTACTCAATAGCTTTCAAAAGCTTACATGAATATGTATGGAATATTGCTTGAAATACGTGTTCTCCCCGAGTCATAAGTATTTTAAAGAGAGCCACAATTCTGTACAATATTTATTACCAAATCCAACCTCATTGCTTTTATGGAATTGTATTTTGGCATTAAGCCATTAGCTTTGATTATTAAAAAGATGCCTCTATTAAATTTGTTACTATGTCAACATTAAGGATGCTATTTGTTACCTTACGTAGGGTCTTGCTTGTGATAACCTATGAGAAACTTTTCTCTCTAGCCTCCCCATTAGGAATACTTTTTCCCAAATAATTGTTATGTTTTAATCTTATGGATACTGAATCTTTTATGTTTGAGTTTATACTTTTGTTGTTTGAAATCACAGATCCAAATTTGTGAACTTCATTCCTTCAGCTCTTCAACCAGCATTAATGAATGATTTTTTAAAATTCCCCACTTCACTACTTTTCTTCCATGAGTACATAGTTTCATCCGAATGGTGTTTGTGCTACTTGTTTAAATTGCTGCTTTAATTGGTCGATTTGCGATTTTTTCCCTTTCTTTTTAAAATATTACAAACTTACCTATAAACTGAAGGAATGGTTTCAGGGAGCAGTAAAAGGATGGAGAGAATACCCACTGTGGTAAGAATGAGCTTCAGTCTCGTATTTTAAAGAGACTGTAAGCTTAGCTTCGTTCTGTCGCTGGAGCAGAAGTGTTGTAAACGCTTGAAAATCACTACATCCAGGCCCAGGCTCCCTTTGCTCCATCTCCTTCTATAAACCTCCGCTCATGCCCTTCAAAATATGAGAGAGTTGACCTCATTACTATTTATAGAGATTTTACTTCCACAAAAACCCAGGGCTCTTCGGGGACTTTTAATATTATAGCGCCTATTGCAAAGACTTAAACCAGCGCATTGTTATATATTCCAAAATATTCTTGTGAGGAACGAGTGAGCACATTTCCTCTTCCCCAGCTCAAGGAGGGGAAGGGCTCTGACTCCATCCTTAAACAGCTGCCTGAAAGGAAAGGCTGTTCTTGTCATGTGGGACAACGTCTCCTGGCATGTCACAGACCATCCTGCCTTCAGACGGAATAAGAAGATGACAGACTAGTCACACACATGTATCAAGAGAAAGGGCTGTGTATTCTTTTCCCCTTCCTTCAACTTTCTCTTTTGATGAATAGTTTTCTTTAAAAGCTAATATCCTCATTGTAATACAAGGTGCTATAAATATACGTATGTGAACATATGCACATGTACCTCTTTTTTCTCTTGGGATTATATAATAGGTCAGAAGTCATATTTTTCGTGACATCCGCTTATGTAGAACAAAGAATTGGGACAATAGTTCCTATTAATAAGCAGTAGAGCAAAGGAAATAAGAGATTACCTTGTCACGAGCTGAAGAGACAAGCTGATAAGTTCAGGACCAGAGGTTATGGAGACAAATGTTTGGTTTTATTTCTAAAAAGGCAGAATAGGGTTATCAAAGCTCACACCATTGCATAAGAGGTTAGCCCATCCCTCCGAAAAGATGGCAGACATTTTTCTTTTAAACCTGAGGGTTAGGCCTCCATCTGGACTTTTTGTTCTTTGCATGCTTTAGATTTTGTGTGTATGTAGCCAAGCTTTGAAGAAGTTCCCTCGAGGTAATCACGTCTCTGACATTATAGAGTGTTTTGAATTAACGTCATAATTGTTGAGTTGCTTAGCTTTTCTTCTGATAAAAATGGTAAAAAACTGACGAGAAGAATTTCTGAAAACCACTTGGCTGAACTACACACTATTTGCGTTTTATTTTACCTTTTTTTTTTTTGAGGAAGATTAGCCATGAGCTAACATTTGCTGCCAATCCTCTTTTTGCTGAGGAAGACTGGCCCTGAGCTAACATCCGTGCCCATCTTCCTCTACCTTATATGTGGGATGCCTGCCACAGCATGGCTCCATAAGGAGTGCATATGTCCACACCTGGGACCCAAACCAGTGAACCCCAGGCCACCAAAGCAAAACATGAGAACTTAATTGCTGCGCCACCAGGCTGGCCTCTATTTGCATTTTAATATCATGCAAGCTTTAAATAAGGAAACCATTCCTAGAAACACAAGAAGAGAGGTCTTTTTAGCAGACCAACTTTAAATATAGATAGTATTCTAGTGTTTTGCTACAAACATTGGGTCCTATAGCCAGGTCCTTGCTCTATTCTGAATAAGAATCAATATTTACTGTTTGAGAGTGATACTGTGTGAGAAGCATGGACTCATTCCCTTGAAGAAACACCAAGGGGGAAGGAGTCAGAGCGGAATCCTCACTGTACTCTGTGATCGAAGACCTGTATTTATACTATTCAATAAGGTTAAACTTCATCATGGATTCTTCACACTAACAGCCAAGTGTTGCTGCTTTTGCTGGTCTCTCTAATTCCCTTTTCTGCCTCATGATTGTTACCATTGTTGTGGGAATTCTCCTGTAGCGGCCTGGGCTGCCATGTTGGAAGACACACCACATCCGGAAGAGCCACGTTCACTGCCAAGGAGAAATCGACGTGCACTTTGTGTTACTGAATGGTATGATAGCTCATCTTTTTGAGAATTGGTAATGTAAAAATGATGTACGCATCACTGATAGCTTTCTTTCACCTTAACATTTGATTGTCATATGTGTATTTCCCAAATCTTCTGGGCAGATGTTTACTGTAATACTTTTGGAGTCACTTCTACATATGTGCCCAGGCTTGAAAAAGCAGAAGACGGAAGAGTGGCTGTGCCGGATCTGTCTGAGCCAGTATCTGACCTGATTGCTTTTCCTCAAGGAATCGTATATCAATCTAACTTGATTTCTAAGAAATGCTTTGTTATGTTTGAAGCATAACTATTCATTAGTTTTAATAGCAAAACACAGAAGCTGGAAAATAGTTTTTTAAACAGAGCCAGCCCATGTAATTTCTGAGCCTAATCTTTCTATAAAATTTTACAAAAACCCTTCCTTCCAACTTTTGCATTCCAATTGAGCCTGATCGCTTTGTGGGTTTTGATGATCCAGCAGGTCTGAAGCACTGTACATTAAATGCGGTGTTGACAAAGGAAATTCACTAGCAAGGGTTTCATTAACTGGGGATTAAGCTAAAACCCTTTCCCAGAATTGCCAATAAATGAAACTCTAATCTAAAATTTCACATTAAGTTTAGTACAACGACAATGTGTGTGTTCGCACATGTGTGTGTGCTTGCTGAATGAGTGTGTATGCGAGTGAGGGCAAATCCTAAAATGACATTTTTAAAAATTTAGCTGGCTAAAAAAGTACAAATTTTCCTGGTTATTTTGTAAGCATAATGTACTAAGCAGGAGAAAATCCTACAACTTAAATTATACTCTATACACCCGTCTAAGCAGATGCAGAAATATACAACTGATAGATTTGAAAGGTAAACTCTTTACTATATTTTCTGGGTGAGTTTAGCCTGATTTGAGCAATTTCATAACTCTATAGTTATTTTACGGAGTGGGGATTTTTAAAAAGCTATTTGTAAAGTTGATCCTGAAAATGCCACTCTGAAAGAACACTTTGTAATGTTTCCTGTATTTTCTTTTATATTTGGATTTGGTTATGATTATTAAACTACCCTAAGGTTAGAACAAAGATTGCTGAGACCTTGTCGAATTTCTTTTTACATTACTGATTTAAGAATAGATTTTGAGAAAAAATTGGTTGTAACTGAACATATCAACAGAAATCTAATTTCATGATTAAATGACAATAGTTTGCTACTTATTAACCATATTTTTCAGTTAAGGATATAAGCTTTACCAATTTTTGTCTGAATAATTTGGACTGATACTTAAATTCAATGGGTGGTGGCTTATTAAACTTCAATTTTTGCTATTACGGTCTAATTTCAGCCACAAAGGTTATGATGAATTTGGAGATGTTTGTAAAATAATAGTCCTGAGAGCTTCACATGGACTCCATGGGACGTTTGGCTTAGTCCCTACTCTGAGGCTGATAAATCATATCGCAACTCTGCAAACGAGTCAACAGAAGCGCTGGGAAGTTAAGTGACGCTCTAGGCCTTGCATCTTGTTTGAGTATTGTGAGTGGGGAACTAGAACACAGAAGATGCCCATCAGCTTGTGTAGAGTTTCCTTCATTGCATCACACTGCATTTTAACTATTTATTTATTTATTTTTCACTTTAAAAAAGTTTTATTATGGAATTTATTAATTCCAAATATATCCAAAATTACAGAATAGTATAAAAACCCTCATCTGCCCAACATCCAGATTAAATAATGATCAACTTATGGTCAATCTTCTTCCGTCTACACCCCAATTTACTTTCCTTCCCCCATATTTTTTTGAAGTAAACCCTAGACATTACACACAATGGACACACACAAAAGATAATATTTAAGTTTATATTGATGCTTCCAAAGGAATACAGGATTTTCATCTCTCTGGTTCACATATGTATCTCTTTTCTCTCATGCTGAGAATTCTAGTTCTCAAGGGTTTGTTAGAATTTCACCTAATTTGCTAGTTACTAATTTGCTTTTACACATTACCCATGTAACAGCCTCAGAATAATGATACCAACAATATCCATGACAATATAATTGCTGAGAATTGCTTAATTTGTGGCTGTGTTTGTGTGTCCATGTGTAGGTGTGAGATTCTTTTTATCCTTAGTGTACAAACTCTACTTTAATTCCTCTTCAGTTACGTGGAGATGATGGTAAACTGACTATACAAATAAAATTAGGGAATGTTCAAGCATAGAGAAAATCCTCTGGAGAGCATCGGAAGTGTGGGCAGGCATGAAGTTAAGCACAATGTAAGGAATTAAATAGGGAGTGAAAAGCAGTTTCTTTATAGTTTTCATAGGTCCGTTGTGGTCAGATCATAAATGGAACACCATGTGTACTCCCTAGTTCTTTTCTGAAGGGACAACTGAGTCCATTACCAAAAATTAAAACAATGTTCTTAGAGACTAGGAAAATACAAGCAGGAAGAACACTGGGATAAAACCAGAATTACTCAAAGTGGAGAAGCCAATGATGAGGGAACAATTGAGTCGCGGTCCTCAAGCGTAAAATCAGTTCCCTACTCCACTAAGAATAGAAAGTAAAGACTGGATGTGAAAGCTGATGAAAATGAAAATCAAGCAACCCTTTTCCAGCATTTTCACAAACCCTGAGCAGGGCTATGCATTCCAGGGGAGAGAAGAACATAGGAGACACAGTTTCTGTTTTTAGAGTTAATGCTGTAACGGACGCACTCAGATGGTCTGCCGAGTCCCTGTTCCCTTGCATGTACTCATAGGGGAGGCCTCAAAGCACGTCTAACTTTGCAGTCTAGTCTGTGTCCCTGGACGTGGCTCGTTTGTTCGGAGTGGATATATGGACCTAAGCTGGAATAAGCATTTTGTTTCTTTGAGGAAATATCAATTGAGACTGAGAGGCAGGTCTCCGTCTGGGTTCTTCTCTCGAATACAGGAGGTAGTCATTTTTTGTCAGGTAGACAGAATTATAACAAATACAGAGAGGAGAAAGCAGAAAGAAGAAAGGAGCTGTACTGAGAGAAGCAGTGAGAAGAGGTGGAAAGGGAAGTTCAGGCTCCCAAGAGCCTCCCACTCTCCACCTTGACTCTTTCTGGAGGTTTAGCCGTGTTTCTGCCATTGGATTCTGTGAGTCACTCCTGCACGTTCTTTCTGTTGTTATTTGTTTATTTTGTCCCTTCTTTACTCACTACCATATACAAAGAACCTCAGTTACATCTGATATTCCAGGATTCATGTGGAGTTATGGCCAAATTGATAATACTTTGCAATTGTATTTTTACTGGTGAGACTTCTTGAATCCCCTGTGTTGGTGTTTTACGTTTTTCACTCAACAAAGGACAAGTGGATGCTGAGAAGCAAAAGGGATGTGTTGTGCTGGCTTTCTTTTGTTTGCTCCTCCAAAGCTACTCCCTATCCATTCTCTCCCATAGGGCTGACCTATAAGGACCCGAATAGACATCAATGTTCTCATTGTTGTACACGTTTTTGCCTTTCAGATTTCGTTATTTCATTACCCTTTCCTCCCCTTATCCCTGTTGGCCTGGGTTGGTAAACTCCGTGTTACTGGACTGTCTTTGTTAGATCCCTATATTGACACGTTTGTAAACAGCATCTTGACAATTAACTCTCCTTAACTTATTCTATTTCAAGTGTATCAACAATTCCCTATGGGGACCTTGACTGATAAAAATGGTAAGGAGTTTGGGCTGTGTTGAATCTGAGGGTCCTAGAGAGTCATATTGAGGAAATTTCCAAGGAGAAGAGTTGGGGAAACGTCTAGACTGGTGACATACATTTGGAAATTATTAGCAAATAAGGAGAAGATGAGATCACCCATGTGGAGCATGAGGCTGATGATTGAATACTGGGGACGTGGACATTGAGGTGCAGGCATAGGATGGGATCTCACACAGTAGGGTAAGATGGCGCAGGCATCAAATTATTAGGAGAACCAGGAATGTGCAGCATAATTGGAATAAATGGGGTGGAGGGCTTGAAAAAGGAGGATGTCATTATCAGCATCTAAATGCAGCAGAGAGAGCTAGTAAGATGATAAAAAAAGAAAACTCAACCGTATGCGACAGCTGCCAAATAAAAATTATGGAGGCAATTGAAAAGTCGTTAGAAACCCAGTAATGTTGTAGGGGACAGAAGATAGATTGAAGTTGGTTGAGGAATGGGTTGGAAAAGAAGTTGCAGAGCCATCTTCAAAAAAGATACTTGTTAAGAAAGGAAGAAAAGTGACTGGACACAGTAAAATGGCATGAAGTCTTGGAAGAGATTATGCTTTTTAGGATAAGGAGCACTTCAGTATTTCTGTACTTTCTCGTAATAAACTTCTCCCACCATTTTTTTCTTTCCTTCCTCTCTCTCTCTCTTTTTCCTTATAAACTTAAATTGGTCTCTGTTGTTTGCAAACAAAAGAATTCTAATCAAAACAAGCATCCTCTTTGGAAATAATAAAATTGGTTACCACCTGGGAACTCCTACTATGTGCCAAAGAAGCTTTAGAGAGATTTCAGAATCATGGATAAAGAAACCAACATGAAATAACAATAATAACAGCAACCTGCATTTATTGAGAATTTATCACATCCCTGGCACTGGGCTAAACTCCATAAAAACATCACATATAATCCTCACACAGCCCTAAGAGGAGGGCGCTGTGATTAGTGGCCCTTAGCAATTGAGGAATGTGGGCTTAGGATGGTGAACTTTTGTGTCCAAGATCACATAGTTAATATGGGTCCTCACAGCCTGCTCCAGTTGAAACATTTTACCTAGTTAATAAATTGTTAATATGCAATGACTTGGACTATACCAGTTTAAAATTTCATTATTGATCAAATGAAAGAAGGTGAAAATACGCTTGAAGAACATATTTCATGGTAAACACTCAAATACCCCTATTGTGTAAAACTTTTGGAAGTCAAATGACATTTAAATTGGGAGTAGTGAAATTTGCAAAGTGCTAGAGTAGCAGATTCAGTGATCTAATTTGAAAAACTTTCATCACAAACCTTATTGCTTTATCATTTCTTCCTAATTCTCTGTCCAGCTTTCTCTCTTTAATGTTTGGTGGGGAGAATTAAACTATTTGCAATTTTACTTTCCCTTTTCTTTTCAATATAGTCAGTGGAATCAAAATGCATCGAGACCAAAAATGTATCAAACAAGTGTACATGAACAGTACTTTGAGGTGCACTCAAGTTCATTAGAATCATATCTATTGCTCTTATTTGTGTCAAACAGAAAATGAGATGGCTTAAAAAATAATAAACATTTTTTTCTCTCGACAAAGAACTCCATTTTCTGCCTTAGATAAGGGTGGTCTCAGGTCATCAATAGCTGATCTGACAGAGTAAATCTGAAACAAATTGCTGCCATGATAATCCCCCTTTTTTTTTTTTTTTTGGTATGACATGCTGATCGGGAAAGAAATCACAGACGTCTCAGAAATGAGTTGACTTAGTTGGTGAACAATGCATTCATTATCATCTAAAGAGGTGGATATAATCTCTCATCTTTACACATTAAAATAAGGTATTTTTTAAGGAACAGGTATGTTTACCTGCATAAAATAAGTGATCATCTATCTTTAATAATTTTGAAACCAAATGAAAATTTAAAATGAATACATTTTGTTTGATCTTTTACTTTTTTAATTTGCTTATGATCTCTGCACAAAAGGGTATTAAATAAAATAATAGAACCATCTGAAACTCAAATAAGGTTTAATGAACGTATAAGGCTGCCAAATGAAGAAGCATCATTGTTCAAATGTTTCTCAGGAGAAAAACGGAAAGCAATGGTTTCTTAATGCCCAAATTTGGTTTTCATGTCCAATTTTCATGTAAATAATCATCCCACCTGTCCTCTAGAATCATATTTTATATAAGACTTCAGGGCTGCCTGAATTATAGGAGAAATCACAGGTCTAGGCATTGAACTAGCAAGAGTTACACTACAGGTCAAAACGCTTCATCTGGAGAATAGAAGGAAAAGGCTTTTTCATCAAGTTGGTTTTATAAAAAAAGTCTTTATTTTAATTGCTTATATTTGACTTAATATTTCTTTTTGTTTAGTACATTTCATTTTGATTGTCTCAGCTCCACACCTTTGACCAGCTCAAGAAATTATTCCAAACAGAGTCCAGAGGGACTGTGTCAGGTGGATTAAAATATGACAGTTGCAATATATATTAAATAGCTTAGGAGAAAATAGCATTTAATGCCATAACAACTTTTTAAAAAGATATATGAGAAGTGATTTAAGTATGGATTAGATTTGGAAAAGTACTATATTAAAGCCTCAGAAACAAGTTTTTTTTTTTCTTACAGGATTTTTTTAAAACTCCACCATAGCAAGCAATTAGAAAATATGAATTTTACAGAGCAATTGATACAGGTAAAAATCCAAATGTACCAAAAAATGGTACTTAGATTTCCTTATAGGCCAATTCATGTTAAGTTTCAAATCTGGCAAGGAAGACTCAAGAGTGTTTTTTATTAACGCTTAAACAACCAGCTGGTGTAATGTTCCTGAAGTTTCATCCATCATGCTACCAATTTCTTCATACTAGAGAAACATTATATTCTCTTGTTATGTCTCAAAGATGATAAATTCATTCAAGAAGTTTTGCCAGGGACAAGCAAACAATTGGGAGAATGAAAGCCATAGACAGCATTCTGCTTGCTAGAAGGTGTTCAGAAGGTAAAGAGAGGAGATTTCCAAAGCATTTTACTGTAGTATGAACCATGCCCAGCTGCTCCTTAAGTGGTGAAATCTATGATCTTACTTTTCATTATTCCTGGTCCCACAGAATTCAGAGTTCATGTAACAGTTAGCAACAGAAATAATCCTAGAAATTACCATGCATTTAGGTAGGGAAAACAAGTCTTTCTGGAGAGCATGTAACACAGTCACAGCCAATTAGGATGAAGTTTCTGATAGAAATTATAGCATGAGGGGCCGGCCTGGTGGTGCAGTGGTTGAGTTTGCACGTTCTGTTTCGATGGCCCGGGGTTCACCCGTTTGTGCACCGCTTGTCAAGCCATGCTGTGGCAGGCATCCCACATATAAAGTAGAAGAAGATGGGCACGGGTATTAGCTCAGGGCTTGTCTTCCTCAGCAAAAAAGAGGAGGATTGGCAGCGGATGTTAGCTCAGGGCTAATCTTCCTCAAAAAAACAAACAAAAAAAAGAAATTATAGCATGAAACAAGTTTTGCAACAGAGCTTATTACTCTCATATTATTGACAGATTGAAAGCATTTGGGTGCTCCTGAACAATGAGAAAATATTTGAAAATTAAAAATCAGACAAGGTGGATTCTGCTGTTGAAGAAATTGTTCCTCATTGTTAAATCTGTGGAAGCAGGCTGTCTTACCAGACACGTCCAAGAAAACTTGCAACACGTTTCCTACACGTGGTGGCCTGCTCCGATGTCTCATTATGTGAAGCAGAAAGTTTTGCTCTCAACATTTTAAGACTGTTCTACTCTACATTTTGACTCAGAAAAAGTAGTCTTGGTTAGTAATCAACAAAAAGTAAAGTGGGTGAAGACCAAATCTGCATTCAATCCTTTTTCTAACCCAAATTTAGATGTGCAAAAGGGACACAAGGACATTGTTCTTGGACAGATAACAGCCACACACACAACCAAAAACCACAAAACTCACAATGGCTTAAGCATCATAGGTAAAAATTAATATGGATAAAAATCTCATAAATTAGCTAAATCTTCATTGATGATTTCCAGTGTAAAATTATATTGAGAATAAGTTTAGTAAACTTGAAAAAAATAGCAAAAAATAGAAATGGTTTAACTGTGCCACTTGGAAAATCATCAAGGGATTAAACTGACAAATTTTGCAAAAGATTATTGTATATAAAAATTAATCATTGAAGATAAAATCTTGATTAAAATGTTTATTTTCCTAAACATGGATTCAAATTGCGGTGAAATACAATATAGTAGATCCCAAATGACCGTAAATCGTAGTATTCTGTATCCAATTTTATGGACTATTGTTCACTTATTGACACTCACTTAACTCTTCACTCGTTGTCAGTTTAATGATTATAAGACCATCCTCTTACTTCAGTGTTTCACACAAAAAAGTCACATTCTGTAGGTTCACTGAAAGATTTGGCACAGTATTGGATGCGTTCTGATAGAGTCGCTCTCATCCAGCTTTGACCGTGTGCAGCATCTCTGCCTTTTCATATTTGCGGCCTTCTGTCAGTGTTTGTTTTTTTAAAATGAGAATAATTTATGCCTCATTGATATTCTCTATATTGCTGGAGTTCATAATAAATTCACAGACTTCCTGCATTTATGTGAGCAGTTAATAAAGAAAAAATGGAACTATAAAATTTAATTCCCGCTGTCTAAAACAAGTCCCATGTTTAATAACTAAATTCTTACCGATAAATCCACTCAATGTATAATATCTTTAGAACATTTAGGACTAGGATTTATTTCAGTTGGATTCTCACCGTTTTCATGGTTATCCAGGTTTGACAATTTAGCCATCTTTATTTTCTCTCTCATATTTTTCATATCCCTTCTGTCATCAATCTCTTTATGTGTCATTCACATGTATTTTCCTCCCTCTTTCACAGCCACAGTCTTAGCTACACACGGAGCACTTCGTGCCTGGATTACTCTGACTCGCCTGCCGTTAACCTTTTCTTACTCTTCTCTAGTCTTTATGTTGGTTACTTACAGCCTGGATTTCCTTTAAGTATCTATAATGACTCCTTTCCTATCAGACTCAAACTTTCAGTTCTGGTATTCAAAATCCAAAATCTGGCTCATTCTACTACCCAATGTTATCTTCCCCATTGAAGCAATCTTCTCTCCTCAGATGATTATGCTCAGAATCCGCAAGTAGGTACCCACATCCTCAGCTCGTGCACATGCCATGGCCTCTTTCTAACTAGAATGTCCCACTCTGTCCTCTTACCACTGCCCTGTTCTTTCACACCAACGGGCCTTTGAATACATGTGTCAGTTTCCACCTCCTCCTTATTTTCCGGACAACTCTAGCCTATGTTGAAACTCTGCATATAACTGTTTTTACTGCATAGGTTCAGCCATGGAATTTTCTTGGATTGCTTTTTTAAATGAAGGCTTTCTCCCCAGATTTTAAACTCCAAAAAGGAGAGTTAAAAATGCATCGGCCTGTGCTGAGCAATAGAAACCAGTGTCAGTGAATAGCAGATGGAATGGAAGTGAAGTTCTGAGATCTAAAGAATCAAAATGGCTTAAGGTGTTCTTTCTCAGCAACACCGAATACACGTACGCTGTGTTAGGGTTCACAGACCTGAAATTGCTAAACAAAAGACAGGACTGAAAAATGGAAACAATTGCAGTGGTTCACATATTTCTCTGTAATCACAAATACATAAAAAAGAATTTAAATTTAAGACAAAAAGAAGTTATTCAATGAACACGGTTTTTTCTGTAAAGATAATTTATTTTATCAAAAGAAGTAATTAGAACTTAGCTAAAGAAAGGTGTCTGTACCGGTTTTAGCAACGCTCATTGTTGACATAACTAAGGTTTTTACAAAGAACTAATTTTTTAAAAAAAGTTTGTTTGTATAAAACTACCTGATGAGCGCTGTAGGTTTTAATCTACTTGCAAAGGTGAAAGTCATAAATTAAAACTAGACTTAAAAAAAGTGTTTTAGTTTCTTCACCAATTCCGAGAGACCGGAAGAGCAGATAAACTGAACTAGATTCCTCTGAACTCGTTACTGATCTCCAGTTTGATTTATTAAGATTATTAAGATCAACCACTAACTTCAATGTTTCCCACAAAAATGTTTAATCTCATGTTGCAATTAAAATTTCTTTATCATCTCATATAAGCTCAGCCAACCCCGTGTTAAATATTGTCTGAAGGGACCATTCCAGACGAAAGTTGGAAATGCCTGTTTGTGCCTCCGCCCTGCCCTCCCAATCATCGCGGTCCTGCATTTTACCATAGAAAGAGTTCTTCAGGGTTTTCCTTTTCCTTTACAAGCTCTTCTGCTTTTATCTTTAAGAATCAAACTGATTTTCTGAAAATATAGAATTTGCTAGCCCAAGATTATCCAGACTTAGTCTTTGCAGATATGTTAAGCTTCCCTCTTTCTTCTAGAATCTGAAGACTACAGGTTTCAGCCTAACTCTGCCACCCTAAGCCGGATAACATCTCAGGGGCTCAGAGTGCTTGTCTGTGAAAGCTGGGAGTGATGATAACGCCCACTTTCACAAGGCTCTTGGGAGAACAGAACTCACTCTGAAGTATTTGGGTACACTGTCCTTTCCAACTTTGAAAAAACATGTTCTATTTCTTGACTGAGTCTGGATACGCCGTGATGTAAAAGTGATTGAAAATTAAATTATAATGCGCACTGATTCACCATTTAATATATATATATATTTTTAAGATTGGCACCTGAGCTAACAACTGTTGCCAATCTTTTTTTTAAAGATTGGCACCAGAGCTAACAACTGTTGCCAATCTTTTTTTTCTTTCTGCTTTTTCTCCCCAAATCCCTGCAGTATATAGTTGTATATTTTAGTTGTGGGTCCTTCTAGTTGTAGTACGTGGGACGCCGCCGCAGCATGGCCTGATGAGTGGTGTCATGTCCGCGCTCAGGATCCGAACCAGAGAAACCCTGGGCCCCCATAGCGGAGAGCACGCACTTAGCCACTTGGCCACAGGGCTGGCCCCTAACAGATATATTTTTGATCTGACCTTCTGCATTTGAGGCAGAACCAAAAAAAGGTTATCTGTGTTCACTGGACAAAAGGAAAACCAAGAGGCAGGAGGTTACGATGGGTTTAAAGATGAGTCTCACCCTGGGGAAGATGCTCCCTTGCCAGCGCTATGGGCAGCACTGTTTGCACAACCCATTCATTCATTTGAACACATTTATGGAGTGTTTGCTATTTGTCAGCGTTTCCTACTCCTTTAAGACTTTGTCTAATGGTAATGAAATCACATTCAGTTATTTCCCCGAAGGGTCAAAATTTTGACCAGTTACTCTTTGATCGAATACCAATCAATTAACATTAAATCCAGTGAACACAACTGTAAAAAAAACTTAAGACAATAGTAGTATTGCTGAACATTTGATAGTTTTAAACAAATATTATAATTTTTCTTTCATATAACAACCATAAGAAAAAAAATCCAAATTGATCTCTACCTGCTATTCTTTCCTCAGCGGCGTATCCAAGGCAGGGTGGGGGGCAATCTGTGCCTCGAGGGAGGGCGGTAAGGAGATCCGCCACCGTTAGAGAATTGAAAAGTTAATCTGCTTTTTATTATCACCACGTGCTGGCAATCCAAGACAGTTAGTTCATAAACTATTCCTTTAAAAAAATCTTTTGTTTGTCTAGGTTTAAACAATCGATATGGTTACTGTTCTAATTATAGACACATATATGTGTAGGTGTGTGTAAGCTTCAAATTAGCGCATTTTAATTACTTATCCTTTAATAAACATCATTTTCAACATAAAAGCTCATTCAGAAGGCTCCCAGTTTTATAGTCTGACGCCAACACACAGAGACTCGGCGACACACATTCACTTTTCGAACATGTTCTTAAGGGTTCTGATTCCTTCTAGCTGACTTTGGGGGCGGTTTGGGTTCACGAATCCTGTGATATTGCCTCTTCTTGCTTTGTAAGAACTGGATTCGAAATGAACGATGATAGGATGGGGATTGCTAAGAGGAGGAAGCGGAGCAAATATACATTCTGTGTATTTGCTGAGAGTTTATGTTTATGTTTCAAACTTTTCAACCTGTGGAAACAATTGAAAGCCCTCAGACTGGATTCCAAAGAAAGAAAAACAGAATTGCAGTTTCAGGATTTATTGTGAAATGAGATTTTTATGACTCTGCCACACTTATCCTTATGTTTAAGAATTTTCTATTTGTATATCTGTCTCCTCATGTGAAAGAAACTTTTCAAAGGTAAAAATAAAAAACATGTTCTTCAATCAACCTCAAGCAAAGAGAGAGAAAAAATCTGACTATACTCCCTGTGAATACACAAAGGTCAATTTTGGTAGAGTCATTTACAAATTGGCAGAAGTTAAGCCTCCAAAACAAAAAATGTAATGTTTGCTATTCACTATTGGGATTGACTGATACACAAGTATAAACTTTTTTCTGTTTTTCAGAAAGTATGTTAATATATAAATATACATAAATATATACTTAAAATATTAACTCATTACCTCCTCCCCTACTTTGTAATATAATATTTATTTTATATTTTATTTTTTAACTAACATGAATATATATACAAAGTTCAATAAGAGAAAAAATTTACCACTTACATTTCTTCTCTGGCCATGTGGTTACTTGTTTCATTGTGTGATTACTATTGGAGATAATTTTGTTAAACACAGGGAGGGGTGGGGTGTTAAAAATGACCTGCTACGAGAATGTCACTGTCTGTTCATCAGTATTTTAGAGCCCTAAAAGCAAACGAGAAAAGTAAGTAATATTTTTCCGCGTAACTCCAGAGGATGCCAGGGAACTGAAGAAGCCCTGCTCTTTTTACAGAAGAGTTTACACAAAATAAGTAGATAATCAAAGGAAGACACTGTGATTTTAAAAATTATTTTCTTGTTGAAAGACAAGACTAGGAAGTGTTCAGCAGAGTTCCATGTGGAGACTACCAACATCTGAATGCCTGATTGTCATTAAAGTATTTCCAGCAACCGTTAGGGAGCATAACCGGTGCAATAATTTTTCCTCATATTTGGAAGATGCAATTAAAATGATTGGCTATGGAAATTTTAAAAGAATATTTTAAAATTGTGTTTAAAAATTCATGTTAAACCCAGGTTAAAAAATCCGAAGCAGACACTATCATCATCTCTTTCCCTTTAGTTGATTTATGATCTAAAAAACAAAACGGATCAAAAAACATTTCTGTCCAAGCGTGGTTTACTTCCTTACTTTCAACCCCATTCCCTAACCTCCATCTCCCGAACAGGGGGACCGGACTAAACTGGAAGAACTCTTGTTTTCCTCGATCTCTCTAAACCAGAATGCTCGTTCACACGATTTTACCTTCGTGAAGCTCTTTGAGGGACGAGAAACCCAAAGCAACCAGGAGAGTGATGAGAGCTAATTGCAAGGTGTGTCCTGAGGCGGGACCACAGGGCCAAGGCCCGCAGCTTCCTACTGCAGACATGCCTGTCTGCAGTGTGTTTGCGCTGTTGCTTGTTTTTAAGTTTGGAGATTTTTCTTTAAATACCCAAGTAACATGTCCCCTCTCAGCAGGATACACAGATTTGTCTTAAGTGTTTGGCTATCCCAGGTACCACAGCCTGCGTCATGAGGGGCATGAAAAGACTTCCTGGTAAAAACAAGCCCAACTCCTTCCAAATACTTGGAACTTTTGAAATAAGAAGCAAAACTTGCCACTCTAGAACTGAAAAGAAGGCTTAAAAATTAAGGTGTGAGTAGTTTGCATCAGATCCTTTCAGATTCTTTCCTTGAATATAGTTTTTGCTAAGGAAAAAGTTACTGGCGCACAAAGGAACACTAGCTGCATGTGGGACGCATGTGAAGGGTCGGCAAGAAGGGTGCAGGAGTTGAAGGAAGACTTAGCCAGTCCCCAAGGACGTGGTGAAGTACACCTGCTGGGCAGCACACCTGTTCACATCCATCTTTGATCCCTGGCCTCAAGCTACTCACTGGGTGGTTACAGCCTTTTATGCCATTTCCCTACATGGATCTGTTCTGCTGGCACATTTCAAGCCCTAGAGCATTCATGATCCCCTCCCAACACCAAATTGACCTCTGCATGTGATCACTCAAAGAAGGCCTTGAGGAATAGGAAATGACTAACCTGAGACACGAATCTCTGCCAGGGTAAAGATCCAGGTGCACTGCCCCTCCCCAGCCACAGGCGTCTATAAATCCCGAAATTCTTAACCCAGAGGACTTCCAATGGCCCAGGAGGAAGATAGTTTGGTTGGAGTGGGGGCAAGGTCCTGCAACAATTCTGATTCTTTCAGATAGGAGCTGATAGGCAGCTTCTCACTCTGCCTATGGATAGGGCTGGCCCTGTGTCTACGTATCTGGAACAACATGTAAAAACCTGCACCAGACTCATGCTTTTTGCAGCCAAGACTAAGCCTTTGCAAAGCAGCAGAACTCTTTGGTACTGATCTGGTAGTCTATCATCTCAACAGAGATGTAAAACACTTTATTAGATCCATATGCTTTCATGGTAACTTACACAAAAGCAAATATCTAGGGTATCCTAGGCATTGATTTAAGAGTTTCACGTGCATTAATCTTACTAATCCTTACAATCATCTATTGTTATTATCCCTATTTTATAGAAAAAGAAGCCAAGGCAGGCAGGGGTTAGATGATTTGAATTGGAGTTGCTGGGATTTGAAACCAGTCAGTAGCTTGTACGAGAGTCCACGCTCTCAGCCACCCCTCCATGCACCCCGCTGCCCATGACCTAGGGAGAGCTTCATTCAGGCCAAAGCAGAAGCAGTCCCAGGCAGGCAACCCGCAACATTTGATCTCTGTGACTGCAGTTGCCACATTGTTCTACAAATTTTACATTTCTGCATCCCAATAGAGGATCATCTTCTTGAAGACAGATGCTTTACTTTCTTCAGCTCTTTTACTGACTGTAAAAATGCATCGGCCCATGGTATTGGTTTTGTGGAAAGCAGTGCAGGAGAAGTCAGCTGTTTAGGAAAAGACGTGATCTGTGTCTGTTGAGCCTGCTATGCTGTCACCGGACCCACGGAGTTTTCCTGTAAGTACCTGCACTATGGCCAAGTCTGAGTGGGGCATTGCTCTGACGGTAATGAGACTGCAGAACAAACATATGATGTACCTTTCATGATCCAAACATTAGTCTTGAGAAAACCCTCAAAGCATCAATTTTCAGCAAAATAAGAAATTTCAAAAATCTGATCAGAATATATCACACTTCTGGATACAACCACCTGAGTACAGGGACAGAGGAGCTGGTAAAACCAAACCGCAGAGATGCCGTCAGCAATATCTGAATGTGAGAAACTCCACAGGGCAGATGACTAGGGTTTTTCAATAAATAAAGTGCAGGGAGAAGAGGAAATGAGAGGGAGAATCTGTAGATTTTTAAACGACACAAGTGATGAATCAAACTGAATGCCCTGGGTGGATCCTGACTTCACCAAAGAAACTGAAATGAAATGAAACAAAACACTCAAGAGACAACTGGGGAAATTTGAATAGCGATGGGATATTTAGTCCCATTAAGGGAATATTAAAGACCTTGTCCATTTCTTTTTAGGTGTGAAAATAGTATTGCTATGTTTTTAAAAGAATTACCGTCTTTTAGAGACATGCTCTGAAGTATTAGGGAATGAAATGATCTGATGCCTTGGATTTGCCTCAGAATCCGTGGCGGATTTGCCATGAGTCGACAATTATTTAGCTGGGTCGTGGTACATAGGCAGCCGTGGTGGTCTAGTGGTTAAGATCTGGCACTCTCACTGTGACGGCCCGGGTTTGTGTCCTGGTCAGGGAACCACACGCCTGACGGTGGTTGTCACACTGTAGTGGCTGTGTGTTGCTGTGATGCTGAAAGCTATGCCAGACTAAGCCAGACTGGGAAGAAGGACCTGGCCCACCCACTTCTGAAAAAATTGACCACAAAAGCTCTGTGGACAGCGGTGGAGCACTGGCTGGTAGAGCACAGAAGGTGAGAGGAAAGACAGGGCAGGGCTCCGCTCTGCTGTCCACGGGCGCCTGGGGTCGGAATCAACGCCACGGCGTTGACGACAACACGGGTACCTTCATGATGGGGTAGACTCATTTTACTACTTTTGTATGATTTACGCTTTTCCTGAATAAAAGGTTAAAATATTTTTTCAGACAAATGGCTTACAAGTCCAGTATGATTTTCTTATACGAAAACTTGGTCTGGAATTGAGCACTTTCTTGTCATTTATTAGTCAGTTACTTACTCTATCAGTTACTATTGCTGTGTGCCAAACCACCCCAAAACTTAGAGGCTCAAAATAACAACAACCACTTACTTTGTTCCTCGATTGCAATTTGGGTAAGGCTAGCAGGAACAATTCATCTTCGTTCTGTGCAGACTCTGCTGGGCAAACTTACCTGAGTTCTGGAGGATTCACTTTCAAGATAACTCATTCATATTGGCTGTATTTAAAAAAAAATTCAATGACACTTGTTCAAGATAGGTAAGGCAGACTTTACTCAGGACTGTGGCCATTAAGGATAGGGAGCATTGCAAAGGGACTTTTTTTTTTTTGCTGAGGAAGATTTGCCCTGAGCTAACAACTATTGGCAACCTTTCTCTTTTTGCTGAGGAAGATTTGCCCTGAGCTAAAATCTGTGCCAATCTTCCTTTATTTTGTATGTGGGCCACCAGCATAGCCACTGATGAGTGGTGTAGGTCCATGCCTAGGAACCAAACCCAGGCTGCCAAAGCAGAGCGTGCTGAACTTAACCACTAGGCCACGGGGCCCACCCTGGCAATGGGATTTTACAGTGAGGCAGAGAGATTAGGCTCAACTGCCAATACAGCACAGGCCAGTGGGAATTTACAGCTTTGGAGCAGGGTAGGGTCAGTGGATGGAAACTTACTAAGAGGGAACGGCAGGGGCGAAGGGATTCTGGCTAAACTGATCTCATAGAATTCTCGCTGAAGGCAGGCCAGGGTGCTCAGACACACCTGGGGGATGAAGGAGGATGAGGAACCTGATCAGGTATCGAGGGGGATCTGATATTGAGGGTGTGGGGTTCTGGTTAAAAGGACTTAGCAGCGTTCTTGCTAAAACTAGATGTTCCAAGGAAGCGCCCAGATGGGCCTAGGAGAAGGTCCAGGAGCTTGACTAAAGTTTGTTAAGCAAGAGGGCTTGTCAGCCGGCAAGTTGGCGCTGGCTGTCACCCTGAGAGTTCAGCCAGGGCTGAGCCGGGCCGTGGTTCCTCTCAGCCTGAGCCTCCTGGGCTTCCCAGGGGCATGGGGGCTGTGTTCCAAGAGCGAGGGTCTCAAGACACAGGAAAGTGGAAGTGGGGTTTCTCAAGGTCAGAGTGCAAAAGCTGGCATAGCAGCATCTCCTTTGATTCTGGGCTGAGCAATTGCACTGCCCAGATCCAAGAGGGAGGAACAGAGACTGCGCCTCTCACCAGGAGAGTGCCAAGAATTTGGAGGCCATGTTTTAGAACTGACCTACTAGCCTTCTTTGCAGTCCCGCGCAGAGCCTCAGGCAGGTATCAAACCACAGATCTTTTTAATGAAAATAACTAGAATAAATGTTACCGATGTTTGGGCCTAGAGACATAAGCAGCTGTCCTTCTGGGAGGCCCAGCCTGTGAGTATAGATGGCGTGTGTCTTCCAATAGACCACCCTGGGACAGGCTGAGCTGAGAAAGGGTGAGACAATGCAATTGCTTGACGTGGCAGGAGTTGAAGTGTGGTGACAGGGAAGGGAAGCCACTGCTCAAGTCCTGAGTGTCCCTGTCCTCCCACCCTCCCAGCCGGGTCGTAGGAATGTCCTTCGCTGGCTGGGCCATCAGCAGCTGGCCACTCACTGTGTAGTCACACCATCCTATTTTGCCCAGGAAAGTGGTAGAAACAGAGATTCAGGAGTAGGATGGAGAGCAAGGAAAGGTTGACAATGGGCACACTTTGTGGACAAGGCTGAGAGCTAAATGAACGACTGGGGGAAGTTGGATAAGATAAGGGCTAGTTGGTGTACTCCTTGGTTTGCACCAGACAATGAAAAACTTCAATTTTCCCTATCACGTCTGAGTACACTCATCCAACTACCATGTTCTCAAGGTTAGAACCACAAGTAAATAATGATTTGGAATATAAATTTTTCTTCTGAGACTTTTCCAGCTCATTTTTGTTTTGCTGCCAACCATATCTTCTGGGAATCTTTTCCTGCTTAACTGATTTCCATTCGTCTGTCTTTACGGGATTATTTTAATTGATACATTTCGTTTGTTACCTGCTTCTGATGGAACTGTCATTTTAGACACCTCTAGATTCAGTTGTTCAACAGACGTTTATTAAGCACCTCCTGTGAATTGTACTCAGCCCTGGAGATCCTGGCTATTGAGATTTTAAATGAAAAGTATATTTCATGAGAGAGGTACAAAATGCTGTGGGAACACAAAGGAGAGGAATAAACTGCATTGGGAAGTTGGGGAAAGCTGCACAGAGCAGGTGACATTTGAGCTGGATTTTGATGGATAGGTGGGAGCCTGCTGGTTGGAGACAGAGGAAATAACATGTTCAAATGTCCAGAGTTGTGAAAAATTCACGGTATGTGGGGTGATCGAGAGAAGTTTAATGAAATGACTCAGTGGGGAGCAATATGATTGGTGAGGTGCTCATTCTCTTCTCATTGTTTTTTCTGACCTAGACTGAGAAGAAAACATTTCAGAGAGCTCAAGCACTCTACCTCCCAGACTAGCAAAACACTGGCCCTGTGAGTCTCCCCCATGTCCATCTTGGGTACTGTACTCTTTGGTATGTGCTTTGCCAAGGAGTTTAAACTTGCACTTACAGGGAAAGGAGAGCCAATGGAAGACTTTAAGAGGGTGAATGAGATGATCCTATGTCTTAGACAAGCCAGTGGCTAGGAGAGGATGGGCTGGATGGATCTGAGAGAAATGGAAGGGGAGAATCAACAGGATTTGCTGTTTTATTGGCTACAGAGGTGAATGAGAGGGAGGGAGGCATTGAGCTTGGGCATCTGGTACTACGGTGACATCATTTGCCGACAAACAGGGAGCTTTTTGGAGGAGAGGTCAGTGGAAGAGATGAGTTCATCTCTGGGCCAGTGAGACCTGAGGAGTCTGAAGTACATCCAGGTGTCGTTACGGGTCTGATGCTCAGGAGAGGTCCAGATGAGATTTGTGAAGATGGAGGGGAGCAGCTGTTGAAGTTGTAGAAATAGAGAGCTTTTAGCATTCCTTTCTTTCAAAATATCTTGAATTTAGCCCCATCTTCATTCTATTTAAGGTAACTCTTGTGTACTTTATATTTCTTTCTGGACTTAAACAAGAGCTTTAAGGGGATCCTCTACAGTTTAGTTAACTTGACAGTACGTTAAGTATTTCAAAAACCTTGCTTCCCCTACAGCTCTAGGTGAGACTGTTTTGGGAAGTCATATCTTTTTAATGGTTATAGAGTCTTCTCAATACCTGGGTTCAATGTTTCTTTACCTGTTCTTACCTCTTTCCCTTGACAAATATTTTTTTCTTCCAGTTTTCTCTTTCTCTGTGTTCTCTTGACTCTCGTGACTGATGTCTTTAGTCTAAGGCTTTTCTCACTCTGCTGTATGTCTCGGAAATCAGTCATTCTTTTTTTTTTTTAAGATTGGCACCTGAGCTAACAACTGTTGCCAATCTTTTTTTTTCTTTTTCTTCTTTGTCTTCCCAAATCCCCCTGGCGCATAGTTGTATATCTTAGTTGCAGGTCCTTCTAGTTGTGATATGTGGGATGCCACCTCAATGTGGCCTGATGAGCGATGCCATGTCCGTGCCCAGGAACCGAACCGATGAAACCCTGGGCCACCACAGTGGAGCAAGCGAACTTAGCCACTCGGCTGTGGGGTGGCCCCTAAGAAACAGATCATTCTTAATCATCCCAAGATTTCTCTTTAAGAAATACTTCTTTCCTTCTTCATATTGGTGAGCTGCCTACTGACCTCTGGTTATTACTTGTTTTGGAATTAAGTGAGTTTACCTCGTTGAATTATGCTCTGCCACCTGTTGCCGTTTTTTGGCTTCCTCTAGAAATGATAGCAGAAGATATTGGTAAGTTGTATGTATTACGTATTGTGCTCTACTGGACACTTCGGTTACAACAGCAACAGCAGCAGTGGTGACTATATACGTGCCAGGCACAATTCTAAGGGTATTATATTAAGTCACTTGATACTCACTGCAATGCCACCAAGTGGGTACTATGATTATTCCTACTTTACAGCTGAGGAAAGTAAGACCCATTGAGTAAGTTGCCCAAAGTCTCCAAACTGGCAAATGACCCAGTGTTCAACCAGATTCCTGCCTGTGCAGCGCGTCTGCCTCTCACGCCGTCGTTTGGTATCCTCAGGTTGTTCTTCTTCAACGACAGCATTTACACTGTGCAGCACTGTTCTCAAGTACTGAGGGGACGCAGCATCTTTTCTAAAATCTAGATAACGTCCCAATCTTGTAGACGTAATAGATAGTCTTATTTACTATGGTCAAACTCACGAATACTATGGATGAGTTGACCTGGGAAACAAATCTTCAATTTGACCTCTGTGATCTCCCTGTATTACCTCTCAGCACCTGTGGCTTCTTCTCCGAAAATCCCGTGCGGCTGAGGAACTCTTATTGAAACCTCATCCAATGATTTAACGGAAGTCAACGAGCACTTCCTATTGACCGCTGCCTTCCAGGTGTCAAAAAAACGCAAAAACACTGATGAACATCAAGTGATGTTTGGTGTCTGAGATCTTATATAGCTATTTAAGAAAAATCTTTGCGTTTTAATGTCTTTTTTTTAACATCCACTCTAAAAAAAACCTTACTGTGGCAATATGTTGAACCTGACCAATTTCAGTTGTTCGTTATGTTTAATTTCTGACAGAAACCTTATCAAGAGCAGTATTAAAATTTTGTACGTTCTGTGAATTGTGTTTTTGATGGCAAGGGTTGAAAGGTGAGTGGTCAGTACAGATTTCTCCTATTTTCTGATTCTATTAGCTGCTTTAAGAGCAGAAATCATGTTGTCTACTTTTCTTATTATTATGAGAAGCAGGATCGTCTAGGATGTTTGTCCTTTATTTTTCAATCTTGTTATTTTCCAAAATATATCAATTACTCCATTAAATCTTATTTTTTGAAAAATAGTTGCCAAGGGTCCTCTCTCAATTTTGGTTGAATGACTCTTTACTTGATCGCTTTATGTCAAATCCACAGAGTTTCTGAAGTGGGCTCCATGCCGTCTCCATACCTGGAGGATTCCAGATTTCCTGCTTCCTCATTTACATGACTTCTCAAAGTCAGCATCTCGATAATAACTTCAAATGAAAATGATGCTTTCAAAAGGAATGGCTTGCTGTTGCTGTGGGCAGGAGGCATTCCGGGTGACCGAGCAGCCGAAGTCACGTCTTTATTTGAGGATAAATGATGAAGGGGAGTTTGAATGGGTTACCAAGTTATAAATTAATCTTGAGGTACTCAAACGATTGCAAACCACCTGAGCTTTCCTCTCAGCTTTTAAATCATATGATATCAATCTTTGCTCATTTTCCTCTGGGTAATTTGTCATTATGCTTATGGTAAGCAACTCCACGAGACATTAACTGGCAATCCACATTACCAGCGAGTATACATTACAGCACTAAAATAAAAATAAACTCATTGAAGAAATAGCTGGAGACCTCAGCTGTGCTTTTCTGTCTGCAAAATGGCATGACAGTTTGGGGATTTGTAACTGAAAATAAATTTAATTATGTCACTACCTTGCTGCCACTAATTAGTGCCTGAGATGTGTATCGAGAGGGCAGCACGGTGCAGATTTGAGAAAGAGGGTTCAGTTGAAAGGCAGGATGAAGACGTGGCTGCCTCTCCCAGTCTTCCTATGTAAAGTGACATTTAAATTAGATCCTGGAAATTACCTTTTTTGTTTATGTTAGCAAGATATTTTTCTCTTTTGCTTTAGTCGAACAGGGAAGTAGCTCTATAAAGTTTTGCATCGTCCGCATGAAGTGTTTTGCATACCTGTAACCTTTCAATTAATGTTATTTATGTTTCAATAAACTACCACGCTACTTTTCCAGATGTTCTAATCCTTCATGTAAATGAATTTATTAGATCCAGCCACCAGACTCAATGAAATCTGCCAAATTCACTGTCTGGGCCACATACCATGGCATTTAAACTGTATTTGCATAAGCTTGTTCTGTAAGTGTAATCTTATGTATCATCTGCAGAGTTAAAGTTTCACTAATGTAAATCCTTGACAAATCAAATACAGATGTAGCTCTTTGCCCTCAGGGTTGAGCCTGTCAATTCTCCGCTCTCATATCTACCTCCTCCTCTTGGCGCTGGGCCCCCCAGCCTCAATTTTTTTTCAGTGCAACTAATCTTTCAAAATTGTTTATGTAAATACACCGCAGGTACTAAACATGGCAGCGAACAATGGCTGCTCCCGTCTTCTTTCGATCATTCTGCCAGACTAACATAAGGTTGGCAAGTCATTTGAAGGAAGCTAGTTGTACCACCTGGAAAAATTTGCCCTGCCCATCAGTGGACGGCAGACAGATTGTTTCAGTCTGCCTAGAGATGTTTTTGATAAGGAGGAGTCAATCTCAATAAATGGGTTAACATCAGCCGGCAAATTCCATAACGTGGCCAAGGTAAATTCAATAATAGGCCAATAGAGAAAAAGCAGGGGGTGGCACAAAGGGACTCAGGTCAGGGTGGGGGAAGGGTCTATCTATTCATGCCCAGTCTTTTTGGTTATGGTCACAACCTCCGTGAAAGGCAAGATTCTTCTTAGCTTCAGTGATTAGCTTCAAAAACTCTTGACAGGTTTAAGCCATGTATAAAAAGAGGAGAAATATGACTGCTGAACATGGAGGGTGTTAGTGTTCTTTGGGTTTGTTTTTGATTATTTTAAAGTCTAAATACGTTTCCTCTGCTGGTGCCCAGTTGCTATTTATTCGGCTGGAGCCTTTGATCCCCTTATGCTGGCACATCATAAAAAACATATTCCTGCTCAAGTCTTATATTATGTAGTTTGTTCCTGCTCAGGGTGTTCACCAGGCTGGGCTGTACCCACTGAATAAGCCTCTCTTTGTTTTTGATAGACTCCAGGTGTTTATCGCTATAAGTTAGTAATGGAGTTGACCGCAAGAAGCAAACTGGAAAAAAGAGGGAATTGAGGAAAATTCTGAGTTTGATAACTTAGGAGTCTGCCTTCTGGCAAAGCCCCCCAGGGAATAAACACTCTAAAAAAAAAGAGGCCTTGCTTCTGCTTTCTAGTCCAGCGGGATGAATTTGGGACTTGAGTATGCATCCACGCTCATTCATTTGGTTTCGTCTGTGAGTTTCTTTGAAAGTGTCCGAGAAGCCTTTCTTCCCCCTACATTTTCATCATGGTACTGAAATGAATAACGATGGCAATTCCAGAAGAGATTACTGATATCCACATTCTTGATCTGAGCTGGAAGGATTAATGCCAGAAGCAATTTTCCACCTGTGGTAACTTTTCCTTTCCCCTTTGGTTGGGGGGTGGGTGGGGGGAGAATAGCAATAATATTGGGATGAATGTCTAACAATGAGGAGTAGAAGTGACCAGAAGAGTCCCCCTCTTTTCCTTTCATTTTTCAATTGGGGTTCTTACTTTTGCATTTCTTTTCTGTTCAATCAGACACAGTTTTAGGGGGTTAGAGACAAATTTAAGGGCATTTTGTGATTGTAAACAAGATTATTGAGAAGTTTGCACATTTGTCTGCCTTCTCTGTTTATACAAATGTATATCAGAGCTTTATTTTGGACACCTCAGGGACCCAAGAACTAAGGTCGGGGCCTCTGGGGAATGTGGATGCGTTACCATTAAGCTAAGACTCCCGTTTCTTCACAAATTATTTTTTCATCTGATTTAAGTATTACAGTCTCAGGCATAATAAAAATTTGTGGCCACATAAGAAGATTGTGCAGTTAAAGTATTCATTGAAAGTATTCCTTACAAACAGATGCAATGTCTGAGGACCATATTTCATAAAATACTACTTTATGAAATAAGAAAATGTTACATTAAGAAATTTTGAGCATGTGCAAGGCATTGTTCTAATATCTTGCCATGAGTTAACACCTTTGATTCTCCCATTCACTGATGTATGAGGGAGTCACTATTGGCATCTTCTGATTGAGGAGGAAACTGAGGCACAAAGAATTCAGCTCACTTGCCCCAGCAGCAGGAGAAAGGCATAGGCGGGAATAAGCCGCAGGCAGCCCGGCTCTAAAGCTTGTGTTTTGTACCAGGTTCGTGTGAGATACAAATAAGAATGGGGTAAGTTTCCTAACCTTCAGAAATTCATGCTGCTAAAACAAGACTTTATTTGAAATGTTTAAGAGAAATGAGCTCTACAAAAAGCACAACAATATTGAATGTTCTGTCATGTTGCTTGATGTTTCTACCGCACAATATATAGTGGGACTGGCATGATAATTCAACTCAAAAGTTAACTTTTCTTTGACTTTCTCTGAATAGAGTTTTCTAATATCATTTAAAAGCTCAATTTGGTGTCTACTTTCCATGTGGAAATAGGTATGTACAATAAATGTATATATTTCATCTAGAGCAAAAATGGTACACGTAGGACTACAATTTAGAGACGAAAATCTACTCTTACTTTGTTCTTTCGAGAGCAATAAGTTGTTTCTTTCTTTTTTTCTGGACTACAGTGTTAATTCAATCCAAAGTTGGTAAACTCAGATTAGATTCTTAGATTCCCCAAATAAAAAATTAATAAATTCCTATTTCTGTATTATCTTGGAAAGAAAGGGTAGCTATTGTGCAAATAGAAATTGGAAAAAGAGTTGGACCCTAAGGAAACTCTCTAGTTAGCTTTCTCTAACGAAAAGAAATATCTAAGCCATCAGCGATCCATTTGGGCATTCGATAACTCTGTTTCTGTGCCCGGAAAGGGGTTAGGTTGGCATTCTTGATCACCACAGGTCCCTATTTTTTCAGAGCTCCATTTCCCTGCTTGGAGCCACATGGCTGAGAGGGAGGGATTGAGGGGGTGGCAAAAAGGTAGTTCCATTTTTAGGGTACAGCATTTGGTGGTACCTTGTTCTTAGATCCCCTTCACAGACATTTCTGGATCTATTTATATTCTATTTACAGAGACATGTGTCCTTCTTGGACATCCTCCCACCTCTCTACTTCACAACACACAACGTCTAAGAATGTTTTCTTTAACGTATGTACACAGTGGTGGAGTGCAGGGTTTCTTTCTTTCCTTTGTATGCTTCTCAGAGTACTTAGGATCACATTAGAATGTGTGTGGCGCAGGTCTTTAGAGCTCTCTGTAAGGTGAACACAAAGGGTTTGGAAGCGCTCTGGACAGTCATTGCAAAATGCCCTTCTGGGTACCTTGCAGTTCATGGCGCTTACACAGCAAAAACTCTTCCCCAGGAGCAGGACTTGAGCTTAGTATGCAGGTCAGCAGAAATCAGCCATTCGATCAGCTGGAGCCCCACCAGCAGGCTTGGAACTTAACACGTCTCCAGTGGAGAATACACACAGCTGGTGCCGAAAGACGGAGGGTGACGCCAAATGGTTGCCTGCCTGTTTACAGAATGATGACAAGTCGAGGAAGAAATCATTTCTTCTCTCATTCCAAGCTGCCACCTACGCAACACCTCCGGCAACAATGATAGCCGCTCCCAGCACCACGACAGCAGCACCAGCAATAAGGCACACCCTCACATTCTCTCTGTATCTATCCCTGCTTCCTGCCTCCTTTTCAGCTGCCCAACTCTCACCGTAGATTTTGCCTCAGGAAATAACATTTGGAGAGCAGGGCTAAAAGGATATGCATTCCGTCTAATGCTACAATTTTTCTAATATTGGCCAGTGTACCACACTGTTACGTCCTTTGACCACATTGCTTCGGCCCACTTGTGAATCGCTTTTGCTGGGCTGCTTTGGCGTCACGCCCTCGGTAGGCATCCGGGCAGGCGAGAAGCAGCAGTCATAGGAAGTGACTGTCGTTTTTGTTGAAACGATGTTCTTAGGTGTCTTGTTTATCAGTGTCTTCTTTATGAGTCCCCATAGAGACATTTCTGTTAAGCAAGCGCCAGGAAAAGCTGTCTGCTTACAGACACCAGGCATCTTGTCACTAATTCAACAAATATTCAGGTAATAGAACCTTCTTAAGCACACAGCTAGAACACACGATTTTAGTATTACTGCCAATTATTTCATCAAATAAACGAGCTGTAATTCATTTGGAATAAAATTGTTTTAGCACTGTTTATGAAACCTACCAGAGTCATTAAACGCTGTGGAGAAATTTGTTCGGGTTTCTGCATTTCTATTCACAAGATGAGGTTGGTGATGATGACAACTTGTTTTTAGAAGTTTTTTATTTTTTCCTTCTTTCCTTTTTTCGCCTACTTATATGATTTCAAGGATTTTTGGTTTTGGTTAATTGATAAGAAATTTAAGGTGATGCGGAGGTAAATGATAATTTACAAATTGAGATTGTGGTAAGGCAGAAATATTTATTAAGTAAAGAAGGAAAATAAATCTCAGAGACTACAACACTCCAGAGGTTTTACTCTGAGTACCAAAATGTTAATCGGCTGATTTACTTTGTGTCAATTCCATTTGAATCAAAAAGGCATCTATTTTAAGTTGGGAAAGACTTGTTGCTGCTTGAAAAGTAAAGGACAGAAATTGGCCACGGTCCTCACAGGAAAGCAGTCCAGACCAGCAGCCTCAGCATCATCATCATCCGTGGACTGGTAAGAACTGCAAATTCTGGGGCCCCATCTACTGCAACCGAAACTCTGGGGGTGGGGCCAACAACCTGTGTGCTAACAAGCCCTGCTTGTGATTCTGATGCTTGCTGAAAAAAAGTCAGAGGACCACTGCCAGAGAAGGAAACTCAAGCTACTCCATGGCGATGGTCCTGGGGCAAACCTTTCTCACTCATACTGATTGTCATAGGCCTAGTCTCTCCAAAGGAAGGGCTCCAGGCTATAGCGCAAAAAATTACCTGATGAAGGAAATCACTGATCAATTTTATATTTTCCCCTGCATTACAAGGTATTGACTTGAACAGCGGAGTTATTCAAGTTTTAGGAGTCATCAATACATCTATCTTCATATAGTACTTTTTCTTCAAAGAGGGAACTGTTTGCTATGATCTGGTGAGTTTTTCATGGCAGATGTATTAGGAGTGGCTGAATTTGGCTGAACTGTCTGTCCCGACGGTCTCCAGGCAGCAAGATCTGGCTCTGATTTAGAATTGCTGAGTACCACCTCTAGAAACATGGAGTGTTCATAAAAACTGAAGTGAAGCACACAATACCCATTAATTTGGTCCTTTTTTTCAAATTTTTGGAATTACAAAAATAATAATGCTCGTTATATAAAAATAAAACAAATATTATAATATTTTTTCAGTGGAAAATTAAAGTCTCTTATAACCCCCACCACTTCTCGCTATCTCACAAAAGTCCTGTTACTTATTCTTCAGAGGTAACTACTGTGACCAATTTGGGGTGCATCTTTCTAGAATTTTCCAGCCTATAGAAACATATAAAAATATACCATATTTTAACACAAATTAAATAATACTCCATGTACTATTTTGCTACTTGTTTGTTTGTTTGTTCTAAAGATTGGCACCTGAGCTAACATCTGTTGCCAATCTTTTTCTTCTTCTTCTTCTCCCCAAAGCCCCCCAGTACATAGTTGTATATTCTAGTTGTGAGTGCCGCTGGTTGTGCTGTACGGGACGCTGCCTCAGCCTGGCTTGATGAGCAGTGCCATGTCCGCGCCCAGGATCCGAACTGGTGAAACCCTGGGCAGGTGAAGCAGAGCACGAGAACTTAACCACTTGGCCACAGGGCGTGCCCCTTTTTTTTTTTTAACTAAGTATATTGTGAGACAAATTTCTTTAGCTAGGATTTATAGAAAACATAATTATGATGAATCAATCAATGTATAAGCTTTTACCAAAGCTTGTACAAAACTCATGTTGCTATGCTACGAGAGGACCAAAGTGTTTGCGCTCAGTAGGTCTACAGTGGGGTTAGGAAGAGAACACTAATAACACCAATGAATCAGAACAATCAAGAGCTGAATTGCCAGGGACTATTTTCTGTGTGATTTTGTACTGAAGACATGTGAGCGATATCAGTAAGGCTCCATTGCCAAAAAGTTGTTTATGAAAGAGGAGGTGGTTAAAAGGCAAAGGATTCGGACAAGTGAAAAAGAAGTGGTGGGGGTGATGCTGAATTTTGCAGCTTTTCTCCAGCAGGAACAAAGTCATGATAATAATATTAGCAGCACTGAGCATGGCATGGCAGCTGGAAGGAGAAACTAAAAGACTCGTCTGGAATGAAGGGGAATGTTTGGGATTAGTGGAAATCCATTGGATTAGTGGGCGAGTGGGGATACGTGTGACATGAAGGCAGAGAAATTTTGACACGATATTGTAAAATACTTGGATAAAAATGAAAATGAACACATTATGTTATATGGCCAAGAAGGACTGTCTTTCCTTGTTCATGCTTATCTAAAAGATGCCTCATCTTTATGAAAAGCAAACACACACGCACACAGCCCTTCATTTTCAACCAGTTTCATAAAAGAGTAATTTTTTAATGTTATCTGGTTTTGTAGGATGGCTATTTAATAATTAATATCTAAATTTGAACTTGCATGATTTACTATGTGATGACCTATAAATTAAAATATTGATTTGCATAACAATTAAACCCAGCAGAATAGCCACATGGTTTTAAAACTATTTTGGGTAAATGATGAAGTATAATTTGCATCTACATTTTTATTTCTAATAAGAGGGTTCATTCTGAACCACAATCAACTCATTACTTGTTACCTGAAACAGACGCTGTTGATGGTAATAGTTTTATTTTAAAACTACATAAATGGCATAAGACATATGTTTGCTACTTTTTTAGACTAAGTAGATATAATTCTTTGTTTGGCCCACAGGACTCGTTGAATATTATAGCATCAAAGTATAATCGTTCTTGCTGAGAGTCCAGCACAGGATAAGCAGAGTGTTAGCGGGGTTAGAAACAGACTGAACACTTAGCAAGAGTTGTTTACTTCTCCTCCTTAGACTAAGATTAAATGAACACATTTCAAGTGAATGTTTTAATAGTAGGAGACAAGGGAAAATGAGCAACAATATTCCATTGCTGACCTTTCCCCCTGTATTGAGATGTGATGTCCAAGATTTCACAGTTTTTCTCATGGTCATGACTCATGCATAGGATAAATAGAACTTGCCCAAGGAAAGCAGCAGCATGTCATGGTGTTGCAAGTGTGTATTTGTGTGTCTTTAAGCCTTTTATAATGTGGTTGATTATCTTCAAGAGAGAAGACATCGACACACTGAAGAAGTCCTCTAGGCTTTACATAAGAATAAAAGATGTTGGGGGTGTTTTGTTTATTCCCTTTCTAAGTAGCATGCAAATTTAAAAACACCGTTTGTTTAAAAAAATTCTGAAAGGATGAATTAAATCATTTCCAATAGGATGGAAACACACCATAAAGACAGATATTCGGAGAAAGCCTAATTTATGCATTCTTCCCAATCTATCTCCCCCCTGTTTTTCAAAAATCCAGCTGTATTTTAGGATTTAAAAATATTACACCTAAAACTTTCCTCCCTCGTTCTTTCCCATGTTTCTTTCCACTTTTTTTTCTGAAGCTCTACGCTGGTGAGAATTTGGTCTCCAAGGCTGGGGCAGGTTATGGGCACCAGTTGTTTGCATCTACTAATCTTTCCCAGGCTTTCCCTATTTGCAAGACACATTCTAATTTGGGGTCACATGGATCATTTATAAGGAAATGCCTTTTTGTAATCCACTTGCCCCTACATATATTTTTATTTGTAATATTTACACAGCTAATTTGACCAGAGGAGAAACTGCTCTTGAACGTGAGTGATTTCTACACGGAGAACAAATTTAGTTCCAGTCAAGATCTCCATGATTAGGAACGGGTGTTCAGGGTAATTTGGAACTCAGGGCAGCTACCAACACAGCACAACCTTAGATTTTCAGATGTGGTGGTGAACTGTTGAAAAGAAACTGGCTGAGATTTGAGCATCATTTGAAGTGGAAAAAGAAAAACAGCTTGTCTTTGGGCTTCAAGCCATTTTCTTCCTTTGGTATCTGAAGAAGTTTTTTTTCTGGTTTGAGGAAAATGTGAGGCACCAAGAACTCTAATAGTAACCAAAAATGGTTCTTCTATAAGCAAGGGATATCTGCCCAATATATCTCAGAAAAACTAGGTCTAGGAAATTATGGGTGGACTCCTATTGCTAGGAGAAGAGGAATAAATGACTACAGTATTCTCTACTCCAAAATGTTTGGTTTTGTGTTATTTAGAATAGTTTTAGCTGCAAGTAAGAAAAACCTGACATAAGAAGGTTTAACATAAAGGAAAATTATTACACTACATCCTAGAAATCTCAGAAGTCAATATGGCTTCAGGTGTGCTTACTTGAGTAACTTGGAGACTGCATCAAGGGCCAGAGTTCTTTGCTTCTCTCACGCTTTGCCTGGGACCATCCAAGCTGTTTCCTCTCCTGGGTGTGAGGAACTCTCCCTGCCTTGGTCACTTCCAGTGGGAGAGAGAAAAAATCCTCTTCTTCTTACAAGGTAAGGAATCTTTTCCTTAGATCTGGTTATGCCATTGAACCTAAAGAGCTGTCAGGAGAATGCCATGTGCTGATTGACTCCCAGTGCTCAAGAGCCACCCTAGGAGCTGGGCATACACTTGGCTCTTGTTTTGTTCATTGCAATATTGAAATACCATTTGTTTGCCATGATTTGTAGAAAACAATTTTATGTGTGGCAATTTACATATTATTCTTTTTTGGAGAGAATGAAATCAGTACCAGGAAGTTAGTACCTTTGTAATATAGGATCAGGAACTGGGAACAAGGGATGAAGGCACTAGAACCAGGTGATATATAAAATGATTTGTGGGGATCATCTGGGAACATAACCTCCTTGTAAAGCACTGCTCCTGTGGAAAAATGCATTCTAATTTACGAAAATCAACTTCCAATTAAGTAGGCTGTGTGTATTCCCAACATTTAGATCAGAATTTTGCATGGGCTGAGTGATTAACAAATGTATGTTGAAAACATACATGACTTTGGAAAAACAACCCATTTGTACGTTGCCTGTCTGTGGCCAAGCCCTCTCTCAAGGAACTTTCAGTGGGAGATTCGACCTATATAGGAGAGCATTCGTGATCAACAGAAGAAAGTATATAATCAAATACTAAGTCAAATGTCACCAAGAACTCCAAATATAAAGTATAGACATTAAGATCTAAGGACTACCAGGGAAAAAGAAAGCAAGTGTTGTCAGAGTATGTGTTTTTAGAGAGTCAAATGAAATTGAACCTGAAAAAAACAAAAGGAACAATCAATATATTATAGCATTTAAAAAACATAACTTAATAAACTGTCACATTTAGAAGAATTCTCACCATAGTGTTAGGTATTTAGGTTCTATAGCTACAGATATATGTTAAAAATATCAATAATAATTTCTTGAATTAAATGAGTATTGTTAACATGTGGTCAAATATCTTTTCAGCTATATCATTGCAACATGTGTTAGAATTCCATCAACTGTAATTTCAAGAAAAATGTTTTTCAGTTTGAAGAACTCACGTAGTCAAGGACAATGTCAAGGACAGCGTCTTAGGTGTAGCTTTGTTCCTTTAGAGCAGTGTGGGACCTGGTCATGTTAGAGAAGGCCGTTGCCTCTGAATAATGAATTGAGAAAGCTAGGAAGCCGTTCTTCTCTCAAAATATCTTTCCTATTCCACTGTCCCCTCCTCAAAATCTTGCCACTGGGTGTTCATTCCTTTGAGCCAGCATATGTGTTCTTTTGAAAAGGTAGTGATTTACCTCTTAATATAAAAATTCGCTCTAATTCATTCTTCTTTCTCTACAATTAAACCTGGTTACTGAGGGAATTCATTAACACATAAACATGTATTGACACCTGCCATGAACTGGACATTATGTAAATCTCTAGGTTACAAAGATAGATGATAAACGGTCTCTTTTTGAGAAGTCCGTAATTTAGGTGATAGATAAGCTTAAACCCTGCGATGTGATGCGGAGCATCATAAGGATGGCAATGCTGATTCGCGTACTAGGTGGGAAGGGTTGCGTTTACAGAACTCCAGCACAGGGCAGACAACAAAAAGGGGTCTCTGAGTTTTCGTGGGATGGAATTTCTAGGATAAGGAGTAGGGCAAGATGAAGTAAAGATAGCACAGGTCATATTTTAATTGTTTAAAAGTAATTTTTATAACTGGAAACTTTTATAAAATAATCTCTTAAATTGAGACATTCATGTAACATTTGTTATAAATTTAGAATCAAGATTGTGGTCAATTAATAACCCTTGATAACAGAATGCGTAAGACAAATGTTACAAGATATTTCTGAATGTTGTGGTGACGTCATTCTTGTCCTCCTTCATCTCCCAAATACATAGCAGATGAAGGTAAAGTGACAGACGTACACAAACGACGGGAATAATTGTAGGATTTGAAGTTACTCATGACTGACAAACCGTCACAACATTCCTCGATTTTTTCCAAATACTCCTCCTCATGTCGGCAACAATTTCCTGTGCAAATTCCAGAGCAATTTCTCTCAAGACTCAGTCTCACAGTCATCACTCAGATATTATTTCTAAATGATTTTAAATATTAACTTGGACCATGAGTCTAAATATGAATGTATACTCTGATCAGTCAATAAACCTGGTTAACAGCACCATCTTCCACCATAGGTTACATTTACGTGAGTGTCAAGCCATGGGAAACCACCATCCATGCCTGGAGGCTGAGCTGTAAGACTCGGGCATCAAAGCACTTGCAAGGTTCCCAGTTCTCCTTTTAAGTATGAACTGCACTATCATGGGACCACATGGTTTCTCAATCTTGGGACTAATTAACATTGTGAGCAAGATCATTTTTTGGGGGGGAGTGCAGTCTCCCTAGCCTCTACCCACTAGATGCCAGAAGCACTCTCCCCTCCACCTTCACCAAGCTGTGACAACCAAAAATGTCTCCAGATATTGCCATATAACCTCTGGGGGGCAGAGTCGTCCCCACCTGAGATCCACTGGGCTGTATACCGTACCAACATTCTCTCTTCAGTAATGTAATTGATCTTGTTTATCGATCTATTTTATAGGGCTATAAGGTGTTGAAAGAAAGCGTACACATGACTTAGTGAGGAAGAATGGTGGACCAACCAGATCAACACTCGTAGCCAATGATAGATCAGCACTCGCTTGACCACAGATGAAAGTGTCTAACTCGATCGGGAGGAAGTGAAGAAGGAGGTGAACCCTGTGGTGGGTACGATAGATTTCTTTTTGTGTGAGAATTTTTCCTGCCTTTGAAAGTAACACGTGTTCATTATAGAAAAAAAGTAACATATATAGGAGTATGAAGAAGAAAAGAAAAATCAGCCTTAAAGTCACCACCAGGAGATGGTGATTGTGGTAAACTGTATTATTTTTCTAATACTCACTCCTTCTCAATATGATGTGTGGAGTCCTCCCTGTAAGAGGACAGTTCCTCGTGCCCCAGGAAAGCCAGTCTTGTCCACAGGACTTGCTTCAGCCAATGGAATACCAGTGGAAATGATGTGGGAGTTCTGAGTACCTTTAAAAGTCAACCACCTGGTTTCTGCTTGGCTCTTTTCTCTCTGCCATGAGAAGGACAAAGTACCAAAGAAGGGCTGTTCCTTCAGACTAAGTAGCAGAGCAAAGAGGACACATGAAGCAGAGCTACGGCTGACCCCCGGTGACGCGAGACAAGAACAAGAATTGAACTTTTGTTGTTATGTCACTAAATTTTAGGATTATTTATTACAGCATAAACTCATAAAAATCTAAATTATAGTATATTTTATTCTACTCTTTATATACATGTATGTATATCTAATGAATAAAATATAAATATATACATTTCTACATAAATGCATATTTTAAATAATTGGGGTGATTTTCACTTAACATATTTCTTTGTGATTTACTTTTTTCTCTTTGATAATTTTCAAGTATAATTATCCCTCTCTTCCATGACTTTTAATAACTTCCCAGTATCCCACTGTACTGTGATCCCCCCATGTTATTACACTTTTACTTTATTTTCAATTAGCGCTCTTATACGTAACATCTATACACAGAAATCTTTGTGTGCATCTCTGATTATTTTCTTAGGATAAGTCAAGGAAGTGAAACTGCTGAGTAAAGAGGGGGAACATTTGTAAGGCTTTTAGTAGAGATTGCAAGCCGCTCACGAGACGATCACACTCACAGACTCCCTCCAGGGGGGATCAGGGTGTTATTTCTCCACACCCTCATCAACACTGGAGATTGACGTTAAATTCAAAATGAAGAACTTTGAAAACATCTGGAGAAAAATACTATCTTTTTTCAGTTTCTTTTCCTGGCTTTCTAGTGAAATTATTTTTTTGAATGTTATTTTAAGTGCTCTGCCCCTTATTTTCAAAGTCAACAAGAAATAGGTTTATTAAACCTGATTTTCCTACTCAAGTTGGATGGCTAACATAGGTAGGACCAAGGATCCAAATCAATAATCCAATTATGAGCCCTAAGTAATTTGGAATGATAAAGTACAGTAGAAATGTCAGTATGGAAAAAAATTCATGTAAAGATGATTTCAAGTGAACTTTGAAAGGAATGAAAAGGCAGAGAAGCAATACTCTGTGCTACTCATTCACCCACCAATTCATCCAGCGCATAAGTGGCTAGAAAGAGCCAAGTAGTGTGCAGATGTTGGGGATACGCTGTTGCACAGGATAGACAGGCTTCCTGCCTCCACAGAGCTTGCAGCCTACTGGTCAAAGACAAACAGTCACACCAGCAATTTTATTTGCCATTTAATTTGATGGTGCCCTGATAGGATGAGTCAGAGCGAAGTGATCGTATGGCAGGAGTCCCAAATGGTGTCAGATACCCTCTTCAAAACATTCCTTAGAGGGACACGCCATTTAGCACGTGGCAGATTTAAGATTTGAATCCAAGTCTCCTTGATGCTCCGAGTCTGTGTTCCACCAAAGATTTGTAAAGTATAATTTAGGGGGGGCAGTATATAAGATAAGTATATAAGATAAGATAAGAAAGAGAGAATATAATCACAAAATAATATCACCTTTTATTTCAGGTCCATATATGTGTATCTCCGGTCTAGAAAGAAGTAGAAGGTGTCACAGCTCTTTACTGATATTGCTTTATTAACATTTCTCTGTGATGGTTCTCTGTCATTATTATTACTTCCTTTAACCATTTCCCATAGAGTACGTTGAAAAGTTGAGTTCTTTACCAAAAATTCTATTTACCGTATATTTATGTGCACAAATATATGTATTTTATCTTTACGATTAAATGTAAGTTATCGAAACAGGAATGGTTTTTAGAAGCTGGATGGCTGTTTGGGTCTGTAAAACAAGTTAATCCTGACAACAAGGCATGTGCTTTAAATTTCCTGGGTTTGCGGCACTGTTTACTCTGGCGGCAGTGCTGGGCTGAAGTCGGGCTTTCTTACTCTCCCCCATAAACTGTCACACGGTAGACTGATGTTGACCAACCCTGAAGGAAATATCTGAAAACATTTACTTTCAATCTAATAGTGACCAGTCATGCCTCCAAGTTCCTCATTAGACTGTGTGGAAAAACTATCAAAGTCTGCAAGAACATCACAACATGGGTCACCAAAACTTAAATTGTTTTTCAATTATTTTATTGAGATCATCATGGTTTATAACGTTACATAATGTCAGGTGTACATTATTATTTACAATTTCTGTATAGATGACGTCGTGGTCACCCTCAATAGTCTAATTTTTATCTGTCACCATACATACGCGCCCCTGTATCCCTTTTTCCTAGTCTCCAGCCCCCTTCCCCTCTGGTAACCACTAATCTGTTCTCTTTATCCAGGTGTTTGATTATCTTCCACATATGAGTGAAAGCATGCAGTATTTGTCTTTATTTGTCTGGCTTACTTTGCTTAACATCATACCCTCAAAGTCCACCCATGTTGTTGCCAATGGGACAATTTTTACGACTTTTTTTACGACTGAGTAGTATTTCCATTGTACATATATACCACATCTTCTTTATTCATTCATCTGTAGAAGGGCACTTGGGTTGCTTCCACGTCTTGGCTATTGTGAATAATGTTGCAGTGAACATATGGGTGCCTAAGCCTCTTTGGATTGTTGATTTTGAGTTCTTTGGATAAATACCCAGCAGCAGGATAGCTGGATCATATGATACTTCTATTTTTAATTTTTGGAGAAATCTCCATACTGTTTTCCATAGCGACTGCACCAGTTTGTACTTTCACCAGCAGTGTATGAATACAATGGGAATACAATGGGATTGTATTCCATTTTCTCTACATCCTTTCCAACATTTGCTATTTTTGGTCTTGGTAATTATAGCCATTTTGAAAGGTATAAGGTGATATCTCACTGTAATTTTGATTTGCATTTCCCCAATAATTAGTGATGTTGATCATCTTTTCATGTGTCTGTCGGCCATCTGTATATCTTCTTTGGAAAACTGTTTGTTCATATCCTTTGCCCATTTTTTGATTGGGTTGTTTGGCTTTTTGTTGTTCAGTTGCGTGAGTTCTCTATGTATTTTGGAAATTAACCCCTTGTCAGATATGTGATTTGCAAATATTTTCTCCCAGCTGGTGAGTTATCTTTTCATTTTTTTCATGGTTTCCTTTGCCTCGCAGAAGCTTCTCAGTCTAATGTAGTCCCATTTGTTATTTTTTTCTTTTGTTTCCCTTGCCTGAGTAGACATGGTATTCGAAAAGATGCTGCTAAGACAGATGTCGAAGAGTGTATTGCCCATATTTTCTTCTAGGAGTTTTCTGGTTTCAGGTCTTACATTCAAGTTTTTAATCCAATTTAAGTTCTTTTTTGTGTATGGTGTAAGATAATGGTCTACTTTCATTCTTTTGCATGTGGCTGTCCAGTTTCCCAACACCATTTGTTGAAGAGACTTTCCTTTCTCCATCGTATGTTCTTGGCTCTTTTGTTGAAGATTAACTCTCCATAGATGTGTGGTTTTATTTCTAGGCTTTCAATTCTGTTCCATTGATCTGTGTGTCTGTTTTTGTGCCAGTACCATGCTGTTTTGGTTACTATAGCTTTGTAGTATATTTTGAAGTCAGGGATTATAATACCTCCAGCTTTCTTCTTTTTTCTCAGGATTGCTTTGACTATTTGAGGTCTTTTGTTGTTCCATATAAATTTTAGGATTCTTTGTTCTAGTTCCATGAAGAAGGTCAATGGGATCCTGATTGGGATTGCACTGAATCTGTAGACTGCTTTAGGTAATATGGACATTTTAACTATGTTTATTCTTCCAATCAATGAACATGGAATATCTTTCCATTTCCTTATATCTTCTTTAATTTCTTTCAATAATGTCTTATAGTTTTCAGTGTATAGGTCTTTCACCTCTTTGGTTAAATTTATTCCTAGGTATTTTGTTCTTTTTGTTGTGATTGTAAGTGGGATTGTATTCTTGACTTTTCTTTCTGCGAGTTTGTTTTTAGTGTGTAAGAAATGCAACCGATTTTTGTAAGTTGATTTTGTACCCTGCAACTTTGCTAAAACTTAAATATTTTATAGAGAAAAGACCATCATAATTTAAGTGTGATTTGCAAAGTAAGCTGTTGTTTATCTAGCTTAGCATCCCAACATCTTCATTAGCTCATTTTAACTGTATCCTAATGCAGTGGTTCACCAGATGATAAAAAATATATTTTTACATTTTAGTTGATGGTGTTGATGAGTTTTGATGTTTGAGTCTTGGCTAAGCAGAAAAGGCATGACTTAGACGTATACATTTGTTATCTTTATCTGCTGTGTGGCTGTATGAGATAGCTCCTCAGTTAAATAGGAATTTAGACAAGAAGGATTCTTTGAAAGCTCAGATAACTTCTTGAACAAAATGAAAGCATGGTAGTTATTCAAGGTGTTAGATAATTTGGTGGGGGAGAGATTCTGCATGTTGCTATGGAAGGAATGATTTTTCTGCTCATCTTTTCTAGACGCTATTCTGTTTGTTAGCACCACTCTAGTTGAGTGCTTGCACTCATTTCCAGCCAGAGTGTCCACCAAACCAAGCATTTCCATTCATTCCTTTGTTTGTTCATTTATCTGTTTGTTCAACAAATGTCAGTGGACAATCTACCATGTTCTAGTTCTTTGTGTTACACCAGGTCTAGATAAGAACTACAAAAATCCATGTCTTTGATTCATAGCCTAGAAAATCATGATAGTTATATGTGTGTGATGCATTGTGGCTTACAGAAATATTCATTTGCATTATGTCAATTGATTCACAACAACCCTGTGAGGTAGAGAAGACACATATTTCTTTGCATTTTAGAAATTAGATCTCTGATTGTTGTGTTTTTGAGTAGAATTTTGTTTACTGAATATTAACCTAGCATGTGAGTTGAAATTTTATCTGTGTGGTATCTACAAATGTTGATCTAGGCAACTGCAGTCTCAGTGTAGTGGTGGGAAGGGAAAGATGATTGTTTAAGACACAAGGAGGTGAGGAAGTGGAGACAATGACTGTTTAGAGACCTCCTTTGGAGAAGTGGGGGAGTAGGTGACAACTGAAGGAGGACATGAGGTCCAGGGAGGTTCTTCTTAAGAACTTTTTGAAGCATGTTCACATGCTGATAAGAATGAGCTGGTAACAAGGAGAGCATTGATGATGCAGGACAGAGAGACAGGGGATAATTGCAAGAAAAAAGTCTCTGAAGAAGCCGGAGGAAGATGGGATCCGGGGTCAAAAATAGTCTTAGAAACGAGCAGGGAGAGTTAATTCGGTTTAACAGGAGGTAAGACAAAAAGTATGGACATGGATAGGTAGGTTGGTAGATTTGGTGGTGGGAAATAGGATGAGTCTCTTCTAATTTATTCTATTTTCTCAGTGAAATCAGAGAATAGTTAGCTAAGAATGAGGAGCAAGCAGATGATGTTTGAGTTATAAGGAAAAATGAAAGGTATGAGACAGTCATGATATGTTCCATGTTACATTTTTAATGTAATTTTTTTCTTCAATTTCCTGTATAAAGATAAAAAACACTAACTTCTAGGAATTTACATAATTTTAAAAGTTTTCCCTGTTGTCATTATTGTTTATTCAGTTTATATCTGTCCATAGGAATCTTTTACCTTAATATAAGATCATATAGACTACTTGAACACCCTGTCTTATGGAACAAATTTACATTGTGCCAAATGCAAAACAGTGCTTAATATGTCAAACTTTTTATTGCTGATAAGTGACTACTTGCTAGTTTTGAGCTCAAAATATTTGCTGAATTAAGGGTGATTATGTTTGTTGCTGAACTCTGTAACTATGTTTTATAAAGTTGAGTGACAGTTCTTATAAAATTTCAACTAACGTTTTATATTTCTAAAGACTACATTGAGCGGTAGATATCGTTCAGATCAATTCTTCATGGCATTTCTAAAGGTCTCGTGACAACTTTAGTTTCATACTATCTTTTCAAGGCTGTTTGCCATACATGTTGCACGGAAATTGAAAGAAAGAGATCCTTCTGGAATAGAGGGCATATTTGCTTCCTGACTAGCATAATAAAGATAATATCTCCCTCTGGAAAAGATTGGGCAGAATTGTTAGCAACTCCTTAAGAGATTGGAGTTTTCCTAAGCTCGGAATTTGTCAGCTATGATATAGACCCATTAGGTATGCAGCACCCACCTAGCCCCACCTGCATTATCCCCATGAGACTTTGGGTACAAGAGGAGCTAACATGAACATGAAGCTCATGCTTCCCACTATGCTGTGAGTAGTAAAGTCTTTTGTCTCTGACCCAGGAATCCCATGTTTTCTGACAGTATTTATAAAATGGTGACCAGCTAACTTGTAACTTACAAGTAAACATCTCAGATTTTTCACAATTCTTGACATTTCAAAAGGTTATATTGGTGCAGTCATTTGATATCATTTAAAAATGCAAAGCACTCTTCCTTTATTCTTTGGAGTTCTACTTTTGCCCCTAATGTTTTCCTTTCTCTTTTCTTTCTTTTATTATTTTTCATTTTCAGGATTGAATTTAAACACCTAATTAGCTCATTCAACATTTAAGACACATAATATGTTTTAAAGTCTTTCAGTAATAATGTTTAAATGTTTGGCTTTAAAAAACGACAACTTTTCCGGGGGCTTCCAAGATGGCGCCGTGAGTAGTCCTCTTTGTCTCTCGCCCTTCGAGTCTACAATTATTTGGACACTTATCGCTTGACAAAGGATATCCAGACAGCATCTCAGGACGTCTGAGACACCCACGCGACTATACATCGGAAGGTGGACGGACTTTCCTCCGGGAGGATGTGGAAATAGGTGAAAACTCTCCGACCCCGACGGGCAGCCTAGTACCCGCAAGCGGCTTTCTTCCAACGGACGCCCCCAGAGGATCCACACACATCTAGGGCAGGAGCGAGAACACAACAGAGGAGCGACGGTGGAAACAGGTGACCAGAACCCTACTTAAACCCCCCGCAATTACTCCTAAACGCAGAGGGAAACTTTGGAGTTGCACACCTGAGCCCGCGGGGAGAGTCTCTCCCCGCCATTGGCGGGGAGACCCGGCCTGGTGCTCGGGGCGCCCGGAGGGTCCCAGAGAGAGACACGGTGGGCACGGAGGTCTCCCAGCTGCCGTTGCCCGCCCCGTGGGACTAGGGATTGCCGGAGATCTCGGAGAGGACCGGGGCGGGGGATCTTTCAAAGGCGGGTCCGGCGACCCGGTGGGGAAGCGCCAGAGCTCCGCCAGGCAGCAGACAAAACTCTCTGTCTGCCGGTAGCAGAGGGGCCACGCTGAGCATTCAGAGCTCCCGGCAGAGGCCCGGACAGAAGCCCAGAGGGCGGGGCGACCCCCAGCTGCCGTTGCCCGCCCCGTGGGACTAGGGATTGCCGGAGATCTCGGAGAGGACCGGGGCGGGGGAATTTTCAAAGGCCGGATCGGCGACCCGGAGGGGAAGTGCCGGAGCTCCCCCAGGCAGCAGACAAAACTCTCTGTCTGCCGGTAGCAGAGGGGCCACGCTGAGCACTCAGGGCTCCCGGCACAAGCCCGGACAGAAGCCCAGAGGGCGGGGCGACCCCCAGCTGCCGTTGCCCGCCCCGTGGGACTAGGGATTGCCGGAGATCTCGGAGAGGACCGGGGCGGGGGAACTTTCAAAGGCGGGTCCGGCGATCCGGTGGAGAAGCGCCGGAGCTCCGCCCGGGCAGCAGACAAAACTCTCTGTCTGCCGGTAGCAGAGGGGCCACGCTGAGCATTCAGAGCTCCCGGCAGAGGCCCGGACAGAAGCCCAGAGGGCGGGGCGACCCCCAGCTGCCGTTGCCCGCCCCGTGGGACTAGGGATTGCCGGAGATCTCGGAGAGGACCGGGGCGGGGGAATTTTCAAAGGCCGGATCGGCGACCCGGAGGGGAAGTGCCGGAGCTCCCCCAGGCAGCAGACAAAACTCCCTGTCTGCCGGTAGCAGAGGGGCCACGCTGAGCACTCAGGGCTCCCGGCACAAGCCCGGACAGAAGCCCAGAGGGCGGGGCGACCCCCAGCTGCCGTTGCCCGCCCCGTGGGACTAGGGATTGCCGGAGATCTCGGAGAGGACCGGGGCGGGGGAACTTTCAAAGGCGGGTCCGGCGATCCGGTGGAGAAGCGCCGGAGCTCCGCCCGGGCAGCAGACAAAACTCTCTGTCTGCCGGTAGCAGAGGGGCCACGCTGAGCATTCAGAGCTCCCGGCAGAGGCCCGGAGAGAAGCCCAGAGGGCGGGGCGACCCCCAGCTGCCGTTGCCCACCAGGTGAGGCTAGGGATTGCCGGAGATCTCGGAGAGGACTGGGGCTGGAGAGAGTTCCAGAGACCCAGCTTAGTAGCCTAGGGGGAAACCCTACAGGCTCACAGAAGCCTTAGGGAAAGCCTCGGCACAGCACCAGTAGAAGGCACCCAGCCGCCAGCCACAAGGCTGGAAGACCCCAGGGCAAAAGCAGCATAGCTAGGTGTACTAACCACAGACTGTAGAAGATGCCAATAGCTCTCCTGCGACCCATAGAGGACAAGTGAGATTTGGTGGGTGCCGACAGCAACCGAGCGACAAATAAAAGTGATCCCACCCCTGGCCGCTGGAAAAGCCCATAACACCGTTGCAGACCCCAAGGAGAGAGCGCATCTAGGTGGGCAACAACAGTAGGCACCTGCAGTCTGAAGCCCCCCGTGACGGCCCCCACAGCAGAGGAGGGAATCCAAAGGGCCACTGTGGCTACGAAGAGGGGCCCAGGCCCAGTTAGCAACTACGGACAGGGTTCCTGGTTGGTGAAGTATAAACAGCTGCTCCCCCCACCGCAGCAGCTGAAACAAGTGAAAGGAGCAACTAAACTCTATCTCCATGCGGAGGCACAAATCAACATCATCAAGCAATATGAAAAAATACATCAAATCTCCAGAACAGAAAGAAAGTAACAAATACACAGAAAACAATCCCAAAGAAAATGAGATATATAACCTAAATGATGATGACTTCAAAACAGCCATCATTAAAATACTCACTGAGTTAAGAGAGAATTCTGACCGACAACTCAACGAGTTCAGGAGCTATGTCACAAAAGAGTTTGATACGATAAAGAAGAACCAAACAGAAATACTGGAAATGAAGAACACAATAGAGGAGATTAAGAAAAATCTAGATGCTCTGAACAGTAGGGCCGATAATATGGAGGAAAGAATTAGCAATTTGGAAGATGGCAATATAGAATTGTTGCAGGCAGAGGAGGAGAGAGAAGCAAGACTTAAAAGAAATGAAGAAACTCTCCGAGAATTATCAGACACAATTAGGAGATGCAACGTAAGGATTATAGGTATACCAGAGGGAGAAGAGAAGGAGAAAGGGGCAGAAAACCTATTCAAAGAAATAATGGCTGAGAACTTCCCAAATCTGGTGAGGGAGATGGATCTTCAGGTGACAGAAGCCAATAGATCTCCAAACTTTATCAATGCAAGAAGACCAACTCCACGCCATATAGTAGTGAAGCTAGCAAAAGTCAACGACAAGGAGAAAATATTAAGGACAGCCAGGCAAAAGAAACTAACCTACAAAGGAACCCCCATCAGGCTATCAGCAGATTTCTCAGCAGAAACTTTACAGGCTAGAAGAGAGTGGAATGATATATTCAAAAATCTGAAGGACAAAAACCTACAGCCGAGAATTCTCTACCCAGCGAAAATATCCTTCAAATACGATGGAGAAATAAAAACTTTCCCAGATAAACAAAAATTAAGGGAGTTCATTGCCACAAAACCTCCTCTTCAGGAAATCCTCAGGAAAACCCTCATTCCTGAAAAATCCAAAAAAGGAAAGGGACTACAAAACCAAGAGCAGAGGAGATAAGTAGAAGGACAACAACAGAGAGTAGCAGCTCTACATCAGAACAGATTAAACCATGGGACGAGAAACAAAGGAAACTGAAGAAAACCGGAAAACAAGACACAAAATGGTAGTGGTAGGCCACCACGTCTCAATAATCACTCTAAATGTAAACGGATTGAACTCCCCAATCAAAAGACACAGAGTGGCAGGATGGATCAAAGAACAAGATCCAACAATATGCTGCCTCCAGGAAACACACCTCAGCCCCAAAGACAAACACAGACTCAGAGTGAAGGGATGGAGAACAATACTCCAAGCTAATAATGAACAAAAGAAAGCAGGTGTCGCTATACTAATATCAGACAAGGTAGATTTCAAAGCAAAACAGATAAAGAAAGACAAAGAGGGACAGTATATAATGATAAAAGGGACTCTCCACCAAGAAGACATAACACTTATAAATATATACGCACCCAACACAGGAGCACCAAAATTTGTAAAGCAACTCTTAATAGATCTAAAAGAAGACATCAACAACAATACAATAATAGTAGGGGACCTCAACACACCATTAACACCAATGGACAGAACATCCAGACAGAAAATCAACAAGGAAATAAAAGAATTAAATGAAAAATTAGACCAGATGGACTTAATAGATATATATAGAACACTTCATCCAAAAACAGCAGGTTACACATTCTTCTCAAGTGCACATGGAACATTCTCAAGGATTGACCATATTTTGGGAACCAAAGCAAACATCAATAAATACAAGAGAGTTGAAATAATATCAAGCATCTTTTCTGATCATAACGCTATTAAACTAGAAATCAACTACAAGAAAAAAGCAGAGAAAGGTGCAAAAATGTGGAGACTAAACAACACGCTTCTCAACAAACAATGGATCATTGAAGAAATTAAAGAAGAAATCAAATATTATCTGGAGACAAATGAAAATGAGAACACGACATACCAAATCATTTGGGATGCAGCAAAAGCAGTCCTAAGAGGGAAATTCATCGCAATACAGGCTCACCTCACTAAACAAGAAAAAGCTCACGTAAGCAACCTCAAACGACACCTAACAGAACTAGAAAAAGAAGAACAAACAAGGCCCAGAGTCAGTAGAAGGAGGGAAATAATAAAAATAAGAGCAGAAATAAACGATATTGAAACAAAAAAGACAATAGAAAGGATCAATGAAACAAAGAGTTGGTTCTTCGAAAGAATTAACAAAATTGACAAACCCCTAGCCAGACTCACCAAGAAAAGAAGAGAGAAATCGCAAATTAATAAAATCAGGAATGACAGAGGAGAAATCACAACAGATACCAATGAAATACAAGAGATCATAAGAGAATACTATGAAAAACTATATGCCAACAAATTGAACAACCTGGAAGAAATGGACAAATTCCTAGACTCCTACAATCTCCCCAAACTGAATCAGGAAGAAATGGAGAATCTGAATAGACCAATCACAAGTAAGGAAATAGAAACGGTAATCAAAAACCTCCCCAAAAACAAGAGTCCAGGACCAGACGGCTTCTCTGGAGAATTCTACCAAACATTCAAAGAAGACTTAATACCTATTCTCCTCAAACTGTTCCAGAAAATTGAGAAAGATGGAGAACTCCCTAACACATTCTATGAAGCCAACATCACTCTGATCCCCAAACCTGACAAGGACAACACAAAGAAGGAGAACTACAGGCCGATATCACTGATGAACATAGATGCAAAAATCCTCAACAAAATTTTGGCAAACCGATTACAGCAATACATCAAAAAGATTATACACCATGATCAAGTGGGATTTATACCAGGGACACAGGGATGGTTCAACATCCGCAAGTCAATCAACGTGATACACTACATTAACAAAATGAAAACCAAAAACCACATGATCATCTCAATAGATGCAGAGAAAGCATTCGACAAGATCCAACACCCATTTATGATAAAAACCCTCAGTAAAATGGGTATAGAAGGAAAGTACCTCAACATAATAAAGGCCATATATGATAGACCCACAGCCAACATCATACTCAATGGACAAAAGCTGAAAGCCATCCCTCTGAGGACAGGAACAAGACAAGGGTGCCCACTTTCACCACTCCTATTCAACATAGTTCTGGAGGTGCTGGCCAGAGCAATTCGGCAGGAAAAAGAAATAAAAGGAATCCAAATAGGTAACGAAGAAGTAAAACTCTCGTTGTTTGCAGACGACATGATCTTATACATAGAAAACCCCAAAGAATCCACAGAAAAACTATTAGAAATAATCAACAACTACAGCAAAGTAGCAGGGTATAAAATTAACGTGCATAAATCAGTAGCATTTCTATACACTAACAATAAACTAACAGAAAAAGAACTCAAGAACTCTATCCCATTCACAATAGCAACGAAAAGAATAAAATACCTTGGGATAAACTTAACCAAGGAAGTGAAGGATCTATACAATGAAAACTACAAGACTCTCTTGAAAGAAATAGGCGATGACATAAAGAGATGGAAAGACATCCCTTGCACATGGATCGGAAGAATAAACATAGTTAAAATGTCCATACTACCTAAAGCAATATACAGATTCAATGCTATCCCAATCAGAATCCCAAGAACATTCTTCACAGAAATTGAACAAACAATCCTAAAATTCATATGGGGCAACAAAAGACCGCGAATTGCTAAAGCAATCCTGAGCAAGAAAAACAAAGCCGGCGGAATCACAATCCCCGATTTCAAAACATACTACAAAGCTACAGTGATCAAAACAGCATGGTACTGGTACAAAAACAGGTCCACAGATCAATGGAACAGAATTGAAAGCCCAGAGATAAAACCACACATCTATGGACAGCTAATCTTCGACAAAGGAGCAGAGGGCCTACAATGGAGAAAAGAAAGTCTCTTCAACAAATGGTGCTGGGAAAACTGGACAGCCACATGCAAAAGATTGAAAATTGACCATTCTTTTTCTCCACACACCAAAATAAACTCAAAATGGATCAAAGACCTAAAGATTAGGCCTGAGACAATAAGTCTTTTGGAAGAGAATATAGGCAGTACACTCTTTGACATCAGTTTCAAAAGAATCTTTTCAGACACTGTAACTCCTCAGTTGAGGGAAACAATAGAAAGAATAAACAAATGGGACTTCATCAGACTAAAGAGCTTCTTCAAGGCAAGGGAAAACAGGATTGAAACAAAAAAACAGCTCACTAATTGGGAAAAAATATTTACAAGCCACTTATCCGACAAAGGGTTAATCTCCATAATATACAACGAACTCACACTGCTTAACAACAAAAAAACAAACAACCCGATCAAAAAATGGGCAGAGGACATGAACAGACATTTCTCAAAAGAAGATATGAATATGGCCAATAGACACATGAAAAGATGTTCATCATCGCTAATCATCAGGGAAATGCAAATCAAAACTACACTAAGATATCACCTTACCCCCGTTAGATTGGCAAAAACATCCAAAACCAAGAACGACAAATGTTGGAGGGGTTGTGGAGAAAGAGGAACCCTCATACACTGTTGGTGGGAATGCAAACTGGTACAGCCACTATGGAAAACAGTATGGAGATTTCTCAAAAAGTTAAAAATAGAAATACCCTATGACCCAGCCATCCCATTACTGGGTATCTATCCTAAGAACCTGATATCAGATATCTCAAGAGTCCGTTGCACCCCTATGTTCATTGCAGCATTATTTACAATAGCCAAGACGTGGAACCAGCCTACATGCCCAGAAACTAATGATTGGATAAAGAAGATGTGGTATATATACACAATGGAATACTACTCAGCCATAAAAAAAGACGAAATTGGCCCATTCACAACAATGTGGATGGACCTCGAGGGTATTATGTTAAGCGAAATAAGTCAGTCAGAGAAAGACGAACTCTATATGACTCCACTCATAGGTGGAAATTAGTATATTGAGAAGGAGATCTGATTGGTGGTTACCAGGGAAAAGGGGGGGTGGGGGGAGGGTACGGAGGGGGAAGTGGTGTACCCACAACATGACTAACAAAAATGTACAACTGAAATCTCACAAGGTTGTAATCTATCATAACATTAATAAAAAAAAAAAAAAAAAAAAAAAAAAAAACGACAACTTTTCCTAGGTTTGTTTAAAAAAGATGATTATTTCAGAAGCGTTCTCTTCTGGGTGGGAATAGTAATTGCTTCTGAGTCACAGCAAGCAATGGATTGAATTTTAAACTCTAAAGATCACATTCCAACCAAACTATTTCCTAAGGAATAGAAACCCAAGTATCTCCCTAAATATTAAGCAAATGACAGCAAGAATTAGTAGGAGACTGCTTGGAACCGATGATGGACAGCAGCTCGCTGTGGTTTACCAAATTTAGGCTTGGTAAAATGAAACCTAGTAGGTACAGGCAAAGTAGACACCAGGGTCAGTCAACGGGGCAGGCCAGGCAGGGCCCAGTTGGCTTCTTTCAAAGGATACCACCAAAGAGAGGGTCTTGGACACCATCAAAGAGTAAGAGACACAAGCAGCGTCAAATGCTCTGGAGATGGAAAAGAAAAGTACATCCTGTGCTTTTAGGATGGCAGGATGTGGGTTGACAGAATCAAATCTGGAACTTTCCTACTCAAAATGAGTCAAGGAACAAGACTGGTGATCAAAGGCAGGAAGTAAATAAAGGTCCCAATGCAGCTTGGACTCATGACGCATTCTGCACAGTGAAACCCAGCGGCATTATTTCCCAGCTGGTAAGGAAATGGCATGAAATAAATGAGAGCATGCCTGGTTCTGGAAAATTGATGGGTCTTAGTTGGGCCCCCTGAATTGTCTAGGTCAAAACTTCACTAAATGTAGTTAACTAACTCATTATTTAATTATGCAAACATTCATCTATTTTAAGGAATTTAGTGTAAATTGAAGGGATTAAAGTTCTAGACCATTGAAACACTCTTTTGTGAGGGATATTAATTCAGTAATCATTGTATTACATTTCTTCCTAAACACATTAAAGTAAAAAAATATTTGTAGAAATGATAAGCTTTTATAAGTATTATTTTTTAGGGAGGAGGAGATAAAATATTGTCAAATAAAGGTATTCCATTGTGCTATTTCTACCTTTTTGTAAAAACACTTGGCCTTTGAGCTCTATTTTGGATAATTCTAGATGCTCAGCATCTTTTCTTGAGAAAGAAGTCAGAATGAACATTAATGTTTAAATGGCTTTCCTTAGTTCCAATTGAAAGGAGTCTCCAGGAGAATTTTGAGTAAAATTTTAGTCCTCATATTTATAGGATGTTAGCTACCCCATCAAAATAGTTTGTCCCCGGAAGAAAGAGCAACCAAATAAATGGGTGAGTCTGAAAGTGAAAAGTTGTGTGATGTTTGTTCCATATGCCACTTATTTAGTGAATGTTTAACGCAAGACAGACGCCTATCTGCCTGTCCTTATGGAGCTTACATTCTGCAGGGTGAGACTGACAAATCAAATAATATGTTAGGTGGTGATAAGTGCCATGGAGAGAAACAGAGCAAGGAAAAAGAATAAGAGATCCTGGCAGTGGGATGAGGATGGTGTCATTGAGATATTTTGAAAATACACATGTGATTGCAATGTTCCCTTGCTCAAACCCTTCAAAGCCACCCCATTAACTTCAGCACGGAGATTACACTTCCAAGCCTGATATGCCCCACCCTGCCTGGTCTGACCCTTGACAAACTCTCTCTTCTCAACTCCTTCAATGCCTCCAGACACACTCTTCATTTTAGCCATCTTTAGTTACGCAGATTCCCAGAGTAGGCCACTCCAGCTCATGCTTCCATGCATCTACTTATTTATGCACCTGAAGATACCTATCGCTTCCTCCCCAGTTCTGTCTACCTGGTAAGCTGCTTCTCCTTTAAGAATCACATCTAGCACCGTTATCTTCTTAGAAGTGTTTTCTGATCCATTTTTTCTGCTATGACGTATCAGTTTCAAACTCTTTCTCTTTTCAGGGTCCCATAAATGGCTTTCCCCAGTAATGCAACCTGCTCACAGTTCCATAACACTGTGCTCTGTGCTCCTCTCTGTTCGAGCACCTTTCACATCGTATTATACTCAGAAGTTTGGAACTAGATGGGCATAAACAAAAAACGTCTTCACGCACTTCTAATCAGTTCCTCTCACTGCAGTGGGGATGACTGAGCACAGGGTCTGCAGATGTTTGCATTTACATTCCCTGTATCGTCACAGTACCTGGCACGTAGTATGCATCTCACAAATGTTTATTTAATCAACAGATTTTACATATCATCATTCCAATCAAGCTCTAGATCTTGATTGATTTAGTGACAAAGATCCTTCGCAATATTTTTCTACACACTAGTATTAAGATATAGTAACATGAAAATATCCACCCCAGTTTCTCTCTTGTTTTTCTTTTTTCTATTGTACATGCCATGTCATATTTGGAGGACGTAATAAGCTCTTACATTCATTGAACTCAGACTATATGGCAAGCATTGCGTAAGCCTTTCACATATAACAATTTGTTTATTCCTCATGACAACCCTAGCGATGGGCATGATCAACTTCCTCATCTTTTGTGGGCGCAAAGTGCTTACCTAACTTGTCCAAGGTCAGTCATATCACTAGGTTTCAGACTCAGGTAGCCTGACTCCAATTCTTGTGTTTTTAACCACTATCCCATATTATTTAATTTTTATGAAGCTTCACAAAGTTACATTATTCTTTCCTTAAGAGAGGGAAAAAGAAGCAGCTGAAAAATATTGGCAGAGAAGTTCAACTACTGAAATTTTTAAGGGTTGTTTGGTATGGTGTGGAGGGTGCAAAGTACGTTAGGAATGGTGCCAAAGCTTTGAACCGAAGCCTCCAGGTACAGTAAATTAGACACATGATATTCTCGTCATCTGCTGTCTTCAAGAATAATTCATTTAATCCAGTGAAGGATAGTAAGTGTGCTGGAATAAATACAAGATGCTGTGGTTTCCATGGGTGAGGTAGGAAGTCATAAAACAAATAACCAACTCTTTGTAGCCTGCAAATAGTTTTCCCACTATATACTATATGTCCTGTTGCTATAATAATAGCAAACATTTGAAGAGCATGCTCACATGCACTATTTCATTTGATTCTTTCCACAACTCCGGAAGGTAAGTAGTGCATATATGATCCATGTCTTACAGATGCAAAGACTGTAAATGCAAAAACCAGGAATGAAGCATGGGAATTCCACCACTTACTCATTTTTCTCTCCTCATCTTGCTTTTTGTAATTATATCAGAGAAGAGAGCTTAATTGCAGTTGATACTATTTACCTAACATAAAAATATATTGAAATTGGTACAATTCTTCATTAACGCTAAGCAAATGATTTGTTGAGAAACCATCCCTGAAGTGATAAAAATTGATAACTAGGTCATCTCTACACAGTCTCTTAACTTTTAGGCTCTTTTGCTTGCTGGTCTAACCTACCATGTTCCAGCTTTTCTATGCCCATCCTTGGGAGCTCCCACCTCCTACCTTCCTATTTAGGGAGAGCTTGGAAAAACAAGGGTAGTTCCCAGAAACCTTTGTGAAGCTTCTATTGATACTTCAGTGATAGTGATCCACAGTTCTCTAGAGAAAGTGAAAGGCTTCCTAGCTTTTACCACACACTGGGCCATTTCCACGACCTTCTGAAGTATGTGTGGTAGATATTAATGTTCCACGTTATAGATGAAGAATTGGCATGTAACTAGGATAAGTGTCTCTATGTTCTTTTCAAAGGTTTCACATTGGCCTCTCCTTATATGTTTCTGTGAATTTAGATCTGCTGTGAAGCATGACAAACACTTTCTCTTTACAAACTTACTCCTTCCACCTTTTCCCATCTAAATAAGCAGTGCTATCATCTACCAGTTGCTTGAGTAACAAACTTAGGAAGTTTCTTGATTTCTCTCTTTTCCTTCTCCCCACGTTAAATCCATTGGCAAGTCCTGATCCTGATGAATTTATTTCAGAAACATGACCAGATATACTATAGTACAGTAACAGTACAGACAATTTTATCTACTTCATTTAGGGATGCATTCCCAGGACCTAGGACAGCATCTGATAGCAGCAGTATTGAGTCATAGGTGCTCGATAAATATTTGTAAAATATTTATCTTGTAAAATCTTTCCTCTCCTACTCCAACGGTGATATTCAAAATATTTAACAATCTATGCAGTAGGAGTGTGGACTATCAGCAAGAGTGCTGAAGTCTTGTAAGTTCCCTGCTATGCCAGATCTTAAGCCTGTAGCTACTGGATCATGAGGTGGTTTGGAGGTCCTGAAAGAAAGGATGTCATGGCCAGGACAGGAAGGTGGACACCATTCAGGAGATGCAGGACAAGGGCCACTTATCAACTAGTAGGAAAGTATTTCAGTATTCTATCAACTAAACATTACATTATGACTTTATCTGTGTGCAACAGCCAAATAGCAGCTACCACTTAGTCTAAGGTCCTGTCATTTCTCCCAGAGTCTCTTAGTTTCCACTATGCACCTAATTTCTACAGTGATGGTTTTACTACAGTAATCAAATCAAGTTATTCCCCTGTTTGAAATCCTCCAAAGGGCCTCTCATTACCCTTACATTAAAGCCCATCCTTTGTCAGCCTTACAGATCTTTTCTGGATTCCTCAGCTCATGGTCTTTGAACTAGCTAATTCTCCCTGAATCTCATATGGCTGCTTCCTCTTCTCATGGGGGAGAATTAAACTATCATCACACTCCTTTAAAGTGAGCTTTTCTGACTACCCACTAGTAAGGAGATATGCCAGTCATTCTCTATCTCTTCACTCTATTCTGGTTCTCTTCATGGAACTCCTTGCTACCTGTTGTGTTTGTATTTTTGTTTCCTATCTCACTCTCCGCACTTAAATTAAGCAGAACACTGGAACTTTATCTCTCTTGTTGATTACATTGTCCCCAGGATCACCTAGAACAGTACTGGGTGCACAGTAGGCTCTTAGTAAATATTTATTGTTGGATTGAGTGAAGGAGCCAGATATACATGATGGGCGGAGTGTTGCTAATTCCTCACCTTGGTCTCACCATTTCTCAAGTGTTAAGAGATATTTAATTTCCAACAATGTGCTTGTAAACTGAATGTCACAACAGAAGAAGAAGTGTATGTGCCTATATTTGGGAGATGATCCATCAATCATTCACTAAAATCAAAGTATTGAAAAAATTATGAGTAGATTAGAGAAGAAGGTAAAATACTTATCTTATAACGGAGACAAATTTTCACCTGAACCACGTAGTTTGGGGGATGCTGCTGAAATGTATCCTTTCTCCAAGAAAAGTAACTTGAGTACTGGTTTTATTTTATAGGAAACATTCTGGCAGCCAATATAGTCACCTTGCAACAATACTAAATCAACGTATTTACCTACATATTCAACAATCATCACGAGAACTCACTAGATTACAAAAAAGATATTGAGGTGCAAAGATTAAGAATATAAAGTGCTTTATTGAAATACAGCAGGAAAGAAGAAATCTGTTAAATTTTTTGTTCTTCAATTTTTATTTTCCTTTGTAAATTCTAAGTAGTATCAGACAAGAGGGCATTATTGGTTCAGAACCTAGCAGCCCCATGAGTTGTAGACTATTTATTTACTACTTCAAAAAAAGGGTGGACAAGCAGAAAACCCTGTGGATTCCGAATTCTTATACGAAGGTGAAAACATTACAGCTCTGCTAGACCTGACTTGTCCTCGATTCCTCGGGAACAATCAGTTTGGAGGGTGGGGGAGAGCCTTTCCTGTCGCAGAGTTTCTTTGTTTCCGTCCGCCGTATCAGACAGGAGTTCGGCTGGAAGTGAAACATGACATTCTGACAGGGAAGCCAGCAGACAGATTCTTGGCAGCGTTCTCAGCTACACTCGAACTTGTGCTAAGCATGTGATGAAAGAGTGTTTTCAACTGCACCAGCTGTGGAGAGGTTAATAAAACAAAAGAAGAGAAACAAAAGTACTCACAGCAGAAGGCTTCTGGCTTTGCCGAGTCTTCTGGTTACAAACAGTATGTCAGAGAGCATAACCACTGCATTGTTTTGGCCTTAAAATCATTTTAAGCATGTTGAGCTTCTGAATTAGAAGTTTCGGGATAATAAACAAGTAGCCCATCAAATGCAATTTTGCCTGTTTTGGTCTGGAAGATTGAAAGTCCTTAGTTTGCCACGGACAACTGGAAATTAGGAAAACTGTATTTATTTTATTGGCAACTGTCATAGTTCCTCCCGTAAATAGAAGACTACAGAGGCTGCCTGATTCTCAAGGTAGGCAGAAGGCAAGGTGGTCTCGTCTTTGTGGCCTGGGGGGAGCACCTGGTGTTTTCTGTCCGTCTTCCTGTGTCCCATTGCTCCAGGAAAGGACCATGGAACATGGAACCTTCCCAGCCTGCTGCTCGGGAGGCGATTTCTCAATCCCATCTTGTGCAGAGAACGTCAACTGCTGACCCACAGACCAATTAAAGTGGGAGGAAGAACGAAGCAGTCCCCGGAAACTGACTGCAGGGCCCCTCCCTGAAAGTCGGAGCACAGAGGGCAGGGGAAGGGCCGTCCACCTGCTCTCACACCTCCTCCACCAGCCCTTTGCTCCCCAGACCTAAGGCCCATCACACAACGTGCAAAAGTCATCTCTGTTATGTTACTGCATCCCCACAAGCTGAAGGAGGACAGGATAAGGAGTCCCATCGCTTCACACAGGCTTCCATCAGGAGGGGAGAAATTAAACCAACCTTTGACTGCCAACTTCACTACTGGCTGTCAAACTAGAGGTCTGTTATGTAAGTGTTTCGGGGGTAAAATAAATGTGATTTACATATGTTGTCTGAGAGATGTGGCGTTTATGTTTGTTGGGTTGAATTGGGACAGAAACAAATTATGGACATCTAAAATTGGCAGTGACCAAGGGAAACTCTAAAAGTCATTTCTCACCCTAGTTTGTATAATATGGATCTTCCTCATTTCATCCATCGGTGACTTAGGAAACACAGAGATTCAGAAATTCTTACTGAGGTAAAACTGACAGTGTTGGAGACCATTTCTGAGGAGTGGCAGGACTCCCTGTAAGTCCCAACGTGGGCTCCTTCCCCTTGTCCTCCTGAGCCCCAGGATTCCAGCTGCTAAGTCCTCTCTGCCTTAAAGTCTTTCCTTCGGATGCACAACCACTCAGGGAGCCTCCTGGGGACTCCTGGTCTTATTCTCAAGCCCTGGAACACGTGGCAGCAAATACACCTGTGTCCTGCACCAGGAGACAATCAGCTGTACTGACGTCTTGATTTGTTAGGTTTGTGGACCAGGGCGTGATTAATCACGGCAGTGAGGACTCTGTCCTTTGAAACTGTGTTTGCTGCAGGATAATGGGTGTGATTTGGCTTACACAAATGTGATCTGCAGAGAGGTCTGTCAGAAGTACCCTAGGTCACAAAGTGAGCAGGGCCTCCGTACAGTATGAGAGGTAAAGAGAGCACCTGGGAAAGGTGGGGAGGGTGTTGCGTTGGTTGGACCACTATGTGAGCAGCTGTTTCCCCCCGATTCTGTACAATGTAACCATAAAATTGTCAAGCAGTGATTTACATATCAAGATAATGGTGATTTCCACTTTTTTTTCACTCTGCAGCTAGCCTACGAAGAAGAAAGCAAAGCATGGTATTTTTCCGTCCCCTGCCTTTCCCTTGAGAAGTCAGTAATCCAAACAATGTGACCTTTACCTTTATGTATCACTTATGAGAAGTCACTGGCAATTTCAGAAAAAGAACCAAAAAAAACCAGTTTCAAGGTGCGACATCTTCAAAGATCGTGTTCAAAGATCATATCATTCTTAGCATCAGAGCAAAACTGTATTTTTAACTTGAGTGACTTATTTTTCTTATTGTTCTGGGCCTCATTTTTTTATCTCTAAAATAAGGCTAATGCTGTCTGGCTAAATATAAAGAAGAGAATTCAATATGTGTTTAAAACCAAGAAACCTAGCAGAGAATATGCAAATAAATTTAAAGTTTTGTATCCTTCCATATTAGAACTATAATAACACTTACTGAATTTGATAGCAGAGGTGAATGTAAGTTAATTCCTTTAATACAGTCTTTACAAGCACATGTAATAGCACCAACCAGTACCATCGGCTTCAAGGAGACATTGGCTTCTAATTCAGAGAATACTTCATCTGTGCATTTTCTTCAGAATGTGTGAATATGTTCAGTGGGCAATAGCAAACAGAAATTTCAAATAATCTTCTTGGTTTGGAAGAAGTAGAACTAGCATAGCTGTTGGCCACTGAGACTGTGGCTTTCCCAAGAGACAAGATGTGCTGGGCGTGGAGCCTTAGATTGCGGAGAAGCAAGATTACAGGGCTCAGAACAAAATATTATTCTACATGGCCGGACAAGGCATGTCATCAGATACTTATGACTGGCTGCCCACCTGGGCAGCGCACCAAAAGGGAGAAGAGTGTGGGATAGAGGAAATAATTATTTGGAGGCTGTTATTCAACACTTAGGGCCCATGTGAGGGAGCTACGGTGCAATGTCTCTTTTACTGCAGTCTGTATTAAAATGTCCACTTCTGTTTTTAGGGGTATATTGCTTGATTCGAATGATTATGTAAAAAATTGAAAACGAAAACAAAGTTAGGATAATAGGAATAACAGCATTAGGTTTAGCGAACAGAAAGGGTCTTCTGCTGTTCTTTTTAGCAGCTGCCCCTGAGAGAGAGCCACTTGGGGACTGAATTAGTGAGAGGCACAAGAGGGTCTCCAGCTCCCACCGAGCCTCTCTTTTCAGAGGGCCCTTCTCTGCGGAGAGCGAGTGAAGCGTCGAACACAGAGAGAGAAGAGTGGCTGCAGGCAAAGTTACCTCTGGCTTAGAGCTAAACAAAATAAAAGACCCATTGCAACATTGGAGAACTTTGCTTTGATAACCGAAAACCTGAGAAAGTTTTGCCAAGAGAGTCACCAGTTTGCTCTCCCACAAGGGCTTGCTGTCTTTGCCTTAGTCTCATCTTTGTGTATTCTAAAATTGTCTCCGCATATAAGCATTTCTGTGTATGGACCATAAAACATAGAGTGCATGCATATAAGGATATACGCATATCCTTACCAAGGGGCAGATTCTCCCTCAAGCTTCTGCTGTTTAAAATCACAAAACAAATAAAACATTGTAGAATGAAGCTTTACAAGTAACTTTCTAGAAACTACGTTTTGAAGCATATTTCAAATGCTTCAAATTGCTTCATTCACATTTACAAGTATCTTCAAATGGTGAATTTTTAAAAAATTATTTTGCATTTTCTTTCACGTACTGCAAAACAAAAGACTTTGGGGAAGACATTTTAACATACTAATAACTTTCTTTAAAGATCTATAAAAGTGCATTTTAAAATTGTTCATTATTTCAAGGCCAAATAAAAATATTGATAGATTTGTCAGATTAGTTTCTGTGGGTCTTCTATTAAGAGCAAAGTGGTGTTTTTCTAGAAGACTTATTTAATGAAACACCAATCTAATTTCTAAGTTGTTGTTTCTCTTTACAATTTTCACAGTTTTTATTTTGTGTCAGTTATATCTACTATCAAGATTTACCCCAAAGCTTGATTTTCTCCTCCTCCTCCTTGAATCAATGAGAGATGTTGAGAACATCATCAACATCATCATCACCATCACCATCATCATGTCCATCACCATCATCACCATCATCAGCATCACCACCATCACCATCACCATCATCATGTCCATCACCATCATCACCATACCACCATCACCATCATCATCACTGTCATATCACTCACTGGGACCCAATTATGTGCCAGGCACTTTGTGTACATTATTTTAGTTGTTGTAACAACCCTGCATCATTTACAAGTGAGGCTCAGAAAATTAAGTAAAGCTCCAAATACCCAAGGCTAGTAAGTGATGGCTGTAGTAGAATTTGAAGTCAGCTTTATCTCTTTCAAAATTCTCCACTGTCTCTAATTCTGAAATGTGTAAAATTACTAAAATCTAAAATATTTGCTATCTGGGAATGGTGAGAGTACATTTATAAGCATTAATGTATCCAGTGGAGCAAATCCTTTGACTTTAAATTGCCCTATGTTTGTGTCTCAGAATCTCTGAGGCTCTGGGACTCCACTGTACCGTAGACGCCATTGGTTTTTATTCTGTTCTCAAAGCACTCAATTTTCTTCCAGAGAATGGTTCAAACATGTTGGAAGAATCAAACTTCCTGGATTGAGCAATACATAATTTGGTTTAAAACTAATATAACAATCGGAAATTCTGCTTCTCCATATCAATTACACGCCAGAAACATGTTCTTTATACCAACCACACTCATCCCATTTTTTGCATCTAGAGAATTCTCATAGCCTACAAAGCAAATTTCAAAACAGATATCCAAAGGGAAGAAAGGCCTTAGGTAACTTGATAAAAATTACAAACATTAGGTAACGATAAAAATTACGAAAAAATCAATCTCAAAGATAAATGTAAGTATCTGGAATATACGAGTAATATGCAAGTTCTTGATAATGAAGTCATGTTATTTTATATTTTCAGAAAATAGGAAAAGGAAAAAACTCAGAATGAAAATAAAAGTAGAGATAAGGCCTAAAAATGGAAAGACAATTATCGAGATAAAGTGAAAGACAAGCAGGAATGTTTAGAAAGATCAGATAACAGTGATCCAAAAGAGAGAACGCTCAGGACAGAGAAATGTACACAGGTAACTACTGGCAGAAATTAATCAGGACACAAGGTTATAATTCAAAGGAAATTGTCCAGATTGTACATCCTGTTTAGAATGTGTGTCTTGGAGTGGTACATGTGCCTGCTGTGGTGGGAAAGCCCTGTGGATTTGGAATCAGAGGTCCTGGTTTGGGGTCTGGCTCAGCCCCTTGTTATCTGTGTTTTCCTGGACAAGCTACCCAGGGCCCTGTTTTCTCACATGTAGATCAAAGAGAGGCAATTAAATGTCTTCCAGTGGTAAGAACTCAACCTAGCAATGAGTGTAACTTAGAATGACACTCTATTATATGGCAAGAAAACATTTTCTTATCGTTTACTGATACTGTGCTGCTGACAAGCTGTGTAGGACCCAATAGAATTCAGAGAACCTGTTATTTAAATAGTAGCTTTACTCTGTCACTGTAACAACCATATTTTGCTAACCTTATGCCAAAATCGTTTCAGATTTTATGTATACAGTACGGATTTGATCTTCCTTACTGATTAGAAACTGACTATGCAAATAAAAGGTTGATGTTTTAAGGTCTATTGCTGTTCTTAAGGTCTAGATTAAATCAGTGTACGACTGGTCACTGCTGTAATTTGGGCCCTCTGTATAACATACTTCAGTTTTTTTTCTTAAATTCTCCCTATAATTGCCAAAGCAATAACCCTTTAATTTGAAATACTCAATAATGGGTAAAAGTACAGTGCTGTAGTTAGAATAAATTCTAAGATGGTCTAATGGAATGCATGTTAGAAAAAAAGCAAGGTGACTTTGACACTGTAACGTCCACATAGGTTTTAAGATGATATGGATAATTTTTTTCTTCTGGCAATAAAGAAAAAGATTTTTTTCTGTCTCTTTTCATATTTTCTAATGCAAACAACCATTCCTGCCGATACCGTTGAGTAATATAAAAATGAGTCCTCCCTCCCCATCTTCCTTTCTCTGCCGTCTCTCTCTCTCTCTTTCTCTCTCTCTTATGCACACACATACTCACTCCTACGCACACCTCACACACAACACACACACACACTCGCACACCAGTGGAAGATATGGCATTTCTCACATAGGGGATGATGACTGTGGGTACTAAGCAGGTGTTAAATACGGGTCCATGCTACAGTTTGAGAAGGGAGGATAGATGGAAACCAGTGTAACTCTGAGCAGAAACGTACTTTCTCTCCTAACTCCATACCTTTTAGCTACAAGATTTTGAGAAAGTTATTTAAACCCTCTGAAGCACATACTTTATTCTGTAATGTGAGTATAAAAATAGTATCAATATTAGAGAATTGTCCGTAAAAAATAAGAGTATTCTGTGCTTCATAAACTCTCAAAAAAATAACCTATTTTGCTTTTGAAGGGTGAATGGGTGGATTGTTTTTTATCAAATGAAAATAAGAGAATATGCAAATGAATAAAGGTAAAAAAAGTAAATGTGAAACATTTATAAGGATTATAGGAGAGATTTTGAATTCTAGAATAAAAGATGTTTAGAACATGGGAATTGCAAAGTAAAAATCAAGTCACAAACCAACCAAATCCTTTTATCTTCCTAAAGAAAAATGTAAATAATTAATGCTTCAGAAAGTGTTTTTAGATATATAGCATACTTACAGAAAAAAGTCAGAAAAAGTAACTGTCGGTGTCGCAATCCAATGTACACATCAGGATAGATGTGGAGAGGGCTGATGGCCACTCTGAGTTTATTATAACCAGTATTGCAATATATACATAGCTTACATCTGTTAAACATACACAGGTGTTCTGGATGAAGTAATTAGCAAATGCCAAGAATTCTTAGTGATTTCTCAAGGAGCCCTCCCTCGGCCTCTGTTTTGATATTATCATCTTATTGCTGTGCTCATATATTTTTATCTCGGAGCAGGCAAGGTCTTGTAGGCAACGGCCCCTCCTGCTCCCGATATCAATATCGTGTCTCCATCTGTGCCCCCAGGCGACCATGCCTGTCTTAGGTTGCCCCGCCCTGGAGGTCTTACCCGTCATTGGCTGACTGGCCTTCTCACCTCTGGGTCACAGTTTGTTGGCAAGCCTTTTCCAGTGATTATTAACCCTTCCTGCGTCAGGGGCAGCTACAGTAACTTATCAATGAGGCAGAAGCAGATTTATGGTGGAAGTGGGGCTAACAAAAGCTGGTCCCTCTGTTTCCTCAAAGAGGTTCACAAAATCAAAATGGTCCCCTATCTACCTACAACTATTCTCTGTTTTTGTCAGATGTCTTAACTTGGGGGAATTTCTTTTTTATGGGTTTTCTCAGCCATCACTATGTAGGTAGAGACTAAAAGCAATTAGCTTCAGCTAACATTAAAAGAATCAATAACCAGAGTCACAAAAACCATTAGTAAGTGAAGGCAGAAGCCAGCACAGTAAAGGGGTGCCATGTGCTTTTTCTCCACGGTGGCCCAGAAGGTGGTCATCACAGAGGGGAAGGACCTGGGTCAACAAAAACCCCTGCTCTCCATTCTCTCCCGTTTACTCGTGTCTTAGTAACTGTGGGACACCACGTGGATGAACAAGACCCTGCTTCAGGATTAATGAGCTTCCAGTCACAGTGGGGAGCCTGGCCAGTCTCAGACTACAGAGGTACACAGAGAACAGGCTCATGGCTTGTTTAAGGTAGTTTGCAAAGTGGGAGATTCCACCATGACCTAGATGCTGTGGGGCACGACATGATAAAGAACCCTTTCTACCAGATCTCTCGGCCATGGGGCTCTTAGAAAATATCCATCCCTGTATTTTCACTCGTCTTTAATATTATTCTATCATACCTGAGGGTGTGCATGCATGTCTGTTTCTGTTTCTCATAAGCTAGGAAGTCACTGGGATGAATTCAAATGTTGCATAATTAGAACTTTGTTTTTTTCATATAAAATCATTTTTCTTATGGAAAATATGAAATATGCGTAGAAAATCAGACTATCTCTTAGAAATCAGGTCCTTGAGTAGCTTAAAATAGTGGAAAAATGTAAGCAATTGGTAGAAATATAAATTTTACATTTATTTTTGGATACGTAAATGTCATCTACCCTCTCAATTTGCTTTTAGGGTCCTGATTAAATTAATTTTACTAGATAATTTCAGACTTTTTTTTAGAGGTCTAAAGTTCATAAATATAAAAATCTATATTCCATCTATATTACAAATCCTTTTTTCCTGAATATGAACATTATCTTTGCCTGTCTCCACAATACAAATAGGCAGTTAGGGAACACAGACAAGAAGAGCATTGCTTTATAAAACCCGCATTTGTTTGGACTTATCTAATACATACCAGAAACACACATTATAAAGACTATTTATATACTTTGTATGCAAGTAAAGAATAAAAGCAGATACATTGAAGGAACAGAATAATAAAAAATTGCGGTAGTTACCAGATTTCAGGACCACCTTTTCAGTTGTTTTGATTATATTTCACAGCATTTTTCAAAATGTATTAAACTTTGTGGTAGTGCACTGAAGGGAATTTTCTTCAAGTAAATGCTTAAGATGCAATTGGAAGCAGCAGGAAACATCTTGTAATTGTCATGCCAGCTTAAAAGTACTCAGTTATTTATTTAAAGCATAAATGAGTAATAACGGCCATTTCTGACCTCCATTTTACTGAGGCAGACATGAGGGAACATTGTTTACTGAAATGAAATGAAAACCTTGGACTTACACTCTCAATTTTCTAGTTCTTGCTTTTATTTATTATAACGGTAGAGATGGAGAACCAGGTACAAATGGAGCACACCTCAGAGAGAATTCTGAGGGCATGAGGGGGACCAGACCCCTGCCTGCCGCCCAGGAGCTGGACCGTGGGAGCAGCCATGCAGCTTTTTCAAGGGTAAATGAATTGGGTGCATCTTTATGTTCATGTTCTGGTCGCTCTCTTCCCTTTATAATATTTCCACTTTTCTGGGTTGCCTTGTTTTGTTTGTTTTTCAAGTCTTTACAAGTGATTGTCATGAAAGAAGGACAGGTAGGTGCCAGAGGAAGGACTCAAGAGTTTTCATGATCGCGACAGCTAACATTTCTTGCATGCTAAGAGTCAGGTACTTCAAGGACTTCTTCATCTATGATGTCACCTGCTCTTGTCTCTATTGTTCAATGCCTTGGACAAAGAAGAAAGTTTTATCAAAATTGCAAGTGACCCAATTTAGGAAGATTAGCTAATAAGTTGGAAAACAAAAAGAATTCCCTAAAAGTATTTTATAAGCTAGAGAGATTAGTTGAAACAGAAGTTGAAATTCAACAAGATGAATGAAAAAAATCTTACGTTTAGATTCGAATAACAATTTCTCGAGTGGAGAATGGTGAAAGTTCGATTTGGTAGTAAATGTAAAAACTACTTTAGGTTTTAATGCAAGTTCATGTAACCCAAGAGTGTGGATCTGCTGCTAACCACCTAACTCAGTCATATATTAATTGCAGTGTAGCGTCCACATCAAGGGAATTATTAGTCTAACCTCATTCGCTGCTGGTCACACAGGAAGTGCTATATTGAGTCCTGGGCGCCACATTTTAAGAGAGAAGTTGACAGCAAACTGGAACATGTTCAAAGGAGGTACGGTGAAGGGTCTGGAAACCATATCATATAAGGAATAACTGGAAGAATGTGTTCATTTAACCTGAGAGAATGACAAGTTGTGTTAAAAATTTCAAAGCCCGTTCTACAGAAGGGGAGGTAGATTTTCCTGCATAGTTACAGGACTGAAGACGAATGGGTGTAGTCACAGGCTGGCAAATTTGGACTCAGAGAAGAAAACACTTTTTTAACAATTAAAATGAGCACCAACAGGCTGACCCAATAACAGCAAGCTGCTGGCCACTGGGAAGAGTGTTGGGCAGGGTCTGTGCCCCCGCCTGTCAGAGCAGTGGGAGAAGAGGTGCAGGGCTGCAGAGCCCTTGGGAGGCTGAGGCAGAGCTTGTGAAGATGCTTCTGCTTACTTCCTACAGGAAGCACAGTCAGGGTCTCAGGCAAAGTTTTCTCCTCTAGCACCAAGGTCCATCTTCATCCCCATGATAACCCGCTCAGGGTACCTTTATGCCTTTGGGAGATGGTTCCCTAAGGCAGAGGCTTCCCCCAATACAGACAGACAGATGCACAGACACAGGCTCACAGACACTCTACACCTATATTTTACATCTTTCCTCCTTTTACCATCTCTTAATTTTTTAAAAAAGAGGACAAGTTCGGTAGATGAGTAACAGTGGGCTAAGCTGTAATCAAAGTCAGTTCAGCAACTGTAGCAGCAATATTTTCCCCGAGTTGACTTCTGACTCTAGCTGTGATGGTTCATGAACTAGCCTGGTGCACGTCAGCCAGGCTGCCGCCTTGTCCCTTGCAGGGGGGAAAGGTATACTGAGGACGGCGCAAGAGGTAAACACCAACAATGTTCGCTCTGTAATAAAAATCGTGAAGATGTTGCATTAAATTACAAAAATGACGTTGCAGATGTGTGTGTCTTTTCTTGGGGATTGCAGGGTAGAAACGTTGTACGAAAACGTCCCTCCCTCCTCCTTCTCCCCCTCCTCTTTCTTGTCCATTTCCCCTTCTTCCTCCTCTTCCTCCTTCTCCTCTTCCCTCTCTCTTCCTCTTCCTCCTGCCCCTTCTCCTCTTTTCCTCCTTCTACCAAAGGGGCACTATTTTTTTGGAGGCCCCCCCCAGCCCCGTTTTCCATCTAGAGATTAAGAATGCTTTCTCGGCATAGGTCTGGCATTTTAACCTTTTCCTGTGCACTGCTGTTTGCTGACTCCAGAACTTTGCAATGTCTTTTTTTTTTCTTTTTGAACAAAAACAGGCCAGCATAAACTATGGAGAAATTTTTAATACAATTTCAAGAAGTCAGCTCAGCACGTATTGAATGATGAATGTGGAATGTTGTCCCTATTGTTGCGCGGTTCCGGCCAGCCGCCCGGCCGGGCGGCTCTGGCCAGCGCGCCCTGTGCGGTTTGGGGCCTCTAACTGTGGGGCGAGTCATTAAGCGGCTGGTGAAGCTGCAGCACATCGTTCTGTTATTTTCAAACCACAACAGCCCCTGTGGACTCCAAGAGCCATAAAGACAGAGTTCTGATGCCGCCTGACAGCAACATAATTCATGGACTCTACAATTTAAAGGGATTTCAGTGCAATTGTAAAGCTAATAAAAAATGAATTGCTTTTGGGGAACACTGGTACCTTTTTTATCAATTGATTCTACCAAGTTAAAAATACAATCAGCCCAGTAGCTCTCTGTTCATGTGTAAAGATAGTAAGATTAAATCTGATGCTAGGAGTTTCAAATAAGTGCATAACATTGCTGTCAGACCCAAGAGAAAAAAAAAAGGAAAAGAAAAGAAAATTCCAGAACAATTTATGGCTTACAGCCAGTGACAAAGTGTTTCTGCCTGTACCTTTTTATCATTTCCCCCACCCCAATGTTGATTATGCCCAAGTTAAAAAAAAAAGTTTTGGTAACTTTCTAGAAGGTTTAGATTTCAGTCTGGATTAAAACAAAAAAAAGCATCCAATGAAAGGCTCTCTTTAATCAGATAATTGACCAGTCAGTAATTTTAGCCTGTCTGTGACACACCAGTTGGCAGGTACAGAGGGACACAGCCCTGAGTGCTCCCTCCAGCCCCCCTTCCCTGCCCCCTGGGACTGTCACTGAGCTTCCCTGCCTTACTGCTGGTCCTCAGAGATTGTCCCCAAACATTTTGAAGATCAGAAAAAGAGAGCCAGCTGTTGAGGTGACCAAGCAGATGGCACAAAAGGGACTCCATCTCTCTATCACCCACCAGGAGGGAATAGCAGGGCCCCACCGAGAAGCTGTCTTAGATCCAGAGCACCCACGTTTCAAACGGATCCCCGGGTCCCTGAAATCCTGGTTCTGAAGTTGTTTGCGAGGCTTTGGTGGGGCTCTCGGTACAAGCACATTCACTCCTCGATTTTAACTCCCCATCGTGAGTAATGGCAGCTCAGAAATGCCCTCTGTAATGTCACGTCACAAAGGCTGGGGAAATTATCCCTTTGCCCCTATTGTCTGCCTGCTTTCTTTCATTCCTTCTCTACTCATCACGTTCCCTGGCAGCCATGAATGAAATGTAACATGCTAAATGACTGACATCCATTAAAAGCCCTCAACAAACCTTGGACGGGGTTTTGAAAGGCCCTTGGAAGAAAAAGGATTGTGTGCTCTTTGAATCTTGCTCTGCTGAACCGCTGCCAAGTGAGGGCTGCTCCATTCAAAGGGCTGAGTGAATAAATGAGAATAACATCCTTGGGGACCCACAGGATCGGCTTACTCTGAAAATGCTCAGCTTCACAAAGGGTCAGAGTCACAAGGTAAATGAAAATGGCTAGGAGGGGACTTTGATGGCCAAAACACGGTAACAGTAGAGGACTTGAAAGAAAACTTTATTTAAAAAAATTAAAAAGAGGAGAAAGAAAGAAGCGGGGGCGGGGAACCTCAGAACTGCAAAGTCAATTGATAAGAACAAAATGCTTCAACAGTGAAATGCATGAATAGTCGTTCGTAAATGATGTCCCGGCGAAAAATAAATCTACACTGTTATGAAAACGTATAAACTCTCCATCTATCCACATCTATAAACATCATGGATTAATTTTATTTTACACATGAATAAAAACTGTGTGAACCTGTAGCTTATTTTCTTGCTGTGCTATAACATAAATACTCTAATTTTCATCTTAGTGGCATCTTAGTGGCAAGTGATGCCACAATTTTGGATCACTTCTTGTTTTTTTGCCCCATGCTATTTCTCAATTAGAATGATTTCTATTTGGCCTTTTTGATGGAGGAGAATGAGAAGCAGTTTCTAGGCAAGAAGTCAGAAAACACACGGGAATTCTTGACACATTTCCAGAGACCCTACATGGTATCTGTCACAGGGTCACTCCGAGGAAGTGACATTTTTGAGATGATGTTTAGGTGTCTAGACTGTGGTAGCAGGAAGAAATCTTACAGAATTAGTTACATCAGATTCTCTCCAGTGAAGATGTAAATGAAGTTCTGGTCCCTCCTTTGATGCAGCAAATGATAATCACAGCAGAGACAGTCCCTGAAGTGGAGGAGGACTGTGGCGAATGGCTGCCCTGCCCCTGTAGGTATGATTTGTGGTACAGATGAAATGTTATCATACAAATTCAAGCTCAGAGGGTGTAGTGGATTGGATGGTGCCCCCACCTCCTAAAAAAAGATATGTCCACCCAGAATCTGTGACTGTGAGCTTATTTGGAAAAAGGGTCTTTGCAGATGTAATTAAGTTGAGGAATTTGAGATGAGCTCATCATGGATTAAGGGGCTCTAAATCCAATGACAAGTATCATTACAAGAGAAGAGACGAGAGAAGAAAATACGAAGACAGAGGCAGAGATTGGAGCAACATGTCTACAAGCCAAGGGATGCCAAGAGTTGCTGGCAGCCACCAGAAGCTAGGAGAGAGGCATGCAACGGATTCTCCTGCAGAACCTCAGAAGGAACCACCTTGCTGAGGGCTTGATTTCAGACCTCTAGCTTCCATAATTGGGAGAGAATAAAGTTCTACTGTTTCAAGTCACCAAGTTGGTGGTAATTTGTTACAGCAGCTCCAGGAAACTAATACAGAGCAATGGCTCTGGGCATGGCATTCACGAGGTCGTCCAGCTTGGGCTTGCTGCTCTCCAGAATGAGGGAAATCCATACCTCCTGAGGCAGCCCGCTGAGTTCTTGGGTCACACAGAGGTTCTCCTCTGTTGTCATTTTCCCATGACAATGCTTCCTGGTTTTTGATGATGAAACATGTCTATCTCCTCAGTACAACATTATTTACTGTTTGTAGAGGTTTGTAGATGTTTGTAGAGGACAAAAAAGATGTTCCCCCCAAATCACTAATATATGGGAAGACTCTCATGTCATCTTCCACATGTAGTTGGTATCAGAATCGTGTGTAAACGCTGCTGGCGTTAAGGAAGGCCACATTACTCCACGCAAAGCAGCTGTGTGTTAATAGAGAATTAACTGTTCAGTAATTAGGAATTGTTTTCAGCATTTTATATTCTAACTTACTAGTTTCTTACTTATATGTAGGAGTCGTTGTGTTTTAATCATTTGGTTAGTGTTTGGGGATTATTTTCTAGCACATTTGTATTTTTTTCATTTAAAAGAATGGGAAATTGGTTTTCAGTTATTATTTTCTTTCAGAAGGTCTGATTCTGATTCTCAAGAATGGACAGTGCACGTTGTGAAAGAGAGATCTGAACTTTGTTTGCATATGTATATATTCTAAAGGAGAATGACCGGACCCTTGGCGAAAATCTTTTGTTAAAAGATGTGGCTACTGTCATTACCTAATTATCTGAATTAGAAACTTTAGGCAGCGGCCAATGTCATTTAGATTTAGAATCCTTCAGTGTTTCAAGTTCTGATAGATTATTCTTCAGTTTTCATGTATGGCACTGGTTAAAAAATGCTTTTGAATAAAAACATTTCTTTAAAATAGACTTTTTTATGTTATGAAAATGCTAAAAGAACACAGTTATTAAGCTTGGGTTTTGGGAAATTAAATTGAAAGCACAAAATGCTTCCTATTTAACTATTATAAAGATTTCCAGAAATACAACATTTGAAGAAGAGTTTCAGGTATGTCTAATTGTCAACAAAAAGGTTTTTAGGTGTCAGTGGCCTAAAAAAAGCGAATCTGTTTTTCCTGCTTCATTAATTCCCAAGGAGTAAGATATTGAAAAAGGTGGCCGAAAGGGTAAATTCATGAAGCAGGAATTATAACCAACAGTTAATATGTAAATGCCCATTTGTTTAAAATCTGTATGTGGAAGGAATCCTAGTTAAAAAAAAAGAAAAACATAAATTATCCAGAGTGGATTTATCACAATTATGTATTCAAAATCTTATCTTTTTAAAAAAATGCCAAATAAGACTGACACATGGAATTCATTACACTCTAGCTAATGGTTTCAATCAAATTTATAACAGAGCTGAGCAGACAGAAAGCATTTCTGGATCTGTGTCTCCAATCACAGGGCACCCAGAGACACAGGCGTGCACACAGGAAATTCAGTGCCCAGACTACTGAAGGCTAATTCTTCTGCCACCCACATTTTTTACTCCCAGGGATAAAATAAGTTATGTTGGTTTGTATTTTTTTTTTTTTTTAATAAATTCAGCCTCTACAAAAGGCCAAAATAAAGGGTTGGTGGATAAATGGCATTGAGAGTTTTCTAGGTTAGCACCGTGATAAGTTTATACTAGAGTCGGATGGAATGGAGGAAAAGCATCGTATTTCTTTTTCATGGCATGGCACGATGTTTTAAAAACAGTAGTTTACACGTGGAAGAAATAAGAAAGAACAATTTATTGATACTGGCAGTGCAAATTTGTGTTCATTCTTTTTTTCATGCATTTAAGTGTGATTAAAAGTTGGCATTTGTCTCGATAGTCTTTTAAAGTCTAATTTTCATTCAGAGTATTTTGTTAATTCTTCATTATACCCCCTTTGGGGGTCTGGGGATTGGTGGAAAAGAAAATTCTGTGTGCGTTGTTTATTAATTTCTTCTCACAAGGATGCTTTGAAAAGAAGCGGAGAGTTGGAGACCTTGTAAGCGGTGATGCTGGGGAAGCGTGGTGGGAGCTCTCTGCCTGTGCGCGCGGCCCTGGCCTTCAGGGGGCAGCCAAGCGCAGAGCAGCGAAACGAGCGGGCACGCGCTGCCCGGTTTGCACGCTACCTGAGTAACCCGAGTCCCGAAAAATGCAGCAAAAGCCAAAGTCAGCACCTCTTCCCCATCTGTCACGGCGTGGAAGAGAGCTGAGGCGGCCATTTTTAATCAACACTGAAGTCTCCCCGCGGGGGATGTTCGTGCCCTTCTGTAATATTTTATTCTAAGCCATTTCCCAGACAGCATTATTGATTCGTGTCATTATTCTCCCCCAAGCTCCGGGAGCTTGTGCAATGTGATACCACCGACGGCAGTTCTCCTCGTGAACATAACCTCAGAACCCAAGAGGAAGGTGACCGCCCGCGGCACGCAGACCGGGGATGCGCTGTGTTGTAGGCGCTTTCGACTCTTACAGCCTGGCGTCGATTGGTCATAGTGCATTTGCAAAAATAGAGAATTACTCCAAAAAAAAAAGAAAAAGAAGAAGAAGAAGAAAAGGAGTTTGGCATTTATTTGTTGTTTCTGCTTTTTTACTTCTTAACTAGTAGATTTATGCTCGTAGGGAGAAGATACTGTACTTGAGGTATTTTGTGTGGGTGGTTTGGATGAGAAACTCTCCTCCCCTGGAAGACTCATTAAAAATAATAATACATTTGATATTTATCTTGACTAGAGTTCTGAAATTCTGTCCTTTCCCTTCTCTCAGAGGTAAAGGAGGAGAGCAAACATTTTCTTTTTTCCTAATGACAGGTCCTGAGTTGTAAGAGGAGGTCCTGGTGGTTGAACATAAGTGGGGGAAGGAAGGAAGAAAGGAAGGGAAGAAGAAAGGAAGGAAGGAGGGGAAGCCCAATAATTTTCATTATTCCCTAGAGATCTTCTTACTCTCAGGAAATGGCCCATGAGTCAGTTTTCTCAAAACCATTTCAATTTGGAGTCCTTCAGCATTCTTAAGTGTGCATACTTTTACTTATCTTTTAGACGTTGTATCCTGAAGAGTAACAAATGCTCTCCACATCACCCCTCATCTAGACGGTTACACACGCACCCCTGCATAAAGGTCTGTAAAATACAACCTAGATGTTGCAATTTTAGCACCAAGGTTTTGTTTTGTCTTGGACCTAGTGGAGTAAGGGAAGTTGAAATGCCCACTCTTTTCCTTGTCCTCCAGCAATGTTTTTCTAATTATTGTGTAGAAGACAGCTCCAGTAAGATTAAGCCTGCATTGTATGCACTTCAGGAGTCCCTTTGTCTGCTTCAGTTTAAGTTTACCATCGGAGTTGATCTTCTCGCAGTAATCATTATCAATCCAGAATCCGATTTCTAAAACATAATGTTACCAGGGGAACAATTTGCCCGAATACCATGATAGATAGTACATCAAGATTACAATAATCATAATACCCCCAATTATGGCACATCTTCTATGCTTCAGGCACTGTATTAGGCAATTTGTTTACCTTGATATTCAACTGTCACAAAAACTATAAGTAGATATTATACCCAATTTGTATATGCTTCAGGTGAAACTCAGAGAGATTAAGTGATTATTATTGTTTTAATTATACCACTCAAGTTACTTTAAGGGAAGTAACTATTTTCTAAATAATAATCATATACTAAAGACTGGATAATTTTAAGAAAAAAATTAAAGTAAGGCACTTGCCTTTATAGATATGAAACCATATTATAAAAACATAATCATTAAAAGTAATTTATTTTCACTGAAATGGATAGATTGATAGGACTGAAAAAAAAATCTAGTAATAAGCCTAAGTACACCTAGTGAGTAATTTTACTGAAATTTCCATAATGCCAGATGCCTGGCTAAGTGTTCTGCATACTTTTTATCACTTAATCCTCACCTGGTCCTAGGAGGCATTATTATCTCCATATTTTAGACAAAGAAACTGACGCTTAAGCAGATAGATTTAGTAAGTTGTCCAAAGTTACACAGTTAGTCAGTGTGAACGTAAGTCTTTCTAATTCTAGTGTCAAACTGCTTTACCACTATGTCCACAGTCTCTCCAATATATCATGGAATTTAGTACATGATAAAAGGAGCATTTTAAATCAGCTGGTGGAAAAGCAAGACATTATTCAATAAATGGTGCTCGGGTGACTATAAATTGAGAAAAAAAATTAAACTGAATATTTAGTTTAATCATACCAAAATAAATTCCAGATGGATCAAATATAAAAACAGTGAATCCATAAACATCCTAAGAGAAAATTAGAATTAATATTTTTATGTTTTTGGAAAAGTTATCCTAAGTATGACAAGAAAAGCAGGAATCATAAAGTAAAAGGTTGATAACTTTGAGTGTGAAATATTTCAAACTTTTGACTGTAAAATATATTTTCAACAATTCAAAAGGCAAATAGCATACTAGGGAAATAGTCATAATGTATATGCTAAACAAAGGATTAACGATCTTAATATATACAGAACTTTTTAACTCGATAAGAAAATAAACAACATTTTAATAGCATAGTGGGGCAAAGTTTATGAAGCACTTCAGAAGAGGAGAAATGGAAATGGTCAAAAAATATCAGTAATAATCAAACAAAAGCAAACTAAGACAGGAATGGGATAGCATTTTTCACTTATCTGATTGGAAAAGATCAATACTTTGTGTTAACAATGGTTTAGAAAAATTGGGTATCTTATGAAATGTAAATTGCTACTACTATTAATGAATCAAAAATAAAAACATATACCATCTGTCCCAATAATTCCACTTCAAAAATCTTAAGTTAAGAAAATAGACAATTAAATAAAAATATATGTAGCAGATATTTAGAATGGTCAAGTAGATTTATTGCCACATTTCTTATTCTAGAGTAAAATTGGAAACAGTATAAATGTCTATCCTGAAGGCATTTCTGTTACACAGTATAGTATATGGCTACAATGGAATAGTATGAGCCATTAGAAGCAGTGCTGCAAAGCTATATTTATGAGCATGGCAATGTGCTCCTGACATTTAAGTTAAAAAATGCATGCTACAAACCAGCCGTGAAAAATCACAAGTGAATACTAATGTATGTCTAAAGAGAAGTCTAATGGTTACAAGTGGCTTGAAAAAAATCCTTGTTGTATTTAAATATTTTATTTGTTTTACAATGTCCTATGTTTACCGCCAGGGATGCAGCAAAGTTATTTTCCTTTTGGGAAACTGTTGGAAGGATCTGCATGAGCTGAAAGTGAATGACGCAGAAATGGAAAGGGGGCGCAGGCTTCCGACACAAGAGCATCTGTGCTCCCGCTGGGCAGCCACTCTGCTCTCTCTCTGGATGCTAGCTGTTCTGCTCTGCCATTACTTTGGCTATTCACAACCCCTGCTGTCATGGTACCATTTCAGTATCTAGGTTAACTGGCCTTACTGCTCTCTGGGTATTTCTTACTTAAAATCACTGAGAAAAGGAATTTGATTGACCCAAGCTGTCTTCTTTTCTTCAACCTAGACTATGTCAAATGCCATGGGCAGGCCTGTGGCTTAATTATCCTTGGGCTGGGTGCTCCCTTAATACACTTACTAGGGCTGATTAGACCATCTCATGATACTCAGGCCACTCAAACAGACGCTCAAATGGCAGTTGGGAGCAAGGCCATTTCCTTTACCAGGGCATCCTGGTGGGCAGGCAGGGATTACTCACTTGGCAATTAAAACTATCATATAGTGAGCCAGCCCTGATGGTCTAGTGGTTAAGGTTTGGCGCTCTCACTGCTTCGGTGGCCCAGGTTCACTTCCAGGTCACGGAACCACACCACCCATCTGTCAGTGGCCATGCTGTGGCAGCGGCTCACATAGAAGAACTAGAAGGACTTACAACTAGGATAAACAACCATGCACTGGGGCTTTGGGAAGAAGACAAAAAAAGAGGAAGATTGGCAACAGATGTTAGCTCAGGGCGAATCTTTCCCTGCAAAAAAACATGAAAAGCAACAACCCCTCCCACCCCCACAGAATCTCCTTACCCGGTGTCCCCTACCCAAACCCCAGAAAAACAAAAAAACTATCATATAGTGACAGTCTTACTTACTTCCTATGACTATTCATTTAACAATTCAAAGATCTTGTGGGGAAAAACGTATCAGAGTTTCCTCTATGTAACTGGGAACCCCTGGAAATCGGGAAAGAAGAGGCGACAGAACCAGGTTCGGTAGGGAAACCTGTTTTGCTCAGTTTAGGAGAAGTTTGGCATTGACATAATCAAATGTTGTTACTAAATTTGACTTCCAGGTACAAAGTACCCAGACCATTGAGCTCTCATGTACATTTTTAAGAGCCATTCAGAAATCCTTCACAGCTGTGTAATATGATAAATTTTTGCTTCAAGAAACGTAATGTGTAAATCTTTACAAAGTTAAAAATCAAAGAAGATAGAAAAATAGCATTTAACGTGACGATTTAAACAGTTTAGTTTAAATCTAATAAAAATGTATAGCAATATTAATTTGTCCATGTAGTACCAATTTCAAGTTTGAATTTCTTAGAAATTCTAAATGGCAATGATCTGCGCTGACCAATTACAATGATTTACTAAGCGTCTCTAAATATCTTATTACAAGTCACAAATCCTACCGATTAATAAGCCTATATAAGAAATTTAAGTAATGACTTTGCCAAATTCATATATTTAATTATTTGCTTGAATAAAGCAAAATGTAATCTTATATAATTATCCACGGGGCTAATTTTCATGACCAATGTCAATAATGCTTGAAAATTCCCTAAGCAAATAGAATAAATGTTGATACTACCTTTTAGGGCAAGTGTTTTAGCCCAAATCTGAGGATTAGATTCCATGATATTATTCTTTTCCAATTATATTTATGAAAGGTCTTAATGCAAGTAAACATAATACTCTTATTTTGTCGTTCCATTTTTTTCAAAACCTTGATTACAATTCCCAATGTGTCTTGGACCATGATAGCACTCCAAGTTAGATTAAAAGATACAACCCCTAATTTGAAGGAATTTAAAGTTTAGTAGAAGAGACAGACAAGTAAATAGATTACAGCATGTACTTTTCTAGTAAAGTGGTCAAGATGTTATGGGAAGCCTGGACATTATTTCCTTTCTCCTTCTCGTTGGGAGTCATCCATATATTAATATCCTCATGAACACTCAAGTGTTTCAATATCCTGGTTTTGAGTGTCTTCTCAGGGTAGAGTCATAACACGTTTTGGAGTTAATACATAGCCGACACGTACACACACAAACCCTTAGGCATAATTTCTACTGATATGAAACATGACTTTAAACCCCTGCCAAACAATACTTCTGTAGTGTTTCTTGCTCGATGAGAACTGTTGTATTGAGTTCTGACAGCCATAAAGGTGTTTCATCAATCCATCTCATGAAGTAGCAGTACCCGTCTAACATGCAACCAACCCAACACTTTATAAAGTTTAAGATTCTCATTTCATTTCCAAACACTCACTAAATACATGGGATATTTTTTTTTAACACACACACACATTGTTGATTTTCTATGTAGGATAAAAAGTATGGGCTTTATTCGAGTAATTGGTATTCAATCTTGTACACTCATCTTGTTTAAAATTCCTTCTTTCTCCTGCTTTCTAATATCAACTTACAAGTCATTTTGTAGTGCCCTGGGTCATCTTTTTTGTAGATGAAAATCACTTAATACAAAAAGGAAAAAATAAAAAGAGGAAAAAGTGAATTGATATATGAGCTAAACATTTCCTTGATGGGCAATGCCAAAGACCTAAGGAATTTTCTTGATGATCCGTTTCATTTCCTAGTTACACAACTTAGAAAAGACAACCTTCCAGAGAATCCACAGAGAAAGTGCTCTTCTAACCTAATTGTGGGATTTCAATTTCAATTAAAATAGGACTTTTCTCCACTCCATCTGAAATGGAGAATGAGACTAGAATCTTTCTTTCTCAGCTGGGGCTGTGAGCCAGCAAATGCACACTGAAGGATAGAAAAATGGAAAGAATCAAAACCCCAAATCTTGAGAAAATGTTACTACACTTAAGGTAAATATCATGTGGGAGAGGAAAGAAATTTGCTCTTCCAGATACATATAACACAATTTACAGCCACTTGCTTCAGCCCAGCTTATAAATATATCGTTAGACTATGGAAAATGAATTGGCTTCCTTCAGACAACAAAATGCTGAAAGATATGTGAATCACGAGAGAATGAAAGGCTAAATGGTCATTGTTAACATCCGTGTTTTGACTTGTGTTGTAGATAATATGCTCCTGATTTGAATGCAATCATTCTTTCTTTTCTTCCTTCCTTCCTTCCTTCCCTCCTTCCTTCCTTCCTACCGTCCTTCCTTCCCTTCTTCCTTCTGTCTCTCTGTCTGTCTCTCTGTCTGTCTCTCTCCGTCAGCTCCTCCTTCATTTGGAAGAGAGAGTGTGAGAGTGGGTGCATGTTTTCAGTTGTGCCCGTGTCTGCCCTTATTTCATCTTTAAGCCTGGGACAATGCCCACCTACCCTCCTGGAGGTTGGTGTCTGAATTAGTCTCCTCGCTGAAGCTTCCTTTTAAAGAGTTAGAGTAGGCCCTATCATCTTTAAGGCTGATTACCTATTAAATATGCTGACAGGAGACCTACCAAGGCAGAATAAAAATATCTTTGATCTATATGTTCCTCTGAAACGTGTTCAATTGAATTGAGAGAAAATGCAATAATTAATGGAATCACTAAAGGAGTTTTCTCACAGGAGTTTTAAAAGGTTTTCTGAAGCCCTTGAGAGGATCCCGTGGCCTGTTGTTCTCAGACCTGTGGTTCGCTCTTCAATGCTCTGCTCCTGGTCTTGATATTGGAGGCTGCATTTCCGAGGCTCTGGTGTCATCTGGCTTCTGGTGAGCTTGACAATGGGATGCTCAGGTGGGAGATTGGAGAGTGGGAAAAGAGAGAGGCGAGAGCATTTCTCAGCCCGTCTCTCTGCCTTTGGCAGCATGTTCAGCAATGACTGCATCTCCTCCATGGCTCCAGCTCTCACCAGACTTGCTTGCTATTGTCGCAGCTTCTTCTGAGTGACCTTGACCCCTGGCTCCTACAATAGCATCTTCTCCCTTTGTCTGTCCAGCCTAGGGTGGCAATGACTTCCTATGGGTTGCTAATCTCTGGGTTTCCTCACTGTCACCAGTTTGGTTTCCCAGCTTCTCTATCACCTGTGTAATCAGTTCCCTGCATTAAAATCACCAGAAGTCATTTCTTTCTTCCTGGTTAGATATTTCCTGATCCAACTTGTTTTTATAAGTCATTGTTGAATACATTTTCCAAGAGTTACATATTTCAGGAGAAAAAAAGGCTAGGTTATACCAACATTGTTGGCTGAATATTGCAAAAGTTAATAAATAAATCAATGGGTATTTTTTTTCCTACATGATACCAAATAGCCAGTTTAATAGATTTATTTTTCTTTCATAATTGGGTAATTTTTTGGATTTGTGTTGGTGTAATTTTATCCCATATTTGCTGTCTCCCCTACAGTTAGTCAGAGAAAGTCTACTCAGCACAAACTTTGGAATTGAATGCCCAATTGGCTGTCTACAGCTCCCTGGGGACAGTTTGGCCTCAGTCATATAACTGGACATGTTGCAAATAAAATTTGAAATGGTGAGTTTTCCTGTGAGTTTTGTTAAGAAAAAGAAGGAGAGAGAGGAGAGGAGAAGAAAGGAAGAGAAAAGAGAAATCCCACCTTGAAACAATGGGTATTGGTGAAGCCTGGCTCTGTCACCAGCTGCTCCTTTGAGTAAGTAATTTAACCCACTTTGAGCCTCAATTTAACCTAAAGGGATCTGCATGAGCTCAGAGGCAGGCTGTGAATAATAGGACAGTAAACTCATCCGGTTTAGAGATTAAGGACTATTTGTTATCACAAAGGACAGAAGTCTCTAGGTGGAGCTGCTCCAAATGGTCCAGGTTGGGTAATGCGGGGGCTGGTGACATCGGGAGGTTCAGGTTCTTCCCTCCTTTCCCTCTGCCATGCTGGAGGCCTCTGTGGTCACAGGGGTCAAGGCAGCACCTAGATGTGAGCAAAAATTGAGCAGAAGAGGCCTTCTCTTCCTTGAGTCTCTTTTTATGAATGCAAGACCCTTTCCCAGAAGTACCCCAAGTGACTTTCGATGTTGGAATGAGTCCCTCTGAAATTTGGGCATATTTTAGAAGTGATTTTAATTGCTATATTTGCTTATAAATCTTAGGGAATAAGAATAGTATAAAAGTTTCTGATCATAATCTGAATTTTTAGAAGGCATACCAAGGAAAACATCTCTTTCTTATTTTTAAACATGTTTTAGGGTTGATACATAGAGAATGGTTTGGAATGTTTTCCCCTCTAGTAAAGAGTAATAATTATTCCAATTTATTGAGCACTCACTATAAGCCAGGCGCTCGCTGAGCACTTCAATCTCACTGCTCCTTACAGCCACTCGATGGGTTAGGGACTGGTAATGTCGCCCCAGTTTACAGGAGAAATCTGAGGTACAGAGAAGTGAAGTAATTTTTCCTCTGTTTCCCTGCTGGCAAATTTGGCAGAAAGCTAGGATTTGAACTCAAAAGTTTGAACAGCAAAATCCCTGCCTCCCGAAGCTACAGGGATGCCAACACACTGTGTATCCAGAATTACCCAAGCGAAAATCTTGGGGCATTATGGATTTTGCAGCACTTCTTTGCAGCTGCCTTGAAACGTCTTGATTGTTGGAGAATTCCTCTAAAAATCCTTTGATTCTAGCATTTAAAAGTTGAGTTTGTATGTATATTTTTAAATTCCATAATGTAGCATCCACTCAAGTCATTCATTAGGTCAATGCTTCTCCAACTTTCATGTGCCCAAGAACTACCTGGGCATCCTGTTAAACGCAGATTCTGACTCAAGAAGTATGGGGTGGGGACTAACGAGCTCCCAGGCGGTGCCCATGCTGTTGGCCTGAGACCACAGTCAGAGTGGGAAAGTATTAAGTGACTATTCACATGGTGGTGGTGGACCCACAATGTGCTGGAAACAACTTCTACTGGCTTGTGAGAGACAATTGTTAAATTCAGGAATATTGGGGGCCAGTTGTTAAGCACAGTCATTATTAACTACTAAGTTATATAAATAGACAATTAAACAAATTGTTAACAAAGGCAATAAATACCTGTAACTCATGACTTACTAATTTTTTTTGCTACATTTCCCAATTACTCATGCTCTTAACATTTTTTGTGTCTCTTGTGGAAACGCTATCTAGTGGCATGCCACTCCTCATCTCTTCCCATGTCTGCATTCAGTGATGTCATACTGAAAGCTTGAAATCATTCATGCTGGGATATTTACACCATGGAAACTGGAAAACACAACGAATCAGGACTGTTCTCCCCAGAGAGACTGCTGTTAAAATATTTACCAGTATACCACTCTGGTAAACCTGTTGCATTTACTCTTTATGTTTACTGATTTTTAAAAAACTTTGGTTATCATTTCAAACATAAAACCAGTTTACACGGAACAATCTTTGCCTACTTTTACAGACTGGGTGAGAGCGTGAGCTGGTCTTTTAGTTGCAGTTTGTGAGTTAGCTGGACTATAGTTTCCCGAGTGTCCATACCTGTGGTCTTATTTTGAGGAGGGATAAGATTGGAGTTCACTCTGTATCTGCCCTTTGGGCTAGTTAATCATACAAGAGAGGAGTGTATGAGAAGAGTGATGGCAGATGCATCCAGTCTGTGCTCACACATAAGTTGCTACACATAGGAACTTGCTCGATTGTTTGGTCTCGAGCATCCCTCATTACAGTCAATTGTTCTGCGTGGTCTGGGCACAGTTTCATATTTTGCCTTTGGCAGCTGAGGGCTATTATTGGGCCCCACAACATCTGTTTCAACAACAGTGGGTCCCTGGTCAGAAAAACTAATTAAAAAAGAAGTCCAAAGCAAAATGCCATAACTTATGTTGTATGTATACGGTAAACATGGTTACCAGTAAGAGAAAGAAAACTCTTTCATACGCTTGAAGTTATTTACAAAACTATGACGAGTGATGAAAAGTTTGAGCTGTATTTTGAGTTTGAGGCTGCAGGAGAGGATGCTCACTAGCCAGTTTTCCTGATGTGTGATGCTTTGCAAAGGCTGTGCTTAACTGGCAAGATCATTCTCCAGCATGATAACTGTAGGAAGAGCAAAATATAATGGGTCCCTAAACGTTTGCTCCGTCCTGCTGGTCATTCTTCCATCAAATTTTCACTCATCAAGATATAAGTACAAAGTGTTGGTGATTTCCTGGAAGGCTAAATGGTTCTTCCTAACCTGGCAGCAGCAAAAGCAGAGATGTTTACACTGAGCTGATGAAATGCAAGTAATGGACGAAACATAGATGTGGGACCAGGAAACTGCAAAAATTCCATCGTTTTTTTTTTTTCAGTTTGCTGCTAAGTAAGAGATGATAGAAAAACCCTCAAAATATCTCTTTTTCCTTCCTTTAATAGAAACACGCGTTCTACTCTTTCATTATGAACAGAGCCCCATTGATGATTGAAAATGCTGCGTGCATTTGTGTGCGAGCTTGGTTTTGAGAGGCAAGCATTTCTTCCTTTTATGACTTTGAGCATTTAGAAATAAACTAATGACAAGTGCTAAATCTAGAGTTTTTAAAAAGCAATCAATAAATGTTACTTCTGTAAACATTTTCTTTCCTAACGGGGCTGAGCAGGGCTGGCCCATGCTGGCGGTGGTGCTCAGTTTGGTCTTAAGCCTCTTAGCCTCATGAACAGCTGCACACGGGGGTGTGTGGGGACCCCTGGGGAGCACAGCCCACCTGGTTCCGTTCTCTTCCTCCCACCCAGAGGAAATTTTAGTTTTTCAGTTGCTAACAAGGCAACTACCCATTTCCATGGTTGGCTGCCTCTATCCCAGAGAGTTTGGAGACTGGTTGTGCCTTAACTGAGCAGTTGCCTCTCACACTCATTTTGCGCTTAATGGTGTGCATCAGCGTGACTCCAAGGCAGTGGTGCATGCAGGTTCAGGGTGCAGCCTGGAGCTACATGGACCGCAATCGCGGTTCTGCCGCTTACCAGCTGGGTGACTGTGTATCAAACACTAGTTTGTTTGTTGTTTTCAAACAATCACTTATATGGAACTTGCGACACGTCAGGCACTATTTAAGAACGCTGTGAATGTTAACTCGTTTAATTTTCACGACTTGGGGAGCATACTTTCATTATTCTCCATTTTTCAGTTGGGGACACTGAGGTACGAGCAGCTAGTGGGGCATATTGATTAAGAGCGTGGGCTCTGCAGTGGCATTACCTGACTTTGCATTCCAGATTTGCCACTTTCGGGCTGTATGTGACCTCAGGAAACAAAACAGCAGCACATCTTACCCATCCAGTTACCACCATTCTCTTTTTAGAGAGAATTTTTTTAATACCACGAGAACGCAAATGACATAATATCAAAAAAGATAATGAACTCTTAAATAGAATAGATTTAGTTTTTTAAGCAAACACTACGTTCTCCTCAGTTTTCTTATTTTGTATTGTACCAGTAAAACTTTTAGCATGGTCTTGCATCAGTCTGCACTGGCATTTGGGAACCACGATCTCAACAAGGTATCTGTGGAGTACCATCGCTATTGCAATCAATCCTATACCATGCAGAGAGGTAATCATTGCATTTTTAACCATTGACCAAGTCTGCTAAAAAAAAAAAAAAAAGGAAAAAATGGAAAGGAAGTATCATTCAAACAAAGAAACACAAAAATCTGCATACTCTTATTTGAGGAGTCATAGCAAATATTACGTAACTTCTATAACATATACGGAAAATTCTAAATGTAGTCCTTCCAGAAAGCACATATTCATACCATAAATTACGTCTCCCTTAATTTCTGGATACCGCACGTTGCTGAGCAAACACAGCATATCTGGGATTCGAGGTAGTTCTGCTCTGTGGGTGTGTGCCAATCTGTAATGAGCCATGGCTGCACACACTGCGCTGTGCACCCTGGGGGTCAGCCAGCCAGAAAGCCCCAGAGTGGCCTCTGGACACCTGAAAACACTGTGAGAGGAGGCTCTGCCCGGCTGTTTTCTCCTCCTGCTGGGAAATACGGCCAGTGCTGCTGTCCTGTCCTGGGGCAGCAGAATGTGGTAATCTATTCTTTTTCTAATGGATCTTCCATAACGTTTTCCACCCAGAATTACTAAATATCCCTGACCTTCATCAAATGGTAGTAAGGTTGCCCTCCTTTCCACAGTCATCTTTAACAGTCCGAAAACACGTCATGATGGTAAGGAAATTGTAGAGCTTTGGTTTCTCTTTAACAATTGACTAGGATGCAGAAATCATCTCCTGGGCAAACACTCTTAGCATGGGAGCTGATGGGGTAGAGGTTGCCTGTTAAGTAAGTGCCATTTTTTATTCAGTCTCCTTTAGAAATCATGAAAAACAGAGCCGATTATTTGTTGTTTTCACTCCTCTATGTTTTTGTTTTAGTTTTCTTTTTTATTCACCCTCTTTGAATTTCTTAAATTATACATTTATTCCTGGAGCCCTTTTAACGTATACATTGGAAGGAAATGTGTGGGTTGCTCTTAAGTTCCCGCTGTGGACATTCGACTGACATTAAAAAAAATTCCATTCATGCTTGAGATTAATGGAAAAATCAGTGCTTTTAAAAACTGTTCTATTTCCAAGCTGTTTGCCTGCCAAAATCTGTGTCTGATTTAGTGCAGGTCGCTCAGAGGTACGCGTGGAGGGGGTGCGTGTGAGTGGGTTACTGGATTCACCCTCCGGAGTCTCAAACCCTCATCCCGTGTGTGTGGAAGTGGGTCGGCAACAACACGCTCAGTAACTGCCACGTGCTTCTCTGGCGGAGGGTACAGACCATGGTTCACATTTTCAGTTTCCATGTTGAGGGTGGATGATTGAGAACGTAAGAATGTAAACCCTCCTTTTAGACTAGGTTTCAACGTTGCCCACTTTTCAGTAATGCTTTTGTTTCACTTCTCTGCACTAACTTAGTGAAGTGTACTAAAACTTCAGGAAGAAAAAGACAAAATCTTTGCTTCTACCATCCTTTTTTCAGTTGACAGCTTTACTGAGATATAATTCTCTTCCATCCTTCTTAAATCTTTGCTAGAGGCATGGCTTATTCTTTGTTTGAGAATCCTCCACCTCAGGTAGAGGTCTGTTCACCTGGCAGCTCTGAGACAGAAGGAGGTGACACAACTCTGTTCCTTGGAGAACGAAAATTGTCTCCTTGAGGGTTTGACCTCTGGGTCCCACAGAGCAAGCCTAGTCCCTTCCTCACATGTGAAATTTTATTTGAAGAAGTCAGCAGTTCCTACTGAAGTCTAATCTTAAGGTTAAAAAAATCCCCAATTCTTTTAAATTTCTTCAGAAAACATAAGTTTGAGCACTGTGTCTACTCCTAACTGGAGCCCTCTGCCCTCTGAATTTAGTCTTTCTTACAGCGTGGCTCCCAGAAATGGGCACAACACCGAGGAATGTCTGGTCAGGGCAAAACAGTGAAGGATTCTGTCTCCTTCATTCGGGGACTTGAATCCTAGGAGTGAGGCATAGCCTCTCCTGGGGAGTGCTGAACTTACCAGGCACGTAAGCCAGTTAAACCACGAGATATTTTTACGTTTTGCTGTAAGCCATATTTCTCCTTTGCCAAGAATATTTTATTCTAAATCACTTGACTTGCTTTGTAGCAAATGAAAATTTGCAACCTTCATCCCTTCATCCTCTGACGAAAATGTAGAAAAGGATGGAACTGAGAGCAGAGCCCTGAAAGACACCCTGGACCTCCCTCCGTGGGGCTATTGGTTAGCACTGACTTTTTTACCTGATTACTAATCCATTCAGCTGTAAAGCACTCAGGCTAATCCATCCGTCTTGCTCGTAAAATCATTTCCCTTGTCCATGAGTTACCTCCTGAAGTGAAAAATGAATTGAGCAGGTAGAATTTGTTCCCTGTAAACACATTCTGTTTTCTAGTCAGTACTCTTGCATGGTATCACATCCTCGTTAACTTCTCAGCCATTCCCATTGATGGGGCAGCAAAATCTTTTGCTTGTCCTCTTGTCACGTGTCACCAGGGTCTAGGACTCGTATAGAGACACTAGACAGTGCTTCTGTCATGTTGGGCTTCACTTCTTCTTTGGCTAGTTCCATTCTCTCTCTTTTAGCTCCAAGATCGCTCTTGTTCTCAGAAGGCTGACGAGTTCCCATGCCTCACTCCTTCATCAACATTTCACCATTATCTCAAGCACATAAATAGATTTCTTTTATAATCTTTTTTTTCTGACAATAACTAAAATTCCACCTTAAATGTAGGGATCTTTAATGCCATTCTTCACAAGTTTTCAAAGTAAGGCTTTGCAAGTTTATTATTTGTCCTTGCTAAAGTCTCTCTCCCATCTCTTATGTTTTCATTGTTAAAGCTGACTTTGTTGGAAAGCTCCCAGGACTGGATTCTTCTTGGGTACATGTTCTTTTTTGTCCTAATTTTAGCTTCTGGAAGTTCATGCTGGGATAATGGCAGTGTTATCTGTGAAATGTTTGAAGTCTACTTTCCAAATTCCTTCTAGGCCCAGCTACTCCAGGCACTCACAGGGTCTCGGATCGTGTGTGCAGCCCCTTTCTCTCAGGTTTCTGTCATTGTCATGTTGCTTGCCAATTTCTTGGTCCACAGGAGTGGTGCTCCTGGTTGTTTACTGTCATTCGAGGCCAGGGGTGTCATCTGAGGCCAGGCTCCTGGTGCAAGAGGGCCCTCCTGCGAAAATGCACACAGAGAAGCTCTCGTGGTGTTGCCTTTACTTGTCAGGCATTGAGGGTCCACTTTTCATATTTCCACCTTGTTCTTTGAATAGCGTGGTTGAGGGGGAAGAAAACAAACACTAAGTGAGGAGCCAAGTGACTTGTATTCTTGGCACAGCTCAGCCAGGAACCTGCTGTGTGGCCCAGAACAAGTAGTTGGTCTCACTGGGCCTCAATTTTTTTCCCCATAATATGAGGCATTTGGGCAAGATTACTCCTCATTAATCCTGTGAAATAAAAAATGAAGTCTGAAGAGGAGTGCTTGGTTCTGGACCTTCATTCAGGATCCTGGGCTGCGTCAGTTCTGGTGACGGCCCAAGGTGTGCTGCCTTATCACGGGGCTCTCGGTTTCTAGAATTCTGTACGTTTTGCTTCTATTACTCTAGTAGGGAAAAATTTTAATCAAGGGAAAATTTGGAAAAGAGACCTAACTTTGATGGAGAAATTTGAATGAAACACAAGATAATAAATGAATGCACGCTCATATTCCCTTCTCGGAAATTTTTGGCACCAGGAATGTTTCAAATTTAGAATTATATAACATCCTGGGGGAGCTTCAGAACTAAACATTTCTGCAGCAGAACAAACCTCCATACAAAGTGAGATAAATAAAGACTAATAACATTGATATTTCTGCAGCAAAACACGAATATCCATATGTAGTGGGATGAAGATCATAACCTCAGATTAGTGAAGATCAGATTTGCTATCCACACTTATGAAAAACTTTCTTTCTTCAGATTTTCTTTTGGATTTCAGAATTGTAGCTAAGGGATTATGGGCCTATATTAGAAAAATAATCAGGACATAGATAGTGGAGATCAAAACTAGTCTTATTTACTGGTTTTTAGTTTTACCAGAATGGAAGATGAGAAATTGGGTATGATACGTATCCACTCAACTTTATGAAATTCGTCCTAAGCCTTCAAATGAATTAAGCTTGGATGACGTCCACTGGCTGCCTCTCCGAGTGGAGCTGACTACTCTCTCTTCATGCTCCCATTGTGTGCCAAACAAATTCTTTCATTCAGTAGATATTTATTGAACTTGTACTAGGTGCCAAACCCTGAAGTACGTAAATGGGGGTATAAGAATGGCTGTCTTGGGGCTGACCCCATGGCTTAGTGGTTAAGTTCAGTGCACACTGCTTCAGTGGCCTGGGTTTGCAGGTTCAGATCCTGGGCACAGACCTACACCACTTGTCAGCCATTCTGTCGAGGCGTCCCACATATGAAGTGAAGGAAGATTGGCACAGATGTTAGCTCAGGGCCAATCTTCCTCAGCAAAGAAAAAAAAGAAAGAAAGAATGGCTGTGTCACTTACTCATCACTGCCCTTATTGAACTCACCAGTGAAGAAAGGAAGAGAGGCATTATGCAAATGTTGCAAATTAGCAGGGAGACTTCACCTTGTCTTGTGGTGCAAAGAAGAACTCCCTGAGGACAAGTGTTTAGACAGAAACCTGAAGGATGACATGGTGCCACTCAAATGAGGAAGGTAGAGGAGAGGAAATGTCCCTGGAAGTGGGCTTATGCAATGGCACAGATGGAGGAACCCATTCAGTGATCCCAAAGAATCTAGTAAAATTGGAGCATAGATAGCAAGAGAGAGTAGCTGGAGAGGTGGGTTGGGGTCAGACAGTAGAGGACCACGTGGGCCATGTTAAAGAGTTTAGACCTGTTGGGTACCACGCCAGTCTTCTCTACAAAAGAGCTGCTCTTTGAGTCATGGACCATATTCTATTCTTAGTATTTCAGAGCTCATCATAATGATAGCACGTGGTAAATGAATATTTATTAAAGGAAGGAAGGAAAGAGGGAGGGAAGGAGCAACAAGAACGAATTTAAGAATGGATGGCTAAATATAAACATTGAAGAAAATGTGAGTATGAGACACGGTGTTGACCATTTTTAAGAGCAAGGAGGTGGTTTCTCAGCTAAGGGTCGGAATCTGGGTTTTTGAATACAGCTTTAGCATACTCTATAACTTGAGGCAAACAGCTTTGCTCTCAAGACCTGTGTCCTCTTCTGCTATCACCTCCAGCTCTGAAATTCAACAATCCTATAAAAAGAGCTTTCAAATGAGTGCGGGGCAGGTTTCTATCCTTCAGAGCACAGTTGGCTGCAAATTGCAGTGTGATTCTTGTGGATGCCACATCAAGAGGAAAGCATCACGGGAAGGTACGTGCCCACAGACACAATCTAAACTTTTGATTCATCTTTGATTGAATATTCATCCTACTTCTAACAATATAGTTCGAAGAGCTATTTTTCTTCAAATTTATATTCAGTAACGCCCTCAACATTTCTCAAATTACTAGTGTCAGTTAAGACAAGAACAAAACAAGAATGTTAAAAATACATTGTGTCTCTATGCCTTTGCCACAAAAACTGAACGGCCAACTTGCCAGCGAAGGCTTTCTTTTCAGGGAAGATAATTCGCATGTGGGGCTTCATTCAAGTACTTTGAAAATGTGTCCAAGGAAACGTAGCAATTGAAAGGGTTATCAGAAACTGGTGGTGTTTCATCCTACATCTCACTTATTTCCAGGACACTTTGGGAAGAGAGGGGAGAATCCCGAGGCACGTTTGGACCTCGCTCTTACTCCTAAACATACAGGAAAGTTTTGATTATTCTCTAGTTTGATCCATGGCAGCTTGGTCTATTTCCCTGTTTTATTCCTCCAGTGTCTGCAGATAAAAAGTACATTATTAGGCTTAGAACTTTGAAGAACTTTTGTGGATGTCTACGCATAAGATGATGTTAGTACTTAGTAGACATTATAGCTAGCAGTTTGGAGACCAAGCTTGGGAGTCTATGGAACCAGTGGGCTTGATGTAATTTTTTTGAATTGGGTTTTCTACCAGGGAGATGCAAGAGGAGAGGCCAGAAAGCTGTTATAGAGGGGCAGACACATACCAACATCTTAACGTTTACGATACGGTTGAATAAGTGAGCTGCTGAGGTGAGGGTGGAGAGGTTAAGTCCAAAGTCACCTGCAAGGTCTTAACTTAGGCTGCATGGCCTCAGGGAGCTCACTCCATCTCTCTGGGCCTCATTATCCTCTTCTGTGAGATGAATGGGTCAGACCACACAAAGCGCAGGGATCCTTAGTTCTAAAATTCTCAAGTCTTATTTTCTGCAAACTCAGGAAGACAAGTTGCTTTTTGTGCCAATCCCCCTCCTTTTGCTGAGGAAGACGGGCCCTGAGCTAACATCAGGGCCCGTCTTCCTCTACTTTGTACGTGGGACGCCTTCCACAGCATGGCTTGCCAAGCGGTGCTATGTCTGAACCTGGGATCTGAACCGGTAAACCCCGGGTCGCCAAAGGGGAACGTGAGAACTTAACCACTGTGCCATGGGGCCCGCCCCTCAAGCTTATTCTAATAAAAAATGTTCACACTTTTTATTTAAGGAAAGACTGTCAATTTTAGTCAAAAGAAGTATAATAGCTTCCAAATCATTAATTATCTCACTTCTTGCTATAAGAAAAGCTTCGTTTACTTTCCCAATGAATGTACTTTAAATCTCAGAGACCAAATGTGAAGAATGACTCTAATTACAAACATATTTCACTGTTTTCCTTCACACACACAAACACACACACAATATGTATATGTAATTAAATTTACATATTTATATTTGGTTCATTCTTTGAAACATTTTTACAATGAGGAGCTTGACTACTTTATGGCTTAAGGAATAATGTTTTTCAGAGACCAGCATGCATGACAAAGCTATTAGTTTATGGGGAATGAAACAGAGAAATTGGTGCAATCTGGGGTTTTTAGGAAATTTACTCCAGGAAGTCAGCATTACCTAGAGTAAACTTCAGTCTGTCCGTGTTAACACTTTACCTGAAACTCATCGTCCACACACATTGACTGAAGAACAGAGGCTTTGGCATCTCGTGAAATAGGTAGGAGCGTTGAATTATTTTTCTGATTCTGTTTGTCTGTTTGCTTGTTTCTGCCGTGTTCTGCTGGTCTGACTTCCTGCTGAGCATGGACCACTCCCGAGTAAGTGGCTAGATCCCTCTTCTATGAAATGAGAGGAAAATGGGACTCTGCCTACAAAAGAAAGAGGCTATAAGAAAAACATTTTGAAAGTATTTTTTAACTTTCAGAGGAAAGCAACACATGCATAGAACTTATAATTTTTTTTTTCAAAATGTAGTCTCCCCTCATGACCAAAGATTGATGTAGCTTACAGTAGAATATATAAGTGCAATAAAATAGAAAATCATTATTACAACAGTAAGAAGAACCAATCTAGAGGGGAGAAAACAGCAGGAGTATTTTTTCTTTTTTCTTTTTTTGATGTTCTGTTTTTTTTTTTTAAAGAACTGAAGATGAAACACTGAACTATTAGCCTAGAGAATTTCTACAGATGGACAAAACTTGCTTCAGGGAGGCCAGGGCTGGTCAGTGGAATTTCTATGGGACACGAAAGTCTCTTACTCAGAGGCTGCGGGAGCCTGGCGAGCAGTCACTATCCACAGTAACTATCTGACAGTTCTGCGGCTTAAGGAAAATGGCTTGTGGTCACGGTCCAATCCCTGCTGGACAGGTATCCACATCATAAGAAACCACCACTAAATTTGGCACTGAGATGAACTATTATTGGCAGCAAAGAGAGAAGGTCTGAATCAGCACTCGGGCTTGTGAGCCCTGACCATCTAACCTGGTCACTCCAGGTCAGGGCTGAGTGGGGCGTGGCCGCAGGGTGAAATGGGAACATGGAAGGCTATCATCGCCTGATAGCGTTTGACGGTCTGTGGGCAAATTGAGCATTCTGATTTCTAGGCTTTCCCATCTGGCACATTTTTATGAACTTAATTTCATAAAGAAATGGAAATCCTCCCTCTTTATATGGAATAAGATCTTTTATCAGCCAGTTAAAAAATATAAGCAGAGACTACAGGCACACTCAAGGTTGTTTTAAACACAGTCACTGTGCAGAGAGAGCTCACATTTTTACGTGATGGTAAAGCGATGATGAGGAAAAGCAAAGAAGTCCATGCCAAGAGGTCATTCAGCAGTGAAAGCAAGCCTTTCAGTGAGCCCACTGCTGCACTGGCCGTTTACTGCTGACCACCTCGAGGGCAGCAGTGCCCCGAGGGTGGTTCTACCCAGAGAGCGAGGTTCTCAAGGCCTTATTTTCCTTAAGCTTGATGTCCTAAGAGGCCCTGGTGTCTACTGCAGAGAAGTATGAACGGCTTATTCTTCCAGTAGGAGCTCACTATGTTTCCTTCACTTCTCCATATCTGGTTATTTTTATTCAACACACAGTAAAATACATCCCTGAACGGAGAGAGCATACTAATGGATCAAAGGTGTTCCAAGGGCATGGCCACCAAAATGTCAACAGTAGAATTTACCTGGCCCAAGGGGCCCAACAGTCATTAAACAGGGCAGCAGTCTGGGGCGCCAATGAGCTCTACAGTATGACAGTTAACGTTGGCCCCGGTGGGGTGGGTGCACCTCCTGCTGGTCAATAAATGAGGTAAATTTAATGGCAGCCTTTGAGGTAAACCAATGTTTGATTCCTTGGCCCAGGCTGGAAACGTGGCTGCCCATAAGGAGCAGAGGGCGATCTTTAGGAGCGTGGCGAGGCAGGCAGAATGCTTGTAAAGAGCTTGGAAAATGCTTATAAACGTGGTTGAAAAGAGAAAAGGCATTGGAAACAAAAGCAGATTTTCCAAACCAAATCTCTGAGATGCAATTATATTTTTTTTCTGGAGACAAGCTCTGGTTCAACTGCGTGGTACAACTGCTAACAGCCTTTTGCCAGAAGGAGTCAAGTAAACACGGCAAAGCCATGTTTTTCTCCTTTAGGGAATATTGACTTTTCTCTTTCCTGTGACTGGTTTTTTCACCCTACCTGGAAACAGTTACAGTTGTTTTAATCATATCAAACTAAATGCTTGGAAATGAATTAGCCTTGAAAGTCCTTAGCATTAGCACGCCGTGTAGTCAATGTAGTCAGCATAACTCAGAATAATTAGAGTTTTGTGAGGTTTTCCTTTTTACACTGTATTTGCTTAATTTCTTTGGATACTCGTAACTTTTGGCAGTGGAATTAAAAACGTTGTATCTGTTTTTATACTAAATCAAAGGCGAGTTTTTACAAAGTTTCAATATAGTTTCAAAGTGAAAGGAACAGAATATAATTGTAAACGAGGAGTAAAGCTGGCGTGATTAGGACAAACATGATCCAATTGCTAGCTTAAATATAAATTATCATGATTGAGGGTAGAATCTGGTTTCTGAGGACTCGTAATACTTAAAGTATATTTACTTGCCGTTCCATAACCAAAAAATGCTTCTCTTTATTTTTTCATCTTCACTGACTTTTGACTTTCAGAGTTTTCCCTGTAAAGGATTTTTAAATTGAAGGAAAGGTATGAGAAAAGGTTCGGTAAACTTTTAGTGCTTTCTTGTTTCCTCAGGGTCTACATTATATCTTATAACTAGTAATTTAAATTCATCATGTGCAAAGGAAACACTTGGCTTCTACTAAATACAGAAAGACTTCCTATTTTATCAGTCTATTTTCTCAATAATGAAAGTAGAAGTCCTTGCCATTTGGTAAATCCTTCAACTTGAAGCGGGCTGAGTTTAGGCCAATAAACCATCTGATAAATGCCGCTTCTTTCAAAAGTCAGCGTGCTCATGGGAGTCTCTAAAGCAGTGTGTGAAAGCTCTGATGCAAGGACAGCCTGGGTTTGGACGGCTCTGCCCTGCTGAGCAGCCGTCTGGAGTGGACCCCGCGGGTTCCCACTGGGAGCATTCTTAGCGTCTTCAAGGGCCACAGGGCGAAGGCCGGTGTAACAGCTGGATGCACCAGCAGGGGGTGCCAAAGGACAGCACCTGTCTGCTCCAGAAACGGAGCAGAAGAGAATTACCCCAAGGAGAGATGCCAGCGCTCAGAGCCACCTTGGTCCGTGGTGGAGTATCTTCTTAGGATAACGGGCTTGTGCCAAGAGCCTTTACCCACTTGAGACAGACAGGACCATTGCAATCATCAGGCAAAACTCCTTGTTTTATGAACGAGTCTCTGAGATGTAGAGAGATGAAAGGACTTGTCCAAATCTCCTGCTGGTGGGCTGTGACAGAACGGGGACCAGAATTAGGACCAGGACTGAGGTCTCCAGGGTTTTCCTTCAGAGTTTCTTCCTCTCCGCCATGCTGTCTCCTCACAGGGAAAAGAGCACGAGGGAAGTTCACACACCTCGTTTGATCTGCCCCACAGTCCTTTTCCACACTGGTGGATGGAAAGCCATCTCGTTCCCGGAACCCCAGTTTTTATGGATAGAGACTGAGAATGTCCCCTTCTTTTCTCACCCTAGAGATTCTTATGAAAGAGAACAGAATTTGCTCTGAGGACTTCACGCTCTGCTTCGGGGAGCCACGTTCCTGCTGGAGCGTGTTCTCATTCTTGCCTCACTTTTTATCTCTACTTTTCCAGTGAGCACCAGCTGCAGGATCTTTCTTATTTCTCTAGTCAGGACCCTGTTGGCCTCTTGTCAAGACTAACAAACCCTCTCATGCCAAAAAATACATTAGGAACTAATATTTTCAAATATATTAAAATGTCTGTGTTACAGTGCATGCTAAAAACCCATTTTCAACTGATACGGATCCAAAATCTTCAGGTAAAACCCATGTTCCTGCTTTGTGAGAGAGGCTCTGCTTTCTCCATAAACAGCTGGTTTCAGGCCCATCTTATGGATCTAGGTGAAAAGCCTACAGCACAACATAAATTAGAATTAGAATCATAACTGAAACCTTTTAGAGCGCCTATTGATTGTAACACGCCTGGTCCATAGAGGCGACTTCAGCGAGTCCACTTCCTCCTAATTTGACAGCTGCTTTGCCATGGCCAGAGCCTGGACTAATGAGGTTACAGCTGTCAGGGTTAATCAAGAGATCCAAACATGAACAAGGAATTGGGTAGCTGGTTTCAGTTAATTTGTGCAAATGTACAGATTGGGTGGGCAATATTTACACTGGTGACTCAAAACAAACTTTCAGGAACTGAGCCCAGTAGGATCTCACCAGTTCTCGGCTCGGCTCTGGGGAGATAAGACACAAATTACAGAAACAGGAGATGGAATACAAAAGAGTGCAGAGCTGCAAACTCTCCATGAAAAGCCCGTTTATATCCAGCCTATTTTCCTCTTAAATGAGGATCTGATTTAATTTCCAATACTTGAGTCTGGTCAATGCTGAAAGAGTTCTCGAACCGTCCTGATGATCCAGCTCGGGATTTGTGCATCTTTCAGCCTTGCCATGGGACTTTACGTAAGAGCTGCCCTTCCCCCGTATCTGTGCACTTACGAGAGCATCCACAGTGAGCACCCCCATAGCTCCACATCCATTTTGTTATGAAAACATCATTCTATTAATACAAATACAGACCGCATTTGCCAGGGCTAACGAGAACAGGTGCAAAGTCTTTAGATGCCTGCTTGTCCTGAGAAATGAAAAGAGCGGACAAACAGTTTTCGATGGTGGCACTGCTGGTGTCAATGTAACATTCATCTCTGTTGCATTCCTTGATGTTCATGGAAGGCAGCCCGGGACACTTGATACGACGACAAGCTTGTAGGGCACAGAGGCAGGAAGGAGGAAGAGAAAGATAGCGATGACATGGTCTCTAGGATTCTGTTTAGGCAAATACTCTCCTCTTGATCTGGGGCTCACGTGGGTTATGTATGGAGTGCATTCTGTTAGATCTCCTGCTGAGAGTTACAGGATGCTGCCAACATAAATATTCTGCTGATTCTGAATTTAGAAAACAGCTTAAAGGCTCCTGATGTTTCTCTTCTTCCTCTTTTTTTTTTTTTAAATCGTATCCATGTGACTGCCACTGTGTTGCCCGTGGTTTCAAATTCACTTTGTAGTTTTCCAGGCAAGAGAAAGTCCTTGCCTGAAAGGCACATCTGGGTCCTGTCCCTATCATCAGAGTTACCCCAAGATTTCACCCTGTTTCATGGAGTGAAAATATTAAATGCGTGTGCCAATTGTGAAACAGTCTCAATAAATAAACAATGAATACTCTGTGTGATAGTTGTGGATCTTAAGTGCGGGATTTTATACTTTTTGGGAGCCCATCCTCAGAAGTGAGTTCCTAAGGGTATGAACACAGACACAGGCACACGGACACACATGCCACTATATACACACTTACGTTTAGTTGTTTGGGATCAATTCTTGCCACTTCCATGGTAGTGATCTTTCCTACTGTGGTAGGCAAAATTCTAAGATAACCCCAAGGATTCTTGTCCCCTGACGTACGCATCCTGTATAATCTCTTCTCCTTAATTGTAGGTAAGACTTGTGAATGTGATAGAATATCATCCCTGAGGTTGTGTTGTGTTAAACGGCAGAGGTGAAGGCATTTTGAAGATGTAATTAAGGTCACTAATCAGTTGACTTTGAGTTAATTAGGTGAGTCCTTAAATTAAATGAGCTTTAATTAACTGAACTCTTAAAAAGAGGGACTGAGGCCCTCCCTGAGATCAGAGGGCTTCTCCTGCTGGCTTTGAAGGAATCAGCTCTCATCTTGTGAGAGGACCGATGAGAGGGCCACATGGCGAGAACTAGAGACCCCCCAGGAGCTGAGACAGGCCCAGCTGACATCCAGAAAGAAAGCAGGGACCTCAGCCCTACAGAAGCAAAGAACTGAATTCAGGCAAACTATGTAAGCTTAGAAGAGGACCCTGAACCTGAGCCCTGGCTGGCACCTTGACTTCAGCCTGGAGAGACCTTGAGCAGAGAGCCTGGGTAAACTGTGAAATGATAAATGGATGTCCCTTTAAGCCTCTAAATTTGTGGTAATTTGTTACACAGCAACACAAAACGAATACACTTGTGTTCAGTATAAATTGTATCTAGGGTTTGAACATCAACAAGACTGGCATTCTCAAGAAGGGGAAAAGTGTACCCACATGGCGCATGCCGCAAATTACTTGCTATGAAGGATGTGAAATTATAAATGGAGGCAGTGGTTGTTGCATTCTTCTTGTCAAACATCTCATTTTCTTCTCCTTTACGGTTAGTAGCTACTCTTTCATTTCTCAAAAGGCATAGGGGTTTGTTTGAATTCTGATTGAAGGCTCTAAAACACAGCATCATAATCAAGATGCATAACATTTTTGTTATGGGATTAAATAATTATTCATGAGGTTTCCTAGATTTTTCTCTGTGCTGTCTTCTAAAGAGGAGTCTGGCTTGCTCCCAGGCTAATCCTTTGGCTTTTTAATGATGAACCAGAAGGAAAGGGAAAGGAAAGTATGGCAGGAGGCACAAATGCCAGGGTTGGGTATCTTGTTCTGGGGAAATTGTCGTGGCAGGGACCCAATATACCTGGTGTGAGATGCATTGTCTACCATGTAGTTGGTATTAACATACTTTTTTTATAAACTACGTTAAACAAAGACATAGATGGCAGGCAAAAATGGGATTTTAGAGGCATTCTCTGCTCTACAAATCCCCTCTACGGTATTAAAAATTGAAATAAGTGACTGAGAGTTTTTTTAAATGACTTTGGTGAAGTAGACTCTATTCTCTGAGCTGTGACCCCCACTCCAAGTCTGGAACACAGGGATCAAAGATTTGTAAACATAAAGTGGGCAAAAAATCTTGAGTGCTTCTGACATTCCTGGCACTGGGTCCTTATGGCCACCGTGATGTATGAGATGCAGGTCCCACCGAAGTCCTTCTGATACCATAGGAGATTACGCCAGGAAATCCATCTTCACTTGTTCTTGATAAAGTCAGCCGGAGAAGGGCCAACTGAGACATACCCACAGGCTTCCATAGAGACCCCTCGAGCCGGTCATGGGTGGGATGGTGGGGAGGCCTGCAGCCCCGGGTGCCCAACTTGTACTCCTGAGCAGAAGAGAAACATAAGAACCACCCAACTTTTTTTTACTACAATGGATTGTTGATATCCTCAGCCTTGATTTCATCTCACAGTTTACAAATCCATTTTAATTACTAATTATTCTGAATCATATGCAAGAATACAAAGCTTTAGGGAATAAGGGTGAGGCACGGTTTTTATCTGAAGTCATCTTTTAATAAAGCACCAACATGCAAAGCTTGGGTAGTGACATATGAAAAGGGAAAGCTGTTCGTTCTTTTTAGAATAAGTGTTCACAAACTACAGCCTGTGGGCCAAAGCCAGCCGTTCCCCTGTTTTTGTAAATAAAAGTTTTATTGGAACACAGCCAGGTTCATTTGCCAGCATGGTGCTTACGACTGTCTTCATGCTACGATGGCAGAGTGAGTAGTTGAGACAGAGTCTGTCCGGCAAAGTCTAAAGTGTTTCTACCTGTTCTTTTATAGAAAAAGTTTGCTGATCCCTAGTTTAGAAAGACTTCCCTTATTTATTGTTATCCGGCATGGAAAAAAATCTTTGTGGCAGCAGAATTTGGTCATTTAGAAAGATTTAGGAAAAGCAAATGTTACATGGATCAATTTGGAAAATGTCTAGCTCCGAAAACAAATGAACAGTAACTGTGCTCCCATTACCAAGCTGAATGCTTTGCAAGCATTGTCCTATTCGATCCCTGAGTAACTCCACCAGGTACTACCAGTCCCATTTTACAGATAAAAATACCGAAGCTCAGTCGGGACAAGGAGCTGGCAAACGACCACTCCCTGTTGCATCTGGGATGCAAACCCACGTCCAGGGCTGCCTGAACCCAGAGCCCGGGATCTCAGCATCACAGAACAATAATGTACCAAGATGATGACTACTGGGACCTCCTACACAAAGCAACCATGAGAGAAGAAAATCCTTCTATTTTTGGGCCAAGTGCATATTCTGGGATTTGAAAATGTGTAGCATAAAAAATGGTGTAGAATAAAAGGAACAGGTTTAGGGGCTGGCCCCGTGGCCGAGTGGTTAAGTTCGCGCGCTCCGCTGCAGGCGGCCCAGTGTTTCGTTGGTTTGAATCCTGGGCGCGGACATGGCGCTGCTCATCAGACCACGCTGAGGCGGCGTCCCACATGCCACAACTAGAAGGGCCCACAACGAAGAATATACAACTATGTACTGGGGGGCTTTGGGGAGAAAAAGGAAAAAATAAAATCTTTAAAAAAAAAAAGAATAGGTTTATTTCACTCACTAAATATGAACTTAACAATATACCAGTTTTTCAGTGTTCTCCCTGAAACTTCCTGTGTTTATTTTTTGTCTTTGAGGAACAACAGCCATTGGTTGATCCCACAAGCATTTACTGAGTGTTCGCTGCGGGGAGGTGCCCCACAGCCATGGAAGACCGCCCTTTCCTCCAGGTGGAGTGATGTTCACGCCCACAAACTGCTCTTTTTACCCCCAGGACAAGGGGGAGATGATGCTTGCTGAGCTGACACATTTCTTAGGCCAGAAGGTATGAGGAGGGACCCCTTTCCAGGTATGACGAGGGGTACTTTTCCGAGGCAACGTTAGTAAGATCCATGTGCCAAGGAGCCTCCAGCCTAACCGAGGACGCCAATGAGAAGTCCTCAGGAAGTGCTGGTAGAACAGGATTGAAAAGGATTGGCTTGCCTGCGAATAAAACAAGGCTTTCATTACTAAGGTTTGGAAAAATTCTCTGAAGGCCATGAAAATTAGTGATTAGAGAATACCAATTATAATTCTTCTTTTTTTTTTTTTTTTTGCATAAAACAATTGCAATTGCCCCTTGAAAATATGTTTAGCGCAGTAGTGCTCAACTGGGGTGGGCATTTGTCTCCCAGGGAATATTTGAAAATGTCTGCAGACATCGTCACAACCCCGGGGGAGATGCTATTGGCATCTAGTGAGTGGAGGCCAGGGATGCTGTTAAACATCCTCCAGTGCTCAGGACAGCCCACAACAAAGGATTATCCGACCCAAAACGTTACCATGCAGAGATCTTCTTAGCTTTTGAGGATAATAGAGCACGTATCCTGTTTAGATACTCATGTAGGCAGAAGGAGAGAACAAGACGGATTTGCCCCAGAAGAAGCTTATGTAACAGCAGAATCAAGCCCACACTTTTATAACTTCTACTGACTCTTCCGTGGGCATGGAATGAATTTTCAGGTCCACCTGTATTTTTGAGTACGCCGAAACTTCTCATGAACATTTGTACTGGTTTCTCAGGGCTACCATAACAAAGTACCACCAACTGGGGGGCTTAAGCCACTGAAATCTGTTGTCTCACAGATCTGGAGGCTGGAGGCCCAATGTGATGGTGTCAGCTGGGTCGTTCTTCCTAAAGGCTGTGAGGGAGGACCTGCTCCACCCTCCCTCCCAGCTTCTGGTGGTTTGCAGGCAAACCGTGGCTTCTGCTGCGTCATCCTGATCTCTGCCTTCCTCACGTGGCATTCTTCCTGTGTGTATAGATGTCCCATTTCCCCTCTTTATAAGGATATTCAGTCATGTTGGATTCAAGCCCACCTTAATGACCTCATTCTAACTTGATGACCTCTGTAGAGAATCTGTCTCCAAATAAGGTCACATTCTGAGGCGCTGGGCGCTAGGACTCCAACATACCTTTTTTTCAGGCGGGGAGGAACGCAATTCAACCCATGCAGCACCATAGGCCAATGCTGTTTAGAAATGGCCGGTTCAGTTGTTTTGCATTTCCACAATTTACTGGGTATTCACTTTCCTTCTGAGACTCTAGAAATGCAGACATCTCAAAGAGACTCAGTGGGAAAGATTTAAATGAACTTTCTATTTTAAAGTGATAAAATTAATGTGAAAAGGACTTAGCTTTCAGTTCACTCGTGGTAACTTTCTCTGCCACGATAAATGATCTTAAAACTCCTTGTAGACATTCAGCAATCTCCAGCATGTGAACAATATAGAAGATAAGTTTGCTTGCAGAAAAGCTGCATTTGTTCTGAAACTGAATAGGAGCCACTTAGTTTGTGCTTACAGGGAGCCTGACTTGGGCAGGCTGCCTCCACTATCGCCTGCTCACTTTTCTAAGGGTCTCCCTGCAGCCTGTGGTCACCTTTGGTGGTCTTGGGATACTTAAACAAAAGAGCCCAATGTGCTCGTGCAATCCTGCCACCCTAAGGTGACCAGCCAAAATTACCTGTGACCTTTCCCAGGAGCGTGAGCAGAAAACCCTTCGTGAAAGAGGGAGCGATAAAGAAATTGGGACTTCATTCTTTCAGGGGTTTGCTCATAGGAATGTTTATTGGCGAGACACTAAGAATAAACCCAGTTATTAAACAGGGAGCTGGGAAGTTGACAAGCATGGCTAAACCCAGCAGAGAAATCTGATGAGGAAATTAGATGCTGTGTAGATGGTGTGTGCGATTAGTCTTCTGAAAGCCAGGATTATTATATAAGTGAGTGGGGGAAGGGCAGCGTTTTGTGCCCGACAGGTTGCGTTTATACAGGTATTCTTCCAGCTACTTAGACCCATAATGCTGCATTTGTTTATAAATTTCCAGCAAACCCTTTTCCACGGAGGACTTGAATGAAATGAAACACCAGAGCAGCGGTGTTTTCCCTTCAAAACTAGATCTCAGCAAAAGGAATTAGGATGAATAAAAATGTACAGCTGAAACCTGTTCCTGTAACAGGTTTCTTTTAATGGAGCCAATGCATTTTAAACTTTCTATGTTCATTAATGTTGGGATTGGAGTGCACCTAGAGCAAGGAGGAATCCTGGCCCCCAAATCACGTAACACCGAGGAAAAGAGATGGGTAAAAAACCCTCCCCAAAGGAGCATTTTAAAATCCTATGCGGTGACTTGTATTCCAACTGGCTCAAACAGCTCCTCTTTGCAGCCTCCAGTCCTCATACAATCATTCATTCTGAAAGGCTTTTCTAATTTTGCTTTCGTTCAATTGATCAAATGAGATAATGTGTCATAGGCTTACCCAGCACAGTACCTGGCACATAGTAACTCTCAGTGAAGCGGATTATCCTCTCTTCCTTTTCTGGTCTCCACCCTGGCTACCACTCCTATAGTCACACGCCGAAAGCAAAGATGCCGTGTCTTGGCGAGCAATGGTGTAAAAACACGAATCTCGGCCGTCCACGCGGTGTGACTGCTGCTGCTTTGCTCAGCACCCCGCAAGGTCACGTGCGGCCAGACCAGCTGCAGATTAAATGGCTTGTTTAAACTGCGGTAAACAAATTTTATATGTGGATTTCTTTGTCAGCCATTATGACCCTTTTGTGGGAAACGCTCAACCTTAGCAAGTTAAAAATTCAAGTGACTTCAAATGTGGTCCGTGTTTCAGATCGCACGGACCAGTTTTGCCGTCTGAAGTTGCAAGATGCAGGGCAAAAGCATTTGCCTGCCTAATGTCAAGCATGAAACTAGAAAACTACGTTTTGGAGTACCTCCTAAAACCATTTCATCCTTGATTTTTAAAAATCATGCATTTCATCTGGCCTTGGAGTCATTGCTTTAAATGAACTATTTCCTTTTGCAGGTTGTTGTTTGTTTAAACAATATATCCGCCAGGTCACTCAAAAGTGAAGGAATAGAGATTAGTAATGCATTAATTTTCTGGAGCTTAATTAGCTAACAAGGACAACTTGTAACCAATCAGTTCTTGTCATAAACAAAGACACGCAGCAGACTTCTCTAAGCCTCTCTGTTGAAACTGCATATGATTGGCTTAGAGATCTTCACGGGGTGACAGTTGTCATCAACATCGTACATGAATTTCCCTCCCCTTTCCTGAATACAACCCAACATTTTGTTTATACAGTGAGAAACGAGGCACAAACAAGAAAACAAAGAATTATTGACTACTGCTGATGCATTATTTAAATGAAAGTAGCTTATTTAACGTGGAGTATATTTGATGTCTGCCTGCACATTTTATGAATGCATGCCACTTGCAAGGATAATAGCACTCAAATTGTATATATTGCAAAGAACTTCTAAGTTCTTTCTATATCTTTACTCACTTATTCCTTACAACAATCTAATGGACAAGATGTATTTTTAGCCCCATTTTACAAATTAGGAAACTGAGGCCCAGGGAGCTTGAGCAATTTTCCCAAGATCACACAGCTTGTAAGTAGCAGAGCTTGGATTCAAACCCAGGCAGTGTGGCTCCAGGTCTCATGCTCTTATAAACACCATACTACCTCTTAATGGAAGAAAAAGAGAGAACAAAGAAGCTCGTGATGGAAGAAAGTTCTCAAAAGAAGAACAATTTCAAATCAACTATCTGAGCTTTCACTTTGGAAACTAGAAAAAGAAGAGTATAATATACTCAAGAAGCAAATAATTAAAAGACCAGAAATCAATGAAATTGGAAACAGAAAACAACAGAGAAAATCAATACAGGAGCTTCAACATTAACTAGGCAAAAGAGAGTTTGGGTCTATTTATGCATTGTATTCAAATAATCGATTTTATTTTTTGATTCATAAAGTGAAAAATTTATTTTTAGGACCTTAATATAATATCACCCCTTCACTAAACCATCATATATAGTCACTGTATTTAGAAACTAGTTAGAAGTTTATATTATAAGCTTGAGAATATTTCTTTTGCAACCCAACAATTTTACATTTAAATAAAAAGCATGTGTTTTGAAGATGTATTAACATTTTGTGCACACCCATTCTTCATTTCACGGTGGTTTCACATATTGCTGAATTAATTGTTTTAGGCATAAAAATCATCAGCTTTTTCTGAAGTGAACATCCTGCCTCACAAAAGATGTGGAATAAGTATAGTGCCATTGAATTAGTCACGAATGCTTGCGTTGTTTTTCTTGCAAACTCTGCCAAACCAAAACTGTTTCAGGGATTTATTTTACCTTTAAATGGAAGGACCAATTCCTTGGAGGGAAATTATATTTTGCACATTACAGTTAAAAATTACATTTATTTTATTTTCACAGCAGAAGTATTGTGACAACAGTTCTCTCTTTGCAGTCACTGTTTGCCAAGATAGACTTGAAAATGTTGCTCATTTTCCTTTCTGAGGACTCTGTTATTTCAAGTATGTTTTCTCTCCCTATTTTTTTGCCAGCTGTGCAAATTTTTATAAAACAGCTTCAATATGAATCTTTTATGATTGTGCTTCAGTCATCTGAGTTATACGAAGCATGAAAGGCACAAGAGATAGCCACTTTGGATACTGGCTCAGAGAGAGAGCAGCATGCGATCCACACAAAGGAAACTCAATCTTCTAACAGCTAATTAAAAAAGCATTACTTTCCACCAGGGCTGACCTCCAGCCATATAAAGGATAAAGATGGCTGTCTGTCAATCATGTTTACCTAACAAATTCTGGCACGGGATCATGATGAATGGACAGATCTAAAAAGGGATGATATTGCTCAGAACTCCTAGGTACTCTTAATACCACCTTTAAAGAGGCGGAAGACCTCATCGGTAATTCGAAACCTCTGCCTCAGTGCTGGGATACACCAGGGCTAAATTTGCCCAGGGCAGCAGATACTAGATACAAGAAGGCAGGAGAAACACATTTTCACACCCGCAAGGATTTTGATGAAAGGGTATTTAAGATATCTTAATGAGTTCATGTACTCTAGTGTTTTTATTCAAATATTTTTAAACGTTTTCAATCACTTGAGGGTAAACCAAAGTCTGAACGGTAGACTGGATTCTGTTCTTTCCTGTATTATCCCCAAACCAACTAGCACGAAGGAATCCTTGAAGGCGTTCTGTCCATCCCCCTGTTTCCAGGCAGGCCAGCAATATCCTCTCTCCTTCAGTCACAAAAATACTGGGAGATGTTGAGTCCCTACTTTACTTTGCTATGTTACAACAGAGGCTGCAGGTTTTTACAGACAAGAAATTTCTCCTAAGTCTAAACTAAATCCAACCATTTTTAAAGCAGCATTTCATTCTGCTCTTTATTAAAATAAAATTTTAAGAAAGCAATTCTTTTTTTTTTAAAGATTGGCACCTGAGCCAAGATTGGCATCTGCTGCTGATCTTTTTTTCCCCCTTCTTCTCCCCAAAGCCCCCCAGTGCATAGCTGTGTGCTCTAGTTGCAGGTTCTTCTAGTTGTGCTAAAAAAGCAAGTCTTTACTATCAGCCATAAACTATCCCTTCACAACCTTCCACCACGGGGACCACCTTGAGGAGACTCCTGACAGGACAAAGTCTCCGCTGGGAACAGTGGCCAGGCCCGAGCTTCTCTCTCTGGTCAAGTTCTTATTGCTGCAGGCTTTCTGACCTGGGTTTTTTAACACGGTCCTTCCTACCTCTGGCCTGTGCTTAACATTCTTGTCAAGTTTACCTTGTCTGCTTTAACACTGATTTTGGACCACAGCAAGAAAAAGTAGATTTTCTGTCATTAACAGTAATAATGAAAATAATGCTACTACTTATAAAGCACAGTGCCTAGAGAATAGGAAATACGAAGTTACTAGTTATTTACATGGTTGTCTCCTGTATGATTGAGCTCCAGATGCTGCATCCCAAAATGACATGATGGTAAAGAATAACCTGACCTTATATGTTGATAGGACATCCTCAAGGTTCTTACTTCTTGGGGTCCTATTTATCATTTTTGGATTTTTTAATTTTAATTTTATTTAGATTTTTAAATTTTTAATTTGTTTTGCTAACTCAGGTTGAGACTGTGCTATCATGTCTCTTTTCTGTACCATCTTTGTGCAGATTTTTTTTTTTCATTTCTCCCTTGAATCAGATGACAGATGTGAAAGTATCTTATTTTGCATTTATCCCAATTACATTATGATTGTTTTTCATCCTTTGGCAAAGCTCCTTCTCTAATACATGCATATTCATTCTCTGTTTCCTTGGTTTGCACATAGAGCTTTGTAATACATTTATAATTGTTTCCTAATTATTTAATTTGTTAGTCTTTTCTTTTCGAAGGCAAGAGGTAGTAGAGAGAGTGGTGGCTCTGGTTCAATCATTCCTCAGGGCAGGTTATGTAACCGCTCGGTGCCTCAGTTTATCACAAGTAAAACCAGGCATGATAGGACTTTCTCATAGAATTGTTACGAAGATTGCAAGGGTCGATGCAGTGCTTAGAACAATTTCTAATACATAATAAGCACAGTAAATATAGTTATTATCAAGAAGTAATATATCATTCAAAAGTCCAAGCAATTGATAAAAACGCAGAATTCTTTGAAGATAATTTCTGTTTTTTGGCTCAGTTGCGTTTGTCATATGTGTTTCTCTTTTTCACCCCTTCTGGCCAATATTCTAGCACAAGCCATTTTCCTTGGCCGGGCCTCCTCTCAGGTACCTATTCTCTCATCATTTGCAAAACTATTTTATCCCCATTATTTCAATGCATCTATAGGATGTGCTTAGATAATTGCTTTTCGGGGTCAACTTATCATACTTATTTCCTTCTTCTGATTTATTAGATTTGTAGTTCTATGAAAAACATTCTCAAGCTAATTTGGTTTATTGGTCTCACTCATCACATTAAAATTTTACTTAATCCAATGATTTTGACCCTCATAAATAGATTTTGAGTGAATGTTTTAATATATTTCCAACCTTTTGTCTGTCAGTTTGATGGCTATAACCAGTCCCATGTCCATTCTCTTTTAACTGGAGAGTATTTCAGTGCCAACCTTTGCTCTCTTTCCCAAGCACTAATAAAAAATTAAGTTGCAATTATCTAAATATTCTGAATGATGAGATTTTAGATCTTTTTCATTCTTGCTTGCCCTGAAACCCATTATTTGAGTGTTCAAGGAAATGAAATGAAGAAATTGGGAAATTATACTTAGTGATATAAATTCAGTGTCATCTTGGGGCTGTTTGTGTGTGTTTGAGATTTTCTGGCCATTCCTAGAAGGGAAAGAGATTCAGATTAATTTGTGACATATTAATGATGCCTGGTTGAAATAGATTTGTAACTTGTAATGTTTAATAGTGGTGAGAAAGTTTAATTTGCCCTCTCTTTTACCCATGTTATAAAAAAAGAGAATATTTGAGTTGAGAGAGAGTGAAACACCAAGCAGGGAATATTATCTGGCTCCTTCTTTTTATTTGCTTTCCGTGAGCTTTACCCTAAAATTCTTCTAAATGTCTGTCTTCATAATGGCTTTTGGTACTGTTATTTTTGGGTGACCTAATAAAGAATGCAACACAAGAAACAAGTATAAGGGCTTTGGGCCCTGCAGACAAATATCTGCTATCAATCATGAAATTTACAACAGATACTAAAAAGAGAAGCAATTTCACAGAGAAAGTATCTAGAATGGCATAATGTCATCACAGGAAAAGACTCTAAATGACATTTAATTCCAGTGTACTCCAGAAGTGCAACTGCTGCTTCATAAATCATCTGCATTAAAATATTGTGTTAAAGGGCTATAAAAACGGAGGTATCAATGCATGTATTTTAAAGTGTTTGGCCTCAAAATTAAGTCACTCCCTTGAGACTGATAAGAAAAATAGCTGTCTCCTACACAAAACTTCATGATAGAACTTGTTGAATCTCAGGATTGCCATAGAAGAAGAAATTTCAAAGTATTCAATCAGTGACTTGTAGACTTATAAATGCTGTGAGTTGCTTTCCATACTATGCTGCTCCTGCATCACGTGACCATCCAACAGCGTTCTGAAGGGGTCGGGGAAAGAGTGGACCAGTTGTCCAGGTTGAACTTCTGAAGAAGGGAAATACAGTATGGTAGAAAGTGGGCTGGCTATAAGACAACCCATGAATTGGACATATAGACATCTGTATGCATTATATGAAAAATATTAAATGAATATTTCAGTTGAGGCATCAAGACAATCAATGCACCAATTCAAAGGGATCTGTGAAACCATGAAGCAGCATTTTCCTTTGTAGTTTCATGGAAAATTCCAAACATTTACAGCAAATAAAATTGCCTAATGAATCCCTAGTATCTATCACTTGGCTTTGACACATGGCCAGTCTTGTTTCATCTCTTTCCTTACTTTCTCCACTAGTGCATTACTTTAAAACAAATTTCAGACATCGTATCACTTGATCTATAAATACCTTAGTACACATCACTAACAGATAAAGATTCTGCAATGTTTAACATAGCAACAATACTACTACCCCTCTGAAAAATTTAACTATATCCCCTTAATATCGTCAATCATCCAGCCAGTGTTTACTTTTTCCCAGTTGCCTTGTAACTTTTTTGTAGATAGCATGTTCGAATTAGGATCCAAACAAAGTCCGTGAATCATACTTGGTTGATGTGTCTCTTCAGCCTCTTTTACTTTATTGGTTTTTCCCCCTTTTTACTTTTTCCCTTTGTAATTATTTGTTGAAGAAACTGGGATGTTTGTCCTGTAGTTTCCCATATTCTGGATTTTGCTGATTGCATTCCTGTTTAATAAGCTCTCTGTTCTCCTTGTAAACTTGAAGAACACCACATTTTTAAAAAAGATGGCCAAAACCAAATCCTCTTAACCCTTCCCTCACAAAGAGGACAGAAAGAGTAAGGGTTATAAATGGAGAGGATGTTCAAAGAGAGGAGTTGGTATGCTATGAGTTCTTTTACACCTCAAATCAAGAGAAAAAGGCTTTAATGAGACACTCTGAGAGCTTAATATAAGCCCTCTGCATTTAGTCGGTGTTTGGATCCTGCCTAGGAAATCTAAAGAGTCAGTAATGGAAGCACCAGCTTCTCTGATGTAAAGCCAAGGAGGGCCAACTGTGTTGAGATTTGCACTCCTGACATTTATCAGACTAGAGGATGTGTGAGATCATCTTGCAGACCATAAGTGTGACAGAATGGCATGGGGTTAATTTAGACTCTAACAGAAGACCACCAGACAGAAGGCACTGGATGCCTATGGGTAGAAGAAGGAGCAAGATTGGCCAGAACACAGGTGGATTTGCCCTTGGTAACAGAACTTGAAGGAGAGCTCTCAAGCGGTTTTTAAGGGATAGTTCTCCCAAGAACGGAAGAAAGCTCCTAGGAACGCGAGTCTGATCCTGTTTTCCGTCTATTTCACTGTCCAGTTGGAAGGAACAACTTGATTGGAGAGTCAGAGTTGATGCCTTGTGATTGGAGCACATGGGAAGAAAGACAAAAGTTACAAGGAATGGACTCAATTATTCCTTGAAGGCATTCAACTCAATCCAAAATCATGATGATACCTGAACTTAATGTTTGTTCTTTGGTTCCTCCTCCCCAATTCTAGAATATAAGTGCCACGATGGACAGGAACTCTTGCCTGTATCACCAGCAGCTATGACAACAGTGTCTGGCACAAAAGTTGCTCAAGAAATTTTTGTTAACTAACTTACTGCTACTTTAACCTATCCTGATGTCTTATTTAAATCTTAAATATGGGTATCACTTCAGCAGGCTTTCCAACATTTATTTAATGACTATCAGATTGATCTCTTTTGCATTCTTTGGAAGGAAAGAATATCCAAGCTTCTTAAGTGATCTTTTCTTTTATTTAATTTTATATACTCCAAGACGTAGATCTTAGAATTTCAGAAAGTGAGGAGAACGACATCAATCCTCTTATTCTGCAAATGAAAGAACTCAGAAAGGATAAGCGTCTTATCCAAAGGCAGAGCAAATACACTAGAATATGGTTTTTCCATCAAATGAGCTATTTACTACTTCTTCCATTTGTATTAGATCTGTTCTATTAATTAGATTGTGAGCTTATTGTTGATTTATATTTCTACCTAAACTTCCACAGCATCTATTCTAGCACTGGGCACACATGTGGTCTTCAGCAGACACAGGTTTCTTAATTGATTTATTGGGCTATCAGAATGCGACTCAAAACAATGTGAAGAAAAATACATTACAAATACATTGCAGAAAAGGTTATGTTACCCAAGTCCTTCCTTCCAACATTTAAATATTATTACAATCATAATTGTTTTAAGTGAAATAGCATTTTATACTTAGAACTGTCTTCGCATGAGTGTGTAAAGACAAGGTATTTAAGAAAAGACTTACCCAGAGTTTCGTTTGCTGTTTGAGCCAAAGTTTCCCCATTTAGAGAAATAAAGGAAAACTAATTTGGAAAAATATTCTTCTTAAAAAAGTGTATAAAATAGCAAAGGTCTAAATAATTCTCTTTGCTAAGGCTGAATTTAGTTTAATGGACAGAGTTTAGTTTAATTGGGCTCAGAGTTCATCTGTAGACTTGGTCTGTCATGAAGGAGCTGTGTGACGCTGAGTTTAATGCAACTTCATGTACTTTTATTTTCTCATCTCTACTATTTCTATGCAGAGCTCAGTGGGTAAAATAAGGTAAGAAAAGTAGAAGCAGTTTTGAAATGATAAAAGTCTATTGATACAGAAGGTTCTATGTGACTATGGAGGTTTCTCATGCTTAGCAGCAAAAAAGAAAAAGTCTTGCTTCAGCAACTATTAACTATTTAGAAAGATAGATCTCAGAGAAAAGGAAAGTAAAGGTGCCTCTCTATGGATAAGTGTCATTTATGACAGTTTCCTAAAGTTGGAATGTGCCCCACTGCTAGTCCAGGAGGTGACTTTAGATGGTACATGAGTGAACGTTTCTAAATTATGTGCTCATTTCAAAGTATTTTAGAAAAAAAATAAAGCACCAAGACATCAGACCTTTAATATAACAGATATGATTGCTTTCAACAAAATTATTTAGGCAAAAAGTTATCTTTTTAATGTAAAAAATTAAGACGGTACATAAATATGGTAAATTAATAATAAAAGTTTTTAAATGACTAAAGCTTCAGAAATCATTTTCTACCATCATTTGTGAAGATTAGTGGGCCTTTGGCTTCTGTTTGAGAAACTCAGAGAGGAAAATTCCCTGCTGGCCCAGCAAGCTTCCTCCACCTTCAGATACCTCTGAACACCTCAACATCTCGCTCTTATCTGTGTAAAGCCCATTTCACGGCAGCATCCAACATTTGATCGCCGTTCTGCAAAGTGAGGACACCCAGAACAAGTCTACAGTCTTTCACCAGTCCTTGGTCCTCCACCCCACTGCCCACCGAAAACGTTGTACAGAAGACAGCAGAGTTGACCTTTAACAATACAGATTGGCGACACTGTCATAGTTTCAGTTTCCTGAATCTCTCCATCCTTTACACAAATTTCGATTTTGGCCAATTTTATGTGGACTAATAATTTCCTTTTCAACTTTAAAAATTGGGAGAAATTTGTTCATATGCTTTGAATTTTATTATACCTAGAGAATTCCCAATCTGTTAGAGTTTCTGGGGGTAAAAGGGTCATTCCAAATTTGAAAATGATTTTCCTGCGATATATTTTTACCCTTTTTAAAATTAAGATTTTCTGCTCACTGAAGGCAAGCAAACTTGAGTGTTCCAGCCTCTCATTGTTTTCTAAACTTGGTTTACATTGGACCTTTTGTTTTCAAGCTATAACTCTGCTATCATTTCTTTAGGAGATGTGAATTATACTAGGAAAAAGAAGAGAATTCGTTTAACTTTTTTAAAAGTACATCAGTGTATTTTATTCCAAATCACTTCCTTGTACTGAGACTTCTGAGATCTCATGAACACAGCAGCTTCTTATTTTTTCCCACATGTGCAAAGAAACTAGAAATGAGGAATAATGCAGAGGACCAAGGCTGGAGCATCAGATCTCTAAGAAACCCTGCTTTCCGTCTATTTCAGTGTCCTGTTGAGTGAAGTGGTTTGACTGGAGAAGCAGCGCTGATGCCCTGTGACTAGAGCACATGCAAAGAAAGACATTAGTTGCAAGAAATGGAATTAAGTAATTTATTTATGTCTAATTCTCCCAAACCCACAACATCATTATAATTCTGCCAATCCTAGGGCAGCCCTGATGAGAGGTGAGCTGACCAACTTCCCAAATCAAGCCCCTAGGCCAGGAGGGACCTCGAGTAACCAGTGACCTCCTGTGAGTTTTTCCAGTGGAAGTGAGTTTCTCCTCTGGGAATATTCTTTAAAAAAGAAAATCTTACTACCCCGATTGGGCTTTCTACTAAACTTGTGACTACCAGAGCAAGAAAATCTATAGTGTTACTGTCATAACTAGGTGAACTGTTTCATGCCAGAATGCCAGTGTCAGAGTCTGGTTGGGATGGAAGAAGAATTGAGGCTGAAAAGCAATAATGGAGGAAGGGAGCTGAGAAGCTGACTTGGCTAAAGAAACTGGATCCCCAAGTGAGTAGCAAGTACTTAAATGGATGTTGTACAAAAAAGAAGAGTGAACCTGGGCTTGATTCTGGCTAATATCATGGGCTAGTTAACTTCATGGATGGGGCAGACCAAGGGGATGGGTGATATATTAAAGTCAGTCTCGCAATGACACTGTAAATCTGGGAGTGACCAATCCATCTGTAACACACCCTCACACACACACATCAGGGTACCTTTCCATGGCCTCCATTAGATTCGACTTCTCTTCCCCTACATTCCTCTTGGCTCAATCCATCCCAGCCTTGCTGTTTCTCTGGAGTTCTCTGAACATATCAAACATACACCCAACTCAGAACTTAGCACCAGCTGTTCGCAAGATCACGATTAGCCTTAAGATTGCCTTTGTGTGCATTAGGAAAGGTGTCCCTTTCTCAAGGCCTGCCCCTACATGGCTGCCCAGGGCCCTTTCCTCTGCCCGGCACACTCTTCTCAGATATCTGCACTGCTGGTTCTGTCACCTCCTTCAGGGCTTTGTAAATATTACCATGTTAAGGATGCTTTTCCTGACCACCTTTTGTTAGACTTGTACTACTCTCCTCCACTCAGCACACACTCTTTCTCTCCCTTGCTTTATTTTTCTTCACGGCACTTACCACCTTCTGATATGCTACACAGTTTACTCGTTCATTGTATTGGCCTTTTCACACTTAAGGGTAATCCTTCCAGGACGGCAGGCATCTTCTTGCCTGTTTTATTTGCTGCTGTATTCCCAGAACCGAGAAAAGCACCTGGAACAGAGTAAGTGCTCAAATATTTGTTGAATTTTCATTTAAATACTCCTTGTTATCTGTCTGTCTCTGTCTCTAGATCATTTCTCTCCCTCTTACCTTTCTATTACCTTACAACTGAGGTTAAACCATAACAAGAGTTTCTTCATGGATTCTATTCTTTCCTTTTAGATTTGTTTCTTCTTCCTACAACCTGAATCCCTTCAGATTTTATAGCTCTGATTAGTGAAACAGGCTGTTCAAATTAATTCCTATTGGGACACTATTTTTTGCCCCAGGCCACTGGTCAGCTTGTAAATCAACTTTCTTGGATCCCACACTTAGACCCCCCAGCTGTGGCTCAGGGTTCAAACAATGGTTACCCAGGGCCATCTGCCTTACCTCCCTTGGGTGAGGCAGATACCTAAACTATCCAGCTGTCAAAATTATTGGTTTAGTTTTATAAGATCTGGAAATGTGATTTGAGTCGGATATCAAAGGTTTTAAAAATATGTTCATCTGCATTACCCTTTCTCAACCTACTTCCAGTTAATTCTTTTTAAACGTCCTTTATCTCATGTAATGGTTAGTTCCCCTGGCTAGAGATCTCAGGCCTCATAAATGATTACCATCCCTTGTCAATTCTATTTTTGAAAGTTCGCTTGCATGTGCGTCTTTCTCTGAATTCCCACATATGCTTCCTTAGTTAAGATTTCTCTAGACCGAACTTCTCTCTTCAATAAGTATTACATAACTTTACCAGAATATCATTTAAAAATACTGATGAAACCATGACATTTTTCCCTTCAAAATCTCTCCATGATCTTAGCTAGTTCAATAAGACAAGAAAAAGAAATAAAATGTTAAAATATTTGAAAAAAGAAGGGAAATGTAGATCACATGATTGTGCAAAGAGAATACAAAAGCATCTGCAAATAATCTAATACAATTGATAAATAAATTTAACAAAATTGTTAGATACAAGGTAAACATACAAAAATCAGTTATTTTGATCTCCTAGCAACCAAAAATGGGAGAAAATTACAAAATAAAACAATTCCATTAATACTAGCATCAGAAATTAAATATTTAAGAATATATTTAATAAAAGATGTATAAGAGCTCTACACCAAAAATTATAAAACATACTAGTGGATGTTAAACAAATGTTAATTAAATTAACACCAAATACTTGTGTTTAGAAAATATTCTCCAGTCACTTTTGGAGCTGTTACATATACTTAGACCTAGGTAGAAAAAGAAATAGTCTTGTCAATTTACTTGGAAATACAAATGTGCTTTGCTCATCTTCAGCAAAATAGATTTTTATACTTTTGCAGGAATTTCAAACAATTTTTAAAATATTTTAGTGACAGTCTACACATTAAATTTTCTTTTATTTTGTCTTCATGAATGTTAAATGCATAGAGAAATAAAGCTGGGGGCTGGGTACATTTCTATACATTTGAATACATGTGTTTGTTGTGTAAAACACAGGCATCAGATTCAAAGAGTCATTTATATTTCTGGTGGCATGCTTCCTTTTTCAATAGCTGTGGTTTGAGTACCTGAATACATGTCATTTTGGTCAAATGACAAAATTATTGAATTTAAATACAATTTTTAAAAGCTGCATGAAGCAAGATTTGTTTGTTTGCGTTTTCCTTGAATGGAGCCTTGTCAAGTACTTGGCTGGGTTCAACACTGCTGAAAGTTTGCCCTTGATTGTGACTGCCCTCCACAAATGTAGGAGAGCAGCCAGTTTCAACATATGACCCTCAGGGTTCATTTGGGGTTTTGATGGCAGGGTGCAAAAATATATATATTTGCTTTTGTTGGTTGAACATCTTAACTGGCATTTTTTTAGATGTTTTCTGACTATATAAATTATATCTGGATATTAAATCGTTGGTACAAACATTTCCTATTTTGAAGAAACTAATTAGGTCTAAATGACTAATTCCCAGTTGCAGAGTCATGAACACAAAATACGATTCATGGAAGTAGGCATGACTTCATATCCAGGACATGGTAACGCTTTATTTGTGTGCATTTAAGGAAGACAGGGGCAGAAGTTCATTTGCTGCACCTGTTACAAAAAGTTGTGAAGGCAAGTAAGAGTCTGGAATCGTCCGCACATCATGCCCAGTGGCACTTCAAGAATGACCGCCTATGCCAGCCCCACGCTGGCCCTCCTGCTTCTTGTGTTACCATGACTCACACGCAGTCAGTCCAGAGCAGGAAGGAACGGAGAGGAGAGACTCAAACCCTGCACTGAGTCAGGGTTCAACAAAGGAGGCTGTCGGGGTGGGGTAAAGAGTAGAGCAAGCAGTTTTATAACAAGCGATAGGTTGGCATTTGTTGATTTAAGAATATTTACAAATTACATACATTATTCTCATCAGTTCAGCTTCTGAATTTGAATCAGGGGTTATCTGCATCCTACACATTTTTTAAAAAGCATTAGCAGTTTCTAAGAAATTCAGGTTACGATTTTATACAAATCCTTGGTTCCTACTGTTTTGGAACTCTCCATCTGCTCTTCCCAGTGAGAAGGAAAACACGGCAAAGGAGGCTAGCTTACAGAAGCTGCTCTAAAGGGGGTGTGTTTCTCAGCTGAGATCTGGATGCTTAGCACGTACGGAAGCCTAAAGGTCACCTGTTATCTGCCATTCCCAGAATGAAAGCAACAGGGGACAGTGGTTTTGTTCTATTTTATTTTGCTCCAGCATGCATTTTCCTTTTTTCTAGTCATCATTTCTTTTTATTTTATTTTCTTACTTGAAATAAAATTGATGTATAACATTATATTAGTTTCAAATGTCCAACATAGTGACTTGATATTTATATATACTATGAAATGATCACCACAATAAGTCTAGTTAACATCCATCAGCACACACAGTTACAGGTTTTTTTTCTTGTGATTAGAACTTTAAAGATTTACTCTCTTAGCAACTTTCAAATATACAATCCACCATTATCAACTAGTCACCATGCTGTACGTTACATCTCCAGGATTTATTTATCTTATAATGGGAGGTTTGTACCTTTTGACACCTTTACCCATTTCCTTTCCTTTCATTTTGTATTTTTAAACAGCATCCTTACTGCTATGATCAGAGGCCTGATGTCGTCTGCTCAAAGATGAATCTAGACCAATCAGGTGCTTTGTTTTAGAATTTTAATCTTGAGTAGAAAACAGACCAAAATGGTTAGGCTCCTTCGCTCCTGCTGGTGTGAACCTCCTTGTCCTTGCCCGGCCGTGAGACCACGCTGGTGGTTCCTGCTTCCTAGCTTTGGGAGCTGACTTGCTTCCCGAGCATGCTGAAGCCTTATTCTTTACCTGCTGATAAACTTTGAACCCTTCTTCCCCCTCTGATATCCTTCCAATAAATTCTATGTCTGTAGCTTTCAACCCAAGAGATTTCACAGGCATGTTACTTATAATTTCATTTTTACAATTTCATGTAGAATGCAAATGATCATAATGCAAGTGACATTATCAAATATAGAGTAAATCACTCATAAATATTTTACATTTGTTGTTAATAACAAAGTGTAATTACCTCACAATTATTGAAACAAACATGCATCAAAACATTGTGGTTGAAAAATGCTAATATTCAGCCTTAGAAGCTACCGCCTACTGGCAACCTGTTCCATGTTAGCTTTAGGAGAGATGGTCTCTGGGATGCTTTCTAGGCATAGGGGTCTGGGAACTGATGACAACATAATCATACCATTTGGAGGACTACTGAAGTTGGGGGAAATTCTATCCAGAGGGAGCCTTTGGCTAAACTGAAGTGGAAACAGGATAAATAGCTCTATCACACTGACTTTGGGACTTCACCCTTGGTGTGCAAGTCATGTTTGTGGGTTTTCCGATTGTGGGAATGTAGTATATAGGTCATTCACAACTACTTTCATAATTATAGCCACTATATAAGAGAACTGCCTCACTGACAGAGCCTGCTGAGATAGCATCTGTCTTGTATTTGAATGGCTGTACCTTTGTGCTCATTGCTGACCGGACCGAGCAATGGGTAACAAACACTGGGACAGCCAATCCACAGTGTGACCAGTGGCCCATAGAGATGGCCTGGTATACAGAGCTCTGCCCACACAAGGAATAATGGTCATTAGCAAGGACTGGCCCTCCTTTCTCTTGGGGTTATAAATGGGAAAATTCATGAAGCATGATATTCAGATGGTAAAAAGGATGTATTTGTTAGCAGAGGCCATGAAAAGTTAAAGCTCTGAATAAATGGAAATTAGAAGTAAGTAGAAACCATACAGTATAAAAAAGGTAGGTGAGGGGCTAGCCATGGCCTAGCGGTTAAGTTCGCACACTCTGCTTTGGCAGTCCTGGGTTTGCTGGTTTGGATCCTGGGGTGGACCTACATACTGCTCATCAAGCCATGCTGTGGCAGCATCCCACATACAAAACGGAGCAAGATTGGCACAGATGTTAGCTCAGGGCCAACCTTCCTCACCAAAAAAGAAGAAAAAAGAAACAAAAAAGGTAGGAGAAGTAGACCAGAAGACTTCCACTTCTGGGAGATTAGACATCCTGAAAAACCTTCTTACCACCTGGAAATGCTGGCTACAATACAACAAATATCAATTTCAAAGCCCAACTGAGCTTTCAAACACATATACTTACATGCGTTCATGCATACATATATAAGTATGCACATATGTGTATGTAAAAGCAATTTCTGGAAGCTAGAACCCGAGAGGCAAATGAAAACCAGAGCAGTAAGAGGGAGTTTAGGTAGGAGTGGCCAGAGGTATTTGCCAATCTTAGTAGCCAAGGATTTGGCTTTGACTTGATTTTGGAAATGGGAGATTAAGCTTTGAGGTACCCCAAGATGGAAGTTCTGAGTGCTCTGCCTAAAGCCAGGGCTGCAACCTCAGTGAGCTGGTGAAGGAGCAACGAACTGCCTGCAGCACAGGGAGACCACAGCAGAGTCCTCTGTCCCTCCCCAGAGTCAGGATGGGAAAAGAATCTCCTCCGTCATTTGTATCCATGAGCCTTCTGCTCCGTGGTTTTGAGATTTGAACTTATCCTTCCTGTAGGGTCTGGAAGCTGAAAATGGTGAAACTATTTTTTGAAAGTAGTAACGTCTACTTTCTATAATAATTTTGTGATGATTTTATAATAATGTAAACATAACACAACTCTGGAGGAAGACACATTCTCAATGATCCCTGAAGAGGAGATCACCATCCAGGTCACAGACGCACTCAAGGAAGCAACCCACCACGTCGGAAAAATCGGCAGATCACAAAAAACATCAAGATCAGATCAATAAGAACTTCAGATAATAAAAACTTTAAACAAAGACGGTAAGTGTTTTTAAAAAGATATCAAAAGATAGGGGAAGACATAAAAAAAGAGGTAAGAATCAGGCTCCATCCAAAAAGATGAGGCATATTCTACAGAAATGCCAGGAACTTCAAAGAGGTTTTTTTGTTGTTTGTTTGCTTGCTTTTCATAAATATAGAAAAGCAATGGCCTAGAAGTAGCCACAGAAAAGGGGGAAGAGAGAATGTAAACATTGCCTTTGTGATGTTTTGATAATCACAGTGTGGGAAAATGAATACCCATCCCTTGCTCTTCAGGCCGGGAGCAAGATTTTAGTGTCAGACAAGATTGGCGAGTATGTTTTGGAGAATGCAATGTAGGATTTATTTTAATGGGAAAATGTTTTCAAAAGACATACTGGAAAGAATCAGGAGGAAGGTTAATAGAAGAAAAAATAGTTGGGAATGTAAGCCCAGAATCATACGGAAATAATAGTACTTGAGAGTATTTAGTTGACTAGAGATATTTGCATTCTGTCTGATGTCTCAGGATAGCCAGCAGAGAAGAATGACTGTGCTCTTTGCCCTTGAAGTGACACATTTGCATGTGAGATTAAGCGGTGTCTTAGGATGTTAGCGTCTTGAGATCTTTTCTCTTTAAACAAGGTTGCAGTGTTCTGAAAAGAAATTCCTTCATGTGAAGCTATGAAAACACATATAAACAATGGTACCATGCTGGGCACTCTGATCAATACTTTTCAGGCAATATCTCGTTTAATCTTCACTTTAAGCCCAGAATATAGGTACTACTCTTATCTCCATTCACTCGTGAGAAAATAGAGGCTCAGAGATTTTTTGTAATTTGGCCAATATCATATACCCTTAAGTTAGGGATGTTACACTTATAGTGTTTCAAAATATAAAAAGGAATTAGCTAGTCAGAGAAGTAAACGAAGAGTAATCTACATCATGTATACCACAGGTATGAAAGCACAGTCAAAAAAGATTGTGTGCTTTGTAAACGGATATGGCCAGAGGAAAGCATTTCTGTGGGAAGGCTATGGAAGGTAAAGCAGATGCATAGTCAGATATCAAAGTGTGGTAAGATTTGTGTGCTGAGCTGAATTTTCTCCTAAAAATCAATAAAGTTATCTATAAAGAAACGGGCTATAACCCGATTTTCATTTTAGGGAGATTACTGTTGTAGTAACATGGTGGATGGGACTGTCAGGGATTAGATTGGAAGCCAACAGACCAGCCAGGGTTGCAAGAATCTGGACAAGAAGCATCCCACTAAGACAATGGCCTTGAAGGTAGAGAGTTATTAAGGAGGCAGAATCTATGATATCCAGTAATTGATCGCGTGTGTGTGTGTGTGTGTGCGTGTCAGTGGAAAGGACTAAGGAGTGATTGAGGAGAGTGGGTGGCGATTCCATTCAGTGGGACACAGAATGAGAATTCAGTTTTGATTCACTTGAATGCGTGTTTTCCTTTGGAATATCAAAATGCTGTGGATGAAAATTCCAAGGCTTCAAACTTAGTTGTGCAAAACAACAAAAAGTAACCCAATTATCCACAACGTATTGTATTAGTCAGCTAATGCTGAGCAACAGATTACCCCCAAACTGAGCAGCTCACCGAGGTTCATTCCATTAGACAAAAGCCCTATTGTATGATCAAGTGGTTTTCTGAGGCGAAGCCTTAGCTTTTCATGAAGCCTTAGAGGATTTTATAGTCACATCCTCAGCTTCATCTTCAGATCGTGTTTCCTGATAGTATCCTGCGTAGGATCTTTGCCCAGAATCCACTTCTCAAAGCTAGCCATTTGTAGAGGTTGGGAATATTCAACCTTGGCAATTCCTTCCTCCTTTTGGCTAACAGTCCTTCCTTTACCTTCTCTCTCCTTTGTCTTTCTAATACAAGCATCAAGAAGAAATAAGGCAGCACCTTCAACACACTACCTGGAAACCTCCTTAGCTACCTGAGAGGTTAGTTGACCAGAGGGATTTGCATGTTTGGTGCCCCAGAACGGCCAATTGTCATTTGCACTTGACGTGACATCCTCACATCTGAGGTTCCAAGTGAGGTACCCAATTAATTGGCATATTTTCTACTTTCCCCATTACCACAGGTGGCAGTGTTGCTAACCTTTCTGCCCCTGGCATGGTAAGGATCCCCTTTCCTCCAGTTCCCAACAACATTCTCCGTACTTACCTTCAAGCCTTCACTGGCAGTCTCCTCAAATGCCACCAGGATTCTGCTAACAACCCACCTTCAAAGCTTTTACGTTTCCCCTAATACTCTCCTTAGAGTCCTTCCACTTTCTGCCCACTGCTCACTTATAAAGCTTCTCCTACCTTTTAGGTTTCTGTTATGTCAGCACCTCACATCCAGTTGCTGAAATCTACAGCCCTACCTGGGACTTGTTAGAAATGCAAATTATCAGGCTCCACCCCAGACCTATTGAATCAGAATCAACCACTGGGTGTGGACCCAACACTGTGGTTTAACAAGCCCTCAGGTGATTCTGACTTGGGCTAAAATGTGATACGGTCATCCTATACTCTCAAACATACAGAATCTGCCTGAGGTTTGTAGTTCATTTTCCCCATCAGCACCGCCCTGCTCCTCCTGCCCTCCTGGCCCTGGGGCTGAGGTTGGGCACAAGATTTTCTAATGGGGACACTGTCAGTACTGAAGCCTGCTTCCTCTTCAACTCTCAACCTCCTCTTTCCAGGCCAAATGTCCTCCAAATTGATGATTTAGGTGTACCCTTTATTACCTAGGTCACAGGGGCCCTGCCTTTTGATTCTCAAAATATTTTAAGCAAAACCTTTTTCTTGCACTTGTCTCTGCTGTAAGTTGAAAAAACTTAACACTTTTAGTAAGGACCAAACTCTGACTGGATTCAGGCAGCTGGAAATTGATGAGGATTTTTAGGCTGCTTAATTTTAAAACGGTTTATGATGAGGATTTTTAGGCTGGTTACTTTTAAAACTGCAGATGAGAAGCAGTCTCCGAGGACTGGAATTTTGCTTGCCCTTTTGAGACATTTGCGTTTGTGAAGGAAGGGGGGATGACCTTGTAGGGACCTGAAATTGGCCACCCCAGGATATGTCTCTTTGGCATCAGGATTGTTTTGGGCTGATTGCTTTCGATAAACTGGGACAGGGAAGGAGGCTCTGGGGAATGGAACTTGCCCTTGTTGGGACACATTTACATTTGTAAGGTAAATCTCTATCTGTAAAAGGTGCCTCCCTCTCTGTACCAGGAAGAAGAGGAGAGATGACCTTGTCCCTAGAAGCTCTTAATGGGGAAGGCAAGAATTTAAGTTGGTTGCTGTCTGGCAATCTCATGTAACTGATTTAGGGTGGTGGCTTCTGACCTTTACTTAATCCGATTTGATTCTTGTCTAAAAGTCATGGGATCACCCAACGACCAGATCCCACCTGCACTGATACCATTTTAACTTTTTTTCATGTTCTTTCCTTTGTCTTGTAAAGAGATGACTCACATACCTATGCCTTAAATTTAGCCCTAACCCTCAACTCGGGGCAGCAGCAGGAGCTCTGCCTGCCCATGGGTCCTGTCCCCATGCCAGCGGGGGCAGCAGAAGCAGCAGCAGCAGAAGCTCCGACTGCCCATGGGTCCTGTCCCCATGCTATTCTATTCTCTAAATAAAAGAGCACTACTGCCAGATCTTGAGAGTCCAAGAAAGCTTTCTTTCGACTCCTCGGCTCACCGACCCCGCATCAGAAATGAGTTCTCAAAATAAAGTTTAAGAGGAGTGGTGGGGCCGACCCTGTGGCCAAGCGGTTAAGTCCGCAAGTTCCGCTCTGCTGGCCCAGGGTTTCGACGGTTCGGATCCTGGGCGCAGACATGGCACTGCTTGTCAGGCCATGTTGAGGCGGCGTCCCACATGACACAACTAGAAGGACATGCAATTAACACATACACCTAGGTACCCAGGGGATTTGGGGAGATAAAGTAGAAAAAAAAAAAGGTTGGCAACAGTTGTTAGCTCAGCTGCCAATCTTAACAACAAAAGAAAAAACAAAAAAGAGGGGAGGGAGAGATGAGAGGAGAAGAAGGGGTCTTTTTTTATTTTACTATATAATCTTTTTCCAGAGGTAGAAATTCTAAAATACTTTGGCTATTTCTTAAAGAGGGTTAAGAGTCACAAATTAGGAGAAATAGCTGGACCAAAAAGCACAGTATTAAATTATCAAATATGATGCTACCCTACAATTGCAGAGGTGACCAGCTGTCACTTGAATATGTCATGGAGCTTGGGACAGCGTTTTGCTTCCTAATTCAAAAAGTTCTTCACTTCTACTTTCAGATACATTCTTTTTAAAGAGAAAAAGAAACTTGTAATATGAATTTTCTTGTTTCAAAAGTAATATACAGATTTTACCTAGTAAAATATGGGATAAAAGGCACATTGACTCCATTTGCCTGACTGAAACATACTAATACAAATAACAATTAAACTCTCCCTCCCCCACCTTCAATGAAACCAGAAGAGGGCTACTTCCTTAAAACTCAATCTACAAGAAAATATCTGCTGGAAACAACGATTCTCAAACAAATCAAGGAAAGAAGTCCAGCCACTCCATTGGCTGGCTAATTTCTAAAGATCTCAAATAAACAAAATCTTAGATAATTTGATAACTCTTTCTAGGTTCTTCCATTCTCAGCTCCCTAAACATTTCAAATTTAAATAATTCCCAAAGGTGTCATTTTTAAAGGGATGTAGTTTTAGCGGAGATATCTTGAAGATTTGGAAAAAAACAGGTCTGTGCTGAGGGGAGCCAAAATTGATTTCTCGCTGTTCTCAGGTAATGAAGAAAAGTTGTGTTTTCTGACCTAAAACTAGAAGGCGTAAGTCCAAACTACAAACTTCTTTGATTTGGTTTTTAAAGAAGCAATATAACGATCTTCTTTCCCTACAGAAAATGTTTTAAAAAGTACAAAAGGCTTCCGTAGTTTGGTTCTATTCAGCTTAGATAAGCAGCCAAAAAGTTCTGAAGCCCAATCCAAAATTATTCTTAGTTTTACTTACCAAAAGATCAGATTAAATATCGCATAAGAATAGGCTTTCTTGGAAGATTTCTGCTTCAGAACTTCCTGCCTTTGGCATGAAACAAGGGCACCACAACGCTGTGAGAGTTGACTCAGGCTGGAGGGTGAGCAGTACCTAGAAGCCTGAGATCAAAAACGTTTGCATTGTCCTTCTGAATAACGCATAGGATTTGTTTTTGTCTATCTGAGACCAGCATACGATTTAAATACTATTTTGCCTCCTAATGATTTTAATGTAATAGTAACAAGAAAAATGTTTAACGGCTTAAAAATACTTTTACTCTCTGTTTGTCGAAATGTCGTTTTTCAAGAAGAAATCGTTTATCCTTGAGTGGAATACATACCCTTTAACCGCGTGATCACTACATTTCTTTTCGTGCTTCTGTGTGGTATAATTTTTGCACTTTAAATAGTACACTATTAAGACATGTGGAGGATATTTTTGACTGTATCATACCTATGGGGTATTTGGTTTTTAAACATAATATGATCTCTTAAAAGGTCTGGTATGGCAGAAACAAATTTAGAATAAAATTACTCTCTTAACCATATCCCTGAAATGGTTGGAATTCTAGCTGTGGATAAATCCCAATTCCTTTGGAGGTTCCTCTCCCCCTTGGGCCCGCCATCCTCAGTAATTAGGCTGCCAGCCTGCCAGCGCACCACTGCTGACAGTTCCTGCGTTGATTTACAGGGTTTGGAATTAAGGATTTTTTTCATGAGGGATGGTTGCCGAGCGTTTCCTAAGGCCTCCGAGTGCTACGAAGACTAGGCATTTTAAGTTTGGTGTTTACAAATTTTAAGCCATCCTAGATATTTGTATTCCTTTTTTCCATACTTTGAATCAACTATGTTGTAATTACTTGACTTAGATTTTTTTTCCTAAGTGAAATAAACCAGTCTGAAAAAGCCACATATTACGTGAGTCCAACTATCTGACATTCTGGAAAAGGCAAGACTGTAGAGACAGTACAATCATCAGTGGTTGCCAGAGGTTCACGGAGAAGGGGAAGGGATGAATATGTGAAGCAAAGGGGAGTTTTAGGGCAGTAAAACCATTCTGCATGACACTGTAATGGTAGATACATGACTTTAAGCATTTCACAAAAACCCATAGAACTTTACAGCACGAAGAGTCAACCTTAATGTATGCAAATTAAAAAATTATTTAGGAGGTTGACGGATTCCAGGAAGGAATGCAGATTGTAACAAGGGAATAAATCTGTATCCTGTATATCTGTAATATAAATGTATGAAACAACCTCACTGAAGGGCGTGGAGACAAAAGAGGCTGACCTAAAGGACTATGGAGATAAGCAGAGTCTGTCAGACTAAAGGTGAAAGGAACTGCGCGTAAGTCTGTACTCTAGCTGATTAAGTGGGTTCTCACGGGGGACAGGTAAGCAATGCTGCTGCTGATATTTATGTATTAGAATCGAGAAATTAAGAAAGTGGATGTCAGAGGATGGGGGTCAGATTTCTCACTATTGGAGTGGAATCTACAGGTAAACTGGGGAAGAGGCTAGAGTGGTCCACCTGTAACGGCTTAGAATTGCAATCAGCATGAACTCACGCTTAGCTTTGTATAGATAGAGATGGCTTCATACGGAAATATTTATAAAAATTTGTATATACAAGGGCTAGTATATATACACGTATTTCTTTGCTCTGTCAGCTGAGAGGGCCTAGAAGCAATATCCCAGTAGTGAAGAGCACACCTAGTGCCCAGATCTTGGTCTCTAACACCATTCCCCAATAAAAAGACCCAGGGCTCCTTGGAAAAATGGTTGATCCTAGGACTGGGAAAGGAAACATACAAGATGAACCTGGACCATCTTGTAGCGTCAAAAGGTAAGGACCTACTCAAAAACGAAACAAAATGCACTGATGGAGGTATGTCAAAGAAGGACAGAAGCCAACTGAAAGCGCTCCCAATGGCCAAAGCTGGACCAATCTGTGTAATAAAATCAATGAAGTAGTACCGGTTATAACCCAAAGTATGCAATAAATATCTAAGTCCATAATTATATACATAAATAATTGAATAAATTAATAAATGAGGGAGAAAAGACAGATCTCCTGTGCAGAAGATTTCCAAATAGTTTATGTAGATAGTGCACCCTCAGGTGGGGGGGGCATAAACTCCCCCCTCTTTAAATGTGGTCTGTGCATAGTGACTTCCTTTCATAGAGGGCAGTGTGAAAAGGGGATGGATGGGGAGAGGAATTTTACAGTGGGGAAACCTGACAAATGCTGCTTCAGCCAGGTGGCGAAGGGCAACATCAGCAGTCATACATCCTGTTGATGGTACTTACCTTTGACACGATGTGATGAAAATGACACTTAACCTTTGTGATCTTCCTCCCCAAAATCCAAAATCCCAGTCTTACCATGAGAAAATGTCAAAAAAATTCCAACAGAGGGACATCCTACAAACACCTGACTAGTACTCCTCAAAACTGTCAAGGTCATCAAAAATAAGGAAAGTCAGAGAAAACTATCACAGCTAAGGAGACATGGCAATTAAATGTTATGTGACGTCCTGGATGGGATCTTGGAATAGAAAGAGGACTTTAGGCAAAACTAAAGAAATCTGAAAAAACTATGTACTATATTTTAAAATAATGTGTCAGTATTGGTTTGTTAATTGTAGCAAATATGCCATACCAGTGAATGTAAGGGGAAACTGGGTGTGGGGTTATGGAAACTCTGTCCTATCTTCCAATTTCTCTGTAAATCGAAAAGTATTCTAAAAATGAAGTGTATTTAAAGAAATTACACAAATAGCACATGCTTGTATTAAAAAACACATTCAAGCAATTGAGAAGTATGGAAAGTATAAAATAAAAGCTTCTCAGCCCCTCTTCCAATTTTTATCACTAATAGTAATATTAACAATTTGGTTAATATCTTCTCTATTTTTCTAAAAATTTTCTGGTCTTATATAACTGTGTGTATTGATGTATCTATGTGTTGATTTTCTCAGAGAAATGGGATCATATAAGACCTATTTTCTAATTTGCTGTTCTCATCAGACACCATAACATGGACATCGTTCTATGAGGTATATGAACAGCTACTTCACTCTTTTAATGACAGCATGATATGCTTTATTATGGATGTGTTACGTACATGTTATCTCTAATTTTTAGCTGATAGGACTGATGACGCAATATACACATCCTTACCTAAATCTGCCACATCAGTCTGTTGTTAAAGGAAAGTTTAAAGAATTTAAAAATTCTCTCATTTCTTTGCACTATGATTTTGAGATTTCATGTCTTGATTAGGGAGATGATAGAAATAATTTTATTATACGATTTTCTGTTATTTATTACTTTTAATACTTGTGGTGAGATGTCTAATCTATCTGGAAACTATGCTTTGCAATTTCTTTTTCTCCTAAACAGAGAGATGTTTTAATAACATCATTTATTGACTAGTTCGTTTCCTCCTGGGATTTGAAATGTCACCTTTTTAATATGTTCAACTCTTTACAATCATGGAGTTGACTACTGTTGTGATTTTATTCTATTATTGTCTATTGCTGTAGCATCTGTTTTAATTAATGTGACCTTATCATGTGTTGTCATAGCTGGTAAGATGATTTTCTCCTTATTATTATTTTTTTAATCAAATTTCTTCCTTATTACTGTGAAAGATAAAATTAAAGATTAATTCTTCAAAAGATAATTTTCCAAGCTTCCTCCTTCTTCCTCCTGTTCCCCCTTTTCCACTTCCTTTCTCTTAATGTTTGTTGTTAAATTTTGCAGGGAAGTTTTTGTTGGGTTATTTGCTTTGTTTTTTAATTTTTGTGGCTGGCGTTTTGAACAGGATCTTTTTGTAAACACTTTTTTCAAATTGGCTATTGCTATGAAGCATTTCCAAAAGCTATTTATGTAATATTTATAACTGATAATCTTATGAAAAGCTGTTTTATTAGTTCTAGTTTGCTGTCATTCCTCTTGGATTTTCAACTTGGAAAATGATACTAAATTCAAATAAAGAAGATAATTAAATCTATCCACAGAGTTAATCTTATGGCAAGATGCCCATCAATAAGGATATCATCCCAACATCCACTTCATTTACATCTTTCTTTGGAGGTTGTTACTTTGACTTATTAATTGATTTATTTGAATGAAACATATTACATTAAAACAATAGTGTTCGTTTATGTTTATAACTATCATTAATTTTTTTCTGAAGATGGCATGAAGCCAGTTACTAGGCCAATGGGTAACTGTTTTATATGGAAACTACATTCTGATTGAATGTAAGTATTTACAAATGTTGGGCCAGAATTATGTAAATGATTTTAAACTTGTTCCATTCTGTCTTGAGACAAGAGTCTGGTTGTTACAGGAAAGCCTCGGTAAATCAAACTAATAGATTACCTGGCTTATAGTGTAAGCACATTGACAAATAAGATCTCATAATTAGGTTTTTAGTTTGATATTATCATTATCCATTCTTCACAACTGCCTAGCAATCAAGTTAAGATAGATACAAAGGCAACATCTCTTGGTACGCATATAATTCCTTAATTCATATAAATCTGGAATGGTTTTTTGCTTTATTCAGTTAAGACTTTAAAGCAATGAATCTACTTACATGTTTGAAAGCCAAATTGCTTTCGTCCTTCCTCTCCCAGCCTTGAAAAATGGGGTTTTCCTTGGGGGGGATGGTAGCATAGGGGCCTAAGCGGGAGAGAACTGAAGGCAAGACAAAAAGGAAACGATTGAAAAGGGACAAAATAGGAAGAGGGCTGGGAGCAAAGGGGCCTCAGGAGCTGCTCAGGAGGAGAGTCTTGGTAAGACATCAAAGGTTGGTCTCAATAAACAAGCATAGAGGGTGCAAATATATGGGTAGGTGCTCAGATAACAGCGGGCAACCTTTGATTCATGGAAGTTATGATTTAAATTGTAACGTAACATGTCTCACATTTACTACTAAATGATGCTGAAAGTCAGACACAACTACAGTTTCAGAAACCCTATTGCTGCCCATATTAATCAAGTCACACACAGAATTTTGCATGCCTCCCCTCCAAATAATCCTGCAATATTTCAAATAGAAACATTGCCTTGTATGCACCCACACTGATCCTCTGTCATCTCTCTATAGCCCAAAAACATTTCTGTTGATTCCTCTGGATAATTTAATAAGATTTTTAAAGATAATTTAATAAGATTTCTTAGTGTTAATATTTACATTAAAACACAAAGTGCCTATTAATCTGAAGACAGATGCTACTGATATTAATTGATATTTCTTCAAATGTATCTGGGAATATGCATATTGGATAAAATGTGGTTGTTCTAACAATTTTCCACCAACTGCATTATTGTTCTTAAGGCATTTTGATTTTAACAGTGAGGCCAAGATGGGTGTCAAGATTTGCTACAGAACTTTATCCAGAAAGCTTTGCTCCTGAGAACTGAGAAGAAAAAGTATAATAGGAATAGAAAGACTTTATAGTGAAAAACACTTGTCTAGACATCATTAGAAAGTGCCATTGGGATGTGGAAAGCAGTGCCATGACTGAAACTGGGCATTGGACTTCTTACTCACTGAGCAAGCAATCACTGAGTACTATGGATGCAAGAAACTGCCTTAGATACTAGCAAAATCGTGTAATTCTACTCATTTAGGAAATTATAGATTAATTGCTGTCTAGTGTCTCAAGTGTGTGCCCATGTATGTGTTTGTCTGCATGTGTGTTTCTCCATGGGAAAATTGACTTATAGGTGGTAGTGTCACATTAGTGTTCTTTTTCTAGCATGTTGTTATGGGAACATATACAAAGATTAGTGGTTAAGGGCGGGGAGGTCATCTATAAGCAAGACCTGTTGTTGTCAGGCACTGCTTCATAAAAGGTGGTCAAAAAGAGTCTGACTTGGAAGGACTGCTACCCAGAACCAAAATCACTGTGTGGATTGCTCAAGTGGTGAAGAGACAGATTCAATCCTATGCTCTGAGAGGCTGCCCAGTCCGGGAGAGCAGAGATAATAGCAGTTCTGACCTCAAGTCAGCATCCAGGTATTTGACCTGCAAGGTGCGTCAGAGGCGGTCAGCCTCAGGAGAGTGTCAGCAATTATGGGACCTCAGCTATGAAAAGGGGCTCAGGGTCAGAACTCCTATAGAATGGATGCTGGCCAGAGCTGGGCGGATTATTAAGCAAGAGATTCAGTCACAAGAAATGGGCAAAACTCAAATCTCAGAACCAGGACACAAGCACCGGACCACACTAGTGACATGATGTTGAATCCTTGAAAAATGGCTTTTTTCTGATTAAATACTCAGGGCCAGAACAGGCCTTAGAGCTTTGATGTGGTCTAAGCAGGCCGGATGGAGATTCAGCTGAGCAGGGCAGGAGGAATAGTCAGATCCGGGCAGGGCAAAAGTTTGAGTCGAAGGTCCTTGGTGGTTGTCCTCGTTTGTTTTACGTATCAATATATGATGGGTGGTGAATGCCATTTAGAGATGTGTGATTCAATTCCACATTCAATTTTCATTTTTTGGAACATATTTTATCAGGTTTGGCAATAAATTTAGGTTATCTTTATAATATGGATTGGAGAGGATTCTATTTTTTTATACGTTCGAGCAGTTCGGCAACGTTGAAATAATTTTAAAATTTGACATTTCTTTTTTTAGTGGCAGACTCTATCTTAATATTTTGCATGTATTGTATTTATCCCTCATTTCTAAGCAATTTGAGGAACTTTACAGAAGCTACTTTCTTATGCAGGAGGCATAAATTGGAAGATAGGAAACCAGAAAAACAAGGTCGAAGACTCGCCAGAAAGGAGTGAAGGAGTCAAGGCCAGAACAGTGTCTTGAGGGCTGGCCTATAAATACTCATGGGTTTTTCAGAGACATTGCTTAAAAGGCAAATATCCTGTCTTTTATTTTGATTTGACCTAAGCTCTCTTTATCTAAATTACACCATAAATGTAATTTATTTAGATTTATGTAAATAATATGATTTTTTTTGAGTAACAAAATATTTTCCATCCTCGAAAAGCAGGACTCTGGCAACCACAGTGACCTCGGCAGTAAGTGCAGTTGGAGGGGCTCAAGGAAGGTGCGAGGATGCCCAGTTCTGACATGCTTTGGGAGTCACGTCTCCTGCTTCTAATGGGATGACTTTGGCCAACTATGTACGTGGAAAAACAGGACAATGACAATAAGTTGCTCTTTTCCTGAAGTTTTAGCAATGGTTTCTTTCTATTTCTTACAGACATACGCATATGTACACAGAAATTTTCTATTGTTCAGATTCTAAAAGATGTATATGTATATTAACACAAAAGGTTTCATTTATTTTTTAATAAAACAATTTAATTCATGAAAATTTCTTATTGTTTGTTTAAAAAATGATCTCTACATAGGCTCCAAGACTGAACATGGAAAAATATAGTTAGTGTACTCTGGTTCAGTTTAGGTAGGAAAATCTAACCCTAATATTACTTAAAGAGAGAGTCTGGATTTATTCAACCTAATTCTGTGGCACAACTGTATTAAATTTTAAGCTTAATTTTTGTTGATAAAAAATTTAAAGCATACTTTAATTAGACAAAATGAAAATATTCTAAATATAAATAATGAGTTGATAGAGAAAATAAGATGGCTTTAACATTTCCTCTGTGTTTCTAACTTGTATGTTATCCATAATATTATGAGATTTCCTGTGTGAGAAAAGGCATAAAGCTATGGTCTTGGGGGCATGGGCCCAGACAGGATCTGCTGGCACGGCCAACTCAGGCACACAGTAAAACAAATCATTTGTTCTGTGCTTTAAGGCAGTTTCGATTTAGAAAGGCGTTGTATACATTGCTTACTTTGTCTTTATATTGCTCATATTGCCAAATCTCAGTTATGATTTCCTCGAGGAAGCCAGAAAAGTGAAATACACAATTTCAATGCATTTTCTAAACAAAATGTATAAACAGATTCTTGTATATTATATGTATTTTTTACTTGGGAAACAAAAGGCTGAAACCACTTAACAATCTGGATATGTCTGTTTCAATTCTTCAACCGTGAAGTCCACAATTTAGGATTTGCACAGATATTTTCTAAGCATGCATATTTTATTAATAGTACTCTCCAGCAAACCATTTTTAAAGCAGTCAGAAAATGTTTTTAAAAGGCCATACTTCTTTTGGATTTGAACAATGCTTGGCACGTGGACATTTGCCTTTAGCGGCGAACTTCTGAATGTGTTTTTCAGATTAATATAAGCTATGTGCTAAAATGTGATTTACGTTTACAAGCTAGGCTTAAGTTCAATTTGAATTCCACTAAAAAACTTATAGGTATACTCTTTTTGTATCTTCTGTATATAGTAAATTGAAAAACAATTATGAAAAACAATTAACAAAACAATTTTTAAAAACGATTAAAAAATAAAAGAATAATTTAAAAAATAATTGAAAGACAATTATGCTACTCTTTAGTAGAGTGGAAATTGTCGGCAGTTTTCTCAGCAACCACTGCCCCAGCCCTCCTTCCTAAGAACATCCTGGTTTTCACTGACGTGTCCGCCTCTCTGCTCTAAGGCAGTCCCGTTATCCTTGACGTGGGAACAGGTTTAGAAACCCAGGGCTAAACTCATGAGGCCGCAGAAATTATTTCACATAGGGTCCAATTTGGGCCCATGAGACGTGAGGAAAGATTGCTGAGATCTCTCGAGAAAGAAGTCTTTTCTCTTCTAAGTAGGTTGTGGCATATAAAGGTGAGGCCTGGAACTGCTATGTAGACTTTTAGCCACCAATTTGTAGATGCAGCCAACACATGGGGGCACAGCTAAAGGCGTAGCAGAGAAGTGGATGCTCACCACTGGATTAAGCCTAACTCTAAAATTCTTGATGTAAATTTCCGAATGGCTTAAGTCAGATCGTGTTTTCTCATGAAAAACATTCTAAACTGATATACTTGCAGAAATCACACATTTCAGATTTCAGCGTAGTTCTATTCCCAAGAAATTTGCTTACTTTTAGAGAAGGCAATTCATTGTGTCAAATGCAATATGATTTATTTTTAAACGTTTGAAGTGTTACTAGCTTTATAAATCATAAGAATCATTTGTCAGCCCGTCTGTTCTGATTTGGGGTTTGAAACGTATGGTCTGTAATTTTAGAGTTAGTCTTATCGGTATGGTTTTCTCAAAGTTTGGCAAGATACTTGAAGCACATCTTCAGAATATCATTAAAATGTTTTCCTCTCTAACTGTTTACGGCATCCTTGCTTCAGTCCACCAGGAAACACCTCCCTATATGCCTGCTCTCTGACCATTCTTCCATTCAGAATTCCATAACAGCAGCTACTAGTCAATAGTGAGCCATAGTAGAGCTCTTTTAACCCACATTTAGCCAACCCTTTTCATCCATTCAACATTCAATATTTATTATTATTTTTTAGCAGAGTTCCCAGTCTGTGCCAGCATGGTGCTAGGCACTGGCAATAGCTGTGTGGCGAACACAGCCCCCCACCTCTAAGGGCTTATCGACTTGTGGTTTAGACAGAAAAAGAAATGAGCAATTAATCCAAAGGGATAAGGATGCTATGGGGCTAAGTATAGAGTTTTACGAGAACACACGGTGAGTGGCATGCAATCCATACTTCAGTATTTAGAAAAGGAGACTCAAAAAGTGATCTCTAAGCTAAGACTGAAAGGCCACGTGAGAAATAGCCACTTTAACTGTGTGAAGTTCTCAGAGGAAGAAGGGTGGTTCTGGGTGGGGGAACACTACCCAGGCACAGAGAGGAGAGAGCACAGCATATCCTGGGCAGCTCAAGTAACTCAAGACGCTGGCTCATAGAGCATCTTCACGTGTCAGAGGCCAGATACGGAGAGTCCTGGAGGCTTGCTAATGAATTTGAACTTTGCTCCGAGAACAATGGGAAAATTTGGAAGAGAGAAACCTTTAAACAGGATGAGTGAGAAAACTGAGCATCTTTACCTTTCAGCACCATGACCCGCAGAGAGCTAGAGCAGAGGCAGGAAGACCCTAAGAAAACATTGGCGGTAATGTGAACAAGAAATGATGGTGGCCTGAGTACTTTTACGAAGAACAATTAACAGGATTTAGTGATTAACTGGGTGTTGTGGAAGGTTGGGATGTTAATTTAATTAACAGGCATCAGATCCCACAAGACTTACTTCTGTAAAAGTCCTTTTGACTTGAACAGAAGTTTTATTCATAAAGTTATCAAGATATCTGTAGTTGGCGAAAGGGAGCGTGCATAGAACTGCCAGATCCAGTAGAATAAGCTGACTCCATCTTCAGGGTGATTGAAGCTAAAGCACAAGCGGATTGATCAGAAGACACGCATGAAGTGTAGAGCCTCGTCCCCAGGGGCTTCTAATGAGCACAAGGTCATCAGTGCTCTTGAGCAGCCAGGACAGGAGTGACACTTGGCACAAATGCATATGGATTAGTAGCTATGCATGTGGTTTTGAACTTACAATGAGGTCATCATTGTTAGGAAGTTTTAAAGTAGTAGAAAACGAGAAAACATGTACTTCAACTTACAATTAAAGGCATTTGAATTAAGGTTGTTTAGGGTTACTTGTAATTTGAAGAAACTGTTAAGAGAAAAAGGGAAAACTAAAGACAGAGATATAAACTCAAAAGCAGTTTGCTCAAATGAACGAAGAATCAACAAAGGAAAAGGGAGAGGCCAACACATTCTTCTACTGAATTTCAGTTGCTTTTCCATGGCAATGTATCCTTTGTAGTAGTTTGCTTTTTCTTCAGTTTTTTTCTTCAGTATGTATTCTCCAAGTATGAAAAAGAAAAGAAGAAAAAAATTGCCTCCTTCAGGAAAACATTTCTGGTCACAACGTATTACTACTCAATCTCTTTATGAACTGCTAAAAACAAAACAAAACAATAAACGTGAACTTCTGTTATATCCACAAGGTACAAGCCCTTTTCCTTTCATGAGGAAATATTCTACACTTTACATATTGTTCTCTGTGATTTACAGTCTGAAAAGAAAAACAACAAAAGGTGATCCCTACAAAAATTTGACGCTCAAGCTAAAATTTATTTTATGTATTTTAGATTAGTTTAGTTTTTAACTTTTTTATTGTGAAATATAAACATACATACAGAAAAGAAACACAGAAAAAAAACATAAAGTTCAATGATTTATTACAAAGGGAACATCCTGTAATCATGGTCTAGGAAGAAACACAAAATTGCCAGGACCCAGAAGCACTCCCTGTGGACTCCCGTCACTATCCCTTCCTTCCTCCTCTCCCAAATTTCTGCTACTATAATTTTTATCATAATCATATTTATGCATATGCTCATAGTTATACTACGTCCATACGCACCCTTTAATACTATAATTTAGCACCATACTTTTGAAATTTATATAAATGGAATCATATAGTATGCATTATTTTAGTCTGGGGTCTTTCATTCCACATTATGTTTGCAAAATTCATCCATGGTGTTGTTTGCAGTTGTATATACATGCAATTTATGAGAATTGAATTGACATACCAGAATTTGTTTATCAATTCTACTTTTTTGTTGAAGAAGAAGATTAACCCTGAGCTAACAACCACTGCCAATCCTTCTCCTTTTGCTGAGGAAGACTGGCCCTGAGCTAACATCTGTGCCCGTCTTTCTCTACTTGATATGTAGGATGTCTGCCTCAGCATGGCTTGATAAGGGGTGCGTAGGTCTGCATCTGGGATCAGAACCTGTGAACCCTCGGCCACTGAAATGGAGTGTGAGAATTTAACTGTTATCCCACTGGGCCAGCCCCTGTCGATTCTACTTTTGATGAACTTTTGGGTTGTTTTCAGTTTGGGGTTATTATTAGAAACAATGCTACTATAACATTCTCGTGCATGTCTCTTGGTGCACGTGCACTCATTTCCATTGGAGATATATAGAGAGTGGAATAGTTGAGTCAGTAGATTAAGTGTAAGTTCAACTTTAGTGATTAATGCCAAACAGTTTTCCTGGGGGTTATACCAGTCTACTCTCCAGTCATCAGGTTGTGAGATTTCCATTTGCCCTTCCTCCTCACCAATACTTAGGACTGCCTGTTGTTTTCTCTCTAACAGCTGGTGTGGGCATGAGGTGGTTACTCTATTTGGTTTTATTTGCATTTTCATAATTACTAATGCAAATGAGTCCTTTTTCATATGCTTATTAACTGCTTTAGGTTTTCTCTTAAAGAGCCTATTCAAATCTCTTGTCCATTTTTCCACTGGGATGTCTTTTCCTTATTGATCTGTAGGCGTCTTCTTATAGATTTGCTATGTTAACCCTTCGTCATGTACATGTGTTACACATACTGTCTCTCAGTGTGTGGCTCCCCTCTTTACTCTCTTAATAATGTCTTTTGATAAAGAAAGATTGTTGGTTTTAATGTAGCCCAGTTTATCAATCTTTTACTTTATGGTTAGTGCATTTTCAGCCTTTTGAAAGTTTTTCCTTACTCTAAGATCATGAAGGTATTCTCTTAAAGTATCTTCTAGAATGTTTATTTTTATTTTTTGTGAGGAAGCTTGTCCCTGAGCTAATGTCTGTTGCCAATCATCCTCTTTTTGCTTGAGGAGGATTGTTGCCGAGCTAACATCTGTACCAGTTTTTCTCTATTTTATGTGGGATGCCACCACAGCATGGCTTGAGGAGCAGTGCTAGGTCTGTGCCTGGGAACCAAACCTGTGAAGCCTGAACTGCCAAAGTGGAGCATGTGAACTTAACCACGATGCCACCGGCCCCTAGAATGCTTATTATTATTTCCTTTTATATTTATATTATATATTATCTAAAATCTACCTTGAATTTATTTTTTGTGTATGTATGAAGTAGAAGACTACTTCCATTTTTTTAAGTTGATATCCAATAGTCCCAGCACATTTCACTCCCTGCTGCTCTACAGAGCTTTTCCGGAAATCAACAGTTTGTATATGTCTATGTCTGTTTGTGTGATTCCTGTTCTAATTCATTGTTCTAAAGTATCCATGCACCAATAACTCACTATTTTAATTATACATTATTATCATTGTTATATACAGTCAACATTCACTTAGATTTACCCACATATTGCCCTTTCTATTGCTTCCTGCATCCCAAACTGCCATTTGAACTTATTTTCCTTCTGCCTGATGATTATCTTTTAGTACAGATCCTCAGGAGAGGAATTCTCTCAATTTCTGTTTGTCTGGAAAATCTTTACTTCTTCATTCTTCTTCTTTTTTTTTTGGTTTGGTGATGAAGATTAGCCCTGAGCTAATATCTGTTGCCAATCTTTCTCTTTTTGCTTGAGGAAGATTGTCACTGGGCTAACATCTGTGCCAATCTTCCTCTATTTTATGTGGGATGCTGCCACAACATGGCTTGACAAGCGGTGCTAGGTCAATGCCCAGGATTCAAACCTGTGAACCCTGGGCTGCTAAAGTGGGGCACACAAACTTAACCACTATGCCACCAGGTCGGCGCCTACTTCTCTTTCATTCTTGAAGTATATTTTTGTTGGATATAAAATTCTAGGCAGCAGATATTATTCTCAGCCTCGTAAATATATTTTTCCACTCTTTTGTTTTTATTTTTTGTCTATTGAGAAGATGGTTGTCGTTGTTATTCCTGTGAAGAGAGTGTCTTATTTGTCTTGCTTTTTTGGGGGCAGGGGGTGTTCAAGGGGTTTGCTATGAAGCACCTAGGTATGAATTTCTTTTATCCTGCTTAGGGTTTGTAAGGATTCTTAAATCTGTAGTTTAATATCTTTCATTAATTTTGGAAAGTTATCAACAGCCATCTCTTCAAATATTTCTTCTGCTCACACATTCTCATTCCTCTACATCTGAAGTTTCAAATACTTATATATTAGAATTCTCACTAAATATTGTATCCGCTATTCTCTATTTTCCTTCTGTCTCATGCACGCATGGTCTGTACTTTATTCTAGATATTTTCTTTTTCTTATTTTATAGCTACTAATTCTGTCTTTAGCCTGGTCATATCTACTGTTGTGTCTATGTGTTTATTTCCTGTTATTTAAATTCAAAAATTCCATTTGGTTCATTCTTTAACTTTCAGTTCCAATTCTCAGTCTTGTGTGCTATTTTTTTTTTTAAAGATTTTATTTTATTTTTCCTTTTATCTCCCCAAAGCACACCGGTACACAGTTGTATATTTTCAGTTGTGGGTCCTTCTAGTTGTGGCATGTGGGATGCTGCCTCAGCATGGCCTGATGGGTGCCATGTCCGCGCCCAGGATTCCAACTGGCAAATCCCTGGGCTGCCAAAGCAGAGCGCTCGAATTTAACCACTCCGCCACTGGGCCGGCCCCTTGTCTGCTATTTCTCTGCACATAGAAAACGTAGTTATTTTATAGTATGTGTCTTCTATCTCCAGGTAGCACCAATATCTGGAGACGTTCTGGGTCTGTTTCTTGCTTTTGTTTTTGCTGATTTCCTTGAATGTGTCATTTTCTCCTAGTATAACTGGTTATTTTTCATTGTGTGCCAGAAATTGATTTTACAAAATTAAATACAGAAACAATCTGAGGTCTGAGGTGGTGTCATCTTTCTTCAGAGAAGATTTACATTTGTTTTTCCCAGGTGCTCAGGCAGTTCTGGCAATCTGGGTTTCACTGATTCCAACTTTAAGGATTTCAAGACTTACACTACATTTCAGCCACTTTGGAGCTCTGTTTACTTCTAGCTCACCCTTAAGGTACAGCCAAACAAATGCAAGGAGAATCAGCAGGACCTCACCTTTTTGACAAGCTCTGACCCCAGTTCCTGATCCCTGATTCTGCTAGTTGCTCAAAGTACAGCTCAGCCTCACAGCTGCCATATCCAGAATCAGGAAATGTTTCCCGGGAGAAAATAGCCTCAAATCTCAGACTCACCTTTCCAGTCTCCCATGCTTTCCACATTCCATCCCAATAATTCCTCACCATCTTGGTAGATTTCCCTTTCTTTTAAGCATATCCCTAAAAACACTTTGTCCAATTTCCTAGTTTTCTTTATGTTGGAGGGCTGGCAAGAATTACCTCTGTTTGGAGCAGATTGTTTTTACTAGGTTTTACTAAGTGCTTCATCTTCTCAAGAAAAACAAATATATTGGGACAAAATTATGAGAACTTAATAACTTAACTCAAAGCTGGGAAAGTGGTGTAGACGTTTTTGGGAGAGACTATGAATTTTTCATTCTGATCTGATCATATTATTCACTGAATTCTTTTCTTTGTTGTGCTAAAGCTGCTAACAAAATATAGCTGGAAACTCTGCAATGGGAAGTCACTGCTAGCTGAAGGAATAAGAGCTTGGAAGGTGTGCTTTCAACTGGCAACAGAGGGAAAGAAAGTGTTGGATTGTAGCTAATGTGCCTTTAGGATCCTAAATGGAGCCAGAATTTTAAATGCACAATTTGGTTTACATGGGAAGGGAAACATAAATGGTATCTGGTAGGCTATGTTTTTCTGACTACAAATTCCAAGGCTTTATTAATTGTGGGCCAGATGTAAGAGAAGAGAGGAAGAGAGAATATTTTCCAGAAACAGAGCAAGGCAGGAAAATCACAGTAGTCTAATGGAGTCCTTCAGTATGTGATTTAAAGTTGATATGAGCTATGCTGTATTTGAATAACAAAACAGCTTTCATTTTTCTCCCTGGCTATAGGCCAGAACTGCAAAATGGAAACAGAATTTTAAACTATTTTAGAACTTGCTAACTAAATTCTCAATTGTTTCACATTAGCACTGTCGTCAGCTTTCTCTGTTCTTATCTTGTGATATGATTTAATTAGATCGAGGGACAAGTTATGATGACTGGGCCCATTTGCTTTTCACTTTTAGAACCAAAGCAGCAGAGAAAGAGCTGAAGCTTCAGGAGAAGCATTAGAAAACCACTGACTGGCAATCTTTCCTACTTTGTTATCTTGGAGCCTTTGTAAGAATCTTTAAAAAATCTACATGTAAGGGATTAAAGTGACTAAAGTGATAAAAAGGAGAAAAACGTGTGGTTGGCAGCAAGTGTTGCATATTTTATAGAAAGGAAACTGGGTATTGTTATAGTTTGAGAGCAGCCAACCTTAGGCTACCAGGCTCTGTCCAAAATTTTGTACCCAGGGCTTTGGCTTCTATCAGTATGGAGACCAGACACTGTGAAGGGCCCTCCTAGGAAAAAAAAAAATCTGCATGAAACATATTTTAATTGGATTTCTGAGCTTGCAGGAAGTAAAGGAAAGATCTAAGAAGCTGCCACCTGGAAACAAAAATACAAAAATATGTACTGAAAATAGAATCATAAACTCAAAAGTGACTTTGCCTTAAAGGTGCATGCCTACATTAATGCTACAACTGGGAAACTTTGTCTTGGGCTTAATCTAGGCTCTTCATTCTGATCAAAAGGTATTTACCTATCTCTGTTCTAATACTACAATGTGTTAATTAATTTAGTTTTATAATAAATCTTGATATTTGGAAGGAATATCTCTCCCCTCATTCTTTTTGTTTAGTTTCTTCTATGTCTTTGCTCTTCCTGGATATTTGACCGTCCATATAAATTTTAGAATTATATGTCAAATCATTGGAAAAAACCATTTAGGGTTTTTAAATTGAATTTAGAATTTTGTTGGAGATAATTTATATCTTTATGATTTTCAGCCCTCCTAACCTTAAATATGAGATACATTTTTAAGTATTTAGGTCTTATTTATTGTCTTTCAAAAAGTTTCAACGTTTTCTCCATATGTGTCCTGTGCATCTTTTTGTTAGGTTTGTATATTTGTCTATTTTTCCTCTTGTTTCAACTATAAATGGTAACTTCTTATAGATTATGTTCTATGATATTATTTTCTAGCAAATAATAACACAATCCTCTTTGTATACTGATCTTGTATCTAGTCACCTTGCTGTAGTCTGTTACTATTCTGTTATTTTAACATACACTCCCTGTTTTCTAGGTAGACAATCATGTCATATGCAAATAATAAAAATATTTTCTTTCTTTCAGATACTTAGAACCTTAAACTTGGCCACATGACTTGTTTTAGCCATTGAGATGTTTTTGAACATGATAGGAACAGAGGCTTAAAATATGGATGCACAGTTGGGCTGGTCTTCTCAACTCCTATCTTTAATCCTGAGAAGACCATTTGAATAACCATTTTTCCAAAGAACATGAAAGACATGAGTTGCAGATCTGGATTCAACCCACAACTTGGAGCAAACCTAGCCAAGCCCAGACTATATCATCCAAACCTTGGCAAAGTGAGAAATAAATGTTTACTGTGACTCGTCACTGAGATTGTGTGGTTGTTGTGGCACCAGCAGGCTGATACAACATTGCGCCCTTAGTCATGGGAGAGTGAGCCCATGTCAATGAATGTTTCCAATTAACCTTACAGTCTACTTCCCTTTATATTCTGCCCCTTCCATGCCTATACCCTTAAAAACCACTCTCATACATAGTCTCTTGGTTCCTGCCCTTGTAACTTTTCCAGGTTTAGCAATTTTTTTATGTGTAAGCTATTTTCTCTCAAAGCAAGGACTGTATTTCCCCATTTAGCCTATGCTGAGACTTGCCTCTATTGTTTGGCCTATAAACAATAAGTGATGCAGGGGTAGATCTTGAGGAAGATAGGTATCATCTTGCAAGGCACCTGCCTCAGGTAAGACTTTTGCAGGAAAGGGAAGGTTGCTCTCCTTTAGCATAGGGGAAGCGACTTCTGCCGATCAGTACATTCAGGGATTCCAGGTGTTCAAGATTCTCAGGTTCATCCACCCAAATGTCCCCATCACAGGTCTCTGAGTCCCACTCTTTTCCTATTCCGGACTTTGACAGAGGAGAACTGTCAAGGCTCTGCTTTAAGTCTCCTTTGTAGTTTTGCCGTGCTTATCATTAAGATATGAATCGAAGTACAAGAAGTGTCTGACATCAGTGCTTCCTATGAACTAGGCCCTGATTAATTTTATTACATGCTTTCATGTAATCCTTTCAGTATGTCTGCAGCCTGGATTACTTTTATCCTCATTTTTAAAATGAGAGAAGTAAAATTTACAGAGATGAAATGACTTGTACAAAATCAGTCAATAGATGGCAGAACCACAACCTCAACAATCAGGTCTGTTTGACTTCAAAGCCCACACAATGATATGTGGTATGACCATGGACATGAAAATGAATGGAGTGCAGAAAGAGTTTCTCTTTTACAAAGATTATTAAAAACCAAAAATAATTTAAATTAATTTTTTAAAATTATAGATGTTTTGAGAAAAAAAAGCCACCATTAGAAGCTGCCGAGGTTCAAAGAAACAGACATTATGAAAAACATAAGACAGGTAGACAGGATTGTCATGCCCATGGTAGGAAAAAAATTAAGATTACTGAGCATCCAGTAAATTCCACACACTATTCTATTAAGTTCCAGACACTAGATTCATTTGCATCTGCTTATTTACTCTTGCCAATGCTCTATTGTTCTAGGCATTTCCCAGACCCAGTAAGTGAGAAAGTCATGATTTGAGCTCAGCTCTGACTTCAATGCCTGTGTCCTCTCTACTAGATCATGCTAATCAAAGTGTGGTCCACGGGCCAGCACCACCAGCATCGCCTGACAAGTCGTTAGAGATGCAGCTTTTAGGCCCAACCTAGACCTTCTGAATCAGAATCTGCCTTTTAATAAGCTCTCCAGGTGAGTCTTGTGTACATTGAAGTTGGAGAAACACTGCATCATTGCGTATAATCTTCTCAGCACATGTGTACTGGCAGAACTTAGACAAGTTCAACAACGGACCCTCAGGAAATTGGTCTTAAAAGAAGCTTGATAAATAGCAATAGCTTAAATCTCTCAGTGGCCTTAAAACAAGATCCAAATGGGGCTTAGCTTTATGGAAATTCTGGCTAATTTTGTGTCTACCTCTTTCCATCATCCATACCAGAAAACTTCAAGTTATTTGAATAAGTTATAGTGAAGGATATTTATTAAGAACCCCCTGTGTGCTGAACATACCTTTAGGCAAGACTGAAAAATAAGATGTGTTTCACATCCTTAAGGTGCTTTTAATATAAATGGACAAAAACAAAACAAAACAGATGAAACCAAAAGAAAAGAACATGGAAAAAAAAACAACAAAGAAGCACATAGAGAAGGATCTAGAATAGAGGTAGCCATATGACAGGTATGTGTTTTATGGTAGTCACTAGCGGTATCAGTGACCAGAGCTACTCAAGGTTAGATCATAAGTCTTCCTGCAAAGGTGATTCTAGTCAGTGTTTTGAGGGAAGAAGAACTGTGATTGATAAGGTAGCAAACACCAAGGCATTTCATTAAGTGGAAACAGCAAAAATATTTGCTTGGAGATGAGGCCAAGAAAACCATGATTCACATATAGAACTGAAGATATTTATCCAGAGAACAAAGAATGACTTGAGGTCAGACTCAGTTGAGTGCCCATGTTTGTCTGAGTGCGTCAAGCATAGTAAAAGAAAGTACAGATAGTGAGGAAGGAAAGGAAAGGAAGAAAGAAGAATGCTATATGCTTATGTTTGGTTTGAGTTCTCCAGAGAAACAGAACCAATAGGATGTATACCTATCTATCTAGAGAGATTTATTGTAAAGAATTGGCTCATGCAATTATGGGGTTGGCAAGTCCTGAATTTGTAGGGCAGGCCAGCAGACCAGAAATTATGGCAAGAGCTGATGTTGCAGTCTTGAGCACAAAGGCAGTCTGGAGGCAGAATTCTTTCCTCTTCTGGGAATCTCAGTCTTTTTTCTTAAGGCCTTCAAATGATTGGATGAAGCCCACCCACTCTATGAAGGGTAAATACTTTACTCAAAGTCTACTGATTTAAATGTTAATTTCATATTAAAAAAACCCTTCACAAAAACATCTAGACTGGTGTTTGACCAAACAACTGGGTACCATAATATAGTCAAGCTGACACATAAAATTAACCATCCCAGCATATGTGGAGGCACTAAAATTGTCTAAGGTGTCCTTTCAGAGCCGGTGGAATAGGATGATTATAACCAATGTTGCTGCTAATATCTACAGTGCAGAGTGGGGTTAATGAGGTCGAATGGATTATTGATATAATTAGGAAATGTTTTTTAACTACCTTTTGACTGTTAGGTTGATGTTAACAGATATTCAGTGTCAATGTCACGGAAGTTGACATGACATCCCCTATGTTATTCAGCAAAATTAGAGTTCTTTATTCAGTTCTGGACACGATGATTTGATCAAAGCAGAGTTCATCCAGAGTAGAATGTCCAGAATAGTCTACTCTTGAAATAAGAAGATTTAGGAGGACTCAGTAGTTGATTGTTAAGATGACACAAGAGGAAGTTAAACTTAGTCTATGTGGCTCCAGAGTACTGATTAGGACTGATTAGGTAGAAGTGCATCAGGCAGGTAGAACTTGGCAGACAGAACTTCATAGAGCCGAGCCAGCGATCCAGAAAAGCATCCCTGGAAGCATTGGGTTGAACCTGGCCCACACGCTCCCCGAGGCAGCAGGGACGAGATTCCCGGGTGGGTTTCGGGTTGTCCACGCTGCCTCGAAGATGCTGTGATTCAAGGGCAGTTCTGTTGCTTAGTCATTTTGCTGCCAGTTCCTCAGCTAAATAAATATTTGAGCACGAACTAAGTAAAAAGGAGCCAAAAAAACTTTGGGGGCGTTTATCTGCTCCTTTGATCCTTGTGTTTGCTTTTAGATTGGCAGTTAAGGAAGTAAGTGGAGTGGTGGGCCCACGGGCAATTTTCATTTTTTTATGCTTTTCTGTATTTTCCAAATTTTCTGCAATGAATGTGTATTAACGTTATTTTTAACAAAGCAAAGGGAGTGGGTGCAAGGCTACAGTCTACTTTACGTTCACCACAAATGAGCCCGTGTATAGAAGCCTTTCCGGCCCTCAGAATAGTGCCGGGGTCTGTGAGACAGCAGCTGGGACACGAGACGAGCCAGAACTTTGCTTAACCTCTTATTTTTTTAAAAAAGTCTCATCGTGGTTTTGACCAGTATTTTTTAGCATCCAGCTATTCCAGGCCCCCTATTTTCTAGCAGATTCATAACACCAAAATTAACATGTGATTTTTGCTTTCCTTTCTTAAGTTGGAAATGTCCAAAACTCTATGTCCCAGGGTGGGTCAAGGAGGGAAAACCTAGAGGGTGGTAGAGACTCAGTTCAGTGCTCCCTCTTCTGTGATGTGACAGGAAGTCAAGGCCGAGGAGGGTTGAGCCCGTGCAGACGTCAGCAAGGTGTAGGGGTGTGGCGTTCAGCTGAGTGGAAAGCTTCTAGGGGGAAGCAGATCTCCCACTCCTGTGCGTTCGCTCCCAGTTGGAAAGGTCACCAACCGGATATCAGAGCACAATTTGTGGAAGCGAGCAGGCTAGACTCCTGCTATTTGAGCTCTGCGAACTCTTCCTCTAAGGATGGGCATCACGCGTCTCGGTTAGCTACTGTGTCCCTTTTGAAAGAGACCCTGCTGGAGATACAATGACAAAGGCACTTGAAGACTAGTCTCTGGTAGAATTTCCTGCTCACTACATGTTCATAAACGCCAAGAAAGACCCACAGTGACAGATCCCATCAGGACTTGAGAGAGCTGTTGGCACTGGGATTCTGAAACTCTTCCCAGGAACAAGAAGGTTTTACTCTAAAAGTCAGCTGTGACTTTTCAAGCTCTCTGGCTCAGCATCAAATGAAATGATATAACAATTGGCCAATAAGCTCAATCTTATTCTTTTGATCCACCAGAAAAAGCCAAGCTAAAGTTTATTTCATTTATCATTTATGTAAGATATTAAGTATGTATTCAAACTTTGAAAAACTATTTTAAGACTTTCCTTAATTATGAAGATGAAGAGACATTAAAGGAATAAATCGGACTGGAAAATTCTATAGTATTGCTAAGATCAGGGCTGAAGGGAGCAATTTCAGGACTTTATTTGGTGTCAGGATGGACTGATCGCTTTCATGCTGAGGCTGAGACCTCTAAGCCAACCAGAGGATGAGCTCTAAGGGACGAAGGTAGAGCAGGGAGAAGAAGTAATTGTGACTCTCCCTCTGTCTCACTTCTGATGTGGCTTGAGACCAGAACCTGCGAAGCTGTCCGCATTTGTCAAGATGTTATTGCTTTTGTTGCCTAGTTTTCTGTTGATGGTTCTTAAAATATAGATCTCTCCAACTAGACAAAATTGTTGTGAGGATTAAATTTGTTACTATAGGTAAATTGCTGACATGGCCTGACATTTAATCAATGTTCAATAAAGACTCAGCTAGTCACTGTCTCGGTCCAATGACCAGTGCCCCTCCAGTCTTTCTCCGTATCTGCATTACTTGCAGCTTTGTTTATTACCCTGGATGTTTGCATTTCAGCCTGGAGGAAAAGGGAGCAGGAGGAGAAAGCAGAGAAGAAAAAGGAGGGTAAGGATTAGCCATAAAAACAGGATTTGCTTTGTGGAGTGTGATGACTGCTTGTAAAATGCATTTTTGATTGGCAGGTGAAAGAAACAGATTAAGCACCGTATGAGCTGCTATAGAGGCACCAGGGAACATCTCTACAGACCTGCAGCAAGTATATTGAGTTTTTGCATAAGTGAAAATTCCCGTGAAAACCTAATAAATGCAGCAACAGGAAAGAGTGGGAAACTCTTTCATATATTCCTGGCCTGCTGCTTGTGACATAGAGCCCGTTATCCTGCAAGTCTGCAAGGTATGTGCACATTGTGCGTTTGAGTGGCTATCTCAATCTACCCAGTCTACTGACATTAATGTGGTTTTTGTTTCCCTCTGCCTTTGATTTGGTATTCAGAATATCAGCAATAATTTTAAACTAATTTTTGACTTATTTAAAAGACTACGGAGTACAGGGGGCTTGTGTCTGAAATACTGACGTTTATACACCGTCTAGTTACACTATCCTCTTTCTTTGTAAGGGGAGAGACATCTGAAGAGCTAATACAAATGCAGGGGATTAATTTGCTCTGCTTGTTTCAGATCCTTGTAATAAGTTATTCATCTGAAACTCCATTTATGGATCTGCAGAATTTTATTCTAAAATGCATTGCTCCATTTTTAAAACTGAGACTTCTCTTTTTTCTTTAAAATTCTTATTTGATTATTTACAAATTACTAAAGTACTGTATGCCTGTATTATCAGCTAAAGTAAAGTAAAATAACCCCTTCTTTCTCCTTTGCATTCTTCTCTTCCACCTGCCTCCCAACTCAGTTATGCAAGAGTGGAAGCCTGGTGCACACCTCTCCACATCCTTCTTGCTCATGCACACCACACACTATGTTTGTGTAAACAACACACTGTGTACATATGTATGTGGACAGTATACTGTGTACAGATACACAGTATGTTTGTTTTTACTTGTGAAATAGAATCATACATAGTACATTGAACTTACTTTTTTCACTTGACAATGTGAGGCAAAATATTTTCTGACCTAGTAGTCTGGGTGAAACAATCGTCAACACTTCAAAAATTCAGAGTTCAAATAATATTAGTAAGTAGCTGTCTACATTTTTCTTTAGCTAATGTACCTGTTTAGAGAGGAACCACTCTGCTAGTTGCTGTGAGAAACAAAGAACTACAAGGTCCTCGCTTTAAAGCATTTACAAGCTCGAAGTAGAGAGAAGACTAAAATCAATGCAACAGTTAGAAAGCCTATTAAGTGGTAAACAGGATGGTAGGACAAAACAGGGAGAGGAATTCGGAGAAGAACTGTCAGGATTACCACCCATAGTCAACATTTCTTTTACTCATAACTGAAAATAATTCTTAACTGATTTGTTCTTAAATGAGCAAAAACATACGTATAATAATAGTCTTTAGAGTGTTGTTATCAGCAACTTAAATGTACATCAAGAGAAGGCTGGTTAAATAGCTTATGATCCATTCATACAATGGACTACAGTGTGGCTCTGAAAACGAACGATAGACACTGTACATGTCGCGATGGGACAATCACCAAGACACAGTAAGCGCAAAAAGCAAGAGGCAGGGTAATATATTACAGTTCAATCCCTCAAATTGAAAAGTGGCGAATGTTGACGAAAACAAAAGATTAAAATTAAAAATGTACTACAGTGTTCAAAATTTAGAAGACTAAACAAGTATAAATGAAACTTAAATGATTAAATTTTAAATGTTTTTTGCGAATGTAGCATTTACTTCTAAGATTACTAAAGCTTAAAATTGCACCAAGACTTTTGGGGCAATGCATAGTGTGCTTTAGTATTTTAAGAAACAAGAAGATAGATAGGTAGAGAGGTAAATAGATGTAGATACACATACATACATACACACATACATACATAAATCTTCACACGTGGACGGGCTTATGTATGTGTATAAGCTACCTCATACATAGTGACAACCTAAACCGGTTGTCCCAGAGTGGGAGCAGGGCAGATTATGGGACTGAGGTAAAGGGGATGCGTAAACTTTTCAGTAAATACCCTATTTCGGTGTTTGAATTTTTTTACCTTGCATTTAAAATACCATAGAACTGCTATGATATTTTGTAAAAGAAGAAGAAGAAGAAAAATGCTGTGTGAAGAAATGATTTGAGAGGAACTTTTGCGTACAAGACAGAGGCCCTTTAATACGGTTTCACCCAGCACCAGCATGTCAAAAATGCGAAGTACTCGCTTGTGAGATGGGAACACCAACGAGCTACACCAAATGCCCTCTCAGCTAAAAGGGTCTGCCTTGGAGGAAGAGATCTGCCGTCCTGGCAGGAAGAAGGAGGCGAGCGGAGGGCTCTGTCTCCCAGAAGGAGAATAAAAGAAGTCCAGTTATCATCTCAGAGGGATATACTCATTCTGGGATAGCTCTAACTTTCCACGTTTGCTGCTATTGTATTCCCTCCTTTCCCCCCAGTCATAGGCAGCAAACCAGGTGAAGAGAAAATGGCTTGCCCTCGGGGGCCACATGGAAGGAGACCTTGCCTGCTCTGGAGCACGTCTTAGGTGAGAGTGGTGATGGTGGAGCACACACAAGGAGACGATGGGTGGAGTTGGAGAAAAGCAGAGCAAGTTGGGGTCCTGGGGCTTGTTAAAGGAGGAAAACAAAGGCCCTGGGACAGAGAAGTGGTCCGTGGGTTGCATTGTCTCATGTTTGCCCTCTATCCATGAGGCCTGGGTGATAAATCTTTAGGTTTTAGACCTGTCAGGCTTCTGCTCTTTGGCCTCCTTTTGTGGGTAAGAATCGCCACGGCGTGAGTTGTTTTCTGCAGGAATCACTCTCTACTCAATCCCCCCGCTCCAGTCAAGTTCTTCCTCCCCGCGAAGCATTATAGACTAACCAGAGCGCCCCCGGGGCTCTCTGCACCACGCTTGGGAGAAACTCTGGCTCAAATGATGCATGACTAGGAAATAAAATACAGTATATCAAATAGTTGTCCTCACTTATCATATCCAAATTGTGACAGTTACAAGGAAAAAATACAGAAACCCCAGTAACACAATATACTCCCCTTCAATATTACATCATCTTTCACTAAAGGCAGCCACATTTTTGTGATGTATGGGATGTATCTTAGTTAAGTGGGTTCTTTGCCCTTGGGTTTTGAGCTGTGGCATGCCGTGGTTGAAAAATGAAAGTGTAATAGGCATGTCATTGTACCTAGAAATGTGTAACACCTTTTCTCATATTTTGTGGGGGCAATTGCCGTACAATTTTCTTTCCTGCTGGTCAAGAGAAAAGTCATTTCTATAAAAACTGTGAAATTGTTTAGTACAATTGTCCTAGGCCATTTGGTAAATAATAATCTGATTTTTAGAGAGTCTGAATCTCCCAACATTTTTGTTCTATTGCATCTGATTTTGACTAGAACATGAATGGAATTATTTGTTAAATTGGTCTTTTTTCGTTGGTAGCAGCAATGAAACATTAAATATTCTAGTGAAACATATCAGATATTCACACTGCAACTCACAAATGGACAAATTAATTTCCAAGAATGTAGTTTATTTTTGATGATAGACATGTGTGTATTTGGAGGAAGAAGGTAAATGTGAATTTGTGAGTTCATAATGGGAACGAGAATTATTCTTTTGCTGGCAGGTAAACAACATAAGTATCTAAGATCTTGTGAATATGCTGCTGTGGAATGAATTGTGTCCTCCCAAAATTCATATTTTGAAGCCCTAACCCTCAACGTGACTGCATTTGGAGATGGGGCCTGTAGGCTGATAATTAGGACTAAAAGAGGTCATAAGCACGTGGTCCTGATACGATAGGATTCATATGCTTATAAGAAGAGCCATTGGAGATCTCACTCTTTCTCTTTCTCTCCCTCTTTCCACCAGAGCACAGAGGAAAGGCCAGTGTACGCACAGCTGTCTACATGCCAGGAAGAGAGCTCTCCCCAGAATCAGGCCCCTTCTGAACCTTAATCTGGGACTTGTAGCTTCCAGAACTGTGAGAATACATGTCTGATGTTTAAGCCCCCCAGTCTGTGATATTTTGTTACGGCAGCCTGAGCAGACTAATACATAGGCCAAATCAGTGTTCTGGGGACCAAGAGAATCCTATATAGCATCTAACTTTAGAGGCCCCCTAAAATTTTGTGCATTTTAAACATTTTGACAAGAAATATTTTCACCATTTAGTTTTTATTTTAAAAATTTCCTTCTTAAAATTTCAAAGTGTTTAAATATAGTATCTTCTAGACAATCGCGAGGACTAGTAAATTCTACATAATTTGTCACATCTCTTAGCTTTTTATCAGGAAAGAGAGATCCTTAGAGAGCTATAACAGAGTGTTGCAAAGGTCAGAGGTGAATCTAGTGTGGAATAATTTTAGTAATGCCTTGGCTGTATCTTTGTGGGGTAACCAAACTAAAGAGCCTGAGTGTCATGTTTCCCGTCTTTGAGCATTTAATGCGAGGAGATGAGCCATTGAGAGCTGCAAGAATAGATGCAACCATTCCAAACCCTTAACTGCATGATTTATTTCTAGAACTTTAATAATGCTCTTCATTCTTAATGCAATTGATTTAGTTTTATTTTTGAGCCATTTCTCCCCTCTAGATTTCCTAAGTGTAGTAGGGCGTGTCCATCTCTATCTCTGTCTCAGCTTCTACTTCGAGCCCTCAGTCTTCATCCACCTCTACTTCTCTGCCTGCATCACATGGACTGTTCCTTACATGAATTTTCCTGGGAGATTCTAGTGCCTAGTTTTTAAAAAACCACAACCTCTCTTCCCTGCAGTGCCCCACTGACTCTGTTTTCTACTTGACCTACGGGAAATCGAAATCTTGAAAATAAAATGCAGATCAGTGACTTGCTGATTATTCCAAAAAATGAGACAAAGGAATAAAGAAGGAATATCAAAGGAATAAAGAGGTTGACCAATATTGTCTCAGAATGTTCTTTTACAGCTGAGCAGTTTGCAGTTGGGACTATCATTTGACTCTGAAACCCCTCATATCTCCATTAAACATTAGCTCCACTTTCCAGTTGAGGTTTATGCCAATGCATTGCTGGTTTGAACATGCATCAATGTCTCTAGACTCGTGCTGGACGCAGCAAAGATCTGGAATCCTTCTCTCTTTTTTGAGGGAAGCGGAGGGCTCCTCATGCACTCGCTGTGACCAATCAAGTTTTGCTTGATGCCAAGAAATTAAACACAGTAAGGCCAGACCCTGTCAGCAACGAGCTGATTGCTTTAAATAAGGGAGATTTCCTGAATGTTTAAATTGAAACTTCGACTTTGATTAAAGCAAAGAGAAGTACCAGGATGGCTTCCTAACTATTTAGTTCCTAAAATTCCTGTGAGGTCTGGAGATGACAAATTCAATTCTGATGTGCTGTGTTTTACACTCTGCAGGCTGTAGTAAAAGGGAAAACTAATCAAGCTTGGGTTTCCCATGGGCTGAGCTTTAAGATGTTTTCCTATTTAAAGCCATGGAAATATGTTAAAACCCACATAGGCAGGATGAAGTTTATACAAGGCAAAATCTATGTGACCATGTTTTTGCACAGTGTGCATATTTTGACTTTTCATTATTTTTGGTTTGCTTAATCTTTCACTCTGTTTAAAATTATATTCCTACCACATTTTTATTATAAAGATGGGAAAGAATAGTTTAAATACATATATACAAAAATATATAGTACATATTGCAAAATGATTTTGTTGTCAAGTAGAACACATTAGCTTAAATTTAAAACTTGTATTAAAAAGAAAAAATAGAAAACTGATGAATGACAGACATATAAATATGTGGCTATATATCCAGGCACGCCAAGATAAAAATTAAAAATCTGTTTTTAGAGTCAGTGCCATTAACCTGTAGTTAAAATATTAATTACTATATAAAAATCATCAAATGAGAAGAAACAGGAAAGGAAAATCAATGGATCCATATGTCATCCAAACAAACTAGATGTTTTATATATAAACAAAGGATTGAATTTTACATAAACCATTGTTTGTAAACAAGTCATAATTAAAGGTAGTACTTTCACTAGAAGAAGGAGCAAGGGATTTCCATTTGTGTCTCTACTCCATTTTAAGCTGGTCATTTGGCCAGTTTCTCATCAAGTCTTATGTCTATGAAACTATAGACAAAACTCTAAGGAAGTTAAAAATGTTATATGTATATGTGTGTACATACACTCTATCTATCTATCCATCTATCTATCTTTCTATCATTTTTGGAAAGTAGTTTTTAGAATATTAAAGCAGAATGACTATCCACATTAAAATTTTATGCCATGGCAAAATGGAAATTTCTTCATAAATATACATAGCAAAAGTTATTAATTTTTGACTCTTTTTCTCAAATTTAACTCACAAGTAAGCACAATCATAAAAAGATTGTCATTTCAGTCCTTAGAATGTGACACACGTAATTTTATGTTTTGGCAGGGAGTGCAGTAGTCAACTGTTGGAGGAGTATTAACTCTTTCAGGCCATTTAACTCAGCAGTTTACTCTTGTCTTCCGAGAGAGCGTAGCCAAAATATACGTTCACTACCAGCACCTGTGGCTTCTATGATGGCTATGTTAGATGACAGGATGGACGTACTAGACAATGAGCGCCAACTTATACATTTAAATAACCAATCTTGGTGTTCTTCCTTTTTGTATGTTAGTTTTGGAAGAAGTGAGACAAAATCAAAATTGAAATCCCTAGACACTTAATGGAAGTGACAGAATCAAGCAGTTGTTAGCCTCTGTATGGACAAAGCTGACTGAAAGGGAACTTGACACGGGCTACTTTTTCCACAGGCCCTTTGACAATTCAAAGCTTCTTTGCTCAGTTTAACAAGTGATTAGTCTTTTAAAACTTCACCATATTTTCACCAGTAATTCACAGAATATAGGAAATCTTATTTCAAAATTTTATAGATGAAGAAATCGAGACCCAGAGATGTGAAATGAATTTTGGTCCTGCAGCTAGTCAGTGGCGGGCCAGGAACAGTCCTTGAAACCAGTTCTCAGCTTTCTTCACTGATGTCCATCTCTGTCCACTGCCTTCCTTTCAATAATCGCTTAGCATTTGTCATTAAAACCATGTAGCACAAGATAAAATAGCATCCTAGAACATGAAAATTATGATGGAAAATTCTTTTGGAAGAGGTTTTATTTTTCATACAAAAGGCTTTATCAACAGCCTACATAAAGGGTGGATGCACATTTACTACAGAGTTGCCTGGATAATCATTTTACATTTTTCTTAAAAATACAAAAGTCTTTAAACAAACAAAAATAAAATTTCAATAATAGAAAAATATCATTTTGACAAACCTTTCCACTATAGTTAAGTATAAACTTGGCTCTTGTGGTCTCTGAGGAATTCATACTTGTGTTAGAAGGGAAGTTAAGGACGTATTTATGTGAATACAAAATTAGCTGTTTCAGAAACAAATGAACTCTTCTTTTCGAAATGAGAATGTTTGAACACACGATTATAGATCTGGCTGGTTTTGATCTTTGGAAGTCCATGGTGAATTGCACTGCACGTTCCCCTCCTGCCAAACACCACCAGGACCTGCTGTTATTGCTGATGACCAGTTTGGCTTGACCACCACCATATAAACATTGGTTTGAAGTTCCTTCTTTTCTTTATGGACATGTTCATGTGGATTGATAGGAGTGACCACATTTCACCCAGAGAACCAGTTGGCGGAACTTTTGGGTTTTGTGCAGTGGCAAATATTATCTGGAGTTGAAAAATACTTCTACAAGTCATATCAGATTATTAGGTAACTGGTGGGAAAATTCTGTTGAATGTTATTTAATTACTTGCCAAAGTTTAATTGAAGTTTTTGACCAGAACATAGTATAATACAAGACTTAAATCAGATTGTCTTATCCATTATCTCAAAAAGTGGGTTTTTGACTTTGTTTTACTTTTTGAAGCTTATTTAAATGATATAAAATTACTCATTATCAATTGGTTCTTTGACCCAGAAGATGAAAACTCATAGTCTTCTGTAGTTTTATTTAGCATCTCTTGCTGTGTTAAGAATTCCGTAGATCTGTGTTGTCCAATAAGACAGCCCCTAGTCATAGGTGACTGGTGAATACTTGGAATGTGGCCAGTTCAAATTGAGCTATGTTGTGAGTGAAAAAGACACACTGGACTTCAAAGACCTTCAGGATCCTGAAGGATGCATGGGCATCACAGAGAACTCAGTGGGCACTCGATCCGTACTCAAGAGTGGAGTTTTCTCTTCTTAACCGGTTCTGTTATCAACAGAAGAATCATGGAGTTAATTCGGAAGCCAACATTGGTGGTTGTTTAGTTAATCTTACCTTTTAAAAAATTTTTCTTAATCCATGAGAATTTATTTTTGGTCAAATTAGATAACTGTTTCTCTCCATTTTTTCCAAGGACAAAATTGGCAAAACATACCACTGTAGGTCATAATAGATTCTCCTATTCTTGTCAAAATTAGGATCTTCATTGCCTCACTTGAAGTGGCTGAGAAAGGCAAGTGTAAGGATTATTTAGCTGCAGTCTAGCTGCTCCATACATAGCTTATTTTTTTCACAAGGTGGAGAAACAAAATCACTGTATGCTAGTCTCTTATTAGTGGGAAATACAAACAAATCAAGATAAACCTAGAACCAAACAACAAGTGTCCCCTCCTTTGGCCATCCCTTTGAACTTGTTGGTCCTAAAAAAAGAAAACAACCATATAATTGAGTATGAATGAGATGTATGATATTATGGGGTCATGAACAGTATCTTGTTCATCTTTATCTTCCCACTACCCCAAGTACCACACCAACTATACATTAAGAGTTCAGGAAACTTTTGTTGATTGGAACCAAGTCATTCAGAAATATCAATTATTTTAATGAAAAAGATGTTTCAGGGAGATTACTTGTCATAGGATAAAGGAAAGGAACTAAAAGAGAACAGGCCCCAAAACGTGAACCTGCTCCTGAAGTGTCTCTTTTAACTTTCATGGGCGTAATGTGTTAATTTAAGCAACTTAATTTTGGAGAGAAGAAGGAGGTTTCTATGCTCTTTGAAGCCCTGTTGCTCTCACCAGAACGCCAGAGCTCTGTCAGTCAATAGCACATACAAAACTGATCAAGTATATTACTTGACATAGAGGTTACTCTGCCATTACTAACTAGCTGGAGTCTGCCGGAGCATTTTTTATGGAAGCGTGTGCTGCCAAAAAAGAAGTGTCTCTTGATTGATTGCCACAGCTGACCCAAACGCTCAAGGATCACTGTGTAATAACCCCTTTATCATATATTAACCACAAAAGCCAAGTCCAAACAGCAGTAAGGGTCTTGTTCAAACCCACAAAATCTCAGAAAGGCAGAGCCTGAGAGGATTTTCACCCTTTCTGCAACCCAATGACATCCCACAGCTCCGTGTGAGACTGGGTGTCTGATTTGCAATCCTTGAGAACACATACAGTGAAAAACCTTTTGAATTGAAGGTTGACCCAGAATCCCAATATTTCCTTCTTTTCCTCTGGTTTCTCCTATTTTTAAGATCCATTTTATCTTAAAGATGTGAAGTATAATCATAATATTTTAAGCCATAAAAATGAATATGTATATAGATTACTGGGAATGTAAGCCAGACCAACAATATTTCATGAAAGTGGCTTATATCATTTCATTTCCTCTTTTATTTTGGTAAATGCCAATTTGAAAAGGGAGGAAGAGAAGAATGAGAGTGAAAATCTCCATGCTTTTGAAGCACACAAGAGTCTGCAAGATTGACTGCTCAAGTCAATATGGTCTGCCATGTATGATTCTAATTTCCTGTGTGGTCTAAACTATAAGCTGCACTAAAAGAGGCTAAGGAATCTCAGGAGGGTTTAAGTCAGCAGGATGTCAAATTTGGTCCCTGTCTGTTTGGGAGAGAAGGGACTGGTAATTGGGTCCTCAGTTAGTAGGGACATTAATAGATTTGAGATATTAAAATATATGTATTTATATAATATGTAATAAATAAATATTATACATCATAATCAATATATTTATAATAGAATTATTTAAATAATTATGATTTATAACAAGATAAATATATAATATTTATATATATATACATGATGACTAAACTGGCTTCTGAATCTATGTTCTGTTTAGTAATAAAGTGTGAAGATGGTACATTTAGTGCTGGTGTAAGAATTGTCAGGTAGAAGCTAGGTATATGTTTGTATTAGGACAGATGAGTAAGTCATAGAAACCTCTAGACACTGTTTTTCTCTCCTCTGTCTGCTATTAAGTGTTGTTTCTTGTCTCTTGGTAGGAAAATCATCTTTCCGGAGGTGAGGGCAAGGTCAGTGGCTCTGTGAGAAAAAGACAGTCACAGTGCGGGGTAGTTTCAGCGTATTAGGAAAGGCTCTTCAGTTTGCCCAAATTCTTTTCTTATTTGCCGACTAGTGACTGAAATGTGACCACCACTGCTTCATTTCTGCGGCTAAGGGCTTTCCTTCCTTTCGAACTATAACTACTGTCCTCACCTGCAGCATGGGGAGTGGGGCGGGAATGGGTGGAAATTGCCTTAGTTATTTACACCTTAGGCTTGAATTCTAAGGGCAGGTATTCATCGTGTGGAAGTGGGAGAGAGAGAAAGGTCCCAGCACCTGGGAAGTCACTAGAAAGATGTAGTCATGGAAAAGAGATTGACTGCTCCCAGGAAGCTGAGTAAGGTTGAACCTAAGGAAGGGTGTCTACCAAGATCTCTTTATAGGCAGGGTGATGGAGTTAAATACAACCACGAGAGCTGATCCCTAGGGAGATAATGCAAATAAATTATTCTTGGAAGGCATCACATTTGAAGAAGAACACAAAGAGATCCAAGCTCCAGCCTGAGGGGTGGGGGAGGAACGTGAGGAAGGGGGAAGGGGAGAGGGAGAGAGCACCACAGCCTAGAGCAATTTGAGAACAGCAGAATTAGACAACGAATATATACAGAGAAATTCTGAATGCATGCACTGGACTTATGTGTTCAGGTCTCCTTGAGGGTAAAGCCTATATTTTGGCCTTAATTTTTATTTCAAAAGGATGAAGAAGTGTTCGCAACCAGCTATGTTTGGCATCACAGCCTCACTGTGTCATTGAGGGCACCAAGTAGTGATTATGTACCCAAATACCACCAAAAACTGTCATTATCTTCCACCCCCTCTAGCCAAGGAGCCAATGTTTCAACATATTTACATACTAAATAAACCTTTTTTTTAGAAAGTAATAATTAGTCTATCCATTTTAGAAGATTAATTAAAGACATTTATAGCTATTTCTTAGGGCTAGTCCCTTAAAAGGAATGTCTGCCAGCTGTTAGATGATTCTTGTATTTAGAGGACTCCAGCTGGAGTGCTTGGTCATTTATGCAATTAAGCAGCAATTTGTTGGCTGTCCTATAGGGAGTCTCTTTTCCTCCTCTCCATTACCTCCATTCCTCTCCTGGTCACCAGTGGACTACAGATGGCCAGTTATGTGGCCCTCGTCTCTGCTGACTTGCTCCTTTGTCGTGGTCACTTATTTCCAGAGAGTCTCATGTCTTGACAAGGCCTGGCCCCGACTCAGGGGTCAGAGAAATAGCCTCATACCTGGTTGTTTTGGTTCAATGAAATCCTATTCTTAATTTGCCACATGATACCCAATGCTCAACCTCCGTAATTGCTTAAGTATACTCAGTCAGGTTTAACAAGAAGCTGACCATGTGATCTCAAAATCTTTCTTGAAGTTCAGCTAGATCGTGGGAAAATGCAAAAGACGCTTCACAATCTATTCTATTAGAAGTTAAAAGGAAGAACACTGGATTTTGTTTGGCAAATAATCTCTTGGTAAGATTTGCTTCATTGCCAATTTTTCTCTGAACAATCAAGCACTTCATTTCTAATGATTGATTCAGATGAACTCTCTGGAATAAATGTTAATTAGATGAGCAATAATTACCAGTTTCTCACCCATTATATTTCTTAAAAACAGACCCTCCACTGTCTTGCCTAGCAAGACTGTAAACAATAAGATTTCAAACGTTGATCTCTTACAGTATTTACTATCTATACACAAACTTTAGCTCTTGATTGTACCATTTTATATTATTTTCTTATTAGTTCATGTGTGTATGCCTTGTGTTCCCAGTTGCGATTACAAATCATTGCAGGCAGCGTCCCATCTTTTATTTCTTTTTCTTTTCTTAATACCCAAAGAAACTCAACATAGTGCTAAGGGCGGCAGTAAGCCCTGACACATGCTCGTCCAATGAAATTGAATGGCTCCTTCCATTTTCCTACCTGAAACTGCCCCCCAATGAACAGGTCTCGCTGTGGTACGTGACGTCTTTGTTGCCATTTTGAAATGTTGGTCTTCCTACTTATCCATCAAGATCAACTTACCAATCACCTCCTCTGGGAAGCGTCCTCTCACCACTCCCCAGACGATGAACCACCCCCTCTCTGTGCCCAACTGCACTTTGTGCTTTGTGTGTGCTTTGATTATTATGAATGTTACCTTCTTGGTAACTCCCTTATCGTTTGTTTAAATGTTTTCCCTATTGGAATGTGAACCTTTTGTGAAGAAGGTCTCTACTTTTAGCCTTTCATTTGGCTTGGCATATTGTAGGCTGAATAATATCCTGAATTGGTGAATAAATGTGAATCATTAAGTCTGTGCCATCTTTAATAAACTGCTGCTTATGACAATTGATCTGCTTTTGGTGAAAATTCCAGTAGACTTTAAAGGAAATTCCATATGTTGTTTGATAGCTGAAGGTCTGTGTTGAACTTTTTAGTATTTATTTTATGTCGTGTCTTGGCACTGGTGTCTGTCCACATATACTATTTTTTCTAACATCCCCATGAAACTTGAGTTCCTCAAATTTCCCCTGCCTTCGCCTTCCAGTTCCTGCTTTCTTCACTTGCCCTTTGGGTTTAAACATTCTCTTTGTGCATTTCTACACTTGATACGTTGTGAGAGACTATTTATTTCAAATTCCACTTTACTTTCTGTGCCACCTAGAAGAAACAGGAGAGACCTCTCAAGTGGAGAAGACACTTTGGAACTCTGGAAGGTGTATGAGCTTCTCAACTCTCTGGTCTGTTTGGAAGAGAAGGTTTCTGCTGTGAACAAAGGAAAATATGAGTAAAAACAGAACTTAGAAACAAATGAAGTAGGGGTCATACTCCGTGTGTCAAAAAATTACCTCCCCCTCCAAAATTGTCCTCAGCAGGGCTCCTTTTATGGCTATTTCATGGAGGCCAACTGATATATATATAATTAAATTCCCCAAAAATATCTTCACTGAAAAGGAGACTTTTCAGTCATGAAATGTAATAAGATTTAGTTCCACAGTGGTATCTGTAGCCCAGAAAAGCTGTGCAATGTTCTGGATTTTTCACAAGTTGCCTTTCTTAAAATAGGTGGACACCTATGTATTATGGGCCAACATCATGCCTGTGAAAAGGACACTGCTCCTATCTCTACCCGCTATGAGCTGCTCTGCTTCCTTGAGGATGGATACAATAAACAAATGGTAAGCAATAGGATATACTGGAGTATATGAGGAAGCCATTTGGTGTAAAGCTGATTTGGCCTAACACTATTTTTCCCAAAAGGGCCTGACTTGGCTATTGAGCATGCATTGTATATCCGCTTTAAGCATTCTCTATGTCCCAAAGACAAGAACAAATGCCCTTAAGATAAACGTGCAAATTCCCCTACATTGGCATTTCCTTAAGGACAGGCAGCTCTCTAGGCTAGGAACTGATTGCTACACTCACCTATGACAACCCAGCTCAAGACAACAGACCTGCTTCCTGCTGTGCCCATCAAGAGAGCAGACCTACTATCTGCTGTGTCCATCAATTGCTGTGTTCATCGATTGCTGTGCCAACAGGACAATCTTGTGACTGTTGTAAACAGGACATTCCAATCATATGTGATATGTGCTCTTTGACTGTATAAAACCACCCTGTACACTCCACCTCTTTGGAGTGCCCCATCTGCTGTGGAAGGGCTCTCCCAGGCTGCAGGATCCTCAAATCTGGCTCATAATAAACTCACCCCAATTTAGATTTATAGATTGATTATGAATTATTTGTGTTGACAGATATGAGGTAGAAACTTACATTATTCTTAATGGAGTTGAAAATGAGGATGACAGGAAGGATGGAAAGCTTCTCCATGTCGGGGAGAAGGAAGAGATGATAAAACCTTATGTAGACTTGTGACTTTCTGTGCGAGGTCCACTGTTGTATTTGAGGCTTTGTATTATTTGCTTTCTTTAATTTTTTTTCCAAGTTTCAAGGAGACGTCTCTTGAGATTCCAGTTTTTAGATATTTCTTTTTATTTCCTCTCATCTGCGCTACTCTTGGGGCAAGACACATTCTTCTTCAGCCTGAACAGCCATTTGGCACACTCTTGGGGACACCAAGCTACCGCATATGATTTTATACTTTTGTCCTGTCTGGACTTACACATCCCTCCCAGATCAGGTGTATGTACCTTGGGGCCCGCTGTGGGCTTTGGCAGGACCAGATGGGTGGAGTTTGCCAACCAGCAGTGGTTTTCTCTGCACCCTGCTGGGCAGGGCGCCTGAATGACGCCATCATCAAGGGGCAGGCCAGAGAAGCAGGGCTGAAGTGGCAGCAGACCCCAGGGCTCACTCTGTCCCAAACGCTGCTGTCTTTTTTTTTTAAGCAAGCATTGAAAACTCCCTCCACTCACAATCACATAGTTTTCTAGTGACTCTAAAACCAAGAAAAATAAGATAGTGGAGAAAAACCAGTGTCTTCTGAAGGTAAACGAGACTGATGTAGATTAAACAGACATTATGTTTTCCATTTCCTTAGTCATCTGTGAAGTTGCTGTATAAGTCTGGTGGGGACAGAGACTTCCAGGAAGGAGGGTCACGTGATCAGTAGCTAGAAGCCTGACACCACTTGGAAGAGGAGGGAAATCGCAGTCCCTTGGGGATGCAGGGAGGACCTTTGTTTCCGGAAGATGCAGGAGAGAGGAGGCAGGGGGTACAGAGGCCAGTCCTGGGAGAGTCCTCGGTCTCCGTCCTCAGTTTGGCCCCTGAGCTGAGGGCGCTGAGGACCTGCTGAACAGCCGCAGATGGAAGGAGGCACGTCGAGGCAGAAGGACTGAGAGCTCAGAGGGAGCCGCCAAGCTGACCTCCGCCTGGTCTACTCAGCTGTGTGAACTTGAACAAAAAACTGTTTGCATCTTGAGTTTGCTGATCCGACAAAGGAATATAACAGTCGCGGTGAGGATTAAATAAACGCGCCCAGGACAGCACCCTGGCCAGAACATGACACCCTAACAGGCGAGGCCAATCAGTGTTTGTCCAAAACAAACGCGCACAAATGGTGCTTACTCTCCCTCACCCTAGGAATCCAGGCAGTGTAGTCGGGGCGGGGCACGGCTGGCTAGTTTGTCCCACATGAGTCAGGCAAATGCAGGCCGAGGGGTAGTGCACTTACCCCCCAACGAGTCCGGAAAGCAGAGAGAACTTTCACTATGCGCAGAAAGGAAAACACCAGAAGCTTACATTGGAAAACAGAACGGCAGATTTTTAAATTCTCTTTTGTTTCCCCTAATTTTCTGAAGACTCTGGACAAAATGTTCTAAGCAGGCCGGCCAGCTGGCTCCTTTGTTTCAGGATCTCAGTGTCTAACACTTTCATATTCCCCTCCTCTGGCCTTATAGCTGGCACTTGAAAATGGCGTGGAAGCAGAACGTGAGGATCACTAGTACCTGCCAATAGCAGGTATAGAAACTCCTGTGCTTAAAGACTTGGTTAGGGATACGACGTCCTGTTTTTAGTCAAAATTTTTGAAAGAAATTAGCAGACTACACACTGAAAATAGAGATGCTCGAGAGGACTAGACAAATAAGTTAATAAAGTAAAAAAACACAACCTAGGACTTGGAGGAGCTGACTTCCAGCTTGAGTTCTGCCAGTGTTACACTAAGTGACCTTGCATTCCTCAGGTCATCTCTGACCCTCAGCTTCCTCATCTGTAAAATGGCAGAGTTGATCTAGATGGCCAAAATCACTTTTAGGTCTAACTGTGTATCATTGTGAACATTAATTCATATTTCTAGGCTCAATATAGCATCTATCACTCTGACCGCAAGGCCTGTCTCTCTTCCTAGCTTCTGATCAATCACCAGATTCCGTCCCACATTTCTGTTAAGAATCTGAGCTTCAGAATAAGAGAAACTTTGATGCAAATCCCAGCTCAGTCGTGCATTAGCAGAGGGAAGTTCTTTAACTTTCTCTACACTTCGGTTTCTTCATTTAGATGTTGGGGCAACAATAGTATTTATATCACAGGACTGTGGCGTGGATTGAATGAGATAATGCACGTAAGTGCTCGGCGCAACGCCTAATGTGTAATAAATCTGTGTAGCTGTATTATAAGTCTCCCTTCCAAGTAGCTCTTGAATTTGACGCTTCCTTTTCACATGGAATACTGAAACCAAATTGTTTTCTCCAGCTCTAGCCTAACTCTTTGCCCTGGCAGAGAGAGAATCTTTGAAAAACACATGGCATTACAGCAACAATCATACAATTTGTACGGGGGTCCACAGAAGTGGAAGCTGGGGATGCCTAGAAAAGCCAGGACTGATTTGACAAATCTGAGACCAAATTTCTTGTGGTCTTGTTTAAAAGTGACAAAGGTAAAGGTCTTCTTGAACCTTCCAGGCCGTTTCGACTCATCAGACCCAAGGCGAGTTGAAGGGAGGTGGGGGCAGTGTTAGGAGCCCTTAACAAGGGTGCTCTGGACCCAGCATCTATGACTCCCCTCGTGCTTTTTGAAACCTTCCCAAGATTGGCTTTGATTTGGGGCAGATCCTTGTCTGTCCCCTGAGCACCGGCGTGGGTGATTGATCTCTGAGTGAACATCGGATTTTGGTCAGATGGGGAACGGACTTGGGTAAAGGATGAACTCTCTAAATCAAACCAGGCCACGTCCTGACATTTTCAGCTGTAATTCGGAGCACAGCGCACCCTGCCCAGGCACATCACTGGAACTTCACCTGCCGCATCTTTACTGAGATGGGGGAGAAACAGCCAGAAAAGCCTGGGCTTAGACTTCAGCATCAACAAGTTCTGTGAAGCAGAAGACCTTCCTGCTATGAGTCCTGTGTAGCACAATAAAATTCACCAGACTTCTCATTTGGGAGATGAGTCGCTCCTGCCTGAAAAATATGATTGATGGCTCTCCCGCCAAAATAAATAAATACATAAATACATAAACAAACAAATAAAAGTTGAGCTTCCATAGCTGACCTGCTAACACTGTGGTTCACCGTGAAAAAAGTGAGCAGGGCACGGCTGTCTCAGAAGACAGGGAGCCACGAGGGTCCGTGCGACCACTGGGAGAACAGTGGGCTTTTAAACCCCCTTTCAATTTCAGGCCAGTGGCAGCCACAGGGCCCAGGAGTGGGGAAGGGCGAAGGGGCCTGTCCAAGGCTGATGGGGAGTCACATTACAGGGCCAGAGGGACGGCAAAGGGAACATTTGGCTCTCATTACAGAACAAAGGGACAGGGTGCTGGAAAACAGAGGGAATCTGGCTCAGAGGCAGCGAACCCTCCCACAGGTGCTGTAGTCAATTTGCCCATCTCCACTGTGGAGGCAGCCTCCCCGAGCTGTCTCCACACCGTCCACGTTTGCCAACAATAACATTTTACCAGGAACACAGCTTGTCAAAACCAGCAGTTTAGCTGGAGCGCAGCCGTGATGAAAATAGTGTTTTCTCAGGGGCGAAGCTCACTGCTCTTGAGAAGTCAGAGCTGTTAGCATGTGATTTTCATGAAATCTCCTCCCTATTAAAAATCTTTACATAGTATTTTTTTTTTCAAAACTCCTTCTATCATAAATTGTTTACTTTCTCTTGGAGGAGGTTGGCGAGGAGAAGACAGAAAGTCTGTGATTCTTATGAAGAATAGACATTATTGATCATAATTCAAGAACTAAACGACATTTTTCTTCATTCTGACAGAGTTGCGCATAATTCAACTGAGAGAGCACTAGTTTTTTTCTCTTCAATTTTTTGTTTCCAATCAATTCCTCCTTGTTGCTTTTTTTTCCAACCCACCTTCTGATGAAGCACTATTTTGATCATCTATATTGTTTCGCAAGACAGTGATTGGTCAAAGTTCTTGGTGGCTCCCCTGACTTCTGGTTATTTCTCTTTCCTTCTTTTTCTCCTTCCTTGTCTTTTCAAATCATCTCCAGGCCTTAGGAGGCAGAGGAATTGGCTCAGATGCCACTCTCCCGCAGCTCACCGACTTACTTGAAACTTGTAACTGAATTTAAGTCACTAACAACGAAGCCCCAGAATTGTAGGAGGAGGGTACGTTTCATCTGAAACAATATAAAGTATACAATGAGAGAAAGGCAGGCCTCAGGTAATTGCAGGGGTCCTGTTATGTGGTGGTTGTGATGAAAATAGGCTTAGTGACTTTAACAGCTGGCAATTTATTAGCAAACCTGGTTCTACTAAAAAAAATATGGAAAATCAGAATTGATGTAGAGTGTTAATCACAAATCCTTTATATTAGCAAGACTTCTGTATTGTGTTAACTTTTACTATTGTGGGGAGCAGACATCCGTTGGAGCAAAAGGCTGGGTAAATGAACTTCCTCTGTCAAACATCACTCCGGAGGGATCCAGGCCATGTCTGTCTGTGTCATTCAGCCTAGACAACAAATAATTTTCCTTTATGCGAATTGGTAAACCCAAGGGGAAGAGTCTTCAGTCTCAGCGAGTGTCAGTTGTGGGAATCCCTATTGAGGGTCAAGGTGGGAGTTGTCATTCTCAGTCCACATTTGTGGTGGCTCTTTGTCTAGGCACATTGTCCTGAAAAGTCGCTTTCCCTTTGGCTGAGCTTTGACACACAGTAATTGAAAACAACACGTTTTCTGCTGCCAACTGGAGACACCAGAGCAATCCCTCTCTCTTTCTACTTCAGATTTAACAATGTGGCGGCGGATGAGATGGGAGACATGCTCTCAGTATTCAAAATGAGAAACACCAGAACACAACCGTTATTTTATGAAAGAGGCTGGAAAATGGTTAGTAAAGAAATCACAGATGTGTTTTACAGACAAGGGGAGGCGAGGGGAGTGCTACATTCTGAAAATAGCATGACAAGCACGATCTAGTCCTAATTTTGCTCAACATATTACTTTTTCAGTTTCCCAAACATGATTTGGGAGGTTTATTTTCACGTTCAAGAGTACCAGTGTGTGTGTGTGCGTGCGCATGTGTGGATGTGTGTGTTTTGATCTTCTAGGGAGACAGAATAGCATTTCAGAGAATATTGACCTTAGTTATCTGCCTGTAGCCACACCAAAAAAAGAAAGTTTGATGAAACATGGAGATAAGTACCCTCTCAAATTAGAAATTACATTTTTGAACTGTTCCCCAAGGAAAACTCAAAAACATGAATATATTTTAAATGATGGACCACTCAAAATGGACCTTTTGTTTTCTAAAAAATCTACAATCATAAATTGCTCACTTTTGCCTTAATTTTGACTCTATAAGAAGGTAAAGTTTTTTGAGCATAGAGACTGTGCCATGTTTTCCAGGGCCATGCACACAGAAGGTATTCAATGAATGTCTGACTAACGAATTAAAGACATTAAAGGGTATGCAATTTTATAGATGAGAAGATTCATCTATCGATTCCTCTGCCTGGATAAAATTTTAATAAAATCTTTCATTAAACTTTATTTCTTTGATTAAGCTTTTACATACATTTTAGTGACTATTTTTCAGATAGTTTACTTATATGTCTAAATGACACAGCTGGTTATTACAGTAATATAGGTACATGCTAATGTTTAAATCTCTGAAGTGGTCGCGGTTGGTCGTCATCCACAGCAAGTGCTAGCTAAGGAGAGCTGGTCTGTGCTCTGCCAGCCCCAACAGTCTTGGAGGAGAGGGGAGCACAGGAGCCACAGGGACGAGAACACTCTCTCTGGGTCTTTCTTTGCCTCGGGCAAAGAGTTTAAACATATATCTCAAGGTGGTACTAAACTTTTGCAAGAATGTATGTTTTGGTTCATTTCTGTGTGAGCATCCTTTTTATGGGACTTAATTTTAAAAGTCTAGATATCATAATTCCTCATCTATTACAGATAGTCAGTTTAGAGCATTAGATTAATTATAGTCAATCATCTACTCTCATTGATCATCTATTAGAAGAATGTTATCTACGTCTTCTAGGGAGGAATAATTTGCTTTTATTTTTAACCTACAAGTGCATACATAATCCTTACTTTATGCCAGGCATTATTTTAAACACTTTGCATATCTTAAAGTATTTAATCCTCATAACCCTACACAGTGGGCTCTTGGATTTTCATGCCTATTTGGTAGATACGAAAACCAAGGCCCGGAGAAGCTGAGTAAATTGCCATAGCCAAACAGGTAGTAAGTGGGGAAGCTTTGATCTTGTGCAGGCTGACAGAATTCTTGCCCTACTTCCTCTAGAATACACCATCCAATAGAAGTATAATGTCAGCCGAATATGTAATTTTATGTTTCCTAGTAGCCACGCTAAAAAAGTTAAAAAAAAAAATTAACTTAAATAATATCTTATATGATGCAACAGCTAAAACGAAATATAGAACTTATTAAAACAATATAGTTGTGTTTAACAGAACTATGTTTTACACCGCTTCTGCTTTAAAATTTAAATTAATTTAAACTGGATAAGATAAAAAATTCAGTTCCTGCGTAGCACTAGCCAAATTTCAAGTGGTCATTAGCTACATGTAGCTTGTGGCTACCATGTTGGACAGCACAGCAATGAAGAGTGAGCTTTCCATAGATATATATTTCTGGGAAATAACTCCAGAGAATAAAATTAAGGAGAATTAAACACATGAAATTTTGTTTTCCCTATTACTCCCGGCACATTTCCATGGCAGAAGGAAAAATAAACATTGGCTCTATTCTTCTGATTTACCAGAGGGCTGAACACCATTGGTTGGCATGGGAATATCCTCTGATGGGACTTTCCAATGGGTTTGTGTTCTTAAAGGGGCCATCTCCAACACTGCTCAGACTATAGCTTAATGGGGGGGACGGAGGGGGTCCACGTGCCTTATCCAGAGGCAGTTCCCCCTTGGAAGGAAACATCAGTGCCACCAACCACAAGTGAAGGGAGGGAGAGAGGTGTAGATACTCTGACGCCCCACCCTCACAGACTTGTACCAGTGTTCCCACTATTCAGACATTAACAAACATTTTTTTTAAAAAATTTTACTATGGTTTTGTATTTCCTTTTCAAGTATAGACATAACCAAGAGTACAAAATGTATTTGAAAGTTGGGGATGTTAAATCAATTACAAGGGACTAGATTGAGAGAGAACAGAGGAAAGAATATTTGTTTTCTCTTGACCGCTAAGAACTGAAAAATAAATCAAAAGAAGGTATATTCTACATTAAATGTGGCAAATCTGAATGTATTTTGTCTTTATGCTATAAGCCTAATATAAATCTACTTTTGCTAGAATTATTAACGTCATTTAAACTATGTTTTAATAATAATGAAGACAAACTTCCCACTTAGATCATTTACTATTACAAATGACAAGTTTTCATTAAATATTTGCATGAAACAAATATTTTTATAAACTGACGTCAATAGTACCTAATTGTGATTATTCTTTTTAGGTTTTTTTCATTGTTTTTGTTGCTGAGCGAAAGCATATTTAAATCTTGATTTTTACCTTTTCAATTTTTTATTATATAGGGGATGCTGTGGGATGAAAGAGAGGGAGAGCTCGGGGCCAGCAGACCTAGACTTTAATGCAGGAGAGCTGAATTTTAATCCAGGTTCTGCCACTTGAAAGCGGTTTCTCTCTAAGCTTGAATAGCTCATCTTTGAGAGTTTCCAGTTTCCTGCCGTGTAGACTGGGGACAATGATCCATATTTCTTCAGGCTGTTAAAAAGAATAAGTGAGAAAGCATATGTAAAATGCTTAGCATTGTGCTTGACACATGTTAGGAAGATAATACATGCGCATTCCTTTTCCACGGTTACACGCACATTCTTTCATATGAATGGATCCTAGTTCATCCAGTGCCTCAAAATTTTATTAGCAAAAATACTATGAAAACTGGTTTATGAGATCTTCAACCCTTAAAATCTCTAAAAATGCTTATGTCCTTTTTTTCCACTGATAATTTCTAAATTATGCCTAAATTAATGAGTGCAGTGATCAAACTGATTCAAATGGGAAATCATTCAGAACCTGAATTTTTGACAATTTTCTAGAGGGAGGGAAGATAGAAAATGAAGAAAAGAAAGGGAGAAAGAATAAATCTTGAATGATGGTATAGTAATCATATGTGGTAATAGGATGGTAACTGAACAGAAGGGCATTTGCTTCTGGATTAAACCCTCCCCAGGGGTGCTCCCTTGCCGCCTGTCATGACCAGAGACCTACTGAAGTCATATGATGTACGCAGTCAGGCTATTTAAAGGCTGCCATTTCATTTCCAAATTTCACTCTCTTCTGACGTCTCCTGCACTGCCCACTTGGCACCCTTGGCTACACTTCAGCAGATAATTTGGACGCTACATAAGATTTTAGAAAAACCCAGGGTTAAACCAGGGGTGAGCGTCATCTCTCACATTTATAGTTACTGAGTTCCTCACCATATGCCACAATGTGGGTCAGAGGGTGCATCTCCCAAGAGAAAAAGAACATCCTTTTCATACAATTTCTCCTTTCACATAGGTGTGCCAGTGATTCCTACAGCTAGATTCGGGCTTGACTTCATTTGTCGAACGATTTTCTCAATAGATTTTTCTTTTTCTACATGTTACCCACTCTTCTTTTTTAAAATCAGGAATTCGGCATTTAAATCACGTTTGATTAAAGGTAAATTTTTAAAAAGGCAAGAACGACCTTTCGTTGACAAGAAGTCAATGTGCGGAAAATGCATTGAATGCACAAAGCCTGTAATAAAACCCTCTTTAGTTTAACAGATAAAGAGAGTGTTGCGGCCTCTTGTTCTTTGCGGGGTTGGATGTGCGCTCGGCTCTTGGAGACCAGCTGTCGTGCCCGTCCCAGCACTGGGAAGAAACAGAAACTGGCTTCTTCTCTACCGTTAATGCATGAGGGTGTGCCTGGGGCAACGACTACCGGGGCTATGCAGGTGTAGGCAGTTTTACGTATTTTGAGGGGGTCAAGGAAACATCTTTCTTTGTACTTCGTCTTTTCTCCAAATTGGGCATTGCCTGAAATTGGCGCGTTCAGCAGCCCTGTGCAGTGAGGTCTGTACGGGGCACCGTTTCCCTCTAAGGCAAATGCCTTCACTGCTGGCAAACCGTCAGAATCTGCAGGCTCAGCCAGCACCTCTGACCCCACCACGCAGCTGACAGCACAGTTGGCAGTTGGTAGCTTCCATTTATCCTAGGTCAGCTCCTGAAGCATCAACATAAAATGGAATAAAGATTTGGGCAGTAACCTCAGAAATAAAAATGGAATGCCCAACAGTTTGCTTCAGGCTGCAAACCATTTATGAAACTAGTAAAGACAGGAAAGTCAGATAAGGGAGAGCAGTTGCACAGGATAAAGAACTAGGTTGTCGGATACATTGTCTGAAGATCCAGATGAGGAAACCACTGCTTTACAAGAGTCAACTGACAGATTTCCTAAGATGTAGTCAGGAACATCACACATCTCAGTGGGCAGAGGTTGCCACCCTCACATGCTCAGTCCTCGCACTGGGCCTGGTAGTTGGTGTTTAGTGAGTGAATATTTGGGCAATTTCTGAATGAAGCCCATGACTGCAGGCTGTCATTAGTGGCAGAGGGCTCATTAATCTTGCAGGTGTGACAGGCTGTGCTTCTATCCATCAATTCTATGATTCAACTCATTAACTTTGAAAGTACAGTCAATGGTATTTCATCAATAAAGTAATACTATTGATTATAAAATACGTGCATACATGCATAGATGTGCATTTTGCCACCAAGTAACCAGACCAGGAGAAAAATTATCTAATAATACATTTAAAGGAGATATATGTATGTGTTTACATACATTTATTTTTTTCTAGTTCATATATCTAAAGGATGAAATTCCCAAGTCATATTTTCTATAAGGAACAGGATGAGGAGGAAGGAACTAATATTTTTCTTCCATTCCTACTGTATGCTATATTTTTAGGATCTGTGCTTTACAAAAATTCTTTCACTTTGTCTCATGTTGACCATGTCAAGGGAAAAAACAATCCTTTTTTGTAGATGAGGATACTGAGGTTCAGAGAATATATCACTTTCCAGTTTTGCATAATGAGGAAACAGTTGCATCAAGCAAGATGCAACTGGGGGTATCTTTGATGCCACGGTCAGTGGGTTTTTCTCTTCACCTGAAACTTAAAATGCAATCAGCTGTGAAGCATTTGGAGTAGACACTGTGTATAAGGAGACATTCCTCAAGAATTTTATGTTAAAATAAATAGAGATTATTTATCTTTCTATACAATGGGGAAGATAATTTAGCAAAATATAATGGATTAAAAAGATCCTTCTCAAAGGATACAAAATATACAAAAATATATACTAATTTGGAATAAACTTAGTAAGAAAAATGCAGAAACTAATGAAAACAAAACTACAAAGCTTTACCGAAAAAGAAAATAGAAGATAATAAATGGAGAGGTACCTTTTGTTCTAGGATGGGAATTTTCAACAACGTGCAATTGTCACTTCTCCCACATATTAATGTTCACATTTAGTGAAATTCTAATCCAACGTCCACAAGTTCTTACTTGGATGTTTGACCATTAACTCTAAAATTCACCTGGAAAAATAAACAGAAAAAAGCAGGCAAGATATATTTTAAAAGAAGAATAATAAGCCCCACTTACATTACGAGGTATTAAATTATAAATCATATTCCTTAGTACAGTGTGCTAATGCCGTTAGAATTTACAACGATGGTTAGAAACATAAAGAGATTAGACAGATGATAATTGCACGTCATATATAAGATACAAATGAATCAAATACAAATACAGATGAAAATGATAAAGACAGGATTTCAAACCAGCAAGGAAATCATGTACTGGGCAAGTACAGTAATCAGGTAATTGGTTAAAAAATGCAAAAATGAATTAGAAGCTATTATATTAGAAAATTTTATTTGTATAGTTTATAGAGTTAAATATAACAACTTAAAGATGAATATCTAGCTGATCTTGGAGTGGAGTGCAAAGGCTGAAAACGTAAAAGAAAATATAGATAGCTTGGGTGGAAAACATCATAAATAAAATCAAAGAACAAATTACAAACCATAAAATACAGGTGCAACGCATTGCAGAGAAATTATGAATATCTTCCAATTTATAAAGACTTCATTTTAAATGAGAAGAATGAACATTACAGTGGAAAGAAGGACAGGAATAGGCAAGTCACAAGAACTATATCAGCAACAAATTTATAAATCGGTTTTTAAATTCCTTAGTAATCAAAGATATGCTAATTAAAACAAGACATCATTTCTTGCCAAATTCATATGCCAGAAGATATCTTTCTCGCATTTGCAAGTTTGTTGTAGAACTCACCTCCCCTTCTGCTGTTGCCGTAGGTCGGGCTGGCAGAGCTGTCTCTCACTCAGGATTTACGGGACACCACTGTCTCCCGCTTCAGCCGAGACACTGAGAACCTCCAGATCCCGGATACCTTCTCAGAGATTCTTGGATGAAAGGGAGATGGGGCTTGTTTCCCTTTGCGATCCCTCGTGCTGGAGGAGGTCGTGCATCAGCCTCTTTTATTCCCCAGGGCTGGGTCTATCGGAACAGCTTTCCTGGATCCCCAGCTCTCTGCTGCACTAAAGGCTTATGATTTTAATAAAAAACTGGCCCGAGAGACAAATCCTGTCATCAGATTCCATGCAGCCTTCAGAATCTGGAAGAGCAACTCCCCTTCAATGACTAAGTCTTTTTAGACGTCAGGCTCACTTTGCTGGAATTTTCTCTCAGGCTTCTTGCAAATAAGCTGAGGTGAATCCCCGAGACTCCAGCCTGGTATAACCCTCAGAGTTGAGCTCAGACAACTCTCTTTGTTGTTTCATAAACTCGTAAAGTAGACTTGGGTTTTTTTTCCTTCTCTATGTTTTTAAAAGTTTCCTAAATTTCTACCATGAGCTGGCATCATTTCTATAATTTTATGATGTATTTTTAAAGAGTAGACATTGTATGTATGGAAAATAGAAGTTTTATTTTATGAATTCATAGCCCAGGATGTTGACACCTCAGCAAGACCATTTCCTTGAGCCAAAGACCAAGGTCTGCGTTTTACTTCATTCCGGGAAGGATAAGCGACATTTACAGATATTTTAAATTAAATAAACAAAAAATTGAAATTATGACTTTAGTTCGTTTTTAAATGCCTCTAGTTGTGTTAAGCCATCCTAACTTTCTGCATTTAAATTACGGCTAAGACTGTTGAGTACAAACTCCCAGCTTGACCCTGGCATCGGATAAATTCCTTTGAGGACTTTTTCAAAATAAAACAGAATATTTTCCATATTGACTACCATTATGCTTCCCACAAAACACGTAAATGATATTTGAGGAAATGTTTCTAATTTTCAGAGTGTCTCCTTGAAGTCGGTTTGGACAGGAAAAAGAGCTAGAGCCATAAATTTTTTAAAGGTGTTTATGGGAACTACTAATTTGTTCTCAGTTTACATTTCATATATTGGAACCCTATTATGATGATAAAGTTCTTGACATACACTGTAATACTTATACTTTAAAATATTTCTCATGTGAGCTGGTATTTATTTACTCCATATAATTTTATTTTAAATTCTATAAGAGCAAAGAATATGGACTTTTTTGTTGTTTTTTTTAAACATTCCTTTCTGGTGATCAGCTGTGCTCTTGGTGTAAAGAAGTTGCTAAAAAAATCAACCAACTCATATTTATTGCCCACTTATTATGTGCGATATTCAATAAGAAGAAGTGAGTCATTTAAGAGAAAAACAAGTTTAGTGCCTTATATCTGACTGCTCATCTGTTTGTACACACAGAGAAGATTAGCTGTAAGACAGCACTTGATGTCAAATCGGTGACACAGCTGAGACTCACTTAAACCAAATGCGTATCCACGCTGTGGGGCAACCATGATGATGGAGACGCCGTCACATATGACATGCTTAAAAATTGCTGCTGGAACAAACATATTTGTTAAATTATTTAGCCATTACGTGCTTACTCTGTGTCCCTTACCTCATAACAGCCCTAAAAGAAGGAATCATTAGCACCACTTTTGATGAAGAGAAAACTGATGGTCAGGAGGCTCCAGCAATATGCTTTCTAAGTGGTACAACAGTAGTTTCAGATCCATGTCTGTGGGACTCCAAGATCCGCGATTCCCCTCCCGCACTCCACTGCTTCTTGCAGAGAGAACTCTTTCATTATGACCACTTTGAAATCTGCCCTTGTAGACACGCTTATTCATCAAGCCATTCTTGCAGCAAATGCTATTGACCACTCACTCTGTGCCACACACTGAGTAAGACTGGACAATGTCCTCATGAAGTTTAAAGTCTATTCAGAAGATAGCAATAAAAAAGCCACAAAATAAATGCAAAATTAAGATTCTAATATTACCTAGAAGAAGATACAGACAGTGCTAGAGATCTAGTCAGAATTCTAGTCAGAATACCAGGATCCGAAAATCCGAAAGGTAAGTAGGTTTAAACTTTGCAAATTTGAAAACAAAGAATATTCAAGATCCAAAGGACTTGGAACAAGAGCGAAAAAACGATGATTAAGAAGGACTAGGGATGGCCAGCAAAGCTAAAGCTGAGAGAGCAAAAGGGATCACAGCGCAAGGTGGAGCTGAGAAAGCAGGTAGGCACAAGACCCTTCAGGAAGTTATAAGCCACACTGGGTATTTTGTCTTTATTCTGAGAGCAATCGTAAGCCCAGGAAGAATCTTAACTGGGGAGTAGTGACGGTGAGGGGGCAAGGGGAGAGAGCATCTGGACAGAATGTGGAGTTGGGTTGGAGGGGTCCGAAGTGAATCTGGGTGGGCCAGAGAGAAGGCTTTTTGTAGGCCAGCCAAGAGACAGCATAGCTTGGACTACAGAGTTGGCAATAAAGATACAGAGAAAGGAACAGATTTCAGAGCTTATTTAGGAGATAAATTAGCATAACTTGGTGATAGATTGTATATGGCGAGGAGGCTGTAGAAGAAAAGATAGATTTCAAGGATGAATTCAGGTTCTTGGCTTACATAACATAATACACGTTAGTTCCATCCACTGTGACAGAAACAGTCAAGGTCTGGAGGGCAAGATCATGATTTTGGTTTTCGACTTACTGAATTTGTAGTACATTTGAGACTGGTTGGTAAACACGCAAAGTCAGCTCTTGGATATGCCCACCTGTAACTCAAGGAAAGGTCTCAGCTAGGGAGATAATCTGAGTTTAGGTGATGATTAAAGTTGTGAGTATAAATGAAATTACCTCGGGTGAGATACAGTGTGAAAGAAGGAATGGGCAGGTGACCGAACACTGAGCACAAACATTTAATGGCCAAGTAGAAGAAAACGGGCTTCTTGAGGAGACACAAGAGACAGAAAGTAAGAGAGTAGTATATCTGGAAACCAAGGAAAATAATATTACAAGAAAGGAGTGGCACCATCGTGTTAAATGCTTTCACAAGGTCACTGAAATATTTCACGCTGAGCCAGAGAAGGAAGGGAAAAATGTTTCTGACTGCCTACCCTCCTGCCACAAAGAATTGAGGTGGACATAAAAATTCCTCTTTACTTATTACTTAAAAAAATTAGTGGAAGAGAGAGAGAGACAGAGAAAGAGAACCTAGCCCATTTCTGAATAACTGTTACTCAATCTTAAGAGCTATTTTACTTATTTCTTCCACCGCTATTCCCAATTTAGTTACCACTGGATTGTCCCACACAGATAGTGCTTACCTTAGTAATACAGCATCTAATATATTCAACCAAGGATCATTCATGCTGTCTAAAATAAATTATTGTTAATTGTATTTGCAAAACTGATTGAAAATCTGCTGTTTCTCAGATGCACAGCCATTTCAAGATGAGAACTTTCAAGCAAAGAAAATGTTCATAAGGCTTTCTAAATTTTCTTCAGTTGGAAAGTCAATTTACAACCTCAGAGTAATTTAAAACTCTTTCCAAACTTGGTTTTAATGTAATATTTATCTTTGACTCATTAAAATTGGCAGAAATGTGTCATAATTTGAGGAAAAAATTTTAAATATATGCCCTCCCTGTAGGGGACTAGGAAATCAGCACTAGCCTTTGATGGCAAATGAAGAGAGTGATGAAAGTCCCTCTGTGCTAGGGCTGTGGTCCAGGGTGGCCACACTGAAGAAGCACACTGTCACAGCTGAATCATTGGAGGCTGTGTGTTCACACTTGCTCGCTCCTGGTTCACACCGAGTGAAGAAGCTGTTGCTATAGATGGAATCATGCCCAGGCCTCAATGTCCTTATCAAAGGATTTCAGGGGGAAGAAAAGAACAAAGCTTATCATTTGCTCCTCTTTTTTTAAGGTGAGGAGAAAAGACTGTCCAGGAGAAGAATGGACATCTTGCAAAGAAATGGAAAGCGAGGACTTTAACGTCATTGTTTATACACGCCAAAGAAACCAGCTCTAATTTCAGACAGGATCACAGAAGACATGGATATATTTTATATTTTCTTTTCAGAAGTGTAAAAAAATACTTAAAAGTGCATATATAGACTGAACATAGATTTATTGCCTCTGACTTTTGTAAGGCGGGTGGATTGAGGCTGTGAACGTGAGTTTACGAGCACAGCTGGCCCATTTAACGGCAGGGTTATGGGCACACCTCAAGCACGGGCCCAGGTCTGTGGAAGGTATGGTACCAAACAAACTCTGTTGGACATATGGGACCATCGGTGGGCAATGTACTATAAACCGAGCCATAACTACTGCAGCTGTGATCATAAACCTTTTTAGAAAACAACTAGAAAAATCTGACTTAGAAATGTTTGTTGCGTTTCAAAACGGGAAGGTGGAACATACAATGGGAGCACCAATGCAATGGATTGGGTGCAAATATCAGAGGCTCAGCTTAAGCCAACAGAACCAACTTCATTCTCACTCTGCATTGTTTCCATAAATCTCAACTGAAGGCTCGGTGGCGGTGAATTTTCTGCTTTTTCCATTGGTATGCCACTAATCACCCGATGTCCCTCATATAAGTCACCGGGATGTTGCAACTTACCTACAGTGTTGATACAGTGTTCAATTACACAGGCGTAGCTTGAAAGATTTGTCTCCCACGTAATGAGGATACGTTTCAACGTTGAGACTTTTCATCTGTTAAGAGGACATTTTGCCCTTCCTCTGATGTTTTGAAATATTTATTTTCAAAACCATTTTATGGAAAAGACCACCGGTGGACTAGCTAAGTGCGTTATAAAGACTTATAGAAATACTATGACTGGATATATTTTCTTTTTGACTAAATATTGGCACACGGATGCAAGACTCTTTCTCTGTCCTGAGACCTGCGCGTGGACCACACGAGGTAGTAAGAAAGCACTGATTGCATTGAATTTATAGCAAATAGAGCTGCCATCTGGAGCTCCTTGAAGCTCTATCCATTCTGTACTTTCATGGTGGGTACGGTCAGGACTTGCAGGGTGGATTTTACCGGTTGGCCAGCGGAATGCACAGGGATTTCTTATGAAGAGAGGGCACACACAGAGAGGTGTTTCTACTTGTGTGATACCTAGAAAATGTCGCACTGCTTCCCTTTCTTGATTATGTTGACCAGTCCTAGTAGGTGATGTTGACATGTTTCTTTTCTATTACTTCTTAAAGAATATTTTTTTAAATGTGTATGAAAACCACTTAGATTTTAACTACCATTATTTGAGAAAAATAGATAGTAATAGGGAATAACAGCCTGTATGTGTGTGTGTTTGTGCATAGCCTCATTCTGAGGCTGCCCTTGCCTCTATTTTTCTCCTACAAGTTATTAAATCTATTGAATCTTCTTAGGTACATTTTGAGTTGCACTGAAAACATTTGCTGGTTAAGCAATATCACTTTCATTAAAAGAATCTGTCATTGACTCTACAGTGCACTACAATTAACAAGTGGGAATCATTCCTTTTTTTTTTTTTTTTTTTGAGGAAGATTAGCCCTGAGCTAACATCTGCTGCCAATCCTCCTCTTTTTGCTGAGGAAGACTGGCCCTGAGCTAACATTTGTGCCCATCTTCCTCTGCTTTAGATGTGGGACACCTGCCACAGCATGGCTTGACAAGCAGTGTGTAGATCCGCACCCGGGATCCAAACTGGCAAAGCCGGGGCCACCGAAGTGGAAGGTGCACACTTAAGGGCTATGCCACCAGACCAACCCTCATTCCTTTTTTAAATGAGGAACATTTCCTACATTAGACCCAAATTCTTTATATTCACCTCTATAGTTGGTTCCCTTGCTGGACTTGCAGAATGGCTAATAAAAATTCTTTTAAGTTTTCAATTATCTTATCATTTAGTCAGTTCATAAAATAGTTCTGCAGGCTATTTCATATCCTAAACCTTGTTGAAAAGATGATCTTACTAGTTCTTGAACAGAATAAATGAATGTGGCTAAATTTCCCATTTTCACTAGATGCCTTTTATTTCTTTTGTTTTTTGGCCTTATTGAACCTGGGTGATTAGAAATCAGGAAGTATATATTGATGTTGTTATTTGGAGGTAATTGGATTTCTCAATGAGAACTATCTAATTTCAAGTTGACTTTCAAAACATTCAAAGAAAGTGTAGATGACTATGTACCTAACGTGTCTCGAATGGAGTACCCACTCGAAAATATTCAGAGCTCGAGCAGTCGCCATATGCGAAACAGGCTCTTGTAAAGCCAAACCATTGGAATAAGATTTTTAAAAAAGTAACTTATAGAGGTTTACACATTTCAGATTACTTTGACATGTTTTATCTCCTTTGCTGTTCACAATAATCCTCTGAGGCAGGCAGTTCAGGTACTATCTTCCCATTTTACAAATGAAGAAACTAAGGCTCAACAAGCTATTTGTTTCCCATGAGTCTCACAGTTGGGTAGAGAGCTGCCCTGACCCTGAACACAATCTTAGATTCCATGATAAGGCTACAATTAAAATTCACACATTACCTAAGTAGAAGAGGGTCAGAGAAATCCAATCCCACTTACATTTTTGATGGCATTATTGCTATTCCCTTGGAAAGCTGGAAAGAGAGGGCTGCCTATGGAACAGAACACAGGACAGGTACGTTTGTTGTAACAGGACTGTTGGAGATTCTTGCCGTTTATAGCACTGGCTCAGGAGCACAGAGTTAGGTCACACTCTGGACAGCTGAAGGGAGGGACTGAAAGAGCCCTTGAGTAATTGGGTATGAGATGTCAAGATGACGGGGACCAAAACACGCACGTCACAATTTGACTGGAACCAGTCTGTGTGGGTATCTAAGTGAACTGGAGCAACTGTAGAATATGACACGAACATATCTTTCTTTGACTTCTTATTTTCTTGTATTGTTAACATGTAACGGGATGACTCTTCACTTTAGCAGCCTTTTTCAGGTCAGGAGATGGAAGTAGAAACCACATCAGAAGGAACTATTTTACTCAGCCACCACATCTGTTCAAGTGCAACTGGGCATTCCAAAATCCTTTTGTGCTTGTTTAATCATGCCAGATATTCTCCGTTAGAGAAGAAGTCAGCAAAGCACCTCTCAAAATGCCATCTAACTCTCTCAGAACCTAATCCGTCTTAATTTTAATTTTTAGATTGTTGGGTGATAATAACATTATGTATTTAATATTCTTCCAAGCTTATACTTTAAACTTAGCTAAATTATTGTAAATATAATATAGTAATATAGCTTAGTTCTCCATTTGATGATACCTTGAGAAAATATTGTTAAATAGTCTCATATACATATTTTTTCTATTTCATGATAAGCATTTTGAACTTAATTCTTGGAAATAGTCAACTACAGAAAATCTTATTTTCTTCAGCCTACTTTTCTCTATTTTCTTCCTTGCCTGCCTTCTCATACATTGATTAGGTTTTCTTTATTCCTTTTTATCTCCATTATAGTTTGGAAGACTTATGCTATTCCTATTTTATTAAAGATGGATCTTAAAATTTAACAGAAACAGTATTCTTAACACAATCTTAGGTTCTTAGAATCTAACTTCCCTCCAGACACTAAATTGTTAGAGCACGTTTACTGCAGTGCGTCTCATATTTAACAGATTTCCAGTACTTTACTTCCATCTCATTTTTATACTCCAAAATTAAACATTTCAAAAATACACAGCCAAGTACTATTTAGAATTATTCACGTGCTGACCAATTTCATTTCACACAGTTGCTTCTTGCATTCTATGTATTCCTTCTGGGTTCAATTTTCTTCTTAAAATGCATTTTTAAGGAGTTTTATTCAGTGATGATCTTGTAAATGATAAACCCCCTCATAGTCTTTGTCTCAATATGCCTTTAAATGCTCTGTCTTGGAAAATAGTTTTTTTTATATTTGTTTCCCATTGTTTTTACAAAGAACTTGCTATTTTGTTTTCTTCTGACCATCGTTGCTCTGGGAACCCGCTGTTAATCTAATCCTAGGTCCTTTGTAGGTGATGAATTTTTCTCTTAAAGATATTTTCTTTGTGATATTCTGTAATTTTGCTACTATTTGTTTAGGTTTGGAGTTATTTTTATTTATCATGCTTGGAACTCATAATATTTCTTTAATTTGAGAATTCAAGTCTTCACCAATTTAGGAAAATTGTCAGAAATTACATCTTTAAATATTGCCTGTCTCCTTTTTTTTCTCTTCGTCTGGAACTTATGAATATGTCATATCTTTTCACTCTATGTACCACATCTCTTTGTCTCATTCACATTTTCCAACTCTTTGTCTCTGCTATCTTTGGATCAGTTTCTTATTTCTCTCTTTTTTAAAATAAATATATCTTTTTTCCCATTTATTGAATTTCATTTTATCAGTGTCTATTATTTGATTCTTTTTCAAATCTCCCAAGGTTTCTTTTGTGATGTCTTTTGGTTCTTGTATAGTTTTAACTCTTCCTTTTATTTATTTATTGATTGATTGATTTTTATTTTTTATTTTTGTGAGGAAGATTGGCCCTGAGCCAACATCTGTGCCAATCTTATTCTATTCTATTCTATTCTATTTTGTTTTTATTTTTTTCCTTTTCAAGAAAGATTAGCCCTGAGCTAACTGCTGCCAATCCTCCTCTTTTTTGTTGAGGAAGGCTGGCCCTGAGCTAACATCCATGACCATCTTCCTCTACTTTATATGTGGGAAGACTACCACAGCATGGCGTCCATATCGGTGCCATGTCTGCACCCAGGATCCAAACTGGCAAACCCCGGGCTGCTGAAGCAGAAAGTGTACACTCTACCACTGCGCCACTGGGCTGGCCCCCAGTCTTATTCTATTTTAGGTGGGATGCTGCCACAGCATGGCTCAACAAGCCACGCTGGGTCCGTGCCCAGGATCTGAACCCATGAATCCTGGGTGGCCAAAGCAGAGAGCACAAGCTTAACTACTAAGCCACTGGGCTGGTCCCCCTTTTATGTTCTTAATCATTTTAAAAATACTTATCTTATATGCTTTGTCAGATTGCTTTATTCACGTCATTGGGTTTTCTAAATCTGCTGTTTACTATGCCTTTTAAATCTTGGTCGTGGGGGATTACATCTCTGGATGTTTTGAAACTTTGAACTATAAATGCCAGACTACAGCAGCTCCATCAGCTCGTGAGCTGACCGCTGTGGTGGCCAGTGCTCATTTTATCCCCAGCACTCAGGAAAATCTACTTTTTGATGCATTTCAGCTATATGTAAAAGAAAAGTTGCGTTTTACCTTGAATTTCTAGGTGTCCGGGGTGGAAGAGTTTCCAGGCTGTTGCTGCTATTTGTTTCTTGTGGATAAAAAAGGCATAAACTTGCTTCCAGTAGGACCTTAAGCAAAACACATAAAACTAGGAAGCACTGAGTCTCGGGTTCTTGCACATTTTTCTATCTGGCCCTTGGGCTACTAGATTATGGAGATCATTACAGCCATCGAATCTCCAGGACAAAAAGAAAAAAGAATAAATTACCTCCAGAGTAAGAATTTGCTCAGAATTTCATGAAGCCTAGTCCTCACAGTGAAAGAAATAAACTCATCTAGTTATTTTTCAGGGTGATTTGAAAAGTTCTACTTCAACACAAAATTCTCAGTGCCATATGTTTGTTCATTGTATTAATATAAATATTCCGTTGGGTGTCATCTTACAGTTCTGAATTAGGTCACCTTTCATATTATTACTAAACGCTTCTCCAGATTTGGGGGCTGTTCTGCCTCCTTTCTCATGTAAACCATAATCACTCTAAATCACTTGAATTATTTCTTGAGAAGGAAAAAACAGGTAAGATTCATGGTTCTGTGTAATTTTCTATTTCATGATTTATCAATTTTCCTTTCCTCTGTGGTATATTTGAAATAAGACTATGAAACTACAAAGTTGGCCCAGAAATGGGAAGTTTGATTATTTCCTGCCTCTTTTACATCAAAAAATATATTTCATTTCAAGGGGGAAAAGTTTAGAAGGTTTTCTATAGTAGAATGACTAATTTAATATACTCCTGGGTAGCAGTAATATTTATGCCAAAAATTATGAAAATTTTATAATCTATGGTCTTTACTCTGGTAGCCCTTCACTGAATAGCAGAATAATGTTGGAACTACATGAAACATGTGGTCCACGAATCAGTGTAAGAGTGTGAGCAGTATGAAAATACATACAGTAGGGACATATACGTGAATGCTCATAAGTGAGTAACTGCTAACAATACAATTATGGCTTACATATCAGTGTAAATCACATAAATGTTCATAAAATGAATAGATTTACATATGGAGTGATTGACTTTATGTGTAAATGGCTATATGGAGGAAAAGTATTCATTTTTGTTTATACTATTCATCCTAGGTATTCTGAGTTCATTTGTACTTTAAATACAAACCAAGAGAAACCGAATGAAAATTAAATTTCAAAGGATTTATTATTACTGTATTGGTCTTACCTATTTTTTTTAAAATTGTGTCAAAAATTTAGTATTTCCATCTCTTCCGCTAAACTCTTAGGGTGCTATTTGGATTTAAAAATAAACAAACAGCAGCACCAACAAAATGAAGAGATTCAATTTGTTACAGCAGAAAACAAGGGACAAAAATTGGTAGCCTGCTTTTGATTTTTAAAACTGGCAAGTGAATGAGAAAAGGTATTGTTCAAGTCTCAACAGTCTGGTCTTAAAGATTAGGAAAGAATCCATTTTCTTAGCCTTAGGCCTGATCAAAATTCCTAGGATTGGAAAGAGAAGAAATCCAACCAATAGAATGTGATTGGTGTGATCTCCCACTTGAGGTCTGGTGCATAAAAACATCCTACTTGATCCTCCATATTCTCTCTTCTCAGATCTACTGGCCCGATGAAAATGACCAGCCAAGGATCCATGAAATGCAAGAATCCAGAGTACCTGAAGAAACAGCAAGCTTCCCACTTACCAGGATATCCACTTCGGACCTACCTGAGTAAGAGGTAGTTTGATGGATTTAAGCCACTGAGATTTGGGAGTTTGTTGTATTACCCAAAATTATATAACAGATAAAAATAGGTTAAAATAAGTATCCCAAACCCATATATCTAGCAATCAGAAAAAGTCATTTGAAAGATAGCAAATTACAAGTTGCGTATTTAAAATAACTTATTTCAATAATCTCTTGGGTCTTGTTAATAGCTGAGATAAAAGATATACACAAAAGATCCTTCTTTGGCTTTGAGGAATAATGGGCTTCTTAGAAAAAAATTTTAAGGTAGAAAATTTGAGCAAATTAACCTAGGAAATAGCAGATGCTGTGTAACTGTTGAATTAGCTCTCCAGTAACTGGACTAGACCCTTTTATGGGTTATCAGTTAAGGGATGACATTGTACATTGTATTAGTTACCTATTGCTGCATAAGAAATTACCCAAATCTAAGCAGCTTGAAACAACAAACATTTATTATCTCACACACTGAGCTTCACTGGTGGTTTAGGCTCAGGTGGCTCTTCCATGAGTTTGCAGACAAGATGTTGGCGGGTCGTCTGCACGCTCAGCTGGGGCTGAAGGATGTGCTTTCAAGCTCCATGGTGCCCGGCAGGCCTTATCACATACACATCTACCTCTCCGTAGGACTGCCTAAGTGTCCTCATGATATGGCAGCTGGCTTCCCCTATAGCAAGTCATAAGAGAGAGGGAGAGATAGAGATAGATAGACAGAGTATAGATAGGTGGATAGGAAGCCTCAGTCTTTCATATCCTAATCTCAGAAGGGACATACTTCTCTTCTGCCATGTTCTGTTGGCCACATGGACCAAGTCTGGTACAATGTGGGAGGGGAATATACGGGTGTAAGAATAGGACGAGGAGGCGAGGATCATCGGGGGCCATCTGGGAGGCTACTTACAACACACATATTATAATTTCTATGATGTTGACAAATACAGATTAATATCAACAGTGTTACAAAAATATTAAGGTGAAAACAAATGTTTATTACTTTATTACAAAGAAACACATGCTCATCGTTAAAGTTTTTGAGTCATATAGATGTGTATAAAAACAGTGGAGGTCTCCTTGCAATGCCCCTCTTTTATTCTACCTGCCTTCTCCTGTTTTAGTTCCTTTCATCCAGAGGCATATTACCCGCCAGAGTCTACTACAGACAGCATATGTCAGAGAAAGATTTTCTGAGGATACTCATAACTCAGTTCGTGGTTACTTGAAATCTGAGAAGTCCAGGGTTATGTTTTAGCTCCACTGCTCTTCCAGGTCACTTAACACAGGACTTACAAACCGTAAGAAATCAGTAAATATTTGTTGATTTGGAATGAATTTAATTCAAAGCAGTAACTTGTATTTTCAGTGTAAAAAAGAAGAAAATCACATGAGCCTTTTTAATAAGATTTTAAAAATAAAACTCTTTTTCAATAAATCCATCAAATAATTGGAAATAAAAAAATCCAGACCCTAAGATATGTAGCATGGCCCCATTTAAATGATGCTAAATTAGCTGAAACTTAGGTACTGTAGCTCCCCAAGGACTTTCAAAGAGTTTTGGCCTGAATACAAGGCTGACAAAACACTATTAGCTGGGAGTCTGGGGCATGTTTTCCAAGGGGCTGCCTGGTCCCCTATTCATGTAAAACTTTGTTTATCCAAAAGCTTCATATGCACATTGCTCTCCTCTCCCCACTTTGCTAGCATCTAGTGACAGAGCCGTCTACCTCAATTTCGGGTTCAGCTAACACAATTCCAACAACCCCTTAAACATTAGCAAACGGTGTTTTTGCTTTAACCAGACATGGTCCAGAATATCACATTCCATATATGGAACATCTTGATGGTAAAAGCTTCATCTGAACTGTGCCATTTCTGTCCAGTTTCTTGATGTAACTATTCATGACTAATAAAGGCATCCACTGAAATAAAAATATTTTGATAACAACAGGCATTTGTAAGCTTTGATTCTATAATAGGGACCAACCCATTAATTTATTTTAACATTCACCCTGAAGAAACAAATGTAAAGCAAAAGCACTTTCATGTATGTTCTGGTTTATCAGAGAGACATGTTGACAGAGGAGTAATTTGTTGTTTAGAAGTGGATCTCTTGTGTCCTGAAAATCTTTCATCCTTTTTAGTCAAAGGTGACGCAGCATAGATTCACCAAGTAATCAACTTCAGTAGGGAATACTTTCCTAGAAACTATCTGCAGAAATAGTCCTAGCAGCTTTAAAATTTTTCTTGTCACAGAGGTTCTTGTTACTTTATGTCGCATAGTTATTGTGATCAGCACATAATTTCTGTTTTTATTAACATGATTACTATTTTTCCATAGGTAGCATGTCACTGTTGGTTGCCAACTCACTAGCCATTTTCCTCATCTTTCTTACCAATGCTACCTTGATTTTCTTTTCAGATATTTGGCAATACTGCACTCAGGGCAGATGGGCCCCTTGTCCAAATCCAGGGGATAAACCACGACTTCTTGAAGCCAGTCCTTGCAATTCATTCTGCGTTGTCAGCGAACGTTTGCGGGCGGACATGTGACCCATTTCTGGCTAATGAGACACGAGAATAAATATGTCATAGGATTTCTGGGAAAATACTTCCTCCCTGATAACCAGAGGGATGTGCAAGGAATAACTTTCTTTTTATTTTTGCCTTTGGATGTTACACTGAGAGGAAGTTATGACTGAAGCTGCTATGGCCAACTTATGACCATGAGAATAAACCAAGTTCTCCCCCAGCACTCTGCTCTTAAGCTGCTGACTTAACCAGCCCTGAAACCATCTACTTGACTGCGTGTTCTGTGAGATATACAAAAACCTCTCTTGACCCTTATTTGAGTATTTCATTATTTGCACCAAAAAAAATCTTAACTGATATACCATGAACACTTTATATTTAAGGGGCTAATATTTACGCAATTAATTCATTAATATATTTTTTTGATTTATAATTTATGCCCCTATTGGTGGCGTTTTGTTTGTTTTCATAATTGTTTGTAACGGCAACTGCGAATAATGTTCGATATTCTAAGACTTTTCTGTATTTATACTTTTATAAGGTAGGCAGTATCATTTCCATTTTACCGATGCCAAAAGAGAGGCTTACAGAGTAATTACATCAAGGTCACACAGCTGGTAAATAATGGCGCTGAGATTGGATTCTCGATGTAAACATTTAACTTCAGAGATTGTTCTCTTAGCTACTGTGTGTACCGCCTCCCTCCTGGGCCTCAGTGCTGGCCATAACATCTCACCATTCAAAGGCTTTGTGATCCTAACTCATTTCTCTTAGTCATCACTTTTTAATGTTTTCCTGAATTTTATTTTCCCATGTCATTAAGAAAATTTTCAAACCTACAGCAAAGTTGAAATATTTTTATGGTGAACAGCTGTGTCCCCCCATCTAGATTCTATCATCAACATTTGCTATACTCGTCTGATCACGTTATCATTTTATTATCACCACGAATCATACCTTCTCAGTTTCTCTTCTTCAGTTTTTAGTAGTTTTCTAACATATGCATGATTGCACATTTTATTAACAGTGATTAGGTGGCCCCTAGAACTCTGATTTAGTTTTCTAAGATCTGGGTGTTTCAAGTAGTTATTTGAGTAAGTGATAACTCTCCTTTGATACTATTTTACTGTGTGTTAAAATAATAGAATTGTGCACTACTAGTGTCATCAATAATAAATTAGTCGTCATGATAACCAGTTCAGGTTATTTAATCTTTACACAATGGTAAATAAGGATGCCATTAAATAATCATTGAAATAGACAAATGGCTCATTTATTCTTATGGTGTTCTTGTAGTAGTTCTGATTCAGCGTGCTCATGCGTGTCTCACCTAATTTTAGAAGTCTGAAGAGGTTGCTCTCTTACTCACCAACGGGAAAGTTGTCTGTGGGTTTCTGTGTGAGCGTGTGTGGGTGCGGGTGAGCGAAGCCAGGGTCCTCTCTCTGAGGTTCCCTGTGCCCTCCAGCACATGTTTCTGTTTCTGAACCTCTGGTCAGACTCACGTAGACCAACAGAATAATCCAGCAAAGTTCCTTCATTCAGTTGTAATGGTCCAGCGGGGAAATGGAAGAGAAACCAGATTTGCACTTTGGGTCTCCAGCCTCTCTTTTCTGTTTCCTTAGCTTCTAACTCTTCAGCTGCTCCTAGCTAAAAGCCTTGGGTAGGCACGTAATGACATTTTAAAATCTTATTTTTATCCCCACTATCTTCGTATGGGCAAAAGTGATGGGGTTCTTTACTAGGGAGCTTAAATATTCCATATAATAAGGCAAAATTAATGTACATCCCAACTATTTGATGCACAAGATATTATTATCTGCCTTTTTCATTTAGTATTTGCTATTTTTTCTCCTAAGGGAAAGCAAGGCTCTTGTTTAATTGTTCTGTGCCTTTACTTGATATTAATGCATTTCTTTGTGTACTTTTTGTCCATTTGGTAGAAATATTTTATTACCGTTTTCTTTCCTTAGAATCCATTTGCTGGCCAATTGCTTGGTTATCACTCATTTTTCATTCTTTTTAGACAAATGTTGGTGGAAGTCTTCCACTGTGCAAGACACAGTAGGAAACAGAAATCAAATGACCACAGAGCCTGTCCTCAAGCAGCTGATACCTAATAATATGCATATCTCCTTTCTATTCTATTTAATTTAAAATAGAATTGGTAAAATATATTTGTTGGTAACAGGATTTTCTGATCCTTTTTCTGCCCCACAATTGGATGTCTTTTGTTTCCTCTCAACTATTTGATCTGTGTGCGCAGACGGGATTTATATGTTACATGCTACTTTAAATACCAAACACTTGAATATTTCAAGAAACGAGACCTAACTTGCAATAAGTCCTGCAAACATAAAGTGGGAAAATGTTTCGGTGAAGAATGTTTTCAAAGCAGTCTCGCTGTGGTGCTTTGAAGCCTTCCTGAGAAGTGGGTCCTGATACGATCCCACATATTCAAGGTCTAATGAAAATGCTCACACTGCTAAGAAATATAATATTGTGAATGTCCATAGCATCCTCCAAATTTTCTTTCCTCCAAATAAGCGATTCTGCCTGGTGTCTTGGAAAGAGCATCTTCATAGTTGGTCAGAAGTCGGTTTGGCCGCGCTTCCCCCAGCTTCCCTGTCAGCTCTCAGAGCATCTGTGTTTGCCTTGGAGAAGTCCATTTTCTCCAGGTCTACCCAGGCCTGGCTCCCTCTCCTCTTTCAGACGTCTGTTCCAACGTCTCTTCTTCAGTCAGATCTCTCCTGTCTACTCTAAATTAGTGCTGCCTTGGCCCCTCTGTCCCCATCCATCCCTGTGAGTCTCCATCTCATAGATAAACACTGAGGGAAATGAGCAGAGTGATCTGAGAATCTCAGGAAGGGAACCACTAGGATAACGATTTGTCATCCATCTATTTCGCTGGAATGTGACCTCCACAGAAACAGAGACCTTTATTTTCTCATTCACGTCTGTACCCTCTCTATCCGCCTACCGCAGAGCCTGGCACGCAGGAACTGTGCTGTTATGACTGTTGTTATTTTTAACTTCATGCTTAGGGATACACTCTGCTCTCCTACGTTACAGAACAGTACAGTACATGGGCTTCTCGTATTTTATCACAGGGTGGACTCAGAGCCATGTGGTAACATAGACTGCCTTCGGGTTTAGACGATTGTTTTGTTAGGTTTAGTTGATTAACTATTTCACTGGGATAGAGCCAATGAGTATAATAGCGCTGGCAGGTGTTTATTAATATTACAACCTTATTTCCTCTTGCTGTGCAGGACTGCCAGCTTCTAAACAGGGAGACACCTGAGCCTTTTGTGTGCCACATGACAGGCTTGGATTTTTTTTCACAGGTGTTAAAACAAAACAGGGATAAGCAGATTTTGTAATCTTGTGCGTTCTGAGCCAAGCAGAAACTGTGCGACTTGTTTTCATGGCCTAGCTCAGAGTGGCTAGCCAGGAATTAAGTAGAATGCCAGTAGGGACACAACATATTTCTATTTATTTAATTAGACCTGTGGCCTAAGATGTGTTTAAACTGAGTAGCAGAATGAGAGAAAATAACCTTTTGAAATATTCTAGGTCTTCAGCTTTGTACCGGTTGCATCAGGACGATTCAGGATTGAAAATAATCATACTCTTCATGATAGTCAACATTCAACATCATTTATTAATGGAACCAGACTTCAGGTGTAAAAAAACCCCGACAATCAAACAGGGCTTCAGTGGTCCCTTCTTCAGTTTTCCTTGAGAAATTTATCTTTTAGACAACTCTTTCTATAAATCGATACTTTGAACAATTGGCATATGTCAATGTTTGCCTTAGTTCTGTTGCCTCGTTTCTTTTAGACTGAGAGATACACTAATATGGACAGCTAATGTTTTTAATGTTAACAATAAATTCTAAAATCATTTTTACAATTCTGCAGGCACTTTTTACAAAACTCACTTGAAAGCTTGATGCAGCATTTGACACGGCATAGCATCAGAAATACTGATTTGTAGAACTCTCATTTTTTATGTATTATTCCAGGTGCTATCTCATGTCTATACATCTCATATGTGAAATATATGTACATTATTATATCTTTACCATAATCTAGTACTATGCATTACAAGAGTAAACTGAATCTCAGTGTGGTATAGTAATTTGCTCCAAATCACACAGCTAATAAATTACAGCACCAGGATACGAACATTCTCTCTGACTCCTAGGCACCAGCTGTTTCTACCACATTGGGGTACTTCTCATAAGATTAAAACCCTCACAATTCCCTTAAAGAAAGCACTCGAATATAGTTGCTAGAACAAGTGACAGCAGGCCAAATTTATGTCATAATGCAAGGTTCAAAATAGAATTTTGAGAAGTGTTAGGGAAATGCTTTGTGGGGCCAAAGTGAGAGGTTTTAATGAGAAGAGGCAAGGCCGAGACAACTTGATGCCCAATGATGATGGCCGTATTACTGGCAATTTTGTAAAATTTTTCTTTGGTGCTGCATCAAATTACAATTTGAAAATGGACTCCAAGCTTTAATCCATTTTCTTGAGTCTAGAGGAATCTGAATGCACAAAAGGAAACCGACCTGGAGGCCTCGTCTTGGAGAGTCTGTGAACAGAAGAATACAGTGTCCCCTTTTCCCGTCGTCCGTCTGCGTTGCAGTGTTCTGGGAGCACAGATCAGATCAGCTGATAGTAGCAATGGCAGCATGGGGTTTGTTTCCTTCCCTGCTATTAGGCTCGTTCTTTTCCTTCCTTGTTCTTACAAGTTGAACCCACTCCAGCCCCTCAGAGTCTCTTCATCTCACTCTCTTTATTATTCTAACCATCTCCCACATGACCACCAACACCACACACACACAATTAGAACAAAACTGAGTGTGTTTCTATTTTTTATTATCCCTATTTATCATTTTAGAATTCTGCATTTTACTTTTTAACCAAGCAGCCAGTTTCTCCTCCTAATTAAAGATATGGAATGTGAAAGCATAGATTGCTTGCTTGCAAAGAAACAATTTCGATAGTTAATAAATGAATCTGGCTAGCCAATTTCAGTGGCCGAGGGAGTGGATAATGCTTTCACAAGTTTCTTCTGAAGTTACTTGTTTATGCTTCGCCAGGTTCAGCTATAACTTGGCTTTTGAAATGATATATGTTCCTTACACAAATAATTTCCAAATCCAGAAAAAAACTCTTGGGGAAATTATGACTTCCAGGACTAGAGTTGAAACAATGCCAACTCCGAAGTTGTGTAAATTGGGCTCTAAGTGTGAAATCCTTCCAGCTGTTAAACGCGTCCCAAATCAAATTATATTCACAGTTTTTCAGAATATTTCCTTCTGTTTGAAGACTCCTGAAAAAATATATATGCCCAGAAGCTAGGATGTAAACATTGTTTTAAATCCCTTAAAGATTATGAGAAAAGCAAATATACAAATTAAGTGTATACGGGTTGTATTTTTGGATGGTTTTATAAGTGCTTTTTTCCATGGGGCTGTTAATTTCCAGAATAGTTCCTTAAAAACAGAATGAATTGTAACCTATAACCTGCCCACTTCATTATTTTAAAAGCTCCAAGCAGTTGCACATAAGAAGGTATGGATTACACTCTTTCTCAGTGGCTGTGACTTTCAGAGGCTGACACTTTCCCTGTTGACACAACAGCTGTCCCACGCTGAGTAGTCCCCGGAAGGAGACGACACTATCTCACCTTCCTCTTCAGCTTCAGCTAATTTATTCCGCATTCAACCCAGCCACATACTCTAACTTATAGGCTGCAGCTAATTCACAGTTCAAATCCTTGAACTCTCTTTGCTCTCGAAGGATACAAACGTTAATCTGTATTGATGAGAAGTATAAGATTTGGTAAACTTTCATGTCTTTGATTTTCTGATAATGATTCTCTACTCATACAGACTGCCATCGTGGAATACCCCAAAGGGAAGCAGGCATTCCCCCTGAAGAATGTTAGGCATTTTTTTCCCGCTTTACCAGACACAAAGGAGGAAAGCACAAGAACGGAAACTCGCCTGGTCGCCTGCCTCGTGGATGTTTTCCTGGCCTATTTTGTAGGAGTCTGTCAAACTCATAGAAGTGAAGACATACAAGTCCTTAAAGTCATTAATTAATGCCTTCCATCTTACACTTATTTTCATCCAGTTCACAATTTTGAATATATAAAACATTAATGTAAAGGAATATGTAAGCTGTTAAAAGATTTTATTGGCATATCGATTCTTGATTTATTCCTTTGTACAGTTTCCATCTCAGTTCTGTGATGTCTGTGAAATTGTCTTTTTGCCTCTTGTACCACCTAAATGGTCATTAGGAAACAGTGCCTGTGGGCTCAGGGGAGATGCCAAGACTAGTCGTTTGCCCCTTTGTGGAGGATATCGTGTTCTGGCTGTGAAAGTAAAACGTGCTCATGTGCTCATAGTATTTACTTATAATTATAGACAAAAATAATCATCCATGGTCTTACCGCCATTAATATTTTAGCATATCATTTTCTATTCCTCTTTTCCACGCATTTGTAAAATAGAAATTTTGTACATTTAATAATTGTGGGGAAAAGTCTTATTAAACATGGAAATTTGAAATAATGAGCACAGTGACGTGTTGGCATCATGTAAGTGTAGATTCATCCTGTTAGCACATATAGTTCAGAGTGTGAGCATCGCTGAACGCTTTTTCATTCATGCATTGAGATAATTCAGTTTACAATACGGTCACAGAGGTTGTCATGTCATAATAATACATCCATAATAAGCCTTGATTAAGAAAACTATGCAGAGACCTCCACTAAAGAGATCTCCTGACGTGTTTATTTTGACATCAGATCAACTTTTTTACAAACAAATGCAGAAAGGCAAGCATGGTAGCTTGTCCAGGTTAGGTTAATTTGTATATGATATTGCATTCATTCATTCATTCAACAAATATTGCCTGAATGCTTACACTGTGCCCGGGACTGTGCTGGGGGTTAGAATACAGCAGTGAATAAAATCCTCCATCTTTGTCCTTAGGAAACTTACCTTCTAGTGAATTCCTCACTTCTATTTCTCAAGCTCGTTTAAATAATGGAAATTTTTATTAGCTTCTCAGTAACTCTGAGTCCAGGAGGCACAGGGAACAAGAGAGCTAGTCCAAGAAGCAGCGTTTAAACCTATCTCACATAGTAAGCTAAAAATTCTGCCTGGGTAGCTGTCAACTTTTACTTTCCTTTAAAAAGTCATCAATAAAAATCCATTCTAGGGAGATAATTTCACAACAGTGTGGGCACCAAAGACAGAGGTTGGGATATCGAGTTTTGAATCATAACACTGAAGCATTTCAGAGACTAAAAACTGCAAAATCCACTCGCATATCTGAAGGACCTGATCCCCGACAGGTCCACTGGGAGTAAACAGACTCTAAGCTACTGAACTTTGCTCTCAACTGGAAGGTGATTCATCAATGATGAGGTGTCCCTTGGAAACATACAGTGAATTTCTTCCTCAGGAATGTTGCCTCTTCCTAGGCTTGCAGAAAAATGGATGCACACAAACCAGATGCAGGAGAATGACTTAGCCCTTGTAATTTACCTTCTTTGGTCAGCCCCAAGGCCTCCAAAGATGCCCACAGCCTAATGCCTGGCGCCTGTGACTATGTTATGTTATATAGCAAAATGGACTTTCAGATGTACTTACAGAGAGAGATTAGCCTGAGTTATCCAGGTGGGCCCAATCTAATCATACAGAGTCCTTAAAAGCAGCAAACTTTCTCCAGCAGAAGACAGAGCAGATGAGGCAGAGGGGAGGTCACAGAGATTAGAAGGGGGAGAAGAATAACCACGGTTGCTGGCTTTGAAAATGAAGGAGGCCTTGAACCCGGGAATGTGGGCAGCCTCTCAACACTGAGAATGACCCCCAACAGCCCTGAAGGAAACGAGGACGTCAGTTCCACAACTGCACGCAACTGAATTCTGCAAACAACTTGAGCGAGTCTGGAGAAGGCTTCTCCAGAGCCTCCAGGTAAGAGCCAGGCTGGTGGACATCTTGATTTTGACCTCATGAGACCCAGAGCACAGAAAGTAGTCAAGCTCACTCAGACTTTTGATCTACCAAACTATAAGATAATAATAAATCTGTATTGTTTTAAGCCACCAAATTTGTGGTTATTTGTTATGAGAGCACTAGAAAATGAATACCTCTTCCAATGAAACTTAGTCTTTGTTCATGTTTTTGTTAGAAATAAAAACATAAATTGTCATATCCTGGGGTACTGTGTATTCACATTTATGTTTTGTTGATAAGTAATCTTTCGATAATTTGGCACTGAAATATTCTCCTGTAGTTCATAAGTGCATTACTCAATATTTTTTATTCATTAAGTCTTTACCCTGGTAAGAAAATAGTGAGTGCTTGACATGTTGCTGCTTAGCGTCCTTCTGTGCCAGGATCCTCCCATTTGTAGCACAGAGATCTTTTTACAGTGGTGGAGCGGCTGTGGGACCATCTGTGGTGTCACAGAAGTCCTGGCTGACAAGGACCCACGTGAGCGGTCTGAAAAGTTTGTATACATAAAGCCTGGGTGGGAAGTATACAGTTACTGAGCAGCCCCAATGAACCAGGTTGGGTTCCGTCTTCTCACCTAGAGCTTCCTTAAGTGGGTGACAAGAATAGTTTAAACCAGAAAACCGAGCCATCAAGAAAGTCGACTTGACCAACGACTCAGAGCAAGTCAAGCAAACCAGAGGAGAACGTTATACCTCTATCGTCAGCCCAACAGTAAACCCAAGAACATGATATATGCCATTTCATCCATCTGACTCACAGTGAAATCTAAGCCATCTTTTTGAAAGATCGCTAAATGCAGTGCCAAAGACGTACTTGGTGCTTAAGTCTCTGAACTTTACTCTCATTCAATAGCCATATGAGTCTAGAAATCTGATTTTAAAGCAATTACCTAAGCTTCCAGGGAATAATTACTTTAATGATCTTTTAAATATTTTCCCCATAAGATTTGAGCTTGCTGTAAATTCTTTATTGCCTATTTATATGGTGATAGGGGATTAGGCAGACACTGTTCTTGAGTCTTTACTGAGCTAAAGGAAAGTGGTCAATAGATGGCCTAAAAATCACGGGGAAATATTTAAGGGGGAAATGAAAATTCAATATTTCCAGAACTTACAAAAACAACCAAAGTCAATGATAAAAACAGATAGATACATTATGTCAAATTAACGATACACAGAACCAGAAAATGTCAATTTTTTCATTAGAACTTACAGGGGGAAGCTGTTGTCATTTAGTGATTATGTATATTTCAAAGTAATTTTATCAAAATGTATAAATTTGGAAACCGTATTAATAAATTAATGAAATTATTATAAATGGTAGAATTCTGTGATTTTTTTAACAAAAATATTCCCTGTGTTACACCTAGAAGGAATATTTATTTTTGGTACCTCAAAGTCATGATTTGCACTGACCAGAGCTCTGTCTGACACTCTTGTTTACTCTCAGCTTTATTATCTTTGAACCTTTGACAGGTAGGTGAAGGTAGACCTCATAAGGTTTGGAGTCCCATTAGAAGATACTATCAAAGATATTTATTTGCATCTACACAAAAAGGATATTTTCACCCTTTGGTTTGCAAAGCTGAGATACATCCTATGGGGCAGATCTCATTCATGTAGACAGAAGCTCCTATTAAATGCCAAGTCCTATGGCAAAGAAGTTAGGAGAGGTGCTACTCACAGGAACGTCAGGATAGGTGCTGAGCTCTGAGAAATTCAAGTGGCTGTGTCCAGTACACAGTTGAAAAGAAAGACTAGAGAGTTTGGGTGACACACACTGGAAATATAATATACTAATACCCATTCCGTCTACCATCCACAAGTGTTTCCTGAACATCCTCTTTCTCCCAACCCCTTGAAAACCTAGTCTGCTTAGCACTTTTCCATGTGCAGAACATTTGAAATACTTCAGCTCATTTAACACATTCAGAAACACTTGGAGGGAGGTAGAGAAGGTGTTATTATTAATAACACTATTTTTAAAAAGAGAAGACATCCAATATAAAGGGCTGAGATGGAAACCATAAGGAAAGAGTCTGAACCCCCCAAAATGGATTGTTTCTTATGTATTATACACAAAAACAGCATAACAGTTATGAGTTGAGAAGTAATAAACCAGATAAGTGATGAATAGTCTTTGCAATATCAATAAATTTTCTAAATTATGTAAAATTTAACCACAGTGAATGCACAAGGCCTTTATAGAGAAAATTTTAAAACCTACTAAACTACCTAAAAGAATATCTAAATAAATAAAATGGTATGACACGTTTGTGAGTGAGAAAGCTTACCATTTTAAAGATATAAATTCTCCCCAAAGTAATCCAAAACTTCAATGCAATTTCAATATAAATTCCACTAGGTTATTTTTGAAGAACTTGAAAGATTGATTCTAAAATTTACTTGAAAAAAAATACAGATATGAGAATGGCTAAGTCAGTCCTAAAAAGAAGATTCAGCCTTACATCCCCGTGTGGATGGATTCACCACGTTGGCAGTGAAGGGCTGTGCCTCTCAGGTCTCCAACAGCAAGTGTGATTGCCCAAGCCCCCAGCTGCGGAGCTCTGACATCCTTTGCTGTTCGTGCCCAAGGACATGCGTGCTCCAGTCAAGTATTAAGCACGGCAGGTACCACAGACTGAAAGTTTGTATCTCCCCAAATTCATAGGCAAAAGCCCAATCCCCCATGTGATGGCATTTGGAGGCGGGCCTTTGGGAAGTGATGAGGTCAGGAAGGTGGAGCCCTCATGAATGGGATTAGTGCTCTTATAAGAAGAGACTCAAAAGAGCTCCCTTCCTCTCTCTGCTCTCCACCAGGTGAGGAAACAAGACAAGATGGCCACCTGCAAACCAGGCAGCCGGCCCTCCCCACACACCAGATCAACCAGCACCTTGATCTTGGACTTCCCAGCCTCCGGAACTGTGAGAAATAAATGTTTGTTGGTTAAGCCGCCCAGTCAGTGCCATATTCGCTATAGCAACCCGAACTGACTAAGACAGTAGGGCCACGAGGGCAAGCCCATTGTACTTCTGATGGCCAACTTTGCCTCCCAGCCTCTCAAACAGCCTTGCCAAACTCTCCTTAGAACTGCTCGGCAGCCGAAGAGCCTTCCTCCCAACCTCTCCCCTCTCCCTTCCCCTCTTCCACACTTCAGGTCAGACTGGCGTTAAGGTCTGATGGCTCTCCCAGCTCCCAGCCCCCCATTTAGGCATCTGCTTCTTAGGGACGCAGACTTAACATATATTACATAGTTAACGTTATTTTTTTTTTGAAAAATCGGTGTGGCACTAGCACAGAAACAAACAGAACAATGAAGCAGAATGGATAGCTCAGAAATTAATCTGTGCTTAATTGTAGTTGATATATGATTAAAAAGTGGTACCACAAACTAGTGGGGAAAGAATAGCTTGCTAATTGAATGTGTTGGGGGAGATTCATTCATTATAGAGAGAAAAATAAAATCAAGTGTCTTCCTCACATCATATACAAAAATAAATTCAAAATAGAATAAAAAACTAAATGTGAAAGCAAAATATTGTTGTGGTACTGAGGTGGGGAAGACTTTACAAAAAAAGACCTTAAAGTCCCAAATCAAAAGAAAAAAATCAGTACATCAAAATTAAGGATGAAACAGTTAGGTGACAGGTTTAGAGAAGATAATTATGATACCTAGAAGAACAAGTTAATATCTGGATGCATAAGAAACTTCTGCAAATAAGGGAAAAAAAGAGAAAGAAAGAGAAATGGAGGAAGAAAGGAAGGAAAGAAAGAGAAAGAAAGAAAGAAGAAAAGAAAGAAAGAGAGAAAGACAAAAAAAAGAAAGAAAGAAGAAAGAAAAATAGACAAAGTAAACGAATTGGCACGTCACAGAAGGGGAAACTCACCTGACCAATGAGAGAAAACTAGAGAATCATGTAACACTAAGTTTTGGGAAGATTCTGGGTAGCAGGCACTCTCGTGCACTGCTGGCTGGAATGTAAACTAGTCCTGCTGGAGAGTAAGCTGACCACGTCCAGTAGGATCCATATTCCCCTGTGATCTGGCAGTAGCACTCCGGGGTCTTTCTCCAGCTCATGTCCACATGCGGGCACGTTGGAAGACATCTGCCGCAGTACTGTGGGCAGGAGAAGAGAGCTGGAAGCTCTCTGGAGGGAGATAGAAAAGCGGCAGGTGTGTTTTCAGCCATACACAGCAGTAGCAAGAAGCAACAGGTTAACAGTACCAATGTGGCTAGATCTTAAAATCATAAACTTGAGGGAATAAAATTAGAAATAGAATGAGAACTATTTACACAATACCATTTATATAAAGGAAGAGCAGACACATACAGCAGCTCAATAATGCTGAATTTTATAAGCATCATTACATATCCACGGACATACATCAAAACACTAAAGGTGCCGGGGTGGGGATCTGGAAAGAACAGGGAAAAAATAAAACAAGAGGGAAACTCGAACGGACCAGTGATGATGGCACCATGTACCCGGGAGTAGGAGTAACTACATTCCACACTTGACATCCAAAGCCGCGTTAGGACAGGAGAAATCCGAACAGACTTTCAACACGCAGGTTTTATTGCAGTGATGGCTGTCAGCTCTTCGCCTTCCATCTGTCTCCCTGTTTCCAGTCACTATAGTGTGCAAACTCTAGGAATCCAACAGAACCAAACCTCCAACGTTAAACTTGAGTGCCCTGAACTAGTTCCTTCCGTTCAAATTATGACAAATTCAGCGGCTAACAGCAACGCACGTTTATTATCACACAGTTTCCATGGGGCAGGAGCCTGGCTGGGGGTTTCACTGGACCCCCTATTCAGGGTCTCACCAGGCCCAAATCAAGGTGTCAGTGACGGCTACCATTTTGTCTAAGGCTCAGGGTTCTCTTCCAATCTCACTAGTTGTTGGCAGAATTCAGTTCTTTGTGGCAGGAGACTGAAGCCCTCAGCTCCTAGAGGCCTCCTGCTGTTCCCTGTCACATGATTCCTAGAGGCCTCCTGCTGTTCCCTGTCACATGGTTCCTCTGCACCATGACTGTTTACTCCTTCAAGGCCAACAGCAACTAGTCTGCTGCTACTCTGAGTCTCTTTTAAAGGGCTCACCTGATTAAGTCAGGCCCACCCAAAGTAACCTCTCTTGATTAACTCAAAGTCCACCAATTAAGGGACTTCATTCATCTGCAAAATTCCCCTACTTTTGCAGCTTAACATAACCTAATCACAGTAGTTATATTCCTTTTAGATAACAGGGTGACTATTCACCCATTCATTTGACAAATGCTAATGGCATTATCTACCATGTGCCAGGGACCAACAAAATACTTGAGGACGAGGAAGAAGAAAGATCAATAAAATACAATCCTTGGCCATAAGGGGCTCTCATTCTAGAGGTGAAAAGAGATATGTACCCATTTAATCAAAATGAAATAAAATATAAAATAAGGTAGAAAATAGTGGTTAGAGTTTGGATTCTGGCCCCAAATTGCTTGAGTTCAAATCCTAGCTTGCTTTCTTAGTGACTTTGGAAAAGGGCATAAATTTATTTTGGAAAGAAGAAAGGGAAAGAGGGAAGAAGGAGAGAAGGAAAGGAAGAAATAGGAAAAATTTACACAGTTTATATGAAGTTTAAATGTGTTAATAAATGTAAAAGATTTAGACAGCCCCGGACATGGCTCTGATAACAGAGGGAACTTAACGTTCTTACAGAAGCACAGAGGAGCAGACAATGTAGCATTTTAGTGATTAAAAAAATGATACTCAGCAAGTTAAGTGACTTCTCCGTGGTCACACAACTAGTGAGTTAATAGGACCCAGGAGAGAAACGAGTTAACCTTGATCCACAGTAGTTTAAGGCATTGTCCTCAGTAAACAACAGCCCAGGTAACACTGGGGCTGAAGTCTGGCCAAGCAGTTTGAGGACAGAACTGAGTTAGTTCTTTATTCTGTTGGTCGATGACCCCTGCACAACTCCTTCATCACGTGACTTTTCATCTTTAAGTGTTGGAATGATGACTATGATGATGACAATGGTAATAGTGATAATTATTAAAATCTGTCAAACCAGGAACAATTTTCAACAATACAACCTCATCGGGGCCGGCCTGGTAGCGCAGCAAAGCTCACACATTCTGCTTCGGCAGCCTGGGGTTTGCAGGTTCGGATCCCAGGTGTGGATGTGGCACTGCTTGGCAAGCCATGCTGTGGCAGGCATCCCACACATAAAATAGAGGAAGATAGGCATGGATGTTAGCTCAGGGCCAATCTTCCTCAGCAAAAGGAGGAGGATTGGTGGCAGATGTTAGCTCAGGGCTAATCTTCCTCAAAAAAAAAAAAAAAATACAATCTCATTGAATTCTTAAAACAACTGATGAATAACTTTCTCTACAGGGCCTCTCAAATCCTTTTCAGAGGAAATAGATGGACTACAATCTCATCAGTTCAGTGAGTATTTTCAAATGCTTTCTGTGTACCACATTATATAAAATTTGCTAAATTGCGTAAAAAACCTGCTAAACAAAACTGAAGACAATGCCAAATAGTATGTCCATTTATCATTATTTAATATTTTATGATGAGCAACTACTGTGTACCAGGTATTGTGGATACAAAATGAATAAGACAAATTTATAGCATCTCCAGGCCAGGAAAAATCCTAATGATTCGCCACGCTGGGGCACCTGCTGTAGCAGTGACGCCAGGATTCCAGAAAGACTGCCGGCCGCTTCGGGCAGCAGCACAGCCTGCGACGGGTCAGGCCTCTCACCTGCACCATCCCGACCCCACTGGAATGCAAAGTTATTACCTGGTATTTTCTGGGATTAGTCTGAGCATCTGCTTATCCCGAACAGTAGAGAGAAAAGACCTGCTACAAGATAGTGAAGTTTGATCAGCTTAATAAAACAGCAATGCAATTCAATTCCACCCACCAGGCAAACTTAAGTCCACGTCCAAATTAATAATAGAAATCTACAGTTAAAAGATGCTTTGATCCAAAGGATTCCAAAGGCTTTGCAAGTTTAGGTGGTTGATGTTCAAGAATGGAGTTTACACACAGCTGTTTGAAGTAGCCGTTTGGCGTGGCGCTGCCCTCCATCGGGAGCAGAGTTAGGCTCCTAAAAATTCCACTGTGTCATGGGGAAAATGGATTTGGGAAAGTAAAATCAGGACTTTATGGCAATTTATATTTGTGGAATAAAACAATGGTGATGGTCAGTAGCCAAATAAAGAAATTATCAATGAAATACAATCTATTAAATTTTATAAACAGTTTGTATGCTACAATAATTTCTATTTGTCATATTTTACTTACCATAAACTTTCACCCTGAAGGAAAGACATAGAGTTGTATTATTTTAATATATATACATATGCATGTATAGCTTTTTTCTTTATCTGATGTTCCACCCAAATGTCTAGTTAAGGTGTTCATATTATTTTTCACACAAACTGAGACCCTTTTGAGCATGAAATGGGGGACTTTTAACAATCACACTAAGATAACAGGTGTCAATTAGGAACGTCCTAGGCAACCCGGGACCTACGGCCACCATCCAACTCGTGCTCTCTGGAGTTTTGACAGTTGTTGACTCCTGCATTGTGGGCCACACATCCTATCTCTCTGAATCCCGCCCCCCTCATCTTGGATTTTCTCCTTCAGCACTTTTCATATGGATCTGTTTCCTTCCTCATTTAGTCAATAACTATTTAATGAGCATGCTTCACGTATCAGACATTATTCTACTAACTGGAGATATAGATTCAGTCCTTGACCTCTAGATGCTTCTCTTCCAGCCTGGGAAGGGGGCCGACTTTAGTTAACTAATCACATAATTATATTTAATTACAACTTTGAATAGACTACAAAGGGGAACACGCAGCGTCGGAGAGCATGTATCATGGCTCAGCTGGGAGGAAGGCAAAGCTCTTTCTTTACAGCTGCCATCTTAAAAAATTCTGGAGAATAAGTTTACTGTTCCTCATCTCAATCATTGACTACACTTTTTTCTGCCATTATCTCCTTCTGCATCCCCTCTTTTTAATTATTATTTTTAAAATTTCCAGTCTTCAGTTTCTTCTTTCCCTAATGATACCGCATAGTATAATTACCCTCAACTCAACATCTGCCTGTTTAAGATGAGATATGCAAAATTAAGTTAATCTATACACAAATTTCATGAAGAATTCACAGATATGTAATATAATGCAGGAAAAGATGCCTATGCTACCAGCAGGCATTTGTCAAGGAGAATTCTAGAAAGTTGGTCTTAGCCAATATGTCACTAATGGCTCCTTGGTCAACACTGCTTCCCTTCTGTACTTTGCCTGCTCTTGATCTCTTGAGTCCATGCCTCTTCCTGACCCTTCCCTTAAGGTCAGCGCCCCCTGGGGTTCTGTTCTTAGCCCTCTTTTAACTTTTTCCCTTAGAAAACCCTTCTACTTCCATAGCTCCAACCCCCACCTCTATCAGATGAGTCTGTAAACTTTATCCGCTTTCTAGAGAGTTCCCTACAAAGAGCAATCCTGCATGTCCAACTGTGTGCCAGACACTGTCACAGCCCAACCCATAGACACTGCCCCAGCTCAGGACACCATGATCTCCCTCCCATCTGGTTTACCTCACCAACCTTCTAACTGGTTTCCCTGTCTCCGGTCTGCCCCACCCAATCCATTTTGCCTCCACAAACATGATCTTCCTAAACTGCATATATTATCTCAAAACCCGTCCCTGGCTCACCGTTGTTCTTGAATTAAAGTCCAAGATTTTAACACGGACTGACACGCCCTGAATAAGCTGGCCCCTCATTTTCTGTCTAGACTCACTCACGACAGCCACCTTGCACTCGCTGCTCCTGTCTTGAAAGAGCTCATGCTCTCTCTTAACTCTAAGACATGGCACATGCTGCTTCTTCTGAACGTCCTGTTTCCCTCCCTACTGACTTCCATTCATCTCTCAGGTCTCAGCCTCTTGGAAGCATTCTGGAACCCCTAAGTCTGGACCAGGTACCCTTACAATGTGCTTTCCTAGAACCTTCTGTCTTTGTTATCATAGCCTCATTTATTCTTGCCTTTTAAGGTACTCATGTTCTCCACTTGGCTATGAAGTATATTATTGCATGGAACGGAAATACTACCATAGAATGCTTAGACTGAACATGTCAGTGCTCAATAATTATTCGTTTCATATAAGGACCTCAAAGGTGATTAGACTTTGGTAGGATATGGGAAATCCACAGAGGGAAGAGTATTAGGAAAGATGTATGGAGAGATCGGAAAATACAAGGCAATTATACTTATCAAGTCATTCCAAGTAGAACCTAAGTTCATATAGGAAAATAATAGGAGCGAAAGCTTAAACAGCTACGGCTTTGAATGCCAGACTCAGACATCTGACATTTACTCTCAACTCTTGCAGCACATTAGGTTCACCTGGGGAGCTTCTATAAAAGCAGCAGTACCTGGCTCCTCTTCCAGAGAGAGGAATCCAATTAGTGAGGAAAGTCTCTCAAGCACAAGCATTTCTAAAAAGCTTTCTGGGGCCAGCCTAGTGGTTAAGTTGGCGTGCTCTGCTTCAGCAGCCCAGGGTTTTGCTGGTTCGTGATCCTGGGCACGGACATGGCACTGCTCATCAGGCCACACTAAGGTGGTGTCCCACATAGTACAACTAGAAGGATCCACAACTAAAAATATACAACTACGTACTGGGGGGATTTGGGGAGAAAAAGCAGAAAAAAATAAAAGAAGATTGGCAACAGTTGTTAGCTCAGGTGCCAATCTTTAAAAAGGAAAAAAAAGCTTTCTGGGTGGATCAGCCGCAGTTGAGGACCACAAATCTAGTAGACAATAGGAACCAGTGAATTTTTTTACCATGATCTGGTATATATTAAATTAGTAATAAAAACGTGCAAATGAATGAAAGTTGATGCTGTGCACACCAGATCCCCTTGCTATTGGTTACAAGGATTTTTTCATGTTTATAAAAATATGTTACTCATTTGAAAAATGCCACAGCAGAGGCCAGCCTGGCAGCACACTGATCAAGTTCGCACACTCCTTTTTGGTGGCCCAGGGTTTGCAGGTTCAGGTCCAGGCATGGACCTAGCACCGCTCATCAAAGCATGCTGTGGTGGTGTCCCACATAAAGTAGAGGAAGACTAGCACAGAGGTTAGCTCAGCAATAATCTTCCTCAAGCAAAAAGAGCAAGATTGGCAACAGAGGTTGGTGCATGGCCAATCTTCCTCACAAAAAAATAAATTAAAAATACCACAGTAACCTTCTTCCCGTTTGCTACAGGTAACATGTAACCAATTAACACAAAGTCAGTTGATTATTTCATGTTTTAAATCTTATTTTTCTTTGTGAGTAAACACAGGTGCTTTAAACACGATTTGAACTATTTTTCCAGAAAGTGCATTCTTTTCCTGAATACTTTCTATTGTCTAAATATTTTAGGTAAAATTTATTGTTTCTAAGGATGCCCTAAAAGCCCCAGTGATGAAAGAGGTAGAGTGTGAGTGTGCTCTACATGCCACCTTTTCAAATGCTTTAATCAGTTCTGATGCAAGGTCCCTCCACTTCTGTCCCTGGGCCCCAGACTGTAGAAAACCTTTCAGGCAAAGCACAGAGCCTGATGACAGAATTCCATGACACGCTGGCCCAAGATGTGATGGACTGCACCAGATCCATTTTCACTTTGGGCAGTCTTGATTTGACCCTGTATCACTAACAGAGGCTTTACAGTGCAATTCACATATTCAGTTTACTTTATGGGAGCTTTATGAAGTTCTTAGTTTATTGTTATAGATATACATATATGCTAATGTAAGAATTCCTTGCTGATAGCAATTACCTCTAAGAGGCTCTAATATTTGAAAAGGAAGTTAGCAATACTGTAGACAACTTTTCTCAAAATCATTGTCTTAATTCAATGCTGTACTCAACAGGGAGGCAGAGAGATTATATGATATAATCACAAAACGTGATCAAACAAAGGGATGCTGTCATTTCTTAGACTGAAAGAGTTGAAATTATTGCACTATCGCAAAAGGAGAGGAAACAAAAGAATTGTCGTTATCCATTGAATTAATATAGTTTTAATTCCAATTGAGAAAGAATCGTTTTTCAATTCCAGTATTTATGCCCCTGTGAGGCATTTCCTAATATTGACTCTTTTGTCAGGGGTCAGGAAGTAATTTCTCTTAAGTTAGAAGGAAATTGGTTACAATAAATTCATATTTGGGAACTTGTACGATTTAAAACTCCCATATTTTCATCAGATACCACATTTTTCCTGATTTCCAGGCTCTATCTTTTGTTGTTACAATATTTCCAAAACATCAAATAAAAAAGAAAAAATGCAGTGGGAAACTGAGAGCCCACAGTCTGGCCGTTTATAAATAATCAAACAGCAACCCAGTATTTATGCTAGCCCTTCCACAGAATGGCCACGAGCAGGAGTTCATTAAAAATTCTTCCTAATTTAAGAATTGTAGTTGTTCCATAAATAATCATAAATAAAAGCAATAACTATAAACTGCAGGGAAAGGAATCACTAAAAATGTTTTTGAAAAAATGCTGTTTTATAATCTAATTGGAGATAAAGAAAACTTGCTTGCTTTGTAATGCACGATTACAGATGGTCATGTGTGACCGGTGAATGACGTCTACAGGGATTGCTCACGGTGACAGGAAACACTCTAAGGGGTTCTCGCAGCAACATCCTGAAATAGGAGCTCTCACATCATAGATTCACTGTGGTTTCCTTCTCGAATCAGCCCTTCTGTGAGGAACAGCGACCTTTAACCACCAGGGTCAGAACGAGAAGCGGCTCCTGAATCTGAATGCTCTTAGCTCTAGTTTACCCTTTTGTTTAAAGAAGAGAGTTATGAGATTAGCTTAATTTGATCATTTTCCTTTTCCCTTAGGCAAGCTCCCTCCTGCATTATAAGATATACGATGCTTCCTTCACCCTTCAAATGAAAGTTAAAATGAATTTTCCAGGCACACTATGTTATAGATGCAAAGTCAAAAATTTACATTAGTGGCCTGAATCTAAAGCATGCAGAGCCAGGAGTTGAAAGAAGATAAAATCTTTTCATCATGAAGAATACGCATACAGTGTGCGGGGTGGCTGATGGGGAGATGGGCATTTTGGCCTTGGATGCAGAAATCAGGCATTTACCTAAAATTTCCTCTGTAGTCTTGACCTAATCTTCCCTAGCTTTTAATCTCTTTGCCCTTATTTTTAGTTTTAATAAAGAATAATAATCTTATATGTTGATAGATAAGAGCCTTAACGTAAAGATGGTAATTTTTCTCCAATTAAGTTATAGAGATATTATAATAGTGGAAATCCTAGTGAGGTTTTCTTAAATTCATGAGTATCCAGAGGAATAAAAAGGTGAGAAATCAAAGAAATTTTAGAAAAAGAAGAATCCTGGGGGACTTGCTTATTGGTTATTACAAACATAAATCATAACTATAATAATAACTATAATGTCAATAATCAAAAGGCAGATCAAAGAAACAGAAAAAGAAATCTAGAAACAAACTTTAATAATTGTAAGCATTTTCTACATTGCACAATTACCACCACAAAAAGAATAAGCAAAAGATAATTAAAAATCTAACAAAGCAAATGAAATCATTTATTAAAACTAAAATTTAAAAATCTACTAAATCACACAGAAAGAAATTTGACACATGGTGATGTGACAGTAGGTTACATAAACTGGATCCTGATATTACAACCAAATCAGTTCAGAAACATTAAAAATTGATGTCAAAAAACAAAACTACAAAAAAGAAATAATTTATATAAATAGTAATCTGAGCCCAGATTTTAGATAAAGAGGAAGTAATCACTAAGGGAGAAAAAAAATCAGTATATTTCAGTGCATAAAAAATCCAAACCATGATATATCAAAAACTATCAGAAGCAAAATTAAGGAATCAGCAATAAATGTGGAAAAGTATTTTCAGAAAAATGGCAAGGGGTTATGTCATTAAAAAGAGCTCACACCAGTCAGTAGGTTTGCCAATCAGAAAATGGGCCAAGGGTTTGTAACTAGAGTTCACTGACAAGGAATAGATACATGACTAACAGACATAATAAAACCTGTTTGCCCTCACTACCAAATAAGGACACGTCAACTTAAAATAACATAGCACTTTGACCCTCCGAAGTGGGGTGGGGAAGGGCAGGTACAATGGGATTTCACTCATTCCCTACCCCAGCCCCCAGCCCATCCCTTCCTAGTGGGGCCTCCTCACACCCCCATCCTTCTGAGACCCCAGTCATTAAGAGCGATAGAAGGATTGGTCAAGCAGGAGAAAGACACGGAGCGCAGAGTGATGCGACGGGGCAGGCTGCTTCCATGTTGATGTTTCACTGCGAGGCGGCACCTGGAGGGACCGTTTTTCTTGATCCCGACCTTTTTTAACAGAATGGTGTCTCTTTGCAGGAGACCCTTTCCTGATCCCCAGACTAGGATGGAGAGAAAAAAATAAAACTGAGGCAGTGGAAGAGGGAGAAGAACTCCCTGAACCCCACGTGCAGTAGCTCCAGTAGGCCCAGCTGGGCGCTTGGAAGAAAAGCACAGAGGTGTTTTGTATCGCTCCACGGGCCACGTGTGTATGTTAGTTTGTCTAACCTGAAGATTCTGTTTTCAGTAATGGACTTGTAAGCTATAATGGATGGTGAAGGGGTAGGTCGCATGAGCAGAGCTTTTCCAAAATAGTAATATACGATGGAAAGGAAGGGATGTTGAGAGTCACTCTGACACTGATGTGGATCAGAGCTTTAGTTGATACAGGCTTTTTACAAGGCATTTAAAGAACTAAGACTTTTAAATTCTTAAAAAATATCTTCTTTGATCCCTAGTTACACTTCTAAGAATTACTCACTGAACAAACCTATTTAAGTGCCTACTTTGTCCCAAACAGTTTTCTAGGAGGTGGCAGCAGAGCAATTAACAAGGCAGGCCAGGTACTTGCTCTCAGGGGACTTACATCCTAGAGGGAGCAGGGGGAGAACAGACAATAAGCATGTGCATAAATAGATAAATAAACAAGATATTATAGGAAGTGATACATAGGGTGAAGAAAATAAACTGGAGTAAAATGTTAGAGAAAGACCAGGGGGTTGTCAGGGAATCCTCACTGAAGAGGTGCTGTATTGGTCAGTGTTCTCCGGAGAAAAAGGACCAATAGGGTTGCATATGTGTATTGAATATACACACCCACCCACCCCCACACACATGCGCACAGAGTTTTTAAGGAATTGGCTGATATAATTGTGAGCCCAGTGGGTCTGAAATCTGCAGGGAAGCTCAGCAGACTGGAAAGCCAGGGAAGAGCAAATGTCGCAGTCCTGCATCCAAGGCAGTCCCGAAGCAGAATTCCTTCCTCGTCCAGAGACGTCAGTCTTGTCTTTTAAGACCTTCCACTAATTAGATGAGGCCCACCCGTATTATCAAATTTAATGTGCTTTACTCAAGGTCTATTGATTCAAATGTTAATCACATCTAAAAAACATCTTCACAGAAACTTCTAGATTGGTGTTTGGCCAAACACCTGGGCACTATAGTCCCACCAAGCTGACACATCAAATTAGTCATCAGAGATGATATTCCAGTTGACAAGTTAACCACAAGATGTAACCAGCTGCGTGCGGTCCTGGCGGAGCGGATGCAAAGGCTCTAATGTGGGAAAGAGTGAGAGGTGCTCAGACACAAAAAGAAGACCTGTGTGCGGGGTCCAGCTGTGAGCTGAAGCCCCCTGAGATCGCCTCCCGGCGGCTGAAGGCAACCCCGCGTTCAGTGACACCACACCAGTAGCTTGAAATCAGCAGAGAAGTCAGCAAATGCTACCAAACAGGGCTTTTACTACTCCCACTTTTTAAACACTCACCAGCATAGTCCTGAAAAATGGAAAGAGATAAAGGGGTGGGCACCACCTTTAGATGCCATGTTAAAAATTTTAGATCTCAGTCTAAGTGAGAAGATTGACATTTTCAAGTCATTATGAGTCAAAAGGACTCGTGTTGTGGAGCGTGTTTGTAGGAAATTCTTGAGAAGAGGCTAGAAGCAGTGTAGAGAAGAGGAGCTGGGGCTCAGACTAGGGCTGTGGCGGCCCAGGGAGAGGAGCGGGCCGTTTTGCAGGACGTGTTTTGGAGCCGTGCTGACAGGAACTGGACGTAGCGAGGTGCAAGGAGAGACACTCAGAATGACTCTTGGGTTATGGAGCTAAGCAACGGGGCCCATTTGGGGGTCATTTTATAAGATGGGAACACTTGGCAGGGAGGTTTCAGCAGGGGCTGTGAAGGGGAAGCGGAAAGCGGAGTTAGTTACCACTCTGGCCCCACTGACTTTGAGATGCCGGCTAAGACTTTGAAATGCCTGAAGTTGTGACGGGGGAAGTTTCATATGTGAGTTTGGAACTCAGGGCTGGTTTCTAAATCTTGGAATCATCTCCAACAGAGATGACAACTTTCCTAAGGAGACAATCAGAAATTCAGCAAATGTCTATACTGAGTGACTGAGTGAGAGAGACATGTGGAGGTAGGAAGTCAACAGATGAACCGAGGTGTGTTATGCTAGTGTAGTTATGGGTAATTTAAATATTCTTTAGTTTTATTTTGTTCTTAAGAACTTCACTACAACAAACAAATTATTCTTAAAATTAGGAGCAAACTACAGCCACTTTGGAAGACAGTTTGGAAGTTTCTGCAGAACTAAACATACTCTTACCATATTATCCAGTAATTGCACTGCTTGGTATTTACCCAAATGAGCTGAAAATTTATGTCTACAAAAGAACGTCCATATGGATGTTTATAGCAGCTTTATTCATAATTGCCAAAAACTTGGAAGCAACCAAGATGTCCTGCAGCAGACGAATGAATAAATAAACTGTGGTCCATCCAGACAATGGAATATTCTTCAGAGCTAAAGAGAAATGAGCTATCAAGCTATGAAGAGACATGAGGGACCTTAAATGCATACTATTAAGCGAAAGAAGCCAATCTCAAAAGGCTTCATACTGTATGATTCCAACTACACGACAACACTATGGAGCCAATGAAAAGATCAGTGGTTTTCAGGAATTAGGGGGCAGACAGGGATGGAAAGGAGGAGCACAGAGGATTTTGAGGACAGTGAAGCTATTTTGTATGATACTATCATGATGGATATATTTGTCCAAACCCGTGGATTGTACAACACCAAGAGCGACCCTAATGTAGAGTACGGGCTTCGAGTGATGATGATGTGTCCGTGTAGGTTCATCAATTGTACTAAATGTCCCACTGTGGTGGGGGATGTCGATAGTGGGGGAGGCCATGCACGTATGGGGGCAGGGGGCAAATGGAAGTTTCTGTACCTTCCACTTAGTTTTGCTGTGAATCTAAAACTGCTCTAAATATAAAACCTATTTTTTTTAAATTATGAGAAATGGTCTTATTTTTAAAGGAATGTAAAAAAGATCAGATTTATTAATGATAAAATTAAAATATCTAATATAAGCAGCTAAAACTTCTATCCAGCATTGATTAATTTAACTTTTCTTTGACCTAAAGGGCCTGCAGTTATGTAAGCATGGTATTTTCTATTTTGTTTCTCATTATTAAAATAATACATGCCTGTGAGAGACAAATTAGAAAATACAGAAGAACGAGGGGAGTAACAATTCACGTATTAGTGGATATTTAGTTTTATTGACCCTAATTTAATAGAGAATTAACTAAAATCCAGTTTGTGATATACTTCTTTCTTTTAATTATAATAGTTCCTTAATGGTGCATTTTTGTCAGAGGTCAAAAAAAGGTCACTGCTTCATAGGGTTTTCCATCTTGTGATATGATCTATACGGTTTAGCCTCTATGATACTGCTCTAGTCTAGTGTTTCACTGGAATTTTTCATTTTCACTTCCATGCCATAAAACTGCAACCTCAAATTTACTGCAATATGTACATATATGACAGCTGTTAAAACTACAGTAGTTGAAATACCCGTAAGGAATAGTTACTAGGGCAAATGTGTATACACACACACACACACACATTTTACACACACTCCATGCAAGTTACTTATTTACTGAAATGTTTGACTTTCTTTTCCTTTGTACTAAAGGGCATATGTGATGATATTTATGTAATAAAGTTACTTAACTCACTCCATTCATGCATTTCTTTATTCATGTCAATATTTACTGAAAAGTTTATGAAGACCCTACTAGGTGCCAGGCAGTGAACCAAACACAGCAGCATCAAGGAGAAGAACACATAAAGAGGAACATAGCATTGCCATATGGCAAGAACTGCTGACAGGGTATAATCGAAAGACTTTGGACTCACACAGGGGTATGGGAGAAGGTGACCCCTGAGCCGGGCGCTAGAGGCTGAATGAGCATCTGCCAAGCAGGGGGAATAGCATTTGCACCTGCATGGAACTATGAAAAGGGGAAGAATGATTGAGGCAGGAAATAAAGCTTGAAAAGGAGGTCCAGCTCAGCTTGCAATGGGTCTTGGGTGCCTGGCTAAGGAACTTGGATTACATCTTGCTGGTCATGGGAAGTCAACAGAGGTTTCTTTGCATGGAGACTGTTGTGATTGGTTTGGGCTGAGAAGATCATACTGTAGCAACGTGAGGATGGATTAGATTAGGAAGAAACTGGTGACAGAAGCACCAGTGAGAGGCTGAGCTCATTGCAAGAGATAAGCGGGGTGAAACTCGGGCAGTCTCAAAAGGACGGAGAGGAGGAAGGCTATTGGATCAGCAAAAATAATGATATTTAGCAATTGATTAAAGGGAGAAGAGGGTGAGGAAGAGAGAAGATAGAGAATAAAACTTTTGGAAGAAACTTGGGTGTGAAAATCAGAAAGATTGGGAAGTAATTCGAAGAAAGGTTAAAATCAAACATATTTTAAGGATAAGTGAGATTTGAGCATGTAGATAAAGGGGCAGATACTGGGGAAAACAGAGAGTAATATACTTTTATAAATCGAGACCAATGTGTTTGAAACATTTCCTGGTTTAATTCTTCCTGTGTGGGGAGAAAGACAGGACTGATAGATCTTCCTTCACATAAACTAAAACGCTGCTCTGGAAGACAGGGTGATGGGGCTCAGAAGATGATCAGAAGGAAGGAGCCTGACACAGGAGATTAAGAACCTGACTCATCCTCCCACCATTCAGAACACCAAGAGAGTTTCCAGGACGAGCAGAGAACTCAACCCAAAGCAGAAGAAGGGGTTGAGGTGCTTCGGCGCTGCTGTGAAATGGTGCTTGACATTGCAAAGGAGACAGGCACTTACAGATGTGGCACTTTCCCTTAGGGCACACTTTCCAACAGTGCCATCACCTCCAAATGACCCGCAGGCCATATGTGGAGCCACTGAACTAAGTCCTGGCTCCACCACCTTCTACAATAGGACTCAACCAATCACCTCACATTCACTTTGTGACGCTCGTCTCATCACGTACAAAATGGCATTAACACGCTCCCTGCCAACCCCATTGAGTTTTGTAAGGAACAAATGACAATGCTAAGGAAAAGGCATTGAGAACTATACGTCACTATTCAAATGCAAGGTGTCCGTGTGGTTAATTGCCATTATTATTGCTGTGTTCACTCAGCTAAGACCATAGGACCTAAAAAACCCCAGAGAACTTGCTGACGACTAATCGATGTCCAATTTGATTTAGTGGCTCAAGAAATCTTCAGCTAGTACGACTGAGTTTCATCAATCCCAGGCCATACATGGTGAATCATGATAAAAATCAGGAACACGAGACTTTAGGCGTAATTCTTTTTCATCACCCCGTAGTTCTTTCTACTGGCTCAGTTCTAACTCCTGACTTGATCCTGGCCACCAGGGCCAAACTGCGAAGTAGGAGACTTCAGGGAAGCATTTTCCAAACTGTGCAGTCTGCTTTTACGATTTACGGACAGAGGCAGGGAAAGAGAGAGAGAGAAAGTAAAGGACTTTATATTCTCACCACTGCCTCCCCAACCATTTCCTTGGCACAGCCTCGGAGGCCTTCTGTGATCTAGTGCTCACTTCACTTGCTCAGCTCCAGTCCCATGACCTTCACAGCAAACTCCCTCCCGCCTCAGTCCTGCTCACTCCTTCGCTGACGACAACACATGCAACAACGAAACAGGACCAATCTCTTTCTGGTTTCCTTGCCCTGCTTCACAGCACTAGATCACGGGCAGATGTAAACTATCCCTATTTGTTTCTTATCTGCCCCACTCACGTCACTGTAAGCTCCCCCACAATAAGGCTTTGTCCTATTGACCACTGTAACCCCTGTGCCTGGCACATGAAGGGCTTTCAATAAATAATTGTTGAGTAAATGAACGAATGCATTTGTAAAATGGGTATATCAATTTCAAATGTCCTGTGCTCTTAGGAGGATTTTTTAAATTAAAAATATAAAGTAGTGTGAGGATCATGGCTCAGGATTGAAAGAAAGAATGCAAAATTCAGGCAGTTGATGGGCTTTGAAGTAAGAAAGCACGAGGGGCAGGGCAGAGCAAGGTAAGGGGTGAGCATAGCAGGTAAACGACAGGTTCCAGAGGGGGACCAGCTCATCTCGGGTCACCTAAGGATTTTCCAGTTTTAGGCCCCAAATCCCGCATCTCATGCAACCCCTCAGTCCCAGGCAAACTGAGACAGTTGGTCATCCTGGCTCTTAGCGTTTGAGTTCGCCATTCACATTTATTAGCAATTTGACCTTGGGCAAGACATACTTGCTCTCTCTGATGTTAGTTTCCCATTTGTAATTGGGGATAGAAATATCTGGATCAAAAGTTTGTAGGGATTTCTTAAAAAGGACTACATAGACAACGCTTCACACATTGCTTGGTACATAATAACAGCAAACGGTGTTATTAAAGTGCCTGGCTTACGACTGGAATTCAATAAATGGCAGCTTAAAGGTGAGGGAAGATGCTCATTTTTTGCCACTTGGATGATGACTTTTCATAACAGAAACACACCATCTCAAAAGGTCTAATAAAGAGTACTTCATGGTAACAGTTTCATACTAAGCTTGCCATTCTGTTTGCAGAGCTTTAGCATAATTCTTCATCTAAAAGAAAAGTGTTTTTCTTTTCATAGTCTTCATTATTATGAAAAAACTGTGCAGTGCAGTAAAAAATAAAAAGTAAAAATTATATGAACCTTTATAAAATTTTGTACATTTCAAAGCATAATTTAAATATTTTTTACCTGTAAGTGCAAGTAATTCATTCAAAGTCCTTCAAATAAAGTTGGGACAGGTTGGGAATACTATGCTTTAGGAAAGCATAATTCTTCTCATCAACAAAAACAAATGTTCCAACTAGTTCCATGAAATAAAAGCCTTTCAAACAGTCACTTGGAATTGATTTGAAAAAAAAAGTTCTCTTGTCTGTTTCTGTTAATGCCCACATGAGTTTTACTAGTTGCAACTGAAATCACAAAAACCCCGACCTTGGTGCTTAGCTGGCAAGAAGCCAGGATAATGAAATTAATAACATATGCTGAAGAACCCATTTGTAACAATTTTTCCATTAAAAAAAAATGAGGCAGCTCCAAGCTACTGACAGGCTTTCCCCCCTGCCCCCACTTGATTTTCTTCTGCCTTCTACCTATGAGCGTGGAAGCCGTGGTTCTTAGTTACTTTCACAGTTCACATGACTCCAACGTTTAAGCAACCCTGTCGCTGTTAGGCAAAACGGTTATTTTTGTTGTTGTTGTTGTTGTAGGTTTTTTTTAGGTCAGAGTTGAATTCTTCGAGTCTCTGCCAACCAGGGACACTCCCCAGTTTGGAACCTAGCCGTCTGCTAGGGACACTTGCGAAGACACAGTCTCGGTTGGGTTGGCTGGTCTCACCCGTCAGCAGCCTGTCCTGGAACTCTTCTGTAGGTAACTGTCAAATCGCAGGGCCCATGACCAAAGGGACACACATCCCGAGAAGACCCTCTCGGAACTTCTTCACCCTCACTTTAGGCACGTCGCTGGCAGGCCCGGTGAGCTAACGTGCAAACGGGTGATAAATTAGAGGTGGCAAATCAGGAGGAAAGAAACAAGCAGACTGATAGCAGCAAAAAGCAAGAGCTGAGAGCTAAGCAGGAGCCGGCGACGTGCTAAAGTCAGGCAGAGGACAAACACAGTGCTCTCCATCACTATCAGGAGAAGAACTTTTACCAGCTCAGCAGTGTGGGAGGGCATCACAGGATTTCCGGAAGCCAGAGGCTCTAAATGACTGGTGTATGGTGACAGGTGTCCATGCAGACAAACCTGAGTCACAAGGAGACATCAGGTTTGGTATTCACCGTTGAAGAATATGGGCAAGACTGTCATGCATGTTGTCACAGTTGTTAATGTAAAGATATATATATATATATACACACACACATCTTTACTAGAAAGCAACTCATATATTACAAATGTGTTTGTGTGATTGTGTATGCACAGAATGTCTTCAGAAGGACACCCACCAAGAATGGATCTCTCTGGTCTGTGCTAGAGAGTGAAAAGGAAAGAGGACTTCTACTGCATATGATTCTGCTTCGCTGAAGTTTTCAAAATGAGCACATTTAGTTTCATAGTAAAAATATTTAAGTATTTGCTAAGAAGACTAAAGCATTGTTGCATTTTTACGTACAATACCTTATCGGCGAGCCTGTCAGCTGGCAGGACCTGGGTGGACAGGGTCACTATTCATCCTTCCTACACCCACGTATTGAACCTCCGTACTGTGCTGTGTCCCTGGATGACATCTCTGTTCTATATGCGAGGAGGAAAATATAAATTAGATCTCGTCCTTTCTCTCAAGAAACTAATAATCGAGTAAGAAGCTGAGAGGATAAGAAAAGCGTGACGTGGAGCGGAGAGAAGTGAGGGCAGAAAGACTTAGAACCTTGAAGACCGTCAGGACAGGGTGCAGCCAAGGGGGATGCCCGGCGGCCATGGGAGCAGGGGAGCACCAGGCAATGAGGTGACAGAGGGCAAAAGGGCTCTGCCGAGGGAATGGCAGGGAGGGGGTTGAAAGCAAACTGCCGTGAGGTTCAAAGGGTTCAGAGGTCAGAGTTCCCCAAACAGGGGCCCCTTGTTTGGGGCCTAGTTTGTTCCACTTAGGGCAGCCTTAGTGAACCCCAGAAAAGATAGCTCAAAAAAGCCTTCCTCTGTGTTCCTGTGGGTTTACCCATAACCCACCCACTGCTCTTCTTGGGGACCCAACTCCCTCTGCTACCGCCAGACACTAGGACCCTTGAAGGCAGCAGCAAGCCTGTGCAAGCCACTGACACATTTAACAGATGCTCTTTTCATAAATAAATTTTTAGAAAGCACTGGTAACTTGTAAAGGCTCCACCTCATAGCTCTGCCTGAATATCGGTCCCCTCTTGAGCTATTTTCTTCTTCCTCTTTTGAAATCAAGATAAACAATGACAAAATTCAACCAAAGGTTCTCCCCAGTCAAAGAAGGCCCCAACACTTGGATCAAGGGTCTTATGTGTCTATCATGCTATTCGAAAGATAAGAAGGATGGAAATAAACTAGTATCAAAGGCATGCCATCTTCTTGAAGGTTCTCCCTTCACTCCACTGACTTCTGGGAGTTTATATGATGATGAGGTGGGGAGTGGGGGAGGGAAAGACGATATTTAGTTGAAGGTTGTCAAAACATTGAGTAGTGGACCTGTTCATTAACTCTAATTCAGAGAGGAACATATGCATTTGAGCTCTGCAGCACAAATTAAAAACAGCATTTCGTGAGTCCTGTCTGTTGTAGCGACAAAAGACTAAACGCCACATAGAGAGTTCTTCTGGAGGGAATACGAAAGCTTTACTGAGGACACATGGCTGATTATAGCAAGAAAGGAGGTGTGTCAGGAGAAGGGAAATCACAGCTGTGTGTGTGGCGGTGTGAATGTGTGGAAGGAAGAGCACAGAGAAGCCGAATGACATCAAAAATCACTTGTTTAGGAATCTAGAATTACTTTGGGGACAGAAAACTGGGGGTGTGATGAACCATGTGGCGGTGGGCATGTAGGTTATAGACACTGAATGTCGGAACATGTAATGGAAAGAAAGTCATGACATGCAAAAGAGAAGCGGTGTGTCACGTGACAAAAGACAGCTAGAAGGCTCTGTGCTACAAGACGTGTGCATTGTGGCTATAAAACTCACATTTTCGTAAATATTTCCAAAAGGTCCTTAAAAATCATACTAGAAAAATATAACCTAAGTAAGTTTTAAAGCTGTTGAGGATGAAAAAAGATATTTACTATTATAATCGAGACATTAATATAGAGAGAATGTAAGAATGATAAGTCAGAGAGGATAAACCAATATGGAATCAAATCAAGGATACTTGCAAATCAGAATAAATCTGGAAACTGTAAAGATGATGAAAAAGCCCAAATTATTCTGTAGATTCTTCTCAAAAAGAATCTACGGCAGCCAAGGCAAAATCAGTGTAGGAGGAAGGAGGATTGAAGAAAAGAATCAAAGATGCCTTCGTTGCCAAAGGCAAGGAAGACCAGGATACCTTTCAGTATTTTTATATTCAGTACTAACAAATGCACATGATTGCCAGGCACTCTTCACAGTACCCCACAAATATGAAATCACAGAACCCACACAGCAACCCAATACGGTAGTTACACTAGGATTATGGTCTCCAGATAGAACGGATGGAAGAAGAAACTGAAACCCCAAAGGTTTAAGTATGTTTTTCAAGACGACCAGCTTAAGTGGCAGAGCAGGCTAGAACCCAGCATCCACGCTTTTAACCTCTATGTTCTATTAACTAACTTCTGCCCTCAACCATACATCTAGCACGGTCTGGAAGACTAGTACGTTTTTCTCATTCAAGCTCGCGATGTAATGATCGCTGCTATGTATTAGAGCTACCTTCCCCAGTGATCACCTAACTATTAAATTACCCTTATTTAAATATATTTATCCTCATCTCTTTTTTCCTTCATTCATAAAGCAAACGTTTACGGATTGTCTGTTCTCTCCCTAGACATATGTTTGGCTCCATGGGAAACAGATAAATTGTAGAATATAGTTTCTGCTTTCAGAGACCACATGCTACTTGGAGACGGCTAACTGCTGTTACAATCCCAACATTTCAGTGGCTTCCCAGGATACAGCGTTACCTTTCCCATTCTGCGAGGCTTGCATGGGAAGGAAGGCAGAGCAGAGCATCTCCACTGCAGAGTTGATCAGGAAGGCGAATTCTCTTGGTCATGGGCTCTGCCCTCCTCCAGGAGCTGGTTTCATTCCGCTGTTCTGTGTGGAAAGAGAGGAGAGTTACCTTTGGGAGGCTCATAAGGGCCAGGTGGAGGGGTGCACCTGGTTGATGCTCCTGTTTCATTGGCCAGCTCTCAGGTCCAAGGCCACATCTGACAAGCAGGTGGTGCCCAAGAAGAGCCAAAAAAACACCTGCTGCAGTCCGTGGTCAGGAAGAGACTCCATGGGCCTTTACTTTTGGTACCAGCTGCTGTATTAATGAGGATTTGAAGACGGAGACAGAAACCGCTCTAGGATGTTCAAGTGGGAAGGGATTCAACACAGGGGATCAGAGTCTTACCCTTGGAAGAGTGGACTGTGCAGAGGTCAGGGAAGCTGCTGCTCATGTTCAGGAAATTGGGAAGGGCAGGAACCTCGGGAGATGACCTGCTGATGACCTCCCTGCCTGGATGGCTGGAGTTGGTGGTTTCTAGGAAATGCTGGCAAAATCACCAAGTGTCTTCTGGCCCCCTTCTGAAGCCACCCGACTTCCTGCCCCTGCCAGAGCAGCAACGGCCCCCGCTTCCTTCCACCAGGCAAATCTCACACAGATCTGCCGCTGGAAGCTGGTGGCATGGATACTGCAAAACGTGGTTTTCAGGCCTACCACTCCTGCAGGAGGAAGGAACAAGGATGTGCAAGAGGTTCCGGGATGTCAACAGACGATCCAACACGGGAAAGGCATTTTTGCCTTCTTTATATGAGTTTTACTTTGGAAATGAGAAATGGAAAACTTTATGTGTTAGAATCCTATTTATTAGAGCTATATTTAGTCTTTCACTCATAGTTGCTAAACTGTTTTGTTTTAAAAGTATATTAGGGAAGTTAGCATATCTCATTTGTGCTTGAGAAGTTGTGCTTAATTTGGGGGTTAAGAATGATTCGTTCCCGGGGCTGGCCCCGTGGCCGAGTGGTTAAGTTCGCGCGCTCCGCTGCAGGCGGCCCAGTGTTTCGTCGGTTCGAATCCTGGGCGCGGACATGGCACTGCTCGTCAGACCACGCTGAGGCAGCGTCCCACATGCCACAACTAGAGGAACCCACAATGAAGAATACACAACTATGTACCGGGGGGCTTTGGGGAGAAAAAGGAAAAAATAAAATCTTTAAAAAAAAAAAAAAAAGAATGATTCGTTCCCTAAGATGTTCTGAGGAGAACACATAAATAAGTATAAAAGTCATAAAATTCACAGATGTCATCTATCTACCATTAAATTGCTGGGCAGTAACCAGTCAATGAACTAAATTAATATTAACACGCAATCCTGACCATTACCAGCAATAGTGGCCTCAGTTGTGTCTAATTTTAGCTCCCGCCTCCCAGGGAAAGGTCAGTCCTATCACAGACTCCATGTTATTGGTGATTTGCCGGTGGGAGGGGCTGCGATGGACCTTGCTCAGTCAAATGAGGGGTTTCTTTTTTACTTTCCTGAATTCTCTGATCGTCACTATTTTTAACCACAGCTTAAATTCAATTTTAGTGGTCCTGGGTGACTTTGTTGCCTTATCGCTCGCTGTGCTGAAGTATCTCCCCAGCTTAGGGTCGTTAGGTCAGGAGGATTCCGGTGAGCGAGCCCCTCTGCAGATCACTGTGTAAATAGAACAGTCAGGAGTCTAGGGCCGTTCTCCTCCATATGCCTGCCATGGAAATGGTGGTTGTGCACAACCGCAGGTGCAAATGTGAATTTCTGGTTGGTGAGCTTGGCCAAATGGTTCTCAGGACCTACTGAAGTGTGACAGCTCTAGGCATCAGTGTGAACAAACTCTGAGCATGTCCGCCTCGGTGAGGTCTTCTGTGGGGCTGAAGGCAGAATGTAAGCATTTTGCTTTTATTATGAATGATGAGTACATATTTGCTAGTGTTTACTAAAAAGAGTAATAATAAAACAACTAACGCTTATATAGAGTTACTGTCAGACACGGGGTTGGAACTGTTTTAGCCACATTTTACAGACCCACTCAGATGCGAATAAGCTACTAAGTTGTCCAAAGTCACGGGTGGAATTAGTCTGGTTTCAGAGTCCAAGCTCTTAACCAACGTGCTGATGCATGGTCCTCAATGCAGTTATTTTGGCTGCCTGGGGCACATGAGTCATCTACCTCAATGTCTGGAAATATCATCCTCACTGAAGAAGTTTTTACAGGAAGAGATTGAATCAGCAGCCTGATCTATTGTCACAATCCTGAATTAAGCATAGGCTAGGCCTTCCTTTGAGTGATTCCCATCCTTGTTGGCAATGACTGGCTTCCTGTTACAATCACAGGACAAGCAGGGCGGGAATAGGGGAGGTGAACTTCAATGAGACTTCTGCCAGGAACACATTCTGAATTAGAATATTAATATGAAAAGTTACCTTAGAGTAACTCAGGGTAGTTCTGGGTCATCAATATATAACTTCATTGCAAATGAATCTATTGATCTATCAATAATTTTAATGTAAATCCATCTGTAGCTGTCTAATATGCCAAGTGGAAGGCACTATTTGTAATAGTAAAAGATTGGAATCAACACGAATGTCTAATAATAGTGTACTGGTTAAATAAATGATAGCATAAACTTACAATGAAGTGTGCAATTTAAAAATTGAGGAAGCCCTCTATATATTAGTGGAATTATACTGTTAAGGTATAAAAAGAGGTTTAGAGAAATGGATACATTATGTTACTATTTATATAAAAGGGATAATAAAAACGAGAAGCTATAACTGTACTGGCTTACACAGCTGTACAACTCTTCCAGAAGGATAAATAAGAAAACCACAATAGGGGTTACCTGTGGAGTGATGGGACCTGAGAAGTCGGGGAACAGGATGGGAGAATGACTCTTCACTCTATGCTGTTATATCTTTTTCGATGTCTGAACCATGGAAATTGTCCCCTATACTGAAAATTGATTAGAAAATTAAAAGAAGCATTTACTGAATACTTGGGTGTAGACTACTATAGCTACGCACTATGAGGGGGGATAGAAAAGACAAGATTCTCAAAGTCTTTATTTGGGCAAACAAAACATATACCACTTAACACTTACTTAATAAGCAATAGAAAGAAACACAAACTAGGACAAGACAAACCGCTGCCATAAATGCTAAGGGCACGCAGAGCAATGGCAACAGAGAGTGTGCTGAGTCTAATCAGAGACGGCTTCCCAAGGGAACTGAACGGCAGGCCTTGGTGTCATAAACTGTGTGGCCTTGGGTAAGATTGAGAGGCTGGTGCCAGGAGAGGGGAACACTGGTAGCTTGAGGCTCACAGTGCAAGAATGAGAGAAAGGAGCCATATTCATCTTATTTATGTAGGAGTTGGGCTTGGTCTTGGTTTATTTATTTTCCACACTGCTATCTAACGGGATTCTAGTGTTGCTAATAATACTTTCAATCAACTCTCTTCCATGTTCCAGGTACATATTTATATCATTTAAAAAAGACAATAATTTTACTCTTTCCTTTCCAATTTTTATGTCTCTAGTTTCTTTCTCTATTTTAATTGCATTGGTGGGCACCTCCAATACAGTGTTAAATAATGGTAGTGATACTGGGTATCTTTATTTCTCCTAATTTAGAGGGAATCTTCTGACTGGCTATTGAGATAAGGTATATTTTATTATGTTAAGCAGCAATTTAGTTGTGTTAATTAAGTACTTATTTGTTTTTTAAAATAAGAATGGATATTGAATTATTGTGTTAAATGCCTTTTTGGCATCTATGGAAAGGATCTTTTTTTTATTAGAACTATGAATACAATGGATTATGACAGATTTACATTATTGAACCATCCTTACATTTCTGGAGTTATCTCCACTAGATTATATTCTTTTCTTCTTCTATTCTTTTAGGATGCTGCTATATTCTTTTTGCTAATATTTTATTCAAAAGTTTTATATTGATATTCATAAATGAGAGGTCCACATAGTTTTCTGTCAGGGGCTGTGGCAGACAGACTTTAAGGTGACCTTGTGGTGTTTACGCTCTTGAATGATTGACTTCCCCTGAGTGTGGTTTGGACCCATGACTTGCTTCTAGCCAACAGAATATGGCAAAGGTGATGTGATATAACTCCATATTTACATAACATTATATAAATCTCCATCTCGCTAACAAACTTTCTCTAGAATCTCTCTCTCCATGGGTGGCTTTGAAAAAGCAAATTACCGTGAATTCTATAGCCACAAAGAAATGAATTCTGCCAACAACCTAAGTGAGCTTGGAAACAGATTGTTCCCTAATCAGGCATCTGGATGAGAATACAGCCCAGCTGATATGTTTATGGCAGCTAAATCATGCCTGGACTCCTGACCCAGGGATAATATGGCATCATAAATGTGCATTGTTTTAGGCTGCTAAATTTGTGGTAATTTATTATGTAGTAGAAAAACTATTATGGGGACAATCCTTATTAGGCTTTGGTATCAAGGTATCTTTACATTTTCTGGAGAAGATGTGGATGCTTTCCTTCATTATCTGTGCTCTGAAACTGATTAAATAATGTTATCTTCCAAAAGTTTGGTGGAAACCCTTTGTTAACCTGTCTTCACCTGGTGCTTTTTGGAAAGGAAGTTCTTTGACAGTTTTCTCTGTTTCTTCTATGTAATGTGATTTTTCTATTTGTTCTGGAGTCAGCTTTGGTAAATTGCATTTTTCCAATAAAAATGCTCTTTTCATATGAATTTTTTAATTTATTGGTATAGAATTGGGCATAAATATTCTCTATAATTCTCTTAATTTCCTTCATTTCTGAATTGGATAAAGAAGATATAGTATATATATATACAATGGAATACTACTCAGCAATAAAAAAGGATAAAATCATCCCATTCACAACAACATGGATGGACCTTGAGGGTATTATGTTAAGTGAAATAAGCCAGATAGAGAAAGACGAACTCTGTATGACTCCACTCATAGGTGGAAGTTAACATTTAGACAAACAGAACTGATTGGTGGTTACCAGAAGAAAGGGGGGGTGGGGGGAGGGCACAAAGGGTGAAGTGGTGCACCTACAACATGACTAACAATAATGTACAAGTGAAATTTCACAAGATTGTAAACTATCATAATCTTAGTAAAAAGAAAAAAATTAGCTTAGTGAGTGCTTTAAACAAAAACAGCTTTTGAATTTATTTATGGGTTTCATTTATTCATTAGTTTATTTTCTAATTAATGCCATCTTTATTAATTCCTTTCTAATATCATTATTCCTTTTCTTACCTTTTAATACATATGCATAATTTTTTTAGTCTTCTGTTTATTGACAAAATATTTTAAGACTAAAATATTTTATCTGAACACTGTTAGCTATATCTCATAAGTCCTAGTGATCATCATTTTGTAGATATTTTATAATATTTTATAATTTCAGATTAAATTTTCTCTTTGAGCAAGTTGTTGTTAAGAACTTTCTCCCACAACTAGAAGGAACTGCAACTAAGATATACAACTGTGTACAGGGTGGGTTTGGGGAGATAAAGCAGAAAAAAAAAAAAGAACTTTCTGATTTCCAGGAAGTGGAGGCATTTTGTGGTTGCTTTTGTTAATTTCTAGTGTCACTGCATTGTGATCAGAGGACATTTTCTGTGTTAATTTTAGTTTTTGGAGTATACTAAGATTTTCTTTCTTGCCCAGTATGATTGAGGTCTGTGGAAAGGTTTATGGGCACTTGAAAACAAAATGCATTCTCTATTTTCATGGTTCAGTGCTCAGTATATATCACTTGAATTCTGACGTTAAATATTGCTGTGAAGATCTATGAGAGAAGACGGATTTTTTTTTCTCCATATAAGTCATATCTTCTCCCAGCTGCCCAAAGGATTCTTTATTTTTTAAGTCCAGTAACTTTACTAAAAATGTTCAGGTATTGCATATTTGTAACATGTGACCTGCCCTTTATATTTAGACTCAAGTGATTTTATTTTAGAAATGTTTTCTTGAATTGTATCTTTAAATGTTTGATCTATTCCATTTACCTCTTTCGTAGACTCCAATTATGCATATGGTGTATCTCCTTTTCTTATTTTCCATTACCAACAATTTTCTAATCTTTTTAACCATTTATTTTAATTGTATTTTATTTATTTTTGTCATTTCTCTTATCTGTGTCCATTGTTGTTTTTCCTCAATGTTTACTAACTTTTGAGCTCCTTCTAATTCATTCTTCATTTTTTCATGCTTTTCTTTTTCCTACTTTCTTATCAAGTGATGCTAGTTTACCTACTACTATTGTCTCTCCATCTCTGTCCAAAGTTCTTCCTTTTTGTGGTCTTCATTCACAGAGGTCTCTGGTATATTTATTTTTTAAAACATTTGTAAAGGAAAATATTTGTTTAAAATTTAGTCTGTTCCATGGCAACATTTTTTTTTTAACTTGGTAAGTGTTTTTGTTAATAAATGTTGCTGCTTGTTTCCTCCTTTTTTCTTATGGCTTCTCTGCATTGACGTGTGCTGATTCTGTCTATGGTTTATCACTGTATGAACTGAGAGTTTGTGGGCCTGTTATAATAAGAGTTTCCTGTAAGTAGGGCGGGATGAAGTAGGGCTCTAGAATAGCTGGTTTTTGTTTTTATTTTTGTTTTTGTTTTCTTGGTATCATAGACCCTGCCTTATCCTCAGCTACCACAAACCTAGGCTGCCTCCTGCAAATATGGCATCTGTATGATGCTTTTTATAAAGCCTTCTCTTCTCTTTTTCAGACTTAATCATTCTACTTGGTTAGGGTCAAGGATGGCGGCTTCTGTTTTCAGCTAGCTCCTCCTGTTTCTGCACCCCCTTTTGAAGATAGAGACAAACATTTTGACCCTCAGGTGTAACTCTCCACTTTGTGAAGTGTATTTTGGCTTCACATTCAACAATCTGGCCCACCATCACTCTCCACTGTTCTCCACTTCCTTCCATCTTTTGCATGAAGTTTACCAATTTGGGCAACCTTTAGAAATTTTGTGACTCCAAGTGTTGTTAAAAATGGAGTTTGTGCTTTTGTTTTTAATTTTGCTAGTTTTCCTTTTGATAGTACCCAAGAATAAAAGAGGAAAATCCTGAGTATAAATTGCTATGCCCATATGAGAAGTCAACCAATAAATGCTCCTTGAGCAACTCTGACCAGCAACCTCTAGTAAAGTTACATCACCTCTATGGAGTAACTATATATTTACTGCATTGTGGCAAACATCTAGTTTTATTTCTTTTATTTTTTTTCTGTCTTGCTTCCTCTCCCTCATACTGTGATTATGTGGGGGCTATCAATTTCATTACCTTACTTCCTGAATACAAGACTAGGCACATGATCTTATTGCTTTATGTGAAGTACTTAGCCCAGTTTAGGCTCAAGACCCAAGCAGCATCAATCAGAGCTCTTTGGGGAAATTATTATAGAGAGTAAGGGGAAATGATCTTTCTTTCTTCCAGATTTCAAGCTATACAAATCCTGTAAGCCTGTTGCTGCTTGTGGTTATCTTTTCCTTCACATGGGAAAAGGCTTGCCTGAGAATGAAGAAATGGAGGAAGAGAGGACAATTCCTGATGACAGCATCTGAATGCCTGGATCCAACTATGCCTGAAACTAATATGGTATTGTTATGTGACCCAATAAATTCTCTCTTTTCCTTAAACCAATTTAAATTGGGGTTTTGTCTCTTGCAACCCAAGCAATCATGACTGATTCCAGGATCTTTAAGTTTTTAAGATTTATTATTGACTTTATTTCTTCTAAATTCAAAGCATTTTCCTACTATTTTGAGCCATGAATGTGAAGTCAAACAGATTTTAATATTTTTAATTAATTTTAATTAATATTTATAATTAAATTATACCTTTATAAGTGTACAGCTTTATTTTAAAATTTGTTTTCTCTTATCACATCATTAAAAGTCATTCTTAGATTTGTACATATTAAACATCACTGTTTATTTAAAGAAAATTTTATGATGTTAAAACGGCAAACAACTATGAAATTTTCTTAAGAATGTCAGATAATCTTCCCATTATTTTGAATTCCTTTAATGTGTCCCCTCAGATGTAGCTCTGACTTTTCAGAATGTATGTCCAATAATTTCCTATTAATTAAAATATAGCTAGGTGGCATCATTATCTTCAGAAAGAAGAACATTGTACAGCCTTGAATTCCTAGGAGGTAAACTTGCCTTCGGTAGATGTGTAATGCCAGACCAGTGGTTATTTTCCTGTGATGCTTGAGCCAGATGGAAATATTTGCAACTCTCTGTGCCACAAAAGGCTTGAGCAATTATGGTTGCTGGAGGTCACTCCACCTCCAACGACTACTTGGTGGAAAGTGTGGGTTTTCAGAGTCTGAGAATGAAAAGACACTTGTATAGAAGCAGCGTTCCTTACTGAAAAGCAGGGTTTACAATTTATACACCTGGTTTTGGTCATTAAGCAGGGACTTTTCAATGGCAATGCAAACAAGGTTGTACTTCAAAATCAGATAAGTCTTAGATTAATCTTACTTCCATTATGATTAGAAGGTATCCCCAAAGACAGCACTAAAGGGAGCCCAGGTCTCCCAGCCACCAAGTTAGTTCTGCGTCCATGCTTCATCTCCCGTCCTCAAGGCATTGGGAATACGTGCCCCTCCCCTTCCTCCAGACACACTGTAGATACCCCTGTTATGATTAGTTTTCTCCTTCCAAGCTGTCCACAGTGTTGGATTTAGCCCGATTTGAATGGATGAACAGGTTGGGGCAGGAGAGCATAGGCCATACACGGGAGCCCCAGCGTGGCCCAGGGTTTGTCTTGTGTGACATTTTTGGATAATGACATGCATGACTCAGGATTTGGAAGGGAGATTATAATAAGGGAAAAAGTTTATGGTGCTTACTAACCGCCAGGCACTCTATATCTACTAACATGTTTCATTCAAGTTCTATCATGGAAGAACACAGCTTATAAGACAAGCACTGATACTCTTCCCATTTCACAGACGAAGGAACTAACAGTTCAAACAAATTGCCCGACTTCACTCTTCAAATAGGTAGTCGACTGGGAATTCAAACCCAGGTAGGCTGCTTCAGAGGGTAGCCTCTTAACCACTACTTTCTTCTTTCTCCAATGGGGTATTTGATTCTCTTACTTAATAACGTGTTTTCAGAAAATGAAATTGAGCAATATTTGAGGAGGAAAAGGAAGGTTGACTGTAAAAACAAGACAAGTTTTCAGAGAGTGAGAAAGAGTTACGGAGAAGGAGCTGGAGGGGAAACAACTAAAACATTTGTCTCTGTCTCTGTCTGTCTCTGTCTCTGTCGGTCTCTCTGTCTCTGTCTCTCTCTCTCTATCTCCATCTCCCTCTTAAATGATCCTGAAGGTATTAACACAGAGGTAGGCTCAGAGGGAGCAGAAGTGAACAGAGAAGGTGCAAAGATTAAAACATTATCTTTTACACTCTTAACTGAGAGTGAATTTCAAATATAAATCCTTCAAAATCCGTTAAATCAAACAGGAATAGATTTTCAGGAACCAAGCCATTCAGTAAGTTATCAGCAGGTCTAATTTGTATTCACTCAATGATTTGGTTTGTACGTAGTACAAAAATAGCTTCCGTGGCAAATAAATACAAAAAACTGAAAAAATCTTAAAGCAATATGCTAAGTGTTTCTTATTAAGTTTAACTGCCACATACCTAACCAGATTAATATAATTTTGGGAAAGAGAGTTTTAACATAGAAATTGTGAGTGCTCAACTTATGCTAGTGGTATTTAATGTAAACTTCCAACATAAAAACCAAAAGTGTTACACTTTTAGCATTGTTCTATGGTGGAGATATTTACTTGTGCATTCATGTGTTACTTATCAGTATGTCACTGGTCATTTCAGCATTGAAAGGATTAGGTACAGGCAAGATGGAAATGATATGTATTGCCTTAAATGTGTTTTAAGACCATTAGAGCTTTTCCTTTGCCCTTGTTAAAAAAATATCTTTTTATGTCGTTAATAGTATTCCAGGCCCTTCTGGCAAGCTTAAATGTTGGGAATGATATAACATTTTGAAGAGTATTTTGAAGAGATGATATCAACATCGTGTTGGGCAGAGAACCTGGGAATGTCTGAATCATCTGCCAGACCAATAACCCCTGTCCGGGGGTCGCTGCGAGGGCTACTGTGCAAGACGATGACTGGCAAGAGCAAGAATTAACGCTGCCTATCATTAGCTGGCCGAGCAGACTAGTGCAGAGCTTCAGCGAGTCAGGAAGGATAATGCACAGGAGTCTTTTTCTTTTTATTACAGGTAGGTCTTAAAACCAAAGCAGATCGTACGTGAGCTTTGTCTACTTCAACCCTAAACACCAGACCTATGACATGGATATTGCCACTGCAGTAGAAGAAGAGATAAATCCAAGGCATATCCATCAACACAGAGGAAAAGGATAGAGGGTAACCAAGGCACCATGGACAAGGACAGCAGCCCCGGGCTCGACTGCCACGTAGAAGAATAAACATCCTCAAGAGAAAAGAATGAAGGTGCCCACCTGGGAGCAGTCCTGGTTCTCTTATCATTCTGGTTGAATAAATGAAACATAGCTGCTTTGTCCTATTAAGAAAAGAAAGCAGACTAAGGAGATGGAAAGTGACAGGGCAGTGATGGCTATTTCAGATATTGGAGACAGAAAGGGACTCTCCAAGGAAATGAGATTTAAGTGGATAGCTACCTCCCATGAAGGAGTTACTCCAGCATAGATGTGGAGAAGAGTGTTCCTGGAAGTAGGACTACTGAGTATAAAGGCCTTGCCATGGGAACAAGCTGGAGCATTTCAGGATGAGCAAGAAGTCCAGGGTGGCTGGAGGGGACTGAGGCAGAGGAGAGTGCTGGAAGATGAGCTGGAGAGGAAGGCAGCCGTGAAAAGAACTTGGATTTTATTCTTACCGTAGGGGGAAGCTATTGGCAGACTTTTAAGCAGAGTGTGATAGGAATTAGGAATTTCTTTGTTTTTAAGAGATCACTTTGACCTTCCTGCTGAGAACAGATCCCAGGAGCGGAGGGAAGAATGGATTCGGGAGATCAAGAAGGAGGAAGTTCCTGCATTCAATTAAAACATGACGGGCGTGTGGGCTAACAATCCAGCATTCAAGTAGAGATGGGGATATGGCCCTTGAGAGACAAATTTAGCAGTGTCAGAGATGTTCCACCAGCATCATTGTGGAGCTGTTTCCCTAGTCTTTGGGCACTATGTAGCCACAGGGGACCAATGAAACGGACAGTTCAGTCCCCAAGGCCTTTCATGAATGCCGTTTTAATGTTGTCTCCAGAAACTTCTGATAGGGCTCAGTACAGGATATGAATATTTCCCCCAAGGTAACATTATACAGAATCTCCAATTGTTACCTTCCATTCTATTTTCCATCTTGATTTATGCTCTGCTTTAATTCTATCCAAGTTCACCAGAGACGGTCATACAGTGAGTGCCAGATTACAACACAGCCCAAGTAACCCTTGGGCCAACATCAAGTGTCTGGTGTTTCCTGCCACCCTATAAAATTTAACATTACAACCCCCCTCACTGTCAAACTCTCACAAAGTCCCTACAATGAATCAAGTCCCCCTATCTCCCACAAACAAATTTTAACCCCAACCCCAAATGAATCTTCCCTCCCTTCATCCCACTGAGCAATGAGGGTGTGCAATCTGAAAGTCTTTATACCAAGGCCACGGCCCTGCCTGTTCCTCCTTTTCTGTCACTGGAGCCTGTGTAGCAACTTCAGCAAATTACAAAGCTTGATCATCCCGGCTCTAGGTCTGTTATATTTTTCACTTTTCCAAAATTCCGCAGGGTTGACAGCACCCATAAGAACATTGCTAATCTAACCTAATATCCATTCAATACCACTCAATACAATTGAATGGATATAAATCAAACCAAAATATAAATCATTCAAGTTTCCACACCATATGCAATAGGAACCTTTTCTAGAATAAAAGCCTGCGACCCACAGATATCTTACAAAATCCTCTCATCAAACTCAGAATAAAACAACTCAAAACCATGGCCTCCAGGAGCCCATGTGACCTCATCCCTATCTACCTCTCCAAACTCATCCTGTATCACAGCCTCTCATTTGGTGTGTCCAGGAACATATAGGATGACCAACTCTTCCCAGTTTGCCCAGGACTTTCCTTGTTTTAGCCCTGGAAGTCCTGTGTCCTGAGAAGCCCCCAGTTCTGGGCAAACTTGGATGGATGGTCCCCCTACTACGAGCTTGCTTTCTTTTTCTCACACGTGTAGGCTGGTTTCCCTGCATGGAGCCTTCTTTTCCCAGATGCTTCCCGGGCTCACTGCTTCTCATCATCCAGTGCTCTAGCCAAACAAGTCTTTGCAGAAAGGCCACCTCTAACCACCGGTATTATTATTAGTAGCATTGATCAGTATCTGATATTATATCTTTTATTTTTCCTTTTAATCATTTATTGTATATCTTCTCCTCTAGCATGTACACTCCATGAAGTATTTTATCTTCTTCTCTGTTGTATCTCCACCTCAAAAACAGTGCCTAACACATGGCAGTTTCCCCAAAAATATATGTTGAGTTCATGGATAATTTTTTTATTCTTTTAAAATAAATAAATACACTTATTTATTTTAGTCTTTATGTCCTGAACCATAAACATCATAATTATCACTATTATCACAAACAGCAATTTTATTCGTTCACTCAACAGTTTAAAATTTCAGAGCTAGTAAAATTTTATGGGCTATGGCAAGCCAGCAAGTAGGGGAAGTCACCAGATTCAGTCAGTCAATGATGCAAGGCTTAACCAGATGGACAAAAGATTTGAGCAGTACTTAATGAAGAGATTGCTTCCTTCATGTCCTTTTGGAACCATTATGGCTCACCTTCCCCTTTCTAATATGAATCAGTTCTTTACAATATAGATACTACTTTTGGCAAACATTGTCTGTGGTCCCACAGAGGACAGAAGGCTCGCCACTCGCCACGTCCTTGAACGATTATTCCAAGCATACTCAGTACCAGATGCCTAGAACAAGTTCTGGAAGCTTCCTCAAGTCCCAGCCTTTTTGTTGATATTTCTAAGATTTTTCCAAAATAGAGTTGCTCCAGGGCCTACAGATTTGTGCAGCTCAACTTCCCACACCAGGCCATTTAGAAACCCTCCCTCCATGTCCGCCATGTTCCTACCTCGGTCTTGGGCTCTGGAGTGGCTACTAGAAAGCCTATACACCAGAAAGACGCCAGATGATTTTGCAACCCCCAAAGGATATTAGGCACGAGAGAGTGGGCTACAAAGAGGTCTTCTTTTACCTTAAATTCTGAGCTTATGTTGTCAGGTATAAGGTTTGACAACTTGGAAGTCCCTCCTAGCAATGGATGACTGACCTCGTTTGAAAAACCGATTGGAATAAACCTCAGCCAGGGTGGCCTCTCCTCAGCCTTACAGATGGACAGAAGGCTGGAGGGGTGGAGAGGCCCGGATGGGGTGGCTACAGCACTGCACCTCCAGCAGATTCTCTGGTGACCCTGCCAGGAAGGTAGGTGGACCCCTGACGATAAATAGATTGGGACAGCCTATTTTAAAATAGGCGCCGGGACCCTGGCTACACAATGTTTACTGCGTCGTCTCCTGGAGGTGACTAAGTGGGCAGGCATCTCCCGGAGGCCGGCCAGGGGAGCCTTCCCCGTCTCCCACGCGCTGCTGCCTTCCTGCCGCCGGCTGTGCAAGGAAGCAGGAGGTACAGCTGCTCTCTCCAGGTTCTCCGAAGACCATCAGTGGGAATGGCGAAAGCTAAAGGGGGAGACCACAACTTATCTGCAAATTCTTTCAAAACCATGTTTCTCCCTAAAATGCGTGGTCCTCTTTGCTGGAGGCTTGGGATGTTGGCTTGTGGCTTGGGAAAAGTACCGAGGCGCATCCCGGCTCGGAGCCCCCGCAGAGACTGTAGCGACGCTGCTGTGATTGCGCAGGAGTGGCCTTGCCACCTGGCCCAGCTCCGGGGACTTCGGAGGCAGAACCCAGCCCCTCCCTGTTTTGCCTCTCACCAGACCTCAGTCCTTCTCAACCTCAGGGGCTTTGGTCTGTGCCGTAAGAAATGAAACATATTTCCCAATGTGTTTTCTTTCTTTTTTAATAAAAATATCAAAGGCATACTTATCGGTGGCTGAGGAGGGAAAGCTGCGGCGAAGGCTATTTTTTAACTGGAACATGCCCCGTGCTGTGACACACTCATCCAGGGGCGGCGGAAGATTGATGGCTGGACATGTGGAGGGAGCTGCCGCTGATGGAAATCAGACAACTGCAAGCTGTGAGGCAGAGCGGGAAAGCCGTTCCAACCACAGCCAGCCAGGCCGAGAGGGGCCGGGAGCTCAGGGCAGCCGGCAGCCCCAGGCCCAGGGCGGAGCCTGGCTCTGTGGCCTCCAGGCTACACACCCCTCTGTGTCTCCATCTCACCTGCACCTTTTTAAAAAGTCCACGGCCCACAGAACACTGCCTGTCAATCACCCATCACAGGCCTCAGGACTCACAGGAAAAAGAAACAGTCCACTTTCACCAGCAGAGAAAGAGAGAAAAACGATAAACGCCACTGCTTCCCTGGCCTCCAGCCCGGATGCTCCTGTCCTGTAATTTTGTGCAGGTTCTTTCATTTGCTTTTCAATGGGCAGGGGCTGAGAGGAAGGAAGTCCTGGGAAACGGTCAGCGCGCTGCTGGGCACCCATCACCAGGACGGCAGCCGGGGCTCAGGGTTGTTAACAATTGTGCAGCTATGCACTTGAACTGAGACATTTTTATTTCATTAGGGGTGTCAGTTTACAGCCATTAGCTGAGCAGCTCAGCCTGGCCCGAAAGGCCTTTTTGTGCCTTATCGTCAAATCTCTCCTCCATTATTCAGGTCTTTAAAAAAGAGAGAAAGGGAGGGAGAGCAGCTTTAAATACATTATGTTTTGTGACTTGTCTCTATCCTCTGGCCCAAATAGTCTAAAATAGGTTTTATTAGAAATCGTTATTTAAATCCTTGCCCAGGAGCATATCGATCTCCCGTTATAATGGTTCCCAGATCGCGGAAAGCAGCAGCAAGGGTCTCCAATGGGCTGACACAATGTCAGTGACAATTCATTTTTTTGCCAGTTAGGATGCTGGTTTAATATCCTGAAAAAGGCACTTAACACCACCCCTTCATAACATCTGTCAGGGCCCGTCCCGTGGCTTGTTTCTCACACTGTGGGCTCCCGGGCAGCCTGGGGCCTTTCTCTGAAACTCGGCCTCCCTCAGACCGTCACCCAGCCCGCCCCGGGCCGAACCCTTGGGGACCAGCTGTTACAACTTTCCAGGACACTCCTAAATTTTCTAAATGTGTACCATATAAAAATAAAATTTAGGACAGTAAGTGTTCAGGAGCTTTGTATGTAAGGATATGACTCACCCAGAGTCTCGGGGTCATTATTCCACATTCTCGTAAAGCACCCACAGCTTCATTTTGGTCCTCAGAACTGGTCAGCAGGAAGCCCAGGACTGAAGATTTGGGTCAGTGGATCATTTTATCCCTTACCGTTTTTTAAAATACCCTTTTTACTTGGAAAAACACTTTAAATACAAAAATGTTCAAAGAAAATTATACTCGACACTGGGATTTAGCAATTGTTAAGATTTCATCTCATTTACTGTAATTTGCTCACACTGTTATACGCACACACATTCATACACTGTCACACACACTCACACACAAACACACACTCACATGCAAAATCACACACACACACTCATGCAATTTTTTCTGGACCATTTGAAACGAAGTTGCAGCCATCCTGACACTTTATCTCTAAGTACATTAGTGAGCATTTGCTAAGAACCATATAACAACAATACCTTGTCACACCTAAGAAAATTAAGAATAATTTCATAATATCTTCCACTGTCCATTCCATGTTCACACATCCCTAATTGACCCCAAAATACTTTTATAGCTATTTTCCCCTTAATCCAAGATCCAGTCAAGATTCACATATTGCATCTGGTTGTTTTTTTGTTTTGTTTTTCTTTATGATGACTCTGTTAAGAATCCAGGTCAGGGGCTGGCCCCGTGGCCGAGTGGTCAAGTTCGCGTGCTCCAATGTGGTAGCCCAGGGTTTCGCTGATTCGGATCCTGGGTGTGGACATGGCACCACTTGTCAGGCCATGCTGAGGTGGCCTCCCACATGCCACAACTAGAAGGACCTACAATTAAAATGTACAACTATGTACTGGGGGGACTTGGGGAGAAAAAGCAGGGAAAAAAAAAAAGAAGATTGGCAACAGTTGTTAACTCAGGTGCCAATCTTGAAAAAAAAAAAAAAGAATCCAGGTCAATTGTCTTTTAGAGTGTCTCTTCATATTTTTGGTAAACTGTGTTACTGAAATATAACATACAGTGAAGTACACAGGTCTTAAGGGAACTGTTCCATTAACTTTTACAAAGTGAACACACCTATGTCGCTTATACGCAGATCAAGTTATGTAAAATCACCTGGGCCCATCAGCCCCCCTCAGGCTCCATCCCAGACTTTGCCCTCAGCCAAAAGTCAGCCCTCCTCTGACTTCCACCCCCAGAGATTAATTTCCTCCCCTTCATCCTTCAAACCCTGTTCAGTTAGTGCTGCAGGTGGCACAGGGAGTCTGCTGTCGCTGGAGTCCTGATGAGACCTCTTTTAAGTACATACTACCAAAGTTGATCTCTCGTCTATTTCAGAGGCCTGGTGTGAACCTGTCTTTAAAAATAATTAGGCAAATGCTGGTAAAATAAAATCTATGTAAGCTAGTAAAATGAAAAAACTTTAAGTGATGTTTCCTCCCTTCAAATTGCAATTTTGTCATAGTGCTTTTTATAAATTTTTTAAAGAATGTATAATATTGTTAAAGTTTTAATATTTTTTCTCAACTGGATAATAGCTCATGAAGCTGTTATGTTAATTGCATTGGATTCCTTGGCAAGTCTAACAGTGTTTTTTTTTTAAGATAAGAATAAAGCCTTAAGAGATCTGGACCCTAGGATGCCTTTTAAATGCTCTCTCCTTCCCTTTAGGGAATTAGACCATAAAACAGAAAGAAGATCACTGAGTGGAATACATCATTATGTTATAACTGAAAATTTTTACTTAGAGCAATTGAAAACAGGTTCTTCACGAACAAGCCATGAAAAGAACACATCATATGGCCATGGCCTTCATTTAAAGCCATGGCTTCTCTCTGATGATTTATTTTTGCCAAGAAGTAAAGAATTATTCGTGTCTTTTCAAAGCTATATTCTACATTCATTATAGTTGTTGAATCTCTCTGCTCATAATTTTTAGGGAGACATGAAGGGATGTTTTATACTAAAATTTTAAATATCAGGAGATAGCTGATGATTTTTAAGCATCCATTTAATATTTATATTCCACATGGAATCAACTTCCATGGAACAGAATTTGACCACAGAGGGATGATAGTTGCCTCTTTATTATGGTTCTTTACTTCCCTAACAAATGTTATTAGTGTTTTGACTCTGAATATAATCTTATTTTGGAAGCTGCTTGTAACACAAAAGGAAAAAGCTCAGAGTTGGCTCAGGTTGACTCACAGTCTTTGAATGCCACAAACTACAGTATTTAAGAACTGGATCAGAGTCACCATTTTGAATGAATAAAGTGATGACCAAGTTCAAATAAAATTGGAGCAGAAATTAGGATTTGATATCACATTCTTATAGAGAGGGTCCTGAAATGTTTAAAGCAATAAGTAGGGTTTGCCGGCTCCTTTAAGTAATGGCCCTTCAACCACATTAGGGAGTTTAACCAATTTCCAACTTCAACCTGAGAGCAACTACTACAAACTCCATTGAATCGTCACACATTCTCCACATCATCCAACGCAAACTTGTTTCTGACATTCATCGAAATCCCAATATGGCTGCCACTTTACGAACCATTTCTCAATCTTCTCATTCAAGTCGTCATTCTCTTTTCTCTACATAAACTGTTAACTGGTTTCCCTAAGTAACTGAATAAGGTAATTATTAACCTTCCATACCAAAGCTTTGAAGTAGAATTTTTGGTTTTAACCTTGGTTAGATAATAATACAACAATTACATCTAATTTTAGCATTTCAGTGTAAAATTATTCTGTTCTATAAGCAAAAGAAGAGAAATAAAGTACAAAACAGTAGAAAATATTCAAATTGTTTTGACAAGACTAGAAGTCGAATGCTCCTGGTAAGCAGTAGATGGTCCTCGAACTCACGTAATAGTCACACCCTGCACATATTTGAAACCTTTGCGGAAAACAACGACTGTAGTTTTCAGTACACAGCAAAATGGTAAGATTTCTGTTGTGATCGAATATTAAAGGTCTTCTTGTTTAGCTATCTTATAATAAATATCTTACGTTCTTAAGGACATAAATTGATGTATTAAAAATATGTTATAGTGAATATATTTCCTGGCGAATATAATGCTTATTACTTTTGTCGTGGATAATTTGCTAGAAAATGTGATGCTGAATGAAACAATGAGAAAAAAGAGAATTGAAAAATAGAAACATGCAAAGAAATCATCTTTCAAATATGAGATTGATGTTAATAGTAATATTTAGTGTTGCCTTCATAGAAAATACATAGTTATTTTTAGTGGGAAGTAATCTTGGAAAATGTTCCTTAACTTTTTATTTTATAATCAGAGACATTAAAACGATGTGATTTGCCCAAGTTTCCACAGGGAGATGATGAAAAATTTGAAAACCTATGCATTCAACTACTATTTCCTGAGCATCTACTATGTGATAACACCCTGCACTTGGTCCCTGAACTCCTAATCCCTTAATTTTTCTTTTATTCTAGAAGAATGTTTTGGTTGTAAATAATGTAAATTTAAACTCAGACTGGCCTAAAAAATAAAGGGTATTTGTTAGCTCATGGGACTGAAGCAATTCTAGAGGAAATGTGGTTATTTGATCTATTTGTTTTGTCTTCCATATGCCCACTTCATACTTTGGTGGGCTCCCCATAATTCCAAGAATAAATGCTTCCTCACCCACATTGGAGAGAGGAGAGGGAGTGATAAAGAGAGAAAATCAAATTGGATTATATACCCATCCATCCCTGGCTCTACTGGGTGGCCGTAAAGGCTGGAAAGCTTGGGAAAGAGGTATTTGCTATAACAAATTTCTAATGAATTTCAAATAAAACTATAAGTTAAAAATATACTTTTGAATACAATTATATTGATATTTCTTCACTACTTTCTGTTGATGTTATTTGTTGTTGTTGTTATTGTGGTAAGAACACTTAACATGAGATCTACCCTTTTAAATTTTTAAGTGCACAACACAGTATTAGTAATTCTAGGCACATGTTTTACGGTACATCTCTCGAACTTACTTATCTTGTATAACTGAAACCTTATGCCTGTTGAACACCAGCTCCTTATTTCTCCCTCTCCCCAGCTCCTGGCAACCATTATACTCTCTGTTTCTATAATTTGACTATTTTCGATACCTCATTCAATGGAATCATGCAGCATTCACCCTTCTGTCACTGGCTTACTTCACTTAGCATGATGTCCTTCAGGTCCATCCATGTTGTCACATATGGTAGGATTTGCTCTTTTGTAAGGCTGAATAATAGTTCATTGTAAATATATACCATGTTTTCTTTATCCATTCATCCATCGATGGACATTTAGGGTCTTTCTGTGTCTTGGCTACTGTGAATAACATCGCAATGAGTATGGGAGTACAGATGTCTCTTCAAGATCCCAATTTCAATTCTTTTGGATACATTCCCAGAAGTGAGATTGCTGGGATCATATGGTAGTTCTGTTTTTAACTTTTTTGACAACCTGATCAAAATGGGCAAAATACTTAAATAGGCATTTCTCCAAAGAACATACACAAGTGGCCAATAGGTACATGAAAAGATGATCAACATCACTAATCATCAGTGAAATGGAAATCAAAATCACAATGAGATATTACCTCATGCCTGTTAGGATGGCTATTTAAAAAAAAATAATAGTAATGAGTGTTGGAGAGGGTGTGGAGAAACTGGAACCGTGGTGCACTGTTGGTGGAAATGTAAAATGGCACAGCCACTATGGAAAATGGAATGGAGGTTCCTCAAAAAAAGATAGCTGCATTTTTCTATGTCTCATTAATCTCTCTACCTGAAATACTCATCACTGAATGCCAAAACAGAAGCAACAGTTGATATTGAGAAAGATATAAGTGTGGTGTTTGCGTGGGATAAGGCAAAAAGTTAACAAAGAAGAAGAAAAGAAAAGAAAAGCTATTTGAGAAAACCAGGAGAGATGAAGTAGTCTGAAGTAAGTTCAGAATTTGTGGTTATTAGCTACTAGAAACATCAATAGCCATGAAGCTTCCATAGATAACATCAATGATGCTGTCACTTAAATTCAAGAATCATTATTTTCTGACTTATTTGGGTGCTAAATGTAAGCATAAAAGGACAAGACAAAAGAAGAAAACGTGTAGATATGACCCTACTTCATCAAAATACACGTGACCACCAAACCTCAAATATACATTTTATGCAGATGTTTGCCAGAATGTAAAGATAACTTTCAACATCAATCTGTTTTTCCTGTTAAACTGAAAATTTCCTTGATATAAAAAAGATCTGACTCCATCAAGGACAAAATTAGTGGTAGGAAATATTTCAAATCAAATTATTTCTCAGTCTTAGATTCTCCAGCTTACCCCATCACTTCACTTTACTATGTAAGAGAGCCACAAGGCAATAAAGTGAGAAAATGGAAAGGAAAGAAGACTTTACACAGAAGGAAGAAAGGGGGAATCGCCATGGAGGACACTTTGGAACCACTTCCATCCAAAGGCATTCCCAAAATTTGACTTATCATCTCAAATTTCTTGCTGCCTCCATGCCCTGCCCCCTGTGACAATTTGAGTCACAGAAACCTAGTGGGTCACAAACTGGTTTGATTTTTTTAATGCTGTCTTCTGAATATAGCTATTTTCTCTAAAAGTGGTTTTAAGGAAGTATAAAAGTTGGCTTGGTTTGGTTTCAAAATGTTTTTCTAAAGCAGTGTGGTCTAGCCAGAGTTCCTTCTTCACTACCTCTCATTCTTTAACTCCTTTGCTATTTGGCTTTCCACTCTAAATATTAAACTGAAACTGTTCTCTCAAAAATCACCAGTCATCTCCTAATCACCAGATTCCAAAGTCTTTCCTTTATCTCCATCCTTCTCAACTTCTCTTAGTTGATGGTCCTCAGACATGACCACACCCCAGCCAATTCTAAGGGGAAGCTTGCGTTGAGAATGACTGTGATAGCTGGTCCTGACGACGATCACCTGAAAGCTTCAGGAACTCTTCCCTCCCTTCACCGTGGTGACTGTGCAGCTACTTCTGCTATAATTCTAAGCACCTCCATGTCTCTTGCTTCTCCTAACTCCCTAAATCTCAATTGCCGCTCTCTCCTCATCCACCCTCGAAGCTTTAAAATCCTCTCAAAAGGAGTATCTCCTCCTCCATCTTCTTTCCAGAACTCCAACTTGCGTTTCCTGTAACCTGCTGGAACTAGACACCTGAATATTCTAACGACCTCTCCAATTAACATGTAGCCTTTCTTTGCTCACCAAATCCGTCTCTTTCTGCTTGCTGAACAGCTCCTATTCTTAATTTTCCTTTTCAAAAAAATATTTTAAATGATAATAATACAATTTAATAATTTTTTAAAAACTGATGTCAAAGCCCTAGAAGAGACAAATGAAAGAAGAATTCTGAGGGCGGAGCCTGGGCATCAGCATTTTTGAAAGCTCTCCAGGTGTTATAACATAAAGGTGGAGACATATTACTAATCAAAATTCAGCATTTCATGAACATACTTTGCTTTTCCTCATGTTATCCCTTCATCTAGAGCATGACTACTCCAGATGCCAACCGTAGAAATACCACATATTTTCCCGGGAACTCTATCTCGAACACTCCTTCTTGCTCAGCTATCTTCAGATGCTTCTTACCAGGCATAATTTCTCCCTTTTTAAAATCTCAGTAGCCGTTTCTATCTCTCCCATTACAGAAATCAAATTATGCTGTATATCAGAGTAGCTTGTTAGTTCGTTTTATTTTTTCATTGAATGGAAGCTGGAGATCAGTGGTCCTCATGCTTTAGGATACATAAAAATTGCTGGGAAGAAGATTAAACTACATATTTCCAGGCCAAATCATACAAAATTCTTCTTCATTAACCTGGATGGTGCCCAGGTTATTGTCACACGTGAAGACAGCTCTGCTGTAGGTGATGCTAGAATCACTCCTTGAGAAGCGTTCTCTCAGCCCAGAAATCTGTGTCATTCTCTCTCCGCTCTGTATGTCTAGAAGCACGCCACATACCATAGATGCTCACTGTATACTGAGTCACCGGGTCAACATTGGTGCTTGATTAATGAGTCATCTCTCCTCGGTATGAGGGACTTCGAGGCTTCATCCACCTCTGGTTGGCTACAGTTCCTCAGATCTCAGAGCTCTTGGTGAAGTGCTCTGAGAAACCAACAGCAAAGGTACTGCTTTTCCAGCTCCTCCCTTCCCATGTGTCACTTCCTGATGCTATTCCCATGGAAGCAGTGTACTTCCAAATCTGCTCAATCGTATCCATGAAATAAGTTGAGAATTTCTCACAGTGAGAAACACTTGACTTTGTTACCATGCCAAAGCTCTCTGAATTAATCACACTGTCCACAGATTGGAAGAGTTCCACCGGTCTGGATTTCATAGTTATTTAAAGCTGAGCAGACAAGAATTGCTCAGCTATGGAAAAGGAGCTCACAGACTCTCTGAGGCATAATCAATTGGATTAGGAGCATCTCTTCTGAAGGGAGCTTTGTAACTTTGTCCCTTCTGAGTTTTCCCAGTGACCAGTCATTTGGCCTTGCAAGCTCAGTTGAAGAGAAGGTGAACTACGCACATGATTCAATAGGTGAAAATAATCATAATGCAATTAACAGCAAGTTTAATTGTAAGAATGGTATTTCTGTGCCAAATCCAAAGGTGAAAAATTATAGTCTTATCTTGCTTTCAGATTCCTCAGAGAGCAACAAAATTGTTTTCTTTGATTGACACTGTAATGCTAAATGCAGTGCAATGTCGTTCTTTATATCACCACGGCTTAGTGTGAGAATGTTTTCATTAAGGTGGAAAGCAATAAAGAAGGAAATTTGAAAAAGGTTGGCCTGATTGTATTACCACCCTTTATCCTCAGCAGCCTTTTCAGTTAAGAAAGAACAGCCATTATACAAAATCAAAGTGGAAAACCAGGAAGCAGGAAATATTTTGAAAGCATTGTGTTGTTTTAAGATTACCTAAGAAAATACAGTGAAATGAATGAAAATGTAATTACACTATTACTGCTAGAGTAAAAAGGTAGTATTAAGTCAGTTTTATTCTCTTATTAACAATTTTATAGATTTTTTTTTACTTAAAAACACTGCCAATATTATAATCAAATAACTTTGTTTTAACTTCAATAATGGGAGAAGTAGGATATGTGAGCTGTATGGACATCAAGATGTCACTGGGCTCAGAGAGAGATACAAATCTAGATGATGGAGTCTGTGGAGTAATTTATCGATGGAAAGTATGATGTAAACCTGTGTCTCCTTTCTAGGAGAGATGCTTGGATGATTCCTGGAATAATTCTTACTTCCAGGACATATTTAGAACGGTAACAATAGCTGGCTCTTGTGTACTATGATTTTATAAAAGCAATTTATACTTTTACCTTTTGGACTTCAGATCATACATTTATTTAACAAAAATATATTGAGCTTTGCTATCTGCTGGGGAGAAAGTCATTTAAAACAGTCTCTGCCATGAAAAGCTCACAATCAAACGGAAAAGAGATTATAAGATAAACAAATCATTTCAGCCCATCAAGAGTGTAACCATAGTAGCTTGAACGGCGCGCTATGGGACTACAGGAGAGGCAGAGCCCAGCTCCTTGGTGAATTGGGGAGAAAACTTGACAAAAGCGATTTGAATTTTTCTCCAAGGGATAAGCAGGCATCTATCTGACATGTAAGAGAAGTGGAGGCTTCAAACTAAGGAAAAAACAATGTTTGCACAGTGAGGGGGTTCAAAAAACTACGGTTCCTTGGGGGAACTCCAAGTTGTTCTCAACTTGGGACTTGTGGTAGGAACACAAGATGTGCGTGGAGGAATTGCAGAAGACGGTGTCATCAAAAGCGTGGTCAGCCAGGGGGCTGGCTTCTGTCTCAGGCTACGGAACCTCTGAAGAAGTTTAACCAGGGATATGATCCTATTTGTTCTATTGTTTTATAAACTGCTTTATTGAGGTTTTATTGCTATGAAATAAACTATTTTTGCATGGAATTATATATATCTATAGCCACTATCAAGGCAATGAACATATCTATCACTTCCAAAAGTTTCCTTGGGCCCTTTCGTCATCCCTCTCTCTCTCCCCTCTTCCACAACCAAACCCAGGAAGACACTGAACCACTGATCTTCTTTCTGTCACTATAGATTAACATTTTCTAGAATTTATATGAATGGAATCAGATAGCGTGTACTCATTTTGTCTGGTTTCTTTAATTCAGCATAATTATCTTGAGATTCGTTAATGTTGTACGTATCGATATTCGTATATGGACATAGCACAATTTATTTATCCATTTACTTATTGATGAACGTATGGATTGCTTCCAGTTTTGGCCTATTACAAATAAAGCTGTTGTGGACATTCATGCACAGGTCTTTGTAAGGACATATGCTTTCATTGTCTTGGGTAAACACCTAGAAGTGGAATGGCTACATCACAAGATAGGTGGTGTTTAACTTTTTTAAAGACTTTCAAATAGTTTTCCAAAGCAATTGTACCATTTTATATTCGCATCAATAGTGTATGATGGGTCTACTGCCTCCACATCCTCGCCAACAGTTGGTGTGGTCAGACTTCTAAATTTTAGCAATTTTAAAAGGTGTGTAGTGTTATTTCTTGTGATTAAAATATGCATTTCCCTAATGACAATTGACAGTGACTAACTTTCTATGTGCTGATTTGCTACCTGTATATCTTTGGTGAAGTGTTTATTCAAATCTTTTGACTATTTTTTAATTTCCTTATTATTACATTTTTAGAGCTTCTTAGATAATCTGGATACAAGTCCTTTATCAGATATATGAGTTGCAAATGTTTTCTCCAGAGATGTGGCTTGTTTTGTGAAGACTAGATGTTTTTAATTTTCATGAAGTCCAATTTATGTCTGTTCTTTAGTGAATCAAGCTTTGGGTTTCATTTCTAATAAATCTTTGTCTAAATCAAGATCACAAAGATTTTCTCTTACTTTTTTCCTAGAGGTTTATAATTTCTAGAATGTTATAATTTATAATATATGCATGATCCATTTTGAGTTAATTTTTGTATGTTGTGCCAGGTATGGATAGAAGGTAGGTTTTTTGCATACGGATATCCAATTGATCCAGCACTATATGAAAATATTTTCCCTTCCCTACTGAGTAGCTTTTGTACCTTTGTCAAAAATAAATATCCCAACCTAACAGACCTCTAATACACGTTCTTCTCAATTGCATATGGACCATTCTTCATGATAGACTATCTGTTAGGCCACAAAACAAGTCTCAATAAATTTATAAAGATTTAAACCATACAAAGTGTCTTCTCCAACCACAATGGAATGAAACTAGAAATCAATAACAGAAGGAAATCTGAAAAATTCACAAATATGTGGAAATTAAACAACACACTCTTAAACAACAAATGGGTCCAAGAAGAAATCACAAGGAAATTAGAAAATGCTTTGAGGTGAATGAAACAAAAACATAACATACCAAAACTTATGTGATGCAGCAAAGGCAGTGATGAGAGGGAAACTAACAGCCAATGCCTATATTAAAAAATAAGAAAGACCCCAAATCAGTCATTTAACTTTACACTGTAAGGAACTAGGAAAAGAAGAGCAAACCGAACCCAAAGCTAGCAGGAGGAAGGAAATGATTGTTCACAAAACCCTGAAAAAGAGAGAACAAAGGAGGCAGCCTGCTCTTTGACCCTCGGCATACTGGATATATTATACACTTAAAATAATGGCATCGTCATAAGGAAATTTTATTGTAGGGTCAAAATAATAATAGATGTGTAGCTGTTAGGTACATAATAAAGTTGACGTTTGTATGTCATTTATTATGAAAGAGACTACGACTTTGGAGAACACAGATTTAACATAACTTGACCCCAAAATTCTGCACATGGTGTTTCCACAGTACAGATGTTCACTCTGAGCTTACAGCTTATTACATAACGTACCAATGGGAAAAATATTCATTTCAACAGTACGTGGCCAATGTTATTCACCATAAAATTCTGTCAGAGCAACAAGTCCCTGAAATATACCTTATTTGTGCATTAAAAAATAGACTGGAAATTTTAAGGGGAAATTACGAGGTTGGATTTAAGTAAATTTGTTAAAAGATAAGCATAGAAATGGGTTGACTTTCAACCTCATGAATTTAAGAAAGTGAGATCTTACCCAGAGTACTTTGAATTAACATAAAAAATGAAAAGTCCTCCACATCTGTGGAATATGGGGAAAACTGAGTAAAATCCAGTTTTATATGTATGGGGAATGATTTGCTGCTGTTCAGTTTCTGGGAAGAAAGAGGCAGCTCTCTGTTCTGGCTGATATACTGAAGAAGCTAAATGATTACCGTAAGCGAGGCTTCAGGAAAACCACTGTTAGTTGCTGCCATGTGCTATAAGCTTTAGATAAATTTAAAACATACAAAGACATGAAAAAAAGGATAGAGTTACGTAACAAGTCAACAAAAATCAGCTCTTTTAATTTTTCTGTATACAGTCTCATTCATACAGCAGACAATGCCTGGTTATAAGCATACAGATCACTACCTCTGCCCTCCACGCCGCATTCGACATGAACTAAACCGAGATCCAACGTGGTAAGTCACAGCACACTGTTAGCTCGAGAGTAGGCACCCATAGAACATCGACTATGAGCGGCACAAGGAAATCCGGGGTCTGCTACAGCAAAGGGTCAGGGCAGGGGTATTTCAATCAAAGTCTGGAGGAAAATGGTCTCCATTGTAAACTATTGGACTTCAGGGCCAACACGTACTCTAGACTTAGGTAAGCTTCCATACTGTCAAAAACTTCTTAGCATCCACCTCACATGGATAATCATCTTTTTCCATGAGGTGAGAAGTTATTTTACAGTGTGTGAATTCTTAAACAAAAATAAAATGCAAAATACAAAATAACCCGTTCTAGAAATTCAGGAAACTCAGGGAGACACAGAGTTAAATCTGGAGTAGGAATACCTTAAGATTTAGATATTATCACATTCATCCCCTTATTCAATAACCAATTATTGAACACTGTTAGTGTGTGAGATGAAACCAGTTGTCCCAATTAACTTCCCATGTGGACAGGGATGCTGAGAATACTGGTCTTGTCTGCATTAAGAATCTAGAGGTGGGTGGAGGGTTGGGCTGGAACGGTGACTGGCTGAGAAGCATCCCAAACCGCAGCTGTCCAAAGCACCACTTCTGAAGAGGAGATGGGCACAAAAGGCAAAGAATCAAAACTTAGCAGAGACTGGGTTGTGGGCAAGACCACAAATCAGAGACAGAATCAAAAGAGATGGCTCAGGCACCGGCGTGGAGAAGGAAATGCAATGAAGACACCAGAAGTCCCTGTTTTCCCAATTCTTTTTTTTTTTTCACTCTAATTCTTGTTTTATGGAAACCATCAAAGACTTTGTGAAATCTTTTCCATTGATTCCTTAATCAAAATATGGTATCTTTTGGAAATGGATACTTATATATTTAATTTTGCATTCCTAACCACCCACTCAGCGTTTTACAAGCAGTAAGGGCCTAACAAGTGTTTGGTGATTTCCGATTTAAATTTATTATGTAAATATTGTAGCAGTTCAATATATCCTTGAAACATCTGACTATCATAAATTTCTGGACATTATTGCCAAGTGAATAATCATAACTACCTGTTGCCAGATATTAGGAGTTGCTGGAGAGCCCCTGGGTTTCGGTCTCAGAGTTTATGGACACTATTCTGTACAGCTGGTTCTTCTTCCTCTTGTAAAATCTGTCCTGTTGGGACGTGACTCAGCAATCAGTGCACTGACTGGGTTTTCTGTCAACAGAGCCAAGGGGTGGTGGTGTCTAAGCACTTTCTGGCGCACATATTTCAATGCTCTGCTGAATCCGTTGGATGTATATTTCTGCATCCATGGTATGGACAATATGCATTTGAAAAGCTGCCTCTAGGGGCCGGCTCCATGGCCGAGTGGTTAAGTTCGCGCACTCCGCTGCGGCGGCCCAGGGTTCGGATCCCGGACGCGGACATGGCACCGCTTGTCAGGCCACGTTGAGGCAGTGTCCCACATCCCACAACTAGAAGGACCTGCAACTAAGATATACAACTATGTACGCGGGGGTTTGCGGAGATAAAGCAGAAAAAAAAAAAAAGAAAAGCTGCCTCTAAAATATTTTGTGGTATGAAAAGTGTAGTTTAAATAATCCTACAACAGCCACCAAAAGCTTTCCTGCCAGGAGAGACAGAGCTGATAGTAAATCATCTTATGGCATACCATTGACCACAGAGCTTTTTCCAAGCGCACCAAGCTTCTAGTCAGGATTCCAACTCTTGTCTGTCTTTGATACTTATTCTATCTTATTAGATATGAAGCTGAAACTTTCAGATCCCCTGTAAAAGTAACCAAATAACTCATAGATTTCTATTACAGTAAAAATACTTTAACTCCTGTATTTACATTCAACACATAACTCCTCTTCCTTTTCACAAACACTTCCCTGCAAATATCTACAATCAGTCTTACGAGGAGGAAAGACACAGTCTCCCACAGGAGGAACGCTATTCAGAAGTTACAGGTGGGTGCCCTAATTTTTGGTGATGGTGCACACGAGATTCAAGTTAGATGATGAGAGACACAGATTAGAGAAGAGTCCAAAAGTGCAAGAAGTCATTAATTTGAATTTAATTCTCCCTTGAAGAAAATAACTCTACTTTTTCTCTTCCATCCTCTGTTCCTCACCTCTTCCTCCCATAACACAAAAGACTCAGCCCTGGCAGAATGACCATATTGGTTTAATTATTGTTTTGTTTTCTTTTTCTGGTTAGTGACCACAACTAATAACAGATATGGAAATGCAAATGAAAAACTCACTCAAGGAAATTGTTTGTAATTACAGTTAATCTCTGAATAAATATACTATGTAAACCTAGGTACCTGTGTATGCTCTGAGTTTATTAAGCTCAGATATATGAAATCACTAATTAACATAGGAAAGTCAATCTGTGGCAAGCTATATTTGACTTCAGAATATTTTTCTTTTCTGCTATGCTCCATGAAAGAAGTGTTTGGTCATATTGTTTTAGTAATAACAATATTTGACACCTGTGTGGTGTTTTACATATTTTGGCAGCCCATATAAAAACAAACTCTGGATCAATAAACAGTATTATTATACTGGAATATACACAACACACACACAAAACTCATATAGGTGTGGCCTGTATGTCCAGCATTACCAAACTGAACAAAAAGTGTAATAAACCAGGTTGTGACTTTACTGCTTTCCAGAATGTCAAGATCCAAATTTTTTATCCAGAATCAAACATTTTCAGAAATGCTAGCCTATAATAAGGCTTTAATGGGCTAGCTCTCCTTTTCCTTTGTAAGAAATTATAGTGATTTTTCTTCATTGTCTGCTTCAGATATTTTAGTACTATAAAATTATTGCTATAGATTTCAGAAGACCATCCTCCTCGATGGCGGTTGAATTGATTCCTAGGAAGGATCGGGGTAAGTTGATGAATCTGAGAACTTGAAGGGTGAATATTTATTGAATTATGGTATATTCCATCATGTGATATAGATGTGTCATCTAGATGACTTTTGGAGTAGAAATAAGAACATACTGGACTGTCCAGCAAGAGTAACAAAAGTAGGTAGCAGTGAGGTGTGGTCAGAGAGAGAAACAGTTGTACACGGCAGCAGGATTTGGGATGACAGTGCCCAGGGTGAATCCAGACACTAGCTTAGAATATAAACTGATCTGCACCCCCTAAATTTAGAAGTTATGACTTCAGGAAAAGAAAATTGACTCAGAAAAAAATGAGAGGAAGAAGCTAGAACATTAGAGTCACCCAAAAAGAATGAAGAAAAAGATTATCAAGACATTCCAGAGCCTGGGAAGGAATCTTTGGGGGGGGTCATAGAAGGAAGTTCTTATCTCATCTAGGAAAGCAAGGACAGCTGGTAGGACCCGAGAAAACTAGAAGAACCACACAATTGAGGAAGCCCAGCTGAACGGCCAGAGGGATCAATCTTAGGGCCAGGACCCGAAAAAAAGTTTTAGAAATGAGTTTCTGAAAATCCCCCAAATTTGAAAGTCCAGTTTTCCCCCAATCTATCTATTGCTAAAGACTGTGTGCTTTTGTCTAGCATTCAACCAAAATAAAGCTGAATGTATCTTACTCCTGAATTGGAACCAAAGTAAATAAGGGAGTCCTCTGCAGGTTAATGAGCTGAAATAAATATTATTAATACTTCTAAAAACTTCTGCTGGGCTGACAGAGTGGACATGAAGACCAGTACTCAACACTGAGTATGAGTCTTAAAATCCTATGCTGTTTTACTCTCAGGTGTGATAACTAAGCCCAGATAGCCTCTCTTCCAGGTCTATCTTCTGCTAAAAGTCACCAAACAGGGACTTGGTCACTTCAAATCTCTCTGTAAGATGCTTCAGGGGAGCGTATAAGTGATTTTGTGGTTTGGTGTTTAAGACTTTTTGTATCAGGGTACTTCTCTGTTGGCCTCTCATCATACTAGTCTCTTTAATGTCTTAAACAAAGCAAACGATAATGTGAATTCAACTAGAGGGGCATTGTTGCTGGTTTCTCAGCACCTTGGAGATGACTTTTTGATTTTCATGTGCCTGCATAACTGAGATTCCATAAAGGTACATCAGAATTCACAAAATATTTTGGAGACCGCGATGGCAGCCATGAGTGATTTTACACATCCTTAGGAAATGCCCTCTAACAAATTTATAAAATCTAAGTTAACTTTCCTATTTGTTGAATTTAGATAATCTCTGATGATTTTTGTTTCTATTAGTTAAAGGGATCTGAGTGGTTGTTGTAGAGACAATAGCAAAGAGACTATCCTGCTTCATAGGGTAAGAACACCAGATGGAAACGAGATTGTGGTAGCTGTGAAGGAGGACAGAGAGGTCAGATACCTAAGACCTGCAGAAGATGAAAATGGGTCAACAAGACACTTAACTTGACCCTAAACATTATCCTAGACATTCAAGTGAAAAGAAGCCAGTGTTCCTCCGTAAAAGCTGTACTAGACCAATAGCTCTCTGATTCTGGTGAGAAATCGTGGTGAGGTAGGAAGCAGTGTGTTGAGTATACATAACAACAGTTTTATAGATGATCTACAACAGAGTTGTTTGAAAAACCTAATTATCAAAGAAAGAAATGGTGGCTACACGGGAAGGGAACTAACATTTGCTGAGAGTCTTCATATGTTATTACATTAATCTCAGCGACATTGGGGCAAGGTAGGTGATTAATCCTGATTTTCAGAGAAGGTAAGCGAAGCTTTAAAAGGTGATGCAACTTGTTTGAGATGTGGATTTAGATATGTCCACTGGGTTAGGTCTAGAGTGAAAAATGCAGATGTTACCTCCTCTTCTTGATGTTGATTAGCATAAAAGAGTATCTGCTTCATGCCTATTAACTGTTAACATCTACAGCTAAAGACTAAAATAAAAAGTTTGAAGACTTATTTCCAAGCTTTGCTTTTCAGAGTCTCAGACTCCTTGGCGTTGTCTCAGAAACCATCTTGAACAGCAAAAAATGGGCTGAGCTGATGAGACTCGAAACTTCCACCTTAATCAGAAACTTTGTCTTTATATATTGGGATATATAACAATATTTTATTTTGAGGAAGGTCTCTACAAAGCAAAGTTTGAAAAATAGTTATTAGAAGTAGCTAAAGGCAAACCACCTTCACGAAAGTTTTCAAAGGACAATACGACTGTTTTAGGAAAAAATGTTTTTCTTTTTTGAAACCAAAGAATTTGCTATGGCAAGAATCAAATAATATCTTGAAAATATCTATTCCATATTCTAATTGTCAGTTGATTACAGCTTTTTTGTTTTATTCAACAAGAGATCATTTCATTACTTGGGAAGAGACCCATCTTTGAAACACTAAGACAAAGTGTTCTGCTGGACCCAAAGACCAGAACGTGGGCACCTCTGTGAAGTCACAGTACAGGCTGTGAAAGGTCAAGGGCTGGAGTGGGATCTTGGGCAATGGCTCCAATGCAGATGCCGTGGATGGCGGTGCTGCTCAGATGACACCTCTCAGTTGCAGTAGCTTTCTCTACATGAGAGGGTCAATCAGAGGGGCAGAAGGACTAAGCTTTGTTCCTCTGTGTCATCTGGCAAAGTCTTCCTAACTGGGATTTCAAAAACATCTTGGAAGAAAGCTTACTACGCTTTCATACATTGAATCTAAAACATCAGTCCAAAAGATTACGTTCTGGAAAAATGACCTCCAGCAATCAGCCATTTGAGTATTTCAGTAATTTTTCCAGTTTTTCTGAGGTTTGGTGAGATATGCTAAGCAGGAAAAAAATGGCAGACTTTTCCTCCACCAAAAGCTAAAAATACTAGCTTTTGAACAAAGACCAAGTTGGACAAAAGTCCCTTTAATTTTAGAAATTTTTGTGGGAAGGTCTGGAAATAAAAAATGACAAGCGAATGAGTTGGAAATTACTACAATAATTATACAACTTTGAACTTACCATCATAAATTGTAGATACTTGTTAGAATGCATACTACAGTTTCAACAAAGCAATACTAATGGGCATCATAAATCTTAAACTGAAGCACCCAAGTATTTAAAACAAGCACTAGACCAACCAAAGAAAATATTTTAAATGAGCAATGCTAAATGAATCAAGTCCTTTTCAGGTAGCACGGGTCTCCTGGATCTCATGGTCTGGAGCATACCAGATGGTTTTTGCACGTGTTAAAATCCTATTTGTGAGTATTAGTAATGAGGCAAAAAGTAATAATGAGATAAAACATTAAGGATGTGAATATAAGTTCTAACACTGTTCAGGCCAATGATAGAAGGTAGAAAATTAGTAGGATGTTTTTAAATGGAACAGTAGAAAAAAAGAAAGGAATATAGAATAGTTGGATCTTTGTTACAAAGTCATCCACACAAAAATAGTCATTTTTTTCTAAAATCTGTTACAGAAATAAGACTAAAAGTTTTTAAATATATGATGGCATGATCATTCAGTCTTGAAAAGTAATAAATCTGTAGTATCTATATTGTATATAAATTCTTGGGCCAATGAACAAGAGTCAAACGTTTGACATATATCCTGCGTCACTCCTTCAGAAGGATGCTTTCTTCTGAGGCCCCTTTGCATTGATCATAGCTGTAAGCAATATAGAGCAATTGTTTTGAGAATATGAAAGTGGAACAATAAAAACTAAAGTCTGCCTAAGTTGTCAGCACGTTTTTATAGACACAAACAGAGCATAATGACTTGGTCTGTTTACATTTCTCACTTTCCTTCCTCACCAGTACAATGGAATGGAGATTTTAAACTATTTAAACCAATTTCAGCTATTTCGCCATCATACTATGTGTTTGTGATGAGAACTCTGGCACAGTTAGCCGGGGAGGTTGACATAGTTGACAGACAGAGATGCTCTTTTTCAAGTATGTGTGTGGGGAGGTGAGGAGTGTGGGGAGGTGAGGAGTGCGGGCAGCATGCATGGTTGGAATTCACGATGCTGAAAATTTTGGAAAAAACAGAGGAAATGCCTTTGCTACCTCAATCATCTTCTGCTGACAGTATCCTAGCCTTGGGTAAAAGGAATGCATTTATGTGATTCTCTTCTCTATTAACCTTCAGGCTGATTCAGACATGGATTTTCCTTTTTTCCCCAACAGGGCACAATGAGCCTGACTCCCCGTTTCTCTCTGGAGGACCTTGGCTGTTCCCACTGCTGACGAATCTGTGCAAAACAGCCCTGCAGAATAGCGGAAGCTATCCTGGTACTTCTTACATCGGGTCTTACTTTCAAATGCCAGAAAAGGAGAACAAATAGTCTATTTGTACTCTGGGGAAGTGCTCATGGTCCAGCTCTAACATTCTGATTCTCTGTTTTTCTACACACCAGCCCATAGCAAAGCGCATTTTCATGCCGTGAAAGTGATCAGAGTTCATCAATATGCTCCCTCTGTCTTTTGAGTCTTTTATTTTTAAAAGACTTTTTTTTTTTTAGAGCACCTTTAGGTTCACAGCAAAATCGAGAGATAGGTACAGAGATTTCCCATATACTTCGTACCGCCACACATGCATAGCCTCCCCCATTATCAACATCTCCCTCATTATCAACATTTTACGAACCTACTCTGACACATCATCGTCACCCGGAGTCCATGGTTTACATTAGGGTTCACTCTTGGCGCGGTCCATTCGATGAGTTTGGACAGATGGACAATGACATGCATCCATCACCATAGTATCACAGAGAGTATGTTCACTGTCCTCAAAATCTTCTGTGCTCCTCCCATTCATCCCCCATCTTGAGTTCTTTTTATCTCCAGCTCAATCTATATGTCATGAATGTTACAGCTCTTAATAAATATAGGCTGAATTAATAAGTGAGTCTCCAAAAGATCAAAATAATGTGCAGGTTAACTCAGCAAAGAGCAGCTAGGTTACTCACCTGCTGGTTCAAATGGATCTGATCCTTCTCTTTCTGAAACGCATGACCTAGGAAGGGTCTTTCTCTTCATGCCCTGGTGCAGCAAAGCAAACACACAGGAACAGCTAGGAGAGGAAGAAGCTGTCACGAAGTGTTCCCCGTGACAACCCTTTCGGCTGTTGTCAATTCATCAGAAATCATAAGTCAGGTAGGATGTGCCCACTAAGTATTTGTTTTGATTAATGATGTTGATTACAGAAAATGGGCAAGGGTTTCTGATAAGCAGTTTGTTTACACATACTGTTGATTTTAGTTCTAAGCCTTCACCACATGAGAGATTAGCTCTCGGGAGAAGAACCAGGAAGTCACAGGTGCTCTATGGGCAGCAGGTGACTGCAAGAAGCTCGGGGAGTTCTCTTAAATGGTATTTTCTGTTCAGGGCTGGATCTGCCAGGGAGAGAGCCTGGGGGACAGCAGTGGAACACAGGCAAGTCAGTTTTGCCCCGCAGTTGTCTGCGAGCCCCTTACCATGTGTCACGTCTAAGAATCCAGATAGTTTTGGCAGGGAATACTAGGCAAGTGATTTTACTGTCCCATCTTGAGTTAAATTAGCAGCTGGTTTTTATGAAGCTGTGATTTTGTCAAGTGAAATCCATTATGTGGTGCTGACATTCACCTGCTCCCGGAGGAGTATGCATAAGTAGCAACAAGTATTATTTTTGAAAGAGATCTTATTTAAAAAGCTTCCCAATGAAAAATCGATTCGTAGTTAAAAGTTATAGATTTCACATTAACGTCACAATGTGAAACATTGTTCTTATTAATGTATTAAATGTGCAAGTTAAAAGAAAAAAATGATTTAAAGCCTAGAGTCCCAAACCTTTGTTGTAGGAGATCTTATATGTCAAAATTTCCATAAATTTCCACATAACGTAATCTGTGAAACTCTTACTACCCCTTGATTCGAAACTTATATAAGGGGAACGACATGAATGAACTCACTGGTGTTTTCAGTTGTTAGTATTCTGTTAATTACAACAGAAATTCATTATATGTGAAACTGATATCGCATAAATGTGCAAAATATATTGCTCATTCATTCAATAGCCAACACTCGACTTTATTGGAAAATGCCTTTGTGGACTCTCCTTGCAATAGCTTTCTGGCCCACCGGATTTTGTGGCCACAGCTGGGGACCCACTAATCTAGAGAATAAACCAGCTTGTGCAAAAAAAAAACCTCATCAGTATTTCAGGAGGCCCTTAGACACCCTTCCAAAGGAGAGACATGGGAAATACTCTTTCTGGATAAGCCTCTGTGCAGGATGCTGTGTGTCTCCACGATGGGGGCAGGGAGCAGACCACACTCTGTGTGGGCACCTGAAGGCATCAGTCATGGACTTTGCACCTCATCCATCACTGACAGTTTGGTACCATTACTAAAAAAGCTGTGTAAGCCTCTGTCCATTTACATCAATCCAAAAAATTTTGGAGTTCAATTCATATTTCAGACAGATTCATTGGTAACATTCTTCATAATAATAATTTAAAGAATACACACACACTCACACACACACACACACACACTAGGATTTTTGGGTGGTTCTAGCCTGTTGGTGTAGTAATTAAATTTTAACTCATAAGCTATGTATATGATACCAAAATGAATATAGAAAGGACAAATTTATAATCTATGCCACTTTTTTCATAGGTTTAGAATAGATGTTATTTTAAAATTATGAAACATGAAGGTAAGTTTTTTCTGTTAATATTGACCAAAAAATCTACCAGAACAAATTATTAAACTTTAGAATCTCACTGAGGCATTTTGGAAATGTCTGATATCCAATAACTGGAAACATGCCCTTTGGTGCATTAGAGACTCAAAATCTTTAGCTTGCAATAATAATAAGAAGAAGAAACTTTGATGTTGCAGGCTCCGTGCTTTAGAAGAAGTTTTATATATTTATGTGAGTTTCTATGAATAAGAAAGGATATAGAATAGGGTTTAAGAAATTGAGAATGTGATTTATGAGAATAAATAAAATGTATGCTTGCAAAAAAAATCCAACAAATCTAAGAAATACAGACTCTCATACAGTTTCATTGGCTCAGTTATCATTAAGGTAGAAGCTTTTATTAAACTATTGGCCTGAGAAATTGAAGACTAATCAGAACTACAATATATAACCTTGCCAGTTAATCTTCCCTTATAATGGCCATTGTCTTCAATCATAAGAAACTGTCTCACTTGGGAAACTGTCCTGGCAAAGATATCTAGCATCCATACGGAGTGTGTAAGATTTTAGTGAGTGTGTCAAACACAGTTTAACTGCCAGCTATATTAAATATCTAACCGGGTTAATATAATTTTTCATAGATTTAGAACAATTGTATATTATATACTACATGTTATACACTAGGTTCAAATGACACTTTACATTTTATATACAGTAAACTTCCAAGTGCATGTTGTATTTGCATTTACTTAGTTTGAGTTTGAGTTATAAGAAATTTAGATCATGAATACAACTAAGAAGTTTTCTACAAAAAGCTGTTTTCCAATGTCCTTGGGTCTTTTTCTCATTTTTAAATACCTTATATTAATTTTATATGCATTCTAATACTACACTATGCTTGACAATGGTGAAGAGATTCTTGCTTTTCAGGTATAATTTTAAAGCACAAGTAAACTGGAAATTAAGTTACAAGGCATTTTATACCAAAGTAAACTGTGTTTAAAGTTAGCCTATTAAGACCCTCACTCACTTAACAAACATGTATTAAATTTCTACCATAGTCCAAGCACATTGTGGGTAGAAACATAATTAAATCATGTACCCTTATGGAGCTCAGGTCTAATAGAAGTGAAAGATGGATAGTGACATACAGTAAGATAAGTTCTGACACATGTACGTATGTGGCCTACACCAAGATGCCGAGATGGGCACAAGGCTCTGGAAGGTTCTTGGGGTGGAACCTTTAATAACTGCATTGTAATGGGATTTGTCCCTCTTAGTCAACAGTGGGGGAGAGTGGATTCCTCTGGAGGATCACAGGATAAACTATATTTCCAGGAGAACTGGGAGGTGATCCCACTCCCCTATAACCTCCACAGGACTTGACTTATGTTCTGATTTACCAAGGCGGCAGGCCACTGTTGCTCTCTCTTTCTGCCATCACTGTGGCCTCAGGCACACTGGTCCTGTGTACGCCCACTTTTGGCTCTGTTTCTTCAATCTTCCTCTGAAATGCAAGAGCACCAATGTCTACATTGTTTTGTCTTTGCTTCTCTTAGTCTTGCGAGCATGAAGGGTGTCAAGATGCCATTATGCTAAAAACAAAAAATTGGACAGAGATCAAAGGAAAGACAAAGTTTTAATATAAAGAGTGATAGAAAAAAATTTATTCCACAATAAGGTCTCGACTAAACCTTGATTTAAATTTCAATCCTCAATTAATCTAATTCATTTTCTTTAAGCTTCTTTTAGGGGAAACAGACAAATCACAAGAATTTTAGAATGCTCCCAAATATGACTTTCATGGTATGTACTTGGACAACATAAATTTATTCTAAATTTCTATATTTCCTCTACCTTCTTTTATAGTCATAGCTAGAGAATTATTTTGCTGTTCAGTATACTTATTATTATAAAATATGTATTCAGCAAAGAAAAATCATTAATATTCAGGATTGTAGTGTTTATAAATATGTAGTATCATATTTTATGAATATTTCAAGAACAAAGATTGAAATCTATAACCAGAATGTTTCATTTCCAAATGATCCCAAAGAGTTAGAGTTTTACTATTTGTGTATCTTGTCTAGGACATGTTCTGTTCTGAGTCTGTTCTGACCAATTTTTAAGAAATAATTTATCAATGTGATCTATATTATTATCAGAATTACACCCCTATTCCTGCCTTAGAGCTTTTATTTTTCAGTCAATTTTAATAGGCAGTCAAAATGATGATGTTTATGGTTTTAGGTTACAGGGAGTTTTGACTCCAAAAACCTAATTTATAAAAGATTGTTCCCATTATAAATGGGTCCATTCACTCAGCAAATATTGGTTGAGCATCAGCTGCCAGGTACTCTTCTACGTGCTCATGATACATCCGTGAACCCAGCAGACTAAGTTCTGTGGCCTCTGAGAATTACATTCTAGTGGGCAGAGACAGACAACACAACATAATAAATAATAAAATTGCATCAAACCATTCTGTTGTACACCTGAACTATTATAATGCAATATGTCAATTATATCCCAATAAAAAATAAAAAATTAAATTCCATATATGTCAGGAGGTGATAAGGGCTATGAAAAAAATAAAAATGCTCAACAACGTAAAGGGTGCTGGGTGTGCTGTGGTCGTGGAGAGCGTCAAGAAGGAGGGATGGGAGTCTTCAGTAGGGTGGGCCTGGTGAGCCTTGTTGACTAGGTGAAAAGTGAGTGAAGAAGTGAGTGAATCAACAAGTGGACATCTGGAAGAGCAGTGGCCAGGCAGAGGGACAGGTGGAACAAATATTCTGCTCCAGAAGTTTCCTGGGGCAGCTGAAATGTCCCAAGATGGTGGACTTCAGGGTTGGCTGAGCCATTAGAAATCATATTTTCTCAACCTCTTTTTTCACTGATAAGGAAACTAAGGCTACAGCAAGGTCAACGATTTCTCCAGGACTCCACAACTGCTTTATGGCAGAGGTAGGACTAGAACTCAGATTTGACAGCTCCTAGCCCAGTTCTCACAAAATTCCACGCTGCAGAGTTTCTTTCAGTTATCTTCAATAATTAATCTTCAAGATAGTATGGAACACTCCATTTGTGATACAATTCCACAAATTTTTTTTTTTGAGGACGATTAGCCCTGAACTAACTGCTGCCAATCCTCCTCTTTTTACTGAGGAAGACTGGCCCTGAGCTAACATCCACGCCCATCTTCCTCTACTTTATATGTGGGACGTCTACCACAGCATGACGTGCCAAGCAGTGCCATGTCCGCACCCGGGATCTGAACCGGCGAACCCGGGCCACCAAATCAGAACATGCGCACTTAACTGATTCGCCACTGGGCAGGCCCCTCCACAAAATATTAAATGCACTTATTTTCCATAAAGGACTTAAAATCTAGATGTATAAATAGGATTTACATAAAATAAGAGATGACACTTGGTGGTGAATAAATAAATATTAAATTGTTTAATGTAGTTTAAGCTTGAAAGAGTTTAAAGACTAGCACAGTCAGTTACTGTTGAAGTGATAAGGAATGAGACATTAGCTGTGCCTTAAAGGATGGATCCAGTAGACCAGTGAGCATGGGAGGTGGGGAATGCCAAATAAGGAGAGCGGATGAAGTCATTCATTCAATTGTCCCTTGAATACACTGACTGTGCGAGGATTCAGAGGTGCATGGGACCCCACCCCTGCCCTCAAGAAGCCTGCAAGCTCTTACAGCAGAGGATGCACAATGACAAGTGGAGGGGGTACTACCCTGTCCATAGTATGGGGCTTGCCTTGGTAAGACCTTGACATCCTGTCACAGGCATACTGAGTTTCAATGGGTAACAGCCAGAGAAAAGGGAGGCATGGACAATTTTAATCGGAAAGGGACCATAATAGGAGCTTGGGAATCAGGAAGGAAGGGTTTCCAGGACACATGTGGCTTTACAAAGTGGGAGCAAAGCTTAAGACATTAGGTAACAGGCCATTCAGAAGCTAAAATCTGGCATTTCTAAACTCCCCATTTGAAGAAGGTCCAAGGGCATCTGCTAGCGTGGTGGTAGAGCCAAGAGGCTGTTGGAACATGGGGAGAGATAAGGTCTAGAAGGGCTCCCATTAGTACCACAGGAAAATCAGTCAATAAGGAATGAAATGATTATCGGGATTTAGCAAAGCCCACTTTGAAGCTGAACATCATTCATTTGTGGAAAACCATATCTCCTCATCATTCATATTTCCCCAATATCCTGAGGCCTGGAACTAGATTTGGAAAAGCAGACAGCAGGAAGTTAGGTACCGGAACCATGAAAACTCAAGATAAGAATTTTGGTAGTATTGGAGTATCTGAAAATAAAGTTGAGGAAGAATTTAAGAAGGGGGCTAGCCCAGGTTAATCTTATAAAGTCCACAAATACTAGTCAATGGAGTAGCTGCATCAGAATCCCCTGGGTGGGAAGGGGGGCTTTTCATAGATTCCTGGGGGCTAACATTAGAGGTTTTGATTACTGGTATAGCCCATAGTGGGCATAATAGATTGAAGGAGCAGTAAGTTGTAAAGAGTGGCACAGATCAATGTCAAGGCTATGATGAGATGTAAAGAGAAGGCAGTGGCCATGCTTAGAGCATCACTCTTAACAGATCTTAGTGGAATAGAAAAATGTGGAGGTTCTCTGGAAGTGGGCAAGTGCTACAAGGTGACAAGAGAGTCTCCTTTCAACTAAGTTTAAGACTTCATAAGAAAGAGTTGATGTTAGGTAAGATTTACATCAATATTACAAGAGGTCATATAAAATGAATCAACAGCATTGATATTCCTGGCTATTTAATTACTCAGGCTCTATCGTGTGCCTTCATCCTAAAAAGAATCTGGTTTTTCCTTCCTTAAAAATCAGCCTCTATTCTAGAAGTGCCAACATGACAATCAAATGTATGAGGATGCATGCCATGTGTTTTAGCAAATAAATGCTAAGAAACAATGACCGGATTGAGTTTCTTACAAGAAAATTCAGCAGCTATCTTTTGGTGGTGGGGAGGGAATCTATTTAACATTGCCAGCTAAAGATGAATTAAAAAGGGCCGGCACATTTATGGACAGCCAATATTCGACAAGGGAGCAAAGAGCATATGATGGAGAAACTAGAATCTCTTCAATAAATGGTGTTGGGAAAACTGGACAGCCACATGCAAAAAAATGAAAGCAGACCATTCCCTTACACCACGCACAAAAATCAACTCAAGATGGATTAAAGACTTGAATGTAAGACCCGAAACCGTGAAACTTCTAGAAGAAAACATAGGCAGTAAGCTCTTTGACATCAGTCTTAGCAGCATATTTTCAAGTACCATGTCTGACCGGGCAAGGGAAACAAAAGAAAAAATGAACAAATGGGACTACATCAAACTAAAAAGATTCTGCACAGCAAAGGAAACCATCAACAAAATGAAAAGACAACCTAACAATTGGGAGAAGATATTTGCAAACCATATATGACATAAGGGGTTAATATCCAAAATATACAAAGAGCTCACATAGCTCAACAACAAAAATAAAACCAACAACCCAATTAAAAAATGGGCAAAAGATCTGAACAGAGATTTCTCCAAAGAAGATATACGAATGGCCAACAGGCACATGAAAAGATGCTCAACAATATTAGCTATCAAGGAAATGCAAATCAAAACTACAATGAGGTATCACCTCACTCCCGTCAGAATGGCTATAATTAACAAGACAGGAAACAACAAATGTTGGAGAGGGTGTGGAGAGAAGGGAACCCTTGTACACTGCTGGTGGGAGTGCAAACTTGTGCAGCCATTATGGAAAGCAGTATGGAGTATCCTCAGAAAATTAAGAATAGATCTACCATATGATCCTGCTATCCCACTGCTGGGTATTTATCCAAAGAACTTGATAACGCAAAAGCATAAAGATACCTGCACCCCTATGTTCATTGCAGCATTATACACAATAGCCAAGACTGGGAAGCAACCTAGGTGCCCATCAAGGGACGAATGGATAAAGAAGATGTGGTATTTATACACAATGGAATACTACTCAGCCATAAGAAATTATGAAATCTGGCCATTTGTGACAACATGGAGGGACCTTGAGGGTATTATGCTGAGTGAAATTAGTCAGAGGGAGGAAGTCAAATACTGTATGATCTCACTCATAAGTAGAAGATAAAAACAACGACAAACAAACACATAGCAACGGAGAATGGATTGGTGGTTACCATGGAGGAAGGGGTGAGGGCAAAAGGGGTGATTGGGCTCACATCTGAGGAGATGCACTATAATTAGTTTTTGGGTGGTGAACGTGATGTAACCTACACAGAATTCAAAATATATTATGATGTACATCCAAAAGCTAAAAAAAAAAAATAAGTAAATAAAAATAAATAAAAAATTTTTAAAAAGGGCCGGCACGGTGGCACAGCGGTTAAGTTTGCATGTCCGCTTCGGTGGCCCCGGGTTCACCAGCTCAGATCCCAGGTGCAGACTCGGCACCCCTTGGCAAGCCATGCTGTGGTAGGTGTCCCATATATAAAGTGCAGGAAGGTGGGCACGGATGTTAGCTCAGGGCCAGTTTTCCTGAGCAAAAAGAGGAGGATTGGCAGCAGTTAGCTCAGGACTAATCTTCTTCCTAAAAAAAAAAAAAAAAAAAAAGAGAGAGAGAGAGAAAGGAGGAGGAGTCCACCCGTGGTATTGTTAATGAGACACAGAAAGTTTGCTTTGAACCCAGAAAATTGCCCAAAAGAAGTAACGTGGCTTTCTTCATTCATAAGGTTGAATTATATTATGAGTTTCTTGTGAGCACCGCTGGACTTCAGAGAGTACCCTTTTGAGAAGGACCTGTCTTAGGCAAAATTGTTAAGTCATTGGAAAGTGGCTACCAGCTAGAATTAAATCTAGAAAATCATTTTGTTAAGGTTGAAGCATTTATAGGTGGACCTCTTCGCCCTGGTTCTGGTGTGACTTCTTGTTCTACAGCTGTAATCTCCAAATGGTCCTTAGTTTCATGCTTTGGTCTTGACTGGAGAGGAGATAAAAAGGTGTGTGCTTGTTGGGTTTCCTTGCTCCCAGTTAGCACTGTCTTTTCTGGAGCAAAGACGCTTGCAGACACACAACTTCATCTCAGCTGTGAAGCTCTACTTCCTAGCGTAGCTGCCATGAGTTCTACTGGCCAAACGCTGCTTGGAAGAGACGTCGCTGAAGAAGACATTGGGAGAGTTGATGTGTGCTGGAGTAAAGTCTGAGAAACTTTCTGGGAGTGCCCAAAGTGGGCAGAGAGCTCATACCATGGAAGAATCTCCGTGGAGTGCCTGGATTCCATCCCACACACGGAGTGATGTAAGTGGAGAGAAATATTTCAAGGCTTCTTGTTGCATGCCTAGGAGGTTAAGAGGAAAATACAGCTGTATGAAAGAGCAAGGCCCTCTCCAGAGGGAATTCAAAGTCAGTGTGGTGTAATGTTCTAATTATAAAGTTTACGATCCTTCCACTGCATTATACCACCTCTGACTATCCCCAGTGTCTTTGAATAGCTCCACCATGCCTCTTCTATCAAATTATTGTAACTCTTTTATAACATTGCTGTAATGTGCACAGAAGGGGCCGGCACAATGTGTTACACATTTACTTCTCTCCCTTTAAGATTTTTAACACGTGTCAAGCCTTATGGGTAGAATGATTGTGGCAAGTATTGTTTATTGCTTTTCTGAGATACAAGGACAATTTAAACAACATTTATTTAAATTATATTATTTGTTGAGGATGATTTGAAATGGCACACAAGTTCTAAGGGGACATGGTTTTCCAATCTATAGCTTAAACAATTGGCATTTACCTCTTGATGTTGCCTTTCTCTGAAAAGAGTGTCCTTTTCAGGAAGACCAGATGCTTTCACACTATGTAAAACAGAATCTAAGTAACTCGCAAAGGCTATTGCCTTTCACCATTCTTGCTGAATCCTTTATTCCTGTGCAAATCAAGCCAAGAAGAATCAGGGAAGCACCACCAGGCAAAGATCCAAAGACTCACCACCATGTTGGCTAGAGACAGTATTTTCTCTTGGCACGAACAGCCCAGATCTATAACAAATAACCTACGTGACCTAACTCTTCTGGATGTTTAGAATTACTCTCTTGTGTCCAAGCTAAATGCAGAGTCATCGCTCTATATTGCTTTTAAAAATTCGCCAAAGACAAACTGTAGCAAAAACCTTGGAACTTTGGGGAGAATGTGGAGAAAGTGTTACCAGCCAAAATAAAAATAAACAAATAATTTTTTAGTATAAGTGTGTCCCCAATATTTCATGGGACGTACTTATACTAAAAACATATTCGTTGTTTATCTGAAACTCAGATTTAACTGGGCTTCCTATATTTTTATTTGGTAGATCTGGCAACTCTACCTAGGGAAAGAGAAGATCCATAATGTGTTTTTCTTTCTGTTGGAACAAAGTTAAGATCTGTCTTAATTTCTGGTTTTGGAGATGAACAAAAAATTCTGAGCTGAGGTTGTTTACAAGGTATCATGATACTTCATACCAACTTTGTGTGGACAGCTTTCCATCAGATTCTAAACCGATCCGGATACGATCTGATGGCCCGCATAAGTCCCTTGTTAGTTGCCAGCTGTGAATGAGTTCCAGTTCCAGTAACTCCCAGCATTGTCTAGAATAAAATCAGCTACTGTCCTCTGAGTTGAAAGGATGCCTTTTTCTTCATTATTACTCAATCTCTTGAAGCATCCAGTCCCTACTTCCTACTCTGTATGACAGTCAGCATACAGTACTTTTTGTTCTAACAGGTGTATAATGATGGATCTGATTACTTGTCACAGGTATTTTGTTTTTCAAAACACTAACAGAATGCCGGTGTAAGGAGTCTGGTCCTACCTCAACATCTACCAAGAGTTTTACAATCCTGGAACGGAGACGTGTTTTGCTGGGTGTGTTTTAGTTTGTTCGAGGTCTTAGGCACCAGCCAGATCCTCCCCCTTTGTTTCCCAGGTAAACAGCAAAACTAGCTCAGTGTATTGACTGAGAGTCCCCATTTAAGCCTGAATAAGAACTATCAGCTTTCCACCTATTTGATTAAACAAAAAAAGTTGTACTTGCATCCCTTTGTGTGTAAATGGAAACAAATTACTTCATGACATTATTCTTTCAGTTCGAAGAAAAAACTTCTCCAGAATTTCAGAATAACAGTGGTAGAAACATTTCATTATAAAAATGGAGTTTCCACATCCTATGTATAGAATCTCAGTAAGAGAAATACCTGTAGAAATACAAAATCAATGCTTAAAATAGCATATGAATGGGACAATCCAAACATCTGTCTCCAGAGGCGGGACGCACTGCCTGATAAAGACTCCATACTAACGATCAGACAATACCCGTGCTGTGTGGTTTGGCATCATTAGAATGGTGCAGGGACCTCCTCCAAATCTCTATGGTACATACACAATAAAATTTGTGGTTTTATTTGACTTTTTTTAAAGAACAGAGAAATATATTCTACCCACTAATACTTTTACACAGAAATGATGAGTATAAATCTTTTAGAATTACATACATGCATAAAGTAGGATTGACTCGACTCTACAACGTCTGATATGCTATTTTAGGGAGGTATTTATTTAGCCATCCTCCCACACTTCACTAAGTTAGCACCAAAATCACAATTGCTTTTGGAAAGAATCTATTGCTGTATTTCGTGAAACCCAACAAATGCTCAGAAACCTTTTTCAAAAAATATATTAATTATAAAATTCTTACGTAAGAAAATTACATGAAGTTCTGTGCTTGTTAAAATCTGCCACCCTTGGGGCTGCCTCGTGGTATAGTGGTAAGTTCAGCACGCTGTGCTTCAGCAGTCCCAGTTTGCGGGTTCAGGGGTTCGGATCCCAGGCACAGACCTACACCACTCATCAGCCATGCTGAGGAGGTGACCCACATATAAAGTGGAGGAAGATTGGCATAGATGTCAGCTCAGGGCTAGTCTTCCTCAGGAGGAAAAAAAATCTGCCACCCTTCTGAAGGAGAATATTACCAAGACTTTGAAGTTCCGTGCATACCCCTGAAAGATTTCAGTGCTAGTCTCCTGAATTTTAAAATTATCACTGTGTTCCTTTACGGTTTTACCACATATTATGTATCCTCCGAAAGAATGTTGCCAGGTGTTTTATATATTTATCTCATTTTTCTTTTCCTAGAATTTGAGTGATTCTCAGTATTTTATAACTATAAATGATATTGATAAGAATTTTGAGTAGAGGATTCGTGTGTGCATGTTAAAGTATTTATCTGGGAGTGGAAATGCTCCCAAAGTGTGCACCTTTTAAACTCTTAGAAAATGCCCAGCTGTTCCTAAAGTTGTTGCATTTATTTTCCCAGCAGCAGTTTATGAGTTGTCACTGCCTCACTAACCCTTGATATGGTCGGACATTTTAAAATTTTTCCCATTCTGTTGGGTGTAAATTTATATCTCAGATGGATTTCCTGAGTACTAGTGAGGGGTCTCTTCCTGTTTATCAGTCTTCTGAGTTTCTTTTCCTATGAAATGTCTATTCAAGCTTTTCCCCTTTTCTCTACTTGGTTATTTGCCTTTGCAAAAATCAATTTGTAGAAATACTTTATATATTGGGTGCTAATCCTTGGGTAACTAAAGAAATTGCAAATATTTTCTACCTGTTTGAGGTTTGTCTTTCCACTTTCTGTATGATGTCTTTTGATAAATAGAATTCTTTTGACAATAAAATTCTCAGTTTTGATATTGTTGAATTTATAGATCTTTTCATTTTTGTTCATGGCTTATTTAAGGAATTCTTACCTGTGTCAAGGTTACAAAGATATTCACTCATATTGTCTCCTAAAAGTCTTAAAATCTTTGTCGTTCACATATGTTCATAATTTGTTCTTATTTATGGAATTTGTTCTTATTTATGGCATAAGTTAGGGATTTTATTTAGTTTTTGTTAACATGTGGATACCCAACTGGACTCCTTTCATTTTGTTGAAGCTATTCCCCAGTGATATGTCACCCTTCTCTGTCATTTATGAAGTTCTCAAGAGTGCACGAGTCCACTGAGGTCTCTGCTCTATGGCACTGAGCGGTGGACTTATGTTTGCACCATGTCACACTAATCAAATTGTAGTTACTTTCTCATGAGTCATGATACCTTTAGCTCTTCTTGTGGACAATCTTGACTGTACTTGCCTTTTGCTCTTCCATATATATTTTAAAATTTGCTTGAGATTTTCATTAGAGTTAAGTTATACTTCTTGATTATTGGGGGAGAATCGATGTTTTCCAAACATTGAGACTTCCTATGCATAAATAAGGTATGTTTCTCTATTAAATCTTTCTTTAATGTCTTATATTAAAGCTTATAATTTTGTCCATAATGGTCTTATCTGTCTTTTGTTAGATTTATTTCTAGGTACATTATATATTATTGTAAAATAATACTTTAAAATTTTATTCTGTATTTCATTGCTAGTGTATAGAAATGAAATTGAATTTTATTACTGATCTTATATCAGCAAAAAACTTTAAAAAATTATTACATCTGGGGCCAGCCCGGTAGCACAGTGGTTAAGTGCGCATGTTCCACTTTGGTGGCCCGGGGTTTGCCAGTTCGGATCCTGGGTGCAGACATGACGCTGCTTGGCACGCCATGCTGTGGTAGGCATCCCACACATAAAGTAGAGGAAGATGGGCATGGATGTTAGCTCAGGGCCAGCCTTCCTCAGCAAAAAGAGGAGAATTGGCAGTAGTTAGCTCAGGGCTAATCTTCCTCAAAAAAACCAAAAAGTTATTTACTTCTGCCAATACAGCTGTAAATTATTTAGGATTTCTATGTAGATGATCATATTTTATGAGAATAATGACAGTTTATTATTTATTTTACAATCTTTTGTATCTTATTTATTTTTCTCACGTTATTATTTTGGTGAAGTCTTACAATTCAATGTTGAATAAAAGTGATTATAGCAAGCATTCTTGTTTTGTTCCTGACTTTAAGGAGAATGTTTGACACTTCACCATTAATGATGCTTACTACAGGAAATTTCTAGATATTATATTTATCAGTTTGAGAAAATTTGCCAAGAGATTTTGTCTTTTTTTAACTAAGAATGAATATTGAATTTTATTGAATGCTTTTTCTAAATGTAAATGAAGGATACATGTTTTGTTTAATCTGTTAAAGTGGTGAATTATGTTGAATTGTTTTCTAACATATTAATATTGCTTTCCTGAGATAAACCCAATTGGTCATAACATAGAATCTTTTTATATATTCCTAATTTCATACGCTAATATTTTGTTTTTATTTTTCCCTCTGGGTTCATGAGTGAGACTGTCATATAGTTTCCTCATATATTTCCTATTCTGAATTTTTGAATCAATGTAATGCCTCACAAACTAAGTTAGGGAGTGTTCTCTCATTTGTTTGGTTTCTGGAGATTTGGTGGAAATAGGAATTCTCTCTCCCTTGAATATTTTATAGAATTCATGATTAAAATCACTCAGTTCTGTCGTTTTTGTGGGAAAACTTTAAATGACTGATTAATTTTCTAGTATACTAGGACTCTGCAGATTTTCTTTTTTTGTAGTCTGTTTTAGCTAGTTATAGTTTCCTTGTAATTTCAATTCATCCAAGTTTTTTAACTAATTAGCATAATGGTCATTATAAAAATCTGTGCTGCAAGTTAAATCCTTTTATAGTTCCCAATTTTGCCTGTGTCTTCTGCCGTTTATATATTTATGCATTCACACGCGCATGCATGTACGCATCTTCTGTCTAGTTGTTTAGAAGTTCCACACTCCATTTCTATTCTATTAGTGTTTACTCAAGAAATTTTAAAATTAGTAATTACCTTAATAAAGTCCACATTTAATCAATCTATTTACTCCTCTCAAGCAATTCTAGAAATTTAGAATGCATTCTAAACACCCTTTTCCCCAATTTATGTTATCTTATGCATTGTTTTAGTTCTGTTTTTCTAACCTAATAGCTTAGACAATTGTCATTTTATATAGCCAAATTCTGCACAAATCACCTTCACACTTAGTATTTTCTTTGCTCCCCATTCCTATTTGCACTTCAGGCTTTCCTTTGGGGAACATTTTTGTTCTTCTTCAAGTTTGTTCTTTAGATGTTCCTTTAAAGAGGGTCAGTTGATAGAAGTTGCAACTTCTTTAGTTTCAGTGTAAAGTGTTTTTATTAGACCCTTTCACATAATTCTAGGTTTGCAGATAATTCACTCAGGACTTTAAAGCTCTCTCATGCTGTCTTCTAGATATTTTTCTTCCTACTGAGAGACCAGCCTAGCTTTCATTCTTTCGTGAGCTCTTTCTTTCTTCTCAGTGTTTTGTTTTGAAGTTCCATTCTTTTACTACAATTAGTTCAAGTGTGGACTTCTGTTTATATATCCTGCTTGGGACTCATTAAATTTTTTAATCTGAACTTTTTTCATCAAATATGGAAAGATCTTGGACATTACTTCTTTACATATTGTGTTTTCCACATTGTCTCTACTCTCTCATTCTAGAATTCCAAATAGTTATATATTTCACCTTCTAAGCCCACTGTATATGTTTCTTAACCTATTGTTAATCTTTCCTATCTCTGTGTCTCTCTGTTTTACAAACTGGATAATTTCGTATGCATCTTCCAATCTAATACATCTCTCTTCAGCTGTGTCAAATCTTTAATTTAGCCTATCCATTGAATTTTCATAATAATTATTTTATTTTTCATTTATAGAGGTGCTATTAGTTGAGTATTTTCCGCCAAATATTCCTGAACATTTGGGAAAGTCTGTTATTTCGTTTTCACACTCTTTCTACCTTTTTCTCCCCAAATGCATTGAGCATACATATTTTATAAGAAGTAAATCTGTAGTCTTAGTGTACTTTCTAATTTTTGCATTGAGACCTCATATTTGTAACATTTTATAGGAGTATCTTTTGTGGCCCTGATTTAACATGTTTTCCCCCACAGAAGATAAATGTTTGCTTCTGCCAGGTGGCTAGAGGCACTGGCAACCCAGGATCAATTTTAACTAAATTTTCATCCTGAGGTTTTTAGACCACACAAATAGAATGAGTTCTGGCCCAGAACCTGAGTAATGCCTTGCTTGTGGTTACAAATTCACAGGAAAGGCTTTTTTTCTCCTTCCATCCACAGCCAAATTTTTTAGTTTTTCCCTTTGGTGTGGTACGTTTTCTAGTTCATTCTTTACTAAAGATGTTGCCTTTTGAAGGTTCTGGCATCACGAGGACGTTTATAATTAAACTTCCCATCTTGATTAGTCCACAGGCTCTGTCACCTATAGCCCACTCACTTGGTCTGTTGCAAGAAAGCTCTGGGCCACCAGGGCCTGGCAGATGTCCCCCTGGGCAGCCGTCCAATTCAGTGCTGTAACAGAGCTCTGGGGTTATGCTTGCTTGTTCTTTTTGGCCTCTAAGAATCTGCCTCCTTTATTTCTTGCCAGAATAGTCAAGCATTTAAAAAGATGGGTTTTTTTTTTTTTACAAAGTTTATCCAGCATTTTTAGGATTTTTGTACAAGCGGCTTTTTTTCTTTTAAGGATATCTAATCCGCATATTGTCAGCAATGAAAAGTCCAGAAACTATCCATGCAAATAAGTTCATAAGGTTTTATTTCTTCTTAAAAATATCTAAAAGCATTTTTGCACTGTAATTTCAAGAAACAAGAAAGAGTTCGCTAAGTCCAGTTTTCCCTTGAGCTATACTGCTTCAGGCATAGATGTGGAGACTCGCTGTTTCCACGTCTAAAGTTTGTTTTACTGTAAATATCTTTGCTTATGTTCCACTATGAATTTTGCTTTTTCAGAAGTGTATCCAGAACTCAAAATGAAACCTATTACGTGTTCTGATTCCCACATAACTATGTTATAAGAATGTATCATCTTAAAACCAACTCAGTTTTCCATCCATTCCTGAGGATTTTCACCTCTCAGCCTACACTTTGGTAGAAGGGTGCTGGCGCTGGGGTGACTGCAGTAGCTACTAACCAACACTCGTTCAAAGCCATAGGTTCTGAAACATTCTAAGAACATTATCTCTAAACTATTTTTTTTTTTGAGGAAGATTAGCCCTGAGCCAACATCTGCTGCCAATCCTCCTCTTTTTGCTGAGGAAGACTGGCCCTGAGCTAACATCCATGCCTATCTTCCTCCCCTTTATATATGGGATGCCTGCCACAGGATGGCCTGCCAAGCGGGATCCAAACCGGCAAACCCCGGACTGCCGAAGCAGAACGTGCACCCTTAATTGCTGCACCACTGGTCTGGCCCCCATTATCTCCAAACTATTTTTTTTTTTTGAGGAAGATTAGCCCTGAGCCAACATCTGCTGCCAATCCTCCTCTTTTTGCTGAGGAAGACTGGCCCTGAGCCAACATCCATGCCCATCTTCCTTTACTTTGTATGTGGGACGCCTGCCACAGCATGGTTTGACAAGTGATGCCATGTCCACACCCAGGATCTGAACCAGGGAACTCGGGGCCACCAAAGCGGAATGTGCACACTTAACCGCTGTGCCACCGGTCCGGCGCCCATTATCTCCAAACTTTTGAGTAGGAATAAAACATTCACTGTTTTTCAGTATAAATTATAATTTCCATTGCAACTCTACCTGATAATTCTCTTTTGGAGGAATTTCCAACCTGAAACTACACATGTATTAGCCCAACTCTATCCAGTGGGCCAATTCACTACACAGCGAATCAGAATTGATTGTGCTCCTTTAGAAAGAACAAAGAACTGTCTTTAGCCAAAAATGATGACGATTACTGAAACGAAAATTAAATACTTCCCAAAGTTTAGGACCAAGAATAGGGCAACAGCTGAAAGGGTAAGGTAGTAGAGAATGCCTTTTTTCATCTGAGTTTTTTTTTTTTCCTCCCGTTTATAACAAAACCGTTCTGCCAGTTTAACTGATCTGAAGAAATCAAGTACACTTTGCAGTTACTTTTACCTACTAACTTAGGATGATCTTTACTAGATCATGTTATTTCATCAAAACGCTAATTAAATGCTAGTTATAAATACATTTTAACCTCCCCCGAATGGAAATAAATGTACTGGGACATTTGATTTTTATGATTTTGGCTGGACCTTCTAGGTAGAGACTTCTCACAATCTGGATACTTACTTAAGGAATTAACTTTTAAATTTGTAGTTAGTAACATATTATCCTTGTAACTTTTTAATCTTCTGTGAAAATATAGAAAAACATGATTTTTGAAATTTGTTCCTTAAAAGGCCGCATAGGATTAGCTGTGAATAGTATTGGGAGGGGAATGTTTACTGTGTGTTTTCTTATCTTCTGTATGTGTTATTTTTTTAAAGAATTATTACAGATGTGTTGACATTTGTGGTTAATTTGTATCCTTTTTGGTGTGTATTTTCCACTTAGGCACAGTCTTTTCAGGTAGCTAAAAGTACACTTTTCCTCTGATAGCCATATATTCAGTCTCTAATATAATGTTTAGATTAAGAAGGTATTCTGAAAATAAGATTACTTTATTTTTTTAAAGGCGGTGTATTTTTTTAAAATCATTACTAATATTTCAGTTGATTATCTTGGATTTTTCAGATTTGTACCATATCCTCTTTGTGCATATACATATTTTTTTTTTTCTTAATTCTTAATATTTCCTCCTCGTGTCCAACTGGATTGATAACTCCTCAAGACCAATATTAAATAATATCAGGAAAAAAATTGTAATTACGTGAGGTGATGGACGCGTCAGCTAACCCTACAGTGGTAATCATTTTGTAACATATATATGTATCAAATCATCACATCGTACACCTTAAACTTACCTATTGTTACACGTCAATTATATCTCAATAAAGCTGGAAAAAACATGAAAGACAGCAATCTTCTTGCCATCTTCCTGAATTAATGGCAACACTTTGTTTCACCAATAAGTATAGACATTTTAATTGCATTAAAGTACCTTTTTAGTCCAAAATGAATGTAAAATGTTATCAGATGATCTTTTCAGCATTTATCAAAACTATCATGTAGTCTTACCCTTTTGACTCACGACTCTGAAGTATTTTAGGAACAGAAATCTAAATTTAAACCATCATGTGTTCTCAGAGTAACCTCATTGGGGGCCCTACATAGTCACTCCCTTTAACTTCTCTTCTCCTAATTCATAGTTTGAATTTTTCTGAAAATAATAGTTACAATTACTGCTTTCCTGGTATTTTACACGCCTTATCTCCTCTAATTGTCACAGGCAGCCTGCTAGTTCAATACAATTAGCCTAACGTCTGAGAATTAGGAAATGAGGTCCAATGAAAGTAAAGGATTTGCTTTGTGTCTAACAGCTGGTGACCAGAAATGTCTGCTGCCCAAATCTGGGCTCACCTCACAGCACTGACCGCAGAGCATAGAATGAGGTCAGCGGATGTTAATATTGATTTCAAAGACTTCCGGGGCAACTAATGTGGTTCCGAGCTCCACAGTTCTTCCTTGCCAATGGCCAACCTTCTTACCAACCTGGCTGTGCCGAGTGCCCTTCCTCAACGCCCCCTCCCCTACAGACGCTCACACAAAAATCCACACCACCTGGGAAGACACAAATGAAGCCAATTGATTTTCCCCGTGGAGACTAGAGAACTACGTAAACACCTGATTGAGCCCCTTTCCCTCTTTATGTCTTAAATCCTTTACACCACCTGCCTTTTTTCCTTGCTTCTGTTTGATCTCTATCTGCTGCCAGACTCAGCCTCTCCTGATGGTGTATGAGATTGTTCATTCTCGTCATAATGGAGGAGGTATTAACACCAGCAAGTCTTCATACCCATTAGTTGTTGTTTTTTCCAATTCTAAAAGTTCCGTCATCAAAGTTACCTTAAGATGACATATTTTCATCTTCCAATTCGAAATTCCAAGAAGAGTTCTGGAAAACCAGAACTTGAAGCCAGCAACTGATTGACCCAAAGTCCACAAAACTTAATAATTCTGAAAAAGTTTTTTCCAAATAAATGAAACAGCATAGATAGTTAACTAAATATCGAACTTAAAATCAAGGCGATGTTAGATTTGTAGAAGGCAAAGGCATATTTTGTTACCTCTATTATGATCGTTGTTTGAAAGCCATTCCATGCACCTTTTAAGAAATATTTATCTATGAGAAAGTGAATGAAAACATTTTTTAACCATCACTGTTAAATCTTCCTTGAAAGGCAAAATCAAACATGGGCACTGATACCTAATTATCTGATTTTTGCTTTGAGTGTATCATCTCGGAATGTAATAATCTGATTCTCAAACTTGATAATATATTTTGTCTACATTTCCTTTGCCTACATTGAGCTTCTAAGAAGACTGTTTCTGTCTTGTGGGGTGAGGCTGGGGGCAGGGGTTGAGGGGTGGAGAGAGGGTCCAGAAAGGTAACAGACAGCTGAACAATTTAAAATACATGAGCAACTCCAGAGAAAAAAAGCCATGTGCACATTTCATTTTGATAACAAATAGCTCCATTTCTGTTGCCTTTATGTTTTTAATCATACAAGTATGAAGAATACATGGATTAGGGTCAACTTTTCAAGGAGCCAGGATTGTTCTCTCGTCCTAGGTTATTTGAAAACATGGATCTTCTTCTCATCACCAAGCACAAGATCTTGTTCAAGAAATATTTCATTCAATTTCTCTTCCCATGCACTGCTACACATAACTATAACAGAGGCTAAGCACACGGGATAAAGGAAGGCAATTGGGTAACAACTACAGGACCTCCACGTTTTGAGAGTGTCGTATGGAGAACGAGGCACTGGGTGGGATTCTGAAAAGCAGCCCAGTGGGAGTATAGCCATCAGCAACAGCGCCTTTGAGCAGACCTCCATAGAAACTACAGAATAAGCAATGGCGAACCAAAAGCTTTCGCTCAATGCCCTGAGTTCTTGCAACTGTGTTCGCTGAAAAAATAGATGTGTAAAAATAGATGTATGAAACGCAACCCTTGCCCTCTAGGAGTGCACAGACTAGTTCAATTTATAAATCTCTCTCCTCATATCTTCAGGTGTTGGGGGAGGGGAAAACGCTGCTCATCCCATAAACACAATCAACAATAGCTCATGATGAATTACAGGAACGATGGTGATAATATCAATACTAACTGATTGATTAATATTTTCACCAAAAGGCAAATTAGAGAAATATATTTTATGCTTTTTTGTGATTTATTTTAAAAGTAGTTTACCATTTTGCACAATTGCACACATTATCTTATAAATGTTTTAAGAGGGGAGGCATATAAGAAAATATAAAGACCCTGTTAATATACATGTTCTAATTAGTTCACAGAAAATATGTATCACCAAAAAGTGAGGAATAGTTAATTTAAGGACCAGGAATGTCTTCATGTCTTCTAGAATGTCAAAAGCTTATATTTTTGAAAAATATGTTTTTAAATTGCAAAAGAACAAAGATTTTGGGCCCAAAACAAAACAGAACACACTTTCAGAGTAGAAATGGTAGAGAGAAGGAGCCTATAACTGGATTTCACATTTAACCCAATAATTCCCGGCTGTTAGTAAGAAGCTGTGTGATCTGTGCAGGTCCCTTAGCCTCTCGGGGTGTCCTTGACCAGAGGAAGTTGGGGTTCTGTCGAAAGGGTCTCTCTAGTTCTTCCCATTTCTGAATTATGGAACCTGCGGGACATCATGCAGTAGCGCAGAGAAAACAGGGTTCAGGCACAAAGGCCTTGGGTTCCAGTCCCCACTCTGCCACTAATTTGATCCATGATGGTAATGGCATTAAGCCTCAGTTTCTGCAAGTCTAAAATTATGAACTCAAATTAGATTATTTTTAACATCCCTTAAACTCCTGAAATTCGATATTGATTATGAATATTTGGAAGGATATTCCAGGGGACATTGTGCAATACTGAGAGTCAACAGGGGGAGCTCTCACATTGCTTTTTTTACATCTCCCACAAATAACAGAATTTACAGCACATTAATTGCAAAGGTTGGGTGGATTCTTGACCTAGTCAGGTATTTATGAACCAGAGGAATCTCATTACCCACCACCGCAGTATTGAGGCAGGCTGTCTACTCGGCGGTGCCCTCTTCGCTTTGAAAGCTTTCTAATCATCCATCAAAGCCCACGCTTGTTAGTCTGTTTAAGCCATTTCAGAAGTTGTTTTGTTTTCTGTTTTTCTGGCCTCCAGCTCCAGATGAAGTTAAGGTCTATGTTTGATTTGTATTCAAACCTATACGAGTTAAAGGCAGCAGGAAAGGTTTATGGAGATTAAAAAGCAAGAAAGCGTTTCGTTAGGTCTGTGCTTCTGTGGGTTGAACTTGCGATACACACAACCTGACATGTGTCCTTAAATTATTATTATTCAATTATATATTTCAAGGATTGGCATCTTTATTCTTTATTGTTTTTTTCCCCAGTGTGTTACGTGTAATTTACTGCCCTCGCTCACGGAACACAAAAGCGGTTCTTCACTGAATCTTTAGGAAGTTTGCTTTCTTTAGTTGAAACAGATCTCTTTTATGTTAATTAGAATATGAAACATGGGTTCTGAACTGTTAGTTTTCAAATGAAACTCGTACATTAATGTTCAGGTAAAATGAAAATGAGAAAACTCAATCTTAATAGATATTTCTTCAGCAAAGTTGTGGTTTATTTTAGGATGCGATTTTATTGCTTACCGTGATTTATGCCTACTTTATCTAAAGGCTCGTGGTGGCCAACAAGTAACGGCTCGTATTTTTTGGCCATTTTTCCCTGAAAACATAACTACATTTTAAAATATGGAAAAGTAATTTATAAGGGAAATGAAAAAAGCTTACATGGAAGATTACATAAAATACATCTGTCTTTTCAAGCCATTGAGATATATAAACAACTCGTTAAAACCTTAAAATGCCAAGAGGAAGGACAAAAGATTCTTTTATTGCAATGAACTTTTGAAAATATGTCTTTCCTTTTTTTTTTTTGCTTTAGAGGAGTAGGATTTTACTTCACATTTACATAAAGATCTTGATTAAATGTGTGTGTGCCTATGTATTTTAAAATATCACTTGAGGATCTTTCTTCAAAGGACTCAGTGACAGAGCAAAAACATCGGAAAAATAAACATATTTGGCAGCCAAGAATCTTTTTTCCATGAAAATCCAGCCTTTTGTTTTTGACAGCAAAGGTTTTTCTTTTTATGTCAAACGAAATTTTAAGATCACCTATGAGTTTGGAACCGAATCCGCGACTGCCAAATCTGATTCCAATCCTTAAAGTCTGTTTTTGTAATACTGCCAGCAATGCGCTAGCTTTAAATAGGTAGCCAGACATATTGGCACAAATATACGTGGTTAATCAAATAAAACTATGTAGCAGTTTGGGACCAATCAATCAACTTTCAGAATCTTTTAAGTCTGAAGCTGCTGTGAAGACATCATGGCTCGCAGTGAAATACTGCAATCAAACTGCATACGCAGCTGCTTTTGAATTCATCTTCTCCTTTGTTTTTAAGTTTTCATAGACCTGCCTCTTAACTATGAATTTTATAAGCTTTTGAAAGAAAAAACCTGGCAGGCCTGCTACTTCCACCAACAAAGAAACGAGAGCTGGAATCCAGTTGGAAGCTGAACACACTGTGAAAACTGCCAACTTGAACTTATCTGGTTAACTATTATCGTATGCATTGCACTTGAAATGCCTCACGATGACTGACACGATTGCCCTGAAAAAGAGCATTTGTGTGAAGAGACTTAAGGACCTTTTATTGTGCTCCGTAACTTGATTATGATTCTTTTCAAATAAAAGATAGCATTACCTAAAAACAAATCCTGATACCCAAACATGTTTTATTCTTTACAGACTACATTTCTGTTGCTTGAGAAAATTATTACTATCCTTCATTACATGCCAATGCCAACGCCACAAGAACTCCACATATTTAAAAAAATTTTTTTGGTTTTAAATCAGGAACCAAAATTGCATTTTACAAATGAACTATTTATGAAACAATTCCAGGCCCTGTAGTTAAATCACACTGTTTTACTACTTTTATTTGTTATGCATTCTTCTTTGTTGTAATCATAAATGCAATTAATTAGAATTTTAAAGACTTGAAATGCTAATGAACCATTTGGCTCTACGAAACCAAAATGTTGGATCTGACCAAAATTAAAACTCAACTTCCAAACACTTGAAAAAAAATGTCCCCCTTGTTTTCAGTGTCTAAGGTCAATTTTGCTGAATCTCAAGAGAGGCCAATAACATTAGCTCCTAACAGGTTATGTTGCTACATAAAGTTTCTTTGTGTGTGTGTGTGTGAGATAGCTTCTCATCTTACTAAACAGTCTCAGTATGTTTTTTTCTCATATGTTTTATCACACATCCCCAGATTTGTTCATAGATGAAAATCTGAGAATTATGTCTGAAGTGGAGAAGAAAATAGATTTGAAAAATACATGGCTTACAGTAGTGAAGTTTGTTTTTGAGCAATGTTCACAAAAGCATAGCAATGTTAGATGTAACACTGAATTCAGAGCTGGAGAAAGAAAACTTTTGGTGAAATAGCTAATTTAAAACAAAGAAATATAACTGTAGGGTGAGTGCTCTTTTGTTTTCTTTAATAAAAGTATCACCCTATGAAAGTCAAAGAGTAAGTTATCATAAATAAAGGCAAGACACAGCAAGAGAAACATTAAACCCTGGCTCACCCACCGTGTCGCCACCCCCACCCTTGACTGCCCTAACTCCTTCTGATCCCTATGGCCCGGGAGAGAAGCCTTGTCTGCTGAGATCTGAACACACCCCCCTCGCCCCTCCACCCTGCCAGGCCTTCCACACCCTGCCTAGGCCAGGTCACCCCCTCTGCATGCCCCGATTCCCCTCCCAATATGCATATTACTGCACTCACAATGTATTTAATGTGTATCTCTTCATTTCCAGCTAAATGGTAATCTTGAACGTGGAACTGTCTTAGCATCTTGTCATCCCCAATGTTGCATAAAATGCTGGCCTAAAAGTTAAGGACTAAAGCCTGCACAGTTAAACTACACTTTCCACCCCAAGGCCTCATCCTCCCAAGGGCAGGCTCAAAAGCAGTTATAGTCGGTTGACTAGGAAAAAGCTAACCAAAGGAAGAGAAGGGAGGGCTGATGAAGGAATGACAGCTTGGTTATTCTAGGATTGCGCCATCCAGGTTCGGACAGGAAACCGGAACTAAGTCACATGCAAACAGTTCTGCAGCAGCCCGTGCTCTGCTCCTGTCCATGTTCCCTACAGGGAGCGTTGGTGTGTGTTGCCAGACCTTAACACTCTTCAAGTAATTGAGAAACTTAGATCATTTCTTTTAACGTAAAATATCCTAGTTTTTAAATTATGGCTCAATGTTTTTCTAAAACACCCTGTGAGCCACAAAAATATGTGAGTGAACCATAAATGGCATGTGGGCCATCAATATGGTCTCAGAGTAGGAAGAAGATGCCGCGAACATCCTCCTGGAATTATAACAGTGATGAAAATCATCAAAAACCTTCCTACCAATTTGGGAAAAGATATTTATATGTATGTTTTTGTTATATTTAAACTTATACGCAAGCTTATACATAAACTTAAAATACTTACCTTTCTAGTTTATTCAAAGGGATACACATGTTTATATTTGTATTTATTACTTATCTGGTCAGATTTGGCAGGTTAGGGCTCAGACTGAGGAAACTTAAGGTCAGTTTAGCCCTGGATGGCCACGAGAGGAGTAGAATTGTAAAAATGCCGACCTTATTACTTGGGTTTGAATCCAAGTTTTCAGGCAGCTTGTTTTTCTGACCTTTCAAACCACCTCTGAATCTGTGATCAACACAGCACTAAGCTGAGAAGAAAAGGTATTTCCACCAGCACCTTTGCATAATTTGAAAGCTGTTCAAGTATTTTTGCAGGGACTGCGGGGGACGGAACGCTGGGAGAATAACAGCACTAGAAACAAAGCTGACTGGTTTCGCCTCGACTTTTTCTATCCAACTGAAGCACACTTCACCTGTGAATAGTGATTATTAAGTTTCTTTCAAGGGACTGGGGCCCGTGATTCATGAATGCCGCAGGTGTGAGCCGCTGCGAGCCTTTGCTCCCCATGAAAGAACGTTAATCATTATTCATGGGTGAGATAGTCCATTTATTCCGCAGCAGAGAAAGAATTCCTTTTTTATCTTCTTAAAACATGACACCTCCAATTTTATAAGCTTCACAAGAATAAAAGATTCCTTCCTAGAATTATGCTTATTAGGCTTCTTCCTATTTCATGCTTGTTTTTTAAATACTTGAATTTGCGTGGTTGCTAAAGTGTCAGTAATAATCTGTGGTTAAAAAGAGCGAGTAATTAATTAATTAATTATTCAATAAAATTTCCAAAGACATTGATTATTCTAAACCAATATTCATATCTATGAATACAGAATAAATCCCGGCAAAATGAAATCCAAGGGAGTGGTTGTATTGGATTTTGTTTGTATCAAACGTTGTTGGAAATAAGTGAGTCACTGGCTGAAGCTTAGACATCTGTCAATTGCAAAGAGATTTTAATTTGTTGTGAAAATCAATTGACAGTGTACACTCATAAATATTATATTACTTGACAAGCTTTTAGCTAATATTCTCATTTAATTCTTCATTTCATACATTTCATCCTTTTTCTAGCCGTTTTTTTCAAATATTAAAAATGTATTTGAAATACATATACTTCTTTACAGAGGAATGGCTAGGCTTTTCTTGTTTTTGTTTTCAAGCAACAGAGTGCACATGGTATAAATTCTTGCAGCTCATGTGAGCATCAGATTGATGCTGAAGACAAATAAAGTATTTTAATGCTTTAAAATAAATTCTCATTTGCCTTTAGCAGTTTTTTATCATGCCAGATTTAAAAGAAAAAACCAACAAAACTTACTACCTAACCAGATTATGTTCAGAATATATGCTGAGTAACCTAAGAGATTAATTCTTCCCTGCTGAGGTACAGATTACGTATGACATAACAGCGAAATTCAATCAAGTCAAACAACCAAGGTTGCAGAAAATTATGAAAGATGTTGGAAGAGAGACTGTAAATATTAAATTAACAAATGTAACAACTAAGTGGCTGCTTTATCCAATTTAATATGGTTATCTATTTATATAGCAAAACCAAAACCTCAAGTAGCGATTAAGACCACATCCACTTCTCACTGATATTTTTCTGTTAAAACCAAAGACCCTGCAATCCTGGATTTGGTCAGAGAGAAGATGGTGAGGTCACAGCTTATGTTTCTTCTGAAAGAGCTAGACGAGGTTTGTTCTGAAGTTCAAATGTATAGAAATTTTATCTTGGAACTAGTCTCGGTAAGTAGGCAGCTCATCTAGATTTGTCTTTACTTTTTTCTTTTTTTACTTTCTTTGGGAAATTTCCCCAAATATTAGCCAATACACAGCTGAACTTTTGGGCAAGTTAGTGAGAAGATTATCAATTCTTTCAGGAAAGCATGGGAAATTTAGCTACTACAAGTCCAGAAGAGCATTCATTTTTCCTTCATTGGAAAGACCTGAACCTTGTCCTGTTCTAGCATATGCTGATATGAGACATTCATTTCCATTATTGTAACTTACATTATTGTATTCATTTACATTACATTATTGTACAAGGAAATGACCTCCCATATTTTATCAATCATCCTGGTGAAGAATTACAAGGTAGTTCTTATGGCTATGCCTAGCACATAGACCTAAAGCCAGACATTCATAAATAATAAACTATCAGCCAATCATTCCGCAATGTACTTCTGTTTATTAAGAAAATGTGCCTATTAAAATTCGTCGAGAATTGAACCATCTTCTCCAAAGGCAAAAGATAAGTCAGACTTTGCAGACCTACACGTTCAACTACTTAAAAAATAACAGCTTCAAGAGGCATCTTAGCTGACTCGACTTCTCATATCCAAATGGCCTCTTGTTGGCCTTACTGGACTGTGATGGTTTCTCCCCTTCCTCCGTGACATGAAACATATTTACTGCCTCTCTCTTGCTCTCTCTCCTTGGCGGTATGAATTGAATCTATTTTTAGGTCCTGCGTATTCTTCAGACTGTCTCAGTCTTGGCCTTTGAGAAGACCACTGTCCAGTTGGGAGAGATGTCAGAGCACCCCACCGGTATATCTGAGGTATGCTTTCTACCCACTGAGAAACATACTTCCCATTAAAAAGGAAATTCTAGAAAGGAAGAAGCATTTCATTGTTACATCTTTCCAAACTTGGTCGAATCAACACAAACGAGCTGGATTGTTGAATTTAAACCCTTCGTCTGTATTTCTCCAGAATAGTAGGAGAAACAGTACCGAACGGCTTCCCCAACAACTTTCTCAAAGTAAAGTAGAAATTGCTCTCAAATGCTAGTTATAAATGTGTAATCTGAACTCCAGCCACTCCACAGGGCTGCAGAAGAATTTACGATGTGCTAAATATTTCCTTTGTTCTTCCCAGTGGTAGCCTGCTGTAGCAATTAGAAAGCAACTGGCTCCACATGTAAACTGCTAGAATTTTCTAAAGAATTGTTGATAACTGTTCAACAGGCTCAATGAACAGGATTTTCTTATTGTGCAGAATTCTGATTTTTAATTTCCTTTCAAGGTCGTATTTTCCGAAATGTTTTCTAAAATTTTCTTACTTCTTCCCTGGTGCCTTTCCATTGCCCCTTTACAAGGAGGGAGGGGAGGTCAAGATGACTGCTGTAAGCCAATGGAAGCCCAGCTTCTCAGACTCCTAACACTGCAATCCTTTTTAAAGCCATATAAAGGTCCTTTGTGTTGCTATCAAAAACACCTCTGACCTCCTCTTTCTCATTTTCATGGAAAGTGACAGCCCCGTCCCATCCTTCATAAAAAAGCAAAAAATCTGCCAATACTGTCCTTCTTCAGCAGCCAGACACTATTAATCATCAGCAGGAGGCAGTATGGCTTCAATTAGCTACATAGTATACAATAAATTCTCGGTTATTCAGAGTGTGTGTGTGTGTGTGTGTGTGTGTGTGTGTGCGCGCGCGCGCGCACACGCATGCGCCTGTGTGTACAGGGGGCTTACTCAGTGCTGAACACTTTTCCAAATACTGTACATGAAATAATTCCATGAGGATAGTACTATCCTTATTCCCATTTTATAACTGAAAAAATTAAAAGTATGGAGAAGGTAAATAACTTGCCCCAAATCAGGTAGCTGGTTAGTGGCAGGGCTGGAAATGGTTCTAAAATAAAGGACTCTGGCTGAGAGAGCAAATGTTTTTGAGAGTCATTTTGGCAAAGTGGTTAAGTGCTAGATTGTAGCATCTGCTGCGCAGTTGCTATGTAATCTCGGGCAAGTTCCTGAGCCTCTCTGCCTCTGACTCACCAGCTATAAAATGGGATAGCAGTAGTACCCAGCTCACCAGGTCTTTGTGGAGATTAAATGAGTTAATAGGTATTAAGCACTCAGAACAGTGCCAGGCATGCAGCAAGCACAGTGCAGATGCTACTTTTTATAATCCACATGAATTTTTCTAAGAGTAAACCTTAAGGAATAGAGGGAAATTCACTGCATTGTTACTTCTGGTCTCTTTATTTAATGCCACACCCTGAGCTAGTCGCAAGAGATCCGGAATGAACTAGATACTGTATCCAACCTGAAGTGTGTTAGTGTTTCATGGAGAAAGAAGTCTGGACACAAATTATAAGAAAGTATAACATGTGATAACACAGGTGATATGTGATAACATATGGATGTTAAATCTTTTTCAGGGCAGCATCATGACAGCAGGACTGTGAGCTCCACCATTCAGAGGAGGAGCAACATTTTTAGGGAAGACTTCCTAAAATGTGCTAGATATTATCCTATATCATGAATGTGATTAAAACACTTGAGACGATAAGCATTGAAGGATGAGTAGGAATTAGTGGTAAGTGGGGTAGAGAAATCCCAGGAGTGGGAAAAGAATAGCCAAGGGCAGAGAGGAGAAAATGCTATATGGTGGATGTTGGGAACATGTGGTTACGGTATCTGTGTGTGTGTGGATATAGGGCAAAGGGGAGACAATGTGGCTAGAGATCTTCAGAGGCTGACACACAACTGCTGGGTTACTCTTGCTGAAGGACATTTCTCGTCAAGACCCTCCCCTATTACAAAGCCACCAATATTTCCTCACTGTTAAGTGTTGAATTGCAACCCTCCAAAATTTGTATGCTGAAGTCTTAACCCCCAGTACCTCAATGTGAACTTATTTGGAAATTGGGTCATTGTAGATAAAATTAGTGAAGTTAAGATGAGGTCATACTGGAGTAGCGTGGGCCTCTAATCCAATATGACTACATCCTTATAAAAAGGGGAAATTTAGACACATAGACCCACTTAGAGAGAAAATCATGTGAAGATGAAGGCAAAGATTGGGGATGATGCATCTACAAGACAAGGAAAGCCAGAAACCCACCAGAGCTGGCGTAGAACAGACCCCCCCTCACAGCATTCAGAAGAAACCAACCCTGTCAACACCCAGATCTTGGACTTCCAGCCTCCAGAACCACGAGGGAACACGTCTGCTATTTAAGACACTTAGTTTGTGGTGCCTTGTAACGGAAGCCAGAGCAAACTAACACACTCACCAGTACAACATAAAGACTGCATTTCTCATGCTTTTCCCTGAATTCCCTAAAATAATTGGTAAAGACAGTGGAAATTAATAAAGGAGTAACAGGATCGCGCCTACATCTGCTCCCTTGCTGACATTCTGAACTGATGAGCCTCCGACCCAAATTAATGAACAGCGCTACAGAACTCCCTACTCTTAAAACGCACTCCTCATTCTCTGCCATTCTTGCCTTTATTCTCAATCATTTCCTACATCTAGAACATATTTTCTGTGCCCCATAATTCTAACTCAGATTTCTACTCATTCTCAAATACCACCTGAAGTGGCCCCTCCACCACAAAGCGTTTCTCTGAGCCTGGCTCTTAAATTTTATATTTCTTTGTGGTGCTTCATATATTTGTATATTCTGCCTTGTACCACGCAAATAGCAAACCTTCTTCTTGCCTTCTGCCCCTGAGGAGGATGTGAAATCCTTAGAGCAAGGGCAGTAGATACATACTCCCCATTTATTACATGAATTACTGTAGTATTTGACGTATGCTAAGTGATCAATATTTGCATAGGAATTGCTCTTTACATTGAAACTATCCTGAACACAATTAGTGATTCACAAAATGTATTTGGTTCTGCATTATTGTAGCGGGCCTCCAATTACAAGTATGTTACCCCACTTGACGCTGTCCCTCATTCGTTGATACTCTGCTCCTTTAACTTTAGAACAGCTGTTTTAATGTCCTTATGTACTAATTCTATCATCTTTGTCATTTCCAGGTCTATTTCTATTGATTGCCTTTTCTCCTCACTATGCATTGTATTAGCCTGCTTCTTTGCCAGCCTGGTAAATTTTGATTGAATGCCAAATTTTGACTGGGTGCTAGATTTTTCTTGCATTCAATTTGATATTTAAGTTGAGTCTTTGTTCTAGCATACAGATAATTTTTTTTGGAATCAGTTTTAAGATTTGCTCTCAAGCTTTGTTAGGATGGATCCAGAGCAGTCTTTAGTCCATGGCCAATTTATCTTCGCCGCTGATGCAATTGCTTCTAAGGAGTCTGTGCCCCATGTACTAGGTCCTTGCATTCTTGCTGAGAACACAATCTATTCCCAGTTTTTTATGATCTTTGGGGAGGTTCTTCCAGATATTTCTTTCCTGTGGTTCTTTCTCTGGATTCAGCTACTTTCTTCTCATGTATCCATAGTATTCAGCCAGAGATTTAAGGGAGCCTCTCCATAGATCTCTCGAGTTCTCTTTCTGTCCAGATCCATTTTCTCTGCTTCTGCCACTCAAATTCTAGCCACCTTAACTTCCTTAAGCTCCCATCTGTGTCTCCCCGACTCAACAGGACCACGAGCTCTGTTTGGGCTCAGCCTCCACACACTGTGGCCTGGCACCTCTCTCCTGGTGGATGACTGGAGCTCACTTCATTTGTTTCCCTTCTCTCGGGAATCATTGACCACGCTGCCTGGTCTCTCACGCCCGAACACCACAGTTTTAGAGATTTAGTCTAATTTTCTAGTTGTTTAAGGTAGAAGGGTAAATTTAACCTCAGTCACCCTACAAATGCCTGTGAGGTACCTATGCTGTTGTACGTGTGAACACCAATTAGACAGTGCTGCAAAAAACACAGTGACTGAGCTAAAAGGATTTGCACTTGTGTATAAATATCTGGCATTATTTACTGCCTCTGAATCTTTCAGTTTACATCTTTTTTTCTCATGGAAGGACTATTTGAAATAAAGTTTGGGTGAAAGATCTGCAAGAAGTGAACAAATACAGAGCTTAGGAGTCATGCAAACCTATGTTCCAATTCTGATTTCACCCCCTCAAGTGGCATAATCCTTCTGAGCCGCCCTTCGTCGATTGTAAAACGGAAACTAACACAATAATAGCACACGATCCTTGTGAGGATTAAATGTCCACCACTTCTCTGCAGCTTTTATGGTGAGGCTTTATTCTGAGATCTCCGCAACAGGGTGGATCAAGAATTGGATGTGAAGTTCTCAGTGGAGTCTGCCCCCACACAGGCACCCGATAACTTCCCTTCCGCATTCTCTTCCCCTCCAAACAACAGGAAACTTACTGTGTTGGAAACGCAAGATAATTGAAGGTCTAATTTCTGCTAACTTCTCAGATTTTGGGTATTTTTCCAGGCACTTCTTTACTCAAAGAAACAGGCAGATAAACCTGTTTTACCACTCTGCATCTTGAATATGAGAGTCTAAAGTATAATGATGAATTAGTCCATTTTTCATTTTGACAAGCTTTCTTCATATTCTTCCTAAATTCTTCTTCCAGGCAACTAGCATATGATTTTGCTTATAGTTGAACTAATATTTCTCTTACCTCTTATTTCCTGTTTTACTATTTCTTCCTATTCTCACATCCTTCACTGGGCTTCCCCAAAGATTAGTTTGTGATCCCTGTGCAATATGTTAGGAACTCCCAAATATTCGCTTGAGTTCTGTCTTTGAAATTTCCATTGAGTTACCTTTATAAGAACTTTATTCTCAGTGTCTCGTAGCTTTCCCCATTACCACACTCTCATTCCAGTCACAAAGGCCCACACATCTTCTTCTAATGTTCTCTTATTTAAATTCTCACGTTGCCAAGCCCTGGCAATTATTCCTCTATGAGACTTCACTCAGAGAAAACACTTTCTCAAAGCAGTAGTTTGTGGTGAAGTGGAAAGAGCACAGAATATGCTCACCAAAAATTCGAGTTTAAATCCATGTTTGGAGCATGTTGTGACCCAGGGTGAATTCCTTAAACTCTCTGAGCTTCAGTTTGCTCATCTCTAAAATAAGGATAATAATAAACCCGTGGAGCTGTTATAAAAATTAGAATTATAGGGGCTGGCCCGGTGGTGCAGCAGTTAAGTGTGCACATTCCGCTTTGGTGGCACAGGGTTCTCTGGTTTAGATCCCGGGTGCGGACATGGCACCGCTTGGCAAGCCATGCTGTGGTAGGCATCACACATATAAAGTAGAGGAAGACGGGCACAGATGTTAGCTCAGTGCCAGTCTTCCTCAGCAAAAAGAGGAGGATTGGCAGCAGATGTTAGCTAATCTTCCTCAAAAAAAAAAAATTGGAATTATATAACCCGTGAAATGCTTAACAGAGTAATCAGCCTATAGAAGATGCTCACTGACTGGTTACTTGCTTCCATACTGTATTTTTCTAAACCTCAAAGCCTTGTGCTCGGACTTTGGTAAAAACTTTGTGATATTTTCTTCACTTTTAAGTTTTTCTTCTCTATTTTTATTAGCAAGGAATATTTATCCTGAGCAACATTGCTGAGGATCAAGTGAGATATGTAAAAATTGTATTGCACAGATATCAGTTAAGATGTATTTTGCTGTAAGTAAAACTATTCAAGCTTAAACAGTAAAAAAAAAAAAAAAAAGAATTAGTTCATATAAGAAAAAGACCAGAGATAGTGCTGCATATTGGGATGGTGGATTCTGCCAGTTCTTTCCACATCTCTTTTCCTCCAACAACAGTGTTGGTCCCATCCAAAGACAGGTCCCTTGTGTCAGAATTGAGATCATATGGTTCTTCTTCCTTCTTGTCCAAAAGGAAAGAGAAATTGGTTTCCTGTATCTTTATTAGCCTCCACCTGGAGAACTATGTCTATTCTGGGCAGCGTGTGCCCTGTGCAGGATATTAATGTTTGAGTGGCAGAGAGATGATTGAGATAAAAGAGACGGTGTTAGTAATAAGGCAAATGCTGTTGCTTTTAATGTCAAATCCATGGACTACTCAAACTCTAGGGTATACCAGATAGACGTGAAGAACTTACTTCACCTTCAGATTCTCCCATCCCATTTCCAAAGACTCTGATTTAGGTCTAAGGTGGTACTGAAAAATCTGCATTTTTATCAAATGCCCCAAATGAGAACTGAATAGACAAAATTTGGCTGAACGGGTATCCTTCAACCAACCTCTTCTCCTCACATCAGTATGAGACTAAAGAAGTAAGGTTTACTGTCCAATGCCAAATGCGCAAGTGAACGAGGGTCGCTGATCTCACGAGCAACTGCTCATGAGAACTCCTGGAGTCTATAAAAATATGTTTAAAGAAGGGGCAGAGATGGACAGTGGAGGAGAGGGGCAGAGAGAGAAGGTACCAGATAGGAAGATTGAGTTCGGATTGTGAAGGGCCTTGACTGCTCTGCTAAGGGGGTTGGATTCTCCTGAAATCAGTGGGGGGTCTGGGAAGGTTTCCAGGCAGGGAGTAACACAGCATAATTTGTGTTATGGAAAGCTGCCTTCGTCTGTGTGCGATGGATTGACCAGAAAGGAGAAGCTGGAGGCGAGGAGAATCACACATGATCAGAACCACAAATGGTTTCTTGAGGCCACAGGGACAGGTGAGGCCCCAGGGCTTGAAGGCCACTGAACCATGAATCAACAGAAGGGAGGCGTGATGAGTGATTGCCTCTGATTTCCATTTCGAATTAAAGCGATCCATCTCCATGAGGCAAGTGACCACTAGTGGCTGTTCAGTCCAGAAAATAAGTTTCTTGAAACTGAGACACTCTGTGCCAAGTTTCAAAATACAGAGGCAGCCCAAGAAAGACTTTTTTCCCCCCACTTATTAAAAATGATGGAAATTTCAGCTTAACCCTAGCAATTTATAAGGAGCCACAAATATTTTACATTAATGATGTATCATTAGCATAAATTTTTTAAGAAAAAATTGCCAATTTATTGACAGAATGGCTGAGACACGTTGTTGACACGTAGAGTTTAATTAGAGTCACCTCACTCTCCCAGGCTGGCAGGGGCAGGGGCAGGTGTGAGAGCCCCGAGTTCTATACTTAGCTGGAGGAAACAGGCTTTCCCTTTATAATGAAAACGTTCTCTGCCTTTGCCACGTATCTCTACTGACATTCCTCTTTTATCATCTTTCCAATGAGTCCACTTGCTGGACAAAATGCTAGATGGTAAAATTGGAGACACTGGCGTCAGTTCATTCCACTGGAGAGGGACCCAGGAATGAGGGAAGTTGGTTCTGTGCCCAGAAAGAAGTCAACTTGAAGAGCCAAAAGTTTTCGGGATGACAGAGACTATTAAATGGGAAATGGGCTAATTTTCCTCTCCTCTTAAATGCTAAAGACAATCTTTTAGAATCTGTATAACTCCAACACCTGCCAGCTACTCCCTAATTCTCTTCTTGGAGCTTCCTTCCACCCCATTTCAGTCTTCACCCTAGCCTCAGCTTTCCTGACATATGCAAATCCAATTTCATCAAAACATTAACAAGAGGCTGCAGATTTCATTTTAAGATGAGGTGAGGAGAGAATTTTATCCGAAAACCAGCAACCACTGTTTGAAAATATTCCCTCAGACATTTCTCCAACATCTCCGTCTACTGAGCTGCCTGGGAAGTCTCCTCTCCCCTTTTCCCCTTCCCTTCTGCAGCAGCTCAGTCTCCCCTCCCTCCCCCCCACCCCCCCTCACCCCCCGCAGCCTCCTCCCCTCCCCATTCCTCTCCTGTTCTCTCCCTTTTTCCCCTCTCTGCAATCAGGCAGGGCAATTCTGCCCAAGCTCCCAGCTTGCCAATCACTCCTGGTTCTTAGCAGGGCAAAGGTCCCAAATTTAAAAGGAGAGGATAATTCTTTTCCTCTTATTATTATATCTGCATAACTCTGTTGTTTCATCTGCTTTTCCTTTATTTTTGCTATCAGCAAAAAAAAAAAAAAAAAAATTGGAAGATAGCTAAGTGTGGGGGGCAGTGTTTTCAGTTATGTCTGCAGCAAATTGTGGGACCAAGAGAAGCCTCAGATTTCTGTCTCGTGTGTTCCTCAGTGAATTTACTCCATGCTGGCCACAGTGTTGGATCCTGGCATCTCTGCACTCTGCCTGTGCAGAGCTGGCATCCAGCCCAGCACCCATATATCTCACATTCTGAACAGCGATATTTCAATTGAGTGTTTCACAGGGGGTCCTCAAGCAACTTCTCCCCATGGTCCTAACAACTGCCATGTAAATGTATTACTTTTAAAAATTGTTGAAAAGATGATAAAATAGGAGAATTTTTCTTAGGGTTGAACCACTCTTTCGGCTCCCCCCCGCCACAGTTCTGACTACTTTCCAAACATGGCAGAAAGGGAGCATTTGGTCCGTATCTCAACCAGCCCTAGAACTAATTTGTCAAGACACAAAGTAGAGAAGAATCCAGCAAGTAGTCTTTTACTTGGAGTTTGAGTCAAAAACTCAATCTAACTATGGAACCCAAAATGAGAATTGGAGTTAATGAAGTAGCAGAGCCAAGTACATAATTTGTGGGGCCCAGTGCAAAATGAAAATGTGGGGCCCATTGTTTAAAAGGCAAGAAGAAGTGTTGTTAAAGGTTCTACAATATAAAACTTTGTCCTTTCTTCTGTGGTCTCTCTCTCAACTTGACATGGTGGTTTTTTAATTTGCTTTTAGCATTCTAAGTAAAGAAAAATTAAAATGTCTAATTAACATGAATTTTGCCGTTCAGCTTCATCTGGGGTAGTGCCAGTTTTAAACGCAAATATAAGAGCATTTAAGTTGTATGTGAAATCACCAAAATCACACAATTTATATTTCACAGCTCGTACATGTAGCTGTTGGTGGGCTAGTGGTTAAGTCTGGCACTCTCACCGCTGTGGTCCGAGTTTGTGTCCTGGCCGGGGAACCACACCACCCGTCTATCAATTGTCGTACTGTGCTGGCTGTGTGTTGCTGTGATGCTGAAAGCTGAAAGCGGTAACACCAGTGTTTCAAATACCAGCAGGATGACCCAGGGTGGACAGGTTTCTGCAGGGCAGAACAGACTAGGAGGAAGGACCTGGCCATCCACTTCCCAAAAAAGCTGGCTCTGAAAACCCTGTGAATAGCAGTGGAATATTGTCTGATCTAGCAAGGGAAGGACATGCTGTCCACAGGGTGGCTAGGAGTCAGAATCCACTCCATGGCACGAACAACAAAGAAAAGCAGAAGCCATGCACAAAACACAATTCTTTTTATTTCATTTATGGTACACACATTCTTACCAACAGTCTCTACCTTTGGCTTCCTGATGGACGAGAAAGACTGACAGGAAAAGAATCAATGGGTTGACCTATTTTTCCCTTTCCCTCTATGTCATCATTTTTAGAGTAGGTGGTTGGCTAATTCAGGGAAGTAAGAAAAAAAAAAAAGAAAGGATATGAGAGATTCTCTGGGTCACTGTGTTTTTTAGAACATCATTGTGTGTCTTCTGCGTTGGAACCATCTTCTGGTTCTAGGGAAGAGCCTGGCCTCTTGGGGCTGACAGCAGTAGACACAACACGCTCGGCTTACACTCAGAGTTTCGATGAACTCAGTGAGTCCACTGGAATTCTGTACTCCTGGGGAGGCAAGGGGCAGTGGACACATATTGAGCGTATCTCCTCTCTCAACTGCTCAACTGTCTCATTAGATTTCAGTTGTAAAACACAAGTTCAAAAATAAAATTATTCAGAATTTCAAGATGGTGACAGCAGAACATTAAACCAAGGGTGAGGCCCATCTGATTGGGGGGCCACATGCAACTGCCCAGATGACATGCCCAGAAAGCCGGCTCTGTGAAGTGGCCATTCTGCTTTATCCCTCCCCCCCACCCCCAGTTACCCTCACTGGCATTGGGCACCTGCTGGGCCATCTCCTCAGAATTGGCGAGAAATCTTGCCTCCTCCTTTCTTCCTCATTTCCGTAGTTCTTCCCTTCTTTTACCTTTTTTGCTCTTCACCCAGAATCAGCCTTTTATACTGGTTGGCAATGTTTGAGCTCCGCCTCTACCTGCAAAATGGGTAGGAGTGATCTGAGAGAAAGCTCCCCCTGCCCGTGGGCCTTCCTCAGGAGGTGCCGTTGAAATATTGTCTAGTATGCCAAAGGTGATAGGTATTTTATGATGTTTTTGGAGCGTCTGCTGTGTTTGGAAGCAGTCTTATAAATACAGGTAATGAGGAGCCACAGAAGATTTAAAATAGGAAAGGAAATTGAAAAAATAGGAAACGTTTCCTTTTAGAAAAGTCTTTCTGGCATATAGCATGCACTTAAATTGAAGGAATCTGGAGTAAATCTTGGAGACTAGTTAAAAGGAAGCCATTCTCACAGCCCTTCACAAAACGTGAGTTACCCAAATCTTTAATGCTGAATGACACTCTGATACCTTGGTGTCGCTTCTGTGGTAGGGATGGGGAGTCAAGAATTAGTTAGTTGACAGCTTCAGGACTGGGGGAAAACATCTCCCAATTAAAACTGGCTCATGGCAGAAAGAGGAGAGGAGGCAGGTAACTCTTCCAGGAGCTTGAGAGAAGAGGATGTCTGGTCCAACAGGCCTGGTCTTCACAAAGTCAGCAGGCAACTGTGTCCCCTCCTGAGGTTACACCAGCTGGGGGATGGCATTGGAGCCTGTTGTATTGAAAAACACTGGGACTCCCTTGGGATATAAGTTCTGGGAGCCCAGCCCCTCCCTGCCCCACTTCTGGATTGAGCTCTTCCGCAGTGCTTTCACGCTCTCCATCTAAACATGAGAAGTGAGGAAGAGAAAGTCATCACATTCTCTACAAAATCTGCACACACTCATAGGTTCTTGAGAGCGTGCTTCCTGCCCAGACAACTGAATAAACTGAATTCTTTGTTCGATCCTATTAGAACAGGAAGGAATCCTGCTAGTGAGCAGAAGCTGTTCCTTCTAAGTTCTGACTTTACCTGGGGGTTTTGGTTTTGGTTTTCTGTTTTTCGGTCTTGACCTTTCTTCGTACGATGACACAGGGATTTCTTGGGATAGTTACCTATATCTGGCTTGTGAAATTGCTTTTTGTTTGAATTAAAGCTGCATGTGGAAGACTGAGGGCACTGCTGAGCTCTTGTACCACGAATTTTGGATTTTAAGAAAGTTTAGGTAGTTTGTCTTAAATAATGTCAGGACAGATGCAAACACAACTGTGAATGCTTAATGTTTTTTTATGTCAATCTTTTTTACTTACTGTTAGCATAGTGTAAAAACTGCTAGTGAAATATCATATGCCTGCTACCTCATTTGGAAATTCCCATGTGCAAATTCCAAGTTAACATTTTTAAATGAATAAAGACAAATAAATCAAGCTGAAAGGTAATATGCTTTTTAATTCTACTTTTAAATGAGTAAATGAATCTAACTCTCTCCTTATAATTTGATGACCTAAAAGCACTTTTAAAAGTTAGGTTAAAGAGGTAAAGACTCAGAACATTCTTTCCTCCAAAGGTTGATATTCTCAAATGTAGAAATAAATTTAAAATTTCAGCAAAATGGAATTTTATCATATTGTTGTTGTCCATTCCATGGAATAGAGAATGAAATGCATGTACTTTTGCAAAAGTTTTCCAACCCATAACCCAATGATACTTGAACTTTAGACAGATATTAGAGATTGGCTAGAACTTAGAATTATTTCAAAGTCGATTCTATTCAAATATTTCAAAAGTCCTTTCAAAACTGCTTCACAAAAGTAATTTTAAGATATTCTTTTAACTATAGTCTATTTAAATCACTATATTTATAAAGTCCTACATATGTTTGGCAAGCAGCACAACAGTCAGGTGAAGATTGACTGTTTTTGTTTTGTTTTGTTTTTGGTGAGGAAGATTGGCCCTGAGCTAACATCTGTGCCAATCTTCCTCTATTGTGTATGTGGGACACCACCACAGCATGGCTGATGAGCAGTGTCTAGGTCCCTGCCCAGGATCCGAACCCTCGAACCCCAGGCTGCCAAGGTGGAAACTATGAACCTAACCACTATGCCACTGGACTGGCCTCACAGACTCTGATTATTTTTATACTTTGTTTGCCAGAAACTTTGGAAAATGTCTTAATGTTTTACTTCAGCAGCACAGCCCCAGCGAAGTTCCCCAGAAATCTCTAAAGATTCTCATTTTTGATAGGCATTTACTTAGCCTATCTCTAGAAGAATCATGGGGTTGATTGAGAAGAAAAACTACCTCTCTCTCTCTCACTTGCTCTAGCTCTCCATCTTGCTCTCATTTTTTCTCTCTCTTTCTTTAACGAAGCAGTTGCCCTCTAAACTTGATCCCATGTGGTCCCATTTAAGAAAAGAAGGGGGAAAAATTAAAATCAGTTCTCACTAATTAGAGGAAAATAGTATGTAACTAATTGAAAGGTCTTTTCATACTTATGGCTGACATTTCCACCAAGGGCTAATTGACCGTTGGGTCTAAAGGGTTATGTGCTTTTTTTAAGCGACATGTGCTCCTGGCCAAGTACTCGCTGAGACACGCTGTGAGTAGTTTTAGATCACTGGCAGCTCTTGCTATTTTAGTCCATGTCACTGCCTGAAGTTGTAATTAATTTGGATGACCCTAAAAATCATAATTATGACAGTTCTGATATTCGGTAAGAACAACTTACATTCGGTCTTGCCAAGAAAGTCATGGAGCTTTTAGCAGAAGGAAAAAACAATCTTTACAACGTGTACAATGAACATCTCACATAGAAGCAGACCGCAGGAGCCTTGACAGGGCTTAACTTATCCTTGTAAGTAATTTGTGGACTATTCCATGCTTGCTAATTAATTGTTCTGCTTTTTAATTATATTTTCTATCAGTAATGTGTGTTGCATTTGTTTTTGTTTTTGATCTAAAAGCTCATTCATGGACAACATTTATAGCCAATGCCAATTTAACTCATTCTTGTACATATAAATGATATTTTCACCCACAGAGCACCGTATTTCATTCTTTTCCTGACTAAATCACCATGATAAAAAAAAAATCAAAAAATATCATTGCTAAATTTCTCTCTCTTGCTCCTGATTTCTTTTGTTCTTTTCTTTCGGTTTTACTTGTAACAGCTAAGTTTCCTAATAGATTTTCTCATTCTTCAAACTGTGAAAGAAAAAAAATTCACAAAGGAAAGGTTTTTTAAGGAGTTAATAGTGAATGCCTAAGATGTTGAAGTATGATCTTTTTCTGATTTTATGAACAGTGAGAAAAGTATTTTGCACATGTAAGCAATGAACTGAGCACAGACACATTTTTATAAAGTCTCTTTGAAAATTACTCAAAAATTATACTTTTAGTATGTGTTCCTATTGGGTTGATAACAGGTTTTGTAATAAATTATTTCTCAGAAAACTATTTATTTAGATTTGTTAGAGTTATAGGGGCAAAGAAAATGAAATATAATTTAGAGTCGGAAGTTCCATATTTAAATATTGACTGTGGTTTGTCCCAGCAGTTTGATTTTTGATAAATTATTTTCTTTGAACTCCAGGTTCACCCACAAAATGAGGAATAATCACAGTAACAATCTACTCTACAGGGTTGTACTGAGGCCCGAGTAAGCACAAGAATGGTCGAGGGGACGCTGGGAGTTTGTACGAACAAGTAGTCAAGGATTAGTATTCTAGTCTATCAAAATTGCTTCTTGCTTAATAATGTTAAGGGGGGAAATGACTAAGCAAGTAAAGGAGGAGAAACGTCTAAGCTTCCTTACTGGTTTTTCACTTAATCTTTTTCACGTTTATTTTAGAAAAGTTGATAAGCAGCAATATGACTTTACTATGCCTTTAATGTTAAGCAGCATTACGAGGAGGTAACGAGTGCTGAGCTTAAAGGACTATGTTCTGCTTTCGCCCATTGCTGACTGGGTAGAGGCAGGTGGTAGCCCTGGGACTGCTCCGGGGGAACGCTGGCTGCCCGTCTACAAGATGGGAGCGGGAACCTTGGAGAACCGAATCACGCACCTGTGACCCTGAACCACACAGGTGCACGCTCTTCCAAGCGGTCCGGACTCAGTGGTGCGGTGAGCTCACCTCGCTGATGGCACACCTCCCCGAGGAGTCCAGAGGGAGTGGGCGCTGGGGGGGTCAGGGACCAAGTCTCCTACTGGGTGCTGGACACCTGCGAACTGATCCGGGCCAGGGCGGCCCTGATTCACTTCCTCGAGGAGGAGAGGAAAGTTACTGCCTGGCAGTGCTCCAGCCCGCCTGGGAGAGCCACTCTCCCCATATAAACATTTCAAGGCGCGAGAGCACCAGTACCCGTTCTTTATACCTCGCAGGATGGCGTGAGGCTGTTGGACATGATCCTTAGGAGTGCTTGCAACTCCTCCTCGGAGAGAAGTAGCCATAATATAATAAGGGTTTTTCTTTTTTCCTTTTTTGCTTCATTTGAGGTGGGTTTTTTTCTTTTCTGGATCCTCTGGGAGAAATTGTTTACTTGCTGCTTGTTCCATGAATTGTTTTTTTTCCTGGTAATATGAGTAGCTTTGTGCTCCTAGGAAGTTAAAAAAAAGAAGAAAAAGCGTTGCTCCAGTATAATATGTACATAATAGTCTCCAAATGAAGGAAATTTTGCATTTGTTCTATGGATTCATATAAACCAGATTTTAGAATCTGATGTTTTTTCTCCCAAGTGGATTTCCATGTACCTTTAACTTAAGTTTTAAAAATCTGCATATACCTGAAAGTGCATATTTTTATTTAGATGGATGAATCACTTTTTGTTTCTCCTTTAGAAAACTGATAAAAAATCCTCAATTAAAATTTGATATATTTTAGTGGTAAAAGTATTATTCTAAAACATGACTTGCGACTTAAAATACTCCCCAGAATATAAGCAGCCTATAGCTACAGGGAAAAAAAGCTAAAATGCTGTAGATTTAGTTTTTTAGTTATTTCAATTCTTACTTCTCAAATCCTGTTGCTTTTATTTTTGTAAATATGACTCAATTTAGATTTGTAACAGGAGTTAGTATGGGTTGCCTAGATAATAATTAGATATTAGTTATGGGCTGTTTTTTTGTGTGTGTGGTATGTCCCATAAATGAATGTCTGGAATATTCTTAAGTAAAAATTTTGAAAAACATGCTATCATTAAAAATTTATCAATTAAATTTTTCAATAACTTCGTTCTTTTAAGAGAACAATCCGTGCTCCTAAATTCACTTTTGCTTTCTCTCCGTGTTCAGTTTTTATTTCCTTCACATCGCCTTTCTCTGCGTGCTTTCTCTCAAGCATACCTACAACAAAGCCACCTGTTGTCCGAGGCCTCGTTCCTACATGAATCACGCCCTGTCAAAATTTCGAGGTTATAAATGTTCAGCTAATTGAGCAGTCTGACTAGCTGAATGCTTGTAAGTGCTTTATAATATCTTTCAACACTTCAAAACTCCGACCCACTTAAAAACTCCAGAATCCCTGAGCAAACGGGACAAGTCATTCACATGGATTCTTGCTGATAAAACTGAGAGCATGTTTATGAATTTCTCCAAATTTGCAATAAGGTAACTCAGTTCTGCTCGTAAATGTTTGTTTACAGCTGTGTCTATATTGTGCCATAGCAAGTGGTTGGAAAGTGAAAAGCTTACCCAATCAGCCAGTTATTTTGACTACTTCATATTAAACATTAACTTGCATTTTTTTCTCACCAATTAGATGTTTTGGTATCATGAATGCTTATAGTTTCTAAGAAGGAAGTCGGTCTTGCTCTCTCTTTTCCTCTCTCCTCCAATTATTTTTTTCTGTTAGTGAGGAGATACTGAAAATGGATGCACAAATAAATAAATACATCTATATCTTACATGCCAGTGCAAGCCGTGTTGTTCCTAAGATTTCTGCACATTCCTGGGGGACTTATATTTTCATAGTCTCTTCTGGCCTCGGTTCCAGATTTGACCAGCTTCTGAGTCTTTCTCCTGTATCAATTCCATCCTTTCTGCTCTGCATCAATTTGAACATGGAATTAACTCAGCCCTTTGCCTTAATTCCCTCAAAAAAAGCAAATCTGCTCACAAAAAGCATCTTTCCGTGTAGCTGACTTTACTGAAAGTTTGATGAGACTAAAGCAGTTTACACAGCAATTACACTATTTTGAATATTGGCGATTTCTCTACTTAAAAGTATGTTGGCCCCCAGCCATACGTCACAGGGACTAAACACCTCTTCTTTACAGGATAATTCCTCTTTCCCTAACCAACCTCAGACTCAGCTCTGACTTTCCGAGATACTTCCAAGGACTCCCTAGGTGTCCTTGTAAACATCTTCTTCAGGTATTACCCAGTTTTGTCCTTCGCCAATCTCTACAAGGGGAAGAGAGGAGTATAACAAGTTTCACCTCACTCTTAAGAAATATTCCTGCTCAAACCACACACTCACACACATGTAAGTCCGCCCAGACTCACATCCTTAGAAGGCAGGAGTATCTACAGTCAGTTTGGGTTTTAAGCAAAAATTCTCCCTGAATACGTCTGTATTAATGTTTAAAAGCTCTTAGTTGTTGTAGACATATGTTTCTGTCAAAACTTCTCCAAGCTTCCCTTGCCTGACCCTCAGAACTCACCATGTCACCCTGGCCTTCTTTCTCCTCATTGAAGGGCAAGCTCATTCCTTTCTGTGTGACTTTTTCACCTCCTGTCTCTGTGCCTCTCAGCATAGCTGATTTACGCTCCTGATGTGTACCTTAGCCCAGAGTTCTGTCTTTTGGAAATCACCATCCAATCTAAGGCAACGTCTTCCCACCCCACAATCACATCACCCAATATTCTCTAGAAAAATCACTGTTACGTTTCTTTAAATGATCACATCTGGGATTATCTTTATTTTTTTGTTTAAATAGTCTAAATTCTCTATCCTTAAGGACAGGGTCCTTTTTTACATCATTTACTGCTGTATCTGCAGGACCAAGAAATGTGGGTGATACTCAGGAAGTGTTGCTTAATATATTTATAAAAATAAATAATTATGTCTGTGGTTAAAAAAATGAAAGGAATAATATTTGCTTGATAACTTTAAAAAGTATAACTTAGCTAATGTATTTTAAAGGACGTATTCTATTATCTGTCCCATAACAGTTAATATTAATTGAATAATAATTATAATTATTCCTATAACCAGAACTTTCTGATATCAAATTGATGGTAAAGACCACCATTTACTATGCTCATATTTAGATGTAAATGTTCAGAAGAAATAGTAATAGCCTGGGAATTAAAACAGCCTAGTTAAAGATTAGCATCATGGAATTCTAACCCAATCCTCTCATTTAACATTTGTGGCAACTGAGATGCAGAAAAACTGTCTTACCCAACATTAATGGCAAATTTGAGTCTAGAATGCAGGTTTCTTGAATCTCAAATGACTAATTTTTCCCCCTAAGCCATGTGTCCAGTCCTAATCTAAGAGTAATCAGTTACTTCATGTTTTCATTTCTAGAATAAGCAGTTGAAATTAGATAAGCTCTCAGCATTGGCAGTTCAATTGCTCTCTTTCTTCCTTCCCTTCTGTTCATCAATTAGTCCACAACTTGACTGGAAGTAATCTCCTTAAATTCTCCTGACATTGTCAAGCTCCTACTCAATGATACCTTGAGTCCCAAACAGCTATAAATGTTTATTACTCTGGGGTACTGGTGAGTTCTGACTGGTTGCTGATGGTACACAGCACAGCAGAACTCACAATGACTGGATCTACACAAGTAGGTAAATAGGGAAGGATGACCATTTGTGAGCACTTCTTTGGAGGACTTCCTGAGTATTGAAGAGTCAGGCATAGCCAATCAAGAATAAGGTGATAAGGTCAATTACAATCAAATAAGTTAAAGTTGCATGTAGTATAGAACAAAGTTAAAATTAAAGCATCTTGGGATGACATTGTTAGGACTTTCTGGTAAACAGTGTATTTGATTTAGAATTAAATTCCCTTATTCATCATGGAGAGAAAGTTGGTCCTATTTCCTCTGTTCTCACCAGTATTAGTTTTTGCTTTCATATGGAGCAGATTACCTGTATGTTAATGAATATTATAGACTAGAAAGAAATCTCCTTCATTGACGTAGAAGCCCTTGGATGAATCAAATTTAATCTACCTTAGTTAGATTGTTATCCAATTTATTTTAATATTTCACAAAAACTCACAAAATCTACCCGGTTAGGTTTCTATAGTCCAGTAAAAACTATTTTTAAGAAGGAGACTGGATTGAAGTATATTTTCTAAGCTATTACATGAGTTCAGAACCTTTCATCTTTCTATGTTTTAGAATTTTCAAATGCGCCAAACAATTAGAAGTTTTTTTTATTTGGTTTCATTTGGTGTAGAAGATTGGCCCTGAGCTAACATCTGTTGCCAATTTCTCTCCCCTCTTTTTGCTGGAGGAAGACTGTCCCTGAGCTAACACCTGTGCCAATCTTCCTCTATTTTGAATGTGGGACACCCCCACAGCATAGCTTAATGAGCATTGTGTAAATCCCGGCCTGGGATCTGAACTCACGCCACCAAAGTAGAGCACATGAACTTAAGCACTATACCACCAGGCCAGCTCCTAAAAATTTTTTTAATGTGCTATCTTTGCCTAAAGAGGAGTTTCCTAACACCGGTCATACAAGGGTAAGAAAAAAAAAGATAATTTATCCTATACACAGAGGTAATCCTCTGCCTTGTTCTCTCAGTTGGTCTCTGCAGAGTCTAGAGCATTTGGTTAAGTCAGCCTTGGTCTAACCATTAGGAAACAATAAAGAGGTGTATACAGGAAGTACTAGATTGGGATGAATATTGGGATAAAACATCTGAGGTGTATTTTGTAGAAATATAGAACAATTGAGAATTACTATGTTTATATTATACGATACTCATTGTTAATCTGGGATCTACGGACTCCTCTGAAACATTGTGGGGGGGGTCCATACACCCCCAGAATTTTAATGTAAAACTGTGAGTGTGCATTTTTTGGGAGGTGAGAGACAATCCATAGTTTTCATTGTATTTGCAAAGGGATCTGTGACTCAAAAAGGCTAAGAAGAACATGATATTATTTCAACAGGTTTTCAGGGAATAAGCATCTTAAAGATGGAAGATGGCTAATTAAAATAAAATTAGCATCTCTCCTCTTCCCATGTCCAGTTGTATTTTACATTTTTCATTCCTGGACTTGGGAATCATATCCAGCTTGGGGCTATACAGCTGAGTAGATGATAATTTAGTGAAGATTTAGGGAAGAGCCATTAGGATGAGTGAAAGGTAAGAAAGTAAGATTTAATTAGGAAAAAAAAACAAAAATAAAGTTCAACTGGATGGTAAAATAATAATGATATTTACATGTAGAAAACTTTAATATAAATATATGAAACAACTGATTTTTCATCCCCCGTTAAATTTTGTTTTATTGGTAACAACAGCCAACATTTATTGAGAACTTACCGTGTGCCTCGGATAGTATGTAAGCATATCTTTTTACATTGAGTTCTCACAACAAACCGACAGAGTAAGGACATTTTTCTCTCCATTTTTCAGACAAGGAAAATGGAAGTCATCCTGGCAGATCATGAAGGACTTCCAACAGATGACACAATGCTGAATTTTAAACAATCAGTGTATACATTTGGGGAGCAGTATGAAGTTCAAGATGGAAAGAAGGAGTGGATAGAGGGGCTGGCAAAGGAGCAGAGTAGGAAGAACGGCAAAGTTAGATTTCACTTAGGTATGAAGAAGCTGCTCTTGAGAGAGACTGTTAACCTAGGAAGAGACGAGGAAGGCTTGGAAGCTTTGTCTTCCAGAGATCTGCAGTAGAAGAGGGTGACGCTGAAGCAGGTTGAGGCTCTACATGAAGCCTGGGGAATGAGCACATTTTGGGCTTTTTTCCAAGTTTCTTCCAGCTTTGATTCTTCAAAAGCTAAAATTTAAGCCCCTTTAAGCAAAATGAATATTCGGAATTTATAAATAGGTCAAAAACAGTAAACCTTCTTAAGAAGCCTGTTTCTATTGTTTTGTAAGAAATCTTTCAACCCTTCCAGGGCAGGGGGACACGGAGAGGAAATGTGTTGACTATGGAAACTCCAAGGGAGGGTATGGTGACACTGTGTTCCTCAAAACGGCAAAAGCCATCTTTAAAATATGAAATAAGCCAATGGGTAGATCTGAGAACTTATTAAAAATATATAGCAAAGAACCCAGAAACTTCATCTCTGGGTATATACCCAGAAGAATTGAAATCAGGGACTCGAACAGATATTTGCACACCCATGTTCATAGCAGTATTATTCCCAAGAGGCAAAAAGTGGAAGCAACCCAAGTGTCCATTGATGGATGAATGAATAAACAAAATGTGGTCTATACATATAATGAAATATTATTCTGCCTTAAAAAGGAAGGAAATTCTTTTTTTTTTAAGCTTTTTTTTGTTTTTTTAAAGATTGGCCCTGAGCTAACATCTGTTGCCAATCTTTTTCTTTTTCTTCTTCTCCCCAAAGCCCCTGGTACATAGTTGTACATTCTAGTTGTAGGTCCTTCTAGTTCTGCTGTGTGGGACACCAACTCAGCATGGCCTGATGAGTGGTGCTAGGTCTGCACCCGGGATCCGAACCAGTGAAACCCTGGGCTGCCGAAGCAGAGCGCACAAACTTAACCACTCGGCCGGGGGGGACAGCCCAAGGAAGGAAATTCTAACGTATGCTACAACGTGGATGAACCTTGAAGACATTATGCTAAGTAAAGTAAGCCAGTAACGAAAGAGCAAATACCGTTTTATTCCACTCATATGAGATACTGAGATTAGTCAAATTCATGGAGACAGAACGTAGAATGGTGGTTGTCAGAAACTGGCAAGAGTGGGTAGTGGAGAGTTCTTTGTAATTTTATTTTTAAAGATTGGCACCTGAGCTAACAACTGTTGGCAATCTTCTTTTTCTTTTCCTTCTTCTTCTCCCCAAAGTCCCCAAATACATAGTCATATATTTTAGTTGTGGGTCCTTCTGGTTGTGCTATGTGGGACACCACTTCAGCATGGCGGTGCTAGGTCCATGCCAAGGATCTGAACTGGGGAAATCCTGGGCCACTGAAAGGGAGCTCGGGAACTTAATGGCTCGGCCACAGGCCGACCCCAGGAGTTTTTTTTTTTTTTTTTAGTGAGTTAATGATAGGTTACAATCTTGTGAAATTTCGGTTGTACATTAATGTTTGTCATTCGTGTTGTAGGTGCACCACTTCACCCCACTTTGTGCCCACCCCCCACCCCACCTTTCCCCTGGTATCCACTAAACTGTTATTAGTCCACATTTTTAAATTCCTCATATGAGTGGAGTCATACACAGATTATCCTTCTCTAGCTGGCTTATTTCACTTAACATAATTCCCTCAAGGTCCATCCATGTTATTGCAAATGGAATGATTTTGTTCTGTTTTGCAGCTGAGTAGTATTCCATTGTATATATGTACCACATCTTCTTTATCCATTCGTCTGTTGATGGGCACTTAGGTTGCTTCCATGTCTTGGCTATTGTAAATAATGCTGCAATGAACATTGGGGTACATAGGACTTTTGGGATTGCTGACTTCAAACTTTTTGGATAAATACCCAGTAGTGGGATGGCTGGGTCGTATGGTAGTTTTATTTTTAATTTTTTTAGGAATCTCCATACTGTTTTCCATAGTGGCTGCACCAGTTTGCATTCCCACCAGCAGTGTATGAGGGTTCCTTTGTCTCCACAACCTCTCCAACGTTTGTTACTATTAGTTTTAGATATTTTTGTCATTCTAACGGGTGTAAGGTGATATCTTAGTGTAGTTTTGATTTGCATTTCCCTGATGATCAGCGATGATGAGCATCTTTTCATGTGCCTATTGGCCATCAGTATATCTTCTTTGGAGAAATGTCTGTTCATGTCTCCAGCCCATTTTTTGATTGGGTTGTTTGATTTTTTGTTGTTGAGTTGTGAGAGTTCTTTATATATTATGGATATTAAGCCTTTGTCAGATATATGACTTGCAAATATTTTTTCCCAGTTAGTGGGTTGTTTTTTTTGTTTCAATCCTGTTTTCATTTGCCTGGAAGAAGCTCTTTAGTCTGATGAAGAAGTCCCGTTTGTTTATTCTTTCTATTGTTTCCCTTCTCTGAGAAGGCATGGTGTCCGCAAAGATCCTTTTAATACTGATGTCAAAGAGTGTACTGCCTACGTTTTATTCTAGAAGCCTTATGGTTTCAGGTCTCACCTTTAGATCTTTGATCCATTTTGAGTTTATTTTGGTGAATGGCGAAAAAGAATGGTCAATTTTCATTCTTTTACATGTGGCTTTCCAGTTTTCCCAGCACCATTTGTTAAAAAGACTTTCTTTTCTCCCTTGTATGCCCTCAGCTCCTTTGTCAAAGATAAGCTGTCCATAGACGTGTGGTTTTATTTCTGGGCTTTCAATTCTGTTCCATTGATCTGTGCACCTGTTTTTGTACCAGTACCATGCTGTTTTGATTACTGTAGCTTTGTAGTATGTTTTGAAGTCAGGGATTGTGATGCCTCCCGTTTTGTTCTTTTTTCTCAGGATTGCTTTAGAAATTCGGGGTCTTTTGTTGCCCCATATGAATTTTAGGATTCTTTGTTCTAATTCTGTAAAGAATGTCATTGGGATTCTGATTGGGATGGCCTCGAATCTGTAGACTGCTTTAGGTAGAACAGACATTTTAACTATGTTTATTCTTCCAATCCATGTACATGGAATGTCTTTCCATCTCCTTATGTTGTCATCCAATTCTCTCAGAAAGGCCTTGTAATCTTCATTATATAGGTCCTTCACTTCCTTAGTTAAATTTACCCCAAGTTATTTTATTCTTTTTGTTGCGATTGTGAATGGTATTGTATTCTTGAGTTCTTTTTCTGTTAGTTCGTTATTGGAGTATAGAAATGCTACTGATTTATGCGAATTGATTTTGTACCCTGCAACTTTGCTGTAGTTGTTGATTACTTCTAAGAGTTTTCCAATGGATTCTTTGGGGTTTTCTATATATAAGATCATGTCGTCTGCAAACAGCGAGAGTTTCACTTCTTCCCTCCCTATTTGGATTCCTTTTATTCCTTTTTCTTGCCTGATTGCTGTGGCCAGGACCTCCAGTACTATGTTGAATAAGAGTGGTGATAGAGGGCATCCTTGTCTCGTTCCTGTTTTCAGGGGGATGGCATTCAGTTTTTGCCCATTGAGTATGATGTTGGCTATGGGTTTGTCATATATGGCCTTTATTATGTTGAGGTAGTTTCCTTCTATGTCCATTTTGTTCAGAGTTTTTATCATAAATGGCTGTTGGATCTTGTCAAATGCCATCTCTGCATCTATTGAGATGATCATGTGGTTTTTATTCCTCAGTTTGTTGATGTGGTGTATCACGTTGATTGATTTGCGGATATTGAACCATCCCTGTGTCCCTGGTATGAATCCCACCTGATCATGATGTATGATCGTTTTGATGAATTGCTGAATTCTGGTTGCCAAAATTTTGTTTAGAATTTTTGCATCTATGTTCATCAGTGATATTGGCCTGTAGTTCTCTTTCTTCATGGTGTCCTTGTCAGGTTTTGGTATCAGTGTGATGTTGGCCTCATAGAATGTGTTAGGAAGTGTTCCATCTTCCCTAATTTTTTGGAATAGCTTGAAAAGGATAGGTATTAAATCCTCTCTGAAAGTTTGGTAGAATTCCCCAGGAAAGCCATCTGGCCCTGGGGTTTTATTCTTTGGGATGTTTTTGATTGCTGTTTCAATCTCTTTCCTTGTGATTGGTCTGTTCAAATTGTCTGCCTCTTCTTGAGTGGGCTTTGGGAGATTGTAGGAGTCCAAGAATTTATCCATTTCCTCTAGGTTATCCATTCTGTTGGCATATAGTTTTTCATAGTATTCTCTTATAATCCATTGTATTTCTGCAGAGTCTATTGTTATTTCTCCCAGGAGTTATTTTTAATGGGTACAAATTTCAGTTTAGGAAGATGAAGAAAGTTCTGGAGATGGATGGTGGTGACGGTGGCGCAACAATGTGATGTACTTAAAGCCACTGAACTGTACACTTAAAATGGTAAATTTTAGGGGCCAGCCCATGGCGGAAAGGTTAAGTTTGCGCACTCCACGCCAGTGGCCCAGGGTTTCCCTGGTTCGGATCCTGGGTGTGGACATGGCAACACTCGTCAGGCCACACTGAGGTGGCCTCGCACATGCCACAACTAGAAGGATCCACAACTAAAATATACAACTATCCACTGGGGGGACTTGGGGAGAAAACGAAGAAAAAAAAAAGAAGATTGGCAACAGTTGTTAGCTCAGGTGCCAATTTAAAAAAAAAAAACTGGTAGATTTTATTTTATGTATATTTTTTCTATCTATCAAAGAGAACAGAGCTTACGTTAATTTATTTGATATTTTTAAAACAGATTTCTGTTTCTAGTCTTTAAATACGTATATGTAAATAAATTCCCTTCTGGAGAAGGCTGGGTTAAAAATTATTCATTTGTAGAACATAGCAATTAATAGATTTACATATGTGTGATCAATATAAATGTTTTGCCTTAAATTCCTGTATGTAATTTAGCTTGATTTAAATATGCTTAAAATAATATATGGTTAACATTATATATCTCTTGATTACTTAATGAGTACAGTCAACTTAGAATATCGTTATCCAAATTGACAATGTTGTTTGACATGGTTGATGACTAGTGGCTTATGTGGTAGGAAAATATTTTACCAGCATCTCTTGGCTAGTGGTAAGGCCAGTAGGATATATTATCAACACTTTAAAATGGTGATATGTTCACAGAATGCACCTAGTCTAATAGATGGCTAACAATTTGATAAATATCATTTTTAAAAAATTAAATAGACTGGAATGTCTTTATAATGTTTTCCAGGGATCTGGAATTTTTTTCAGTGTTACGTGATCCTCTTTGGGCCCTTAGCCAGCCCTTTAAAAAATGATCATTTGCTGCAGGAAAATGTTAAATGGAGGCATATTGTGATGAATTTCACTGTCTCATATTTATTTTAAAGAGTTTAACCTAATATACAATACAGTGAGACTTTGCCTTCTCATACATAATGTATTTAAAAATCTAGTTCCTTAGAAAACATTACCAATGAGCTACAGTGGATAACAAATTCATATATACTTAGAATTTTTTCAGTACAGTTTATTTTTTCATAGCTGTCTTGAATGGCTATTTTAAACTTAAATGGGTTCCATTTCTGCTAAAATAAAGCATCTTTAGAGGAGAAATTTTAAGGGAACAGATGAAATTTCATTACCATGCTTGTGGTCACACCTTGTCAGAATTTAGGTCCTAAATTTCACGGTGATATTGATATTTGCACACATTTAAAGTGACATTATTTGGCAAAAGAACAAGTATCTAGTTTGAGTTAGTGGTCCGCACGGTGATGACTAACCACATACTACAAAGTTAAAACAATTTTTAAAATCACTTGTTAATGTGATAAGACCAGCCTCATGTTTTTCCTAACCTCATTTTCAATGGCCCTTTTTGTTCAGCCAATAGGTGAATAAGTGTTTCCAATTGACAGACGTATTCTTCACTCAAATGGAAAGGACACGAGGGTGAGATATTAACTGGGTGATTCACACCTTTATGGACATTAATCCCTTATTCTACAATTGAGTAGTGCTTTTAGTAGAAGTGTACCTAGTTTGAGTCTAAACCAAGGATCCCCTCCATGTGAATGGACTAATGGGGTTGATCTTGTTGGAAAATATATTTTTGGGAGCATTCTGTTCCAGAGAATAATTTATTGAATATAAAGTTATCTTAGAATTTCTCTCCTTTCTCACTTTTGCTACTCCTCTCTCACCCCACCACTCCACAAAACCTAATCTGCCCAGCTAAACAAATTCTACCAAATGCTTAGACTTTACCTTCATTATTCTCCCTCTGCAGTGGTGATCCTCACAGTTAATCAGCCTTTTGGATATGGAATTTAGTAGTATTTAACAGATTCCATTTTAATTTTTCTTAAATGTTTATGGATTGACATTGTCAAGCGTCCTTGATAATTATTTAAGACACTTTTGATTTTGTTTGATCACTTGAAAAATTAAAGCTTGTCTGATTATAATCGCGGTTGCTGTGTGATATATCCAGTTGCATCTTCTGTTCTTCCTCTCATTTTTCCCCCCTGCCTCCCACTCTGCCAACACAGAGCAATCTCTGAAACCTTCATTCACTGCTCTGCCTCACAGGAGCTGTTCTCTGCTGGGCCTCATGGAGTCTTATCCCGTGCATGCAGAGCCCAAACCATGGCCAAGGAAGCCACGGAACCCCCATGCATGCTTATCCCCACCCATCTGAGTAGCTCCAACAATACTGGGAAGCTGCCTCTCAAATTTCATCTTCTTCCACGCCTCTGAAATCAGATAACTGCCCCCTCAGAAACACAAAATTATTATGATTTATTTGGGCTCCGTATTCATATGCTCAAGTTCAGACAAGATGAGGCTCGTCTCGTACTTTTCCATTCTCTTAAAAATGACAGTTCTTTACCACCTGTTGCCCAATGCTTCAAAAGTCTATATCACAAATTGTATCCATGTTTATAGTGATTAACAGTGGGAGGACAATTCTCTTAGCAATTACGCTATCATGATCAGAATTGGAAATCCTGTAGAACACTTTAAAAAAATTTCTTTAGCTATAATTCACCCATCATAAAAATCCATCCTTTTAGAGCATACAATTCAGTGGCTTTGGTGTAGTCATAAAGTTATTCAACCATCACCACAATCTAATTCCAAAGTTAGATTTTCAGCACCCACAAAAGAAACCCCATAGACATTAGCAGTCACTGCCCATCATTCCATCCCCTTAGCCCCAGAAACCACTAAAGTACCTTCTGTCTCTATAGGTTTGCCTACTGTAGACATTTCATATAAATGGAATCAGACAATATGCAGTCCTTTGTGACTGGCTTCTTTTGTTTAGCGTAATGTTCTCAAGGTTCGTCTATGTCACAGCATTATTGGTACTTCAGTAACTTTTATTGCTAAATAATATTCCATTATGTGGATATATCACATTGTTTATTCATCAGTTGATGGTCATTTGGGCTGTCCCTACTTTTTGAATATTGTGAATAATGCTACTATCAACATTCATGTAGAAGTTTTGTGTGGACAAATGTTTTCGTTTCTCTTGGGTATCTACCTAGGAGTAGCATTGCTTGGTCAAATAGTAAGGCTATGTTCAACTTTTTGAGAAACTACAAGACTGTTTTCCAAAGAAGCTATCCCATTTTAAATTCCCACTGCAGTGTAAGCATTCCAATTTTTCCATATCTTCACCAACACTTGTTATTATCTGCTTTTTTGATTACAGCCTTCCTAGTGGGTATGAAGTGGTATCTCGATTTTTCTGACGGCTAATGATACTGAGCCTCTTTTTGTATGTTTATTGGCTATTTGTATACCTTCTTTGGAGAACTATCTATTTGGATTCTTTGTATATTTCGTAATTGGGTTATTTGCCTTTCTATTATTGAGTTGTAATAGTTATTTATATATTCTAGATACAAGTCCCTTATAAGATATGTGATTTGCAAATTTTTTCCCTTTATTTGTAGTCTTCTCACTTTCTTGATGGTATCTTTTGAAGCACAAAAGGTTTTAATTTTGATAATGTCCAGTTTATCTTTTGCTGTTGTTGCTGCTGTTACTGGGACTCTTGGTTTTATACGAAGAAACCAGTGCCAAATTCATGGTCACAAAGACTCATGCCTCTGTTTTCTTCTAGCTTTATAGTTTTCGCTCTTACATTTGGATCTTTCATCAATTTTAAGTTAATTTTTGTATATGGTGTGAGTTAGGGGTACAATTTCACTCTTTTGCCTGAGACTTCTGGTTGTCCCAGCACTACTTGTTGAAAAGACTATTCTTCCCTCATTGAAATGCCTTGTTGGAAATCAACTCACCTTAAACATGAGGGTCTATTTCTGGACTCTCGATTCTATTCCATTGGTCTTTATTCTATGTTTAGGCCAGTAATACACTGTCTTGATTACTGTAGCTCCATAGCAAGTTTTCAAATCAGGAAGTATGAGTCCTCTAGCTGTCCTTTTTCAAGATTGTTTTAGCTCTTCTGGATCAGATGCTTTCATGTGAATTTTAGCATCAGTTTGTCAATTTCTGCAACAACAACAAAAACAGCTGCTTTTTTCATAGGGATAATCTTGAATCTGTAGCTCAATTTGGGGGCTATGCAATCTTAACAATATTAAGTATTTCAATCTATGAATATGAATGTCTCTCCATTCACTTAAGTCTTTAATTTTTTTCAACAGTTTTATAGTTTTCAGAGTATAAGTTTTGCGCTTTTTGTTAAATTTATATCTAAGTATTTTATTTCTTTATTGTATTGTGAATAGAATTGTTTTCTTAATTTTATTCTTGGTTTGCTTATTGCTATTGTATAGAAATATGGTTGCGTTTTGTATATTGATCTTGTATTCTGAAACTTGCTGAAATTGATTAATAGTTCTAATAGTTTTTAGTAGAATCTTTAGGTTTTTCAATCTATAAAATCATGTCATTTTCAAATAGAGATGGTTTTACTTCTTCCTTTCCAATTCGAATGCCTTTTATTTCATTTTCTTGCCTAATTTCCCCGGCCAGCACCTCTAGTACAATTTTGAATACCAATAGCATCTCAAAGTCTCCCCATCTCGAGCCCCAACAAAACTAATCTGTATAACTACACTCAATCATTCAGTAAAGACAGAATTTATTCAATAAATATTGAGTGCAGCACAATGTACAGGGTGCCATTTTAGGGGTGGCTTCTTTTATCAGTGACAGTGATCTTTATAAAACACAAATCTAACAATAACATTCTTCCATTAGACTCTGTAGTGATGGTGCCTCATTACTACTAGAAAAAGTGCTAACTTCTTAACAGTGCCTCCCACATCCTCCTTTTCCTGTCACGAGTGTACATCTCGACTTCTTCCCTGCTGCTTCTCTCTTCAACACTCTTGTCTAAGCAAACTCAATTCCTTTTAGTTTTTCAAACGCTCAATACAGTTGGTCCTCATTATTTGCAGATTCCATATTTGCGAGTTCACCGACTGGGTAATGTTTCTTTGTAACCTCAAAATCAGCACTACTCACAGTACCTTTGCAGCCAGTTGCAGATATGCGCTTGCACACAGCAGCAAAAAATCTGAGGCACCTTAAGTGCAGGTTCCCAGTTGAGATTGAACAATTGTCCTTTTCATGACCTGTTTAGTGTGACTTTTTTTTTCACTTCTGTTCTTTTTGTTGATGATTTTGCTATTTAAAATGGTCCCCAAGTGCAGTGCTGAAGAGCTGGCTAGTGTTCCTAAGTGCAAAAAAGCTTATGTGATGTGGTAATGGAGAAGATACGTGTGTTAAATAAGCTTTATTTAGGCACGAGTTAGAGTGCTTTTGGCTGAGTTCCGTGTTAACGAATCAACAATGTATGTTGAATAAGGTGTCTTCAAACAGAAGCACAAATAAAACGAAGTTATGTATTGGTCAGTAGATGAAAATATTGTGCCTAGAGGCCCACAGGAAGCCAACTTTGTATTTCCCCAAGGGGCAATGATTCAGTATTTGCTAATCCAGTGTTTGAAGGGACTTTTTAGACCATACTTACTGTGAATAATGAGAACCCTCTGTATGTAAAATGATAATGACAATATAAAAATAGCTAACAATTACTGAGTGCCAACTAGGTACCAGGCCTTGTGCTAAATAATTTACAGGCATTATCTTGTGTAATTCCCATTATCTTATTTAACTCATGAGGTAGGTATTATTATTGACCCCATTTTTTATATGACATAACTAAGGCTTAGGGATATTAATAAGTCTCCCCATGAAGCTGGGATATTTTTTCCCATGGTAGACTGAATTCAGAGCCGGAGTTATTAAAAATATTTCTTGACTGATGAATCACTTTCATTATGTTGCATTCCATTCTATCTGAATTTATAAGTACAGTCTTCAATGTATTTCTTGGTTATTTTCATTTTCTCCCTTAATAATAAAAATAGTAAGTTGTAATTTACTGTCATTATCTCTGATCATTCTAACCTTTAGCATATTTAACAATTTCTGTGCTCAATTTATGTCATTTTAGAAATCTCAGATTATTTCTCATTCTAGAATATGTGAGGAATAATTCTTTTGGGGACACAATGATTATTAAGTACCTGGTTCCTGAAGACATTGAAAGTGGCAGCTTTCTGCAAAAGGTGTTTTCTCCATCTGTAATTTAGGGGAATTTTAAGGTCTTTTAACGACTCTGTAATTCTTTTTTTTTTTAATTGAAATATAATTGACATACAATATTAATCTCAGGTGTACATCTGTAATTCTTTTTCTTAAAAAAATCTTTCTCATTATTAAGTTTCAGTAAAAGAAAATTCACGGAAAATGTTATTAATTTTCAATAACTTTTTATAGTAATCTTCCAATCACTTGAAACACTGCACAAACAATATAATGAAGAATTATTTTAATTTTATTGAGAAAGAAAATATGAAGTTTAAGTAATCTTCTCAAGACACTTAGAATCTATAAGTTCTATAAGAATCTATGGCTTAGAGAATCAATGAAACTGAGTTCTCTTCATGAGTCTAGATTTAAACAGCATTATTCTCTTTTCGCATCAAAGTGACACACCACACAAGGTGTCATTGCAGAGAATTACCGTGTTTGATTAACACTGGAATTATTTATTATCTATAATTGTGTGTGATAAAGATGAGGATTATGACAAACCTCAAAGGGAAAAATGTCTTGATGATCAATGAAAAACAGAATCCAAAAATGCAGAATTTTCAAAGCATAATTTTATATCTCATTTAGAATTCTGTCCCAAAGCTCTGTTCAGATACCTAGAGTTTCCTGTGGGAGCAGGAGGAGGGTCTCAGAAGAATGCTTCTAAGGCTCAGGGCCAGGTTAGCTCAGAAAAGGTGGGCCAGCCCTTTACTAAGAAATGCGAAGTCCTCAAATGAACATCAGTTGAGCGGCCTCACCTCCTAAGTTCAAAACAGCCTGTTGATTTAAGGATAGATGTTTCCATTTCAAACTATGCAGGGCCAAGTAACTTCCTTAAAAAATGGGGAAATTGAGGCCGGCCTGGTGGTGTAGTGGTTAAATTTGCAAGCTCTGCTTCGGCGGCCCTGGGGGTTCATGGGTTTGGATCCAGGACTTGGACCTACACACTGCTTATCAAGCCATGCTGTGGCAGCGTCCCACAAAGAAAATAGGGGAAGATTGACACATATGTTAACTGAGGGACAATCTTCCTCAAGCAAAATGAGGGAGATTGGCAACAGATGTTAGCTCAGAGTCAATATTCCTCATAAAAAAAAAAAAAAGAAAATGGGGAGATTGGCTGTAGGAAGGGAAAAGGAATCACAAGGTTGAAATCCTGTGGAGATTAAGCAAGATTTTTGTTGAAAGGCAAAAGCAAAGTCTTTAGTGCCGACAGGAACCAATCACTCAGGGAGGAAAGAAGTTGAATACTCCAGTCGACTTGACTGCAGATCTTGGTCTGAGGTCATCTTTGCTGCCCTTGACTGAAAGAAAGAAAGGAATCCACTGAGACTGGAAACTACTGTGGGAGCTGTGGTGTTTGTTGCAACCCAAGAGAGTAACAGGTCCCAGAAAAATGAGATGAACACAAGTGACTTCTGTACTGCGTGTTCTCCCCATGGACATAGTGCTGTTTCAACACCTGGGACAAAAATAAACGCCATCAGAGTCCATTACAGAGGCTCAATTCTCGAATGGTAATACTGTTAAACACACAGGGAAAAGCAAACCTTTTTAACTGCTGTCAGAAACATATGCAATAGAATTTCAAGTCCAAGATATTTTATATTGTTTCATTTATTTCTCAATTCTCTGCCATATTTTTGAATCATCAGAAGGCTTTCTAAAGAACACATTCTGTTTGGGTACACGACATCTCTTTTATTTAAAAATTTTATAATTTTTATCTTAGCATAGTTTCAAATTCTTTGAGGCATTCATGCTTGAGACTGTCTCTGTGATTCATGTTCTTAAGGTTTGAAAGGAAGTGCCTAGTAGTGACCTATGACCTATGACAGCCGTTCATCAACATTTATGAAATAAGTGAATGAATGAACACAGAAAATTGTTTTCCTTAAATAAAATTAATGACCTCCTGAACATTATTAATTAAGGCTCTTGTATTTAGTATTGGAACTATTTTGAATTGTACTGAATTCATCTATAAAACCCCATAATCCTACTGGTAAACTTTCACTGTTCAGAATCTCTACAGAATGAATGTTCTACATGGATTTCATCCCACTTCCTTTCCCCCTTTTAAGCTCCTCTCTTAGTGAATTGTTAGTGAAGAAGTAAGAAAGAAACACTGTATAAGACCACCAGGCCTTGCAGGGAGAAAGGTATACTGTTCTGAATTATTAGGGAAAGTCTAATTAAACTCTATGTCATTTAGAATAACATCAACATTATTTTTGAGTAGGTCTAGCTCTGGGTAAATTGTGAAGAAAGAGAAGTTTGTTTTTAGGTGCCACCCTCCAGCTTTCCATTCTGTATCCCAGCATCTCTCTGTCTCTTCCACTGCCTGCCTGTATCTGCCATGATCCAGACCCCTCAAGGCATCCACAAGTGCCTTCTGGATGCCTCTGCACTGACAGTAGCCCTGCATCTGGCGCTAATGTGAGCTTCCCTGTGCTCAGAACCTGGTCAGATCCTCTGCCTTCTTCCCATCCCTGTCAAAACTCTCTTGTCCTGAGTTCCATCCTGTCAAGACCCCACTGTCTTCTTTTTAAGGAGATTGCTAACTAATCTGATAAATGCAACCTCATTGATGTGAAACCGAGATTAATATATTGTGGAAGAAGTCTTCCCTCACCCCTTTTTAAAAATAATTTTATTGAAGGAATAACATACATTCAGAAAAGGTGCATTAGTCCTAAGTGTGCAACTCAATGAAGGTGAGCATACACATGCAACCAGCACTCAGATCAAGACATAGAACATTACGAACAGCCCAAGCCCTGCTCCAAGCACTGTCTCCCCAAGTCTGCACTATTCTAATTTCCAACAGCACAAATGTTGTCCATTTTGTACTGTGCTTGGATTGAGTCACACCGTGTGTACTCTTTTGTGTCTGGCTTCTTTCACTCAGTGTTATGCTTGTGAAATTCCTTTGTTGTTGCATGTGTTTATGAATTATTCCCATTGGACATACAATATTCCATTGTATGAATATGCCACAATTTTATTCATTCTTTTGTCGATTTGTGTAGTTTCCAGTTTGGGACATTATGAATAGTGCCATGAATCTTCTTCACATGTTTTTTATTTGTTGATTTTGGGGTTTTTTGGTGAACATAACTTTGCTTTTCTTGTGGATATATACCTAGGGATGGAATTGTGGGTCCCAGGGAACACATGTATTCAGGTTTAGGAGAGACTCACAAAATATTTTCCAAAGTGGTTAACCAATATGGGGTCCCCGCAGCAGGATGCTAGAGTTTGGTTTTTCCAAATCCTCCCCAACACTTGGTATTGTTTGCCTTTTTCTTTTAGTTATTTTTGTGTGTGTATAATATTACTTCACCATAATTTTAACTTCATTATGTTAATTACTGTGAAATCGAGCATCTTTCCATGTGTTTATTAGTTTTCTATATACCTTCTTCTGCAAGGTGCACATTAAAGACTTTTGTCTGGTTTTCTATAATTGTCTTTTTCTTGTTGACTTATAGACATTATTGTATTTGAGAAAGGAACTCTAACCATGAAAGCAGAGAGCTGAGCAAGATGTAGAAAGCCTGGGAAAGATGTCGAGACATCATGTTGTTTCTATTTGTCTCAGTGCTCAAGTGTCCTTCAAGGGAACACAGGAACTCTACTCCTGTCTTTGGCCACGTAGACCATTTGCACCAACACCCTACCTTAGAAAATGGATGACATTTACTAAGCAAGTTACACATTTATGTTATTTTCCATCTGAGAAAAATCTGTTTCTAAGTCAAGATTCTGCTGAGTTGGCATCAAATATCAAAACCCCAATGGAAAAAAGATTGCAGAGAACCAGAAGAAGTGAGGGCGGAATGGAATAAACATCCTCGCCTTCGCTGTTGTGTCTCCCGGCCATGGATGCCACTGTGGTAATGTTACCCTACACGTGTGGTCACAGTAACCAAAAGCACAGCTTCACTGAAAGGCCCCTGGAATGAGCCCACAGCATTTGCAGCAGCCTGAGGAATTTTCCCATCAATGCTCCTCCTGGAAGAATGTGAGCAGCAATGCAGCGAATAACACAAATGCCGATTTATTAATGCCGTCAGCTGTATTTTCCTTTTTGTTTTTCAATTTCTTACTCTGTCACGGAACAGCTATAAGTTCCTAGGTTTGGCAACCACCTCTTTATTCAATTTGTACAGCGTTAGCCCATCAGTCGACTTGCAAAGGTACTGCAAGAATGCTGGTTAGCGACGATTTCAGTTCAGTCTAATTCAGTTTAACCTCAGACTCTAAACCTACAAACCTACGTATTTTTACAGGATTTCATAAAGGCTATAGCAAATAATTGTCTTTTGTTTTGTTTTTCGTCTGTTTTCCTTTCCTCAACGGTATGAGCCAACCGACACCCGACGTCCGTAGTGAGCCAGCTCCCAGTTGTTTGACCGTCCACCTCCAGAGACGGAGGATTTGAGTCGTACTGTGCTCCCCATTGAACAGAGTGAGCTTGGCTAAGTGACTCGACCTCTCTAAGCCTTTGTTTCTCATCTGTAAAAGGGGCTAAAAGTAATATCCACCTTTTAGAGTTGTCTGGATTAAAGGAGCGTATCCGAGTAATACTTTAGGTACACACACAGTAAAGTTGGCTAATATTGCTACATACTTTACAATGGAAAGATTACTTCATAAAGACGCATCTTTAACAGTTAACGTTTATCTGTAGTGTTTTTAACTTCACTAGTATTTTGGTAATGTTTCTTTCTTACCACCTGCCCTATAGCCATTGAGCTTTCTAGAATCAGAAATTAGGAAAAGTGACTTTTTATCTCCATGTTAGATTTAGAGAAATCAATCCTAATTTATAAGTGAACAGAATTAACAAGAAAACTTTGCCTCATACAAGTTCCCAAGTGGTATAAACATAAATAAAATGCTTTAAGTACTCAGATAAAAGAATCAGAAGTAAGATTTTATTAAAAATACCCAAGATGGAAACATAAGCCTGCAACAAACTCTCAATAGAGCGGGAAGTTGACTAAATTCTCCTGTCTCCCCTTTTCGTTCTTTTCCTTCTCCTGGGGTCTGAGACTCCCCTCCTGAGCCCTTCTGGTTCCTATTGCTCTCCACCGTGAAAATTCTTCCAGAACACAGCTTCCCCAGCCATGTAAACACTCTGTCTCCCAACCCATATCAAAACATCTTTATTGTATGATACACTCTTAAAGTGTGGCCCTCTTTGCTCTCATGTTGGCAAAAGAAAAGTCCCACTAAAATAGCTTAAAAATGTTATGGGACCACCTAACCAAAGATATGTCCATGTGAACAGGCAAATCTTGGTTTGACTCAAAGGAATCAATTCTTAATGGTGGAATGTTGGGAATCTCTTACAGAGCTGGGGATGAGATACTTTGGGAGAAAACAAATTTTCTTATTAGATCAAATTAGTCAACCTATCAATGGCTACACAGCCCTGTGGGCAATCCTAGCCCTGATTAAACACATCCACTTGTGTGTACATATTTGTGTAGGATTAAGTGAACTTTCCCAATACTTTTTTCACTACATGTAATTATGTCTACTAATACGACTCACATCTTTCCTTCCTCCCATCACTTGAAAGTTGTTACAAGACACCATCTGAATAACGGCCATATTCGCATACCCATGATAAGCTGGACCTGAAAAGTAATTATCCCAGATTACCACAGGCCCTCTGATGCTAAATCAGCAGCCATATCCGTGCACACAGTTGCTCCCTGACCCTCCGTTACTCTTCATAGAAAACCTGCAGAAATCCAAGGGGAGCAGTCCTTATGCTATTGGTTTAATTTACTTGCCATTTATAGATCTGGACTTGTTGGGGAACAGATTTATTTAGTCACTAAGAAATTCATGCAACCCAGGTCCGTATTAGGCAACAATTAAATGCTTATTCTTTGGCTGGCAAGCAAGCAACTTAAAAAAGCGGGCGGGGTGGGGGGCGGGGAGCTGGGGCAGAAGCAATGCTAACGCTGCAGCAGGCCTTGAGGATAATCCCTGAGCTGCACCCCCTTCTTCTGCACATCAGGAAACTGAACACAGAGAGCTGAGTGACAACAAAACGTGGCAGCAGTGGACCTGGTACCCAGGGCTCTGGATCCCTAGTGTGGTGCTCCTTCCACTAGGATTTCTGGTTTCAAAGGAAAAAAACTAGGACCTAAAACACGGTCCGATGCTGAAGCTGTAAAGTTTTATCACCAATTGTTAGGAAGAGCTGCATATCCCACTGATAGATAGACGCCTTAAAATATACGTCACTCTTCTGACTCTGTGACTATAATCTTTATGATACCTTCCGCACTTAGCAAGTTTCCATTTATATATTTAATCATTGTATCTCTAATTCGAAAAAAGAATTGCAAATTCATTTGTTTGCAGCTAGTTCAACAACTCTGCCAATGAGATAAACCTAAATGTTCGTTGGTGTCAGATATTCCTCTAACGGAGTCACCGGCCTCAGCATCACTCTGGTCTTTATGTACATCAGTAACAGTACAACACATGACGTGTCCAGAAGACGAGCTTCTCCAGTGCTCAAGAAGGGAATAGAAGAAGCTGTCTAATGGTACTATAGGGAATGCAAGAGTGAGAAAATACAGGGAATAAAGCATGAAGTGATTAGTCTGGTGTTGATACAAGGTTATTTGTACTGAAGTAGGAGGCAAACAAGAGGGGGAAACGAGAGCATCATGGAAATAACTTTGGATAAAACATTGAAGTCAATCAGTTTATGTATTACATATCATTTCTTCTTTCATATTCTTTATTCTGCTTTCCTGTAAAGTAGCAATTCAGTGCCTAATGCCAGTCCACAGCACGTCATTTAGCACTCGCTGACTCCTGTCTGCTCACTAATTTGAAATCCATAAACTTTAATATTATATGACTTTTCATTTTGATTCATGGGTGTTAAAAATCTGCTATAAATCACAATTCAATTAAAAACTAATTTATGTAGGGGCTAGCCTGGTGGCATAGCAGTTACGTTCTTGTGCTCTGCTTCAGCAGCTCAGAATTTGCAGGTTTGGATCCCAGGCACGGACCAAGCACCACTACTCAAGCCATGCTGTGGCAGCATCTCACATAAAATAGAGGAAGATTGGCACAGATGTTAGCTCAGTGACAATCTTCCTCAAGCAAAAAGAAAAAATAAAACCCTAATTTATGTAAACTTTCTAGTAGGAAACATTTTCATCATTGACAGAAAGTACCCTTGTTGTCCTCTTGCCCCTGTTAGAGAGTAAATGAGTCCCCCCTAAACCCTTCTCTGTATAAACGAGACAACTCTGAGGACCAGGAGGCATTGGTCCTGCATCCTCTAGGGAGGCTCACATTTTCAGGTAAAATCATGAGAGATCAGTTCCCACCAGGCACAGATGGAATTCCCAATACTGTCCCTAACCGTCACCCCACTTCCCCTTGTCCCGTGTGTGTGACCATCTCTGCGACTTTATAAAATCACTGTTTCAAAATGGAAGATGCTCAGAAATGAAATGGAAACAGTTAAAATAGGCTGCGTCCAAAGGAGAACAACCCAAAGCATGGAAATTATGGGTTTGGGAAAAATGTTTTCTTGGTTTATTTGATTAACACTTTGCCACTGAGGAGAATTTTCCTCTGAGGTTTCTTATTCTGGATAGTTTTTAATGTAATTGGTTTAAGTGATACTTTACTTAAATATACCTTAAAAAGAAATCTGCCACTAGCTATAAAATTTTCATGTTCAGTCCAATTGACTTCAAAGTAATCCAAAATGCTTATTCCCAAGCGACACCTATCAGTCTCCAGCTGTGCTCCTGATGGAGAGTGACATCTGAAACCAACAATTAAAGTTACCTAATGCCACGACTCTCCAAAGACTAAAGGGCTTTACAGTACCCTATCAAAGCTGCTCATAACCGGCTCATACTATTATTGTTTCTATAAGTGTGCTGGGAGGATTAATTTCTTGACACTCATTTAACATTACAGGAAAAATAATTTTCAGAGCCAAAAGGGCGTTCTTTGCCAAATCGGCGCATTCAAAATAGTATGTTTTAATGAAAAACTGAAAGTATCATAACTTTGACTATTTTGTGTGTATTCTATAGTCATCCTGGCCTTTTCTCTCATTATCTATGTGACATCAACTAAAGGATATTACTGAAATTTAAAACTTGCCTTAAAGAAACAGAAAAGCCAGAGAGAGAAAGAAGGAAAGAAACAGAGAGAAGGAACCCCCAGGATATAGTACCATTCAGATTAAGGTATAACAGGGCGATTTTCTTGTTCTGGGATGTAGAAATCTCAAAACTCTTACAGGCATCACTACCCCAAATCTCCGAAACATACCAAAATATCATTAGTATCAAGCTCTAAATTTGAGATTGAATTAATTTATTTATGCAACAGACATTTACTGGGTACCTACTATGTGCCACGTTCTGAGATGGGTTATGTGTGATGTGAAAGGAATTCTTGCTGAGATTGGGAAGTAGACATCCTGAGCTATGACTGCAACTAGAATCAGCCTGTAAGTCCTTTATTTAACCCTACCTCCTTCCTTTCTACTCCCTACCAGTTAGGCAGCCTCTTCTCCAGCTCCTCCTTCCCTTGATTTTCACTCATAAAAATAAACTATCAGGACCATGTAGAATTGATTAGAGTGATTTAAAGGAACTTAACAATGAAATCGTACAATTGTTGGGCACAAAGCATGATGTATCAATGTAAACAGTTAAGGTGCTGGACATCTGGTAGATTTCCAACAGGATTCTCAGTTTTTAAAAAATTTCCAGAGGGGACACTCTAATCGGTAGTAGACTGATGAATCTCAATTCCATATTATACAAACCAAAATAACACATAAATAGCACATAAAACTACTGGGAAGATTATAAACATTGAAATACAAGCTATTTTTGAGAAAGAAGTATACTCTTTTTTTGCTATTTCTTTCACCTCTTATTTGTTTTAGGAACTAAATTCTTTATCAAAGATTGCATTTTAGATAATAGGTTTTGTTCTGACATAGATAATAACTGACTTTCAGCTGGAAAACACAATGGGATAAACAACACTTTTGAGGTTTAGTATCAAACATGGTACTGAATAGAGTACTACATAGAGAATAGAGCTTAATATTTTTGAAGATGATCTAAAGGAAGAAACGTTCAGTTAAATATGTAATCTTTCAGATGATAGTAAGCCACTCTGGGTTTGTAAAACGTCAAGTGGAAACATTCGGAAGCATGTATTAAGGCTGTGTGCAGGAAAGGCTTTATCAAGGTGAACTTCAGGATGTGGGCTGCAAGGCAATTGATTTAGCAAAAGTACCACAAATGGTGCTTTGGGATGACGACTTCTAAATTGTAGGTTACAATCCTGGAGAGATAACCGTTATAATTAGATTATTTCTGAAGAAATTGGCCCAAGTGCTGGTGAGACTATCACAAAGTATTTTGTTACATTCTTGACATTGTTTGGTAATATATTAGAAACATAAGAGAACTGGTTGTTCTACCTTTGCCCAGAATTATGGATCATCTGCACCTGGAATGAGATTATAGTTTTCGTGACTATACTCCATAAAAATTCCCATGGGTTTTGAGAAAGTCCAAACAAAAGGCAATTGCAGTTGAATTTTGTGTAGGTTCATTCCTTCATTGTATAGGATGATTGGGGCTCTTCAGTTTCCTCACAAGAAAATTCTGGAGGCCTTTTAATAGAAGTCCATTAAATTATGAAGTTATGAAGATGCTTTTAAGAATATTAAAACAAGGGAACAGTCTTTGCAGAAAGGGATTTTTTTGAAGTATAGATTGATTCATATATAACAATGGGTTATTAATAAAAACTGGAATTTTGGGGTCAATTTAATAGGCAGAGATGACTGTTTTGTTTGCTAGGCCTTCTCAAATCTCAGGTTATATATTAATTTTAAAAACAAGAAGAAAGCCAAAGACACTTCTTTTCAAATCAGTGTACAGTCCTTGACAGTACAAAATTTCCTAGGTACTGGGTTGAGTAATCCTGTACGAGTTTTAATATGAAAAATCCTTCATCACCACTACCTTAACAGAAATGCTAATAACATTAGAATAACAGATTTGCTGTTTAGTGATTTGAGGAATCTAAGTGAAATACAGATTGAAAAAGAGAAAACAGTATCCTTTATGTTCCATCAAGGATGGCACCAAGGTATAATCTGCTGACTCCTCAACAAGCAGAAAAGCCCAATGAGGAGTTAATCTAGCCAGTTACTCATGGTGCGCAGACCATCGACAGCCATGAGAAGCCAACCATTTCATGTAAGCACACACTTCAAAGTTGCAATGAAATGGAAAAGAAGCTAAAGCAAGTTTTTCTTTGTTTTGAAATACAACCCTCAATGAGGCATTGTTTGCATGTTGAACGAAGTGCATAAACAATGCCTTTGTGGGTTTAATTTGTGAAATGAATGGAAGCCTTGATGAGCTGTGATGTTTGCCATTTGGAAGTAGAAAACTACTTTTCGCTTGACGTGCTCATCTGAGGATTGATGCAAACACGAAATATGTAGGCTCCCCAAATTAGCTTAAAGTTAGATATTTTTCTCAGCAAAAATTTAAATGATAGCACCAAAAAGTGATTGTTTTAAAAGTTATGTGTCATAGGTTATGAAATTTTATGACAAAAATACCCAGTAAAATACTTTTAAATTATCTGATATTAAAAACACAAATGAAAGACTTTCAGTTGTTGACAATGGGTGCTTAAGCCAGGCTCTATTGCGTCCTCAACCTACAGGGCCAGTCCTTGTGTGTTGTGTGTGCATCACTCTTTGTTTTCAGTTTGACAGTCTTTTACGCATCACTGTGATGTGCTCAAGAGGTATTCACATTGTTTTGTTATTTAACATAAATACAAATAAAATAAATATATAATAAAAGTATATTAATAAATAATATTATTAAATAATATATTTAATAAATATATTCACAAGAAATATAAATATAGCTGATCTTTATCGAATATGATAAAGCAGTCACATTATCAAACATAAACATCTTTGAATTTCCTTTTGATCCTAAAAATAAAACTGTAAATGTAAGTCCTGCTTTACTCTAAAAACAGTTATATAAATTTTAAATTAAAAAGCTGTTACACACACATAACACTTGCAGTTTACTCTTATTTGCCAGTTGCAACTTGCTGCTGAGCTGACGTCCACCTTCTGCCGTAGTATTAGAAAAGAGAGTAGGTCACATTCTCTTGGTTCCAGAAACTTGATAACCATGGCAAATAGATCTCACTCACTCCATTTTTGTGGTAATATTCTGAATTATATACGAAAGGAAACGTAACCTAAAAAATTGTTTTATGGATTTCTGATTCTGACCAAAAAATATAAGATGCTACCAAGTATCAGTCTGAAAAATAGCTAGGACAAAAGGGGGACTTCAAAGAGTGAGTCTTGCAAATTATGTTACTTCTCAATTAGTTGCATATTTTTATAAAAGTAATATTGTATTTAGAGGGTTCCTGTTAAAATTTGTCACCCACAGGCGCGATAATACATGTGTTAGGTGCGCAGGGACTTCAGTCCGTGTGGGAAGAGCTGAGGTCTATATTCGACTTCCATTTCTCCAACAATTAATGAGCAGTCACTTCACCTCTGCAACTGGAGTTCTGTAGCCAGAGAAGGAGAAATGTGAGCCAGATGACAACCAAATCTATTTATAAGTTTATAAAATCAATTATTCTATGACAGTGATTATCTTACTGTTATTGAAAAAAGAAAAGAAGTAAATTATCCGGAACTTTTTGGTGGGTTGCTGATAAGAGTAGAGTAAGCACATTAGAGAAACAGTAGAAGGAATTACTTCATAAAAATGAATGATATATTTTTTAAAATGCAAGATTCCTAAAATTCTAGCCCTGGATATACTTTGCCTGGATGACCTTTGCCTCATTTTTTGTTACATAATCTTTCAAAATAGTGTGAACTCTTTGAAAAGCTATTTATTTATTGGCAGCTATTTATTTTATATGGATAAAATATGATTAGAAAACTTACAAGTAGATGAGAAAGAAGAAAGGCGGGGTGGGGCCTCAAATGGCGCAGCGACGGGGCCGATAGAAAAAGACCCACCACCGCAGCCTCTGCCCTCCCTGCAGATGAGTCCCAAAGGGGCTCTAAACTTTTTAGCAGTGAGTCAAAAAGAGAAGCTGAGTCACACAAGCCTCAGTGCCTTCAAGACACAAGCAGCCTGTCATTCTGATGACACTAAGACTTCCTTGTCTGCACAAAAAAGACAGTGTGGGATGCCATGAACTCACTCTCAACCACAGCCTAAGAAGTAGATGGAACGACACTTTCTACAGGCCTGTTCTCACTGTTAGGATTTCTTGTCTTTTTTTTTTTTTTTTTAATTATAGCTGTACCAATTAATACAAATGTATCATTCAATGAGATCCAGGCAACACAAGGAGGCTCAGACAGTATGTCTATAGTCCATCTATTAGAGTTACCACTGAGTTCTTCAACACGTCCTTATGTAGTGCCTACCATGTGTAACATTCTATATTGAGCACCATAGACGAGTCAAAGATGAATGAAATGGAGCCTGCCAGCAACCTGCCTCAGTAACCATCGTACTACAGAGACTATTAGCCACACCTAAGACAGATGCAACCATGGAGGACATTCACAAGAAAGACTAAAGATTACCCGTGGCTGGGTGGCCTTGATGCTGAGAGCACAGCAGAGAGCACTGGAAAGACAGGATGGGCCTGGAGACTGGAGGCCCTGGAACGTGGGCATAAAGGTTTATTCCCTCAGAAAATAAAGCAGTGTTATGAACAGAACTGTTGTAAAGTGAGTAATCTGATAGGAGAAGAGGAAAAAGGCTTTAGAAATGGGAAAACCGATTTTATGGCTATGCACATAGTCTGTGTGAGAGTAAATGAGGCAGAGATTAAGTTAGCATTAGCAAAAATACAGGGGAGCAAAGCGAAGGATGGGAGGAACAAGGTGAAGGAATGAAGGGACTTCTGTCCTGTCCGCCTGCAGGTGGCTGAGAGGTTACTGGTGCCCTTAATAGGTTAGGCAACACTGGGAGAGGACTATGCTGTTTGGGGGAGGCTCGAATGGAGAGACGATGGCTTCTGCTTCTGTTGTATTGAGGTATACACAGTCCTAGGGAAAAACATGCTTCACGCTCTAAGGCTGGGTCCAAATGCTACCTTCTTCCTCCCCTCAGCTCGAAGCAACTCTCTCTGCTCTGAACTAAAATAGCCTGTTTCTCAATGTTTCTCTCAAGGAGCTTGACACTTTCTCTCACGCAATAGCTGTTTTAAATGCCCCATTTTCTGCTCTGGACTGAAATGTTCTGGAGTTCCGGGATTGTGCCTGGTTCATCTCTGGACCTCCTTACACGGAGCAAGCATGCTTGAATGCCAGGAGCAGATGCTAAGGAACATCCCCATTCAAGTGAGCAGAGGGGAGTCAAGGAAAGGAGGAAGAAGGGGCGGTCAGAGAGGTGGAGGTGGCCAGGCCAGAGCAGCCCCACAGAAGCCAAGGGAGAAGAAAGTTCCAATGAGGAGCTTGTCTGGAGGGCCACTCACCAGAGAACTGGTCGGTGAACAGGAGGACTGAGAAAATGATTTGACAGTGAGAGAAGAGAGTTTTAGGAATTTGATATCCTGAAACCCAGGATGACAACTAGACATGCCACCAGGTCCTCGAGTTCCTCAGGACTGATGTCCTGGGTGGCTTCAGTCTTGGTAGTGATGAACAATTTTTTGGCAATAGGACCAATTCGGGGAAACAATTATTAAATGTTTATGGGTTTTCTTTCTTTTTTTCTTCATTCAGAACTAAAATAGCTTCATTGGCTCCATTGGGGACAAAGGGTCTATTCTTATAATTTAGACTGCCTCTCGCTTGAAGGGTAATGAGAAGAAGGCTGCAGCGTCTTAACCACTCAAATATGCAGAGGAGGCAGAATTGAGGCGCGACAGCACAGAGGCCTCCCTGCGGCCTGTCTCACACGTGCATAGAGCACTTCAGAGACCACAAAGTTTTTCCCGTGCACTAGTTCGTTTCACCTTGAAATAAAGGAATGCGGGCTCATCCTTTTGTTTCAAATGGGGTAACTGGCTCACTTTAAGCTACAGTCACGTTAGGGGGGGAGCTGCAGCCCGATCTGTTCATTCAGCTCAGTGCAATATTAATGGGCGAGTCCTACGTCCCAGCAGCACGTGAGGCACCGCGCAGAGCGGTCATCCCAAACCCTTCCCCTCCTGCCTTCTTCTAACCCAGCCCTCCCTCTGCCGTCGCGGTGGGCAAGTTGTCCTCAAGCTCCCCACTTGAGCCACGTGTGCTACAATCTCTGTTTTTTGTTTGTTTTTTTTTTTAACTCATAGACTGCTTTGGAAAGTGTATCATTAAGTTGGGATGGTTTGCCACAGATCCTGAAATGCAGGCCACATGCAGAATGCTTTATATCTCTAGTGTGGAATAGTAAAAAGCAGAATACAAAAGAGGAAAGCTGTTTGGGTCTTAAAGAGTACATTGAATTGCCCAAAGGGGATCCTACAGGAGTTGGCATTCTCAAAAGCCTAAGTAAACCCACAGGAGGAAGGGCCCCATCACACTGAACGTTCTTTGCTCTATTGCATTCAGGTTATCAACGGGAGTATTTGGTCGCCCTTCATTTAAGCACCTAATTTTTATTATTTTTAAGTAAATATTTGTCAACTGCTAGATATAAGTTACCGTGCAAGAGAGGGAAAGGAAGGTGCGAGGTTCTGTTTTGCGAGCTCTGCTCTGGGGAGTTCACCGCTGGGTTAAGATGTCTGCACATTATTAAAGAGACATTTGGAACTTACTAGAGATTTTTGACTGAGAGAAGAGCTATACTTTAGAGAAAGAAGAACTCATATCTCTGTCTAATGGAATGGCAGAGAAGAGCCTAGAGGAGGGGATGCCCATGATGACAGAAGAGGCAGATGTGGAACCGGGCCTGGGGAGGCAGCAGTGACAATGAAATGGAAGGACAGATGAAGAGACACTACCAACGCAAAATAATTTTGTGCTGTTGACTTACTGTATTTGAAAGGAAAGGAAGAAGAGTGAAGGACGAATTCAAAGAGTTGAGTCTCGATGAAGGTGGTGCCATCAAGAGGATTAAGTTAACAAGAAGAGCTGGTGGTAGAGGATGGGTGATGCATTCAGCTTTGAGTGTGTTCAGCTTGAGGTGCCAACAGGCCCTGCAGTTGAGGATGCTCGGCCTTCTAGGAACGAGATTGGTGTCCTTGAATTGCCCATTTAGGGGTGAAAGAAGAGATTGGAGAAGTGAATGAAATTCTAAAAGGAGAGAATATAGCGAAGGAAGAGAACAGAACCTATGTCTAGGCGTATATTTTAGTAGAATTAAGAAAAAAAAGGAAAGCTTTGTAGGAACCAGAGAAGTAGCAATCAGAGGATAGAGAGAGGATCATGGAAGCTGAAAGTGGAGAAGGCTGCTCTTGATAATATGAAATGCTTCCCAGAAGCCAAGGGTGATGGAGACTAAGAAATGACCATTAGGAGACCACTGATGATCTGGAAGAGAGCTGTCTCAGTAGAGGGACAGGAGCAGAAGTCAGATTTCTAGGATTTAGTGAGGTTGAGAAATAGATACCCTGAGATACTTATTTGGAGAGGAGTGGTGGCAGAATGAAGGAATCAGGGAGCAGGAAAGCCATTTTAATGTGTGTTGGGGTTGTGGGTGGGGCTGAGAATATACACTTAAAATGGGAAAACATTGTATAAAGAAATTGTTTTTAAATGTTTGTGCTCTACACAACTAGAAGGACCCACAACTAAAAATACACAACTATGTACCGGGCGGCTTTGGGAGAAAAAGGAAAAATAAAAAAAAAATCTTAAAAAAAAAAGTTTGTGCTCTAAAATATAGTGGAAGGAATGGACACTAGAAAACCTTCTTTACAATTTTCAGTGATATTATATTATAATATTTTCATTGAAAAATATTCAGTCTAAATGGATCATTGCAATTTAATCCCCCTAACTTTGATATTGTATAAAAATAAATGGGTACTGGAGTTAACCATTTCAAATGCATTACGTTAAAGTTGTCAAATGGATTTATTTGCCTTCCATAAAATAAAATTCCTCCTTCCACCAATCATTGAATTTTGCATCTGGAGACTTTCAAATTATAATCGGCAGACATTTTCATAAGCAGATAAACATCATAAAGGTATATAATAAAGAGTTGTATAAAAGAAGAGATTATTTGGATCTTTCCTCTTTTGAAGTGTAGATGGTTATAAGCCAATGAAAACGAAAGAACAACAAAGTGACATTGTTCATATTTTGACTGCTATTATGATTTAAAACAGCATTTGAAGTACTTGAGAAATCAGCATTGTTATAGTATGCCAAAAGAATACTATGTGAAGTGAAAATAGAGGAAAAAATTGTATGTAGGTTTGTTAGAATATGGAAGTAGCAGGAGTTGGTGGGAATTTGCAGTGGAGTCAAAACATAATACCACAGAAATAAAAACCAGTAGGACTCATTCTAGGATGCTAATGAGACCACACCTGGAACAATGCATTCACCGGGGGATACCTCTAACAAGAATGAACATCTAGGAAACTGGAAAGAGTTCAGAGACGAGCAATGAGAATGATTAAGGGCTTGGAGAGACTGACTGAAACAAGATTAAAAGGCCTTACATTTGTTTAACGTGGCTAACAGATGACTAAAAGTGGGCACGATATCTGTTTATAAACATCTGAAGGCTGGGTGTAAACAGGGAAGATAGTGTAGAATTGCATAATATGGTACTAGAAGGATTTAACTTGAGAAAAAATGTTAAGAGAGAATTGAAAAGTAAATATAATGAAGCTGTCTCCCCGAGAGTGTGCATTTCCGTTTCTTTAGAGATTCTGCCAAGAATGAGGAAGTTCCGCAAAGAGCCTGGCAGAAGAGAATGACCCAACAGGTCCACTGCAGATCTGATTTCTTCATTTTCACAAACCAGTAGAAACCTTTTTAAGCTTGATCTGTTTGTGCAAAATACTCAGAAAGTTTAGAAAACCTGCAGCACAGCCCTTTAGATTCCTGGGCAATCAGGTTTTATCCTCATTGGTTCCGTATGCTCATTGGTAGAGTAGTGGAATAAAACAGTATTAAACCTGGTCTATAAAGATGCTGGTCTCTGAAAGTCCATTCTCTCACAGCTCAAAGGGTTTGCTTTAGAATTTACTAAGAAACAATTGAATGACTTTATTTTTTAAGGATTGTGTATACTTCCAGCTGGAGTTCAAAGGTACACCAACAGGGAGTAACTCAAGAGATCCATCTTGGGATTATTTCTACAAACATTCAGTCTTCTGTTTTCTTTTGTGTTGAATGTAACGTCTTATTCCATTTTTTTAACCTAAGGTTTGTTCTCACTAAAGTGATGGAATGGTTTTCCCTTAAGATTACTTTAAAATGAAATTAAAATAAAAATTACGTTTGGGTTATGAACTCCTACAGGGCTTTGTTTGTTTAATTTGACTCGTATAAAAACCCAATGCGAAAACAGTGCCATGTACGCTTGAAAAATAAACGAATAGTAGATGACAACTGCAGAAGCATCCTGCCCCACAGGGGCTGGTTAAGGGAATTGCTAATAGATGAATCTTTTATTTCCACTATAAAGTCACTTTTTTCTCCCCCCACAACAAATGTCCTATCTCAGATGAAGTTGAACATTTATGGATATTCTGATGGCCTGATTCCTGTCATGTGGGACCTGCTAGTGTTTCTGAATCACTTCCAGAATTTTCCAGCAGATTTCAGACTTCAGCATTTCCCTACAAGTTCTTTCAGGCTCTTCGAACTTCTCCCAAGGATCTACTTTTTCCTCCTCTCTTCACTGCCATGTAGAACTTTGCTGCAGTACCAGCCTGGGCCAACAGATGCTGCCACTTCATGATGGTAACGGTTGGAAAGTTTCTTTTTCGGTGGTTAAGGCCTAAGATGGAGTGTGTATTGAGGGGGGAAGTCAAGGGCGAGGGAGGGCAATGGGAAACTGGTATATTCTCTCAGGAGAGTAATTGGGTTTTTAATTGTGTGCTTATGAATTGTTTGAATTTTACCATAAGACAGACAGTAAGAAAAACAATAAAAAAATAAATTAATTTGGAAAACTTCAACTTCAGATACTTCAAGTATATTTTAGGCAAGAAAATCAACAATTGAATAATAACAAAATTTAAAAAGTAATACCTAAAAGTAACTTGGACTCCACATTTCTCTACCATAAAGGAAAGGGAAGGCTTGAAAACATGTTTTGAGGAGCTGGATGGACAAAAGGAATGTAACTCTTTAAAACAGTGTTTCTCAAACTGTTGTGTCAGATAATTTCAGGTGGTACAGGATAAATCATTTTTATTTCCATAATTTACATTCATTTGTAAGGTCATCTATTCATGGCAAGTTGTATTGACTTTCCATTTTTGACAATTATAAAGTTTCCTTTATCAGATAAACTTCTTTAATAAAAATAGTTTATTTAAAGAAAAATATTCTCAATAATATTACAGGTTATATGGCAATAATTATAAAAGTGGTATTCAACAGAAATGCTGGAAATAATGCCTTGTTTAAACAAGTAATACATTTTTGCCTATGCAAACTTAAAATTCTTTGTTTCCTATGTTCAACTTCCTATGTCAAAGGTGGACTGAAAATGTGACATTTTGTATTGTTCCTAGTGGTATCCACGTAATATATGTATATTTAAGACTAGATGGATTCAAACATAGTAAGAAGCAGCTGAATAACTGATATTATGATGTAATTCTGGTTTTTTGGGGGTAACTTCTGTACACATATTCTTATGATTATGTACGAAAAATTATGTGGGAGCAAAGTAACTTGAAAGCGAGGTCAGTATTGCTGAAAATTTGATTTTGGAAGGGAGTAAAGAAACATGCTAAAAAGCTATATTTGTGTGAACGTTTGCTGTACTGAAGTATGAGTATGAATTTTTATTTTATCCAAATTATACATCTCCTTACCTTTATTTAGAGGTCAAACCAACACATCAGGTTTTCTAACAAAATGAAATTTAAAAAATTGTGGCTTTATGAGGTGACTACTAAATTCAGCATTGTAGTTAATTTTTATAAGATATTTGCTATTGCCATTGAGCACTCTTAGACCCTGAATGATTCGCGAAACATTTAAATTGCATATTTTTCCTGTAACATATACACTGTACTAAAAGTAGTTACTATTTTTCTGCCTACTACCACTAGTAATAATAGCCTCAAGGGGTAAGAGGGCTCTTTGGAGTCACACAAACGCAGGTTTGGATCTTATGTCTGCTATTTACTAGCAAGTTGCTACAAATTCGGAGTCAGTTTTCTCACCTATAATATGGGAAAAATAAGATCTGCAAAGTTAATTAAACCTGCCTGTTGCTATTTCCCTCTTACTTCCCTCTATTAATTGGCAGCCTCTCCAGGCCACAATGTGCTCTAGACCAAACCCATGGCCAGAACCCTTTCTGCCCTGAGAACCAGAAAAGGAAACATTATGCCTGGCAGTGCCTGAGCCCTTCAAAATAAATCTGCAGGGAAGAACGGTGAGTGATGAGAGCCCCATGAGCACCTTCATCGGTTTGAATTTACAACCTCAACTTTTCCATTGCCTGGGAATCATGGCAGATAATGCCCCACTAATTGAGAAATAAATCGAAACTACAAGTATTCACTTTTTGTTTCTGCTTTTGAACTTAGTGTTCACGTCAGTTGCATAAAGATCAAGGCGAAGTAGAGGGTGAAATCTTTTTCTGAACTTTTTACAGAATATACTTTAGTTGATAATATATTTAAACTAAATTTTCTTTGAATAGGAGTAATTTTTACCAGCTAACTTGTAATCCCTCAGGCCACCTCTAAAGCAGTGGGACAGCTGCTTGTAGAATCACAGGTTGGTGTTTAGAGACCACTGGGTTTGTCTTTGGGAAAGTTACTTAGGTTTCTTTGGGCCTCAGTTTCCTCAGCTCTTTTACTGGCTTCAATCACCGTCACAGAGCTGTGAAAATTAAATGAACTTATACATACCATAAGCGACCAGAGTAATGCCTGACAGTAAATTCCCAATAAATTAAAACACTTATAATCAATGTGACAATGAAAGAGGATGCTCCTAAAATAGACAATAGGTTTTAGGAAGAGGGGATTAAGTGGATGCAAAATGTATTGTTTGTTTCTTGGCTCCTTTGCTGGGGCCTCTGGCTGTGATACTCACTCGTGTGCATATAGAATGTTAAACCCTACGCCGGTGCATAAGGCGCAGAAGGCTTACGCATGAAATGTCACTTCAGCAATGTGCCTGGGGTAGCTCTGACGCTGCCCTGGAAGTCAGTCGTCGCCGCCTGACCTTTGGGCGTCTGGGAGGGATGCCTATACCTGCGCCCAGCGCTGGAAGGGGCCCAGGCCCTCCCCAGCACAGCCTATCCCCAGACTGCTTGCTCATTCCCAGCATACATCTTCCCTAAAAAGGGTATTTCCTCCCTTCAAAGAAAGCTCCCCAGTCTGGCGTGAATTGGTTTTTATTTTACGTTGTTGCAAGTAGCGAAGTCCCTTGTGTCTCCACCCTTGGGGTAAGTGGAACGAGTCCGGCAGAGGGCCCGCCGTGGCCCACACGGGGGACGGGGTAGCCGCAGAGTTAGAGACCACTTGGGGGTTGTCCCGCAGAGGCAGGTGGGGACACACAGCGGTTACCCGGTCCGAGGAGGGGAGTGCGGCCGCGGGGCCCTCCCCCAGCCAGGAGGTGGCAGCGGCCGGAGCCAGGCCGGTGGGGGCGGGGTGGGGGCGGCGCGGAGGGCGCGGAGATTACCGCGGCGCCACCGGGGACACCCGGGGCCCCGAGCGGTCCCCACGCGGGACCGCAAACGATGACAAGAGGCAGCCCCCCGAGGTCGAATAAAAAGGAGCCGGTCCCCCGAGCGCCGCCGCCCCCCGCCGCCTGCCCCGAGGTCCCCGGCCGCCCCCAGTGGCCTCGGGCGCCGGCGGCGTCCCCCGCCCCCCCCCCGGCGCGCAGGGCGAGGTCGCCGCCGCGGGGCGCACGCCCGGCGCTCCCGGCCTCCGCGCAAAACTTCGGGCCGGCCACGTGAAGTTGTCGCTCCCCTGGCGGAGGGGCCAGAGCTTTGGGGAAGGCTGCGCAGGGCCGGCGGCGGCTGCTGGGCGCGCTCTCCTTTTCTTTCCTCCTGGTTTTTCCTGTCGTCAGCCCGGAGTTTTGGCTCCTCGCCTTTCCTCCTCCCCCTCGGAGCCGGCTTCTCCCCCGCCCCGTTTCTCCCCCACTTGTGTACGCTATTTGTTGGGGGGTGGCCGAAGGGGATGTCCTGTTTTCACCAGAGGCACAGCGCGAAGGGGAAACTTCGACACTGGAAGGAACGAGAATAAATATCTGAATACCGACGCGCGGATCCGCGGCTGGGACGGGCGCTTGAACTTCGGGATCCCGCGGCGGTCCGGGCGGTAGGAGGTGAGTGGCCCTTCTTCGGACCGCCGCCCCGGGGCCCGCCGGGCCGCGGCTTGGAGGGAGCCCGCACCCTCGCCCGGGAAAGCGTGCGCGGCTCCGCCGGGGCGCCGAGCGCGGGGGACCGAGGACGCGCGGCGGGACGGTGTGGGGGCGCCGACTCCCTGCGGGCGCCCCGAGGCGGTATGCCGCCCGCCCGAGGGCCCAGCCGCTGGGACTGCAGCCGTGCACTCTGCCCTGCAGGACACCCCCGGCCCTGAGGGTCCCCGCGGAGCCTGCGTGCCCCTCGGGGGGCCGCGGTGGAGCCCGCGCCGAACCCGGTGCGCAGCTCCGCTTCGGCACTCCGCCCCCGCCGCTCCGAGGCGCGAGCCCTAGGGCCTCCCCTCCATCCCCCTGTGACATTTGTTACTTTGTGATGACTCCCTCGATCAGCCAGGCGCGAGGATGCTGACCGGGTCCCATGGAGGCCCGGCGCCTGGGCTTTCGTGGTGCTGGGTGCATGCCGGTGCTCTCATCCCGCGGCCCGCGCCGGGCTTTGAACGGCGGCCGTCCCGCTTCCATAGCTTCGTGTAGCGTGGCCCGGGTGTCTCCCGCAGCGCGCCAGGGTCCGTGAAATCAGAGGCGCCGTGTCAGAGCAGTCGCGTTCATTGGCTCGGGTCGCGGATGCCATGGAGGGATTATAACTTCTCCGAACCAAGGGACCTGGCTGGGAGAGCAGGTTTCTCTCGTCCCAAGCCTGCTGGGTCGGGGGTGCAGTGGCACGGAAACGGCCCGCTGCTTCGGCGTCGTTACGCGGGGCTGGAAAGCAGACCGTGCGTGTGCTTGTTTTATTTTGCGCCACGCAGCAGCGAGCACTTTCGTTTAGCAGTACTTTAAAGATATTTCTTTTTGTGGATACATTATTCGGAACGGCCTGGAGCTGGCAGGGAATTCGCGGACCGAGGCCCGTGGCAGAGCGCTGGGGAAACCGGAGCAGAGCGCAGTTTAATTTTTGTCGCTTCTTCTCCGTTTGGAGTGGCAGCGCCTCCCCTCACGACCACCTCCCTTTCCCTTCTCTTGGAGGCTGCTGGGGTTTGGGCTTTGGCGAGCGCGTGTGTGGGAGGGTGCTGTTTGGAGACGGGCTTCTCCGCGCGCCCCCTGCGCCTCTCCCCTGCTCCGCCGAGCCGGCAGGCGGTCATTCATGAATCCTAACCCGAGGGCTGCGAGGTGCAGAATAGGGACGGGCGTGTGTTTTGGTTTCAGAGCGGTTCCACGTGGAGCACCTCTGTGTGCGTGTGTGCTGTGTACTTGATCTGTGAGTAGGTAACAGGAGTTTCGTGTTCAAACCCAGTGGGCCGTTGGCCATTAATTTGCTTTCCTGGCTGTCATTACAGACACTTCCAAAATCTGATACCTAAGAGAACCAACAGGTTAGGTTTCACATTAAGAGCTCATACTTAACAGTTTTCTTTCTCCCTTACCCCTTTTGGCTTGGCACCTTGGGATCAACGTAATTGCCGGAGCGAAACATACCTTCTCCAATATGGCATTTTGTTCCTCTTCTCGTCAGCGGCCACTTTTTGCGCCCTCGGGCGTCTGTCAGTTTCCGCGCGGGCTCCTGCGGGACCCAGGTGGGAGCCCTGGGAGCTGAGCGACCGCGGGCTCCCCCTCGACAGCCTCTGAAGTTTCATTTACACGTAGGTGACTGACAGTATTGAAAGCTGACGATGGCTTTTTGTTTGTTGGGTTGTTTTTGTTTTTAGAACCTCGGGACAAGGCTATACTCGATAACCTTTCCCAGGTAGGACTCCTTAAACGGAAACGTTGCCTTTTAAAAAATTTTTGAAAGATTTCTGGCCAGTCTATAGCTGAAGAACCAAAAATTACGAAGGGGAGTGAGGAGGGAATCCTAAAACAAAATATATGATCTGTGGTATGGTGCGTTTCAGGAGACTGCGTTCAAAGGCATTTGTGTATTTTTTAAAATAACATTATCCTAAGTAGCAGTTGTAACAAGAGACTGACTGTTTTGTGTGGAGCTAGACTGCCGGAATCTGATTTTTATGGCAACAATACCAAAGGCAGATATAACTACATCCATTTTTATTGTTATTATAAACCATAAAAATAGTTTGTTCCACCCGATTAAAAGTTGTAAGTCATTCAGAGTTAAACCAAGTTTTAGAAATGACTGCACAAGGTTAAAACCTTTGACGTTACAGCTTTGAAAGTAACATCATTAGATTATCTGGAAACTGTCTCTTTTTTGTGATTATTAGGGATATATCCTTGTCCTTCATGGTAAGTGGAGGTCTAAAATCAGTGTAGTTTTCAAAAGCTTGTTCTCCTTTCTCAATTACTTGAAAATAGTAGACTTGAACATTTTAAGGCCATCATAATTGAGGTGGTTTCACAATGATAACTGAAATAAAAAGACTTACTTGGTTATTCTCTCTTTTGTTAAAGTATTTTATTGGACATTAGAAACTTAATTTTTCCTTTACAAAATGAAAAGCTTTATGTATATGTATATATTCACAGCTAATATTTATTTTAAGTACCATGTTCAAGTTTAAAACTTTAAAAAAATCCCTAAGATTTGTATAAAAAGAAATTAGTTCAAGAACAATCATTATTCTTATTAAGAAATACAGATGCTGCATTCTAGCAGATTTGTAGAAGCTAGTTGGAAAAAATTGTCTTTTCATCAGAGTTTGTTTTTTGAAGGGAGACTGGAAGATGAGTAGTTTGTCATTCTGCTACAATTTATTTTTTCTTGTAAAATAATTGCTTTGAGCTGAAAAAAAAAAAAGAAAAACAAGTTCTCCATTTCTAAGAATTTCCTTTTTATTTATATTGTGATTTGGGGTGTAAATAAATTTTACATAGCCACGAGAAGGAGAGTGTCCAGTTTCATGTTTTCAATCTCTGTTGCAAGCTCTAAATGACTGATGCCGTGTCTAAAAATACATTTATGTGGCTTGGTATTTCATTTAAAAAAATGTATGCACTGACATGAAATTACTCAGAAGTTTTAGTAAAGTAAAATGATAGAAAAAATATAACTATTGTTACAAAAAGTTAGGATTGTGGAAAGTCCACATTTTAACTTTCAAATATTAAAATTAAACTTAATTCACCCAGTGGAACCTCTCACTTTTTATAGAGAATTTAAGAAGAGGGGAGATAATCCTTTTCAAGACTTAGTGAAGTGTTAAGTAATTTAAGAGTGCAAGTATTTATTATGTTTTATCATGATCTTTTTTTTTCTATTAGTTAAATGCAGGAACACTAAACATTCAGTAAAAACAGGCCCCCCTTTATAAGGCGTTTATTCACCATAGTTCTGTATTGCAGCTGCTGATCATATTTCATGGAGCTGTTAAAGCACTTAAAACCTAAAATTAGGTACTGTCTGGTTGTAAATATTTCAGATCACTCATTTAAGAAATAAATAGAGAAGCGTGCTGTCAAAAGTAGAAGACGTTTTGAGTGTTCTCATTGAAGAGCTCAACAAACCTCTATCAAACACCTTGTTATTTTAGTGAGAATATAGTCATGACAGTTTCTTTTTCAAATGGGTATTACTCTTACGTATTCTAAACTCTTACAGTGTGTCTCCCTGCAGAGTATCTTAAACTAATTGTGTTCAGAAGTACAGTTGGGGGATTTTATTACAATGGTTACTAGGGGGATGAAATCGACACCATGAGGAGTGGATGACGTTGCAGTGTACCTGCGTCTCTCCTGCATTTTTCCCCGTGAGCTAAGACATGACATGGTCTTTTGGACATCTGTTCTGGAGATGGATGAGATGCAATGGTGTATGTAACTGCAGTATATGTAAGACTGCATTTTATGGTTAGATGTGTTTTCAAGTGGGGGACATTGAACATTCATTAAATTGTACATGGAGCTGAACTTGGCATCGTTTAGTTTGAACTCGAGTGGGAGAAAATAAACAAGCATCACATATTCAAAAGCAGTGCGAGCAACTTTGATTGCTTTGAAGAGGTTTGAAGACTTTGCAAACATTGCTGTCACCTCATTTTGCTGTGGCACCGCAGAGTAGTATCTGCTTTGGTGACACGCCATTTTACTCTTGAAGTTTGTGATTCTTCCCGTGTCCCCCTCCCTGTTTTTCCTGGGAGAGGCACTGAAAATGAATACCACCACCCTCCCTCTCCGTCTTCCAGAAAAAGAGATGAAATGGATTAATTTAAGAATAGAAACCATTTTGAGTTATCAAAACCACATTTCTATGGTGGTTTGAAGCAGTTTCAGTGGGTGCACCTCTGAGTCTGACGGTAACCTTTTCTGTCATTGAAAGGTGCTAATTGAACTTAAGGCACTGACATAATAGTATAGTTTGATATTTGAGACCTTTCAGCACTGCTCTGGCCCTTTTCTCGCCCTGAGATTTCAGTCCATGGCTGATGAAGAATAACACCATATTAAAATGTCAGAGATTCTAATTTTTTTCCCCCATATGAAACATTTTAATACAGCATACTCAGATTTTTAAAGCTTTTATTTATGTACAGTAAGTAAATTTATTTTAATGTACTTCTGGGCCTTGAGAGGAAGACCTCTACATATTATCATGTTAGGATTTTTAAATATTATTTTTTCACACGTAGATTTTTTTGGATTGAAAATTTTAGGCAAAGTCTGATTGCTATGATCATACTTGAACACTTTCAAAATGAAGTTACATTAAACTAATATAGAAGAGCCATCCTGAAATTCCACATCTAAAGTATATATTTTCTTAAGTGTACTCATATCTTAAAGTGTACTCATATCTTACATTTTAAAATGGAAACGGTCAGTTTAGGTTTTGTGTAGTTGTATTTTTCTGTTGTCATTATTTTCATTATCAGTCATTATCATCATCATAACATCACAGCTGACATTTACTGAGGATTTACTTTATGCCAAACACTTTAAAGTATTTGTGTGGCTTCGCTAATTTTAATCTTCTCAACTATGCCATAAGTTAGGTACTTTTGTTATTCCCATTTTACGCACGAGGACGCTGAGCCCCAGTCACTCCGTGATGTGGAGCCAGGATCCAACTCTGTAGTCTGCCCCCAGATGCCTGATCCTTAAATGTTGCACTCGGCAGTTGCTCCCACCAGTGATGCATGAGTCATTTTAGGTGGTACCCAAACAAACATTTTATTTTTGTATTATTAGTTATGTTTTTATTTCTAAGGATATTAGAAAACTGTTAAATTTCATATTAAACTTATAATTTCATGGATAGTATTGTTTAAGATAAAGCCAAAATAATATTGAAGTAAAAATTTTTTTTAAAGCACCTATTTAAAGAAACATATTAAGTAACAGTGAACAAGTGCTTGGCTGAAATAGCCAGAATCATGAAGTTTGGTGGCAGATGACTGAATTTGGAGAAACTTCTACTCCATAATGCTTCCCAAACGTCAAGAACTTAGGACCAGATCTTTTTAATCTTTACCTTATGTGTAAACTTTCCTTTGCTTTAGGAGACTTATCCATTGGTTAGATGTTATCAGTTTTATAGAGATGGTGGTGGTGGTGGTGTTATTTTGAGGCTGAATGCTGGTTACGAATCTCAAATCTGTGTGTTCTGTTGAACCAACTAGTAAGGACTGCATAATAAATTTCTAGAGACAAGTTTAGATCGCAGTGGGGTCACTCATATTTTGGAAATACTTTCAATTTACACAGATATCAGACTTTGCACTTTTAAGGTTTTTTCCTTCTAGGTGAACACTTTCGTTTTGCTGTTAATCTGTTCTATAACTTTAGTGTATTTTTCCATTGAAGCAGTGGTTTTCACCTTTTATTTATGTATTTCATCACAGACCCCTTTATTCACATGAAAGCTGACACTGTGCCCACTAGAAAAATGCCCTCTGCTCTGAGTGAAGCAGGACGCAGGTGGCCTGTGAGTCATCCCCAACACTGCCCTCCTGCCTTTGGCACCTCCCAAAGTCTCTGTAAGGATCTTGAGTGAAAATGGCTGCAAAAATGCAAGGAGTCCATTCAGAGTACTTGCTGTAGTATGTCAGTGTGTCATCTGCTCAAAAACAAAACAGCAAAAACAACTCTCAAATATGCAAAATATCTCCCTGTGTCATACATGAGCAAAAGGTGTGTCTGCTCACGCTAGGGTAACTTGACTGTTCTTGTTAACCAGTCTGCAACTTTATTTCCGTTTAGTACTGAGACAATAAAAAGTCGTCAGAATGTTTCCCTCCTAGAGGTACAGGACTGAGTGGGGCACACAGAGTTTGTACATGCAAAGGTTTGCTCTATTAGAGCATCTTTTGTCTTTTAAAGGCTATATGAAGACACATGAGCACTGGCATAAAGTGACGTGACCTTAGATCCTCACTGAAGTTATTGCTACTGTTTCTGTTATTCTTTCCTCCTTTCTTTTTTAAAATGAAAGGGACATTTCTTGTGAAAGACTACAATTAAATCATAAATATTTGCATTCATATGCTATTAAGTTTAATTCTGCTCACAGAAGCCATAGCATTAAATTTGAAATTCTATCCTTAATCAAGTAGGTGTACTGCATACCGGGAGGGCTCATTCTCCACAAGGTCATGTGCACGATTCACAGACCTCTGCGTGTACCCAGTGGAGCGATCTGTTCATTACATTTTACCTCTGACTCTCAACTCCCTAATGTTAAGGGTTTTGAAAAGACCTGAATGGTCTGACTAAGAGATTGAATATTTCTAACTTAACGTGTCCAGTATGTTGAAAGTGATGATGACTTGAGGAGTCAACAGGTCTCTGAATTAGCTAATTCTTTTCACTTAAAATTTCATATTTTAATGCAACTGTGTGTTCATGTATGATTATGACTCAAGTAATTCTAGCCAAATTTAATCACAAGGTGGGTGAGTCACGTTCAGGGTTGCTTTTACAGGTTTTCCGTAATCTCAGACTGTGCTTCTAGTAGGTAATTTAAGAATGCAAACTTCAGTGAGCCTGTCAGAACAACAATACTACCACAATTTTTTATGTGAACTTTTAGATGTGAAGGTGATGCTACCATTCTATTTTTCTCAGTTGACCCACAGAGAATTCTACTTTAGGTCTGTTTTGTCTCCTTAATTGTTGACTTTGGTTCTTAAAGTCTCCATTTATGAAAATACTGAGCAAAGTTCTAGGTACATGTAAATGCTTTCTAAATACTTTTTCATTATCAGTGTTGTTGACATGCAAAAATTTTAGAGTGAGGTGAGTAGGTTTTTTTTACTCTGTGTAATTTTGAAGACTTTGGGATTTTAAGTCTGTTATAATAAGTTTTGCTTTTTTGGCATATCCCATTCATAAGGAACGGTTAGCATAGTAAGTCATTTAACCATGGTAACTAAGGTCACAAGTTTAATCTTCAGGCTGTCATGTTGGCTTTAGGTGGACACTTGTGCTGTACATACTTGGTTATATTGTCTTTGTCATAAAAAATGTGGTTGTGATATCTTGACCACCTCTCCTGGGGAACCATTCTAGACTGTGCTGGATCTGTCTCCACGACTCCCCTCCCCATCCCTAGGATGTTCAGCCACATTTGTACAGTTTTTATCAGGTCCTTCTTGACTTAAAATTATTTTTAAAAATCCCTTTTGCCTATAGGATAAATTCCAGAATTCTTACCAAGGGCCTACAAGGCCCTTTGTGCTGAGAACCATTCTCCTCTTCCCCACCCACTCTCAGAAATCTTCTCCAGCTGGATGGAAAGCCAGAGGTTTGAAAGACACCCTGGTCATTTCCACTTCCTTGCTTTGTGCATAAGATTCTTTCTATCTGGGAGACATCTCTCCTCTGCCCCTGACACTTCTTTTTCTGCTTCTTTTTCAAGACTAAAGATGCAAAATGTTACCTGCTCTAGTAAGTTCCTCTGACATCCAGAGGCTGAGTTGGATGCTTCTCTTCCCTTTACTCCCAGAGCACACAGTTTTACCTTTAGCCTCCCACTGGCCACGTTGAAGTGAGATGGGTTACTTGAGCTTCAGTCCTGCTCTAGACAGAGTTGACTGAAGCTATTACCAGTATTTGTCATCTCTAGATCTCCAGTAAGTAGAGATCAGTAAATTCCCTTTGAGCGAATGAGGAAAGGTAATTGGGATGAAAGCAGTAGTGGTGGCACTGGACATCCTCTGCCAAAGGATTGGGAGCAGTGGGAATAGTTGTGACCATTACAAGGCAGGACAGCCTTAAGGACACCCTCAGGGGTTTTGGGTCTTAATCCAGCAGAATTGCAGCTCTAAATCCAGGCCCAGTCTATGTGTGTGTGCCGTGACGTAGAAATGTATTTCCCACATGACCAGTGGGAAGGCAGTGATCTTATGGATAAGCCAAGGATCCTGAAAATCTCTGGAAATGTGGGTATTTCATAGCACTTGAAATGTGAGAGACCCAATTCTTCTTATAGCTTAGTGGTTAAGTACAAAGAATGTGGAGCTAGGTTGCTTGGGTTCGAATCCCAGCTCTGACACGAAAGACAATGAAATGATGAGCATGTTACTTAAAATGGTTTTGCTTCAGTTTTCTCATGTGCAAGAGAACATACTTCATAAGGTTCTTGTGAGAATTCAAAGAGTAAACGTAAAGCATTTAGCCTAATGTCCAACATGAGTACTGTGCGTAGGAACTATTATGATTATAATGGTGTGTACCCTTCATTGGACCACCCAAAAAGTTCCAGAGATTTTTAGAGCTGAAAGTCCTTTTGGGGGCCATGAATAGGGGAACAGAAATTGAGTCCCCAGTGGTCCAAGTACAGATTTGGTACTGTGGGGTGATCTTGGCAAATCTGAGGCTGTGCTTGGAACCCTGAGAGAAGATGTTAGAGGTGCTCAAAAGTCAGTTTTAGCCATTTACCTTGCACAGTATTTCTTTTAACAAATGCTTCCACAAACAGTAATCTAGAATTTATTAGGCTTTGATCCATGTGGTTTCTCAATTACTGGAAGCAATTATAAGCACGTTCTATAATGGTACTCTAGTTTATAGTCAATATTTAAGTTTCCTCAGTTACTTTTTTTCAGCCTGACGTTACCAAATATAAGAATTTGTACAATTTTCAATTGACAGTGGGCTTGATGAACTGAAGGTAGACTTTTAAAAAGGTAACTTTAAATATTGCTGTGATTCTTATCTTTCCAGCGACACTAGGAGGTTATAAGCACCTCTGTTTCTAGCATTCATCACTCGGTCCTTGGATTCAGATGTGATGACAGTATGGCAGCGTGGGGCTGAGGGAGGAAGGGGAGTTAAAATGCTAATTGTCAAAGTCCCAGTTTTGCTGCTCACCTGGAATTGCTGCCAGGTGCAGCTGTATGAAAAACGTGGTACTAATATTGATGTTTTGTCTGAATCTCTCAATATATTTAGACCAGGCTTTCTCAAGCTCTGGTTGTTGACATTTGGGGCTGGATAATTCTCTGTTGGGGGTGTGTGGCTGTCCTGTGCATTAAGCGGTGTTTGTTTAGCAGCATCCCTAGTCTCTACCCACTAGATGCCAGTAGCACCCTTCCCCGAGTGATGGCAGTGTCTCCAGACTTTGCCAGATGTCCTCTGGAAGCAAAATTACCCCCAGTTGAGAACCCATAACCAGAGTAGGTCTTAAGATCGCTTGACGGAGTCAAAAGATTCTCAGGCATCTGCATGAGAGGACTGTTCTATTTTCAGTCAAGTGTGGAGAATCTTCCTGCCTTCCTCCTGAGTTAAACACAAAGTCACACAGCTCTCATTGGTCTGTGCTGATAAACTTTACATAGACGAGATTTACAGAAAAGCTTTACCCAGGTTGACTATCTTCAGCATATTTTCCTTTTCTAGAAATAACATGAGTAGGGGATCAGAAGGCCTGAGAAAGTATGTAGGGCGTAGATGCTTATTTGAATCACTTATATGTCTACACTTTCTATTGTTTTTTTTCCAATTCTTTTTTTTGTTTTTTTGGAGGAAGATTAGCCCTGAGCTAACTACTGCCAGTCCTCCTCTTTTTGCTGAGGAAGCCTGGCCCTGAGCTAATGTCGTGCCCATCTTCCTCTACTTTATATGTGGGATGCCTACCACAGCATGGTGTGCCAAGCAGTGCCATGTCCGCACCCGGGATCCGAACCGGCGAACCCTGGGCCGCCGAGAAGCGGAACATGCCAACTTAACCACTGTGCCACCAGGCCGGCCCTTCACCTTCTATTGTTTTTACTGTTACTTCTTAGTACACACGTTTGATTCATTTTTAATAATGACAATTTTTTGTCCTTTTCCATAGATAAAATTAAATAATAAGAAACTTGTACTTTATTTAGTCTATAGTGTCAGAAAGCGAAAGCAACCTATAATCACAACTTCCTGGCATTAAAATAGTTAATCGGTTAAATCATTTATTCCTTTGTAATGAGAAATTTTCAAAGTATGTCTCAGCTTTCAGTTTGTACTGATTTCAGGATCTTGAGTTTAATAACGTTGGTCCAGACTGCAGAAAGGAAAAATGAAAGCATTGAATGTAAAAGCTCGTTTAGTGGATCACTAAGTCCAAATGCATGTTCTAATTCTGTAAGTTTGATCTGGACATCATCAGCCTTTTATCTCTGAATTGATATGCAGTGGGCTGTAAGTAATGTGACTCTAGTGTAAGTACTGTCTCTGACCTCTGCTTAGTTTACGTATATATGAAAGATGTTTCAGAAATTACTGAAAAAAAACAAAATGGGAACATATAGTGTTAACATAAAGAGAGAGAGGATAACTTTGTCTCCATGAGTTTTGGGTTGAATGTGAACATTATTTTAAAGTATAAAACAATTAATGTTATAAATATATGATTACACTAATATTCCTATGAAGTCTAAGTGATAATTTTTTTTATCTCACTAGTAATTGCAAAAATACTTGAAATTCCAAACATATGTACTGTCTACTTAAGTGGTTCTACTTTCATTGTATTAGGCAGGTAATCATGTTACCCAGAAGCCATCAGACTGAGGGATTTCACATCCTTTACCAGCTGATGCTCAAGCAGGCAGGGCGGAGGTACTGTCTGCCCGTCTCTTACCTCTCCTTTGATTTATGTTTTAATTTTTGAAATGTACTCTTTAGGGGGAAAGTGGCTGCAAATATAGCATGCTGTCTGTGTCCGCAATATCTTTCTGTTTTCTAAGAAGAGGACCTCGCACAGCTACTTGTCAGTGGAGAGATGAAGTGGGTGCTGGGCAACCCAGTGACAGATGGGGAGCATTCCCGGGGAACTGGGGGGCTGTGAGTCAGGGGCTTAAATGGTGAGTTTTCAGACAGTGGAGCAGAGTTCTGCTGCATGCATTGACAGGAAGTTCAAAGAAGGCATAGCAAACCTCAAGTCCATCCAGGCACTTTATGCCTGACGTTGAACAGGAAGCCTGGTAGCCCTTTAGTCATTGGAGAACAGCCAGCAAACCAGAGGTTTCTGTTTTTCCAAGTGAACACTTCTTGGGTTCATAAATCAGAGAACTCCCAAGAGAATTCAAGTCGCATATCTACTTTCTCAGGTTGATTCTTTGTACGGTGGCTCCTAACGTAAGACTAACCTATTTTTATGAATGTTCCATGGCGTAAAATACAGCTAGGCATTTCCCCTCCTCTCCCTGGGACATTCTCACCACCCTCGTCCTCCACCCTTCAACTCCCTTAACCTACTTGCCTCTTACTCTTTGCTGCCTACCTGGACAAAAAAATCTACTCATCTTTCAAGGCTTAGCTCAAATGTCACCTCCTCTGGGAAGCCTTCCCCAAGGCTCGGGCAGAATTCATTCTTTCCTCTCTGTAATACCATAGCACCTTATTTGGGCTATTAATATAACAGCACATTGTGCTGGGCTAATTATATGTGCGGCTGTCTTCTAGAGAGATTCTGAACTCACTGCGGGGAGAGATGCTATCTTTCTGTCTCTGTAGCCCCAGGGCTAGGGCGCACTGATGGAAATTCACTAACTGCCCTGGTCCATGTGTGTCGTCAAGGACACACGTCCAAAGCCACACAATTACAAAGAATGAGTCCTGTTTACGTTTTAGAAACGGATTATCCTTTGCTTGTGGTCACGGAAGTCAGTTTATTGGTTATTTTCTATTGTAACTTATTTAAAGCTTCATTTATACCAAAGTGTTTCTATTTTCTAGCAGAAGAAGAGATGTGTCCAGCATGAACTGGTATTTTGAATAAACTGGAATTAAGAAGACAGATTCTAGTTGAGGTTTCTGGTCTTCCTGTTCCCACTTTTCTTCAGAGACAAACGTGGGCCTCTTAGATTGCTTTCTGCTGAGATAAATTTCATGTTATTTTGAAGAATTTTTAACCCTCAGAATTATGGATTTCATCTGAGAGGAAGCATGTTTTGTATTTGTTTATGTCAATGTTTCAAAATGTGGAGACCAAAAATCCCAGAGGTATCTGTTAAAAGTTTATGTGGCCTTTTGGTGAGAGAAATTGGGTCTTTTTTTCAGGCACAATTGAGGAAGGAAAATTTTTTGTTTAGTTTCTAGTGGTTTGTTTTTAGGCATTTTCCACAAAAAGATGAGCAAGACCCTTCAAAACCACCAACTTGCTTATTTAAGGGGAAAAAAAAAAGCCCTCCTAGGTCCAAAAATAACATTAAATTAAAATGATTGTTTCCAATACTTTCAAAAATTGTGGTTTTATTTCCTTGTATGAGTCACTTCTGCATCCAACACGTGATTGGCCTGCATCGTGATGGAGCGTATCTGCTCCATATTTTAGTGGGTCCCGTTGTTTATCAGAGAATCAGATCAGGAGAGGAATTTAGCCTACTCTCCATTCTAGGGATGGATCCTGGATTGGAGACGTTAAGTGACTTACTCAAAAGGAAGCTAAAAAGAGAACCTCGTGCTGGAGACACCCTGGTGCTCTCAGCTCTGCATCTTGCTGCTTTTACTTTTCTTTGTTCGTGTCTGACAAGGGTGTGCGGATCCTGGAATAAGACCACCTTTGTGTGTGGATCCAGCAGGGCCTGCCGCCATGCACAGCCGTGTAACCTTGGGGAAATTGCTTACTGAGCTGCTGTAAACCACAGTTCTAGCATGTATAAATGGGGAAAAATAATAGTAGCTACCTCCTGGAGTGGTTGTAAGGAATAACTGAGTTCATACAGGAAAGACACTGAAGATGCTCCGTATATATTTTGAATTGATTTCTTTGAATAAACTGCTGAGTGTGTTTAATAGTATTCAAAAAAGAGATGTTCCTGCTGCAGAAGCAGTGATTTTTTTCCCTAAATCAATTATTTTTTAAATAAAAGTAATCCAGACGTTGTGTAACATACGAAAACAGGGGTGATGGGGTTACCTTCCAGAAGAGTGACTGGAACAGGAAGGAGAGAGCCTTCTGGAAGGCTGCCAGTGCCCCTTATCTTGATCTGATTGCTGGTGACATAAGGGTGTTTGTTTAATAAAAATTCATCAGCTGTCGATTTTTTATTGGCACATATTACTGTGTGTATGTTATGCTTTATTAAAAAGTCAAAATATCAGATATATTTAAAGTAAAAAGTGGATGTCCCCACGTTATTCACCCCCTCCATATTCTACAAATCAGGGTAAGCTGTCATAGGTAGGGGCGCTTCCTTCCATCTTTTCCGCTTACATGTGTAAATGTAAGAACTACCTGAGCAGGTCATTTATTTTTATTATATGTTTTTAATCCAGAATGGATCATCAGTTGTCTTAATACTTGGGTTTGACCCGCTGTGGCTTGCGTACTTCCCCACATGGTACCTACAGCTTTGGGTACTTCTACTGAGCAGTCCTGGTATTAGTGGGTAAGATTTAGGCTCTCACCACCTCGGCTCAGGTTCGTGTCCCCGCCAGGAAACCACACCACTGTCTGTCGGTTGTTACACTGTGGCGTCTGCATGTTGCTGTGATGCTGAAAGCTCTGCCACCGAGATTTCAAATACCAGCAGGGTCACCCATGGTGGACAGGCTTCAGCCGAGCTTCCAGACTAAGACAGACTAGGAAGAAGGGTCTGGCCACTTCTCAGAAAATTAGCCTTGAAAACTCTGACCATGGCAGCCGAGCCTCGTCTGAGCGCAGGGGTCTGCTCTGGCACAGGGCTGCAAGGAGTCGGAATGGACACGATGGCACCAGCAACAACAAACTTCTATTGACTGTAGGCATGTATTTTGTAATTTATCTGTTCTCTTGGTACATATTTAGGTTGCTTCGAGATTTTTGCTATTACAGAGTGTTGTGATGATGATTTTTGTCTATCTTTTTGTACATCTGCCAAAAAATCCTGTAGATAAACCTCTAGATGTAGGATTAATAGATGAAAGAGTTATGTGTGTACTTCATAGATGGTGCCAAAATCCTTTTCTGAAAGGTTATTACACCTTGCATCTCTATAATGATGCTTGTATCTTTCTCATAAAAGCCAAAGGCAAAATTTTCTGCTTAATTGAACATGAAATTTTTTATGCTCTGGTTAATAAGGTTTATAGTAGTTAGTTCCTTGAGACTCATGCATCAATTGGAATAGTTCGCTGACAAGAGCAAATAATTGTTGACCACATACATAAAATCTGTTACATATAGTCAATCTCTCATTTAAGAATTGTTACTGCTCAGTTAAATGAACGATTATTATATATATTCATAGTTCTTTAACTGTTAGGAAGAAAAAAATCAGTACATACCATATTCATGGCATTTTTTCACTTAGCACTAAATAATATTTGTCAAAATTATTAGGACAAAGAGCTTTACCTCTGCTGTTGTTGATGGGGATTTATGAGGAATTATGTATTATTATTCTGTTAAGAACCAAGTGTGTGCCAGGCACAGTTGTAGGCACCTTAAACATACATATACTATAGCTTTTTAACATATAGATGAAAGGTGTGGACGTTGTCTTATTATCAATGAGATTCCTCCATTCTGAATGTATGTTGATAAATGTTACTTTATATCAAAATAGCAATTGTGTCTTATCGACGTACTAATTTGTAAATCTGTAAAGTGTTAGAATCTGTTTAATATGAAAAAGTTACATCAAAATACAGAAAATTGCTGCCCAAGTCTCGGCTAAGGTCATGTGATACATAAAGTTTAAAATGAAGTGTATTATTCAGTTGGCTTTATTGTTAGAGTCTTATATATAGAAAATTCTGTCTCCAGAATATTCAGTTCTTATAGCTTCTGGTTAATTAAGATTCTGGTTAACCTTTAATGGTTATCTGGTGCCATAAAAGAGTAATCCCAACTTAAAATGGCTAACTTATTCCTCCAGCATTGGATAAATATGGCTATCAATTTTGGTGGGGTTTTTTTTTCCTGCAGAATTTCCTGTTATTCTAAGAGATTCAATAGGACTTATGCACATAAAACTGAAAATTATATTACTGTGGGGAAACTGCTTTGTGCCTTTGAGAAGGAACTCTCCTGCTAACTTAAGTACTGTATGTGTGTAGAATAGCTAACATATTCCTCCCAAGAAATTTCATGTATGCAGTTAAAACACTCTTAAATTGATTAAGGATTTGTTATATATTTCCAGAAGCACTCAAGAGTACTTTTATGGTTATAAGAGTAGAGTGCATTAGAATGCCAGAAACCAGTGAATACGCTAGAGGCCCTCAAAATCGTGCCCAGCATTCCTGACTGTACCATATAAACATGCGGGGCCGCCTGGACAAACAGAACGGCTCCCCTCCCCCCGATGGAGGTAAGCCTATGACGATAACACTTCAGCTGACTTGAATATTAATTAACGTTTTCTGTTAAAAGTAATTTTTACTACTTAGCAAGTGGAACGGAGAAGTAATAAATATGACTGATATTTATTTCAGAAGTAAAGTATTGTTTTACTTCAGATTTGACCAGTTACCTTTATACTTTTTGGGGGAAGTATATTATTATACAGCTACCACAGTTTTTTTGCCTATTAATCAGGGAACCTAAAAAGCGTTTTGTTAACGATGAATCGAAACTCTCACTGCTCTGAGGGAATTAAGTTTCAAGCAATATGCTCCTTTTATAGGGTGAGAAACTGAAGGATGGAGAAATTACAAGGTTTTCCCAAAGCCGTATGTTGAGTCCTGGCAGACATGAAAATCTAGGATTCTGTTTGTCTGCTCTAATCTAAAACTTCGTGAAATTAAAGTTGTGTATCTCCTGACGTGTGCCCTAGGAGCGTTTCCTTATTTATTTACTCATTCATTTATTCATACATTATAAAGGAATCAGTGTTTTTGTAAGATACAGTTGATGTAGGGACTTTGAATAATATTTTGAATTTATATATCTTAGATATTTTCTCTAAAGAAACTCATTGTAGTTTTTTCATGGCCATGGAAAAGTAAAGGCATTAAAAAACAAGTTGGCTTATCCAGGTGTGCGCCAGAGCAGAGTTTGAAGATTCTTCAGGAGCGAATGTTGTTTGTTGAAGTGCTGGAACAAGAAGTAGGCTGAAGTCCTAGATAGGCCTGGAGCCTCGATGGTGACTGGGAGAAACTGCTGTCCTCCGGAGTTTGGAAAGGATGGCCGTGCACATCGCTACAGCCGGGTCTCCTTATATTGGGTTTAATCAAGAGGGCGCAAATTATTCTGCTTCTCTGTTGTCTCACTGAGTTTGGAGTCTCACATTTGTAATTCATATTTCCTGTGATCTTTTTCTTACTAATTTCACCAGTATTAAACTTTCTTCACCGTCCTCCTTTTTTCCTCCAAGCTTTAAGAGTCATATGTGAAGCAAATGGTATTTCTCTTGGTGAGAACGCACTTCTCCTTGATTGAACAGCTGGTGCCACAAGTAACTTCAGATGAGGAAAGTGTCTAGCACCTTGCCCGAGCTCACCACCCTGTAACAGAGCAACCAAAGAACGTAGGGATACCGTCTACTCTCAACCTCTTCTGCAGAGTTCAGGGAACAATTTTTTGATGGTTTGTTTGTTTTCTTGTTCTTTTCTTGCAGCGCTGAGACTTAGGACTCCGACTTGGCTCTGGCGTTATGGCTCCCCAGCTCTTCCCTTGGAAGAGTTCTTTCCCAGGGGGCCCCTCAGGCCCCAGAGCCTTGGAGCAGGGCAGCCAAACCCATAGATGCTACAGGCAAGGCAGGCACAGCCAAGTCCTGGGCGAACAGAACCTTCCTGTAGCTTGAACATTTGTTTCTTTTTCTTCTTTAGTTTTCCTAAAGAATAATTCAGCGTTAAATAAACGAGCAAACAAACAGAACCTTAGGGTCTTTCCCAAAGGAGCATTCTTACTGCTTTGAAATTCATTGTCAGTAATTTCCATTTCAGCTAATTGGTTTCTTATACATTTCTGTCTGGGTGTAAATGTCGTATTTGGTATACGTTAATGCTGATCTGTATTAATTTAATGTCAGCTTATAATTGAATGATTTAATAATAATGATGCCCCATGACCTAGTTCATATCTGCCTTCCATTTAATGCATTTTCTAGGCAATTATGCTTTTTTGGCTGACTGAATTCCCCCATAATCCCTGTTGGGAAACAAAGACTTTTTTATTAAAGATGTAGTCTTATTAAATAGGGGTACTTAACTTGAGGGAAAAAGGAGTTAGGGGTGACATGAATGATAGCACTCTCTTAATACCTAACAGCCTGCTACATTTGAAAGCAGGATCCCCTTTATGCTTTGTGGTGGGCAGACCAGAGTGGAAGTTCTGAAAGGTAGATTTTCAAACTAGTATGTGAGAAGAATTGAAAGAAGCAAAGAGGAGTCAGAGGTGCTTCTCTTTACTGGAGCTAGGAAGCTTCGAGTATTACATCTACAGACTCATATTCTCAGTCTGTAAATAAATCCCACTTATTCCCATGCTCCTCATGATCTCAGGACCAAGAAATAAGATTTTGGATTCTATTTGTAATCTTTCTCTCTCTCTCTCTCTCTCTCCTTCTAAGTTTGCCCTAAGGTCGGAACATACAGCAGGGAAGCACAACCTGGAATTGAACCACAACACCAAGTTCATTTGAGACATTATTTTTTGAGTTGTTACAACTTCAGTCCTTAGAAAGTTCTTTGGATTTTTAGAAGCTATAATGGCAGTTTTTTTAATAAATGTGACTCCTACTTTGAATGCAGTTGTAAAGTCAGTGGGATGCTTTTATACTCTGATGCTACAGGGAAATTTATTGAGAGGAAAGAAGGTATTCAAACTTTCCAAGATGCTTCAGTTAAAAATCTGGACAAAGAAAATTCCCCAAAGGTGCCCCAAGTTTTAGGAGAGCAAATAGCATCGTGCAGTCACGTGTTACTTAACAACAGGGACATGTTCTGAGAAATGCGTTGTTGGGTGATTTCGTCACTGTGAGAACATCACAGTGTCCTTACACAAGCCTAGATGGCACAGCCTACTACACACCCAGGCTCTATGGTACCAATCTTATGGGACCACCATCCTATATGCAGTCTGGCACTGACGAAAACATCGTTATGTGGAACATGATTGTAGTTAATAAATCCTTAATACTCAGTATAGATACAATTCAAGCAAGTAGCTTGACTTTAGGTAAGTCAGATTTACTGCTATATTTTCTCTCTCTCATGTTTACTTTGTTATATATTGGACCTGCCCCCCCCCAAAATAAAAATTATGACTTTCAAGTGTCATACCTTGATTCCTGAGAAATTGGTACTATGGAAAATTGAGAAGAAAAGATGTATTTGTATTGTTATTGTTATCGTGAATTTCATTTATGAAGATGGATACTTGTTGAGTTTTATCTTCTACTTCACAATTTTTATTTATTTATTTTTTTGCTGAGGAAGATTTGCCCTCACCTAACATCCATTGCCAATCATCCTCCTCTATTTTTTTGTATGTGGGACACCGCCACAGCATGGCTGGTGAGTGGAGCAGGTCCATTCCCAGGATCTGAACCTGCAAACCCAGGCTGCCAAAGCAGAGCATGCAGAACTTTAACCATTTGGCCACAGGGCTGAGCCCCACACAGTATTTCTTTAGCAGAATCTAATTCGTTGTTAAATTAATTCATTCATTTCTTTTTGCAATTTCAGTGCATATATTTAAAAAATATATTTTTTATGGTTCTTTCCAAAATTGGTGTATTTAATTTTCATAATGTGTGGTTCCTTCAGTTTTGTTTCCATTCCTTCAGTCTCTTTAATTATTTTAAGCATACTTATTATATGGTAGTTTTCAGATTGTCGTATAATCTTGAATTTTTAGATTCCAATTCTCCTGTTCTTGCATCTGCTGTCTCTACAGTGTTTTGTTTCCTTGTGTAGCTTATCGTTTTTGATGACTTTCTCTCTCAGAATCTTCAGTGCCTTGTTGAACAGTTTTGCTTTAGCTTCCCCCGGAGTCTAGGGATTTCAAGCCCCTAGATGAGTCTTGGTTTTAATTTTCTGGCCTGGGATTTCCGTGCCACACATGCAGTAACAATTGAGAATTTACATTTGTGCAAGGCTGAGGTTTTGATTTATCTCAAGTAAGTATTTTCTTTTATTCTCTTTCCAGAGGCTCCCTCATATGACAAACTTCATTGCTGAGTCTGATGGTGGGCTGAGTTTTTCTAGCCCTCCTTCCAAAAAAGGGGCAAGCTTCTGAGACTCGCTCCATTATACATTGCCTCTGGGTGTTGTTTCCTGCCCATACGTGAAGGTAATGACCACAAAAACAGTAACACAGAAACACAAACATATCTTTTCCTCTGAATTGTTCCATATCACCATTTTCTCAAGAATCCAGGTGTGCCACCTGAAAGTCGTATTTACCTTATCAGTCATATTCATATATGTTCCACGTCCTGTTGATGTGTCTTCATGTTACCCTCCCGTCCTCTGCTTCCCCAGGCTCCTTTCAGCCACCAGGACAGTCCAGGATCTCTTGACATCTTACCTACTTTGTTGCAACAGTCTTCAAGTTGCCACTAAACTCCAGTTACCGTTCTCCTTGTTTTTCAGAAATCTGAAGTAGATATGTTGTTCCAATGATATCACAGATGCCATCCTTTATTTGCATTTTAAGGCTATCAAAATATAATCATAACCAGTTGTATTTACTTGCTAGTATTTAGCACTTTGCTTTAGCCGATTCAGAACTCCTTAGTGTCTCTTTAACACTGAGTGCTCATTGCTCGCTCATGTTTTCTTTTCCAGAAACATATTCCCTTCTCTCTCATGTCCCCTTCTATAACTTTGTCATCTGCAGCATCAGTCTGTTAACACTAAAGAAACCACACAACGTCGATGTCTTGTAGAATGGCAAACTAGGCCAGCTGCGAACGACTTAAGATAGTGTTTGTTTGTATAAACTGATGTGAGTTTAGAGGATTGGTAAAAGACTTCTGAGTTTGGCTTCTGTCTAAATATAGACAGTTAATGCAGCTCCTGGAAATCACTGATTTCTACAAGATTCTTAGTTGAGAAGAATTAAAAGTCACTGCATTTCCACAAGAAATTGCATAGATACTACTCCACTGTAAAAAGAGTTAAAATGTTTTAATTCAGTAAATGAAGAGCAAAATATAAAAGCAGAGACTTTCTTTCACTTTGTCGGTAGTAATCAAGTGGCTTATATTTTTGAAATATGTGATTTCATTTAAGCCTAACAAAATATATCACAAATATTATTGTCCATACTTTATGGATGGAGAGAATGCTATTTAGAGGGATTAACTATCCCAAGGCCATACAGTTATCCGGTGATAAAGGAAAGACTCACATTTAGACCTGTTTGATTCCAAAAGTCTTTACTCTGGAATTACTGAATTAGTGTTCCCTCCAGCAAAACTATCCTTTAGACCGCTAGGGTTTCCAGAGGTGAACACTGAACTTAGGTGATCTACTCTTAAATTCTTTCAGAGTGCAGCAGATTTTCCCCCAGTGGGGCATAAAGTCCTCAGATATGTGTTAAGTAATATATTTTCTCATCAAAAAAGGGTCCTAAGTATAGAAGAGGTTTATGGCTGAGAGAAAAAGCAGACTGTTTGTAAGAAAGGGCTCCAGCCATTCTCTTCTTGAAGGCTGTAGGAGAGCCAGCTGGACGGATCCACGCAGTGTGGACAAAGGCTCATCAGAGTAATGGGGAAGCACATGTTGGCGGGAGCCAGAGGGCTGCGCGTGAGAGGGGAAGCTGGTGTGCAGAGTCAGCCTGAGGATCTGTGGGCGCAACCGAAGTTGCTCAAGCTCCGAGTTCTTTTGGCTGTTTCTCTGGGACCATCCGCTTGTAACTGTGTCTGTGTTTTCCAGGATAACTAACCAACCATCAACAATTAGCAGACGCAAACAAAATGAAAACCTGGCCGTCCTTGTCCAAAATCCAGTGATCATAATGATAATTCCAGGAAGATTACTGCCATCAAATGAACTCACCACTAATGAGCCAAGTGATTATCATGAAATTGAGCTTGTCACCATGTTCTAGCATGGGAAATTAGCCTCATTCTTATTAAACATTTTGTGTTAAATGGACCATTTTGCAAAGTCCACGCTCTATCTTAGTAAACAGTTCAAAAAGAGCCCAGCATCTAGTTTGTAGCGTGACTCCATGTATGGAGCTTGAAGTCAGGCAGCGTGCTCATGACTGCTTGCCCAGATATGTTTCTTGGACACCTTTGTTGTTTTCCTTTGGTACAAGTGGGAAGAGCATCACATGCGTGGTCGGAGAAGGCCCCTCTCCCCCTCTGAACAGTAGGCCGTAGAATTGGAGCTCACTATTCTTTGTGCTGTTGGCTTCCCTCGCTGGCATGCTGCCTGAGCAGTTGGAAGCAACCAGGGCCTAACCCAGCTTCACAGACCCATTAATGAAATTTGGAGGGCAGCGTGGGTAACGTGGTACATGGGACACGAAAGCAGTGCCCTTCTTGACGCCTGATCCCAGCTAGAATTTCTCAATCATGTCATGAGAATGTAAGTCATTAGACTTCCTATACAATTGCAGTTTTATATTAGGCAATATGTTTAGTAAAGCAGAGAATTTAATTGAAGACTGTGAGGCTAGCGCGTGAATCCCAGGAAGAATTGAACAACCAAGCAGCAGGAAGGGCATAGAAACCGTGGGGCTTCTGGAGTAACCAGGTCCAGGGTTTACGTTCTGCCAGGACTTTCTTGCTGTCCTCGCTTCTGCTCGTCTTTCTGGGTCAGCTCCCTTCTGTCTCTCCCTAGCTGACCAGCTTTTTCTGCCTGGCTGTGAAGAGCTCCCAAGGTTTATATCCTAGATGGTTTGCCACCAGAAGAGGCTCAGCCTGGTGGTTTCACAGGCCCACATCGTAAGCCATGGGAAGGGATTGCGCTGAGTCATTCAGTGGAAGGGATTTGGTGTAACTGGAAAAGACTGGGGAATCTAAGAGGTTGTAAGCTGAATGTGGATCAGCGTAAGATGTATCTTGTATGTGTATAATATACCCCCATACAAGCAAACCTCAATTTTGTACACGGTATGTTTCTGAAAATATACTTGCCGTTTGAAAATCCGGAAGTCAAATGATAGATAGATGAGCTGTCTGAATGAAAAGTCTATAATGCAAGGCCGCTTCCCTTGTCCAAGGAAATTCTGCATGTGTATGTAGATTCTTCGAAGCCTCCACTTGGGTTAAAAGAGGTTCTGGGCTGGACTATCCAGCACCTCCCTCCCTACCCGGGGTCTGAGCCGGAACACAGGTTTGGCCGCCTGTAATCTTTGCATCTTTCCCTCACTGTGTACTGGACCTTTGGAACACGGGCAGGGGAAGGCAGTCTCTTTCCCTCTCCATTTTTCTTTGCACTGTGGCAGGAGGCAGGCGTGGCCTCTGCTGTGTGCGCCCCCTCTCAGGTGACTCCTGGTGCCATGCCTAGCCCTTGGCGGCAGGGCACTGTGACAGTAATGAGAGGTGAGGGAATGGGGGGACAGTGGAACAGGGACTAGGGGAGAAGGAAGGTGGAGCGCTACCTCAGGACTCCTACTGGTGACAGACGGTGGCCCCAGGGAGCAAAAGCACCTGACTGCCAGTTCCTCTTTGTGCGATGTTTTGGCAGAGGGGTGCTCTGCTAGGCACTGCACAGCTTCAAGTAGGACGGATTAAGGAATTTCTGGTTTATCCTAAGGATAGGATCAAGCTCTGAATTGTTTTAAGAGGCTACAATCAGATCTTTATTTTAACCATTTTAAACCCTCAGGAGGCAGGTGACAAGGATGGCTTGAAGCTCTGTCGTGGCATTGAGGAGAGAAACGTCGAGAGAGTTGAGGGAGCTCTGTGACCTGCTGATAGGACTGGTAGTTTATTGAATGTGGAGAGGAGTGGGCTCGGAGCCAGTGACAGAGCCCCGGTGTCTGGCTTGAAAGACCGGTGGAAGGCTGTGCCACTGGTGTGCGTAATCCAGAGGTGCAGCTTCTGTCCTCATCCCCTGCCAGCCCTGGCCCCGAGAGCCCCTCGTGTTCATCATTTCAGCCGGAGTAGAGCATGCTCGGACAAGCTGGTTGTTCCTGAAGGTTTGATTAGAAAGACAGAGCACTAGGGCTGCATCCACACACTCGACAGACTCCTATAACTCCTTCAACATCTTCTCTTTCTTTAAGGCACGGGGTCCTTCACTGCCTCTGCCACCTGGACCAGGCCTCCTTCCATTTCTGAGAATTGTTTTAAAACTTGATAGATGAAACTTCTTATGTATTTAAATTAGAAGAATTGTTGATTTTTTTAATTCTAATTTTCTAAGACACGAGTTTATAGCTTACTTCTAGAGCAGAGCTAAAGAAAAGGATATGATCAATTTTCTATGTATAGAAACCCTCACTGGAGGAGAAATCACCTAACATGGAATGGGTGGGGTTGCTACTATTCCTGTTTTAAATTCACCTTTTCTGGGGGAATGGCCTTGAAATAGAGCTGGGAACTGGATTATTGCCTCATAAAACAGCATGAGGTTACTGTTATTCCTTAATTTTATATCTTTATTATGAGGTAATACTTCTCTTGCTTGATTTGAAGAGTGTTCTTGTCTTTTTCTCATATATTTGTGAAAACTAAATGTTAAAGGATTTAGCATAACAACCATTGCTAAATTATGATGTAAAATAATACTGTGTCTGCCTAGATAGTTTTACTTGGTTCAATAATATAAAATCACTGGGCTCATAATATTTTAGTACCTTAGTGTGTTTGGCAAAGAAAGCAATTCATGTTACCGTAAAAAAGTTAAACTAAGTAACAATTAATCTCAATTTTAAGGAAACATAAAGCAAAGTATTATGTTGTAACATGGAACATTGATGCAAATAACTCCCCAACTGGAATGTTGAATAGATTCTGAACTGGTGCTGAACCAGAAAAGGCTGGTTTTTGCTTAATTCTCTTATGCTCCAACATCTTTCCTGAAATCTTAATTTTTAATTTCACTTAAGTTATCACCAGTGCCCTGAGATGGTGGTGCTTCTAGAAAATGATGACTTCTTGCCTAATGATCAGTATCCTTAATTTCATTCTCACATATACTTTCTGGAAAAATTGCATGTAAACTTTGATCGCGTCTTAATAATCATTTCGCTGTGATGACTGTACATGTGTTGTGGGTTGAATTGTGTCCCCTAAAGGACCTGTTCAAGTTCTGACCCCTTCACCTGTGAATGTGACCTTGTTTGGAGATAAGGTCTTTGCAGGTGTAATCAAGTTAAGATGAGCTTTTACTGGATTAGGGTGGGTCCTGGTCCAATGACTGGTGTGCTTATAAGAACAGAGAACTTTGGGTGCAGAGATACACACAGAAGAAGGCCATGTGAAGGGAATACTTGTGATGATGGAGGCAGAGATTCAGTGATGGATTCAAGCCAAGGGAAGCTGGGACTGTCAGCAAACAGTGCAAACTAGGAAGAGACAAAGGATTCTTTTCTAGAGCCTCCTGAGGGAGCCTGGACCTGCCTGTGTCTTAATATGGGACTTCTTGCTGTCAGAACCGCGAGAGAATAAATTTCTGATGTTCTAAGCCGCCCAGTTTATGGTGCCTTTTTTACGGCAGCCCCAGGAAACTAAAACAGCATGCTGTATTATAAGTAAACAGTAGGTTAAATTGGTCTCAACGATCATATTATTATAAGTATATTTTATTGTTAGGTCAGGCGAGTAGGAAAAGACCAGTGGATTAAGTCTCAGTATTGAATTTTCTGAAAAGTTACCATACTCTGGTTTAGCAAATAATACGTCCCCCAAAGTTTCTACTCTTTCTGTCCTTATACAAAGTGAAAAGTAAGATGAAGTCAGTGATATACCTGAAAAATGTAGGACAAAACAGAATTTTTCTTAAAATAGCCACATATTTGAAACAGAATTTTCAAAAATTAAATTATCTGGCTGTTTCAATATTTCATTCACATCGTCAGATACATTATGCCTGATTTCATCCACCATTTATTGTGTTGTTCATTCAGTCGATATTTATTAAACACCTAACGCTTTCCGGGCACCAAGCTAGGTGCTGGAGAGAACACAAGTAAAGAGCAAAGGTGTCTACCCTTGAAGACACTACTCTGGCTTCGAAATGTGATCTATGTGGAAGAAGCCGCAGGGGCCACGTGGAGAAAGGGTCTGCTTAGAAAATTCGTCTTCGCTGCTGTAGTTTCAGCTGATCTTGTAAAACCATTTTAGCATCATTTGCTATTACTTATCTGTCCTCTTGTATTATAATGGAAAAAAATAAAATTATATTTATTGCACAGACAATAAAATCAGCAATAATAAAGTATGTGAAACCAAAAATATAACTCTTTATCAACTTATTTTTATTTTTCAGTGTTTCCTTTTAATCAATATCCAAATGCATGCTTACTTGTACCTGGGTTAGCATAGCTAAAATTTTGTTCTGATTTTTTTCACAATACAAAATCAATAATTTTTGTGTTTCTATGTCGTTTTTATTACATTATATTAAATTGTTCATTACATTATATTAAATTGATCACAGTTTGTTTAATCAATCCTCTACAAAGCTGAGGCTATTTCTAGTTTTGATTATAATGAATAGCACTGTACTGAATACCTTGTGACTTTTTTGGGAGGAAGTTTACTCCTTAGGAAAGTTAATATTGGGTAAAAGAGTTTAACATATTTATATCTTTTAAAATGCAGTGAGATTGCTTTCTAAAAGTATTAGAAAACTTGACATTATCACTAGCAATTGCATGAAGACACCATTTCACTGTATCCTTTCTGACAATGGGTATTATCAATATTTAAAGTGGTTTGATTATTGAATATATATATATATGGTAATCCAAAATGTATACTTGTTGCTTAAATGGACATATTTTGGCACCTGTGAGAGTGAACACTTTTCCATATATTTGTTTCTTGTTTGCATCTTCTTATATGATTTGTGTTTTCATATTCTTGCTTAATCACTTAACAGGCCCTTAAACTTTTCTTTGTTAATTTCTTCGTTCTCAATATCACATTTGTAATATTTACTGAAGATATTTTCCGTGATCTGTTGTGTCCTTTTACGTTTTGGCTGTTTTTCTCTGTTTAGAAAGGCAGTTTTTGTTTTGTTTTTATTTAGCTGAATCTGTGGTCCCTTCTGTTTGTAATCTGGTACAATGTTTCTACTGTTCATCGTCCCCATTTACCTGTTAGAGTGAAAAGGAACATCGGATTCTCCCCTTCAAGAGAGCACTTGGCTAATGTGTTATCCAGGTAGTGAGGAGAAAATGGCTGTAAAGATGATCGGCCACAGCTCCATCCTGGAGGATGGAGGAAGGGCTCGTGTGGCAGACAGGTCAGCATCAGCTGGACTAGTGGCAGTTACTTACGATGGTGTGCACCATATCCAAGGCAAACCCGAGCAAGCTGGAGTGGTCCTGGACACGAGGGGAGGGAGCAGTGCTCAGGACCAAGGATCAGGAGGTCTGCTAGGGTAGGAGAAGCAAGCAAAGCATCAGCAAGAATTAGGACCAGAGGGAGACCCAGATTTGATGCCAGGAGCCAGTCCAGCGTGTGAGGAGATGAGGGACGGTGGGAGAAGAAAGATGGAGGTGCGAGCTGAGAGACAGAGATGGGCTTTTTCCGGTCACCATTTCTCAGGCCCACACCCCAACCCCAGAAAGTGACATCTTTAAGGCTAGAACTCCCTGCCTGCGTATCTTCCTGAATTCAAATGTATGTACTGCCACACCTTTCAGTATGCTTAATATCTACTCTTCCGGGGCCCATTTCATGTGAGCTTTCAATTATGCTTTTCTTTAAAATGACACTTCTCTGGTGTTGGAGTATTTTTAATCAATAACTTACTGAGACTGTCACATTACACACATGTAAGTTACCGTTTTATGACTTTTAACTCTTAAGATTGAAAAAAACTGTGATCTGTGTCTCTGTTTGTATATGCATAAGACAATTTACAATTCACGTTTTAAATTTCCTTTTTAATTTTTAAAATGTGTTCTAATAAGGAAGGTAACAGTTTTATTGTAGACAATATTACAAAGCAGAAAAGAAAAGAAATTAAAACCTTGTCTACTTGGTTGTTGTAGAGAATATGTGAATAGATATATATAAAATTGAGCGAAACCCTGCATATGCTGAAGGTTCAATAAAGTGATTTGGGAGCATATTGTTTCTGCAGATTGGAATACTTATTTCCCACTTAAATTATATTTTCAGAAATTTTTGATGTCACTAGATATTCCTTAAAATGTGAGTTTAATAATTTATACCTGTATTTATGTCTATGATGAACACCTTTTACATAAATTTTTTTAACCCCTCATGTTCTTTTAATTTAATTTTTTTTTTTTTTTGAGGAAGATTAGCCCTGAGCTAACATCTCCTGCCAATCCTCTTCTTTTTGCTGAGGAAAATTGGCCCTGAGCTAACATCCGTGCCCATCTTCCTCCGCTTTATATGTGGAACACCTAGCACAGCATGGCTTGCCAAGCGGTGCCGTGTCCGCACTTGGCATCTGAACCAGCGAAATCCGGGCCACCAAAGCGGAGGGTGCGAACTTAACCACTGTGCTGCTGGGCTGGCCCTTAGTTTTATTTTTTGAATTAGAATTTGAAGGGCTAGAAATGTATCATTGCTATTTTAAATTGCCTTTCATTTATTGGTGTTTAAACATTGTTTTGTGGTGATGGACCATTTTTCTGTAGGAATGTGTATGCCCCTTTCTGTTGGGTTGTAAGAGCACTTTATATGTGAAGGACATTAGTCCATGTGTTTGATATTTGTGCAGATATTTATTTTTTATATTTTTGTGTATCTTTTAATTTTGTTTATTGTGTGTGTGTGTGTGTGTGTGTGTGTGTGTATTCAAGGGGGGTGTCTGGCTTTTTTCTATTATATTCCATTATTTCTATTATGAAATCCTTGTCTATCTTGGAATTAAAAAAAGGTATGCTATTTTTCTTAGAGCTCTTTCTTTTTCTTTGGTGAGAAAGATTGTCCCTGAGCTAATATCCATTGCCAATCTTCCTTTTTTTGCTTGAGGAAGATTGTCTCTGAGCTAACATCTGTGCCAATCTTCCTCTCTTTTTGCTTGATGAAGATTGCCCCTGAGCTAACATCTGTGGCAGTCTTCCTCCATTTTGCATGTGGGATGCCACCACAGCATGGCTTGATGAGTGGTGTATGTCTGCACCAGGGATCCGAATTCGTGAACCATGGACTGCTGAAGGGGAGCACGCAAACTCAACCTCTATGCCACCAGACTGGCCCCTTCTTAAAGTTTTCTAAACTTCAGTTTGTCTCAGAAGTTTTTAATTATGCCGTGGAGTAAAGATTAACTTTCTTTGACTAGGTAACTGATTGTTTTCCCGTAGTTTATTGACCAGTTGTCCTTTCCATATATGTTGGTAATACCTTCTTTATCCTAATAGTCTTACTTTCATCCTCTTTTTAAAATTGGGCATGTATTTTATAACATTACACCCTTTAGAACTGAGTAATGATCTTCTGGTAATTTGGACAAATTTTCCTGCAATAGAAAGCTATCATATTAACATACACATTGTATTTTCTCAATTTTATGTTCTTTAGAAAGTGAATGGTTAATGCAAACTCTTAATGTTTAATCTGTGAATTGCTTAATTCAGAGCTCTCGCGGCAAAACAGTGTGCTAAGTGTTTGTTACAGACCGTGCCTCAAGGCTGTCCTCAGGCGCTTTAGTTTATGTGAAGGATTCCTGAGCAGCTGCTCACATATCCCAATTTTACCATGATGTGATTTTCCAGATCATTATTTCTATCAGCTACAGGGACAGTATCAATGAATTTTGTTCTTTAAAGATAACGCTTCTATAGATTACTGGTTAGCATGTGAACCGCAGTATGTTGCAGTAATTTCACAAATAAATTAAAAAGATAACTTTTTCACTTTACCCCTGTGTTTCCGTCTTTTTGTTTTAGATAGTCCGTTTTCAACTGGAGGAAGAAGCTGCTTCTACTTGGGAGTGGCAGGAGACGTGAGACAACCACATGGAAGACTCCCAGGATTTAAATGAACAATCAGTAAGTCCTAATCCAATCTCAGGTTTGCTGGAAAAAGTTGTGGTAAGGCTACTCAAACTCATACTGAAAGGAATATATTGTAAGAAGCAAGTTTTTTGTTAAACATATTTTTTAGTTGATTTTCAAATTCTCTTTCAAGACCATAATGCAGACCTTTGGAAATTTATGCTGCTCCTGCTTAACAATATCGAATTTTGAGGTCTCCCTTGATTGACTGTTTGTAAAGCTGGTGGTAGAGAGATGAGGGCTTTGAAATGCTGCTGGGTTCTTTAGACAGTCTCCACGGTTTTACACACCTCCTTGATGAGGTTTTCGTCTGGTGCGCTTAGATGGTACACGTATTGTTGAATGTCAGAAGCCTAAGTATGTTACTAGCATGCTGCTTGTTCATTTCAAGGGTGGCAACCACAGTCCTCAAGGGCTTTCCTTTTGTGCTAACCTCTTTGCAGAGTGAAGAATGCACAAGACTCGTGGCAATCATTCTAAGATTCTGATTTCTCAAAGGGAAAGGATTTAGATGGCCTTTCTGCTAATTTGTTAGTAGTGTCTCCATGATGCTATTTCTTTAGTGTGTGGAACTGGAGTCAGTGGGAGGTCTTGCCCCACACTCCCACATTCCCACCAACTGTGGCCTAAGCTGTTCCCCTACAGACCACTATCGATATCACAAGTAAGGGGACATGTGTACCCACCAGGTGTGTCTTGTGCCGATTGATGCTGTTCTTTATTAGATTGTATGATCATGACTACATCTTAGAGTCTGTTTGTATCAGGCAACCGAGGACCGTGTATTTGTGTATAACAATGTGGTTATGATGAGCTCAACTTTAAAATACAGAGGAATCTTTGTTCTGGTGTATTCAGGCCATTCCAAGTTGATTTAATTTGTTTTCTATTAAGTATTCACTCAAAAGAAGTGATAATCGAGTCTTTAACTTACATACAGACATGACCATTGTCTAATTTCATTGTATATTATAGTACTTTTTAGTTTCATATTGCATCATTACAGGAAAAATGTAACAAAAAATTACAAAGCCATAAAACTATAAAAAATCTGTCAAATGGTAGAGATGTTATTCCTCAAAGATTACCTGACTTTTTTAGAAACGTAGACAAATGGCAGTGGGCAGGCAGGAGCTTCAAAGTAGTTTTTTGGTTTCTTTTAATGCTGGTTATTGAACTTAAATATTCATAGCATGGACTCTGGCAAAATGGATGATAGTCGGCATGACAGTGTGTCACCCATGCCATTGCATGTCTGTGGATCCCAGTGGTGTCAGAGGTCTGTGGGTGTGACCATGTAGGTACCTGAGCAAATGGTGGTGTCAGCTTAGTGACTATCCTTCAAGAGAGGGCTCTGTTGATCTGTACTTTGTTCTAACACTCTGAGGGCTCCTTACAGGTTTGTGTGGGTGCGTGCATGTGTGCGTGCGTGTGTGTGTTTTAGATTGACCAGCTGTTCCTGTTTTCCAGAGGCCCAGGGGTTTCCTGGATATGGAACTTTCAGAGCTAGAGCAAGTGGAATCCCCACAAACCCAGATCGTAGATTCCGTTACTCACCGTAGGGTGTGTGTTTACTCAAGAACGGATTTTCGAATTGTTGTTTTCAGTGCAGTGGAGGTTAAAGAGAATATGTTTTTCTGTTTGACTTTAGAGTGAGGTTATTACCTGGGATGCTTCATATCACGTTTTACAAAGTGAAACCCAGCCCTTGTAAATCTAGTTTCCTCCCATGGATATTTTAGGGTTGTGCAGCTCAGTATTAAAAAAAAAAATTCTTTTGTTTTAAGTTTCCAGTGTTATTAACATGCAGCAAGATTTGAAAACCAACAATCTAGGGTGACCTTCTGGCCTCTCAGCTCAAACCCAGCTGCTGAATTTGTAGTGAGCCTGGAAGAGATTTTGAGCGAAGAAAAGAATCCTCTCCACTCTCCCTTTCTCTTTCTCCTCCCTCGCGTTAGCTCTCTGCCTGAGGGTTGTGATCTGGTCAGAGACAGATGGAAGCTCCTGATCTGTGGGGGGTTGATAGACCGTCGGGAGTGGGTGCTTCTGCTTTAAGCCACAGGAAGCTTGACGTTTGTGTCAAGTTTTAATGGCAATACCTTTGATTTTATAAACATCATAAATCCTTCCTCCTTCTTCAGCATCCTCAGACTTAGAAGAACATACAGGCCAATATGTTCATCTTGTTCATGTGCAAAGGGATGCTTGGGACTATTAAATGTGTTGCCCACGTTGGCATGGCTGGTAAGCGTCAGAGTTGGGACTTCACCCAGGTCTTCTGACTCCAAGTCCAAAGCTCTCTCCATGATAGCATCCACATGCCTTAGTGCTCTCTCCATCATAGCATCCACATGCCTTACTGCTCTCTCCATCATGGCGTCCACATGCCTTACTGCTCTCTCCATCACAGCATGCACATGCCTTACTGCTCTCTACATTGTAGCATCCACATGTCTTACTGCTCTCTCCATCACAGCATCCACATGCCTTACTGCTCTCTGTATCATAGCGTCCACATGCCTTACTGCTCTCTCCATCACAGCGTCCACATGCCTTACTGCTCTCTGCATCATAGCGTCCACATGCCTTACTGCTCTCTCCATCATAGCATCCACATGCCTTACTGCTCTCTTCATCATAGCGTCCACATGCCTTAGTGCTCTCGGGTTTTCTAGTTTTGATATTCATCACTATAATGCATCAACTCCCTTTCCATTGATATGATTTCTTCTTAGTTGAAATCTTGAAATGACTTTAAATCTTGCAGAGTATGTTAACGTCTCAAAAGTTTTTGAAAAGTTAGCGTTTATTGAGATGCAGAACAAATAGGGTGGAATTAAAAGAAAGTTAATAAAATGAAAGAGGATTTACTTAGAACATAGCTATTTTTCTTCAAGAAAAATTCTTTCTCCAGGTATAGATGTACCAGTAGGTGCCATTTATGGCACGTGAACACTCCATCTAGTATTTTCCATAGACTCTCTCCAGTCCTTATCATATCCGTGCGATGTAGTGGTTGTTGTCACCATTTTACAGATAAGGACACTATGGCGTAAACAAAGTCAAACAACTCTTAAATAGCAGAGATTAGAATTGCACCCACGTTTAGGAGCCAGGTTTAGGACCCAGGTCCTAAAACCTGTAATGGATTTTGCATGACACAGTGTTGTCTAGTGGGCAAGGACTGAACTGTGAAATCAGACGTCCCCGACACTTAAATATTTCTCAATCATTGGGAAATTACTTAAACTCTTCCTCTTGTGTAGAGTGGGAGGATAATAAGTTAGATGAAGGGCTTAGCACATGCCTGGCCTAGGGTTAAAGCTCATCAACGTTAGCTGCTGTTACAGTTACCTGACATCTTCAGATGATCTTTAATGAGTATGCCTTCATTCTTGCATCACCAACTACCTGCTGGCGCATCTCCCCTGCCTAGAAGTACTTAGGTCTACAGGCTCAGCAGATGAAAATTGAACTCCTCAGCTCTCCTCTCCTAGTTTTTCTCTGTTTCCTCTCTGTTCCAGTCCTTACCATCTCAGTGGATGGCATCATCAGCTATTGAGTAAGTCAAGTCAGAGAACAGGCCATCATCTTTTCTCAAAGTCCTGTCCATTTTTAGTTTTTAATATCTCTCAAAGCTGTTCTCTTTGCTCCATCTCCTTATTTTGGAGCTTTATTTTATCTCTTGACTGTCTTTTTCTGCTTTAAGTAGCTTCTAGAGTGGTCGTTCTAAAATATGTACCTAGTCGTATCCTCTTCTACTTCACATCCTTCACAGGTCCTTTCACGCCCTCAGGAGGAGGTCTCAAGCGTGTGGTAGAGCACACAGCAGTAATTGCTTGCCTGTGTCACTCATGTCCTATGTCTGGCTTCTTTCGGTTCCCTGAAACTCGTAGGTTCTCTGAGGTTTCTGTGCCCTACTAGTGCTGTAGCCTCTTCCAAGATTGGCCTCTTCCCTTCCTGGGAAACTTGTAAATATTGAAGACTCACTGTGGCTTTCACTCTCTCTGAGCAGGCCTCTCTGATTGCTTCGTTCTTCCCACGCTGTCAGCCACTCTGGGTTATGGGCCTCTACAACGTGTGCCCTATCCTTCGGCATTTACCCCATCCCAGAACGTAGCCCACAGAACTGAAATCTTACCCGTTTCTTTGCCTCTCTGCTACATTAAGAGTACTTGTTCATCTCGCATCCTTGCTTCTTAGCACAATTCTTGCTGACATTCAGTAAAGGTTTTCATCAAGAGCTTTTATATACTGTTAGTAATGTATGTTGATGAATAGCCTGACAGACTTTAGAAAGGCAAAATGTTACCTCAGAATGGCTTACTGGCTCATGAATTTGTGTTTTACTTATATTTTTAAAAATTGCGCGCATGTAACACTAGTTTAACAGCACGTGATCAAACCAAAGTTTGCTCCTTCAACAATTTTTTTTTCATTGTATATGGATTTTATTTTACAGTCTGGCTTAGAAGATCTAGGGAATTTTAAGAGGTAAGCAGTTAAAGTAAGATTTAACTTTAATATTTGACTGAAATGCTATATTAGAACTTCATATTTAGAAGCAGTTTAAGTTATGTCCAATTTTAGCTTATTACAATTTTTCACTAAATGTTGTTCTTGTCAATAGAAGTAAGTATGAACGTAGGTTATACATAGCAGGATCAGAGTCTATACCAGCCAGCCCTGGTGGTCTCGTGGTTAAGCTCTGGTGCTCTTACCGCCACAGCCCAGGTTCGTGTCCTGATCAGGGACCCACAGCAGCCGTCTGTCGGTTGTCCTACTGTAGCAGCTGCCTGTTGTTTTGATGCTGAAAGCTGTGCCACTGGGATTTCAAACACCAGCAGGGTCACCCAGGGTGGACAGGTTTCAGCAGAGCTTCCAGACTAAGACAGACTGGGAAGAAGGACCTGGCCACCCACTTCTGAAAAAATTGACCGTGAAAACCCTGTGAACAGCAGCGGAGCATTGTCTGATAGAGCCCTGGAAGGTCAGAAGATGGTGCAGAAAGACCGGGCAGGGTTCTGATCCGCTGTCCACAGGGTTACTGGGAGTCAGAGTTGACTTGCCATGGCACTCAAGTCAACAATTATCTATACTGATAATCGAAGTTCCTTTGATACTGTGAAATATGTTATATTCCCGGTACTCAAATAAAGGCTGAGCAATATTTATTGTTTTTATAGCTTCTGTAGTATCCTTATATCAAGATGTTTTAAAATCCTATTTAGGTGGTGCTGAATGTTCCCAGAAAGTTTTTCTGGTCTGATCCATTCCTATCAAAGTGAGAGGGAGTCTGGCTTAAATTTATCATCAAGCTAGAAGGTTTGGAAAAAAAATGCTGTTTGTTAATTGTAAGTGTTGTGTGTTATACAATAAAATGGTGATGGCTGCTAAGTAAAATGCCGTAGGTTGAATAAGTTACAGTTTGTGGTAGGATTACATTCCATAATACTAGACCTCAAGGGCCTGAATATTCCTACATGTGTCAACATGTTACTGAATCAGTTGACTTATATCATTGAAGACTTATTTCAGTTAGTGAGGTCTAAATATACATTCATTGGATCCATATTATATATTATATGTTTCAGCAGTATTTTTAGAAGTTCATGTGTATTTGTAGATATTAATAGTATTTGTTTTCTTGCCTCAAACCTCATAATAATATGTATTAAAATTCTAGAGTTAGTTTAGTAAATTAATCTCTTTTCTGTCTATTTTTTTCTCCTTTAGAATACCAAATAACTTCAGATTATTTCTCAGCTCCTTGTTCTTAGAGATTCTATAGTATCGTCTTTGACTATAGCCACTACTAGCCCGTCTTAGAACCTGTGTGGCTGTCTGAGCCATTTGGACAGGTTTCTATCTGTTGAGTGGAATTGAAGGTGCCATCCAACTTAGCATCTAGATGTAGAGCTTCAGAATCATCAGTTCCTGTCAGTGTTTCATCATTCTTCTGGGAAATTATTTTGATTATTTTCTGTTTAAATAAATTTTTCGTTTTTGATAATGTGGCATTATCAAAATCCTGAAACCCTATTATTCCAGCTTTTTTCTTGGGTCCTCTGGATCAGTTTGAGCAGGATATGTACAATGTTATTTTCAAGTCTAACCAAAATCAGATTATTATTTTTGAAGGTACAATCTGTTTGGAAGAACTTGGCATCTAAACTAGTTAAAAGAATCATGTTTACAACATGTATTTTTTACACCATCCTACTGGACGCTATACTTCAGGGTTCAATGGAATGCTGCTTAAAGCCAAACAATTTCAGAACTGTTGTAACTCCAAGTTGCCAATTTACTTTGCAGTTATATAATAGAGTACTAAACTGTGAGATTACAAAGTCGATTCGTTAGATATATTTTACTTTTTATTAGTCATTAAGACTTACTCTTTCATTTTGAACAGTTTTCTAACTCTGATTTCTGTATTTTTGCATGAGTTTAAGGATTCATAAGATTCCATGAATTATCTTCTATGACCTTCTAAAATAATAATTTAATTTATTAAAACTTTCCCACAATTTTTAGAATATACATGTCTATGGAGAAAGGGAGCCTTATATTATACAGAGTATGGATTGTGGTTGCATACTGTTTGCCAAGATCTAGAGAGGAAATGCATATTAGGCTTTTCTTCCGTCAACTGTGATCAGTTGGCACCTGTGAGCAGCTGCCCATGTTGGGAAGGAACCCGAAGCTCCCTCCTGGCTCACTGGAAGAGTAATGTTGTCAATGTAGCGCAGTCTGCCATGTACTTGGTCAGGAGGATGGGGGGCACCAGAGCCTGGTACCTGCTGATCCTGGCCTGGTTGGTCAGCAGCTTTGAGCACTTTGTTTGGTTAGAATAGATGCAAGTAAGAGCTATGGTGCCATTGGGTACCAAAGTCTCTTATCTGAATTTACAACTTATATATGGTGTATCAATTGTCAAATAAGTCTACCTTATGAATTAAAGTGAAAATAACTATTCATAGGAGAAATGTAATCTATTTCTTTCATGCTTTAATAATTTTGAGAAATGGGAAAAATTAATGCAATGTAACTTTTGCTATAAGGTATACTATTAAGGTATACTATTATATACTATAAGCAGATGACCCATCTTCACTGATTGAAAGAGCTTGCATTCATTGATCGACATCATGCTGAGTGCTTTATGTGACCCATCTCGTTAAACCATTCCACAGCTCCGTGCGGCAGGCTCTGCTGTACCCTATCTAAGGAAGGACATTCGGAAGCTGAGCTTAGAGATCTCATTCAAGGTCACGACAGCTAGAAAGCTGTGCTGGTGGAATGTGAGCTCACGTTGTCTTATTCCAGAATCTGTGCTGCTAAACACGCTATCTTACCTGCTTTGATCAACTTAAATGGTTTTCAGACCCTTCTGGAAAAGTTGGTGTTTTAAAGTATGCATTACAACTCAACTTGATCTCAACGTATTTAAACAAAGAGCAGAGGTTTTAAATATCATGGGTCTTGGTGAGAAATGTGAGTTATTCCACTATGATTGCAGGTCAGCTGCACGATCTTCATTACTAAATATTTTGAACAGGCAGTCACAAGATAGCAGAGTGTATGAAAACTGAATGATAATTCAACACATTCAATTAAACAAATATTTAAAGATTTCTCAATCTCTGTCAGGAACTTTGCTAAACTAAGGATTAAAAGTTAAATATAATACGATTCTTATCCTCCCCCAATTTTAGTTTAGTGTAAGATTGTAAGATGTTATGACAAGTTCTAAAGTTATTTTAAAATGAGATTTGGACAGTGGCTGCTAATTTGTTCAGCGAATATTTGTGGAGAACTGCTATATTTGAAGCATGGTTTTAAGAGTTGGAAATACTTCGTGGACAAAATGGACAAATAATATTCTCATGGAGCTTATATTTTAGTGCGGGGAGACAAACAGTAAACAAATAGAGTATGTTAGACAGTAATAAATGCAAGGAGAAAAACCAAATTAAGCAAGGGGCTGGCCTGGTGGTGTAGTGGTTAAGTTTGTGCTCTGCTTCAGTGGCCTGGGGTTCCCAGGTTCAGATCCCGGGCACCAGCCTCACACCACTTGGCAAGCCATGCTGTGGCAGCATCCCTCGTAAAATAGAGGAAGATTGGCACAGGTGTTTGCTCAGTGACCATCTTCCTCAAGCAAAAAGAGGAAGATTTGTAACATGTTAGCTCAGGACCAATCTCCCTCGCACACACACCCCCCCAAATAAAGCAGAAAGCAGGACAGGAAGTTCTGGAAGGAAGTTGGGTAGGTGGGAGAAGCTACAGTTTTTGGAGACTAGTCAGGGACCTCACTGAGAAGATGGCATTTGTGCAAAGATTCAAAGGAGGTGAAGGAACGAGCCCTGTGGGTATTTGGGGAAAGTGGTTTTGGTTAGAGGGAACAGTCACTGTGAAAAATGTGAGGTGGCAGCATGCCTGGTATGTTTGAGGAATAGAAAGGAGGCCAGTGTTGGTGGCAGTGGTGGAGATACGGAAGTCATCAGGATGGGAGTGTGGAGCTGGAGGCACACAGATTGAGGAGGGGTTTTAGGCTATTATAAGAGCTGGAGCTCTTCTCTGAGTGACATGTGAAGGAATTGGAGGGTTTTGAGCCTAGGGATGGCATAATGTGACTTAAGTTTTTAAGAGATCACCCCATCAGCTCTGTTGAAAATAGACTGTATGGTGACAAGAGTAGAACCTGGACTATTCTAAGTTTCCAGATGTGAAATGGACAAGAGAGCAGTGGAGCTGGTGAGAAATGGTTGGATTCGGGATATGCTTTGAAGGGAGAGCCAAGATGACTCGCTGATGGATTGGATGGGGATTGTGAGAGACACAGAGAAGTCAAAGATGACTTCGAGGTCTTTGTCCTGAGCAGTGGAAGGATAGGATTGGCATTTACTGAGATGAGATGACTTAGAAGGAACAGATTGAGAGTGGAGATCAGGAGTTCAGTTTTAGACGTGGTAGCAGAAATATTGCCATGCTTTCACCAATCCTGTTTCATACTCCTCTCTTCTGGTGCATCGAGGACTACACTTCCTAGCCTCCTTATGTTTAGACGGGACCACATAAGCAGTGTTGGTGCATGAAATGCAGGGGGCAGTGATGTGCGTATCATTTCCAGGCTGAGGCAGTGAGAAGCCGTGGAGCGATTCTTTGGTCTCTGCATTCACCCATCATGATGAAAGAGGAGGAGGCTTCAGGGAAAGATGGCGGAGCCCAGAGATTGAGGAAGACTGGATTGCTGAGGCACAGCACAGAGGACAGATTCCCAGGAGAGTATTAAGCCACTGAGTTAATAGAGACACATTACATTTTACCTGATATTACACATATGTGTGGAAATGTTGGAGAGTCCATTAGATATAACTGTTTGGATCTCAGGAGAGAAGACTGGACTTCAAATATAAATTTGGGAGGCTTCAGGGTATCAATAGTATTTAAAGAAATGTTATTCATTGAGATCACCAAGAAAGTAAGTCTAGATAGAGACAAATTAAAAGGACTGAGCTCTGGGGCACCCAGTTTTAGAGGTGACGGAGATGTCAGTTTACTTCAGACAGCTTCTTGGTCCTACTACCATAACACTAGTAATCACTGAGTTATGCCACATGTGTATGTTGCCACACTCAGTGAATTCTCCTTCGATGTGCTTTCTTCCAAATTTTCCAACAATCGCATATTATATGCAGGTTACTGATTGCTGGGTTCACTTCTCTCAAGGGCAAAGGAGCCAGCACATGGCTGAATAGGTAGTGAGACATCATTCACCTCTTGGTGTTTTCCGTCGAAGTAACAAAAAGCCATAAATATTTAGAAGAAAATAGTGAACAAGTATTTATGATTTTCTCATTGCTGTGTTTGGAGATACAACCTAGCAAAGAACTCATCTCCATCAGAGTTTCTCCACTTCAGAGTTATTGACATTTGGCGCCAGATGATTCCTTATGGTGAGGGACTGTCCTGTGCATTGTATGATGTTTAGAAGCGTTTCTGGTATCTACCCACTAGATGTCAGTAGCACTTCCTTCCCTCCCCCATTCTCTCTTTAGTGACAGTCAAAAATGTCCCTAGATTTGGACAGATGTCTTCTGGGGAGAGACAGGAGTCACTGATCTTTATTGTATCTGCTTTCAATGAGTTATTTGTTTATATACTTACTTCCTGAAAAATATTTGAGCAGGTATACCTGAACATTTAATATAATATGCTATATTAATGCTAAATTTTGAGAGAACTGGGATGAAAAGACAAACACATGGTAATACCGAATTTAAGCAAGAAAGCAAAATAGCATTGTCAGGTTAACAGTATAGAATAATAAGGACTATGTTATCATTGGGGAAACTGTTCAAGAAAGGTCAAGAAAGAAATTATAGATAGTCTAATTCATACCTTAACTGGATCTTGAAAGGCAGGGTAAATTTGTATGCACACCAGAGGGTGGGTCCTCACCTGGCCAGTATCAGGAACGAAGACGCAAAAGTGTGAATTCTGTAGCAGTAAGGCATGCCCAGGAACTGTGGATGGATTGGAATTACTGAGTCAGAAGCTTTGTGGGGATGCAGATGCAGAGCGGTGGGAAACCTGGCTGAGAAGTCCTGAGACCAGGCTGAAAGGAGCTTTGACGCCAAGCTTAGGTATTTACATGTTACTCGGTGTCCAGCGTGGTGCTTGTCACTGCCTGAAGGACACAGATGGATAAGATACTGCCCTGTCTTTTTTGACTTTTTATCTTAGACATAATGGAAAGCCACATAATCTTTGAGCAAGAGAGTAATATTTTTAGAATGATGTTTTAGGAAAATTAACCAGATGGTAGGAAGATTAGTGAAGGTGTGAAACTGGGCATGGAAGATGGTTAGGGATCGGGAAGCAGTTTGTGTGTGAGCCTAAAAGGGCCTAACGCAGAGGCAGCAGACTGTTTCTGTGAAAGGTAAGACGGTAAATAATTTTGGGTTTTCTGACCATACGGTTTCTGTGCAGCTGCTCACCTCTGCTGGTGGAGTGTGGGAGCTGCCATAGACAATACATAAATGAATAGGCAGGGCCGTGTTCCGATAAAACTTTATTACATAAACAGGTGGCAGACTGTGGACCATACTTAGCCAACTCTTGGCCTAAACTAATGATGTGACAGTGGAAAGAAAGCATGGAAAGAGTCAATGAAAAGAACTTGAAAAGGAAGTTTGCTGAACTTGGTAACTAGCCAAATAGGGTTAATAGGAGGAAGGGTGAATGGTGGATGTGGAGAAGGAAAAGGCAAGGATTATCCTGGAGTTTCAAGCTTAGGAGTTACAGTAAGAGGGTTCAGGAGCAGGTGTCGGTAACTTAAGGGCAGAGAAAGATGTGTCTGAATTTAGAACTTTTGAGAATGCGTCAAACTAGTAACTGGTGTAGGTCTGTTGTGCCCTGGAGGAGCTGTCTAGGCTGACCACGTACACCAGAACAGTATTTTCCTTGAGGTGCTGCATATAGGAGGATATGATTTCTGGCAAAAGGGCAGAAGGATAAGGCTCAACCTAGGAGAATCCCAGGTTTATGAGGTGGACGGAGAAAGATGGATCAGGAGAGACTGAGATAGTTAAGGAACCAAAAGAAAGATCAGGTTACGACTGTCTTCAGAGCCAGCGACCAAGATAACTTCCAGGGGGAATCGATCATCCCTGCCTGACATTTCAAGGGTCGAGGAGAACGGGGGCTGAGAAAAAGGCTGTTTTATTTCCCTGAATAAAAGGTCATGGTGGCACTTCAGAATCCAGTCCTATTAGAGTTGTGGCGAGAAGAGGCATCTCAGAGATTCAATGCAGAGAAGATGACAAGGAGGTACGAGAAGCTCATGAGTTTAAAGAGAAGTAGAACTGTCATCAAAGGGAGGACCTTTTCCAAACAAGAGGAGGTTGATGACAGGGGGGAAGGATGCACTGGAGAATAGACTCCAGTTGTTCCAGAAGGATAATTAACAGGATTTAGTGGAGGTCAGAATGAAGAAGGTAATGTTGGCATGAGGCAGAGGTAATACCCTTGACTCTGACAGTGTTAGAGAATGCGTGTATCCTTGCATATTCCCAGCTGCTCTCCCTTGATGGCATTCCTTTATGTAGTAACTTAGGAGGGAAGTGCATTTGTTCACACAAGATCAGAAAGTGGGTGGAAGCATGGTAGGATTAAGGGTTTATGTTGTATAAAGAAGATTAGCAATAGCCATTATTTTAAAAAATGGTGGGCGATCTCCTAGAACTCAATACATGGATAATTGAGAGACATTTTCAGTTTTCCTTTAGCAAAGTAGGTCACATTGACTGGAACTTAAGACTGTGTGTTAGCATCGAAAGTTTATTTTTTTGCATTGAAGTCATTAAGAAATGACAAGAGAAAAACTCTTTTGCGGTTAATGAAAATACCTCTCATCTTTGGAAGAAGCTGCTCGCTCTGTTTTCTTTGGACGTCAGAATATCCAACAAAAAGAAGAGCCTATTTATTTAGATGTGGTTGGGTCAAATTTGACAGTTGAGTCAGATGAAAAAGTGCTTGTCTTACAGTACATGAAATTGTGTCATTTCATATCTTCTTGGATTAAAGATTGGTGTCTCTTCTCAGACTTCTTTAGGATACCAATACCCTGGTAAGGGTGAATATAGTAAGAAGTTCATGTGAACTCTCTTGACAGGAGCCAGGGTAGCAAGGTGGAAGAAAGATGGCACAGAGAGCCGAGGAGAGTTATGACAGAAAGGACAGACACTGCCTGCTAGCTTTGCTTAGCTGCCATTGTTTTGCCCGAAGTGCTGTGGCTGCCACATGTGGACAGTGGGTTGTACCTGGATTGTGAGCTCCCGATGCTCGCAGCTAACACTCACGTGGTCCTCGCTGCCTGCTTTATGTATTATTGATCCGTTTAACTCTCACTACGGCTCGATGAGGTGGGCACTGATACTGTCCCCAGTGGATAGGTGGCAGTCGCCCAGCTAGTGGGAGGGGGCAGGACTTTCACTCAGGCAATCTGGCTTCTAAGCCAACAATAACTGCTGGGCGAATCTGCTGGGAAAATGCCCTATTTATTCTTCAGTCCTTCGCTCTGACTCGTGCCTTCGACAAAAATCTTGAGTTTTAATACACGAGAAGAAAAAAAATTCCATCTTTGTCCGTTTTTTTCTTTTTCTTTAATTCTCAGATCTATCACCAGAAATGATGTGAAGACTGATGACTATAGAATAGATAGTATTTGTTTTTCAAGCTGCTGATTATAAAAGGGCTTAGGTGGGCCTTGGAGTCTGTCTTGGTTTTTCTACACCAGGATCTTTAGGAAGATTCAAGGGCACACTCACATCTCTTTCGCGTTAAACGTCTTGCCCACTTTGTCTCCTTTTCCTCTTGCCATGCTTGGTACGGAGGGCTGGGGACTTGCTTCACAGGTGCTCGGGCCCTGGGAGATTACCCTCTGCAAACCCTTCACCTCACAGATGCAGAAGCGGACGCGGAGAGGGCTTAAGTGCGTCATCAGGCTAAGGCCGTCACAGCAGCGCTGTTTTCAAATAAGACTTTTTAATTTGTTTCAACCTCAGCACTGAAATTTGAATACTTTTGTATACAGCTATTTAACATCTGGAAATTAAAATCAACCTCCTGAAAATTGCATTGCACTGTTGCTATCTTTAGAGATTGATGAAATGATTGCATTTGAACTTGTACTAAAATTTTGGGTAGGTCAGGGTCATGTAAGAAACCTCAACAAAGTTCTGAAACACTTAATTTTACATGTTTGTTTTTCTCTTAGTTGTTATTTACTGCTCAATCAACATTAGCAGAAGAAAAATAATTTGGCTGCTAAGTTACTCTCGTATAGGATTTCAAAGGACCTTATTAGAGAGAGATGTAATTTCATCCTCTGGGCCTTTTATATAACAGAGTGCATATTTGGGTTACTTCATTTTGACCCGGAATTAAACAATAGATTAAAGTCATGCACAGGAAGTTAAGATATTTATTCAACAAAGGTTTACAGCTGTGTTACAGTTGTTTTTCACATTGGCTAGGTTGTCTTTATACCTTATAGTTTCACACTCTTACTTTAATTAGCTTTTGTCTGAATAGCTCCTGCCTCAAAGAGTTTTCTGTTGGTTTCACAAATCTTATAAAATGTAGGTATTTGATAACTGCTGCACGTAATCAGTGGTTTTGAAATACATAACTTTGGCAAATTGGTATACATTATATGCTTTTGCATATGGCGTAACTACATATGGTCATAGTTTAGTTATGGTATTAAGTAATGAAACATGTAGAGTAGATGTCACAAGCTGTAACAATGCTTCAAATATTAGTATGAAGGGAAGTAAGCCTGAAGGGCTGTAAGGTCCAAGTAAAAAGCCTTTATGACTTCAGTTCTGAGAGCATCGTCATGAGATGAGAGAGACAATGTCAGGGTACCACTAACCCTAGATGTCTAACCGGGCATGTGTCCTTCATGGACTCTTAAAGGTAGTCACCTCTGGTCACTCACCCCAGGACTGGCTGTTTCCTCTTTCTTCAGTACTCTGATTTGCATAATAACATCCACACTCATTTATGTTTGGAGTGATTGTCTCCATCCTCGCTGTGAGGCTGTGGACTTATTTTTCTTCCATGAAGTACAGTTTTCATTGGCTGGGATCCCAGCTAGACTGATGCTTTTTTCTTGTTTTGTTTATTTGTTTAATATCTTAGATTTTGAAAGTCATTCAGAATTAAAGGACTTGCATATTATCCTAGGAAAATAATTTTTGTTGGAAAACCCTTGTGAAAAATCATGAGAGGTGTTTAAATGTTTTTTAAGTGACTTGTTATCCAGGCTTGGATAAGAAGCCTTTCTGAGCACTCGGCTGCTGTGCATTTATATGATGCCATGATTGTATCTGCTTACTTTTTGGATGATTCAGATACATTCCATTGTGCTTAAATTCCTCTGCAGAATCATTAATGATCATTTCAGCTTATGCACAATTACTTTAGAATGTTAAATGAGCTTGCTAATCTTCAAGGTGGTACATTTTATACTGAATGTTTCTGGTTTAATATTTTAATGCTAGACTAATTTTTTCCCCTTAGTTTATTTTATTGCTTTTTGCACAGTCATTGGAATTGTATGTAGATTATTTTCATTCTTGAGCCCTTAATGTCAAGCTTGAGATTTAAGTGAATTAATTGAAGGCCTTCAGGGTGTTGTTGTTTGTTACACAAACGTGGATTGAATGTTGATCTTGGGATCTTAAGCTGGAAGTTGCTTTACTGTTAGATTCCATCAGATTGAATGTATCAATCTTTATACAAGGAATTGGGGGGAAAAATGTACTCCTAGTGCCAGATTTTCTTGGTTTTTGGGACAAGTAACAAATTTTGGAATTGATAGAAAAGGAAAATTTTTGTGTTGTTAAAATTTTTTTCAGACTTTAAAACAAAACTAAACAATATCCTTTGACATCTGGATGTATGTGAAAAACACCCCAGAAAGTGAAGTATGTCTATTTAAATATTTTTGTCCTTTTTCTAAATGTTGTCCCTTTGGCACAGTCTTCGCGTGTTAAAGCTTGAGGAGACAGCAGAGACCAAGCAGTCCAACTCTATCATTTCATGGATGTGGTTACAGGAAACTGAGGACCAGGGCCATTCAAGAGGTTGTTTCCACAGCCGGGGGTGGCAGAGTCAGGATTCAAGCCTGGGCTTTGAGTCCCAGCCTGTATTCTTTACCGTCCCATGGTGCTTGGCTTTTTCATGTCCCAGTGCGTTCAGCTATGACATTTGTTGAAGTTTTGAGTCTAGAAAACTTTCGTTGATGAATTTTTTGAAATCACACAGGGTAAACCTTTACTGAAAGTTTCAGACTGATCAGAATCCACATGAATTCCCCGCCCTATTCAATTCCCAGTATTCTATAACCCATTGAAAACCCTTAGCCAGTATTTCTCATCCTCGATAGAATAAAGTTGAGGCTTCTTATGCTGAACCCAATGGTAGTGCTCAGTCGCACAGAGAATGTGAACTGATTTTAATTGTTTCTGAAGAACATGTCATTAGAAAATGGTATTAGTAAAAATGAAACTGATCTTGAGAAATGATCGAAGCATTGCAAAGAAGGTTACTATTTCATATTCTGTATTGACCACATCAAGAACTATTTAATCAGTCGTATTTTTAGTTTTGTTTTTGTTTCTTTGAGAGTCAGAAATCTCTGTGCTCGGTGGCAGCAGTGGGTTTTCAAACCCTGTATTCTGGTACACGTCACAGTTACCAACATCTCTGCTACACACCCTCTCGCTCTTTCTTTCAACTTGGCTTAGGTTATTTAATGCTTTTTAAAGAGTGTGTTGTATCATAAACCACCAAAAATACTTTCTTTTTTTAAAGTAGGGAGACTCTATGAATAAATAATTAAATGTTCATATTCATGCTCCTTTTCTAGAATATGGAGAATAAGGAGTTAATAAGTACCTCAGTGATAGAAAAAGCTGTTCAGGGTTTCTGTTTGGATTACTAGCCAACAATGGTAGAAGACATTTTCACTTGCCTCCTAAATAGTTATTTACCACTTTTCTTCTTTGTTAACAGAATCCTGGTTTTGTTCAAGGCCACCCACTGCCCTATGTGTCAAATTGGTTGAAGCCAGAGTTATGGGGATCTTAGTCTTTTTGACAGCATTGGGCAAGTGGAGCAAGGGCTTCTGGGCCAGGTCTTTTTCCATCTAAATAGAGGGCTGCAGGAATCAGCACTCCTTTCTCTCGTCCTCCACTGCTTTCTGCTCTGGAGGCTGTTGCAGGAGAATGTGACGCATTAGCCATTCTCTCACAATGAGGTGATAAGCCTAAGAATGAAAAGCCAAAATGCTAAGGATGGCCAAGCAGAAGGACAGAGAGAACTTGTGTCCTTGATGAAATTATTGAGCTGCCAAGCCTGGCACATCCTCCTTCCAGACTTCTTGCTTGTGAGAGAATTATATTTATGAATTCAGATATTCTGTTCTATTTGTTAAGACTTGTGTGTGTGGTTTCAGTCCTTGGTAGAAAGGAAAGAAAAAAATAGAAGTTATTGTCCCTGACCCTAAGGATCACATAATCCCGTGCTTCTTGAAACTGGTTTTTTAAATAAGAATCCTTCTGAAACTAGGGATTGCCTTATTTGTTTTAATTTTCAAATTTTTATGGAGATATAATTTAAATGTAACAAATGGCGTGTGTGTGTGTGTGTGTGTGTGTGTGTGTGTGTGTGTGTGTATTCTGGATACAAATCCTTTCTCAAATATGTACTTTGTAGACATTTTCTCCCAGTCTAGGTCTTGTCTTTTCCTGGTCTTAGTACCTTGTTAATTAAAAATAGAAAAGAAAAGAAGAGGAAAACAAACTTGCTGGGATTCAGATTGGCATTGTCTTGAATTTATAGAACAATGGGGTGAACTGACATCTTAACAGTCTCTGAAGTCTTCTGACCCGTGTATTCATGTCTTCTTTAATTGCTGTCAGCCATGTTCTGTAGTTTTCAGCATCCAAGTCTTACACAGCTTCTCAGATTCATGCCTTAGTCTTCCATATTTTTGATGCTCTTGCAAAAATTTTTTATTTCAATTTATGATCGTTCATTCCTTGTATGTGGAAATAAGTTGATCTTTTATTATGCAACCTTGCCAAGTAATCACTAGGTTTATTATATTACATTTTCTATATAGACGATCATATTTTCTGTGAATAAAGACAGTTTTCCTTTTCATTCCTCAATCTGAATGCCTTTTATTTCTCGGTATTGCCTTGTCACCGTGGCTAGAACCTCTAGTACTAGATTGAAGAGCAGTGGCAGGAACAGACATCCTTTACACCTCTTTACAGCAAGTTGAAGATGGAGTCTGTAGTAGTCCGTGGAAAGTCTCAGAGGAAGCTTCTTGGAAGGCTCATGATTGATTTTGAAAAAATCACTTACATTTTGTGTTCTCCTCTGTAATATATCTTTATGTTTTAAAATGTAAAATAACTTATAAAAACTTAATAGTTAAATTATGTCACTCAAGCACTGTCTCTCCCCTGACCTCAAACAGTGATGAGAGTGATGCTCCAAGAAGACGTACCTTTTATTTTTTCAGTAATTTTATTGAGATCATAATGGTTTATAACATTGTGTAATTTCGGGTGTACATCATTATTTATCAATTTCTGAGTGGATTTCATTGTGCTTACCTCCAGTAGTCTAACTTTTTTTTTTTTAAGATTTTATTTTTTCCCTTTTTCTCCCCAAAGCCCCCCAGTACATAGTTGTATATTCTTCGTTGTGGGTCCTTCTAGTTGTGGCATGTGGGACGCTGTCTCAGCGTGGTTTTATGAGCAGTGTCATGTCCGCGCCCAGGATTCGAACCAATGAAACACTGGGCCGCCTACAGCGGAGCACTCAAACTTAACCACTCGGCCACGGGGCCAGCCCCATCCAGTAGTCTAACTTTTGTCTGTCACCTTACATATGTGCCCCTTTACCCCTTTCACCCACTCCTCAACCTCTTTCCCCTCTGGTAACCCCTAGTCTATTCTCTTTATCCATGTATTTGTTCCATATATGAATGAAATCATGCAGTATTTGTCTTTCTCTGTCTGGCTTATTTCGCTTAACATCATACCCTCAAGGTCCATCCATGTTGTTGCAAATGGGACAGTTTTGTCTTTTTTATGGCTGAGTAGTATTCCATTGTATATGTACTATATTTAATCTTGGGATTTTGAGCATGTCTCTTAAACCCTAATTTGAGAAGCAAAGTAACGTAATAAAATATGAGTCACTTATGAAATACATCTTAAAAATTCAAAGCAGTGTAAAAACAAGTGCAAGTTTAGAATACTTTATTGAGTTATATTGTAGACTATATATTAATTTGTTTATCTCAGGGCTCCACAGCCTCATTGTAATTTCTTCAAGCAGGACCACGTCTTGGTCTTCGTTTCATCTACTACAGCCTGTAGGATAGTGTCTTACGCAGAATTTGTGGAGTGACTGTTTTAGAAGATCTTCCTCACCTTGAGCATGTAGAGATCACTGGAAATAAGGAAGAGTGTGGTTATACTTAAGTGGTTAGGTTAGAAACCAGGTTGGAAGAAATGAAGTGTGTGTGAGTTGACGGATATGGTTGGATTGGAGGTCAGGATGCCTATGAAATGGAAGTGGGCTATATGTCCATTATGATTGAGAAATGATACAGCACAATGTTTCTCATGTTGAGTCTGTATACCCAGGGGTCTACAGACATAGCTCTTGAGGAGATGGGTTCAAATTCTTTATAAAAACTTCCAAAATATTATATATTTGAGCAAACAAAATTACTATGCAGATTTTTGGGTCATGTGAATGACCCATGACCTTATAACCAAGTACCTCTATGAAATTTTAGTATTGTAGTTTGCATTTTTAATTATATTTTATTGGCTCCAACTGATCATATAGAGCCAGCATTTATCTAATCTAATTGCTTAATATTTCTTAAATTAGACTCCACAGATCATATTCTTAAAGGTCTTAAAGTCCGAGAAACACAGATCCAGGATGGTAAGCCAGAACAGGGTGGATGAGACAACACTGTGGTACCCTAGGTGTTTCCAGCCTCTATGCCCTTTAGGCCCCTGCATCTTCCAGCTTTCCAAGATCAGCAGGTAGCAACTACTGTTCTCTGGACTCGGTCCATGCTGCTGCCTGCTTCTCTGCTCTCCTGTGGATCTTTATTGTGGCTCTCAGAACGGGAGGGTGCTGTGCTGTCTCCACACTGCTCTGCCTCACCCTGCTTACAACCTTCTCCCCTTACTGCTGCCCTATTCCGTGAACAGAAGGTAGTTACTGTGAGAGATGCTTACGAACTTCTAGGGGAGGTTGTAGAGAGAGTACAGTGAAATATAAGAAAGAACTTGAAACTCACTCACACATCACAGTTTGTAGAAATTTTGATCGTTCATAGCTCCCTGGTCATCCATCCCCAGAGGTCTCTGTCTTGTACTAGATGCCCATGATCTCTCTTCTCTGATCCCTTTTGCATCTACTTGTCTTCCCTAGGTATTCTCAGTTTCTCTTCTTTGTCCTCAATATCCTCAATTTCTCTCACTTCATTTTTCAGAAATTCATTTCTGTTCTTGTCATGGTAAATTTGTGATGACATGTCTCCATCATTATGGCATCATACAGAGTATTTTCCCTGCCCTAGAAATCCTCCATGCCCCACCTGTTTGTCCATTTTCTCCTTCCACCCCTAACCCCTGGAAGCCACTGATCTTTTGACTGTCGTCATAGTTTTGCATTTTCCGGAATGTCACATAGTTGGAATCATAAAATACGTAGCCTTTTCAGATTAGCTTCTTTCGCTTAGTAATATGCACTTAAGGTTTCTCCATGTCTTAGGCTGGATAGCTCATTTCTTTTTAGTGCTGAATAATATTCCATTGTCTGGATGTGCCACAGTTTATCCATTCACTTACTGAAGGACATGTTGGTTGATTCTAAATTTTGGCAATTATGAATAAAGCTGCTATAAACATCTGTGTACAGGTTTTTGAGTGGACATAAGTTTTCAGCTCCTTTGGGTAAATACCAAGGGGCATGATTGCTGGAATGCATGGGAAGTGTATATTTAGTTTTGTAAGAAACCACCAAATTGTCTTCCCAAGTGGCTGCACCATTTTGCATTCTCACCAGCAGTAAGTGAGAGGGTTCCTGTTACTCCATATCTTCCCCAGCATTTGGTGTTGTCAGTGCTCCAGGTTTTGGCCATTCTAATGAGTGTGTATTGGTATCTCATTGTTGATTTAGTTTCCATTCCCCTGATGATGTCTGCTTATTTGCCATCTGTATAACTTCTTTGGTGAGGTGTCTGTTAAGGTCTTTGGCCAATTTTTTAATCCATTTGTTTGTTTTCTTATTGTTAAGTTGAAGTTCATATCTTGAGTTGTAATATGCTATGTATGGAAAACTTGTTTGTGATCAATACAGTTTTTTTCCAAGTTATGCAAAATTAACTTTTCAAATGACATCTGAATTTCAAAAGGATTCTTTAAGTCATTGGCTCATATGTTCTTCATCTGATTAGATATACAGGTGCGTCCCTACAGTGGTGATAAATGGAATCATTGATTCATGGGAGGACTCTGAACTCACCTAGAAAAAGGAGGTTTTCAGCTGCACTCAAAGAATTTCATTTAGCCTCACCAGGGCAACTGTCTTTATCATGCAGTGTTCTAGGGCCCTGCGTTGAGATTGGGCTTGATCGTTAGAGAGAGACACAGCAGGAAGGTGTCTCCAAAAATACAAAATAATGACACCTACTACTCACTGAGCACCTCCTAATTATAAACCACAGTGATTTATGTGTGATATGTAATTTTTCATACATATGAAATATATGTATATATAGGCAATTTTCATCTCTGTAAAGATTACAATTACAATTTAGGTATTTACATTCTCTTTTTATTTATTTATTTTATTTTTTAAATTTATTTTTATTTTTATTTTCTTTTTGAGGGAAATTAGCCCTGAGCTGACTGCAGCCAATCCTCCTCTTTTTGCTGAGGAAGACTGGCCCTGAGCTAACATCCGTCCCCATCTTCCTCTACTTTATATGTGGGACGCCTTACCACAGCATGGCTTGCCAAGTGGTGCCATGTCTGCACCCGGGATCTGAACTTGTGAACCCCAGGCCGCTGAGAAGCGAAATGTGTGGACTTAACCGCTGCGCCACCGGGCCCGCCCCTACATTCTCTTTTTAAAGATGAGATGATGGAATCTTTGTGAGGTTAAAATCTTGCCCAAATTCACATAGTAAGTGGCAGAGAGGGTATCCAAATACAGGTCCGACTGACCCCAGTGTCCTCATTTACTCTGCTATATCAAATTTATAATTTATTGATGAATTTATTAAACAAAGATTGAGTGCTTATTATATGCCAGGCCCTGTTATAGGTGCCAAAAATACTGCAATGGAAAAAAGACACCAGGTTCTTGCTTTCGAATATTTTATATTCTAGAGAAAGAAACAAACAAAATATATACATTTATATATAATGCATATATAAATGCATTTAAATATGAGTATATATTTATATATAAATATATATCTTGTGGTGGCAAGTGCTGTGGAAAAAGAGCAAAGATGTGTGCTAGGATAGAGTGAGGGGAGAGGAGGTGTGTGAACTATTTTTCTGTGGGTTGATGGTCAGAAAAGGCTCCTTTTGTAAAGCCGACGTTTGAGCAGAGGCCTAAAGGAAGTGAAAGGATGAGCCATGGGAATATATGAGGGAACAGCCTTCAGGCAGAGGGAACAGCACGTGCAGTGCTCTGAAGGCGAGAACTTGGCATGATCAAGAAACAAAAATGAGGCCAATGTTCCTGAAGCAGAAAGAGTGTAGGGGAGCAGGTGGGACATGAAATCAGAGAGGTGATGTGCGGCCAAAACTTGTAGGCCTTGGTCCAGACTTTGGGGTTTACTCTGAGGGAGATGGGAAGCCATTGGAAAGATCTGAACATAGGTGTCTGACATGGTGTGACTTATACTTTAGATGGAGAATAGACCGTACTTCTCACAACAGAGAAGGATCTGGGGGGCCAGTTATGTGGCCATTGCAGTAGTTCAGGCATGAGCTGGTGGTAGCTTGGGCTGGGGCAGTGACTGCGGCAGTGATCAGAAGTGGTAGAGTTCTGGATCTATTTGAAAGGTAGAACCAACAAGGTAAGCCAATGGATTGGATGTGGGGTGGGAGGAAAAGAGAGGGTCAATGAGGACTGCAAGTTTTGACCCTAAGTACTATGATGAGAAAGGCTTCAGGATGGAAGACTGGGAAGGAAGTCAAGAGTTGAGCGTCTGTATGATGTGGGAAGGTTTTTTCCTCCCTGAAGTGGCTAACCGTTCTCAGCACAGTTATTGGCCTTCCTTCTATTTCATTTATCATCAATTTTTCATTTACCATCTATCAAATACCTACATTTGTCCATTAAAGTAGATGTAATTGTGCTGCTCAAAGCTTTCATATTACCGATTTTTATCACTTAACCCATCAAGTTTTTTGGGGAGAGTGTCACTGAATCTATTAATTACCGGCATAGGTGTGTTAAAATCTCTCACTTTGATGGTGGATTCATTCGTTTACCCTGCAATTCTGTTTCGGCTTTATACGTATTTAGGTTGTGTTCCTGGGTCCACGCTTGTTTAGAATTGTTGATTCTTCCTGGTGAATTAAGTTTGAGCAGTATGTGTTAATCTTTATCAAGCGCTCTAAGGTCTGTTTGGTTTTTTACTGATCGAGCTACAGCCATGGTTCTTTTGGTTAGTGTTGCTGTTCTTTTTTTTGAGCTCAAGTTGTTTTGAACTTTATCTGAGGGAATCCTGTGGGGCCTGGATTTAAAATATGTTCCTCCACAGAAAATTCAAATTTGCTTTTGCCAGATGCCTGGAAGCCCCATCATCTGGGGTTAATTTAAACTAAATTTTGATTTAGGCTTTTTTGGCAACACATGTAGCATAGATTTCGATTCTCAAATTGAGTGATTGGGGGCTTGTGGTTAGGAATTCTCAGGAAAGCATTTCCTTACTTTCCCATCTACACCGAAGTCAAGACAGGCGTGTGGCCCCATCATCGCCCTCTACAAGGTGGGCCTTTTTCTGCTTCATCCCTGGGGGGATGCGGCCATTCAAGAATCCCACCTTGATGTGAATGTCCCAGATCTTAATATCTCACCCTGTTTGGACTCCTGGCTTTGCCTCCTTAAAACCCAAGGTTGAGTCCATTGGGGATTGACTCTAGGGCAAGCCCCAGCCTGTGTGCACTAACCTGTAGAAGTTTCCAGTCTTTTCAACAGCCCTCTGAGGAGCCCCCCTACTTTCCTGCCACCTCAGCCATGTTTTAAGAGATATTTAATTTTCGTACGCCATTTTTGCGTCTGCCTTACTGGGAAGGGTTTCTCCGAACATCTGAGCCACAGTGGTTCTTGCTGGCACGCAGGGTTGAAGCACAGTGGGGGCTGAAGCCAAGCCCTGCGTTGTGGAGTCTCTTCACCAGCTTCGCGGGGTGATCCTCTTCTCCAGCAACCTTTCACTCAGTGGGTTTAGCATCTCCTAATGATTACTGCCTGAATTAACTGTTAAACCGAGGACCACAAAATGGTGATATTGAAGATGTGTTGTTTCTTTTACTGTATTATTTGCCAATTTTCCTGTAAAGAAGAGCTTTTCCCTCCGACCTGTCTACTTTTTTTCTCTCACTGTGCTCTCATGGATTATCTTAAATTAAATATGTTCCAATCCTTTATTGTCATTATTTTTGATACTCAGACTGTCCTGAGTTTAAGTGGGAGCCACTCAAGCCAACTCCTGTGTCCTTTTGACATGCCCCACTTAAAGCTTCGAGTCCCTCCTTGCTTTTTGAAGCAAGAAGATGTCCTAGGCTTGCTTCAAATTGTCCCTTCACTAGATCTTAAATCAGCCAGCTTTCCTGCTTCTTTTGGTGGAAAATAGCATTTATAAACCAAGATCAGAATTCTAGATGTGTTCATTGCTACTGGAGTGTAACTGTGGTTTGGCCCTTTGGGTGGAAACAACTAGAAAATCTAATTTTTGAGATCGTATGTTTATACTGATATGCTCAACTTATGGAATTTCTTTGCTCTAAAAAAATCAATGTCAGAAACGATAGCATAGTGGTTAATAATCGCCGTTCTGAAATGTACTGGCCATTTGACCTTGATAAATTTACTTAACCACACTGTATCTTTCTTAGTTTCCACATCTACAGAATCAGAATAAGAGTACCTACTTTAGGAGGTGGCTGTGAGAAGTAAGTATGTTGATATAGGTAAATTGCCTAAAACTGTCCCTGGCTCAGAGTTTGCACTTCATAATTATTTTCTAAAAGTATTAAGTTGGACCTTATGGAACTACTGCTATTTGACCATTTTTAATCTACAAAAAAACGATAATTTCATGTGGTTTAACCTAATAAGTATGTGAACACCTGAATTCATCAAGTGCCTGCCAGGGGCCGGGCGCCATGCTCTGCGTACTGAAGATGAGCACAAGAGTCCCCGCCCCGAGGAGCTGAGAGAGAAGCATAGAGGTATTGATAAGGTTTCTCAGCAGTGCATTCTACGTAGCGGGAGGGAGGCAGGACTCTTCTTAGATTATCATCAGTCAGTTGTGGGCAGGAGGCAAAGTCTGGAAATGTAGAGAGTGAGGAGGGTGGGAGTTTAGATTGGAGACCTCAGAATTAAGGTGGGGACTCCTGTGGGACATCCCCAGGGAGTGAATTAGAAAAAAATTAACCACATGTTTGCAGTAATGTGTGCAATTATGCAAACAAAAAGTTTTTAATAATCATGAACCTGTTTTCACAATATGACAAAAATTAACATACACGTTAGACTCCTACTTATTCCTTTTTTGACTTTTTAAAAAAAGGTTTCTTCTCGTCTTTCATATGTGACACAAACCCAGTTCCATAGTGATATTTTTGCCATTGAAATGGTGCCATTAAACACTCAACATATGGTTCTCCACAATGGCACTACAAATAGAAAGTTTTGGGATGAATGTTAATAGTTTATTCTCCGATTCTCTCATTAACTCTTATTAAATGTTAATACAATGAGAATAACACAGAATTAGCACAAATATTTGGCTGAAAATAGCTGATCTTTCTTCAAGATCTAGTGTCTTTGATTGGCCAATACTCAGTTAATCTCAGTATTAATCACAAATGTTTGTACAAAATGTACTGTAGCTTGGTTTCTTTTAGGAGTGATGCATTTTCATGCTGGCTGCTGTCATTTTAGACGTGCTTTTATTGATGGAAGTGTCAGAATGGAGGCGTGCTATGAGCATCTCCTTTTCTAACAGTAGTTAGATTGTTAACCACACTGCTCTGCTTGCCTTCTGGGTTCTGTGTGTCCAATTATTTTTCCAATGCTTGCAAAATTAAAAGCAAAGTTTCTGTAAAATTCTAAGAAACTTCATCTTCAGAAGAGCAGCCCTAGCTGGTCTTGACTTTTTGTACCATGTGTTTCACATTTTATACACTTTTGACAGTAATGAGACTGGCATATCCCTGTGAGTCCTGCTGATGAACAGGAGTGTGTGTTTGTGTTTATGCTCTGTATGAGGGTTCTAACATATGTAATTATTACAATCATAAGGGTCTATCAAACCATCTTGATAAGACCTTTAAATATGTAAACTATTCACTAAAAAAAACCCTTTGCAGAGAAATTCCTTAAGGAATACATGATGAATGTTTATCTTTTAAACATTATACTATTGTATTAATAACACATGATGAAAATGCTGCCCACTGTTGTCTTTGGCTGGTGAATTTTTTTCCTTTGTGTACATTCTGAGTTTTCAGGTTTTCCCTTGGTACACCAATATGACTTCTATGATTATCAAGATTTTAGTGGATTCCTGGATGCCTTTTGGGGTTCTTTTGTTTTTTTATTTTGTGAAAAAAAGCAATATCCTAATAGGAAGTGAATGAAAATAGCAGTACATGTGGTAATAACAGCTATCTTACTGGGCATCAGGCACTGTGCTAAGTATTCTATGTGCATTATTTTACTTAGTCTTCATGCCACCGTATAAAGTAGATGCTGTGTTTATCTCTGTTTTATGTATGAGGAAAACTGGAACTCGAAGATGTTCAACAACTTGCATAATGTGAAAGCCGGTAAGTGGTGGAGCTTCGATTTGGACCTGCCTTGGGAATTCAATTTCTTATCCACTGTGGTATACTTGGTTGATGGTGTTCATAATCCTGGATCCTTAGTTCATGCGACAGAGTTTTGGTCAGTCTGCACTTTGGGTGGGGAGATGTGCTGGACTTCAGAGGCAGAAAGGTGATTATGAAGGACCTGACAGTCTACTGGGTGCGCAGTCGCTGAGCTCTGAGGACGAAGAACGGCAGAGACACGGAAGCCCGGGACTGGATCTGCCTGGAGAAGACAAGGGGAAGCCTCAGGCTGACTTCCTGGAGGAGTGGTGTGTGGGCCTTGCTGGCATGGAAGGGGAGGAGGGCTTTCCAGGAAGTGAGGACAACGTGTGCAAAATGGTGGTTTTGCAGATGACTCAGAGGCCCGATTTTGAAAGAGCTTGAATGCCTGGTGAAGGAGTTTGACTTCTGTTGTGTGAACTGTGGGAAACCATTAAAAGAGGTTGAGCAGTAGTAGAATTAGATTTTCTTTTTATGGAGATTTCTCCAGCAGCCGTGTGAAGGTTTCGTTACAGTTGGGGAGTTTGCAGTTAGGGAGAGCAGACCGAAGGCTGTCGGGACTCCATGGGCCAAGTCCTTTTCGGAATAGGGCAGAGACAAAAATATCTGAGTGCCTGAGATTCCAGTGTAAAACTCGGGTTGTAGTGCATTGAGCTGGTTTTTGTAGTCTAGACTATGTATTCCTAGGCACCAAAATTAATAACCTTTTTTACAGCTTATTCATTAAATAACTGTTTCACAGCTGAAGGAATTTGGAATGTGTTCAACCAGAAACTGACATTCTAGAAACAAATTATTCATAACAAATGGTCGATTATGCTTGTTTAAATTTTTTAGCCTAGTTGATAGCTTCTGCAATTAATTTGAAACTTTTAAGAGAATAAATATACACAAATGCACACGTTTACACAGCAATTTACTTGTTTATAGTAAATTCTGAGTAGCCATAGATTTTAAAACCTAAACTCTTAAATCTTATGAACAGATGACAGCGTTATCACCATATGATGATAGTAAATTTATATTTATTAAATGAAAAGTTTTTGAACAGTTTGTATAATTAAAAGTTTTCTCTAGGCAAGAAATATTATATCAGCTACACCAGTCAGAGATAAAAACTTTATATTGTTAGCTTAATCCAGGGGTTTCAGACGTTTTCAGGACAGGGCCAGTTAGTAAATATTTCAGGCTTTGTGGGCCATACAGGCTGTGTCGTGGCTGCTTCTTTCTGCCATGGTTGGCCGGAAGCAGCTGTAGCCAATAAGTAAATAAGTGAATGTGGCTGTGTTCCAATGAAGCTTTATTTTACAAAAACAAGTGGCAGGACAGATTTGGCCCGCAAGCTGTAGTTGGCTGACTCCTGCTCTATAGTTTTGTATGCTTGCTTGTTTTTAGCTTTTAATTTTATTATAAGATACAGGCTTGCACTGAGCAGTATTGCATTTGGCTGTCATACATGCTTAGTGTAAGCATATTGGTATTCAGTGTTTTCTCAGTGATTTTTTTTTTTCTTAGCAACCTTGATTAGTTTTATATTTGGTAGAACTAGATATATTAAGTTTTTCTGTTGGTTTTTATATTCTCTTCTGTTTGAAACCGGTGAAGAAGTTCTTCATGTTGATTTGACTATGGTTTATTCATTTTCATGATTTCAGATATTCACTTAAACAGAGAGACAGCCCCATCAGAAGTCCCGCTGGAGGCAGGTGCCAGAGCTAGACCAGTGGTTTGCAGCTCCTGTTATAAAACTGGAGGGGCCAATGTTTATAGGCTCTCCTTCTGCTGCCTCCAAGATGGTGACTGTGACTGGGCTCCGTTCTAGCCTTTCTGCGTTTTCCCATTCCTGGGGTCAGTTGTAGAGATTTTGGATACTTTACCAGCATACAGTAAAATTTTTGTTTAGAAACACGAAATTATACTTATAGTTGGATGCAAAAGAGGATATTTCAATGTATTCCATCTTTTTTAAGATTTGGTTTGAGAGGAATATTCTTTTCCTTTAATATGAACTATAAATGTTACAATACTACCAGTTCTTTCAGTTTGAAATAAATACCTCTTCCTTCATGTCCTCTTTCCTTCTCCCCTCAGCCTGACGTGATATCTCGTGTATCACAGTTCTGGTACCACTTTGTTCATGTCGTGCTTGTGAAATTTATCTGGTACTCAGTTTAATATGAGATTGTTAGCTCCTAGTTGGAGGTGGCTCGGGTAGAGGAAGACTTTCCTCATCCTCCTGGTGTCCCTGGAGTCTGACGCAGTACTTCACGCAGAAGGTTCAAATAACTGTGCTGGCTGAATGAACGCATAAGTGGATGTTCTCCTGAGAACAAGAATGGTGTATATGATGTTGCTGGTAGCAGGGATTTCCCTCCCACATCCTTAACACATGAACTTTCTAGTGGGTTTCTCTGGCTGTCATGCAGTTCAAACTTAATCGAACATCAACGCTGTGCTATGTATTATTTTAGGCACACATAATTAGTTGATTATTTACTTAGTTAATTATCTAGTGGGGAAGACAAACAATATATCGTTTTAGTAAAATGTGGGAAGTGCAACTGTGGGGGCGTATGCAGGGTTCTATGGTAGTCCAGAGGAGGGCACCTCGCTGCAGAATCTCCTTCAGGAAGGTGGACGGTCTTTCCTTCTCTTACATTCCTGGCAAAATCCTGAGACGTGAGTTCAGGCAAGCTAGGGAAATAGCAGGAAGAAGAAAGGAGGAACATTTAGGCTGAAGAACTAGCTTTAGCCAAGGCAGAGGTAGGTGAGACAATGTGGCATGCACCAGGAACTTCAAGCGGCTCTAATGTTGTTGGAGGGCTGGGAACGAGTCTGGAGAAATGGTCCTGGCTGGTTTATAGAAGGTTATGTGTATCATGGTAAAGGACCACAAACTTTATATTGAGAGGCAGTAGCGTATGAGCAACTGTGCATTCTGGAGTGTGAGTTTTAATCTTGCCTCTACAGTTTACTACAATTTTAGACACCCTCTCCATTTTTTCTCATCTGTAAAGTGGAGATACAAATGATCTATCTTCTAGGGTTTGTTCATTAATTTGAGTTAATTTATGAATAGCCACTGTGTTCTGGAATTTCTAGGCACTGGGAATACAACACTAAACAAGTAAACAAAAATCCCTGTCTCAAGGAGCTTGCATGCTGGATAGGGTGGGGTGGGGAGATAGACAATGAACAGTAGAGGTAGAATGTGTGGTGTGTTAGGTGGTGGAAGGAGGATAGGGAATCCTGGGGCGGGGTTAGGAGTGGGGAAATTTTAAGTAAAGTTGTCAGGGAAGGCATCTTTGAGAAGATGACAGTTGAGTAAAGACTTGAAGGAGGTAGGGATCCAATTTATGAGGGTGTTTGGGGGAAGGCCTTCCTGGCAACGGGAACAGCAAATCCAAAACCCCAAGACAAGAATGTGCTTGACATGTTTGAGGAACATAAGGATCATACGGCCGGCGCAGGGCACGTGAGCAGAAGGAGATGAGGTTGGCGTGGGACCGGGGCCCAGAGCTTGTAGGTCTTTGTTGGTCATTGTTATGACTTGAGTGAGATGAAGCACTGGAGGGTTTCGGGAAAGCAGTAAGATGATCTGTTTTAACAAGAACACTTGGGCTGCTATTTTGAGAATAGAGTCGGTAGGGCAAGGTCAGAAGAAGGAAGACCGGTTAAGAAGCCAGTATGATAGGAAAGGAGCTGTGAGAAGTGCTCTTTGTAAGGATTAAACAACTTATAAATCGCTTCAGTTACTCCCTGGCACATGGTAAGCAAACTGTAAGTGTTAGCTATACATTGGTTGTTAAACTTCTGTTGACATTCGGCAAAGAGGGTTCAACACTTACTCTTCTTTGACTTTCCATTGCTGAGCACCGTGCCCTCCATGAGTTGATGAGCACAGTGAACATGTCTTTTTTTTGAAGTTGAGTGAGAAAACATATATATTCCATTACCAGCTGAGACATGACAACCTTACCTGCAAACAGCTGCCGGGGGGGGGTTAAGCGTAGGGACTTAGCCAGACAGGAAGGTAAGCTACCATTTAGCGAGCACTCACAGTGAGCCAGCGTTGTGCAGGCTCCTTAACACGTTTTCTCCTTGATCCTCTGAGTAACCCAGTGGGGTAGCTATTGTTATCCCAGTATCCGTGCTTCAGATGAGGCTGCTGAGGAGGTTGCGTGTTCATAGAATTGGGGGATGGCGGCCTTGTCTTTGGAAACCGAGTCTGTCTTTTTTTGACCAGATAAGATTGCTTCACATCTATTCAAAATTTCGAGTAGATTATACAAAAGCAAAGAATATGTAAGAAATAAACATATGGAGGCCGTAGCTATATTTCTGCCATTATTCACAACACTTGAGTAAGAGTGATGATATATGTGCTTAACAAATGTTATTTTGTGTGTGTGTGTGTGTGTGTTTTTTCTTCTAGATGGTATGTCTGATGTAATCACAGTAAACATTGGGCCGAACATAACCACTTTCCTGAGTGATTTTAATGACATCGCAAAATTTCATGACGCTTCCAGGTCCTTTTCTCTCCCAGGAAGACAGTGTATTCATATTGCGTGATTTATCATGAATTACAAAACAAGGAGACTAGGGCAAAGAGAGGTTAAATGCCTTGGCAAAGATACTTGCCTAGGTGGGTGGCAGAGTTTAGAGTAGAACTAAGCAGACTGGCTCCATCCAGAGCCTGTATTCTTATGGGATAGAGCACTGGAAGGCCTGGTCGTAGGCATATGGTGTTAGAGGGACCTTATAGACAGAGGTCCTCATCTTGCACGTAAAGAAAGTGGGGTTCTGATAGGAGGATGACTTGCTGTGTCCACTTACTGGTATAGCCAGTACTGTGGTCCATGCCTCCCGCTTCCACTGCCCTGCACAGCCTTAATTTAATCAGCTGTTTTTCCAGGTGAAAAGTATATTCTCCAAGGGGAAAAACAAATGCTTCCTTTATCCTCTTAAAGTTTCTGAGCAACTTAGTTTTATTGTGGAGATTTATGAAAAAAGGAATCTTTAATTTGAAAACCAGACTTGCATCTTTTAGTTATGTTGTATATTTAATGATATTGAAAAAGTACCATATTCAGAACCTCTCTTGTTTGTTACATGTTAGTTTATAATATTTAACATTTTAAAAAACTGACGCTTCAGCCATGTTTAAGTAGTTATTTCTATAAATCTAATATAAGGGATAAAATATGCCTTATTTATAAACCACGTAAATTTAAATAGTAAAAGTATTGAACTGGACAGAGATCCTCAATAGGAACTTAAAAAAAATCACATGTATTTAATCTACACTTTCCAATCACTGCAACAAAGCAAGGAATGATTCATGTACACGAAAAACATGTTTTACCATTTTTGTAGTGGGGCAGTTATTGCACACACAGTAAGTGTTATGCCCAAAACAAATATACGATTGGGACATTGTGTTTAAATTATCTTCTGTCATGTACTATATAAACCAACAATGGTTTGAAATGTATTTAAACTACCATCTGGGACGAAGCAAAAGCCGTTCCAGGATCCAGCGCATGATGAATGTGCGCCGTTTCATTAGGAGCCTCCCAGCACGTCTCTGCATCCTGGATCATTTCTTCCACGGTTTGAAAGAACTCCAACATCCGTCCTAGCTCCCAGAGGTTTTGAGTGTTTTTGATAGATCATGACATTTTTTTCTGGCCTCATGAAGAACTAAATCAATGAAGTTAAATGTTATTGAGTTCAGATTTCCTTTTAGTCTGGAGAGTTAAAGCTCTGGTTTGTGTCTTTTAAAATTTTCAGCAGAATGTCCCATCTCTTGAGAAAAGTTCTTACTGGAATTTGACAGTTTGAAAGGAGCAATCTCCCTTTTGGGGTTGACTCACCTGAATGGAGAACCTGCTGCTATAATAACTAGGTATTTAACCAGGTGCCCATGAAGCGCTGTGGGCGGGGGCCTTTCAGACCTGAATACTAGTCTTGCTTTTAGCCCAGCTGTGAGAGCTCGAAAGCCTGTTTTCCTTTCTGGACGCTGTGTGTTGCATTTTCCCTATATAATGAGGAAGATACAAATAGTGGTACTTACTGAGTCCTTCCTATGTACCAGGCCTGGTTCTAAGCACTTTATACAAATTATCTCATTTGTTGATAACAACAATCCTATAAGGTAGATACATTTATAATCACCATTATTTTACCCATGAGGAAGATACGGTCCTGGAACACAGTGTAATTTGCCCAAGCTTACATGGCCAGTAAGTGCTGTCCTTCTAATTCAGTTCTCACCACAGTGGAGGCATTACCTCTGTTTTACAGGTGATAGACCTAGAATCCAAGAGATTAAGCAACTTATCCAAATAATATATCTAATAAATGGAAAAAACAGGAGTTGAATCCCGGACTTCTGATTCCAAATTCAGTAATTTTAGACTAAAATATGTTGTCTCATTTTCAGTAATTTTATGTTTTGACACATAAGCTTTACTACACCTATATAAAATATTTACAATAAGTTTAGAAAGAATTTTTTATTCAGAGAGGTTTTTAGAATTCTTTATCTAAATTGAGTCATAGAAGATGCAAGATTGTAATTGTGGATATGATTTTCTGTCGGTACTAAACTTTCCAGTTGCACTGGAATATTATGCTCACCCTTTAAACAGAATATAGCAAAAAATAAGATGCACACAAAAGCATTTTAGGTATTATGTTTGAAGAGACATAAGTATAGTTTTGTTATGATATCTAATGTAAAATACAGGTTCCTTTAGTAGTTATGCTAAAATATATTTTTTTGCTTTACTAAAACAATATAATGCCCTTTTATAGACAATGAAAAAAATCACCAAACTGTGGAAATCAAAGATATTTAAATTGAGATTTAATGGAGATGCCACACTCATTTTCAGGGACTAGATTTCAATATATTAGCGTTTATGTGGAATCTGATAATGGTTGTGTGACGATCCGGAAGTGCAGTAATTTCAGACAGACCAAAGCCTTGAAATGCAATAAGAAGATTTTTAAATAAACTAGGTAATGGCATTGCAATAATAAATACTCTCTTAAAATATCCACATTTTAACTTATTAATGTCTTTATATATATGCAGGTGTAATAAAAAAAAAGCTTTTTCCATAAAAATTTTCTCTTTTAAAGCCCTCTAGACATGTTCAAACAAATCTTTGTTCCCTCTTCTGAGTAAGGTAGTACTCTTCCAAAAGACTTAGAAGTGGTTTTCATTAATTTGCTATTAATCTTCGTATTCTGGTGTTCTTTCCTCAACAGAAGACTAATAAAACCATGGACCAGAATAAGATAATGTACTAACCTGCCTATTTGCTTTGAAACCAGATCTCTTTTTCTGGTTAGAGGCTTGTCAGTCATAAAACTCTCTGGCGCAAGGAAGCCGAGTGAGGTTTAGTCAGCCTGGGGCAGGAAGACTTCACAATCAGACCCCATGGTGAGAGGTGGACCTTTGGGCTGAGAGCTCATGACCAAAAGAATCTGAGACTGTCCTCTCCAGATGAAGAAAGTAGCAGGGGAAAGGTTCTGGGGATTTGTAGGGGAGTAGAAAAAAAAGATATCTGGGAAAACCTCTATGGTTTGCTGCTAATTAGCAAGTCTTATCCGGAGAGTCTTCCTTTAGTGTGAGACTGATGATGGGGTCTGGGAACATCATTGTATTCACACCAGGAGCCGCAGGGGTCACACAGCCTGGAAAGGGAGGAGGTATGTTTTACTTACTTGGCAATTTAAAGTGGAAAGCTTGTGTGAAAACAGAGTGCTGTGTTTTGGTAATTCCTGCTTTATAAGACCTTCAGTAATTTCTACTTCCAGAAGGGAAAAAGCGCTTCTCTTAGCAGAATATTTATTGGTGCACGGGGATTTTAGTGCCTTGTTATTTCTCAACTGCATATTTGTCGTCTCATTCTGACTCGAAAACAATTTAACTTCACTAAAAATAAGTATTTCTGATTCTGAGTAATTCTTCATTTATCTCCCATCGATATGTTATTGCAACATGTCTCTCCTGTTCCCCCCAATCTATTAGTTGTTTAGCATATAATTTTAATATAGTATCCTACGATATGATTCTGGTTGGCTTGAATTTTACATTTTCTTCCAGCTTTGATTGAGTGAACCATTAATTGCCATAAAAGCAAAAATGTAGCATAGAACTGACATGAGAAATGACTGTCAAGTATTTGGTGATGGTTCTCTGAGGATTTACGAAGTTGGATGTGGCATTATGTTTTGGTTAACAGTATTTCTGTTGATTTCAAGACTTAAGTGACTCTAAAATATATTTGGAGGAGTCCTGGGGAAAAATAAATATGAAAAGCCTTGAAAAGAAATGTGAAGTATCACAGATTATAACAAAATTATGTGACTTATATGTGGAGTGTTTAGCCAAATTCAAAATCCAAAAATAGATTCTTTAATATTAAAGTGTTAGGATAATTTTAAAACTATATGGCTAGCCTTAATTTTGTAGGAGAGAACTGTAATTTTTATCTTTTGAGTTTTCCTTTATGTTAGATTTCTAGAAGGTCGTATATTATTATTTAAAAATTTTTTGGTCATATTTTTTTTTAAAAAAATTTCCATTAATCTTTCTTTTAATGACGGTCAAGAGCTCAGAATTCTGTTTCTCTATAAATGTATTTGAAGTTACCTTATTTAGTTGTCTTTTTAGTGCCTCCAGTGTAAAACCAGCTCTTACTGTTTTCTTCTTGCTCATTCCTCACATCCAGTCCATCACCATTATCAAGGCCTGTCCATTTTACCCCTAATATGTGTCCAGTGAATACACCTCCATCCAGCTCTACTGCTTTCCCAGGTGTCCCTGCCAGGCTGTGATAATTCCTCTTCTGACCATTGCATTTGTTTCTAACAGGCATCCCCTCCTTCCCCTCTCTCCTGTGCTCTGTTTATTCTTTATATAACAGAAGGAGTAAAAATTTTTTTTTTGAGGAAGATTAGCCCTGAGTTAACATCTGCCACTAATCCTCCTCTTTTTTTTTTTTTTTTTTTTGCTGAGGAAGACTGGCCCTGAGCTAACATCCATGCCCATCTTCCTCTACTTTATATGTGGGATGCCTACTACACGATGGCTTGCAAAGTGATGCCATGTCCACACCCAGGATCTGAACTGGCGAACCCTGGGCTGCTAAAGTGGAATGTGGGAACTTAACTGCTGTGCCACCAGGCCGGCCCCCAGAAGAAGTAAATTTTCAAAAATTTAAAATTGGACTACATCTCCCTTACCCCCAAAGTCCTTCAGTAGCATCCCATTGCACCCAGCTGAAAATTCAGACTCCTCACCATGGCCTAAGCACCTGTGTGATCTCCTGCCTCTAGAATGTAAGCTCCATGGAGACGTTGTCTGCAAAACTTGTGTGCAGCGCAGGCACCGTGCTGGGTACTGGGGACACGTTAGCAATTAGCTAATGAATGAATAAACAAGAAAGAGAGAAGAAAAATAAAAAGGAACATATGTGCACCCTGTATGCGTGGAACTTACATTCTAGTGGTAGGATAAATATGAGTCCAATAATCACACACTAAAAAACCCTATATAAATACAACACTGATAAGTGTTGTGGAGAATAGATTCGTGGTTTTACGGAAGCATGTGACAGTGAAGTCTTACTGAGATGGACATGATTGAAGTCATGAGTAGGAGTTAATTGTGTTGAGAGGAAGGATGGGGTGTTTGCCTGAGGGAGGAGGGGTGAGGAGATGCAGGGAGTTTTCCAGAGGAAAGAAGCAGTGTGACAAAAGCCTGTGGTGGCAGAGGCAGACCACGGCTGGAGCGCCTAAGAAGTGACCATTTCTGCATGATGTTGTGCGTCTCATTTAAGGATTTTCTAATGGATTGAATGTGGAGAGGGGTGAGGAAAAGGGAAGAATGAATAGGTTTTTGGTTAAAGTACTTGGGTGGATGTTGGAAAACATAACTAAACATTTGGAGACCTAGGTTCCAGTCTCAGTGGTGCCACTTGCTTGTTCTGTATTTGTTTGTGTGTGTGTGTGTGTGTGTGTGTGTGAGAGAGACAGAGAGAGAAAGAGAGAGAGAGAGAGAGAGAGAGAGAGGGAGAGAGAGTCACCAACTACCTTAGTCAAATCTCAACCTTCTGAATCACAGACTCCTCATCTCATTTTTAAAATAGACATCATGAAAATACTTGACTCGTTGTGATGAAAGTCAAATGAAACAGTGAAAGAACTTTGCAAACTATAAATTGGTATATACATAGATTATTGTTGCTATTTCTCAGGTATTTTGCTGTGTTCCTCAATGTTAGTTTCCAGCCGTTGTCCAGCCGGGCTGTCGTTTAGATATCCTTCCTCACCATACGAGTAGCGTTTGCTCAAACCTTCCTCTTCACCCAAAGCAAATTGTTGCAGTTCAGCTCATCCTTTTTAGTAGCTTCTTTGCTTCCATCCTCTTTCTGCCTCTACTAAATTTATCTTCCTTTCTTGTTTCTTCCATATCTTCCTCATTTTTTTTCTTTTTACTATTCCTTCCATCTTGGGCTGTATTTCACTTTCAGAATATGACTTTCTTCCATTCCCTTATGGCGCCGAGCCTAAGACTGTGCTCTCTTTTGTTTGCTTCATATTCCCTTATGCGGAAGATGAGTTTAGGATTAAGAAAGGGGATAACCAATCTTTCAAGATCATTCATATTCTTTTATATTTATTTTCCTTTTCTTTTATCAGCTAGGTTTTCTTGCTTTGAAACCTCTCTCAAAGCTCACATCTATAACATTTACTTTACTTTTTTTAAATATAGAAGTTACATATGGGATTTATAGTATGTATAACTATATATGTAAGTATAGTATGTGTAAGTATGTATAGTATGTCTAAGTATATATGCTATGCCTAAGTATGTAGAGAGTGTGTAAGTATGTGCAGTGTGTATAAGGATGTATGTCTGAGTGTGCATGGGTGTGGGAGAGCTCTATTTGTTACATTTTGGTTTAGGGACAATGAGATGGCTTCCTCTCTTTAGGATGGGAGGACACTGTGTCTCTCCCTCTGGAGAAGGGAAGTTTGCCCAAGCCGAGTCTGTCTCCTTCCTGGGGAATGAGGAATGGCTGTCTGCCTGGGTCTGCTGCCCAGATTGCCCAAAACAAATTTTCCCATAGGTGGAGCTTGAGGATCTATGCACATGATGTGCTTCTTACTCTGATTCATATTTAACATTTATTGTCTTTATTTTGGAAAACAATCATTTTGATTAAAGAATTCCCCCTTTTTGATTTTGTCTCCCCACCCTACTTGACCTACAATATGTTTTCTAGGAGATAATAGATCTAGATGCTGATTAGGGATATTTAAGGAAATATAAAATCTGTGTGAGGTTAATTGTTGCTACTCCAATAAAAAAATCAAACTGAATTTACTTACTGGTTGCCAAAATATGCTAACCAGAATCCAGCTATTCAGGCAAATTTAAGTCTATATAATTTATTTTTATTTTACTTTTATCAAATCCCTTTTCCATTCTTTGTTATACAAAATCTACTATAATTCTCTGGCTTCTTTTCCTTATATAATTGTTAGATTGGGACTTTGTTTTCATTGCCCTCATTTTTGTTGTTGTATTTAAGCCAAACTACAGAGAAATCATGTCACAGCGTGCATGTGAATTATTTCTCTCCCTCCATGAGGATCTTGCTGACGTCTTGTTTTTCTGAGGAAGGCTACATTGACTATGGTTAAAATGCCAACTTTTCATCTTTTCAAAATACCTTTTATGGAATTGAAAATGGCCAAATCCTAATATAAAGCTGCATATTTGAAAGCTATTTCTATATTTATAAAAATTTATTTCAATTTGCGGAAAGTTTGTACGTTCTATGTCACTAAGCAAGGCCATCAATGGAGGCATATGTGGTTATGAGAGAAACACGAAAATGTAAATATGGCCAAATCATTCATCTGATACAGATTACTCGTGAGTCGGAGTTGTACTTCAAAAATTGGAAGATAGGTTGAGCATCACTGACTAAACATTGTGCTGGGAGAAGGATATAGATGAGAAGGCGGTAAGTAGCATAGTATGTTCCTGTGTGTGACTATATGCGTGTATACAGAAACTCGTGTCTTACACACAAAGCTTGCTAACTTCTGCAAAACTTATATTACTTGACCATTTTCAGTTTCCACCCTTGATTTGCCTAGTTTTATTATTCTACTATATTGAATGGAATAATTTTCCCATGTGGTAGTAAAGCACTGTTGTTGTGCTGGGCACATCAATAGAACTTGCTTCTGTATGAAAATATTTCAACTTCTAAAACAAGATTTCTCAACTAAAATGCAGTTAACATAGCAATATTACCATCATAGTAATCAAAAGGTAATAGTATATGTGATTAATTTTTATTTTGATTTTACTTTTTTCATCATGCTTAACTGTTAAAATCTTTTTAGCCCATAAAACATTTTGTATGGCAAAATAAAGTAACATATAGCTCTGTCCTTTTAGTAGTTGGTGATGGGAAGTCCAATTCAAATTTCTAGGTGCAGTTGGAATCCATTATGAGCCGAGATCAGGAATCATTGTGTTTTCCCTATTCTTCTAGTATGGGTTCATAATTTTGGGTGGTGGCTGATTTTCCAATATAACTTTATAATTACATTCTAGATAAACTTTTGCTCTTCCCCAGCTCCCCCCAGTGAAAAGGACGTGTCTAAGCTGGGGGAAATCCACTGCATGGAAAGGGTGGAGCATGGTTAATGGAGCCTCTGGACCTAAAGATCCGCGATTACTGAAGCAGCACAGAATTCCAGTTTTCAGGCCACTAAATCACGCTTGGCTTACACAGCTGTATAGTCAGGGGAGGTGCAGATACTATTCAGGGCAGCAACCACAAAGGCTGTTTTTTATAGAATATTTTCCCAGTGCTTTTGGAAACCCATCAAGTGTTAAAACTAAGTGTTTCCTGGGAAAGTTGAAGATTTTTCTTCCCTTTTATGGTGATTTCAACCGTAGGGTGAAATATTTCTTTACTCTTATGTAAACTACATTTTTTTAATTGGGAAAATTACATTAAAAATAATTTTGTGGGAAATTATTGAGCAAGAAAGAAAAAAATCTATCTTTCGTTGAGATTTGGTTAGCAAGTAGTCTTAAATTCAGAAAATTTGCCGAAAATTCTCCAGAAAAATGGTAAAAGAAGATTAATAAAGCCATTGATAGAAAAGTAGGGAGATACTAAATATTAGGAACAGAAGTGATTAGGATGACTGAGGCAAATTTATAGGGCCTTTAACCAGACGTAAAAATTTAAACTATGTCTTGACCCAAAGAGGAAGCTTGTGGAATTGAATTATGGTGAGAAATGTATTCCATAGGCATGATCAGGAAGTGTATTGATTCTTATTTTAACTCATTTTAAAAGCGTTTTTCTTTTTTCCACTGGTGAGGTTTGTGTTATTGAAAAGATGTTTTGCGTCTCCTAATAGAAATTCATACTGGAATAAAGTGGCAGCCGCAGTGTGGTAATTTCTAAAAAGGGGGAGATGTAAAATCAACAGGAACAGAGTGTTTTTCGAAGTGTCAGCGGAAAGGTCTGGCTAACTGGGGCAGGCTGTGGGACCGCTGCCCCCCTCCAGACAGCTCTGTGCCTTCCCACAGAGCATCCTGCAAACCCTGGCCTGGCTGAGACACCTTTCTGTTGATGTCACTGGGTAGGTGGGGACATGTTTTGAATTCCTGTTGAGGAGGCATTCTCTAATTCTCACTTCAGTAAACTGAAAAATCCCTGATTCTCTCAAAAGCCTGACAACTTTTCTTTTTTCTCAACAAAGAGTCAGTATTACTGAAGGCTTATATACAGATTTCTTTAATGTTATAAGGTGTGTAGATGAATACATAAAAAATAAGCTGCGTTTATTTGTTCCCTTAAATTCTTAGGTACAATCTCTCCACCACACGTGATTATAGGCCCCAAGGCAAAAATCTTAGAGCCCTAAGTATACAGCCATAATCAATGTAGTTCTCTGATCAGCTGCCTCGGTAGGTTTTAGCTTGGGTATTTAGTTAAGGTAAATGTGTACTAGAGCAGATTTTTCTGGGTAGTGAATTTTTTTTTGGTAGATGTTGGGGGTTGCTCTTTTTTAGATAATTTGATAATTTGGGATATTAACCCTCAAGTGCTTGATTGAAATATTACTTTAGCGTACACTTCCACCACTGTCTTGTTCTTCTTTAGTTCCTTTCCACTGATTTTTCACTCTACCCTTCTTTGGCCCTTCCTTACTTCTGTATGGCTTAGTCATTAACACTGTGTTTTGCCTTTTACTCATCTCACACCAACAGATACATACTGTATCTGTCTTAGCATTTTCCTCTCAAATGTCTACTTTGACATGGCTGGCACAGCCTTCCTTTGCCTTGTACATATTAGTTCAAGGTACCTCTCAGCGGGAGCTAGGACTCTGACCACTTCCTGACTGCCTGTCAATGACTTTGCTGTCCATGGGACATTTAGGCCCTCTGGTACCTTCCCTGTGTCCTAGTGGCTTCCAGCATTTTCTGCTTTTGGCCTGCATAGAAGCCTAGACTTGCTTTGTTCATTTTGGGCCATCGGGGCCTCATTTAAATCCTTTGTTCATTTTGGAACAAGAAAGAAAATGACAAAGAGACAGAAATGGGGGTTAGAAGGCCAGAGTCTACCCTAGGTGATGTTATCACCATCAGGCACCTGCTGAAAGCTGTACAGTTCCATTCGTTCTCTTGACACATCAAAACATCGAAAGGCTCTGGGACCTAAATAAATAGAGATCGTTGAGGGCAGCTTATTTCGATAGTTCATGGTACAGACTCATAACTACCAAATAACAGGTGTCTGCAGGCCCTCATGATGCTGCAGAGAATCTCAGCCTCATTTGAGGAAGCCTGTTATAATCACCCGCATGGGTAGACGACTAACGGTTACTTTAGCTTCCAGGCAAGCAGTGTCCAAATTGAGTTTGTTGTAACAAATCCAGACATCAGTTCTAGGCAAGCACTGGGACCAAAGTAATTATGATTTTATTATTAATGACTTGTTTGTGGTTTTTTATTTTTAAGCTATATCTTTTGAAGAGGAAGATTGACCCCAAACTAACATCTGTTGCCAAACTTCCTCTTTTTTCTTTTTCTTTTTTTCCCCCAAAGCCCCAGCACATAGTTGTATATCCTAGTGGTAGGTCATTCCACTTCTGCTATGTGAGATGCCACCACAGCACGGCTTGATGAGCACTGTGTGGGTCTGCACCCAGGATCCAAACCAGTGAACCCTGGGCTGCCAAAGTGGAGTGCACGAATTTACCTACTTGGCCATGGGGCCGGCAGCCCCCTATTAACAACTTGTTTATGTACTAATGATAGCAATGTATTTCTGGTTTCCTTCCTTGGTTTTATGTTGGAATTATTGTAATTTAACAGCATTCTAAGTTTATATTAATTATTGTTATACCATTATTTAGAATAAATGTGCTTAGATTAATATAAAAATAATTATTAGGTAACACATATCCAGTGTTCTGGAGTCAAGCTGTTCTTAAGTATATGAAATAAAGAGAATGATATCTTCTCCTCATCATGTCACTCCTAGTCCCTAGATGAGAACCACATAACAGTTTGGTGTGTATCCATCTGAATCTTTATGTATCCGTTCTCAGTCTCACCCTCAGTCATCCATCCATCCATCTGTCATCATTTATCTCTTATGCAAGTGTGACCATAGGATTTACCTTGTGATGAAACCTGTTTTTTCATGCAGGTTTGAAGATAAGTATATATTTCTGCAGAACTTGCTTGTGTCTGCTTGTCGATCTGTAATTCAGGAGGGTGACGGAACGGTGCTTTATTTCTTAGCCTGTGGTTATTCAGTTGAAATTTTTTTAATGAAGTGCGACAATTTCTGAGCAATTTAAGTCTGATTGGTGGTAGGTGTTGGGCCCTTCTGCAAGTATGACGGGTGATTTTTTTTTTGATGGCTCCACTGAGGATAGAACTAAAGGGGAAAACTGTGAGAGGAATTATCACGAATTTGCAAAACGGACTTTAGAGTTGAGTGGGTGTCAGTGATTGTGTAGAATTTGATGCGAAGACGTTTCTGGCAGTGACTGAACTCTTAAAGAAAACTGTGGTTTGTGGGTGGAGGGAAGCAAAAACCAGTGGCTTCTCTGCCCGTCCTAGCTATTTTCACATCCTCGTCCTGGGGCGCCTGTCTGCTCATCTTCACGCCTTCTCTGTCCATCCTTCCCACCTGATAAAGCTTGCTCTTGCTTTATTCTGTTTCCAGACACTCTTTTGATTCTGCTGAACATCTCCTTCTGTTTCAAAAAGTAAACAATTCTTTTTCACCATCCGGAGTCCCCTGAACTCATTTAGTTCCTTGAGCAGCTTTAACTGCCCTTTAAGCCCCCAGGAGACCTGACCGTGTTCTGTACCTCTGTGGAGAACACATGTCACTCGGGCTCGTTTTTACCTAATAGTATCATTTTCTCTAAGTGTTTCTAATTTTCAGTTACCCTTACAGGGTCTTGGACTGTGCTTTCTACTTTCTTCTTTCACTACCTTTGGTACCATTCACGTTTTTTCATGCAGTCGATGCTGTATTAATGTGATCGCCTGAATGATAGATACATACCACTTTTCTAAAGTCCGTCAGAATCTGTGGAGTTGGGTCCACGTGGTGAATCCAGCTCCAGGAGGCCATGGTCACAGCACTTTCACCTGCCACCCTTCAGCAGGCAGCCAGAAGGCTCTGCCCTCCAGTCAACCATCCTTCTGAGGGAGTCCAGTGCCTAAGGGAACCCCTCCCCTCTTTCCCTCGCCCTCCTGCCCTACCAGATTTTAGACCCCAGGAAGCCTCTCTTCACAGCTCTTGGGAGGGGTTCGTCATCCTTAGGGGTTGCCTTAAGAGGTGGGTAATTTCAGGACCAGATACAAGTGGGGGGCTCATGCTTCTGTGCTTAGATTTAGTAGTCAGAATTTAGATATAATCAAATGCCGTGAAACTAGATGAATAAAAATCTCCCTTTAAGATTGTGCATTTGATATTTATTATTATTCTTTTTTTACTTTGTGTATTTTGAAGTTAAGCTGTGTATTCACACAAGTCCATAATTATTACATCTTCTTGGTGGATTTTCCCTGTTGTTACTAGACAATGTCCCTTTTATCCCTAGTAATGCTTTTTTGACTTAAACTTTATTTTTTCATATTAAAATAGCTATCAACTTTCTTTTGATTAGTATTTGCTGAATACTCTTGTTTCCTTCTCTATGTTCTCATTTTAAAAACAGTTATTTTGCATGGTTTGGTGATAGGGGTTTCTCTTCCCAGCAGAATAAGCTTGATTTCTTTATTTTTAGATAGCTCTGATAACTCCTGTCTTTGAGTAGGAAGTTTATTGTTTACATTTATTGTCTTTGAAGGTATATTCATATTTATTTATATTAGCTGCTTTTGAGTTTTCTATTACCATCCTTTTGTTTTGCTTCTGTTTTTCCTTTTCTTGCTCGCTCTTGGATTGTTAAACATGTGTCTCACTCTATTTTTCTCTGCTTATTTGAAAGCTGTATGCCATAGTTCTGTTTCTTTAGGTATCACTTTTACTTTTTAAATATATATATAAATTATTATACATTTTAAAGTCTAAACTTAATCTGTATTTATATCCTATTCCTGAACATACCTTAGCATGTTACAGATACTCAATGAATAATTATCATTAATATTGTCTAAAGTTTCAGTTTTATTGCTTTTGTAATGTAATATAATTAGTTCTTATTTCATAGTAAACAGTTAATTAAATTTACAATGTTTTATATTCTTTTTCTTTTATCCTATTCCATCCTTATGGATTCATTTTACTACATATTGAAGTGGATCCTTAAATGATTGATTTAGTGATGGTCTAAGGATGGCTTTTTACAGTTTCATTTTTGAATAATAATTTAGCTGGGTATAAGATCCTAAATTAATGTTTATTTTCTCGTCAGCACTTTAAGGATGTTATCCTGTTGTCTTCTCCCTGGAATGCAGTAAACAAAAATATTTTTTTGAATAAATGAGGGACATCTATTGTTGCTGATAAGAAACTCCTGCCAGTCTAATGTTTGTCTCTTTGTTTGTAACCTGCCCTTTCTTTTTCTCTCAGTGGCTTTTGATGCTTACTGATCTTCTTGTTTGCAATTTATTATGTTGTGTCAAAGTATAGATTTAGCTTTATTTATCCTACATGATATTCAGAGTAAATTATTGATCTGAGGAATTATATAACTTAATGGAAATTCTTAACTTTATATCTCCAAATATTCTTTGTGTATAATCTTTATCTTATCCATAATATATATATATATATCTTTATCTATGAAATATATTATAATCTCTTTCCTACAACTCCTATCAGACATATGGTCTTATCTATAATCTCTTTTTCTGTATCTTCTATCGGATACATGGTGGAGCCTTTCAGTTGCTCTGTAATGTCTGTTTATTTCAACAGAAATTTTTAATTTCCTTTTCAATATTTTTAATTTGTGATATTTATATCTCCTGTTCCTTTAAAATTTCTGTCAGTTTTGTGAGCAAAAGTTTTATTTTTCAGGAAACAGGGCAAAGAAGTTTTTCTCTTATCTGTGTGAAAATTCTACACTAACTTCTACAAAAGTGATTTTATGTGGAGAAAAATTAATGTTCAAATTGGTTGTTTCTTAGGATTAATATTTCTTTTAATGTGTTTTGAAATTTTCTATGCAGGCTTATTTTGAGTAGAAAAATTTCAGCAAAAGTATTTTTTCCCCAAACGTCCTTTCACGGTTAGATGAAATTGAATGTGAGGGAAGCACTCAAAGCCCATGCTAGCTCCTAGTCTCGTGGGTGACCCTAGGTTTGATCCCCTATCTTGTATTGAGCACATTTAGGCTCGTGATCGATGCTCAGGAGTCGAATTCCCACCTGCTTCTGGACATAGAGGCCAGTCAGTCCATGGCTTCTGGCTCACTTACCACTTTTCCATTTCTCGCCTAAACATACTTACCATATTTTAAGAACTTTCAATTATAGCCTTATGACTTTATATTTTCTTTTTGTGTTTATTATTGCTGTGGGTTTTGAGCCAGAGGGGGTATGTCAGTGTTTGAATGTGGGAAAGCATCTTGATTGGAAGGTGAGACTAGACTTGGGGAATAATTATTGAGACAAAGTAAAAGGGTGAGCATTGATTATTTAGAGTGAGTGGCTATATCATTTATTATTCAAGCTGAGACCCTTTTGAGAATGAAAGAAGGCATTACTGGTAGTAGTTATATAGGACATAAATAAACCAAGGCCACTACAGGAAAATTGTTGTATAATCATTGTGCTGTAAAAGACTATTCTCCTTTAATTTTTATGTATGGGATATATGTGACTGTCATAAACAATCTTTTCATTGATGTCTGTGCTCCACCCAGACTTACAAGATGGCTTTTCCTACAGGAAACATGTGATTAGTATATACATATAAAGGCCAGCAGACTTTGCAAACTTGAAAAATGCAAGGCTGTTGAGAAGACAGTGTGGTGCATGACTAAATCTGAAACTAATTTTATTCATTAATTTATTTAGTAAATGCAATTCCCTCTTTAAAATATTTATAGTGTGGCATCTCATGACAGTTGAGCCCAATTTCCCAAGGAACAGACACAGGAAGGTCAGTAGTAGAGCTGTCTCTGAGGGAAAGTTGGTGTGCTCACTTTTGAACACATTATATGATAAGACTATGTCTTGATTGTTATACTATAATTGCCAATGAATCTTGTAAATAGACATGTCATAAAAATTCAGAAGCAGTATGCTTTGCAAATCCTGATTGAACCAATATACAGAACTTTAATTAAAACTATCAGCATAAAAGGTTTATATTTTGAAACACATTTTAGATTTTCTATGCATTACAGAATTTACTGCACATGTCTGCTACTGATGAAAAAAACCCAATTCATCTCTAATTAACCTACTATCTTTGAAAACCTATGACTCTAGTGATTGTTTCAAAACATAAGTATTATCAGTTTCTCAGGAGAAAATTCATTTTCCTTCTATATCTGTATATCTATATGTCAATACAAAATCCATGTGCATGTGTGTGTAAGGATCAAAAGCCCATGGTGAATACAAACTTTAAATTGTTTTACTTATTAGTATATCTTCCCAAGCCAACATAATTCTTGTTTTTCTCTTTTTAGAATAAGCTCATGCCATTCTTTTCGTCGGATAGAAGGATAGCCATCTCATCTTTTTGTTTGAGAGTTTCAATTATTTAATAAGTGCAAGTAATTAAGACATTAAGAATTAAAGTGGCTCCAGCAAGAGCTCTGAGACTCTGAACTGTCGTCTTGCCTGGGTTTCTGAGTTTGAATTTCAGCAAAAGTGAGAAAGTTTTACTACAGGTTCTTTCAAATTTTTGATCAGGTGCAATGTGTTGATATTTTTATCCGAATTAGGGGCTGAAAAATTATGTAAACGTCAGTTAATTGCAACAGTTACAAAATCCAAACACATGCCTTTGTTTCTTACTAAAATTGGAATTACTAGTGTCACTAAATGGCTCAGTCTCAAGGCGCATTTTTTTTGCATGCATCTAATAACTTGAGTTGATAATGTGGTTCTAGTGGAAGCAAGGATTATGATGTGCATGAGCACATACTTGTGTGTGAGAGAGAGAGAAAAGAGGAGTAATAGGAGTGAATGTATCAAGCATCAATACTTTAAAAAGTTTCTTTTCCAGTAACTAGTTTTATGCGCTAATGTAGACAAAAATAATAAAGGAGTTATCACATTTTTTCTGTAATCTTACAGATGCTTAATAGTCTCCCATCAGGTATAAGGCACACATCAGGAAGAGGTGCTACAAACACAGGTTCTTAATGTAGCTCCTTGAGAATCTGCATGATGTGGTATCTGGATATCTGGGTGGGCATTTCCATTCTCAGATAATAAAGGAACTTTTTTGGGTTAAGGCTCATCCTCCTATTAATTAAAAAAAAATTTCCACCTTCATTTGAACAAGTTCAAATATTATTGATTTCTTCTTCTTTTACAAATCAACCCCTCAAGTTTTCAAAGACAACTTGAAAATTGGATACCAGTTCATATATAATGCATAAAACCTTTCCGCTGCTGCCAAAATAGGCTTTCTGCAGCTTCATCTTAGAAACATGGTTAAACTTCTTAAATTCAGAAGAGCGCGTAAATTATTATACAGTGCATCTCTTTATATGACAAAATTTATACTGCATTCTGTCCTCCCAAAATAATTTTTAACAGTGTCTATAATTATGTTTTATTTACAGTAACATTTCAGCTTCTGAAATAAATGTAGTTTTAAAGGAAACTAAAGAAATTTAAAATCTTTAATGATCTTAAAATTCTGCTTTGTGTGTGTGTGTGTGTGAGGGAAGTGTCATATAATACTTGATTCACGAACTTTCTATTTTGAAGTATTCAATTTTAAAAGTGTTTCTTTCTTATGGAATATATAATGGGTAGTTACCATTTTGGTTTTATGAATTCTTTTTTCTTTTTTTGTAAAGTAAATGTGTAAAATTATTCCACTGTGTGTCTGAAGTGTTGGGAAGATAGACGATCCTTGTGCAGGAGAAAAGGTAACAAACCAGTACTAGGTGTTTCTCTGGTCCAAACTGCTTCTCAACATGGCTCAGGGCACGTAGTTGATCCTTAGTCAATGCTTGTTGAATGAAAGATTGCGGGAACCTTCTTGACTATGGATCTTAATAATCATAATAATAGTAAATTAAAAGAAAGCTTTTCATGGGAAATAAACCAATATTTCAAAAAATCAAATGAATAAATCCAATCCCTTCTTTCAAGTTTTGTTAGTTTTTCCTGGAAATGTATAGAGCCTATTTCAGTAATTGTTTTTCTTTTTTAAAAGATTGGCACCTGAGCTAACAGCAGTGGCCAATCTTTTTTTCTTAAAGATTGGCACCTGAGCTAAGAACTGTGGCCAAACTTTTTTTTTTTCTGCTTTTACCTCCCCAAATCTCCCCTGGTACATAGTTGCATATCTTAGTTGCAGGTCCTTCTAGTTGTGGCATATGGGACGCCGCCTAAATGTGGCCTGATGAGCGGTGCCATGTCCGCGCCCAGGATCTGAACCCTGGGCCACTGCAGCGGAGCGCGCGAACTTAACCACTTGGTCACGAGGCCGGCCCCTATTTCATTAATTATTTTGATAGAGGCTGTCTAGCCTCTGAGATCCAGCTGGCGTGTTTCTAGGCTGCCAGGTTAGCTCACAGGTGAAGCATCCACCATGGCAACCAGGAGCCTATTCGTACAATGGGCAGAGTGTGATCAGTGCTGCACAGAGGCCTAGGCGGGTGAGAGTGGGCGTAGTTCGGGAAGATGGTTGTGATTCCAAGAAGCAAGGACTGATACAATCTGGTGGGAGGTAAACATGTTGGTAGAGTGGGGGAAAACCATACATGTATACGTAGAACGGAAATAACATGTCTTATTTGTGTAGACCATTGGGTTAGTTTCAAAATTGCTATTGTTTATACCCACATCTGTGTCATCCATCTGATTAGTATGGGCTAGCTGTGGAGATTGACTTCATGATATTTTTGTAGTCTGTCCTTTTAAATTTAGAATTCTAAATTTTCATAGTTTGCACTTATTTCCATGTATAAATTTGCATCTAGAACAATTATTTCTCTAAGGGAGGGGTCAGCGGGCTTTCTGTGTAAAGACCAGATAGTAAAGGTTATGGGCTTTGTAGCTGTGTTGTCCTGGTTGCAATTACTCAGTCTGCCATTGTAGCATGAAAGCAGTCCTAGGCAACGGCTGAAAGAATGGGTGTGGCTGTTGGCTTTCTGTTAGCTCAGCTGTAGGCAATGGCCTGGTTTGCTGACCTCACACCCTTCTCCATTCCCCGCCCCCCAACCCCCTGACCCCTCGCAGCCATTAGCTTTTCACAAGTGATAAAGTGAACCGCTGTACCGTCACCCACCTGTCTTACAGTTAGTTCTATTATGATGCTTTATCTACAACTTGCTGTTAGGTGGTCCGCCTCTTTGCCTCCTATGCTTCATAGACGCTCTCTAGATGACCCTGAGGGGACCTCCATGCCTCTTGGCGGGTTCTGATTTGGGGAGAGGTGTGCAGCCTCTGCCCTTCTTTCCGGTTCCCTCACAGACGGATGCGATGATGCCCAGAGCAGCCCCGTTTCAGAGCGTCTTGACTGGAGGTTGACGTGTGCTGGGGGACCTCACCTCCTTCCGCTGGCGGCTGTGGGATGAGTTCTATTGCTGGGACCGTGCCTGGGGCCTGGTAGGGCTCGGTCAACACTGAGCAGGGCTGTGTGGCTGTGGAACTAGACCCCCCTGGGGTGCGCAGGCGCCTGCTGCTCTGCTGGGGTGGGGATCTTGCCCACTTGCCTGCACAGGGTGATTCACTCTCTCCAGAGCTCTGACTGTCTTCCTCCTTCCTTCCCTGTGCTTGAAGTGCTGCTCTGAGTGGTGGCTAGCGCTCAGCCCACTCCCTCTGTCCTTTAAGGTCCAGGTGGCGTCCTGGTCTCCTGTTGCTCGCCAGCTCCATCTCTTTGCCTGTCCAGGCTCTTAGTGCCTGCCTGAACCAAGCCTCTCCAGCTTTCTTCTTGGCTCCCCTCTTCCCTGTTTCTTGACCTCTCAGTGGCACCTGTTTCCAAAGACTCAGGCCTTGCCCTTGGCCCAGTGTGAGTTATGTCAATGTAGAGATTATATTGCTTCTTTTCAGTGTACTGATGTATAATTTGATCTTTTGCTCCAATCTCTACACTTTACAGTTGTTGTTAGTTAAATACCTTAAGCTAGTATTGATTTTGAGATCTTTTTCAAGGAACCTTAAAATCAGCACTCAAAGATATTAAAAATAAATTGAAACCAGAGAAAACATCAAGGGGATCTCATGTGGTCATGGGACAGAGCAGGCAGTTGGAGATTCGCAGGAGATAAAAGCCAGGCTGGACGTACTGGTTTCCTCAGTGATAAGGGCGTCCTAAGGGGTTTTCTGTTTTGCATTGTCTCTTACAATTTAAGACTCAAAATTCTTGACACAGTTCGGTAAGTGAACGTGTACAATAGACTAACGATTCTTTTCTTTTTGTATCAGAAAATTTCCAGGAACGATATTGAGTCATAGTCATTCTTTTATTGCAAAATCAGACTACAGAGACTGTGGCGTGTGTGTGGACTGGAGAGAGGGAAAACTAGATGCCCAGAGACCACTTAGGAGGCCGCTGTAGTTGTCCAGAGGGCAGGGTGGGTGGGGTGAGACGTGCGAAATGGAAAAAGTTCCTAGAGACTGCCCACCGGGTAATGTCACTTTCATGTGGGTCCAGCTGGTAGACTTTTCATACAGGTCGGGATCATTGATGTAACCAATGTAACCCTTTGGGATAAAGGGCTGGTAAGTCAGGGGTTCTGGGAGGGCAGTCTTAGAGCAGGGGTTAGAGCCACGCCAGGGAGGCAGAGGGCCTGACCTTAGCCAGCTCTGCACCTAGTAGTGGCAGGGTTATTGTACCTCTCTACGGCTAGTTTTGTCATCCTTAAAAGAGTGCTGTTAGGAGTAGCCAGTTTCATGGGGTTAGATATGTCAGGGTTTAATGAGATAGTACATGCAATACACTTAGAACAGTTAAAAAGTGTTGTTATTATTATTATTTGGAAACATGGATTTTAATTCCTAGTCTACTGTTTACTAGCTTTATGACTGTGGGCAAATTAATTAAATTACCTTTGTTTAAGTAGCCTTATCTTTATTGTGGGAGTAGTGTTACCTATCTCATAGAATGGCTGGATGGATTTATTCAGGTAAATATAGGTAATCTTCTAACACATAGTAAGTGCTCAATAAATGAGAGCACTCGTTAGCAGTCTCTAAAGAGATGAAATACCTGATTTAAGTAATCTGCTTGCTTGTAGGGAGAAAATGAAATATGTAGCAATAAAATCTATCTTCCACATGTCATTTATTTAAAATGAGTTTATAATTTTCCTCAACTGATAAATATTTTGACATGTAGTCACTAGTTAAATCCAGTTTAGTGTTTCGTATGGAGAGAGAAATGGGTAAGAGGTAGCAGACAAGTGTGTATAGAGTTATCCCTCCAGATCCAATAGGGGTGAATTTGAAGATCTTAAAGATGAATTGTTTGGATAAATCCACGGTTTTGGGAAGACACTAGACCATTACAGGTAAACGTTTGGCTTATAAAAATGGTACTGGGTGTTTATGCATAAGTCTCAGCTGATACCAACTTCAAAAACTTGGAGATATAATTCAGTTCAACAAATAGAAGCCTGCTTGAGTGCAAGGAAATTTCTCTACTCATTCTGTTTCTGAAGTATCTTTCATTTATCTTTCCAAATATTTAAAAAATACTTTTAAGAAGCAACCTCTCCTAATTCTTGGAATGGTGACAGTCAGTTCTGGTGTCCTGTGATTTGATGATTAAGTCTGTGTTTATACCATCCAAACTTTTCAAAGTTTTAAAACGTTTTTGAGCTGATTTTTTCCCTTGTCTATTTTCCCAATGTAAATAATATCCACCCGAAGAGTCTTATTATGTGCTAGCAAGTCCATTTCCAGTCTAGAGCCCATACCTTATGGAGTAACTACTACAAAATGTGTACGGACACTAAAGAGGAATGCCAAAAAATGGCAATGAAACCCCTCAGAAAAGAGCTGAGATTCTAGCTGAGAATTTTAAATTGAATGATAATTTTTTGCCAATTCCCAGAAATTTTTATTTTCCTTCCCAAAGCCCCAGTACATAGTTGTTGGTCCTTCTGGTTCTTCTCTGTGGGACACTGCCACAGCATGGCCTGAGGAAGGGTATGTTGGTCTGCGCCTACATCTGAACTGAACTGGCGAACCCAGGCTACTGAAGCAGAGCACGTGAATTTAACCACTATGCGATTGGGCTGGCTCCAAAAAAATTCTTTTAATAGTTTTGGAAAACTTAGCCTGTCTACTATGAAAGAACAAGTCACAAAACATCGGTTAATAGAAAAATCTCAGAAGCATCCAGTCTTGGTTGAGTTGTTCATTTAATTGTTTTTGTGAGAACTGTGTATGTTCATGACTGATTTCACATTGTATATGTAGTCATAATGTCTTCTTGTAAAACTATTCTGAGTTCATATTGATAGAATTAAATACTTGGTATTTCTCAAAATGCCTGTTGTTTTCCCACAAATTCTCTATGTCTTATTTGCTTGAGACCTGCCATTGTAGTACCGTATATAGCTGCAAATATATCCACATGGTACAGACCACATATGGGCTGATAAGGATTCTTTGTGGAAGGGGATGGTAGCATGATGTCAAAGAACTCTGAAGGTGGTACATTTGGGTTCAACTTTAAAGGAGAAAAGACATGATTGTCAGAGAAGGAGCCCAGAATGCAGTGGAATGAACAAGAGCTATCCAAGGAAGGTGGCTCAGCTTGGCCATTTAATGAAAACGGTACAGTGTGCAGGAGAGAAAAAGGGAAGAAAGAGGGGTCAGCCCAGTGACTTATTGGTTTGCATGCTCCACTGCAGTGGCCTGGGATTCCCGGGTTCAGATTCCAGATGTGGACATAGCACCACTCCTCCAGCCACGCTTTGGTGGCATCCCACATAACATAAAATAGAGGAAGATTGACACAGATGTTAGCTCAGCAACAATCTTCCTCGAGCAAAAACAGCCAAATTGGCAACAGGTGTTAGCTCAGGGTTCATCTTCCTTACCAAAAAAAAAGGGAAGAAAGAGAATGGAAAATTGCAAGTGATTCAGAAAAGACCTCTGTAAGAACTTTCTAATTCTGTCAGCTAACTAAAAATGAAACGAGCTGCCTAGAAAAGGTGTGAGTGTCGCACTGGTAGAGATACTCAAGTCAGGAGTGTCTCCTTGTTAGATGTTTGAGGAATCCACACATTGGATAGAGTGTAGCCCAGGTGCCTTCTAAGATACATTCTACCTCTGAGATGCTGTAATTCTTTGCTTTCTATTGCTGATTAGCCAATGAATATGGTATGTGAAAGATACGGCAATACAGTTGAATGCTCTGTAATTATCAATTACTCCCTCAGTTAACTACAATGAGTTTTCCTTTTTTCAGACACTACTGAAGCAATATGTTTCTTTATGGGAAGACGATGTCACATTTTCTAACTTGATTTTTTAAATCCCATTTAGAGAAATCTTCCCTCTGCTAGTAGAAATAACAAAAATCAAAATTACGGTCTTAGACTGAGATTTTAATATATAAATATCTTTTTATTTTGCATCAGAATCCTTAAAACAAACCAAATATAATAATTAAAACCTGTCTGTTTAGCTGATAACTTTTGGAATGTCCTAGATTTTGTCATGCACTGTGGCGTTCAGAAAAGCCCAGATTTTTCCCAAGTAAATAAAGAAATGCCCCCTAAATGTTTTCACCCCTTAAAAGTCCGGTTTAGTGGGCTTCATTTTTTCTTGTGCTGATTTATCAGGATATGCATCTTGTGCCTAGCACAGAGAGAGCAGTGTCTTTCTAACAGTGAAGTGTGTGGTAACTGGAAGCATTGAAAACTGATTTATGTTCGTTAATGGCAAATTAAAAAAAAAAAAACATTGACTTTTTAAGACTCTTTTTACTGGTTACTTCATATAAAAAAATCAAAATTCTGGTTTCCTTCCTAGGGCTGTTGGGTTATTTTGTATAATCGAACTCTGTTTTGCACCAGAAATGAAAAAATTAATGATTAATACATTCCTCCCCATTGTTATTTTGAAGTTGAAATTTTAGATTTTTACTTCTGAGACCCTTTGTATATTTATCCTATAAAATCAATAGGTTCTATGAATTAAAATTTTCACCAAATGGATACATTTTTATGGCCGACAAAATGATGGCCCTAAATTTCCAACAGACCTTACAAACTGAAAATATCAGAAATCTTGGAAAAATGTGATTTTGGAGAAGGATAATGCTTAGGTGTGATCAGTATCGTTTATTGCTGGCAGAATGGCAGAACTCCATCAATAATTCATTTTCTTAAGGCCCGACTGATACCCAGTGAATCCTTGTGTCATCAGCAGCATTATTTAAAAGATGGCACAGAAGGTAACATCTGGGAGCCAATTCATCATTTAATTAAATTATCCTGTAATGAAATCTTCTGTAATGAGATTAATTTTAATTATTAATCAGGAGTTGACATGGGCACAAGGCACCATGAATAATAAATGAAAGGCTTTGCTGTTCCGTTTCTAAGAAAGGACCTAGTTTACTGTGACAGTGCTTTTTATACAGCCATGCTGAGTCCTCGCAATGCCATCAGCCAAGAAGCTGGCTTGATTTTTATTTCAGAACCTAGAGAGAGAATAATTGATCAATACTTTCAGATTTGAATTCCAAATCTATGCATTTTCAGTGTGCACACATTATTTTGTTGAAGTAATTTTCAGTTTTTAAAGTATTTTGAAGATGTCAAAGATAGAAAATACTTTAACAAAGTAATTTGAGTTAAAATCCTAATTTTCAGGTATGAAAATGTCACCCTTTTCTCCCAGATTTATTGAGATATAATCGACATATAACATTGTGTAAGTTTAGGGTGTACAATGTGATGATATATTGAGAGATGATTACCATAGTGAGGTTAGTTAACACACCCACCACCTCACGTAATTACAGTTTTTGGTTGTGATGAGAACATTTTAGATTTTCTCTCCTAGCAACTTTCGAGTATATAATACTGTATTGTTAAGTATAGTCACCACAGGCTATATTAGATGCCCAGAATTTATTTATCTTATAAGTGGAGGTTTGTACCCTTTGTCACCTTTAATGGCTAAAAATAGTTACTGTAGTCACACTCAGTATCAACTGTAGGTGTGTAATTGTGCATTCCTGTGAGCGGTCTGTCAGTTCCTGACAAATCTGTTCAAGGAGGGTCATTGGCCTGCAACAAGGGTTACGTGGGTCCTCACAGGACAGTGGATGGGTCAGTAGACTGAACCAAATTCAGTGGGGACTCAGCTGTGCCCCGGGAGTACTGGGCATCCACCTGGTCACCAAGCCGAAGCCTTCCCTGAACGCCTGGTCATATTTGCTCAGCTCTTGTCACTTCCCTTTCCCTCAGTTGCCTGAATGGAGGTCAGTCGTAAAAAGGAGGAATGAGACCTACTCTTTGTAGACACAGAGCTCAGGGTGAGGGCCAGATTAACAGGAACGCAGACTGAAGGGTCTTTAAATAAAACAACAACTGAAAATCTCATCCCTGTTGATTAAAAGTCTTCCGTAGATTCCTAATTTCATTTAGACTGAAGTCTAATATTCCTAATAAGGCCTACAAGGTTTCCGTAACTTCAGCTTTCTTTCAATCCGCCATTCCCCCCCACACTCATTCTGCTGTAATCCTGGTAATATTATTTTAGGAACTGGAAGGTGCCACGATTTTCCCTACTTTGAGGCTTTCATAATACAGCTCCTGTCGCCTTCTCCTGGATCTTTTCCAGATGTGCTCCTAGTCACCCTTCAGGACTTAACCTAAATGTCACCTCTTCTGAGAAGCCTTTCCAGATTCCCCCATCTGAATCATTTCTCCCCACTTGTTATAGTCTCTCATCACATCTTCACTGATTCATTCAGCATTGTGTTCAGTTATTTTGAACTTACTGTGTGCCAAGCAACTTTTGCTTTCATTCCTATAACCTATGGAAGTCTGTAGTTATAGACATTTTCCATGATTATTTATTTATGTCTCCCTCTAGACTGTGAGCCCCCAGAAGTCAGGGAACGTGCTGAAACCCTGGCCCAGTACCTGCTGCATAGTATTCCCTTAGTGAATCCTTGATAGACGAGAACGACAGAGATGAGGGCTTCTTAACTGAATCTCCCAGACGCTAGACTGAGCTTCCTTAAGAGGCGTGCACTTTCCATCTGTGGAAATGTTTAAAAAGAAGCTGGACAACTGTGTGTTAGAATTTGCCTCCTCCAGCAAGGGGATTTAAGCATCAGAAAGAAAATTGAAAGAGATGACCATACAATGTTACTCTAACTCTGTGTGGTGCTTCTTAACCTCTAGGAAATAATAAATAGTTGCTTACTGATTGACTAAGACATAGTACTTCTGTGTGATAGTCTCTCGATATTTGCTTCATAGAAGAAATTGAACATTTTTCTAATTTATTCTTTAAGCATTTATTAAGAATACTGTGTGAAAACTGAGACTGCTGGCTCAGTATTTTAGCCATAGCAGTGTCTAACACCAGATAACCTCCGTGATTCTTTTTTCCCTTTATTTTCTACCAATTGTGATAGCAAGAACACCAGTCTTAATATATTAGAATAGTGATGAACGTATAGAAAAGGGAAAATAGATAACATGATAATTGTGGTGAGTAATATCACATTCTATAATTGAATTAGTTTGTACTTGTATTTTGAGTGTTATTACCATGTAATGGCAAAAGTTTGGCAGATAATAAAACTATCTTGCTTTCTGAAAAAATTCCTTTATGATTAGCAATTTTACTGGTGGCTATGCATATCCACTAAAGAACTCTTTCTCTTCAATTGGTAAAATTCCACTGTTCTCAGCTATCTCTCAATCTTGACCACTTAGTGTAATTAAAAAGAGCAGAAGAAACGACAGTGCAATTTTACAACACAGTTTGTGGTTTAGCTCTGTAACAATGAGCCAGTCTTTGGGAAGGATATTTCCTACCCCGATTAATAGCTTTCAACTTATAATATGACACAAATTTGAATTAGCAGATGCATGTGCTAAAAGCAAAGCATCCTTTTTTCTTTCTGGTTTTACAAATCTAACTTATCCATGATATGCCTGGAGGGCTCATAGGGAGAGAATTCATGTAACTATCGCCTAATGCTCCTTGGGTCTAAGAGAAGAGGTCCCCACATGAGTGTTTTGCAACCAGAGATTTAAAATAGTCCAGTCCAGAATGGAACATTTCTTTCAACATGATCTGGTTGCTTGCAGGTTAGCAGTGATAGTAAGACTTCCAGGGCAGGAGTTTTTAGTTCTGGCCTGGTCTCTGGAACTTGTATCAGTAATTGTGATTAACAGGCTCTGCCTGAATATGTTCTCCTGCTACCATGCGTCTGGTTGGCCTGTGCCCCTGGAGCTGAACATTTTAGCACGAGCTGGAAGTTGTATTGTGTTTCTGTAGTTTTCCTACGTGAGTGAGCATTTGCCAATCTATCTATTTGATCACTCTTAGCAAGGAAAAAAAAACCCTGGTGGCCTCCACCAAGTTCTTTATAAAATAACTAGCCCATTTTATTAAGGTTCATTTTATTAAGGATCTGTTCTGTATTCTGAAGGTCTTGATGAGTATTAGCATAAACATTAGAAATAGTGCCTATATAGAGAATATTTTATGTTACATTTATCTTTGGTTGAGAATTGGCTTTCATTGCTGAACTGTCAAAATCCAGCCAATAACTGAGCTACATACAGCTCTAGCCAATAAATGATACTCTAGCTAATTTTAGGAGTAAGAATGTTGTCAAAGCCCGAACTGACAGTTTTACATTGCTTTTGCTATGGCAAAGTGTGTTTGTTGTAAGAGAGAATTCTTTATTCTACAAAAGAAAGGAAAGTTATTTTTAGACGGGACCAACGACCTGGTAGAAACCTTTCTGCATTTCTGTTTTTTCAAGGCACTCCGTTGATCCAGATCACTAAAAAAAAGAACTAATTGAAAAAAAAAAAAAACTACAACACCGGTTCGACCAAGTGCCTTTGTATGCTTGGGGCTCTGCTTTTCCTTTTTAGCTAATTGTAGATGGACTCAATAATTAGTTCTGGAGACTTTGATTACTAGTGTATATATTTTTACAGACATTTCCATTCTGTCTCTAAATAGTTCTAAAGGTAAATAAAAATAATTAGTAACACCAGCCATCAGGTTGATTTATTCAACAGGATTTTGATTGAACATCTGCTGTGTGCCAGGCACTGTGCCTGGTAAAAAAAACAAAAGCCAGTTTCTGTTCTTGCCCTCATGTTGCTTGCGGTCAGTTTGGTAAAAGAAGAATAAAGCAAATAGTCATGCCAACAAATATAAAACCCAACTGTCTTAAATACTGCTAAGTTAGGTAAGTAGGTAAGAGGTTTCTCTGAGGAAGGGGTTGATTGAAGGCTAAAACTGATGAATAGGAGTTAAGTAGGAAGAAGGGCTTGGGGAGAACATTCTAGATAGGGGAATAGCATGCACACTCTGTAGGAGGAGGGAGCATGGTGCATTGAAGATGGAACCCAGAGAGCGAAGTAAGCTTTCAGTGCAGTAAAGTTGTCCAGGTGAGCAGGGCCAAATCGCAGGCACCTGTAGGCTAAGTTAAGGGTTTCTTTTTTTTGTCTTTAACCTAAGAGCAATGGGAAGCCCTTAAAATTTTAAAATGTGGGTGTGTGTGTGTGTGAGAGAGAGAGAGGTTGAGAAAAGAAATTTGCTTTTAGAAAAGATAACATTGGCTTCACTGTAGAGCATGGGTTAGAAGCAGTAATAAAGGATACAAAGTAACAATTGTGATTTATTGTAGCATGAATGGAAGAAATGAAAATCCATGAATACATCGTGACGCTTGAGGGTAGGGTGAAACAGAGAAAAGCTCTTCTTTATAGAAAAATGTCAGCCATTATCAGTAGAAGGGGTGATAGAAAGTCACCATTTTGGCAGTTCCCAATATAATTACCTACTGCGGGGTCGTTAAGAGGCTAAAACCATTACATGAATGCCTGTTGGGGACCAGTGTGTTCATGTGGTACCAAAATCTCACCCCAGAGGCTGAGTACTAATTACAGAGGAGAAATGGAACTTTCCAGTGGGGGGCCACCACTTTAACCAAGGGGGTGAATTTAGCTTCACTAACGGTGGGACAGTCTGGCGTGACAGGCTTTGTCACGTGAAGCGATGTGAAGTTCCCAGCCTTACGTGCGAGGTGTTGATGCAAAAGGAGAAATGGTTTGACCTAACTGTGATCGAGCTTCTAGCCCTAACTCTGAGTTTGTGGAGAATATAAGGAGTGGAGGATCAACCAAATGACACCATAAGGTGTGAAATTCTATAAGACTCCTGGCCTAGATGTTTCAGAAATGTGGTATCATGGGTTAAAATGGTGGGGAAGCTATTCAATATTAAAAGGGATTAAAGAGATAGAACAGCAAGACAACTTGTGAAAATCTTGATTGCATTTTGGTTTTAAAAAGCTATTAAGAAAAAGACTTCCTTGGGACATTTGGGGATATTGGAGGATTTTATGGTATTGTTAATTTTTGTAGGTGTGATAATGAACCTGTTCTTAGGAGATGACATGTTTAAAGCTGAAATGTCAACCTACTTCCAAAAGATTTAACAGCAATTATAAATATAACAGAAATAAAGATAAGTGAATATGGAAAAATATTAAGAGCCGTAGAAGCTAGGAGGAGAATATCTAATATTGTTGCATTACCCTTTCAATTTTTTTGTCTGTATGAAAATTTTTACAATAAAAATTTGGAGGAAGAGATTAGATGGCAAGCTGGGTAATTACTTGACTCAGAGTGTGCATCTGGTCACAGGGTTTCTGGTACTTGATGAACTGTAGCTGGTGGGCTAATCCTTTGCCCATTCAGCAAGTCAACTCAATGTCAAGGACCCCAAATCTCCCAGTCTCCAGGTCTTGAACACCTGGAATATAACCATGTCAGCAGCGTAACTGTGTGTGGTGTGGTAGGAGTCTCAAACTGGGCATCCCTCCACGGAGAGTCTGAGGCTTAGGGTGGATCCTCACCTGCAACAAATCGGCTTAACCAACACAGAAAGCACAGCTGTGGAAAACAGTTAGGAGGCTGCGTAATAGACCTGAGAACAGAGAATACCATAGCTGTGTGCCAGGATGGTGGTGATGAGAGAGGGAGGTGTAAGATGTGAGAAATCAATAAATTTTAGGAGGTAAAGAATGAGTCCACTTAGTATTCTACTGTTAGTGAGGAGGAAGACAGAGAGGCGTCTAGCGGCCGACTCCTAGGTCTCTGACTTACAGAGCTGGAAGCGTGTTGGTGTCAGACATGCAGGGTCCGAACTCTGAAAGTGGACAGGTTTGGGAAGAAAGATCCAGGGTTTGGCTTTAGATATCATGGGTTTGACGTATTTTCAGAAATTAAAGGGGAAATGTATCATTTGATTGTATGGGATAGTTAAATATAGTTTGGCTGGAAAAACAGACCTTTAGAGAGTACTATAGTGCATTTCTTTTGCACAAAATAGCACTAATTTGGTATATGTCCATAATTTCTCTCACTTAAAAGTTTCCAGATGGTTAAATAATAAATTCTTTTCATTGGTAAAATTTTTACAAGCACTTTTCTGTACTGTTTATTCTCTATTGAAGCTATGCTATGTAAAAATACTATATAAGCGAATATTTTTTTCAGAATTTCTCCAAATATAAGAATTAACATTAATTCTATGTAGGGATTAGAAAAAGCCAAATACTTACTTTAGAGCTTATTCAGTGGGCTGACTATCTAGTCATTAGCCAAAAAAAATCTTCTAAAGTATTTCTACCACAAGTAATAGATATTCATTTTAGAGACATTCAAGCAGTTCTAATGAGTTAAGGGGAAAACAGTGTCATCTATAATTTTACTAGCATATGATGTAGATAATCCATGCTCATTTTAAACTCAAATTATATTTGAGTCTTCTGTAGTGAATGAATTTATTACTTGTACTGTCCATGTATATTTTACTGTATTTATTCAACAAGAGGTAACTAGATGGTTTCTTTCACTTCACCCAAATGTGTATTTATATTCCAGGATGGTTCTGTCAGGAAGTTCTCTACTTAATTTACCTTGACAGCAGCTCATTAAAAGTAAACCTTTTATTTTTAACGTCAGATGTCATAACCATTTAGGCTCTGTGAAAGCTATATCTACCATCAAATGATAGATAATTTAACATAAGACCGTGGCCCCTGAGGCAACACTTTGATTGTGTTGTACTTTTAGTCAGTGCCACATTTGTCCCTTAAAATAATTTCTTAGGAAACATTATAGCACTTGTACTTGGCAGTGTTTGACTTACCTTTGGCAGGATGGATATCAAAGAGGAAACAGTTCTCCTCTTGCGAAAACCAAGAACAAGTGTACGCATGCACACACACACAATAAAATTTAGAAGATGAGCACCAATTCCTTATTTTTTTTCTCATCTCAGAAATAGGCAGGTGTAATGTGTACTAAAAATACAAATCCTTAAGAATCGTGTGTATCCTGTGAAGAAGATGGTGTCTTCTGGGCATCAGTTGTCTCTTATGAATCGATTGTCATAGTCATTTTTATCACTATCAGAAGACCTTATTAGGGGCTGAAATCAATGCTGGGAATGCAGGTTATGGTAAGGAAGGGATATCAAGAGGATATTGTGCTGGGCATCAGGGGAGCTGGATTCTGTGCAGACTGGACCACAGACTTGTATGTCTTTGCACAAGTCATTGCAGATGAAATCATCATTGGGGGAGAGTTTGGATAGTCTGTTTACCTGGTGGCCAAGAAAAGAGACTGTTCTTTGGACCTCAGCTGAAGCAGCACAAAGTAGTGAAGTCCGTCAGGATGGACCCAGTTCAATTTTGTTAGGTCTCTAAAGCAGACAAGTTCAGATATTCAGTCCAAGAGCTGGTGGAATGAGTGGAGCTGTAGCTTCAGAGTGTCTGAGCAGTTGCTGTGGACACTAGTGTGTTTGCTGCCTGCCCCTGGAGACCAGCAGGGGTGTGATGGTGGCAGTTGGGTCAGGCTGGCTTTCATGGCCAGAGGTGGTACAACGGCCATCAATGGGAGAAGATCGGATTTGTTTTTTTCCAGAATTGGGGAAATATGATTATGTGTGTCTGCAAAGCAGAGGTCATCCATGGAAAGGAAATGGAAATATGAAAGAGAAATGCAGAGGAAAAAGTCATTCTTGCTTATTGGTAAGATTATCCTCTAAAAGGATGATCATGGATTCTTGGCTATCTAATGAAACATGACAGCCGGAAGGGGCCTATGGCCCCTAGTTATGGCAGAATGTTCAGGAGACATTTGGTTTTTGAAGTGGTAAAAAGAGAAGAGCTTGTATTTAGAGAGAGCCCACTGAGAGATCAAGCTTTGCTAGGTTGATTAAAAATAAATTATGACGGTCCCAGTAGGTGTTCGTAGGTGGCTAAGGTGGAGAAGACCTGCGAAGTCACTGACTTAGGGCAGTGGAGGACTGTGCTCCCAGAGGGCAGAAGGGCTAGTAACGTGATGCTGAATCATCAGCGATGATGGCCAATGATGGATTACAGAGGTGTGTAAAATAGCTGCTGAAACCAGCAAGCAAGTTTGGAAGATTGATCTTGGGATTGGTGGATAGAGGTTATATAAGGTGGTGGCAGAGACTTAAAAGAGAAAGGAGTGTTAAGTCACAATATCAGAATTTGTCATAGCTACTAAAGAGGTTACAAAAATTGTCACTGATGTTAAGAGTGTACATAAGCTTACTGTGTTCAAGCGTGGACAGAAGTTCCTTCCACACCCTTTCTGTTTACCGGAGGGATTGTGGTTATGCACACAGACAAACAGAAGTTAAAAGCAAAGCAGCGGTTGTATGATCTCATGTCTTTTTTTGCCACATTAGTCTTGGACGGGTCCTCTGGATACAAGAATGGTTCTTCTTCTGCCTCTACCCTTTGAGCATAGACATCTTTTGCTCAGGACTGGTGCCATTTGAAAGAGCGTGGGCGTATTTGACCGAAATTGTTTTCAAGGTCACCCTAATTCCTGTCTTCCCATTTCCACAGCGTGGATCCTTCAGGTAGCCTGGGCCTCTGTTCTCTGTGCTTATCCAGTGCTTCATTTCTCAAGTCTTCCTTGGAAGATTGCAAGACCTTCTCTTAAAATGCATGTTCAGGGTCCTCAGTGCAGCATTCATGTCCAAGGTCTACACACCAGCATGCATAAATGTAGGAGGAGTTAGACTTTATCATAATTTCTTAAGTTTTGGGCTCCGTGATAAGTAACTTTTGTTTAAAATCCAGTCCATCAGCAAAACATGTTGGCTGTATCTTCAAAATACATCCCTACTTTAGCTACTCCTCACGCACCCCCCCACCCCTGCCATTTTCACTCTGATTAGTGGCCCAGGCTTGGAGTAATCTTCCTGTGTGTTCCCTCACCCCTTCACGTGCCTTTCTTCACACAGTAGCCAGAGTGAGTCTTTTGAAAACTGGCATCAGTGATGCGGCTCTGCTCTGACCCTCCAGTGGCTTCTCATCTGACTGACAGTAAGAGCCCAAGTCTTCTTCCGTCTACAGGGCTCGATGTCATCAGTGTCACCACTCACTCCCTCTGACCTCAGCGTGGAGTCCCTTTCCTCTCTCACTCTTCTGCAGCCTCCTTCCTGTTTTCAGACACTCAAAGCACTCTCCTGCCTTGGGACCTGTGCACATCCACCCCCTGGAATGTCCATCTCCCAGATTCACTTAGGCTTCCTTCTCTCAGGTCGGTGGGGTCTCTGTACAAATCTCACCTTATCAGTGGGGCTTCCTCCCCCATCCCAGTCTCTCTAATCTCCTTTCCTGCACATTTTCTCATAGCACTTATCACCATCTGGCATGCCAAGTATTTTACTTGTTCACTTATTTATTGTCTATTTGACTCCCTAGGATGTAAGCACCAAAAAAGCTGCAATTTTTTTCTCTTTTGTTCATGTTTTATCCCTGAGTGCCTGCAAATTGCCTGGGACATGGTAGGTATCCATTCAAATGTTAGTTGAATGAATAAGTGATTGGATGGACACATGGATGAATTTAACCTATATAGTAATTTAAATTATAAAGTGAGTGCTAAAGCCAGGATTCATATGCAGACCACATATTGGTCAAAGCTGCTGTTCTTTCTACTTTGCCTTGTGAACTAGTCTGGATCCTTTCTTGAGAGATGTTGATGAAACATTAGCAATAGAGCCCTATGTGGAGTTCACTGTAACATTAAAACTTACATTCCAACTGAATTTAGCTTTATGGATTTCTGAATAAAAATAGTCTAATAAGTTCTAGTTTAGAGGTGTAACACTGAACAGGATTTAGAAAATTCTTTTCTATCATTGAAACAAAGGACTTTTGCAATAGTTGAATAAAAAAACATTGACTCACAAATGACTAGCTAAGGGAGAGCAGGATTTCTAGATAAGCAGGACAAAAAATTTCCACTGTTTCTCACCAACTATGTAGCTAATGGGGATGGTGGCTTTGAGCCAGCTACCACTTAAGGGGGAAAGAAATCTTACCATTCAACAAGTGAAATAGTGTGGAATAGATAGCATCTATTGAAATTTGATTTTCAGCAGTCTCCCCAAGTGACTGAATACATTTTTTCAACCTGTTTGCTTTTGTAACATGCCTTCTCATAGCCAAATTCAGGATTAATTATATGACAATATGCGGTCTAGTGCTATTGAGTTTTCTCAAAAATATCTTGAAGGGTCATTTGAAACATGCTGGGACCCTAAATGGGTTGACTGATGTAGGAGCAGTAACCTGGAATGGTCAGGGCCTAGGGGACATTTACTGACTATAGGGCTGAGCCCTAATCCAGATCATAACATCGCAGAAAGTGAGTTGAAATTGAGACCAGTCTAGACTGGTACCAACACCTCTGGGTTTTTTCTGTGGCAGGTGGAGTCAGGTGGGTGGTACCATGGAGCCATTTTGGATCTGGGCTGATATAAATCCAAGGATGAATTCTAGCCAGTAGGTAAGTAGAGGACACAGGCAGATCTAGTCCCGAGAAGGGTTTCACAAAGTCTGGACATATTTTCAGGGTCCAGCCAAGTGGGCTGAATTTCAGGACTATTGTATGGGCCCACCCATACAATAGGGTAAAGGGAGACAGACACAGGTCAGCAGGCGAATCAAGAGGCAGAGTTAGAGTAAGCATCGAACTCAGGTCTTCATCACTCAGGATGACCTGATAACAAGGTATGTTGCTGCTGTCCAGTTTAAGGCACCTACTGTGATGCGTGTGGTTTCTAATATTCTCTGAACTGAAGTGAACCTAGCTTAAGGCATAGGTTGAACTTATCTTGCATACTGTGATTCTCTTGCATATTTATATCTGAGTCTGGCCAAGGTAAACAGGTATTGACAAGAGAACTTAGGATTTCTGAAATCTTTATTCAGTGTGCCTAAACCATCAAATAGACTTGATATAAACTAACAGAGCTGATTTATTTTATTGCTGAAAATTCCCGTATATTTTGATGCTAATATTTCTTTAATACGGTACAGACTTGATTCCTAGTTGTGCCCTCCACTCGTAGTTCTGTGTTCTGTACACTATGATCTCTATTGGGCTCATTGGTCTTTATGATGTTGATAGAATGAATTTGTGGTTAATTTGTTTTATAAGTTACAGAGAAGTAAATATTTGCCATAAATACGAAAATTTACAGATCAGTGGCTATTGTGAGTTATTTGATTTATTTTATAGGCTTCTGCTCAGGAGGTAGAGAGTGAATTGACCTTCTTTGAAATGTTTTATGGACTGTTCTGGAATATGTGCAGATATCCTGGGAAATGAAGGGGTGGGCTTTTTTAAGAAGAGCTTGACCTTAGACCGCCGTAACAAAAGCTCAGTTGTGCAGAAATCCGTCAGAACAAAACTGTGCACGTTAGCAGATATAGTTCCTGCCTGTGACTGCTCACTGAGTCCACCGGGATGGGTTTATCACCTTTTACTTTAGAGGTATGATTGTTTTTCATTTTCTACTTACTTGTACACTCTGTCCCTACTCTGCCATCCTTGAGTATCAGCCCTGTCTCTTCCTCTGTTTTGGCTTTCTTAGCACAGACCTTGATCGTGACTCGGACTCGGTTTCAGCTGGTGTCCTAGTCAGTATTGGTCTCGTTCCATAGCAACTAGCCCCACCCCAGCCCAGCAATCTCTCCCCCCCATCCCCCCAGCAACCTCCCCTGCGCGCGCGCGCACACACACACACACACACACACACACTGTTGTACTGTACTCTGATGCCCTCACTTTAACAAAGACTAATCAAAACAGATAACACCATTTACCATTAAGTGCTTACACATTTATTTTCTTATTTGAGGTGATGCTTGCTATTTCAAAACAGAAAAGGAACAATGTGGTACGAGTTAAGGGAGAATTTTATTTTTTATAAATATTTATACATATTCACATATAAGTAAAAAAGGGTCCAATGTTATGTTATTTATAAATATTTTCTTGTTATAGGATGGGAAGTCAAATATTATGGACTCTTACATGCACAAACTTTTATTTGCTCATTAGGAAAATATTGTTGCCAAAGTCTTGCAATTTGATAGCCATTAATTATTAATAAACTTTATGTATTATTAAAGAAATCATTCCTTTGGCCTTGTTTGTCATACTCTGTTATAAAAGTGACCTCTTGTTCGTGGGATGAGAAGAGAGAAGAGGAGCTTCTTCGTTCAGTGTGGGTACACATGAAGGTGGCAAAGCAGAGCACTCTGGGAGAAGAGACAAGCTTGTGTTGAACCCTTGCCAAATGTTAGGCACAATTATGCACCAAGGGCATTGGCCTGGAAGTCAGGAGACCCAGGCCCTTGATTATGTGATGTTCTGACCTCTCTTGGGTCTTCGGTTTCCACATATGAAAAATAGTGGATCAGATTTAGGATCCTGTGATATCAAGTATATGTATCAAGGGTTGTCCATGCCCCCTTCCCTTTTTAAAAGATTTCTTGTGCTTTTTGCTTTTTGAATAATACAATCTTACAAATTTAAGAGTCCACAACTGCATTTCAGTTGGTTGAGAATTTTGCTTTTACTTATCACTATAGGAACTTATTTAATTATTTCAATCTTATTGGATTGGTCAACATTTCAGGTCAGTTTTATAATGTTTGTTGTGGTTCTATTTATACCTTGACCTGATCAATTTTAGGTAATAAACCAATTAGGGAAGAAAACTACCTTTAGGCAAAATTAGTGCTTTTAAGTGAGATGACATTTGAAATGATCATTTTGATATAAAAATTATACATTTTTAAGTATTTTGAATTTGTAGGTTATGTAAATGAAACATGTTTCAATATAGTATTGCATACAAATATGTATGTATACAGAACTCAAACATGGATCTTGAGAAATATTTCTTTTGTCATATCAGAGTGGCATCTCTTCCTTTACTCATCCCATTCTCAGTTGTATAACAACATGAAGGATATAAAATGGTTACGCATTGAGGTAATATTACTCCATATACCAATGTCCTCGGGACTGAGAAACTTATGGACCTACCTCCTAAAAGGGCCATTGTTGTCTTAGATTTTTTTCCTCCTCTCCACTTAGTCTGGTTAATAGATAGCTTCCAGCTTGGAAAGAAGCAGTCTCATTTCCAAAAAGAAACTGGATGTTCCTTCAAGTTTCCCTAATTAGGCAAGATTGCTAGCTCTTGACGTGCTGTTTTCATAACTGTGTATGGATGTGGAGCTATGAACTTTTTAAAAATTAATCAATGGAATTAAACAGTTTAAAAGAAAAAAACATGTAAAGTTATTCTGTGGAAGAAAGAACACCGTTCAGCACCCTCTTTACCTGTAGCTTGCTGAGTGGATGCTGCAGCTGGTCTGTGGAGGAGAATCAGCCGAGGTGATGAGATGTGGGCTTGCCACCTCTGTCTCATGGAGAGTCCTATTTCATGGCATGGATCCTTTGTCCAATCTCTCTTAAAACTGCACTTTCCCATAATCTTATGAGGAACATAGATCCTAAATATGACATGTATGATATCATCTCTGCATAGACACACACACATACAATTGAAGATTTACTAAAGTGTTTTTAATTGCAAAGGTAAATCCAAAATCTGCATATTCAACTTTTAACTTCCAATGACATGTTATCAACTTTGTCGACTATCAGTCTCTTTCTCCTTTTCTTTTAAATCAACCAGAGAACAGCATATTTAAAGGGACTACTGGCCAGGCATTTCTATTTCATCATATCTTTTAGTAATAAGTGACAGTGCAGACATTTTAAAATCATATTTTACTTGTATCTTAAAAATTGAAATTGAGAGTAATATTAACTAAATTGTGAATTTGTTAATTAAGTTAACTGTAAGAAAAATGATTCTGTGGAAAGGGCGAAAGTAATAAAAATAGTCTATCTATTGGATTCTCGCTCAGCTTTCAAGGCTTTCTGAGGCATATTTTACTATTTACTTCCACCATGATGTGTAAGAGAAGATAAGGAAGGATGTCTTTCGAGAAAGAGACTGTTTCTAACTCAGTTTCTCGAACAGTGGTTACCTGCAATGGAAGCCTGGATGGCATACCGGCCCGCAATCAAGCAACGTGAAGATACAGCCCACATAGGTGACAGACACGCCACCTGTTCCCTCCTTCCCCAGTCAAGCCCTTTCCAGCCACCTGTGTGGGGACTGTGTCAGGCTCAGTGAGTAGGAGAGGAGACGGCTCTGGGGAAACGATCACTTGATATGAGTGCAGAGACTGGTTTCTCCGTTGGTCTTTTTGAGCTTTCCAGGTTATGTCTCCAATGTGCTCCAGAAGTACAAAAGGTTATTTTTTTTAGTGATAGGTTTAAATAATTTTAATTTTGGGTAAAATTCTCTATAGGTATTAAGTTTTTTTCCCTAAGCGATAGTTTATATAATCTTTCTGGACATGTACTTAGAATGTACAGTTTCATGGGCTTGAAAAGAGTACAACTAAATAGTAGGAATTAGCATTAAAGTACTCAGAGGAAGGTGGACTCAGATCCATAAACTGTGCCGTACATGTTCTGTGATTTTTAAGAGCCTTTCAACATCAATCAACTGTGACTTTTAATATCAATCAAGAATGTTTTTTCCTCAGGATCTCAAATTTATTATATTAAGAATCTTGTGGTTAGAAATCTTGGGGACTCAAAATTACAGTCTAATGATATTCCAGAAGTACTCTCTTTCTGTATATTTGTGCAGTTCCTTAATTATTACCCTTTTTACAAAATAATAGCTAATCTTTATGGAGTGCTTGCTGTGTCACTAGAGACTAAATGCTTCTTATGGTTTATTGTTGCATTCTCTCTTCTATCAGCTTTATCTGGCAGGCAGGCCCATCAGGACAGGACAATAGTTTGCCTGAGGTCGCACAGCTTGAGAGTGGCCTGGTGGGGATGTTCATCCCGTGAGGCTGGCTCCAGGCTCTGAGTCTAACCCCTACACTGTCCTGTGCCCAGGACATGAACTCTGCACACGATGCACAAAGGCTGCAATTTCTTGGTGCTGCAATTATCTAGCTTATGCAAATGGAAGTCTCGTTTTAGTGGTGCGATGTGACCAAATTACATTTAAAAAGTCTTTGGTCCTATGGTATTGTGAAGATGAGGCTCCAGTCCCTCCTCTAAGGAGCTCACGGATACTGGAGAGAGAGACAGGTAACAAACAATCGCAGCGATTTATAACCAGGGTCGAAGAAGAAGCTGGCAGCTGAAGGCTAGATGCTTGAGATTAAGTGGGAGCAAAATACTCCATTCTTTTGTGTGAACTTCTCCTGGCCACTTGGTCCAGCATGTCATGATATCCTTTTCATATCTCAGTTCACATAAATTTCTGATCGTGGTGTTTGTTCCGAACTATGCATTTCTCTACAGTTTCATCGTAGTTGGGTTTTTGTTTTGTTTTATTTTTGGTGAGGAAGATTGTCGCTGAGCTAATGTCTGTGCCAGTCTTCCTCTATTTTGTATATGAGATGTCGCTACAGCGTGGTTTGATGAGTGGTGTGTAGGTCCTCGCCTGGGATCCGAACCCACGAACCTCAGGCCACTGAAGTGGAGTGCATAAACTTAACCACTACGCCACCTGGCCAACCCCTGTAGTTGGTTTTTATGTGCTTTTTGGTGTTTTTTAAGGAGTATTTAAAATGTGTATTTTACTTTATAAGGTTCTTGAGGAAAGATAGTGATTATTCTATGTTTTATTTTTTTCCCTCAAAATATAATTGGATTCAATTCCTTCCTATTCTAACTTCTGATTGTGAAATGTGTAAATTATACTCTTAAAATGGAGAATTGCAATGGTAGTGTGTGACGTGAATGGTGCTTATGCACGCCTCCCCATATCCTCTCTATCATTTTATAGCTATCATTATCTCATAGTAAATACTGAAAAGGGCAAGGTGGTTGCCCAGATTTAGCACAGTGTCTAGAAATAATAATTGCTAACCTTTATCGTGAATTACTCTATGCCAAGAGTTGCTGTCAGTATTTTTCAGAGATTATTTTATTTAATCTCCATAACTCTACACACAGGTAACTATTGTCATGCCCATTTTAGAGATGGTGAAACTGAGGCACAGAGTGGTTAAATGACTTTTCCAGGGTCCCATGCCTAGCTAGTGGCGGAATAAAAGCATGAACTGAAGACGGCTGAGTCTAGAGCCTGGATGCTTCACTTCACTGGGCTTCTTGGCCTTGAGAGAAATCTATAATTTATGAACTGGTCATAACTTTGTGTTCATTCAATAAATATTCAGTACTTCCTACTCCAAATTAGAGAGTTCTTTTTCTCTATGATGATGGTGTTGTTTAAATGTTAACAAGAGCGGCAGATGATAGAGGTCAGAGAGCAGCTCAGTCAGGTGCGCCCCCTTCAAGTCTGGGCTCTGCTCTAACCGTTGCTCCAGCCCTCAGCTCCAGCCCTCAGCTTCCTCATTTGGCAGGTGGTATACGAAGTATCTTTGACCTTTAACAGCCAATGATACAAAGTGGTTCTAGTATCATTCTTGCTTAAGCGTGACAGAAGGTGAAACCTTCAGACTCTCATAATGGCGCTCTTCTCCTCTCTTCCATGTTTTCACGTGGGGCATTCCCTTTGTGGTCTCATCCAGTCTCTGAGTTTTAAACACCATTTTCGGAATGAAGATTCACGCATTGTTTTCTCTATCCTGGACCTTTCCCCTGATCTGCAGACATCTAGTTCATTAGCAATTCTGTTGTCTTGGTCCTTAAACTATAACCAGAATTTGATCAATTTTCAATACCTTTATTTCTACCACACCTGGCCCAGGGGCTTCATCACCATCTGGATGATTGCAGTAGCCTCCAAACTTGTCTTTCTCTGGAATGTTCTCTGCACAGCCCAAAGTGCACCTTTTAAACTTAAGTCAGATCATGTCACTCCTCTACGCAGACCTTCCACTGGCTGCCAATCTCACTCAAGGTCAAAGCCACAGTCCTACAGTGGCCTGCTAGGCTCTACATCTCTGACACTGTCACTTGTTTCTCTCCTCCTCTGTAATCTACTCTAGCCAAATTAGCAGTTGTGGTCTTTGAATATGCCAGAACTACCTCTGCCTCAGGGCCTTTGCGCTTGACTCCCTGCCTAAAATACTCATCAGTCAAATGTCTTTGTGACTTACTTCCTCATCCCCTTCAGGTCTCTCCTAAAATATCTTTTGGATGAGGCTTTTCCTGACCACCTATTTTATAAGTGCTCCCATCCCCATTCTTTATTTACTTTATTTTACTGATGGTAATGAACATCATCTAGCATGGTAAATTTCACTTTTTTGTTTGGTTATTTTTTTGTATCTCTATCACTAGCATGTAGTCTTTATGGAAATACAGAGTTTGTATGTTTTTACTTCAACATTATATGCTTACTGCCTAGAAAGTCACTTGATACGTATTAGGCACTGGGGAAACATTTATTGGATTAATGTATGAAATGAGTGAATGAATGTGTGATGAGTGACTGGGTTCAAGTTTTGTTAGGAACTTGAATCTTTATTTGGAAATAATTACAAGTTAGTACTGGTCTCTTATTCAGTATCTAGGGCCCATGAGCATGTGCTGAAAAGAGATGCCTTGAGGCCCAGGCAGGCAGTGTAAACATATGAAATGCTGTGGGTATAGAGCAAGTTAGAGGTGTGGGGGCTGTGGCAAACCAGACGGTCAGGACCCTCTCTGGGGACTACTCGTCACTGCTGTCATGGGCAAATGTTATATCACCATTTGACTTAGAAAAAGCAGCTGGAAATCCAGTTTGGGGTTTGTTTTGGTGAGGAAGATTGGCCCTGAGCTAACATCTGTTGCCAATCTTCTTCTTTTTGCTTAAGGAAGATTGTTGCTGAGCCAACATCTGTGCCAATCTTCCTCTATTTTATGTGGGATGCCCCCACAGCATGGCTTGATGAGTGGTGCTAGGTCTGCACCGAGGCTCCAAACCTGCAAACCCTGCTGAAGATGAACACGTGAATTTAACCACTATGCCACCAGGTCAGCCCCTGGAAATTCAGATTTTTATGTGAGCTCTAGCAATTTATAAATGTTGACTTCAAATTCCAAATTGCATGTGGGTCAAACAAAACGTATGTTTTAGCCAGATTAAACTTATGGGCTGCCAATTTGGGAGCTCTGGTAAAAAGAAGCATAAACTTCAAACATTTACCTATTTTAGCAAACCTTATCTGTATAAAATCTCAGAAAAATTTGTAAAATAACATGGAAAATATGTAAGACATTAAATGCCAATCAAATCAAGAGTATTTGATGAAAAATAATTCCTAGAATGTTTTGAAATGTTTCTGATTCCCTTTACCATTTCTGTTGATTGCTATTCAGGGTGACAGGGGCCTGGCCTATGATGTGGACAGTATAAGTGAACAGAGAAACGAGCAAACAAAATTCATTGAAGTCCCATTATATGCCACACACTGTTCTAGGTTCTGGGGTTACAGGAGTGAAGACACAAAGGGACACCTTCCTATGAAACTTCCACTCCCTTCTTGGGGGAGAGGGTGGCAGTCAGTCATCAGAATTTTCCATAGACCTCAGTGCTATAAAGACATAAAACAAACTGTTCTGAGAGAGAGAGTACTGGGGTTTTGGTGGTGGCTAATTTGCCAGTTAATGAAGGTGGCGTTCAAATGGTGACATTTGAGCAGGCACCAAACTGACAGGAAAAGCCACCGTTCAGAGATCTGGGGCAGAGCTCTGAGACAATGGGGATGTTACCAGAAGACACCGGAAAGCAGGAAGGAGATGACCGTGTTTGGGGAACAGCAAACAGGACAGAGAGGCTGGAGTGCGAGGGGGAGAGCTGAGCGAGGTGTGAGGCTGGGAAAGCAGGCAGGACCCATGTGAGGACGGAATTATGAAGAAGACCTTAGGGCCCAGGGTGTGGAGTTTGGACTTGGTATGAAGTACAATAAATGGAAATGCATTGGATAGTTTTAAGCATAATCTCGTTTATGTTTGAAGCAGGAGCCTTCATAATGTTTTGGTTTAGGCTCATAAAAATATTTTACATAGCACGCACACACACTTTAAGTTTTATGAAAATATACTTAACTTTATTATGCACAAGATGCTCTGATATTTTATTTTCTATTCCATTCCATAAAAAAATTCGGGTTTTGATTTTATGACCCAGTAAAGAGCTAGAACCTACAGTCACAGAACAGTGTGTTTGAGGTGCTCTCACTGGTTCCTAGATGAATTGTGGTGGGTCAACATAGAAGCAGGCAGAACACAAAGAAGGCTTCTGCAGCCGCAGAGGAGGTAAATCGTGCTGTCTTGGACTAGGATTGTCATTGTGCAGACAGACGGAAGTGTACGGAGAAAGACTGATGGAGAAGGAGAGGCGGACGGAGATTTAAAAAAAATCAAAGTCGTTGACATACAAGTTACCTACCATGAGATGCATGCATTTTAAGTATAATGTTTTATGTGTTTTGACAAATGTATACACCCCAGTAACTGCCAACATAATCAAGATATGGAACACTTCTATCACCCTAAGAAGTTCCTCATTCCTCTTTGCAATCAGTAAATCCCCTGTCCTTATGCCCAGGCAGCCATAGATCTTTTTGCAAGTGTAGATTAGCTGTGCCTTTTCTAGAATTTCCTCTAAATATGTTCATACAGTGTGGTATTTTTTTATCTGGCTTCTTTCTTTTAGCATGATGCTTTGGAGCATCACCGAATTCTTGTGGGCATCAGTAGTTTGTTCTTTTTATTGCTGCATAATACCCAAGTGTATGGCTCTACCACAATTTGTTTATCCATTCAGCAGTTGGTGAACATTTGGGTTGTTTTCAGGTTTTTTTGGTTATTAGGGATAAACAATGGACATTCATACACAAGTCGTGAGAATTTATGGTTTTATTTTTCTTGGGTAAACAGGAATAGAATTGCTGGATCGTATGGTAAATATCTGTTTAAATTTATAAGACTCTGCCAAACTATTTTCCAAAATGGTTTACCATTTTACATTCCTGCCAACAATGTCTAACAGTTCCAGATGTTCCACATTCTCACCGACACTTGGTACTGTCTTTCAAATTTTAACTTTTCTAGTGGGTGTGTAATGGTGTCTCTTTGTGCTTTTCTTTCGCAATTCCCTGTTAATAGTGAGTGAGGTTGAGCATCATTCCATGAGATATTAACCATTATGTATGTTTTGTATGTGTATGAGGTGTCCGGATAGCTCTTTTGCCCATTGATTATTGGATTTATCTTCTTACTTTTGGTAGTAAGAGTTCTTTACTCTCCGTGTAAGCCCTTCAGCAGATGTGTGTATTGGTAATATTTTCTCCCAGATTGTGACTAACTGTGTCATTTAGAGAGTGGATGCTTCTAAAATTTTATTTTCACCAAAGTTGGAAGATTTTTGGCCATTTCTTTGCAAACAGTTTTCTGCGTCCCCCTCTGCCTCAATTATGTGTGATGTTTGATTGCTTAATATTCTCCCACAAGTCCCTATGGCTCTATTACTTTTCTAATCTCTTTCTTTTTTCTTTCTCTGCTTCAGTTTGCTCTGTCCTCACGTTCACTGATCTTTTTTTTCAGTGTCAAATCCGCCTATTTTTATTTCAAGTAGTCTATATTTTTAGCTTAAGAAGTTCCATTACATTCTTTTTTTACACATTTCATTTCTTTTTATATAATATTCATATTTTCATTTAAATCCTCAAACTTATGCCTAATAATGGTTTTAAAATGGATTTCTCCAAATTATATTATCTCTGTTACCTTTGTGTATCTTTCTAATGACTGATTTTTCTCCTGGTTATATTTTCTTTGCATGGCTAGTAACATTTCATGGGATGCAGAGCATGAATGAACACTATGTTGTTGAGTGTCTGCGTTTTATTGTCTCCTCTTAGGAAGTGTTAGGCCTTGTTTTAGAAAGCCATTGAGAGCTTCTGAATGAGCTTGAATTTTAGAGGCTTGTTTTTAAGTGTCGTGAGGGGAGTCCAGGGTAGCCCTTAATGTAGCGTTAGTCTTGCCTTATCATTAAGGTGTGAATTTCCAGGGTCTCAACGGAATGTCCTAGCTGTTCACTAAGGTCTTTCCACTCCAGCCAGATGGAACACCAATGTCTTCTTAGCTCTCTGTAAACTCTGCACATTTTTAAGGTTAGAGCTCATCATCTGGCCATTGTTTTGACCTGTCGTGGAGTTTCAACCTATATGCATACACTTTAGTTTTAGCAACTACGTAAAGGGACCCCAAGCAGATTTCTGGACTCTGTCTGCATAGCTCTGTTATCGTCAGCACACACTACCCATGTATTCCAGCCTCCTTAACCTTCCAGAACTCTGATATCTGACCTCTTCTCTAAGGGTATCCCCTCCCTGCATCACAGTCCAGAAAGTGACTTTAGACGAAGCTGTATGACGGTCCTGTTCACCTTCTTTCTTGGGTTGCTCTGCTGACTTTGTCTGATATCTAAAATCAACCATTTCATATATTTTGTCTGGATTTCTAGTTGTCTTATTATGAGGGTCAAACATGTACAAATGGAGAGAAGGGACCCTGATGATCTCTTCTGCCCGCTGTCCATCTGTAATAGTTGACAGCAGACAGAGTGCCAAACCTGCTGGCCTCTCCCCTCTTCCCTGTCCTCTTGCCCATCTAAGATGATTTTTAAACAAATCTTGAGGAAGAATTTAAAGCAAGAAATAGCAGACTTCATGCTATGTTAAAGACAAAAATAACAGAAGAGAACATAGTATTTTTTGAATCCCTGCTTTATTTATTTAGTACTCATTCTGGAATTCTAGTCTAAGTTTTTTTCTCTCAGAAAACTTACAGCTTAATATTTTTTTGAAGGCTGCCAGATATTTTTTTAATTAATAAAGTTCACTTTTTAGAGTAGTTTATTTTTAGAGCATGTTCACAGCAAAATTGAGTGGACTATACAGAGAGCGCTCAGATTCTCCCTCTCCCCCTCCTTGTCCACCCCACAGTGGTACGTTTGATAAAAACTGATGGACCTGCACTGATACATCATTATCACCCAGAACCAATTTTTAAATATACGTTTGATTTGTGTTTATATTTTTGTTGCTGAAAAACGTTACAATTAGGCCAATAGTATCAATAGTTTGTGTATCTTAAGCATTGTCTTGTGCACAGAATGTGATCTAATTTGGCTAAAACTGATAAAACACAATAATCTCGCAATTCAATGGCTGCCATGGGAGTGACCCACAATGTCTTGTTCTAAGGGAAGTTTTTATGGAGATTTTCTATTATGATAAATAGTCTGGAGTTTAAAAAGCTAAGCAATGAAACAATATGGAAATGTTTTAAAATAATATAATACTTCATATCAAGTGAAAAAAACTATGCAATCTGTCCACTATATTATTATATTATAATTTGTAGTATTTATTCCACATCTCTTACGTAAATGGTTAAAAATGTCATATACATACATATAAAAGTGGCATGACGTAGATGATGTTGTGTGGATATCTTAAAAGGAATCTAGAAAAAATAAATGTAAATTGTTTTTCTGACGAATTAGTGGGAATATTTTTTCTTTTTAAATTTCCTTTAATGCTGTTTCATCAATAAATACAAATTAAAATAAATGGAAAAGAAAATAATTGGAGACCCATAATTAATGAACATAACCAGTTGACTTAATTTACAAAACATGATGATCATCAGGCCAGAATTGCAGCTGCACTGAAAGGAGAAAGACAGAAAAAAAACATAGAGTTGAAGCCAAGTTTAATTCAAGGAAGACTGTTATGAGACAGAATGAAAGTTGGGAAATCAATTAGGCATAACTAAGGCAACAGATTGAATACCACTAATGAAGCTCCATGTCTCTTGGCTCAAAACATCACAGTTGGCAGTTGTGAAAAGTTGATAATCTCATTGTCCCAACACTAAAGATATTTTGGACATGTATGCACAAGTTCAAATGAAAATGAGTTTGTAGCTTGTTAGCAGTGAAAGCAAGCATGTGTTATAATCAAAATCCCACTGTGGGTAGTAATTTCTTTACTTTGGAATAAATTTCACCTGTTTTAAAAAATCTTGACTGTGCATTTTGCTGAGAATGTTTATCTCTTTAACAATGGGAAGACTTTTCTAAATAATGTATCATAATTAATTATTATTGAGTCATTCTTCCATTTCAAGTTCACTTAAAGTTTCTCAATTATCTGTTAGTCGATAGTCTATTTCTAATGTCTCACCAATGAACAGCACTGGGGTGTGTGTGTGTGTGTGTGTGCCCGTGTGTTATGAAATGACAGCTCTTTAGTTCTCTTAGGTAATTAACATGGAGATGAGTGGTTATCCATGCTCCCTTCCAAACCTTGCTCCTAGGTCAAAATGAAAGAAGTCTCAACCACATTCTGCCTTCTATATAAAAGTGTGTTAACCGTTTGTTAGCAAGCAGCACAAAAACAATGCCCCTAGCGTTTGGTCTGTAGGTTCCAGGAACTTCTAGCTCTGTGTCCTTTTAGCTGTTGTGACCACCACCCTGCATGAAAGCTTCAGTTGATGCATATGTCAAAATTCCAAAGGCAGGATTCTCTCACCTTATGGCCAACATCGGGCAATCAGAATCTTCTGTGGTTCATGACTCAGCTTAGGATGGCTTAAAGAGTTAGTCAAAGATATCTAAAAACAGAGGCTTCAGGCTTCTCTGATTTTTATGCTTGATAGATGCAGTGGTGGGAAGTATTGCTAAAATATTTTAGTGATCCACTTATCTTAAATGCTTGTAATTTCATCTGTGAGCTCGTTTCTAACATTCACAGTGCCTGGTCAGGAGGGCACTGTGTTTACCAATGCAAACCCATTTCTGATAGTCACTGTTCTCATTTTTAGAATATTAGTTGTTGATGGAAATACAGACACCAGAAGACTGTCATTAGCCACCCCAGGGAATGTGGGTTTTCTGATGAGACTGCCGCCCCTCTGTTGTTGCGCTTTTTTTAACAGAATGCTTACAATGCCTAAATTATAGCTTAATTTCAGTAATCCGTACATAATAATACAGTGTATATGGTACAGTATTTTAAGGAGAGTTGCAGACTTTGTAACAGCATTTGTGTTTGTGATATTAAAGGCATGGTTAGATATGCTTTATAAATCCTTGGTTACAGCTTCTGTGATAAAATATCACCTGAATCCTCGAATGAACCTTGTGTAACTATGAATTCCAGAGGGTGAGGTTGTCATCTTTAGCTCTCAGAAGTGAACACACACCCAGTAATAGTAATAGTTACTATTATTGTTTTGAGTAATGGTAGTAACCGTGGATTGAAGTCATAGCAGTAATAACAGTCATGACAGAGGAAGAAGAGAGAGACCAGCGCAGGTTTCCCGAGTGTCTCCTCTGTGCTGTGTGCTTTGGGCTTCTCACCTTATTCAGTGACCACGGTGCCTCAGGGACTGTTATTCTGTCTTCACTTTTCTGATGAAGAAGTTCATAGAATTGGTAGGCAGCAGAAATGGAACACTAATTCTCTACTTTCTGATTGCGAAACATGTACTCGTTTCCACTGCCTTATACTCCTCCTTTTTCTGTCACGTCTTTTAAAGGATTCCTCTTAAGTTTTTCAGATGCATGTCTGTTAAGACTTCTGGAACAAGAATAGTTTATAGGGAAAGAAAGGATCTAAAGTTCTTCAGTTTGTTAAAAGTTGTGCCAAGGGAAAAAATGTGGAAAACTTTATTTCTGTTTATGAAGGCGTTCTGTTTCTGTGTGAAGCCATGAGTCAGATGCATTGAAAATAGGTTGAGATGTAGCGTTTTTTTTTCACATGAAGGTTTATGGCAAATCACAGAAACAGGGTCTCTCTGTAGACCTAGGGTGTCCCCACAGCATGGTCAGCTTCTCATGAAGGCTTCTGCTGAAGCTTTTAGACAACAGAATAACAGATCTACCTTTTAGGTCACAGGCATTCTAATAAACGTTCCTGTAGATGGTTTTGAAAATAGTTCTTGAATGACTGCTGGGGTTGAACCAGCTTGCTTACATGACTTTTCCTCTTTGATTGCTTTATAAAGATCTTTGATAAGGTCTCTAAATAGCTTTGTGTCATTTTTTATGTCCAAAGATTAAGCTTTTTATATTGAAAAATCGTTTTTATATTACATACTTCAAGAATTCAGGATCTTGAAAGTGTAAAAACCAAAAAAGTTAAAATAAAAAATAAAATAGGGGCCGGCCTGGTGGCGCAGCAGTTAAGTTGGCATGTGATGCTTCTCGGCAGCCCGGGGTTCACCAGTTCGGATCCCGGGTGCAGACATGGCACCGCTTGGCAAAAGCCATGCTGTCGTAGGCATCCCACATATAAAATAGAGGAAGTTGGGCACGGATGTTAGCTCAGGGCCAGTCTTCCTCAGCAAAAAGAGGAGGATTGGCAGTTGTTAGCTCAGGGCTAATCTTCCTCAAAAAAATAAATGAAATAAAGGGCATGCTTTTATTAAAAAAAATGATTACCAATAGGGTTACATTACAGAGCTGCATATTGTCTTAGCTCAAGCTGCCATAACAAAGTGTAATAGACTGGGTGGCTTAAAAACAGATGTTTGTTTCTTATAGTTCTAGAGGCTGGCAAGTCCAAGATCAAGGTGCCAGCATGGTTGGTTGCTGGTGAGAACTCTCTTCCTGGCTTGTAGACAGCTCCCTTCTCCCTGTGTCCTCATATGGTGGAGAGAGAGACAGCAAGCTCTCTGGTGTCTCTTTTTCTAAGGGCATTCATCCCATCATGAGGGCCCCCCCTTCCTGACCTCACCTAACTCTGGTAACCTCCCAAAGGCCCCTCTCCAGATGCCATCACATTAGGGGTCAGGGCTTCAGCGTATGGGTTTTGGAGGGATACAAACATTCAGTCCATAACACATGTCATCAACTTTAAAGTCAAGATTCATACCACTTGTGTACAGGTTTTCACTCAAATGTGATAACACAGGTGAGTTATTAAAATTGGCACATTTTACTCAAATTGTATTAATATGTATTTTGATGGTCGTGGTGATGTTAGGGAAACCGGTGCTTGACCAGAATTCTCTATGGTACTTTTCCTAAAACTTTTCTATTTGTGAGGTTATTATTTATTGTTTAGGGCTGTCACTATGAAAGTTATGCAGAAGATGGCAGAAGTGGGGCCCTGCTGAGGTGAGAGTGATGTCTACCCAGGTTCAGATTTAGAAATCATAGCTGTTGTTATGAAGCCTGCTACTTTAATATGCTGAGGACCAGAGGGCATAACGAATGTGAAAGGGTTTTGAAAATGAGCTTACTAAAGATTAGTCTACTATCCATTAGCAGTCAAAGTGTCAAATCATGATTCAATATGTTTTAAAGAGGGGGTGAAGGACATTGGCTAATCCAATGTGTTTTTTAAATGCAAGAGGTTCTATCATATTATGGCATCATAATAACTAATAGGAAAATATGTAATAAGAACATAGTAAATACCCATAGTAAATACCTTAAATATCTATTATTATAACTAATGTGTAGTGGAGTAGTTTAGGAAAAATTAATTACGAACTTTTAATTAGACTCAGACAATTCTTCTGTCAATTGCTTATTTAAACCGTGAATGGGGCCCCAGTTGCCATTTTCATTCAAGATTCATGATAAACTTGGTTAAGAATAATTATATATATTTAAAATTAGATCGGTAATTTTTCCTGTGTATTTACAATGACAATTACAGTGTATTTAATGGTTTTCGTTCACTAGCGCTTAAGCAGTCTTTAATTCTGTATTTTTTCCCTTTTGGTGAAACTGAGTCTTTCTGAGCTGACGTAATCCTATTTTAAGAGTGTATTTCCTATTACAGAGGAGCAGAAAAAGTTAACTAGACTGCTTATTTACATATACACTCTACCAGTTTCATTTCCTAGCAAAGAAAGGGGGTGATCTTTGTATTGATCTCACAAAATCTATTTTGCAGAAGTATTGGAATGTTATTAAAGTAGCAAAATCATTTTATAGAGGTAAGGTTTTTTAATCTAATTAAATGATAGTACCTGGACTAATTGTTAGATAATTTTTGAACTAAGACATCATTTGGAAAAATTCCTAAACTATCTTTCCACTCTCCTGCACTATACTTTTCAGAATCTGACATGAATCCAAACAGTTTCACTTCCAGGTCATCTCAGAAAACCCAAACCATTGTTCTGCCACGGTTTTCAAAGACCCAGGATCCTGTTATCCAGCGCAGCTGTTTTCTCATTAATACTGTTTCTCTTGGTGTATGTTCACAGCCAACAGGGCCCTTTGTCACTGGGGCTGTTTTGCTTTGTAGATAAGGGAAGGTAAAGGGGTCTTTTTGAAAGTTTTGGTTGGGTCACAGATTTGAGATTATAGTGATGCTTATCCTCATCTTGGGAACAATAATATATATAGTATTTACTTATATGTTTATATATTTATATATCTTATATGTTTATTTATATAGTACATTTAGGAACAATAACTGTGTATGTTATATCTATTTTAGATATGTGTCAGTAGGTCCTGTTTACCTAGGTATTATGAAGTCTTGCTGCTGTAGAACATTTTGCTCAAGGTAAAACAAATCCTGAAGTGAACCCTGCTGACAACTTCGTAGCTTACTGTTAATTTTACTTAAGCTCTTGGGTCAGCACCGCAGAGCTCTCTGGTCTGAAGCTAATTGGATAGTGAGAAACCACAGTGTTCTTACTCTGCCCTCTGATCAGAGCTTTCTCTTTAATGCAGAGATTGCATAGTATACTGGAGGGTCCTGGCCTTGCAGCAGACGACCTGAACTTGAATCTTGACTATTGAGTATTGTTTTTGTAACCATGAGGAAGTTGCTAAATATCTGCATTATCAATCATTTTATTCTGTGAAATTGAGATAATAACTGTCTCACAGGATCAAATGAGAAAATGAGTAGATGACTCTAAAAAACTCTTTTTTTTGGACTGGAAAATATGTGCATAGAATTGTACTTCTATATGAAACTCAGAGTGAAAAGGAGTCATCCATTTTTGTTGGGTTTTTCAGATATCCTAGGTTTTACCCATTTAAAGTACCAAACTTTTTTCTAGTTGAAGTATTTTGATTATTTTTGTAAAACTTATTTCACATGTATTTGCCTCTTAAAGTGCACGGATATTATTGCCTTATATTTACATAGTCATTCATTCAGTAATTAACCAAAATTCTCTGAGTGCGGTTCTGTGCCGTGCGCTCTGCTAGGCCCTCTAATACACTGATGGAAAAGTAGACGTAGGCCCAGTTTTTGCGGAGTGTGTGAACTAGTAGGGAGACGGCATTAGCTAGGTTAAAAACAAGCAAAAGCATACAGATTGTGATGACGGCTAAGAAGGAAAACAAGAAAACACTACAAGGAAGAACAGGAGAAACTGCTCTAGACTAACTGATCAAGAAAGGTCTCTGAGAAAGTGAAATTTCAGCTGAGATCTGAAAGGTGAGAGACAGCCAGTCTTCCAGAATGCAGGGGAGAGCATTCCAGGCACAGGAAAGTGGTTGAGAGGCCCATTTTGTTTTCAAGAAACTGACGGAAATCCATGGTGGCTGGAACAGAGTGGCATGGAGAAGAATTGTCTCACATGAGATGTAGAGTCCTGTATAGTTTATAAAGCACATTATAGAAGATAGCTTACGGCAACCAGGAGAGACACATGAGACACTGTTTTTTTGCTTAACAAATATAGACGCTGAGGGTTAAGGAAGATGACTTGCCCAAGATTACCTTGCCAGTAGGTGAGATGAGAGCTCCAGTCTCTGACACTTAGTCCTGGGCTCTTTCTGCTGTGAAAATCTCCTGGCTGAACATTTTCATACTTTGCTGATGCCCAAGGTCATCATTGTGCAATCAGTTAATGAACTGAAGCCTTGAGGGCCAGTTGGAGTGTGGAAGGCAGTTGCCCTTACGTAAGGTCTTTTGGATTCTTGTATTTGAATCATAGTTCTCTGTTTTCTCTGCTGTTGGGTTATTCTCTCACTTGATATCAGTTACTCTCTCTTTTTTTTGAGGAGCTGCAGCATAGAAATTAGCATATTTAATTTCTTAGGCATGTGTAAAGTAATAGTAAATAGGCTCTGAGTAAGACTCCATTGGACTGTCCTATTAGTGCAGTCCATGGACTCAGGTGTGTAGACTTTGATTTTTTTTATGACTCTTCAGAAGCAAAGTTCATTTGGCCCTTGTTGGGGTCTTTTCCTGATAGATGCAGTTGTGAGGGTTCAGGTAGATAGCTGGGGCATTACTGGTGTTTGGGAGTGAAACGATGTATCTCCCAATATTTTGTTGCCTCAATAGACCAGGCAGTGATGTATAATTATTACTAATTGTAAAATTGGTTTTATTTTGGAAATATTTGCCTATAAAATAAAACACATTCCGTGGTAGCAAAGAGCAGCCTGCTTACTGCCCATTATAAAGGATTTGAGTTCCCTAAGCTCGGAGTTGTTTTAGTGTAATACAACCCATTGAACGTGCAGATGTCATGTCACCCTGTAGAAATTGGAACTTGAGAAGTGTCACAAGAAAATGCTGATGTTTTGGCTTCCCCTATTGCTGTGAGTAGTGAAGTCCTTTGTCTCTGACCCTGAAACCTTGTGTATTCTGCCAGCATCTGTGAAACTGTGGCAGGCTAACTTGTTAGCTTGTAAATAGGGTAAAACCTCAGACCTTTCACAATTCTTGTCAGTATTTGTGATGAGGATGGGATGCTGTTAGAGACATGGCTTTCTGGAAGAGAAAGAATGAGGACCTCATGGGCCAATTAATGGGACGTGAGGGAAGTTCATGTACATCATTAGCAAACGTGTTGACCAACTTGTTTGGTCAATCGGAGAATAAATGGTTACCTGTTTTATTGCTTGTTAATGGGGACTAATTGGGGAGGTGGTTGTAACCCAAGTACCTGGAAGTATGTTCAAAGTCAGCTACCTGAAAGGTACCCTCATTGTGGCTAACCCCCTTTCCAGGCATGGGGACTTCCTTGCCAATCTCAGGGTCAGCTTCAGATCTACCCCCTTGTGACAAGTAGTAGAATGATCTATCCTGGTCTGGAGGAAGGTTCTGACCTTCTCCAGACAACAGTTATAATTTCATGTGCTAACCATGAAAGGAGGGAAATTCGAGACCATTGAGGGTAGAAAGTAAGCAAATGGCTAGAACTTTGGCTGGTTAACTTAGAAGATGAAGATGTGGAATATGTAATACTTGTTAAGGAAGAATGGCAATAGCAGGTCTGTTTTATGGCTCACACCTCCCGTAGTCTGTCGTACCAACCTTAGCTCCTGATCTGAAAGAGCTGTGTGTAGAGAAATGCTCGTACCTTTGGGGCCCTACAACCCTAATGACCTCTTTTGAGCCTGAAATCTCTAAGACTTTGCTGATTGAAGCCTCTGGCAAGAGGAGGCTGCCTCCACCTGCAGGTACTACTTGGGCTTCTGAACTCATCACATGCCTGACATGGATACCAGGTCATTCTTTTGAGTCAAACTGAATGCTTGCCCGTGGAGGCCTTGTAACTTTCAGCCTGATATTCCCACTTTGGAGTGGGTAACTCAAACGCAATGAATACAAGGTGGGAATGGCCCCACACACCTCCATTGTCCATTGGAAATGGTAAAGTCAGGAATGCAGCTGATCTGACGCCAGCAGATCTTAACTTCACATGAAAAAGTGGCAGCTCTCCCTTTGGGGAAAACTGTACCTCCTGATTCACAGGAGATTCCCTTAAATGCCTGGGTCTGGTTCACAATGGATTGGCTAAATTGAAACCTAGTGGTGTATCCAATGGACTGCCATGGCTGTTCAGCTTCACCATCAGCTATGCAGAAAAATGGATATTGTCTCTGCTCAGTGTGCAGAATTCAAGGCAGTTCTCATAGCACTGGCCAGTATTCCCCTTAATGAAACTTGTTGTATATTTACTATCTCTAGGAGTGTTGCCAATGACCTAGTTGTTTGATCTGCCACTTGAAAAACTACCAACTGGCAGATTGAAAACATCCCTCTTGGGGGCCACAAGCTGTGGAAATGGTTAAGCTGTCAGGGTCATTCATGAAGGATGGTAAGGACCTATTCTCTGATGAGAACCAACTGGAATCAAGCTTCTGGTTCAGCTTGCACCACCCAGATTGCCACCATTGCTGCCTAGAGTCATTGTTTTACTGGACATGCAGCACACCCATAGACTGGGCATGAACCAAAGCACTCTTGTTTCTGGTGCAGAGGTGAACAGCATGGAAAACTGGTGACTTCTGCTAACAGTTGACCTGTTTGTCTCGGTGAGGGAGGACACATTTGATGGGGTCGCCCCTTGCTGTTCCTGATAGAGTGAATGCATTGGACCCCCACTTGGGACTGTCAGTGATGCCTCACTGCTGTTGACAGTTTTTCGGGTTATGATTTTGGTGGTCTATTCCAATCAGCCAACTCCAGCCACACCATTGTGGCCCTTGAGGTTAATCTATATAAGTCTGACAGTGGCACTTTCTGTCACAGAAGCCAGGGCTGATAGGCAAGATACTCAGTGACTCTTTTGTGCTCGCTGTCATCCACAAGCGTTTCATATTGTTGAGTGTTGGAACAGCCTCCTTAAGATCACCTCAAAAGATGTTTAATTCTGCCTCCCTGACCTCCTTCCGGTCCACGTACATTAGTAAGACACTTTGGGTAGTGAATCCAGCCGGCCCCAGTCTCTCACCTGCTTCCTAGGTTATGATCAGGGTGAAATGGGTGAAAGGTTTTATTGAATTTTGTATTTTGAAAATCTGGGACATCACCCTGACTTTTCCAAGGGGAGTCTTTCTTTCCTCTGTTAGCCACTCTAGACCTGCCTGTTTGGAACACCTTCTCATGGCAGCCTGGTCAAAAAGGGGAGCAGAGGGTTCAAACTTATTCTGGTTCAGTCACTTGAATTTTCTTGTTAGATTGAATCGTCCTAGATTATAATATTGATCACTTGATTGAGTAAACTGCTCAGCCGGGTCCCCCGAGAGTGGACCTTGTGGGCCACAGTGGGGAACATATGGGCCTCTCTAAGTTTTATGAAAATGGCCCTGGCCCTCTTGCTCTTGACCCTTCTGGATGAAAGGTCTGTGTGAGCATGGGATGACTGAAAAAAAACGTGAAGTTGTAGCTACTAGAATATGACACAGGATTTTGTGGTGATGATGGGAGAGCAATGACTCTGAATCTGTGGATAGAAAGCCTTAGATCTGGGAGGTGCAGGGGTTGGAGGGACATTAATGATTTTTTGTCTTTCAGAGCCACTCTTGGAACCTTCCTCTTCAAGGAAAATACCCTAGTGTGGCTCTCCCCTACTGTTAGAAGCACCTTAAATTTAACTGCCTTCTGGTTCTGCTGTCCCCCTGCCAGACAGCTGTGACATGATTTGAACACTGTTTGCCTTAACCTTACCCAGGAGTCTATCAGCCACAGCAGAAGGTGGCCCAGCTCCTTCACCTCTCATACAAAAAGCCCATGAGGACCTTTAGATGTCTTCCCCATCATTTCTGTACCTGTGCTTCATTCGTTCCATGGGGCAAATAAATGCCACTGGCTAGTGGTGTAGACAAACAGATATTGAACTAACTGGTCCCCAAAAGAAGACTAGACTCAGTTATTGGACAGAACTGGAAACCTTAAGACCTACTAACTGACCTAGAAGCCACCCTGGGGGCACCATCCACCGGTGCCTCCCCAGCTGATGTTGATCCCACTTTTGGGGCCCCAACAATTATAAAAAACACGTTCTTTGTAGAGGCTCTGTGTGCATCTCAGAACTGGACTTTTTGTTGAGAAGACTCTTATGTTAGGGGTCTCATGAGAGAAGTTCAAGTGTTGAAGGATTATAGATCATATAGTCATCAGACAATGTGGAGCTCGATCCCAAATGGAGCCACCCTTGGTCACTCAGGGGAGTCTCATGGAGGGGTGGCTGACTCATTGTTCATGTGTGCCCTGTGGGTCATTACCTCTGTGTCCAGTTAGAGAAGGTGAAATGAAATATTTTCCCCATTTTAGCTGAAGTGATCAATGACACCACCTTGGCCCTGGAATGCATCCAGCCCAGGCTCAGCTCACCGGCCAGGGCTGTTATGGGTGACAGAATTGCCATAGGGTTCCTCTTGTGGGACACGTTGGTATCTATAGACCAGGTGGAAAGGTCAGTACAGAACTTAAGGATGAAACCACCTGGCTCTCTAAAGTGTGACCTTGATGGGTTATGAGGCGTGTTCGGCTCATTTAGTCTCCTTCTCTGGGGGACTTGGTTGAGGTCAGTTCTTCAGGTGGTCTAATCTCATTGCTTAGGTGAATTTGGTTACAGAGTCTGAGGAAAAGAAGGACCCAATGACTCTGGGTTTGGCTTTACTTATGTGGAAAATATTGCACAGTGAAGATAGGATTGGTGGAGAAGTATTAGAGCCTCGAACTGGCCATGTTAAAGTCTGATAATGGCTGTGAGACATTTTATACAGAGCTATAAATTAGTCAGGAGAGTGTGAGAGTTTGCAGCTCAGAGATGGATCGCAGGAGGTGATAAAACTTTGGGAATTTGCAGCATGGGGCTGGTATTGAAGACCTGAGAATCGTTGAATTATCTTGGGAGGGTGTATAGAATTTGAATGGTCTGGGCCAGACCGTGCATTTTTCCAACAGCCCCACCTCTGCTTCACCTGCTTCTCTCCTTCAGATTACCCACTTGGCTCCTCAATGTCCTTGAGTTTGTCAGCCGTAACAGAAAAAGAAGGAAGAAGATTAAACAAATGGCAAATATAATTATTGCATTGATTACTATATGGTATTTGTTATACAGTGGCGTGTACATAATTTGCTAAATGTTTATTTAAAAATAGGTTCTCTGCTTTTGGATTTTATATTCTAATATAGACGCGACATCAGTAACATGGCTAAGGAGGCTGTTAGAGTTTGTGGAGGCTGTTTAATTTTGAGTCCAAAAGGTCTTTCTCAAACCAGTAATTTGGGAGCATAGTGGACATCCAGAAAATTTCAATTATTTCTCTCTCTCTTCTCTATGATTTTTCAGTTGTTGTCAGAATTATATGATTGCATTTTTTATTTTCTTTTGCTCTCTGTTTTGTTGACTCTGATTTGTCTCTTAATTTCTAATATCTTTCCTTGGGATTTTTCACAGAGCTGTGTTATAGTTCGTTAGCCAGTAATGCAAGGTGGCGGGAAATGCTCTGAAAGAGCCTGGAGGTAGTTTATAACTCTGGACGGGGAGGGAGCTTGACAGATTGCCAGACAGTGTGCAAAAGAACGATGCCACTGAGCGGGGAGGAAATGAAGAGCAGAGACTGCAAAAGCACCTGCCCGTGCTAAGAGTTTATGGGGAGGGAGCAGTCAAGGCCAGCATGAAGGAGGCACCCTGGGAAACTGCAGGAATAGATTTATTTTCTTGATTTTTTAAAAAAAAATTTTTTATGTGATTTCTACCAAACCTAAGAGTTGTGATGATTCTCTAAACTTAATCTCATTTTGCACATTATTTTGAAGGGTCTTCATGCCTTTAACAAATACAGACGTAGCACTGACACTGTGGCAGTCACTGCCGTACTGTACCGTCTGCCAGCAGTTCATAACAGCATCACTTTCATCAGAAGGCGCGGCAGGGCTCAGTGATCGCACTTAAGTCACGAAAGGTAGAATCGGAGGGACTATGTAGAGTTTTTGGAGGTCAAATTGTCATTTTCTGTATTTTAAAACATCAGAGAAGCCAAGCATTGACCCATAATAAGGCTCTACTGGTTTTTAAAAACATCAAGTTCCTTTGATTTTGGCCCTTTTTTTTTTTTAAAGATTTTATTTTTTCCCTTTTTCTCCCCAAAGCCCCCTGGTACATAGTTGTATATTCTTTGTTGTGGGTCCTTCTAGTTGTGGCATGTGGGACGCTGCCTCAGCGTGGTCTGATAAGCAGTGCCATGTCCGCGCCCAGGATTCGAACCAACGAAACACTGGGCCGCCTGCAGGAGAGCACGTGAACTTAACCACTCGGCCACGGGGCCAGCCCCTTGATTTTGGCCCTTTTATTAACTCTTGTGTACCTGCAGGCTCTGTCCTAATAATTAGCAACATTTTTTGACAGCCAAATGCCTGATTGTAAACATGGGTAATGAAAACAATGTTAAATGAAATACACTTGGTAGATGGAGTCTTCAAAAATATGTGATTTGTGTTGAAAAAATAAATACTATACCATTGACACTCTGAGATGGAAACCTTTATTTCACAGGTGGGGAAATGGATGCTTAGAAAGAATGGTTTCTCTGTTTGTTCCAGGTCACATAATTAGTTGGTGGTGGTCCATTGGGGTTAGAAGCCCACCCCAACAATCTCCATTCATAAAATGTTATTGAAAAACCACTGATGTACTTTTCCTCCTTAGTTATTACAGTATCAAGTAAAGATATACCATTTCCTTTTTTTTTTTTTTTTTTTGGTGAGGAAGATGGGCCCTGAGCTAACATCTTTGCCGGTCTTCCTCTATTTTGTATGTGGGATGCCTGCCACAGCATGACTTGATGAGCAGTGAATAGGTCCACACCCGAGAGTGGAACCCGAGAACCCTGGGCTGCGGAGGCAGAGTGTGCAAACTTAACCACTTTGCCACCAGGCTGGCCTGCCATTTACTTTTATGATTCTAGGATCACGCTGATGCCCCTGATCTAAGCTGAGATAAAAATTATATTTTTCATCAGAAAAATTGTAGTCGATTGTACTCTTTAAGACTTGAAACTGCAACTGACACTTGTTTTCATGTTTGTATTTCCCTTATTTACAAAATTTTCACCACACCAGCTCATTGTCCCCCTCTTACCCAACCCCACCCCCTGAAACTGGGCAAGAAAATTACCAGCAGGCCAGCCTTCTGTAATTTGTAAAGAATTTATTTTATCCTCCTTAGGGTTTTAGATATGGTTCACGGGGTCTCTCTTATAACAGAAACAGACATAGATTTTTGTTTCAATGACTATTTCTTGAGTTCTCAAGAGTTTAGAAAATTTTGAAAGACTCATAATCTCTTAAGAAAGTAGCCGTTTCAGAAACATATTCTGTTGAACTTAAAAACCCTAATTTATGCCACAATACTCAAGAAGCTCTACTTGAGAAGACTTGGCTGCCAAGAAGACACTACTTTTAGTGATTCTAACTGTACTAGGAGCAAAGAGCTGAATCTGTCAAGACGGGGTCCCTCAAATAATTAGTCGACCCGTTTTCTTAACTCTGATAGAGCCAGGCCGCTCTCTGTGACGTCAGTACTGTAGTGGCCTCAAAACCGGGGCTGAGCATGTGCTGCAGGTGGCATGTTCGAGCTTATCCAGTTTCGCAGCAGCAGCAGCTGATACCACGGGAGACAGCGCCGTCTTCAGCCCCTAAGGGCACGGGGTGTCTGCAGTGCTGCCCAAACCTGAGCTAGGTGATGGCTTTCACTCCATTCCTCCCTTGAAAACGAAAACAACTTCAAGAAACACTTGTGCTGTAAATTCCTCCGAAGGAGGTATTTACTCCTTGGCTGTAGGTCTTTATTTTGTACCCTTTGCCTTGCTGTATCCTTTAGAGCCACACGGCAAAGATCAAGAACAATGAAAGAAAACCATCCCAGAATTATGTAGACAAATTGGAGGCAGTCATTCCCATAATGCCTGTAAATGCTAAATTGAAATATTGTAGGAGGAATTTATGAAACGAGCTTAGTCTCTCTTTTGAGATCTGTGAGACAATTTAAAAGGGGTGAGTGGGGGAAATTGCATCATATTGTTTTCTCTAAAGAAAAAAATTCTTTTTTATAAGCCTTTAGAAAAAAGGGAATCCTCTGTACCAGAGAAATAGACTTATTTGCATTCTCTTTCTCTCTTGAATTTAACTCTTTGTTTCCTTTTCTTTTCATTAGAACTTAACATATCTCTTCTCTTCTTTTGTAGACATAAAAGCTTTATTTTATTTTATTCTATTCTATTTTTTTTTGAGGAAGATTAGCCCTGAGCTAACATCTGCTGCCAATCCTCCTCTTTTTGCTGAGGAAGACTGGCCCTGAGCTCATCTTCCTCCACTTTATATGTGGGACACCCACCACAGCATGGCTTGCCAAGCTGTGCCATGTCCACACGAGGGAGCCGAACCAGCAAACTCCGGGCCGCTGGAGCGGAACGTGTGAACTTAACCCCTGCACCACTGGGCTGGCCCCAAAAGGCTTTATCTTAGATAATATTTTACATAAAATCATAATGTCTGTTTGAACCTTTCTAATTGTGTTCATCCCTTCTTCTACCTCAAATAAAAATACATAAAAATGAATTAAATAAAAATGCCTGTACTTATCTTCCCACTTCGTTGGTGTGCACGTGTGTGTGTGTGTACACATTTAGGGAAAGAAGAAGAGAATTTTGTACTTAATGGAGAAATGTAATAATGAAAGTGAAATCTTACAGGCTTTCTCCCTCATCCAAAAAAAACCCAAGACAAGAGAACAAAACCCATAAAATGTTAGTTGGAGGACTTTAAATGAATGCCAATCTTTATTTAATTCTTAAATAAATGAGTACCAATCCTTAACTTGCCATGAGCTATTTCTTTTATAGAAATGTTTTGCTTTAAACAAAATTAAAGTAAAATGTACTTTTAGAAAATTTCGTGCAGGGGTTTAACTTTCCGAGTAATGACACCAGTGGGTTGTGTGTGTGTCACCATGACAGCAGGTTGACAGCCCGGGATAGTCAGGATCAAAGGTGTATGTTAGATCCCACTGAAAGACAGGAGCTGCTGATGGGGATGACCCCTGATGACGTCATCTTACTGTAAACAGAAGGGCGTGGAAGGCCATTGGTTGGGGCCACGAGTGTTTACTCTGCACGTCTCCTCCTAGTTAACCTAAATAACTGGACTGCTTCTGGAGCCCAAAGGTTCATGCCGGAGCAAGGTGTTTTTAAGGCTACCTGGATGTGGTTAAGAGACTGTAAACCTCTCAGAGAGCTCTGTAATCCTCGAACTGGATTTCATTCTGCTGACACTGGAGAGGGGAATTTATTGGCTGTTGACCTTCACACACACATAAAACTGACTTCCAAATAAAACTGGAAGGAGTTTCAAGCTTTTGGACTTTGAATGAGGTAAGTTGTGTTTACTTTTGACTAAAGAATTATCATCATTATGATGTTATGTGGTAAAACACACGCATAACATGGTGAGTATTGCAGTTGTATCTCAGAGGAAAATATTAGTGAAAATAAGTTTGGATTTTTCTAAGTTTTAGCACAAGGATGATAGAAGAAGTATATATATAAAAATTGAGCAATTAGGTCAGTTGGGTCTCTATAGAAAATCTCTAATCTGCTAATGCTGAAACTTTTAAATACATTTTGTCTTTAATCACAAAATTCAAATACTATGATTACATTATATTAATGCTGAGAGAAAAGCAGGTAATACAATAATTGATAATAAATAGCTTACATTTTATTAGAAAACTTTAATAGTTGTCTTAAGAACTTTTCCTATATCAGCATATGCTGTGCAATTTAAAAAATTAATACCAGTTATTTAAACGAAAGGCTTTTTTTCTGGATAATTTTTTTGTTTTGAAATTTTGTGCCGAATTTGGATTTTTATTAAATTTCAAATGTAGTCATTTCAATGATAAGTGTTTTGTATTTTTTTAAGGGAACAAATATTTCCTTCTATTATGGAAACTTATTTTTTTTCTAAAACTATAATAGTAAGATGAAATTTAAATTTAACTTCTTGAAAACAATCCTACATTTCCAGCTGGTTTTACCTTCCTTTGGATGTGCACTTGAGCACGTGCTTTGATCTAAAACCTTGATGTGGAAGCCTTTGGCATGCTTTGGTTTAAATTACTTAAATATATTTTTGTATCTTTGACGTTAGGAAGGAGGTGTGAATTGCTGCTTTGCGGCATCAAGGGGCTAAGATGTGAGTGAACTGTCACCATAATTACAGTACCTTAAAGATTTCTTTCATTCCAGACAGTTGAGGGAAGCCCTGCGATGCTGGTATTATTTGATTATTCTTCTCAGAAAAATTCAGGAGGAGAAAGTATTTTCTAAGTGTCTGTGAAAGCTGATTTCCTGCAGAGTTAGACTGTTTGGGGCACCTGTTTGAAGAAGGGAGGATGAACTCTCACAGCCGATAAGTTTTCATTTGGTTTCCAGGGTCTACTGAACATCAGTCTGAGCTATCTAATTCCCCACTCCTTTTCTTAGTTGCAGTTACTTTTTTCTGAAATCCTGTGTAATTGAATAATGATGTTGCACTACCTTATTTTGTTTTCTGTGTGTTTGTTTTTTCACCAAAAGTTTCCTGAGTTACTAAAATATTACTTATCGAAAATGACAACAAAAGCAAATACCAATAACCAAACAATGCTTTGTGCTATAACTTCTTAGGGAGAGGGCGGGCATGAGAGAGGGAGGAGAGAGAGAGAGGGTGAGAGAGAGAGAGAGAGACCAGTTTTTTTTAATCTCTATTTTGATTTTTCTCTTTCCTCCTGCAAGTTCTTTATCAATTTTTGTTAGAATTTTCAAAATTGTGTGATCTGACTTTTTGAGCTTGTAACCACTGCAGAAGGAAGGTGTGTATATGGGGGGTAGTCTGATATTTTGCTTTGGGGAAATGGGGCAAGGCAGTTTTGAAGGTAATGCAGCTGTTGAAGAAATACAAAAGCCAGATGACTTCATAAGTGTGTATTGAGGAAACCAGGATAAATTGTCCTCAGCACCCGCTCGCAGAAAGCCATTTTAATTGAGGTCAAAGAAGAAAAAAATCGTAAGTATATCTCAATTATTTATTAGGCTTACCTAGGATGAGACCTCACTACAGATAGACCTTCTCTATAATTTCTTTTCTCTTTAACCCTGGAGTTTAGCCACTGTGTGGATCCGTTTTACTCTGAGACTGCAGAGGGTACTTCATTCTTTATGATAGACAAATATTTAGGGACACAAAAATTGCAAAATTACCTGATTAAATTTCACTTCTGTCTAAGGGAGCAATTTCTACATTTAAAAAGGCTTGTAATAAATACCTTAGTTTGTACTTGAAGTTACACAGTTAATGGGCTATTTCTTCTTACACATATTTGTGTGTGTGAAATGTGTTTCACATGGAACCATTTTGTCTCATGCCCTTAACTTGCAGGTCATTCAAAATGTTCCTTCCCTTTGATAGAAAATCTACTCAAACAGAATAGCATCATTTGTATTTTTTAGTGTGTAAATTATGCCACAATCTGTGTTTTATTAACTCTGCTAATAAAGAATTTCATTTTAGGATTAAAACCTGAGGAAAAGTGATTTATAAGCTTTTTATAACAATGGTTATGCAAGATAGATTTAATATAAAACTATTTTAGAATAGATTTCAAAACAAATTATTACTAAAATATTGTAAAAAATATCAGATTAAAATCCAACATGTTGCAAATACATTTTTTCTTATTTTATATAGTTTAATTTTAAAAATAATTTGATGCCAGCACCACAGAACTTTCTCTCTATAAAAGTTGCTATTTTAATGGAAAATCAAGAATTTAAAATTTACAAAATTTGAAAATATATCGGTATGTACTTCTTTTATCAACATGCCTGCTAGAAATATTTACATCATATATGAATTAATCTTCAGATTAATCTACAAATAAATACAGATATATACTACTCAATTTAAAATTGCCTTTAACATTTTATTGTTTATGTTCTATCCATCAATTTGTTTTTAAATTTAAAGAATTTCTCAATTTTCCTTAAGTGTTATTGTGATACCTTTGGGCACATTAGGAGAGTTTTTATATATATTCATTGAAAATATCTTTTAAAGTTTGTATATAGTTGTATTCAAACATAAGAGATTTTTAACAGAAACTTTTACCAAAATTATTACATATAAATTTAACACATACATTAATAAACCAGACTATCTATATTAATTATTGTTCAAATTGAAAAGGTTAGTTATCAATTATATCTAATCAACAAATAATGTTAGGTAAATTAGAATATGTTACACAATGATTGATATTTATGCTTTAAAACAAATGAAAGCTGATCTGTGCCTGTGGCCATATTCTTTTGAAGTTTCATGACTAAGATGAGCTGAATTTGTTAAGTGTTGGAGGGCTGCATTGTCTGGGGGCCTGTTGTGCTTGGCAGGTCATGATAAATGGGCAAGTTTTTCTTAACCTTGTGGCCAAAACATTCCAATATCTAAAAAAGGAAGGAAAAAACCCCCAGAAAGATGTAGAAGATGTTGTCAAAAACATTAGCAAGATTTCTCTGTTTCGGGGAATAGGGTCAACTCTGAAGATTATTTTTAAAGCATTATTTGTGTGAATTCATAAATCTTCACTTGAATGGAGGGAAACCTAAAGCTGAAGAGTTTGATATTTAATACTGACGGAATTCTTCTTTCCTGGTTCAGTGAGAAAATGTACAATAGAGTCGGCAATTTGAATTTAATTGCAGTGGATTCTACCAAATTAACGTTATATTCATTAAGTATTGGTTCTTGGTTTAGAATGGGTACTCCGTTTTGTTCTCTTGTTGTTTTAATACCATCGGTCTTGTGACATCCAGGACTGCAAGGAAATTTGTAAACGAAAAGTATAAAGGAAGCCAAGATATATGAGTAAATATCTGTTAGATGTTTATAGTGCATATTTGTGAGAAAAAACTTTTAGCACTTATTTATCATATTTGTGCAAGTATTAGGGCTGAACAATCTGGTCTTGCTTCCAAACTTGGTGGGGGCTGATGGAAGGGCTTTCATGTAAGCTGTAACATGATATCTTACGGCATCTTATGGTTCCTTTTGTGGCATTTTAAGTACTGTGTTACCTTTGATATGGTCCCCGTTGGGTAATAATGAAAAAGCACACCATTAGAATGAGTTTGAAATTTTCCTGAATATTTCATGCAGTATATGTGGAGTTTATAGCAAGTGACAAAGGACTATGGCATAATTAAGGAGAAAATGCGCTTCAGAATTTTAAAAGCTTATGTGGTTTGACATTTGATTTAGGACATATAAACTGTACATAAATAATTATGGCTTTGTTTCCCTGAGTCGTTGTTACTAAGTTGCTTTTTAAATATATCCAGCCTTGCCGTGAACTCTCAAATAATTTGAACGCTAGTGTGACAGTTGTAGTGGATGAAGACTTATAACCTATAGGATTTTTTTACATTTAAAGGGTACTGCCTCCCCAGTGTGTGAGTTTGTATAACCTTCCTCCCCGACACCTGGGTTCTGGAAGGCCCCTGCATCAACGGTCAGAAATCAAGTAAGGTCTTGCCCATGGCAGTCCGAAACTAGACGGGTAAAAGAAATCCTACCCTAGGTTTTTGGTAGTGGATTTTCATTTGGTAACCCTCCAACTCTACTGTTCTTAGTGTGTATATTTTGTCTACTGTTGCAGTTGCAAACCGAGTAGTCAGTTGTATCTTCGTGCTTTATGTATAGACGTGAGAGAAGGGCTATAGCCATTTTTCTCTGAGCTGAAGCAGACGCAGACCTCCAGTAATGCAGTAGCGTTCTCTCACTTCTTTGGCGAATAAGTGGTAGTGTGGGATTTGGAAACTGATACTTGGCGTTGTCGGGGAGAAACTTGGGTAAGCAATGATAAAGAGGGGGAAAAGGGATATCCTAAGAAAAAGGAGGAGTAAAGAAACTTTCCTAACTCCATGAAAAGGATTTCAGAAATGCATGAATTTTGGCTGCAAGATTTTTGTTTCTAAGGAAGAATGACACTTTGTAAAAATAGTTTTAGATTATTTAGTGATTAGATTTTTGCAGAGTCTATCTCTAAGGCTTTAATTTTTTGATCACCATTTGGCAAAGTGGTTTTTCATTTTTTAGTAAATTCTCTCAAATGTGCATGGGCATATTAAAACAAATGGGTATTTTTAAAGACACTATGTGACAACCTTTGGCTTCCAAAGATATTTCTTGTGCTTTGAGTTTTTGTAAGTCAAGAATTGAATTGTAACATACACGGAAAATGTGAAATAGGTCTTGTTGAGAAATGTGGAGACATTTTAGTTGGCGCCAGTTTAGTGTCTCTGTAACTTTGTATCTGCATGAGACGAGCAGCAGACCAATTCTATGCTGATCTTCTTAACATAAATTATAATACTTGGCTGCACAAATAATCATAGGTTATCACATTGAAGTTTGCATCTTATGCTAAGTTCTAGAGTGGTATTAATTTGTAAATTTTATATTCAGAAAATGAACATATATTTTCTTTCACTGCTCTGAGTAAACAAACAGTAATTTTTGGCAAACGCCTCTGTTGTAAAAATTTTATGCTTTGTTGAATATTTCAACTATTACTGTTTTGACTCAATGTTTAGATTAATTCATATACCCACATTTATATTTCCCTTAGTTATGTTACTGTATGCATTTTAAAGTAAAATAGAAACAGACATATTGTAATTCATATTTATTTAATGCTGCTAACTGGATAACAGAGTGACCTGGGGAAACCCTTCAAACTCTCTCAGTTGGTTCAACTAATTGAAAAAAATTAGATGTGTTAAAAAGAGTTATCTGGTTGAGATGTATTAAATGAGACCATAATTTACGTTATTAGAATAAAGCTAGAATAATTACAAGAAATTTCTTTTTAATTACATTATGCAATTTAAAATTCAAATATGACTGACTTCTAAGTGTTAGAAAATATGAAAAATGTCAGCTAACAATTGATATTTCAAGAAATCTCTTATTTTCTCTAAATCAGAACTTAAAGTTAGGTACTCATTCTCTATCAGGCAATTATTTACAATAGTTTTGTCCAACTCAGTCATAAAATACATTTTATAAAGTGTCCATTAATACAAGACTCTGGGCATTGACACCCTACAGTATTTGTAAAAATATTGCATATTCAGTCAGATTCACATTTTAGCGTACTCACATTTGAAATACAACCAAGGCTTACAATCTAAATTATTGTTGTTGACAGTAATTCCATATCACTTTTCTGTATTTACAGAGAGTTTTGCATGCAATAATCTACAATATAATTTGCATTTTGGGAACAAATTTTATTTTTATATCTTTTTATCCATTGTTTTCCTTAAACTGTAATGCATTCAACTCTAACTTACATTATATTTCCTATAGAGTTCAGTAAAGAAATAAAGATTGTCTTACATACCAGCCATAAAACTGTATATAATAAAAATGTACATGTTATTCATTACATCAGCCAACTTTCATTGCTGAAGTTTCATCTTGTATTTATAATTGCAAAATTGATCCTTTATTATCACTATATAGTATGTTCTAAGACTGTCATTAAAGTTCATTTCAAAACAAAATGAAGTTACAAAAGATGTCTTTTAAAATGTCTTCTTCCATTATTCAATGCTTTATATATTTTTTTTATTATCTTCAATGTTTCAGGATTTATAAAGAGCAAGATTAAGTAGAAAATAATTGGGGTAATTGGTTCCAGCTTTTTTAGAAGATGGTGGATTGGATAAAAGAAACTTGTTCTTCTTTGCATTTTTTTATGAGTTAATTCTGTTTTTCCTCAACAGATTGTAAGTTTCTCAAAGCACCTAGAGTTCAGAAAATATGAAAAAATTTAAGATTATTTTTATCCTTTAATATCATGATCAAAATGCAAAACATTCTAGAGATTTTATTTTGTACATGTGTTTTGTACATATATTTGTATATATATTTTGTACCTATATATTAATACATTGAAAGTATTAATTATTCTCAATACCAAGTCCCAGATTCTTGTTAAAAAGTGCAGTTTATGTCCTTCATGTACATACAGCCTAAAGAACTTGAAGAAGAAATGGTATTGTGAAAGAGGAGCAAGAGTTTTTTATAATAGTCTAATTAATGAAATATTGCTGACCAGTCTGGTCTACCCCTTTGTTCTGCTTTATTCGCTCTTGACATTTACCCCTGCTGATGTTATGTTCTTTACTTACCTGTTTTCTTATTTATTGTATGTTTCTTCCAGTAGAATGCATGAGTTGTGCAGGCCTGGTTTTGTTGGTCTAGGTCAGTGCTGTTCAACAGAAATATGGTGCAAGCCACATATGTGTTTTAAAATTTTTAGTAGCTATGTTAGAAGAGTAAAAGGAAACAGGAGAAATTATTTTATTTACCCAAGTATATATAAAATTTCATTTCTCAACATAAAAGCTATTGAGATATTGGAGCTGGCCAGTGGTGTAGTAGTCAATTTCAAGTGCTCCCTTTTGGCTGCCTGGGGTTCATGGGTTCGGATCCTGTGCACAGACACAGCACCACTCGTCAAGCCACGCTGTGGCGGCGTCCCACTTAAAATAGAGGAAGACTGGCACAGACGTTAGCTCAGGGCCAATCTTCCTCACACACACACAAAATATATATTGAGATATTTTCTGGGTTTTTTTCATACTAAGTCTTTGAAATTTAGTGTACCTTTTACTCTTAGAGCACATCTCAGTGTAGACTAGCCATGTTTCAAGTTCTGAATAGCCAAATGTGGCTAGTGGCTACTGTGTCGGACGGCTTGGGTGTAGTTCATCTCCGTGGCTGGATGGGCACCTGGTATACTCAGGGCATTCAGTAAAGTCTTGTTGAATGAGCAGATCCTAATATTTCAGACCTAAAACAACAACAAAAAGATAAGTTATTTTTCGCATTTGACTTGTTTTGCAGTTTGGGGATATTGGTAGCGGTGGTGGAGGCTAGAGGTATTTGGATAATTTCTTCAAAACTCTATTTTACTTTGCTTCTAGGGACTTTCAGTGTTGCTAGTGCTTGGTTGAAACTCGTTCCATCAGTAGTCCAATTTAAAAGATTTGTTTAACGGCTGATGTATTACAAGAAGTGACTAGTAGGTTCTTTAAAAATTGTTTCACAGAATGTTGGTTCCAACTTATAGTTTTAAAACAACTTAATAAAAACAACTGGCAAATCATAGGTGAGAAAGAAAGGCTTGATATATAGCATTCCGTGCTAACGCTGTCCCTGTTTGTGCCAGCTGTGGGACACTGGACAAGCGATTTCACCCCTTTGAGCCTTAGTTTTCTCACTGTAAAAGGAGGATTTCATCCATCATACCTGTCTTAATAGATTAAATGAGATTACGTATATACAGAGTCCAGCACAGTGAGTGGAAAAGAATAATTGCTTAATAAATGGCAGCAATTATCGTTATTATGATGCAATAAAAATTTTAGCAATAGAAATTTTAGCTATTCATTCATTCAAAAATTTCAGTGTTTTGATATTTGTGTGTTCATTACATACTAATAGTTATTTTCTTAAAATAGTTAAACTTTCTATTTCTTTTTCATCTTACTTTGATTTTCATGTACTTTTATAACATTAGGTAGGGTTAAAATTCACATTAATGCAGCCAGTTAAATGCATTTAACACTATTGATCTTTTCCCTCTTGGCATATTTTTTGCCCACCTCTTTGAGTGTGTTATGAAAACTAGAATTTGAGTTTAAATTATGGGCATGAAATTCTGCCTCATTTCTTGGCTTGTTTTTCTCGACTTTATTCAAAACAAATTCACAACTAAATTGATGGTCATTGGAGACAGAAGGTTCTATATATTTTGTAACAATATTCTTTCTTCTATAGCATGTATGTTTCAGCAGTCACCATTTAATGAAGTGTTGTTGAGCTCTCAAATGGAGGGTGTGTCCGCATTTAGGTAAAAATGTCCATTTGGCTTCGAATTTTGTGACAAAGAAACTATAAACATGTAAGTTTCATAATGATTCATTTAACTTTTCTCCATTGATTCAGAAATAAGATAGGGTTTTGAAGTATTTTAAAGAAGTCATAAATTAACTGGTTTTCTTGGTCTGTGGTATTACTAAAATTTCTTGTCAAGGACAGATTAAAAGGTCAGATCATATTATACTTTGCTTCAATCAACAATAATATTCTTCCAATTCTGTCTGAGAAATGTCTGTCAAAAATGTCCCTTCAGCTCTCTCCCCCCATGGCTCTTGTCTTAATTCAGGTCTTCACCATCTCTCCCAAATGAATTGAATGATTCACTCAGTAAACTAGGGTATGGGGAGTGTCTTAGTCCATTTGGACTGCTCTAACAAAATGCCGCAGACTGGGTAATTTACAAACAACAGAAATTTATTTCTTACGGTTCTGGAGGCTGGGAAGTTCAAGATCAAGGTGACAGTGTGGTGGTGTCTGGTGAGAGCTGCTCCCTGGTTCATAGCCAGCACCTTCCCACTCTGTCCTCACACAGTGGAAGGGCTCTGAGGTCTCTTTTATAAGAGCATTAATCCCATTTGTAAAGGCTTCACCCTCATGATCTAAGTACTTCCCAAAGGCTCCACTTCCTAATCTTTGGGGTTAGGATTTCAACACGTGAATTCTAGGGTGATACAAACATTCAGACCATAGCACGGGCATCTGCTCGCTGCTAGGGATATAGTGATGTACAAGATCAGTGCCATTTCTGCTTTCGTGAAACTTACACTTTCTCTTCTGTTGCATTAGACTCTTAGCTGTCTTCAGCCCTCACTTTTTCCCCCTTCCACACTATGTTCTATACTGTCTGTCTCTTAAAACCCTTCACACATCTTCTTTGCCCAAAGGTTAAATTCCAAATTCTTTATCCTTTATACGGTCTTCATAATATGGTTCCTCTGGCAAACTCCATCATGGTGAAATACCTACCTTCTCCAAAGTCAGTCTTCGAGGCCCATATCCTTTAAGACTCAGTTAAGAAGCCACTTCCTTTGTTGCCATCCCATTTTCCTTGGGCTGGAGTAGGTGGTCCTCTGAACATCCATACACTGTATAGACCTCTCCTATAGTAGTCATGGTATCCTCAATATTATCCTTTCCTCATTTGACTATGGACAAATGAATGAAACCCCTAAAAAGAATTACTTTGAAGAATGCATAGCTCTGAAATATCTAAAATAATATCTACATCAACTTCAGTCTTTCATCACGCACTTATTAAGCATTAGCTATGAATCTGGAACTCTGTGGGTACTAGATAGAAAGTAACCAATAGATGTGTTCTCTGCCATCACAATTACTATTTGGAAAATAAAATAATCGGAACTTTCTGGTTAGTTATTTGGAGAATGATGCTTTCTAATGCCATGGATATTAAAGAAAAACATTCATTCTTTTTTAAACCACGAGAAGCTTGTCTGGTTCTGAGCCTTGCTTGGGAGTATATGTCTAGTTTACTGTGTGGTCTTGAGCTTCTTCAGTCAGGCCTAAAGTCACATCATCATAGTCTTGAGGAAAGTGATTCACTTTGAGGTGATTTCTACTATTCATTGGGTGGTTCATATAATTTCTGGTGATGAGTCATCGGGAGGACCCAGTTGGAAAGAAGGGTTTATTCTGGTATCCTGTTTTAGTTATTATTTTCCTTGGACAGATTTTTAATAGACATAAGACTTTTGTGGGTTTTGTAGTGAATTTCACATTTGCATTTTAAGAAAGGTATTCTTTTTTGTCCTTTCCTTTTCTTTTTTAACTACTTACTCTTGAAAACATTTCTTCACCGTTCCATCCATGGTGCTGAGTCCCGTGTTGAGAACATAGAAGACCTTACATAATAGTGCAGGGATGGTAATCTCTTTGCTCATCAGTTTTATTTTCCTATTGTATAAATGTAAACACAGGATGCAAAAGAGAGGACAGTTAATCAAGCAAATAATTGATTTCCCAGGTTATAAAAACATCTAGGCTTAGAATTGAAAACAAAATACGTAGACTTTTGAAAGTATAGGGGTTTTTTTTGTGTTTCTTTTTTAAGCATTCTTCTGAGTCAGAGGAGAAAAGAATTACTTTGTGAACTGGAAAGACAATGGTGTATCTTTAAAATCCAAAACTCTTCAATGATGCCATTCATACTGCGGTTCACACCCATGGTGTGTGCCCATGGTGGATATTCAGTGGACTTATTTTTCACTTGCAGGCTACATAGTAGAATGTACACCACCTTGGATTGTGTAGGCTGCATAGGTAGACGCTGGCAGTATAAACACCTAGAGTATATGACAGTAGGCTTGTAAATGTATACTGTTCATGCTCCATATTCTAAGGGATTTTTGAAATTAAGTCTACTTTGTATATAATATACCATTAAGACCATAATAACCAGACATAAGTATGTGTGCTTGGAGTTAAATCGTGGAAGGCAATGGATTTGAGCTTCACCATTTTTTAGAGAATGTATCACACCCTGTTGTGCTAAATGGCTAGCATTTCCTAGAAGTAAAAGTTAATTTCATTCTTTACTTTTTGTGGGTTAAAAACCACAAAGTTGAAATATAGTCTGCAAAATATACTGCAAATATATGTGAGAAGTCTGTGAGCAAGGCCGAAACTTAATTGATATGCTGAGAAATATATAAAACATACAGCCGCTGTATTGAGAGAATGAAAATTAATATATGAATGTTTTAGCTAATGTTGCATTTTGCCCCCAGAACCTGGTGTTTATTATCGTGCGCTTTCGCGGGAGACAGAAGCAGCATCAATTGGAAAAACGTTTCTTAGTGAATTGAGAACAGTATGGCTTTCTAGTTCCTAAGTGGGAAACCGGGTTCTTTGGTTTCTTTGTTCCCGGTTAAGCTGGTCCCAAGCTATTTTAGCTGAACATTTTACATACTAATGGAGTCTAGGGAAGTGCCTTTGGCAGCTGTTCATGGGATAATAATGAAATACGCTATTTAGTACGGCACGCCGCTGCAGTAAAATGTGGCGGGGTTTTATGGCGATCTTGGTGAGCAGAGCCGTATTCACTTTAAGTTTAACAAGTGTGTGAACCTGAGTGAGGAAGTTGTATTTTCATATGAAAATAACTAGTGCTGTTTTCTTACAGGTAAAGAAAACCTGCACAGAGTCAGATGCTTCGGAACCTCAGAATTCCAGGTACAGTAAAAGAAAGGGCAAGACTCCACTACGAAAAATTGCAACTTTGGAGAACTAATAAGATGTTCTGCTCCAGATACAACTGTGATTTGAAACACTGAGTGTCTTTAAGAATTTATCTTTATGGGAATTATTTATTATACTGGCTAGGGTACCGTTAAGCATAGTATTAATAAAAATAACACCGATGGAAATCAACTTTAAAGAATAATAGTAGAAATATCTCTAGAAATACTTGAAAACGTATTCCCGTAGCATTCATTATTTTATGTCCACCCTCGTTTTTCTTTCTAATCTCTTCTTATAATATATTCCTATCCGAAATTTTGCCAGAAACTGGATAACTTTCAAATCTGTGTTTACCAAAAAAAACTAGAATAGTTATTTTGTTCTATCAAACGTTGCTGGAGTTTTCGACTGCTATCAAATTGGAAGCATCAAAATTAACTTGGCATTTTCTTTTTGGTTATTTAAAATCTGTAGAAATGAGGAATTAAAGCGGTCAGGCCACGAGGTACAGGAATGCAGCACCATTTAGTTGCTTGTGGTTGGACCAGATGCCCAAAAGATTTTTTTTTAGGTGTACATATTTTCATTTCAAAATTCAGGCCTCAATTAAGTGGATAAGTTAAAGGTACTGTGAATACCATTATGATAATAAATAATAGAAAGAATATGATATTAATGATATAACTTAACCTCTTGCATTGAGAAATTTGTATGTAATGGTGAGATGTTATTTTATCCTACTCGCTCCAGCATATGATGAATAGAGTGATATCAAACAATACAGATCTAGGTAGGATGCTAATGACCACCATATTTTCCCTTTGGAGAGCAAGTATATGTAATGCAGAGTCCAATTACAGTTTCAGTAACTCTTCCCTTGTTTTGTGTAGCATGATATTCCTATAATGAATTCCTACACATATTTCGCTAAAATGATTTTATATGGTCGTTTCTTTTGGATCATCAAAAGTATTTCATATGATATAGGATTTTTGACATTTGATCTTTGTCCTTTATAATGAGGTATCAAAATAGAACCAAATAGTTTTAGCTTATTGGAGCATTAGGAAATGGATGAACCATTAAATTGTTTCCTACAAAGCAGAGTGATTCCAGGATGGATGGAGAGAAGACCTAAGCTCTATTCCTTGTAGGCATTTTCTTCCTGATCATCTTGCTGACCTCTATGAGTGACCTACCCGTGACTTGTTATTTAAGTAATTATGTAACGTCTGCAAGCAGCTACAATATAATGGTCCTTGTTATTAATATATCATATCAAAATGTTTACCCTTGAGGCCACTCAAGAGGTTTGGACAAATCGTGTTATGCTGAAATAAATTTTAGACAAGCAGAAAGCCACCAAACTGATTCAGTGTTCACAACTGATGTCAATAGAGAAGAAACAGTGAGTTCAAAGCTCAATGTATTTAAACCCAGAACCATTCTCTTTTATCTAGCAAATCCCAGCACATATGGCCTTAAAAGTACAATTTTATTTTTAAGGTAAATACTGGTTATTTTTGAAAGACTATTTAAAATATATTTTATTATTTCATAGTGTATATTATACGTATTATTATAATATGATGTAAAACCTATATATCAGTTGAAAAGTATCTTGAGTTCCTGGAAACCAGTAGAGGTCACCATGGATTAGGTGCTTCTAAAAGTTTCCTAATCTGTAACATAAATGGGTAAAATTAGGCAAATTAATTTCTAAGGACTCTAAAGTTTGTGAAATCAAAAAATAAAATCCTTATTTATTAAAATCTGAGATGGAAAGACCTTCAAGATGACTTGTAATTGTTTATTGTTTCCGTGTTGTGCAGACATTTCCACAGTGGCTGGTCTCCTCTCCTAACTTGTGGTGCAACGGTCAGTCTCCACACCCTAGTAGTGTCTGTAACAGAAAGATGTGGCTATTCTCAGAGTCTCTAATTATTCACAGATATTAGGTCTGGGAGTGCGAGAACAACACTTGGTGAATACAATGATGGAACACCAAGAGGAGAATAAAAATATGCTAAAGAACATTCTGCACAAAAAGGATACAACAACTTAGTGAATAGTCAACAAGTCAAGGAATCCCAAATACAGTATTTATTATATGCATGTACTGAGGTTCAATTTTTATAACCTATCAAAAAAAAAAAAAACCCACATCAAAATGCCTTTGTTGCAGACACTGGGCAGCATTACTTCAGCCTATATATATATGGGTACATTCTTTCTTGCTCATTAAGAACTGCAAACATTCATATATTCTCTCTCTCTATTCCTCTCCCTCCACTCCATCCTCCCCTCCCTCTCTCCTTCCCTCCCATCTCTTCCTGACTCTGTGTGTGTGTGTGTGTGCGCGTGAGAGAGAGAGAGAGAGATCGACTCAGATTGAGATTTAAAACCTGGGACTAGGTAATTCTATTCTAAACAAATCTCAAGTAAAGAACTGAGCTCAAAATGAAATCCTGTATCAGCATAAACTGCATGCGAGCTGGAGAGCCAGTGCCTTATAAAATGCTGCCTCACTTGGAACCTGAAGCTAGTATCCTTCATTTATTTAGCTAGCTTTATAGTGTGTTGGTTTTGGATTGGAAAGATTAGAATGAATGCAGAATGGAAAGTGTTTTTACAGTAGGGAAGTAATTAAATTGGGTGTGGAGACTGTCAGGAAAATTCTTGGAGTGACATACGTGTATCCACAAATTCTTTGTCTCGCTTGGCCTTAATTCCTCTTTTGGAAAGAAACGCTTGGGCTGCAGATGGTAGATTTGGAAAAAGAGAATTTACAAACACATGCCATATAAGTAAGGTCAAGGTGTCTTCTTAGAAATCATGTCGTGTGTATACTAAAAGTCAGACATCGGGGATAGTATTTTCTCAGTTTCAAAAAACTGTATTGAACTTGATATCATAGAAGAGGATATAATCTGCTTCTCATAAAAATTGACATTTCTTAAATGTATTATTTTTACTTTCCTTTGTGTTGCTAACCATGTCCAGAATATTGTATTGTTGGCCTTTGTTCCTAAAACTAATGTTAGCCATAAAATGGGTACTTGAGAAAACTAAAATGCATATTTTTCTCATATTTTACCTTACTTTAAATTAAGTCTGTTACTAGATAAGCCATCTTAAAACATAAACTGAAATATCGTTTTTATGTTGATTTTTTTCTATATTCAATAGCCCATAACACCCACGTGATTTCTTGGAGATCTTCTGTTTCTATTTATTTTTCCTTTGTGGGCCACTAACAAGTAGAGCATTTTCACCCAGAAGAGATCACAAACATAGAAATGAAATAAAACTCAAGTCAGGCAACTTTGTTTCATGCTAGTTCTGATAATTATGGAGTAAAGAGAAATAAAAATTTTGGTGAAATTGGGTTGTGAAGTGACTTCTAGGAATCATCCCAGTTATTTCCTATTATTTCTTCATCTCATCCTGGCTACAGGACTGCCAGCAGATTACGTAAGGAGATCTAGGGAAAATATTAATATGTAGGAAGTACTTATGCTCATATGAGTGGAGACAATGGTTTTTCCACGTGGAGAGTGAAAAGAGAGTGGGTGATGGTGACCAGGAGCTCTTCCTTGCTTCATTGGTTGAAGAGGTTGGGTTTGCCAAGAACTTAGTGATTGCCTGAAATCAACAGAGGTCTGGGCTGTGTCTTCTTGGCCTCATCTGTGCTAACAGTTACCCAGAGAAAGGCGCAATGACTGTCCAGCTTTTAAAGAGGCGTTGGAATTAGTCTCAATTTATAATCTAATATTAAAGTGAGCCTCAGGAAGTTTATCTATTCAATATCTGTGTGTAAAAGTTTAAGAAATGCAACTAATTCATCTCATGAAAATAGTTATTATTTGACAATATTATGTTAAAGGTATTAAGTTATACGTGGTTACACAGTGGTGCATGATTATTTGTTAGTAAGATAATGATTGCAGCACTTCCAGAAGTCTGAAACGTGTATCTATATATAATTGCCTGTCAAAAAATTAAATACTGTATGGTTTTCATAGCTGTGAAAGCTGAGGCCCCATGGGGAAAACACACATAGTATTTCCCTGTGTCAAATCAGAGGTCCATCTCGCCCAACATTCTGTCTCCAAGAAGCATCAAAAATCATTCCTACCAAGTTTCATTTCCTCAAACTTGAAAATTTCAGGATGTGGTTCCAATAAATGTAGATTCTCTCAGTAACACAATCTCGCTGTACAGCCCATGGAATTAGGTAACTGTTTCTTGGATTTAGTTACGTTATTGTCATATACTATCTTTTTGACTAATGAACCCAGAAAATTACTAATTATAATGCAAAGTAATAATTAATTCCTTCTGGTTGTCTAAATCCACCTCTTTGACCTTATACTATATACTTCCCCTGAAAATGATAGGTGATTGATAGATATTCTAGGAGTGTGAGCTAATTCTTGTGCTTGGGGATTTGAAGAGAAAGACCCTGATCAAGACACTGTCTACGTATAAAATGATTTAGTTAACCTGAGTCATATTATGATTCACTCTTTTTCTTCCCCATTTGGAGAGCGTTTTGTCTCATTTCAAAGTCTGGCCTCATGTGGACACATCTCCAGTCTCTTCATCATTGTGGCTAGCACTCACTGGAGGTTTTCTGAATCCATTTTGCCTTTTCTGGTCTGTGTTGATAGATTCCTGCAGGTGTGGAAGCGGCTGGGGTTCTGAAGAAGAGTGAATGATGGGTTCTGTTTTGCTGTTAGTTGTGTCCTCAGTATCTGGGGTGTCTTGACCATTTTGGTCATGGAGCACAGTGAGCTGATTTCCTCAGATATTCACTGGGATATGTGCTAAATCCCTGGTATCATTGGTAATTGCAGAATTAAGGAACAGTCTCAAAACAGATGGTTGCTTCTTAAATGCTTTATCATATATGTGCCCAGTGAGGCCTTTCCCATAGCTCATTGGGAACTCCAGTAATTTATCTTTCTTGGCCATCATAGATGAATCAATGAGAGTAAAATAATACATGTCAGAGACCCTCAAGCATTGTTATTCACAGAATACTTGCTGATTGTCTGTTTAAAACTGCACAAGACTGGTCCTTAAGCCCTCGAAGACAGAAGAGTAGGCTCAGCTGGAGGGAGGAAGGGCCTTGCTCTTGACACGCCCTCACTCAAGTGTGTGTTTTTGGCCTGCTCTTCGCCGTCTTCACATCCCTAGGTTTTATTCTTGATCTTTCTGCTTTCCTTTCATTTCATGTTTTTCCACGTATAATCTCTGTTCACCTCTCTTGACGTGGCCCACAGTGCCTCGCTGCTCTGGCCATTTCTGTTCCTCTGGCCTGTGTTTCGTCAGGCGTCCCTGTGGGCAGGTCTGCCTTCAGAGATCCCATGCTCCTCCTTCCACAGAGGCTGACGCTCCTTCTGCACTCCCCTCCCCCTCCCAGCCTTGCTCACCTCCTTGGTTTTAACTCATCCTTCAGATCTCTGCCCAGTGCTTCTTCCTCAGGGAAGCCTCTGCTGGCTGGCTGACTGGTCCAGTTCCACTGTCACGTGGCCTCATGACACCTTATGCTTCTCTTTCAGAGCTGCCTCCTTTGACTGATGCCTGCTTCATGCCCTACACTCCGAGCTCCACGTGGTTAGGGATCGTGTCTGCTTCCCTTGGTCCACTGCTGCATCATTAGTATACAGCACAGGGCTTAGCACACTGCAGGCGTGCAACACCCACCTGTGAAGCGAATGAATAACATCCAAGTACACAAATGTAGCTTGCGATTTCTCCTGGAAATCTCCTGGAAGTCTCTTGTAATCTCAAATCCCTAATGTAACATTTTTAGGGATTTCTCTCCACCATCTCAAACTCCACTTGTAAAAAATTATAATTATTCTTTCCCTCGCCCAAGATCTTTTCTTTCCAGTGATAATTCCCTCAGTTGTCCTGCCTCAGAACTTGAAAGTCATCTTTCACTAATTCCTCCCTTTCCTTTCCCAAATCTTGCTGGTCATCAAGTTATATTTAATTTTTCTCTGCTATGTTTTGAACCTCTTTATCGTGCCCTTTCCCACTGCCACCATGAAAGTTCAGGCTCTGGTCAGCTCACTTCTGAATTAATACAACAAATCCCCGTGTGGCTTCCTTGGGTATAGACTTTGCCTTTCTATTCTGCCAGGCTGTTGGATGAGCCTTTCTTGTTGATGCTTTCCATCTGGGATTACCCCATTTGCTGATCAGAAAGACAATATTAGTAGATGTTTGCAGTACACACAGAAGCAGGAACAAATTACCTTGAAAATAAAATTGCAAGAGGTAGAAACGAGGACATATGCTATCCATGCCTAATTGCTGTCCGCAAAAGGTCAGGGATTACCTGGGCTACCTGTTCTCCACTCTCCTGTTGACCTTCTCGTATGTTCGATGTTCACTGAGTCCTATTTCATATTTTTCTTTAGTTCCAAACTGACATAAGAGTACAGTCATGTGTCACTTAACGACGGGGACATATTCTGAGAAGTGCATCGTTAGGTATTTCATCATTGTGAGAACATCATAGAGTGTGCTTACACAAACCTAGGTGGTATAGCCTACTTCACACCTAGCTTATAGGGTGCTAATTCTTCTGGGACCGCTGTCATATATGTGGTCCATCATTGACCAAAACGTCACTATACAGCGCGTGATGGTACAGAAATCTAACATGGGTCATAGAAAATAGAGTTCAGAAAAAAAATATACCAGTTACATAGGAGCCTTGATTTTCATTCTTCCCTTCTCCTGTCCCCATTTCCAACATAGATGTTGGAGTCACATAGGATATTTGTGGACTCTGTGACTACCCGAGAGCGTCTATTTTCAGGCAGTACTTATCTGGTGGTTCTACAGATGAGTTCATTTCACTAGAGAGATAGAGGAGAATAATCCTGCTAGAGGGCACTTGAGTGCTGAGCACTATGGGCTGCAGTGGTCAGGAAGAATTTCATGGAAGATTTAGGGCCATCGCTGAATGTCAAAGAGGAGGTAAGACTTGAAGAAATGGGAGAAGGAGAACCCACAGTGAGGTACGAAGAAGGTCTAGAAACTGGTGTCTTTTATGAAGGCTGAGTAGCCCACCTGATTCATGTGGAGGAATAGTAGACGAGACTGGAGAATAGGTGAATTAGCACAGATTGTGACTGGCTTGAATTCCTAGTTATTTTAGTTAAGACTCATTAGTTGCAGTTACCAATGTGAGCCACTTCAAATAGAAAAGGGGAGTTTGTTGTTGTTATTTTGTTGTTGTTGTTGTTTTTAAACAAGGGTGTGATATCTGAGAGAAACTGAGAAGAGAGAGTTGCTGGATCTCATAAGGTCTGGAGCCTGGGCCCCCTTCCTGTTCATCTCTTAGCCACCTGTGTCCTCACCGCTTAGCTGCTTCAGTGTCTTGATGTCTCTCTATGAAGATTGGCTGATCTGTCTTATTTTTCCTCCAGGCCCCACAATAGGAAGAAAATGCCCATGTGACACTGCTTCTGATTTTATAATTGTTACCTCTTTATGTACCATGTTATAGAATCTCTCTCTTTTTCTTTATCTCAGTTCCACGTTTCCAGGGAAGGGAATGGTATCAGAGCGGCTTTCAGGAGCCACCTCTGGGAGCACATGAATCAGGAATTGGAAGAACTTGCAAGAAAAGGATGCTGATCAGATAACCCAGCAAGTCCCTCTGCTTTCTGCCTCTTCCCCACCTATTTTACCCAACACACCTTCCCCCAGTCCCTCATTTTATATAACCCAGCATATACCCCTCTCCCCTTCCCTAACTAGATGTAACTCAGTGGTTACCCATTTCACTCTTATGGAGACTTGGAGCTCGATCTCATGGGTCAGGCAGCTGCAAACTGTGATCTGCAAAGCAGAGCTTGCTCAAGAGCTTTAAGTGGAGTGGCAGCAAGACTTCAAAGCCAGAAGAGCTCCATTCACCTCTTTGTAAACCTTGCTTCCAACTCTTGACCTTCCTGTACCCATTCCCAAGCTGACCGATTACTATTCAATGGACCCAGTCTTTCTTCTGCTCTCCATACCAGTCTAAATATAAACTGCTTTCTCCATTTCCTGTGGTTAATCCGGTTGTTACATAATTGTCTCATGAATACACTTGAAACTGCAATTTGAATTATTTACCTTTCTGAAGGTAATTTTGCCAAAAAGAGTGTCTAGATTTGGACTTTCTTTCACAACCAACTCTCAAACACCCTTAAAGAAATATGATCAGCAATCAATATCCTGGAGTTCAAACTCGGAATTTTGTCAACTTGTCTTTCAGCATTGAGAAATCACTAGTGGATTTCTGATGAGATAATAGCATGTTGAAAATTGTGCTTGTGCTGACCCGTCAGCCCTGGCACAGGTGCCTGGAGGCAGGGAAACCGGCTGTGAGACCTAAGAGGCTTGAGAGCCTAGCAAGTGGTGCTTATTTTGGGGAAAGCATTATACACTATTTTTTTCATGGTTTAAACACATTTTTATAAATTTCCTACATCATGTGTTTATTGTTTTTTTTTTTTTAAGAACAGATACACACACACACACACACACACACACACTCATGTGCCATTTAACGCCATTTTGGTCAACAATGGACCGCATATATGATGGTGGTCCCATAAGAGTAGTGCCATAGAGCCTAGGTGTGCAGTAGGCTCTACCATCTAGGTTTGTGTAAGTACACCCCACGATATTTGTGCAATGACACAATCACCTAAAGACCCATTTCTCAGAACGTATCCCCGTTGTTAAGCGGTGCATGACTGTGTGTGTATATATATATAAATGAAATAATAGATTTGACTTGAAATAGGCATGGTGGCACTGGGAGGGATCTGGTCTCTTTCTGACAGCTTGCATTATTCTCCAAAGATGAGAAAATGCCTGATTTCCCCACGTGCATGAGTGATGAATTCCAGAGAATGGCTGTGTTTCTGGTCAGCCTCTCCTACAGTAAACTGAGTTCCCCTGAGTCTTTATGGTTACTTATATGAAACAGTCTTTCTGGAGACTATTAGCTGCTTTGAATTAATTTGGTTGGAGTAACACATGATGTAAAGTAACATTTGTTTAGGGACTTTTATCCAGAGGACCAGAGGAGCTAAGGCAAAACTCTATGTTGCATCACAGTAATAATTAAAATTGTTATGGAGGAGGCAGTGATGGTCTATGAATTTACACTTTGTTGGCCAATAGTCTGCTTAGGAGTTACTGGTCTGCATAAATCATGGTTATTCTGGACTTGGGGTATCTATAGTGTAAAGTTTAGATTCAATGTGAGTAAAAACATGGAAGCTTTGGGGAATTCCCCTTTATGTTGGGCCAACCTAAGGTGGGAAGAAACACGAGGATTTTACAGTTTTCTTTTCAGCAGTTCACTTGTAGGAACACTAGTTCTTTCCCTAAAGTTATTAATTATTGGGCATCTACCATACGCAGGCACAGGTGTGAGTGCTAGAGATACTTCAGTGAACAAACCAGGAGCATACGTGGTAATGGAGGATGGTAGACGTGATAATGGAGGATGTTAGAGAGTGATCAAGTCTAGGGAATCAAAGGGAAGATGAGGAGTACTGGGGGGAGTAGGGTGTGATTTTAAATTGGATGATGCTTAAGGCTTGAAAGAAATGAGAGAATAAGCCAGGAAGAAGGCTGGGGAAGTGCATTCCCGTGGGGAGGAGCCAGTGCACGCAGGCCTTCTGTGGAAGCCTGCCTGGCATGCTCAAGCAACAGAGGACAGTGTGGCTCAAATGGAGTGAGCCCAGTTTTTCAAATCTGAAATAGCAACATTCTAGAAAAAACATCTATTTTCAGTCTTTCCCTATTTTGAAAATATTTACTTGGAATTTTAATAAATCAGTTGCAAATAATTTTTTCTTGACTTATTGGTAATGTCTCTGACAGGCACCTCATCCATCACTGCTACAAGATGGGGTTGACCTACAGCCAGGAACACCTCTCTTTGCCACACCACACACATCCTCCATGACAGGGCTCTCTCCTGCTATGCAGGCTTCAAGCTTCTTCACTAGCAGAGCTCAAAAGCCTGAAGCCTATTTTGTTTGTTTCTTTTTCTTTTTTTTTTTGTAAGTAATGCTCTTAAAATTTCAGCCATAAATATAAATGAGGGCTTACTAAGGATTCCAAAAATTTAATTCATAAAGGTACACAGATTCTGCTCATTGTCTCACATTTAATCGTCACATCTCAGTTGTCTTAGCAACCTACACAATGTTCTCCTTTGCTTTTCAATAAGCCAATGGATGAATGGGTTCCTTGTTCCTCTGTTTATGACTTTCTATCACCTGATACTTGATGTCTTTCTGCCATGCTTACTGTGCCAAGTAACTGTCTTTATATTCTTAAAATTCATGTAACTAAAATTGAACTGTATTTTCCTAAAAAAACCTAAATTTCTAATGAGAAAATATCCAATGTAAGAATAGTTGGAAGAAAGATAATTAAGCTTGTATTACAAAAAGGCCTTCATTGTAATTATAATTAACTTCCAAGGCTCTGCAAACTTGGCAGACTCACTTATCTAACAGACTTCACCCACGCAGGCATATTTGTGAACTACAGAGGAAGAAAAAAGCCTGATGACAAATGTGGGCATCATAGAGTTGACTCCCCCAAGCTTACATGCTTGCTTCTCTCAGGTCTCTCTCGGAGTGTGTTTTCTCTTACCTGACACATCTTTCTCAAGTTTCAAGCTCATAGTGTAATAAGGTGGATGTAGGCATGTTTACATGGCATAGTGGGCACACGTGGTACCCTGCCTGAGTTCACATCCCAGCTCTTTGATCTTGTTGCAAACTACTTCACTTCTCAGTGCTTCACATTTCCTCCTCTGACAAATGGATAATACCATAGTACCCCATGGGGTTATTTTAAGGACTAAGTGGAGGAATATTTCGAAAAAACTTGGAGAGTACCTGCCACATATTAGGTGAATTTAAATGACTGCTCTTATTACAAATTGGCATAGTGATGGTATTGACAAGTGACAGTCTAACAATATAAAGGAGACAAAAAAATAATGAAACATCAGTGTAAGAATGCAAAACGCTTAGTCCTGTGGGATGCATTGGCATTAATGCTAAAAGCCCTGAGTGCTTTAGGAATCCCTGAGGGCAATGGCATGCCTTAGTACAGGATAATGGTTCTCATTAGTGTCCATCACCTTGATTCTGTAAGTAAAAGTTACATTATGTTTAGCATCATAACACGTTTTAGAATTATTTTATACAAAACAATTCCATTTTAAATGTGATATTGCTTAAGATGATATACATTTCAGTAGCACAGAAAATTTCACTAAACCCTAATGAGCGTTCCTTGAAGGTTCTGAATAGCTGAGGTTTTGTAGGATTACGTTCTTTTTCCCACTAATAGGAGCAACTCAAGTGTCTGGATCACGTAGGACTTTTTTAAATCCGGTTCAGGTACCTAGCACTGTACCTGGCACATAGTAAGAAAGCAATGAATATTTATTATGTGAACAAATGAGTGAATAAATAAGCAGCTATTTTTTACATTTTTTTGGTGAGAAGTTCTTCATGTCTTTATCTACATTATTCTCACTACGATATGCTGCACAATAACTAATAAGGTTTAAATGTCATTTGTAAACAGGGTCAAATCTAACAGAGGCTTCTGAGTTTGCTGGAGGAAATGGGGTGACTCTGCGTCGCAGCTCGCCCCAAGTTCAGTCCCAGTTTCTGCCTGCTGTACACTGTCCCCTCTGGTTAGAGACAAAAACTTCACTTTTAAGAAAATCCTAGTTTGCATGATGAAGTTTATGGTTACTGTCATTAAAATCATCCTGCCCTTACCGAAGTTTCTGAGATAGAAATGTACCAGTGAATCAGTCTCTCTTTCTCCATCCCCCCCGTTTTCTTCTCTCTCTCTCCCTCTCCTTCCTGTCTGAGGACAACTTTTATAATGGGGCATTGCTCTCTTAGCTGTGAAGCATCGCAATATGTGAAAATGCTCCTTGGAACAAAAGATCGCTCAGGAAATAGTTGTTCTGTTTTTATAGATTTGACCTAAATTGGATGCTCCTTGGTTGCATTCTGCCATGAATTAATTTGTAGAAATTTCATACGTCTCAACGATGATGCCATCTTTTCAAGAACACATTCAGTCTTATTGCATGAAGTGATGTAATCTTGTATTATTTCTCTCTCCCGTCTTACCCATTCTCTCATTTTCGGTTATTGTTCAGATGGAAGATCCAGAGTCCCGATAATGGGGTTGTTAGCCATAATGTTAGTGCCCGGGAAAGAACGATTCATGTGGTTTGGCAGAATGCCAAGGCAGATGCACCACGCCTTCCATGCAGCAGCTGTTGTAGTGCAGAAAGCTGCCTTCACAAGGGAGCATCGTATCTGGCATCAAACGGGAGACCAAACAGGCTGCTGTAGCTCCCACGCTGACTCTCACCTCCTCGGTCCACAGTGCTGCTTATGTGCTCTTGGGTAGTTATTATCCTAGGTGTTCTCATTATTTATTGTTGTTTGCTTTCAAGAGAAACAATGATGATAAGCTGTGGTGTAGAGAGCAGGTGAGGTGTGTGTGGGACATGGCTGGATTGCCCAGTGTGTGGTGAGCCCCTGGTGTTTCTCCGAGGGGCATTTGGAAGAGTCGGTTCTCTGTGAGGCGGGACCGCCCAGCACATTGCAAGACTGTCCGAACCTGAGTTCTTCCGAATCTCGGTAGCAGCCCCAGTCAGTGAGGACCCCAAACTCCCTGGCATGTCAGACACTCCCCAGGTGCCCAGTAGACGGCTGGTTGTGGTCCGAGGAGGCTACTCTGTGTCCTAGGAAATCCGTGTGTGTCTCTTGGACTTTGTACAAAAGGTTTGAGAAATTCAAGGCATAGAAAATGATGCTAGTGAAGCCAGCCTTCGGAGGGCCCAGAATGAGTTGCTCAGCTTTGCTGGGAAAGTGCTCTGCTCTGTAGTCTCTGACAATTAACCCCAGTGATGACTCTCATAGACACCTGACACTGGGACAAGGGCATCCATGTGACAATAGAGGCAGCAGAGCACAACCCATCAATACCTTAGAAAAACGACTCAAGGTCAGTGTCCCAGTAACAGCATTTGACTGTAGGTGCTGCTTAGGCAGAATCAATAAGCACCAGAGCCGGAATTCAAGGCCTTTTCCTGACAATGGAAGAAGAGCAATGCGAGGTTTCAGAATTGTTTCCCAAATTCCTATATGCTCAATGCCCTTTTACTCTTTCCATTCCATTTCTAATCTATCTGTTGCATTCCAGCGAATGAATTCTTGGTATATGGGGCACATGAATTTTTATAAAATTGAATTTTACTTCATGATAAAGATTTTTTTTCTTCATATAGTGGGAACTAGTGATCTTCAAGGAATATTAGAAATAGTTGGCTTCTACGTATTGGTAACCTCTTCTTGATTTATTACTTATTAGTCCTCTAAACAGGTATTGGGAAGTCTTTGGAACTGCTTTCTTTTACTTGCACATATGACATATGCCCAAATTTCTCACACTGTGTTCTTCGCTGTGTCCTTTCTCCTGTGGTCTTGCATTGAGGGTCCATTTAATTAAAGCAGCTGAGTGGCTGCTAAATAAAATTGGAAAAGAGAGAGGACAGTGCAAAATGTGGGCCTTGTCTTCAGGTCAGAAATCAGATGACTAGCCAAAGAATGCTTGTTTTCCATCTCTCCAATTCCTCAGAGTGCCCGAACTGGTTTCACAGACCATGGGAACTGATTCTGTGTGTATGGGCAGGGTGAAGGGGCTGTTGAGACTAGTTTATTTGAAGTATTTTGAGTGTTTTTTACTTTCTAAATAATCTTACCCCTTTTCTTATGGGAAAGGAAATTTTATGTAATTGAGTTTCATTAAACTGAATTTTCACTCCAGATGGAAGCTGCATCAGTTGGTTGGACTCTCAGTAACTGAGCGACCCTCAGCATAGGGTGCCATATCTTCTTTAGAGCATCTCAGTTATCCAGCTGCTATTTTTTTCTTCATTTTTTCATGCTACTTTACCCAGTTGGCTTTTCTGTCGGTATTGTCAGTAGTAAGAGTCAGAACTTCTAAGTTTGACATGTGTTTCTTATTTCAAATTTCTCTCTTAAAACTGCTCCCTTTTCATGCTTGCTATAGATTTGTTTGAAAACTCTGGGGAAATTCCAAATTAGTAGAGTCCAAAATTTCACTGAAAGTATGGACATTTTCTTTTGTAAATTGTCCATACTGTAGAATGGGAAAAGCCAGCTTCCTAAAGAAGGTCCTAATATGACTTCTTTGAAAAAAAGGCCAATTTGCAGGTTACGATTCTATCAGTAAAATCTTGCCCCCGACTACAACTGGCGAAATGTTCACACAGAGGAGGGTTATTGTTGCAGCCGATGGGATTGGTGCATGATGCAGGAGCGCTGGATTTGTTTAAAGATTAAGCAATCATAAAGCACGTGAATGGAAATTGTTTAAATAAGTATAAGGTATAACATCACTACCCAGTTATTCATCTTTTGGCTAAATGCGTGCCTTCCGAGGGCTGCAGTCTTTCACTGTCCTGTCTGTCCACAGAGCAGTGCCAGCTCAGGCCAGCTCGCGCCCACGCCGGGTCACGCCAGGACCAGGTCAGTATCAGAAGGAGTCAGCTGGCTTTGCTAGTGGATTTTCTGAGCATAATTTATACATGCTCATTTTTTTTAGTGTCAGACCAAGCATATTTATGTGATAATTTATTCTTTATGATTGTAAACCATTTAATTTGGAGTGAATATAAATTATTCTTAACGAAGCACTAGGGACAGAAAGAAATTACTTGTGTTAAACTATTACTTTAGTATATTTTTCTCTCTCAAGTATGAGACACTGATATTCAATATTGTTCATTATCTGGTTAGTTCCCTGGATGTGTGTGTGGTGTAGAAAAGTGGGCAAGTTAGGGAGTTAAAAACAGGTTGATATAACTTGTTGAAAAAAAAAAACAAATGAGTCCACTTATGTTTTAAATCAGGGGTACGTTTTCACTGAAAATATTTTCTAATGATTCACAGAAGAATGTTGTCAACTTTGACTACATCTGCTGAAAATCAAAATATAAGTAGTTACATAGCGTTGAATTCTGGCAGGAGTCTATGCTGTGACATGAAACACAGTTTCCATTAAATGACAATACTTTTGTGTTTTTCTGGCTTTAAAAGTAGTTTCCTGACTTTTAAAAATGTTAACAGCATTTTTTCTCCTCTGCATTACACGGATAAATTGGCACCATGCCTGTGTGATTTCCAGAGGAGGTTTCTTAGAATAGTGTAGATGGGAAGATAATTGTTTAATGTCAGTGTGTAAAGTTCTGCATAGCTTAAGCGAAATTAAATAACATAAAACACAAAGAGGAGGTTTTGTATAATTATTGGGAAAACATAGATGGAAGGAACAATTACGCAGTTAGATCTGAAAAAGTGGGAACTAGGGTTTCCAAATTTTTGTATCATTCATAAGGATCCTTGCCTCATTCCCTGAGATTACTTGATTGTTATTGTTTCTGAATTTGCACATCAGAATAGCAGTGTATTTATCTTACTTATTTCTTGGGGCTTTTTTGTGTGTGTGCTTATATTTTCTCTATTTAAAATAGTTTCATATGCAAATGAAACACAGCTAATATATGTTATGTGCAAAACAGCATCATTGCTAAAATATAAATTGATCCAGATACAAGTTAGGAAATTATGTGCAAGCCCCTGGCATAAGCAGTCTGTGCTAATATAAGGATTTTTGTTTAGCAAAATCCATGAAAATAGACCAAGTATTTGTGCCCTCATCATCATGTTGAAGGCTGTCACGCTTAAGTCAAGGATGCTAGTGTGGTGTACAAAGTATTACTGGTTACCTTCTCTTTTAACAGTGTTATTTTTCACATACCTTGGAGATGTTCTGAATTGTGGTTTGGGTTCAAACCAACTTTAGTTAGCATCTGTCCCTTTTATGTTAAATTGTAGACTTTTTTTTTACTCGTTTGGCATAAATTCTAATCAATTCTAACCTCTGTGTGTGAGAAAGAGAAAGAGAATTTGAAATGGTTCATAGAGCAGCTTTGCTTGTGGAATTAGACTGACAGACACAGCTCAAGTCCTCCTAGTTTATTCTGTTCCTCTCTTCTTAGAAAACAAATCAAATAAACTTAATCTTCAGACACCGAAGAGCTGAGTTCAAACATCATTCCCCTACTTAGTAACGGCCAGGTTTCTTATCCTCTTATACCCCAGAGATCTTGTACCTTCCTCTTCTATTTGCATGAAGACTAAGTTAGATGATATGACGGTTAATGTTCGACACTTAGTAAACACTCACTGAAAGGTAGTTATTATCTTCCCGGATGTACACAGCTGACCCTGGGGAATTATGACTCGACCTGTTGAAATGTGGAGGAATCCAGGGCTCAGCTTTCCTAGGAGTAAGCAGCCTTGGATCCAGAGTCTTTTCCTGCATAACTCTCTCTAATATCAGAAACCCAATATTTTAGCAGGCAGGGAAAAGACGACAGGCAGCCACATGCCATGGGTGGACAGTACTGCTTTTTCTGTCCTTTGAGCAGTAACTGCAGTGAACTAAGGGGAAAAGAGGGGAGAGGCTGGAGAGCTGCTCATGACCTCGTTATGACCAGCCATTGTCACTGGCTGTGGGACGACTGTCCTTTACCCTTTTGTTCCAAATGATGTATAGGTAATTTCAGCCAAAAACATATTTTTTCAAAATTATTCATGAGATTCTTGGGAGGGGGGATATATCCATGGAAGGAAGGATTTACATGTGTGTATGTATACACACACGCACATGCACACACACATTTTGTTTATACCATCGGAGATTTGTGGACCTAGCGTGTACACTTACCAGAGTGACACAGAAGGATGTCTAATGGCAATTCGTAAAACTCCTCCAAAATACCTTATTAAGGAGAGGTACTTTGGGTGCATCTAAGTCATTGAGTGGTGGGCTCTTATTATATTATCTTTATTATTTAATTAGTTGCTTGTTATTTAGTAAATAGCTCTCTAAATACAACACCCACCCTTTTTATTCTCTGTTGGATTTCCAAAATTTTAACATTTATAAAATAACACACTATTATAAAAAACATTCGAACGTTAGAACCTAGTTAAGTCTCTGGAAGCTCAAATTCAAACTGCTTAGTCATCGCCATGAATACTGAAATATGTGCTGAAACAGTTGGGTCAGTTTTTCCCTGAGCAGATTCATCTTGATGAAGCACTGTGGGAATTTCTGGCTGGCGTTGAGAGTCTTGTGGTGGCCCCTTGCTCCGGTCTAGGGGGCAGTGCAGTATGAAGAGGCTGTCCAGGCTTGGCCCAGAGGGGTGGGGGCTCCACATCAATCCCACGTGTAAAATTCCTGAGCCATCACCAAGGACGCTCTTTGTATATTAGCTCAGTCAATAATAATTAGGATCATGTTAGATGCATATTAAGCCAGAAGCTTTACATTTAAATGCAAAAGAATAACAGAATAAATCCAGTTGCAAATATAATAAAAATCTCATCGTGTTTATGGAGAACTAAGAGGGAGGATGATAAGGGACAGGACCAGACCAGACCAGACAGCATGGAGTATGCACTGTTAATTATTTCTTACTTCCATCAATTGTGAAAATAATAGTACTGCTAATAAATACCTTTTATTGAAGGCTCGAGCAATGGCATTGCACAGAGGTGAGGGGCGGGGCTCGGCAGACTTGTAGTCTGAGTGGAATCCCAGCTCCCTGGCGTTTGCTCTGCCCCCGGGGTCCTTCTCTTAACCTCTCAGGGCCTTGGTCCATCACTTTCGTCCTGGGGACAATAGCAATGCCTGACTATCAGAGCTGTTTCGAGGATTAAATTTGCTCAACCAAAGCACTTAGAACAGCATCAAGTGCTCTCTTTATTTCTGTCACTACTACTGTGTTTATGCATTTATGGAAAAGGAAACGTTAATACTGTGTGGGCCAAATAGTAGGAAAAAAAGTGTTTTGATAAATTAGAATTTATTTGGTTTTAGTGCACCTGAAGGTAAATGGGATTCTGAGATTCTAAAAACAGAAAAGCTTAAAACAAACCCAGCTCCTTTCAGACCATCTTAATTTGTTCATAAAGAAAAACAGAAATTGACCTGACAATGAATGGAGATTATGAAACTGTTAGCTACCTAGCTTTGTTGATTTTTCCACAGACTTTAACTCCTAAAGACTTAGCCTACGCAATAGTGTTTTAGCGGGCATGGTCATATAAAATAGATACTTTCTGTTTTCCTCCAATGCATTCTTTAACTTAAGGGGAAAATATTAAGCCTTTCCTGGTATGTTTAAACTTAGGGTAGTACATCAAGTGGACAATGTCAGTTCAATATTAAAATGACAACTGGATGAAAGTGTTCATTAAGAAAGATTCTGTGTAACCTCAAGGATTTTCCCTTATATCAAGCAGTATTGATTTTTCATGATTGAGTTCATCTCCTGAAAATATTCAAACTCAGTGATTGTAGTCTTTGATTTGCATATTCATAATTTGGACTGTCTTTTATAAAGAAAGGAAACTACTCCACAGCTCATACTTCAGAACTAGAGAGATCTTTTCCTCTCATATATTCGTAGTAAAAATGTCTTGGGAATTTAAACTCTTGATGTCTTTGCACTGCTTCCCATGTTCATTTTTTTAAAATTTAAAGTGAGTGCTGCCAAAAAGAGAGAGATTAGATGAAAAATGCTGAGCACATTGCCTATTTTCTAATTCTGATGTTATTTAGTGATGAGGGGAGAGCAGATAAGATCCCCAGTTACTGAAGCGGTGAAAACTTCCCCCCATTGATTCCTGCACATCCATTCGGCCAGTATTTATCGAAGACTTTCATTTGTCCTCCTCACCTTGCTCCTTCTGAAAAGACAGTACACACTCTTACTGGGTTTGACAAGTAGTGGTTCCTAGTTCAGTATTTTTCTCAAAACATTCAGAGCTGATTTTTTCATGTTATAAATGTAATACATTGTAGATCCTTTAGGTAGAAACTACCTACAGTCATAGTAGATAAAATAAAAATCATCTGTAACTCCAGCTCCCGCAGTCTTCTAATGATAAGAAACAATTCCAGTTGTTGGCTTGAATATTAAAAGCTTTTCCTGGTATAGAATACTTGAGACTAATAATTTCCTATCCATTTAATTATGAGCTAATGTAAGTCTGTAAGTAACAGGAAGCCTTTTCATTTCGTTTTGGAATGGACGTCTGGTTTACGTGTGGCCTGCTTCATCAGCCGCCTCAAAGTGGTTTGTTTGCTTCGATCCAGCTTCTCGTCCCCTTGGCTGTTCATGTGAGGAGGGAGAAATGGGAAACACTGATTGCTTGTTCCCTTGATTCAACATCTACTGTTACATTCTATTTTGAAACTCTCCCCTGTCGGTACCTGCTCACTCATTCTTAGCTGCCTTTAAACGTGCTATTCTTTCTGCTTGAACATACGCCCTTGGTCCTTCTTGGGGGTATCTCTTACTTTTCCTTTCTTACTAGGATCATAATTCCTAAAAATCATTTCCTAGTGTCCTGAGTTCAAGGTGCCTTTCCTACCCACTCCTGAATGCTCACCACTGCCCTACCTCACCTTACCTGCTGTGCTGGAAAGTTATCTGACTCCTTGCCACCCTAACTGGACTTTGCATTGGTAGAGACCATGCTTTTTATCTGTGTTCCACGGATCTTAGCCATCTGCTGGCACTTGGAGGTGGGTGTCATAAAATACTGGATATGTGAGTGAGTGAATGGGTCAGCATCATTTTGGCAGCCTCTATCTTCCAGGAAAAACCAGAATGTAATGCACTTCTTACAGTCTAAGTAGTTCTGACTGAATATAATGGTTATCTTGGTGGTGGAAAGCACTATTGTTCTGAAAAATTCAAGGCTGTCCAGTGACGTTTTATTTATTCTTGCATTGTCACAGTGAGGCAACTAATTTCTACAAGTCTCCTAAAAAGTTGTTCTCAGTGTTTTATATTCTATTATGTATCTATGGAATGTAAATATTCTTGATTCATTAATTCAATAACTCAGTTCAACAAACACTTATTAAATGTCAATAATGAGCTAGGCACTACTTTAGATGGGGGTACCCCAGGGTATAAAATAGATTAAAATTTCCCCTTTGGAGTTTACATTCTAGTGGAGGGAGGCAAAAAATAAGCAAGATTAATGTATAGAGTGTGTTAGGTGCTGGTAAGTGCTGTGGAGAAAAACAAAGCAAGAAAAGAAGAAGAGAATATGTGGGGACGGGGGGGGGGGTGACAATTGCATTGCATGGCCAGAGAAGGACTTAGTGAGAGCATTATGCAGAGGAAATGAGGGGGTCAGCCATGCAGATGTCTGGGAGAAGAGTTCCAGGCAGAGAGAACAGCACGTGCAAAGGTCCTGAGGTGAGAGCGTGTTTGTTGTATTTTAGGAACATTGTGGCCAGCTGAAGAGTAGTGAGAATGGAGTGAGTGGTAGGTGATATGGTAGAGGGTAGAGTGGAGGGAAAACAGTTCATCTAAGGTCATTATAAGAGTTTTACCCTTTACTCTGAGTGAGCTGAGGGTTGAGTGACTGACTTTGTTTTTCATAGGATCACTTTGATTTCTCTGTAAAGCAGTGCTGTACAGTGTATCTCTCTGTGATGGACACATGCTATAGTCTGTGCTGTCCAGTGTAGTAGGGACTGCTCACATATGGCTGCTGACTGCTTGAAATGTGGCTAGTGCAACCGAGCAGTTAAAGTTTTAATTTTAGTTAAATTGTATTTAAAGAGCCACATGTATTTAGTGTATACTGTATTAAACGGTGCAGATAGAGAAGAAAGACTGAAGCAGAATTTAACGTCGCTGTCCGTATCAAGTATTACCTGGTATGTATACTGTAGACTGTCAAACTTCATTAATATTTCCGTTCATTGATTTAACAGGTGGTTATTCAGCACTTAGCATGGGCCAGGTTCTCTCCTAGGTATTGTAGGGAATTTAAAATCTATTAGATGTGGTTCTTGCCCTGAAGAGGTTTATAAAATAATAGGAGAGATAAGACACATACACAAGTAGTGACACAGGATAGACCATCACAAAGAAATGACCACTAGTTGATCAAAGAAGAAGAGAAAGGATGAAGTCAGGGATCCTGAAAGACCTGGTATCTACCTGCATCCAGGAGGCGTTCAGTGCAAACGGAGCATCATATGCAGTGGTATGAATATGGGCCCAACTGCTGGGTAACCTGCAGTCTGAGACCTGTGAAAGCAGGAGTGGAAGGTAAGGCAGGAAAGAGAAGCTTTGGTCAGCTTCGGAAAGCCTTTGATCTGGTACATATTCTGTGAATTCTCTTCATTAAAAATGTCCTAAGATTTTGCATGACAATGGATGCCTTGGTCCTCAGAATCCTCTCTTGTCCTCAGCTGAATGCCAGTATGCATCAGTTAGGTTGCATAGCCCGTATACATTGATTAGATGCATAGCCTGTATACATTTTCAAGCTGAAAGCTGTTCACAAGTTATATAAAACCTGTTTTTATACTTTAACAAAAGAGATAATGCCCAGGTACGTTACTCTGATTTTTTAATTCTAGAAATTTTTCCATCACCATTAAAATGAAGTATGTGAAATTTATGTATCATTTTACTCCTCTTATAATGTTCTAAGTAGAATAAATTAGGAAGAAATACAGAAAAATTTGAAATTAATCTTACTTATAATTTCAGAGAAAAGCTGACTAGAGAAATGACGTATCTATAGCATTGGTTTTTCCCAAAGTTGGAAGACAAATTATGTATTTGACTTTTAACTTTCAGAAGTATCATCTGTGTTTCTTTTTAGTAGATTTTGTGTACAGCTGTTGGTATAATATCTGAGAGTAATATACATTACACTTTACGGTTGAATTTAGAAAGAAAGAAAAAAAAACTTTGCCATCACTTTTTTTGTTAGGGAAAGAATTAATTAAAACCCTTAAATCAGACTGTTTAATTGCTAAATGCTAATTCAGTTTTATCAGCCACATGTTATCACATGGTTTTACCAACCTGCACTTAAATAACTCAGTCTAGACATTTTTTAAGTGAAGGAAGGGTATTCATTACAAGGGGTTTATTTAGATGATTTTATTTAATCTTGTTGGGAATTTGTTAAATGATTCTTAAATTAAAAAGAGAAGGCACTAGATGTGGCCTGGGGGCGACGGAGGTGGGAGGAGGTGGACCCCTCAGGCCCAGATGCTCCCATCACCAGGACTTTGTTCTTGCTCATGGCGTGCCTTGCTCCGCAAGCCTGCTCCTTTCTCCAGTGGCCTCACCTTAGAGCAAGCTAACCAGCAGCAGTTCACAGGGTGCCAGCTCCCTGACACCTGAACAATCCCAAGACCCCCTGTGCCACAGAGAAAATGCAGCAATAAATCTTCTCAGCTCTGGTGAGTTCGGTCTCCTAAATTCAGTCCCATCCAGCCTCGGAGGAATTTGTAAATCAGATAGTGGACTCTACGTGGATTCAAATTCAACTTAGGGCTCCTATGTTTGTTACTGATTTTTTTTTTGAGGCAGGGCTGGGTTTTCCATTTTTCAACTTCCTTGTAAAGATATTTCTTATTGAAACCAAACTCATATTTCTTCAATTCCCAGACCGCTATCTGTCATGCAATTCAAGTCTATTTTCCAAATGGTAGAGTGCCAGAAAATCAGAAGCTGCTTGTTTTAGTTGCCTGATTTTCTCTAGCATTCTTTGCAATATCTCAAGTAGGAAAAAAAAAAAAACCTGACCTATATTAAGAGATGAACATGAAAAGGGGATTAGGCCCAGCTCTAGCTTATTTAATAAGGCAAACATTCCCAGAACTCTGGTGCACACCTTTATAGGTGCTTTTGTGGTGGGTGCTACAGTTTGGATTTTGCTGGACAGCATTCGTTACTAAAGATGCAGTGGTTTTTACTAAGCACAGCATGCATTTTGCATTTGGACCCTCTGTATGGTGAACAGAGCATCCGTCCTCCGTCCTTCCTTGGTGAATGCCCAGCTGAAGGTCTGGGTGACAGCTAGGGAAGGCCTTCCTCCTCCGAGGCGGGCGGGCGGGCGGCATCTGGCTTCTTGGCAGATCCCATGCGCACTTTTGTTAGTGGGCTCGCATTTGCTGGAAGTCTTTTATGGGGTGCCATTGCAGATGGAATGCCTGCCTGGTTCTGTCCTCCTGAATGATTTGTGTGGAGGTTTTAAAAAAACTTTGCTTTGTAGAATCTACACATAAGATTGAATGAATCTCAGCAGGAAAAAAGTTATGCAGTTGTTCTTGCAAAGGCACTCTAGTATCATGGCAGAGAACGTAGCTTCTGGAGCCAGACTGACTTAATTTGAAACCTGGATTTACCACTTGCTAGCTGTGAGACCTTTGATAAATTACTTAATCTCTTGGTGCCTCAGTTTCCCATCCTAACATGAGGTCCTCATACCAGTGCCTGTCTCCTATGACACTGTGAGGGTTAAACCCGTTTACCCCCTAAAGCTTTCAGGACAGCGCCTGGCATACACTGAGCGCTTAGTGAGTGTTAGTTGTGCTGTGATGTCTGTCCGTGGTATTCACCAGACCAGCGTATGTTCTGGGTTTTATGTGATTTAGGATTAAATTTGGCTTTAACTGTCAAGTGGTTTAAGGCAATTTTTTATTTTTGATGGGGCTCATGGAGATGTGTGGTCATTTTTAGTGGGGAGTAACTTCAATTCCTTTTTAAGTAGTGAAAAAAAGAGTTCACCTTCCCCCAGCTAGGCTTTGATCTTACAAAACCCCCATCTCAATCTGGATCATATTATAAGTGAAAACAGGGTTGATGAGTCGGCGATCCTTCGGTCCTGGGTCCATAGCTGCCATGGTACAGGGGAAAGACTTGGGTAAAGAAGACTGGCAAAGAAGACGTTTGAGGCTGGACCAAGATAATTTGGAAGCATCCATGGTTCCCAACCAAAATTAAAGCATTAAAATTTATATTCGCCTCTTTCAGGGTTGTTTGAATAGACTTAAAATAAAAAAGATAAAGGGCTCTTAAGCTTTTGAAACACTTGAAATACAACCACAACCACCGCATGTCTGTTAAAAGTTTAACACAGCTGACTTACTAATATTTGCAAAACCAGATCATGACCTTAGCTTCCCAAGTTCTACCAACAACTGTTGATTAATCTGTTTCATTAATTTAATGAGATGACAGTGGTTTAGACTGGAACTTGCCGAAGTGAACAGACAAGTTAGCATCCTAGAAAGCGTCCTCTTGAACGTGAGGCGAGTAAAATGCTCATGTCAAATAGATTTTTAAAAAGTAGGAATGTGTTTTTGGTGTTTCTTAAATATAAATTACATGCTGCTTTTTCTCTAGATTTGATTTAAACTTTAGAGTGAACAGCAGTGTATGAAGACCGGGAGAGAGAGAAAACACATTTTGAGAAAGCATTAAGTGGGTGTAAATCCAGCTTTATTAAGGACATCGGGTGATTACTATTCAGGTCACAAATTTTCAAAAAATTACCACCTAATATTAAAAATTAGTAACTTCTTCCAAAAGTGAAGATTACAATTTGACTATGAAGGAGCTCCTTCTTAGAAAAAAACTCTGTATTTTTTTGTCGAAGTAAGATCTTCATTTCTTGGCTCAATCAGGAGCCTTCCCCTCCCCTTGGAGGGCTCCCCCCCCACCCCCACTCCATGCAGCCTCCAAGTCCCTCCTGTTGGCCTGGCTCTCCTCCCCTCCAGTGGGCTCCCTGCCGTCCACTTCAAACGGGGCACTGGTTCCCCAGTGGGCCAGTTAAATGATGACCCCCAGGTGTTGACTAACCCGTGGCATAGATGGGTTTTACCTCCTCCAGCCTTGAATATGGGGGAAGGGAAGGGAGTTGGAAGAAGATCAAAGGCGCAGTGTTCTAGTTGGAGCCTTAGAGGTGGGGTTGAGCCCTCAGCCCTGTCTTTGGCTCCTCCCTCCCCTCCCCCACTACCCCTGGACCTTCCGGCTCCTGAGCCCAATCAGAAGACAGAGGGGGTGTGTGGCCAAACTGTGACTGGATTGTAGTTTTACTTTCAAACAACACAAGCAGCGAAAGGTTGAACGCGGCGTGAAGTTTATTTAATTGTATAGCACAATTACGGAAGTAGAAGATAATAATTGAGGTCTTGATATTTGATTGATGCAGTATTTTTCCAGCATTGACTCTGTTCTCTGCAAGATCCTTTGGGGGAAAGCTAAGATGAGTTACACACACTTGCCCTCAGGTGGCTCCAAGTCGGATAGTTAATACGGTTCTTATGGAGCAGAACACAGTCGTTACTTGTATGGTTATAAAAATGTGAAACTCCATGAGAAAAGCAAATAAAAATGCAACACCAGTGTGATTTTTTTAAATCTATAATCGAGAAACTATTGCATACTCTTTTTAGAAAAATTTAGGAAATACAAAATTTATTGAAAGAAAACCAAAATCACTCTACCCAGAGATAACCACAGTTTGGTACATGTTTTTAATGTCTGTTTGGACTAACACAGTATATTCACTTTTTCTATCTTGCTTTTTTAAAAACTCTATGTTATATTAGGAACATTTCACCATGTAATTGAAAATTATTTGCATAATTAACACGTCACAGGATATAATAGTTTATAGAATCATTTCCCAAAGCGTTTGGGTACATTTCTGTTTCTTTGAAAGTTTCCCCTGTTATAAATAATTCATTGAATATATTTATGCATGTCTCCTCATATTTCTGATTTTCTTAGAATGAGCATCTAGAAATGGAATTCTAGGTCAAAGGTCATGCATATTTTAAAGCTCCTGAAACGTATTTCCAGATACGTTTCTGCGAGGCTCGTGCCACTGGAAAGTCGAGCTGGCCAGGCCCAGGAGCTCTTGTCCCATGCCTGCCGCACCGAGAATTACTGTGGTTTTTTTAAAACTATAACTTTTGCTATTTTGATAAGTAAAAATGATACATATTATTTTCAGTTGGGCAGTTTTCAAATTTAGTTTTTGAGGTGTAATATCCTTGCAGAAATGTGCACGTATTATAAATGTGCAGTTTTGTGAATTTTCACAGAACTAGACATACCCATGAAATCAGCACCCAGAGAAGAGAAGGACCAGGAGCGCTCTCAGCAGCCTCCCGCGTGCCCCCTGCCCAGTCGTCATCCTCTTGTCTGACTTTTAACATCACAGTTTAGTGTTTCCTGGGTTTTATTTGTATTAGTGGAATTGTATGCGCTCCGTGTACTCTTTTAGTATCTGGCTTCTTTTGATTACCTTTCTATTTGTAAAACGCATCTATATTGCTCTGTTGGTTGTATATTTATTTTAGTCTCCAGTGATTTCTGTTAAGTGACAATGACATCGTGTGGGACCTCATTAAGGCGCCTAGTCTGTCATCTCCGAAAGATCATCACTTGCTGACTGGCTTAGATCTCAGGCTCACCTGTTCAGCCACTAACCTGCCAGCGGTCCTGGTTTCCCATCTTATTCCTTGTTATCATACCCTTTAGCAAAGTCACAGCTGTCTGTCCTCTCTGCTCATGCTCTCAAGGCTTCTGAATGTTTTAAGACCTTACTTCATGTGTTAGTTCGTCGATAGACTAACAAATAAATCTAAAAACACCCAAATTAAACAAAATAGATGTCCTTCTGTCACATAGCATTCCAGAGGTCTGTAGCTGATCCAGGGCTGGTGCTTGTTCTGCTCCCCTTTTCCCTTGACTTCCCTTGGTGGGTCCAGAGTGCTCGCTCTAGTTCCCCCCGGCCACCAGCAGCGAGGAGGGGTGAGGACAAGGAGGACAGCCCAGGTGGAAATGGCACATCTCTTATGCTCACTCTTGTTAGATAGGATGCAATCCTGTGTGCACACCTACACGTCAGAGAGATTGTGAAGTGCAGAGTTATGGTCGGGTGGCCATGAGCACAAGTGAAACCCTGTCTATTATAAAGGAAGAAGAGAATCACAAAATGTCGGGGGACAACTAGAAATATGCCAGAAAACTCTACCAGTTCCTTCTTCATTCTCCACTAGGTCCCTAATCCTGCTGGTGATTATTCCAAGTTTCACAAACAACCCTCTTCTCCTCTCTGGGAGTATTTCTTTAAATCCTCTCCACTCTCCATTAGCCTGTTCCACCTCATCTTCCCTTCACGTCCCCACACGTGAAGATCTTGCTTCCTGCTTCACAGATAAATTAAACCTGTAGGCCAGGAATTTCCTTGATGTCCTCTCTTACTTTCGTCTGTAGTCCGCTCTCCATGCCTCTTACCCTTGAGGTTCTGCTGCCTCATTCTGTCAAAGGCCCCTTCTCTCCATGTATGTTCTGGCTGCCCTCCCATTTCAGAGGTTACCAGTAACTTCTGGTGTTAATCGAGTGGATTTTTTTTAACTATCCTGAGACCATACCCTCTCGGCCTTCCTGCTATCTCTTGATTCTTTCTTTTCTGATATCTCTCTTGTGTTCCTCTTTTATGCCCATCCCTTAAGTAACAGTGTTTCTCAGGATCCCATCACGTTTATCCTCTCACTTGCTACCATTTTATTGAGTGACCTCTTCCATACACAGAACTTGAAGACCCATATATGCTGGATCTGTTTTCAGCACAGATCTCTCCCCCAAGATAGTTGTTGACTACTGGATACTTCTACTTGCATGCCCCATGGGCACCTTAATCTCAACATGTCCAAAATTGAAGTCGTATGCATCTCCAGAATTTCTCCTCTTTCTTTACTTCCTATCTCAGTGAACGGTGCCTTCTTTCTCACAGAAATCTGCATCTGCATCCTTGATTCTTTTCTCATGCTCTCCCCTCATATTTAATCAATATTAGAAAAATCTGTCTCCCTAGAATGTCTAGTATTTATTGGCTTTTATTGATCTCTACTGTTACTCCCCTAGTTTGTACCTGTAATCTGTCACCTATGTAGCAGAGTCTCCTGATCATTTCCCTGCATCTACTAGTTCATTTTCCACATGTTATCCAGAATGATTTATACAGAATAGAAATGTAATTAATTTCCCTGCTTAGACCGTCGGTGGTATCCCTGTTGCCTGCAGGACTAATCCAGTTTTCTTAGCCAGACATAAGAGCCCCACGCGATCTGGTGCCTGCTGACCCCTCCTCCACTTTCTCTCTTTCTTCGTCCTATGTATTCTCCATGCTGTCTGTGCTCATTCCCATGCCTGGGCTTTCCAAGTGCTCCCCACTCTGCCTCAGTGGCCCTGCTTTCCTTTGTTCAGCTCCTGTTTAGATTTTAGAGTATGTCTTATGATTTTCTCTGCTAAGAACCCTTCTCTGATCTGCCCCCTCCAAGAGTTGGTGAAGAATCCCTCTTATACATTCCCAAATGATTGTGTGCTTGCCCTTCTTGTAGAGAACTTAAAAAGGTGTATTGTAATTTTCTGTTTATTTCTCTGTATGCCTACTAGACATTGAGCTTCTTGAGGGCAGAAACTCTGTTTTATTCCTCATTGTATCTATAGATGATATTCAAAATATTTAACACCAGATACAGCATCAGCACAGAACCAATAAAAGGAGGCCCATCCCCCTGCTGTGCCAGCCTCTATCGCCTCAATCCACTGGGCTCCACTTGGGTTCCTCCTTTCTGCACCTGCAGCCTGAAAATTCTCCCCAACGACGAAGCTGGAAGCCTCACCTGGTTTTTCTCCCGTCTCTCAGGGGTCACTGTCCTGTGTGGCCTGATGTTCAGTGTCTCAAGGACCATTGTTTCATATATTTTCCTTTGTTTTTTTTAAGTTTTTTCCAATGGGAGGGTAAATCAACTCCCTGTTACCCCGTCTTGGCTAAAAGCAGAAGTTGCATCCTGTGTTTTTACCTGTTTGAGGGGAATGTGGGTAAGGGCCATTAACAGATTGGGCTTCAGATAGAATTTCAACATTGTATAGAAATGATAAAGCAGTGTGAATACCTTCTATTACATTAATATCACAGATAAGCAAACTACACGTGCATGAAAATTTACGCACCTCTATTTTTGCGTTAAGAGCAATGGGACTTTTGCATTGAGAATAAAGGCCCCAAATCTGACTACTCCAGCTTGCTTGGCAAAAAATGGTAGAACCTCGTTCCTTGAGGTGCAATTGCATGTTCCCTTTGGGTCACTCTACACCATAAATACTGCGGCTCACACATGAGTGAGAGAGAAGGGCAAAGGATCTCACTATAGCATCCAGCCCAGTTTCACAGACAAGAGTGGGCGGCGGGGCCAGCTGTCTCTGAAGGAGGCCACTCTGGGTTTGGTGTGTGCTGAGGTCCCTACTGCTCGTGTGGAGCAGGGCAAGGCACTTTGCCATTAAAGCATTTGGGTGCCATTGTTTCTATCTTCATCACTATTTAATTTAGGACACTCCTCTTGACTGTATATTTTTGCAACAATGTTTTTGATGTGTTGTTTTGAATATTAAAATTGAGAATATGAGAGTTGGGGGGCTGGCCCGGGGCATAGTGGTTAAGTTCCCACGCTGCGCTTCTGTGGCTCAGGATTCCTGGATTCAGATCCCAGGTGCAGACGTACACACCGCTCATCAGGCCCTGCTGTGGTGGCATCCCATGTACAAAATAGAGGAAGATTGGCACAGATGTTAGCTCAGCAACAATATTCCTCACCAAAAAAACCAAAAAAAAAAAAAGAAGAAGAATGTTAGAGTTGGAAGGGACCCAGATATTGTTTAGACCAAATCTACTCAGTTTATAGAGGGGAAAATGGAAGGCCAGAGGGGTAAGGGATTTGCCTTGTATTTGGGTTAGGTTTGAAGCAGAACTGAAACCAGCATTAACTGCTTGCTTACACTTCATTTCCTTTCCTCTTCACTCAGTAAGCTGTGTGGCACCCAAACAGGGGGAGGAAAACCACCTTTTAGGAAGGTGGATCTATTGGTAGAATAGGGATGAAGGTTAAAGCAAAAAGGTCTGGATAGTATTGTAGAACAAGGGGTGGGTACAGGTTTTCCAAGCAGGAATATTATGCACTTCATGCAACCGAGGGACAGACTGACATATCAGTGATTCAGACCTGAGACAGAGAGAGGCTCTGGATTCGGGTGGGAATACCAAATGAAAGGTGAATATGGGGCTTATTTTCAAGATAAACTCACAGGACTTGTGATGAGTTGGTTAATGCACAGGATTTACATATGGTAGACAGTTAGAATATATATGTTATGGAATGTTGAATGGATAAGGATGTATGTGTGTGTGCATCTCTCTATGTCTCTCACAGGTATGCTCTATATTGTATATTCATAACCAGGTAGATTACTAGTATAAAACAAAACAACAACCAAAAAGTGATTTGTCCCTTTAATCGTTATAATAACACTATGAGATATTGTTCCCACTGTATAGATAGAAATAGGATAGAAATAATGAGAACTTAAAAATTTGCCTAAAATCACAAATTAGTGTGAGGAGCTGAGCTAGGATGTGAAGACAGAGTTTTGAATTTTGGGGTGTGTGTGTGTGTGTGAGGAAGATTGGCCTTGAGCTAAGATGTGTGCCCATCTTCCTCTGGTTTGTACGTGGGACACCTCCACAGCATGGCTTGAGGAGCAGTGTGCAGGTCTGCACCCGGGATCTGAAACTGCAAACCCTGGGCTGCCAAAGTGGAGTGCATGAGCTTAATCACTATGCCCCCAGGACTGCCCCTGAAGACAGATTTTTTAAAATTAAACTCTGAATCTTTCTACAGGAGTCTTTTCATTTACTCCAAACATACAGAGAATATTTCTAGGTTTTTCTGCCGTAGCTGATTTTTAAACCTGGTATGTCAGTCTGTCCCTCTATTATGCAGTACATAGTATTCCTGCTCAGAAAACTTATCCGCCACCCCTTATTCTCTGATTTTCCAGATTTCTTTTGTCTTCACTGCTTTTCCTTGTCTGACCACTAACAGCACGATGCTTAAAGACGTGCTGCTGCGTGTGGCGTTAGTTTTGCCTGTGGTCTTCAGTGTTTCTACTTTAGCTTTCCATCTTTCAGCAGGTGGGGAAAAGCAATACGCATTCTGACCCTACGAACTGCCCAGCAGGGTCTGCGTAGACCATGTGGCAGCTGCCTGCATTCTAAGAGTTGGTCGAGACCCTGACTCTCAGGGTGGTGCCTGAATAACAGCTCACATTGCTCACAGAGCGGATGTGACAGCTGTGGCTGATCTCTGGGCTTTGTTATGTATCTGTTAGACTGTGAGACGTCTTGTAAATCTCTTCTCTCCACAGTGCCCAGCACAGCACCTTGCATGTACTAAGTGCTCACGAATATTTGTTGAATGCATGACTAATGAAAGTTATCATTGTCATTATACTGTGAACTTTCTTCTATGACATTTAATAATGAAATGTATACATACATCCGTACATAATACACACATCATTGTGTATATACACACACAAATATAAACTATGTTTATTCTCAATACATTTCAAATACACATAATTGATAAGACAGCATACAGATAAGTTGTATGAAGTCTGAAACATGAACTTAAAAGTTTTATTCAACATGAGTACTTTATATTTTAGACTGAATTGCTGGGGAAATGGTATAACAGTAAGATAACTGTAAACAGGTCAACCAAAAAGATATAATCAGGGATCCAAAAAATTAATTATGATTTTATAAAATTTACAGTTTGGGCATTTCCAGCTTAGAACACTATACTTCTTTGTCTGATGTATACTTGAAAGTAGAGAAAATAGTTAATCTATGAGCAATGATTTCTAAATTGATGAAGACACTGCCATGGCATTCTCTTCCTTTTGTTGATAGGTGTCAATAGAGTGATGTAATTCCCTGCTTTCTCCCTCTTGTCTCTGGGCCACGAAGAGGCTGTCTAATCATATCTACTCATAGGAGACAGGATGGTCATTTCTTCTTGTTACAAAGGGTGGGTTATGCAATAGTATTTGAATATTCCTTCTAGCAGTCCGTCAAATTCTTTAATTCCTGGTGTGATTTCAGTAGCTGCAGACTGCACAGCCTTACCCGTGAAGGATAAGGGATGGAGTCTGCGAGAAGTGTCCAGTAGCACATTTCCACTTACTCTGGAACTACTGTGTCAGCAGCTTTCCACTCTGTGACAGTCAGGCATGGGCTGGCCCAGCGTGCTTAATCCTCTATCAAAATGGAAATATTTAGTTTCTATGCAGATAGTTCCCCTTTGCACCTCATTTGTGATTTATCGAAGTTCCTCCTCTGTGATATATCCCTATCTTATCCTGACAAGATGTCAACAGTCGTCTGTCTTTTGACCCCTGGGGACACATATTATCTGTGTGTCATCGCTGGGTGTTTTTGGTACCCCACCTGGTGTTGTCTTTTTGCGTGTGATTGTTACGATTTGTCTTCCTAACTAACTGTAAACTCTTTCAGGAAATGAATTCTGATGCGCAAAACTTGGTATCCCCTAAACGTGCCTCAGATGCAGTAGATTTCAGATAAATTTTTGTGAGTGCATGAAATAATTTCATCCTATACGAATCTAATTCTGTAATGGAACACAACATGCAGATACACCGTAAATGCTGTGTTTCTTCTCTGTGCACTCTCTCCATGGGAAAAAAAGAATCAAACAAACCAAAACATCATACAACCCAAACCGAAAGGATTTCTGTGCATTTACAAAGGAGTGTAATACCGTCCAACAACGTATCAGCCATGACAGTCTGAGCAGGTGCAAGCAACACACTGGCCACCATACAGTGGGCATCGAAGAAAGACATTTATGAATGAATGAATGACGTTTCTCACATCTGAAAACTTGGAGGAGATGTTTCCCGTTATTGCTTCTGCATAAGGTCCTGTTTATTGTGTGTGGGGGAGAAATAGTGTCAATGTAAACACGGGGAGCCCATTTCTGAGGTGACCTGCCATATTGGAGGAGTCTTCAGATGTATTTGGTCAAGTGACTCTGAGCAGGAAAGCTCTAAAGGGATCTCTAGCTCTAGTCTCTGGAACATCACCCAAATATCACCTGTAACTTAGTTTATAGGAATTTCCCATAATTTAAGAGACATTCTTTGGGGGAAAATCATAACTCTGTGCCCTCACTGTTAAGTCCGTGAGCATTTAGTCAGTGTCCCTTTTAGGCAGAGCTAATAATGTATTGATAAACATCCCAGTGTTAGTTAAAGACTGTAGAAAGGAGTACTTTATAAATGTAAAGTCTCTCTCCTGATTATTCTTTCTGCCATTATTACAAAAAATATCTTAAATTAGCATACAACTTACCATTTTAAAAGCGTCTTCCCAAACATATGTGCTACGGTCTTCACTCCCTCTTCCTTGTTAGGCAGGACAAGAGCTGTTCTCCTGATTTTATAGATGAAGAGATTGAGGTCAGTAGAATGTAAGTAATGTCACCCTCTGAGAAAGAGTGGGGCTGGGACTACAGCCAGGCCTTCCAGACACTCCATTCGTCCTGCCAGGCCACTGGGACTTTTAAAATAGGGCTCTGAAAAGGAGTTCTTGAGTTTACCTTTTGTTCAAACAATGTTCAAAGGAGGGAAGAACGAGATGATATTGAGCAACTTTAACACTTGTGTAAGCACAAAGAGAGAAATCCACTCTGCCACACTCGGGGTGCCCACAGGTGACTGAGAGCTGGAAAGCTGACCTGTGGCATGGCTGCATTTGGAGCTGTGTGCAAATTGCTAGAGTTCACGTTAGCCATGGTATTAGCCTGTGGGACCTGACAGGCAGCGCTGTGAGCTCCGACACTCAGTCTCATGCAAAAGGAGCAGGCCCTGCTGTGGTCCAAGAAGTAGCCGCACGCTTCCTACAGAAGAGACCACCATTTCACAGCCCTTTATCCACGCATACTACTGTTATTGCAGTCCGCCCTCCAAGTTGGGTTCCTCTGTAGAAAGGATATGGAGACACCTTTAAAAAAATCCCCTTCACTCCTTCTTCCCTCCATTTGGCTTGTTCTTAGACTGCACCTCCTCTCCTGTGAAGACACAGCCCAATACAGCCCACCCGCACAAGAGGCAGGTCTGAGCGAGCCGCCTGCCCTCCCCCTGGGTGGATGCACTCAGCAGAAAGAGCTACTGCTGTTCCCACCACACGCTGATTGTAATTGCACCTGGAGTGGTATTCTAAAATAAATGTCGTTCAGTTTAGCCCAGCGCTTCTGTCCAAGGATTCTTGTAAGAGTTTAGGAAGAAGAGCTGCTCAGACTGCCAGCACATTAATCCAAACGTGCCAAGGAGTCCAAGTCAATCAAAGAACATCTCTTTTGGTGTAAGGTTTAATGTACTGAGTTTGTGGCAAGCCACGATGTTTTGAATTCATTCCACATGCCTGAAATTTGATTACAATCGATTTTCTTTAGCATCGATTCTCAAGAGTGGCCTAGACGCTCTTCATTTCAGCGTCTGTGTATCCAGGCAGCCCGTGTGAGTGCCCCGAAGCCGCCGCACCTTGGACAACACTGAGAGTAAAGGAATTGCAAACTTCAGTTTTCTAAAACTGGGCATCACATTATGGGAAGGGATTGAAACCATGTTTATCTATTGTTACACTGAAAGTTAAGTTTGAACAAGAGCCGCTTAGCCTTAGGAAATGTTTTCCTATAAGAACATTCACATTATCAAAAGCTGAACCATTTATGCGATGGGCTTAACTGGGACACCTTCCTTGTGTTCATAAATTCATAGTCAGGGTGTGAATCGAGAAGGGAAACCTGCTCACCTTTAATTATCTCTGTTATAAATGAACTGTTCGCTATTTTCCATTATAATAGGGTTTTAAAGTTATCATATGTCTACTCTTTTTTATCTTTACTCTTTTTTAGTAGAAAAAATGAAATAGTTTTGGTACCACTTCTTTTGGTTTGAAAGTGATTAAATCTATTTTTTATCCACTTGTAAACATTTGTACTCATCTTCTCCCCCTATGAGATCTTCACATCAGCTTATATTCACTTTGGATCATAGGAATAAAGACTGCAGACACTGCTGGAGATCCTGTGTACTTCTCTCTCCTTGAGAAGAGTACTATCCTGAATTCAGAAGTTATCATTCCCGTGAATGCACATATTTTTACTACGTACTTATGAATCCAGAAACTATATAATATGCATTTGCCAAGTTTAAACTCCATGTGAATATAAAACAGTTCGTATAGTTCTGTCGCTTGTTTTTTTTCCTCTAAGGTTATATTCTCTATCTATGTTAATACATGTAGCTCTAGCTCATTTATTATAAACATTGTATCGTATTCTGTTGTATTTATATAACTCAAATAATCTATGCATTCTTTTGTAGATGGACATTTAAATTGTTTCGAATTGTTCACTTTTATAAACAAATGGTATTATGGAATAAGTTTCTGGAGTTGAAAGGGAAAGGAGGAATTTGGGGGCTCAGTGCATGGTGTTTGCTGTACCAGAGCGAGTGACGACATCAGCGCTCAGCATTGATCCTGCAGTGCAGTGTCACTAATAGTACTGGAAAGTGTCCGAATGTGTGCATTCAAGCAAAACATCTTAGTGACACATTTTGCAAATATCCGAAACATCTCAATAAAAAATTAGTAACTACAAATTATAAAATTTTGAACTATCCCTCTTGCTACTGTTGGCTTTGCTGCTTTCTGGGTGTTTGTTACCTCCAGCCAAAAACCCTTGGAATTGCCGGGTCTTCCGTGGCTGCCCCTGGAAGGGCTTCCGTACGTTCTCTGAAGGTACTGAAGGAAGGCAGAAGTCTTCAAGTAGAAGACTGTTGACACTTGATACTGTGGCCTCCGCCACCCATCTTGCCCCCCGTCAGACTGTCCCCATCCCAGAAGGGGGATGTCTTCTTCAGATGGCACTTCTGATCTCTGCTCAGCCCTTTTTGAGTGGGGGTGGCCTGGGGAGGTTGGGTTGGGGAAAAGAAAAGTTGCTGTTGAGAGGCAAGGGGTTCCCGGTGTGGTAAAGTGACTGGAGTGTTTGCAGTAAGGCTGTTGGAGAGGAGAAAGAGGAAGGAAAGGAGGAGAGAGGGATCGAAGAGGGACAAACTAAACTGTGGATGTCTGAAATATCAACATTTACACAAAATACACATAAAATGTATGCCAATACTTTGAAATGGTACCAATGACTAGAATAATGGAAAATTGAAAACTAGTTCTGCAATGTTACTAGTAGAGACACATTTTCAACTTTACTAGCTATTGCAATATTTGTTTCCAAATTTGCTATACCGCTTTACCTTCCCACCAGAAGTGGGAGAATTACCCTTCACCACACTCTTGCTGACATTTGGCCTCATCTGATGTTGTAACACTTACCAGTGCCATGGTTTTGATGCAGAATTTCATTATTGTTTAAAGTTGCAGTTCCCTGATTATTAGGAGAGTACTTGAGTCCCTTGCCAGTGTACTTTTTGTAATTTTTAGTTTTTAAAATGAATTTTATTATAAAGCTAATATAAGGTTTTATAGCATCATATTTAAAATGTAAAAAAGCAAAAGAAGAATGTTAAAATTAACTCGTAACACACCACACAAAGATACCTATTATTATTCTTTTTAAAAAAATAACTTTGTTGAGGTACATTTAATGTGCATATTTAAAGTGTCCAATTTGATGTTTTGACATATGTATACACCTGTGAATCTATCTCCACAATCAAAATAATCAACTTATCCATCAGTCAAAAAATTTACTCCTGCCTCTTAATAATTTATTCCTACCTCCCTTCCACTCCGCGCCCCCGTTTCCCGGCAACCACAGATCTCCTTGCCTAATTATTTTCAGATTCCTGCTTGTTGTGACCATCTATCACTGGGCTCTTCCTTTGTAGTGCTGAGCAATATTCTGTTGGGTGGTGGTACCACAGTTTGTCCATCGATGGACGTTTGTGTTGTTCCCAGTTATTGAATTGATTGGCCGTTTTACCTTTTTTAGAGGAAAATATATAGGCACCTAAATTTTCTCATAAGCAGACATTAAACATGAAATAATCTCTGTATTTATTCAGAACTTGAGACAGTGTCTGGCATGTAGAGGCCTTCGGTAATTATGTGGTGAAAGAAGTAGGCATCTCTTGGCAAATCTGAAAGCTAGTTAGGAAAACAAAGCAAGCCGACCTAGGAAGTTAGAGAGCATGGAACCCTTGAACTGAACTGAAATCAGTAATCTTCTTTTACCCAAGTGTCGGGAGGTCCTGAACTGCCTACTGAGACGTCTTTCCTTTCCCTCAAAGCAGCACATCGCTCATCTTTCGGCCCCTGTACCTCGTTCCTCTTTTGCTCCATCCTCTTCCCAACACTGAGTTCATAACCTTCATCATCTCTGCAATTTCCCTCTCCTCACGTCTTTTTAGTGTCCAGCTTCTGGATCCGCTTCCTACATAACTGTCATCCAGCTTTCCTTTGGTCTCTACCCATCTCCTACCTCTGGAGGAGGTCAGTGGTCTTCCATCTTGCCTCCCTGGCCTCAGTTTTCCCCTCTCTAATTCAGCCTCCGTGTGGTCATCATCTAGTTTCTAATCTGTGATTTTGACCATGCCAGTTTATTGCTTCCCCGTCTCCGTCCGCTGCTCCCTGCCTGCCGATGGCACTTGGGAGTGCTCAGCATAGAGCTGGAGGAGCACGGTGCTTCCCCCAGCTGCTCCCTCAGCTCTGGGACGCAGCAATAGGTCACTACTTGCAGGCACCTGAACACACTAGGCCGTTTCCCACCTCCCTGCCTTTGAGTAAACCTGTTCTCCCACCTTCTGGAATCCCTCACCAATGTTGACCGGAGGGAATAACTCAGAACTCAGTTTTGAAACCTTCTTTTATCTCTGCATGCACATGCATATGCATTCACACAAAACCCAGCAAAGTCAGTCACTTCTCATCTATGCTACCGATGTCCACAACACTGTGCTGTCGTTACACCTTCTTTGCTGGATTGTGATCACAGTCACAGAGTGGGGGCCACGGCTTTTTACCTTTGAATCTAGTAACAGGTACAATGGTGATCACCTAGTAGGCGGTCAGTAAATACGCTGGGTGCTCAATAAATATGAGTAATGCAAATCGTGGTGCTCAATACATACGAATAAGGGAATGTATGACTTAAATGTCTGATCATCAAGTTGTAATTTTCCAGCCAAAACATGCTTAACGTCTTTCACTTGCTTTCAATCCTGTCATCACCACCTTAGTCACAAACCATTTTAACTTCCTGCCTGAATCGTTGCATCAGCTTCCAAACCAGCCTGTGTCAATAAATTCCGCCTCTTTTCTAAACCACACTAAGGCAGATTAGCTAGACTAATCTCCTACAATGACGGCTTTAATTACAGTACGCCCCTGTCAGATTCCACCGCCTGGCTTTCAAAAGCTCTAGTTATCCTAGAAATGGCACTTTTTTCTATTCTCCAGCACACATTTTCCATTTTAGTTGCCCTGTTCTTCCCACTCCCCCGTGCCAAACTTTGTTCATTCCAGCTCATGTCCAAGGCTCAAGTTTATCCTCCCGCGAGAATACCCCATCCTCTCACCTCCATTTGTCTGAATTCTACTCATAATTTATGTCTTACTGAAGTTGCACCTGTGTGACCGAGCCTCCTCCCCTGTGGACTCCTTTGGTGTTTCTCATCTACAGCACCCAGGTTCTAACTGCATGGTAGGCAGTCGTATAAGTAGGCGAAACAACCCATTGCACAATATTTCAAAGTGAATAGTGGCTACAAAATAAAGAAATGTGTGTTCTTCTCCCCTACCCCACACTGGAATGTGAGCTCCACAAGAGCAGAGAACTCCTGTTTGTTTTGTTCAGAAGGGAAAACCAGAAGCCTAGGCACTCAAATATTTGTCAAATAAATAATTAAAGGTATGAAATTGTCTACTGTATGGTGGGAATTCAAATAATCCTTCTTTCTTCAGAAAAAAAACTTCGAAGGCAATAGGGACAAGTTTGAATGACTTCTGAATTTTAAGAATGTGATGCTTTAGAGGTAATTTCTTAAGTGGAATCACAAGACCAGAAAATCACCATATTCATTTATCTAAAATGTGATATTTATATTCTGAATTTTAGAGCAGCTTCTGAAAAGTCGCAATTTCTGTACCTAACTGTGTCAATCATATCTTTTCTGGAATTTTTATGCATTAATATAAATTGAAATTAACTCAGGATAGTTCTAGTACAGGTCTAGATTGATGGAACATAAAAATGATACGAGAATATTCTAGTTCAGAGTAAAAATAGATGCAGGTTCTTGGATTTAGAGTAGTATGATGATACCTGTATTTTGCCGTGGCGGAAGTCATTTACCAACTTTTCCCTAATTTAGATGACTTTCAAAAGAAAACGATCATAACACTCTTTCAAAGCCCTTTGCCCAGATTCTGACATTTAGTAGATACTTGTTAAATATTTGAACTTGGGCCGCTAGGAACTCTCTTTTGCCAGGATGGGTGGGGGGTTAGGGGGAGAGGAAGGGGTGTTTAAGAAGGGGAGAGACATAGTTATAGCTGTTTTTGAGAAAAATAATTCTGATGACTGTCTGGAGGATGATTTGGAGGAAAAACCAGGAAGCTATTTGTTCGTTCATCGAGGTGCAGTTATAGAGCATCTGCTCCTTGGTGTGCACTTAAGAAAGTGAACTGCTGAGATTCCGTGTGATAAGCATAGCAGGTAGGAAAAGTTTAGGTGAAGAATTATGAGGACTTAAGTAGTGATTAGGATGAAAGGGAGTGAATATTTTGAGATCTATTTAGGCTGAAGCATTGAGAGTATTTGGTGAACTGTGTTAAGACTGAGGGCTTGAGGATATCACCTATTGTCCTGATTTGAGTGACCACTGTAATAGTAGTTCCAGATAAGAGTAGATGAGTAGGTGCGAAAGGAATGATGATGGGTTTAGCTGCGGACATATAATGTTGGAAGAGTCTGTGAAAAATTCCTGCGGAGATGACCAATATGGAATTGTAGATAAGATCTGGTACTTAAAAGAGATATGAAGACAAGAGGAGGAATGGGTTTTGAATTGATCAACAATAAATAGTTGTTGGAGACATAAATACATGTGGAAATTCCCCAGAAGGGTGCTTACCTAAGTGAAATGAGATGAGGGCTGAGGCTCCAAGATTAAGGACATCAAAAGGTTAAGAGGACAAGAATGACACACAAAGAAGCCTGAAAATTAATGGCCAGATGTGACATCAAGAAACCAGGAAAGAGTAGTTGTATCAATTAAAATGGTTTCAAGGGCAAGTAATAGAGAAGCTGATTCATCTAGCTTTAAACAATAAGGTAATTTATTGGTCCACATAACTGGAATTCCAGAGGTAGGACAGCCTCGAGGGTGTTTGATCCAGGAGCTCGCTAAGATCGAGAAACCAGTTTTCCTTTGTCTCATTTTGCTCTGCCATCCACAGTTTGGAATTTGCCTTAAGCCAGTTTCTCCTCTGGTCATAGAATGACTGGTGGTAGAAATCAGCACCACATTCTCCCTCGTTCTCATCCAGCTAAAGATGCAGTTTGGAAGCTATTCTGGGAAGCTCTCCTAGAACAGTGAGGAGGAAGCTACCCAGGTGTCTCCAGCGGAGAGCTCCTTGGGTCCCATTGGCACAAATATGGTTACCTATTGATTCCGGAGCCTGTCGTTAACTCGGGAGAGGAATTAGGCTGCCCTCTCCTGGAGCCGACAGTGGATTTCGCTTTCCCTGAGATGCTGAGCTTTGTTGGTGAGAGATGAATACCTGAACAAAGATTAGTATTCTTTTAGGTAAAAGGAAATGGAAGATGGCAAACCCATAACCAGGGAGCAGTACCACTACAGAAATATTAGTTAAGCCTAGAAGGAAGGGAGCTTGAGGAGAAGGCATGAACATTGTGAAATGCCAAAGAGGGGTCAAAGTAAGAGTTAAAGAAAACACCAAAAAGCCCATTAGGTTAGTAAGTAGGAGGAGGTGACTCCGTACGCTCTGTGGTACTGATTGAAGGGGAGGCAGGCTGACTCTGAGGTGAGAAAGAGGATACGAAGCATCATTGACTCTAGTTTGAAGATTCTGGGTCCTGAAGAGAAGAGTAATGATAATACAGCAGCTAAAGAGGAAAAATAGTGAGAGGAACCTCAATTAAATGTTTCAAAGCCTAGTCAGCGGCTCCTCGTCAGGTCTGAGGAAGGCTCTTCCGGTGACCATTGTATGAACTTAGTCACCTTGTCTAGCCCTCTTGAGTTCTCATCACTTAAATGGGACTGTCTTTTTTCCTTTTTATCCAAAGAGTTGGTAGATTTCAGAAATATTTTAAAGAAGAGAATATTATTTATATTTTAGGTGTGTGCCTATGTGTGTGTTTAGGAGAGATTTTAGATATTATGTTCCACTGAGGTTTCAAAAAATTATTTATTTGGGGACCGAAAATAGAATATTTTTACTTCCTACCTCATTGCTGGGTGCTATGGTCTGAATGTTTGTGTCTCCCCAAATTCATGTGCATTTGAAATCCTAACCCCCAAAGATGATGATATTAAGAGGTGGGCCTTTGAGAGGTGCTTAGGTCTTGAGGGTGGAGCCCTTGTGAATGGGATTAGTGCCCTTATAAAACAGGCTCCAGCGAGCTCCCCAGCCCTTTCCACTAGGTGCAGACGGAGTGGGAAAGTGCTAGCTGTGGACCAGCAGGGACCCCAACCCTTCCAGCACCTTGAAATTGTACTTCCAGTCTCCAGAACTGTGAGCAATAAATTTCTGTTGTTAATAAGCCCCCCAGCCTATGATGTTTTGTTATAGCAGCCTGAATGTGGTCCTAAGTTAAAATTTGTATTTTGCAAAGAATTCAAGAAAATACCTGAAATTTTAATTTCAAGTAAAACTGTTTTTTTACTAAAACTATAGGAAGCACAGTGCCTGATCCATGCTAGGCACTCATTAAATAATTAAGAAATTATTCTATTCTTCACACTTAAGGATGAAAAATATTACATCTTCTCTGTCAATCAAACTGTAAAATTCTTTATACTTAAGCCATGTTTTTTAATTATCAAAAAATGCATTCTAAAAAATAATAAAATTATGCCACAGGAAACTAGTAATATTGAGCAGTAGGATAAAGCCTAGGTAACAAGACCGGATGGGTCATTTGAAATTCCTGGAAAATGTATCCACAGGTTCGGTGACTATTCATTGAACCCTTATTCTGTGCCAGGCACAGTTCTCGGCACTGTAGACACAGCAATGCACAAAAGCTCCCCACTCTGATGGAGTGTACATTCCAGAGGGAGAGACAATTAACCTGTAAATTCATAGATACTATGTCGGAGGAGATAATTGCCTTGAAGAAGAATAAAGCAGGGTAACGGGATTGTAGGCAGTTTTTGGGTGGAGCTGTTGCTATTTATAAAGAGGGCAGGGAAGGGCCCTCCGAATAAGGGATGTTTGAGCAGAGAAACAGGACAAGGAGGATGGCTGGGGGAACCATTCCAGGAAAGAGGAGCATCCAGTGCAGGGAGAAAGGAACACTGCCCTGGGAGCCTGTTGGGCGTGTTTGAAGATCAGCCAGGCAGGCTGGGTTGTGGGATGGAGTGGACTGAGGAGCTCCATGAAGGAGGTGGGAGAAATGGGGCATCTGTGTAGCCTGTCAGGAAGTATGCCTTAGAGGCCTTAGAGGAATTGGGAATTACTCTAAGAGGGATGCGGAGGCAGTAGAGGCTTCTGAGCCGGAGACTTACTTGGTTTGAGTTGGTTATTGAAGAGCTCACTCTAACTGCTGTGAGGTGAGTAGGCTGTTCCAGGGCAAGTGTGGAATTGAGAGAGAAAGTTAAAAACAAATGCAACTTTTTTTTTCTTTTAAGTACATAATAAAAATAAAGCTACCCACCTCATAAGTTTGTCCAAGTAAGAGCACTGACATATCTACTCTAATAAATAGACAATATGGTTAATAGATAGATATTAACACAAATAGATAATATGTGTTATTGTTAGCACAGTAACTGTTCATATAGCAATAATCCAGTTGACGCCAGTTCACCATTCCACGTGCAGCCTTACTTTTGTGTTTGGTGAACTTTGCTTTGTAGCGAGTGGAATATGAAGCACCCTCTCCCCCTTCAGCACCGACAGATGACAACAGATTATTGAGATTGGTGTCCTAAAAATGAATGACCTTATGACATTTTATTGTAAAGAAGAAATTACGTTGTAGGTATTTTTGTCAAGCTTTTAGAAACTGTTCAGGAGCTTTAGATTCAGAGCACTGTGTGTGCCCCTTAAATGTTACTGGTTGGAACACATCTAAGTTTACATAACATGTAATAACCTTTTTGGCAGTGAGATTCATGGGAGGGTCATCTCAAAGCTTCTCCCATCCTACATCTTACAGGCTAACGAGCAACTTATTTCAGAATTTAGGGCCAGCCATTTGGATTTTCCAGGCAGAAGTTGCAAAATGATTTTACTTTGGAAAACAAGAAGAAAGTAAAGATTGCACATGAGCCTAACAAAATATTCTATTTGCTTGATATTTTTTGCCAAGACTTTCATCCTGGGGGCTGACCGTGGTGCATTCTCTCACACCCCCAGCATTTGCAAACCACCAATCACTTCCTAAGGGAGCTCCACAGACGGAAGCGTGGAATTCTCTGCAGTCAGTGTTGCCTCCCACCTGGGAAAAAGACAGCCCTGTAATTGAATCCCAGCATATGCATTGTCGTCCCTCCTGCCTGCCCCTCTGGTGCTGCAGCAAATGAGAAGCTCTCTAAGGCTCAGCCTGCCTTCCAGCTGCCAGCCCCTGGTAGACTTGAGGGAGCCAGAAGGCACCAGGTGGAGCAGTTTTGAGTTGCACTAAACACACAGGGTGAGGAGGTTGGCCGTAACTTCCCAATGAATATTTATACCAGCCCCATTTCTCATCTTGCTCTTTGGCACAGATCAGAGTGCTGAGCTCCTGCTGAGGTCAAGGGCCCTGCATTGTGTTTGGACCGGCTCCGTGAAGCATTGTGCCAGATGAAAAATGGGCCCCAGGATCCTATCTCTAAGATGGCTGGTTGACTTTTTTTTAATGGAGACTATCATGTTATAGTGTCATAAGGATGGGGCGGTGGGAGAGCTCCTTGACGTCTCCTGGCATTGCTGTTCCATGAGTTGCACACGGCCTCAGTGCCTGCTTCCTACCAAGTGGAGTTTTAATTGCTTGCATTAAGAGCCACATGGTACTCTGGTCTGTATATTGCTGCATTTTCTTCATCTTTTTCTCGGAGGTTTTATTTTTGTTTGCTAAGGTCGGACACTTATCACAGGGCTCTCTCATCACATTTCACATTCTGATCCCTTGTGGCAGGTGCTAACTTCCTTGCGCTCAAAGTGAATGGGTTGAGTAACCTCATAAAGATACAGAATGTCTTGGCATAGAGAGGAAGAGAGCACGGAATGCCTGTCTGTGGTAGCCTCGCAGGGTTATTTCAAGAACCTGTAAACCCGAGAGGATGTTTGGAAAACTGTCCACACACACACCCATTAACTTTTTCTACGTAGTACATCACACACTTAAATTCATGTTCCCAATTCCAATCCATATTATCCAATAAAACACATACCTTATATATATTTTACCATCAGATTTGCTTAAGAGAAGTCATTTTTTCATTATTTCTTTATGTGACATAATAAACCGTAGGCCAGTGAACTTCTTGTGAATTGTTGGTTCTAAAATTACGTTCTCAGATAATTGAATGTAAATAATTAGAGAGGGGGCTGTGATCTCAAGAATCTAGCAGAAGTTCTCCAAACAGAAGACAGCAGAATAGCCCTGTAGTCATTTGTGACAGCAATACCAGAAAAGAGGAACAGACGCATGCATTATGCTTAGTCCAAATGAAATTCGATAAGGTGTATGTCAAGTGCTCTTGATATATTTATGAGGAGACGATAGAAAAATAGAGACAGAATGATGGTACCACCATCAGCTCAGTAACTATTCCCGAAGAATTGATATAAATCTGGACATGTACCTCTGGTACCCTCTTCTAGACTTGTCCCTGACGTTGGCCTAGCCAATATGTTTATTTTGATTTGGCATTGAGGGCATGCTGAGAAAGTGTATGGGTGTCATGGCACAGGGAAGAGTATGCTGACCAGCAGAATCAGAATCTTGCAGGACGAGCTGCAGCAATGGGCTGGGTCCAACAAGGTGGCTTTTAGGAGCAACACATGAAAACCTGTTCACTCGGGTTCCAAAGGCCGATTGCATGTGCTGTGTCTGGGAGGAAACAGGGCTCTAAAGCATCACGTGGACAAAGACTTAGGGGTTTGGTTGGCTGGGTTTCAGCATAAGTTAGTACTGTGATGTGTCAGGTAGCAAAGCTGATGTACTCTTCAGGCTGCACTGACGGGCCCAGAGTGAGGGTTGTAATATCCCTGCCATACAGGATTTTAGACCGTGCCTGGAGGAGAGGATTGTGGGTCCGCAGTTTAAGAAGATGCTTGGAGTTTCCTCAGAAGAAAACATGAGGAAGATAAAGGAGTTTGAAATGGCGTAGGGGACTGAAGGTTACAGAGATGCCCGATGTGGAAGAGGAAGGCTGGGGGTCAGGACAGCCAGCTTGGACGTTCGAAGGGCAGTTATGTGAAAGAAGATTTAGACTTGACCCGTGTCAATGGGTTAAATGTCTTCGAGCGCCAAAGTGCCGTGGAAACCGTGTATAGAAAACTTTCTAATAGTAAGAGTGATCTGAAAAGGAAATAGGCTGCCTCTTAAGAAAGCGATTTTCTTGGAACTATGAGTTTTCACTTAGACAAATCAGGCATTTATTGGCAGTGTTGTAGAAGTGATGGTAGTAATAGCTAACGTTTATTAAGATTTACTATATGCCAAATTCCATGCAATTTGTGTGTACATTCTTATTTAATTCACACAGTAACCCTGCAGTGGGTAGTATTGTCTCTATTTTTGACCTAAGGTCCAAGCACTGGTAAATAGTAGAGATGGAGTTCAGAGCCCAGGTTTGAGTTGACAGTACAGGCTCTTGGCACTGTGCTCATAGCCTCAACCATGGAATGTTTTGGGTTTTTTTGAGAAAGATTAGCCCTTACCTAACATCCGCTGCCAATCCTCCTCTTTTTGCTGAGGAAGTCTAGCCCTGAGCTAACATCTGTGCTCATCTTCCTCTACTTTCCTTGTGGGACGCCTGCCACAGTATGTCTTGATAAGCAGAGCGTAGGTCCACACCTGGGATCTGAACCAGCAAACCCTGGGCCGCTGAAGCAGAACGTGTGAACTCAACCACTACACCACTGGGCTGGCCCCATGGAATGGTATGCATTTGAGGACGTTAAATGCCTCTTCAGCCCCTGAAATTGCATCATTTTAATAGGGAACTGTCTTTCTTTTGTACATATGTCAATGCTTTGCTCTTTTTAGTTCAAAATTCTAGTATTGAAAAATCCTCATTCATCCAGTAAAATGTTTGATCCTTATTGGTAGAGTTTTTTCTTAGAAAAAGAGTCCGTACATTTCTTGGTATAACTAATAGCACTAGATGTTTTGGTTGTGGCCTTATGACTTTACTACTTGCTAGAGGGAAACAATTTCCTGCTTCATTAACCATGGTTTGTAACTGATCTAACAGAAACTTGAGTCCTCTACCATTCAAATAATGCTTGGACAATTCATTGGATTTTTTTCTTTGCCTTCAAGCTAAGAGGGTCCTTTGAAAACCTAAGTTTAGAGATATTTAAATATTTAGAGATATTAAAAATATTTACTCACGCTTATTGAGTGGGGAGCCCATGTTCTACCTGAATAATTTGTTAGAGTCATAGGGAAGAAAGGGCCAGTGGTGCAGGTCTCAAGTCTAGAGCTGTGAACCCTGGAAAGGAGGGACTGTAAAAGTGTCCAGAGAACAGTGTGTTCAGGGCTTTATTTGCTATTACTCCAGGGCCTGAGGTCACCCTGGCAGACAGGTCACTTGCACTGCAAGCATTCATGCTGGCCTCAGGGACAGGCATGAGGTCACTGGCACGTTGCAAGAACAGCTCCCATTATGCATAGCCCACTTCCCTCATCCTTGGCCTTAGGGGTCTTCTTCCTCCTACACTTCCCTTTCTCTGCCGTGGAACCCAGTTTGGACCATGTCTAGTGAAATGGGCTAATGAGGGCCTCCTTGGATTGTCTGTCCACCAGACCAGTGAAATAGACACCATGCTGCAGAGAGGATCCACATCACCCAGTCTTACTGCCAGGGGAGAAACTGGCTGAGTCTGTGGCTGTGACAAGGGTTTCTTGGATCCTAATCCGAGATGTGTTGGTTTAAGATGGCCTGGCATTGTTACCTGATGTTTTTAAAAGGCCAGTGCTTTTTCCGGAGAGGGAGAACTGGAATTTAGTAGCGACATGCCCATGACTTGCATCTGGTCTAAGTTGACCAAGTTGCTTTATTATTATCGTTTTCCTCCACAGTGGCTTTCTGTAGCAGGCAGAGCATCTTCCCCCACCTCACATGCATACACATACCTCCTACCTCGCTCACTTGGGAGACCTAACACTGTACTTGCAGGTATGAAAACTTCCAGACACATTTGCGTTAGAAAACTAATCCTTGTCTCCCCCTGCCTGTCTCCTTGCCTGCTAGCTCTTGGAAGATACTTTGTGTACTCCTAGGACCCACCCTAGAAGATAGTAGATGCTCAAGCAGTGTGTGCTGAACTAGGCTACAGTTGACTCCAAGGAACTCAAGTCACGTCATCTACATTTTTCCTATTCTTGTTTTGTTATTCATTCCTTAGCTCCCGCTAAGTACCTGCACAATTCTAAATGCAGGGAAAAAACAGTGAGCACAACAGAAAACAATGCTTGCCCTCATGGCTCTTACACTCAGATTATTTAAGTGGAAGCTGGTGGTATTATTCCTGCTTTTCAGCTAAAGAGAATTAAGACTTATATTACATAGAAAAGGAAGTTATGAGCAAAGCAAATATGTGAATTTTTGCCCTTAAACTCATAGTTTGGTCGAAATGAAAATTGGCTAATTAGGTGGACTCTGAGAACATGGGACAAAGAGACATGCTTACATACCATTCACTTCATGCAAAGAGGAAAAGCTGGCATGAGAGAGAGTGCCTTTGAAAGTCTAGGATGCTTTTGTATTTCTTGGGTCCTGAAGAATTGGTGGAATCTCACCTGTAAATAAACAGGCTGTGACTCATTACTAGGATTTGTGCAGAAGGAATCATGGTTTCTGAGTTGAAGTAGTTTCTAAAATGCACAAATGTAAAGCTTGCTCTTCCTTGCGTTTGAAGAGGGTATCTCAGCCCATTGGAAATAAATTCCGTCTCTGCTACAGAGGAATCACAGAAAAGAACCAAGAAACATCTCATGTGACCTGCAATTCTTCTTTATTTTTTTTAATGAGTTTTTGTGCTAATGGATAAGTTCATTTTTTATGTTGTTCAGATAGTTGCTAGTATTCAATGGCCTTATGACATAAGCACCACTAAAAAGGGGTTGAAATAGACTTCTTGGGAGGAAAGAGAGTCACCTTTAAATATGATAATGACTAGTGTAGATTTGGCAGAGTAAATGCTTGTATGAAGTTTAGTTATTTTTGAAAAGCATTTAGAATGTTTTATTGCGGTGATCCGCATTTCTGATTTTTGTTTCATGGTGTGGAAGGATTAAAGTCACTTTTTTAAAATGGGAAATGTACTCTGTATGATAGAAAGAACCTGGGCTCTGGCAACAGGTAGACATGAGTTCAAATTCTGGTGATAGTCTTTCTGCCTAAATGATCTTGGGCATGCTGTGTATCCTCTTGGAGCCTCAATTTCTTCATCTATAAAATGTGGGAAATAACAGGGAAAAAAATAAAATAATCAATGTGTGATTGTAAAGGTTAAAGGAAATAATATATATGAAGTATCAAGCATAGAATGTGTCATACAATGTGTATTCAGTAACAACTGGTACCCGTTAATCATTTTCTTCTGAAGTCTAAGGTAAATTCTGAAATCTAAGGTAAATTTTATATTTTATGTATCATATTTTATGTAAACTAAACTTAGAAAGAATCTGAAGTTTTAGAATTAAGTTAATTACAAAACATACAAATGGAAGTACAGGAACATTCTTGCTTGTAGTGTGTAGCCATAATGCATGTCTGTTCTCTAAATGCTCTTTTACTTATAGGAAGTATCAACCTACTAAAATAAATTCAGGCAAAGGGGACTTATTGTAAAGATAACTGCATTTCAGTTTCCTGGGAACTGGCATATAAAATACCAAGGCTGTTTTTCTTTTGTTTTGCGGGAGCACATATTCTGTCTCCTCTCTACTCCTCTTTGTGGTCTGTGCTCCATCCTCTCGTTCCTGACTGACCTCCTTTGCTTCCTCATCTTGCATGTGGCCCAAATGGGCCATGAGCCCCTGTGCTATCTTGTAGCTTCAGCAATACCACTGACCAGATGCTTCTCCCAGGACCCCTTCTTTGAACTTATCAACACCCAGCTAATAATTTCTGAGAAAATTTTCCAAACTCTTTATATTTACACTAATTTCTGTCTGCTCCATTCAGTGGACACTTAATGTACTTTAACTTTCCATGCACACGATCTGCCTTCTCTTTGAGATCATAAAGGCTGTGAGGGTGGGCCCATGTTTTCTTCACTGAGCAATCCTAGCACCTGTGACAGGGCTTTGTGTGTAATAAGCAATCTTAATTTCTCTGATCAATTAAATAAAAGTCTTTTTGTTGGGTGGGTCCAATAGGAGATAATGAAATCATGAGCATTCGTTGTTTACTGTCATTAAGCTTGTTATCAGGAGTGTGCTGCAGATAACTCTTCTTTGGATCTTAATATTGCCCTCTATGTGTCTTTTGTTATCTGGGTGCTACAAAGCTTTCTCTTTATCTTATTTTTGAAATTTGACTATGATGTGCCTTGCTGTGGTTTTCTTTTTATTTTTTCCATTTGATGCTTATTGTGCTTCAAGGATCTTTGTATTGGTGTTTTTCATCAAATTTGGAAAAATTTTGGCCATTGCTTATTCCAATATTATCCTGTCTCATTGTCTTTCTTGTTTTCTGATCATATTCCACAGATTGCTTGTACTCAGTTCAATGTTTTCTACCAAATTTTTTGTCTCTCTGCTTCAGTTTGAGTAATTTCTATTGAGTAGCCTCAGTTTTACAGATTCTCTCTTTTGCATAGTTTAATTTACTGCTAAGTATGTCCAAAGGGTATTTTTTATTTAATATTATTTCAGTTTTCATTCTAGAATTTTCATTTAGTTCTTTTTTAGAGTTTCCATTTCTCTTCTATGTGTAATATATAGATACATCCACATAGGTATTATATAATACATGTTATATACATATGCATATTATATGTATTATATATGTATATATCTATGCCACATACGTATATACAGAGAGAGAGATATATATCTCTCTATATATATGTCATATTGATGTGTATATACCTTGTGTGTATCTTTTCCTGTAAATTATTTCATGTATTCACGATAGATTTTAAATCCTTGTCTGCTAATTCCACAACCTGGGTTATCTACAGGTCTGCTTCCACTTACGGTGTTTTCTCTCCACTAGGGGTCACATTTTCCTGCTTCTTTTCCTGACTCAAAATATTTATAGTATTCTGAACATTATGTGCAAAAACTCAGTAGAGACTAAAGCATAATATTTGGGATTTTTTTTTGTTTGTTTATTTCCCAGAGCGTCTAAGTCTGTTCCTCTGTCTGGCAGTTAAGGTGAGGGTCTGAGCATTCACATTCCTCTTGGAGTTGAGTGGAGCTGGAGAGGAATATGAGGAGCCCAACTGCCGACCTCCTGAACAGCCACTATTTTGATATTTCAGTATTTGGGCTAGAGAGGCCTTGACTGAAGTTTTTGGATATTTTTGGTTCATGTTTTTATTTAGTGCTGGCAAGGCCCTTGTACCTGTAACTTTGGTTAATTCACTCATTAGTTCTAGGTGGGGGTTTTTTTGATAGATTTCTCCTAATTTTTTACATAAATAATTATGTTATCTGTGAATTAACAGGTATTTTTCTTTTTTTCTAAACTGTATCCCTTTTATTTGTTTATTTTTAACTTCTTATACTGCCAGTAAAATGCTGTCTTGAAGTGGGGAAAAATAGATGCCCTTGTCTTGATTCTGATCTTAAGGAGAAAGAATATTTCATCATTGAATATGATGTAAACTGTAGATTTTTCAGGAATGGTCTTTATCAGGTGGGGAAATAATACTTCTTTTTCTAGTTTGCTGAGAGTTTGTGTCGTGAATGGATGACGAAAATTGTCAAATGCTTTTTTACTCCCATTCAAAGAATATTCTGTTAATATATTGAATTACATTGATTGATTTTTAAATGTTAAATCAACCTTTCATTCTTGGGATGAAGCATACTTGGTCATGATATATTATTATTTTTATTACTGGATTTCATTTGATAGCATTTTGTTAAATTTTTTCAATTATGTTCATGAGAAATATAGATTCATAATTTTCTTTTCTTGAAATTGTCTCTGTCAGGTTTTGGATTGGGGTAATTCTGGTCTCACACAGTGGAGTGAAAAATGCTTTATCCTATTTTTTTCTGAAAGGATTTATAAAAGATCACCTTTCCCCATAAATATATAGAAGAATTCACTAAGGAAACCTCATGGCCCTGAAGGTTTTTCTTTTTTTTTGCAAAGTGTTTAATTAGAAATGCAATTTCTTTCTTTTTTTTTTTTTCCTGAGGAAGAATCGTCCTGAGCTAACATCTGTGCTAGTCTTCCTCCACTTTATATGTGGAGCATATACAGCATGGCTGAAAAGTGGTGTAGGTCCATGCCTGGGATCCGAACCTGCGAACCTGGGCCACCAAAGCAGAGCGTGCCAAACTTAACCACTACACCATGGGGCTAGTCCCTGAATTCAATCTCTTAATTGATATAGGAATATTCTGGCTTTCTATTTTTTACTGGATCAGTTTTTATAAGTAGTATCTTTGAAGAAATTTGCTGACTTTAAGTTACTGAATTCTTTGACATAATGTTATTCATAATATGCCCTTATCCTTTTTAATATCTACAGTATCTCTAATGATCATCTTTTGGCTTTATAAATTGTCTCTGCTGTTCGTCGATATTCTGTTTCAATGATTTCTGCTCTTTATGCTTTCATCCTTTTACTTACTTTGCATTTAATTTGCTTTTGTTTCCCTAGTTTCTTAAGGTGGAATCTAGATCAAATTTTAAACTCTTCTCCTTTTCTAATGTAACAATTTAAAGATAAAAATTTCTCACTAACCACTGCTTTATTTTCATACCATAAAATTTGATTTGATGGGGTTTTTTGTTTTAAAGACTTTAGTTTTTAGAGCAGTTTAAGATTCACAACAAAATTAAGAGGAAGATGGTACAGAGATTTCCCATATACCCTCTGCCCCAACACATTTATAGCCTCCCCCATTGTTAGCATCACTTATCAGAATGGTACATTTGTTACCAAGGATAAACCTACATTGACAATGGATAATATCCCCACTTTGCTAGTTTACCTTAGGATTCATTTTTGGTGTTATACAATCTGTCAGTTTGGACTAATGTATATTGACATATATCCTTCATTATAATTTCATAGAGAGTATTTTTACTGTCCTAAAAATTCTCTATGCTCTGCCTAGTCATCCCTTCTCCACCTCCCACCCCCCACCCTCCCCGGCTACACTGATCTTTTTGCTGTCTCTGTGGTTTTGCCTTTTCTAGAATGTCTTATATTTGGAAACATACAATATGTAGCCTTTTCAGATTGTCTTCTTTCACTTAGTAATATGCACTTAAAGTTCCTCCATGTCTTAGGCTTGATAGCTCATTTCTTTTTAACACTGAATAATATTCCATTGTCTAGAGGTACCAGAGTTTATTTATCCCATTCACCTACTGAAGGACATGTTGGTTGCTTCCATGTTTTGGCAATTATGAATAAAGCTACTTACAATCATCTGTACACAGGTTTTTTTTTGTGGACACAAGTTTTCAATTCCATTGGGTAAATACTAAGGAATGTGATTGCTGGATCATATGTAAGATTATGTTTAGTTTTCTAAGAAATTGCCAAGCTGTCTTCCAAAGTGGCTCTGCCATTTTGCATTCCCGCCAGCAATGAGTGAGAGTTCCTGTTGATCCACATCCTTACCAGCATTTGATGTTGTCAGTGTTCCAGATTTCAGCCATTCTAATAGATAGTGAAGTGGTATCTCATTGTTGTTTTAATTTGCATTTCCCTGTTGACATGTGATGTGGAGCATCTTTTCATATTTGCCTATTTGCTGTCTGTTTATGTTCTTTGGTGAGGTGTCTGTTGAGATCTTTGGACCATTTTTTAAGCAGGTTGTTTGTTTTCTTATTGTTGAGTTCTAAGAGTTCTTTGTATATTTTGGGTAACAGTCCTTTATCAGATGTGTCCTTTGCAAATAAATTCTTGCAGTCTATGGTTTGTCTTCTAATTCTCTTAACCTTGTCTTTTGCAGAGCAGTTTTTAATTTTAATGAAGTCCAGGTTATCAATTATTTCTTTCATGGATTGTATCATTGCTGTTGTACCTAAAAACCAAGGTCATATCCAGTCATCTAGCTTTCTCCTATGTTATCTTCTAGGAATTTTATAGTTTTGCGTTTCACATTTAGGTTTATGATTAATTTTGATTTAGGTTTTCTTAGTGGTATAAGGTCTGTGTCTAGATTTGCATGTTTGCGTGTGAGTGCTCACTTGTCTCAGCACCGTTTGTTGGAGAGACTGTCCTTGCTCCATTAAGTCGCTTTAGCTACTTTGTCAAAGATCAGCTGACTGTATTTATGGGGGTGGTTCAAGGTTTTCATTATTATTTTATCCCAAATATTTTCTACATTCACTTGTGATTTCTTCTTGGAGTCATAGATTATATAGAAGTGTGGTGTTCAATTTTCAAATATTAGGATTATTTTATGTCATTATCATTGCTTTCTAATTTAATTCTTTGTGGTCAGATACCGTGCTCTGTAAGATTTCTATTTTAAAATCTAATGATACTTATTTTATGGCCCAGCATATAGTCCATTGGTTAGATGTTGAAAATAATGTGTATTCTATAATGATTGAGTGTTAATGTACTATAACTGTCAATCATGTCACATTTGTGATAATGTTCAAATCTTCTGATTTCATTTTCAAAAAACAAGACTTTCTTTTCAAGAGTGTCAGTTTTATTTAGGTTCTCAACTCCAGAACGTTCCCTAAAACAGACATAAGACAAAGTCTTGTATTCCTGAATGGATATTAAAGATGTAACAACTTAACCCTGAGGGCTTAGGCTCAGTTTTCAGCTCTCTAGGCCAACAAGGTCAGCTAAAAGCTTCTACTCTGGCTTTGAGTTTATATGTTATTTCTGGCTACTGATTTCTTCCTCACTGGTATTGGAGGATGTCATATTTTGAGAGTTAAATATTTTCAGCTTTTCTGTGTGTTTACATACAGAGGTCATCAGTATAGGAGGGAGGGTGTCCATATCAACCTAAATGGCAGTTTAGGTTGATATTTCTTATATTATTACATAGCATAGTGGTAAGATTACCAAATAACGAACAAATTATGAAGCTTAACTATCATGAAAGTTTTATTTATTTTTAAGTTTTTAATGGACCAGCACGTTCACCTGGTTAATAAAGTCTTAGGTTTTAGTTTTGGTTCTTATTGTTGTAAGCTCACCTGTGTGCTCAGTAGAATAAGGTAGAATAAGATAGGTAGGTTATTAAGAAATCCTGCCTGAAATCGCGGCTTTTGCCTGCTGCCTCCTGCTCTCACAGGTCTATGGAAATGCAGGACCTTGCAAGTCCGCATCCTCTTGTTGGAGGTGGTGACACTCCTGGGAGCTCCAAGCTGGGGAAAGCCAGTCTCAGCAGCACATCAGTCACCACGAATGGGACAGGAGGTAAGTGTCCCACCCCAGGAACACCCAGAATCACACCTCAGTGTTTGCTGTAATTTCACGTGTGAGGGATCTGCTAATAAGTAAATATCTCATTAGCAGTAACATAGTCAGCGTTCTATCCAAGGAATGTATAGTTAATGGATTTGTTATTGTCCTGTTGATGTGTGTGAATCTCACTCCGCTCTGGCTGAGGCACTCAGAGAGAACAGATCCTCCCAGTGACATTTCCAAGGTCATCAGCGAGGCTTCCTTTTCATATTTGCCCTTGGAAATCTTCTGCAAAATGTAGAAAATGTGGCCAAAGGATTCGTGCTCTGATCCTACCAAAAAAAAAAAGAAAGAAATTATCCTAGTATTTGGCTTTATTTTGAACCGTAAGAGAAAGGCTACCCCCAAATTTTTCTTAAAAATGCTTTTGGGAATAGAAAAATATCAATATCTGCTGCATTTTCTTTTCAAAGAGAATTATATCCACTATGTATTTAAAACAGAAATTGAATTTTTTTCAGATACTTTCTCATTTGATTAGCCACAGCATATGGCAACAATAAGTTATTATTTCAAATATTCTGCCCTCTTGTTTTTTATAAAATGTATTCAATCTGTCAGAAAATATGATCTGATTTTTGCATCAGCCTGTGTATATAGAGAGACTATATACACACACACATATGATGTATAAGCTGCAATTGAAATTACTAACCATCATTTTAAATTTTAAATTTTGTACATCTAGTTGCTGGTCATAAAAATTATATGAAATTTGGTTTTATTCATAAACTATTCCTGTTACTAGATATCAGCATTTGCCACATCATATTTTCTTGTAGATTTTCCATAACTATTTATGAAATTGATACACCTCTTCCCACTGACTTTAGAATAACTGTGCAATCTAAAATTTTCTTTGTGAAGTTGTGTGCATTGCAACTTGCCTGTATTTAATAATGTTTTACACCAAACCCTTTGTAGATTAACATTTTCCTTGTTTATAATGTTTATTTGTCTCTAAACATGCATCTGTAATTTCGGCTAATTAATTAAAGGGTTGCAAATTTATAAGATTGTTTAGTGATGACCTGGAGAACCTTAAATTGGGTACAAATAGTAAGACTTTTAAAAAACCCATGCACTCTGGGCTCAGACCTTGAGTTCACCCCTCATCATGTGTATATATTTAACTGAACTAAAACAGACCTAATAAACTCAAACGGAAAGCCAGCCAGTGCAGTTACAATTTTGGCGAAAAGGTCAGAAACTAGTGCAAGCATTGAGGTTACTCACGTACGCTGAGCAGGCGTTCAGACAATGAATCCTTATGCTGTTCCTGTTCTCAGGGGACAACATGACTGTTTTAAACACTGCAGACTGGTTGCTGAGTTGCAACGTCCCCTCTTCCGCAACAAGTATGACTCGATGGTACACTGCATGCGTTTGCGTGTGTGGATTGCCCTTCTGGTTTGCTTTCTGTTGCTGTTTCCATGTCTGCACCTCTTTTCTGTGTTCAGTGCTTGTGAAAAAGAGACCTGAACGTGCCTTTTAGTTTATTGATAACAGTTGGCTTTGTTTTTCTCCTCAACTGGTCATCTAATTTTAGACTCCTTAGATCAGTAGTGTTCTTTTCTTAGATTTTTCATAGTTCTGCACAAATGGGTGCATCTATTGTTTTTCTATCTGTCAGTTATTAAGTGTTTTATTCAGCACAATCAGAGCAGTTGTCCATCAGAGCACAGGAAGCAGATTGTGCAAACATGCAAACTCAATCATCTCCATAACCTATGGACTTTTATAACTTAAAATTTCTTAACATGACGAAAAAACATTTGTTATTTTACAGTCTTTGTTGAATATTCCAATTAAAGTACCTATAGTAGCATTAGCATTTAAAATCCCATCATTTAAAAAGTTAGTGATGAAAGCTTATACATTTAAAATTATAAATATTGTCTCTTAAAATGTTTTGAACTATCAATATTTACTACATTCATATATAATATATATAAAAGTATAAACAGCCTTTCCTAAATCAAACCTTAATATCTAACAAAATGGAAAAATAAAAAAATAGTGTAATACTACAGTGTTACCACCCACTTTTTGGCTTAAAAAGACCTCACCGCCCGTCAGAAAAGAGCATTGCAAGCAAGCTCTCAGAAAAGCACAGTGTGGCTGGACCTCGCTGTGTCTCAGATTAAATTAAACTATTGACCTGTGAATGAGGAATGCTCCATTATGCCCATTACTTATATTTTTATAGTTTTGGTTTCAAGTTTTTTTCAATTCTACACTTAAAATATACTTTTTGTATTTAAAAACTTTGTTGCCAGGGTGAGCCCCAGTGGCCTTGTGGTTAAGTTCAGTGTGCCCCACTTTGGCGGCCCGGGTTTGGTTCCTGGGCGCAGACCTACAGCTCTGTGTTAATGGCTGTGCTGTGCTGGCGGCCCACAGACTAAAAAATAGAGGAAGACTGGCATGGATGTTAGTTCAGGTTGAATCTTCCTCAGCAAAAAAAAAAAAAAAAGGTGTTGCCAGCAATTAGTTCCTCTTACTTCTAACTCAGGGGTCTTTTTCTGTAAAAAGCCAGATAGTAAATACTTTAGGCTTTGTGGGCCATACCATCTGTGCCTCAGCTACTCAGCAATGACTCCGGAGTGCAGAAGCAGCCGTAGACAATACAGAAATGAATTAGTGTGGTTAGGTTCTAACAAAACTATTTAAGGACCCTGAAATTTGAATTTTATATAATTTTCATATGTCACAAAATATTATAATTTGGGGTTTTTTTTAAACCTTTAAGATGTAAAAAAACATTCTTAGCTCACTGGCTGTTGTTTTGTTCTAAACCAGTATTAATGTAACGCAGGCAACTTTACAACAGTGAATATGTACAAAGAATATTTAGTAATTTGCGTCTAATCTCAGCCAGAAACGTTTTTCTGAATGTTAAGAATCAGGTTTTCCTGGTTCTTAATGTTAATGTTAAGAGTTGTGTGGCCATGTGGGAAGAGCAAGGACTTGTGTATGAAGGGGACCATGGATCTTAGCGCTCCACTTATGAGCTGTGTCATCTTACACAAGTTGCTTAATCTCTCTGAGCTTCAATTCCTTTCTGTAAAAGAAGGATAATAATAACATTTCCCTGGCAAAGCTTCTGTCTTAAATTCGATAAAGTATGTAAATTGCTTAGCAATAAATACCAGTTTATTTCCCTTTCTTTGATTAACAATTCAATAATAATTAGGCAACAGGTTTTTTTTTTCCATGATTGGTACCTGAGCTAATATCTGTTGCCAGTCTTTTTTGTTTTTTTCCCTTCTTCTCCCCAAAGGCCCCCTGGGACATAGTTGTATATTCTAGTTGTCGGTCCCTCTGGCTCTGCTATGTGGGACACCACCTCAGCATGGCTTGATGAGCAGTGCTAGGTCCACGCCCAGGATCCAAACCGGTGAAACCCTGGGCCACCTAAGCAGAGTGCGCAAACTTAACCACTCGGCCACGAGACCGGCCCCTAGGCAACACCTGTTTAAGGAAGGTGAAAACATGCATCATGTGAAAAGACTCTCCAGTGTTTAGTCATATAATAAATTCTTCTGCATTTAAAACATGTAAACTGGCCAAAGAAGGCAAACTTTTAGTAACCAAATGTTAGGTATACTTTGACTATTAACGATATAGTCTCAGAGGCATATTGATATGAAGTTTTTAATGACTTTTCCATGTCGGGTGCTTATAACACAGAGTAAGCATTTGGTGCATAATCTCTCCCATTGAGAGGAAACTATTTTGTTTACAGTCCTGGATTTCATTTTGGAATTGGATCATTTCATACAATTATTATAGTAAAACAAAAGGCAAAAGCTAATTTAGTAGCTTTTCAAGATCTTTCCATTAATTTTGAGATGTTCAGAAAGATAATGTTAATTATATCATTTTTATTATTACGACGGAGTTGATAGTATCACCTTAAGATCCTACCATACTGTCTATGTTGATGGTGTTTAAATATGCTACATTGTTACTTAAAGTAATTTAAAATGTTTGGACACCTTAATCCTAATCATATAAGTACATCTACAGACTTATATTGGAACTTACAATTTCCTTTCAAATTTTTGTCACTTGTAAAATTGTTAAAGTGTAGAACCACCAGTAAAAATAGGATAAATGCAATCACTCCTTAGCATGTAGGTCAGTGGTCAACAAGCTTTTTCTGTAAAGGGTCAGGTAGTAAATATTTTGGACTTTGCAGCCCATATGGTCTCTGTTGTAACTATTCAACTCTGCTATTGCAGAGTTGAATAAGTGGCTGCAGATGATACGTAAATGACTGAGCTTGGCTGTAATCAAATAAAATTCGATCTATGAAGACTGACATTTGAATTTCATAAAATTTTCCCATGTCACGAAATTTTATTCTTCTTTCGATATTTTTCAACTGTTTAAAAGTGTAAAAGCTGTTCGTAGCCCACAGGCTGTATAAAAACAGGTCAAGGGCCAGATTTGGTCATGGGGTATCAATTGTCGACCTTTGATATAGATGTAGATAGATGCTATACGTGAAGCGTACGCACTTTATGTATATGCCTATTCATGCATGTAAATGCATGCCAGTCCTATGAAAAGTTACTTCCAGATAAAGGTAAGATTCTCATTTGCTAAAGGGTGTCAAGATTCACGATTAGCTATACTTTATATACAAAAATACTTAGGAGGTCTATTGGGTATGCTTAGGATAGAGTGACTTTTCACATTCCCAATTAAAATGTATCAAGTTCCTATTATATGCCAGGCTCAGTGCTAGGAAATGGGAACCCAGTGACCTATAGAACATGATACTGGCCATCAATGGACCAAAAGTCTAGCAGAGGGAAAGAGACAAGAAAATAATGAATGCATGATGTGTCCAAGGTGGGTGCTCAGCAGAGGGAAGGAATATTGGATTCTACATGGGGATTAAGTAAATACTTCAAAGAGAAGGCTTGGGGGAACCCAAATCAGACATTGTGATCAGGTTTATAGCATTTTCTACATTTAAAATCTGTATATTGTAGAAAAGAATCTTCCAGAATGTTTAATATTTAGATCAGTAACTCATATGTGATAGATTTGTTTCTGATCGTTATGCATTTGTGCAGTAGAGCTACCTACTCTTGTAGCTCTACTCTTTTTAGATATTCTTTTTGGAATAAAAGCCATAAATTGCTTCATCAAAGTATTTTACACGATTAAATACTTTACGGATATTAAGGAATGAAAGACATTTGGTGCTCATAGGGTTTTGAGTGAATATATTGATTTAAACAAACATAAATCATAGGCTGCACCAGTTATTAAACTGGTAGGCAATACTTTTTGCGCCCCTGCAGTGTTATAAATCGTACCTTCCTGATTTAACAAATCCTGAAATTCTGTGTAGACCCTAAGCTATTCGAAGTCAGTGTGTATGATTTTGTGATTCAGAAAGAAGGATATTTGGAATTAGATGTAGATAGTCTCTTAAGTGGACATCAGTTTAAACGCAGATCTCTGAAGATGAAATGTAAAATGTAAATGACTTGGGTCAGCTTCTCTTTCAAGGATTGAGTCTGATATTGCAACAAATGAGCATGAATGTTGAGTTATGATAAGGCAGACTTTCTCCAAAAATAATTAATATACACGAATGTTATATCTGAGCTCAAAAGATAATCTGAGGAGACAAGATTAAATTTGCTTTGGAAATATGTGTATGAGGGTGTCCATGAAGGTTGGGATGCCAAGAGAGAAATAAGTAATTTAGTGGCCATAGCTGACACCTGTCAGTAATCAGGTACAATCTCAATTTAGTGTATAGATAGCAATTATTTTTAAAGGTAAAAAATAAAATCCAATCATATCAATATATTAAAATTATCTGGACTTTCTTTCTTTCTTTTTTACTATTTGGCTCTACGAAAAACATCCAAATTGGAAATGGACAGCTGGTGGGGCGGGGACCTCACAGTACAGTATTCCTTGAAATAATGGTTCTGTACAAAGTACTCTGTATGGTTTTCTCATCCCACTTTTATATGAACCCTGACTCACTTATTTTGAGCATGCAGAAGAATAAAACCACAAAATTCTTTAACCTAGGACATTAAAATATGATTGTTGCTTTTGAAATCAAAACATTTACTTTGTAAGCTTGAATTTTGTTGAAAAATGTGATAGTTTGCTCCAGTAGAAGGTTATCCTTTCCATTTTATAGCATGTAATAATTTTGAACATTGTCCTGAAAATAAGTTAAAAGCCCTATTTAACCTCTGTATTAATTTAAGAAAAATAAAATACAGCAAGAAAAGATACATTTGACCATGACATGACTATACACTGATAATCATTTTGAATGAGGATTTTACAAGTTTTAGAAAATAGTAAGATGCATAAAACTAGATTTATTTTGTTGACAAACATCTCTCCAATAGTACCATGCACATACTTAATGAAAAGAAAAGTTTCCTGCCACTAGAAAAGTATCTAGTATATCTAATTTAAGGAGTGGAAACAAAAGCATGACAAAAGAAAATGGAGTACATTTCAAATTTAGTTAGACCTTTATTGAAAGTGACTTCCAGTTTTCAAACTTAACTATAATTATTATAATGTTTACTTTATACTAGTTACTTGTTTTATAAATATTAGGATACTTCTTTGTAGTCTAACACCTTTTTAATAAATGAACTTATCGTATAAGGATTGTCCATTTCACTTCTTTTTTTGAGTTTCTGTCCCTGAAAAAAACCAAATTATTTATTATTACCTAATATTACTTTCCGTATAAGATCAAGCCAAAATAACTTTGTGTCTTACCTGGAGCTTGAGGTGTTTGTTAATATTCGCCAATGTGAAAATAGTTTCTTTTCTGTAGCAGTATAATTAATATCCACTCTTTTCCTATTATTCTTCTCTTACCTCCATATGTAAAATAAATTTACATTAATGTGCTCTGTTTTCCCCCTAATGTTAGTATCTGTTTGTCGAATTATTACTTTAAAATCCGTGCATTTTAGTACACTGAACACATCTTGGTATTCATGCTTCTCTTCATATCCCTAGTGCCTTTTCTCAGTAAAATGAACCTGTCTTTGACTAAATGCAGACCTTTAAAATTTTAATGAGAGCTGTTTCCAGTATAATGAATACAACCACAAACTCTTTCTCCCTTTCCTCCTCCTCCTTTGACCACCCAGAACATTCAAGCTGGGGAGATTATATAATCAACACCAATATTAAGTTTTTGAAATCGAGTCTCAAAGTTGGGATCCAAAGTAACAAAACTCGCCTTCATGTCTGGCTTCTAGACCAGTTTTGTTCGACACAGCTCACCTTCTGCTCCCCTCTTGCCAATTCACAAGTGAAATATATGTTGCTATTGGTATCGATAAATGTATTTTATAAACATTGTTTATGGGTTTAGGCACATTTAAGTAGGAATTCAGCCACAAGCAGAATCTGGAAATTCCCAGAAACTGTCGCTTGTCTTAGTTTTGCTGAAGGCTTTGGTTTATGTCTTTTTGTCATAAAAGTCCTGAGTCAAATGTGGACACTGAGTCACAGAGAGTAGACTGTACACCCATCTACGTCACACTCTGGAGCATCTTTATACAGATGAAAGGAATTCTTCAACACTTGGCTCCGCCTGGGAGGGTTGGATGCTGAAACTGCACCTCCTGGTCTCAAATTCTAGCTCTTACTAAAGGCGAGTCATTTAACCTCTTCATGCCTCAATTTCCTCATCTGAAAGATGGAGATGATAATATTATGTACCTCATCCGATTGTCGTGAGGAGTGAGTGAGTTCATATCTATAAAGCACAGCAACAGCACCTGGAATGTAGGAAGTACCTTTTAAGGGTGTGCTGTGGTTATCTGCTTTCAAACTCGCTACTTCTTGTTGTCTTCTAAAATATTTCATGAGGAAGAAATGGAAAACATACTTTAGTAGCCTATTCCCATATTTTGCAGTTTTCATTTTTAACAAGTTGTTCCTAATTACTGTCTACAAGATAACCCCCTTCTTACCACTCTCTGAGCCTTTGTGAAGGGTCTCTGTCATGAACATAAGCCACTGTCATCCCTGAAGGCAGCCCGTTGGGGTGGAGAGATCATGGATGTTAGAGCTGAAGATCTGAATTCGGATCCTAACTCTATCATCTGCTGTGAAACTTATACAAGCTCCTCAGCCCACCTGAAGTTTAGTTTCGTCGTGTAGAAAATGGGTATAGTGGTTCATTCCCAGCAGGGTTGTTTGAAGGGTTACTATAGTCTAGCCCCCGGTAAGCCCTCCATCCTCCATAAATAATTATATAGTAGGAAATAATTTTTTAGTGGTCAGCTCTGACATAATATGGACTACTGTACAAATAACACTTTCCAGTAGTCACCCCCAATTCCTTATTTATCATTATTCGAATAGTTAGACACTACTCCTCAGATTAGTGTTGCTATTGAAACAAGGTCAACCTTAAATTTCCCTTTTGCTAGCAGAGGTAGTGCAAGTTTCTTTTCTTCCTTTTTCCAACCTTTACAGTTTTCCTTCAAGTCTTCCAGCAAACTTCTTGACATTATTAAATCACGGATACTAAATTAGCCCCAGAGCTCACTGAGGGAGGGTCCGGTCACTTCCGTTCCTGTGGAGAGAAAGCATAATCGTTACTGTGTGTTCCTCCATCAATTCCTTGCTTTCCTAACAGAGTAACATTGCTGCCTGGCTTGGTTGGTGGGTACGCTGTTACCTCGCTATTCTTTTTGCCCTATTTGTTCATGACTGGCTAGTCTTCAGCTTTCTTCTTTATGGTTTTCTGCTTGCTTCTAAGTTACTTAACTGTATCGTTCTATTTATGACCAGGAAACGTAAGAGGTGTTAAGTAGAAAATAATTTAGTACATTCCCTCGCTGCTGTGATGTATGTAGCAGAGCTTTGCCCACACAGGGAAAATATGGTGTGACAAACCCGGCTGAGGCTTTTCCACTGCCTCCCTCTCCCAACTTGTTGCGTCTAATAATGACAATAATGTGTGCCAGGCTACATCATTGCCAAGAGAGGATTTTGCCAAGATATACCACCTCAAAGTAGAAATAACAGATTAAAGAGTTTTCAAAAGATATACTGACTGCTGTAGAAATCGTCTCTTATTTGACACTTATCTCTATAACGCATTAAAAGTTGTTATGCCACTAAAATAAAAAGCCCAAGACTTCATGGCTCTAATCTTTTTTAAGAGCAGAAATTTATTGAGTGCTTCTTTTGTCACCCATCATGGGAATACACCTGTGGTTTCTGTATCTGCATATCCCTCCACTGACTCTTATGCAATCATTTTTTTAAAATGTCTTCTCGGGAAGAATAATATGTAAGCTAGCAAACCTCTCTGTTACGATCTGGATTCAATGTGCTGAAGACTGATGATTCATTTTTTCTGCCTTTTGACTATAATATCAGTGTGTGCTTGGGTGAGTTAAAAATGCAAAGCTGAGTATTGCTGTTTCACTTTATAAGGTTGACTGCCTTTCAAAGGCAGATCCGAGAGAACTAGCTTAGGCAGAGGATTTTTAGATGAGGTCCTCTACAAATGCATGCCCGTTTAGAAGCTAAATTAACAAAACTCTCCTCATCGACTTCTCCAGTTTTCTCTTGCATGCCCATGGTAGCTAGAAAACCCACGAGTAGAACAGTCAGCAGCTTTGATATAAATTTAGAAATAAAACTCACATGTACTTATTCTTCTGCATAGTGTCTCTCCTTGCAGTCAAAACAGAGCCTTTGAACAGCAGTGAAACCACAACCACGACTGGAGATGGAGCGCTTGACACCTTTACTGGGTCAGGTAAAGCCTAAGCTCGTGTGTTGTTCCGTACACATTGGGTACACATAATCCCCCTCACGAACAGGCCGCCTAAACCAGAGCTGTGAGAACTTGGGGCTTTATAAATTTAGCAATCAATTCACTTTTTTTGAGAACTATTTGTCATATAACTATGTATTTTTAGAAGTTATATTTGGAGTCATTTTTGGATTTCCAGTTGACAGCGAAACAATTCCCAAACTTTCGTGTTAGAAATAAGCAGAGTTGTCTTCCTTCGTAATAATTTTATACCATGTTTAATTTAATAATAAGGTTGTAATCATTGACTTTGTTCCTTCAACTTGCCCATTTAGATGACATAAAAACGGCCTTCTCTCCAACATTCGAGATGTAAAACTATCCATTTGATTCCTTCTAAATAACCTTGTTTCCTCTCTGGGTTTAAAAAAATCCTCCCATGTAAGCAGCTGAGTGACAAGTATTAAAGGTTAATGGGCTGAGGGAGAGCCATGCTGGTTGCATTAGAGCCAGCCTCCAGAGCACCACTTTCACTCCCACGCTTCAAAGAGAACAATAGCGTGTCTTGAAACATCCACCCTTTTTAAATATAAATGCCGGATAACTCCCAGGTGGGCACAGAGGACGCGCATTAAGTTGACTTGGTTAAGTTTTTTTTAAGTTACAATATTTTGTTTGGCTTATTATCTAGTGAAAGGAATTTTTTTTGTTTTTTTGATTGTTTTGTTTTGTTTTTTTAACCTGAGCAGCAATTGGTAGAGCAGAAAGAGGAACATTAAACCTAGGAAAGTATTTGCGTTAATTAAATCGCAGTTCTGTTATTCTACTTTAATATGTTTTACATGTATTCATGTTCTCGTGTACAAGTATTTTATGTGGGTGTGCTTCATGTAAGAAGAGTGCAGTTATATCCTTGAGGATAATGTCGTGAGAGCATCTATTTGACTTTTATAGATAGAGATGATCCCATTTCATGAGCTCACACTGAAAGTAGTTGCCATGTATTCACATAAACATTAGTACTCCAAACAGAAGGAAATTATAATTCATACGCTTTGCATAGAGACTCTACTTGTTAATCCATATCCTTTCTAGCAATTCACCTGCCTCCCAGGAGATAAATAGGTACCAACTTGCTCTACATTCTTTATTACTCACTTACTATAACACTTGTAAACTTTCTGCCAAGTAAATGCATGTGGACGCATTTTTAAGGAAAGAAATGGTATTATTGAGTAATTGCTAACATATTTAAATGGTACCACAAGTTAATTGAAAACTAAATGACAAAATTATAGAATGTTAGCTCCAGAAGGAATTTCAGAGATTATGATCCATTTTACAGGCAAGAATACAGAGGCACAGAGAAGTTGACACTGGTGAAGGCCATGCAGTCAAGGCCTCACAGATGGTCACTGGTGTAGAGTCCAGAACAGTGTCCTGATCAGTGTAGTTCCTCTTTCTGTGATACCTCATGGGAAAATATAAAGATGGAAAAACAGATAGGTGTGAGCGGTCATCCTGTCTGAAGTGCACTCATATTATCTATACAAATAGTTTTCCAGTTTTTTTTTACTGTTATCTAGGGCTGTGCTGTCCAATAAAGTAGACACTAGACATTTGTGGCTAAGTCTAAACCAATTAAAATTTGGTAAAAGTGAAAGTTTTGTACCCAGTCACACTAGTCACATTTCAAGTCTTTAATAGCTGCATGTGATTTTTTTTTAGTGGCTACCATATTGGACAACTCAGATATAGAACAATTCCAACACCATAGACCAAGTTCTTGTGGACAGTAATGATCTAGATCAGAGATTCTCAAAAGCAGCACTATTAAAAATTTGGCTAATTTTTTATTACGAGGGAGCTGTTTTCTGCACTATAAGATGTTTAGCAGCATTCTATAATCTCTCCCAGGATCGATGTCACCCCCCAGTTGTGACAACCAAAATGTTTCTAGACATTTCAAATGTCCCCTAGCAGGTGAAATTCCCACCCACCCCATCCATCAACCCCTACCTCCCACCCAATTAAGAGTCACTGATCTAAGGTGTCACAATAAGAAGAGTAAAACCTTAAAATTGCTTGACACCACCCTCTGAGAATCTGATCATATTCTTTAAAAATTTGTTTTACTTAATTTTGAGGATATTTTGAAGACAAACAGTTTTGTTACTTTTGTATGCAGAAGTGGTGGAGTATAGTGTTGAGTGCTTTGGGTAATTTTTCTTGATTAATTAAACAGCCATGGGGAATAAAAGGAAGATCTCTCATATTTGTACATGGAATTATGCATGTTCCAGCGATCATCCTGGACATTGGGCTGCCCTGTGTAGGAACAGTCTTTGCTTTGATCAGCATAACCTCAACTCACTTTAGTGAAATTTTGTTATTGTTTTCAGTTATCTGCAGATTTATGAGTTAGAATAAAATGTATAAGTTTTAGTTAAGAAGCATAAACTTTCCAAGTTTTAGGTGAACAGCTTAGTTTTCTGAGCAAGAGGTTTTATATTCTCTTTGGAAAATGAGCATACAGACATTTATAGGAAATTATAAAGGATGAGCCTTTATACTGTATGGGTACATTATTTTAACGATGTCTAAATTCATTCATTAGAGGGAAGAAGCATCGTATATATTTAGATTTGTGTTTCTGTATATGGGTTGTTTTCTGAAATAATTTTGCTCTTTGGCTTATTTAATAAAATCTGCTATAGTGAATGTTTCTTTTCATTATTTGATATCTACTTGGAAAAGCCTTGTGTTTTACAATCTTGACAATAACTGATTATTATCATCCAAGTCTTGAGTGTGCCAAAGGGAAGTTTTAGAAATAAGAGACCAAAAAGTGTGGAATTAAGCCTCATTTAACTATATTTCTGCTAAAGAGAGTATTCACTATTGTGAACTAATGAATCAGAGTGAATTTCCTGTGGAATAACACTATTGTTATTATATAATGTGCATTCAAAGTCCACGCTGTGGTAGAAAAAGCCTGTTTTCTTTGAGTTGATTTGAAAGTTCTAAACATTTTTTAAATTTTCGGTAAATAAGTAGAAAATTAATGGTTCATTGTCAATTTATTTTCAAATATGTTTAACAAATTCACTTATTTTGGTTGCTGAAAATATTTAGAACACAACATCTTGAGTCATATTCAGTGATTTTCAAAATTGATTCATAATATTCTTGAAAACATACTTTCTGCACTATTGCTATGAAAACTGTAATACATTTTCCATACTCAGAGCTTACAGGCTAAATAACATTTTAAATACATTAAATTCTATGTGTTTATGAAGCAGTAGATCACAAGGGCACTTAATAGCATTTGGATATAGAAATATATCATGTTTCATAAAATAGTTAGCAACCTAAACCTATTTGTCACTTTTACAATTCTAAAAGTTTAGCTCCAGAATTACTATGAACAACCTAGAAGGGACGTGGTACTTTGAAGTATAACTATGATTGATTAGACTAAACTAATTCCAGCACTGCGTTGTGTACGACTTTAATCTTTTTGAAAAGTGAATGAACAGCAGATGGCCTCATAAAGACAGGCTGTGTGCGCGCCCAGTATGGACGGGCTCTGAAGGGACTGCCTCAATGCTGCAGAGGCCGACCATTCGCAGTACATCTGTCTTAGTCAAGGCGCATGGTTAAAGGAAAGAGAAACTTCCAAACTTTTGGATATAGTCCAGTTGGGGGCTGCATGTTTAGATGAAATGTTAATAGGACCTGACTTTCACCTTTAAGTTCTTCTCAAAAAGTGCTATCTCTGAGAGTTTAAAGTATATTTGTAAATCTGATTGCCACTGCATATTGCAACTATGTTTTTTTTTCAAAAAAGTATTGTGTTATCACTGATGCCTCCTGTTATATTCCAATTATTACTCGAATATTATGGACTCTGCATTTTTTAACTAATCTGATTGATAAAATGAAAGGAAATAGAAAACGATAGCCTGTTACAATTTGAAAATGAAGGTTGGAACTTCAAATTTTTCTTAATTTTTGTTGTATTTCGATTAGGATACATATGGAGGAAGAACAATATATTGCCATCATATTTGAAATTTAAAATGTGAAGTTAACAAATTTTAAAACTTTACTTTTATGTCATGAAAGCTCAATTACCTATAATCAAAGATATTTATTCATAGCACGTTAACACATAAGAGCCTGCTAATGATTTGAGAAAATGGAAGAACAGTGGAGGGAAATGATTTGTGAGAAAAATTCATTTCATGCTCTTAGAACAAACTCACTGCAGTTTCATTAGAAGAAACTGTTTGGGCATCTGTTTCTCTTTAGAAAATGAATTCATTTTCTTTTTAGAAACGTATCTATCACATGATAATTTCTTCATATTGGTTTTGTATACTCCAGTGAAATATATTTATGAAGCAACCTTTGTGCCCTGGTTCTTGTGTCTTCCAGTAATAACGAGTAGTGGCTACAGCCCCAGATCAGCGCACCAGTATTCCCCCCAGCTCTATGCGTCCAAGTAAGTGGGCAGCAGATTCTTTCCAATTTGTTAGAATCATTTTCTGGGATTATCTTTATTAATCTGTATTCACATAATACAACAACTTTTATGTATATAAGTGTGTCATAGGAAGTTCAAGAGATAGAGACATTGATAGATTACTTGGATAGATTAGGCATATGGATAATATCCTGTGCAAATCTAGAAATGGAGATACCCTCACTTTTCTCTGGACAATTTCCTTAATTCTGGATATTTTATATACCTTGAGGAAAGCATCAAGTTCAAACCTGATACGCTGATTTTTTAATGAAAATTCAAAAATGCTGGCTAGTTTAAAGAAAACCTAAAAAGGTTACATTTTATTTAGACATCAACACTTCATAATTTGTTCCATCATTACAATATTTTTTATTGGATTTCAAGGTCTAATAGGCATTCTTTTGAAGAATATGCTCTATTGTTTTATAACTAATGTCAACTTATTGAGGACAGTGGTGAAAGTTTCAAGTTAACTCTATTGGGTGTATATCTGAATTTGCTTGCAATCAGCCAGATGTGTCAAGATTTTGGATTCCTGATTTATACACATTTAAATGTTATTTTCTGCAGCAGCTGGAGTCTGTCCTTAAGTATAGGCTGGGGGCTGGATATCCACTTGGGAACATTCTGTAAAATGTAGCATGATGAAGAGAATGGCATTCCATTTCTTTTCAGGAAGCTACCTACATTTTTCTTTTTCTTTTTTATTTTAAGGTTTCTAGTTTTTGGTAGATAATTCTTTGTAGGGCTTTCAATGACTTCTGTAGTTGTTGCATAGTGTTAGATCACTCATGTTGACTGGAAATATGAACATATTAATTAACTGGCCCGTGCTCCATTTTCCACACCACACACATTGATTGAAATACGATTTCAGGTGTAAGCAGGAATTATAGACCTGGAAGAGACTTTAGATATAATGTCTAAGCCAAATTTCTCATTTAACAGGTGGGGTGTAGACTTAGAGAATTTAAATTACTTGTCCAAGGTCACTAGGCTGGTTTGTAGCAGAGCTTGGGTCCTGTCATTCAGACTCTTGTCCTTTCCTGTGTTGTTAAAATTATATTGTGGATAAAGAAGAGGATTACTTCCTGGTTATTGTAAGGTTTCACTGAATCTAGGCTGTCTGAACTAATATGCAGTCTTTGTTGCCACAGTAATGCTATTTTTCTGATATTTAGGCCCTATCCACACATTCTTTCTACACCAGCAGCTCAAACAATGTCTGCCTATGCAGGCCAGACTCAGTATTCGGGGATGCAGCAGCCGGCCGTCTACACAGCCTACTCACAGACAGGACAGCCCTACAGCCTGCCCACTTACGGTATTTCACATCTTCTCTCTTCTCCTTCTTTGATTGTAAGCAGGTAGTCCTGCTGGCTAGTCATTGTATGTTGTAACGTAAGTTACGACTCAGGAGTGAGATCGTTCGACTCATTAAGTGGTTCGCACATGCGTTTTTCAAGCAGACTTGGGCGTGATGTTGCCAGGCATCAAGACAGAGAGTGGACTTCCGCAGACGCAGTCCCCGTTACAGAGCGGGTGCCTCAGTTACAGTCCAGGCTTTTCTACCCCGCAGCCCGGCCAGACCGCTTACTCCTACCAGATGCCAGGTAAGCAGCACAGGACACACGGTACGTGAGGAGGAATCCTTTAAATGAAACTCCTTGACTTCAGACTAGGAATGTACCATCGTGCAGACCACTGCTCACGCAGTTTCGTCAGACAAGACAAGTAGCTAGGAAGGAACATGATGAAAAGAGTTGAATATACGTCAAGAAACGTGACCCATGCCAAATTTAAATACTTAAGTTTAAGTTGCATAAGATTGGCAGGAAACCAGGTCCAAGCAAAGCACCTCCAAACCAGCAGACACATGTTTGACACCCACTTAAGTGATTTCAAAGATTCGAGACAGAAATCAGTATTTTCTTGTTAGTATTCCCCAAGTACGTAATGCTGTTTGGGTTATATTTAAATTCGAATTAGCACTTTTCTAATCATTGACTAATTGAGGAATTTTTGTTCGTTCCTAAAATACCTCTTCCCTATTGATACTACATTTCTTAACAGGAATATTTATAAGTTGTACTGCCTCCCCCAAGTCCTCCATATATGATCATTTAATTTTTCTTCTTGTTTTTGACTCCAATTAAAAATTATTGATCGTTATGTAGTAGTTACAGAAAAAATGTTAGTGATGTAGTAAAAACATTAAAAGCTCATTCCTATATGTCATTTTGTCCATATTGTTAGTCATAAATTTAGGGCTATATTGACATGTTTGAACCAACTAGTATTGACATTTTAGTCGGTTGACTAAACTGAAACAATTGCTTAGAGCTGTCCGGCTGAAATGGCCGGCCTCCTTTCACCTGGAATGTGGTAGAAGCCTATTTGCATACATGCCACAGCCACAGTGAGCCACCTGGCTTCAATTCCCAGCATGAGAGAGACCAGAGCGACAATTTGATCCATTTCCTGCAAATACTTTCACACTGGCTATTCCAGGCCAAGGCTAACGGGCTTGATTACATAATGCTCTTTCTATTCAAAACACGCTGATAAAGCAAGTAATCAGCTGCCTCCTCTTACCTCTTAACAACACATTCCATGACAACATATTTTTGAAAAATAATCTGTGAGTTGATAGTTCACTTTCGGGTTTTGCCCTCATTTTAAAAATAAATTTCTGTAAAATTCTAGAAGGCCCTCAAAGCTTAGATTATGGCCATATAAACCCCATTGATTCCGAACTCTAGTTCATAGCTCTTTTTGTTCTAAAAAACCCATAGAAGAATGAAAAGACAGAGCTGCAGCATCAGTTCTAAAAAGGTGGTGTGTTTACTTTCTAAGCTACCCCTGTCCAGATGTTTAATTCAAGTGACTTTTGGAGGCAAATGCAGTTGATATGACCATTTGAAAGACCCAGTAGTCCAGCAGTCCCCGTAGTCTCAGGCTCTGTGATAGCTTATTCTGTGAGTACTTCTGCACTTCTAAACGCTTAGCCCTTGAAGCGTAGCTGTGGTCCCTGGTGAGACTGTTCCCATGGGCTCCTGTTTAGCTCCATAGACGCTATAGGAAAGACGTTACCTGTTGTCACCAGGGGGCTAGAGCTAAGCGCATTCTCCCCATGAATCTCTCAACTTCAAATTTCACTATCTTAACAACAAAATTAAAGACATATTTCTCTCATTGAGTTCTGCAATTTGAAATATTTTTGTTATTTTACCAGAAATGCTTTGAAAATGCACTTTGTTCTTTATCTCTAGGTTCTAGTTTTGCACCGTCCTCTACTATTTATGCAAATAATTCAGTTTCCAATTCAACAAATTTCAGCGGCTCACAACAGGTATAGTAGATTTTTGTATTTATGCTTTTTATATGTTTCAGACTTTTGAAGAATAGTTTCAGGTTGCCACATAAGTGCGTGTTCTCCTAGAATCACGTTTCTTTATTTAAAATTAAGCTGGCATTGCAGGATAGTAAAAATTAGCTATCTAGAATTCTTTGGATATGTGTAACCCTGGATATTTTAGGTTTTCTGGTTGCTAAAGATTTGTCTTTTAAACATTTAAGCTGTGATTGTTTTAATCATTTGGTGGGGAATTACAAAAGGTATTGCACATTTCCCTATTGTCTTAAACAATACTAAATATAATTTTATTTTCTTGATAAAACGGTTATCATTATGAACATTGCTTTATGGAACTATAATCAATAATTGGATTGTGCTGTAAACTATCCAACATTTTTAATCCAAAATATCATTTGTTACTAAAGAAAATGCCTCTCAGACTACTGTTGGCTTTTTTTTTAATTCTATGATTCCTTTTAATAAATGTTTGCTTCCTACTCTCCTGACAGCTGTAATTTTTTGCTTTTGTCACTGTGCCTGCCTCTAGCAGTCATTAATCCTCCTCGTAATTACATTTTCTCAATATTTTTGTGAGTTTTAAGATCTAGTTTGTTAGAATTATGTGTGGAGCGTGAATGAATGTTCCTGAGTGAGTGAATTGTCTTGGAGTGAGATGAATTTATATATCGTCACTTCCAAATCTTTCGTTCTTATTTCCTAGTTCAGTCTTGTTTAGGGTAGTTAAGATGGAAGGGTAACTGGTTTCCTGAGTAGGCAATACACTATTTTACTTTCATATAATTGCTGAGATTTATATATTCTAAAATGTAAAATACCGCACAAACATTTGCTCTTTGGATTTGCTGAAGGAATTATATTAATTGCCTTCTTTTTAAAATTTCATTAACGTAATGAAAAGGAAATTTTGATTATCAAGTAATGTGGAATAATATTTTGATAGGATTGAACTGTAATTTGGCAGTAGTTAGAAAAATAATTTCTTAGAACACTAAACATCAGAGCCAGTATGTATAATTGTATTTAAAAAATTGAGAATTTTTGATAATCCAGGTAGCTTAGTTTTACACATTTATTGATATGGCAAACATTTTTTGGGCACTTGTTGTCTATTAGAGTTTTGACTAGGCACTGAGGATTCAAGAACAATAAGTCATTGTCCCTTGCTCTCTGGAAGGAAACAGTCCTCCTGAAGAAACAGACATGAAAATAATATGCAACAGAGGGTGTGAGGCAGTGAATATAAAAATAGAAGTATACACTAGGCCGAGTGGTGGAATAAGCCAAGACTATTCTGTTCTACTTGGGAGGATTAGAAAAAGATTCATAACGGGGGAGAAAATGTATTGATGAAGGTAGACTTCCATCATAAAACAGATCCAGTACCAACTTAATATTGAAATACAATGGCTCCAATATAAAATGTAACCTGTATTTTGGGCCATGGTCTGAATACCAGTTTATTCTTTTAGCAAATACTTATTGAGAGCCTATCATTTATTAAGAACTGGTCTGGAGCCCAGCCCAGTGGTGCAGTGGTTAAGTTTGCACATCCGCTTTGGCGGCCCAGGGCTCACTGGTTCGGATCCTGGGTGTGGACCTACATACCACTTGTCAAGCCATGCTGTGGCAGGCGTCCCACTTATAAAGTAGAGGAAGATGGGCACAGATGTTAGCTCAGGGCCAGTCTTCCTCAGCAAAAAGAGGAGGATTGGCAGCAGATGTTACCGCAGGGCTAATCTTCCTCACACACAAAAAAAAAAACACAAGAACTCATATGTATGCTGGGGACGTGAAGGTGGGGGCAGGGGTGGGTCGGACCTGATTCCTGACTCATGGCGTTTACGGCCTACTAAGAGAGGCAGGCAGTAAACCAGTAAACACATATGTAAATGTAGAATTAGAAAGCATGAAGGGAAAGAACAGGGTCCTATTAACAATATTCATAGAATCTAGTTTGGAGTAGGGGGATTTCGTGGAAGGCTTCTCTATGGAAATGACATTTAGGTCAAGTCTTCCAAGAGTTGGGTGAAGAATGAGGACAAGGGTGTTTCAGGCAAAGAAAGCAGCATGGAGCAGAGCCCTGAGGGGTGAAACACTTGGTGGGTCAGTGAACTCAGAGCAGGCCGGAGTTTAGTCTGTGCGTGAGGGGCAGGTGGGGCAACACACGTTTGCGGAGATGGGCAGGGCCTGCTCGTGTAGGCCCTATGATTTCCAATAAGGAATTTCTATTCTGTTCTCAGCCCAGGGGAAGGCTATTAAAGGCTTTTGGGCAGGAGAAGAGCATCAGACAATTTCTGTTTTGAAGAGATTACTCTGGCTTCAAGGACTTTGGCGAAAGCCAAAAATGGAAATGAGGAGACAGATTAGGAAGTTGGTCCATTGGCGGCAACAGGAAGTGAAAGTAGCTTGGACGAGGGTGACAACAGTGGAAATGCAGAGTAGGGGCAATCTTTGAGTAATGTTTGAGTACAAAAGACGCTGTATTCACTGGAAGCGGGTAGTCTGGACCGGCCCAGTGAGTGACTTCATCTTCCCCCGACGGCAGGAGCAGCCTAGGGAGAGCTGCAGCACTCAGATGCTGGAGTCAGGCTCTTTGTTCCAGTTCCAGTACTGAACCTTGCTGTCTGATCTTGGGCAAGTCACCTAACCACTCTGTGCCTTCATCCTCTTCAGTGTAAAATGAGGACGATAATGACACCACGTAGGAGTTTGTGGGGATTAAATGAGTAAAGCTAGTTAAGGCCTCACTAAGTAAGGTGGCACAAAGTAAGCGCTGTGTAAATGTTTGCTGTCACTGTTTTACTCTGAGAAAGATGTGTGGCTAGGAACTTTGTCCAGATATCGCTAAGAGGTTTTTTCTTGGCTCACAGGTGGCAATGGGGAACATCAGATCCTGAAATGAACAGACAAATAGAATTTTAGTTTTCTGTCATACTGCTTAATCCTTTCTGATAATACACGTAATTTGTTTATACACAAGTTTACCTATACAGAGAATTTCCTTTTTTGGAAACTGCATCAAATGTGGATCTTTTTTCCCTTAAAAACGTGTATTAGGGGATCTTAATCCTGACCAAAGATTTGTCATCGCTGATAACAGTTTGGGCTAAAACATGCTAGATATATTAAACACCAATTATCACAACAAATCCTTATTCATTATCTTAATATGTAAAAAGATTTTGAAGGATTATTTAGATCATGTCAAGGTTCTTAAAAATTTTTAATTAAAAGCAGGTTAAGGGAGTTGATCCAATGCTTTCTTTTTTATCTGTAAGAAATGAGTCAAAGTACATATTTGAAAACCTCACTAAGGACTAAGTCAAGGCCTCAGGTGGCACGTAGCCTGTGAGAGGCTGGGTAAGAGAGTCTCCTATTCATCTTCTTTTGTTTACTCTTTACTTCCTATGCGTTTATCAAGGGTAGCCTAGACGGGGAACAGAAATCTCAGTGATGCAGACCAAGGTCTGGATGGAAGCTGGGAGAGGCAGCCACACGTCCTCTTGGCAGCTGGTGTTAGGAGATGGGTGAGAGCTGATGCTGTAAATAAGACTGATCCTATCTTCTCTTCAAATGCCTAAGACCTGATGATGTAAATCTTTGGATAAGTAATATGGGGACAAAGTGAGGCATGGGCAGCCTTTAGGCAGATTAAAAATTGTGTACTCGCACCTAGTTTGCAAAATCAGCAGGGTGGTTCATGTCTATGTGCATGTAGAAAATGCCCACAAAATAGTCTGCACTCATTAGGATCACCTCAAAGCTGGGGACTCCAACACAAACGGAGCCAAATGCTAATCTTTCAATCACCATAGTGTTTGCTTTTCTTTGGAGCATACTAGAGGGTAATTCCTCTGTCAAACACCCACACATCTCAATTATTGTTTCAGGAGTATCCATCCTACACAGCCTTTGGCCAAAACCAGTATGCACAGTATTACTCAGCATCAACGTATGGAGCATATATGACGTCAAATAACACAGCCGAGGGCACATCATCCTCAACGTCGACCTATCAGTTGCAGGAATCTCTCCCAGGGCTGACTAGCCAACCAGGTACAGATCTTCATCCAGGTGAAATACTTTTACATGTTTTCTTGTGGCTAATAATACGGAGAAAATGGACGTTTGAAAAACTAGGCTGGATGCTCTCAGAGAATTATGCTAACGTTTAATCTGTGTTAACTTCACTATGTAAAATGAGGCTCTTCTGGCATTTCAGAAAACTTCTCCTAGATGTGGGACAGTTTGGAGATTTTAATCTCAAAATGGCAATGTACGTTATGACTATGTATATCAAAAGATCAACTGGACCTTTTGCCAAACTAATTCTTTATTTTGTGAAGATCTTGACAACATAAAAAAGTTGTCATAGTATCTTCTTTGGGTACAAGTGACAATATTCCCTTTATAGTTGAGCGTCTTTACAGCTCATTCACCTTTGTAAGTCTTCAGTAGCTCCAGCCAGTGAACGTTTCCTACATTCCTAGAATGTGTAGGACCATTGGTAGAGAGTTTAATATCTTTGTCTGATCAGCACATATTTAAAATCTATTGTATTCTTCATTGTCTGAAGCTTATCTGGATTCTTATTGGAATTGTATTTGCTAGCACATGTTTAACACAACTCAAATATTTAAAGTTAAAAGCAAGTTTAATAGAGATTCATTTTAATCCCAATAAAACTTCCAGCAGGACTTTTTGGAGAAATTATCAAGATGATTCTAAAATTAGAAGAAAAGGCAAAGGAACTAGAATAGCCTAAATAATTTTGAAAAATAAGAACAAAGTTTGAGGACTCACTTTGCCTGATTTCAAGACTTATTTTAGTGTACACTATAATCACGAATGTGTGGTATTGGCAAAAGGATGGATACATAAAGCAATGATGCAGAATAGAGAGTCCAGAAACAAACCCATAAGCATATATTGGAAAATGGATTTTTGACAAAGGTACAAGGGCAATTGGAGAATAAATAGTTTTTTTTCAAGAAGTGGTGCTGGAACAATTGGATATCCGTATGCAAAAAAAAAATGCAGAATCTTGACTCATAACTCCTACCATATACAATACATGTAAAAACTAAAACTAAAACTCCTGGAAGAACATGGAGGAAATCTTTGTGGCCTTGGGTGTTACATAGAGATATTATAGATAAGATACTAAAAGCACAATCCCTAAAAGAAAAGAAAAGATAACTTAGACTTCATAAAATTTAAAACTTCTGCTCTTTAAAAGACTCTGTTATAAGAATAAGAAGACGAGCCACAGGTTGGGAGAAAATACTTGCAGAGCACATAGCCGATGAAGGACTTGCATCCAGAGTATAGGAAGAACAATCAAACTCAATAAGAAAAATGAAGTTAAGAATTTTTCTAAATACCCTTAGTATGGTCAAGCATGTTTTCCTGATTTCATTTATTTGCAAGATCCAGACTCGTCTCTGCTTCTTTTTCGTCCAATTTTGGAAGGGCAGGAAGATAGGGAAACATGGTGACAACGCTGTGACTTCTTTCTAACTGGGCCGGTGGCTCCAAGAGGATTTACGGCTCTTAAACAGTTATTTATCGAATGCCCATTAGGGGCCAGGCACTGCTGATGTTTCAGGAGTGAATGAATACCTGCACACCTTTAGCTTCCATTTCACAAGCAAGAACAAAGATCAAGCAAATATTATAATGGTATGAGTGTTGAGACAGGGAAAATCCTAGATAATGCGGGGCATATTAACAAGAAAACTCGTTTGAACTTAAAGAAGGGATAATGAAGCTGATACTTTAAGCAACAGCTAAGACACACTCATATCTTGAATTGGTGAAATGGTAACATCCTTTCTTTTTGGTTCCCTGTTCAGAATATTGTTTCTAATCTACCTATGGACCCAAGGAAAAAGAGTCAGGTAGACGAGACCTCATCTTTGAGGCCCCTACATGTCAGTTTCTTTCCCCTTTTCTTCCTTTTAGATCGCCCTCCTGTGAGCACACAGACCCTTTCAATTTCTGGTCCTTGTCCCCTTAAGGCTGCTGTTCAGGCTTTCGCACTAGCCTCAGCCTCTCTGAGCAGCTGTGCCCCGTGCAGGGACAGGACAAAGGGAAGGCAAGGAAGCATGGGGGGCAAAATTTGAGGAGGCATTCACTCTCAGAACCCGACATTTTGCGCCCTGGGTACCTCCCTTGCCTTAAATCTCCTTCCATCCTAAACCCTATGTCCCAAATCTGTGCTGATCCTCTTTGAGTCAATTCTTGTATTTCTTTAAGAAGTTTATCTTAATTTAAAGAGTGAGTGATTTCAGAATCCGCTTAGCGGCAGGGGAGACACTTGAGGTGAGGAGATATTTGACATACTCCCCTCACACTGTGGACGGTCTTTCTCCATGGTAAAAAAAGGTAGGATGACAGTGTTCAAAGACAAAACCACAGACTATGTGATGGTCAAGATGTCAGAGGCAGAACGACAGACAGGAGCATCTCTACTCTAGTTACTAAAACAGAGCTGCCATGAATGAAAACCATTTGGTTTTCAAATATGGTAGATTCTGGGTAAAACTTTGAGTAAAAAGTTGATTTTGCTCTAATTTCAATATGATCACAAGAGTTTCTCTGTAGGAAAGACAAAATGGATACTTTCCATTCGGTTGAGGAATAATCAATATTCTGAATAGCTGTTTTATTTATATTAAAAATAGTAAATGCGGGCATGTGGATATTCTGAGTGTGTGACTTTGAATGTCACACATCCATATGTAACATTCTCATATTCATTATCAGAATGCTGTAATTTCTTCAGCCTTCCATTGGTTGCTAATACCAACAGTTTGACACAATTTTCAAATCTTATCAACTTTCTTTTGAGCTTAGAGAAGAAATTATTTCTACTTGTGACTGTATTCTTCTGTCTACCAAAATCATAATAATACACATGTCTGGATTTTTAAGGAATTTTGTGACCTCAGACCCTCCGTCAAGGTGGTTTTAAGTTTGCTTTTGCCTCTTTAGAGTTGGCATGCATCCAAAAAGTAAACAAGTTTATAACTGTGGGAGTTTTCTTTATTATGGATGAAATCTGAGATATTTAGTTCAAGGGTATGAAAAGTATTTCCCATTGAACGGCTCTGCATTTTGGACTTAAAGCAGAGACCTAACAATTAAATCCACAGTTTTTCATAAATCATTCACTGTTGACTTCTCCCATTTTTAAAATGGAAACATACTTTATGGTCTATAAGAGACAGCTGGTTGTTCTGATTTAGAGATAAGCCTAATGAAAGTAAGTTGGATCTAAATATCTAAAACTTAGAAGGTACAGTTATTCATTACTGTACTGGTCAAAGGATGATTGTTCAGTCACCTATAGTGTTGGCCCAAGAAAAAGCCTAGGACAATTGGCAATGACTGATGTGATTTGGAAATTGCAAAGAGCATTCAGTTATTTACTTTACCTTGTTAGGTAGTTTGACAGTGTATTTAAAGAAACATTATCATGCTGATTAAGAATAGATATTTCAGTTTGTTATCTTTATAAAGATCTCCCTTTGCCTTTAACATAAAGATTATCTTAGGTATATTATATTTTTGATTTGCATTCCCAAAGCTTGACAACTAATTAGCACGTTAAGATTAGAGATGCTTTTGTAGCTCCTCCTTTTTAAATATTTTAAACATCTTTAGAATTAAATGTACGTAATTAGTAGTTTGTAGCAATATTATCCTTTACTCTGAGACCTTGGCAATCATTACAATACATGAGCTATTAAACTTTACACTTTACACGTGCTTCAGAAATGTAAAGGATATATATAGTAACATCACTTCACTCTTTGAAAAGAAGCCAGTTTCTTGGGGAGAACTCAGTAGACTTTCCATAGATTCATGGCATTGCACATAAGGACAGGAAGGAAAGCAAAGTGCTAATTCATTTAATTGAAGCTAACCAGAGGATATAGATAGAAAGGACTGAGCACATTTAGCTTCCCTGCCAATTTGCATTTTCCCTACCTGCAGCATTAATGGACCCTAGGGCAATTACCTGAGTGGAATTTGGCAGAGGCACTGGAATTAACAGCTTTCTCCTTTAAAAAAAATAAGGATGTCAACAAATGTTTAATGACCAAGTTGAGCTCAAGTTCCTGGTTTTACCCTTTATCAGAAGAAAGGATAGCACCTTCGGAAGGTGTGGAGGTCTGTCCAGGTCCACCTGGGTGGTTGGTGTAGTTGCCCAGATAGAGCACGTGCCCTTGTCAGGACCTGCACTTTCACTGTAAAGTTCTTGCCATAAATTCCTTGGCCCTGACTCTCACAGAAATCATATAAAGTCTCTATAACTCTTTTGATCAGTAGAAGCAGATATAGGTTTGACCTTTTTGTAACCTGGAGAGTCTGTTGCTGTTAAGGGAGGAAGTATACCTGGTGGTTAAGGTGAGAGTTCTGGAATCATTCCAGCTGTTTCATCTTCCTAAGTTAATTAAGTCCCGCATATCTCCAGTTTTCCCATTATTAACAGAGGGTAATGAAGGACCAAATTCACTGGGTTGAAATGAGGTTTAAGTCAGATAGATATATATGTAAAGAATGTTTCACAATAAAGAGCTCTAACAATTCAATAAGAAGAAGGTAACCAATATTTAAAATGGGCAAAAGATTTAAGCAGTTACTTAATAAAAAGAAGATACCAAATGGGCAAGAAATATATGAAAAATGTTCTACATCATTGCTCATCAAGAAAATGCTAGTTAAAACTACAGTGAGATGCCACCATACCCCCACAATAGCTAACATAAAAAAGCTGGCAATACCAAGCATTGGCAAGGATGTGGAGCAACCAGCTCATTGCTAGTAGGAGAATTAATACAACTACTTTGGAAAAAGGTGGTCAGTGTCTACTAAAGATGAACATATGCCTTTCCTCTGACTGCACAGCCCCACTGCTAGGTATATATAACCTAGAAGAATGGAGCTCAGGTCCACAGAGACACGAACAAGACTGTTTATAACAGCTTTATTCATAATTGCCTAAAGCTATGTATAACCCAAATGTTCATCAACAGATTGGATAAATAAAGCATAGTGTACATTTATAATGAACTTCTAGCCACATTAAGGAAAAAGAGACAACTGCTCCAGGCTACAATATGGAGGAATCTCACAGACATAATGAGCAGTGAATAAAGCCAAGCACATATTTTGATGAACTTTTTTGAAAAGAAGACAGTGCATGACATATACGAAGGGTTTAATAAATGTGGAGCTACTCTTCATAGTTTCCCAAAAGGCTGTGCCTTTACCACCAGCAGACTTCTGTCCATATTTTGTCCAAATTCTTAGAGCCCTTTTAAAATTTTTCAGTAACTTGGAAGGAATCAAGTCCTGCTTTTATTGAAACCCAGACACTTACTATGACCCATCTTTTCCCTTTCTCTTCTGCTCTTTTCACTCCCTTGCCGTGAATGCTGCTGGCTCCCAGTTCGTTTGAATAGCTCAGTTGTTCCTGCCAAACTCCTTCTTTATGGATCCAGTCAACAGTCAACCGCCCGTAACTGATCACAATGACTTTGGGATTTTGCAAGTTTTTGTCTTTTCAGCTCTTGTGCTGTTACAAGAACAAAGATGCCTCTTATGATAATTGACACCTGAAAATTGATCTGTAATGAATAGAAACACAGGTTTTACGGAATGTCATCCAAAAAATTTCATAAGCTTAATTAATGAGGGTTAATTTGAAGCAGCATTTTATTTGAAGGAGAACATTTGATTTGCAGGATGTTGTAACTTTAGGAAAATTCTATTAACATAACTAAAAATAGAAAAAATTTTGTGTGATTTTTTTTTAAGTTGGTGTTTGTTTAAATACCTAAAGTCTCATTAAATGCCTATACAAGTCAGCTGAAACATGATTTACTCTAAGATAGGGCATATTCAACCTTGTAACTAAAGACCTTTCATTATGCTGTCTGCTCTGACGCAGTCAATAGCAGAGACCCATGCAATGAACTGGGCTAGAGATGTTTTAAGAGCAAATAATATTTGGAGCACAGATATATTTTTTTTGATGCTGTCTTGACATGTACTATGTGTCCTAAAGAAAATTTTATAACAATTAGAAATGATTAGAAGTCAGCTATGTAAAAATTACCGTTTATTTAGAACATCTCAGAAAAATATTGCCTCAGTGTTGTCTAGTTTGTTCATATTTGTTTATTTAGATTAATAACTGCTTGGCTGTCCTCATAATTATTTTTACTTTAATTTTATGATAAAGCATGGTAGCCATAACAGCTGTATGTTTAAAAATTGCATAACACATTTAATGTAGTTTGCTATGGGATTCTCCTAGAAATTTTGACTTTATACATATGATTTACATCAAATTAAATATAAATTCAATTTATCTCAATAATTCAAAAGGGTAGTTGCTATTCCCCATGGTTTAATATACAGTGAAACAGGTTCAGAGAGGGTGGGTGAAAGGCTTGAGGTTGTATGGTCAGTCTGACTCTTGGCCCCGGGAGGTTTTCTGCATCTCACTGTTGCCTTGGTTTATCTTAACACCCCTTCCCACAGATTTGCCACTGCTCAGAACTCCCTACCTCCTGAGATGCTCCGTCACTAGCTGCAGACATGTCAGACTTTCAGGCATCTGTGGACATGCGGAAGTCAGTTAGATCCAAAGTCTGAACCTGAGGATGTGGCGTAGGTGGAGGTGCAGACTCATGTATGGACTGTCGCGTAGAGGGTGATTAGCGTCTGAGAGCGTTAGAGCGCCCAGAGTAGAGTGAGGAGGACAAGGGTCAAAAGATGGGACTCTTAAATACCAGCATGGAGGGAATGGAAAGAGGAAAAGGAGTCCGTGTCTCCTAGACGGAGGAGGACGGACAAGAGAGAGTCTAGATCTAGGAGACTGTGGGGTAATAATGCTGAGAAGTACTGCTTCTGAGGATCAAACACCACGCAGAGATCCAGGAAGCTAAGGACCGAGTCTGTTTGTTGCATTTGTCAGTTAGGTGGTTACTGGGGACTGAGTAAGAGTGGTTTTATTAGTGTTTTGGTGAACTGAAGCTAGATTCTGACAAATCAGGTGTCAGAAAGTGGAGACAAATGTGCCGTCCGGTTCTGTAGCTGCTGGCCACATGTGGCCGTTAAGTACTTGTGATGTGGCCCGTGCAGATTGAGGTCTACTGTCAGTGATAATATATGCGGGATTTCAGAGACAATGTGCAAAAGAGGTTATGTAAAACATGTCATTGATAATTTTTTACATTGATTATGTGCTGAAATGATAATATTTAGGATATATTGGGTCAATTAATATATATGAATAAAATTAATTTTACGTGTTTCTTTTTACGTTTTTAAATGCAGCTTCTAGAAAATGTTAAATTATATATGCGGTCACATTTGCGGCCCAGATTGTATTTCTATTGGACAGCATTGGTGTGGACTATTCTCTTAAGAAGTTTCATTTAAAAAGAGAAGATAGCAAGCAGATAGCTTGTAGATAGAAATGCAAGGCCAAACGGAAGGACTTATAAACCTGTCTTTGAGCCCCAGCAAAGGGAGAGGTTGAAGGAAAGACCAGAGAGAGTTGAACTAGAGGAGTGTGACTCCCTAAGATGTGAGGCTGGGGAAAAGCGTGGGAGCGCTGGGCTTTTCCCAGGGAAGACATCACATCCTCTGAACTCTGACGTGAGAGGGCGAAAACAGACCAAAATTTGGGTAATACGTAGATGGAGGTAGAGTCGGGAAGTTGAAGGCCGACGGAATATGAAAGGTTTATAGATCACATAGGTTGAAACTGGGAGGGATTTGTGTGACCTACAAAATTTTTGACTGAATTAGGATTTTGTGTATTTGGGATTGTAAATCTTTGTTGTCCTAAGGAGCTTTCTGCTGTGTGAGGATGTGTTAAGATAGTTAACGATAAAGACTCATAGCTGATCTGCAAACAAAGTGCTGCTCTTGACACAAGGTATGTTATTTCCAGGAGGGTTTGATACCGTGCAGAGCCCCTCCACACCCATCAAAGATCTCGACGAGAGAACCTGTAGGAGTTCTGGGTCAAAGTCCCGAGGAAGAGGCCGGAAAAACAACCCCTCCCCGCCCCCCGACAGTGACCTGGAGGTGCGCTGACTCACCCTTAGAGATGGAATAGGATGTGTGATTTTGTTGAATGATATACTCTATACCTTACAGTTCCGTAAAGTTTCAAGCTTAAAAATAAAAGAAGTGTCATGAATTGAGTGGACCTGCCTTTGGTAGGTGTTTCACAGCTCTGAGATGGGAGGTTTCATCCATTGTAATGGCAAAATTAAAACCAATGACCACTTAAAGATGAGATTGCTTTACAAATTCTAGGCCTGAGATAGCTGCATCTTTTGATCCAAATTAGTACAAACAGTAATTTTAAAAATAAAGCCATTGCTCATGGGATAATTTTCTGAGAAACACTCTATTTGGTAGAACTAAGGTAATGAAAGATGTTTATATGGGTCAATAAATTTAAAAAGGTAAAATTAATCTGTGTGGGAAACAAAAGTTGTCTTCTGAAGATAGGAAAAATTCCAATCACTTGATAGCTATGTTAAAATTTTTATATCTGTAAAAACGTCCATGTATCATTTTTCCAGTTGAGGGCTCTATTTTGATATATCCATGCTAAGCAGATTGATTGTTATTATAAAACAGCAGGAGAAACCATTCTTAACCATACTATATTACTTCTTACACAACTGCATACGTCAATTAAGCAAAAAATTAAATTTCCTGATTTGGTCATCGTGCCTCTTCATGAGAGATCATTTCCTTTACCTGAACAATTGCAGCAGATTCAAATGCCTTCACGACCCCAGCAGGTGGTATAAATGAGGGCACTGGGCTGGGAGCCAGCAGACTGGGGAGCTGGGAGCACTGGCCCATCGAAAGGGGCCTGCCCGTCACTGCGTGTGGAATGTCAGCCAGCAGGGCCACAACCTCCAGGTTCTCTGCTGCGGTCAGAACCCTGAAGGTTGTGTGAAATCTCCTAATCCTGAAATGTTGATTGATAATTTGAAATCTTTCAAAACGCTATGCAGACCAGACACCCCATCTGATGGCCTAATCTGACCCAAGGGTCCAAGGGTCCATGCTTTAAAATTTCTATTTAGATATTACTCATTGATTCTTTTAGATATTTTTAAATTAAATTTTAATTTTTTGCATGAATTGCAAAGTTTCGTGAATCCAGGAAACATAGAACTTGAAAATAGAGTTCCAAGCACACTTCCAACATAAAGTCCAAGTGTGTCTTTTTGGATATTAACTGCAAGTAAACATTCCAGTGAATTCGTGCAGATTAAGACATCTGATTTTTAAGCTTATTGTTACTTGTATCACTCTTGTTCCTCAGCTTTTACAGGTGTTAGATCTGGCAAATTTGGAAAAAATTAATGGAGTAGCATAGTTTTTTTTATAAAATGGTATCAAGATTATATCCAACAACAAAGTGAGAAGTTTTCTGCTTGTAGAGAGGGTTCTGTGTCCTTCGAGCTCAGTAACGCTTTGTTTTGTATCTTTTTCTTCAGCGCGTGTTTGTCTGGGACTTAGATGAAACCATCATTGTTTTTCACTCACTGCTCACAGGGTCCTATGCCCAGAAATATGGCAAGGTAAGGACCCAAGAAATTTTATCCCAAGACACCTGGTGAGAATTTTATTTTGTTCAAAAATCAAGAGCTGTTTAAAAACATATGTGAGTGTTTTTATCACAATCTGTCAAAACTGCTCTTAATTCCTTATTTCCAGTGGCACATTGCTCTTTAATGTGAACTGGCAAATTTTACGAAACTAATTAGACATTGGATTTTAGTTTCTTCATAATGACTGTGAGTTTTGTACATCAAAACCAACCTTATACTCTGACATACTTATTTTAGAAAATTTTTTCTGTAAATTGAAATGGACGTTAAACATAAAATCATGTATTATCCTCTAAAAGGGGAACTGTAAGAAATTGTTTGAATCAATTTGTTGCACCAAATGTTGCTGTCAAATGCCATTTGAAATAAGGAAGTAATCTTTAGTCTGAGAGATCCTTTGGAGTTGTGAATAAAAGTATTTTTGGTAACTTTGAGGAAGCATGTGAACAGCGACTGGAGATAACACCTCCCCACAGACAAATCCACAAACAGAAGTCTCAGTACTTCTCTTCCTTTCTCTCTTGCTGGTGTTGTTTTCCTGGTTAGCCAGCTGCTTGCAGCAGTGCTGTTACAGCTGTTCGAGTGCTGTTTCAGACTGGTGTCACTGCCACAGGCTTTTCAGCTGGAGACACTGTTACTGAGGCCATTACTGTTTGCGTCCATAACTCTACAGGACTCATAATCTAGCCAGTCAATTCAGAACCTGTTGGCCTGACTTTAGTTACTGTATCTAACTTTGGTTCCTTTACATATCACGCTTACAGAAGTGTCTCCCTCTGTCTTGATAGTGTCACATTATTTAATAGGGTCTTATGTCAGTTCAACATGCAGTTTTTAGCAACTTTGTTAAGCTTTGTCTTCTAGACTACTAAGGATTAATCGCACTCAAGTCCTTCCTCCTAAATTGCAGCCTTGGTGAATCTGCATTGCATTTGGTTATTAGTATAGGTAATGAATATTGCTAAACAAATGTGAAAGGGAACAGTTTTTTAATGACCTTTTAGGAGGAGGATAGCCCCTTTATCACATCATCATCACCTAAAACAGTGGTCTGCAAGGCAGGATGTATATATAAGTGGCAGATATACACGAGATGCTTCACTGAAATAAGGAAAGAAAATATTCGTACATGCACACACTTGTATCTTACAATTTCTATTGTCTGTTTCATAGTGCACGTACTTTATAAATACATGCATATGATTATAATTTAAAGAATATGTACATAATTTATAAGTAAATTACCTACACATATATTTGGAATGTACACCCAAAATTCTATTGCTGATAGAGTATACAGTCTAAAAAGTTTCCAGGCAATAATCTAAAGCATTTCTGCTGGAATAATTTTGGCTTGTGAGGAATGCACAGTAAATCCTGTTGAACTGATTGCAATATTTTTGTGCAGCTAAGTTTCATATTAGGTAAATGTTTAAAATAAACAATCTAACTTGAGTACATGAATCCAAATAAATTTCTCTTCAAAATAGTCACCATTAGAGGCTATACGTAACTATCGGTGTTGCTTCCATTGCGCCAAATCAGTGGGAGTACTCATCTTTTAGAATTACCTTTAGATTTTTAAAATATTTCCTGACTTCAAACCTTCATCCTCTTGTGGTAATTTTGATCTTTAGAAATGGTAAGATCATTTGAACCCAAGGTTATGAATAAGGAACATGGTAAAAATGTCATTATATATATTTATATATATATATATATTTTTTTTTTCTTTTCTTTTTTTTGTCAAAAGTGCCATAGGGTTGCTCCCATCCCAGAACTGAGAATGGACTTCCACTGGGATTAGAAGGGGTGCCAATAAGGAGGCAAGGAGGGGTGGTGAACCATAAAAAAAAATTGAGTAATGAAGCTGCTTTTCCTGAGTGACTCATGAACTGGCTCTAAGAGTTTATACAAAGTTCTCACACTTCCCTCAGCAGTGGTGCATCGCTGAAATAAACCTGTCCCCTCCCCAATGGCCACCTGGACATGCAGCTCTCATTTCGACAAACAACTTCCATTATTTTAAAGTGTTGTCAAAAAGTTTTGTGCAGACACAAAACAGAGGCATTCTTTATGCTTACACAAGCTTAAAACAGCAGAGCTTACCGAAGGGGTGGGGCCAAGTGAGGGGAGGAAGGGAACTAACGTTGATTTAATGCCCAGGATGTGCCAAATATTAGGGGGCACAACAGTTTTAAGAGGCGGGTTGTTCTCCCCAGTCTGTAGACGAGGAAGCATACTGGGAGAGGGAATAAAACGTGGCAGCACAGCCCGTCAGTGGCGGCCCACTGCCCGTGTCAATTTGACCCCAAAGCCCGTGTCATGTCTGCTATAGCACTTGCACGGCATAGGCAATTAATCTACATGAATTCAACATATAAGTGACATTTCCTAAAAAGCTTAAGGACAGTTAGTAAGGTACTGTGTGGGCAGTTGTGTGAGTTCTCTTTTAAGTTGGAATTATTCTAATTGTCTTCTCTCAGACGACTGGGATGTTTTCGTTTCACACCAATAGGGGTGGGAGGGAAGGACAAGAGCCTTTGAGTCAGTCGACCGACCGACCCAACTTTGAAAAGCCAGTGCTGACACTTACAGCTTCCTGACCTCGGGCAAGTTACTGAATCCCTCAGTCTCAATTTCTGTAAAATGGGAATACTACTATCCATAGTGAATGAGAGTTAAGGAAATAACACATTTAAAGGGGTTAGAGAACTCTTGGTGTGAGTTAACACTCAAAAAAATTACAGCTGTTATTAGTCACTTTCATAAATGTTATCCCATATAATTCTCATAATTACTCTGCTGTAACTTCTTGCAACCCAGGTTCTGTGCATGAGGAAGCCAGGGTTATGAGGGTTTAGGTAACCTGACCGAGGTCACAAAAGGATCAGTGCTGGTACATACATTGGAAGCCAGGTTAGTCTCATAACAAGTCCTTTTTGTTTATACCAGTCTGTGCTACTGGAAGGAGGTCTATCGGAATTGACTGTGTTGAATAAGGTTTTACTGAGGGCTTACTCACTTTTACTCAAATTTCTTAATTTAAGAAAATTAAAGTGGACAGGTTTTTAGTTCATCTTTTTTCTCATCAAATTGAAAATACCATCATTGAATTCCATGAAAAGCAACTTAGATTACCTTATTTATTGAATTGTTATTTACACTTTTCTAAAAGTAATTTGATCATTAACATTTTTCTTAATGTCAGTAAGGAGATTGGCATTGCCTTTTAGCGAGTAAGATGTTAATATCTTGGCCTGTTAAGAAGCAGCTCAGTAGGGAATGCTGTATGAGGCCCACCTTGTGAAGCTGAGGATCCCATGCAGCTCAGGGGTCGTTCAGAGAGCCCAGAGAGGGCATTGGGTAGCTTCAACTCACCACAAACTGTAAATGCAAGTGGTGAACTAGAGCTCTGCAGACAGACTGTGTTCCTCTGACAAATCTTTACTTAACACAGGCGGACGTGCTTCCTGCTCTCAAGGAGCTTACAAGCAAACAGTCATTTCAGATAGTGATAACTACTGGGAAGACAGTCAAACTAGGGCATATGGAGAGCGACGGGGGGTGTGACTGTGGAGTGATGTTGACACTGAGACCTGAATTACAAGAAGGCTGGCTGTGTGGATTAGGGGAGGGGGAGGGAAGGAACGAGCTTCCAGGCAGAGGACACAGAGAAGCCCTGAGGCAGGAACAGTCTTCCAGTGTTCCAGGAATATAAAGAAGTCTAGTGTGGCTGGAAGGTTGTAAAAGAGGGAGAGAATAATACAGGGTGAGAACAGAGAAGTAGGTGGGGGGCTGGATTGGGGAGGGTATCTAAGGCAAGGCAGCTAGAGTTTATTCTAGGTGCAGTGGAAGCTGTTGGAGGGCTTTAGGCTGCGTTGGGACGTGATGGTTTATAATTGGCTGCTATGTGGAGAATGGGTTCTGGTGGAACAAGAGAGCTCACAGTAGACCATTTAGGAGGCTGCTGTGCAGGAAGTAAGAAGTGGTGGTGGCTTAGACTGGAACAGTCCTTCTAGAACTTTAGCGTGAGTCTCAATACCCTTTGGGGCCTCTTAAACACAGATGGCTGGGTCCCACCCCTGAGTTTCTGATTCTACAAGTCTGGGGCTGGGCTGGGGATTTTGCCTTTGGAATAAATTCCCAGATAAACCTTATGGACCATGCTTTGAGAACCACCAGATTCAAGCTTTTCTCAAATTTTTTTTCTTGGGAAAACTAGTTCTGGGACATGTTAATTGATAGCCTTCTTGGAAAGGCCCACGATTGAATAAAATTGGGTAATACTGGCATTTTATGGCCATTCAGCACATATTATCATATTAAAGTTCGCAAGAGATTTTATAGTTAAGGATCCTCTGTCACCGTGTTTCATTCCTCAGTGCCCAAGTGTCTTCAGTAATGACCTTGAGGACTGACTGAAATGAGGTCATTCTGGTGATTAGTTGACGATTCAGAAGGACTTTGCACTGCTAATAGGAAAAATGGCCAGAGCCAATATTTCTAGGGGGAAAAAAAAAAACCTTTATATTACTTAAAGGTTGTCTAAGCTTGAAATTGTTAATGTCTTCGGTCCTTTTCGTTTCTTGATCAGTGTTGTTTCCACAACGTGCGTTTTTAGAGCATAATATTTTTTTATAACATAGTGATTTTTCAATTCTTTTAGCCAGCGGATCCTTTCTGCGCATAGTGTCACACTGAACATCTTTATATAAAGCATATGAGGGCAGAGCTGCTCTGGGCAGAGCGTAAACATTGGGGGACTGGAGGTATCCCATGGCCCTCAGGTAGACACTCACCTCCCCCGCTGCTCTCAGTCACCCCAAAGGGCTTCCTGAGTCCTGGGGGTTGCTCAGAACGCAGTCTGCAGGCGGTAATCCAGCTGAAGGAGCACTGAGCTACAATTTAGAGGGAGGTCATGGGCCTGACTGTGCCTCTGAGCCTGTTTCCTCGTCTGAAAGTGGTTATAATCCATTTCCTTCCAGAGTTACTGGATGGATTAAATGAGATCATGCAAATATAGAAAAGTAGCACCTGGCTCTGAAAACGATCATCCACGTCCCAGGCCAGACAGACTTCGGTAAAAATACACGTTATTTCCCCTCAATGAGAAAGGACTAAAGGCTTTCAGGCACACAGAAGGTCAGTGTCTGCAGGAAGTCGTACCTCAGTGGCCTGAAATATAGTGAGCTGGGAGCTGGAAATATAAATGTCAGAGATGTAAATCAGGTCCTGACAGGACCACACGTGCCTACCTACCTACCTGCCTACCTACTTGTCTCTCTTTCTCCCCACCCCCCAGAAAGTAATAATAATACTGAGTACCATTTTGGAGCTCCGGGTGTGTGCCTGGCGATTTGCTGAGTGTCCTGTTCAATGCATTATCGCCTTTGCTTTCACCACGGCCCTATGTGATTGCCACCTTGTCGCATAGCTTGGAAGTGGCATAGCCAACCAGAACCCACATCCCTTGACATGCTGTTACTCTCTACACTTATTTGGTCTCATCTTTTTTCCCCATCACCTATAAAAATAAAATACATGGAACATAATAATTTAGGAATGCCATTGTACTCATAAATTGCCCTGTATAATGAACTTTTGTGTTTTAATTTTTAAAAATTGGAAAATCCTACTTCTATTTATAAATAAGTAATATTGTGAATTTTCCAAGGGTCTTCCTAGTATATTATCACTTTTTGACTCTGTTCAGTTGTTAACACAACATGCTCTCTTTCCAGGCAGAACGATTCCTGGATACGTACCGTGATGGCAAATGAGGGATGTCGATATTTGGGTTCTGCTGTGTTTGAGTCGGTATTTGAGCCTGTGAAGCTAATGATGGGCTTTGCAGCTGAGCACCAGTTGGCACGTACAGTTTTCAGCACTGCAAAACTCTAAAATAGGAGTTTGTAAATTTGGCAGGACACAGACCAGGAATCATCCGTCATTTGTTTTAGAGTTTGTGAAGATTATTCCTATTCCCTGATTAATTGTATATATTATTTTACCTGATAGGTTGCAGTAATTCCTCTTTTTTGGAAGGAGGGGTGAAGGAAAGTAGATGGATTGTGCCTTAGGGATTTGCTTTATTTTGGAGCATTAATGTGTCATGTGTTATGAAGCTGTAATTCTCTAAAGTTATTCCACAGTGAAGATGCAAAGGAAATAGTCCAAGGCAGGGAAAAGACTGAAGGGAAAGTGAACAGTTGTCGTGTATGGTGAGACTGAAATTCAAGCTCCCAAAACTACTCTCTCACTGGAGATAACAGCTTATATAAGAGCAGTGCTGGGGACATGCTGTGTTCATCAGGATGAATCAGTTAGTTACTTTCATAGTAAGCAATCAACATACACTTACCTGGAAAGACTTCTGAACAGCACCAGCTAGATCTTAAATTTGAAGACAGTCGTGAAGATAAGTACTGCCTTATGTGCCACTAAGGAAAAGCAACATGAGTTAAGAGAAAGTGATTAGAATTAATCAAGTGTTGGAACCATGGATTGGAGGCCACCCTTATGGCAGCGTTAACACCATGCAGGTTACCTGCCTTCTGGGCACAATGGTAGAGCATTCTGGCTTTGGAGGGAGAACAGACTTGAGTTCAAATTCTTGCTCCACCTTCTGCTATGCATGTGACTTTGGGTGGTGTAGTCTTTGTGAGCCTCAGTTACCTTCTATATAAAATGGGGAGGATAATAAAATTAATAATGTGATTAGGAGGGTTAAATGAGTTAATGCATTCAACTCAGCACATTGCCTACTATAGAGTGAACGTTGCATAAATGTAACCTATTTTCTTTGGTTTTGAGGAAATCTGAATGTTGGGAAACTGAATTTGGGAGAAAGTAGGTGTTTTCTAAAGGAATTTAGATCTATTTGTGACTTGTTTTATCTCATAATGTGAGATGCTCCCTCAATGCTATAGAGAAGTTGAGGGTGACTGGAGACTGGTTGTGGTACATATAAAGGGAATGAACATAGAATGCACAAGTGTGTTTCACAGCTGCTCATGGTGCGTGTGTTTGTGTGCACGTGTGTACATGAATAGTATGTACATAAATACAGTACATAGATATGTAAAGGTAAAGCCAAATCAAAGACAGTGACATTTCTCAAACTCTCTCTTAGGGAGTGTTACCTACTCACTCTGCTCTTGGAACTCTGTCCTACTCTTTTGTTGAGTATGTGTTTATTTTAGAGAAATTGTTTCCTTCTATTGGATTAAATGGCTCTGGGTGATATCATAAATAGCCAAATTTTTACTATCTTTCATTTAACGTTTACCATGTTCTTGCTGGAAGTGTGTTCAACAAGGGGAAAGATCTCGAAGGGGCGTCACATTTATCAGCTTAAAGATAAGTGGTAGTTTCTTAAAAACACACACTTGTAGAGGAGCCTTCTCTAATTCCTCTGGTCTCAGTCCCAGTTTATGATCTCAGCCTGGGGTCGTTCGGTATCACGTCTTGGGGAGGTGGGGGAGGGAAGATTAGATGACTGCTAACTTCCCTTACCTTTCCTTAAATCATCAGCAGCTCTCCTTTTTCTAAATCAGTGTCTCACCTGTCTTTCCTACAGCATTCCTCTGGCGTACCGCTCACCTTTGTCCCTGAGTCCCTAGGCTGCCTCCTGGGGTGTGTTCATTTGCCATCTCTGCCGTCTCCCTCCTCCCTCAGTCCTCTGCTTTCTAGCTTGTCCTCCATGGTCATTCTCACCAACTCGGCTTTTTCCTTTCCATCCCGTTGCCATGCTATACTTTTGTACAGTATAAAAATAATACTATACTATTCTTTATATTTAAAAGTTCTTATGACATATGATGGGCTAGAAGGGCTAAAAATAGTAAAAATTAAGCAAGCCTCATCAATCGAAAATCTCCACCATAGCAGTAATTCAGATAGCAGCTGTAGCTATGGCACACCACCGCTGCTGTCATTCCCCTTGAAGTACACTTATTCCGTTGTTAGTTTAGTAAATTTGGGTGAGCTTTGGTCATTGGATTCTCTTCCCATTGAAATAGCAGAAGCTGGTAGTGATAGGCAAGTTGTGTGACGTCCCCTTCACGGCTTCTGCTTACTTAGTGTCGACTACTCTTCAACTGCAGATATCTTGCTTACACTGAACACTTGGAGTTTGAACAAATCTTTTTAATCTAGAGCAAAAATTAGCTAGTGTTTCCCTATTCCTGGTTCCCCAGGAGGCCGATGACCACGTGACTCAGAGAGCACGGGGCACTTGGTCCCTGCGGTAGGTCCACAGGTGACCTTTGTGGAGGTGAAGGTGAGGCAGTGCACTCTTACTCACAGCCTTAAGCTCCTTCTAGGGAAGCCTAGTTTCCCAGAATTTATACTGAGCTCCCTGTCCACTCAGTGCTCAGACTGACTCAAGTCCTTTGGAAGCAGCCAGAGGCTGGTCTTCTTTACTGTCCCGGATCTTATGAGAGCACTTAGACCAGTGTGGTCCCATTGTTAGCATGCATCTGAATCACCTGGTGGTCTTGTTAACCCACAGGTTCTGCTTCAGTAGATCTGGGGTAGGGTCTGTGAGTCTGCCTTTCTAACAAGCTCCCAGGTGATTCCCATGCTGTTCCTCTGTGAACCACACTTTGAGTAGCAAGATCTTAATCTGCCGATCCTCAATCTTGTTTGTACATTGGACTCAGGAGAACTTTGAAATCATTGATGCATGGGTCCCACCTCAGAGAATCTGATTTCACCAGTGTGGGGTGTGGCCTGGGCAGCAGGGTTTTTAAAAGCTCCCAAGGAGTTTCTCACTTGTGGTCGAGTTTAAGAGCCCCTACCTTAGACATCACCATCCCAGCCCTGGGTATCACTGTAGACCCACTTTTGGGTAAAGCCTCTTTATCCTTATCCCTCTTGTTCTCTCTCAGACTCACCTTGCAAAAACCCACCTGACTCCCCAGCTGTACCTAACAGCCGCGTGTGACCACAGATCTCAAGTGGGTCCTACCCCTCCTGGGTTGACTATTTCATGCCTTCTCTCCCCTGAGACCCCCTCACAATTCTGCACAAAACTTCTCATCCATCACAAAAAAAAAAAGAGGAAGAAAACTGAAAGGATTATTTCCTCTTCACACCGTAACCATATGCTCTGCCTCCCTTTGCATCTCCACTCCTGTCCTGGCTCCAGACCATCTTACTTATCCCAGGAATCTTCTCCTGAAATGACCTCTCTCTCTCCTGGGGCACTCTGATCACACTTGTTCTGTATACACCAGACTCATTCTTGCCTCTGCACGTGTTCCCTACACCAGTGTGCATGCATGGCCAGTCCCCTCAACGATCACCTCCTGAGAAATGCCTTTTGCGCGCTTTCCTTAAATGAGGCGTCACTACCCATCCCCATAGCCTCTGCATCTGCTGACTCTGATTTTTCCACCACTTGAAATACTATGTATATAGTTACTCGGTTTTTTTGTCCATTTATGTATCACATAGCTCATGCAGTAATAATATCAACCCCACCAGGGCCATAACTTTGCTTATTTGATTCTCTGCTCTCTGCCCAGGATTTGAACATGTCCGACACATAGTAGACAGTCAGTGTGTGCTAAATAAATGAATGTTCCTGAAACCATTCTCTAGTTCCCCTTGAGAATTCTTGAGCCCACTGCCTGTCCATCATAGACAACATCTCAATTGTAAAATTTCCCTTCTGATGCATGACTGAATTTCATTTCACCTCTCGTCGCTGACTCAAGGAGCTCATGTGTTCTAACAAAACATGCACTATTTCCACCCTGGTTCCTGGAGCTAGTTTGTCTTCCTTCTCCTGTAACAAACTTGCACATCTTCTGCCTCTGTGTTTACAAGTCTACAAATGGGCTTCGGGTCCCAAAGGACTAACTGTTCCAAGAGCTTGAGTTCTAAAAAACAGAGTCCCCCATTTCTTTAAAAATGCGTAATTGCTGCCCCTCCTGAGATATTTTTACATTGTGTCCCTGGAGGAGGGATCCAGCTGATGGCCCAGTGCAGGGCAGAGGCCCATCGACAGACAGTCTGGCTCCAGTTTATGCCCTGTGCTAACACGGCTAATAGGCGTCAGTATTTTGATATTGAGAAGCGCCGTACTTGATCCTGACTTGGTTATATGCTGGTCACATCTGGCTTAGGATCACACATTGAAGGGCCAAGAGCGATTCATTTTCTTCATCTTCCTCCCTCTCTCTCTCTAACAAAATGTCTTGGGAGTAGTTTCAGCATTTTAATAGAGCAGCACGCAGACTAAATTGGCAGTTCAGCTTGCCCCGCTTTAAACTCTTCTGTACACACTTTGAACCGACTGGAAATACCGCTGTATGTGTATAATATGTGTCAGAGCTTCCACAAAACCCTATGGGTGCCTTTATTTTCCCACTTGTTCCCTCTATCCAAGTTTTCACTATCACTTCATTTCAGACCCTAAACTCAACACTCACGACAGTTAAACTGAAAAAAGGCAGCCACCCTTGATTCATAAGGTGCCCATGATTCTACAAACATCTAATGAAAATGAGCAAACATCTCTGTATAAAGCTTGGATTCGATCCAGAAGTATGTTTAACTCTCGAATGCCTGATAAAACCAGGGAATTGCAGGCTCTGGCAGCGCATTCTCAGGAGTCTGGCAAGGCAGAGGGTGCCCAGCAGCACAGAGCAGTACAGCTGAGGCTCCCCCAAATTCCTGGTCATGTCTCTCGGATTCTTACATCTGTGGCTCCTTTAGCTGGAAAAATGTGGTACTGTAGTCTGCTTACTTAGAATTAGCTGTCCCAATGACTCAATAAGCTGAAAAAAAAAAAGGTAAAATTAGATATTTGAAAGTACGCCCTCACTAGACATTCTCTTAGAAACAAGATCGCCACCTCTTACAGGCATGGTTTTCCTTGGCTTGGGGCATGGCTGTCCCTAGTCCATCTGTGCCAAGCCTTTGGCATGGCTGACGAAACACCACCCTTTCAACAGGCCTTGCTTTCTGGAAACCTTAGTAAAATACAGCTAGTTCACACTTCGGCAAACCTCAGGCCTAAACTTACCCAGTTAACAAACGCTGTTTTGCCAAAATGCTTCTTAAGTCCTGGCTCAAGTAGAGTGCAAGATGTGGAATCACCATAGCTTGAAAAACCAAGGCACAGCCCCTTCCAGTCCCGCGGGGCTGTGTTCCAGTGGAGTGCTCAGACACAGTTTTCATCATACCGTATGCTGTGCTTGCTTGTTAAGGCATTCTTGTTGGTTTTTCAAAAATTATATTTGTTTGCATGCTTATCAGATGCACAAAATGCATTCTTCATGGATTTTCCTATCACTGTTTGGGTAGCATAGAGAGTTACGTACTTCAGAAGCGTGGAACCGATGAAAGGAACAATCAAAAGAGAAACAGTATGTTTTCTCCCGTCCCCATAAATCTGATCTGTAAATGCAAAGAATGTGAGGCATGAACATGAGAAATTCAATAATTGTATTTAAAACTTAAAAAAGAAAAACTGGCAAACTGTAGGATAAGAACTTAACCAACCTAGTCTTAAGAAGAAAAATCTTTTAAATAAGACATTTCTGAACCCCCATCTGAAACATATATCTTTAGGGCAGTAATCATCAGAAACATAATGGAGCAGTGTGGAGCTCAGTTTTATTGTCTTGCATCACTGAACATTCCCCAAAAGCATAGAGCGTCACTAATGGAATTATATGTTTTCATGCTATAATTACATTTGATTTTTCCTGATATTTCTGTCATGTTTTTGTTCATGGTCCCATGACTAGACAGAATATTTACAAGTTTTCTATGTCGTTGGTCTATTCAATGCACCCCTCCCAAAAAAAGAGAAAGAGAGAGAGACTAGAAATTAGGAATTTTTTAACAGAAAAAATACAAATATATATATTTTTTAAATTTTATTCAACCTTCAGCGATTTTCTTTCAACAATAAAAACATAAACAACAAAAATGATTAAGAGAAAAGAATATTATTCTTGAAGGAAACAGAGCAAGAGATCCCTCTGAATTCTGAAACTCCTTGAGACACAAAATGGGCACTTAACATTTTTGTTCTTATTCTTGAATAAAATGGAATGTATTTAATTCTTGAGTCCGTTGTTCCAAATGATCCTGTCACCGGAAGACAGATGAATCTGGCAGTAGAGTGGGACTGACTGGAGGACACAGGACCAGGATGCCATCAACTGTGTGAACAATGAACATCTGTTTTTGAGGAGAGAGAATCTCTAGCCGTGAAATCCACAGAAATCTCTAAGGCAGAGATGTAAACAATTAGAAAATTATGTTGACAACCAATGCATTATTATTGTCCTGTCTTCATCTTCTCCCACATCAACTCTGAGCCTTGCTCAGCACGTTTCAGTGACCTCTTTCTTTCCTAGCACTCAATTCCCATTCTCCAGGTTTTAATCATCACAGAGTACGAGGCTGACACTCGCTTCAGATACGTTTACACTCCAGAATTTCTCCTTAAAGCTTTATGGAAGGAAGTGTGGGAGGAGAATTGGTTGTGGCGGTGTGCGTGTGGGTGAGGAAGAACTTCTCCTTGCTAAATGGAATACGGTGGGGAGTGGGTATGAATACTGCTTGGCCTGACCTGGGTTGCATATTCTTGTCATAAATTGAAGTAAAGTTGGCATTACATTTCCCCAAGTTTAAATACATCTCTTGAAATGCCATTTATTAGAACATTGAAAACACGAGTTTGGTTCTCTCTCTTCAAATCCCTGCAGTCTGGCTCCTGGCCCAGCCACTCAGCCCAAATCTCCCTCTGAGGTCCTCCAGAGTAACTTCTCAGCCAAAACCAATAGTATCCTTCTAGACTTGTCAGCTTTATTCGAAACCGTATCTTCGCCCTGCTGACACCCATTTGGTCTCACATTCTGAAGATGGTCCCTTCCAGGTTTTCTGTTTTCTGTATCTCCAGAGGCACCTACTGCAGTTCTCTAGACACCATTCCAACTTCGATCATTTGAAACACAATGTTTGTGCATCAGTTGCCTCCCTCGCCCTGTCACTAAACTCTCCTTGGTTTTTAAAGTCTTACACCTCTTGATGCCAGGCTAAAATTCCACTGCGGTTGATCATGGTAAAGGACCAACTCTGGTCTCGATTCTCAGCTCCTTGCTGCTGTGTATTATCTTGGTTTCTGTAAACAAGAATTGAGTCATTTTGACTCCTTACTAATCCTTTACTTTCGTTAAGCTTCTACTATAAGGTATATATTTTCTACTTAGATTAGGTTTACTGACTTATTATCCCTTTAGTTATTCTCAACCCTTCCATCTTCATCCCTAGTCAAATGCAGTTTAGACCAAACTGTACACATATTCAGATAAATATTGCCTGTTGATCAAAGGCCATAATAATTAAGTGGGAGTTTCACCAGACTCCACTGGCTCTTCTTGTCCCACGTCCAGACATTTTCTGCCCGAGTCCTACAAATGTCCTGCAAATGTCCTGCAAATGTCCTACAAATGTCCAGTAGACCTACTTTTCTCCCTTTCCTGCTTCTTCTTTGTTTTCATTCTTACCCGACACCCTTTCCTCTTTTAACACATCTACTCCCTTCTTCAGTACCCCGTCCAAATACCTTTCTCCAAGGACTTTCCAAGGTGTATATGCAAACAGGGTCATAGAAACTCTTCCTTTCTTCCTCTTCCTCTCTCAAACATGTAGCGTTATGTGAAAATGTATCCTAAGTCCTCTTTATGGGTGTATACACCCTGTGAATTCACAGATGCATCTGGATATTTGGTATGTCTTAGATAACCCTTTGGAAAGGCATCTTGTCAGATAATTCAGAAATCTTTTGAATCTTAGGTAAAAATCCAAGTCTCCCAATTCTCACCCTCCACAACAATATTCACTTAAAATATTTTTAATAGGAACTGTGGTTAGTGACATTTTACCTCACATTTGTGCATTTTCTTTTCAGGATCCCCCCATGGCTGTAACCCTTGGGCTCCGAATGGAGGAAATGATTTTTAATCTTGCTGATACACATTTATTTTTTAATGATTTAGAGGTAAGAATTTTAAAAGGTAAAAATAGTTGTATACAACTATTAAAACTCTTAGATGGTTTCTATATATGCAGACAACCTCAAGAAAACTGAAAGATAGAAATTTAGCTCAAGAGAATAGTAAAGTTCCTGTCAAGGGGAAAAACTGTACATACAAATATAAACAAAAGCTAAATTGTGTTGGAGCCGGCCCCATGGCCTGGTGGTTAAGTTCAGCATGCTCCACTTTGGCAGCCTGACTTCGGTTCACGGGCACAGACCTATGCCATTCATCAGTGGCCATGCTGTGGCAGTGACCCACATACAAAATAGAGGAATATTGGCACAGATGTTTGCTCAGGGTGAATCTTCCTCAAGCTAAAAGAGGAATATTGGAAACAAATGTTAGCTCAGGGCCAGTCTTCCTCAGGAAAAAAAATTAAATTGTGTTAATGAATTATAAATATGCACTGGCGTATATTTAGAAGAAAAATGTCTTGGAAGACAAAGTCTGCTTTGCTGCCCTCTTCCATACCGCCCCCCCCCCCCATACACTTTTCCTGGTCCTTTTAGTGTCTCAACCACAACCCGTTTGGCAACTATGGAATCAGCATTAGCTTTTCCAGGTTACTTACCAGGAGACTAGTTAGGTTAACTGACATATTTAAATTTATTTTTATCTTATGGTTTCAGAATGAAATAAAAGTGTTTATCTATAATCACATGATGAATGAAGAGGGAGATTATTATTACTGAATCGCTAACTGAATCTCTAACTCGACATTTTATATTGGACTTTCCATTAATTAATTAACAACTTTTTGAAATAAATATGTGTATCACATTATTTTTGTAGAGGAGAAACTGTAGGGTCCACAAGCATAAAAATCAGTCTAAGGTTACCCCTGGCTGAGTGGGAGAACGGGGCTTTGAACCTCTGAGGTCTGTCTGGCTGCAGAGCACATGGTCTGCCTTTGCACCATGCTGAAATTAACAGAAGGGTGTGAGAAAGAATAGCCAAGTTAGTGTCTCAAGTTTCTTAAGTCAACAAGGTCTTAAATCCAGTTTTAGGTACATTTGAGACATGAGAGTGAAAATCGTGTTGTTCAGTATATCCTATAAGTGTGTGTGCTGGAAATCTGTGTAATAGCATTTTTTGTTGTTATTTTCTCTGCAGCAACTCACTGTTTTTACTGGGTAATAAAATTAATGTCTGTTTAAAGAGGTTTTATTTTTTTTCTTTAGTGGGCAATATGAAAGATCAACATTCCTAGGCAAGTGTTCCAGTTTTAGATAATAAGAAATAAGAATCACCTTTCTAAAGCCTGATTTAAATTAATTCTGCTACTGATTCCTTTCTAATGTACAAAATGATTTTATTGTACATGATAATAGAAAACATATTTAACCTTTTTGGAACGTGAATTTTTTATATACAGTGATGACTTTTTAGGTTGGTTTTTCCGTTTGTTAAAAAGGATGTCTCATTCTAAAGAGAATTTTGAGATTATTAGTCCTTTCAAATCTATAAAAGACAAAAAAAAAGGAAGTTTTATGTGGTTTCTCTCCAAGTTTTATAGTTTTTATTTCATTTCATTCGTTATTTTTTACTAGAAATAAATGGAATAAATGACCCCTTAGCTTCTTTAGTGGCACATGAGAAGCCAGATGGAGTAGATTTGCCGCCTGACTTCTGACAGCACACTGAAGTGAGAAAGTGAAGGAAGCCTGGGATGGATTTGCAGTACCGTTAGCAAGTTCGACATGAATGTTGGCGTATCAGAAACACGTGGTCCACTCTGTGCTTTAACAATTTTTATTTTGGATTATATGCTGTATAAAATATATTTTAAAAATATTCAGCAGGATCTCTGGTAGAAATAGCGAGAAAATATCGCTATTGACTTTCTCTTCTATAATTATAGCTTTTTAGTTGTGTTTTAAAAATTTCGTTTGACTCAAGCGCTAAAACTTTGCATCCAACAATACTGTACTTAATCAGTGAGGTGATTGAGTCTCTGCGTACACATAGATTGAATTCTCATACATGCACCCGCGTGTGTACACCACATGCACCCACTCACATCCAGATGAAGCGCCCAAGGACACTCAACGGCTTATTATTGACTTAAGGGAGATAAATCAGCACTAAAACTAATGAAACCTAAACAATAGCTTTCAAGGTCATTCAGTGCAGTTACAGACATATCCACCATCTTTCTGCATCTGATTTGAAAGTCAACTTGACTTTCACCCAATTTTTTATTTCACTAAGCCTCTTGCATGCAAAGATTGTCATGTGCTTCATAAATGGTTTTAAGCTATTTCTGCTTCTAATGACGAAGAGGAAAATTCCTCAAGAGAGTAACTCCATCTTTAGCCTATTGTGTTTTTTTTTTTACTTGTATATTTAATCTTTCAGGGTTCCTTTTCTTAACCTAAAAATATAATTTGAGACTCAAATCCTTCAATAGATACTGTAACATATGTAGTAGCAGCTGCTCTCACATAATTCCTTAAAAGATACAAATTTAAATCCTAATAGACACTTCCTTACACCTGCCCAACTGCAGAGAAGGCAAATGCTCCGCTCCTCCCCTAAGAAGAGAATGCTCTCTGTTTAAGTAAAATGTTATTTCAGTTAGAATAACTTCCAGAAAAGAAGTCAGCAGGGAGTCGAAGTTCACACAAGTGAGAGAAGACTTATCTGGGGTATAAGTGATAAAGATCAGTGACAACTTTGCGGTCACCTTATAAGACAAAATCAAAGAATTGAAGATTAGTACCAGAATTCTTGCCAATGTTTGAGTTCTCATATTGAAATTTGTTGAAGCCAGAGCATTGCACTGTTTTTAGTATTTCAGGTTTTGTTAAAAGTGATTCTCACAAAGTTCCTCCCAGTGAAAACTAACTGAAGAACAATTACGCAGATTTTTCTAAAAATGTAGGTGATTGCAGTTCAGGTTTCTTTCGCTGGACTGTAATCCTCGGGCAAGAGTCCAGAGTCAACAAGCATAGTTAACTAGGCATAAATTTAAAGAGAAGTTCCATTTGGAAAAACCTCAAACATAACTTCAAACATGGAGCTCATGGTCCAGTAAGTTTGATATACTGATGTCCTCAGGAGTAAAAAATAAATTTTTGGCAAAATGTACAAATTAATCATGTGAGTTAATACTTGAAATGTCAGAGGAATTTCTCTAAAAATTAGGATGAGAGCATATTAAATATAGAAATAACTTCTGATTACCAGGGTTAATTCATAAGGATTTCTGCCCACCCTTTCTATTAGGATATCATTAGTTTATTATAAAAGAGAGAAATGGAAGTTATTTACATGATGAAAGATTTCAGAACTTCAGCGGAATGAGCAGCTTCACGTGATGCCATTTCAGTAAGGATTTAATTCAGTCTACATACTTACCGAGATATGTCACCATGTCTAAATAAGAAATAATCCTTTGCTTCCTCCATTTTCTGGGAGAAGAACTTCATTTCCAGCTTTCATACTAACTGGTTAAATCTTTCCATCCTTTCCTTTAGAGCCCAATCCAGCAGCTACTACTGTTGCTTGCAATACTTTTCCCCAAGATTTTTCTAGAAATATAATGCCTCCTCTGGTTAAAGTTTGAGCTGCACCCCATCAACCAATATTCGCTCAAAATTGGGAAGAAACCCTTTAAGTGACTGTCCAGTCATGACTCCTGTGGTCTCAGCCCGTGCTCTGTTCTCTCGCCCTCCCCTGCATCGTGAGATTAATGTCTTGTCACAATCCTTACCGTATAGAATATTATTATTTTATATCATCATACCTTTGTGTTAGAATATGTAAATAATTATGGAATTATTTAAATAGTTCTATTTAAGTAATATCATTTGTCTATAACTATCGTTTGTCTAGACTTCCGCCATTTATTCAACAAAGAATTGTTGAGCCACTATGCCAGACAATGCCTTAGGTGGGCGTATATCTGTGTGACCCAAACAGCCCCCTCCAGGAGCTTCCAGTCATGTTACTTGCTGGGGCTCTTCCTTACCTATGAATGTAGGTAGAGATTTATTAAAAAATTACTAAACCCGTAATTCATGTAAGTCATATGAACCTTTTCAGTTAATCTAGTTGTCTTTTCAAGGTAGGTACCAAAATTGTGTTGATTGGCTAGTCACTAAATTTTATGTTTTAAAAGAAGACTGAGTCAACTAGTTTATCCTCACACTGCAACAGGATCTCGTATACTCCGTGTGGAAAGCTGGAAACAAGATATTAAATATTTCACTACCAGATACATCCAAGTCCTAGAATGAATATGAATAGCAGCTGAAAAGCCTTTGTTTAGTACGGCATTCTATTTTCAAAGTTAATCATTTTTAAAATTGATTTTGAATGGTAAGCTCTATGTGTCTGGTCAGAATCTGTATGGCAGAAATAATTTGAGGGGGAAAAGGGCTAAACCATGCTTATCCTGAGGCTAGTAAGGGCCAGGTATTTTAAATGCCCTTGCCAGATTCCACCTTCAGATCACCTACTATTTCACTGGAACTTTGCAGATTATTTGAAGACAGAATAGAACTCTGAGAACAGCAAAGAAGAACTGAATTCTTACTCAGAAAGGTGACCGTTTGGTGCCCAACACTCTATAACAGGTCAATTCTGGGTATCTGAACCTCAGGTTTATTTTCCTCTGGGTTTGTAGCACATGAGAGATGGAAAATCTTCATTATTTCCCTTTTACTTATAAGTATTCTTTTCAGCTTAAAGATTTAAAAACTTGAAGAAAAGAAAACGTCGGTTTCTGTGGTTGTTAGTTTTTGTCTGTGTTAAAAGACCAGGACTTTTAAAAATAGCAAGCCCATGCAAAAAGCAGGAAGTGCCAGAAATCTCACGGGCTGCCGTAACGTCCAGCCCCTCTGTTGCTGCTCAACGAGTAATAAATGAGAGTAACACCCCAGGAGTTAAGACCAAACAAATTTTATGTGTGTTCAGGTTAGCTTTGCCATACTTAAGGCCGCACAACAGAGTGGGTGCGAGTGAACACGAATGGTGGTTATAAAGATTCAAAAGAGAATTTCTTATCGATAATTTGAAGATTAAAATTATTTTTGAAATTTTTTTGAAGTAAACCCACATGCCCCATGTTTTCAGGCCCGTTTTTAAGGCACGCTTCTGGATTTAGATCTTAGAGTAGCAATGGTGCCAGGGCCCAGCAGGAGATGGCGGGATGGACAGGCAGATGCTGCCATCTTCTGGCCGTAGGCCGATCAAGGGGAAAGATGGTCAAATCTTCAATGATGGTGACAAGCATCATCTGAAAAACAAATAACTTTTCCAATGTTTTTAACAGGAGTGTGATCAAGTTCATATAGATGATGTTTCCTCTGATGATAATGGGCAGGATTTAAGGTAAGCCCTGCCTCTCAGTATGCAGTTTCCTACAGAAATTCAGCTCTGGAGTTTTGCACATGTAATTATTTCTTTTATTTCTTTTTAATGTATTTTGGGTGTTGCAGTACCTACAGTTTTGCAACTGATGGCTTCCATGCAGCTGCAAGTAGTGCAAACCTTTGCTTGCCAACAGGTGTGAGAGGAGGGGTGGACTGGATGAGGAAGTTGGCTTTCCGTTACAGAAGAGTAAAAGAATTATACAACACCTACAAGAACAATGTCGGAGGTACGTGTGGCTTTTGAACTCTAATGAAGGCCCTGTGGGTAGAGGTAGAAGTTAGACTGGAGCTCCGTGTTCCATGGTGGAGACTATCCTGCTGCAAAATAAATTCCCAGGCACTCATACTGAACGACGTTGAGCCACAATTTTAGATTTCTTATAGGTGGAGGGGAAAAAGTCTAACAGCAGAATAAAACGTGCAGCTCTGTCAGAGGAGTTGGGAAGTCTTTGTGTCCAGATGTTTGGTCAAGATTGACAGCAGGGCATTTAGCTTATCCTTCTTCAGCTGGTACTTGGACGGTCTCAGAGAAAACCGGACAGAGGGACTGATGGAGGCGGTGGAAAGATGGGAGGGAGCCCTGTCGTTGAAGCAGAGTTGTAAGCAATCATCACCTTTCTGGAATGTTATCAGAAATAAAAATAAACAGTGTTTTATGTCATTTAAAAGACTTTCAACAAGTCTATTTTATCCTTTTAAAAATTGCATGTTACCTGACAGTATATCTTTCCCATGTATAGTGTTAACTGATTATCATGGTTTTTAAAAGTTCAAATACTCTGTAGTTCATATCTAAACCATTTTATACTCATCCATATATTACAGGGGGTATCAAAACTTGTGATATGATAACTATGATCCTTAATGCTTCTTTATACAATAAACCTTGATGATTTCTATTATTAGGATGAATTTTAGGTCAGCAAGATCCTAAGATTAGTTATGAGGCCACATAAGATTCTTCTCCCAGGGTTGACTGGTTTGTTTCTCTTTTTTTAAAAAAAAGGAAGGATGATTGAGGAGCATAAACCAGAATCTAAAATGGAATGATACAGATGAATAGGTGTGTGCATACCATACATACGCATGTTCATATATATGTCATAGGATACAATATCGTAGATTTTCATCTATAGTGTATATATTACACACAGCCATACACATCGTGAGGGTGTGCCTTGTGTCTCTTTACCTTGTATCCTCAGTGCCTAACTAGCCTTGAGCACATAATAGATGATCAACAGATACTGAATAACTACAAGAGAACAAAAACATGTGGAACCATAGACAATCATAATAATGACAGAACCAAAAAGGAGCTTAGATGTGGAAGCCCTTTATTTCCAGATGAGAAATAGGTCTCTGATTTGCAGGCTTCTGACTTGCCCAGGGTACTAGAAGATAACTCCAATTTCTTCATTCACTCTAATGCTCTATACAAGACACTTTTATAAAATCAAATAAAGAGATATTCTATTTAAAATCAATTGTGGGTAATATGTTTACCTTTAAAATAGATATTCCGGAAAATCTGAATTAAATTTATCATTCAGGTATGTCATTATTCCCTTCTTGAAGAGTCTTATTAAAATTATTTAAAAATTAACAAGATTACTAATAAGTAATCTTACATCTTAAAAAGTTTAGACAGTGACCTACGAGTCCATTTTCTGTGATATGTTAGCATCTCTTTATTGAAATAAGGATAAATGAGACTTGCTAGAAACTATAAATCTTAATTTAAAAATAGAGCACAAACATATGTGCTCCCAGTATTCTGAAATGATTTAACTAAGAAGCCTTCCTTTTAAGTGGATTTACATAATCTTGTTTTATCGTAAAAGCAAGGGCTTAAATAAAAAATTAGCAGGCCTACTTCTTTTTTCATAATAACACCAATATAACTTTCAAGCATTGTCTATAAGTGTGTCACACGCTTAAGATTTTAAGCACAATTCTTAACTTCTTTTTATAAAATAAAGTATTTGTAACAGCTTTAGCATTAATATGAGAAACATTCTAATAGCTATATATGGTAATGCCATTATTACTATTTCAAAGTGGTAATGATTGTGATTATTAAGAAACTAAACATTTTCAGGTAGCCAAATATTTGGAGTTTGTATCCCTAAGCTGGGAGACGCTGCCTTCTCCTCCAGACCTGTTGCATTACAGTCTTGGGGTGGGACCCAGGCTCCTCGGGAGTTGTCACAGCTCCTCGGGAGATGGGCATCCCCACTGCCAGATTCTAGATTAAGTCAAGGTGGAGACCATGACCCCCATTTTTTACTGTTACATCCCAGTTTTTAGCCCAGTACCTGACCTCTAGAAGTTGTTCAATACACGTTTGTTGAATGAATAGTCCATTCTGAAGTGAAGGATCAGTATTGATATAAATGGCTTGCCCTCTCCATTTCTGATATAGGCCGAAAGAAACATTTTCTGTATTAAACAGAAAGGGGCCCAAATTAGATATTTCTAAAACATGGCCATCTCTTGACTCTGCCTCACTTTTTGGTGTTGCAGGACTCCTTGGCCCTGCCAAGAGAGACGCGTGGCTGCAGCTGAGGGCAGAGATCGAAGGTCTCACAGACTCCTGGCTAACAAACGCACTTAAGTCTTTATCAATTATTAGTACTAGGTAAGTGGTATTGTTGCAGTTTCTCTATTTACTGTATTGAAGGTGTGGTTCTAATAGCACAACATATATAGAAACGTTTTAGTTCCTAGACTATTTTAGAGTTTGAAGGGACGTAAGAATTCACTGAGTCCAATTTTCCAATCTCTGTGTGCGTGCGTGTGTGTGCGTGTGTGTGTGTGCGTGTGTGTGTGCATGCTTTGGAGGGGAGGATGGGGTTGCTGTTTCCCAGAACAACCAGGAGATCCCATCTCTCTACTCTTCTCTCCTCATGACCACTGATAATCCCCAGGAAGGTCATATGACTGCTAATGTAAAAAAAAATAGCACTCTGTTGCTGGCAAAGTACAGGAGATGATGGCAAAACAAAACAGCACTGTTTATACAAAGAGTCACGTTTTTAAGTCTTTTAGGTCATTATAGATAATATGCATAATTTAAATGCATCAAAAAAGTAAGAGAAAGCTCCTGAAAAGCTTGTAACCTTTGTGTTGTTTGAACTAAACAGTGACTTGTTAGTGGAGATAATAGAATTGAATAGACATATAATCAGTTGAACACCACATGCCATAAATGCTAAGTCGTAACATGATATAAATCTGGAAACTGATAGCTAGTAAGGTGGGGTTGAATCGTTGTGCTATCCTATTCTTTAGTTTTAATTCTGAGTTAGATGAATAAATAAAAGCATGCTTAGCCAATTTGTGGGTTACACGAAATTCACAGAAAGAGATATTTGGACAATTTGAATCAGGACACAGAAAAAACCGTGGTAGGGCAAAAGGAGAGTCCAATATTCGGAACATGGAAGTAAACAAGTGTGTGTCAAATCCTGCACGTGGATTCTTACCGTTTGGCATCACCCCAAGTCACCTGGGGATGTGGCGGGCGATAACTTCCTGGGTCAGGCTGGGGAAGCCAGGACAGAGTCCTTTGCTCAGTTCTGGGCACCACATTCCAACAAGGGCTGTGACATATTTGAAGTATCTTGTGTCCAGCAACATGGCCAGAAGGGTTTCGGCTGTGGAAACCACATAAAAGGAACAGTGGGAGGGAGGAAGCAAGCAGTTTATTCTGAAGAAGAGTCGTGTGTGGAACAAGATTACCGATTTCAACTGTTTTAGTTGTTCAGCTGGAAATAAACTACATTTCTCTCTGTGTCTGTGAAGGAGAGAATTAGGACAGATCGTAGGAATCCTGGGAAGGGAAGTTCTGGCTCCATGTGAGGAAGAATTGTCTAACAATTAACTGCTTACAATGGGACCTGCTGGTTCTGGATCTCTGTGGCTGGTGACATGGAGACCAGATGTCAAGGAAACTGGGATGTGAGGACTCCTGAGCCCCTGAAATTGTGTGTAAAAGTAGTATAATGTGCATTTCTCTGGGGAATAGAGCAACGGCTTTCATTATTTCTAAAAGAGGTCCCCCACATAGTTAAAAGCCAAAGGTTATTACATTATTACATAGATTACATATGCATTATACATAGTGTATTATATACAGATTATTGTTAGACACATGGCCTTAAAGCAACTACATGGGTATGTGATTTTAAGAAATAAATAAGGGTCTAATAAGGAAAGGAAGTAAAAAATAAGCCATTGCACATTGAAGATTTGAATACCAGTAAGTTTGCTAAGTTATCCACATCTGTTACCATATTGGTAATTTTCACAAAATGTCTGTGGTATCAGAAAAATAGATGATTATACAAGACGTTGCTGGATTATGTGTCAGAGGCTTTAGCAAAATTTGTACACTCTGACTCTAAGTCCTCTTCTATGAATATAGTCAAAGGACATAATAAATGTGTAGGAAAAATGTACATGTAAGGTAGCATTATTTATAATAGTGAGGAATCAGAAACCACCCAAGTGACTAAGCTTAACTTTTAAAAATAATGGTGCAGCCGCGTGGTAGAGTGCTGTGCACACATTACGTTTTGCTAGGAGATGGGGAATAATAGACAACAAGACATAAAGGAATAGGCTCATGATATAAACAAATGAAAATGTAGAATACAGAGTTATATATATAGCGTGATCCTAATGGGAAAAAACTCTATACACAAGCAGACACTCTGAAAGTAAATATGCAAAATGAGGAGAGCAGTTACCATCTCTGCATGGTTGAATAATTGATGCTTTTCATTTTCTTCTTTATATTTTTCTGCATTTTACAAATGTATATATATGCAATTTATAAATATGTACAATATTTGTAATTAGTAATTACAGTGCATTATAAATTACCTGTAAATATATGCAATGTTTGTAATTTATATACATGCAATTTATAAATATGTGCACTATTTATACTTAAAAAAAGAAATGATGTAACTCCAGATATCACAGAGTGCACGTGGTGAAGCTAGATTTCAAAACCACATCTCTAAACTTAAAAAGCCTGTGTTTTATTTTATTCCACCATGTTTTCATTCTGTAACTTCAATCTGTATGTGACGTTGAATAGCATGTTGTCTTGGCAAAAATTACGTAGAGCTATAAGTGTCACAGTATAGTAATATATTTGTGTGTTGTTCTTAATAATCTGCCATTATTTGGGGAGTTTCTGTCTGATAAGAGACAAGTTACTTTCTAGGTCTTTCCTTCCTCATCAGGAAAATATTGACGATACTTATTAAACTTCTACTTGTAGAAGTCTTTGTTTCTTTATCCCATGTATGTTGATAACCTCGTCATTTGCTTCCAGGAGTCAGAGCTCTTATTACAAAATCAAGTGTCTATGTAGATAATTTAGAAATGAAAATGTTTTAAAAGGCTATAACTATAAAGGTTTTATAACTGTTTTTGAATAAATTATAGTTTTTCCTTACACATGATATTTCTAAAGAATGTAAGCCCAATGTTGAGTGTGCTGGGGCTAAGTTGCACGTACCCGTGAAAAGTGAGCACTCAACTTGTTCTTCAGGTCGCCATTGCAACCATGTTTCTGAAAATCAATGTAGAGACCTCCTGAGAATATTTTATCGGCCCTTACGAATATGTGTTAAAGGCTCATGATATAAAACATCTAACAGGGAAAGGTCCATTGCTGTATGCCTTCTGATTTTCAATTTCACGAGTAGGGTTTGAGCCTCTCAAAGCAGGAGGGCTCAGTTTCCCCATAACCCAGGAGGAAGGGCCACGTGCGCTCTCACTGGATCTCCACCTCACAATCCCACTCTCTTGGTGCCTCCTTTATCTCCCCTTAATATTCCCTTCTAAGAAACAGCTGTACATTGCAGAAGGGGAAATTCTCCTTCTCACAGGGTAGGGCCTTTATGGAAAGATTAAAACTGGACCCATTAAATCCAGTTTTCCTTTTGTTGTTGTTGAGAAGATTCATGGATTCAACCCCTCTGTACTAAGTAAAGATCCTCTTTATTTTATTTTACTTCTTCAGGATCTGCCATCTGTCAGCCTCTTGCTTGGGACTCTCTGGGCTGTTTCATGCAGAAAATCCAAAAACTCCTTTTACTCACCCCCCACCTTTTCTCTGCCTAGGTCCTCTACTTTCCCAGGCTCTGAAACCCCTGAGACGTGAAACCCCCCTAAAAACTACCTGTCCTGGATACTTGTAAACTTAGAGCTAGGCCAGCCCCCTCTGATATCCTTCCTATGATGGCTGAGCTAGGTGTCCTTCCCAGGTCCACGGAGACCTGAGGAGATCTCTAGTATAGAACACATTCATATTGCAGGTGTCTATTTCTTGTCTCTCTCCTTATCCATCTTATGATCTGGGGCGGGGACAAAAATTCATTCATCCACAACTTCTTTTTGCCCATTTTCTTCCACTTCACCTATTTGCGGATGTATTCCTAGCACCTGTTGTGGTGCCCGCCAGGTAATGGGCACTCCACAAATAACGGTTGAATATTGAAAGGTTAGATTATCAGGGGCCATTTATTATGGAATTGAGAGACCACAGTGACAATTTAAAATCTGTACCATCAGTAGTTATTTAGTATTAGAAAACAAATATGTATATTTCCTCCCTGTCTTAGGAGTAACTGTGTAAATGTCTTGGTAACGACAACGCAGCTGATCCCAGCACTGGCGAAGGTTCTGCTCTATAGTTTAGGATCTGCTTTCCCCATCGAGAATATTTACAGCGCAACTAAAATAGGTAAGAAAATTATTTCTAACTCTATGAAATATGTTTGTATGTGTGTTTTGGGGGATTTGCTTAATGTACGTCTCTGCGTGATTCCCTCTTTTATCAATTTTGCTTTTAGAATATCAAGTAAATTTAAATAGAACTTAATAACAAAGTCCCTCGTAACTCATTGTACATGTACAAATTTTATAACAACTGTTGCTTAGTGAAATTCTGAGCTCAGTATCTGGATATTTCTGGCTCTTTATATATATATTTATATTTCATTATGGCACATCTTATTTAAATAACGTACAGTATCTCTAACCATGGTGTTTAATATTTTAATTAGTATATTATATTTAGTATTACATCCTTGCATACACAATAATCTTGATCTAAGATAAAGATACTATTTTGGCATCATAAGACAGTGAAAGGTAGATTGAACTAGTGTCCTTAATTCCAGAAAAAAATAAAATAAAGAATTTTATGAATCAGAAAACATAAGTGGAGCATTCATAATGTGAGTGGCTGGAAATCCACATTTCCAAAAATGTTCAGTAGTAATCAAAGAACTATAGCCTTGTTATTTGGATAATGTCTATCTGTGGAGCCATCTTTGACTTTAAGTGCCTTTCACAGACTAAGACTTCTAATAAACTTTCAAAAGCAAAACTCCATCAACTTCTGCCATCTTGAAAGAGTTAGGAGAAGACAGCTCACGTAGTCCTCTGTCTGTCAAGGAAATGCCTGGGGAAATAGATGGGTTGTATAACGTGCCCTGAAGGTCAACAAACTTAGGCTCTGGCACCTTGACAAGAATTCAGAATCCTAAAATCCCCTACCAAAAATAACCTGCCTGGGGCCTTGCAGAGTTTTGATACTGGCACAAGCGAAAAGAGCCCCCAGTTGCAGCTGTTTCAGGAGAAGAGTTAAAGAGAACCAAGTTTTCATAAAGTAAGTTCCACACTGTCATAAGCACTACAATTCAGAGCTCTGATACCAATCCTATTCATTTTTTACATAAATGTGTGTCTTTATGCTAGCAGCATATCAAACTTGACTTTGCTTTTTGACAAATCGAAAAATTTTATACCAGCATAAACATTTCTTCTAGTGAGGACAATGTTCTTTTTTATTGGCCAGATTTTTCCTTATATTTAATCTGAAAAAAAAATCATTTGTATTTTCCCCTTTAAGCTAGTATTTTTTGGAGTTCTGAACTATCAGATTAAGAAAAAATGCAGAAATAAGCATGACTGCGTGGACATTCTGGGAATGAAATTCAGAGAATAATGTCAATATTGGAAACACAAAGAACATGTAGACGTACCATGATGGTGTTCCCGCAGTGCAGTCAGAGGATGCTAGTGTCACCAGTGCTGTGGCCCAATGCAACAGCAGCCTTAGTGCAATTAGTCTATGCAGACTAGCTCCCAGCCCCTTGAAGAAAGGAATTGTTTATCAAAGTAAATCCACATCTTAGGATTTCCATCTTCCTTATAGATGAACCTCCAGCTTTTCACAGTAGTATTTTTAACTGACTTGTCTATACTGCTGACAAAGTAGGTAAAATTGATATACAGAATTAAACAAATGTGAACACCTCCAGTTGCTTGTAAAGTTGTTCTGATATTCTTTTGGTGGAGTAAAAGACACTGACAGTTTCTCTGGGTCAAACGCTTAACCTTACTGGCTTTTTTGGAGTGTAAAACATGTTTGTTTAATAATCTGTCTCAAGCAAAGCCTTACATTATTTAGATATATTGGTTGATTTCCTCAACCCAGAGGTTGTGAGCTAGTTTAAGTGATTGACGTTCAAGAGAAATTAACTGCACGCTTTATGAATCTTCGGGTTAATGAATGCAACGGCTGGAAGAATAAGCAGTGCATTGTTTTTTCAGGCAAGGAAAGCTGTTTTGAGCGTATAGTGTCCAGATTTGGCACTAACATAACTTATGTTGTGATTGGAGATGGCCGGGATGAGGAGCATGCTGCTAACCAGGTAACTTCACTCTGAACTTTATCTCGTTTATCTTCCAGGAAAAGAAAGTTGCTTTGAACGAATAATGCAAAGGTTTGGCAGAAAAGTAGTGTATGTTGTAATTGGGGACGGTGTAGAAGAAGAACAGGCAGCGAAAAAGGTAACCCGTCCCAAACGCTGTTGGTGTGGCCCTTCCAGCGCAGGCTTGGGCGTCTGCAGCCCTGTAGTGTGACCGCTGGCAGCTTGACGAACGATTTCAATGTATAGATGCAAAGCAGTAAGAGCATGAGAAGGTCGATACTTACATTCAAATAAACCATTTGGAGTCTAGCATTCTTTGCCTGAAATTTGATAGGAAATGTAGGAAAATTTAGTTATGTTGATGTGTGTATGTGTGTAATACGCACAGATACTATAGTCTGCAAGAAAGATGGGGAAAATAATAATTTTTAGACACACCAAATTTTACAACATAAAGAAGTCTAATGAGCTCCCGAGAAAAGCGTGCGAGTGGCTCAGTTCTTCCCTTTCGCTCCTCCATCCTCTGGGCCGTATGGTCCTTGTGACTGACTGCCTGGTGCTAAGAGTGCTCCCTGATGATAAGTGCTGAGGGTAGATTTAATAGCTGAAGAGAAGACTGTTGCTAGAGAATTTCATAAATGCTATTGGAATGAGGTGTGTCATTCGGATCCTTGTGTGCCAGCTTGTCATGGAGACGTGGAGGCAACGTCCTTCACCTCTAGAAGAGTGCTGTCTGCTTTGGTGAGGCATTGGTACTTGACCGAAGCCAAGCAGCTGGCTTTGAATATATTCAGAAGATCTCACAGGCCCGAGGTATTTAAATAAGCCATTTCATCTGGCCCGTATTTCTGAAGAAGAAATCAAGGCAGTTAAAAACCATTAAATGTTGGTCCAAGATCAAAAGAGGAGTGATATCATGATTGGCACCAGACGCCAGACTGTCAGTCAACCCAGCACTGCGATCTCCAGCTTCCTCCGCTGAATCATGGCCAGGACAAAAGTGATATAATTCATAAAACAAAGCAAAATGATGCATTAGTATTTTTAAAAGATGACATATCAGCTTATATTGTCTGACATAGAAAAGATGTTGTCTCATTATCTTATCCTGAAAAGATTTGCAGTCATCTAATAAAGGCTTCACTAAGCACTTGCGTGTGCTAGACTTGCATGTGTTTACCTGATTTCTGTCTTCTAGAGAAGTTCAACATAAACAGTTTCTTAGAAAAGGTTATAACTATAATAGAAAGATAAAGGAAGTGATTTGTGTTTGTAGTCAATTTAAATTATGCAAAATGGAGAAAGAGCAAGAGCTTCCACCTTAGAAGGTTTGCTGAAGTGTTGGAAGCTGTACTTGAAAATTTCCATTCTTTTCCGTAACATTAAGAGAGTTGGTGCAGGCTCTGCCCCCCGCAGACCACCTTGGTCTTAATTAGCAATGTCAGTGACCCAGGACGAACCCTGGCCCGGGGGATGTTCTCTATGAGGTCAGGGATGGAAGCTCAAGAAATACCACTTTCATTGCTGACTGCTACTTGAAATCCTTCCAGTTGCACACAATGGAAATATCTTCTAGAGTTTGTCAGTGTCCTGAGTCCGTGTTGTCTCAGTTTTTCATGTTGGCACCATAATTAGACACAACAAATGGCAGTCAATGCAGCCACTGCCCCAAACATTTTGTGTCTCTTTTAGCCTACGTGAAATTCACATATATCTAGGTCAGAACTAATAAAATCCACTTTTCCAAACCAGAAGCAGTGTATGCCTTTGAAAATGAAACCTTACCGAGTCTTCCCCAGTTAGCCATAGTGTGAAAACTAGACTCAGTGTATCAGTTGTTACACTTTCTGCTTTACACCTAAAGCTTCCGGAGGAAAAAGCACGACTCCAAGTGGGTGGGAACCTCCTTAGAATGCTGTTTCCAAATGGTTGTTGGTGTAGATGCAGTTCCGGTGGTGGTGAGGCTTGGAATTCTGTTTTGGAACACAGGTGGTTGGTGTCTCTAGCATCCAGAATGCATGCTTTTCTTTGGACGTAGCTGTAATCGCATGTGCAGAAATATAAAGTACTGTTTTGTTAACAGAAATAGATCTGAGCTGAATGAGAATATGTCACACCTAGCTGAATTTCTGTGCTTTAATTTGACCTAAAAACATAATTCGTTCTGTAAACTTAAGAAGAAATTTCAAAGTTTAGGAATAATGTATAAATGCACTCCCCAGTAGAAATGCGTAATGCCAGCCATATTTGTAATTTTAAATTTTCTGGAAACCATGTTAAAAAAACTAAAAGAGAATTAATTTTAGTGATATACTTTAACCCAATATACTCAAAATGTTAGTCTCAACATCTAATAAATATAAAAATTATTAATGTATTGTTTATATTCTTTTTACGTTTTAAGTCTGAATTTCAGTATGTGTTTTGAAGTGGACTTGCCGCATTTCAAGTGCTCAACAGCCATGTGGGGTTGGTGGCTACCATATTGGACAGCAAAGAATTCCATAACAATAGTGATTATTTTAATGATCAATTTTTATAATAAAATGTCTTTTCTATGTTATATATATATATATATATATATATATATGTTTCCATTATGCTTTGATTTGTTAATTGCTATAGTATATTATTTCTTTTTTTCATTATTGTCCACAATGGAGTATTTTTGGACATTTTTTCCCTAACACACCCTTCCATGAAATTTTAATACCATACATAGACCATATACTGGTATATCTTTGGAGAGCCACAAACCATTGTAATATGTAAGAATTTTTTCCCCACAAGAACCCATTTTTGTCCTCTTGGGGGTGATATCTCCCCCATTGAGAATGGTTGCTGGGCGCTTTCACTCAATCCCACGTCAGTGAAATAAATCAGGCTGACTCTACTGGCTTATTATTTACTCCAGACAAGTAAGAAAGTTGATCATCTCCGCATTTTTTCTACCTTATATAGTCCAGCTTCAAATTATTTTCTACATTGAAAGGAATTCACCCTATTTCTGTCAAATAGACAAAAAGTCTTGGACTTAGGAAGTTTATTTTTTTTTTATTTTATTTTTAACTGAGAGATAGACCTTCAGGAATGACGTAGTGGTTAACGCTTGCTTTCCATCAGCCACATAGGGATTTTGGTGCTCACCTTGCTTTCCCAGATGCTGATGTTGGTAATGATGCTTTCCAGGATCAATATTAAACTCAGTAAGAAGTCTCAATATTTGCTTTTATTATCATTAAAATCCAGTTCAGATCTATTTCTCTATTATTTTGACAATACCACATTGACGCTACCAAGCCTTCAATTATGATCATTCCTGCCTTCAACTTGGGGGAGCCACACATCCTTGTGGTCCCACGACTTCACCAAGACAACTGTTGTGATCTCTCTCCATTCCTCCCCTCTCTCTCCATCCCTCCCTCTCTCTCCATCCCTCCCTCTCTCTCCCATCCCTCCCTCTCTCTCCCATCCCTCCCTCTCTCTCCCATCCCTCCCTCTCTCTCCATCCCTCCCTCTCTCTCCATCCCTCCCTCTCTCCCATCCCTCTCTCTCCATCCCTCCCTCTCTCTCCATCCCTCCCTCTCTCCCATCCCTCTCTCTCCATCCCTCCCCTCTCTCCATCCCTCCCTCTCCCATCCCTCCCTCTCTCTCCATCCCTCCCTCTCTCTCCATCCCTCCCCTCTCTCTCCATCCCTCCCTCTCTCTCCATCCCTCCCTCTCTCCCATCCCTCTCTCTCCATCCCTCCCCTCTCTCCATCCCTCCCTCTCTCTCCATCCCTCCCTCTCTCTCCATCCCTCCCTCTCTCTCCATCCCTCCCCTCTCTCTCCATCCGTCCCTCTCTCCCATCCCTCCCTCTCTCCCATCCCTCCCTCTCTCCCATCCCTCCCTCTCTCCCATCCCTCCCTCTCTCCCATCCCTCCCTCTCTCCCATCCCTCCCTCTCTCTCCATCCCTCCCTCTCTCCCATCCCTCTCTCTCCATCCCTCCCCTCTCTCCATCCCTCCCTCTCTCTCCATCCCTCCCTCTCTCTCCATCCCTCCCTCTCTCTCCCATCCCTCCCTCTCTCTCCCATCCCTCCCTCTCTCTCCATCCCTCCCTCTCTCTCCATCCCTCCCTCTCTCCCATCCCTCTCTCTCCATCCCTCCCTCTCTCTCCATCCCTCCCTCTCTCCCATCCCTCTCTCTCCATCCCTCCCCTCTCTCCATCCCTCCCTCTCCCATCCCTCCCTCTCTCTCCATCCCTCCCTCTCTCTCCATCCCTCCCCTCTCTCTCCATCCCTCCCTCTCTCTCCATCCCTCCCCTCTCTCTCCATCCCTCCCTCTCTCTCCATCCCTCCCTCTCTCCCATCCCTCTCTCTCCATCCCTCCCCTCTCTCCATCCCTCCCTCTCTCTCCATCCCTCCCTCTCTCTCCATCCCTCCCTCTCTCTCCATCCCTCCCCTCTCTCTCCATCCGTCCCTCTCTCCCATCCCTCCCTCTCTCCCATCCCTCCCTCTCTCCCATCCCTCCCTCTCTCCCATCCCTTCCTCTCTCCCATCCCTCCCTCTCTCCCATCCCTCCCTCTCTCTCCATCCCTCCCTCTCTCCCATCCCTCTCTCTCCATCCCTCCCCTCTCTCCATCCCTCCCTCTCTCTCCATCCCTCCCTCTCTCTCCATCCCTCCCTCTCTCTCCATCCCTCCCCTCTCTCTCCATCCCTCCCTCTCTCCCATCCCTCTCTCTCCATCCCTCCCCTCTCTCCATCCCTCCCTCTCTCTCCATCCCTCCCTCTCTCTCCATCCCTCCCTCTCTCTCCATCCCTCCCCTCTCTCTCCATCCCTCCCTCTCTCCATCCCTCCCTCTCTCCCATCCCTCCCTCTCTCCCATCCCTCCCTCTCTCTCCCATCCCTCCCTCTCTCCATCCCTCCCTCTCTCCCATCCCTCCCTCTCTCCCATCCCTCCCTCTCTCTCCATCCCTCCCTCTCTCTCCATCCCTCCCTCTCTCTCCATCCCTCCCTCTCTCTCCATCCCTCCCCTCTCTCTCCATCCCTCCCTCTCTCCATCCCTCCCTCTCTCCCATCCCTCCCTCTCTCCCATCCCTCCCTCTCTCTCCCATCCCTCCCTCTCTCCCATCCCTCCCTCTCTCCCATCCCTCCCTCTCTCTCCATCCCTCCCTCTCTCTCCATCCCTCCCTCTCTCCCACAGCACAACATGCCCTTCTGGAGGATATCAAGTCACTCAGACCTCTTGGCTCTACATCAAGCACTGGAATTAGAGTATTTGTAACTGTTTTCTCTAGCTGGAGATCCGTTTTTTTATATTTCAAGTACACTGAATTTTTACGTGTGATTCAATGCCTCTGGCTTTACACATATAAATTGTCTTAAAGGATGAAATCATATTTGGAATGAAAATTCCAGAAGGAAGAATTCAGATTGCTGCACGGAATTAAACTTTAGTGCTACAGAAAGGAAGCTCTATGGTCTTATATTTACAACACTTTAATGGTTTTTTAAAAAAAAAAAATCTGTGGAGGTTGCTGGTACACACGGAATGAGTCCTAACTGGAATTAACAGCTTTGGCAAAGAACTCTTACCCTGGCAAAACACCCACACACGCCCCGTCTGACAAGGTGGTGTTCAACAACATTCCTCAAAGTGGGAGATCTTCTCAGCCCTGAGGTTTGAATCGGACTTTAGCCTACCTAGCCCAGAAAATCTGAATTGGGATGCACTCAGACTGTATAAGGACAATCCTATCTAGACCTGTAATTTGTGTAAATTATTGATGAAAATAATTTACTGTGACTTTATTAGCAGCTGACTTTGAAAGTGGATGCAATTTTCCTTTCATCTGTCGGGGAGGGAAGCGGGGGGGAGATGGGAATCTAATATTGTCTTTTTTTTAGGTTTGGCAAACAGAATGTTCATATTGATGTGTTGTGCCTTACAGACAAGACAGCGTTTGTGTGTTACAATGTAACTTTGGTTAAAATCTCTGTAGATAATGAAAAGCAAAAACGTTTGTGATCATTCTCAATATGACCAAATTTAAAATTCAAGCTATCAAAGCTTAATACTGCATCCGCCAGAAACTGAGTGTTTGTTGCAGTAAGAAAACAATAATAATAAAAGAAAGCTTGTGTTTTATTCGGGTTCTTAATAATTCCAATAATTGTGTGAGGCAACTATTTGTGCATCTAACCACGAGCAGAAGGTTTGGGGAAGACTGTGGGACCTTTACTTAGAAAGTGAAACGTATGTTGAAGTCTCGAGTACCCTTCTACAGTTTTACCGGAGAAAACTAAGAGCCATATTTGTGACGACGTGCACTGTTTGGGGTTAACTTTTTGATATGTGTAAGTTGCATAGAGGAAAATATGCTCATGAAAATCATAAGCAAATATCACCCAAACTTTCTTAGAATGTGCCATGAACATGGCTTAAAATTCACATTGAGTGAACATGGCTTAAAATAAAGCTAAGCTCATGTGTTCCCAGTGTCATTGCGAAAATGAAATGTTATCAGTAGTGGAAGGCAGATGCTCCGGAAGACTTCGAAAGAAAGAAGTGAATCAATGAAAATTTTACCTAGAAGATCATCATAAAATAAATTAGCAAGTGAGCCAGATATAAGGCGCATTAGTGAATTACAACAGTGAAACAGAACCTGGTTCTCCATCTTGACACCTCGGTCCAGTGTCTCTCCATTACACATGAGGACCTGTGCCCCTTAGCATCTGCCTGTCCACCGACTGTACAATGGACTGCATTCATTGCAGGGAGAACCTGCCATTGCTGGGTTTGCAGGGGTTTTCTGCATGGTATGCAGCCCATGTTAGGAACTGGATACAGATTCTCCTGTCGTTTTGAATGACATGACTTCCCTTGTGGATATTTAAGACTTCAAGATCTAGGAGTGTTTTAATGGTGTCTGCCCCTGCAGCTCTGAGTGTAGAGTGTCATAAGGTGGAATCTACATTATGTCCGGCCACAAAGTGCCCCTACCCAGAGGCTGCTCCATGATGGCTCGTCAGCTGAGGCACCCATGGCTCCCGGAAGATCACACTGTCACAACATTCACTCTGGAAATGTGATTTTCTTGTCCAGACTATAAATCTGCATGTCTTTACTGAATGCTAAGACCATGTTTACATTAGGCAGAAAGAGATTGAGATCCAATGAGGCAGATTTTAAGATTGTGATTTTATCACACAAACTTTAAACCTATTCTTTAACTTATGTAGCTTTTGGTTACCTCTGCCTCAAGCACTGTTGCAGACAAATTAAGGCTGGAATACTTTTAATAATAGTAATAATAATAATAATAATAAATCTTATACTTCTGTTGGCCTTTAGCATGAAATAGCAGTTTAAGGAAATTTAAGAGCTGCACTGATTATCAGTACTTTATTTTGTGCACTAAAACCTTAAATATTTATTACTGTGAATAAAACAAAATTATCTTTTACTGCATAGCCAGTTTCTTTAAATGACAGAATTGTGGCATCACATCTAAAGTTTTAATTCTTTTTCATATCAAACAAGCAAGGCTTCTCATGCCACTAAACCTGCAGGTGCAGAAAGAAGCGCCCCCCACAGGGCACAGAGAAGGGTCACAGGCGGCATCACCCAGTGCTGTTTCACACATACACATCTTCTCGCATTCTCTGTTCAGAAGAGACTGCCAGCATAACACCTAAAGGCTAGGCTGACGGACAACAGCTTGTCTAGCACAACCATAGTGTAGGGCAGTGAGCTGACACCCCAGCTTGTCATGGGACTTTGAGCACGCTGAAGTAGAAATCTTCCCTTCCCACCTTAGCAGCAGAAGTTCCTCTTCCTTTCTGATCTCAGAAACGAAAAATCTACTAACCAACAAAAACCCAGCCCCTTTGGCAACTCCCTCATTCTATTGACATATAGAATATTGTGCCTTATTGTAAAACTGTTTGAAAAATGTTCTGTGACTAAAATGGGTTTTCGACTACTGTATGTGCAAACTTGGTATATCGCTGTGAAAGGCACCCAGCTGGTGTTGCATCTGAAAAATATCAAAACAGGTGGCCTGGCTACACTATTGCAGCACAGAAGAGGAAGTCACTGTACCTCTGCAAAAATTTGTAAGTCAAATTCAGAGGCAAAAAAATATTTTAGAATCATGCAGTTTGTGCACAAAAAGTATGTAATAACTCTCTAAAAATGTTTTCTCCCTAGTCTCTGGTGAACTAAGATTCAAAATTGTGTCAACAGCATGCTCCAGTATGAAGCTGTGTTTTTCTAAAGCACATTTGTTTATGATAAGCCTACATTCTCAGTGAATATGGCATTTAGTATTTCTTTTGAGAACAAACTTAAGCATCATGAGCCAAAGTTGCATTTTGACTCCCAGCTATGGTAGCATTATGGAAATCTCACAGTCAAAGTCAAGGGTTTCTGTTATGTATTAGTAAAGTATAGATTATCGGGGCCTACATAATTTAAAGAAATGTAAATTAATATTAAAAGCTTGTAAAAATATGTACATCTTTACTATTTCTCAATAAATACCTTTGGAAATGTTTTCATTTTTGTCACCCTCCCATGTTGTGGAGTTTTTGTTGTGTGTATTTAATTTGATTCCAAATAATGTGAAATTTGTATTTAGGTTTCTCGATGTAGTCTTACCTTCCCTTATTTGTGCCTAAATTGCAATTAAGGCAAGCTGAGATACAGCACAGCAGAATGTCACTAATTAAGACTAAGAGTGGGCTAGTGTACTGAAAAAGTGTGAGTCGCATAGTTTTCTATATAGGTGGCTACATTCAAGTATAACACATGATGTAGTCCCAGCTGACTAACGATAAAGTCATGCCTTTAGAACAGTTAAAGCAAGTTGCCTTTACATGAATATAGGACATGGTTATAAGCAGCTTCCAAGAGTGATAAAGGAGTGTTTTTCTTAAATAGGTTTAACAGCTCCTTTATTATCTTATGTGCAGTATGGATTTATTTGCAAATCTGTTGTTCCAGTGCAAACTGAAGGAAATTTCAGACCAACCTCACTCACAACGTTTTAAATTGTTAGCCTCCAAATTTTTGAGAAGACTCCTCTCTCTAAAATTGCACATGCTTCCTCAATACTTCTGTCATTTCCCTGCTTAGTAAATACTTATTTAAATAATACTTAATCCTTAGACTTAGAATATCCAACATGGCACCTATTTTATTTATCTTTCATAGTGGATGGCTCATCCATCGGAATGCACGCTCTGTGAAGGCAGGGATTTTTCTTTTGTTTGGTTTCATCCACTTCTGTGTAACCAGTAGCCAGGAAAAAGTCTGGCATACAGCAAGCACTCAAAAACTGTTTGTTACACAAATGCATAAACCATAGGCAAAACTTGTGTGATCATAGTCTGGAATTAAAGAGATTTAAAATGGTAGAGCTGGATAAAAAAAAAATAAAGAAGACATAAACAGTTAAGTTTGGATGAGACCAATGCACATTTTGACAACTTAGCTGGAATGTTGTTGGCTCTAATAATTCATGAAAGTAAAGAGCAAAGATGGCCATAAGGAAAGATGTTTTTGGGAAAAAGTTATATATGAGCTGAGAATGATCTGGGAAAAAGGAGTGTTTGTGATGAATCAATGATTGCTTCCTCTCTCCCCCTTTTACTCCTTTATTTTCAAAAAGTAGTACACAGCATCAGTAGGTTTAGTTGATTTAAATTACTTAAAGCCACAGAGTATCACATAAAAGTCAGATCTGTTTGCAAAGTCTGTGATTCATGATTCTGAGTCCCAGAACCAAAAATCAAACAGAAGTGTGTGATTTCCCTTAGCTAGCAGAAGATAACCATTCCTTAACATCTGTGCGTGGTTTGTATATTTTGTTAAAAATCACTTATTGGATGTAGTGGTATAAAAGCACATAGAGTCTCATTCACAGGTCACTTCTCAAAGCCCCTTCAAACCTGACTAGGCCAAAGTCAGTTCTCAGGATGTACTGTGGTCAACAAAGATGTTCCCTCAGAGCATCCAGGGGAAAGCTTTTCCAGATTCTAACTATAAATGCCTGTCCGTCATCCAGAACACCTTCCAGGATGTGTTAGCACACAATTTGGAAAATGTCCAACCATAATATGCTAAGGAAGCTCTGACAATGCAGATATCTCTATTCAAGCCAGAAGATTATTTTCCTTCCCCAAGAAGCACTTTTTGATTGGGGCTGGTGAGGACGCTGTCTCTGTGGCTAAAGGGCACTATATTGTCCTTCGTAGTCATGAAATCTTAGTTTCTGTGCCCGGTGCTGCAATGATGATGTCAGTCTGTTTCTCTGGGGACCCTTAAGTGAAAACACACACAATTGAGTGTGAGGATGTATTGGAGGGAAGTGGCGGAACCACCAAGTAGATCCGTCTCCCTAGAACCACAGCAGGTCAGGCTGAGCCTGAACTCATCACGATCCTGACTCTCAGGTTCTTGTGCAGTTCGGTGGGGGTGACTGTGAAGATGGTGCATGAAGGGTGCCACAGTGGGTAAGCACGTAGGGCGTGGCGAAAAGCTTGCAGAGGCGCCTAACCAGCCCGCCAAGGGAAGATTCCTAGAGAAAATGATTCCCAAGCTGGAATGCCAACAAAATGGAGAAGGCTAAGAAAAGATGGATTGTAAGAATCCAGGCAAGGTGGAAAATAAACGAGAGAGCGTGGATAAGAGAGAAAGTAGAATGATGTGGTCAGGGAACTGCAAATAATCCTTGTTTCTGGAACACAGAGTAAAGAGGGAGAATAGTAAGAAAGGAGCCTGGAAAATAAAAAAGGGCCAGATCATGAGGATTTCAATACATGGTTAGTGAGTTTCAAGTTTTTTCTGGGATCAGTAGGTATCAAATGAAAGGCTTGTAAACAGAGGATGTATGTGTCTGGATCTGCACTGGGTAACAGTTACCCCGGCCACACAGTGGAGAGTGATGAATCTACAAGGCTGGCACAGGATCCCAGAGAGTTATTGACAGATTCCTGACTTAGCTGATGGCCATGAATGTGGAGAGAAGCATACAGATTCAAAGAGATTAAGGTGCTAAGAATAATTAATTTTAGCAATAGTTGCTGCTGCTTCTCATGCCTCAGGCAAATCCAGCCTGACCTCTGAGTTTCTGGTTGGAGAAATTCGCTGGATGTAGTGCAGTTCACAGGGATCAGAAACACAAAAGAAGAAAAACAGATTCTGGTTGCTGTTTTTGCTGTTGTTGATGGAGCTTGTAATGGAGGAAGATACTGAGTCCAGCCTTTGGAAGTGTTACTTTGGGGGTGGTGGCGGACTTAAGTAGAGTTGTCCAGTGGGAAGTTGAATTTGCAGAGACTTCCTAGTTGTTTGTTAAACATCTTGCCACATCATCACTGAATTACTCTGAAACTAGTCAGTAAAATCCTAAATAACTTCATCAGATCATATGAGTTAGTCATTTAAAAGCATTTACCATTTGTGCAACCTTGAGACAGCATGAGTGAAAGCCAGGAATGATGGCAGAAGTGTAGAATGTGTATGTAGAATGCAGACCATGGGAAATTATTTGGGGTTACCAGTTGATTTAGCATCCTGCTTCCCCATCTCCTGCCTTACCCCCATTTCCAGTGAAGATAAAGTAATAATATACCTGGATTTACAGCCCTGAAGACATTCAAATGCCTCTACGAACTTTTTGCTGGTGACTTTTACACAACTCATCGCCAGCTTATGTCTGCTTGGAAACAAACATGACATTTCTGATTTATTTGCCAAACAAAGAAAACCTATTAGAGAAGGAACCCTAGAGCAGAATGACAGGTGATTTAATCACTTAGCCTTAGACAGGTTAATGTATTCCCAAAAAATATGGCTTTCATTAAAATATATGTTTTGGTGGAATAAACTATTTCATGAGAGTAAGGGATAATAACATGTATGTGAATAGAAATTAAAATTAATGCCAAACACACACCTGTAAACCTATCCTATTTGGCTTGTGAAATTACTTCTGCATCAGTTATGGGAACAGCAGGGGGCGGAGACCAGGAGACACTAGAGAGGGCTCTGAAGAAAAAAGTGGTCTAACACATCATTTTTTAAACTTGCATTTAGAGTTTTACAAATGACTAGTGTTTTTTCCAAATTTTGAAGACCTGCTGCTTTCCTAAATAAAATCTACTACCACATACTATTACCACGCTTGGCAATATATGTTGTTACCGTGCTTGGCTCAAGAACTGGTTTAAGAAGAGAAAAGGGAACCTTTCCTCCTGTCTCTGCAGTGCACTGGTACCCGTGTACTCACCTCCTTCTAACTCCATGAAGCCTTTGTTGTTGTTGTTGTTGTCGTTTGGCTCATCCAACCTCAGCAGTGCCAGCTGGGTGGAGACAGCTGGTAGCCTTGAAGCAAGGTGAGGGATGGGACCATGGAGGCGGTGGTGAGGCTTTGATTTCATCACTGGCTTTGGAGTCAGCTCTAAAGTGAGCATGCCAGGAGGAGGAAGAGGAAGGAAAGTGGCATTGGAGAGACAGAATGAGCCCGGAGCTTCTCATGTGTTACCTCATTGAATTATCAGATCCCCCAGAGTTGGTATTGTTAGTCCTATTGTACAGTTTAGGCGACCTCCCAAGGTCATGTGACTTGTGGGTGGCACAAGTCGAGTTGGAACTTAGGGCTATCGGGCGGACCATCTAGATAGCAGAGTTATGCCCCTCGCACTGTATCTGGCTGTCCACTCCTTGGAGTTGGGTTGCTCAGAACTTGGAGAGTTGTGGTCTGAGGAGAAGCACAATCAAGAGGGTGTGAGACTGCAAGCAGCAGAGGTAACAGTAACTCTTTTCTCTCCCCATGGGCATGAATGCCACTCAAGGAGCATCCTGTGTTGCTGCTGTGACAAATGGCCCTCGTGCAGATGCAGTAAAAATGTTAATTTGTAGATAAGTGGTACAGAGCCCTTAGCTGCTGACTGGACTTCACGATCACAATTATATCCAGTTCTACCTGGAAACCCAAGAGATAATGATCCAGTGAAAGCTGCTGAATTGATTTCCATTTAGGTAGAAACACATTTCCAGGTGCCCCTTGTTCAGAACGCATTTCCTGGATATGACACATATATCAATAGCTTTTGTCACAACCGACTTACAGGCTCCCTGACCTAAAGCTCGGCCCTGAGGAGGGCTCTGGACGGGCTTCTGACCAGAGTGGGGAATTAGGAAATTTCTAGTGCTCCTGTTGTAGGGAAAGCAAATCAGGATGGAGCATTGAGCGATCAGCATGAATTCAGCAGTATCTGGATGGAAGGTGTTCAGAAGGAAGTCCCTAAAGGGAAAGTGGAGAAAAAGGTTTTAGAAACAACTTGGTCAACTTTCGATCTTTTCTAAAATTCTATAATTGACATGACTTTTTTTAATTGTGGTAAAATACACATAAAATTTGCCATCTTCAACAATTCTAAGTGTCCAGCCTGTGATGTTAGGTACATCCGCATTCTTGCACCACTGTCACCACCATCCATCCACAGAACTCTGTATCTTGCAAAACTGAAACCCTGCACACGTTGAATAATAACTCCCCTTTCCTCCCAGCCATTGAACAATCATTCCCCCGAGCCCGTGGGAACCACTGTCCCACCTTCTGTCTCTGTGAATTGGACCACTTTAGGTACCTCATATAAGCGTAATTGTACAATATTCATCCTTTTGTAAGGCTTATTTTACTTAGCATATCGCCCTCAAGGTTCATTTATGTCATAGTGTATGTCAGAATTTCCTTCCTTTTTACTGCTGAGTAAAATTCCCTGGAATGTGTATACCACGTTTTGTTTATCCGTTCATCCATTGATGAACACTTGGGTTGCTTTCATCTTCTAACTGTTGCAAATAATGGTGCTATGAACATGGGTGTACAAATGCTTCTTTGAGTCCCTGCTCTCCCTTCTTTGTGGTATATACCCAGAAGTGAAATTGTGGGACCATATGGTAATTCTCTTTTTAAATTTTTGAGGAACTGCCACGCTTTTCCATAGCAGCCACACCATTTTACATTCCCACCAATAATGCACAAGGGTTTCCATTTCTTCACATCCTCATCATTGTTACTGTTACTTTTTTTATTGTAGCCATTCTAATGTGTATGAGGCAATGTCTCACTGTGGTTTTTCTGTTTTGTTTTGTTTTGTTTTTTTAAAGACTGGCACCTGGGCTAATGACTGTTGCCAATCTTTTTCTTTTTTTTTCTACTTTGTCTCCCCAACCTCCCCCCGCCCCGTACATAGTTGTATATCTTAGTTGCAGGTCCTTCTAGTTGTGGGATGTGGGACGCCGCCTCAACGTGGTCTGAGGAGCAGTGCCATGTCCATGCCCAGGATCTGAACCCTGGGCCGCCGCAGCGGAGCGCGCAAACTTAACCACTCGGCCACGAAGCCGGCCCCTCACTGTGGTTTTGATTTGCATTTCCTTAGTGATTAGTGACGTCGAACATCTTTTCTTGTGCTTACTGACCATTTGCATATCTTCTTTGGAGAAATATCTATTCACTTGTTTCATTTTTTAATTAGCTTCCTTGCTTTTGCTTTTTCATTGTTGAATTGTAGGAATTCTTTACATATTCTGGAGATTAACTCCTTATCAGATGTCTGATTAGCAAATATTGTCTGCCATTCCCTGGGTTGCCTTTTCTACAGTGAACATGAGCTTTTTTTGTGTACTTAGTATCCCCCTTTTTAGGGAACCACCACACCTTGGGGCATGTGGCTCAGCTCTAGCCAATCAGCATATTCTGTTCTATTTGCCACAAGAATTTATTGGCCCAAGGATGGGTATGGGACCCAAGCTGGGCCTATGAAAACTCAGCTCAAGACTTTTCTCCAAAGCTGTTGTCAGAAAGTCATTCTTTCTGGGATCGTACGCTCTGGTGGCTGCTTCAGCCTAGAAACCAGGACCATCCTTCCCACCACATTGAGAGACAACCCAGATATGAAGCCAACACGGGGAGAGACAGAGCTGACATGGAGCCCTGGCCACACCGTTGGAGCATTTAGTTTCAGCATAGCAGGAGCCAGAACTTCTACTCCACAACCACACCTGGATTTTTAGCATCACCGGCCAAAAGCTCTTCTCCTTTTCTTTTCTTTTCTTTTCTTTTCTTCCTTAAACTTGATTGAATTTGGTTTCTGTTGCTTGTGGTCGAGAGAGCGTGCCCTAATAGACAATGGAGCAAACAGCCCCGGAGTGTGTCCCTGTGTGGGAGAACACAGGAGGCTAGAGCTGGTCAGTCAGAGCGCACAGAGTGGCCTGGTGCTCCTGACTGTCTCGGTCTTTTGCTCCTTCCAGCTGTACAGTGGCCGAGAGACCTGGGGTCGCAGGGGAGTGGAAGGGAAGGACTGTTTATTTAAAAGAAAGGGGCCTAAAATATCTCACAATAGTTGAAATTGTTACTTTCAAATACTCCCCCCTCTAAATTATAGAGTGCCTGGATAAATCCTGGCACCTCACTTTTTATCACCCTGCAAACTGGCCGTACATCCTGGGAACACAGATATCTGGGCCAGGCACCTCCTGCTCCAGATGCCCTCCTTCCCCCCACCCATGACCACATCACCTAATCGTCTGTGAAATGCAGCTTAGAACTAACTTAGCCAACTGGATGCCAGGTTTTGTGACCACTCAATTTTTCTTTCTTTGAAAAACTTGTTGGCCTATCACCCTGACTCATTGCAGTCCCACTTGTGGGCCTGCAACGTGTTCCGTAGAAAGCGCAGCACGGAATCGCAGCATCTCCACCCTCCTGTATGGTCGGAACCGGCGTGGCAGCTGCAGTGCTTAAGGCTTCTCTTTCTTCCTGTGTCTCGTGTAACTCCCAAACGCCCGTGCTGGCACCCACACTGAGGACTGATTTACTTTGCTTGTCTATCTATCAGAACCTTTTCTTTTTTTCTAACAGTTGAATGATAAACCCTAAAAGTTGGAGTTTCTATTGCAACAAGGGACAGAACTTTAGTGCTGGCAAACACATGGTGCTAATGAAACAGCCAATCCTGAGCTGGACGGGAACGAGGCTGCTGCCGAGACGGCTGCCTGTCATTTCATCAGGGAGTAATTGAAGCTCCTAGGTACTGACTTCTTGAACATTACTTCTAGGAATAAGTTGCCCTCCCAGCCTGAAATTCCCTTCTTTAAGTAATAACAAAGTGGTACATAATTAATAATGGCATTTATTATTGTGTTTTGTTAGGAAAAAACTGATCTAGCAGAGTTTTTTCCTGAACGGTTTTAATCATGTGTATTAACTAAAACACATGAGATATTTGCCAACTCTGACCATAAAGTGTTTTATCCTGAGCCTGCCTCTCTGTTCGCAGGAGATTGAGAAATGTCTTTAAAATAACCAGTCTCATCCTGAGAACGCTTTCTAGTTGCTTTCTCTCCTTGGGATTTTTTTTTTTAATTAAAACAAACCAAAGTGAAATAAAACAAATAAAAATGAAATGATCTGTAATAGTGGAGGCAAATGGAATTAAAGAACATTTTCCATTCAAAACATTGTCTAAATGAATGTCTCAATCCATCAGCCTTTTGCTGCCTAATAATGTGACATGTTTACAAGGCTGAAGGAAATCAGGTGTTTTCATGCTAAATGAAAATAAAATTTATGTACTGTTATTACCATATTCTTTGCCTGGGGTTTCTCACTCTATTCATCATTAAAGGCTGCCCAGTAAATACTGTGCAAACTGCACGTAGGGATGTCAGGCAGTAATAACTCGGAATCAGCTATAAATAACCACCCGCCAGACTTTTGGGAAGAGTCAACGGCTTAAGAGGGGATGTTTGCTCCCCAATTGCTAAATTGTGAAAAAGAGAGTTATCGGTCTGTTTTCTCTTCATATTTGAGACACTAGAAGCAAGGCTGGGACACGAGCCCTAGCCTGAGACAAGTCTTTATCCATCGTCATTTGAGCTGAGGCAGGTGTGATATGAGAGACTAAAGTTTCCTCTCCTTAACTATATCAGAAAAGTGGATGGACAAGGACTTATTTGTCTACCCTGTGTATTAGCTATCTATTGCTCTGTAACAAATTACCCCAAAACTTAGCCACTTAAGATATCAAGCATTTATTGCCCCACGGAGTGTCTGAGGGTGAGTAATCTAGGAGCAGCTTAGCTGAGTGGCTCTGGGTCAGAGTCTCTCACAAGATTATAGTCAAGCTCAGACAAGACAATAGTCATCTCAGAGCTCCACTGGCTGAAGAATCTTCTTTCAAGCTCATGTAAAGGATTGTTGGCAAGGATCAGTTCTTCCCTGGCTCTTGGCTGCAGGCTTCAGTTCCTTGCCATGTGGACCTCACCATGAAGTAGTCACATATGGCAGCTTGCTTGCCTCACGGTGAGAGATTCAAGAGGAAGAGAGAGAGTGAACTAGAGATTCAAGAGGAAGAGAGAGAGTGAACTAGCAAGACAGTGCCCCAGATGGGAGCTGCAGGATTTTGCACCTAATCTCAGAAGTGCCATACCTTTTGCCATATGCGATTAGTCACACAGATCAACCACGAGACCATGTGGGAGGGGACTAGACAGAGTGTCAATACCAGGAAGTCAGGTCATTGGGAGGCTATCGTAGATGCTGGCTACCTCACTTTTGGATGAAGCTGGCCTTGATGCTTAGGAGCAGGTTAAAAAGTGAAATGAATTAGCAGAGTCCATTCCAAACAGCACAGTTCAGATTGAGATGTACCTGGGTCCAAATTCTAGAGTGCTTCTTGCTACCTTATGATAATTACTTACCTCCCTGTGCCTTCAACTTCCCATCTCTGACCCTTAAGCATCCCATCTCATACAGCTGTTGTGAGAGTTAAGTGAGGTAATGTTTAAAGAGATTTCCTTCTGTGGACTTTCCTCTAAAGGAAATTAACAATATTAACAATAAAAAACAAAAATGTGGTTTTTTGGTAAAGTAGAAAAAGGAATTCAAAATAGCATGCCCCAGTATTTGGGGGGCTCAGTGCCCTTGGGCATGGGCTGCCACAGGTGGCTTGAGGGTGTTGATAATGTTCCAGAAAGGATAATGCTTCTATTGCTGGAAACTCGGATGGTGCTTCTACACCACGGGTCGGCCGGGCTTTCCCAGGAGCGCTGTGGAGTCACGTCCTAAGCGTTGATGAAGCACCCGCAGGAGCCAGGCACCGCCTGGAGTTAGAGTTACAAACACCCGGAAGACTCGGTTCCTGATGGCGAGGTGCTCCTTGTGTTGCTGGGGGAGGAGCGCTGGGATGAGGAGACAGTCACAAGGCATTTCTAACCTTAGGTGGAAGTTTGAAGAAAGGTGTGCCTGCTCAGAGGAAGGAGGACCTGACTGGAAGAGAAGAGGCAGGTCTTCAACCAGCTCCTGGCAGGCAAGCAAAGGGGTGCTGGCTAGAGGGGACCAGAGCAGCAGCCTGGGTGGAGAAGGGGTGACACCATCACCAGAATTCCTCCTGGGATGAATGGCCAGATTTAGCACATGCAAATGCAGGAGGTCACCTAGCTAAATTTGAAGTTCAGATAAACAACGAGTAATTTCTCAGTATAAGTATGTTCCATAGACTGAATTACTTGTTGTTTATCTGAACTTCAGATTCAGCTGGGTGTCCTGTATTTCATCTAACAACCATATCCTGGAGAGAACAATGAATCTGCCTGCAGCGGTAGAGGCTGAGGATGGTGAAGAAGACAGCGGAATGATTAGGAAGGATTTTGAATGCCAAGTGGAGGAGTTTGAACTTCATCTGATAGCAGACGCATGCTGGAGAGCTAGTGGGTTTTTGGCTAGGGAATGACAGGGTCAGATTCATTTTGAGGTAAGACCACTTTGGTGGCCATGTGGAGAGGAAGGGGCATGGGGGGACCAGAGGCTCAGTCCAAAGCAGCTGCAGTGGAGCAAGAAAGGCAGGTGTAATCATTCTGGGGGCAGGAATCGGTGATGGGGCAGCTGGTCATTAGGACCCACCTGTAAAGGGTTAAACAAATTACTCAGAACCTTAGTTACACATTTGAATCATGTAGGAGGTTTTTAAAAAATACCAAGTCCCCACTCCCATTGTTACTGATGTAAATGATTCGAAATGGAACCTGGACAATGTTGGTTTTCTTTTATTTCCCCAGGTAGTTTAATGTATAGTCACAATCAAAAACTATTAATCAACGATATTCTCTTTTGTTCCCAGCAATTTCCAGTTTTCTTTAACCAGTGCACCTGAGCAAGAGCACATTATCGTCACAAAGTAGCCTGCCACACTCTCGTTCACAGACACATCAGCCACTTCTACATGCTTTGCAGGTGAAAAACTGGCTATTCCTGCCCAGGAACATTAAGAGACTGTTTATTTCAATCAATCATTTTTCTAAATACATTATCTCATTCTATAGCTGAAAAGTGGGAGGGGAGCAACATCAAAGGATTTACTTCAGCCCCATCTAAGAAACCAAACACATGCACCCCTTGTTCACCCTCCTCTGGTTGTTGCCCGTGGACCCAGAAGTCTCAGGCATCTGACGCTCTGAATGTCTGCCCAGATGCCCATCTCTGGAGAGAACATGCTGAAATGTTTGAGTTTGCACAGTTCATTAAATACCCTTCAGGAGAGCTCCCTGATTCTCACAAAGGTCACCTTGGTTTCTTCTAGAGTCTGCAAGTGAGTACCACTGCCTATTTTCAATGCCTTGCATTGTTTAGGGCCATGGAAATGGATGTTTATTAGATCTTTCCAAGTAAAGTGGGTGGTCCATTTCAAGTCAAAAAGCGAGGCCACAAGCCTATTACTTGGTTTTATATCAGCAGCCAACTATCTGCCTTTGACAGAGAGGCGTTATGGATATTTTTATATTTGTACTTCAGCTGCTCTTTTTTTCACTGAGAAAAGATTTGTTGCAAGCTTCTTCAGCAGCAGAAGCTCTTGAATTTCTGTTAAGTGCAAATCAGTTCACAAACAACTTATAGAAATCATATATACCAATATAGTCTAGCGTATTTCCTGCTTACTAAAGGCGTGCTCTCGCTTTGACCCTTCAACAAGCGTGTCTCTCAGGTCATGACCTGCCGTATTTGCTCCTGCCAGAGAAGGATTCGAACGTGGAGATTGTAACTAGTCAAGGAAAACCAAGAGGCTGCCTCTTCAGCATAGCAGGACACGGGTTTACGAGATGTTTTGATGTTTAATCAAGCCTGACATCCTATTTAAATTGTATGAGTTGTCTTCTGTCCCCTTCTTTTCTTTGTCATTAGAATTCCTTTCTTTGGAGACGTTTTCTGTGTGATGTCTACACAGGAAGAAGCTGACAGCAGTAGCTTGAAGAACCCAGTGACAGTCGCGGGGAGAGCATTTGGCAAAAAACTGATCACAAGAACTCTGTTCTCTGAATCTGATTTCAGTGAAAACACAGAGAATAACTTTAAATAGTCCGATCAAGTTGATACAAAAATGGTGTTTAGAAACTGTTTGGACTGATGGGAAAGATAAAAACCATGTGTGAAAAGACCAGTACGAGATGATAGGAAAAGCACTGCATTAAGAATCAACACATCTATTCCCTGATCTTAGTTTTAGGGCTTTCAAAATTGAGATGTAATTGACATATAACATTGTATCAGTTTCAAGTGTACAACGTAATGATTCATTGTTTGTATATATTGCAAAATCATCACACAATAAGTCTAGTTAATGACCATCACCACACGTAGTTACACATTTCTTGTTGTTGTGATGAGAACTTTTAAGATCTGTTCTCTCAGCAACTTCCAAATATCCAACATGGTATTGTTAAGTATAGTCACCATGCTGTGCATGACATCCCAAGGACTTATTCATCTTGTAACTGGAAGTTTGTACCTTTTGACCCCCCTTCGCCCGTTTTGACCACCCCACACTCCTGCCTATGGTAACCACCCATCTGTTCTCTGCATCTATGAGTCTGGTTTTTTGTTTGGGGTTTTTTTTTTGTTTGGTTTGGTTAAGTTTCACATGTGAGATCATACCGTATTTGTCTTTCTCTGTCTGACATATTTCACTGAGCATAATGCCCTCAAGGCCCAACGAAAAATTCTTTTCTTCTCCCTCTGTTTTTCAGGAACCCTTATAAAGTAAAAGAAGGGAATTGGAAATGATTGTTTCCAATATTTCTTCCTGTTTGGGGATTCTAAGTATTTATAGTTGACTGGAACTTGGAAATGAGCATAATAAAAGGAATATGGGACTTCTGTTTGCATTTAAGACAAATTTTGGCATCTGACATTAAAACTAATTGATTCATTTATCCAACAGAAACTTATCGACCACCTACGTGTGTCAAGTCCTCTCTTTGGCAGCAGACCACAGCAGGGAAGGAATGAGGCTCGGTCCCCGGGGGCGTTTGGAGACTGGCGAGGGACAAGCTTAGGAGCACAGAGGGCCATGATGCCTGGGACCAGTGCTATAGGGACAGCTCTATGGCATGGGGTTTGGAATCGAATGCTATTTCCAGTGTAATAATTTTTGAAGCAGAATCCTTTTTCAGCCATGTTAAAAGAAAAACTAAAACAGCTTCCAAATCTTACATCACAATATAAACAGTGTAGTGGGTTCCAAAAAATGCAGGTCTTCTGTTGCTCCGGTGCAGAGAAGGCATCTGTGCTTAGACATCTGTTTAGATATCCACTTAGCAAGCATTCTGTCAGCCTGTCGGGACCAGCACCACAGCTGAAACACATGGAGCCCCAGACATCAGCTGTAAGGGAACCAAATGGTGCCCTCCCAAAAATCACCTTAGAATTCAAAGTATCTAAACAGTTTGGCAGGCACAGCCAATAATTTACAAGGAAAATCTACAGCACGCAGACGTACAGAGCCCCTAAATTCAGCAAGGGCCTATTCTGAATTTCATCGGTACTGAATTTGAAATCTTCTCCGTAGAGCAAGACAATGCATAATAAGTAAGCAAAACATAACGTGTGTTAGGTGCTAGCCAAATAATGGTAGGTTACTTAATTGTAAGATGACATCAATTCAAAACACTCGACAATACTGCAAATCTTTGCTTGCTTGACATTCTTCTATTGTTGTGAGAAGTTCAAAAATGGAGATGCTTTTTTTTTTTAAAGAGGTTCAGAGTAGTAATACAGTGAAATGGCCTATTAGGTCTTTACTGCACTGGTCTCATATCTATGGAGAATAATTAAAGAAAAACTAAACTCTCAATGCTCCCAGGAAAAGCCTAAGAGTTCCAGAGCTTTGCCAACCAGTAAAGATTAGAAATTAGTTTTAAAGCTGTTTATTGAATTAATTTCAATTAAAGGCCCTGATGACAAGTAAACACCAGGGCTGGTTTTAAGCTTGTCTAATCAATTCATAACGATTTGCTGTAGTGAAGGCAACCCTGCAAACCAAACAATCATGGCAGCCTTAGCTTTACAAAGCCAGCCATGGGGTGGTGCAGGCGCACACATCAGTGAACACGTTCCTAAGGCTGTAATCAACCCGCTCCTGCCTCCCTTCACCAGTGCAAAACTCTGCTCCCAGGACTGTGGCAGCCTTCTCATGCCCCTGGAACCAACACAACCCAAAACAAGTTCTTCCCCAAACCCTTCGTAAGATCTTTGCTCCATGAGACCAGCCAAGCTCTCCCTTACTTAAGCAAGAAGTAAGCCCAACTTTGTATCTTTGGGATCCAGTGTGTTGGTCTCATCCTTTTTCTACATTATATACACATTATTTCAAATTCTAAGATGAATCTTTAATTTTATTTACCACTTTGTGCAGATTTGGTTTACTGCATAGTGATCCATTGTGTTAAAATATTTTATTTAGGAAACATTAAGTATAGATTCAGACTTCTATATGAAATCTGTCTGCTTTTTACAAGTTAACCTTTGCATACAAATTCTGCACTTAGTCTGTCCAAAATTCAGCTTGGATTCCCTGTTTTTGTTTCTTCCGTAACTGTCCGCCTGGTTCTCCAAACCGTGGACCTTGGACTTAGTGCTGTCCCTACCTTCTCCCCTGCCTCTCCAGGCTTACGTACAATACTATTTCTGAAAAGTTCTTTAAATCTCTATCCTTACCTCACTCTTTTGGCCCTATCCTTAATTAAAGATTTCAACTCCTTTTTGCCGAGATGACTAACAGTGTTAAATTGTTCCCTGAAGCCGCTCCCACCCCTCTAATACAGACATCCCTGGGAGCCAGACCACCAGGGTGACAGACAGCAGAACTAATCTCATCTCTCTGCTCTTTGAAAGTCTGTTTGCAAGACCCCAGGATCTCTTAAGAGAACAAGTGGAGACTCCTTAGCATGACCTGTGGCACCAAAGCTACTAAATTCACCCTGTTCTCTGCCCATTTGGACTCTGGGTTTCACGTGAACCTCATTTGCTCTTCCTTAAATACGTTGTACGCTCATTGCTCATGTGAATTAATTCCTCTTCCTAAAACTCCTTTTTGTCTTCTGATCATGATTATATCCCTATCTCAGGCTGGCAGAATCCCTTTCACCCTGAAATCATCTCCTTACACTTTACAATCCACTCTGATAGTAGGGCAGAGAATTCCGTGCATTGATGCTCCTTGCACAGTGCTTTCCTCCCCTCCTGGAAGCCGCTTAGGGCCAAGGCAAAATCTTATTCCTCTTTGGGCTCTATTGCTCAGAACAAAAGGTCATACAGAGTAAGATTCCAGCAAATGTTAGTTAAAAAGGATTCCTTTGGTATATGGACTACTTTCTGTGCAGACTTTTTAGCGTGTTCTCAGACTCACAGAATTTCCCTACTGAAAGCTCTCCACCCTGTTAAGCCTCTTGACCCTGACCTCTCAGCACCACCTATATTAAGGTCTGTAAGTTTCTATGAGCAAATGTTAGTCTCTGGTTTCATCTTCCTCTCTGCTGGGCTCTCGCTGAGCTATTCTTATGAGAGAATGCCAGGGCATTCCAGAATGAATGTTTGCATGTGTTTCTGGAGGAATGTTTCTTGGACTTTCCCGTCTTCGCTGGTATTTTAAAGGAATGACTTCTTCGACGGCAGCCGAGCCGCGTGACGGCGTTGTTTGCCTTGGCCGTGGTGAGCCATGCTTCGGCAGATTGATTCCACACCTCCAAGTTTCGGAGTTGGGAGTTTAAAGACACGTTTACTGAGCTCTTACTATATGGCAGGTTCTAGGTTAGCTGAGGAGGATACAAAGACAATTAAAACACACATCCACCCTTAAAACCTTGCACTCTAGTAATGAAAGAACCGGGCGTATAAGGAAATAAAGTCACTCAAAGAAGAGCTCGTGTGCAGGCACTAGGACTGTGCCTCTGAAGCCCAGGGAGACGGAAGCGGGCTTCCTGGGGGAGGTGAGGTTTGAGTGGGATGTAAATGCACGTGAGCCTGCATCCATATACACGCTCCCTGGAAAACATGCGGAGGAGGGTCCTGCGGACTCTGATGAGACTCTCCCATGAGGAACTCTCAGGAAGCCCTCCCAGCTAATACTTTTAATTTATTCCAAAAATTTCTGTCTTCATGGGCCCTTCAAATGCACAGATTTTGTTGTTTGTTGTTTGCTCTGCCAGTTCCACACTTCTTGTTTACTGTACTATTAGCCTCTCTTCCAACTAGGTCTTGTTGGTATATAGAATAAGCATGTTTACAAACACAAATGTCACTAACCATTTTGAGGCCATCCTTCTAAGAACATCCAGGTTCCTCACCCGGACAAGGGGGAGGTGCTGACCCCAGGCTGACACCAGGACTGAAGAACTCATTCAGCGTCGTGGAAACCTGTTGGCCATGTTCTCGAGTGGCAGTGGCCTGTGGACGGATGCTGCCTGCCGACAGTGGCTTTGTGTCCGCTTGACTTTTACACGCCCAGCCCGCAGGGTCGGGGCACGGAACTCTAATCCCTCCTGCTGAGCTCAGGTCATTAAATACTCGCCCTACATTTTACAGCTTCAACCCTGTGACGGGGGAGCTGAACCCAGCTCGGTGCCAGGCACCCAGCAAGAGGGGGATTAATAAACCTGGCCCCAGCATGGCCAGGGCTCCACAGCTGCTTCTTGCAATTAGACTTGTCATCATTCTCTCAAGGAGCCCCCGTTGATTTTTAAATCCTAATTGGCAGGAGACACCTGTTTCCCGATGGGAAGGATGGAAGGGGTCATTTGCTTGCAACAGGCGCAGGAGGGTGGTGGAGAAGCTGCGCGAACGTGTGCAAATAACTTTGCCCCAAATCTGTTTGCTGCCATTTGGAGTCTCTTTCTTTCTTTGTTCCCTCTCAAAAACAGAATGTCCAGAGTCAGGCTAGTCCTTGGGAAGAGGTAAGCATTTGGCTCTGAATCTTTTATTTGAGCAAGGACTTAGCACCGGTCCCTCCCTCAGGTGTCCTCCTCACCATCTGGCATCCCCCTCTTGGCATGAGTTCTTCTCCTGGCTACTTTTTTGCCAGGAACCTGGCTATCATTCATTTCGGTATTTAGGTATTTATTAACTGCCTGCAAGCTGCTTAAACTCTGTAACCTATTTGTGCCTATAAAGAGTGTTGAGTATATTTTTAGCTCCTGTCTTCACCAAGCCTGCATTCTAAATAGAGGACGGCCTTAGAACTGCATGTGATCACACATGTGAAATCTTCTTTTCCACCGTGTATTTGAGAGAGTATCTTGTGTGTAGAAAGTAGGAACGTAACGTTCTCAGGGCAGTCTCCCTAGAGATTTGGGCATTTTGATTCTTTCTAGAACTCAGTGACCTTAGAGTTTCTGCTTAGATCTAATGTTTGCAGTTGTCTGAATGGTAGCCAGTAATGTCTAATAGAATTCCATGGGACCATGTCTCTTAATCAATACCACCAGATGTTTTCAAATTAATTATTACTATTGTTTATTGGGCTCTGATCATTAGGGCAAGTACGTAAGGTGGTAAGAATTAAATAACTGGATAGAGATCGCAGGTGGCTATGAATCAGTGAAAAAGGAGAAGCAATGGGCTTAGTTCTCATTTTCACGCAATGAGCATTTGTTGAACACCTAGTGTGTGCCAGGATCTTTTCTAGCACTTAGACCTCTTTTGGATCACCCAAGGTTCCAACTCATCTCATCAGCACTGTCCTCTTAACAGAACTTTCCAACAGCCACTTAAGCCCTCTCATCAACCTTGCCATGTCCTTGGGGGCTTCAGTGAAATTAGGCAATCAGGGAAGAGTTATTCTGGAGCCCAACTGAATACCAGTGGAATGTTCCTTCAAATGCAATGCAATAAATTCAAATAACTTCTCTGCCTTGTTTTACTTGTTCTGTGGCTTGTTTAATGTCTAGCTTTACAAGACCATATGTCTGGTTTACTCGCAGAAGCATTGTCATCGCCACTGCTGGAATATAAAGGAAGTAAAAGACCTGATTGTTACCCTTGAGAAATTTGTGTGTTGGTGAACGATGTATACAGAGTAAGAGCAACCGTCCACATCTGGGCAATTCTGCATGAGGGTTTAATTGAAGGCATTGTGGGGGCCCATCACACCCCACAATAACTCTTCAGGGAATTCCATTGTTATGAATGACCCAAAAGCCTCTTGAGATCCTTGGTAAATGGTTCTCAAAATTTAATGTCCGAAAAGATTACCCAAGAATTTCATTAAAATGCAGATTCCTGAGGCCCCAAACTCAGTGATCCTGATTCGCTGGATCTGTGGCGGGGGCGAGGAATAAATGCTTAGCAAGCCCTCAGGGTGATGTTGATGGAGATGGCCTGCACCCTACGCTTTAAGAAACTCTGAAATCCTCTGCCACCCTTTGTACAAGGGAGATTGCAAACGGAAAGATAAAACTACAAAAGGACTACTTCTGCCTCCTTGATTTTTCACTGAGGACCAAGTGGATTTCAGTCATGAATGCGGAAGTGCTTTTAAGGCTCGTGACTTGCTCCTTGTGGTCCTGTACATGTATCTCTGTTTAAAAAGTGGTTGACTGCCCACCTGCCTTATATATATTTTTATCAGGTACATTCAAAAGCTGCTGTAGGTTTTACTGGTGCCTTTGACTTCGTGTGCCTTTCAAAGGTAGGGCCCTGCTGTCTGTCTGTGGCTCAGCGCTTGCTTGACCATACAAGGAGGGAGGCACTTGGGCTGAAAGCTCCTTTCAGATGTTTGGAACAAGGTGTGAGGCTTTGCAGCCTCCGTGTGTTTATGACGTGAGCAACAGGGAGCAGCACAGGGAGCTAGGGCAGGATGATTCATTAGGAACAAATAGCTTGCACCTGTGAGAATGCCGAAGGCTCCCCTGGGCCTTGCCGGGGTGCTGCATCAGCTGGCAGGCAGCCTCTGTCCCCGAACGAACTGACAGCTTGTAGATCTTGAGCAGAACTGGGCCTCTCTCCCTGCTATCTTTTGCTGTTGGAGTGAAAGCAAACTTGTGACTCACATGGGAGCGGAGGGAGGTCTGCGCTCAGCAGCATCCAGTCTTGGCGGGAGGGCGGCGGCTGCAGACATGGGACACAATCAAATAAGCACATGTGTTCCTATAGTGCGCCTCGTGGCCAGGCCACTTTATCTTCAGTAATCCCAATCCATGTCTCAGAATCACATTATTTGGCCATGGATCAGACCCCGCGTATTCTTGGCTTAGGGCATAACGAAACACGATCTCAAGACAAGATAGGATCCTGATGTGAAGAGGCCCTGATGTATTTCTCTCCCCCAGCAGCACGACGGGAAACGTATCATAGCATCAGGAGAGCATATGTGACATGCTGCCGATGAGAAGCTCAAACATTGCCTTCCGTGCTTGGACTCCTGCCTCCATGGCTGATGACTGCTGACAGGAACAAACTGATGTTAAAGATAAAGGCACAGCAGACAGCAAAGGTTCAGTGGTAGGTGGCAGCAGCCCCGACTGTGGGTGCTGTCACTGGCAGGAGTCATTCACCTTTGAGAAGGCACTGCATGCTATTACACATGCCATTCAAAGAGCCATTTATCAAGAAAAGCCCTTCGGGGTGCAACAATATTAAAAGAAAAAAACCCCTTGTGCTTAAAGAGGGCAGTGAACGGGACCAGGCCATGGCTGGAGCTCAGTCCAGTCTCTTTGCTCCTCCTTTGAGTAAGCCCAGTGCAGTGGGCTAGAGTCTCTGTGATCTAGGAAGGGTCACTGGGAGGGGACAGCCTTCTAGAAGGCTCCTGGCAGATCAAGGCGGAATCCCTGTAGCCACTGGTGATCTGAAAGCAGCTGGGGTTGGATCCAGTAATGGGAAAAGGAATCAGTTGCTTTGGAAAGCCTGCCTCTCTTGCTATGAAATCATATATATGTCACATAATCTCTTAAGGCAGAGATGGTTCTTTTCCAACTGCATCCCATTTGCTATGATTAAAACTCTGGCTTGTGCGGAGCCCTTTTCAAAATATAAACTATCCTTAAGCTCAGTGTTCACATCAGGAATACATATGTAAATTGGACAGGTCAAAGTCATGGCTGCATAGAACAGGAAAAAAAAATAGTGCATGGTGGCCAGGTGTAGGGAGGAGGAATGAAAATTCTGTTGACTCAATGTGAATATACTTGAGAGGTTCCAATCCAGGCACTTTATTATCTTGATGTAATACAATTTAAAAAATACCTCCAAGTTAAAGCTCCCAAAAGGAAAAAAAATGTGTATTTTATTTTTAGATTTTGGTTCTGTATTTTCAGAGAAATAAAGTTTTGCCTTCTTTTCTGGAAAGAAAAATAGCAGTGAAATTTATTTTTTACTAAATTATCAGTAACCTTGATAAATTTCAAGTTTGGCAATTTGATTTCATGGTAAGTACAGGTTGATACAAAAGGCAGAAATAGTCAAACACTGCCACCTGCTGTCACTCTTTCCACATTGACTATTGAAACAGGTTTTCTTCTGCCTCTGTCACACAGAGGTAGCTGGTCTAGAGCAGTGGCTCCCAAATTTCAGCTGGCATCAGTCACAAGGCAGGCTGTGAAAACTCAGATCACTGAATCCGACCCGGAGTTTCCGATCCCATAGGTCTGGATGGGGCTGGAGGATTTGTATTTCTAACAAGGGCTCAGGTGCTGCTGCTGTTACTGCTGGTCCAGCCACTGATCTATTTAAAAATGCCAAGGACGCCTTCAGTTGCTGGCCTAAAGGTTTCCTGACAAAAGAACTCAACTTCTACAGCTCTATGAAGATTTACATTTTATTGCTTATTCTCACCTATCTTGTACCTCACCTAGGTAGAATAAGTTGCGTGTGCCAGCCAAATCCGAAAGGAGTGTGATGAGAGATGTAATCCATCAGGCATGCAGGTTGCTGTGCTTAAGGCTGAAAGATTATAACAGAGGAACTGATGCATCGGACTACAGGAGATTGTTTACGTAAAGAAATAGCTTGGGCTGGAATGTGAAGGACCTGCCCATATGTAAGAAAACTGCTTTCAAACGGAATGGACAGCGCTCGGCTTTGAAGCTCTGGCAGAGTCCCAATTTTTCTGCCTTTCTTTCATATGCCACATGTTAGTCTGTCTTCAGGATTCACTTACTCTGAAAAGCAGATGGCCAGAAGTGTGAAATCTTGGTGGTATTAAGTGCTATCATTTTTGTCATCACCAATGTTTTCAGTAAAACCGGAGATTCCATTGATTAAGTAGCTCACTGAACGAAGCTACGCTTTTGAACTTTCCAAATTGATGAGAAGAGAAGGAATGTGCTTCAAACACTCTTTTTTTGTATTGTGGTAAAAAAAACACATCGCATTAAATTTACCGTCTTAATCGTTTTTAAGTGAACGTTCAGTAGTGTTAAGTATATTCACATTGTTGTGCAACAGATCTCCAGAACTTTTTTTATCCTGTAAAACTGAAACTCGAAACCCATTAAACACTAATTGCCCCTCCCTAGTCCCCCCAGCCCTTGGCAACCACCTTCGACTTTCTGTTTCTACGATCTGACTACTTTACACCTTCACATGAGTGGGATCGTTTAGTATTTGTCCTTCTATGACTGGCTTATTTCACTTAGTGTAGTGTCCTTGAGGTTCAACCATGTCCATCCATCCATCCGTCATATGATGTAGCATGTGGCAAGAGCTCCTACTTGTTTAAGGCTGCATAACATTCCATTGTGTGTACACACCACATGTTCTTTATCTGTGCATGTGATGACGGACGGATTGGTGGCTTCCACCTCTTGGCTGTTGTGAATAATGCTGCAATGAACATGGGTATACGAATATCTCTTCAAGACTCTGCTTTGAATTCTTTTGGATATATACCCAGAAGTAGGATGGCTGAATCATAAGGAAATTTTATTTTTAATTTTTTGAGGAACTTCCATACTATTTTCCATAATGGCTGTACCATTTTACCTTCCCACTAACGATACATAAGGATTCAATTTCTTCACATCCTCGCCAACACCTTTTTGCCAATAACTTTCATTATTTTCTGTTTATTTGACAGTAGTCATGCTAATGGGTGTGAGGTGATATCTCATGGTGGCTTTGATCTCCTTCCTCAAGTGATAAATGATGATGAGCATCTTCTCATATGCTTGTTTGACATTCGTATATCATCTTTGGAGGAATGTTTATTCAAGTCCATTGCCCATTTTTAAATTAGGTTATTTGATATTTTTGTTGTTGAGTTGTAGTTCTTTGCATATTCTGGATATTAACCCTTATCAGTTATATAATTTGCAAATATTCTCTCGCATTCTATAGATTGCCTTTTCCCTTCGTTGATTCTGTCCTTTGATGCAAAAAGTTTTGAAGTTTGATGTAGTCCCATTTGTCTATCATTGCCTTTGTTGTCTGTGCTTTGGGTGTCATATCCAAGAAATCATTGCCTGATCCAATGTCATGAATCTTTTCCCCTATGTTTTCTTCTAGGACTTTTATCATTTGAGGTCTTATGTTTAGGTCTTTAATCCATTTGTAGAAAGTGAGATAAGGGTCCAACTTCATTCTTTTGCATGTAGATACTCAGTTTTCCCAATACCAGTTGGTTGAAGAGATTGTCCTTTCCCCATTGAATGGTCTCAGCACTCTTGTCAAAAAATAACTTGACCATTTATGAGTGAGTTTATTTACAGGCTCTCTATTCTATTCTCCGTTCTCTATTCTCTCTTCTATCCTATCTTCTCCTATCCATCTTTATGCTGGTACCACACTGTTTTGTTTACTGTAGCTTTGTAATATGTTTTGAAATCAGGAAGTGTAAGTCCTCCAAGTTTGTTTGTTTCAAAATTGTTTTGGTTATTCTGGATCCCTTAAGATTATATGTAAATTTTAGGATGGATTTTTCTTTTTCCGTGCAGAATGCCATTGGGGTTTTGATAGGGCCTGCGTTGAATCTGTGGATGGCTTTGGGTAATATGGACATCTTAACAATGTAAAGTCTTCCAATCCGTGAACATGAGATGTCTGTCCATTTCTTTGTATCTTTTGAAATTTCTTTCAGCAATGTTTTATAGTTTTCAACGTATAATCTTTTACCTCCCTGGTTAGGTTAGTGTCCTACAACTTTGCTGAATTTTTTTTACTAGTTTTGGCAGGTTTTTTGGTTTGTTTTCCAGTGGAGTCTTTAGGTTTTTCTACATATAAGATCACGTCATCTACAAAAAGAGATACTTTCACTTCTCCCTTTCCAATTTGGGTACCTTTTATTCATTTATTTTTTTCTTGCATAATTGCTCTGTCTAGGACTTCCAATACTATGTTGAATAGAGAGTGGGCATCCTTGCCTTGTTCCTGATCTTAGTGGAAAGCTTTCGGTCTTTCACCATTGAGTCTGATGTTAGCTGTGGGCTTTTCATATATGGTCTTTATTAGATTGAGGACTCACAGCCTAAGGAGGGGTTACAAAATTCTTACAAATGCTGCAAATGCATCTGGTCATCAAGCACTGTCTGTAGCCTGGAAAATATCTCAGACATATGCAACATCATTTTCCAAATATAGTTAGGTGATATGGAGGATAGTAAAATGCAATCTGATTTAAAGTGTGTAGGTGATTTGTCGTTCTGTTCTTAATTGATCAGTATGTGGGGATTTAACTACGTTTTGGACATTGAATGTTGCCTCCTCAACAAACCAACAGTAAAAACACATTTCCATACAATCTGGGAAATGGATTATGAATTGAATATTATGTGATACAAGGAACCATTTTTAATTTTGTTAGATGTGATAATGGCGTTGTGGTTATGCTAAAAAAACAGGTTCTTTTTGAGATATACACATTTCTAGAGGTGAAATGACATGATGTGGGGTTTGCTTTAAAATATTTCAGCAGTGCAAACAAAGGAAAGAGAAGGGAACAGTCCAGCAACGTTAGCAGACTATTGATAATCGTCAAATCTGAGGGATGGTCACAAAGAGGTTCCACTGCACTGTTCCCTCTACTGTCGTGAATGTAATTATACGCAAATCTTTGTCACTCTTGAATTAGTTCAATAGAGCAAATAGCTTTCTAAGAAAAAGAATATGGATAAAAATATTTAATTTTTTATTTCTTACAAGGATTATTTCCATTTTAGGGTGCCTTTTTTGACCTGTTGGCAACTCCTGTAGTAATATCAAGGTGCAGGTCCCACGGCCAAGTACCCAGCTCACCAAGATTGCGTATTGCACTCCTACAACCTGTGCATAGTTGACTCCCGAGTGCAGAATCAGACATTTCCAAATAGCAATAAAAGGAGCAAGCATGAGTGGTTCCTCACAAACTCGCCAAAGATTATGGGGGATAAAAAACCATCAGTGTGGAAGAGCTGATTTGGAATCTATTCCTCGGGTAAAATATTGGTTTCAGAAACTCAGAATTACAAAATTTTCAAGAAGGAAACCAACTTAAAATTATAATAAATCACCAATAGGCAAAAGGGTTATAATTTTTGGAGGTAAAACATCACCCATTTAAAACCTGGCATTGATTCTTCTCCAATAACTGCAGCCAGAGCGTCTGCAGGATGAGCAGGTCGGCCCAGATCAGAGGCCAGCACTCAGACGAGCAATTAAAAACTGCTTAAACGATTCTGCTGGAGGAGAAAAGAAAAAGAAAAAAGAAAACAACAACAGGATTTTTTTTTAATTTGAATTTGACTAAATTACAATTATTACTTATGCTCAACCAGAAAGATGTGTTGAGGTCTACAAATTTGAGGACAGTTATTAAATTTTTAATACAGGATGAGAAAGATGGGTCTCCCAGAAAGACATGAAATGGGATCTATAACTTTCTAGTTTGTTCACCTCATTATTCACCTTGGTACCCAACCACCAGGAATTGGTCGTCATTCCCAGGACTGACCACCCATCCTTGATCCTCCTGGCAAAATGTGTCACACTTGAGATTAGGGAGAAGACAGTTTTGTAGTAGGATTTAAATTTCATAAGATGCCAGGGGGCCTTTTTTGAATTCCATTTTATATACTAAACAATATGGAGCATTTTATTATGCTTATTTGGTTTTTATTTCTTATTTTTCATGTGTTCTGGCTCCTGACAGCCCAATTTCAAAGAGAAACTTAAAGGCCGGCCGCATGGTTCACCAAATCTGAGTGGTTGACCTGGTCTCAGTTGATCTGCACTCCGTTTATTAGAACGTACTGCCGTCATTCACTAATTCATTTACTCAGCAAAATATTTACAAATCACCTTTTTTTTTTTCAACAAGCGCATCCTGTGCTAGGTGCTAAGAATACAAAAGTGAATAAAACTTAGTCTCTGCTTTTGAGGGGCTCCACTACAAATGGGATACGTAGATGTGAAAACAACAACAAAACCCCAATGGTTACCCGCTACAGCCGGGCTATGAAAAGACATGGTTTCAGAGAACGTGGAGAGAGGGCATGACCACCCCACTCCGTCTCAGATTAGTTACAGCAATAATTTGAGGATTCTGGAATTGGACAGGTACTGCCTATGGACCTCTGAGATGCAAAGAGGGAGGGGATGTGCGGGTGGAAAAACTAATTTTCAAAAGAATTTACTCCATCATTCACCCAGAAGTTCTGGGGCTCTCCAGGCTGTGAACCCACTTGGACTGAGGACATGTCCTTGTCTGCAGCGTGCGGGAGCTCAGGCAGTGGCACAGGCCCTGGGGACTCCAGAGAGGACAGAACGGCTAAAGAAGGTAAGACCCAGGGACGTGGAGCCCTGGCCCGACAGTCCTCAGGTTTGCGTGTCTCGGCAGCTTCAGTCTCTGACCACTGTTTCCAATCCACCCGCTTTGTCTTCCTCTCTTTGGTCTTTATAACCCAGTCCTGGACTTTTTCCTGCACTGCCAGCGAGAATCCCAGGACACTGCCCCTGGTAGTCACCTCCAGGATCACCCGCTCCGACGACAACCTGCTGCCAGGCCCAGGCCTGGGGATAGGCTGGCCATTGTCACCTGGGGTGGGGCAGAGGTCTCCACATCGTCTGTCCAGGCCAGCCTCTAGAGTGACTCAGTACCACACAGAGCGGGCCTTTGGTTGAATGACACCTTTTCCAGGGTATCTCTCTCGACGTTTGACAGTCCTCTTTCCTGTGGCCAGTGGCCAGTGTCCTCATGGTGCTTCCTTGCTCCCTGCTTCCCCCACTTAACTCTCCTCTCCAACCAACGCTTTTGGAACAGTGCCCGATGTTCCAGACTTTTCCAACCTCCCCTTCCAGTTTTTGGTCCCCGTACAAATGAACACCTCATCCTCCCAGGATTCAGTTTCTGCAGAGAAAGGTAGGCTAATCTGTGCACATAACAAAATAATCCTCAAGCACATTGGAACAACTTTGAGGATCCCCAGAAATTTGGAGGAAGAATTTGAGGGTGCAACTCCCAAAGAACAAGAGGAAGCTGAACCCACGTTTACCTGCAACTTGGTGTTGTCTGTGAAAATGGCTTTCACTAAATCATCAGAGAAACCTGGGAAGTCAAGAAAAGATCTGAGAGCAAATGAGAAAATTCAGACTCCCCTCCAGCTTTCTTTTGGCAATTAATGCAGTGCCTGACACATATGGGAGCTCCATCAGTGTTGTTCACTGACGGACTGACTGGAGTCACTGCTCTCCAACAGCTCTCCGCAGGGTCAAAGCTTTGAGGGGAAAAGGCTGAGGAAAAACAAAAGTAAGGTAAACTCAGCAAACCTGAGGAATAAGAATAGAGAGCCTGCTTCAGTGGCTTTGCAAGAATACCTCGCCAGGTGTTTGCCCAGAAGTACCCCCAATTATTGGTAAAATTTATTCAGTTTAAGGAGAAAACTCCATAACCCCTTTGGTTTTCTCCACCCCTTCAGTAATAAGTTTTTTGTCTTCCCACGGGCAACGCTTCTAATGAACACCAGAGGGCGATCTGCTTCAACTGTTCGGGATCCCGCTAAAATCCCCATTGAGTACAAAATCTCAATCGGCAAATTCATTGAACTGTTCCACCATGTCAAGTTAGAAGTAGCGTGCCTTGCAGAGAAGCCGCGGTGTAATTTAGTACCCTTCGATAGGAATATTTTATTTGACACAGAATTTGTGCAAACGGCATAAATTTTGAGGGTTATTCCGAGTCTTAAAGGGGCCAGTACAAATCAGGAGATCCTGAGGAGGAAGGGTTCAAAGTTTCAGCAAACTGCGGTGTGCTTTGTACCGTAGCAGGTTCCCTGCTGGGAGCAGACTTCTTTTCTCCAACTACCGAGTTTCTAAGCGTGGTATTGTTACAGTGATCTAGGAGAAGCCATAGTTGTCTGGAAAAGAAGTGCAGGAAGCAGCTATGTTGCTATGTGAAACAAGTGTACACATACGTGTGTGCATGCATCTGGATGGATGGATGTGCATGTGTATGCATGTGTGTATTTGTACAAATTACGGGCTCCTCAAAAAGCTATGACTGCTCTCAAATATTAACGTTACAGATATTATTTCATCGTTCTTTGACTACTACTGACAGCAGTTTCTATAAAAATCTAGGATTTGAGAATAGTAAAAAATATGAAAATGTATTCAACTGCATTACCAAAGAAATACACTCTATAATATATTATATGAAACATAAAAATAATGAAGTTTTTTTTTTTTTCCTGAGGAAGATTTGTCCTGAGCTAACATCTGTCACCAATGTTCTTCTGTTTTGTCTGTGGGCTACCACTACTGCATGGCCGCTGATGAGTGGTGCAGGTCCGTGCCCAGGAAACAAGCCTCGGCTGCCAAAGCAGAGCACTCTGAATTTAACCACTAGGCCACCAGGGCTGGCCCACTGAAGTATTTTTAAATCAGTGAAGTGTCTGATTTTAATGAAGATGTGATGAACCTAGTATATTCACACAGAGCCAGTTTTAATAAATATTTCAGCAGTCCTTTTGAAAAGCAGTTTTGCAATACAGTTCAAAAGGCAAGATTCTATTCATTCAGAGAGTCAAAAAAATAATTACTGAGTCTCTCCAATACACCAGTCTACGGCCGGCTGGAAATCCACTGGCTGGCCTGAAGCCGCACACCGGCCCTTGTCCTCACGTTGCTTGCAAACTGATGTTATTTCAAATTGAAAGGAAACTGCCGTATGCACATGCACCTTCTCTGATAGTCTCTGAGCATCATCTAAATGCCCAACAATTGGACAGGCAATAATTAGGTTTTAGCTTATTGACAACCTGTAAAACTACATAACCATTAAAATCAGAATTATGAATGAAACAGTTAGGGAAATGCCTCTAATATAAAATTTGCTGAATAAAAAAATGGGGGGCTGGCCTCGTGGCTGAGTGGTTCAGTTCCCATGCTCCACTTCGACGGCCCAGGGTTTCGCCGGTTCGGGTCTTGGGCACGGACATGGCACCGCTCATCAGGCCACGCTGAGGTGGCGTCCCACATGCCACAACCAGAAAGACCCACAGCTAAAAATATACAACTATGTACTGGGGAGCTTTTGGGAGAAAAAGAAAAAATGAAAAAAAAAAACCTTAAAAAAAATGGGGGTTGCTAATATACCATGTGTATAAAAAGGAAGATGTATGATAAAGTCTAGAAGGGAGCATGAAAATGAAAGAATTAGATGATTTCATTATTTTATATTGTGTTCCCCACTATGTTTGTCACAATGGTTTTAGATAATAATTTGAAAACATTAATAATTGAGAGAAACAGCATCTTTTGCATAATTGACAGCATAGAGCTTGCCATGCCTGTCTGACACCATTCCTCTAACAATCTCGTGTGTCTCAAACTATGTTTCACGGAAAAAATGGACATTTTTAAAAAACTGAGTTTTGATTATTTTTTGGAAATTATTTAGTCTGTGAGATCACTTTTTGCTGTTTATGTTAATCTAAGCACACTTTATACCTCACATTTTTTCTATTATTAATGTTCGGGAATCAAATGAGTTTGGGAATGCCAAGCTAATAGATGTAAAAGTACTTTGAGACCTGTAAAAAGCTTCGTAAATAAAAGAGTTTATTACCATAAGGAACGGTTCCTTGCATCATCCTTTTTTTTTTTCTTCTTTTATACTTAAAGGATTGGTTTAATGAGGTTTTTAACTTGGAAAAATCTTTCTTCTGAGCAGTCCTTCTTTATGAGTAAGAAAGATCGACTTCTCCAAAGGGATGTGAAGATACAATTGGTTTACTGTGTTTGAAGCAGATTTGGTGAACAGCTGATAAAGCACGACCTTACGTCATGAGAACCGTAAGCAGGGGAGCCGGGCCCCGGGGTGACGCGCACACGTCGCACGGAGACACGCTGCCTGAACCTAGACACACAGAAAGAGCCGCTTCGATAAGATTCTCCCCCAGGACAGAACGTCTGCAGTACGAAGGAAGATGTGTGCGGGGAGGAGGGCCTGTCGGAGCCGTGCAGGCGCAGGCGTCAGCATGTGAGAAAGATACGCAGGAATTTTAGTTCCAGGGATGAGAAAAGCTCTTTTCTCGGTTTTGTTTGTTTGTTTGGCGAGTTCCTTTTTGCTGGGAGAATAGCAATAACAAATTGAGGCTGCAAATTGCTAAGGAAGTGGGGGCGAGATGCTGTGTCCCACTGGGTAGGTGAGCTCCTGGGGAGAAGACCCCAAGGACAGTGCTGCCAAGAAGGGGTGAACAGGCTTAGACGGGCACCCGGAGAAGGAAAAGGAGGAGCCAAGGACTGCAGGAGGCAATTTGATTCCACTTTCCAATCGTGCCTTGTCCTTGTCTGGTGGGACAGCTGGGTCTGCCATATAATGATGCTGAATAGAAGTAGGCAACTTCTTGTTGATGTAAATTTAAAGTGAGCACTTTAAATATTTTACCAAGTTGTGTGATGTTTGCTAAGTTTTTTTTTTTTTTTTTCGTGAGGAAGATTGGCCCTGAGTTAACATCTGTTGCCAATCCTCCTCTTTTTGCTTGAGGAAGATTGTTGCTGAGCTAACATCTGTGTCAATCTTCCTCTATGTTACGTATGGGATGCTGCCACAGCATGGCTTGATCAGCAATGTGTATGTCTGTGCCCAGGATCCAAACCCAAGAACTCCTGGGCCACCAAAGCATAGCATACGAACTTAACCACTAAGCCACTGGGCTGGCCCCTATATTCTTTTATCATATTATGGAAGTTGCCTCCCACTCCTTCTTTGCTAAGAATTTTGATAATGAATAAAGTTTGGGTTATAGCAGGAGGTTTTCCTGCCTCTGAGATAATTGTATGATATTTTATCTTTTTGTGTAAAATATTTTTCTTTTTTCCCGAAATATTTTGTGTAATATTTCAGGCATACAGCAAGTATAAAAATACATGCTGGGGGCCAGCCTGGTGGAGCAGCAGTTAAGTGCGCACGCTCCACTTCGGCAGCCCAGGGTTCGCTGGTTCGGATCCCAGATGCAGACGTGGCACGACTTGGCACACCATGCTGTGGTAGGCATCCCACATATAAAAAAGTAGAGGAAGATGGGCGCAGATGTTAGCTCAGGGCCAGTCTTCCTCAGCAAAAAGAGGAGGATCAGCAGCAGTTAACTCAGGGCTAATCTTCCTCAAAAAATAAATAAATAAATAAATAAAATACATCTGGCCACCAGCCAGCATAAGAATAAAAATTTAGCATTAGAACTGAAGCTCCCTATGTACCTTTACATGATCGCAGTTTCCTCTTTCTCAAAGATAACTGCCGCCCTCATTTTGAGATTTATCATTTCCAAACATTTCTTGATGCTTTTACTAATTAGAATAGATATGCACCTGTATGATACACACAGACGCACATCCCTAAGTATGCTTTTTTAATGCTTTATGCTTTTTATGCTTTACATATGTATTTCTCTGCAACTTACTATTTTCATTCAACATTATATTTGTGAAGTTGATTCATTCATTCATTTTCACTGCTATAGAGTAAGCCATTCAATGGTTTATTCACAATTTTTATTCATTTATATGGTATTCAACATTACAGTGTCTCTCGTTTTCTTTTAATATAAACATTTTTGAACAAATTTGTTTTGAACAATTTTGTATATTTTCTTTCTGTCCATGAGTCAGAGTTTCTCTAGGGACATAGGCACACAAGGACTTTCTGAGTCTTAAGGTATATCTATTTTACCAAATCTCTACAGAATTGTTTTAACAAATCACAATTCAACCAGAAGTATATAGTTTTAACGTTGTTCTACATATTCCATGACAATCAGTATCAGAGTTATGTTCCTCAACCCAGTGACTATGCAATTACATCTCCTTTTGGTTTTCCTTTACATTTCCTAGTTTTCCAGTGAGAATTTTTTCATTTGTTTATTAGCCACTTACTGCCCTCTCCTTTCCATTTGCCTGTTCATATTTACGTTCGTGAGGCCATCAGATTGTTTGTCCTCTGTTGGTTGATCTTTAAGAGATATCTGTGTGTTCTGTAATACAAATTCTTTGTTGCATATATGTATAAAAAATCTTTCCCCTTTTTATGATTTTTCCTCTATTTATTTCTTTATTTTTCTTCTTTTTTTTAAATTAAGAATTTCTTTTTTTGGTTAGGAAGATTGGCCCTGAGCTAACATCCATTACCATCTTCCTCTTTTTGCTGAGGAAGATTAGCCCTGAGCTAACATCTGTGCCCACCTTCCTCTATTTTGTGTATGGGATGCTGCCACAGCATGGCGTTTGTAGGTCCACGCACAGGATCTGGACCTGCAAACCCCAGGCCACCAAAGTGCAGCGTGTGAACTTAACCGCTACACCACTGGGCCGCCCCTTCTTTTGTGTTTTAAAGGTATGCTTTTGGTGAGGAAGATTTGCCCTGGGCTAACATCTGTTGCCAACATTCCTCTTTCTTTTTTTCTCCCCAAAGCCCCAGTACATAGTTGCAGATCCTAGTCGTAGGTCATTCTAGCTGTTCTGTGTAGGATGCCACCACAGCATGGCTTGATGAGTGGTGTGCAGGTCCACACTCAAGATGGTGAATCCCAGGCCGCTGAAGTGGCGCATGTAAACTTAATCACTACATCACCAGGCTGGCCCCCTTTCCTCCATTTATGGTGCCTTGCATAATACAGAAAATGTGAATTTTGATACAATTACTTTTATCTTTTTGTTATAATTTGGACTTATTATGTTTTGTTTAGAAAAACATTTACATCCTAAAACTGTAACCACATTCTTACGTATCTCTCATTTATTGTCTTTAAAATTTTCATTTTTTCTTTTTATATTAAATCTTTAATGCACTGCAATTTTGTGTTTGTGAATGTATCTGTGTTTATATGTGTGTGTGTGAGAGAGAGAAAGAGAGAGAGATCCAGTTTTAATTTTTTTTCCTTCTGCAGCAATTATGTCAGCACCATTTCTTGAAGTCATCCCTTTTCCACTCATCTGCAAAGATGGCTCACCAGAGCCTGATATTGTCCGGGTTTCTCATTTTAGTCATTCTAATAGAAATATAATGGTATTTTATTGTGGTTTTAATTTATATTTCCCTAACAGTTAATTTTTTTAATGTATTTTCATGTGTCCATTGCCATTTTAATATCCTCTTTGATAAAGTATCCATTCATGTCTTTGTTGGTTGTTTAATTGGATTTTTAAATTTATTTTTATTGAATTTTTTGAATTTTTTTATACACTTGGTAAAAGTCACTTGTATAAATGTGATTTTCAAATAATAAAATAGTAGATGCAAATCTAAATAATCAAAAGATAGCTGTAAATCCAAAAATACTAATATTGCATTAAATATGAATAAGTATGTCTCTGTGCTGTCTGTAAGAAGTTCACGTCAAATATAATGCTATAGGGAGGTTAAAAGTAAAGGACAAAAAAAAAGTATACCACGTAAACTCTAATCAAAAGAAAGCCAAAATGGCTATATTAAGATCAGTCAAGGTAGATTTCAGAGCAAAGGAAATTACCAGGGACAAAGAGAGACATTCCAAATGATTAAAAAGTCAATTTATCAAAAAGACGTAACTATATTAAACGTTTGCATCAAACAACAGAACTTCAAAATTCATGAAACAAAAACTTACAGAACTGAAAAGAGAAATAAGCAAATCCATAATTATAGTTGAAGATTTCAATTCTCCTCTCTCAGGAATAGGAAGAACTAGTATTCAGAAAATAAGCAATGTTATAAAAGAGCTGAATACCGCCACCAATCAACTCGATTTAGTTGACACTTATAGAACACTCCAATCAACATAGCAAAATTCTTTTTTTTCCCCCAGTGCACCTGGAACATTTGACCATATTCTGTGTCATAAAACAAATTTTAACAAGTTTAAAAGAATTAAAATTACACAATGTATGTTACCAGACTATAATAGAATTAAACTTGAAACAAAAAGAAAAATAAGGGAAAAATCTCCAATGTTTAGAAAGTAAACAACACACTTCTAAATAATACATAGATCAATGAAGAGCTCTCAAGAGAAATTAGAAAATATTTTGAATTGAGCAAAAATGAAACTGAAGCATATCAAAACTTATGAGATGCAGCCAAAAACATGCTTAGAAGAAAATGTATGGCATTAAGTGCTTGGATTAGAAAAGAAGAAAAGAAGAAAGTCAAATCCCAACCCAAATCTTCAATTTTAATAAACCAGAAAAGTAACAACAAAATAAACTCAGATTGAGCAGAAGGAAAATGTAAGAGTAGAAATAAAATATAAACCTAACTATATAAAATATAATTATGATAAAAATAAAATGTAATAGAAGTCAATAGATATAACAGTAAGTCAATAAAGAGAATCATTGAGATAAAAAATGGTTCTTTCAAAAGATCAAAAACATTGATAAATATCTTGCTAAATAAACAAAGAAAAAAAGAGAGAAGACATAAATCTCCAACACCAAGAATGAAAGAGGATATATTCTACAGACCCTGCGGAAAATAAAAGAATAACAAGCGAATATTGCAAACAATCCTACATACTGTTAAAATAAAATAAAATGGAGACCATGATTGAAAATCCATAAGACAAAACCAGTTAAGCCAGTTAAGCAGAACTAAATCTAACTTATTTCATGAGCAAAACTCACCTTAGATTATTTCCTGTAAAAGTCTCTGATAATCCTAAAAGAAATTTAAGTCACTTTCCTATAATGGTATAAGATAACCACTTTTAACCAATCCCCTGCCATCTGAAAACCTCCATTGTAATAACCAGTCATCGTGGAGGTTAGACAAGCCCCTCATTTTCATTTTACGGGCCACCCTGTAGTCATGCTTCTGAGCTTCATACTAGTTTTGGGTTTGAAGTATCCCTACTCACAAACAGTTTGTTTCTCGCTCAATAAATTATTCACATCAAAAGTAAATCTCTCTGAATTTTCTTTTAACAATACATATATTCAATAACTTAGAGGAAGGAAACCAATTTCTTGAAAACCACCAAAACCCAACCCAGATAAAATCACTTGAGAGCCAGCCCTGGTGGCCTACTGTTGAAGTTTGGCACTCTCGCTGCCAGCCCTGGTGGCCTACTGTTGAAGTCTGGCACTCTCGCTGCTCCAGCAGCCTCGGTTCAGTTCTTGGTTGCGGAACCACATCACCCACCTGTCAGTAGCCATGCTGTGGCAGCAGCTCACACAGAAGAACTAGAAGGATTTAGAACTAGAATATACAACTATGCACTGGGGCTTTGGGGAGGAAAGAAAATCACTCTAACAGCCCCATTACTAGAAAAGAAATTGAATTAATAGTTAAAAACCTTCTGAAAAAGAAATCTGGCCTAGACAGTGAATTCTATCATATATGAAGAAATACATCACTTTTGCAGAATCTCTTCCAGGATGTAGAACTAAGCCTCACATTTATACAAAAATTAATGCATAGTGAATCATAGATCTAAACGTAAAACAAGAAACTATAAAACTTTAGTTTGTTTTCACTTATCCATAGGTAGAAATCCTTTCCTGCCAGTCACTCCTTTTTGAACCATTTCTTTATCTATAAATTGGAAGATTCACTCCTCCTAAGTCAGTGCCCAGAAAATTGTTGCAAATATCACAAGAAAAAAGGATATACAAACTATTGCTATTATTCTGTGATAATGTTCCCTAATTTTTAATCAGATAAGATCCACCAGTCCAATGTTGCTGAAGAGTGTATTTCGTGTAGTGGTGAGTTCTTGAGAAATACAAAAATTCAGAGAAAGCAAGCTGCCAAATCTAGATTACCAAAGTGAGAACAAGAAGTAGCCCTGTGTTTTTAGAACAAATTTTTCTGGGTTATGTTTAATGAATTCAAATATATTTTATTCTATATTTTATTATCATTGTGTATACTCTGAATCGTACACTCTCATAGAGGGAATTCTATTGTTGCATGCTAGATTTATTGCTATGATCTATGTATTTGGACCATGTTCTTTAGTAGATTTAAAGAAGGAGGCATATAGCAGCGAAGAAATTCATTCCTAAGTGTTCAGAAAGTTGGAGTTTACTGAGGAAGCAAGGGAATCTGGCTAAAGGAGAGGAAAGAAGTGTGAAGGACAACTTTATGCCAGTAAATTGGGGAAGTCAGATGAAATTTGCTGGTCTAAGTCATGAGAATGTGTCACATGGTGCCTTTAGAACAGTAAGCTCAGGGCGTTCTAGAATGCCCTTCCTTTGGTTATTAATAGAACCATAGAGCAAGTTGGTCAGAGAACCAGGTCAGTGAGCAGCCCCGGGTGTGAGTGGGAAGGTGGTGGGGATGGCGGAGAGTGGGGATGAGAAATTTGCCAAAGCTGAACTTCATGACCGCTTGATTCGTAAAGGGGAACTTCTGAGACCCTGAAAGTCATGCCTGGGGGCCACCTGCAAGAGCAAGGCTTAGGGACGAGAGTGCCCTCTGAGTGCATGGGAGAAAAGGATGAACTGAACTCCTCTTCCCAAATAGTTGCCAATAAAACAACACTCTTCTCAAATAACCTAAAGAGAAAGATCACAAGGAAAATTAAGAAATATTTTCAACTGAATAAGGAAAGTATAACATATCAAAATTTGTGAGATATACACAAAGTAGTTTTTATATTATATGCTCATATTGACAGAGGGAAAAAAGCTTAATATCAATTATCTAAGCTTTTGCCTTAAGAACCTGGAAAAAAGAAGAGCAAATTAAACCCAAAATTAGTAGAAGAAAGGAAATAGTAAAGATAAGAGCAGAGATCAATGAAGTAGAAAACAAGCAATAGAGAAAATCAACAAAACCAAAAGTATGGTGTTTGAAAAATGAATAAAATTAATAAATTCCTAGCAAGAAAATTGCATCAGGAATGAAAGAAGAGACATCTCTATGGATCTCATAAAAATTAAACGGATAAAAAGACTTCCACTTCCAGGAAGCTAGATTAGATGTACATTCTCTATTTCTTTCACTAAGTAGTACTAAAAACCCTGGAAATTATGTATAAAACAAACATGAGAAGATTCTGAAAGAAGGCAGGTCAGTTGCAGGCCTCTACAGGGACCTGAAGAATGACACGAGGTGTTTGCTGTTTCCTTTTATGCCTTGTAGTCCCCAGACTGGATGCTGGAGAGGCCAGAAATGCTAATGGACACACTCAAAAAGAGCTCCAACAGAGCCTGCTCTCCCTAGTCAAAGGCCCAGGAAAAGGGCAGCCAGCACCACAGACACACACACACACACACACACACACACACACACACACACACACACTGTGGTCCCACCCCTCCCATCACAGCCAAGACTGAGTGGTGAACCTTCACTTCCCACCCTTACAAGGCTGTAAGAAGATGCCCCAAACCCTCGCTGGGGTGGTGTCAGGGGCTGAGTAGGGACCTGGGACTTTCATCCCTGCTGGGCATTAACAAACCCTCCCCCCAAAGCTATGTCACTGGAGACCACATGAGGAACAAGGACTTCCATCCCTAAAAAGCGGTAACAAGATGCTCATTTTACCTGCCACTGGGCTGATGACGGAGGAGACCTAGTGGAAAGGCAGTTGTATCGAGGCCAAACGCCCCCACCTCTTGGTGTAAGTGTCAGCCATGTGGGCAGCAGTAACCAGACACTGCTACCCCTTCCATCCAAGAAGGGACCAGAGGAAGCTAGTGAGGAGCAGGAGCTCACACCCCTTCTCAGCAGTAACAGGGACCCTCCCTACACACTTTGGGTTTCAACAGAGGCTGAGTAGAGAACCCAGACTTCTCCCCAACCTGGCAGTAATTAGGTGGTGTCCACCGCCCCTTCCCCTGCTGGAGACGTACCAGAGAAAATCAAGTAAAAGAAGGTTTAGATAAGATCCAGAATCTCATAATACAATACCCAAAACGTCTGTACTTCATTAAAAAATTGTTTCTCCTACCAAGAACTAGGAAGATCTCAAATTGAATAAAAAAGACAATATATAGCAACATCAATGAGACAGAGAAGCTAGAATTATCTGGCAAAGACTTTAAAGAAGCCATCATAAAAATGCTCCAACGAGAAATTACAGACTCAAACAAATTTAAAAAAATAGAAAATCTCAGCAGAGAAATAGGAGCTATAAAGAAGAACATAATGGAAATTTTAGAAATGAAAAATACAGATAAAAAAATCAATCCCAAAAGGTTAATACAGGTATGATTCTATTTATATAACATTCTTGAAGTGACAAAATTATAGAAAGGGAAAACAGTTTAGTGCTGACAGAGTTTAAGTGGGGAGAAGTAGAAAGTGTGTCTGTGAAAGAGCAACATGAGGGATCCTTGTGGAGACGGAATGTTCTGTGTCTCGACTCTATCCATATCAATATCCTGGCTGTGATACTGTAGCATAGTTTTGCACGATCTGACCACTGGGGGAAAGTGGATAAAGTGTACAGGAGCTCTCTACATAATTTCTTAAAATGACATGTGAAGATATAGCTATCTGAAAATAAACAAGTTAAAAAAAACAAGGCATTCAACCTAATAAAATATGATTTTTGTAAAAATTCAATAAGAGAATATGCAAACTTTATGCCAATAAATTTGACCCCTCAGATACAATGAACAAATTCCTTGAAAGACAGAACTCACCACACCTGACGCAAGAAGATATAGAAAGTCTGGATAGGTCTGTGACTGTTCTTTGAAAACTAAATTCATAGTCAAAAACCTTTCCACGAAGAAAGCTCTAGAGTCGGCTGGATTCTTTGGTTAATTCTGTGCAGCATGTGAGGAATATCACCGATGTCACACAAAACTCTTCTAGAAGGTAGAGCAGGAGGAAACTCTTCCTAACTCAGCTTATGGCGTCAGCACGCCTCTGCTATCAAGACCCGAAAAGAACATTACACAAAACAAAATATTAGCAAATTGAATCTGCTAATATCTGAAAGGATAATGCATGATGACCAAGTGGCGTTTGTCCCAGGAATGTTAGATTATTATAACATCCCTCCTAACACTTAGACACAGACCCTCCTGTGGTTGAAGCTTGATTCAGTGTGTCCTTCACAGGGTGTTGGACCTGGGATTGGAGACCTACTGGGTCAGGACCTGCATCCACAAGTCTTTGACTGAAGAAGGTAGGGGAGGAAGCTAGAGTCCTGTTATGGGAAACCAACTGCCCTTAGGGACAGCTGTGAAATAAGATCAGCTTTTGGAGTCATTTACCCTAATTTTTGAGAGTGATGAAATGAAGTTTTCAAATACCTGATCTCTTGAATGTTCTCAACTTCTGCTCTTCCTAGATATGCGTTGGTCTAGTTCATTATTTTAGAGAAATGTGACCATTCCATTTATCAACTTGTTTCTAGTTCCTTCCAGTGAGGTTTCTCCCATTTCCTTGACCTGAGCTCCACTTTCCTATGGGCTCCAAGGCCGACTGCTACTTGGTAGGATGGAGCCATCCTCTCTGAGACACAGCCCAGAAGGGAAATTTCAGCGATCCAGATGAAAGACCGTTTGACACTACCGAGAGCGGGGAAGTGGAGCATTTTACAAGCATTACTAAGGCTTTCTTGTTGTGATTCCAGCTTCTCTGCCTCTCCTGTTTCACCCTGGGATTGAGGTATATCTGGGGAGTTTTGGATCTGAAGGATGGAGAAATCTTAAGGGAAAGAACTCATTCTAAAGAAAGAAGAAAGAGTTGAGTAGGACAGTGGAAGCTGGAGTGTTTTTCATGTTAGTCCCTATTATGGTCCTTCTGTCTAGTTCCTGTGATCCCTTATCAGAATTTTAAAAATACAAAGAAATCTAATTTTAATCTCATTGAAATTAGAATATCTATGAGACCTGGAGATCGCCAAGCAGCTCTGTTTATAGCCTGGGCAGTGCAGGTCTCCTGAAGAGGGGTCTGCTGGAGCCTGGTGAGGCACAGACGGACACACTGTCCTGGGAATGGACGGAGACCAACCAACACCTACAGGCAGAGGAAGAGAAGGCTTCAGATGCTGCATGGGTGGCAGGCATCACCCTGCAGCCAGAGCTGTAGAACAGGAGCATGGAGATGCCCGTGAATATCTACGGTAGATGGAGGGGAACATGGCAATGGAGAAGCCCCAGTAAGAAGGATACATAAGCCTCCTCCTGAGGGCGCCCAGGCTATTCCAGAGGAGCTTCAAATGGGCTGGAGCTCCTGGAATTCTCTGGTTGGAGAGAGTCTAGAAAAAGGTCTTTTTATAAAATCTGGAGCTAAAGCTCATGAGTCAGTGAACAGGGGTTCCATTTGTATCCCCAACAGTGCCTAGCCCACTGCCTTGCTCAATGTGCTAAGTGAGCAGCTATTTCTTGATTCATGATATATTTTCTTGCTCTGTAAACTAGCGGAGTGGATTGTGACTGTGACACTGGGGAGAAACTACAGGGATGTGCTCTAGACCACTGAGCCTCTCGTCTGGGAAAGAAAATAGCAGCAATACTAGACGGACTATTTGGAAACAGTTACTGAATTATTTCAGCTAAGGATCATCTGGGTCGATGCCAAATGGACTGGAGTTCTGATTATCATGAATAGAACTATGGGCTGAATTCCAGCATGAGAAGAAATGAGGTTGTTTTGGAAAAAAACATAACTTGGTAACTAAAATGCAAGCAAAATATGCTGTTTTTGCTACACAAGAGGGTTTGCCCAGAATATTAATTTTTTTAAGTTCTTCTTCATATAATAAACATTGATATTTATTTTGAATGATATGGATAACACAATGAGTGTTCATTTGGTAGTCAATTTGTGTAGCTAAATACAAGATGTCTCAAAAAAGTGCAATGCCCAGTTTAGCATTTTGCACAGAGATTTACAATTTAGTTGTGAAATATTTAAGTTTTATGAAAACAAAAACTGTAAGGTTTCCTGTGGGTAGGCGAATCCAGTTGCACAGTGGGTATTATGGATCTCTGATAGGTGATTTATTCTGCCTTGGAAATGTCCAGAAATTCCTTAATCGCTGGGTGTGAATTCCATGTACTCGCCTGTACGACTTTCTCAATCGTGGGATTCAGGCTTCAGAACCTGAAATGCCAAGACAAAAGCTGCAGGGAGACAATGCCAAAAATCAAATGGAAAAAGAGAGATAAGAAGAATATTAAGAATTCCACTTCAAAAGCAAAACAATGGTTGTATTTAATTGGATATAACTTTCAAGTCATTATCTCTTCCGTGAACTATTGCAATAGTCATCTTTTACTGTTCTCTCTGCTTCCAGTTTCCACTCAACCCCATCTCTTGTACACCCTACCCACAAATTATCTTTCTGAAGTTCAACTCTGATCATGTCATTCCTCAGCTCATAAACCTTCAGTGACTCCTCATTCTCAGAACAATGAAGTCCAAACTTGAGCCGGGCATTCAATCTCCAAACTAGCTTTCCAATTCTGTCTAACATTTTATGGTTCTTATAGTTCAATTCCCTTTATGGCCCTTAAAGTCCGATCCCCTGGAACCAGTCTTGTTTTACGTGTACGCCCTGGATAGTCCTGCCTCTAACTATTCGATCCCCTTGTTTCCAACAATGGCAGTCTTAGTACTTTTAAATTCTACCCAACTCTACAAACCTAGTACACATACCACCTGCTATGGAGTGAACTGTGGCCCCTCAAAATTTACGTGTTGAAGTCCTAAGCCTCAGGGTGACTGTATTTGGAAACGGGGAGGTAATTACCTCTAGGGAGGGAATTAAGGTTAAAGGAGGCCATAACTGTAGGGCCCTAGTCCTATAGGACTCGTGCCTTTATAAGAGGAAGAGGAAGAGGAAGAGACACCAGAGATCTCTCTCTCTCTCTCTCAGCACACACAGAGGAAAGGCCATGTGAGGACATGGCAAGAAGGCAATCCTCTACAAGCCAGGAGGAGAGCCCTCGCCAGAAACCAACCCTGACAGCACCTTCATCTTGGACATCCAGCCTCCAGATCTGTGAGAAAATAAACGTGTGTAGTTTAGGCCCCCCAGTCTGTGCTGTTGGGTTACGGCAGCCCGAGCTGACTCAGACCCCACCTCCTCTGCAAATCCTCTCTGATCATCACCATTTTCCCTCCTCGAGTCTCATGGCATTTTATTTGTGTCCAAATAATAGTACTTACCACTTCCCAGCATTGATTACAGTAATTTAGTGTATCACTTAATATTAGGCTTGGCCTAAATAAGGCAGAGAACTGCATCGTTCTCTGATGTAAAAGCAGTGGCTTGTGTGCAGTTGAGGTCTGGTACGTAGACTCCTTGTTCAAAAGGGCTCGGTCTTGTTCTATCTTGGTTCGTCCAGTGTAGCATTTCCATCGTGAGGGTCACCTGATTGTTCAAGATAGCTGCTGAAGCTTAAGCTGTAGGCGTTCCGGGAAACAGGAAGGACGAAAGGAGAGGGGAAGGGGCAAAGGCCCACCTCTCAGCTGAGTCAGCTCCCCTCAGGAGGCCTTGCCAGAGCACCCCCAGCACTCTGCTTAAATTTCATTAGCCAGAATCTAGTTGTGTGTAACATCTATTTGCAAGGGGTGTGCAGCCATTTAGTTGAACGCTAAAAAGAGATACTGAATGGTCAGAAGCAGCCTCTGCCATCTTACTATTCATTTTGATCACCTCCAGAAGACTGTAATTTCCTGAAGAGAATATTAATTATATCTGTGCATCTTGATCAGTGTATAGCACTACGATTTGCATGTGTAGGACACCCACAAGTATTTGTTGAATGAATGAACGAATCAACGTTATTTCACGTGAACGGTACATGACAGCATACAAGCAGAGCTCTCCCAGTTCCTGCTACCTGTTCAGGCTTAGGGGGAATGCTAAATGTCTTTGCACAGTAATTCTGTCATTATTCTATAAATTTTTTATTTTATGCTGAATTTTTGAGGTTTCCATTCATTTCTTATAAGGGTCAGATAGTCTATTTGTCTGAACTTTTCCAGAGGCAGCAAATTTTTGGTGTGATAGTCCTTCTACTTTTTTTTTTTTTACCTCCGAAAAGATTGTAAGAGCAAAATGTTTCTCTTTAAACAAAGGAAATAGCTTTCATACACTTCCAGGAGGGGAAATTCTGTCTCCATACCTTTCTACTCTAAATTTGATGACTTTAGCACCATTGGACAATCAGCCTTTATCTTCTCCCATGGACAGTGGTGAGATGGAGCGAGTGAGATGCTACAGTATTTTGTTTTGCTTTTGTTTAAAAACCTATCCTCTTCTTTTGAGATGATGCCAAGTGCAGAGTACTTACACTGCTTCTTAAACTTTCTATCATCTCTTCTCCTACTTTTTACTTTTCTTTTTCTTCATCCTACTCCCTCATACTCTAGACCAGCATTGAAAATCACAAGGGATGGTGAAAAGTACATGAGATCTGCACTGGTGATGGGTAGACCTATGGGAAGGGTAAATTCTTACTCCTTCCATCCTTGTTACTATGTCCCAACTTGTGGAGGTACGGGGGACATCCAGCAGAGGTGCAATTCAGAAATGGAACGAGGTGACTATTTCTTGCTACCTCCTTTCGTTGGTCTCTCAGGTGGACTAATTCAATGGAAGGTTGGTTAAATTGTTGCCTCACTGGGCAAACAGTGGGCTCCCTTTAGACTCTTCTAACCCACAGTCCTGCTCACAAGGGTCCAAGTCCCTATGAGACATTTCTCTCCTAAAGGCATCCTTGAAACAGAACACAATCTCTGGCCTTACTCCACTGTGCCATTCCCCTGTGAGCACAGTTAGCACAGAAATATTCACACCTAGCAAGGGACCTTTGCGTGGTCTAGCAGAAACACCTAGAGCAATGGAGGGATCTCAGTTTGTTTATCCTAACTCCTCCTTTCTCCAATGTATCCAATCAGATCTAGGGTAAATAACAGATGTTGTTAATAACATAGTAAGAGCCACTAACATGCCCATTTTCCCAAAAGTGCAACTGAAGGATTTTCTGTGAATATGGTAACAAGTGACAAATTGTTCACGTCTATTTTCATGAAATGTTTTGACTGCTGAAGTTGTTCTGTAGCAGTTCATTAAAAGACCCATAAAATATGTAAGTTTACATTCTATAAAAAGATCATCAGGAATTTCTTGGCTGATAGTATTCCTTCTATTAAGCATCTGTTTTCTATTTTCTAAAGGATTGCAGCAGTGGTTGTCCAATTGTATATTAAAAATAGTTGACTTAAGCTGGATGAAAATGTTGTAATTTCTTATTAAAGATTAGGAACCCACCAATGAAGCTTCCTTAGAAGGCAACCCGCGATGCGTATGTAGCACATCTGGTTTCAAAATATTAAAAAATGATAAACATTCACCAATCCAATCCATCTGTTCTCTCCATCTGCATAATTGTCTTTATTTTTAAAGCTAGAACATGCACTGAGCTTGACATTACACAAAGCTGAAGAATTTCACTCCTCAATATCTGGGCAGTAATGAACAGTTGAGGTCAATTTCAGAGGAATACCATGTTTATTATTGCGTATGTATGCATTCTGGAAAACCAGTTAAAACCCAATTCCAATAGAGAGTAGGCTGTCTCTGACTTAAAGTTGTGGGTGAAATCAACTGCAGAGAATATTAAAAGTCACAGGTTAATGTTTTTGATCAAAGAGTGTCAAGAACTCAGTAAAGACTCTCTAATTGAACACTATCAATAGCAGCTTGTGTTTGTTGAGTGCTTAATTTGAGCCAGGCATGATGCCAAACATCTTATATGCATTATTTCATTTAGTTCTCATGATGACTTTAGAAAAGACAACTGAGGCTCAGACAGTTAGGTAGTTTACCCAAGGCCATGCAGCTAGTGCATGGTGAGCCATGGGTCATGTTTGGGCAATATGACCCCGGTGCCCACTCTCTCATACTCTCTGTGACACAGCACACAAAATATCTTTTCAAATAACTTCTGTCTTCTTAGTGTTAATACTTCTTTCCTAAAATCTGTATCTCTCACATGTTAAGAACGCCTTCCCACAGCTCATTGAGAAATTCATTAAATGATAACATGAATAACAATAAAGATAAGAATTAACTCTTGTCAGTGCCTACTGTGTTTCAGATTTTATTGTAAGGCCCCTACAAACTAACTCATTTTATCCCCATAACAACCTTACAAGACTGGTAAAATTACTACCTTCACTTTTCAAATGAGGAAAATGAGGCAGAAGAAGTTAAATAACTTGTCCAGATCACACAACTAGGAAGCAAAAGTCCCAAGATTTGAACTCAGGAACTCTGACTCCAAACCTATCCTAAAATCCCTTGCTAGGCATGTGCCAGGCCCAAGTTAAGTGGTGGATGTACATGGATAAGTAAAGCATCGTCAGCTTATTTCAATCGGCATATTTTCCAGGTTCACCCATGTTGTAGCACATATTAGAACTTCAGTCCTTTTTACAGCTAAATAATATTCCATTGTATTGATGTACCACATTTTGTTGGTGGATTTATCTGTTGACAGATCCTTGGCTTGTTTTCACATTTAGGCTATTGTGAATAACGCGGGTGTGAACACTGATGTATGAGTATCTGTTTGAATCCCTATTTTCAATTCTTTTGCATGTATACCTAGGAGTAGAATTGCTGCATTATATCATTAAAATGCCAAATTTTATGTTTAAATATATTTAACACATTAAAATAGTAAAGAAAGTGTGCTCTGTGTCTTTGGGGGACTCATATATTAATATAAGATGACATAAATTTGAACTAGTAATTAAAGTAGTATGACATGTGCCATATGGGTAGCATGTGCAAAGTGCTAGGGAACTAGAACATGCCCAATACTGCTCAGTGCAGCGTGTACATTTTCAGGGAAGACTCAGAAATCACATTGGGACAAATTCTTAAAGGATGAGAAGATATTCTCAAGGATGATGGTCGTGGCTAGTAGGAGTAGGGTTGAAGCAGATCAGGAGGATGGAGAAAGCATTACAGACAGAGGAATTTCCATGGCCAAAAACTCAAAAATATGCCTCAGCCTGACTGTAATGCTTAATTTCATGTGTCAACCTGACTGGGCCACGTGGTGCCCAGATACTTGGTCAAACATTCTTCTGGGTGTGTCTGTGAGGGAGTTTTTGGATGAGATTAACATTTGAATCTGGAGATTGAGTAAAGTAGATTCCTCTCCCTAATGGGGTGGGCATCTTCCAATCAGTTGAAGGTCAGTATAGAACCAAAAGGCTGACCTTCCTGCAAGCAAGAGGAAGCTCCTCCTGCCTGGTACTGAGCTGGCTCATCATCCTGCCTTCTTGTCCTGCCTTCAGACTCAAACTGAAACGTTGGCTCTTCGTGGGTCTCGAGCCTGCAGGGCTATGGACTAGAACCCACACCATCAGCTCTCCTGGGTCTCGGGCCTTCAAACGAGGAACGGAGTTACACCGTTGGCACTCCGGGGTCTCCAGCTTGCCAAGGGCAGATCTTAGGAATTCTCGGCCTCTGTAATCTTGTAAGGCAACTCCTTACAATAAATCTCTTTCTGTATAAATGTGCATCTTATTGGGTCTGTTTCTCAGGGAATCCTGACTAATGCACCAACGTGCTGTAGTTTGGTGTGGCTGTGTGTGAAGACAAGTGGAAGGGACAAGAGACGCTCTTTCGTAGCTCTAAACTTTATACTCCCCTTGGACAATTCTCTCGTCTTTACCTATTATCTATTTCCAGTTCTGTTGACTCATCTTCAAAATGATATCCTAGCTGTTGACTCCTTTCGTAGCGCTCACTGCCCTTTGGCCTCTGAGTCCAGCTTGGCTTTCACCTCCTTCTTCATACCTGTGCATAATCTGTGCTTCAGCCATTCGTGGCTATTGCTGGCATGTTCCGTCACATGCACTTCCCTCTGTCTGTATGTTGTTCCTGTGCTTTCTCTCCAGGGAAGCCCTTTCCTTGTCTCTGTCTGATTACAGCAAACTCATGCTTAAAGCTTTATGAAGCAATGCAAGCTCCTTGGGGCGGGGGAGGGGCGGAGCGCGGAACTCTACCCGCTTTGCTTCTTCACTGCTCTATCCCAATGCATAGGATCATGACTGGAACGTGAGAGAGAGATTAAATGAAGAGTTTAGGACCTGAGAGAGTTGACAGAATGTTTACCTCCATCCCTACCCTTCCTGGTTTGGTCACATGAGCTCCAATCCACTCAGATTTACATCACTTTTGGCTGAAAAAGCTCTGGCCAGTCCACTATCTATAGACATTTAGCCATTTGAAGATTGAATGAGATTTGCTGCAAAACATGGTCACAAGAATGAGGGTCTAGCATGCTCCACCGTCTCACGCTCTACCTATCCTTTAGGATTTGTAAATACTAAAATTCTCCTGTAATCGCTGAACCACCTTGCACTGTGGGCGATATCTTATCTGTGAATACCTTCAAAAGGAAACAAAAGAGTGTTCATGAAAAGCTAAAAGAAACACCTTGTAGTCAACTTGTGAATCAACTAGTCTTAGAGAGCCAACTACTCTTTCCATTTGAAGTGAAGGCTATGCCTTGGCTCACCGTGTTCTGTGCGTCTAAAATGATATGTTTCATTATTGGTGTAATGATAACGGTATGTTTATCATTAGTTTAAAACAGCTCTCATTATTGCATGCTTATTGATTCCATTGTGTTTGAGTCCTCTGTACTATTAAGAAGTAACAATCGATCTCATTACTAAGGTCTTCTGCAATTTTTTTTCTTTTTTAGAGTGTAGTGGAAGAGTTTTCACATACTTTACATATTCTAAGTGCCAGGCATCCTTATTAAAGTGAGAGAAGCACTTAAATCTTCAAAGAAGGGGGGCCGGCTCCGTGGCCGAATGGTTGGGCTCGCGCGCTCCGCTGCGGTGGCCCAGGGTTGGGATCCTGGGCACGGACATGGCACCGCTCGTCAGGCCACGTTGAGGCGGCGTCCCACATCCCACAACTAGAAGAACCTGCAGCTAGGATATACAACTGTGTGCAGGGGGGTTTGGGGAGATAAAGCAAACAAACAAACAAAGATTGGCAACAGTTGTTAGCCCAGGTGCCAATCTTTAAAAAAAAATCTTCAAAGAAGGAAACACAAGTGGAGAGAACAAGTCGCCACCTTGATGACCACGCTGACTCCAGCTAAGGGCTTGAACACTGGCAGCCTGGTTCCCTGCCCATAGTTCTCATTCCTTTCTGTGCACCCTTCCTCTCTTAAAAGAACCTTTCACATAAATATACAAAGCTTCCCAAAGTTTGTTTCAAAGCATATCTCCTCAGCTAAGTGAATGAAGCAATCAACTGTCATTATAAGCCTAGGGATGGAGGTAACCTTGTGTGTTTTAAGAGAGGATACTGGAGGATTCCTAACACAACGTTAATAGTCCCATTCTATGTAGCTGCCAAGAGAAAGTTGCTAGATGAGTCTGTTATGCCTTAATGGCTCTACACCAGTTAATATTAGAGGGATTTTTTGGGATAATACTTTAAAATTTTCCTCAACCTAAGAAAATATAGAAATGTTCTTTGAGGTTTCAATGAAGCTGATGGATAAATCTCTCTCAATCTGTGATGTCATCTAATGCAGTGAAAAAGGAAGAACAGAATAATGAAATACAAGATTTTAATATTCCAAAATTCAGGCTTCAATATTTACTGATCTCTTTAGGAGGAGTTTTTTTCCCCATCTACATTTTTAAAAAATTGTATTTTGTTGACGAAGATTCACCATGAGCTAACATCCATTGCCAATCCTCCTCTTTTTTTTGCTTGAGGAAGATTAGCCCTGAGCTAACATCTGTGCCTATCTTTCTCTATATTGTATGTGGGATGTCTCCACAGCATGGCTGATGAGTGGAGTAGGTCTGTGCCCGGATCGGGCCTGCAAACCAGGCCACCCAGGCGGAGTGCGTGGAACTTTAACCACTCTGCCACAAGGGGCCGGCTCCGCCATCCACTTTTTTTATTCTTTAATGGACAAGGAATTCATTTAGGTGTTGATTAACACCTAAACTCCAATAAAGTTTCCATTGTGATAAAAGTAGATAAAAAGAATCAGGAAGCTCATTTTTATTATTTATACATCATCATTATTCTCTTCATTCCCCTCAGAGAGAAAGACTTACCATGATGAGTAGTATCTGAAATAGTTTTCAGTCTTTGGATTTCAAATGTGAGTCCAGCCATACTTTCCTTTCTGGCACAATGACTTATCAAGAGGGAGATAGCTGAGCCGTGAAATACCACTTTTCTCAAATAATAGTTTGATAGCAGGAAATTTTAAGGCTTTTTGATAGAGGAAAAAACGCATTATCTATTTCTCTCATTATGTATTTTCTTAAGCATTTTTCAAAAATATTTCTATAATCACTTATTTAGGTGTAGGATCTTGGAACCAGTGAAAATACAAAGGCTTTAGAATAATTGCTCAAAAGAGGAAGAGCAGCATCTTTGTTGTTGCTGTTGTTCCTGTCCCGTTACTGCTCATATTATGAAACCGTGCTGCCCTGCTGCCTTGTGCATCACTCATTTGCAAGATCTATGGCTCTAGATGCTATCTAAATATAATTCAAAGTGTCACATGATGGCCTTGGTCATTCCACAACACACTCAGGGGGCTCTTGTCCTATAGGATGCTGAAAGAATTTTATATACAGAGAAAATTGTATTAGTTCTGGCAAAAATAGGAATACGGCAGACCAGCAGGAGTCTAACTAGCGATTTCATCAAATAAAGGATGAGATTTTGTCATTTAAAGAAGAGTAGAGGTTTAATAAATAATGGTCCGATGAAACATTGAGTGAATGAATAAATAAACATATGAATCATAGATGTACTGTAAAAATGCAAACTTCCAGCAGCTTCATTGAGAAAATCTTATTTTGAGAGCAGTGCAGGTCCCCTCCCCCCAGAAATGAAGGGCTTCCTGCATGTGACACAAGCCTTACAGTTAGACTCAACTGAGACGGGAAGCAACACGCCCAATGTGATTTTAGATTTTCTCTACATAAAAATTATAAGATACAAATGGATGGCCACTTGGTTTGTGCTGTTTGCATGTCCTCCTCCCTAACAGAACCGGAAAGCATCCGGGTCACTCTCTCAGCATTCTGGGCTCATGAAAAGATATAATCCTAGTAGGGTAGCTGAGCAACTTTCTTGACTTAAATTGGAAGAAAAGAAGCTCCATGGAAAAATGCAAGTACAATGCCACTACAGGGCTTTTTGCTGAAGTTTTAGCGACAGAGTAAAAAAACACTAGAAGAGAAAAGCCGAGATTAGGTCCAGGATAAAATGAGCCACGTTTTAATGACTAAATGGACTCTTCAGGCTATGGAAACACAAGTGCATTTACACTGAGATATGTGGACTAGGGTATACTGGATGATCGCTGCCTGGATAGGCCATTTTTTTACAAACCAATTTTGGTTTTCCTTTTACTAAATCAATTGTTACCCTTGCAAAATGATCTTTGAAAAGTAGCATTTTCCCTGCCTTTGTGACCTCACGTTAAGAAAATACCCATATTTCTACTGTAGTTATCTCGGAGGAAGGAAGGCTGACTTCCCAACTCTAGAGAGAACAAAGTTATAGTCTTCTGAATACATGGGTGGCAATTTGAACTTGACCTGACAAAGTCAAGCTTACAAGTAGCCTAACTTCCAGAGCTGGAATGCACACACCAAAGGACAGAAATACTACTTTCCTTCTGTAACTTTGAGGGTGGCATACATTTTAAAAAATCTCTAAAAGGTGAATCAAAGATTGTCATTAAGGCCAATCTCTACCGCAGCTTTCTTATTTTCTACCCATTACACAAGAGTTAAACAAAATGTTTGAATGGAACATTTAATAACAAAAGACATTTATGATGTTTACTTAATGTTTTGGACCATTAAGCATCAACGACATGAGTTATTGTATGTAATATCTGGCCAAAAATCTTTGACCAGGCTGCGTTTTACTACTCTTGGAGCTGCCAGCATCTCGATTTGAAAAAAAATCTGTGGTCAAACCCTAGTTTTCTCAGAGGCCTTTGGATTTGAAAATATCTCCTGCTGCCAGAAAGTACCTTTTGAAGTTTACATTAAGATGGATATTTATTTATTTTTTCCCTATAACAATGACAGTGGTTGAGATAAACTGTTTAATTCTAAATAGAAAACACATCTGCTGTGTCTGCATTGTTTGTGGTTGCTGGAGGGGTGACAATTTAAACCAAGTAGCACACATGACATTTTAAGTGAGATGTTGTGTGAGAGCTCGCAGCTGCTGACATTGTCCTCTCCTGCTCAGCTGGGCCCGGGGGGCCGCCAGAGCCAAAGCCCCATTGGCCAGTCCACTACGGATGGACGTCCAGGGACCTCTTCTGCTTTCCTCCCTTCTCAAAAAACGGGAGAGAGGCAAAGAAGGACTCAAAAGTCAACACTGTCTCTGGTTATACTTACCCGTTGATTTGTAAAAAGAAATTTAGTGTATTTTTTTCAAATGTATTCCTCACCCCAAATCATATTGGCTTTTGTCTGGGAATGCATGGAATATATAGATGAATTCAGAGAGTGGATATCCTTGTAATATCAATTTCTTCTATGGACTTTTTGGGTGTTTCATAAAAATTTCAAAAGTTTCTTCATGTAGTCTTTCATAGCTCTTTACATATACGCTTATGTATTTTGCATTTTTGTTGTCATTTTTAATAAGATCTTGCCCGCCATTATATATCACAGCTTTCTGTTGTTTCTATGAGGGAAAGTCAATACTATTTACATTAGTATTATAAGCAGTACCCATACTGATGTTTTTACTTGTTTCTAAAAGTTTTTCAGTTCATGCTCTATAAATCTTTTTCTAGTTTATGGTGATGTTGCTTTCTCTGTTGTAATTATTATATTCCTTATTTAATTCTGTTGCCTCAGTGAATTATCTAGCACTTCCAAAACAATAGTGAAAGACGAGGGCAATAGTGGGGCATCTTTATCTTTCTCTCAGTTTAGTAGAGATTTTCACCATTAAGCCTGATGCTAGTTTTTGCTTCAATTTATTTATTTCTCCTATTCAATCCATAAAAATTTTAGTATGTATGTATAAAAGATAAGGATATTTTTAAATGATCTAATCCCAATAATACTAATCACATTTAACAACAAAATAGTAATTCCTTAATATTATCAACTATCCAGTAAATAATCAGATTCCAATTGTCTTACAAATATCGTAAAGAATTTTTAAAATCAGCATCAAAAAAGATCCGCACACTGCAATCAGTTGAAATTTATTGTCTCCTTCAATTTAGAGGTCCACCCCTACTTTTCTTTCTTTATTTTCTTATTTTTGCAAATTTTTATTGAAGAAATGAGATTATTTGTAGAATTTCGCATAGCACTGCATGTCCATGGTATCATTTAACACCTGCCACTGGCATCTGTGGTTCCTGTTTGTTGATTGTTTGATCTAGAGGCTTGATCAGATTAAGCTTTATTTTATTTTATTTTATTTTATTTATTTTGGCGAGGCTGCCTTCTAGGTCATGCTGTGTTCTTCCCTCAGGATGCACATAATATCTGTTTTGGTTTTTTTTTTTTTGTGGATTAGTAGCTGATAATGATCAATGCCGTTAGTTTATGAATAATGGCAAAATAGTGATTTTCTAATTTTATCATTACTGGTTTATTTAGTAGCTGTGATTTTCCCATAAGAATATATCTTTTTAAATTACAAAGTCAGCAAGGGGTTTTGCCTCGAGACAATTATCCCACTTTGGTATGCAGCAGAAGTGATGAATGCATACTTCCCATTTCATCACACAGACTATTAAAAGCTGTGTACTCCAGAGGTGAGATATAATGAAATTAATCATTGTCCCGCTTCAACAAGGAGACTGTTAAGTGAAGTTGGCATTTTTAAAACTATATGTGCTTAACATTAAAAAAATACAATGACTGGGGCTGGCCCTATGGCCTAGTGGTTGAGGTCGGTGCACTCTGCTTCTGCAGCCTGGGTTTAGGGGTTTGGATCCCAGGCATGGACCTACACCACTGGTTAGCCACGCTGGGGCTGAAAGCCACATATAAAGTGGAGGAAGATTGGCACAGCTTTTAGCTCAGGACTAATCTTCTCCAAGCAAAGAGAAAAAAGAGGAAGATTGGCAACCAATGTTAGCTCAGGGCTAATCTTCCTCAGGAAAAAAAACCACAATGACTACGAGTAGAGCTTATTACCTCTCAATCAGTTCCTGCTAGCCTTCATGGTTTTGCCCACTTTTGCTTTTGCAACATCAGTGCTAATGTCAATACAGCAAAAAAGTTAAATAATATCTTGGTATTACTATGATAATAGTTTTGACCTTGTGGATCTCCCGAAATGTCTTGAACTCTTGGCATCACAGTTGGAGAACCACTGCACTAGACTGGAATATTTTCTTCCACCATCCCCATCGCCTCTCCCCCAGCTGAGCCAGAACTCAGCCGAAAACGGAACTTCTTAGAGCAACCTGCCCGGGCCACACAGTATAGAGCATCTACCTGTCAATGCCACATCGTCCTTTAGTTCTTGGCATAGTGCTTACCACTATCCCGCGGTTTTCTTGATTGTTTCCTGTGGTTTATTTTCTCTCTCCTCTCCCTAGGATGTAAATTATTTGAGAAATGGGCTTTCTTTCTGATTTGTTCATATTTTTTAGCACATAATAGATATATTTAAAATATTTAGTGAATGAATAAAAAGATTTGTATTTACATAGAAAATTTGTAGAAGATTATACCAGAAGTAGAGGTCACTTGGGGGATGAGACTAGGGATGTCAAGGGACTTGAGAGAAGGGAGCAGAAGACTGGAACAGCTGGAAACCAGGTTTTATGTGCAAAAGATGCGTTTAGTGTGTGTCTGTGGTTCTCATTTGGCCAATCGTCTCTTCTCTTTTCAGATTTCTTTGGCTTTTACATTTCACGGTCTATCTAATCATATTTAACATCCTGTATTATTTCTACCCATTTCCATACTAATGTTGATATAGTGATATGACTGACAATCAGAGAGGCGGTAGGCTATATCCGTCATCTTCTGCCCCTCCCAGAACATCTCTCTTTTTCTGTGCTCTGGTGTATAGAAGATGATTGCTCAGTAACCCTCAACTTCAAAACTCTCATGTTATTCATATCCTGAGAAAAAGCAGTCATCACTGAACTGCAATTCCAAATTTTCCAGAAAGGCAGATGGCGAGGATTCCCTGACCCACATTGGGAACCACACACATACCTGCGTCTAATTGACCGTGGCCAGAAGAACATGAATGTGCCCCAAAACATGGCTGTAGGGAGCCCACTCCGTGTCTGTAGAGTGATCTTCTTAGAAAAAGGGGTCAACATAAGCTAGGCAGAGAGCTCAAACGATACCTTCTACAATTTCTAATTCAATTTATCAATGTTTTTAATAGAAAAATATTAAAAATTACTTAAAACTCTAATGTTTAAATAAATAAATTTAAGTGAATTTTGGTACACTAAACCCTGATATTATGTTTGCTACAAATGAAAAGCTGAGCAGGCTCCATTAATCCAGCCCATAGAGAGCACGGTCTTGCTTGTAGCCCATTCTGAATACACTTGGAGACAAGAGGGTTTTGCAAACATCCCTTTACTCTTCTCTTGTGGTCCTTTTCAGTCCATAAGAAACTTTTTCCTTTGGGGTACCAGAGTTCTTCTCCCTGCTGGATTCTGTCTCTCATTTCCCTATCTGTTTTTTGCTCAGGATCACAGCTCGATCCGCCATAAGCCTCTGTGCCCAGAGGGCGTGTCCTGTGTCCCAGGGCTTCTTCGGCACTGCTGCTCTCAGATCCTGCTGTCCTGGATCCTTCCTGTTTGAGGAGAGCAGCACATGGAAGACAAACCCAGCACTCACTTCTGCTGAAGCTGATTGGGTCACAGAATCTTCTCTGTCGTTTCTCAAGGGTCCCTCTTCAATTACAGGAGTTGTTGAAAAGGACAACAGGAGTAAACCATCACAGTGATTTACAAAAGCTAACGCAATTTTCGTCCTGAAACATGAACAGAAGTGTTACAAGATACAGAAAAAGCTGCCCCACCTTGCCCCCATATCATCATTGTCTTACTAATAAAAGCTGTGACCAGGGAATTTTTTAATTGTCATCCGCACTAATTTGTTTTTAATCAAAATACCTACAACCCAAAGAGATTAGCAATGTGTTGTTGAATAAGCATTGCATTAAAGGTTAAAGTCTTAGTTTTGGAACTTGAAACTAAATTGCATGATTTAGGAAAAACTCTCTCTGAGCCTCAGTTCAGTTTTTCACTTTTCAACATTATGTGCTTAATCGTACTTGCCTACTCAAGTTGCAAGGGTACCGTAGGGCTCAGTCAAGAAATTTTATGATGAAATGCTTTGCAATTTATAAAGAGTTTTACTTTTTACTGGCTTGTAAGTTCTTTGGGTATGGGAGGCTCCTCAAGGTCATCTGTACATTCTATCAGGACACAGTCAAAGGCCTCGACCACAGTCCAGTCTGGATGAATGTCGAGTAACGGATGTATTAGTTCATCACAACCCCATGAGAACTTTCTGTTTTGTTGCTCAGCATAGGAGACCTTTTTGGACTCCTATTATTATATCATTTCATACATACTCTGTACTTACTAATTGTTCTCATTTAAGTTCATTTACTTTGATCTATCTATTCTTTTGAACAATATCAACCATATGTCTATCACCTCGGACACTTAGTAAAAGGAGAAAAATCTATTAACTTATGTTTCTATATAACATAAAGGCACTGATACAAAGCAATTGCAAATTGAGAGAGAGATTTTAGGGTACGAGATCGCTTACTAGCCAGATAGCTAGATAAATGATACATAGAGAATTGGTATAGCTTCAACATGGGTAAAACCCTTCAGAAAGAGTCTGGTGTTTATAAGAATAAAGTCATTGTATCCTTAATATTGCACATTTTTTCACCAAAAAAGCTATTACTCAATAATGCAATCAATTTATCCCCAATATATGCTATCCGCCATACGATGTTCCCCAAAATGTGCCCGAATTCACTCTGTTTGATAAGCCCCTACCGTCCCTGAGTAGGGTGCTTCTAGCTCAGTTTCTCTTTATTCAAGTTTCTATGGTCTTACAACCCTTCACCACAACAACAGATTCAACTATTCCTTTCAGGTAGTTATAGCCTTTCTTTGAAAAGGTGATATATGTTCAGCCAAAATAGTCCATTCATAAATGAACATTTTAGGTAGTTGAACTTATAACTTAAGTCTATTAATTCGTTTGACGGCTATTTATATGTGTCAGTCCCCATAAGAGGTGCTGGGAATACAGACATCAATGACCTGCAAAGTCTCTTAGAGAAATTGGCAGTTTCATTGGTGTAGAAAACAATCTGTGTAAGATTCCTGGAAGGCTATTTGGTCATATGCACTAATACCTTTAACGTGACAGTTCTAGTAATTTATCTCAAAGCAATTACTAAAGATGGACTTAAAATTTGACCTCAATAATTTAGTGACCCCACGGTTAGTTAGGTATTATTATAAAAGGAGGAATTGTCCAGCAGTAGAGAGACTGGTTAAGTTACAAAGAAACTGCGGTGCATTCACATGGAGGAATACTTCAACAGCAATTTAACAGGAGGCTGTTTGATTTAAAATGTGGAAAGCTGTTCACAGTAAAGACAAAAACAAAACAAGTCGCAAAAAAGTGTGCCTAGTTTTATCATAGATGCATGTATTTGTGCACACGTGTGCATGTATGTGCATGCCCTCATACGTGTGCGTGTGCCTGTGTTGGAAAGGTTAGTTTCCAAAATCACAGCTGAGTCTATTTATGGGTGATGGTATTATGGGTACTTCAATTTTGTCTTTTTGCCATGATAAATATGATGAACATATATTATCATTTAGAATTTTTGTTATGTAAGAAATTTACGAAATAAGCTACTTTATGGTTTGATCTAGGTTACGATACTTGGGATTGTCTATGAAATAGCCCACCTTATTCAGTTCCTACTTTCTATGTTGAAATTACAAAACATCCCCATTTGTGTCATTGCAGACATCAGTCAAGTTATCACTCAACATTTATTACGTGAGAACTGTACACTCGACTCTAAACAAAACATAAAGATGCGGACGGAGCTGAAATTGAAGAAGAAGCTAGCGGAGCCGATGGCCCTTTGGCAGAAGCAGTTCTGATGGGCTGGGATCGTGGCACACTTACTGCATGGACTCCTGACAGATGGATTTGGACAGCCCCGGGAGGCTGCAGTTGGCAAGCAGGAGCAAGGAGAGTACGTGGGAAGAGAATTTAAGGCCACAGCCCGCGTTCCTGTAAGAAAACTGGAATCAGGGTCAAATACAAGGTGGCAGCTGGTGGCAACTGCTGAAATGATGACTCGTTTCTCTTTCCACACAGCATTTTCTGATTTAGTCTGTACATTCATAAATGCTAGAGACTACCTTGGAAATCATGAGAGAAAAAAGCTCTTCTTTTCCGTGAGACTTTGGAGTTTTCTAGCAGAATGAAGTCCTGCCTTGTCTTGAGGCTCTACTCTAGTTGGAGATTTCTTCTTCCAGGAACGATAGAAAGTACAGTGGCTGGAGAATAAGGCAAGATTTGAATATAGGAGGCTATTCAAAATCTGGGTCCCCATCCAGCTAATAACAGGTGTGTTCAGACCTACCCACCTTCTTAACCTCACTCCCCACGTGCCTTTTGCTCTTTACACACCAGAAGATCAACAAGACCCTGTGACCCTTAATCAGCAGTTCACAAAGGGTGGTCCCTGGCCCAGTGACCTCAGCATCCCCTGGGAGTTATTAGAAATGTAGGTCCTCAGCCCCACCCCCAGTCACCCTAAGTCCAATTTCTGGGAGTGCAGCTCAGCAGATTGCGTTTTGACAAGTCCTCCAAGTAATTCTGATCACACTCAAGTTTAAGAGCCGCTGGTCTAGATGGTGCAAATTTCAAAGGTCTCTAGGTAAAAGTAAAAAAAGTAATCAATTATAAAAATCTAAAAATTGATGCCTAAAGATATGATGCACCACCAAAACATGTTATCAGTTTTGAAAATGTAAGCTCCATCCGAGTTGGGACTATCTTGTTCACGGCTGTGCCAGCGCATTGCCCGACACAAAGTAGGCGCTCAGAGGACATTTTTGAAATAGTGAAAATAGACATATTCTAGAAAAAGGCCTATATAGTGCAAGTTCCTAGAGCTAGCCTTTCTTTGCGGCACTAGAGAATATACCCCAAAGTCTGGCACTCTGGGGGAAAGACCTTCTGAATAAAGAGGGCAAAGAAGGCAGCCTTGGGCCACAGGACAGAGCGAGGAGCTAGAGTGCTGCCGTGCGCAGGGCCCTAATGGACGGGCCAGCATGTCGGATTCCTGTGCCCGCTCTCCACGGCCAGCTGGACAGTCTTGAGCAAAGGAGCCATGCTCTCCCTGGGCCTCCATTTCCTCATCGCTAAGATAAGGTTTAAATGATAAGACACGGAATGTTCTGATTATAAAAATGGTGTACCTAATTCTTCTGTCTGCAGGATGATTAGTAGAACTATGTCTTCATCCTCATTGTCCATCATGGTTGTCCCCTCCTCTCTGCCTCTTATCACCCTCTGCCCCTCCCCATCTCCTAAAAATGTTCTGTTACCTTCCACGGCACCAGGATTAGCCCAGGCACCAGACTTCTGGCTACAGAGTCATTTTTAAACATTTCTTTCTCTTCTGCGAACATCCGCAATCCATCTTTGGTGCAGGCTGCTAATCCTGTCTGCAGAAGCCCACGCTGCCTGCCACAGCCCAGGCCCTCCTCACCTCCCACCTGAGTCGCTGCGGTGACCTCCTCCTGGGAGCATCTCCAGCCTCCTGCCCTGAGTCCATGCAAATGCAGCAGATGGAGTCTCTGAACAGGAAGAGTTTTCGTTCCGGCAGTTTTGCTCAACCACTCAGGTAATTGCCAGTCTTTTCAACCCAATTAACGACCAGCTCCTCCCCTTCATGCTATCTCTGTGCTGAGCATCCCTCATTCTGTCTCCTCTCCAGTGAGTTTGGAGGTATTTTGTCATTGCCAACAAGATTTCCTTGCTCTCTCACCTCTGTGCTTTTGTGCATACCAGTTTCTCATTTCCTTTGAATTAAAAAAAAATAAAAATTCCTTTAGGGACCCTTAGATTGTTTTCACTTACCTCTGACGGTGGATGAGCAGGATGTCTGAGCTGCAGGCGTGTTCTTCTCTGCCGCGTTCTCATGGAGACGCTATTCTGCTGCTGCTCTACTCCTGAGGCAAGGATCTGTGCTGAGGCCGATAACCCCCTGTGGGAGCCCCCCATCCCTACATGCCCCTAGCCACCAGCCCCGCCCTACAGCCCTCTCCCTGCCCTGGGCTCCCTCCTCTGCCAGCCCCATGAGTTTTCGCATGCTCTTAGGCTTTTGGAAACACAAGAAAGTGGTTCTGTCTGGCACTCTGATGCAGGCCACCTCCTGAGCTGCCTATCTGCCTAAGTGACAGGAAAGGAAAGAGAAAACGTAGGAAAAAATCAAACTATTACTTAGCCTCAAGAGTATGACACAGCTTTTGCTGGAAAATATACCTGTGTCATATCTGATAATACAAAATTCTCCCCTAAGTTATTTGACGTGGATACATGACAGAGGGTTTATTTTATTCCACTTGAGACAGATATAGTTTCGCTCCCATAAATCCTATATGGCATTATGGGAAGTTTACCAATTTGTACTTGGCCTGAGTCCTGACACTTTGAAAAGAGAAGAAGCTTCTCCCAGGATAAGCTGAGGAGTCCACGGCAGAATTAATTTGTCATAATCTTTTTACATTTCAGATGTGAAGGATAAGAAAAATAGAGTGAATATTTGAAACCTCTGAAGATTCAACTTTACCATTCAAATTCCCAGGGAACTTGTCTTGAAATAAGTGGGAATTGTGCCTGAGGAGCCATACAGACCGAGGGCAGGTGTTGGTGTGTGTAAGAGAAAACAATATAGACAAAGAAATTCTTATCCAGAAAGTGAGCAGGCTCGCAACCCTCTGCCATACGCTGGAGGCCCATCACGGAGTCAAGTGGCAAAGCACAGGCTTCATCTTTGACCCTAACTTTTAATTGCAGAAATATCTTTTCAGGGTACTTTTATGTTCATGTCTCTGTACTCTTGCTAAAACCAATAATAACTGTTTCTATATGGCAGTTGCATCTATGGAACAGCTTTGGGAAAGGTCTCAGAAGTTCTGTACTTACTACTTTGCAACACATAGATGGTTAGCAGGTGGACTCATGGGTCCATTCCCTCTTTATTGGCTTTTGAAAGGTTTACTGCTGTTCATTTTTAACTATGGATTGAATTCTTTGTCTCTCTGTCTGATTTTTACTTTCGACTAAGTCAAATTCCTTTTCAGACCATTCAAATATTGGTAAAGAGAAACTTTCTCTCTTTTTTTTTTTTTAAAGGTATGGTTTTTGTTGGTGAAGAAGATTGGCCCTGAGCCAACAGCTGTTGCCAATCTCCCTTTCTTTTTCTCCCCAAAGCCCCAGCACATAGTTGTATATCCTAGTTGTAAGTCCTTCTAGTTCTTCCATGTGGGATGCCACCACAGCATCGCCTGATGAGCAGCGTGTAGGTCTGCGTCCAGGATCCGAACTGGTGAACCCCAGGCCACTGACGCGGAGCATGCGGACTTAATCACTCCGCCACGGAGCCGACCCAAAAACTTTTGCTCTTTATGGGCTTTCACAAATTATGCAGCAGACATTCTAATTTCTTTTGTTTTTGTTTTCATTTTTGTTTTGCTCCTATAGTGTGGAAAAGATGAAAGAAGCATACAGTCACAGAATTTTAAAGCTGAAAGAAACAAGGCAATCTGTAACAATTTTCTTTCATATATAAAACATGCTTGAAATTCAAGATATGGAAAGTTAAACACCTTGTAACGATAAAATTGGGAAGGGAAAGAAGATTTTCTGCTTTCTATTCCTTGAAAAAAGCCCCCAGGATGAACGTCTATCTTGTTTACTGTCATAGAGCCAGGGCCTGGTACTGAGCATGTGTGGGACATAAAAAGATTTTGCAGGATGAATTAATGAATCAATGTCCAAATCTGGAAGTCAAATCTGCCAAGCTGATTTTAGAAATGATCTAGAAAAAATCCCTAAAAGAAAAAAAAACAGATACCCTATGAATTCATTATGGGCCCTAAGCCTATTTCTGGTCAAAGGTATTTCCAAGGTCATGAAGTTTGGAGAAATATGTGCCATCCTAACACTAATCAAAAGAAAGCAGGAGAAGCTATGTTAATTTCAGACAGAGCAGACTTCAGAGCAAGGGGAGTTATCAGGGATAAAGAGGGGCATTGCACAGTGACAAAGGGGTCACTTCTCCAAAAGACCTCACAATCTGATGCATCTGACAACAGAGCGTCGATAAGGTCCTCCTTGCTCAGCATCTAGAGGCACAGACAGCCCTTTAGTATTATTGCAAATAATTAATACATCTTTGGTCTTTCATTGTTGAAACATATTTATATGTTATTTATATTTTAAGCTGGTGGGTAGAAGGGGCTCTGTTTTCTTTTATACTTTTGATTCTTAACCTAGTTATTGATAATTGCCCGGCATGCATGGTGAGAACTCAATAAATATTGTTGATTTACTGAAGTCCATGTACCCTTCCCAAGTTAGTGAAGAGCCACAACCAGGACCCTCCTGGTCACAGAATCAGAAAGCGATGACAGCTTTCAGCCGTGCCTCCCTAGCACAGAGCTTGTTCCTAAGCAGGACATCTATTGTTATGCAGACTCACCACCAGCTTTGGTTAGGCAGCTTAAGCTCTCTGCATCCCATTTCATCATTGCCTGGATGCAAATGATGGTATCTACCCTATAGGCTTGTTGTTTGCAGAATAAAATATAGATACAGGTATAGATATATGCTATCAATAAAAGTAAATTTCCTTTCCTTTCCCCATTTCTAGACCATAACTCAGAACCTAACAAGGATTGACCAGGGCCAGGAGGACAGGAAACAAGGCAAAGAAATGCACTGGAAATTTCAATCATATTGAGACTGGCTGCTCAATACAGGTGGTGAAGACACAAGGTTTCTGTAGACTTGAGAATTCAAGGAAAAATAATAAAACCCTTGGGACCTGGAGGAGACAGAAACTCCATGCAGACTTGCCCAGGAAATACCAGTTCATTTGCACAGTCACTCCTCATCCTCAACTTAACAATCTCGGGAGCAGCTGTGCATTTTCTCTGTTTCCAAAACGCAGTCCAGCTCCCTCTTGACCCCCGTGCAGTCTGGCAGTTTGCTTCACATTCTGCTTGTACCCTTTGTGCAGAGATTGCTGCCTGCAGAGACCTCAGGCCCACCCGCCCTCTGGGGCTGCCACCGGGATGCCTATGGGGACATCGCCAACGACTTTGCCTAGCTCCTGGTCACCAATTTTCCATTTTTGGCTTTCTCCTGACTCTCCAAGAGACTCCTCACCTTTATTTCTCTCATTTGAGATTGAAGCAATTACGTTTAATTCTCCTTTTTTCTTTCTGCCTCTCTTCCTGTACACTTCATTAATGTGCAGTGTCTTTTTGGTTCTGCAATTTAAACTCATCTGTGATCTTCCAGATTTTAGAAAGTGGAATGAGTATCTTCACTTCAGAGATCAAGTCTGACAAATGGCTATTTTTTTAAAAACGGGAATGTTCTGGGAAGAGTCCTTTTTTCAGATTTTGTGCTGGAATCTTTTGTGTTCTCATCAATTTCCCCACTGATCGTGGGATGTAGGAAAACCGCTCCTCTCGGGCTGCTCCTGCGTGATCGTCATGGATACTCCTATTCAGTTGTAAACTCAGTAATGGAGCAAGACAATAATTGGCTTCTGCTACCTTGAACCAGGCAACTGAGAGGTTCTGAGTCTTAATTTTTAGGGTTAATTTATGAATCAGTAAAAGGGGAAGTCATGCATGTATGTGTGTGTCGGTGAGTACGTGTGTGTGATTACATCTTTCATTCTCAAAGGTGGTATTACTGACACTTTGTGTGCCAGCTAGGGCTGCCATGTGACACAGTGCTTGTCAAAGAGAGAGCTGCAAGCAGAATCAGTGAAGATACTTCTGAAAAGGCTTTGGTTCTTCCCAGGAAAGAGGAACAGATATACTAGTACCTTCCACTTCCCCTCTTCCTTCATTTTCCTGACCTTCACAAAGACAAGATGGCTAGAGCTACAGCAACCATCTTGTGACCATGAGGAACGGGTGTTATAATTGCAGAGATGCGGCCCTGACATAGCTGACCTACTGAAACAAAACTCCCAGACTTGGGTGAGAAAAATGAGCCCGTTTGATGGGTTGGCTTGGGTTCTCTGTCACTATTGCAGAGTGGTAACCTGACACACTCATCTTCCACCCTTCCCCTTCCCACAAAAACTTATGCCTCAACAATATTCAATGGCTTATGTTTTGCCAAACGTGCTATGGTTTTTCACAGCCTTCATGTCTTTGTATATCTTGTGCTTGTCCATCTCATCCACTATTTCTGCCCACTAGCTGCATTGAGTGTCATCTGGTGAAACCCAGCTTCAACATTGCCTCGTCCGGGAAATCTTCCTTGAGACACCTCAACCCAAAAGGAATCACTCCCCTTCCTCTGGGCTTTCTCTTTATTCTGAAGATATTTTCATTGTTGAACTCCTCACATAGGATTGTCATTTGCATATTTATATGCCTAGTGTCATAAATAGACATGGACTAGAGTGTTGCAGAATGACATGCAATGCATTAGCTATGGACAGTGCTGGAGAGCATAGAGACAATGCTTCCACTCAGCTAACAGACAAGGCCAGGCCTACAAACAGCTCACCAGACTCTAAGAGACAATCAAGTCAAGGCCGTCATAAAGAAAAAAGGAACACTGTGTGAATTCAGCAAAAAAGACGAACTCATTCCAGCTGGTGACAGGTCCTATTACTTTAGGATTCTACTGAAAAGTGAGAAATAAAGGGAAGAAAATCAGCAGGTAGACAGAATTCGATGACTGGCTAGATGGAGAAATATTGAGAAAGCACAGTTGTTCTTGGGAAGCAAGTGGCCTACCTTGTAAAATGAGGAAATTGTACTAAAGGATTACTAATGGCTCCTCTAGCTTTGTCCTTTCGTTAATCTAAAGATCTTTGATCAATTGAATCAACTAATATGACCAAATTGGCAATAAAATCAGGGTAATGCTTTTAAAATCTTACCTCTTTGTTTGGGCATAGTAAACTAAAGAAATAAAAAATAAAGAGAGACAGTAAACAGAGTTTTTAAAAAGTCACTAGTAAGAATGAAGAAGAGACAGAGAAAGAGAAAGAGATCCACATTGAGAGAAGTCTTAATGGAGGCAACCATTTGGCACTGTCCCACTCAGTGCTTGTCCAGCATTCCACTCTTGTGACGTCCTCCACAGCCGTTCAAGGAATCAGTTCTGCAGCACGATCGCCTGGAAACTCTTGAGGAGAGCTAGAGTGTAAGTCTGTTTCCATCCTCTCCAGATGGTGTGAATGGAGTGTGATGATGGCGTGGTGTGAGTATGCTGTAATAGGATGATGATGACAATGGCTATTTTGATGACGGTAATAATAATCATGATGATAAGGAGAAAGAGCGTTCTAGTGCTTTCCATCCAAACTTCCACATTATTTACTTCCATTCCAAACCAATGTTTTCCTAGTTAACTAGGATCAAAACTAAGTCCTACCACCCTACTATTGAAAGCCAGGAACTAACCTTGGGCTTCCAGGAATCTCTCCATCAGCGTCTGTTCCAAGGCTCCACCTCTTTCAGATGAAGTCCTCTGGAGAAGCTGCTAGAGTCAGTTTCTAGGGGTGTGGTACATAGTTGCCACTTGGTCAGAGCATCATTCACATCCTAATGGGTCCCATGATATTCTGTTGCTAGGGACAATCTTGTTCAGAAAAACTTGTTTAACATTTACTTGTGACTAACTAGGAAATACAAAAATACAATGTTTCTTATGGACTAACCTTTTGCAAGAGAGAGGAAAAGATGCCATCCTGTGTCTCTCCTCAGCTCCTAGGCAGAAGCTCTTTCCTCTGCCTGGGAACTCCTGTTCCCTCTAACCTATCTGGGGGACACCTACGTCCTTTAAGTCGCAGTTCAGGGAAGTTCTCCACAGGGAACTCTCCATCTCCGTTCTCCCTCTGGAGTGTATCATTCTCTTGTTCCATAACTACCTCACATAAACCTCAATTTTAGCACTGATTACTATGCTATGTTTATTTATTTGCACATCTATCTTCTCTAAAATGTGGTAAGCTCCTTGATGCCAGGGCCTGTGTCCGATTGATCTTTGAAGTTTAACTGTCTGAAAAAGTATCTTGCACAATACTTGTTTAATTAATTATGATGTTCATCTTATTAGCACACTAACATTCTTCTAAGAAAAACGCAAGACAAATGTCATTTATCTAAAGATTCCAGATTTCATAGATTAGATTATTTGGTGTATAGACTTTTAAGACTAAAAGACCAAAGTATGACTTATAAAATTAAAATACCACAAACCATTTGGGAGAGCTAATGAACTGTAACGGGAGGTTAGCTCATGTATTTACAGCTCAGGAAATCACAATGGGCCCATTCTGTTGAAGTGTATATCGTAGAAATTAAACTGTCCTCTCAAATTTTATGATTTTCCTTTTCTTTGCATTAGGCAAGACTTGTATTTGAAGCGTAGATATTATCCCCCTCTGTCCAGAGTCTTCCAATGCCACCCACGAGTTATTTAGTCAGCATATCAGCAGAGTGAACTCTTGCATGAAAAACATCAAAACGTAGAACACATACCCCATAAAGTTTCTATAGAACACGACTGTGCAACTCTGTCATGAGTTTTTGTTCAGTCAGATACTATTAGTTGTTGAAATTATTGTTATTGAAATAGTCCCAAAAGATTGCAATACGATTAAGACCAAAAGAACTAATGTTTTAGCAAATATATTGGCTGCTTATGGAATAAACTGCTATGGCACAGCCAACTTTTTGTTGTCAACCATGTTATGCAATAAAATACAAGCTCCCCCAAAATAGGCATGGGTCTTCTCTATCTATTTGGATTAAATTATAGTGTCTTTCAGATTATTTTCAGCGTGTGTGCTACTTTCTCTTCATTATGAGGAAAACAATTTTGGATATGGGCTGTGGAGAAAATTATGGCCTCATCAGGACACAAATAAATTATATATGGCTCATTAAAAACTGTCAGTTCCATTCAGATAACATTTATTTATTATTAGTTTTTTTGAAGGTTTATAGTTATTTTCCAGATTATTTCATTGCACTTTACTTACCCCCATTTAAAATTCTTTTTTTATAGTAAACTGTCTAGTTTAACTTTTCTTTCCATTACTTTCCTGCTGAAAGTTAAATAAAAACATGCTGGCATTTTCCGCTTACCTTCTAGATCGTTATCATGCACCAGACAATACTACCCTCAGAATTGTCAATGGGCTCTATGCCTCTTATTTGCATGTGCCGTGTTGATATATGAATGCTGAGAGAAATAAATTTACTTTCTCAAGACGTATTTACTCTGTGGCACTGTGCCCAGTGCCAAAGCAAATCAAACAAGGGACAAACAAGGAAGTATGTCATCCAACTACTCTAGCATTTTGAAAAGCACCTCAAAGTTTTCATACGTTGGAACCAGTTCTTTTGGTTTTATCTCACACAACAAAGCTGCAGCGATGAGCTTATTTGATCCATGAGTTTTCCTATTTGTGTCAATAGGCTACAGAGATCTAAAGGCCATTTATTGGTCAAAAGCTGTTAGAAGTAATATGTATTTCCAAATTTGACAGCATGGTGTAAGGTAAGAAGCACAATATTTGGAAACAGGTTGACATTAATTCAAATATCGGATCTGCACTTTACCGGCTGTGTTAGCCACAGTTTCCTCATCTACTTCACGGGGGTAATAACAAATACCTTGGAAGGTTGTTGGAAAGATTACATTAGATACTATATGTGTGAAAAACTGAGAGCCTCTAGGAGTTCAGCAGATGATGGCAGGACTAACAGGAATGATAAGAGTAGTGCGAAAACAGTGATTCTATCAATAAAAATGAATTGATTTTTACTTTTCATTCAGAATTTTACTCTTTTTTTTTGGTGAGGAAAATTGGCTCTGAGCTAACATCCGTTGCCAATCTTCCACTTTTTGCTTGAGGAAGATTGTCACTGAGCTAACATCTGTTGCCAATATTTCTCTATTTTGCATGTGGGACGCCATTACAGCACGGCTTGATGAGCAGTGCGTAGGTCCGTGGCCAGGATCCAAACCCACGAACACTGGGCTGCCGAAGAGGAGTGTACGAACTTAACTGCTACACTACTGGGCTGGCCCCCAAGAGGTTTTTCTTTTGGGTGAGCATAGCCATGATCTGCTGTACTTTCACATTAATCTAATTTGGCTGCAAAAATAAAGAGGATGATGATGACAATGCTGTGCCTGTGAAGATGGTGTGCTGTGAAGCTGATGCGGGAGATGACGCTGTGGTGTGAACACAGTTTGTTTTGATGATGGTTTAGCATGATTAGGGTGTAGCGTGATGGTGGTTTGGTGTGATCACAAAAGAACATGATCATTCTTTGGTGGATGATGGCGTGGTGTGATGATAACATGATATGATAATAGTCACATGTGTCAAGAGGTGCTGGTGTGGTGTGAATGTCCGGTGAACTGATGGTACAGTGTGATGGCAGTGTCATTCTGTTTCTCTGCCTGAACCCTGACTGATACAGATTTGGGTACAAGGAGTAATTCTAGAGAACCAGAATCATAAGGATGTGTTTTCTGAATCGGTTTTGGGTTTTCTGGAATTGGTTCTCTAATGTGATTAGATTTAAGGGCACTAGTGCTTCTATTTCCAGTGGTGACGAGGGCACTGACAGTTCATGGCATGATGTGGCAATTGGGATACATAGAATATTGCCTCTGGATAATCCTAATCAAATTCTTACAAAAGGTAAGGTTCTAGGTGACCACACACTTGATGTCTTAGAACATTCTAGTCAAACTAAAGAGCATAAGTGGGATTGGCTGGTTGCTCCTACGTACACTAGCAAAAGTGGGGTGAGGGTGAGCGCAGGGCTTCTGCGTAAATTCCCAGCTCCAGCTCTGCATAAATTACCTGAAAACTTCTACATATGCCCTGAAATAAATTCTTATCTTCTGTCGTTGCAGGGCCAGAGCTTCAGAAAACCAAACCCGGAGTGCTATCCCGTGCCCACGTGGCTGAAGGACAACACGAACCAAATTCCCAAATTTTCAGGGTGTCTCCAGCTGTCTTTAAGGGTGTTAAAGTGAGGGCATTGACTGGGGAGAAATGGAGTCCTGTGTATTGGAATGAGGACGTATGGGCAGATCCTGACGAAGATGGGGACACTGAACTCTTAACTTCTGCCAAGACTCCTTTGCCAGTGGAAGCGGCCCATCTACCCCTGACGAAGGGAGTTGGCCCTGCTTTACCTGAAGACTCTGTCATGGCCTCCCCTGGGGTATTTGCCATGTAGGACACTGCTGATTCTCCTCATCACCACACCCGCCACCTCTCCCTGCTTCTAGATTTGGAACCAAACTCCAGCCCCCGAACATCAGGCCCCAAAGGGCGAGGTACTGAATGTGACCCCTGAGGTGATGTGCTACATGCCAAAAGAGCTGCATTATTTTTCCAATTTATATAAACCGAAATCCAGGGAGCAGGTGTTGGAGAAGAGCTTAGGGTGGAAGATAATGATGGAAGGACATAAAATTGGATCTGGCTGAGTTTATTGACATGGGCCCCCCAAGTGGAGATTCTAGATTTAGTGTTGACATTTGTTCTGTGACTGTGGAGAGGGCAGGAAAGGTAGGGAAGGCCAAGAAGAAGCCACCAGAACTGCTTCTACCCAGGAAAATTGTAGACCTAAGGCAATACTGCGTTCCTGGAGGGGTTGCAGAGATTAATGCCACCATCAGGGCCTCAGAAGACCCAGGGTGGTGATCCCCACCACGTCCCCGTTCAACTTGCCTAATCGGTCTGTGCAGAAAACAGATGAATCTGGAGAATGACGATGAATTATCATCACCTTAATCAGGTGATGGCTCCAACTGCAGCTGCTATACCAGGTATGAGTTTATTGTTTGAGCAATTTACCACAATAGCTGGTACCTTGTATGCAGTTAGTGATCTTGCAAATGCATTTTTCTCCATATCTCTTAGTAATGACCCTCAGAGCAGTTTGCCTTCAGCTGGCAAGGTCAGCAATATGCTTTTGCTGTCCAACCTCAGGGGTATCTCAACTTTCCAACCCTAGGTCATAATTTGGTCCTCAGGGAGCTTGATTGCTGTTCCCTTCCAAAAGATGTCATGCTGGTCCACTATACAGGTGACGTCATGCTCATTGAACCTGGTCAGCAGGACGTAGCAACTACTTTAGACATATTGGTAAGACATTTATGCTTCAGAGGGCAAGAAATAAATCTGACAAAAATTAGGGGCCTTCTGCCTCAGTGAAGTGTCTGGGGGGATCTAGCGTTGTGGGGCGAATCGAGATAGCCCTTCTCAGGTGAAGGATAAGTGGTTGAATCTGGTCCCTCCTATAACCAAGAAAGAAGCACAACACTTAGTGGGCCTCTTTGGCTTTTGGAGGTAACACATTCTTCATCTGGGTCTGCTGCTCCGGTCCATTTACTGAGCGACCTGAACAGCTGCTAGTTGTGAGGGGAGCTCAGAACAAGAGAATTCTGCAACAGGTCCAGACTGCTGTCAAAGCTGTTCTACCACCCGGGCCATGTGACCCAGCAGACCCAGCAGTGCTTCAAGGGTCCGTGGCAGATGGCGATGCTGTTTGGAGCCTTTCACAGGCTTTGACAGGCGAATCGTACCTTAGGATTTTGAAGTAAAGCCCTACCGTCCTCTGCAATAACTGCTCTCCTTTTGAGAGAGAGGTTTTGGCTTGCTACTGAATCTTAGTAAAGACTGAACGCTTAAGCATGGGTCAGCAAGTTACCGTGAGACCTGAGCTGCCCAGATGAACAGGATGTTGTCTGATCCAACCAGTCATAAAGTTGGGTATGCACAAAAACACCCTATCATCAAATGGAAGTGCTATATATGCAATTGGGCCCAAGCAAGCCCTGATGGCACAAGTAAGTTACATGAAGAAGTGTCCCAAATGCCCGTGGCCTCTACTGCTGCTACTTTACCTTCTCCTTCCCAGCGCCTACCTATGCCTCGTGGGGGGTTTCCTGTGATCAATTAATAAGAAAGAGAAAACTAAGGCCTGGTTTACAGATGGTTCTGTACCATATGCAGGCATCACCCAGAAGTGGACAGCTGCAGCTCTAGAGCCCCTTTCTGGAACATTCCCTGAAGGACAGTTGTGAAGGAAAACCCTCCCAATGGGAAAAACTTCAAGCAGTGCACCTGCTTTGCTTGGGATGAAAAATTGCCAGAGATTTGGTTGATGGCCAAGGTCTTGGAATGAAGATGATTGGAAAATTAGTGACAAGAAGGTCTCGGGGAAGGTATGTGAGTGGACCTCTTTGAACAGGCAAAGAATGTGGAGATATCTGTGCCCCAAGTGATTCATCACCAAAGGGTGACCTCAGCAGAGGAGAGTTTCAATAATCAAATCATTATCGAGTCTATGGATACCAGTCAGCCTCTTTCCCCAGCCATCGCCCAATGGGCTCATGAACAAAGTGGTCACAGTGGCAGGAATGGAGGTTATGTATGGGCTCAGCAGCATGGTCTTCCACTCAGCAAGCTGACTTGGCTAAAGACACTGCTTATCACCTAATCTGTCAGCAAAAGAGATCAACACTGAGTCTCTGATATGGCAGCATTCCTTAGGGTGATCAGCCCCCCTACCTGTTAGCATATTGATTACATTGAACCGCTTCCATCACGGAAGAGGCAGCACTTTGTTCTTGGGGAATAAATAGTTATTCTATTCCATCCATGGACCTACAGAATGTCTTAGCCACTGTCATGGTATTCCACACACAGTTCTGGTCAAGGAGCTCACTTCACAACAAATGAAATGCAGCAATGGGCCCACGCTTATGGAATTCACTGATCTTACCATGTTCCCCATCATCCTGAAGCAGTTGGATTGATAGAATTATAGAATGGCCTTTTGAAGAACAATTGCAAAGCTAACTGTGTGGCAATACTTTAAGGATTAAGGCAGAAGGCTATTTATGTTCTAAGTCAGCATCCAATGTTTGGTGCTTATTCTCTCATAGCTAAGATTTACAGGCCCATAAATCAAGGAGTAGAAAAGGGAATGGTTCCCCTCACTATTATCCCCAGTGATTCACTAGCAAAATTTTTGTCTCGCATCCCCATGGACTTATGCTCTGCTGGTCTACGGGTCTTAGCCACATAGTTATGAGTATTTTTCCATATTCTTTTATGAATATGTTTGTATATATATTAAGAAAAACTTTGTGTTTTCTTTTCTCTCTGATCACTTAACATAAGATGTATTGATAATAGTTGACTTTACATCACAGTATTTAAGTTGCAGAATATCAAGGAGAAGAGTGAACATCACCCAAGGCCTTCGCACCCTCTTCTGAGGGGCCGGGGGGCAGTTAGCCTGTTTTTGGTGGTATTGAGGACAGTTGTGTTGTGTTAGATGGAAGTGTGACTGTGTCGCTGTCTTTATTTGGAGGTTAAGTATGGTTTCAGAAGCTGTGTATGATGTCAAGTTTGCAAGGTGTCGGCTGTGATGGTCCGTTTAATGTACCACTTGGCCAGGCTACAGTGCCCCGTTGCTCAATCAAACACTAACAGAGGTGTTGTGGTGAAGGTATTTTGTAGATGTGCTTAAAGTCCATAATCGGTTGACTGTAAGTAGGGAGATTGTCCTGGATAGCCCTGCAGGCCTCAGTCAACCAGCTGAAAGGCCTTCAGACCAGAACCGAGGCATCCCTGAGTTCTGAGCAAGAAGAAATCCTGCCCATGGACAGCAACTTCCAGCTGTGCCCAGAACTTCCAGCCTGCCCTTCCTGACGGCCTGCACTATGGGTTTTGGACTTACTTTACCAGTCCCAGAACCGTGAGAGCCAGTTCTTTGAAATAAATCTCTAATGTCTCCTACTGGTCTGCTTCTATGATTGAACCCTAACTGACAAAGCTCTTAAAAAGAAAACTCTCTTCTTTACCTTACAGCTTTTCCTGTGTCAACACTAATTTGTTTACTTGATTTCCTTCTCCTTTAGAGAGTAAATTCCTTGAAATCAAGGTCTAGATTTCTTAATTCCTTGAAGCCATAAGCACAAGGCCCTGACTAAATATGTGTCAAGTGAATAATTGGTATTTTTTGAAATTTGCTTTATTATTGCTTAAACTGTTTCATATATTGAAATAGCTAAGAAAGAAATCTTAGTTTTCAATTTTTCTTCTTTTCTGGTTTTCAGTGGATATGAAAGACTTAATCTTGGCGAAAATGTGGCTGTGGAGGACAAGTACATATTTCAGAATGATGTTGACTTCTTAGCATGCTTTCATTTGTAAGTTATTCTTTGTGTCCACCAATTGCCACCAAAAAGTAGTCTTGAAAATGGTTTTCAAGGTCAGTAGTAATTGAACTAAAACTCCTAAATCTATAACCAAAACTCACTTTTTTCTTTAAATATTTTTTATCCTAGCCTTCCACCTTTTTCACTTTCTCTCATTCCAGTTCCCTTGGCTGATGGACTCACAAGAATCTTCCTCCAGAAAATGTATCCAGGCAACGCTATATTACACAACACATTATTCATATTCATGAATTCATTTCCTCACTTACTCAACTCTCAAGTGGTTAGTAAGTACATACTGTGTGCAAAGGATCACACTACATCATTCGGCAAGGCACGGCCTCTTAATGACCAAATCCATTCTTAGCCTGTGGCAAAAATCAATACTAAAAGCAGAAAAATAAAAGCCTTTGCCCGAATTTACCTAATTAAGAGTTTGCATGCAGATAAACCTTTGATTTTTCTCCTCCCCTAAATTCAGGTTAGAAGGCTGAACAGATTTTCAAACTGCTCTTGAGGTTTCTCCCTACGACAGACACACACACACACACTCCTACCTGCACTTTTCTTGGAAATTCCTCTGACCGAAAGTGAACTCAGACACACACTGACAGATCATTTTGAATGCCTGTGTTACAACGTTGGCCATAAGCAATCAAATATTTGCATAAGCACCAGAGCTGTAGTCTTCCCATTTTTATCCTTTTGAAAATATTGGGAGGCAGCCCTGATGGCCTGGTGGTTAAATTTCAGGTGTTCCACTTCTGCGGCCTGTGTTGGGTTCCTGGGCGTGGAACCACACCACTCGTCTGTCAATAGCCATGCTGTGGTGACATCCCACATGGAAGAACTGGAAGGACTTACAACTAGAATACACAACTCTGTACTGGGGCTTTCGGGAGATAACAAATAAGAGAGAGAGAGAGAGGAAGATTGACAACAGATGTTAGCTCAGGGTGAATCTCTCCCAGTAAAGAAAAAAAAAAAAAGAAAAGAAAATATTGGAAAGAGGGATAGCAGTCAAATGTCCAGAGAAATCTAACTTTGAGGGTTGAAATCATGTGCTACCAAAATCCAGTCTGGAGTCCTCTTTTCTCCAGCAGAAAAGACTAGCTCAGAGCAGGGTTCTGAAATGGGTGTCTCTGTCAGGTGCTGTTGACCGCGAAGAAATGACCCTGAGGCTGCAGTTGGGCCCTGCCAGAGTCGTTACACAGCTGACAGCCTAGAAAAGCTCTTCCCCTTGAGTGGGACTCTAGAGATCTCTCTTCTGCATTCCATGCTGCAGAGGGCTGTGCTGCAGCCAAATTCTAGACGGCCATCACCGCTACAATGCGACTGTTTACTCCATCTCAAAATGTCACATCAACATGACCTTAGAGGGAGGCCTTTGTTTGTCTGACTCCTCAGAGCAGGGCCTTCTCTGTGGCTGGGACGGTATGAGTTGTTAGTAAATATGAAACTAATAGAGGAGGAAAGGAGAAAATTGGATCCCAAACAAACAAACTAGAAGAATGAAAAAGAAAAAAAGAAGAAAGAAAGAAAAAAGAAAAGAAAAAGAAAAAGATGACACTAATAAGACTGACATCTATTCAGTGCTTAATGTGTGTCAGGCGATAGTCTAGAATCTAGAAGCTTGCATATTAATTCATTTAGTGCTCACACTGTCCTGGAAATAAGTACTACTACTGTCTCCATTTCTAGATCAGGCATCTGGGCACAGAAAAGCAAGGTCTTTTGCACCAAGTACCGTTTCTTTGTGGTAAGGCTGGAATTTGAAGTCAGGTGTAGAACCTGCACTTTTAATCTGCACCCTACTACCTCTCATTAAAAATCTACAACAGCAAAATGAAGTGGAAAAGGGTAAAGAATTGGAAGAATTTGTTCAATAAACGTTCTATTCAATAAATATTTATTGAGCTGGAAAGACAATATTTATTGAGCTGTTGAAGAAGACACAGCTCCTGTAATCAAAGAATTTGCATTTTAGTGGAAGAGAGAAAAAGGTAGAGGGGACAGAAAATGAGTGAATGCAACAGAGTGCAGGGACAGGAGCAGGACTCTACGTGGTGCAAGGCCGTCGGTGCATGCCCGGGAAGGCGGCTGTCTTGACCCAGGGAGGAGGTGCTGGTGTCCGTGGGTCTCCAGGAAGCCATGTCTGTACTGGCTCAGAGAAGCACCTCCGGCAGCCGTGAGAAGCACAGGTTGGGAGAAGGTGAGGCCCAAGAGTGGAACCATTAGAGCCTCTTGTGACCCAGCATGTGTGAGCTGATGCAGACCAGAACAAGAGCATTGGCGGCTGGACTAGAGAGGATGGGATAAACTGAGTTTCAGTTTGGAGGAAGAATTGTCAGGAGCTGTTCATCAACCAGTTGCCATTAAGGAGAAGGGAGATAGTGAGTTAAATCCCAGGTTTCTAACTTGGGCAACTTGATGGTGCCACTTGTGAACCCAGAAAGGAAACAGGAAGAAGAGCAAGTTAGGGGGTTAGAGGAGGGGAGATGATGTAAAGATAGCAAGTACTTTCTTGGTGAGTTTGAAACCTCCATGAGCCTTCCAGGTTGAGGTGTCTAGGGAGCCATATGTCAGAACACACAGACCCAACCACCATGAGTACATCGGTGGCAGTTACATTCTTCAGAGTCAGAATGCTCAGGGTATGTGCTTAATGGGAGAAGAACAGTGGAAGAAGGAACCCCAGAAAACACCAACAGTGGGGGACACACAAAGGAGAAAGAGCCTGCAGAGTACTCAGAAGTAAAAGAAAGAAAATCAACCACCCAAACCAAGGGAAGAGTTTCCAATAAAAAGAGATCAGTGACGACGTCAAATGCCACACGCAGAGCGACCCCACAGAACATACTGAAAAGCTTTTATGAATTTGACCGGAGGAGATTATTGAGACCTAGAACCCAGGTGGAGGGCTCTTGAAGAGAAGGGGCAACCTTTCCCCTAAGAGAGGAGAGGAAGAGAGGAGGATAAGGAGGATTTTAAATGTTTTAAATGGCGGGCTGAAGTTTAAGGCCAATCTGTGAGATTGGAAGCTGAAAGGACGATGGAGTTGATAACAGTGCACAATATTTCAAACATCTGCTGAGGAAAAAAGACAATTTAAAAGTCTGCTAAGTGACAAAGATGTCCCAGCTGGGACTGAGGAGGCTCTGTTTCCAGTCACAAATCTGCCTTCTGGCCGTCCTCGGGAGTCCCCACCCCCCAGCAGGAATGCAGGAGGTCGTGACATTGGTGGGAGGAGGTGGGAAATTGGATTTTATGAATTCAAAGGTGAAACATTATGAATGCTCAAATGAAAAAGGAAAAGAATTAATGAGCACTATCTATTTCCTGGTTATCATTTGTTGAATTAAACATTAATTGAGTACTGTGCTATGCCCTGCGGAAAGTAATTATTCACCGAACCACAAGCATTCACCGAGAACCCACTATGAGCTTGGCACTCCGTTAGGAAACAAAGATTCAAAGCTGGGTGAGCCTCACCCTTGAGGTGCTTACAGTCTAAGGGAGGAATCACACGAGAAAACTGCAAAAGCATATCCATGCGGCAGAGGGTCTGATAGATGCATGCAAGAGAGGCTGGGGGATCGTAGAGTAAGGAAGTCCAAACCCAGACGGGGTGGGGAGAGGAAGAAGGAAGACTTCCTGGTAGAGGAGGACAGGTGGGAGTCGGTCAGGCTGAGTGCTTAGACAAAGCCAAAACAGGCAGAAGAAGAAGAAGAACAAGGCGGAAGAGATCAAGACGGCCACATCATAAGCTTTACGGGCCGTACTAAGGAATTCAAATTTTATCCACTAAAACTCTCTCTCTTTTTTTGGTAAATGACTTAACATCAAAAGCAAGCATTTATCCCCCAGAGATATAATAGCCTAGCCCCAAATGATTGTTGCTCATGTTAAAATTCCTCGTTTCCATGTTTAAAAACAAATGCGAATTTTGTAACCTACTCTATAATACATTAATTTTAATACACTTTGAATTTTTTACCTTCAAATAAATTAATCTTCAAGAAGATGCGTCATGCTCCTCCTGGAGCTTCCTGTCCGTAAATTATGGCTGTAGGTCAATTAGAAATCATTGAATTATTTTAAGCAAGAGTCTTGCATAATCAGATTTCTGTTTTAGAAAAATAGCCTAGCAACAATGCATTGTTGTGTGGTTTTGGAAATCCAGGCTAGGGACAGGAAAAGTACTTGCGAGTCTGTTGCAGTCATCCAGACGAGAAATGATGAGTCCTTCAGTATCGTCAGGATGAGTACAAGAAGGGAACATAGTCAAGGAGTATCAAGAGAATAAGAATTTCAGTGAATTACGCTGTGAGGAGTGAGTGAGAAATAGCGTCAGAATTGAATGCTGTTCCCTAAGACGGTAAATAGAGGAGAGTCAGGGCCTCAGAATTAGAAGAAATGACAAGTTCTGCTCTGGACATTGAATTTGAGGTTCCCATGGGACATCCGTGTGCCAACCACTAACATGCATTTAGATATGTCTATGGAAATGGCCAGTATATACGTGGCGGTTAAAGTGGTGCGAGTGGAGAAGGTAGTCCGGACAGAGGGCCTTAGAGTTTATGATGCAGCTGGAGAAATAACCGGGAAATGACAAATAAGACCGCTAATGAGTAAGTCTGGTAAATCAGTTCCAGTGGAACATAAAGTGCTGAGGGACAAGGAGTTAGGAACTGACCCAACTGAGGCGGATTAGTCAGGAGAAGAACACCACCAAGATACATTGCTGACCTCAGGGCCGAGTTCACAGCACCATCCAAAACTGAGAACCACAGCCACCAGCCATGCCTTCTTTGCTGCTTCATCTTGTCTAATCACCAAACCACCTGCACCTGCCCAGAAAAGGAAGATGTCTTTTCTAGCCCTGGGGATGATACAAGAACTCTGAAGACAGACAGGAAGACAACGTAACGAGTAAGTGAGATTCCTGAGCATGTGCTATGAGCACAGAGATGATGCTATTCCTCCTATTATCAGTTTGGTTCTGCCGTGCTGTGGCGGCTGGAAAGCATTTCTCAAGCAGCTGGGGAGAGTTCCTCGGCTCCTGGGGACCACATGCCTGCCTGCCCGTGAGCAGAGCTCCGTCATGCTTCCCAGACCAAAAGCTGGAGTTTCAAGCTACTCCCTAGTAGGAAAGGAGGCCTTGAAGATTTAGTTTGGATGTAAATATGTTTTAATTCCTGGGAAATTTTTGTAGCCTCTGGGGGCAATAAGCACAATATATAAATTTAGGCCTGCTCTGTCCTTGTGTTTATATGAGAGTTCCCCAGGTTCCCCTTCCTGAGCGCTCCAGAGGAGGAGAGAGGGAGGGAAGATGGTCTAGATTGGCCCCTGCCCTCTACTCTCCTTCCAACCTCTCAGCTCTGCAGGTGCAGCCACCTGTATGCAGCCCCAGAGAACCAGCGTTTGAGCAAAGACGAGGCAACGTGAGACGCCGTGTCCGTGTGAGAGGATATGAAGATCTAACCTCAGGAGGACGAGGAAGTCATGGGCCCTGCAAGCTCTCATTTTCACTTTATTTACAACAGGCACTTCTTCACTTTGAAACATGTCAGTCGGTGGAGCTTTTTAAATTACTAGATTCAAAATGAAATAAATTGTAAAAAATGAAATACCAGTGAAATGTGCTCGCAGATAGAGAAAAAAATATATCAAACCCTGAATTCTCTCAGTCACGTCTGACCTGGTGGCTCTGAATACAACTTTTCACACTGTTCACTTTTTATATAAAGAAATAGAATATTCTTTAAATTTTCTACATTGAATGTGTCTTCTTTTTGTAGTCATAAACAAAGAATACGCCCTGTTTAAAAAACAAGAATATTATAATTGCGACCGAACTCTCCTTTCCGGGTTTCGTTCCTGAGTCTCTATTCTCGCCAAGGGATGTCAGAGCCGGATTCAAACCTCGGTCAGTGTTACGTCTCCTCAACAGCAAATCCGATTTGCTCCGTTCAGATCACCTGTGAGTTCTCCGTGACTCTAGTTTCCAGAGTCTTAAGCTTGGAACTTGAAAGAGCCAAGATTTATGTGGCCATAAGTGAAACAGTTCTTCTGGAATGAATAAGATCTAAAAGTTTAGAAATCCTCAGGCCATTCTCTAAACAAAGATGTGGGAAACTATTAATGTTTATATTGAAGATTCCCTAGTGTTGGTTTTCTTTCCTTTTTTTTGGTCATGGTAGGCTATGAATGGTTCTGTCCGCTACAGTCCCTCTGTAGTGGCCCCTAGGCTGGTGGCCCGGCTCGAGATGTGGCTGTGGGAGAGGATGGGGAGGTAGCTCACCTGCTTTCATCATGAAAGGAGGCCAAGTGTTCGCACACACATGTAAACACACACGTCTTCTCAATCCTCCTTATAAAATAGCAGTTCTGAGGAACTAGAAGGAAGAAGAAAGTAAGTAAATTTATCCTTTATTATGTCTGTCTAGGCCGACTTATTCATTAGACAAGATGAGGAGGACGCAGGCCCCCAATAATTTCAGGAACACACAAAAATGCTTTAGCTTCTGCTAAAATTAGAAGAAAAATATGGAGCTTTAAATTAAAGAAAATATTTTTAGTATGTAACATAATATATTCACCTTTATACCAATGCAGTCATAAACCATAATTATCAATACTTTTCTTGGAGGAAGCAGCCCACAAAGGCAAAGTGCCCAGGGCTCTGGAAGTTCGTAATGTGGCCCTGACCTCTGTGCTCCCTTCCGTTGGCTGTAGAGACCCTTGTGAAGACAGTTATCTGAGCCAAGCTCTCAGTTCCAGAAGCAGGATGCTAATGAAGCTGGAACCTTGGGTTTCATTCCTAAAGAATTCAGTTAACTTTCTTCAGAGAAAAAATATTCCATAGCATCCAAGCCATCTACCAAATGCATTACTTGATCACGAAGTGAGATGGGACATGGAAAAAATTTCGTGCTTCAATGCAAAATCGTTGTCACTACTGGGAAAAATAACTAGGAATTCCAAGTATTTTTAAAAAGTAACTTATTGTAGCATTTGTCGTGTTAACAAACTACCATGAAACTGTGGTTTGAAAAAGCCAGCTATATTAGCTCACTATCCAGTGGATCAGGAATTTGGAAGGACCAGAGCGGGCAGTTCGCCTGCTGCTCTCAACTGGGCTCGCTGCAGGCAGCTGGCACCTGGACTGTGGCACAAGGCTTCGCTCCCAGCTGGCAATCAGCAGGCTCCTAGTCAGACCACCTGGGTCCTCCTCCACATGGCCTCCCCTGCCAGCCAGATGGGACTTCCTCATGCCCAGGTGGAAGCAAATTCTGCTTCTGTCACATCCACCAAGTCCATTGGCCAAAGCCAGTCACATGTTCAAGACCAGATTCAAGGGCTGGAGAAGTAGACTTGACTTCTTGATGGGAATAGCTATCAAGTCACTCTGTGAGAGGAGTGCATCCAGGAGGGAACAATCTGTGGCCATCATTTGCAATCTACCACACCTCTTCCTTCAAAACCCTCCCATTGATACTTTCACTATGTCACTTCCTTTGTGAATTTTTGTGTTCAGATGATTGGTTTTACAGTTTAAGCTAAGGCTTAGTCTGTTTTGTGGGGGTGGGGAGTGGGAAATGGAGATGCAACGGAAATAAGCCCAATATTTCCTTTAAAACAAAATTTTATATTATATTTTCAGTATTTGCAGCATAGTGTGATGGAACAAGCCTCGTTATATATCAGACCAGTCTGAGTTCCTGTCACAGCTTTGCCACTAACTGTGTGACCACGGGCAAGTTACTGAATTCCTCTGGGCGTTGCTCTCCTCCTCCGCGAAATAGAGTCAAGAAAGCCATCGCTCAGGGTTGTTGGAGAATGAGAGAGGAGGGCGTAGTCTGCAAGCACTGGCAGGTGCCTAATAATTCCTATAATCATGGATAATGATGATTATGTCTGGTAAATTGCCAATTAGAAGATAATCCATTCAACAAATAACTATGGATCATGTTCTGTGTGCAAATAAGCTCTCTCCACAGTTTAACTTTATCTCTATTCTTCCTGTGCTTTTGTGAATTTTATGCATGTAATGATTATACGTTCTGGTGACATTGCTTCTCCTGTTGCTGACGTGCAGCCAGCTCTGAAGTGGAATGCGGGTGTCTTTGAAGAACCGATATAGCTTTATTGGGATGTTTGATAATCAAAGCAAACCAATCCCACTGCTATGTCATGCTAACTGCTAAAATTTTACATTCTTTTCTCTCATTTATATTTCTGACTGCAGTCTGGTTTTTTTTTCTTTCATTTTTGGAGTTAGCGATGAGAGTGTAAACTGGTCATGCCCGTCTCTTTCAAGTGGCATGCATCTACTTTTTTCAACTAAACTCCTTGTTTTTGATTTAATCTTTCCCACTTTCACAGTATTAGTGAGTTATTACCTCAAGTTATTTTCTTAATTTTTCCTTCTACGGTTTCGTCATCTAAATGAAGCCCTTCCTGTTTCAAGATCCTTAAAAGACAGAGCTTCCACCCTCATATTGTCGACTTGAATCTTATCAAAACACATTTACTTGTTGTATCTTTAAACAATCTGTAGCCTTAGGACATTCCCGAGCTTTCAACCTGCCACAGGGATGAAGGCCTTGGACTTGGTTATCACCTGGGCTATGAGTTTATTAACAGTAAAGTTAAATAGAGGTTATATACTAAATGTGAAAGTAATGTCAAAACACAATGAAGTTAGAAAGTGTTTTATCAGGAAAGTGTAGTGGCTTTCTGCTGATATTTACATTTTAATGGGAGGGAAATTTCGTGATTTACGGTCTGGATGGAACGTATACGAAATGAATAATGTCTATACTACTTGAGAATGGGCTATTAAGTCACTAGCTTTGTGATGTGGCTCAAACGACATCCTTATTTATATTCATCTTCAGACTCTTTCTTGAGCTTTCTTCATGAGGTGTTGCAGTTAAAGGAAAGAAAGTTAATCTCTTACTACCCTTGTTCATTCAGTTCTATCTAAAAAAAAGCCTTTTTTTAGTTAGAATCTGTAACCTTGGGAAGTTGATGACATTTCTGGATTGATCAGGTCTTATGAATTTAATTTCATTCATCCCTCTTTTTCATCATCAGCTATAATAATGCCAAAAGGCATGGAATGATATGTGTTTGTGTAGATTGCAAATATATATGTAATTTCTAAAAACATAATTAATATACATCTTATAGTAAGACCAAATATGTGCGTATATATTAACACACACATATTTTAAGTGTATTTGTGTATGTGTGTGTGGGGGTGCATAGATTTGGTCTTAATCATAAGAACCCTTCACCCCATTCATAAGAAATTTTCACTCCAGGTGGAAGTTGGAGAAAGCCTGTTTCACTAGGTCTCATTAACTGCAGAGGAGCTAGTCAACAACGTAGAAAAGGTACTCAACAAATATTTGTGGAACAAATTCATATTATTATTCATTCATTAATAATAAATTTTTTGGAAAATTAATAGCAAAAACTTACGAGTGTATGACTTCATTATCTAACTTGTTCTTTCGTGAAAGTGTTTGCTGCTGATGTGTATTCTGCTTGCTGGAGAGTTTCCATGATAAAAGCCTGAGATTTACTACAGTGAGCGACGTCTAGCAAGGTTCTCCTCTGGCCCCACCTTCAGCAGTCACTCCAGGTCTGCTATCTAACAGGTAAATAACTCAGTGTGGGGAAATGTTTAGGCAAAATAAATGGTTTGGAAATACTGGCTGCACATGTGCTTACCCTGAGAGTGCATTAATGAAATTAACTTACGCTCCGGTGTGCCATCTGGATCATTAGTTTATGAGCATTGGCAACCACACTCCCAAAGGGCTAGTAGGGTGAGGTCAGGTGTGAATCATGAGAGGTTTTCTTAGCAAGCAGCACAATGGAAAAGAAAGCAGAATTTTGCAGATGGCGTTTGTATTTTTTCATATTCATTAAAATATCTGTATAGACAGTTATCTATGTATTGAAAATACTAAATACATATAAGTGTGCCTTTTCTGAGTTTTTCTTCCTTTCGGTGAGGAAGATTGGCCCTGTGCTAACATCTGTTGCCAATCCTCCTCTTTTCACTTGAGGGAGATTGTCACTGAGCTAACATCTTGTGCCCATCTTCCTCTATTTTTGTATGTGGGGTGCTGCCACAGCAAGGCTTGATAAGTGATGTGTAGGTCCATGCCTAGGATCCAAACCCATGAACCCTGGGCCGCCAAAGTGGAGCATGCAAACTTAACCACTATGCCACCAGGCCAGCCCCCTGAGTTGGTTTTTTAACACACCTTTAAGAAAGTAACGTAATTTCCTCAGTCTAGATATATGTAGGTATAAGTTTGTACATGTATGTTACTCAAAGCAGAAAAAGTAAATCATGATTTTAGAATATATAAATTAATAAAGAACTTTCGACCACTAGAATTGTCCGGTGAAATAATTGTATATGAGATAAACACCACAGCATCCATGATGGAATGAAATCAAAGGAGAGTACAGTTTGTAGGTGGCGATTTAGCTCCTTGAGACCATCTTGGTTTTTATATTGTTACTGGTAGGTTTTTCCCTTTAGTCTTCTTTGCGGACTTGACTAAAATGTACACATACAACTGAATGTTTGCTTATTTCCTAATCATTTGCTGTGTGATTAATCATCACATTTAAATATGCGAAGTGTGACAACGTAAAGAGACATTTTCTCAGCAGAAAAGAATGAAGCGAATTTTATGCCTTGCTTGTCAAATTTCAGTTATGTTTGAAAAAATTTTTCAGTTCATTAAAACCTCAAACTCTAGTCCAAGTGATAATAAGCCATTTTGATAGCATGTGTCTTTTCATTTGATACATATTTTTATTCCAGGAAAGAAATCCATCCACATTCTTTTTTCCTATGTATAAAAGGTTGAGGCTTCTCAAAAAATAAATGTGAGCCCCAGCTTAAGGAAAGAAGTGAAATCATCCTTATCCATATTGGTAACTGGGTAATTTGGAAAGATACTTCACCCTTAACATGTAGCTTCTAAAATATGGACATGAACCCAATGATAATTGAGACCACTGATGGGGTGTTTACTGTGTGTACGGAGGATGCACTTGACACATAGTATCACTGGTCCTCACGGGGGCTGTGTTTTACACACTCTGCATCAAATCCCCTGGTTTCTGAAAATATACAACTCAAGAACCATCAAAAGTTTTACTACCATCTCATCTTCTCAGAGACCATCAGTTACACCTGCCCCACGCATCCCCTGCAGAGACCCACATTATTCTATCAGTATCTTGGATAGGAAAGTAATGAGATGGAAGATGTGTTCTGGACCGACTTTGCCACCAGTTAGCAGTGGGAACAGGGACAATTAACTTCTCTCAGTTTTGGTTTTCTTCTCACAAAACATCAGGGCTGGTCAAGACTGCTAAGGTTGATTCCAACACTGAAAGTTTCCTTACAGGCTTAAGACTTCAGACAGAGATGCCTTTCTGAGGGAAGAACCAGGGTCCTCACCATCATCTTGAGGGAGCTCTTGCTTAAAAAGAGGAAGTCTGCACTGAGTGGCGACTTTGCCTCAACTCTCTGCAGTGAGGAATCCACGTTAGCTGGTCTCTCTGCCCTGGCCTTGCTCTTTCTCCTTGAATAGAGTATCCACGAACATGAAAGAGTTTTTGATGATCAATTTCCCTATGTAATATTGAGGAGAAAATCAGGTGCTGATTTATAGGGGGAAGGTTACGTGCACTTAAAATGATTTACCTTTAAAAAAAATTATTTTGAGAGGCCAACAAGCAATATGAACTTAATTTGAATTAGCTATTCTCCTTCTTATGTTTTCTATTATTATAAAAACCAAAAACTCAAATGCAAATTGTTTCATCACTTGGGTTGCTCTCCCCTATTTGCTGCTGTGTGCCGCTGTCCCTGGCAGTATATTGTTTCCCACTATTGAACTGATAAAGCCTTGGGTTCTCGAACGTCCTGTCTGTACAGGACGCTGACTCAACGTCTAGCTCAGGGGCTCCTTGTTGGAACAAAAGCATCATGGGAAAAGGTTGCGTTACCCCCAGCTCAGGAATGTTCTTCTTCTGCCCTAAGTTTGAAGCCTTTGACTTTCACCTAGCCGTGCTTTCTGTCTGGTTAGGAGGGGCTATTTATTAGAAGTCATACAAAATAAACATGAAAAGTTTGCCGTAAAATATGACAACCACTTTAAATAATGTTGACTTAATTAAACTTTAAACTTTATTTATATATTTTATGGCTTTAGTGTGAGCTCTTCTCGGATGTTTACTTCAGTGGAAAATCCATCATGTGAGGACCTTGAAAGGAGCTAATCCCCCTCCCCCTGGCACAGAACGCAGCTCCAACAATTCAGATCTAAATATTTAGTGATGGATGATACATGTTTATGGAACAGAGGGCAGCATGACATCTAAATGTGAACTGCGGTTTCCATCCCGAGCATATGGTAGAAAAGACACTAGAAGCTGAAGTTATGCCAACCAACGGAAGTGGATAAGTTTTTTTATGCTCGTCTTTTTTGCTTCCCCCCACCTCGCCCCTTCTGCCCATTCCATCTGTTGCTGAAGTCTCTTTAACAAAACTATTCTTGCAATCAACTTTTCAGAGAAGCAGTCCTGCTGACTCTTGTGCATTTGGTAGAACATCCCATGGTTAAACTAATAGCCTTGCTGGGTGTCAGCCAAAGGTTACAGGCCTCTCAAAATATTCCTGGAAAAAAAAAGTTTATCACTAAACTGAAGTTTCTCATTAGTAACCCTGTGGTGTCTAATCTGCGAAATTACATGATTAACTCGTTTGCAGAGTCGGCTTCACTTGGGGTTTGCAATCCCACAGGAAGTTATTAAAAGTATCACCAAGATAATTTCCTAGCTTTGTACTTGGCCCCTGGGGTAGAGGAAATAGATCATTAGACGAGATGAGCACTTCATAATAAAGTCATAGATCACTCACGATTATTAAATGACTGTCAGGGAAGATTATTATTTTAGAAGTTGAGGACAATGTGATTTAAAAAACAAATAAAAACCATGAAAGAATTTCTTCCTTCCTTTGTTTTGGAAAAGAAATGGGAAACGCTGTTTTCTCCCCCAGGCTTTTTGAAGTTGATATTTTAATGCCTCTTTTCAAATACTGATTTCTTACCTTGGGCTTTTTTTCCTAAAGTTGTTTAAATGTTCCCTGAATGAAAGACATGGTATTGTAAGCAAGTAAAGGATGCAAAAATAAAAAGGTCAAAAAAATAGAATGGAGAAATAGCCCGTGAATATGCATGAATAATGTGAGATTTTTCCTATGGTAGGAAAGATGTGGCCGTGTGCATGACGGGTACCCACCAGACTTGTTAACCAGGGTGCTTCGCCTTTGGTAAGAGTAGACAACAAAATACCAGTCTTCTAAGGAAAGCAATGGCAGCCAGCCCTCATTAGTGGTCCCAGTCCACTACGCACTGCAGCTGCTCTTGGTAACTGCAGTTGGATATTCGGCCTTTTCAGCTCTGCTCTATGTTCTTAATCTTATTCTGGTCCAGATAGAAACGTTTCATATACCCTTTTCCTATTTTGCTTTCTAAAATATTTGCTATAATTTTTTTTTATTAAAAAAAAATCCTAATCCACAGAGTACATAGCTTCTTTTGAAACCAATCCCTGGCCAGGCTGGGCTTTATAATGAAAAGCCCTGTTAGTTCTTCAGCCGAGCCATTCAGACTCCTGATTTTGTCATCTCTGGCACTCGGCGCTCCCTGGGTAGTGATGCTGAGAGATGCCAGATGGACTCGGGAGAAAATGCCTGTGTCGTGAGGAAAAATTCTGCCACACACAATGCCAAACTCTTACAAATTTCTGAATGTCAAATTCAATAGAGGGAGCAAAGCAGGACATTGGGAAGAGAATGATTCCTTTTGATTTGTTTTTCTGTTTTGTGTCTTTGTTTTTTGTTTGCATTCTCCATGATTTTCTGACCCTAACCAGAAAAAGAATTGTCCTAAAATTTTACTAAAAAGGTAGTGTTTGACAGTTGATAAAGAAATCCAAGTTTTCTGCTCACACTTGGATAGCAATTCCTTTGAACAGTTATATAGTACACTCCTAATATGTATAATGTTATTTTAAAACAAAAAGTTACACCAATCCACAGGCTTTTACCCTCTACATCGAGTCAGTAGAAGCATAAAGTGCAGTCTGGTGCCCAACAGATAGAGACGTGTTGCAGATTGATGCAGAGGGAAATGCCTACATTATGGATGCTTTCATAGTTCTTTCAGACAAGAGCCTAGTAAGGACTGTAGTATTGTGTGTATACGCATGTGTGTGCACATGTGTGAAAACACATCCAGTTACCACTCCAGCGCCATTTAAAGGGAGCGGTGAGAACCGTAGCGCTGGTGGATCCTGCAGCAATTCTTGATCATCCTGTCAGGGCTGCTGGCAAGCGTGGGCAGCCTTCTGCCCAGTACTGTCAACTGCACACTCAGAGAGCCAGCATGGTGATTCAGGGGGAGATTATGGGGTGTGATCTGAGGACTGCTGAAAGGGTGCTTACCCAGAACATCTGCCTCACAAGCACGCGGCAGAGCTACGAATTCCCACGAAGCCATTCATCACACTGATCTGCAAAAATGGGAGATGTACCTCTGTGTTCAAGGATAGGAAAAAGGTTTAATCATGCCCATCCATGAGCACACCAAGACTAATTAACAGGTTACGTTAGTCACCCAGAGGGGTCTAATCCTATCTTCTATATATTTTGTTCATTTACTGTATGCCAGGTGCTGTGATAAACTTTCCACGTTCACACATTTAATGCATACAACACACTAGTGAGGTAAGCACCATCGCTTCCCCAGTTTTACTGGAGCAAAGAAATGTGAAGTAATTTTCCTAATGTCACACAGCTGAGAGATGACCAGGCCAAGATTAAAACTCAGATAGTCCTACCCAATGGCCAGAACCACCGTGCACACTACCTGGATGGGAGAGCCAGGATGAGGACCAGAAGACACGGGCTTGGAGAGAATCTAAGAAGCAGGCAAGGGCCATTAGGAAAATGTGTGGATGGAAAGCTGCTCGCAGAGAAGCAGACCCGGGGGTGATGCTAAAAGCAGGCAACACATACGCTGTAGCTGGGAGCTCAAGGCCAGGAGGAAATAGGGGACGGAAGACTCTCAAGGGTCAATCTTGCCTGCTATGCCGTTTTTGCCCTGACTGTGCTTTCTGTAGGACACTATCAGAGCTGTAGGTCCATTATACATGACTTTGCTTCTTAACAGATGAAAACAAAATGCAGAGAATATTACTAAGTCACAATATCACAGAATGCTAGAGGTAGATGAACATAAAAATGCGGCCCCCGCAGCCCTCATCTAGATGAGGAAACTGACGCCTTACAGAGGTAAAGTAGTCTGCCCAAGGTCCCACAGTGTGTTAGTCCCAAAGCTAAAACCAGAAGCCAAATCTCTTTCAATCTTTGACTCCCAAGATGTGGCTTCACCGACCCCATACTCTGTCCTCTGAGAAAAGTATCTGATACCATCTCTGTATATCTGATCGCTGAGTTCTGCTGCCTAAGAAATCCATCAGAATCCAAGTCTGTGCTCCAGTTGTGTGACTTCTGTCATCAGAGGATGGCACTGGCAGAACCCGGTGCTCTGTGAAGAAAGCAGTTACGTGCAAAGGCCCAGCTTCACTCAACTGACTTTAGGCGCAAAGGCCTGGGGAAGGAGCTAGCTAGTGGTAGACCATACTTCAAGGCCTCTTAACATCTTTTTTAAAGCAACTTGCTGAGTGTATTTCCCAAATCACGCCCACATGGGCACAAATTATCAGAATTTATTAATGACAAGAGCCATGGTGCATTTTTGGACCTGCCATAGACATCAAAGCTTTTGGAATGGTCTAAGCAGCCCTGTTAAATGCTAATTTTCACTGGCTTTGGAGTCAGGTCCACCTAAGTTTGAATCCCATGTCCCCCATCTCCTAGCTGGATAAACTTGTTAAACTTAACCAGCCCCCAGGGAGCATCATTGTGAAACGGGACGGACACGGATGCTAGAGCTATAAGGCCTCCTTTGAACTCTTCTTCCATCACTCATTCGCCATATATTCTTGGGCAGGTTTATTGACTTTTCTGTGCTTGTGTCTTCATCTGTCAATACGTGTTGTAACTCCCACCTCCTATACTACCTAATTCTCAGGTGTGTGGTGGGAATTAGACGAGACGATGTTTGTAAAATGCCTGACATGGTGAGGAGGACCAGGATGCTCAGCCAGGGTAGTTTCTGCGTCTCTTCCTTCCTGCTTCTCAGTTCCCTTCCCTGCAATCTGCGAATGATCTAGTTTACCTGGGACGTTTTGTGCCATTTCACAACGGGAGTGAAACCGTGAAGACCTATGCACTCACACAGCAGATGCCAACTGTACCTTAGCAGCAGGCTGCCTAGTCGCCAAATCGAGGAGTACTGAGCTCGAGTGCTGCAGCAGCTCCCCTGCCTGCAGTCCGGCATCAGGGCACAGCTCTGGGGCCCACAGCAAGAGAGAGCATCGAGGAGGAGTCGGGGTGGCACGTATAGATACCAAGCAGCTCATCTGTGAGGAGAAGGGGGCTGCAGAGACCAGGAAGGAGCTCGTAACTAACAGAGAAAATCTTCAGCAAAGACCATTAGATCTAACGTCACAGAGGTGCAACCTCCGTGGGCTGGTCCATCCAGGATGAGGAAGATGAATGCCACCGGGAACTGCTGTGTAAACACACAAATACAGTTCCAAGGACAACTGGATTCAACTTCAGCCAGCCACCCGTTCGGAGTGCTAATAATCAGCTCCAGAAGATGCCTCTGTCTAGTACGCCCGTCACAACCCCATTCTTCTCTGAGTAGATCTGAGTTCCCATGAAAGGACCAGAAGCCACTGCCGCAAAGTGAAGTGAGGGCTTCTGTGAGGTCTGAAACCACATAAGTTTTGGCTGCTTCAATTTTTTAAAAAGTAGATTTTTTAGCTTAAAAAAGTGAGGATGTACATGAAAACATTAATTATAGAAGCTGTTGTGAAAGAATGAATTCCTCCATTTCAGAATAAACTTTGGAAACCTTTTTTAGAAATCTTAAATACTCTCCATATGAATAAATTCCATTGCCTTTTGAAATTATAATGATCAGGAAAACATACAGTGATGAGATTTCTCACGACCTACTCTGAGCTGATCTTTTACAAACTTAAGTTTGAAGGGATATTTCACCAACTCATATCCCTAATACATACTCACATATGCACACAGACACACACCAGGTAAATGTGAATGTCAGATAAATAATAAAAAACATTAATATAGGTATGTTCTGTGAAATATGCTCAATCGCATGGGATGGGTTTATGCTAAAAAAAATATTTTTTTCCTGAAATTTAAATTTAGCAAGCTGGTCTCTATTTTATTTGCTAAATCAGCTAGACACACAAACACAGACGGTAAGTAAAAGAATCTTTTGACCCGCTACTATAAAACGAGGTTTTGAAAAACCACCCACCATGAAGTGAATCTTTGGGTCTGGATGTTGTGCAAATATGATAAGATGCAGCATAATCACCAAACTTTCTGATACTAATAACACGTGACTCGAAACTAACTGGTGATTTTCTGCTTCCTGTTTCTTCTTACCCTCACTTGTCTCTCCCATCTGCAGCCTCCTCCTGCACACTTGCCCCTCTGTTGCTCAGCAATGCCCAGCCGTCTGCCTGTGCTATAAATGCTGGATTCTCATTCTAATCCTCAATATTGCTAAAGTATTCCTCCCCCACCCCCCACGGCCTTCGCCAAGGCCGCTGTTGACATTTACTGAAGCTAATCATCCGGTGTTACCACCTGTGCCATTTACATCATCCTCATCTTCCAATCCCAGCTTCCTCACTGACTCAGCCCCTGGTTTATATTTGTTCTTTCTTTTCCAAATCTCTTCCATCAGTGTAGATTTACCTCAACCTCTATGTTAATGGCGCTTTCAAAACTTGCCTTGGAGTCCTCTGATTTTAATTTCACTCACAATTGCCCTACTAAATCATTGCATCCACCCTCAGCACGTAGGACACTCCGCTTCGTGCAGAATCTTGACATCGCCCCATCTGACCGCAGCCTCTTTACTTCCATCAGCCCCTGGAACGCGCTCTTACTGATCTGAGCTTTTTCTTTATTCCTTGGAGCTTCCCTGTGTCCCAGTCCAGGTTTGCTGTTCTGAGTCATATGGCCTTCTGGCACAACCCTGTCCTTCACACCTGCCAATCTCAAGCCTAAGATAAGCCCAATTTGTCTCTCCATTTCTGTTTATATCCAATCTCCTTCATGAAAGGGGATGAGGTAGTTCACGAAGAAAGAAAACATCCCCCTTCTCCAAGTCAGAGTTTCTCTGGGTCTTCAAGCAAGCAGGGTCTTGCCATCCCACCGTCTGCTTTGCCAAAGAAGGAGACCGATCCCTTCCTCAGGGCGACCTCTCTCCACCTGTAAATGTCTTATCTAACTCTTCCCACCCATGGCCTTGCTAAATAACTTCTCTCTTTTATTTCCACCAAGTTCTCCCAATTTCTCTGCTTACAAGCATGAGAAATTCTCCCCCCAATTCATCCCACTCCCTCAATGTCTAAAGCTCATAGTGAAATCTTGATGCAACATGGAAATAGACGATAACTGCTTAAATATGATAAACACCAGTTACCAGAGCTTAGCATATGAAATAGTTAAAAACTGAGATAATTTCCACCAAAAATCAGAACTAGATAAGAGATCCCTGCTAACATCACTAGAATGCAACATCATTTGGGAGACTGGAACAAACACAATCAGAAAAGAACTAGGAATAACAAACATAAAGAGGAGCCAAGGTTACCTATACACACCCGTGAAATGATTACATGCCCCGAATACGTGGAAGACTATAAAACTTTAGTGAAGTAGTCAGATAAAAGGAAAAACCCACAAACACGCTTTCTTTATACTAGTAACCAGTTGAAGCTCCAGATTGAAAGGCAAATATCAATAATAGCAATCCAAACAAAAATGTCTAGGAATATATTATATGAGAAAGGCACAGAACTTAGATAAAGAAAATTATATAACAGTAATACCTGAACACGTGGCACTATAGACTGAATGTTTCTCCCCCAAGAGTCCATATACTGAAGCCCAGCCCCAATGCGGTGGTATTAGGAGATGGGGCCTTTGGGAGGTGGTTGGATCATGAAGGCACAACCCTTATAAAGGAGGACCCAGAGAGCTCCCTTGCCCCTTCTACCAGGTGAGGTTACAGGAGCAAGAAGGCCACGTACGAACCGGCAAGCAGGCTCTCACCAGTCACAGACCTGCTGGCACCTTGATCTTGGACGTCTCATCCTCCAGAACTGTGAGAAATAAATTTCTGTTGTTTGTAAGCCACCCAGTCCATGGTATTGTGTTATGGCAGCCTGAAAGGACTAAGACACTTGGGAAAATATAGCTTGTCTCTGAATGAAATGATATAATATTTAAAATGCAATTCCTCCCAAATTAATACGTAAATTTGATGCAATTCCAGAAATCATTTACTAAAATAGGATTTATCTTAGAATTGGATAAAATTAATTTATATTCTTACGCAAAATAAATCACTGAGAAGAGCCATAAATATCTTGAAAAAGAGGAAAAATGAAAGCATTCTTTAACGTATATTAATTAACGTAAATTAATTGTGTTTGTCATGCAAACACTATTCCAAACAAAATATAAATTTATTGGTGGAACAAAGAGTCCAAAAATAGACCCAAGTACACATATGAACTTAACTCTTGCCAAATTTAAGCAGGGAGCATTTTGGCATAACTCATTTTTGAGATGAGATGACTAGCACAATGATAATAATAATAATAATCAGAAGTGTGTTAATCAGGGTTCCCCCGAAAGGAAAGCTGAGACAAGAACATGGCTGCAGATAAGAATTCTTATTTGGTAGTTGGTCCCTGGGAGAAGTGAGGGAGAGGGAACTGAGGCAGGAAAGGAGGAAAACCCAACTTAAAAGAACATCTCTGAGCTTGCTGCTTTGGGCAACTGGCTCCCTTCCTCAGGGACTGCCCGGAATTGTGCAGATGCCTCTAGAATTATCCCCCCGCACGGATGGGAGGAAGATGGGGCGTTTACCCACCAGTTCCTATCCCTGTCCCCAGGCATTAAAACTCCCCAACACATGTGGACTACACTTGAGTGTAGGAAGGCCATAAGCAGAGAGCGTGGCCCTGGAGGTAGGACACTGTCAGCTGAGTGAGCCTGAGGTCGCCTGCAACTGTGTCGCGCACCTGCAGCTGAAGTCAGAGGTCCGCCATGGGGATGCCAGTGTGGGAAATCAGAGGTCCATGGTGTGCTGGGGAACACCGGGCATACTAGTTCAACTGGCCTGGAAGTTCAGCCTGGAGAAATCGTGGGTAAGGGCTTTCAGGGGCTAGGCTTCTTTAGTGATAACACTGTTTCTTCATTGTAACTTGTTACAGGATAGCTTGATGTCATGCCATGATTATCACTGGGTCACTGGAGAACATTGACAGCCAGTAGGAAGCCCGTGATCCACAGAATTCATCTCTACAATGGATGTTCTTCTGACTCCCAACGCTAACTTTGCAAGGCGATTCCAGTGTTCTCGTTTTTTCACTTGTTGCAGATAGGAGAAATTTGGGTAAAGTGTCTCCCAGATTCATGAAAAATCGTTCGTGTTCAACATTACATTCTTGACTTTCAGCTAAAACATACGCATTCCTTAGCCATCTTAGCACAAGTGAATCACTGTGACGGCCTCAGGTAATGACATGCCTGCTGAGCCCGCTCTTTGTTCCGCAGCCAAACGTGTGTCCGATTAGAAAAATCTCAGGATGATTTAAATGCAACCCGAAGAAAGGAGAAGACCACTTCCCATGAGCTTTTCAAAAATCGGTAACAGCAATCTTTCTGGACAAAAGATATATTTTAAGAAAATTAAGTTGGCAAACGAAGCAAGGTCTAGTGAACACCAGAAATTACTAGTATATTAATATTCTCTAGGAAATACTTGTCATTCCTGTGGTGGTTAATATATTACTCATAATCTGATTTATCTCCAACAATGACTGACCTTCCTGCATCGATTCTCTTTCCCTGTCTCTGCTGCTAATTTCTTCACCTGAAATATTCTTACTTGTCTCTATTTAAAACTCCCTTTGACTTTATTTCTTTGCTGAGTGCTACTGATTAATAGCAAAATTTTCGTTTTCTACAACAAAGATTGATTTATTTAGTCACCTGGCTCCTGTGCCAAATGCAGTGACTTTTACATGCGCATGTTGCTGTAATTGTGTATCACGTCTATGATCATTCTGAAGTAACTTCCGTTAATGATTGTGCCTCATCATTTCTGTTGGGTATTCCATAAAATCAATTTATGCCTCTGCTTCATGTTGGCCTTCTTGTTTGCACTGCTTTGTATACTACTTGACCTCTAATATAAGTTATCTTGAAACAAATATTACTGGAAATATCACTTTCCTCTAATTTGACTAGTCAGACAATATTGTAGTTAACTTCATCAAAGTTAAATCTTGCTCATTGAAGTTTCTCGAATGTCAGATGAATAATACAAATAAAACCAGGCTACTTCTCAAAGATTCAAGACTCATTTTTTATGACAATGGAACACATCAGATTAAAAATAAAATCTTTTCTCACGCAAGATACCTAAAGTTGCTTAGAAAATAAGCTGCCCCTATACTAGGATACAATAATAAAAGAATATTCACAATAGTGATTAATACAACACTGAATCAAAGTTAAAATTCTAAAAGACAGCTGTAAGGTAGAAAAATAAACTTACACTGACTTCTGACACAGAAAAGCCCTATATCCTGTGCATACCCCACAATCACTTATATTTTCTCTATTGGTAGAAGCTAACTAGAAAGTTTTCCAGAATTTAAAACTCAACAAGACAATATACTGTAGTTTGATATAGAATCTATCAGTGTGTCCAAATTATTCAAGAAGTATTATTCAACATGTTAGCCCTTTTGTGCTTCCTACTGGAAAACAACATTCTGATACATGTTAGATACCAAGTCTGGTCACAGAAGAAGGAAAAGAAAATTGAACCACAGCAAAATTTAATTCACTGAATTCATCAGCTTTCTTGGTATTGTTCATTTTAGTCATAAAAAGTAAAAATTTATCAATACAATCATAATTAATCATCACAACATATATGACTGATTATAAAACTAAGTCTAAGATTTTTTGTTAAAGAAATTTCACTTATTTGGTTCAACTAGTGGTTCATTTTACTCAAAACTTTCAAGCTATTTATATGCAAAGACACGTCAAAATACTTAAGCCATAAGCATTGTAGAAGTGAGAACTTAAATTTTTATCATCATATTTCCTATGAAGAGCAGACTCCAATTTACCAGAGAAGACGCTAGTTTATTTTTGTATAACGTCCTTTCTTAGTAAGTATTGACTGTAGTTTCTGGCTGTTAAGTCTTTCATCTATTGCTAATGCATTACCTTTGCCAGGTACTAGGCTCACCGAGAGCACCACTGAAGGGATGTTTGTTTGTTTTTAGTACAACATCACAACAGGTGGGTACAAGACAGTGTCTGTGGACCCTTCCCATCCACCCCCACCTCCTTCAAATCTGGAAGGCTAAACGCTACACTTCTGTGACTCTTGCAACCGAGAAGCTGGTTTCACATCCTGGGTGTAGTTCAGTTTCTACCAGTGAGAAGCTCCTGTGAGACTTGGAAGGTGGAAGGGTGGGACGGGCCATCTTTCTGTGGCCTTGCTGGCTGACTGTGAGCTCTGACAGACTGGGAGTGTGCAGCGGCCAGACTCCAGGTTGCCCTGTCTATGCCTCGCTTTCTGGGTGTGGGTGGGGTGGCAGCGGTCTCCTGATCTTAGGCCGCAGTTGCGCTGATGTGACCCCACACGCAAATGTCTGGTTGCAACTCCGCTTCTTCTCCTCCAGCTTCTCCACGGGTTTTATAAACACCGCATTCCCTGCGCCACACCCCACATGCCTGAACTGCCTGCACTCGTTTCTTGCTCTTTACGGAAACCTGAGTGACACATGTGCCTAGCAAAAAAGCTCCCTGTGGTTTTACTTACACTGGGATTTACTTCCATCAGCGTAAATGAATAAATGAGAGCATATGTAATGTTTACTCTCCTTTGTTATGTAAGAAGGTGTTGCCTCTATAGCAAATCATTTTTTGGGGGGAAGTTTCAATATTTTTTCTGAAAAAAGTTCTCCTGAGGTGAGTGAAAACTACAGCTCTAGAATAAAGATTAGCCTCTTAGTGTCTTTCTAAGTAAATGCAACGAACCCCAAAATATCCAGTCCTTTGACCCAAGAACGCGGTGAGCCTGTCTCTGCCTCCCGGCCCCGGACGGCCCACGTGCAGGAGGCCTTTGGGATTCAGGTGGAAGCGGGCATGGATGGGCCACCACTGACCTTCCAAATGGAAGGTCCTCCTCAGCCAGAGAACGCGGAGCTTCTCCCGGGCTCTGCAGTGACAGACGGCGGAACGGGCCTGGCAAACCTGGCCTCCAGAGGTGGAGGGAAGGAGGCTGCCAGACAGCGGAGAGCCCCATCATTTTGACAGAAAGAGCGCTTGTCTGGGCAGCAGTGCCTTCTCCTCCACGTCTTGACCCCCTGGGCCAGTGTAGGATGGGCCAGCAGACCCACGGCTGAGCCAGCAGCTCCTCGGCTGGGAAATAACTGGTGTCTAAGGTTCCCATGCAAGACTGTGGAAACGTTGATAATTATGTGCATCACGCTTGTGAAAGATTTATTTAAAATAAAATAAATTAGAGCAGATTCTCAACGATTCCTATAACACTCACGTTCTCCCAGGTGCATTTTCCTAAAGTTGAGTGAGAGAAAAAACTGAAGTCCGTTCTATCAGTGACACAGCCCAGCCTGTGGTGGCATATTATATAGCGGACGCCAAATATGATATGTGTGATAATAAGGAAAAAGTTTAAAATTGCTGATATAGAGCTTAAAAGAAGGAAATTGCAGTCAGGGGATGTGGGTTTGAATCCCCCCCAGCTCTGTCATTTACAGGCTGTGTGTCCCTGGACAAGTTAGCTAACCTTTCTGATCTCTGGTTTCATCACTCGTAACATGAAGAAAATATTTAGATGGACTGTAGGCTCCAAGAGGTCAAGAATTATTTCTAGTTTTTTCTCAGCTATGTCCCCATAATTAAGCATTTAACCCAGCATAGAATAGGTTCTCTATAAATACTTACTGAGAATGAATGCATGTCTGCCTAGCATGGTTCTCATTATTTATTGAGAATGAAAGCATGTCCACCTAGTACTAACCTAGTATGGAGCATTTAGTTGATAACTATTACTAACATCATATTAGAAGCCCCAACCTTGAGTCCTCCTTCCTTCTTTAATCCTGGATGATCCTTTGAACTGCACAGGTTCTGATGGATTCTCGTCACCCAATAGTGCCATGATTGTGTCAGCTCAGCCCCAGCCATCTCCATCCTCCGCTTGATCCACTGATATAAATCAGGACCTACGCCTCATATTCCTACCAGCTCCTCCTCCTGGGTAACCTGGCCCCTGCCTCTTCCTGGACTGGGGGCATTTGACATGGCTGATGTCTTTGAGCTCAGACCACTCCCAGGGGACTGGGTTGGCAAGGACAGCCTCTGCTCGCAGTTGCCCAGCACCCGCCGAGGTCTGGGGCAGCACGGATGGCTGTAGCACGAGTCGGGGCCACTCCTTGAATTTACAAAGGCAAACGAGGCTGGACAGTAAAGAATTCCGCGGCTGAGCCTCAACCCAAGAGTCTGAGGCCAGTCTGCCTCTGCCCTGGACTCCTCAGCCTAGGGCTGACTCTGGGGAGAAAAGAGCAGATGCACGTCGCTGCTGCTGCTGCCAGGGTTGGCTTCTAAGAGTCCCAGGGAAGGCTCCAGCTCCTGGTCCTCTTCCCAGCCAGGCGTGAGGAATTAGGGCCTCACCTGGAGACCCTGCAGCTCCTGCAGGAGACGTGCGCCATGTCTGCTGGCTGCTCCTCTCGGAGAAGCGAGTGTCTGCTCAGTATGGAAACGACCAAGGCCGACGTCTGTTCTAACTTGAGCTGCTCTTGGCATTTCTCCTCATCCCACTGGTGGACACTTCTTGTTCCAAATTCGATGAAACATTCCATCAGCCACTCGGTCTGTCCACAGAGGGGTATCAGTTGCTCAAATATCATTGTTTTCTCACGTGGACAGGAAAGCCCATGGGTTAGAGAGGGATCGTAGATGAGAGCTCCTTCTAACTGGCTGCCCATTGTTAAAGAGCCTTGCCTCTCTTTGTCACTAAGAGGCTGTTTTATATCCCCTGAGGTCAGTGGGAATGTGGCTGAACTCTCCTTCTGGAAATACTCCCATCTTTAAATCTTGCTGCTGCAGGTGGATGTAATTCTGGAAATTTTATAACTGCTCTTTATCAGGAAGTCATAGAGCAAGAGCAGAGTCGGAAAGAGCTGACGACACAGTAAAGGAACTGAAAACGTTCTCTCCAACTTGTATTTCAAAAGAACGTCCCCTGGCTTGTCCTGTTTGTTTTCTGTGCTTAAAGGACTAAAATGTAATATAGAATCAGAAGTGCAGGACGTTAAGCAGCTTTTTTCCTCATCTCCTTACAGAACTGGCTAAACCAATTTAGAATATTTTTGCTTAAAGTTTCCAAAACTCCTTTGTAATCTTTCTCCCGTTTGCCTTGTTCTATTATTATTTCATACTGCACTTTAATGCTTGATAAAGTCCATTATTCATGGCTTCATGTTTTATTTGGTAGAACACCAGACTACAGATGATTAGCACAGTTTGCGAAGTCAACTCTCTTAGAAGTTCATGGGTCTTACGTTGTATGAAACTGAGTATCCAAGGTCCGTGTCTTTGATGTTCTCCCAGTGCAAATGGGGTGGTCGTGATGGCCCTCCCATCCAAAGACGAGAAAAGGGCCAAAGCCAACTTACTTTTGGAAGGTTACAACAATTTTCTTGAATAAGCAAGTTTTTAAAGATATATATACTTAGTTTTATGTTAATGATCATATTTTTTATTAGCGATCAAAATAGGCAAAAAAATATTAAAGAGAAACACAGCAAATACATACACTGTCAACTCTACGGTGATGCACTTTTTGACACCACCTGCGAATAAGTCTATGAGACAATAATTCACTAAACTGTCGCTTTACAACAGCATTATTAGCTGGCAGGGAGAGCGAGGGGAGAGCAGTGCCGCTAGCCCAGAAAAACGCAAATTACAGGTCCTATAAGGAAAACGCATAAAGCAGCTAGATTTTATTTGTCTCATTGTTCTTGGAGTGGCTTTTGAAGAGAATAGAATGTGCCGCCCATCTGCTTTTAAGGAAGGCAATTCAAACATCTCATTCAATGAATAAAATAAAAACAAAATTTAACTTCATGACATAGTTAAAGAGAGGCAAAGAAGAGGGGGAGAAACAGACACGCAAGGAGACCACACACAGCCACACGGAGCGAGATAAAGGAGGGGCCCCATGAAGGAACGGACAAACGGCCATTAACGCAGAAACAGAAGCAGGGCAGGAGTTCAGAGACACACCTTCGCCTTGTGGTCTGTGAATTTCGGGTCCTTGAAACCCATGAAGTTCGTGCTTGCTTTCCACAAAAGGAGGAGACAGCCTTGTCACGGAGCTTCTTGACTGTGAGCTGAAACTTAGTTAAGAACCATCTGGGATCCATGGGCCAGCGCTCCCAATTTCTAAGTTTCTTGGCCAAATTAATAAAGTCTATCTACTTGCACCAATTTTCCTTATAAAGAATGCTAACTTACTCTGCTAATTTTCTGACTTCTAAAAGGTTGAAAGGAAAGTCAATACTTTTATTTGACACGCTCTCAAAAAACAAAACCCAAAAGAAAATCAAAAAACAAAAAACGGCATTATTTCCTTTAAGAACTGCTGTGTATTTTTAAGGGGGAATTGGGAGAAGAAGCCTGCTTACCAGTTCTACACATATCTTTCCTTAAAGGACCTCACTGAGAATCTAAGCCCTGAGAAAAGTATCTCAGGGAGAAAGAGATGAGCACGGAAAGAGCAGCCAATAGAAGCAGCAGCCCCACATGACCTTGGACCTAGAAGCCAGAGAGAGCAGCAAGAGGCCCAAAGGGATGGTGGTTGGAATCAGCCAATGGCGGTGGCAGTCACTGCAGCTTACCTTGCTCACCTCTGTGCCAGGCCTAGATTCTAGAGCCTCACTTAAAAGATGTATTTAAAGGTAAACCTGTGCTAAGTTTATGCCATTCAGCGATTTTTTAAACAGCTTTATGGAGGTATAGTTGACCCACATAAACTGCGCATATTTAAAGCACAGAATTTGAACCACCCCTGCAAGATAATGAACATATTCATCACTCTGAAAATTTCTCTGCATCGCTTCATAACCTCTCCTTCCCAGACCCGCCCACCGCCTTTCTCCAGGCAACCTCTGATCTGCTTTCTGTCCAAATACAGATGTTTACATTTTTTAAAACTTTACAAAAATGGGATCACACAGGATGTACTCTTTTTTTTTTCTGACTTCTTTGATTTAGCATAATTATTTTGAGACTCACTCATGTCATAGCATGTATCAATGTTTCATCCATTTTTATTACTGGGCAGCATTTCATTGGGTGGATGTACCCTGACTAGTTTTCCCATTCACCTACTGATGGAAATTTGAATTATTTTTACTTTTGGACCATGATAAATAAAGCTCCTATGAGTATTTGTATACAAGTCTTTATATGGACACATGCTTTCATTTCTCTTAGGTGGGTATCTAGTGGAAGGGCTAGGTCAAATGAGAGAAGTGTGCTTAATTTCTTAAGAAACTGCCTAATTGTTTTCCAAGGTGGCTGTACCATTTTACATCCCCAACAGTAGTGTATAAGAGTTCCACTTCCTTGTCAACACTTGGTGTGATCAGCTTTTTAAATTTTAGCCATTCTAATAGAGTTGCAGTGCAGTGTCAACATATCTCATGAGCATATCTCATTGTATGTTTTTTTTTGGGGGGGTGGGGTAAGAGGGACCAAATTACCTTATTTGAAAGAGTAGAACAAATGAAAGAACTTAAGTGGATATTTTGATACGAGTTAACAGGAAAGATAAAGGGAAGCCCAAACACATGCACTGCCCTGGATGCCAATCTAAGGCTTAGCTATCAGCATCACTGTCTCCCAGGGTGTGCTTGTCAAAGATAGGCTCTGCAATGCCAAGGTCTGGGACCTCCGTCTTATGCAAGTAGGTTACAGTGGTCACATTCTTTAGTGAATTTCACCCCCTCATTCAAGTAAAGGTCTCAGTGAAGCCACACAAGTCAGACTCACCCAAGGAAGTCTGTTTTTGTGAGTGGCCAGTTTATGTGGTTCCAGTGGAGACTGACTCACCCTTTTTTCGTAACACACAGTCCATTGCATTCAACCTACTCTCCCGGTGGTCATGGTCTGGTTTCCTGATATCCTAAAGGACAATTTGGCCACCTTCTTGGTTCTGCAACTTCATCAGTTTCCAGCATGTTCTCTCTCCTCATGAGACTGGTGAAGAAACCATTTGGCAAAGTTCTTCAAAGCCCTGTCATTTACTCCTACAGGTAAACGTAGGATATGGAGAGCTCCGTGTGGATCTGGAGGTGGATGGTGACCTCTGAGTCCTGGTGCTAATTTCAGTGCACCTGAGAGAGGGGCTAGTCTTCATGGCAGGCAACGGGCACCTGGGCATCTGTGAGGAGGTGTCCGAGGGCCGGCTCTGCGCAGCTGGCCAGCAGGAAGGGGTTTGAGGTGGGTAGAGAGCTGGGTTCCATGGAAGCACTGTTGAAGGTGGAAGCCACAGCAACTCTCTACAAAGAACCTCTGCCTGATTGCCTTGTAGTTTTAATTTGCATTTCCCTAATAATACTGAATATTTTTTCTTGTGCTTGTTTGCTATTCATGTATCTTCTTAGGTGATGTGTCTGTTCAAAACTTTTGCCATTTTTAAAAAATAGATTCTTTGTTTTCATGTTATTGAGTTAAGGTAGTTCTTTATATGTTTTAGATACTAGTCTCTTTTTTTTCTTTTTGTGAGGAAGATTGGCCCTGAGAGAAAATCTCTTACCAATCCTCTTCTTTTTGCTTAAGGAAGACTGTCACTGAGCTAACATCTGTGCCAATCCTCTATTTTATGTGGGATGGAGCCATGCTAGCTCTGCGCCTGGATGTGAAGCTGCGAACCTGGGCTGCTGAAGCAGAGCAAGTGAACTTAACCACTATGCCACTGGGCTGGTCCCTAGATATGAGTCTTTCATCAGAGATAATGCTTGGCAAAGATGTTCTCCCAGTCTTTTTGTCTGGGACTCTTTTTGTCTGGTTTGTCTTTTCATTCTTTAATAGTAGTTTTCAAAGAACAGTAATTTTTATGAAGTCTAATTTATTAATTTGTTTTTTTATGGATTGTGCTTTTGGTATTGCATCTAAGAAATCTTTGCTGAATTCAAGATCATAAAATTTTTCTCCTATGTTTTCTTCTGGAAGTTGTATAGTTCTAAGACTCAGAGATCTTAAAGCTACAAAAGTCAAAACCCAACATTCCCCCACCCAAAAATCACGATGCTAGCAGCTTTAATCAGAAATCGAATTTAGAAAGAACTAGAAGCACACAAATTGATGTTATCCATGTATCTGTGTCTCAATATCCCATATCCAGAAGCTGTATTGTTAGAGGAACCCATTAAGGAGAATAGTCTCCAAAAAGGGAGAACCAACTTGGTTAAGAGGGAATGAAAGCTTGAGACGGAGAATAAGAAAATAAGAGAACATTTTAATATCTTTAACTTTATTCGTATTCCAAGTCCAAGCATACTAAATTTAGGGTCATGGAATAACTTGGAGATGTTATCTGTAAAGCACTGGTAGTATAATTTAAAAAGTCGTGAAAGTTTAGAAAGAAACCAGAACACCAGAGATTAGCCCAAACTGTGTTACTGTGCAGATAGAGAAAGACACCATAGGCTAGAACAATTAGTTGATTGCTGGAAATAGCTTAGGCCATAACATTGAATAATTCTTTATATTTTAAAAATATTATTTGTATCTTGTATACTTTTTAGAAGGAACTTGCTGCTTGTGTTGCATTGTAGTCATAAGAAATCAAATGGGACCCAGCAAGCCTTCTGCTCCATTCCCACGTGGCCACCTCCTGCCAGCGTGTGGTAGACCACGCCCACTCTGAACAGCAGACTCACGAGTTCACACATAGTGATAGAGTGGAGGAGACTTTATTAAACCAGATGGCGCTCAGAAGACAGGTGAGAATAGAAAGCATATTTGCTTTGCCACACAAAACTTGGGGATGCATGAGAAAAGACACCATGGACAAGCTCAAATAAAAAAATAGATTGAAAAGAAAGAGAGAGAGAGGAAGAGAGGGAGGGCAGGAAGGAGGAAGGAAAGAAGGGAAGAAAGAAAAGGAGAAAGAGGTAGATACGGAGGGAGGAAGGAAGGAAGGAAAAACTATAAGAAACATAAAAGAAATAAGAAAAAGCATTTACAAATTGATTTAAAACAATAAAATTACTCAATACAGAAAATAAGCAAAAGATATAAATAGGTAAGACACCTTGAAAGAAGTGCAAATGACCAAAAAAAAATAAAGAAATAAACCTCAAATTTAGTACTAGTGAGGGAATGCAACTTAATGTGTTGGAATGACAAAAATTGAAAGGATTGATAGCATCCAGTGTGACCATAAATGAGAAGCAGTTAGCACTCTTGTGCATTTGTTTAGGAAGTAATTCAAGAGAAGAGTTTGCAAATGTTATTAAAATACAAACTGAATATAACCTTTGACCCAATAATCCCACATTTGGAAATTTTTCCTGTAGGGGAAAAAAAGATTTTTGTACCAAAGTGTTTGTTGAAGCATTGTTTATAGGGGAAAAGTATTGGAAATAATTTGAATATTCAATTGTTAATTAAATAAATTATAGAAAATCAATAAGATGCAATATTTGAACTATTGAAAAATTAGTAACAAGGAAAACCTGGAGAGCTCTCCATAATATACTAAGTGCAAAAACGCAAACTGCAGATTAATGAGTAAATATGATCTCATCTTAAAATTTGTTTATACACGTGTGTGTGAACACAGAAGAACGATACGTTAACCATCTGCTAGAAATTTCTCTGCTCACAGAACTCTCCCCTAAAACTGTGTACGCCAGCTCACACTCTCGCCACTGTATGCTGTTTTCTAGATTCTTCCCAGCTCTCCACAGAGGGATCCTGGACAATCCAATGTAAACCCATCCATAGCCTCCTGGTTTCTTCCAGTTCTCTCCTTCACTCAGCGATACACAGGCTCAGCAGCGGAGCAGGATGACACAGGCTGAAAACACATTAATGCATATATAATTATAGGTTAATAATTTTTTCCTGTCACAAAAGGAAATTCCAAGAATGGCAGTGGGAAGCTTATAAGATGGGCCAGGACTTCTTGGGTGGCCATTTTCACTTACGTGACATGCTGACATAAATTAAGTGTACGTGAGTTGGGAACTGTCTTGTAAAGAATTTCCTTACAAGTAACGTTGGACAAATTTTCAGGTCATGAGCTTCCCAACACTGAGAGTTCAAAGGTAGACTGGAGGCCCTTGGTCATGCGTGTTGGAGAGTGAATTTCCACGCTGGGTGAGAGGCAAATCTCACTGACCTCAAAGGTGGCATCAGCTCCAAAAATTGATGGGTTTTGGACAATTTGCCATGGCATTAATAGCTACAGTAGGTGAGTAGTTTTCAAACTATATTCCATAGGGTTGCAGCATCCCCAAGTAGAGAGAGAGAGAGTCTTCTCAGGGGCCTGCCTCAGCTGCTGCCCCAGCAATGTGCCTCCACGGACTGGTGAGCAAAATGCTAGGAAATTCCCACCGGTTCAGAAATTAAAGTCGTTCTTCCTCCATTGCTTCCCACTTTCGCTTATATGAACACATGCTAGTTTCTTGGTGATTCAAGCAGCTTTTCACACTTGACTGGCTCACTTGTCTGTGAGAATTTTTCCTTTGCTCACATGGATGGCCACATGAACCATTTCAGAATTCTGCAAGATGTTGCAATAAAAATGACTTTGGCCCACATGTTTGACTGTAGAGCTGATATCTACTACAGATCAAATAGTTTTTACTCTATAAATAAAGGGTTTGACCTGTTCATTTCAGCCAGCTTGTCTAAACATAGCAGTTCAGCTAAGAAGTCATCCAGATTTCGTGTGTCCGGGCCTTACATATATCACACACATGCACACGTTTGCGCACATATGCAGACTGGTGTACACACTCATGCTGACATTCTTCCAACCGATCGGTTTCAGAGCATCTTCCCCAATTCTCCAGAGGACACATCCAGCAAATAGTCAGCACAGGGAGGTAAAATGATCCTAGGATTTTTTCCAGAGCAACTCTGGTTCAGTAAGCACTAGAATGAAAAATAGGGCAAATACCAATCTTACAGGGCACTGGCTGTTTAGTTTCCAGCCAAGAAAGCAATGAGGATGGAGATGGGGGAGTCCTGTGATATGTGATTACTGGAGTGGCAGGCATCCAGGGACACGGAGCCTTGACTTTGTTTTATCAGGATTCTTCCTAAGTTGCTATTAAGAAGTATTTTCAACAATCTCATTTTTATTAGCCGTTTGTGCCCATTATAGTTTTCTAGTTGCTAGTTTGTTATGGCTTTAACATAAATAAGGTTCTAAAAATGTCTCACGTGAGGGGTTGCAGAGCTGGGTATGCTATTTAGACCATATAAAAAACCACGTAAAGGACTTCCCTTGTAAGGGGACTCTTTTATATTTAATAGAACTGTCATATAAACATATACTAGCATTTAAAATGCAGTTTCTGGGCTATAAAATAAACACCATTTCTAATATTGCTGTTGGCTTTCACATGCATAGAGCTTAGTTCATTAAATGCTTTTTACTCCATTTACGTGAAATGTGTTTTTAACCACCAGAGCAGCACATAAAGTGCATTATCCCTCGAAATGCAGCCATTATCAAGGAAAGAATAGTGAAAGTCAGACATACCAAAGGTTTTAGGTAGATTCAAGTAAATTATAGTTAATTTTAACACTTTGTACAATGCCACAAACTTGGTAAGCTTCCACTAAATTGTTATTGATGATTATGAGAGCAGCCTTCATAAACTGAAATATAAATGTGGACTTAGACATCACAGAAAGTACTATAGATTTATTTAGAAATATATTTACAATTCAACGTTCACTTGAAATTTCTGTAGTAGCAAATACTTCATTTACCTTATAAGCTAAAACAAAGTGATTCTGCATCGTCTACCTTTATAAACGTAAGTAAAAGTTCACCATGATGTGCCTCAACTTTCTCACCTGAAAATGTTGACAATAGTGGTGACCTGACTCATAGTTTTCTTATAAAGGAGTTAACACACGGAAAGTTGACCCATGTAAAGTTAACAAGTTCCTCAAACACTGCCAAGCACATAACCAGCAATAAATAAATGTTAGCTACTACTACTAATATTTTTCTAGAGCTTCATATTAGAGTCACCAAAAGTGAATATTTTGTCACAAATATTGGAAATTTTTGCAAGAGCTGATAGAAATCAGAGTGTAAGTTTTGTGATACATAGAAAGTGCCATGTTGTTTATCAATACATAACATCGATCAATCTAGATCAATAAATCTATTAACAAATATTTTCTTGTATTTAACTTTTATGACAGTCGACGAGTTTGGGAGAGTCAAAGAAACATAAGATGTAATCACTGTCCTTAAGAAGTTATTTAAACATAAATAAGAAATTAATAATATTAACAAACAAAAAATACTAAAATTAATTTTTAAAAAAAGAAAACACTGACAGCAGCATTACCAACAGTAGAGAAATGATTGGCATTTTATGCATGGTGCTAGAACATTTGGTTATCCTTACGTAATACACACAGAAAAGGTGAGTGCCTGGTAAATTAAAAACCTCAATGTGAAAATTAAAACTGCAAAACTTTTGGGAGAAAACCTAGGAGGATATCTTTATGACATTAGGATACAGAAGAATTTATTAAACCAGACACAAAACCCAAAACAATAAAGGAAAAAATGTTTGAAATTTATCTGCTAAAATTTAAAAATTCTGTGTGACAGAGATAACATAAAAAAATTAAGACAAGTCACAGACTAAAAGAAGATATTTGCAGACATATTAAAACCTCCTTTCCCCAAATAGTGTCTGGTGTTCTTCATGTGTTATAACCCAAAAGACAACCAATAAAAAGTGGGCAAAGGATTCACAGAGAAGAAAACACATGGCCAGTAACTATATCCTTGACCCCACTACAATAAATGGATACGCAAATTAAAACAACAGTCAGAGAGGGTGTGCTTCTGGCTGTGGTTGACTAGCTTGCATGAGACCAAATCTTTTAATATAAAACAAAAATTCTGGAAATTAAAAATAAATCTGTTTTAAAACCACAGAAAGCAATCAAAATAATTAGGACTTGAAGAGCCAAGACTCCAAAGAGAAAGGAAGAACAGACAGGTAAGCTCAACATCCACTGTTTCCTGCTCTGTTGAAATATTTGCTAATCTGTAAATTTCAGCCAAGAAGCTAAAAGCCAAACAAAAACTGGTAACTAAGAGATTAAGAAACTCTTGAGGATTTCCCACAGTTGTAAGGGCTGAGAGACAAAACTTGAGTTTAAGATTCATCAAAGGAGAAGATCCTGATAAAATTCCCCCAGATATTCATTTGAGCCCCTCAAAAAGCTAAACCGCTGGACTAAGGGAATTGGAAACAGACTACCCCTCACTGTTACTGAAAAATACCTGTAATTAGTTCAACTCAGGTAGATTAAAATGATCTACTTCTATTCTAATTGTCTGTCTTCCAAAAGCAAAATTTAGTCCTCTCTGAAGGAAATTAGCATTATCATGAGCCTCAAATTATCTAACTTTTTCATATATGGTGATTGACATCCATTAAAAATGACCAGTCATATTGCTCAGAATCAAATTACTTAAAATAAAGAGAAAAAAAATTTGGAAAGTAGAAACAGATCCAGAGGAGATCCAAATGTTAGAGTTATCAGTGGTAGATTTTAAAATAATTGTGGTTAATACATTTAAGAAAAATACATGACAATATAGAAACTTTCAGAAGAGAATTAGAATCAAAAGAAAACAACAGATAAAAATTCTAGTTTTGAAAAACAAAATAAACAAAATTAAGAACTCAATGGATCAGCTTAAAAGAAGATTGGACACTACTAAAGAGAAAATCATTGAACTGGAAGATAGATTGGTAGGAAATAGCTTGAATAAAGCACAGTGAGAAAAAAAGAGAGAAAGTACAAACTATGTAATAAACATATTGGATACTTTGAAAATGTCCAGCACATAAAAAGGTCTAATACATGTAGAAGGAGACAAGAGATAAAGTTGGACAGAAAAACAATATTTGAAGAAATGACAGAATTTTCATAAATTTGTAGAAAATATCAAGTCACAGATTCAAGAAGTTTTATGAACTGCAAAAGAGATAAATACAAAGAAAGTTCAGACAGATACACATCACAGTAGAACTGACATACCAAAGATTCAGAGATACAGATACAAATACAAAGAAAATAGCAAATGCATCTAAAGAGAAAACATGCTGCCTTCAAAAAAGCAAGAAAAAAACTAATGATTAACTACTCAACACAAACATTAGAAACTAGAAGAAAATGGCATGAATTTTTTTTAATGTGAAAAGAAAATATCTGTCATCTAAAACTCTACACAGAGCAAAAATATCTACCAGAATTTAAGGTAAAATAAACATATTTTCAGATATATAAAAACTGAGAGTTGGTCACCTGGAGATTCATACTAAAAAAAATACTAAAAAAATTATTAAGTTCTTTAGGTAGAAAAAAGTTATCCTGCATAGAAATCCAGGAAGGAATAAAGAACATCAAAAAGGATAAAAATATGAACATATCCAAATGAATGCCTAATATATTGTCTAATACATTGTGTGGTTTAAAATATTTGAAGAAATAAAATACATAACAACAAAAGATGGGAAAATAGTATAGGCATTGTTCCAGAAGTGGTAAAAGTAATAGTTTATATTAAAATGTAATAAATCAAGGATTCCTGTTTTAATCTTTACAGTAATCAGTAAAAGAACAATGAAACAATGAATAACAGAGTAATAAAGGGTAAGTACAGAATAATAAAAAATATTTGACTAATCTAAAAGAAGACAAGAAAGGACAAAAGATGAACAAATAGTAAAGAAATAATAAGATGGCAGATTTAAACCCAACTACGCTAGCTATTCAATTAAATATAAACAATCTAATTACTGTCATTAAGAGACATAGTTTGCCAGATTGGATGTTTTAAAAGTCAGCTATTCATGACATGCAAGAGATGCATCTTATGTACAAGGTTGTAGGAATGTTGAAAGCAAATTTTAAAAAGAAAAAAGAATGGAAAAAGATAAATATACAAATATTAACCAAAAGAAAGTTGACATAACTGTACCAATATTAGAAAAAGTAGACTTTACTTCAAGAATCACTATTAGCAATAAAAGGGTACCATTTCCAAATGATAACATACCCAATCTACTAGGCATATACAACAATTTCTAATGCCTCGAAATATATAAATCAACAACTGACAGAACCTAGAGAAGAAGTTGACAAACCCACAACCATTGGGACATTTTATTACAAAAATTAATCGGGATATGGAAGAGTTCAGCAACATGAGTAACCAGTTTGACTGAATTGAAATAATATAGGACACTGCACAAACTTCTGTAGAATACATGTTCTTTTCAAGTATACGCGGAACACTTATGAATATGGGCCATATGCTAGTCCATAAAGCAAGTGCTCAATCTCTTTAGTAATTAGGGAAATACAAAGTAAAATCACAATGAAATTTCATTATCACACATCAGAATGGCCAAAATGAAAAATACAGAAAATATCTAGTGCTAAAAAGAATGTGGAGCAACTGGAACCTACTGCTGTCGGGAGTGTAAATTGGTGCAACCACTTTAGAAAAGTTTTTGGCTTAATCTACTAGAATTGAACACATGCAGACATCACAATGCAGCAAATTCATTCCTAGGTCGATATCCAAGAGAAATGAATACATGTTCATCAAAAGATATTCAAGAATCTTCAGAGGAACACTGTTCATAATTACCAAACACTGGAAATGACTCACATGCTTATCAACATTAAATGGATAAATCAATTGCCATATACACATATGATGGAATACCATAGAGCAACAAGGTGGGCACCCACAGCCTTGTTCAACAAGACGGTGAATCTCAATAAAACTCATGTTGAGTGAAAGGATCTAACACAAAAGATTCTGAATCTGATATTAGTTTTTTAGGGCTGCCATAACAAAGTACCCCAAACTGGGTGGTTTAATCAACAGACATCTATTTTCTCACAGTCTGGAGGCTGGAGGTCCAAGATCAGCAGGGTTGGTTCTTTCTGAGGTCTCTCTCCTTGGTTTGTAGATGATCGTCGTCTTCTGTTTTTACAGCGCCTTCCCTTTACGCTTGTCTGTGTCTTAATCTCCTCTTCTTACAAGAACACCCGTCATTGGATTAGGGCCCACCCTGATGACTTCATTTTAACTTAATTACCTCAGTAAAGACCCTATCTCCAAATACGATCATATTTGTGGTACTAAGGGTTAGGACTTCAACAAATGAATTTGGTAAGGGAGACAGGCACGATTTGGACCATAACATTTATGTGGCTAAAATTCAGGATAGGGACCGGCCCAGTGGTGCAGCGGTTAAGTTTACACGTTCCACTTAGGCGGCCTGGGGTTCACCGGTTTGGATCCCAGGTGCCGACCTGTGTACTGCTCGGCAAGCCATGCTGTGGCAGGAGTCCCACTTATAAAGTAGAGGAACATGGGCATGGATGTTAGCTCAGGGCCAGTCTTCCTCAGCAAAAAGAGGAAGATTGGTGGCAGATGTTAGCTCAGGGCTGATCTTCCTCAAGAAAACAAAAAAATATTCAGAATAGGAGTTTGGGGAGGATGGTGGTAGTGACCTGGAGGAGGCATGAGGAGCTCTGGCGTTCTAGGTTCTGATAATGCATGTATGCTCACTTTATAAATATTCCTTAAGCTGTGTACTGATGATTTGTACACTTTTCTAAATGCTCGTTGTTTCTCATTTTATAAAAGGTTAGTAAGAAAACATGAATTAATAAAAAGAAATTTACATCCATTAGATTGCAAAAGCATAAAACATTCAGTGAAGTGTGAAGATTGAAGCATTGCTGGTAAGTTTATAAATCTGTGAACACCTTAGAGAGCACTTTGGCAGTTGTCAAGATAAAATAATTGATACCCATTGAGTACTGTTCTAAGAGTTGTCATTTAATATGACAATGCTAGAAATTGTGTATTCTTACGGTACGAACTGGACTGCTATAAAAACAAAAACAAAAACAAAAAAACACTAGTAGAACCCCAGTGGTTAAATAAGGAAGAAGTCTATTCATCTTCCCTGTAACAGCCCAGCAGTGGAAGGCTAGCAGGGCAACTCCACCAGGTTCAACATGGAGAATCCATCTCTAGCAATAAGGCTGCTCTGTCACCCACCATTTCCTAGATAGCAGGAGGAAGGGAAAGGCAGACAGACACACGCAGGGGTGTATATCACTTCCACTCACATCCCATCAATGTCGTCACATGGCCACACATAGCTGGAAGGATGCTGAGAAATGTGGCCTTTATCCAGGGAGCCGTGTATGCACCTGAGACCCTTCCATGGACAAAGGGGATAGTGGACATTGGAGCACAACAAACCATCTGTCATAGGCAATTACTACCACTGTCTGCATGTGGAGATCAGGAAACAGAGTCAAAGAGGGTAAGGGCACACACAGAGTAAATGACAGAGTCAAGACTAGAAGTTACCCAAATGTCCTCCCTATCGTATGCTGCACTGCCGCTCTACACCTGATAAAATTCAGGATGCGTACCCTCTACCCAGCTGTTCCAGCACATGTGCATACACAGACACGTACTGGGATGTGCATGGCAGCACTGATTGCTAGGACAAAAGACAAACAAGTAAAACTAAATTAAAACAATGGGCATTGGAAACTTCACAATCATTACAATTGGATTTCAATATAGAAAAATCTCAATAACATGATGCTGAGAAAAAAAAAAGAACGTCAGAAAGAGTACATACAGTATGACGTCATTTGCACAAAATTTTAAAAACAAAAAATATATATATTGTTTATGACTATATATGTAGTAAAAGTACAACGTGTATGGAACAATGCTCACAAATATATTAAATATGGCAAAATGTCAGCAAATATTTAGTCTTAGATACTCATTATTTTAATGTCTGTGTTTCTTGTATGTTTTACAAAGTTATTAATGGTGTCTAAGTTTTCTTTCTTTTTTTCTTTTGGTGAGGAAGATTGTCCCTGTCCTACCATCTGTTGCCAATCTTCCTCTTTTAACTTGAGGAAGGTTGTCACTGAGCTAACATCTGTGTCCACCTTCCTCTATTTTGCATGTGGGATGCCACCTCAGCATGGTTTGATGAGCAGTGTCTAGGTCTGTGCCCAGGATCCAAACCAGTGAACCCCAGACTGCCAAAGCAGAGCACACGAACTTAAACACTCCACCAGCGGGCTGGCCCCTACATTTTCTTTTGAAGTGCAGTGACCACATGACGTAGATTTCTTAGATCATTTCGATATGAATTACTCTTTCTAATCTCTGTCAACTATCAATATGTTCTAGGAATACCAATATCTTTGGGACTGCCTCTCACACATGGAACTGATATAAAAATCATTACTTTGATTTTTCATCTAGAAAATACAGTTGACCTGTGTGTGGTGGCTTACTCAGTTGACTTCAGATTCAAATTTCACATTTAATTTTTGCAACAAGCATATATGAGAGGAACCATTTTTCTCATACAAATAATGTAATTTTCTATGTTTCTCATCCTCTTAGACTTTTAAAACTTCTTTCCCTTTCACCTAAAAATGTTTCAGACTAATTCTGACTGACTTACCATTTTTAATTACCTGCTACATCTCCAGATAGAAAATTTGATTAACACTTTTGTGAGAGAATAAAAATAACCACAGACCTCACCATATGTGAGCTAGATTGAATTTTTAAGGGAAGCAATTTCTTGACATCTTTCCTAGGTGGGCCTGGGGGAAGGAAAGGGAACCAGAGAGACCCCTTGCTAGTTTTTCTTTGAAGGGCAGGCTCAGGTGTTGTGCAGAGATTAGAGGTAAGATTTTTCAATTGGATTTTCTATTATTCTTAAGGGACTGTCTTTCTCTTAGACCAACTTAAATTAAACCCAGACATACTGCCTTGGTTTAAAACAATTTTTGGTAACAGTAAAGTAGAATTATTAACACCTTCATCATTCTTTCTTCTTATCAAATGCTGACATATTTGAGATAGATTTGGGAATTATTGGTACCTAAACACTCATCTCCTTCATCCTTGAAGGTTGGTGATTTCCAATATTCATACTTAGACCCTTCTTTAACGAGACAGACAAAAATAAAAGGAAGGTGGGGAGGTTTCTCTTGCATTTGGACCAAAATTACTTTATTACTTACTATAGTTAAAATCATCAAAGACAGTTTCCGTGTTTTAACAATGGAGTCTCTGCAGTTTATGGAGATATTGTTCTGCAGAAGAAAAACAAACTGAGGACTTTTATAAGAGGGCATTCTTGGTTCAGAGTGCATTATAAATGAGGTGCCATCACTTTCAGGCCCAACAAAGAAAGAGATAAGGTTAAACACTAAATGTTAAAACACTAAAATTGATTTATTGATATTATGCTTGTCAAACACAGGAGGAACCATTTCTTAATGTTGATAAGGTGAACATAGAATTTAGTTTGGCTATAAATATAGTTTCTTATGTAATGCAAGTACGAAAACAATTTCTTGAAGCTTCTCTGAGAAGTAGACCCAGTTGATGTAGAACAAGACTGCATGCTCCATAATCTGGAGGGTAGGAATGACCCCATCTCTTTCAGGCTGCTAAACGTTTCTAGCTTCATATCTGGGGGTTCACATGAGAACCATGCCAAGCCTCCAAGATTGCTTACTTAAATCCCTTTTGGGTGAAGTGAAATAAAATTTTTCTCAATTTTATTCTCCAGTTCTGATCTCTTCTCATATTTTGGTCTAGATTTCTCAAAAAAGAGGCTCTAAGACAAAGCCTTGCATGCAGATAGTAGTTTATTTGGGACCTGTTGTTTTCAGCTGCTGCATGGCCCTGTGCTATCTCCATTCTTGAATTAAAAGATAAAGTAATCTAGTCAATTAATTTACAGAAATAGGAGTCAAAACTATACAATTGTCTTTTCAAAAAAAGATGTCTGGAAAACTGGACAGGCAGATGCAAAAAATGAAACTTGACTACTTCTTACACCTTACACAAAAATCAACTTAAAATAGATGAAAGACTTGAACTTAAGACCTGAAACCCTAAAACTCCTAGCAGAAAACATAGACAGTAAGCTCCTTGACATTGATCTTGGCATTGATGTTTTGGTTTTGGCAACAAAAGCAAAAGCAACAAAATCAGAAATAAACAAATGGGACTATACCAAACTCAGAAGCTTCTGTGCAGCAAAAGAAACTGTCAATAAAGTGAAAAGGTAACCTGCCAAGTGGAAGGAAATATTTGTAAATCATACATCTGATAAGGGGTTAGTGTCCAAAATATTTAAAGAACACAAACAACTCAATAGCAAAGAAACAAGCAATTTAATTAAAAACATGGGCAGAGGATCTGAATAGACGTTTTTCTAAAGACATGCTGATGGCCAACAGGTACATGAAAAAGTACTATGAGCAAAAACCACTAATCATTGGAGAAATGCAAACCAAAACCACAATGAGATATCACCTCACACCTGTTAGAATGGCTGTTATCAGAAAGACAAGAAACAGCAAGTGTTGGTGAGGATGCGGAGAAAGGGGAACCCTTGTACACTGTAGGTGGGAACACAAATTGGTGCAGCCACTATGGAAAACAGTATGGAGTTCCTCAAAAAATTAAAAACAGAACTACCATATGAGCCAGCAATTCCACTTCTGGGTATTTATTCAAAGACAATGAAATCACTATTTCAAAAATATACCTGTACCTCCATGTTTATTGCAGCATTATTTACAGTAGACAAGACAAAGAAACAACCTAAGTTTCCATCAATGAATGAATGGATAAAGAAAATGTGGAGGGAAGGTGTGTGTGTGTGTGTGTGTGTATGTGTGTGTGTGTGTGTGTGTGTGTGTGTAATGAAATATTATCAGCCATAAAAAAGAAGAAAGTCTTGCCATTTGCAATAACATGGATGGAACCTTGGGGGCATCATGCTGTGAAATAAGTCAGCTAGAGAAAGACAAATACCCTGTGATCTCACTTATATGTGGAATCTAAAAACAAAAACTGAACTCACAGATATAGAGAACAGATTGGTGGTTGCCAGAGGCAGGGGGATGGGGGTTGGTAGGTGGGCAAAATGGATGAAGATGTCAAAAGGTACAAATTCCAGACATAAGATAAATAAGTTGTGAGGACCTAATGCACAGCATGGTGACTGTAGATAACAATACTGTATTGTATATTTCAAAGTGGCTAAGACGGTAGATCTCCAAGCTTATCATCACAAGAAAAAAATTTGCAACTATGTGAGGTGATGGATGTTAACAAGGCTTATTGTGGTGATAATTTCCCAATATATACAAATATCGAGTCATTAGTTGTACACCTGAAACTAATATAATGTTATATGTCAATTGTATCTCACTAAAAAAAAGATAAAGTCCTAATGTGGGCAGTGCACCAGGACCCCCATGGTTAGGAAAATAAGTGTGAATAAATAGTGCAGAGATCAAGGAGAATGGGGAGAGACTGTCGCTTTAAGAGCAGCAGTAAGACTCCACCTGAGGAGGGTAACTAACCCATATCCTAGTGGGGAGGACCATTTTTCTTTGGCTGATTTGATGAGATATCTTTGGTGTGGGAAATTAGCTTTCAGAGTATGGCCATCAGAGCATATGCATGAGATAAAGTGATTTTTAAAAAGATATGGGAGATTTCAACAAGCTAGCTAGGGAATAGAATAAAAAAATATGAGGTTGGTGGAGAAGAAACATGATAGGGATGGGAATCCAAGAAGAGGGGAAAACCAGTGAAAATTTTCCAGCAGGAGATTGTATAGGGGGAGGACAGACAAGGATTATGGCAACAAATTTTAAGGTCAAGAATTTAGTATTTGAACCATATAATCTTCTGCAAAAGCCTCTTGCCTTTACCCATTTATCCCCCAAAATAAGTAAACCCCTATGACCTACATGGCTTTTCATGAGCGTTTTGGAAAGCAATCGAGGAAGAGGTCCTGTGCTCCACGTTAGTATCGGCTCGAGGTATACGGGAGAAAACAGTAGAAAGAAAGGAACAAAAGAGACAGAGAACTCCTCATAAATAAGAAATCAGAGACAGAAGTCTGTAGATCTTGGAAAGAATGTTTATAATCCCATCCCACACAGAAAGGGGGAGAAGATATATGCATATAACCTTATCTCCATTCCTGAATAGCTAACAAGTTTTTCTACCAAAGAAACATGGCTTAAAAAATGTTTTTTATTGAAGTCTACCATACATACATCAAAGTGAAGAAATCTTAAGAGAACAGCTTGATAATTGATCACCAAGTGAACATCTCTGTGAAACAACCCAGATCAAGAAATAGAATGTTCCCAAATCCTCAGAAATCCCCATTCTGCACATTCCAATTACTACTCCCACTCTCCTCTCCCAGTGTAATCACTATTGAGAGGTTTAAAACTATAGATTAGTTTTGTCTGCTTTTGACTTTCATGTGAACGGCATCATAGTACACTTTTTTGTGAATCTGGCTTCCTTTGCTCAATTTTATGCTTGTGAAATGCATTCATGTTGTTCTGTGTATCATTAATTTTCATGGCTATATAGCATTCCATTGTATGAGTACCATACTTTATTTTTCCATTATACTGTTCATGGACATTTGAATAGATTCCAGTTTTTGGCTATGACATATCTTTTGGTGAACACATGGTCTCATTTCTAATGGATATATATGCAGAAGTGAAATTGTTAGGTCAAAGGATATATGTATGTTAAACTCTAGTCAATAATGACAAATTGCTTTTAAGTGGTTGTCCCTATTTGCATTCTGGTTAATTGTATATGAGAGTACCAGCTGCTCTGCCTCCTGACCCGTACTTGACCGTGTCATCATTTTAATATTAGCCATTCCAGAGGGCGGTATTAATTTGCATTGCTTTGAGGATTAATGATGCTGAGCACCTTTTCACATGTTTGTTGGAATTTTTGACATCCTCTTTTGTGAAGTATCAAGTCTCCAGCCTATTTTTCTATTGGGTTGTCTGTCTTTTCTAATTGGTTTGCAGTTTACTCTGTCTATGAGCCTTTCAATTTTCGCATGTGTTGCAATGATTTTCTCTCACATTGTGGCATGCCTTTTCATTATGTATTTTCTTTTTTCCAGCTTTTTATTTGGAACTAACTTGAGACTTACAGAAAAATTGCAAAAGTAGTACAGATGATTCATGTACGACTTCTCCTTATGTTAACAACGTACACAACCAGAGTAAAATGATTATTGCCAGGAAATTAACATTTGTGCAATACGCTAACTAAACTACAAACCTTCTTCTAATGTCATCAGTTTTTCTTCTAATACCATTTTTGGATTGTTTGTTTCCAGATCTCATTCCAGATACCACATTGCCTTAGTTGCTGTTTCCTTAGTCTCCTTCAACTTCTGGCAGTTCCTCATCTTTCCTTTCCTTTCCTGAACTTGACAAGATTGATGAGTACTGTCAGTTATTTTTATAGAATATCTCTCATTTTGGTTTTTCTGGTATTTTCTAATAATTAGATTGAAGTTATGCAGTTTTTGGCAAGAATATCACAGAAATAATGTTTTGTCCTCAATGCATCATACAGACAGGGAATACGTGTTGTCAATATGTGATGTTAACCTTGAACACTTGGTCAGGTGGGGTCTGCTGGGATGCCCCATTGTGCTTACTATTTTCCCTGTTTCAGTTGATACATATTTTGGGAGAGATACTTTGAGACTATGTAAATATCCTGTTTCTCCAATTTCCCAGCGATCCATCAGTGCCTCTTGCCTGCAATAATTATTGCTGTGATGATTACCAAATGGTGAGTTTGTATTTCTCTTTCCTTCTACATTTATCAATTGGATTTATAATGTAATGTCGAGCTGTCACTTTTTCTCCATTTATTTATTGATGTATTTGGTTATTTATTTATATCGTTATGGACTCATGGATAGTTATTTTATTCCATAGGCTTTAATCCAATATAATCATTATTTATCTGGCGCTCAAATTGTTCACCTTTTGCCCTTTGGAAGCTCCTTCCTGTGGTCTTTGACATGCCCCCATCCTTTGTGAGTAATTCCTTATTTTCTAGCACCTGGTTTATCTTGTACTTTTGCTGCCTCACTCCTGGCATAAGCCACTTTTCAGGGATCCCTGGACCATCTTGTTGGAGAGCGGTGCTTAGAAGGCAATAACTGGTGCAAGGTTTGTTCATTCTACCAGGACATCATTGCCCCTAGACCCCCTCAGCAGACAGAGCCGGGAAATACGTGTATGAGCACTGACCCATTCATGCACACATATCTATATTTAATTCTACGTTTGTCTATCTGTATATATGTCAAAAATCCCAGATTCATATGGGTACCTCTGATTCCAACCCAGCACCAGAAGTTCATTCCAGATTTCTCCTTTTCTTTATTTTTAGCTTCTTTCTCCCTCAGTAAGAATCCTGGTTCTCATGATCTGTTTACAAGACATTGACTTATTTATTCATTTGTAGTATATATATACAATAGTTGCAATGTTGCTAATCCAAACCTCTCTGAGAAACAGATTTACTCACTAAAGTATGATGGTTTTATACAGTTATTTTCATTTTTGGCTTTATGGTTAGCCACTCAAAATACTGTTTTCCAAAGTTACTTACCTGAATTCTTCTCTTCTCCATCCCATTTAATGTGATGATTTTAATAATTTTTATTACACTAGGTTCAGTTTTTAGGGTTTGTATTCCATTTTGGGTCTCCTCACATTCTGGTTGATTTAAATTATTTATGTACTGGGGGGCATGTGAAAACTGTTACTGTGTTTCCAAGAGGCAAAGATGCACAAAAAGTGGTGCTTGGAGCAAAGTCACTCTCTTTCATGCCTGCGGACCTGCTCTCAGTCCTCCCTTCTTTTCACTCCTTTCTCACCCACCACCTGTGGGTATCCAATCTCTTTAGTTTCTAATTTACTCTTTTTCATTTCTTTTGCACAAATGAGTAGACACGTGTGCATTTTCTTATACTCCCATCTTTGTGTGCGTGTGTGTGTGTGTGTGTGTGTGTGTGTAAGGAAGATTCACCCTCAGCTAAACATCTATTGCCAATCTTCCTCTTCTTTTGCTTGAGGAACGTTAACCCTGAGCTAACACCTGTGCCGATCTCCCTCCATTTTTTGTATATAAGATGCCTCCACAGTGTGGCTGACAAGTGGAGTAAGTCCATGCCCGGGACCCAAACCCATGCATCCGGGCCACTGAAGCAGAGTGCATGGAACTCTAACCACTCAGCAACAGGGCCAGCCCCGTCCCTTCTTCTGTTTAACAAGAAAGGCAGCATACCATTAGGTGGTCTTTCACACTTTGTTTTGTCACTTAGAGGATAACCTGCAGATCCCTCCAGTCAGGTCATAGAGACGTCCTCATCTCATTTACAGCTGCATAGTACTTCACTTTGTACATTTATCATAGTTTATTCAACCACTCTCCTATGCTTTGGCATTCAGTTTGTTTCCAATGTTTTGCAAATGCCAACAATGCTGCAATGAACCACAGAGGGCTGAGTAGTTTCATACTTCCGGAGACACAATGCTGGGTCAAAAGGTGAGTGCATGTGTAGTTGTGTTAGGTGTTGCCAAATTTCCCTGTAGAAGAGCTGTATCTTTTGCATTCCCACCAGCAATATCTGAGAGTGCCTTCTTCTCCATAGCCTCACCAACAGAATGCACCGTCATATTTGTAATTTTTGCCAATCTGATAAGTGATAAATGGTATCTCAGTGTTGCTCCAATTCCCATTTCTCTGTGAGTGAGGCTGAACATTTTGAATATGTTGAGAGCCCTTCTTGTATCTTTCTTGTAAATTGTCGATTTGTATCACAATATGTATCATTTGTACATCAGTCTTTAACTGTCATGCCTGCCCTTGTTTTAGTCTTGGATGTAAATTAATGTACTTTAAATGCTCATCCTCAATCCTTTTGCTTAAATTCCCCCAGTCATCACTATGTTAGATGCCTCAAGAAGTGCTAATGCATCCAGAATGTCCTAGGTTTTTGTATGTTAAAACTGCTTTTCTATGACCTTGATATTTAAAGGACAGCTTAAGCACCAGGATGCTTGGTATGGAAGAAAGGAGACACAGATGTATTGTTAAAAGGCTAAGTAAAATCCTTGTACCATTGAATTTTAATTGGCAATACCAGTATGAATTTATGACATCATATTTATGTGTGTATGTATACGTATTTAGCTCTACCTACTGAAAAATCTTAGAAGCAATGATTAACACAGTAGGAAGAAGAGTCTCTAGTGCTCAGACTATGGTCTTTAAATACCATTTCCCGTTGGAGAAATCATGGCTGATTCAGGTCTGGGGCAGGACATGTTCCAGATGACAGGGAACCATCTTGTCATAACTGATGGCTGGGAAGCTATCAAAGAACTAAGGTCACATCAGGAGGACTGAGGGATTAAATTGAAAGGGATCTTATCGTCCAGAGATGGAACAATCTGAGCTTCAATAAGGATAATGATTTCAATGGATTGCAACCTATCATGTGTTTTAATCCAAGAGTTCACAATGACATAAATGAACTAATTGCTCACTTTTAGAGGCAAATAGGGAGCCAATTCATTAACTTGAATGAAGGCAAATAGAGGGAAAGAATCAAGTACTTATCTTCCCTTTCCTTGAACTGGCTCACATGCTAATCAAATAGATGAGGGAAAACCTCTCCTTCAAAAGTAAAAACTGCTAATTAGAAATTGACTGAGACTTCTGATTTCATCCCCAACATATAAGGAACTTGGAAATCATCACTCTTATCTTTACAATAAGAAAAACACTGAAGAAACTGAAAATCAATTACTGTTCTTGGGTGCATCAGAGAACAGAGGTCACAGGGCAAATTGTCACCCTGAAATCTGGAGAGACAAGGGAATTCAGAGAGTCACAGCCAAGATCTGCCTTCCTGGAGCAGAAGTCACCAGAGCTACAAACTGCTTGGGACACTTAAGTGGTAACCTTGACAGAATGCTGGAAGCTGAGTGTGGGCTAGCTTGAGAGGGAGAAACTCCTGAGGCCGCAATTGCATGGGGCCCCTCACTTTCATGGATCTTACCTCCAGAAACCCCACCATGTTCTCATGGTGAAGATGGGAGAAAGATCCCTCCAGATGCTGGCAAGGGGAGGGGAAAAGTGATCTCCTCGCACAAGTCCAGGGTAGTCGTGAGGGAAACATCAGACCAATCCCAACCCAGGGACAGTCTACAGCATCCCTGACCAGTGCTCTCAGAACTGTCCACATCATCAAGAGCAAGGACAGTGAGAAATTGTCACAGCCAAGATGAGCCAGAGGAGACATGATGGCTCAGTGTACAGTACTCTCCTAGATAGGATCCTGGAGCAGAAAAAGGACATTAGGTATAAATTCAGGAAATGCAAATAAAGTATGGAATCTAACAATAGTGTATCAGTGTTGGTTCATTAATGATAACAAATATACCATACCTACTAATCGCAAATGTACCATTACATATGTTACATTAGTAAGATATTACTAACGTAGAAACTGTAGGAGGGGAGGGGGCAAATGAGGACCCTAATTATTAACTGTTCAATTTTTCTTTAAACCTAAAATTCTTCAAAAGAATAAAGTCTACTTAAAAATTAATTAATTAAAAACTAATAAATAAAAAGCAAATTGTGGGATTTTAAAAATCATTTTTCAACCCAAATGAATTAATTGAGCTTGGCATTTAGCATCAATAGCAGCCAATATGTCTCAAAAAAGAGAAGCAGACAATATGTGCTTCTTGATGAGAAAACACCACCTGGAGTTTTGCGAAAAGTCAGGTCACACGTCCAGATTCAGCTGCCAATTTGCAGGAAATACAGGGGACAGAGGAACGTGTTGAACGACACCCAGAGTGTGAAGTCAGCACAATCCAGACTGTAGGAACTACAGGGCAAATGGCCTGGGTTCTTCAACAAATGAGTTGTAAAGAAAAGAAAGTAATTGAAAGGAGTCTGTATGTTAAAGGACACCAAAAATCATTATTTTTTTTAAAGGCTAAACTAAAAGATTTGGATATCTTCCTTCATTTTTGATGTCCCAGCATCTATGTCCTCATGTAGTGTTTGGGGACTTGCCATCAAATGGGTTGGACATTCTGTCTACTAGCATGCTTTGTGTATAGGGCTAGACACCTGACCTGGGTGCAGCCAATCAGATGCCTCCACAAAGATGGCCTGGACTTTCCACCCCATCATCAAGGACCAAGAGAGGGCCCACACACTGCAAGTAACCACCAACTTCGCCAAGGATTTCAACTCTTCTCTTGGTTTGTTCAAGCTGCTATAAGAAAATGCCATAAACTGGGTGGCTTATGGACAACAAACATTTATTTCTTATAGTTCTAGAGGCTGACAACCCAAGATCAAGATCAAGGTACTGGCAGATTCAGTGTCTAATGAGAGTCTGTCTCCCGGTTCATAGACGGCCATCTCCTGGGCTTCTTTTAAAAGGGCACTAATCCCATTCGTGGGAGCTCCACTCCCATAACCTAATCACCGCCCAAACGCCCCACCTCCGGACACCATCACACTGGGCATTAGGATTTAACACAGGAATATCGGGGGGACGCAACTTTCAGTCTATAGCAACTCCATTAGCAGGTCTCAAAGCAGAGCCCACACACCTGGTATCAGCCTCCCTCTCCTCCAGTAAGCGCACTGGGTCTGTGACCACTTCTCCCTCCGCCTTCCTAACACCATTTTCAGGGGCCAAAAAAGACCTACAACCTGACACTAAGACCCTGCTACCCCGGATTTCCTTACTTCTATTGATAGGGAGCTGCAGCTCCCCTCCCCTCTCTATTCCCCCAATGGACGTTCTCTGCCTTGAATTCACCCAGGAAATAGTCTCATTTAGCCCTTTATTCCTGTTTGTATCGATCAGCACAGAACCCTGCGTCCCAGTTAACCCGTTATCTCCCGCTTTTATTCCCGTCAAGGCTCAACACATCCCGTATGCCGTCCGCCTCTCCCACCATCTCCAGTCCCTCAAACCATTTCACTGCACCCTCTGAAATTCCTGGTCCATGTGCCAGTTGTATTTTCCCGGTGGCCACGAGAAGACCTCCCATCCCTATGCTCCTGCAGTCTTTGCTGGAATGTCACTCCTTCCCGGATCACTCCATTTAAAACTCGCCACCTGCAAGCTCCCCCTCACGTCCACCTTCTGTATCCCCCTTGCTCTGCTCCCTTTTTCCTCGTAAAGCACTTGTTACCTGCCACCACTTTACATAATTTACTCCTTTATTATCTATTGTTTAGAGTCTGTCTCCTGGTGGCCCGCTCTCCCCCAACCCCACCAGAATATAAGTCCTAAGAGGATGAAGGATTCATTTGCTCCTTCATTGCACTATCCAGAGCACTAGAGTGGCGTCAGGCACATTTCATGTGCTCAGTATATATGAACTGAATAATGATCTTTAGACTTTGAATCAGAAGATGATGTCTCAAAGAAGTAGAGTCAAAATAATTTTTCATCCTGGCTGTTGTGCCAGTGCCCCTCTTTCCGAGGAAGGGGCACACGGGGCAGCAGGCAGCAGCAGTAAAGCCAGCATAACCAGCTCCCTGTGATCTTGTGGTTGCCAGCAGTGTCGGCACTGACCTCCAGGCCATGGCTGTGGCTGGTTTGGCTGTGGTTTTGCTCAATCTTTTCCTTAGCACCTGCTCGTTTCTTGAAAGTGATTCTGCAGCCATCTCACTGGTTTTGTAAGTGATGCAAAATCCTTTTGAGTAATCATTTTCTACTTGAATCAGCCAGTAAGGGCTTGTTTCTTTGTTAAGAACTATGAACACTTAGCATTGGTCTTTTGAAAATGGATGAGGACATATCTGAAATATCCATAGGTTCAGTATAACATTGCTAAAAGTAAAAGAGAAAATGTTACAAGAGGAGACAGTCCACTTAATTAACTATCAACATATGCAGACGAGACAATTAGTCCAGAAACTCTGAGAGACAAAGCCACAAAATGTCAAGACTGGAGTGCTCTTCGCATTTCATCCCACATCCCTTAGGCAGCTTATTTCTCTCCCTCCCTTGGTAGGGCTGGCCAGAGAGACCCAGCAGCAAGAAGACGTCTCTTTTAAAAGCCATCACTTGGCCAGTGCACTGTAAAAGGCCATCCCCGGGAGAGCACCGCGTGGATCCATATGGTTTGTGAGTCTTTTTCCCTGTGACATTTTTATGAAGGTTATGTATATGTCCCGTTCATCTTCATTCTGCTGGTGCTAATTGCTGTCTCTTGGACCTTGCTACTGTGTACGAAGACCACACATTCCCCCAACACCGCCCCGGCTGCGGTGTGCCACATGGCCCTGCTGTCCTCAGATAAGAACCTGCTGCCGTCTGACCACAGCAGCTGGAAGAGTTCTGCCTCGAAGAGCTTATCTCGTTGAGATGCAAACTGAGCTATGACACAGTCGACAAGCACACAGAGCGAGTGGATTCTCTGGGGGCAGCTGATGGCAGCCGAAAAGCATCCCCTACCCCCACCCTGGGCAGCTGGCTGTGGGCTTCGTGTTCTGAACGTGATAGGGAGCTTTAGCATGGACGCGTCCTGGACAGAAAGCACAGCTCCAGAGACAGCGAGAGGTTCAGGGAGACCCCGCCACTTCTCTAAAGACCAACTTTCTCTGGGTGGCTCAGTTATTTATTTATTTTTCCTTGATTAGGGGCAGACAGAAATGAAAGAAGATAACCCTTAGGTTCTCTCTTTCTCCTTTATCTCTCCGTGATTTATAAAGCCTCTGCAATCCAAGCATTGCGACATCACTGATGACTGGCCTCCGCTGGTGTGCTCCTTCCCAGTCATGCGCCTCTGCCTCCCCACCCGCCCCAAGTTAACCAGGAGCCAGGGTGCTATGTTTTCCATTCCCTTGCTTTTTAAAATGATGCTGTCACATCCATCTGTGTGCTTAAACAATATTGTGCTTACTTTCTGAGTTTTATAAAAATGGCATCACACTCTATGCGGTTGTCCAGGACTTGCCCTTGTTTTCACTGAACATCATGTTTCTAAGCTTTGTCCATGTTGTTTGTGGAGTAGAGATCATTGACTTTCTCTGTTGGACACCAGGCCTTTGCATGGCTAGACCAGAGTGTGTTTATGTGTATTCCTGTTGACATCGGGTTATTTCCGGCTTTTTAGAAATCTGAACAGAGCTGCTCTGAACGTTCTTGCTGTGGCTTCTGGAGCCCTCGGCCACACTTGGTCCAGCATGACCCCTTAGCATGCACTTGCTGGTTGTCTGCAAGCTTCACTTCATGAGACAGACCCAAACTGTTTGTCCAAAGCCATTGTTCTCCTTTGCCACAATATATGGTTCCCATTGGCCCACATTCCCTCAACATTTGGTGTATTTGATTTCTCAGAAGACTTATTTTGTGAGAGAAGGAATTTTCCCTAATTTGAGAGGATGAGCTAATGAATGCCATGCCGGTTGGGAAAGATGCTCCCAGCCACCAGGCCTGCACTTTTTAGTGTATCACTCCTTTGTCTTCTATTGTGCTTTGTTCACACCTGTCAGTTCAGCCATTGCTTAGGAACGGGGCCAGCAACACCCTTCAGAGAGGAAAGCACGAATGATCAGGTCAGAGAGAAAACAGATCGACTCCTCTCCTGTACGAAACCAGGCTCCCTATCTTGTGGAAGGAGCCATGAGTCTTGGGCTGCCTCACCCTTACACCGGTGATAGACAAGAAGCAAGGCAGATGATGTCTTCCTGGGCATCGCCACCACTCGGGTGTTGAGAACTCTGTGCTGGACACTCCTAAGCCTGTTCCTGACTCCTGAAGCCCTCAGCCTTGTTTTTTTTGACAAGCGGCTTGGGTGTGTGTGGAAGGGGAGATGGGAGGATACAGGCCTTGACTCTTTTCTGATGAACATTAGAGGTGTCTGTTACCCTCAGAAACAAACGATCGACTCGCTAATGTCCTGAAACGCTCTAGGGAGCTAGTGCTCCAGTCTAGGTTACAAGGGATATTTCTCCAGGAATTTCACATGCTGAGCATTGCAACCTAGGTAAGAAGGAGGACAAGGCAGAAAGAAAATTGGAAAGATGATAACACACCAGTTAGTTGAGTTAAGATTGAAGCTAAACCAAAACTCATTTTGAGACGATTTAGCCAGAAAATCAGGGTTTTTGTTCATTTATATGAATTTAATTTTCTTGCCAGCAAACCTAAAAATTCTACCTTTCACCTTCTTTGGAGATTTGGATTCTGTCTCTACAACAAACCTTGAGATTTTAAAATAAAGTCTGAAAAATTTTCTTTTACAATTTCAAACATTTCTATATTTGGGAAATCCACATTTAAGACTTCATTTTCTAGGATCAGCTGGATGTTTTGTGTTACATAAACACAAATTTGAAGTTTGGTGAGTTATCTGCCTCCAAATTTTTCTAAAGTCCTGGAAAATACATGGTATGTTCAAGGTCACAATTTGCTCTTGGCGTATCTGAAAATATCTGTGTGTGCTGATTTACGGCACGGTAGCCCTTCCCAAGCAGAGAGACTTTGTTCATTCGGTATGCACGCTTGGACAAAGAAGCGTTCTTTGTTTTTTTTTAAATGGAAATCTTCTATTGGAAGAGTGGCATAGGAAAGAATAATAGAATTTACTAGCTAAAAAAGATTCTGAATTGTAAAAATGCAATGCTTTGGCCAAAAAACACTTGCTCTCTTGTTCCTTGTCATTAGAAGTATGTATGTGTATAATAAATAAGCTATTTGCTATTGCTTTTTATTCCCTGGAAATAGACTTATTAATTCACTAGACATTTTCCAAATTAAGCAAAGGAAATTGGAATATAAATTTATGAGTAGTTTCTGGGGAATAAACATGAGGCCAGTTGGACAGAACTCTGGTGAAGCGAGGGTGGTGCAAGAGAGCAATGAAATCACAACAGACTAAGCAGCCAATAGGATGAATCATAGAGTAATATCATCTTAGGTTGGAGGGATTCTAAAGGTCATCTAGTCCAGCAACATGATTTACACCAAAGAATTTTTTGGCTCAGCAACGTAAAACCAAAGTTGTGTAGTTTGTTTCCGAGAACCAGTCCAAATTATTCTGGAGAAATCAGATTTGCCTTGCACATTTATTCTAGCCTCAAACTCCAAAATATGAGTTTTTCAATCTGCAATCTATGGAAGGACCACAAGGGGAACCCAGGGGCCCTCTAAAACAGAATGCAAAATTATGTGGGATTGTGTACATTTGTGCTTTACTCAGTAGAGTAAATATTGATCAACATAAGCCAAATAAACAAAAGCTCTTTGGGATCCTCAATTTAAAAAAAAAAAAAATGAAACTGTAAAGGAGTCCTGAGACCAAAGAGTTTGTAAACCTTTCTCTTGCACATTACTGCTATCTTTCATTTCTTCCACAAAATAAATGCCTAGCATTTCCTCCTGGGCCTCTAAAACCAGTCATTGTAATGTCTTCAAATTGGACTACCTGCTTGCGTCTCCCCCTTTCCCACTGCCATAGATTAATCATCCTGGGACTTTAGTTTTATCACAAAATCTGAAATGACACTTAAAGACAATGTATATATTTTTACAGGGATGAAATTGAGATCCAGGAAGATAAACTATTTGTCCCAAGATCACATAGGTAGTGTCAGTTACTTCTCATCTGGGCTCAAACCTCCAGACTTCCCACCGCCTATAAGAAAAACTCCAAGTCTCACAGCCCAACCACTTATCCTACTGTTCTTATCATAGTCCCCTGCTCTCGACAGCTCATTGCCTTCACAGTGGCCTGAACCCACCAGATCCACCATTGTCTCCAGATGAAGAACTTTGTTTTGGGGCCAGCCCCATGGCCAAGTGGTTAAGCTCTTGTGCTCCACTTCAGCAGGCTGGGGTTCGCAGGTTCAGCTCCTGGGCCTGGATCTATGCACCACTCATTAAGCCATGCTGTGGTGGCATCCCACATAGAAGAACCAGAATGACCTATAACTAGGATATACAGCTATGTACTGGGGCTTTGGGGAGAAAAAAAAAAGGAAGACTGGCAACAGATGTCAGCTCAGGGCCAATCTTGCTCATCAAAAAACAAAAGAAGAACTTTGTTCTTGCTCTTTCTCTAGCTCAGAATGGTTCCTAACCTTTAAAATCGCACTTAATTATATTATATATTAGAGAACAATGATATTTAACTAGGCCCTAAGTCCTACGTGTAATACATTATCGAACAACAGCTTGTATCTGTTTCCCTGCCCCAGAATCCCACTGCACAGAAATGACCACTTTCAACTCTTAACCATTTCTTCCATTGTGTAGCTCCATATTTCTGAACAGTATGTTTTAAAATGATGTTCCTTAATGTTCGATATCAGAAATTATCTATTGACCGCCTACAATAGAAGACCAGGATTTAGCTCTTACCCCACCACCTGCCACACAGACCATTCTCTTCCTCCCATTCTTCCAACGCAGAAATATCACAATATTTGGCTAAATCAATGTTTAGTACATTAGCTTGCACCATTTCATAACGTTTTGGTTTTATAATTTATTTTTAACTTACAAACAGTGAGAACATGTATGTGGGTTATTTCTGGACCCTTCACTTTGCTTCACTGAGTGATGTGTCTAGCCTTTCACAAATACCACAGCACCTTGCTTCCTGTGGCTTAACAGTAAATTCTAAAATCAGGAATTCTGAGTTTTCTCATTTTTTTCTTCCTTTTCAAAATTGTTTTGGCTAGTCTAGTTCCTTTCCCTAGTTCCTGCCACTGCCACCCTGACATCTAGTTCCACCCCTGGGTTGGCCTCGGGGTCAGGTCAGAGAGGAAAAAGAGAAGAACAGAGATTCTCCTGACACTCTCCAGCTTGCAGGGCCTTTGTTCCTTTTCCGAGGTGATTAACATTTAAATCAGTAGATTGGAGTAAAGCAGATCCCCGTGCCCAGAATGGGAGGGCCTCAGCCAATCAGCTGAAAACCTTACACAAGAGAGTGAGGTCTCCAGAAGTGGAAGGATTTCTTCCTCTAGACTCCCTCAGACTCAAGACCACATCAGATATTCCCTGGGTCTGCCCTGCAGATGTCAGACCTGCCAGCCCCCACAGTCATGTGAGCCAGTTCCTTAAAACAAATCTAGATGGATAGATTCAGATACAGATAGAGATATAGATATATAGGTATACATCCTATTGGTTCTCTTTCTCTGGAGAACCCTGACTAATACAACTATCTAGACACATAACTTTTTAAAATCAGTAATTCTCTTACTGTAATATAAAAGAAAAATAAATAAAAGCAAATCACTTTGTAATAAAATTATGTTGAATTCACTTTATAAATGTTCAAGCACCGTCTCAGTTACTATTGCTGAATAAAATATAACCCCAAATTTGTAGCATAAAATAACAACCATTGCATTACAGTCACAAATTCTAGGTTTTAAGAATTCAGAAAGAGCAAATCAGTGAAGTATATCTCAGCATCACAATGTCTGAGGCCTTAATTAGGAAGACTTGAGAGCTAAAAGTGACTCAATGGCTGGGGACTTGAATCTTGGAAAGTTCATTTATACACATCTAGTGCTTGATCTGAGCTGTAAAGTGAGACTTCAGCTGGGATTTTGGCCAGAACATATGCAAGTGGCCTCTCTATGTGGCTGCTTGGGCTTCCTCTCAGCATGGTGGCTAGATCCCAAGAGCTTTCCAGGAGAGCTACTGGATGCTGCATCGCCTTGTATGACCTAACCTTCAAAGTCACATAACATCACTTATTCTACAGTCACAAGCCCACTTAGATTCAAGGGGAGGAAGCCTAGACTCCCTTCTCGAAGGGATGAGTGTGCAGGTCACATAGTCAGAAGAGTACTTGGAATGAGGGATAGTGTTACAGCCATTTTTGGAAAATACCATCTGCCATTGCTTAGAAATAAAATTATTTCCACCCACATTTCCAAAATATCCTATAAAGGACAATTTCTGATCCTGGTGAGAATCAGTATTGTAGAGCTATGGGAAATCATGGGTAAGAAATGAACCGGGAGTATGTGTGACCATATCTTCACTTTGTAAACAGCACTTTTAGGACAGTGGTGACTTGAGTGTGAGATAACAGTAAACATAGGTAAGTCCCTCGGAAAGTTCTGGAAGTAGTCCAGATGCACAATAATGGTAGCTTTAGACTATGGTTCAAAGAGAGATGGACTTGGTAAAAATTGCAGAGTTAAATCCACAGGATTTGTTGATGGGAGATAAGGGGTGGCGGTGGTGAAGGAGAGGAACATGTCACGATGTCAACAATGATGACTAGTTTTCTTGTTTGCACAACTTGAGGAGACGGTGGTGCCATTCACTAAAGCCACAGGGAAGAGGTTTAGAGAAAGATCATAATTCAGGTTCTTAATTTGAGTTACTAGAATCTTCTTTAAAATCTCTCTGAGGGGACTGGCCCCGTGGCTGAGTGGTTAAGTTTGCGTGCTCCGCTGCAGGCGGCCCAGTGTTTTGTTAGTTCGAATCCTGGGCGCGGACATGGCGCTGCTCATCAAACCATGCTGAGGCGGCATCCCACATGCCACAACTAGAAGGACCCACAACAAAGAATATACAACTATGTACTGGGGGGCTTTGGGGAGAAAAAGGAAAAAAATAAAATCTTTAAAAAAAAAATCTCTCTGAAATTATTGTGTCTGTAGGGAGAACAAAATTAACTGAGTGGTGGAGGAAGATCCAAGATGGCGCCATGAGTAGTCCTCTTTGTCTCTCCCCCTTCGAGTCTACAATTATTTGGACACTTATCGCTTGACAAAGGATATCCAGACAGCATCTCAGGACGTCTGAGATACCCACGCGACTAAACATCAGAAGGCGGACGGACTTTCCTCAGGGAGGATGCGGAAATAGGTGAAAACTCTCTGACCCCGACTGAGCAGCCTAGTACCCGCAAGCGGCTTTCTTCCAACGGATGCCCCCAGAGGATCTACACACATCTAGGGCAGGAGTGAGCACACAACAGAGGAGCGACAGTGGAAACAGGTGACCAGAACCCTACCTAAACCCTCCGCAATTACTCCTAAACGCAGAGGGAAACTTTGGAGTTGCACACCTGAGCCCGTGGGGAGAGTCTCTCCCCGCCATTGGCGGGGAGACCCCGCCTGGTGTTCGCGGCGCCCAGAGGGTCCCAGAGAGAGTCACTGAGGGTACGGAGGTCTCCCAGCTGCCGTTGCCCTCCCTGTGGGAGTAGGGATTGCTGGAGATCTCGGAGAGGACTGGGGCTGGGGGAACTTTCAAAGGCCGGCTCTGCGACCCAGAGGGGAAGCCTTGGCGTTCCGCCCGGGCAGGAAACAAAACTCTCTGTCTGCCATTAGCAGAGGGGCTACGCCCAGCATTCATGGCTCCGGGAGAGGCCTGGAGAGAATCCCAGAGGGCGGGGCGACCCCCCGCTGCCGTTGCCCGCCCTGTGGGACTAGGGATTGCCCCCCTGACTGGGATGCCGGAGATCTCGGAGAGGACTGGGGCTGGGGTGAGTTCCAGAGTCCCAGCTTCGTAGCCTAGGGGGAAACCCTACAGGCTCACAGCAGCCTTAGGGAAAGCCTCTGCACAGCACCAGTAGAAGGCACCCAGCCACCAGCCACAAGGCTGGAAGACCCCAGGGCAAAAGCAGCATAGCTAGGTGAACTAACCACAGACTGTAGAAGATGCCAATAGCTCTCCTGTGACCCATAGAGGACAAGTGAGATTTTGTGGGTGCCGACAGCAACGGAGCGACAAATATAAGTGATCCCACCCCTGGCCGCTGGAAAAGCCCATAACATCGTTGCAGACCCTAAGGAGAGAGCACATCTAGGTGGGCTGCAACAGTAGGCACCAGCAGCCTGAAGCCCCCCTGTGACGGCCCCCACGGCAGAGGAGGGAATCCAAAGGGCCACTGTGGCTACGAGGAGGGGCCCAGGCCCAGTTAGCAACTGCGGACAGGGTTCCTGGTTGGTGCAGTATAAACAGCTGCTCCCCCACCACAGCAGCTGAAACAAGTGAAAGGAGCAACTAAACTCTATCTCCATGCGGAGGCACAAATCAACAACATCAAGCAATATGAAAAAATACATTAAATCTCCAGAACAGAAAGAAAGTAACAAATACACAGAAAACAATCCCAAAGAAAATGAGATATATAACCTAAATGATGATGACTTCAAAACAGCCATCATTAAAATTCTCAATGAGTTAAGAGAGAATTCTGACCGACAACTCAACGAGTTCAGGAGCTATGTCACAAAAGAGTTTGATACGATAAAGAAGAACCAAACAGAAATATTGGAAATGAAGAACACAATAGAGGAGATTAAGAAAAATCTAGATGCTCTGAACAGTAGGGCCGATAATATGGAGGAAAGAATTAGCAATTTGGAAGATGGCAATATAGAATTGCTGCAGGCAGAGGAGGAGAGAGAAGCAAGACTAAAAAGAAATGAAGAAACTCTCCGAGAATTATCAGACACAATTAGGAGATGCAACGTAAGGATTATAGGTATACCAGAGGGAGAAGAGAAGGAGAAAGGGGCAGAAAGCCTATTCAAAGAAATAATGGCTGAGAACTTCCCAAATCTGGTGAGAGAGATGGATCTTCAGGTGACAGAAGCCAATAGATCTCCAAACTTTATCAATGCAAGAAGACCAACTCCACGGCATATAGTAGTGAAGCTAGCAAAAGTCAATGACAAGGAGAAAATACTAAGGACAGCCAGGCAAAAGAAACTAACCTACAAAGGAACCCCCATCAGGCTATCAGCAGATTTTTCAGCAGAAACTTTACAGGCTAGAAGAGAGTGGAATGATATATTCAAAAATCTGAAGGACAAAAATCTACAGCCGAGAATTCTCTACCCAGCGAAAATATCCTTCAAATACGATGGAGAAATAAAAACTTTCCCAGATAAACAAAAATTAAGGGAGTTCATTGCCACAAAACCTCCTCTTCAGGAAATCCTCAGGAAAACCCTCACTCCTGAAAAATCCAAAAAAGGAAAGGGGCTACAAAACCAAGAGCAGAGGAGATAAGTAGAAGGACAACAACAGAGAGTAGCAGCTCTACATCAGAACAGATTAAACCATGGGACGAGAAACAAAGGAAACTGAAGAAAACCGGAAAACAAGACACAAAATGGTAGTGGTAGGCCCCCACATCTCAATAATCACTCTAAATGTAAATGGATTGAACTCCCCAATCAAAAGACACAGAGTGGCAGGATGGATCAAAGAACAAGATCCAACAATATGCTGCCTCCAGGAAACACACCTCAGCCCCAAAGACAAACACAGACTCAGAGTGAAGGGATGGAGAACAATACTCCAAGCTAATAATGAACAAAAGAAAGCAGGTGTCGCTATACTAATATCAGACAAGGTAGATTTCAAAGCAAAACAGATAAAGAAAGATAAAGAGGGACAGTATATAATGATAAAAGGGACTCTCCACCAAGAAGACATCACACTTATAAATATATACGCACCCAACACAGGAGCACCAAAATTTGTAAAGCAACTCTTAATAGAACTAAAAGAAGACATCAACAACAATACAATAATAGTAGGGGACCTCAACACACCATTAACACCAATGGACAGAACATCCAGACAGAAAATCAACAAGGAAATAATAGAATTAAATGAAAAATTAGACCAGATGGACTTAATAGATATATATAGAACACTTCATCCAAAAACAGCAGGTTACACATTCTTCTCAAGTGCACATGGAACATTCTCAAGGATTGACCATATTTTGGGAACCAAAGCAAACATCAATAAATACAAGAGAGTTGAAATAATATCAAGCATCTTTTCTGATCACAATGCTATTAAGCTAGAAATCAACTACAAGAAAAAAGAGAGAAAGGTGCAAAAATGTGGAGACTAAACAACACGCTTCTCAACAAACAATGGATCATTGAAGAAATTAAAGAAGAAATCAAATTTTATCTGGAGACTAATGAAAATGAGAACACGACATACCAAACCATTTGGGATGCAGCAAAAGCAGTCCTAAGAGGGAAATTCATCGCAATACAGGCTCACCTCACTAAACAAGAAAAAGCTCACATAAGCAACCTCAAATGACACCTAACAGAACTAGCAAAAGAAGAACAAACAAAGCCCAGAGTCAGTAGAAGGAGGGAAATAATAAAAATAAGAGCAGAAATAAACGATATTGAAACAAAAAAGACAATAGAAAGGATCAATGAAACAAAGAGTTGGTTCTTCGAAAGAATTAACAAAATTGACAAACCCCTAGCCAGACTCTCCAAGAAAAGAAGAGAAATCGCAAATTAATAAAATTAGGAATGACAGAGGAGAAATCACAACAGATACCAATGAAATACAAGAGATCATAAGAGAATACTATGAAAAACTATATGCCAACAAATTGAACAACCTGGAAGAAATGGACAAATTCCTAGACTCCTACAATCTCCCCAAACTGAATCAGGAAGAAATGGAGAATCTGAATAGGCCAATCACAAGTAAGGAAATAGAAATGGTAATCAAAAACCTCCCCAAAAATAAGAGTCCAGGACCAGACGGCTTCTCTGGAGAATTCTACCAAACATTCAAAGAAGACTTAATACCTATTCTCCTCAAACTGTTCCAGAAAATTGAGAAAGATGGAGAACTCCCTAACACATTCTATGAAGCCAACATCACTCTGATCCCCAAACCTGACAAGGACAACACAAAGAAGGAGAACTACAGGCCGATATCACTGATGAACATAGATGCAAAAATCCTCAACAAAATTTTGGCAAACCGAATACAGCAATACATCAAAAAGATTATACACCATGATCAAGTGGGATTTATACCAGGGACACAGGGATGGTTCAACATCCGCAAGTCAATCAACGTGATACACTACATCAACAAAATGAAAAACAAAAACCACATGATCATCTCAATAGATGCAGAGAAAGCATTCGACAAGATCCAACACCCATTTATGATAAAAACCCTCAGTAAAATGGGTATAGAAGGAAAGTACCTCAACATAATAAAGGCCATATATGATAGACCCACAGCCAACATCATACTCAATGGACAAAAACTGAAAGCCATCCCTCTGAGGACAGGAACAAGACAAGGGTGCCCACTTTCACCACTCCTATTCAACATAGTACTGGAGGTGCTGGCCAGAGCAATTCGGCAGGAAAAAGAAATAAAAGGAATCCAAATAGGTAACGAAGAAGTAAAACTCTTGTTGTTTGCAGATGACATGATCTTATATACAGAAAACCCCAAAGAATCCACAGAAAAACTATTAGAAATAATCAACAACTACAGCAAAGTAGCAGGGTATAAAATTAACGTGCATAAATCAGTAGCATTTCTATACACTAACAATGAACTAACAGAAAAAGAACTCAAGAACTCAATCCCATTCACAATCGCAACGAAAAGAATAAAATACCTTGGGATAAACTTAACCAAGGAAGTGAAGGATCTATACAATGAAAACTACAAGACTTCCTTGAAAGAAATTGATGATGACATAAAGAGATGGAAAGACATTCCTTGCACATGGATTGGAAGAATAAACATAGTTAAAATGTCCATACTACCTAAAGCAATATACAGATTCAATGCTATCCCAATCAGAATCCCAAGAACATTCTTCACAGAAATTGAACAAACAATCCTGAAATTCATATGGGGCAACAAAAGACCGCGAATTGCTAAAGCAATCCTGAGCAAGAAAAACAAAGCCGGCGGAATCACAATCCCCGATTTCAAAACATACTACAAAGCTACAGTGATCAAAACAGCATGGTACTGGTACAAAAACAGGTCCACAGATCAATGGAACAGAATTGAAAGCCCAGAGATAAAACCACACATCTATGGACAGCTAATCTTCGACAAAGGAGCAGAGGGCCTACAATGGAGAAAAGAAAGTCTCTTCAACAAATGGTGCTGGGAAAACTGGACAGCTACATGCAAAAGATTGAAAATTGACCATTCTTTTTCACCACACACCAAAATAAACTCAAAATGGATCAAAGACCTAAAGATTAGGCCTGAGACGATAAGTCTTTTGGAAGAGAATATAGGCAGTACACTCTTTGACATCAGTTTCAAAAGAATCTTTTCGGACACTGTAACTCCTCAGTTGAGGGAAACAATAGAAAGAATAAACAAATGGGACTTCATCAGACTAAAGAGCTTCTTCAAGGCAAGGGAAAACAGGATTGAAACAAAAAAACAGCTCACTAATTGGGAAAAAATATTTACAAGCCACTTATCCGACAAAGGGTTAATCTCCATAATATACAAAGAACTCACACTGCTTAACAACAAAAAAACAACCCGATCAAAAAATGGGCAGAGGACATGAACAGACATTTCTCAAAAGAAGATATGAATATGGCCAATAGACACATGAAAAGATGTTCATCATCGCTAATCATCAGGGAAATGCAAATCAAAACTACACTAAGATATCACCTTACACCCGTTAGATTGGCAAAAACATCCAAAACCAAGAGCGACAAATGTTGGAGAGGTTGTGGAGAAAAAGGAACCCTCATACACTGTTGGTGGGAATGCAAACTGATACAGCCACTATGGAAAACAGTATGGAGATTTCTCAAAAAGTTAAAAATAGAAATACCCTATGACCCAGCCATCCCATTACTGGGTATCTATCCTAAGAACCTGATATCAGAAATCTCAAGAGTCCGTTGCACCCCTATGTTCATCGCAGCATTATTTACAATAGCCAAGACGTGGAGCCAGCCTACATGCCCAGAAACTGATGATTGGATAAAGAAGATGTGGTATATATACACAATGGAATACTACTCAGCCATAAAAAAAGACAAAATCGGCCCATTCACAACAACGTGGATGGACCTCGAGGGTATTATGTTAAGCGAAATAAGCCAGTCAGAGAAAGACGAACTCTATATGACTCCACTCATAGGTGGAAATTAGCATATTGATAAGGAGATCTGATCGGTGGTTACCAGGGAAAAGGGGGGGTGGGGGGAGGGCACAGAGGGGGAAGTGGTGTACCCACAACATGACTAACAAAAATGTACAACTGAAATCTCACAAGGTTGTAATCTATCATAACATTAATAAAAAAAAAAATTAACTGAGTGGTTTTGTCTTCCCTGTGGAATAGTGGTTAAGTTCGGTCTGCTCTGCTTCAGTGGCCTGGTTTTGCGGGTTTGGATCCCGGGAATGGGCCTACACTACTTGTCAGCCATGCTGTAGCAGCAATCCACATATAAAGTAGAGAACAACAACAGATGGTAGCTCAAGGTTAATCTTCCTCAGGAAAAAAAAAGTTAACTGAGTGGTTGATTAGGTAAGGAGTGGCTCTGGTGAATTAGCTGTGAGGAAAGTATGTTGTCTTTCAGATCTCCAGGAAAATGATCCCTCTAGAGTTCTCAGGTTGAGTTCTTCTGTCATGATTATGTCGTCTTGGCCAAACTACTATTAGTTTTTCTAGTTCTGTACTACATTTATTTCATAATTTATAATTTAAAGTATCAAGAGTTCAGCTGCACCTGTTGAAATTTTCTCAGAATAAAGGGAAGGCCATTGATGTAATTAACCAGAGAATCTAACTGGAACGAACGTTCAGTAATCCATCTGTCTACGTGACAGTCAGCAGAAGCGACCGTCTCATAGACATCTTGCCCCATGAACCTGGCTGACTACAAAAGAACACATTTCAGGAAAGAAGAAAAACAGAAAATCAAAATGGCCAGAGAAATAACCTAAAAGAAAATGGAGATGAATCTTGGGAGGTGACTGTCTTCTGGTTGTTTCTCATTGCCACTGTTTTCTGAAACAAAGACGTGAAAGAAGACAAAGAAGATCCTTTCTGGATTTTATTGTTTTGCTGAAAAATAGCATTTTAGGGGACGTTAGTTTTTCGATTGATGTTATGGGTCTTCTTAAAATGTGAGAATTTTATTTACGTGAAATGCAATTTTATATTCTATTACATTTTCTTTTACCACTTTTGGGGAAAAGGGGACCTACTGAGCTGTGTGTTTTGAAATATTACACTCAGTTTACTATTCTTGAGATAGAATCTCTTCAAAATTTCCAAAATATACGTACATACTGGAAAGACTACTTGATATTGCACAGGGTTCTAGTGTAAGGGAAGGCATGTGCAGTCTGAAAATTAATTTTAGCAATAGTTACAATTTGAAAATTTTAGTTTTTATTTTGTACAATAAATTGTGTCGTTCTCTTTTACATACAATTTTATATGATATGTTTTTTACATTCTCAGAATGATTATTTAAATTCTCTTTTCATGAGCATATGGACAGAAAGTATAATAAATGTTTTAAAAAGGATACAATTGAAATGTTCCTAGCCTTGACTATAATTCCTGGCATACAGTTTATGTTCAGTAAGTGTTCACTGAATTATTCACCCGCTTCCATGCTGAAGCGAAACAATAATACAATATTGACCAATAGCAACACGGTCCATTAAAGTCGCTATCAAGCTAGTGATAATACTCAGTTGCATAAATAATGTAATTTGACAATATAGTTCTTTTTGTGCTTTTTTCTAACAAGAGAAAGATGAAAAAATCACAGTGTCCTATGAATTTAGTGGAAAGTTATAAAAGGTTTTCTTTAATTTGATTTCTTATCATAATAATAGGATAATCATATTAAAATAGGACTCCTGTGGATATGAGATTATTTCAAAGGCTTCTACAGGATAAAAAAGTAGTTACATTTGTTTATAGGTCTTGTGATATTGTTGAGAGAGAATTTTGGGAGCTAAAGTTGTTCTTTTACTAAATGTAAATTAGAACCAAGTCATATAAATTCAGTAATAATATTTGAAGATTAAAGTGAGCTATGATTTTCATCTTTGATCTAGCCTAATTTTCATTAAGAATTATCCTAATAGCTAGTATAGATACTAAAATGATATGACTATGTTTAAATGTATTCAAAATACTTATGCTATTACTTGACACTTTCAGAAAAGATGTTCCTGAAGATAGTTTATGTAACAACTGAACAAGGAAATCTAGTTAGAGTGCAGTTTGAAAAAGATTAATATACTGTAGTCACTTTTCCTTTTGAGGAGCCCTATGTTTTAGAATGAGTCTTCTCATGAGGAGGTCATATTACATGATATAAATGGCATGACTGGTAAAGAATTACAGTGTAACATCATAGCATTTATCAACCTATATTATCTTCATGTGTCATTGGAAGTGTGAGGACTGAGGGCATTGGCATTGACTTGGACTTAGCCATCTTTGAATTCTTCTCAGTCCACGACAGTGACAAATAGGCATAGACAGGACAATGAGCATGCTCTTCACGGGGCTGGATGTCTTTTCGTCAGAGGAGACAATGCTGCTTTTCTCATTGCCCTCTCTTTTGTGTGTTCCTGGTGCTGGAACCAAGAAGCCTGTCTTCCAGAACCCCTTGGCAGCAGGATTGTCCTTCAGACTCTGCCAACAAAAGGCACTTGCATGGAGTGTGAAAGACTGAAGGGAGGTGAAGCCGCTATTGCTCCTCTGGCGAGCGGCTTCTGCAGATGGCAAACGCGAGTTCTGTGTGGTTTTACACAGTCTTCAAACTGCTCCCTGACGTGTGGGCAGCTGAAATCTTGGCTGTGGTTTCTTGTGATTTCTGACAGCTACTATGGCACTCCCTCTCTGTGTTAGGTTGATTACTGCTGGCCGTATTTAAAGTGGTGTCTGTATTACTGATCAATCCATGACAAAATAATGACAAAATATTGAATAAAGTATTTGAATGAAATTACTCCAAAATGCTTTTTAATTAGGGATGGACCAAAAACATGAATAGTGGACTTACAGTAAGGCAACCTGGTTTATGCTCCAAACTTGCAACCATCCTGGCATAAGTCACAGGTATAAGCCTCTGCATCATTTATCCTATATATTAAACACAGATATTAGCAAAATGCTCACTTAAGAAGTCATTGTCTTAGGCTACTCGGGCTCCCATAACAAAATACCACAGACTGAGAGGTTTGAACAACAGATATTTATTTCTCATAGTTCTGGAGTCTTGAAGTCCAAGATCAAGATGCCAGCAAGGTAGGATTCATTCTGAGGTCCCTTCTTTTGCCTCATGTCTGCTGCCATCCTGCTGTGTGCTCACAGGACCTCTGTCTGTGCACGAAGGGAGAGAGAGAAAGAGAGACAGAACACTCCTTCTCTTCTTATAAGGCAATCAGTCCTACTGGGTTAGGACCCCATCCTTAAGACCAAATTTATCCTTAATTATATCCTAAAAGCCTTGTCTCCAAGTACAGTCCCATTAGGAGTTAGAGCTTCCATGTGAATTTTGGAGGTACACAATTCAGTCCAAAGGATTCATTGAGCTGATAGGAGGATGAAAACCATAAAATTAAGAAAAGCGTTGTGAAGATCAGAAGTTCAATTTGTTGTCATATTGTCCTCCCAAATTTATAAGTTTAGAATAACTATCTCTCTTGTCTTCTTTCATTTTAAATATTATAGTTATATCCTAGCCTAATTCAATCTATTCCCTTATAAAATTAATATGCACCTTTTGAAGAAATATTACTCTTAGTAATAAAACTCATTTACATTTATCATATAATCAAAATTCTATAGACAAATATACCATAAATATCTGTTTAAAACAAAAATTTACAACATCCTCAAGCTTCTACTCAAATCCTATAATGCAAATATAAAATTCTATTTGAAAATAGAATCCCTCCCCCCTCTCCCTTTTCAGCTATTCCATTTATGTCTGGGGCATATAATCCATACATTACCCATCTCTTATTTCTTTACGATTTTCTCAAATTTCTGTACTAGTTTTTTCATTGCTTCTCTATCAGATTTATAGTAACTGCTGTCATCTTTGAAGATATTTTACACATAATCAGACTCATTATCTTCAACATCATCTTACTCCCTTTAACTCACCACCACTATAGTCTGCTCACTATATTCTTTTCTAATTAATTATATGAAATGTACATATTTTAATATATTTATAATATTATTTCTGATGTAAAGGCTGGTTTCATTTTCTTCTCCAAAATGTCTCTGATAATCATCTTCCTAGAAGTGGGAGAGCACGACAGTGTAGGAAGCCCTGAATCTGAAGCTGAGACCTGGCGTCTCGTCCTGCCCGTGTCACTAACATTGGATCTTGAGAAGGTTGACTGACTGCTTTGTCATCTGTAGAAGTGAGCCCTTAGGCTATGGGACTTCCAAGCTACTTCTAACTGTGATTTTTTTTTTTACTTACATATTCATTGAGCATCTGCTATTGCAGGTTCTGTACTCAGCACGATAGTAAGATTTTTTTTAAAAAAAGATGCATAGGGCCTCTTGTGGAGCTTATCCTCTGGAAGGGGAGACACGACAATAGCAAAAATAGACGAAAGAAGGAAGAGGGCAGGAGCCTCTTGTGTCTTGTCCTTTGTGGTATCTGTGGTAGGTGACACAAAGCCTGACACACGGCAATAAGCAATAAGCATCTATTGAATGAATCCATCAGTGTAAAGTGGAAAATGAGAAGTCATACAAGAGCACTAACTTGCACATATATAGATGAAATCCTGTTTGATAATATGAAATATAATTCAAATTCTGGCTACATATTTGGCCTTTAATGTCAACTCAATCACTTTATATTATGATTCTAAATTAATTATATGTTTTCTCCATCAGCAATAGCAGCTGTGCCTAAACAATAAAAAATCTGAGAAAGAAATAGAGTCAAATGAACTATGGACCAATGGATCACTTAGTATAATACCAGTTCAGCTGGACAACTGATTTGATATCAGTTTTTTAAAAATTAGTCATAACGATAACTTTTTAAAATTTGACCAGCATAGCTAATTTAAATTACTACTCAAAAATATAAATCTTACTTAATATACTATTTGTATAATATCAACTATTATTATTCAAGAAAATATGTTATTATTTATAATAATGATAATTTATATTAAAAATACAACTGCAGGAATATTTTTTAGGGGGAAAATACCAAAGGAGTGCTACACTTGGACTTTTCCATATTTAATCCATAGCTGTTTGGTCTCACCTTAAAGGCAGCATTAAATATGCTACCTCATATAATACAAAAGTTTTTTTCAACAGGAAGCTCAGGAGGAATAGCTTAATGCATTAACTTTAATCAAGTTTTATCATTTGTCCCTCTCCCTCCAAATTTCTCTACATTAAAAACTAAATTGAATGCACCCATCTCTTCTGCTTCTAATGCATATGCTACATTTTTTCTCTGATTCTTGCTACCCTGAAGCAGCAACATCAAATTCTTTTTTTTCCCAAATTGCAGGTTTCAGCTGCCCATTTGTCAGGTGTATATTAGAGGATAGCGTGGTCTTTAGAAATTCCATTTGCGATTTGCCGTCTGTGATCTTTGCACAGAGCTTTCATTTGTCACGGGATTTAGCGCTCAGCTGTGTTTAGTTTTTAGGTCTTGAGAACAAGTCAATCCATATTCAGACACCTAGTGATGTAATTTATGCAGTGCAAAAGACTTGACTGCCCTCGATCAACCTCGCTGTGGTCAAGTCCTTTGAATGTAGTCATGGGTAACAACATAAAAAAAGTCCCTCTTGGCAAATCTCTAAGTTTCGTAAAAAAAAAATAAATGACTCTATAGCTGAGACTTAAAGACATTTGGCACAATGTCAGAATCTCCTAGAATACTCATTTACCCGACACGAGCCCCAAATACCCAATGTCCCAACGTGTCTCTTGATTTGTTTTGAAATCTGTTCAAAACTGAAAAGTTAGAGACTGGTAACTCTAAATCCCATGAAATGTGAACAATCTCACAACACCTGTAACCAAGAATCCACCCAGTGTCTTCCTCGGGAAAACTCTCCCTAGATATAGGAAAAAGTTCATAAAGTAACAAATTATCCCCTGCATCCGATTTAGGATTTTTAATGTAAAATAAATAAAAATTTATCAAGTGATCACCTAGCATTGTTTTACTGTCAAAATTGTTTATAGTTTCTTTGATTAAGTAGTGACCAGTTTTAAAATTGAGATCTGATTTTATCTCATTAAGATTTATCTTGCTGCTTTAAAAACTGAATTTCACATTTCATCAATAATTTTGTTTGTAGGAATCCTCAGAGTGCCCAATTCTTATTCAAATAGCATTCTCTCAGATATTTATTTCAATTTTAATTTTATTATATTATTTTGCCTCAACTTATGAAAAAAATCTCTTTATGGTATCATTAGTTTCTCCTTACGTGATAGAAATTAGTGTCTTAAATTTTTGACTTCACGTAACTTTCCATCTTTCCATAAAGATTTACAAAAAGATATTAGGTCCTATGAAGTTTTGCATATTTTATAAATATTTTATACTTCAAAATGCCTATTTTTGAGATTTATTCCTAATGACCTAAAAAACTTTCTACTGTTTGGATGAATTAAAAGCCTTATCAAAATTCGTGTGGTTTGGCTACTTGGATCTTTACCAACGTTTGTTATACGTATAGTTCATTATAGACATATACTCATTATTAAATCATGTCTAAAGTGTGGATGCTGATAGAAGTAGTTAATTTGGAAATTATAGTGATTACAGATGCACATGAAAAGCCTTGGGACATCATCATAGATGTACTAACGAAATTATCCGCAGTAGGTATTAAACAAATTGTTATTTATGAAGTGACTGATAGGTTATCTAAGGACATACCTCATAAACATGCAGTCTTAGTGGGTTTGCCTTATAAAAGTCAATTAATAGAGAATTAATATAAGTATTACTTTTCTTCTCGCCTGAGGTCAATCTCTGGCAGTGAAGAATGGAAGGATCTTGGGACTCCACATTACCCTGGAGTCTGACCTCCCTGGTGTACAAAGGGCATGGATAGGTAGGTGCCTTTTACATCAAGCTTCTTAAACATTTTTGATATTGACCCACAAGAAAGACATTTTGTATGGCAATCCACCATTACCACCACCACACACACAGACACGCACACACACATACGAAAAATAATTCCTACCATTACTACATGTGACATACACATATTTTCTCTATTTTTCTATCCTATTCTATTATATTTTTTAAATGCTATTTTCATACCAACAATTTGGTTTCATGAACTACAACTTGGAAAATACTGTCCAAGACTACCAAATATACATTGACGTCATCAAGAGAAGAATGGAGCATCTTAGAGGATGACAGTCCAGAGCCCCAGCAGAGATTTCTGAGATTAGCTCAGAGTCAGACATGACAATGGTCTTCACTAATGCTCATCTACCTCCTAGATCCTAAAGGTCTAAAGAGCGCTTTCGAATTTAATCCTGGCAGGAGCACATTTGCTAAGTTATCCTTGGGTCTTGCCTCTCCTTTGTCCCCTACATCCAATATTTCACCAACTTCTCTAAAATGTCTCTTGAACTTTCCTTTCCTTTCATTCCCATTGTCATCTCTGTAGTCCAGGATCTCATCAGCTCGTGTGTAGATCATTGCAGCCTCCCTGTGGCTGCTGCAAGGGTTTTTGTTTAAAGCACTGTTCAGTTACGTCATTCACCCTGATTAGAACTCCACAAAGATGCTGAACTTCTCATCACTTGAAGAGAGCAAAAGGGATTAATATTTGCAGAACATTTACTTTGTAGCAGGTATTGGGCTGGTTCTTTTCATTCATTGTTTCCCTTAAAACTATCCTGTAAGATAGATCATTATTAACCTCTCTTTGGTAATTCAAAAAGAGACAGTGAGAATTGTTGTTATCCTATCTAAGAAATTAGTGAGGGGCCGGCTCCGTGGCCGAGTGGTTAAGTTCGTGCGCTCTGCTGCGGTGGCCCAGGGTTTGGATCCTGGGTGCGGACATGGCACTGCTTGTCAGGCCACGTTGAGGCGGCGTCCCACATCCCACAACTAGAAGGATGTGCAACTAAGATATACAACTATGTACAGGCGGGGGTTTGGGGAGATGAAAAAAAAAAAACGGATTGGCAACAGTTGTTAGCCCAGGTGCCAATCTTCAAAAAAAAAAAAAAAAGAAATTAGTGAGTGAAGCCATTTGTGTCCAGGATTTTCTTTTGCCTACCTCAAGGTCACAAAGATTTTCCACTTACGTTTTCTTCTAGCATTTTTATAGTTTTGACTTTTAAATATAGGTGTATGATTCATTTTGAGTTAATTTTTGTATATAGTGTCAGGTAAGAATCTAGGTTTATTCTTTTCCTTAGGAATATCTAGTGGTTCCAACACCATTTATTGGAAAGATATTCCTTTTCACATTAAATTGTCTTATATCCTTTGTTGAAAACCATACATAAAACAATATATATATAAACCGTATGAATATTTATATATATTCATTCTACTTTGGACTCTATTCTGCTCCATTAATTTATATGTCTCTCTTTTAAACGTCCTGTTGTCACTACAAGACCCTATTGATTACTACATCTTTGTATTAAGTCTTAAAATCAGAAGGTTCCTCCAGTCCACCTCTAGATTTTGCCAATAGCTATTTCATCTGCCTCAAATGCTCTGGTGGCCACACGACTTACTTCATCACCTCTTTCAGGTCTTTGTTCAAATGTCACCTTATGAGAGATGCCGTCTATGATCATATGATTCTGTTATTTCACTCCTAAGTATTACCCAAGAGAAACGAAAATATACGTACACACAAAGACATGTAGACAAATGTTTACAGCACCTTTACTCATAAATGTCAAAAACTGGAAACAACTCAAATGTCCATCAATATGTGAATGGAAAAACAAAGCATGATACATTGTTATAATTGAAAACAATAAAAGGAAACAAAACTGCTCCTACACACATCATGGATAAATCTCAAAACACAATGCTGCGCAAAAGAAGCCAAACACAAAAGGGTACAGTATGTTATTTATTAACTTCCCTCCTCAAATCAATCTTCTCTAAGGGAACAGAAAGCTCTTTCACTTTCCTGACTTATTTTTCTCTACGAACCTTCTCTAAGACACTACACACTCTACCTACACACTTTGTGTCTGTCTTCCCCAACCAGCACACAAGACCCAGGGGTCAGGGATTCTTATTTGTGATCAATGTCTGACACATAGCAAGCATGTGACAATATTTACAGAATGTATGAATGGCTTTATCCAAACAGAGAGACATTCAAAACTGAATTTTAAAAGATCTAGAGATATGTTTTCAACAAAACATACACTGAAAACTGAAGGACACAGAATAGTGTAAAAACAAAAAAGGAACAGGAAAAGCTACATCATGAAAATATGAACCAAATGAAAATCTGGGTAAAATTTAGGATGGAAAACATCATAAAGAACTGAGAAGGATATTACTTATGAGTAAAGTAAGTAATTGATCAAAAAATTTTAATTATCCTGAATAAATATGCACCTAACAATGCAGACTCAAAATATATGAAAGAACAACTGAGTTAACTCCAGAGAGAGAGACAGAACAACAATTTAATTAGATGTATTAACACATATTTCTCTTGATGTATAAAGCAAACAAAAAATAATAAAATATATAAATGTGAACACCACATTTAGTAAACTCAAACTAATAGAAAGCATAGAGTATATATTCTTTTCTGGGATTTCCTGAAATATATATTTAAAATGCTATGTTCTGAGCCACAAAATAACCTCAATAACTTCCAAAGATTCAAGATCAAACAAAGTTCTCTAACTATAATGAAATAAAAAAGTAGAAATAGAAATCAATAATAGTAAACAACCAGAAAAATACATAGGAAAATAAAGTACTATATGAGTCGGGGTTCAATCCGGAAAGCAGAACCATAATGAGTTATGGGATAAGGATTTATTATAGGAATTAGACCTGACACCACTGGGGGAAGATATGGGGAAGCAAGGTCCCAGGGGGGGAAGGGTCTGGAAGACCAGAAGAGTCATCAACCAATTAATCTGAAAAGCCTAACATGTTCCACCATCTAAATGAGACTGTGAAGGGAAGGCCCCTAAAGTGTACGAGTAGCTTGTGTTGCTACCACTTCTGTGGATCTGCTGCCAGATATCTGGTGATGGGAATGCGTTAGTGGACAGTATTGGCAGTTGGGAAGAACTGAGCTTGAAGCCGACAAGACTGAAAATGAGCTGGAACCTAGCGACACCAGTGTTGGTCTGTCAGTGCATCTCACCACAATAACCTTCACAGAATAATGGCTGCCCCTTACTTCCACCTTCTCAATCTCACACAAACTCCTCTTGTGACCGACGCTAGCCAGCCTGGAAACATACAGGATAAGGAATTCTCAGAAACATGGTTCCAATTTGACCAAGTTGACACAGTGCAAGCTAGTACAGTCACTCTTCATTACAGTAACAAAACCAACCAAACAAAAGGGATTTAGGAAGGAATCTAAAAAGAATGCACAAGAATTTCACGGAGAATTTTTAGGTTCAATTTCAGGACATAGAAGAAGACCACGATAAATTAAGAAAAGACACTATGTTCAAGGATGGCATGACTTAAACCAGTAAAGATAATGAAGAGTTTGCAATAAATACTTCAAAGAGTCTGGCATATCTATACTAATAATTATGGAAGAATAACTATTCAAATAACTGAGTGAGGGCCAGCCCAGTGGCTCAGCAGTTAAGTTCGCACATTACTGCTTCGGTGGCCTGGGGTTTGCCAGTTCAGATCCCAGGTACAAACCTACATACTGCTTGTCAAGCCACGCTGTGGTAGGCATCCCACATATAAAGTAGAGGAACACAGGCACGGATTTTAGCTCAGGGCCAGTCTCAGCAGGGCCAGTCCTCAGCGAAAAAGAGGAGGATTGGTGGCAGATGTTAGCTAAAGGCTAATCTTCCCAAAAATAATAATTTAAAACAAGGACAAAAGGACTGAGTGAATTTGAGCAAGAACAGAAAATAAGGGAGACTCAGCCTATGAGATGTTAAGATGCACTAGAAGCCATAATAATAAAAACAATAAGATATCTGTACAGAGATTGATAAATAGATCCGTGGAACAGAACAGAATGCTCACCAACTGAACAGATTCATATATTTATGGACACTCTCCACACGTGTAAAAGACTAGACCACAAATCAGTGAGGAAAAGTGGATTGTGTAGTTGAGGGTCTGGGAAATTGGCTTGCTTTTTGGAGGAAAAGAAAAACTGGATTTCAATCTTACAGCATTTTGTAAACGAATACAAGAGAGGTTGAATACCTAAAGATAAAAGACAAAATTACAAAGCTTAAAAAATGGATAATATCTTTGTAACTTTGGTATGTAGAATAATTTCTTAAATAAGATCCCAAAAACATAGACTCTAAGTTGAAAAAAAAGATATTTATCAAATTTATTATAATTAAGTTTTTAATTCAATAAAACATAGCACACGCAAAGTTTTAATCTGTGAATGACATATTAGTAGAAAATATTTGCAAATATCTAAAACTGATAATGGGTTAGTATCCAGAATATACAAGGAACTCCTATAAAGGAAAAGAAAAAAGCAAGAAATGCAAAGAAAAATAAACAAATGATATAAATTGGCAATTCACAGAAGGGAAAATACAAGCATTCAGTATGTAGAGATTCTTAGCCTCCCTAGATATCACAGAAAAATAAATCGAAATAATAATGAGATATCACTTTATGCCAACAGATCGTAAAATTTAGAAAATTGGAAAAGGAAATTCCATGCACTGCTGGGGAAAGCCTACCTTTGTAGAGCAATTGCTGTTGATGTGATGAGCCAAGAATTCCACTACGGGGCACACACCTGAAAAACCTGAACAGGAACATTCATCATGATGCTATGCAGGGGCATCCTAAGTATTCATAACCAGGAAATCGGAAGTGAATATGGTAGATGCATACACACTGTGTGTTGTTCTGCAGCATTTAAAAATAACATCATTAGGGGCCGGCCTGGTGGCATAGTGGTTAAGTTCATGCACTCCACTTCAGTGGCCCAGGATTCACAGGTCTGGATCCCAGGCGTGGACCTAGCACCGCTCATCAAGACATGCTGCGGTGGAATCCCACATAAAATAGAGAAAAATTGGCACAAACGTTAGCTTAGTGATAATCTTCCTTACAAAAAAATGAATAAATAAATAAAAATAACATCACTAAATGAATACATGATATATGGATACATCTTTAAAAACATTGTGTTGACTGTTCTGAAAAAAACTCTCTATAGCACAACACCATTATAAAATAAAATACACATGCAAAACCAATATATATTTTATAAGAAGACACACATATACTCAAAGATATACTTCATACACAAAATGCTGGTCTGTGGAAAAAGGAAAAATAAAATTAAATAACATAGAAACGCACATGGACTGGGGATGAGAGAGTTCCATGAACTGACAAAGATGTTTAATGCAATTATCTACTCTTCGGGAACCAAAAGAAAAAAATTAATTAAGTGTTCCTAATGAATGTACTTTTGCTGTTTTCCAAGGATTCAGAGATGAATGGGTGAAGGTGGTTCTGCCAAGATGGAGTAGATTTAGGAAGATGAGGAGTCTCTCTCCTGGTAAAGGAATTCCAGGAATGCCTGAACTAATATTTCCTCCTCCTTAAAGATACACACAGTTATTTGGGAGCTGAGCTATACCATGCAGCTGTAACAAGACCCACGTAGCCATACCAGGTGTGTGACAAAGAGGACACATACAGAATAAAGACCCACAATCCATGCTTGTGGCAGCATGGGTGGCTGGGCAGTGAAAATGGCACCAGACCTTCCTCAAAGAAATGTTCGATATTGTATAATAGCAAATATAATCAGGGCAACACAGACAGCCCTAACTGGGCAGAGGAAAATAACTTGTTTGCCCTGAGAGGCCCAACAGCCTTGCCAAGGACTCAGCTATGTAACTGAGCCACTTGAGAGCCACCTAATGGCTTCCATTGCAGGTAAAGTTAAATAGCTGTTTAAGACTTCATACGTGAACAAGTTTATTTACATGAGTATGTTTCTGTAAAGTGAAGAGAAACAGATATGCCTTTGGAGCATATATGTGTGTATTTTGTACGTATAACGGGTTAATCCTGAGGGAGCTTCGACTCCTAGGAACTTGTGAGTCTTTGATGAGGAGAGGCTGAAAGGGACTAGGCTGAAGTTGGAGCAACCTTATCTTGGCTGCACGTTGATAAACCAATGCACTGTTATTCAAGCCCAAATAAACCAGACTCAGAGAGTGCTCTATTGTGAAATCATTGTGTGACTATTCCATCAGGTCGACAAATCATGCGTGTTCCAAGGGTGAGGGCTGAACTTCCCCACAAGGGAAAGGATATTTTTGTTTACATCATCCTAAGAACAGTTCAACACAAGATCACGCAATAAGACGTGGCAGGTGGATCTTAGTCTGGAGTGAGAGTAAACTAGCTCTCCTCTCTGCTTTGGGCTCAGAGTTATGGGGATACCCAGTGGCTCACACAGGTGCAAAGACAGATGGACGGAGAAGTCAGCTTGGTCAAGGACTCTAGAATAGGGGTTAGCAAATTTTTTCTGCAAAGAGCTAAATAGTAAATGTTTTAAGTTTTTCTGGCAATATGGTCTCTATTGTAACTAATCAACTCTGCCATTGTAGTGTGAGAGCAGCTATAGACAACACATAAACAAGTGGGCATGGCTATGTTACAATAAAACTTTATTCACAAAAACAAGCGGCTTGCCAGACTTGGTCCACAGGCCCTATTTAGTCTGGAACTAGAACAAGTCTGGAACTGTGAAATAGTGTAAATTATTTCCTGCTTTATTTTTCTTCCGCTATAACTAACTTTGGTAAAGTACCAATAGAGGTCACAGCATCATCTTACTTGTACTATGTAAGAACAAGTATTTCATGTGGTGCAAGTCTGCTGAGGGAAAAAAGTTAACCTTAGTTTATTTTTCCATCTAGAAACATCTTTCTTTTTCTCTCACTCATGGAGAATATTTTCACTGGATATCGCATTCTGAGGTTTTCTGTTTTTCTGTCAGCAATTTAAAGATGTTTCTCCCCTCTTCTGAATCATCCTCCACAGTTTCTGGTAAGACATGAGCAGTTATCTGAATCACTGTTCTCCTGTATTTGGCATGTCATTTTTCCCTGGATATTTCAATGTTTTCTAATTATCTTTAGTTTCCAGCAGTGTGTGATGTGCCCAGGAATGGTTAACTTCTTATTTATCACTTGTGCATCATGCTGAGTTTCTTAAATGTGTAAATTTTGGAAATTTTTCAGCCATCATAATTTTCCCCCCATTCTTGCTCTCTATTATTCTGTAAATCCAATTATACACACACTAGACATTTTGATATTGTTGCACAAGTTCCTGGGACTCCATTCATTCTATTTTTCGCTCTCTGTTCTTCACATTGAATAATTTCTATTGACCTACCTTCCGATTTACTGGGTTTCCCTCTGTCATCTCTGTTCTGCTGATAAGCTCACTTGCTGACTCTTTTTCTTTCAGATATTGCATCTGCAATTCTACAGTTTTCATGCGATTCTTTTTAATATTTTCTGATTATCCACTGAAAATTCCTATCTTTTCACTAATTGTGAACGTTTTTTTCTTTAGGCCCCTGAATATGGTTAAAATAGCTGTTTTAACATCTTTGCCAACAAATTTCAACATCTATGTCACCTCAGGGTTGATCTCTACTGATTATCTTTTCTCTTGAGATGACTCACATTTTCCTAGTGTTTTGTATGTCGAATAATTTTAGATTTTATCCTAGGCATTGTTAGTGTTATATTGTGGAGACTCTAGATTCTGTTATAATCATCTAAAGAGGATGTTTGTTTGTTTGTTTTCTTGCTCATTTGTTTGTTTTGGCAAGCAATTAACTTGGTTGAACCCAAACTGCAAATGATAGCACAAAACCCAGTTTAGTTATTTTATCCTTAGTTGAGTAGCTTTGAGTCTGTCTGATGTGTGTGTGGTTCAGGGTCTCTCACAGATCTGGGAAGAATTTATACACACAATAGACATTTTCTCTGGCTTTCTCCCTTCCAGGACTGCCTCCTCACTCATTCACTTTCCAGTAGCTGTGGTTATTCTGAACTTTGGCTTCTGATTCTTAAGGCAGAAATACTCTGGGTTTTCTACTGGAGTTTTGTTGGGAGGAGGGGTAAGAACACTTAACACGAGACCTACTTCTTGACAAATTTTTAAGTGTTCACTAGAATACTGTTATAAGCCCAACGGTGCACAGCAGATCTCTAGAACTCACTCATCTTGCATAACTGAAACTTCCTACTTACTGACGAGCACCTTGCTACTTCCCCCCTCACCACCATTCTACTCCCTGCTTCTAGAAGTCTGACTATTTTAGATATCTTGTATAAGTGGAATGGTGCAGTATTTGTCCTTTTGTTACTGACATTTCTTTTAGCATAATGTTCTCAAGGTTCTTCCATGTTGTCACATATTGCAGGATTTCCTTCTTTTTTAAGGCTGAGTAATATTCCATTGTACGTGGAAACCACATTTTCTTTATCCATTCATCTGTCAATGGATGTTAGATTGTTTCCACATTTGGCTATTGTGAATAGTTCTGCAATGAAAATGGGAGTAATAGCACCCCTTCAAGATCCTGATTTCATTTCTTTTGAATAATTACCCAGAAGTGGGATTGCTAGAGCATAAGGTAGGTCTATTTTTATTTTTTAAAAAGACTACTATCCTATTTTTCATAGCAGTTGCACTACTTTGCATTCCCACTAACAGTGTACAAGGGTTCCAATTTCTTCACATGCCCACCAACACTTCTCCTTTGTTTCTTGATAACAGCCATCCTAACAGGCATGAGGTGATATTTCATTGCAGTTTTGGTTTGCATTTCCCTAATGATTAGTGATGTTGAACATCTTTTCCTATACCTGTTGGCCATTTGTCTTTGGAGAAATGTCTATTCCAATTCTTCATCCATATTTTAATTAAGTTATTGGTTTTTTTACTGTTGAATTGTAGGAGTTCCTTGTATATTTTAGGAACTCACACCTTATCATATATATGGTTTGCAAACATTTTCTCCCCTCCATAGGTTGCCTTTTCACTCTGTTGTTTCTTCGCTATGCAGAAGCTTTTCAGTTAGACGTTTCTATCAGAGGTTTAGCCACCCAGTACAGCACTAACTTTGGTCTGCATTTAGGTTGGCGCCATAGAAAGTGGGCAACTCACCCCATGCTGTTCCCTTCTTCCTAGTGTCTAAACCCCTCTGGAATCTGCCTGCTTTGCTCACTCATCAGAGCCTTCAGGTGGCTGTTCTTGTTGTTGAATGTGGTGTGTTCAGAGTTTAAAATTGTTTTCTCACATCCCACAACTAGAAGGACATGCAACTAAGATATACAACTCTGTACAGGGGGGGTTTGGGGAGATAAAAGCAGAAAAAAAATTTTCTGTGAGAATATTGGGTCCAGTAGGAGCTCACTCGGGCATACCAAAGTGGAAATCTGAGATAACGAACTGTGGAATACTATAAGGAAAAGCTATCCTTCCCCAGCCCCCGCTCCCCCACCCCCTGCCCCGTGCTTGAGTGTTGGTAGCAGCAGTGGTCACCCGGGCAAGGCAGTTGTATATAGCACCAGGGACTGATGGCATGGCGGATGACAAGGAGGGTGGCACATAAGAACTCAAGGGTCTGGTCCTGCGAAGCTCGGAGCCAGCGCCCTGGCAAACTCTCAATATTAGCTGGTGGTTACCGTAATAGGGACTCATTTGCGAAAATAAGCCCAGGTGGGATTCGCTCCACTTTATTCTAGATTGTACACACAAACAAAGGAACCATATCCTTGTAGATGAGCTGAGATATTTTGTTCACAAAAACAAGAAATATTAACGTAATCTCTACTTAAGTTACATAAGAATGAGGTAAAGAGGAAGAAAGCCAATGCCAATGTGCAGAACTATAAATTTAAAATAAAGACGCAGTATGCAACATTGCTGTTTCTAATACAACTATAATGCTTTGAGACATTACAGACCTCTAGAAGTTAATATTTACCTGGCTTATAAACTGAATGTGACATCCCTTTATTCCTGTTGGAAAGGTTTTTATCACAAAAATATTAGAATTAGAGTCACTATTCAACCCACAGTCTCCAAATATTTACATGTTCAATTAAGGAGGATGAATTCTGATGTGCCAAAACTAATTAAATACATGACGATGTCATAAAAAGTCTACTTATCCTACATGCAAGGAAGTAAGTGCCACTTTCAGATATACAGATGTGGCATTCCTTGTCATCAAAACCTTGTAAAAATGTAAAAGTATAAAATATATAATATTATAGACATGTTTAGTATAAAGTATAAACACTGAGGCAGAGTGGTTTGAGTATAAAGACCTCAGCTAAGTTTTCCTTGAACTTATTACCTTAAAAATCTAAACATGAGTCTAGGACCCTCGCACAGGCCAAGGCAGTTTATTATTATAAAGTGGCACACAGATGTAATAGACAGGGAAAGTGGCTAAAAGCTCTACTAACCTCACAAATTAAAAAAAAAAAAAGCAAAAAGTCCCAGCCTCCTGGCTTAGTAGTCAAATAGTAATTCTGAATTATAAAATTACTCAGGTATAGTAATCAGTCACCTTTATGAAAATGCTTTGGAAAAAGGGAAGGCGAGTAAAATTATTCTGGAAACAAAGTATGAGAAGCAGAAATCCCCGCTCCATCTTCTACTCTTTCACGAATAAGTTGAAGAAAGAATAAATGAGAAGTAAAAACATGATAAAGCAGTGGAGGAAGAGATGGAGTCTTCACGAGGTCTGAGTACTCCAGCAGTACCTGAAAGTATTAAGAGAACTAGATTTCCATCTCTTAGCAAACCAAGAGAAGCTCTGCTCTGGCCTGGGATCAGTTCTGCAAATAGAAGAAGAACTGGTGGGAGATTTAGGAAAGAATTAGGCAAGAGAGTATGGGGGTGCCTGATAGCCATTGGCTTTTTGGACAGAGCGTCTTCTTTAATGTTTCTAGAACACACTGCAATGTATTCATTGGATCAATAAATTTACATTTTGTATAATATATGACATGTATATGATAGGTATATGATAGGTACTAGGGAAAAATGGTTGATAAAACAGGGTGGCTGCCCTCTGCTTGCAGCTTAGATTTCAGTGTGAGACGCAGACAAGCAAGCACAATCTCAACACACTAAGACACCAGGGAGAGGGAGCTGCTCTGTACCATGGAAGCACAAAGGAGGAGCACTCAACCTGAACTGGAGGGACGGGTATTCAAGGAACACATCACCGAAATGATGCTTAAGGAACTGCATTTTACAAATACAGGGGTGAGTGTAGAAGTCTGGAGCATAAAGAGCAGATGTGAGGATAACAGGGTGAGAAACAAGGGCGGAGAGGTGAGCAGGGTTCCGTTAGTGAAGGGTCTTGTGCACCATGTTATGGAGCCTAGTTTTTGTCTTGAGAACAGTGGGGAGCAGAAGAGGCAGAATCAGAATTGCATTTTAGAACGATCACAGTGTGGAGGATAGATGGAAGGGGGTGGGGGCAAGGCTTGAGGCCAGGGGCTCAGAAGGCTCTTGGAATAAGCCATGGGAGAGAGGCTGGTGGCTTTTTCTGGAGTAGAAGCAGTGGGGATGCAGGGAGGCGGGCAGGTTTGAGAGGTACCAACGACATAGAGGCACCAGGATTTGATGTGGATCAAGTGTTGGGAGTTTGGAAGAGGGGTGTGTGAAGAATACTACTGAGAATGCTTTGGATTGACGAACAATGTATCGTTTATTGAATGAGGAAACAAAAGAGGCGGACTTCGAAGAGGGAAGTAGAGATAACGAGATCACTTTTAGGCATTTTCAGTTGAGGCATCTGTGAACATCCAAGTGAAGATGTCAAATACGTAGTTCAGTATGTGGATTAGAGACTGGATAGATGGGTGGATGAATAGATGGGTGGGTGGATGGATGGATGGATGGATGGATGGATGGATTAGAGACAGAGAAAGAAAGAGAGAGTTGAAGCTATGGAAATAGATGAGACCTACCAGGGAGAATACATGGCATGAAAAAAAAAAAAGAGCTAACACTAGATACCTAATACGAAGCAACATTTCAGACATGGCAAGAGGGAGATGAGCTGGCAAAGGAGACTGAGAAGAAACGTCCAGAGAGAGTGTGTCATCGTGGAAGCTAAAGGAAGAGAGTTTGTGAGAATGAGAAAGTGTTCAACTGCATTGCATATTACTGAGAGGACAAATAAAATGGAGAGTATAAAATTCCTTTCAATTTAGTAACAGTCACACAAATAATAGCTGCCCTGGGTTGCAGTGTAGCACATTCCTTCTTTCTAGAAAGGAAATTAACTGTTTTTACCGCTTCTCTGTGAATCATCCATTCTGGTCAGAGACTGCAGCTCTATCTGTGCTGCCTGGCAATCACATGCACAAAACTAGAGCAAACTAGAGCGTGTGCACCCTCTCAGGTCCAGCATTTACAATGATCCCACCTATGGCTGCAATTAGCAAATAAATAAATCCCTCCTTTTGTCGATTGTTTTCCCGCGTTCTTTTCCTCCTCCTCCTCCCCTGATTCTCTGCTCTTCAATGAGGATTCAGTATTAACGTGTCTTAAATGTTCAGCTTTGAAAAAGAAAGGCCTTTCAAGTAGGAGAATTCAGCAGCATCAAGCCAAGAGTCCTAGTGCTGGGCACTGCACTTGGCTGCTACTGCAACTCTTCTTCTGTACGATTCCAAGATCATGTCCTGTGGGCCTTACTTTTGTAACCAGGCAGCAGGGTTGCTACCAATAAGAACGAATAAGAAAGAATCAAACATTTTTAACAGTCCGTCAGTTAGAGTGCCCTTAAGAGAGATATTATGGGGAGATTAATCTTCACCACCTTGCACTGACACACACACACACTTGCACACACTCACATGGTCAGTAGTCCTATCCCACATCACTGCCCACACTTTCTTCTCTAGTGAATATTCTCTCTTACACTATAGTTGACTGTCTACGTGCTTGTCTCCCACTCTCCATTTAAGCTTCTTAAAATAAGGACAGTCTCTTGCACTTGGATCCTGCCAACACCTAACATTATGCTTCAGACGTAATAAATACTTGACAAATGATTGTCAAATTTAAATTTATTTAATTGAATTAAGACCCTATCAGTATTCTTTCAGTTCTCAGTTCTTTACAAAAGTTGGAAAGTATTATAATTTTGTTTGCAATTTCTAAGGTAAATTCTCTATATCATGGGCCTAAATTCAAGGCTTTATTCTGTGGTTTCCATCATTAGGTTATGTTTATTCTGCTTATTGACTCTTAGTGAGTTCTATGTAATAAGACATTCTTAATATAGAGAAGAGGTTTCAAAAATACCATAGTGAATTGTTAGAACATTAGCGTCAGGAAATTCATTGAACTTTGGGTACGTTCTATTGCATGTAAATTATATCTCCTAAAGATCATTTAACAGAACTTTAACAGACCAATACCTAGTAAGGAGACTGAATCAATAATCCCAAATTTCCCAAGAAAAAAGCCTGGAACTATATGGCTCCACTGGAGAATTCTACTGAACAGTTAAAAAAGAATTAACACCTATCCTCCCCAAACTCTTCCAAAAAAATTGATAGGAGGGAACACTTCCAAACTCATTCTGTGAGAATAGCATTACCCTGATACCAAAGCCAGACAAAGATACTACAAGAAAAGAAAACTATAGGCCAATATCTCCAATGAATATTGGTGCAAAACTCCTCAGCAAATACCAGCAAACAGATTTCAATAGTACAGTTAAAGGATTACATACACCTTGACAAGTGGGATTTATTTCTGTAGTGAAAGAATGCTTCAATATGTGAAAATCACCTGAGTTAATACTCCACATTAACAGAATGAAGGACAAAAACCACATAATTATCTCAATTGGTACAGACAAGACATTTTATAATATTCAACACCCTTTCATGAAAAAAAAAAAAAAGACACACACACACACACACACAACACACTAGGAATAGAAAAAATGTACCTCATCATAATAAAGGCCATGTATTAAAAGCCCACAGCTAACATCATACTCAATGGTGAAAGACTGAAAGCATTTCTTCTAAGATCAGGAACAAAACAGGAATGCCTACTCTCACCTCTTCTATTCAATGTAGGATTGGAAGTCCTGGCCAGAACAATTAAGCAAAAAGAGAAATAAGCATCATCTAAATTAGAAAGGAAGAAGTAAAATTACCTGTTTGCAGAGGACATGATCTTATTTGTATAAAATCATGAAGATTCCATAAAATACTTTTAGAAGTAATAAATAAATTCAGCAAAGTTGCAGGATACAAAATCAAGACACAAAAATCAGTTATGTTTCTATACACTAACAATGAACGATTCAAAAAAGAAGTTAAGAAAACAATTACATTTGCAATAGCTTCAAAAGGGATAAAATACCTAGGAATAAATTTAACCAATGAGGTGGAAGAGTTGTACACAGAACTACAAGAGATTGGTGAAAGAAATTTTAAAAGACAAGTAAATGGAAAGACATCCTATGTTCATGGGTTGGGAGACTTAAGACTGTTAAGATGCCAATACTACTCAAAGTTATCTACAGAGCCAATGCAATGCCAACGAAAAACCCAATGGCTTTTTTTGCAGAAATAGAAACATCCATCCTAAAATCGGTATGGAATCTCAAGAGATACCAAATAGCCAAAACAATTTTGAAAAATAAGAACAAAATTTGAACTTCCTGAGTTCCAAACATATTGCAAAGCTACAGTGACCAGAAGTGTGGTACTGGCATAAATACAGACATATAGACTAATGGGACAGAATAGAGTCCAAAAATAACTCTCACGTACATGGTCAAATGACCTTCGATAAGGGTGCCAAGCATCCACAATGGGGAAAGGACAGTCTCTTAAAGAAATAGTGCTGGGAAAACTGGATATCTACATGCAAAAGAATGAAGTTGAATTCTTATCTTACATCTTACACAATAATTAACTCAAAATGAGTTAAAGACCCAGACATAGGATTCAAAGCTATAAAATTCCCAGAAGAAAACATAGGGGATAAGCTTCATGAAATTGGATTTGGGAGTGATTTCTTGGATATGAGACCAAAAGCACAGCCAACAAAAGCAAAAATAGACAAATGGACATCGAATTTATAAGCTTTGGTGCATCGAAGGACAACAATTAACACAGTAAAAAGGCAACTTATGAAATAGGAGAAAATATTTGCAAATCGTATATCTGATAAGAGATTAATATCCAAAATATATAAAGAACTCCTACAACTCAACAACAAAAAAATCAGATAACCTGATTAGAAAATGAGCAAAAGACTGGAATAGACATTTCTCCAAAGATAATATACAAATGGTCAACAAGCTTATGAAAAAATGCTCATCATCACTAATCGTTAGAGGAAATGCAAATCAAAACCACAGTGAGATGTCACCTCGCACCCATTAGGATAGCTACTATTAAAAATAATAACAACAAAAGTATTGGCAAGGATTTGGAGAAATTGGAACCCTTGTGCAACATGGTGGGAATGTAAAATGATGAAGCCTTTATGGAAAACAGTATGGAAGTTCTTCAAAAAGTTAAAGATAGAATCATCATATGATACAGAAACCTTACCTCTGGGTATATATCCAAAAGAATTCAAAGCAGTATCTCAAAGAGAGATTTGCACACCTATGTTTATTGCAGCATTGTCCATGATAGCCAAGATGTGGAAGCAACCCGAATGTCAATCAACAGATGAGTGGATAAAGAAAATGTGGTGTATACATACAACGGAATGCTATGCAGCCTTAAAAAAGAAATTCTGTCACATGCTACAAGATGAATGAGTCTCAAGGACATTATACTAAGTGAAATAAGCTAGTCACAGAAGGACAAATAGTGTATGATTCTACCCATATGAAGTATTTAAAGTAGTTAAAATCAGAAACAGACAGTACTAAGGTGGTTGCCAAGGGCTAGAGGGATGGGGAAGGGGGAACTAGTGTTTAATGGATACAGAGTTTCAGTTTTGGAAAATGAAAAAGTTCTGGAGATCTGTTGCACAAGAATGTGAATGTACTTACTACTGAAATGCACATTTAAAAATGGTTAAGATGGTAAATTGTATGTTAGGTATTTTTTACCACAATTTTTAAAAATTCCTCTTGCTGGGGCTAAGAATATCAATCACATTATAGGTATCTCTCATATCTTTAATCTGATACTCAAATATTACTGAATCATAGGGTCTTATACTTGCAAGATAACCCAAATGTTGGTATAACAATGTACATTCTAATAGAGTTTGTCCCTTGTTAAATATCTCCTCAATTTTCACTCAGAGAGATCTTCTCCGGCCGTGCTCTCTAAAATAATCGCTCATCAGTCACCATCCTCCTTTCTCCATGGTCTTCAGAGCACTTTACCTCACATCAAATATTGTATTTCTCTATTCACTTTTCATTGTTTGCCTTCCCATAGAGTGTAAGTTCCATTAGGACAAGGACTTTGGACTGTGTGATCTCCGCAGCGCTAGAACGGTGCCCCGTGCATGCAGGCTCTCACTCATGACTTGAATGAATAAATTGACATGATGGGCAGAAATAACTTCTACATGAGAGGGGAAATTTATCATCTAATCCATCTATTCCAATTACTTCTTATGTCACAAATGCTTTGTTTCTCATCTGTTTAAATTAATGACATCTGTGGATTTCAGCATGGCAAATCCATTCATTTGGACAGCCATTATAACTTACCACTGACACTGAGCCAATAAGCATCACATATGCAGCTAAAGTAATTGAATTAGTCATAGGCCAAACGTCATGATGAAATATGTGTTTTAATTAAAAGATTCTTTTCTTTAGGTGAATAACCACCAAAATTATAGTGCTTATGTTTTAAGCTTTTTTCAACCTGGGCACATCCTTTATATTAGGGTATTAGTTAACGTCTTGTCTCGCTCATTATTACATAAGCCAGTTAATTTTTGTCTTAATTGATTTCAAATCTTCTCTAAATTTTGGAGCTTCCAAAGAATATGCATTAAATAGAGAATAGCAGGTGTACTCCCTTATAAGAAATATCATTGACTCTCTGGTGAACCTATCCATTGTAGTAGTAGACAATAGATTCTAGTCTAATGAAGATAGTCGAATAGAGCCAGCAAGACTCGTGTTTGAATCACAACTCCGCCGCTTACTAGCTTTGGTGGACTTAGGTTGAGATAGTTCAGCTCACTGACTTGCGATTTCTCATCTGTAAAATGTGTCAATAATACATAGGCTACAGATCTTGTAAGAGGATTAAATAAAATAACATATGTGTTAGTCTCTGACTACTCAGTGCTTAGCAAATGATCGATTTCCTTAGTGTTTGACTTCAACCTTTTTTTTCTTAATTTTAGCTATATTTTAATAATTATTTACTAATTAATACTTAGTATGCAAATTTTTTAAAATTAAATGCTGCCTTAGATACTCTAGAAGAAATCTGGCTGTTTTAAGAAGTGCTATGATGAAATTTTTCACTTTTTGTAAAGCAATTATTCACCTCTAATTTTCATATTTTGAAGTTTTGCTTAAATTGAGATATATTTTTATTAAATTAAATGCTTTCAGTTGGTGCTATTTGTTTCTTCACTTCATAATTCAATGAAATATTGTCATTTTCTCTCCAAACATGTAATAAGATCAATAATACAGTAATCTCTTTATCTCTATAACTTTCTTTCTCTTTGTTATACGCTCTCCTAAACTACTTATTTCAGTAGCTTCTCATCTGTTTTGACTCTTGCTAATTATTGATTAATTTTTGTCAGTCTATATTAATGTTTGCTGGTCATATGGGCCTGAGAAGCTTTGAAATAAACTGAACATCTCTCCATACTAAACACATGCATTTGGTTCACAGAATCTTTGAATTATTTTTATTATAGGAGCCTATATTCTTTCTACAGTTAATTTAACCTGTGGGTGTTTCTCTTACAGTTTTTTGCTTGCTACTATTTTATCTCTCTCAAGTAATCAGTAAACTTATTGTGCTTATCTAATTGACTCTGTTAGGCATCCGTAGGCTCTGGTAACAATACCTCTCCTATACGTTAGGCTGGACACACGTAGTAAGACCATGAATAATTTGAATTTTATTAATGCTTGTTAATCAAGATCTTTAATATATTAGATTATTTTCTTAAATTTTAAAGATCTCAACTCTAACAAGGATAGAATTTCTTTTTGGTTAATAAATAGTACATACTTTTTTCATTTTACTAATTTTTACATTTCTAGTTTTTGTAATCCTTATCCCTAAGCAAGCAAAACAATGGGAACAAACACATCAGTGTTGTCTTTTTACGTAATACTTTAGGCTCCATGTCAACTAGCTATCTGCTGTCCTGCTCCTCAGTTGCTTGAATTATTTTTCACTCGCTTACAGTTGACTTTAGCTTTTAAACCATTTTGCAAACATCACTAATTTGATTGAAGAGTGTTTTTAGTGGATATACATCTCTGCAGCCTCCTTTTTCCTCCTTTCTTGCACTTCACTTCCCCTGCTTAAATCCTTCCCAACCGTCCTTCACGAATCTTAGGATGGGAAGGCGTCCTGCACCCGGCCCTCCTCTAGTTGCGCTCTATTCCTTCTCAGCCCCCTCCCTGCTCCTCCTTTCCCAGAACACTTGTGATCCTGTGCTTCCTGAAGATGTCAGGTAATTATTAACGTTTGCATTCTTCCCTGCCAAGGGAATTGACATTCTTGTGCTCTACTGTAACTGAACTAAAAATAGTCTACAAGTTTTCTGATATTGTAACCATGTGTTGATATTTATGCCTCTGCCTCAGTGTCACTGAAGTTAAATTCTGCTTCATCCCCATAAAACACTGCTGCAGGTATTTCTACCTTTAATAAAAATGACTTCACATGAAGATTAAGAATTATTCCATTTTTAGTGAAAGTATTCATCAATTCAAAGTTAAAAATAACTCATTTACTTATGGGACTATTTATTCTCAAGGAAAAAATATTTTCTGACTGCGAAAACCGATTGTGCTGCAAACCAAGTTTTAGCCCCAAAATTCAATCGATAGCACTTTTTTTGTGTTTTTTTTCGTTTGTTTGGTTTTTTTTTTTAAGATTGGCACCTGAGCTAATAACTGTTGCCAATCTTTTTTTTCTGCTTTTTCTCCCCAAATCCCCCCAGTACATAGTTGTATATTTTAGTTGTGGGTCCTGCTAGTTGTGGCATGTGGGACGCTGCCTCAGCATGGCCTGACGAGCGGTGCCATATCCGCACCCAGGATCTGAACCAGTGAAACCCTGGGCCACTGATGCAGAGCCTGTGAAGTTAACTACTCAGACACAGGGCCAGCACCCTCTATAGCACTTTTATTGGACTATTTTGTTTAATTTGTCTGAATATGTATGTTATGTCTTAATCAAAACACATTAAAATATAAGTATCAGATATTATGAAATATCCAAGTGATAGATCAGAGAAGAAAAACGGCGAGAAATAAGACAGGGACCCCTGATCGTTTCTCACTGGCGTTTGCAAGAATGCTGGGGTTTCTCTGTTCTAATCAATAGGTCTAATTAACTTACATCCTTGTTCTGCAAGAAAATAAAGTATTGACTTTTGTCTAAAGGAAGCTAGTTCTCCCTTGTGAAACCATTGGAAATGCAATTTAAGGGCATCTGTAAAACTTTTTAAAACAAATTTCTAAAAATCCAATGTTTTGTACTTTCAGGTTGAGACTCCCTGACTCCCTTCCTTGAAGGTCACTGTTCAGGTTTTTCCTGAAATCTTTCTCGACAGATGCTTCTTGAAGCTGTTGAAGATACGTGAGTGTGAGCAGGCATGCAAGTGGGTGTACACACCAGCTTCGTGTCGACAACAGCACTCGGTGCCGTGCATGTGGGATCCGAGCCCCGTGCTCAGCTGGACTGAGAGCACGCGAGCTCAGTCAAATGTGCCTCCCACCATCAGAACATCAACAACAACAAAGTGAGCTCTACCATGTGTCAAAACTCAATGAGAATTTTGTGCTACGATTATGGAGAAAAATGCCCATCTCTTGTTTCTATACCCAAAGCAGGCCCCACATGTGGGCAGCAATCTGCACAGTCAGATTTGGGGCACTGAGAAAGCCTTGGGCCCTCATGTGTCTCACACTGAGTTCCCCCTAATCTCTGAACATCAACGTTCGTCAGTCAATCATTCCCCTGGGCTAGAAATATCTTCTTTGTCATTTTTTTCATTCTTTTCTTTTATGATAAGAAGAAGCCAAGGGTTCCTATAAAACTCCTGGAGGTGAGAGCAGGTGAAGAAATATGAATCTAATCTTGATGTTGTAAGAACTGAATTATGTGCTACGTGACTATTTGGACTGACTCCTGCCACCAAACTCCGGGGTAACTCCGAAAAATCTTTGCCAAGTCCACGATGGTACTTCGGGCCAGACACAGCTATTCACAATTTATAAAAAATAAACCCACAAAAGAATTTTTTGCATAATTTTCCAATCTACTTTTAAATGTATTATTTAAAAAATTCTACTCATATTTTTTTCCCAAACCAATAGAGTAGAGGCAAAACACTTAGGGGAATTTAATCACCTAGCAAGTCTACTGGAACACATTCATTAGGAAGTTATTTGGCCAGTAACGCAAAGAAATCAGATCCTGTCCCCTTCCGGATCATCTGAGGCTGAGAGAGGCTGAGTGTGGAAAGACTGAGACGTGGCACAGGTCAATGAATTTAGGGTGGAGGAATGGCCTCAGCAAAAGAGTTCCATTCTCTTTCTGAAAAAGGCCTAGCCCAGTTAGCTGTGGCTTTGGATGGAGAGGTCATCTAAGAGTCATTTTTGGAGGACAGAATCAAAACCACTCCTCAAGCTGTAGTAGTGGTAGGAAAAAGATCTCTTCCCAAGAGAGTTTATTACTTGTCCATTAGAAGGCTTAGCATCAAATCCCACACTGGGGAGATCTAAACAAGGGTTATGTGATAGCTGGGTCGCCCTGCAGTGGCAGAGACAGCCTAATTACCACCCAGGCTGCTCCTTCACTGACTGCGAAGTAACATGGAAAGAGCGAAAGAACGGGAGGGGGAAACCAGTAATATGATCTATTATTCTGCAATTAACTTGAGACTAGCCCCCGTCCACTGTCAGCACTCACACTACACTCACATCACACCCACAGTCACACACTCATACCATGCACACACACTCATACCACACACACACACACACACGAGGCTGGATCTCCAGAAACCCTAAATCAGTTTCCTTCTGTCTCTCACCCTCAGGGCGGCTAAGCCAGCCTCACCTTCTTCTGCATCAAATCTCAGGGACCAGGACCCCAGGCTCCCCACTCACCTGGGAGAAACTCGGCTAGGGATCTCATTTACGCACATGTCGCCTCTACTGCTCTTCCGTGATGCCTGTTTCATGACACGGATTGCATCATGTAGTTTAAATGCAAATTATTAGAAAAATCAAAATATTACCTAACTAATTATATTTGGCTTTAATTACAAGTACTAATTGGTGTGGCCTCCTAGAAAAATACTGGTTGATATCAATTATATAACTTTACTGGAAAGCAGGTCCAATGCTTACTGGCTTATCCATACTAGCTAATTAAGTAAAAATTCATTGCTAAAAACTCAAGCAGATTAGCATCATTTGTGTATTTTAAATTATCACAAAAGTATGGAAAATGAAAACCTTTGCAAATATTGTAAAATAAAATGCAAGGTATTATTTGTACATCTTTATCAGAAAACTCCAAAGAATTGTTTTAAAAACTATTAAAACTAATAGATTTCTGAAAAGTAGCTGATTGTGAGATAAATATACCAAAACAAGGAATACTAGTTCTCTTACGTATCTATGTACCTATGGAAGTGAGAGAGAGAGAGAGAGATCTCTCTAGACAGTAACAACAAAAATATAGATTACTTATATTAGTATTTTTTTAAATATGAAGGAGCTATATTAAGAAAACAATAATGTGTCCAAGAAGACTTAATAAATGAAATGAAATCCCATGTTACAGATTACAAACATTATTTTAAAGATGTTTATCTCCTGTAATTACTTTTCGAGTTGAACCCAACCGCAGGTCTCCAAATCCAATGGCGCAGGTATCGTGCAGGAGAAGCTGGGGCTCTTCCTGATGGATCTAAACGTGCACCTGGCCCAGGAGTTGGAGAAGATGAAGGCGGATCAGGAGGCATCGGCCAGGTGAGCTAGCAGATATGCGACAACACGTGTGAGCTGCCGCAGTGCCCTGGTGACCCTGCACCAACCTTCTGAGCACGAAAGGCTTATGTCCTCGCTTCGCTTCCACCTTCCAAATCTCATGCAAAGGTCTCTTCTGGCCCAAACAAATGGAATGACGCGGGGAACAGAATTCTGTGAGAAACACTTGCAAGTTAGCCGAGTTGACACGACACAAATTCACCACAATCATACAGACACAAATTTTTCAAAAGCTGCGATTTATAGATCTTTGAGGGTACAAAAAATTTTTCTAAGCATGATACCAAAGGCAAAAGACATCAAGGAAAGACTGAGAGATTTGACTTCATAAAAGTTATTTTAATTCTGCTTAAACAACAACAACAAAACCAAATGTAAGTAAATAAAAAGACAAAGAAAAAAAGGGAAACACTTGCAATATAGTGAGAGACAAATAGTTAATCTGTTTAATATATAAAGAAGCTTTCCAAATCAATAAAAAAGAGATGAACAACTAATATTTAAAATGTACAATGGATAATAACTTTTAATTCACAAAAGAAGGAAGAAAAAGAAACAAAATGGCCAAAATACATTTTTAAATGTAAAGACCCATTGGAAATCAAATAAATGCAATATGGTGTTCCCCAATCTGTTGGCAAAGGTGTAAAAATAAGTATATATCCTAATTTGAAGAAGATATTGGGAGATCAAAACTTTAATGTATTCATATACTTTGACACTGATTTTTAAATTTTTTTTTTTTTATCCAGAGGAAAATAACACATCACAGAAGGATTATCACAGTATGCCAAGGCAAAAAACTAATAAATATTTTTGAACAGATGTGAAAAAATTCTTCTGCTATAAGAATGTTTATAAAAGCAAAAAATAGAAGAAAACTGAAATGTCCCAAAATAAGGCATTAGTTAAATAAACTTAGCCATCTCCATTCACTAAAATACAGTCCAGTTATTGAAATTTTTTTGTTACAAATGTAGAACTATACTATATATCAATAAATGAAAAATAAACAATTTAAACAGTTTTGTCTTGTGGTCTCATTTTTTGTAAAAAATGTTGTATGTCTACCCAGACACACTCACCCACAAACATAGATAAAAGTAATGGAAGGATATACACTAAATTATTAATAGAATCACTGTATTTATTTTCAATGAATGTGTGTTATTAATGTAGTACAAGAAGCAATAAAAGTTACTTTTAAGTACTGTTAAAAATCTTGAACACATGATAAAACTATTTATTTTCCCTTTCTTCCTCCCCTGAAATGTCTGTACGCTTACTGAGTGTATGAAGCATGAAAATAATGAAGAGAATAAGATGGATTTAGCTGGAAGGATGTGGGAACTCTTCCTGAAAGAGGCGACATTTGAGATACGTCTTAAAGGATGGGCAGAATCTTAAGTGGAAGAGTTGGGGCTGGCAGGAAACGCCAGTGGATGTGGGAGAAGAGACGAGCTCAGCTGGAGGAGGGGCAGGTGTAGAATTGCATGTTAGACATGCAGCTGAAAGGCTGGGTTAAAAAACGATAGGTGGGCTTCTCCATCCTAACGAGGAGCAGAATTTATCAATAAGGACACATTGCATATTGATGTGTAACCTGGAGCAAGGCCTGGAAAGTGTGTCTTGACCTTCACTCGTGGGTCATGTGCCTGGAGCCCTGTAAAGGGCCCAGAGCCTAGGATTCTTGGTACAGTTCCATGCAGTAAATGGTCACAGAGATTGATCCAGGTGATTTGTTTATGAACACAAAGGTATTACCACTAAACATTCCCGATGCATTTACCGCCCACAGAAATCATTTTTGAAGATGGATATTGATAATCTAGGTCAAATGAGTATGAAGCACCATATTCCTTTGCTCTGGTTAACATTATTAATGGTAAATAAGTGAGAATGGATCCTTTTTTTTCTTTTTCATCCCACAATATTCTTGTAAGATCCTTTTCTCTGGAATGTGCACATGTCACTCTGAAGGTAAGCCCAGGCCTATGGGTCTGATTGCCACAAGGCAGATCACAGAGCTCCAGATCCACGGGACTCCACCTCCACTGATCTCAGAACCCACCCTCCTAGTTCTATGAGTCTTTGTCTAAAAATGCATAGAGTTTGCCCATCTTGACTAAAATGACTAGTTATTTCAGGTCAAACAAACAATTCATGTTGATTTTTTTTAAATTACACATAGTGTCTGCCCATTTTCATGGAACCGACTGATTCGATCAAAATCATCCAACAAGTCTGCACCTACCTTCGGAAAGGATTCTCAACCATTCATCAAGGGGAACCACTGCATGCTCTCTCCATGTCATGGACAAGACTGTCGTTGTGGTCTGTTATCACTGCACAGAACCGCCGTTGAATGTTAATTGTGTATCCCTCCAGCTGACTGACTCTTATGACTGGAAGTGAGCCTCACAGAATAATTACTGTGTGTTCATTGATAAAATGGGAAACAACACCATCACCAATCATGTTTAACCTTCAGCTTCTAACTAGGAATAGCACAAAACCATACATTTTTATTATTTCCATAGATCATCCTCCACACTCCTGGAATGATGTCTCTTCTTCCCACCCTCTCCAGTCTGAGCCTATCCATCCTCTATCACTTTCTCTAGTGTTTTAGATGATTGGTCACTTAATGTAAAACTCTCACTAAAGCTTATGTAATAGCCACAAATAAAAATTTAAAATATAGAAGACTCTAAATTAAAAGTATCTCTTCCAAGTGGAATTTGCTATTTAACCAAACCACGCAAAGCAGTGAATAATGAAAGCGTTCTGCTCACTGGGCCAGTCCAGAGAGGGCCACTTCTCCCAGGTCAGTTATTGCCCATACTGCTGACGTATAGACAAACTCTGCTCTCATTTCTGTACAGTGAGGAAAATCCTAGGAAGAGCAAGAAAATTGTTCACAAATTAAACTATTTCGAAATTTGATATCATGAACCATGAATCACAAACCCAAGAAGCCAGAAATACGATGAAAAGTGTCTTTAACAATTAAGGAAGCACTGACTTTAGATCGCTTCTGTCCAGATGTACAGCTAATCCTCAAAATTCTTACCAATCTTACTTGAAAGTGTACATAAATACACTTCAGAAAGTGTAAGTCTGTCAAGGTGTTAGGGCAAGAGATGTTATGAAAATTATGTGCGAGTGCTTTGTTGGGGTTAGGAATCAATTTTCCCAGTGTTTTTGCTTTGCTCTCCTACTGCTTTCCAAAGTTTGATGTTTCTCATTTACAAAAAAATTGGAATATATTTCATTTAACAGAAAAGTTGGATTTAACTCTATAATTTGTAAATATTTATGCATATTTTCAAAGAATACATGGGCTTAACTACATTTTTCCCTGATTACTTATATGCCTAATACATCATGTTAGATCTCACATCTCACACTTTCACAATAAAACGTTCAGATGAGAAGGCGATAACCCAAACAACCTGACAACGAATCAGCAGACACTTGGAAAGAAGAAAACCTGAAGTTAGATAGAATCTATAAAATTGGTGCAGATTTAATTTGAGGGCTATTTTCCACTTAAACTTCAAAAAAAAATTTGTGTGTTCAAGGATGAAATTTCTGTTCAGATTTTGCAGAGGGTTAATAAACAGCCTAACAAACGACCAGCTGGTGTCAGCGACCCTACCCCATTTCTCTTCCACCTTCACTCACATGGCAAGTGGGATATGAACGCGTTGTTCTGCATCGTATTCAAGGATGACACTCATGACAGTGATTGCTCCACTCCTGCTGTGTGACTGAGAAGCCCAATATGGTACCAGGAGTCCTTTCTGTAATTTGCACATACGAAGCTTGTTGGGAGATTTGTGACTGCAGCTGCCTTTAACAGAGCCTGCCATTGTTTATATCTCTGCCTCCAAAATACAAAATGGGCCGCTGCTAGGAATGAGCCACTTCATTTCCTGACCACCGCGAGCCAGACTGATGTCTCTGCTGTTCCTTCCCAGATGTTCCCCAGCACAGCCATGTTGCTGGAGAGTTGTGTTTTGCCTCATTCAGGGATGAACAAGAGAAGTTAACTTGAACGGTAAGCATCCCTTTGGTTGAGGACTGTGTACACTGCATCGACTCAACAATAAAAAATGAGAACCGGTTCTAGGTAGGTACTCTGTGTTAGATAGCTGTGATGAGCAGTGGACGGAACACAAAGAGCGTGAAGCCTAGGCTGTGCCGTCGAGGTGTTTACGAGGTAGACACACTCCTGAAATGGAGCAAGTCAATGAGTGACAGCACAAGGACGGGACAAGGACTTCTACAAAAGTTAACTAGAGGCAGAGACTGTTTCAGGTGTGGGCATGAGGAAATCCTTCATGGAACAGAGAACATTTGAAACAAGATGATCAGAGAGGGCACTTTGAGCAGGTAAGGTGTGAAAAACAACACCAAAGTGGCAGATAGACAGCATGTTTTGGGGATGAGTATACAGGCTGGGTCCAAGAAAAAGACTAGAGGATATAAGAAAACAAAGCAGGCTGGAGCCCGAGTGTCAGGGTGCAAGCCATTAGAGATTGCAAGGAGGCTTAGAAAAGAATTCAGTTAAGGGGTAACCAATCCATGAGCATGCTTGAGTAGTCCTGATGCTGGCACAAACTAGTTGTATGATACCGATCAAAGGATTTAACTTCAATTTTCAAATCTGCAAACTGAGAAGATTAGAATAGAAAAGTAGTTCTCAACATCTGAGTGCAGGAATATTTAGAAAATTATAAAGGAACAGTTACGGCTCCCACGAAGACTTGAGACAGGAGACAGGTCCGTCCTGGCATCGAATGGACCTAACCAAGGATGCGTGATGTTCTGTTACACATGGAACAGTCCCACCCAAAAATGTCCCCCAGGCATAGTGGAGTAACCTATTCATTACTATCTGAGCCTAGAAGCCAATTCTGTTCTAAGTTCTAAGAATGCTGTGTACAGGTAGAAAAACTGTGTATGAATTTTATTTCAGCTAGCAAAGAGGATGGTACAAAATATTTATAATTCAAAGGGTCACTGTGCCCACTGTGGTTGAGAACATGGGGTGAGCTGGTCCCCAAGGCCCTTCCAGATCAAACCATCTATTATCGTGCTGATGAGAGAGAGTGTGGCTCAGATGTGTCCAGTGAACTCTCAGAACCTCGGCGCGCCATCCTTTTGCAAACACAGCCATAGATTAGTAAGTGATTCCTTAATGGACCAAAGGAGCAATGTCAAAACAGATCCTTCTTTCACTAACTGAATTCTATTTATCCCTCGGCTATTTACTCTTCTGGTTAAGTATAAGCTTGAAATCCTTAGGACTTTTCAGTAAAATCCTCATCAAAAACAAAGGGCTTTTCCCTTTACTGTACTGACGCATGCCTCTGGTACCCTATGCCTGCTAAGCATATTCATCTGATGGATTTTAAATGACATTTGAAATGTCATGACACACATTTTCTTCCCCTCCCATTCTCATTCTGCCTCTTGCATGAAAGCAGGCCTGGCAGTGATATTTTTCACCAGGTCTTCGGTTCAGCAAACGTAGATTTAAGCCTTTACACTTTCAGCATGTCCTGGACTGTCCCCAACACACCTTGAGGAACCCCCTGGCCAGTAGTGGGTGCAGGCACAACTGGAGCCTGGACCATCGGAAGACCCCCGCTCTCCCTGCTGGCTGTCGGATGTTTGCAGGGCCCCAGGGAGACGCTCAGCTAATCAGTTACAGGCTGCCTCATCTCTCCAGCGCTTTGACTATCTGCCCGATCTCTCCAAGTTCCTAACCTCGTGCTTCCTCTTTCCTCCTACTAGATGTCCTTCTGGGAGACACTGGATACGGGATGAAACATTTCGACTCCTCGGGCCTGTGAGCTGGTCAGCATGTTCAGCCCCGGGGCCCGTTGCTTTGTTTATCTTTCCTACTTGTCCAGTGGGAGGTTTGGCAAAATGGGAAGCCTTCAGATTGTGAGTCTTGGAAAAATATCTGAATGGTTTGTTGTTGTTTTTTTAAATTCCAGTCATTAATAACAGAGGGCTGACACTGTCTTGCTTGAAAATGAAATTGTGCGGTTGAATATAGCAATCTTTCCGCTCTGACAATACAGAGGATGCTTCCCATTCTACCGTGTTCTTTTAAAACTGGAATCAGGGGTCCATTAGTGACTGTTTCATGCAAATCGAGGCTAGCAGCACCAAAAGTAAGATATCTTCATGTTAAAGAAGCAAAAATGTTATTTCCCAAGTAGAACCCTGTTGACCGTCAGTTAAGCCATGCTTTGTTCTTGACAGACTGAACAACCTGAAGGAAGAGAAACTTGGGGATAAAAATTTTATAGATGCTCTCTGTGTTTTAACGATAGAAATGTTGTTCCCCCTGAGGAGCTGTGACACACAACCCTAACCAAGTCAGATGACGTTTCCTTGTGGAGACACTATGAAGGGAACTAAAGCAAAGAGGCCTCTCAGTGAAGGATAAATGTCATGAAACCTGATCATCGTGCTCAACGGGCTTAGAAGCACTTGCAGATCTGGGTCCTAGGCAACAACAATGTGGATAATCAGAGCTGGATGGATTCTTGACCCTTGATGTGGCCATACATCTCCTCTGGACACAGAGGCCTTCAAAGGGGCCTGCTCCTGGAGGAGGGTTCTGGTGAGCCAGGGGCTGGGACACTGGTTGAATAACTTCAGTCTCCGTGGAGCTGTTCATCACAGCTAAGCCTGTGAGTGTTGGAATGATGTGTATGTTATAGGCGGGTAAGGCCTCAGCTTCAAAGGCTGTAAAACACAGTATGTGGTATCTTACATCACTTCTCAAATCTGCGCGAATTCTGATTTCCCTGTGACAAGGCCTTCCCGTTAGAATGGGAAGTTCAAAAGTACAGCGTGGTTTGGATTGACTGTTCAACAATAAACATCCCTGTGAATGAAAAAGTCAAAAGTAATTGATAAATCTGCTAGTCCTCAGGATGGGCCACAAACCTCTGTCATTTATGAGATATCATTTATCCATCAACTATAATGTACCTTCTTCCTTCTCCTCATTTCCTCTTATCCTGTATGATAGCTGATTATTATCATTATATCTTTGTTAGTCTGAACTCCAGGATCTGCAATAAAGGTCTTGTGGACTGAAATAGCACAATCTGTCATGTGCTGGAATTCGCCTGCTTCACAGAGACTTCGAGTGAAACACATAATTGGAGCGCTCCTTTGTCTACACTTTATCCACAGCCATAAAATAGGGAACAGAGATAGGGCGAGAAGTATGGTGTTTCAGTTGAAACCAAAACACTAAAAGTGTTCTAGAGTTCAAAACTTCTTGAGTAGATAGCCTATCACATCTACAAGAGGCATAGCTACAGTTAAATAACTAGTTCTCTCTGCTAATCTGTAGAAAGTGTAATCAGCTAACCTAACCGAGAAGTCGGTGTGGAATATCATTCTTTTGCTGTATTGTAATCATTCAGCATTTTCAACAGTTCTACAGACACTCAGCTCATGACACAGTCTTTTCTCATAAGATAAGCATTCTTGAAAGAGTAGATTGAGAGAAAATAAAAAGCATTTAGAAAAACATTTCCACTGACATGACTTTCCATTAAGATAAAGAGTTTTTCCTTAAAAAATTAAAAGCGAAGAAAAAGAATAGAAAAAGAAAGAAAGAACAATTACAACAAACATCAACCATGGTTGTGGGTTTCTAGGAGCAAGAGAAAACAAAATAAACCATTGAATCTAGAGACCTGGGTTGGAAGACGAGGCAAGTCACAGGACCACTCATTGGTGGGATCGGAGGAGTTGGGAAGTATCTAGGTTGTTAAGGTCACTTAAAACTGGAAAATTCTATGACTTAAATGTCGTAGATGAACTTGGTCCCTTCACATGGGGCCAGGTTATCAGTGGTACTTGCAGCTCAGCCCAGTTGAGAAAGGGCTGTGTTTTCTTGAGAGCAGTTGTTTAGTGAACTAGGCAGAGCCGTGTACTGGATAGTCAAAAAAGCTGGCGTCTAGCCCCCTCTTCAGAGGCAACAAGCAAAACATGAATCCCGGTGCTTCAACGTGTCCACTAACAAACCTTGATTCTGAGTACTTTCTTTCGTTAGTTTAACACCAGGTCTTACACTGTAATATAAAAACAATAAGACAAAGTCCTTGGAGGTCCAAAACATGGCTCAGGTGACATGTTTGGTGATTCCATTTGGTGATTATCTTTGACATGCTACTGCTTTGATCATTCACACCTTTAAAGAAGCAACTTTTTGAAAGAACAAACTTTAGAAAATTTTTAACTAGAAAACAGAAGCCTCCTTAGATTTATGGGTATTTATTTCCTCTCCAAGGCAGAGTAGTGATTGCTGCCCCACCTTCTATTCCTGGTACTCTCTGATTTTAGTAGCTACTGATTTTGCCAAAAGCTGGAGACATCAAGCCCATTTGCGATTAGTTCTACTGGGCAAATAACCTTTTAAAAAAAGGATTTTACCCCAATTGGTTGCAAAATTGCTAGATTTGAGTGGGATATTTCCTTAAGTCTACTAAGGAAAATTAGATTCTGTGGGTTTAAAAAATACTTTGAAACCACTTGTAATCAGAAAGAAAAGAGCCAGAAGTCATCTCATTCCCCTACGTGGTTGGTGGCCAAAGGCTGGGAAGGGACAATAGTCAATAGTCTCCCTGACTGTGAAAGGTGATCCACTTGCTGTGGATGGTATGGAAGCCAAGAGTTGCCAGACTCAAGTCCCATCAGGTCTTGCCTCATGAGAAAACTGAAACCAGAAATCTTACTTGGCTTTGAGCTACATTCAAAGGGATGTTTTTTAAATTATTGGGATAAAATCTAACTAAGCCTGATATGATTTAAGAACACAAGTCTTCTCTTCCTTGGTTATTTCTTTCATCTTTCTTTTATTCCATCTCCATCACCTGAGCTTTCTTTCTCTCCAAAAGTGCAGCAAAGATGGGAAAAGATAAAAAGCAGATTGGCCCATTGCATATTTTTTGATACTGAGATACTTTGAAACAACCCTTTTTTGTCCCAAAATGTTTTCAAGGTCAAGGTGCTAAAGGACCCTGAGTGAGCTAAAAAATTTAGAGCATCCAACAAATTAAACTCCTTCCCTTAGCATGTCCATTAGGATCTTTGAGTCTTTAATATAATTTAAAGCATTGTCCCCATAGGGAGGTCTAACATTTTGCACAGTTACATTGAAATAGTTGACCTGCCTGAGGAAACTAGAAGAATTTCAAGGGTATATTTCAAGACCTTGTTTCTGTTGATAATAGTGTTCCAAAATTTATATTTATTAATATTGCTTTATTTTGGTCAGACTCCCACAGGAAATCCTGAGGAGTGTACGTTTCTGGCATATTTTATCTTAGATAGTTCCATCCCTTTGGTCTTGCATCCTGATGGCTAGACGAAGAGTACCTTTGAAAGGCTCTGCTCTTTAATAGAGCTGAGGATGACAACAAGCAGGAACTTCAACACTCTAGGAAGACAATCTATCTACTTTCTCCAGTTATCATTAAAATGTCTTTTAGACGTAGGTCATAACTGGAAACCTATAAATGATGTCTGTGTAGTAAGCACTTCCCACAGAGCTGGAGTCCCAAGTGATTAAAATTTATCACATTGTTCTTATGGTTACAAATACTGCTGATATGTGTCATTACTTAGAAAGTACTATTCATAACATTTTGATTTCAGTCCAAATACTTTTTTTCCTGAATTTCCCATAAAATGCTCTTGATCTTTTTTTTTAAAGGTCGGATCCACTTCTCCTTTGAAAGAACAAAGAAAAAGGGGTTGATTGTTCTCTAGTTTACATTTTGTTTCGTGTGATATATTTATTGCCTGGTGGGATGCATCTAATTTTCCACTGGCTTTTCTGAGAAAGTAATTAGGATAGAACTTAATCCTGTGCAACAAGCAGGCTCTAAGCTCTTTCATGAATTAAAAGTTGTGGGGTTTAGTATGTCTATTAAAATGATTTGTAACCACAAGACCTCATATTTGAGCAGTGCTTTGTTTTTCAAATATGCATTTTATGAAAGCACAAATTTGCTCTTCGATTAAACGGCACAATACGCATTGGTGTGCTCCAGAGTGAGCCCTTAGCCTGGTAGGATTGGTTAGAACACAGGACCACAGGGCAGCCTCTCTTTTAGCCTCCTGGAGAGCTCAAGATTTAAAATATTTTCAGCATGATTTTGTAACCCTCATGCATTATTGCCATGCCCCTGAGAGTTTATATCTTAAGGCAAAAGGTTAGCGCAGTGTCTCCTCAGAGATTCGATTCTTAGGAAGTATCTTGCCTGGAAAGCAGTGGATTGAACTGGCTTGCATTTTTTGAGAAAATAAAGTTATGGAGACAGCATGCCATCTGCTCTTCTGCCTACATGTTCATTTTCTGAAAGACAATTTGAGATGACTCTGGCTGGACAAATCTAGTTTGATTTCTAAATTCTGGAACTAAGTGTACCGTGTAGTAACATTGAGCTATCAAGAAAGGGAAGGGAACAAGATGCTAATGGACTTTAACAGCAAGAGTTTGTAACTAAGGAATATATCAAAACTCCTACCATGATTTCGACTCCTAGTTATGAAAAGTTCAACACCATCTAAACATCTAAATTAACAGACAAATATATACACTATTATACTATAATTTATCATTCTACATTTTACATTTCAATGTAATTTAATGTGACAAGAGATGCTATTTAAAGATGCCCCAAATTTTTACCTCATAGTTTTAGAAATAAATGAAAAAGACAAGGTGAGCCTCTTCCCTTAGAATTCTGCAGTCAAGAGAATTTGAGGATTAAGTAGGCAAATTTCCAAATCTAGGATTTTTTTTTTAATTTTCAAAACAAAATGTACTAGTTCTTTCCATTGCTGACATAGTTGGCTCTATGTAACTTTTGGAGCAAATCTCTTTTTGTATAATTATCTTGCAGTTTAGAGTCATTTGTGGTGGGAAAAAAAAGCCAGCTGGTGGCTAGAAGAAATGAAATATAAGGGGTGTTGATAGGAAGAAAAAAAAAAAGGACCATAGAATTGTTTTTATGAATCTCATTAAACTCCAAGGAACTGACTTATTTTGTCATATGGGTATTTTATAATATCAAATATTCTTGGAAACAAGAGAACCATTGGCTGGCACTTCACAAGCATTTGTTATCTAGAGATTTTTTGTTGTATGTTAAAAGACTGGAAAGAGACAATGGTACGTAAATGCAACCAACACAAAATTTCTGATAGTAATGGAATTTTACAGTTAATGTACTTTTCAAACTGCTTTGATTGGGGGTTTATGTATATTTGTTCTAATTCATTTTGCCTGTTTATATTGAGAATTATATTGAAAAGGCATGTATGTAGGCAAGATGACCAAATAACCAGAAAAACAAGCCATGTTTCCTAGATACCTGAGCATCAAAATTGAATTTTCCAGTCAATCAACCAGTTTCTTTGTCTATGTGATAACAGAAGCTAGCTTGGTGTTTTTCTTTTATGTTTTGTAATGTCTCTAAATTTCCTAAAATAAATAACTGACTTTTTTCGAAGGTTTGCATACCAGAAAAACATTTGTAAATATTCTAAACATCCTTGGAATTACACAATACCAGATTCAGAAGGGACTACAAAGGTCTGGGTCTAAATTCAATGTGCCAGTCATCTCTCTTGAGCCTCTCCAGCAGGCGAGACGTGCTGATCACCTGAGGCAGCCCATTCTGTCTACACAGGATTGACTATAAGAAAGTCCATCCTTATTTGGAAACTCCTATGTATTGGTCTTTGTATACATTTGACAGTAGAGAGAATAGACCTTTTCCTCTTTCACAATAAAGCTCTTCTTTCCTCCAGATAAAACATCTTCTGTTCCTGTAGTTTTTCTTCTTTTGACATGATTTTATATCTGTCCTCTCACCAAGTACATCTTGTGTTTTTCAAAGCGTGATCTCTTAAAGAGTGGTGCCTAGATATGAACTCAGGATTAAAAGAAAGTATTGACCACTGTGGAATGTTGAGTTGGGTTATCACATCTTCCTTAGCCTGGAAAGTTTACTCCAACATTGACCGAAATCCTATTAGACTTATGGAAGCTCCATTGTTCTGTTGAGTTATTTTGAACTCACTATTACGTAAGAGACCTAGGCCGTTTTTTCCCAGCATTTTCAATATGAACTATTTTTCCAGTTGGTTTTCTGAACCCAGGTACAGGGCTATGTATTTGTTGTTTACTCCTATTAAACTTCGTTGTATGAGTTCAGCCATTTGTCCAGCCTGTGAAGCTCATTTTGAGCCTAGTAGTGTCATCATCAGATTCAGTAAACCCCAGCTCATTTGACAAGCTGCCTGCCAAACCATTGAAAACAACATCTGGAAGGCAACCCATTCCAACATGCTCAACTCTGGCCCCTAAACCTTTCTCGCTGAAGTTTTAATCCTTTCCCAGGTAAGGCAAGATCTCAAATAGACCATGCTTAAAAAATGGACTTATCAACTCACATCCTTGATTACTAATAGCACTTTATTTTTAAGCAAGAATAGCACGCCTACCAAAGTAAAAATAATCCAGGGAAGCACAATGCATCAAAGTCATTCATTATGACAACATCTACTTTTGATTATTTATCTTGTCTTTATATGAAAGTGTTGATGATGAAACTCAGATTGTGTTTACCATGTTAGATCTTTTCTTTCCTTAACCTCATCTAAAGTGAGAACAGGCTTAAGCAAAGGACAGTGAAATCCCCTATTAAATAAAAATGAAACCAAGGCAAATTCTCCAAGTCAAATAGAATTTTTGTATCTAAGGGTTTTCAAACTCTGCTTGCTGAGCTACAGTGCCCATAGGACTTATGCCATTGTTAGACACTATGAAATAATAAAAACAAAATAATACTGTTCGTAAAATGTAACGGTTACCAAAACTTCCCCCAGAAGCGCACACACACACACACACGCTAATCATCGAGACAGAAGTCTCTGCATTTAACTTTAAAATGTACGATCATCAAAATGCTTGAGCAGCCCATGTGTAGGAGTGATAGGTCTCGCACATATTTATGAGCTGCCTTAAATCCTTTCTGGAGCAAGGAGGAAAGTAAATAAAAGACACAGCCGCGTATTTAATGAGGAGGGAGAGAGAAATCTAAATTGGTATGCAGTCACTGCTCCCACAAACCATTTTATTTTGTAAATAATGAAATCTTTAGATGCCTCCTTTCAGCTGACACTGCTAATGCAGGAGACACACTATATCATCCAATGTCATGGATATGTTGGACATCGTTAAGAAGAAGTACAGTAATAAAATGGCTTTTTTAATGATCTATTACCCTTTGAAATTTAAATAAATGTAAGAATGCCACCTGCCATCCACAGAGTGGTTCCCAATCGTCCTCAGGGGATATGCCTTCTTCTGTGACTCTGGGAGGAATTCCATGGTACTGAGTCAGAGCAGAATGTCTTTAGTTTAGCTGGAACTCACACAGGGATAATACAATTCTGCCTGTCTTTTCCTCCACTTAAAAATTAAACAGGAAACACATATGTACCATATATGTAACATAAATGTATCCTGCTGGTTTTATTTAATTTTCTCCTCTCTAATCCAAAAGTTTCATCCTTTTCTCTTTTCATTTTTCAGAAAAGAATAACCGGACACTAGTATTTTATTTGCAGGTTTGTTGTAAATCATTTTATTATACGTCTCTTTGAACAGAGAAGTCCTTTTCATCAGAGACAATGTTTTGTTCAATTGCTTTTTGTTTTTAATTAAGCGACATAAATTACCCCATTCATAGGACAAACAGGTGTTCATTTGTAACGTAATCTTGTTTTTGTTTAATTAGTTTATTGAGGTCAGATCGGCTTATAACATTGCGTAAATTTCAAGTGTACGTTATTATATTTCAGTTTCTGTGTCGACTGCATCACGTTCATCACCAGTAGTCTAGTTTCCATCCATCACATTTGCCCCTTTACCCCTTTTACCTTCCCCCCTTCCCCTTCCCCTCTGGTAACCACTAATCTGTTCTCCTTATCTACATGTTTGTTTATCTTCCACATATGAGTGAAATCATACAGTTTTTGTCTTTCTCTGTCTGACTTACTTCACTTAGCATAATACCCTCAAGGTCCACCCATGTTGTTGCAAATGGCACTATTTTGTATTTTTTATGTCTGAGTAGTATTCCACTATATTTACACCATATCTTCTTTACCCATTCATCCATTGATAGGTGCTTGGGTTGCTTCCACATCTTGGCTATTGTGAATAATGCTGTGATGAACATAGAGGTGCATGTTTCTTTCTGAATTATTGATTTCATGTTCTTTGGATAAATATGCAGTAGTGGAATAGCTGGGTCAAATGATATTTCTATTTTTAATTTTTTGAGAAATCTCCATACTGTTTTCCATAGTGGCTGCACCAGTTTGCATTCCCATCAGCAGTGGATGAGGGTTTCCTTTTCTCCACATCCTCTCCAACACTTGTCATTTCTTGTCTTGCTGATTATAGCAATTCTGACAGGTGTAAAGTGGTATCTCATTGCAGTTTTGATTTGCATTTCCCTAATAATTGGTAAGGTTCAACATCTTTTCATGTGCCTGTTGGCCATCTGTATACCTTTGCAAAATGACTTCATATCCTCTGCCCATTTTTTGATTGAATTGTTCATTTTTGTTGCTGTTGAATTGGATGAGTTCTTTGTATATTTCAGAAATCAACCCCTTGTCAGATATATGATTTTCAAATATTTTCTTCCAGTTGATAATCCTGTTTTAGGATTAAACTGTTTATCCTACATATGGCAAGAGCACATCCTCTGTCATTAAGCCCCAGCCCACCTCCCTCAGCACTCCTTCCACTGCTCCCAGCCTTACACACACTCCAATGAAGCCCAAAGGCATAGCATGCCAGATTTAGCAAAAAACTTACAGAACGCCCAATCAAATTTGAATTTCAGATAAACCACAAAGAATGCGTTAGTATAAGTATGTTCCAAATATTGAACAGGATATACTTATACTAACACATTCTTTGTGATTTATCTGAAGTTCAGTTTTAACTGGGTGTCCTGTATTTCATCTGGCAATCCTGCAAACACATCTTCTATGCATTGTTTCAAGCCATTTTGTGCAGATTTTTCCCTCCACCACAGATGACCTACTGAGCCTTGTCAACATGGAAGACCCAGCTCAATTGGCTTTTTCCCCTCCTCCATAAAATCTCGGCTGACCTGCTTCATCCCAACCCCAGCAGAGCTGACTATTCCCTCTTTGTGCTGTGACTACGCCCTGTACATACGTATGAGTGTAACAGTTACAAGCTGTATCTCACCATTTGTGTGTGTCACATTGTGAGGTCTCTGGGACACAAGGCACTTTACTCATCCACATCACCAGTGCTAAAAGATAGTAGGCACCACCGGAGAACTTCCAGGTGGAGGCAAGAGCAGAGGGTTGGAGCCAGAAAAACGATGGGTATCCTGGCCTCTGTCACTCTATTATTAAGACGGTGGACAACACAGTTGGACTCTCAGGGCCTAAAGTTTCTCAACTACGTATTTCTCTGAATTAAACATCCCTGGCCAAGTAACTGTTGAAAATTAAATGAAGCTGTTTATATGTAAGGGAACTGTCACCAAGTGCACGGTCTCCAAAATAGTCACCTTCTAATCACACTGCCCTCGTCCAACTGAGGGGTACACTGTCTTTCCTTTTCTTTCTTGATCATCTGGAGAGAATTTCAATTCCAATTTTCAAAACAAGTTTTAAATTTTGTCTGATAGTGGCCTAATATACTCCCCTTTCAATAAGATATTTTGGTTGTTTTACCAACTTATCCCCAAATTCTGATCGAATGCCTGGTTCCGCATGTTCTCCCTTTGCGATCAAACAGTGCTTCCAATCCAAGCATAGAAAGGGAGCAAAGCTCTGCTCCCAAAAGCTCACAAAGGAAGAGAGTTTCTAAAAATTACTCTTGTCTCATCTGTCTGACTCACATTTATCTAAAAATAAAAGGAAAACTAGGAGAAAAAATAAACGAACAGGGGATAACGTGCAGCCTCACGTCTCTAAGTCAGATAACGAGATAATTTTTCTGCCTGCTCTATATTTCACTTTACTCTCCAAAATGACCTTTCCACCCCCTCAGCCCTATCACTAAAATATAAATCCATTAATGAGGAATCTTTTCTTCCCCTGTCTTTTTTCGTATCAATCTCAGCAGGATGCTAGTCTGTTCTTTGAGTTCATTCACTTTATAGCTATTAAAAAGAAAATATAGTCTGGAGACGGCCTGTCTCCAATTGGTTAAGCACAGGATGAAGAAATAAATTCCTGAGTTTCTAGCCTTCATCTACCACTTGTTTTCTATGCAAAGCCTAAGGAACTTTCCAAACCTCTTTTTCATTTTTTCTCTGTGAAATGGGTGAATCATTTCAAAAATATCTTTCACTTATACCATTTTTTAACAGAAAACAAACAGTTCTTAAACCATTAGTGTTATTATAGTTAATGGTTTTCAAAATATACTTGCCTGACTTTGGGTTCCATAGGATTTAATGTCATTGCTCATCAGATACTATGAAATAATTATAATAATAATAGTAAAATGTAACAGTTACCATAACTTTCTCCAGAAGTACACACATTCTAGTATAACTTGCAAAGCTAAAGAAACTAGAAAGATCACTGAGAAAAATGTGTAAGAATAAATTGGCAGACATCTTAAGAGACATATATAGGGTGGTGCCAATCCATTCACCCATTTCCTTGTTCCTTCATCAAACGGTTAGTGAGCATATACTATAAGCAAAGTTTGGTGACAGACTCTTTCTGAGTTCCATTTCCTCAATTTCCTCATGGCAATGGGACTGTACTAATAAGTGTACAGCAAGCATAACTCAGGGGTTAATATCTTAATGTCCCTAAATTAACCCTCTAATAATTTTATCAATATAAACATTCACTGAGCTTTGCTGCCTCTGAGATCACATTCGTGCTTTCCTAACAGCATGGCTGTCTCCTGAAGACTCAGGTAACTTTCAGTCGACACTGTGCATGCCCAGTGATGCTACCTTCTCTGCAAGGTAAACCATGAAGGGGTTACTAAAATCTTCAAAGACCTTCCTCATCTTGAAATTGACATTAAAGGAGTCTGTAAGGGGCAGAGTAACCAAGCCACCCAGTTTCTAAAGAGCTCAGTGGTGGCCTGGCTCCAATGTCCACAACAATATTTACTGTTCACCTACTCTGTGCAGGACTGGGGTATCTTCTCCCTCTTCCAGTAGGACACCATACACATATAAACCTAATGTTAATGAAAAACTCAAAGCTTCCCCAGGATGTCTATTTGATAACACTTAGTGAGACATACTCCATGCTAAGAAAAGATGAATGATAACTTGAGCTCCCGATTCCAAGGGTCCCATGGGTATCTTATGTAATTAAATTTTCTCTGAATTAGGGTATGTATGTAGATCTTAAAAAGAAAAGGAGAAACAGAGTTTATGCAGGTTCATACCACCTTTTGCGCATTCCTAGAAGTAGCTTTTTCAAGACGGCTTGAGAATTCGATCAGGAGGACCACATCTATGCATATACTCTGGAATGATGACTTTTGCTCTACCCAGGAAGGTCTCACAACCCACAGCCTCAAGGGACACACAGAGAGGAGAGGGAGAAAGAGTGAGACCACCTGAGTAAACCAGGGTATCAATAAACTTCATAACTTCATCATCTCACATGTAGGTAAGTTTCTTCCAATGGAGGGAGGGAGAGATCTTGAGATAACAACACCTTACCATGACGGCCTCAGCAGGGTACCTTGAAGATCTAGCATAGGTAACCCTGTGGCATGGAGAAGCCTCTGGAGCCAGCCTGAACCACGCTGTTAGAAGTGCTGTCATTTATATTGTATGCAGGAACCATGAAAATAAGACCTCAAATCCTAGTCCTAAAAGAGTGATCCTAATGAAAGTCAGGAAGGCAATGTAAAAGAGATGAAGTATACTTTTACTACACTGCTTGAAGTTTTTGTAATAAGCATGCATCATTTTTACAAAAACAATGAAAATGTTCCTAAAGAGAAGGAAGGAAGGAAAGGAGGGAGGGAGGAAGGGAGGGAGGGAAGAAAGGAAGGAATGGAGGGAGGGAGGAGGGAGGAAGAGAGGGTACCTGCTTTGCCCTTTTAGAACTGGTACTCATAGGAGGCTGGGGCTTGCAAGACTAGAGAACACAACCGAGTGCCTTTAACCATATGGTTCTCTAAAGCACTTCATCATTTCTGAGCCCAGATGATGCTCTCTGACTCCTGCAGCCGTAGAGGTTAGTGTAGGAACTTTGGATCAGCTCCCATCTTCCCTTAGTTCCTCAAGAATTCACTTTGGGTGCTGCAGCACAGAGCGCTGGAGAGGAAAAAGAACTCCCTCCACTTAGAAGAGCAGATGAGAGGATTCTCAAAGCTTTCTGCACTGACGGGAAATCATCATTCTTGACCTCTTTCTCTCTCCCTCCAGAGGCTCACAGCTCTTTGTAGACACAACTGGAGAGATTGAGCTGTTTCTCCCATATTTCCAGGTCAAAGGGGCAAGGCTAAAGTTGTTCAGATATTTACTGAAAGCCTAATAAGCACAAAACATAATATTTGGCACTATACAGATCCAAAGAAATAAAAGATACGGTTGCCACTAGAGCAAGAAGAAACATATAAGCAAAAAGTAGATGACAAATGAGCAGGAAAACAAGAGATTTTAAAAGGTTATGGCTAAAGGCAAACATACAGACCATGAGGGCCCCCTTGACCAAAGCAATGTATCTCTATACACTGCCTTCTTGAAAAATGCATTTACCAACATCTGTTAAAGGCACACGTGCACACACACGCATGCACACATATAGATATACACACACACACTCACCAGCCTTTTAGAATAAAATTTTTAAAAATAATCAGCAGTTATAAAAATATACAAAGTTTAACTATTACAGGGAGGGCAGAGATTAAGAATAGATGGCATATACTGAGCATTTGACAGTGTTAAATGTTCTAAATGCATTTGCTCAATTAATTCCTGCAAAAAACTCATGGGATAAGGATTATTACCATTTTATATCTGAGGAAACCAAGACTTAGAAAGGTTTAAGTAATTTGTCTAAGATGTCACAACTAACCCCATGTCCCTGACCGCAGGGGTATGTTAGAGATAGAGATATCCCTGTCGGGGATATGTTAGAGGATCGTGAGCAACATTGTACATACACAACACTAGCCTGTTCTTAGGGAACTTAGTGTTTCAGACAGATTCAAGAGTGCCGTAGCACCAGCTTAGTTATTCACATAAAAAGACAATTATTAGGGGCCGACCCTGTGGCTGACTGGTTAAAGTTCTACACCCTCCACTTTGGTGGCCTGGGTTCGTGGGTTCGTATCGTGGGTGTGGACCTGCTCCACTCATCAGCCATGCTCTTGTGGCATCCCACATACAAAGTAGAGGAAGATTGCATAGATGTCAGCTCAGGGTAAATCTTCCTCACACACACACACAAAAAGACAATTATTACAAGAAAGATTCAAGTAGGTTTTGGCAAATTGGCTAAAGAATAGGATTAGCTGAGAAAAAATTTTTGAAAGAAATGGAGGTTGGAAGTAATTTGTAAAGAAAAGCACATGGACTGTTCATTCATATTCATCATTAAACTCCTATTGAACATCTAATATTGCAAGTTCCTCCCTTTGATGATGACAACAGAAATATGAACAAGACAGATACAATTAGCTGCCTTCAAGGAGCTAATAATAATCCTGTGGGAGGTGATGGGCTGGCGGAAAGGTGAAGAGGAAGTGGACAGACAACACAATGGGTAGTAAGTCCTATTATGGAGCCGTGAACAAATGTGGAAGAGGAGGGTGGAATCCCAATCTCCACCTGCGGGAGCTGGGGATGGCTTCACTGAGGTGACGACAGCTGATCTGGGCCTAAACAGATTGGCAAAGTTTGCCTGAAAAATAAAAGATGGGGACATTTCTGACAGAGAAGAAAGTAGGTACAAATGTATGAACTTAAGAGGCTAGGTTTTCTGTAGGAGAAAAATCAAGCACTTCTAAAATACAACGAAACTAGAAGCTCTATAAGGTAAACTTGGCCGTGGCCTACGGAAAATAGGGAAAGGGAGAGGGGCAAGCCCAGTTAGTGTGAGAAGCAGGAAAAAGGAAGAATGGTGAAGAAATTATGGCTGCTCGTCGGGAACTAGGAGGATCAAATGCCTCTCCTTTTCTAGGCCAGAAAACGTCATCCTAGTCCATCCCATTGTTCAACCCAGAAACCAAAGCATCATGCCTCCTTCCACTCCTTCTTCCCTGCATCCCGTCAGTCACCAAGTCCATCCATTCTGTCTCCTAAAGCCTCTCCTAAAGCTCCACTCCCTTCTCGGCACCCTCAGTGCCACCCAGCTAAGACAGGTCCTTGCATTCTCTTGCTCGGGAAAGTGCAGTGGCCTCCCAAGCGTGCCCTGCCAGGCCATTTGCTCCCTTTAGCCAGCAAGGTCTTGTTAAACACACAAGTCCACTCACGTCACTGTTCCAAAGGCTTCTCAATATCCTTAAGGTAGAGTTCCAACTGATTCCCATGCTTCCCAAAGCCCTCTCCAGCCTCTCCGTGTTGTTCCCTGCGCCCCCTCCCGGCTCTGCCAGCCCTAAAGCGCACACACACTCCGCGGTCCGCTAACGTTGAACTCCCTTCCTTTCCTGACACGGGGTGCCCTCTCTTCTTGACTTTTGCTGGTGCCGTTTCCTCTGTCTGACGCGCCTTCTGCACTTCAGTTGGCTGACTCCAACTCACCCTGTGGGTCTCACTGGACGCGCCACCTTTTCTGGGAAGCCTTCCCTGCACCGGTTTACGCATCCTCCCCAGTGACTACCCAACACATTGATCTTCCTCTTTCCCAGCCCCCTGAGGTATGTAACTGCCTGTTTACATATCCGAGTTCCCAAATAGACCTTAAGTTCCAAAGAGCAGGACCACATCCATTGCGTTCATTTTATCCCTTAGCAGCTGGAGCGTCATTAGACCGGTAACGAAGGGCTGAACGAATCTTACTGACTCTGGGCCAATGCTGACGGGGGATAGAAGACTGGTGAATAACAGTGGATAAGTTGCATGAGGTTCAGCTACCAACTCCCAGAGCAAACCAGCAGGGCATCTGAGAGTTAGGCAGCTTTGATCAGGTGGCTTCCAAGCAAAACAGGCTCGGGGCTGCCCAGGTGTTCTGTCCGCCTGCACCTGACTGTGCAGCTTAGTGGAAGCCAAGAAACTGAGTCCCCTTTCAGGGCTGGGGGAGGTTCTCTTCACAGCTAGGGTCCAAAAGAGGGGAGTCCTACAATGAAAAAATCTTGAATGTGAGGCTTGGGCCAAGCTGGGGTGAGAAAGTCAAGAAAGCCACAGAGAAATGATCTGACATAGCCGATTGGAGAAATATCAGAAATTAGTTTTTAGTTCTCTACTGTAAGAAAATACCTAAAATATTGGACATCCTATTATAAGAGGTGCAGTAGATAGCAATTTATAATTTATTCCATAAAACAATAGGTACTACGTACTTCAAAGAAACGCAAGAGTCTAATTTTCTCATCTCCTAAATCGAAACAGTCTCTTTGTCCATGTCCTCTACTTTGCACCTGAACTTTATTTCATTCTTTCACTGTAATCGTCTTCCCTGATGTTTATCAGAGTCCTTGTACTGGTTTAAATAAAGTGGCAAGCAAAAGCAAATAAACCATGGCAACCTGCTCTTCATGACAAAAGGATAATGCCCTAAAGTTGGCTTAACGCAAATTCGAATAAATATCTGGCTATTTGGAAAAGTCAGAGGAGAGGGCAGGAAATGACACTAGATAAAGGAGGGCAACGGTACCTGGCGAAGGCATCAGAAAGGTATGCTGCCCTGCTGTATTTGAGATCTGGATCTCATCCTTGCAGTTGGCGACTGGTCTCCTTGGAGCAGCGTCTGTCTGGAGGTAGGAAAAGCTCGTCATTATCTGGGCTTTAAATTGTGTATAAAGGCTGATAACACTTTCTGTTTTCGAGAATAATTTAAGCTTTTCTGAACTTTTTTGGGTAAAAGCACACTTCATCATCATGGAGCACAGCTGGAAGCTGGCCAAATGCAGGACAATCAAAGAGCTTTCTCTCCAAACGCGCTGAGCCGGATCCCCCAGCATCGGATAAGGACTAGTGGGAGAAAGGCAAGGACCCGGGTTCTGGAAATCTTCAAAAACTTTCTGAGTTAAAGCAGATCCTTCTACCCTTCGGAGTAAAACTTCAGACTGGAGCACGAAAAGGAGTGAATAGTCCACGAATAATAATTTTTATTTAATAAATAGAGAATATAGAACAGTGTGCAATTAACAGCCATAAAGATAATTCTCAAGCAAGAATTTCTTCTTTAATTGACTTGTCTGAATGTCCATCCTCCCTTCCCCCCCAAAATAAACCAAACTGTTACTGGCTTTGGCAGTTTTATACTAAAATGCAAGGTTACATATAATCTGGGAAAGCCTAAGATAAGCACATCCTTCCTAATTGCCTCTTTCTAAGTTATGTTTCTTGTAACTCCTCATGTTCGAGGTTCAAACTATATTTCCAGGGTATTTATCACCTTTTATGCCTCTCACTGTGCAGTGTTAGATCTCATGGGGCCCATGCTAGGGAAAGAGATAGAGACACAATTTAAGTGACTCCCTCCTTCCTTAACAAACCACACTGGCTGTCAAGGCTAGATGGTCTTGTTCCTCCATTGATAATGAAGCTCTCATTTCATTTTATACACAATTGTGAAAATAAAGAGAAATCAAGGACTTGGAAATGTATCGGCCGATAGTGACCAACTCTGCTTCTGCTCTGTCCTTGACTGGAGCTGATCACTTACCCTTCTGTGCCTCACTTGCTGATTTTACAACTAGGGATCGGGGCCAGAATGTCCTCAAAACCCCTCTCTAAAATTCCAGGCTTTCTTGACGTCCTCTGGAGGTATCATATAAAAAAATATAAAATTTGTTCTACATGACAAATGTCACCGGTCTGCCTTCAATTTTCATGTTTATTTTGCAGTTTTTTTTTCTTTCATAGTTCCCTATGTTTTGATACTTTCATAGTCTAATTTTTTTATATGTCAATCCACTTGGAACTTTGTAAATGTTACAATATGATACAAGACAAAATTACATAAATCTCAAATATTGGTGAAGTCAACATTAATGCATACCTATCAAAACAGAGCTTTAAAGCTTTAAAAGGCTTTGAATTTCTTTTAAGTTTTTAATTTCCGAAAATACATTGTAATAAGTATTCCTACTTATTCGACTTTGAAGGGTTTGACTGAGTTGTAAATAATGTGGTAAGATAGACTAAAGATAGACTAAAGATCATATGATTTTGTTTTTTAACATACTAAGAAATAATGCTGGCTTGGAAAAATATAAATTATTGGGTGTCTTACTGTATTCAGTGCCACCTAGTCCTCACTTGGTACACGATCAGATGGACTATTCCACAGATTACTATGGGCAGAGAGCAATCGGACGTCCATATATTCCCATGGATATCAACATTCAAGTGTCACTGCCTTGAGCTTGAGGTATTAAACCTCCTTTTGGAAAGAACACTTCCTCTCCTCTGCCTCTGCTCCTATTTCCTATCCCATGTTACAATAACCTCCAGTATTCTGAGAACTTCTGTTACCGAGTTGTTGTGTCTGCGTAGCTCATGCTCTGTCCATAGCCTGCATTCTTCTTCCTCCAATAAACATTTACGAAGTGCTTACTCTTGAGGGCCAACGCTGAAGGCCACAGAGTCAAATGGACACAGTGCCTGCCCCGGTAAATCCACGTTCTCAAAAAGCTATCCACCCCCTCTAAGGCTCAGTTTCTTCATCTATAAAGAGCTAACAGTAATTACTACATGAGCTTTTGTGAGGATTAAATGAAATAACAATTTCTAAATACTTGGCAAAATGCTTTGGTAAATACCTAACACTCAATAAATTCTGTTTATTCCATTCCATTCCCTAGGTACTATGGTAGGAAAAAACTCAAATAAGGAGATAACGTTTGAACCATGTCTCAAAAAGGATTGATCCTCAGAGGAAGGAAGATGGAAAACAGTCCAGATATTGGGAATAGACAGTCTGAATATAGGAAGTTTGAAAGAGCATGTCATATTCTATTTTAAAGAAGTGGAAAACTGTCCCATTGAGCTAGAAAGAAAAAGCAGATTTGAAACCGGAAAGCTAGGCTGGTTCACTGGGTTTAATCCTGCATAAAACAGAGAACAGACAGGGACTTTGAAAAAAGAAAATCACATGATTCTACTTGTGCAGTAGGAAAATCAACAGGGTTTCCATACGGAGGGTGGGTTGGTGGTACAAGAACCTGAAGGGAGCGAAATCAAGTAAGAGAATACTGAGATCAGAAAAGAGAAGATGATATCTGAACTAAAACAATGGCAGTTATTGAGTGACGTAAGTCGAATCAAAAAATGTTTTAGAGGTGGCATCTATCATATGTGACCACTAAGTGAATTTTGGGGTGAGGGGTGACCCTGAGGTTTTCAGTCTGATGGCCAAATTGATGAATATACCATTAACTAAAACAAGGACCAAAGGAAAAGGGTACGTGGATTGGGGAAGCAGAGGGTGAAGGGATGTAGAAAGTAGGAGATTATGGACATGGTTTTAGACATGGAAAAACCCAATGAAAGACTAATCCCCAAAAAGGGCAGGGCAAAGAGAAGGAACCATACTGAAAGTCTGTGAAGAAAGGGTATAATCAGAGACAATAATGCATCGGAAGCCAAGAGAACAGAGAGTTTCAAGAAGGAATTAAATATCCATGCCAATATCATAGAGAGGTCAAGTAAGAGAGCTAGGGGGAATCTGGCTCAATCTTCTAGCCCCAGGCCTGGGGGAGAGAGAACGTACAGTCCCCTCCTGATGGGTTTGAGAAAGGGAGTGTCATCACAGCAAATTAACGTTTCAGTTCAGTTGAGAAGGCAAAAGGGGCACTCTATAGAAAGCTTAACAAAGCGGGGAAGAATTAGGAGGTCCAGTATTCCAACGAAGATGGTTGGGAAGACAGCCAGCAGGCAGGGGGGGGAAGTCACCAGACCACCAAGAAAGGACAAGGCTGACCTGGATAGAGATAAGAGTATGGGAGGATTCATGATGAAGGAACTCTGATTTCTTTTTATCTTTATCTTAAGTGAAATAATTTTCAGCACTTCAAATTCCTTTCTGATATCACATTAACTTAATAATTTAATCCCCTGGGTGTTCCACAGTTCTACCCCGTATGTGAAGGCGCTATGCCAACCTAAGCAACAGTGGTGCCAACCCCCGTAATGAGAAAGCACAGCAAAGTTGTTGCAAAACTGTAAAAACTTTTCCCACTTAGGTTGAAAGCCACCAGTTCCCCTGTAAGCTTCTCAAGTGTCACCTCGGGATTTAATGACAATCTTGATATGCTACACAGATAGCTGTTTATGGTGGACTCGTCATTTTCCCAGCAAGGAAAACGCAAATCTGCATTCTTCTGATTTAGCTGCTTATCTCTGTAAAACACATATAGAACTGTTACTTACCAGCCAAGCCAAGACATTATCCTGCAGGAGCCGCCTGAAACCCCAGCGCCACCACAGAAGAAAAGCTGGCAGAGCCTAGGTGTGCCCCTTGCAGTTCTTTAATAAACGAAGGAAAAAACACTGGGTAAACCACATGTCTAAATCAAGAGATAAAGTTCTGAAAATTGTTTTTGTCACCAGATATGCCTTGTTGAGAGCCCTGTTTTCTTTTGCCAAGATGCTGACTCTTAATATTTTACAGCCAGCTTTTTCGGCAGTCCTGTAGTTAGAAGAAAAGATGGGCTGCTACACTGACCACATCTGGACCAGCGCAGAAGTAATTTAATCAACTTGGTGTGAAGGACGTTGTTCAAGCGAGCGGTTTTCTCTGCTGTCAAATTATGAAATAAACAGATCTTCAAGGTAATTTGTTGATATGTTTACCCTAGTGTGGTAAACTTAGTACATGGCCCCAAAATTCCAGGACGCAACTCCTATCAAAATGCGGGGTCTATATTCCATCCCCTTGAAACCTGAAAGCCTCATGATGGCTTCAGCCGCAGAGGAAGGTGTAAGTGAGGTGACCTCCGAGACCAAGTCAGAAAAGGCTCGAGAGCTTCTGTCTGGTCCTCTTGGGACACTCTGTGGAAGAAGCCAGACATCATGAAAGACATTTAACTACCCTGCAGCCACGATGCTGGAAAGGCCACCTACAAACACTGTCAAAACCTGCAGCTGAGCTCCCAGTGGACAGGTGAAATCAACTGGCAGCCATGTGAGTGAGGCTTCTTGGACATCCAGGCCAATTGAGCTTTCAGGCAACTGGATCCCCAGCAACTGCATGGAAGACCCCAAGAAGAATTGCCCCTTCGAGCTCTTTCTGAATTACTGGTCCACAAAATCACAAGCAAAACAATAAGATCATTTTAAGCTGCTAAATTTTTATGGTAATTTGTTACACAGCCATAGTAACTAAAACAGAATTTATCACCTGGAAGTGGGATACTGCTGAAAACAATAACAACAAAACCCTAAAACCTGTGCATTGACTTTGGGACTGGAGACTGGATGATGAGAAAAAGCTGGAAGGGCCTTGAGGAAACTGCTCAAAAGTCTAATGGCCCTTGAAGAAATTGTCAGTGAGAGCTTAAAGGTAATTGAGGAAGACGTTATTGGAAGCTGGAGGAAAGGAGATCCTTGTTCAATAGTGAAAAACTTTAGCAAAACTATTTCCTGCAGTAACATGGAAAATAGAAAATGTACCTCATAAACTGATGGACTGGGCTAAAGAGATATCCAGGCAGAGTGCCAAAAAATGCCAACTGGTTTCTTTTAGCATATACATGTCACGGATACAGCAAGATAAGCCAAAGAAGAAGTTGTTCCATTTCCCGGATTATGTAGAGAAACTATAAGAGAACCAAGGTTTGATGGGCTCAAATATAAAACTCTTTCCAGTCTCTTCTAGAAGAAGATTCTCAAAGTAAAAAGGATCTTAAGAGACATATCAAATCTAGAAAAATGTGGTCTCATGGTAAATACAAAGCCAATATTGTGGCTACATTATTAAACCTTCAGAATTATTCCGGTGGTGCCTCAGAGACATTTTCCAAGAAGAAAAGCCCTTCTACATTTCCGTGACCCCTCCATTAAACAATAAGGCTTCTAAGAATGATGAGTGTTGTCTCTCAGCAGCTTCCTAGGGAGCTCAAGGTAAAGAAGGGCTCGCCTGGAAGAGATTTGTGAGCGTGACTTTTACCTGATGGAGTAGATTTTAAATTGGCACACTGGAAGCTCATAAAGTTTTTGAAGGAATTGTGCCAGTTTGGACTGAAATGGGCATAGTACAAAATGAAGAGAAGACTTTGAGCAGGAAGCAGACAGAAAAGTACTCAGCTGCACCAAGGGCCATTTCTCATGAAAGGAAGGATTAATCATAGGACAGAGCCAAGGTTCTCAGGGCAAACCAAAATCCACAGAGAATTAGTCCTAGGGAACAGCACTGATCCCTAATTTAAAAACCGGCAATACCTGCCCAGCTGTAGTTCAGATATGCTGTAGATCAGTGACTCCTATGCCTTCTGTTTTCCCCCTTTTTGGAGAGGAGTGTTTGGCAGTTACCCAAGGCCTATTCCACCATTTTTTATTTGGTATGTGGAAGCAGATAACTTGTTTATTGAGATTACAGATCTTCAGATCGAGAAGAATAGTATTCACAGAGCTGAACACAAGGAACTATATCTGAAGAAACTCTTCTCTCTAAAGCTGCTTTAGATAACAAGATTCTGGATCTCATCAGGTCTGAGCTTGATGTTGTAATGGGATGAAACATGAGCAGGTGGAACGGGGGTGGATCCTGACAGAGGATGAATGTATTTTGGATGTAGAAGGAATGAAAATAATTGGTGACCAGAGCACAAACAGTGGTTGCTTAAAACATGGCTCCAAAGATTTTTGACAATCCTTCCATCAAGAGGTGGGCTATGTGGGTGGACTTAATGACTATTTCAATCAGTAGAGTATGAAAGAAGTGATGCTATGTAACTTCTAAGTCTAGATCAGAAAATTACATACACCTTCTGCCTGGTATTATTGGAATTCTCACCTGTGAGAAGGTGCCACCATGACAGATGTCCTACTACCCTGCGGCCACTGCGCTGGAGAGCTCATCCACAGGACTCCAGTCCACATCACTGATACCAAACACCAGCCACGGGAGGAAACTGTCTAAGTCATCCAGCCATGTCAAGTCTTTAGATGACCAGCCCCGGCCAATATCTAACTACAGCTTCAGTATGACTCCAAGTGGGAACTCCCCAGCCAATCCCTTCCTGAATTCCTCAAAATATCGAGCAAAACAAAATGGTTGTTTTATGCTGCTAAGTTGTGAGGTAATTGGTTACGCAGCAGCACTAAGTGAAATATCTAGAAATAGTTTTCAGTGATAAATATTTCCTTCCAGGAATGAAAAGCCCCTCCTCCTGGGTTCAGTCAGAGAGGAGGAAGATCAAATGCTTGGCATAAACCACATGGAATCCAGAGACAAAGGCTGGGCAACACGGATATCATAAGGAATAGTTTGAAGCCATTAATTGAAAGTTTAGGGCTATTTGATTTGACTTGGAAGGATTTCCATGAGGAAATGTTAAATGAGAAAAATAAAATGAAGAAGAGTGTATTAAACATCTCCCCTCATGCATGTGTGCATCTGTATACTTGAGTATGTATTTCTGTGTGCGTGTGTGCGTGCATATGTGTAGAGAGAGATATTTTCAGTATATGTGCTCTGGAGGGCTGTGCGTGCATTTTATACGTATGTACGCATGTAATTTGTAAGCACAGACAAAATATGGAAGGATACAAACCAGCTTGCTAATACAGTTACTCTGCACACGGGAGACAGGGTTTAGTAGGTAAGGCTAATGCAGGAGAAGAGAGGAGAGAGGAGGAAAGAGAGCCCAGCAACAAAGGAAATGAAAAAAATGACTGTATTAGGAATATACGGTAAAACATTTATGACTTTGAGTAAGATATATACATATATGCTTACATTATTTAAATTATTTATATATGAGCACGTGTATTTATACAGACTTTTTTTTTTATATTGGGAGACTGGGACCAGAGACCATGGATGGCAATATTATTAACGGCTGTCAACAGGATTAAAAGAGAGAAACAGACACAGGACCAAGACAGCCATGACAAAACAAAGAAGGCTCAGAAGCACAGGTGTGAAGCTGGCTAAGCCCAGGAGAAACCACAGTCCAGGTGACAAGCCCTGAATGAATGATCTGAGGAAAGCATTGATACAGGGGGTCAAAGGGAATAAACAAATCCATCTGAATCAGAAGACTCCAGATACTGGACAACAATAGGAACATTGGGAAAAGCAGGGGAGAGAGTAAGGAATGAGAACACCCAAAATAATAGGAAAGGCAAGGCGAGGTATAGGGCAGGGACAAGGTTCACGGCACAAGAGAGAAGTCTGAGAAGGAAATGCTCTGGGCTGCCAGCCACTGAAAGACCTGGAGAACTGAGGCCGAGCCGTGTCTTGGCCAAGGAGCTCAGATCATGATATTTGTAGATTACTTTGGGCAGGCAGTCATATGGTTTAATTACATCTAATTAGGGCCAGCCTAGGAAACTCAAAGGCTATTAAAGTAAAGCGACTTAGGATGGATAGAAGCAGTGTTCGCCAAGCTTTAGAAACTCTTCGGAAGAGCCTGAACGTGTTGTCAGAGGTCGATTCTAGGGTCTGCCTATCTGCTCACAGATTTGACAACGAGAGACATCGTTTCTACGTTTCCTTGGAAATTTCGTGTTGACTTTTGTCCAACAACTAATTTAGTTAAGCTATTTTCACCGCTGTCTAGGCAGCTTGAGTTTCTTTCTCTAGAGATCAAAACCACTGTACATTTATACGTGTTATTTAATTCATTTTAGAACCACAAACATCCCAATAAAAACGTACTGGTCCATACGTGAATCTCCTAAGTCCTTCAGGTGGAAATTGTAAGTATGGTAAAGCTTGCATCAATCAAAAATTTCTCTTCCCCAATGTGTCTATGATATGCATCATCCAAAAAAGTACTTCAGAATTGCCTGTCTACACTAGGGAAAATAGTAAAACTTGGTGGAATAAAGCGTCAGGCAAAACTGACTGGGGAAAGTGTCTGCAAATAATTTCATTCAAACAGAGGTACAACCAGCCTAGGCAGAGAAGAACTAATTACTCTGACTGTTCTGTCCTCTCCTAGTTCACAGAGAAAGATAGCATTATCGCATATTTTTTACATTATGTGTTAACGGCATTCAACAACCATGCGAGCACATACCAATAAGTTAATAAAGACTCTCCTAGGAAAAGGACGAGAGGTGAGGGAGTTCGAATTTTTGTTCTTTATTTCATTCTGAATTGGCTTTTTTAAATAAGTTTCCATTATTTTAATATAATATAAAACTTTTTAAATAATTTAAAAATTAAAACAGCAGGAATAATATTGCAAGTGGTTTCATGCCAGTTCCATGCTTTCTCTTAAACAACAAAAATTTAAAAGTTATTCCCAGTGAAATTGTATTAATAGGGCATAAATAGCCTTTCTCATTCAGGCAGCATTCAGTGAGATATCCACTGCCACAATTCGATTTTCGACTTTAGAATAAGAGCTCTCACCGTCACAGCAAACCATCCATCAAAATGACAGCTCTTCACATACGCTTTAAACACATGCTGAAATCACCTGTCACAAGTCTTTTTTAATTATTATTTAAGGATAATATTCTCTTTGCTCTCAAACTCTCCTAGGACGCATTTTTTAATGGAAAATTTAGGTCAATTTTTTCTATTGAAATTTTGTTTTTAACATCTGTTATGGGTTTTCTTTCTTTTTTATTATGGATTTTCAGTGAAAGAAAGTGGAGACTATGTAGAGAAGCTCATGTCAACATTTGGATGTCTATACTTAAAATTCAAGCAAAAGAAAAGTCAAACCTCAAACTTGAAATGCCAGATGCATGAAAAATTATCGAAGGTGAAAAATATTTTTTATCTCTGTAGAGTTTATTTTTAAGCCTATTTTTCAACTGCACCAAGTTATATTTCAAGCCAATTTGGACTAAACTGAAGTCTGAAAGAGAGTGGGAAAAAATCAGTAATTCAAAGTCATTTCAAACTTGGACGCATGAACTAGCATGACTCAGACAGGGCGACAAAAATGTCTAAACGTCCAGGGCCTTACAAGACTTGAAATTTTCAATCTTTAAATCCTAATGGTTTACACTTGATTTAAAAATACAAGTACATGGAAGATTTCTAGGCCTGTACCCAAAATAAAACAACTTTTTTTAGCTATTAAATTGGTTCATATACAAGTTATATTTTCACTCTTTAAACTAAAATAGATTTGTATATTTGACCCAGGGTTTCTTCATAATTCATCTTCTACTAATATGGAATGAAATGTAGGCAGATAGAGAACATTATTCAAGTGAAGAGGGTCTGAAAACAATATCTCTATTAGCTCTGACTAGTGTTAGCAGTAATATCAACCACATATTTATACACTTAAGTGTTTAAACAATACCACTTAAACTGAGTAATAAAAAACATTGTTTGGATTTTTGACATTGCTTCTCTACCTCAAATGCAGGGCTAGAGTATAACATAATTCTAACATTTATTTTTATTGCATTTTTTACCTATAGTATAGTGTCCTAAAGCCTGTGTCCAGAATAATGAAAGACTTTGTTGAAGATAAAAATACAAATTTAAACCCTAGAAGAAAAAAAATAGAAAAGTAATGCCTGGTAAAAACATTTACAAATACATCACACATTGTTTTTATTAGGTATCATATGGTAAGTAATAGATTTAGGACTTATGTGTTTTATTACTAAAGCAATTAAGTAGAATTTGTTTGTGGTTGCTAAATGTCAGAATTTGTAATGTATCAAAGCACTATTACATGCACTGTGGGAAATTATAGAACATGAAAGATGATTCTTTCCTCCACAAAACTCTACATCTGTTTGGGAAATTAGCACATAGATTCAATGATAAATTGAATTACTTAATTTGCCCACATTCACTCATGTTCACAAGGGATCTAAGACACGAAAATTTAGGTATTAACAAACAAAAATTAAAATTTTATTTATATTCCATATTCCCCAAAGGATGTGAGAAAGGAAAAGTTAATAATAGAGCAAGCACTTATAATGTAGGTAAGAAATCATACCAGGGAAACGTTGTAAATTTCAAATGAACAGAACAGATATTAGTGCAAGAGGAAGAGAGACGAGAGAGAGACCCACAAAATACCATTGAGCAACTGAGCTAACACCCCATAATAACAATTAGCACTTTATACTCATTTCACTAGTCTTCACATGAACCACCTCCATGAAAGAGCTTATAATTATCCAGGCTCTATAAACAAGATCACGGAGGCTCAGAGCGGATTAAGTGGCACAGCCAGGATCTCAGCCCGGGGTGTCTTCCAGATCAAAGTCTCTGTGATAACCAGGCGGCTGCACAAACCCATCAATTTTGTGCCCATCCCTGAGTCCCCCGGCCTTAAGATGTCCCGAATCTCACCAGTACCTTTCCTCCTGTGATAAGAACACCACCAGCAAGCAATTGCCCAAACAGAACTAAATTTTTTCTCCCAAAAATCACTGGAATGAAGTGTGCCAAGCCATTTTGGATCAGAGCCAGATGGGCATTTTGTGTTTCTTAGGCGAAAAAAAACAACCAGTTTTGATACTGGCCACTTGTCAAGTCACATCACATGATGAGTCTTTTCAACAATAGGCCATACTACACATAAGCGCTGCTGCCTTTCTTGAAAAGAAAATGCTGTTGTCACTCTTACCTCAAGAAATCGTCATGATGGAATTGTTTCTCACTCTGATGCAGGCCACAAAGAAATCTTCCAGGCATTGGACACAGCCAAGGTTATCCACGACCGTGGGAAAGGTTGTCAGTTCTGGGGAAATTAATTTTATGAGAGAACTGATGTATACACATATATTCCAAGGCAAGTTAAAGATTCCTTTTAAGGATTCTGGATTCATTCTTTCCATCCCTGAGACTGTGTACTTATTTCTGGTATTCAGAAGAAGTGAAACTTTCCATATCAAACTACATATTTTCTTGTCTAGTTTTCTTTTCTTTTGCAAAAACTGATTATCAAGCTGAGTAATCCAGTGCTCCTAGGACCTGACTGAGCAGCTATGGACAATCACAGTAAAACCCTCCCCGTTAGCAGTGATACTTAAATGCAGACTAATTCTAGAAATTAAAGCAGTTCAACAAAAATATCTGCTAAGGGTGAAATCTAGGCTTCATTTAATCTTTTTTATTTTGAAAAATAACATTTAAAAGACAGGAAAGTACAAAGAATAATATAACTAACACCTGTATTCCCACCACTCAGAATTAAAAACTGTTAACATTTGGTTACATTTACTGCAAGAAAGTTTTATATATGTACTTTAAAAAACTTATACAAGTAATATAATCCTATATCAGAAGAAAGGAAGGGTGGGGAAAAAGGACCGAGGGACAGAGAGAAGAGGGGAGGGTGAGGTGAAGAAAGAAAAGATGAAAGATGGAAGGAGGAAAAATGGAGGAGGGAAGAGGAGGGAAAGCGGCAGGAAAAAGCCAAAAAGAACAAGAGACAGTGTTGAAGAATTATAGATAAAATTAAAGACCCCTTTGACCACGCTCACTATCCCACCTTCCAGTCTCCTCTGCCAGAAAACGTCCACCATCATGACTTTAATGTGCATCCTTATAGCACATTCTAGAATTTTTTTTAAAGATTTTATTTTTCCTTTTTCTTCCCAAAGCTCCCCAGTACATAATTGTGTATTTTTAGTTGTGGGTCCTTCTAGTTGTGGCATGTGGGATGCCACCTCAGCATGGCTTGATGAGCAGTGCCATGGCTGCGCCCAGGATTCAAACCGGTGAAACCCTGGGCCGCAGAAGCAGAGTGTGCGAACTTAACCACTCGGCCATAGGGCCAACCCCATCATTCTTTAATTTTATGCTTGTGATTTATTCCATCATACTGATAACATACCCACTGTCATTTGACTAATTGCTTTATTATTCAACATTAAGTTTTGAGTTCCAGGCATGGTGACGTATATAGGTCAATGCCATCTATTTCAATTGCTGAATAAACAGCATCTGAATACAATACATTCTAATTATCAACATCCCTATTTGATGTTCCCAGTTTTTCCCTATTAGAGCTAAGGCTGCCATGTACATCTTTCTGCATATTTTCTTACCCACAGATATAAATATTTTTCTAGGGAATAAACCTAACCTACAAATAAAATAGCTTGGTCTGAATATTTTCAGTTGTACCATAAACTGCCAAATTGCTCTCCAGATTGGCTTCACAAATGTATACCAGCACCACGGTACGGGACAATTCTGTTTTTGCTATACCTTCACCCACCCTTGATATTGTCAGAATTCCAAAATTTTTCTAAATGTGATGATTAGAAAATTATAGTTCATTGCTGTTTTTAATTTGCATTTCCCCAATTACTAGTGAAGTTGAATTTTTTGTATGTTAATTAGCCACTTACAAATGCTATTCAAAAAACAAAAGACCCCGAATAGCCAAAGGAATCCTGAGACAAAAGCTGGAGATATCACACTCCCTGATTTCAAAATATACTACAAAGCTATAGTAACCAAAACAGCATGGTACTGGCACAAAAACAGACACACAGATCAACAGAACAGAATCAAGGGCCCAGAAATAAACCCATACATCTATGGACAGCTAACTTTCAACAAGGGAGCCAAGAACATACAACAGAGAAAGGAGTCTCTTCAATAAAGGGTGTTGGGAAAACTGGACAGCCACATGCAAAAGAATGAAAGTAGACCATTATCTTTCACCATACACAAAAACTTAACTCAGAATGGAGTGATGTCTTGAATGTAAGACCTGAAACCATGAAACTTCTAGAAGAAAATATAGGTGGTACATTCTTTGACATCGGTCTTGGCAGCATATTTTCAAATATCATGTCTGATCAGGCAAGGGAAATAAAAGAAAAAATAAACAAATGGGACTACATCAAACTTAAAAGCTTCTACAAAGCAAAGGAAACCATCTACAAAATGAAAAGACGACCTAACAATTGGGAGAAGATATTTGCAAACCATATATCTGATAAAGGGTTAACATCCAAAATATATAAAGAACTCATACACCTCAACAACAAAAAAACTAACAACGAACAATTAAAAAATGGGCAAAAGATCTGAACAGACATGTCTCCAAAGAAGATATACAGATGGCCAACAGGCACATGATAAGATGTTCAACATCATTATCTATTGGGGAAATGCAAATCAAAACTACAATGAGATATCACCTCACTCCAGTCAGAATGGCTATAATTATCAAGACAGAAAACAACAAGTGTTAGAGAGGATGAGGAGAGAAGGGAACCCTCATACACTGCTGGTCAGAGTACAAACTGGTGCAGCCACTATGGAAAACAGTACAGAGATTCTTCAAAAAATTAAGAATAGAACTACCATAAGATCCAGTTACTCCACTGCTGGGTATTTACCCAAAGAACACGAAAATGCAAATGTGTAAAGATATATGCACCCCTATGTTCACTGCAGTATTATTCACAATAGCCAAGACTTGGAAGCAACCTAGGTGCCCATCAACGGACGGATGGATAAAGAAGATGTGGTATATATACACAACGGAATACTACTCAGCCATAAGAAATGATGAAATCCGGCCATTTGTGACAACATGGATGGACCTTGAGGGTGTTATGCTAAGTGAGATAAGTCAGAAGGAGAAAGTCAAATACCATACCATCTTACTCATAAGTAGAAGATAAAAACAACAACAAACAATGGAGACAGAGACTGGATTGGTGGTTACCAGAGGGGACTTAAGGAGGGAGGAGGGTGAAAGGGGTGATTAGGCACATGGGTGTGGTGATGGATTGTAATCAGTCTTTAGGTGGTGAACGTGATGTAATCTACACAGAAATCGAAATATAATGATGTACACCTGAAATTTATATAATGTTATAAACCAATGTTACCACAATAATAAGTAAATAAATAAATAAATACATCAATAAATAAAAGAAGTGACTGAGGAAGACTAACAACCCAGGCTATAAGACACACTTTTCAGGAGGAACCAAAAAGTTAAAAAGCATAAAGCAGCTCTGGGGGCTGACAGAAAGAAAGGGTGAGAGAGAGTATAGAGCTAAGAATTAAAGCCAGAAGCCAAAAGCATGGGGACAATTGAATGTGTGAGAGGAAGCAGTTTTGAATATCCATCACCCTGTGGACTGTGTCTGTGTTGACACATGACATTTGAATCTGAAGCGGAAGACCACTGAGACAGTCTTCAGGAGCCCTCGCATGTGCTTAGCTAAGACTAAGATGGCCTTACGATGAATTTCCCCACTGTCTTCCATAGTAAGGGAGCAGAGATCTAAGGCGACACATTCATCTGAAAAAGTTTACTGAAAACCTTCTGTACATAGGCTAGGATCTGTGTCAGCACCAAGAATATACAATTAGTACAATATATTCCTGACAGAAGATAGTGATAGGTTCTGTAACAGTGGAATGAGCAAAATTTCATGGAAATAAAGAAAGAGGGCATGAGAGAGTAGAGAGAAAGAGCCTGGAGAAGGGCAATTGGAAAATAATTCATGGACTCTATCTTTTAGGAGCTGGGAAACCGGGACGACTTTAAACAAAGGGCTCAAGCAATTAGAAATAAAATCAGAACTTGTTATAACTAAAATCTAGGAACAAAGCAGAAGCCTACGTACTAGAACTAAGGAGCCAGGGCCAAATGAAGACTGACAATAAAACTGACTTGATCTTTAGTGCCCCAGGCATAGATCTCTATTTCCAGAAATCTCTTCCCTGATAAGAGGGAGCCGATCTCAGAGCCTAGACCTGGAGGATGGACCCCTAGGTGATGATGGCACCCTAGGCAGGAGGAATAAAGTTGCACAGACAGTTACTAAGTAGTCTGCCATGACTAGGGAGTGAATAGGTACCTATTGATTTGGGTTCTTCTTTGATACTTTGTATCTAAGATATCAACAATTTTTAAATGTTAGCCCTGGTGATCATAGGGGGGAAATAGCTCAAATTCTTCATCAAATTCCTATTTTCCTTAGAACATCTCTTCTAAAGCATTTCAAAGGAATTAGTACAAATGGCAGAGAATATATAAATATATGCCGTTTGTTGGTTCTGATGGCCCAGCCAAAGTGGCTCTCCTTAGGCATCAATTTTGTACTCATTATTCATCCACGTTTGTATTATTTGTGTTGTTATTAAAATGCTTACTTCAAAACATTTTAGTAACAGATATTACAAGAAGATATACACTTATCAAGCAGCTTTGGGTGCTACTGAAAGCCCTGCCGTATGTTACCAAGGAAGAAAACTCAACTTGAAAAGCTAATAAAAAACAATAACAAAAAAACACAAACGTTATTCTGTGATTTGTCAGTATTTCTATTTCAATGTTTTTTTCCCTTAGTCATTAAAATAGTGTGGATAATAATCCTTTGTCTGCAATATACATTACAAATATCTTCTCCCACTTACCTTTCAGCATAGAGTAATTTTTGTTTTAAAGATTGGCCCTGAGCTAACGTCTGTTGCCCATCTTCTTCTTTTATTTTCTTCTTCTCCTCAAAGCCCCCCAGAACATAGTTGTATATTCTAGTTGTGGGTCCTTCTGGTTGTGCCATGTGGGACACCACCTCAGCATGGCCTGATGAGTGGGCCATGTCTGCGCCCAGGATCCAAACCGGCGAAACCCTGGGCCACCGACCGAAGCGGAGCATGTGAACTTAACCACTCGGCCACGGCTGGCCCCTGAATGCACTAAGTTTTTACAAATTTCCTCCAGTGTCAATTTTGGCATTTTATGTTTATACATTTTTTCAAATTACCTAGCACATCATCTTTATACATTCTCATGATGTTCTCGCGCTTATTCTGTCGACACTCACTTGTTCTGCATTTAATGGCACACCCTCCCTCCTTCCCCGCCACTCTCACCAAGGCCTTGCCTCTCTTAGGACGCTACTGGTTCAATGACTCTACTCCACTGCTCCTCGATAGCCTCATTCTCTATTTCCTTGATATGGACAAGTAACTTTAGTGTATTTTTCTTCCTTATTTACTTTTTTAAGGCATTATTGAGGAAAGTATAGAGAATAATAATATGAACACATTTACACCACTACCCTGTTTAAGAAGGTAAACTTCACCAATAGAGTTTAAACTCCTATCTACTCTTCTTTGAGGTGTCTCCTACGCACCCAACGCCAGAGCTAAATACTATTCTGAATTTCACGTGCGTCATTCCCTTACGTTGCTTTATACTGCTACCATACACACAGACATCCCTGAGTAATGCATAGTGCTGTTTGCCTGCTTGTAAAGTTTGTACAAATGGTAATATGTAGATGTGCAAAACAGGCAAGTAGATAGCTAGCTAGCTAGCTAGCTAGACAGATGAATAGATAGATAGGTGAGAGACAGATGATAGATGATAGATAGATGGATAGAGAGAGAGAGATAATAGACAGACCATAGGTGATAGATAGACGAGAGATAGGTAGGTAGGTAGGTAGATAGGTAGATAGATAGATAGATAGATAGATAGATAGATAGATAGACAGACAGATGAGAGAGAGACGCTTGTTTTGCTCAACATTTTGGCTGTGGGATTCATCCATGTTCCCTGGGCTCACCTCCCAAATGCACTTCACAGGCCTCTCTGCCTCAGTGTCTGCCCTAGGGGAACCCAGACAAGGACACCTTCCCTTTCCAGTGTATTCAAAAGTTTTTTACACGGTCACCACGAAGTGTTTAATATTTTACTACCTCTGTGTCTTCTGAGAAGTGTTTTCCTTTAATCTCTTAATGTGAGGAATTAAACTGAGATTGTTTAATGTTCAATAATCTCTTTATTGCTGAGAAAACCCAGTTTAAACTTGATCTAATCTTCTATTTAGATTGATAACATTTTGTTTAGTATTTTACATCTTCGATAAGTGAGATTAGCCAGTAATTTCCATTTCTAATATTTTCTTTATCTGATTTAATTAACAAGGTTAGACTAGTTTCATTAAAAAGAAAAAAAACCATTGGAATGTGTTCCTCTTTTTGATTTCCCGGAAAAATTAGAGTAAAAATGAAATTACGTTTCTTGATTCTGAATTAAAGTATCTCTAAAACCATCTGGAACCAGCTCTTTTTTGAGCAAATTTTTAACGTTGATTAAAATTATTTAATGGATAGAAGAAAATTCAGGCATTTTATTTCTTCTTGAATCAGTTGTTAAGTTGTAGCTTTTCTAAGAAATTTCCATTTTATCTAGTTTTGGAAATGTTTATTTCACAGTTTTATCTTTCTGGTCTCAAGTATCTACAATTGCCTTCTTTTTCATTTCTAATATTGTTTATTTGTACTGTTTCATCTTTTCTTAGAGCCTAAAAATGTCTATTTTATTAGTTTTTTAAAAATGAACTTTTGCCTTAGTTGATTCTCTCTACTGTATATTTGTTTTCCATTTGATTAATTTCCACTCTTATCTTTATAGTTTCCTTCCTTCTACTTTCTTTGTGTTTATTTTGTTGTTCTAACTTCTTAAGTTGCTTAGCTCATTTATTTTCAGCTTTCTTCTTTTCTAATATAAGCATTTAGAGCTATAAATTCACTATAAAGTATGCTTTAGTTATATCTTACAATTTGGACATATAATATATCTGTTATTATTCATCTTTAACTATGAGTTATTTAGAAAGTCTTTTAAAAGTTAATTTTCAAAGGTATGAATTTTTTCTCTACATCTGTTATTGATTTCTAACTTACTGGAAAATGATTTAGATGATAAAATTTCTGTGAAATCATGTCTTTAGGATGGGCTCAGTTTTCACAACTGTACCTTGTGTGGTTGAGAATAAGATGTAATCTCTCATTTGGGGTTATTTATCTTTCATGTCAAGCTCGTTAATGATGTTATTCAAATGTTTCATATACTTATAAAAAAATTTTGCTGCTTGATTCATCAGTTACTGAGAAAAGTTTGTAATTTTTTGATTTTTGGTTTTTTTGGTGAGGAAGGTTGGCCCTGAACTGACAGCTGTTACCAATCTTCCCCTTTTTGCTTGAGGAAGATTGTCGATGAGCTAACATCTGTGCCAATCCTCCTCTATTTTATGTGGGATGCCACCACAGTGTGGCTTGATGAGCAGTGCTAGGTCCACGCCTGGGATCTGAATCTACAAACCCGGGGCCACCAAAGCCAAGCACGTGAACTTAACCCCTATGCCACCAGGCCAGCCCCCTATAACTCCTCATACTCTTCCTGTAGATTTTTCCATGATGGTCTTATACATTTTGAGGCTATGCTACAAAGTTTACACAGATTATATCTGATGAATTAAATTTTTATCATCAGGTAGCAATCCTCTTTATGTGTGATAAGTTTTGCCTCAAAGACTATTTGACTGGCAAATCATTTATCTATTTGTCTCTCTATCTACTCTTATTATTTTGGTGGATAGGAATTTAGTATATCTTTTCCTATTTTTTCACCTTTGACCTTTCTGTGTACTGATATTTTAGGTGTTTCTTTTCAACTCATTTGATAATATATGACTTTTAACTATCAAGTCTGTTGAATTTTCAGAATTGCTATTACTAATAGATCTGGATTTATTTCTACAATTTCGTTTTGTGCTACATCTCCTGATATTGAAATAGTTCTCTTTTTTCTTCTTCTTGCTTTATCTTGATCTAGTTAAGTTTTGTCTCTTTTCTGCAGTGCTTCAGCTCAATGTATCTAGATGTTGAATTCTTTTTAATGTATCCTATTGGGGATGTCCTGTTGATCCATGTTGTTCATTAACTTGGGGCTTTTTACTATATTCTGCTTGAATATTGCCTTTCCATCATTCTCTGTATTTCTGGAATGCTAATAAGATCTCTCTTAGAACTTCTTCTTCTATGTTCTAACAACCTTAACCAAACTTTTTAGCCTGTGAGTATTTTTCTCTCGACTGGATTCTGGGTAATTTCTTCAGATCCTTCTTCCATTTTACTAATTCTCTCTCTAATACCCAAAAGAAGAAAGAAGCTCAGGGTAGAGCCTAGCAGTCAAGTTACCATTCCTCTAGGGACGTCAGGCAACTGTGAAGTGAGACCACTAGAAGTCTACGAAGCAGAACAGAGGGCTAAACAGACTCACAGAGTGTGGCGCAAAAACTGAAGTTCAAGACTACCAAGTAGGGAGAACACTGAGGAACCCTTGAGGTCTGGCACTGGACCCATAACGGGCTGTACCTGGGAAGACAGGTAAACTGTAGGTTCACTTGATATTACAGCTGCAAATTCTCTAGATTCATATGCTAGACTGACGTGAGTAGACTGCAAGTGCCTGGCCCACCAACCTAAGGAAACAAGTGTAAATCCTCTCTGAAGAAGGAAAACATGTTGTCGTCCTCGAACGTTCTCGTTTCTTACTGTGGAAGGGCAAGTCCATCATCCCTGGCTTTCGTAAGTGGAGGCTTTGGGACCCGATAACTCACATCCTAGTAGAGCTGTGGAGCCATAATGGGAAAAGTCGTAAAACAGAAAAAGGGATCCATTGAGACATGCATTTGAGGTTTTGTTAGGCATTTTGAAGAACTACATTGTCCCCCTCAGCTTTTTTATACTAAAAAAAAAAAACCCCTACTCTCAAACTGATCGATGTGCCAGCAGCAGCATTAATTACACTGTGACAGATTTAAGTGATTCTTTGAAGAAAACAAGGATGCTTCTTGTTGGATATTAAGTGTTAGGGACAAGTGATGACATCTGTGGTCTGTCAGACTGGGAATTAAGAGATGTGGTTTTTTAGGTCACGTTTCTATGACGCACTACAAGCTTGCCTGGGCCGGTGATGTACTTTCTTGGTACCCATGAAATGTGCCATCACTGAACTGGGAAGATTAATAGATTTTCAGATTCACGACAAAGAGATGAGATGAAAAAAATCTCTAGGGGGATTTATAATATGGAAAAGCATATTCATTCTTTAATGTTAATCTATGATTTCGTATTGCTTTCATAATACTATCTACAGAAGGTGAATTTGCCAAGTTCCTCTAACCTGGTAAAGATAGGCAGCAGTTAGACTTTTAGTTAAATCCAAACCTTATTAAAAATTACCTAAGGAGGTTCTTAGAAATAAACACTCTAGAACGAACCTCACCCCAGGCTTTAAATATTATCCGTCTTCCACTCCAGGCTGAACCCTCCCCCGATATTCTCTAGCGTGAGTTTACTTGCTTCTCCACTCTTTGCACAGTCTGTAGGTACATTTTGTTTATTTGTGACTTCTTTTAGTTCAGTCTCTCCCAGTGGACAATGAGGACCCTGCTGAGAGAGACCTTGAGTGTTATCTTCTCCATCCTGTTCATAACACTCCAAGGCCTAAAACCTAGGAGGTGTTCAATAAATATGTGAAAGAATGAAGGAATGAACAAATAAACCAGCAGAAATCCCTGCAATGTGACCCAGGAACCCTTATTTGTAAGGAGTCCCAGAGAAGGTTTTGATGACCAACCCACTGAGGAACACACTGCTCTGCTTCACGGCAGAGTGGTTTTCAACTAAGCAGAATACATCAGAATTTTTGATGGCACTGGGAGCAGGGCCAGCTTCATGAGGGTCTGACCAGTGCAGTGGCCCAGGGCCCGCTCAGAAGGGCCTCCCTCCCTCCTGTACTTAGGGCTCCAGGCTCTGCAGTCCCCATCTTGTTAATTTTATCCTTCAATTTGTGTTCTGTAAATGAACTCTGATGGGACCCTGGCAGGGGCTTGGAGCCTCTGCTTCGGGGCAATCCTGCTCCCCTGACCTCTGCCTCCCCAGGAGGAATTGTCAGCTGCCTACGCCCCACCCCTACCCAGCAACCACAGCCACCCTCAGCCTGGGTGGGGCTGGGCACAAGTTAGGAAGGGGCAGGGCCCTGGGGTGCCCGTGAGGGTCCACATTTGTGCAGGAAGAAACCACGACAGGTTGAGAGACACCATGGGAAACACCAAAATGCTCTTTTCCTGCTTTTTGAACAAGGGGTCTAGCATTTTCATTTTGCACTGGGCCCCCCGCTCTCCCTGCACCCCAATTATATAGCCAGTCGTGAAGGCAGGAGATATTCCTTTACCTAAAGGGGGTGCGTGTATTGAAAAGCTAAAGGCACTGTTCCAGGTTCGTTTCCTTCAAGGAAGGTCGCTGTGAAACCAAGGCGCGTTGCCACCCTGTAAATGGTGGTGTCTCGGTGTCTTGTGCTCCTAACAAATAAAATTTTCCATAACTGATACAAGGACTTCTTTCCCCTAAATTATATTTTCTTGATGGGAACATGGTTTTCCTAAAAAGTCAAGCTTAAAAAAAGTTAACTACTTTTTATTGAAAAATGCATTTTGTACATCACAAGTTGAAGAATTGCATATAAGCAACTTACTCATCCTTGGTATTTTAAATTTTTATTCTTTAGTCTTTTCACTTCAAACTTACACTCTGCCCCTCCTCTCACTTCCTCCAAAACCTAAAGCCTTCAATACCAATACTCATTTTAGATGAAATTCCGGTAGCTTCCAGTTTGCTTTCTCAGATTCCTGACTCCTTAATTATATGCCCAAGGGTTTTCCTTTCTCTAGGATCTCCAACCTTCCCTCCATGTCACTTTACAGACGTCTCAGGTGCTGAGGTGTCAGGGGAGAACCTTGAGTCCCCCAGGAAATGGCCCATTTAACACCAGGGATGGAGATAGCCAAGAAGCTGTCTGGGAAATGCTGAGCCACTGGGTTAAAGAGAGAAATCTGATTCGGAAGCAGACTGCGCTGAGGCTCCTTCCAACCAAGAAAAAACAGCTGCTTTCGTTGATGGGGCCTCAGCTCCCGCTTCATCGCTTGTGTGGCGTCCCCAACACTTCACCGTGGCTCCATGTTTGGGGAGTCTGTTCTCTGTCTATCTCCATACCATTCATCTCCAAGTTTCTCTGGAAGAGCCTTTTCATCCTGGGAAGCAGCTTTCCTGTTATTGGCTCTTTGTTAGGAATGACCGCCGACTTTCTTTCCACCGCTCTTGTTCTGTTAGGGTTTTCTTTAACTTGTCCCTAAGTCTCTTCACCAAGCCCCGACTGGAACACCTAACCCAGCCTCCCACTGGCTGCACGTAGGCCAGCAGCACCCATCAGCCAATTACTGTCCAGTGCAGACCACTTGCCCAGCACTAGCATTACTGGATGGAGCAGTTTATGACTACTGCCTGGACCCCATAAGAGGGGCACGACTTCTTCCCATTGAAGAGAATCAGAGCTTAGAAGCACAGCTTTTCAATTCTGGTTGATTTCAAAATGTGTGACCTTTCTATTAGCTTGCAGAACTACTGCTCCCCTTGGCCAATAAAAGCACAGAAAAGTGTTCAAAATCCCGAAATGGAAGGATGCTTTGAGTCACATGTGGTGACTCTCAGGTGGCCACAGTTCAGTCTTAGAGGACACCATCTCATTGCATGGAAATAAAGCCCACCTGGCGGACCAGCTCAGAACATCTTTTGTGAGCCAGGTGGGTGAGGCCATGTCCTTGCTGATCCCCTCTTGTCCTTGGATCTAGCACAAGCTGAATTCCCAAGTACGATTCCGATTTCCTATAACCATTTCATTGTATATTTTCCAAGCTCCTCTCAGGACAACCTTTAATAGCTGCAGATGGGATGGCTGCAGAGGAGAGAGCAAGCAACAACGAAGGCAAATTCCTATTTCCATTTTGGTCATGAGGAACACTCATCAGGACCTTCTCTGATCAGCACTGGTTCTTAAAAAGAGGAGAAATTCTCAGCATTGCCTTATGGAGAACTCCTGCGGTCTTACACAAAGCTGAGGTCCTTTCTTCACCTGTAGATGCCCGGTGAGCTCCATCGTCCAGACTGACTCCATCTGAGGAGAAGATCCAAGATGGCGGCATGAGTAGTCTTCTTTGTCTCTCCCCCTTCGAATCTACAACTAATTGGACATTCATCGCTTAACAAAGGATATCCATATAGCATCTCAGGACGCCTGAGAGACCCACGCTGCTATACATCGGGAGGCGGGCGGACTTCCCTCCGGGAGGAGGTGGACATAGGTGAAAACTCTCCGACCCCGACCCCCGAACAGCCTAGTACCTGCAAGCGGCTTTCTTCCAGCGGATGCCCCCAGAACATCACCACACGCCAAGGGCAGGAGGGAGCGCACACCAGAGGAACGACAGTGGAAACAGGTGACCAGAGCCCTACCTAAGCCCCCTGCAATTACACCTAAGCCCAAAGGGAAGCTCCAGAGTTACACACCAGAGGCAGTGGGGAAAACCCCTACCCGCCATTAGCGGACAGGCCCCGCCTAGCATCCACAACGCCGGGAGGCTCCCGGAGAGAATCCCAAACAGCATGGCGGCCTGCCAGCTGCCGCTGCTGGCTCCACTGACCAGGCTTTTGCCCGGGAGGGGTTCAGGACTACCAGAGATCTCCTGGGAGAGGACTGGGGCTGGATGGAACTCCAGCGGCCAGCTCCGCGGCCCTGGGGGGAAACTCCAGAGTTCCGTCTGGGCACCAGGCAAAGTCTCTACCTGTCATTAGTGGAGAGGCCCCGCCCAGCATCCACAACGCCGGGAGGGTCCTGAAGAGGAGAATCCCAGGCAGGGCAGCAGCCGGCCAGCTGCCACTGAACTCAAGGTCTCCGGCTATCCCCCAGACAAGGCAAGGGGCTCCCCAAGATCCTAGGGGAGAGGACTGGGGCTGGGTGGAGTTCCAGCGACCTGGCTCCATGGCCCAGGGCTAAACTCTACAGTCTCACAGCAGCCTCAGCGATAGCCTCTGCACAGCACTAGTAGAGAGCACCCACCCAGCAACCACAAGGCTGGAAGACCCCGGGACAAAAGTAGCATAGCCAGGTGAGCTAACCACAGACTGCAGAAGATGCCCATAGCTCTGCTGTGACCCATAGTGGACAAGTGAGATTTTGTGGGCTCTGACAGTGACAGAGCTGCAAATATAAGTGATCTTGCCCCTGGCTGCTGGGAAAGCCCATAACACCACTGCAGACCCTAGGAGGGAGCACGTCTAGGTGGTCTGCAACAGTAGGCACCAGCAGCCTGAAGCCCCCTTGTGATGGCCTCCACAGCTGAAGAGGGAACCCACAGGACCACTGTGACTGCGAGGAGGGGCCCAGGCTCAGAAAGCAACAGCTGATAGGGTTCCTGGCTGGTGCAGTATAAACAGCTGTCCCCCCACCACACCAGTAGAAACAAGTGGAAGCAGTAACTAAACTCTATCTCTATGCGGAGGCACAAATCTACACCATCAAGCAATATGAAAAAATATATTAAATCTCCAGAACAGAAGGAAAATGACAAACACACAGAAAACAATCCCAAAGACAATGAAATATATAACCTAAATGATGATGACTTCAAAACAGCCATCATTAAAAAACTCAATGAGTTAAAAGAGAATTCAGATAGACAACTCAACGAGCTCAGGAGCTATGTCACAAAAGAGTTCGATACTATAAAGAAGAACCAAACAGAAATACTGGAAATGAAGAACACAATAGAGGAGATTAAGAAAAATCTAGATGCACTGAACAGTAGGGCCGATAATATGCAGGAAAGAATTAGCAATTTGGAGGATAGGAATATAGAAATGCTGCAGGCAGAGGAGGAGAGAGAACTAAGACTAAAAAGAAATGAAGAAACTCTCTGAGAATTATCTGACGCAATTAGGAGACGCAACCTAAGGATTATAGGTATACCAGAGGGAGAAGAGAGGGAGAAGGGGGCAGAAAGCCTATTCAAAGAAATAATGGGTGAGAACTTCCCAAACCTGGGGAGAGAGATGGAACTTCATGTGACAGAAGCCAATAGATCTCCAAACTTTATCAATGCAAGTAGACCAACCCCAAGGCATATAGTAGTGAAGCTAGCAAAAGTCAATGACAAGGAGAGAATACTAAGAGCAGCCAGCCAGAAGAAATTAACCTACAAAGGAACCCCCATCAGGCTATCAGCAGATTTCTCAGCAGAAACTTTACAGGCTAGAAGAGAGTGGAATGATATATTCAAAAATCTGAAGGACAAAAACATGCAGCCGAGAATTCTCTACCCAGCGAAAATATCCTTCAAATACGATGGAGAAATAAAAACTTTCCCAGATAAACAAAAATTAAGGGAGTTCATTGCCACAAAACCTCCTCTTCAAGAAATGCTCAGGAAAACCCTCATTCCTGAAAAATCAAAAAAAGGAAAGGGGCTACAAAACCAAGAGCAGAGGAGATAAGTAGAAGGACAACAACAGAGAGTAGCAGCTCTCCATCAGAACAGACTAAACCATGGGACGAGAAACAAAGGAAATTGAAGAGAACCGGAAAACAAGACATAAAGTGGCAGAGGTAGGCCCCCACATCTCAATAATCACTCTAAATGTAAATGGATTGAACTCTCCAATAAAAAGACACAGAGTGGCAGGATGGATCAAAGAACGAGACCCAACAATATGCTGCCTCCAGGAAACACACCTCAGCCCCAAAGACAAACACAGACTCAGAGTGAAGGGATGTAAGACAATACTCCAAGCTAATAATGAACAAAAGAAAGCAGGTGTCGCTATACTAATATCAGACAAAGTAGACTTCAAAGCAAAACAGATAAAGAAAGACAAAGAGGGAAAGTATATAATAATAAAAGGGACTCTCCACCAAGAAGACATAACACTTATAAATATATACGCACCCAACACAGGAGCACCAAACTTTGTAAAGCAACTCTTAACAGAACTAAAAGAAGACATCAACAACAATACAATAATAGTAGGGCACCTCAACACCCCACTAACACCAATGGATAGAACATCCAGACAGAAAATCAACAAGCAAATTATAGAATTAAATGAAAAATTAGACCAGATGGACTTAATAGATATATGTAGAACACTTCATCCAAAAACAGCAGGCTACACATTCTTCTCAAGTGTGCATGGAACATTCTCAAGAATAGACCATATTTTGGGAAACAAAGCAAGCATCAATAAATACAAGAGAGTTGAAATAATATCAAGCATCTTTTCTGATCATAATGCTATTAAACTAGAAATCAACTACAAGAATAAAGCAGAGAAAGGTGCAAAAATGTGGAGACTAAATAACACGCTACTGAACAAACAATGGATTATTGAAGAAATTAAAGAAGAAATCAAATATTATCTGGAGACAAATGAAAATGAGAACACGTCATACCAAATCATTTGGGATGCAGCAAAAGCAGTCCTAAGAGGGAAATTCATTGCAATACAGATTCACCTCACTAAACAAGAAAAAGCTCACATAAGCAACCTCAAACGACACCTAACAGAATTAGAAAAAGAAGAACAAACAAAGCCCAGAGTCAGTAGAAGGAGGGAAATAATAAAAATAAGAGCAGAAATAAACGATATTGAAACAAAAAAGACAGTAGAAAGGATCAATGAAACAAAGAGTTGGTTCTTCGAAAAAATTAACAAAATTGACAAACCCTTAGCCAGACTCTCCAAGAAAAGAAGAGAGAAATCTCAAATAAATAAAATTAGGAATGAGAGAGGAGAAATCACAACAGATACCAATGAAATACAAGGGATCATAAGAGAATACTATGAAAAACTATATGCCAACAAATTGAACAACCTAGAAGAAATGGACAAATTCCTGGACTCTTACAACCTCCCCAAACTGAACCAGGAAGAAATGGAGAATCTGAATAGGCCAATCACAAGTAAAGACATAGAAACGGTAATCAAAAACCTCCCCAAAAATAAGAGTCCAGGAACAGACAGCTTCTCTGGAGAATTCTACCAAACATTCAAAGAAGATTTAATACCTATCCTTCTCAAACTATTCCAGAAAACTGAGGAAGATGGAGTACTCCCTAAAACATTCTATGAAGCCAACATCACTCTGATCCCCAAACCCGACAAGGACAACACAAAGAAGGAGAACTACAGGCCGATATCACTGATGAACATAGATGCAAAAATCCTCAACAAAATTCTGGCAAACCGAATACAGCAATACATCAAAAAGATTATACACCATGATCAAGTGGGATTTATACCAGGGACACAGGGATGGTTCAACATCCGCAAGTCAATCAACGTGATACACTACATTAACAAAATGAGAAACAAAAACCACATGATCATCTCAAGGATGCAGAGAAAGCATTTGACAAGATCCAACACCCATTTATGATAAAAACCCTCAATAAAATGGGTATAGAAGGAAAGTACCTCAACATAATAAAGGCCATATGTGACAAACCCACAGCCAACATCATACTCAATGGACAAAAACTGAAAGCCATCCCTCTGAGGACAGGAACAAGACAAGGGTGCCCACTTTCACCACTCCTGTTCAACATAGTACTGGAGGTGTTGGCCAGAGCAACTCGGCAGGAAAAAGAAATAAAAGGAATCCAAATACGCAATGAAGAAGTAAAACTCTCGCTGTTTGCAGATGACATGATCTTATATATAGAAAACCCCAAAGAATCCATAGGAAAACTATTAGAAACAATCAACAGCTACAGCAAAGTTGCAGGGTATAAAATCAACAGACTGACTCCATCTTTAAACAAGCACTTTTAACCTGTGGCATCTGAAGATCCAAAAAGTCCTTGGATTTGTATATCAAAGAATGTGTCTGTGTCTGTGTTGGCAGGTGCATTTTTTTAAAGGAAGTTCAATAGATTTCATTAGATTTTTAAAGGCTCTTCATGATCTAAGGATGTTTTAAATCTTAATCTTTATTGATTTGTGGGCAAGTTGCTTTATCAACCAAGATGTGAGATGTGAGGACATTTCAGACCAAGACCATCCATGCAATAAAACCCTGGACAAAGGCTGCCAATTGACCTTGGATCTTATAATTCATGAGCCCCAGGACTATGCATTATGATCAAACCCCGAGAGAAGACAATCATCTGAGGCAGTGGTTTTCAGAATGTGTATCAGAGCAGCTAGGAGTCCATGGGGGACCTCAGAATTGTCTGTAGGGAGTGACCAAGATGTAGGGCTCCATATGCAGCTGCAGCCCATGAATTCCTGTCTTATATGGTTTATATTTTTTGTTATGAGTCAACACCACTTTTTAAAAATTTTATTGGAAAAAATGTTTGGGACTTTGTTTTGAAGTTTGCAAGTTACCGCTGTAGGATGCCACAGCTCATTTTTTATCACTGATTCTCAGGATCAGGTGTTTGGGACAGCATAACATCACCAGACACTGAATTTATTAATAAATACTACTACCAGCATATATACCACCTACGCTCAAGGTAGTAGATAGAATTCATTTCTCATGTCAACTGCAGCCAATTGGAAGAGGATGCTTGGGAGACATTCTTGAGAAGGCTACTGAAGCAGGCTCAGTCAGCAGGAAATGGGACTATTAATAATTAGTGATGTCTGCCACGGCCCCAGGAAGTTGTGTATCTGAGACTCCTATTCTGGGTCATCTGGGAGGAATAGCTGGCCCGAGCCTGCACTACAGTAAACATGACTTCCAACATGGTTATTTTGTCTCCGTGGAAACCGAGACTTAATGTCTTAACCACTTTTATCAGTTTGATAACCTACAAACTCTAGAAACTCCACGCCTCCCAGCCCTTCCTCTGCTGCTTTGCCAGACTGACCTTGGGCCCACAGTAGTCAACTCTACTGGTAAATGTCAAAAAATAATTTGAAGGAGAAACACCCTGACTTCCAGTTCTGTACAGACAGGAGTACGAACTTATACGTATGGAGCAATGTGAGTCAAATTACCAAATTAGTTATTAACTCTTACTCAGTCCCCAGTGTGCACTCCAGGAGAACTACTTCTGCCCTCCCAGGCTGTTGGATGATTTCATTGCATCATCATCCTTTCTTTCCATAGCTCTTATCTCAGTTTATAATTGAGTGTGTGTGCATGTGTGCATGTATGTGCACATAAGTGATTAAATTCTGTCTCTCCCATTAGTCTGTGAGCTCCAGGAAAGTCTATTTTTGCTCACCATTTTATTCTCAGGTTCTTGCATAAAAAGCCTGTCACCCGTGTTCCACCCAATGATACATTACTGCTGCTTTCAGCTAAAATTAACCCTTACAAGTGAAAGGACAGACAACAGCAGGGGACAAGATGACAAAAGAGATAGGGAAAAACCAGGAATCAGCTTCATCTGAGAACATCAACTACCCCTAGAGCACACTGCCCATAAGATCAGGAAGGATGGCGCTGGAGCACAGCTGGGAAGGCAGGAGCCATTCCAGCTTCAAACCAGCATTGAACATCCAGTTCTGCTATTCCTCCTAGGGGAACTCTCAGCTGCAACTCCTACCTTAGCTTGGCCCCAGACTAGGTGACCATACCTTGAGCTTTCCCAATAGCCCCTCAGACTTGCCCTGAGCAGCCTAAATATTCTTCCAATCCTTCCAGCCTAGCATCTCCCTATTGCTTGGCCCAGTGCCATTCCGTTGGAGTTATGGGATGCCAGGTCTGAAGTCAGGTTGGGGAAGAGGTAGGGAAAACCAAGAGAGTGGTGTCCCAGACGCCAAGAGAAAAACGTGTTTTAAGAAGGAGAGAGCACTGCAAATATAACAATGAGTAGACATGTTATTAAAAAAGACAAAAAATAAACAAGCAAAATTAAATACATAAGGGCAAATAGTGAGAAGGTCTTTGAAGAAAGCAAAACTGGTGTGGGGAAAGAGGGTGAAGGGGAGAAGGATGGTGATAGTTCCAATCATGCAGTCAAGGAAGCTCTCTTTGAAAAGGTGATAGCTGATCAGAGACCTGGATTACGTGAAGGAGTGGGAGAAGAGCATTCCCCACTCAGGGAATAGCTGTGTAAAGGCTCAGATGGTTTAAAGAACATCAAGAAGGCAAACAGGGCTCAAGTGAAAGGAGTTAGGCAGAAAGTGGCAAGGGAGTTTTGCAAGGGTCAGATAATGTAGAATAATGGATTTTATTCCAAATGGGAACGAACAGGAAACAGATCATAAGGATAGCACCAAGGAAGCGGGTAGCCCAGTTAAGAGACTACGATAGGAGTCTAGACATGGCATGACAGTCAACTGTTCCAGAAAGGGTGGGAGCAGTGACAACAGTGAGAAGTGGTCAAATTCAAGATATATTGGGAAGGCAGACCCGATAGCACTTGCTAATGGATTTGGTGTGGAGAGGGGAAAGACAGAAATGTATTATGATTCCTAGTTTGAAGACCTGAGAAAAATATAATGCCAGTTATTCAGTTGGAGAAGCTTGGGGTAAGATTTGTTTTGGGTGGGAATACATAGAATTCTACTTTGGACGTGTTCCGTTTGAGTTGCCTATTAGACACTCAGGTGGAAACTTAAAATAACCAGTTCCATATACGAGTCTGAACCTCTGGAGGGAAGTTGTAGCTGAGGAATATGAACTTGAGCACACTGAAGGGGTTTAAATGGTTACGCAGAACCAGGTCAGCTAGGAAAAGTGTGCAAATAGAACAAAAAGGAGGGCTGAGGCCTGAAACCTAAGGCAGGCCAACCTTCAGAGGTCAGGTTAGAGAAGGCGAGGTAGGAGAGAGGAAGGAGCAGTGAGGTTACAGGTACAAGAGAGTGGCGTCTCACTCAGCTGAAAGAAGAAAGTGTTCCAAGAAGGAGCGAGCCATGCTGAGAACACAAGCTCTCAGATACTGCAGAGAACTGACCACTGGCTTGGCAAGTTGGAAGCCAGTGGGTCCATTGACAAGACCAGTTTCTGTGGAGTGGCGAGGGTGAAAATCTGATTGAAGTGGGTTCAAAATATTAAGGATATATTGAGAATACGTAAGTCATCCCAGGGATTTTACTAAAGAAGAGCAAAGAAATGGACTAGAGGTGGGTGTGAGGTCAAGGGAGGGTTTGTTTTTATTTAAGACAGGGGTTATTATACTTGGAGCCTATAGGAATAATCTAGTTGAGATAGATCATTGTAAAAACAATGATGCACGAGAGAGGAGAGAATCGTTATGGGAGGAAGGATGGGAACAGAGGCCTTATAGGAGCACAGAGCTCATCACTGTAACAGGAGAAAGTTGACGTACAAGCACATGTAAAAGTTGGTCAATTTGGTGATGGGAAGATGAGGTCATTCTCTTCTGAACGCTTCTATTTTCTCAGTGAAATAATTAGCGAGGTCACCAGCTGATAGTGGAGAACGGGAAGGTGGGGTGGGAAGTCTGATGACAGAGGAGATGATATAAATTCGCTTTCTCAGAGACAAGGGAAGCAAAGACACAAGGGAGACGCAGGATCATTATCACTTTCCCTACTTCCTTCCATTGCTCATGGCCAAGCCTGGACACAGACTCCCACTTCCCCAAACTCATGGTTGTTAAAGAAAATCTACTGAATTATTGTTCAAAACTGAGATGTGCTTCGTGCAGTCATAGACCTCAACTTACTTAGTTGAACCACATGCATAGAAAACTTGCTCCTTCCTGCCTTTCGAAAAGGTAGACTGAGAATATGAAGAATGAATGTGAAATCCTTTGACAGGAGAATTGTACTCTACATGTGCAAGGCAGAGGGGAGACAAACCAAACATCCCGTCTGCAGGAGGAGCATCCTTCTCTTTCGGGGTGGAATTGACTAGAGATAGAAGTGGACAAAATGAAACAATCTCTCTGATATTAACACCAGTGCCTTATGTTTTTATTTTTCATATTTTTAATTTCACACTTTTCAAGGAAGTTTCACTAATGAAGCATGCCGTGACTCGACTCCCAGCCATTGACATTAATTTTAAAAAGAAGATGCCCTTGAAATAACTTAAAGAACTCCAGAAAGAGCAGATTAAACCCCAGTACTATGTTTTGTCAGCCCTTCAAGGCTCCTAGAAAGAGAGAATGCAGCAGTAACAAAATCAGATTTAGTTAGAATCAAAACAAGTTTTCACACGTAGAACCATTCAGCCAAATAAGTCTAAGACATGGGGGTAATATGATGAACACCTTTTACATTCTTTTACTTGTGTTTTGTTTTGGCAGCTTTGAAATAAACCAGCATCCATTGTATCAATGAAGTTATGTGAGAATGCAGTCTTTAGAGATTTAAGTAATAAGCAGACATGATATTCTTCTTTTAGGAAATAAAGAACACACTGAGGTAAGGAGCAATTGGGAAGATGGTGGATAAAGCCAAAGGCCCATAAACGTGTTCTGAGTTATTTGTAAATGTTGTGTTTATTTGCCTGATCCCTCTGTTACTTAGCAGTGTTATACGAGGAAATGGTCGAAATTCCTAGAAGCTATTTTACACACTCACATAGCCTGAAGTTAGTAAATCCTGCAGTCCCTTTGGCAAACTCCTCATGTTCTCCCAATGGAAATATGATAAACTTGTTTATTCTATTTGTCAGTTTTCCGTTTCTGAGTTTCTTCATCGAATTTGTTATCTTCTTTATGTAACCAAGCTGTCCCAAGCATTGCATGGTCACAGTTACAAAGAAAAAGTAAGGATATGGGTAATAATAAAGAATAATAGTTTGTGTAGCACAAAGTTTTGTTAATTGTAAACGATTTGGGGCAGTTATTTTAGCTTTACAGCATACTGCATCACACTAAATCTATGTCTTCTAAACTGCCTTTGAAAAATAGTGTCTTCTCCATCTCTGTGTGACAAGATGGAGTTCTTCCTCTGCACGGAATGTCACATATTCCGGTGCTGGGATGTGAAGGTTTGAGAGAGGATTGAACAGCATGTCACAGAGGCTGGAAAGCCCTTCAGACCCAGTGCTCTTGGCCTCCTAGTTCTGCCCACGAGACGATGACCATTGAGCGTGCGGCTGGGGCAAGTGAGAGCCGCACAGGGGAGCCAGGCTTCCTTTGCTTTCCTCACACCTGGAGAAAGCACGAGTGCGCTAGCCATGCTAGTGGTGACAATCCGTCACTGAAGGACTTTTCTTCAGTAAGCAATGAGAATGTCATTGGAAAGACCAAAACATTTGTGTTTCAGTGGCAACCATAGGAACGAGACTCCTAAACTCTCCCGTTCTCTCCCTGGGACAACAGTAAGCAGCACAGGCCCATTGACGGTGACAAACCCCAGGGAGAATCTTGGAGTTCTCATTGGAAGAAGAACCCTGGGACAGAGGTAAGACCTTCTCATGGGTAGACTCAGTGCTCACAGTCATTTCATTTAAATGCTACTTACTCCAAGGTGAGATAAGATGTATCGGTTACATTTGTTACTCTAGAAACACAGGGAAAATGAATTCCTTCATTATAGCAATCAGTAAGTGTTTGGCAAATAAATTCTGCCTAAATTTTGTAATACATCAGAAAACAGTATTAAAGAAGTAGCCCAGCCTCCCAAATTATGGTATTAAATCTATTTGCCTCTTTCCTCTCAGGGAAAGACACAATTCCCTGCACATTATCACCACTCAACCTTTTTGAATTGAATTAAAGAATTCTGAGATTTTAAAGAAATTGTTGAAATACATTGCATTCCCCCTAATTAACCATCTCTTCGGTATTAAAAACAATCAGTCGCCTGGTTTGATGAGGATATTGTTGGATAAGTCTTGTAGTTCCTCAAGAAACACATTTTTGGTGATAAAATTAACTTGTACACTTAGATTCATATACAATTCTGAGTTCAAAATACTCAACAGGCTCATTAAATATATACGGTTTCTCAACTATGCAAATTAGAAAATCTTTGGATTATTTGCAAAAGATAACAATTAACGTGTGCTCAGCACTTTAGAAAGTGTTTTCACATACATGATCTCATTTGTTATTCATTACAATCTCATAAGTTGGGAATTTCCCTATTTGATAAATAAGTTAACAAAGGCGCCAAGAAGATAATTAACTTCAACATCAGTAAGAGGCTAAGACATGATCCCTCTGTATCCAAATGCCATGTCTTTCTCATTATAATGCAGAGTACGACACAAGCTAATATTGCAACTGTGTCACAAAATAGATCACAGCCTTGCTGAAGTCCTAGGATTTACCCATCAGTCTAATCTTTCAGCTCGCTTTTAAGCAGAGCGTAAGTCCTTTCCTTACATTCCATTGAATAAGTGACCTTCCCTGGCAGTGGACATGGATCTCTACAGTCCAGTTAGCAGGATATCAGCCCTGCCACATTTTTCTGGGCTCCCAGCCACACGTTTACACCTTGTAGCCCTACCTCACTGGTTATAGTTGATTGGCCTGAGGCAAATAGCTCCTCCCAATTGAGAGCCTCAGATTCCTTCTGGCAGAAATTTGGAATCAGGACCATGAAAGAAATAATCAGTCTGCTTGACTCAATTTAAATCATGTATAACCTGAATCACAGAGCGACCAGGTCCCTCCTTCTGGACTAGAGGAAGAAAGAAGCACATATACGAAGAGAAGAAAGGAGAAATTCTTAACCTTGAATTTCATAAACTACCCTTCATCCTTATAACAATCCTATTTTTTTTTGCTTAAGCCAGAGCCAATAGATTTTTATTATTTGCAACTAACATCCAAAATCATATATCTGATAATCCACTAAATTCATCTTAATCACTTCATTCCCAAACTTTGAGCAGAACTTTGAAAACTCATTAGACAGATGATTAGGGGAAGACAATAGAAATTAAAAGTTACTATAAATTGTGAGATTTTTCATTAAAAATACTGTAAATAGATTTGTGGTAAAGAATTTAACCTAGCCCAAAGAGAGGTCTGGCCTTTGCCCTTGGCTACTCAGAGGAAGTCTCTAGGTCCTTGGAATGCCATGCCTGATAGGAGTGTCTTTGTTTGCCTGGGGACCTCGAGTCACACTGGTAGTCTAACAATGGGATTTAGAGTGGGGACTGGCCACACCAGATAGTAACAGTGTATTTAGACGGGGGGCTGTGGGTCACATGGTATCAGTTGACCTTTGGAGAGACTGGAGACTGAGATCAGCCAAGTGAGCAATCAGTCATGCCTACATAATGGAGCCCCAGTAAAAACTCTATAGACACTAATGTCAGGGAAGCTTTGCTGGTTGGCAATACTCAATGCTGACTGTCACATGTGGATACCAGGGGAGTTACGCTGTCCTGCTTCCATGGGCAGAAAACAACGAGAAGCTCCATGTTTGGTATACTCCTGGACTCTGTCCTACGTTTCTCTTCCTTTGGCTAATTTTCATCCATATCTTTTCCCTGCACTAAACCATAACCATGAGCATAACAGCTTTCAGTGAGTTCTATGAGCACTTCTAGTGAATTACCAAACCTGAGGGTAGTCTTGGGAACTCCCTAGAATTGCAGTTGGTGTCAAAAATGAGGGTAGACTTGTCTGGACTATTCCCTCTAAGTTCACAGTTGGCTTAGCTTTCACAATGGATGGCTCTGTTTTTGCTTTTATTTTATTAGAGAAAGCAAGCTCTTTTCTATCAGTTATTTTAAAGACTATAAATAGTCCTCACCTCAATCAGAGGGGTCAAGATCCAAGAAGAGTTCAAGTTTTATACATGCTTCTTCAATTGACTTGATAATTGTGTCCATTTTATTTGTTACGTCTCTCCCTGGCCTCTTTGACTATGATGTTCTTGTGGAGAGGAACTGTGTCTTCTTCCTCATTATATCTCCAGTTTCTAGCATAATACAGATACCTAGGTGGCGCTTCAAAATGTCAAATGGCAGATGGATGGATGGATGGATGGATGGATGAATGGATGGATGGATGGATGGATGGACAGAAAGAAGGATATATGGATGGATGGTTGGTTGGATTAATATCACAGTTTTGCAGAGTTACAGTGAGACGTGCAATGGCCTAGTGAAATTCCTGTGAGTGAGGATCAGAATGAGCACACTCCTATTTTCCCCCAACGTTCCCTGTGTCTAGATAGTGAGGTTTATACAGAACCTTAACAGAGAGTATTAGGGAAATTGTTGCCTATATCTCTAAGCTTTCCAAGGCGGAGAATCAACCTGAACAGTCTGAGAAAAGGGAGAGTTCAAACCAAAACCATTTAATGGACACCAGCCCCAGGCATGGCCACAAAGAGGTAATGCCATCCTGGACTTCCAGGCAAATGTCTAGGTCAGCACTGAAAAATGTTTGTGTCGAGTTTTTGAAGGCCTGATATTTAACTGTTTTCATTATTATTTCTACTAATAGTGCCCATTAACTCTTACAATGTGCTCAATATTTTACATATTCTTATTTACTCCTCATTTCAACTCACTGTGGTCAATATTATGAGCACCATTTTACAGATAAGTAAGCTGATGCTGGAGGAGATTATATCACATGTGCAAGGCCACATGCAAGGAACTGTGCTAGGAGTTATGAGCAACAATAAAACAAATAAGGTCCTGCCCTTAGGGAGCATATGATCCAACATGGCAGAGAAGGAGCCTGCCTGTGGGACAGCCCAAAGCAGACTGTGAAACAGGCTGACCAGCAGGAGAAAGCACCACAGTATCCAGAAATCATCCCCAGTTACTATGGCCAGAGAAGAGCTCCTAAAGGGGACAGAATCTAAACTCATGCTTGAAGCCAAGGATTTTATAGAAAGAAATTTGGGGTATTTTAGGCGGAATGAGGAGAATCAGAGTAGAACAAAGCATATCAGAGAACACCAAGTGTCCCAGTTTGGATGAAATAGACAAGTGTACATTTTGAGTCAGCTCTCTTTCTCTTCACAGGTAGGTACTCTTGATGACATCTTTCTACTTCCTGGACCCAGAGTTTTCTCGTTTATAAAATCAGGAAAATAACACCTACCTCAGAGAGTTACTGTTTGGGTTGAATAAGGGAACAACAGGGTGGTGCAGACACTCAATAAACACATACTGTTTTTGTTGGTGGTGCAGGCATAGAAATTCTCAACTAGGGGCCATCCTGCCCCCATCTCCAAAATGTATGGGCACGTTAGCTGTTATCACAATGTCTGGCGGGTTCTCCTGGTATTTGTGAATAGGATCTGTGTGGCTAAATGGTCTGTAATTCTTGGGATGGAACAACAAAGAATATTCCTTGCCAAAAGGGCAATACTGTTTGCATTGAGAAATATAGGAAAGAATGATAGAAGAAAAGGTTGGAGACATGAAACGATTCTATATCACGATAAGCTTTGAATACAAGGCCGCAGAGTTCACTCTCATAGACAAGGAGGAGCCACTGAACCTCTTAAGCAGGAAGTAGTTCCAATGCCTTTGGAAGGTTAATATCAAAGGGCTGGCAGGATAGACTGGAAGTCGGCGGGGGAGGGTGAGATGCTCCCCACTGCCTCAGCATGAAGACCAGAGGCTTGATAAGCATGTCAATCACAGGGCCTTCTTGAACCCTCCAGAAGCTTGTGGCAGATTAGAAATGAAACACTTTTTTGATACCTTTTTGCAAATTACAAAAATGCTCCCCTCCTCCAGGTGGACACAGCCCTGCGCCAGGGCATATGAGCTGAATTTTAGCTCCTTTACTTCCTGAGAGAGACACCTTTCTCAGTGATGCTGATGGTACAAGAGGTGACGGAAAGGAAGGGTCAAATTCCAGAAGGATCACAAAAGAAGAGGTACAGAAATAGGTAATTACTTGTGCTCACATTCCGCCGCTGAGTCACATGGCCACATCTAACTGCAAGGGGGGCTGGGAAATGTTTAGGAAAAAAGGACTCGGATTTTTGGTGAACAGCCAGCAGTCTCTGCCCCAGGGTAGATCAGTCTTCTTCTCTTTAACTACAAAGTCTGTGAGGACAGAGACAATGCTGGTCTTCTCCACTCCATCTTGATCACGCTGTAGGATGTCTGATGCCTACAAGTGTGCAACTTTTGCCAAATAGAGGTATAACTGAAGCTTCGAGTGTGAACAAAAAAGATCTCAAAAAGAGAAACTATAGAAAAGAAAGAAGGGAGAGCAAAGGACATTTTAACAATAAAATTATCAGGTTTCACTGTTATCGTTCTTGCTACCATTTGTGGAGTACCTGATACATACCTAACCTTCACAACAAGGCTGCAAGGTTGTAGATTCTATGAAGCACGTTTTAAACATGGGGGAAACTGCGTCTCCAAAATGTACACCGCCAGAAAAGTCCAGAGCCAGCATTTAGCCCCAGGTCTTCTTACTCCCCGTCCCAAGATCTTTCTAGCAACACCAACTTCCATTTAGTGGGGGAAGGATGAGAAACCTTGATGATTGCATTGCTCCCTACAAAGAGAGTTGTTTGAGAAGACAGGGTAAGGTAAGTCAGGTGGCTGCAAAGGTAAGTCAGGCGGCTCGGCAGATTCAGCTTCCTCCAGTTATGCTGGGGCATGAGCCGAGCCGCCTGGGAAATCAGGAGCCACTCCATATATAACCAGTCTCGAATGTCCTGCTTTGTAGCTTCATGCAACAAGCCTTCCCAAGAGAACTCCCAGCTGTTGCTGCTGACCTTAGCTTGGCCACTATCTTGCAGTAACTTGGCTTTCCTGTTTCTGACAGAGCATTTTACCACGTGATGGCCTATTACTTGTCTACCTTCTTCAGCAGCCACCTCTCCTGATGTCACATAAATGCCACCAGCCCCTCAACAGTGAGGAAGATGGGTGCCTCATCAACTTAGGCTTTGCCCATGCTTCCAAGGTTTGCTAGGTGAGAACTCTAGGAACTTTCTTACTGATGTTATCTTCTAGAAGTCCCTTGAACCTCTCTAGTTTCCTCTCTTTCCACCACTACTGCTATCAATTCTCCCCTGAACTATTTTAACAGGCCCCTGTCTGGTGCTCCCTCATCCGTCTTTCACTCTCCCTCTAATTTATCCTCCACAATACAGCAAGAGTGATTTTCTGCAGTGTTCATATGATCTAGTCATCTCTTTGCTTAAAATACTTTAAGAACTTACTTCGGCCTTAGCATAAAGATCAAAATCTTTAGCAAGGTTTTAGACAGTGCAAGATCCAGATGCAGCCTACTTTGTGGGACACATCCTCCCTCAACTGCTGTGTCCTGCACTCAGTGGCCTTCTTCCAGGTTTGCACACAGGCTGTGTCTCTTCCCAGCTCAGGACCATCAAGCACGATCTCCTGGCTCGCCTTTTGCCTAGTTGTCTCCTGTTCATTCTTTATATCTTAGCTCAGTGGTTGCTCCTTCACAAGATTCTTCCCTATTGCTCAGCCTAAATCAGCCCTCTCCAGGCTCCCCGTGTCTTGCCCTCATATTTCAGATCACAGTCTGTGATTATATAATCGTGTGTGTGATCATTGGATTAATGTCTATTTCCTCCGCTGTTATCTCACCAGCACTAGCACATGCCAGTTGGCAAGCAAAAGGTATTTGCTGAATGAGGAAATGAAGGAGTTTGCCATTTCAGAAAATAGAATGCGTTTCCTTGTAAGAACAGTCCTTAGAAAAAGACTTTCAAATTTGAGTCACTTCATAGTGTTGCTTCTTGTTTGTTACTCAGTGAGTAATTTTATTTTAAACAAAAAATATTCTTTGGTTGAAAAGTCAATAAATTAGTATGAATCACAGCAGGAACAAGAAAAATTAAACTTCCTAGTATGGCTGACATTCACTTCTGAGTATAAATTTATGCTACTTTATATTTACTAGTAAAAAGATGATCTTTTAATGTGCTTTTCTGCTCCCTAGATTCACAATATTTAACAGTCTTTGTTCTTCAAGGTTTATTTTTCCTTTAAGGATTTTCAATCCAAAAGTTTAGTAAGTGGAGTATATATACAGTTCATGAACATATTTTAAGACTTTTGGGAAACACTCAAACAAAAGCTATTTTCAGGGTTAGGAAACAGCTTGTCTGAGTATTGCCAAGAGAATTTGGAATAACCTTTCTGTGGGATGCAAGGAAAGAGAAAGGCAAGAACTTCAACATTCTCAGTTCAAGGTTACAAGAGAACGTGGACAAAAAGTGTTTCTCATCCTGTTAACTCTTGGACACACAGGACATAAAAACAGTGTCTTCTTTCATTTAAAAAAATTTTAAACACACACAGGGAAATTTTGACCCTTTTGCCTTTTAGCTTCTACGGGAGGGACCCACATAGATTTTGACCTCTTTTTCTCCTTCCCAGCGTCTTCCTGTGTGTTGAAGGAGCCTGTGTATTTAATGGATACCTGGGTGTCCACTGTATACAGACTGAGTTGGCCATGGGAGAGGAAGAGGGGGCCTCCAGATGTGGCGTGTATGATGGGGAACATCGCTGTAACGTCAGGCCTTCCCTCTCGGCTACGAGCTGAAGGAGAAGAAAATGCTTCCTTTCTAACACGTTAAATATAAATGCCCTTTTTAAAAATGGGCAAAGATAGGTGGATGCTGGCAGTCAAGCCAGACAGTCAGCAATAATAAGTTCTTAGGCAAGGGTGACTACACCTCTCAAGAATTAGGAAGCTGCTTCTGAAGGCTGTATGTCTTGAATCAAATATTTTGCTCTATAATTGAGAACTTCAGAGCCTCAAGTACTATTTTGTTTGTATGAAAACTGCTATCTATTCTAAGAGTGTTGCATATAAAATAAGTGTATTATATAAATGAGGTAAGGATTTAACATAAAATAAAAATGTATTTAAGGAGTGCTTGCTTGCAGAAATACCATAATTCACAAACAGACCCCTAGACCCAAAGAGAATTTCAGATTAAACCAAACCTAGTGTGGCCGGCGCCCCTCCAGGAGACGTGGACACTGCCCACTCAGCCTGTGGGGCTCGTCAATGTCCTCCAAGGTGAAGGAGATTTGCCAGGAACTGGGCACTAGAGTCAGGGAATCTCCTGGAAAGACAGGGCCAGCGTGGAGCAGGGGAACAGAGAAGGTGCAGAGAGAAGAACTCACGGTAAAGATGAAGCCCAAAAGTGTTGCTACGGGTAAAAAGGAATCATGCTGTGAAAACGAAGACTCCTGTCTGTGGCAGTCCTGGCACAGATCAGCCAGCCAACTCTTCTCTGCCCGATGCGTCCACATTCGTGTACTTGGGCAAGCTTCCTCCTATAAGAATAATTCTCAGTTTTCAGAAAAGAACCTTAGAGAGCAAATAATCCAGCTTATTCAGTTTATACTACTGAATACAAATAAATATATTTATTGAGTATGCTGTTACATAGAGAAATAACAGCACCACTAATTTTGTAAATTGAAAAATAATATACTAAAGCAAGAGACTGAAAGAAAGATTTTGAGGAAATCTAATGAATTTCTGCTTACAATTCACAAAGAACGAATATTGTATACAGCAACAGATATGCTAGGGCAAAGCTAATTAAGAACCAATTGCTGGGGGCTGGCCCAGCTGCGTAGTTGTCGAGTGCTCTGGCTCTGCTTCGGTGGCTGGGGTTCACTGGTTTGGGTCCCGGGCATGGACCTACACAGGGCTCAGGAAGCCACACAATGGCGGCATCCCAAATACAAAGTAGAGGAAGATTGGCACAGATGTTAGCTCAGGGCCAATCTTCCTCACAAAAAATTTTTTAAAAAAACCCAACTGCATTCGCAAATTAGCCAAGAAACTATACCAAATCTTACTTCAAAAACAGGGTCTTCCCTAGATTTCACTTCTTTAGGAGTAGTCTAACATCCTTCATCTGATGAGGAGGAAACCAAAGCCCACACTCCTGACATCACACAGCTACAGGAGGGACAAAATCAGCACTAGATCTCAGGCCATTTGATGGCATCAGAAATCCAGATCTTTGTTTAGGATACAGTCTGTCCTGTATATTTGCCCCCTCAAATCTCATTTTTCTATAATGTTTCCCTTCTTTGAAAGTGGCCATAATAGCCTCTATTTTTTTATATTTATATAGTACCTTGTATATATTTGTTTCTACTTCAAGCATTTGTTTGTATTTTATTAGAATCATTCACATAACCAAATTAAAGACTGTATTCGTTAGGATAAGCTATATTGCTATAACAAATAGGTCAGAAAATTTTAGTGAATTAAAAGCAATAGAAACTTATTTCTCACTCAGGCAACAGTTCAGGGCTGGTCACCCTGCTAGTGGGCCTGTCTCCCTGATCTATCATGTGGCTCTTCCATCCTCCATGGACGCATCGTCATCTGTGTCAGCTGGCAGGAGCTGAAGGAGACCAGAAAGGACCCCACAGGCACACTTCTGAAAAGTCCCAGCCCAGATGTGACCCGAGTCACCTCCACTCAAAGCGAAGGGACAAAGGGAAGCGAATTCCAGGTGTCTGTCTAGCTATTGTCCTTTCACTAAAGCATGGGAGAGACTGGACACTGGTAGACAGCTGACGATCTTTGCCACCATCACCCTCTCAAATCCAGGGGGGGGGCGGCGGGCATGGAGTCAAATCTACAGCGGCATTTTTTTCCCTTGGATTTGTTCAATTCATCCATTATTTATTGAGGGCCTATTCTGAACTAAACACCATAATAATACATCCCTGACTTCTCAGGGCCTATATTAGCTAACAAAGAACACAAGGCTGTTCTTATTAAATAGGTTTCACAAACAATATTTTCAAAAATCAAAGTCATACTCCAAGTTAAACTGAAATTAACTTCCATTATCGCCCAAGCACAAAATTAGTTTTTTTCCCAAATGAATCAGGCAATAATTTAATACACATTTCCTGAACATATACTTTGCCATAGGGCCCCTCTTCATCCATCCTCTGAATACAAATGAAGAATCTCAAAGTTTCCTCTCTGGTTAGAGAACTAATAACACAAGGCAGTATTTCTTTCTCAATTTTAAAATCTACAATGCTGTTGCTGCACACACGAGCTCAAGCCATTCCCTTCTCATATATAACTCTGATCTCCTTCTTTTTGGTTTTTGTTTTGTTTTCTGTTGGATGGCTTTTGTTCATAAAGAGTTTCTCTCTCTCCAACATACTACTTCGGCATCAAATGTTCCAGCTATATGTGATCATTTCTTGGTCTCCTCTATCACCAATCTCACTGTAGACAAAGCAAGACAGGCCACAGCCTTGGTCTAATTACAGCTTCACCAAATGAGCACACGCTGCATGGTGTCAGCCGCCCAAATCGACAGGCCACCCACCGAGAGAGTGAAAAAGAAGACACCGGCTCTCCCCACAGAGAACTGGCAGAGCTTTCGATGGAAATAGGAGATAACGGCGTTTTGCCATTGGAAAGTGCAAATCGTGCCTAGCACAGCAACACATATGCCATAACAGTCAATAAATATGACTGAAAGCATGAGAGTAAAGCGAAAAATAGTGGTTTGACAGATGGGTGGCACAGCATCCTCCCCATATTCCTGAAGGAGCAATTCTAGGAAGCCTTCGTGGGAGAAAAGCACGTTTGCCTACGGATATACGACGGGACTTCCTGAACTGAGATTCAAAACACTTTTAAATAAAATGGTTGTGACACTCTAACTGGATTTCAAAATATGAAAAAACCATAATGCCTCTTTTTTATGACATGCTAACACTCTAAATGGTTTTTCACTTAGCAAAATTCCTAGTTAGTTTCTAAGTCTTCGTTTAAATTTTGCCAATTGGAAGCAAACAGAAACTTGCGGATGTGCTATAGATAAGCGATTCTCAAATGGGAGTGGGTGGGTGACTCTCCGCCTCTCTGCTGAGATAACGGAGCTGGGAATGCGCGGTTTGGAAAACCTCCCCAAGTGACCCACAGCTCCCCCACCCTCGGCCTCAGTTAGAACTACTGTTTCAGCCATGACTTAGTAACCTAAGACAGAGCTGCCGTCATAGATGTGGAAGACCAAGTCCAACACATAGAAGCCCTGTGAAGGAAAACAAGGGCCCGTGGAATGTCAATTGGCGCAGCCACTATGGAAAACATCAAGCATCAAAAATAAAGGCTCCTCAAAATATTAAAAATAAAACTCTCATATGATCCAGCAATTCCCCTTCTAGGTATATATCCAAAGGAAATGAATCACTATCTCGAAGAGATATGTGCATCCCATGTGCATTGCAGCAGTATTTACAACAGCCAAGACCTGGAAACAACCTAAGCATCCACTGATGGGTGAATGAATAAGGAAAAAATAGGGCCAGCCTGGTGGAGTAGTGGGTAAGTTTGAGAGCTCTGCTTTGGCAGCCCAGGGTTCGGGGGTTTAGATCCTGGGTGCGGACCTACGCACTGCTCATCAAGCCATGCTGAGACAGCATCCCACATACCAAATAGAGGAAGACTGCATAGATGTTAGCTCAGTGACAATCTTCCTTAAGCAAAAATAGGAAGATTGGCAACACATGTTAGCTCAGGGCCAATCTTCCTCACCAAAAAAATAACAGAAAGAAAATGTGGTGTGTATATATGTACATATGTATATATGTATCTACCTATCTATATACGTATAATGGAATCTTATTCAGCCGTAAAAAAGAAAGAAATATTGTTATTTGCAACAACACGAATGGACCTTGAGGGCATTATGCTAACTGAAATAAGTCAGACGGAGAAAGACAAATACTGTATGATCTCACTTACATGTGGAATCTTAAAACAAAAAAAAAAAATGAACTCATAGAAGCAGGAAATGGATTGGTGGTTGCCAGAGGTGGGGGGTGGCAGGTGGGGGAAACAAGCAAAGGGGGTCAAAAGGTACAAAATTCCACTTATAAGATAAAAACGCTGTGGGGATGTAACGTACAGCATGGTGACTATAGCTAACAATGCTGTATAGTATACTTAAAAGTTGCTAAGAGAGTAGATCTTAAAAGTTCTCATCACAAGAAAAAAATAACTGTAACTATGTAGGGTGATGGATATTAACTAAAATTATTGTGGTAATTATTTTACAAGACATACATATATCAAATTATCATGTCGTACACCTTAAACTAATGCAATGTTATATGTCATTGATATCTCAATATAAATGGAGAAAAATGGCCCATACAAATTTTTTCTTTTCCTAGGAAGTTATAGAGAGACAAGGAGGTTTCAGAAGAATAGTCAATAAAAGGCAAATTTCTTAAAAACACATCTGAGTGGGATGAGAATGAATGATTCTTATTTTATCTATCAGGAATCAAATTTTGCTGTAATTAAGAGATACCAGGAAAATAGTGATTTACATAAACAAGACTTTATTCTACCAAAAAAACTGGAAGTGGGCAGTCCCAGCTGACACGGCGGCTTCCTGAACTCTTCAGTGACCCAGACACCTTCCCACTCTTCTTGGCCAATCAATCCTAATGCTAGTAACTGCCTCCACCTCATCATCTAAGATGGCTGCTAGAGTTCCAGACATCACATTTGAGTTCCAGGAAGCCAGTAAGAGGGAGAAAAGAAGTGCATGTTGATTTACTTTAAAGAAGACTTCTAGGGAGAACCACCTAAAATTCCCCAACCTAGTCACACAATCTTATCTGGCTGCAATCGCACCTGAAAAATGCAGTTTTACTCCAAACGGTAAAGCGCTAAGATAAAATCAGATGTCTATATTAAAGGAGGAGAGAAGGGCAGTTGGGAAATAGCAGTTTCTGCCACAGAGACCTTTAACAACCTCAAAATCAGCACATAAAATTAAATTTATATGACATATCCTATAAATTGCAAATATATACAGATTTGCGTTAACTGAAAATCATTTGGAAAAAGACTAATCCAAATTTTTGGAATGTCTGAGATAGAATATGAAGGAAACGTCAGTTTAAAGGTCAGTTAGGTTAGGATCAGTAGCCATATTTTCTGGTTAGTAATAAGGGCCATCTTCAACCTCAGAAGTGACTTTAAATTGTTTGCAATTATTTTTCATGAGTTCATCAATCGCTACCAACTTTTTCTAAGCATTCAAAATGTGCTCGCTGCCCTGAGGTTTCAAAGTTACCTTATATGTCTATGATTTGTCAGGTAAAAAGAAAAGGACTTTCTCCAGGATTTAAGATAAACAGTCTCACCGTTTTTGGTAAAGTACCTCTTTTCTCTATGTCTGATTTCCACAACTTAATAATGAGTGATTGCAACATTAGTCAATGTCTTAAGATCAGGCATTCAGTGGAAGATGCTGGGAGGGATGAAATCCCAGGATAACAATGTACAAAAGATGACTTTAAGCCACATATTGAACAAATAACCATTTTTTAACCGTCTAATATATTCAGAGATTTTAATGAATGATTAAAATCTTTGACAGGAACCCATTTCAATTATTGAAATAATACTCAACAAACTCCTTCCTTATTCAATTTCACTTTGTAAATTTTTATTCTGTATAAGTCCAAAGTAAGCCAAAGAGCTTTGTCATTATGCTTCCATTGTTGATTTAACTAAATCGTAAAATCTGTTTTTATAACTCGAAATCCACGCGGATCGAACTCACAAGAAATGCAAGTGAGTTTCATTGAGGACTTTAAATGAGAGAAAATGCTTAAAAAAAGAATTTGGATTAACTAGCACAACTTCAGGGTCAAAAACTTCCGAGAGCTTGTCCTACCCCCTACTCAGCTGCTCACTCCCAAGGACATAACTTAGACCTCGTCATCGCTAATTACTGCAGCCTTTCTATCATCTAAATTTTTTTTTATTAATGTTATGAAAGTTAACAACCTTGTGAAATTACAGTTGTACATTATTATTAGTCATGTTGTAGGTACACCACTGCACCCCTAGTGCCCTCCCCCCACCCCCCTTTCCCCTGGTAATCACCGATCAGTTCTCTTTGCCTATACATTAACTACCACCTATGAGTGGAGTCATACAGAGTTCGTCTTTCTCTGTCTGGCTTATTTCACTCAACATAATACCCTCAAGGTCCATCCATGTTGCTGTGAATGGGACGACTTTGTCCTTTTTTATGGCTGAGTAGTATTCCAGTGTATATATATACCATATCTTCTTTATCCAATCATCAGTTGCTGGGCACTTAGGTTGGTTCCATGTCTTGGCTATTGTGAATAATGCTGTGATGAACATAGGGGTGCATGGGACTTTTGGAATTGCTGATTTCAGGTTCTTAGGATAGATACCCAGTAGTGGGATGGCTGGGTCATAAGGTATTTCTATTTTTAACTTTTTGAGAAATCTCCATACTGTTTTCCATAGTGGCTGCACCAGTTTGCATTCCCACCAACAGTGTATGAGGGTTCCTTTTTCTCCACAGCCTCTCCAACATTTGTCACTCTTGGTTTTGGATCTTTTTGCCATTCTAACAGGTGTAAGGTGATATCTTAGTGCAGTTTTGATTTGCATTTCCCTGATGATTAGTGATGATGAGCATCTTTTCATGTGTCTCTTGGCCATCTGTATATCTTCTTTGGAGAAATGTCTGTTTGTGTCCCCTGCCCATTTTTTGATTGGGTTGTTTGATTTTTTGTTGTTGAGCTGTGTGAGTTCTTCATATATTATGGAGATTAACCCTTTATCGGATAAATAACTTGTAAATATTTTTTCCCAATTAGTGGGCTGTTTTTTTGTTTCAATCCTGTTTTCCCTTGCCTTGAAGAAGCTCTTTAGTCTTATGTAGTCCCATTTGTTTATTCTTTCTATTGTTTCCCTCGTCTGAGGGGTTATGGTGTCCGAAAAGATTCTTTTGAAACTGATGTCAAAGAGCGTACTGCCTATATTCTCTTCTAGAAGACTTATTGTTTCAGGCCTAATCCTTAGGTCTTTGATCCATTTTTGAGTTTATTTTTGTGAATGGTGAAAAAGAATGGTCAATTTTCATTCTTTTACATGTGGTTGTCCAGTTTTCCCAGCACCATTTGTTAAGGAGACTTTCTTTTGTCCATTGTGTGCCCTCAGCTCCTTTGTTGAAGATTAGCTGTCCATGGATGTGTGGTTTTATTTCTGGGCTTTCAATTTCTGTTCCATTGATCTGTGCACCTTTTTTTGTACCAGTACCATGCTGTTTTGATTACCATGGCTTTGTAGTATGCTTTGAAGTCAGGGATTGTGATGCCTCCAGCTTTGTTCTTCTTTCTCAGGATTGCTTTAGCAATTCGAGGTCTTTTGTTGCCCCATATGAATTTTAGGATTCTTTGTTCAATTTCTATAAAGAATGTCATTGGGATTCTGATTGGGATAGCGTTGAATCTGTAGATTGCTTTAGGTAGTATGGACATTTTAACTATGTTTATTCTTCCAGTCCATGTGCATGGAATGTCTTTCCATCTCTTTATGTCATCATCGATTTCTTTCAAGAAAGTCTTGTCGTTTTTGTTGTATAGATCTTTCACTTCCTTGGTTAAATTTATCCCAAGGTATTTTAATCTTTTTGTTGCAATCGTGAATGGGATTGAGTTCTTGAGATCTTTTTCTGTTAGTTTGTTAGCGTATAGAAATGCTACTGATTTATGTATGTTGATTTTATACCCTGCAACTTTGCTGCAGCTGTTGATATCATCCAAATTTTAAGCAGTCCACTTTCCAACCAACAGTTCCTATTTTGGTAGTTTATTCCTTCCAGTACTCCAACTTCAACAATCCATTCACAGCGTCACCTTTTCACTGTCTCTTAGACCTCACTTCCCTTCTGACACAGCTAAAGTTCCATGCGCAGTCACCGCAACTACACCCCTGAATATACCCTTAACCTTTCACCTCCTCTGCTTTGTTGGATTTGCTAGGACAATCTCCAACCGCAGTTAAATGCATTTTTCCAACACTCCACATCTACCTCACCTCCAGCTCAACGTGGAGAGAGAAAAATACACAATGACGTCAAATCTCCAAGAGCTCGTTACCCATCCTCTCTGCCAGTGGATGCCCTTGCTTCCAATTTTCTTTTTTTTAAGATTTTATTTTTGCTTTTTCTCCCAAAGCAACCCCCCCCCCCCCGGCCCCGTATGTAGTTGTGTATTTTCGGATGTGGGTCCTTCTAGTTGTGACATGTGGGATGTTGCCTCAGCATGGCTTAATGAGCAGTGCCATGTCCACACCCAGGATTCGAACTGGTGAAACCCCAGGCCACCAAAGCAGAGCACGCGAACTTAACCACTCCACCACGAAGCTGGCCCCTCCTTGCTTCCAATTTTAATAAGAAAAACAGAAGTTCCCCAAGCTCTCACTCTACCCACATCTGCCCACATACCTCCATCTGTAGCCACATACTTTTTTCCCACTCTGTTCCTATAAATGTGCTCTCTGTGGTCCTATCAAAGATCAACATTTCCTTTTGTACCACATCCCACCCCTTCTCACCTGTTAAATGGCATCTCTCCAGCAATTCTCCCCTCTCTTATGCCTAATCAATTGTTTCCCTCCATTTTGGATCATTCCCATCAGCATATCAATAAGCTTTTATTTCACCCATCTTACAAAACAAAAAAACCCCACAAAAACCTTTTCAACCCCATTTCCCTGTCAGCTATCACTTCTCTGCTCATTACAGAAAAGTTCCTTGAAAGAGTTACCTACTCCTGCTGTCTCACTCTTCTCCTGCCATTCTCTCTGGGACCCACCTCATTCAAACTTCCCTCCAGGCCACTCTACCTGAGCTGCTCCCGTCACGGTCTTCCCTGACCTCCACACCGCTCTATGAATTCTCAGTCCTGACCTCACTTACCAGCACCAGAGGACACAGATGGTCATTCTTGATATACTTGGTTCACTTTGCTTTCAGGATACCATACCTCCTGGTCTTCCTCCTGTCTTACTGGCTGCTCTCATTTACTAGTTGTTGGAATACTCAGTCCCATTTGCGAGTTGTTGGATACTCCAGAACTCAGTTCCTGGACTTCTTATCTAGCCACTTACTCCCTTGGTAATTTTGTTCAATCTCAAGCTGATGACACCCAAACATGTATCCTTACCCTGTACCTCTTCGTTGAACTCCAGCCCCTTGCACCCAACCAGCTCTTCCACAGCTCCACTTGGACATTGAATAGGCATCTCAAATCTCACACACCAGAACTAGACTAGTCGCTCTATATATACCCAAAACCTGCACTCAGTTAATGCCAACTACTTTTCTATTAGTCAGGCTAAGCCGGGTTATGGTGCAGTATCAAACAAGCTGAACTTTTACCAGCTTCCAACAACAAAGATTTATGTCTTGCTGCATATCGTCCGTGTGTCTCCTGCAGTTATAAACCACACTGGCTTAGCTCCAGGCACCAAACTGACAGAGCAGCCTTTAGCTGGAACATTGCTGGTTTTGTGGCAGAAGGAACAAGTGACACAGGAAACCCAGCACGGGCTCTTAAAGCTTCTGCTTACTGATTATGGGTCAAGCATGTCACATGGCCTCCAGATTTCAATAGGACAGAGATGTATTATTCTCCACAGGAAGGGACTCTACATTGAAAGAAACTGAAATATTTGGTAAACAGTAAAACAATCTACTACACCAGTCTCCAGTTACTCCAGCTAAAACTCTTAGCTCCCATCTTCTTCTCAAATCCAATCCATCAGTGAGCCCATAAACCACTTCTCAGTGTTAGCACCTGGCCCAAACCACCATCTCTGGGTTCCTTACTGGTCCTCCTGTTTCCACCCTTCCCTCCTGGTCTATTCTCCAAGTAGCATCCAAAAGTGATCATTTTAAAACACAAGTCAGATCCTGTCATGCCTCTACTCAAAAACTCCCAAATGGCTCCCCATCTAACTCAGAGTAAAAGCCAGTATCTTTTGAACAGCCTTGTAAAATCTAACTTGATCTTCTCCTCTGTCACCTCTCTGACCCCACTGCACTCTTCTTCATCTCTAGCTCATTCTCTCCCAGTCACATGGACTCTGCGATCTTCAAACTTACCAAGTACTTTCCAGCCTCAGGACCTTTGTACTTGTGATCTCCTCTTCCTGGAATGCACTTCTCCCAGATAGCCACATGGCTCACTCCCTCATGTTCTTCAGGTGTTTGCTCAAATGTCACCTTCTCAGTGAGTCTTTACCTGGCCAATCTATTTAACCGTTCAGCCCAGCCCCTCACCATGTGCTCCCTTTTTCCTCTCCTGCTTTACTTGTGTCCATGGCACTCATTCCTATGTAACTTTCTGATGAATTTTTGTTTATCATCTCTCTCACTCCACCAGGATATACACTCCCTGACCACATGGATTCTTGTCTATTTTATTCATTACTGTAGGACAATAACATATACAACGACGTCTGGATCAGGTGACACTCAATAAACACTTATTTATTTAACGAATAAATTAATGAATGACAGAAACCATGGATAGCTTTGAGGAAGACAAAGAAGGATGTAACTTAAAGATGTGGAGAAAAGTACGGTAAACGTTAATAAATATTGTGCACACACTCAAACTCAAGAGGCTTGCTGAGTTATTTGTCTCAAATTGGGGAAAATAAAAAGAATTGGAGAGGAGAAATAACACTAAAAGTGTAATTTCTAAAACTATAAAATTAATGATCAAGGCAACACTATAAAGTTGCCTATTGGACTATTACAGGATACGTAATTTAAATTCGAATTTGCAAGTATATATGTTTTAATCCTCTATTTCTACCAAAGCAAAAGTGTAGGAGACCATTTCATAAATAGCTGTATCACTCTTACTAGAAAATCAAAATTGCTTTCACCTCTGACTCCAGATTAAAAGATAAGCCTTTCGGTCGATGAATTACCTGCTTCCTAGGCACTCACTGCCCAGAAGAGGCTTTCTCAGCCTTGGAGCTGTTCACATTTGGAGCTGAGTAATCCTTTGTTGTCGGAGGCTGCCCTTTGCATTACAGGATGTTGAGTAGCATCCCTGGCCTCTATCCACTAGATGCCAGTAGCATCTCCCCAGTTGTGATGATGAAAAATGTCTCCAGACATTGCCAAATTTCCCTGAGTTTGGGGTGGGGGGTGATGGTGCATTACTCCCAGTTGAGAACCACTGCCAGAGAGTATGACAATGCCTATAAAGTTAGCACTCCTGGATGGCTTCAAGCTATGACCCATAAAATGTATTGTGGGATTATTACAGAAGTGCAATACCAAAACAGACAGGCAGATCCCATGAGTATGATTTAGAAAAACACTGAAAAGCTTGCCCCTGAATAAAGCATCCCTGATTTTATTTCCATAGCTTTACTTTAGTTTGGCATTGTAGAAAGATGTGACCTGGAAGGTAGAACGCATTATTAGGCCACTTTGGTCACTAACTTGTTCGTGCGTCTCTGAGGAAGATTCACCCTGGGCTAACATCCATTGTCAATCCTCCTCGCTTTTCGCTTGAGGAAGATGAGCCCTGAGCTAACATCTGTGCCAATCCTCCTCTACTTTGTATGTGGGATGCCTCCACAGCATGGCTGACAAGTGGAGTAGGTCTGCACCCAGGATCCGAACACACGAACCCGGGGCCACCAAAGTGGAGCATGTGGCACTTTAACCATTCAGTCACAGGGCTGGCCCCACTGATGCTTTAATAATAGTCTGGGAACAGAGTTGAGCACCAAGAGAGAGACACAAAAGAGCCTTAACAGGGAGAAAGAAAGAAAAGTCCAGAACATGGGAAGAAGGCTCTACAATGGGGAATCCTGTTTATTTAAGGAACGACATGAGGTCTTTGGGTAGGATGAGAAACAGAGAGAAAATTCCATTTGCCAACAATTTATTTAGAATTGATTCTGCATAGTAACATGAGCTGAGGAAAAAATAAAACTGAAATAATCAATTAAAAATAATATGACAGTTTTTGGGGCTGGCCCTGTGGCCGAGTGGTTAAGTTCGCGCGCTCCGCTGCAGGCGGCCCAGTGTTTCGTTGGTTCGAATCCTGGGCGCGGACATGGCACTGCTCGTCAGACCACGCTGAGGCAGCGTCCCACATGCCACAACTAGAAGAACCCACAACAAAGAGTACACAACTATGTACCGGGGGGCTTTGGGGAGAAAAAGGAAAAAATAAAATCTTTAAAAAAAAAAATAATATGACAGTTTTTAACCAATATTAAATACTAAATTTTCCTACTATTATGGTCTGTGCTAATACGGTTCAAATTGAAAATAATTGAAAATGAAATTATTAAAAATAGGAACTCAGACATAAGAACACTGGTCAAGTCTGAAATCCTTTTAAAATCTACTTTTAAATTAACTCCTCAAGTATTAAAACTTTAAAAAAAAAACCTTCTTAAGCCTTTTATGATTAAAAAAAATTTGTTTTCTTTTTCCTGGCAGTTGTTAAATTCTCAGACTTAATGTGTAGAAAAAAAAATGTAGTAAGATAACATCATGCGAGAGGAACCCTTACTACGTGAGCATAACAGCCAGCAATGCTGGTTCAATTCTTTTGGAAATCAAAAAATAAGAGTTTTTAGATAGATATTTTAAAGTATTTGGTGATTTTAAATAAATACATTTTAACTACTTATAAAAAATATATTATCAAATTATTATATTCTATATTTCTTTCTCTCCAATAAAGACATTCCAGCATTGAAATATCTATGGTTTCTACAACTTAAATCCATTTTTCAATTATACATAGTAATTAAGGGAACTGGCATAAATAAATCTAAATGTACATATCGTTAGAAAATTTACTCCAGTTTGTGGAGTAATTCAAATATTCTCAACTTCATCTGCCTTTGTACTGAAGCTATATTCAAGGAACAAAGTTGACTAGTTTGAGTTTCATTTTCTATCCTCATCCTGAAAAAATTACACAAATAAATTACAATTGCACCATAAGTAAGAAGTTAACGGAAATTGTTAAATTCCATTGATCTCTTGGGTCTACAAATTGGATAACTATTCTCTAAAATTATTCACTAGTTACAATTATTCGTACTTTAACATACTCTTAGTCTGACATCTAAATATAAATTGAGAAACTAAAAGATTTGCCTTCATTTGTTTCAAAAACTCTTGAAATACACTTTTGTTTAATATATGTCACTTTTACATGTTTACATATTATACTATGATTTAAAAAATGATTTTTCACCAGAAAAAAGAAATAGCTTATCCATCAGTAGTATGAATTGAGGCTTTGAGTTTAAGAAGAAAACTATGAACACAGACCAAGTTCTCAAGTATCCATTCATAGAGGATTCTCATTAGTCTGCCAAAAGTTGACTTTTAAAGAAACTGTATTAAAAAATAGAGCGAAAAGAAATGGACAGGAGATTCTTGCCAAACCGCTTGCAATGTGTATATTCTTCAAGATTTTTAAAGTCTCAGCTTCTATTTAGTTGTATTTCCAACTGTTTAGTTAATCTTTATTGACTTGTATATAATTCTCAGGACTAGGAACGTATCTGTGACTCGAGAGAAGTTTCCTGGTGTGCTAAAATGGACTGTTTACTTTCCTTTGCTAATTCTTGTGCCTAGTTAGGGATCTGGAAGTTTGCAAAGCCTAAAATAGTCACCTGGAACCCTGCACCCACAGGAGTGGGTTACTTTTGCTAGATGCATGTCCTACTTGAATCACAGAAAGAGCTGTTTTTGTTTTATTTGGGTTAGCACTAGTCAATTCTAGGAGAGAAAAAAACCAAGAGCTCTGGAGCCTTTCTGTGGGACAGGGGACAATGACCAGAAACACCATGAGATGCATGGCACAGTGCAAACACAAGTTAAGAGGATGCTGTGACAAGCTGACCACCAGAGAGAGTCAGGCAAGGGCAGTTTTGATTGCACAGTGGCAAAATATTCACACTCAAAGTAGCGCAATCTGAATTATGAGGACCTACATTTAAGCGAAACAAACAAAACGAACAAAAGCTTGTGCTGTGTCCCCATCTCAGTAAATGTCACAAACCCAAGCCACATCATTTCCAATTCCTAGCCCCCAAAACCTATGCAGCCGTTAGTCATCAAGCCTTGTTGATCGTGCCTCAACATGTTTGTCAAATAAGGCCTCTCCCCTGCATTTTCATTGCCATTGCCTTGCTTAAGGCTTTATCCCTTTCCAGCCACATGTCATGACAGTTCCACCCTGCAAACTCTACTCTTGCTTCAACAGACTGTTTGCATGGACTAGAAACACCAAGAACTGTTTGGCTGTTCCTTGAGTTGGACTTTGTTACCTCTATTCATCCTTCAAGGCCATCCACAGCCCATACTTTCAGCAGAATTCACCCCCCTCTTTTGAGCATCCCCCTAGTAACATACTTGTACTGACACCATCGTCCTACCACAAGATTTACAATTAGATGAAGACAATGCTTTCTACTGAGGACAGGACTTGTCTCATTTCTATATCCAGCCCCTGTAACAATGTCCAGCACTTGATTAATGCTCAATGATTTATTTTAGTTTAAATAATCAACTGACCACAGAACTGATCAAAGAATGAACTACTCAAAATTAGCAATCTGAGGGAAAGGTATGCCTTGGTAACCTATATAAGATTTGGTCTGGTTTCAGCGTTCTGCACAATCTTCATCCATCTTTAGAATATCCTCGTAAGCTGGGGATCAATTCAGCTTAGAAGAAACCAAAGGAAGAATGTGACTTGGAGTAAAATCTTCATTCCTAGCGGTTGCATTGATAAACCATCAGCTCCCCAGTCTGAACAGTAGATGGTTCTCAAGGGTAACGCCCCTTCGCACTTCTCATCCCAGCACGCGGACGAGCGCTGGCACTGGAGGAGCCTCGCGAAGAAAAGCTGATAACAGGGAAAACTAATAGAACTCACTTCCTCAGTCTGAACCTGCTTCTATCTTATATTGACTTTTATTTCCCTAAATAGAAGAGCTTCCCATACGTCATATACATTTACATATTTCATCGAGAACAAGAAATATCAACTGGCTAGAACTATAATTACAACATATTTTCTTTTCCTCAACATGATGAAAGGTATTTTAAGTACCTCTTTATGGGCCCTTTTCTAAGCACTGTACTTAACTGATTAAGAAACCACGAAAATCATTTAAGTATTTCTAATGTCTATAAATAATAGTAATATTTAACATTGAATACTGTTATAAATGTTACATCTATTTACTCAATTAAACATTAATAAAGCCGTTTTGTTAAGAATTATTTTTAGCCTCATTTTACCGATATAGAAAATTAAGAAACAGAAAAGCTCAATGATTTGGGCACATTACATAGCTAGGATGTGGCAGAGCCTGGACTCAACCCAAGCCCGTGTGGCTCGGAGCCCACACTCTTAATCACCATCTAAGCTGTGTGGGGGGAGAGGGTGCAGGAGGGGCAGGGGAGAATTGCTACCAAGCTGTTCAGCCAAATTGTATTCTTCGGTAATAATATGCATCACCTTTCAACGTTTCTGTTCCTTCCACGTTTAAACTCCCCGGGGTATACGTATCTGTGTATAGTCATATATGTAGGTATATACATATATATATTTTATGCTGAATTATGTAAAATCGTTTTTCTAGGATGGAGAAATATACAAAATGCACAAATACATTTTGAAGAGGGAGTAAAAAATACTTTTAAGTATTCTCGAAGTCTTAGAAATTACAAGTTCAGATATCATGAGATTAACGAAAAATAACCACAATTTTTTAAATTATCCTTGGAACGAAAAAGGTGGGACGTCAATACACTAGCATTCAAATTCTCAGTTTTGGGAGAAATTGAGTTTTCCTTAAGGCTGCGAGCCCTTTTCCATTAGCAGTGAAGCTGAGCATCCCCCTGCCTTCTCTTCTGCCCTCAAGTGAGAACTGAGTTATGACTGGCTGTCTCAGGGAGAAAATGACGATTACAGGACATCAGATGGGGTGGGCTGGGGGGTGGCTGAGGACAGGCCTGACATGTAGCTTGTAAAGTGCAGCAGCTGTGGCCTGTTTTCACTAATATCTGACATGCTTCTCTGGCCACTTGCCAAATTGAGCTGTACCCAGCACTTCTCCCATCCTTCCTGTGCCTCCAGGACCCTTTGTGACTGCTACTTGAGACTGCAGGCCACTCCAAATCAATCCCCTCGGTTCCTTCCTCCCCTTAATGTGCAAGCATCCCACCCTAATTAATTAACCCAACACCAACCTCACCCAGGACCTTCCCACACCATGCCCCTTCATGCGGCCCAGAAACCTCAGCACATTCCTGACTTCATCACTTGTCAACTCCCTTTCTGTTAAACACCAGTGTCCCTCTCCCTGACCTGGCCTCTGATTTGATCTCGCTTTAAAGTCTCCCACTTTAAGAGACAGTAACAAATGCTGCCTTTTTCCTGTTTGGTTTGTTTATTCGCGATCACCCAACCTATTACAATGAAAGACCCCGGGACTCAGACAAGGAGCCCTGGAAGATGCTTTACGAATCTGATAAGCGGATAAACTCAATCCTGGATTTGTAATGAAGCCTCACGTTTCCCATTATTAAGTGTGTGACCTCAGGAGAGCTTCTCAAGCTCTCGTCACTCATTCAAACACTTCTTGAGTGCCCATGACCATGCTAGGTTCTGTTCTAAAAGCTGGTGCCGCAATTAAAAAACAACAAAAATAAAAACACCTGCCCTCGGTGAAGCTTATATCTGAGAGAGGGGAGACGACCATTAATAAATAGACGAGTAAACACACTATTGGGGGAGGAGGAAAGGTGGCAACTTGGGATGGAAGCCTCAGGAATTCTCTGATGTGATGGGGACCAGACCTCAGGAGGTGGGAGAAGGGACGTGTGGCTAGCTGGGGACCAGGACTGCCAACAGAGGAAACTGGAAGTGCAGAGGCTGTGAGCCAGAAGGGCCTCGCCTGCAGGGTGGGAGGCCCAGCGGAGAGACAGCGACAGCCGGTGGAGAGCCGCAGGTAGTGGGAGGTGATGTCAGTGGATGGGGGACCAGAACGCCGAGGGCCTCGTGTGGCTTTTTCTCTGACTGCAATGGGAAGTCACTAGAGGGTAGTGATTAGAAGAGTAACATGATGTGACTTCCCTCTGAACAAACCTCAACTAACGGCTTTGTAAAATGGGAAAAATAATAAGAGTGGTTAAGACCAGACTGCCTGCTCCAGTCCCACTCACCAGCAGGGTGACCTGAAGCTAACTAGTTAACCTTTCTAAGCCTCCATTTTCTGAATTTAAAGTAGAATTGACAGCAGTTCCTATGGTCTAAGACTGTTATGAAAATAAATTAACTAGTGCACGTCGCTGTGGTGCTTAGCACGGAGCCCACACAGCACAGGGAGAGGCACGATCCTCACTGATGTTTTCAGGCTGGTGAGAATCAGGGGCCGTGATGAATGCAGAGGACCCAGTATGTTATTCAGCACAGTGAGCACTTACATGTCGTCCTGGCATTATCAACCACTAACCCACTGGCGGTACTTTGTACATTTAAAAATTTTACAATATCACCCTTAAAAAGAGAGGAGCAAGGGGCAGGCCCAGTGGTGTAGTGGTTAAGTTCACCTGCTCCACTTTAGCAGCCTGGGGTTCACAGGTTCAGATCCTGGGTGTGGACATGCACACCACTCATCAAGCCATGCTGTGGTGGCGTCCTACATACAAAATAGAGGAAGAATGGCACAGATGTTAGACAATCTTCCTCACCAAAAAAAAAGAGAAAGAGAGAGAGAGAAGAGCAAAAGTACATGGATAATTTTCCAATGTCTCAGAGGATCAATGTAGCATTAATGGAGTGCCACTCTGTGCAAAATACACTACTAGGCACTGGAAAGCCATATGAACTCAGGTGAAAAGGAATACAGATATGGTTAGAGATGGATGGAGACAAAGAGATAAAGAGATTGATCAGTAGCTAGACTAATAGATAGATACACTTATATATATATATATCTTAAAATATACACAATTTTTTTCAAGGAGGAAAGAGACTTAGTTGAGACAAGCTTCTATGTCTGCTGACTCCTGTTGTGCAGACAAATCAGAACTGGTCTCCTGAAAGAAAGAAATGTGGATGCTCCCTGGTCACACAGATCTGGAAGCCCATCTTGTCCGCAGGAACGATTGCACGCCCCCCGGGCAGCAGCTGGGGGTCCTGGAGGCCTCGTGGTTCCTCACAGCCCTGCTTCTCCTTGCCTTCTAAACTCTAAAGGTGGGCTTACCTCTCAAGCGATACAAAAGTTACAACAAGACTAAATTAAAACACGTTCTTGTTAGACTTCTGATCCTCTACTCTTTATCTCTTCCTTCCTCGCCTGTTTATTTTGGCGCCCTGCTTCGCTGGGGCCCTAGCACGCTCTCTTAACGCCTCTTCCTCCGGTAGTGACCAATTGTACTAAAAATCCGTTATACTCTTCTGTCTTAATGGGAATCAAACTCTTTGCTTAATGGGACTCAAACCATCAAAAGAGGTAGATAAAACCAGGGAGAAGCGACATTTAGACCTCCGCCTGACAGAGACACATGATCAGAATCAAATAATCAAATGCAAAACATCAAGAAATTGGGTGTGCCCGTTTTAAAACACAATCTTAGCAAGGGCACAGTTAGAAATCTTAACTTCAGGGGCACTTTACTCCCAGATATATTGATTTTGTTTATGCAAAGGCTTACCCTTGCCTGCAGGGGTAAGTGGGGGAAAATGAAAACACACAAGTGCTCAGTCGTCTTTATCCTCCCGGTTGATTTAAGAACACCTGAGAAGAAACCGTGGCCCCTTTAAACGGCATGTAAGGACCAGTCTGCTCCTCTTTTCCTAATACACTCCCGCCCTGTGTGCTAGGGGTGGGAGGAGAGGTAGGGGAGCGCCTTTAACCCGAGAATTCACAGCTTCTCCTTGCCCTCTACTTTAACACGTATGTCTTCGCATAAATACCCCCGTGTTCTTGTTTTCTCTTCCAGGCGAGGCCTCCCTTCTAGTTCTACCCCACCTCCTCTTCCCCTCCAGAGGGCGCCATTTCCACGGGGTACTCACGTTGAGCTCCTGGGTTTGCGGTTTGGTTTGGGTAGGGAAAGCGCTGTCTTGCGTCTGTGCCAGGCGCCTTGTGCTGTCCCTGGCCCCTTCTGCCCGGCACCGCTCGCCCATCCTCGGTCGAGTCAGGGCTCCGTGGGGGCGCGCGGTCCTCGTGCTCCGGCTCCTGGGGGAGCTCCAGCCAGGCTGCCCCGCGCTCCCCGCCTGCGCGCTCCCGGCGCCCCGCGCTCCCCGCCTGCGCGCTCCATGTACCCCTTGCTTCCAGCCTGCGCGCTCCAGGTACCGAGGCTCCCGGTGCTCACGGCTCCCCGCCTGCGTGCTCCCGATGCCCCGCGCTCCCCGCCTGCGCGCTCCCGATGCCCGGAGCTCCCCCCTGCTCGCTCCATGTACCGCGCGCTCCCGGTGCTCACCGCTCCTAGCCTGCGCGCACCCCCGGGGCGCCTCACCTTGGGCGCAAACCTCACGGAAACCTGCACCTACACAGCCCTGTTGTCAGCTCTCTCTCAGCCCCGACCTGGAATTTCTCCCCTAGGAGAGAAGTTGGGACACAGGCGTTCCATTGCTACTCCTGTTACCTTCCAGGGATGGAAGGGGCCCACTTTCCCATTCTAGCTGCAATCCGACCTTTCCCCACTTCCGGGTAGCTCAGCCTCTTTCCTAGATCTATTAAGATGGGTGAGGAGCCGGGAGAGAGGTTGGCAAGTCAATAAGGCAACATCACTTGGAACATTTCCAAAACCTCGCCTCATTTGCTTGAGTAGAGTACTGAGGGCCTAGAACGTGCTGTCGCTGGTTATAGTATTTCTCCTGCACCGTGCTGGCGGACTTTGAGAACAGAGCTGCTTCTGTTCTCTCTTTGAATCCTCAAAGGTACAGCACACAGCCCAGAACTTGGCACCGGGTCATTTGATGATTGACAAATAATGATCTAGGTGGAGATTTGGGTGAGTTTTCACCTTTGCGTTCTTTCTTTTGTTGGAACTTGACCGGATAAATGGAAGCACAAGAGACAAATATTTACTATCTTGTTGAAAATCTTTACATCGTAACCCCATTCATACATGCAAATATTAGTAAGACCATGCTAACTAAAGTATCTGTCTCTTGACTGTTATCAGCAGTAGGAGGGAGCATTTTTGCTTTTTAAAAATTTTAACACATTCCAAAGAAATGTGTCAAAATAATTATTATAGCATCTTACCAGTTTTCTTTTTTTTTTTGGCTTAAAACATCAGAAGTGTATCATTTACAGTTCTGAAGGCTAGAAGTCTGAAATCAAAGTCTTGGCAGGGCCATGCGCTCTCCCAAAAGGCCCCAGAGGAGGGTCCTTCCTTGCCCATTCAAGCGTCTGGTGATTGCCAGTGGTGGCAGCCATTCCTTGTTTTGTGGCTTTCTAACTCCTGTCTCTGCCTCCATCTTCACATGGCCATCTTCCCTTTGTGTCTGTGTCCAAATTCCCCTAGTTTTATAGGGACATCAGTCGTTGGATTAGGGCCCACCCTTATCCAGTATGACATCTTAACCTGACAACACCTGCAAAGACCCAATTTTTAAATTAGGTCACAGTAACAGATTCTGGATAGATATGGATTTGAGGGCAACAGAAACAGTGTTCAATGCAACAATTATGTTTGGGGATTTTAACACTCCAGTCTCAGTAATTGAAAGAATGAGTCGATAAAAATGAATAAGGAGGGGCCGGCTCCATGGTCGAGTGGGTAAGTTCTCGCACTCCGCTGCAGCGGCCCAGGGTTCGGATCCTGGGTGCGGACATGGCACTGCTCGTCAGGCTACGTTGAGGCGGCGTCCTACATCCCACAACTAGAAGGACCGGCAACTGAGATATACAACTGTGCACGGGGGGGGGGGGGGGGGGGGGTTTGGAGATAAAGCAGAAAAAAAAAAAGATTGGCATCAGTTGTTAGCCCAGGTGCCAGTCCTTAAAAAAACAAAAAAAGATTGGCAACAGTTGTTAGCCCAGGTGCCAATCTTTACGAAAAATGAGTAAGGATATATCAACTAACTTGACCTAGTTGACACAGAACACTAACAATGGCAGGATGCGTAGTCTTTTCAAGTGCACCTAAGACGTTGCCAAAAATGGGCCTCTAAAAACCAAGTTATAATCAATTCCATGGGACTGAAATCATACATGGTATGTTTTTTGATGAAGATGGAATTAAAATAGAAATCAATAACGAAAGATATATATAAACCCAAATACCTGGAAATTATGAATGTACTCTCAATAACATGTTTCCAAGTAATTTTGGAATCATACAGCAGGCTTCTAAATTTCTTTGGTGTCCAAAGAAGTAATTATAAGAAAAATCAGAAACGTTCTGAACTGAATGTTACTGAAGATCTGAGGGCTCTAACATCCATTTTTTTACACACTTACCTAGAAAACTGGCATCTCGTGAACATTTGAAATCAAATACTAGGGACGAGGGATGTTAAGAGATGAGGGTAAGATGGTCTCACCAGCTGCAGTGAGACAAACTGCCCTTATGTCCATTGCGTGTTTTTAGCACATGCTTTTATGTCATTAAAATATTGATTTCTAAAAGCCAGCACATCTGCCTTCATCCATGGGACTAAACGTCCCCTTAGATGGAAACAACCAAGATTTCCATGCTTTTAACTACTCAGGGAGATTTTAAGGGAAGTTATTTTTTTAAACTAAATATATATATATCCTATAGCATATATGTGAATGCATACCTATTCTATATCATATATAAAATATATCAATTTGTCACAGGTTTTTCCAGCCTGTGATCTATGATCCTAGAGGTATGATGAGCCTCACTGAATATTCAAATTTTGCAAGTGTATGTGCATTTCTCTGGAGAGGGGTCTGTAGTTTTCATTAAATTCTTAGAGGAATTCATGACTTTATTCAAAACTTTAATTCATTCAAAACTTTACAAATCAATTTTAGAGATTACAGTATATTTCAGTGCTATTCTTTACTCTCCACTATTCTCTCCCCTCCAGTGACCTGTTAGAGTCTTGGTCTGTTATTGGCGTTTTGGATATCCAAGTGGTGAACATTGCAAAACGCTGAGAATAATCCTTTTAATGCAACGAATGACCAGATGTGATAACATAACACAGCCCTGTTTGAGACTCTTGACTTGTTTAAAATTTAAGTAGCATTACATCTCTTTACAGAACTGGCTTAGAATAAGCATGGAAACAGCTTTTATGCTGTCTAGGAGGCCAAAAAATAAATGCAACTCTGCACATTTTTTATTTGAAAGCATTCACAAATGACATGCAAGCCATAAACGTTGGCCCAAAGCCACAGCTAAGCATTGTGTTAAAAAACACTGTATGTTTTTAAGCCAAAAGCTATTTAGGAATCAGTTCTTTGTTTCCTAATTATTAAATTAGGAATAAAACCAGGAAAAAAAATATGTCAAAAGGGATGTGCTTTAAGTATTGCCTTTCAGTTTAATAGTCATGACAACTTTTAAAAATCCAAACAAAATTCATCCACGGCCTATGTAAACAGCCATGCAAGACTGAGAAGACGCTTCCATTTAGATTAACAAGAAAATGGTGCTAGAGGCAGCTTGGTGACACATTGAGAAATAAAATTAATGAAATAGCTGTGTAGTAGGAGAAATGATTCTACACACATGTCTGAATGCTTCTGCTTAGATTAATGTTTTCCTGCAAATAAAACTGGTTATCATCTAGTTCAGGTCAAATAATGCAGCTATAAAGATGAAGCTACAGTAAGCAAGGTATTTAGTCATTCAGAGCCAAGAGATGACAGTTATTCTAGAAAAATGGTAAATGAGCAGAAACACTTTGGAATCTCTAACTACAGCATGTATAAAAGTTTTAACCTGTATGACAGTGGATAATGAAACCCCAAAACAAATCCAAATTTCAGTGTCTTCAACGTATATGTGTCAGCATTATAGATCATGGAAATAATACATATCTTATTTGACACACCGTTTAAATATATATAGCTCTCCACTATCTCTGAGTAAAGTGTTGACATGCCACTCACCCTTAATCATGATGCTAACATCTATCTTGGAATCCACTTCCATCTTAGAAAGATTTAGTAAGACGAACATGGGTAGGTACCACTAACAAGTCTTGATAATTTGCTTTCAGAAGGGGAAAGTCTGGAAATGACATCACAACTAAAACATCCTCTTTGAACCCGAAAGTCGAGATTAGCAATGCATTTTTCACATTGTGTGCTTTGCTTCAGGGTTCCATCAGAGGCATAATCAATTTATTAATAACTATATAAATGAATATAAGTGGAAGATTTATGAGTCCAGGGAAAAAGACACTGGGAAGGCAGTGTCACCTTGCCTGCTGTCTAAAATTGGTCTCAGGAAAGTCCAACAGACAGTGTCATCACCTCGGAGGACTTCTCTTCCCTGACTGTCCATCTGTCATAGAATTGCCACATTCTTAAGCCGTGTTTCATAACTTCGTCTGACTCTAAGTACTTTGAGCTGTGGTTTAGGTCCATTTGCTTTTTTTCATTCCGCAGTGGAGATTCCCAAATGACACAGAAGTGCGAGGAGGAGCTGGAGGCATTCTGAGAGATGGTGTTCGGCAGTCCTAATTGTTGTCAGTGGGGAGTGACTTCCTCAGCCTTCCGCTGTCTTGGACCAGAGCACAGAACCTGCAAACCCAAAGGCCTTCAGGGCCAAGTGGGTCTCGTGAGGTCAACAGAGAGCAGAGGTGTGGGGCCCTTGGTAGACGAACAACCACTATCCGTATTCACCTATCACCTTATGAAAAGAACACTAAGTGTGGCTTTTCAAGGTTATTTTCAAGACAAACTAGATATCTGAATTTTTGTATTAATAGTCCTGATTGCTAAATACAGATACTAATTCCAAATTTCTTAACTATTGTGTAGGCCTAATATTTCACGAGTCTGTAACCTCTAGAAAAAGATCTCTTGAAACTGGCTTTGGCCATGCTGCCACGTACCTGGACAAGTGACGTCATCTGTAGGATGGGTGAGAACGTCGCCCTAGCAGCAGCCTCTGGGGTCCTTTGTAAGGTGGGCATTCATCACATCTGAGGTATAATCATCCTCCCCACATCAGATCAGTACCAGCTCTCGGACAAGGACGTGGCTTCTGCCCTCACCACTGAACAAAGGATCATGTGTACCTCACTCTGTCAAGACCCAGACAATTCAATTCCACAGCACTGACTTTTACTAATTTAATGTAAAAAAACTTGGCACTTCTCATTAGAAAATCAATTAAGATTCACTGTAGAAATATTAGTAAATACAGAGAAACAATAGGAAATCTCTTTAAAACATTTATATTCCCACCAAGTACCTTGATATAGATCCTTTTAAGTCTCTTTCTACATGTATTTTTTTTTTTTTTGAGGAAGATTAATCCTGAACTAACATCTCTTGCCAATCTTCCTCTTCTTTTACTTGAGGAAGATTGTCCCTGAGCTAACATCTGTGCCAGTCTTCCTCTATTTTGTATGTGGGTCGCTGCCACAGCACGGCTTGACACGTAGTGTGGTCCATGCCTGGGATCTGAACCCACAAACCCAGGCTGCGGAAGCGGAGCAATGGAACTGTAACCACTCAGTCACGGGGCCGGCCCCAGTGGCCTGACTTTTTTACTTAATTATTATTCAAGAAATACTGACTTTTTTAAAGGAATATAAATGCAAGTCTTATGATAAGATTAATTTCAATTCACTATGTTCAACGTAAGGACGAATATGTCCAATTTGTCGAGAGGATCAAAAAAAACAAAACAAAACAAGATACAAAGGAACCTTTGCCCCCAAAAAACAGCTTCCCTCCAATCGTCCACTAATTTGATGATAGAATTTTCAAAATGTTGAGAAATCTAGGATTATTACCCTATACTAATAAAGCCTTAGATATCTAAAGCAAAAATAGATCAAAATATGTTCATCATAACATGAGGGACATGATTTAGATGTAAAAACAAAATACTGGAGAATGTAAGTTGTGAGTCTGAATAATGAACCGAGGCGGGGGCAGGGGGAGGAGGGAGAGACAGGAAAGTCATTACCACCAACTTTGAAAATTCTTTAGTGCATATGTGACTGGAACAAGAAAAAATAAATATAAATCATATATAGTAATATGTAATAAATATATTTATGTATTATATATTAATATAATAAAGCATATGTTAATAATATAAGCAAAATGCCAAGTATTTTGAACTCTCTTCTTTACTAAATCTCTTACTGATTGAAACTAACAACATTTTCTTATTAATTTGGGATTCAGCAGTGGTACAAATTTCTGTTCACATTTTCCTAGAAGGTGCTAATTAGTGAAATAAATGACCAATAGACTAATTCATAGCTGAGAAATAAGAAAGCAACACTTTGGAAGGTTATCTTTGCTATATCTCCATTCTTTGGCCTTCTCTTGACAAAAACTGACTGCTTTACAAAAACACAAAGCCAAGAGCAGACGAGTCACAAAGCTACCGTGAAAAAACTCTTAGACAATGCAGCAAGACAGTGAAATGTTTTTCTTAGAAAAAAATTCTCTCCCTTTCAGCAGCTCCAAGTACTAATATAGACTTTATTTGCAAACACGTTTCCTTCTTAGATCTGTTTTAAATAAAATCTGATTGCTTTAAAAGTTTTTCTGTTTTGCAGAAAAACATGTATTACTGGATTTGATCTGTTCAATAGAATTTCATGGTTTCCCCTCAAAGTTGTGTGCACCAATATTGGGTCCCATCAGTCTAACAAAAAAGACCCACAAAAAAATCTATTAAAGATGCCGTGTCACTAGTCTCATACTAATATTCAGACATTATTCGGCCCATCTGAAGTTGATAGAGCTTTCCATGTTTTCATTTGCTTCAGGTATGCAAACCACTGATTCTTCTCGTCCCCGCTAAGCATCCTGTCCCCCATTTCTGAGATTAAATAAATCAACTTTATGAAACCATCTTGCAATACAGATGCTTCCTTTTCCCAACCCACATATTCTTATAAAAATTTAACAAGAAAATTTTAAAACATTTCGTCAGCATTGTTTTTACAAAGCAACTGTTGGTTATAAACAGTCTTTTAGGTCTCAAGGAGATTTAAGACACTTCAAAGACTTCATCTAAACCCCTAAATCCAGGTTGCTGTCATGTATCTTCTAAGACACGGCATGTTAAGTTTAATGCTTAAAAATTTTTTAAAGTGTTTTCTTAGGCACTGGAAAAATTTTGACTGATCTCATTCTAAGATACAGACATTTGTGGAATTTCCATTTTTATTAGTTCTTTTCTTTTCAAAAGATAAAGAAACTAGTGCCTATGTTCACTGTTTTTACATAAACATCTTTGAACTTGTTTAAAGAAATAACACATTTCATCTGCCAAAGGCAATGTATATTAATATATTTTGATGCATGTTAAAAAAAGAAATTCCTCACAACCTGGGTCTCACAGATGGTCCTCTCGGTTTCTCTTCTTATCAGGAAAGAGGTTAATCTGTTTTCTTTTAGTATATCCTATGGGTCAGTGGCAAGAAAAAACAAATAAAGGCCATCTTGATAATTATTAGAAGTTTGTGCAAATATTAACTGTAAGAACCATGCTAATCTGAACTGCTCAGTTAATATTCATGGTGATGTTTTTTAAATTCTGATTTGAATAATTTATAAAAGCATGCACAATGGTGAGTCTTTATTTTAAACTAAAAGTCATAGTGTATGTTTTCTTCCCTAAGCTTTAGGTGATAATGTAAATGGGGTTTACCGTGGAAAGTTTGGGTTATTTGAAACCACAATTTTTGAGGACAGTATTTTTTATTTCACAAGAAAGCTTCAGTTGGATCAAATAAATAATTCGTCAGCTTTCCGCTCTTCTTTCCACTAGTAAGAAAGAACTATAAGGAGCAGTGAGTTATTTTTTCTTGTTTTAGTACATATTTTGAAGTTTTTATAACCAAGAGGAACACAGATTGTTCTTTAAAGATTCTTTTCTTCTAAAATAAAACAACGCAAAGCTCTCATCACTGACTGGATGTAGTCCCCTCAGTTTTGAAATTGGAGACGAAAAGAAGCAAATGTTTGTCTATTTTTATTCTAATGCCCACTCTATTTATCCATGCAGAATCGCAGAAGCTTTCAGAGGCATTCATTTACATACCTATTTTGCCCAATGAGATCTGTAATCTTCCCATCTTCCCATACAATTTACAGAAAGTGGTAAACGCTTAGCAGGACGCTGAAGGGGCAGCAATAAAAAAATAATCTTATTGCGAGATTTATTCAGAATTAAATCATGGCTGTAATTATTCTTTGCCTTGTTCTTTCTGCATTTTCAAATTTTTTCAAAATGGATGAAATGCACCTAGAAGAAAGAAGAAAATTCGAATCATGGTTTCTAAAGTCCCAAGGAGTTCTGGCAGATTAAACACCACGAATTTCCTAGTCCAGCTCTCAAAACATACAGAGACATCAATAGAAATAAAAACCAAAATTTTGTCCTCCCTTCACAAGACGTTTTGTAATGACTGCTGCTAAAATAATACTGTACTTATAGTGAAAACTGGTATTGAAACTGATAGTGAAAACTTCGTCTGTCTCCTATTACAAAATTAACACTTTAATTTTCTTTTTTATTTCATACTAATAATCCTAAACAAGAATCTTTCTTTTGAGCACTTGTGTGCCTACTTTTGTTAGTTACCAGAGAGCAGTAAGTTGCAATTCTTTTTTAGCTCCTATTTGACTCTCTCTCTCACACACCACACACACCCACAAACACACACACACAGACTCCCAGCACAGAGTTGTGTATCAGGGCACATGGTAATTTTCAATCAAGCCGTCGTTGACACTTCCTGGACAGTCATGGCGTTAGTTAGGCAATGACTCTCTATCTGTAATTCTTCAACTCATAAGGTTACAAAAAGAATACTTTTTCTAGTTCATACACTCAGACCCCAGGTTCCTACGGGGGGAAGATCAGTGTTGACCCCAGTGGCTTTGTTGTTCTCTGTATTTTCTTCAAGATCCAGCCCCCATCCATCAATAGAGAATCTCCAAAAGACTTATATAAACATTTTTAAGTTCCCTATGAGATACATGCTTATTTTCCTGTTACTCATTCCCTATTCCCCAGAGCATGAGCCTTGACGACCTGTGTAGTAAAGTAGCCCAAGCTGTTTTAACTGTCCAGATAATAATAGTAACTAATATTCTTATAATGCAAGGAGACAAGAGAAAGGGTGATAAGTATCGTTAGAATAAAATGCAAATTATATAACTAGGTCGCCAAAGACTATGCTAAATTTCTCCTGCCTTCTTATATAGACAACAGATGTTCTAGATTTTATGGTGTATCCATTGCATCATTCATTCTTTCATTTATTCACTTATCCTTGTGTTTTTTAATTGAAAACCAGTAGACCTCCATATAATGGTTTTAGAGAGTGATGCGTGTGCTACTAATGTCAATATAACTATAATGAGATTAATTACTGTATCCTATTCTGAGGAGAGCTTGTCAGGTGGCAAGTGTCCTTCGATATGTAAATAACATGGAATTATAAATCTCTATATAACTAAGACGATAAGCACGTACAGCTACAAGAAGGACTAAGTTTATGCATATCCATGTAAGGAAGTCAGGTCTCATTTCTTTTCTTGCAAAGGAAATTACCAGAGAACCATTCTGCCTTGAAGAGTCCTATGCCTAGGAAACCCAAGCACATCAAATAGTTTTAACGCTCTTCATTGCACCGAGGCACCTTCCTCTGGTATTTAGCACCCCACGATGTTTTGTCCTGTGCAAGAGCACACTTGGAACCAAGCTCTCCAAAGCCCAATCCTTGCTGTGCAGGGTCCCTTTTGAAGTGCTAGAGAGGAAAAGAGGGTCACAAGCCTTGGCCAATTAAAGATCGACTGAGTGGAATGTCTAAAACATAGATGCGTTTAGTCAAAATGACACAGGAGAGAAGGGGAACTGGAAAGCCCTGAAGATCTGTTGGATTTCATTGCATTGACTCTGAACCTCACGTAGCTCAGGACAGCCCGTGTTTTCTTTCGAATGAAACGTAATCCCGGATCTGGACTGCCGAGGTTAGAGAGAGTCAATGGCATTTTTTCCAGGATTATGATTTTAACCCTACTTCCATAGCTGAGCCTGAATATCTAGAATCTCTCTCTTTAAAATTCCCTCTTGCAAGTGGAACGAGACCTGCTTTATTTCCTCTGAAACATCATATACATTGAGATTTTTACAAAAGTGTTGCTGATACTACCAAAGTGGATTTTCTCTGTCCGAATTATCTACAATCATTAACTATATAATAACCACCACCAGCTCGATAACTCACTTTGCACAATGGAAACTTTAATTAGGTTGGAATTAAGTCAGTTCTATAGTTTCTCAACAGAACCAACTGCATTTCAATGATAGGAAACTGTTGTGAGCTACAGATTATGCTCCATGTCATTTTTGAGTTCCCAAAATGTCTCAGGTATTCTAAGAGGTGCTAGCTGAATCTATGTAATAAATCCCTGTAACAAATAATATCCTAAAGCAAAAAGATTTTAATACTTATGTTTGGAAGCTATATTTAAATATATTATACGCACTTAACCTCTCTCAAATGACGCCATGATACAAGAGTGGCTCAGGCTTGAGCAGTATTTTATCTATTTTAATGAGGAGAATATAAATCCTTAGTTAAATAAAAAACAAGTAGAAGAAGCTCATCAACGTCAACAAGATCAGCACTGTGTTGACAGGCAATCAATAAATATCTGCTGCATGAATGAACGTCTGACCCTTTTTTACAGAGAACATGTACAAGTGCTAACAGCTGTCATTCTGTCTAGTATCGTACCATCTGCTCTCCTTGGAGTTCAACTTTGGAAACAATAAATGTTTTAAAATACATGTTGGAGCCAGATGCATCACACTTGCAAGGCAGAACACCAGAAGCATTCTACCTACGTGCTTAAGAATGCAAATAAGCCTGCAGTCATAGAAATCAAATGCACTGGTAGCACCAAATCAAAATAGGCTGAAGAAGCTCTGCCTACCAAATGGAGGAGAATACTGTCTAAAGCGTAAAGTGGATATTCCATAGGAATATAGGAATTACAACAGCAAGCAAGCATTCAAGAATTTAAGGTTAGCCGTCAACAAAAGAAAAAACATCATCCAATGCACTAGATGGAAAGCCCATAAGCAAGAGCTAGTTTCTAATACTTGAATATAGCTTAATTTGGTTAACTTTATTAATTTGCCTATCTGCAAACAAAAATAACTTTTTCTGTTTTCCAGGTCTCTTTCTTCTAACTGGTTCAAATAAATAGACAAATAACTTTAACTCCTACGGTGCTTCCTAACAATTCACAGCCTGGGAAACAGGCAGAAAAACAGGGTTAGAATTTTGTTTTTTTCAGGGTGGAGAGCAAATTTTCATAGTGTCACGTGGACATACAGGTCAAGCTGTGCTTGTCACTACCTACATGAGCAAAGTGGAACACAACCGTTTGTACACTTGTTCACAGCATTATTCCTAGTAGTCCAAAAATGGAACTAACTCAATGCCCATCAACTGATGAACAGATAAATAAAACGTGGTCTATCCATACAGTGGCAGAGTATTCAACCATAAAAAGGCATGAAGGACTGACGCAAGCTACAACCTGGAGGAACTTCAAAGACATTATGCTAAGTCAAAGAGGCTAGTCACGAAAGAGTAAATGTTATGTGATTCCATTTATATGAAATGTCCAGAATAGGCAAATCTATAAAGACGAAGTCCTTTAGTGGTTGCCTAGAGCTGGGATGGGAAGCAGTGACTGTTAATGGGCAGAGGGTTTCTCTGCAGTGGAGGGAGGATGAAAATATTTTAAACTAGATTGTAGTGATATTTGCACAACCCCATGCATATACCAAAAGACCTTGAATTGTATACTCTAAATGAGTGAAATGTGTGGTATGTGAATTATATCTCAATAAAGTTGTTTTTCAAGAAGCAGAAGGAAGGTTTGAAGAATTATCTGGGCTTAGATCTGTTATTTGAAAGCACAATTATTTAATTACTTTTCTACACAAATCAAATTGGCTAGAAAATTACCTTCAGCTCTTTTTTTTTTTTGATAACGTGATTCCTGTATTTCAAAACTATTTTTAAACTTTTTTAAATCTCCCTTTGAAAAAAATCTGAAAAAGTTACAAAATGTGACAGACATTTTAAATAAATTATGTCAAAGTAGGATAACCAAAAGTGATACCATCATCACAATTGGCATGAAATTATCTTAAACTTTTCTTCCCCATTCCCTCGCTGTTGCTCTTGTTCTGTTCCAGTGCTGTAATAAGTGGCCTCAACCGTACCAAAAGGAAGCTTTGCTTTCATGCTCGTCAGCATTACCCTGAAGCTAATCATTTACCTTGGGGGTTGTCCAAAAATGATTTCTTTTCAGGATAAGTTAATAAAATCTAAAACAAAACTGTTATGCTCTGTCACCCACCAAAATACTCTGGAGTAAAAAAGAACACTCAGTTGGTCGACTGTCCTTGCACAATGTCAGTGTCAAATGAATTCCATAATGGACAACTCGGAACTGTAACTCCGTAATCCCGAGAAACTCCCACCGGCTCCTGGTCCCTCCCCCGCACCTTCTAAAAGGTTCAGGAAACAGCAATCACAGCATCGACAGCTGGCTCTAACTTGCAGAAGACCCATATGTGCTCCTTGGTCTTCTCCTTAAAATCATCCTAGCTTTTGAAGCTCGAAGATGCTGTCTTTAAGCTGCAATTTTCCTATGCCTGTATTTTCTGCCATGTCTTTTTGGCAGAGACACAAACTGGGAAACATAAACAGGAACTACCTCAAGTAACAAAAATTGTATGTCGCCATTGGCTCCACAGAGAGCTCCAAATCTCTGAAATGTGGCAGATCTTTTCCCACAGGAAGGTCTTAATAACTCCCGGCGTATGTCTGTACCGTCTCTGTATCCACGGTTTAAACTCCATTTCTGACTAACAAATCAGGCGAGTTCTCCAAAACTGATTCATAAAACAGGGAAACTCTATGCTCAACAGAGTTCCAGAAGTTCATCCGTGAGAGTGAAGCCGCAGTAGGAAGGAAGACGTGAAGCATCACGGGTCTTGATTGAAGATTGCGCCCCACGCCGGCTGAGCCAACCTCACGCTGTCCAGGTGACAGGGACGCTGGAGCTGGAGCGAGGCCTCCGCCGACTCCCCTCTGGAGCTATCAACCCAAACGAGTGCCAGGAGCAGTTATGAGAACCTGGAGCTCTGCTCAGGGGCACAAAGGCAGGGCCGAGGAGAGCACTCCCCCCTGCCCCCACGAGCCTTATCTTCCCCTTCAAAAGACAGCAATTTTCAAACATAATCACCTAAAAGTATCCACTATCTTTCCAACGAATTTAAATGTTTAGAAATATAAGCCCAGCATATTCTTCATTTTCAGCCTTTTATAAAGAGTTTTGCATAATAATCATATGCAGGCCAAATGATTTGCAAAGAGTAAAATTTGAAAAGAATCTTAGGTAAGAAAATTGAACAAGAAAATCCAATAACAGCTAAAAATATGTTATTATTAAACTATTAGGTTTTGCTTTTGTGAAGAGAAATGTCATAATACTGTTTTTATTTGTTCAAATAAAACCCACCTGAGACTCTTGCAAATGTTTAGGAAAAGAAAGTCCATCTCCCCTTATATTTATCATTTCTCTCAGCATCCCTGCCGTCTACACGCATATAACGGGGTCATCTTCTTGAACGACTTACTTTACTCATGAAATGTAAATGATATCTGGAAATAAGTCCATTGCAAAATTATGTTACCTGGAATCTTTCTAGTAGTTTATTTGATTATCATCAAAATAAAATGAGTGAGATTTCCTGCTTTCTTCAGATTTGGTTTTGTTTTGTTTTTTGCTTCAATAACGGTTTTAGAAGGAAATGGAATAATTCTGTTTTACTTTAGATCTTCTGAAGTTTGTTTGAAGACCTGCTGGACCCCTGTACAAAAGCTGCCTGTGGACCAGTCCTGGGCCTCACACTAATTCCGCAGACTTTGGGAATCAGGGCTGCGTGGAGCAGAGGCGGGGAAGCAACATGCAAGAGATAGCAATCATCGGGTCGATAAAGTGGTTCCACATCGTCCCGCCCAGCACTCAGGATTCACCGTAATTCCCGGTGTTAGCGCTCGCTCAGCGAGCGACAAGTTGACGGGGCAGAAGAAGGTGGGGAGGAAAATGACCCTGGAAGCAGAGTGTTGGTTTTACACCCGCTGGGTATCTGTTACAAGTGAATTTCCTCTGGCGCCAGCAGGTATTTTGAGCAGGCCTCCAGAGGGATCCCCGAGGGGAAGGATGGGAGTGAGGGAGAGGCAGCTCTAAGTGTGGGCATCAAAGCTTTCACGATCTCGGAGGAAATCGGTGAGATCCGGATTGATTGGCTCAAAGGCTGCAAGTGGGATACGGAAGATATTTGGAATTTCTGAGGCTTAGAGAGGCAGGGGCGGGGGAGGAGAGGCAGGGAGTGAACAGGATCCCAGGGAAGAGAGACCTTCCCCAGGCCAAGGAGGTAAAATTCCAGACAAACCCGCAAGGAAGAGGAGAAGCTCTCTCCTGGCTTTTTAGCCCGGCCGCAGCTCGTGCCAGCTCTCTGGGCTGGGCGTCCCCCGCTGCCAGGGGCCCCGCGTGGCGGCAGGGGAGACCGAGGCTCGGGCTGTCGCCCCCTGGGGTCTGCTAGGCCGCGCCGGGAACGACCACGGCCCGCGAGGCGCTGGGGAAAAGGGGCTGGATTTATTTGCACTAGTCACTCTAAAGGGCTGGGGAGACAGCTATTTATCCGATGCGGGACCTTGACAAATGGACTGGACAGTGCGAGAGAGGACAGTCCCTCTGACCCGGGGCCGCGCTGGGGCGGAAGGCAGGGCCCTCCCACCTGCTCCCGACCCCCTGGGCGCATCGCGGCGACAGGCGCGTCTCCACCTGCGGCCAGGGGCCCTCTCCCGGCTGGAGGGGCTCGGCTTAGACGCCGGCCTTTCCGCGGAAGGGCCGGCCCCCTCTCCGGCGGCACCTTCTCCCCAGGTTCCCGGAAGGTCACCAAATCTGCGACCTGGCCGGGTTGCCCTGGAGGTGACCCAGTCCTGAGTTCACACTGGAGGATCCACCTTGGTAAAAATCATTCGGTCTGGCAGCATCCGGGTCATATATCAGAGAGGTCGTTTAAAAGTCTTTTCGAGTTTTTTGAGAGAACTGACAAATGATTTGAGCCTGAAATTTAATTCCACGTAATATGAAATGCACTCATAATGTGCTTACTGGTTCTTAACTGAAGATAACTCAGCGCCTGGTGTCACTGATTCTCCAGAAGATCTGATCAAAAGCCGACGACTCTTGCCTTTGCAGTGCATAGCCTGACGACAAGAAAAGAGCAAACCACTGCCAAATTCACTCTTTCTATATTCCTGAACTGAATGTATTTCTTAGAATGTATTTCTGTCGTTAATATGTAAAGTGCTTTGCGTATTAAAGTCCTTTAGAAACAAAGACATTTGTACTAAATATCGACCAACAAAGATAAATGGGTGAATTTCTAACTTGAAATGCAATCAGGAGGAACTATTTTTCCAACAGCACATTGCTTTTAATGTAATTCAGTTTTGCCAAGGCTGCGTTATCTTGGTAGCCCGAAGATGTAAGGCTAGATCCCTAAATACGGAATTCTGAACAGGAACTCAGACTATTGATAACAAGTAAACAATCACTTTGCTTTCAGGATCGGAAATAGCACTTTTTGGACAATCTCGAAAAAGCTCTGCATCAAGCAGTGATGTTAATTTCTTTCATTGTTCGCCTTTATTTGGTTAAAAACCTAAGACTGAGAGAGTAATTTGAATAAATTCTTTCTTATTCAGTAAAAGAAATCGAAATCGGATCCCACCAGTTAAAAAGATGAAAGTTGAGTGTGGCCAGAAGATGAGGGTTTTAGCCCTTTTGATGGAGACTATTTGAACCTGAAAATTTTGCGTGGCTATCTATCTTGCTAAAAGTCAGGGCGAGATAAAGTGTAATCTGGCTCTGATTTCTGCTGGAAAGAAAACATTGAAATGACTGCTCATTTATCACTGGAGCCGCCCTCCCCCTCTTCCACCTTGGTTTAATTGACAATGTAGCACCGAGCTGTTTGTGTCTTCCCTTGACTGTTGGAAATGAAACCAACCCCGGTGAAGGCAGAGTTCTAAATTACCGGGTTTATTCTGTAAAGAAATCATAAGGAAAAAGTATAGGAAGTGCTTATAAAAACTCTACCCTCAGCAAGAGCAGTGGAGAGGCATCCAAATTCTGTGATGACTCATAAGGTTTTCCTTCTTGTCTGACTGCTTGGAGAATCTGCATAGGTAACCCTGACCAAGGGGAGCTTATTCCCAAACTGATTGCAGGAATACCTACTCTTGTGATTATGGGAATTAAAATGATTGCATCGTCTGTGTCCAGTCCAGACAGCTATTTTAGCCAAATAGATGCAGCATTTATTTCCTCTAAATACATCTCTAAAATCACAACAGAAAAAAAGTCAGTATGCACATATAATAAAATTCAATCTCAATTGTAATCATTTATATAATACTAGGACAATAATAGGAAACCTTTTCCAATGGTCTAATTAGTCAGGATTTCTTAAAATGGTAATAGCCAATTTCGACGAGTCCAATGGAACAGCTACTCCCACAAAAACTGCTTGAGAATGTATAAATTAGAACAACCTAAAAATGTCCAAAAGTGTTCTTTAAGCGACTTTGAAATATATATACCCTTTAATCTAGTAATTCTGTTTCAGGAATGTGTGCTATGGAAAGAATTAAGATTTGAATTAAGATGCACAAAGATTTTACTTAAGGGATATTCGTAATAACAAAAAGCTGGAAACAGATATATACATGAAAAATGATTTTGCCATTCAGTTATGTCATAGGAGAACATTTAATGACATACAGAGATATTTACAGCATGTAAGAGAAACTGGACTACTATAAAATATAATTCAATTCTTTGTGAAAAAAATTTATTCATAGAAAAGATTTGGGAAGATATATATGAAGGCGGTTTATCATAGGGGTGTGGTATTCTACTGTTTTGTTCAAAAGCTTTATATTATATATATTTACATATATATAATTTTAAAATAAAAAAACATTGTGCAATGAAAAGTAAGTCTTCCCTTTCATTTCTCTTATCCATGTTGCTATTTGAGTTGTTGTCTTCTTTCATACTGGTTTGTATAATTCTTAATAGATTAAGGAAATGAGTCCTCTTTCTGTCATATATTTCCAAATATTTTCCCTATTTGAAATCTGTCGTTCAATTTTGTTTATGTTTAAAGCACGTATGGAAGCACATTGATCCATCTTTCATTGCTCTCAGGGTCTATATTTGTTTGGGGCGCCCCCTCACCTACACGCACACACACACTACATTTTTTAAAAGCTTCTCACTTTTCTTCTAGTAGCTTTATAGTTTTCATTTTGAACTGTCTCTGGTCCATTTAGAATTTATTTGAGTTAAAGAAGTAGAGATACAGCCTCTTTGTCCTAACACAATTTATTAAGGAATATATTTTTTCCTTGATCTAGAATATCACCTTTTTCAGAAATTAAATTTTCATTTACACTTGGATTTCTGGACTCTTTATATTATTCCAGTAGTGTGTCTGTGTACTCAGGTGTCAACACACAATTATTTAAATTAATATAAATTTATAATATATTTTAATATAGGCTACTACTCCTCCCTTATAACTTTATTCCTTATTCTTTTTTTGGAATGTTCCCAACACTATAAGCTCCTGTACTTTCTGTATATTTTTATTGATATAGCATAAAATTTATTAATTAAATAGGGAGAAATGATGTCTTCAAAATATTGAGTCTTCAGATCAAGAACAACATATGTTTTTATGGGGGATTTTTATTTCTAATTTCTTTAAATATTCCTCGGAAAGTTATATAGTGCTCAGGAGGAATTATATTCTACTGGCTAAGAGTATAGGCTCTCAAGCTTATCAGACCTTAAGCAAGTTACATAAACACTTTGTATCTCCATTTTCCTGCGTGTAAAACAGAAACAATAATTGCACCTGCCTCAGAGAGTTGTAATAAGGATTGAATGAGCAGTTTCATTCAAAGAACTTAAAACAGCCTCTGGCAGTAGCAAGCACTCAATAAGTATTTCCTATTACAAGATGTTGTACGTAGCTTTTTCAAGTTTTTCCTAAGTATTTAATCTTTTGCAGTTGTTACTGTAAATGGAATCTTTTCTTCTTTTTTAATTTTCTAACAGGTTGTTAGTCCTATTAAGAAAACTGTTAATTTTGCATGTCAATTTACAAATTGCATTCATTAGGTCTCTTATTCTTTCTATAGCTTTTCATTTGGTTCTCTTCAATCACCCAGGTATGTCATTCTATCATCTGAAAACAACTATAAATTGTCCTTCTCCTATGCAGTTTTACTGTTCTTCCTCTTGTTTAATTGCCTTGGCTAAGACTTCTAGAACCAGAATGAATAATAGTAGAGATAACACAAAATTTTTGCCCTTGACTTCAGTAAGAATGTGTCCAGTGCTTCATCATGTATTTTATCACATTACAGAATTTTGTTTAACTATATCATAATAAGATTTTTTAAATGAGTGGATGTTCAATTTTGTCAAATGACTTTAGCTCATATAGACATGTCTGTGGTTTTTTTATATGACTTATTAACATAATGAATATATTAGTAGAGTTCCTAATATTAAACATCACTGTATTTGTACATATAAAAGTGTGAGTACATTTATGTGTATCCTATTAGTCTGTCCATATACTACTTAATTCTACTTATTTATATTTTGGTTAGGATTTTTGCATGTTAGCCATACAAGTGAGCTCAAAATACACAAGCGCTAGCATGTGGTTTAGAAAATTCTCTAGAGAAACAATTCTTGTCTCCATAGCAGATCACAGTAAGTTTTCATAATATCAGGCCATGAGAAAAGGCATGGAACACACTACTCCTTTGTAAATATTTGAAATACCACATCAGCGTATGTGCCATGCTCAACTATCTCCCACCAAAAACTAGTATTGGTCTTTATTCTTAAAAGCAATAAAATCAAAGGGTTTTAAGCAGAGAAGTGAATTGATTAGATTCGTTTTTCCAAAGATCACTCCGGCAGCATCATGAAGAATGGTTAGAGGTGAGCAGGAAGGGATGGGGGGAGACCACCTGAGCAATCCAGTTGAAGTTATCAAGGTGAGGGAAGGGCTAGCTTGACACTAATGTTGGCTGGGAAGGTGGAAGAGGTGGATGATTTCACGGCTTTTGAGGAGGTAGAATCAAATGAATTTGGTGATGGATTATCCTATATGGAAGGTGAGAGAGAAAGAAGTGTCAAGAATCAGTCCTCTGTTTCTGGCTTCTGCAGCTGCTGCCGCTGCAGAGGATGAGGCTGGCTTGCTCTGTGTCCACGGCCTGGGATCAAAGATACCCTTAGGAACAGGATTACCTCAACTTTGAGACTCATGAAAATAGGAACATAATTAATAAGTTAATATACATATTGATATAATTATTATAAGTATATATACATTACAATGATACCAAACCATGTCCCTGAAATAATTTGAGTAATTATAAAAAGATGGATTCCCCAAGAATCCATCTCTGAGAGAACACCATTTCATCTGATAAAGAAAGGCATTCAGAATTTCTCCCCTAAGAAATATTTCTACCAGAAGAGGGTAATTAGGAAGCAGTGGGAGACAATGGAGAAATATCAATCAGAAAAACCTGGATTCCAGCAACTTCTCCCTGCTTCTCAATGAGTGAACTTGGGCAGATAATCTTGCCAAGTATTAGTTTTATGTCTGTAAAGGAAGACAATAACATCTACCTATAAACCTTATTGTGAGGATTAAGTGTGATGACACATGTCAAGCAGTCAATCCACCTGGTACACAGTAGTTCTTTCCCTTCAAATCAGAAGTTTTTCAAATGACCACATTTGCTTTTAATAAACAAGTAACTCCTGAGAGTAAGTCAGCCAGTCCTTCACACCTTGGTGCAAATTACTTACTGCCTTTTAAAAAAAATAACACTCTTGGAGGCTAATATTGATGAAATGAGTTTGTAATCTTATAAATTCTTAATATCTAATGCAGAAAGAATTACTACAAAGGAGTATACAAACCTGTATTTTTATAAAATTACCAAGTGCATTGAAGAAACATAAAGTGTGATTTGGTCACAGAGAAATGCGGTCTTTTAAAAGGCATAGGACACAGGTATTTTTCTAATATATTCCTTTGCTTTGAATTTCTTTAAATATCGTATGGTAGAAAGGCATTCCTAGAGTTGCATAACAGAGCTTAGCAGGTCCATAAAAATTATAAAAATACATGTCTAATTCTGTTATAATAATCTTAAGAACTGCTCAAATATTTTAGTTGCCTTGAAATTGATGTTTTCGTTATTGTCTATTAAAATCCATAAATTAATGCCATGGCTTTGTAGTCATTTCATTATATTGAGACTTTCACGGTAAGTGGGTTTGCTCAAACTCATAGCATTGGACTGATAGCCTACAATTCCCTAAAAGGTCACGTTGCACAGACTATAATGATTAATTTCTCTAGAAACTTTAGGTTCAGATATAATCTAAACGATCAGAGAAATAATATATTTTACTTAGAGAAAAGAGAAGAAAAAGAACCATAATCCAGAACTTACTAGAAACACAAGATAGAGTGTGTAACAGTAAGAGTTAATACTTATCGAGCACTTAGGATGTGCTAGTTTGTGTGTGTGTATGTGCGTGTGTGCGTGTGAGATCTCACTTCATCCTCACAACAATCCTATGAAGCTTAAAGAGGTTAATAGTGTTCAAACTTACACAGCCAGAGAGAAAAAGAACCGCGATGACCCTTCCCCTGGCTCCAAACCTAATGGCGTTCTCCCACCTCTCATAGGTCCCCATCTCTCCGCAGCAGCCAGTTCACTGAAAGAAGACAAGAGTCACAATAAACTAAGGTCTGCTTCAGAGCTGTCTGTTTTGCAGTCAAACAAACTCAATTCTTTTATCTGGAGCACAAATTTAAATCTTTTAAATAGATTCACTCAGAGATACGCCTGAGTTCAAAACATGTGTGAAATGAAAGGAGAAAAAAAAAAGCCCATCCTACATTGCATCTGCTGATTGGCGCTTTGCAAGCACAGCCCACAGCCCTAAACAGCGTGCTGTGGCCAGCTAAGCACCTTGCTTTCCAACCTGACGAATAAGGTGGAGATGAAGATGAGCGGGAGTCAGGTGAGTGATAAAGTGCACAGGGCCTTGTATGTTACTCGACTCACAGAAGGCTCTAACAAACGTTTGCTGAATGAAAAAAGGATCCTGAAGGACTGACGAGGCGCGGGTTGTTACAAGTGTCGATGGCATCATTTTATACATTTCGGGAGTGGCCTGCTTGGACAGGAATAATCCCCGTTGTTTGTACTCTATACATTGATCAGTTTATTGTTTTTACAGTTTTATTAAAAGAAAATACTATTACGTGACTAAGAAATCAAAACCTACAATTTAAGAAAAAAGTCTTCAACCATTTCAGCAATGATTTCAAATTTACTTAATCAAAATTCTCACATTTAATTGAAATCACAAATCTAACACGGTAGGTATATTTAAACACCTCAAACAGCTTACACAATAATTATAAAACTTCTTCCTATACTGAAACGGATTAAAATGTATTAATACCTTGAATTTAAATTTGCTCCTTCATCATCCCTATACTTATTCTCATTTTTAAAATTATTTTCCAGGCTCTAGGCAGACAGTAGTGAAACTATTTAACAACCAGCACTGCTGACGATGCAGACCTGCACGCCTGTGGTACTGACGCTCCCGAGCTCCCCACCTCCTGCCCTGTCAGTCAGTCATCCCAGGCATAGCCTCTTAGGAGCTAAATCAGGGGAGATCTGTGGAAGTGCAAGGGAGGATGGAGGAGGTTGGGGTATTTATTGACCTGAAGGGAAGTATTTCAATGTTAACCACTGGTATAGCCATCGCTGTACTTACCAGCTGAGTACCAGCCTTTCTTATGATAAGACTACAACACTCAGAGAAGAAAGGCTATTTTTTCAGACCAGCCAAGGTTAACCTGGGTTATTAGCCAAGTGACCAACTGTACAGAGACAGTGTGTATTCACACCATCCAAGACGACTTGAACCCTAACCAAAGGTTATCTGATTGGCCCCTTTTGATGGTTGGATTTTGGCTACCATAAACTTGCAAAGAATATGAGGCTCTGATAGGTAATTTTGGGGTTTTGAGGAAGATTAGCAGCCAATCCTCCTCTTTTTGCTGAAGAAGATTGGCCCTGAGCTAACATCTGTGCCCATCTTCCTCTACTTTATATGTGGGACACCTACCACAGCATGGCTGGACAAGTGGTGCATAGGTCCTCATCTGGGATCCAAACCAGTGAATCCCGGACTACCAAAGCAGAATGTGCAAACTTAACCGCTCTGCCACCAGGCCAGCCCCACTGACAGATAATTTTCCCTATCTTACAAGCTTAGTTATTTTCTCTATTTGTTGCTTGCTTTTTAAGTTTTTTTTTTTAAGGTTTTGCTTTATTATCATTATAAAACCTTATTTTCATCCTCTTGCATAACTTGGGCCTGGACTGGTTTGATCAAGCTGGAAGCCTCTGAAAAGTCTGGTTCTCTGTAATCCCAATTCTTCCTTCTCATCAACAATCAGTGTTGACACGGAGAAGTTAGTTTGCAGGAGAAAGGAAAGAACTTAGTCTTGTACACGCTGCCTGTGAGACACATTCATATGGAAATGACCAGGAATCATATGAAAATTCATCCCAAGCTTTCAGGAATTGAATCCGGAGTAAAGACATAACTGGAGAACCAGGCGTATAGAAATGCCAATGAAGACTTGGAACTGATTGGGATCATTAGATGCAAAAGGAAGAAATGAGAAAACTAGCAACAGAACCTTGAGAAATGCCCATATTGAGGTGATTTGTGTAAGAAGACAGTGAAAACAAAACAAATGATCAAAGATAATGTGAAGACAACATAAGGTACGTATGTCACAGAATCCAAGCAAAGACAAAATTTTAAAAAATATATACAGAGGAAAGTGATATCATTGTGTATAATAACAAGAACAAAATGTTAATAACCTAAATGCCCATCAATCATCAAGTGATTAGATTACGATTCTGTAATACCATAGACTGTTACACAACCATTGGAGTAAGGTAGACCTATGCTTGCTACCATGGAAAGATTTCCAAGTCATATTGTTAAATTTCCAAGTAAATCACAGATATAGAGAGAGAGAGAGAGAGAGAGAGAGAGAGTAATTCCAAATATGCAAAAGGAAAATAAAAAGCGTTGTATAATACATATGTAAGATATATATTCAGGCACATTTCTGTATATCTAGATCCATCAATTGATCAAGCAATCGATAGAGAAATATAGATAGAATAGAGTATTTGGTGGACTTTCAGGTTGACCACCACTCTGGAGAAGAGGGCTTCGGGAAAGAGAGACATGGGACTTGTGTATTTTGATTAAGGTACTTTTGCTTTGTTTGAGGCCTTACAATGAAACTATACTTATACAGTACTTGGATACAATGGTAATAAACTATGCATAATTTTTTATAATAAACCAATAATAAGCCAGCAACCAATGCTGTAGGAAGAAACCAAAGGGGATGAAAACCAAGCGGAAGGCCACTGTTTTTATCACTAGAAATTGGATGGAGGCCTTAAAAGAGCAAGTTCAGAACACTGGTAAGGAACGAGTCCTGATTACAAGGGTGAGAATAAGCGAAAGTGGCAGTCACAGGTATGTCTGACTCAAGATCCTTATCTATGCCTTTGGGAAAGACTATACAGAACAGGTAGCCACAGGTGACTTTTTCAGGGTTAAGTCTGTGGAGTATCCGGTGAGCCTGTCAGAGCCACTGAGTTGCCATGAGGCCTTTGGCTGGAGCTGTGGGAGAATACTCCCTCTTCTGTATGGGAGGAGGGGATGGCTGGACCTTCAGGCAGTGATTCTGTTCCATCTGGAGCCCGCTACAGACGCCAACCCAGCAGACGGCAGAGGAGGAACATGAGTTGAGTTCTAGTGATGAATTTCAGGGCTAAACCTCAATGTGCTGAACCAACTATATCCTTGGACTTTTCACCTGTAAGAGCCAATAAATTCCCCTTCTTTGGTTAAATCATGCTGGGTTTTCTGTCACTTGTTGCAGAACCCACCCAAAAGGCCTATTTTTATTTGGGACTCTACCTAAATAACACAAGAAAGAACATCCTAAAGTGAATTTCACAGACAGCCAAAAAAATTTAGTATGGCCATTAATTTCAGTGTCTGTCCCATCGTTCTCAACCAGCACAGCTTGCTAACCAACACAGAAATAACATTGGGCGTTTTGAATTTCATCGCCTCTCCTTTCCTTTCCCTCCTCTCTAATGGAGGTGCTTAATGAGTAGTGAAAAGTGCCAAAAGGTGAACGAGAAGACAACTGGATAATCAACCCCAAAGGCTAAAGCAGTGAACCCCAAAGCTATTTAGTCAAGTCAGTAAACCCTTGTTTGGCCTCACTGAAGTGTTCATTTTCAACAGGCAGCTCTTCCTGACATGCTGCTAAAGGGTGGATAGGAGATTTTTTTTTTGAATGTTAACATTTGAAATATTCAGTACTATTGAGGAATGGGCTTATTAGAAATATAAATCTGTTTCCACAGTATTTGAGAGGAAATCATAAGTGAATGACTTCTTAAAACCTAGGAGGTCGTTTCAGGCTTGTTTCATGGTTTGATATCAGAAAGTACAATTATATAATATTTGATCCACACAAAAGAAATTAGGCAACACATATATATATTATGAAACATAGTAATAAAAAACACTGCGATAGACTGAATGCACCCGGCCCAAATTCATGTGTTAAAAGCTAATCCTCAGTGGGATGGTATTAGGAGGTAGGGCCTTTGGGAGGTGATTACGTCCTGAGGGCAGAGCCCTCATGATTGGGATTAATGCCCTTATAAAAGAGACCACAGAGAGCCCTCTCACCTCTTCTGCCGTGTGAGGACACAGTGAGAAGACCACCATCTAGGAATGAGGAAGAGGCCCTCACCAGACAAGGAATCTGCCAGTGCCTTGATCTTGGACTTCCTAGCCCCTAGACTGTGAGAAATGAATGTCTGTTATTTATAAGCCACTCAAGTCTACAATATTCTGTTACAACAGCCCCAATGGACTAAGACCAACACCTAGAACCACCATTCAATATAAAAAGTGGAACATTGCCAACACCAGTGACGCTATTTTGTGTGCTCCCCAAGTCACGTCCCCTACTGCCCCTGGATAAAATCGCCACTCTGGATTTTGTGTTCAGCGTTCCTTATGCTTCTGTGTTGTTTCATCCCATATATATGTATCCCTAAACAATCACACTATAGATAGTCTTCTATGGCTTGATGTTTCATTCAATGTTATGTTCCCATGACTCATGCATAATGTTGAGTACAGCTCTAGTTCATGTAATTTTCCCTGCTGTATAACATTAAGCCTTTGGTTGCCATCTTGTATGGTTATTCATTTTCTTCCTCTTTCTTCATACCTAATGTAACCTGGGGGCCTAGGGGTAGAAACAATCCATCCCAGTCAGTGTCTGTATAGAAAGATCACGGTAGGAAGACAGTTTCTCTTTCAGGAGTTATTGACTTAAAGAAAAACTTGCTAACTCATCTATTACAGCCTTCCCAGAACAAATTGCAGTGTTGTCTTCATAAAAAACCTAAGTAGAAACTATGAGGGACCATGGGGAAAATTCCCCCAAAACTGTAAGGAAAATGTCTCTAACTGTTCTAATCTTCACACTCCATTATGGTTTTCAGAAGTGAAAAGAAAGTACTTGTCTTTTTGTTCCTCTCGAAAACACTTAGCATGTAGTTGTTAATATTAAGAAGTTCTGTCCTTTCATTGGGCTGTGTTTCCACACTATGACAAATACCTCGTCAAAAATTAAAATGCAAGGATATCGTTCACCAATTAAAAGGCACAAAATAGTAAGTTGTGCTATAATATAGATGAACTTCACAAACATTATGCTAAGTGAAAGAAAGAAAATGCAAAAGATCAAATATTCTATGATTTATGTAATTTATAATTCATAAAATACGTCTAGCAAAGGGACATTTATAGACACCAAAACCAGTAAAATGATTGTCTGGGGCTTGGGCAGGAGTGAGAACTAACTGCCGATGAACAAGAGGGAAATTTTGGGAGGGATGGAACTGGTCTAAAGTTGGATTGTAGTGATGGACGCACAACTCTAAATTAACTAAAATCATGGAGTTTGTAAGGGTGAATTTTGTGGGATGTAAATTATACTTCAATAAAACTGCTAAAAATTGAAGGGCTGTCATAATGTCTCTAAAATACTAAATCTGATACTTTCTTGATAGTTTCGCTTAATTATTGCAATCTAGAAGTTGCTCGGGCTTTTGAAGAAGCAGCTTCAGTCTGCTAAATTTTAACGTTTACGTGGTTTGCTTAATGTGCCCATTTTAAAGTAAAACTGGAAGGGAGCCGTAGGGCAGCTTGAGAAGACGCTGCTCGTGAAGACGCTGCTGAGCAAGGAGGGGCTGCCAATACGACATGGAAAGATCACCACCGCTCCACAGAGAAGTAGCAAAATCCTAAAACAGCAGCAGATTACCCAAGGGATCCTGTGTCACGAAGAGAAAGGATTACAGGAAACTGCCACTAGCACTTTATTTTCCTTCCTGGAGCTCTGGGAGAGGCTTCAGTGACTCAGCGGGCAGGTCAGCAGCTACTCACACTATAGAGTTACCCACAGGCCTCGTCGTAACTTACGCCTCGCCTGCTCTTTGTGAAGCCCTCTTCCCTTTTGTCAGAGGCATTTAAGATTTTTGTTTCCACAAGTTTGCAACTCTCTGTTGAGTTTGGCTTGTGAGCTGGTAGCTGTTAATTGAAGTGGAACACCAAACAGGCCTTCAAAGGAAACCAACTATAAAAAGCCAGGAATAAAAGGATGGTTCGGCCAAGTCAATCCCACTCTTTTGGATACAATTCTAAATGAAACAGCATTTTTACCTCAATATGGACCAGACCTAAAGCTAAAATATGAGAAAAGAAAGGTAAAATATTAAAAAATATTTTTAAAAAAGTTTTTTTTTGAGGAAGATTAGCCCTGAGCTAACTGCTGCCAATCCTCCTCTTTTTGCTGAGGAAGACTGGCCCTGAGCTAACATCTGTGCCCATCTTCCTCTACTTTATATGTGGGACGCCTAACACAGCATGGCTTTTGGCAAGCAGTGCCATGTCCACACCCGGGATCCGACCCAGCAAACCCTGGGCCACCGAAGTGAACGTGCACACTTAACCACTGTGCCACCAGGCCGGCCCATATTTTTTAAATTTATAATTATGTTTGCGGAGCAGAGAAGGAAGGCAATTGTTTAGATAATTTAAGCTCTTTCTCCAAATACCACTTTTGTCAGTTATCTTTATACTTTAGGAGAAGAAAATTGGCATGGATTATCCTAATGGTGAAAATTCCTCTAATGGTTTTGCACATATAGTAAAAATGTAAGTGAAGTGTGGTCGTATGGAGTTTAACGTTCCAGAAACAAGCAGTCAAAAAAGTCATTATCGTTCTCAAAGTTTTCCCTATAGAGAAAATTGTAAGATGACAGAGCCTGCCATCTTACAAACAGCCACCAGCCTAGTCTGCACTGCATTTTTCTTTTATGTTACGAAAAAAAGAATCTTGTTCCAGATATTTGGTTTGTCAACAGGTCTGACTTTCTATGGCACTCTGATTACTAAAAAAAAATAGACATCAGTCACATGATTTAAAAATTCATCAGAATCCTAGGATGTGAGAAAGAATGTTTCATTCCTACATGCCATTTTTCATAGATGGAGAATAAAAACATATCTACAGAGACTTTAAGATAATATTAATCTAACATAACTAGTTAACATAACTAGTTTCACATGGTATGTGTCAATAATACTTCTAGCATTAAAGATGGAAATCTAATGCAATGCAAGTCATTTTTATGTCAGTGTTTTATTTTTAAAAAAGAGCACATCTGAACCAAGCATCACTAGTGATGATAGCGCACTACAGAATTTCTCAGGAAGGTCACTTTTTAGCATTTCTCCCATAGACTCAGTGGATTTCTCTGTTGGTATAAGTTGCTGTTGAAGATCGAAGTCAGTTTTCACATCTCACCGAAGACCCTATAAGAAAAAGAGAACTGAACAAGAGGAGGGTGTGCTTGCCATCCTACTCTATCTTCAACCCACCAAGGCCATGTGCTGAAATTATATTTTCTAGAAGAGTGCAAAGCATTAAAATATAAATCCAAAGAGGCCAGACAGCTCACTGTGTGACGGCCCGATGCTTTCTCTAGACCTCTTAAGGCATTCTGTAATTCTTGTGAACCTGTGATACACACACAGACCCTTGTCCTGACAATACCTCTGCAAGGGAAGAACAGAAATACGCTTTTGGTTCCGAATTAAAGCTTTAGAATCAGTCCCAAAGTTTACGGAGACTAGAATGTGACCAAATCATTGCACTAAATAATAATTTTAACAGATTATCATAAGCGTCATAATTAAAGGTAAATGCCAGAATAAATAGGGGTCTCTTACTTTCAGAAGACCTTTAAATTAATGTTTGGCAAACTTTTATTGTAACAGTGGAATCCTTGATTCAAATGCACCTTTCTTTCATTTGTTACTGTGTAACTATTTGATTTGCTTATTTTCAATTTTACAATTAGTGGCTGTTTATAAAGAACAGATATTCATTCTCTTCTGAATTTGTATTTGTCAGAGTTAAAAAGAAAATGTTGAGTACTCCAAAGGTTTGCTACATCAAGACAAAGAAGAGTGAGCGGTCCCCCGCTGGCTGGGTGATGACCTGGTTGTGCGAGCAGAGGTGAGAACAAACCAGCTCTGCAGCACGCAGAGCAGCCGCCTGGAGGGCAACCAGGTCTTCAGCCGCTCCAGCTGCCACCAAACGACCAAATCATATGGACCCTTGCTCAGAGTAAATTTTCATTGGTTGTATCATATTCATGTCATCCTTTAAATTAAAGAATTTTTTTAATCTAAAAAGGAGAGTATGTGTAGAAGTAATAACACAAATTGAAAGAGCGCAGAGAAATAAAAACACATCTGTTTAACCAGGAATTTCTTTCTTCCGCAATGAGAAAAATTATCATAAATTTACAAGAAAAGAAATACCACCTAATTTGCATAATTGATGTAATGTTTCTAAGGCTATCTATTTATTGTTTAGGAAGCCTACAAGGCTCCTGAGCCCTTGGATAAAAATCCACAAGGGATGGGGCAGGGCACCACATTCATTCTTAGATTATCCTGTATAAGATATTGACTTCGGACACTTTTCAAAGAAAGGCAATTAACGGGGGAGCTAAGAATGCAAAATGATTGCAATCAAGTGGAGTTACTTGAAAAACTTGAAGGTAAAATCCTTAAGCCTTTCATACTTTTCGTGATGTAACAAGACACTATAATTTTTAAATTTCTCCTTAAAGGCAAAATGATGAACAATACATACAATAATTGGTTCAGTTTTTAGATGATTTGTTAAGACTTGATCTTTTGTAAGACATGAAATGTATATGAATACGAATATATGTATGAAAATTAAAATAAAAAATTATGTATTTGAGTAACACTGAAATAGAGGCTCCAAGATTCTATAACTTGTGTCCATTTAATGGGAAATCATATGTAAATATATTATTAGAGAGGCATGATTATTTTTCCTTCTGTTCAAAAAGTTTAAAATCTTTTATTTAACAGGGTCATTTTAAAAAGCATTCCTGTGTGTTTGGTTGGTTTGTTAATTGGTGGTTTTCCCCCTATCACCAGAAGTAAAGGTTGGCCCCATTTTCCACGTGTATAAATATCCAATGTAAGTCTAAATTTCTTCATGATGAAAACCAATGACTAAATATATTTCTTCACCTACTTGGATTCTCTCACTCCATGGAGACCCAACTTGAGACCCGTGCTCATGGTCATCTGTGGTGTAAATTACAAAGCAAAATGGAGACCTATGGGGGTTGAATAGCGTCCCTTCCAAATTCATGTCCACCCAGAACCTCAGAATGTGACCTTGTCTGGATATAGGATCTTTGCCAATGTAATTAAGGCAAGGATCAAGATGAGATCATACTGGATTAGAGTGTGCCCTAAATCTAATGAGTGTGTGCTTATAAATGACAGGAAAGGGCACAGAGAGAGACACAGAGAGAAGGGCCTGTGAAGATGAAGATGGAGGTCGAAGTGATGCAGCCACAAGCCAAGGAACACCTGGGCCACCCGAAGCTGGAAGGGGCAGGAAGGAGACTTCCCTAGAGCCTTCAGAGGGGCTGTGAACACCTTGGTTTTGAACATCTGGCTTCCAAAACTGTGAGAGAATAAATTTCTGTAGTTTTAAGACCCCTAGTTATGGTCGTTTGTTGCAGCAGCCCTGGGAAACTAATGCAATCTTGTGCCTTCAGATCTTTACATTCATTCGTCAGTCACAGATACGAAAGACAAGTGTTGTTCAAGGTATTGGCCTTTCTTTTTTATAAGAATGAAATCAGAGGCCAGAATTCTAGGATGTGACCATTTTGGCTCTTGGCTAGAACAAGCTTTTTACTGAGATCTAATTCTAAAAGTTGGTAATGCAAAACCGGAGAACGGGCTACAGGTCACCTTCATTTCAACAGTTAATTTTCCTTCCTAAGAAACTCAAGCAATTATCTAGAATAGGCTCGCAGGCAAATAGAACAGAATAGAATAGAGCCAAACAGAATGGGCTCACGTAGGCAAAAGCAAAAATCATGTACTAATAGAGTTCCATCACTTTTTAAAATCACAAAAAATTCAAAAGAGATGTTAACCTAGCATCAATTTTAAAATAAGCAACTCAAAAAAAAAAAAAAGTTGTATCTGCATTTTAATCTTTGTTGATAGCTCTTTTAAAAAGTGTGGTTACTTGCACAGTAAAGAAAGTTGTGATTTTTACCCCACGGTCAAATAAGCTTGGTGATATCAGTGATCTACTGGGAGGCTCTTGCAAAACATGCGATATCTTTATTCCACTATGACCTGAACTTCATAAATTTAATTTGGGGGAAAAAAGAATGATTGCTAATGAAACGAACAGTTAAATCCCCAGACAGTGAAGGGAAAGACCAAAGTAGTTATAGCTCAAAGCTGAACAGATTTCTAATTTTGTGACTGAGACCATGAGCTGCTTTTCATCCAAAATAATAGAATTCTAGATTTTATTGAAACTGTTCCTCTCTCTCCCCCACACACATTTTTAAGGCTTAGTTTTTAGAGAAGGTGTTTCTTTGATGTTGTTGAAAGTCTTATAGTCTTCATAATCACACTCCCAGCCCAAAGTGAAAATGGAAAAAAAAATAGAAGGCGACTGTCAAAAAGCGCCCTAGAGATAGTAATCATAGCAACAACCACCATCACAACAACCGATATTTATAAGTGTTTACTCCAGGTTAAGCACTCAACTAGATCACTCCACAAATATCATCTCAGTTAACGCACCCCAAACACTAAGGAACCCATCCCTGCTGTCACCGTGTTAAACAGGACACCGAGACCCAGCGAAGTTAACGGACTAGTCCAAGTCCACACAACTAATCAGCTATATAAGCAAAAGTCAGACCCAGTCCCTTGGTTCACAGCCCAAGAGTGTTCTACTATGTCACAATAACTTCAGAGAAAAGCTTAAGAACAAAAACCATAATTCTATGAAGAACATTCATGTTTTATCATTTAATCGGCTATGAGCATCACATTTTTCATCCAATATTTAGTTCACCCTTCTGCCCAAATTCATTTGAGAAATGTTATACTCTACCCTTCCTGGGAAGATTATCTCATTGTGGTCAGTTTTGCAGTTGGGTTAAAAGAAAAAAGAGCTTACTTATCCATGTGAGAGGAAGTTTAATATCTGCCGAACATTCTCGCTGAAAATAATACTGGCTTTATCTAAAATATGTCAGAGTGACCAGTTAGAAAGAGCCCAGTGCAGTCAATCAATGTTTGTTTTGTCTATAGAGTAACCCCCCAAGAAATGTTTGGCAAATTTTATTGCTGAATTGGTCTAACCCATGTCTATTTCTGTGTGGGAGCTGAGTGAAACACTCCAATGCACTGGACGAAGAATTCCTAAATTCTTCTACTAATGGGTTCCTTAGAGTTGATTTAGAGCTTCTAACTAAAGAATGGTCTTCCTCTCTTTGGGAGGATTGCCCTCTGCGAATTTTAGGAATGAGTATCAGATGACCCTCCTCGTCATAGACCATGAATCTGAATTTAAAGCTCTTCACCCTAATGATTCCTCAAAAAAGAAACCAAGACAAACAGAGCCCAAGATTTGTTCTACTTGTTGTTGTCATTGTTATTGGTATAATGACATTGGTATACAGTACACTTTCCAATGACAGAAGAGTCCTAGGCATATCTCCTCTTAATCCTGAGTACATGGAAAGTTAGAAATAATAATAAATAAGAAAAACCATTCTCCAGTTATAATTTCTGAAGATAAATGCTATGGACTGATTTTGTCTTCCCCCAAATTCATATGCTGAAGCCCTAATCCCCAGTGGGACTCCATTTGCAGATAAAACTTTTAGGAGGTAACTAAGGTTAAATGAGGTCACAAGAGTGGGGTTCAATGGGATTGGTGGACTTAGGAGAAAAAGAGATCTCCCCCCACCCCCACATACTCAGAGGGAAGGCCATGTGAGGACACGGTGAGAAGGTGGCCATCTGTAAGCCAGGAAGAGAGTCCTCACAGAAAGCAACTGTGCTGGTACCCTGATCTTGATTTCCAGCCTCCAAGACTGTAAGAAAATAAATGTCTGTTGTTCAAGCTACCCAGCCTATGATATTTTGCTGTGGCAGCACAAGCTGACCCAGACAGTAAACTACTATCAAATCTTGAAAATAAGTCAAAAAAAATAAAAAATGGGGGGGGGGGGAAGAAGCTTGCCACTCACTCCCAACCCTTTACACCTGTTGCATGATCAGAGCAATAGAAATTAAACAAGCAGCCTCGAGGGCTTTAGGGAGGGCCAATAGTTGCTAATATAAATAGCTTTAACAACCTGCACATTTTTACTGGTCCATCCTCAAAAACGGTAACTTCATAAAGCCACTTTACTGAGTGTTAAGTTAGTGACAACCTTAGTTGGAATGGCTCACACAGGTGTGTGTTCTCAGACATGTAGTCAGAGGTAGGTTGTTAAATATGTTTCAACTAATTCTGAGCTCCAAATGAGAACTGAAGCCTGGTTGGCCCAGTGGCATAGTGGTTAAGCTGACAGACTCAGCTTTGGCAGCCTAGGGTTTGAGGTTTTGGATCCCCAGGGGTAGACCTGCATATCACTCAAGCCATGCTGTGGCAGCATCTCACATACAAAATAGAGGAAGATTGGCACAGATATTAGCTCAGTGACAATCTTCCTCAAGAAAAAGAGGAGGATTGGCAACAGATGTTAGCTTAGGGTCAATCTTCCTCACCAAAAAAAAGAAATGAAGCCCACTGGTATTTGATTTGAACTAAGTATAAACTTCATAGCAAACTTGTGATCTGCATATAAGTGATGAAGCTAGTTTATACACAAAGTGAATTTTCTTTTTTTTTTTTAATGCTAAATCCATACTTTCAAGTTTTTTTTTTTTTTAAAGATTGGCACCTGGGCTAACAACTGTTGCCAATTTTTTTTTCTGCTTTATCTCCCCAAATCCCCCCGTACACAGCTGTATATCTTGGTTGCACATCCTTCTAGTTGTGGGATGTGGGACCCTGCCTCAATGTGGCCTGACGAGCGGTGCCACGTCCGTGCCCAGGATCCGAACCCTGGGCCGCCGCCGCAGAGCGCATGAACTTAACCACTATGCCACAGAGCCAGCCCCTGAACTTTCTACTAAACAAAATATTCTACTCCGTACATGGCTAATTTTATCCTTTATGCTGCAAATACACTGGCAGAAACGGAATTGGCTATCCTTCTTTTTACTAAGGGATTCCTCAACTCTAAGTTTCGGCACAGCATATTTAGAGACAACATTTCCAAACTTTCCTGGCAGATAAAGAGGCCAATAGCACGGGAGTGGAAGTGATATGTATAACTTCAGGTCCCGTTATTTTAAGGAATCTGCTTGCCCTCAACCCTCTTCTCCCGTTCCTAAAAGCTGGTGAGGGCAGGCGGACTGCACTTCTGCACGCGAAGGCACCCCTACCCCGAGGATGGCAGAGCAACAAGACAGAAGGAACCCGGGTTTCTGCAAGTGTTTGCGCAGCAGACACCCATCAGCTGGACCACCTGCCCAGGTCTGCAGAGAACTAAGAGGGAGAAGCAGGCTTGGGGCTTGTCTGAGCCACTGTATTTTGGAGTTGTGTTCGTTAGTTGTGTTAGTGCGGTGTTGTGTTAGTACTCTAAACAATGTGCACCTCTTGCAGTTCACAGCGCACCTTCCACAGGCTGTGGTCTAGAACATCCATTCGTTCTTCGCCAATTGTCTATTAAGTGCGTAGTGTACGTCAGCCCTGCTCTAGGCTCTCAGCACAGTGAGCAAAGCACTCGAAGAGCCTGCGCCCTGGAAGCTCTCGTTACAGTGAGGGTGGAGGAGGGCGAGCCAAGGGACGATAACAAATTAAACAAAATACTTTCAGAACATATTGGTAGTTTCAAGTCAGGGCTCTAGAGTCAGATTGTCTACATTCAAATCTTGACCCTGCCATTTATCCACTGTAGTAACCTGTCCCCAAGCATGGCGCTCCCACTCTGAACCATACTTCCTGGTATTCACGCGCTTGTCTAGGTCCCTCCCGTTGAATTGGGGCGGGCCCCATGACTGACTTTCGATCAGTGATGTTGCGTGACTCCCAAGGCTAAGTCCCAAGAAGACCTTCAGCTCCACCTGGGTCTCGTAGAATGGTCGCTCAGCAGGAGGCCAGCTCCCACGGAAGAGGCCCAACCACCTGAGACTGCCAGGCGGAGGAAGCCGCCTGGAGAGGCCATGTGAAGAAAGATGCCCCACCAGACCCGAGCTGTTCCACCTATCCCAGCTGAGCCCCTGGGTGTGTGAATGAAGACAGCCTAACCAAATCTTCAGGTGACTTCAGCTCCAGATGCCTTCTGGGTGCAACAAGATGAGAGACCCGAGTGAGAACCACCTGGCTGAGGGCAGTCCACCCACAGAACCAAGAGAAAAAATAATGTCACTAATGTAGGCTATTCCACAGCAGTAGACAACCGGATACGAACTTTGTGAATTAAACAAGGCTTTTAATCTCTCTGTGTCTCAGTTATCTCATCCGTAAGGTTCCTACCTCATTAGATTGTTAGGAGAACTAAAGGACTTAGTCCCCAAAGTGCCTGGTTTGTGGTAAACACTTACTATACGTTAGCTACTAGTATTTATTATTAACAAATAAATAGGATTATGGGACAGAGGTATCTTTAAGTGGATGCTCAGGGAAGTTCTTATGTGGAAGGTAACACTTGAGCTTAGACCTGAAAAATGAAGAACCAACCATACAGAGAGAGAGCCAGAGAAGGCCATCCAAACAGGGAGAAGAGCAAGGACAAGGGTCCTGGGGTCAGCAATGATACAGTGTCTTTGAGAGACACAGCATGGCCAGAGTGGTTGGAGGGTGGTAAGCAGAGTAAAGAGGCATACAAGCCAGGATAAGGAATTCAGATTTTATATTAAACACAGCGGGAAGCTTGAGGGATTTTAAGCAGAGGAACGACTAAGACCACTCTGTTGGAAATGGATTTTAGAAGGGCAAGAATGTAAACAAAAAGATCCTGCAGGAGACTTCTGTAGTCATCTGAGTAAAAGATTTTGATGACTTGAACCAGAGTTTAGCAGAGGAGATGGAAAGAAGGGCTTCATCAAATGAGTGGCCCTTGGGCTGCCCATCAAGCCCCCATGGTGGAGATTAGATCTCAGTTTAACAAAGTCACTCTGGAACTTATCTTACTTAAACACCCTTGGACAGGTTCCGACGCTATCCCCCAGGATGGCTCAAATGTGTCATTTTATATAATTCGAGGTTCAATTGTTACAAATTCTTTTTACTAAATAGGGGATAACAGAGTATAAATTTTCTCACACATTCCCTACTATTCACATAGAAAAAACAACTCCAAGCAATCTGGCTTAGTGGAAGGAGTTTTACACGGCAAATCAGGACACAGGTTCAAGTGGGAATACTGTCACTGACAACCAGCGTGGACCTGTACAGAATTCTTGACTGTTTAGAGACTCCTCGGTTCTCAGCCCCTTCCAATTCTGACAGTGTGTGACTTTGGGGCTCTATTCAAAATACTACATCACCGGGAAATATTTCATGTTCCCGAGGTCAGGATTCACACTCTCAGTACTTTCCTGCTGGTCCCAGGATCTAAACTCCACGACTCTTGGCTCCTCAAGGCCGAGAGCACCTGCCATGAGGACATATCCCAAGGAGATGATCACCAGAAGGATTCTGGTGCCATCTTCTCCCAGCCTGACAGCAAGGAGGCTGACAGCAGGATGGCCCACATCTGTTTTATAGCCATCAGTAAACCATTATTTAACATATAAGTGCTTTACAAGTATCTTTCATAGAATCCACAAGATTTATTCTTTTTAGGAAAATTTGGGGGACTTTGCTCTCAGTCTTTACATTAAGATACAGAAAAGTCTTCACTCAAGCAAGTTTCTCTAAAACTTCATCGTTATGGGCAGAAAGTCTCTGGCACACATTTCTGATAAGATTTTCATTTCATACAGCAGCTCTTCCTTCAGTAGTGACAACAGAAAGGAGAGACTCTGTATAAAACGGGAGGATGGAGGCAAAGACTCTGACCTGGTGCCTGACTGGAGAGTTGCTCAGTTTTCCGCCACTTCTTTCCTAATATTGAGCAGGTCTAATAACATTATTCTCACGTTAGAAGACTTAAGAGGACATTAAACTGGGTTTGTAAGGCTTTTGCCGCTCACCATCTGCCTGAGTTGCCTTCAGCCCTCTGGTCCACGAGGTAAAAGCTGTCCTTCGTGTGCACAGCCTTGGCTGCCTTCAAAGTTACATCACAAGCACGTGGGGTGGGAGATTGCCTCTTGGCTCGAAAGAACCATGATGAGTCTTTCTTTGGACTTAATTGTTGTTATTTGCCAGCTTTACATCTTAGAGTTCTGGCATCTGATCTACAATTCATTGAATTAAATGTGAGAAGTTGGGGGTTGGCAGGGGCCGTCTGATTACTGGTCATAAATGACACAGGTACAGAGACCAGCAACACCCACATGGCCAGTCTCACTGACTGGTGCTATCGTCACTGCGGCTGCCAAAACGCAACAGGCCAGCGCCATTACAGTTTGGAACAAGAAAGGGGAGACGATGCTTGCTTTACAAAATAAGTTAAAATGTAGTAAAACAGAGTCAGGTTTCAATGGGCTTATGAGCAGAAGATGGAAAGCAATCAACCACCAACAAATGGTACAGTGACAGTGTCGAATGGAGAAAGAGGCACCGATTTGCATAGAAGGTCACATTGTTGAAGAGGTGGTAGCTGCCATCAAACAAAGACAATAACACACCTGCAGGGGCTAATTAGGAGCAAAGGAAAAAAGAGAGAATTGGCTGTTTCACCAAGTTGCCAGCCTGTGTGCCTTCTGCCAAATAGTGGGGGGTACAGACAAGGATTAAAACTTGGATTGAAAGGCGTATTTTTATGTTTATGGGAAAGAGAATGTGATGGCATATGAAGTCAGTTCAAAAGAAGCCTGTGATGTTTTCCTTCTCATAAAAAAGGAAGCAAATTATTCCATCCAAGTGCAGTTGAATCAAATTTGAACTTCCTGAAAATTTATCAGTTGATAAACCGGGATTTAAGTTCAAGGACACATTCCACGCCTAATCTTCATTTTACAACTTTTGGAGATAAATTTTCCTTAGCACTGAAATCTTTCAAAGATAGCCTTTCTTGCAAAACAAATTGTTAGAAGTGTGCGGCAAATTGACCAGATGTCTCTGGGGCACAAACTCTCTCTTAAAAGTAAGGTAAGAACTTTTAGTAACTAACTCATGCTTTCAAACCACCGGTTTTCATTTAGTTCTTCAAAACAGTAATGTTTAAACTACTTCTCTTGTTATCGAAAGAGTTAACACAGCTTCTCAAAAATGCTTCTTTTCTCAGAGAATACAGTTTATATTTTGGGAGAATTTGGCACAGTCTAAGTTACAGCTTCACTGATTTTTCGGTGGAATCCGACAGTAAGTCACTTCCCCACCCATGTGTACCTAGCATTTATGAGCAGGGAGAGACACAAAATGTCAAGAGAAAAACAGTATGATTATACTAATCTACTTTCTTCAAGACTTCACATCCAGATACCTGAATAACAGCCTTCTTCATATCTTGCTCCCAAACAGGTAGCTTCTCTCACCTTGTAGAGTTTTTATGAAGACCCCGAAGTTCGTTATCAACCCACCAGCCCTTCCCAGCCTAAATGTATCACTGCAGGATAAGTGGACTGAATTCTGGCTTATCTGAAATAAAGTAATTTGTAGGCACAAAAACTAGTTTTGCTCCCTTCCAGAAATTTCTATTTTTAAATTTTCAGACCTTGAAAAAGTAGACAGATGGCAGAAATCTATTCAGTGGTACATATTACTATGATTGTTACTGTCCCCAAACAGCCTGAGCAGCCCACCAACTAAGGTGTAGCGGAGAGCCAGACCCACACTCCCCTCAAAAAGGGTGGCTCCAAGAAGCAAAATCTTTACAGCTTAATGGCCTGGTATGTGGTAAGGCCATAGCTCTGATTCTTAATTATTATCTCATTGCAGAGCCCAAATAAATGTTATTTGTAGTTATCTGGCAGATATCTCAGTAGACACACACACACACATACACACACATGTTTCACAAAGCATTGGCCAATGCCATTTTCACATAGCTCTTTTAGTCTAAAAATAACTTTAACTTTCATGTCTTACCAAGACTGAGAAAAGGGAGGGCAAATCACAGAAATCCAGTTTGGGAATCACTGGGGAAACGTTTAACAGGCCTGCTGGGTGTTCTCTTAACGCTGTCTTAGATCTCAGATTAAATTATTATACTTTCTGTGTTGTGGTACTGGGTCATTTGTGCACGAGGACAAAGGCAACTTCAACTTGATATTTCTGTCATCCCTGCTGTGGGAAGAGTCCTTTTCCTGGTTTATAACATCAATCACTCTCGCAATAAATCTTGGTGGTGGATATGGTCATTTAAACCTCCACCTGCGCAAACAACAGAAATGAAGGAGCTCATAAATCTCTGCACTGGTGAGTAACAAATTTTGGATCCTGGGCAAAGATATTATGGTGGGGGGCGTCTCACTAATTCATTAATAAAGACTGATTTGCTGACAATCTGTTTAGTTTACAGCATAGGAGAAAGCAAACAGGACCCTGCTAACAAAACAAAACGTTGGAGGTTAGCGAATTCCCAGCTGAGCCAGGATTAGAGATATGATATCTTAATGTAGGAGAGGGGTGCAGACGCCGAGCCAGAAGCTCAGAAGCCGCTCTTACATTTTGCTCCAGCCCCTCGTGTTCACTGCCTAACTGCAAGGAAAAACAACCTGGAGAAGAAAGAGTAAGAAAGATTCATGCACTCAGTCTCTCCAATTTCATGGCATCAATTCCGTCAACCCCTGGGTCTCTGGTTCTCTTTGCTCTTCCACTCACTCCCCAGATTTTCTTATTCTCCAGGAAACACGGACCAGGCTGGGCTTAGGGATGCAAAGGAACGTTCCCCAAAGGGATAATCCTGATCAGTGCTCTGTAATGTCAGCTTGGCCTGTGGAACCCTTGTAGCACAGGGGATGTAAGTAGAAGGCCAAGGAAGCCCCAGGCAAGGTGAAGTCTGAGAGCAACTCAGGTTCTTAAGATAATAATAGGTGCATTTCTAGAAAGAAAGTTAGGAGAAAGTTTTAAATTCATTAAGAAAAGATTATCAACTAAGGAAATACTTTCCACACACACCTGTGACTCTCTCATTCCCCCCACTTGCACTAAACTGTGTGGGTGCGTGTGGTGTGCAATGGTCAAGCATGTCTGTGTACACGCAGGCTGTTCCTTGATATCTTTAAAGCGACCAGATGCAGACGGGTTTTTTGGTACTTTCTCTGCCATCAGCCTAAAGATGCATAAGCACTAGTTTTCTTAACTGACCCCGGTTAAGGCGTGAGGATGTCTTGGTAAAGCCATAGAGTCTTTCACGGTGCTGGCAGGCACAGTAGATCCCTGCCTGGACTTTAATTGGTGTTTTCTGTGTTGTGGTACTGGGTCATTTGTGCACGAGGACAGGGAGAGGCTTGTGAGATTTGTGGGTGGAAGGCCCAGAAAGAGCAAAGAATCCGGTCGTTTTCCTAAAGTTCTCAGCAACGCCCAGCTATGATCTCTTAAGAGGGAAAGTAGGCTGTAGAAGATGGGCCGGCAGAGGGGCTGGGGGCTTGCCCAAGCAGAAGAAGGTGACGGGTCTCCACATGTTGCCGATGAGTTGATTTACATTCTAAGTTGGAAATCAGGGTCTGTGCGTGAGTTTCCCTCCGCTGTGAAAGGGGTCTAAGAGCGCTGCTGGGGCCCGGCAGGCCCCTCCCCTGGGCTGCAAGGATCCGCCTCTCTATTCCCCAGATAAATTCCTAGTGTCCACCGAATTCCTCAGCGCTCTCTCACACTCCTCTACGGCCACGACTCCGGGGGTGGGGAAACAGAGCGCCGGGTTCCTTCCCTCCCGCAGACGCCCTCGCGGTTCCTTCTCACAACGCTGCGAAGGGGAAGGGGTGTGCGACCCAACCAGACCCCCGGCTTCAGCTCCCAACGCGAGGTGGCTGCTCCACACTCCACACTTGGGGGCCCATTGGCGTTGGGGTCTCTCTCTCTCTTCTCTTTCTCCTCCCCCCCTTTCCTCTCTCTCTCATCCTCTCCCGCAAAATGTCCACCGGCTCCCTCAGCGACGTGGAGGACCTTCAAGAGGTGGAGATGCTGGACTGCGACGGGCTGAAAATGGACTCGAACAAGGAGTTTGTGACCTCCAACGAGAGCACCGAGGAGAGCTCCAACTGCGAGACCGGGTCTCCGCAGAAGGGCCGCGGCGGCCTGGGCAAGAGGAGGAAGGCGCCCACCAAGAAGAGCCCCTTGAGCGGGGTCAGCCAGGAGGGCAAGCAGGTCCAGCGCAACGCGGCCAACGCGCGCGAGCGGGCGCGGATGCGGGTGCTGAGCAAGGCCTTCTCCAGGCTCAAGACCACCCTGCCCTGGGTGCCCCCGGACACCAAGCTCTCCAAGCTGGACACGCTCAGGCTGGCGTCTAGCTACATCGCCCACTTGAGGCAGATCCTGGCTAACGACAAGTATGAGAACGGGTACATTCACCCGGTCAACCTGGTAAGCTCCCCCGCGCGGCCCCCGCCCACCCCGCGCCCCGGGTCCCGCCCGCCCGGTGCCAGTGTGCGCGCCGGCCCCGGGACCCACGCGTCTCGGCCACCGCCAGCCAGCGCCTCCGGGGACCTTCGCAGGAGATCCCCACACGGCCCCCACTCTCGGCCCTGCAGGCCCAGAGCAGGGTGATTTATTCGAGTGTTTGACGTGGCAGCCCAATTAGGAGTTTCCAAGTGCATCGAGCGGGCCAAGAGGAGGGTCCGCGCACCGCGCCATCAGGGCCGGCGTGGAGGGGCTGGTGCTGACAGGGAGCACTGACGAGATGCTGCGCGCCCAGAAGGCATTTTATTAATCCCTTTATTCCTCTTTTAGGTGAAGAGTAGAAAATAAATTTCCCTTCTAAATCTTACGAATAAGAACACCCAACTCTGTTTCTTCCCAAAGTGTATTTAGGACCATTGGATATGGACACATTCATGCTCCTCATAACAGTCATGTATGTCTCCAACTACTGCTCTTCTCCTATAGGTGGATCAATATTTTTAAACCCCAGAAGTTCCAGCAAATGTCAGCATACTCAGTAAATTCTCACTAGTATTAGTGTAATACATTATATTAAAATAGATCACTCTCATCCAAGATTTAACATGTTACTTTTTGTCTTAAGAAGTAATGCTCACTGAGTCTATATTTTCTCAAATGCGCTGTACTGTTTAAGGAATATATTCTAATTCCTTTTTATTTGATTAATTTCATTTAATACATATTAAAACTTCCAGACTCCAAAGAAAAACAACAAGGACAACTTACTAGCACCTCTGTTTATGTATGATAAGAAGGAGAGGTTTTCCTCTTAAAAGTCGTCTTATCGCCCAACACTAGTGAGAGGTCTGAAGATCTGGACTGTCTTCTCACTGAGTTAGTTTCAGGAACTGGGGAGAGAGAATGCGAAACCACATTTTGCCCTGAAAAAATATTTTTCCCTCCAATTAAAAGTTTATTTTTCGAATGAGATAAGTAAATAGCGTTTTAAAATCTGGAACTAAAATGAAAATAGTGCCTTCATCTACAATTGCTGCTGCCTTCATCTTTGAGCAAGAAACTTAAGTGAGCTCACAGAGATGGGAAGAGAAATCTGTGGTTGCTCAGTCCAGTAGGAAGATGCTCCTAAATAAAATGTGCCTGTATATTCTTTTATTAGCAGTATTTTTGTTTTCTTAAGAGCCAGTCGTTAATTTAGAAAATGTGGTCCAGGCTCGCGTTTGTGATGGAGGAAATGAAAGTTGGCGGTAGGGAAATCGATGAGGATGAAAGCCAGAGGGCCGGGAAACCTGAGCACGGCCTCGGAATAGGGGCCAGGGGAACGCTTCGCCTCGAACCTGGTGCCCAGTAGGCGCGAGGTCCATCTGGGCTTCCCTGGCCCTGCTCACAGTGACATCTGCCTCCCGGCTGTGCCACAGCACGAGCCACTTTGGGCTTCCCAAAGGCCTCCTCTCTTGCGTTTCACTTCGAACCCAGTATGAGCCCCCCTCTTTGCTGTACCACCCCGAGGAGCTGTGATTTGGCGCCAACGCTGCTGTTTGCTTTATCCAGCCACGGGGCGCGCCAGCACGCCGAGGAAATTGCAGAGATAACGGGTCTCTGCGCCTCACTGCCTGCCCCCACTGCGCCCTCTCCTTCCGTCTCAGGCTCCCAGCCCATCCCACCCCTCCTCCGCGGCCGCTTACCTCCTCCACCCTCTTCTCTCCTGCAGACGTGGCCCTTTATGGTGGCCGGGAAACCCGAGAACGACCTGAAAGAAGTGGTGACCGCGAGCCGCTTATGCGGAACCACGGCGTCCTGACCTTGGAGGTGCGAGTCTGGGAATGGCGCGCTCCCGGGGGGAGCGGGCCTCGGGAAGGCGAGCGCTGCCCTCCCTGCTCTCTGTCTCTGCTTCTCCCTCGCAACGCTCCTCTCCCTGTCCCACCCCGCGAGAACACTTTACTGCGACGAGGAGATTCGTTTCCAAACCAGAGGAGATCAACTGTCCTTACAGATTCCCACCTATTTAACTTTATTAACTTCTACCGTGAATGACTCTGCGAGCCTTGCTGGTCCAAGTGCAATATGTAATTATAAATATATAAATAGATAATAAGAGCCTATCAATGTGTATCTTTTGTACAATATGTTGTAAAATGTAGGTCATAGAATAGCTGACTTTGACAGTCACATTTATAAAGTAATTCACTTAAAGATATATTTTTTTCAAACAAGTTTTGCTACTTTCGAAAATAAATCTTTCTTTATATTACTAAAAGCCCTGACATTGGTGTGATTTTTAAAAAATTTATTTGGAATAGAAAAGTGGGGAACTATGGGGAAGTTTGATAATAAAAGTGGTTCTTTTGAACCCCAATCTAAACTTCTAGAGATAGAAAAGGATTCAGTGCGATTTTCATGTGAGGGTGCAGATCATATTTTGGGCTGAAACCTCCAAAAGAAACTCTAGTCTCTCAGATTCACAGGTCACTTTTAAGACAGAAATAAGGTGACTGTGAACAAAGAAAGGGCAGGATCAAAGTTATCAACAGTTACACAGTTCAAGGGAAAAACACACCAGAAACGAAAAATCCGATTTTCATGTATTGCACAGTATAATTGCTGACACAAGCAGGAAGGTCAACTCCATGTTTTAGAATTTTCCAGGCGCGGACCTGAACCCAAACAACGCAAAATTGCAAATCAGTGAAGAAATGCTGGGAGCTGTAAAAATGTAAATTCCATAACCTTTAGGATGCGTTTTACCATTTTCCAAGTGCTGCGACATGCATCACACATTTCTTATCAGTAATTAATGAATTACTTCTAACACCGCGCACGCCTGCTTTTCAGCGACCGTCAGCCAGTGAGCCCAGCTCCCCGCCACGACTTCCGGCGGACTGGGTTTTAATTTAAACATCTTCCAGGCTACGGAACAACTCGTTGGGGAAGATTAAGTTGAGATAAACAGAGAGACGAGGCCGAGGAGCCTGGGACCGGGTTCCCTCGCTGCCCCAGCGCAGCCCGCGGCGGCCGATGCGCCAGATGCCACCGCGGCTGTTTAATGTTCGGGGTTATGACCGCAGTGTTTACAAGACGTCTTCGGTTATTTATACTGTTATTCCTCGCAGAGGGCCTTGAAACTTCCGCTTCTTTTGCTCTTGCTTTCGACTTTTTTTTTTCTTTTTCTCGGCTCAGTTTGGTACCTGGAGTAAGAGCTTCCCCGCTCCCCCTCCCGCCCTTACCTCCGACCAGAACGCGGCTTAGCGGGTGGAGCCCTCCGCCTGGCTGTCAGGGAAGGAGCCGGCGGTGCTAGCCCCGAGGAGGGAACCCCTGTGGCCCCGGGGATGTTCTCTGCCAGTGATAGTCACCAGGGTACTAAGAGCGATTCTCCACTCTCCAAGGGCTGGGAACGTCGGTGACTCCTCATCCACGTGCCTCTCATTCGCACGTCGTGGAACTTCTTGAGGTATTAGTCTACACCCCCACCCCCCACCCCACATTTGACCTTCAAGAGCGCATTTCAAGCTCTGGCCACCTCCACTTTCCCCAAATTCGCGTGTTCGTTCCGTCTACTGGAGGAACGGGGCCCTCGCCTCCCCCATGCTGAGTTCAAGCCGGGGATGAATCCCAGCGCCACTCAGTCGTCTGCATTTCAAGCTAAGCAAGTTTTCGAGCTCCCACTCAAGTTTTTACAGACCAAATGCTCAGAATTCTGAGCACTCGACGCAGGAGGCCCCGTAGAGAAAAAAACTTCTGCTTGCTCATTCTGATGACCCTAAACTGCAAAAGGATTTTTTAAAAGTCCTCACACCTCCTACTTAAAATTTGAAGCCTTTGCTTAAATTAAGCATGAGGCTATGAATACGGTTCGTGTGGCTTTAAGCCCTAGTTCCACGCCTAGCTTTTTCCTGAAAGGGCCTGGATCCTCAGTTTTCTCATCTTCGAAAATGGGGATAAATGTGATAATGATAATATAACACTCATAACTCGTGCTTTTCCTCTTTCGCCTCTCAAAGCTTTAGTGGGGCTCAACTGAGATGGTATTTGCGCACTTTGTAAAGGAAAAGATCCGTGCAAAGATCGGTTACTTTTACTAAGTGGCGGCTGGTGAGTCGCCTAGACCCAAACGGGAAGAGTCTATGCAGGAAGCTCAAAAGGGTATATATTTGCAAGGTACAGGTGATGGCCTTTTCATTGCACGAAGCAAAACACCTCTCTTCCATAATGCAATGTTGAACATTACAATTTCTCTCTCTCTTTTTCTCACCTTTACACCTCCCCAATGTTCTCCAAATTCGTCCAGAGCTTTCTGCCAACATGCCTATTTTCTGGAAATCTAGAATCCAGAAACATTCAGAGAGCAAAGACAGGGCCTGGGACCAGCACCATGAAGGGCTATACTGGTATCAGGGTGTCTGGAAGCCCCACCTGCCGGGGCCTCAGCCTGGGGCCTCCACACGCTGCACCCCAAGGTTGTTCACAGACAGCACTGAATAACTGGGTTGTGGCTACCTCCAGCCCCAGGAAAGTGACAGCATGACTGCCCCCACTCCTCCACACGCACATCCACAGTCTAAACATCTCGCCTTCCCCCTGGGCCCTTCTCCTACTCCAGACCAGGACCCCGTGCCCGCCAGGTCCACTGCCTTGTGTCTGCTGCTCTCCCCCGGTCTGCCCCAGCAGGGCGCCACCACCAGCTTGCCAGGTCCTTGGTGTGTCTCGATTTGAATAGGAGGCTAGTGGCTCAGAAGGACTGGAGGACCCCCTTTGCCACAAGCCAGATAGGGGTGAGGGGTGGGGAGTGTCCTGTCTGTGACCTCTTGGTTATGAAAACTGTCTTAGAAAATGTTTCAGAAAGAACCAGGGGAAAAAAAAGAAGAATCGGGAGAACAACGGAAGCAGGTCGTAGAAACCTGGAAAGAGAATGAAGTGTTGCAAATAAGCGTGTCTGCGAGTTCTCAGGAGGAGCAGATGGATCTTGAAACTGGACTGTAGCTGGGAACGTCTCTCTCTCTCTCTCTTTCTCTCTCTCTCACCCACTCTCTCTCTCTCACTGATTGCTTGTATGATTTTCAAGCCATTCATTGTGTTTCTAGCAGGTTTTCCCACTATCAAACCTGAGACACTTTCTAAACAGAGCAGTGGTAAACCGAGTCTGGTAGCTGCTGGTTATATGCAGCAATAAGTAGGAAACACTGCCCAAGGGGACTTTTGAGCTGGTGGTTCATCAGTGTGTATCAGAATCACCTGGAAGGCTTGTGGGCTCCACCCACCCGAGTTCCAGATTCAAAAGGTCTTGAGTGGGAACCCGGAATTTGCCTTTCTAACAAGTTCTCGAGCGATGCTGACTCGGCTGGTGTGGTCCAGGGACCACACTTTTGAGAATCGCTGTTTTGGGATGTCTCATTAGAGAAACAAAAGAAGTTAATGCAGAGGGAAAGAAAATACTTGATTTTTTTTTTTTTAAGAGGCTGCATGTTCTGGCCTCCAGTTTCATCCACTTTTCTGTTCACTCCACGCGGCATGCAGTGTATTCTTAATGCTTAAATACCAGTCCTGGACGTCAAACCACTGTCCTCAGAAAACAAGAGATTTGGGTGACCCTGGTGTACGCACGCTTCTGCCCTCAGACAGACTTCATCAGGTAATGAGTTAAAGATCTGGGGGGATTAGAGCCCAGCTGCTGTTGGCTCTCTTGCGACCCCTAAGTGGTAGAAAGATCTGGGCGTCCGGGACTGGCGCCCCCTGCGGCTCCTCGTTGCGCAGAGGGTCCCCCGGTCCAGGCCGGGCCAGCGAAGGTTCCGCGCTGGTCTGGGGCCCGGTGCATCGGGCTCCTAGGCAGTCGGCCTCCTAGGCAGTCGGCCTGGGGCTGGGGGGCAGCGGCGAGGGGTGGTCGCCGGGTGAGGCCCGCGGGAGGGGAGGCCCGAGCCGAGAGGCCGGGTGGGAACGTCCCCTCCGCGGCTTTTCTGCTTTTCCAGACCCGAGAGGAGTTTAGGGGAGGAGGAGGGAGGCTCCGAGTTCTGAGCCCAGTCTACACAGCCTCCCGGGGACCCTAGTACTCTGGTACTTCCGACACCGCCGGGAGCGGGGGCCGCTGCCCACCGGCCCTGCGTGGACGCGCCGCCAGCCGAAGGTTCCAGGGTTAGGACCCCGCGCGGCCCGGGAGGGGGGTTGCCGGCCCCGCGCGGTTGGCGAGCCCAACTTCCTTTCCTAGCTTTGCATCCTCCTCTCCCAGTGCTGGCTCTGCCCCTGGAAAAGCGCGGTGCCAGCGGCGTCCTGGAGGGCCCTCTGGCTTCCTCCAGGAGTCTTGGCTCGACGCGCCTTTGATCTTTAGTTCTGGCCGCCTCCGCCGGTCCACCCTCCGGCCTGCTCACGGAAGGATTAACCACTCCCAGGACCCGGCTTCAAGATCCCCTCCCAGGGCAGAGGGAGGAGAAAGGGGTGGGCAGGGCTGAGGGAGCACCGTTTAGAATGTCGCCCGGTTGAGACCAGACTCCTCGAGAGACACGTCACTTCATCCTTTGCACCCAGACTATGCCTGGCACCTCCATGAAGGCCGGATCACGAGTGAATCATTAACCCTCTGCAGCTGCGGGGAAGAAAGTGGATAAGACGGAGGGCGTCGGAGCAAAGAAATTGACAGTGGGGCTGTTGCCGGAGTTTCAGTTGAAACTGAACCTCCTACGTTGAAGTTCAGGCGCATACTCGAGGAAAGAATAAAGCAAGCTGACTTGCCAGAAGTAGATGGCATCAGCTGGGGCGGGGTGCGGGGGCAGGGGGGGGATGTTTGACCTGCCACCCCTGACGCTCAGATGAAACAGAAGAAGACATTATCAGTTTTGAATTTATATGGCCCTTAGGTAGGAATCATCAACTTAAAAGGTGCTTTGAATAGTGGAAATAATTGGAGACACTTTATAAGAATAAAATGTTCACAAGACCTTATTTTAAGATTAATCCAGTTGGTGGTGGGGAGATAATTTGTTGCCTTTAGCAGACGCAGGTTAGATCTACTACTGGTGGATGGTAGAGTGGAAAGAGCTTTTGACTGAGTCCTTGGACAAGATACTCCGCTGTTCAGGACCTTGCTTCTTCCATCTGTAAAACGGGTATAGCAATGACCGTTTTGGTAAGCTAATGTAAGTGGGAATGTCTGATACATGATAGGCATTAATTAATTTTGGTTGTCTTTCCCCCTTCTCCCCTTCTTCTGGTCATTATCTCACAAAGCGCCTGAAAGAATGATGTGCATTTCCCCTCAATAGTTATCTAGCCAATAGTAAGCAGTTATTAAATTCTTGTGATAATGCAATCGCTTCAAGTCATCTTGAGTATGATTAAAACCGGTTATCATTAGGTCTCTTCTTTCTTTAGTGAGACCTCACGGCTTTGTCCGCAGTGGATCCTGTTCCTAATTCTGTATTTCAGCCCTTATCATCTGATCAATAAGAGGTGTTATTTTCTATGATTTCTTTGTGTGTTTACTTAGTTTGTATCTATCTTCGCTGGCTCCACCAGGGTGGGGCAGGTGTCTGGCCATTTCACCTAGGTTTCCTCAGCCCCTAGCACAGTGACAGGAGCATGGTAAGTCCTTGAAGACTTCATAAGAAGCTCCTCAGAGATGCCTGTGTCTTCTAGGTAAGTTCATGTCGCATTGCCAGGACCACAGGTTTGCTCAAATATATTGTCTAATTTTAATTTTAGAATTTGGTAAGAGACGCTTATTCCATAATAAAAATAAATGTATAATGAAAAAATCACCATCAGTGCTGTTGAAGGGAAATTAACCTGAAACATTGGTCCTCACCACACATGGATTCTTTCCTTAGCACTAAAGCCCAAGAAAGGGCCCATATACAGTGCTGTGTCTTTCACAACAATGTTCGTCTCCCTTGAGCGTTCTTACCGTTACTGGGGACCAGTCATCTCTAAACTTCTCTGTTGGTTCCTGGGCTCGTTCACTAATGCCCCTGATCTAGAATTCTTTTTCTTCCTTTGCACTTTATATGCTTACCACCATCTTCTGCTGCCCGGAATCTCTGACTTTCAGGCACCCATCACCTACTCAATAGCTCCTTCCTCCACCAATTTTTTTTTTTCTTAACAAGCATTTTTTTCTCTCCCCCCTCTAAGGACTAAAAAAAAAAAAAAATCCAAGTCATCTCTAAACCCAAGGGAATTTTTCAAACCAGCAGGGGTCATTTGGTTACAAGGAACAAAAATCCCTTCGAACTGGCTCAAATAAAAAGGGGAATGAGGCATTGTAAAGATAGGCCAAGGAATCTGGCTGACATCTCCAGGCAGAAAATAAACACTGGGAAAATGTATTGGGAAACCGAAAGTCAGGAATGAAACTCCCTCTCTCTCTCTCTCTCCCTCTCTCTCTCTCTGGGGCTCTCGGGGCCCATAGCTCTTCTTTCTCTGCCCGTCTTCTGCATTTCCTCCTCTGCAGTGTGATTTTCTGTGCTGGCTCACTTTCCACTCCTCCTGAACTTTCTGTTTCTTACAGGGTTGCTTCGTTAGGTTGGCGACTATGGCCTCAGTTCTACAAGAACCAACTGCAGCCTCCACTATCCAAATTTCAGTCTCAGCATCTCTTAAGTTGAATTCTCAAGATCGGAACTACTATAGACATGTTCTAATGGGCTCTGATTAAATTCTTCAGGTCAGTCGCATGCATCTTGTCTCCTTAGCTGTGGTTAGCTGGGGACGGGTGAACAGGTTGGCTGCTCGTGGGGGCAGTTTTTTTGAGATGGAGGCTCTGGGTGAGACAAGAATCCTAAATCTGTTTGCAAAGGATGTCATCTAATGTGATCAGGGCTGGGGTGTCTGCATATGGGCCGCCTAGTGTTATTCTGCTGCACCAATGGTGAGCAACATGTGTTTGGGGAAAGGTTATGTTCACAGGTCTTGTTGTGTCTATGATGCGGGTATGGGGTAGGGATAATAACAGCCAGAAAACGTACTCATATAACCTAAAATGATCTACTTTATGGAATAGAAACATTTCATTGAGAAGATCACCACCACTTTTTAGCCAATAAAATATTATCATTGGGCATATTTAGAAGTCATGCTAACTTGCATAGATTCAGCCTTCTTAATTTTCTTCATCCATTTGCATTACACAGAGCACATTCATATGCACTCTCATATTTCATCTTCAAAACAACCCTGACCAGGAGGTATTATCATCTCCATTTTTCATATAGGGCAACTGAAACTCAGAGAAGAGAAGTAAATCACCAAAAATTATATAGTGGATAAGTGACAGAAAGCTCAGTACAGAATTATTGTATCTCATTGAAACTGAAATTGGTTCCTCCTGCCTTGAACATAAGAGAGTCCTCAAGATAAAAGAAATTAAGGACAGTTATAACCCTAAAATAGAAAGAAAGACTTCCAATAAAAACATGTCATAATGATTTTTACAGTTAGAATTTTTTTTTCTTGGTGAGGAAGATTGACCCTGAGCTAACATCTGTTGCCAATCTTCCTCTTTTTTTTTCTCCCCAAAGCCCCAGGACCTGATTGTATATCCTAGTTGTAAGTCATTCTAGTTCTTGTATGTGGGATGCTGCTACAGCATGGCTTGCTGAGAGGTTCATAGGTCCGGGCCCAGGATCCAAACCGGCCAACCACAGGCCACAGAAGCAGAGCACGCAAGCCTAACCACTCTGTTACAGAGCCGGCCCCTACAGTTAGAATTTTTATTCTATATTTATTAAACATCTCTTTTAGACTCATTTATAAGTATACGTTTTTATACTCTATCACCATTAAGGACACATAAAAGGATATTATAAGCAAAATAAGTTAGTTAAATATTCCAAAAACTGTTTCATATTCAGAGTCTAAATTATTTAGAAATATTTATTCAGTCTGTCATTAAAATCTGGTGATTTTCCGCCTATTATGTATCCGTTAGTTTGTGTCACATAATAAACTACCTCAGAACCTGGTGGCTTAAAACAAAAAGCATTTGTTATTGCTCACAAGTCAGTTGTGCGGTTCTGATCTGGGCGGAGCTCTGCTGTTCTCTCTGGACTTGCTCATATATATGTGGTTGGATGGCAATTTGTCTGAGGGCTAACCAGTCAATGATAGCCTCACTCACATGTGGGTGGCTGGCTGGCTGTTGGCTGGGGTAATGAGAGTTAATGAGCCGCATGTCTCTCTTCATCCACTAGGCCAGCTTGTACTTGTTCCCAGGGCGACTGGGGAGGCAACAGAAGCTCACAAGACTTCTTGGATCTAGGATGAGAACTGTCATAGCATCACTTTGACTGTATTCCATGGGCTAATGCCAGTCACAGAGCACTACCTTTTGATGGGAGAAGCTGCAACGTCACGCTGCATAGAGCATGGATGCAGACAAGGATGGAGATTTGGGCCACTTTTATAATTAATCTGCTATATTATGTCTTCCTAAAACTTTTTCATATTCAGAGACTAGCCCTTCTGAATCATTTCCCACTTAGAATACAGTATCTAGTGAAACCCCCCAATTTGGTCCTCAGGGTTATTAAGCACATTCCGCAGAAGAGTTCTCCTCTGTTGTCCCTGTGATTTTATTCCAAGCCACTGATATGTGTTCTGCAAGTTTCAATGCTGACCCTTTCTTGATTTTGTCAGAAGGAGCATAAAGAAAATACCAACATAAATTAGTCACACCAAACTTTCTTTTACCTATTCTTAGAAATTTGGAGGTTTTTCTGACTCTGGTTGCATTGCTTGGCATGTGTAGTGGGCTGCATGGTGGCCCAAAGGATATGAGATCTTAACCTCTGAAGACTGTAAACGTCACCTTATTTGGAAAAAGGGTCTTTGCGGATGTGATTCAGTTAAAGGTGCTGAGATGGAGAGATCCTCCTGGATTATGTGCGTGAGCCCTAAATGCCATGCGAGAGTCTTGATAAGAGAAAGGGGGAGGCAGATTTGAAAAACAGAAGAGGAAAAGGTGAGGTGAAGACAGAGGCAGAGATGGGAGTGATGCAGCCCCCAGAGGCTGGAAGAGACAAGGAGTGGATTTCGCCCTAGAACCTCCAGAGAGGGTGGGCCATGCTGACGCCTTGACTTCCACCCAGTCCAACTGATGTCGAACTGCTGGCCGCCAGCTAAGACAGAATAAGTTTCTGTCATGCTAAGGCCCCAGGTTTGTGCTCATTTATTATGGCAGATACAGGAACCTAATACCGCCTGTGATAGGCCATCTGTTGCGTGTGTCTCAGTAACAACGTGAAACAGGGTCGTCTACCTGTGGTTTACTTCTTTTCTTACATCTGTAAAGCACTTGGATGTTGCTTTATAAGAAAATACAGAGTTATGGATATTTCTCCAGTGATAAATACTTTTGTTCCTACACATTGCTTCTCTATTTCCATTCCTTTCTGTGTATAACAAAATATTTATATTTATTATTTATAAAACAAAATAACATTTTTCTGATGTTGAATCAGAGTATAATCTGCTTAAAGAGATTTTTATGGCGATTAAACCCAACATGGATAATACCAACAATATAGATAATTCAAACAAAGAGACCAATGTTAAGATGCATCACAATTTTAGATACGAGAAAATGTAGAATGATGACATGCGGTAGCTCATTCCATGCCTCGTCGCTGGGTGTCCACTGTATGCAGGACCCTGTCTCACACACTGGAAATAGATAAGATGACGCCTTCCTGACCTCCAGCTTGGGGTTTCCTTTCCAGTAGTTACAGGGTCTCTTCTCTGCAACAGCCTGGAAGAGCAAGGCAGCGTGTGTTCTGAAAAGCACCAGCTGTGACGTTTTCCTGAAGAGTGGGCTACCAGGACATGCTGGCTGCCCAGTCACCTTCTAACCACCAGGTTATGGACAGACCAGCCTGTCATTCACAGATAGCACAACATGGAGCACTCCCCAGCTGCCTCTACCCCAGACTAACCAGTCTCCCAGCCATGGGCAAATATCTGGAGAAGTGATTTCAAGAAGTCCTGTTCCACATCCAAGGGGGTGGTCCCGGAGGCTTTTATTTTCCTGAGGCTAAAATTGGATCTCAGGTCATTTGGAGATGGGCGCTCTAAGGCAGGCCTTCATTCTGCCACACTGATCTAGGCCGCCATTTTGCAAACGTACTCTTGGTCCTAAGCAAACAAATTTCAGGATATGATAGGTGCATGAGCAGAAACTACCTTCACTACTGGGACATCAATGCCAAAACTATGACTGATGGATCGTCCGAGTCAGCCATGCCCTGTAAGAGTGAGCTCTGTGATTCCTCCCCTGCCTGCCAAGCCTTCTGCTCCGTCTCAGGGCCTTCCCCTCAAGCAACTTACAAACTTGCCAAAGCATTTTGTCTCCAGAACCTGTCTTTTGCTTTTTCTTTTCTTTTGAATCTTATAAATCAGTTCACAAATTATATGTAATTTATACTATCTTTCTCAATATTTCATATCAGGTACACTCTAATTTATTAGAATAAGCATTTTTAAAAGTGATATTTTCAGAAGCTCGTAGCCAGGCCTGAGCTTTGGGGGCGCTGCCACTTCGTTGCTCTGACCCGGAGCTAATCATTTAATCTCTCTGTGCCTTGATTTCTTCACCAGCAAGAAGATTTCTAAAGTTCTTTTCAGCATTAAACAAAAAAGTCATGACTCTAGAAAAACATCCTGTGGTTTTTGAGCCAAACTGCTGGTGTTTGGCAGGATAAATGCCCAACCAGTCTGAGCTGGATGTTGTAGGAAGTCCCAGACATTGTTGGTACCATGACCAATTTTGGGACCTCTGCTGGCCCTGACGGTCAGAACTAAGAAAAGCATGAGATTTCTTCTAAGACTCTCTCATTAGAACAATTTCTTTTTCCACACGTTATATAATAGTTAGAGAAAATTCAAAAACAAATGATGTGTTCACGTCTATTTAGTTACTGTTCTGACCCTGGTCTGGGGCTCATCTCCACCAAGTGGACAAGCAAAATGGGGCTGAAAAGATAAGAATGATGGCCCAAGGGCATGGGACTCTTGGAAGACTGTCACCTTCAGTAAATTTAATATTTTATCACATTTTTTTTCTCTCTCCACCATCTAGGTAACCATCCCCTGATTTGCAGATATTTAGATTGCCTTTAGCTCTGTACTATTTCACTTCAGGCCATGACGCCCATCTTGGATTTTTGTCTGCATCTTCCAGAAGTAGAAGGTCATTCTGGGCCAATGAGCATGACCCATTTTCGGCTCTTCACACATATTGCCAAATTGCTTCTCATTTTACGCCCCACCAGCAATTTCCTGCTTGGACTGAATTTTCCATTTAACTGTTTTTTCTCTTGGCCACATAGGGAAGTCTAACCACTGAGCTATAAAGAGAATGAGGGGTTGAGATGAATGAGTTTCTCTCTTCTCCACTCACTTACGTCATCACCCCTTTTGGGTCAGCTGGGCAAGGGCTGAAGGAGAATACGAGAAAATGAAAACTGTCGTAATTGTGCAGGTATTGGCAGTGGGAGTGAACTTGTTTCTGAATTTTTGCCTTTCCATTCCATCCCTAAAAAAAAATTTCATCCTGTATGCCTCTCAGGAAAAGATTTAACTCCCAAACCAGGAACTCCCAAAACAGATTGCTGCCAAATTAAAACAGATTCTATTATTTTTTTCTGATAATAAAAATAATCTATGGTTATTTCAAAGCATTAGTTTTGCTTTGTTTTCTGTAAAGATTGGCACCTGAGCTAACATCTCTTGCCAATCTTCTTTTTTATTTTCTTCTTATTCTCCCCAAAGCCCCAGTACATAGTTGTATACTCTAGTTGTGAGTGCCTCTGGTTGTGGCGTGTGGATGCCACCTCAGCATGGCCTGATGAGCTGTGCCATGTCCATGCCCAGGATCCGAACCGGCGAAACCCTGGGCTGCTAAAGCAGAGTGCACGAACTTAACCACTCCGCCACTGGGAGGCCCCCCATTTCAAAGCATTTGAAAAGAAAAGATTTGCTTCCAGAGAGACAGATTGATAAATATAACAAAATTATGTTAATGTCATAGATACAGTTTATATCCTTTTTGTCTCTTAATAATATGAAATAAGTTTTTGCCACAGTATACAATGTTAGGGGGGATATACTGTTTTTAAAGATTGGGCAAAATTCCATTTAATGCATAAACCATAAATTATTTTTGGACATTTGTTACCAGTTTTTCCTGTAATAAGTAATACTGCATTGAACATCCTTATTCATCTATACATCTTTAATTACCTCTCAGATTACTCCTTAGGATAGATTCCTAGAAGAATCTAAAAATATTGCAGAATTGCTTCACAGAAAGTCTGCCCATTCAAACTCTCACTAGCAGTGTATAGGAAAGCACATTACAATGAACCCTTGTGAGCACTGAATATTATTTTCTAAATCTTTGTCAAAGATGTCTCATTGATATTTTTCCAGGTCACTTTCAAACCAGGTCTTGGTAGCTTTACTAATTTACTTATACAGCTTAGAGAGAGAGAGAGAGAAGATTCTGCTCCCGCAAGTGTTCAAGGATTGCTCTGGAAGACAAGTTATTTCCCTCTGCAGCATTTGGGTTGTGTAACTACTGAGTTGTGGTCAGCAGGAGTCAGGCACCACCAGCCCTTCGAGGTCCCCATATGGTCTGGTCACGTTTGCTTCATAATTAACTTTACTCTCATGAAATATCGAGGGACGGGTAGAACAGATGATCTTGGTTTGCATGGAGCTCAGAAGGCCTGTGAGCAATAACTTGAACTCTGTTTACAATTGGAGTTGAGAGCTATACAGACCTGGTAACCTGCAGGTCCCCAAATTAATCTGCAGTGGAGGGAGGACAGTGAAGGCCGAAAGAAAAACACCACCTTGAGTGAAAAGAGCGGAGTGGAGTGGGCCCAACTGCGCAGCGCGGTGTGGCTGTGGAAAAGAGCATTTGCTCCAGGGAGAATGAGAAACTGGGCCCCATCATCCTCTGAACCAGCCTCTGACGGCTGGAATGACCGTCTCCCAGGAGATCAAATCACTGTGCTGTGAGAGCCCCCTTTTTAAGAGCGAGTCACCAAAAAGAGGAAATGTCCTACAGTTAGTGTGAAAAAAACACCAGGAAACTATCTCAAGGTCATCAGGGGAGGCGGCAGCAACCCATGGGAGAAGAGGGAGTCAGCTCTCCAAAGAAGCTGACCTTGGTTCAAGCACAAGAGCGACAGCTGTCAACCGAACAGGAAGGAGGGGACGCTAACCCTGGCTCAAGGGGGGCCAGAGACCGTGGCCCTGATGGCCTTGAGAGGATGGCCCTGGCACTTCAGCCCAGCTCCTGCCCCCACAACCCGTCCTCCAGAGATTCAGACTTTGAAAATGACCTACACATGGTCATCCTCCTAGGGATTCGTTAGGCAAAAGAGCACTGCTTGCTAATCAAGATGGGGGGTGGTGGTCAGAGCACTGGGATGTGTGAGGTACAAAGATGAAAGATTTATTCTCATCCAGTGGTGACATCTTTTTCATCTTTATGAAACTTACGGGCATTTTCTCATCTGGCTGGAACTCACAGGGTGTTCACCCATTGTTTATAAAGGAAAATTTTTATTTCTCAAATTAAAAATATATTGGTTATTATAAATTTCATCTTTATATATGCCAGTGTGTGACCACTGTTAATAATGGAGTGCAGAGCCTGCAGAACAGTTTTCTTTGCTTAGAGAAAATATACACATACAGACTAACAAATATATACATAGACATACATATATACATACATATGCATGTCATATGTTGGTTAGCAGTTTTAACTTCACAGGGATAGAAACATAGACCAATTTTCATTTTTCTACCACTACTGTGCTATGTCAAATCTCCTTTTCCTAATGCGGAGCAGATCCCTAGCGATATCTTGGGCAGGTACCACAGCATTTCCAACATTGTTATTAAAAGACAAATTCAGTGTTATCCAGTTTAAAACTTGAATCTCATGTCTAATGTCAATCTCATCTCCCGCGCTAGCTGTGGCCCATGGCTCCAAGGACCCATGATGGGCTTGCTCTTTGGATCTTCTACCAAGTCACTGACTTGGGTTGGAGTGAAGAGAAGGGGGTCTGGCTTATCTCTTCCTCTACTTTAGTCAAGAACTTATTTCTCTGATGGTGGAGGTTGAATAAGCATTCCCCTTCTTTTTTCCTTGGGAAGCCAACGGAGAATAGTCAGAGCTTCCACATGAGCCAACAGCATCCGACTCCAAAGACTTTTCCCTACCCTACCACTATCCCCAGGTCTTCCGTTTAGAAGCTGTAAGGGAGCGCTGAGGGGATGATTGATGGAGGATGCGGGGGTGGGGGGATGGGTGCCCTGGGATAATGATGGGAAGCAGCAGAGCTAGTCTGCCCGGTTGTTCATAAGCCCTAGTAGAGATGTTGGCCCCTAAATGTTTGAGCTTCCTTGGAGGGCGTCACTGTAGAACAAGATACTTAACGCCGCTTATCCATAGCTTTTCGTCTTAGTTGCCAATTTTAAGCAACATGAAAAGATCACTCAACAGTTTTTGAATGAAAAATGAGAACATGCTATACATTCATTTTTGCAGCTCACTTTTTAAAAAGTCATGGCTACGTAGAATTTCACTGATGGATACTAATATTTTTCACCATTTCTCCCTTTATTGATAAGTTGTTTTTAATTATTATTCCTGTAACAAACAATGCTAAGATAAGCATCTTTATTCCTTATGTACTCATGTTAGTATTTGTGTAGAATAGATCCTTACAAGTAGGATTGCTGATTTTGTCAAAATTTTTGGATGGTTACTATCAAATTGCTCTCACTAAAATTTGAAAAAGTTCATACTCCTAGTACCAATTTCCTCACATATTTGACAATAGTCAGTGTTATAAAATTTTAAAAACTTTTGCTGAGGACTTCTGCTTCCCGGAAGATGAAGCAGGTGTACTTTTCTCTATTCTGACTGCTAAGTACAACTAGACACTCTGGACATTTTATATAAAGCAAACGTAAGACCCTGAAACCAGCTAGAGACCTTGCCACCCAAAGAACAGCAAGGAACAACCCCCCAGCAGTGTCAGTGGAGACCATGTGAGGAGACTGGACCTCCATCCCCCACTGGCAGTATGGGGTGACCCACCCCTTCCCTGCTGGGATGGTGTTGAAGGAGGTCCAGTGGAGAGTCAAGACTTTGTGGAAAAGGCAAAATTATGGAGCCGGTAAAATGATCAGCGGTTGCCAGGGGTTGGGGGGAGGGGGAGGGACAAATACGTGGAGCACAGAGGATTTTTAGGGCAGCGAAAATATTCTGTATAGATATAGTGGTGGATACATGTCATTATACATTTGTCCAAACCCACAGAATGTACAACACCAAGAGTGAACTCTATTGAAACTATGGCGTTTGGATGATGATGCATCAACATAGGTTCATCAGATGTGACAAGCGTATCACTCTGGTGTGGGAGTGATACACGGGAGAGGCTATGCGTGTGTGCATGCGTGGAGGAAGGCAGGAAATGGGAAATCTCTGTACCTTCACCTTCCTCTAAATTTTGCTATGAATCTTAATCTACTCTTAAAAAATAAAATCTTTAAAAAAAAGTCAACAAATGCCAAAGCTGAGATGACAGATGTTAGCATTATCTCACAAATATTTTAAATCAGCCATGATGAAAAAAGCTTCAATGAGAAAATACAAACATTCTTGAAACAAATGACACAACACAAAGTCTCAGCGAAGAATTAGAAAATCTCAGCAAGAAGAGGAGGGGAGAAGGGGAAGGAGGAGGACGTGAGAAGAACCACATGGAAACTTTAGAACCGAAAATACAATGACTAAAATAAGCAGCTCAGTGGATGAGCACAACGGCAGAATGGAGGGCATGGGGGAAAGAATCAGTGACCTAAAAAGTAGAACAACAGAAACTACCCAACTGAACAAAGGACAAAAATGCACTAAAAAAATTGTTAGGTTCTCAGGGTCCTGTGTGATTCGAACAAAAATCTGACACGTGTATCGTGAGAGTCCTGCAAGGCAAGGAAAAAGAGAACAGAACTGAAAAAGTACTCAAAGATCTAATAACTGAAGATTCCCCAAATTTGGCAAAAGACAACGACCTACAGATTCAAGGTGAGGGAACTCCAAACAGAATAAACCCAAAGAAATCCAGGCTAAGATAATTAAAATTCTGAAAACTAAAGACAAAAAATCTTGAAAGCAACCAGAGAAAAATGATACCTTAACTATGTGTGTGAAGCAATTAGAATGACAGTGAATTTCTCATCAGAAACAACAAAGGTAAAAAAGAAGTGACAGAAAATTTTTCAGGTGCTGAAAGAAAGAATTGTCAAGGCAGGATCCTATACCAGAGAAAGGTTTCTCTTCAGGAATGAAGGGAAAATCAAGACAATCTCAGATGAAGAACAGCTAAGAGAATTTGTCATCAGCAGACCTACCCTAAGAAATGGCTAAAGGAAATTTCTAAATAGAATGAAAATGATAAAAGAAAGAATCCTGGAATATCAAGGAGGAAGGAAGAATGAGACAAGGAAAAATATGTGTAAATATAATAGACTTTCATTTTCCTCTTGTCTTCTAAATTATGTTTAATAGTTGAAGCAAAAATTACTCTAACACTGCCATATGTGGTTCTAAATGTAGGTAGGGAAAATATTTAAGACAGACAATCTTATTACAAATGGGAAAGGGAAAATGAACATAAAGAGAGGTAAGATTTCTATACTTCACTTGAACTGGCAAAATTATGACGCCAGTAGACTGTGATATGTTATGTATGTATAAGGCGATGACTGGAGAAACCATTAACAAAACTATATAAAGAGATGTAGTGAAAAACTCTATAGGTAACAAAATGGAATTCTCAAACTACATTCAAGTAATCCATAGGAAGGCAGGAAAAAGAAAGCAGAAACAGAAATAAACAAAAAACAAAATGGCAGACATAAGCCCAACATATCAATAATTAGTTAAATTAGTATTTACGATCTAAATATACAAATTAAAAGACAGAGGTTGCCAGAGTGGATTTAAATACATGGCCCAACTATATGCTGTCTACATGGAACTCACTTCAAATATGACAACACAGATAGGTGGAAAGTAAAAGGATGGAAAAAGATACATCATACAAACAACCAAAAAAAAGCAGGAGTGAGTATATTAATATAAAAAAGAGACTTTAGAGCAAAGAAAATTACCAGAGACAGAGAGGGACATCAATATAATGATAAAAGGGTCAATCCAACAAGAAAATACAACAATCTTATGTGTGTATAAACAAATCAACAGAGCTGAAAAATATATGAAGCAAAAATTGATATAACTGAAAAGAGAAAGAAAAAAATCCGCAATTATAGTTGGAGAATTCAACATTTGATAGAACACTAGACAGAAAATAAGTAAGGATATAGAAGAAATGCAACATGCTGGGAAGACTTTCCTTTCTCCAAGATTGTTATTAAAATTATTTTCTAAAATTGGTCTCTTATCTTTATAGCTTTTTATATTAAAATCTTGCTTCCACTTGCAATTTATTTCTGCATGTAAAGAAGAGATTTAACATTTTTTCCAAGTGGATAGTGATTTGTTTCAAAATAAGTTATTAAATAACTCATTCCTTGTCAATTAATTTGAGATGTCAACTTTATTGCATACACATTTCCCACATACAGTTGGACCTTTTTCTGAGCTGTCTGCTCTGTTACTTGTGCAAGAAAGTGAGGTGGTTTCTATCTAGTAATGTATTCATGTCCAACTTCTTATTTATAACGATGTGTTCTTTTTGCCCAAGCACAGCTGACTGTTAAAGCAAATTTTTTTCACTTAATAACACAAAGTAGTGTCCTCTATGTAGATTTCAGTTGAGATAATCTGCAAGTATGGAGAATAGCCAAATGCATACACGATCCGTCCCACGGCCAAATACTCTAAAACCTGCCCTTGGTTGTACAGTGGAGCAGCAGAGAGCTAGCTGCGGACCACATCAAATCCTCTGTGGGTGGGACTCTGTTGACTCAGCTGTGCTGGTTACACACAAAATATTATGTAAAGCAAGAGTTCCTTCGTTTGCTCCTGCGTTTATTGTAAGGGTGGTGTTGTGAACTTCGCAGCGTATGCTCACCGACTGCACCAATGATCCAGAATCCCGGGCGTGGTTGGGCTTCTCCTGCCAACTGCTTTGTTTCTCTTAATATTGCGAATGATGTAATGTGTCTCCCTTTGCACAGATGCTTGAAAGATCGTAGTCAAATCACAGACAGAAAAATCACAGCACCTATTCTGGGTCATGTAGTCAATTTGATGCACTGACTCCACCACAGGATTCATTTTAGTTTTCTCACTCCCAGCATCCCTTTGTCATATTCTCTTCTTTCACTTATTTTTAGCTTTTATCCTGCCTTGCATTATCCATATGTAGTAGGCAGAATAATGGCCTCCCAAAGATGGCCGGCTAATAATCTCTGGGACCCATAAATATACTACGTTACATGGTGTGATGCTCTTCCTGATATGTCAGCTTGAGTAGCCTGAAGTCCCCAGTTATTTAATCAGTCGCTAATCTAGGTGTTGCTGGGAAGGTATTTTGTGGATGTAATTAAACCACAATCAGTTAACTTTAAGTAAGAGAGATTGTCTGGATAATCTGGGTGGGCCCAATTCAATCGGTTGAAAGGCCTTAAAAGCAGAGCTGCGGTCCTCTGGATGGAGAAGAAACTCTACCTGTGGACAGCAGACTCAAACTGTGCCCAAGGGTGGATTTAGCGAATGGATGCATTATCCACTGTTGGGATTCCATGCAGCATTGCTTTTGATCAAAGAACTCACTTCACAGCAAACGAGGTGCAGCAATGGGCCCGTATGCAGGGAAATCTCTGGTCTTACCATTCCACACTGAAGCAGTTAGCTTGGTACAATGGTGGAATGGCCTTTTGAAGACTCAAGTGACAGCACTAGCTTAGTGGCTACACCTTTCGAGCTGAGGCAACATCCTGCAAACGCTACATATGCTCTAAATCAGCATCCAACACGTGCGTGCCTCCCGGCGCCAGGATTAGCGGGTCCAGGAATCAAAGGGCGGAATTGGGAATGGCTCCATTCACTATCACCCCTAGTGATTCACTAGCAAAATTTTTGCCACCTGTTTGCATGACCTTACGCTCTGCTTGTCTAAGGGTCTTAGTTCTAAAGGAAAGATGGGTTCCACCAGGAGACACAACGATTCCACTGAACTGGAGGTTGAGACAGCCGTCCAGCCCCTTTGGGATCCCCATGCCTCTGAACCAGCAGGCAAAGAAGTGGTTACAGTATTGGCTGCAGTGACTTGTCCTGATTAACAAGGAAACTGGGCTGCTACTCCACAATGGAAGTAAAGAAGAATGTGCAGGAGATACCCTGGGGCATCTGTTAGTACAGTCAGTTCTCCAGATTTGCGGTAGTTACGTTCTATAACGCTGCTGTAAACGCTGAATGGGCAAATACGTGTTGAACCATTGCTCCTAGGGGAAATGTGTGTAATGTATACACACGTCCACCTCTCACATAAATTGCAATCTTAAATTCTTAAACGACTCGTCCTGGTAGACTCTACTTTCTTTATTTTACAGAAGTAAAAATGCTACAACCATCTCAAAATAAAAAGGTTAATTTTTTTAAAAAGTTGAAATGATCCTCAGAAGTGTTGAGTGACTTGCCTGAGCCACCACTAGCAGGTGCCGGATTTGGGATTCAAACCGTATCCCCTGGCCCCCAGGTGGAACTTCTCGCGCTGCACTGCACTGCCCCCTACTGGCTCCATCTTCTGGTCCTCTCTGTGAGAGCTGAAGCAGAAGGCAGTGTCGCCTTGTTTGTAACCTCACCTAGAATCAAGCCCAGGAGAGAATTCACGTTTTTCTCTGCTCTATGCACGTCTGAGAATGACCACAAAAGCCTGAGAGCATTGCTTTTGGGATTATAAATAAATTTTAGCATAGGCAAATTTGCAAATAGAAAACCCTTGAAGAATGAGGGTTGATGGTACTATCACACCCTGTGTATTAGTCAGAGTTCTCCAGAGAACCAATAGGAGTGTACATATATATATATGTATATACACACAATCAATTGACTGTGTGTGTATGTATATATATATACATATATATGATTTATTGTAAGGAATTGGCTCACATAATTAGGAAGCTAAGAATTTTCAGTCTGCCATCTGAAAGATGGAGACCCAGGAAAGCCAGTTGGAGTTCCAATCTGAGTTCAAAGGCCTGAGAATCAGGGGAGCTGATGGTGTGCATCCCAATCCAAGGGCAGAAGAAGAGCTGTCCCAGCTCATGCAGTCAGGCAGAGAGAGTGAATTCTCCTGTCCTCTGCCTTTTTGTTCCATTCAGGCCCTCAGTGGATGGGATGGTGCTGCCACCAGTGGGGAGGGCCATCTGTTTCACTCAGTCTCCCAATTCAGGTGATGATCTCGTTTGGAACCACCCCATAGACACATCAGGAAACGATGTTTAACCAATTATCTGGGCACCCTGTGGCCCAGTCAAGGTGACACATAAAATAAACCATCACACTCTATAATTAAGTAGACAGAAAACTATAACAATCCAATTCAGCCAGGACTCCTAATGGCCCAGACCCTTCAGGAATGAAGGTTTGGGTCTCCCCACCAGGTAAAGAACCACGACCAACTGAGGTGCTTCCTGAGGGCAAAGGGGATATGGAATGGACGGTGGAATAAGATGGCTATAAACACCAGCTCCGACCACGTACCCAGCTGCAGAAATTCAGGCTATAATAGTAATGAGTATTTCTTCTTTGTTTTGTCACAAATATGCTTGTACATATCTTAAGCAATCATGTTTTTTTTGTTCCCTCTCTTATCCCCTAGTCATCTAACATATGACATATTAAGGACAGTTAACATTGTATCACATTATTTAAGTTACAGTATAGCAAGGAGAAGAGTGAGCACCACCCAGGGTCCTTGCATCCTCTCCTGGAGAAAGGGCCAGTGTGTTTTGGTTGTATGCAGAATGTGCGACGGCAGGGCAAAGTAAGATTTTGTTGTTGTCTTTGTTTGGAGGTGAAGTGCAGTTTATGGAAGTGTGGATGGGTGCCAGGATGACGAAGGGTGGACTGTAATGGCCTTTTAGACATGTCAACTTGGCTAGACTATAGTCCCTGGTTATTAAATCAAAAGTCCATAATCAACGGCCGTTGAATTTAAGTCAGGGAGATTGTCCTGGGTCACTTCAATGAACTTCCTTCAATCATAAAAGCAGAGCCCAGGCTTCCTTCAAGAAAAAGAAATTACACCTGGAACAGCAATGTCAGCCCATGCCCAGGGTTCCAGCTGCCCTTCCTGACGGTCTGCCCTATGTGTTTCAGACTTGCCTAGCCAGCCCCCACGATCGCATAAGCCAATTCCTTGCAATAAATCTCTTAATATATATCTCCTACTGGTTCTGCTTCTCTGGTTGAGCCTGGATTGCTATACTCGCCAAAAGAGAATTAAGGCTGCAGATAGAATTAAGCTCGCCAATGAGCTGCAACTGACTTTAAAATAGGGGGATTATTCTGGATTGTTCGGGTGAGCCCAATGCAATTATAAGAGGAGTTAAATGTGGAAGAGGGAGTTGGAAGGGTCAGTATCAGAGTGAGGCAGCATGAGAAAGACTCAACTGCCATCGCTGACTTTGAAGATAGAGAGGGGCCACAAGCCCAGATGCTGGCAGCCTTCGGAAGCTGGCAAAGACGGAAATGGATTGTTCCCCAGGGCTGCCAGAAGGAATGCAGCCCTGCTGGCACCTTGTTTGTGGCCCCGTGAAACCCATTGCAAACTGCTGGCCTCCCACACTTAAGATAATAAACTTGCGTTGTCTTCAGCCATTAAATTTGTGGTAATGTGTTACAGCAGCAATTGGAAACTAATATGCCAAATCTATGAAAGCTGTCTTAAAATTTTCCTAGAATAAGAGAGTGAAAAATATACATATAATTGAGGTTATAAATATATATAGTTTATATATATAAACATGTATTTAGCTTATAAAATATATATAAATTTATTTATATAAATTTTGATACAAAAATTATAGCATTGACAATTTATTCCTTATAAAAGAAATTCCGAAAAAAATAATCAGGACCAGTATTGTATGAGAGAATATTAAAATTGACGGTTTTACTGAGACAGTACAATATAACGGAGGTTCAGATTCACGACAGAGCCCCTTATGAAGAATTTATAAAGAAAATGGTCCAGGGCCAGCCTGGTGGCTTAGTGGTTAAGTTCATGTGCTCTGCTTCGACAGCCCAAGGTTTACATGTTTGAATCCCAGGTGCAGACCTATGCACTGATCATTAAGCCGTGCTGTGGCAGCATGCCACATACAAAAAATAGAGGAAGATTGGCACAGATGTTAGCTCAGGGCCAATCTTCCTCAAGCAAAAAGCAAAGAAGAAGAAGAAAGAAAGAAGATGGTCCAAAAAAATTGGTTTTAGATCCTTGAATCTGTCAACCAAATGAAGAATCTAGAAGGGACAGGACAGTGTGGAAAGAAGATTTTTGTGAAGGGAGACTTTGTCACAAGAATGGTACTTTTATGGTAGAATAGAGTTCATTGGGTTTTCACAGAAGCTGGATGAAGAATCCACCTTTATAGTCAGAGTCCCATCAAAAGGCAGAAACCACATAGCAATCTGAACAAGGAAAGTTTAATTTTAAAAGTTATTAATTACAGCAGAGGATTAACTCGAAAGGGAGAACACCGGGGCTGAGGGTGTGTACCCATGGAGGGAACAAACTTGGAAGAGCAGCCCCCTTCCACGGCTAGGATTCAGGCCTTCCTGATTGGAGAAGTCCACTGGATGAAGATCCTGGACTGTTCTGGGCCAGAGCTGGTCCACGGCTGGTTGGAGCAGAGGCTGGCAAGCGAGGAATTTCACCTGAGACTAGTATGCAGGGAATATCTTTCTGGGGTGGAGGAAAGCAGAGGCTGGCAAACTGGGCATTTGCCATCTGGGAATTCTGCAAGGAAAAGCCATCCACAAGAGGTGCCACACCATGGAAGTAATTGTAAAGCCACTGGAGGAGATGCTGGCTGGAGGTCCCCACACGCAGGTGCTGTGTTCTGTTTGCCACCAGTGGCTGTTGGCTGCCAAACGTGCCACAGGAGCCTGGCCTGCAGAAGCTGCCCCACCAAGGAGCCTGCTAGAAGGAGGACAATGTGCCAACCAGAAAGGGAAGCCCCTTCCTCCTGCAGCATCCCTCCAGCGCCCTCTACTGACAAATTTTAGCATCGTGCCGCTGCAAGAAGAGATGCTTATAAAATCCAGCTCCAGAATCGGGCATTTGGAGCTGAGAGGCAGTTCGTGGATAACTGGAGCACTACCCAAACCACTCTCGTCTTGTGTTTTTATTTTTCAGTTCATCACACAAAATGGTTTACAAATCAACTTCCCGGGTACCTCCATCCCAGGGTTTCTCTAGATACCACCATCATCATCATCTAAGAATCCCAAGGGAACAAAGAACATTTATTGAGTCTTGCTCTTGAATAGATGCTTGCATACTTTATCTCCCTGATGCAGGATAACGAAACAAGCGCTATACTATGTAAGTACATGCTACTGTTCTTTTCATTTTAACAAATGAGGAAACTGAAGCTCAAGGACACACAGTAAGTTATCGATCTAAAAATCTGAACCTGGGACCATCTGATTAGAAAATTGGTGCTGTCTTCAGTCAGCCTGAATTTCTCGCCAAGAGACTAATTTTTCTGTGATGTGCTAAGAGATTCTAGGCTGAAAATGTGGTGCCTCAACTAAGGTCCTTTCTTTGAGAGATGCTGCTGGGAAGCATCTGTTACCTTTTGGGTGGCATATCTTTTCTGTGAACGCCTACAAAATGCAATCGAAGTTACATTTTTTTTCTCATGAAATTTGATGGCTGCGTTGTGCACACACTACCCTGTATAAACCCTCCTTTCCCTTCAAGCATCGCACCACACGGTGGCAGCCTTGTTCCTCGTTTCCTCTTCTGTGTTTTCACAGCAGGGATCCCGAGTTACTGAATGAGTATGGAGTTCGGGAGGAAGACAAGTGAGGCAGAACCACGTTCTCGTGTGGACCTTCGTTTCCTTACTTATAAGACTGATCTCCAAAGTCCCTTCTAGCTCTAATTTATGATTCCAAAGCTGACTTGGCACTGAGCCTGAATCTACTAAGATTGTGAGAAGAGAGTGATGAGACAAAGTCTTCAGGAGCAGGCTGAACAAGCACGTGCCCAAGAACAGGGAAGGGAGGGGGGCGAGAGGTGAGGGCGTTCCCAGCAGATGGAAGGTAGGAAAACAGCAAGCTCAGCAAACCTCTGAAAGTTTGGGGACCTCCAGGGAAAAATGAACTAAGGAAGATTGTGATGGAAGTTACAAATGAAAACACTGGTGATCAGTGTTTAATTTGTATACCCTAGACAAGGTGCTAAAATCAAACTTTATGTATAAAGCTACCATCTCGGAGGAAAACTAGAAAGAATCAGTTCCTAATGGAAGTAACTCTAACAGCTGCTTGGAGGAGAGATACAAAATCACCCCAATCCAGTGAAGGGGGTAAACACTGCCCTGGATTTTTTGTTTGTAATACCCTTACTTTTAAAAAAATCATTATTATTAGGGTTTTTTTTAACCTTTGTTTCAAAAGAGCTTTCCAAGTGTGCTTCACTTTGCTTGTCTTTTAGCTGGCATCATACTCTGTAGTCTTTGCAACATGCTCATGACACTCAGTATTAAATGGCTAAGATGAATCTGTATGATTGCCTCTAGCTTTAGTTTATTCAGTTTTACTGCTATAGAATATCCCTCTCTGTAAACACACCACAATTTACCCATTCTATCCTCAAGAGATTCTGGGATTGTGTATAACTTGGGCTATTAGTAACGCAGCTATGCGTGTTTTCATGTAGGTAGCCCATCCAGGTGCAGGAGTTACCCTGGTGATCACTAATGAAATGAGATGGAGCATCTTTCCCTACTTCACTCACTGTTTATTCATATGGTCATGCTTCTACTGTGAAATGCTCTTCATGCCTTTTGTCTATTTTTAAACTGGATTGCCTGATCTTTTCTTATTCATTTATAGACGTTCTCCATACAAAATGTACACTACACTAATCCTTTATGTAACTTACAAATATATTCTTCAGGTTGTAGCTTGTCTTTCCTCTTTCTCTAAGGTGTTTTTTCTTGGAATGAGGATACGAATTTTAATGTTGTAAGATTTGACTACTTTATGGTTATTGCCTTTTGTATCTTGTTTAAGAAATACTTCCCACGGCCAGCCTGGTGGCATAGTGGTTTAGTTCTCATGCTCCGCTTTGGCAGCCCAGGATTCATGGATTTGGATCCCAGGTGGGGACCTACACAGCACTCATCAAGCCATGCTGTGGCAGCATCCCACATACAAAATAGAGGAAGGTTGTCAGAGATGTAAGCTCAGGGGGAATCTTCCTCAAGCAAAAAGAGGAAGATTGGCGACAGGGTCAATCTTCCTCGGGAAAAAAAAAAAAAACTTGTGGCGATCTGGATTGAAATTCTATTGAATCAATAGAACAGTTTGGGAAGAAATTACTTCTTTTAGATATTGAGTTTTTCTATCTATAAAAATGATATATACCTGCATTTCTATAAGTCTTTTTCAATTTAATTCCATAATTATTTTTATACAAATCTCTTGCATATTTTATTATATGTATTCTTGAGTACTTTGTTTTGTGGATTCTGTACACATCATATTTTTATGTTACATTCTTTCAACTTTTTGTTGCTAATTCAAGTGGATGTGGTTGATTGACCTTCAGTTCTCATTTCTACTCCTTTCTAGTGTCACAGAGGTATTATCCCTTTCACTTCTAACAGAGTCTGGGAAGCTAAAATCTGTATCCTGCAGATTCTCCTGAAGGTAGCTTTATCTCTGTGAATTAGTTTATACCAAGTATATAAATTTACAGGAGATTTGGAAGACAGAAGTAAGGCAGAAGTCATCTTTCTGTCACTTTAGTGGCTTGGGGCTAGTAAGCAAGGTCGCTGAAATATGGAACCTGTCTGCAGCAGAGTTCTGGAATCCAGTCGCACTCCACGGGTGTTGAGTTGAGAGGCAGTTGAGAAATGGCTTCTGATTCCACATTTCTGAGTTGCAGCCTTGGTGGCGTGTTACTGGACGCAGTCGCCTGTGTCTCTACCCTGTCCACTGTGATGTTCGGAGGCTCATTCTCTGTGGTTCTGAGATTCACACTTGGAAGCCCAAATCTCCCAATGGTTTCATATGCATCTGATGTCCTCTATCACATCTCTTTCTGTTTAAAGTAGAGCGATTTCTAGTTCCTGGTTGTTAGCTAATATATAGAAATGCAATTAACTTTTGTGTTTTTATATATTTATGTTTTATTCAGCAACCTTGATAAACTCCTTTTTTATTCTGATGACTTATCTATAAATTCTTTTGAATTTTCAATGTACATGACCATCTCATCTGCTAGTAATGGCTATTCTGTTTTTAAAATTCTTGTATCTTTGATCCATTTTTCTTGCCCTACTCACCTGGCTAGTACTCCAGTAGAGAGCTGGTTGGAACAAAACGAAAGTTTACTAGCAAATGTCCTTGTCTCAGTCCCATTCTTGAAGGGAAAGTGTTTGGCGTTTCACCGTTAGGTGTGATATTTGCAGTAAAGTTATTATTATGAGTGGTAGTAGTACTCTTTATCAGTTTAAGGAAGTTTGGTTTTATTCCTGACTTTGTAAGTAATGTTTTAAATCACAAATGCATTTTGAAATTCATCAAATGTCTTTTTTGCATCTATTGAGATATTCGTCTGATTTTCTTCTTTGATCTATTCATTTAGTGGATTACATTTATGTACTTTCTTATGTGAAAGCAACCTTGCATTCCTGGGATAAACTCACGTGGTCATGGTATATTTCCCTTTCTATGTCTTGGCTAGTAGGTTAAGCGCTTTATCAAGGTATAATTGACACATAATAAACTGCACATATTTTAGTGTACAATTTTATAATTTTGACATATATATGCACTGAAGAAACCATCACCACAATCAGGAATGACCCTATCCATCTCTCCAAGATGTTTCCCTATGCCCCTCTCTAACGTCTTCCTCTCACCCCTCTCCTTCATCCCTAGGGAACCACTGACCTGCTTTCTGTCTCTACATATGAGTTTGCATTTCCTGGAATTTTACTTAAATGGAATCATACAGTGAGTACTTAGTTTTGCTGACACTTTTTTACTCAGCATAATAATTTTTGATTCATCATGTTCTTGTGCCCATATCAATAGTTCATTCCTTTTTATTTCTGAGTAGTGTGCCATTTTGTGGTGATTTCACCATTAGTTTGTCCATCCACCTGTTGATGTACATTTGGATTACTTCTTGTTTTTGGCTGTTAAAAATAAAGCTGCCACAAATATTTGCATGCAAGTCTTTGCATAAACACATACTTTCATTCCTAGGAGTAAAATGGCTCGATCATGTGGTAGGTATAGATTTAACTTTTTAGCACGCTGCAAATGGTTTTCTAAAGTGGTTTTACATTTTACGTTCCCACCAGCAGTGTATAAGAGATCCATTTCCTTCACATCCTTGTTAATACTTGGTTTGACCAGTTTTTTTAAGTTTTAGCTGTTTTAATAGCTGTGTAGTGTTATCTCATTGTGGTTTTATTTCCATTTCTCTAACGACTAATTATGTTGAACATCTTTTCATGTGCTTATTTGTCACCTGTATATCTTCTCTGGTGAAGAGTCTGTTAAAATCCTTTGCTCCTTGTTTCATTGAGAGTTGTTTTCTTATCACTGTGTTCTTTTAAAGTTTTCATAAGATATATGACTTGCAAGTATTTTCTCCAAGTCTGTAGCTTACCTTTTCATTCTCTTCACAATATCTTTCGAAGAGCAGAAGTTTTTAACTTTGATGAAGTCCAATGTATTAGTTTGTTCTTTAATGAATATTCTTTTGATGTCATATGTAAGAAATATTTGCCTAATCCGAGGTCACAAAATTTTCCCCTACGTTTTCTTCAAGTAGTTTCATAGTTTCAAGTCTTAGGCATAGGATCTATTTTGAATTAATTTTTTTTTTTTGAGGAAGATTAGCCCTGAGCTAACATTCCTCTTTTTGCAGAGGAAGACTGGCCCTGAGCTAACATCCGTGCCCATCTTCCTCTACTTTATAGGTGGGACACCTACCACAGCACAGCTTGCCAAGCGATGCCATATCTGCACCTGGGATCCGAACTCCAGCGAACCCCGGGCCTCCGAAGCAGAACTTGCGCACTTAACTGCTCCACCACTGGGCCAGCCCTTTGAATTAATTTTTATATGTGCTTCAAGGTATAGATTTGACCACCAAATTAGTCCAGCACTATTTGTTGAGAAGATTATCATTTCTCCACCATCTTGTTCAAGAATTTTGCCTAATGATTCAAGCTGCCCAGTAATTTTCATATCTCACACTCTCTCTGCCCTGTTTTGGTAACAAGTCACTCTAGTTTCATCAAATGAATCTAGGAGTATTTGCTATTTTTCTAGTATTTGGAACACTTCATGTAAGATTGGAATTATTTTTCCTGTTTGAATGTTTGCTACCTGAATGTTTGTTATCCACAAAAAGCCATCTGGACCTGGAATTTTCTTTGTGGGAAAATTTTGGCTCTTAATTTAAGATTTTAGGTGTGGCAAAATAAGTTTTTCTAGGAATTTGTCTTTATCATCTACATTTTCAAACTCATTGGTATGAGCAAATGTTTGTAATGTCCTCTAATTGGTTTTAATTTCTACAACATCTGTAACGTCTTCTTTTGTATGCCTGATAATAATTGTTTGTACTTTCTCTTTTTCTCAATGAATCTCAATTAAATGGACATTTGTAATTCTTATTAATCATATATATATATATATATCTCACCCATTACTTCTTCAGATATTATCTCTGCCCAATTTTCCGTCTTCTACTTCCTGGGTTCTGATTAAGTGTATGTCACTCCTTTCTCCTCTACCACTTACGTCTCTTGCCTTCTCTTCTGTATTTTCTTTTCGTCTATTTCATTTTTAAAATATTTTTTCAGACCGATCTTCTAGTTCACCAATTCTCTTTTCAGCTGTGTTTACTCTGCTGTTATAGCTACCAACCACATTCTTAATTTCAGGAATTACATTTTTTGGTTCTAGAAATTCCATCTCATCCCTTTTCAAATCTGCTATGTAATTTTTTTCCTACAGATATTTCAAATGTATCTTCTATTTTATTAAATAGTAAGCATAGTTGTTTTACTACTGTTTGATAACCTTCTAAATCCAAATATTAAGTATTTGTGGTTCTATTTCTGTTGTTTCTGTTGTTTCTTGCTCATGTTGTCTTCCTTCATTATGTGCCTGTTTAAGTCTAACTACATATGTGCTGGGGTAATAGTATCTGAAAACTTATTCTTAGGAATAATTTGAAACCTACCTTCTTACAGAGAGGTCTATGTTTATGCTAGGCATCTAGGGACACTATTAGTCTGAGATCATCTTACTATAAATTCAAAGCTTGAAATTCCCTGGACCACTGGCATGATGGAAAAAGCCACAAGAGGACTTGTTTACTTCAGGTACATCCTTACCCTCAGGATATAGCCTTTTATGTCCCATCTTAGTGCCAGGAGGACTTCCTATTCACCTTTCCACCTTGTGCAATCCCTGGGTTATTGCCCTGCCCTTCATTTAGTGAGGACATCAGAAAGAAACTTCCAGTTCTCATGAATGGCCAATGCTCACAGAGCAAAAATACCTTCTAATGTTCATTTACCTTTCTTGGTTCTTCTTTGTTCTTAATTTTGGTCTCATAGTTTCTTATTCTCTTTTCAGTATTTGCTTTCAAGAAAGGTTTCTAGATTTTTCTCCCAGCATTTTTACTAGTTTTCAGCAAGAGAATTGGTCAATTTCCAGAATCCAGAGGTCTTTCTGAGTTATTTTTGCTAACCTATTTTTTAGGAAGTTGTGCATCTCTTTGAAATGTTCAAATTTATTGGCATAAAGTTGTTTACAGTGTTCTCTTTTTATCTTTTTAGTTTTTGCTGTATCTGAAGTTGACTTCCTTTTTCAATCCCAATTGTTTTTATTTTGGCTTTATCTCTTGTTTTTCTTGGTCAGACTCATGCAAGTGTTGTCTATTTTATTACACTTTAAAAAAATAAATAGAATCCTCTCTATTTTCTCTGTTTTCTATTTCATTAATTTCTGTCTTTATGTTCATAATATATTTTTTTCTACTTTCTTGGAGCTTCTGCTTTTCTTTCTCTAATCTTATGTTGGACCCTTAACTCATAAATTTTCAGGCCTTTTTTTAAAAGCAAATAAAAGGCATATTAACTGTGTTAGTAAAATCTTATGTATCTCTATTAATTTTTGTGTATCAATAAATTCAGAGAAATTTATTGGTATATCTACCCTGATAGAAATTTTTCAGTTTCTCACCATATATCTATTAATTTTTGCTTTTATTTTGTTGATATTTATATGGTTACTAGTTTTTATGGTTATTATTTTTCTGGAATCTTTTCTTTTATTTAGTTTTCATACTTTTTTTTCAAATATAAAGAATTTTTTGGAGACATATATTTTTTTTATTTGTATATTTTTTAAATCTAGCAGAACAATCTCTGTTTTTAAACTGGTAAACTCAATATATCTATACACAGAATGTAATGGAATGATTTTTAATCCATTATTATATTTTCTCCTTTGTTTTGCATGTGAGTTTAATCCATCTACATGTATTATGTTTACTGGAAGTTTAGAACTTGTTTCCGCTATCTTATCTTAGGCTTTATTTTTGACTTTTTTATGCTTATTTTTTCCTCTCTTCCTTTTTAATATTTGTTTAATTGTCTCTTTGTTTTATTACTTAATTTTTGTCTTCTACTAGATGGAAATTTATACTCTATTTTTTATTCTCTTTATAATAGTAGTAGTCTTTTAGTAACAGCATTTAACAATTCGACAAGTCTAAAATTGATCAAATCTTAACTCCTCTTTCAAGCAGTACAAGTCTAAGGACACACTTCTTGCATCAGCCTCCACCCTTCTTCCCCAACTTAACGGTGTTGCCACGTGTGCAGGATAAAATTTCCAGGGTAGAAATAAAGTAGTAGATAAATTTCCCACCACTAGAGGGCAAGATGCAGTTTCAAAATAATTTTGTATTTTATATATTTCAAAATAATGTTATTTATCTTAGTTGTGAATCGAATCACTTACCAAATGACCGGCAGAACTTTTGTTTCAAGAAGATGGCCTAGAAGCACACATTTATCTCATTCGCAGTTCAAAGTGCAATGAAATTAGCAGAAGAAATATCACGGCAGCACTAAACATGAGTCTGGGTGCCACCAGCCTACCAGGAGAGTGGAGAATTCCTGAACACGTAAAGTAGACGTCACACTATGGTGTTAATTCTGAGGAGGGAGTGGACGGGCAAGAGGAGGGAAACTATAAAGGATTTCATTTGTGTGTATGTCTGTGCTGTCTGAATTTCTACAGAGAAAATGCATTCATGTATTATTTGTGTAGAAAAAAAGGTTACATCTTCATTTATAAGTAAACTAGATGGATAGAGATTTGATGATAAAACCTAACAGAGCTGAGGGTCTATGAAACGCATACAGTTGACAAATGTCATAAGAACTCCAAAAAGAAGCTAAAATTAGAGACAGTGGGGATCCTTAATCCATGTGGAATTTATTTTTGTTAGGAAATACAGATCTGACTATATATATATTTTTTAAATGAATATCCAGCTGTCTCAATACTATTTATTGACTGTTTACCCTTTTCCAACAGACTTTAAATGCCACATTTATCATTTACTAGATTTAAATACATGCATCTGTATTTTCCATTCTTCCTCACTCATATTTTTGTCCATCCCTGCCCCAATTCTATACTACATGAATTATTGTTGCTTTTTAGAGTGTTTTTCTATCTGGCAGTTTAATATTCTTCTTGTCCAAAATTGTCCGTGTCATGCTCTTGCGTTTTCCTTTTCAGGTGAAATTTAGAATCTGATTAATTTCATTAAAGTTATCATTAGCTAGATGGGGATAACGTTGCATTTACAGACACATTTGAGGAGAACGGACTTCTTCACACCCTCAGCCCCTCCATCCAAGCAGTCGTGCGCTTGCTTCTCTTTTCTCTCCACCTCCTGTCTCTGCTTCTCTCGCAGCGTCAGCTTTGTTATCTCTAGTGAGGAGCGTCCTCCGCCTTACAGAAGAGGATAGATCAGCCTGTCGCCCTCAATTCACACCTTGCCACTTTCACCGCCAGACAAGGAAGCTGTTCTTTTTCCCAGCTGTTCCTCAATAAACCCTGAGGGAGGACTCTGTTTGACCTGGCGTGGTCATACAACCTCTTCCCAGCCAATCACAGGACCAGGAAAGTGGGGTGAATGAGTGCCATCAGGAAAGGGAAAGCCGCACAGTAATTTGAGCAGACACAGTACAATGTAAAGAATGAACTGTAACAGGGGGTTGGAGTACCGAGGGCTTGGCTAGTAGGCAATAAGGAACACTCTAAAGAATGTAGGACTAGCACATATAAAGAGCTAGAACTAACTCCTGGGCTGAGACTGAGCGCCCGGGAGGAGCCCACCCCACCCCGCCCCGTCCCCGACGTGGCTGAGCTCCAGACCTTGTGGGCGAGGGCAGGGCCACGGCTCGCTGAACGACTTAGGATTTGCGGTGATGTTTCACAGATGGAATCCACTGGAAACCCGCCGGGTAGGTGGTGGGGAAAGCGGTCCACAGGGAGCTGTCCCACTGAAGGGGCTCACCTACAAAACCGCGTGATGGGGAGGAGGTTTGGGGTGCCCTGCCGGGTGGGCTCTAGGAGCCTCGTGTGCTGCAGGAGGCAGACGCCAGAGACGCTGCTCACTGTGTGGGTGTCATGTGCCCTACAGGACCGTGCCGGAGCACTCAGCTTCCGTGGCACCTTTCTACAACAGAACAACCCTGCATTTCTGTGCAATAAGAGACCACTGTCCTTCTTACAAGTGAAGTTCTCTCCTTTTCCCCAAAATAAGGAGCCTCAGAGCCATTGTATCGATCGCTGGCTATATTAATTAATCCTCAAATTCAGCCACAGTTCCTCTGAGCATTCTGTTACCTAAAGAGCAGTCGTAAAGTCAGCTTCTGTGTGAGTTGCATTGTGGCCTCGAGAGAGAATGTCTAAGTCCTAACCCCCAGGACCTATGAATGTGACCCTATTTGGAAATAGGGTCCTTGCAGATATAATTAAATTAAAGATCCTGAGATGAGATCATCCTGGATTTAGAGTGGGCCCTAAATCCAGTGACCGGTGTCCTTATAAGGGAAGGAAGAGGAGGATTTGAGACATAGAGACACGGTGGAAAAGACGATCTTAAGATGGAGGCAGAGGTTGGAGTGATGGGTGACAGGCCAAGGAATGTCGAGGATCACCAGGTGCCCATCAGAAACTAGGAGACAACAGGGCTCACGTTCTCCCTCAGAGTCTCGGAAAGAAACCAAAGCTGCCGACTCTTTGATTTAAGAATTCTGGGCTCCTGAACTGTGAGAGAAGAAAGTCCTGTTGTTTTAAGCCACGAGTTTGTGGTACTTTGTTACAGCATCCCCGGGAAACTAATACAACTTCTGACAACTTGAATATAAAATTACAATGGGAAGGAGAGAAAGCAAAAAAAAAAAAAAGGTCAGCAAAACGCAGATAAACACATAGACGGAACAAAACAATAGAAACTCTGCGAAGATAATGCAGTCCTCGTTTCTGTAATTGTTCACCAGGCTGTGATGAACATCTGTGGCTTCTGTTTTCCTCTATCCATTCTGTATTTCCCCTGCCCTCAGCCGGAACGTCTGCTGGTTGGGATTCTTTGTTTGGTGGAGGGACCCAAACCTTCTCTCCAAAGCACCTCATCTCTTATTTTCAGTTGCCGTAATTTTTCATTAACCTTAATATTAGACATGGAAGTACGAGGGGGATCCCCAGACAATCTCCTGGGTTCCAGACTGTCCTCCTCGCCCCCATTGTGTACAAGTAAGCCAATGTCCCTCAGTGTCACCATCTGCGGGTGTCAGTTCACTCAAAGTTTACAGCTCTGGTGAGGGTTTTATTTGTTGTCGATAATTAGGTATAAGGAAGAGTTTAAAATTGCTCTAATTTGCTTGGGTGTGATTTTCGCATATAATTTCTTCAATTATAAAAGTAAATATTTAATGATCTTTTTATACATTTGTATGAGTTATTTATGCAGCAAATACTTGTAGGAGTAAAAAAAAATTAAAAGATTACTCCAGCAAGCAGACCCTCCCTATTTTTGCTTTCCGTTTCAGGGGTAAAAGGATCCCAAAGTAGCCAGGTGGTAGTCTCGCCTTCCAGTTCAGTGGAACCAGTGTTGCATCTCTCGAGAGAAGCATTCTCCCCTTGGGGACTAAGGTCCCCAGCAGTAGTCAGTCTCTGGTTAAGGGAGGAAAATTTCTGAGTGGATTATTAGGTGAAATTTGAGACGAGCCACGCCCACTGACATACCTGAACTCAGATGTATTCTGGCGATGGAAGAGAGAGTACTGCATAACAGTCTCTGACTCAAAATATATCCTGTAAGGCAGAATTCCATTTTTCTAGGGTGCTGCCTCCCAACTGTGTCATACCTGAGTCTTCAGCAAGTCATTTCACTGTTTAGCTAAGCCACCTGCTTCTAAGTTATGATGTATCTGGTAAGATCAGTTAATTCCATAGACATGGACCCATTCCTGCCTTCCTTTGCTGTGAACCGAGTTCCCTGGTCAGATGCAGTGTTGCTTGGAATGCACTGATGGTGGATAAACCATTTTGTGAGTTCACAGATAGTGGCGCTGGCAGAAACATTATGAGCGGTAAAAGCCAAACCATTTCCAGAATATGTGATTATTCCAATGAGAATGAATCTTTGTTCCCTCAGTGTTGGAAGAGGTCCAATGTAATCAACTTGCCGCCAGATGGCTGGTTCATCGCCTGGGGAGCAGGGCCATATCAGGAGTCAGTGTTGTTCTCTGCTCTTGACACATTAGGGACTTGGCAGTAGTGTCCGTAAGATGAGCCTCGGTAAGGGGAAATCCAGGTTGTTGAGCACATGCATAGCCTGCTTTCCTACCACCATGGCCATTTTGTTCATGGGCCAGCTGAGCAGCACTGGGGCGGCTGGGCAAAGGGGCTGGCTGACAGACACAGAGTGTGGCATTTTGTCCACTTGATTGCTAACAGTCTCCTCTGTAGTGTATACCTTTAGCGTGCATTCAAATAGGACACAGACAGCATGTGCCCATTCAGAGAAATCCATCTTTCTACCTCTTCCCCACACTTCTTGTCACCCATCTTCCAAACCTATTCCCTCCCAGTCCCTGTCTAGGATTCTAGAGAAGCCTTCCACACTTCAGGAGCCTGTCAAGGGAGCAAACTGGAACCCAGAAGCAAAACCCATTCCTACTTCAGTGTCTCTCCAGCGCTTGCTACTGACAAAGCTTAACCCTGCAGTACCTAACAAAGAAGACTATTCAAAGGGTCAAGATCTATCTTTGCAGAGCAGGCATCAAGAGTGAATTTGGAACTCCATTACAGGACAAGTCCTATATAGTTGCCCCAGCTTCGCTTAGAAAACCCCCTCCCTAGCCTTCACTGTGGCTATGGCACCTCCCATTCGGACCCACATGAGGTTGGAGGTGGGCAAAGAGTAGGAGTAGTTCCCCCAAATAAGAAGGAAGAGTACCCCCAAAAGAAGAGAGGAGGTCTGGGTTGACAAACAATAAATGTTCCCTCCATGGCACCCTCTGGCTGCTCAGTGCACACACACACACACACACACACACATAGGCACACACAGAGTTTTCTCCATATCTGTAGTTTCTCTTAACATAAAGCAACTATCCCACATGCAATTGAAAATGTACTCAATCCCTACCCAGTGGGAGGGAAAAAGTCAAAGTCACCTCCAGCCCAAATTCAGGATCTTTGAGTGTAGTCAGTCTTGATCAGGTCCAGATATAGCTAAATGATGAACAATGAATTTTTCCCCAATGCACAAATATACAAGGGGGCAGGGCGGAATGGGATAACAAAAACTGATGAGAAAGGGCAAAAAGGAGTCACAATATGCCATGGTGGTGAGCATGTACCAGATCCTGTTGGACAGGGGTAATGGTGTAAGAAGACCTCTCTTCTTCAGCAGAGAACTGAGATCTTTGGTCAGCTGATCAGAGTGCCAAGATGTCCTTTGTCTGTTCTCCTCAAAGACCCTGCATTAGAGTAGTGAGAAGAAATCTCCTGGGACTGCCCTGACAACCAAATTCACCTTTCTGCACATACGGAAACTGAGATGTTGTCTTTGAGACTATACACCAGTAGATGCCATTTGCCAGGCTGAAGACTTTCTGGCAATACCTTAAAACTGACTTGGCTGCCAGTCAATGTCATTTGGGGGAAATCCATTAGCTTGTTATCAGAAATTTCATTGAGTATGGACTCTGCCCTTGCTGTTTCTCTCTTGGAAACTGGCCTGGCTACTCTGTCCACCTCCCTAGATCTTCGTTCACCATGTTTGCCACAGATGCTATCTGAGAGCAGGGGCCAGGTGGGGGAGGGAACAAGCTGGGATCATAAAGCCAGGTTACAGCATCAGACTCTATCCCCTGAGTCGTACACCACTCGAATGCCATAACAGGAGGAACTAACTTTTCCCGTTGGTAAGGGGCACAGAAGATATTTGAGAAGGGTCCTGAGGACTGAGGCCCCCGTGACACCACTGCTCTGCTGGGTCTCCACATTTCTAGTGAGCGTAGTAACTTTATGTGGGGCAGAACATTTCATTGTTTCAATTGGCAGAGTAGCGATTATGTGATCCCTGTCAGTAGAGGAAAACTAAACCACTGGCAGAAAAGACTCTTGTTATCAGTGCTGTGTAAGTATCACCCCCGCTAGTGCCCATCTCTTTCAGAAGGGCCATGGGGAACCACAGTCCGTCTCTCACTGCACTGTGAGAGGCAAGCAGTAGCCAACCTAATCTAACAGCCTGATTTTTTTAAACCAAGTTCATAAAGCTAAAGCCTTAGTGGACATAACTCTCGGTGTTGAAGGATCAATGTTTTTTTTTTTTATTTTTAGTTACCAACCCAACACAGACAAATGCTTTCATAAATACGAAATTGCATGCTCAGATGTCACAGTAATGCCAATTATTAAAAGTTTCAAAATGCTCCTCTCAGTGTCCATACCTGTTTCATTCAGTACAGTTTACAGACTGGCTTCAGTCTCTATACCACATTTTAAGAAGCACTGATCTAACTGATGAAGCCCACTGTTTTCCCAGCCCAGGTCTCAATTTCTTTATTAATCAAGAGTCCTGGTTCAGAACACATACTGTATATTCTAACCTTACCTGGCACCCGAATAATGGAGCACGTTATAAGACCAGTGAAGCCTGTGGGCTTTATCTCATTGTCCTACTTCTTTCATAATGCAGTGAATTCCTTGGTCAGAGGAATGGTGTATGAGCATTCAGTAAGTCTACGGAGAATGGTGCTCGCAGCAACACCGAATCCAATTCCAGAACGAGGAACTATTGTAGTGAGACAAATTGTTGACCATCCATGACAAAAGGGAGTCCAAAGTAACTGATGTATCTTGCTGGTCCCCTGGAGGGAGGGTGCCTCATAATGACCTTAGAACTGGTCGCTGTTGCTGTAAAATTGACTTTTCAGCAGTGGCAGTGGTCACTGGAATAGAGCCTTTCCCCTGTCATTTCCTTGGTAAATCAGACCATGTCACTCTACAGCTTAAAACCCTCACTTCCCCTAGCACGTGGGAGAAAATCCAAACTCCCTTCTATAGTCTAGGAGGCACTGCAGGTTCAAGGCCTTAGTTTCTCTCCAATTTCATCTCATCGCTCTTCTGCTTGCTCCAACCACCATGCCCCTCCCAGGCTAATACTCAGTACAGCAAACTCTTAGCATATCCTGTTCCCTCTGCCTGGAACACTCTATGCGCATCCCCTCCCCTCCCACCCTTTGTAGCTCACAGCTGAAATGTTACCTCCTAAAAGTCGTTTCCCCACTACCACACAGACGGTACTTTCTAACCCAGCCTCTTGCTCATTTTCCTCATAACACCTAACACAAGCTATAATTATTTAATATTATTTGAAAAATAAGTTAGTACAGAAATTGAAACAAACTGGAAATTCTATAATTTCACAGAACTTCTAAACGCTCAGATATTTTTCTGAACACTCAAGAGCGGGAAGCAAAAGACCAAAAGGCATCCTGGGAGCCCCCATAAATAACGAAAATCCCAGATATCTGCATACTTCCATATCCCCCAAAAGTCAGTCCGCATCTTCTCTGTCAAAAGGACAGTGGCTTTATCCTTTTTCATCCACGATTCGCATCAATCAGAGGCCCGGTACCCATGAGCCCGCCTCGTGGCCTTTTATTAAATCGGAGGCACCCATTGGCCCCATCCAGGGCCGGGGGCATGCGACTGCCGCCCCCACCTCTCCCCGGGGCAGAGGCCCGCGCCGGCCTGGGAGCGGGGCTGCGGGGTCCCGGCCGTTACTGAGGTCTCGCTCCGCCGCCAGCGCCCCCCTCCCCGACCACCCCCGAGGGCGCCCCGGGCCCCGGCCGTTCAAACTCGCGAGCGTGCGCCCCTCGGCCGGGCCGTTCCAGGGCTGCCTGGCGCAGAGCCGCGGAGCCTCCGTCCCCAGGCGCTCGGCGCCCTGCGAGCGCCCTCCGCCGCCGTCGCCCAGCCGGCTCGGCTCTCCGCCCGCGCCCCTGCCCGGCCTGCGGCCGCCGCCTCCTGCACCCGGCCGCGCGGTAACAGCCTCGGAGCCCCAGCCCGTGCAGGGGCCTGACCCACACCCCCGAGGAGTAAGGATGGTGGAGGGGCAGGCGACAGACTGACGCAGGCTCCCTGCGTGATCCACCTATCTCTATCTATCCATCATCTCTCTCTCCATTTATCTACCTACCCGTCATCTAGCTAGCTATCCACCATCTATATCTACCTATCATGTATCTATCTACCTACGTACCTATCATGTCTATTCACCGTCTATATCTATCCATCATCTATATCCATCCACTCATCACCTGTCTATCCATTATCTATCTACCTATCATCTATCTACCTACCTACCATCTAGCTATCTATATCTATCATCTATCCATCTATCTCTGTCCATCTACCCATCATCTACCTACCTATCATCTAGTTATCTATCCACCACCTATATCTATCCATCATCTATCTATATCTGTCCATCTACCCATTATCTACCTACCTACCTACCTATCATCTGGCTATCTATCCACCAACTATATCTAGCCATCATCCATCTCTATCTGTCCATCTACCCATCATCTACCTACCTATCTATCATCTAGCAATCTATCCACTACCCATACCTATCCATCATCCTTCTACCTCCATCTATTCATCTACCCATCATCTATCTACCTACCTACCTGTCATCTAGCTATCTATCCACCACCCATACCTATCCATCATCCTTCTATCTCTATCTGTTCATCTACCCATCGTCTATCTACCTACCTATCATCTAGCTATCTATCCAGTACCTGTATCTATCCGTCATCTATCTATATCTGTCCATCTACCTATTATCTATCTACCTACCTACCTATCATCTATCTATTCACCATCTATCTGTATCTATCCATCTTCTGTATCTATCCATTTACCCATCTATCCATTATCTATCTACCTATCATCTATCCACCATCTATCTGTCCATCATCCATCCTCCATCATCTCTCTCTCTATTTTAGGACTAGGACTAGAATTCCTGAATGAGAGCTTTAGCGCGACCAAGTAAATGAACGCGTTTATTTTAACTGAAAAGGCGAAGTAGGGCTTTTTCAGACAGAAAACGTCTAAGTTAGACTTAGAAAGTACATTTAGTTCTTCAGGACTAGCTTTGCTGATGATTTTCAGCGGTGGACCTTTTCTAGAAGTTGAAGGAGCTATGGAGAAAGTCCTAAGGTTTTGACAGAAAAAAAAATTAAAGTCCATTTATATGTGCTCCAGAAACTACTACTCATGTTGAGATATCGGCTAGAAACGTACAAGGGACACACGGGTTTTTTTGAAATCTTTTTCAGCGATTCTCCAGCCAAAAAGTCTGGCCCAAGAGTCCGCCCCGCCCCCACCCCGCCGAGCGCGCGGGCAGGACGTCCCCACCCGGGACCGGAAGGAGGCCGGGCAAACGGGGGAAGGGGCGGGCCAAGGGAGCAGCGAGAGCCGGAAGTGGGCGGCCAGCGCGGAGCCCGGGACGGCCGGCCTGGCGGCGCTCTAGCCCCCGCGCGCCGTCTCTATGCCCCGCCGCGTCTCGTCTATTTATTGTCGCGGGGAAGCGGCGGCCGCCGGGGACCCGGAACAACAAAGCGCGGAGCCCGCAGCTCGAGCCGCGGGGGCTCCTAGCAACGGGCCGGGCGGGAGTTCCATGGAGACTGGGGAGCGCGCCCGCCTCATCATCATCCTCGTCCTCCAGCTTCTCCTTCGCGTCCGCCGCAACCGGCAGCAGCGCTGCCGCCGCGTCCTCTGCCGCCGCCCCCTCTTCCCACGGTAACCCCCGGGGGCCGCGGGCGGGGCGCGGGGCGGCAGGCCGGGGATGTGGGGGCGCTCGCTGGGGATAACGGCGGTGGCTGGCGCCCCCCGGCGCGGGGCCTGCGGGGTGCGGGGGCAGGAGAGGGGGCGTCTGGGGACGGCGGGAGGACGCAGAGCCGCCTCTGTCCCGGGAGCCCACCCCCAGGGAGGAGGCGTGCAAGGATGCTGGGGGTCCCCGCGCCCCGGGAACTTCCCGCGGCGCCTGCTGCGGCGGGAGGGCCCCGAGTAGCGCCTCGCCCGGTCCCGGCCAGCCCGCCCGCCGGCAGCCCCGCTTCGTTTTCCTATTATTGTCATCACCCACGGTTGGGCTTGTAGGAGGAAGGATCTGGAACCGAGGAGGATGAAATGGATTGTGTGGGTCGGGCTAAGCAGGGATGCGAGGCTGGACGAGCGCTTAATCATAGCCAGCAAGAGCCCCGAAAGTGCATTTAAGGGGGAACGACGGCGTTGAGAACTCTCCTCTTCCGCCGAGACGTGCGTCCGCGGGCGCTGCCAGGGTGCTCGCTGCGCCCGGGCTCAGGCTGCAGCCAATCCACAGCTGGGAGCCCTCTGACTGCATCTGTCACCTGCAGTTCCAAAGCGACACTGGCGGCGAACCAGCGTGGGCTTATGTCTTTAGGGTTAGGGACGGTGCTTTAAAACTGGCTCAAGAAAAGGAAAGGAACCAAGCTTGGTGTGTTTTTTGTTTTTTGGTGAAGAAACAATGACAGGTTCCTTGGAGAAATTGAAAAAGAGAAATAGAAGAAGAGAAATAGAAGAAGGTTCGGCTCTCTCAGCATCATCTGCAGTCTCTTTGAAAGTTTGAGAAAATGGCAGTTCCTTCGAGAAGGGGCGTTTTTTTCCCTATCTGCTTTAAAGGATTGTTCACAGTTTGAGATGGCCAGTTAAATACTCTTCAGTTTAAGCTCTCTCTTTAAGCCTTACATCACTAACTACTTAATGGCTTTATACTGTCCAAAACCATTCTAGGTCAGTAAATGAGGTTTTCCTGTGGCATTCTGAAAAGGCCACATACAGATACCACAGTAATACCATTTTTGTGTCCAGTGGGAACAAAGCTCTCTCTATATAATTGGAGATTAAAGATGAAAATAAAACTAATAAATCACAGAAGCAATTATGTCAACCACAGCTTCTGTCTGTCCCCCACCTTTTTCTCTAAGCCTGGCTTGTGCTAAACAAAAAGGTGTCGTCCTTATCTCCAGCCCCCTCTTCTCATATTCTCTGCCCTCAGAATCAGTCTCAGGGACTGTCATGATCTGCTACTGTGTGCTCCTGGTTGGTTGATTGGTGCTAGAATACAGTGCTTAATTCAGACATTTTCATGGAATTGAGGTTCAGTCTCTCTTGTTAAGGGAGTTTCACGTATGTGCAAAGAGGTGGGCAGATTCCTTTAACAAAGATGGAAAATGTAAGCATTGGGATACTTAAAAGTGCAATTTAAGACTCTCGGAAGAAAAACCCAGTATTGTCCTCTTTGGGTTAATGTATCAAGGCCTGTTGCTTAATCTTTTCATATAGTTGTTCTTGTGTGAAGGATACATTGACGGCTGACCGCGCTTGAGGCTGCTGGATGTTGAGTGCCAGGGTTCTGAGACTGAGTGAATTCCCTCCATCTCAGCGCTGCCGACAGACTCACTTGGCCTTGACCTTCTTTGTTGTTGCCACTATCCCTTCTGTGTTGGAGTGGGGGTCGGGACGTAGCTTCCGCCTTTATTAACAATCCAGTTTCTGCTGTCCCTGCTCTCTGCTCCAACCCTCGCACCATTTGGTGTTGTCTTAGTTCCTCCCCTCACTTAATCAGGTCCCAGTCAAAAATGATTTTATATGCTCTGAGTGTTATTTCTGTTTCTTACGGAGTTTTCCAGTCCCTATGTCTTTGGCCTGTGTGTTCTTTGCATTAGTGCTATGTTGTCTGTTGCATTTTCCTTCTGTGTCCCTCTCCTTTATTGGAGAACTGGAGTGGTCCTCTCGGATGTTCTGTGCTCATTCTGAGTGACTGTTGGTTGTGCAGGGCAATGTGTAAGAGCCTTTCTCAAAAGACTGTGTAGCAATAAGGCATGTAAAAATATTTGGACTTTTCAGAATAAAAGGTATTTGAGGTCCAAGTGGTAATAATGTAATTGTAGACATAGTCACATTTTTAAAGATAAGAGTATTGTAGAGCCTGCTTATTGTGTTTTTAATTGAACATTAGATTTTCGTAATTCTTATTCAGAAAAACTTTTCTTAACATCAGTCGTTTCTGATCATTTTGCATCTGAATATTTGACTGAAATTACCTTTTGCCATATTTGAGGGAACAATTTAAGTGATTCCCACAAAGTTTTATGCATTTGGAAAATTGTCATATCAAAATTTTTGTGGATGTATACACATATAGAATGTGTAGAATTTGCTCGAGAGTAGAACGAATAGATATGAAATAGACAACTGAATATTTTTGGAGAATGTTATTTCTAACCATGGATGTGGCACACTGAAAATCAGCATATCTTGTATAACTTAGTTGAGTGGATGTCCGTGCTGTTTTTAGGTGAAGAAGGCCCAGAATACCTAGTGATTGATTTCCTTCTGTTGCGTCATAGACCATGTGATGAAATTATTATTGCTATGAAAAATAAAGTTTAAATTTATTTTAGAAGAATTTGTAGTAGAATGTTTCCATAATGTCTCTGAATCAAAACTTGTAGTGCTTTGAAAATTTGGCTTATTGTGGCATTTGAACTAATCGAGATTTCCTGAAATTTACACCCATATTTGTTGCACCTTTTATATGCCTGGTGCCACGTCAAGTGTGCAAAGCTGTAGGAAAAATGTTTGTCTTTTCTGTGCACTTGTACGTGGCGGAGAAATGACATGCATTGATACCAAAACAGGACAGACACACATGTGAATCTTAAACTCTTTATTACATACTGCCTGGTGCTATAGGTGTCGTGTACGGATTTCGTCATGCCTGCTAATTAGAAGTTTCTTGAGGATGGGGACCGTGAGTCGCCATCATATTGTATGTTTGTGTTATGTGCACATGTGTGTGCATTTTGAAGATTAGCATGTTAATAGGAGGATGTATGTTTTATTTTCTTTCACTTTAGGGACTTACCTAGTGGATGAAGGGAACCTTAGGTATCTAGTCTAATGAGGAATCTAATTCTTGATGCCTAAAATGTCAACTTTTTATATTGGCTGCAAGTTATAAGCAGCACAAATTTCTCAGACATGATGAGGGCTTTTTTTAACCAATTCAAACAATAAAAGTAGTGGTTTGCCGCCTTGAGTAGGTTCAGTCTGGACTCTTGTCCCACGACTGCCACTTTAGGAAATTTCAGAAGGGCAGAGGATGTATGCATAGCTGAGGTCTTTCCAGGCCATGTAGGCTAATTAAATTTTTGTATTGTGACGCAACCAACCTTTTATTTAGAAGAGAGATGGAGTGTGTTTGTATAGATGTGAAAAAGCAGGATTCCAGAAGTGTGTTATTAGTGGAAAGGAATCAGGTCTTATCAGAAACTGTACTCATCTGGTCTTATCTTGTGACTAAAGGGTGATAAAATTCAGAGTTTGGTTTAAATGGCTGGTTTTGTGCTGGGAAGCATGCTGCTGGGGATCCCATTAAATGTTTAAAACACACTAAGGTGAATTCTGGGACAGTGCAAACCTGCCTTCCTGTGGGAGTCCATAATGAAACTTTAAAATTTCACCCAAAAATGCGGCATAGAAGTTTGGCTGGCGCCTCTGACCGGGCCGTGTGCATCCATCCGGAAAGAATAGTGAAAATCGGATTGTGTGTTAAGGGAGAGTTTTCTCACGACACGTGTGAGAGACTTAGTGCTTCAGTTGTGTTTCGCACCGTGGACATCTGTCTAGAGACCCTGGTCTGTGGTCTGTTTTTGTTTCTTAACTCACTAGGTGAGAACGTACATCTTAAAAGAAGTAAAAATTTGTTTTCGTTAGTCAAGTGGTTCCAAAGAATCAGGCATTAACCTTCTTCCTCCTGATAAATTGCAAGTATTTTCTTTGTGAGACAGAACGGTTTTGATCAAAATCAGCTGCACTTTCTTGGAATTGGGGTTAGTCTAGGGCTGGTGGGTGTGGACTGGCTCCAGGCTGCCTGTGTTCAGCGTGGTGCCTCTGGGGCTTATTAGCAGTATGGCCTCAAACAAGTGACTTCGTTGCCCTGAGCCTGGTATTATTATGGTACATTGGCACGTAGTGTACCATGGAGTTGCTGTGAGAATTAAGTGTAAGGCACTTAGAACAACGCTCCGTGTAGTTAAGAGCTAAAAAAGTAGTAGCTGGTGCTGGCAGCAGTGGGCCTAGGGCGTGCGTTGAAGGCCACCCTTAAACCACTTGAATACTTTGTTTCTTGTGTTTAGGGACTTCTCTTAAAGCACTGACATTCTTTCTGATCGCTGAAGATTGGACTAATCTCTTCCGTTAGGTTTTGGGAGGGGAAGCACTCTTGTCTTAATTTTGAATTGTCACACAGGCATGGTTATCACTTATGACAGATGGACTAAGTAAAAGGAGCCATCTCTGATTCTTGGAAAAGGAAGGCCAACAAAGCGTGGTCTGGCACGGTGTGGCCGCTGTTAGAAAGCTGTTTCCCTGTGGCCCTGACTGCTTGTTTAGCTGTGGGGGGCTTCTGAACAAGAAGAGTAGACTGGTTTCACTTCGCAGAATTGGTCTTTCTTTAGAAGACACTATTTTTTACTTGTATGACCTTAAAGGTGGTAAACTTGAAACTCGGTGTCATTGTTAAGCCATTTAACTTGAGTTTTCTGTGTCACTATAAATGTTCTACATAGCAGCTTTCTTGTAATTTTAGAAGTAGCTGAAACTGCTGCTCTGCTCCAGTGACTCAGGAGCTCAGGAGTGGGGACAGGAGATGGCAGAGTTCTTTGTTGATGGTGAAGCCAGCGCTGAATCCTGGGGCTTCCTCATCAGGGCAGGCGCACCATGATTACAGCTCTGTGTGGGCTGCTGGGGAGATGGCTTGCTTTGTGAAGTTAGGTCCAAATGTTTCCATTTAGTTGTATGGATATTTGAAACTGCTGACTGGAAAACAAATATTTCTGCTTAAACACAGTTGCAACCTGTTCTTTCATATTTTGGCCAATATCTAGGTTTTGGTTTTTAGTTGAAATATATTTTCGTAAAATATATAGGTTTACATAAAATGTATTATTTTTTATCCTCATTAATTTTTTTTTTGCTGAGGAGGGTTCACCCTGAGCTAACATCTGTGCCAGTCTTCCTCTGTTTTTTAGTATGTGGGCCACCAGCACAGCATGGCCACTAACAGAGTGGTGTAGGTCCACGCCCGGGAACCAAACCCAGGCTACTGAAGCAGAGCACGCTGAGCTTAACTGCTAGACCTCCGGGGCTGGCCCTAAAATGTGTTATTAAAAGTATATTTTGCTTTAAATGTGCAAGGGTAAAGTTTTATAATTCCTTCTTCCATATTGTACTGGTTTTGCTTATTTGTTTTGGTTGGTTTTTATAACTGCCCCCTCACACTCGCACATACACACACACACACCTGAAGAGACTGGCAAGTATGCTTGTCTTTAGAGGTGTGGCTTTTGGGTTCCTGTTTAAAGAGTGAAGTCTAGTTGATACTGTTGATCGAGTTGAGTAATGATTATGTTGGCCAGAATAGATTTAGTATTGACAGAACATTGTTAATGTTATTTTCATAGCCATCGTGGATTCTGGATCTAAGGATCATTGAAATAAGTGAGGAAGTGATCATGGCTATTTCATATCCATAGCTCCTTTAGTTTGAGATAATCCGAGGGCTGTACTGGGAGATTTTTAGGAAAACAGGTCTCCAAGCAGTCAGTACTATTGTCCGGAGTAGAACCTGCCTGATTCGAGGTGAAGGTCTGGCCACCACACTGTTAATGTTTCCTGGGTATCCTTTCCACCCCTTTCGCAGGGACACATGTTGCTGTCTTTCAGACGTGAAGATGATAAAGCCAATGTGTAACCCAAAGGTACAAATATGAGGAAGGGTGTTTGCTTTATGACCATGGTCAGCGTTTATAGAACCCATCACTGTTTGAACCTCAGCTAAGATTCATGGTGGACCTGAAGCTTTTGTGGAGCAAGATATTCTTTTGAATTCGCCAGATACTTTTTCTGAGCCTCAAAGCCTTTCTGCTCTCACCTGCTGCGGCCACAGTGAGCTCTGGGGCTCCAGTTATTTGTGCGCCTGTGCACCCAGCGAGGAGCAGTGAGCATCCCTCACTGCCCGTGGGTTGGCCATGTCCCAGGAGCTCTGCTGGTGGCCGGGTAGGGTGGCTGCAGGAGGCACAGCCGTGTGGAAGGCACAGTCACCAACTCATTAGACCTTCCTCAACACGATCTTGGTGTGCTCATCTCTAAGGACACTAGATTTCTTAACCCAGTTATCTACTCTTTTTTGGTGGGGGCGGTGACCTGAGGTAAGGGATGTCACGTGCCTCAACAGTTCACAACTGATAAAAAGCTACATGAACAATACTTTGATCATCTTCTCAGCAGCGTGTTGCTAATGCAAATCTTTAGGTCAGTATAGCAGAGGAAATCTCTGGCTAGTAATCTTGAAAATTCTGATGCAAAACATAGTGCAAAGCTACCTGGATAATTGTTTTATTTGTACATTAAAAATGTGTGCCTTTTGGGGCCAGCTTGGTGGCACAGTGGTTAAGTTTGCATGTTCTGCTTTGGCAGCCAGGGGTTCGCCAGTTCGAATCCCAGGTGTGGACATGGCACCACTTGACAAGGCATGCTGTGGTAGGCATCCCACATATAAAGTAGAGGAAGATGGGCACAGTTGTTAGCTCAGGGCCAGTCTTCCTCAGCAAAAAGAAGAGGATTGGCAGCAGTTAGCTCAGGGCTAATCTTCCTCAAAAAAAAAAAAAAAAAGTGTGCCTTTTGGGCCAGCCCCAGTGGCCTAGTGGTTAAGTTAGGCTCGCTCTGCTTCAGCAGCCGGGGTTCGGTTCCCAGGAGCAGACCTACACCACTCATCTGTCAGTGGTCATGCTGCTGTGGTAGCTCACACAGAAGAGGACAAAGGCATGTCATTTAATTTACTCTTTGTAGGCTTTTTGTTTTGGGCTTGTTAAATTGGAAGAGTTTCAAATGTCTGAAAGTATATTAACTTAATCTGTCTTGTATTGTGTCCTCACTCTCCAGCTCTGTTTAATTGGGTGGCTGATAGGCTGAAAGTAATCAGCAGGGTAGCCAGTCTATAGCCAGCTCTCCTGGAGTTACTTAGGAGATGGATGTGTTAGGGCCCTTGGGCGTGAAATGAGGAGCAGAACCATTAGAGGACGGGCCAGGGGATATGTGTCAAAGGTCTTGAGGGACTGTAGTATGTTTTAATTAAAATCATTCTTTCTTTACCTCAGAAATGATTCTATTTCTGTATTTGTGAAAGTTCCTGGAACACAGTTGCCCTTCAGGATTTGGGGTCTGAACCAGAGCCAGGAAGAACTTGCTGGATGCAGGAGCACTAAGCCGGATATACCAGAGTGTCAAGTAAGGAAATCGTAGGATGCTGTCCAAGAACTTGAGTGGTTTGGGGCTACTAAGATTCTTATTATTGTAGTGAAAAATGTCTACTCTTCCAACTTGTTCCCCAACTCCACAATTCTTTCTTTTCAGTTGTTCTTAAAATATTCATTTAATTCAGCAACTATTTATTGAGTAGATGACCAAGTGCCAGCTACTAAGCCGAGTTCTGCGGACACAGCTGCACGTTAGACGGTTCTCTGAAGGAGCTCGGTGCTGCGGGCCGTGGGTGGTGGTGATGCAGTCAGTGCCTTTGTGTTTGCTGTGCCCTCTGCTTGGGGTCTCTTCTCTCAGGGTTTCATATGACTGGCTCCTCCTTGTCCTTCAAGATCTCATTTTAGGAATAGTTTCTCATCTCTGAGGAAGAGGCCTTCCTGGACTGTTCCTCCCAAAGTTTGTCCTGTGTCATCTTATTTCCTTTGTAACGTAGGTCACATTCTCATTGTTTTGGTTGCTTGTGTCTCTGTCTGTTTCTTTCGCTGAAACCAACTGCGGGAACGGTCCTTACCGGCCGTTCTGTTTGGAGCTGCGTCCCCAGCGTCTGGCCACAGTGTGTGGCTCGCGTCGGTTGCACGCTAAATGAGTGCACTTGTGAGTGTTAGCTGAAGGGGGAAGGGCATCCTAGGCAGATACGAATCAGGAAAGGGGCTGCGCTCGCAAGAGGAATGGGACAAAGTGGAGACTGTTACAGGTGTGTTGGAAGGGGAAGATTCAGTTACACAAGGTGAATTGGAGGCATGAAGAGCACTGCATTCCAAGCCAAGAAAGTCAGATGCTGTTTAATCTGTGTGAGAGAGCCAAGAGGGTTTTCTTTAAGCGGGGGTGTGGCACAATTAGGGAGATAATTCTGGAAGCTTATTTGCTAAATGGACTAGATTGTGGAGACTGCAAGTGGAGTTCCATTAGAAGGCGGTAGCTGTAATGACAAGAGAAAGACAAAAAACACGGATGCTTTGGATGCAGAAGAGAAACTGGATGAGAAGTTAACTGGGTACAGCAGAAGAAGAAGAGATGAGGGGTGGTTCTGAAATTTCTCATCAGGTGTGTGAGTGTTGGATGCTGGCTCTGCTCTAAAATTAAGACTCAAGGGACGGCAAGTATTTCTGAGGGGATTCATTAATTTTATCTGTGTTGGTCTGATTTAATGAATGGGCCTAACAGACCTAGCTTGGACTGTGGATTCAGGGCTCGGGGAGGTCAGGATTGATGGAGGAGCCAGAAATCGCAGATGGCAGTTGAAACCTGGGAGGCTTTGAGGAAAACAGGGTTTAAGGCAGTGGGTCATGACCTTCAAGGGTCTTAAGCTCCTTTGAGAATAGGAAGAAAGCACTGATTCTTCAGGTGCGCATCCCGAACTGTGTCTAAGTTTCAGGGCTTCCTCACTCTGGGGCCTCTTGCCAAGCTTTGCAGGCACTGTCATGGACTTCAGTGAAGAGTTTCTCATTTCAGGAGCAGAGAAGGGTCGAGATGGGAGGAGAACCCAGGAAAGGTGCCTCCGAAGCCAAGGCTGGGGTGGTGAGTGAGGTTTGAGAATCAGGGTTCCCAGTGCGTTATACTCTGGAGAGGTTCTCGAGGAGGGCTTTCCTCTGTGACAGTGGATTCAGCAAGAAGCCGTTCGTTTGTGACATTTCCTCCCATGCAGAGGCAGAAGGCAGGTGGTGAGGGTTTTGTGCATGAGTCCAAGTTAAGGAAACAATGCATCGTAAACAGAGTGCAGAAGTCTTGATGTTCTCTGTGATAAACAGCCCTGAGAGGAGAATATAGCCCATTTGAAGGACCTCCTGAAAGGGAAGTTCCATTATTTTGATAAGCTATTGTGGCGCTTCAGCCCAGTGGTTCTTAACTGGCTGCTCGTTAGCTATTGCTTGGAAATGTTTTAAAAATTAGGTCCCCACGAAGGTTAGTTAATCAATATCTCGGGGGTTGAGCCTCTTCATAGTTTTTATTTTGTTTTGTTTTCTCTTTTTCTTAATAATTAAGAACCAGTGTTCCAATCAGAAAACATCCTTATCACTCTTGTGTGTTCTACATAAGAACCCTTTCTTTTACTTGTGTATTATTATCTAATTACTCGGTTGACTGTTGTCCCAGTCTTAAATCAGTGGCCTTTAGTCTTTCTCACAGACCTGAGTTTCCAATTTAAACAATTGTATGGCCTTCTTCTGACCTTTATCCACGTTCTCCATAATTATCTTTTTTGAGTGACACAGCCCTAATCAATTAAAACTCTGACTAGTTCTGGGTAAACAAGAACTTCTTAATGATGCTTTCATGTGGGGGAGTATTCATTCCGTAATCTTGTTTGCTTTTATTTAAGTATGTTCCATTTTTTTTACTAAGTAATAAAAACTATTTTTTAACTAGAAAAGTTGGAACTCTGTACACAGTTTTTCAGGTAGCTAATTTCATAATTCTACCTTCCTTTTCTTAAATGGCAGTCAGTCGTGCGTGGCGTCATCGACCTTGAACAGATGCCTCCAGTGGAGCGGACGTTCTCTGTGAGGGTAACCTGGAAGGGCAGTGGAAGGGGCTGTCGGAATGGGAACCCTCAGCCGTGTGTCCTCCCCTCGTGGCCCTTTCTCTTGACTTCTCGATGAGCTGCCCGTGGTTCACAGCTGAACCCTGCATTCACACCCTTGAAAGAGAAACTGCAGTACAGAGAATTTGAACTTGATGCGTGCCAACCCTGACACCAGCCAGAAGCTGAAAGAGCGTTTATTCGGTTTGTTAACTGCCTAGTGAATTAACATTTATACTTGCAAAGAAAATAATGATCTTTTAAAAATTATGCTGTTTTATTAGCATCAGCTAAATGGCTAAATTAGTCTCACAAATTGTAGTTGCTTATTTTATGAGTAATTTAGGACAAATACCATGATTCTCTATAAAGATTCTTTATAAAGAGAGTCTATATAAAGAGATAATAACCCTCTTGGTTTTTAAATGATAGCCATAACATGGGAAAACAGGAACACATGTAAGACTTGCTGGAGAAAACTGATGCCTTACACTTGAAATGAACATGCTCAATGTACACTTCTATGAAAGGAACATGATAACAGTTTTGTTGCAGTTGAATATCCAGATCTGTTGTACTTCTTCTCATTTTCCTGTTGTTGCAGGTACCTGGCTAAGTAAAAGTTAGCGAAATATCTATTTTGTAACGGGTAATAGACGAGGTCAGACTCTTCTTCCCTGTCTCTTCCTAGTCCTCTTCTTCCCCTGAACTGCTCCCCTCAGAAAACCTTCCACAATCGACTCCTGCTAGATGTTTTATGTTTTGGTTTGAAATGGTTTTGTTATTATTGGGGATTTTTTTCTAATTCACTGTTAAATTTAGTTATTCTTTTTTAATACTACTTTCATTTACCAGATACATCAGAATTGTATTCTTTATTTTTACCTCTTGCTTTTAGACTCGAAGGAACATGATCTGTTTTTGTGTTCCAAAGTTGAGGACCACAAGGAATAACTGGAAATCCTCTCAGTTTTTGGGCTTTTCTCTCTCCGTGGAAGAGGGAGAAAGGAGATGACAGTAGGAGCAGGGAGAGCAGCTCAGGCCGGATGCTGCCTGTGAAGTGCTGTGCCAGGGCTTTGCGTGGCGTTTCAGTCTCCACAGCACGCAGACAGAGCCTGCTGCTACCTGCCTTATCTGCAGATGAGGACAGTGAGGCACAGAGGCGTTCAGTAACTCACCCAAGGTCACATGGCCGATGGGCGGGGGCGTCTAGATTAACCCAAGTCGTCTGCTCCAGAGGCTGAGTGTGCGTGTAGATACTGCTTTTTAATAATCTCAGGCTAACAGTTAAGCTCTTGCAGACATTTTATTGAATGTTTAGTGCCTTGGGAACTATGCCAAGGCTTGGGTACAGAAATAAGTAAGATTTGATCATGCATCTGAGGAGCTTATTGTCTACCCAGGAGGCGTATATAACCAGGAAGTTTCCTGTAGCGTGCTGTGTGTAGCGGGGCGGCAGCGGGGCTCAGAGTAGGGGCGCTCTTGCTCAGTCTTGGGGTTGGGGTTCGGATGTCTTAGTGCCTTTGATTTCATGTTTTACTGTCATGGCTGTGAGTACCTTCTGTACTGAGGTTTCCGAGTTTTTACCTCCAGTCTAGACCTGGCCCTGTCCTGGGCGGTGACTCTTGTCTGAGCCTCTGCTCTGGGCTTCCTCCCAGGGCCTCACAGGTTCCTTCAGCTCAGCACATCCACAGCAGAATCCTTACCCTCCTCCTCTCTGGTCTCTGCTGCAAACCTGCCCTCCCTCCCGTGTCCTGCCCCAGTAAATCGTACCTTAGGCCACAGACCTGGAGTCTTCCTCCGTCTCCCCTCTGCTCTTCCCCATGTCGGTCACAAAGCTCTGTCCACTCTGTCTCCTGAAGTGTCTCCCTCTGTCTCCATCTTTCCATGTTCATCCGCCCTGGCCCGCACTGCTGTCGTCTCTCACCAGCCCTGCCACACTCGGCCCTGAGTGTCCTGCCCGTTCTTCCAGTCCATTCTCCTGTTACAGAAGTGGCAGTGATAGATTTAAAAAGCAAGTACATCGTGTCATCTCTTGCTTCTCTTGCTCTTGGGATGAATATGAAACTCCCTAACGTGCCCTGGACCACGTGCTTTGAGCCCCCCGTGCATCTGCAGCCTCGTCTCGTGCCCTTTTCCGTTCACTCTCTCCACTCTGACCATGCGGGCCCTTATTCAGGCCTGAACAGTTCGTGCTCTGACCTCACATCGGAGCTGAGAGCACCTGCTGTCCCCCGCCAGCTCTTGTTCACTGTTGGACCCCCATCCCTAGGGCGGGGCCTAACACTTAGATTTCCAATTCATTGTCACAGAATTGACTGACTGAGGGTGGCGCTGAGCTGTAGAACAAGGCGGAGTGAGCCAGGTGTAGGAGCGGGATAGATCGTTTTAGCAGGAGGAACAGCAGAAGAGGCAAAAGGCCAATATTCTTTATAGAGAAAAGCTTTTATAAATCGGTAAGATATCTCAGAAGGAAAATGAACAAAGAATATGACAGTTAACATAGAATAAATGCAGGTAGTTAGTAATATTTGAAAAGTTCATTTTCATTAGTATTCAAGGAAAATCAGTTCATTCAATTTTGTTCTTTTTCATATCTCAGGTTGTCAAGATTTTTAGCAAAGTCCTTTGTTGACTAGATACAACAGCATATGATCCCAATCTGGATTAATATGCACGTTTTAGCAGCCTCAAAACGTGTGCCTATCAAAGCACAGAAAAAACTTAGTAATTATCGCTGTGGTAGGAGTGTGGGTGAATTTTTTTTCCTTGAGTATTTCTCATGTAGTCAGAAAATGATGTGCTGTCTTCTTTAAAAATCATACATTAAGATCGTTTATTTGAAATAAAAAGAAATCTATTTAAAATAAATATTGCTTTTTCATGATATGGAATCGATACTCCAAATTTCTCAACTTTGAATCCCCAAATTTCAAGCTGTGTTCGGTAAAATACACTTTTTTCTCTTGTTGTCTGTGATAGTGCAGTGGTTAAGATTAATAGGAGTCTGTGAGCATTGACTAACATGGCATTACTTGAATAGAGCATGTTATAATTGTGACGTGCTCGTTAGTCTTTCCAAACAGTCATGTGGGGAGTGAGTGGTGGTGTCTGCATTTCACAAGTAAGGGGAGCCAGCCCACCGTCACACAGCTCCCGTGAGGATCGGGTCTGAACATCCAAGTTCCTTACTTTCTAAGTACATTTTAGTACGTGTTGAAGTAGTGAAATTATTAAGTAGGCTACTGTTTAAACATTATTAATAGGGGATAGGTATTAGATTATGTCTTTTTAAATTGCAAAACATTTTTTCAACTGGAACTTTTTCATGAGCATGTAAACCATTGACTTATCTTTCCTTAAGCACTCATTCAGAAAATCAGCATCATTTAAATCTTCCTTCCACCTTTTGGGCACCATTATAAATATTTTTATCGACTGAAGCATAAAATATACTCCTTCTTACCGTTTTTTTTTTAATAGATAGTTGCTGGCCACCCTCAGAGTTGTTAATTAATTTCCATAAAAACACAGTATTTTTGTAGTTCTCATAATATAGATTCTTCAATTACTTTTGACGCAAGTTATTCACATGAACAACGTGCTTACAAGTCTTCAGAACTGATATTTGAGTCAGAGATAGGTGGAGACATATGTAATCAATATTATTTAACTGTGTGTTTGACTTAATGTAATGATGGTTTTGTACATCAGATACTTTCGCTTTTACTTAAGCATTTGCTAATATTTTATATAATTTGGGTGGTACAATATATAATCCTTTTCTTTGAAAAATACAAAGGCTTTTGTTGCCCGGCATACTGTTGATAAAATTTTCTTCATGTGGCTAGAATACAAAAATGCTGACACCGAGGACTGGCTCCTGAAGTCTAAGCTCTTGGGCCATGCACGGAACGTCCTCACGATCTGATGTCAGCCCGCCCCCCAGGGGACCCGTTTCGCGGGTTGGATCTGCCTGTGCTGTTGTCCTTGAGTGCATCTAACTCCCACTGCTGCTCCTTCGAACCCAAATGCACGTTGAAGGGAAGGTGGGCAGTTCAGAATTGGGATGTTGCTTTAACTGCACTAACATAATAGTTCTGCAATTAAAATAGAAAAATTCCGAAGTGTGTCTACTGTATGTCTTCACCTAGGATGTTAGAGTCCTGGGATTGGAGAATTGGATGGGGTATTAGAAACCATCTAGTCTCTTCTCCGCCCGAATGGATGGCTCCTTCTGCAGGGCCCTGACTGTTGGCTGAGTGGCCAGTCCTCCCCCCCCTTGTTGACACTCATCTTCTCTGCAGCCCACTGCTTTGCACGTCTTCGGGTTTGGGTGTGGTTTCATGGGATCCACTTCCATGTGACTTTACTGGGATCTTTCAGTTTCCTTTGTATTTATATATTTGAGAACAACTGTCATTCCTTTCTTCTGCTAAATATCCTGAGACTTTTCTCACACAGCTATTTTTATATCTCATACCATCCGACTTTCCTCTGGATAGCTGGATATCAGTGCCCTCTCTAAATGATAAGGTCAGGATATTCTACATGTTTCAATAGCAAAGAGGCTGTTACTACTTCCTTTGCTCTGGACACTCCTATCTAACCTGGGTTTCTGTGTTTTTTTCTTTTAAGTAATATAATTAAAACGCTCTGTTGCCTCAGTGTGACCTGTTGTGAAGAAAAGTGTTTTTCTTCACAGCTTTTAAAAACTAGGATGGAAATTTTCAGACAGAAACATAGCGAGGGTAGTATAATGAGCACCCATATATCTATCACCCACATTTAACAATTGTTAAGAGATAAAGCAATAATATGGCACTTTTTGTCTTAAAATACAGTTAATCCTACTATCCAAATCTATTCTGTACCTCAGAATAGATTGTCCACATTTGTTTGTTCCTGTGGCAAGATTCCAGATATTGAGGGAGTCATCTGAAACTTCCTCCAAACCTGGTTGTTACTGAGTTCAGATAGTGAAAGATACCTGTATTTAATTTAATTTATTTATTTCCTCCCCAGAGCTCCAGGACATGGTTGTATATCCTAGTTGTAAGTCCTTCTGTGTGAGCTGCCACCACAGCATGGCAGCTGATGACGCAGCCGGGCCCGGGGGGGGGGGGGGGGGGGCGCGGGGGTGTGTTCCACAACTGGGAAGCGAACCCAGGCCAGTGAAGCAGAGGGCGTGGAACTTGACCCACTAGGCCGTCAGGGCTGGCTCCAGATACCTGTGTTTTAAAGTAAATCAGAGACATGACATTTCTCCCTGAATATTTCCATATGCATGTCTAAAAAGCATGTTTGTGTACTTAACCACTCTCTTATTTCACCTGACAAAGTAACACTAATTGCCTAATCTCATCTGTCACTGAGATCCATACTCAGATTTCCCTCAAATGCCTCTTGCAGCTGTTTTTTTCATACCAGGATCTAATCAAGGACAGTAACACGCAAGTTTGTTGTTCATTTTGATAAAAATGTGAGCTTTACATTTATCAGCATTAAATTTTATTTTATTGATGTTGCCTCATTAGGCTAGCCCAGAAATCAGCAAACTTTTTCTCAAAGGACCAGATAGTAACTATTTGAGGCTGTGGGTCATTTGGTCTTTGTCACACCTGCTCTGCTGTGCCGCCTAGGTGAACACGCAAGCATGGCTATGTTCCAGTAAGGCTGTTTTTACAAATCAGGTGCCGGCCCATTGGCTGTAGCCTGCTGACCTCTGCCTAACCTATTATAATCTCGATTTTTTCCATCTCTTATTTGACCATTCTCAAGTTTTGCATCGATTCATTCAATAATACTATTTGGTTATGGTACTCAACTACCTGTGACTCCATCAGACGGTACCAGCTACCATTTAATGAACACGTGTTGTGTGCTTGACATAGCCCTGTGTGGTCCTTAGCAGCGCCCTGAGAGATGAGGCGATACTATCACCGATTTCCAGAAGAGAAAATGAAGACTTAGAGAGGGCTCAGGTGGCCTCCCAGTGCCACATGCCCGGATGTGAGTGTTGGGTCGGCACCCCTTTTGTAAGTGGGTGTGTACTGCTAAACAGACGTGAGAGGACACCCTCTTCTAAAAGGTGGAATGTTACCTGCTCTTGGGCACGTGTTGAGAGACTGTCAAGTCATCCTTTGGAATCAGGAACACAAAGTGTGTGTTTCCTCGTCTGCTGTAAAGCATGGGAGGTTAGTTCAGGTGGCGTCTTACTTTTAGAGATGAACGCGCCCAAGAGACCAGGTGGGTTCACGTGGTTAGCCGATGGGTCTGTGCCAGTCTCCCCAACTCCTGCAGGCTCTCAGAGCGTGGACCTTCCCTCGGCGTCCTCAGGTGCAATGTGAGTGTACTTAGAGGAGCTAGCGTCTGTCCTTCTGTGTTCTCAGTTTACTTAGTTGTACTCTTTTGGCTTTTAGTTATGTTAGAGTTGTTTTTGCTCTGTCTCTGTGACAGGGTTTGCCGTGCCCCTCAGTTGCAGCATCTTGCCTGGTGGAGATTCACAGTGTGGTCGTCTTGGGTGCAGTTTGTCTGAGAAGCCAGGAGGTGGCAGTGTTTCCCAGGTGCTGCTGGCCGGTTGCGGTTTCCCTGCCAGGAAGAGGGCCGAACCTGGTGTGTTCCGTGCATGGAAATCACTGAGCCAGGAGGACGCTCGGGCGTCTGTGATGCCCTTTCACAGACACTAAAGCACGGGGCTTCCTGGAGCGAGGACAGCTGCAGCTGTCAGCTTTCTTTTATTAGAAGGAGCTGTTTGTTGAACTAACACTAGGCATTCGCTTGAGAAACAGGACAAAACACCTGATTCGCCATGTCTTAATGTTAGGCCCTGGGCAGTGGGAAGACTACTGATGATTATATTTAAATCAAAATGGAATTAACTTTGTTTTTCTTCTAGTAAATGTAATATATATTTGTTATTTTTTTTAAAATCTAGACTCTACAAAACAATAGAAGAAAGAATTTTTTTAAAAAGTCACTCTGATACCAGCTCTCTGTATAGAATAATTGTTAACATTTTGGCAGGTCTAAGTATATAAGTACATATGCAGATGTGTAAACCACAATGAACTCTTATCAAACATAATTTTGTTCCCTTGTGGATCTTCGTGCACGTGCATGTGGTTTTGTAGTTTCTGAGTCTATGTTGTCTGTTGTATAGAACTGTGCTGTGCTGCTGTGTTTACCCACTCCCTTTTGGGTGGACATGCAGGTTTCTGTTATTAAGAGAATTGCAGTATATAGTCTCACTTCTACTTTGCTCAGTTGAATTATTTCTCAAGATGCAGTTTTAACTGTTGCCTGCAATTTGACATCTATGCATATTTTTAGTTATTTGAATACGTACTGCCAGATTATCTCCTGTGGGAAGTTCTTGTACCAAATTTAAGAGAGTGCTGGTTAACTCACACCTTCCCAGCACTGTTTGATACTTGCCCATACAGGTAGTGGTATCTCATTTTTCTAAGTTAGCATTTCCTCATTACTAGTAAACTTAAAATCTGTATATTTCTAAAGGCAAAGAACTTCTACATAAGTAATTCCAAGAAAAATAATAATGGAAATTTAAATATTGTTAGAATCAAGGGATAATGAAAACATTGTATATCCAACTTCAGACACACTTAAAACACTGGATTATAGTCGCCCTAAATGTTCATACAAGAAAAGAGGAAAACTTCAAAACTGAGGCATGAAACATCCAGCTTACTTACCAGTGTAAGAAATTAGAAAAAGAGTAGGTCTGCAGAAGGAAAGAGGGCTAAACGCAAGGCAAAAAATTTAATAGAGAGGATCAACTAACTGCTGATAGTTTGTTCTTTGGAGAAACGTAATAAAATAGAAAACCTTTCAGCCAGATTGATGAAGGGAAAAAAAGCAGAGATAAAGGATACTGTAAGGAAAAAGAAATATACCACAGTAGAGATTTTAAAAATTTGTAAGAAAGCCGTGAAAAATTGTATGCCAGTGAATTTTAAAATTTAGAAGAAATGGAAAATTTCCCAGGAAAATTTAATTTAGGAAAACTGAAATAGAAGATGTCTATTGTCTAAAAACTCTTAAATTGAATTAGTCTTTTAAAATCCAAGCAAACAAGCAAACAATTTTCAGATAAGATCTTCTAAAGTGTCTTCCAGAGAATTTAAAAAAAAAAAAAGGAAAAAAGAAACTGGTGTAACTTATCTCGTATTCTCGTATGTAAGTTTGATACTCAACCAGATAAGGACAGTCCAAGAAGCGAGGATCGTAGGCTAATTCTACTTATGAATATAGACAGGTCAGTCCTAAAGGAAGTGTTACCACACCAAATCCATCAGTGTTTTCTTTTAAAATCATGATGTAATTGGGTTCAGGGATATGATGTATATGTAACAAGTTTAGGAGAATGGTAACACACTGATTCGGAGGGCAGTTTCCTGCAGAGGGAGGCGACGAGGCTGTGAGCTGGGAGAAGCCAGAGGGCATCAGTTGTAGTGTAACTGTGATTTTTTTAAGCTGGGTGGCGGTACATAAAGGTGCATTGTATTATTCTTTTTGCCCTTCTATATGTCTTAAATATTTCATACCCTAGTGTAAGCAGGCTCAACAGCTTTGTGAGTTTAATTGTCACTTTCAAATACTGTTTTTTTTTATGGAGTTACTTAAACACATCCCCTTGGCACTATACAAACCAGTTTTTAAAAACTTATCTATAAGCCGACATGAAATATAATAAAGCATACCACATATGCATTTTCATGGATATTGTGTTAAGGGGCTCATAGGGAAGAAGATGACTCTGAGCTCTTTTGCATTTGTATGAAAATAAGTGGCTTCGGAAGCAAAGTTTCAGGCAGACTAACTTAAGTTTTTTCCATGCCTGGTATTAAGATAAATAGTTGGAATTCTAGATAGATGAGAAATTTGATGCAGACTGGAGATTGAGAGGTTGGACTTTCTAGCCTTCGCTCACCAAACAACTACTGAACATTTACTATGTGCCAGCTAAGGTGCTGGGCCGAGGGGATGCTCAGCCTTTCAGACGTGCTCTTTGACCTCAGGAGGGTCGGGATGTAGGAGGTGAAGTGGACCATCCGGATGTTTAACTGTAGGTACCGTAATAGTCGCAGTTTGGAATATTTCTTCCCTAGTGGGAATTACTTTCCCCCATCTTTCCTATGGCAGTTTGGTTATTTTTTATTTTAAGGAAGTTTTGTGTGTGTGTGTATTTTCAGGAATAACCTAAGCTTTTTGAACTACTTTTAGGGGTAATCAATTCCTTTTTAATGCTGAGAATAAAGTTTACTCAGGTGGACCTTTTCTACCCATTGGTAAATTATTTAGCTACACTTAAAATTAGAAGGGGATTGGGACCAGCCCCGTGGCCGAGTGGTTAAGTTTGTGTGCTCCACTTCGGTGGCCCGGGTTCGTGGGTTCGGACATGGCACCACTCATCAGGCTGTACTGAGGTGGCGTCCCACCTGGCAGAGCTAGAAGGACCCACAACTAACATATACAGCTATGTGCTGGCGGGCTTTGGGGAGAAGAGGAAAAAACAAGAAGATTGGCAACAGATGTTAGCACGGGGCCAATCTTTAAGAAAAAAAGCAATTAGAAGGGATGTGATAGGCTGTCAGACGCTCTGTAGAAATTGAGGTGGTCTCTCCCACTGGGCTGCCGCTGTCGTATTTCAGAGGGATGTGACGTGCTCGGCTCTCAGAGTGAATCTTTATTAGTATTTGGTACTACTCTCTTGTTTTTCAAGGTGGATAAACTGCAAATGGGTCTTTCCTTTTTTGATACCGCTTCAGAAACGTGCAGGCTTTCGAGTCGAATGCCTGTTTTTTTTAAGTACCGACTTCTTCATATTATATCCTTGATTTGAAACTTCCTACAGTAATAATGTTTTCTGAGATGCTTGCCAGGTTGCTTGTCTAAAATACGAAGACTTCCTAATTTATGATGAACTCTGCCCACGACCTCATTTTTAGAATTCAAGTTGCTGCAGTATAGAAACAGTCAGCAATTTTGAATTAATTTCAAGGCTTTTTTGCATTCACAAAGATTTGCTTTACTCTTTCTTTCTTGACTTACTCTCACCTCCTACATTGTCCTAAGTGAGTAGTTTAGTACTCAGAGTAGGAGATCTGAGTCCATTTGTTTTAGCCTGTTTGATGTAAAAAATCTGCGTGCAGCAGTGAATTTGACATGGTTTCCTCATATGTAGTTTCTCCTTAAGGAATGCTTTCTTGTAGCCTGTTCTCATGGGATGTCTATCAGGATTAGGTTTGGCTGCATATTACAAAACTCCAACATATGAGAGATTTAAGATAGAAATTGACTTTTCTCTCTAATTCCTGAAGTCTGGAATTAGGACATGCGGGGAAATAAGGAGCTACACGGTATCGGGACTCAGGCTGCTTCTGCCTTACTGTTCTAACCATCCTTACCTCATAGTCTCGTGATCCCAGATGGCTACTTGAATGCCAGCTCTCAAGTCCAAACTCCAGGCACCAAGAATGAAGAAGGGCAGAAAGGCAAAGGGGGTCTCTGCTGGCTTAGTTGCCGCTAGCCACACTTCCCAACGACACAAAACCGTTCCCTTTTATGTTTCATTGACCAGTGCAGAGTCACATGGCCTCTTGGCTGTACCTGTCACCAGGGAGCCTAAGAAGTATGTGTTTTATTTCTGCCACGGCATACCCAGCTAGACGCCTGGTTCTAGTCATTGTGAAGGAGGGTGGAATGACTGCTGGGGTAAGCAGCTAGCAGCCTCCTCCTCAAACTTATTTCACAATTTTTGTGGGAACATAGAAAACCTGGTGGTGTCCAGATGGCTCAGTATCTGGGTTAGAATCTAATCATGGGAGGTGATGCTAAGCAATCTCTGCTCTGCCTGTTGGTTTGAACTGACTTCATTCATAATCACTGTCATTTTTGTGTTATTTCCCAGGTACATGTGCACAGTATTTTTCATACACTTGTATAATCCCTTCAACACTTCTCTAGTAAGCACCATCTATTCCATGTCACAGATGGGGAAACCGAGGCACAGGTGGATCACACAACACACACTGGGCTAGCCTGCTGCTTGAGATCAGCACTGGGGCCTGCTTCTGTCCACCTCTGTTTCTGTCATGGCCACCCCATCCCACCCATACACAGAGATCATTGGAGGTTACTCAGACAGACACAGGGAGCAGAGAAGCGGAAAGATGCACAGATTTAGGGAATATAAGAGGGAGAACATAGGATGCCGCTGAGGTGCGCTCGGCACACAGGACGGAATGCTCTGATCCTGGAGAGGAGCTGGAGCCTCGGTCTCACTTGTTGTCTTGTTCAGTCAGACGCCAGAAGGCAGAAAAACAGGATCGGGTGTCCTCTGCTTGGACTCTTGGCATGGTCGTTGTGTTAGTCATGTAATAATTCGAGTCCCCGTGGAGAGTACTAGCCCTTCATGTTGTGGCCGTCAGGGATCTTGAAGACAGTTATAGTAGTAGTATTACGATTTTCTGATTTTCTCTTTTTGCCTTAGGTAAGCTGCGTTGCCATTACTTATTTTTTAAGGTGCGGAAACCCAGTCAAAGAGAGGATTTTTTAGCTGGACATGGGTCACATGCTTAGTGAAGGGCTCAATTTTGTTTGTTGGTTGATTCATAGAGATGCTCCTATCATAGTTTTGAAAACACGTATTTTGGAAGAGTGTGGTCTTGATAAAAATGGTGTCATGCCGTTTATTCAAGCTCCTCCCTCCACACATAGGCTGTGAGCCCCTTGAGGACAAGAGGCTTGGCCTCATTCATTTTTTCTCCAGTGTTCTCAGTGTATAGAAGGTGTTCAGTGAGGGAATAGTGGCTGAATGACTAGTAAATGAGAAAGTCAGTTAGCAAATGTTATAATTAATATTTCTGCTTCTTTACGCTTAAGTCAATTACTGTACCCAAAATAGAGGAAAAATGGGTTATGCTTTTTATAGCCCTGGCAAGTTGTGTGAGGGGGTAGGGTACCATTGCTGGTTGGACGTTGGGACCGCAGAGCCCGCCTTTGCAGGTGGTGTCTGGAACGGCCGTGGCTGTGAAAGGCCAGAAGCAGGAGACAAGTCTGGTGAGCTCCTGGCCTGGAAAAGCTACTGATTAATTTTAAGGAATGAAAGTTAGGTCCAGATTTTGAAGGATTTTGTATGACATGTTACCTTTTAAAAAATGATGTTTTTAGTGGGAAAAAGAAGGGACATGATTTGATTTGAGTAACATTAGAAAAATAAAATAGATTCATTTCTTGCATTTTAGTTTTCAGGATTATTTGTTGAAAATAAATTAACAAAACATTTGAGTTTCATGACCTGACTTTGTTTTGTTTTATTTCTCAGGATGTGATCTTCGTGGTGGGAAACCGAGTTTTCCAGCTACCCCAATGGATGCAGACAGTGATGTTGCATTGGACATTCTAATTACAAACGTAGTGTGTGTCTTTAGAACAAGATGCCATTTGAACTTAAGGAAGATCGCTTTGGAGGGGGCAAATGTAATTTATAAGCGTGATGTTGGAGTAAGTATCTGAATTCTGGTATGTGTGCTACAGAGCTCATTTTATAGTGCTCCAAATGATCACATAAACTGTGTTCATCCTGCAGGTAGTTTATGAGCCCCTGGTGGGGCGCTCAGTGTCCTGGAGTCGGTGGGGTCCTGCTGAAGGCCCTGCCTCAGGACAGTCGCTCTGGAGACACCTGTCTCCACGCCCTGCCGCAGGACACACCGGCCCCCAGACAGCCGCTGAGCCCTCAGGTTCTGTTAACGCAGGAGGGAACAGCTAGACTTTCATGTGTACTCATTCGAATATCATTACATTAGAGTGATGCCCATACATATACACACACACAGTAATTTTTGTAGTACGATGTCATACCCCTCTTTAATTGGCCAAGCTAGTTGGTATTCTTTAGTAACAAATTGCTGAAAATATTATGGTTCATATCCTAACCTGGACATTTTGAATTCTAGTTTTTGTTAAACTCTTAATATTTAAAATAAAAGCTAGTAAGTTACTTTTAACCTTAGTGTTTTGAGATTAACAATATAAATGACAACGGATGTTCATTTGGATTTTATAAACCAAAGAGTACTAAGATATATATCTTACTATAAGTTTATTGTGAAAATTAGGACTGTGTATGAAGACTCTGTTTAAGCTCTAACAATAGTTGCCAGTATACTGTGGGAAATTATCATTAGTTCTTAGTACTAGAAACTAAGTGAAGATGAATTAAGTTCAATTAAAAATTTCAGAGACTCACAATTAAAGATTTCAGGATGCCATTGTCATCAGTAATGCCATTGTCACTCTAAAAAAGGAATGAATGTGTCCAAAAAGAGGAAAGTGCCTGATGCTGCTTTGAAACTTCAGCATGCCCTACGGCGGTGAAGTCGTTTTTCTTAGGAAGGTTAACTGAAAAATCTGAGTTGATGGACAAGCTAGTGGTGGAAGACAGTTAAATGTACAATACGCTCAGTCCAGGGTTCCTCAGCCACTTGTGTATGAACTTTTATAATGTATTTTAGCTCACATTTTATTTTGGATCTTTGGTAAATTTTGTCTCCTCAGATTTAATAGCTTTCTAGTTTGATAATGTGGCATGTGACAGGAAGGGAGGAGCTCAAAATGTAACATGCTTCTTAAGGAGCAACATCTGATTCATTTATTTGTTACATTATTCAGCAAATATTTCATATTTCATGAAAGAAAAGTTGGAATGAAAATTTAAACTCACATGTTATCTTGGACCTTAATCCTTGACCTATTTATCCTCAGTCTGTAGGCAATTTCCTTCAAACCCGTAGCTTTAAATGTCTTTCATATCTAAGAAGTCTAAAATTACATCTCCAGCTCCAACATTTCTCCTACAGTCAAGATTTGCTTATCGAACTTGAATATGTAAGAGGCATCTCGACTGTGAGACACAGTATCAAGTAGGGATGGGCACCATGATGCAGAATAAAGCAGGTGAGAAGTTAGAGAGCCAGCGAGAGGGGTCTTTTGGTGGAATGGTCAGGGAAGGCCTCTCTGTGGAGGTGGCATCTGGTGGGAGACCTGGATGAAGTGAGAATATGGAAGGAAGAGTATTCCAGATGAAAGCAGCAGCGACTGCAGAGCTCCTGAGGCATGGAACAAGGTTGGCGTGCGTGAGGATCCGTGCAGGTGGCACATTCCAGTGATGTGACCCGAAGGGAGTGAAATTTGAAGTGTTGACGTACTTGTAATATCTTGCTTTCAAGTGTGTGGTGAGAGATTTATACAGACCTTGTACTTTTAATTGATTAAGTGTCCTTTTGGGTTAAATGCTCTTTGTGTTCAGCTGGTCCTTGATTTCAGAATGGTAATTTGGAGAGGAGTTCCCTCAATCCTGGGTAAGCCTGGAGTGGCATTTCAACATGCAGATGGCCACAGAGCAGAACCACGTGTGGAAATTAACACTTACCATGTAACGAGGATTGTTTTGTTTTGTTTTGCAGAAAGTATTAATGAAGCTTAGAAAACCTAGAATTACAGCTACAATTTGGTCCTCAGGAAAAATTATTTGCACTGGAGCAACAAGGTAGATGTTGCTTGGGTTTGTAACCTTTGTTTTTTAATTCTCTCCTCACGGGAAGGAGAGTGTCGTAGATTTAGCCGCGTGTACAGTTAGTTATGGCCCTCGGTGTAGACTGACCCGTGTGACCGGCGGTCTTCTCTCCTTAAACCGCAGTGAGGAAGAAGCGAAGTTCGGCGCCCGGCGGCTGGCGCGCAGCCTGCAGAAACTGGGCTTCCAGGTAACTTTCTGAAGAGCGTCCAAGCTGCAGACGTTCAAGCGTTTCTTTTTGTAAAGTTAAAACTTGTCGTTTAATAGACTAAAGAAAGCCCCACAGAAGCTCCTCTTATGATTGACCTTTTTCTAGGCTTTTTATACTATCTTTCAGTACAAAAATGTAGTAGTAAAACTTGCCCCCGTGGGTGTTTGTAGAGGGTCCTGGCTTTTCCCAGATCCCTTTCCCCGGAGACAGACTTGTTTCCTCACAAGGTAACTGTCTAGTCGACTCTTCAGCTTTGTCACTTCTCACCAAAAAAATCGTCCTTGTGATCATGTCGAGAGTGGTATGTCAGGCTGAGTAGAGCTGCAGCCCCATGGACATGCACACACTGGCTGGCAGGCTCTCACACTCGTAGAAAGGTCACCATCGCTGGCAGGTCAGTCTTACCAAATACAACTTCGTAGAAGCAGAAATTTGAGTAAAATGAGTACGTGTTGTAGACTTGCTGGGTCACTTGCGAGTGGTGAGTAAATGACAGAAAGAGAAGGTGGGCTGTGCGCTCTGCAGAGGTGGGCCTGGGCCCTTTCGGATTTGGATGGGAAATGATGGGGGCTGAGCTGCTCTCTCGTGACCCCGTCTCCTCTGAGGCAGAGGTGACAGAGGCACTGAGGTGCGGGGAGGGGCTGTCAGTGCTGGAGGAGAGCGGCCGTGTGGAGAGCCCTGGGTGCTGGTGGGCCACTCTGCACGGCTGTATGACTTTCTGCACCAGCTCTGTGCCGGCCCTGAGTTGGAGGATGGTTGGTTCATCCAGAATTGCGGTTTTACAGGAACATGTGAAAAGATAGCGGGATAAGACCATTCGAGATGTTGCTAGGAGTGGCTGAAGTTACTAATATTGAGAGGACATTATTTTCAGCCTTGGAGCTTCTTTTCTTAGTGTAATATTAGAAATGTCGAGAGAAATCCTAGTTGGTTATAAACATTTTTATCACTCTCTCCCCCAAGGGAACACAACATCCAACATCTAAGCTCACCGACCCGTCCTGGAGGCAGGTCTAACCCTCAGAGTTCAGGGCACACTCACTAGTTACTGAGTGTTAAGTGACAGCTTTTCCATTTTGACTTTTTAAGGAGGACTCTGCTTTAAATTTTTGTCCTCACTATTTTCTCTTTTATCCTAGTAGATTGAATATTCCATTTAAAGTATTAAAAAATTCAACTAAATCTAAGGTTCAAAAGACCCCAGAGGTACTGTTTTAATCCTGTGATTATCTCAGGCTTTATTTATTTTTTTAGTGAAGTTTTTGAGGTTTTTTTCCCCTTTAATTATAACATTACAGATTTACAGATAATTTAAAGTACTAAATCCATGCTTCTGATGTTTGCTTTATCTTATTTGCTCTCATTTAAGGATTGGAACTTAATTATTAAGATTGCCCTGATGAGCAGATTTTTTGTTTCAAAATAATTCATTGAGTTTTACTTCTCTCCTAAAGGTAATATTTACAGATTTTAAGGTTGTTAACGTTCTGGCGGTATGTAACATGCCGTTTGAAATCCGTTTGCCAGAATTCACAAAGAACAATAGACCTCATGCCAGGTAGGTCTTTGAAGAATCAAGATAACTAACCAAATTTGAAATTACTCATCAGGCTACAAATACATATATTAATTGTCTTTTTTTGTGTAGTTACGAACCTGAACTTCATCCTGCTGTGTGCTATCGGATAAAATCTCTAAGAGCTACGTTACAGATTTTTTCAACAGGAAGTATCACAGTCACAGGTATTCTATGATATTGAAACCACGCTTGTCAATCATGGATGGAATGAGATAAGAGCTGCCCCTACCAGAACAGAAATATTGTCTGATTGTCCCCTTCAGGAGAAGCAGTCTCCTGGCTTTTAACGCTGTGGATTAGTTTCACCTGCTTCTTCATCCTGTTTTTAAATCTTGCATATACTATTTGGTGTCTCTCTTCTCTCCCTCCTCATCATCTTAGTGAGAGTCCCCGTGTGGTTCCGTGGAGCTGTAGGTCATTGCTCATTGCTCTCTAGTATCCAGTGTGTGAACTTACTCTCCACAGGCAGTGGGGGAGTTTTCAGTGTGGAGCTGTTAAGAATGTTCTAGTCTATGTTTTCATAGTATGATTTTTTAAATTTATGATATCTTGTATTTAAAATACCCGAGAAACCCATTTTATGAACTTCGTAGAGGTTTTACGTAGGCAAAATACTCAAAGGTAATTGATAGCTGTTTGTTACATTTTATGTGTATTTTGTTACATCTTTTGAGTCTTTAAGTATTTGGAAGGGGTGGTTTCAAAATAGTGACATGGAAGTCACAGGGTAGCATTAGCATGCCGAATGATTTTTAAAGGTACTGTGGTTATAATTATTCAGAGACAGTACTTGGGAGTCAGGCCCAACCTTCAGCAAAACTGAGATAAGAGAAATTTCTTCAGTGTCCTTGAAGTTTTCTTTTTATTTCTTCAATCCTTAGAGGAGGATAAAGTATTAATTGACCCCTTTAGATGCTTGACAGATAAGCTTGAGTTTTGGCTCGTCTGTGGGTTTTTGCATCTGCCTTGGAGTCTTGTGAAGTATATTGCCGGGGCTGTGCCTGAATCTTAAAATGGAGTGGTGGGTACACGTCTGTTTCCGCTATCTGTTTCTACATTTTCGAGTCCAGACTTCTGAGAGGCCCCAAATTCTATTGATAAGTTTCTGCTCTGTTAAGTTTAGAGTAAAACAATGCATATGTAAAATCTTTATTTATTGTGTTAATCATTAAGCAACACAATAGCAAACAAGACAGTTGACCTGGTTAATAAGTATGCATTACATATTTACGTCTGGAATATACTATGGCATGTTAACACTTCGGTGAACACACACATGAGTGGTTCCCATGGGCAGAGCGCTGTCCTGTGTGGAGGGGTGAGGTGAGTCAGGAGTGGACGGGGGTGTGTCAGCGCCGTCGGAGTTCATGGCAGGTGCATATGTTCCTTTTCAGGATGTTTCAATGTTAGTGAAACCATTTTTATTCAAAGTAAATTTTATGGAAATATTTTTCATTGTCCTTTTTAATGTTTCTTTTTGGCTATTTAAAAGATCACAGTGTTAAAGTTATTCCTAGTGTTATCTGGACTAGCGAATAAGTAGCATCACCTTGTGCCTTCTCTTCTGTTGACTGGGAAGCAGTGAGGGTGAGAGGGCAGGTCTGTAACGAACGCGGGGACACCCAGTAGTAGCCCGCTGTGGGGCTGTGGACTGCAGACCACGTGGTGTGGACAGCCCTCTGCTTGCCCAGCACTCGGGGGCAGCTTTGTGTCCTCTCCTGGCTTCCTCGACACTCCTGTGAGCCTCACTCGAAGGCTAACCAAAAGCCAGACCAGGTGACCACAGGACAGTGGTCTCTGGTCCCACCTGTCACGCTTCCCTCGAGAAGCACGTCCCCACACTTTCCTCCTCCGTGGTGATGTGTGTGTGGTTTGTATGTTCACTCTTTCACTCTGGTCCCTGAAACAGAACGAGTAACCTCAGCTTCTGTTTCAGATTCTCTTGAATTGTCCGGAAGAAATGTTTATTGTCCTGGTTTTTATGGTGACTGTGGGTATATAATTACATAAGTGAAGGTTTTTTTAAAACAATTAACGTGATGTCCTGAACTGCTTGGATATCTTTAATTCTGGGAAATCAGCATTCCTCTGCTTTCCTTGGCCTCCTCTCACTGCCCCCCCCCCCCCCGCCCCGTGTGTTACAGGCCCAAACGTCAAGGCTGTGGCTACTGCTGTGGAACAGATTTACCCGTTCGTGTTTGAAAGCAGGAAAGAAATTTTGTAACTCGTCACTTAATTGGTTAGAATCCCTAACTGAGCACCTTTTAAAACCTGCTGCACATTGGACTCAAAACAGAAGGAGAACTGGACCAAGAGTAACTGAGGAAAGACTCTGAAGACCGCCATCGTTCACAGCTACAGTGTAAGCTCCGCCCGGTGGATCTTAGCTCAGACCTTGCTGTAATGTAAAAGGAAGTTTACAAGACGTGATGTTGCTGCTTTTACACGAGGACGTTCTATTTATTTTCGCAGGAATTCTCATGTCCCCATAGCAGAGCTGTCACAGTGTGCACTACCTTCGTTGTTTCGTTGTTGTCGTTATTTTTTCCCAGTTTGAGCTCATGTGTTTTATTTGTGAATAGCCTTTTACATTTTTGTATGCTGAATATGGGCACCAAAGAACCTGTAAAAGTTATCTTTTCAATTGAATGTGCACAAATAAAAGTTTGGAAAAGATCTCTCCTCATATCCATTCTGTAACTTTCATTCCTCATTTTCTATTTTAACAAGAATTGTATTCATAATTCTTTTTTTTTAATCTATGCAAGCTTAGACTTTTGCTAAAGTGCGTTGGCTTCTTTTTGAAGTGTATTTTGTACATAGATATATGCCACATGTGTATAGTATCTTTTAATGCTCTGTTACCAAATATCAAATAGAAGTTTTTTTCTCGCAGATTAGACATGAAAATGTGTATAGAAATTCTAGGGAACTGGAGTAGAACTTTATAGATTAAGCATAATGTTTTACGTTGCTAATTTAATATGATGGAAAATGTTAAATATCTTTTAAAAGTTACAAAATTGTAGTTTTAAAAGGAGAAACCTCTTACCTACGAGATGGATGTGAGGAAGAAGCTGTGCCGGGTTGTGCCTCGGATGCGCCTGTGTTGCTCTGGAAGGACTCAGCTCTGGTTGTAGGAAGGTCGTGATGTCAGGCTGGTGCTCAAGGCTCTAATATGCGCCTTGTCAGAAGCTGATGCATTGTGCTGTTTTACAAGAAGTGCCCACAAGCTGCCTCTGTGCCACAGGATAATTATAATAGAGTTCAACTTGAACTTGAAAGCCATTTTGCAAGATATGTCTTTCCCCTTGCTGTGTCTTATTTGATGGAGCTGTAGAGTGACTATTCGGTATATGGGATTGCTACTCCTAAGGTCATAAGAAACGTGCATTTGTGAAACAGCGCCTCTGGCCCACCCCCGAGCCCCGGAGTGGGAACGCAGGATCAGCCGCAGCTGTGCTCCGATGCGCATGTAGGAGGTTAGTGTCAGCGGCAGTGGTTTCACCGAGGAATAAAGCTGAGTGTAGAGTCGAGTTAGCTCTCAGTTAGGACTTAATGGAGACAGTGTTCCAACACAATCTTCCACTAATACCTGAATTCCCAAAAAGTTTGGAAACCTGTTGGAAAATTGCAACATCTTAACCTCCGTGTTCCAGCACTATTTCTGTTTTCCTTACCGTATTATAAAATCTTGAAACCTAGCCTAAGCACTGCACTGAACAGTACCTAATATTTTATGTTTGTTTTTATCTTCTTCTCGATGCCTTCCCCTCCCCCGCCTCTCACTCCCTCCTAAGTGAGGGGCAAAGGCGAACTTATATTTTCTTTCTTGTGAAAGACTTAATTGTGATTTTCAGACTTCTGTTCTTTTTTTACATTTGTGTTTATTAGCTTCATTTCAAGATCCAGTAGGATAGGTAGCCACATTAGATATAGAGAATAAAATTCAGTGAAGTAGTTATAGGTACTAGGCAGACTGTTTTAAAAATTTGAGATTTTCCACTTAGTTTTAATTAACAGTAATAAGTGACCTCCTGTCTTGCAATGTTCACAAAGAAGAAATATAGAAAGGGGGCAGAAACATGATGATATGGCCGAGGTGCAGATCCAGATCTCGTACCAGGTAGATCAGGAGCTCAGCAAAATGCTTCCTCAGAACCGAGGAAGAAAGACAATCTGGTCTGGGTTCAGGGCTGCAGTGTGAGCATTGCGTGCAAAGGGTCGTTGGTGACCCCAAAACTTAAACCTGAGGAGAGAGGAGCATGTCGGGTGTTTTCTGCTGGCTTTTCACAAGTGCTGTAAATTTTTTATAAATAAAACTGTGAATATATACATACAAATTATAAGTATTTCCATTTTTTGTTTTTGAACTCAAAAAGCTCTGATTGGGAGTGTTTTGGGTTAAAATTAGTGTGAAGACAATTGTTTAGTTTTAGACTGAGGATAAAAGAAATATGAGTGTTGAAGACACTGAAATCATTACTGATAAACCTACTAGGTTTATAATCAATTTCCTGCCCATTTACAATGAATGACTAAGCCAAAAACTAGCTAAAGTGTATATAGTGTTTGAACTTCGAAGGAAATGTAACAATCTTCTTAAATACCTTACAATCTGTGATGCTTGGGAAAGAAAAAAATGCATATTGATTATCTGTCTTGATTTTTGTTTTTGAATCTCAGCATATAATTCTACCGACGATTTGTAATAAACTTCTAATCCTCTACAGAACACACTTTCTTTTCTCCTTCTAAAACCAACAAATGAACAGAAAACAATTCGTGCTCAGACTTGCTGAGGAAATGCACTGCGGCAGAACTACGATCTCAGATCTCCTCTCCTCGTAACTGCCCCACCGATTTCAGTCTAGACGGCACATTTCAGAGGCAAGACTGGTAGTCATTCTCCTGAGTCTCTGATGATAGTTTCACTGTTGCCTGCATAGACTGTAGTCTCATTACTCTGTCATAAGGAAATGTAGTGGGGCAGGCAGCCTTATATCAAACTGGGGCAGTTTGTTACTGGCTAATAGGAAAATTCCAAGCTAAAAAAGAAAGGATTTTTGACTCTTAGGATTCTCTTTTCTTCAGGTTAATCATATTTTTGTATCCTTTTTCAAGTTAAATTGTTCATAGTTTTAAGTTTGTGTGTCTTCCATAGCTTATAATGTTAGTGATCCGATGGGTTACTACTTAAGTGGTTTGAGATTCTTTATTGTAGATTTTTCGGTCATACCCAAATTCTATTGGTAAAATGCCTCAACAAGTCTGAAAATTCAGCTGGAGAAAGACGGAAGAGAGCAATGCCTTGAAAACCCGTGTCGGGTACAGCGGCCACCTCTGTTCCGTCATAGAGAACAACCCCGGGAGGGAGCTGTCCTGGTGACTGAATGTCATCTGTCACGTCTGCAGCTACCTAAAGTCAGCACCATGATGGCCTATGTGCCACACCTGAGGTGGAGACAGTCCTGAGGAGGCAAGGGCTGCAGGAGACTGGGTCGCTGTTGAGTTATTGTGAAAGCCTTGCAAAGAGAATTTTAGAAGCTTCATTTAACAGCTTAAACCTAATTGCTTAGAGATCTGTAAATAACTTAATGGCCTGCTCCTCTTTTAATGGTTTACTAACAGCTATTTCTAAATAAATATGGTCCCAGGATTTTGAAATTGCCTTTTCTATTCATATTTTTAAAAATGGATGGGGAAATACTTATTTCTCTCTGCTGTTTGCAGAATTGTTTCTTTTAATATTTTATAATACTAATATGAAATTCATAAAAGGATATTTTGCATTACATTGTAGTTCATAATTCATAAAATAAGCTGTGTCATCTTCATACTCGTTGAACTGTAATGAGGAGTTCACCTAGGATCCTCACCAGGAGCCTATCCTAACCTAGAAGGTGTGCGATTGTCCACACTGCCTCCTGATGCTTTTCTACACAAGACCTCGTGCAAGGAGCGTCTTAGTGGGCGAAAGCCGGGACGCTCGTGTTTGGAACACTCCTGTGTCTGAGTCATGAAGCTGCAGCTGGCCTCTGTCCACACAGACCTCAAGTAAAAGTTGATCGCATCGCTAGTTCATAGTCTTTCACAAGCTGCTCTGTGAAAAAGGCTGGAAATACTGCACCAGCCGGTATTTTTTTGGCCTGCTATCCTGCTCAGAGTAAGAAAGAGGTTACTTGGGACCCTGTACCTCGTCTACCTTTTGTGGTTCCTTTTAGGGGTGGGTGGAGATTAAAGATCGTCTTTGTAATTTCAGGGTGTTTCTTTAAAACTGGCTCCATTCCACTGAAGAGAGAGCACAGGCGCGGTCTGAGACACCCTTCCGCTCTGCTCTCAGCCTCCATCAACTCCGTGAGGTCCTCAGGGCGTTAGGTCTCTGGAGAAAGCTGCCCGGCTTGTCCCCTCTCACACAGCCTTTTACACTCCGAGAGCTGCTCCTGGGGTTTTCTCTCCTGAAGCTGTTTGGGCACTAATTCCTCTTGGTGATGACTCATAAAACAAATGTTGTTTTTCACATAGTTCCTGAAAGAGAAAGAAGCGCTAGAAAATATCATTCTTAGTTTACAGAACTTGAAAGAAATGTGCAGACTATTATTTTTTAAATTACCCTGTGGGGTAATGTTTTAGCTACGCAAAAAAGACATTTACTGCCAAGCCTTGGTTCCTCGTGAAATTCAGGATACGCCAGCACTTTGTCAGTGTCATGAGGGTCAGCTGGGGGTCTCCCCAGAACACGGCCGCGGCATTCCTGTCTGCAGGGAACAGGTCCAAGGACAGTAGGATGTGAACCTAATGGCGATAACATCCCAGATCCTACTTCACTTTTTTCATTTCTTGAACTCTGCCAATATGCTATATTTATGTCTACGTTGTCTGCCTTCTGCATTATTCCCTTGCTCCTGCATTAGCAAATTCTTTTCTACAGGATTCTTCTTGTCAACATAAAAATATGTTCTAGTATCTTACGTTTACTTAAAAACAAGAGGAGGCCGTCTTTGAACCTCCCTCCCTTTCAAATATCTTTTCCTATAATTTAACCAGTTAGTCAGTGGCTGCAGCATGCCTGCTACTGTGGATAAAGACTCCTGCTTTCAAGGACGTTACCTTGTCCTAGAGGAGACCAGCACTGAACGAAGAGTATAATTGCAAGTCGTGAACGTGCTAATGAGGAAAGTAACAGGAAAGGAAGAGGACAAAGTTGAGGGGGACTCTGTCATATTGCGGGCATCTCTCAAGTGACGTTTGGGGGGCCTGCTCAGTGGCGCAGCGGTTAAGTGTACACGTTCTGCTTCGGTGGCCTGGGGTCCGCTGGTTGGGATCCCGGGTGCAGACAAGGCACTGCGTGGCAACCCATGCTGTGGTAGGCGTCCCACATATAAAATAGAGGAAGATGGGCACGGATGTTAGCTCAGGGTCCGCCTTCCTCAGAAAAAAAAGAGGCGGGTTGGCCGATGTTAGCTCAGGGCTAATCTTCCTCAGAAAAGAAAAAAAAAAAAAGCGACGTTTGATCAGACACTGGAATGAAGTGTGAAGAATTGCAAGTAAAGTGTGTTTACAGAGAGACCAGTGTGGCCAGAGTGTAGCCAGGACGTGGGTGACAGAGATGAGGTTGGAGGGGTGAGTAGCAGCCATAGTAAGAAGTTTGCATTCTGTTCAAAATGTAGTTTGAGCCATAGGATTTTGAGCTGAGGAATGACGGTCTTTAGATCACTCTACAGGACAGACTAGAGTGCAGAGCTGGAAGGCCAGTTTGGAGGTTAGCATCGTGCAGGTGAAAGATGGCGGCTTGGATGGAGAATGGTACTGTGGGAAGTGTCAGAGGCATGACACGTTTCATTAACAGAGCTGATGACGTACTGGTAGTGTAGATGCGGGGTGCAGGGGATAGCATGGGTGACTCCTGAGCTGCTGGCCTGAGGAACCCCCTTCTCAGCCCCCAGCAGGAGGCTTGTGGAGGAGTGTGTGTGTGTGTGTGTGTGTGTATGTGAATGAGACTGGGAGTCCGGAGGAGTGTGTGTGTGTGTGTGTGTATGTGAATGAGACTGGGAGTCCGGAGGTGTGTGTAGGTCATGTCAAGCTAGAGATGCCTGTGAGACGTTCCAACAGACAGTGTTAGGTAGGCAGGCAGATCTGGAATTGGAAAGCCAGGTAAAGGTCCCAGCCTGGAGATCCACTTTTGGGAATCGTCAACTTACGGGTGGCGTACAGAGCCGCGGGCATAGATCTCGGAAGTGAGTGTAGGCAGAGGAGAGATCTAAGGACCGAGTCCTGGGCACTACTGTATTCCAAGGGGTGGAGGAGGAGCAAGAGGAGGCCAAGGAGACCACGGAGTGACTGAGGGAGGAGGAAGAGCAGGGAAGCATGGTATTCCAGGACACAAGTGAAAGAAACGTGTTTGAAGATAGGAAGCATGAGGAACTGGCAAGTGCTGCTGGGAAGTCAAGTGATACGGGACGGAGGCCTGCGCCTGAGGTTTGATAACTTGAAAGTCATAAACCGCCTTCGGAGTAAGACAACGGGAAAGAACGCTTGAGTGGAGTGAGTTCAGAAAGACTGGAAGGTGAGGACATGGAGACCACAGACATGGAGCGCTCTAGAACGTGAAAGTCCTGGCAGGAAACGGGGCGTACCTGGAGGGCATTTGAGGTCTAGGGAGGCATTTTGTTTATGATGGGCAACAGTGCAGCTCGTGTGTGTGTGTGCCCACGTGCCTGGGGGCACAATGATAATCCCGTAGAAGGGGGATATTGATGCCATACTCGGTGCTCAAATGGAAGCACTGGCCTTTGCGACCAGGCAGAGGCTGTGGGCATGGACATGGGTAGGTGAGTAGATGACGTGGAGGATGAGGTGGTCTCTACTTCTGCTGTCTCAGTGACCTGAAAAAGCAAGATCAACAGAGCGTAGGGAAGTGGGAAGGAGCGCTGGAAGCTCGAGGGTGGTGCACGGTGTGCGGTACTCATCTTGGAGAGCAGGAGAGCCACCCGCTGGGCAGATGCAAGATGTTCCGGTAGGCCTGCTTGAGATTCATGTTCATCCCTTGAAACTAGTCCTGTCAGCATCGTCGTGTGTTTTCTTGAGCCATGTTTAGCTCCTCGGATGCAGGGATGAAATAAGCTAAGTCAAGTGGTTCAGTCAGAGTGAAGCCTTGCCTGAAGGGAGGGCTGGTGGTCCATGGAATCTGAGCAGATGAGTGAGGACGTGGGATGGCTACTCGATGGACTCCAGGTCCTGCTGTGGCTGGAGATTGTTGAGGTGCAGGCATGCGAGCCGGGACACAGAGTGCGCCCAGGGTGAGGGGGGCGCTGCGAATCAGCAGCGATTGGTGGTGGCAGTCTAGGGTGGGACCATCCCGTTTGCGCCCCCTCAGAGCCAAACTGGAATGAGTGGACTGTCGCTGATTCCTCACGAACTTCCACTCTCCCCTCAAACCTCTCCAGTCCCCGCTGGTCCTCTCACTCCACTGGGACCGCCTGACAAGCCTGGGGTCACCTCCCTCTTTGTGTGGCCCCGTGGCAGCACGCACCTTCATCCAGTCCCGCCTCCTTAGACACTTCTTTCAGTTTCAGTGCTACTGCCTGGCTCCCCCGCCTTACTGCTGCCTCCTCTCAGTCCTTTCTGACACTCCCTTTCCTCTGCCTCCTCTCTAAATGTCGGCGTCATCTTGGGCTCAGTCCTGGACCTCAGGACCGTCTCTCTGCTCTCTGACTAGGTGATCTCATCCAGTCCCATAAACTAAAGACCACTCACAAGCTGATGGCCTCCCAGACCTGACCCTAAGCCTCTGTCTCCAGAATTTCAGACATACGTATTCAGCTGCCGACTAGTAATTATCTATCTGGTGTCTAATGGACATCTCAAAATTAATACATCTAAAACAGAACTCTCTAGTCTCCCCAGCCCTGGAACCTCGTCCTCTTCCAGGCTTCCTAACCTCACCATCTGTGCAGTCTCTTAAGCTAGAAATGTCAGCATCCAGACTGCTTCCTTGTCTTATTCCTATATTCAGTTCATTCACTCATCCATCCATTCCTTCATTCAATTATGAGCTTCAATTATATGTTAAGGAATTATTCCAAGTTCTGGGAAACAACAGTGAACAAAATATACAAAATTCCCTGCCATCAAGGAAGTTAAATGGAGTGAGAGGAGACAGACCATAAACCAAGTAAAATGCAGACAGTATCAGATGTGGAAAAAGGTGAAACAGGACAGTGGATGCAGAGTTGGGGACACGGTTGTGATTTTAAACAGGGAGACAGGAAAGTCTGAAGGAGGTAAAGCAGGAGAACAGGCAGATGTCTAGGGAAAGAGAATTCAAGATGGAAGGGGGTAAGTGCAAAGAGCTTGGGTCTTGCACGTGCCTGGTGCATCCGGGATGCAGCCACGAGGCCAGTGTGGCCGAGGAGAGGAAGAGGGAAGAGCAGAAGGGTATGCAGGGCCCTACGGGAGTCAAAAGGCTTTTATTCTGAGATGAGAGCCGCCAGAGGATTTGAGCAAAGGAGTGGCTTGATCTCATTTAAAGCGATCCCTGGCTGCTGTGTTGAGAGAAGACTGGAGGGGACAGAAGGTGAAATAAGGACCAGGCAGGTGGCTGTGACAATAAAAAGGAGAGAGATCGTGATGGCTAGGATCAGAGGGTAGCAGGGAAGGTAGTCAGCTCAGCATATGTTGAAATAAGCAAACACACTTTTCTGATAGATGGAACTGTAGAGCGTAAGAGAGAGAGTGAGGGCAGACTCCAAGGCTTGTGGCCAGAGCAGCCATGATAAAGTGGACATCAGCTGGCATGGAAAAGCAAGTGGAGTAGGTCTGGGCAGCATCAGGGTTCGGTTTAGAACATGCAAGTTTGAGATATCTGTTAGACATGTGAAAAGAGAGGTCCAGCAAACAGTTGACAGACAAGCCTTGAATTCAGAAGAGATTGAACCCGGAGATGTAAATTTCGGAGTCAGGGCATAAAGATGGAATAAATGTGACCAGGAGCCAGGCAAGGAAAGGGTTACTGAGAATGTGATCGATAACTAATGTGGACTGTCAAATGTTTTCCAGATAAGGAGAAACTAAATGTTCTGTTTTTCAGAAATTGATGTCCCCTTCTTGCAAATGTTGCCATCTTACAGTGAAATTTACACGGTTGCAGCAAGACCCCTGCAAACTGCTCCAGCTCCAAATGTCCAAATGTTACCATGGACCTGTTATGTAGTGACATGTTACATTGAACTCATTATGTAATGGTATGTTGCATTGAACCTGTCATGTAATGGTACCTTGATTTTGTGGTGTAATGACCTGCACATGCACCCTGATTGAGCTCAGTTGTTACAAAGTTGGTAACATATCCTCTGCACTCTTATGTATAAGGTCTACACTGGCACTAGGCTTGGGGAGAGACTGCTTTGGGAGCTATCCCCAGGGTTCTCCATTGCCTGTGCAAGCAATAAACCTTTTCTTCTCTTACTTCTGCCTTGGTTGTGCTTTTCTGCTCTGCACTCCCCAAGAGGCAAACCCCTTGAGTTCTGCTACGTAAACGCTGTAACTTTGTCTGAGAGCAACGAGCCAGTAAAGGGGCATAGAGAAGTGGCTGGAGGACTAAGCCCTAGGGCATGAAAACTTTAAGTTAGGAAGTAGGAAGATAGGATGGAACCAGCAGAAGATGCTGAGGAGGAGTGACTGGGAGGAGACAACCAATGTAGTCCCTGAGGGCAGAGAAGCAAGTATTTCAGGAAGGAGGGCATGCTTAGTCAGTCAAATGCTGGGGTCATCACTGAGCCAGCCATGAAGGGGAATGAGGATTTATCACTGGGCTTAGCAACCTGGAGGAGACTGGGATGTTAAAAAGAGCAATTTCAGTAGAGGAGTGGCCATAAAAGTCTCATTGGAGCAGGTTCCTGAGAGAATGGGAAGAGAGAAATTGAGGACAGTGAATCTAGACAAGTTTAGGAGAACTTTGCTATAAATGGTAGCAGACAAACAACAAAAGCTAGAAAGGAAAATGGAATCAAAGACCTTTATTTTTTTAAGAGGGAGAAAAAAATCACTCAAGGTTTGAATGCTGCTGAGTAGAGATCCAGGAAGGAGGTAAAATATGGATGATGCAGGCGTGCACAGGGAAAATTGTTGGAGAGCGTCCCAGAGAAGGGAAGGGATGGGGGTGTATTTGGATCAAGTACTGATGTGTAGGTTGATGTCAGAGATTATGGAAGCTCCCCTCTGACTGTGTCCATTTTCTCTGTGAAGTCAGAAGCAAGACCATCAGTGGGAGCGAGGAGGGCTAAGGAGGTGAGGAGGTTTCCAGAGAGAGAAGGTGGTGTTGAGCGCTGTCCAGGAGAGAGGCGGTTAATGGCCAGGGACACGTGTGACAGCCAGGCTGCATGGAGGGCCGCTGGAGGTCAGTGATCATGGTTTAAAATGAGACCCAACCCTGTGCTGGTGTGCCTCCTCAGCACGTTCAGCTGGGTGACTGCAGACGCTCACTTGACATGCCTTAAAAAGTAAATCAGATTGTGTCACTCCCCTGCTTCAAATACTTGAGTAACTTCCCATCACACTTGGAATGAAATCCCAACTCCCTCAGCTTGCAAAGCCCTGCACAACCGTCTACCTACTTTCTAACGGAATCTCAGATCCAAGTCCCCTGGTCACTTCCCGTTCCCAGAACGGGTCAGGCGCGTTTCTGATTCAACCTTTGCACTAGCTGTTCTCTTGGCCTGAATTCTTTTCCCCCCTATCTTTGTGGGGTTGGACTTTATCATCACCCAGATTTTATCTTAAATGTTACCTCTCAGAATGACCTCAGGTCAGCCAATCGAAAGCAGCCCCACCCCATCATTTACTATCTTATCAGCGCAGTGTCATTCTCAGGGCATTTGTTGCCTGACATGCTCTTGTAGCATCTGGTGCAGAGCAGATGCTGGGGAAATGTGTTGAAGAAATGAATCTGGATGAATGAATGAAGACATGGCCACCTAAAATTAACTGCAGCAAGTGAAAAATAATCTAAGCCTCAGAACAAAAATGTTTACAAAACATGACCTTGTTGCGTTTCTCTATTTGTTTCCACTTCAACTGGGGAAAAGAATCAGTCACAGCTGAAATAGCAAATATGGCAGATGTCCCATTTTGAGTTTGTAGCTGGCAGGGCAGAAGTTCAAAATAAGATCCTTTCAAATTACATGATTGCTGAAGTCTTTTCTGACCTCTCCGCTCAGTCACTGTTTAGTTTATAAGAAGCTTAACCACCTTGGAAGAATGTTTGTTGTCTCAGCCTTGTAGAAATAGAAATAAAAGACCTCAGCTCCAAATATGAGAAAGGAAAATGGTAAGCAATGTGAAGTATCAACTTGGCAGTGAACTTGATATTATAAATAGTTTCCTTTCTTACTCTTTGGAAAATCATTGGGGAATACACCTCAGGACCGTCTGTTCCCCTGGTGACAACAGTTGCTTCATTGTTTCATTAACTGCTAAATTCTTAAAGACACCCTTAACCCAGCAGTGTCCTTCCTCATTCTTCAAGGTCACTTCAGCTTCTGTGTCCTCGCAAGTCCCAGAGCTTTCCATCACCCCGCATTTACTTAACTAGTTTGAGAACTTTTCAATACCATTATGTATTTTACTTTGTTTTTATTTTTATCTCTGACATTTCCTTCCAGGGAACCTTGTTTAACATACATACTTCATACATACTTTGGTTAATTTACACAATCCAGGCTGCTTACATTTCCATGTTAAAAGCTTCTCCAGCCTGCTGCTTCCTGCTAAGACAAGCCCAGGCTCTCCAGAGTTGCATCAATAGGAGTGAAGATCTCAGAAAGCACACTTTGTTTCCTTTCTGCCCTCAGAACTGGGCTTCCCCACAACATACCCCCTAGTAGATACTGTAGCTGCTGCTACACATGAGTTTAAAATGTAGAAGGATGTTGCCAACTCGTCTTTCATCATCCTCTGCATCAGCATCCTTATCTAGCTGTGCTCTTCACACCAACCTCCTGGCGTCTGTCATCTGCTGGGGCCCCGCAGCACTCTGGCCTCTGGATCTCCTAATTTACCATTTATAACTTTCTTGGAGAGAGTCTGGATTTAAGTTTGAGTAATTGCAAAACTCAAAGATAACAGAGAGTGATGTCAGCATCATGGTGGAGTGAGTTCTCCCAGCGATCTCTCCCCTCCACCATAGAATGAAAAAGACCTTCATACTCCAACAGAGGACATCCACATAACACAAAAGATGTCCAAGAGACCCACACAGCCACAGCTTGGAGGGCAGAGAGGCTGGAGACCCCCTCAGAGGAGGTAGAACATGGTAAGAGAAGACTTCACTCCCTCCCCAAAGACTGCAATCTGGGACCGCTCAGCTTCTGAGAGTGAAAGAAGGGGGGAGGGGATGCCCGTTTGCAGAAACATCCAAGATCCCCAAGGTCCCTCACAGCTTAGGGGAAAACTCCTACAGAGGTGAAAGCTAACTCAGGGTGACCTCATCAAGCCCACACCTCAGGAGAGCAGATAGCAAGGGCAGAGCAAGAAAACCCCAAGAGCACGCAGGAGAAAGTGCCTCTCTCCCAACCCACCCTGCTCTATACCAGCCCCAGTGCCTGGGATCCTGGCAGAAGGCAGAGGCCTCGGAATATGGGGCTCTTGACCCCCACCCAGTGGTGATAGGTGGGAACTGCAACCAAATAATACTAGGATGTGAAAGAACAAAGTCATGCCCTCTAGCTGTATCAAAAATTACATTATTATGTTAAATCTCCAGAGTAGATAGAAAATGACAAGTACCCAGAATTCAGTCCTGAGGACGCAGAAATATATAATCTAAATGACAGGGAATTCAAAATGACTATCATCAAAAGACTCAATGAATTATAAGAGAATGTAGAGAAACAATTCAATGAGTTCAGGAGCTACTTCACAAAAGAGATTGAAACTCTACAGAAGAATTAATCAGAAATATTGGAGATGAAAGACACAATGGATGAGATAAAACAAAATATGGATTCTCTGAACGCTCGAGCAGACATCATAGAGGACCGAAGCAGCATAATCGAGGATAGACATGTTGAAATGCTCCAGATAGAGGAGGAGAGAGACCTAAGACTAAAAATAAATGAAGAAAGTCTCCAAGAAGTATCTGACTCGGTTAGGAAATGAAACATAAGAATTATAGGTATTACAGAAGGAGAAGAGAAGGAGAATGGAGCAGAAAGGGAAAACAGGATCGAAACAAAAAGACAACCCACCAATTGGGAGAAAATATTTGCAAATCATATATCCAACAAGGGGTTAATCTCCATAATATATAAGGAACTCACACAACTGAACAAGAGAAAAACAAACAGCCCAATCAAAAAATCGGAAGAGGATATCAACAGACATTTTTCCAAAGAAGATATACAGATGGCCAATAAGCACATAAAAAGATATTTAACATCACTAGTCATCAGGGAAATGCAAATCAAAATTACACTAAGATACCACCTTACACCTGTTAAAATGGCTATAATCACTAAGACTAAAAAGAACAAATGTTGGAGAGGGTCTGGAGAAAAGGGAACCCTCGTTTACTGCTGGTGGGAATGCAAACTGGTGCAGCCACTATGGAAAACAGTATGGAGATTCCTCAAAAAACTAAAAATAGAAATACCATATGACCCAGATATCCCACTACTGGGTATTTATCCAAACAACTTGAAATCAACAATCCAAAGTAACATATGCACCCCTATGTTCATTGCAGCACTATTCACAATAGCCAAGACCTGGAAACAATCCAAGTGCCCATCGACTGATGATCAGATAAAGAAGATGTGGTATATATATACCATGGAATACTACTGAGCCAGAAAAAAAGACATTCATCCCATTTGCAACAACATGGTTGGACCTGGAGGGTATTACGCTAAGTGAAATAAGCCAGACCGAGAAAGACAAACACCATATGATTTCACTCATATGTAGAATACAAACAAACACATGGACAAAGAAAACAGTTCAGGGGTTACCAAGGGAAGAGGGGTGGGAAGTGGGCACAGGGGGTGAAGGGGAGCACTTCTGTGGTGACAGACAAGAAATAACGTACAACTGAAATTTTACAATGATGTAAACTATTGTAAACTCAATAAGAAATAAAGTAAGAGAAATGCGATTCTTTCAAAAACATTTCATAATTCAGTTTTACGAATTTAGACAGATTCCTTCCCCACCCTGAATTCTGAATGAATACATTTTGTTGAGTTGTAGGTGCCTGAATCATGTGTTCTTAGGGAATGTCTTATTCTAGAGTCCACTGGATGGAAAGGTTGGCTTTCCTTACGTTTTGTCTTCAAATTTTCATTTAGTTTGCAATTGGATACATTCTGACAGCCCCATATGAAAAATAGGTCTAAGAGTTTCTTAACCTGAACATGTACAGAACGTTCCACTTTCAAGTGGAGTTTTTAGAAAGGGAGCAGTAAGGACTGATAATGAAGTAGGCCCTTAGCTTCCTGCAATTAATTCCTTGTGACTTTCTCCCTGCTTCAGTTTTTGTTCATATCGCTCACAAGAATTTTAGCAACCTTCCTTTCTGAAGGAATTTTGCTCCCCCAGCTAGTAGATGGGTAGCTCAAAAGTGCATATACACAAGGTGGATTTCCATGAAGCCATAAACTTTCCATAAAGGAAACTTCAGCTCCAGGGCCCCTCACCTGCACAGCCCCTACAGGACCCACAGAGTCAGGCCTAACTTTACATTCATAATTTGTATTATTTTTCTTAAAGACGGCCCTCAAAAGCTTAGGCTCCACAAAATGTGGGTCTGCCCCTGCTTCCATAATTTTGTACCTATGGGTTGAGGACCAAATTATCTCCAACACGGACATTTCCACTCAACTCCAGCACCCAGGGTTCACCTGCCTTCTTTCCCTTCCATTGCATGACACAAGGGTGCCTCAGTTGCAGTCAATACTGAACCCAGCATTGTCCCCAACCCCCCAGAATCCTGCCTCCCCAGCCTGCTCCTCTTCCGGCTCTCATGTGGATGAATGTCTCCACTGTGTACTGGGTTAGTGCTCTCAGCTAGAGAGAGATCCCAGTTCCCTCAACTGTCTTCCCCAGTCTAGCTGCCCAGCCTCTAGCCCTGCTCCACCCCTGAGCCCCAAGGTTTCCCTTCTGCTCCCTCCCACAGACTCCTCCTAGCTTCCCTCATCCAGCATCTCCCCTTTCCAGTTTCCATATTTTGCCAGAGTGCTCCTTCAAAAATCTGGTCACTTTTTAACCCCCAGTTCTGTTGTTTGCCTGCCCGCCAGCTCTGCCTTCAGGATGAAATCCACATTCTTCCCCAAGATGGACAAGATCCTTCCTGACTGCTCTCTGCCCTTTCTTCTGGGCTTACCTTTCATCCCCAACTCAGAACCTGTCCTCTTCATGCGACTCCGATGAGGATACAGTTCTCTGCCTGTGACCCTCCTCTCTCACGCATACTTCTTTGCCCAGATAACTCCTTCAAGATTCAGCTTTGGCATTATCTCTTTCAGGAAGCTTTTATAGATGAAATCCTCCAGTATACGTGACTTTCCTTCCTGCTGGCCAACACTGTGTGTTTTCTTGTCTGTCTCCTAAAGTAAGGAAGCTATGGATTCTTTGTCTCTTATCTCTTCGATTCTTTCCTACTTCAGTGTCTGGTCCATAGCAGCTGGTCAACAAAGAATTGCATAAATAATATCTGAAGCGGTGGAGAGGGGAGTGGTATGGAATAGCCAGTATGTCTCATTCATCCGAACACACAGCTCTTCCTCCTCCCATTGCACAGATTGTGTTAGACCACAGATTAAATCACATCTTATGGTTCATACATCCAAACCTGTGTGGTTGATACTGTTATCTATGATGCAGGATGTGGAATTTCCATCCTCGTATCTAACCCCCACACACTATGAATTCAGCATTGGCCTTGTCCACAAGTCATCAAATTGAACAGTGGATACTTTTTAATTATGTGCTAGGAATCGATGTTAAGCTAGGCACTGTGAGGTTACATAAGGAAGAAAATGGACGGAGACCATTCCTGGGAACCAAAACTTTATAACCTGGTTAAGGAGGTGAAACCACAGGCGTTTTAGCTAAGACAACATAGAAGAAAATGAGACTGAAAATGCTGAGAATCCAGCAGAAAGGAATGCCAGCCAGGGCTAGAGTAACTCACAGCTTTGAAGATGAGGATTTGAGTTGGCCCCGAAGGCATAAGGATGTAAGGCTTCAAAGATAATTATAATGTAGGAACAGAAGGAGAAGTAAGGAGGTAAGAGTCAGTGAGGTGGGAGGGATCCAGGGAAGAAGACTGTCTCATAGGAACTAAAAGAGAATTTCAGGAAAGAATGGGTGTGGTAGATGAAATGTGGCACTAAATTCTTTGTCCTTCATCCTTTCTAGAGATGAAGCCATTTCTACACCGCTGGAGTCTGGGCTGGCCTTGGGACTTGTGCTGAAGAGCGAAAGTGGTGGAACTGGTGTAGCGTGACTTCCCCATGGTTAGCCAGCACCTATTGCCACAAGGTGAGTGAGGCTCTCTCAGACCTTCCAGACCAACCACTCCTCCTGCCGACGGTGCCACATGAGCAAGTCCAGGTGAAATGAGCAGAAGCAGCACCCGAGAAACCATAGAATCATGAGAAATAGCAAATTGTTATTTTAAGCCACGACTTTTTGGAATGGTTTGTTATACCTCAACGGGCAACCAATGTGAACAAGCTACAGGGAAGGAGGGAAATGAAGGATGACCAAGAGATTTGGAAGTTGTCAGTGTCCTGACATCTCAGTTCTGGAAAAGGCCCGAATCTGCCACAGATGCTTCCAGTTACAGACGACTGCACTGAGTTATCAAGGTCTGAGGCTGTTAATTATTTGACTCGTGTATTTGTATTTGATAGTCTTGTTCAGATTCTTGCTCTCCAAGAATCCCAATCATTTGGTTTCAATTTTCAAAGAGCCAGGCAGTGCGCTGGTCAGGACAAGGGTAGAGCTAGCCTTCCTGACAATTATACTTCTCTTCATAAATGAATAATTTTCATTTTCATTTAATTTTAAAAACAGGGCCTCTAGGGGGCTGGCCCGGTGGTGTAGTGGTTAAGTTTGCACGTTATGCTTTGGCAGCCTGCGGTTCATGGGTTTGGATGCTGGGTGTGGACCTACACACCATTCATCAAGCCATGCTGTGGTGACATCCCACATACAAAAGATAGAGGAAGATTGGCACAGTTGTTAGCTCAGGGCCAATCTTCCTCGCACACACACAAAACCCAGGGCCTTATCTGTATCAAAAATTAGCTCTAGAATTTGATATTTAACATACGGCTTAAATTAAGAGAAAAGTTTTTCTGCTTACTAAAGTGAAATGTTTTAAAAATGTAAGCCATTTAAAAGTATATAAATTATAAGGTGAAAATTGTCCACAGTCCTATTCACTATACACCTTAGTGAACCAGGATTAACGGGTTGGTCTATATAAATACATATGTGCACATCTGCCTACCATCAGTTTACCTAATCGGGTTTACTCTTCCTTCAGAGAAAAGCAGAAGAATCACTGTGCCCACACCTTCTGTAGCAACCACACATTTCTTTCTAGTGTATGGAAAGTAGTTTTAGAAGAAAGCCACAAACTGTAAATCTGTAGTTTCCTCTCATTATATTAAAACCCAAGAACCAGTGTCCTTCCATTTTCCAGTGTAACAATTTTTTTTTGGAGGAAGATTAGCCCTGAGTTAACATCTGCTGCCAATCCTCCTCTTTTTGCTGAGGAAGACTGGCCCTGAGCTAACATCTGTGCCCATCTTCCTCTACTTTATACATGGGACGCCTGCCACAGCATGGCTTGTCAAGCAGTGCTTAGGTCCACACCCAGGATCTGAACCAGCAAACCTTGGGCCCCTGAAGCTGAATGTGCGTACTTAACCTCTGCTTCACCGGGCCGGCCCCTCCAGTGTAGCGATTTAATCCTAGGAAGAGGGAGCAGTTTCCCTCCTTCCTGCCCCCGTGCATCACGCCCTCTCCAGGCCACAGTGTCCGCCCGGCAGAGCTGAGTTCTGCAACTGAGGGAAGAGGGGAGTGTTCTCGGCCCACTTCTAGGTCAGATTGCTTAAGCAGTCTCTCCATGTGAAATGTATTTAACCAGTTTTCTAGATGCCTGTTCCTAGAAGAAAGTCTTTATTTTCTTAAACTTACTTTGTGCCATATTTGGAATAACTGTAGACATTTAAGCCCAAGAGTTTTTCCAACAGTCTCAGCTTTAACAGGTAAAGAGATCTACACGTATGCTAGAGATGGAAGAGCTGGAGCCCATGGTTCTAGCGCAGGGTGAGCGCGACATTCCAGGACCCGCCCGAAACCCCAAACCAACCCCTGGTGTGCGGAAGCGCTTGGGAGATGGGAGGGCTGCTTCCGTCATCACTGAAGAGAGCTCTGAAGCTTCACTTGTTAGAAAGCACTGGTTATGCTGATTCCTTCGCTAGTCACCCAAATTAAACACACAGCAGGGAAACTGGAATTATGCTTTGACATACAGTTCCACACCAAAGGGAATATCCGAAAATAAGTGCAGATATTATTATTTACTTGCATACAAAAGCTGCACTTTTGACCAGAGTGTTGTTCAGAGAGCAAAGCACGTAACACTTACGCTTTCGCCAGCTCCGTCGATATTTGTTCCAAAGAGCATCCCTTTGTCTGAGGTATAAACACAACAACAAAGGCCAGGGACGCCAGACTCATGATTGTATAGAAGAAGCACACCCACGGCAGACCAATGTGATCTGTCAAGGACAGAAGAAATTGATTAGAAACGCGCTATGCGTTGCTTTGATCCTGCCTGTGGACGGCCAATTCTTAGAACGTACATAAAAACATTGGTATTTTCAAATGCACGGGTAGGATCCAGGGAAATAGCAATTACAAATTAAAAATACACAAAGCCAGCCGCTGACAGTTTCATTTGTACAACCTATGCCAGCTTTCTCTGATAAAGTCGACAGCAGTCTTGCAAGTACACGATTTAAACCCAGTGGCATCTTCTTGGGAAGCACGCTTTTCTTTTCAAAATGGCAATACATGCGCTCATGGCGAAAGAGACTGCACTGAAACCTAGAAAGCAGAAGGTAAAGAATCTCTTCTCACCCTCCGCCATTCCTCTCTTGGAGCAGCGTGGTTTCTACTTGGTGGACGTTTTTAAAGACATATTTATACAGATGGACTTTTCTTCAAAGGAGCTCACCCTTCTTTACTCTAGTTTGAATAAGTCATTTCATATGAGCAATATTTCAGCATATCGGTAATACTTCTTCCCAGGTTCAGAGAAAAAAAAGTGATAATGGTTCTAGTGAATAGTTCTGCTTAACTTACTAAGATGCATCAGCAAGAAGCAGGATCCTCAAGGTTTTGATGGATCCCACCTGCCAGCCTAGTTTTGCCTCTGACCACTTCTAGCCAAAGGTATCATCCCTTTGTAGTTACAGGCCAAGGTCAAGGTCTACTAACTGGTGAGAAATGGCCCCCAGCGCACTGGAGCCTGCCGTTTGCAAGGTGCTGCCCCCTGGCTCGGCAGCAGAAAGTCCAGTGTGGAGAAGAGTCAAGAGGAGCAAGCTGGCTTTTTCTGCACACGGCTCAGACCGACTGCGGCCTGTGCCAGTGCAGACGGCCCTCCCCAGCTGCATCCACAATCACGATGGGTCGGTCAGCACACTGGCCGAGCAGTTCTTAGTGAGGCAGCTTGGTGCATGAACGTGGCGGCCAAGGACCTCAACGTGTAACCACGATCAGCCGGTTGTGCTGAGCTGGGAGAAGCAGGAAGAGGATTGCGCCTCCGCTGGCAGTTTTGACTAGAGTCCGGTCCTCAGGGCTCTTCTTGCTGCTGGCTCACGGTTTTGCCCAAATGAATGTTTAATACAGTGCTTGTAGAACTGGTCCTTCTTCCCTCTCTGGAGCATGAAACCAGAATGTAGACAGTGAAAAAAACAATACAGGGCCTCTCATCAAACTTGTCCCCTGCTCTGTCTGAGCACTTTCGATGATAGGGAGCTTACCACTTTGCAAAGCTTCTCGCTGCGTTGTGAGCCAGCTCTGCCTGTTCTAAAGGGATTCCTGACGGATTCCGAAGTCCAAGTCCGCCCTTCAGGACCTGCTGCTCAGAGGTTCTGCCTGGTCCCCTGGACCAGCTCTCCCCTGCCATCTCCATGACAGTCGCACAGGTGTCTGCATCTCCTCTGTCCCTTCCCTCAGCCTCCCCTCTCCGAGCCTAACGTCCTGAACTCACTCTGTCCTTCACAGGCTGCAGGTCACATGCCTGTGTCATCCATATGGCCCTCCCTCGGTGGACACACGGCAACCCTCTTAACATGTTTAAAGAACCCTCTTAAAATATCTTGCTCAGAGCAGAGCATAGTCCTGCAGCTGTGTCATGACCATGCAGAGTGAGCTTTTCCTCCAGAACACTCCGCTTTTATTGATACAGCTGAAGTTGCAATACAGGACTTGGCTCCCAGGGCTTGCGGCTAAGCAGAACCTTTGCATTCTTTACTTGGAAAATTGACTTTTGAAAATAAGTATAGAATTTCAAACTTAGTCCAATGAAACGTCATCTACAGGTTTGAGACCATTCCAGGTTTTCTTTTTAAGCAGATATGCTTTCCCAACATCTGTTTAAGAGCCAGTGCGGGAGAGCTTCTGAATCTTCGTTAGCTCATCCTACACGTTAGCCATCCTTGCCAGAGGTGTGTGTCTTTTTCATCCCTCATCATTTCCGTTCTTTCTTTTATAGTTCTCTTTCTCCACACCAAACAGCAGGTAAGAGGGGTGTGTGTGTGTGTGTGTGTGTGTGTGTGCGAATGTGGAGGGCACACGTCCATGTATGTGATCAGAGTAGGAGAGGTGTGGGATATAAACATTTGAAAATTTTATGTAAAAACCCAAATCATACTTAATCAATAACCCCAAAAGTTAATTTCCAAAAGTATATGTACTAGAAAAAAGGGGGCTGACAAGATTCAGAAGTACTATATATAGATACATACTTTTTTTTTTTTAAAGATTGGCACCTGGCCTAACAACTGTTGCCAATCTTTTTGTTCTGCTTTATCTCCCCAACCCGCCCCCTCCCCCCGTACATAGTTGTATATCTTAGTTGCAGGTCCTTCTAGTTGTGGGATGCGGGACGCCGCCTCAACGTGGCCTGACAAGCGGCGCCATGTCCGCGCCCGGGATCCGAACCCTGGGCCGCCGCAGCGGAGCCCGCGAACTTAACCACTCGGCCGTGGAGCTGGCCCCAGATACATGCTTTCTTGAGTATACATCAACTTTTGAAAATTTGTATGTTATATATATTATTTAATATTTATATATTATATATATAAAAAAGGAAAGAATGAAAACTCAAGTCATTGGTCAATTTTGGAAGTTGCTGGGAGCCATCTCATTATTTTGAAAGCTAGAAAATAAAGAGAAAGTTTCAAGTATTTATCTCCCCTTTCTTAAATGATTCATATTTCAAGACAGGCAAATTAAGTTTCTCCTTCGAGGAGTAGCGCTTATGCAAATGTAGAAGGAACGACAGAATGGAAACAGCGGGTCTGGGCAAAGATTCCCCAAGGAAGCAACACGACAAAGTGGGAGACAAGTGACGGGACGAGCCTCTGGGGGCAGGACACACGCCAGCACCTGTGAAACCAACCAGAAAATCTGAAACCCTCCAGCCTCTGGATCTAAGTGGCAGTTTGCAGGAAACACAGGGGACAGGAGTCGTGAGATAGGACCACACTCGGGAAAACCCTGCCAGGGGAGAATTATGGGAAAAATGACCCAGTTTCTTCATTAAAAAGATAGTGTGGAGAGGAGGGGGAGAAATGGAGATGAAACCCACCAATTATAAGGCCCGTATTAATCAATTGTAAATTGTGTATTTGGATCGTGATTCAAAGTATAAAAAATAATTGTAAGACAATTGGAAGAATGTGAACACAGACTGGCTACGTGATACCAAGGGATTATGATTAATATTTTTAGGTGTTAATATTGTGATTATAGCTTTTAAATGCCTGATCTTTTAGAGGTCCATGCTGAAATTTTATAGACAAAACAGCATGATGTCTGAGATGTGACTCAAAGCAATATGCTCGAAAAGAGTGAGTGGGCTTACAAATGAGTGAAGGTGGAGAACTGCTGAGGTTGGGTGGTCGGCACGTCAGATTCTTTGCCCTTCTCTTTACTTTCGAATGTGTTTGAAAAGGTCCACAATGCAACATCTTTTAGGTGAGTGTGCTTTCCTGACAGTTGCCCTGCGAGCACAAAGGCACTAGAGGAAAATAATGATTTCTTACCCGTCACAGTCAAAAATGTCAGAGAGATGAGGAGGTTGATGCCCCAGTTCATGATGGAAGTTAAGGCAATGGCTCGTCCGCGAATTCCACCAGGAAAAATCTCGCTCAGCAGCAGCCAGGGCACTAGGAGAAAGCAAAGGCGGGGAGGGGGACGGCAAAATTATCAAAAGCCCATTGGAACCGAGGGCCAGCCCGCGGATCCTGCCCTGGTCCTGCGTGGTCTGTGGTTGGAGAGCTGAGCAGGTCCTTCCTTGGCAGAAGAGAGAACGGATGTCCCTTCTCCTCACCTTCAGCCAAGTGAGAAAGGGTCCAGGAGAAACACTGAGAGCCTTGACAATCGTCCCTGGAGGTACAGGGAGGGTCATACAGCGCTGGTATGTGACACAGGCCTGAGAAATGCAAATGGGAGGGGCAGCGGCTGGGGCCACCCGCCAGAGAGGCAGCTTTGGACATCTGCCAAGCACAGAGCCTCAGTGCCAGACCCCGGCTCTACCTGCTCGACGTCCGGGCCCTTTCCTGTCATCTCCTTTGCCACTGACCTTGGAGAAGTCCAGCATCACAACTAAGGAGTGGGTAGGAAATAGAGCTGGGAGGCCGGGAGGAAGGAAGCCCGCTCCTGTCACTTCTCCCACTTGGGTTTCCCAGCCTGGGGCAAGCTGGGTAGAGAGAAGCTCTAAATTAAATAGAGCTTCAAGATTTGATTATTAAACTAGACTAAACATTTGAATTTCTGAAAGGAGACTCTTCTTGGCACGAAAACTGATCAGAGGACTTCTCACTAACTGAGAGTGACAGGGAACATTACAGGACATGCCTGGTGGGACTAGAAAGGGCAGGAGACAGGCGAGTTAACTTACCTCGTGCTCACAGCCCTCAGACCAAGTTTGCCTAATAAAAGAGCTGCGAGTTCTTACGTGGACTGAGCCCTTTACAAACTTTATCTCCTTTAATCACAAAATCCTACAAGACAGGAACTGTTACTCTTGTCTTTCCTAGAAGAAGAAACTGAGGCTTAAGGAGTTAATAATTTGCCAAGGTCACAGAGCTCCTAAGTGGCCAGAGATGGCACTGAGCCCTGGCAGTCAGGCTCCGGAACTCATGCTTTTTAATCACGGTGTGCTCTTGGTGGTGGCTCAATAAATATTTGTTAATGAGTAAATAAATGTGTGGTAGAAGGACCTTTGATTCTGAGGAAAGAAGGAGTTAGGAGCTGCCCCAACCCCAGCTCCCTGCTGACAAAGTCACCTTGTATTGGAGAGCCAGCATTTATAGACCAACCAGCTGCGTCGTCCTGGTGCACAGGAGACCATGGTGGGTAAGAAGCAAGAAGCCAGGGAGGTGGGGCTGGCCCCGTGGCCGAGTGGTTAAGTTCGCGCGCTCCGCTGCAGGCGGTCCAGTGTTTTGTCGGTTCGAATCCTGGGCGCGGACATGGCACTGCTTGACGGACCACGCTGAGGCAGCGTCCCACATGCCACAACTAGAGGAACCCACAACGAAGAATACACCACTATGTACCGGGGGGCTTTGGGGAGAAAAAGGAAAAAAATAAAATCTTTAAAAAAAAAAAAAAAAAAAGAAGCCAGGGAGGTGCCCCACTCATCAGCAACCACTTGGGCCGCATATTCAAGAATCAAACAGGGGCCAGCCTGGTGGCGCAGTAGTTAAGTGCACATGTTCCGCTTGGGCCACCCAGGGTCCGCTGTTCACGTCCCGGGTGTGGACCTACGCACTGCTTGTCAAGCCATGCTGTGGCAGGCATCCCACATATAAGGTAGAGGAAGATGGGCACAGGTGTTAGCTCAGGGCCAGTCTTCCTCAGCAAAAAGAGGAGGATTGGCAGCTGATGTTAGCTCAGGGCTAATCTTCCTCAAAAAAAGAAGAGAATCAAACAGCCAGCTATGTTTCTAATTTAACGGCTTGGTTCTCAAGACAAGAAGATACTCTGTACAGAAAACATCTGCTTGTTGTAAATTTGCTGTTTTAAAGTAAGAAAAAGTAATTTAATTACAGAAGAGAGCTAGAAAAAAGTTTCTTTTTCTTGACTATCTTCTCCAAGTGAATCTATATAGGGTTACTTTTTGGGCATGGAAGATAATGCAACAAAAGAAACATGATTGTTATTGTTCTAAGTAATAGGGAATTCACAAATAAAATTGCATGTCCCTCCCCCGCCCACCTCAAAAGACTTTCACTAGTTTCTTGAAGATTATATCCTTGGTGGGGTCCCTTTGCTCTCAATGAGGCCAGTGCAATACCCAGGTAACCTTGTCTTGAGCTTTGCAAGACTGGGATCTGGCTCTGAGTAGAGCGACGGCTGTCTAATTCTGGTGAAGCTTTTGTAATGACCTGCCCTTGGACAAATACAAGATAAATTTTGTGAATCCAATTTTTTGAGGCTAAATAATCTATGCCACAGACCAGTCCTCCCGTGGCCCTTCCCGCCATGGGCATTTGAAATGGGTTGGGGTGGAGCAGAGGGTTCCATGTGGCCTTTTGCTCTGGTGGCCATGAGGAGGGGGTGGGGGAAGGGACATTCTTTCATTTTCTTTTTGTAGAGGGGTTAGCACAGGTTGTCTTGATCTACTTCCGTCCCCGAGTCATTACCTCGGAAACCCCTCCCCCCTCCTCACCTTGCTACCTTTCATCATGATGGCCTCTTGGAATTATTTGGTGGGATTTGGGGAGTATCATCGCTGGGGTCATCAGAGCCATGTTGGCCTCAGATGAGAACGAGTGGCTCCGGCTGTCATAGAAAGTGGTGGATTTTGCCAGCGAGAAGATGGGACAGTCACACAAAGCACAGTTATACGTGCTCGGTCTGAACTGTCAAGGGTTTGGCTAAAGGATCCCAGGATCCACACTGAAAGCCTGTGCTAGGCAAGCATTCAATTCAGCAGCCGAGCGAGCCCTCAGGCGGTTTAGCCAGTCAGCGAGCAATGAACAGAGTACTGAAAAAGACACTGCCCTCAGTCTCTGATGAGAACTTGGTGTCAGGGAAACCCTACATCTGATGTTTCCAAAACTAATGTATCATTGCCAAAAGCTTCTCTTCTTTTTTGATCTAATGGAAAGAATTCAAGAATTGGTGCCTTGGTTTATCTAATATTGACAAACTGGATGTTGCAGCAATTGACAAGTGTTTTGACAAGGATGGTTCAACCTCCCAATCTGGAACCTGTCAGTTCAAAAATAAGGAGAATATCATTTTAACAAGGATTTCAGAACCATAAAATCACAGGTTTTCAGGTCCAGAGAGAGTGAAATAAAAATCTGAAAATGGTGCTTGCAGCAAAATGGAATTTGCTGAGAGGGTAAAACTCTCTCTCCCCTTGCCTGACTTAGGAGCAAAATGATGCCAGAATCTACCAGCCTCCATGTTCCCTGGAAAGAAGCTGTGAGTGCCCAAAGCAGGAGGAATGAAAAAGCTCTATTCCAGTTTATAAGTAAAGAGGACAGAGATACAAACCATCACATGGGGGTTTAATATGTTGATGTTTATAATGACAGGTGGAAGTTTTCTTAAAATCACTGATTTTTTAATGAGAGGGCCTAATTTCTCTCCCAAGGAAAATCAAGTTATCACTATAAGCCACAGTGAAGAAGTGGTGGCTCTCTCTGGGTGTCCTTGTTATGCCCCACCCTGATGATAGAGCCATAGGGGATGCTTCATGCTGTTTACTTGTGAGGAATCCACAGGGTGTTCAGAGATGCAGTGAACGCTTCTACAGTGAGCACAGCTGCTGCAGTTTCCAGGCTCTGAGACAATTCTCCCGGACCTCTGTTATTCCACCCCAACCCCATCATTCCAGGGCTAAGTCAGAGCGACATGTGCTTCTGTAAATGTCAGAGTCTGCACATGTCTTTAAGGTCTTCTCTATGCTGCATGGACTGAGGAAATTTTGGCCTTGCTGGGAGATCACTGTCCACACCCGCTGGAACTTGTATTTCCCACAGTATTAAATCACCAGGGCTGTCTGTCAGAACTTGCCTGACCCAGATGAAATCTGCAGATAGTGTTCATGGCGGCACAGAGAGTCATGACAAGACCGTGAAGGACAAATGCTGAAGTGTATCTGGGTGCAGTGGACTTGGATTAATAGAGGCAATCAATGGAAATGTCTCAGCCCTACCGCGTGGACACTGCCATGCCTGTCTCCTGCCCCCTCCCTGTTTCTGCCGCTGCCACACGTTTTCCCACTGGAGCTGTCATTTAACTCCCTTTGCTGTTGGATTTAAACCCTGCGCCTCTCCAGGCACACTTTCCATTTGACGAGCTCTTCCTGAACCACCTAACATGCTAGCCCCAGGGTTGAGAGACTCATGGAGATCTTGAAACTCTTACCAGAGAATTCCTGGCAGCTCTGGAGGAGGTCAACAGGCGGGTCACAGAGTTTTCACCACTTGATCTGCCGAGGAGCCATGCCCTATACTTTGTAGGATTCCTATGGCTTTTCTTGCCTTTGCAAGCAGCTCCAGCACCCTAGCTCTCTGACCACAAGGGAGTACTTTGTGTGAATTCAAGAGGGAAATATGCCCATTTCCTTCCAACCAGTTGTTTAAATCCTGACCTCATAATTTCCCTAAATGGGAAAATTTTGTTCTTTAAAAAATACACTCCACCATAAGCCACCATTTCCAACATCAGTAATGATGTGGTGGCTCTCATATTTTTATTTTTTGTGTTCTCTCTTCTCTCGGTTTCTCTGAGTTTTGCTCACTCGTGTCCTCTTCTAAAATAAATGCTTTATTGAAGAATGCAGTCATGCCCCCCTTATCCACGGCAGATATGTACTAAGACCCCCAGTGGATGCCCGAAACCGTGGATAGTACCGAACCCCATGGTCTATGTTTTTACTATATAAGCGTACCTATGTCAATAAAGTTTAATAAGTCATTTATGCACAGTAAGAGATTAACAACAATAATTAATAATAGAATATGACAACATACAGTGATGAAAGTTATGTGAATGTGGTCTCTCTCAACAGCTCTTCTTGTACTCTCCTCACCTTCTTCCTGTGATGACGTGAGATGACACAGCGCCTATGTGATGAGAGGAAAGGGGGAACGATGTAGACATTGGGACCCAGGCTTGGGCTACTGTGGACCTTATGCTTCTAGCTTAGAAGGAGGAGCACCGGCCTCCAGGATGGCAGCTGACCTCGGGTGACTGAAACTGTGGAAAGTGAAACTATAGATACAGGGGCACTACTGTATTATCTTGGATTAGTTACGTAACAAACCAAGAAGAGCAATGAAATAAAGCTTCCACGCTCCCCAATCTTTCTATCTTAATGATTTCTAATCAAAACCAACTGAAATGACTTTTTAAAAATGTTTTAGGAGAAATTGGACGAAATGGAATAACCCTCAGTAAAAAATGCCAGAGTTAAAAATGGACCCCTTTTGTGAGGTGGTACCCAATGGGAATAAGAGAGAACTATGGCGTGGTGTTCAAACTTTCTCGCTTGTGTAGCCTTTAAATTAAGTTGAAAAACTAAGTACTTTGTTCCATTTATAAGTCAAAATCTAATATTTGTTTCACCGTAAATTTAAATGATAGCAAAGAATGCAATTTCTATTGTATTATAAACTCTAACATTTAAAATAGAACACATCACTTTTAAATATTTCCAGTGAAATTTTAATGCCTTTCTTATTTGATACTCGTCATCATCCATTTAAAAAATATAAGAATAACGTATTTAACATAAATGTCATAGTTTCTTTTTCACCTTGAACTTAGTACTTTATCCTACTGTAATGCGTTTTTAGGCTGGAAAGTCTTTTATTGATCACTGTATCATACTGCTCTGAAAAAAAATGACCTTAAATTGAAATTTTAGGTTTCTTTTTATTTCTGCTAAGAGCTTCAAAGTATTTTTTCTCCTTGAAGTTATTAACACAATAATTAATACAAAATAGATCAAAATTATAGAAATATGTTACAAATTTTTAGAAATAAGTATTAAATATGAAAAGTGAAATTTATTGGAAATATTCCTCTTCATGGATGGTGAGTTTTTCCTATATTATGTACCTGTGGGTGAATGTCTCTTCCTTCTAGAATAACATGATACATTTCTACCCTTTAAAGAGATGAAATTTATTGTTCTTAAGAATAATGAAAATAGATGGGGAGTCGAAGAAATTTTATAATAGCAATGTCACTCAATTCTTTGAATTAACAAGTTGTTTGTAATAATGTGTCAGCTGATAAGTTGATGAGATCTTCCTTTAGTTTTGTTGAAAGGAAATTATTGGGACTATCTAGGCTTATGAAAGGATTATTATCTTGTCATTAGAGTCATTTCCCACACCATGCCCACACCAGGATTCCTGACGTTCTTTCAGTTACCTGAGTGTTCTGGAGGTTTTTGTACTTTGGGACATGTGTCATAGTAAGTTTTTTTGATGGGTAATAGGTGTGCTTTCTTTTCAGTGGAAAAACAATTACCACTGGGGAGATAGGGAAGAAGAAATTTTGGGAAATGGATTTTTCCTAAAAATCAAGAAATTGATTTCCTTTGACATATCATTGAAGGAGTACTCTGGAAAGCAAAGCCCGGGAGTATGCATGTCCCTATCTGCAGACCACTGAACTGAAGTTCAAAATGAAAAACAAAAAAAAGAAAGGAGCTACAAGAAATTCATTTTTTCTGGTTTAAGCTTGGCTTGAGCGTTATGTTTCAGATGTATTATTTTGTGTCGTGCTTTCTTCATGACTGATCCTTTGGGTGTCAGTCAGAAAAGTATTAGAGGTTTTAATGTTGCAAATGTCTGTTTCTTTAATTCATAGTTTTCCAGGGATCGGACTGTGACTGTAGTGCTGGGCTGAGAGGAGAGTTAAACACCGACACACAGTTGTGACGTCATGGAATCGATGGTGTCGTTTCACTGTGTGTTTAGCTGTGCTCACGCTACAAGATTGCACTTGGAGACTCTGGCTGGATACCACTTCTCCATCGTCTAACTAACTCCAAAGAGGAAAACGGGATTTAATTAACTAAAGGCACATATTTCTGTAACATTTTTCCTCTTTTGCTTGGATGCAAATTTAGTATGAAGCTGTTCCGATACTATTTTCAATTTACTTTGCATTATTTTAATGATTAACACCAGAAGACCAAATAATTCACCACTTTAATCCATCAAAATGACCTATAACTTAATTAATTGGAAAAAAGGAGCAGTATTGGTGTGAATATTGGTGATAATTGAAACTTAAGATTTAAAAGACAAAAAAAAGATTTGAAAGATCTTAAAGGTAGACACACTTAACACAAACCCGTTGTATGACTATGATTTATAATGGCTATATTTGATAATAAAGCTCTCCTGTTTAAAGAATAATAATTTATGCAATATGCCTTGATTCTCTAAAGCTATATGATTATCCTGCAAAAATGTTGGGAAAGGAAGATGATCACTAAAAAAGCCTTTGACCGGGATGGTTCTGAATATTAGGGCCCTGAGTCTAGGAGGAAATATGAAGACTATCAAAATCTCTTTGAAATATTTGATTTCCTTCTGGTCTGTAAGCCTGTCTCTTCTAAACCCAGGATAATTTGGAGTGAAGCAGCTAAGTAAACTTCCAAATTAAAACCTGCTGTTCCACATCCCTGGAATTGTCATAATCCTTAGCTGTGCAAACATCGTATGAACACCTTATTTTTGAAGAGCTAGAGTTATTTAGGTATGAAATCTAAATTTAAATGTTATGGCAGATGAGTCTTATGCTTCCTACTGATACCCATCCTCCAAAAGGCTGGTTAAACTCCATAAAACCAAACCAAACAAAAGGCTAGGCTCTATAGTCTTTGAACTTTAAAAAATTTTAGTTTCTTGTTTAAAACACAAAGACGGTCTTTTTAGGATATTTGAGCTGAGAGACAGTTCTCCACGGGTCTCTCGCCTTCCTGTGTGTCTTGTGAGCAAAGGCGCTGACTGTCTTTGTTCCAGACTGTCTTTCCAGGCATGTATGTACAAGAACTGCCTTGGAAGACAGAGATGGGGTCTCCTCTGAGGCAAATGTTTGTCTACTATGCAGTAGATTAAAGATAATGTCTCTCTCCAGCGAAGAAATAGGCTGGCTTACTGTCTATTCTAAAAGATTTGGGTTCTCTAGGCTTGGAGTTCCTCTCTTCTACAATAACCCATTATCTGTGTAAGTGTCCTCTGGCCCTTCATGTTTCCCTGTGGATATCGGGGCTTGGAGAACTGACGCAAATGTCAATATTCTGGCTATTGCTATTGCTGTGAGTAACAAACTGTCCTTTGTCTCTGACCCAGGAGTCTTGTGTCTTTTGCCAACATCCATGATACTGTGACAAGCTAACTTGTTAGCTTGCAAGTGGGCTAAAATATCAGCCAGTTTATAGTTCTTGAGAGTTTGACTACTTGTTGCTATGATATGATTTTTCTGCAAAGATCTTGTATTGTTATTATTAACTTTGGACTGCCCATTCACATCTGACGGATTTAACAGGATTCTCAAGCCTGAGATAATCCACTGAAATATTTCTATAAGATCTAATGCTAATTAAGTAAACAAAAGCAACCCCAAAATTCCAGTTCAGATTTTCACTTATTTCTCTTAGGAAAACCACAAAAGAATTACCTCAAATCTCTTTTGTAAAGAGTCAAGTTTAAAAAAATTCAATTATTAAACCAAAGTAGGAATAATTATCCCATGATATAACTAATCGCAATTTTTTTTTTTTTAGGGGAAGAGCTGGGTCTCATATTTGGAGAAAACAATGGAAATTTGTAAATGAATGTTTTGTCTGATACCATAAATTTTTTTAAATGGCCTTAATTTTAGTAAATTTAAAACATCAACCTTCTTTAGTCATCAGATGAATTTGAGATGGCTCTGCATTCTCGATTGAGTTGCTTTATTCAGATATAATTTTGGTCAAATGTGCATGGGGTTCCACACAAACCATATTTATGTCTCATTCTCTAGATATTGACTCAGATTTGTACTAGAAGAGATCAGGATATATCAACCCCAGACTGAAGGACTCCCCTTTAATCACAGGAGAGAGTTCTAGAAACATCTCTTTTTTGGGGGAAGTTCTTGACTTATATAACAGATATTTATTGAGCCCCTTTTGTGGGCCAGGCCCTAGGCTAGGCTCAAGAATACAACAGCAGACAAGACAAAGTTTGTGTGCACCCAGGACATAGAGTCTAAATTGGCTGCACCAGTTTAGAAGAGTGGACATTTGAGTGTTTCTCAGCCTACATCACACCCCTCACCTTTCACTAAAGCCCCAGGATTTTCTGTGAAGCCTGTCAGGTTTCCTAGGAAGCTCTCTTGACTGTAGGCAATCCAGAATTGAACCATACTTCACAAATCTACTCTCTTTAGTGGTGACCCGACTAGAATGGTGTATAGAAGGGAGTAGAGGAGGACCCCAGCATCCCAATTCAGCACAGGACTATGGAGGGCTTCCTGGGTGTCCTCACCTGGCTGAGGCATAATGCCTGCTGAAGTCAGTGCTGGCATGATCAGAACCATTCATCTCACGTCTAGACCAGGACCAGACATTTAAGAGCACTAATCACCAAGTGTACAGAGTCCATGCTGTAGGCCAGGCACTGTAATAGGCACACTTTATACAGATGGCTTCACTCAACCTCTGTGAAGTCGCCAGTGTGGTCCCATCTCCCCTATAAGGAAACGCACGCCTGGAGAAATTAACTGACTTGCCCCAAGTCCTACACCGTGGAGCAGGGATTCGAGGCCAGGCAGTCTGATGCCACAGCCTGGTCCGAATTCAAACCCTGCATTGTACGGCCTCAACAGACATTCTTGCTGTTCTTCTAAACCTTCAAGCTCACGTCCCCCTCAAGGCCACGTGATCCGCCGTTATTGCTGCTTAAAACTCCCCCCTCCCAGATCTTCACACTGCTTTCTTCCTACAAGCCTGGGCCAAATGTCACCACCCCAGAAAGGCCTTCTGTGGCCATCCTACCTGGAATAACCCTCCTCCAACCGTGCTCTTTCACATCCTTCTTTATTACCCTTCCCTCCACCACGGTGTTAACACTTCTCCTCTGAGGTTGTAGTATGCATTATTCGTTTTCTGGCTTATTGCCCATCCTCAACACTAGCTCCATGGGGACGGGCTGTGGATCTGGCTTATCCATCCCTGAATATCAATAGCAATGCACACACGCTGGATGGGAGTGAGTCAGTGAATCACCTCCTCTTTCTCCCCCCTTCTCTTCTTGGTCACTCCAGGATGCTTTCTTGCTGGAACTCCTGCCTATCTGGTAGAAGAGATTGGGGGCGGTGATTTGGTGTCACCTGTCATTCAGTCTTCAGTGAAAGGCTCTGCTTGAATGTGTGAGAACAAAGGTAGTTAAAGGATTACAGTCACAGCCTCATTACTGAACTTAACGAGTGACCTTGGACAAATTCCTTCTGTCTGCTCATCATGAAAAGATATTAATCACGAGATGGAAGAGGAGGTGAATTAATTAATTTATGGACACAGGAATTTGGGGATTAAAACAAAGCCCAAATAATTATTGTGAAAAGAATAGCCACACACATTTTTCTGAGTTACAGTGGCTATTTTAAGCAGAGCTGGGTTTGTACACAACTAACGCCTCAAATGAACTCATGAGAGAATAACTTTATGCCGTGGGTTTGGGCTCCTCTCTGCTTCACTTTTGAAGCATGAGTCAAAGAGAAATCTTCATGTGGCTCTCTGTCCTCAATGCCAGGAATCTTTGGTTCTACTCTGAAGCTTGAGCCATGACAGAAAAACGTTCAGCTATTCAAGGGAGCTAAAATGATGCCCAGAACCGCCCCAGAAACATATTGGAGGGTGAGGTTGAGATTCCAAACATATTTTAAAGTGAAGGATGAGGTATGGAAAACAGAACGTTTAGTCGAAGTCTCCAGTAGAAGCAGTGGAGTGTTTATCCTGATTATTTGACGGAAGAGCTCTAGTCTTAGTTACAGAGAAACAGAGGGAGAGGCTCTTAACTTCTTTTGGACCAGGAACCTCTTCAGCAGGCTGGTGAAGCCTGCGGATTCCTTCTTAGAATAATATTTTAAATGCATAAAATAAAATACATAAGATTACTTGGTACCAAATTTATGCCCTCTCCTGAATCCTAGATGCTAGAGTAACCCCCTTATTTTGCAATTAGAGAAACAGAAGACCAGAAGGCAAAACAATGCAGGACACACACTTTAACCTAAAAATAGAAACACTTTTCTGGCAGAAGTAAACCATGCTGGGATGTAATGTAATTAAGGAATTTTGTTCTAAGTCAACCTGTATTTAAGAAGTTTTAATAAGGAGGCTTAATCCTACTTCCAATTTTACTTTAGAACAGCAAGTACTTTTCCTTTATACCTCTGTTGACACAGGATTTGCTTCTATTACAAGGAATAAACTCTCTAATTGAAAGACCTGAGCGGTAATCACATCAGATTAATAAGTTTTATGATGCATTCAAGATCTGGTATGAGAACCTTTTTCCTACTAAAAACCTTCTTTAAATTCCGACTGGTTCACACAGTTGACACCAATGCCCTAGAATGCAGTCTTGGTAATCAAATTGGAATTCCTATGGTATGTTTTCTTTAGAAAAGAAAAATAAACTACAACATGAATATGGACATAAATGATTGACTCTCAGCAAGAAAGAAAAAGACAATTATTCAGATCCCTTCTGAAAATCCTAGGAGAATTGATAGCCTCAGACCATGGATGTGAAATGACTTCTTGTTCTCCTTAGAGAGGGCGGTTCGGGACTGGGTCTCAGACTGCGTGCCTCCCAGCCGCAGGTGTGAACCCAGCTCAGTCCTTGGAACTGCAATTATAAGTTGGAGAAACCAGGAGATGAAGGGTTATTTCCCTTTCCTGTGCCTAAATCTCTTTCAACCCTGAGATTCCCTGTCTCACTAGCATTGCTTTTGGTCTAAGAAACCTTGAAAGGACTCTCTTCTCCATGTTGTAGCAAAAACCAGAGGTGTCTAAAAAAAATCTGGGACTATTTTCAGACACTTCATGTCCAAAATTCCCACATAACTATGACTTAACAAAGAAAAGTCCTAACTGCCTCCCATTACCTGTTTCTGAGCATTAATAACTTCCCTGCCCCCTTTCCTACAGGCAAAACCAGAAAGAGAGCTTTAGAAATCACGTCCAAGTGATGGAATGTTCTGCAAAAAACCTCATGATGGTGTCTGGCAGGAAGAGGAGTTTCTGTGGCAGCCCGACGTTTCTAGTTCACTCGGTACTTAGCCTGCCCACTGGAGAGCTTGCCACGAGTGAAGAAGCACACTTTGGGATCTTTCCTGGATCTGCATCTTAGTTCTAAAGTCCTCCTCCCCTGCCCCCTGTAGAAACAGCTGTATCCCCACATGGTTTTCAAACAGACTGATGTGGTGCTCAGGCAAAGGGAGTCAAGGAAAAAATACGAGATGTTGTTTCTTTCCTCAAAGAGCTTACGATCTAGTAACCGTATTCTGGTTAATCAGCCAAAACGAACGTACGGAAGCAATATGCTGAATCCTTAAGGACTAGGTTGTGTTATCTCACTGTGACTTCCACGTATATCCCACTCTGTAGCATCCGAAATATGCAGGAGCTCACCTGCTCACCTACACCGAGATAGGACAGGTGTGATGATGCCCAATTCACAGATTAGACCCAGCTTCAGAGAGGATCAGTGACTTGAAGATCACACAGCCAGTAGGTAGAAGAGCTGGGATTAGAACCCAGGTTTTCCGATTTTAAATTCAGCTCTTTATAGGCCAGAACTGAACTACCCTATGCCAGAAATACACTAGCAGCTCGTACACACAGAGATCTCTAAGACATGGAGTGAAGTCACGGAGGAGGTAAGACTTCCATTGAGCTCTAAACACAGGAAGAATGTGGGTGAGTAGAGGGGCAGGAAGAGACCACAACTAGGGCTTTGTGACTCTTGGCTTGGGGTGGAGCAGAGGGAGATAAAGAAGCCCAGAGGGGTCAAGTGTCACCTCCTTGCACAGCACCAAAGGGCATCGTTCATTGGTATTCCACGCAGGGTCTCTATGCACTTCTCTATGAATGGTGGCCCTGGAACACAACTCCACAGACTACAATGTAAATGGTGCCCCCCAGAGTTGTGCAGATGCCCTGATAGAGTTGGGTGAGATGATGGAGGGCCTTGAACATCACAGTTTTTCCCTCACAGGTGGGTGGTATGGTGGCGGGAAGAGCATGGAATGAGGCTTCTGCTGTCTGTGGCTCTAGGCTTGAATTGTGTGAACACAATCTCTCAGAGCTTTTTGTTTCTTGTCTATAAAAGGAAAGTATTGGACTAGATAATTTCTAGTCTCCTTTTCATCTTGAAAGGCATCTGACCTCTCTGATGTGGTGGCAGCTAGGATGCCATGGAAGATTTGTGAGCATTGGTGACATGAGGAGCACGGTATTTAAGGAATATTGGTATGGAGGATGGATGGGCGTGAGAAGGGCCTGGAACGGAAGAGAAGTACAGGAAGGGTCTCCAGTAATCCAGGAATGAGAGCATGAGGGGTAGACTAAGAGGGCGGAAATGAGGAGGAAAGGAGAGACACACAAGCCATTTGTGAGGGAAAATCCAAGGGCATTTGGTCGTTGACTGGGTTGGAAGAAGGCCACAGAGCATCAGAGCTGAGAGACTGGCAGCATGCCTGCCCCAGGAAAAAGAAAGGGACGTTCCAAGGGGTCGGGGAAAGAATTCAACATTGGGCTCCTTGTGTTTGGCTGACAGTGAAGCATCAGCGTGGAAAAGTCTAGTACTCGATGGGATAAAAGGAACTAGAAATTGCTTGAGACCGTAGAACTGGAGATAAGTGGGAGTCGTCAGCTCAAGGGAGATAATTAACGTTCCTGAGAAGATAAATATGAAAGCTTTTATAATGCATTAGCGAGAGAGTGGTTTCTGCTTTTATGGCTAAAGAAACAAAACCCAAGAGACATTAATGAAATGACCTCACCTCTTTTTTGGAATTGGATGGAATGGAAGCTAGTCACGTATTTTAACAATTAATGTTGTCATTAAAAGAAAGGAATGTCTATCACAGCGATTGACAGAATACAGGGCCCTTGACCTTCTGAAATACTCTCTCTGTATTCACATCTATTCTCTCTCAGCCCAGAGTTTATGCCTCTGGTGGTTGTGTCCTGTGTCGATTTAGCGAAGCTGGAACGACCTTTACCAGCACTGCCTTCCTCTACTTCCGGGTGAGGGTCAGGAGGAAGAGACATTTGCGCGAGCCTTGGAAGCCCAAAGTGGCACCTCAGCCCTATGCTTGGGGGCTGGTGCAGGGCCCTAGACATCACTGCAGCTTGGACATCTTGTGGTCTGCTGGTTCTCCTTGTTGGCGCGGCCAGAGGTCCTCCGACTTCTCCCAATAGCAGGCCAGGAACACTGTCAGGGACCTGTAGAGAAGGTCACCAGTTTTTCTGCAGGTGGCCTGTGTCATCAGAGTCTGTGTGATGAGAGACAGACGTGGGCTCCAGTTTCTTTGCACGATTCCAGTTTGTCCCAGAGGGGCTGTAGTCTTTGCGTCCCCCTGCTTGAGTCCAGCTGTCCTCCAGCCTGCCCTGCTGACCTGCAGAGATTTCAGGCCACAACCAGAGCAGAGGCAACAGCCTTCCACAGACTTCTTCACCAGCTTCCCTTTGTGGCTGTGAGTAGTGACTTTCTCCTCTTCCTCTGACCATCTCCCTACAGACTTTCACTTTCTCAGCGTCTCCCACAATCGCGTGAGGTCTAATCCCGGTAAGAAAGTCTTTATCCTGTATCCCTCACAGTGGCTGTGCTTCCCGGACAGATTGCTCACACTGTCTTGTAACCCAGGCCTCTCTGTGCGCAGCCTCCTTTAATTGACTGCACTTTGTGCATTTCACCTATTCCCAAAGGACCATTAGCTATCGGAAAAGGGTGATGAAATTTTAAAATGCATCTTAATATTTTTTAAATGCCATTATGACAGACTGAGAAGGAGTGTCAAAGCACTGGCCGCTACCTCTAGGCCTGCCCCTGGCAGCCTCTGGACTACACCTAGAGCAGCCCAGCTCCAGGTGTTAAGAGAGAAAGACACATCTTTCTTGTGGAAGCCATGGTTATTTTGGTCTTTGTTATAGCTGGGCTTCAATTCTAGCCAATATATACATTGAACATAATCAAGGTCAGTTATTCAAGTAAATGCACACCAAAAACCTGTACATTATTATCATTGTCCTCTTTTCTCCTGTAGCTCAGCCTTATACATGTACGTGTTCATGTACCCAGCAGAGCTTCAGAAAAAGAGAGACTGTCTGCGTCTTGAATAGAATGCAGCATGGCCCAGTTGATAGGCTCATGCAGTGGACAATGGCACACTATTCTCATTCATTCTGACTTCTAATGTATCCTCATGGAGAGGACTGAACCAAAAATCAACACTGAGTATCAACACCAACACAGGACTGCCTATTGTTTTGGATGAGGGATGAACGCTGAAGTCCAGAAGACAAAGAGGTTTTCACGTATTTGAGCAAGTCACTGACTTCTCTGAGAGTCAGTGTTGTCATTGTGAAGTTTGGTGAGCACCCTTTCTTCACAGGCTTGTCAGGACGGTAAGATGAAGTACTCCAAAATATGCAACGACTTCCTAGCACAGTATTTGACATAATAGGTGCCAATAAATATTAGTTGAATCTAAAGCTTAAGTTATATTTTGAAAGAATTAGTATAGAATACTATTTAAGGAATCCTAACGGGTAAATAACAAACAGCCTCCAATAATTTTTTCCAGAATCAGATGGAGTTTCCTGAAAAGGGGAGTCTCACTCTAATACAACAACGTCTCCAACGATGTGGAAGGACTGAGGGTTTGCAGTGTTTTTCAAAGTTACACAGAGACTAAAGAGAGAAGGGCAGCATGAGCCTGGGAGGCTCTGACCACGAACAGGCTGTTTCCAGAAGTTTAAGCCCAGTGTCTCTCGTTTTATAACATGTGCCGTGTCATCCTCTCTGTCAAACTGAAACGCTCTCTGAATTAAAACAAAGAGGGCATCCTCTTCCTTTTGCTAAGCTTTTCTTAGATTCTTAGTTGAGCCCTGATATTTTGAAAGACTGGCTCAAGAAAATTGATGTAAAAAGGAAATATTTTTAGTTTTATGATGAATACACAGAAAAAAGGTGCTGGCAAAGGAGATCAATGGGACAATAAACACCACGTGCAGTTTATCAGATGAGCACAACTTATTGCAGGAAAAAAACTAAGACAGAAAAGTTCACCAACAAGGTTACGTTGTTCCTGGGACAAGATGGCTCTCATAGCTCGCCCTCCTGATAGACTTCAAAGAGTTTCTGAAAATAAAATGTAAGACACTCGCTCCGATTTCATCAGCCTTGTCAGAGTAACCACATAAGCATTGCATGGAGTGCATGTTTGTCTCTCTCCTAAAATTTGTATGTTGAAACCCTAATTCCCAAGGTGATGGTACTTGGGGATGGGCCCTTTGGGAGGTAATTAGGTCATTGGGGTGAAGCCCCCATGATGAGATTAGTGCCCTTCTAAGAAGAGACTTGAAAGAGCTAGCTAGTACTCTCTCTCTCTCCTTTTCTCTTTCCCTCTGCCATGTGAGGACACAGCAAGAAGGTGGCCATCTACAAGCCAGGAAGCAGGCCCTCACCCAGAAGTGAATCTGCCAGTGCCTTGATCTTGGACTTCCCACCCCCCGAACTGTGGGAAATAAACGTTGGTTGTCTAAGCCACCCAGTCTTAGGTCATTTGTTACGGCAGCCCAGACTGACTGAGACAAGTATTTCACAGGTGTACACCCAAGATAACTGAATCCTGAAATACTGGTAGAAACCTGCTTCCACATAACTGTTCATTAACGATAGTCTTTATCACTGTGATGTCTTAAAAAGCAGAGTCAGGGTCCAGAAACAAGTCAGAGAGGTCAGAGGTTGAGGTGCTGTAGTGTTCACTCTGTCTGCCCATGCACAGTCCCTTATGGCGAAATCTGTCTACTCATGGTGCCAGAGGAAGGGCCAGCTTCTGGTCATCCATGTTTTGGCCAAATCTTGGCCCAGCTGATTAGACTAGAATCAATACCTGTGAGTTGGCACAGCAAAGAGCAAAGTCAGTCAGATTCCCTCTCTTACTCTGGAATTTGAACAAATCATTATCTGGAGAATGATCTCACTTGGAAGCGGCAGCAGATGAAAATAAGAGGAAGCAGAGTCAGAGGAAAGGCCATTATCAGCCACGTGTAAGTCCAGTCATTAGTTAACTGAAATTAAGCAGGCCAAACCTGCTGGTTGCTGACCAGAAAGAAGCAGACACGAGGAATACAGCTCTCTCGACTGAAGTATAAGCTCCTTCAAGACAGGGACAGTGTCTGTCCTGTTCACGACCGTTTCCTCAGTGTTTAGCATAGTTCTCGGTCATGAAAAAATTAGTCACTCACCACATACCACCTGGATGAATAGTTAACGAGTTAATGGTGGATCACTTGAGCAAGCCCCAAAGTGACTTTCTTCCCAGAAATACTGTCCAGTTCCTAGCACCAGAAACCTACATTTGTCCAGGAGTTTCCTTCATCAACTTAACCTACGTCTTCTTCTTGCTCTTAACCTCCAACACTTCCCTTTGTTTAGGCAAGTTTGTTTGGTCCTTGATCTTTGTAAACAAAAGTTTCAGTACCAACTCTGTAAGAGAGAGGGAGAGAGGAAGGAAGAAAGACAGAGGGAGGGAGAGACTGAGAGGGGGAGAGAGAGAGGGGAGAGCGGTGGGAGTTGAGGGTGGTAGAGAGAGATTAACCTGAAATTTTTTCTTTTGAGGAAGATTGGCCCTGAGCTAACACTTGTTGCCAATCTTCCTCTTTTATTTTTTCCCCTCCCCAAAGGCCCAGTGCATAGTTGTATATCCTAATCATAAGTCCTTCTAGTTCTTCTGTGTGGGATGCTGCCACAGCACGGCTTGATGAGCAGTATAGGTCCACACCCAGGATGGGAACCCGTGAACTCCAGCCACTGAAGTAGAGCGTGCAAACTTAACCACTACACCCCCGGGACGGCCCCAGATCAACCCTACGTTCTAAACACTTCATTTCCTAGTGAGATGTACAAAAGACCCCTCACAACTTCCCTAAAGAGAGGTTTTGACCTTCAGTGTGAGGCTAGAAGTCTAGAGAACCACAACAAACAACCGATTATAGAGCCTTTGCTCAAGAGAAGTGTTTAAACTGTGTCGTGGGAGTAGACGAGCTACATCAAACAAACCACGTCGTAGCTCTCTCCCGGTAAACCGTATTGTGTCCCATGGGGGTAACTTGACTCCCCTCCTCCTGCTTAATAAGGTGCCCAGGGAGGTTATTCCACTATTTACGTAGACTTAAAGAAATAATGCCTCCTTCTTCCCAACTCATAATTCCCTTCTTCTTTATTATTGCTGGAACCCATCACTATTGTGTCTTGAAGAAAATTTAAACATTTGAATTTTTTCCTTCCACTTAGGAAGAAACTCAGGAGTGATATGGATAAAAATGTTATCCCAGTAAACTTTGCTTTCATAAAATAATATGTTCTCTTGGGCAATAAATGTGTTTCAAGGTCTGATTCATTGCCAATCAACTGGTGTTAAAGTATCCTCATACGACAGATAAGAGACTCTAATCCTTCGGGGGAATACGAGCCCGGCACGTGTCACAAAGCAGATACAAGCCAAGCATACTTTCCACATTAGCAGAGATGTCAGGTGACCAACGTCATCTCTGTCTTGCTTCTAGTCGTTCTGTATACGAGACTCCATAGCAGTAGGATGCTCTGACTGATCAAAAGAAATACATTAACATTCATAAGGGGAAGGGGGAAGGAATAAAGAATAAAATACTTACTTGGTCCTAGACCAATTGAAAAAGCAGCAACATAAACAAGCAAGCTGGCTAAGGACAGCCATTTCAAAAAAGCTGGGACGTCCTCTGGGTCTGTGACTAGCTGGCGTTCAGTCTGGCTCAGTCCAGCGTTTGGTAAGGATGCGGAGGTCATCTCCCTTCTCTTGTCCATGTCATTTCTCGTGGGCATTGGTGAGCTTCTGCTGGGGGACATGATCTCCTTAAAGGGCTCTCTAACAATGTCATTGCTGGCTGACAGGTTCCCTGGTCCATAAAACACAGACTCCTCCACGGACTGGTTGACAGGGCTATGGCTTCTGCAGATACTGGTGACGTTCATGTGGATGTGGAGATTCACGATGCCCATGGTCACCAATGAAGCTGCCATCACAGAGGACCCGACACAGAGGAAGGTTTTGCTCCCCACGTGGTCCACAAAAAGAGTGGGCGGGATGGTACCGATGACCTTGACAACCCCGACCCCAGTGGAGGCGAGGCTAGCCGCCTCGTTGCTTTGGAAGCCAACGGACTTCAAAACAGTCGATGCATAGAATAATATATTTGGCTGGCCGGTGATTTGTACAAAAAACACCAGTGTTAGGCCTATCATTATTCGGGTCCTCATGTTGTCCTTGGAACGAAACAGATCCCAAAAACTGTACTGATATTCATCTTTCAGGGAAGACTTGATCACCGTGAGTTCCTCCGTTGTATCTGAGATGGCTCTCAACCTCCTGAGAACGTGGCTAGCAGCTTCCTCGTGTCCTCTCATCACCAGAAACCGGGGACTCGGAGGAAGAAAGTACATGGCGATCGCCTGTAGAAATCCCAAGGGAATGACGAGGCCGAACATGTACTTCCAGCCCTGGGAAACGCTGGCGAAGGCGTAATTGGAAACGTAGGCAAACAGAATGCCAATGACAACCATCAGCTCGTTCAGTGACACAAGAAGGCCTCTTCTGTGCTGCGGGGCAATCTCCGCGATGTACACACAAGTGGCGATGGAAGAGAGGGAGATGGACACCCCTATAGCAATGCGGCCCACGAGAAGAACGGGGTACGACAGACTGAGGATCAGGACCAGGCTTCCGAGCCCGAGGAGGCAGGACGACAGGATGATGGCAGCCCTTCTGCCAAACCTGTCAATCAGGACCCCTCCAGTGAGCGAGGCCAGCAAGGCTCCGATAAGCAGGGAGCTCACCACCATTTCCTGCTCGTGGCAGGTCAGCGCCAACAAGGTCCGTATCTGGAGAAGAGCCCCGGAGATGAGCCCAAGTTCATAGCCCATGAGGAGGCCACTGACGGCAGCAGTGACAGCCGACAGGAGGGTGAACAGGCCACAACCTGCGAGCAGAGAGGAGAGACGGGGTCAGTTCTGAGCTGTGACTTTAAACACCTTGTGTCTGAATGGAGACCAGACCTCGTACAAGTGAGTTTTTCATAGCACGGAGTCTAAAAACACACATGGTTATAGTAAGATACTGTACTAACCCAACATGATTAGATATGGAAGGAAAAGTCCTTTTTATTTTTGGGAGGAGAGGGGCGGAGAAATCTAGAAAGTCATTTCCTTCTATTTCTGATGTTAATGTTGTTTTTAGTTTTGAGCAGACAGCCATGAAGATGGGCAGATGACAGATGCTGAAGACAGAACAAGCAGCAGTACTGTTTGGGTGCTGCCTGGCACTGGATCCCAGTGGTGTAGTGGTTAAGTTTGGGTACTCTACTTTGGCAGCCCAAGTTCACATGTTCAGATCCCGGGTGTGGACATACACACCACTCATCAAGCCATGCTGTGGCAGCATCCCATGTGCAAAATAGAGGAAGATTGCCACAGATGTTAGCTCAGGGCCAATCTTCCTCACCAAAACCAAAAGAAAGAAAGAAAGAAAAGGAAAAAGAAAGAAATCCCAATAATCCTGATAGCAGCTCCTCTGGTCCCACTGCAGTGCCCTGTGGGCAAAGCCCAGAGGGCAGGGGCCTCCAGAAGTGCTGCAGGCTCCCACCACGTAACCTGGGGAGATAATTTTTGGTGACAGCTACACAAGTGTATGTTATATGTTTGTAATTTATCAAAACAAAAACAAAACAGAACAGGAGGTAGCCGAGGGAAGAGCCGTTTCCAAGGCCTGCCTGAGGACAGGAGCGCTCCAGCAGGGGACGCCAACGCACCCCGTGTCGGGCAGCATGAGCCTGGAGAGGTGAGTGAGACAGGGCATCCAGTGCGTGTGGGTGGGGACAGAGGGGACGCTTCCCGCAGGGCCTGACAGGTCACAATGACAATTTGCTCTGGTATTCCAAGTCGTGGGTCATGTCACGTGAGCGGGAGAGGGTCCTGCCACCATGAGATTTGCCGCCATGTGGAGCCCCGTCTGGTGGTCGGGAGGAGTTGGCTGCCTTAGTCTCGACAAGCAACGATGCTACCTTAGATGCAGGCGTGACGAGTGCAACTGAAGACAAGCAGAGGGATTCACAAGTTAATTCGGAGGTAAAACGGCTACGCCAGCTCATGAATTGGAGTCGGAGGGTAAGGAGGTAGGTCAGAACCCACGGTGATTCCATGGTCTGAGCCATTGGTTGGGTGATTTTAGAGCATTCAATGCCCTGATCCAGGCCTCTGTGCCACACAGCGCACCATACTGACCCTAGGGAGACTGGAGGAGGACCGACCATGGTGGGGGTAAAGGAGGAATGGAAATCAGAGGTTCCACTGAAGACTTACGAAATGTCTTATTTGTTTTGCCTGTAAGACATTCAGATAACAACGTCCAGGAGGGGCCTGGGTGTGCAGATTTGGAGCCTAAGAGGCAGGTCAGGGCTGGAGATGTGTATTTGGGCTTCAGTAGCATATGCTCGGTCTTGAAGGCCACGGGCGTGGATGAGGTCACCGAGGGAGAGAGAGTGGAGAATGAGCAGCGGGACCAGGACGGGCCTGGGAACCCCAGCAGTAAGAAGAGCAGCAGAGCTGAGATGTGTGTGAAATGGACTAGAAGCATGCGCTTGCGCATGCGATTATCCCAGGCGGAGCTAAGGCTGTTTAACTGGTCGGGGGTCTGCTTTAAAATGCTATTCAGCTCTAGTGAAATGAGCAGGTCAAACAAAGCTGATCTAAATCCCTTCCCACCATAAATATCCAAGGTATTTAAACCTCTGGGATCCTGGTGGCATATGAAAAGCAGGAAAGTCCAAAAAATAAATAAAAGGAGGATTGAGTATTTAGATGGAGGAGCCAATAAAAATGCAATAATCAGCAACAAAACCAAACTAATTGATGAACACTGCAAACACAAACCATTACATTGAAATTAAGTGGGCAATTTATCCAGCTGATCAGAAAACAAATATTTAGCCCCGTTCCACACAGGCATCTTCCTGGGTACCGAGGGCTATATATACAGCAATGAAACAAAACAGGTGTGGTCTTTGCCCCTCAGGAAACTTAACATTTTGGTGATATCTCTATGTTTTGTTATTTATTATGCACTGTTTTAATTTTTACGGCAAAATGACTCTAAAGCGTTCTCTTACAGTTTCTCTCATGTCCTCAGTTTCCACATATTCTTTTTCCCAGGTCATCTTAAAATCAGTAACAACAAATTCCTCCACCACAAGGAGAATTAGGTCAAATTCTCACATTTGGATAAGAATATTGTATTGCTTGTCTGCACTTGTCATTGTTCATTTTTTCTATGTCTGACGTGTTGATTGTGCGTTTTGACAATTGGTCTCGATATTCAGGCTGGAGAACTAAGTGACTTTGGAGAAAGAAACACTTGGGAGGCAGATTGAGTGAGGCCCCCAGAAAGGGGTTTCGAGTGACAGAGGGCAGCGTAGGACACTGAGTGGAGGATGTGGGGCATAGATGCCAGAACTGCTTGCGTAGCAGGAGGTTGTCCTCGCCACCTCGGCCTTCTCCTTCACCTTCCGTGTTTTCCTTTTCGTTAGATGGGAAACAGAGCTTCCTCACAAAAGGAAAGACCCCGTGAGATACAAGAGTCCCTTCCTTTGCAGCTCCATCATCCTACTTCAGAGAGAGTCTGAGGTGGTGAGTTGAGGAAGAGCGGGGAGACGGGCGAGGGAAGCCATGAAGCCAGCTCCTCGCAGTCTAGGGCAGTCCCTCGTGACAGAAGAATGATCTGGCTCCTTCTCCTGCTTTCTGGACTTAGTTTCATGTGCCTAGTCCTTTCAGCCTGGATTCATAGGACACTGACAAATTGGGATGTGTGCAAAGGGTCTGCAGACCATGCCAGTTTGTCAATGTCCCTCTCGAGACTCATGTGCCTAGTCCTTTTAGCCTGGGTTCATAGGACACTGACAAATTGGGATGTGTGCAAAGGGTCTGCAGACCATGCCAGTTTGTCAATGTCCCTCTCGAGACTCAGCATCTAGCACTGAGTATAATTCTTCAGAGACGTAATAAATTTTTTTCCATAAGAATTGGTAAAATTTTTTTTTTAAATTGCAATTAAAAAAATTTATATATTATATTATATCTATCTACCTACCTACCTACCTATCTATCTAGGGAATTTGCTTTTAAAAGCTTAAAAAGTTCACTAGAATATTCCATGACCCTATTCCCACGTGGGGGCATAGCGATGTGGGTTACATGCTATAGAATTAAGCCAAGGTCCTCACTGTTTATCTAAATTCTACTTGAAGGGCATATCGTCCCCATTATATGCCTTGAGGATACTGCCCAAAACTCACTTCCCTGCTCATCTCACAGCTGCGACTATGACGGCTGAAGGCCCACGTGATCCTCAAGCTGCCCACCCGGGATGCTGAATTCTAATCCGGTGTGGAAGGCTAGTCCCTAAGGCTCCCAAGGTCGCAGCCCTGTGACCCTGGGACTTCCACCACAGGAAATGTTCCTGGCGCTATTTTACGGTATAAAACAACAGAGAGAGAGATAAACAGCGGGCTTTTCCTGTGTCTGCTTTCTGGTTGATGATGATAGAAGCAAGATGTCATCCTACAGATACTAGGAAGTACAACTTTGCCAAGAAATCTGGCAGGGAACAGGAGGAAAGAGAGAAGACACGGCAGGAAGGTGGGGTTTGTGGATGGGAGAGCCCGGGGCAGCTGGGTGGACTGAGGAAAAGCAGCCCGTGCGGAAGGAGAGGGCAGGTAAGGAATCGCAATTAGTTTCTTTTCTAAAAACACGCAGCCCTGAGGTCCAACAGTCTGCACTTAACATTCGTGATGAGGGTCAGCATCTCCAGCCATTTCACTCAGGCCCTTGCTTCATAGGGGCCCTTCCTTTACATCCGTTTTCCCCAAAAGCATCAAAGGGAACTCTCAGCCTTTCGTGGACAACACACAGTGGTGGCGTTCTGGAGACTTACAGCTGGTACCCACAGGCTGCCGGGTTGCTGCCTCTGTGTCTGGCTGCTTTGCTACCAGACCAGCAGTGTTCCTTTTGATGCAAAGATGCTTCTTTAATAAGGCAATAAAATAAAACTGGTCCTAGGGATCACAACCAAGGGGCCTTATGCAAATGAGCACTGAGACCCTCAGGGAGGGCACAAAGGACAGGCAGCCCCATAGCGCGAGAGTCTGCATGGCCACCACAACAATGGCTGCATTGTCCGCGCTCGCGGAGACTCAGATGACACCACAGCTGGAACAGGCCCCCACACGAGACACTCGCTTCTCACAATATTTGCCTTTCTGCCTGCCTTCTCCTTTCTTCTCCGTATGCCTGTTACAGCGTGTTTACCTAAGGGACACGCAGAAAACCCTCCCCGGCCGACCAAACCCTACCAGTCTGAAATGTGGGCACACACAGGTCTTCTTTCTTGGCCGGCAGCCAGGTGATTGTCTAGCTTGACCGACTGGGAATGCCTCTCAAATTTAAAAGGCCCTGACTTTATGCTTTGCACGAGAAAAACTTGCAAATGGCCTTGCCCTTGTGGTCTCCCCTTTCTCTGCCCCTTCTCCTCGGACACCTTAAATCCCCATCCATTCTTCAGGAGTCATCTCAAGTGCCGCCTCCCCTGTGAAGCCCACCCTGCTCCGCCTCGTGCTGCCCTCATGCCCCCCCTCAGCCAGCTGTGCCCCCACTGTGCGCACAGTGTGTCCTTTCAGAGCGTCTGACACATCGTAAGGGCCTCATTTATGCACTTGTTTGTCTTCCCCTCTTAGACTAGGAGCTCCTCCAAAGCGAGAACCTGCTTTCCTTATGCCGTCTCTGTACTCTCACCTCTCATCTCGAGCACCAGGGAAATGCTCAGTGAATGTTTGTTTTGAGTGAATGAATGAATGAATGAATGATGACAGCACTCTTGAACACTGATCCTTGGTCGTCCCCTCCCACAGCTCCGTCAGCAGACTGAGGTTGACCCCCAGTATACCGTAATGGTTAGCATACGGAACTTCGTATTCACAGAATGCTTAGCACACTCAGCATTTCTTCAAAGCTCTCAGCACCATTATAAGCCTGTTAATACAGCACCGTTGCGGAGGCCACATGGTGTTTCACGGCTCTAGACGCCAGCTGTGTGTGTGGCCTTGGCCTCTAGTCCTCAACCCTGCAGTTAGCAGTCCCCTTTCAGCTGACCCACTGCAGTCAGATCCCACTGTGGTCTCCAGGCACCATTCTGGACCCCTCGCTGTTTCTGGAAAATGCTGCACGCTTTCCCAGGCTTGTGCTGTTCTTCATGCTGTCCCCCTCACGGCAGGTCCTCCTTCCTCCACAGCCGAGGCAGACCCTACTCATCTTCAAAGATCAGCTCTAACGTCCCCTCCTCTCCAAAACCTTCCCAGCCTCCCTCTCTTTGGTTCGCATTGATCTCTCTCCTCTCTCTTGCCTTTGGTCCCTGGCCTTATAGCATCCTTGATTGCGTTTAGTTACGCCTGCCTCCTGCCCTATACGGGGAGTGTTGGGAGCAGGGCTGTCCGTGTCAGGGGGGCCCACCCGTGCCTGGCAGAGAGCTCAGCAGGTTACTGGATGCCCCAGAAGGCAGAGCGCTGGCTTCAGCAGAAAGCCCCTCACAACCTCAGAGAGGGCACGTCCCATGGGGAACTGAGGTGTGGTGTCTCCGACGGCGGCCAGAGGTCCCCGATGCTGCCTCCAGGCCCTGGACCACACATGGTGCCTCCGCGGTGGGAAATACGGCGCACCATCCTTCGTCTAACCGCTAGCCCCGTCCCGACCCCGGTCCTCCCTTTGACATACAGAGGAGCCAGAAGCAGGAACCTTGGCCTCCCTCTATACCTGCTAGCACTTGACCTTTCTGGGACAAAAAGATAGGAATTTTGCTGTCTTTCTTTTTATCTTTCCAACCGCAGGTTTGACTCAGCAGTACTTTCACAGACACGCTTTGAAGGCTGAAGCTATTCTGCCAGCCACGGGGGTGTGAAGCAGGGACACTGTTGATGTCCCATGTCAGTGCCACCTGCCCCCAGTTCTGTTGGCAGCTCTTCTTTCTGCTGGTGGCATGCATGCCCTTCAGTCTTTTCTTTCTTCTCTTCCCTTCTTCAAGGTGCAACTTTCACCGGGATAAATCCAGGGGTCTGTTTCTTCTACATTTTTCTGCCGCTCGTTGAGTTCTTCTTCTACTCAGAGAAGATTTCTTCTAGTATTTTGGGTTTTCCCTCTCATTTGTTTCGGAGTAATTATTTACATATCAGTTATTTATATTGATTTCCTCTCTCATGCCCATCTTCTTGTCCTTTTTATGTGCATCCTAGAATACCTTCTCATATTCATCCTGTGCATCACAGATGTCAGATAAGCTTCTGCTCTTGTGTTCCAGCCTCCTCATCCTCCTTTCAAGTCGTACGTGATCTCTTTGCATCTTTGTTCTCAGGTAGCTCCATCTTCACCTCCGTTTTCTCTTGCCATTGGATGTTGTCCTACAGCTCTTTTTTAGCAGACTCCACTTAAAAAAAATTATAGACAGAAATTGGACGCTTTCCAAAATTTATATATGTTTCCTGTAAAAAGAAATCTTAAAATGCATGCTTTGCCCTTGTATTTAAAACATAATTGCTGGGGCCAGCCTGGTGGCATAGTGGTAAAGTTTGTGTGCTCCACTTCGGCAGCCCGGGGTTCATGGGTTTGGATCCTGGGTGCAGACCTACACACCGCTCACCAAACCATGCTGTGGCGGCATCCCACATACAAAATAGAGGAAGACTGACACAGATGTTAGGTCAGGGCCAATGTTCCTCACCAAAAAAACAGTAAAATAAAAAAATAAAATAAAATGTACTTGCCAATAACCAGATTTGCTGCATTCTCTTAACCCAGCCCCCAAATCAGTTACAATATTTTTGAATGGAAGAAACCAAAAACCTAAAAAATAAAGGCTTAAAACATCGTGGCATTTATTGTTTACTTAGCAAGAGGTTGAGCTGAGAGTCTCTGAGGATTCACATTCTATCCATGCTTCTGCTTCTGCCTCCTCAGAGGGCTGGCTTTTGGCCCTGACCTGTCATCCTGCGTGCAAAGTGGCTGCCACAGCTCCAGGCAGAAGATTCTTTCACAGTCAGATTCAAAGGCAAGAGACTATATTCAGAGAAGGCTAAGGGCAAAGCCTCTCCTTTTCTCAGGAGCGAACTTTCCAGAAGCACCTAGGAAGATGATGGGGTTCAGGATATGCTACCCCAAAATATGACACCTTGGCATATCGAATAATTTAAGCTGAAGGAGTTCGAGAAAATGGCAGAAGCAGGAGGTCCCTCTGACCTCGCCCTGCCCTTCTGCCCTGAAGCAGGTCATGAGACCCTCATGTGGGAGGCGTCCGCTCTGTACCCTGAGGAAAAGAACCACCTTATCTCTGAATAGGAAGGGACAGGGACGCCAAGAGGAATCTGAACAAACAAGCCTTGCTAAGTGTGTCCTGGCTTACCACACTCGCCTCGTCCTCCTTGACCTGTCATATTCTACTTGCCTCTTCACTCTCCATCAAATCCAGCAAAAAAATACTCAGCTTTAACCCTTTCTTTGGGTCTTCATTGCCTGTTGAAGCATCTCATGTCATCTAAAACTTAAATAAATTTGGGTGCTTTTCTGCTGTTAATCTATTTTGCTGGTTGAATTTTCTGACCCAGCCAGGGGCCCCAATTGAGCTGAGGACATTTCTCCTCCCCTCCAAAGATGCACCCCGATGTCTCTCTGACCAGAACCAGGGTTCCATGGTCAAATCTGGCTGCAAGAGAGACTGAGAGGAAGGTGTCTGAATCTTTTAGATCTCCTGATATGAAAGGCAGAAAATCAGAAGGGAGGTGGACTAGCTATCGGGTTTTCGGTGTCTCACGCACCTTGTTCCAGTTACCCGGTTGCAGCTGGAAACTCCTCTTGGTTAGACCTGGGGGAGCAACTGATGTGTAGCTGCGAACCAACTTCCTGACGGCTGGGAGTGACTTTTCTGGTGAGGCTCCATTGGACTGAGAAAAGGATTCTTTTTGGTCCCCTGACTATGAAGAAGGGATATTATTCCTGCATTAGTTAAAGCAGTCTGTAGTTCTTTGCTTGTCAAAAACAGTACATACAGGGGCTGGCCCTGTGGCTGAGTGGTTAAAGTTCTGTGTGCTCTACTTTAGTGATCCTCACTCATGGGTTCGAATCCTGGGCGCAGATCTACACCACTCATCAGCCGTGCTGTGGCAGTGACCCACATACAAAATAGAGGAAGATTGGCATAGATGTTAGCTCAGGGCAAATCTTCCTCAGCAAAAAACAAACAAACAAACAAAAAGACCAACAAAAAACCAACAAAACAGTACATACAAAACTACAACTTCTAGAATGCACCATTCTAGTGGCTCCTCTAGGATTTTCCCCTTCTTAACACTGATTTCATATTCAAGAATACAAGCCCCTGTCTTTTCTAACTCGCCCAGAGTTGCTGAAATCCTGGAAACTAGCCTCTAAAAGATGGAGAAAGAGACGTGCTGATGACGGGATGGGATGGGAAGAAGCAGGATGTGGAGAAGACCTTCCGACGCTCTGCAAGAGCAGCTCCAGGGCTCTGTGGAGACGTCTTCCTTCCCGGGTTGGTGACAGTTCTCTCAATTAGGAATGCACAGTGAGAATCTGCGGGAAGTTAAACTTTTATGGCCCTATTTTGTACATTAGGCCCATGTTGCATTTTACTTAGGGTTAAGTCGTAACTCACTGAATATATCTGGCTTTAATGCTATTGTAATTTTGCATCTTTTTCTATGTTTTCATGGGGTTTTCAATAGATAGTTAAGAAGGAAGGAATCTTGAGAACAAGCCAGCAGCCGTCTTCCCTGGACAGCCCCAATGTCTCCAGGATGGGGCTTCTCGACCTGCGTGAGCTGTGGACATTTGAAAATTCACAAAGTTTTTAGAAAGGGTCCTCATCCCATCAATGATTATTGAATGTTGGAAAAAATAATAACGTGCATATCTGTACTTCAAGATTTCAAACATATGCAGATGTGATGAAAAAAATTCTTTAAAATTTCAAAGCGCTAGTGAATGCACAGTAGCTTTCTGTCATTCTCTGTCTTCTAATCAATAAACATAAAACTGCAAAGACTTCTATGTGAAGATTTGAACTTGTTTTCTATTTAAAAAGGAGTTCATGTACTCAAAAATGGTCAAGACTCACCCTTAGTGCTTTTAAAATTCTTTAATTAGGGAAGTAAAATGGTAAGAAAATAAATAATATTGTAAAGCCTGTGGATGTAAATCTCTTGGGAAGAATAATTTTATTTACTAAAAATAAATACCTGGATGGTTACCTGGGTGTTAAGGGAGAAGCCCATGGGGGATGTTGACGACATACGGGTGGACTCTGGGAGAGAGGGGGAGAGAGGGAGAAAAGACCAAGAAGGGAGAATGCTGATGTGTGTGTGTACATGTGCGTGTGTGTGTGAGAGAGAGAAAGAGAGACCAAGAAAGAATGAGTAGAAGACGTGGAAGCAACTCCAGTGCCCATCAATGAATGAGAAGATGTAGTAAATCTGTACAAGGGATTACCACCAGGCATAAAAAAAGACAAAATCGTGCCATTTGCAACGTCATGGATGGACTTTGAGGGTATTATGTTAAGCGAAATAAGTCAGACAGAGAAAGACAAACACCATATGATTTCACTCATCTGTGGAAGATAAACAGACACATAGATAAGGAGAACAGATTAGAGGGTACCAGAGGGGAATGGGCAAAAGGGGTAAAGGGGCGCCTGTGTGTGGTGACAGATGGAAACTAGACTGCTGGTGGTGAACACGAAGCAGTCTACACAGAAATTGATGTACAATAACGTAAATCTGAAATTTACACAATGTTATAAGCTAATATGACTTCAATAAATAATTTAAAAAAGAAAGAAAGAAAGAATGGCTAAGAGAGCCCAGAAATAGGAGAAATGGAAGAAAAGGTGAAGACTGGTTTCCAAGTTTGGAGAATGGGGACGGGGAGAGAACACAAGGGAACACCAGGACAAGAGGCCAGTGGCTTTTTTCAGAAAAGTTGATTTACAAGAAACTCCCTACGGTAGACTTGACAGGAGAATTTTAAACGAGCCCACCTAATACTTAAGTGTACCAAAGCCCTCTTCAAATCAACAGTAAAAATCTACAAAGAGCTGGTGTGAATGGGGTTTGAGTATAGGAAGGAAAAGGGCTGTAATGTACACATAGATTGGAGCAGGGATAAGAGAAAAGCCCAGTTGCAGGAAGGACAAGAATCCAGTGGAAACAAGAAGTTGGTGCAAAAAGTGATGAGAAGAACTACAAGACTCTCAGGCATGCTGTGTGTTTGAAGACGGGCAGAGGGTGGGCAGCCAGGAGGAGTGTGGGTTTAAACTTATGGGGGTTGGAGCTATTTTTATTTAAATATTAAAAGAATGGTGACCCCGTGAAGCTGGAGGATTTAAAGACGTGCTCGTGGGGTTTTCCAAGACTCCCAATTCTATCACCACTACCATCACTTTCGGAAGCTTTCTCAATTTCTTTAAACTGACAAGGTCTCTTCCTAAGAATTCCTCCTCTCATGATACCACGCACCCAAAGGTTTCACGACATGGTCCCTGTTTATAGCTTCAGATCCCTTTGTCATCCTCTTTCCCCCACTTTGAACTCATACAAGAATATTTTGCAGTTCCCGGAATGTGCCATTCTCTGTTCAAACTCTTATACAAGCTATGTTCTCTCTAGAATGCTCTCGGTAAACACAGTGGCCTCAGTTATACTATCTTGACTCAGCTTAGTCATACCGTTTTCCAGGATCCTTCAACTGGCTGAGCTGCCCCCGTGCTCCACCTTAGTACTGTGCCTCTGGCCGCCTCCTCCTTTGTAGGTTTTCTGATGCCTGTCTCTTTCCACTAGCTGGTAATGGGCATTTGCACAACATGGATATCTCGTTCCCCATTGGACACAGGGACTAGCATCAGGTCTGATTCTAAGTAGATACTCAAAATGTACTAAATGGTTGGCTTGCAGTTATTTATATTCTCATCTTTCTGATGAGTTGGTAAAATCTATAGATGTGGAAAATATCTTAGAAATCTTTTTTTACCCTGATGTATCCAGCACTGCGCCTCTCACACGGCAGGTGCTCAATAAGTACTGCCGAATAAAAACAGTCTTCAGTTCAGTTCAATAAACACGTCTTCACTCACTCACTCATTTAACAATTAAGCATGGAGTATGTGTCAGCACTGTTTAGGGCACAGATAGAAGACAGGTGCATCTGGGTGGACAGTGCCATCAGCAGAGTGGCCATTGTAAGCACTGTGTTGAGACATTTCCTACGTTACGTCTCCACTGGATGGCACAAGACGGTGGAAACCGTGCCACACGCATGTGAACCCATGACAGAAATAGGGAGAAAAGGTATTGTCCCTTCCTCTTATGAATTGCACAGTACCTTCCAAGCACTCCCATTGGCTCAAAGCTCTGATAGGTACAGGAACGTCTATTTTATCCAGGAACCTATAATCTTATAGAAAAAGACATAGTACATGGAAATCTAAGGAACTAGCTGAAATAGAATGCAAGAAAGTTCTGAAATGAGTGTAACAGGTACCCAATCACAGATCAGATCACAGAACAGAGCAGGAAGTGGAGACGTCAGCGCTGGATGGTATCATTGGTCAAGTGGGTGAAACCCTGGACTGGATTTACGTACTGAGGTTCAGATTCCGTGCTGCCACCTATTAGCCATGCTCCCTGGACCAAGTCACTTCACTTCTCTCCAGGAGGTACCTGGGCTTCATGGTGAAGGACAGTCAGGAATCAGAGTGCTGCTAGTTACCATCTAGACTTTGACATGCCCCTTAACCTGTCCCTGTGTCCTCATTGCTAAGATAAAGATAAAATTGTTATCTACTTCATAAAGTTGTTACGAGAATAAATTTGATAGAGGAGTGTCTGGTACGTGACAAGAAGCACTTGGTAAATGTTAGCTGGTGTTCTCTGAGCCTCAGTTTCTTTATCCGTTGTAAAGATAAGAAAGGATGATGGTCATAGAAGCGCTTGGCTCACAAAAATCCCTCAACGAGGATTGGTTTAGTCTAAATCAATGGGGTAGAATGTTCATAACACGGAAGTAAAACTTGGAAACAGTGTCATTGATGTTGAAGGAAGTAAAACGATACCTTGTTTCTAGCAATACAATTATGCCTTTTCATAAACTCTTGAATTCCCTTGTTTTTGTTAATACCTACATAATTGGGCTTCCATCTGGAAAAGCTCTCCCTGTGACTTTGCCTTGGGACCGCTACAGTTTTGTCTCCTGGTGGAAATGAAACATTTCCTTAGCTTAGGGATGCTCTCTCACCCTACAGACTGATTCTAATTACAGCTCTTCTTCCCTGTTCTTAAAAAGCCTCGCACATCTGAGGTTGAGATGCTATTGCAGGCAGCTGGCTAAATTAGCATTGCCTGTGGCTCCCGACTCCAGCCTCCATACAGTGTGGAAACAGGTGCACACGGGAGCAAAACATTTGGGATTCAATAATATGGAATTAGCTAACAGCCCCAGAGCCTGACAGACCAGGCCAACCTGAGTCTTGAGTGTTTCTGAGAAAAAATTACTTCCAAGGGAAGCACAATTTAATAGTTTAAAGGTAAATTACACTTGTATTACTTAAGGAAAAAAAATACCCCATAAGTCAAAAGACTACATTTTTCTCCCTGTTACTTTGGCAGAACAGTATAAAGTGGGTCATTGTTCAAAAAGAATGAAAGCTGCTAAAATTAGAATAATGTGATAAATTATTTTAGTCTTATTATTACTTCTGCCTAAATTAGTCTACCACTGGGGCATAGCCATTTAGCAAATGCATAAATGAGTGTGCCGTGACATAGGGAGGAAAATGATACCCATGAGCCAAAACAAAACAAAATCGAACAGAAAAAACCCATCTAAACTTATGATTTACTATAAAGGTAATATATTTGACTCAAAGTTTCAGCTGGGAAGTATTTGGGGGATTTCAGGTGCTGTGTCTTTAACTGAGGCTGGGTACTTTTGGAGGGAAGATGGGATGAGAAATCATCCTTATTTGGTATTTGGTCAAATAGCCCCTTGGGAAGACGTCCATCCCAGCTGTCCCCCTTTCTCGCTACCACCACTTGGGGTCCTTTGACATGGTTTTCCATGCCTTATTTTGCTCAGTAGCTCATCCTTTCGGGAAGGCTGTTCATGAGAAAAAACTGAACTAGGAAAGCCCTGTTGCGTCCAACTTAAGAATCTTATAAAACCAGTTCTCGCTCGTACAAGCTGAGTAAACAGCAGCTTCACTCTCAGAGCCCAAGCGGAGGGCTGCTCCGGGCTCTGGGAACTTTCTAAGCCCGCAGGCTAAGTAGAACTTCAGGCCGTCCTCCTGAGAAAACGCCACCTACCAAACCCGATTCGAGAACTAAGTACTCATGCAGGAGAAACAGAATCCCACACAGCTGCAGCCACTGAAATTGCATTGTAGCATCGGCCGGCTCACCTCCGATACACACGTGTCCGTGGGAGCTTCCTCAGCGACTCCAGGGTGGCCTCGCCGTCTTGGAGTGCTGTTCTCACCAGCGTCCTAAGACCTAGACCACCACAGAGCACCCCGTGAGAATTCACACGGGGTGCACCTGAGGGGCTCGCCTCCGGTCCTGCGAGCTGCCACCAGGCGTGCTCCTGGGATCTCAGCTGGCCATCTTACCAGGGAGGAGGGCGACGTTTAAAATATGTAACCACTGAGACGGGGGCAGTGACTTATCAGAGTTGACACCGGCTGCAGAACCAGTTCGGGCGCGCTGGTGGCTGCCGGCTCATTTCAGTCCCTCCGGGTCCACTGCTCCTCGGCCTGGCTTGTCCCTGTCTGCTGCAGCAAGTGACAACTTCTATGCCCCGCTAGGTGAGAACAAGGCCTTAAAGGGGAACAACGGCTCTGCTGAGGGCCGGCGTGTCGTTCAGAGCCTCTCCTTTCCCAGATCCGGCAGAAGCCATTGCCCAGGCTGGCAGTCACCAGAAGCCTCAAGTGCAGACTTCAGATGCCATTTCCCAGGGAGGTAAAATGTGCGTCACAGAGATAAGCCGATGCAAGTAAGAGCGCAGGTACTTATCTTTACATCTGGTCTTATTTCTACACAGAGGAGTCTACAGTCCCGCATAAATTCACATGTCTGTAACCCCTGTCATTTCCTTGGAAGCATCAAGCCACGCACAACCAGTTTTGGTTGTTATCAGTCATCAATTTGTTAAATACACATGTTTTTAAAAGCACGAAATTTTTGTGACGTTTTTAGTATATGAAAAGCCTGGAAAAATGGGCAAGGCCAAGGTCTGGGGCTTCCCACAGTGACTGGTCTGTGTTGGAATCACTCGTCTCACAAGCAAAGCTCTGTTATCAGCTCAAGCTGGTCGGCCTGACTTTCTCTGTCCCAGGGGTAAGTTTGTTCCCAAAGTTTCCTCAGTCTCTCTTACAAGTAGATTTCTCCTCGGGGGGATAGACCCCAACAAAAAAAAAACCCCGCGGCCTGCCTCATCAGAGTAGGGGCGGACCTGCGGGCTTGCTCCGTGAGACGCCAGGATCCAGGGGCCTGCTCAGGGCTACGGGGCCAGGAGGGAGCAGGGGGCGGCCAGGCCACAGTTCTCTTACACTCCAACTCCCCTCTTTCTACTAGGGCGGGCCGTGGGGACCTGGACTGACCACCCGCTCGGCGTCCACTTGGACGAAGTTCACAGCTTCAAACACATTTGAGAACCACTGCCGCAGGGATTTGTCTGGTTTGCAGAAGTGGCGTGTCTTTAGCCTCAGACCGTGGTATCTCAGATTTAGAAGGGTCTTAGGGACGAAGTGTGGCCCTTTCCGCTGGGTCACTGAGTGCAGTCCTAGTGACCTGGGGGTCCCAGAGCATTCAGCAGCTGCATCTGCAGTGCTGAGAACCTGCCCTCATACAGTGAATATTGTCCTTGGTTTCCGACCTTTAGGGCGGGCGGATCCGAGGAAAACCCAGTGCTGGTGGGGTGAGGTGGGCTTACGGAAACCCTCCCCCAGCCAGTCATTGGAATCATGAAGGGAGAAGCTGGGGAGCCCCAGCGCCTGACGTGAAGAGGAGGCGTGGGCCCCTCGGCCTGGGGCCACCAGGGTCGCTTGCACCAGCCACTGCGCCAAGTGGAGCCGTGGAGCCGACCACACGTCCTCTGGCCTCCTGTTCTCCTCGTGTGAGATGCTCCAGCATCCGTGTTTCTCACTTCACCTGTATCTGTCATCAGCTCTAGGTACTAGGCTTTCAAACTGAGCTCAACTCTGACCTGTAACGTCAAGTATAACATGTCCATGAACACTGAAAAATTTACTAAAAATGCACTCACTTTGAGTCATGGCTTCCTGAAAATGAATTTACGCTCGTTAGCCTCTAGACATTGGAACAAAGCATTCTGCCCAGTGTAAGAGGGGTTTTTGGAGGAAGACCTGTCGCGACTTTTCATTGTGCATCATAACATGGGGGGTGCAACACAGCACCCCCCAGTAAATCTCACGGGATTGAATTCCCTTACCCTGGGTTGTAGAAATCTTTCTTTTTTATGCTTTAATTCCCACCTAGGAATGTAGAAAATTCTTATATGGAAATATATAGAAAAACTTGCTACCTTCAAGTGCAGGAATACTATGGTAATTATTGAGCATATTTTAAATACCCTGAATTTCCTGGATGAAACTATAGAAGTTTAAAATGTAAAGAAGTTGAAAGGAGTATTTGACGAATATTATTTCATTAAACCTCAACATCTTCATAAAACAGAATCCTGATAGCAGAGGTTAAGTAACTTGTTAAAACTATAAAGTGAGTCTGCACTATGCATTCATTATATACATAGAGATACATATAACTGCCTTTAGGTACCATGAGATGCTTAAGACAATTTAGGAAAATTTACAAAAGTTATACTAAAAAGTTTGTATTTGGGGCCAGCCCAGTGGTGTAGAGGTTAAGTGTGTGCACTCCATTTCGGCGGCTTGGGGTTTGCAGGTTCAGATTCTGGATATGGACTTAGCGCCACTCGTCCAGCCACGCTGAGGCAGCATCCCACGTTAAGTAGAGGAAGACTGGCACAGATGTTAGCTCAGGGCCAGTCTTCCTCACACACACACACACACAAAAGGTTTGTGTTCATCTAAAGATCTACCCTATATAGCACAAATCAAAACTGTATTCATTTAAGATTTTATGGAAACATTTTGGCATCCTCTTCAATATAATAAAGATATGGTATTTATTTGGTATTTGTCTCATCTAAAAGATATGGTATTTATTCATTTATCATTTCTTTACAGAAACAGTTGCACTTTAAATTGAATTATGTGCATACAGTCAACCTTTACAAACTTAAGTACATGTGACTCTCCTTCGGGATAACTATGAACTCATGTAATTTAACCTACAAAGAGTACACTGTGCTTTCAAGGCCATATTGAAATTAAATAGCGAATTTTTAATTGTTACCATGGAGACCCTTCCAGGACACTGTCTTTCCTGCTTCTTTGTGACATTGTCACTGCCTCTATTTAGTGAACACTTTTGTTGACATCACCACCTCAGCTGACCCCACAGTTCAATCTTGCAGGAATTCAGAGGAAGAACTTTGCCTCCTCTCCCTTGCCCCCCAAATACAAATTTCCCTCCCCTACTCTTGGACTTAAAGGCCAGAGAGCTCTCTTAGAGAAGGGGCAGCTGTGCGAAAGAGGGGCCGAGGCCATGCTGAAGGATGACCCACATGCTCAGTCTTGACCAGAAGTGGGAAAGCAAGAGAAGGCTGAGCAGGGATGAGTGACCACTCCTCACTTCCCGAGGGGGCGCCCCCATGCCCCCAAGAGAGGGGTCGTGGATTCAGGCCCAAGATCAGATGAACCCACGAGGCCAACACGAGTCTATACTGGATCCATCCCAACGGGAGAGGGAAATGCCTTCTGTAGTGCTGGAGTGTATATGTATATGGAACATGCGAACTTAACCACTGCACCAACTGGCCGGCCCCTACATTCCAGTATATGGCCTGGGGTCATGTTATATGACTCGGGGAGTGGAGTGGAGGAAAGCAGCAAGAAGGAGAGGATTATTTATGTTCGATTTCATTTCATGCTCTGGTTCATTTCTATGCTATTGAGAACAGACTAAATGAATAGGCAGAGGCAGCTGACAGTGTGTAGGGTGTTTGTGGGAACTGTCAATGTGGAGGTGAAGAACAGCGTTTGGTTTGGAGAAGAAATGAATTAAAAGTGTTCCAAATTTCACCTCCAGAGGCAAAGTATTGAACAAACCTCCGTTTGAAAGGCCGGTTTCAAAGAAGGCAGGAGCGATGAAGCTGAGGTTTTAGCCTTCGAATAATGCTCAAATTCATTCCAAACAGATACTGGGAACTTCAAAAGAAGGTTGTGGTCATTGATTATATAAGTGTTAATTTCATGAAACCTACCTAAAATGCTGATTTAAAAAATAGTGGCTATAATGTCCACTTTTTACAGATTGTCCATTTGTGACAATAAAAGAAAAAGTCTGCATATGGGGGTGTGCAGGTATGTGTTTACACATGTGACTATCTTGCCAGTCAATCTTCCCAAAACGAAAAAGATTTATACATTATATTGTCAACACGATCAGTGCCACCCAGCTTGTCAGCAGTGGGACTTCAATCTTCACATTATAGCTCCTTGTCACTCCTCCCACCAGATCCTGTCCCCTTTTCTCCACGCACCTAGCAGGTTCATGTGTACACACACACACACACACACTCACACACACACCCGAGTGAGACTCGAGAGAGAACTGCTCACTCCCCTGGCCGGTCACCAGAGCCCGGCTGACTCGTTTTACCTCTCGCCCAGGGAGGATGCCGGCCGCTGGCTCTGTCGCTGCCATCCGTCTCCGCCGCTCTCCCCTTCAGGTTCAGCAGACTGGGGCCCTCCGTGTTTTCAACAGGTACCATGGTCACGCAGAAGTTACAGCCGTTCCCTGGGCACCGAGCCACCCCGGCCGCCTCCATGGGCAGGAGTGGTCACTTTCCCCATGGTCGCATGTTAAAGAAGGGTGAAAAAAAACTTCGGGCAAAGCCAGCGTGATTTGTGACCAACTTTGTTTCTATTTCCGAAGGCTTTGCCCTTTTCGGTGACACAGGCTGTTGCTATTCCAAGCAGCCTATCACAGCCGGTGGGAGGGCCGTGCCTCCGAGGACTGCTGTTGCCTCAGATGCGGAGCTGGAAGCGTGCTCCGGGTTATGGGCTTGGGACCGGCAGCTCTGACACAGGGTTGGGCCACTAGCTGGGGGCAGCTCTTGAATTCTTGCACCTTTCAAAAGAGGCAGAGAAGGAAAACACACCGACTCAAACACACACTGACAGGGAGGGCCCAGAGTCCCCACGGACGGCAATCTTGCAGCCAGAGGAACAGTTTACGCAAAGATGTACCAGAAGGAAAACTGTGTCAAGTGCTCAGCAAGGCTCTTATTCCAAGAGTCATGACACTTACCACCTCAAACAGAGCATAAAACATCTCTGTTGTTTCCACCAGATTTTACTGGAGGTGAATGCCTTGTGGCTCTCTGTCTCCGAGGCCTGTCCGATGGATCCGGGCCTGAGGCCACGCACCTGCAAACTCGGGATGCAGAGATTCCTGGGGCTTTGGATGCCCTGTGGGTGTATACATACTTATTTGTTTATTTATATTTATTTATATAATTATAGCAAAGTAATCCAATTTATTTATGCCTAGTTGTCTTGAAGAGAGGACCTTCTGTCAGGTTGTGTGACAGCCTGATGGTAAGAGGAGGTGTTTCCAGCCTGGGGAGGCCAGACTAACGGGCCCATTGTGTGGGTGTGGGGTTCAGGTAATCTGAACTAAATTCAGGGTACGTGGGGGAAGTTCTTTTTTCTGATTTGTGAGTATATTTATACAAAAGGTCTTACAGAGTTATGACACTTTATCTTTAGTTATGTATTCAGCAAATGATATTTATTCAAAAATCTTAGGAAATGGGATCATTTTAGAAAACCATTAGGAGTGGAAACTAAAATTTCAGGAGCATTTGTTATGTGCCAGAAATTGTGCAAAGGGTGTGAACTCCAAAGATTCTTTTGAGAAAACTTGTCAGGCACATGCTCACGTCACAGGAGGGGACGTGGGGCTGAGCAAGTTGCCTAGTCTCACAGCTGGTCAGCGGCGAAGCGCAGACTGGAGCCAGGCGGTGTAAGGCCAGAATCTCCTCTGTCCTGACTTCCCAGGTTTGTCCTTCCCTGATTTTCTTGGCTTTCTTCACTTTCATCCCTTCTTGGCCTTAAGAAGATGCCCTGAAATATGGCTTTTCATCCTAGACATCCCTCTGGACAGAGAAGCAAATCTGTGCTCATACAGGCAAAGCTGAACCACACAGGACTCACCTTTGGCATTTTGGCTGGATCATAACACGGCTCTGAACTAACTCATCATTTGTACATTTCCTTTGCTCATCAGTAGGTATTTCTATGTTTTTCTTATCCTCCAGGGAATCAGGTAGCAAATGGGAACAAAACTGTAATAATTCAGCAGGTGTTTATTATGCACCTGTTGTATGTCTGCAGACACTGCTGGGGAGTGGAAATTCTCTAAGCATTGCCCAGCTGCGTGCTGACTCAGAGTTGAGGCGTTCAGAACCCCGCAGACCAGCGTGTCCCCACTGAGGAATCTGCGGGGCTGTAATGCTTCAGGGTTTTTTTGTTCCCAGGATGTGTGACGATTGCAGGACCAGCCGTTTTTGTGTGACACACATACTTCTCATCAGCTCTCCATATTCTCTTGGATTCTATTTCTTTCTGCTCAGAGCCAATACCTCAGTTGGAGAACACATTCTTGCAGTGGGTCGGTGGTATAATTGCTTTGTGTAGTTGATCCCAGGCCCTGTGTCTCCAGCAGCATCTTGGCACCATGCAACAGTTGGGGAGTTTGCTGTAGTCTTTGACTAGGAAGAAGATAAACCTAACTCCAGGATTCCTTACAATGGCTAAAAGCAATTTAATAATTCTCCCTTTGCTCTCTGTAGCCTGACCATACAGAGACTCCTCAGGCATAGAGCGATGGGAAACTGGCAGGACAAAGCAAACAATGAGACTGACCACATAGCCTCCTGGTGCACCTCATTCTGTTCCTCATTCTGTTGTTGAACGTGGGCCACTGGCTATGCCAATCTCTGTTCTGTGCTCACCTTACTCTCATAACTCAGAGAAAAGTTTAGGGGGTAAATTCTTTTCACTCAGGCTACAGGGCAATATTCTCCTGCCTAAATTTCCTTAAGAACCTGGTCCCCCTCCTTCACAATATTTTGCACACTTATAATCTACTTAGAATAGTCACACTAAGCAGTGATTTGATTAAAGCTGCCTATTGTGCTAGACAGTAAGCTCCATGAGAGTGTGGCCCACGTCTGTTTGGTCCATAATGGTCTTCCAACTGCCTGGCACAGAGTAAATTCTAAATACCTGGCTGATTCCTGTAAATCCACTGGACTTTAGCATTCCTAGAATGTACACTCCCAGAAGACAGGTATCTCCATCCATCTAGGTTCGCCCATCTCTGTATCCCCAGCTCCTAGACATGCAGTAGACCCTGAATATTTGTTAAATTAATGAGTGCTCACAAACGGAGCTTTTGATGAGCTGAAGAGTGATTTAGTTTTTTCATATCAAAATCCATATGAGGATTGCCTAATGAGGATTTATCCTTCCCTTTTCCATTCTGTTAGTCTCTTTAGGGCAAGAATCACCACAGACTGCCCCTCCTCCATGGAGTTTAAGCCACTACCATCATTGAAAGATATTCCTTCACTCAGGGAACATACAACTAGCAGACAGCAGACAGACAGTTCATTCCCATAACCCCAACAATTTCACTACATACCACTCTGTACCACATGCCCAAAGGCAGGCACCACTATCAAATCCAAAAATACATATTGTGGCTTATAAATTGACAAGACAGGTAAGAGGATGAAAGAGAAGGCACGCAATGTCACAGGGCACATGGACATCTACTATGTACCAGGTCTGTTTTGGGGGCAATGTTTCTTAAACTTTATAACAACTTTGTGAAGTAAATACTATTACCTCCATTTTGCAGAAATTGAAACTGAGAAGTTGATGAAATGTGTCCCAGATTAAAACACACTTTGCAATGTTTTATCATGAACGTCTTCAATCATCCAGGAGAACCTAGATTCCATAGTCAACGTGCTCCTGTGCTCGCTCTGCCACCTATCTCTCTCTCTATGTCAACCCTCTACCCAGCCATTGATCCATCTTGGGTTTTATGCGTTTCACAGTAAGTTGAAATACTTCAGTATGTGTATCATTAACTAGAGTTCAATATTTGTTTAGGTTCTTTTCTTCTTTGAGACATTTTACATACAACGAAGTGCACAACTCCTAAGGGTGCCATCATACGAATTCAGAAAAGCACATACGTATGTACAATCCAAACTCCTACCAACTTACAGAACGTGACCATCCTCCCAGAAAGTTCCTTCATGTCTCTTCTTAGTAGATTCCCATCTCAACCTCTGAAGCAACCAATGCTCTGGCTGTATTCTGGGTTAGCTTTCCTGGTCCAGCTCTTCACATGATGGAATCATGGAGTATGTTCTTTGGTGGAAAGCTTCTTTCATCAAGCATAATTTTGAGATTCATGCATGCCTTTGTGTGTATCAGTAGTTCATTCTGTGTATTGCTGAATAGTATGCCATGGGTGAACATGCCACAGTTTATTTATCTACTTTCCTGTTGATGGGCACCTGGGCAGTTTGGCTTTGGCTGTTAAAAATAAAGCTGTGATGAGCATTCTTGTGCAGGAATTCCTGTAGAACATAACATTTCAAAACACAGCAGTCCAAGTCCATTTCTTTCCAAAACCCACACGCCGCCCCCTGCATCCCGCTGTTCCCCCGCAGTGCATCCCGCTGCCCTGTGTTTATGTGGAATGCACCTCCGGAGTTTGTAATCCTGAAATGGTTCCTGACAGTATAAATGCAAATGGGGAAATACAATCCTCAGACAAAAAATATCCAGATACAAATTCAGCTCTTTATTAGCCATATTCCAATAAGATACTCATCCTGGTGTGATTTTTTGGAAGATTGTTCATTATTTTACGTGTATATGTTATCTAAATAGCTCCTTTCTCTAAAAGTTTTAGTGTAACTTTGCTCTTATGCGTAGACTATTACCAATCATAGCATATTGATTAAATTTCCTCAAATTTCCAACTGTGGTTGAATTCATTGTGATATGCTCACTTGATACAAAATTGTGTAATCAGTCATTAAAAGAAAGACAATATAGCATTGTGAGAAAATATTATTTCTATTATTTTAAGTGGAAAAATCAGAGTAGAAAATTGCACGCTAATTACCATTACAATAATTTAAAAAATACATGTGCATATCGGTAAGAACTAGGTGGGAACTTGGAAAAATTGAAAATAACTAATACGTTCGAGTGGTAAATCATTGAGTGGTAAAAAGTATTTTCTGAAAAAATGTTTTCCTGATGTTTTTATAATGTATATCTAATAGTATAAATCTGAAGAAAAGTTCTTCCAATTCCGGGCTGCCATGTCCTGTTGTGCAGTCCGTATGTTGCACAGCGATAGGTGGGCCATTCCCGTTCACAGACAGCAGACGTTTCTTTGTTTATTTATAAAACAAATTTTCCAGAGAGCGATAGTAAAAATGTCACACAGAAAGGGCAGCTTTTTCTAATTTGCACAAAGAAGCATTTGGGCAACTGGTGGGGCTGTGCAAATTGTAATCTTCCTTTAAACAACGCCATCTTATCTGTTAGATTGGCCTATGTCTGCTTTTGTACTGCTTACCTATATAAAATGAGCACCTTCTCCATTCGATCAGTTACTTTTCCAAATAAATTATTTCTCATTTTTTAGTCTCCCTCTGTACTCTTACTATCCTCTTTGGATGAAGGCATCCACTAGAAGTTGTTCAATGACTGAGCCTTTCCTTTGGGTTGTCTGTCCTTTTGTACCAGGATGACAGAAAAAGTTGCTGCATCTTCTGTGACAACAGCAGCCTTTACTGGCTCGGGGGCTCTGCTCCTCCTTTATTACATGGTGGAGGGCACGGCATAGAAAATCAACTGTCTTCCACATAGAAGCTGGAAGAGCCCCTTTTCTAGCTTCCTTTGCCCTCAGGGCCAGGCTATGCCAAGAGATCACACCCTGCATTTTGCATCAGAAGCTGGCGTCATGAAGTAGCAGGATTTACAAGCCCCGTTCCCACAACAATGGTGGCAGTGGTTCTGGCTGCCACATCCAGTGTTCAAGGTTGCTGGACATACACTGGGAGGTATGTGCCCAGGGGCGGCTGGACCAGCTCAGAGCAAGACCTTGGGAACTATTCTTGACTGCAGAGTCTCCAGGTTGGAGTTGGCTTCTGGACTCACCTAGCTGAGTCCTTTTTCATGTGTGCAGAGGCAGACCCATCACAAAGCTGACGAAGTTTAAGCTTCAGGACCCCTCACTCACATTGACCCTTCCAAGGCCCTGGGAGGGGCCCAGCAATGCATTCAGATGATAGTCTATTTTTGTAAAATTGGCAAAAGCAAAATATTTAACTACAATCAGTTAAGACCACTAATTCTTTGCACTCTGACACTGACGTCTCCTTGTCATGTTTTCCTTGTGTCCGGTGACATAGGAGTGGCCATGGAATATTAGGGATCTGGCTTAGGGGCAGTGAAGTTGGAGACCTGTTTGGTGTGGGTTTCGTTTTCGATGGCTCACAGGCACGTCTGTGTGTTGTTAAGCTCTAGTTAGCTCCCCTGGGAAAGGAGGACCTCCAGGAATTTTTCTGGTCCCACCGTGCCAGCTCAGGTTGCACATAGCCCTCGTGACCCCTCATGTGACACGCTGATGGAAAGGACAGGGCAAGAGGTGCTATATCTCCCAGCACCAAGAGCACGTGGGTGGTGGACGAGGGCCGTGCTACAGGACAGACTGGTTCTTTCTATTCTCTCTAGAAAGTAACGTCACAAAAAAGCATTGTGAGTGAAGGGGGTGGGGAATATTCTTAGAGGGGTGTATCAAGCAATCCCTGGGTTATGCAATGTTTGTAATACTTGGCGACTTTTTAACATTTTGTAATTTATCTAATTAAATATTCACTTTCATACCTAACTTTGTGTTCTTATTTTTTAAACTAGGAGCCCCCAAATTCTTGTAAACTTCAGGCACCACAAAATTTAGGTCTGACCCTGTAAATAGGTTTGGGAAATAGAGTTCTTTCCAGATGACCAGGCTCACTAAAAATCTCTCAGACCCATTCCCCTCTCCCAACCCCCACTGCCACTCTCTCAGTCCAGGCCACCCCACGGCCTCCCACGTGGACGGCTGCAGCAGCCTCTGACAGGTCTTTCTGCTGCATTCTTGCTCCCTGAAGCCCATTTTCCGTACTGCAGCCAAGAAGATTGTTTCTAAAGTCTAGACCCTTAAATGGCTTCCAGTTGTTTTACACCTTTCATTAGCTTCCTACCATTCTTAGGATTCATCTAAATTTCTTAATGAGGCCTAAGATGCCCTGCAAGGTGGGGCTTGAGCCGACCTCTCCAGACCCATCTCCTGTCGCTTCCTGACCTGAACTCGACAATCTGGTCCATCTCGGGCTCTGTGGTGGGCCAGTCAGCCAGTTCGAGCCTCCTTGACCTGATCCCCTTCGACACTCCTGTTTCCCTCCTCACTGTGGCTGTCCCAGTCTCACCCCCAGCACGACTAACTAAGCCAGGGAGCCAATGGCCTGGCTAGGTCCTCTCTTTCCTGTCTTCTCTCTCCGAACTAAGTTAGGGACTGTTTGTATCTGTCAGAGTTCAGAGCAGGAATCTTAAGCAGGAAGGAAATTAACACAGGGAATTGGGTGCTTATAAAATCATCGGGAGACCCGAAAGACCAGAATTCAAGCATTCATAAATGATGCCCAGAATAATACAGAGCTGACTCATCAACTGAGCTCCTGTATCGAAGGCACCTCAGGGAGCAATGAGTTCAAGAATGCATTGCTGAAGTCCAGGGCTCAGGCCATAACTTCCCTCTGACTGTGCTCTCCAGGAAGCTGTAGATGCAGGAATGCTGCCTCAGGAAAATCTCGCATCTGCCTGACCCCACAGGCTAGCAGAAACTGTCTACAGAGGCAGAGAAAATAGCCAGTCCATCATATCTACCTTCATGCAGATGCATCTCACTGATGTCTAGAGCCTGATTGCAAGGAAGTCTGGAAAATGTGGCTTTCTAATCTCCCCACCAAGGAGGGTGAAATGGAGGTTGAGAGGGCCCCCACGCTGTATCTGCCCTAATGGTGTTTGGGTCAATAGAGCATATGGGGTGAGGTCAAGGGTCAGGGCCATGGCAGGCCACAGTTAGTGCAAGCCAGAGTCAGGGTAGAGGGAGCAAAGGAGATGTGCAGAATAAGAGAAAGCTAGGCACAAAGAGAGCAGAAGAACAGAAGATCAGAGGGAGTCAGAGGTGGAACTCGAAGGGGCCCATGAGAATGGTCTTTGGTTTTGGTTTTCCGGGAGACCTGGCTGTGTTTTGCACTTGTCTTTTGATACGTGAAGGACTGGGAGACATGATCTTTTCCATCCTCCCCAGTCTCTGCCCATCCCCCTTTGCCAGGTGTTTCAGTTCCTCTGACCTCGGTTCCCCTGGGCTGGGCCACGTGCCCCTCCTCTCTGCTCCTGTGGTGGCCGTGACACAGACTGCAGCACTGACACGGGGTTAAGCACAGAGCGCTGGGATGACTTTTTCACCTGTTCTCCCCACGAGCCTGTCAACACTGCGAGGGCAAGTCGTGACCACCCTGTTTCCCACCACTCTGCTAGAGAAACCTCGAGTCGCTCATGGAATCTTTGCTAAAAGAAATACCAGAGGAAAGGAGGGAGAAGAGGGTGTGAGCAATAAAACTCCATACTGATCTTGTGTTGTTTCATTACAGCATGATTTTGAACGTAGGTTCTAGACTAGTCTTGGGTTTAATTCTGACTGTACCACTTACTAACTCTGGAACCTCGTTATGCCCCAGCTTTCTTATCTCTAAAATGGATAACAATAGGACCCACCTCACAGTCTTGTAACTGCCTGCTGTGACAATTAGATCTTCTCTCCCCAGAATGCGAGTCCTGAGAGGCGACCCAAGGACTCCATCTGGGTGGAACAGTCAGTCATTCCCAGCAGCAGAACCCAAAAACTACCATCCACTAGTTCCTATTACCTATTTCTTCAGAACCTTCCTGGTTCTTCCCAAGACTTTGTTCTTCGTATTTTTTTCCTTCAGTTTTATAAACCGCTCCAAAATCAAGCAACAAATTCTTTTCTGACCAGTGCTGTCTGGAGTCCAAAGATTCCCTGACATGAACTCTCTCAAAGAATTTTAGTTAAGATAAGATCAGATGAAGAATTTAAAAGCAACTTAAAAACTGTTGAGATACCATGTAAATAGAATCTCTTCACCAATGCAGCAGCAACAGCAGCTGTAGAAGAGAATCAAGCTCATGCTAGTCTATTTGTTTGTCCATTCGAATCATGCTCTCTCTTTCTAAATAAAGACAGAAGCAGCATACGACAGTAGACTGGCAATGAGACAGCGAGGATCAACCAGAAGGACCCACGGGCCTCCAGCCTTTACAATAGCATCACCTCACGACATCTCAGAGAGCCACGTACCCAACTGGAGGCCCCTGGTGAGATCTTCACGCTCAGATGAAAACTTGGGGGTGGCCTTGCCTGCAGGCGTGGTCAGAAGGGAAAGTGCAGTATGAAGGATTGGGGGTATATCTGCCTTTTTCCAGCTCCATCCTTAGAGGGTCCACGCCGTGGAATGGTGGCGGTCAGAGCATCCATCCTGCTGTCACTGTTGGCAAACAGAGCTGATGTCTTCACGCTGAGAGAATCAATTTTGGTAAAGACAGGAATGGATTTGCTAGGACAGCACTTCCTAATTCGTCTTCTACAGAGCCTCAGCGCCCCTCGAGATGTTAATAGTCCTTCTGAAGAACTGAAAACTGAGGGAGCTCTTTCACCATCCAAAAAGACGGAGAAATTCTTCCTGTTATGTGCTGTTCTTGGGACACCAAAAAACATTTATATCTAAGAAATTTTTCCATAAAGACAGTAAATAGTTTCAATATGGATTTCTGCCAGCTCCTTTAATTTTAGATCCGTATTTTCTCCACACACAAAAAGCCCAATAACTTTGAGACAGACACAGTTTGGGAAACCAGCATCAGGGTATTTGTGGGAGTGGGTGGCTCTGTGGCGGACATTGACTCTCAGTCTGCTCTTCTCTGCTGCCCCCTTTTGATGGATAGAGGGAAGAGCAAGTTTCAGCCACTAGGGACTGAGGAGAAGACAGGGGGTTGGGGCCTGTGCGAACTGGGAAAGAGAGAGCTCCACATCAGTCCTGGGGGTTGCTCTGGCCAGCTGTTCTGCATAGTTTTTGTGGCCGCTGTTCACTGCTTGCTCATGCTACATCTATGCCTGCCCAGGTGTCCCTGGACCCCGGAGGGAAGGGAATATGGGTATTCATTCAAAAGCTCATCCATCCATCCATCCATAGAAGTATTTATCGAGTGCTGACTATGCACCTGGCACAAAGCAAGGCGATAGGAGAGTGCCTCTGGCGGAAGAACCAGACTTTTCCAGACCGTCTGACTGCATTCACTGCACCTGTGCCTGACCTTCCTTCTGACTCGAATATCCTTCCTTTCTAAATGTGAATCTCAAGGACTGAACTCTTTGATCAAGACTTCCTTCCTCTTATCACATCCAACAATCCTCTTTTCACAGCTTTCCAGATCCCAAATACTATTTCTTAAGGACATTTTGCTTTTCAGTCATAAATGGATCCTCGCTCTGGGAAGAACTTCTAATGGAATTCCTGAGGTGCAAAGGTGTTATCCTGTTGAGCATGAACCTTGTTAGGGTCCCACAGAGTTTTTTTCTGACGCACAGTCATTATTGAGAAGTAAACTGATTCCTGATCATTTCTTCTCTTAGCTTTGTAATGACACCACTAAGAAGCACTCCGTGTGAGGGCTGAAGGGAACCTCAGACGCTGTCGAGTTCAGTGCCTCTTTTTGGCAAGTGGAGGAGTTGAGGTCTCAAATAGTTACGTCAGTAGCCTTAAAAGGTCACATAATTAGCCAGAAGTGACCTACTCAGCAGGTTTAGGTTGTAAAGGAAGCCGTTAATTATTACGCAGTAGAAGTATTAACTTTCATCTTTGATCTTTAAAATTATCAAAAGCCATTTGTTGACTCGTGCTGCTGACCCTGAGGTGGTGCTGGGGCTCCCTGGGCCCTGCAGAGGCAGCTCTCAGGTCGCCTGCCTCCTGACAAAGGACTGAGAAGGAAGGGGACTCGTCTGAGGTCAAGGGGCAGGTGAGGAACAGGACAAAGATTAACATTGAGCCCTGGTAAACATTATTTTCTCTTTCCTTCTCTTAAGTACTTTCTTTCTATTTCCTTCCCTACACACCGAAACTTTTAAACACCATGGTGGGCAATTCAAAATGTATGGAACAGCCGAATTTGCCTGGGTCTGGGAATTAGATGATGAGTAAATTTTTTGGTGAATATTCTGAAAGAAATTTTATTTTCATCATCATCCTAATGTGCGTTACACACTTCCCTGCCTTAGTTAACACGGGGTGGGAACCAGATGGAATGTTTTCTGGATTACTCTGGGTAATGAGTGTGGTACAATGATGTCCTGAAGAGCAACTGCTGTGTGAAGTACAAACCAACTTAGCTCCTTCCACAGCTGCTTCTGGCTGGTAGTCCCCAAACATTTTTGCTCAAGTATACCATAAAAGAATCGAAAACTCTGGAAAAACTCTGTACCTCTTCACTCATTTTTAAGCTGACTTCTAAATGTTTTTGCCGTAAGTTTAAATAGTTTCAAAGTCCGTAGTTTCCAGGGTACTTGTATTACATGTATATTCTTTAAATATATTCCTTAAAAGCAAGGAAATCTCGACTCCATCTGTGGCTAACATCTGTCCCGTATTGTAACAGGCTTCAGCATCAAAACAAACAGTCACACAATACTGATTTTCCACCAGGAAACATTTGGACTCATTTTTAAGTTCAAATAACCACACGGATGTGCATCTTCTGTGACCGTCTTCTCGCTTCTGAGTTCTTGTTCTAAAATAGATTGATGAAATTGGAAGGAAGGGAGGAGGTTTGCCCTGAGTTGGAACTGGAGACCTGAAGTTTGCAGGAGGAGCGGGCAGTCCCAACAGCTGTCTCATATCGGAAAAATCGTGAAAAGCAGCTAGAGCCATCAAGCCCTGGAAAGGTATCTGAAATGCATATCACCGAGTGAAAGAAGCCATTCTGAAAAGGCTGTGTGCTGTATGATTCCAACTGTGTGACGTTCTGGAAAAGGCAAAACTATGGAGGCAGTAAAAAAGATAAGTGGTTGCCAGGGGTTGGGGCAGGGAGGGACAAACAAGTGGAGCACGGAGGGCTTGGGGGCGGGGAAACTGCTCTGTCTGGTTCTGTAATAGTGGATACACGTCTTTATACATTTGTCCAAACGCATCCAATATACAACCCCAAGAGGGAACCCTAATGTAAACTGTGGACTCTGGGTGATAACTATGTGTCAATGTGGTTCATCAGTTGTAACAAAGGTACCACTGTGGTGGGGGATGTTGATAGCGTGAGGCTATGCGTGTGTGGGGATGGGTGGTGTATAGGAAATCTCTGTAGCTTCTAAGTTTTCTGTGGACCTAAGCTTATTGTAAAAAAATTAAGTCTATTGAAAAAAAAATAGACGGGTTCTGACCAAGCTCAATCTGAACTGGTCTGTGACTGTCTCGCAGGTGGTGTAATAACAGACGAGCTCCCTCTGGCTTGGGGAACCATGTCGATGCCTGCCTGCTGTGTGTGGATGCTGTTATCTTGCTCGGGCCAGAGAAGGTCAACCCTTCTGGACTGTGGATGTAATTTCAGGAAGCAAGTGGAAATTTCCACCATCGTCCTGAGAAAGAACAGAACTAGAAACCCAAAGTGAAAGCTTCGAGGTCAGGGGTGAGAGTGGGTGGGGTGGGAGGGAGACGTTCTTGCTTTGGGAATTTGGGGAAGAAGGGTTCAAGAACGAGAGGGAACAAGGCGCCCAGGGAACTCTGCTGGAGGCCCTGCGGTGAGAGGAGTTGGCTCCTGGACCAGAGGCAGGCGGTGGACAGCAGTGAAGTTCAGGTGAGGACAGCCCCGAACCCCTGAGCTGTTATTCTTTCCACAGATCTATTCTACTCTTCAAATCTATTCTACCGATTTGGCCAAAGGTGGTGGCTGGTCTTGGCTACGCAGTGGGGAGTCGGTGTAGTGGTCTGTGCACGTGCTCGTGACGAGGGCCGACCCAGGAGCGCAGGTGCCTGAGGGCCCCGACGCCGCCTTCTCTCCTCCTCTGTACATTCCGACCGCTGACCAACCAGCAAGGTCCAGGGAGGCCTAGCAGCTGTGACTCCTTCCTTGCCTCACCTTTCCTGGACCTCACATTCTCTACACCTCCATTTCCTGCTTGGAACCCAGCAAGTAACTTCAGGCTGGAAGAAAACAGATGCCCCAAGGCATCTGCATAATTAAACAGGCTCTGCCCCTGAGAGGGGGAGGGGTGACTCCGCCCTCTCCTGCCCAGTAACACGCACAGACCTGTGATGGCTCTCATGAGTGGCTGAAGCCATTTTTTTGTGCTTATTTCTGAGTTTGAGCCCTCCCTGGGTGAGTGACACCACCAGATACGTGGGGCCCAAATATTTGCAGAGATGGAAAAGTTCAGTTCTAAAGACTCATCCAAGAACGTCTTTTGTCCCCAACAACTATAGGAATATTGTATGAATTCCATACGGATAATTGATGGAGATGCTGAGTGTGTTCCCTGGTCCTGGCACATCCCCGCCCGGGCTCCCGGAGGGAAGTGGGGCTGGGAGGGCCCTGCCTGGGGCTGTGGGGCGGTGGTGATCTGGCCGTAGGAAAACAAGCTGCCTCCTGGCTTTGGATTTGCCAAAGTCCAGGCTGATGGAGAGGATCGTGCTGGACTGTCCAGCTGACAGTGGGGATGCGGGCCAGTGCTTGGGGCTTACTCTGGCTTCCTGGGGCTGCTGTAAAAAGGCACACAAACTGGGGGGCTTATAACAGACATTTATTCTCTCATCCTTCTGGAGGCTGGAAGTCTGAAATCAAGGTGTTGGCAGGGTCATCCTCTCTCTGAAGACTCCAGGGAAAAACTCTGCCTCGCCTCGCGCAACGTTCCAGCGTTGCTGGCCACCCTGGGTGCTCCTTGGCTTGTGGACATGTCAGTTCAGCCTTCTCCTCCGCTGTCACTTGGCTTTCTCCTTTGATGTCTGTTTCCTTTCTGCTCTTATAAGGGTGCCAGTCCTAAAAGAAGGCCCGCCCTATTCCAATATAATCTCATCTTAATTAATTACATCTGCAAAGACCCTATTTCCAAATGAGTTCACATTCCTGTTTTTTTTTTTTTTACGATTGGCCCTGAGCTAATATCTGTGGCTAATCTTCCTCTTTTTTTTTTCTCCCCAGAGCTCCCCAGTACATAGTTATATATTCTAGTTGTAGGTCCTTCTGGCTCTGCTATGTCGGATGCCGCCTCAGCGTGGCCTGACAAGCCATGCTAGATCTGCGCCCAGGATCTGAACCAGCAAAACCCTGGGCTGCCAAAGCAGAGCAAGCAAACTTAAGAATTCGGCCATGGGGCTGGCCCCTGAGGTCACATTCTGAGGGTCCAGGAAGGACATACCTTTGGGAGGCCACTATTTAATCCAATGTAGACTGAGGAGTCAGGAGCAACCCTTGACAAGTGGGGCTTTGAGAATTTGGGGGGGAGACAGACAGTTTTGTGATGCCACAATTAGTAGGGACCCAGAATGCCGCCCCCATGGGGCCCCAGAGAGGTGCTAGGGACTCAGTCACAATGACTATCTGGTGGACTTAGAGGGGCTTGGGCACAAAGAGCTGTGACTACTTCCTCAGCAAAGATGCCTGGGTCCACGCAACAAAATCACCCCATCAAGGGAGCATGGGGCTTGTAAAGCAGAGGGCTCCACAGTGGCCATTGTAGACAATGACCAGAGGGTCCATCTCAACACTGTGAGCCGTGTGAAACCTCCACGTCATTCTCCAACCTGGGAGAGAAAGAGCCCCAGTGACTGAGATGGAATTTCAGCCCGCTATCAGTCAGTATACTTGATTATAGGAGTTAGAGAAAGGCGGTATTTCTTACACCCCATGATGTAGAATGAAATTCATAACAACCACACGTGAGGAATAGTTGCAGGATTATCTGAATTCTTTCGTCTTCTTTTTTTTTATTGTTGTATAATTGACATATAATATTGCATTAGTTTTAGGCATACAGCATAATGATTTGATATATGTATACACTGCAGAATAATCACCACAGGTCTAGTTAACATCGTCACCACACATAGTTACAATCTTTTTTCTTGTGATGAGAAGTTCTAAGATCTCTCTTAGCAACTTTCAAATATATAATCCAGGGCAACGCCATGGCCGAGTGGTTAAGTTTGCACGCTCCCCTTCAGAGACCCAGGGTTTCACTGGTTCGGATCCTGGGTGCAGACATGGCACCGCTCATCAGGCCATGCTGAGGTGGTGTCCCACGTGCCACAACTAGAAGGACCGACAACTAAAAAGATATACAACCATATACTGGGGGGATTTTGGGAGAAAAAGCAGGAAAAAAAAGGTTGGCAACAGTTGTTAGCTCAGGTGCTGATCTTTATAAAAAAAAGAGAAAGACATTAGGGTCTGAGATTAGAGGCATTTGTTTAAAAATATATATATATACACAATCCAGTGTTAATTACAGTCACCATGCTGCATATTACATCCCCAGAACGGATTTATCTTACAACTAGAAGATAACTAGAGGTTTGTACTTTTGACTACCTTTACTCATCTTGCCCCTCCCTCGCCCCCCACTCCCCGCTCTGCCTCTGGTAACCACCAATTTGTTCTCTGTATCTATGAGTTCCTTTTTTATAGATTCCATACACAAGTGAGATCATACAGTATTTATCTTCATCTGTCCGACTTATTTCACTTAGCATAAAGCCTTCAAGGTCCATCCATGTCACAAATGGCAGGATTTTCTTCTTTTTATGGCAGAATAACATTCCATTGTATGTATATGTGTTTGTATCTTATCCTTTTTCTATTCCTCTGTCAATGGACACTCAGTATTTGCATTCTTGTACAATCTATGGCTGATTACAACCCGTAAAATTGGATGCCATTGATTTTTCGACAAAGCCTTGACCCTTTTGGAGAGTTGGTCAACAGGGCTGAGTGAAGACTTTCATAAGTCCCAGCCGATTTGGGGAAAAGCAGTGGATTTTGAAATAATACTTAAAAAAAAAACCTATAAAGTGCTTCGAAACTCCTGGGCAGATGCTAGGTAAGATGTTCAACAAAAATGTCAGAGAGAACACAAAGGCAGCCTCGCTTGAGTTAATGGCAGAGCTTTATTTTGCTGTACCCCAGGAGGACATCATGAAAGGGAAGGGCACAGATGGAGATCTTTAAGGCCTGTGTCTCAGATTCTGAATTTCTTCTGAAAAATTAGCTTTTTCCAGGAATACTAGAGCAGCCCCCATGTCTTTCAGCCTGGCCGTGCCACCTGAGGTGCAGGCTAAGCTGCTGGGATTGGTGGTAAGGCAGCCCAGGGTGGAAATCAATCAGAAAATAAGCAACCGTAGGTCCAGGTGGAGGGCAGTGGGAGTATTAAGTAGGTGGTGCCACAGTGACAGACACCCAAGGCCAGAAATGAGATCAACTCATGAAATACCCTCAGTGTATTAGTTTGCTAGGGCTGCTGTAACAAAGTGCGGTGAACTGAGCTGCTTAAACAGCAGAAGTGTATCGCCCCACCGTTCTGGAGGCTGGAAGTCCGAGATGAACGTCTCAGCAGGACCATCTCCCTTTGATGTGCCGGGAAGGGACGTCTCCACCAGTTTCTGGTAGTTCCCCAGCTGTGGTAGCGTAAGTCCAGTCTTCACCTGGCATTCTCCCTGTGTGTGTCTGTCTCCAAATGTCCTCTCTTTATAAGGACACCCGTCATGCTGGATTAGGGACCCACGCTCTCCTGTATGACCTCTGCTTAGCTAATTACATCCATGAAGACTCTATTTCCAATAAGGTCACATTCTGAGGTCCTGGGAGTTAGGATTTCAATATACGAATGGGAGGGGTCACAATTTGAGCTCTGCTCAGAGCAGCTTTTCTTCAGACGTGGCACCTGAACAGCTGAGAACTTTAGAAGAGGATTCAGGATCCACTGAAACCAGAGGACGCTTCAGGTCAGTTCCCTGAACACCCCCCTGAAGGCTGCCGAGGAGCCTGGGGTCTATGTCCGTACTCACATTAGAGTCTTCGGACAGAAGGAGACGGCCTGGGAGACTGAGCCACATGTAGCTCGGAAATTGCTCGTTTAAAGCACGCGTGGACACGTGCAGAGCTGTGTGCCGCTCTGCTGCATACTCAACCCCGCTGGCCCTGTGTATCCCCTCCTGCACCCCGGTGCTTGCCTATCCACTGAAGCAGGTGGAGGAAAGTGGGGTTCCAGGGGCAAGGAAGCCACTGCTCGCTCCCAAGAGTACGGGAGCAGGATGTGAACAGGTTGACCTCAGTGGCCTGTATTCGCCTGCTGGGATGGATGGGAATTTACCATGGCAACGAGAAGCCCTGACTGTCCTAGTGCAGGATCTGGGAAGCTTAGTGTGGACACCCTTCCACAGGCCTCCTGGGAACTGGCTGCTGAGGCACAGAGAGGACCCTTGGGACTGGTACACCTCAGAGACATGGCTCTCAGTTGATCCTTGAAGGAGTGGCCTGGAACCCAAGTGAAGGAACTACAACGTGGAGGAGACCCCCAGGGTCCCCAGCGAAGACCAGGAGCCCTGCTTAGCCCTACGGTGGGAAGATTCAGAGCCAGCCTCCTAAGGCTTAGGGAAGCCCAGTGACCCATGTTAGCTTTTCTTATGGTAGATGGCAGCCAGGAATGAGCCACAGCTGAACAGTGGGAACTGGGGTGTGATTGCTGTGATCATGGGGCGTCAGGGAGGAGCAGGGTCTGGAGACACTCCAACAGTGGGAAAGTAGGCTCTGCTGGCTCCTCTACTGTTCCCCTTTACTCCACACTACGGAGGTCCTAAAACTGGGGGGAAGAACAGGGAGGAGGAAGAGGGCACAGTCCTCTCTCACTGGGGACCAGATCTACTTTTGTCAAAGATTGACTGTCTTCCTCTCCAGCTGCCTTTAAGTCCAACATTGCTCCCCTAGACTTGAGGTTTATAGGGGCTTCACCAGATGAGGAAAATCCTAAGTTTGAGATGCATAGCACGTTGGGGAGTCGCCTCCACCTCCCCTTGCTGGGGACCCAGTCTTCCCCGCCTAGTCCTGAGGATGTCTGGGGAAGGTTCTGCACCAATTGACACACTGCTGCTTCGGGTAGGGAGCTAACATCCTGGAAACCCACACCTGGTCCTCTTGGAGGGACGACAGAGTAGGGAATATGTTTCCTTTTCAAAGACTCCAAGATTGTGTTTGGAGGTAGGAGGGAGAAAAGATGAGGTAAGACCATTCTGAAATATCAGTCTGTGTGTGGGTCTTGCTGTGAGGGTGTGTACATCCCCCATCCCAGAAGATAGCCAGCCTTTGTGTCCCCAGGCAGCCGGTGCTTTGTGTGGCGCTGCAGGAAGGAGCGGTTGCCAGGCACCCAGAAGACACCCCTCCTCCTGGCTTTTGTTTCGCCTGGGCCGATTGAGGGAACTGGGCTGCCTAACAGGGAGAGCCAGCTCTGAGCGCTCAGGGTAGGAAAGCCCCAAGCAACCGCAGGAGAGAGAGACTTTCCAGAGCTCCCTCTGGAACTGGGAAAGGAACGGGGGCTTTTGTGCGTTCCACACCTGGAGCTGCAACAGTCCTCTCCTCTGAATGTTCTCATTGTCTTGAGCATTTTGGGGCAGCGCTGGCAGAATCTCAGGGGAAGAGATTTTAGATTCACCCACAAAGGCTCCCCCTCCCCTCCCCACTCAGTCCTTGTGGAAATTAGAGATGCCCCGAACTGTCTCTCTCACACACAGGGGTTGGTGAGCAGGGAGCAGAACGCACTTCAGTTTCCCCTAGCTCCTTCACTTACCCAGATCTCGTCAGTCCTCTCTCTTCCCAATTCATTATAACTATTTTTAATCCTTCTATTGGATTTTTCCACGTGTCTCCAGTTCTCACTATAGCACCTCCCAACTTCTGTAACTAAACTTATTTTTACATTCTTTTTATTTTTATTTTTGGAAGATTAGCCCTGAGCTAACATCTGCTGCCAATCTTCCTCTTTTTGCTGAGGAAGACTGGCCCTGAGCTATCATCTGTGCCCATCTTCCTCTACTTTATATGTGGGACACCTGCCACAGTATGGCTTGACAAGCGATGTGTAGGTCTGTACCCGGGATCCAAACCAGTGAACCCTGGGACACCGAAGTAGAACATGCGAACTTAACCACTGCACCAACTGGCTGGCCCCTACATTCTTAATATTTATAGCATTTATGTTTTTAGTTTCTCCTGCTGTAAATAATTTATTCATGCTTCCTCTATTGATTGATTTTAAAAACTAGTATTCACCATACAGCATTTACAACAGGATGATTATGAATATATTATTCTCTGGAGAACTAAATGAAGTAATGTGATGGGATACATAAGGAAAGAAATGTGCTCCTGTCACTCAAAGCTGTGACACTAGAAGAAAAAATACATCCAAGTGTTGAAATCAATTATTTATTTTCTTACACTCTATCAATTGCTCAAAATTATACCCTATTTTAGATTGCTTTATATTTGAGCCTTGACTTTCTTAGAGGGATGTTTGTTTTTCTTTTAGTTTCCAGTTGCCTTTGTTTTTTCCTAAAAGAAGCATATGCCTTTACCTTTTCACTAAGGTTGTCTTGCTTCTTAATATTTGCCAAGGTGAAGCCACTTCTTTGACTTCTTGTTTTAATTTGAACAGGTTGCTCCCCAGGTCTGGTGCATGATCTTCATCATGGGTTAGTCTCCTCTTTCTCGACATGGTACCTTCATTCTTGGATTTATATCCTCAATATATTTTTTTTCAAAGGAGTTAGTAAAAAACCGTCTGAGGTATGTATGTCTGAGAATACTTTATTTTGCCTGCATGTTGAAGTAATGGTGCGGGTTGATATACAACTCTGGGTGAAAAATAATTCTTCTTCCAAACTTTGAAGGCATTCAGCAATAGGATGTCCACTTGATTTTCATTCCTTTTAGAGAAACTATGACATTCTACCCCCTCAAAATCTTTTAAGTTCTTTTATTTATCCCTGGTATTCTGAAATTTCATATCTTAGTATGAATCTTGTTTTCTTTCCACCTATTAATCCCTCTCAACACTTTTCAATCAGAATTGTTAAAATTTTCCTTATATTTTAGAAATATTCTTGTATTATATGAAAACTTATTTTCTCCCTTTTACATTCTCTATTTTTTATTTCCGGAACTCCCTTTGACCAGATTTTGGGTTGATCCTGCATGTATTAGCTATCTATTGCTGTATAACAAATTACCACAAACTCAGCAGCTTGAAACAAAGCACATTTACTGTTTCACAGTGTCCATGGGTCAGGAGTCTGGCATAGCTCAGGATCTCAAAAAGCTTTAATTGAGGTGTCAACTGGGCTGCAGTCTCATCTGGAAGCTTGACTGGGGAGAATCTGCTTTCAAGTTTGGCAGAATTCATTTCCCTGCAGCTGTGGGACTGAGGGCCCAGCTTTTTGGGGGTTGTTGGTTAGAGGTTGCTCTCAGCTCCTAGAGGCTACTCTCAGATACTTGCTACTTGGCCTCCCAACGTGGCTGTCCTCCTCTTCAAAGCCAGCTGGGGAGAGAATCCCTAGCACTAGTCTTCTAGCAAGAAAGGGTCTTCAACGGAACAGAATCGAGAGCCCAGAAGTAAACCCACACGTTTATGGACAGCCAATATTCGACAAGGGAGCCAAGAGCATGTGATGGAGAAAGGAAGTCTCTTCAATAAATGGTGTTGGGAAAACTGGACAGCCACATGCAAAAGAATGAAAGTAGACCATTCCCTTACACCATGCACAAAAATCAACTCAAGATGGATTAAAGACTTGAATGTAAGACCCGAAACCATGAAACTTCTAGAAGAAAACATAGGCAGTACGCTCTTTGACATCAGTCTTAGAAGCATATTTTCAAGTCCCATGTCTGACCGGGCAAGGGGAACAAAAGAAAAAATGAACAAATGGAACTGCATCAAACTAAAAAGCTTCTGCACAGCAAAGGAAACCATCTACAAAATGAAAAGACAATTTCGTTTTGGGAAACTAACAATTGGGAGAAGATATTTGCAAACTCTATATCAGATAAGGGATTAATATCCAAAATATACAAAGAGCTCATACAACTCAACAACAAAGAAACCAACAATCCAATTAAAAAATGGGCAGAGGATCTGAACAGAGATTTCTTTAGGGAAGATATATGGATGGCCAACAGGCTTATGAAAAGATGTTCAACGTCATTAGCTATCAGGGAAATGCAAATCAAAACTACAATGAGGTATCACCTGACTCCAGTCAGAATGGCTATAGTTAACAAAACAGGAAACAACAAATGTTGGAGAGGATGTGGAGAGAAGGGAACCCTTGTATACTGCTGGTGGGAGTGCAAACTGGTGCAGCCACTATGGAAAGGAGTATGGAGTATCCTCAGAAAATTAAGAATAGATCTACCATAAGATCCAGCTATCCCACTGCTGGGTATTTATCCAAAGAACTTGAAAATGTGAAGGCATAAAGATACTTGCACCCCTATGTTCACTGCAGCATTATACACAATAGCCAAGACTTGGAAGCAACCTAGGTGCCCGTCAAGGGACAAATGGATAAAGAAGATGTGGTATTTATACACAGTGGAATACCACTCATCCATAAGAAACTATGAAATGCGGCCATTTGTGACAGTATGGATGGACCTTGAGGGTATTATGCTGAGTGAAATAAGTCAGAGGGAGAAAGTCAAATACCATATGATCTCACTCATAAGTAGAAGATAAAAACAACAACAAACAAACACATAGCATTGGAGAATGGATTGCTGGTTACCATAGGGGAAGGGGGGGAGGGCAAAAGGGGTGCTTAGGCTCACATGTGAGGGGATGGACTATAATCAGTTTTTGGGTGGTGAACATGATGTAATCTACACAGAATTCAAAATATGTTATGATGTACATCCGAAAGCTATATAATGTTATAATCCAATGTTACTGCAATTAAATAAATAAAATTAAAAAAAAAATCTAAGCACTAACTGAGAAAAAAAAAAAAGAAAGGATCTTGTATAATGTAATCACAAAGTGACATCCCATCGCCTTTGTCTTAGTTCACTAGAAGAAAGTCACAGGTCCAGCCCACACTCAAGGGGAGAGGGTTATACCAGAGTGTGAACACCAGGAAGCAGGGGTCATGGAGAGGCCCACCCTAGAGTCTGTCCACTGAACACCAGGTCTCTTAGTCAGCCCCCAACCCCAACACAGGTTTTCATTTTTAAATTTTTTTTCCCTTTAATCTATGCTCTGGAAGATTTTTCTCTCACTTATTTGCCTCTTCTTCCTGAAAATACAAGGCCCATGAAGTAGGAGAAAAATCACCTACTAGTGTGACATCCTAGAAGTCTAGCGAAGGACGTGTTTCAAAGAGGAGAGAGTGGTCAGCAATATAAAAGCTGTGTCTCATTTGCTAATGTGTCAAGAAAGATGAGGACTGATAACTCACCATTGGATTTAGCAACATGGCATCATCGTGCCTCTGGTCAGAACAGTTTTGGTAGAATGATGGGGGTAGAAGCCTGTTTGACGTGGCTTCAAAAGAGAATGAGAGGAGAAGAGCTAGAGCCAGAAACTATAGACAACTCTGTGGAGGAGTTTTTCTGTTAAGAGAAATAGAGAAAATGGGGCAGGAGTTGGACAAGGATGCAGGCTGGAGAGAGATTATGTAAGACGTGAGACTTCTTGCATGTTTATATGATGACAGCAGTAATCTAGGAGAAAAGAGCAAAAAATAAAGTGACACATGAGAGAAAAGGGACAACAGCTAGAATAACAATCTTAAATAGATAAAGGACAACAGAGTCCAATGCACCAGTAGAAAGGTTGTCCTTAGATGGGAGCGCAGACAGTTTGTAATAAGAAGAATAATGATGGTGGGGAAGGGACAGGCTAATAGCAGGAATGTGGCCTCCTCCCCACTGAGTGGATGTGGAAGGCCATGGTTGAACTTCAGCAGACCTCCCTATAAATATGTTAATGATATTTACTGTTAGAGAGAGAGAGAGAAAGAGAGAGAGAGAGAGAGAGAGCACCACCAGGTGTCAAGGTGGTAATTAAGACAACCTAGAGTTATATAACGACCCACACATCACTGCAACGTGAAAGCAAAATACAGACATTCTCAGATATGCGTTTCTCAGAAGATGGACTACTGTTTGCCCTTCTGAAAAAAAACATTGAGGGTGAACTTCAGCAAAACTTAGAAATGAATCCAAGGAGGACGAAAGCATCAGGTCGAGGCTGTTTATCGTAAATGAGCATGGGATTCGTGGAGTTATGCAGCATCTCTGGCTGCAGGATGGACAGCATCCAGCAAACATTGTTCAGAAACCAGCTGTGAATCTGAAAACAAATACATTCTAATGAGGGAGAAAGAGACGTTTTTAAGGGGCTGCGTCTGACAGATTTGGGCTCCTTCTGAAAGAAATGCTGCATCTACACCTGTTTCTTACCCAGGGTCTTCGAACTCTTGGTGAAGTTTGGTGCTGGGTAGACCCACGATTCAAAGGAGTCTGCTTGGCCATCAACCCTTCTCCTCTGAAGGCGGGTGGGCAGGTGCTGCTGTAGGAGTGTGGGGGGCACAACAGCTTCTCTAATTTACTTCTTAGTTCTCTTGGGTTCCCTGGGTAAACTATGATTTCTCCAGAATTAGTCATTCTGTTTATTCCTCTTGGTCCTTCTCTTTTGACACTCATTTTAGGAAGCTGCCCTTGGTTACCTGGCAACAAGCTGGCTGATACTGATGGTTCAAGCCTCTGGGGAGCAGAGCCTGAAATTTCCTGTGTAATCAGGTGCCCCACCTGTCTCCTGCTCCCCGAATTCAGCTTCTCACTGCAGCAGACACCCTCAAATGCTCTAGAGGTGGACAGCTGGCCTTTCCCAGGAGGTTCCTAAATAACTGGCACTCAGCGCTCCGGGCCCAGAACGGTTATTTTTCTCATCCAAGACCACAGTAATGCTCACTTTATTCGAATCAAGAGCCACAGGAATCAGGGGCTGTCTGCTGGAGCACAGCCCCACCGTGTATTCAGCGGCTCCCTAAATCAAGCCCGGCTCTCTACAGGATGTGAGAGAGTAGCATCCTCCCAGCTTCCACCACGTCAAGCGCTGGTTTGGCGATGGTCTGGTGATCCTTGGTTGTCCTTTCTCACCTCTGTGTGAAGGGCTAGACTGATTCATGGAGGGCTTGGCATGCTTTCCAAAGCCGCTGTGTAGGTCTCTTCCCCAGTGATGCTCTTCCTGAAGCCGGCATGCTGTCACGGTAGAGGTATGTGTGCGTGTGTATTCGTGCGTGTGTATGTGTGCATGTGTTTGCGTGTGTGCACGTGCCCTGAATGACAGGGCTTACTTTGGGGTGGAAGCCGTCTAGGGAACACATAGGCTAATTTTGTTGACACAAATGCTAGGGCTTTACTTTGTGCACCAAAGTCCACCCTTGGAGCCCTAAACCTGGGGTGATGGGTCCCTCTCTCTCCTTAGCTACCACTCCATGTGTTTTACTTTGTCCGCAGGGCCAAAGACGATAGCGGCCAGTTGCTTGCGAAGTGTGAGATGAGGGAAGATAGCTGGCAAGGAGCCTCCAGCTCTGCTATTCTGTGCAAGTCTCCAATAAACGCCGGCCTCCCGCTCCCACCCTGGACTGCCGATGCCAAACTGACCGCCCCCGGAGTGGGCACAGGGGACCAGCTGCCGCCACCTCTCCTGCAGCTTCTCCTAGGAGCAGCTGGAGGGCCGCTCTTGCTGCTCAGTACTTCCCATCTTCTTTCCATGTGCCAGAAGTCAGTCAGAATCTCTAGTCCACTCCTCGCCTGCCATGGTTGTTTTCCTCGCTGAATTTCTTTGCTTGTAACATATACTCATCCAGCATTTTGTACCAGAAACCTAACCCCTTCATTTCAACAGGGGGCTCTGAGCCCTGCCTTTTGTGTGTACAGGAAGTCAAAATAGGACACTTTTGCTCTCAATTTTGACTACAACCTCAAAAAATTACATCGAAAATAACAGGTGTCAGGTGCTGCCACACTACCAGGGGAGGCGCTGCGCCACCTAGGCATGGCTAGCAGAGGAAGCGACCATAGAGCTGTTTGCATGGCCCTCCTAGCCTGGCAGCTACAAAAGGTATAGGAGGTTGGGGTTGAAGACGGAGGCCCTTGGACAAGGTGCTGGCAAGCTGAGGCTCTTCTCCTCCCCATCCCAGACGTTGGGCAAGGGCGGGCTGCTTGCTCTTTACTTGAGCCTCTTGAGAAGGGCTTCAGAGACACCCTCGGAAAGCTTGATGAGCGTTTCTTAGAGTTTGGGAATGAGTTTGAGCCATATAAAGGCAAAGCTTAAAGGCGAAGTGGAAGCCATGTATGAAGACAGGAAAGGCAAGAGGGTAGTGGTGGGGGCAGGTGGCATACTCAAGGATGCTTGAGCATAGCGTGGACTAAGGGGACATGAAGCTTGTCACTGGATCCATCCGGAAAGAGCCCCACACAGGAGAGCAGCCCAGTGAGGTAACCCCATTAGCATTAGGGTGAAGGAGGCCCATTGAGTCTGTGCTGAGGGTAGGGCTTGTTACAACAGTTCATTAGGGAATGACTTACCCATGTCAGGGACCTGAGCAATGTGAGGTTTCACAGGGGCCTCTGAAGAACCCCTCTGCACTCAGAGAAAAACGTCAGCCTGGAACCTCCATACCCCATGCTCAGTGAGAGCCCCAGATCAGCTGGTAGAGAGGAGAAAGAAGTCAAGGAACTAGAAAGGATACTGACCACGCCCCTCTTGCCCATCGCAAGTTTCCAGCCTGAAGGCGGCCTGAACTGGATAAGAAAGAAGCTTTCCCTGAAGAAGGTTCGGAGATCTTACTATGCATGGATCTAGATATTGATATTGAAATAAAGCTGTTACCATGACTAGGAGTAACTGGAGGTCTTTTTTATTTTCTGAGCGTTATTCTAAGATTCGTGGAGCCTGTCTCAGATTTTATCCAGCAGGCAGAGAAGAAATACCTCTACCGGTGGTGGGTGAGGGCAGTGAAGAGAAAGACGAGAGCTGTTTCCTGCTTGCACCCCAAGGAGGTTTCATCTCCATTCTGCTCCTTCAGATCCAACTTTCAAACATACCTTTTGAGGAAAGATGACATTGGAATTAGAGACAGCAATTTAGATGAATAAAGACAACACGTATGTGGTCAAAGTGTCCAGATGTGGTGAGAGTCCTTCAGGATTACTTCATTAAAAATAGGTGGATCACCTACTGTGTGTCGTGACCTGGGCTGGGCATGGGGGCTACAACGTGAAGAAGAGCGAGCCTGTGCTGCACAATTCTAAGTCCGATGGGAGAGTCAGACGTGAGAACAAATAAATATGGCACGAAGTGACATCACGATACAGATGTAGACACAGAATCATGTGGAAGCCTTTTCAGATCTCATTATGTTCATTTGCATTTGTTATCTGCATATCCTTAAAGTTAAAATTTACTTGGGGAGAGCCACTAACCTAAATTTGGGATTTCCTAGTAGGGAAATGGGCAGACCACGAGGTAGAGGGGGAGGGGCCGGGCCCAGGTCATAGGAAGGTTGACTCCGGCGGGCTGAGAGAGTTTGTCCACCTCATGACTTTGCTGAGAGCCCGAGCTACTTGCCAAGGAACCAGTTTTGTGGCAGCTATTATGCAAACTAAACCCAACTCTCTGGAATTAGAGCGGGTAGGAATTGGCACGGCCATATGCCTTTTTTCTTTCACGTATTAAAACAAAAATCTTAACAAAACTAAAGCTATTTCTTGCTCTCCACTTTTGGATTTGGCAAACGTTATGGTGAATGAGGAGAAAACGGAAAAATTTTAAATGCTTTTGGCATTTTGGCCTAGTCAAAGACAAGAATTAAAAGTGAGAATAATTATAATCTTTAACATTTTAAGTTCTTCAAATCCTTTTCCTTAGAGATTCTGAAATGAGCAAAGTACAGGGACTACAATGCTTTTTTCAAAGGTCTTGAGGAAGATATTTTTTGATGCTGCTATTCTGGCACGTTGAGTAAGATCCACTCCTCAGCTATATGGTATTTTGGCCATCCAGCTATTTAAGGATTACATTAAATCTGACAACCATTGAATTAACATATTTGGATTTATTTCTCTGTATAGAATCTTTAACAATTTTTGTATGGAGAGAACAGAGCACTACATTTAGCCTTTTATTTTACTTTTTTAAACATTCAACCTTCCTCTCTTTGAACCTAATTTACTCGAGGCTGGGGTTTTTTTCCCCAAGTGATGGAGTAGCTTTGCGCAAAAGAATTATCAACTTTTACTGTGTCCATATAACCGCCATATAATTCAAAGGAAGGTCATATGCTTTCCCTTCCTAGCCCACCCTCCAAATCTCTCATAACAGCTACCCTTTCAAAAATAAATTTAAATTATTAGTAGCAATTTTGAATGTGATCTACAGTACTTACTTGTGAGAAAGATTGTACTATTTACTATAAATTAAATACATTGACCGTGTTTTGGGTGTGTCATGAAGGCTCTGAAGAGTTCCTTCGCGCCCTCAAATACAAGAAAGGTTTCTAGTCTTCACAACATCACTGCCATGGTTAAGAAACTCATCCGCCGTGTTCCCACTGCTGAGAACTGTGCCTCGCCCATCGCAGCCAGTCAACTAACGTGTGTTGAATAAATGAATGAATGCTTGATGGCTATTCTAAATGGACAGGAGGATCTGTTACTTCGGTGTCCAAAGCCATCATTCTTAGTCGTTGGTATCTGAAGGGGTCAATACATGGCACGTCCTGTCTCCCCTGCTTGAGGTCAGGACCAGCTGAGAGACCAAGGCAGGAATAGTGCAGAAGGAGATCAAAATACCGCTGTAGATCCTGACGAAGCTCTTCTGGGGAGAATGGCCAAGTGGTTTGTTAGCACTAAACTCCAGAGCTCCACAAGTTCACCCACCAGCTGGACTGGTGTACCCATCCAGCCCAGGCTGCTCCGGGCAACTGCATTCCTCTCCTTTGAGGCAGAGCCTGGAGACCGACAGCAGAGTGGAGCAGAGAAAAGTGGAGAAGACTTGGGATGTGCAGGCCTGGTGTTTTCTCCAAGCTCGCTCATCAGAGCAGTTGCTTCTCTCCCCCGGGAGAACTGAGTTACGGGTGCAGAGAGCCCAGGTGTCTGACTCCCATGGAGGTCTCTCCATAGAGAAGCAAACATCAAGAGAGGGAACAAGGGGCTGGCCCGGTGGCATAGTCGTTAAGTTCCCCTGCTGCACTTCAGTGGCCCAGGGTTCACAGGTTTGGATCCCTGGCACCAGACCTACACGCCGCTCATCAAGCCATGCCATGGCATTGTCCCACATACAAAAAATAGAGGAGGATTGGGAAAGATGTTAGCTCAGCGACAGTCTTCCTCAAGCAAAAAGAGGAAGATTGGCAATGGATGTTAGCTCAGGGCCGATCTTCCTCACCGAAAAAAAAAGAAGAAAGAAAGGGAATAAGTACACCCCCTTGACATCAGTATTCAGTTTCTCCATCAATGGTGAGCCGTCTCATAAGGGAGGTCTGATGTCCTCTTAGGGCTCAAGCCCCCACCCGTCGTGAACCCCAAACTATCTGTTCTTCCTCAGGCTCTGGAACGAACACCCCCTGCATCCTTTTCTGGCCAGTCCTAGCTCCTCCACCAGCCTCCTTTAATGGGCCAGACTCTCAGGACAAAAAGGTCAGTGGGGCAAGAAGGGCTTATTCTGAGAGACGCCCACCTTCTGTTCTGCGATAAGAATATCCCTGAAGCTGTGGAGCACGTAGTCAGAATCTAGTTTCTTAGGAAACGAAAGGAGGAAAAACAACTCTCCTCCTTCACATTTCCTACAGAATTAAGAATCAAATGCCAATATGTATTCTAAAAATTCTTTTTACCTTTTTAAAATTGCATTTACAATTTAAATAATCGGCCTTTTGGGTGGCTTGGTTTAAAATTCAGCACTGATGAGGGGGATGAAAGATAACATTTAACTCTTGCTTCTCCTCACGTGACATTGATGATTTAGCACCAGAGCTCAGTAATTGTAGGAGGACAGAAAGAAGTCTTTTTTGGAAAGCTGGGACTCTGGCCAGTTATAAAATAGTCAATTCTCAGTGTTCTCCTTCAGAGTGGGCCTTCTGGTGGCCCAGGCAGCTGCCTGCTGAGAGACATGTCTGACTCAACATGACTTTCAAAACAGATCTGCCGCCAGGAAGGCCGGCTTCGAAATGTAACCATAAACGCATCCGTGGACGGGCTTTCTCCCTGGACGCGGATGAAGAGAGAGGTCAGCCGGCTATCACTTGCCACAATCTTGTGCACGAAGGGGAGCCAGATTTACGCAGTTGGAACAGTAAAAGAGAGATGCTGGTCCTTAATGACATCTTTGAACTCGCAAGTCAAATCAATCCTCTTCTGCCTCCTAAATTTTGAGTTTCATGAGCCTATAAAACATCTTCATTATTTGAAACAATAAGTAGATAGAAAATTTTTTAAAGGAACGGTAAGGTCTTTAGCTATTTTCCACCATAAATTTGGCTTTTTAAATCAATTCCTGTCACGAACCAGGCTTTCAAGAACCGTAGCACGAGGCAGCTATATTTTGATAAGAGGGGAGGGAAAGAAAAAAGAAGGAGGAACAGAAAAGGGAGGGGGAGGAAGAGGAGGCGAGAAAAGTAGAAAGGAATCTTTAATGCCAGCCTCTGGACCCAAATTTTCACCAGACTGAAACAAAATGAGAAAAGTAAAAACTGTGCAGAGAGTTTTTCATGAAGGTAAAGTCACTCACTTTAAAGGACTTTATTCTGGGATTGTGTTCTTCCAACTATTGTTTGGTATTGAAATATCCATTAAAAAAAAAACATGAATGTTGGTGATAATAGATAGTAGTTGCTTTTTTTTTTTTTTTTTTTTTTTTCAATTTCCCCACCTGACATAGAAACTGGGCAACTTGATCACGGTCCACACTATGGAAATAAAATTGTATTGGTCCATGACATCCAAGATTTAAGAACCATTTCACCAGAGGGTGAGCTGAGGGCCGTGAATGTCTGGGCTCGACAGGAGCCGAGTTGAGGCAGAAGAGGAGGAAGCTGAAGCTGACAGGGATAAGGACGTGGGAAAGCTCAGGCGAAGAGGCAGCGAGGCCCATGGAAGGAGCGGAAAGGGCCATCAAAGGGAGAATTAAGGGGCTTTCCTTTGTGTGATCTTTGACCTCTTAAATGAAATATCTGTATTTCACAGTGCCTGGTGCAATGAGCACTATATAAGTGTTTTCTGTTATAGGATTAATATAATTAATCCATACTTATGTAAGGAAGAAAAAAAAGAAAAGAAGAAAGCTACTATTTAATATTTGATGCCTGGCATCCATTATCTCCTTGGATCCTCACAAACTGTCTTTCTATCCCCTCTTTACAGCTGAGGAAACTGAGTCCCTGTGCAATTATCTAAGGCCATAGGGGATGAAGGCCTAATTTGAACCAAGGCCGTGTTCTTTCAGCTCCATCGCACCGCCTCCGGGTGAGGGTACCCAAAACACAACAGCGCACGAAACTGCTTACGTGAAGGTTCAGACTACATGATGATGCCAAAACTTTCACTGCAGAATGTTTACCATCCCTGTCGTATTTAATTCAGACCAATGGTAAAATGAATCTATCAATTCTGGGATCATGGACCGATTGCCAATAAAATGTCTGAGGTTTGCCCAGAAGGGCGGGGGGGTGAGTGAGATTAGGATTGGCAGAATCTTGTTTTGTTTTGGAATTTTAATGCTTTAGCCACAGAAGTACACAGCAGAAGATTGAAAAACAGTCTGGCTTCTCAAAACTCTTTTATAGAACTTCCTCCGAGGGGTGTGGGGAGGAAGCGGAGGAAGAGTGGGGATTAAAAAGACAAACCATCATTTTACATCTTACTAAAGCGGAACCAGGTCCTTAATCGGCAACAATGTGCAAAGAATACAGCGTAAGTGAAGAAGCCTGGGAAGTGATTTTTAGAGTTTAATGAAGTTCTTCTTAGTCACATATTTTAAGGGAACACTAAGTACAACTCAACAAAACAACGACATTTACTCCAGAAACAACGTCTTGATCATGAACGTTCTTTAATCCTAAACTTTGCCATTGTCCAGAATGTTCCCCGTTGATAAATCTCATCAAACCAGAGAATTTCTGTCCGAAATTGTATTTTTCTCCAATCTGTAGCTGAAATGTGGTGAGGCCGCTGATTCAGCACTCAGTAATAAAATAAACCTCATTCCTGCAATCCTGATTTGGAAGAGATGTTTATCCTTTGGCTAACTGATAAGTCTGGAGGTTTGCATGGTTTCTATTTAAAAGATTCTGCACAGTGACCAAGCCCAGCGTCTCTCCGTTCACCCTTGATGAAACACTTGAAAGACACAATTCTCGCTGTCACGGTAATTCAGAACTTTCAAGAAACAAAAATATACGGAGCTTTTCAAAGCACAGCCCTCCGCTCTTGACTCTCCGTGAGACGGAACAGCCTTTCTCTAAATATAAAACGCGAGGATTGACTGCTTCATATATTTTGAAAGTACATTTTCCAGTTTGTCTTTCTACTGGCAAGTCTTAAACTAGGGTGAGATTGGCATTTCTTTGGAGGAATGAAAAGGAACTTCACGCTGCTCAAAGGAGAGTTCTGTAAGAGCTAAATTTGAAGTCTGAAATAGTTCACATAGGAAAATAGGGACTATGTTCTCTGGAAAACCTGCTAATCAGAAAAATTTCAGACATGGTGAGGATCTGGAAATCGCCGGTTAAGGTCCTGCGACCCAATTTCACCGCCCTTGGCCACAACAGGAGGCTGGGGGTGGCAAGAGCAGCCTGGTTGCGGGAGCTGGCCTGGCACTGCCAGTCAGGTCTCGGTTTTGCTCACAGGCACGGCTGGCACCCTCCGCTAAGTTTTGTCCTTTTCTTCAACAAAAACAGTCTCACAGAACATCAACACCAGACAAGGTCGTCTGTGATCACGATGGATCAGGACAAAAACACGGCTGCTCTGTAACCATGCCCGAGCACAGACGAAAGCAAACTTTCTCCAAACTGCAAAAATGACCACACGTCTAGTGGAAGCACCCGCCGCTGCTGTACCCGTTACAGCTTTAGCCTCTGTCTAGTCTCTCCTTCCAGCTAAGAGTCACTGAAATACCTGTTATGAGTTGAGTTGTGTCCCCCCATTCATATACTGAATATACTGCAGAATGTGACTATGTTTGGAAATGGGGTCATTGCAGGTGGAAATAGGTTGAGATGGGGCCATGCTGAAGTAGCGTGGGCCCCTAGACCAATGTGACTGGCGTCCTTATAGGGAGGGGAAATTTGGACACGACTTGCACAGAAAGAACGCCATGTGAAGGCTGGACTTGTGCTGCCATAAGCCAAGGAACTACCTAGAAGCTAGGAGAGAGGCCTGAACACCTCCTTGCCCGGAGCCTTCAGAGTGAGACGGCCCTGCTGACACCTTGATCTTGGACTTCCAGCCTCCAGATCTGTCAGGCGACACATTTCTGTGGTTTAAGCCCCCCCTCCCCCCCAGTTAGTGGTACTATGTTATGGCAACCCTGGGAAACTAATAAGGACCCAACCACAGAATAAGAGCATCAAACCCAGAACAAAACTATAAAATCATGGGGCTTAAAAGCTAGAAAGTAATTAAATTTTAAATCCCTTCATTATGTTGCAAATTCACGGAGGGGAAGAATCATAAAATAAGATCAGATCAGTTAATAGAAATTCCCTTCATGACTTGTCTTGTGTAACGTAAATATTGTTTTAAAATCTTTACTGGCTTGATTCTCCCCGGGTGCTGGAGTTCATTGCTCAACCTGCGTTTTCCACTAATAATACCTAAAATCGCTTTTGTAATGAACCCATGTCAACGTTGCCATAAATGCTGAATATTTCAGGGAGTCAAAATATTTCACTGAATATTTCAGAGAATCAAAATTGAATTCAAAGAGTAAAGGGAAGTTCTCTAAGCAGCTTTAAGCCCCAAGGACTAATTTGTATGGAATTACCTGCTGCTAATGCCTGCCATGAGGCTGTAAATCACAAACAAGTTTAGACAGGGAAGCTCTCCTTTGACTTAGCAGGAATTTCCTTTTGGCCGATCGGACCTATTTTGAGGTCAATCGTTCAGGGTTTCATTACCTGTGTTGGTGCCACCAAGAGATAAACTTGTAGAACAACTTGCCAGTTTCGAATACAGATAACAGCAGCCTGTGATTGATCTCCCAAAGTGGGTGGCAGAGAACTTAGTCAGGGCTGAGTGTGGCCTCATTTGTTCATTCGCTAATCCATTCATTCATTCAACGAATGTACCCCAAGTGCCTAGATGCTAGGGCTACAGGGTTGCAGAAAAGCATCAAAGCCCTACCATCGAGGAACGTTACATCACAAGTGGCTTAGAATAAAAGTTAATATTTAAATTAACTATAAGACAAACTTGCGGTTCGAGCGGCATTATGCTGACTGCTAAAGCAATCCTCATTTAATCTTCTCAATAAGCTTATGAAGCTGGTACTTAGTGACATCAAGTAAATAGTGAATTGGCTTGATATCTGAACAGCAGGATATTTTGACCATAGAAATGTGTATGAAATTCCTTTCTCTGTTGCAAAGAAATGCCAATTGGATAATTAGGGAGCATCTATGGTTTAGATCCAACTGAGTTTATCCAGCAGAGAAAACTTATTGAACAACTATTATGTGCTGATACCACGCTATGAATTAGTTAAGAAATGTAAGATTAGTCTCTGCCCATAAGGAACATATACTCCGGTTATATCACTGCATTTATTTTTATTCCCTAATTTAAAATGGCATCTACGGAGGGGCCTCTGACCCTTCCTCCTTCTGCATTTTATTAAAATTCTTAAGAGAAATATGTGAAAGTTTGCAGCTCTGAAAAGTAAGACTCTAAGAGAAATTTTCTTTAACTCCAAGGGATGACCTGGGTTGAAACACCTAGCCCGTGCTGTGACACAGGAAACTGAACAACCCTAACACCTTTCAAATCACCTGCCCCGGCCCAGAAATGCAAGCCTGGACTAGACATAAACCCAGGCATCTCTCCCTTGCCTCTGTAGCTGCAGCCACATTGCCATGCCACCTCTGTCCGCCATTCGCATACTCCTTTCAGTGCCTCTCATCGTCTGTCCAGTTAAGGACTGCAACTGGAGGAAGACAACTGGACAAAGAGGGGACGCGTTGAATCTAGGGTCATGTAATTTCCATAAGTAAAGTGCTCTAGGCAGAGTGTGCCAGCTCTGGAGGGGATCATTTTTCATATTCTTTTTGTGCTCCTTGTCGGAAAACTGGTACAGCAGATGGAATAAAATCCCATCAGTTCGACAGAACAAACTAGACGAAGGTACTTTGTCAGCTGCTAGAATTTGGGCTGGGAGCTGAGTATACTAACCTATTAAACAGTTGCAGATCTAAAGAGACATTTCAGCTAGCACCCAATTGTCAAAAAGTAAAACCAAGGACATCCATCCACCCAATTTAGCAAATGCTGGATCTGGATAGTTACCCATCATGGGGCTATGAATATGCAAGCTAACAAAGGAGAAAACATGGCGGATCCAGAGCTATTACTGCATGACAAACACAAAGTCTTAGTGACATACAACAATAAATATTTATTCTCACGGACCTGTGGGTCACGTAGGGATTGACTGTTCTAGGCTGCACTCAATTTGTATATTCCACTATAGAGGAGAATGTTTTTTTTAGCAATACTCTAATCTACCACACACATCCCTACAAAGCATGGAGGTTTTGAAAGTGTATTACAGGACAAGAGGAGAGACTTACGATAGCAAAGACTCAAAAAAAAGAAAATCTCTAAAAATGATTTATTATAGAGCCCAGAAGAAAAATTGCAATTTTCAGTAAGATTCATAATGACATGGCCTATGTGAAATAAGACCAGAAAGTTAAAAGGAGAGACGAGGCTAAAATTAAAACAGAAAAAAAGTATGGTGAGACATTGAAAGTAGAAACATAGCTAAACACTTTAAATGAGCTTAAAAATGCAGAAAAAATTTAATATGCACATTTGAAGCAATAGAGACTTCATTGTGCATAAAATCTAACTAGTGAAGTGCGGAAGCCTTTTTTTTTTTTTTTTCAAAGATTTTATTTTATTTTTTTTTCCCTTTTTCGTGCGGAAGCCTTTTTTTAAGGTAGAGAATAGGCATTCACGATGTGAATTAAGGGTTCCCTGACAGAAACTCAAGCAGCTGAAAGAACCGATAATTCTACACATTACTGAGAAAAAGAAGTTTCCTGAGTTGTGTCAATGCCCTTTAGCCAAAGGCCACCAAGAACATTTGTACTTAAGCAAGGTTGGTTTTACTGACTCATTGCAGCGAATAAGAAGACACAGCCTGGGGATCTGCAGCAAGTTGGGGTTGTATTGGGTGATTTTTGAAACGACCTATAAGCAAACTTAATTTCTATTTTCATGCATGCACTGTTTCTCTCTGACAAAGTGAGTCCAACCAAATTGTTACTTCAGAAATCTTGTGTTTCCAGGATGTTCCTTTGCGCCAAGTCTAAATTTAATGTTTGGAGGTTAGACAGAGATCATAAAATACTCACACAACAGTGTCACTATGTAAACAAGAGCAAAACCCTCTTTGAAAACGCGGTAAAGAGCTGCTCCTTGTTCCCGTGCCGGAAGATTCTCTAAGGATCCCTTGCATTGTGCTGGTCACACTTTTCTGAGCCAACGTTGCCATCTATTGGCAAAGTTACTTACCGAATGAAATTTTGGTTGATAAATGGCAAAGGCTTTGTTTTTGCTTCTGCTTTGGTTTGTTCTATGAATTTTATTCAAGTTGGCATGGAAGGAAAGGGTCAGAGTTTCACGATTCCGGGAAGTGACTAGACTAGAGTAAAAGTCTAGTCACTTTCACAGCTGTGCTATTTCCTACCTGTGTGACCTTAGTCAGCTGCTCAAGCTCTCTGGGTCTTTGCTTTCTCATCCATAAAATGAACATAGTGAGAACAGTGCCTAGTACATACTATGTCCTCAATGAATATTAGCTATTGTCATTATTTCCTTCTTAAGGCAAAACTGAATGAAAGATTCTCGATTATTTTCTAGGAACATTCCTCATTTCTAAGATACTTCCCATTTATTTGTTTGTTTTAATAATCCAACATTAGCAGAACATAATGGAAAGTTTATAATTTTACTGAGGTTTCTATTTTCATCTCTTGAAATTATTCAACGTCTTAAAATATCCTTAATTGAGAGTCATTACAGGTAACAACCTCTTTTTTCATAAATAGTAGCTTTATTTTGAATGTTCACTTTTTTCTATAAACCCAATTTATGATGGTGACAAAACTTGAAAAAAAGACCCATAAACAGGTAAAAATGAGTAACGCTTTTGGAAATGCAGCCTATACCCACCAAGAGCGACTTGTAGGATATGGCTATTTTTGCAGAAGACAGACAATTGAGCATCCCACGTGGTCTCATGGAAATTCACTGAGGGCTGCTGGGACTGCCCACTCTGCCTCCTTTCTCCTATCAGCCTTCTTGTCCCCTTTCTTCACTTCAAGATTTACTCTTTGGGCTCATGCCCTTTCCAATGTAAATTTGCCTCTCTTTTCTCAGCTCCTGCCAAATCGTCTCTTCATTGATTATCCTGATCGATATCAAAAAGCACAGGAGTGAGGCAGCTCCCTTCAGAGTCCTCCTCAGAAGGTCATGGGGAGGAGGGCTGGAGATGCTTCCATGTTAATATCTGTGACCCAGTCACTTGCATATTCTGTAAATCACAGTTATCACACAACGCCGTGTAAATAATAGCCCGTGTTCCTCCTTCCCCAGAGCCTTGGGGAACTGCTCCCAGACATTTCCGCCTCAGTCCTTTTAGGGTCCAATTCTCTGGCCATTTGACTGTACACTTTCTCCTTTTCTGAATCTCACTCTTGTCAAATCTGAATGGTCACTTTTTGGGTATCAAGACTTTTGCAAAGAACTCCTGCAACATGCCCAAAGCTGGCGCTGGGACCACCACATGCCCTTCTGCCCCACCCCAAGTGGCTCTCCCCTGTTCTCATCCTATCTTTGTAAAGGACACCGTCTTTCATCTCATTGCTCAGGTCCAAAATCTTAGAGCCATCTTTAATTTCTCTTTTTCTCTTGCATCTCAAACTCAATCCATAGAAACTCACCAGCTCTGTCTTCCAAACACATCCCTAACCTGTCCTTTTGTAACCTCCTTCATTGCTAATGCCTGGGTCAAGCCGCCATCTTCTCTCCCTGGATGACTGAAATGTCTTCGAGTTGATCTCTTAAAAATGTAAACTGTTCTAACTCTTCACTGGCCTCCCATCATATTTAGGATACAATACAAACTCTTTACCGTGGCCTCCAGGCCCTACAGAAATGGCCAGGGCTGCCCTCTCTCATTTCCTTCCAGACTCCTTCTCCCGCGCTGTGCCTGGGCCTCACCAGCCCTCCAGCTCTTCCTGAACACTCTTAGTCCACTCCCACTGCAGGCCCTTTGCACCTGCTGTTTTCGCCCCTGGAGGATGGAGTGCTCTTTCCCTAGATCTTGCAATGACTTGCTCCCTCACATCATTATACCCCTGCTTAAATGTGACTTCCACAGAAGGGTCTGCCCGAAACACGCTAATTACAGCATCTCCCCTTCCTCATCCTTGTCCCTTTCCTCTCCATCCCTGAGCCAGCTCTGCAGGTGGATTTGCAGCACAAATCACTCCCCTGTCCTGTGTACTTAGTTGTTATTGGAGCGTCTCCACCCTAAGACGTGCCAGGCAGGTCTTTTCTGTTGTTCCCTGCTATACCCCCAACGCCTACCATATAGGAGGAAGTTTGAAAAAGTTGTTGAATTCATGTGAGAATTATTGACAATAGATGAAACTTCAGGGTCTCCATTGACTATTTCTCAGACATGACATTTAATTATTAGAAGTAATAATTACCACTTGGAGAACTGAGCCAGCGACAGACACTGCACTAAACACTTAACACACGGGGTCGATTTAACCCTCTGAGTAACGCTCAGAGGATCCTGTGTGCTTTCTTCCACTGCCTGATGACCTTGCTTGTCTATTGATTTTGATAAGTTAGGAAAGTTGTTGATCAGTATTGATCAATGGCATAGATTTTCTCAGACATTGTGTAGACATGTTTCCCAAACACGCCCTTCCCCTTGAGTTAGATGCCCTAGTCTGAGCTGATCTCCCATTTGAGCTAGCTTCTTATGGACACGTCAGTAGTTTCCAGGGGCTACAGTAGGTGAGAATCAGACAACCACTTCACAACCTTACTGTCGGTGTCTGTTACCAGGAAAGCAAGACTCGGGGTGCGTTAGCCACATGAACGGCTTGTAGCAAGCTGGCACAATAACAGCTACCCAATCTGTTTTTAAAAGCTCAGTGACTACCTGGCATGAAAGGTTCACTGGCTGGGATGATATTCTGGCAGCAGGATTTAGCTGATGTAGTCAGACCAGGTGACTTTCTGAAGTGGTGTGCCCAGGTCTTCTTTGGAGCCCTGGAATAAGAGTTTTGAAAGGTACAGGCAGCTGTGCTCATCAGATTCTTATGTCTCAGTCCGTGCAAAGGCAGACGCTCCCATAGAATATTTCTAAGCAAATCACACAACTTGAGCCCCACTCATTTTAATAATACAAATTAATTCTAACAGCTGTTGTGCTGGTGAACAATCCTTACAGCGCAGACGCAAACAACGGAAGCCTATAGCAGTAGCCTCTGAAGGGAGGTCTCCTCATTAGAGGGTTTCAAATGCTTACCAACTACTTCTGAAGTGTGTATCCTTGATTAGGGAAAATGCACTTCAAATGTCAAGTGACCTATCCCTGAGTGTTCCTATCGATATCTCACACTGTCCACGCTGGGAAAGGACAGGGAAGGGAAATTACAAACCATGGAGCAGGGTTAATGGGAGGGCCAATTCCGAGGTGCTGCGAGTGTGTGGACGGGCTGGGCAGACGGCCAGTGCACTGCCACCAGACCTTTGTGGATAGTAAGCAGCAGGATGCAGCCGTCACAGTCGTCTCTGAAGTAGAGGCTTTCCTGCAATCCACGATCGGGTGGAGCCATCTTTATTTTTCTTCCCGCTGGGCCAGTGGCGGAGCTGGAAGCTCACTTGGGCTTTCCCCTACGCCTCTTGGCCTCCATGTGGGAGCTCTCTGAAGCAGGCATCCACTTGTCTTGGAGAGTTGTTTTGGGGGTTGTGGAAATAAGTGAAGATCAACCAAGTGAGAAAAGCAAAGGCTACTTATTCAGAGCTGCGTGGGAGTCAGCCACCATCACGTGAGTTTGGGCAGAGACTCAAGGCAGGTAGAGGAGTGGAAAGCTTTATAATAGAAAAAAGGGAAGGCTTCAGGGGTGCTGACTGGAGGCTGTAGGAGTGGGGAAGCTACAGTTGGGTTAAATAGGAGTGAGGCATCCTATGCGATTGGTTGGGGTACATATTTGGCTTTCTCTGGTTGGTTCTGAGTTGGAAATGGGGACAGAAATTAGGGAAGTGGTCAATTATTATTCAAATCCTGGCCATTTGGGGCCAATTGTCAGGGAAGCGATTGTTTAGCTCCTGGATTGTTACCAGCTAAAGCAGGCTGACTTCCAGCAGGCTGGCTTCCTGGGCCGGACGGACACTGTAGACAAGGGGATTGGTTTTCTGGGCAGCTTGCTGAGGTTGTGGTTCAGAGCTCTATTTCTGAACGTGGTCTGGCCATTGTCCACTCATATATTCAGTCTCTTGGGGAATGGGGGAGTGGGTTGGCGTGATTCCCAGTGCCAAGTCCTTTCACGACCTAGGCTGTACCTCAGCCTGTCCAGAGAGGCTGGGAGCTGTGGGCGCCCTCATGGCACTGCTAGGAAAAGCAGCTCCGATCTCTACTTGTCCTCTCACACAGCGACACCTATTTTGATTTGTGGCTTCTCTTCACTAAATGCTTCATCAGTATAAGCCCATCTGATTTCTGTCTTGTAGGAATTGTTCCAAGTTCCTGTTCCTTTGATGGTCCCCTTCTTCATTTATCATATTCTGTTATCTTTTCTGTTGTTTTGGTGGCATTGTTGTAGGTAGAGGAGCTAAATGCGTTCATTGCAGGGTAATCTGTAGTGTTTTTTTATATCAGAATAGGAAGAAGAAACATTACTTTTCCACCTCTATTGCCACTTTTTGGAGAAAAGTCAAGGCTCTGATTTCCAGGGGATGTGTTCTTCTGCACGGCCCTCCAGCTCTCAAACACAACCACAAACACAAAACTGCTCTTAAGCTTCTTCATTTTCTAGGAACTTTGCTGAAGAAAACCCTACCCTCTTCTGTTTGAAAGATTAAGACCATCAAAAAATTCAGTTGGAGCTGCCATAGACTTGGGCACAGGGAGTGGGAGACGGAAAAATAATAATTACAAAAAAATTAAGTTATTCTGTATATTTTATGCAAATCAAGTCAATTAACATAAAATCTAAATTTTATTTGCAATAATGAGGGAGTCAAAGTCACTAGAATATAATAATTTATTATAAAATTATTGTACATATTCCCTTTCATAGAAATAAGATTCTTTTTGATAGTCTCAACATTAACTAGCTCCAATATCTTTTCCTACAGAAATGGCTACTTGATTAGACATTCATGTGACATTGTAGACATTATGTCATTTTTGATAAATTTTGAGGGGCCGCATTCTCCACCGCTGACCAATTTTGGCAAAGTTACGTACATTCTGTAATATTAAAAAAAGGTTTTCAGAAATGAGTCCAGGAAATTATTCCTCAAAATTGTGCTGTATTACAATGGGACTTAAAATAGATTTTAGGAAAAAGCTAACATGTTGCTGCCCGTCAATATCACATTCCTTACCATGGCCAGCATTCCATCTCAGTTGGAAATGTTTACATAGTTACAATAATTCTGCACATTACTTTGGTCATCTAGCATTGAAAAGGCCATGATGTTCTTTTGATACAGTGACCCTTTCTTTTAAAAATAGTGCTATTTCCAATATTGGAAAAGAATTGATTTTGAAATTTAGTTTTGGCTCATGCGTGAGACAGATCTTGTGATTTTATAGGTGAGATAAATCTTCTTAATAATTCTAGTGTTTTCTATGTAAACAAGGTGGCATTAATATCAATACACTGTCATTTATTTAGCATCAGTTATACATTTTTCATAAACACAATTTCTTTTTCTTCAAAACTTTCTTGGTGTCTTTTATGATTTCAAAGTCTTTATGGGCACTGAATTTTGTTTCCTGACTTCTTTTGCTTATAAAATTAATTTCACTTAAAATATCATGTCAAATTAACATGGATAAAATAAATTTAATAACATTTGCTTTTTCAAATGTATACTTTTGCTTGTATTCTAGAATGTATTAATGCCTCAATAATTTCTCAAAGATCGTCACATACTGCCCCTGAGTTTTTGTGTTGACTTTCCAACTGCGCTTTAGATAAAGTTTTGAAATGTTTGTACGTCTACATCTGGGGCAGTTGGCCGTGCTCTAGCAATCAGTCAGGTTGCTGTCCACAAGCATCAAGACTGATGAGTTATACCTATTTTCATTGTTGGGGTCCAGTTCAGTTACCGTAGCTGGTTGAATAACAGCATATACCTGTGTGATCAGCACCCCATAAAAGCCTCAGAGCCTGAGACTTGAACAGGCTTTCCAGGCATAGACACTCCACACACGTCGCTGTGGTTCTCTGCCACAGAGAAAGCACATCCTGTGTGGCTTCAGATGGGGAAAGATTTAGAAGCCCTTCCTGGCCTATCTGTATTCCATCCATATATCTTTTTCCTGCTGTGTTTGCTCTTATTCATTGCCATATAAACCTTAACCATAAGCATAAGCGGCTATTGAGTCTTGTGAGTCTTTCTAGTGATTTCCCAGACTTGAAGCAATTACATTCATGTGCCTCGTAATGACCTTTTGGTCAGAGGGACTGCATATGTGATGGTGGTCCCATAAGATTAGTACCATAGAGCCTAGGTGTGTAGTAGGTTATGCCATCTAAGTTTGTGTAAGGACACTCTATGATGTTTGCACAATGACAAAATTGCCTAACTACGCATTTCTCAGAATGTGTCCCCGTTGTTCAGTGACACAAGATTGTATAGAAATATCAAAACAACATATTACTAGCCCTATTATCTATTAGACAAAATTCCCCAAATATTCAAATATAGAAATTTTTTCAATTTGGGGATCCACAAATCCAAGCATAATTACCTGAATTATATGGCTTCCTTATGTCAGCAGTTTTATCTGAAATAATTAAGCAATATTTAAAATGTATTATCTTATTCAAAATTATTTTATTCATCACATCTACTGTAACTTTGATCACTTGGTTTTGTATTTCATCCTCTAAATGACGTGTAGTAATATTTTGTGTTAATGTTTATTTTCTGTTTAAATGTTCTGCTATAATGTTAGCAGATTTGGCTATGGTTTCTGCCAAAGGAATAGAATCCCCAATATCACACTCAAAAAGTTTCTTGGATGATCCTCTTGTGTTGGACACTGTTTTGCCAAAATCTAAGTCATATGTACATACATTCAACAAGAGCCAATATTGTTCCCCATAGAGTCTCTTCAGCCTTCATGTTTTTTTCAAATCAGATTTTAATTTCAAATGCATACTCTTTTTGAAGTCTTATGAAAACTAATTATTGAATTAGTGTTCTATTACTGCGTTACAAATTACCACAAACTGAGTGGCTTAAAATGACACCCATTTATTAGCTCACAGGTCTGTAGGTCGGAGGTCCAGGCACAGCACAACTGGGTTCTCTGCTCAGGCTCTCCCAAGGTTGAAACGAAGGTACTGAGCAGCCGCTTCCTCACCTGGAGTTCAGGGTCCTCTTCCAGCTCCCTCCCTCCTTGAATTCAGTTGTCAGAATTCTGTAATTCCAGAATTCTGCTTCTTATAGTTGTAGGATTGAGGTCCCTATTCTTTTGCCGGTTCTCAGACAGGGCCATGCTTAGCTCCTAGAGGCCACTCTCAGTCCCTCGCTACATGGTCCCCTCTGTCTTCAAAGCCAGCAACAGAGCTCTTCCTATGTCAAATGCCTCTCACACTTTAAATCTCCACTTTCAGGAAGAGCCTTGTCCCTTTTAAGGGCTCACCTGATTAGATCAGGCCAACCAACTCTTCTATCATATTCGCAATTCATGCTCATACTCAAAGTGAGGAGATTACACAGGATATGTATACTAATTGGCAGCGACCTTGGGGACCATTTAGAATTCTGCCTTTGACAAAGTCATTTTACTTTCCTTATGATTGCTAAGACTATATGATAAATTTTGATTATCTTTTTATACATTTTCATTCTTCAGTAAATTTTTTCCATCCTCAGGGAACTTTCAATTTAGCAAAATACAAAATCATTTGAGGTAAAATAAAGAAACCAAGACCTAGCAGTTTTTTAGCCACTTAAAGAATTTATGTGTAATAGGTTTCTAAAACATCTTGTATGTAATTTGGAAAGATAAATTTTCTTAATTGATAGGGCTAGTTTGCTATAATAACATCCTATTGTTTATTATTCAAATTACAAGGTCGTATGCCTGGATCAGGGGAAAGCATATTGAGTTAAGTGGATTCTTCAGGTTTTGCCTCTTCAAGTTTTTAAAAATTCATTTCCAGTTGACATGAAAGTAAAGGTAAATTTACATTCTGTTCTTCAGTCACATGGTGTGCTCCATTCTGATGAAACTAGTAGTTTCAGGGTCTTTTCAATTTTTGCTAGTCTCAAAAGATGGCCCCTAATGAATCTCATCTCTCAGGCTCCACTCTTGTATGGATTCCAGAATGAATTTGAGCTGATTCTAAGTCTCAGCTTAATCAATAGAGGTGTCAGAAGTGATGCTAGGTCAGTGTCAAGACTAAGCCTTAAAAAAACCTGAAACTTTCTGCCTTTGTTGGAAACCAACTAGCATGTAAGAAGACTGAATTATTCTGCAAGAGAGACACCACATGTGGAGGCTCTGGAGGATGGGATGCCACTTGGAGAGAGAGACCATGTGGAAGAGCACCAATGCGCATGACTGAAGAAGCCATCTTGGATGGTCCAGCTCAGCTGAGCCTTCAGAGGGCTCCAGCCCCAGCAACCATCTGGCATGAAGGACTCCAAGTAAGACTGGCAGAAGAACTCTCAGTTGAGCCTAGTCAAACTACAGAATTATAAAAGACAATGTTAAATTGTATTCAGCCACTAAGTATTTGAGATGGTTTATTACATAACGACAGATATGCAGAACAAAATTAGCGCCTGGAGGCTGAGTTTGCCATAAAGAAATTCTAAAACATATGGCATTGGTTTGGGGACTGAACAATTTAGCAGAATTTAGCAGACACTTGTAGGAGCTTTAGAAGATTAACAAAGGCTGGACATGCAATGAGGAAATTGCTACTGGAGGCAAGAAAAGAGGGGCACAAGTTATGTACAGGCAGAAGAAATTAGCAAAACTGTCCTTTGCAATAATGTGGATTATAGAAGGGGTACCTGATCAACTTGTGGATCTGGCTAAAGAAAATATTGAAAGTGCCAACTGGTATCTTTTGGCTACCTGTGATAAACTACAGGAGCAGTGAGCTGAGCTAAAGAAGATATGTTCAGTTTTCAAAAAGAATTCAGAGGAAATATTTTCATCCCAGGACTTGCAATTTTGGAAAGCAAACTGTTACTCATTCTCAGGTTATTTAGACAGGAAAAGATTTGTAGTAAGACTTATCCTCAGGGGAAAAAAATCAAATTCATGCAGCATCCTGTAAACCATGTTCTAAGGATAGAAAATAAACATCAGATCAAGGATGTAGCCATAAGACCCTCTCAGTTGTTAAGACCTTCAATTAGACGATAGGGCTTCTAAGATTCTGAAGGATGTTTGTCATATAGAAGCTTGACTCTCAGCCCAAAGAGGAGAGGGACCCATATCAAAGAGATTTGTGGATGTGGCTTTTGCTAAAAGAATAGATTTTAATTTGATGCACAGGAAGCCCACAAAGATTTTAAACTCTACTGGAAGCCCACAAAGTTTTATACAAGTTTAGAATATAGGTACTAGAGACAGTTCAGAATAAAAAGAGGCCTCTGGGCCCCAACTATACAAAGCAGGTCAAGGGAGCTACTCGGTTGCAAACGCCAGCCATTTCTTAAGAAAAAGGACAGATGAATCAAAGGGCAGACTCAAGATTCAAGGAAAACTACTCACAGGGAGCAGAACTGGGCCCTAATCAAAAACTATTTCCTGCCCCTAGAGTTGGGAAGTGGTAACACGTGCCTATCCGCGTTTCAGAATTGCTATGGCTCCATCCCTCCTAGGTATGTCTATTGCAATTGTCCTATCCCTTCTTCACTATTGTATGTTGTGCATTTAGTTTACAGGACTTTGTACCCAAGAAACCTCATCTGAGCAGCTACATCTAAAGGAACACACTTGAAGAGACCTTTGATTCAGATAATGAGATCCTAGAATTCAAGCTGATACCACAATGGGGAGGAACTGTGGGGAGAGGGAATGAATACATTTCTACGTGGGAGATACATGAATGTTGTAGAGAAGGCAGGCTGTGGTAGATTGTCTCCAAAGATGACCACCATCAGTTTGTTCCCTCCCCACAGATGCATTCCACCTCTATTCCTCTCCCACCTCATCAAGACATAGAGTGTTTTTCCACATTCCTTGAATCTAGGCAGGCCTATGGGTACTTAGACCGTATTTGTGGCACCAGAGACATTCTGGGACTCCCAAGCCCAAGCCTTAAGAATACAGGCAAATTCTGCTTCCTTCTTCTTGGAACATTCCCTTGAAATTTGGCTACTATGTAGAGATGAAGCTCAAGACACCATGTAGAAAGGTCCATGTGGAGAATATTGCAGACCTTTAGCTGACAGCCCCAGCTGAGTTCCCAGCCAACAGCTAGCACCACGGGCCAGTCATGCGAGTGAGACCCTTTCAGGCATTTCGGCTCAAAGCTATCCAACTGCAATCCCAGGAGAGACCCGGAACAAGACAAATAAGAGAATCACCCAGTCAACCCACAGAATTGTGAGAAGTAATAATTTTCTGTATTAAGCCACTAAGTTTTGGAATAGTTGTGTTAAGCAGCAAATTGTTTCAATTATTTATTGCTACATAACACTCTATTTCAAAATTTAATGACAAAATAAAAACAATATATCATTTCTCACCACTAATCTGTGATAACTGGATAATTCTGCTTCACGTGGTGTCAGCTGAAAAGCTGGGATGAGAGGAAGGTCCCAAAGTGTCTCATTCACATGACTGGCCATTGGTGGATGTCACTGGTTGGGAGTTTAGCTGCGGATGGCAGCTGGGGGCCTCCATTCTTCTCTTGTAACCCTCTCCACCCAGCTTCTTAAGCTTCCATACAACACGGTGTCTAGGTTCCAAGGAGAAGCATTCCAAGAGGACAAAGCAGAAGCTGCAGAGCACTTAAGACCTAGTCTTGGAATTCACATAGTGTCACTTCTAATGCATTCCATCAGTCAAAACATGTCATAGGCCCAGCCCAGAGTCAGTATAAGAGGGAGACTAGACAAGAGAGTGAACTCCAAGAGATGTTGTGTGTTGGAGGCCATCTTTGGAGACTGACACTGTTTGAATTTATATTTTTTTTCCAAAATTTGATTAAGTAGTAAAAAAGATTTTGTACATATTCTTCTCTAATGGTTTTCTATTTTGCTTTTCTAATCTTCTATATATAACAACCTATGCATATATACATTTAAACATTTTTTCCTTTCTGATGTTGGAGGATAATTAATATAAAAGCTTAGTATTTTAGTTTAGATTTTGTGATACTTTTTGAATTTTTTTATTGTAGTAAAAAAACATGTAAAATTTACCATCTTAACCGTTTTTAAGTATACAGTTCAGTGGTGTCAAGTGTATTCACATAGTTGTGCAACAGATCTCCAGAAAGTTTTCTTCTTGCCAAACTCAAACTCTATACCCATTGAACAACTCTCCATTTCAGTCTCCCAATATTTTTTCAATTTTAAATAATGTTAAGTAATTTTAACAGAAGTTAATTTTTATATTATGAAATTTCCATAGTAACAAAAAACAGTGCCTACAATGTAATTAACATGTTGTTATATTATAATCTTAATTTATGTATTTAATTCTCATTTTGTTGGTTATTAATGGTTGTTACATCATAATTCACATCACTTACAGCGGAAATTCTTGTAGATTTAAGCTGAGAACTCAGCAATGCAGTTCTGGTGTAGTAAACAAGTAGCAGACTGAATTGTGTTGTGACATGTCAAATTTAGCTTATGCCTCAGCAAAATAAGAAATTATTTTAAGAAGAGACTCACCAGTGTATCAGTTGGAAAAGCATCTTACTTAGATACACAGGTTGTTTCAATGTTGTTTCATCAACAAGGTCTTTCAGTGATCAAATTTGCTTGTCCTCTGAAATCGGTTCCCAAGTTGTGTTACTTATTCATCTGCATTCTCAGCCGCGCCTATCTCCTCCTTGGGACTCACTGTCAACTTTATTCTACTCCATCAGTCTACTATCTGGCCTCTCCTTGAAACTTCTTTGGGCTTCAAAATCCACCCTACACATTGTTGCCAAATTAATTTCCCTAAAGCCAAGTTCTGATCTTGTCAACCACAACTGAAAAATACTTAACACATTTCCATGGCTTAGAACAGGTGTTCTCAATTGTTATTGAATGTTAGAACCAATTGGAGAACTTTAACAAATTCTGATGCCCCAGCCATACTCCAGTCTAATTAAATCATAATCTTGGGCAGCGGGGGAGTGGGGTGGGAATGAGACCCAGGCGTCAGCTGTCTTTAACACTCTCCAGACGACTCCAATGCACGGTCAAGGTTTGAGAGGTAAGGCCAGAGGAGTGGTTAATTGGCGGTAACATTAGCCCATCTGTGAAGCTTTGAACAACTCCAGATGCCTGCTTCCTGTCTTTCCTCTTGCCCCTGCCAGGAGATAATGAAACTTGAGGATGAGCCTGGGCATTTTATCTTTTTAAAAAGACCACACAGAACTCTGTTGCTTCTTATTGAGACCCACTAGCCGAGATTTATTAAAGATAATCTAAGCAGATAAAATTTTTTAAAATATTTCTTGATAATGGTGATATAATTAGGTGGAAGCCAGGAATAAAAACCCCTTGCTCCATCCTATAAATGAGAAATGACAAACATTACAGTTAGCATTGATGCCTTTACTTTCAGAAATCAAGAGGTAAATTCAAATCTGAATTAGTCTTTCTAGATTTCAGTCACATATCACTTAAAGACAGGGACACATTCCGAGAAATGAACTTTTAGGCAGTTTCGTCATTGTGTAAACATCGTAGGTGGCCTTACACGAACCTAGATGGTACAGCCTATGACACCCCTAGGCTCTATGGTACCAATCTCATGGGACCACCGTCCTATATGCTGTCCGTCATTGAAGAAATTGCTTGAGCTTTGGAATCAGAGTTGAGTAGAACTCCTACTTCTATGCCTGTAAACAAGTTCTTTAATCTCCTTAAGACTAATTTTCTTGATTTGCGAAATGAGACTAATCATATCTACCTTGTGTTTAGGTTGTGATGATTAAATGAGACACGAACATATGTAAAACGTGTGGTATGGTAGAAACTCAATTATCATGGTTATTGTTTTATAAAGAAAGTGTTCATATTCAAAGATGACACATCTGGTCATTTTAGGTGCTGTGAATTATGTGATGAGCATGAAATTGCTAAGACCTAAAACTATGGAAGGCTTAAAGTGTAGAATAAATGAGATAAAGTAACACAACTAAAGTCTTACGGGAAAATGAATTAATGCAACACGAAACGGTAGGGTTTAGAGTTCCACCAAACAGGACCGCCCTTAGGGCAAAGAACTAAAGATGTCTTAACACATCAGTCACGGGCTTTGCACAATCCCTACACCGGAATCAGTGCCCCTATACCAAGAACCAGTGAAGCAGCTGTCTACTATCCAGCCAGTCATCTCTAAAATGCTTGGCTCCAGAGCTCTGCCCGGGCAGGAGCGTTCTACAATAGAAGTGACACCCTCAGCCAGTTAAAGCCCCTTCTTTGAGGTGCCAGAATGGGAACCATTCAGAAGTGGACACAGTAATTGACACAGAAGAGAAGCACACAAAGAGCTGCTGTAAGCAGAAACCAAGAGGGGTGGCCTCGATGAATAAACAAGATGCGTGCTGTAGCAGGAACACAGGGTGGGTCATTGACCCCCGGAGCAGGAGAAGCACCCAGAGGAGGCACTGCTGAAGTGAAACCCTGAGGCAGGCAGCAATGACACCGCTTCTGAGGAGACACCGCCTGGAGCTGCAATGGCTCCAAGGAGGCCGGCAGACCATGAGGGTTCTGTCCTGTGCTCAAGGATGGCCTCCTCCTTCGGGAGACTGCTCTGTGCAGCTGCTCACAGGGCTTCCTATCTCCCTCCTTCTCAATGTGTCCTCACACCACCCCCCTCGAACTGAGACACCGTGAATGTGCCTCTGTCTCTTGCAAATTGCAAGAGTATAATTACCTCCTCTCCTGATTGCACCATGAGAACCTTGGCTCCACTGATTCAGGGAAGCCCCCTCCTCTCACCCACAGCAGGCTGACCCCGCCTCACCCAACAGCAGCTCCAGAAAACCCTGTCTGCTCCCACTGGCTCCTGTTGTCTCTGCTTTCCCTTAGCTGTGTCTCTTTATTCGAGAAACACTAGAGTTTTCAAACCCTCTGACACTCATTATCTCATTGATTCTCATGATTGTTTTCTGATTGGTTTTTTTTGAGGCAGCAGAGCCGTGAACAGACTGCCCGCCTATGGTCGCGGTGGATCTGGAGATATGCACGAGCTCAGGCGGCTAGTAGGAGATTTCCCTAGTTCAGGATGCTGTTTACTACAGCCAGCTGTCCAAGACAGAGGAAAGCAGTAAGAGGAACATGGAGCCAAACTGGATTGAAGGAGAGACGAGCCAGGGCAGGACGGGCTGTGCAGACTGCAGAATTCCGCTCCTGATCACGACAAGCCTGCATCCCGATCGTGCGCTGGTCTGAGGACCCCACAGTCTAGCCAGCCAGCCTGTGTCCCACCTCCTTTCACTCGCAAAATCGTCCATCTCTGAACAATAAGTTACGTGGTCCCCTCTATTGTGACCCTGAGTTAATAAACTGAGGAAAGATAAAAATGCAATTTTCTTTACAACTAGGACAGAAAAGCATTTTTAGAAGAAGTGTCTTTTGGAAAATTGTCAATGACCTGAGTTTCAAAATCAAAAGGTTTGGCCCTTTTTTAAGCAGACTATTGAATCAATCAGAGGAACGACATTCCTTGAGCATTTCAGTCCAGGTTTCAGCAGACTGAGGAAACATGTCCTTTGCATTCATGGTCTGAGAGTCAAGATTCTGTTCTGAATCTGTCTTGCATTTGAGATTGGAACTACACACAGCTGCTGCTTGTTATTTGAAAATTATTTAATTGCAATGTCTTGAGCTCATTCTGTATTCAGAAGGACAATTTTTCAATAGGTGGAGACAAAAGTACTCAAAAGTGTAATTTTATAATAGCCTAAGTTATATATGAAGAAGAGACTGCTATTTCCTGACCATAGGAGCGGAGGTTGGTTATGGGCACACATACTCATTTGTTCATTTTTACAGAGATACATGTTTTCTTTGTGTGTGTCATAAACTAGAAATCCAATAGAATCACTTTTTTTTTTCTGAGGAAGACTGGCCCTGAGCTAACATCCCTGCCCATCTTCCTCTATTTTATATGTTGGATGCCTACCACAGCATGGCTTGCGCCCGGGATCTGAACCGGCAAACTCTGGGCCACCGAATCGGAATGTGCCCACTTAACCACTGCGCTACCGGGCCGGCCCCCTAGAATCACTTTTGCCAAGTTGACTGTCGATTCTACCTTCTTTGGAGTCAAGTCAGTCCAGATCCTTATTACCGTAACTGTTAAAAATTATAGCATGCCCGTCATTCTTTCTTCTTTATCCATCTTCAAACTAATCCATCCTATACAGTGCCAGAAAGTTAATTTTCCTAGAATACTGGTTTTATCATCATTTTCCTGCCCCAAAACATTCAGCGCTCCCTCTGCCCCGTGTCATTAAAAGGGGCACATGTGTATGGTGATGGATGGCAGCTAGACTTTTGGTGGAGAATGCAGTCGAGTCTAGACAGAAGTTGAAATATAATGATGTACACCTGAAATTTATATGATGTTATAAGCCAATGTGACCTCAATTTTAAAAAAAGGAAATTCCAGATTCCCCCCCTCTGAATGACTTTCCAGGTGTTCCGTTAGCTGACCTCGTCCTGTCTGTCCCAACACTCCGACAGCTCTACCAGTGACAGTTTTCATTTTTGCATTTGATCATACATCAGCTTTGTATTGTCATTTAATTTTGTCTTGGTGATAGATCTTATTTTCTGAACAGAATTGAAAGGTCCGTGGTGACAACGTCCTTTTTTTCATTCTCAGGCACGGGTGGTTTATAGCTGAGCTGCTGGACTCTCAAACTTCTGCTCAATAAATTATTGAATCGAATGCATCGGCGTAGGTGCTGAGTATAGGAGTTGAATAATTCACCTTTCTCCCAGTAGATGTCACTTGATTTAAGCGGTTTAAGCCTTATTTTATCTATTAAACTGATACTTATATTTTCAAACTGTAAAGGTCTGCCCTATATTATTGCAAATTTCTGGAATTTCTTTTTCACTGCTTTTAGGAGTAGTTGTTTGGCTAGTCCCAAATTGTGTATTTCTTTCCAATTTCGCTTCCATTCACAGGTTTTACTTGTTGTACTCAGGCGATGACAATGGTAATAGCCATAGCTGACGTTTATAGAACGCTTACTGTGCGCCAGGTGCACGGCTGAGCCCCCACATGTACGACCCCATTTAAGACTCGTGATACCTCTGTGAGGTCAGAACTATCGGTACCCCCACATTCCTAATGACGAAACTGAGGAGGTTGAGCAACTTAGTCAAAAATCTCACAGCAGCAGTGACAGAACCAGAATTCCAACCCAGGCATTTAGACAATTTTAGCGTGATGTCATTAAGTTTTTTTTCTGTGTCATTATACAGTTTTTGTAAACATAGTTTTACTAAATGTTTAACCTGAGTGCCAATTTGTTTGTTTGCCACAAGTAATAGATGTTTTGCAGCAGAGAGGGCTCATGTCTTTCACGTTGCCTGATAAGCATCTTCTAGGCTTCTGAGATTGCTATATTTTTTAACTAGAAAAAAAAGATGATGGAACTTTAAAGCTTTGAAACCCAATCTTCTCCATCAGCCCAAAAGTGCGCTCAGAATCCTTGATGAAGCTTTCTTCCATCAAAGAGGCATCTTTAAAGGAGCTTCTGGGAAGCACTCAGCACAGCCCTGCACAGAAAGTGCTGTGTGTTAGCTATTTCGATTACTAGTACCATTTTCTATGTAGAAACAAGCCAAAAGAGAAGAAGAAATGCACCAACAGGATGAAAGAGATTATTCAGGGCTTTGGTGAGCATGTGTCATTTTTATCTGCCCAGCTTTTCTGCCTCTCCTACCCTGGGAACAGCATGGCCCCTTCTTTGGAGGGCTTTTCCCAGATACCCATTCCACGTGATTCAGGGCAGCTGTCAATCACGGCGTTCTCCTCTCCTGGCCACCCATATGGGCAGGTGGCCCAAGGCAGGCCATACTCAGCATTTCCCTGGTGTTTATTGATCCCAAAATGGAAGAGAAATGTCCTTCCTTCTTGTGAGGAAAACGAAGCAAAATGAAATTAAATAAATTGTCTAAAATCACAATGGCCAATCCATTTGGAAAAAAGTTAAGTTACCTTTTTTATCTCATGCCATTTACAAAAATAAATTCCATAAAAATCAAAAACTTAAAAAACTGTAAAAGTATTAAAAGAAAAAAGAACATAATTTAGTCAAGAGAAAGGCTTCTTAAATATTATATAAGATGCAAAATCCATAAAGAAAAATGGTGCATTCATTTAATTTTATCAAAATTTTAAACTTCTATATTATAAACATCATTACAAAAAAGTTAAAAGACAACCAGTAGACTGGGAGGAAATATTCAAAACATATATAACAATCATTGGATCGATATCCAAAATTTACAAAGAACTCATAGTCCATTAAGTAAGAGACAAAAAAGATGAACAGACAATTCACAGAAGAGGTTATACAAAAAATCAGCAAATATATAGAAAGACGCTCATTTGTACACTAATAAGGGTAATCCAAAACACAAACTTCAACAAAGTACTGTACTTTCTTCACCCATCATATTGGGAAAAAGTTAAAATTTGATAAGAGTAGTTGCTAGCAAGTATATGGGTAAAGGGACTTTCTCTTGCACTGTTGTGAGAGTAAAACTTTCATAACATATAGCACAATTTTAAAATTCAGCGAAAGTTTGGGGCCGGTCTGGTGGTGTAGTGGTTACGTTTGCTCTGCTTCAGTGGCCCAGGGTTCGCTGGGTGGGATCCCGGGTGCGGACCTATGCAGCACTCATCAGGCCATGCTGTGGCAGGCGTCCCACATATAAAATAGAGGAAGATGGGCACAGGTGTTAGCTCAGGGCTAACCTTCTTCATCAAAAAAAAAGAATTTAGCACAATTTTAAAATTAAAACTAAAAATTTCATGACCTAGAAATTTAAATTCTTGGTGTTTATTCTAGAGAAACATTTGCACATGTGCACAAGGAAGCATATTTAAGGTTGCGCATTACAGCATTGTATGGAATAGAGAAAACTTGGAAGCAGCCTAAATGCCTAACAACAGAAGTTAAAAATAAAGAAGCATATCCACCTACCACAACCACAGAGCAGTTTAAGGAGCCCTATGTTTAAATATCTGATACGGAAGGACCACCAGAGACGTTACATGAAGAAGTGAGCTGAGTCACAGAACAGAATGTGTGGCATGAAAACATCCAAATAAAACCAAAAAACCCTACAAATCCACATGTGCATGTGTGTACATTGTGTAACCATAGACGATGTAAGTATAATCATAGCGTGGTGCACTCTGAAAGCCAAACCAAGCAAGTGGGAGTAACTGTCTCCATGAGGGATGACAATTAGGGACAACGGTTGAAAATCACTTTCATCTGAATTATTTGAATTTTTATAATAAGAATATAGTCAGCCATTGCTTTTGTACTTAGAATAAGTATTAAAAATAAAGGAAATATTGAACACGGGTTTTAATTTGTGTTTTAAAGAGAACTATTTCATTCACATGCCTGACCCTCTTCAAACGTGGCCCGCGTAGCTCCTCCCGGGTCTCCCTCTCTGGTTCCGTGACTCGAGGACCCTCCGTTGATGCCTGGTTATCCCAGGTTCTTCACGAGGACTGGGACTCGCCAGTCTTCTAAGCCTCATGAAAGCGTACTCGTCCTTTGATCCATTTCTTCAAGTGATTAGCTGACTGTTATGCTAGATTAACTCCCTAGGGGACCCACGGTGACAGTTTAGTGTGTCATCTCTCACAGATAAATCGTGTCCTTGAACAGGTATCTTTGATGCCTCATCTTAAAGAACAGATTAATGGCAACAATTTTAGGAAAGTTGATGTGAAAGAAATTTGGGAAAAGAGAGATTTTAGAATCTCTTTCATCAAATTATAGAGCCTGCCTTCCATCCTTATGAATAACCTTCGTTTTATTGACCGTGAAGTTTGTTTAAAACTGATGTACGGTAAACCATAAAATTTGCAGAGATGTTCTTGCATTATTTATGATCACTATAAATAGGAAGCAAAATTTATTTTGCACTATATGTATATGCGCACTTCCTTAGTTTCTTCGGTCTTTAAGACAAGGAGAGTCTGAATAAGCTGTACAATTTATACTTAGTCATTGTTGTGGGTAAGCTTCCTCTAGAAAGTCTTTCAAGAGACTTAAAGCAGAATCATTTATAATAAATAGAGCTGATACTTCCACTTTTTTCAAATGCTTGGTGTGTGCCTCCTGACGCTCTAGAATACCAGCATGCCCTAGAAAAATTGTGTTGAGAAGCCTTGAAGTAAGCTCATAGTTTGAAGGAATTGCTTGGTAGACCATTTCACACAGTAGTGGCCAATACACTTATACTAGTATCACTTAATTCACTTCACAAATAACAATACGTATTCACTGTAAATAATTCAAGTGCAACAGAAACACACACAAATAAATATGGCCAAAATCAGACAATCCAGAATCTATCGTATCTTAAAGAGAAAGAAGTCAATCATTTTTACTCTGATGAGTAGCAGAGTAAATCTCCTACTGTAATATTAAGTTAGATTAAATCACACGAACTTGGAGATGAGCCCAGCCTGGGTGACCTGAAGCAGCCTCACAGAGGACACTGGCCGAGGTTTCTAAAGCAAGGGGAAGTTTTAGCCCTGCAGGAGCCTAGGGCTCAGACAATTTTGCAAGTAGAGTTATGAGTCGTTCCCATATCCTTACACAAACTTCTCCAAGTGTTGGCATTACAATTGTCTTCAGCGTCCACACAGCAGCAACTCCGATCTGCCATGAACGACCACAGGAAGGTCGCTCACTGGGTCTCCCTTCCCGATTTATCTTGGAGAATCTCCAGAGATGCTTCCGTGTCTGACCAACAAATGTGCTGCACTTGTCACTCGCCATCTGCCTCCAACTGCTGCTCTCCCTCCACCGCCTGTCACACCTGTCCCCTCTCACTCCTCAGCAGAGCCGGTGTGACACAGGCCCAGCCTGACTCTCCACAGCGGGGCTAACGCCAGCCTCTGATGGTTAATAAAACTTTGCTGAAGGCTTGGAAATAATAACAGAAAATGACAGTTGAGAAAAAGAAAAACAACGTAAAGCTAGCAGAGCCTGCTCCCAGAGTCCCCTGTGGAGGGGCTCCATTGACTGGGTCTTCCTGCAGTTCCCATCCCGCTGACCTGTGAGAGGGGCTACTCCCCCCAACCCCCGCAGGGAAAGTCATAGAACAAGGCTTTTCTCCAAAGGAAAAATAAAAAGCCTATTCACAAAAGGAAACAATTTCTGTGAAGTAGCAACACCCAAAGAACATTTTGAGATTAGTATGTTGAATAATTCAATTCCTCATTCTCTCTAACCTTCAGTTTCAGAAGCAAATCTTTTCTTGGCATTTGCATAAACAACAGCTCTCTTAAATTGTTTTTTCTGGTAAAATGAAATAATAAGGGGCCGGCCCCATGGCATACTGGTTAAGTTTGGCACGTTCCACTTCAGCAGCCTGGGTTCACGGGTTTGGATCCTGGGTGCAGATCTACATCACTTGGCAGCCATGCTGTGGCGGCAACCCACATATAACGTAGAGGAAGACTGGCACAGATGTTAGCTCAGGGCGAATCTTCCTCAGCAAAAAAAAAGAAACAACAAAAAAACAAATGAAATAATAAGATAAAAAAAGAAAAACATGGTGCCATAAATCCAAGCGTCCTTGTGTAGAGAAACAGGAAAACTACTAGCAGGTTTGAAACAGTGTTTTCCTCTTGCTTAGAAGTCATCAAAAAATGTCAGCATCGAGTCTCAGAAAGATGGTTTAGGTCTTGGCTGCTGTTAGCAGGCTGGGTTGAGATGGTCTCACCTTCCATCTACCTACTTTTATCTACAACCTTCTATAAGAGGTCCATCCTGAAAAAGAGCTGGGAACCTTAACTCTTTTTGAAAGGTAAAGATTACCCACACGATTTATGACTAGGGTGGCCCCTAATTACGGAAAAGAACCACCAGGCTCCTGAAGGGGAACATGTTATAGGGGAATCAGGAGCCTGACCCAGTAAGTCAGACCCAGACCCAAGGCATGAGACTGAAATAAGGGTACATCTATGGCTGATACTGAAATCTAGCTTGTCTCGGTCTCTCTGGAAGGGAATAGCTGTATGTGTCTGAATCAAAAGAACCCCAATAGGCAGGCCCAGGCAGCTTTGACACAGGACTCCTTGCCTGTCATGACATAAAGGGATGTGGCATTATTCCCCTCTCACTTAGAAAGGGATAATCTGAGTATCTAGCATCTGAAGAATAGTCATGGTGTCAGAGCAGAGGATCAAGATGAGGACTGTTATGCGAGTCCGTACAACTGCTTTAGAAACTGGCAGTATCTACCAAAATGGAACGTAAACCTTATATTCTGGTAATCAACCAACCAATTGATGTTCTATACAACTACATGGAACTATGTGTATATACTCCCTGTACATGCAGTGGTTGCACTCGTAGGTATATATCCAAGAGAAAGAAGTGCACATGTGCAAAGAAGGGCACATGTGAAAATATTCAGAGAAGCTTATTTTTAAACTGAAAACAATACAAATGTCTATCAACACTGTAATCATGATATAGTCATACAATGGAATACTATTCAGCAATAAAGAGGAATAAAATCATAGTATGCACAACAACACTGATGGATCTCACAGAAATAATCTTGAATGAAAGAAGCTGGACGGAAGAGAGCACCTGTGGTTGATTCCCTTATATGGAGACCACAGAATCACTGCTGACAGACATCGTCGTGGAGATTAGCTTTGGTGATGGAAGTGGGGAAGCTCAGGGAGGCTTCTGAGCACTGAAAACGTCGTATATCTTGACCTTGGTTGGGGTTTCACACTTGTGTGTGTGTATTCACTGATCTGTACAGTTAAGATTTGTGCAAGGCACTGCATGTAATTTAAAAGACTTTTTAAAATAAGCTGAGGACAATGGGAAATTCCCCACAATTAGCATCTTCCTAAGAAGTCGGGCCTTCAGAGTAAATTGTGATCGTCCGTTTCTTCAACAGGTGGCAAGGGAGACATTTACAGACACACGTAAGACCCAGGGACTCTTCAAAATGTCCGGGAAGGTGAACCCCAAGAAAAGACTAGATTTCTAGTTAATCAAGCAGATGGGGGCTTCGAGTATCAAGATTTGCTCTAAGTGTTGATAGAAAGTGATCTCATTTGTAACAACTGGCCAAGCAGAATCTTTCTGGGTCAGTTAAAAATCAGAATCACGTTTGACCATATCTAGCTCAGCCAAAGCTGGCTCAGTACGTTTCTGATTTTCTAAAAAGCATTACTAAGATGATTCATCAGCCAAATGCTTTCACAAGAATGAGCAACGGATTAAGAGAAATAGCTGGGCTGGTTTGTGCTTCTTCATTTACAGGTTTCTAACAATTTCTATCAAACACCTCATTGCTCTCTGGATTTTTTTCTTTCATATTCACTTCACGTTGCTGCAGTGTCTGACAATTCATTAAAGGTGATCTGATTTGAAGCCGTGAACCAGTCGAAAGATACTGCAAAGGCCAGATGGCTCATCTTGGATACGAGGTTTCTGCGTCTTCCAATAACTTATGTTTGCATTTAGAGCTGCCAGGGACATTTTTTAATGTGGAGAGAGACAGAGCAACTGGTCTACCTCCAGTTCCACAGCATAATCATCCAAATAATAATAACAACAACAGCAACAGCAGAAGCAGCAGCCTTAGCAGCTAATCCTGTACCAGGAGTGTCTGTTGAGGGAAGAGTTGCTTTGGCGTATCTCGTTTCTACTCGGGAGGAGCACCCTTTCTCAACCTAAGCATTTCTGCATTCCAGTCCTGGATCAGCTATGCATTTATCAGTTATATGACCTTGGGCAAGTTATCTAACTCCACTGAGTCTAAGTCTTGTCATCTGAAAAATGGGGAAAACAACATCCCTCAAGGGTTTTGTGCATTGGAAGTGTCTTGACACTGGAGGCTTGTCTAATGCGTAGAAGGTGGCACACAGGTAGGTTTTCTTTCCCCTGTTCCAGCTGGAAGACTGTCCTGACAGCTTTTCCATAAAGGCAACATCCGCTTCTCCTCCAGTCCACACACGGTGGCGTTGCTTTCAGCTGCTGTGGACTCAGTGGAGGAACTCTTCCCGGGGTCTCTGGGCTGTCTCACCGGGTCGCTGCGTGCCGGCCAGAAGGTGAGGTTGGACTCCTTATAATGTGTGTGCGAAGCAGGGTGGATGAAATTTATGAAATATTCCATTGTGTCAGACCTTATTATTTTATAAATTAATTGTAAAATTAAAATGTGAAAGTCGGAGCTCAGTCTATAAACAAAAAAGGATAGGTCTTACAAACAACACATTTGAAACAAAGATGTAAATCACTAGTCCCGCCCAAAGCTGTGAATCTCCGGTTTTGATGAGACATTCATTGACCTGTGGTAGCTCATTCATGAATGAAAAGAAAATTGAAGAACATTTGTGATATGCTGGAGCTGCGTTGTTGTGGCTAAAGGCAAGCTGTGAGTAGGATTTTTATGAAATTTTTAGCTTTTGGGAACAGCCTTGTACATGAAATTCAAGGACTGGCAATGACTTCATTCACCATATATTTTATGATGGAGTCAAGGATTCCTCAGTTTCATCTTAGGTTCAATTTAAAGATAGGATTCCTCAATAAGTGGACTAAAAATCTTTCCTTTGGACTGACTATGTAAAGTACCCAGTGATGCTTCTCAAAAGGACGCATTACTGTTTTAGGAACCATCTTGGTCGAGGAATTTTCCACTTCTGTCTCTTGCTGCTCCTCTCCTGCAGACAGAGGCTGCCTCCTTTCCTGGCTGGTAGAACAGCCGCAATGGCCTAAAAAAGAAATCTAAGGAGATTTACATGAATTATGTGGACTCCTCAAAATGCCAGCAGCTAAATCCTCTAGGAACTCTTGTGGTCTCCTGGGAAATTTGTTTCCCACTGTGTTTCTGCAGTAATACTAAAAGCTTGTCAGAGAGAAAGAAGAAAATTTCTCAGAAGCCACAAGAGGAGGGAGGATCATGAAGATGAAGACGCACTGGCTGATTACAGAAGGAAGCCCTGGGGACATTCAAGGGTCTCTCACGGAATCCCATGGGCAGCAGGTACTTGGCAGCATGGGAAGAATTGAATCTAATTGAATTCCGTTTGAGGTGAAGAGGCCAATTTAAAGTAAGAGCAGTCATTTTAGCTCCAAGGCCCGGTGACTGTTCTCCTGCTGTGGCTCAAAATTATCCTTAGGATGCCCTGAGGGCCAGGCACTTTTCTCACCGAGGAGACATTTCCTTTATCCTGTACTGGCCTGATTAGATTTCTCTTCTTCCTCTTCTTCCTTCTTTCCCCCCTCAACACAGAAATAGACATCCCTTCCCACTCCCTTATAGAAAAACTGATTGCCCATCTAAATAAATGTTTCCAAAGTATATTCTGTGGAAGATCTCCTCTCGTCCAGTGCTTTTCATGCTCCCCAGCGACACAGGGCACCCCGTTGCCCTTTCCCAGGCTTATGGATGGGCCTCCTGGAGCGAACTCATTAGAGGAGCGCACCTTCCTTGCATGCAGACGCAATGTGTTCACAGCTTTCGTATGTTCCAGAGATTTTCACTGGACTCATTCTCCCTCCAAGCACTCTGCATTTAAAGGAAACTTAGCAAGTTGTTTAAAAATGTTTGTGATTCTGCCCTACTGAGTGTTTCCCTGAAGAGCAATGTTTCTCCATTATGGAAGAAAAAATGTTAATTCTACTTTTGCATCAGAAACTGGCCATCGGAGTTATTAACCTAAGAGTTCACATGTGATCACCAGCATCACTCAGATTCATGCCAAATCCTTCCAACGGAAATGTTCAGTTACTGGAAACTGGTGGCAATAATCCCACTCTAATTTCTTTTCATGGTTATGGCACAGGCTCAAATCATTTGATATTCTTGATTGGAATTTCTTTTTTTGCCACTGGAAGACCACGAGGACATCCTGTTGGGAATGGGGAGCTGCTGGGCCACAGCTGTCCTTTGAGATGTGTGCACCACTCCAGAGAGGCCAGATGTCTGTGCACCAAGGGTACATGGGCATCTACCAGTGTGAGCTAACAAAGTGGGCTCCCTGTGCAGAGCAAAAGGCAGCTAATATGTAATAGACTGTCTCCAGCTTAGAAACAGCGACGGGCTGACCTTCCCCAGCGAGTCATGGAACAGAGTGCCCTACATTTCTCAGACACTTCATAAACTTCTACAACTGTACTTTCTGAAGTACGTGGCTTCACAAGGACATTTATGCCGTAGGACACAAAGGCAGAATTCTGGAGAACAAGCTGGGGGTGGTGCTCAGAAACACTTGGACAGGAATGTAGCCTGGAAAATGCTGGGAGCAGAAGACTGTGAAAGGAAATAAAGTTACCTCCAAACTAAAATATTTAAGATAAAGACATCAGGAAGCAAGATTCCGAAAAACCCTCAGTGATGCAAATAGACTGAATTCTGGATTGCCTGGAACTATTGTTGCTATTACTATTTTAGAAAGCCCATGAGTCCAAAAATGATATAAGAGTTAATTAATGTAATTAAGTTAATTCAAAATGTCAGAGATCACTTGTAGCTGTAGCTAACTTAAATGCAACTTCTTTTACACAACCAAAAACAAAAAATGGGGTAGCCGTAAATTAAAATAGGCAAACCAGGAGTTACTCTTAAAATGACACCCCACTCGTCCTCTTCTCTATCTGAACAATTTGATCCAAAACCATCAAGTGAGGTTGAGCAAAGCAGGTGTCTACACAGGTCAGGATGGGGAGGTACGCCAAGGTGACCGCGTGTGAAGGGTGTCCACAGCAGGGAGCGGCAGCTCGGTGTGAGTGTTGGAGTCACATGAGGGGTGAAGGGTGTCCCCGTAGGACAGTAATCATATTTGGGGTGTCAGAGCCTGAGGAAGGTGAGGAAGGCACCCAGACAGGGGTGGCAGGAACAACAGGGCATAGGCATAGACAAGGAATTGATCCAATGAAGAAATACTTCAAAGATAAAGAGAGCAGGTTTCCCTCTGTTGGAGCAAGCATGTGCAGATATGATACGGAAAACAAGAATGAACTGAATTGGAATTAGAGATATCAGTATAAATTCTTTTTTAATCTAGATAGGTAGACAAGAGAGAGACACACACACACAGAGACAGAGACACAGAGACACAGAGTGAGAGAGGGAAAGAGAGAGACAGTCCCTGGCTCTGTCCCCTGAGAGGTACTGGGAGCAGTGACACCCCAGGACCTAGCAAGGCAGTGAGCACACTTGCTTCCCAGTCGTAGTCTCTAAATACCATTCTCCACAAAAGGAACCAGGGCTTTTTAGAAAAATGGCTGATTCCAGGGCTAGGTCAACACCTCTTTGCCAGAAGGTAAAGAAATGCTCAGAGAACATGAGGACATGTCAAAGTACATAGGAACCATTGAAGGGGCTCCCACATGCCAAATCTGGGACAATCGAGCACCAGAATGAAGGGTTATAGTAACATGAGAACCTACATTAAATAGAATAAGAAACAATGAGTGTATACTGTGTGGGGGACTGGAATTGGCCACCCCAAGATATGTCTTTTTGGCATGAGGATTATTTTGGGCTGGTTGCTTTTAATAACTGCAGACATGAGAGAAACTCTGAAAAGTAGAAGTTACCCTTTGTAAGAGACATTTACATTGTAAAGGAAATCTCCATCTGTAAAGGTGTCTCCCTCTCTGTACCAGGAAGAAGGGGGGATGACCTTACCTCTAAAAACTTTTATCAGTGTCGAAGGCAAGGACTTAAATCTCCATAGTAACCTTACTCTTGTTTACTGTGCTTTTCTGGTAATCTCCCATAACTGACACCCCTGACCCTCAACATCTTCCTTTGTCTTTAGCTGAGGATGGTCTTTAAGATGAGAACCTCTGCCGTTTTGGCGAGTTGCTCAGTTTTCCTGAGTCTCTCCCACGTATACATGTTATAAATCTTTGTTTGATCTTCTCCTGTTATTCTGTTTCATGTAAATTTAATTCTTAGCCAGACCAGAAGGACCCAGAGTGGGTAGAGGAAATATCTTCCTCCCCAACAGCTGAAATAAATGAATGAATGAATAAATTGAAAGTTTGATGAGGAATGGTATACTTACATAGGCTACCCCTCCCCCTAACGCATACCAAATACTTACTGATGATAGAGAATAAGGAGTAATTTTACAGTGGAGAAGCCTGTTAGACCCACCTTAACAAGTGATCAAAGTCAATATGATGAGGAATAGGACAATTTGAAATTGTGTGTCATCTAATAGAATGCAATGGGAACACATCATTTCTGTGATATTCCTGCCAAAGATGTGCAATCTGAATGTAACCATGTGGAAACATCAGACAAACTGACATCAAGCAACATTCTACAAAACAACTGGCCTGAACTCTAATATGTCAAGGTCACGAAAATCAAGGAAAATATGAGGAACTGCTCCAGATTGAAGGACACTAAAGAGATGTGACAACTAAATGCAAGACATGATTCTGAACTGATCTTTTTGCTGTAAAGGACATTGGGACAAATACCAAAACTTGATGAGTTCCAAGGATTAGGCAATAGTAAATATCAGTGTTAATTTCCTGATGTTGGTGGTTGATTGTGTTTGTGTAGGGGAACAGCTTTGTTTGTAGGAAATACGTGCTAAAACATTTGGAGGTGATGGGGCAACAAGTCAGTCACTTACTCAGGTAATTCAGGAAAACAATTTTGTGGTACTGAACTTGCAAATTTTCTCTAAATTTGAGGTTGTTTCACAACGGTAAGTAGAATAAAGTAGAATGATGCACACGAAAATACAAAGAGCATTCTTCCATCTTCTAGTTTTTAAGAACTGCCCAGGGGAGGCAGGGAGGCTAGATTGAAATGGGCTTGGGCGGATCCCACAGATCAAGTGCTGGTTTCGAAGACAAGACTGAGCTCCCAGTGAGGACAGATTTGCTCCTGACCTGACTTGCCCTGGGTCCCCTTCTCTGCAAAGTTTCTGACCTGGAAGTCTTTTCATCTGCTTACGTCATCACTTTACACAGGTGACAGTGCGACAGTTTCTCTTTCCTTTATTTTGCCAGGTTATAGGACCTGCTTATGAGACTGTGGTCGGCCGCTATTACGAAGATAACTTTTCAACCTGGAAACCAAAAAATCCCCACATACAATTGAATCAGATTGATAAAGCCCATCAAAGTAAGTAGATTTCCACTGTTTAAGTAGCAAACACAGGTGCGCGGGACAAGAATAAAGATTGTGCTGTAGGTACGAGAGGGTCCTGCATAAGAAAGAGCCCAGAGTGTAGAAGGAAACTCTGGGGACCAAATCCTGGCTCTGTCATGTCCAGTTACATGTCCTGGGGCCACCTACTCACTCCTGCTGTGTCTCAGTGTTGTGTCTGTGAAAATGTTGGCGATGAATACTCTCCTAAGTGGGTCTGTAAGTGTAAAGCACTCAGCATGGCAACCGGGAGACAGTGATTCCTCAATAAGTATTAACTATTGCTAGTGTTAGTATTAACATTTGAAGTATTTATACCTTGCGATTCAGCACTTTCTCTCCTAAGCTTCAACTCAGAGAAACAGAGGAACGCACACGTACAAGGATATCCATTGCATCAATGTATGTAGTAAAGAAAAATGCAGCAACCTAAATATCCAGAAATTGGAGATTAGTTAAAACTTAATGACATACTCTACCATAATTTTTTATACTGGAATTTAAAAGTGTAATCTTCATGTTATACTGTGAAGTGAAATAGCAAGTGGGTAGACACACTATGATATTTAAGTGGAGTGTACACTAAATACTGCCATATATTTTTGTGAGCCTACATAAGAATATGTCATGCTTAGAAATGTATCTGGAAGGAAGCACAAAAAATTGTTAACCACTTGTTACTTTTAGGGGAAAGGAACTGGATTAAAGTTGTGATCAAAGGGAATTTAGCTTTACTTGTAAGTCCTAATTTTCCACAAGAAGAATATGTACTATCTGTAAAATTAAAGCTTGATAATGAAATCATGTCACAGTATTCCCGTGCTATAGATATAAATCTTTTAAGGACAGGAATTAATTCTTCATTAGTGTCGTAAAGGGAAGGGAACAAAATGTTTCTATCCAAAAGATTGAGTGGGAGAGGAAATTCAGCGTATTTCACTCTGGGAGATGATGAATGTTATTTACGCATTTGCTTTTTCTCCAGCCGATTTCCAGTTCTGCATTTTATAGAGAGTGGGAATGAAACCCATCTTCATTTGCGAACCATGTGCCAACAGATGGCCTCCAGCCCTGTTGGGAAGAAACACTAGTCCCGGGGTGGAAACGAGCTGTAGATCAGCCGTGAGCCTCAGCTGAAAGGTGACCATTTCTTTCTCTGCTCTGTTGTCTTCGCTGCTGATCCAGACTGAAGGGCTGGACCCGTGAAGGTTTTGTTGCCGGGTGTGCCTGTGCTGAATGGCCTTTAGAAGAGAGTGGGTTTGGTTTTCTCAGACAGGCTTTACCTCCACTGTGCTCTTAGTGGCTGTGAGTACACATTTTGGAGTAAGGAGCAAACTTGTGGTGGTGAAGGATTTAAGCTCAGACCTCGTCATACGTACGGGCTGCGCCCAGCAGCCACCCTTCCGCAGGGTCTGCAGCAGCAGCAGGAGCTCCTTTGCAGCAAGGAAGAGGGATGACCTTGCTGCTGAAGTGGAGACTGGGAGCCAGCGGCAATGGCCTCCAATCCTGGAGTGGGGGATCAGTTGTGTGCTAGGACATTTAATCTCTCACTTTTCCGGCTTGTAAAATAGGGACAATAACAGCACCACCAGATGTAACCCAATGCTGCATTTACACAGCACTTAGGACTCTCGGATGAAAAACAACTTGTAAACGCCTCTGCATTACTCATTGGGATAATGGAGCAGGAATCTGCTTCCTTTGGAAAAGTTAAACTAATAACATTTTTACTGGTTATTTGATCTCAATATTTGTGCCAAATGCAATGGAGATAATACAATTTCTTATGCTGCTTACATTTTTATTACTTAAGCCATAGAAAGTTCAAAATCAAACCTCTACCTATTTTTGGAGTCGGAGGAAAGCAAAAGCCGTTATCCGTATATCCACGATAAAATTACAGGCTTAGACTTCAGAGAAAATACAATACTTATATTCACGAAGTCAAATGTCTTAAAATAAAACAGATTTAAAGAGCATGAAGTTAAGGAGTTGGCAAAAATTAGAGAGAGCTGGGATGCCAGATTGCCTAATGGGATCCAAGGAGAAAATGGGATGGAAGAAGCCAGAAGCCAAAGGCTTCACTGTGAAGCAGAAACAATCCATCCACAGGAGGTCTCAGAAAAGCTGAGCTTGGGGACAACAGCCAGTCTCTTCGGTGGGTCTGGAACGTACACGACATCTGGGATTTGCCAGCACTGGCCCTCCCAGACCCTAAGGAATTATCCTAGATTCCTGGGCTTTTCCTCCTGGAAAATTAGCTAAGTGTTACTAACAGCTTATTTCATTTTCCTGTCTAGAATTTGGGTGCAATTCAGTGCAATTGGTCTGTAATTTTAGGCATGTGCAAGGGCTGGCGTGAACCATCTCCAGAAAGAATGTTGTGATCTTGCCACGCACTCACATGCTAGCACGCGGGCGGACTTGCTGTCCAGTTGAGCCTTGTAGCTGTGCCTCATCAGCATCAACACAGAGTTGCATCTGCAGTGACCTAGTCTATCCTAACAGGGTGATCCTAGTTTGGGTAACTTTCACCTGAGTGACTTTGTTGTAGGCTCTGGTAGAAGTGTGTCCTGGCTGCTCTGGATAGCACAGAAGTGATCCTGCCCTGTATGGCTGCTTTAAATGTCCCCAGACAGATGAGAACCCTTGTATTTATTTTAATTATCACGTCTAAGGAAGGATTTTGTTTTCAGTCATCCTCCAGAATGCATCCCAGAGTCTAACAACCCACAAACCACACCGTTGGGAGATTCTTCCGTGTGACGAGACCCATGCCCTCTCACCTGTGAATCTGGCTGGTTTGGAGGGGTGGAGTGAGGAAGGACAGGGGGCATCTCTTTCCAGGATGTGCCCAGGCTAATCTGGCAGTTGCTGTGATACTGGTTTAGAATAAATGTTATGGGGCTTTCCCCAGTGAATTCCTTCATCCTCATTTCCTGGAGGATTCTGCTGTGACACATCAAGGGCTGAAACCAACAGAGCTCCCCTCAGGCCTCTAAGAGGATGGGGTTTGTCTCCTTGTTTCACCTGGAAGCAGCCTCTCTGAGCAAGTGAACTGCAGACGTGGCACCGCCACATTCCAATTCCTTAAACGAGTCAAGTGAATGGCTTTTCCATTTTCTTGTTATAATCTGATCCTAAACTCTTTCTCGGTTAGTTCAAGGAACTACCAGAAAACTCATGTTTAAGTAATAAAGTTTAGGCAGAAAATTTTAATGGTAGATAATAATAGGTTATGTCTGCAAAGCAATTTTATACACTTCCAAGTGGTTATATTTTATTCTCAACATCCCTGAGAGACTGTCAGAAGCGTAAAGTATTTAGAGCTAGAAGAAAATGTGGGGGTTACCTCCCCAGGTCCCTACCTAATATAGGAATTTCCAGCACAGTCTGCCCCCAAAAGTAGTTACGAAGCACGATGGTTAATTTTATGTGTCAACTTGACTGGGCTATAGGCTGCCCAAGATAGCTGGCAAAACATCGTTATTGGGTATGTCTGCAAGGGTGTTTTCACGAGAGATTAGCTCCTGAATTGGTGGACTGAGTAAGGAAGAGCATCATCACTGATGCAGGTGCATCATCCAATCTACTGGGAGCCGGAGCAGAACAAGAATGTGGAGGAAGGGTGAATTTGTCTCTGCTTGAGCTGGGACGTCCATCTTCTCCTGCCCTTGGATGCTGGAGCTCCTGGTTCAGGCCTCAGACTTGACTGAATTATATCACTCGTTTTCCTGGTTGGTTCTCTAGCTTGCAGCTGGCAGATGGTGGGAGTTTTCAGCCTCCATAATCACATGAGCCAATTCCCATAACAAATCTCCTCTTGTGTGTATCTATATATATCCTACTGGATCTGTTTCTCCAGAGAAGCCTGCCTAACACATGGAGCCACAACATGGTCACTCCAGTATCGAGATCTCACTCCCTCCTCACATTGCTCCAAAGTCTGCTCCCTTTGATTTCCACCCGGTTCTAGTTCTGTCCTGCCGCACAGCACAGCAAGATAAGGCTGACTCCACTTCCGCATGACATATTTGTGGACAGCCATCAAGCTCATTTGCATTCACCTCTCACTCCCCTCTCAAGCTAAATACCACCCCAAACTCCTCCTCCCCTGGCTAGACCTTCACAGCTTTTGCCTGTGGAACCTGGTTTCCGTACCTTCCCCATCCTGTTCGTTTTAATCTGAATGGTTTTCTTGAAGTATCCTGCCAGAGACAAACCTTCTCCTGGTATTGCCTCATCAGGAAAAAAAATGAAACTGCTTTTCTTTTGGGCGCAGTATTTCTGTTAATCAGCCTAAGAGCGCATTGATTTTTGGAAGCTTCGTTTCCACTGGACGCATATTGACATTGCAATCAATTAAATTGTGTAATTTTCACATATACTGTTAAACTCAATTTTTTTGATTTTATAGTTGTGAAGTTAATTCTTTGGACTTTTATCTGAAAGTTTATAATTTTTTACTGGTTTTGATCTTGTTTGAGTCTTTCAATAGTCTTTGAATTTTGACTCTCATATATCATGTTATAGCTCCTTTTTTCAGTCTCAAGTTTTAATTTCAGGCTATTGACATTCTTTATTTGTTTGTTTTGGCAGACCAGCTGACATCGATCCAACTATTATCACCCCTGCTTTTCTAGTGCCGAGATGTTTTTTAAAATGTCTGGAAGGTGCTATACAAGTGAGTTACCCATTTGTTCATTCCGCAAACGTTTATTGAGCCCTTCCCATACGCCAGCATGTGGGTGCTAGGGATTCGACAGAGATGAGGTAGACAGTCTCAGCCCTCGGGGGGCTCATAGTCTAAGAAGAGACATAATGAGTAATCCCAAAGTGTGCTGTGCTAAAGGAAGTAAACCTGCTGGGGAGACAGAAGAATTCCTAGGGGAGCTGCTTTAGGTAGAGTGGAGGGAGCACATCTTCACTGAAAGGTCCAGAGGGGAGGCAGCCTCTCAGGAAGAGGGAGGAGCCAGCAGAAAGCTGCGGGACAGGTCAGAGTTGACCAGGATGCCGAGGTCCCGGGATTCCAGATCTCTTTTCTGTCTATCTGCTTCTGGCTCTGACCTGGGCCCCAGGCACAGGGCTTCTTGGGTTTGCTCACGGCTTCACATGCAGAACGCAGTGGGAAGTCTTTCCCCGGGGCACAGCTGGCCCCCACCTGCCCTCACCTGGCAAACGGGAGACTTCTCTCTGAGGGGCCATTTCTAGGGGATCTTCATTTGGAAGAGCACATGGACTTAGGAATTACAGACTGAGCAGGCACAGAAACAATGAAAGCAGCTTTGTCCCTTGGAAAGCCCCAGTGGCTATGAGAGCTCGGTATGTGTATGCATGTGAGTGCAAACGCGCATGAGTGCAAACACACGTGAGTGCAAATTCTTGTGCATTGTGCCTGCTTTATGGTATGCATGTGTTCTTGCAGGCATAGTCCTTCCACTGACCTTATTACCTACTGTCAATCTTCTAATGTCACAGAGTAATGCCAACTCAGCAGCAAAGTCATCTGGAAAATTAATATCGAGGTCTAGTGACAGCGGTCTCTTGCCCAGATTAACTTTGGCTTCCAATTTTCCTTCTTCCCGTATATAGTAAATGAGGAAAACACAAGCCAAGGGGGAACACCCATTAGGCCCTTCTCAGAAGTCCGTGATGCAGAGAATAATTACAAAAATGTGATCAGAACTGCAGAACAAAGAAGTGTTAGTAAAAGCTTAGTAAATGTGTGTTTCCCCAAAGCAGACAATACGAAATAAGGTGCACTTTGATTCTAGGAATGTTCTGAGAAGGCTCTTGACCTTCCTAACTGCCTTTGTAAAAACGAAGATTGACATCAGCCGTCTTCAATTTCCTGACGCCACATAGAGTAACAGCTTATGACCACCAGTTGACGGGACATCATAAAGAATGAAATACACTCAGGTCAGGCGGGAGCATGTTCTGTTTCCATCAGTCACCATTCTGACTGGCAAGTGATGGAAATATGAGGGCCTCTGGGGTCAGAAAGACCTGACTTGAATTCCGTCTCCGCCATTCACATTCTTGCTCCGTAACTCAGGGACCACAGCACTTACCTGATTAATTAAGATAATGGATCTACAGGGCTTAACGCAAATGTAGGTTTAACCAAATGTTAACTCTTTGCTCCTCCCCTCCCTTCTGAGGCGTTTTGAGTTGTGTGTGTGAAGGTGTATGTGCTAATAGGACAGACAACGCTGTAACTGAACAACACTTGATATATTTCCTCGGCTCAGACGTGCAGTTTGGGAATTATCTGAAAAACTGGCTGCATGGCAAGGCTTCCAACAATACTGAGAAGATGTTTCTGCTAATATTGTTTAGATGTTCAAAAGTATCTATTCTTTTCAATGGTGTCTAAAGAGACACAACCCAGAGAGTTGAGTTATGGGTTTGAGTTCCACTTCTCCTTTCAACTATTCATGAGACCGAAGCTAGCCAACCACACTTTGCTGCTTCTTTCATTTGACCAACTGGATTTATAACATCTGCCTTGGCCAACTCTAGGGGCTGGTAAATGAGAATTTAGATACAGCCACTGGATGCCTTTGAAGTGTGACTACTTGTATTTGCGTTCAAACATTATGTTATGTACTATGCTCTCAAAACTGAATTTTCTCTTATTTTTGATCCACTTTTCCAGCTTTTTCTCATCCTTTTAAACTTTTTGTACCATTTTGGGGTTTGGTGCAGTGTGAGCTACGCATTAAAAACATTTGACCTTTGATCATTTATACGAAGTATTTATTAATCACCTATTGTACACCATGCATTGTAATAGTCATGATTTCCCCCCTTCGAGGTAGGTATTATCATTTCTATTTTACAGAAAATAAAGAGTGGGTGTCAGGGAGACAAAATCGTATGCTGAAGATCACGAGAACAGTAGGGGGTCCCAGAATTCAAAGCTGCTGTTTCTGACTCCGAATTCTCCTGCTTCACATGGTGGTGCCGTCCTGGGGGGGGACTCCTTTCTTCTTCCTGCTGATTGTCAGGTTTAGACAACTGAGCTTTTTGCCCTTCCACCATAAAGCCACTGACCCCCAAACGCAAAGTAGACTCTTGCTGATTTGCAAATAATAAAAAACCCCCGAGGAAACAAATATTCCCATTTCCTGAGCTAACTGAGGCAGCGGCGTTTGCCCGGTTGCTTAATTGTTGAGTCTCCCTGTGCCTGGATTGCAGACGCCATCAGGCAGGGCCCACGTTCCTTCCCGCTCTTCACTGTATCCCGCCGAGTACTCAGCATGGTGCCCAACACTGAAAAGTACTTGGCAGATCCTTACTGAAGTGATGGTACGTGTATGAACGAGCGAAAGATAACAAGAAAAGTTTCAAGTGCGGACTCAGCAATTTTAAGTACAACTTATGGGCAAATCAAGAAGGAAACAGACCTCCCCAACAACATCGGCAGCCATTCCTCCTGTGCTCAATAACAGCTAGTTTATAAGACAAACACCTGGGTTGCAATTCCAAGGAGGGCGGCTATACAGGGTGAAGCAGTCCGAGTAAAACACGGGTTTGGGATCTGAAGTTTGCCCTTTTTGGGGGGGGAGTAGGGAGTCATGACTTATGAAATGAAAATTCACTAGCAAAACCTCATGTAAAAAATTTTTATAAGTCAGAAACCGGAGAGAAATGTATTGAGTGTGAGCAGAAGGCCTGAGTAACAGACGTGTGATACAGCTGATATCGACCACCTGAGAAGGCACCTGAGTGAAAACGTCAGCATCACTGTATCCGCTGGGTGGCGCTGCAGACCGACGTTAATATTTCACACATGGTCAAAGGGTGTCAGGAAATTAAGTTAGGACAGTAATTCCTTATCTGTCAAAGCTCCTTCCTTCATTTGATTCTCACAACAGCTGGATGAGGAATGTGGAGCATGTAGTGCTCTCCCTTAAACAGAAAACTTAGACACCATTAGACATAAGAAACTGTCTCTCATGAGAGTTGTAACAGATATATTGGAGCTGTTCACTTTAAAATGGCCCATTCCCATTGGAGCGGTATGTTCCCAAGTTATTTACTGGAGACCTTTGGTTCCTTTCCCCAGTTCCAAATGTCCGTCTCATCAAAAGGCAGTCTCTGTGGAAGGGAGACTCAAACAGCTGGCCTCTGCGTTCCTGGTGGTGGCTCTCGTGCTCACTGCTCGGTAATCACGCCATGATGCCCAAAGGAGGCCGTGGAAAGAGAGAAGTCTGGTGTCTGAAGCCGTGGGTTCAGTTCTGCCCCTTCCACTAACTCCATAGGTGTCTATTCATGTAAACTTTTCAGGGTCTCATTTTTAGCATTTTAGTGTTTTTAAAAGGGATAGAAATATTTGGCCCCGTTCACCTCGCTAGTCTGCTACAATGCAAAGAGTTAACATGTGATGGTGTAAAGTGTTCTGTGAATGTGGGTTATTGTTACGTTCTCTGGAAGCCGACTCTACATTCATTAAAATCCTTCCCATTCTTTTAATCCTGCTCAACCCTGACTCTCGTACAGCAGACTCTTAGCCTCTCCCACAGTCCAGTGACCACCAGTTCCTCTCAGCTTGATGCCTCTCTTCATGAGTTAGCTGACCAGTGATTTGATATTCTTTGCTACTTTCTTTCATTAGCTCTATAGTTTTATCTTTCATATTTAGGTCTTCAATCCATTTAGGGTTTATTTTTACGTGTTATGTGAAGTAGAGATTCAACTTATTTTTCTTCCCATAGTGAGCTAAATTTCCTAACGTCATTTGCTAAATAATTCACAGTTTCTCCATTCATTTGCGGTGTCACTAATCTCATAATCTGTATGCCATCTCTTCTGTCCTATTTGTCTGTCTGCATATCAATAGCATACTGTTTTAACGTCTTTGTAATTCACTTTAAGATCAAGTAGATCTGGTTTTCCTTCTTTATTCTCCATTGTGTGTTATAGTGGATCAATTCTTTCATATAAATTTTATATGAGCTATTAGTGGGTCTTACTCTCTCGTATTTATTTCACAATTAATTTTTCAATTCCTCCCAAAAAAATCCTTTTAGGATTTTCATTGGAAATTTACTGAAACCTATAGATAAATATTCGAAGAATCAATATCTTTGCAAAGTTATGACATCCCACCCATTGACATAAAACATCTTTTCACATAGTCAATCCCTTTAAGGGAGTTAATTTTTTTTCTCTACAAAATTCTTGTGCATTCTGTGCTAGGTTAATTAATTCCTAGACACTTCATAATTTTTGCTATAGTTGTAAACAAAATCTTTTTTTCTATTAGGTTTTCTACCTTTTATTGCTGGGTAGAGAAACACTGATTTGGGTAGATAAATTCTGGATGAGGCAGGCTTGATCAGCTCCCCAGTTAGATCTTACAAGCGTGTTGATCTCCTTGGTGTTTCTTATAAACAATCACATCATCTGCATCAGCAACAATCGTGTCTTTTCTTTCCTGATCCTTAAAACTCATTTCTTTTTCTGGCCTTTTTGCATGGCTGAGACCTCTAAAACTATGTTGAACATGTTGAATAGTGACAGGATTCATGTTTCCAGGATCTCTCTCTCTTTCTCTCTCTCTCTCTCTCTCTTTTTCTCTCTCTCTCTCTATCTCCAATGTGTGATTCTCATTTAAATAACACTTAAAGAACAGTGAAATAATGATTTGGATATTCTTTATTTAGCAACATCTTTTAAACCTTTTATTTTAAATTGCTTGCTCACATATAAGATTTCATCATGTTAAGAATTAGCAAGATGGAGAACAGTTCTTAATTTCTGCATTAAGGGATTTAATTGCTTGAAAAAGTTTCTTGCTTTTAAATAGGAAGAATTTTCAAAGGCAATTCAAACAAACATATGCACTGAGATGTGTTTAAAAACTGACTCCTACTAAGGTACGAAACTCTCAGTAGGACAACCTATTAGGAGAGTCTCAAAAAACTCCTGCAGGCGTCAAGTCTTAACAAACTGTGTAAACGGGTGCAGTTCAAGACGTGTTGTTTCCTGGGAGGCACCGAAACTAGTTGCTCACTTCCGGGCAGTGAAGCCAGAGCAGGTGTTGTTGTCCCCACTTTACGGAACAGGAGACTTACCAGATGGCAGAGGTAGAATTTGAACCCAAATCTGGATCCGCTTTAGATCCGTATATGCCCCCAACAACCCCTAGGTTTCTTCTGCAGACGTGACCGCACTGCTGTCGTCAATGATGAGAAGTAAGACCCAAGCTTCTGTGAGACGCCACTCCCCCTCTCTTTAAAGGACAGGTGAATCGGGTGCAGAGTCGGGCTGTGGTAGCACAAGGCCACTCTGCTTTTGTGGATGAGTAATGTGCAATTTAACCTTATTTTATGATGTGTGTTTAAGAAACCTAAAAGGAACTGAATTTGTAAAGTTTAGTAATCCTTTGGGATAACGAGAAAGACCTTGACCTCCACAAAACCAGGACGTAGGAATATTTACTCAAGTCACCCTTCAGGATCTGCCTGTTGCAGCTGGAAAGGTGGGCTCACCTAAGGACTGTTCTCTGCGCTTTTAAGGACGCACAAGCAGAGCAGATGATTGCAAGCGATGTTTGGAGTTCAGTAGCTTATGGAAGGTCTCAGTGGTCCCAGCCCCTCAGCTCCCCAGTCACACGCCAATAGCACCATTATTTACTTACCTGTTAGATTACAATACATTCTTCTGCATCCTGACACATATTACCTCAGATCCTCTACAGTACAAAAGAAATGTTTTTAGTCCCAATTTGGGAAAGGAGAAATCAAGGCTCAGAGAGATAAAGGAGTGGAGCTGGGTTTCAAAAATTCAAAAATCAGAGACTTTCCTAATTTACTCTGCTGCCTCCCTCTACATATCTTTTCTTGGCTTCCTGTTCATTGTAACTCAGGACGGCTTGGCCAAGCTGACTCCTTGTCCTTTTATGGAAGACAGAAAATTCTTCAGATTATTATAAACCGTGTGTGCGTGAGTGAGTGGTCTGCTAAAAAAGGGGCTTCTTAAATGCTCCCAGTTGATATACTAAAGAGCCAGCCTGCTTTCTTTCTAAAACTGGTTATGGAATTCTGATGAAAGTTGGGGCCACCAGGTGTGTGAATGTCATGAGAAGCTGGGGACAGTCTCTGTCAACCTGGAGGGTGGACTTTGTGTCATCTCATGCCAAACTGGTGTCCTCATAAGCCTGTTCCTTCCTCCCTGTTGCACAGTTGGGTGAAGCAGAGCTTTTCCCCACAGTGTTGGGGGTTTGTTTTTGTTGTGTTGCTCAGAGATAAGGAATGGACAAGAATGCAAGAGAGGACAGCTCATTGAATTTTACATAATTGCATAAGAGATTAGATGAGAAACTTTGCAGGTGTTTCTAGCCTGCGAAGGAGTTTTTGTTTTTGATCTTAATTATTATTTTAATTTCAATGCTTTTAAGAGAAAATGCATTATCCGTAGCTCCTACTGTCTTATTCTAATATGATTCACAAGCCTGGCTCCTGAAGTCACTGAGATTATGACCTCTGGACCTGCTGATCTTTCCCACCCAGACATTTTTATGATCCTACAATACTGGAAAGGACAAGACGGTTGACAGGGAGAATGACTCAAAGGAATGTAGGAATGTTTGGGAGGGAAAGTATCATTCCCCTAATCAGATAACTTTCTTGAAAGCATTCAGGTATGCCCAAGGCCTGAAACAGCTCTTCAGGGACTGGAAAATCTAGATGTTTCCAGCTGTTTTGGAAAGAGTGTAGCTAGAGGGAAGTTGATGAGCTGTTAGGTTCTAAAGCCACTGGGCAAGGCAAAGATCCCGCGTAGTTGCAAGGGGCAACCTTGGCGGCCAAGCCTGTGTCTCAGTGAGGGCACCGCCTGGCTGGTTGGCTTGTTCTGTGACAGGAAACCAGACTGCTGTGTCTTCATTCAGCACCAGATGAAAAAGTCAACGCACAGTGTAGGAGTTACATTGCACCAAACATTTTCACTAGAATCACACAAGTGAGATTTCGAACTTTTTAAAAAAATAAACAATTAGTATACCTTAAAAAGAAGAAAATCAACCGGCAATCAAGATACCTCCCTTACTCCCTCCTTTAAAATTCGAATTCTGTGTTATTGGAAGCGCTGACGCTTGTATGTGCATACCAGATTTCTAAAAGAGATACATCAAGAAGCTTACTGTTGGTTACCTCCAGCCAGGGGAAGTTGAGATGGGAATGGCTGAGAGAGGCAATGTGAAATTATTACTCAGTGCAACCTGTTATGTTTTTATTTATTTGTTTTACCATGAGCACATTCTCCATTTATAATAAAAGAAAAATGTAAGGAAGCATCATTTCATTCATATTCTTTCCTCCTCCTTGATTATTTCATCTTTTGTTTGCTGTATTTTAAAAGAGTTGTCACATATATGTTTGATTTGAAAAATTTATATTTTCTCTAAATTTATCCCAAAGTGTCTGTTATTATCAGATAGATCATAATTTACTTCAGGCATCTGATCATTTCTGTACCTCTCTTTCATGATCTTACAGAAGAAACTACAATCATTGTTTTCAATTTGCACCCAAAATTGTTTCCAACCTAACTTTAATTAATTTAATTAAGCACACTTTAATTTAATTAATTATTGTCAAAACAAGTAGATCTGTGCCGCACTTTGCTAGCAACCCTGCAACACACTAGGATCAAATGGTTCAAGTCTGATGGGGAGGTGATGACTTTGTGGTGCTACATTAGGAGTCAACAACTATCCAAAGTGGCAGTAAAATAAGATTGAGCAGAATGAGGTTAAAATTATCTGGATATGAACAAATTGGCAGCCACTTATCTGTTTTATATATACATATGAAAAGTGACACGATGTCTCTGTGCTTATGACCCTTGGTCTGCCGTTCCCCAGAGGTGATTATCTGCATGCACACTTTCTCATGAACAGTCTGTACTTTACGCATGTTGTCACAGCCTCGTCATCGTGCCTGCCATGGCACACTAGGTGGAGCGCAGAACAGACAACACTGAAAAGAGACAACCGAGAACCCTGCCCGTCAGAGTCCATGGTTTCCAAGGTTTGCAGATACACAAACACATCTGTCTGAACACAGTGTTATAGGGAAACACTATGCAAACATCGAGGATTGCTCCTTGTCTTGCTGCTGACACCCTTCACAGAAAAGATGTGCAAAGCAGAGAAAATGTATATAAATTAAATGTGTTCTTGTATAGAAAGGATGCAGTGGCCAAAGAAGACGAGGAAAGATCACACGTGAGTCAAACGTGAAGGCTTAGCAATAATACCTTAATTTTTGGTTTTGGTGATGTGTTAACAAGTTTCATGCCATATGAGAAAAATATTTAAATAATTTCTCAAATTGGGCTTAATTAATTTGGATGAGGATGTCTTTCTTAATAGAAGTGTTTTTCTGAGTAACGACAGGTAAAGTTTAACGTCATTATGCTCCTGACACTAGGCTCAAGGCATATGGAAGAGGATTTCAGGAATATTTGGTGGGTGAGGTGAGAAATTTTTTAACAGGATGGGGTAGAGATTGACTAGAGGGTGTAACATCTTGCTTTGCCTATGACACTGATCGATTAATCAGCTGATTTACTATGTCCCCGGGGATGTTGAAGACTGGTGGGTGGTCTTTGTCCTAGATGCTATTATTGCAGCTTTGACAACCACTTCAATAAGCAAGTCAATGACGTTAGAGAAATAAGCTACATTAAGTGTGACTTGCTTGGGATCCTTCCTTCTTCTCCCTCCGTTCCCAATAACTCATTGAGCCTCATTTGTTTGGGGCCTTCAAAATATCTCTTCTCGGGAATAAGAGGTACAAACTTCCAGCTATAAAATAAATAAGTCATGGGGATGTCCTGTACAGCAGAGGGAACACAGTCAATAGTATCACAATAATGTCGTGTGGTGACAGATGGTTGCTAGACTTGCCTTGGTGGTGATTTCGTAACATATGTGTCAAATCACTAGGTCGTACAACAGAAACCAGCATAAGATTGTACGTCAACTAAACTTCAATTAAAAAAAAAATCAAGTTAAAAATCCCCCCAAACCTCCTCTCTCTTTCCCACCACCACTGGTGGAGGGCCTGTCAGAAGTCCCTTAAGTGCTTCCTTTTTTCTTTTAATTCCAAAGCTCTCCCCACACTCAGCTCTTGGTAGAGTCATCAGAACATCCCTTTGGATCACTTCACTTTCCTCAAGGAAAACCTCCAAAGCTCCGTTCTGCTGCCTTATGAACTCCAAACATCTCTGTGAGACTTTCACGAACATCAACGACAAGGTCCCTCTCCCTGTTCAAAATGATTTCTCACAGCTTCTTGGTCTCTTTTTCTCCTGTACACCAGTAAGGAGGAGGGGAAATGGAGAAAGGTAATGAGTGGGGAAAGAAGACATTCGTGAGCTTTCTTCGAATGCCACTTCCTCTGACCTTGTCTCACGGATTGCTGTGAGCAGACAGACCCCTGGCTGCATGGTCTCTGAAGACCCTGAAGTTAGGAGAGGTTTGCCAAGTCACCACTTTCCCAAAGCTAGAAGGATGCCCGGTGGAGCCGGGAGTCGGAACTAGGTCTGTCTGCGACTCTTCCTTTTCCCAATATCCCACTCATTGTGCTTATTCAAGTTGTCCCTCAGGCCCCCTCCTCTACCAGCCAGCACCTGGATGCCCATCTTCTTGCTTCATGTTCAAGATCCAATTCCCAAGACAGCCTACCTGGAACCTCCAGATCCCCTAAGCATCTCTCTCTCTTAAACTACCTGAAAACCGAGCCCTTTCGCTGATCCCCAGTTTGGGTAAGATGTCGCTCCTCCGTGTTCCCATGGCATCCTGTTTTTATCGTACCACATATTTTGTAATAAACATTTTTATTGCTATATAACAAACATAGAGAAAAGTGCTCGTATCGTAAGTATATAACTGGATGAAATATCAAAAAGCACAACCACTCCCCAAACCGCCAACCCGATCAAGAAATTACCGGCACCCAGAAGACCGCCCACCTCACGTGCCCTCTCAACAATTGTCTCTGCCCTCCTCCCCTCCCCAAAGGTAATCAGATCCGGACTTCTATATAGATTTGTTTTGTTGCCTGCTTTTAAGTTTTATAGAAATCAGATCATACAGTCTAGTTTCTATATTTGTTTGTGAGAATTATTGCCTGTTGTTGTAGGTAGCAATTATTCATTTGTTTTTGTTGTAATATAATATTCCATTATATTTATTCATCTTATTAATTATATTTATTCATTTTACTGTTGGTAGACATTTTGAATTATTCCCACTTGGGGGCTAATGTGAATACTACCACTATGAACATTACTGCTAATTTTTATCGAACATATTGACACTCTTCGGGGTATGTATGATGGAGCAGAACTGCTGGGTCATCAGTTATAAATACGTCCATCTTTAGGAGATAGTGCCAAGCAGTTTTCCAAAACGTTGTACTAATTCACCCCCCCACTGCAATCTCTATTTCCAGCCGCTCCTCATCTTCATCGACAACTGAGAGTGTCTACGTTATCATTGCAGGTCCTCTCTCGCTCTCTCCCTTTCTCCCTCTGGGCCCAGCATGACACCAGGAAGGTGTCTTAGTAAAAGTCTGGGGAAACCATCAGTGAATGACTCACAAGCCCACACTTGTTTGCTTCCACACTCTTGTTGTCTCCTGGTGGGCAAGAGAACATAATGGTTCCAAGCACAGGCTTTGGGGCCAGACCATCATGATTTGACTTCTAACTTTACCACTTACTAACCAGCAAATTACCTTTCTGTGCTAGTTTCTTTACTTTTGACATCACAGCGTTGTTCTGAAGATTAAGTATTGTAGGAAGTACTTAGAACAAGGTCTGGCACATAGGCAGAGCTCAACAGCATTGTCTGTGAGTGTCATTACCTGCTCCTCAAGGCCTGCATCCCTTCAGACTCCCTAGAACAAGACTTAGTTAGCAAGAATCCCTGGCCTCTCCTCTGTGAAGCCTGCTCTAGGTAGCCGACCCCATGGAGCGCCTCTGGACTTGTGAAGTCCTGTTAACCCTCATTTACCACCTGTCACACACCATGGGTGGGTGCCATGTGTCCCCAAGTAGATGGCAAATTCCCTAAGACAGTGACTGGTTTATTCTTCATGGCAGCAGTGGTTCCAGAGTCCCATTTGAATTTGTGGGAATCCCAACTGAGTAAGTTCCTCCAAACCTCTATTTGAGCAGATCCACAGATGGAGAGCTATGGAGACACGAATCGTCCCCTTTTGTAACCATCGTGCTCAAATGCAGTTCCAAAGGCTGGCAGGGCGGTGACCCACTCCCCTAGAGAAAAGATCCCCCTGCACGTAGGCTATTTGACAGCACAGGGTTTCGTAAATATTTGCCCTTTTTTTATTGACCCCTTGTTCTTTCTCGACTTCCCTGTTCCAGGCTTGTTCCCTTCCCACCCACTTGTGTTAGATCTAATCTCCTCCCATTCGTGTGACAAGGCCTGGGACTCCTCTGGCACCTTTCCATTCTGGAACAACGCAAATCAGATCTCATGTACTGGTTGACTGTAACTCGGTGAGCAAATTCCAAGCCCTAGAAAAGGAACAGGCTTGGTGATCCATGACCAGCCGCCCTGAGCCATCTATAATTAGATTATAGATTCCCAGTCTGCAAGAACTGTGCTCACATAAAAATGCGATTCAAGCACTTTTGTTCAAGGAGGAATTCAAGACTGTTGTTGATAATGAGAACAAGGGAGAGAGATGCAAAAAAATCTCCCTGTCTGAGCTAGCATTGGTCTTTCCTAGGAAAACGCAGGTCTAGGTTCTCTTGGTCGCTTAGTTAACTTTCGCATTTGGGCTTGGGAGCTAACGTCCATCGGGCAGAGCAGCCCTGAAGTGCACACCTTGCCCTGGGGCCCACCTTCAGCGAGAAGTCATCATGCATGTTGATCCCATCCCGTCAGTGGATTACGAGGGAGAAGGACTGAGTGACCCCAGATGCCTTCTCAACCCTTAGAAACTTCCAATTTGGATGCAAGATGATCTCCTGCTCCTCTCCCACAGTAAATACTCCAGTGGGACAGACTCTGGGAGAGGCCTCTGCACGCCAGGCCCAGAGTCTGCTGGGCTCATGCAGTGCTGGGTACACACCGGCTCCAGGCTTCCGGTCCAAGCCAGGGATGTGCTCCTTCCAGATCCTTCTCTGAGTGGCCTTGGGCTCAGTTCAGCTCTGCGTACTCTCAGAAACCACAAGTCCGGCCAGCGCAGCTTTCTGGGAACATATCCGTTTATGACAAAAATCGTCTCCCTCTTCAGTGGCATTCTCCTACACCTCAGACTGTTATTTCTACTTCAACAAACTGCTTTACGGACAGAGTCTGCCTTTCCATTAAGCTCTGGAAGGCCAGAGGTTTGTCTGTGTTGCTCACTGCTGTATCCCACTACTCAGAATAGAGCCTGGCCCGGATGAGGCCTCAAATATTTGTCGAAAGAATTACCTGTTACTTCAGATAAGCCAAATGACAGGACAAACAGCCAGCTGCACGGGACAGGCAATCAATACAGGGAACGTCACTCCATGGCTGTCCTTGCGAGATGAGTAAATTGAAAAGGATTTGTTTGGATGGATTGATGACTGACTGACATCATAAAATGCATCTCTGAAGATCTGGAATATAAATTGGCTTTAAGACCACCGTCTACTCTCTGGAGTCAGAGCCACCGCTATTGGAAGCAAGCCACTGAGCTGGAAATTACAGCAGCATTTTCCTGGTTTCAGTGTTAATCTCTTTAGTGCTGTGGAGTCGGGCCCAACTCCTAGTGACTCCGTGCACAGCAGAGGGAACCCTGCCTGATCTTTCTGCACCATCCTCTCCCCATCCAGCGCTCTATCAGACAATGCTCCTCTGCTGTTCCTAGGGTTTTCAGGGCCAGTTTTTTGGAGGTGGGTGGCCAGGTCCTACTTCTAGTCTGTCTTAGTCTGGAAGCTCCACTGAAACCTCTCCCCCATGGGTGACCCTGCTGGTATTTGAAATCCCAGTGGCATAGCTTTCAGCATCACAGCAACACACAGCCACCAAAGGATGACAACCCGCAGACAGGTGGTGTGGGTCCTTGACTGGGAGACGAACCCAGGCCATGGCGGTAAGAGCAGTGGATCTTAAACCACTAGACCCTCAGGGCTGACCTTAAATTTTAAAGGGATCTGTTATTGCCCCCTATAACCGAAACATACAAAAGAACACACACGACACAACTTATGTAAATATTTTTCAAGGTTTTATTGCAAACCAAAATTGGTTTATCACACACAAAAAAAGTTGTGTGGTGGGGAGGAGGGAGGAACTGTCCATATTATAACCAGGTTAATTACAGTACATTCAAATGATGGTTTACATTACAAATAAGCCTGTAAGTTTAAATATACTAGTGTTATAACCCAATGTACAGACTTTCTTTATACAATACATACAATTATCAGGAATGCAAAAAAAAAAAAAACATAAATAATGCCCATTTTACAGGTGACATTTGAAACAATGAAAACACCAGGCTCTGACCGACAACGGGGGCATTGGTCCATAAAAACCCTTTCTAAAAATAGAAATATTTGTAGCAGCAATGCTTTCTTTAAGCATCTGGATACAAGTCGTTGCAAGACCATTTCAATAAATTTTAGTTATTAACTCTATCTTACAAAAAAAACAACAGTCTACACATAAATTTATCTTCCAAATATGGAAGAAACAAACAATGTCCCACATTGTAGTGTCCTGCAAGTGTCACATTGATGCTTATCACTGAATCTGTCTGTGATCAAGCACACCACACTCACACCGCTGTTCACACAGTAAGTCCACAAGGGAAAACAAAGGAACAAAACGCTCTGTGAGAGAAAAAGCTTTGGAGCGAACACGACCTCATCGGAAAAGGCACATTTCAGAAGATTCGTTCTCACGGCGCAGACACACCTTCAGACGAGCCTGCCTAGAACAGCTCCTCCTTCGAACGGGACTCCTGCGTCTGTCTAAGGCGGCCCTCTGATGCGCGTTTCAGAGATAGCACCACGTTGGAAGGAAGAATAAAAATGAAAACCTCGTGAGCTCACTGAGAGGAGGATGTGCTCTTCAAAAAGCTTCCAGCAAACAGTGTGCAATAAGATTGCCAAGATGTGCAAGCTCCCAGAGATGTGCAAATTCTCTTTTAAGATGTCCTGCCGGCTGGCAGTTCCACCAAAAGGCTAACTAAAACATTTAAGAACATACAGAAAATCTTTCGAAACCACGCCTAAGACTGTTCAGAGGAAAGAGTCCATGGGAGGGGCATAGGAGAAGCCGAGGAAGGCCTCGGCGGCTTCCTTGACACTGGCCGTGAGGAGGATGCTGTCCGGGGACCTGCCGATGGAGTTGGGGACTGGCTCTTCGGTAAATTCGGGATCGAAGTGCCGCAGGTCGCTGGGGCCGCTCTGGCAGGAAGGAGGAAACATACTCAGTGTCAAGAGCTCACCCTGGACAAAGGGCAGGGAAATCCCCATCCAGGCTTTAAATCCGGGAGCTCAGTTCTTTAGGGCACCATATGGAAACTCCCATGACCATCAGCCATTTCAACAAAATCCAGAGGCCACACACAGTATCAATAAGGGGGACAATGTTCACTTCCTGTCTCTTGGTACTTTGATGAATGTGCTAAAAAACTATGTGACCTTTGTTGGGACAGAAATTCTACGTTTTCTCCAGGTAAAATAATGGGTCTATGAATAAAATATCCACCAGTTTATTCCTTGAGGGCCCTCCCCCTCCACCACCACCATCACCTCTGACTTCAAGAAATGCCCTTTGGGTCTCCCTATACTTGGAAGAGAGATAGGAACTCACCACATTTGGGTTAAAAGGGGGAGTAATCTTCTTATTAATGAGATCATCCCAGTTAATGAGGGAGAAGAAGACATGGCTCTTAATCTCCATCTGTTGAAAAGAAACACGAGATTAATTTAGACAGGCAGAATTCAAGAAGGGCAGAGGTGCGGTGCGCATCGCAGACGGCCCCAAAGAACAGGAAAAATGACTCACGAAGTCATCCTTGGCACCCAGCCTCTTTGTCCTGTCCTTCTGCAGGAGGCCCTCCAGGAGGTGTCTTGCAGAATTTGTAATATTTGGCTTCAACTGGAGGGGCTTGTTCAGAATGTTGTCGTACATCTCTGCGGTGTTTCGGCTGTAAAAAGGAGGCTGAGAGAAAGGGGAAATCCTTAGTTCTGGCTGGAAGTTCTGTACAGCTACGTCACCAACGGAGAAAGCGACTTGGACTGCAATAGACTAAGCTGGACTTGACAGTCTTTCTCCTGATCGGTTTTCTCTGCCTTGGACTTTTAAGTATCTATTTTGCAACTCTTATCAGGGAGTAGATGCTTACGAGCCATGTTTTTCACTCTCACACAGGTTAAGTGTGATCATCTCTAGTAAAATGTGAATTTACAAAAGAAAAACCAACCAGGTAAGAGTTTACCCTAAAACACTTATAAAATAACCAATGTGCCTCTCTTATCAGCATTTGATAAGCCGACCAGGAAGGGCAAGGCACAATGACCAGGTCTGCAATGGGCCTGTGTGCCAAGATAAATGCGGATTTTAAGAAGACCACATTCTAGGGAGTGTTGTCAAACCAGGGGCGATATTCCCTGCTTCTCATCATGCTACTCACCAGGCCGTACAGCATCTCGTACAAGACAGCGCCCAGGCACCACCAGTCCACCGTCCTGTCATAAGGCTGCTTATGAAGCACCTCAGGTGCGAGATACTGAAAGACAGACCAGGAAACTGAGTTTAGAGCTTGTGACACCAGGCAATGCCGAGCCCAGGCAGGTACTTTGAAAAGGCTGAGAGACCCTGGGTCCACTCGGAGGATATATTTCTTTAGATGATCTCCTGATAAACTGCTGGACTTTGAGGCCAACTGGCCACTTATGTGCACTGATATTCTGGAAGCCATTGGGCACCCAATAGGTATCGTACTTGGGGATTTAGAAGCCTTTTATGATGTGTATCTTGCAAAGAGCAAGTTTTAATTAAAGCAACATGAAGCCTTCGAATTACTCATGCTGCACCAAACAGCAAATGCATTTTACTTGCAGTGAACTGGACTCAGAAATCTCTGAGAACAGTTCACTCTTTCGTAGTTAAAAGCATCATTGCACTTCTCTCTTTTGGAAGGTGGTGGGGGGACCAGGCACCAAATCGAGAGCGCTCCTACCTCGGGCGTGCCACAGAAGGTGGATGTCGTGCCGTTGGGTTCAATGTTCTCCTTGCAGAGCCCAAAGTCAGTAAGGACAATGTGTCCCTGTGAATCTAGCAAAATATTCTCTGGTTTTAAGTCTCTGTAAAGAAATGAAGAGAAAAGTAGTTGCATAAGTTAATTTCACTTCACAAGAAATCCTCTGTAAAGATAATTGCTAGGGTATTAAAAGCATCTGAAATTCACTGTGGCTCTACAGTGAATAAAAAAGGGGGCCCTTGTTCTGCTGATCTATTCTGGATTAGGCACCATCCGAGCTGGCCGGTGCCCTGGTGGCACGGAGTCAAGGCAGCTCACATGCTGGGGGAGGCGGTTTTAGGTGACCATGCTGTACCTAAATACAAATGATTCTAAGGCCCCGTCAAAGGCTGGGCTATGTCTCCTCTATACCCAGAAGGCAGCCCTAAGAGGTCCTCGGCTCACCTATAAACGATGTTCAGGGAGTGCAGGTAACCCAAGGCACTGGCTATTTCAGCAGCATAGAAACGAGCCCGCGGTTCCAGGAAGCAACGCTCCCTCTGGAGATGGTAGAACAGCTACAGGAGACAGGACAAAGTCAGTCTGGGTTGCCAAAGCCTCATAACAATGCGTTTAATTCGTCTCGACATATATAGCTAAAGAGAACAATTGCAGGAAGTGGCCCTAAATAGCCTATTAACTATTTGAAACCTGGCAGGTTAAGGGAAACGTTAATTCTGGTAACCTTCTCCCCCACCCCCAAGTATCTTTTAAAAACTTTCTTCTCAAACTAAAAGCAAGCGGGTTGTGCACGGACGCCCAAGGGGTGGCTCCCACTCCCCCAGCTCACCTCTCCCCCGTTGATGTAGTCCAGGACAAAGTACAGCTTGTCAGCAGTCTGGAAAGAGAAGTGAAGGCCCACCAGGAAGGGGTGTTTCACATTCTTCAGGAGAACATTCCGCTCCGACATGATATGCTTTTCCTAGAACAAGGACAATTAGGATTTAATGGTGAATTTCAACTTGGCACCGAGATTCCAAGGTCAAACTATTCGATGAAGGTCCCTCTCTGACCCCAACCCATCCAGCACCTCTCCTACCTCCTTCTTTTTCAGGATCGCTTTCTTCTGTAAAACTTTGACTGCGTAGAATGCTTCTTCTGCTTTGTGTCTGGCGAGAAGAACCTGAAATTTCAATTAAAAGATCATTTTGCTGTCCACATCCGGGGAGAACGTAAAATGGGGGCATGAAAGACCATAAGTAACGAGGTCTTTAGAAGTGAAATTACCTTTCCAAAACTGCCCTTCCCAATCACTTTCAGGAAGTGAAAGTCAGATGGCTTAGCATGAGGATTGGATGATGGCCCAAGGTTGATTTGCTGAGAAGGACTTGGCTGGAAGAGAAAATGCTTTCTTTTAATATCCTCGCTTCAAAGGAAAACATCGATAACAAAGTAGAGGTGGTGCAAAGGATGTGACATCTGCAAATGACCGAGGCGAGTCAGCATACATCTACAAACACATTCTAACCGACTTTTCATCCATACGCGTTAATATTTCAAATGAGAGTATGGAAGTCAGGCACAATCATGTTGTTGTAAGCACATAAAACTTGTATGCAATATGCCTCTTAAAATACTCCACTGACTCAATACTTAAATGCTTCTGTCACTTGTCATGCCACGAAGTAATGAGACATTCCTGCCTTGATGCTAATTTCTAGAAATGCTATTCTAATTCATCAATGTAGGAATACGAACTGACTCATTTACAAGCTCTCTCAACAGATACATCACAGAGAATACTTACTGGAGGAGAAGGGTTGGCATTCATAAGCTCAGGCTCCTGAGGTTGGGAGATTTTCAAAATGGACTGAACTTCAGGGCTGCAGAGAAGGAAGGAGCAACTTAGAACCTGCGAACCCGCCACAAGGGGGCACGCCAACACCAACAGTGAGTTTCCAGCTCAACTTTTCCCGGAGAATTCAGTGTACAAACTAACAACACCCCAGTAAATTACTCACTTAAAGAAAAAACAGCCAAAGAAAATAATAAACCCAGTTAAATACAGAGATGAGGGTTGTTCTTTATGGAGAGAGGAGGCGAATTAGGCAAACAAGGAAATTTTATCTTTCCATTAGAACAGCCAAATCAGCACATCCATTTTAATGTTTAAAATGTTTTAAAATAAACGAGAACTTAAAGAGAAAAAGGATCCCCACTCCCGGGGCAGTCTTGCCTTCCTGATCAACACACTGATGAGAATGTATCTTTCCCGCTGGTAAACTGAACTACACTAATTTTTATTGTCCCCAATTCCCCCAAACTTACTGTTTGCACGCATAGGAGTTATTGGCAATCTTCTGAATAAAGTCGTTCAGGCCCATCCTCCTCTGTTTCATGAAAGCTGTGAATTAGAGAAGAGAAATAAACAGACGTTTAGACGGCTTCGTCACATCCGATGCCACACACACTCATGTGATCCGGAACCCCAAAAATTTCCACTTCGCGCTCCCGGCGCCGAAGTGCAGCCTGACGCCTACGCTCACCGATGAGGATGGCTACCATGCCCCGCATTCTGGAGTAAGTGAGGGTGCCCCTAGCAGCCTCGGTTTTCACCGTCATCGCCTCGGACAGCGCGCTAGGGACGTTAGGGACGGGAGATCCGCTCGGCCCGGACTGCGCTCGGGCCGCGCGGCCGGCTTTATATACGCTGCCCGCGAGGGGGCGGGGACCGCGCGACGGCGAGGATGCGGCGCTGGCTGGCCACGCCCCCTGCCCCGCCCCCAGCCCGGCCCGGCCACGCCCCCGCCGCGCGGCTCGGCTGGCGGCGCCGCTGCGCGCGTTCGGTCCCCGGCGAAAGGGCGAGCCCGGGGCGGGGGGCGCGGGGCCGCGCGGGCGGCTGCGCTCAGCCTCCCTCGGCTGCCGGGCCGACTAGGGGAAGCCGCGGGCGGAGGGGCGGGGAGGAGGGGAGTCCGGGATGATTTTCCAGCTTTCCCATTGATTCCGCCCTGCCAGGTTGTTGGAGTGGCAGCCCCGCGGCGCTCTCCACCGGGCGCGCGGCCACCGGGGGTCCCAGCGCCCGCTCTGCCTCTCCAGCCCTCGCCTCCGATTCCCCCCGGCCCGGCGGCGACCCTTCCCCGAGTTCCCCCGGCGCCTCCGATGCCCCCGCGCGGCCGGGGTGCCCCCCACCCCGGGCAGGGCGCCCGCGCCCCAGGCCCATCCCCCCGCCGCAGGACGGCGGCGAGCGCGCAGCCCCCGCCCGAGCCCGCGCCGCTCACCCAGCCCGGTCAGCAGCAGGGACTCGCTCCGCTTCTGCGCCTCGGCCCTCTTCTTGGGGCGCGGCCGCAGCAGGGACTCGAGCCGGGCCCGCGCCAGCGCGCCCTGCATCTCCCCGGCGAGCGCCGCGCGGAGGCGAGGGCAGCCGGCACACTGAGCGCCGGCCCCGGGGCCGCCGTGACTCAGGCCGGCAAGATTTCCTGCCGAGTCCCAAAACAAACAAACGGCCCTTGTGCGCGGCCCGGCCGCTTCCGAAAACGCCTTTTTTGTGCTTTTGGCCAAAGCCGAGCAAGGCTGAAAAATCCCAGAACTTGGAAGAGGAGGAAGGAAGGAAAGAAAGAGGGAAGGGGGAGGGAGAGGTCAGGAATGTGCAGGGGAGGGGGCGGAAATAAAAGTCGTCTCTGCACTAGAGGGGAAAAAGGACAATCTACATTTCGCATTTTTTTTTCCCTAAAGTAATCTGTGAGAACGTTCTGTCCGTTGCGCATGTAATTTTCCTCCTTGCATTTTAATCCGCGCCGTGCCAAGAACACGTGAGGAAGTGGCCAGTCGGGCAGCGGTAGCCGCGCGCAGGGGCGAGCTGGAGTGACCCCCGGGCGGCACGGGGACCCCGATTCCCTGTGCCGCCTGAGAACTCCGCGAGGTCACTTTACATCGTCTCCAGACCCCTTAGTGTCCTCGTCTCCCCTGCCCCTCCTCCGGTTTATTTCAGGGCTGACCCAGGAGTCTCCTTGCAGTTTAACCACCTGGCTTTTTCTCTCGAGCCCCAGATACCTTTTGCCTCGGTAACTCCTGGAAGATTAGCGGGGAGCCTGCGCTCGAGGAGGCGGAGGAGAGAGGTCAGCCCCGCAGAGCCGGGTCACCCGGCCCGGGAGCTGCAGTCCGCCGGCCGCGCCGGGACCCGCGCCAGCGCTGGGGAAGCCGCAAGCCGGCGACGGGACCGGGAGTGGGACACGCCTGCGAGTTACTCGGGTCTGCAGGGCTGGGTACCTGGCGCTGGCTGGTGCTGCGGTGGCTGCCCTGCCGTGACCCCTTGCTGTCAAGGGCCGTGCCATGTTAGAGTTGCCTATCGAGGCTGACACCCTCCGAAATATCAGCTGTCAAACCAGGAATAGCCTGTGGCGCGGTTTTTCTCTGGTCCTGGGCACGGGTTTGTTCTGCAGGCACAACCACCTCATTTGCCCTAAGATGATCTGTGGTCTCAACTGCTCGTCTACCAGAGCCCCAAAGTGGGAGAAGGGAGCACAGGTCGTCTCTCCTGGAAACTGGCCGGGAAATTTTGCTCAGCACGCACTCTTTGAAAAGCATTTTTTGTTGCCTGAAATGGATGCTCTAACCTCAAGCGAGGTTTAGGAAAATCCAGATTACAGTCACTAGCCCAATTCTGCTTCCTCTTGCATGGTTTCTTCATATAATATGACTTTGTTATTGCCAGTGCCCCTCACATCCCACGTTCCACTTCACCCAGCCCAGCCCAGCCCAGCCCTGCTCCCACACTGCTCTCCCCCTTTTGAGAGGGGAAACTTTGCAGTGACTGCCCAGAAACGCCAACCTGCACCAAGATTTCTGCTGGTTTGTTTTTAAAACATTGAAAATTAAGAAATCTTCCATGAGAGACCCTCCCCGTCCCCCTGAAGTGCCTTCCCCCTGCCGAGTAACCTCATATCCTCTGAAGCATCTTTGTTTTATCCATTCCATCCAAATTTCAGTAATAAAAGCAGACGAACCTTTCAAAGGGGATTTTATAGCCTCCTCTTTCATTCCTCAGGTCGCCTAGGGTATGAAGGTTGGGGATTACTTTCTGGAGGCTGGAGGCGGAGCTCTGTTATGGCTGCAGCTATGTGCCTACGAGGCTGGAGGCTGAGATGGCAAGGGAGCAGGAGGCCGAGGCAGCTGTCCCTGCTCTGTTAGGAACCCCACTTTATATAAGGCAATTTACATACAGGAAGGGAGCAAGCCACAAAGTTCAACACGGGGCCATTTATTCCCTCCATTGCAACATCACCCAGAAAATTACAGCCATCAGCGTCCTGGGTTTATTACACCCCCAGCAAGACACACCAGAAATGTAACTTGACTGATTATCATCACAAATCAGTCCAGAAAAAATTCAAAACATATGCACAGGGTTCATTTTCTCCAAGAAGCTCTGGCGCACGCATTCCAGGAGGAACGTGGCATTTAAGTTAGAGGACTTTGAGTGGAATAGAGAAGAGGCACAACCATATGATTTGTGGTTGGGATAGAAAAGGAGCGTCTGATGTGCTCTCTCCTCCCCTCCCCTACTGTTCAGCAGTTGGAGACGGATGGTCTGCTAAACTTATCATTTAACGGGGAGAATCAAGTTGTTGAGACTGGCTTTTCTTCCAACCGGATACCTGATGGGTGGAGCAGGCGCCCCCTGTTCTGCCCCAGCAACCTACTAAGACTTCCGAACAGGAAGGTGACACACGGCGGCGGGTGTATGGGGTAGGGGGAGGCGGGCGGGGGACCGTGTGTGACGCGCGCCTGCTAACTCTGCACAGGCTTTAGGTTGCCCCGTGGCCGCTATTCAGATGCTTGATCTGTTCTTCCTTCCCATCGCCAGCCTCTTTCTTTGGTCCAGATAGTCCTCCTACCGGGGAGGAATCGGCCCCCTTCCCCCTTTCTCCCTGGTGGCAAAGTGGCCAGAGTTGCGTCACCAGAATCTGCTTGCAAATGCAACCTAGAGGGCGCTGGCGTTCTCCGGGAGAACCTCTCCCCAATGCATCATCTCCCCACTTCCCTCCTGAGGTTGAATCAGGTTCAGATAATTTCTCTACAACACCTTGTGCAAAGAAAATAAAGACGGCTTGATATGGGATAGGCTAATTACCTCCGCACTCCCCCAGCCAGTCGTCTCATTTATGCCTCATACTGGGAAAACTACAATCAAAACCCTCAAATGGAAATGATTCACCAAGGTGTAAAGTTTGCACTGAAAGAAAACATTTTCTAGTGTGTGTGTATTTTCATACTTCAGATAATCGTTTTAGCTCTTCTATATTTTTCCTTAATGACGGACTGTAAATACTAAAATCTGAACGCTTTACTAAGCAACGTCCCTTTCTATTTGATTAAAAGGCTCAGGAAACAAATTGCTGGTATTTCTCAATGCATCAGAAGAAATATTTTCAAAAATAATTTATAAGAACTTAACTATGCCCACACCTGAACTGCTTTTTGGATGTGTCAGCTGTATTTATCTTCGTTCCCTAGACACAGTATCTTCCATTGATAATAGGGTGACATAATTGTTTTGTATTGCTCAAAGTGCCATAAATCCTAGAACAGTCTTGGGCACAGTTTAGGTTACCATACTTATTGATTTATTAGTTGATGCTTATAGAATCCTTTCCCTGGGGCATCACTAAAGAAAGTTCATTGAAATGCCAGAAAACATAATTATTACTCTAGAGAGCAACTGAATGGATCAGTTTTTGTTGAAGGTTGTCACCAAGTGCATGTCTTTTCTACAGTATTCATCACACGGAAAATGAGGATGACAAATGAGCTTATTCAGGACAGCTATCATGGATAAGAAACTAGCAATGGTGGTTAAAGAAATGTCTATCTATGGAACACAGGTGCTATAGTGATTATTACCTTCCATATTCATAATTGTCAAAATTGACATGCATAAGGAGATAAGAATGTGATGCAGCACGTAACTAAGAAAAGAACACATTATCTAGAATAACAGCGTTAATAGTTATGAAAACCCACGAAATGACATGCTTTATTTATGCAGGCCTTAGTTTTTTCCAAGACAGTGGTTTTGAATAAACAAGAATATACACTACAAGAACCTTGGAGTAGCGTTTTGTTAAATAATGTACATGTAGCTGTCTAGTATGGAGACCTTCTGTTGTTTTCTCTAACATCTTTTTTTAAACTGTAAGGATTAAGCAATTATTGTTATTTTTCTTCTGAGCTGAGCAGATAATAGGCAAAATTGTGAAATAGCAAAACTGGCTTAGGACCAAATTTTATCTCCCTCCTGTAACCATTCTTTGTCATCGAAAAGTGCTTCTCCCACTTCTGACCTGCGGCAGTAGGGTACTGCGTGGTTCTGCAAACTCTGAAATGTTGCCTGCCACCCTCCTTCCCACTCATGCCAATTGCCTCAAAGCCCTGCTCTCAGCTAATCGCCACGGGAGATGCTGACCTGATTCTTCCTGCCTGCCTGCCTTCCTCCCTCCCTCCTTCCTTTTCTTTCTTCCCTCCCTCCCTCCTTCTTTCCTTCTTTCCTCCCTCCTTCCTTCCTTCTTTCCTCTCTCCCTCCCTTCCTTCCATTCATTCATTCATGCAAACATTTAAGAAGAATTTATTAAGTACAAATATTAAGATCAAGGGACACAAATATGAGTAAACTAGTCATCTGGATTACTGAGAGAGCACACTTTGCTCTCGTTCTAAGTGGGGAGACATACACTAAATTAAGATGAGTGTTAAAACCGAGGTGGGAGCAGTCTGCCATGGAAGAAGAGAGAGAAGAATTTGCTCCCGGGAAGAAGCAGCAGGCATGAAATTGTTGAGGAAAGTCTCCACAAAGAAATGATATTTGGGTTTATCCTGGAAAGACCAGCTTGGTACAAAAGAGGAAAGTCATTCTACGCAGGAGAAATGGCATGAGCACCAGACTCTGAGGTGCTGTGTAGCATCTCTGGAATACTTTGGAAATATGGTCCTTGCTTAGACCTTACACACAGGAGCAAAATGTATGTGGTTCTGTTGCCACCACTGCTGAAGTGGGAAAACAGCACTTTCAAGTGAAATAAAAAAGATCCTAGCTGAAACAAATCTGCTTTTCCCTCTCACTCCCCCCCCCGACCCCAATAAATATGGAGTTAATAATGTCTTTAAAATATATCAATTTGAAGGACTGCCGATTAATAGCCGGCATTGGCACCTCTGGGTCTGGTACAGATCCAGCCATGGTTGAAGTTCGTTCATCGACCGATTCTTCTAGAACTCTGCATCAGATACTGCGCTGGATGCAGGAGATACAATGGTAAACATGCCCTCACAGGTGAGGGACAGGTGGGGAATTACCTACAAAGGCAGATTGAGTCCTACTGTGCAGAGATCTAAAAGCCACCAAGGAAAACCCCTCTACCAAGACTTTTAAGGTGACATATTCCAATGGGTTTGGGAAAGTTAATTCAAACCAAAATGTGATTGATGACTCAGCTATTACTCCTTCAAGGGACTTTTTTCTTTAACGACCATTATCTCATTAAACATGAAAAAATTTACATACAGAAACACGTAAGGAAATGTGGAAGCTGGAATGGGGAAATTCATGTAGTCGGAAGATGGATGGAAGATTAGACAAGCATAGGTATAGTCTGGCACAGGGAGGAGCGATCTGTCAGCCGTGATAACATGGATATTCCACGCGCATCCCTTCTGGAAAGTCAGGCCATGGGAAAGTTGGTGGGAGGGTGCAGATGGTTTTATAGTAGATTTTTTGTTTCAATCAAGGGATAAAGCAAAGAAGGGAGGCCAGTGGTAGCTCTTGACGTGGGAGGAATGGGAAGCTAGCCAGCCACAAACCAGTGGTCTACGAGGGGCTGAACCCTCCCCCCACCCATCCCCATCTTTGGAATTCTTCCAAGCCTGATGTAGCATAATCCAGTGAACAATAACTAAAAATAAAAATGACTGTCAACTAGAATCAATATGAAGGACAAAGAAAAGCAAATATTCGACAGCTTTATTTTTGGCTTTCAGGATTGGCCTGGAAAATGACGTCTGGGGAAATTTCTATATGATTATGAAAATAATACAAGAGTAAATTGGAAAAATTTTTAAGTCAAAATTCACTTTCTAAACACAAGAGGACTGCGGCCTCCCTGAATGACTTATATGTTATTGACATGGCTTAATTGCAGGCACTTGTGGCCAGGCGTTTATTTATTGTTCGGCGTATGCATTTTAAAAGGCCTTTGTCAAGTCAAAAGAATTAACATGTATTGATAAAGTATCAAGTACTGTGCAAGGACAGCCAGAGAGCTTCAGACCAGCAGCCTCCCCCTTCTCTCTGTCCAGGGCGAAGCCCCACGCACCCCTTCTCCCTCCGTGAGCCGCGCAGCCCAGCCTCGAATTCAGGCAGCGCAGGCTCGGAGTGTCCTTGCAGACCAGATCTTTCTTGGGACACACATCCTGGAGTTGTAACCTACAGGAAGACAGTAGAAGGGACTCTCTGCCACCCCCACTTTATCTGCAAAGTGCCAGTAGTAAAGAAGGAGCCTGGATATCTGGCGGACATCTTTTGACAAACTAGAGTGAAGGCTGAAAGCTTTAATTTGCTCAGTGTACACCTTCCCCCCCAATTTCTCCCACTTTAGACCCTACAGTCAGTCAATCTAGCAAGTAGCAAGGGAAGGTCAGGCCATCCCTAAGGACTGTTTTGGGTAAACTCTGCCTACAAATTGCAGCAACAAAATAAGATAAATGTCGTAATGACCAGCAGTGGGAAAATCACGGACAGGATGCCTGGCAGAAGGTTGACGGCATCACTCCAATGTGAAGCAGTTTAGCGAGTGTCCTTTTGATGTCAACCCTGAGTGTCAGCTGCATAAATGTGGCTGTCACCTCCCACGGAGAGCTCAGGAGCGTGGGGAACGTGCTGAAGGCAGAGCTCTGTGCGTGGACTTAGTGAGGCCTGCTACCCATGAGACCTTAGACAAGGTGTTCTGTAAACCTTAATCTCTTCATCTGTTGAATGGGGATACTGATCCTTAATATAAATTGTGAAAAATAATTGAAATAAAGAATTGAGTAAGTGCCTTGCTCAAGTTGGACTCTCGCATAGAAAATAAGATGAGTCCATGTTCCTGATTCACGCTACACACATCATAACCACCAACAGAACACGTCACACAGCACAAGGGGCTCCAACAAATCAAAATACTCGTGGTCCTGTGCCGTGTTGAAAGCACGTCAACATTCACTTCATCTGCTGGGCGGGGACAGGCCTGTGTGACAGGAGTCCCCGTTAAAGGCCAGAGAGGATGACCCACTTTATTCTTCAGACTTCCCCTCCTGCCTAGGCCTCCCACAGATGGTGCTCCAGAAGGAGCTGTGTCAAAGGACCAGATGGCACGATTCCAGAGTAAAGACTTGTGTACCAAGTGTTTGAAGTAAAGTCTAAAGTTTAGAGTGAAAAAGCAGACAGTAAGCCAAAAGCTAACCTCAAGGAGTTTCTGATTGCTCCAGTGGCTGGGAAACAAGAGAAGGTAGATCCAGGCCTATTGAGGAGGTGGAGTCAGTGACAGCGGGTCAAAGGAGGCGGGCTGGCACAGAAGCCACTTTTCTAGGTCACTCAGCGTACCTTCCAGTTACGGAGAGAGGAACCAGCTCCCACTGACGTGGCCTGTTATTGCGAATTATTCAGACCTCTGTGGCATCTCTTTTGTGCCAGGCACTGTGCTGAGCCCTGGACCCAACGAGGACACCCAGGATGGGCAGCGTTGCCACCCTCAGGGAAGTCATGGTCTGTCCGTATTTTGTTAAATTGAGCAGCCTTTCCCAAGAGCAAAGGCAAACTTACAGATGTTGCTGCTTACCCGAAGGCCCAGCCGTGTCTTAATGCCGTTAACCTACAGCCTTGGGCAGGTTAAACCATTTAGAATATTCACTTTTTCAAGTGAGGAATGGGCTGGCAGATCTCCTGCAGCTCTAATATTGTAGCTCTCTGATATCTGGGAAAAGGTAAACCTAAAAGGACCTTCTGGAGGCCCCGAACCACCTCGCACGGCTTCCTCTAACAATGCCCACATAATCCTCTGGAACCTTCTCCCCTCCCCTCATTGTAGATCTTGTTCTTAGTTAAATCTCAGGTGTCTCCCTGGACCTTGAGTTCCTTGAAGACCAGACAGCACAATTCATGTTTTCATTCAACTAACATCTCCGACCCCCTCTCTCTCTGCTCCCCTTTGCCCTCCAGGCTTGAGCCATCTTGGCTCTCAGTTCCTTTTGCAGGCCAAACTGCATCTGCCTTAGGGCCTTTGTCAGTGCTGTGACCTGCACCTGGAATGCTCTCCTCCTGATGCTCACTTGGCTGCATCCTTCTTGCCAACCAGATCTCAGCATCAACATCACTTACACAGGGGACCTGAAGTCACCAGCTGGCCATCCTTTGTCACTCACCCTACTTCAATGATCTGCATGTTAGTTTTATTATCTGACATTTTCTTTGGTTTATTGCTGGTCTTCCTCACTGGAAGGTAGTTTCTGAGACAAGGATCAGATGTCTTATTCTCCATAGCATTCTGGGGCCCAGAAGAGCTCCTGGCCGGCAGGCAGTGCTCAGTAATGAAATGGTTTAATCATATGCCCCGTATGTATTGCTGGCATATAATTGGTTCTCAGCCGAATTTAGTTTTCCTCTATTCACCTAATAATCAAGGGCACATTTCCCCAGCAGGCACTTCACAACTCACTGTAAGAAGCAAAACAAAATCAAACCAAACAAAAAACCCTCGGGTTGAGCTATTTCATCACATCTTACATATTATGCGACTCAATTGTTTCAGAAAACTGAGGGACTAGATTTCATGAATGATGGACAATGAGCATTTTGAACTCAAGGCTGTTCTTTTGGTCCAACGGGATCATTAAACGATCTTGTTGAATAACCATTTTTCAAGAAAACTAAAGTATATGCTGTTTTTTTACGGACAACATTCAATGGGCACTCTGTCAAGCTCAGAGAACCCCTGGGAGGGTCGCCATCTAGGTTTTCATCCACCCCGCTTGGTAGAATGCCACTTTAGCCTTTTGTTCCGAGGACCTCAGATGGTCTTCTGAGTCAGAAAAATGTATCCTCTTTCTTCTCTCCTTTTGACATTGCCCTCTAAATTCTCCTTTGCCCCCAAGTTTTTTGCTGCCTATAAAGATAGAATTTAAAAATGAGAACCCCATCAGGTTCCATGGTACCTTACTTCCGTTTTCAGCTGGAGGCCCGCTGGCTGCTCCCTGTATGAACCCCTGGGTTCACAGGTATGGAACGATCATCTTCACAAGACACTGGCAGTTGGCTAAGGAGAGCTGCCCTTTCTTTAGAGTTGAAAGGAAGTGACAGCAAGTGGTCTTTCAAGAATGGCAGAGTTCAGGCCGAGAGGCAGCTGGGGCTCTCAGGGTGGCCCCCTGCATGCTACAATTGCTCTACGTAGTCTGTAGGAGTAGATGTCCCCTCGGTAGGTGATGGTAGCAAAGTGTCACACTGTCTTTGCAGATACTCAGGAATAAAGGGAGGGAAAACTCTCCTCATGAATGCTATCATATGACTTTGACTTATAGAAAAGAATGCTGTCATAACCTGTTTGACTTCTGTCATTCAACCCTCTTCCCCCAGAGCTTCAGAACCTTTCATCGGCCTGAGGACACGGGGATAACATGGCCACCTCACAGCTGTTTGTTCTCTGCCTTGCAATCATAAAGTTCTTCCATAACTTGTATATTTTCAAAAATGCTGAATGAACACAATACAAAACCCTTCTACTTTCTTTTCCTTTCAAATGTCCTTCTCTACGCAATGGTAAGGCCTTGATAAAAGGGGCTTATTGTGCAGTGCCTGGTGTGTGGTTTTAAAGCCACAGCAGAAGGACCATGAGGTTGCAAGGAGGGGCACAAGCCACAGCATATGCACAGGGCCTGCAAAAGCTTAGCACCAAGTGGGCGGGTGATTGCACTTCATGTCTCTGTGATTGTGTATTCATATGCGTGCATTAGCAGGGCTCTCCAGAGAAACAGCACCAATAGGATGTGTGTGTGTGTATACAGAGAGAGAGTGATTTATTTAGAGAAAGTGGCTCATGGGATTATGGAGGCTGTCCAGTCCACAATCTGCAGGGGGGGCCGGCAGGCTGGGGACCCCGGGAAGAGTGGATGCTGCAGCTCAAGTCCAAGGGCCATCAGTTGGCAGACTTCCTTCTTGCTCATGGGAGATCAGTGTTTGTTCTATTAAGGCCTTCAACTGATTGGCTGAGCCCCACCCACATTATGGAGGACAATCTGTTTTACTCAATGTCCGCTGATTTAAATATTAACCTTATACAAAAAGCACCCTCACAGAAATATCCAGAATAATGTTGGACCAAATATCCGGGCACTGTGGCCTAGCCAAGTTGATACATAAAATTAACTATCACAAGTCCACCCCTTGTCAACTTGGCACCCGTACGCATCTTCTTAAATCATACTTAATCTCCATATAAAGACGATAACATGGTCATACTTCCACCTGCCATGGTAGCAACTATCCTGCATTCAACCAAAAACCTACTAACCCTTTCCCCAGGAGAGGATGAGAGTCTTTGTGGGACGCTTACTCTTCTCCTTGATATCCTGTAACTTAAACACTATTATGTAAAGCTCACAGTGCTGAAATACTGTGATATAAAGTCCATACATCTTATGTTATATGATAAGGGGATAAGAGAGGGAAGAAAACAAAGATATTTACTTCATGTCTATATATACGCACACAAACATATTCAAAACAAATAAGGAAGAGATCCTCATGACAATTACAGTCTTTGTTTCTGTAATTGGTCATGCAGTTGAAGATGGTATTTATAAGTAGCTTCTTCCACTACCTCTTTGCCCTCAGAGAGCGGCTCAAGTGGTCTTGGTTCTTTACCTAGTGAGGTGGCCCAAATGTTCACTCCTGAAGGGTCTGGGCCATTAGTAGTCCTGCCTGGATTGGGTTATTGCAGTTTTCCATTGACTTTAATCACAGGCATGGGAATACTAAGAGACACTCTAGATTTCCTATATTCCAGACATACTGTTCCTGACCTCCATGGTAGCAGCCGTCCAATTTCACCTTGGTCATCAGGATCAATCACCCCAGCCAGTCCACTACCTCCCTTCTTTGCCTGTTGGTTTAGGGGCACAAAGAGCCCAAAGTGGCCGGGCAACAGTCTTAACTTCTAGCTTAAGGGCATCATTGTTGTGTCTCCTGGTGGAAGCATTCCTCCTTTCGTAACTATGACCTTGAGGCCGGCAGAGCATAAGGCTGGGGAGACAGGAAACAAAAATGTTGCTAGTAGGTCAGTTGGGCTAATAGTGGGTGGTTCCACTCCCATTTTCACTCCGTGATCTCTGGACCTGTGAATTCCGTCCATGGGAGAAGCAGTACCATACATTGAACACTGATTCGGAGCATACACAGCCTTCCAGAGAACCTTGTCTCAGCCCTGCAAGGTACTGGCACCTGGTTACTGCTATATCTGAGTCTTCAAAGGGCCATTCCACTGTTCTCTTAAGTCAGTTGCATCAGGATGGTGGGGAACATGGTAAGGCCAGGGAATTCCATGAGCATGGGGCCCGTGGCCACACTTCATTAGCTGTGAAGTTAGTTCCTTGATCGGAACCAATGCTACATGGAATACCAAGGACGGTGGATAAGACATTCTGTAAGTCCACAGATGGCAGTTTGGGCAGAAGCATTGCATTAGGGAAGGCAGATCCATATCCAGAGTCAGCATCTATTCCAGTAAGAACAAAAGGCTCCCCTCCCATGATGGAAGGAGTCCAATGTACTCAACCTGCCCCCAAGTAGCTGGCTGATTACCGCAGGGAATGGTGAGGTGTCAGGGACTCAGTGTTGGTCTCTGCTGCTGGCAGGTTGGGCACTCAGCGATGGCCATAGCCAGGTCAGTCTTGGTGAGTGGAAGTCCATGGTGCTGAGCCCATGCATGACCTCCACCCCTGTCACCATGGCCACTTTGTGCATGAGCCCATTGGGTGATGACAGGGGTTGGCTGGGAAAGAGACTGACTGGTAGCCACAGAACTGATCATCTATCTACTCTATTATTAAAATCTTTCTCTGCTGAGGTCACTCTTTGGTGAGCATTCACACAGGACACATATATCTTCAAGATTTTTGCCCTTTCACACCACTTTTCTCCCCCAAATTTCTTTGCCACCAATTTTCTAATCATGTTCCTTCCATGTCCCTGGCCATCCAGCCAAACCATTGGCCACAGCTCATGAATTGGTATATACTCACATGTTCTGGCCAGTTCTCCTACAGTATTGCAGCTGTCCACTTCTGTGATTATGTGTGTGTGTGTATATATATATCAGTAACTTGACGGTGTCATCCACAATACAAGGGTGTGACATTCAAGCTTCATCTCAGATTTAAAAATGCAATAACCCACTGACTTGATACCAAGCACTTGGATTTTTATTTCCTGAGGATTCTACATCTTCATTTGCTGCTTTCTCAGTTAGCAGATTTGAGTACATTTCACTATTTTTAGAACATTCCTGGCTAGCTTTGATATTTGGGTTTTGTTGTTTTTCTTGTCCTCCCACTCTCTTTTTAGCTAACAATTTGCAACATTCTTTGTAACCCTGTGAAAATTGGGCACTGCATCAGTTTGCCAAGCAAAAATCCAGAGAAAGATTACCGTGATGCCCTAGCTACACTACCTGACAATCCATGTCATATCTTTGAAAATATGGAGTAAAAGTAGAGAAAGCATTGTCTTAGCACTAAATAATTTTTGTGGGAAATTCAGAGGGTCACCTAAAGCACATTTCGTATTTTACACAGGAGCAGCGCAACTTAGCAATGTGAAGTTACCAAATCCCCCATATGCCAGGATATGGCACCTTAGTCCTTCTGACGCTTAAAAAAGCCCTGAAAAAAATGTGACCTCTTGATGTCTGTTACTTTGGGAGGTGTCTGTTATGCCTCCTTTTTTGGCTACTCAGAATTACAGGAGACGGGGCAGGAAACTCATTTTCCCCACAGCTTATCTTGAAGTATTGAAGCTCTTCCCTAACTCCGAAGACCACCAATAACCTCCTTGGTCTCATCGCCACTAGCAAGGACGCCCTCAGCTGAACAGGGATTTCAGGAATCTGTGCACATGTTTATACTTTTCTAGGAGTTTGAGGCACCGAAACAGCAGGATTATTTCATGCCATTGCCTTTCCTAACTTCCTAACATAACGCCTTGCTCATAATCAATGTTCAGTAAATATTGGACGCATTTGATGAAAAAATTTCTCTATAGGGTCCACCATAATTTCTTCTACTTACTTTTATTTCTCAGCTTTAAAACCTTAAGATGAACATTAAAAGCCTTGATCCTTTGCTCAGGTGACACATTTCAGTGAGAGATGTTATTCTAGACTAGTTAAGGGGAGTAAATTTATTTTTGTTTTTATGATTATATCCAGGATCAGAACTTCCATAATTAGCCATCATAGCCTAATTTTCTAAGAGCATATGGTCATGCCATCAGATGCTTTTGATAGTACTATTTGTTGTTGAGTTGTGATTATAGAATCCTTTTAACAAATAAGATTAGTTGTCACAAAAGAACTCTTTGATGGTTTGGCTGAGAGTTTCAGATATATTAACTACTTCTGTTATTTTTGTGTGTATGATAACACTACCCTTGTTTCACAATCATCACTTCACAAAAGATACACATAAACTCTAAAAGAATGAAAATAAGCTTTTGTACAAGACCACAAGAAAATTACAGAGAAGAAATTAAACAGATGTGAGCAAAAGACAGGAATCATGAATAATGCCTCACTTTCTAAATGAAATAAATACGGTCACTTAAAGAAGTAACTATAATGTTATTTGTTTATAAAACTTTATGTTTAAAATTGCATTGTACTCTATCCTCCTTTAGAGCAAATGATTATTCCAAAGAGACAAGACTGTTACCATCATTATTATCTGCAATGATTCTATCTCATAATTCATAAAGTATTGTTTGAAAGTCTAAAGCCTCAGGACAAAAACAAAGATCACCATGAGAGGCCAATTTGAAATTCATTCTTCAAATCATGCTGTTTATATACCTTTTTATATTCCACCATAAATCTAGTTTGACAGGTTCTGTTCAATAAGCCTTGAATTTGCCTTTTAAAAGCAAAAGCATCTTCGTTTTAGTCTTCACCACATTGTAAATGCTGTGTTTTACATCCATAAGCTGCTCCTGTGAGCATCACTGATGGCCCACTGCTTCTGATTTTTCCTTTTATAATGGGAACAAATGACCTCGGGGCAGAAATGAGCCTAACACACACACAGAGTCTGTCTCAGCCCCACTTGCCCCTCTCCTCTGCCTCCTTCTTCCTATCCCTTCCCACGTCCCATTTTCTTTTAGGATTTCATTTTCTTTAGGATTATTGGTTTCTGTGAGGTTGACGAGGACCTTGTAAAGTCCCCCAGGACTGCTATTCCTTTTCCATCTCTTTTCTTAAAACAGTTATAGAGGATTAGAACTAATATCACATACCTTATATTATGTGTATATATACATTATATATTACATTAATATCATTAAACTTTCAATATTTTAAAAATATTAGAAAGTACATTTACATAAAGATGTCAAAGAGGAGTAAATACAAAAGACGTAGTTAGATTACTTCCAGGACTAACAGTAAAATTGTCTGACACAAGTAGCCTTGTTAGAACGCGGTGCAGCTGGATCTCACAGCTTGTCTTCTCCATATGAGCCAATTATTCTTCCTTACAGACCCATTCTGTCTGGTTTTCACAGACTGCTTTCTGATAATTTATCTCACAAAGAGACTGAGCAAAGACATGTGGCAGGATCATTGTGGACTCACTGACATTTCTAAAAATAACACGACCACTACTCGCCTTAGCTTTCTTGTGTTCAAGTGTATGAAGGGCAGTTCATAGCCAACACACTAGATGATCTTTTTGTCTGTGTTTTAAAGATTGAAACTATCGTATATATATGGAAGTTGGAGCTTTTATTTGAACAGCACTGCCAGCCTCATTTCCTTTTCTTCATAGAATTGTGAACAGATTCCATTAGTGTTAAAAGGACCTTGGGAACTATGACCTCCCTACAATATTCCTCTGACCGTTTATTAAGTTCTCTCTTTACTTTTTCACTGGAATGCCCTCTACTTCCAAAGTTCTCTCTCCCCTTCTCAAGTAGCATGGATGGGTAGAATTCTTCCTTAGACCATATTCAAACATCCTCATGACAGTTTCTAAGGAAAGCTCTTCTGCACTTTCCAAAGCCAGGCACCATAATGGTGCTAAGGACATACTGACAAGCAGAAATGAACACGTTCCTCTCCGTAGCTTCCACAGTTGAGTGCATCTATTATAATAGCTGACATTGAATGATTATACTAACTGGCAGACACGAAGCTTTAGTGCTTTTTGTGCAATTTCTCATTTAATCCTCCTAATGACCTTAGGAAAAGCTTTTGCTATCCCCTTACACTTCTTGAGATCTGAGGCTTAAAGAGGAAAGCCTTAGTTGTGTGACCGACATAGCCAGTAAGGGCAAAACCAGAATGTGCCTCTGGGTTTTTCTGACACCAAAAGCTCAACTTTTAACCAGTAAAGTAATCTGCCTCCCTATCTGTTCCAAATGACAGTCCTTCACACCTCTGTAGGCAGCTATCATTCTTCTAACTTGTATTTATACGGTTTTATTCACAGTCTACCTGTGTCCGTCCAGTTTATCTACCTGAGTCTGTATCAGGGAAAACTGTTGCCTCTCTCTCCACAGAACCAAGCAGAATGCTGGGCAGACGGGGACACGGTCCACCTCACTCCTGGAAAACCATCCCTGTATTGGCCATCCTTCCCTCCTTTTCCCAGCTCCCCCTGCCCAGTGGCAAGATGGCATCTCAGTTTGAATCTCGTCCTTTACTTCCTGCTCCTTCCCTAACACCTGTGTCCATTTTCAAGCTACTTTCATGGCGAAGCTCCACGCTTACCTTTTCGAAGCTGCAAACTGGAGAAGTTTCCAGAAGATCTGACTTCAGTTTTGTGTTTTAGCTTTTGTGACTCTTTATTTAGCTTTGGGCAAAGAACTTAGCTTCTTCAAGTATCCTCAGGGTTAACACCCACTTTGTTAATCCCACAGGGCGACTGGAAAGATCAGATGAGATTAGGTATGGGAGAACCATTTGAAAATTCTAGTGTGTTATGTAATTAAATACCTACAAGAACAGTGCAGCTGAACTATTAATACAGAATTTTCCACTAGGAGCTAACATTTTAATCAGCGGAAAGAGCTGATTGCTACATATTTCTGAGGAGCGATCATCAGGGTTCAGAGATCCACGGCTCGCTGGAGTCTATTCCAAAGGCCCCAGCACACCCTGAGCCAATTTTTTTCTAAATCCTTTTGCATTTTCTTTTTACTGTCAATTTACACTTTCATAGAATAAAGGAGTTTCAGAGTAAAAAAGAATCTTAGATTTGATTTACTTCAATCAACTTTCACTTTACAAATAAGTTTCCCTTGCCTTAAGTTCCAATTCTGTTCTCAGGTCTGAGCATCCTAGGTTGACACCCCCTTCCATGTCCCTATGCTCGTCACCCACATCCATCCCACCCTCCATCTTAATCCCTCACTCTCTGCACCTGCCCCTCTCTGTGGGCCGTTTCATGCCCGAGATAACTTGTTTCCATGATTAGTCATTGGCTTATTCTCATTATGTACAGTGTTAAAGTCATAAAATAATTTTTCTTCAAATTTGGCAAACTACATCATTTGACCACATAAAATACTTCCGTTACTAGGGGCAAAAGTCTAAAATGCTTTTTTCTTATGATAGACATATAACTTCCTGAAATATTGTTTTATATATTATGGAGCATGTATCATGGGACCGTCTTCTTGGGCAAAAAAGAAGCTGTCAGAGGCTTGATATTCCAGCATGTTTAAAATAATAAAATACACTAGGGCATTTTAACATTAGCGGCAACTTTTTAAATCTACTACACATTTTAAATCTGTTGTCATATTTGTCTGAAGTAAACTAATAAAATGAGAAAAGATTCATTAACGTAAGAGAAAAATAGTGTTGCTAAAATTATGAAGTTGTGTTTAATTTTCGTTGCGTTTCTTAAGTGAGATAATTTTCTGGTACTATTTTAGCCTTAATAAAATGTCCTGCAAGTACCATGGAAATCAAACGTCTTAGACATGAAAATAAGGATTTGACTAAAATGGGCACAAGGAAATACCATGCGAAAATATTTTAAAAGCGTGGGGACTCTTTCTGGGGAATCAGAAAATCAACCATTGTGAAAAACTGTTAGTTTAGCCTTGAGTAAAACAGCAAAAATAACAAGTAATTTTAGTCAGAACAAAGAGGAAGAGAAAACTGTGAGTTCAACAAAGAGAGAAACAGATTTCGCTCCAACTGTAAAGCTTCGGAAAGCTGAACTCTTCATTTACAGAGTGCGAGGGAGCGGGAGGGGCTGCTCCGTACGGAGCTAAGCCGAGTCCACAGGCCCCTTCACACACTTGGCAGCAGGGCTGTCACCAGGATCAGATTTGACAAACTTTTCCCTCAAACCGGACTTAAACGCTAGATGAGCATGACTTAGTATCTTTAAACAGAGGAGTTTTGGAATGACATTTTGCTACTTGCTGGAATAAATAACCTGTCCTTGAACCTGCAACCCTTGAAACCATTGTCCATGGTTAAAGTCATGCAAACCTAAGTGGCTTTTGCTCTACAGAAGCTTGCTTAAGAAAGCGATATTTTATCTAAACGACTAGGCCATGGCTAAGGTTCTCTGCAGCTTGAGGATTTTCTGTCCAGACATGTGTCTATTTTCAGGAAGTTTATCAGTCTTGTGTCTGGGGACACAGATAACAGAAGACAGTGAATGCTGAGCTTTGTGGTTCAAGGAGGAAAAAACAAGTTACAGGTCCAGTAAAGCGAGAAATAGTAACAGTAATGACAATGAAAGCATATTCTTCTTTCCACCCATAGTTTGTAGACCCCACACAGGGCAGGGCATCTGTGTTGAGGTTTGTATAGACAAAATAATTCTTTCTCCAAGTAAGAAGAGCTTAAGTTGTAGAGCATAAGAAGTAACATAAGTCGCCCCTAACTCTCGGTGAGGCGTGGTTCTGACTATCTTTGCCTGCATTATCGCCTTTAACCCTCTCCAAACGCTATGATCTATTATTAACATTGCATTTTTGCAGATGAAAGAAATGGAGGCACGGAAGGGTGAAATCATGTGTCCGGAGCCACACAGGTAATAAGCACTGAAGCCGGCTGCAGACCCAGCCAGCTGACCCAGGCGTCCACAGCACAAGCACAACTGCCGCGTTGAGCAGCTTCCACACAGGCTCACTGGGAAGCAAGGCCAAATGGCCTGCCGGTCAATCTAATGAGAGTCCAATGGACTGAAAGAGATGTGGTTGAGGGAACTGAGGACGGTCACGGCTGTGCGACCTAAGATGGAGGGAAGGAATACCAAGTTTGATCTGCAGAAGTTTGAGTTGGAGAACAAGGGGAAGCCGAAAGCAGCAGAGTGCAGGCTTCTTAGGACTGTCCTTTCTACAGCCTGCCTCGGCCTCCGCCCCCGCTGGCGCCCTATGCGATCCTCGGAAGTCTTCACAGTGGGCAAGATGACTTTCATCACTGAGACAGCCATCTTTTTTGTAGTTAAGACCTGAGTAAATGAGGTCGGTCCACTGAAAAGATTTTCGTGTGTCCATAGATTTTTTACTAAATTATTTATCTCTAATAGCAAGAGGAAAGTCTATACTGGCCACCATGTGTCAGACAGAAAGTTTCCATGTAAGCAGATTGTGTTTACCTTTTTTAATGTTTTTCTTTTTTCTTAGATAATGCCATACTTGGAGGGATGAAGCAACCGTTTTCTAGATATAAATATGACAGTGTTTTACTTTTTAAGGAAAAAAATCTAGAAATTATGTTTTTGCGTTAAAAAAAATCTATACAATGAAGTCTTCCCTCTCCTTATTTTAATTTAATGATCTACTTTTATATATTCTCTGAAAAACTGAAATATTTCTGTGGCCCATATGTTTTCAAAATATGAATCATTTCATTTCTACGTTTGATACATAAACTATTACTGTTCCTGAATATATATGAATATACCACTTTATAGTGATTTCTACATCTCCAGAAATTTTGGCTGAATTTTAAAATGTAATGAATCATTAGGAAATATAAAGAAACAAGGCATAATCCTGAAAATATAAGGGAATATTGGAGAATGTTACAGGTCACAGCCCGACCAGCAATTGAACAACAAGGTGTGCAAAAACAAATAACTCAGGTTTCAAAGCTTAAAAATAAAGATACTAGGAAAGAGCCTAAACTTGTGCAGCCTGTCTGCGTATGGTCAGAACAAATGCTAGGAATGCGTGAGTCAAATCCAATGGAAAAAAGTGTGGGTGGTAGGATTTTCTTCCCTCCATCTTTTTCCATGTCTTTCCTATGATGAACATACGTTACTTTTATATTATGTTAAAAAAAAAAAAAAGGCTCTCCAGAAATTACTTTTGTTTCTCCAACTCCCATGTCTGCACACGGCGTCTGCACCTGCCCGTCCTCTCCTCCGGTAGTCATGCAAAATGATGGTGAGTATAAAACTCTAGGCACATTCACCAGATTTCAGGGGGAGCTAACCCCCAGTAATTCCCCACTTTGAAACAAAATAATTCTTTAACTTAACTTCTATTTCTTTCAGGCAATATGAACTAGTTACCCCTAATATTTAACTCTACTTAAACTGCGTATCGAGAGACTACACACTGGGTTAAATAAGTAAAATCCTCTCTGATGCTGACTGGCCTTGAGTGAAAATACTCGTTCACTGAAATACGTGTTCCAGAGGAAATGATAGAGTCATTTATCAACATTATTTCAGGAATTGGTGAGAGTGACCATATAAAATTCACACTGTGACTCGAATTTTGCCTTTGTGAAAAGCGAGCTCATGAATTTGCACATTGCAGAAGGATGTCTCTGCAGTTGTTTTCGCTTATGTTTAGACGTAACCGAATTGAAGGCATTTGGGGGAGAGTTTTAGTTAGAGTGCTGTTATGCCGATGAAGAAAGGACGCATCACGTGGAGAAACCACAGCAGAAACAGTTGTATCCCTCAGATTCGAATTCTAAGAAGACTGCTAACACACTAAACTGCCTAAGCCTGAGTGGGCTACGTCTTAAAGAATGCGGAAAGGATCCCTGAGAGAAACTTGGATCTTTGAGAAGAAATGAAGAACTTTGGGGTTGGGAAACCTCTGGGTAAATCCAAAAGATGGTTTTCCTCTAAATACATTGTACCGTAGGACTTATTTCATATGTAGAAGTAACAGACATGACAATCGGAATGTAAAGAATGAGGGGGGTAAATGGACCCATTCTTTTTCAAGGTTTCTACAATGGTCCATGAAAACTTAAAGTTATTTATTGTAATATTGTAATCCTCAAAGCCACTGCTAAATCAGTAGATAAATTAATCTTGAATTAAAACCAATTTTAACAGTCCTAGAGCAATCAGGAAAGGAAGAACAGACAAACAATGAAGGAAGGGACATGTGGAAAACGAATAGCAAGATGGCGTAGGTACAGGGTCAGCAGCTACATTAAGTGTAAGTGGTCTAAATGTTCCAGGTAAACATCAGAGATTGTCAGATAGGATTTGAAAGGAAGACCTAACTATCTGAAGTCTACAAGAGAAAACTTTAACTATTAGACGCAGATAGGTTGAAAGTAAACAGATAGAAAATATACACCACGTGAAAAGTGGGCATAAGAAGGTTGGCTTGGCAATATTAAAAGCAGAAAGAATAGGGGCCAGCCCTGTGGTGTAGTGGTTAAGTTCACGTGCTCTGCTTCAGTGCCCCGGGGTTCACAGCTCCGGATCCTAGGTGCAGACCTAGGCACCACTCATCAAGCCACGCTGTGGTGGGGTCCCGAATGAAATGGCGGAAGACTGGCACAGATGTTAGCTCAGGCCAATCTTCCTCACAAAAACAAAACAAGACCAAAAAATAAATAAAATGAAAGCAGAAAAAATAAAGTTCAAAGACTTTTACCAGAGGTAAAGAGAGACATGATCAATTCATCAGGAAATCATAACAATTATAAGAGTGTAAGTGCTTAAAATCAGAGTTTCAAAATATAGGAAGCAAAAATTGACTGAATTAAAGGAAGCAAGAGATCATTCCACCACCATAGGTGGAGATTTTGATACCCCTGTCTCAGTAATTGACTGAACAACTCCCCTTCTCCCCTAAAAGAAATCACCAGGCAAAGAAGTCACTCCACTAGTCTAGGGATTGGTTATTGAGGTGGATCTTCATTAGATGAGTTGCTGCAGGAGGAAGAACATATCTTTGTAACCCCATTGATGACACAAAAATGATTTAAAAGTTTTTTTTTTTTGGAGGAAGATTAGCCGTGAGCTAACATCTGCTGCCAATCCTCCTCTTTTTGCTGAGGAAGACTGGCCCTGAGATAACATCCGTGCCCATCTTCCTCTACTTTATATGTGGGATGCCTACCACAGCATGGCTTGACAAGTGGTGCCACGTCTGCACCTGGGATCTGAACCTGTGAACCCTGGGCAGCCGAAGCAGAATGTGCTCGCTGCGCCATCGGGCTGATCCCCCGCCCCAATTTTTTAAATAAAAAGATCTGAAGTATTCCTGTTACTATTTCTTTACATGCTCTGCATTAGTTTTTCTTGTAACAATTTCTCCAGCTCCAAAAAGTGCCTGAGCATCATTTTCTGGACCTGTCCTATGTAGATTTCCCTCCCATTCCATTTTCTCTACGTAACTTGAGAATCGTTTATTTTTCAGTTGTAACCTTTCCTTCTACAGAGCTTCTTCACAACACACATGCTGTGGATCTCAATGGCTGTGTTAGCCAGTGGATGGCTTCTCTTGTGGTTGTGCTACTAATGGACCAAATGATGGCATAAATAGGCCAATTCACTTTCATGTTTCTTCGTCTTTCTTCGAAAGACATAAAACCAGACAGAACAATTTTTTTGACAGACGAAATTGGTAATAAGTTTAGACCATAAGCCTGGTCTTTGAAAAAAGGCATCAGAGAGGTTTTCACTCCCCTCCTGAACCCCTCCCGCTTCAGCTAATAGGCAGAGTCTGACTGTCTTTTATGAAGAAAAGATTAAAGCAGAGATTTAGCTCGAGCTGCTTCTCGCATGCACGAGAGCGTCTTCTTCCTAGGAAGTGTGATAGAGCACTTGCTCCCGCTCCTGGCTGTGGTGTTTTCTGCTCGTGTGTTTTGGAGATGTCAGCTAGCCTCTTTGAGCCTCTGACCTCATCTCTCACACAGGGTGGGTGGGGAGAGGCTGCCTCTCCTATTTCACAGCGTTGCACAAAGCGCTAAATTAGATTTTTGGGAATGCGCTTTGTAAAACTGTGAAGCCTAATGCAAACATTAGGTACCATCACTGTGCTCTATTTAACCAGAAAAGGTGACAGCTCTAGTATCGCTTTCTTAATTGTTTTAGCTCCTTTTCTTAACCTCCCTTTTCATTTCCAGCATCTGTACTTCATGCAATTAGGCCCCGTGGTTCAGTATATTTGTGAAAAAGAATGAAAAGATGTCTTCTCTCTCCTATAAGAACACATCCTACCCTTTGTCTGAGTGTAGTTTTTAATTGTACAACCTGAAGCATATTCTCTGATCTCAGAAAGTGGCATGCCTCTGATTTATACTCCTGGATGGAGTACAAGCCACGCCTGCCCTCCACGAAGCCTTCTGCAGTGCAACTCGCCTTACATTCTTTAATGCCTTCCTTCCCCTGGAAGAGAGTCTTGGACCAGTGCACTTGCCACCTCATCCTGGTCCTCCGTCCTCCCCTCCAAGAATTAGGCTCTCTCCTCTGTTCCCCCCAGCACTCGAGTATACCTCACAATCTGGAGAGCTGCACCTGCTGGTGTGTGTGCTTTAGCTGCTGAAAAAGAAGATAAAACAAAGGCACCTGTGTTATGAAGACAATGATTGTGAAGTATGTTCAAGTGTTGGACTGGGTATAAGCAAACAAACAAATAAGCAAAAACAAAACTTCCACCAAACCTTGCCTCTGTGCCGGGCTACACTACAACACGCTTCCCGTGCATCGCAGGGCCAGAGCGTATTTTTCCAACAATACCTGAATCATCGTTAGTCCAGAAGGTTCTCGGATCAGGCGTGGTTAAGATGTTGGCAGGATTACATGGCTCTTTCACCTTGAAAACATAAGAAGAAAAGAAGTGAGGTGACTACGTCTTTGCTGTTTCGGGCCTACAGTTCTATAGGCAAGATTCCAAGGCTGATGCCAGCAGATACAGCACATCTGAGGCCCGATTAGGGTGACCAACCATCCTGGTTTGTCCAGGGCTGTGCTGGCTGTGGCACTATGGCATTGAAAGTCCCATATGCTGGGAAGCCCTTCAGTCCTGGGCAAACTGGGATGGTTGGTGACCTAGGCCTGATGCAGCCTCATAACCAGGGCTCCTGGCCGGGGAAGCACGTCGGGGCTGGAGCTCAGCCCCCAGCTCATGCCTTCATACCGTGCTTTATGCAGTCTGCAAGCTGCACAGCTGTCTGCAGAGGCCCCGCACGATTAGTAAACTTATAGTGTAGGGGCGCATCACCTAAGATAGTTTTGGACTTCTACGTTAACGGAAATGGTACTTCTGGAATAAATGCTTGGGAAAACATATAATCAGGAAGGGCTCCTTTTAATTCAGGAGCACTTCAAAATGAATTCTTATTTTATAACCATAACAGAATCTGTACCTTTTTAAGTAGTAGCGCATGCATATGTGCAATAGGTATTACGTATTCAAGCAAGAGGCTCTGCCTAGTGCAAATCCAGCGAGCAGATTCCTTACAGGAAGTTTCAGGGAACAGCAATGATCTGTTTTCTTGCAACTTTATGCTACTGCGATGTGCAACTTTCAAACACATTCTCCATCAGGGAAATAGAAATCTTAGTGTGAAAAAGGACATTCTGTTTGTTTACATTTGGTAGTGTGATAATTTGATTTCTGTGAAAAGTCTCTAGTATTTAGACTTTAATGGATAAACTCCTCCCATTGCGGAGACAGTCAAAGTACACAAGACCGTCATAAGGACTTTGCTTTGCTCCATTCACGTTTTCTCCTCGCAGAAAGTCTTTATTGATGCAGGAAGCAGCGCATCGAGCTAAAGTCGGGAACAAGCTCTTCCTCTGGCTGTGAACCAGCATCAAAGAATGTGTGGACATCAGTATCTCTCAAAGAGTTATTTGCACCCCTACATTCATGGCAGCATTATTCACAATAGCCAAGATGTAGAAACAGCCTAAATGTCTACGGATGCAGGAATGGATAAAAAAGGCAATGTGGTATATACACAAAATGAAATATTATCGGCCCTAAAAATGAAGGAAATCCTGCCATATGCAACAACATGGCTGAACCTTGAGGACATTCCGCTAAGTGAAATAGGTCGGACGCAGACGGACAAGTGCTGTGTGAGCCCACCGATAGGAGCGATCTAAAGCAGGCAACCACACAGACGTGGGAGCAGAATGGTGGTTACAGAAGCTGGGGTGGGGGTGGGGAGGAATGGGGAGATGCCATTCAATGAGTACAAAGTTTCACTTATGCAAGGTGATTAGTTCTAGAGATCTGCTGGGCAACGTTGCTCCCGTGGTTAACATTACAGGATTGTGCACTTAAAATTTTGTTAAGAGAACAGATTTCATGTTAGGTGTTCTTACCACAATAAAAAAAAAATCTAGGAATAGATCACCATCTGGTCTGTTAATATACCACATAGGCACATAAAATATTTGATACGTAAATATGTAAGTTGTCTACCTTTTATTAATGGAGTTTGCTGGTGATGTAGCATGTTTTTATAGGAAATATGATTTTAGAAGCAAAACTGTGGTAAAAAATATTAAAATGTAAATAAAAATAAAAGGCTGTGTGGAGGAGCACCTTTTGGAGGAAGACACTTTGAGCAGCACTGCAAGGCACCCCTGGAACCCCACTGAGGCATCCCAGAATAAATTCCTGCGGAGGAACCACTCACTCCAGCAAAGGACCGCGCCAGCCGGGAGGAAGTGCTCTGTGGGCCGAACTCTGCATCCGTGAAGATTTCCTCACTGGTTCTAGCTCACGCTTGAGTTCCACGGAACAAAGCCCCACTCTCGTTTATAAAATAACACCTCAAATATTTGAAAGCGGCTGCTCTGTCTCACCTTGGCCTTCCATTCCCAGGTCAGCCGGCCCTCTTCCCGCCCACTGTTCTCAGGAAACGGTTTTAGTCTCTTTACTGAGGTCGCTCTCCCCCCGAAGTCATCCTCTCTGGCATATGAGCTCAGCCCCTGCGAGTTCCCAGGCAGGGGCCAGAGAGTAGCCACTGAAATAAGGAACTGGCTTTCAAGGACAATTCTTGGGGAGACTGCAAGCATTGTTTCCAGATGTGAGTAATTAAAATCCTCCCACAACCTATGAATCTACCAGACTGTGAAAGTCAAGAATGCTCCACTACTTAGCCACTTTTTTTGTACTTTTTTATTCCAAAAAGTCCTAATTGATTTTATAACTATAGACCCATTTAGGAAAATTGCCCCATCTGAGTGTTCTGTCTCCATTAAGCTCTAATTACCTTGTGTCCTTGTGGTGTTTGTGGCAAATGTCATTCCTCCAAATCTCATTTACTTATGAATGACCCTTTATCACTATTTGTTTAGAAAGTTTTCTACATATTGAAGCTGCTCCTGTTAAACTCAGGTCCTGGAGAATTCCTTCTTGCGCTTTGTGTTGATCTCGTGCCATATGACATGCTGTTCTCCGTGATTCTCAAGCACCAGAGAGCCTACAGCACGTCATCTATAGAGCACGTATAGTGTATTTTCAGCACGTTTCTATAAATCTATTAAAGATTTCATGTACTGCCCCAGTTTATAAGCGGTGCCCTATAACTAACTCCTGTGGTTTTAGGTACTTCACAGAAGTGAGAAAATTCATTATCAGGTGTCAACCCTGCTGAGTCTGCACAAGGCCCCTGAGCCTTGGCACAAAGTTGGAAGCCGAAGAAGTGACCGGCACCTTGAGTTTGACTCCTGGCTGAATCCACAGTGGGCTCTTTGGTTCTGTCCCTGGGAAGGATGTACGGTAGGACATACACCTTGGAAGTGCGATTGGAGAGGGATGAAAAGGTGATTATATAATAAAAACAGCAGAACAACATTATGGAGCTTTTAAACATTTATAATGGAAAATTTCAAGCATACACAGTAGTAAACAGTATAATAAACCTCTATGTACCTATCATCCAGTTTTAACAATTATCAACATTTTGCCAATCTGATTTCATCTATTCCACCCCTTTTTAGGCTGGAATATTTTAAAGCAAATCCCAGACATCATGACATTTCATCTATAATTTCTTTAGAATGTGTTTCCAACTGGTGATATATTTTTTTGTATAACCATCATGCCATTATCACAACTAACAATTTCAACAATAATTGGATTTATTAAAGATTAATGAAGGCTATTAAAGCTTATTTATTTCCTAAATGACAACACATGCATCTGAAAAACAGAATGAGTACTTGCCCTATTTTGCACACAAAGCAATTTGATGGTTAAAAAAGAGATTCTTTACAGCTGTGAGCTCCACAGAATCAATGGAACTTATCTTCACTTATTTAAATCATTAGAGGATTTTTGGGGAGGAAGGATCTTAAAAAATCATTTTTCTAACAGAAATGGTATTGTCTTTCAATTTATTTCCTGTGTGTCCCTAGAGGTGAAGGAGGGAAAATTTCCCTGCCTGATAGAATCCAAAGGGTTGGCATGTGAAGGGGAAGGGAAGAGGACGGTCTCCATAAGGCTGCTGCTAAATGCCTCATCCCTAGAGTTTTGAAGTCTAGAAGCACTTTCATAAGTTACTAGAACATGAGGACATTAGAAAGACTTGAGTTTTAACCTCTGGGCTACATAAAGTCAAGACATCCAGGTTAAACCTTTATCACATCAGATGTTTTGGAAATTCTACAGCAGTAGTCGGGTTCAGGGGACCAGAGATTTAGGGATCTTTTCTCTCCTCCTCCTTGCGTAGTTGAGGAGGAAACCGAGGACTGGAGGGTAACACAGCTTAGGGTCGTGACTGAAGAACGGCTAGCGTCCAAGTCTCAGCTGTTACATTTCAAGACGTCAGTTGGGAACCGATATTGATTTCTTAAAATTGGATTTATCCTCAATTTTGAAATTAATTCAGTTATACATGTCATTCAACAAGTATTTGGGGATAACCTCCTGTAGAGTGGGCACAGTGCTAGAAGCCACAGGCATAGATGGGGACCAGAAGGCCATGTCCCTGCCCTCACAGAACTTCTTGCAATGTTGGTAATTGAGATGAGTGTTATAGAGGCAAAAACAGAGGGACATGACTAGGGAGCGAGGTGATATGCAGTCATTTTAGATGCTTTAAGGGAGTCTGTCTTCTTACTTATTTTTTAAATAAGAATCACCAGAATCAGTGATCACCCATCTGTATCTGTAAGTCAAAACACAAAGCAAGGTAGCCACACAGAGCTGGTTTGACTGGAATCCAAGTCCAACCTTTATTCTATACCAAAGCAGATAATTAAATTCTTAAGTAAAAATTGTTTTGGAGGCTGGTGTTTGTTTTTTGTACTTGGGTCAGAAAAGGCAATTGATGTATGTTTACTGACTACGTCACTGATTTGGTAGGACTCAAAAGATGTTAAAGTGGCCACACTTAATATATCACAGAATAACAGTATTCTGTGGGTAGGATGGATTTAACAGATGACTTAGTTGAGCCTTCTTATTTAACAGATGGGAAAACAGATTCTGAAAGAGGTAAAATCGCTTACACAAGGTCACACAGCTAGTCAGAAGTTATCTATGTTGTTTATAATATATCCACTGTGGTTAGGAGAAGCCTCTTTGCATTTATTTTAGATAGGAATTGATAGAAGTAATAAGATATGACTGTTTAGAGCATGGGCTTTGAAGTTAGGTAGACCTGGAATAAAATATGGCAGCCCCACACTGGGTTACACTCTGGGCAAGCTGCACAATCTTTCTTAGCCTTAGTCTCCTTATTCGAAAAATTGGCAGTTAGAGTTAGGGTTAAGGTTACGGTTAGGGTTAGCTTCCTCTAAGGTTCAACAATTGTGAAGAGTTATTATTATTCATGGTCATACAATCAGAGTCATACAAATGTCAATGGGAGTATCAGCACTAAGAATGGAGGCTGGAAGAGGCAGACTCTTTTGATAGAAAAGGTTTGCTCTGTTAATTATCTACATGCAAATAATATCGGCAAAAGTAAAAAGATTTCTCTTCGGGTGCTGTGCTTGCTGAGCACCCAGGCTGGAGCTATCTTTGCTCAGATACCTGCACAGCTCTCCTCTCCTTCAGGTATCTGCTCAGATGTCTCCTTCTCAATGAAACCTTTCCTGACACCTGTTCAAAATGAAAACCATCTCTCCCTTCCTGCACTGTGTTTCTCCACGGCACTTACCATCTCCATATATGTAATTGTCTCATTCTTTTTTTTATGGTCTCTTGTAAATTTCTTGAGTCCTGTAGGATTACGTGGAATACAGTAGGCATTCAATAAATATTTGCTGAATGATTGGATTATTAATCCCTAAACAATTAAAAATGAAGACTATAATTCTCACCCAACTTAAGCTATTGGAATTAAAGGAGATAGTCATTATGCCAAAATGTTGTGGTTTAACACTGTGTCTTCCTTTCTTTTAGAGTTTTAACCCACCTGAATTCTTGGTGTTAGGGTGCTGAAATGATAGAGAGTGGGGTTAGCCAGAGTACTTGACGCGTCCATCAATTATTGGGGGTGAAAGAGCTACCTCCTAATCAAGGAGAAGGCTGGGACCTGACCCGATGTTTGGCTCCTGGCATTGCCATTCAATCTCTTTTTTTTTCAGCATAAAAATGTGGAAAATTGTTTAAGCTATACTCTGCTACCAAATGTGTTCAATAGAAAAAATTGGTAAAGATTGACTGTTTTCATCTTTCTGATATTTTCTATGACTAGAACAAAATATGTGGCTGGAAAAAATAATCTTCAAAATTATTTCTATAGATTCAGGCTTAGTTAAATAATCATTTGGATTTGTCCATGACTAGTCCATGTTTGGAGTTTTCTTTCTTCCATCTAAGACACATGGCTTTTCATTGGTTCTCAATCATGACTACACATTACAATGATAAACTTCAAAAATAAACACCAGTGCCAGGACCCCATGCAAAGGGAGAGGGGACTAGGGTATCAGTATATTCTTAAGCTCCCCAGGGATCTCTTGCTTAAATCAACTTCTGTCAAACAGAAGTAATATGGATTAACTGGTATTTATCCACTGGGTAGAGGGTAGAAACGTGGCTATTTCAGCCTCATTGCATAAGTGTAATATGTATAAGTGTAATATAAGGAATGATTCCCAGGTCCAAGTTAATGATGAGCAAACATCCGCTCCTAGATTTTATGGGGAAAAGAGAAATGTTTGGACTGTCTCTCATTGAAAATATTTTTTAGTATTTTTCTCCTTGAGCCTTCCTCCAAAAAGGTATCTGACAAGAGGGGAAAAAATAGAAATCTGCATGTGGATTTTATGTGAGGATCTAGGATAAATGTTCCTGCTGCTTCTCTATACGGAAGCTATGTCAGACTCAAGACCAGAGTGATTATAATTTGTTCTATGCTATAATTCTTAATGTTTAATTTTCATTTAATAAAAAAGTCTAACATTCAATCTTCCAGTAAGACTTTAGCTGTAGAGTCTAAAGTGTCAAATGCAATTGCCAAAAAATGCATGCTTTCTTTTTCCTCTATGAATGGAACTAGACATCACCGTTTAAATACCTGCTGTTTTTCTAATGCAGAAGGCTGACTGTACAGTATTTAATGGTCTACAGATCTAAAAATATTCCTTATATGCCTTGGCTTGCGCAGAGTGCTTCTGCAAAACCAGTTAATAATCTGGCCATCCCAAGAGTCCAGAATGTTGAGTTAATTTTTTACAGAGGTTCCCAGATGTGCTGGAAGACACACTCATAGCAGATCAGGCCAACATTTTTTTTCAGATTTCATTTGACCTTTCTTGTATCTGATATGAAACACATGTTAAAAAACAATACCAAGCAATTATGAAATGCCTTTTTTGCATGAGCTGAAACCCCACAAATACATCTTTTACAAGGTTTTGAATGGCAGAGATGGAAGGTTTTCATTGCAAAACTGTGTTAGCATTTAGCCAAGTTAATCACGAGTCTTGACAATGACTCTTTATCCAACATCTCTTTGGCATTCAGTGGGCAGGTCATCAGCCCCATGGAGGAATAAATGGGAGAGCGTCCAGGGAATGAAAAACATGTATACGACGTGTGGAGAAGTGGGTAGTTTTACTCAGTACTGACTTTCAACTCTGAGAGGTGCAGGTTGTGAGGGCAGCCAGATCACGTGAGCACGAAGGTCTGGGACGGAAGCAGAGTAACGCGTGAGTGTGCGCCTGTTCCGAGAAGACCCTGCGTCACCTGTTTCCCGTTGGAGGGATTTCCCGTACACGCCTCTTCTTTCTGTCCGTATCTTCTTTTCTATCTATTTTTTTGGGGAGCCCTAAGGAATCCCTACGTGAACTGTGTATTTTATCATTCCTATGGAGATCCTACATTTATGAAATATCCTTGTGGTCAAGCTTGGTCAAGGATCGACAAGACATTCCAGATAATTAAGGGCAAGAGACTGCTAATGAGAAACAAATGATGCTGCCTTCAGAAGTCTTTGAAAAGGCGGTAAATGCCTCTGCAACCAGTGTTGAAGTTTTTCCTAGACCTAGAGTATTGGGCATTTCGAGTCATACTATATTTCAGCATAATAACTACTAATAATCTTTTTATGGAGTGTTTACAATGGGCCAGGCACACTGATTATCCCATTACTCAGTTAATCCTCAGAACAACCTCTGGGCACTCTTGTTGTCCCTTTTAGGAGGCAGGGGAAGTATGGACAGTTAACTTTTAAAATCTTATCCAGGGAGGTGACATCAGCAACACGGCAGAGTAGGTGCCTCCCAGCTCCTGTCTCTGGCCAGAGCTGTCAAAAAGCAAGCAGAAACTGTCAGAGCCAAATTTGGTAAAGTTCTGGAGAATAGTTGAAGGTTTATGGTAACCAAAGGAAGGCTGAATCAAAAAAAGTGGGGGGGGCGGGGGGGGCGGAGTCTCAAAATGGTTGGAAAGCTTTGTGGTGTTGTTACTCACCCTTACCCCACCCCTTCCCCGGTTCAGTGGCAGTCTGGAAGAGTCGGCCCCCAGCCCCCCAATGCCCCAGCCCTCGTCCAGGATGTATGACTCTTTGATCCCGTCTGGGAGCTACCAAGGGACTGATGCAAGGCCAGAAGAGCAGCGGGCACTGCCGGGAAATCAGGGGAGGTGAGGGACAAGCCGGAGCCTTCTAGGGCAAAAGACCCCACCTAAAGCCCAGGGGGAAAGTGGACTGTGGTAGGTGCTTCAGGTTAGCTCCTGACTCTGTGCTCGCAACATCCCTGTGAGGAAGGTACCATCAGCATTATCCCGTTTTACAGATGGGGAAACTGAGGTGACTTGGGAAAGGCAAGTGCAGCTGGCCAGCCCGGGCTTTTAATCACCACATCACAACGCCTCCAAACGTATGCACACTTGAAGGCAAACGACTTAGATCATAACTGTTATACTGGAGTATATTAACAAAGTCATATTTGAAAATTTTGCGTGAAATTTATTCTTTTTAACTTTAGGGCTTTTTTCTGCCTTGTGAACCTGTTTGAAAGAGAAGAACAAATGGAATTCATTCTTGATAGCATCGGTGTTTGCTTTCTTCCCAGATGGTGTACCATACATAACTGTTTTAAGTATTAGTTTGTTGTGGGAAAATGAAGATGATAAAACAGGATGCCTTTTCAGAAAGTAATGGTTAAAAATTAATAATGGAGGCCAGCCCCATGGCCAGGTGGTTAAGTTTGCGCACTCTGCTTCAGGGGCTGGGAGTTCGCCAGTTCGGATCCTGGGCACAGACCTACACACCGCTCATCAAGCCATACTGCGGCAGGTGTCCCACATAGAAGAACTAGAATGACCTACAACTAGGATATACAACTGTGTACTGGGGCTTTGGGGAGAAAAAAAAAAAAAAGAGGCAAATTGGCAACACCTCACCAAAAAAAAAAAAAAAGCAGGGAATAGTTAAAAAAAAAAATTAGGGACAAAGCTCCACTTCCGGGAAATAGAAATGCAAAAGAAGAGGGAGCAGAAAAGGCACAAAAATACATATTTCCTAAATAAAACAAAGCTTTTCTGCAGCCTATTATTTCTAATTTAGGTATTCTTAGGCTGTAAGCTCTGTAGAAGAAGGAACTGTGTCCTGAAGTATTCACCAGCCCATCTCCAGTTCCTTAGCAGAGTGACGTACATGCATCAGCATAGAGTAGATCAATAGATACTTGTTGAATGAATCGACGATAACCGATTGACGATAACCGTGGTTTCACTTTTGTGTATATCTTACTCAAAGCCGGAGTAAACAGCTACAAGTGATTGCTTCTGCTACCTTGTTCCCAACGTATCCCCAGGCCTCCTGTGGGGAGGTCCAAATGCTGTGTATACAGAGAATGAAAATTCAGGTCTTGTACCTGCTGTGGTTGGTTGCTACAAATCTGGGGCTGGAGAGAGAGCTACCAGAGGTACGTTTATGGCAAGACTTTGTCTCACACATGCACTGTGCCTGTTAGTTACCTCGATGTGGTCCCCAACTTCCCTTACTCTTCCCAGTCACTATTTTAACCTAACAGGAGTAAGCCTGTAGCACCCAAGTGCGTAAAGAAAAATGAATCTGAACAGTCTATTGCTTAAACATCTGCTAAAGTCGCTCCATCCTGGTATATTTACTCAACAACCATAGGAAAGCGCCAATTCCATTTGTATTGGTCACATATGTTTATTTTCTTAAAGGAAATGGAAGAATATCTTTTCTGAGCATTCATGGAAGTGATGCATTTTTTTAACTAAATTGATTTTTGAGGAGAAAGGTAACTCCTGATTAGCTGATGACGTGCCTGGAGAAGATGTGTCCCCAGTCCCACGCCCCAGTAACCACCACCGACAGTTTCTCATGGGTTCTTCCAGAAAATGCCCAGGCGTATATACACAAATACGTATCTCAACGATTTCCCGTGTGTGTGTGTGGGGTGGGGGGTGCGCTCCGACATACATCTCTGGGCTTTGTTCTCCATGGAAGATAGCAAGAAGGAGGCCTTGGGGTCAGGAATGGGAAAACCAGGTCAAGAGAAAAGGAAAAGTCTTGCTTAGAATCTTTATCATTTCTTCCCTGAGCTCAACACTTCTTTTATCAACACCTGTTCCCCCAGTTAAAGCCACTAAAAAGTCTATGTGAAAAAAGGCCTGGAGTGGAGGGCATGAGAGTTTCATGTGATAATTAAAGGGAGTTGAGCTTGCAGCAGAGCTGCTGAGGAAGGCCAGAGGAGAAGCAGCTCAGAACACAGCAGTTTCTGTAACTCCTCCAGACGAGTTAGACTTTAGCCCTTGATGCCATGGGAGACCTGCCTCCCACATGATTGTGGCGGATCGTAGCTGAAGACAGCGCCCTTGTTTACCCCCACACTCCTCAGATAGCCTGGGCTACGGGTTGAAAATCTAAGTGGGAAATGCTTTGCCCATATATTTTAAATGATACGCATTTGACTCTTTTCCCCATGTAAAAAGATAGGGTTAGCAATAATGGTATTTGGTTAGAATATTCATGCTGGAGAAGAAAAGGATATTCATAATAATATACAGAACTGATTTTTAAAATGGCAATATTCAATACTGGCAAGAATTTAGTAAAACTGTTGTTCTCATAGATTGCTCATTGTATTTTAATTTTCAAAACACTTTCTGAAAGCTATTACAATATATTTGAAAAGCTTAAGAGGCTCAACACTTTTATCCCATTTATTTCACTTTAGGTAATTTATCCTAAATAAATAATTCGTAAATCTATATACATAAAGCCATCTTAACATTATTCATAATTACAATATACTGGAAGTGACCCAATATTTAATGGGGAGATGATTCAGTAAAGAAGGGCATAGCCACTATGCACACGGTGCTCTTAAGTGTTCTTAATAGTATGGAATGTAACCTATATTATGTTAAATAAAAGAAATCACATTATAAAATTGTATTTCAGCTGTGTATAGAAGGACAGATGAGTAAATGCATGAAGCCATGTTTATTGTTTTACTGCAGTGGGATTATGGATGCTTTTCTTTCTTTCTTTCCTGCTTTCCTGCTTTCTTTCTTTCTTTCTTTTTTCTGAGGAAGATTAGCCCTCAGCTAACATCTATTGCCATTCCTCCTCTTTTTCTCTCCAGGAAAATTAGCCCTGAGCTAACATCTTTGCCATTCTCCCTCTACTTTAGATGTGGGTCACTGCCACAGCATGGCTGACAAGTGCTGTAGGTCCACGCCCAGGATCTGAACCCGTGAATCCTGGCTGCAGGAGCAGAGCACACAGAACTTAAACCACAACGCCACGGAGCCAGCCCCTGGATGCTTTTCTTTTGTTTCCTATTTCTTTGATTTTTAATAATATTTTCATGTTATCTTCATAATTTAAAAATTATCTAGCATCTATAAATCTATCTATCATCTATCTAATCTACCTACCTACCTACCTACCTATCTATCACCTATTTTAATGAGAACAGAACAGCTTTGTTGATGACTAGGAAATGGAGTAGAAGGATGAATGTCCTAATGATTGGAAAAGGCCCTGATATAAAGTGTTATTATAAAAAAATGAATAAATGATATGCATTTTGAGGTTGCAATCTCACACTTCTTTCAGCAGAGAATTACGATGACCCTGAATGCATGTGTGTCCCCCTCCAGTCTTCACTTCCAGCTTGATGTTCTTGAGTTTCTCTGACATGCAAAGACCAGGCTCTCCAGTATCAATCTATGACAGGTTCATTTTGTGTCATTGGCAAAAGGGGGGCAGGGAGTGTGGAGGTTTCCCCTTGAAGCCTTTCTTTTATGTCCCCTGGGCTTCAACCATTATTTCCATTGCTTAGTTTCCCCAAGGGCCTGTTTTTTTCCCAAAGTAGATGAAAATCCACATGCCAGGGCAGCACTTTGTTGAACTTCCCAAAGACCAGTGATGAATATGCAGGACAAGGTCATCATTTCTGAAGACTTGACTCTTTAGAGGGATTAATGAAATACAAACTGCATATTTTGTAATCATTTTCAATCTGCTTTCCAATAAAAAAAAGAAAGACAGAAAAGCAGTAGACATGGGATTTAAATACAGTCCATGCAGAAATAGCCCAAAAGATTTCTAAAGGCTCTAAATTTGTTCATAATCACACTGATGCCAAACTAACTTGGCATAGTCATCGTATTATTATTATGCAGCTAGTTTCTGATTTTTTTTTTTTGGCCAGAAACTTGCTGGGAAAGCATGGAACTGGAAAATTCATCCAGGATTAAACAGAGAAAAAAATCTTAGAAAAAGATATTAAATAGAAATACAATCAAACCATTTTAGCTGTAGCAATAATGTTGATAAATGTTTCTTGGAGAAATTTTTACATGTGTATCAGTGCTGCATTAAAAGGTCTACTCTATATAGATGCTCTTATCTGAAACCAGTGGCATTAAAAACAAATCCAAATCTAGACCACCAAAAAATAGTTCTAATAATAGGACACTTTAAATAGACCAATATAAAAATAAATAAATTTGGAATGAGAGTACGATGTGAAGAAGCTGTCAGGGGATCTCGACTTAGTGTTGTTCTGAAAGCTGAGCTCTTGGAGCTCGTGTTTAAAGATGATTGGAGAACTTGGAAGTTATTTAGAAGACAGCCACAAACATGGCAAAGTAATTCAGGTGTTGGAAAGTAAGACCAATGAGGAGAGGTAATTGGGGGCAGGGGAGGGGAGAGAAGCTGTTCTTCATTTTCTTGAAGAGAAATCCAGATGGTAATTGAATACATTCTTTGAGTGCATGGAGAGCTTTTCATAAGGAGATGGTTGGCTACCTGCACTGAGCACAAAACAAGGGAAAACAGACTGGGTTGAAAGTGTGAAGGCTTTGGCTGGACAGACTAAGCGTGCTTAAAATGAAATGCAGGTTGAGGTTGTGCAATCTTGTTTAGAGCCATAAAACATAATCTTTGTGTGGCATCTTTGAGTGGCTCTGCCTGAAGGTGAGGGATGTGCTCACGTCCTTCTAGGCCTGAGATTCAGGTCCCTGGGGAGAGTCCTCTTACAGTCAGGGAGTTCATGTGAACCCTAATCCCAATGAGCTGAACATGGTCCACAAAAGGAGGACAAAGCAAGTAAGATCAGGAGGAAAACGTAGATCCAAATGCTTTTTAGAAAAAAGGCAATAAAGGAATTACTTAAAAATAATAAAATTCAGGGGCCAGCCTGGTGGTGCAGTGGTTAAGTTCACACACTCCGCTTTGGTGGCCCAAGGTTCGCCTGTTCAGATCCCGGGTGTGGACCTACACACCACGCATCAAGCCATGCTGTGGCAGCATCCCCCATATAAAGTAGAGGAAGATGGGCACGGATCTTAGCTCAGGGCCAGTCTTCCTCAGCAAAAAGAGGAGGACTGGCCACAGATGTTAGCTCAGGGCTAATCTTCCTCGAAAAAAAATTAAATTAAATTCTTTATTAAAAAGTTTAGAAAAGTTTTCTAAGGAAGCGGAAAAAAATATTTTAAATAAAAGACAAGATCGAGTGTTTCACCTAAACTATGAACTAGGTATTTATAATCAACTCGTCTTCCGAGCACAGCATTCGGAAACAACACTTCAAAATAGGGAGAGTTCAGGTCAGCCTCCACTCAGAGGCCACAGGCTGGAGTCAGCATAGGCCACGACTGTGTGAGCCTCCTTAGTATCGTCTGATTATTCCATTAGTCTCTGATTTTTCTGTATGAATTTTAATGTATAGTGAAAGGCTGTAGTACTGGCAGGTGTGTTTCAAAATAGATTGTGAGTCATTTTTGAAGGAGAGATTCCAGGAACTAGAATTTAAGAGTGAAGTTAAAAAAATTTACGTATGACTCAGTTCCCACACATTATACACACTATTGGGTACTTTCTCTTCCTATAATTGCTTCTACGCTTCATCCCAAGAGTTTGTTGTTTCCATCATAAGCCCTGGATCAGTGATTTTAAAAATATCATTAAGAAATAACTATTTTTGGGTAGTTTGTCAGCAACTCAAATATCTGAAATAGCCTAATTTTAGCTATTGACTGTTAAAGGCTTTTGAGATAATTATACAAATTGCAGAACGGAATGGTTTGTTGCCTTTTCAGTTCCAATTCTCTCCTTCTCAGAAATCAGGATATTAACTTCCAAGAGGTAATGGGATTCAGGTAGGGGCCCTGGCTGCTATTTTCAGTTTCCCTGCCCCTCCTGCCAGGACTACAGTGGAACAGCAAGGTGCCCCCAGCAGGCATCTCCAACACTGCTGTCGTGTTATCTATAAATGAGCTCATTGTCGAGTGAATACATTCCACCCGTGGAATTCATTTTCATTGACCTTATGGTCATAAAATAAACTCAGCTTCAAACATACACTTTTTAGGAAGGTGTTTTCTTATTAGCTTTTTTTTTTTCCTATTGTGTAGTCTGACTCCACTGAAATAGCTTGCCATCAAAATATTCTCTTCTCTCAAGCAAAAGGACACCAAAGGTAGGAAATAAATTAGGTATTTGCAATCCCCGAAGATCTAAATTAGAATAAATTTGCCACTGAGAATGATACATTGTAAATAATTCACATAACTCACAAAATTTCCCACCAGTAAAAGTGTGAATAGAAATCTTACTCCTGGGGCCAGCCCGGGGGCATAGTGGTTAAGTTCACCCACTCTGCTTCCGAAGCCTGGGGTTCATGGGTTCAGATCCTGGGTGTGGACCTATACTAGTCATCAAGCCGTGCTGTGGTGGTGTCCGACACACAAAAATGGAGAAAGACTGGCACAGATGTTAGCTCAGGGACAATCTTCCTTACCAAAAATAAATAAATAAATAAAATTAAAATTAAAAAAAAAAACGAAAAAGAAATCTTACTCTTGAATATAGTGGCTCCCTCAGTTTATGTGACTTAATAATTCCTTTTTTAGAGTATAATTGTTCCTGAGCTTAGAAATTTAAAGAGATTATCTGAATCTCTTGGAAAGGATAGCCTTCCAGCTGGAAAGACAATCTTTCTGCCATTCTCTCACCTTTTGACTAGAAAAATAAATAACTGACTTCCTGCCTAAACACACCTGGATTATTCCTCATGAGAGCAAGAAATGGGTTGATTTATGAATTAGGAAAGTGATCACAAGGTTTTAGAAAATTATTGACTTTAGATGTAGGAAGGATCTTGCCAATCTGTTTTAACTCCTTCATAAATGACAAGAAGTAGACATGAAGCTGCTTTGAGAAGCCTGTTAGCATCAGTTGTGAGGTGTGTCCCTTTTCAGCATTAGTTACACAAACTGCTATTTAAAGAAAGGGGATTCTGGCAGCTACTTCGCACGTGGCAGAAATCCAGAACAGCCCTGAGACCAAAGAAGTAGGGATGAAAGTCAAATGAACTGCCATCAAAACTTTTTTTTAAAATTAGGACTAAAGAATATTAATTCTCTCACATGATACCCAAAGTCAGTCAGCTCTTTTTGTTAATTCTCTGGAAACTTTCATGCCTCAAAAGATGGTCCTGAGATACTAGCATGGAAATAATTAGAACTCTTAATTAGTACAACTGGGAAATAAGGCAGGCCGGCCTTAATAAGGGTCTCCAATCTGCAGCACATAAAAGTAAAGCCATTTTTTTCCCTAATATCAAAGTACATCCGATTGATGAACACCCAAAAGGATTTATTTTGCAAAATGCAAAGAGTATAATTGGATTCAGAGCAAGTTCGATGCATTAAGAAAAGAGATGCCTTAGAACTCTGGGCCCTGGGACTCAGGTTGTCTCAAGTGTCCACCAACCCATTTCAGGAACACACTAGTCATATAGCCAGGTTTTTAACTACTTAAACTTTAAATATCTTTAAATACTGCATAATGCCTATTTTGAGGATCAAAATTGAACATGACAATTATCAAGCAGATTAGAAGCGCACCACCACATGTCTGAATATAGTCTACGGATGAACACATACTTGGCAAGCAGAGAGCTGCAGTCACATTACCCTAGATGGACAGTAGCAAGCACATCTGGAATCCTAATGATCCCAGGAGCTCTGGGGCCCTTGGGGGACAGCCATCTGGTGCAAAGGAAATCTGGACCAAGTGTCCCACCCAACAGAAAGAGCCGTATTGTGCTGCTGTGAAAAGCAGTGGGCCAACTTCCCTTTCATAACACATGAGCTTCTCAACGAGGGGGTGATCACGAGAAATGTATATGCACAGGGTGTTCACTAGCAGACTTGGATGTAAAACCATGACAACCTGGCAGATGAGAAATAGTCAGGGATATATTCATGCAATTAATCCCTTTTTGAAAGGCATAGGCAAATTCTGTTGCCTTTATCTAATCTTTCAGCAAGTTCTGTCAATGTCAGTTTACGGCCTCTCTGGGCCTCAATTCTTTATCTGCAAAAGGAAGGGGTTGGACTATATGGATTTTATGGTCCGTTGTAATCCTGTCGTCCCATGAGTTTGTGATTTTACAGATTGTGTGCTGGGCACAGAGAGAAAGGCCTCAGAGGAAGAAGGAATGAGAGCAAGCATTTGAAGCCGGTTCAGGGAGAGCATGTTGCTTGATAGCATTGGGTCTTTGGGAAAGAAGGCTACACTCCAGGACAAACTCTCAAATGACTATAAAGGTGTATTACAATCCTGCCAGCAAATTAAGCCAGTGTTGTCTTTGCTCTAAGCTCTCTATAAGCTATGCACAGCTTGTCGGGTCCACCCTACATTAAACACACTGCAGGAAACTCTGGTTGGTGAAAAGAGGACGTGCAGCTTCGGCAGATAATGATGGATGTCCACGTGACAAGGAGCAGCATAGAAGGTGTGTGTGTGGAGGGTGTGATGAAGGAGGAGGTAAGGCAGGGATAGTGAAGGAGGAAGTCTTAGTCAAGAGGGGACCACTGAGTTGAAAAACTTGGAGAAGGAGCAGCAGAGGACACTCATAAGATCCGACAAATGGCTGTGCCTGTAGATTGATGAAAGAGTGGAGCTAAAGAGGAGTGAGGAAGGGTCTGAGTTACCATAAAGCAGGGAAAGACATTCTGGATCAGTTAAATAAGACCCTGAATCCTGCTTCTGCCACTTAGTATCCAGTATATCCTTGGACTTGTTAAATAACACATTTTTCTCATCAGCAAATTGGAAGTAATGATATCTCTGTCTCATAATGGTTGTGGAGATTACATGAGATAATGTATGTTGTGTTAAAAATACTTGTTGGTGCACAGTAGACATTCAAAAACGATATATTAGTTCTCGTTATCACTACCATTATTGTTAGTATTTGCTGAATCATGAGTGTGAACATTGAATTTGCTCAGAATGATTGCTTGTGAAAGAGTAGAGAGGAAAATTATTACATCAGGAACCAAAGTGATTAAAGAACAGGAAGAAGTGTCTTGGAGCTTAGTGGATGATGTCGATACAGCTTTACTGTGGTTGGGTAAAGGTGGTGAGGTTCTCAAAGGCTGGGTTGGAGAGGGCCGGCCAAGATCTTGGCCTCCAGGCAGGGGAGTCTGGAGAAGAAGGCATTTCTGCTTGAGGCTGTTGGAGAAGATGTGTCGTCTTTAGTAGAAAAACAAATCTCAGCTAAGGCAGCATTTTCCTGAAGATGTTTCTGTAAAGGAGACTTTTGGTCCAACGTGTCTGGGGAATGCTCAGGCTCTTCCCTCTTGGGGATTCAGAGCATGTTGCCCAAAGGAAGGCTCTGAGGAATCTAAGCTGGTTTTTACAAAACACACTTGGCCAACCAACCCTGTTTAATCTATGGCACATATCTCCAACTTGCGTTAACAACATGAGGGACCAGAGGGAAGGTTTTGACGAAAAGTTTACTGATTTAATGGAATTTACTGACAACAGTCTCAGAGGATGTTGTAGAAAGGGAAAGCAAGGGGCTTAGTGGTGTCCCTGAGTGAGAAAAAGGATAGAGCAGAGAAGAGTGGGATTAGAAAGTGAGAGGGCCGTGGGTGCTGACACTCAGGAATCGCAGAGTTGAGTGGGAGAGCAGTTTTGGGAAGACAGCGGCAGTGGGACGGACTGTTGATCTGGATGCCTCTCCGACTCAATGTCGAAATGGAGCTTTGAAAGAAGGAATAAGAGCGAGGGAGACAGGTGCTTTGGGCCAGCGGTGGAGCTATTGTGAACATGAGAGATTTAGCCAATGTTGCTTTATGACCCTGGGAGTTTTATTTAATCTTTAAAACAGTCATTTGTCCTCAGGTATGAGCTAGATGATACAGTGACAGTCTGAACATGTATTTCAGCTAGTGATAAAAAACCTTAAAAGCATTCTCCTGTCTTCCAAATAAAAAAATTCTTAGAAGTGTTGTCATCGATATGTTTTCCTATTTAGCTTTAGCCTTCTGGTGTAGGAAATGTAGAATTCATAATAATGCATTTATATGAGGATAACAGAGAATCTATGTATCTTTAATATACAAATGATTGAGTTTAATTTCTAAATTGCTTGAATGGAGGCGTATTAATAGTAAATTATAAAAACTTATAAAAAGTATACCTGGGACAATTCATTATGTACCAAGTTATAGCCCTGTTATTTTCATTGCAATTTGCAGTTTTAAAGTACAATCCTTGAAGAAATTCAGTTGCTAGGGGTTTTCTGATCTATATTATTCATGAACCCTGCACAAAGGAATTGTACTATCTGGCTTATTCTCAGAAAGCTCAAACTGTGGCTCATCAATTTATAGGTAATTGTTATTTATGTTTTTAAAACTGCATTGCATCTTTATAAGTGAAGGAAAATTTAGTCTCGATGACACTAAAGTTTAGAATAATAAAATTGAGTTTGAGAAAACACTAAACAACGTAAAAAACTCTAGGAGCTGCGGTTCTTTCTGTGTTTTAGGCCCTAATAGTTTAGTCTTCCCAGCAGCAACTATCTCCTAGAACTGAAGATAAAGACACACTTGCTAGAGACGCCTTCCCACGAGCTTACAAATAGAATTTGCCCTTCCAGAGGGGGCTGCAGCTCAATGGGACGAAATGCTGGTGGAATTATCGTTCTCTGAAGACATTTCAGGTCACACCGTGGATTGGGCAAATAGTCAACATGATTTTGTCAATAGTAGGTATTCTGGAGAGACCCAACCTCCAGAATTAGGGGTGGGAATCCTAAAAATTTTGCCCGGGAGAAAGGCAAACTCTAAGATCTTTCCTGCAGCTTTCCCCCGGTTTAGCTCAAGAGATTCGGAAAAAAGATATAACAACCGAGACTAGAAACAAATTGACAAAATACCTTGACTAGTAAAAAGCTCACTGGTTCTACACAGGTCACAGGGACACCGGCTCATATAATAATGCACTTGCTTTGCAATCTTTCCTCTTTTAACTCTCTATCTGCTGAAGAAAAAGACACAGGACACGGGCTTGCGAATGACAAGCGTAGTATCTGATGGACACCCATTACGAGGAAGGAGAAGTTGTAGGTTGGGCACATGACACACAGCTCAGAATCAGCACATAAGCAGCATCATGTGGACCTGTCTGATTTCTTTTAGGTTTCAGAACTAGGGTACGTATTAGGGGAGGACGGAAGCAGAGAGAAACGAAGTAAACGTCTAGACATTCTCTCATTTAAACCTCACAGCAGCTCTGTTTAGTTAGTATTATTATCCATTTTATGGATGAGGAAACAAGGAGACAGCTGGTGCCTGTCAGAGCCCGGCTTTGACCTGAGATGGAAGACCAAAACCATGCTGGATGCATACATGGGACAGTGACAATTTTTTTTAATATTGCATCATATCCAATAGTATGCCCAAGACATGGTGGGCTGACCAGAGTGTTCCGGTGGTCCTGTTCTCCCTGCCCTTTCTGCTCCCCAGTGCTTGAACTCCCCTGAATTCTCTATCCCCACCCCCCGGCCCCTCATACAGTTGCCCATGACAGGGCAAATTGTGACCTGCCCTGAGAATATTTTTGCCCTGCAGAGCTGAGGTAGGGAGAGGAAGTAAGGCGTTCCAGAGCAGAGGGGAAAATCCCTCTTTTGATGAGACATCCTGTGTGGCAACTCCGAAGCCTGGATTTCCCCAAAGTGAGGTTGGGGTAGCACGCTGCTTCTGGTCACACGGGCTCGGTTCAATGTCACACCTGCTGTGGCCTTTTCTAAAATTTACCTATACATGGCCCACACAAAGCCACAAACACGGAACTCAAAAGGGCATTTGCCTCTGAGATGCTCGAGAGGAAGAAATAGCACTGTTTTTATGAATTAAGCGCATGATATACGCCATGAGGAGGAAATGAACCCTATGAGGTTGAATTTGCACATCCTCTCAATGCTGAAAGATTAATTTTGGTGACTGAGGTTAATAATACAGCTATTTGTGTTTGGATACAAATGTAACTTGACTGATGGGGAAAACAGGTGCTCGATTGATAAACCATGCCTGAGACCCATGACTCATGTCACTGATTTATAAGCGTCCTTCCTGTGAAAATGGAAGCCAGAGCCAACTCTATGTCACATAATTTATGCCATTCACTGAAATTGTAGATAATTTCAGCCTGTGCCTTTGCAAAACAGGCTATGCCATTTTTGCTTTAAACATCTTTTGTACCTGGTATTTCTGACTTGTCTAAATAAATGCTACCATCCATAATAACCATTACCAACCCATTTTGAGCCCACATGCAGTACACACAGCTTTTAGACTTAATCCATGAAGTAAAGGCTTGCAACTTCTGCTGGCATCTTTGATAAACAGCCGAGTTCTCACAACTGCTGTGATTTCAATTATGAAGAAAATTGGAACTTCTGCATTCTTCAGTGGCTGAAAATCACTCAAAAAACACTCCTTCAATTGTGTTATTTTGTTTTCCTTGTGTGTATGGCAAGCCTTGGATCTGACTAGTGTAGTTGATTAGAGCATCGTAACAGGTGAAGGCCCTTTGTTCCAGCCTGGGGAAAGTCAGTGAGATGAACCTCCAGGCCTATTGAAAACTTGTCCTATTAGTCTTCAGTGAGGTTAGGCGAGAGAGAGTATGAACAGATCAGAACAAATCCAGCCTTTAATGCTAAGCACCACACTCACATTGACAAGGGTCAATGTCATCTTCCCGTACAAAGACTGAGGACACCACGCTGAGGCCCTTTAGAGACAGCCTCTCTCCTCCGCCTCTTACAGCTTTTTGCTTACTCACCTACCATCAATCCTAATGGACAGACTCCCTGACTGGTCCAGCTGGGCTCGGCCTCTCCACAGACTGCCGGATTTCTCAAGTCATGCAAAATGGAGTATAGCCTGCAATCATTTGTATCAGCCCAAAATGTTTCCTCTCTCTCCCTATGGCCCCCTCTCTCTCCAGCTACTATCCTCTCCGAAGCTTTTCAGTGCTACCACATCTTCATTTTACATTTTCTCTTCGGTTACTAAATAATCACACACCTGGCAAGGGACAGTTGGTTCCTGGTTCCAGACTCCCCTTTTTAATCCTTCTTTCCTACTTCAGTCATGAGAGATCTTTGCTTAATGTTTCCCTTTCCGAAATCTGGAATCCTTGTTTCTCTTTGCAAAACAAGAATCAAGCTGATTGTATTAAATCTCATGCGTATTTATCCTTCACAGGGTCAGAGCCATAAACCTTAATCTAAAGCTATAAATCTTCAAGGGAAGAATTTCTGGAATGTGACACTCTCCTATCCATTCTTTATGCCTAGCGATAACACTGTTGTGATTGAAATATTTAAACGGAACTTTGTGTCCTGAGGAGAGTATATAAATTATTTAAAATGCCCTGTGAAAAGGCTTAATGCTCTGAACACTTGTTTCCCAGTTTGGCTTCGTTTTCCTTGCTCCACATTCATGGTCACTTCAGTCCCCCAGGCCTTTGCTTATTTGTCCCATCTGCCTGGCTCCTCTTCCCCACCTTTCCTGACCTCACTGGTTTACGCATCCTTCGCTTCTCAGTTCAGCTGGCTCTTCTGCTTGGGCCTTCACACAGTGGGCCATGGGACCCCTTGCATGCAGCCTCTCCCTTCCCCCGTGGCAGCGTGCATCTCCTGCGTGATAACCGCCTGGTTCCCGGCAGTATTTCCCATCTCCCGGAAGCACTGGGTGAGATACTGCCTGGCCTGTGACAGAAACTCTCAGTAAACACTAGTTGAGAGAACAGACCGAGGCTCTGTGGCGGGCTGGGAGGGGCTTCGGCCTTCTGGGGTCCCTGTTTCGCTTTGGTCACTGCCTGAACGGTCTGCTTCACGCTGATAGGAGGTTGCTTGTTTTGAAAATAGCTCAGTGCTGCTGATACATCCAATTCTAAGCCCAGAAGAGAACTGTAATTGTCACTAATTTCTTGCTTTTCCTTTCTCGGTACTGCCCAGTCAATGCATTTAGCATTTTCTAATCTAGGAAGGTTTATAACTCCTGCTCCCCATGTCCCTTAACTAGGGAGCCACCTGTCTGCTACATCTCTAACCCCGCCAGAGGGATTGAATTCTTGCACTTTCCCTCAAGTAAAAATCTAGATGAATCCCTTGAAATGGTCATTTTAAAATCAACTCAAAAGGAAAACAACCCACCAGCATAAGAGAGAAGAGTGAATTGAGAACAGAATTGTGTGTTTATAGTTATCAAGGCTGACGGACCTTGGAAAAGTAAACTGAAATTATAAATAGCAAGCTGTGGAGTTTGTCTTGACTTCAAAGGGAGTTTTAATTTGTTCTTATGCCAATCTCTGCTACTCAAGGTTGCTAAGAAAAGTTTAATCTTCTTACGGAATCCTGCTGAGTCACTAACGGAACTTTGGCTGCTTGTGATGGTTCTCTCCAGAGATGATGTCACCTAAATTGAGCTTTGCTAGAACCTTGCTTAGAAATTGATTGATTTGCTAGCTCACAAAGACAAGGGATCTAACATCAGCGGCAAGTGAAAATAGAATGAATTATTTATCCTGAACACCATGCACAGATGTGTCTTGGCAAACTTTGGTGTTTATCCAAGGCTCTCTGTGTAAGCAGAATGAACGAGAAGCAATTTACTTTATGTGCATAGGACATATCAAGGTGACAGTAATCATTTCTACTTCCTTTTATTTTAGAAGGTTTATAAGAAGAGTCTTTTCAGGTCCCTAAAGGTAAATTTTAGAATGAAGTTATACTACTTTAATAAATTATCATTAAATCTTTCAAAAAATTCTTCATATTTTTGTTTAACTTATTCTTTAATAGTTTATGCTATAGGAATGTTACTTACTAGATCAAATTCTATCACTTCAATAAGCAATCCAAGAAAAAATGTGTAATCATAAACTTTGAGAAAACAGAGAAATAATGGCAAAAAAAAGAGAAATGGAATACAATTAAAGTTTACTTTATCCCTTAAATTCTGCTCTTGCTTGTAGATTTTTTAGTAGTTTGTAAAAAGCTTTCTTTTAAAATTTTCAAAGTCTCAAAACTACTAAGAAAGGATATTATTTTAGTGGAAAATGGCCATATGGTTTCTGGGAAGGACTATACTAAAAGCAGTAAGTTTAATTAGAAGCAGGAAAGATTTGGTTACATACAGCAAGAGCCAATGAAACATGCTCCAACCCAAGGGTGAGAGGGTTGAGATTTCCAGGACGGGACCGGCAGTAGCTTTCCCGGCATATTTTATGTCTTAAACAGTCTAGATGGATTCCCTTATCCTTTTCCAGATGCATCTCCCGGGAAGGAGGCATTCTGGGGGCATGTCACTCAGAGGAGAGCTGAGGTAATAAAAATGAAGTGAGCTAGGAGTTGGGCATAGACTTGTTTTACCCCAAAGTCCTGACTCTAAAATTTAACTTTTGTGGGGCCAGCCCAGTGGCATAGTGGTTAAGCTCGTGCACTCCACTTCGGCCGCCCGGGGGTTTGCAGGTTCTGATCATGGGCACAGACCTGCACACCGTTCATCAAGCCACGCTGTGGTGGCATCCCATATACAAAGTAGAGGAAGATGGGCATGGATGTTAGCTCAGCAACAATCTTCCTCAAGCAAAAAGAGGAAGATTGGCAACAGATGTTAGCTCAGGGCCAATTTTCCTCACACACACACACACACACAAACAAAAAGACGAAAAAAAATAAAATTGAAATTTTGTGTCTTGAATCGTGTCTTTAAACACAGCAGAAGTGTGTCAAGCAATCCTTTGGTCAGTGCCTAGAGGAGAAAGCAGAGGACCCGAAGTCCACGCTGTGCCTCCTGTGCCCTGGATCCCGGCAGAGCTCCCCTCCAGAGTCCTGGCCCTTGCCTGTGGCAGAGAAGGGCAGCCCTGAGCTGGATGGAGGTGGCTCCCAGCTCTGAGAGCCCTGGAAACACGGACTGGAAGCACAGAAGTACTCCTGGAGGAGGAGGAGCCAGCTTCCTGCTTGTCAAGCTGTCTGGCGGGACGCAAAATGTGCACGTGGCACGTGACAGAAAGCCACAGTGACCCAGGACTGCACCCTTTCCCTCGCCAGCCTCCTGTGGGCCTCAGGGCCAGGCTCAGCACCTTTTTGGGAGGAAGAGGATGTGCTTATTTAAGCTTTAAGTTCGTATAGATATTCCCTCTCTAATCGTACGAAAAGCAGACCTGGTTCATTTTTGGGAATGTAATAACCAAGACTCAGACTGGGAGAAAAAACCTGCCACAGATAGAATTGAAAGAGAATTTAAATCTACATAGAAGTAATTCCTTTAAATTGATGAATATAAATGCAAGATTCTATCAGCTAGAGCGGCAACGAAACTATTCCCTGGGGGGAATTACAAGTAATAACTTAAAAAATGGAAAAATTTCTTAACTTTTTGGTCATCAAAGAAATGCATATCACATCACTGAAGCATCATTTAGTTCAATTAACAAAAAATAGAGCATGCCACTATCTCCAAGGGATGAAGTGCTGGTGGGGCAGGTTTAGCCACATAATGCTGGTGGCATTTTTATCGATTTGACTGTTTCTAAATTGTTCTCGAAAGTATTTTGACGAGAACCATAATTATCTTCAAACTCTACTCTATTACTGGCAATTTACACTAAGGTTCAATTTCTTGTAAGGTTATTCAAGCTGGGGGGAAAAATCATTTGCAGCCATATCAAAAAGAGAAAAAAAAATAAAATGAAAGGGCTCATAGTAGATATGTGGTTACATAAAATTATGTCAATTTGATGCAATGGTAACCACGATGACAATTATTAAATTCATCTTACAACATACAAATGTTTCCAATAAATATCGAGTGAAAAAAAGGCAGCTTCACTATCATATGTACACGATGACAATAATCATGTCCAAAATAAGTAAGCACAGGGAAAAACTCAAAGAGAACACAAAAAACTAAGAACAATTGGTGTGTAATGAAAATGGAGTTCTCTTTTTTTTGGTGAGGAAGATTGGCCCCCGAGCTAACCTATATTGTCAATCTTCCTCTTTTTACTTGAGGAAGATCGTCACTGAGCTAACATCCATGCCAATCTTCCTCTGTTTTGTATGTTGGATGCTGCCATGGGATAGCTTGATGAGCAGTGTGTAGGTCTGTGCCCAGAATCCGATCCCTAAGACCCAGGCGGCTGAAGCAGAGAGTGCACACTTAACCATTATGCCACCAGGCCAGCCCCTAAAGTTCTTTCTAAATGTTTCAATAGTGCTAGTGTAACAATTCTTACATAATTTTTGAAAATCATGGGGGAAAGTGAGGAAGGAGGTGGATTTATAGTAAAAGACATATGAAATCTAAAAATGGAAATCTCAGGAACCAACAACTCAGCGGGACCATAGGATACCAAGGGATTCCTTCCTCTGGCTCTTAGCCAAAGAGAAGGGCTCGACTAAAAGTTTCTTAGGACATTTCAAATTACTGTAGAACAAGGGAGAAAATGTTGAGAACTTCAAAGAGAAACCAGTAGAATTTTCTCCATTTTACATAACCCTGCCTGAAACAAACATTTTTTTTTTTAATGCTGTCTTTCTCGGGAAAAGAATTCCAAGCTTTTTGGGGTAAAACTATCTTTTTTCCAATTCTGCCTCAGTATTAGAATAATAATATTCAGACAAATAATAGAAAGAGTAATTATAGGGACTTTCATTATCCTAAAATGGCAGCTTACTAACTCGTTTTTAATGTTTCCCAAGACATGTTATTTTCTAGGTAGTATTTTCTATTATTATTATTATCATCATCATCATCATCGTTTTAATGGGGAAACCTTGGAAATGTGATGAATGTTTTCCTTAAGACTGATTTATTTGCTTTAAAGTCTTTTCAGCTTTTATTACCCTTAGGTGGATTTGCCAACCAGTAATATTTCAAACGCCGAGTCTGGCTTTTTTAGGAGCTTCCACGGGTGCTCTCTCTGTGGTTCCCGGGGGGAGGAACAGCACCTTTGATTCTCAGGACCTGCAGGTGAGCCTCAGGAGGCCGGGTGACAGGTGTAAGGTCATGTGACCTGTGGCAGCCAGGGGAGTGGAACCCAGTTTGCTGGTTCTGGGTACAATTTGGTCCATTCTGTCATGTTCTAAGTGTACGAGCAAAAGATAAGGGCATTTTCTCGTCCCTCCCTTAGAGGCTAATCTTCTATTTTATGCAATGAATGCTTTCTCAAGAATTACACGGCTTAAAATTTGGTGCAGAACAAGTACTGTTGTGGGTGACAAGCTTTGAAAGCACCAGCCATCCGCAGAGGCCATAATACGTCACGTCAAGGGCAGAAAACTGGGGGAAGAGAGAAGTGGAGACACTATTATTTTATTCCCTGTAAGCCTTCATAAAAACCATTTTTACTATGGAAATGGAAAGAAAGCAGAAATCTATGAAGCCATCTGGCCGATTTAAGCATATTTTTTATAGCCTCTTCTTAAGTGATCAGAAAAACTCAAAACGATTTGAAAGTCAGTCGGTATGGAAACTATTCCTCAGCTGACCGCTTTACTAGCAAGCTTCCTGGGCTTCAAAGAAACAGCTCAATGATTTCAAGAAGAAATGCAAAGGGCAGCTCCCCACGCCGTGGGGTCTGGAGGGTGGAGGCCAGGCGTCCGGCCAGCCGAGGGCTGAGCAGCCAGCTCCCCCAGGTCCCGGGACTGTGTGACTTGGCTTAGTTAGAAGGGCCTTCTCTTAGTGCCTTTGCTGAGAAGAGGCAATGGCTTAAATCTTAGCATGTCAAAACTCAGTGCTCATTCTTGCACTTGTAGTAGTGTGGTTTCAACTTCTCCAGGTCGGCAGGCTCCTTGCAGAGCCCTGGCTGTGCTGGGCCTGAACCCCAGCTCAGACGCCCTGGCTGCAGCCGCGGGCCACGGACTGAGCACCTTCCCAGCTCTCTTCTCCTGGAGGACAGGGAGGCCCAGGAAGTCCCCGTCACCAAATCCATAGCCCAGGAGAGGGCAAACCTGGAGCCCCAGCAGGCAGCACCTCTAGAACGCACCTGACTTACAGCCAGCATGGGCTGCAGAGTTTTCTGTCTTAGTCTCTCCCTTTCATGTTAAAAAAAGAGAAATGGCATGAGCAAAATTTCCACTGCAGCTAAAAAAGGCAAAGAGAAGAAAAGAGCACATTAACTTTAGCATGTATGCCAGGCCCTGGGAGGAGATAGGAAAATGAACACTTCAGAGTTAGCGACGGCGGGAGCTTAGAGAACACGTGGACGTGGACACAGTCACCGCCCCGGGCAGTGAAATAACTGACAGACGGAAGTGGAAGCAAGGAGCTGTGGGAGGTGAGTACTGGGTGGTTTCCATCTTGCTCCAGGTGCCGGTCTTTGTAGTGGTGGAAGGGTCTCATGGGGCGAAAGCTCCCTGTGATGGTCCCTGACTTTCCACCAGTAGGACTGAGTTGTAACTTGACTTTCTACAAGTGAGTTTCCTGGTGGGTGTGGTGTTTTCCCTAACCCACAGGTAATAAATTAATATGGTCTTGAAAAATTCAACCAGCAGACAAAGCTGAAGTCCTTCTTGAATACGCTCCCCACCTCATTAACTCTCAATCCTAGTCCCTGGAGAGCCAAAATCACCATTTCAGTTTGGTGTAGATACTCCCAGATCTTTTTATTTGCATTTATACAAACACACACAAACACACACACACAGACATGAAGAGAGAAATACAAAGTTTCAAAAAAATAAATGTGATGATGCTATATACATATTCATCTTTAATTTGCTTTTCTAACTTAATATACCTTGGGATATGTCATTACAAACACATCTCATTCTTTTTAACTGCTGCATAATATTTCAGAGTACAGATATGCCATAATTACTAATTCCTTATGAGTTCACAATTTTGTTATCCACTGATGTTTCCTTTTTTTTTTTTTACCATCTCCAATATTGTAATGCATATCATTGTATCTCACCCCATTATCACACAAGCAAGTATGTATCTAGGATAGACGTGGAGACACAGATTTGCTAAGTTAAAGGATGTGAGATTTTAAAAATTTTAATAGAGGAACGTTGCCAAAAAACCCTTCCACCAACAGCCTTTGGGCCCATACTTTTACCAATACAACATTATCAATCTTTTCAGCCTTTGACAATCTGATGGATTCAAAAAAAAAATGGGACTTCATTGTTTCGATTTGCATTTTTCTGGTGGTATTGTAAGCACTTAAAATAGTTTTAAATTTCCTTTTTTTAAATTTCCTATCTAAGCTCAGAGTTCTAGGAGGAGCTCCTGTGAATTCCAGGTGTGTGAATTGGCTGGGGACAGCAGTTGGCTCTCACGTTGTTGTTAGTTTCTAATTTTATCAAATTGTAATCAGCTGGGGTGGCCTGCGTGATTTCTGCTTTTTGGAATTTGATGAGATATGCTTCATGATCTAATACTTGGTCAGTTTTTGTAACTGTTCCACATATTCTTAAAGTAATGTATGTTCTTTGTTTATTAGATACAAATCTCAACATAAATCAGACTTGGTTAATTGTTTCATTGAAATCCTCTATCCTTACATGTTCTCAGTCTTCTTGAACTGGCAATTTTTGGGAAAAGTATGATAAAAATTTCCCTCTATGACAGGATTTTGCCAATTTTTCTTTGTATTTCTATCGGTTTTTGCTTTAAAGATTTTGATGTTGTGTTGTTAAGTACATAAAGGTTGGTGAATGTTTTATCTTCTTGGTAGATATCTTTCATCAATGTGAAATATTCCTTTTGTTCCTTTCAACTCTTTTTGTCTTACATTGTATTTTTTCTGAAATTTATATTGCTAAAACTAGTTTCCTTTTATTAGGCCTTGCATGGAACGTCTTTATTTTCCACCTGACTGGGTCTCTTTGAACATGTCAGCTTGCAGTATCTCCATCTGGGGCAAGAGTTTTCTAATGGGATCATTTTGGATTGTGGTTTCCTATCAACCTCATAATCCCAGATGGGGTTATGTTTTTCAGAGATTCTGCCTTCTGTTTCTCAGAGATTCTGAATTATCCCTTATCCACACAATGGCTCCCTTTGTCTTCTAGCACTGCTATAAAGTAAAATATGTATATGTGTTTTCTGTCATTTAAGGAAGGAAGGAGAGCTAGCGTTCTATGTTCAGGCCGCCATATTGATCTAATCCCACGCTTTCCTTAATACCAGATTTCTTTCCCCATTCTCACTCCAAAACATCGTTTCCTTTTCTTCCAGCTCAGTTTATCTGGGTACTGAAGGTGCTTTGAGAGAGAGGCTGCAGAACAGAGTCTGTGAATATGTTTAGTCAGCATGCACCCATTGAAAAACTACTTTGGTTTCCATCTCTTTATGGCCTAAACGTTAATTTCACAATGCAATGCAACAACTTGAGCTCCTCTAGCATGCATTATTCAGTAACAGCTTACTCAGCTCCATGATATCATCTTCCCATCTCCTTCCCAGAAAGGGCCGTTTAATTTATCAACAGCCCATTTAAGACAGCACTACTAGTAACATCACAATATTGTTATTCTTCTGGGTGATTTTTTGGCAATACTTATATCCTGGTTTCCTCCACGGAAGAAACATGTTTAAAAGCCACCAACTAGACTTTTGGCGTGGCCTGGCACAAGCTCCCTGCACTGTAACTCTTAGCGATTTTTGGCCATTAAAGGCAGCATTTATAATGCACTATTTTTAAAGTCAGAAAAAAAACCCTCAACAATTATTCATAAAGGATTTGCACTTTCTTTGCTTTCTTATTTTATTTAAAAGTCTCATCTCATTTTCTATGTTTGATTTTTACACATCAAATACAGAGTTTATTTTCATTTAGAGATCATCAAATTCCAGCTGTAGGATTTCAGACCTAAAAGGGCTTCAGACTCAATTAGGTCGGCCTGTCATATGATGTCTGAGAGCTTTGTGACTTGCTCAAGTTCATATATTGACCTTGTGGCAGATCTGGCACCAGAATGCGGGTTGCCTGATTCAGAAACACTATTTACGTGTAAATTTACATTTACAAAAGATTTTTAAAATCCCATCTCATCTACAAATTACTGAAAAGAACACGGAAAGAAACTCAGTGGCAAGCATGAACGATCTCAATTTCTGCAGGAGGGAACCTTGAGCAGGAAGCATGAATTAATGACTTGCTTAAAATAATCCACATCAGGAGTTGTCAGAGGAACAACTTGGGGTCTTCACCACCAGCCTCTGCCTCTAACAGCCCCTCTGTCTTCTCTTCACACAACTCCACTTCCTAAAAGGACAGAGTCACCTTCTCAAGGAACTATTTCATTGTGTAATCCCTATAGGAACACAAAATATAAATTCGTTTCTAAACTGTTAAAAGATAAGTATCTTCTTCATTTGTGGTGACCTTAAGAAAAAACCCAGCCAAGTCAGAACCAAGTAATCCATTTTAAATTGGAGAATAATTCACCTATTAGCCCAGATAAAGTAAAAGGATGAATCACAGTGTTGTTTTAAATTCCTTCCAGCACTTTGTTTTTTGTTTCCTCTGGTGTGGAATTACGTTTACTCATTGACCTACGCCCAGATCCCATGGGATGGGCATACAGCAGCCATTGGGGAAACAGTTAGGAGTAGGCATGGGTGCTGTCTATGGGATTGCAGAGCCCTCTCTCCATCTCCAAGTCATGAACAGTTCTTCAGACTCTAAGGAGTTGGCAAATTCCTGTAAGAGTCTAAGGGGCTGTAAACTACGGCTGGAGGACCAGCCACATGTTTCTATAAATGAAAGTTTTACTCCAACAGAGTCAGGCCCACTCCTTTGTACATTATCAGTGGCTGCTGTCTCTACAAGGTGGAGCTGAAGAGAAGCGCCAGAGACTACCACCTGCAAAGACTGAAATATTCGCTATCCGGCCCCTTATAGAAAAAGTCGCCAATCCTTGCATTTAGAATCTAGTTATTGCCTTTTATGGCCAACCTGGAGTTGAGCCAGTGTCTGGCGAAACAACAGTGCCCCACGACAACTGTTCCTAGATTGGCAAAGTGCTCCCCTATCGTGAAGCCTAAGTCAGTGTCACAGACTCACAGCATAGCACGTATGTAAATGAGTGAATGGAAGTAATAATGGCCCTTCCTAGATTATGAAATATTCCATGTGTGTCATCTCATTTGATCTTCCCGTAACCCTGGAAAGTAGGCAGGCAGGTGTCACTTTTTCTTGAGGAAACAGATTCGGAGACATGGCATATCCCAGGGTTAAAAGGAACTCAGCTAAAAGGATAACTTTATCTCCGGCAAACACTTACTGTTTTTTTAAAAAAGGAGAGTTACTTATCATCTTATGATGCACTGATTTAAAATAATAGATTGGAAGATCACTTACAATTAATTGCACTTTGTAATAACATGTTCTACCCTTTTTTGTTGTTGTCAGTGCTGATGAGTGGATTCTGACTCCCAGAGACCCTGAGGACAGCTGAGGGAATGCTGCCCAATCTTTTTCCTCCATCCTTTCACCTTCTGGCACTCTATCAGACAGTGCGCCACTGTTAGTCAAAGGCTTTTCATGACCAATTTTTTCAGAAGTGGGTGGCCAAGCCCTTCTTCCTAGTCTGTCTTAGTCTGGAGGCTCGGCTGAAACCTGTCCACCATGGGTGGCCCTGCTGGTATTCGAAATCCAGGTGGCCTAGCTTTCAGCATCACAGCAACACGCAGCTGCCACAGGATGACAAGCCGCAGACAGGTGGTGTGGTTCCCTAAGCAAGACACGAGTCCAGGCTGCTGAGGTGAGCCTCCCGAATCTTAGTCTCTACCTCTAGACCGCCAGGCTGGCTCTGTCCCCTTAATGTTGTGTTTTTATGTCAATAAGATGGTAATAAAAATAGCAAACATTTAATCTAATGATTTAAAAAGTCAAAATACACATGAGCCAAATTGTGTCATAAGTTAAAAATACAACCTCAAAGTTTTGAAATCTTAGAACCTGCAAGATAAGTCAGTTATCTGGCTTTCTTGGATCAACAAAATTAAAAACCAAAACTCTTGGAGTGGCAGAAAAAAATGGCTTAGTAAAAATATAAGTAGATATGAAAAATACGAGTGGACATTTATGGGAAAAATCATGAAAATTGATACAGTGCTCTGATTTGGGTCAAGTCATGTTGAGCTAAATATTTCAGTGGAGGCTACAAATCTGTAGACGACCGTTGAGATCGATTTTTTGCAACGTACAAGAATTGATCTCTGTGTGATCCAGCAACTTAGGAGAAATGTCTAGTTGACCAAAACATTGGTCAGCTATGTCAAATCTTGGAACGGCATAAAAAATTAGTACATCATACTGTATGATTCCCACTATATGGCATCTGAAAAGGGGAAAACTATGGAGATAGCAAAAAGCAGTGGTGGCCAGGGGCTGGGTGAGGAAGAGATGACTAGGCGTAGCGCAGAAGACCTTCAGGGCCGTGAAACTACCTGAATGATATTCTGATGATGGAGACATGCCATTATAAGTTTGTCCAAATCCGTGGGACGTAAGCACCAGGAGTGAACCCTAACGTAAACTGTGGACTTCAGGTGTTGATGATGCGTCAACGTAGTTCGTCAATTGTAACAAAGGTACCACTGTGATGGGGGATGTTGATGAGGGGGAGACTATTCATGTGTGGGGGCACAGGATATATGGGGAATCTCTGTACCTTCCTTTCAATTTTGCTCTGAACCTAAAACTGCTCTAAAAGATAAACTCTATTATAAAAATAGGCTAACAAACGCTACAATTCTATATTCTCCTCAGAAGCTTATAAACGTGCAGTAAAAAAACCTTTTTTTTTTGGCATACTGTGGCATGAATAAAAGAAAAACAAAGGCCTAGAATCCTTTCAGGAGGATGGATCCAGAGCAGAAATGAACTTACTTCACACCCAGATTGAGTTTCCCAGGAGCAGGACTCCTTCTCCTGAGGGAGGCCCCCTCTCGGGAAAGCGTGGTCTCCCAGGCACGTCTGACACAAGGAAGGCTCGAAGTCTGACTCCCCTGGTGGCATGTGTACCACCGAGGGGCCCGTGTACTTCAGACTGGGACTCTGATGCTTGTCCACACTGACCATCGGGTTCTTGATCCATCTTCGTACCTATAACGTGAAAAAGAAAAGAAAACAATGCATTTGACCTCCTTTGACGTTTCATGGGGATTTAGAGGCAGATTTCAGGGGACGGAGACTCAGGAAAGGAGAATTCAGTCTCACGACCTCTCCATCTTTCCAGTGTTAGTATAACCCAAGTTGGTCAACGCGGACCAGTTATTCTCAGGGGTGTGTGATTTTCGAGGGTCATTTCATCTCGCTGAGCCTGACTCCCCATGTGCAAGAGTGGAGTAATAACATTTGCCCCCAGGTTCTTGTGCAGATTTTACAATGTTTTGAATGGTCCGAGTGTTTTGCCTGGCACACGGTGTTCGGTGGGAGGTGACTATTCTACTTTGACTCTTACTGTTATGTTTATGCTGACAGAATGAGAGTTCCCAAATGTCTAAGGTGGATTACTAGTTATTCTAACTAGACACAATAATAACCTCACTGGGGCCGGCCAGTGGCACAGCGGTTGAGTGCACACGTTCCGCTTCAGTGGCCAGGGTTCGCCCGTTCGGATCCCGGGTGCAGACATGGCACCACTTGGCAAGCCACGCTGTGGTAGGCATCCCACATATAAAGTAGAAGAAGATGGGCATGGATGCTAGCTCAGGGCCAGTCTTCCTCAGCACAAAGAGGAGGTTTGGCAGCAGATGTTAGCTCAGGGCTAATCTTCCTCAAAAAAAAAAAAAAAAAAAACTAACACCATAGAGTAGGATCTGATTGTTGCTAAATGAATTAACATATATTTCTCCCTTGAAAAATTTGACTATAAAAGGAGGTACTCTGGCTAAGAAATTTATCTCAAGTTTGTTTTTAAAGTTCTAAAACTCCCCGCTTGTCTTGCTTGTGTGTAGAACCCTATAAGGTACAGAAAAAATAGAAAGCTACTCTAATATTAAGAGGGTTAATATCTATAGAGCACATTCAATATGAAAGGCACTGTTCTGAATGTTTGACATGCATCGTCCTGTTTAAGCCTCAGGACAGTCTTATAGGATAGATGCTATTACTAATCCCATTTTGCAGACAAGAAAACAGGCACAGAGAAAGAAAGCAAATTTCCCCAAGACAAATGCTGGTACCCAGCAAAGGCAGGATGCAGGCACCTTGAATCCAGAGTCTGCTCCTTCACAAGGCTGCAATTTGAGCGAGGGTTGGAGGGCTGTGAGACTTATGGTCACCAAATGCTTGAAATTTATCCTGATGTAATATGGCTTCTCCATGCTCTTTAGCACTTCCGAGGAGGCTCTTAGAGTTAACCAATTTAATGAAATTAGCTTATACCAGAAGGAGGAAGAAATAAAAGTACTGAATTTTAGTTAGTAAAGCTATCATTAAATTTTTTTAAAACACACTGAGCATAAACTAAAATTGCAATAGCAAAAGAATGTTTAAGCCATTTGATGGAATATTGTGCCCTCACTAACAATAAATATTAGAAAGACTCTGTGGCAATATGGAAAATGTTTAGAACATAATTACATGAAAAAAAGCCGAGTACAGAATTGTTCAATTACTATAATTACAAATGTAAAAATATATATAGTATCTATAGACCAAGTAAGAAGGTAACAGGCAGACTAGAAACTGTTGTCCTCACTGTTAGGATCATGGGTGTTTAGTTTTCCCTCTTTTGACAGTGTCTCATCTTTAATTTTTCAAAGAATAACTTCTTTTAAAGTTGACAAGCATCTCAAGCAATTAAACTCAACAGATATCTTTCTTTGGCTGCATATGTGTCTTTTCATTGCTTTATTTATATGTACTCTTTTCAATAGCCATTTAAGAGGTCTTTTTGAGCTGACTCTCCTAACGCTAGCGTTGGGGAGGTTTCTGGCGGTATTTCTTGCACTCTTGGACCCCATAAGCTCAGTAGTAGGGGACCAAGAGCACTTATTTGATTCTTTAATGAGAGTCTAAAAGTTTGAGACTGCAGCAGAGTCTCTCCTCCGGATGTTAGGACCAAATGTGTTACTGATCAATCTAAAACGTACTGAATTTCATTAGTGACAGGAAACGGTTTTTATTATTCTTATTCAGAAGGTTTTGGGCTTGACGTTTGGTCGTCACTCCTGCTCAGTTGCCAACCTTATATTTTAAAATCCATCTTTTGTTCCAGCTCACTTTCTGCGTCCCTTTTGCCAAGTAGATTTCACTTTGAAGTTACTATGAGTAGAATTTTAAACAGATTTATCTTCAAATGAATTTGTATGGCCTGACTGATTAGGAATCTTGGTGTGTTAAAATGTAGATCTTATATTTATGGACCACTATATTTAGAGTAAATCTCAGGCAATATCGTCTGACAATTTTTCAATTTATAATAGAAGAATGTCTGTGTGACGGAATCTAACCTTCCATTAGGTTATAGAAAACATAAACCAGGTTTATTAAATGATGAGAATTTAGAGACATTGTCTGTCACTTCAGAGTAGACAAATGATCTATAACCTTAATGATCTGTTGGACATTAGACATCACAAGGATTGAGAATCACATAAGGGGGCCGGCCCGGTGGCGCAGCGGTTAAGTGCACATGTTCCACTTCAGTGGCCCGGGGTTTGCGGGTTCGGATCCCGGGTGCGGACATGGCACCGCTTGGCAAGCCATGCTGTGGTAGGCATCTCACATATAAAATAGAGGAAGATGGGCATGGATGTTAGCTCAGGGTCAGTCTTCCTCAGCAAAAAGAGGAGGATTAGCAGCAGATGTTAGCTCAGGGCTAATCTTCCTCAAAAAAAAAAAAAAAGAGAATCACATAAGGAATTGTCATTTCATTTGATATCCAGCTAAGCATCCCCAAAGTAGTTCAGATGACCTTGAGCAAAGGCTGTCAGACAACCAAGAGATGTTTTTATAGAATTTCAGAGTTGGAAGAGACCCAAAGATGTTAGTCACCCAAAGTCATACTCATTATGCAGTTCAAGATATTGGTTTAGGCAAATCATTGAAACCTGTATCTATTGGGGTATGGGATGGTAAACTCAATACCTTCAGAGGCTGGCAGGAATAGGAAATGCGTGAAGCCCTCCGACCAGGGTATAACATACAGAGTGGTGGGGACTGGGGTAAACTGGGAGTGCATGCTTGCCAAGGGCATTTAAGTTTAAATTAAAAAACAGAACAAACTAAAAACCAGCACACAAGCAAACAATGCTGGCCAAATAAAACCCTAGTCAAATCTCCCCCACCTTCAGGGGTCAGCTCTTGACTCACGAAGTTATTCCATCAAGTAGAATAAGTATAAAGCAGAATTCTATGCAGTAGAGATACCATGATTTGATATTTTCTTTTTTTAAAAAAACAATCCAATGCTTTCAACATTTTCCCATTCATTTATTCACTCATCATTCGTTATTGAAGACCAACTTTGTGCCAGGCACAGCATAGGCATTGGGAATACAGCAGCCAACAAGACAGACCTCAGAAAACATGCCCTCATGGAGCTTGAGTTATGGCTAAGGGAATGGATTATTTATTTAATAAAACAAATAAGTAAATTATAATATGTAAGGGGAAATAAAGCAGCGATAAGTGATCAGGATATTTGGGGGAGGAAGGGTTCAATTTTAATAGGATGAGACGGGAAGGACTCCCTGAGGCGGTGGCCTTTTGGTGAAGACCTGAGGGGAGATGAAGCCGTAAGACATCCGAGGGAGCTGTCAGATGGGCAGCGGGATCATCAAGTCTGGATTTCAGGGGAAAGATCGAAGCTGCAAATATGAATTGGAGGCTTAAGATGCATAGCCATATTCTACTGAAGTCTTGCATAAAAAAACCCAAGGACTTGCCTGGATGTACGTGTGAAAGTATGTGTCTAGGGGTTACGCTCCTATTTCTGGGGCTTTGATTATTAGAATCTGTTATTTCTCACTTAAACCTACTGAAATATATGACTTACTCAAGTCTCCTAAGAGTGGGTGTGTTTCATGCCTTAACACATCCCGCCAGGGGTGGGGGCCAGTGGGGTGATGTTTCATTAGAAAGGCCCATGATTGCGAATAACCTTCCATAAATTAACCTGTTCTGAGCCTCACGGACATAGGGGTGTGATATTCCCTCTCTTTCCACACAGAATGTGCCCAGGGAAATTTAGAAATATTCCTATTTGTCCAGAAGCGTCAGGGAGAAAGGTGTTACAAAAATAGATAGCGTTAAGACATGTAACAAGATCACTGCTGGCATTAAGTGTACGCTTTGCCCTGAGATGCTGTATCTCCTTTGGCTGAGTCCTCAGACTGGCTTCAGTGTGTCCCTTCCCCGCTCACTACTCCTTAACACATTTCCCTGGCTCTGTGGCCTCCCACGTGGTTTTGATAGGCCGGGTTACGGGCATGGTTTATGGTGTTGACTTGACTTGAGAGAGTGGCTGGGTTGTGAGCGAATGCGAAGGCGTGGGGCTTTCCCTCGCCTGGTGGAGTCAGGCCAGGTCCCCTCCAAACTGCTGAGTGGAGAACCGCCCTGTCCCCTTGGCCCCTGGGGGGATTCAGACGACAACTGGCCTATTGTATGACCACTGGCCTATTGTGTTCCTTCAGGTGGGCGGTGAAGTGCTCTGCTGGGGTGGAGGGATGCTGCTGTGAGTGGCTTCGGAAGCCCCTCAGAGACATCACAATGGGCCTGGGAAAGCTGGAACAGCTGTGTGTGAGAAGAATGAATGCCCGGATACAGCAGCCCTGGCTCCCGGGCCACCTGGGCCATGGCCTCATTCAGAGCCACGCCACCGCTTGTGGAGAGCCCTGTAAACAAACAGAGACCGGGAGAGACGTCCTCCCCGCCCTGAGCAAGTCCAGAATTCTCTCACTTGGGGTTTATAGGAGCCTGTTCTCTGAATGACACCAGACCTTTTTAGAAGCAGTGACCTCTCCAGACACTGGGGTCAAGGAGCAAGGCCCCTCTCTTGACCATGCAGCTACTGTTACTCAACCATGTGAACAAAATATGAATCCAGTTTCTTTGCTAAATCCAGTCTGCCCTGGTTTTGCTAATTTCTTTATTGGGGGTGGGGTGGGGGGAAGATATCCAAAAGCAACAACCTCTCAAACTAGAAAATCGCCAGATGTGATTAAAGGCGCTGGCCAGCTTTGAGGGATTTTCCACTTGTGGTTTTTTCCTATTATGTAATAGTAAACAGATATTACTCTTAATTTAAAATGGCTTAGCTGATAGTGATATCAACCGATGCAGAAAGATTATGGAGCAGCCAGGTACTTATTTGTGAACTCGTAAGGCTCTGCCTGCTTGGCTCATCATTCTGTCTGTTTTCTGGGAGTGAAGAGCTGGTTTTTCCTTAAAATTCAAGCATGCTTGATGTTGGACACAACTTCTGCCATTTCCAGAGGGGCATCTTTTTAGTATAGAAAACTAACTTTGTGTACACGGTGCCACAGTAACTTCCAATTTGGATATAGTCAAGCAAGTTTTCTGGTTAAATTCTTTGGATAGTTCAATTGGTCACAAAAAGGGACCTCCACACCCACTCCTTTTCTAGAAAGTGCCTGCCAGCAGGCAGGTTATGACATTAGTGGAATTCAGGAGAAGGCTCCTGGAAGCAAATTCCTCTCACATGGGTGCCTGGGGCTGCTTCATAGCACAGCTCCTAAGATGTCACAGTGCTGTGATACTGGGTGAAGGATGTTAGTCTGAATTCTTCACCTCAGCTAGGCGTGGTCACCATATAGCTTTCTTCCCTCCAAACACCTGTAGTGTTTATCGCTTATGTAAAAGCATGGGACTTTCATGCTCACTGGTTGTTGTTATGTCCATGTCATCTCTCCAACTGGACCAGAAGGGTGAGGACAGTTTCTTAGGCTTTTTTTAATTCCACAGAGGCTGGCATATGGCCTTACAAATAGTATGCAATAAAAATAAGAATTGCTTGACAACTATATTTATTCATTTGTAGATCTTAGCACACCTTGCTACCATCCTCTATCAAGGTAATAAATACACTCTATATAACTATTTCCCTTACATGGCAATGCCTCCCCGGAGCAGACGCCCCTGGAAGATTGAGCGGCTTTTGGAATTCCCCGTCCTTTCATTGCCCTTGGGATTCCCCTGTCCTTTCCTCTCAGCCCTGATGAAGCTACTTGCATCCTGCCCTAGATTCTCAGGGTCGAAACTTGCGCTTCCCCAGGCCTAGTCTGGGGGACAGGCTGGTGGGGAGGACCAGGGGGAGGGGGGGCTGCACTCCCAGCTCCATCTCTCACACAGCTGCCAGCCCCTCCTCTCCAGCACACCCAGCACAGTCCTTGCCTGTACTTGTAGCTCTGTAACCATAAAATCCCCTTCATCCTCCTCTCCCGGGAGGCACTCCCCCCCCCGCCCCGCGACAGTGTTAAATAGAAAAAGCTTGGGATTCACTGACCTAAGTCTTTCCTTTGAAGTGAAGGTAAAGATTTCCTCAGTCCTTTAAGTTATGGGGCTGATCCTTTGAGTTTGAACTAGTCTTTCCCGGATTTAGAAAATTTTCAAAAAAGAAAAAAGAGGAAGTAGGAGAGAATTCTTTCAGGTACTATCTCTAAGGGACCCTGTGCGTTATTTGCCTTTGAAAATGAAAAGTAAGGCTCAGGGAAAATGGCCCTGCTGGGCGGGTCCCTGGGGAAGAGCCTGGCTGCCTGTACATGGCTAATCCACCAGGACAGATGGAGCCTGCGCTCCCGTCTCCTCCAAGAAACCCCCTTTCCCAGCGTCTTTAATGTGTTCCTCTCTCTTGGCCATGGTCTCTTAGCATATTCAGTGCAGTGTTCTTCCACTGTCTCTAAAAAGCTAGCTCACTAACTCAACCCGAAACACCCCCTGTCACCCACAAACTTCCTTGTTCCGACAACCCTCGTTCGCCAGCACCCCAGCTCCATTCCGTCTCAGGCCAGCTTCGTGAAAAAATGAGCCCCATTGCTTCACCTTGCATTCACTCCTCAACCCACGCTAGTTTGTTCATTAACGGTATTTATGGGTCGTCTAACATTTGCTGGGACTAAAGTGAAGAACCTGACAAAGAGTCTCACTTCATTGAAACAAGTTTTCACCAAGATGCCAGGACCCTCCTTGCCAAATCTGTGGACACATCTCGGGACCCGCCTGGCTCGCATACCCTGCAGCATTTAATGTTTTCGACAAAAGTTGAACAACCATCTCGGCATTGTGGTGGGGAGAGGACGGGGGCGTGGGGTGGACGTGACCCAGAGAAATGTGATTGAGTGATGTCTGAGTGGGGGTGCTTGCGTGTCAGAGGAGGCTGACCCGTGAGCCTGTGGTTTGTCACAGCACAGGAAGTGATGTAGCAAACAGCTGAAAGCATGCTCTCTAGAACAACTCTGCGTGGCTGAAAGCCCAGCACCCGTGCTTGGACAACTGACCCAGCCTTCCCGGAGCTCAATTTTCTGCACTTGTAAGATGGAGATAATAAGAATACCTACCTCACCAGGGTTTTGTGAGGACTAAACAAGATGACCCAAGTAAGCCCAGCACTTGGCACCGGGTGAACACTTGGTTAATATTTGCTATTACAGTGATGGCTCCAAGCCATGAAAGAGTTTTATACAAAGGGCCAAGGGAGAAAGATGGGGAGTATTTGGCCCAATTGGGAGAAATCGGGGAAGGCTTCCTTGAGGAAGTGATGGTAAAACCGAGTCTTGAAGGTTGAGTTAAAGGAAGCCTGGTGAATTAAAATGGGAAAGACATTTCCAACAAAGAGGATGGCAGAAGCCAAGATAGAGAGGCAAGAGTCTGCATGGGACGTATAGAAAATGAGCCCAAAGAGGAGAGGCAAGAAGTGAAGCTGGACAGAAAGTTTGGGTCGTAGGGCAATGAGCGGTCACTGAAGTGTTTTAAGCAGGAGAGTGAGACGGTCAGAGGCGTCTTTGAATGCAGCGTGAAGGATGGATTTAAGGTGGTCAAGAACACAAGCAGCTAGATGAGTGACGAACTGATTATAAAAGAAATAATAAAGGGCCAAACAAGAAAAGCAGCAGTGGGGCCCGCCCCGTGGCAGAGTAGTTAAGTTCTCACACCCTGCTTTGGTGGTCCTGGGTTCGCTGGTTTGGATCCTGGGTGCAGACCTACACACCTCTCATTGAGCCATGCTGTGGTGGCATCCCACATAGAAGGACTAGAATGACCTACAAATAGGATATACAACTATGCCCTGGGGCTCTGCGGAGAAAAAAAAGAGAGAGGAAGATTGGCAACAGATGCTAGCTCAGGGCCAATCTTCCTCACCAAAAAGCATACATATAAAAAAAAAAGAATAGCAGCAGTGGGAATGGAAAGGAGAGATGAATCACCAAATCTATCATTTAGCTGTCAAATCTTTATCCTTTTCCCCATTCAAGTATCACCTTTTTACTGTCTTTTTTGGAATCCTAAAGCTGTCCCCTAAATGACCTTGTCTTTTAATCTGTTCTCACTGACACCACGGCATCTTTCCAGATGCAGAAGCTGATCTTGTCCCAGCTTTAAACCCTTTGGTGGCTCCCCCACGTGCAGCAGCAGCTTTCAAACCTGTTTGATAGGATTGATGTACTGCAAGAAAGCCCCGTGCACATTTATAGTAAACAGAGATATAACTGAAATGGTTGTTTCTGTCCCCAAATTTACCCTTTTTGCTTGAAAGTCACTGACATTTTCTATTCTAGTTTATTCCTTTCAAATGCTGATTGCAACCCACTGACTTGATTTCATGACCCACTTATGAGTGCCACACAAATTGAAGAACACCCATCTAAATGGCGAAACTTAAATCCTTGACCTACGATCTGGATTCTTGCCTCCCATTGTGCCCTCAGTGCACCCAGATCCTTCACTCTATCACTTGATTTGCAGTTGCCTTAAAGACTGGTGTCCTGAGTCTTCGACTGTACACAACCTCTTCCCTCTGACGCACCTTGTCCACCTGGGAACTCCTGCTCAGGGTCACACACTTGGGACAGTGTTCCATTGTCTGGCTTCTCACCATGCCTTGACCCATTTGGGTATTTATTTGTTCAAATGGGAACACACCTTCACTCTGCTTTCTTGTCTATTTCCTCTGTTAGGATGTGAGTTTCACAAGGACCCAGATGCTATTTTCTCTCATATCTCCATTAATGGGACACTTGCAAATTGTCTTCCCTCCTCCTAGCCTATTCCCACCGCATTCTTGTCTGCCTTCATTTTGAGTTGAAGATCCCAAGGAAAGAGGCAAACTGTTATATCCCAGAGCTTAGTCCAGCTCCCAGCATATAGCCAGCGAGGAGGAGCTATCTGTTGGTTGACTTAATGCCAGGTACTAGTCAAAGCACAGGGATTAAAAAATAAGAGGCAATTGTCCTTAAGAACCAACAAGGAAGTGAACAGTTGTAAAACTGTTAAAGGTAGTATGAGTTCATCTTTGGGGACAGGTAGGATAGGGCTGTGATGGGGCTGGTTTTGGGTAGAGAAGGCTGCCTGGAGCCAACCTGGCAGTGAGCAGGGATGACAAAGAGGGAGCCAAAGAGGTGGTGGGGTCTAATGTCAAAGGGACTTGTGAGATTAAACACTGAAATGTTATCCTGAATTCACAGGGAGGGAAACTTAGGATTTCATACCTTAGAGTGATCCGATCTGATTTGCTGTACCCTGGGTGGATCAGAGTCGGTCCAGGGGAAAGGCAGCCTAGACTAGATGAATGAGCATGTGTACAGAGGGGGTTTCAGAAGGCCTGTCTTCTCCATGTGTTTCCAAACCCAGGGGAGCTTTTAAAAAACGGAGGTTCACCAGTGGCTTTTAAATTTTTTAAATTTTATTTTCAAGCTCTGTGTGACCTGGATGAAGGTCAGGGAAGGCTGAGTGGAGCATGAAATAAGCGGGGCCTTGGAGGTCTGGGGGCTGGTGGGATGGGTAGGGCGTCACTGGGCAGACCCAGGAGGGAGCAGTGGGAGGGGCCAGGCCTACATAGCACACGGAGTGGAGGTGCCATTCACATCCCTGGTGGAGCTCCACGGCCTTGTCCCCCAAAGACCACCGCCTTCCCTTCTTCCATCCCCCAACCCCCAAGTCGAATGAGTGTCCAAGGTTTATTATGTCCTAGAGCTGTTGAATTCCTTAATCTTCTAGGTGTGTTATGGATTTCATAGGTTTTTCTGGTTAAGGGTAGGGTCAGTTGTGGCACATAAACAGCAAGAGTAATCTTGTTTCTATGTTATTCTGAGATTAAGCAGTCAGTTTACAGGTCATTTGGGATTTCCTCACAATTTACTGAACAAAAACCATTTAAGATATAAAAATGATTTTCTACAGAAATGAATAATGAACTGGATTAAGCGAACCGGATTCTAGTTCTAGCTTTGCAACTACTTTGAGCAAGTCCTTTAACACGTGTGAACTTCATCGCCCTTATCTGGGGCAGGTAGCCCTTGCAGGCCCTTGTGGCCATGTCACAGATTAAAGGCTATTTTTTCACTGGTGCTCTGTGAATATAGTTTGGATCCCCCACTTCTACGATGGGCAGCACCCAGCACAGGTTTGTTGAATGAACAAAGGATCAAGCAGCCTTGGCTCTACCCAGTACATTTCTCCCTGCTTGGCATTCCCATCACATTCTTCCCTAACTTTGTATTTTCTCCATTAGATAAACTGGAGAAACCCCACAAGGCCTTTAAAATAATCTTACAGTCTTAAGGGCAGTTGGAAAATCCATTAAGTTGCAATGATAAAGACCGAATAAAAGCCTCGTTATTTGACCTGTGTACACGACTTAATTAAATTGAAGGCACTAAATGAAAGGGAAGACGGTTAACATCCAGCATGGAGGCTTGTTACCCCCCCCTGCTGTTTCTGCTCCTGCGTGGAGTCTTATAAATAAGCCGCACAGCACGTTCGGTTTCAATTTTATGCAAACAGTTTTCCTCCAAACGATGCTTGTGCCGTATTGGTAATGGTTGCTATTTCGGTATTCTATTTTTTGTCCTCATTTCATGTTTTATAAAGACAAAGTTAAGATTAATTGTTCCCTAAAAACAAGAAGAGAATCAAAACCAATAAATAGATTTTTACTAAGTACCTACCAAGTGCAAGAACGGTGTGGGGTTCTGAAAATGTGGAAGATGGGAGAGTGGGTTGAGAATGAATTGCAGATGTTGGAAGATCCTATGGAAACTACTGAAATGAGAAAACTCACTGTGCCCTCAGGACAACCGAGACAGAGGGAAATTACTGTTAATATGAGTCTGTGTAAGTGGCGAAGGGAAAAAAGACATATTTCAGGACGGATGCATTTTTGTTAAATGCAAATAATAATATTGAAGCTAAAGGGTCAGACTCAAAGAAAGATCCTGGCAAGATTATCCCTCGGGAGCCCCCCACCCCCACCCCAGAATGGTGCATTCTGCCAATGGAAGCAGTACTGAGCATCATGAGCTGACTTGTCAAAGAAAAAAAAAGGGAAAATGGGCATATAATCCAGAAATACACATTTAATGCATTACGCTAATATGGTCCTCATTAAACCCCGAAAGGAAGTAGCAAACCCGTCAGCTTAACGGGGAGAGCTTCAATACAGCATTTTACACGAAAAGGTGGTTTATAGAAGCTTCTGACCATCATGCTGTACTGATCTTTTAGTATAAAAGCAACACTCAAACTAGCTAAGATTACATACAAATTTAGAGTCAACAGATGTTCGGTAACCACTGAAAAATATAAACGCTCAGCTTTGCTGAGAAAGTCCAATGTTGGGTAACTTCAATGTTTTTGTCATCCTGGCACCCTTGGCCCCTTTTTATGGTAAAAGCAGCCCCACTGCCACTCCTACTCCCACCTCCACTTTCTCATTTGGGTGCTATTCCTCTCAAATATTATGATTTTGAGTACTTGCCAAGTGCGATACATGAACTCCTGAACAGGAGAGGTATGCGATTCAGGCAAAGACAATTATAAAACCCCATGTCTCTGGCAATGGCGATTGGCCCAAAGGTTGCCATGTGTCCCCAACAGAGCCAATCAGAATCCTCCTCTGCCATCTTTGTTTCATCCTGAAGCTGGGAGGCGGCGTCTTCTCTCTCCTTTGGGGTTCACGCTCCCGGGATGCGCCCTGGGGAAACACCAGCAGCGCATCTCCTGTCAGGTGGAAAAGCTTGAGAGAACAGCCTACCTGGTGAGAAGCGGAAGGAGGGGCAGAGACACGGTGCACCCAGATTCGAGAAGGAGTGTGCATTTTTTAACGTGGACCATAGTGTAGTTAGATGCAAGGGATGAAATTACACAGGAAATGAAAGGTGCTTTGTGGTATATAATAGCTCAAAACATCTCACAAGCTGAATAGCAAAGGCACAGGGCACAGATGTCAGCCAGAGGACCCAGACGGGGTCCCTCAGGAGCCTGGCTGTGCCAAGTTTTACCCCTTTGTCTGCTGTTTGTGAAAAGTTCTTGAAGAGTCCCTCAGGACAGGCAGACACAGCTGGGTAGGTTGGGGAAGGAACACTGAGGGGGTTCTGGACAGCGGCTGTACCCTAACCACGAGGGAAATGTTTCAATATTTCAAAAGCAGTCTGGCTTACCATGCATACAAACTGAACATCAGCCTTCGTCTGGGGTGAGAAGAGATGACACTGAGGTGCTCCTTGTGGAAATGAGAATAGACTGTGTGATCTAGATGGCAAAAGGCCATGAAAACTGTCAACTAGCTTAAACTCAGGTTGTTCTTACAGTTCTGGATCTTGCAGTCTTCATTTACATCCTAAATTGCTGATGACCATGATTTCACTTCTTGCCACAATCCAGCTGTCCCTGACCACTCCACCAAGTGCCAGAAGATAATAGTGTAAAAAAAAAAAAACGATTTGTCCGTGTCCAAGGATAAATAAAATAAACACTTAAATTTCATAAGAAATACAGGGAGAATGTTCTGAGCAGAAGGAAAACGAATCCTAATGAATGGAAAAATAGGGAAGAATTTTCCAAAAACATGAAATAAAATTCCTTGAATGGATTTTTGTGGGCACTTTGGCTAATAAATCCACTAAAACAAAATAAAAACTGAGAGTATTAAGGAAAACAAGAGATGTGAACTCCGGGCTTGTCTCTAGTGACCGAATATTAAGGAAATGCTGTTGATTGAATGAATGACTACGATCAGCCGACAACCAGCTCAGTAGCATTTTCTCTTCTCAGTCCCAGAGGGAACTTTCTTTAGGAACCCAAGAGTCACAGGTTAAGTAGTGATTAAACACCATCACAGCAGCCTACTCATTTCCCTTCCTTCCTTGCCTCCTTCCAATCCACCCTGCACTCTGCTGCTAGATCCATCTTCCCAAGACAGAGTTTTGATTATATTACTTCCCTGCTTAGTACCTTCAATGACTCTTCCTTGTCTACTGAATTAGGGCCAAGCCACTTCATTTAGCATTTTACCTGGACCCCCTCCACGCTCTGGCTCTCGCAGTTTCCAATCCTGCTCCCCACAGCTCACTTACCTTTGCGCCATGCACCACCTGAAACAGATTATTTGGTCTTTTCCTAACAAATTCTACACTTTTGGACCTTTGAGTGTCTGGCTGCTCATGTGTTCTTGGCAATAAGGGTGAACTTTATTTCTCATTTCATCTCCGTTTTGCTAGGTCAAATTTTACCCAAACTTGAAAACTTGGCTTTAAAAATATCTACACGAGTGCTGAATATGATGCCATAGAGTATAACTTCAAACTTCTTGTGTGACTCTATCATGCCACAGGCACCACGATTCAGGCACTTTTTAAAGAGTCCTGCTAGTGTTTATTTTCATGGGCAATTACCATGAGCTATAGTCCCCTCCAGGCATCATGGGAAATATAGAAGAATTTTTTGCCATAATTTCATGCTAGAAGGGTTAGGAGAAAATAACTCATAATGCATACAGGAGATAGGAGGACTTCACTTGTACCCTGAGAATTCTCTGAGGGTCTAGTTTGTGAAACTAATTTCTTTTTTTTTGAGGAAGATTAGCCCTGAGCTAACTGCTGCCAATCCTCCTCTTTTCACTGAGGAAGACTAGCCCTCAGCTAACATCCATGCCCATCTTCCTCTACTTTATACGTGGGACACCTACCACAGCATGGTGTGCCAAGCGGTGCCATGTCCGCACCCGGGATCTGAACCGGCAAACCCCGGGCCGCCGAAGCGGAACATGCACACTTAACTGCTGCGCCACCGGGCCGACCCCCTGAAACTAATTTCTTTGCCACCACTGTTGCTACTCCATTTTCTAAGAGGATGGACTAGACCCTGAGGGCTACAGTAAGATTTCTAACATGTCCTTGGACTAATGATTTCCAGAGCACTTATTTGATGTTGACATTTATTTGACTGGGGAAGTGGCCAATGATTCACTTTTAATTTCATCACCAGGTGCCTCTCGTCTTTCCACCCACTGGTATTAGTTTTGCCTCTTTGATTATATGGGGCTTTAACAGTTTCACTTATCACCTTCTTGAAAAATCATTGGTCTCGGTATAGCTGCTGTCTGCCTAGTCATTTTCCCCCCAGAAACGCAAAGACCAGTATGAGAATATTTGGGGGTAGGAGCGCTTGGCCCCTTTTTCTAGAACACACAACTTTATTCTTCATCATTTTCCTCTCTTGGGTGAAGAGTTTCTTCCAGTCCTATTCGCTCTTCCACGTGGCCCTTCTCTGTAGAAGGACGTCTCTATCCTGTACACTATGCTTCCTGTTACCCTTTTATTACCTATGTCTTATTCATGACTGTCTAGAGAGCACGTCGAAATTCCTAAGTACTTGTGAATGAACAGATAGGTGAAGGAATGGATAGATGCCTTACAACGTAATTTAGCTCCTCAATTTGTGTCCCTTACTAGATTGTAAGTTCTTTGTGGATAAAGATTTTACTTTGGACATGTTTGCATCACTTGTCACCCTCCACAGTGTCTCACATGGATCAAGTTCAGAAAATATTTCTTGTATTAATTGCTAAGTGTGTCCGTCACCTTAAAGGGTCTGAATGAAGTAACAGACCCAATCTTTGGAAATTTCACAGCCTTATTTCCCGTTACAGCTTCCCTGAATCTAGACCATAACCATATTTTTCAGGCCCTGATCCAAGTTTTCATCTACCTACTCACCCATCGTTTTAGCTTCTGTCCTTTTTGGTGTTTATTTCAGCATCCTAGCACTGTTAGAAGGGCTGATCTCAAGTGTTGTTTCCACCACTTCTCAGATGTGCAAGTTTGAGGAACTTACTTAACCTCTGTGCATTTTCTCATCCATTGGGAGGTCATGACCATACTTATCTAAAAAGTGGTGAGGATTAGAAGATAAGTAGATGGTAGTAACAGGAAAGCATGTGAGCCTTCTGTAAGGATGTAAAATAAATATGCATAAATAGTGTAATTAGCTTTGTAATTATTCACAGTTAGCTTTCCAAAGATGAAACTGGGTCTCAGAAGAGACAGGAAGTCACTAGAGTTACTTCAGAGAAAGTTGCAAGTACTTTGCAAGTATGGGGAGAGGGAAGTCAAGATCTTTATGCTCGTGTTCAATTCTGACATACTATAATCCCACATACAGGTTGTACTAAGAAAGTTATGCACATGTTAATAAAATTTAACTATCTACTTGAGCTTTTTTACACTTGAGCTATGCCAAGGTCAACACATTAATTATTTTACTCCACACTGTGGAACGAGAGAGACTGGCTTGAAAACAGTTCAATTAGAAAAAGTCTCAGGGATTTTGGTTCACACTAAGCCTTATAGGAACGGCCTAATCCATCTTCTGGACTACTTCAATGAGGCTATATTAGTAGAAACATTGAGGCCAGAACAGGGAGGTGACACACTGAGCTCCGTCCTCTTAAATCAACTCTGTAGTACTGGTTCTAGACTTGTTCTCTGATGTCAGTAAGGGTACTGACAAACTAGGGAACACCCAAATAAGATCAGTGAGAATGGGGAAGGTGATTGTGATAGTTAGTTATAGGTATCAACTTAGCCAGGCCATAGTCCCCGGTCCTTAAATTAAACACTAATCTATGTGTTGCTGTGAAGGCATTTTGAAGATGTGATCAATATCTACAATGGGTTGACTTTAATTAAAAGAGTTTATCTTTGATAATCTGGGTCAGCCTCATCCAATCAGTTGAAAGGCCTTAAGAAGAAACTGAAGGTTTCCCTGAAAAAGGAGAAATTCTGCCTCAAGAGTGCAGCCAGCCTTCAGGCTGCCCAGTTCATTCCTGACTTGCCATTCCCACAACTGCATGAGCCAATTCATTGAAATAACTCTCTTCATATATGTCTCCTAATGCTTCTGTTTCTCTGGAGAATTCTAACTGATGCAGAGATCCAACAAGAAAGACGAAGATATAAAACTCAGGAAGGCCATGACAACAGTTTAACAGTATTTGAATAGCTGTTATGTGAAAGATGAACCCACGGGTGGAGGCAACAGCCAGGCATGTGTGGGCTTCCCATACCCAAAAGTTCAATGGGGCTTTCTTTTAAAAGAAGGCAGCCGCCCCTCAGGGGGCACATCAAGAGGAAATCTGACAAATCTTTCATTCTGTGAAGTGCCAAAATCATGCACGTTTAGGTTCTAGGCATTAAAAGGAGCCCGTCCTTCTGATATGGAACCTCTTGATCTCAAGTTTGTGGGTCGGGGGTGCAGTAAGCAAATCACTGAAACCTCTGGTGCTTGGAGATGGAGAAAGGTTTATTGGAACTGGACAAAATGAGAAGGTGGGAGGATAGGTCCTCTCAAATCCACCTTAACAAGAGAAGAAAGCAGGGGGTTTTGTAGAGCTAAGGGGCCTGGCAGGAGGAGTTTCAAGAAACAAAGGGGAATCCTGTTTCTTTCACCCCAGATAAGCCCTGGGGCAATCAGACTTCCGGCGTCAGTGGCAGCAGGGGGCTGGTTATCTGGGACTGTGACTTCCTTGAAGGTGTTCTTTTTCTTCTGTAAAATGAGTTCATAAATCCCAGTGACCCTTGAGTCACTCCTCAGGTTAGACAAGAAAATAGCAAATTAACAAGATTAACTTATTTTCATCCATGTCATGTTAGGAACAAGGTTCAAAGGCAGTCTCATTGAATATTTATATATATAGAAATCCTCAGGTGCTGGCTTCACTTCTTGCTCTCTTATATATTTTTTATAGCTTTTTTTTTTTTTTGAGGAAGGTTGGCCCTGAGCTAACATCTGCCACCAATCCTCCTCTTTTCGCTGAGGAAGACTGGCCCTGAGCTACCATCTGTGCCCATCTTCCTCTACTTTATATGTGGGACGCCTACCACAGCGTGGCTTGTCAAGCTGTGAGTAGATCTGCACCCGGGATCTGAACTGGCAAACCCCGGGCCGCAGAAGCAGAACACGTGAACTTAAGTGCTGGGCCGCTGGGCTGGCCCCTATAGCTCTTGACATTTTATTTGCACCTATAATCGTTCTTCCCAGAACTTTGCTGTGGTCCATATAAACAAAATTTCTAATTCGTGGACTATTGTATTAAGCCCAAAGCTCCTAGATGCATGTTTATTCACTGAGTGAAGCTGCTCACGTGGTTCTCATTTTGCAGAAATTAAAGTCGAGGCTTCGCTGAAGCCATCCAACCATTCTGGAACAGATCAGGACTCGGATAAGTTTAGCCAATTTATAAACTTTCAGCCCGTGCTTTTCTTATCAATGTAAGCGGTATCTCTCAGCCAAATGGCTTTAGTGATGTACAATTTCCATAAATTTTTCTGTGAGGTTGTAGCCAGAAAAACACACTCTGAGCTAGATAAGCACAGAATCAAGAACTGAATTTTTAAAAAGGCTATCTTTGAAATGCACAAATGGCATTATTATGTTGTAATGCCTAACGCTACTGTCTGGATCTCTCAAAATGATTGAGTGGATCTTACGAAAATAACTTGAAAGGTAGAAAGTGACTTAGAAACCAGCCAACTGGGCCTTGGAAATATAGACTTCAAGTGTGCTGGTGCACCCAACTCTGCATGCCCTCGTGCGAGCACACGGTCGTGAAAAGACCTGCCTTGAGTTCTATTCTCCCCAATGTACACTTCGTGGAATTGTTTGCTGTAATTATTTTCCCTACTCTTCAGCAACTTTGGCTGAAATACGGAGCCAATATAAAATATCATTACAATATAATAATCATCCCTGGCCACTGGAGATGAATATAATGGATTTCCTCATTTAAAATGAGCCACCTTTTAACTCTAATCGTTATTCTTAGATGAAATTACGCCGGCTTTAGTTCTATGTCTCGTTACCTTGAAAGATATTGCATATGTTCCTGTACTGTTTAACACAGTCTTGTATCTGCTTCCTTTGATTTCATTAAATTATACGCAATTATTTTAATTCACTAGGATGTAGACTTTGAAATATTTTAAAAATGAATTTCTAAAATGGGAAAGGTATTATTTTGTGTCGATCTGAAGAGAAATAATAAATCTTACAATGAAATACATTTCTCACTACTTTGCAGCTCCTAAAATCTCCATGGTGCTCTTAATTTAGTTGCTCTTTCTCATTTTCCCGGAAATAAAGAAGTTTTCAACAAACATATTCAAAAATTTCCAGAGCTGGCATGAGATGGAAAAAAATATTTTTAGTTCTTGACTAGAAGAAAAGTTCGTTCATTTGGAATTGGAAGTTTTTCTAAAGTTCAAGTTCAATTGATATCAATTTTCTAGTTCACCTGGGTTTTCAGGCCTTATTTCAGAATTCCACATATAAGGGCCTGGTAAAGAAAATGTACCTCAGAATGGTGATTAAGTGACCAATTCAGGATACAGCATATAAATAGGCAAGCAGAAAAATATTAGCTGTTCTTTCTAAAGTACATCAAAATCCATTTTCATACAATTTCTTGCTTTCCTCTCAAAGACTAGATTTCTGGGGAAAAAAAGAAAAAAAATGATCATCTTCTTTCTTCTCAGAAGGCCAGTAATTTGAGTTGGGGTCACTTAGGTTGTCCGCTGATAAGACTGTGAGTGGTGACTTGTCCTGGACACCCCCGTTGATGTTGAGAACAGCACCTGGGGCTGCCCGAGGCCCCAGCCAGGTCATCTGACTCCACCCTATTGCCAGGGGCTCAAGCTCCAGCCCCACCCGGCCCCCACCAGCACCCTGGTCAGGCCCACTGGAAGAGGCCTTGGAGCCACTTGTACAGGAAACCCCAGGTGGGCCCTGGGGGCTTGGTCGACGTGGGGCATGGTCTATGTGGGGCGTGGTCTACAGGTGGACAGAGCTCTGGTGAGTGTGGGCTGGGGCTCTATACATTTCGCTCCCTGCAAGGAGACAAGGTCAGTGGCTGTGGTGTTACATAAATGGGGCCCAGAGGCGCTCCTATGGCCCCAGTCCTAGAGGTAGTGCCTCTGCCAGGGGTCCCTCCCACGTCATGGGCCCCTCCAGTTCTCTTCACTGTTCCCCTGGGCCAGGGCTCTCAAGCTTAAGCCTGCATCAGAATCCCAGGGAGGGCTTTAAAGCACAGGTTTCTGGACCCATGTGCAGAGTTTCTGGTTCCGTCCATCTCGGATGAGGACCAGGGTTAGCATATCTGTCCAGTTCCCAGGTGAGGCTGCAGTCGTGGGGACCCCACTTTGAGAGGCAGTGCCCCAGGCCTCCCCACAGTTCTTATTTTCCCCTCAAGTGTCGTTCCTCTTCTCCTTCAAACAAGGAGGGGTTTTGCAGCCCTGGTGCCCTCTGTTTCCTCGCAACAAAAACACATTTTATCTCTTCTGCACAAGGCCAAGTCGTCAGCACTTTCTAAAGTGACTCTACTAATCTGATTAGCTCCTTTGAAGGTGTCCCAGCCCGCAGGCGCCTGTTGGCGCACAGGAGTCCAGTTTAAAGGTAACAGCCACGTTAGGTCGTCTCGTCTCAGTCTCCCCTCAGGGTGTCCCCAGAAATAAATCCAGTTATGTGTGTGCGTGCTCACACACGCACCTTAACCTTGTCTGGGCCTCTAGCCCTGCTGTGTTTTCTTGGCTCTGCACGGTCACCTTTGCTGGCGACTTTCTGGCATCCTTATGACACCTTAGCTGCTCTGTTTCGATGCTGGCAAGAGGGCTTTGATAGGGGCAGATGGTTAGGGGGCTGGAAGACATCCGTCTGCTCAGCTCTCTGTCTCATGCGGCCATCACTGGAGGTCCCAGCGGCGCCATTCATGCTCGGTTTCCAAGCCTCTGCAGAACACTGCCCTTCAGCATCCTCCTGACGTCCCTTCTCCACCACTGCGCAAGCCCGTCCCTTGTGGGCAGGGAGACAGATGCCACGCAGTTCTCTCCAAGCCTCACCTTCGCCATTCTCAGGGGCCCGAGTCCCCGGCTGCTCTCTGGTCCCTGTACAGCGCCTTTCTCTTCCTTCAGGCAAAACCTCAAAAACTCAAGGGCATGTCGTTTAGCGTAAAGAGATACCTACAGGGCCCCTCTTCCAATTCTAGATGGATCACAGTTCAGTTTAAGATTCTTCTGAGACGATGTGCTATATTAGCAACACGAATTCGTTCCTTTATATGTTCGAACATTCTTGAAGGCTACTATTTGTTAGGTGCTTTTCAAAGCACTAAAAATGTACAACTAAAATGGGGAACAATTATCTCTGCGAAAGGCTGGTAATTCTCTTTTTATTTTTGGTGAGGAAGATTCACCCTGAGCTAACATCCATTGCCAATCTTCCTCTTTCTTTGCTTGAGGAAGATTGTCCCTGAGCTAACATCTGTGCCAGTCTTCCTCTATTTTGTATGTGGGACACTGCCACAGCGTGGCTGATGAGTGGAGTAGGTCCACTCCCAGGATCCGAACCTCCAACTGGGCCACTGAAGCAGAATGCGTGGGACTTTAACCACTCGGCCACCCACTGGGCCAGCCCTTAAGGCTGGTAATTTTTTTTCAGTGATACAGAGACAGAATTTGCTGGGAAACAAATATCGGGTCAATGGATTCCACTGGCTGAGAGGAAGGAGCTGCTAAAGGGGTCTTGTTCCAAAGAGGATTGCCCATTTCAGCAGTGATTTTCCTAAGACACGGATGCCTCCGACTTTATCTGACCCAGGATCGATGCTAACGGACAAAACAGTAAGGAGGGTAACCCAGCACAAGAGGCCACACGGGCTGAAAATTGGCCTCTAAGAGACCCTCTGACCCCAGCTGGCAGTCAGAGGTTAACAGGACCCGAGGGAGCCCTTAGAGCCTTCTTACAGCTGGGGAAAATGAAGGCTAATCAATTAAAGAGCTCGCCCAAGTTAAAACAGGCGCCCCTGGCTTACAGCAAAAAGAAGTGCCGGTTGGAAATGGGCAGGCTGGGATTCGAAGTGTCGGGCTGGAAGACCTGCTGCCACATTAGTTATGTCACTAAACACCCCAAGCCTCAACATCTTTTTTTGCCAGATGGAAATATCATCTAACTGACAAGCCTATTGCAAGGGCCAGACAAAATGTGTCATAGTTAATATGCACCTAGTTAAGATTAGTTTCTTACTTCCCTCCTTTCATCCAGATTGAGGATTAGAACCAAGAATTCGAGCCTCCTTGGCTTCTGCTTTCTTTCTTTCTTTTTTTTTTTTTTTGGTGAGGAAGATTGGTCCTGTGCTAACATCTGTGCCAATCTTCTTTTATTTTACATGGGATGCCACCACAGCATGGCTTGACGAGCGGTGCTATGTCCACTCCTGGGATCTGAACCTGCGAACCCTGGGCTGCTGCAGCAGAGTGCGTGAACTTAACCACTACACCATCAGGCTGGCCCCAGCTTCTGCATTCTTATATTTGCAAGCTCTCCTCCACTGGGGGACGGGACTATTGTCTTTCCTGAATCATAATCCTTCTCATCGTCCTTGTTATCATCTCCAGAACGGAACAGTCATTGTGAGGATTAATTAAGATAGTGTTTGTGGAAACACTTTGCAAAGTGTAAAGGCTTACATACACACACATTATTATCAAAAGCTACACTGATTTACCACAAGGCTGTCATGCTGGCCACCCAAAACATTAAAACCGAGTGTTTGACTGGGAGGTTGTTTTGTTTTGCTTTCCTTGGACATTTGGTGCCATGTATAATCTATGACTGTGTAAAATGTAACAAATCCCAGAACGGGGTAACATCTGAGGTTATAGAACCTGAGTTTGATGTTTCTCCTCCATTCCAGATTCATAAATGTTAAGTACTCAAAAAAAGTAAGGACTCATTTCAGTAAAAATGAAGTCAAATTTCTTCTAATGATTCCAACAATAATGTCCCAATACATCAAAAGCAGCTTTCTATTATTGAAGGCCAACTGTGTCCCAGGCACTGTGCAATTATCACCTCTTAGGCATAATACCCCACAAGCTCAATGTCTTCACCATTTTATAGAGGAAAAACACTGAGGCTCAGAGAAGTCACTTGGCTTGCCTAAAGTCACACAGCAAGTAAGAGGACGAAGCTAGGTCTGATTCCCTTCAGAGTCCCATCTACTACCTCCTGCTGCCTCTCTGGAGAACGTGCTAGACCTCAACAACACATATAAAAACACATTTTTATCCTGGCACCTATCATGTACAGTATGCGGGATATAATTAAATAAATGATTTCTAACAAAAGGTCTTTCAGCTTAGGGATAAATAAAATGGCCTTTACATAAATAAGTATAATATGTGGTATATCAGAGAGGAGTTGATGGGTTCTGGGTGTCTGCCACCTCCTCCACTCCTTCTGAGGAAAGATCAATAACATGATTTTGTCATATTGGCCACAATTAAACCCAAACTGGGCCCCTGGCACAGGGGCAGCCTGCTCCAGCGACTGTTGCCCTGTGAGAGGGGCCATGATGAGAATTCTTTCCAGACTTGATCTTCAGCAGCTCTCTGACACAGTTTTGGGGGGCATTTGATGGTGAGAGATTCAGACAGAATCCTGGTGAGGGACAGAGTGAGGTGAACACAGAGGAGCAGCAACATTTCAAGGGACAAAGAGGAGACAGGCGTGGCTGGAACAGGAGGCTCCTGTGGGAGAGTGACAGAGGAGGAGCCTGGAGAAAAGTCTAAAACGAAACATCTTTTCTAGGGACAAAGCCTAATATCCTTTAAACCAGGCTTTCTAACTGGCAAAGTGGTGTCCCCAACCATCTTATAATTAGAAATATGTTTGTTCATTCTCAAAGATCCCTTAAGAAAAGCAAGAATGTGTACGAAGGGTCTCCAAGGGGATCCTCTGTGAACCGTAAGGAGAATGGCTCTAAACCAGAAGCCAGCCAAAAGCAAACTATCCAGAACGTCACAGATGTGGTACTGGGAAGTCCAAAACACTTTTTCTCACACCAGAAATGCTTGGATCCTAATAACTTTTTCTCCGTGTTATGTTTTCTATACTCATAATAATTTCCCATGGTCTGTGTCTCCTCCTTAAAGAAGACCAGGTCAACAGCAGAAAATGTCCATTTGCAGAAAACCACGTGTTGTTCCATCACTCAGGAACCATCATTCATAATAATTAGCTGTAGCAACAGATGTTCACACACATGGGAACTGCAAAAGCTCTCTTAAGGTCAGTTTAATTTAAACCTTAACCTCAAATTTTTTCCACAGATACAGCGAGAAACCACAAGGATCTCCTTGTCCTAATGTTCCTTCCATACACCGTGATAAAAGTTCTTGTTTTGGAAACAGAGAAACCTTCTGAATCACCAGCCTGGGCCCCTGCGTCTGCCACGGTCACAGCACATGTGCCCTGCGTTAGCCACCTTAGGGCCTGGGGCACGTGGGGTCCCCCTCCTCAACCCATTATTTTCACTGTGGAGTTTGGGGTCCACATTTCAGATAGAAATAGGCACTGTACTAAAATTGCAAAGGACTTTTTAAAAACCTTTAGAGAATGGCAATGGATTTAAACAAGATTTACTGAGTGTTTACTACGGACAAGCCAGCGAGTTCCTTAGTTAGGGGGAGAAAGGGGCACGTAGTTGAGGAAACATTCACCACACAGGGAGTGCACAGCCTAGAAGAGTGGTTTCCAGTAGATATAAAATCTGAACCACACACCTAATTTTACATGTTCTACTAGCCATGGTAAATAAAAGAAAAAGAGAGATGAAATTCATTTCAATAATATAATTTATTCAACCCAATCTATCCAAAATACAATAATTTCAAAATGGAATTGACATAAAATTATCAGTGAGGACTTCGTATTCATGTTTTTGGCGCCAAGTCTTTAAGCTTTGATTTGCGCTTTGCACTTACAGCACATCTCGGTTCACACGGGCCACGTGTCAAGTGCTCAAAGGCCACACGGGGCCACCACCGTCAGACTCTACACCTCCAGGGCTTGGAAGAGATAAGGACATAAATGGCTGCATACAAGCTCCATTTGGTTTAAGGAGAGGAGGAGGTTTTCCACGGAAAAGACAGGGTTCGAATTTGCCGTTCTCAGTAATGGTTACAAGTTGGAGAGAATGAAGGGTGTAGTTCACGTTGAAGGACCCACAGAAGCGACGCGTTGAGGGAGGAGAATGGCAGGAATTGCAAGTTCCTTCAACCAGCGGAGCTGCTCGCTGTGCTTGAGTCATTGACACACTCCTTAAAGAGGCCTGTGAGGGCCTGTCCATGTTTCTACTTTACTCTCCAAACTTCCCTCCCATTTTCAGGCTCTCTGCTTGAGCCGCAAGCTCTGTGCGCCACCTCTCACAAACTCCCTCCCTCCCTCCTGGGTCTTTACGCAGCAGTGCCCTGCCTGGAACTTGTCTGGTTTGGCTCATTGTTGCTTCTAGCACCTGGCCTAGTGCTCAGGAGAGAGTCAGTCCCGGGTAAACATGTTTGAATGAACAAATGAAGGACTGCAGGGAACGTAGGGAAGAAGATGGAGAGGCGGGAAAGGTCCCACTGAGGGCCTGTTGCTAGGGCCTTGGGCACTTGCTTAAGGGCGTGCAATGAATTCTGTGAACAAGCCAGTTCCATACCTGTCACCTGCATCTCAAATGTTTGTCTGCAGCTCAGCCCTGTGTGAGATGCTTAGGAATGAGAAGAGATGGGCAGTGGAGAGCCTGTCAGGAGCCTTTTGAAGGAGTCCAGATGAGAAGCAATGGGGCCCTGTGCTGGAGGAGACTGGGGGGCATATGTGTCAGTTACAAGGACCCAGGCCAGCAAAGCACTGTGCAGAAATGGTACACTCTTAGAGACAGAAGAACGTTTGTCATTCTACAGACGAGGAAAGTGGGGCTCAGATAAGTTAAATTACTTTCCTTTAATTAAACCTGAGAGTTCATTACTCTGCACAAATATACTTTGTTATGAAAATGAATCCCGAAAAGATTACAGGTCATAGGAGAAGGAGTCATTTTACAAACATTCTATTAAGCAGATACAGAAAAGTGGGGGAAAAGATTAAAAGGATCTAAAATGTATTTGAATAATGAAAGAAAGGGCTTTAAAAAAGCTTTCGATCCTAGACATGACTGACCTTAAAACACTGAAGCTGGAAATGAGCTCAGTGAAAGTTCTAGTTTAGCAGTCACTTGAATATTTCCATTTTCTAAGAATTTTATAAGTATTAACAGCACATCTTCATAATGATTGAAATGTCAAAGGGTCCCATTTGACAGAATAAAAAAAGACCAAGAGCGGGAAATTAAATGGCAGCACCGCAGTTGGAGACGTTAGTCTCTGAGTCGTATGTCGTCTTCATGATTGGATAACTCACTTGTTTCTAGGCTGTGGTCTCAGCTAAACTCCATGTTTTTTGTATGAATGTCTCAGAAGAAGGTGAGAAGAGGGAGAGAATATTTTTAATTTTTGAAGAATTAAGGTCTGGCAATCTATACTTTAGGATCCAGATGATGTAAGATGGCTCATAATTTGCTAGTTTCTAATAAGCTGTAAAAGTCTCACTATTTCATTGAGAAAGATTTGTAAATTTTTAAAATCTTAAATAATTACAACTAAGATAACATTACAAAGGAGATTTAGACTGAATATTTCATGAGGCTTTGTTGGTCATAGTGTCCCTAAATGGTGGAACCTTCAGGTTTGAGGCAAATAAGAGTATCAGAGGATCTATGTTTATTTATTGCCAAACTACCACTAAAACAAAAAAAAATCAGCTAGGCTGTTCAGTTGACAGTGCAAAGCCAAAACAGCCTTGACTGGACAGAAGTTTCACTTTATAACCAGTTGTTTTGATACTGTGTAGATCGAACTTTGATATCAAAGCTTGAAACCTCAAGATTTGATAATATTTATTTTAATAAAAACTTGTATCTTAATGTCAGAAAGAACAGAAGGCAGACCGCTTACTAAAGGATTACAATCAGACTTGGAAACCACATTAATTATCTTTTGTGAGTTAAGAAAAGTAAATAGTATAAAGCTAACTCAAGAAAGCACTGATATTAAGGTGATTTATGGAGATTCTGGAGACATAAATCAGACACAATTATCTGATTTTCAAAAACTAGTCATCTTCACCTCCGCAAATGGTCTCATAATTCTCTGATGACACATGGCAGAGAAGTGCTTATGTCAAACCAAAACGCGGACGAGGAAAGATAAATGGCAGGTCCGAGGAACCCCGTGAGACGCCAGCGTTCCTCCTGAGGTTTCGCTTATGCTTTCTCCAGGAACCACGGAGGAACGAAAGGCATCTGGTTCTCAGGGATTTAGCAACACAGGTTACAAAAGCTCTACTTTTGTCCCCATTGATAATCAGATGGAAGATTTCCATCTGTCTGAATCTTCTTCCAAACATTTGGTTGCACCTGTAGCTCAGGTCCTGACCCAAAATAGCATGCGAGCCTACAGCAGTGAGGCCATCCTTGCCTCCCACCTCCCCGCCCTCCCTCTCCCCTCCCCATCTTTATTCTTCTTCAGCACATTTCCCAACGAATACAGCACGGCTGAAGTTTTTTAATGTGATGAAATACACATAATATTGTACATACATAATAATACACATTTACCATTTTAACCATTTTTAAGTGTGCACTTCAGCACATTCACCTCGTTGTGCAACCCTCACCACCATCCATCTCCAGAACTTTTCCATCTTCCCAAACTGAAACTCTGCCTCCCTTAAACAGTAACTCCCCCTCCGGCTCCTCCTGCCCCTGGCCGCCCTCATTCTACTTTTTGTCTCTGTGAATTTGACTCCTCTAGGAACCTCACATGAGTGGAATCGCACGGTACTTGTCCTTTTGTGATGGGAGTGTTTTACCTTTTAAGTTCTGTTTATTGACTAGCCTGCCTATTGAGAACGTAAGCATCTAGGGCAGGCGTTTCTGTCTGTGTCCCTCTCCGCTCTATTTCTAGTGCCGAAGAAGCCCCTGGGACCTGGAGACTCTCAGTAAACGTTTATATGAATGAATGGTTCAGGACGGGCCACAGTGCTACGATGGGGTGACAATCAGGTGACATTGCTCCGAGGTCTCCCGAGCGCTCACTGAGTGCTGGGCCCTGTGGATAGACCAGGGATCTAGCCACAGCAGGGCGGCCCCAGAGAGCTCGTGTCTGTGCTCGAGTCAAATGAGTGAAAAGTAATGTATGGCAGGGAAATCAGTGCCACGACTGGGGTAAGTTCACTGCTGAAGAAACAGACAGGAGGTGCCCTGGTCTGGGAGGATTGGGGAACACGGCTTTCAAGGGTGTACCTTCAAACCCCGCCCTGAGGAATGAGGGGGTGCTGGCCAGGTCAAGAGTATGGAGTTCAAGGCTGTAAGCACATTTTAAGGGAGAGGACCAACCACAGGGCTCTTGACTTTTCTGAGCCTTGAACCCACTCACAGTCTGGTGAAGCCTAGGGATCCTTTCCTCAAATAAGTTTTTAAAGCAAAAACTAAAATACATCCAAATCAATCAATTCCGTCAAACTATAGTTAGCAAAATATTTTAAAAAATATTTTCAGGGGCCGGCCCCGTGACCAAGTGGTTAAGTTCATGTGCTCCGCTTCAATGGCCCAGGGTTTCACTGGTTCGGATCCTGGGCACCGACATGGCACCGCTTATCAGGCCATGCTGAGGTGGCATCCCACATGCCACAACTAGAAGGACCTGCAGCTACAATATACAACTAGGTACTGGGGGCCTTGGGGAGAAGAAGAAAAACAAAACAAAAAAATAAACAAGAAGACTGGCAACTGATGTTAGCTCAGGTGCCAATCTTTAAAAGTAAAAAAATCCTTTCAGTCATGTATAAATCCTCTTAGTACGCATGTGATTCTTCGTTAATGCATTGGATAACGAGGTCAAGATGAGGCTAGTAACTGTTGAAATTTCTCAATAACGGTAAGCATCCATGATATATTGTGGTACCCTCACTAACTGGCAGGTGACGGGAAAATTTCTGTGATTTCTGTTAGTGACAAAATCGCAGGTCCTGTTAATACCACTGCAGTTTGTTGGCTGCCTTCGTAACTGGAGGAAGTGCTAAATTTCAGTTAGAGGTTAATGAAAATAAACATGTGCTTTTTCTCATCCAACTTCCTGAATTCCATCCACAGGCATCTTTCGGCCCCCAAGGGGTCTGCGGACATCAGGTTTGGAGCCCTTGGACTGGGAACAGGACTGAGCAGTTGGGGAAGAGTAAGCTATTCAGCATGTTTGGCAATCGGGGGATGAGGAAGCGGAAGGTGGAGAAAGGGAAGGAGATGAAGGGTGACAGGTGTCATCGAGGGCCCCATCTCAGAAGCTCTGTAGGCAACGCTATGGAATCAGGACTTTATTTTGAGAGCTGTGATGAACCATCGACATGTTTTAAGCACAAGGCTGCCAAGCTCCAACGCGTGTTTCAGAACGCTCTTCCAGTCTGCAGTGTGGAGGAGTCTGCAGGGCAAGACGGCTACAGGAGGCCAGGTAGGAGGTGGTAACAGTTGTCCAGGGAAAGACAAAGGTGGCTGAGCTCGGGAAGTGCCAGGGCAGACTGTCGGTAAGCAAATGGAAGCGGGAGCCAAAAGCTCCTTAGAAGGTAGAATTGATGAAGGTGGAGTCCCTTCTATTCCTGGACCACAGAATCTGACAATGCTAGCATGAAAACGAAGAACTGCCTTCAGTTTGCTGAAGTCCCCACAGTAGTAGATGCTGAGCACAGAACCCCCATTGAGAAACCCCAGCAGTAGCCAGAGAAGTGATGTGATGTAATAGAAAGATAATCTCAAATGTCGTCAGTTGATGTGGGCCTCCTTATCTGTGTGACCATGGGGAAGTTACTTAACCTTCCTGATACCCAGTACCCTTGTTGGTAAAGCGAGGCTAAGGACGTCTGCATTCTTGAGTTGTGAAACACAGGGAGAAAAAAAAATCACCGAACATTTTCTAAACGAAGTGCTACGAACATGTTATTTGTGCTAGTATATTATAACCAATCAATAAAGGGTAATTATTACCATAAGTCAGTGTTTACTAAGAGTTGAAGAGGCATTTGAAGAAAGCAATCTATACAATTCACAGCAGCTGGGTAAGTGTTATAGCTCACGCGGAACCACAGCTGGCTGTGGAAAAACATGCAGAATTCAGCTCAGTGCGGGGTAAGGCTGAGGGGTGAGCGAAAGGAGGACTTTCCAGGTAGAAGAGTGAGGTGATGGAGGACCAGTCTATTCCTGACACATAGAGGTGGAGAGTTATGCCCAAGAGCGTAAGGGGTAAGGGAAAATATGCTGATGTATACAGAATATGGAGGACTTTGAAAACTATCCAAAGTGGTTGGTCAACACACAGGGAAACCCATTAAACGGAAGGTCCCTGACATTATTATTATACTCTGGCTTAGTAAACCGCTCAGAAAAAAAGATTCCTAGTCTGGAAAAAAGATTCCCAATCTGGAAGTACTCAGTGTTTGGATATGTCTGTTTCTTCTAGTTTCGAAGAAGAATTAGGCCGTTTCCTTCTGATAGGCCTTGGGAGCCCCTGGTAGCTTTTCCCATCCCTGTGACTTTTTTCGCCCTGAAGTAGATGGGAGTGAATAATGTCATTTAAACTGAAGCATATTAGCATCAGCTAATTTCAAGAGGGCCCAAACACCTCAATTCTTCACAAGATAAAATGCTTCATTCAGAAAAAGGAAAGTAAATCATGAAGAGGAGAAAAACGAAACAAAATGGTAGATATCTGAGAGAGCGAAAGAGTTTATTGCCACAGAGAAGGAAGCTGGCTTGTCATGCCAAGCTCGCCACTCCTCTCTGTGACTCCGGGGAAGTGCTCTCTGCTTCCACTGCCTGTTTCCTCAGGAAAAACTCAGCTACTATGGGAAAGCTGTCAATCTGTCTAAACTGCTGTGATTTCCTCATGGGAAAGTCAAGGAGGAGAAAGGCAGGGAAAAGCAAGAGTCCAGAAGACGGTGGTGGCTGCGCCAAGGCCCTGGAGCTAAAGAGAGGGGGAGTTTTAAAAAAAATCTGTTTTAGAGGTAAACTTAACAGGATGTGCCAATGAAATGCACTGATGTTGGAAGAAAAGAACGGGGTGTAATTGCTAGGTTTTTGGCTCTAACAAATTAGTAGAGGGCAGTTTCATTTACTGACACGGGGAAAATTGGAGAAGGAACAAAATTAGATAGGAAGAAAAATCAAGAGTTCCGTTCTGAGCAGGATTAGTTTAAGGTGTCTATGCAACATTTCAGTGGGAATATTCAGTAGATAACTGGGAATAGGGATCTGACATTCGGAGAACTGGTAAATTTAAGGAAGACAAATGGATTGTACTTAATGCACAGGGAATGAATGAACTTGTGTGTTGCTGGGGAGGAGGAGGGGGAGTGGGGGGAGTGTATGGGAAAGTGAGAAAGGTGAAGAACCAGAGTGAGAGGGGAAAGAGAGAAAGAGCTGGCGAGACGGAGACTGGCCAGCTGACCAAGGTTTGAGGCTGAGCCACTCCCGTTTTAGAGATGGGACAGCAGGAAGAGCCCAGAGGCAGGAGGGAAGCTGGGCAGTGCTGTGCCACAGAAGCCACAATTGAGCTTTCATGGGTGCCGGTGGAATGGTCCGCAGCGAGGACGCTGAGAAAGAGAAAGTTAACGTGTGGATGGATAAGCGTCCACAGGACAAAGGAAATACAAACAAAAGAGCTTGTTCGTAGAGTTAAAGAAAACAGAGGCTAAAATACCCTGCTGTACAAGTTTTTGAGGGTTTAATAAGAAATATTTCCATGAAAGTGGAGCAATAAAAGGATTTTAAAGATCATGTCAGAGTGTTCATGAGTTACACTTTTAAACTTCAGATGGATTTCAAGTCTTGACTTGGCAGTGAAAGGCAGATCAGAAAACAAAACTTGGCACTAAATTCAGATAGAATCTCATCAATAACTGATTATATGGTGGGCATTAGGGTTCGTGTATCCGTTCCTCCCTCCTTGCCTTGACCACATGTAACTAAGAAAGCAGAGTAATTTGGTGGCATTTGACTTGAGATCCTGTGCAAATGAAAGACCATTTCAGCAATGAAGACAGCCCACTGCAAGCACCTAGAGAAGACAAATTAATTATGTTCCTAGTTCCTAAGCCTATGGAAACAACTAAATAACTCAGTAAAAGTGTGTACCTACGGACCACGCAGAGGTCTTTTGAGAAACGATCTTTAAACAATAAAATCCAAAAGCAAAGAGGTTTTATAACAGCAGGTCTACAAGTAGACTCATGAGTAAAATCACAATTTATACTGTGATGGAAAGTGGAGAAAGGTAGGCTAGAAAGTCGGTCGTAATTCGTGAGGCTGTCTTGATGATAGCTAACATGTTTTGAGTGCTAAGTGTGTACCAGGTACTGGGGCTAAATGCTTTCTATGCATTATGTCACTTAATCCTCACAATAGTTCTATGAAGTGGGCATTGTTATTAAACCCATTTTACAGATAAGCAACATACTTAGAACATTAGTTTGCCCAACGTTTCAAAGCTTGTGAGTAATGTAGTTAAGAGTCCAGCTGGGTCTGTCTGATGCCCTGTTAGGAGTCCTTAACATCTTTCTCCTATAAGAGTTTCTACTTTTTGAGTATAACTGAAAATGTTTTGACTAAAAAAGCTTATAAATTCAGTACCTGTGGATACAATTTGGAAAATCATGCTCTTTTTCAGTGGAACAAATAGAAGCATTCAATAATCTTACTTTGCCACTCTTCCCACTGAGGGGTGGGGTTGTCTCTTCCTCCTCTTGGGTCTGAGCTGGCCCTGAGACATCTTCGATGAATCAAATGCAGTGGCAGTGACTCTTGTCTAACCTCCAAGGCTGAGCCTTACGAGATCTGTAGCTTCTGCTGCCCTCTTGAAGCGTGTCCTCTTTAGAAGCCAGCAGCCTTCTAAAAAGTCTGACTAGCTCAAGACCATGATGCTGTGAGGAAGCCCAAGCTACACGGAGAGAGGAGGAGGCTAATGAAGAAGCGATGAGTTACCAGACATGAGTGTGAAGCGTTCTTGGACATTCTGGCCAAGCCACCAGCAGCCATGGAATGTCCCAGCTACCGCCACACGGCAGAACCATCCTAATGAGTCAACCCAAATTCCCAATCCATAGAATCATGAGCAAAAAAGAAAAAAAAGAAAAGTGGATGTTTTGATCACTATGTTTTGGGTATTTCGTTATGCAACACTAGATATAAATTTAGTACAGCTGGATACAATTTGGAAAATTATCCTATATTGTAGAGGGACAAGCAGAAAACATTCCTATAATTTTCCTTTGAGCCCAAGCGTGTTATGTTGTACATCTGAGATAATAAACCGACAGTTTAAAAGTTAGCTCTGGTCCGGTGGCTAATTTTATCTGGTGTGAGGCAAGCTTTTTCAAGAAGAAAAGCCAGCAGAGAAGCACTTTATATTTTGGAACTACATTTCTGCTGTGTCGTCACAGTAATGCATCGGTAGAATGATTATCTACTTTTTATAACTGGAATGAGTCCTTAGTAGTTGCTTTTGGCCTTTTTATTATACTATATGCCTTCTATCTTCCTTTTAAAAACATCTGAGGCAGTTTACAATGAGATACACATAACAAGAGTTAAAACAAAAACACAAGATTAAATCCAAATTTAGCACCTGAGAAGCTATTTCTAAAGTTTGTCTAATTTGTTCACTGAAATTTACCTTTAAATTTAGCTTTGAGTTTCCTGGCAACTGAGGCAAAGCTGTGGGGTTATATCATGCTAAATGTGATTTCTTTCAGAAAAGAAAAACCTTTAACCTACTGCTAAAGTGTAAGAGCAATTTATTATGTGGGTCTCTTCACAGGAAACGGTAAGGAAAGGAAGAGACAATGGCTTCAAAAGAGATGTCATTTGGAAAATAGGTGTCTCAGACATTGAGACCTGGCATATGCCCCTGTTTAAAACAAAACAGAATAAAATTTAAAGGACTTTTAATTTCTATGTGGGGTTTTAGATTAACTACCCCCTGCTTAGATCAGAATTTCATAATTTCCTATCTTTTTATTTGTTTCAATAAGGATTTATTGACAACTCTCCAGGATCCTAGCCCTGAGGGTATAATTGTAAGCCAAAGAGAGAAAGGAGGTCCCTGCCCTCCTAGAGATCACGGTCCAGGAGGATATTAATTAGTATTGAGGACGTTAATTAAATAGCTACTCCACCCACTGATTACAGATTGACAGGTGCCATGAAAAAAGTACAGGAAACTATAAAGAGTATGTAACAGGGAGACACGATCCCACTTCCCAGGGACGGGGCAGCATGAGGAGGGTGAAAGGAAATATGCTTTCTTTCCCCAGTCCTCCCATCATGCCTGACACCTATAGGTGCTCAACTCATGTGGGCTGTTGACCATAAGAATACAAAGAAAGGGGAGCGTCAAGACAAATTCTGAATCTGTTGTTTGAAGGATAATGACATTAGGAAGAAAGTCACTGTTAGAAATTTTCATTGCTCTGATTTTTGGAAAGGAATAAAACTTATAATACAAGAGCTAAGCCAAGATATCAGATGAAAGAAATTACACTTTCTGAAATTCCATCTGATTGAGATCAGGTCTGAGAGGTTACCCTTGAATGCCTGATTTAACTCGTCCATTTGGCGCTGGAAGACTAATTATCAGCAATGGCGTCACTATCTTATTAGCATCAGTGTGAGAAGGTGTGGCTCCTTTTACAGAAAAGGTGACTAACTGACAAATAAATTAGATATGACTGCTTTGCCAAAGCTGATAACTAAGGCCCAGTGGACAAGAAGTGCCAGGGTCTAATCCTCACTCTGTAACATTTACTATCTGGGGTCAAGTGGTTGAAAGAGAAAACAATTATACTGATGTTCTCTGGAAATTCATTTACAGATGATTATTATTTAGTTGCAAGCTCTTAAAAGCTATGTTAGGCATCCTATCCTCCATCCAGCTCCTAAAGCTTCATTACATAACATTTAGCAGAAATTTTTTCCAGTTACTACTTACTCCCACTTCTACCACATTACCATCTTTTCTTTTTAACCTATTCTTGTCTTGTCTACTCTACAGTGTTACAGATTTTCTGCAATATTTAGTTTCTGATAATTTACTAATAATTTTAACAAAGTAAAGAATTCTACCTTAGCACCCACCCTATTAGGGATGCTCCACGTCAGATAGAAATGAGGCTTCATTGATAAGGAAAAACCTCTGAACTGTGTTCCCCCAACATTTGTATATTAAAGTCCTAAGTCCAGAACCTCAGAATGTGAACTTATTTGGAAACAGGGTCTTAAAGAGGTAATCAAGGTACAACGAGGGGGGCTCTAATCCAAAATGGCTGCTGTCCCTATAACAAGGGAAATTTGGGCAGCTGCGTATAGACGGAAGATGATGTAAAGACACAGGGAGAAGACAGCCACCTACAAACCAAGGGGAGAGATGCTCCCCTCACAGCCCTCAGAAGGAACAGACCTGCTGACACCCTGGTCCCAGACTTCTGGCCCTCAGAACTTCGAGACGACAAATTTCTGCTGTTACTCCATTCGTGGCGCTTTGTCATGGCAGTGCTAACAAACCAGAACAGCCTCTATTTCCCCATGAAAATCAAAGATAGTTTTTAGAAGCTTTTCTCACTTGTCACCCAAAGATGGGTTAGAAATTCTGGAATTTACCTCCATGAATGAAGTGCCAGAGATGTCTTTGATGTTTCTTAATTCCTGAAGCTTTACAATCCCATTAAACACATTCTTCAGTAAACCATGAATATTTTCATTAATCTTTTCTTGTTAATCACAGCAAAATTGATGTAAAAGACATAAATATTCATAAATCAAGCCCTCCAATTTGTCACAAGGATTTTTAAAAAATCATTAACATCCTGTATCATAAAAATGCCAAACTAATCATCAAAATAGCGCCCAGTTTAAAGTTTATTACTCAAATCTAGTTTCTACCAAGCCTAACCAAACAAACATATCATTTTGTTAGCTGCTTTAGAGCATTTTAATTCATTAAGGCACTAGCTTCTAATTCTTCCTCACTTTTCTTAGTTGTAATGCCAAACAGCAGTACTTGGAAGCAATGGAAATCACACCAAGAATTTCTTTAAATTCTTACTTCCTCTTTTTATCAACACCGTCTCTATTTAACCAGATAGTTATATTACAATTACACGTGACACCTCCTCCCCAAACCCCTTGGTTAAGTTGTTTTTGCTGATTGATTAAACATATATTATTGAGTGTCTACTATGCCCCAGGCACTCAGAGCTGTGAACAAGCTAGAGCTCTGTCCCCAGGGGGTTTGCGTTCTAGGATTCAGAGAAGCCCTGTGAGACTGTAGAGAGGGTTCTGATGTATTATTTTAGACTAGCTCTCCACAGTTTTGCTGCTGAGTCTTACCCCCTCAACCTTTGTTACTACCCTGGAAGCTGTATACTCATAGTTTTCTTTCCTATAACTTTTTTCTACAATACAACCTAAATTAGTACTGGTCAAGAAAAATTTGGGATTCTAAAAAAATTCAGTCAATTTTCAGAAAGATCATTCTATGGAAAAGATTATACTTGTGACTAATAAACATTGAAAATACATATTCTTACTTATTTTCGATTCTCAAACTATTAACTTTGATTTTTTTCCCCCCTCCCTGGCATTTTTTTTTTTTAGATTTTATTTTTTTCCTTTTCCTCCCCAAAGCCCCCCAGTACATAGTTGTATATTCTTCGTTGTGGGTCCTTCTAGCTGTGGCATGTGGGACGCTGCCTCAGCGTGGTTTGATGAGCAGTGCCATGTCCGCGCCCAGGATCCCAACCAACGAAACACTGGGCCGCCTGCAGCGGAGCGTGCGAACTTAACTGCTCGGCCATGGGGCCAGCCCCTCCCTGGCATATTTTAATGTTGGTTCTACAAGGACTCAAGTCTTAAAATCTTTAACTATTTTGGGACCCTCTTCATCTTGAAATTTCTAGAAACTGAAATCTTTGATCTGTCAAGATCTTCCATACAGCTTGATTTCACTCGAACAGACTCAGAGATGGCAAGCTAGTCCTGAATCCCTGGGTCAGACGAGCGTGAGTTCTCTGCTTCTGTGGATCACGAGTCTAGGGGTATTTCACTTCAGGATTTTCTCTCTTTTGCCTTGAAGTGAGCTTATCCTCCAGAGACAGGAAAGAGAGAGAGAGAAAGAGAGAGAGAGAGGAGGAGGAGGAGGAGAAGGAGGTGGGGGGGGAGGTGAAGGAGGAGGAGGAAGAGGGGACAGACGGAGAAGCACCACATGACCAGCCATTTCCCCAGGCAAATGGCATTTTGGGTGAATGCCCTGACCTAGGAAGGGAAAAGAGATCAAGGTGACCCCAATGCTATAAAAATAGCCGAGTGGACTCTTTCCTGAAAAAAGTCACAGCAGGCTCTGGAAAGCAATTACAGTGCTATTTTGGCATCTTGCTCTACCAAGAGCGAGATCTCCTACGGCGTTGGTTGCTTCTTCATCTTCATTTCTCTTTGCTGTGTATACTTATGAAATCATTTTAGGATGCCGAGAAGAAATAGGTGTGAAAGTAAACAAACTGTAATAGTAATCCTTTCTCCAAATGCCGAGCAGCTGCAGAAGGAAGCCGAAGCGGCCACTAACTTGCCTTGCTGTCTGCTCGTCTTCTTGTCCTCCTCCTGCTCCTCTCCTCTTTCTCCCACACATAATCTTCACATTTGCTGGCCTGACCTTGCGGTCTGCCAAAGAAAGCTAGCCACTTGCTGGGCACACATGCCCTTAGACCAAGGACCAGGGTGGGTCACTGCAACTGTCCTTCTCATTTCTGGGCTGGAAGGATGCACCAAGACTAAGGGCTGTGGCAGCTGGCTTTCCCAAAGGGTAGGATGCAGGTCTCCTGAGAGGTCATGCATACTCCTTCAGCTAAGGTCCTGTGAGGAAACTGTTCGCCCTGTGAACTTAACTTTCTTAAACCCCAAGGAAGGGATCGAAGTCTTCCTCCCCTCGCTGGGGAAGAGCCAAGGATTCCAGGCTCAGCCATGCTGACAAGCTGGGACCAGGAAACAGCATCCCACTGGTCAGGCAGGAGTCTCCTTCTCTGCCAATGTGAAAATGGTGATATTTACTATTTAACTTTTTGGACTTACTTCTAAAAAATTAACTTGTGTGCATTAAAAAAGTCACACTTTAAAAATATGCCTGCACAACATTTCCTCCAGTGAGCGATCCTCAGCACCACCTAAATTACTGATTAAACTTTTCTATTGATCCAATTCCCATACCGTTCTTCCTCTTATGCTTTTATAGTCAGAAATCTCCATGTGGAGACATGCGTTTCAATGGCTCCCCACCCCCCATTTTAGATTTGCTTTATCTCGTTAAGCATTAACAGATCATTAAATATGGGTGAGCTCAGATAGATTTCTTTATTTCAGTGTTATATACGGCACTGGCACTTCAGCATCAGTTCTTCGAAAAATGGAACTTTCAAGGAACTCTGTTACATTTTCCATCCAAAATATTTCCCGCAGCAGAGCGAGAAGCTAACGCTCACAGGCTTTCTTGAGAGCTGCCGGATTGCATCAACGTCTACCCCATGAGGCCCACTCCTCACGGCATTCTGTGTCCTGAAGAGGAACCCCCCACAGCCCAGCCCAGCCCAGCCCACCACACACCTCCCCCACCAGGCCAAACCCTTGAAGATTCACCGGTCAACGTGGCAAAAGCATCTTGACTTCAAACTTTTCTTTACTCTCAGTGGCTTCTAAGACCACATTGAAAAATGAGGAAAAATAATAATTGGAAAGACGTTTTTAGGATTCTAGATGGGAGAATGCATAACGCAGAACTGTATAGTGTTGAAGTCAGTGATTTAAATCAATATAAAATAAAAAGAGATTAGTGAGTCATTACTAACAAGAAAAGCATTATAGAAAAGAAGTTGTGGTGTGGACATTGAACCAGCAGACAGGCTGAGGTCAAAGTTCCCTAAGTACCTGCCAGCTACTAAGGGTAGTGACAACTTGTCCTTGACCAGATTTAAGGTATTTTTCTAAGTCTTCATTTATCCCAGTCCAAACAGAGAGAGAACTAAAATACATTAGATTCCTAAGCCATTAATCTGTTTCAAGAAAGAAGGGGGAGGAGGATAAGATGATGACTTAGGGACCAGTTACTATAACGATTCGCTCATTCATTTTCTTCATACTTTCGTTTAACAGGCGTGGTCTGACTAGTAGGGGATGAAGTGAGTGAGGTAATGGGTTCTAGTCCCTCAGAACTTCCCGCCCTGTGGGAGCTCCGGGTGAGCGAGCAGACCTATGGTGCAGCAGGACTGGGCCAGGTGCTGCGCTGCTGGAGACACACAGGAGGGACTGAGATGGCTCACGTTTTAGCTAATTCCAAAGAAAGCACAGTAGAAGCCATTGGAGCCTCCACCATGGTTCCAGGAAGTAGGATCAAATACATCCTGGAGAAATCTAAGACAGACATCTGATTTGTTGGAAAGCCTGCAGGAGTCATTTGGAAAATGTAACTGCACAGCTGTAGCGAAAACCCCCACATAGTCCTCTCTGGGTGGTTTCCAGAGGGGACAGCCGCCCCTGCGGCAGAGTCAGCACCGCAGCAGCTCACTGCAGTGATGCAAATGGCAAGACTGGTGGTGCCAAAGCTGACCGCCGGGGTTGGAATTCTGGCTACACCTCTTCCCAGCACTGGTGATCTTGGGACAGTCACTTAAGCTCTCTGACCCACAGTTTCCTTGGCTGTAAGATGGGCATAATGGAGTGACTGTGAGGATTACACTAGTAAAGTGCTTTGAACAGCGCCTGACCCTTAAGAACTCTAAATACTTCAGAAATGCCAGCCCTCTGAGAAGACGTGGAGGGTTTCACACAAGGACCTTTGTTGTCATTCCAATTCAGATGCTGTAAGCAGACATAAAAGAACCGTAAAGGGAGATAAAATGTAAAGGGATGCTGTACGGAACCATTGTGGAGAGTAACCACTTCAGAGGAGCTTAACTTCATTTCTCAGCTCTGCTAGCGTAAATGCCACAACGGGGCTGGAAACCTGGGCTCTGTCGTTGTCATTTTTAGAGAGAGGAGGAAGCAGAGGCAGTCAGGCCTTTCCCTCGCCCTCTGATCACACTGGACTGTTTCATGTCAACAACCAGGATGGACCGTGGTTAAGGATACGGGCTCTGGAGCCAGGTCTTGACCCAAACCCTGACTAATGAGCTGCATGATTCAGGGCTAGTTCCTCCACCTCAGCATGCTTCAGTTTCTCCATCTGTGAAATCAGGACTACAGTAGTGTCTGCCTTTGGGTTTTTGTGTGAAAATTTAAATATGCATTATACTTAAGCTCTTTAGAAGAGGGCCGAGCAATGTTAGTGCCATATAACTGACAGATCTTATGAAATGTATTACTGTTAAAGAACAATACAAAGAATTGTTCAAATGCACAAAGCCATGAAATACTGAGGCAAGACAGAGATGCCTTAGCACCTCTTGTTTAGCTCTCTGAAGACAAGAACTGGAGTTTACTCTTACTTTTTTTGTTAAAAAGAAGAATGAACAAGGCATGACGTGCTGGACTGGTCTGAGAGCAAAGCCCGCTAGATCTGGAAGTGGACTCACCTGTCAGGGGGGTTTCGCCCCATTCTCATTGGAGCAGGCGACTCATCTCACAGGCACTCAGTGTCCTCAGCTTTGAAACAGGGAGGACAATGAGAGCATTGCTAAGGTTCATTCCAAATCCAAAATTCTGTAAGGCTCGACATTTGAAGTTTTACCAAAGGTAATGTAATTACGGCTATAGAAGCCTTTTTTACCCACCTAGTGTATTTCCAAAAAGGATTATCAAGTTGAAGACAATGTCATTTGTTTGTGTTTTCTGAGTCACAAAGCAAAAAACTGAACCAAGAGCAAATCTTTAAATCCGTGAAAATGGATTATCTTTAGCACAATTGATAACTTTTAAAGCTCTTGGATTGTGAGACTAAAACTGATAAGGACATTTTTCCATTCATCTTAAATGAATTTTTAGCGACTCTAAGAATAAAACTTAATCCACAGACATCTGATGCTGACTTAGAAGGCAGAACTCATGAGCTCTGCTCAGCAATTCTCCACTAAATGAAATTAAGCTGATTTAGTTGAGCTTTTAAAACATTAGGGTGGAAAGCATAAGTCCAAAGGATTTGGGGGAACTCTCCCAGGACTGCCTTTCTTCAGACTGTGCTCCTGGAAGCTGGCTCTCCCGGAGGAGCTGTCACTCTCACCACTGAGGGCTGGAAGGGGCTGTGAAGCTGGGCTGCATTCCTAGGTTTGACGAATTGGGGAGTGGTGTAACGATTTCACTTGGGAAGAAAAAGATTCTGTTGTAGGAAAAAAGGGAAGGAGGGTGATTTGAAATAAAAACTCTGCATTAAGAATTCAGGCTTTGGATCAAAGAAAGTTTAAATTTTAGCTCTACTACTCTTTAGCTCTGTGACCTTGGGCTGGTTGGTTAATCTCTCTAAACCACATTTTCCACATTTAATAATTTTCTGACTTCCTAGGGTCACTGTGAGTATTAAATGAGATAATACATGGAAAGTTCTAGGCCCGTAACATCTAGAACACAGTCACACCGGATGAATGGGGGTCGCGCTTACTCTCCTGAATGAATGATGGGTTGATAATCTGCACTGTCTCTTGGCCAGCTTTTTATGCTCCCTTTGGAATCTCTCAGAGGCACAAGAAGCGCTATTTAAGCTTTCTGACATCAAAATTTGGGTCCAAACCTCAGTCTTTTTAGTGAGCCCTAAAAAACCTTCGGGTTTTTCCCAAGATCTATTCATGGTCTCATGTGGGCTCTGGACAAAGCTTCACTTTGTAAGACTATCCAGCTAGGTTAAAAATGAAATATGCAGAAATGTGTGGAACTTCCACAATAGAATATAGGAAAAATGGATGATTCTTAGCTGGAAACAAAGGCATTCTAATATATGAATGTGCATGTAAATGCATAGGAAAGCTCTGGAATGTACAGACACCACCATGGTAACATCAGCTCCCTCTGGGGAAGGAGGAAGACAGGGGAAGAGGCGGCATTTACCTCGGTATTGTCTTAATGTTTTACACATTTATGTACGAATGAGTTATGTAATTAAAAACCAAAACCAAACAAATCAAGAAGCAAAACCCAAAGCAAAGTAGTGGTGCAAACTGAAGAGAACTTTCAGAACTTGTGGATGGAACCAGAAGACAGGAATCAAGGAGTTTACCCCAGGGCTGACCATGACTTGGCACTAAGTCACATTCTGCTGAGTCTGTTGTCCTTGAGGAGTAAGGCAGGCAGGGGAGGACTTCTGAGCCTATCTCCAGCCATGGCTGGACCCACGGGAAGCTGCCTGCCAGCTATCTCTGGGTAAACTCCTCTTCTCAGCAAGTCCTCAGATAAGACATCAGTACCCTGGCTAGCTCTTTGCAAAAGTCAAGGTCTACAGAGGCGCCAGCTGAGATTTGGTGAACTATGCTTTTAAGCAAAAAGAAAGCAGATGGTAAATGAGTGTACCTATGACTACATTTCCATAGCAAAGAAAATAAGAGACAATTTAAAAGAAATCTACTCTGACGGCTACTTGTTTGATTAAAAGATCCCTGACCGAGGAGTTTTAAAATATCATTCTCACCCCTCTCCCCCCAATACTTCCAAATAAATAAATTAATTAAAGGAGAGTAAAGAGTTTAAGTACTGAATTATGGGCTACAGCATTTTTTATTAGTGAAACATTTGTTTACTGTTGGAAATGATACCATTGGAAATTGGAAGTTTTCACAAAGGGCCCTTTCCTTGGAAAGAGATATTTTGCCTACAGGGAAAACTAAGAAAGCTCGCAGAGCTCTGAGAAGTTGCACTGACTTGCTTTGACTCAGCTGGCAGTCTCCCCGAGAGAGGCCTCGCCCGGTGCCCCGGGTTCCATGAACAGCAGCCAGGATAGAGCGGTCTTGCTTTGGTCTTAATGCAAATATTTGGCCCATGGACTTTAGGGAGATTTTGCTATACTGATGAGAACTCTGTCAAAGGCCCCCTGGCTGGGCCTGACATGCTGTTCCTGGCCCTGCTCCTCAGCCTCCTCAGCTTGTGGCTCGGTGCAGGGCGCTAGTCCAGCCCAGCATGAAGTTCCCTGTGTTCTGCTGGTAGGTTAAGTGAAGGAGCAGCTCAGAAAGGACCTGAATGAAAGGAAGGAAGAATGAATGGAGAGAGCCATTTTGAGGAAATTGCCCAAGGGTATTAAAGAGGTGGGAGGGGGCAGCTGGAGGCTGGAGGAAGCTTCTGTTGCTTAAGAAACTCTCGCCAAGAGTGTCAGTCATCAGTGGCTTAATAACCACTCATTTCTTCCCTCCTACTTGTGTATAAATTTGCAGATTTACGCAGACCACCAGTGTAACCGCTCCAATGAACTGAGTTGATTGTGAAACATGCAGAAAAGGAAAATCTGTTTTTGCTCATTTATAAGCAATGTAACATTAATACCATAAATAGAAGAACAAGCAATTTAAGAAATCAAGGTGTACAGCAGCATACATAACCCCATATTATCACTCAGATTTAGACCACCCACTGCTCTCTCTTTCTGAAAGAAAGGTGGCCATAGCAAGCAAAATTGAGGCAACTGGAAAGAGAGGAATTAAAACGCAGGATTCCGTCATTTCTGTAAAAGGTCATTCTAGTCCTTGGCTATTTTTACCATCGAGAGAGACTCAGCAAGTTACTGGCTGAATGGATTTGGGAAGCTAGCAGCGGCCGCTCCTGACAGTGAAGACGGTAATGCAGCCCTTAAGGCTGTGTGAATGAAAGGTGTGGAAAAGTTGAACCTTTCAAGGATGAGAGAGAGCTGGAATTAGTCCGCGACTAAATTACTAGCCATAACTGTACTCAGACCAGTTCTCCTTGAAACTGCCTGTAATCTTGTGGTTTTGATTGAGGAATGCCCTTTCCAACTCAAACGCTCTTCAGCCAGCCCAGCCCAACCCCCTCCTCGCAAAGCCACTCTTCCTAGGCGCCCCCACCCACATGTTTGCATCAAGGCAGGTGTATGTCTCAGCTGGACCACTGCTTCAGAAGCCGGCTTTCATTCAGGGCTCCGGCTACCAAACCTTAGGCTTACCTCCCCCAAGCAGTCAAAAGCATTGCAGAGAAGAGCAGAAAACAAAAGAAACAAACAAAACCTGTCCTTACCCGCTTCTTAAAAAATTGGAAGGCTGAGCATTTCTTGACCGGGAATCCATTCATGTCTTTGTTTACCATTATTCCACGGTAGGGAGTTCACGGTTAGAAATCCAGGCTGGCCACCGCCGGCTTAGCGCATCTGGTTCCCGGGGTCCCTCTTGGAGACGGTTCACGAAGACGGAGCAGGACGAAGACTCTGGCGGGGCTCAGGTCTTCACTCACAGATTCTGCAGCACCGGCCACTGCAGCAACCTCTCCTCACTTTCAGATGTCCCCGGCAGTGACTTTTCTCCTTCCATCACTGCTCCCAAACACAGGCATCACCGCCATAGGACCCTGGGATGCAGCGGATTCCGGGGAGATGCTGCCGAGCGACGGGGAGAAGGGCACCCCCTGCGCGCCCCCAGCTACCTGGCCGCGCTGCGGAGGGTGCGCCGCCGAGCTCTGCTCAGGTGATGCGCTTCTGGAGGCTGCTCGAGAGACAAGAGAGCTGTTTTTTGATTGTGCAAGTTCCAGTGGGAGCTGTAGTTAAGCAGCTGAGAGAAGGAGTAAGAAAGAGCAGAATCCAGAGGGAGGGAGAGAGGGAGATCCGCGCCAGAAAGGCAGAGGGAGAGAGAAGGCGATGCTGGAAGACGCAGCGATTCATGAATATCTGAGCAGCGATGGAGAGCCCGCACCAGCTCAGGACGCACTGAAAGGCGGTTGACTCCCCTTGGAGGGGGGGGACTTTAATAGCTTTTTTCTTTTCTTTTTGCTGTTAGGACCATTTAAATCAGAGTTTCACAGAAGATGCAGACCGTTTTTATTGCATGCTCATTGAAATTCTTTTGCTATGTATTCCTGAAAAAAAGCCTCTTGATGGAAATTTAATCAAATTTATTCCCAATCTGTCCAAATGTGGAGAAAAATGAAATGAAGTGCAAGCATAGGTACAACAAAAGACCGTCTCTCACATGTAGAGATCTTCCAGCATCCTCTCCTTACTTGTCATAAAATAGTGGGCAGCAGTGAAGGTAATGGTGTCTTTTTCACTAAAGAAGCCTGTGAAACAAGAACACAATGGAAATATATGAAGTGTTTTACACAAAAAACAGAAAGAGCATTACCAAAAAGTATTACTGACCTGGTTTAATGCAGAGGAAGGACTCTCAGTGAAGAAGAGATGAAAGCTTTCTTCCTACCAAGGGAAAATCTCCCCCAGATTCCTTACTCTTGTTAGTCTTTGCACATTAAATTCCTTTAAGAAAGGCATTTAATTTGTGTGTGGCCTATTTTTCCATTTTTACTCTTTAATGTTGATATTTTATGGAGATTTAAAAAAATCAGAGTGGATAGCTCAATGGACCCAGCAAAGAAATAAACTTGGCATCTAACAGAGTCCTGCTGGGACATCGGTGGGTGGCTTTCTGCCAGTCGCCTGACCCCCGTGCCTCTCAGACAGTGCCTCATCCATCGGGTGGAGGATCACTCAGTCATGCCTTCACTCATTCATTTTGTTAGTCATTCCCTTGTTTGCTGTGTCATTCCACTTATCCATCCAATCACATCCAAATGGGGCAAGTGTCCTCAGGATGGAGATCCTTTTCATGGTCACCAGAGGGAATGTAATCAACAAATGAGGGAAAACACAATGTGTAACTGATAAAAGGGAAACCCAGCTCCTTGAAAACAATACATCTAACACTATTAAAATATTTATATGACAGTCTCTGGCAAAAAGAGAAAACACAAGTTAACTGGGGAAAAGGTATGCTGCTTTCATCGAATTGGAGTATAAATCTCTACAGTTGGACCAGGTTTTTTGGGGAATAACAATGAAATCTTTGCTAACTGTTTCGAGATTTCCAAAAATGCAACACAACCAAATGATGGCATTGTGACGGAGGGAAAATAAACCTTTCACTTTGGAGAGCTGAGTTAAGTTGTCCAAGATGCAAGGATACATTATATAATCTACAACATCGATGGGACTTGTGGTTCTTCTAAAGAGTTCCTTTAAAATTCTGGTGATTCCGAGAGACTTTTTGAGGATGGTGGAAATGTTCTCTATCACAATTACGGTGGTGGTTATACGACTATGCACTTGTCAAAACTCATCAAACTTTGCATATGAAAAAGGAAAGTTTTGCTGTATATAAATTATAGTCTAACAAGCCTGATTAAAATAATCATGGCCATTCAAATTCTTTCCTGTTCCTTACCTTGCCTCTCCCCTAAAAGTATTTTCACAGATATTTATTGAGTTTGAGTGATAAGAGAGGAGTGGCTCTCTAAGTGTTTGGTGGGAAGGGGGCACTAGGGCCTTGATTCCACTTGGCCTGGCGTGCATACTGGTTTTAAGTACTGTGTTTATTTTGTATGAAGAGGGGATGGTTAACAGAAGCTGAGGGAGAGGAGGAGGAGACAAAGTCAAATCCCCTCCCTCCTTTCCACCCTGGGCCACCCAGTAGAGATGCCGCACTGTCACCTAGTTGATGGCAGATCCTATGGAAGGTTCTGTGAATACAAACACCAATAGTTTCATCACTAAGGAAGTCACGGCTTCGTGGAGAAACCCACACTGTAGCAGGAATGAAGTGTGTGTGTGTATATATATATATATGCATTAGCTCCTACTCGGCTTGGGTGAGTTAGGGTGGCTGGGAAGGAGGCCCAGGAAGTTTTCTTCAAAGGGGTGATGTCAGTGCAGGGTGTTAGAGAATGAGTAGAGGTCAGCCGGCTGATGGGAGAGAAGCACAGGGCAGGGCCTCTGACCACATCACCTAGTGCCTGACTTTGGACTGCATTCTGGTCACTGCGATAGAAGAGAAGTGTGCTAAGTACACTGTGCTGGCTCCTCCTCTGGGAAAAGAAAGCAGCTCTCGTCCACTCCTACCTCTGTTTTCTTAAATGTTTTCTTAAATGAAGCTGCCTGCAGCTGGGCCCTGAGTGGCCGCTGTCTACTGAATGTCTCCTTTGCCAGGCGTGTATACTTACAAAGGAGCACAGGCTCCTGCTCATAATAAAAGGGAAATAACCCCCAGACTCTTATAACATCCTGGCCTCTACAACATCCTGTTTGCACATTAAACTTGCTTTAATTAAATTAATTCTCACTGAACATGCTTATTCATTTTCGTAGTCCCAGCACAGAGTGGAGAGCCTGAGCCAGACAATGCCCTCAGTGAATGGTTTTCAAATAAACTAAACAAAAAATGATGCTAAGCTAACATCAGTGACCTTGGCGCTGGATCATTTATAGGAATTGTTAAATACCTTTGAGGTGTCTAAACCGTTAAGTAAACTCCCGCCATAACCAATGTGCTGAGCTCTGGTCAGAGCAAATGACCTCAGTCCTCGGGGCTGGCCCCGTGGCCGAGTGGTTAAGTTCGCGCGCTCCACTGCAGGCGGCCCAGTGTTTCGTTGGTTCGAATCCTGGGCGCGGACATGGCACTGCTCATCAAACCACGCTGAGGCAGCGTCCCACATGCCACAACTAGAAGGACCCACAACAAAGAATATACAACTATGTACTGGGGGGCTTTGGGGAGAAAAAGGAAAAATAAAATCTTTAAAAAAAAAAAAAAAATGACCTCAGTCCTCACGGTTTCTTCTCTAAGCCTCAATGACATTGCTATCCTGGGATGACACATCTTTTTTTTCCCAAAACCCCTGGTGTTCAAAAGAATCCCTTGAACCTCTATTTGCTTTTTTTTTGTAGTATTTTCACTTTTCCTCCCAAGAATGATGTTTGAACTATAACACAAAGAATAAAATAACTAACCAGGTAGGACTGACTACCAGTACATACAGGAAGTGGAGAGAGTGCTGTGTTGATCCGGAAGTTCTGATCACTAACCTCCCTTCTCCAACTGTGTGAGCTTGAATAAATCTCTTCCACTCCCTGAGCCTCAGTTTCCTCATCTATAAAATAACAATAGTAAAATGCATCCCATCGACCTCATCAGGCGATTGTCAGCACCAAATTATACATGAAAGGGCTTTGCAAAACAATGAGTAACTCTCCTCTGTTGGTTAAAGCCGTGGTACTGTTTAGAAAGGTGGTCTTTCCACAGATTAAACTGTTTTTGTGTGATACACTTAGTTGTTGAATGGAATGTGATTTTTTTTTTCTATAGCAACCTGGAAAACATAAAAGATAACAAACAATAAAATATCCGTCTAGTGACAAATGTCCCTAAGGAAAAAGGGACACAAATAGACCACGTCATGAGAAATGTTTTGCATTCCTCTTTGGCCAGGATGACTTGATCATATGCTTAAAACTCCGGCCACGGGGATAGTGATGTATGTAATTAGGAATTAGGAAAGCCCACTGGGGATTCTGGGTTTGTTTTTGTACATGTGAAAGACTTTTTTTTTTAAAATTAGAATCCTTTGGTTTCACCAAATTAGATTTCTTTTCATTTAATTCATGCATGCATCAAAGAAAAATTACAAAAGAAAAACCAAACCTCAAATATCATTTATTATATTTTTTATTTGAGAGAAAGAATTATGTACAAACAAAAAGAATCAATACCGAATAGATTCCTGGAATTTTGTAGAAAACATGCAAGTAGCGATGGGCTGTCCTTTCTTATGTGGACAAGACATTAAGTGAGGATGAAGTGCTTGGTTCTCGCAATTTGTTTCCATTCTCACTGTGTTAAAAAACGTCAGGTAATTTATAGACGTACAGCTCCCTTACAGAGTCAGTATGTATCAACTATGTTCTTCTAATTGGCAAAAAAGTCAGAAAGGATCTCCAGTGTTACCTGATTTGACACTATTTATGGACTGCCAAGTATGTGACGCTCACATTTATAAGAGAACCAACCAGTAAGAAGATCTGTGTTTGTCTTGGCAAATCTTGCCTACTGATGGCATTTAATTCATATTTAAGGCTTTCAATTTTTTCCCCGGGATATGGTTTCAGTCAGATCACCAAACACACTGGACTTTTATTTTTCTCTATTACTTGAAATATTTTTAGGTAGAACTGCAGAATTTAGTTCCTTAGTTTATGAGAAGCTGTAGCAGCTGATTAAAAATTCATGCCTCCTCCCCATCTCTCTCTGTCACTTGCATTTTACCTGGGCCACTCACCCACACTGGCACACCCCTTCCCCCACACTTTTCTCTTTGTTTCTTCTCTCATTGGTTCTGGATAATAAAATGTTACCAAATCTATTTATGACATAGCTGCTTCTGATACAAAGGCATAAAGAAATCCTCTTTTTTCTGGCAACGTGACATGTAGCCCAAGGGGACAAATCAATTTGTTAGTAATTGCTCATTTGAATATTAGTGATAATTCATTCAACATAAACAGTGAATTTTACAGCTCTCCCAGATTTCACATTTATGCATTTATTTCTATTCCTTTGTTTAAATTACACAAAGGATTTAAAATCTGCAAAGATTGTTTGTTTTAAAGAAAATGTGTTTCTCCAAGCTCCCTTTTGACCTGACTGTCCTTATTATAGTGACCTTTTGTCTCCTCCGTCAGGGTATTTTCAATGTTGTAGCAAGACTTTGTTACTGTGTAGCTGGCATTGATGGAGACCAAGCGAACAAACAGACACACACTTCAGCCCACAAACACACGTGCACACACACAGTCAGTGCGAACGAACAGAGCAAGTCAGCAGAGCATTCTGCCAGAGGTCATTGTCACCTATGAACTGGATTGCCTTTTGAATGACTTTGAGCAATGAAGTAGATGTTCTAGGTGTCAGTGGATGTATAGATATTTTTTTTGTAATTGTAGTGATTCTTCTCTTTTTTCTTTCAACAAGAAACCTTTGAGATCAGGTTCAATATAATTCCTTAACTGAGGCCAGAAGATCATATTTCCACCTTACTTGTGCAAAGATGTTCATTAGCTGCTTCTCTATGGACAGCACAAATGAACTGTGATGTGTGAGGGCGGCTCCTGTCAACATCTCACCATGCTGTGATTGCCATGGAACAGGCTACTGCGATCGGTATTGATTGAGAAGATGCTAGAGGGAAATCAGTAGCCCGTGCCAGAGTCCTGTTTTCTCCACTCTATAAGCATGATCTTTGGCTTTATCTCTATGTGCACCATGAAATGAAAAGCTCAGTCAGTTTCTCAGTGAATTCAAATCAGCTAGGGCTTGAAGAGCAAGGAGAGCGAGCTGGGCAGATACCTCCAGCAGCAGGAGCAGCCCCAGCAAAGAAACAAAGAAGCGCTCAGGAGTTTCATGTCTTAGAATTCTAAAAAAACACTGCGCCTTATGGTGAGTTGATCCCCGAACATGATTGGCTGCAATTTGAAACTCTCTCGAAGTTTACCTGGGGTATATCTGTTCTGTAAATAACGCTTCTTTAAAGTGAACACAATTTCCTCTCCTCTGGCGTATTTTGTTTTCCAGCGAAATCTGGTACCATGAATATAGTGTCAACTCAAAATTGCTGAAGTGGCAATGATGAGCATTGCAACTAATGGGGTCTCCTGTCAAGTCAATATGGGCTAGTAGAATTAGCGTGGCTGTGTGTAGATGGATTTGAATCCTGCCTCTACAACTTACTAGTTATGTGACCCTGGGCAAGCTAAAATAGACAGAATACTACCTCTCCAATTGACTTGTTATGAGGATTAGAGCGGCTTTAATATACATGCACACATATGTTTACTTACATCTATACCTATTTATATGTTTAGTTTACTTCTGTATGTGACAGCTATAAAACATGGTTGCAAATTCTTCAATTCTACTCCCATTGACAAGTGGGGTTTATGGTCCCTCTCCTTGAATCTGGGTGGGCTTGTGACTGCTTCCAGCAATGTAGCACAGAGGAAGTGATGCTCTGTGACTTCTGAGATTAGGTCATCAAAGGCCATGTTGCTTCTGCTTTGTTCACTGAATTGGTCTCATCTGGAGCCCCGGAGCCACGATGTGAGAAGCTGGAGCGCCCAGAGCCCACCACGGTGTGAGGAAGCCCGACCTTCATGAAGAGGCCAGGCACAGATGCTCTGGCTGGCAATCTCAGCTGAGCCCAGCATTGGACGCATCCCAGCCCAGACACTAGACCTGTGAGTGGAAATCCTTGATGATTCTAGCGCCCAAGTGTGAGGTCACCTCAGCTGTTTGAGGTTTTTCAGCTGAGGTCCCACACTTTGGGCAGCAGAGATAGAATCTGTGATCACTGCAAAGTGGTATTGTCTCATGTTACTAACTTTGAGTACTTTGTTGTGCAGCGATGGATATATATCCCCGCATCCCTCTGCAACATGGGGAGGGAGAGCACAGGAGACCTTTAACACCAAAAGAAATGCTCAGTTAGTAATAGTTGATAGTTTGGGTGGGAAATGTTGAAATAGCCATCAGTAATTGGTGAGGAAATTGCAGGATGCTGTTCTTTGTTTGGGCAACATTATCTTTGAGTTTTGTATACTGCTATTGCCTTTGTCAGCTCTGGCTGCCATAACAAAATACCACAGATTGGGGGGCTTAAACAACAGACATCATTACCTTACAGTTCTGGAGGCTGGACGCTCAAGAGCAAGCTGCCAGCCTGGTCAGTTTCTGGTGAGACCTCTCCTCTTGGCTTGTCGATGGTTGTCATCTTGCTGCGTCCTCACATGGCAGGAGGAGAGGGAGAGAGAGCTCCCTGGGGTCCCTTCTCATAAGGATGCTAATCCCATCACAGGCCCCGCCCTCACAACCTCATCTGAACCTGATTTTCTCTCAAAGGTCCCCTCTCCAAGTCCCATCGCATTGGGAGTTAAGGCTTCAACATATGAATTTTGGAGACACCGAATTCAGTTCCTTGCAGTTATTTTGTGATTAGAAACTATTTTTGGTACGGGCGCACTCTCAATTTCCATATTAATTCTAAAAAATGAATATTATTATATTGGTTATTTTGTAAGTCATAGATATGAAAAGTTTTCAAAAATTCATGCCAGTCTGTGTGACAAAGGGTTGATAGAACGTCTATACAAAAAACTCCCATAAATTTGTAAGAAAAATAACTTAATAGAAGAGGTGCTAAGGACATAAAAAGCAAATCGGTAAAGGCAGACGGCAAAAGAAGAAAAATATAAGCAAATAAACGTGTGGAAAGATGCTACAATTTCTGGTCGTTAGGCAAGCGCAACTTAAAGTGACAGGATACTGTTTTTCACTTCTCAGACTGGAAAATATTAAAAAGAATTATGTATTCAAAACAAGCAAGACTCCAGGGAAATAGGTACTGTCATATAGCTGGGAGAAGATGAATATTCTTGAAAATAATTTAGCAATATTTATATAGAATTAGAATATATCTATTCACTGACCTGGTAATCTGACTTCTGAGAATAAACTCTTTGAAAATGTACACAGCAGTCCATGTACAAGACTACTCACAAGACTCGACGAAAAGAGATGCTTATTACAAGATTGGTTGTAATAACAAGAATCTGGGGAAATAGGAACATAATTAAATGCATTATACAACCATACTAAAGAATACTTGCAGCTATTAAAAAGTATAAATTTAAAAGCTTGCATGATATATTGTCAAGTTTAAAAATCCTGGTGTTTTCTATAGAAAAGGGAACTTATTTTTGTATGAGCATAGGGAAAAGAATGGACAGTTATACATCAAAAAGTTGAAATTGGTTACTTCAGGAAATGGATGGGGGAGACAATTAGGTTTTTTCTTTATAAACGTCTACAATGTTGTACTTATTACAACAAGTATTTATTACAATAAAGTTGAAAAATATTTAAAATCCTATGGTTTACCAAATGTACCCAAATCATCTCATTTTTACCAGATGTTTTACTTCCTCCCTTTGAAAGCTTCCATCCGTTCATCTCTGACTACACGCTTCATAGATTTCAGGCGCTGTGCTTGATGCTAGGACATTTACAAAGAATACCATTTGACCACAGCCTGAATCTAGAATTGGCGAATGTAGCATACAGCTGGAAGGAAACTTAGAGATCTTCTAATCCAAACTCTTCATTCTATTGATGACGAAATTGAGGTCTGGAGAGAGACTGGCTTGCCCGAAGTCACATCCTCGTTAACGACATTCCCATTCTGAATCTAGCCAATCACAGGAATGTATGAAATCTACACAAAATAGAGTAGAAAATATAGTAAAATGTATCCATCAAGCAATAGGACAGCAAGAATGGGTGGACAATCCAACTGTTCCTTAGGCGCTGGGCTCAGGACTACGCATCTGTCACATTTCTTTAGGCTCCGACTCATTCTGTTTAGACTCAGCCCTTGGCCACCAGTGCATTTTTTTAATAATGGCCGACATAACAAAATTTGCATGAGAAGTTGTAGCTACTCCTTTTGGTGACTATTCTTTCTCTCTTTTTTTCTATTACTGATTACAAAATCAGCCGGACAGCCTCTCCCTGTAAGTAGCCTTCTTAATCAAAAGAGATAAAGTCATCCAAACCGGATTCTGGTAGTGATCAAGAATCTGATTGAATCTGCATCATAAGAGTTTCATGAAACTTTCCATTAGTTCCTAAAGTTAAGAGATCTATCAGGAGTTCAATAAAAGGTTAGACTTTTCCAGAAAGAATGGGAAAAATAATTTTTGGTTAGAAATCTAATAACATTCTGAAGAGAAGCCTGCTACTTTGGAAAGTTATATGCAACCCAAAATCATTTGAATTGTGAAAGGTCAGACATTGTAAATGGTTAAACACATTTCAGTGACTGTTTCTCCTTTGACGTGGCTTTTCCTTCCACTCCATCTTTCACTGAAGTGCAGACTTGACATTTGGATGAAAGCTGTTGAACAGGGAGGAGAAAGACCAACACATATGTTCTGAAATTCTCCCATTTATTTATTTATATTTTAAAAATATTTATTCCTTACCTAGCCTATGATTCTATATTTCTATTTTTAATTCTTAATGTAGGATTTTAAGAATGAATTCTGCCTAGGATTCCTTCTCAGCATTGGCTGAACAGAGTACCAGTATTTTAGCTTCTCTAGAAGGGCTTCAAGTGTATGTGAAATGGAATACTCTTAATCTAACCCAGTGTGTGCTGGTTCTACAATGAAATGGACCATTGAAAGGCTTTTAAAATGTGATATAAATTTATGTTTTAATGCAAGGTATTCTAGATAGGGCACAAACATGAAATCTTAAGGCGAAAGAAAGGATCTATGATCAAAATTCCCCTCTATTTGTGAAGGTCTGTATGCTAAGCTGTATTTATTTAGTCTGCTAGGGGTGTATCACCACTGTTTGGATGAGGAAGGAAAGACAATCTAAATAAAGGACATGAGCTTCACCTGTTCATCTCAAAGATCCAATATGCATAGGATAGCTCTGGTGTTAAATCAATACCAGAATAAGAATGGAAGAGTGAACTACTGTTGTAGAGGCAGTGTGGCCTAATGGCTAGGAGCGGCGATGCTGGGGTTTGAGCACCTCCACCACTTCCTAGCTGTGTAACTTGGGACACACGATTTAAGCCTTCCAAGCGTGTTTCTTATCTCTAAAGAAGAGATAATATCTGCACCTATGTCTCTGAGTTCCTGGAATAATTAAAAGATCTAATATATGTAAGCGTTTAACAGGGTGCACGGTGCACTGCAGAAGCTCAGTAAGGATTGGCTGTTACTATTATTGTCACCTGAAAACACTCACAGAGGAGGTTTCTCAGCGAAACCAGTGGCTACAAAAGACCACGCAGTGTCTGGAGGGCAGGGAGGGTAGTGAGGATCCTGCTTGGGGCTAGATAGTAACCCCCAGAGGGCAGTGGACCCAGTTTCCACAGGGGTCTGGGCATATTAACCCAAAGCGACCACCTGCAAGTAAGAATTTTCTTTAAGTCGTATGTTTTATCTTTTGAAAAATTCATGCAAGTTTTGTACTATATTCCATAATGTACGCTTGTGCTAACGTAAGAGTAACGTGCCTCCTTCGCGTTGCATTCCGAGTCCTCAAGTACAATTTCTGCTCCTGGGGGCTGAGACCTACTCATTCTGCGGCTTCTGGCACTCTGTTCTTTCTGCCACATGGAGGAACACAAGGGGAAGATGAGAAAGGAGTCACAGGCAGGCTGGAGGCAGGAGTATAAGTTGGGTCTGGGGGTAACTTTCTAAAAAGGATGTTAAATGGAATGTTTTAGGGACCTCTACAACAGTAGGTACTATAGTGTGTGTGCTTTTTAGGTGCCAGACACTGGGCTAGGTACTTCATGAACAGCTCATTAAACCCTCACAATAGCTCTGAGCACAGGCTATTACTATCTGCATTTGCAGAGGAGGACATTGCATAAGAAAGATGGGAGTCCAGAGGCAATGAGGCTATTCAGTAGGATGCTAATGGTCTCGTTTTGACATGATGAGAATTTGGTCCAAGAGGATAGCAATACAAAGTTTAAAAAGCACATATTTTATTTTTTCATTCAACAAACACATATTGAATGTCTGCTATATACCTCCTAATGGGGAATAAGATGCTGTCTTGCTTTAAAGTTAGACAGAAAGTTGGCGGGCAATTTCAAGGCTGCGTGATGAGTGTTATGGTGGTCACAAGCACAGGGTGACTGGGAACCCATAGAAGGCCAAACCAACCGGATTTCGGGGATCCAGACATAGACAGGGATTTGAAGAATACAGTTTTTAACTGAGTGGGTGCAGGGCATGGACGCATACTGTGGGAGCTGAAAGCAGACTTTAGACTCAGACCACGTGGGTTCCACTCCTCCCTCTGCTGCCCACCAGCAGTGTGACATTGAGCAAGTGACTTCACTTCTGGTCCTTAGTTTTCTCATCTGAAAACGGAGATAAAAATGATATCTCCCTCACAGGGTTGTTGCAAGGATCGAAATGAGTTAATATGTGAATTTTGAAGTAGTGTTTGGCCCGTAATAAGTTCTACGCAATTATTTGCTTGTTGCTCTGGGAAGTTGAAGGAGAGGGAAGTTATAAACGCGAATATGCATGGAGCCGATGCCTCAATCATACTGATAAATTAATTGATATTTTTGAGGATTCTCTCACTATTATGGACCTCCCACTCTCACCCCCAATAGTCAGGCCAGGTGAGAAACTTAAGATTTGTTAAGCGCCAGGTGGGCAAAGGACACAGGTGAGACAGCTGGGCACTGTCAGGAACCGAGTGAATGGGACCCTCTGAAAAGGTGGCTGCTCCCCAGCTCCCACCAGGTATTGCCACATGGAAGTGTCATCCCGTGATGCCAGAACTTCTGACATTCCAGAGACGCTGCAAAACCACTTATTTACGTAAAATTTTCCTAATTTTTAAAACTCTCTAAGACAAAAAGTTGTCTGTAGGCTGGATCTAGCCTTCTGAGTCCCTTTTAGGTCCTCTGTCGCCTCAGGGGATATATAACAGCTTTTTCTTTCAAGCTTTCCACCGCAAAGAGGGAGGAAGAAAGAGGTTGCTGGGATTTGAGGAGCCAGTTTCAAACAGGCTGCGGTTTTCTCAAGTCTGGGCTGCTGGGCAGCACAGGCTGGACAGCCTCGCCACACAGTATAGCCTGGGGTGGGGTGCCCCCCAGACCTGGTACTCTCCCTCTGTGTGTGTGTGTGTGTGTGTGTGTGTGTGTAGGGGACTGGTTATTGAAGGTCCCATAGATGGTGACATTTATTGCACTTAAGTGTCAGGGAACAATTCATATTGTTACACATGTAAATGACTAGTTTTAGTAGCATTCGAACTCCTATGGTTTCACCCTGAGATACATTTTGCAATATGGAAGAAACAAACTTAGCTAAAAAGGGATGACCTTTATGGATCACTCTGCCCAAAGTAACACTGGAGACTGTAATTTCAACCAATGCTCATTCTACAACTATTTATGGAGCATCAACCACATGCTGCTCTCTTTGAGCTCTTTCACCTGGTCCTCCCGTGACAAGGGTATCTTGGGGGACAATGAGTGGCAGAGGAGGCAAAGGGGCTCATACAATTCTGTCTTAATGAGTCCACAGCTTTATCAAATGATGCGATCAGTAAGATCTCATTCAGAACACTGAACACCAAACTGACTATCATGTTACTAATATGTTTCAAGCACAGAGTAAAAATAAATCACCTAGAGGTTGTTATTTTTACCCTGAGTCTAAAAAGAAATCAAGGACCAAACCAGGCTGAGAAATCAGTACTACTTCCTTCAGCTTTTTCTCATTCCCTTGAGTCCTATAACTCCATAAATTCTTATTTCCTGGGAAAAATCAGATTAAATAACAAAGCAATAACTAGTAATAATGATAGCACTTTTCCTACCCAAATTTGCTTCTTTACTAGGTTTTTTGAGGAGACACCGTGTTTTACTTTTTCCTGCCATAACAAATGCTGCCTGCTGTCTCTTCCGCTGGCTTGTCCCAGCTCAGGAGTTTAATTGACATTCTAAGTAAACACAGTGCTGACAGTAGACTGTGCTCCACTTGACGGCTGAGACCCCCAGACTCGGCTGGCCACATGCAATTTGAGGATGCATGACTCACTCCTACTGGCCATGAGCTGTACCATGAGGACAGCCGTAAGAAGGATCGAAGGAGGAGAAATACCTTGACTGCTCGTAATGGACACCACCACGGTGCTAGCATGTCATGGCACAGTTGTTCTCGTCTTCAACTAGTTTTCCCTCCACAGTCTCTTCAAGTCTTTCACATCTTGGGACTCAAACTGCATAATCCCCTGCTCCGTGATCTAATTGAGTGGAAATCCTTTTCCTTGGTAATGGAGAGCTTAAGAGCCCTACAAAAAATGAAATGCTTTCGTATTATGCAATATGCTCTTTCCCTGGGGTGAGGATTAAGACTTTTAATGGGAAAATGACACGAACCCAAAAACTTAATCTTTTTCAATTTCTGTTTTGCTCTTTCATATTGAGCCTGTTCTGTTATGTCAAACAAATGTTTTTTCCATGAGTGTAGATCACACGGACTATTTATTGCAAGGGTTGTTAGTTCATACATGTGAAGGACCTGGGGCAGTATCTGAAACACAGTTAATAGTCAAATCTTTATCATCACCATCCTCAATATAAACTTCCCTCTAGAGTTCTGTCCCTCTGCGTCCTTAGGCTGTGCGATTCCTACCCTGCACTTTGTGTCAAGACCTCTAAGTGACAGCACTCAGGGTAGGAGGGTTTCCCATCCTCAAAGCTTTGGAAAAGCACTTCATGCTGATGAGAATCCCTCCTCTCTTGATCAGTTGCATCTCACAGACGCTTCCAGATTGGGACTTGATCAGTGCGTCATGAAAATCTGCTTTAATTTAATTTTTAATGAATACCTACTGTATATAAGACACAGTAGCTTGTAAAATATTTTTAGGAAATTTTCTTGCTCTCAAGGAGTTGATAACATTGTTAGAAAGACAAAAGAAAAACTAAATTTAAGAGAAATTAGAAGACCACAAAATAAAAACTAAAGTAAGGTTGAGCGTGATCAGGAGAGACAAGTGGATGGTGTAGGCAGGGTGATTCTGAGGAGGGAACCTGTGCCTATGAGAGCAAAGAGGGCAAGTCTCCAGCAAGAAGTGGGTCTTGGAGTGAAGGGTGTAGGGGACTCATTCAGCATGTAAAAGGCTGTATCTTGAAACATTAACTCGTGCATTTGCCACACATGCTTTGCCTTGTGGCCATTTCTCCTTCTGGCCACAGTAAAGCAAAAACAAAGGCTCATAGAAAATACTATCCTAAGCGGGAGGCTTTTAGGGTGCACAGAGCGGAGTTTTACCTCCCTGTTTAAATAAAACTGGATCTGGAGAAGGGAGAGGAGAGGGCTGATGGACCATTCAAACTGGGGAGGGAAGAGAAGGATGGGGCAGGAGCAAAAGAGGACCTTCCACCTTCAGGACCAGGTTGCCGGGCAGAAGCAGGTTTAGCTCAGGACCAGTGATAACCCCATCATTCAAAGAGTTTTTGAATGATGTCCTATTCTTTCCTATTCTGCTCATTGCCCGAGGATTACCCCCATCTTTAGCTGCTAAACTCCTGTAAGTTAATTTTCTACCTCAGCTCCAACAAAAGTGGGAGGGGAAGAGGACATGGACTTTTTTTTTTTTAATATTTCAACTGATATTTATTGAACATCTAATATTTGTTAATCACAGCTATCTGCTGGAGATACAAAGAAAAACAAGTCATGGTCCCTGTCCTTAAGAAAGGCGCAACCCAGTAACATACACTGTTAGCATTTGTTGTTTCTTTCTTTTTCCCCCTTGTCAGAGATTTTTTAATACGGCAGTGAACATTCTGCACGCACGTTTTTTTCTTTGCCTTTGTAACTTACATCTCATTCCTTCTTTACTTCTACGTGTTCTTCTCTTTTTTTTGTTGCTGTAACATTCTTTTGTTGTTGTTGTTTTAGGTATACGTCATTATATTTCAATGTCTGTGTAGATTACATCACGTTCACCACCCAAAGACTAATTACAATCCATCACCACACACATGTGCCTAATCACCCCTTTTGCCCTCCTCCTTACCCCCTTCCCCTCTGGTAAGCACCAATCCAATCTCTGTTTCTATGTGTTTGTTTTTCATTGTTTTTTATGTTCTACTTAAGAGACCATACGGTATTTGATTTCTCCCTCTGACTTATTTCACTTAACATAATACCCTCAAGGTCCATCCTTCTTGTCACAAATGGCCAGATTTCATCATTTCTTATGGCTGAGTAGTATTCCATTATGTATATATACCACATCTTCTTTATCCATTCGTCCCTTGATGGGCACCCAGGTTGCTTCCAAGTGTTGGCTATTGTGAATAATGCTGCGATAAACACAGGGGTGCATATATCTTTATGCATTTGTGTTTTCAAGTTCTCTGGATGGGGCATGGACATCTTACAGGAGGAGAGGCATCATTCAGGACCATCAGATCAAAGTAGGATCCAAGAGAACCAACTGGGTATTCCCCTTTAAGTGAGAATATTGATGCCTACACCATCGCTAGTACATACAGAAAGAAAATACATACAGACATAAGAACTAGCATCTAATGCACGTAGAATAGGTAAACTTAAATAGTTCTTAAGTGCATAAAAAGGGCCACTGACAATTAGACATTTAACCTATATAAAGAATTTGGCCCATTAGGCACCACACATAAAGACTTGAGACTTCCCCATAGACACATCTTCAATAACACTTTAATCTCTTCTTTTAAACAAATCATAAAATACTATTCTTTTAGGATTATCTCAAAGGATATTACCACATGGCTGTCCTGGATAAGCGAAGAAATTACCATGTAGTGATATGAGCAACACAGGGCTTCGGGAATGAAATGGTAGAATTGTCTTATACAGCAGATGATTTAACAACTGCCAATAAGCAGAGAGATAAAAGCTGAGAAATCAGCTTGTCCTTTATTTGCTTCTGGACCTGTACTCTCTGTATCAGATTCCAGCCATCTGAAAGAGTTCATGGATCCAATGATTATTTACCCCTCTATCCATCCATCTATTCATCCATCCATCTGTTCATCCATCCATCCGTCCATCTATCCATCTATCCATCTATTCATCCATCCATCCATCCATCCATCCGTCCATCCACTCATCCATCCACCCACTCATCCATCCATCCAACACATATTTACTGAATGACTACTATGTACTAGGGATTCATCTAAGAGCAGGAATTTTAGCAGATGGAAAAAAAGAGAAAAATGTCTGGTCTCATGGTGTTTATATCTTACTGGGGGCAGATTAACAAGAAACAAAACAAACAGATATAAAATATGGTAAATCATGGAGAATAAAAAAATGGGAAAGGGGCATAGGAAGTGCCAGGGTTGGTGGAAGAAAGGATTAAATGTAAGAAAAGTCAGAGACAGCCTCTCTGGGAAGGTGACTGAGTAAAGGCCTGAAGGAGCACATGGAGCAGCCATGTGGGTAAAGGGGCAAGCGTTTCAGCAGGGGAGTCGGCAAGGGCAAAGGCCCCCAGATAGTTCATGGTGTGTGAAGGCTATTGCGGGAGCAGCAAACTGAATTTTCCAGAATTTCAATGGCTCTCATAGATTTGTAACAGCAAATGACACATGAAGAGCCTCTGGTCAAGGTAAATTTACATCCACTCTATGTTTAAAATTATATATCGCCAGAAGACAGTGAAGCTGAATATTGAACTAATTTTTCTATCTAATATTATGTTCTTGTTTGGAAATCGAGTTATTAAGTCATTCCAGTGGGATTGGCAGTTTCTCTAATACTGGAAAGGGATGTGCCACTTGGCACCTAGGAACATGGTGGTGCTGGCACCACAGTGGCTACAATTCATGATTTCCTATTGACAAATTAAAAGAGAAATTATTACGACGTGACTGCATTCTAATGTAAATCCTTACCTACCAGAGTAGCAAGGAAGCCCTTTCAGTGTCATGCCCCCTTCCTCGTGGCCCGTTAAATTTACACAACTTGGCAATCTTTCAGAGGTCAGCTCGCAGCGTGCTTTGGCTTTTAAGCGGCATCATTAATCAATATGATGTTGATCCAGGAAGGACAGCTGTCACACCAGGGCAAGTGGTAGGAACCAACCCTGTTATTTCATGAACACTTGCAGTTGCAGGGTGTGCTCATCCCTTAGGCACTTCACTCCCTTGGCAGCTCTCGAGAGACCAAGAGCTTGTTTTGACAAGAGCCATCTTCAAACCCCATTCTCAGCCCGACTCCCACAGCTACAGTGCGGTGACGACAGCAGGGTGTTCACACTAAGTGGACGTTTGAGATCTTCAGATATCTAGAGACTTCATATCATACTTCACAGCAGGAGGGAATCCGTCTTCGTTTGAAGCCACACATTCCTGGTGCTCGCAGGGGGTTGAGCTTGAGTGCTTTGATTTGTGGAGCTAAAATTGCAAACACGTTTGTCTTTTCTTAATTGTAGTCTATGCTTTAGAGCAAAGTAGGATGGAAACCAGGGCAGAACTCAGTCATCCTGACTGTGAGCCAATTTGGGGTCTACCAGACCTCCTAGCTTGTAAGTAAATTATCAGTGAGTGATCTTATAATTTATGTCTCGTGGTGCCTGCCATGTTTACGAAGAACCTGTGTTACATAAATTACACGTCGGGCTCCTCGTGAGCTCTCTCCTCACCTGTTTCTTTTTCCCCTGAAGTGAAGCCTTTGTGCGTGTGCGTGTGTCCATGTGTACGTTTATAAGGGAACGGGCAGGGTTCTGAACCAAAAGACAGGAATGAGGTTCTTCCCACCCCCACTATGTGATTATGGGAGGCGCATTTCTTTATCTTTCACTGAATCTCTCTCCTTCAATTTCCTTACCGGTAAGAGAAGGATGCTTTTTTCTTAAAAGGGGCTTCGTGGGGGTGAAATGAGCAATATGTGGTAACCATAGACACTATAAATATTGTCACAGTTTTAATACAGCTGTTATCATGAGTGCAGGCAGATCCCCCCCCCCGCCCCCCCACCGGGTATTAACCCAACACTGCTACTCACCGACTTTGGGAAAGTTATGTCAAAAATTATTTCAGGGCCCGCCCTGCGGCCGAGTAGTTATGCTTCGGTGCTGCAGGATTTCTCTGCTGCTGGTTCCGATCCTGGGTGCGGACATGACACTGCTCATCAGGCCACGTTGAGGCGGCGTCCCACATGCCACAACTAGAAGGACCCACAACGAAAATATACAACTGTGTACAGGGGGGGATTTGGGGAGAAAAAGCAGAAAAAGAAAAAGAAGAAGATTGGCAACAGTTGTTAGCTCAGGTGTCAATCTTTAAAAAAAAAATTATTTCAGTGACTCTGCCCGTGTGAGGCGGGCAGGTTATGCAAATGTGCACTGCGTTTTCTGACAACAGCTCGATAAACAGCAGTGCTGTGGTTTGCAGGGGAGGGGGCAATGTGCCAAGGGTCTGAACAAGCCAGAGCCCCAGAAACCCAACCTCAGGAGACCTCAGGCTGTGCGGAAAGCCTGGGACCAGGGCCGGGATGTGGCAGTCTCCCGTCCCCAGGGGCTGTGCATCCTGCTGCAGGCTCCCGGGCTGGCGGCCCACCCTTTCCTGGCCCGGCGGGGACACGCTGGCCGGCCTCGAGTGCTCTTAGGGCCGGCGCCAGGGCGGAACGGAGCAGGGCTTCTTGGATGACCCCTCCCTTGGAAATGAGTTCCAACGCTGCACTGCAGATTTCATTCATCCCAACAAAGGACTCCTCCTATTCGGTTGGGTTAAAATAGAAAACGGACTTCTCAGGCGTCACCCACGCACAGTCGTGTTCACCACATACTCACGCGTGTGAAAAACCTGAGGAATGCGACTTACTCTTGCCATTGAACGCCTGGAAAGCTTTCCCTTCGTCCAGGTGTCTCCCACCAGGACTGTCATCTGTCATCACGGCACTCAGAACGAGAGACTTGTGCATGTTATAGGGACCTTTTTTAAAGCCAAGATTTTCCTTTTTCCGATCAGTGTGAATTATTGGATAATACTTAAACCGCACATGGCAAAAGTGTTTTTACTATAATTTGTAGTAAATCGATTGTCAGCAATTTATTTAGAGTGTTGGTCAGGCAGGGGCTGGATCACACAAAAAACAATCATACTGTTGAGTCGATTTGAGCAAACATCTGTCAGTGCCCACTGGGGGACAGGCACTGTGCTCGGCGTGGAAGAGACAGAGCTGAGTAAGATGCGATCCTGTCCTCAAAAAGTTTATAGAGCAGTTAGAGTGGAGAGGGTGGGGCAGAGCACACCCACATTTTCAATACCTAAGCATGCTGACAGAAATCTCTGGGGAAAACAGTGGAAGCCAAAAGTGGGACTTCCGAGCTGAAGTTCCGAGAAGGCCGCCCTGGCGCTCAGTCAAGTCCCAGAGGACCGACAGGAGTGGCAGGCAAAACTGACGGAAGGGTGGGGAGCGAGGGAGGAGTCCTTGGGCGGGTGAATAGCAGGGGCAGCTGCACAGAGCTGTGAATCCACATTGGGCCTGCAAACAAATGGGCAAGGAAAGCGTGAGGCAGGATATGGGGGGAGATGAGCCTGGAGAGAAAGGTAGGGCAAGTCGGGCCCCCGGAGGCCTCTATACACGCGGAGGAATTTGGACTTGAGGACAGGTGGTAGTTGGAAAAGGTTGGGAGTGTCTCTCTGCACTTGGCCCCATCCCTAGGATTTTTGAGATAAAACCCATCAGGCCACCAAGTGTAAAGGAATGTAGGAAAGGCCACCCCTAGGAAGGCTGCGTTGACCCTAACAGCTGATGCGTGTGGCCCCTTCTGCTTCCAAGCGTTGCTCGTGTTCAATGTTTGCAATGAGACTTTCTTTTCCAAATTTCAACTCCACGCTTTTGTAAGTACTGGGCTGAATTATTTTAACACAGTGCTTTCCAACTTTTAAAATTTTTCATGTAAAAAATGATGACAGCCCACACTAGGATGGAACGATAAAGCCGCTCTCTGCTGAAGGGAACTACACCCATTCTGCATCCTTCTCCCGGGCTTCAGGTACAAGGCTGAAGGGAAAGCCATGTCTTGGGTGCAAACCAACTTGAGGGAGACCCATGACTCTCTGGTTGGGAAGCTCTGCTTCAACTCCCAAATCCTCTTATTTACCAATTCTGACATTTAGTAAATAAGTATGCATTTTATTCAACAATTATTTATTAAGTACCTCCTGTGTTCAGGCACTGGGCTGGGGACCCGGGACGCAGAGGGGAGCAAGATTAACTGACTTTCCGTCCTCACGGAGCGCAGAGGCTGGTGATGATGGTGGTTGTGGGGGGAGGTGGATTTGGAGAGGTAAGTGGAAATGATGTAAAGAATGCCAAACGTGGGGATGGGAACATTATATTTGGTAGCACATTACAAGAGCGTGATTCTAGACCAGGCGTCAGAGAAGGCGTCCCTACAGGAAGTGACATTTCTGCTGAAAGCTGGAGAATGCGCAGGAGTGAGCCAAACAAACAGCAGGAGGAAGAGTGTTCCAGGCAGAGGGACAGTGTGAGTAGGAGACAGGAGGCAAGTGGGACCTGGCACTTGCAAGAAATCAGAGGAACTCCCTGTGGCTGGAGAGGAGCGTGTAAGGAAGCACTCAGAGACAAGGGGAGGGGGCAGGAAAGAGACTGGGGCCTGGGTCCCTCAGCGGCCTTTGGCAGCACACGAAGCAGCCTTTTGCCTGCTGCTGTGACCCGGGGGTTTTCACAATCCTTTCCTTATCTTGCATTCGAGGACAGCGGCTCTCAGAGAGGTTAAATGGCTTTCCTAAGATCAGATGACGACAAATCGACAAGGTCACTGAGTATTCTTTGGGTTCCCCCAGAATCAGACCTGGACACAAGGATTTCATTATTTGGGGGAGAAGCTGAGGAAATGCCAGCAAGGAAGTGGGAAAGGGAGAAAGAAAGGAAGGCGGCTAATGAAAGGGGCGCTACCAAGCCAGGTGACCGCCGGGCCCTGGGCCTTCATCCCCAGGGAGACTCAGCAGCTGCCTCAGAGGGAGCACCTGAGGACGTGGGAGCTGGAAATCCAGTTCCTGTCAGTTTTGGGTTGAAGGCCACTGTGGGGCTGGAGTAGATGTTCATTTTCAGGCACTTTCAGTCTCCCGCTTGGGTGGGCAAAGTGGGCTTGGGATCCAGAGAACAGTCTTAGGGAAACGAAAGCATGTGGAGACGCCGGCACTTGGAAAGGTGGTCTGCGTGCAGCACAGTCACAAAGACAAGGACATGGCCCGTATCTGCTGCTCGGGTCTAGGACCCCAACGTTGGCACCCAGTTCTGAGCCCTCCCACCACCTCACACTGGCTGGGTTCCACTCGGATTCCACCTGACCGGCAGGTAAAAGATGCACAGCCAGCAGTGGATAGAGCCAGGAAAGCCAGGGAACACTCTGGAACTCGGTGCTGAGGCCTTAGCAGCTCTTAGGCTCTAGGCTGACGTCTCCTTCATCGCTGCACAGACTTCCCATAATTCTCCTCTTCACTCTGCAGTCCTGCTACTGAGGGAAAACAAGCCATTTTGAGCAGCCTATTAATTGGAAAATGTCAAATTTAACTAGGGAAATAAATGAGACTCCACGAAATGAGAATTTAGTGAGGCATGGGGTATTGAACAAGGTCAGGCACTCAGTTAAAACAGCCAGATCAATTAGAGTCAAGTCATTTGGCTTAAGATTTGGGGGGCAATCTGACTCACAGAATTTTTCCAGAAAGGAATGGGTCATAAGTTTGGGGAAGCTGATATTTAATGACCCAGTTTTGGGGCTAAAAAGTTCATCGTGGTTTATCTTAACAACAGCTTTACTTTGTGAGAGGCTGAGTGGCAAAGGGAAGAAGAGGTTCTGGTCCTTCCTTTACCTCCTGGCTTTCCGCCCTCGTCAGCCATTCATCGTGGGCAGCACTGGTTTACGTGTCATCATCATTCTTTGGGTGCTCAAGGATTTGGTTGTGTAGAGGAAGGCAGACAAACAGAGGAGGGCACACTCTCTCACAAGCTGTGGGGCCTCAGGATAGTCCATTAGCCTCTCTGAGTCTGTTTCACCAGGAAGGGGCTTGGTGGGTGAGATAGTGGTTGTCAACTGCGGCTCTCCATTAGAAGCCCTTTGGGGAGCTTTGAAAGAACACCAATGACCTGGCTGGCCCCGCTCCCAGAAAGCCTGCCTAACCTGCTCTGAGGTAGGGCCCTGGCGCTGGTGTTTTTTTAAAAGCTCCCAAAGTGATTCTGATGTGTAGCCGAGGTTAAGAACCACTTGATGATGGCTCTCAAGCTTTTGGAAACTGTGGGACTCCTGCTTTTCCTGAATAGAGTCTGTTTGCTGTTTATCTCAGCAGAAGGGAGAAGGCAGGAGCTGGAAATCACCATCCTTCTTTTGGACTGGTAAAAACATCACGTGACAGCGGTAAAGCTCTGGCTTAGGTGACCACCTGTTGGCCAACACTTGGACTTTGGGTGGATAGCTTACCTCAATAGGATGCAGAGAACACGCATTCCAGAAATAACAGGTGCCCACATTTTCTTTCGCAGAAGACACTTTCATAATGCCAGCAGCTAATTATCATACCAAGGAAACAAAAACTGTGAGGGAGAGCAGAGGCGGGTTGGCAGCACCATTGAGTTATACAAACCATGACTCATTCTTGTTCTAGGCTGAAGCATCTTTGTAGCATCTCTCTGAAAAGTACCCCGTGGTTGCTTTGCAAAGGGAAGAAGGCAACATACTTTGCTGTGGGCCCAAAGGGAAAGGGAACTCGTCTGCAATCTCCTGCATCATCTAGTTGGATCAGACCACACCTCCCAGAGAACTTTCCAAGGTGGGAATAGAGAACAGTTGGTTTCACATTCCTGTTCTGGCTTGTTCCCTGCACTAATGACCTCTTCTATTACGTGTAAGGCAATTCAAGGATGAGCTTAGGAGCTGGCATCTTTCCTTTAAAGGAAAAGCCAAAAGCTTATGTTTTGATAGTGACAGTCTCCTGTTAAAACAAATTTCCCATTAGTGATGACGTAAGAGCCGTTGGAATGACCTCAAATCTTGGTTAGCTGGGAGCCTGCCCCATGCCCTTGTGAGATCCTCTCTCTGATACACAGCTGATGAGATCTCTTCGACGAGCACCAGTGCCAGCATCATGACCTCACCTTGCATGAGTCTGTAATTCTCTGCAGAGACGGAGTCTTCAGAGCACCCTGAGAGGATGAGTTGGACGCACGCATACATTGCTGGTACTTCTCCTAGTTGGCTGCGAAGCCAGCATTGCTCCATCTGATGGAATGGCTCCCAGAAGCCACTGGAGCTCCACTTATTTATATATTTATTGGCAGATATATTTTTTGTTTCACCTTCTGCAGAATGTGTGGTGACCACTGGGATCAGGGGATTGACTAAGCCGATTGATTACAGAGGGGCCCTCGATGTAAACAATGGAGGCCCATATCTGCCCAGCAAAGACTTGGCTGGGCTAAAACTTGGAATAACGTAACCCCCCAGACTGGCTTCCTAATGTGCGGTGTGGGCAGGTAACAGGGGTATTAGAAAATGGCACTAGAGCTTTTCTAATTAGATATACTTTCCCGTTTAAATTGTATTACTGTTTTATTTGAAAAGCAACACATACTCTTATGGAAAATACAGAAGATGTAGGAGTAAGATTTTAGAAATCACTGTATTCCTACCCAAAATAATGAACATTACAGCGTGTTGTATTTTCTTCTAGTCTTTTTTTCTTCATGTAGCTTTTTGTGCCACGTATTTATGTATAAATGTGCTTATGCACGTATGGTGATATGCATATATGGTAATGTGTATTACATAGATGGTAGTATGTGTACCACACGCGTATGTACATGTGTGAATATATAATATTTAGTGGGCACTTAGCTTCTCTTTCTGGGACTTAGCTTCTTGATCCTTACCCTGGGGATAATGATAGCACCTGTTTCGTGGTGTTGTGACTATTAAACAAATTAACACAAGAGAGCAGTTAAAACATGCCTGCCGTGCAGTGAGCATTCTATAAAGCCTGGCTATTATTATTTTCCTACTATTGTGGAACCGTGCATCCTGTTCTTTTTACTTAGCCTACGGTGGGTTTTCCCACGTGAGGATACACATCGCAAAATGTCTTATCTAGCCATGGCTAGACAATATTCTACTGACATCAAGTTATTTTTTATTGAACAAAGTGATATCTCTCCGTATTATATTCTGTAAAGCTGCGTGGAAGATTGTTTTTTTTTTTTTTTTTCAGGCTAGATATTCTAACCAAAATACCACAAAATAAAACTCAGTTCTTTTTCGATAGGTTGCCAAATGAAATACAGAATCCCTAGTTAAATTTGAATTTCAGATAAATAACAAGACATTTTTTAGTGTAAGTATGTCCCAATTTTGCACGGAATGTATTTATACTGAAATAGTATTTGTAGTTTATCTAAAATTCAAATTTAACTGGGCTTTCTGTATTTCTCTTTGTTAAATCTGGCAACCCCATGAGTGAGATGAGGAAAAAGAAGATCTGTTTACCCTGCCTAATCGACACTAATTTTTTCAAAAAAGAAAGTAGTTTTAATTTCTTGTGAGCAATCTACCAGTTGGTAACAGCTAAGCAGAAAATAAAAATGGGGGCTGGCCCCATGGCCTGGTGGTTAAGTTTGGCACACTCCACTTCAGTGGCCTGGGTTTGTGGGTTCACATCCCTGGTGTGGATCTACACCACTTGTCAGCCATGCTGTGGTGGCAACCCACACGTAAAATAGAGGAAAGTTGGCATAGATGTTAGCACAGGGCTAATCTTCCCCAGCAAAAAATAAATAAATAAATATATAAGAAGAAGAAAAGAAAGAAAAGTGAAAAAGAAGTAAGAAGGAAAGGAGAGAGAAGAAAAATAGGCACATGGTATTTACAGTCTCAAAAAGGTAAATTGCAGTAACTGTATTGCAGCTAACCAAAGTTCTTAAAAATGAATAAAACAAAGGAAGGTATTTATGAGCAGCTATTGGTTTTATGTTTTGAAAGTACTACAGGAAATTCGCTCTGGTTTTTCAGATGATCATTAATACTGTCTGTGTTTTATGGGGCTGCTCCAGGCTTTTGGCTTTTCAGATAGAATATGATTATGTGGCAACTCACACCTGAAAAGACTCTTGGGAGGTTCAGCCGAGGATTTAGCCAATGGCCAGACCCTCTGTCTCCAGTTTCAGGAGCAATGGTACTAGTCATTGAGGAATGGGGACACCTTCCCCAGGCCCCACCTCCAAAGGCCTCTTCTGACCATTTGCAGACCAGTGGGGTTCTGAGAAGTTTCCCACAGGGCCTTACTTAAGAAGGCATTATGAGACCTCCGAGTTCTGGAAGAACAAAAGGATCATCTGGGGGTCATTTGGCGATACTCTGGGCATGCTCCAGAATTTGTGTATTAGAGGGGCGTCTTAGAGCTGCATGCGGTTGGAAAGAGGGGCTCAGAGCCTTGTCTTGGAGCTGCCTTTTCAGAGCAAGCACAATGTCTTTACTTAGATGGAATGTTTATTTGGGCTAGTTGAAGGAGTAGGTTAAAAGGGGTGTTGGTGGCAATCTTAACGTCCCTCCCACCCCTCACCCCCGTCCCCATGTCATTGCTGCTGACATCATTAGCGGTTGGCACAGGGTTTGAAGGCTCAGAAGAAAAGATCGGCTAGCGCTCTTCAATGTGACTTAGAAGATTGAAGCAATACTGGAGAGAGACATTTCTAACCAGATGTATAAACTTCATGCCGTCACCGTGGTTTCCCTCATTTTGTTTTCACCTGGAGACATCCATCTGAAATGCAAGTCTGACCCTGTCTCTTCTGAAAATCTCTCCGTGGCGCCCCACTGCCTGTTAGATCAAGGCTGGGCATGAGAGCTGGTGTGACACAGGTGGCCCTGGCCGGCTGATGCCCTCGGGCCGTAGGTGCTCCCACTGCGCCAGACACCTGCTTCCTTCCTAGCTTCTGGCCCAGCTAACTCGCCAAGAATACTGACTTTGAGTTTTATAGGACAAGATACTATTTCCTGCCTCCATTTGCACCTGCTGTTTTCTTTGCTTCCAAGAAAGCCCTGTCCGTCCCCTCCCTCCACTTTCCCCTCCCCTGAAGGCTGCCTGGTGACCTCCGGTTTCTCCTTCAGAACCAGCTCAGATGTCAGTTTTTGCAGGACCCTCTCTTTAGGACTCCGGACACCCCCAGGGTTAAAAGCTCTCCCCTTGGTGCTATTTCTGCATCCTTCTCACACTTTATGTTTATCATATTACGTGTTTATTGTGTTTACATGTTCTTTCTCCATTCATAAGCCAGTTGAGAGCAGAGTCCATCTTTTTATTCGTCTCTAGTTCCCAGTAACCAGACACAGTACAATACATCGTAAACAATCACTACTTGTTGGATGAACTCATCCTAGATTTTAGACTTAGCATTTTTTCATATTCAGTAGATGTCAATTTATTCAATTAAAATAAAATATTCAATAAATTTCAGAAACCTGAACTCCCGCCTGTACCATAGGAAAACTTTGTAAACGGCAATGCTCTTTCAAGGTTCAGAGCTTTGAGACCCAAAACAGGGCTGTGCACAGTCATTTTAGCTCCTGGCTAGGGCTTTGACCCTATAACTTATGGATGATCCTATCTTTTGCATCTCCTCTACATTCCTATCGTAAACTTCTTGGAGAGCTCAATCAGGCGAAGGGAGCAAACACACGCAAATCCGATTTAGACCTTCTTGATGTCTTGGGGCTGCCAGTAAGATGGAGAGAGGTCATAGCACAGGGAGGTTTAGTAGGGTGTGAGTTTTTCACAGACAGTCGTAAAACAGCACAGACAGCGGTAAAGCAGAGACAGAAACTCCTCAGTCGGGGAATCTCCGAGCTCACGTTGCAGAGCAGCTGCCATCACCCTCTCCCTCAGCCTCGGTCTTTGGGCAACTCATTCGAGTCTGTTTGGTTTGATGCAAAGTGTTACAGTCATCTTCTCTCCTTGAACTCACACGTAAATGAATCCTTCCTTGGAAACAGGGAGTGGATGACTTGTTGATACCCCTCAGAGACTGCACTGGACCAGGAGTGATTCATTCCATGTGGCATGAAGCCGTTTTGACTCATCTCTCCTTGGAGTCATGCAAGTGACTAACAGACGGGAAAGTTCTCTGGAGAAAGTAACTTGGTTGCCTGTAATTTTCTTGAGTCTTGTGAAGAATCCCTGAGATGTGCTCTTGAGTTGCTGTGCTTTTCATTTGGGTCATACATTGTTAATTCAAAAATGGCTTAAAAGTGGCCTAAAAGTTTGGGTTTGCTCTTTTCCTGCAAATATTAAACAGGAGGACTTCTGCCTTTAAACACATTTTACAGATCAAGAGTATATCCTAAAATTAAGTGGTAGGCTCTGAATTTGTGACTATTCTGTGAGAGTTGAAATGGAGTCAATGAAGTTTGCAGTACTTAAAAAGATGGTTCCTGGCTCGAGGCATCCTGGGAACAGGGTCCTTCTTAGCTCTTATTGGCATTTTCTTACCCCTCTGCCTTCACACAGTCCTGCCCCCATTCTGTGCTTTGGGTAGTCCTGCCCTCGATGGCCCCCTTTGCAATAGCTTGGGGAGCCTGGTGTCTCAGTGTGAGCCTGGATCTGCTTCCCTCAAAACAACTGACAAAGTACACTTTCATCTTCTCTCTAAGGACCCTAGATGACCCCTCAAAAAAAGATCCTTCCATCTTTGTACACACACACACACACACACACACACACACACAATACATACATGCATGTAAATCCAGGCACTCACACTGTTGCCTTTGTTTCTGATCCAGCACCACAGGACTCATTCCACCCAGACTTCCCCTTTCCTAACTTCCCCTTTCCCCTTGTGACTCCTTTTTCCGACATGTGGAAACCTTGCTTCCATTATCCAAAATAGATTTACTTTTTGTTCAATCCTAATATACACATAAAGTAGTTTCAGAATTGCCAGCTGAGACCCATGAGAGATGCAGTTTACTTGAGTATAGTATTTGTGCACGGTTCTTTTTGTTTACGATCTTTTAGTGTGTAGACAAAATACTATTTCCAAAAGTTACTCGGGTTGGTTCTCTTCTTCCCGATCCCTTTCAGTGTGTCTGAGTCATTCCTCTGTAATACAATGAGGTTCACTTATTGTTGTTTGTGTGCCATTCTGCCCCCACCTCCATCACTAGGTTTATAATGTTAGCTATAGTGGGATTGGGGTTATGATCGGGTTCAGCCTGAATGATGGGTAAACTCTAGGTTTACTGAAGAGGGTAACTGGCTGGTGTGTACCTTATATCTTCCATTCTCAACTAGCCTGGCCTCCGGGGAGAAGGTGCTCTGTGAGCCCCAGAAATCTGCAGCCACATCACAGGTAGTTTTCACCTCTTCTCTTTTCCATTTCCTCTGATCCCGTTTCTTGGCCTCAATTTCATAAGAGTTTCTAACTCAGAAAAAAACTGGTTTTAAGGCTCCTCCTCAATCCTTTTAATTTGGGAGGAGATCAAAATGAACAGTCAAAAGGCTAAAAGGCAGGTAGTGTGTGGGTGGAAGGACAGTGGCCAAGAATAATTGATAACGTGGATGCTGGAGATTTCACTAGAATTGATGGTCTGTGATATTCTTGTTAATTTAGCAATAATACAATGAGGAAGGGGCATGTCCTTCTTAACCTCTGACCTGAGTTGTCCGATGGGGCTTAATTAGTGCCAGGAAACACATCAAACTGAGATGCCGTTAGGATTAGCAGGCTTTGTCTAAGTGAGCCTCTGGGGTTGGCAGGGCCTCATTCCCCATAAAGTGTAGCTACATATCCTATTTCTGCTCATCCCTTAGTGTGTTCATTCATTTATTTAATCATCTCTTGACAGACACAGACCTGAGTTCTTACTCTGCCTGAAGGACTTTGCAGGAGACGTGCCATGAGCTGGGTCTCTTCCAGCCGCCAAGCATCCTTCTGCCCAGTCCCACTGTCTGTTTTGTGACCATCCTCAACAGTCAATGCATCAACACCAAAATATTTGGGAGCTAAGCAAACAGAAGTCATGGAATGATTCTCAGAACCAACCACATAAAGAGCAAAATGCAGGCCTCCTGCAGAGGGAGTTGTTTTGAAGATCTCATGCCATACCCTCCGCTACCCTTAGACCTCAGGGAGAGCTCACCACCCACAAACCTTGCCTGGTGCTTCTCCCCAGAGCAGTTCAGACCGCCCAGCCTGGACATGCATGTGAACCTCTGTGAAGAGCATTCTCCAATTAGTGGGGAAAACAGCCTTGTGTCAGTGCTGGGAAACTGTGGGTTGGTCGACCAAGGCTGATTCAACGGGCAGGTCACAACAAGGCCAATGTGAATTCTAAAATGTTTCACTCGAATCCTATTACTAGCCTAGTAAACAGGACTACAAAACTTTATGTCAAGCTCTGCAAACGACAATAAAAATTTCAGAAGCGCCCAAGGTGGAAAGAAGAGAGAGAGAGTCATAAACACCCGAGTCAAGGATTTAAGATGATGTCGAAGAGGAGGATTAAGTGTCAAACTTTCTAACCCGCCTACTGATAACATCAGTTTGTTCACAACCGAAAGTAGGATGCACTACGTTGTTGGATGTTATATGCTCCGCGGGTGTTTGCGAATCTGCGCATGGTCTTTGGGGGATCAGGGAGCTTGCATGGCAATCTTCTCTCTCTCTTTTCTTTCTTTTGTCCTTGTAATGCAGCAGGGGAAGGAGCTCTGTTTCGTTCACTTTGGAGCCAAATTGAAGTGAACACGCTTAATTGTGCAAGGACTGGACAGTGAACCCTTTTTCTCAAGGAATAAAACGTAATCTCTGTTTATTGGCAATCGTGTTTCTTTCTATCTATTGGACGATTAAAGTTAGTATTTGGAACAATATTCCCAGTAGAAATGTTATTTGTTATTTATATGGGGCTTGCATTAAAATTGTTATTACAGTCCCTTATTTCAGCATTTCATTGTGGAGAAGCCATACTACTCAGTGGCCTCCATGGACTAGGAGGAGAGGGGTTTCCAAATGTGCGATCTTATCTGAGTGTGAGTTATGCAAGGGCCCCACGCTTGTGCATTCAGGCTGGCTCTTCCCTGAGGAATAGCTTGCATAGGGTTGTTGGTATTTCCTGCCCCTGTGAAGCCAAAACTGTTGTAATGACAACTTTTCTGGCTGGATTCAGGTAGCTTTGCTTCAAGCCCAGACCAAAATCAGGAAATGAAGAGGCGAATGTGAAAAGGAAAAGTACTGGGGTGGAAGTTTGGGGCGGGGAAAGGGGAATTTCTCAATTTTTTCATGGCATCAAAATGTTCAACATGGATAAGTCACTGGAAAAAATAAAACCACCTACTCTCAGTGGAAACTACCACTGGTCAGATTCTCCCCCGTAACTTCTGCTTCTGACGCTGTGTCCACTGGCTGGGCAGAGAGCCTGCAAGTTTGGTCAGACCAGGAGTTAGAATACTTGGTTTGTTTGCAAGTATTTTGAGGTCTTCTACAACTTGGCAAAGGTCTTCTTTAAGAAAAGAATACAAGTTAGAAATACAAAATTAGATGTGAAAGTGAATATTTATAATGAGAAAAGAAATACTAAGAATTACAAATTGCTGGCAAATGTCACGTATGTTACAAAATCTGTAAAAACAACACAATATTTTTATTAGCTTGACACACTTCTTTAATACTCTTTTTCCAACATTTTTTTGGCTGCCTATTCTTAAATAACCTCTTGAAAAGATGAACAATTTTGTAATATTTTCTGTAGAGAACGGAATGATAATCCAGTCTTTATATGTGAAAGTCTTTATATTTGTTTCTTTCCCACTACCGACACCCAAATACTTCCAGTGCCAGATGCTGTAGGACAACCTGTAGCCCTACAATCTTTATGTAGGAGCCAGAGGAGTTGGCCCGGTGTGTGTGTGTGTGTGTGAGGAGTAGGAAATTGGAGAGTGCATGCATCAGAGCCAGTCCTACACCAGGAAGTCTGGCAACAATGTAACTATTCACATGAGTGACTTTGGACCACATGAATGGATCTTATAAAACTTAACTATATAGATCCCCAACTCAACTTTTCCTTAGCTGGATCCTAAAAGTGCTCAAGGCCACTCAACATGAAGAGAAATTTGATGGAGGGGAAACTGGAGCGGACAGCATAGTGGTATTTACCAATTGTGGTGTAATCACCAATTGTGATTAAAATGTCTCACTCCTTCAAAGACCTAAAGGTAAGACCTGAAATCATAAGGCTTCTAGTAGAAAATATAGGCATTACACTCTTTGACATCAGTCTTAAAAGAATCTTTTCGGACACCATGTCTTCTCAGGCAAGGGAAACAATAGAAAGAACAAATAAATGGGACTTCGTCAGGCTAAAGAGCTTCTTCAAGGCAGGGGAAAACAGGATTGAAACAAAAAAACAACCCACCAATTGGGAAAAAATATTTGTAAATCACATATCCGACAAAGGGTTAATCTCCATAATATACAAAGAACTCACACAACTCAATAACAACAAATCAAACAACCCAGTCAGAAAATGGGCAGGGGTCATGAACAGACATTTCTCCAAAGAAGATATACAGATGGCCAATAGGCACATGAAAAGACGCTCATCATCACTGATCATCAGGGAAATGCAAATCAACACTTCACTAAGATATCACCTTATACCCGTTAGAATGGCTAAAATAACCAAAAGAAAAAGTAACAAATGTTGGAGAGGTTATGGAGAAAAAGGAATCCTCATACACTGGTGGTGGGAATGCAAACTGGTGCAGCCACTATGGAAAACAGTATGAAGATTTCTCAAAAAGTTAAAAATAGAAATACCATATGACCCAGCCATTCCACTACTGGGTATCTGTCCAAAGAACTTGAAATCAGCAATTCCAAAAGTCCCACGCACCCCTATGTTCATTGCAGCATTGTTTGCAATAGCCAAGACGTGGAAGCAACCTAAGTGCCCACCAACTGATGATTGGATAAAGAAGATATAGTATATATATACAATGGAATACTACTCAGCCATAAAAAAGGATAAAATCGTCTCATTCACAACAATGTGGATGGACCTGGAGGGTATTATGTTAAGTGAAACAAGCCAGATTGAAAAAGACAATCTCTGTATGACCCCTCTCATATGTGGAAATTAAACACATAGACCAAGAGAATAGATTAGTGGTTACCAGGGAAAAGGTGGGTAGGAAGTGGGCACAAAGAGTGAAGAGGTGCACCTACAACACGACTGACAAACAATAATGTACACCTGAAATTTCACAAGGTTATAAACTATCATAATCTCAATAAAAAGTTTCACTCTTACAAACTTTATAGAAACTTATGACCACATGAACATACTGGTGAACCTCTTTCCTTTCCAGAGTCTTAGAAGGAACCCATTCAAGAGGGAGCCCTGTTGTCTAACCTCCAGTGGCTTTACAGTAAATCTACCTGTGGTCCCATGTGAATGTGTGCAGGTGACTTAACTGCCTGACCTCAGTTTCTGCATCTGTCTATTTCACTGGATTCTTGTGAGGACCAAATATGCTAAGTGCATATCAGAGCCTGAAAAGAACAGACTCATCTGTTTTGGAGGTTACTCAGTCCAAGCCTTATGCTTGGAGAGTGCAGTTGATTGTCAAATTAGTGGGTGGTGTGAAGAGTTCAGTATATGGAAGAGTAGCTTGTGTTCTTGGGGTGTGCTTTAACTTTTGCCAAATAATTACCCACTTTCAACAATCCAGAAGCAGCAGAAAATAAAAAACTTGGTGGAGCTGGTGAGGGGGGGACTTGGAGGTTTTGGAACACGGAGGTTCCACGGGAAGAGAGAATTTTATTGCAGCAGGACTGAGGGAATTCAGAATGGGGCCTTTACTGCTGGCAGATGTGGTAGGAGGAAGGTAGGAAGGTGAATGATGAAAAGATGATGGTGAGTGATGAAGGGAGCTGGACACCACCTTAAAAGTTACCTGCAAATCCAATCCTTCTGCAGAAGGATAAAGAGCAGAAGACACATTTATGGAGTACAACTCCAGCACAAATGAGATTTCCTTTACCTAAACCAACTTTGAACTGACAAGTGAATACACACACACACACACACACTTTTATCTTCCTGTTTGGTCCAACACAATGAAGTTGATCCAACCTCTTACGCTTTCTTGTCTCCAAACTCTTCCACTTGATGCTTCATAGATCACTCTCTGCCATCAGCAAAACACCTTGAATCTTCGACTTCTTTTCAGGATATAAACTTCACCTTGTAGGCCTAACTGAAACTTTGCTTTCCTGTCAGAATATCGAATCTTGTGCATCCGCCTCCAGTGGGAGCTGATTCTCCCATACCCCATGCACCCGTGGATTGAAGACGGAGTGACTGCGTCTTGATCCTTGTTGCCAATTATAGGTTATTTCTCCTTTCTAATTTCCTCAAACTTCCAGGACTTTGTTCCCCCTGCCCTCCAACCGTAACCTTTTGTGGTCAGCCTTCTTGTTTGTCTACCTGACTGGAACGTAGGCTGTGTATCTGTCAGTAGATGGGGTCTCTTATCCCCAGCACCCAGAAGAGATCCTGGCACCCAACAGGCTTTCAGTCAACGTTTGTTGAAGGAAAGAAGGAACATTGGGGCCAGCCTTGGTGGCCTAGTGGTCAAGCTTGGTGAACTCTGCTTTGGCGGCCTGGGTTTGGTTCCTGGGTACAGCCCTTCACCACTTCTAGGCCATTCTGTGACAGCGGCTCACATACAAAAAGAGGAAGATTGGCAGCAGACGTTAGCGCAGGGTGAATCTTCCTCAAAAAAAAAAAAAAAAGAGAGATAAAAAAGGAAGATACAGAACAAAAGAAAGAGAGAAAACATCTATCTGTGAGGTACCTGTTCCCTATTGCCTCCATTCAGACCTGTAGCCTTGTTGGATCCAACACATTAATTTTCCCAACACAGATCGTGCCTGGCCCCATTTCCACGCCTCTGTTTCTGTGTTCTGCACAATCCAGTCTGTCAGACCCTGCCCCTCAGCCTAACTTTATAATTTCCTTTTTTAAGGCAGCTTGCATCTGATGTCCCTGGTAGAGGTTGTTCTGGCTATTGAAGTCGAGCCAGCTTCTTTCTTTTGGCTCATGTTATATTTGGAGCTGAATATTTTCTCTGCTGCTTACCATAGGTTTTGGCAATAACTGTGACAGGAGCTTTCATTCTGTCTACTCAATTAACGCAAATCCACCTGTAGGGCAGAGACCATTCCTTATCCTTCTTTTATATTCCCCACCACGCCTAGCCCTGTGCTGGACACATGGCTCAATAAATACATATTGATCTACTGATAATGATCACACGGCAATCAAAAGCAATACGTTGAACTTATTTTTATTTTTAAAGATGGAATATGTGTGTATACACATACACACAAATGGAATATAATGTATTCAATCTTAACGGACAGAAAGGTAAATAATTACAGGGATTATCTTCACTGTCACAGAAAAGTCAACAGAAGCTTGGTGAATTCTGACCCAGTTTATGTGCCATTCTGGGAGGAGGGCTCCCACATATGTGATGCGGTCTTGACTCTGGGAACCGAGGCCCGACCGCCCCTAACGCATGTCCTCATTGTGACAGCTGCCAGGACGACGTCAGCACCTGCGGCGACTGCTATGCTGCTGGCTGGGCTACAGTCCAAAATCTGGCCAGCTTAGGGCCCCAAGTAGTTAAAGCCACTTTCTGTTTTACAAGCTGGGTGACTTGGAATGACGTTCCCGTGTTTGAGGGCTGAGGCACACAGGAAGTAGGAGGAGGAAGGACACCGAACAGCAGTTAGAGCTTTGATTAAAGGAACGAAGAAAGAACCCAGAGGATCTGGGTCATCCTAGAGGAACAGGGATTCCTCTGAAATGGTTGGCAATAGTTAAGCCCCGGGAGGCCTTCCACTTCTGAGGAACTGGCCATTGAAATTGCTTCCTTTTACTTGATTCTAGGCTTAGGGGTAGAGAGAAACTGGGTATTAAATTCTAGTGTCTTCTGAAGGTTTTTTGGTAAAGAATTGTCTATGAGAAATATCTAGCCTCTTACTTCCTGCATGATCTTATGCATATAAGAATGCTGTAAGAATAGTGACCTTGCTGAGTTGAGAAGAAAAATGCAGAATTTCTTCCCAGATCTACTCACCCATTACACACCTGTATCCTGTGAGACTTACTTTTTCATCCTCATGAAAAACTTTGCACATTCACATGTTCCAATAAAACAGGAATAAGCCACATTCAAACGCCAAAGAGGCAACAAAACAAGTTATCATCAGATATGGTCTCTAAAACTCACTTTAAAGTGGATTTTTAAACATTTTTCCTTTTAAAGGAGATCTTCAGAAGGCTGGTACATCAGTTGGAAGGAAATTTGCACAATTAGACTTTCTCTAATCGATTCTTTTCCTCACCTTTTAGCCTTGTACGTGATATCCTCAAAGGCAGTGGTCTCAGCTTCTGCCAACACCCCTGGATTAATTTGCTACAGCTCGGTAACAAAGTAGTACAAACCAGGTAGCTAAAACAAGAGAAATTTATTGTCTCACTTCTGGAGGTTGGAAGTCTGACCTCAAGGGGTTGGTTCCATCGGAGGGCTGAGAGAGAGAATCTATTCCATGCTCCCCCCAAGCTTCCAGGAGTTTGCCAATGCATCACCTCCATCTCTGCCTTCATCTTCACATGACATTCTCCCTCTGCATGTGTCCATGTTTACTTCCAAGTGTCCCCTTTTTATAAGGATACCAGTCATATTGGATTTACAAGGCTCACTCTAATGGTTTCAACTTAACTTGCTTAAATCTACAAAGACCCTATTTCCAAATAAAGCACTTTCTGAGGTTCTACGGGTTAAGACTTCAACACATCTTTTTTGGGAGACATAATTCAACCCATAACAATCCTTAGTTACACCTGGCCAATAATCCCACAGAAGGGCAGGCAATAACTCTCACAGCTGTGGTTCATGGCGTGCACCATCCTTGCAATTTGTCCAGATATTTCCATGAGGTTGGTTCTCTGAAGGGAGAAGGATTGAGATGTCTATAAATGTGGTGTCCTCGTTCAAGTGGCTGCTACAGGGAGAGCGTTGCTGGAATAGAAGTAAAATTGTCTTGGGATGACTTGGCCAGTGCATGTGAGAGCAAATATCCGTTTATGCACCATGTGAGTTCCATCCCATTCCACTACCCAGTATGGGTGAAAAGCAAGAGAAAGAGTGAAATTAAGGGAGAAAAAGAATTCTAAGAAATCTTAGCTTAATAAAATGCAAGTGTTAAACCCTGGTGTCTTTTCAAAACTTTTCCCACCAGGTGATTGTTGACCCTAAGTATGCAGGGAGAGTTTACCAGCACTAACATGCACAACACACAAAGGACTCTTTGTTTGGCTTCTTTGGACTGTGCCCTTGATTAGTTGCTCACCACTTATCCCTGCCTAAGGCAGAGTGAATGATCAGCAACCATCCGAATGACTCAAGTCATAACAAGCGTCGAGCTGGACACTGCGAGATGACTCAGAGGTGAAGCTAAAGATCAACCAAGAATCCTGTTTCTAAGGTGCAGGCTGGATAAACCAGCATGGAAAATCCAGGCGCTGAGGACACGGGAGGTTCACGGGAACATCCTTTCAACTTTGCCGTATGTTTGAAAACTTCTATAATAAAATGTTAAAGAAAAACAATCGCATAAATCATCCTGTATGGATAACTTATTTAGAGTGAAGGAGCAAGTTCTGTGAGCATCCATTTGTTGTCGATGCAGAGGACACTCAGAGAGGCTGGGTCCAGCTTGCACTCTCTGGTGATGGCCAGTTAAACAAAGCATCATCACTTCCGGGTGTGGTATCTGTTCTCTCGCTTTAAATTATTAGAATGTGGTAAGCTGGCTTTTTGTCTTATTTTGCTTTGTTTAATTAATAGCTACCAGATCCTACCCATCTGCACATTTAAAAACTAGCCTATCTTTACCTATTTTTAAATCCCCTCTATTTATTTGGTGTGGTTATGAATTTGAGAGCAGCCGTATGATAAAGAGCATACGAAATGGGCCATTCCTGCTCTGTGAGCCATCGGCCTCCCAGTTCTGAAGCAGAGTGGTTGCATGCAGTCTCTGAGTCCAACGCCTAGTTTATTACAGTTTCAGCTCAGGAGGACTTTGGGCAAATTACTTATAACCTTTTTGTGCCTTATCTACCAGTGCAGATAGCACTAGTTACTGTGTCACAGGACTGTTAGTGCCCACAGTAAGGGCTCAACGAATTTACCTCTTTTTCTCTGGAAGCTTTACTTTATCTACCATCCTTGTCTCTCTCTCCCTCCCTCTTTCTCTCTTCCCTCGCATCTCTGTCTCTGTCTCCACTCTATTTCTCTTTCTATCCAGGAACGTGCTGAGGGCAGTGGTCTTTCCCCGTCCTGACAGTGACCTTGAGTGGCCTTCATGGACCCCGTTCTCTTTCCTCTGCATTATGAAAGGCAGCCTTCCTTGTTTATGGATCACCCTTAGCATCCTGTTTATGTCCTTCTGCTCCACAGATAACTGCTTCCTTTATGAACATTTTCTTCGCCGCCACTATTTTTTCTTCACCTCTCTGACCTTTTCCACAGTTGGGTGCTGAATTTCGTCCGCAGTCCCCTGGTCTATATGGAGTCCCTTCAGATGCCAGGTGAAACATTTAGTCAAATCTCTTACTTGACAAGCAATCAATCTAAAATACTGCTATCAGTGTCCTTTCGTTCAACCCACCAAAAACTGCATTCCTCTTTTCTCCATAAAACCAACATTTAAAGGCAACCACAATAATAATAATAGGAATGATATCAACAACAATAACAATAACAATAACAGTAACTCCATTACGTTAAACTGGTTTATGTGTGGACACAGGTTTTTAAAACGCAAATTACAAAATGTCTAAACAATGTGTTTGTGACCCATATGTAGGCTAATAAAACAATTAAAGATCCAAACGTTACCAACACCAGATATTGCCACACCACTTTATCACACGGCTAGGGAGCCTGACGTAGAACACTTACTGGGGTGGGAGTTGGGGCACAGAGAAGGGAATTCACAGTGTGACGGAAGGGGCTCGCAGGCAGCCCTCAGTTGAAGGTAATGGTCTTCTTACTGTTTCCTCTAGAGACTTAAGCTGGGCTGTAATGCCTTAGAAACATGTTCACATTGTTAACATTAGTAGTAAGGGCCTGACTGAAAAGACCCTATTCATTTCAGGAGACCATCGTCAGAGGTACTGATCCTGTAGCATTGTCCTTGAGCTCAGAATGCACGAACAGGGTCCCTGTGCTCATCTCCCATCTCTGGGTCTGAGGACCGTCTACAGCCTCAGAGGCACCTGGGATGTGTCTTCAAAATGCAGATTCAAATCCAACAGGCACTTTGGATGCACCCTGGAGCCTGAGGGCACTGCCTTCAGAATAGGGCCCATTTGTTTCCGATCTGGCAGCCCTGCATGCTGAGGTCTGAGTTACTCAAGAAAATGCCATAATTATGAGATGTCACATACACATCACTAATGTTACTTAACCTTTGGACATCCTCTCACTTCTCGAAATCAATTTTTTTAGTTGTGATGCATAAGATTGATTTTGAAAAGAATTCCCTGGGAACATAACATAACAGGAAGTCCTCGGCTAAGTCCCAGGGGCATGATTCCGTCCTCTCCTGGAAGCAGATGAGACTCTCGTTTGGGACCATAACCCTGCTGGCCACAGCGGAACTTCCAAAAGTGGAGTCACCCCAGGTCAGGGGAAGGCCTTAGTCACTTCGCTGGTGTCCTAATTCCTGCTGATTAGCTGGGCTCTGCGAACAACGAACAACGGAAGGAGGGTGCTGGATAAGGGAGTATTGTCTTCTTGGTGTAGACGGCCTCTTTGAAGAATTAACTCCTGCAGGGCCAAGGAAAGGCCTGTTTCTTCCCTGTGAACGAGCGAAGGACTTTCCTGGGAACCCAGCCCAGAAGCCCCCACCCTCCACGTGTGTGGGTGAAGGAGCAGGGCAGCCTTGTCCCCGGGACCACCCCACCTGCCCTCCTGCCAGGCTTCGCTGTTGGCGAGTCCTAGCTATCTTAGAAGAGTTATATTGAATGGTCCCTTTGCACTGAGGTCTACCATGCTACATTACACAGGCTACACATAAATGCTTTGGCTCTCTTTTTGTCCCCAAAATGGCAGTTGGGGACTTGGACATCCAGGAATTTATTTTAAGTGCCTAGGACAGAGGTCAGTTTAGTTAATTAGGAGATTACTTCAGTTAACCAGGCTTTTTTCTGTTTTCCTTGTGTATCACCTCTTGCATTTGTATTTCAGGACACAGCTTGGTGGTTTCAAGCTGTCATCCAGAGTCCTCTGGGGATATTTGAGAAATTCCAACAGCTGAGTCCCATCCCGGAGAGAGTTTGACGCGATTGGTCCAGAGTAGGGCCTGGGCATCCTCTTTTTGAAAACTTCCAGGTGATTCTGAGTGTAGCCGAAGTTGAGAACCACTGCTCGTTTTATGATAGGACACTGACACAAGTCAGTCCTCCTAAAATCAACCACCACCACCAACAACGAAACTTTTGACAACATCCTAACAGTTGAATCATTTGTGCAGGCATTATTCTTGGCTTGAGATTTTTTTGACGACATTTCACAATTTAAGTGACAGGAGTAGAATTCCAGGATTCAGCACCCCAAAAAGGCAGAGAGAGGATCTTTCGTCCCACAATGGTGCAGTAGCAATAACAATCCCCAAATTCCTATTTGTACACTGTTTGGAAGCAGAATTCATCAAGAAATTCAGTCAGCAGAATTGTTAGAGAAAGCTCGTTTTCTCAGTTCCGTACAATCTCTAACCTGAAAGCTTGGATAGTTTCGTCCCTATAAAAGCAACAAAATCAGCTGTGATGTTTCCCCAATTAGGTTACCCTTGACTGACTTTGGGGACTTAATCTGGAGCGAATCTATGTCCACAGAGACAGTCAAAGCTGTGAAACCTCCATCTCGCCACGTATCTGTCTCCTTTCCTAAGCAAGGTTAGTAACCTTCTTGAGAGCGATAGCAGGCAAGGACAAGGCTGGTTGGGATCTGAGGACAGTGACTGCCTGAGGTGATGGTTCCACCAGGTTCTCTCTGATGGGAGAGGCCGGTTGGACACCTGCCTATCAGCTGAGAGGAGGGCAGGAGCCTGCTCTTCTGCCTAACATTGCCCCCACCAATTTGATGGAATGAGTTTTATGAGTTGGATAGCTGCTTCTGATGTTGCTGAAAGGTAAACGTAAAGAATTTACGAGAGCTAAGCTGCTAACCCTTGGAAAGTACGAGGAACACACACGTATAAACCTTTTCTGGGGGTGAGGGGATAGTGAGAACAATTGGGCAAAAAGAACAAAAGAACCACAGTATTTTACAGTGCGTGCACTTGCACGGTGTCCTTGTCCAGTGTCAGCCCCTGTGTTGAGCTGGAGGCATGTGCGTTTGGCAGGTGCAATCGCTTCATAACTGCACCATCACCATGAAGGCTGGGGCAGGGGGCACCGGGCAGGAATTCAGTGTAATCATTGCCGACATCCATTTAAAGCCAAAGCCACAGAGGGAAGCAATTGGATTTAATGGAAGTAGAGTTCTAGAATGAAAGTGCATGGGATTCAATTTACTTTACTCAATTAAACTCGTGCTTCAGATTATCTCATTTAAATTGCCTCTGTTCCCATTTATGCTTGGAGTCCTTGGCCTTTATTCAACCAGCAGAGTTTTCCTCATACGAAGTAACGGGGATCGGTCATCTCTCCTTTATGGCCCTGCTGTGTCCACTTGTCACTGCAGTGTTAGCCGAGAGACAGAAGGTGAGCCTGTGAGGGGCCTCGCTGCCCTGTGCTCTCTCTAGCAGTGGAGGAGGCTCCAGTCTGGGAGCCTGTGGTCGTCTGGGTAACGATGGGAACCGTGTTCCTTTGCAGCGGCCGCAGTCCCTCCAGAGCAGCCAGCACTCCTGAGGGCAGAAGCTACGGGGCCTTTGACAACACAGCAGGTCAGAACTAAACGTTCATTTCAGAGTGAACATCAGTCCTTCATAGTCTTACAAGGTGCTTTATCTCAATCATGAAAACTTGGGAAACGCAACCAACCAGGCAGACCTCACGGTTAGCCAGGCTGGTGATGCGGTCAACCCCTCCTGCCCTGCATCCCAGCATCCCTTTATCGGGGGTTTGTCTCTGTTGAAGGCGCTGGTGCAGCAGAGCGGCCTAGGCCTGTTCGAGTGAGGGGAAGGCCCGGGAGGGAGGGAGCAGCCCCATAGGTTATGGCTCCCCTGGAGGCCCCAGGAGAGGGGTGGAGCCGGCAGCTGGCCCCCTGTAATCTCTCACTCTGCTCTAAGTAAAGCAGGAGTGACTGAAGTCATGAAACAGTGAGTGCCTCTTAGGACAATAAGGACCTGTTTCCACCACACGAGGGGATCTTGCCCTCTTGCCTCTCTGCCCGCCACTCCCAGGGGAAGTCTAAAATTACTGTCTTCATGCCCTCCATCCACCTCATTTCTCTTATTCCTTTGAGACTTTCAGAAAATCTGTGCTGCGGTTAATAATAAACAGACTTACTGTAACTTTTACTAAGAGCGATGTTATTTGGGAATGTGTTTTCCATTTATTTTTATTTTGTTAATTTTTAATTTATTTTGTTTATTGCCGTAAGATGGGATTATAACATTATATAACTTTTAGGTGTACATTGTAATGTATTTCGAATTCTGTGTAGATTACATCTTGTTCATCACCCAAAGACTAATTACAATCCATTTGTGTCAATTTAAATACACACAGATACACGTCACCATTTCACTCTGTGGAGTACAATAGTCTGCTTTCTCCAATTTGGTTATTCTTCTCCAATAACTTGAGTATATATATGACCATTAAATTATAGTTAGTTATTCACTCTCAGTATAACAGGCAGCAATGGAGACAGTGATCAACTCCCCAGGCATTTATTGGGTAACCACTTCGTTTAAGGCACTGGGCCCAGGTACTGTGGTTAGTACAAGAATGCGTAAGGCTTGATCGCTCTCCCAGGGGATTCTCGCCTAGTCAGGGAGATTAAACAACAGATACAAACAACTAAGTCAAAGCAGAAAGTGCAAAAGTGAAACACAAAGAAGGTGGTGTGAGATTTCCAAGGACGGTCAGATGGTGTCTGATTTTGGGGGTCAGAGAGGGTTCCATGCAGGGGATGCTTCTTCACTGGGATCTGAAGGAGGTGAGGAATTAGACAAGTAATGGGGGGGTGGAGATAAGGGGGCTCCACAGGTAGTGGAGATGTGAGAGCAAATGCATGACCCTAGGAAAATGCTGAGTGCTTTCTGGACCCATAACCTAGCTGTTTGGTTGTGATGTAGCCCATGTCTGAAGGGGGTGAGAAGCAAGTTCTGCTAGAGCAAGATCTTGAGAGTTCTTTGGGGTCCAGCTAAGGAGTTTGAGCTTTGCTGGTTTAGATGCCCAGATTCAGAGACACTGATCCAAATCTTTCTAGGGCGGGGAAAGCCCTGGCTGCCTTGGCCCTCCCCAGCTTGGAGCTGGTGTGCCTGTGATGAGCTCCTAGTACCTGGCTGCCCTGAGTCACACCCTTTGAGGCCGCCCACATACACTGTCTTGGTGTCCCCATGGGCCTGCTGCTCTGCCCTCAACCTTGATCTACTGGAATGTGACCCTAGCATCTGTCGAGATCTTGTCCCACCCTCCTATCCCAACCACCAGCTGCAGCGAGGACTCGTGAGTGGGAGGTGTGTGTGAGATTCAAAGCCAATGCCTCTGGTTCTTTCCATCTGCCACATCTGCTTCCCACGGTTTACTTTCCTCATGGTATGAACTGTGTAGGCCTCTAGGAAGAGGAAAGAGAACTTTCATCTTCGTCGGTGCTTCTCAAAATTTGCTTTATGCTTTAGAGACATGTAAACAGCCACAGTGGAATAAACATCAGTTGAAAGACACCTTTGAGACATTCCTTCACGAATACTTTTTGAATAAATTAATAAATTGGATACTTCCTATATCATAGATGCTATGCTAACCCCTGTCTCTCGTTATTAATCCTTTTAAGCTTTCAGTATAGATGAAACATTAAACATCGAAACAAAACTGTCCCCTTATGTTACCATCTATAGATGCAAGATTAAATGAGATAATATCTTTAGAAGTCTTAACACATTACACGGTGTACTGACTAGCTAATGTTACCATTATTAACTCCATACCCTGTCAGCTGTCTAGCTCAAGGAGTTTTTAGTGGGATATGATATAGTTTCCCTCTCAATTTTAGGTTTTAATGCTTTTTACCATCAAAGGATTGACACATTTTTCTGGAAAAGATCAGAGATTTGGTTTCTTCAAAGTTATGACAATCATTGTAATATGCTCGAATGTAGAGACTCCGGTTGCTAAGGACTGTATAACTCAGGGTAAAAAGTGGGCTGATGACAACTGTCATTTTATTTTCTTTTATTTTTGTCACTTGGAGGGAGAAAGCAGTTTGACAGATGTTTGGGCTTGTGTCTGAGACATCGGAGCAACATTCTGAAAACGAATCAGTCAGTACACTGCGAGCAAACTTGTTTGCTGACTTCTGCACGATCCACCGTCCACAGCTGGACTTCACTGTGATTCGTGGGAAGCTGGATGCAAATGCTCATGGTAGAGAAACTCCCTTGTCCTCGGGTCACTATGCAGAGCCCTGGAAGTGTTCCTTCTTCCAGGGATTGTAGCATAGAGCCCTGCCCTTGGGCACGAGCAGAAATAAATGCTCTCTGCATGAAAGTTGGTTTTCCAACACCACAAGATTTTGTGTGAATTATCCAAGGATAAAACAGCTATAAAATGAAATCTTAATACAAGCCGAGAGAGTTTTGAATCTAGATTTAGAGACATCATAAAGAGGAATGATTACTACATCAAAAGAGGATAATGTTCACTAAGGAAATGGCACTTAATCCCAGCGTTTTATTTGTAGCGTTAATGTCATATGAACATGTTTTATACAAAGTCATAAGAAGAGAAAGAAGGAAGAAATTAATTTTGAGCCTAAATACACAGATGAATAAATCAGTTGAAAAAAATATGAGTTAATTTTAACAAGAGAATGTTCACCCAATTTGTCTTGTACAACAAAAACGCAAATAGATGGGCTGTGTGTGAAACTTGCAAGACTTTGTCATTTCCATTTTGTAAACGGAGAAGCAAAGTTGTCTGGCTCACTCTACTGTTTTCTAACTTCAAGTTTTCTCCTTTAAATAAACATTATGGGGACTTGCTGACTCGTGGGACTTCCCTTCTCCTTGGACCTTTAAGAACCAAGAATGGTGCCACCAAGACAGTGGACAAAGTAACGTTGCAAGTTCAAGTCATTTGTATTCATAAGTAATATAATTGTATACATTTGTGTCTGCTAATTGACAAAAGTCTGCATGAGATAACCTCTAGACAAGAATTACTTTTTTAAATACTAAGCCAAATGATAAATCGAGCAAGAGTTTTTAGCTTTGCAGGTAAGCCTCGCCTGATTTTCCACCTCTGGCTGGTTAGACACAAGTTCCTGTGCTCTCATAGTCCTTAGGATTTACAGTAGCATCGCTGGCACCACAGGCTTAACATTTATTGGCTTAAGTATCTCTCTCCCCAGTGAGTGAATTTCTTGATGATGGGGACTGTCCTTGGTTTCAGTAAGTGAACCAAAGTCCCTATCAGTCAGCAGATAGAAGGTTCTGTATCTGGGCTGCCAGACTTTCCTTTCAAGTCTTTCGTTCCAGGGCTCAGACACCTGTAATTTCATTGTCAGAGTCAGGACCAAGAAGAAAGTGTCCTGCTTGGTCGTCTAGAGTGAGGAATACGTGGCTGAGACTGCATGAAGACAGACACAGTTATTTAATAATGTTGATGAAAAGCTGAAGGCGAGGTGAGTCACCCCTGCAGAAACTTCCTAACTGTCTGCTTCCCATCCTTTCTGATACTGCTGCCCAGGGAGCTCTGAAAAATGTAAGCGCAATTAATTCACTTCTCTGCTTACAACTCTGCAATGCAAAAGCTTACCCGGGATCAAGACCAAAACCCTCACCTGCAAGGATGAGGCCTTGAAAACATGGTGGTTATTCTCCCCTCTCCCGCCTGTGGGAGCCGCACCCTCTCTCTCCTTGGCCTCTGCACTCCGCCACAGGCTCTCTTCCAGTTGGTCAAAGCAGACGGCTCGCTCCTACCTCAGGGCCATTGCTCCAGCTCTTCCCCCTGCCCGAATCACAGAGCAGGAGCAGCTGCCAGCCCTTCTGCTGTCTTTGGCTGCAGACCTCTTTGGTTTGGCCAGCCCGGACATTTTTAAAGTTTCAGTGTGAATGCTTTGAGGCCGGTAGACTTCCTCCAGCCTGCCCGGGGCCTTCATGTTTCTTTCAGTCTTTCCCCTGCCAGATACACACATTTGTGTTACCTGCCTGCTACCCCGAAGGAATTTGCATCTGCAATCCCTGGACTAATTAATTCCTGCTAATCAACCAGTAATCTGCCCGAATGTCACTTTCTCAAGGAACCTTCACGGCCCCACACTCTCAAAGCATCCTGTCCTCGCTCTTCACCACATTCATCGCAATTGCAATTAAATAGTTGATTGTGCAGTTAGGGGTGTAAACCCATCTTCCTGGCAAGGCCTCTTGTCTTTCACCACTGTGTCCTCAGTGCTTCCCAGACAGAAGGCACCCACTCATTGAATGGACAGAAGAATGATAAAGCTAGAACATTCTGGGACTTCATAGCATGCATAGTTCCCTAAAAAGGTTACATGAGAATTATGGGCAAACATCTTCCTGGGATTTATTTGAGCCTAATTCTTCCAGTAGACACTGCTGTCCCCTAACCCTGAGGTGATAATACTGTGTGAAGCTCATAAGGACGGAGCTTGCTGGTAATGTCTTGTGTTCCAAAGGACAGAAGGAATGGGGCAGTAGAGAAGGCCGCAGGCTCCCTACCCTTAACTAAACAGGAGCAGCTCTGCTCTTATCATTATTCATCTTCTATCTTTTATGTAAATGTAATGGACTTCTGCACAAGCTTCATCTGAACAAAGCTTTCATCAGGGCTGGAACAATGTCTGTCTTATGGGTTGAGGTATCAACAGCCCCTAGAATGATGCCAGGCACTGAGAGTGTGATCAATAAGTGTTTGTTGAATAACATCCACGTATGGTAACCTATTCGTGGCTGAGGATATATTTTCAAAGCTGGGGTCAGATTTCCATTGTGTTTCAGAATCAGGAAGCAGCGAGGCTGTTCCAGTGCAGGTAATGGTGTAAGGATCGCCGGCCCGTACGCTGAGTGTTTCTCCCACCCTTCACACCAATTCGAAACCAAGTCAAATACCACCCCCTCCCCAAATGAAACCAATGCTGGCCCTTCAAATGCATTCCAAACACTTCTTTTGTCCGTGGTCCTTCCCTACGCTACCTTATCCTCTCTGCCAACAGTCACTTCCAAAATGCAATGAATTAATTATCTTCATAAATATTTTTATTTACTTTCAAATGGATCAGAATGTGCCCAAAGAATACTTCACTGAAGTGTTTGTTGAGAAAGGTTGATTTATTGTTATTATTATTTGGCCTCATTATATCTGAAGCAAATGAAATAAAGTGGATAATTTTCCATACTGATGAGGTATTTTCTGAATGTGGTTATGAGCAGTAAAAAGTGGGATAAAAGAAATTATGTGCAATAGTGTGTGCTATGTTCACAGTGCCAGAAATCCGTTTCCACCCTCCCCGCGCCGCTGGCGCCCTTGTGCAGGGAGCTCTCTGCCTCAGAGGCAGACCTGAGCAGATTCCTGTGACAGGCCCACTTGTCCTCCGGTTCCAGCTGGGTTTGTCCAATGGGGAGCCCCAGCAGGTCAGAGGGAGGGAGCAGAGTGAGCTCAGGTCCTGTATTTCCCTCCTCCCTCCCCGCAGGGTAGCCTTGGGCTGGCTGTAGAACCGCCACCAAATGCCAAAGGGAACAGCTCCTCTCAAGGTGACCCTTCCAGCCTCTCTCCCACTGGGTTCAGCTCCCCCACCTTGTTCCTTTATACTCATGGGTTGTAACACCTGCTACTACCACCCCAGGGGCACTTCACTCTTTTTTGTGGTTTCCTCACACCTGCCCCTTCCTTATGAAGAATCCCTTTACTAAACCCTCCTGGAGTGTGCCACTTGCCTCCTGTCCAGCCCCGATTGATACACCTATGAAGAGGTCCACTTGTGATCTCTTTCATTTTTTTCTTTCTTTCTCTTTTTTTTTTGGTGAGGAAGATTGGCCCTGAGCTAACATCTGTTGCCAATCTTCCACTTTGTTTTTTCTCCCCAAAGCCATGGTATATAATTGTATATCCTAGTTGTAAGCCATTCCAGTTATTCTATGTGGGATGCCACCACAGCTTGGCTTGATGAGCCATGCTAGGTCCATGCCCAGGATCCCAACACATGAACCCTGGGCCACCCAAGTGGAGCACACAAACTTAACCACTCGGCCACGGGGCCAGACCTAATCTCTTTCATTTTGATCAACAATCAGAGTTGTGGTGATGGATCTGGTATCCACCAGTTCAACTAATAGAGGGAGAAACGTTTTTGGGAATCATACTCTACCATCGGCCTTTTGATCAGACCCAAAAATCTAAATTAATCATATTTTCCATACGTGCTAAAATGCCTTGTTATTGTATCTTCTCAGTATTTTTTCAATGTGGTTTATATAGTCTTATCTCTTGAAAATTATACAGTTTGTGGGCGATTACCACTTTTCCTTTCCTATACCACTTTCTGTTCCCTTCAAATTCATAAATCTTATTTTTTCATTTGCTTAATTTTCTATGCACTAGTGATTAATTCAACTACACACTCTCTGTCATTGTAAAACCTCCCAAGTCATTTAGACACGTCAGGTAATCTACCAATTTTGTTTTAATGGAAAAGTCTCTTCTGGAGCGTTCATAACTGCTCCGTGTAGACTGGTAGACGGGCTGTCACAGCTGTCGTCCTGGGACCTTCCTTCACCGCGGTCCTGGGGGTTCTTACCACCTCTCTCTTTCATTGGATCCCATTTCTTCCTTTGTTAATTTGGTCCCTTGGTTTGGTGAAATGCAACCTCCAGGAGCGTCGAGTAGAAGGTGCATGGAAGGCAAATTTTGAAACCTTACATGCCTGAAAATATCTTCGTTTTATCCTTGCACTCAATCGATAGTTTTCCTAGGTATACAATTCTGGATTAAAATAATTTTCCTTTGCAATCTCGAAAGCATTTCTCCAGTTCCTTGTCACTGCCAAGGTTGCTAGTGAGATTTTTCTTCCTTATCCTTTGTATGTAACTTTTTTCTCTCCCTCTGTAAGCTTGTGGGGTCTTTTCTTTGTCCCAAGTGTTCTACCATCAATGACGATGAACCTTGGTGTGGGTCTATTTTCATCCATTATTATTGATATTCAGTGAGCCATGTCGATTAAGAAACTCACATTCTTTAATTCTGGAACATTTTCTTAATTTCTTGTTAAATATTTGCCTTTTCTCTCTTTTTCTGAAATCTTATCGATTGGATGATGGACTTTTTGGATGATACCTCTTACTTTTTTATCTTTTGTCTTTTATTTTCTGTCTTTTGATTTTCTTGTTTTGCTTTCTCTGGGATTCCCATGACTCTATCTTCCTCCTATTCCACTGAATTCAGATTTTTTTTCTGCTATTATATTTTTAATTTCCAAGATCTCTTTTCTGAGAATTCTTTGAATATTCTTTTTTTATAGTATCCTGATCTCATTTCATAGCTCAAATATTTTTTCTTTTTTTGTCTAGTATATTACTTAGAATGTGTGTATCTTTTATTCTGTTTTTCACTTGACACTTCTGACAATTATTAAGTTATCATTTCTCAGCTTATAATCCACTGCAGAGTTTTTCCCTTCTTTCCATGCACTTCTGTACTTCCTTGCACTTTCCTTGCACAAACTGCTGATTTGGAAGGCTTACTTCCCAAGGAGGGAATAATCCACTGGGAGTGCAACAATAGTTCCATTGAATAGGAAGAAGAGACTACTACCTAGTCAATTTGGAATCCTCATGCCACTTAACCAAGATGAAAAGAAGGGGATTAGTCCACTGGCTGGAATGATTCAACCTAATTACCAAGAGGGAATTGGGTTGCTGCTAACAACTTGGAGGCCTCTGTGTGGAAGCCAGGGGATTCCCTGGGCTGCCTTTTAGTACTTTCGTGTCCCAAAGTAAAGTCAGTGGAAAATTACAGGATTCAAATATATCAGGACGACTGAGGATTTGGACCCTTCAGGAATGAAGTTTGAGCCATCCCACCAGGTAAATAAACCCAACCAGCTGAGGTTATGGAGGAGGGCGGAGAAAACGTGGAATGAACAGTGGGAGAAGGAAGTCAGAAATATTATTCCTGGTCATTTATGTTTTGTCTACTATACTTTTTTAGTGGGTTATAGTTGGAATATTGATAAGCTGTTTTAGGGGAATATATGTCCTGTAAATGGCCATTTTATTGAACTCTCTTATTTGACAGTTTTCAATGAATCCTTGGGTTTTTCTAGTTAAACTAATCTACAAAGAATAATAAATTTATCCTTCCTTTCCAATTATTATATGTATTTTTTTAAAGATTTTATTTTTTCCTTTTTCTCCCCAAAGCCCCCCGGTACATAGTTGTATACTCTTCGTTGTGGGTCCTTCTAGTTGTGGCATGTGGGATGCTGCCTCAGCGTGGTTTGATGAGCAGTGCCATGTCCGCGCCCAGGATTCGAACCAACGAAACACTGGGCCGCCTGCAGCGGAGCGCGCAAACTTAACCACTCGGCCACGGGGCCAGCCCCACCAATTATTATATTTTTAAATTCATTATGCTTTTTGTAAGTGATTGTGGGTTTTCTAAGTTACAAGCATAGTACTTGTTCATAGTAAAAATTTATATGTAGGAACAAATAAAAGTTCTAGTTTTCTCTGAAGCTCACTCCAGCTCCACTACCCAAACATAAGCAGGATTAATAGTTTAGAACACGTTCTTCCAAGCTTTTCTCTGCACACAGACTTACACGTTTGCATATATGTTTCTTCATTAACAAAAATGGAGTTGTGTTTTTGCTCTTCTGCAACTTGTTTTTTTATTTGCTTTAACATATTTGGATGTCAATAAAGACAGTTCTGTCTTATCCTTTTGAACAGCTGCTTATTACACCAGATCAAAGTTCTCCCGTTTATCTATCCAGTACCTTATTGTTGAGCTTTTTTCCCAATTTTTCTGTTTTTTTTCTTGCAACGTACATCCTTCAATGTACATCTTTGTATATTTGTATGATTTTCTTTTTCTGCTAGACAAGTTCCTTAAAGTGGAATTGTTGGGGAAACATTTTGCAGTTTTTAAAGAATAATACCATTACGTTGTTGTGACTAAGGCTGCACTGCATTGAGAAAATAATTTTTTTAAAGATATTCACCAATGAATTAAGACTGCTTTTTGCATTTTCTTCCTTAGACTTGAGTAACACCACACGTTTAAAGCAGAAAAGATGCTCCTTAATTCTGCAGGATTTACAGCTGGAGAAATACTGGCTTAAGAAACAGACATCTTGTTTCTTGAAAATTGCTTTCAATCACTAGTTCACCGTAAAAGAAAACCTATCAACATAACTGGCAATATGTACTTTTTAGATTATAACTGTACAAACACACCAATATAAAAGATTTCTCTGGAATTGACCCACCCCTGGCATTCATCCAGGTAAAGTCACAAGGAAGAAGAGAACTGTTTCCCTAACTGCTCACATTTCCCCAGCACTCGTTTCAGTCCATCCCACTGAGCCCTATTTTTGAATTCTCTTCCTTCCTTCAGCAGGAGGGAAAAGGACTGAGCTCCAGACCTCTTCCCCACCACACCTCAGCTACACAGAGCTTTGAGGATGCCACGATTAAGGACTGGATGACATGCTTAGTCAGCAGCCCTGCTCCTCTTCAGCATCCGTCTGAAGGGAGGTGGGGAAGGGAAGGGTGAGAAAGTGCATCGTCTCAAACACAAGAGAATTAATGAGTATCTCAGTGGCTCCTACCTTTTGAGGGGCAGGTTTTATAGTAGATAGCGAAGAATAAATAAGGATTCACTCATCTGGGAGATTTCCCTAAGATCGTCTTTTTCCCCAACACTTTACAATTTATTGAGGATGTACTCTGCGCCCAGCATTAAGCTAGGCATTAGGAGCAAAGCACTGAAGAAGGTAAGACTGTCCAGAGCAACAGTCTTTACATTTTTTTCTAGTATACTCTCTGAAGCAATTTCAAAAAACGACATGGTCCCTTGCACATCTTTAAGTTGATCTATTATTCTAAAATTAAACTGGTAAGGTTTCTGTTATTTGTGCCTGGGTGGCAAATACATTGCTCTGGTGTTAAAATGGAACCTGGGAGAAGTTTCTTCATAATACGGGACTTTTTTTTCCCCTAACTCCATTAAATTAACATTTATTAATATTCTGAATTCTAATCTAGCTTTGATTGAAGAAAAAAAGACGAGATTTTCATCTAATGAAACAGAACTTAAAAGGGCTGCCGAAGCCTCATCACCCACCATCCTAACAGCATGCAAGGCGTTGAGTCGTTTAAAGCAGCTGCTCCTCTGTGTGACTGTAGAGTTCAGAGTCGCAGGATTCTTAAGCAGGAATTTTACAATTTTAGACAGGGAGCTTAGTGAATATCTGCTCCAATCTTCTGCTCTTCAGAGGAAGCAATTGAGACCCAGAGAGGCCAAGTGACTTGACAAGGTTGCGTAGCCTGTTGGTGAACTTGGGATCCTTGGTTAGCATTTGGTGACCATTTCATTACTGCGTGATCAGAAATGCCACCACCTCTTTAGTAGGTTTAACTAAAAATTATTGGGAGCAAATAACAATAGCAACCCAGTAATCCTGCATGATATAAGAATGAGGCACAGTCCCAAATAGAATCACTTCTTTTTTAATGGGAGAAAATAACAACAATGACAACAACAACAATAATACTGTGTTATGTACGAATGAGACAAAGTCCTAGATAGAAGCGTTTCTTTTCACTTCCCCCTGTATTTTTATCATTTTATTTCTTCCACACTATCTATGAAAAATTTTATTTAAAGTTTCAAATTAGTTTTACATTTCTGTTTGGGACACATGTACCATCTTTTTCTTTGATTTGTACATCTCACTTCAATTTCACTGAGAAAAATGGAAATAAATTCGATTTCATTTTACAAAGATAAAACCTAGGAGGATTAACTCTCATCACTTAGTGCCCTAGGTAATACAGAGAGTTTGACAAATGATGCAATCTTTAAAAATAATTTTAGGATGCACCTTTGAGCCAATCAATACCAGTTGAATCAAGTGGTTAGAAGAAGCTTTTAAAACTCTGTTATCTGAGTGAAATAATTTTGTTCTGTAGCTCAATTATTAACAATAACATAACAACTTTCCAGTGTAGTCAAAATTCAGTTTGGAAACTAAATAAAGTTTATGAACAAGTGTGAAAAGTCTGTAGGAATGCTTCACTGAGTCACTATTCAAACTAATAGAAGAAGAGACTTCAAACATATTTAGTCACTGTTCCTATTTGCGATACAATTTTCTAATAATAGAAATGAGAAACTTTACAAAAGGAACTAGATTGCAGAACTTTGTAGCTGACTACCGGTATCGAGATAGAAATCCGCCACCTTTCGTGCGGAAGTCTTTATCATGCACAGACTCTGACGTACAGTACAAACTACTGTTTTTAATGCTACAAATAGTATCTGGTTTTATGTTCTCCCAGGACAACGGAAGTTAACATTTACTGGATCCTACGTAAATTTATAACCTGAAAAAGAATGTGTATGGGGGTTCCTCACTTGAAGAAAACCTAAAATAAAACACAGTATAATAAAAACATATATATGTGGGGTGATAATTCACACTGCAAGTTTTTACCATGAAACAGGAGTGCCCCAAACATCAAGAAGAGAATTGATTTTGCAAATCCCTTTGCGTGTAATGTTTGACTAAAGTGAAGGGCACCTGTTTTATTTATTTACAAAAATTAGGTCAACTGCAGCCTGGGCCTCCTCGGTGCCTGTCCTCCAGGCTCACCTTCCCCGTGCGTCTCCCGGGCTGCAACCCACACCATCCTCATCCCATCGCTTTGTGGATCAGTGCAGATTTTTCACCTTTACCCCCCACACAATTCCAGGCTTATCTTCGCATTACCAATATCTCATGAAAGTGCTCAGCAGGACAAGAGAGCAAAAGGACGTTCTCCTCTAGGACTCCACTCTTGTCCCGCAGAAAAATGGCAGAAGCTTTGACGTTAGAGCTTTTTCATTAAAATCACCCAGTTCTAAAGAGGGCTGGTTACCACACAAATCCCTGAGTGGAAAGGAAGACGTCTAAAGATGTGTCCTTCCTGCTAGGGGACATTTCCCCAGGGTGGGGGTTGGTGGGGTGGGGCTTGGGAGAATTAAGTTACTGACATTACTTCATGTAAAATTTAACGAAGTCACGTTTATGAGCTCTTTGAAGATCTTAGTAATGTTATGAGCTGAGACACAGTTTAAGTCTGTATTGTCATCGTGTTCTCGAAGTCTGAGTCTCTGGCGTAGAACTGTTGCACTCCAGTATAAGATCAGAGGCACGCTGGAGCTGACCTCAAGAAGCTGATGGCAAAATTTTCGGGAATTTTGTGAGTCAGTTGTCAAATGCAGTCATTATTAAAAATCAAATTATATAAACTTAAAATTTAAGTTACATTCAAAAGAAAGGTAATACTCAAAATTCATCAGTACCTTTCACTATTATTTACACACTGGAGGTTATTTATGCCTATGATATCTGTATTTGTGTTGTCAGATAAAATCCAGGATGCCCAGTTAAATCTGAATTTCAATAAACAATGAATAATTTTTTACTAGAGTTATATTACATGGAAATACTAAGACATTTATTTGTTGTTTACCTGAAATTCAAATCTAACTGGGCATTCTGGCTTTTTATTTGCTAAATCTGGCAGACTCCACGTGGGAGAAATACTGTATAATGGTGCATTACAACACCTTTCATCCCAACTCCATGCTTAGTGACTTTACGTTGATAACTTGAAATCAGTCACGGTGGGTGTATTTACCCCGCAGATATCAGCAGACACCACAAATCAGGGCTCCCACTCCCCAACCAGTTATTAAATATTTACCAGCACACTACTGAGTATAATCCATTTTAGTCATTCTAACAATATCGTATGGTGCTGTTCAGATGCCTAGAATGAACTGATTCTTTGATTATTTTGTCACTACGGTGAAAATAAATTCATTTATACGTATGCGCTTGTTATTTCCTCTGTGCTCACCATTCCGTGAAGAAGGTAATATCATTTGCAGGAAACTTCTAGTGGACAACTTTTGCCTTGAAGTTTTGAGAGAATCAGCATTAGGATTCTCCATTGATGACCACAAAAGAAACACATTTAAAAAAATTCCTTAAATGTTTCCTCTACAGAGATCCAACTAGATTTCCGTATCTCCGTATATTCTTTCAATTCATAAGCCTGTACAACTTTCGAAATTAGAGTCGTGTGGAGAACTGTACAGCGAGGGTTAAACTTGGGAGCACAGTTGTTGAGTGCAAGGAAGATGTGCGAGAGAAGCCGCGGTCTCTATGTTCACGGTTTTCTTTGTGATGACACAAGGGCTGATGCTCTGCTTACCATTAGCACGTGTTTCAGAGGATGCAGCAAGCAGAATACAATGGCTTACAAGTCAATTCATCCAGAATATTTTCATTTTATTTTCCCTTCAAATTAAATGAGTGAAATGAGAGAATGGATCAATTAATCAATTTAGTAGCTGGGCTCCGGGTAATCGAGGTCAGTGACCTTGGAGAGCTAATAAATGAATTTGATCCCAGGGACCACTGGCAAGATGAGTTTCTGGTTGCCTTGTTTTAATCATTCATGTGTGCCCTATTATTCACAGAGAGAGGCGCAGTGCTAGCCGCTCCCGACTCGCGTTCATCAATATTACACCGCAGAGGCGGGTGTTTCCAAGGCACCTAAGTCAGAACAGCACTTTTCACTAAAAAATGTGAAAACCGAGGTACTCGTCTCCTAATATGCAACAGGCACAGAAGCGCATGTTAGGATTACCGCCGCTGGAATTCTCACCTGACTCACCTTTGCATCTTTCCATACTTGGCAACAAGATTCTTCTTCTTCTCTCTTTTTTTTTTTTGTATCTCAAAAATCATAGGACCAATCATTTAAAAGCATGGTAGTCATTCTCTTTGTGCAGATTTAAGCTAAATGCCTACGCTCCTTCGCATACTTGCTTACTGTTGCCTGAACAAGTCTGGATTTGAGGAATGTTAATATTTTAGTCATGCTCATTTTCTTCCACCAAATGAGAAGTTGAGTTTTGTCTCCACATATAAACTGTTACATACACAGAAACTGAATGAATTCTAATAAAAAACTGGGTTGTTTTGAAAAGGGTCATTTGAATGAAGAGTATAAAATAACGTAGCCAATGAATTTTTTACATGAACTGAAATAAAAAAACAAACAGGTCTAGAGACAGCCTAACACTCAGTTTCCAATGATCTTTGAAGCAGGAATTCTTCAGCCCATAAATAGTGATGATTCAACCCCAAAGAAAACTATCTGGAGTCTTCTTTTTGTGATGTCAAATTCCGGTAGGTAATTATGTCCCCTCTACTCTGATAATCCTTTAATTTATAAATTGTTTTGATGCTGCCCAAACTTACTTTGAGGACGTGACATTTCAAAGATGGGAAAAAATCATCCTTATTGCTTTAAAGAAGAGGAAGAATAAACACAGACTACGATGGAAAAGAGTGGCGTCATTTCGTCTTCCTTTTCTGTATACACACAGGACCAGCATAAACACTCAGAACTGGTCCTTAAAGGAATTACGTTTTGAGAACTGATCTAAAAAGAAAGAGAAGACCAGAGGAGAGGGCCCGGAAAAAGGATGTACATTTAGCTGGAGAGGTAGATGACATTACGGCCAAAGCAGAGCCGTCTATTTCAACGTCCAAAACAGCGCTGAGCCCAAGAGTTTGATTGAAAGGTACCAATCCCCTGGATACGTAGCATGTTGGAATGATTCTAGTCCCAATACTCTTCTTCTGACCGAGCTTAACTTTAACAGTTAATGCTTTTTAACTTTTATCTAGCATGTTGTAGTTGATATGACACTTTCATAAAATAACTAAAATGTGTTGAGTATTGAATGTGTCATTATCTCATTTAATTTTCACAGAAATTGCATGACATGGGTTCTATTATCCTACTTTTACAAGCAAAGACAGTGAGGCACAGAAAGCTGAAATAACTTGCTTTTTAGCCACTCCACACTCATGCCTCATCCTAGTCCTTCTGACAAGCTATGAGACAGGTACTGTCATGCTTGCCTAAGGGAAGAGCAATTGATGATAGGGAGACTGGAGAATTTGCTCAAGGTCACTTGGTAAATGATAAATAGTAAAACTGGGGCACCAAGCTGGGTTTCTAAATCCTTCCAAGTTGCTTCCAGTGATATCTTTGTGAGTAGAAAACATGGGATGAGCTGTAAAAATTTATTTGGCTGGCAATAATTTTTGTGTGAATCTAAGTCTTTAAATCTATCTTCAAGACCTATATACGTGGATGCAATAAACATACATAACCTAATTTTAGCTCTGCGGATGTACCTTTAGGGTGTCACCTACAGCAGTCGACCCTGTGCTTTGCTGCTCTTGTTGTCTCTGAAGGGTCTAGCATGTGCCTGGCATATGGCGTGAGCTTGACACATCACAAATGATTCATGAATAAATGAATGCACGTGCCTGTCTGGGAACACACAGTACATACAAGGCAAGGACAGTTTCTCCTTAATGCGGGAGTGGAGACTCAGAGAGCCCTTGGTGAGCAGAGGAGGTGAGTGCATCGGAGACCACCTGCTTGGTTCATCTGCTCGCTGCCTTCGCCATGCTTGTGAAACAGAGTGTGCTTCGTGGAGCAGCAAGATGGCTCTCAGTCTGCCCCAGACACAACAGGCCTAGAAGGCAGAGTCTCCACTGCTTAGACGTCTTCCCTTCCATCTCTCTGCGCTATAGAACTCCTGGGCTCAGCCTCATGCAAATACGGGTGTTTTCCTGGAGCAGCAGAGTGCAGTCGACTGATGGATGAAAAATGGGTGGAATCCCAGTGAGTCACTTCGCCACCTATTTTTCTCATCAGTGAAAGGAAATTCAAGCTAGACGGCCCCTACCTCCCTCCCTTCCAGCCCTAAACCCCTGCAGCGTGTTGCCCATGGGGAAAACAGACTAGAGAAATACGTTCCAGGCTTGTCCCAGCTGTTCTCTGCAAACTGGATGCTTCAAACAGGACTGTCCACATCTTCTTACTCTGACATGGTGGCATAATTGTGAATAAATGAGAAATGTCCTTTCATGACAGCTTGGTTAACTAGCTACTTAGTATTTATTCTAATAACTAAACAAACAAACAAAACGTTTGATAACTCTAGTGACCTTGGTGAGCTCAGAGGTGAATTGGATCCAGGGAGGACTGGCAAGATCAAGTCTCTGGTGGCCTCGCTTTAATCATTTATGGGCACCTATAGGCTGTGTGTGTGTGTTTGTGTGTGTGTGTTCGTGTGTGTGTGTGTAGGAGTCAGATAAGGAGTGGACGAGGCACAGGAACAAAACTATTTAGCTGAATAAGCATTTGTTTTGTTTCCCCAAAACCAGATTGGTTGTCGTCAGGGTATTACCTAGAGATTATTGCTCAGGTCCGGATATGACAGGTGAGACCTTTTCATCACTGTTGGTGGTCTGGTCGCTGCATACAGAAGAGGAAACAGAATTTGACGAAGGAGTCCTTTTGTCCACTGGTTGGACCTAACACTGATCCTCACAAAGATAAAAATTGGAACAGATCAATGGAGTTCAAGCACAGACTATCTATGGATAAAACTCTTCCTGGAAACTCCACCTTAAGACTGCCATTCAGGGACAGGAGCGTCAGTTTATCTTATGAGCCAGGGTTTTCTAAACCTTTTTGACCATGACCCACAATAAGAAATATGAATTTCTCATTGTGGTCCAGTATACGTGTGTGTATCTGAAGAAATTTTCACTAAATAACATTTCTTCTTATTGTGTGATATGCTCTGACATTTAAAAAAAATCTCTTCTATTTTGCTTTTTTAAAATTATGGCTGTAATTCACTAAGTTGATTCATGACCCATTAATGGGTGGTGACCTGGGTTAAAAAATACTGTTTGAAGCCAACGATATCTTACCAAGTCCATATATATATACTATATATATGTAAATAAATATAACATATATAAATAAATACAAATATATGTAAAGATACATATATGTATGTACATATATATAATAGTTGTTTGCCCTCAGAATAGTTGTATCCCAATATCAATGAGCCATGTTATAATGGAGCAGCTCTACTGTGAATATTTGCTTTTTAAAATTAGCAGCAGTATTGATCACTTTTCATAGTCGTCAATGAAGACAGGCCAGCAGCTGCTGCTGTCCTCTGCAAAGACTCTCCTCTTTGATATCAGAGATTTCCTCGGGGCCCAAGTGCTCCAGCTGAGAGGGGGTTTAACTGATACAACTTGAGGGGAGAGGAGCCCCCTCTTTCCACGCCTCTGCCCCTCAATGGGCTTTGGGAAGTAGATGAAGCAGGGGAGAAGGGTGGACCATGGACATCAGCTCCACTGTGACTGACCAGCTGCCTTGAGACACTGTGCTGGCCTGGGAGGAAGAAATATCATCAAGCGGTACCATTGCCGTTCAGCCACTGCATCTCCCCGGTGGACACTCACTGAGATTGTCTCACCCATTGCTGTTTCTTGTTTTCACAGTGTAGACTCAGCGTTGTCAGAGATTGCAATGCTCATCGGTATCCATGTTCGTCTCTTCTTTCTGAGGACACGGTTAGACCACCTTCCCTGGCAGTTAGATGTGGTCATATGATTGAGTTTCGGCCAACGATGTGAGTGGAACTGATGTGTGTCCTTCCAGACCTGGCCCATAAGAACCTCCCCAGCCCACTGTGACCCTCTTCCCACACATGCTGCTGGCTGAACAGAGAGGACTCTGATGGCCGAGAGGAGAGAGAGTCAACCTCCAACTCACATTGTGCATGGAATTCTCCTTTATGATGTCAAGTCATTGAAATGTGGGGGTTGTTACAGCAGTTTGCTTACCTTGAGTGGTCTCCTTCAAGAGTCTCTTAAGTATAGTGATTTATCCACTTTGCCTTCCTTCAATCCATTCTTCATAGCATGGCTTCAATGGCCTTTGCTTATGAATTAATCATGTCAACTCTCCCACCCGCTTCCTGTCCCCATCATGCCTAAAATGTTGCAATGGCTTCCATTTGCTTCTAGGATAAAGCCAAAACTCCTTAATGTGGCCTATATGGTTTGGGTCTGCCTACCTCTCTACCTTGATCTTCCGTCATCTCTCACCTCACTCTTCCCACTTTGATGACATAGGCCTTCTCAGTTGTTCCTTCTCCTTGTCCTCTCTCTGGCCACAGGGTTTGTGCATATCCTATTCCTTCTGCCTAGAATAGTGGTTGATAAAATGTTTTCTGTAAAGGTACAGATAGTAAATATTTTAGACTTTGCAAACCATGTGGTTTCTGTCCCAACTAGTTGAATCTTGGTGCAAAGGCAGCCATGGACAATATGTAAACAAGTGGATGTGACCCATTTGGCCCATGGGCCATAATTTTCTGATCCATAGGCCAGAATGTTCTTTCTACCATTTTTCCTAATGAATAGGACTATGCATCCTTATCTCTTCTCCAAGGAAACCTTCCCTGATAACTTTGACTAGATCAAATCCTTCTATTACGTGTTCTCATAATACCAGGTATTACTACCTTCCCTAAGTGATACACTGGAAGTTTGCATTGCCCATGAGTGATCAGAAGGAGCTTGTAAGCCTCTTGCTTATTCATTATTCGTCATTTATTGTTATGCGAAATAAATGGGCACCTCTGATTGGTTGCCTGGTACACAAGACAGGGTAAAAAGGTCATTGTTCTAGCCTCTGTGATTTAAAATAATACATTCATCCATTTGTTCAATTGACAAATATTTGTTGAAATTCCATTGAGTTGCAGAGGACTCCACGGTGTATAAGACATGAAGCCATTATTTCAGATATCTTGGTGATTGTTTTCCCATCTGAAAAATAAAAATGGGGGGACAAACAATAAAAATGGAAGCAATTAAAATAGTGCTTTTGGCACCATGCGTGTAACAGTCTGATCGGTGTACTCATTTGATTTGCAGGATACTGTTGGTTAAAGAGGGTATGGAGTGTGTTGCTGACACACGCACTAATTTTCTCCTTCTCAGATGCCATTTGTCCTGGGCAAGTTTCATAGATTTCTTCTTGGCATGTGAAGCCTAAATATCTAGAGCTCTTTCCATCACCTGCCAGATCTGGGAAGTTGCTGCACCACCAGAATCAGAATGGGGTGCTTCTCTGCCCGTGAAGACTTTGGTCAGAACCATATGCGTTCATCCAGCCATCTTGAATCCCCATCTTACATGGCAGCTATTGTCTGAAAAGAAGGCTGGGAAAAACAATACTCCAACATTCGCGCAGACATAGGAACTGGACTTTCTAGACGCTTCTGGGTGTTATTGGCTACATATCTATGTTTACATGGATGGGAGCTAAGAGTATCTTGAGCGAGACTTGACATTATTGCCCACATCTCAGTTTAAGATTGAGCTGTCACTAAGCACAGACTACGTCCAGCACTAGTGCACTTTACACCCGGCTCTGCTTGGTTTCAACAGGCTAGAAGTGAAAATTATTTCAAAAGCAGAATCACTTTGGGTCAGCCTAGTGGTGCAGTGATTGGGTTCATGTGCTCCACTTCAAAGGCCCAGGGTTCATAGGTTCAAATCCCTGGTGCAGATGTACGTACCATTTTCCAAGCCATGCTGTGTCAGGCATCCCACATATAAAGTGGAGGAGGATGGCACAGATGTTAGCTCAGGACCAGTCTTCCTCAGCAAAAAGAAGAGGATTGGTGGCAGATGTTAGCTCAGGGCTAATCTTCCTCCAAAAACAAAAAACAAAAAAAGCAGAGTCGCTTTAAATCAAAAGCAAAAAATCATGTGTTCCTGCCTGCCTTCCCCCAGCCAGCTGCGTCTGGCCCATCGATTTGTTTGATTTGGCTCTCACAGTGTTTAAACAACAACAACAAAAATTGGATTTGTTGATGTAGGAGATTTCATATAAAAAATCTGAATTTCTGGCATCTGGGGGGTCTGGCAGCCCTGGGCCGCATTCCCACGTGGGAAGGAAGTGTGATGTTGCCCTGCTTAGATGAGCCATGGACTTGCCAGGATGCTGCCCGTCACTGACCACCTTCGCTCCTTTGCTGACCTTTCCGGCTTCTCTGTGCCACGAAGTCTGAGTTTGTCCCTGCTGGATGGAAAGCAGGGTTAGTGGCACAGACCTATTCTTGTGTTTTAAAGAAAATGGCTTTTATCAATGCTGCTGTGTTATTCGGATATTTGTATATCATCTTGTATTTTTACAGGTGTCTTCCCCTCAAGGAACTCGAAAGACTATGCAAAAGTTAAAGGGTCAAAACCCCACTGACCCCCCTTGGCCAGGTGGCCTACAGTGTCCTGAGGGACAGCAGAATCCAGGGAAATGCCTGATGGGGAAGAATGTGCCTAGACGGGTGTTCTGCCCTACGCAAGGGTCTCTTCATGGCTCCTTGATGGACGCTGAGCTGACGAGTCAGATGAGGATGGGAAGAGGAGCCAGTGGGAGCAGAAACATCCTCTTCAACCGACAGGGGGATTTGTTAGGGGCCTGGCTACTGCCACACACAGGCTGGGTCTTGTCCCAGAAGATCCAATTTTGGAGAAGAACCTGAAAGGGTGAGTAGCAACTTATCAGGTGGAGGTGGACCTTAGAGAGCAAGTTAGCAGGAACAAAATGAGCAGAAGCTTAGAAATATTCAAATCAATGTGAGGGAAGAGGGGACTAAAAGTCATGAGAAATTTCTGTTTTCTTCGATTTACATCCCCTGTAACATGGGAGCATTTAGACCAGATACACTGCTTTGCCTCGAGCCCTTTTAGAGTCAGTTGCTGGAAGGGTGATCCATGGACCAGTAGCATCGCATCACCTGGGAGCTTCTTAGGGATGTGGACTCACAGACTCTGCTCCAGACCCGCTGAGTGAGTGCCCAGAGGATTCAGACACGTTAAAATGTGAGAAGCACAGCTTTTGAAAGTAATGAGGTTTGGGATCGGGTAACCGTAAAGTGACTTTTTCCTCTCTCTTTTTTCCTTCCCATTTATTTAGATGTCATTTGACCATGAGACTAAATTGGCCTGAAACCTGAAAATAATGGAAACAATGCCTGATTTGTCAAGGTGGCTGGCACAGAGGCCCTTAGTAAATAATATAATTACTATTACTTCATTAAAAAAAAGAAATTATGTTTTTTCTAAATAAATTGAGACTTGGTTTGCTCATCATCCTTTAAAAAAATCACATAAATAGTAGTTATAATAAACATCAGGTAGAAATAAATAGTCTCTTAAAAACATGGACCTCAGTCTTGCCCTTTGGACTCAAACACTAATAAAAGGAATAAAGATTATTGCATTATTTATTACATTCATGAGCTTACTTAAATTCCAGTTTACGGCAGGAAGCTATATAAAAATATTCTTGTATTTTTCATTTGATGAGTAATGAAGATGATAAATTGATCACTCTGGGAGATAAAGATATCATTATTGAACTCGTGCTGCCTGCCTAACGTCGCACACTTCATCCATTCTCCACAACAGGCATTGACAGCCTGAGTTTATAAATGAGGAACCGAAGGTCGCAGATGGTAAGTTGCTTATGTAAGGTCACACGATTATTGTTTTGCACTCAAGATCTAAACACGCACTTGAATCCAAGTTCCACATTATTTTCTCTTCCCTGCAGTGTCCCTGGACTGAACCTCAGATTTTTAACTCCTCTGCGACCCAGCAAGTTTTTCTTTGATCTTGACCATCAAAATGGAAGGGCCCTTTCTACTTGATTTCATCTTTCCTACTCAAAGAAAAACATTAAAAAAAATACTGGTTGTACTTACAGAGATTTTTTCTTTTCCTGATTATGGAATCAGTCAGGTTTATTTGGTAAAATTTGAAAAATATGGAAGAACGTAATGAATAAAGTAAATAATACTCATAATTCTCTCACTGGAAGATAACCCTACCACTCAGAGATAACCACTGTTAACGTTACATTATAGATGCTCCCTTTGCTAATGAAAACGTATATCTTAAAGAAATAAAATTAGCTCATATTACATGTGTTATTCTATAAGAAACATTTCCACATGTCAACAGATACTATTTCTACAATATAATTTTCATGGTTCCCTGGTATCTCCCTCATCGACAGACTAATATAAAGTGCAGGCACCCTTCTAAGTACCGTTGAAATACTCTCTCACATACAAAAAATGTAGCAGGTGATTTTATTATCTCCATTTTAAATATGAGGAAACTGAAGTAATGTAGTATTCCCTGATTTTGATCCCATGGCTATTAAACAGCAGAGCTGGGGCTGGAGCTCCTGCCGTCTGGATCTAGGGCAACGTCCTCAGCCCCTCTGCTCCATGAGCCCGTGGAACCTTCAGAAGCCTTTATAAAAGCTGCTGATGGACTCCTGTGAAATTCTCCTCTATAGCACAGCCAGAGCCCGCTCTGTTGGGGCAATATCATGGTGCCTTTTTTCCCCTTTATCCTTTCATTTCCTTCACAAACTTATATTTATTTTTAGTAATAATTATCTTTGCGATCAATTGAGACTGTGTGTAGACACGTGCCCCACACCGGGGCCTGACGGGCTCAATAAATGGTACTGAAAAAGAATTCTTATATTCTTTTTTCTTTTTCTTTCTTTCCTTCCTTCCTTCTTCCTCCCTTTCTTTCCTTTTTCCTTTCTTCCTTTCTTTCCTTTCTTTTGCTAGAATTTAGTTGTTTGATTTTACTCACCAGGACCAAGTTAGACTAAAACGCATACAATATTTTATGAGGAAAAAAAGAAGCCTGGTTTCATAGTTCCAGATGAAGCCTTCGGGCATTTCAAAATAATGCACGTTACAGCTTCAGAGGATGAGGATATTGAATGGTGAGGCTTTTAAAATATCAAAAGGGCTTTCAGGTGGCTACTTTACAACTTGAAACACACCTTTAACTTAAAAAGCAAAATGTTATAACCTAAGTTGTTTCTTTACACATTCGTAGAGACCGAGGAAATTTCATGGAAAAATAAATCTTCACTTCAAAAAGGAACTTGGAAATTTTAAAATATAAACTGATATTTCATTTGCCAGAGCTGGTACCGAAACAGTAAGCCACGAGTGAAACTGCTGGATGTTACTAAGAGTAGCAATAATGTTAATTTTCTGACGTCAGCCCACTGGAAATAGGAAATACACACTTCTGCAATTGAATGGAGAATGGAGACAACTCAGTGATCCCAGATGTGGTTGATTAGATAGGTCTGTCTGGTAACAAAACTTCCCAACAAGCAGGCTGTGGCATAATGGAGACCAACAGACCAGATGCCAAAACCATCAGCATGACCTGCCATTGGATTCCCTCAAGACTTTTCCCAGAGTTCTGGTATTATCATTGAATTTGTACACAGCAGTGCCAAACCCTATATGATAATTATCATATATTTGTCTCATTTTGGTCCACTGGGGTTATTTTACTAATGAGCCACTGGGGGGAAAAAGATGGTTAGGGGTAAAGCATTTGGAGTGTTTTGAGGTTCGAACCCCAGCTCTATCACAGACTGTCGTGGGCACCTCATGTTTTTGCCAGCCCAGCATCTCCGCCTTCATCTTCTGGAAACTGCACCTCCCTTTTCCCTGAAGGAACTCCTCTTTCCCTATTTTATGCCAATAATCAGGATCCCTGCCTTCCTCCTGAGAAAGAGTAAAGCATGTGATCCAAGCTAGGCCAATCAGATTCAGCCTCCCAGAAATTAGGATTGTGAGCCATGACGTCGGGAAGTAACCAGAGCTGATCATCTCTATGGTATTTTTTTTGAAGAAACTGGTCGATTAGCTCCTGCTATTTAGATGCTGGGAATTTTTGTATTTCTACTTTCCATGATCTAGTTGTTTACCCCTGATTTTGTGAGCTACTCCAGTTCCTTCCGATACGTTTCAGTTTTACTTAAATTAATCAGAATCTGTTTCTCTTATTTGTACCCAGAGAACTTGAATAGTCTAAACAAATAAGTGAATCATAACTCTAACCTTCATGGACTTCAACAAGTGCAAAATATCTAGTTCAACCTAACAGCTTTATAATAATGACTTCAGAATACTTAACAGTTAAATAAAGTACTGTTTTAGTAACCTTGGAACATTACTTAGTCTTTCTAAGAAGTTACCTCATGTGTAAAATTTTGAAAATAATGCCTACTTCCCAGATTCGTGAGGATTAAATGAGAACATGTCTGGAAGAGTGTAGCACAGGGCCCCCCAGACTAAGTGTCCTATATTGACTGGCTGTTATCGCTACATCATGTCTGTAAACATGAACATCACCATCCAAGGCAAGTTCAAACATCAAATGAGTTATACTAATAATTTGTCATAGGAATTTCTCTGAGTTTTTGACAATGCAGGGATTACTGCTAGATAGTTATATTTAGACTAGCAAACTTAGACAAGAATACGGCTCATTTGAAAATTTTAGTAGAATACTGATCAAGTTGATATTCAGTATAAAAATATATATATTTGATCCGCCTAAAGAAAAAAAGTTTATATAAGATCATCTATGCAAGATTTTCACTATGCAAATGAGCAGTTTTGAACTTCCCCAGGAATTTATGGTCTTTCTAAATAATGGAGTGATCTAGTAGAGAGGCATTTTCAGGTATATGTCAACCAAGCAAATAACTAATTTCATCTTTGCTGTACTTGTATTTCAACATGGACGCATACACGGGCACATAATAGAGCCACTTTGATTGCTCTTAAGATTTTGTGGAATATAGATGTGCAGAGAATTAAAACAAAATTGGTTCTAATCGACTCATGTATCTGAATGTTTAGAGGTTTGTACAGCATTAGTCTCACTCTAGTAGGTATTTAGCATAAAAAGTCTTTAGTTAAAGCTTCTACTGCTGAAGCTGAGGTTTAAGAGTATCAGGTCATTTGTCTCTGCTTCTCTAGTTTTTAAAATTTTGCCCACTATGGAGAAAGTACAGTGGTGACCTCTTTTCCCAAGAGCCTTCTCAGTGAGCTGACATTACAAAAGTCATTTAGCCTGCTCTGATGAGCAAGTCCAAATTTGCCAGCAGAATGAGAGGAGGAAGGTGTTGTGAAAGGCACTTATCCACCAGCATTTCCTCTTTGCAAGTCAGCGGAATCCTGACTTCATTCAGATCCCTAAATCTCAAGGCAGGTGGTGATCACCAGCCGTGGATCTCATGGGTCTGTGCCAGTCATGAAAATTCAGTTCCTCTCTGCCAGGATTTGGTCTAGTGTGTGGCATGTGACCGACTTCTGGCTGAAAACATGTAAGGAAATCTGTTGGGGGAAGGGGTTTCTACAGAAGATTTTCTTCCTAGTTCAAAATACAGGGACTTGTGAAAAGTTCTTTGACCTTAAACCTTTCTTATCTTAAAAGTAGCTAAATGAGAATAAATTGCTTGTAGCTACATTGATCTTTCTGTAACCATGAAGTGACAGGATGACTGGATAAAAAGCCAGTGTACTAAACACGGCAGAGCGGAAATATGAAAAGAACTTGAATCCTTGATGTCATTTTCAGCTACTGCCCCTCAAATGGAACTGGAGCTGCCTGCCTCTTATTAGCCGACATAATGTGATCTCTTTGCTGCTTTTCTGTAACTTGCAGCTGAAAGCATTCCTAAGGGCATTAGCACTGACACACCTTCTCTATGCCCTTTAATTTCAAATGCTTTATGTCACCAGAAAAAAGGATCATGGTCTGACAATAAGGTGAAAAGAGACTGGAAAATTCCTGCAATAAAATCTTTCCAAAATGAGCTGAAAATTCTACTCAGTGATTTAGTAGCAGGTATCAGGGAGCTGCTTGTATTTGCTAGACCTGGCAGAACGAGGACCTCCTAGTCCAGCCAACTGTGCTGGCAGGAGGAATTTACAAGGGCCTGGGAGCGGGCCCTGCCATGGAGACATGTAGCGGGCCTCTTAGAGAGAGTTTGGAATCAGGGTACAAGAAATCAGTTACTGTGAATTTGAGACTCAAATCGTTCTTCAGTATCTGCAGAAACCAGGAGTTGGACATTTGCTTGTGTAGAAAGTGGCATAGCTTTGAAAATACATTAGATATTAAAAATAAAAATGGAAAAATATTACTGTAGAAAGAACTATAACCTCTTGAACTATGTGGCCTATTTTTCACAGACAGAGAATTCTAGAAGCTGTGACCAAAAGACTGCTGTGTTCTTGAAGATGCCCACAGGCTTCTGTTGCTCGGGAGATTTCCTGAATGCATAATATATCTGAGAAGAGATTTCTGAGGGGGGAACATGCTTTGTCAGTTAGCAAAGTGACTTTCAAACTTTTTAAACCATGAGTCACAGTAAGAAGTGAATTTCCATGTCTATAAGAAGATACTTATTCCTTTGTTGTGTGATGCACTCTTATGTATTCTGTTTTAATCTTTCTTTTCCCTTCTGTTTTTAGGATTTTTTAAAAAATTTTCCTTTTTCTCCCCAAAGCCCTTTGGTACATAGTTGTATATTTTCAGTTGTGGGTCCTTCTCGTTGTGGCATGTGGGATGCTGCCTCAGTGTGGCTTGATGAGCAGTGCCATGTCTGTGCCCAGGATTCGAACTGGCAAAATCTTGGGCCGCCAAAGCAGAGTGAGAGAACTTAACGACTTGGCCACGGGGCCGGCCCTCTCTTATGGTTTTAAAAAGTGCTGGTTTTAACCTACTAAACTTATTTCCAACCCACTAACAGGTTACCACTTGCAGTTTGAGAAAGCGTTGAGTCAAGCTAGTTTCTGCTGCAGGTTATAGCTCCTACGAGTTAAACTGGCTTGAATGGCCCGGAGACCTGTTATTTTACAGAGAAGAAAGTCCAGAGATGGGGCAGACTTTAGGATGCTTGTCATCAGTCCCCCAGGTACTGGCTCTGACTTCTGCAGTGTCAGCATCATTCTTAGGCCACACCCTGCTCCTAAGAGGCTGCGTGTAGAACGCTTTCAACTATTCCTTCAGAACTTCTCTCTGCCCTTCTCTGTCTGCTCTGTTCCCCGGGGGCCCACTGGATGATACATGACTAGGCTCCCTCACCTGCTGGCCTCTGCCTGGGTTCAGCTGATGGGGTTCCCTGTAAGAAACTGAGCAGAGAGAAGAGAACGAAGCTGGGGTAGTTGTTCTCTGCCTTGCTCCCTGCGGGGTCACAGTGTGCTGACCGCGTGCCTTAACTGAAACTCACAGCTGTCTCAAGGTGATCCTCTCTCCACCACTCTCTCCTGGGTTCTGTGACCCCTGCCCCTTGTGTTTTGGGGCACAGGCGTGATGAGAGCTCTGCTGCAACCCACCCTGGGGTGCAGCTTACATCTTGTACGTTCACTCCCCCTGCCCCTACCTTTGTAAGCAGTCCTTTTTATTAAATCATTTTTGGTGATTCCAATTTGAGTGTGCCAACTATCTCTTGATGAGGCCCCGACTAACACCAGCTGCCAAAAGCAACTGTGTTCACATCCTCAGGGCAGAGAGAGATCGTCTTCTTTCCCCAGGAGCCCTGAGGTGGGCTCTCTGCTTCCTCCACAGGCTCAGATGGGTGAGGCCTGTCCATTTCCGACCAGTCAGTGGAGGGGAAAGGAATCGCCATGATCAGCTTCAACTAGACAGCTGGGGTGGAAAGAATGCGAACCACTCACACTCTGCCGTTTAACCCTGATGGGCCAGATAGAAAAGCAACTCTTGTTTGTACCCAGAGGCCTCTGATGTTGCAACCTGAACTTCAGCCCAGCGTCACGGCAACAAGTAAACCAAGGTTAGGATTTCAGTAGCAAATTAAACTGCTTGATAATAGAATCGCTAGCACGTTGGATGACTGACCCAAACACCAAAATGATGTTTTTGTCACTCTTTCACACAGTACATTCCCTCTTGCCCAAGTGATGTGGGGATCACATGGCAAGGTCTCATGAGACTATATGTGCACCATCCGAAACAAAGAACACTTTAAAAGCCGATTCCTGTAGTCACTGGTAGGAATTTATTTTATCTCTAAACCAAATTTCATTTGATTGTGCCACACACCATTGGTTTCAAAAGCTGACCCCAAACTGGGAGAAAACGCGTTTAGCGAAAGTTTCCTCTCTTTCTTGACATGTCACCCCAGAAAAGTTCTGGTGAGCAGAACAGGACTGTGACCGAATTGGGGAAGTTCCGCGTCCCCACTGTCTCCTCTTCTCCTTCTTCTCTACTCCAGGAGAAAAGACACAGATTAATGTTAATGCAGAGGGATTGCACCAACATTGAGTGGATTTATAAAAAATTACAATACGAGCAGAATTTTCTCTCCAGTGCCAGCAATGAGAACACTCCGGAAAGTTACAGCAGCAGCTTCATCCTAAGGCGGCTTCCATGGGAGCCATAAGAAGGCTGACACGTTGAATGTTTTCTAAATGTTTCTCCCCGTACTCTCTCTCACCTTCTCTACCCCCTCTCTGTTTTGCTCAGACAAAGAGCAAGCCAGGGTCCCCTTCCACCACCTTCCTCCTCCCCAGCTCTCCTCACATGGTCGGATCACGCTTACAGAGACTTCATCACCCTCTCTGACTTTTCCCTGGTCACTGTCTAACTGGAAGGCCCCAAGCAGACCAGAGAACAGGAGGAACGACAGATTCTAGGGCCACTCAGTGGGTGCTTTAGGTCTTCAAAGTGTCTTGAATCAAAGGGCACTGAGACAAGATCGCTCTGCACTGCCTCCTGCTTCCGCCTCTGGAAAGTCACCGGATGCCGGTCTGGGGTTGAGCTGATCCTTCTGGGATCCACAGTTACTCCAGGTGGAATCCACTGGGGCCCAAGACTACACAGATAGGCTGCCAGTGGCTGCCCTCCCGAGCCGCTTCACCCGTGTCTCCCCTGTGCTTCTCCAGGCTCCGTCATTGCTGCTCTGACTGTGCTCGCTGCCCCTTGTTCTGTTCTTCTCTGCCACTGTCGTCCCCTCGCTCTCTGCTCCTCCCCACCCATCCTTTCCTGGGACATTTTCACCTTTCTCCTTCAAAAGCTTTTACTCATATGACTTGAATGACAATAACCTCCAGGGCTGTAACTCAGTCTTGCAGCTTTTTGTCACTTAATGAAGAAGCGAAGGTTTATAGCAGTTGCTTGCATTCCCAGGGCATATAAGTGCATCTGTAGTCCCTGAAGTCAGCCAATGCCAGTGGAGAATTTCAGGCACACAGGGTACAATCAGAAGGGCTGTGGAAATAGCACGTATTTGGAAAACTGGTGAATTCCATATTAGACAAAGACATTCAACATCGGGCCAAGTTCTTTGTAGAATTGTCGATCAATCTATCTATCTATCCATAATCTATCCATCCATCCACCCACCCACCCAACTCCCTCCCTCTCACTATCTCTTGGGCCACCACCGTCTTTGTTTCCAGGTAGAGAGCTTATTTCAAGGAAGTGGGTTTGTTCCTTTTTAAAAACAGTCCTAAAATTATCTTCCAGATTGCTTAGTTTGGGGGGAGAAAAGAAAGCGATATTATCTGTGGAATGCTGGGTCCTCGGGGCAAGCGTCTACCTGGAGACCAGCAACACCACCTCCTCCTAGCTTCACTGAGGCCTCCGCCTGGGTCTGGTTCACTGGTGTGTCATGGGTGGTGACCTTTCCAGAAAGTTATTTCATAACCTGTTTGCAGGTAGTTTTGGAGTAAAGGTTGCCAGAAATTAAGGAATTCGATTCCACTTGCTTGCCATTCTAGGAGACGCCGCAGTAAAGATGTCTTTCTAAAGGGACACATGACATCAGGGATGGATCCAGGTTTTGTAGGCCCTTAGGATTATACAATTTTATAGATCTTTTTAAAGAAAAAGTATATAAAAGTGGTATGAAAGTAAATACTTGTTTAGAACTAGAGAAGAAATCTCTATAAATTCTAATTTAAAAATATGACAAATATCACAAACATCACAGAATCCAGAAAAAACATCGTATTTATTATTAATAAACTGCTTGACACACTTCTGTAATATTTTCTTTCTTATGTATTTTGGCTGCATACTCTGATTTTTCTCTTCACACGATAATGTCTTTTCAAAGTCATTTTCCATGAAAAAAATAGAAAGATATTTCAGTCTGCTAGTGTATTTAATGGAAATTTATTTCTTATTGATAATGGAGATGAGAAAACATTCCACTTTTCACAGAAGCTCTCTGTTTGCAGTATGGCTAAATGTTTGTGCTCTACAAAAGAAGGAATTATCTGTAGATAAATTCTATTTCATATGATAACTATTAAAAAAGAAAAATAAATATGTTCCGTTTACTATTGCATATATACCATTATTAAGTATGTTCTTAATAGGAGAGAATTTTTGTTTAACTAGACATCATGAGAACTGAATCTTCCACTTAAAATTTTCTGATGATAAAAAGCATCTGATGATTAGAAGAATTTTCCACAGACTAGTTTCTGGCTTTGTATGTTTCAAACATCATTTCTCCTCCATTGCTCTTAAACTCGTGGTGCCACGAACCAGAGAGAACATCCACAGAGTGATGCAGCCTGTGGCCCAGCACTTTTATATCATAATCCTTGCTGGGTTGGCCCAGCAGACTGGGGTATTCCCAGGAGACATTCCCATACCAGGACAGCTGGAATTAACAAGATGGAAGCGACTGTGAACCACATTAATACATACCCGTAAAATCAAATACATCTATCTCCAACTGAACTTCCCTTTAGCTGGATCCCCAAAATCCATGTGGTCACTCCAACAGACAGCAGAGGAAGTGTGATGGAGGAAACATCTGAACGGATGGATGCAACAGTCTTAACAAATTGCAGCAAATATACAGTCAATCCTCATTTGTGAATTCGCTTATTCACTAAAATTTATTTGTAACCCCCAAATCAATAATTGAAGCACTTGCATGGTGATTCACAGATATGTACAGAGCTGCAAAAAATCTGAGTTGCCCAACGCACGCGTTCCAAGCTGAGGTTGAACAAGCTGCCACTCTGCCTTCTTGTTTTAATTCTCATGCTGCAAACAACTGTCCGTTTTGCAGTCGATTTACTGTCCCATTTTTCACATTTTTGTGCTTTTTGTCGGTTTTGCTCTTTGAAATGGCCCTGACGCACAGCGCTGAAGGGCCGATCGTCTTCCTAAGAGCAAAAAGGCTGTGATGTGCCTTATGGAGAAAAAGCGTTTTAGATAAGCTTCATTCAGGCACAAATTAGAGTCTGTTGGCCATGAGTTCAATGTTAGTGAATCAACAATATTAAATCAAGTGTCTTTAAAGAGAAACACACATAAAGCAAAGTTATGTATTGATTGATTGATGCAAACGCTGTGATCAGAGGCTCTCAGGAGCCTGACCCTGTGTTCCCCTCAGGAGCAGTGCTCCAGGATTCCCTAATTTGGTTTTCATGAGGACTTGATAGAACATAATTACTGCAAACAGCAAGAATCAACTGTCTATTACTTTAGTGAATTTTACGAGAACATACGATGATGTGAACACATTGCTGGGTTTCTCCGAAGGCCTTGCAAGGGACCTGCGTAAGTCAGGGGTCTGGAAGATTAATCTCTGGTTTCTTTAACTCTTTTTCTACCCCAGGGCTGTGTGAATCCAGAAATCATTTAAGCATTTGCCCCAGAGGAGTAAGCTTTGCTTTCTTCACTTCTAGAACATGAAAAACTGAACCTAAAATGCTGCTGGCTCATAGGTGGCAATTATCCGATTCCGATCTTCCTCCAATTATTGCTGTTCAGTCCATGATGGTCACCCAGGGAAGCAACTGCCTGATAATTCTCATGAAAATTAGTGTTTGCTCTTCTTTTCTCCTCTTAATACTTGACTTTGTCTAAGAAGATTTTTTATGGATCCATCCAAAAATCAAAAACAATGATACGAGAACAACCATGATGCAATAAAGGTTGACTATGTGAGCCTGATTTTATGCAGCATTGCTCCATCCTCACGGTGCTGTTAAGGCAGGTGGCACTACAGCCTTCTCGCCACATGCAACAACTGGCTGGGGGAGAGAAACAGATTGCCCAAGATCACAAACTTGTAAAACCAGAAAACAGGTTTTGGAACCTGGCTTATTTATTCCCCAAACCCGTGTCCTTTCCACTTGACTGTCTTGAATTTCTGAGGCAAATCAGAGAGTGGACACAGACATTCAAGGGGATGCAGGCTTCTGATGACAGTCCTCAGCTCTTCTCTAAGGAACCGGAGGGGACTCACAATCAGCGAGGTCATTTCGGGAGTTCCGACCCCTGGAGTCTGACTCTCTTGGTGTCCCACACCATTCCCGCCCCTGGAAGTCTGGTCGGGATGAGCTGTTAGTCTTTGCTTCTCATCTCCAGCAGGTTGGAGCTCTCTGCCTGTCTAACCGAGGCGCTGGGCCTGTTGTCCTTCTGTGACCTTCGTCTGTGTTCCGCATCAGCATCGCCTTTTCCATGATGATTCGGGGAGGCAGGAGGGCACGATGGTGCGGGTGCCAAACTTGAGATGGAATCCTCTTTGATAGGTCCATGGTTCCCAAACTGCGCACCGCAGCACCCAGGGACACCATGACAGATTCACGGGGACACCATGGAATGATTGCAGTCTCTGAGAGAAACCCAGCGATATCCAACTTCTGTTGACCAGCACAGGAACCATTAGCTCAAGGTAGCTCACAGTTTCAAAATGAGACTACACTACATTTCTTTTCATGACATCATATCTTTGCAAAGGTGGTGTTTTGGTGATTGCTGTGATAAAAAGTCGGCACCTCCGGAAAGGCAGAGTGGGACGGGAAATAAGGGGGGTGGTATCCCGTCTGATTCTAAGGCTTCAGAAGCTGTGGAGGGCCCACCACCTACACACATCCTATTGGTAAGTAATTGTGACTATTTAAGAATGAAATGGCTATTATTTCTTCTTTCGAATTATGCAGTTTTTTCAAATAGCTAGTAAATTGTTAGGACGTAAGTATTTATTAAGTTATTTGGATTCAACTACTTAATAAACAGAATTGTTAGATATTTCTCTGGGCCTGGAAACATGAGGAAGAAATTACAGAGACACAAAGGATGCCATGGACCGAAAACCTTGGGAAGTTCTGAGCTCTGTTCTGGGCAACAAACAATGAGAGTTTAGGAGATGCTTTTCTTTTCTTTTTCTTTTTTTTTTGAGGAAGACTACCCCTAAGCCAACATCCGCCGCCAATCCTCCTCTTTTCGCTGAGGAAGATTGGCCCTGAGCTAACATGCACGCCCATCTTTCTCTATTTTATATGTGGGACGCCTGCCACAGCGTGGCTGGGTAAGCGGTGTGTGTGTCCATACCCGGGACCCAAACTGGTGAACCCTCGGCCGCCGAAGTGGAACATGTGAACTTAACCACTGCGCCACCAGGCAGGCCTCAGCTTTTCTCTTTTTTTTTGAACTAGAAGATCAACTTTATTACACACAAACCTAGAAAATATGGTTTTACATCAATGGCCAAGTGTGCTTGCTAATTCTTCAGGCCTGAGTTAAATAGATTTATCCACTTAATTGCAGGGTTCAGCTAGACTACTCCGGTGTCCCCCAGGGGCAGGCTCCTTGCCATAAGACAGAGAGCAGACTAGGATATATGTGCTTTGCAGATAAGTTGGCTCAAAAAAAGGCAAGAGAAAAAGAGTCTGAAGTGGGGAAGCCCAGTTTCATTCAGGTAAGTCCCTCACTCCCGTGCTCAGGGAGGAGAGCGAGGCGGTGGGGAGAAAGATCAGGGATGCTCCCAGCGGAAGTCTCTGTAGGGAAACCTGGAACAAAGGCAGTGAAGTTCCTCCTGTCCATGGTGGCGGGAGGGGGGGGGGAGGGGATTCAGTTATAACATACATGGTAGGGAGGCTGGACATACGAAAACAACACATCTCCCTTGTGAGGAACAAATAGAGCTAGTTGTGTTTTAGCAAAAAACTTTTAATTTCTTTGCTAGTGAAGCTGAAACATTTTTCACATTTTTGTTATCCAATTGTATTAGCTCTTATGTGAATTGTCTTCTCATGATAAGTACATTTTTAAAAGGCCATGAAAGTTGACCCTTTGGGAAGGGGATATTTGTGAGAGGGCTGTGCAGGGACTAGGGTAGAGAAAGCTCCAGGTGAGGATGCGGAAGATGCTTAATTAGCGTCTATCATTTCATCCATGATGAAAATCTTTTCTCTGTCTGTTCTCTGTATTCTTGAGAGATTTTGATTTTTTTCTCTTGCATATGCCTTTGCACCCTCGCCCCTCTCTCTTCCGGGCGAACCTGAACTGCGGCCGAGCTTCCACGCTTGCTTTGCCTTGACTGCTCTGAGGAGAGGGGCCCTCTGAGAAAGTTCTGCACCAGCAGGACTGGAATTACTGCACGTCCATGATTCCCACCCTCAGCACAGCCCTGCAAACTCTCTCCGCTTCTCTAGAAAGCTTGCTCCGTGTTCTGCTACTTCATGCCTGTTCGGTTCTCCTCTAAGGAACCACACCCACCCACCACCCCTCTCACCAGTGAATCACGTATTATGCTGAGGAGAAAGCGGAGGACGACAGTCAAGAAGCACCTTACCTCCCCACCACCAAATCCACAAACTGCCAGCTTTTACACCTGCCTCCTCCTTCTCCCTCCCTGGTGAAAATGAGCAACCAGCTCTCCTTCTAGCCACAGTTGATCACAGGTACCTGCCTCCTGCCAGTCCACCTCCTTCCTCCTCCCTCTCTTCCTTCCTTCCTTTCCTCCCCTCTCCCTCCCTCCTTTCTACCTTCCTTCCTTCTCAGTATGACACTCCAGTAGAAGCTTCCTCAGTGCCCACGTCTGCCTGCAGCATGAAGATGTGCTGCGTCATCCTCCAGACTCTCCCCTGACCCACCTTGATGCCCCCGCACCCTGTCTTCTCATCCCATCAGAGGGAACTTCTAAAAAGGGGCCTTCTCCTCACATCTCCGTCACCCTGTTAGGCTGAAGGTGCTTATTAGCGCAAGCTCCCTAGCGTGCTCAGAGGTCTGGAGAAACGGCCTCGAGGCTGATATTCCAGGACTGATTGCACTGAATGTCTTTGCGCGCACGCCCAGAGTCTCCATTTTTACCAGGTACTCCAGGTCACCACTACGCTTCCCATGGTAAACACATAGAAATCTCTTCCTCTAATTGGTTGTAAGCAGTTTTAAAGCAACCAAAGCTTGGCAGTCACAGGAGTTGGGGAGTATACGGAATAACTGCTTAATGTGGACACGGGTTTCCTCTTGGGCTGATGAAAATGTTTTGGAGCTGTATAGAGATGGCAGTTGTACAACATCATGAATGTACTAAATATCACTGAATTGTACGCTTGACAATGCCTAATTTTATATTATATAAATTTCACTTTAATTTTAAAAATCTACAGAGAACAAAAAAATCTTATTTAGTGCTCTCTAGCAGAAAATGCTTAAAAATATTTTTGATAGTCTACTCATCAGGGAATAACATTAGAATAATTAATTAGAAGGAGAGGTGAGTTCTTATATAGATGAACAGTCTAGAAGTTTTCTTGATAAACAAAATGTTGAACCATGAGGATTTAGTAATGTAAACTTTATTTGTATCTAACTTGGCTGAGTGTCTGTGATTTATCTGCCTTGGGCCCTAGGGAGGAAGATAAACTAATTTTTTTGTGATAGACCAAAAAAGTCTATTTTATTATATCTTTATTAACCACTTTGGAAACTGTTGTTTGCATGAGAGACACTCAATATTGAAAACCCTTGATAAGTAAATTACATAAAACACGGAAAGAAGAAAAAAGGTTATAATTATTCAGCAATTTCCAGAATATTTCAGCTTTAGTTTCATGCCATTTCATTTTAAGACGGAGGAAAGCCACACATTGGGGATTAATTTGCGTTGATCACATGCTGTGCTTTAATGGACCCTTCGTGAAAGCCAAGACTGTGAGTGGGATCAATAGTGCACATTTTTCACTAAGGCTTTTTAATACATTTAACCACATTTGGGTATTAGTCTTCATAAGCTTTTGGAGCTTTGACTATTATTGCTCCTCAGAGTATTAATAAGAAACACAGAATTGCATATTGTGTTCCCATTAAATACGCAAATTCCTATTAGAAATCATTATGAAAACTATTTAGGAAAAGGAAGCCATGTTACTGGTCGGGAAATCCTGACATTACGTTGCTGGGATATGAAGAGACCATTCATTCCTGAGCATCTTCCCCAAAGCAGTGTCTGAGTCTATTTCCCCAATCCACAGCACTTTTCTTGCTTCTCTGCATGGAGACCAGAGAAAGCCCCCTGCCTGCGTGAACTTGACCTTCCCAGGTTAGGAGGCTTCCCCAAGGCTGGCAGGCAGCCCCGCCAGGCCGGCCAGTGGATGTCACGGGGCTGGACTCATTCGCTGGGTGCTCACTGTTGCAGCCACCATCTACTGTGCCCTGTGTGTGTGCTCGACATCTGCTGTCTCGCTCGTTCCTCATGAACGGCAATAGCTTCACAGACGAGAAGACTGTCCACACATCTGGAAAGTGGGAACTAAATTTCTAACCGGGGTTGGTAAAACTATTAAACCTCATTCTCTCTGAGGCACAAACCCCTCTCTGCTGGGAATCAGCCAAAGGAAAAATCTCTTTCTCGTTCCAGACGGGCGGAGAAGGAGTTGCATGAAGACTCCCCGTTCTCTGAGAGGTTGGCTGGGCCTGGGCTCAACTACCACAGGGGACCTGGGGGTGGGGCGGTTGACGCTGGCCTGCTTCCTTCGAAGAGTGCATTCTGGAACTTGAAAGGAGGATTCAAGTCACTAAATGGGCACCCTGACACCTTCTGGGCAAAGGTGAATGTCCTTACAGTTTTCCACATAGAAGAACTCAAGTGCAGAGTACTTAAGAAACATCTACAGTCAGGGAGGCGGGAGGGAGGTGGCAGGAAGCCCGATTTGAATTGACTTCTCAGATTTCTTACTCTAATTGCTTCACTATATTTTCACTATATTTTAAAACACTAAAATGTCTCAAGCTTTTGGCGAGAAGTTTTAAAACATCAAAATTCAATTCTCTGCCAATTAACAGTCATTTAATTTAGAAGTACCTAATTGAGTTTTCTGATTTTAAGGTACTAATGGACTAGAAACTCGTTTGTGCGATTTCAGCCCAAAGCTAGATAGTTACGGGTAAGCTGTATCCTTTCTAATAGACCTTGAGCGGCAGGGACTTTTCCTGGCAGGTGAGACTATAACGAGCTTTAAGCTCTTGCTCAAGTGTATTCTCCACCTGGACTTGAATCTGTAATGAATCATCCGCTGGAGTCCAAGTGGCCCTCTCAGGAGGCCAGCTGGGTGACAAGGTCAGGGAAAATTGGTCTTTGCTGGAAGTGTCCTCAGCAAAAATATCTCATTTAAAACCTTCTGGAAGTTGGCATTTTCTTTTCTTCTTTACATCAGTGCCCATACTCCGATGAGCAGAGCAGAATAGACACAAAATTTTGTTAATACAATTGTCATCAGGATCTAAGAAACCTCAGACAGCAAAGAGACAACGAAAGTACATTTAAAATATTAGATGTTATGGGAGATACTGGGCATGTTTGTGAGTTCGTGTGACTTGATATGTAGCTAAGGCACACTCACATCAATTGAGGTGGTGAAGAGTCATGTCCAACACAGAGGGATACGTATTTCTACGACTAAGCTTAGCTCGAATGTTTCTACAAGAAAGGAACCGATTCTTACAGTCACACACGCAGGATTCAAGGTTCCAAAGATGTAACCACCCAAAGCGTTTACTACAAAACAGTATATTTCAACCCTCCTAGTTGTACTACAGTGATTGGAGAGAGAAAACTAACACATTTAATGGGGCTCCTAGCCCAGTGCCTTACATGTAGTTGAGGCTGTATTAATGTTTGTTGAATGAATACATGAATATATGAATGAATAATAAAGTGACAGAATCAACCAAGCTCCTTTTGTGTCACACTGGCTTTTAAAAGGGGTTTTTAAGTTGAATCCAAAAGTGCTGTGAAGGCGAATATGATTGTACTACACAAACGATCCTTGGGTAAAATTATTTTCTCTGAAAGCACTCCTGCCTAGAAATTAGTGTTGGTGTCCTCAGATTTGGTTGGCCGAACCACCAAGGCGTTCTGAGACCTGCCTCTTGGCCTCCAGAAGAACACGTTGGGGTGGGTCTCCCCACTGCCGGGTCTGCCCCTAGGAGTGGAAAGGAGACGCACCCTACAAGAGGAGGATATTCCTACACAGAGGCAGGCGATACCTGGACACCCAGAGTCTCTCAAAAGGGCTTCCCGTGACTGAAGAAGGGGTTGTAGACGCTCTGAGCCTCCTACGCTGTCGAGCCACTGTTCCTGAAAAGCCAGCGAATCCCTGTAACAGAGGATGTGGGGTGGAACAGAAACCGCATCATGGACTTTGAAATCAGAATTTGGAGTTCGAATAAAAACAATCACTAGCTATGACTCTTACTTCACTTCTTTGAGACTCAGTTTCTCTCTGTGTAAAATGAGAGTAATAAACCTACTCTTTCGAAGCGTGAGATAACGTGTAGAATGGACTAGCACAAGACCACTCTCCCAGCAGTGGTTGATAAATGGTAACCATTGATGTTACTGAACAGATAGACATCCTGCCTTGGTGCGCTCCTTACCTGTCTCTACCTCTGCAGAATTTGGAGAAGAGCTGGACTAGGTTAGCGTCTCGCGAACCTGGCTGTGTATTTGGAGTCACACGATGTTGATTGTGCATCTACTATAAGCCAGAAGTATGCTGGGTGTCACACAGAAAGCGTTGACAAAACAAATACGGCCCCCTGTCCTCATGGAGTTTACTGTCTAGGAGGGAAGATGGACATGAAGCCAGTAATCCCTGGGCAGAAAGATCAGAAAATGTGAAATGGTCATTGGTGATCCCACAATCGAAGCTTTCTTGTTCTGAACTATTTTTAACCCTGTTCTTTCCTTGTTTCCTGTCTCTTCCCATGGACTGCAGGGAATTTCAGAAGAAATGCAGTACTCTCCAATTCTCCAGTCACAACAATTTTTAAAGTTACAGGCTTCAAGAAAGCTTAAAATGCACAATTCAATGTATGAGTTAGTATTCTTATTGCAGAGAACAGAATCTTCTCTGGTGAGTGCAAAAGAGTGGTATTTCCTAGGGAATATTGATAATTCCCCACCTGTTGGGAGATGTGAGGGAGTGGACCTAGGCTGAGTTCTCAGGGGTGAGCCCTGAGCCACACTGTAGAAGCAGGCCATTAAGGGTGGCTGTCACCTCCCCATTGATCAGGAAGCTATCGAATCAAGAAGTTTCCACTTCAGTTACCAGGTGCGAATCTACACCTCTCTCCTTCAGTCTGCACCAGCAAACTGAGTGTCCTGTACCCGGCCTGCCCCCGAAACGATGCAGTTCTGAATCGAAGTCTCATGTGAGAGCATCTGATTGGGATGCCCAAACCACATACAGAATGGCACTGCAAACCACACCTGAAAAGTGTGGCTTTAGCTTTTTGACCTCAGCTCTCTCAAAGGGCCTGGAGTGGGGGCAGAGTGAGATGACCCTCAGGATCCATCACAAAAGTGAGGGGTAGGGGCTGACCCATCCGGTGAACAGAGGCACTCTTTATAAGAAGAGCAGATTCTCTTGCATCTCCAACCATTTCATTGGCTCCTAGGCAGTGGAAGCACCCTTTTCAGCCGCTTAGTACCTAATTCAGTTCAACCTATAATACACAGAAGAGGTTAATTAATCCTTTTGCTCTTGTAATCCTTTTTGTTAGATGCCTGACCTGGGGTAGTTTATTTATTAGGAGAATGCCATCAGTGTCTGGTGTCAGGTTCTTGATGGGCCATAGAATTTCACTTTTGGTTTTGCCGTTTGCTAGTCAATGTGACTTGCAGGTGTAGCTGGTGAAATGGATCCAGAAATGGAATGTAACGTCCGTGACCAATCCAAATCTTTCAACATCTTGATCTGTTCATCATAAACCAAATCTGCTAGAAGAAAGTAAAGAAAGGAGATAAAATCCAAAAGGCCAATAACTCATCATAAGTTTGAAAACAAATAGCCTGTGTGTGTATTTCTATACATAGGCCAAATTTTAAAAAAACAAATTAGAGTCAGGTGAATGTTGATCAGGGGTGACTAACCTTCCAGGTTTGCCCAGGACTAAGGTAGTTTCCAGAAACGTGTGACTTTCAGTGCTAAAACAAGGACAGTTTTTGGCAAATCAGAACGGTTAGTCATGCTAATGGGTCCATAGATCTAGGGATCTGGTAGCTTGTGGTCTGAAACTTGGTGCTGTCAAACATCATAAGAGGTTGCAAACTGTTGGTCCATGGATTCAGCCAATATGGTGTCTAATTTTTTTTAAAAAATTTGTAGCCAGCATTTAAAGACAGGGAAGTTTTACAAAAATGGACATGTCCAATTGTACTTGACCATACTCTTAAGGATATTGCGTAATCTAGGACTGCCGGACATTTCCACATGGCATCCGTGCTGTAGGCTTGGAAACGCAGTGTTCATTTTGTCACAGTCCCCGTCACTCTATATAGTCTCATTTTTCAGTTGCCAGTTATCATCTTGCTTGTGCTGTTGTTTTTATTATAATAGAGAACCATGAATTTTTTATACATCTCTATAAAAAGGAAGAAATGAAATCTGCACTGAGAAGGCCATGCATTTCAATGTGAAAGCATTCACTTTTCTTTGGCTGACCCCCTTCTCACACTTGCATTACCTGCCTGACCTCTGTAGGGACTTGCTTGTGGGTCTGCTCCAGGGGAGAGATGTTCAGTGGATGAGATAACTTTCCTGATTGGTCTTTTATGGATATTGTCTTACTTAATAGAAAACTTAAGATGCTCTGTCTCATATCATACAGTCATTTATGATGTTTTCAAAGAATTTTTATTGACATGAAACCCACGCATGTTTGTTAAATGAATAAGAGCTAAATATGCTATTGTACATATAGAGTCTGCATATGCCTGCATTTGTAGTATGATAGCAATTAGGTAAGAAATATGTAAAAATAGGGATAAAAAACTGGAAGGAAACACAACAGATATTAACACTCAAAATGAGGGGAATGTCCCCAACCGTATCTATTTACATGTTGACCTCAGGTGCACAAACTCTGCCATGCTTACTACAAATGAAAGACCAGACTTCCCAAAGACTTTCCCATTGTTATCGCGTCCTCATTCAGAAGCTTTAAAAGATGAAAACTTCGAATTTATAGATTAGGAGCTGGTAAACTTTTTGTGTAAAGGGCTGTAGACTAAATATTATTGGCTTCATGGGTCATGAGGTTTCTCTCCCAACTTCTCAGTTCTGCTATTGCAGTGCAAAAGCAGATATAGACAGTAAACGCTGAAATGAATAAGGATGGGTGGGTGCCAATAATACATTTTATGGACGTTAACATTTTAATTTCCTATAATTTTGATGTTTGCGAAATACTTTTCTTTTAATTTTTTTTTCTCAATGATTAAAAAATGTAAAAACCCTTCTTAGCCCACGGGCCATACAAAAACAGGTGACAGGCCAGATTTGATCCTCTGGCTCCAGTTTGCCAACCACTATGACAGATGCTCGATGTTTCCACCCATTTAAGCTGAAGGTAATGACAAGCCGGTAGAAGTAACCTACAGGGTCACAGTCTATTATGAGGAACTCTTCTATGGAAACAAACATTATCACATAGAGATGACGGTGACTGCATTCAGATTGTATACCAAGTGTCCATGGTGGGAGTGAGGTGTCGATCCTCGTCTGGTGAGCAAAGTGGAACGTTCACAGCAGACTCACCCCAACACCGTCCCGTTTAACAGTTACATTTGCAAGAGGACTCGATGGAAATTCACTTTGAGGAACAGTTTCTAACGCAGACGGGGTAGTAGCATCATTCATCAGAATGTGCTGTCGTCAACTGATGGTTTGTATGGACGGTGAAATGGATGGATCTACTTCAATTTTCACCCACTATAAATTTTTTCATAATAAAAGGTGGAGAGAGAAATTATGGATCCTGGGAGTGACAGAAGAAGTTTGCTCAGCTTTGCTTCTAGGGGCCTCAGTGGCTGGGCCTTAAAGATGCAGGAACTAGGACTACTTATTTTTAAGAAGACCATTTCTATAACACTTATTTGCAAGGAGAAGACCCCCTGCAGGTATCAACAGGGCCCCTGCAGCTTTTGTAGATTTTGCTTCGCCTTTTCTAATGTCCCTGAGTGGAGTCCTGAATCAAAAGCATATGTTACAGTGAGGATGCCTGAGCCCTGCCCCAGAGCTACGACCGAATCAGAAGGTTTGGGTCGGCCCCAGGAGTCTGACTTTTCAGCAGGTGATGATCATGCTCATGAGGAGCCTATGGTTTACGTAAGGCTTCTATTGCCCCAGAATAAACTGTCCTTCGGGCCCAGGGCTTTGCTTCCTGGTCATATTCGGGGCCATGGAACTCTCTCAAGGCGAGAAGCCAAGGCTAGAAGATGGACTGGTCACTCCGTGCACCTTCCCCTTGGGGGTCGGGGGGGTCCCGTCATTGCGGGGGGTGGCACTGCTATGGGTTCCCCTAACTCGGCCACACTGTCTCCCTCCCTTCCTGTTGCCTGTGAAGGCCCCGCCCACTACCCACTGTCTCAGGTCACAGTCTCCCCTGCCCTTCAATAAACTCCAGGTTTCCCAGATGTCAGACAGTTGAGCAGCTTCTGCTCAGCCCTGCAAAAGCCACCGAGGCAAGAACATACCAGGAGCCTGGCTAACTTCTAGGAACAAAGCAGGGAGAAAACCCAGAGGACAGAACACAAAGTAACGCTCCATAAATCATCCTGCCGCATGCCGAAAGCCACAGGTCTGTGCCGTAAGTTAGTTCTCAAAAACAACGCGCCCAATCGGAAGGCCAGCTGGCCGGCGGGTGGCTGGTGTGGAGGGTGGGGGTCAGGCCCTGCGTGAAGATCTAGTCATGCACCCACCCCCTCCCCACAGCCAAAACTGTCGGTTTTCAGTTTGCACCAGAAGAAAAAGCTACATTGGGGCTCTTAGGACCAGTCCTATTGGAGGCACAAGGGACCTAGAAAGCCTGGTCACACACTCACATCCCAAACATTGTTACTCATCATGCTTCTCCAGACCTGATCTTCAGTTCCAATTCTGGTAACTGGGCTTCTGGCTATTCCAGACCCCCGGGCTGCTGAGGGCCCCAGGTCTCATAAGGGTCCTGCATTTCTTATTTCTGATGCACAGTGCTCTGCTTCCTAACCCATGTAGCCCTCAGCCCCTGTGACATTCGGGTGCTGCCTCGACTGTACCTTGATTGTACATCGGGACTGGAGCCCTGCTCTGAAACAATTGCCCCTCCTGAATGACGGGGTTTCCCAAAGCAAACCGCCTGGTTTCTGAACTCCCCTGTGTCTGAACCCTTTACTGCTCAGTGAGCCAGCTGCTCGCTTAGACTCCTGCGTGTTGGCCCTTGCTTACTTCTAGTAACCACTCGGGTCCAGCGGTTCTGGAACTTCAGCCTGCCTCAGAATCCCCTGGAGGGCCTGTTAGAACACAGATTGCTGGGCTCTGATCCGAGTTTCTGGGTCTGCAGGCTGGGGGGTTGCCAGGGTATGCACATTTCCGACTTGTTCCCACGTGACGCTGGGCCCCACACTTTGAGAACCACTGCAGGCGTGCTATTGGATTATTACAAAAAACTTTCCTCTTCCAGAAGTTCAGACTGCACCCGTCCTCCAGAAAGCAGGCCTGGTTCACGGTCCAGGGTCTCTGATTTTTCCAGATTCTGCTTTAGTTTCTGAGATTATATCTAGCCCGATGAAAGCCTTTTTTATTTGTGGGCATTTGACTGAATTGATTCGTGCATTTCACTTCCAAATCACTTTATATGATTGTAGATATAGATGCAGAATCATGTTTTTGCAGGATATTTCCTTTTCTGAACAAGAAACAAGGCCTCCTAAAACGCGTCATAAAGCTGACCATGATTACAGAATCAGTGAACGTCATCAGCATCGGCTGAGCCTCATATGTAGCCAGGCGCTTCATGTGAGTATCATTCAGGTCCTGGTGGGAAAGAGACCCCCCCCCAGACTCTCTGGGTGATCTGGGTGGAGTCCCACAGAGGGCATACCCACAAAGTGCGGGCAGAGCTGCAGGAAACCACGGAGGATGGTGCAGGACCCTGGGGCTGGGAAGAGTGGGCCTCCAGTGCTGGAAGTCACGGAGGGTAGCTGTTTGGAGAAGCTGCCCAACAGGAGCTGTAGATGCCTGTGTGAGAAGTGGTCAGCCCACAACACCCTGGCGGGGAGGGAACGGGGGAGCAAATACCTGGATCTCCCACTCCTCTCTCCCCTGGCCTTCCACGGGTGCCTCCACGGGCACAACCCATAGGAAGTCAGGTGGCAACACAGCCTATTGACTTGGTGCATAGGGGGCAACCTCCCAGGACACTCGGGTAGAAACGGGTAACGCACAGATCTGGAGGGGCCCGCACAAGTTGTCTAGGGCAACCCAGACCTTCACAGCAGCCTTCTTAGGAAAATGCTAATCTCCTCATCTTACAGGCTCCGAGGGGTTACATCGCCTCTACTGCATCAACATGGCTAACAGACTTCAGAGCTGAGGTTCAAAACTGTGGTGGGTTTGCCTCCATCATATGAAGGAGACAGAAGAGAAGAAGAGATACGCTCCCCCCTACCCCGGAGAGCCAGGAAGTCTCCCGCGTCTCCTGCCTCTGTTCTTCCTGGGAGTCTTCAGCAGCTTGGAGGGCAGCTTCACATCCTATGCTTCTGATCTGTGGGGCAGAAAGGTCGGGGCGTGGGGAAGGGAGGCTTGTTGGGAGAAAATCCACTTTCTACGTGTGGCACGTGCTCTAACCCCAAGCATTCACCAGCACAGACCTGAAGGAAGGACATACACATTTCTCTGGGTCTATAAGGAACAGCAAACAGACCAGGCATGGATTAAAACTTGCTGCCTTCTTTTAGTAGATGTCGCTCCTCTCATTGCCCGTCAATCATTGTGTGACTTTGTCTCAACATCATCATCAGTCAATTGTTTACCTACCAAATGCTCTTATAGGCAGGCCTCACATTTTTCAGTGTAAATAATAATACCTGTGAAACTTACATCATCAATTTTATCTCAAAATAATTTAGTTAACGCTTGGTAATTATTTTAACTTAGATGAAAGGGGCTATACATCTTTTATTTTCCTCTTCTGAGATAGACACAGAAATGGAGAGATGTAGAGTTGAAGGACGGAGATCTTGCAAGATGACTTTCCTTTACAACATTGAACACAACTGCTAAACATGATGTGAGCATCTTAAAAAGAGCCAAAGTAATTGTTGTAGAGGTTCAAAAATATATTGTTCAGTGATGTGCCTTCAGTCTGCCTGTGACCTTTGTGCTGTGGCCTAAGGTCAGCAAGTAGAGAAGGGCTGAGAAAAAAGGTCTAATGAAGCTCTCTTGTTGGAAGGAAGAGGAAGGGTTTAAAACAGATTTAAATATCTTCAGAGGCAGGGCAGAGAAAGAATGTGTGTAAAAAGGGGTGGGGCAGGAGGGAAAGAGGGCAGGACCACAAAGGGCAGGAGCTCAAGGGTGGAGGGAAGGCCCCACCATCTGTGGGGCAGCTTCTGTTGACTACAGTTGATTCATTGCTCTGTAGGAGTGTGGCCCCAAACTTCCTGATCTTTCTAGTTTCTCTTAAAAAGACAGGATCTGAAATTTAATTTTTCAGTGTTGACCATTAAAAGATAGTGGACTAAATAAAACACATTTAAAATAAAAATAACATAAAATTAAAGACACTAATATGAGCAATCTAATATTACCTGTCCTTATGAGTCCAGGTCAGAGAATCTAAGAATGGAAACCCATTATTCTAAAAATAGACTCATTGAATGGACTGTCTCTAGTCTTAAAATGTAAAACTTTTCTTCCAGGATGAAGTTGATTGGGGCACAGGACTAAATATCAAGAGCACCAGTCTTCCAAGCTCACTTTACTCAGAGGCGTTTGCTCTGATCCAGTCTTTGTGCTTTCCCTGCTTTTATTTATCGAAAAGCACAGACACCACTTACACAGGTGCTTTTAATGTATTTTTAAAATTCTGACTGAAAAGCAAAAGCCCCTTACCTTCCATTTGCTTAAGTTTGTCAGGCAAAACTAGGTCTCTTTTTCATCACCACTTGGCACGAACCATTTTATTAACAATTCATCACAACAATGCTCGGAGCGGAGATAAAGAGACGTCCACAGGATCGTCATGCGTTCAGGGGCTCTGCGGCGTCTTTAGATTCCCTATATCTGCTGCCACATGCTCTCGCCCTTCTTCCCAGGGTTTGTGTTTTATATTATGCTGCCTCTGCAACCTTTAGCTTCAAGCTGCAAGCTCCCGGGTAGCGGATAGGGAAAGCAGATGGATACAGCTCGCCATGGCCCCATTTTCACCCCCATCCCCGCTTTCACAGGGCCTTGCACTGTGCTGTCAAGTGAAGTCCCGGGGCCACGGTGAATCAGGAACCTCAGTGCTGGTCTCGGCTCAGCCACTAACCAGGCTGGAAAAGGAGTCATTCTGGGGCGGAAGCTCTCATATATTTATTCTTTTATTTATTTTTATTTTTACTTTTTCTAAAGACTGGCCCTGAGCTAACGTTTGTTGCCAATCTTCTTTTTTTTCTTTTTTCTTCTTCTTCCCAAAGTCCCCCAGTACATAGTTGTATATTCTAGTTGAATGCCTCTGGTTGTGCTATATGGGATGTCACCTCAGCATGGCCTGATGGGCAGTGCCATGTCGGCGACCAGGATCTGAACTGGCAAAACCCTGGGCTGCTGAAGTGGAGTGTGTGAACTCAACCACTCGGCCATGGGGCAGGCCCCTCTCACTTATTAAATGTGGGCCTCTGACCCAAGTTTAGATTCTCCTTTAAGTGTGATGTCGTCAAAGCCAGTCGTTCTTTACTCAAAGGCTAGACCATGGGAAGCTCAGGACTTCTTGTCAGTATAACTCTCTCTTTTCTACCATGTCTGAATGGGAACACTGTCTTCCTTTGTCCTCTGCGGAAAGGACCCAGCCTCAGCTTCTTTCTTAACCTCTGTGCGCAAAGCCTCTCTTTTGTGCAAGTGTTCTGTCCTTTTGAGGCATTGACGTTTCTAGAGATACCATGAATTAAGCACTCACATGTATTCTTGAATGCAACTTGACAAGCTAGGAATTACTGTTTTCATTTTGAAAACGTGGACATAGAGGCTGAGATAGATTAAGAGCGCAGAGTGGGTAAGGGATGGAGCTGAGGTTTGAACCCTTCTAAGAATATTATCTGCCACTATCAGGTAAGATAAAAGGGACTTTAAAATCTCACTCACTTCTCTCTCCTCCTCTGTCTCTGTCTCTTGGATTCTGAACACACACAAAGTTCCACATCAGTGGATCTTTGGGCACACAGAGGACTGCAGCAAAATTAGCTCCTCGCTGAGGCCCGTGAATCTTATGGCCACGTGGACCTTGAAGAATGAGAAAGAGAAGGACCCAGAGGGGCGGAGGGAGAGTTGGAATTCCAGGTGGTGTGGAGTCTGCTTTAGAGAGAGGAGGAAAGAGAAACATCCAAAAGTAGAAAGCAAGAAATGAAGGAAATGCTTATTGCCAATGGAAGGTCAACTTTCCCCTGGGTATTAATCAGATGCAAGTAATTATCAGTGTAAATAGTTTGAAGTATATGTTTCTTTTTCACTCTTTAGTTCTTGTTTGGGTGTCAGTTTTATGGCACTTGTTCTTTCATATTCTTCGGGGGTAAAAAAAAAAAAGAGGGAGAATTACCACACGGAACGGAACTGAGGTTACAGTGGTGGGAGTGTGGACATCAGCCTGACATATATGGAGGAGATAACTTGAGCAAGGGTGCTTTTCTGGAATGGGCTCCCCTGCTGCTGCCTCCTTCATATGAGGCCACTCAGGAGCACCAGTAGGATCAGCTGAAGAAGCAATCTAATGAATCAATAAGAAAGCTGAGAGCAGAAGGTCAAAGTCCTTTGCAACTGAGACCTTGTCAAAGAGTTAGTATTTTTCACAATAGCTGCCATCTGTAGAGTGTAATTAAGAGTGAGTCAGACGCAAACCTTGGCTCCCTGTTTCCCCACTGCCCTTGACAACTCACCTCTGCCTCAGTCGTCTCTTGTGTAAAATGGGGATAAGGGCACCACCTGTATCCCAGTGTGTAGTTATGGGTTTAACTGGAGTAATGTGTTTACAGCGCTTAGGACAGCCTCTGGCAAATGGTTAGTGCTAAGTTGTATACAAATATATGTTTATATACATTGTATTGATGCACATACAAGGGTGCATGTATAAATTGATTCTGTGGTCAAATATCAATTTGGAACCATCTATGGAATGTTACACAAGGACACTGGATTTCTTTAAAATGCATGTGAAAAATGCTACAGAGCAAGGCACCCAGGGACACTTCTGCTAACACATCTGTGGTTCGATAGCATTTGGTTGTTTCTTTTTGCCTTTCACTGATAGGTTGTTGTGACGTGACACAGTGGAAGCACCTCAAGATGGAGCTCCCCATGGCCTGGGGCCTTCATGCACTCTGGCTGGAGGGACTGCCTTGGGCCTGCACCTCCAAAGAGGAAGCTAGGGAGTACAGAGCGCTGAGTCCATTGGCCTCGCCCATTCACTCCTTCTGCAAGAGCCCTACTTGCCTTGACCGCCCTGCTGTGTAGTCCTGAGTCAGACCAGATGGAAATCCTTAACTGGGACTAATCGTATATGGCGTGTTGTTCTGACCTAGACAACACATTGTTCATGATTTGGATATGCGTTACCAAGGACTCCCAGGGAGAGACTGTGAATCAGTTACCACACAGCAAAGGGCTCATAAACACGGTCATTTCTGTGTTTATGATTCGGTGACAAAGGGAGGAGGAAGGAGTCAAGTTCCTTAGCCAGGCAAGCACCCTGAGGTCTCAATGTCCCGGCTGCCACTGCAGGTGGGAGATGTCTTCCTGTGCCCTCAGATGTCCATCAACCTTTACTGGTTTTGCTGAGACAGGTCCCACCTCTGCTACACCCCAGAACTTGCCATTTGTCCTCTTTCTAGCTCAGTCGACCAATGCATAGCTAATGGATGTTAATATTTACTTACTGCTGAGCGGTATTGTGAGAGTTCCAACATGTAGAATGACACACTTGAAAAGCGTGCAGAAAATATTGTTGTGTTTGAGAACTTGAACAAGATTCGAGCAGAAGGGGTAGGAGCAGTCTGGACAAATAGAACAGATTAGATGCACCTGTTACCTGAGCCAGTCATTCAGTTAAAAGGGACTTGTTTTTAAAGGCTGGAAACCAAATAAAATTGGTTTATGGGTGGGTTGACCCATAGAGGCATGGAGGGAAGTGGTTGAATGCCCTGGCTTTGGGCTCAGACAGATCTGAGTTCCACTTCTGGTTCTGCTTACTCCCTAACTTTGTGTCCTGGTCAAATCAGCTAACCCTCTGAGCTTCAATTTCCTCATCCAGAAAGGGAGATGGTTATACCTACCTAGGAGGGTGGTAAAGGCTAAATTCAATAACCTGCGTAAAGAACTTAGCATAACGCCAGGCACAGAGGCTTAATCAAGACACGGCAGATGAACAGCTCTCAGAATGGATGACTGTACCGTGCTCATTTCGCCCTTTGAAGATGGCAGATGGAAACGAAGCTAAATAACATAGATTTCAGGGCAAAGTTTCTCACTGACCTTTTGATTTCTTCAGATAAAAGACAATGTTGCTTTGTTTGTTCTTCTCAGTACTTCAGAGCTTATGTTGTTGGTGCTTTTTAAGTCTTTTTTAGACTAGAATCCAGAGGTTCATGACCCCATACCCCGCAGAATGGCCTCATTTAATGAGCAAGTTGTTTTCCAGAAGTTTGCTTGCCTGTAGGCTGTTTGAAATTAAAAATATATTTTTCAATAGAAACAATGTTGTAAAGGGTGAGGACATCCCCAGGCCAGGCCAAGGCTCATTGAAGACAACATAGTTGAGTTGATATAGAGGTGATGAGTTGCCGCACTCCCACCTTCTGTGGATGCCAGTCTCCCAGCTCAGAAGCATTCTCTGTTTGTCACATGCTCAGAGATTGATGGCTCTCCTTCAGTCTCCAGATGACCCAGACTCTGCCTGGCATAGGAATCCGGATTCTGCCTCACGTCCCACCACTCTCTCCTCCAAGACCACCTTGCTTCCTTCCTCCAACCATCCTCAGGCCTGGATTTTTCATCCTCAGCATGGAAAACTTGGAGAAGTGTTAAAATGGAAGAATTCAATTCTCAGGAAGAGAAAACACTCTTTTTTCTTCTTCTTGCATCAGGGTCTGCTCTCCACAGTGAGAGTTGCATAGACATCACAATGCTATCTTCATTGATCTTTCCTAGAGTCAGCAAATAAAAGGATCTGAGGGTGACTAGGGGAGTCAGCCTTCACAAGGCCCAGCTCATCTCTCATAAGAAAGTGGATGTGTAATGGGGATAACATCCATTCTCTCTTCTACATTTATTTCTTCATGCATCTCTTCTGATTCTGACACTAAATCGTAAAAGTCTTGAAAAACAGGGATTTTTGTATCTCCCAGTGCGCCTAGAATGGCACTTGGCCAATGGGGTGGGAGAGTTGTTCAATAGGTATAATTTTAATGATGGTGCTTCAGATCCTTGTATGTACTTTCAAGTTATCTTGTTCTAAATAAATTGAAGGGTCCAGGAAAGAAGAAAAATAATAGTATAACACAGACACATATTTTTCCTATCTAATAAAAATCTAAAAGATATCTAATTGCTCAAACCAGAGAAAAATCAAAGCAGTTGGTTTGCTGAACTGATGTGATAATGTGGTTTTGCTCTTCATTAAAAAAAAAAACAAACGGAATTGTTAGAATAGTGTTTATCTAGTATCGTGGTGATTTCAAAACATCCAAGGCCACCTTTAACGTAGAACGGCTAGTAGATTTGCCCTCTAACTTCAGTAGAACCAGGCGGATACTTCGCACCAGGGCAAGGCAGTTCCTCTCTCTTTCCACCTCTACCTCTCACCTCCTCCTTCCACTGCATTATTGGTCAAAGAAAAGTCAGATAAAGATCTGGGATTTTGAGGTCATTTTCCAATTATGCTTAAAATTCAATACAGACAAATCCTGGGGTAATACAACCTTCCAGTGCTGTAAAAACAAAACAGAAGAACCAATAACTATTACCAAACACTTCATCATGACCTAAATTTCTTACTGGATAGAAAACCCCTCAGTTGCAGCAGCAAAAGTTCTCAGCAACTGAGGCCTCACAGTCCGTTGCAAAATGAAAGAAACACAGTGTTTGTTTTCATGGAAAAAAAAACCGAACCAGCAACAACAGCAACAACCCATATTAGTCACCTCTCTGTCTCTCTGACTAGATGGACAAAATATTCCATGGTCTATAAATTAAGTTATGATGGCCATGATGAGTGGGTGAGTGACCTGTGATGTGAGTCACTGATGAAGTGGTTATCCAATTGTCTACACCAGCCCAGGGGACTCAGCTGGAAATGTGGTTGGTATTTTTCCGGTAGAGCTGCCACCTTTAATGTTGGGAGGATCCAGGAAGAGGGAACTGAGAAAAAGTGGTTAGACAGGTTATGGCCACGTCTGGGGAAGACGGGGAAGGGGCCGTGCTGGTGGGTGGGGTGGGGAAGGGAGGGGCTGGGTTGCATTCTCTTGTTCCTGCATTTACAAAGCCTCTTCTCTTCTGTTGATAAAACACAAATAAAAAGTGGAAGTGTAGGCAAAGTGTGTGAGAAGAAGCTATGAAGGATGGATGTATGAGGTTTATCAACTCCGAAGGGAAGGAGAGGACGCACAGAAGAAAACTTTACAGGAAGGAAGGACTGCTGTCATGGAACTGCAAAGTAGAATTAGGAAAAAGGACAACCAGCTGTTTATGTGTTTGAGGAATCTGCCAAATGAAAGTTTGAGGAATTTTCCTACTACGGTTAACATATCAAGAATATTTCCTAATATAGTTTCATATGAGAAGGAATTCCTAAGAGGCAAAAGGTCTTAGATACTGATGGGTTTGAGGAAAGTTGATCTGTGATGAATGGTTTGTGAGATATTGTTTACTAAATATGAATACAGACAGTTCCCAACTGGCAAAATGGTGGCGCTCTAAAAAGCTCTTCTTAAACGGACTATTTAGCATAGAACTTAGAAACTGCTTCTTTATTTTCTCACATTCATCCTTTCATTCAATAAGGTTATTTAAGGCCTGATATGTGTAAGACACAATTCTGAGCTTTTCAGGTTCCAAGATCTATCCAGGGCAGGACATCAGTTAACTCAAAGTCTATAAGGAAGATACGTATAAAAATAATTCTAATATTTGGTAAAAATCACAAAGCGTCAAAAAAGATACACAAAGAGATAAAAGACTGAAGAAGTTCAGAGAGTGAGGGCTACAAGGTACGGAATCAGCATTGCCTGAGGTGGTGAGCACTGGGGTTTGCGTATGGACTTGGGCGAAACAGCCCATCTGGATTAGAATCCTAGGCCCATGGCTTCCTCATGATGTAACTACTCTGGGCATCAGTTTCCTCATCTACGAAATGGAAGTCTTAGAAATACCGGCACTTCATGGAGTTATTATAAGGACTAGACGGGATGCATGTGAAACTCTTGGCCCAGGTCATGGATTATAGGAGACACTCAAGAATGTTAGTTATCAGTAGTCCCAAAGAGCTCTTGCTAGTTCACACTTATGGCTGGAGAATTTTTATTATGCGGTGGAATCTGAAGAATTTAAGTTATGGCACAATGGGACCTACTACTAGTTTAAGGTGAAAATGGCAGTTTTGAGTATTAGAATATCTGCAAGCTGGAGCTGTAGAAGGAAAATTAGGGGCTCTTCCTCCACACCCCTGCTGCTACTCTGCCTGTGGCAGCAGAGACACTTCCAGCTTGAACTCATCATTCGTGCTTGCTTTCCTGGCCTGGACAGGGACTCGGAAGCCTGCAGCTTTGGGAGAAGGAGGGTGATCTGGTGGAGAAGAGGGAGCTGGAGCCTCCTCTTGGTGTTCCCCCGAAGGTGAGTTATTGGTCCTATTACATTCCAAGGATCCATCTGCTTCCCTTTCCACCATCAGCTGTTCTTATAACTAGAGTCATTTCTATTGTGGTCCTCTGGGGAACGGAGGAAAGTCCCCCTTTTCTATGTCTGAATTTAGGCCTTATGAGGTCCTCAGAGTTATTATAACTCTTACCAATGAAGGGAAACTGACTAGGGCAGAAAGATCTTAGGTCTCTTTTCCGACCACCTTCATCTCTCTACGCTGCACCCTCGTTTTTCCACTTTAGGTGGAGAGAAAGGTAGAGGAAGCTGAGGTGGATGTTTTAGTACTTGAAATCCTGAGGTGTCTGTTTTTCAGAGATTCAGTTTAAGCCATGATGTTCCTGGGCATTCGATTGTAGAAACTGGAGAGGGCATCTGGACTGAGGCACAGTACCAGGCCTGAGACATGGAGAGGCAGTGTGAGAGGATGGGCCCTGGCTGGAGATGCTGCAAATAAAAGTAGTCCCCATTCAGGGAGGAAAGATGGGGAGTTCAGGCTGGGTGGAAGCGAGACCCCAAACCACCAGGCCCTCCTACTGCTCTGTTATATGTAAAGTGTTTAGTACTGGATACATGCAGAGTGCGTTTGTTCTTCCTGTCCTTGAAGATTTGGGGTGAGGATGGAGTGGTTGGGAGCGCCCGAGGCCAGAGCTAGAGAGAAGGAGAGATAAATCTGCACAGAGATATTGAGAGGGAAGGAGAAATCAGGAACCGAGGGTACCAGGCTGGGCTGCCCCTTTCAGTTGTTGCTCCTGTCTGGGGTGGCTGGGAGCTGGGACCTTCTGTGGGGCACTCAACTGTGGGTGTCTGGAGGTGGTGGATGGTGAGCAGGGGAGAGAAGAGGAGGGAGCAGAGGCCCTTAGTCATAGTAGGCCTACAGCAAATCTTATTCTTGTGATGCTCCTTTTAGAAGGTGCTCAAAGGTATCTGGGCTTGAACGAAGGGACAGAAGTGGCAGGGATCACCCTCAGACCATCTCCCAGGGAGAAGCCACTTCCCCACCACTGATCCTTTGCTCAGTAGTTTATTATTTGTGGATATAGACTGGCTTCTTTCAAAAGGTATATATTTGGCTACTCGACTCAAGAATCAACTCCCCATGTTTCTCAGTGGAAAAATTTTATAAATCCGTTCAAGAATTTATTGAACATCAACCACATGTAAGGCTAGGTACTACACGAATCCTGGGCTCAGAGATGAAATCAGATAGAGTCCTTGCCTTCAGGGAGCTCTCACAGTCGGGAGGGGCAACACAAACACAGACTCTTATAATGCATCACCGTAACTTCTGTATCAGTGAGATTTGCAAGGGTTACAGGAAAAAAGCATGGCTGAGCTTGCTTCAAAGAAGAGGCAACATTTGAGCTGATATCCACATTTCAAGTGAAGGACGTTTCAACATCAATTTTCCCAATGGAATACATTTTTCATCTTAAAACATTTCCCCTCCTTGGCTTCCTACAGACTAGAACTTGGGTCTTTCCTCTTGTCTCACTGTGGCTGCTCCTTTTTAATCATTGCTGGCCCCTCTCCTCTTCTTGACCTCTAGAGTTGAAGTGCCCCACCCATGCACTGAGGAATCCCAACCTTTACTCCTCCATTTTTGACATCTCCCCTCAACCGCCACATCCCATCCTACCTACCTAGAAGACATCTCCACTTGGATGTCTCTGACACCTCAAATCTAATGCACCCAAAAGAGAACTCTATCCTACCTCTCACCCATGATCTCTCCTCTACCAGTCTCTTCCATCTCAGCAAATGGTTCCATCGCTCACTTGTTCAGGGTAAAGCACCCTGAAGTAATCCTTGATTCCTTGTTTCCACTAATACCACACTTCCAATCCATCAGCAAGCTCTGTTGTCTGGGCCTTCTAAATATATCCTGACTCTAATGATGTCCATTGATACCACCCTTGTCCAAACCACTGTCATCTCTCACTTACAGCAGTGCACTCACCTCCTAACAGACCGCCCAGCTTCTCTTCTTACCCTTCTGCGGTTAACTTCCCACACAGCAGACAGAATGATATCTTACATTTTAAATTGGAACTTACTATTGCCTCAAAAGACACTTTAGAATGTAACCCACTTAGAACAAATCCTTACCATGGCCTATAAGGTCCTATGTGAGCCAAACCCAGCCGCCAACTTGGACTGAATTCCTGTCACGCTAGTTTGCTCCAGCCACGCTCCTTGCTGTTCTTCCAACTCTTGAATGACATTTGTGGTCCACATTCTTTGCACTTGCCAATCTTTTCATGAATTTCTCTCTCACTTCATTAGGGCTCTTCCAGAGGCCTTTTCCAACCTACTGTTATCTAAAAGGACCCCTTCCCAACCTGATTTTTCTGTAACGTCTTTCTTTCCTGTATTTTTATTCACAGCATTTATCTCTATCTGAAATTTTTTTACTACTATATAATTATTTGTTTGCTTAATTAGTACATAAATAGTGTTCCCTAGAACATCCTATTGTTCTTCCCTAGAATTTATGCTTCAGGAGGATAAAGCGACTTTGTCATATTAAAAGTTATATCTCTAGTGCCTAGCATATGCCATACCTTGTGTATGTTAGGTGCTTAATGAATATTTGTTGAATGCATGAATGGATCCCAGGGGAAGTGCCAGAGCATGTATAAGCGCACAGAGGTAAGGAATCAGTGCGTGGAGACCTGCAGTGTGCAGAGTTTTGTCTTATCAGAAATTAAAGTTTGGGGTAAGATGGGGAACAGGCAAGGATGAGGTTGAACAGGAGTTAAGGGTTGCGTGGAGAAGGGTCTTATTTCAAGGAGTCCCTTGTTTCACTTTATATTCAAAAGAGATTTTATAATTCAGTCTACATAGAAACTGATTTATTTTTATCCCAGATAAATATACCCACCTACTGTTGATATCTAGTCACTATGAGATGAAAAAATATCACCTATATTTTTTCTGATGTCTCTATTAATAACTAGTTAAAAGTGAAACTGTCAGTTTTTTTGAAGAATGAAAATAAGTTATTTTAATAAATTAAAGGGTATTCATGGGTTGAAATAATTAATATTGTTAAAATGTCCGTACTACCCAAAGCAATATATGGATTCAATGCAATCTTTATCAAAATTCCAAAGATATTTTTCATAGAAATAAAACAAACACTAAAATTTGTATTGAGCCACAAAAGACCTTGAATAGCCAAAGCAATCTTTTTTTTTTTAAAGATTGGCACCTGAGCTAACAGCTGTTGCCAATCTTTTTTTTTTCCTGCTTTTTTCTCCCCAAATTCCCCCAGCACATAGCTGTGTATTTTTAGTTGTGGGTCCTCCCAGTTGCGGCATGCAGGACGCTGCCTCAACATGGCCTGATGAGCAGTGCCATGTCTATGCCCAGGATCCGAACTGGTGAAACCCTGGGCTGTCGAAGTGGAGTGCACAAACTTAACCACTCAGCCACGGGGCCAGCCCCGTGCCAAAGCAATCTTAAGAAAGAAGAATAAAGCTGGAGGCATAGTGCAGCCTGATATCAAACTATCTTACAAAGCTATAACAATTAAAGCATAATGGTTTGGGCATAAAAACAGACACAATAGATCAATGGAACACAATAGAGAGCCCAGAAACAAACCAACGTATGTGGTCAGTTAATTTATGGCAAAGGAGCCAAGAATATACAATGGGGAAAGGATAGTCTCTTCAGTAAATGGTGCTGGGAAAACTGGACAGCCACATGCAAAAGAATGAAACTAGACCCCTATCTTACACTATACACAAAAATTAACTCAAAATGGATTAAAGACTTGAATATAAGACCTCAAACTACAAAACTCCTGGAAGAAAGCATAGGCAGTAATCTCCTTGACATTGATCTTGGTGATGAGTTTTTAAATCTGACACCAAAAGCAAAAGCAACAAAAGCAAAAATAAACAAGTGGGACCACATCAAACTAAAAGGCTTCTGCACAACAACAAAATGAAAATGAGACCTAGTGAATGAGAGAAAATATTTACAATCATATATCTGATAAGAGGCTAATATCCAAAATATACAAAGAACTCAATAGCAAAAAAACAATCTGATTAAAAAATGAATGGAAGGTCTGAATAGACCTTTTTCCAAAGAAGACATACAAATGGCCAACAGTTACATGAAGGTGCTCAACATTACTAATCATCAGAGAAATTCAGATCAAAACCACAATGAACAACCAGAAGGACCTACAACAAGAATACACAATTGTGTACTGGGGGGCTTCGGGGAGAAGAAGAAGAAAAAAGGAAGATTGGCAACAGATGATAGCTCAGGTGCCAATCTTTAAAAAAGAAAAAAATTTTTAAAAACTCATGATGAGATATCACATCACACCTGTTAGAATTGCTATTATCAAAACGTTAAGAAATACCAAGTGGTAGCAAGGACACAGAGGGAAGGGAACCCTTGTGGACTGTTGGTGAGAATGTAAACTGGTGCAGCCAGTAGGGAAAACAGCATGGAGCTTCCTCAAAAAATTAAAAATAGAATTACCATATGCTCCAGGAGTTCTGCTTCTGGGTATTTATCTGAAGAAAACAAAGACACTAATTCAAAAAGATGTATTCACCCCCATGTTCATTGCAGCCTTATTTAAAGTAAACAAGATATGGAAACAACCTAAGAGTCCATTGATGGATGAATGGGTAAGGAAATTGTGGTATATATACAGTGGAATATTGTTCAGCCATAAAAAAGAGCAAAACTTGCCATTTGTGACAAACATGGATGGACCTCAAGGGCATTGTGATAAGTGAAATAAGTCAAACAGAGAAAGAGATCTCTGTATGATCTCTTTTATACGTGGAGTCTTAAAACAAAACAAAAACCAAGCTCATAGATACAGAGAACAGATTGGTGATTGCAAGAGGTGGGCTGTGGGGAGAGGGAGAAATGAGTGAACTGATTTTTTTTTTTTAGTTTAAATAAATAGAATAAAAATTAAAAAAAATAAAAAGTGTTATTTTCTTTCTTTTCAGTTTTTTATTTAGTTAATTAAAACCAGTCGATGTGCATATACAAAAATGTAAATGTCCGGGATTACTCAGTATTCACCATTGTTGTCCTTACTGTAGGTGACATATATGTTGCCGCTTCTCCACAGGTATTAATTTTAGGCATCTGAATTGCAATACATATGTTTCCCCTTCCCCAGTGTGAAATGAACCTGATATTCCTCCACATAGGAACAAACAGTGTTCGCATTTGAAGTAAAGCAAGTTCTGCTTTTATCAAAGAACTAAACAAAGACAACGTTTTTTCTGGTTGGACTGCCTGGCTCCTGAATTCTGGATCAAAGCATATAGCATTAACAGTTAGGATTTTCTTCCATGGAATGAGAGTTTTCACACATCTGAAGAATCCTCTGGATGGTTCATTCAGCATCGCCTTACCCATAAAATACAACATAGCCTTGTAAGGTTCCTTATCAGTGCTTACAATGCACTAATCTTTGCAAAATTTTTTCCCTAAAATTACTTGCATACCTATCAGAGCTTATCGAGTCTTCCTTTTACATTTTTAGGACTCCCAGCAGCAGTAGTACTAGAAAAAGAAATGGCCAAATTATCCTTCAAATATTGGTTAGACACAGGCTCCCATAACCAAAATTGATCATTAAAACAATTACATTCAGCTAGTTGTTTTGTTGATACCATATTGTTTGAAAGTTATTTTCTTCTGAAGGCCTGGGTACTTGATGAAATTCATTCATTAATAAATATTTATTGAGTGATTACCATGGGTTTTTCCTGGCTCTGGGGATCCAGCAGCAAACAAAACACCATGGTCCCTGGCCCAAAGGAGTGGATGATCTAATGCAGAAAACAGAAAACAACCAGTATATCCTAATCTCAGAATAGTCGTAATAATCTCAGATGATGCTATGAAAAGACATAAAGGCTGCGAAGACATGAGAACAGGGAAGGGTGATACGACAAGAGGGGTCCAGCAGGTGAGCCCACCTTTAGAGTTGAATGGCCATGATTCTTCAAGACCGCATCATGACCACATTGACGTCATCTCGCCCAGGCTTGCTCTGCCTCGGTGGTTGTTCAATGAACCTCGTAACTCTTCTACTCTTGCAGCTCTCTTTCCTCTTTCGTTATTTACTGTTCCTACCTTTTTCCAGCCATCTCTGAGACCACATAAATAATGGGCAAAGGAAGAAAGCTCAGAAACATTTCAGTGAAGCTAATCTGTTTGTTCAATCGGTTTGTTTCTTGGTTTAACCCCCTGAGGCAAATGTCATTTGATGGAAAGAGTAAAGAACACGATTTCAGAAAACTTGGCTTTGAATGTCTTCTTTTCTCCTTATTAGCTTTTGCTTAACCCGAGTCATTGTTTTCTTGTCTCCAAATATGGGAAAGCGATCTCTGTGAGATGACGCTGTTGGGAGACATTGCTGAGAAGTAACTCGTGGACCATCCAGCAAAGAGGAGGGCCCCTGCTGAGCAGTCGCCTGATGTCAGAAAGCTGAGGTCTGCTATTGCTGTTCCAATAACTGCCAAAATCACGAGGCCCAGCCTGTTCTCTAAGAGAGCCTGGCAAAATTCCCCTTAATATAAGCATCTAAGTTCTAGAGACAACACAAAGATCATGGTTGGATGGAGCAATAACTCAGAAAAAAGTAGTCATTTAGATGTGTGGAGTGTTTTCATGTTCCATTGGCAAGAAAGTAAGTGGAGAACAAATCCATACTTAGGGAAAACCCAAAACATTCTGACTCACTGGAATCTGGGAGTCCTGCCTGACTTCTCTCCCCGCCTTCCGTCTGTCCTCCTGCGGATCAACAAGTCCCATTGATCCCGCTCCTTCAGGTCTCTTTTCTATTCTCACAGCACGTTCTAGCTCACCCCGGGCATCATCTCTCCCGGGCTACCGTGGAGGCCCTTCTCTGATACGGCCTCTTCTGCTCTTTCATCACCTCCCCATCTCCTTCCCTTGCCAACAGCAAAAGGGGAAAGATTCTAACACTGTCCCAAGACTGAACTTTCTAAAATGCAAATCTGAACGTGTCACTCTTCTGCCTGAATCCATACAAAGCCTTTGCATGGCTTCCGTGTAAAACCCACACTGAAGCATGACACGATTTTCACGCTGCTCCTTCCTGTGTGCCGGCCGCAGCCAAGGTGAAGTGCCGGCTGAGCTCTCTACTTCTGAGCCTCCGTGCATGCACTTCTCTTTGCCCTGGTTCCCCCAGTGCCCTTCCCGGTCCCATTTCATTTAGCTAACTCTAGTGACCATGTCCTTTCAGACCCTCTCCCCCCATCGTCCCCCACCTTATATCCACATGGGTTAGGTGCAGGACTCAGAACAGAATAAAAATGTGCTGTGCCTGTTCAACAATGATGGGGAACTTCAGGACAGTGACCACAGAGCAGTAAACTAAGCCCCAGGCCCTTCTCAGTGCAAGGCCTGTGCAGCTGCTGGCTGTCCCCTGACGAAGCGGGGCCCCAGTTAGGGTCTCTGCTCAGAGTTTCCACGCAACTCTCACTGTTATTTATAACACAATTTAAAGCAACGCATTTTAACTCTCTATTCACATATCTGTCTCCTCTTCTAGACTGTGCTCCATTAGGAGAGGAGCCATATCTGGTTCGCTCTTGAATCATTCATTCATTCATTCATCCGCTAAACACTTATTCAGGGCCTGATACAGCAGGCATTGTGTTAGGTGCTAGGAGGATAAACATAAGCAAGACTTATCTCTGCCCTCAAGATGTCGACGGCATCCTGGAAGAGGGAGATACGGAGCAGAGGCTTCTGTCTGGTGAGTGCAGCTGGGGGTGCACACAGGAGATTCCAGGGGCCTGGCGGAGGGTCACCTAGCCAGGCCCGGGGATAGGTGTGGCCAGATCTCAGGATAGGCTTCCCGCATGAGTGATGGATGCTCTCCATCTAAAGGCTGAATAGGGGTTAGACTGATGTCATTCCAGGAGTTGGAACAAGCAAAGAATAGAGGTGTCGGGCCACGTGCTGCTGCTGGGGTGGGGGGTGGGGGGGGGGTGGGGGGCAGGGTTGGTAGGGATAAGGAGGGGCTCCTTGAAACAGTCTGGAGCAATTAGAGCCCAAAGTGGGAGAGCTTTTAGAGACAGACCTGGAGAGACAGGCAGATGCACCCTGCTGCTCTCTAGATCATTGTGGTCCAATAGAAATATAACACAAACCACAGGCGGAATTTGAAATTTTCTAGGAACTGCATTAAAAAAAGTAAAAAGAGTGCTAGGCCCGGTGGCCTCGTGGTTAAGTTTGGTGCGCTCTGCTTTGGGAGCCCGGGTTCAGTTCCCAGGCACCAACCCACACCACTTGTCTGTCAGTGGCCATGCTGTGGCAGCGGTTCACAGACAAAAAGAGGAAGCTTGGCAATAGATGTTAGCTCAGGGCAAATCTTCCTCAGGAAAAAGAAAAAATACCAGATAAAAGTAACTTTAGCAATGTATTTTATTTGATCCAAAATATTATCATTTCAACATGTTCAATGTAAAAATTATTGAGATAGTTTAGATTCTCTTTTTTGTACTAAATCTTTGAAATACAGTGTGTTTTAAACTTAGAACGTGTCTTAAATCAGACTAGCCACATCTCAAGTGCTTGAGAGCCATCTGTGGCTAGCGAGGACCACAGTGGGGAACGCAGCTCTGGACGCCTTTCCCAAGAACACACGTCTATGAACTCTTCCGCGGAAACAGCTGGCAGAGCTGCCTAGATACATCCCTCCTGGAGATCCAGACAAGGGATTAACACAAGAAAGTCTCTGAGAAGTCTCCCAGGCATAAAATGGTTGTATCTACTGTTTCTCAAACATGCGCGGCCACAGAAACCATCACTCCTCCCAGCATAACCAACCACATGTGGTCTGTGCTCTTGGGCAGCTCTGCTCCACATAGCGGCAGGCTGCTGACGAGTCCGCAGCAGACAGGGGGCAGATGACCCACTCTAACAGCAGCCCGTGCGACAGGGTCGGGGGAAGAAGAGTGGGGACACACGTCTATGAAGAAACTGTTTTGGGGAATGATGCAAGGCACTAGCACAAATGCCGGGAGGACCACAGAGGTTCTCCTCGTTCCCATCAGTAATTAAGTCTTTATTTAGTAAAGAATGTGAATTTGCAAAGATTTCATCTGACCTCTTCCCAAGCTGCAGATTTGACGAGAATAATTTTCTCACTCATGTTCATTGTTTGGATCAATAATTAAATCCTCAATTAAATAAAAAATTTTTAATATCTTATTGAAAATTTTTGTGTGGGATGTGCTCAAGAAAAACCTCATTTTTCCTGTTTCCAGTTTTTAAAAATTTAAGCAAACTGCCTCTTTGAAGATTTTCTATTTCTTTTTACCTTGTTATTTCTTTCCGCACTCCACTGTTGCGTTTTCTGTTTCTATCATGATCACAGTTTTTACTTATTCTAATGCAATAAAAAGAAAATGTAATTATAATCAAAGTGTACACAATTTTAATGTATTCTTTGTCAAAAATCATAGATCATAGTAATGTAAAGGAAATAAAATTTTATGTACATTTTAAAAATGTATTTTTATTTTGAAATAGTTAATATAATCTATTAAATTTAAACAAAATACAAATTATAAAGTATAATAAGAGTTAAAATCAAAATTATTTAAACCAACTAAAATTTTTGTTGAGGTTTTAAAATATTTAATGAACTCATATTAAATGTTTATAAAAACACAAGTATTTACAATTTTAATTTTAATATCCTCCTCATTGCTAATATTAAAGTTGATATCACACGTTATGTCTAGACCTATATACGTATACAAATTTAAGAGTAATGTGAATTCTTTAATATTGTGAAACATTCGCCAGTCTCCACATGCAGCAGTGGCAAATATTGCTGTAATTCATGAGTCTTCCAGAACCACCAAGCGTACTCCTAGCATTTGTGGGGTTTGAAGCAAGATGTGAAGACCCATGTAGCACGTGTCTAAATATATAAAGGTTGTAAATCACACTAACAAAGCATAAAATAAAATGTGTTCTATTCCCTGATCTTGATGAATATACCTTCTGGGTTTTCTTCGGGGGAGGAAGATTGGCCCTGAGCTAACATCTTCCCATCTTCCTCCTTTTGCTTGAGAAAGATTGTCACTGGGCAAACATCTGTGCACATCTTCCTCTACTTTATGTGGGATGCCGCTGCAGTGTGGCTTGACAAGTGTGCTAGATCCACTCCTGCGATCCAAACCGGTGAACCCCAGGCCCAAAGTGGAGCACGTGAACTTAACCTCTATGCCATCAGGCCAGCCCCTGAATATACCTTCATAAGGACATGGAAGGTCAAGTTCAAATTAAGCTTCTCGAAGAACCATGTCAGAAAGTCACAGCACTCCAGCCTCCAGCCCCACACTTCACCCCTTCTCTTGCCACCTTCCAGCTCCAGCCCAGCCCACGTGGGTCTTGCACACTTGCATGTATATACTGTAGTCTACATGTCCAAGATCTGACTATAGATGGCAACCCTTGGGCAGCTCTCCAGCTTAAGGGTGTGCAGCAGGGCGAGAAGGAGGCCACCACGGTCGCTGGTAATGGGCTCAGGGCTATTTGAACAGGGAATTCTGGGGTGGGAGGAGATGCAAGCTTCAGGTGGGCACACCTGGGCCCTCTGTCCTAGGCCTGCGAGGAAGGGCACAGTCAAGGGAGGACCAGGGTAGAGCCCTTTAAAGTACAGGCCGAGGGCCAGCATCTGAAGGTGCTACAGGAACCGTAAATTGGAATGCAAAGAGAAGAAAGAAAAGGGCAGTACTGGGAAGTGTGTGAGGGGAAGAACTTCGGCAAGTGTGTCGGCTTGCTGGAGCCGCCGCAGCAAAATGCCGCAGACTCGGGGCTTCAACAACAGAAATTTATTTCCTCACAGTTCTGGAGGCCAGAAGTCCAAGATTAAGGTCTTAGCAGAGCTGGTTCCCTCTGAGGCCTCTCTCCTTGCTCGTGGACAACCATCTTCTCCCCATGTCTTCACAGTCTTCCCTCTGTGTGTATCTGTGTCCTCATCTTTTCTTCTTCTAGGGACACCGATTGTACTGGATTAGGGCCCACCAGTGACCTCATTTTAACTTAATTACCTCTTTAAAGACTTTGTCTCCAAATACAGTCACATTCTGAAGCACTAGTCTTCAACATAGGAATTTTGGGAAGACACAACTCAGCCCAGAATAGCAAGCTTCTTCATATGTCTTTCCTTAACCCTTGCCCACTGAAATTCCTCGGCAATGTGAAGGAAGTTGTGTTTTTCTCATACATGAGTAATGACACAAGCCCCAAGTTTAGTAGCTCTCGGGGAGTTGCCTTTTGTTTGGGGATCTAGGGAAGAGATGTGCAGAAGAGATTCGGGGAAGCGTTTCCCTGGGGCTTGAACACTGTCAGTCATGAGAGTGGACGTCTGGGGTTCTGGGTTGACTATTCAGTGCTGAGCACCACGTCCTGCTGAACAGAGTCACCGCGTGTCCTTCAACAATTTTTTGTGTTTCTGATTTGCTGGTCCCTCCATAGCACAGCACCCGGGGGAGTGACCCTTCTTGTCTGAGTCTCCAGGAAGTATTCCAGGAGCAATAAGGGCTTCCGTCATAACTGTGCAAGCAGGGCTAGAGGACGAGAGAGTAGGAGATGAGTTGATAAATACGGACACAAGGCAAAATCTGAAGCAGTTATGGTAGGGAGGAAGAAAGAGGAAGGAGTCAGGAGTAATTCCTTGGTGACTAGGTAAATAGTAATATTGCTAACGAGAGAGAATCCTGCAAATCTACTTTAGGGAAAGAGGAGGTGCATTTTGGGTACGCAAATTCCACAGGTAAATTCCACCAATGGCAACTCCTCAAGCTCGTGTTCCCGTCGTATGTACAGCCTGGTTAATTATGCCAGCCAGGAGAATTCGATTTATAAACTATGCTGGTGGTTTGTATGCTAGTTAATAATCAACATACATCAGTTGAAATGTGAATTAGCCGAGTTTATTAATGAGAATATAGTCATGACAAAAGCGAGAAAGAAAAGGGAGCAAGACAAGGGCATAGCATTTAAAGGATTTGTGTGAAAACAAAACCAAACATAAATGAACAAACAAAGGAAGCAAGCCTTTCTAGAAGAATGCTACCATTCAGCTGTGACCTTGGCTTGGGACTTCAAGAGCCACCTCTGATGATGCCTGTGACACAACATTCACTGATTCATTTCTAGAGCATTTCCTTATCATTTAGCATCAAATGGTAGGCACTGATGCTAACTATGTTTGAGCCAAGTTTTACATTCCAGGAATGTTCAACAACTTTTTTTTCTCTTTAAAAAGACCTACACTTATAATACCTATTGTATAGAATAGCCAAAAGATGGGAATAACCCACGTGTCCACCAACACATGAATGGATAAACAAGATGCAGGATATACATGCAATAGAATATTTTTCAGCCATAAAAAGGCATGAAGCTCTGACACACGCTACAACGTGGATAAACCTTGAAAGCATTTGGCTAAGTGAAATAAGCTAGACACAAAAGCACAAATACTGTACGACTCCACTTACACAAAGTGACGAGGACAGGCAAATTCATAGAGACAGACAGTAGATCAGGGGTTACCAGGGGCTGAGAGAAGGGAGGAATGGGAAGTTACTGTGTAATGGATACAGAGTTTCTGTTCTAATGGAAAATTTTTGGAAATAGATAGTGGTGATGGTTTCACTACATTGTGAATGTAATTAATGTCCCTGACTTGTATACTTAACAATGGTTAAAATGGCAAATTTGTATATTTTATCACAACAAGGAAAAAAACCCTTTTGTGTAGGTTTTGAGCACACAATAGAGTTGAATACTCCACAGTTTTCCCTCAAAAAATCATAGTCTAATGTGTTCTAAAGCAATCACACCAAAAGAAGTGGATGTGAACTTACACCCCAATTACTGACTATGGGACCCAGACAGTGTTCCAGAATAAAACAATTTTCTGTTTAATAGATGCTGGTTAGTGTTGGAAATAAGGTTTTTGGGTCATCAGTTCATTCTCAACACAAGAAACCCAATCTAAACGCATCTTCAGAGATGAGTTCCTCTGGGCCATTCCTACTTGCTACATTCGTAGGCAGTGCCCTACTTTTAAATTTAAAAAAACCAAGTCAAAAAACCCTACAAGATTTCTTAGTAGGAAAAATATATTTTATAAACCAAATGAAGCAAAATCCCCAGCAGTCTCTTTCTCTCAAGTTTGCAAGTCCTTTTTTCCTTAAGGCATTAGATCTATTTTTTGTTTTATTTTTTGTTTTTTAAAATAAACATTTTATTTTAGAAGATTTTTAGAGTTATAGAAAAGTTAAAAAGATAAGTCCAGGGGCAGGCCCCGTGACTGAGTGGTTAAGTTTGCACGCTCTGCTTCAGCAGCCCAGGGTTTTGCTGGTTCAGATCCTGGGCGGACATGGCACCGCTCATCAGGCGGTGCTGAGGCGGCGTCCCACACGCCACAACTAGAAGGACCCACAACTAAAATATACAACTATGTACGGGGGCGATTTGGGGAGAAAAAAAAAGAAGATAGGTCCCATGCACTCTACACCTAGCTTCCCATATTGTTAACATCAGTATGGTACATTTGTTACCATTAACGAACCAATATTAACACATTATTATTAACTGAAGTCCATACTGTATTCAGATATCCATAGCTTTACCTAGGGTCCTTTTTCTGTTCCAGGATCCCATACAGGATACCACATTACATTTAGTTATCTTCTCTCCTTAGGCTATTTAAGACTATGACAGTTTCTCAGACATTCCTTGTTTTTCATGACTTTGAGAGTCTGGAGGACAATTTGGTCAGATATTTTGTAGACTGTCCCTCCATTGGGGTTTTTTGGATGTTTTCCTCATGATTAGCCTGGGGTTATGGATTTGGGGGAGGAAGATCACAGAGGTAAATCATCATTCTCATCATATCATATCAAGGATATGTACCATCAATATAGCTTCAGACTGATGGTGTTGCCCTTATCGCATGGCTGAGGTCCCTTTGTCAGGTTTCCCACTGTAGAATCATGCTCCTCCCCACTCCTCCCATCCCACTCTCTTTGGCAGGAAGTCACTGTTTGCAGGTCATACTTAATAGGACAGGGAGTTGTGCTCCAGCTCCCTGAGTGAAGAGGAGAACTTCACAGCGCAGTGAACCTTACTGGCTGCAAAGAAAAATTTTTTTTGGAGGATAAAAAGGTGCTTTTATTGAGAATACTTAGATCAAAAGCACAGCTTCCAAAACTTTCTATGCTAGTAAGATGAGTTTATTCCATTTAACCCCTGCATAGAGAAGACCAAAATAATTACAATTTTCTTCACACTTGGTCATCAGAAAATGAGAGAACTTAGCATATGTGAGTATTACTTTAAGGAAACAAATGAGGTTCATATTTAGCCAACTTGGTGTCAAATAGTTTTATTAGGGGATAAAATAAAAGATACGGCAAAATCAGTGTGGTAACAGAGTAAGGAAGGAGTGGACCATGGACCGAGAGCAGAACGAGGCAGGTGTCTGAAGAAAGATGGAGAAGCGAAAGTCACTCCAGAGTTGTGACATGGACACCAACTTTACCCTAACATATTTTAATAAAGTTTTGAAACTTTCACTTCTTCCTTTGTAAGACTAAGCATCTTCTTAAGGAAAATACAGCAAAAAATTCCTGGTCCCAAGTCCAAGAAGCACCATTAAAGTCCCTGCTGACTTTGAGAGGGTTTGTGAACAAGTGGGCTCGTCTGCCTTGGAGTCACGCTGGGATACGAAAAGAGATATATAATCACTAACATTATTTCCTTTTTTAAAACATATACAAATAAAAAATTTTTTTGGAGATTAGGGGGATCCCAGGATGGAATTCAGGTATGACAAAATAATCTAACTGTATTACAAATGTATGAAATAATCTTATCGAAGAAGGCAGGGGAAGTTGCTGATCTAAGTAACATGGGAAATAAGTGGAGACTATAAGACTAAAGACAAAAGGACTGTCGGTGCTCACTATGCTCTACTTGTTAAGTTGTGTCCCACAGGAGTATGGGCTCATTTGGAAACCCCTGCATGTGTACACTGGAATGAACAATAAGTAAATGGACGGTGGGTGTTGGGAGCCAAGTATCTCACTTTTGGAGTGGAAGGTTAGAGATGAGCAAAGGGGAAGGCTAGAATGATCCATGTGGTACTGGAATGGAATGACCCATATGGTACTGGATTGGAATGATCCACGTGGTACTGGATTGGAATGATCCACACGGTACTGGATTGGAGACATCAGTATGAACTCATGGTTAGCTTAATAAAGATACAAATGAATACATATAAAAACATTTATAGATATGTGTACATATACTTAGCACACACACATATATTTCCTTGTTTTGTGTAAAACAAAACAAGGCCTAAAAGCACCAATGCTCCAGTAGCAAGAGATGGTTTCCAATATCACTCTCCAGTCAAAGGACCTAAGACTCCTTAGAGAAATGGCTGATTTTAGGATCGGGGCAGGAAATGCACCAGATGAGCCTGCAGCATCTTGTAGCGCCAGAAAGTAAGGAAGTGCTCAAAAACACCCCAACAGTAACAAGAGCTAAAAACCCCACAGTTGTGGGGATATATCAAAGGGACACAGGAACCACGTGAAAAAGCTCGCAGTGACCAAAGCTGGAACAATTTGAGCAAGAAAATAAATCAAGCAGAATTGGATTATAACTCAAAGTATAAAACCAATATCCAGGCGTCCATAGTGATCTAAAGAAATGATTAAACAAATACGTCAATAAAAGAGTAGGAGAGAAGAGACAAATCCGATGTGCAGAATTCCAAATAATTTTTATAGATCTAATTTTTATGCCTATAATTTTCATTTCAACACCATACAAAATTATATAAGCTATTAAAAATACTGTATTTGAAGAGGAAAAACTAAGGGCTGATAAGGCCACAGGTCATCTTTCAACTGAAGTGAGTAAACTGATGGGCCTGTGAAGCCATCAGCAGGCAGATTTTCACTTACTTCACCCCTAGGTTGCCTTGGTGATGACCTGCATGTGACAATTGCTACTCATTCCACTTAGATCTTAAGAGGACACCCTTCTTGAGTCTCCCCACACCTATTTGAATTACCAGGAGTGTGTGTCCTTATATAAGAGGACAGTCACACCCACATGTACACACCTTCCAGAAGAAAAAGAAATGTAAAAATCTTTTGTTTTCATTTGTAGATTAAACAAGATTTCAGTGTTTCCTAGTTTCTGAAAACCACACAATGATGGGATGCTGACATCTTCCTGGTCACCCACTGCTGATGGCTCAGAGCGTAAGGACCACAGTGACTCAGCCCCCAAAACCACAGACACGCCCCTTGTCCTCCTGGAGTGCATACAAAGGAGGGTGGGCTGCGTGACTAGCCTGGGGACACTTCCAGTAAGTTACGGAGTTGCTCAGAGCAGGCACCAACAATGGCTAGTTTTAAAAAGCGAAATAAGCAGCATCACAGCCACTGCTGAAAAATGTGTTCAGTCTTTTCTCTGGGAAAGCTTTGGCAGTCGGAGATGGTTGAAATGCTGGCAGTGCATGCTCCAGCCGTAGTTCTTCTTTCCTACATGGTCTGTGTCGCAGTGTGTGTCCTGCGCCAGCCCACCCAGGTAGCTGTGAATGACAGCCCCCTCCAGAGAGCCTTTTAGAATGAGAGGGCATCTCACACCACCCTCTTGTCTGCAAAGCAATGGCAGGCCACAGGGAGCCTTCATACATTTTCAAGTAACAATCTTGCCTTTAAGATCCTTTTTTCTTCTATTCTGGATATAACAACTGTTGGATAGATATGACACTGAAAGAAGGGCAATTCTTAAAGGACAATTCTTAAGAAACCCAAATTAGGCTTAAATTAGAAAACAGATGTGCCTTTAAAAATAACTTATCTCATCATACAAGCTAGATAGAGCAGAAATCAATTGTCACATAAGATCTACAAAATTTAGGTATATACCAAAAGGCCACAACTGGATGGAAACACTCCTTTTCCATATCTTACTCTCTCCAAAGTCAATCCTAAAATAAAAGACCCAAAATGTTCACATTTAACATGACGTTAAATGTCCCCGGCCAACGTTTAAGATTGAAATTGTTAAACTATCGAAAAAATGATGCAATGTTTTAATTACTCTATACAGGGTACATTGTTTTGTAATTTCCTTTTTGTAATGGAAACATTTTCTTTTCCAGGACCGTGTAAACACTGAAGAAAGGACAAGGTCAGGTTGACAGATCGTGGAACTTAGATAGCTATTGGAGGTCGACGCTTGCTGTGATCTTCAACGTTTGCACCTGCTGTGGAGTAAGCTGACGTCCTTGGGCACCTTAAGGGCTCAGCTTATGCACAAGTTGGGAAGAAGAAGGAGCCTGGGAGAGTAACTCCTTACCAACCCCCTCAGGCCCTTCTGCATCGCTCTCAAGGGACGCTGTCCACCCATGGCATCTTGTTTACATCAATAGTAAGACACAGGCATCATCTTCCACTTTTTAGCTACAAATGAAGAAGAGACCTCTGACACCCACAACTGTGACTGGCACTTCGATTCTGACACGGTGTGCCAGGCTCTCAGAGTCCCCTCCACATTCCATACAGCTGTTGATGGTGCAAATTTGGGGATATTCTCCCTGGTTGGTCTTTCTCCATCTTAGATGTGCCCTTTGGCACATCTCCCTATAGAAATATATGAGGCAGTTGCCACCTCTATTAAGAGTCCTGCCATTGATGCACATTCGGGGTGAAGTTAATGCATTAAAAAATTATCCTTGGGGCCGGCCTGGTGGTGCAGTGGTCAAGTTCACGCTCTCCGCTTCAGCAGCCTGGGGTTCGCCGCTTCAGATCCTGGGTGCAGACCTACACACCACTTATCAAGCCATGCTGCGATGGTGTCCCACATATAAAATAGAGGAAGATGGGCACAGACGTTAGCTCAGGGCTAATCTTCCTCAGGACAAAAAAAATTATCCTTCATCAAAATTATTTCCCTTCTCTATTAGATAGCTTATATCTAGGGCGACCAGATTTCCAGAGCGGGGATGGAGAATAGAGGGGTAGAGGGAGGAGAGATGGTGCTTGACAGGCAGTATTGTCACTAGGGAAGGATACGGGTCAAAAAACAAGGATTATACCCCCTAAAAAGAGCATTCTTGTCACCTTACAAGGATTATAGAAAAGTTACAAGTTATAATCAAAATAAAATATTTAGTTAACAAGGAACTGTGCATCCTTCACATAATTGCCGAGTATAATTGCTAGTCACTGCAGTAGAAACTGGACATAACAGAGTCAGCTGATGTTCTCCAGTTGTAGCCTCCTGGAGCTACAGTCTAGCATCTGAGACAAAATGAAAGTCCTGTTTCTGCCTGTGTTTGCAAAAGGGGGACATGTTATGGTCCCCAAAGTAATGGAAACAATGAGAAAAAAATTTTTGAAAAAATAGTGAGAATACTATAACTAAGTGATCATCTTTTTTTTTTTTTCTAAAGTACGCTTTTTCTTGGTGAGAAGATTGGCCCCGAGCTAACATCTGTTGCCAATCTTCCTCTTTTTTTCTCCCCAAAGCCCCAGTGCATAGTTGTATATCCGAGTGGTAGGTCTCCCTAGTGATTGCATGTGGGACACCGCCCCAGCACGTCTTGACGAGCAGTGCTCTGTCCGCGTCTGGGATCTGAACCAACCGAACCAGGAAACCCCAGGCCGCGGGAGTGGAGTGTGTGAACTCAACCTCCAGCTGATTATCTTACTATTTATTTCACTTACACCTATCTACCCTCTTAGAGCTATAATTCTAAACTAAAAATCAGGAGGCTTGCCCAGTACTGCCAATTTTGACAATGATCTGGTAAGACGTCGTCATTTATTTCTCCTGTATTTTTGCTTTCCTATCAGGTTGGAAATATGTATCTTCTTTCTAATCTGTAATGTAAGACCTGGAAATCTCTTTCAACTTTTCTGGAGAAAGTCTGCACCGCAGCATAAAATGCTCTTACATTTTAGAGTGAACTCTGTGTGTGGCAACAGAGAATTAATAAAGGGTAGTGATCCACGCCTCCCAAAATAATCAGGGAGTTAGTCTTGTCTAGTTATTTCACCACAGCTGAGTAGAATCGGAATTAAGAGCTGACCAAGAGAGGAAATAGAGGAGTCTGTGTAGGTGAAGATATGATCAAGTTAGCAAGTTAACAGACCATACCAATTCCCCGTGGACGCTGCCACTTCGAAAGGCTTAAAGGCTCTGAAATTTCATGAAGGGTTATCTCAGGTTTGGAAGGTATGAAATTGTTGAACATTATCAGAGATAAATGGGGGGAAGTAGACTAAGGCTGATTCAAATAACTCTTTTGAATTACATGCCTCAAGATGTTTTAAAAATAACATTAAATCTATCAAATTAAAAGTATTTCAAGTAATGCTTGATACTAAACTAAGAGCGTGGAATTGTGGACATTCAGAAGATTTTTAAAGAACTTACTGGTTTTACTCTAGAGCTGTAACAATTCTGTGAGGCATTGTGAGACAAAGACTGGAAGAGCAAAGAAGTCAGAGAATTGATCCTGGCATTTGGGGGCAACTTTTCCCCTTGAGATGGTTGCCAATAACAGATAAGCCCTCACAGAAGATGAATCCTATCTTTGAATCATCTTAATCCATAATTGGATTTATAGTGATTTCAGAAAACTAGTGCCTCCAGCCTAGTAAATCATCCTTAGAGAAAGATAATGTCATTAAGAGCTTAAAATTGCTTCCAAAATCTTCACATGTAATGCCCAGTACCCAATCAAAAACAACCAAGAATAAAAGGAAACAAGACCATAAGATCAAAACCCAAAATAAACAACAGTCCGTAGAAACAGACCTACATGGATCTAGATAATGTGCCCATCAGACGTTTATTTTTAAATGCTATACTTAATATGTTTAAGGACTTAAAAGACAGGACTGAAAATGTTGGCAAAGAACTATGGAAGAGAACCAAATGGAAACTTCAGAACTGAAAAATACAGTCTGTGAAATTAGAAATCAGTGGATGACTATAAAGGAAATTTCCAGAGTTGACTGGGGAAAATCTTACACTGGTCCCAACATTTTGCTGTAATTATTACTCCATATGTTCAAAGCAATCTAGGAAAAATGTGCATAGAGAAATATTTGGATTTGGCTTCTCTATAGCCGAATGAATAAATAATACTTGCATTCAACTATATAATTCAGCAAAACAGTTTAGAAATTTCAAGGTAAATACAGAACTTGTCTATTGTGACGTGTTTCTCACTGAAGGACCCTTCCAAGTCAATAAACAATTCACATTATTTTTATCCCACTCAACTCTGACTTAATATAACTTTCTTTCTCTGAGCCCAAAGCTTAGGAATCCTCAAAACTTGGATTTCTTTCTTTCTTCTTGGGCCAAGAGCTTCAGTGAAAATATTCTATTAGGAGTTAGGAATCTGGGCTTTAGGCTGATTTTTGCGTCTATCTCTGATGGACATGGCCTCATGTGGCTCTTTGTCTCTTCAACTGTAACATGAAGGTGTGGCTAGCTGAGCTCAAGATTCAGCCTTCTTTAGCTATAAAAGTCAATGACAGTAATAATAATGGTTATTAGACTCTCTGAGGAGAGGAGGGTGTGTGTATGTTTAAAAAAAGAAGGAAAGAGAAGGAAAAGAATTCCAGAAATAAAGGGAAAATATAACTCTTACCATGGAAGGAAGTTACCGTCCACTCAGATTAACTGTGGGAAAATAAAAAGCCAAATGTTGACCAATTGTTAACGTTTTCTTGAAGGAGAGACACACCTTTTCACACTATGAGCTCCTCAGAAGTTGACCCTGTAAATGTCTATGTGTAAACCCTTTTACATAATAATTATTCCATTTTACATCTGTATGATGCTTTGAGTTCATAAATTCTCCATACATTTCATCTATTTCGATCTTTATAACAAACCTATTCGGGACAAGGTGGGGCCTAGAAAAAGTGTGCAGGTGACAAAAAAGCTCTGCCCTTTGCTCAGTCTGAGGACAGGATCGTGTTCTCGTTTAGAGGATGGATTTATGCTGAACTTATGCTCTCTCACTTCTCTCTCTAGTGATCAAAATAATTGAGAATTTGCTATTGTCAGGAATGTACAATGGGGACAGCATCTGCTTTGTTAGAGTCATTCTAAGCCAACTGGATAATCCTATTTTAAATTAAAAATTAGATCGTAGCTCAAAATAATTCTTAGCATAGTGATGATGTTCAAAACAGTAGAAGGTTATTTTCTATTCCCTGCATTACATGCAGTTGTATCTGCAATGCCTCACCCAGGGTCTCACATATACAGGTGCTCAAAAAAATAGGTATTGAAACAGATTCTTGAATTAAACTGGTACTCTGTGGGTATTGTATCAAACCCGACAGGCTTACCAGGTAAGCTGAGGACAAACCTTCAAGGAAATTGTAATTTAATGTCTAGATATCCCTAAATGAAGAGCTTTAGACTCATTTCTATTAGGTTTTGCTTATGTGTTTTGTCTTGATGAGGTCACTTCATAATGGTCTTCTGCTTCTCAACATATTGCCTTAGCTTTGCTAAGTGTAGTTTAAGCAAAATTTCTCTGGATTTTCTTCAGCTTTTTGGCTTGTCATACTGAAATACAGAGATCGATAACAAAAGAAAAGCAATCAAACTTATCACAGGCGTCCCTGATCTTGTGTGGCACTTACTAAATATACGTGATGGGAAAGAATTACACTTGTTCCCCAGGAGAGTTAGTGAGTGGCAATAATATTTAAGAGGAGGATGGGGAGAATGTTCTTTTATTAGTAAAATGAATTTCTATTAGGGAGAAAGAACAGGTGAGAATAGAGTTTACGAGAAAGAAAACAAGGCTATTTTTGGTGGACACATACATCATATCTGAACTTCCTCTATGTTGAATGTGTTTGTGCCGCCTGAAAGCCAAGATAAATACAGCCCATGGTTAACACAGGTTGGCGTAAGGGAAGCCATCTTATAGAGGGGAACCATGTTAGGACTATAAATGACCCCAATCCACAAGACACCCTCACTCCTTGCCAGCAATACTCTAGTTTGCACGTAGCCTAAATAAGCACGCACCTGCTTGTGAGAAGTACCCATCTTCTGCTATTTCCATAGCCTTGGCTTATACGTAGACCTCCCTAATGCCATAAGGTGATAACTCTGTTCTCTAAGTTTGCCCAGGGATGTAATGACCTCCGGAAGAAAGGCTTCTGCTGGTATCCATCACCCATGACAGGAGAAAGGGGTGGTCTGGAGTTTCCATGACTACAACACCCAATGGTCGACATCCCGAGACCCCCCCTCCCCACTTCAGCCCATTTGCCCTATTTACCTGCTTCAAAATTTTTGTAGTTTAAGATGGTTCTTTAGGACACTAGTCTGCCATCTTCCCCTTTGCTAGAAAACTGTAGTAAAAAGACCCTTTCTCTCCTACCACCTTGCCTCTGGACCGTTGGCTTGTCTTTGCGGCCAGTAGAAGGTGCTTTTTGGTGGTTACAAAAGTCCATATTTGTTATTCTTTTTTTTTCACTTACTTTCATTGCTTATTAATTTCATGGGGAAATAATGCTTCTATGTAACTTATAGTATTTTTTAACGAATAAGAATAACAATGTTACGTTTGCACTATTTTGTGTGGCTTATGTCTGAACAACATCAACTCTTCGGTATATGGATGTGGTGATTGCTCAGCACAGTGGGATCTGCTCTGCAGGACTATGTGTTGTCTCGCTCGAGAACTGTATAAACTGCTTAGTATAATGAATCTCTTTTAATAGATAGCCTTCATTTTAAAAAATATCATAAATTACCTGGGGGCCAGTGGTAGATGAAGTGTAGTCCCCTGCATGGGCACAGGGCACTGCGTGTCTTGTCTTCTCCAAGGAGATCCTAGCAGAAGTGGTTTATACCAGGAAAAAGAGAAAAAATGACAATAAGATCACATGAAAATGAAACCCATGCTGCAAGAGCTGGGCTAAATGTCCTGAACGCAGGAAGCACTCAGTCAACACTGTTGACTTGAATTGAAAATTTATCCAGTGTTTTTGTTCTGTTTTGCCTAAATCAAAGAATCTGTCTATACACAAGTCCACTTTCAGGTTGATCAGTTCACTTTTGTTTGCTTGTTTGTTTTCAGCTCTAAATGTTTCATTCCTTTTATAAGCTGATACTTTCCCCGTTATCTTTCCTCTCTTCTTTGTTTTAGCTCTCCTAAGACATTTTTATTGTTAATACACAATCAATGCATCTTACCATTTACACCAGAGGTTGACTTGCTTAAAACACAATAGTGTGATTGCTTCTCCTGACCCCTAGCCAGGGACCAATTCCTGGCAGCCTGGCTGGAACCACTGCTGCTGTCCTGACCTGTGGCCTCAGCTCCTCTGGGTCAGAGAAGCTGGGTGAGTGGGATGCTGGCTCTGGCTCCCACTAGCTTAGGAGAGCTGGTCTAAGCATCTTTTCCAGCTTCACATTCAGTAATGTCAGGTGGGTAACTTCCAATTGGCCATGTAAGGATATTGACACCACGTCAATCAGTAAACGTTTACAAAGCAGGGCTTCCCTCCCTTCTCCCCCCATCCAGAGAGCGAGTAGTTAAACATTTACCAGCACACCACCAGCTGGATGTGATGTAGAGACAGAAGTTGAAGACAGGTGGAGAATGAGCTCACAAACTGATTAAGTTTCCATCATAAAACAAGAGAGTGAACCAAAGTGGCTCCATGCTCTGCAGTCATCAATGCCTCGAGGTCTCACGGACAGACTGGGACCTGCGGTCAATCGAGTAGCACAGAGGAGCACTGGACGCAGGTTGGAGGAGCTGGGCTCTGGTCCTCACACTTCCACTGTGTTCCTACATGACCTGGGCAACTCATTCACCTCTCAGTCTCGGTTTTCTCATCTGTGGTATGAAAGGTGGAGCGTGGCTTAGATTCTCTTACTCAAAGTGTGGGTCATGGGTGTTCCCAGGGAATCACCTGGAATCTTTTTAGAGAAGCAGAACCTCAGGCTGCCCGGAGAGCTACTGAAACAGAAACTGCATCCGAAGAAGACCCTGATTGTGTCGTGTGCACGTTAGAGAGGCCCTGGACTAGGCTGGCGGTTCTCAACCTGGCCGAGCATTTGGAGAGATTTAAAAAAGAAAGATCTCTGGCCTTCATTCCTGGTCCATTGGATCAGGATTTTTTGGGGATGAATCTCAGAAATTTTATTTTTAAAAAGTCCCTCAGAAGATTTTGAAGATCAAGCAGTGATGGGATCCACTAGTCCAGGTGGGGCCTTCCAGGGTTTCTAGTCTATGGAAGCTGCTAGGCTTCCTGCCATCCTTATTCTTGCCCTAGCACGACTGACAGGTACTAAAATTGGTGAAAAAGCAACTCGTGAAGGGTTTAGGGACTATGAATTTGTAAAGCGCTTCCATTTCATGAAATATGAGACGGTACTGTTAAAAGATTAAGCTCTGGAGAGGATACAACAATCTTCTAAATATGAAAAAAAAAAAAAAAAAAAAGCCAGCAGAGGCAGATTGCTTCACGGAGTTGGAAGAGAAACTAAAGGAAAATAAATGACACTGTAATGGATCCGTCCCCTGAAATCCTAGCTGACATTAAATTCATGGCCATGAAGAGACAGTGAGGCTTAACGGACGAAATGTGGCTGAAAGCTCAGGAAATCTGCTTTTAGCTACAAATTCTGAAATGGATACATAATTATTTAAGTGTTATCCTTCAAGTGAATAAACTGGCAAGATATAAAATAATCACTTTCTCATGAAATAATCCTATGAACACGAGTATTTTGATTTTAAAATTAGTATTACAAAGTACAGCTGAAAGACGGACAACTTCTTCCTGGCCAAAAACCCACCTAAGAATATCAGTTAGGAAGAGGCACAGCTACAAATGATGGAGAGTGTGACTTATAACCGAGAGGGGTTATTTTTCCCACGTTAGAAAGAGGACCCAGAGATGTTGAGTCCAGCATCTCATGGTTCTCTGGCTTTCCCTCATGTTGGAACGTAGCTGCTGCCGCTTCAGACATCACACCCAGTCTTCCCTGGCAGGAACGAGGGTGAAGAAGGTTGGGCCTGGCTGCGCCTGCCTCTTTGCATCAGAGTAAGCAAAGCTTTCTCCTCTGGCACCCAGCAGAATTCTGCTGACTTGTTGGCCAGAACCCGTTCACATGGCCACTGCTAACTACAAGGGATTTGTGGAATCGGCGAGTTTCAAATTTCAGATGCCACTGCAAGGGCTTTTTGCTTTCTACTCTCTTACTTTCACTCCTGTTCCACAGCTCAAAGGCTTTCTCTTTCTACTGCTCTTATAGCTCCTACAATGGTCTGCCTAGTAATTAACTCCGTAAAGAAGTCTTCTCGGATTATTTCTACATTATCTCTTCTAAGCATCTTCTAAGCATCTGTATACACATTTCATACCACTGCAGCACATATTTATTTATCTTTTGTTGTAACATAGGCCCACTTTTTTCATAGCTTGTCTCCTATCCTCCGCAAGAATGAATTATTCTTGCAGTTCCCTCTGTCTAGAACAGTGCAGTGCCTGATAATCTCTACTAAGCTGAACTGAGAAAAATGCAGGCAGTTCTCCTCCACACAGAGGGGCGTATGTAAAGTTCTGCATGCAGCACAAATCCTAAACATCTTGGGTGCCTTTGTGTACGCTTTGGAAGCTTATTGTTAATACGAATCATAAGGACCACAAATACGAATCATAATTGTGGGCCCTGTAAATTTCAGTTATCCCCAGTGAAAGACTGGATTTGAGTGGTCTGTACAGCATGCAAGAGATTTTCCCAAAGAACCTTATGGTTAAAATGAGGCTACAACAGTCCATCTCTCAGAAGAGTTGCCAGGAAAGGAACATGCTGGATGCATGAATTACCACGGACAAACATGAGCCCTGAGAGTCAGTGGCCTGGAACCCCACTGGTGGATCTTAAAGTGCAGGCACCCCACAAACCCCATAGCAGGCAGTGACATGTGGATTAGTTTACGAGGGAAAAAAATCAACAGACTAGTTATTATGTATATTTTCTCCTCTTCCTACTCCTCAGCCTTCTGTTTCAAGTTATTTTTGGACTCATCGCACACTTTCTGTATTTTTCAGACATGCATTAACAAATTAGAGAGACGATTTTTACTGGCACTTGCTATTTCCTCCTGATGGATAGGTCCCTGAATGTATGTGTGAAACACATTAGTTTGAAAACAATCACAAGTGGCAAAATGGTGATTCAAGAATTACGGGGTCAAAAATGAAGGAAACAAGAAAGGAGCAGGAAGAGAATTGAAAAATCTACAGGAAAAAAGCCATGATGACATACATGGGAAGTAAGAAGTGCAAATCGGAGCAGTCAAATTGAAAGTCAAAAATGTATCTTGCCTCTTTTTTCACGGCATAATTTATCAATGTAGCACTTTTCTGAGTACACATTCTGTTCTTGTCATCATAGCTATGTCTACAAACAAAATAAATCTGAAGGGGAAAACTCTACCAAAAATAACACTGGGTTGTTATTTTTAAATGACCTGATGCTAAAGGGCCCACATGACTGAATTTTTCACTTTCAACTAGTTGATGTATAGGCAGGTCAGCTGTCCACACGGATAGAAACTATGATGCACATCTTATTAAGCAATATTATGATTTATATAGTTCCCCATTCTTGTTCCTTATTCAGAAGGAAGCAGTGAAGGATCCTCTTGAGAAAAAAATGTTCACCCATACCTTCTAGGTTGCTGTCCTCATCTTCCAAGTCATTGTGTTATTTTGGTCTTCATAAGTTCTCAGAGGAGATTCATAAATAGCCAAACCAGAGCACATCGTCATGTTTCCACTTTGAATGTTTCAGATGTTACTACTTTTATTACTTTTTAGAAGAAGGAATTCTTAAGCACAAATTTTGTTTTAGAAATGTGCTCCATAGTGAGCAAGTTTGGAAAAGCACCACAGTTAATTTTATCTGCTAAGATCTGTTTCAACATCCAATGGGTTCTGCGGGTTATAGGGCTTTTCGGTAGCCCAGAGGAGAAAGAGAGAACCCATTAGTTAAATTCCACCTTCACGCCATAGGACTTTTTGGTAGAGTGTGGGAAGTCAAGACTGAGGCTAACATTTGAAACACCAACTTTCATGTTTTAAGATTTAAAAGAAATAAACAAGATATATTCATAACCCAGCAATTCTCCTCGTGGGTAGATACCCAAGAGAACTGAAAATATATGTCTGCACAAAGACTCATATGCATATTAATAGCAGCATTACTCATAATAGTGAAAAAGTGGAAACAACCCAAATTTCCATCAACTGATGAATGGATAAAAATGTGATATATCTATAAATGTAATATTATGCTGCATAATATCATAGACACAAAAGGCCACATATTGTATGATTTTTATTTTAAATGAAATGTCCAGAACAGGCAAATCCTTAGAGATAAAAAGTAGATTAGTGGTGGCCAGTGGCTGAGAGGAGACTGAGTAGGGAGTGAAGGCTAATGAATAACGGGCTTTCTTTGAAGATGATAAAATTTTTCTGAAATTAGATAGTGGTGATGGCTGTAAAACTTTGTGACTGTACTAAAAGCTACTGAATTTTATATTTCAAAAGGGTGAATTTTATGGTGTGTGAATTATATCTCAATAAAAAAAATAAAAGATATACTCTCGGTATCAAATGGTTTTTAACATAAAGGTTGCATTACCACATAGATGACTCTGAGATGTATCTCCCGAATACTGAATAAGTTTTCAAAAGAAACGAAACCATTAAAAGATTCAATAATCGACTAAAACTTTGAGCTGTTTTTCCTTCCATGTAGGTAGCCTCATTTTTCAGCCAATTAAAGCAAGTAAACCTGAACTGAAACCACACAGATTCACAGGGTCCGTGGAGAGCAAGTCTATGAAGCTGCGCTGGCGGTCTCAGGCCTTCCCGTCTGGTTTCTGGGACTTTCCTGCCCTTTTGTTTCAGGCGCCCTGCAGCTCACAGGTGCCTTGTGAAGTTTTGCACCACGCTTCCTCCTCACTGCTTCTGAGAAGCTCACCCAGAGCTTGCAAGGTGGGGTCCCTATCCCAACTGCCGTCAGTTCAATCTGAGGAATGAGGCTCTCAAGAGAAACTTCAGGCCTCAGGTCCAGGCGAGTGGGGAGACATCCTTAGACAGCAGGCCGACTCCTTGATCACGTCAGGGACGGCACAGAGGGGACACCTCACACAGGACCCACTCTTAGTCCTTAGCATAGCTTCTGGCCTATCTGTCAGCAAAAGTCGGCCGTGCCCCTAGGAGGAGTCTCCAGAAGGTTAAATTGTATGTAAAAATCCAGAAGGAACTTTGGATGGCTCAGTGAGTATTTCCCATGTTAAGTCAAATGCTATTTAATACGTTTTAGTTTCAACTCAGCTGAGTTTCACATCGTTATGAATGACAAATTTAAGATAAGGATCCCATGCTGTCCGCACAATCATCCCTTTAGCTAGAGAGTGAGGCCCCACTATAGGGTCAACCTTCTGTCCCTCCCTCCCTCTGCTTTTAAGATGTTTTCTGCCTAGAAGGCTCCTCAGACGCTTGTGCATCTGGTCTCCTAGGAGGAGACCCAGCCTCGCATTTGCCGGCAGGGGCAGAAGTACGCTTGAGGCCCCCGCCCTCCAACCCACGCCTGCCCCTGTTGTTTCCTCATCATCTTTTCGGTCTTGCAACTTGAGGGACCTCGTGCACACTCCTGGGTATGTGGACATCCCAGCTCAAATGTAGGAGGCCTGCAAAGAGCTGCCCTTGGCCACTGTCAGGCTAGGGATGCAGGGAATAGCTGTGATGCTGAGACTTGAAGAGGCCCAGGCAGGTTCTAGAAGCAGGCTGGCACTTTGAGGAAGGAAATGTCAGGGTTCAGGGTATCCAAGGCATGGACTGGAGGAAGTGCACTGGTTCCAGGTGGCCATTCCCCCTTGGCTTCGCGGACTGCTCTTAACTAAAGCTTGGGCCTCAGGCTGGGGCCCCCTTTGCCTGGTTCTAAGGGCGGAACTGCCTGGAGCTCCCCTGCCACAGTCTTCCAGGCACACGCAGCCACCAAGGACATCTTACCTCTGCCAGGAATCCCAGCTTAGTCTTAAACCACCTTTTTACCCACACCCCTTTCTCCATAATACAGCACTCACACCTTATACGCATCTATAAGGCATGCAAATAAGTGTAATTCTCTTGTTAGATGAAGGCAAGAAGTCCCTGCAATCTAGAGTAAACCAGGCTAAGGTCCAGGTCTTGCAGAGACCATGTAGAACACACACTCCTTCTTCCACACGGAATTATGAAACTCTGCTTCTCTCTCACCAGGACACTCAGCAGGACTCAAGAGTTTAAGGGATTTTTCTCACTTTATTGAGCTTCTAAAGTGGTTTTTAATTCTATGGGAATGATTTAGAAATTGCTGTGAAATGTAATTGATCTTCATAAATGTGCATATAATATATTTTGCACTAACAAGCGTTGCATTGTGATTTGTTTGCACACGTGTGCCCTTCACTCCTGGAATGCTGAGGAACGATGTATTATTTTCACTTTTTAAAAATTAACTCCTTTCTCAAAGGGAGAACAATAGAAAGTTGCTGGAAAGATAATTTCTAGGAAGAAAGGTGAACTCAACCATTTTTATGATTGTGTTTTTTCCTCTCGACATTGTTTAGCAAAAGCCGGAGAACTTGTCTGTTACTCTCGCAGGACTTCTAATTAGTCCTGGCCTCATCTGTATACACGTAAAGAGTATTTAGGATAATCTTGCACTGCATATAATTAAGCAGGGCTGTGTCCTGGTCTATAATCACCAGGGACTCCCTTCTGAGAAAATGCGCTTCTTATTTAACTGCCCAATTTACTCCATAGTGTGATGCTGTCAAGGGCTACACCCTTCCCAGGTAAATTAGTTTTCTCAGACAGACCATAAAGCCTTGTCAGGGGAGGTGCCTCTTCCAAGAAGTCCTCCCTTTTCATTTATTCCGTATGCATTCCTCCATCCTTCTCACCCTGTAAGTACTCATCAAGACTGACGCCCTAATTCTCAAGTCCCAGGGCAGAACCCCCACAGGTCTCTTGCTCAAAAAGCACGGCACAAAGCTTTCCTTTCTTTCTCTGTCTCTCTCTTGGCCTGTCGTGGTGTTTCTTATTTGCTGTTTAACGTCACGCTCCCTGGAGCATAAGGATGCTAACAGGGTGAGCACAGACTCTCCTAGGTGCCTGGGCCTGCACAGCACTTGGTGCCTGGGGTCTGTGCACCCACTTTGACCCTCCCTGCACCCGCACCTGAGTCCAGGCCGCCTGCCCAGTGGCTGTGGGCATTGGATGGCAGCAGGGAGCAGGCAGTCAACAACCTGCAAGAGTTGGGGAGGCCATGGGGGGCATGACTAACCTCCTTCCCACGCGCCGTGCTCCATTGTCCCTTTGGACTTCACTTACAAAACACTCATTCAAAGATAAAACTATTAAGAATTTCTGCCACAACTAGAAGGACCCACAGCTAAGATATACAACTATGTGCTGGGGGGATTTGGGGAGATAAAGCAGAAAGAAAAAAGAAAAAAAAAGAATTTCAAGAGGTGACAGGAGCATTAAGCCCCAAGCATGGGGCCCTTCTGAGCCCAGGGCTGCACTGGTGGTCCGCACTTGCTACCTCTGTGGTATCTTCTCTTCTCCAGTGTGGTGGTGGGCCCAGGATAGACAGTTACAAGCACTTACTGAAAGCAGTCCTTTAACAGCAAGTTTCCCTGGTCAGTGGGATGGAGGAGCATTCTCCACGAGACTGTCTCCTGTAGGCGCTCCTACCACTGACCTGCCAGTGCCCACCATCGAGGAAACCAGGGGTCTGGCCACGACATTTATCTGTAATTTATGCCATTGTTCTGACTTCAGAAAGCACCACAACTTCTGTGCCAGGTTAACATCCTCTGTCCTTAGCGGTCATCAACAGCATACAAGGTCGGCAGAATGCCCAGCCACCTGCATTGCCTAACGCATGGCAGACTGCATCTGTATCCACCGGGCACAGCCAGGGGATGCGAGAAGAGAAAGGGATGGTTTCCAGCCTTATTTCAAATTTATCTTGGCCCCTACTCCTCCAGCAGATTTAAACGCTGTCCCTTTTGAGACACAAGTGTATTTGCGTTGTTCCTCCATGTCTTGATTTTATTACTTTTATTTCTCTATTTCCTGTTCACATGTGCCTATATCAGAGTTTTCTACCCTCATGTATGAATATCAAGTCCTCATTCCATAGTTCAATGACCCATGCACTAATATGTGGTTTTGGAAACAAGTCGCTTTTCTCACCAAAAAATTACACATATTACAGAAAATCTAGAAAATTTAGAACAGAAGAAAATAAACAATCACCAGAATGGTATCATCAGAGAGAGTTAATTTAGCATTTTAGCACACGTATTTTTGGCCTTCTTTATACTTACACGTCTATGGTGTCTATATTATAGAGATACTGTAAATATTTGCTTTTCATCCACTTGATAGTGTACCATGAATACTTGTCATGCTGTTAATTATTAATCTAAAACATGATTTTCAAACTTTCAGATGCATAAGAATCACCTGGGAGCATGTGGGAAACGAAGGTTCTAAGGGTCCTCACTCACAGATCCGAACGCATGAATCTGAGATGAGGACCAGAGAGCTGCCTGTTGAAAAGCATCCCAGTGATTCTGATGCAGGCGCCTCCCGGCACTCACTCTGACAAACACCGTCCACAGCGCGATTGTTAATTGCCGCACTGTGTTTTATTACATAGACGTGCCATAACTTATTAAACCAATCTGATATTGTTCATTCAACTCTAGTTTCCAAATTTTCATCTGCATGATTAATTCCTCAATGAATAACCTACTACATAACTCTTTCTGAACCTCTCTGATTATTCGCTTACAAAGATGCTACAAAGCGGAATTACTGGGTCAAAGAGAATGCAAACTTGAGAAAAGCAGATGGTATTTTGGGTAGAAAAACAACCTTCTAAGCTGTAAAGTATTAGACTAAGATGAAAGATTTAACAGCTGCCGCTTTCTGAGAGACTTTCATACACCAGGATGGTGGTTCTCAAAATTTATCCCGCGTGGACTCACCTGGAGGGCTTATAAAAACAGATTGCTGTCGCTTCCTCCCTGCCCGCTCTGATTCAGCAGGTGAGGTGGGGCTGGAAAGGTGCGTTTCTAACAAGTTCTCAGATGCTGCTGATGCTGCTGGTTTGGGGACCACACTTCGAGAACTAGACGCTATCCCAGCTGTTTCAAGCAAGTTATTTAAATGCCCTGGCAGCCCTTTACAGGCGAGGGCTGAGACTCAGAGAGGGTCTGAGGCCATGAAGCTAATGATGCCAGAGCCGGGCGCTCTGATTCCAGGTTTGATCATTTAATGGCTGATGCTTTCCTACAAACAGCCTCGTTTCTTACTTCATTTCACTGCCCACAGATAAAATATTTTTTGATGTCTTCATAATAAGCGCCAAAGGTTCCGGTGTAAACCGCATCCCTCCCAATCTCGTAGGGGTGGCTGGGCGAGGAGAGAGGTTTGGAAGTGTTGGCTGAGAATTTTTTCAGGGGCAGCTGGTCCAATGAGTGACACTCCACCATTCACATCAATCGGATGGGTTCCTTCCCCGCCCTCCATGGCTTCACCGACATGTGGACTTCCAGACAATCACTTCTCAACAGTTACTGCAACCGGGTAATACTTCTTCCTCAGAAGAGAGCTCTCTCTTCTCCAAAAACCACCTCCAGGCTGCTCCACACAATGGCCCAAACAACCTGTTTGTTCAGGCAACTCAGAAAATAAATCATATCAGTGCGGAAAAACAAGGAACTCCTGTCAAACCTGCTGGTTAATAATACCCGGCAGAGCAAACAGCAGGGGCCTGGCAAACAAGGAGCCAGGATGGCTTCTCCCACACTCAGGTTAAGAGAGGTGAGCGTTTCCGAACCCACGCCCAGCCTCGCCAGCCACGTGAGTCACACATATTTCACAACTGAAGAAATTCGAAGACCTAATTATGCAAAATTTCGCCTGTTTATCATCTCGGGCTTTTGTCACCCTGCTGCCTTGTAGTGTGTTGACAATTGTGTGTCGATTTTTTTTCTCCATATGTCATTCAGTCTCCATGTCTTGATCCTGCGATTTGAGGTCTTTGCTAGGCACTCTACAAAGAGAAATGGAACGCCGGCTGTCTAAAACATGTTTTGTGTGGCTTCTAGATAGTTCCATTGGATGTGGGTGCCCGAGAACAATCCATCCTTCCTGCCCAATTACATAACTCAGAAGGCGTTACTCCTATCTGTCTTAAGGCAAATTCGGTCTGGGCTGCTTCATCATGTAAGACAAGGCAGTACATCCAACAGGTATGTTGTCCAGAGGGTAGAAGCGACCTTGCACAACCTCTGGCTTTATCGCTTTCGACAGCTGCTTAACTGGGAACAGAAAAGTCTTAGGCAAAGAAGACTTGGGAAATCTGTTTGTGGAAGAGTGAGTCCTCCTAATCTGAGTCGCTCCAGGTTCTAGAGCTAGTATCACTAGTTGATTGTTTTGGAGGCAGAAGGAGTATAGCAATTAGAATTGTCTGACAAAGGAAGGAATGTGCAATGACAGGGAGGTCCCCAAAAGAACAGACATTCAAACCGGATTGTTGTCTGTTAGGAATGCTGCCAAAGGCACGTCTACACTAGGTGAGAAACTCACTTAGCTGATTCTTAGGGATCCTGTAACGTATGCACACGCGCACACACACAGTCTAGTGAGTAGGCTTAAAGGGAGAATGAAATGGGGCGGGTGAAGGCCAAGAGAGAGCAGAGTCCCACCTGCCTGTCTTCTCCAAGGGGGCATCTGCAGGGAGGCGGGGGAGGGGCTTAGGGTGTGGTGGGAATGTGTGTTTTGTAAAAGCACAGCCTCCTCTTTTTTACAAACAGCACTTTCCACGTTGGTCCTGCATGTGAGTCTTTCACTGCAGAGCTGTCTCCACACCCAGCAGTTCAAGAATTAGCATTTGCGGAACTGCTAGAAGCATGAGCGTGCAGGCAAACCTAATTAACTGAAATCCACTGAACCGGAATCACTTTGAAAATCCTATTTTTAGAAAACATGGGGAAATGACCTAAAACAAACCCATATTGATGACTCAGTACAAAAAAAGGGACATTTTCAGCATATAGCACAGTTTCTACATAAATTCAGAGTAACATATTTTTAGACAACGATCATTGATAGTTATAATGATCGCATAAGAAATTCTTTCATCAAAAGAAGATCCCATGCCTATCCTACTAAGAGAAGAAAGTGTGCTAATATAGTTCAGAAATATTTTCAGTAATGAAGATGAAAACATAAGAAGTTTCCCCTTCATCGCTGATACAGCCAGGAAATTTAATTAGCCAGTGCCCTCAGTTCCTTATTGCGTATGGAAAACTCCACTGATAAACTAGTGACCATACCACAAATATCAAGTATTGCTGTCAAAATTAATGTTATATAAATCAGAAAACATAGCCCTAAAATTCCCAGATACTAGGGTTCATTTTTAAGCTCCACTGTTCACTATGTATCAGGAGGAGTGAGGGAAATTTCTTTGGGAATGTCACAGTTACGTTTCCAGGAGTTAGACGCATCTGCATTTGAGACGCAGTAAGGAGTAATGTATTAATATAGGGGTCCCTGTGTCTGCGCTCAGAATCTCCATGGTCCCTCTGCATTGCCTCTGGCCAGCTGCATGCCTCCGGACAAATCATTGCTTTCCAAGTTCTCTGCAAAACAGGTAGGACAGCTGCCAGGCTGCAGAGGTATGAAGATTCAGAAAGATAAATGGCGACCTGCTTTTCACAGAGCCTGGCACTGGGCGCTACCAAAGAAGTCTTGACTATGATTATTAAATTTCCATCCCATGCTTCATGTTATGAAATTCTGTGTTTTATAAAATTTTGGTAAAATATCCATAACATAAAATCTACCATTTTAACCATTTTACGTGTACAATTCTGTGTAGTTCTTATTTAGAGAGAAACTATGACCATTTATAGCAAATGTCTGCATATTAACACTATGCAATTTGCTTTAGGGACAAATATTGAAAAAACAATGAAGATTAATAAAAGCATTTGGTAGGAAGCTCAAAACAATATAGACTTCTCTACACCTTCATAATTTTAAAATGAAGTGTGTGAAGCATAAAATAGCTTCTTCAAAAGGCTCGACAATATTTTAAACACACAGAATGTATTGAAAACATTCACTCTCAGTAAGTATAAAAGTTATCTTTACAGAAAGTAGAAAACTGAAACCATGGAGAAAGCTATAAACTGAAAGGCTTTTGTCCCCCTCACCCTTGACAAATCACCCCCCCCAATAGTTTGAGAATCCTTCTAGAAATGCTTTATGTCACTGTGAGCATAAAAATCTGTGTGTATCAGTTTACAAATGGAATCACACTATACCCACTATTTTCTATCCAGCTATTTTTAACTTAAAAATGTACCTTAAAGACCTCCCCAGGCTTTTAAAGAATTCGTGGTATTCTATTATGTAGATATGTCACAATTTATTGAGGGAATTCCCAGCTAATGACTTTAGATTTCCACGTTTTTTTCCTCTTACAAAGAAAACTGGAATAAGTGTCTTTATACATAGAGGCATATTTTTGTAAATAATGAAAGATAAATTCCTAGCAATGAAGACTAGCAGACCATTTTAATGATACTTGAAAAATAAAATTAAAACATGCATTTAATGAGTTTATTCGGGGCAGATCGCTGTGTTGTGGATCTCCGGGTCCTTACTTGATGTCACATCTTCTTAGAAATTAAATTGGGGCATATAACTTTGTAGCTAAGAGTTCAGGACGTTGGAATCCCATCATTTTCTAGTTAGACAAGGCACTTAAGCTCTCTGGGCCTGGGCCTGCCCAATGGGGCCATTGTGAGAGTCAAATGAGAGGCTGAAAGCAAGCATTTGCACAGAGGCATTCAGCATCCATAACCTCTCAATAAACGATAACAGTCAATTGTTAGTAATTATCTAGTGATAACGATTATTCTTTTTTTCAGGTTTTTCTTTTTTTTTTTTTTTTAAGATTGGCACCTATGCTAACATCTGTTGCCAATCTTTCTTGTTTTTTTTTCTCTTCTCCCCAAAGCCCCCCAGTACATAGTTGCATAATCTAGTTGTAGGTCCTTCTGGTTGTGCTGTGTGGGACATGGCCTGCTGAGTGGTGCCATGTCTGTGCCCAGGATCCGAACTAGCGAAACCCTGGGCCGCTGAAGCTCAGCACACGAACTTAACCACTCGGCTACAGGGTCGGCCCCATAGCGACTATTCTTAAGGAACGCTAGACCATGGCTTCCCAAATTTCCAATTTTTCAATATTGACATAAGCAATTTTAATTGTCCATTTATCCTTTACATGGTGTATATTCCGCTCTTGTGCTTCAAGACTGTTATTAATTTATCTCTTGAAATTTTTTACTCCCATGTTTGAAACCGCTCGCCATGTTTTCACGGAGCTGTTTCTCGGATGGCGCTCCGGTTCTCATCACCCTGCTTCGGGGCCGTGCCCGGGTCCGGGCCAGGGCTGCGCGCATGCTCCACAAGAGACCTGGGCTGGGGCTGGAGTAGAGAAAATGTCCCCTGAGCACTGAGCAAGGAGCAAAGCAGTGACCGCAGGGCTGTCTCAGGACGTGCGCCACGCTCACCGGTGGCCGAGCCCCGGGGAAGAGCAATCCGGGGGCCAGATGCCCTCAAACCCCCAGCTGGAAACCAGGGCGGTGCGCCAGGCCCCTCTGCAGCCTGTGGCCGCGCGCTGCCCATCGGGCGCCCAGTCTCCGGAGGGAAGTGAGACTCAGCAGCGGGTGGAATACTTTATTTATTTATAGTTTTCCTGATAAGGGTGACAGCGACAGCTGGAGCCTCTGGCAGCAGGGGCGGGGCTTCCAGTGTCCAGTGTCAGCCTGGACTTGGCTTGTCTCTCATGGTGGCCGCGGCCGTCAAGGCGTCTCCGGGCAGCGAGCGGTGGTGCTGGCCGTGCGCCTCCCAGCCCGTGCCCTGGTTCTCCTGCAGCGGCTCTGGACCCTGCCCTGTCCCTTTGCGACTTCAGTAGGCCAGATGAGTTCTGCAGTTTATGACTGACACCTAAAATCCCAACCTCCCCAAGCCCCAACTCCTCCCATTTCTTCGTTTCACTATGTGGCAGCTTGGTCCTGCCAGTTGCTCAGGCCCCGAACCCTGGCATCACCCTTGACTTCACTCTTTCTCTGTCCGTCTCTCAACAGCGACATAATTGGTCTTTCTGCATGTGCTCTGAGCCCCCACGGCTTATTGTTAACACAGCTACTAGAGTCATCTTTCCAAAGGTAAGTCAGATTATGTCACTCCTCTCAGAGTCCTCGGGTGGCCCCACCTCACTGAATCAAGTGGAATCCTGTGGTGGTCCACAAGGGCCGGCTCCTTGTTGTCCTTCTGACCTTATCAAGTAGCCGCTCCTTTCTTCACTCCCTGCCCTCCACACACACACTTCCCTCTCCCCATCCCCACCCCGGGCCTACAACATCCCACACAACCCAACTGCAGGGTACAGCAGCTCCCGCCACAGTGTCCTTGCTGGTCTCACACACACCAGGCACCCCACCACCTCGGGGCCTGTCCGTGACTGTTCTGCCTGGAGCCCACTCCCTTTAAGACACACTCTCCCCTGCATTTCCATATTCCTTAACCCCTTATTTCTTCAACGTCCTTCCCGAATTTCCCCAGCCCTCTCCATTTCATCTCATTCAGCTCCTGATCTCTCTGACCCTCAACTCTTTTCCACAGTATTTCTTACCCTCCAGAATATGCTTGCTCATTTGACTAGTGTCTGTCTCTCTCCTCATTGGAATATAAGCCCCATGAGGACAGGAACTGATTCCTGCTCTGTCTCAGGGTCTAGAACGTTGCCCAGCTCATAGTAAGGGCTCCAACATGTGTTGAATAGTGAAATGAATGAACAAATATGGACGCATGTGGCATTGTCTATGTCCTGAGAGTTTATAAGGAGGTTATTCCCAGTCACTCAAGGAACTATGCAAAGGCAGCAACCTCAATGGACATCCGTCAGAAGCTTTGAAGGAAATGACTGATTTTATCTACATTCGTCACTTGAATGAAGATGAAAAACGTCCCATGAAATTTACTAAGTTCTCTCGGAAGGCTTCAGTGAGCTCAGTAAGAGAGGTCTATGGTATGATTTAGAGGGTGTATTACAGCATCACCTGCTCAGACCAATGATTTTCTCTGGTCTATCCTAGTGTCTAAAATTCTCAATATTCATTTTTCAATTTATTCTACAAATATGCAAGGTCCTATTCTAAGAAGTCGGGATATAGCAGTCCACAAGTCAAAGTCCTACCCTTGTGGAGCTCACATCTTATTTGGGGACAGCCAATAAAGAAAGAAACACATATGTGGCAAGAGTCAGGTGGTCATAAGTGCCAAGAGGAAAACTGAAGCAGTTGAGGGAGAGACAGTGGTGTGGTTGGGCGTGCCTGGCTTTTCAGAGAGGGCAGTTGGGGGAGTCAATGTTGAGGAGGTGACATTTAAGTAGAGGCCTAAATGACCTGTGGGAGGAAGCCATGTAGGTGTTATTCAAGTCACTCTTGAAGACATCTCAATGAGAGGAGAGTGACAGTGACCCCTGGCTGTCCAGAGATGTAGCCTGGGCATCTGTCATAATCTTGGAGTTTGTGTTTCAGCCTAAATTCCATGCACAGTGTTTTACCCTACACTATAATGTATACACTTTACTTTAAAAATAACTTGTTATAGTCCTGTCCTAGCTGTGCACCCTTGAGGTTCTTCCCAGCTATATCTCACATGGTGAGGATGCATTCTGCAGCATCTGTCCTCCGTCAAGGTGCCAGTCATCTCTGGGAAGGAGTAGGGGCTTGTACCAGAGTCAATAATTAGGGGCTACATATTTTTTTACTGTTGTTGTTATACAGAAAATGAAATGCAAGACAGAGGTGAGGGAGCATGGAGCTAGAATTTTACTTCTCCGGCCTCTGATTGTTCAGGCTCTGGGTTTTGGTTTTAGTGTTCTGGTTTAATGGAAAGAAACTGTTTTTATTTGTGTCTACTCACAGCCAAATTCAAGTCATTCTTCCGGATATTTGGATTATTCTCCTGCTAACATTTGGCCGATTGGGTGAATTTAATACCTTCTGTCTAGCTGCTTTGTGCCAAAAATTGTGTAGAAGGTACAATTATCAAATGTCTTGATATTTTTTTCGTCCACCTACTGTGTGTCTTTAAACAAGCCCTGTGGCTAATCCATGTTTCACATTATACAACCTGTGAAATAAGGATAATGTCTGATGAGTTTCTTCTCTTAGAAATACTCTGAGACCCAGCCCTGATGGCCTAGCAAAGTTCGACACTCTCTGCTTCAGCGTCCTGGGTTCGGTTCCTGGTCACGGAACCACATCACTAGTCTGTCAGTAGCCATGCTGTGGTGGCGGCTCAGAGAGAAGACCCAGAAGAACTTACAACTATATACAACTATGCACTGGGGCTTTTGGTGGGAAGATTGGCAACAGATGTTAGCTTAGGATGAATCTTCCCTTGCAATAAGAATTCAAAAGTCAACTATTTTTTTAAAAAAGGAATACTCTGAAAGCATAGTTTATGCTCTCAGAGGAAAAATGACACATTGCATCTAGAGCCTTAGTAATTCCATTTTCTGAGCATGATTTTTATGTCTCTATATGCATTAGCAGATGGCCTAAGATGACGGAAAATGGAAAATACAGAAATGTTGTGTGCAACTTCTGGGAAGGGATATTTGAGAGAGGAGGTGCATCCTTCTTTTGGCCTTTCTTTTTCTTCTTCAGTGACCATAGTCAACATGGGGGCGCCGCCTGGTACCACGAGGAGCACACCAAGAAAGAGCAGCAACACTGAAGGACTGCGGGAGCCGGACGCTGGGAATCTGCCGTCTTTCCCTGGACTGCCCACCTCGGCTCAGCTTTCACGTGAGAGAAATAGATTGTGTTCTCATGTAAGCCACAGCCATTTTGGATTTTCCTGTTGTGCAGTCAAACCTAACCCTAAATAATGCACACCTGTGATTTGAAAGCATTTTAGCGCTTACAAAAACACCCTATATTACTTATCTCATTTCTTCAACAATCCTATACAATGCAAGGAACAGGAACTATCATTCCCACTTTTCAGTCGAAGAAACTGACCTTTTAGGAAGTTAAATGACTTGCACACGGTCAAACAACTAGTAAGTAGAGAGTCTGGATCAAAGAGAAGTTCGATATCTTCGTACAACTAGTCCCACCTGTTGAGACAGGGAGACACAAGCCCGGTGCACGGTCCTGGAGTGAGACAGATCTGACTGCAGATTTTTCTGTCTGGCTCCTCTTGTCTTAGGCGAGTTATCTACCTTTCGTGATCCTCATGTAATTATTTGCAAGGTGGGTAAACAATACCTCTAGGGATCAAACGCTCCGAATGAGATAAGGTTTGTGGAGCTCCTGGTCCAGGGTCTGAGATACAGCAGATGCTCAGTAAATAGAGCTCTTATGGTGGCAGATGCTTATCATTCTAAAGGTTATTCAGATGTGGGAGCAAAGGAATGGAGGGGAGAGACTCAAAGGCTGCTTCATCTTGAAGTTCTGTATGTCTGTAAAGAATTTGAAATATTTTTCTTTCTTTCTGGTTCAAAAGATCAGATTAGTGGGCCTGGGAGTGGCTAAGTTTCTTGTGTCCTCTGAACATCTTCAAGTTATTTCTCCCTATCTCCATTTGGGGAGAGACGTCACAGAAAAATGTTTTTTGCTTTCAAGCTTCTCACAAGACTCAAGAAGATGGGAAAGCACCCATTCCAAAGCAATTTCTAAATTTCCCTTATAGAAGTGAAGCGGGAACTCCTAGAGTAGCAAGTTGAATTTTGTTTCTCAAATACAGTTTGCATGCCCCCTTCAGGTATGTGATATCAGGTGAGTGTTGTCTAATGGGATTCAAAGGAGATTTATGAGCTTCTAGAGGGGGCTAAGATTCATTAATTTCTTGAGTGGGCATTCTAGTTGGGATTGAAGTGTTGACAGTTGATGCTTCAACAAGTTGAGTGAACCCACCAGGCATTATCTGATCCAGATTCTGGTTTAAGTTGGATCCAATCCAGACCGCAAACATGTGGAGGGTCAGAATAACAATCTGAACTTGTTGCAAGATGCATGCCATTTGCGAATCTATCAGCAATGATAAGCTTTCTTCTGTTTGTTTTCTCATTTTCAGACTCAACTAGATGAGAAAAATGTCCTTCAAGCCCCTCAGACCTTGAAGAAAGTCATCCAGATGCACCCTCTGACGTGCACCTGCAGTAAGCTGACACTTATCTCATTCCTATTCAGAGCAATTGGCTAGATCAAGTAATCACACCACTTATTTATATCAATATTAGGCCATGCCCATTTGATGGAAAGGATTCTGGTAATGCGACTTATTTTCTAAGGCACAGCTCACACTGTGACACAGCAGAAGAGCCCAGAGTGGCAGCTGCTGGACTGACGGCACTCTTCCTGCTCCAGTCTGGCATTTCCAAAGTAGAATCTGATTATAACTAGCAGTACGGAATTATGGGCAAAGAGACGAAGTGCAGAGAGCAGGAAATATTAAGAGACACAAATAACAAGGCGGTGAGGCAGTCTGCCTTGCATTCCCTTCTCGGGCTGTAAGAAGGCAGCTGATCCTGCTGGAAAATGCCTCCTTGCTTTCAGGATATAAAGATACTTTCAGACCTGATCAAGTCAGGGTCCTTCACGGCACCGGTGCCAACCTGTGTGCCTCCTCTGAAGCTCCCGACATCTCAGGTAGACTCAGATTCGACTACGAGAAATTTTCTGAGAAAATAAAATGAGAAATTCTAAGCTTATGTAAATGTACCTATGCACCATCTGGAGATGTCTGGATACAAGTCACTTATCTCCTCCCACAATTCAACTTCAACCACATCTGAGCAGTTACTCCAAGTTCAGCATCTGCTAATTAGTTTCTTACTCTAAAGTATTTATTTTCTGCAAATATTCTTTCCTCCATTTTTTCTCTTATAATTTATCACTAACTTTGTTATTGGTCACTATCTTTTTTTCTCAGACACTCTGAATAAATTTCAAGAGTTTTCCTTTTGAAATCTTAATGCCTAGGAAAAGATAAGCAATGGTAATAATACATGCATATATGCATGTAATAACATATGCATAGATATGTATACTGTTGTATGACTTACAAAGCACTTTTCATGCACATTATCTCATTTAATCCTAAGTACAACATAATAGCCAAGCTGCCTTCTCTTCCTCCTGGTTACTATGAGGCAGGCACTGTGCTAAGAGCTCCCCATGCAGTGTTCCTAGACACAGGTGAATCAGGGAAGAAAGGCAAAGAGGAAATATGCTTTGGTATAGATAGAGGACCATGGAGGGCAGTTAGCAAACATCAAACTAGGCATGAGCAGTCCAGGAAGATGGCCACTCTGCCATTTATTTCTACTTCTCTGGCATTGGGCCGGTGGGAACCTCTTTGGACCTTGGTTTGCTCAAAATTAGATTAACACACACCTGTCCTGTCTGCCTTACAGAGTCACTCGGAGAATCAGATTAGATAATATGTGAGAGAATATTTTGTGGTTTGCCAAATGAAGAATGAATATTTTTATTGATTTTTTTTTCCTGCGCTTGACTTTTGCCAACATTGGCAACATCAACCTAAACAGAAGCCTCAGTCTATTGAAGAATAGAAAAGAGAAACATTTTTAGAACTGTGTCGGCATGTTCTTATAGTCTCTTGGCCATGTTACTTTTCATATAACAAACATGTCAGCGTTTGTGTGGCAGCCAGAGACCTGAGTTACAATCTAACGTAAGAGTTGAACCCAAAGGAAACAAAGGCCTTACAGGGTCTTCTGCAAATCAGGGTTCTTTTTATGTTTTACTTTTCTCAAAGTGAAATCCATAAACAACTAGCACACAAATCACATGGCATGATTATAGGCATTTCTGATTTCTGCACCCGCTTTTACCTGCTGACTCAGAAGCTCCAGGGCGGGGCCTGGAAATCTGTCGTCTGTAACAAGCACACTCGCAGAGCCTTAGGCCCACTAGTTCCAGAACCTGGAACGGACTGGCTGAAGTTTGCAAGTTGTCGGAGAACATTTGTTCTTCGTTTCTTTGCAGCAGTGACAAGCTTTATGAACATTCTGTTAGGAGCCCATCCCAGTGCTTATGTCACGGCATTCATGTGCAGACTAGGACTTCACTTTCCCGAGGGCGCTGTGAAGTCGCGTTTTCTCAGCTTTCTTCAATTGCTCGGTGGGTTCAAAAGAGAACTTTGGAAAGAGTTCGAGCCCAGTGTTATTTCTGGCCTCCGCTCAAAAAACGAACTATCTCGAAAGCAGTTAAATTGATAACCAACCAGGCCTCAACTCTTCTCAAGCAATAATGTCAAAATTCTTAAGACATTAGCAGTTTGTACTGTGCATTGAAATAGAAGGGTAGAGATTTTGCCTTTGGTCGTCAGTGACTGTGGAATAATACTATTTCCGGGGCAATAGGCATATCATCAATCAGCTTCACGGAAGAGAGAACTAAAAGAGATTAATCAGTGTTTACTCAACGTGCATTTATTGAGCAACAGCTGTGTGCCTGGCACTGGTCTAGATCTAGGCTAGAGGAGTAAACAAAGTAAACCAAGGTTTTTAGCCACTTAGATTACAGCAGGGGAAGCGGAACATAAAGAAAAAGCACATGTTTAATATTTCTAACATGAACGGCACATGAGGCAATGATAAGAACAATAGAAAATGGTTTACTCTGAATCTGCTGTGATGAATTTTAGAATTCTGGAAACAGCTAAACTTGGAAACCATTCACTGAACCACACACATTTATGGTCGCTTCACAGTATAGTCAACATTTGTCGTTCTGGTTCCTCTCTCCTTTCCCTAAGGCACAATCCTCTCTCCTTGTGGTTTCTGACCTTCTTTCACAACTGTGCCCTATGTAACAATGCTTAGAAAAGCAGCCAATCAGGAGAGTCATTTTCTGTCCCCATTTAGCACTCCTGACTCAGGCAACTAAACCAGTTTGAACCAGATAGAGCATTTCAGCTGTCCTCTGGATTTCACCCAGAGTCTATGGATATTTAGTTAGCTTCAAGATGACAAACTAATACCTGTGTGGGCCAGCCAAAACAACATTCTGTTTTTTCCTCGGCTGTGTTATTCATATTTAGAGTTGTAATACGATTCCATCTGAAAATCCTGTTGCAGAAATTTCTTGGAAAAGAACATGCAATTTATCTGTGCCTATGAAGTCCTTATTAGTTGGGGAGGGTGCGGGAGTGTGGGGTGGGGGGGGGCGTAAAACAAAAAAAACCCCACCAACACCTACACCTGACATCCTTGCAGACCACAACGGGGAGCCACGATGTTTCAGAAATGTATCAGCAGCAGAGAGCATGTTGCTATTCCCCACACAATTCATTTGGTAGGTGTGTTTTTCATTTGATTTAATTTTTCATATTTGTCTTTCTGCTTACATAGAAACTTTATCTAGGGGGAAAAATGCTAAGGTTCAACCTCACATGGACTAACTAATTACCTACAAATTGCAGACTTCAGCAACTTTTAATAACACCATCGGCTTGGTGCTAAACTGTGAAACGGATTCCATTTTTGTAATATTGTTATTCCACGGCACAGTGCTGTTAGAAGCAGTCCCAGAAGCAAAGACATCGTGCAGCAGCTGTGCAGAGCTGGCTTCTCATCACAGCTGAACGCCAACAAGGGCGAATCAATGAGGAAGACACCCCCACTTCTGCGGACCTACAGCCGCCAGTTCCAAAGGCACATAAATATCAAGCATCCTGCAAGAGAAGTGACATGGCAGCAGGGAGAATGACAGTCAAGCCCTCCGTGGCCGGGAGCACATAGAGGTAGATTTTGAACATAGATTTTGAACTCCAGGTTACATATTTGAAACTGCCAGAGTGCGGGATTGAGCCCCCGGGCAGTGCTGCCAGCTGCGTGTGCACGTGGTGTAGACGGCTGGCGCGGGAAGCCTCTGGGCGTGCAATGGCCACCCAACTGCAGGCGCCAGCTGTTGGAAGGGCACAGCCCAGGGACAGTGCCACAGTAGACAGGTGTGAGGCTGGGGAGGGAAGGCTGCTGTTGGGGGTTTTTGTCGTCATCGCATGTGTCACGTGTCTCACGTGTGTTTTTAAATATAAAAGTGAATTTTTGAAAGTTGATTGCAGTTGGATTTTTAGTTGAGGCCTCTTCTTAGGAGATGGTGTGCTGGCAATAAATGTCATCTGTCGCTTGTGACCTTCAGAAAGGTAACCTGCAGTCAGAATCATAACTTGGCCGAGGTCCCTGTGGGCTGTGCTTCTGTGGTGCCCTTCTCTGTCCTGAGCTTGCTGTGCCAGACACTGCACCTGCCAGTGCCACTGTGAGGGGGAGAGCCCTTCACCTCAAAGAGGGGACAGCCCGGGGGAAGGGCCAGCTCAGAGGGCAGGGGGAGCTCCAGGTGGCTGGGCTGTTGGCAGGGCCCCGACTCTGTGACTCTTAGACATAGTGCAAAGCAGGCTCTGCTTTCAACATAAACACTGTTTTCTTGTTGCTAAATGATCTGAGTCCAAAAAAATCCACTGCATTCGTCAGCCGTTTAGTTCTAATGAGTTACTTTAATAAGGCAGGGCCCGTGGCTATTGCAAATACGTGATTATGTTTAACCCACGTGCAGAAGGCCCAAGACGTGCAGAAGCAGACGAGTAGTGCCTCTCTGTGATAGACCCTCCATAGTGAATAGACTAATCTTCCGTGAAACGAGGGAACTCTACCCACAGTCTCAGGTGCTAAGAGTGGGTCACACTGGAAGAAATCGTTCACAGCCGTCTCTTCCTGGGTCTCATTTAAAGAAAATTGTCTTCCATTATTTTAAGAGAAAAACAAGGAAATAGAAAATTATTTCCCACTGAGCCATGGCTTTTTTTCAATCATCCTCTTCATCTCCCTTTTAGGAGCGAGCAAGTTTCTTTGCCTTGCTGTTCATTGCTCTGGCTTGAGCCTTAGATGTTTTTATCCCATCATTCACATGGTTCAAATCAGGAACGAGGTGCATTCGAGCTGGGCCTCCTTCTGCCAGGAAGATAATCCCCTGATGACCGGTCAGCATTTTTGTCCCAGTGAGTTTAACTTTTGAGAAGCAGAGGCTGCTTTAAGTTTGCACAAAATAACCCTGGGGACAAATAAAACCCAAGTTTGGGCATTGTCATCCTCATCCCCCACGTTGCCTGCAGTTCCCAGCTTTCCTTTCCTGATGTGGACATTGCAAATCCAGCACCTCTTCAAAATGGTATTTAGTTCCGAAAACATTTGGAGTTAGGGCAAAATTTGCATAATTCTATTAAAAGGCTTATACCTCAGCTTTGAAAAATATTTGAGAAAATGTGATTTGAGAGAAAGAAAGTCTTATCTTTTGGCCCAGAAGGTGCCTCATGGAACTAAGCTTGTTAATGTTAAGAGTGCGTGTTAAGCACCAAAAACTAAAAAAATACAGACTCGAAGGGTTTCTTTGATCCCTCCTAAAGTCCCCAGTGGTCTGAAGCCTAAGATGGAAATGAATGTTCTGTTTCTTTCACTGTATTGTAAACTTAGAAGCTGGAGTCACGTTACAGTGATGGGAAACACAGGTGCATTTCTGTAGATTTCAAAATAAAGTTTATTGGCTCCTTTCAGTCAAGGACGGTTCATGCTGGTGTCATTACAGACTTGAGAAGATCTTCTGTAGATCAGATCTGAGAGTCTGTCATCGTGTCTATTTTGATCGTTTGCTGCTGCCCATCATTCATAGGTTGACAGCCAGTTTGGCACCGGTTTTTCATATTCAGCTTCTGAGATAGCACTTAAGGAAATAAACGCCTTCGACAGCGTAACTGTTGAAAAACCAGTTGCAATTAAAACGCCTCCTAGTGTGACCCAGGTCTCCATTAAAGCAGCTGCTGCACCAGGAGCTGAGGGCTGCACGTCCAGAAGAAGATGTGCCTTCAGGGAAGATGCGCAGACCGCTCCTGTGCTAGGCTGGAGAGAGCACACGGCCACCATTCTAGAACCGTCCAGAACTTGAGCCTACCCTCCTCTGTTGGGACCCATGTCTCATCTACAACCTGCAGGAGTCTGGGAACCAGCCCTGACATGTCTGTTAATTTTCATTCTCTATTCACCTGAATTGTTGCCAGGACCAGAACAAGACTTTTAAAGCCCTTAAGTTCCTAAACACATAAATAAAAATGCAACTTTGTTTTCTGAAATAATGTAAAATTTATAAGAATGCTGATAGCAGAACAACTTTTTATACTAGTTGATTTCTTGATTACAAAATTGTGGGTGAATTCATTAAGTGGAAATCTCCTGATGTTTATTTATTTGTGCCTATAGGGTAATCCTGCAGTGGCTGTTGTGACAGCATCTAGTTTGTGGCCACTTTCGTCCCTCGCAATCTTTTCTGCCCACCAGCATAGCAAGAGGTCTCATGGTTGCTTTTCAATACTGAAGATTTTGCTGGGTCCTGACTGTACTTCATCTCTAAAGTGAAGCCTTTCCGGATGCTTATGTGCTGCTCCTTGACTCACTGACCTTAGGCTGCGTCCCTTTTCTGACAAGTGCCCTTTCTTACCACGTTTTTCACCCATCTTGCTATCTGACTCCAGATTACATTAAATCAACTTTTAATTTATTTAGGTAAATAGCATTTAGGAAAGCTTTTATGTCATTTTAAAAAAGCAACTTCTATTCAACTGGTAATGGCCCTGGGAAGTTATACACATCTGGCTGTCAAGACTTAAATGCACATATAGTTCTTTGGTGCATGTGTATGTTATAAGTAAAATTCAGATGCTGAAGATTATTTGGACAGACACGGAACTCTGTTAATTAGAGCTGCCTCTTCAGGATCGGAACCTGAGAATTGTGCTCTTATTATGTAATACACAGGCAAAGTAGGTTACTGTACCTGACGTGGGGCAAATGTTTATAATGTCCAGCCAGAACTGTCACCTGAGGACACAGAGAACAAAGAAACAGAAAGCCCTAATCAGATTAGAGCTTAACGAACCCGCCTCCGGCTAGCTGTGGACTCGCCCATGCCAGGCCGTGCCAACGAACAAACAGTAGGACAAAAATGAGAGAACCAAACCTCTTCTGAATTATTTACATTCTTCTGGTCGCTGTAATTACAGGATATTTTTCATTTTCTGTTACAACTTGCTCCCATGCTGATATGTTTTTAAGTTGCGATTTGTTCTCTGTTGCGAGATAGTTATGGTAATCATTAAAATGGGCAAAATTTCTTTCTGAAACATATAAAAAATAATAGCTGTGTATGTTTCCACAGAACTGGCGTTTGTGGATGAATGGCAGTTCCAGTTAGGTTTTATATAATTTAGCACAAACATTGCTAGACTGCAAACATACCACACACAGAACATCATAATATAAATTATGTAGTCCGAATAAAATATCAGGAAAATCACATAGTTAATATATTTATATATTTGTCCTTTATTCCTAAATATGAATTTTTAAGGGAACATTTTTTCCTGATAACTAAAACAATACGTGTTTACTTTAGAAGAGATGGAAAAAACAAAAATAAAAAGGAGTCAATAAGAATCACTCATAATCCTACAACCCAGAGACATCCATTCTGTTACCTAGGGGTGGGTAGTTAACTCTGTTAATTAGGTACATGCACCCTACTTCTAGTTTTTTTTCTATACGTTTTATTTTACAAAATTGTATTATACTGTAACTGTTTTATAGTCTTAAACATATATGTATGTAACTGGCATATATATATATATATATATAGTAACTGGCAGAAAAAAGCAATATATATATTATAGCAATATAATATAATTGTATAATATAACATATATAATATATATATTGCTTTTTTCTGCCAGTTCCTATTCTTCTGCATCACACTGTTCATAGCTGCATAGTATTTGTCACGCGTCTACTAACATTTCAGAAATGACTCTTAGACTGACCAGAGTTGCAATGGGTATCCGCAGCTTCCAGCCATAGAGGCTGCCGCCTCTTATTTAGCCAGAGCTGTTATTTTCTTTGAATACCTTTAGGTGGTCAAGCCCCTTCTAGCTCTTCTGCTCCTTGTGTGAGGCCCCACCATGGGCCGTTGCTTTATGTCTGTCTATTGCATGCATTTCCGTTTCCCGCCTTTGGTATAGAATGTACAAGAGCTAAGGGAAACACTAAAGGAATTAAAAATGATTGAAAATGACTTTCCTGAAATGGCATTCATGTTTTAATTGAGAGCTCCGTTTTTTCCCTATTCAGCACAGCTATTTCATCCCATGTAACTGGCCTGATATGTCCTCCCTGGTGGCAAATGGGCGTATGTGCTATTTGGAAGGGAAAGAGAACAAGAAATTGGGGAAGTGGGTTTTGATGGCTTGGGTTCAGTGCCCTTGGCAGCCCTTTACCCAGAAGTCACTGTTTCTGTGTAGTCCTGGGCAGAGTAGGCCATGCTGTGATAACAAAGTAATCCTGAAATCTCTGTGGATCAGCAACGACGAGTTGATTTACTGCTCACCTAGAGACTGATGGGGCCTGGCAGGGACTTGTCTTCATCCATGACTCTGCAACGCAGGCTCCCTCCATCTTGTGATGATGCCGTCTCAATATGTGGCTTCCAAGGTTGCTGCCACAGAGGAGAAGAGGCATGTAAAGTCACACCAGCCCTTAGCAGCCTCAGCCCAGAATTACACGTCTCTGCTGCTCCAATCCCTTGGATAGTGGGGGCGGGAGCCTGAGAAATGTCGGGAGCGCAAGGGTATTTGAGGAGTGCATCTGTCACTTTATCCCACGTCAACCACAGAAACAAAATTAATGCATCTTCTCAGTGAACTAGAACAGGGAATCGAAAGGATTATGGGGATCAGAGAATCTGGAGCAACCAATGAGTTCATTAAGACCTGGGAATCAGAACAGTCTGGAGAGTAGTGATGCTCAGAGAGCAAACAAACTGACCCCTACGGCCACTGGACAGTGTTACCCAGATCGAGTGAGACCAGAGAGTGACCTCACACCCCTGACTTAGATTCTTTGGCAGCGTGGTTCCCAAACCTGGTTACTCAGGTTTAGAAAATTTGGAAAGAACTTTAGAAAATGTTGAGTTCTGGCCCCACCTGAGACCTACTGAATCAGAATCTCCTGAAGAAGATCCGACATATATTATATTTTAAATGTTTCCCTTATCATTCTGATGTAGCCAGGGTTTAAAAATCATTGCTCAGATGAGAAGGAGGTGGAAGATGTCTGTAGGAGGAGGAGCCGATGAGAGAGTGAGCCTTAGAAATGTACTGGAAAGAGCCACATGGGAAGGGAGCTCAGTCTTGGGTCCTCTGGTTGGGGGATGATTAGCATCACAAAGGGAAGTAAATTCAGCCCTAAATCAGGGCACCCCATCAGGTCAGATACTTAGGATCTAGATGGAGAACACCCTCCGCAGGCTTACCAGGCTGCCATGGTCTGAGTTGGTTACTCAGCTTCCTCGTGGTCAGGAAATCACTAGGTAGCAACATTGTTAAATATACAGAAATTGCTGAAAAAGCCAACTTTGATTCATCTCCAGTTCCACACAGAGCACAAGAGGCAAATCTGACCTTTGCCTAATGGCTGCAGTTTTTACCTACAGCACCTGTTTTTGCATAGGGCTTTCTCTAGATATGTCCAGATATTCCAAGACCAAAACCTGGGTAAGCACCAAAGATGCAGAAGGTAAATATTGAATGAAAAAGTGGAGCGTGGAGGGCAGAGCTTGGGGCGATGTCAAGGTCAATTAATGGATGTCCAAATATAAGATCACTTAGCTGAGTAGCAAATGCACTAGACGAGAGTCGTGAAGAGGGAATGAAAACCAGGACTGGGCAAAGACAGGTGAGTTAGCTGGAGTCATGAACTCAGGGAGGAAACGTGAACAGTCTTTCTTAATTCTAGCAGAAATCCAGCTGGTTTGGAGTGTTTTTATGTTGCCAGAGCATGCCTTCCCATTCCATAGTTTTAAAGCTGCTGGAAGCACAACCAACTATAGAATGTGCCCTCTTACCCTCATGGTTTTTGCTAAAAGACCATTTCCATGCTTTACGTAACTGCTCTGTTAGTTACAGCCACAGCCATGATTCATTAAGATCACAGCATTGGATTTTGAAAGTAATTCATCTGTTTTCCTTTTACTCCGTCTCACTCTCTGTTTACCTTGGAGTCCTGCAGGTGGCTGGCTGGTCAAGCTGGGTGAGTAGAGTTGAGTGATGTCTGCTTCTGAGCCACGTTCCAGGACACTGCATCCGAACAAGACCCTGGCTGCATCGTGCACATGTTAGAGAGGCCCTGGACTAGGCTGTTGGTTCTCAACCTGGCTATTTTAATAAGTCCCCTAGCTAGAGGACCCGTCTGCTTGCAGCTCACATTGGTATGAAAGTGGAGCCGCCAATTGGATCGGGAATTGCCATCTCCACCACCGACATGGGGCCCTAGAGTCACCAGCATCACTCACTGGTCAGCTGAAACACAACGTTAGGAAGACTGTCACAGACCTGGCTCACTGCAAGGGTGAAGGGAGGCTGATGTGACGAGTGAGACGCTCCCTGTGGGTGAGGGGAGCAGCCCCCTGCCCCCCATGTCCTGGGAGGTGGATCGAATCGTCGAGGAGGAATCTTGAGAGGGGTGCAATTCAGGGGGCTGAGAGTTCCAACTTTTCCTCTCCTGTTTTAGGAAGTGCTTCTGAAATGGTCCTTGATTTTTAAAATAAAGATGTTTGCTTTATGTAAACTTCTGGTGTTTCTGCTTTGGGCCAACTGAGTGGACAGGACAGCAACGGAAGAGAGGTTTACCCCATGCCGTTGCCTCGGTGAGTCCCTTGCGGGGATGCACACCTGTTGAGCGGATTCAGACTCCAAGCCCAAGAGGTGCCACCAGTACGAGAGAAGAGTGGCTGAAGGGGGAGCTCAAGGCAGCTTAGAGCAGCACTTCTTAAGCTTCAGTGTGCCTGCAGATCACCTGGGGATCTTGTTAAATGCAGATTCTGGTCAGCAGATCTGAGTACCCGAATAGGGCTCGAAACTCTGCGTTTCTAACAAGCTCCCTGGTCACGCCGATGCTGCTGGTTTGAGTAGTGAGGAGCCAGAGGGCCTTATACACCTGGCTTCCATGTATATTTTCCTTGACCTTCCCTGCTTATTCTCAAGGTCTCATATCCAATTGCTGAGGGAAGAACCTCCATTCCTCCAGTCATATGTTCTGAGGGACCATCCATAAAAGTAATCCTCCTCGCCTTTCTCTGCCTGCCACACTCAAATCACCTAAACCAACTGCCTCCAGATTTCCACAGGGAATGTAATTACGTTATTCACGATTCCCCTCAAACCACTGGCACATAGACAGCAGAGGATCGGGATGGCTGTCCCTTGAAGTTCCTCTTCTCTCGGCTGCATAGTTTGAGTCCAGGCCGATGGCACTTCTGTCCGGCCCCTGGTTCATCTGCTTCCCGGCCCCAGGAAAGCTGTACATTTTGTCAACTCTAGTGGGGTGTCCTCCAGTGAATAATAGAGGATGTACTCTATTGAAAGGTGATGCTGAGGTCGAAGCTGAAGGAAGACTCCAGAGCGAGTGATTCTCTGGTCGCATTGCCCAGAAAGATCAGGATGCTGGAGCAAGCAGCATGGCAACCCCTCTGTTCTGCATCTCTGAGTTTACCCGGGGAAGTGCTTAAGGGATGCATCCAGGTTCAAATAAGCCCTGGTTAGAGGAGTCATTGTGAATCTTTGCCTCCTTGAAACATCAGCGAAGGCCAGAATTATTTGCATTCTCCCAACTATTTTCATAAGAAATGTAATGGAATTAGGAAACCTAAATTTAGATTAGGTGCAATGGAACTGTCTTCCTGAAAGAGAAAGGGTAATTATAGAAAGTCCTTTCAAAGAACAGTGCTGGAAACACTTGCTAATGTTCCCGGGAGACCGTCACGGGGCGGGGTTACAGGGAGTGGAAGCTGGTCTGGATAACCTATTACTTCTTTTCCCAAAGTGATTCCATGACCCCTGGAGCAACCATCGAGAGCCAAGACAATGAGTGGAATCAGGCCATGCGTGGGACCAAGATAAACTGGGCTAATGATCGGACTGTTCTAAGTGGCTTGGTGCCTGGCTGCTGGCCCTGTGACCACTGGTCCCATAGACCCTGCCCCATCTTCCCAATGGGCCAGATTCCCCCTCATGCTACCACCCCACAGAACCACATCTAGTAGGGCAGAAGCCTTGTGTATGTTGCTGGATACAGCATTCTTGTGTTTCCCTGGATCTTCCTGAGTTTATTTTCTCTTCAAAAAAAATTTTTTTTGAACATGGCTCAAAAATCAAAACCATGCAAAAAGGTACACTGAGAAGTGTTGTTCTCCTCTGTCCCCATCCACCACCTTCCCCCCTTGCCCACTCTAAGTGATTGTTGACTTTCTGTTTCTATTAGTTTGTTATGCACATATGAATAAATACTCTCATATCTTGAATTCTTATACAAAAGATGGAGTTTCCTGTTCTACACCTTGCCTTGTTCTCGCTTAACACAATATTATAGAGATTTCTCCATAGCAGAATGTAGAAATCCTCCTCGTTCTTTTTGACAGCTGCATAATATTCCGTATATGAATGTGTTTAGGTTTGATTCAACCAGTCTCCTAGTTGCCGTACTCTTGAGTAGTTTCTAGTCTCTTCTATTGCAAACAACGCCACAAAAAGCATTCTTTTGCATATACTACTTTGTATACAGATGTAACTAAAGACTAGATTCTGAGACCTGGTTTTCCTGGCTTAAAGGGTAAATGTATCTGTCATGTTGATAGATGTTTCCAGTCTTCCTTCCTTAAAAGTTGTAATATTTTATTCCTCCTCCTGTAATGAATGGGAGTATCTGTTTCTCTACAGCCTTCCCAAGGGAGTGTGCACCAAACCTCTGGATTTGGCCAATCCAGTAGAAGGTAAAGGTTACCTTAGCACAGTTTTAATATTTGATCTCTTATCATGTGTGTGACAACATGTTGTCATACCTTTAAGGGACATTTGAATTTATTTTTGTTCATATCCTTTGCCCATTTCTATTATTGGTAGTTTTTAAATCTTGGTTTCTAGGAGCTGTTATGTATTGAGGAGATCAGCCTATGTTTCTGAATCGTGATGTTTTGACTACCTTTTCTTTTGTTTTTGGATTTAGCTTGTTTACGAGGTGGTTTTTTTTCCATGCTTAAATTTTTTATTTTTATGTATTTGATTTTATCATTGTTTTCTCTTTAAGTTTCAGAATTTTAATCATAGGTAGAAATGTCTTTCCCACTATAGCGTTATGAAGAAATTTACCTATACTTTCTTGTAGTACTTACTTGGCTTCGTTTTTTACATTTAAATTTTTGGTTTACTTGGCTTTTATCCCAAAGTATAGAATGAACTGTAGGTGCAGTATTCCCTTTTCCCCGGTGGACTATATGCTATTTATTCAAAATGATTTGAGACGTCATCTTTACCAATTCAAATTCCTATGTGCGTTTGTGCCTGTTTTGGGAATTTCCACTCTGTTCGCCTGGTCTGTCTATTCAAAGGTCGATATTATGGTGCTTTAATCAATGAGGTCTCATATTATGTTTTAATATCTGGAAGCTCCAAGTTTTCCTGGCTATTCTTTCCTGGATATTGTTCAATTTATTAAATTAGTGAGAATGAAATTGTAATGTTGTTGAGTCTTTGCATCAAGCGACATGATATATATTGTCATTTGTTTAAGTTTACTTTTTCCCCCTCAGGAAGGTTTTAAACTTTTCCTCATGAAAGTTTTGCCCATTTCATGTTAAGCTGATTCCTATGTATTTTATCTTTTTTGAAATCACTATTACAAATGCAACAAAGGGCAAAATACGGTTTTTTTCTGTATATTGTTTGCAAATGTGCAGGCTGTTGATATCAGTATATTAATTTAACTCCTACTACTTACTAATATTGTCTTAAATTGTAGTAGTTTTTCAACCAATTCTTTTATGTGTTTTATAAGAGAAAAATCACATTCCATCATGTCATTTGGAAATAAGGATAGTTTTGCCTCTTTAATTCTTCGACCATGGCCTTTTCTTCTCTTGTCTTATGGCACAAGTTACGACCTCCCATGAAACAATAAATATTAGTGGTATAATGGGCATCTTTGTGTTATTCTGGACTTTATATGTAAATATATTTTTTCATGTTAATAAAGAATTTATTGTTTTATTTTACTGCATTTTAAAAATCATAAATGGCTATTATATGGTATCAAATATCTTTTTAATGTTTGTACAGATGGTTTATGAGTTTTCTCCTTAAATCTTATTAAATTTGATGAATTATATTAATTGATTTCCTGATGTTGAATATTCTTGGATTCATGGAGTAAAACCCACTTGGTTATGTTGTATGATTTTTTTAATTCGATTCTGGTTGTAATCATATGAGGGATTGATCTGTAGTTTTCTTTTTTCATGTAAATCTTTAATCAGATTTTGGTATCAATATTATATTTGTTTCATACAAGTAATTTTGCTTTGTACAATCTCAATAGCATTTAAATTATCTACTCTTTGAAGGTTTAACAAAAATCTCCTTTAAAACCTGACCTGACCTTCTATGTTTTGCTTTCTCACCACTAAATGAATCAAAGATGCTGTTATTTGGCATGAAATTTTGTTTCTTGGCAAAGCTGGTCTCACAGAAACAAGTACCCTCAGAGTCAAAGTGTTGAAAGCCAAATCTAGAAAGTGGCAAGAGACAAATAGCACATTACATGAGAGAACAATAATTCGATGAATAGCTGTTATCTGTGAGAAACCATGTGGCCAGCAGAGAGTGGGATGATATCCTTTTCTTTTTATTGAAAAATATTCGACATACAACATTGTGTAAATTTAAAGTGTACAACACATTAATTGATAACTTTATATATTATAATGTGATTGTCATTGTACCGATAATTAGCATCTCTATCATGTTACATATTTATCTTTTCTTGCTAAGAGACTAGAACTTAATTATTCCAACCACCAAAGAGTGTGGAACATCTTTAAAGTGATGAAAGAAAAAAGAAAGTTGTCAACCCAGACTTCTATATCCTTCGATAATGAAGGAGAAATAAAGACATTCTCAGTGAAAGAAAACTAAGAGGATTTGGCACAAGGAGAGCTATCCTGTGAGAAATGCAAAAGGTGGTTCTTGAGGCTGAAGGGAAATGATAAGAGATGGAAACTTAGATCCACAGATGAGTATGAAAAGCATCAGAAGTGGTAACTGTCTGGGTAAATAGAAAAAACTAGTTTTTTGCTTTTTTCATCCTAATTTCTTTATAATTAATATGACTGGTTAAAGCAAAATATAGTATTATCTTGTGGGGTTTGTAACACAACCAGCTGTAATATATGTAACAAATATAGGATAAAGGATTGGGAGATGTCAATACAGGCTTTATGCAGTTGTAAGTTTTCTATGAAACCAGAATACATAAGTATAAGTGGATAGTGACGAGTTAGAGTTGTATCTATTGCAATCCTCAAAGCAACCACCAATATAAATAATGCAAAAGGTCTAGCTAAACAGCCAATAGGAAAAATAAAATGTAGTCCTTGAAAATATCTAAGAGAAATCAGGAAGGGGGAACAGAGGAACAAATACAGAAGGGATAACTAGAAAATAAATAACAAAATGGCAGATCCAATCACAAACATGACAATAAATATACTAATGGTCTTAACACTCCCATTAAGATGTAGAGACAGTCAGAAAGGATAAAAAAGAATGACCCATATATATGTTCTCTACAAAAGTTGCACTTTAAATATAAAGTTAGAAATAGACTGAACATGAATGGATGAAAAAAGATGTAAGTTAAAAATAGGGATAGTGAGGGCCAGCCCCATGTTGTAGTGGTTAATCACATGAGAGGTTGATCTGATCTGGTGGCCCAGGTTTACAGATTTGGATCCCCAGCATGGCCCAATTCCACTGGTCAGCCATGCTGTGGTGGAGTCTCACATACAAAAGAGATAAAGATTGGCACAGATGTTAGTTTGGACCTAATTTTCCTCACCAAAAAAACCTCAAAATAACCAGGGACATAAGAAAGCTGGAGTGGCTACATTAAAATCAGATTAAAAATGATTTAAATATGATTAAAATATCACCAGAGATAAAGAGGGACATTTCATAATGATAAATTGGTCACTTCATCAGAAAAACATAATAGTAATAAAGGTTTATGTGCTAATATCAGAACTTCAAAATACTAGAAACAAAAATTGCAATTCCCCCATCATAGCTGAAGATTTTAATATCCTCATCTCGATAATTAAAAGAACTACTAGACAAAGTAAAATCAGAAACACAGAGAAGATCTTCACAGAACTGTCTACCGTCTTGACCTAAGTGACATTGATAGGACCCTACACCCAACATTTGAAATAATGCAAAAGGTGCGTTCTTCCAAAAGCAGTATGGCATGGTATACATTTAACAAGTTCCAATCAGATTTCTAAAATAAGGAAATCATACCGAGTATATTCTTTGACCATGACAGAATTAAGTGAGAAACCAATAGGAATAAGATAGACAGGAAACCCCAAACATTTTGAAATTAAACAACATCCTTGTAAATAATTCATGAATTTTAAAAAAATCGCAGGGGAAGTTAGAAAATATTTTGAACTAAACGATAATGAAAATATAATAATCAAAATTCGGGTGATGCAGCTAAAACAGTGCTTAGAGAGAACTTTATAGTTTTTAATACTTACTTATAAAAGAAAAATATCTAAAAATTAAAGATCTAATTTTCAATTTTATGAAGTTAGAAAAAGAAGCAAAAAGTTAAGCCCAAATAAGTAGAAGGAATGAAATAATAAAGATAAGAGCAAAAATAAATGAAATACAAATTGAACAAACAATAGAGGCTTGCTATAAGGCTACAGTATTCAAGACAGTGTGGGGGCCGGCCCCGTGGCCTAGTGGTTAAGTTCATGCGTTCTGCTTCAGCAGCCCAGGGTGTCACTGGTTTGGATCCTGAGCGCGGACATGGCACCGCTCATCAGGCCACGTTGAGGCAGCACCCCACATGCCACAACTAGAAGGACCTACAACTAAAAATATACAACTATGTATGGGGGAGATTGGGGAGAAAAAGCAGGAGAAGAAAATAGTGTGGTAACGGTGCAAAGATAGAAATAGACCTGCACTTATATGATCAACTGGTTTTCAACAAAGGTGCCAAGGTAATTCAAGGTGAGAGGGATAGTCTTTTAAACAAAATATGTCAAAACAATTGTATATCTCTATGGATTAAAAAAAAATTAGCCTTGACTTTGCTTCATACTATAAGCAAAAATGAACTCAAAATGGATCAGAGACCTCAATATGAGTAATAAAACTGATAGATTAGAGCATAGGAAAAAAATCTTTGTAATATCAAGTTAATCAAAGATTTCTTAAATAAGACAGAAAGCACTGATTACAAAAGACAACATTGATAAAATGGGCTTTAGTAAAATTAAAAACTTACACTCTTAGGAGGACAATGAAAGAAATAAAAAAGCAAGCTGTAGATCGAGAGAAAATATTTGCAAAGCATGTATTCTGGCCACAAGCCCCAGAATCTATAAAGAATTCTTACGATCCCATAGTAAGCAGACAAATACAATAAAAAATTTGGCAAAAGATTTGAACAAATTCTTCACACAAGGAGATATACAGATGGCAAATAAGCATACGAAAACATGCTCAACATCCCTAGTCATCATAGGAATCCAAATTAAAACCTCAATGAGATCCCACTACACACTCACTAGAATGGATAAAATTAAGAAGACTGGCAACACCAAGTGCTGGTGAGGAATATGGAGCAACTGGAACTCTCACACAGTTTTAGTAGTCATGCAAAATGTTACACTACCTTTGGAAAACAGGATGACAGTGTCCTTTCAGTTTAAACATACATTTATCATCTGGCTCAGAAATCCTGCTCCTGGGTATTGAAGAGGGAGACTAAACATATGTCTATTTAGAGACTTTTAAATGAATGTTATAGCAGCATTGTTCATAAGAGATAAAAGTCGAAACAACTATTCAGTTGTTTTGCGCATCACTGGTGAATACACACTGTGAAATACTACTCAGCACCGTCATGAAACACAATATTAATATATGTAGCATGAATGAACCTAAAAACATTATGCTAAGAAAAATAAGTCAAACCCAAAGATTACACACAGTACAATTCTTTTTATATTAAATTCTGGACAAGGCAAAACTCTAGTGTCAGTCAGAACAGTGACATCCCGGACCAGGGATGGAAGGAAGGCGTTGACTGCAAAGAGGCTGAGGGAGCTTTTTAGGGTGATGGAAATACTGTATCTTTTGATTCTGGTGGTGGTTAGCTGACTATACAGAATTGCCAAAACTAATCAAACTGTACAATTAAAATGGGTGAATTTTATTTTATGTAAATTATGTCTCAAGAAAGCTGGAGGGGAACTTCAAATTGAATCATAATAAAAACATAACATATCAAAATTTGTTGGGTGAAGCTAAAGCACTGCTTAGAGGGAAATTTAAAGCTTTAAAGGCTTATATAATAAAAGAAGGAAGCTTTTAAATTGATATTCCAAATTTTTGTCTTAAAATACTAGGAAAAAAATAAATTAAAACCAATGTAAGTAGAAGAAAAGAAATATTAAAGAAAAGAGCATACGTAAATAAAATAAAAAACAAACAACACAGAAAAATTTAAAAGCCAAAAGTTGGTTCTTTGAAAAGATTTTTAAAATTTGATAAAGCGCGAGCAAGACTGATCAAGAAAAATACAACTGACTGAAGTTGTGACTGAAAGGTGGTATTACTAGAGATCCAACAGCCTTTAAAACGATCACATGAGAAGATTGTAACCAACTTTACATCAATATATCTAACATCTTAGATAAAATGGACAAATTTCTTGAAAAAATGTTTTTACCAAAACTGACACAAGAAGAAATAGAAAATCTGAACACTCCAAAATTGGTTTGAAAATGGAATTTGTCGTAGAAATCTGCACATGAAGAAAACATCAGACCTAGATGGTCACTTATTGGAAGTCTCTTTCCAAAAATAGAGAATGAAGGAACCGTTTTCAACTTATTTTATGATGCCAGCATAAGCTTGATACCAAAATCTTCCCAAGACATTACAAGAACAGAAAATAATAGACCAATTCCTCCTGACCATAAGCGCAAAAATTTTTAGCAAAATATTTCCAAATTGAATGCAGCAATATATAAAAGGGATAATACATTATAACCGAGTAGTGCTTATCCCAGGAATGCAGGATTGGTTCAATATTCAAAATTCAATTACTATAACTTAGCACATTAACAGAATAAAGGATAAAAAACATAACTATATCAATCATTATAAAGAAGCATTTGACAAAATTCAATACCCTTTCATGATTAAAAACTCACAGCAAACTAGAAGAAATTTCCTCAATCTAATAACAGGATCAACGAGAAACTTATGGTTAACAGCCTGCTCAACGGTAAAACAGGCCTATTCAAATAGAAATTGAATTCATAATTTTAAAATTTCTCATAATGAAATCCCCAGACTGAGATGACTTTCCTGGTAGTACAGTTAAACATTTAAGAAAGAAACAACAAGCACAAGAATTGGAAAGAAAGACGCAAATCTGTGTTTATTTACAGATGAGGTAGAAAATCCTAAGGAAGCTACAAAAAAAGACTGCTAGAACTAATAGGTGAACATACGTTCACTTAGTTAGAATACGAGTTCAATGCACGAAAATCAGTCACAATGGAAAAATTAATCATAGATCTTCTTGGGTAATGATTAGTGTGGAGAGTGTAAATGAGCTATATGCTAATCGAAATAATTGGAAAATAAAATTTAAAAAGCAATTCCATTTATAATAGTATCAGAGAACATACAATACTAAGAACTGAAGTTTTCAAAATAAGTGCAAAACCTTTGTACTAAAAACTACAAAACATTGCTTGGAGAAATGAAAGCAGACCGAAATAAATGGAGAGAGAGAGAGATCTATCACAATTATGAACTAGAATAGAGGATATTAAGATTTCAGTTCTCCTCAGATTGATCTATAGAACAATATCATCCCAATCAAAGTCCCAGTGGCCTTTTATTCCCAGAAATTGACAAGATGGGGCTGGCCCCATGGCATAGTGGTTAAGTCTGGTACATTCTGCTTTGATGGCCCCGGTTCACAGGTTCACATCCCTGGCACAGAACTTGTCAAGCCATGCTGTGGCAGTGACCCACATACAAAATAGAGGAAGATTGGCACAGATGTTAGCTCAGGGCCAATCTTCCTCAACCCAAACAAGAGGAAGATTGCCAACAGATGTTAGCTCAGGGCCAATCTTCCTCACGAAAATAAAAGAAAGAAAGAAATTGACAAGTTGATTCCGAAATTTCTACGCAAATGCAAAGTACTTAGAATAGTAAAAGAAAAATTGAAAAGAAGAATTTGGTGGATATAATCTTATTTCACGCCTTGCTATAAAACTATAGTAATCAGAACTGTGAGGTACTTGTGTAAGGCTAGACAGATAGAATAGAGTCCGATGGTTCCATACATAACATAGGGTTAACTGGCTTTCAACAAAAATACCAATGTAATTTATGGAGGTGAATTTTCTTTTCAACGCATGATGCTGGATAAAAATACAGAGAGAAGAAATTGAACCTCAACCTGTATCTCACATCATTTCACAAAACTAATTTAAGATTGATCATAGACCTTACTGTCAAGGCTAAAACTATAAAGACTAGTAGGATTCATAGAAGACTACCTTGGATAGGCAACATTTATCAAAATTCAAAACTCTTGCTCATAAAAGAAAATGCTTAAAAACATGGAAGCGCAAGTCACTAACTTAGCTTAATATACATGACAAAAAACTTGCCTCCATGGTGTATAAAAAACTCCTTCAAGGAGCTTTTTTCCTATTCTTTCTTTCTGTATTTTTTTTTTAAAGGAAAGAGGACAAAAAGTTGAACAGACACTTTACAAAAGAAAATATACACACATCCTACGAGCACATGAAAAGTTGCTCAGGATCCCTAGTCATCAAGAAATACAAATTAAAACCACAGTGAGATATCATTTCACTCCTACCACAGGAGCGAAAATTAGAAAGTTGATAAGCCCAAATACTGGTGAGGATGTAGGGGCAACTGCATCTCTCGTCCACTGCTGGGGGGAGTAAACGATGATACGATCACTTTGGAAAATGGTTTATTAGCTTCCTGTCAAATTAAACAAGCAGCTACACCAGCCCTAGCAATTCTGCTCCCGTGTACCTGCCAAGAGAAAGAAACGTATCTGTCGGAAAAACGGATGGTAAGGGAATATTTACAGCAGCTTTATTTGTAATAGTCGCAAACTGAAAAAAGAAAAGTCCAAATGTCCATCAGCAACAGAAGGGATAAGCAAATCGCGATATATTCATACAAATTGAAGAAGTGCTCATACACAATAATGTACATGAATCTCACAGACTAACACTGTGTGAAAAAGACACCGATTCCATTATACGAAGTTCAAGAACAGACAGAATTAATTTCTGTTTGTTGTCTATGGGGGGAACTGAGTGAAAGAGAGGACAAGAAAACGTTTTTGAAGCCGTTGAAATATTCTATGTCATGATTGTGCAGTTGGTTCTATGAGTACGTATATAAATTTGTCAAAACTTACCAAAGTGTACGCCTAAGATTTGTATGTAAATTTTATCCCTATAAAATATAATAAATCAAGGAATTGCAGGAAGAAAAGGAAAAAGGAGATGAAAAGAACAGTGGAGACTAATGTGAGTTCAATTTTTCCCTCCATTTTGGAACTTAATCCTTCTGCAATTTCCTCCTTCTTTCTTACTCCTCCTCTCCTGTGCCAGGAAGTTGCTTAATTGAGGATGCTCTATTTTAAATTACTAAACTAATGCTCTGTGGTTTTGTGGATTTGAACTTTAGTAGGATCAGAGAATATTAAACCTCAAGAGGCTCTAGTTATTTATTAGATTCTTAATTATTAGACTTTTAATCATTAGAATCTTGTATGTTCTAGAAAATATTGTAAACACTCTATGTGTGGTATTTTATCTTCATAAAAAACCTATAAGATTCATATTATTATTATTTTTTTTGAGGAAGATAAGCCCTGAGCTAACATCTGCCAATCCTCCTCTTTTTGCTGAGGAAGACTGGCCCTGAGCGAACATCCATGTCCATCTTCCTCTACTTTATGTGTGGAACCCCCTACCACAGCATGGCGTGCCAAGTGGTGCCATGTCTGCACCCGGGATTCGAACTGGCAAACCCTGGGCCCCTGAGAAACGGAAAGAGCGAACTTAACCACTGCACCACTGGGCCAGCCCCAGATTCATATTATTTATAGAAAAGTCAGCTGAGGTTCAGAGAGGTTAAATGACTAGCCCAAGGGCACACAGTTAGTTAGGGGAAAGTTAGACTAGAACTCACTTCTCCTGACTCTCTCCATTCCCCTAATTCAGGTAACAGCTCTCCGCCCACTGCCACCCAGCCCAAACTTCACACTCTCGTCTCCCCTTCATCTCTTCTGGTTACCATGTCGTTTGATAGTTCATGAATTCTTTAAATCATTAAACAAGGATTTACCATGTTGAGCACCAATCTGTGCCAGGAATGTGGAAGGCTCCTACAGGGAAGGAGAGCAAAGTCGAGTGTGGAGACAGAAAGGTCCACAGATTCTGATACTGCTGTCATAAAGGGAAGGGCAGTGTGAGATGGGAGCCAGCCCCGAGGGCATCCAAACACACAGATGGGATCAGGAGGCAGGCTGGGGCCGAGAGACAACCTGAGAGAGTGGAGACCGGCACCAAGCCAGCCAGGTGAACTATCTGGATGATCCCAGAGAAGGAGCAGCCCAGGCACGGACAGGGCATCCTGAGACAAGGTGGCCTTTTCTGAAACGGCACATCATTTTGTTCAATAGGCATGTGCAGCTCAGTGGCACCGGAATGAAAAGTGGAGACTGGAGAGTTAATTAGGGTTTGACTCATAAAAGGCCCTGCCTGTTTGGACAAGGCCTTTGGATTTCATCCCGAGGCAAGAGCAGGGCATTCAAGGATTTTAAGCTCCTTAAGCAAGGGACTTTAACATATTTGTGTTTTGGAAAGATCCCGGTAGCAGGATTAGGGAGAAGTGGAGAGTCAAGCTGCTGCTGCAATTATACTGGCAAAACACGATGAAGGTCCAAAGAGACGGCAGTGAGTACCGCGGAGAGCTGAAGGGACCCAGCTGATGCTCCGCCCACCTTCCGGCTAGTCAGGAGGAGATCTTTTTCTCTTGTCTCCCTTTGCTGGTGTGAAGAGAAGGCAATGATAAAGCACTGATGGGTCCCAGGCTTGGACTACACAGCTGGTGGCTGTGCTTCCTGAGCTGAGCGTGCCGGAGTTGCAGGGCTGTGTAAGGGTCTCTTCCTCGTCTTGGCTGGAACCTGAAGCGTGTGCCTTCCACCTGCTCCTGGTGCCTGTGTGGTGTGCGACAGCCATCCAAATCGTCCTTTCCCGTGTAATTTGTTGTTCTCTGACAGGAGTCTACTACACTCTTGTCTAGGTCTTTGATCACATCAGTGTTCACCCATGAATAACCTCTGATACGAATTGGCGAATTAAGGCCACTGGCCAGATGAAATCTATTGATTCTCTAACCGAAACCATCTTCCCTGGCTAAATGAATTGAATTAGTTCAGCCATGCTTTTTTTTTTTTTAAAGATTTTATTTTTTCCTTTTTCTCCCCAAAGCCCCCCAGCACATAGTTGTATATTCTTCGTTGTGAGTCCTTCTAGTTGTGGCATGTGGGACGCTGCCTCAGTGTGGCTTGATGAGCAGTGCCATGTCCACGCCCAGGATTCGAACCAACGAAACACTGGGCCGCTTGCAGCGGAACGCACGAACTTAACCACTCAGCCACGGGGCCAGCCCCCAGCCATGTTTTTTAAGACAGGGAAAACACGCACAACAAGCTCTGCCCCTTTTTCTTTTCTTTTCTTTTTCTTTCCTTCCTCCATTTCTCCTTTGTTCCTCTGTTTCCTCTCTCTCTCTCTTTCTTAACCTGGTAGAAAAATTTCTCCAAACTTGAACTGATTCCATTGACTGGCTCTAGTACAAGCCTTATGAACTCTAAAATCTGGAGTCAGATAGACACATGATACCGAGTTGGACTTTTCCATGGAGAGTTCCATCAAATACTGCCATCTTCCCACCTCTCACTCTTCATAGGACCCTCCGTCATGGTTTAGCTTCTGCAGGAGGGAGCACATTCTCTCTCCGAGCTGGTATGCTGATACGACTGCATGGAAAGAAGGTTAAAAATAATTGTAAGCTCATTAGACGTGGCAGTATCTGGGCCGAGGGAGGATCCTGGATGGGGGGTGGGGGGGTGGAGACAGGAGGTGGGAGAGGGCACATGGTTCCACTTACAAGCAAGGGCTTTAAATCTGTGCCAAGCAAAGCTGCTGCTGGACCAATGTGGTGTAAGGATGTGAGCTCAAATCGCCACGTTTGACTAGGACAAAATACTTTGGCTGAAGCAATAAAACAGTTTTAAGGTAACCTTTTTGAGGATTTTCAATCATTGCTCTGTTGCAATCAACACCCGACATACAAGGCTGATGAAGAGAATAATGTACTGGGAAACCAGCCGTGAACTCAAATTATGGGTTTTCCATTGACTTTTATAAGAAGTAAAAAGACTTTTTTAATTCATCTGGCCTTCAATGTCCTGACCCATCAAAAAATAAAAAAACAATTGCTACCTCACAAGATTTTATGAGCATATACTGAGGTAGCCTTTGTGGAAAATTTCCCAACATTAATTCATTTTATTATTACTTTTTATTATTGTTGTTAGGGAAAAATTTTCAGAGTCAGAGAATATTTAATTTAAAAAAAAGCAAGAAGCACAAAAAATTCACTTGTGACAAAAATGTTTTTGTATAAAATGCTAATCTTCTCCTAAAACTGTACCTAAAATAGCATTTTAATTGTTAACAGAGACCATTATTACAACAACAACGTCATCCCACACAGATAATTTTTGATTTGGCTCTTGTGGAATAAGTTTCACATGGAGTATGAGTTAATGGAATAAAAGCTGGAACCATGAAAATAGATTTTAGTTTCTCAAAAATATCACAAAAGTCATTTTTGCAGTGGAACGAACTTCATGGCACTTATGTTAGTATTGGACTTTTGCTGTGATGGAATTATGTCAAGCAATTAAACATTTTTGCTTTTCTTTTGCATTTGTTTTTATTTTTACAGCATATGTTCAATTGCTAAAAGTAAAATTTCGTTTCAGCCTCTGAAACTCCTAAGCAAAAATCATGATACGTAGGAAAATTTATGTAAATCAAGATGCAGAGGGTCATTGGGAACCAAGACCTTTTTATACCTTTATCACCAAATTGAAGCTTTAATTGTGTTCTGGTAGTAAATTTGGACAACTTTTGAGTTTCAGGTTTTGCTAAAAAGGGCTATTAAAATAAACAAACCAAAAATCTCTGAATAAATGCAGTGCATCCCAGAACACTGCCTGCAGGCAGCAAATCCGGTTCACTGGGGATGATGACTTGATTCGTGGTAAGTGAACCATTACACACAATCCAGATAACTAGCCTCTGAATGTAACTGTATTCAAATATTAGTGGAGTAAATATTAAAGCATTCCCTTCCAATAATGACAGCTAGATCTCAGAAACATGCTAGTAACAAAAAGCCAGGGTTTAATTGCTTTAAAATCCACATGCAGAGATGTAGCTCATTTTTTTCCATAAATCATAGCAACCTACTTAATGCGCAACTCGCTGGAGAGATTAGTGTCTAACTTGGCAGTAAAAACACAGACACACAAGCACGCACGAGGAAAGTACAGCAGCTGTCGCCCTTCACCATTCGGTCAGCTAGTGGGAGCAGAAGACAGTGAACTGCAGACCACGTGGCTGGGTGTGATCAGGCTTTCCGTGGGAGATGCCACACGGCATGGTCTTTACTTTGAAGAGCTCAGAGGCGGGGAAACCAGTTGCCCGTCTACTTCACGCTGATGTTGACCACCCAGCCATTGTCTAAGAGCAGTATGGTGGTGACTGTTATGGCAGGGAGAGAGGGAGTCAATTTTACTACTTCTGTTGTTAACGGCTAAACTTAGTTTCACCATCATAGAAAGAGACACAGAAGCTTATGAACAGAACCTGGAAAAAAGAACACGGGAAAAGGAAAAACAGTTGGTGTTGGGGTAATGGGACTGGGAGTGAATTTCATTTTTATATTTTTTATTGGTATTTTTAATGTTATTGGTGTCTTTAAACTCCTGATGGAGTAACAAATGCTTATGAACCTGGAATATGCTCATGGAGAATTTTATTTATGTGAGCACGAACTAGTCTTGTTTAATTTTGTACCAGCTGTGAAAGAGATGTTAACACTAATCATAGATAAAAATGAAGTTTTGTTTGGGGAGTAGGTGGCTTGCCTAATCAGAGAACAAATTATTTTTGAGCATTAGCTTCATCCATTTATATGAAAGCCTCGTGGTAGGAACATACAATCTGAATTCTTTGCTACAGCAGAATTGTCAGGACTGAAGGTGACAGCTGTGTTTTAATTATGAGACTGTGTTCTAAGTACTTGAAGATGATATCCCTGATTTTCTTTAAGAATCTTCTATAGTTGAGGATTGCTTTAGTGGCCCAGTAACTTGTCTTGTCAGTTCTGGACTCTCACCCTCTTCCTCCGTTCCCATTGCCCCCAACCCAGCATTACCCATCCCTCTTCCTGAGGCCTTGCTTCCTCCTGACACTCTCCCGCTCAGCATACCAGTGGCTCCCCAGTGCCTGCTGAACACTTCTGTTTTGTTCAACGCTTTCTATAATTTGTCCCCACACAAAACATGAAAACTTCTCTTCTAAAGCCCCAACACGAAACGTCAGGTTTTCCTACTCAAAAATTCTCCTCACTCCTTTCAACTTTTCCAAATCCTTCCTTGTCTTCCAGTTTAATTTCTGGACCATCTGACGTAAGTCTTTCTTGGGAATCATAACCCATTTGATAGCTCTTGTGTTCTTTGAATTTCCATGAAAATTCATTATATATACTTCTATTACCACACAAACACAAATAATCTTGGATTATTTAAAAATACTTAACATATATTTACTTTTTACCAGATCGATGTCCCTTAAAACAGCTATATTTTGTTATATTTGTTTCATATCTTTCTAACCCCTATCATATACCCAAGAATTGTTAAACTGTAGTAACTTGGGCTGGAGTAGACGCTCAAAGAATGCTTGCTGAATGAATGAAGGTGGAGAATGCTGCACCCAGCCAGGAAGCAAGATCCTGGTTCCAATTCTGCTCTATCTTAACCAGAGTGATACTGGCCAAGTCCGTGAGTATTTTGGGTCCTCCACCTTCTCGTCTCTGAAAGGACCGGGTGAAAGATAAGACCTCTCACTTCGGGCCTCTCCTCCTTCCTGGGACTCTCCGTCTCCCTCTGTTGTCAAGCCCTAGCTTCCCGCGAGCATGCTGGTGGGTGCTGATGCAGGAACTTCCCCTCAGCAAGCCCTCGTCCAGCCTGCAAGGGAAATTTGCTGAGGCGATTTGTCCCCTACTGCTCTCTCTCCCTTAGTTTCAACTTTTGTCCTAGGTATGGAGGTTCCTTGGAATCTGGGAGCACACAAACAGCTGCAGCCGTCTTGGGGAGCAGGCGTGAAGAGGCTGACTTCAGGGAATCGGCCAGCCTGGCTTGTGCTCTAGGTAGCAGGCAGGCCAAGGCAGAGCTGGAGCTCAGGGTTGGAGGGTAAGTTCATGGGGGAGATGTGGGAACGTTACACCCAAGGAGGAGACAAGGTGGAATTCTGGAGTGGAGGCCAAAGCTCAGACTTTACGCTGCCTGCTGCTCAGAGAGCACCGGAGGTCGAGATCCATGGGGGCAAAGGTCGGGGTGTGGTCGTGGGGTGGCGTGAGTGGTTGTTCGGGAGGAGGCGCTTTAAGATCCAGAGATCCCAGCTGCCCTGACTCATGCATTCTTGGAGGAGCAAAGTCCGAGGGCCTGGGCATGGCAGGACTCTGGTCCAAGATGACTAAGGAGTCAGGGGCAGAGTGGAGCTCCGAGTGGGAGGGCAGGAGCAGCATGGGGGCGCCCAGGAGCGCAGCCCAAGCAGCTGTGGTCCTGACCCCAGTGAGGGCTGCCATCATAGCCTGGGGTTCTGATCAATCACGCCTACATTTGCACACAAAGATCAGTAGTGCATACGGCAGGATTCTGCTGGTGCTGGGGAAGGCAATACCCTCTATGTCCACGCAGAGCTTTACCGGGTTTACCAGAGGCCTGGAGGGCACCATCTCCCCTACAGTCCTTACAGAGGTGTTTGCTGGCAAGAGTTAGTGCCAAGAGAGGTGTGGTGGTGCCATGCCGGGGCGTGCCAGGCGCAGCCCTGGTGACCAGGGCTTCTCGGGCTGAGCTCTGGATCAGCATTCCTTAATGGGCCAGACGTCTCTGGTTATGATGTGCTCAACATCTAGGCTCCCCCCACGCCCCCAACGGCAGCACACAGACTAATGTAATGCAGATCAAGTTCTCAGACCGCCAAGGGTGACCCCCAGCCCCCACCTCTGGTGTCTCTCCCCTGCTTCCTGTGAACTCCAGAATGGAGGAAACTGAGACCGTGAGGGGGTGGAGAATGCGGCAGGGGTCCTAAGTTTCCTGCTCAAGGAAGCTCTTAGCAAGACCCATCTGCCTTCAGGGAAGAAAACAATTCACTTCAGTCTTTCAAATTCAACATTTGGGACAAATGCTGTCATCAGCAATCTGTGTCGCAGCCCTTCCTCAGCAGCAGCGTTTTCCTGGGGACTTAGTTCCAGATGCTCTTTCTGCAACACTCCGTTGAAGATGGCAAAGCACCCAGATACTTACCCACCACATTTTATTTCCTTAGTGAATAATTACGACATTCCTTCGGTTACTTAAATGTGTTCTCTGAGTCAGGTAAAGGAGATCGTAATAGTTAATGGACAAGTAATTCTTGGGTCCTTATTATTCTAAGCACTTAATCATACTTAAAACTGACTATTAATGAAGCTTATAAACCATTTTACAGCTCTGAAAGTGAATTTTTCTGCAGGCTTAGAGAGTATTAAGCCATTTTGATTTTACCAAACAAATATTATTCATGCTTTCATTCCTGGGAAAAGAGATTTAGGAAGTGAGGCTAATGCTCAGTTGTCCTTCATTGGGTTTAGCAATTCCTTACTCCATCTGGGAAGCCTTCAGCTCAGGCTGAACCTTCTTCAAGTGATTTCCCAACTCAGTGAACATCTGTGACCTGCTTATTATTATTATTCAAGAAAAGAATGAGAATGCAAATCAAAGACATTAAGGACTAGCTGTGCTTTCCTGTTGGCATTTAAGGTAAATAGGTTGCTCTTTCCTTTTCTCAAGAATTACTGACCCACAGGAGAATGAATCCAAAACAAACTAGTTTATTTTAATGTTTTCTTTTTTAATAAGAGGATTAATACAAATCGCCTGCTCACCTGTTTTTAAATTAAAAGACTGAATGATAGAACTTATTTAACAAGTGTAGTAATACATTAAAAGCCTTCAATTTGATAGTGAGAAAAAGGCAGACGAAGAGTAAAAGAGAATCAAGAAGAAAGGACAGAATATGAATATTATCGACTTCCCAAGATATGACTAATATTGCTTTTTAAAAACAAGCAATTCCTTAGAGCAGGGGTTGGCAAACTTTTTCTGTAAAGGGCCAGATAGTAACTATTTTGTATTTTACATACCACGTACCATTTCTGTTTCATATTGGAGTGTTTTCTTTTTTTTAAACAACCCTTTAAAAATGTATGAAACATTCTTAGCTCACCCTCGTACAACACCCGACCGTGGGCCGAGTTGACTCAGCCCACAGGTGGTGCCGTCTGCTGACTCTGCTTTAGATTTTAAAATAGGGCAACTGTTGCCAGAATTTGTTCACCAGTAATTTACATAAAGTTTGCAAGTCAAAGTCTTCTTGACGATGGAAACTTCCTATTTTTCATGGAACAAGGTATACACTTGCTTCTCGGGAAGTGGAAATCAATGTGTGAAATCTCACTTTCCCGAGATAAAAGTTCTTGGAGGAGTGGCTTCTCCGTCTTGTGGCCTTTTCATCAGCAGAGCTCTGGAAGCTTTGAGAAACGCGTGTATTTCCAGCTTCAGGAATAAAGTGACCCCTGAGCGCCTCCTCTGCAGGCAGACTGTGTGTCCTGCGGCTCCAGCCGAGGGGTCCTGATCTGAAGGAGGGTTCCTTAAACTGGACTCTGAGGGCACACTCCTGAGGTCACTCAAGTTCTCTGCGAGATGTTTCAGCTTTGTGTTTTCATTTCTAAAGATAGTAAAAGTAATTGATGTGATCAAATGCGGGATCGTCTGGGTGGCCGCTGTCAAAATGGGAACAGTCACAGGAATTCAGTGCCCAAGGAATTCAAGAGCTCTGGCTACTAACAGGACTGTGAGTGAAGAACAGTGATGTCATAGCAACCTGTACCCAGGAAGGTTTTGCTGCGCTTTGGTTAAAACAAAAGGTCATGGGTGAAGACAGCCATCAGGCAGTTCAGCAGTGGGATCTGCCTTCCAAACCGTAGCGCCTGTGCTGTGGGAGGGGAGCCATGCCGCCTGCGCTGTGGTTTAACTTCTGCAAAGCCCTGTCCGTGATCAATAACGTCAGCACTGCAGCCCTGTGAGAATCTGTGCTCTCTAAATGACACCTGTTTCTCACTTAGTGAAAAATCTTCAACAATAGTGCGCCCAAGACCAGGGGCCGGCCGTGGCCAAGTGGTTAAGTTCGCGCGCTCCTCTCCAGCAGTCCAGGGTTTCGCCAGTTCAGATCCTGGGGGTGGACATAGCACTGCTCATGAGGCCACGCTGAGGCGGTGTCCCACATGCCACAACCGGAAGGACCTACAACTAGAATGTACAACTATGTACTGGGGGCTTCGGGGAGAAGAAGGAAAAAAAAAAAGGCCAGAAAGCTACAGGTCAGATGTCTGTTATAATGAATATATATACAAAAATCTTAATACAGAAGGTATTTTAAGTCAGAGATAATAGCCTATTTCAGATAATATTTGACTGAACAAATTCCGGAAGCTCAATAATTGAGACAGTCTTTGAAATTTATTGTAATTAACAGAATTTGACTGAAACTTAAGCTACCAGTTTCACCAAAATATAATCTTCCCTATACTACCCAATGTTTTGAGGAAATGGTGAGCACTTGCTTGTTGTATAACTTTTAAAAACTCAGCTTTGTTTTTATGTGAATATTGTGCATGAATATGAACATGCAAATGAGATCTTTGTTTAATTTCCAGTACTTTTATAGCTGGTCCTTTTATAAATCTGGTGGCATTAAAGAATGCATGTATTTTCAAAATAAGAGGAGTCTCTCACTTGGTTCAGATTAGATGACTTGTTTTGCACTTTGAATGAGTAAACCCAATTATGCAATTGTTGTCTCAGTTTAAATAAAACCTAAGAGCTGACTGCCTCCATATGCTGTGCTGGATGCTAGCTAACCGGCTATCAGTGTGCCAGAAAGCATTTTGGATGTGTGGGTCTCTGTCTATTTTACTTTTCCTCCGTGTAACTTGGAACATTGGTCTCAACTCTAAAACAGAAATTCCCTTTGGGCATTTCTGAATTGTTTGTGTCTGATTTTTTCTTTTGTGTTGTAAACATCAACGTGCTCCTTCTTTAAAGCTGCCTCCCTTTTTCAAGAAGAAAGGGGATAAAAGCAGTGGCTCATACTTTTTGGTCTCTGGTGACTTTTACACTGCTAAAAATTATCAAGGGACCCAAAGTTATATCAATTGCTATTTACCATATTAGAAATTAAAACTGAGAAATTTAAAAAATACTTAATGCATTTCAAATAATAATAAATTCATTACCTGATAACATAAAGAACATATATTTTTTTAAAAGAACATTTTTTGATACAAAAAAAGAGAGAAGCATAGCTTTATTTGACTTTTTGCAGATCTCTTTAATGTCTGGCTGAAAGACAATAGCTAGACTTTCATATCTGCTTCTGCATTGTTTGTTCCATTATGTTGTTTGGTTGGAGAATATGAAAAAAATCTGGCCTCACACAGGTTTGTATTTGGAAAAGGGAGGAGTGTTTTAGTAGCCTTTTCAGATAATTATGGATACTCTTTTTTGATACTACATCAAAGCAAGTGGTAGTTTCTTAAAGGTTAGTTGCAATATGAAATCTGAAATCATATCAAGGAAATTTGCATTAAAATTCGCTTGTCTAAAAATCTCAATCTGTCTTGCACTTAAAATGAATATTTTACTCATGGCTTCTGTATTATGAAGTATTGGTCATCTGGAAAATCGGTTCAATGAGATATGCACATCTTGTAACTGTGGACACATTTTACAGTATCAAGAAAATCACATCTGTTAATATCATCACCAATCTCATCAGAATAAAAAAGGTGTCAGTTTTGGAAAGCTGTCAAGCTCAAGATGGCAGCCACAAGTTTTTCAAAATTCTCATTTTCACTTGAAAGTTCAGATTTTATCATTCACAACAAATACTGCCAGCTCTTTTTCTGAAATGACAGACACACTTTGTTCACTTTCAAGAAAATGCCTGCCAAATATCAAAGTCTGAAGAACCACAGTTTGTCTGTCAGTTGTTCTTTCAAGTAAAAATCATGTTCCATTAAAAAAAAGTGACTAGTTCAGGCTGCAACTCACCTCACACTGTTTTTCCTTGAGACAACTCGTTTTTCAGGCGGTGGCATCAGCGATTTCCACATACTCCCATTGCATCACATGGAACATTGTTCTCAGAGGTTGTGAGTTAATAAAATTAATCATATTAATTAATGTATTGCTTCATCTAGGACATTCTTAAATGAAACTAGCTCTTTTTTTCCTTTTTAGTTATGAGTGGATGTAAGCAAATGGATGGTCCAGTTTCCTGCCACTGCTTTGAGCCAGGTAAGGCACTCTAATTACCTTTGCTCCAACATCAGGGCAAATGCAAAACAGTGAAAAAAGCAAATCCTAATATATGAAAATACTTTTGACCTCATAGGTCAATACTTTTGACTCTCTGATAGGATCTTGGAGACTTCTAGAAGTCTGTAGACCACACTTTGAGAACTGCTGCTTTTAACTACAGGAAAATAAAAGTTAAAAACTGGGAAGGAGAAGAAATAAAAAGAGGAAAATATCAAAATACTGAGAAGTCTTGAAATTCCTTTCTTCCCAGATATTTCTGCAAATACTTAAAATTTCTTTCTTTCTAGATATTTTAGCAATTCATTTACGCAGCTGACATCAATTTAGCATTTCCTGTGTCCTGGCCCTGAGCTAGGTGCTGGGAACATGGATAAATCAGAGTTCTCTGACTTGAAGTAACTTACAATCTCAAGGGAAAAGGTGCTAAGGTAAATAAATTCATGCAGAAGAGTGTTATGGGTTCTATGGTGAAAGCGTGACATAACAAAGGGAGTGGACTCCTCAACCTGGGGGAGATGAGTCAAGGTTTGGGACAAGTGATGCAAGTTGAGTCTCCACATAGGCATCAGCACTCACCAAGCAGACAGCGGAGGGATGTTGCTGGCACAGTGGGCTGGGAGGTGTAAGCTGAGGAGAAAATGAGGTGAGGCTGGAGCGGTAGGAAGTACAGATCACGGAGGGCTCATGAGCCGCTTGCAGGAGTTAGTGTCCTATTCTGCGGACATCCAGGAGCCACAGACAAGTAGGGGAATAACAAGATTACATTTGTGATTTAGAAAGATCACTTACAGCGTGAATGATGAACAAGAGGGAATATGATGGAAGCAATCATCTCTTGCAAGACTATTTCTGTCCTGCAAGTGGTCCGAATACAGGCTGCCCCAAGGCTGCTTTCCTTCAGCTGTTCTCATCCAGAATCCCTGACACAGGAGGCAGTACCAATCTCCAAGCTTGCAATGACCTCAAACACAGGAGATCGTGTCAAGCTGTCCCAAGGATTCTCTAGCCCTGCTCCATCATGGCAGTGGAAGCTTCTGCAGGTCAGCAAGTACCCACCAGCTGTGGGGATGCAAGCTTGTCTCCCCTTGCTGTAGATCCCCCACCGTCTTTATAGGCTATTGTGGTGGTTAATTTGATGTGTCAGCTTAGAGAGTGTTTTTGGATTAGATGAACATTTAAATCGGTGAACTCTGAGTAAGCAGCCTACCCTCCATAACGTGGGTTGGCTTCATCTAATCAGTTGAAGGCCTCAATAGAACAAAATTACCAGTCTCCCTGAGTGAGGGGGAATTCTCCAGAAGGCTGCCTTTGGACTTCATATGCGCCATTAGCTCTCCTGGGTCTCCGTCTGCTGGCCTTCAGACTGGGACTGCACCATCACTTCTCCTGAGTCTCTAGCCTGGTGTCCCACCACCAGAGAACCTTGACGGATACAGATATTATCCCGGGGGTCCCCTGGACTTGCCTTGGGGTGCCTTGGTGGGACAATAGCACCTCCTACTAGTCTAATTCTTTCCTCTGACATCTTAATCCAAATATGGCTGTTTAGCTAGTTCAGCTCTCTTACTATTTCTAACATGGATTTATCTAGCATGTCTCCTTAGAATGTGGTTGCGCTTATCTCCCATTTTTCTCATCATTGGAGTTTAAGGTGAACTAAGGCAACTGGAAAAGTCTCATTTAACAGCCTTTTATGTAAACTGACATCTTAGATAAAAAAAAAATACAGATGATATTTTTAGATAATTGCTTATGTGGCCCCTTTAAAGGTCGCAAAGAGGTGATTTATTCATGTTAGTCAAGAGATAGGCCCAGAGCATCGTGCTCCGTGGAATGACACCAGTGGAAATAAGAAAAACAGGAATCCTGACCAGCTTTCTTCTTCTAACGTTCAGAATCTAAACCAGAGTCTGGAAGAAGCCTCTCAACCAGGAATCACAAGAACAGATGTTTCCCATGGAGACTAGAAAATAGTATATGTTCTAGAAAATGAGTCAGGATTCTACACAGTTCTAGTGACCGGATTATTCCCTTGCATATTCTCAAGTATTCTCTCTGCCTCCCTCTCCATCTCTCTGTGTATGTATATTTTTCTGCTACCAACCAGCTGATTTTCACTAGGTAACGTGAGTTCGAAGTCTCAAGAGAGAGCATTGGATTGTCCAGTTAAGCACCATCATTCCTCAAGGGCAGAGCTTTTGGCATCAGATCCCCTGAGAGGCTGCTGGTCTGACTCGATTAGCCACCTTTGCGTTAGGTATGCACTCTGGTCCAGCTGTTTGTCAGTAAGCAGGCTGACGTGGAACGAAACATAGCCACCAATGCCTGAGGAACTTTCCAGAGTATTTTCCTCAGTGTGTGCTGTGGATGGGCTGATTTCCCTTGCAAGAAGACTGTAGGCATGGCCACCACGCTGGGGAGTCCTGTGGGTTGATTGTTTCAACAAACCTCAGAGGACCGTAGGCAAAAGAATGAGGAAGTCCTTTACCTCTTCTTTGGGGAGCCATTTCTCTTTTAATGCTTTCTTCTTATCATTCTTCCTCCATTTTGCTCCGTCTTCCTTGTGTTCAGTGCCCTGAATAGAGTTCCAGATGCTGTTCATCCCACTCTCACCATCCTAACTTCACTTCACAGCATACCTGCCTTATCCTCTGTCCCATTTGTTTGCCCAGAATCCTGCTTTCTGTGGTGGTAACTAAGAGTGGCTAACCCATCCATGAAAGTGTTATCAACAAGAGCTAGTGGAAGCATGGCTTCCCCTCCCTTCTACAGAGCGGATATTCCTGAAACTGGGGGCAGGCCAATGCAAGAGTTGAGGACAAGGAAATCTTGAAAGGGCGTGTGGCCATAGGCAATGAGAAGAAGAGCTTCAAATAATACCACGCAAATAGCCCCTTAGCCCACCTAGGTGTACAGTAGGCCCAGGTTGGGCCCAGTGGAACCTAAGAAAGTGTTAGCAAAAAACTATAAAATTATTTGAGTCATTGCACCTGAAGCAGCTAGAAAACTGGTAACTTTTCATGGTCCATTATAGCGCTTAAGTCAATTATTGACTAGTTCTTGTCAATAATTCCTGCGTATCCAAAAACAATCCAATGGGCATCTCACTTTTAGAACCATTATTTTCTCCTCTCACCTATTGTAAATTATATGCAATTAAGGTGAAGAATTGCTTCATTGATCTAGCATTTAACAGAAACATTTAATGAAATGTTAAAACTCTAATGGAAAGAAGACCAAAGGTTTAACAGTAGATGATTATTTTTCAGATGCATATGTTACACTTGTCCAGTAATCTACCATTGACATTAGTATGATGGTTATTGTTAATTTAGACCTTTAATCTGCACACTTGTTTCCAAGAGCTGAAGTCACTGTATGCTGAATAAGAGTTCGTCCTATGTGTCATTGGCAGCGTTTGAGACTGATCCAGGGACAATAATTATGCATGTGACAAAGGAGGCTGTTATGCTATCACACACAGCATTTAGCAAGTTTTCTTCAGGTTCCCATGGCCTCTGTAGTATTCAGAGAAACTCAACAGAAAAAGAACATATTTCAGGGTATTAATGGAGCCCTCAGTGCCTGCTGCCTTGTGCTTTTTGTAAGGAGATAATAGATTCATTCATTAAGAACTGTAAGCTCTTCAACTACTTTTTAATTTAAAAAAGAGGTAGATAAGAGTATGAGCCATCTCAGGTAATAACTGTATTATACAAGCCTGAGTTTGAATCCCACATTTACCAGCCATGGAGAGGTTATCACAACCTCTCTGGCCTCAGTTTCTTCCTGTGTCAGATGGGGAGATGCTTGTCTGGTACAGCAGCTATGGGATTAGAGATAAGAGCGTGTGTCAAGTGCCTGGCGCATGGCAAACGCTCCCGGTATTGTCATTCGGAGAAGTGCTGTGGTAAGCTGTTTACATTTAAAGGACATTCACATTCTCTGAGTTTGATGTTGCTTGAAAGCCTTTCCTGCCTGGTGGCCGACTTTCCCTTTTCTTATTGTTCTAAGAATACTTCTCCATTTGGCCCATTGTAATGACAACAATTGTTTAGTTGCCCCATCAGAAGAGGGAAGGCTTCCTGGAGCCTGGCTGACAGAGCTCCCTGTCTGATCTGTCCAACAGCTTTGCAACTGGAGACAGAGACCAAGCTCTCACTTCCTCCTCTCAGAAGGGAACAGTGTCTCCAACCAAAATAGATCCTCCTCGTCGTGCAAACACCACCCAGAATAAATACAAGGAAATGAGGGCAGAAATCCACTGTGATGGATACTGAGACAGAATTCTTCCCAAAATAAAAGGTTCTTGAAAGTTTGTAGAAAGCAGTAATGGGTGTTACAGCACATGAATCATTGTTGTGCCAATTCCAGATTATAACTGAGTAATATACAATAGTAATACAGTATTATAAAGTAGTAATAGACCATACGCAGAGTGTTCTATTTGCATTACTTGAACATAGATAGATACGGTATCCAGAGAAATATACCCACGTAGCTACATTTACAAACAAGGATAGCCTAGTCGAAAGTCATAAGAACCAACTCACTCATGGATTTTAGTGGAAAATTAGTCAAGATGTTGGTATGAAAAAAATACTAAACTTCAGCTCTCTCACATCCATAATGAAGCTTGGAATAAAAATCACGTGATGTTTTCTATATCTTTATACATTTCAATATTAAAGTTGGATGCAAATTAGTGATAAAGATTGGGGGGAAGGGACATCAAAGATGAGCACTGCACTACGAGAATTATAAGTGTTCAACTTTTAGCCAGCCCTGGTGGCCTGCTGGTTAAAGTTCAGTGTGTTCCGCTTCGGCGGCCCAGGCTGGTTTCCGGATGTGGAACCACACCACCCGTCTGTCAGTGGCCATGCTGTGGCAGTGGCTCACAGAGAAGAACTAGAAGGACCTACAATAAAATATACAACAACGTGCTGGGGCTTTGAGGAAGAAAAAGAAAGAGAGAGGAAGATTGGTAATAGATGTTAGCTAAGACCGAATCTTTCAAAAAAATGTATTTAACTTTTCAATTATTTCTATTCAAACAAGATATGATCTTTATCAGTCATAAAACTTGTTAGGTTTTTTTTCTCTTATTGGATAATTTTCCTATTGTCTTAAGGCAATGTCTAAAGCTGAAAAAAAAAATCTAATTCTAATCCAAATTCAAGGTCAAGTGATTGATAATATTATTTGACAAAATTTGAAGGATGTCAGATCATGTAACTTGGACATAAAAAGCTTCATCTGCCTAAAAAGTCGTATTCCTTCATTCATAAGAAAACCAATTTATAAGAAGGTAGCATCCTGGCCTACTGAGATATTATTAATTATCTGGAGAAGAAAAGTGTCTAATGAACTTTATAGTTCCATTTCAGAAGTAGGGACAGTACTGTTTTTACCAGATATCAAACTACTGCAATCAAAGTAGAACTGTGTTGCTATTAAGACAGATCAATCAGTGGGAGAGAATGGGGTCCAAAAGTCAACGCACGTATATCTGGGAGCAGAAGTCACTGAGAAAGAATACATAATATTTGTCAAGCATACAATTCAAAGGGCATATAACAAACAGGCTGGAGATAATCAGCTATATATAAGCAAGAAAATAATGTCAACTCCTATCTTACCACATATCCAAAAGGAAATTCCAGAAAAGTTAAGGAACTAACTATAAAACAAGGAAAGTCATAAAGATATTAGAAGAAAAAATAGGAAAACGTTTGTGTCGCTATGGAATGAGGAAAGTTTTCTTTAGCAAGATAGGAAAATTACAACTGAATATACTTTTTTTAAAAAACTACTTATAGTGTACTATGTAGCTAGTTTATGAAGGAAAAGATGAGAAGAATTGATTAAATAAACATGTGTAACTTTTATGTAGTATAAAGCAGAGAATAAGTGATCTTCTAAGAGAAAATGTTTACAACACATATAACACAATGGCTTAATATCCCCAATATGCAAAGAGCTCCTGCAAATTAATTAGAGAGTGACAGGTGTGGACAGGTGATTGACAGCAGAGGAAATGCAAAGGGCCAGTAAACATAAGAAAAGGTGCTTGACATCCACGATAGGCATCAGGGAAGTGAAAACTGAAACACCTGGACATCACTGGAGTGGAAGACAGGGTTCCAACCAGCACGACGTAACTTCAGATGCGTCCTGCCACCCAGCACTGGGAAGGCTCGGGGGCGCTCGCTCCCGTTGAACACCAGGGATGGTTCCGTAAACTGCTTCAATCCAAAAATAATCTCCCAGTATCTGTCAGAATACAAAAATGCACAAATACTTTCCCTACAACCTCAGTTCTGGGGTGATCCGACAGCAATAAAAATGAAGTATATAAGCGAGTGTACGAGTACCCTCAGGAAAGGAGGAGGCAGAGCTGTGTAATGGTTAGAGCACGGCCACTACACATAGACTCGCTGGGATTCAAATCCATTCCATACTACGACCTTGAGTAAGCTATTTAATCCTTATGGGCCTCAATTTTCTCATCTGTAGAAAGAAAGCAAAGCAATAATATCTATCTCACGGAGTTTTATGAAGATTAAATGAAATAATGCATGTAAAGTGCTTAGAACATTGCCTACTACATTTTAAGACCATAGTAAACATTGGTTATTATTATAATTATTTGTAATAACACAAACAACCTAGCTATCCATCAACAAGAAAATAATTGAACAAATTGTACTATGAAACCATTACAAATAATGAGGCATATCTGTGTGCAGGTATTTGTCCCATATGTTAAGTGAAAATGAGAGCTACAGTTTATATATTGTATGACCTGATTCTGGAATAAAAACAAGACTAAATAATTACCCTTCTGATGTGCCCATTTTTGTGGCAGGATAATAATTTGAATATTAACCACGTTTTTTTCCTTCCAGTAGGCCACCGTTACCTCTCTCTCCCCTTACCCCCAGTTGAGCCCCTGGGCTGCTCTGAATGTAATGTTCCCAGTGAGCTTTGGAAAAAAGCACCACCCTAGCAACTGGTTTCCAAAAAAGTCAAACTTGCGAATGTTTGAGGGTTTGAGAAAAGAGGGATCTCCCCACTGCCTGACTGGAAAAAAATCCTGACAGAAATAAAAATCCAAGCATAGGAAACACGTGTACGAGGAGGCTTGTTGAAGGTTGGACAGGAGACACTCCCACTGTGGGGAGAGATGAGAGCGTGTTGGAAGGAAAGAGTGAGTGTTGGAAGTGAGCCTGGAAGAAAGGCGCTTGATGCCAAAAGCCACAGATAGAACCTGGGCAACTGGAAAACTCCAGCAAGGCTAGTGGGACCTAAGGCCAGAGGAAAGCTGGGCCTCAATTTCTAGGGAGGCCAAGGAAGCTGGCAGGAGCCCACAGAGGAAATGGCTGGAATGAGCAGGGCAGGAAGGGCCTCAGGCAGCCTGGCAGAGATCGCTGTGGCTCAGGCACAGATGCCACCACACCTGACAGGGTCTGACAACAGTGGCCAATGCATCTGTGGGGACCAGTGGCCAGGGCCCAGAGAGGATGAAAGATGTCTCAGTATCACCATGGTCACCAAGGATCAGATGCTGCCCATGCTGTACCTCCCACTGAATTCTTGGTACCACACACCCCCGCTGACCTACAGGCACAACTATAGAGAAAGGGAGGGAGTTCCAAATTCACTGAGAGTGAGGAGCCGCCTGCCTGATGGCGGGGAGCCTCAAGGAGAAATTAATTTGAGTGAAAGAAAAATTAAGTAATATTTCTTCCTCATCAAAGTTGTGGACTCATACCCGTTACATGTATTTTTACGTATTTACATACGGATGATCGAAAAACAAAATGTTAAGAGTGGTTGCCTAGGGGGGACCAGCTATACAGTTGGAAGGGGAAGAAGAAACTGTTTGTCTTACTTTAGACATTTCTGTAATGATTACATAGTTCAAATGAATAGGTCTTACTTTGGTCAGCTAATTGACTGAAATAGTACCAAATGCAAAGACAAAACCAGCAGGTTCAAAATCGTTTTGTAGTACATGATAAAAGTCAAGACTCAAAATGCTTATTGTGGGAAAATCATTGGTATCTCTGAACCTCGATTTACTAATTTATAAAATGAAGGGTTTGGGTTAAGTGATTTATATAATCCCTTCCTTCTCTAAAATTCTCCTAAGGCAGTGAGTTTCCTGTTCTTGAAAATGCACAACCAGATATGGTAGAAAAGAGTCATGTTTGTGAAAGACCTTGGATAAGTAAAAACCCTTCTAAGTTAATGTTCTAAAGATAATGACTACAGGAACTACAGCGGAAAACAGAACTGTTCCAAGAAACAGGGGTTTGGTTATCAATCTCAGCTCTGCCAGTGATCTTCTGCGTGACCTTGGACCAGAGAATTTAAACACTTTGGGTTAGATTACAGTTCTAATGCAGAGGTTTCCAAACCCGTCTGTATGTTAGAATCAGTCAGAGATTTAAAAAAAAATACACACGCCATACACCCAATAGGATGTGTACATATGTCACCAAAAGACACGTACAAGAAAGTTCAAGGCAGCACTATATGAAATAACTCAAAAGTAGAAGCAATCCAAATGTCTGTGGAGAGTAGAACGGATAAAGAACTGTTGGTATACGTGATCAGAGACTATAGATTTGGAGGTCAGCAAACTTCTTTCTGGAAAGTGCCAGATGGTAAATATTTTCACCTTTGGCAGCCATACAGTCTCTGCTGCGACTAAACTCTGCCGTTGCAGAGTGAAAGCAGCTGTAGACAGGAATGAATCAGCCTGGCAGGGCTTCAATAAAACTTTATTTACAAAATAGGAGGCTGACCCCCTACTACACAGCAATGAAAATGAACAATCTATAACCACATGCAATAACATGGATGAATTTCACAAACACACTGTTGAGTGGGAGAAGCCCACTTCTTGTGTGGCACAAATGGAGCCACACACTGTGTAATTCCATTTAGATACATTTCATAAATAGGCCAAATAAGCAATAATGTTGGAAGTCAGAATACAGTGGTTATCTTGGAAGAGTGCTGACAAGGAGGAGGTCTAACTGGGGGTCTTCTGGACTGGGCTTCTCTATTACTTGATTTGAGACTGTGTTTATTTTGTGAAAATTAATTGAACTGTACACTTATAGGATTGGTAGATTTGTTTCTGCCTTAAGGTTTACTTCGGTGAAAAGTTGAGATAAAAAAATAGATATTTCAGGGTATCACTCTGTAAGAATCTGAGTACGCTGGTCGGGTGTGTGGCCTGAGGCTCTGTCCTAATCAAGCCTTGAAGAGGTAGGTGACCCGCCCAAGGTCACTTGATTGGCAGAGCTAGCCCAGAGTGAGTTCTTAAAGCAATGGGCATGGGTGAGTCAGTTCTGCAGAAAGAGAGGACACAGCGCCTGTCCTTGAGAACGAATGGGAACTAGCTAAACGAAGCCAAGCTCACATTCCAGGTTTCACCTTTGAGTGATATTTGCACCTGAATATTCCCATTGCCTTCTGCCACCTGGGCTGCATCCTGTTCAGAGCTTTTCGGATTTCCAGAATTGCTGGGAAGCTGCCAGAAGCTTTCAGGGCTCAGCATGAGCACAGCGGCCAGCTCTCAAAGTCGATGGTCCCCGTGCTCTTGCCAGCTCCCTGCTCCTCTCAGAAGGCAAGATGGCGCAGCAGACGCAGCCTCAACTTCCGGTTCAGACAGATACAACTTCACATTCTGGTTTTGCAACTTCTCGGCAAGTTACTGACTTTTACTCAACCCTGATTTTTCTCATTTGTGAAATGCACGTAAAATCCCACTTCATCCTCCCCACCCCTATGACTTGCAAGGTTTTTTTCTTTCTTTTTTGAATACAAAATTCATTTAGTCAACGTTTATGCATCAAGCACTGTTAAATCCTTTGCAAGAATTATCTTATTTAATCCTTATCAGCGAGTGAGCTTCATTTATGATCCTCATTTTGCAGATGAAGAAACTAGGAATCAGAGAACTTAAGTGACCCGTCCAAAGTCACACAGGGAGTAAGAGGTGGAACCAATTTCCCACTGAGGAAGTCTGACCGGGAGCCTAACCCTTAACCACAGCTTGCAACCATGACAGTGCCCGGCAAGTATCATCATGTGTGGCCTGTGGACAAAACTCAGTTGACGTTAATTCTGCATTTCCTCTTGCCTCAAAGAGCTATGACACTGAGCTCAGGCCCGGCAGTCAGAAAATCTGGATTCGAATGGCTTGGTCCATCACTTTTACTCCCTCATGGGCATAATAAAAACACTGGATTAGGTAAATCTGAAATGTTTCTCCTGAATTTGTACTAAATGAATTTGGACACTCTTTGAATGCTTGCTCCAAACAGAGAATGACTTTAAAAAATTTTTCTCCTAAAATTTTATGAAAATTTTGCATTTGCTTCCATAATCTGTTTATTTTAAAAATAGATACTAAATTCTTTACCAGCCAAAGCCCTCTCCTTCACACACTCACGCCCACCACACCTCATCCTGCAGCTCCTTTTAGATGTAAAACAACGTTTTTAACTTGTCTTAAAATACAGTAACTGCTAGCAATCACACTCATTGTCCAAAAAGATAGCACTCTCCAAAATCTAGAAAAGAGAGAATGTTCAACTTAAATGATGCAAAAGAGAGTGATAGAATGATGAAGACATATGTTTTATGTAATATTATAATCTCAGCTTCCAATCCCAATGAACGCACCTTTTCACTAAGCCCCTTACCCGTCCTGCAGTTCTCGTGTGTCCCTTTACCTGACTCATGGCTGCATAGTCCCAAGAGACCGCTCAACTTGCTTTGAGAAGCACAGATTTCACTGATTCCTCCAGTCCTCTGAACTTCCACCATTCTATTTATCTATGTGATGTGGAAGCTTATGACAGAAGCTGCCCTTACACGTGACACGAATCCCTAAAATTCATCCCTAAAATTCATTGTTTTCTCATGAAAACAATCAATGCACTTTTGGTATCTCGCAAACTTGGCAGAGATTGCTGGATTTTCTACAAATTGAAGAGTAGCGATGGTGACATGGTTGGTGGTGATGGTGCTGATAAAACACAGCCCCAGCTCTAGACGGGATGGTTTCTTATAAAGACAAAGTTGAAACTTAGGTATCAAATTTGGAAACCGTTGGACCCACAAGTCCATTTGGAGGGCAGGAATGGTAAATTCACGGAACAAACTAAGGATTGTTTTGATATTACTTTTTCCCTCCCATTTGCCTATATCTAAAACTCAATTCGTACTATTTAAGGGAGGATGAATTTTGTTCAAGCCATTTACAAAAGTAAAAAGAAAAGTTAACTTGAATAATAAGTCAATATTTTGATCTTTGTGCAAGCATTAGCAGAATTTAAGAATAACACTTAAAATAAATTGTTATAATATATGGGATATATACAGGAACATTATATTTTTGAAAAACAAACCGTAAAAAGCCCTGTTAATTTTGAAAGCACGACAGCCAGTAGGGTGGAAAGATTTAGTATTCCAGTAATAAGAGTTTGGAATTCCAAAACACAGAAAAATTGTCATTTTTATTGTTTTGCTTGGTTTGGTTTTATTCCAGGAAGTTAGGAGACACTGGGCCAGACAGTATAGACGACAAGTCATGATGTGAATGCTTCCTGCAAGACAGGAAACACTCTCAGACCCTGCGTACGACTCCCCGTGAAGTCTGCTCTTTGTTTCCAGTACATCCATTTGTCTCTTTGTGCTTAAATCTATGTGCCGTGTCCAAATGAGGCAGAGAAAACTGTACTTCTAGGACAATATGTCTCCTAAAGAAACTGTTGCTATAGCACCAAGGAGTAAGTGAAGATGCTCACCACCGATTTATCAAGAGATATTTGGTACAAATGGAGGGAGTTGCTAGAGTAGCTTTCCAAAGGATCTCATAATAAAAATGTTCCGTTCCCAAATGGTAATGATTTCACACACGCACTCAAGTGTATACGTACATACATGTATATGATTTGCTTTCAAGTGATTTGAGATTTTTAAAAAAGAAATCATTAAAAATCAGTTTTAATAATGAATATGTTTTGAATTTGTGTTTTTGAGTTATTTTCATTTTGATCATGCAGATCTTGGAAACTAATAACCCGGAATATTTTCCTCATCACTTTGACACTGATTCACTCTGCCCGTGAATTGTCCACCTGGATGGAGGAGGAAAATTTCTCCTTCAGGATGGAGTTGGCTTCGATTCAACGATCAGATCCATGCAGTTCCCCAAAGGTGTGCTCTTATTGCTGCAAAAAAAGAAAACAAATATATAATAATGATGTTTAAATTATTGAACGATGCTAGCCAAAACTTGCAAGTTTACAGTAACAATGAGCACAAAATTATGGTAAAAATCTTCTTTCCTACACGTATTTCTGATGAAATTATAGCAATATTATTTCAAGCCAAATTGAACTGCAATAGAATGATATGTTTCAGCCCACTTACTAGACAGCAGGTTTTTATTACAAAAATCCTATTTTCCATTAGTTTCATTTGCAAGGCAGATATCTCACCACTGGTTGAAAGGATGGCATGTCAGCCCTCAGCATTTGAAAGAGAATTGAGGTGTTGCAGGGTGGCCTTGCTGCTTCCGAAATCTCCGGGGGGTGGGGGGGGTGGGGGAGGTGGGGGGGGTGGGGGGAGTCTTTCCTTGCCTCTTCCCGTTTCTGTTCCCCAGGCGCTCCTCGGCTTGGGGCAACATAACTCTAAACTCTGCCTCTCCCTTTACGTAGCCATCTTCTCCGTGTGTCTGTGTCTTCACGTCCATTCTCTGCGTGTCTCTCTCTCTTCTTATGGAACAACAGTCTTTTGGGACTAAAGGCCCACCCTACTCCATATGACCTTATCTTAATTAATTACATTAGCAATGGTTATATTCCAAATAAGGTCATTCTGGGCTATGGGAGGTTAGGTTGTCGGCATATCTTTTGAGGGGACACAATTCAACTCATAATACTTGCTACACACCGTTCCCAAGGCTGGGATTACAGCAAGAATAAGACAAAGTTCATGCCCTCCATGTGCAAGGAGATGGACACTAAACAAACAAAATCCAAGAGTATCAATTAGTGATAAACGTGGTGATAACAGGGCACTGAGTAGACTGGGTGGTCAGAACAATCGCGCTAGGGTGACCTTCAAGCTGAGATCCCAAGGCAAGAAGGAGGCTGCTGTGCAAGATGGAGAAAAGAGGATTCCAGGCAAAGAAAACCAAAGCTCCCAGGAGGAAAGAGTTTGTCCCTGTGCCACTGCGCACAGCAACATCTGGCTGCACAAAGGCTTTCCTTTCTTTCCATGAATTTGTGCGATACTTCACAAATTATCCACCCAAATTTGAGCTCCTAGTAGGTCATTTTCTGTAAACCTACGGACAGAGGGAATAGCAACCCAAGCAATGGGACTTCTCATGCTCTAAAAAAGAGTACTCATCTTTAGTTTGAAGATGTCGTATCCTTTTATGGACTATGAGGTTATTTTTATAGTTTGACAGCTACTTTCCAAATATAACTAAAATATCATTGCAAAGAATTATTTTAAAAAAGGGAAATTATTAGTGCCTAGATAAGTCCTACTCATATCTCCTTAAAAGATATCTGATCTGATTTGCATCTATGCATTCATACAAGATATTAGTGTCATTTATAAGAAATCATCCTCAAGTTTATCTCTAAATTAAACAAATAATGTAGAAACAGCCATTTTGATGAAATCTAGCTGTATTTCACAGAAGCCACATTTTTCTAAGAACTCTCTTCCTTTTTTAATTCTGTAGGTTCAATCCTATTGGATATAGTGTTGATCTAAGCTGGGCTGTAGGTCGTTTCATTTCAAGGAAAATGAAAGCACTGTATGACAGAAAAGACTCAGGTCAGAATCGTTTGCACCTTTCCTATGTCGCATCTGGATTTGCATTTTTAATACTTTTAGGAAGAGTCACAGTAAAAATAAGACACATCTTTTCCTTTTTGCTGTTTGCAGACATAAGCATATTTTACTCACTGAATTATTAACTTTTCCATATGCCTGTCAGTTTTTAGAAAAAGGCCAAGAACTTGTAAAATAATGTCAGAATCTGTGATTCAGCGAGAGAACAAATGCACCCAGTTCCCAGAATAACCTCAGAAATGACCCAATTGAATCCTGAATAAGGAGCTGTCTAAGAATACAGTTGCCTCACAGGAACTTTCTATGAATTTTCTCAAACAAAATTTAACAAAGGCCAAGTCCTCTCTTAAGATACTCAAACTTTAAAACCGACCATCTTTTCATCCATTTTTGGGGGGAAGAAAATATCATGCTATAAATCCTTAAAAATTAACCAAATAAGCAAAAACCTCCATATGAAATAAACATTTCAAGAAACTTATAGGAGGTTTCTCTTTTCTGTTGAGTTATATTTCAAATAATTGCATTAGAAGAAAGACATCAGGAGATTAAACACAAAGTCGAGCCTACTCTCTCCCGTCGGATCATTCGAGACTAACCTAAACAACCAGACCAGCCTTCACTCACGATGGGACGGTGACACCCAGTCCTTGCGCTCTCTCCACCCTCCATCAGCCTGCCTGTGGTTCCTGGAGGCGTTAGACTCAGGCTGGGGAATCCCTGTCCTAGCCCTGGGGACAGGCACTGAGAAGGCATGGTCCATCAGGGCAGCCAGAAAGGAGGTCAGTTTTCATTCAGTCGGGTTTTCTATTGCTTCTTAAAGGCCCACAGTGATCATTTCCAGAGGTCTGAGGGAAATGCTGATCCCCTGGAAGAGTTAACAAATAAGCTATGGATACTTTACTAATAGTAGCCCCGTTAATCAACGGGGTTGGTAGAGTTGAAGCTCACATATAAATAAGCCTTTCAGAGTCCAGTGTCTGTGGTTGCCTAAAATAGTAGACCCTATTCCAGGGTCTACTCCAGTGAAAGGGTATGCGTATGAATATGTCTTCAGAGATACGAAGATGGGAACCCCAGCCATCGAGGAGGCTGACCCTTTTTCTAAACCAACTGTAGAAAAGCTATCATTTTCTCTTCTACCTTTTATACCACCATCAGAAAGACACCGCACTCCTTCCGTTCTAGAAGCACGTGACAAGAACAGGCACAAGAGTCTGCTGGCTTTTTCTTGCTGGTGGTGTTCCTACCTGCCTCTCCAGTTTTGCACACGAGTAAGTGAAGACTGAGTGAATACAGAAAGGAAAAATTGCCCTCAAGGTAGTTTGCAGCTTCAAGGAACAGAACAAATGTCAGCGTAGGAAAGGAAATAGCAACTTACTCAGTGTCAAGCAAATGCACTCCGCTGTCGTAGGGACCGACTTGTCGGTACAGGTGAGGGAGCACTCTGCTCACAGGAGAACCACACCGTCTTGGCAGGTGTCTGAGCAGAGGCTGCCGTGGGGTGTGTTCCTCCTCAAACCTTTCATTATGCTGCTCCGACTTGCTACCAAAGGCTGCCTGGGCATGTCGATTCTAGTGAGTTCTGTGCAGCAGTAGGGACTGAGAATATAAAAAGAGACAACACTTCACAGATGTGGGTAATTTCAGAAAAGTGGAGACGAGGAGGGGGCAGGCTGTGGGGCCTGAGGAAAGCATCACTACTATAGTCAGGGACACCTGAAGCTTCCATACGCTTTGCAGACTCATTCATGTGGGGAAGCACACATCTTCTTTCTGTGTTTACTCTTCCAGATTCTCCCTCCCACTTGGGAACTTCTCCGGCTGGATTTTAAAGCTGTGGTTTTAAAGCTGGCCACTCGGACCTCAGCAGATTGGTTTGATCATGACGGTTCCCAAGACAATGACTACACAAAGCAGAGCAGAAATGAGATATTTCTAGTGTAAGCAACATTTTAGTAAAGAAGACGAATTGGGGTGAGTGGACCCCAACTTCTTGAAATTGGAAGTCTACCTGGTTGAGATTCACTGGATAGTTATCTCTCGACTGCCTTTGGCCACAGAAAGGCCCATAGCTGTAGTTCAGAGAAAGCGAAACCCAGCGAAAAGGATCCCATCATAAATCATAAGCCGGGTGAGCCAGCGGTGGAGACGGGGGTGGGGGGGGGGGCTGGTGTGTGGAGCGGGGAGAGGGCTCTGCTTCACCTAAACATTCTGAACTCCAACTTCTTTCCACCTTGCTGAGGGGTTGGCAAACTACAGCCCACAGTGAAATCCAGCCCAATTCTGCAAGCTAACAAAAGTATTCACGTTCTTAAAGGGTTGTGGGAGCAGCAGCAGTGGCACAGAGACCTTATGTACCCACAGAGCCCTCAAATATTTATCATGTGATCCTTTACAGAAAGTTTGCTGACCCCTGACGTGAGTCCACAAGTTCCTAGAGCTTCGAGGAGCTTCGCTGGCCTCTCTGTGAGCAATCTCTGATGGGAGAAGGAAGAGAGTGTGGAGGACGTCGTGGGAGGTGTTAGGACCAGGCCTGGAGAAGCTGTCTGTGCCTGGTGTCTGCGCCCCTTTGGGCAGAACACAATCCCATGGCTGTAGCTACCTGCCAGGGAGAACAGGAAATCAGGCCAGCTCTGGGGCTGGGAGGAAAAGGAATCTGGCTGATGAAAATGCAGGTGTCCCAAGGCACACGAGGTTAACTGCTGGAAGAATTAAAGAGGCAGTCGTTAAAGAGTTCAGGAAAAGGCCAGAGCACTTCAGTCTGAGCTTAGGAGGCTATCACGGTGGTTTCCCAGAAGAGGTGGAAGTCTGATCGTCAGTCATGAAGAGGGTGGGAAAAGCAGGTAAGTGGAATGAGATCGTCAAAGCACAAAGGTGGAAAATGTCAGGCTTGCCCAGGGCATCATATTTAACAAGGAAAGAGGCTCCGTTGGGATGTCTGGAAAATCACTTAGAAAGGTTGGGTTGAGCTGGTGAAAGTATCAGGCCACGGCAGGCAAAAGATGTGGATGCCACCTTTTAAAAATCCTACAACCAGGGATCTTTTTCTGATTTGTATTTTATTTGTTTAGTTTTTGCTCTATGGCAGCATGGTCTAGGGGTCTGGAAATTTTGCATCTTCTTCATAGGCGTCCCGGAGTGAGGGCTACCTTCAGAAGATGGGAACGTTGCAATTTCAAGAAATGAAACGAAATGATAAAAATGGACCCATCTCTTTTTTAAAAAAATCAAATTTGTAAGCCATACATTTACAAGAGTGTATAATAACACTTATACTCAGTTTAAAGAACAATGACGAAATGAACACTCAGGCACCCACCACCCACACGAGTAATAATAGAACATTGCCAGGATTGGTGACACCCACCCACCCCCTTGATCGCATCTCCCTCTCTCCTATTCCCTCCCTCGAAGAAACAGTAATCCTGAATTTCATGTTAGTTGTTCCTTGCTCTTCTTTATACTTTTGTCACCTCTGTATGGATTCCTATCAATATATTGTTTAATTTTACCTACTTTGACCTTTGTACGGATGAAATTGTACCATACATATTCTTCTATGCCTTACTTTTGCTCAATCTGATATTCCTGAGACTCCTTCAAGTTGCTGCTGCTTGTAGGTAGTAGCCAACTCATTCACAGAGTGTGCTGCTCTGTCACTCCCGCTACGCTTGATGGCCATTCCTCTTTCTTTTTAAATTGGACAAAATTTATCCCTTTCAAAGAAGACATTAAAATGAATACAAACAAAACAAAACAACAGGAAATAAGGTGCTGGCAAAGGACACATTGCTCTTTGTTTGCAGAGCGTTTGAAAGGTCCAGCGTCTCTCTCCTTGGAAGTCCTTGTTCTTAGGGGAGTGTAGAGTTGTCACTGCTGTGACATTTGCCTGTACTCTTTTCGGTGGTTTATTTTTTCAGCTCCTGCGTGTTCCGGAAGGCCTCCAGCTACTTCAGAGCCTGCGCCTCTCCCCGTGTCCTTCTCCGCCCAGTTCAGAACGTTCCCAGCACTTTGGTGCTCACAGGTCTCAGACTCAAGGTCAGGACACTTTTCACAAGCCCTTCATAGAAGACTTTCCTTGCATCCCTCAGGCTGCTGAAAACACAGGATTTGCCCTTTATTATCCAGTTCTTTAGCACATAATGTAAGTCTGACAGTGACAATTCTATGCTATTCATCTTCATTATCAGACTTTGTTCTTGAGTCTCTCACTGGCTGCGTTTCAGAAATGAAATAAGCCACTCTCCCTTCAGGTCTTGATTCTGGCTAAGAGGAGGTTCCCAGCTCAGGTGGACACATCCGTCTCCTGGTGCCTCACCGTGGGCATGTCCGTGCCCTGTTCCGGGAGAGAAGCTCGGCTGTTCGAGTCTCCCTATGTAACAGAGTTTTCAAGAGTGTAAACAACCATCTGGTTTCTTCCTACAGAAAGAGACAAGAAAATATTTCTGGGAGTCGTGAATATTCTACTTCTCAAACATTTCTTTGAGCTTCTTTTTCTTTTTGTTGTATATTTCATGGGGAGTTTTCAATTCTGAATAATAATATATGTTTGTCTCATGAGAACAACCTGAGTTGCAAATACTCATTTTTAAGCTTCTCTGCTTAGAGCAATCAGTTTCATAAATTATACATCTGTTACGTGATATGCATTTTCCAACAGGTAGTCTAAAGCCATCCCACGTGAATGCTCATTTTCACATTAAAGTTAGAAGATGCCTGGAAGCCTGATTTTCTGCCTTTTTTTTTTTTTTGGCTGAGAGGCAGATACTCTTCTTTTGAAAACCTTATTTATTCCTGATGGGAAGTTTTATTTCTATCTTCAGAAACATCATTTTAGATTTGTGTAATCAGTTCAGCAAACTGCTGCTTAAAGTGATAAATAACTATCAAATTAAACTTGCAATTAAAGTTTACTAAAAATATAGGTTGCTATAATTTTGTTGGTGATAGATGTACAGAAGTAGACATGATTAATGATGATTACTAATTATGCAGCTGTGTGCACAGCATACAAGTCTCAGAACCATGGGTTGGCAGCTAAATAAGAGCTTCATCCTCGGGAAGCCTCTGTTTCTAGTCAGCTCGTTTCTAGTCAGGACTTTAACACCCCCTCCACCTGCTGTCCCTTAGCTCGACAAAGACACCCAGAAAAACAGAGCTGAATGGCCACCTCATCTCTCCTTTCCTTTGTTGTTGTTTTGTTGACTCTTAGATTCGAGTCTAAAAACAAATGCCATCAATGAGAGAAATGATCAGATATTAATAATGGTATAGAGGGAATCATCTTGTTAAAATTCTGACTTCTTTCTTTCCTAAATTTTGGATGACTTGTCTTGGCATTTCATATTAAAGATGACTCAGTGGTGAGGCTAATGGAAATCACTATAAAGTAAAATCCTTAATATTTGACTTACTGACAGAAGACCTGGGTTTGATGACTTCCTCTGTAACTTGAAATAAGGAAACCTACGAATTAGATACCTCTCAAATTTTTTTCCTTTTTTTTGAGGAAGATTAGCCCTGAGCTAACATCTGCCACCAATCCTCTTCTCTTTTTTTGCTGAGGAAGATTGGTGCTGAGCTAACATCCATGCCTATCTTCCTCTACGGTGTATGTGGGACGCCTGCCGCAGCATGGCTTGATAAGCAGAGCATAGGTCTGCGCCCGGGACCCAGGCCAGTGAACCCCAGGCTGCTGAAGCAAAGTACATGAATTTAAGAGCTGTGTCACTGGGCTGGCCCCAACCATATATTTTTTTTGATTAGCACAAAAATCACACTTTCTCTTTTCTATTCTTTGCTTCTGTAGAAAAGTCATTATTTTAGGAAAAACAATTTTGTAAATAAAACAACAGAGATCCACGGAAGTTATATGAAATTGTCATATCTCAAATTTAGTTCTCATATCCCAATCGTGTGATACGCTAGGGCTCCAATCAATGGGCAAGAACAAGAGGGAAATGGGAACCCACATACCATTCGTCAAGCCGTGCTATAGCGGCATCCCACATACAAAATAGAGAAAGATTGGCCCTGAGTTAGCATCTGTTGCCAATCTTCCTCCTTTTGCTTGAGGAAGATTGTCACTGAGCTAACATCTGTGCCAACCTTCCTCACCAGAAAAAACAAAAGATGGAGGAGATGGGTTACATCGTTTTTAAGAAAAAGGCAGCTTATCCATGGCTGAACTTTTAAGACCACCTTTGACATTATTTGAGTGCTTCGTATTAAGCAACAGAGCTTAAGCAATTTTATTTTAGTATCATGATCATAAAAATCTACAGACTTTTTTTTTTTTTTAACAAAGTGGCTCAAAGAGACGTTGGGGAAGGAAGCAAGATATTCACGACTGAGAAGTGTTCTCAGGGGACCTAGGTCATTTGGTCCCCAGGACACAGTGCTGGGAGATGCCTGCAAGGGGAAAGCTCTAGAGGAATTTGCAGCTGCCGCTCCCTCCCCTCCTGAGGGATGCAGGGCAGACTGCAGGACTGGAGCCAGTGTCAGCGACCAAACCTGCCTGACAGCCACTCCTGAGACGGCCCAGCCCAGCTCCTGCCGTCACGGCTGGCTGGTCCACGGGGGCTGATGGCCACGGTCAGGACCAGGGCGGACGCAGGGTCAGAGCTGCTGACACACGGCCGCTCACGCTTCTGGGGCTCCAGAAATGAAATACATCTTTGGAAAGACATATGACAAAAGGTTTTCCCTTCAACTGCTCAGCATGTGGTACCGAATTTTGGAGGGTTAAAACAAAAAACAACCATTGCTTATCCTCTCAGGCCTTATCAAGGGTTTTATCACATTTTTATAAAACATAGCCTCAGCCCCAAAGCTTTGTTTGCATGAGGGTGTGTCCAGTCCATGGGTGGAAAGTTTCCATAATTCTTTCCAGTCTGTTCCATGTTCCTCCCTCCTTTGTTCGTTAGTTCAGGGTCTCTGTCCATTGTGATCCTAATGTGCTCTAATCCCAAGGATCGACTTTATTTGAGATTTTAAACCTTCAAGGATCAAAATGGTGGGGAAAAAAAATCAGAATTCTTTTGGGGTAGAACCAAATATTTGCCAAATGTGCTTATGAAATGCAAATGAGATTCTTTCCTCACTCAGTCAATCAATCAGTTATATTTGTTAAATGGTTATTCAGCCAATACTATTTCAAAGACACCATATTCCTCTTTTTTTAATCCTTCGATTCAGCAAGTTAACCACAATGACCAATTTTGTGGCTAAAATGGTAACATTGTTTGTGTACTTAAGTCTCTTTCCCACTCGTGGCGTCTCCCGCCTCCTGGGTCCGAGGCAGGTGTCGACAGCTGTTATTCTGTGACGGGGTTTTTAGACACATCAGCACTGTTGGGTGAACAAATGTCTTCATCAGGAAGTCACGAATTGGCTTGAGATAAGGAAACGTCGATTTGAAAACCATTTTCCCCCGGTTTCATTTGCACTGTCTCTTCCTTTAGCTGCTTTCTGTTGGGAATTCTGTCCTTTATGTCGCTGCAAAGCTTGTCCACCTGGCACCCATCACACCTACACACTCCTTTCTTGCACAGAGCAACCATCTTACCATTTTCTAAAAGAAGCTCATAGATTCATGTAGTAAGAGACTAAAGTCAGCATCTGCTCTCCATTCGACAACAGACTTCAGAACACAAAGGCCACGCGTGCCGCCTGCAGGGAGCAGATCAGGAGGCCCCTCTCTTCTGGGACAGGCAATTCTGAAACCATGGGGTCACTCCCCAGATCCAAGATGAGCAGCGCTCCAGCAGCCTGGAGAGCAAATTCCGCGGCTTTCTTTTCAGCACAATGCAAAAGCGTATCACACTGCTGGCAGCCTGCGGCCCACTTTGTAACTTAAAAGCAAATTCTAATTCTTTGAAGACTAAACATTAAAAAAAACCCTCAAACCTAAACAAATTTTAGTCTCTCTGGAAAAGCAATTGATAAATACGCTCAAACTGTGAATATATTTTCATTCTATTAAGCATTTATTCGTTAAAAAATAATATACATTCTGGAAACAGCTCTCCTCTGATGATCTCCCCCGGGCCAGAACACACACATATATTGTGAGGAATCAAGGCCTTGTAGGTGAGAGACATCATTTTGTCAGATGGATGCTTCAGGAAAGAAGATCATGCCAGGAGAGGCATCTATTTCTTTGTTAATTGCATTCTCCACACTATAGTGACCTACTGCGAATTTTATTTGTGATGTGCCGGCTTGCCTCGGATGAGCTGCGTTTCCCGGAATTCCTGTTCCCGCGTATTTCTAGTTAAGGTGGGCTGTCAGAGACATTCTTGTGGGAGACGTGGAGGGTGGAAGTGAAGCAGCAGCCATATTCTAGCCCGCCCGTGCCGTTGCCTGTCTGCTGGCTCACCCCAGTGATGCGACACAGTGGCTGGACTTGCAGCTGCTCCATCTTCCCCTGGGTGCTCCTTCTGCCTCTCTGATCCCTGCCCCTGGTGAACAGAAAGACTTAATTGCTCCCGACATGGTGCTAAGACATTTGCATTCCGGAGGGTGGGAAATAAATCCCATAAAACATCAGGGGCCTGCAACCTCAGTGAAATGTCTAGGGGTCCAGTCTGAGGCAGGTTGAGTAAATGGGTCCTTTCTGAGCCGTTTAATGAATAACCCCAAAAGCTACCAATTATGAGTGGGGCCCAGAACAAGAGAAAGCTCTATGAGAAACCCAAGTTGCTATGCAAGCAGCTCTGCTGCTTGGACCATATGACCCAATGGATCCGATGGTGCTTGAGGGGCAGGCGCAGGCAGGGTGCTGTTTGGAGCGTTTTCAGGCCCTTAAATGAGTTTCACAATGAGGATCCTTAGGATTTTGGAATAAAGCCCTACCATCTTCTTTTAAGAAATAGCTTTTGTTTTGCTACTGGGTTTTAGTGAAAATTGAATGCGTGGTCATGGGTCACCAAGTTACCCTGTGACCCAAGCTACCTGTTACTAGGTGTTGTCTGATCCACTGAGCCATAAAGTTGAGCATGCACAGAAGTACTTCGTTCGCAAGTGGGAGTGGTATGCCTGAACTTGGCTTCGGGCAGAACCTGAAGACACAAGTATGTTGCATGAGTAAGTGACCCGCACATCCACAGCCCCTGCTTCTGATCCTTTGTCTTCTCTCTCTTAACCTGCGCCCGTGGCCTCTTGAGGAGCTGTCTGTGCCCGGGTGATGGAAGAAGAAAAAAGTCAGGCCTCGTCTACAGGTGGTTCTGCACAATAGGCTGATGTCACTCAGAAGCAGACAGCTAAAACCAAAATGGACCGCTGAAATACCACAGCCCACTCTGGGCTGGCCCTGAAGGACAGTGCTGAGGGAAACGCTGCCAGCGCACAGAACTTTGAGCAGTGCACCTGGCTGTCCAGTTTGCTTAAGAGAGATGTCCAGAAGTACAGGTCTATACTAATTCACCGACTGTGGCTAATATTTGCCTGGAAGGTGAGAGATTTGGAAGAAACATGATGAAAAATTGATGGCAAAGTTCTGGAGGAGAAGTAGGTTGACAGATCTCTCCAAACAGGCAGGACGTGTGAAGATATTTATGTTCTCTGAGAATGCTCACCAAAGAAACTCAATAGAAGAGTATTTTAATAATCAGCTGCATAGGATGAGCCATTTTGTGGGCATCAGTCAACCTTTTTCCCCAGAAACCCTGCCATTGGCAAATTGGCCCATGAATAAAGTGGCCACGGTGACAGAGACGGACGTTATGCATGGGCTCAGCAACACAGGCTTCTACTTACCAAAGCCCAGCTGGCTATGGCTGCTGTGGAGTGCCCAACCTGCTAACAGCAGAGGTCAACACTGAGCCCCTGACATGGCGCCATTCCAGCTGGCTGCCTATTGGCAGTTGATTCTATGGGATCAGCTCTGTTCCCTTAGGGAAGGGGCAGCGCTTTGTTTTTACTGGAAGAGACACTACTCTGGATACAGATTTGCCTTCCCTGCACACTGTGCTTCTGCCAAAACCACCACCAAAACCATGTACAGAATGACTTATTCACTATCTTGGTGTGTCACACAGCACCACTGCTGACCAAGGAACTTATTTCACAGCAGATGAGGGACAGCAACTGGCTCATGGAGTTCACTGGTCTTACCATGTTCCCCATCACCCTGAAGCAGCTGGCTTGAGAGAATGCTGGAATGGCCTTTTGAAGGCTCGGTTGTGGTCAGTTGTCCAGGATAAAAAGTGTGCTCTAAATCATCATTCAATGTACATTTCCGCTTCTCCCATAGCCAGGATTTGTGAGTCTGGGAACAAAGGGTGGTTATGGGAAAAGCTCCTCTCACTATTATTCCTAGTGATGTACTAAACATTTGCTGCCCATCCCTATGGTATTAGGTTCTACTGGTCTAGAGGTCTTCGTTCCAAACAGAGGAATGCTTCCACCAGGGAACCCAGCAATGATTCTATTGAACTGGAGGGTCCCTGGGCACTTTGACTCATGCCGCTGAATCAACAGGCAAAGAAGTGAGTGATTGAACCTGGACTGCTTCTACACAAAGAGGTAAGGGCATATGTTTCCAATCTTAACAGTCCTCGAGGCTGCCTCTCAGAATTCCCACATCCTATGATTAAGCTACATCAACTCAATTTGAAGGACTGCTAATGGCCTGGACCCTTCAGGAATGAAGACTTGGTTCACCCCACCAGGCAAGGGTCCATGACGAGCTGAAGTGTTTGCTGAAGACAAACGCATATGGAATGGATAGTGGAAGGAAGTAGTTATAAATCTCAGCTATGACCACAGGACTAGTTACAGATATAAGTACTATAATAGTTATATTCATTTCTTGTTATGATATGACTATATATGTATGCATATATAGTTTTATATAGTTATAGTTATATATACATGCATATAAAAGTATTTTTATATGTGTGCATTTAACCAAATTATTTTTACGTTTGTCCTCTTTCGCATTCCCTTATCATCTGCCATAAATGTGTTCATAGTGTTAACTTAACAGCTCAGTGTAGGAGTCATAGGGCAGCAGAGGGGAAAGTAAATCAGCTAGGACTACAACACGAATGGACACCACCCAAAATCAAAGAAAGAACCTGCGATCCTCTTCTGGGGAGAGGTTAATGTGTGCGGGGCTGCACCTGGGAGAGATGTATGGTGTTAGGCGGAGCCACGACTCTGTTGTTACCTTTGTGTGGAGATGAAGTATGACTTAAGAGATGTATATGAGTGCCAAGTGGGCAAGGGTGACTTTGTAACGAGGGAACTTGAGCAGCCTGAACTCTGTTTCCCAGAATTCCCTCTCCTGTATGCTTCTGGAGAGAGCTGGCTGGGGGAGACATCCCTGTGTAAAATTTGGAGGGGGAAGCGAAGCAAAGCTCATGCATGTTGTCCCTTCTCTGCTGTCTCACCTCCTGCACCAGGCAGCAGCTGGGCCTGTAACTGCTCTCGCCCCTTCAGACCTCCCCAGCTCCTCCAACTCTTGGGCCAGGTGTGTGTGTTTGGCCCTGTGATAAAGGGCCCTGCTCCTGCAGGACCCCCACGCAATCAGGTCAGGGGCAGTTAGAAGTGATGGGAGTTGCAGTCTGTCCTTGTGAGCCACAGCTTGTACCTGTGGGTTCTGGCTTCTGCTGGCTCTTCCTCATTTTACATCCATCTTTCTTTCCTGACAGCCTGTCCTTGGACTTCAAGCTCCAGCTTCAGATGTGAAGACAACAACTTTACAGACATGACTTAACCACACCCCACAATTATGTAAGGTCAAATTCCTATAAGTATATGATATGTATGTATATATATACACATTCCAGTGTTTCCACTTCTGTCATTGAACTCTGACTAAGACAGTATTCTGGTTGAATGTTACATTGAAAAGTTTACATTCTCAAAAAAACCTTCAGTTTTATTGAGATATAATTGATGTACAATAAATTGCATGTATTTAGATTGTACGGTTTGATGTTTTGACATATGCATACACCCATGAAACCATCAATATAATCAGGAGGTTGAAAGTACTCATCACCCTCAGAAGTTGACTTCTTCCTCTTTCCCATCACCCCGTCTCTGCTCCTCGTTCCCTACTTCCCCAGGCAACCACTGATGTGCTTTCTCTTAGTCTAGATTAGTTTGCATTTTCTAGACTTTTGTATAAATGCAATCATACAGTATGTGCTCTTTTTTGTCTGGCTTATTTCACTCAGTGTAATTATTTTGAGATTCATCTGTGTTGTTACGTGTTCATTCTAAAATAGTTTCTTCTGAAACGTTAAATTCTTAATGAACAGCATTTCGTTTAAGTATAGGTCAATCACAAACATTTAGACGCAGTGTGACTGGGCATAAATCAGAGAAGCAGAAACCCAGGCCACCAGAGGTGACGTGCTGGGAGCATTTCCTCCGGATCTAGAGGTAGCATCATTACCTCACCCTCACTGTCAACTGGAGAAGCATAAGGTTCTCTGGAAAGAGCTTTGAAAGTCTGGACTCTGCGTGAAAAAGAAATCTTGGCCAGTGGAGCAGGGCTGGACCACACCATCGACAAAGGTAATCTAGGAGACCAGGGAGGAAATGGGATACCCCCCACTGAATGTTTAATGTGGCATCTTCTGAGGGACACATGAGATGACATCAGCCTGAGTAAAAATGAGTTGTTCTTATTCTTACCTTTCTTCAGCCCCACAGTGGCTCCTTTGCATAGTTTTGCTGTATCTGGTTTTCTCACACGTTGCCCAGATAAGCCGGGAGTGACAGATTGCTCCACAGGGTCCCTTGAAGCCTCCAGATATGAGTCATGGAAAACAACATAATGTAGTGGATATTTGACGAAAAGCAAGCGATCTGGATTTTAACCCAGATCTGATACTTATTTACTAGATGTAGCACTAGGAATAAGTCAGATTCGCTCTCTGAGTCTCATTTCCTTAGCTGTAAACTGAAGAAACTGGATTACTTGATTTGGAAAATCTCTTAATTCTCTGTATGCAAGAGTGGGATAATAAAGGCCTAGAGGATTAACAGGTATGATCATGCCAAGAACCATGTAGATAGCGTGAATCAAATCCCCGTTTGTAGCTGGAGGCACTACAACGTTCCCATCCATCCATCCATCTATCCATCCATCCAATAAATATTTAGCAAACGCTAATATATACTACACGACATTGTGCCTGGCAGTGGAGACAGGAAAGTGAATACGATCCAGCTCCTTTCCTCGAGATGCTCACAGTTCACTGAGGGCAAACAAGGTTATACATACCTAATTACAACATCTGATAATTTCAGTAATAAATATGTCAAGAACAGAGATGGTGTTTTGGTAATATCTTGATCCTCAGAATCTTATACAGAATAAGAGGAGAATAATGGTTTTTTTGTTGAAATAACTCAATAGGAGTACGTTTAGGGCAAAGGGCATTTCAGAAAGGGCTACATGGAATTATGGGAGGGAGGGACTGCAAATGTTAATCTCAAGCATTGTCCTTATAGGAAACTCAAGGCCACTCTTTTTCCTTGGCATGTCTTAATGCCAGTTAAATATTTCTTACTTGTACTAATTACTGCAGCGGCCTTTACTTATTTATTTATTTTTAAGATTGGCACCTGAGCTGACACTGTTGCCAATCTTCCCTCTCTCTTGTCTTTTTTCTTCTTCTCCTCAAAGCCCCCAGTACATAGTTGTATATTCTCGTTGTAGGTCCTTCTGGCTCTGCTATGTGGGACGCCACCTCAGCATGGCTTGATGAGCAGTGCTAGGTCCATGCCCAGGATCTGAACCGGTGAAACCCTGGGCTGCTGATGTGGAGCACGCGAACTTATCCACTTGGCTACCAGGCTGGCCCTTGCAGTAGCCTTTAGAAAGACGAAGAGCAAAGAGAAGAAAATCCTAATTCTATTCTCTATAGAGCTAAACAGGTAGCCACCAATTCTCCTATTAGGCATGGCCCAACCTGGGAAGCCATCAACTGTCTAAGCAAAGGAGACATTATTTCCTTTGGAATTGGCCAAATTTAATTAATCCAATGTTATTAACTTACACTTTTAAATATAAAGGTGATGATTTTAAACCTGAGGTTCATCCTCATAAAACAAGTATATATTTTTGAGGTTTATTTCATAAACACTAAAGTGTTTATTAATTAGCATCTAAATTCTCCAGAGATGGTTTTAAATCCACACGTTTCTGTTTCAAAACATTTCTCCTTTATTCTTTTCCATTTTATCAGAATCAAGCAGCTTTAGGTGAACTGATTAAAAGAGAAGAAACAGCTTCTACCAGCAGAGAAACCCTGACCATCGCTTCTCCATTTTGTCCTTAACTTTACAGTTGAAGATGCTAGAAAATAAACAGCATATGCATATTTCAACAGTTTAGCTTTAAGTGTTTAGCTGTTCAACAGACCTGGCTGAAGTTTGCTCCTCTATCTGACTTCCCCGAAGCCAGCAAGCTGGGTCACGTGGCTGGCTGACCTCCCAGCACCACCTACCTCCACTCCACGAGATGCCATCAGATCCCACCCAAAGGAGCCAGTCGTCCCCAAGAAACAATGAGCAATTCTTACAAGACACAACTGGCGCTCTGTTACTGTGGCACAGGAAGGCTTGATAAGATCTCCCAGCCACAGCATTCTTTTGTGTCAGCAGACGCAAGTGGGATGTTCCTCCTGCAGCTCTTACAGAGCGAGAGGAAGTAGGCTCTGAAACACAATGTTCATTGAAATTGGCTTTCATCTGAGGAATCCCGTGGTGGCTCCTGCTTCGAGATGTGCATTCTGTCTGCAGCTGAGCTCCCTGATGCATTTCCGCTGTTTGTTCTGGGGGGAAGGCAGCACCTTTATGAGACTCACTCTTTTACTAGGTAAAGGGCATTGCATTGTGCTGGGCAATGCAGTCCGTGTCAGGATGTCTCCAGTGAGTCTGGAGCCTAGGAGGAACATTAAAAATAAAGTAAGAAAACAATCCAGGCCTCCGCCATCCTGGCTCCCTGATGAAGCCTTGGTTACGTTAGCGGAGGAAGACAAGGTTGTCCTGATGACCCCCGGGACTGCAGGAGCAGGAATTCCACTGTGGACACAATGCCACAGGCCACAAGTGAGGGAACAGTGTGCCATGGGCCCAACAGAACCACTCAGAAGCAGTTCGGCTCCATTGTCCATTGTGGGGCAATTCTAGCTCTTACAGGACAAAAATGGGGAGGGAGAAGTAATCCACAGTGTCAATCCTAGGTTAGAAGTTTCTATCCCACTGTCCTGGTTTTCTAATTTAGCATTTCATCTTCTTTTCGGGGAAAAACATCCTGAATCCAATAAAGACCCTCTCTGGTTAAGACGATGTCTAAATCAGCACATAGAAGAACAAGTCAACTCTGTTGAGATCACCTTTTCTTTTTCTGTTGAGGACACCTCCTCTCGTCTCTCACTGCCCTTCTCTGCTCCACCCCATTGGGCTAACCAGCTTATACTGCAAAGGGACTGAACAATGAAGTCTCAGTATGGAAAGAAGAGTGAACACGATGGTTTTTCACCTCCATGACACTTTAACTCTGCGTATATTTTTAAACTCTGACTCTCAAAATAAGCTGGCAAAGTCAGGTCGGCACTGGCTGCATCAGCAGTAGAGGGAGTCACTGGAGAGACAGAACCCGGTGAGAGACTCTTGACCCTCGTAAAGAGCTGACAGCAGGACATGAAGGAAAACTCATGTGTCAGGTTCCTGGCCCGGGCCCTAGACTGGTGGACAAGCTATCCATCTCCAATCTGACCATCAAGGCTGGCTTTCATCACCACCAGAGGATGAACATCCAGAGGACTAATGTCTTGGTGTTTACCTGAAGACAGATGTGACAGATAACAAGAAGATACCGTTACTGGAAAACCTAAAAAACCTGGAAGTTGTTTCTTGGAATCCAGTGTACCTACTCTAGTCTAAAAAGAACAGACGTCAACTTGTAACTGATGCAGGACGTTGACGAAAATAACAACCCAGGCAGTTAACCTTCCCAAGAAGGAAGGAATTGAAGAAGGACCGAGAAATCCAAATTCCAGCTAAACCTCATGAAGAAGACCCAAAATTGCTCTCTACATGGCTTATCTTTAGCTGTGCTAATATTAGAACTCTTGGATACCTGGAAATTTTGTGGAATCTTCTTTGTAACATTCTCGGGAAAAGATTTGCCCAAACCTAGGTGTAGCAAAAATTTCTGGTGCCCTTTCCCCTACTTCTGACTTGAGTAGCTCATCCCTGATCACAATGTGTCCCTAAAAAAGAGAGTTTATATTAGTGACTGGCTTTGGGTAGAAAGAACATATGAAGCTATCTCTTCCTCAATCATCCCCTTCCTTCAAACCTGGTTAAAAGAATAAAGTGAAATTAAAGGATAAAATAAAATGGATAATTAGTGGCCAAAGCTTTGTAAAGGGGATTCCTGTATTTAGTGAGATATTCTGGGGTTCTTCCTAATTTTAAGATTCTATGACTTTAAAAGTCCCAAGAGAATAATGCTGGTGCATATAATTTCTATCGGTGTTCTCTGGGTTAGGACCACATAAATAACATCCAGAAGAGATGTCACATATTAGATTAGAGCACATCTGATTCAGTTCATTTTAATTCAGGCAAAGAGTATGTGCTGAATACCTGCTGTGCATCCAGGACTATATAACTTGCAGCAAATAAAAGATACATCCCTGCCCTCAAGGACACTGCAGTGTGGTCTTGAGGCAATCATATAAGCAGATGATTTCAGTATGACATAGCATGTACCCAGGTTAGCATGGGCCCTGACGAGGGTCCTAACTCACCTTCTGAAGGAACAGGAAAGGCTTCTGGAGGAGGTAATGCCTGAGACGACGCTTAAAGCTTGAGAAGTAATTATCTAGGTGAAGAAGATGGGAAGGGATTCCAGATAGGACCAACATGAGAAAGGTAAGGAGGCCTGAAACCAGAGACACGTTTGAAGAACTACAAGTGACTCAGTGCTTCTGAAATGTTGAAAACAGGGCAGAAGCCGTCAGGGCCCACCTGCAAGGTGTAGGTGCGAGGACTGTCCTGAGATCTTACAGCTTCTGTTAGGATACAGATAAAGGAAATCAGAGCAGGATGTAGGTCTTAACACTTTCTGATGCTAAGAATCCGGGAATTAGATGGTGTGAGGTTAGGGATCAAAGGAACTGAAAAGGCCAGGCTGAGGTTATGCTAAAATCAAAAGATTTACTTAAAGGTGATGAAAAGCAACCAGAGCTGAAGGCAGAGGTAAAACGTTATTGGTATCTTGGTTGGCTATGGCCTCTTAAGAGAACTTTAAAGAGCAGTAACAATGTGACTCATTTTTTCCCCCTTAGAAGCAATCGACAGGACATCTACAAAGCCTGGATCCTGACTGCAGTTCTGTGCACCTAAGAATAAATGAGAAAGAAACCAGAACACAAGAGAAAAGGGAGAGAGAGAAGATCAAACTCCGCAGGATATGTGTCAAATATTTTTAGTGACCTCAAATTATGGGATTAAAAATGGAATGAAAAGGAAGCAGTTTTGAAGGTAGATGATTGAACACAAGCTCTTGAACTCACTCTATAGGAGGTACGAAAGCAAAGAGGATTTAAGTTCATGTGTATTTAGAAAATCAGAAGCAAAGGGGAATATTGGAGCCATTCTTTGGTTGGGAAACTGATAGAAATTACTGTTATTGAAATAATTTTAGAATAAGGCAGAAAAGACTTTTATTAAAACAATAAAGACGTGAGTCCACAGGGCCTCAGGAGGGAAAGGGCTGAATGGTTCCTCACTGCCTCCCCTCCCCTTTCTTTCTTCCCAAACCCCATCTCTTAATGACCTAGCGAGGTCAAGAAGCAGACAGCTCTGGAGCAATCAGGGCCAGCTATATAATTTGCAAGACCCAGAACAAAATGAAAAGGCAGAACTTATTCAAAAAGCGGAAAATAACATTCTATTAGAGGTATTAAAATATAAAGTTTTTTCCTTTCTTCCATAGTCTTTCTGTTGACTTGTCATGGTGTTTTTAAATTTTTTATTTAATGCCATTATGAATAAAGAAAATTAAATTTTAAATGATTAGCATGAGTTTTACCATTCATCTTTATAGGGTGCATGCCAGTCTTAAATATAAGTATAAAAGCATTCAACTCGTATGTAGAAACATCAAAACTACACAACTCCTATTTTGTAGCTCACACATGCATACGTGTTTTGTTCTTACCAGCAGAGTGGAAATGCTGCAGAATACCAGCTCAGCGGTTTTTATTTCACTTCCCAATACATGTACCTTCTACCGACACTCTCTTCCTTCAACTTAGAGGTGAGTAAGGGAGGACTCAGGGGGAGGCAACTCTGGATCACAGTCCCTTTCTCTTTCCTTGGTGTCATGAGTTCTAGCAGATGTGATCGGCTAAGACAGGGAAGTAACGTGAGTAAGAAAGAATATGAGAGTTCCTTGGTTGTTTGCGGTTCTTGGAACTCCCTTGTCTTCTATCTGCATTTGAAGCAGGTTCTCATGCAAAGGAAAGCCTGGCTTCCTGGGTTGTCCGACCACCCCTCCCCCTTACTCACTGAGGGACCTCACCACTTGCTTTGAGTCTCAGCGAACTCCTGTGCATCATGGCTCAGCCTGAAGGCTGGGCTCAGGGGTCATCGTGAACATGAATGAGAATGAGGGCAACAAGGAATCACAGCAATTGTGCAAAGAGTATGTGTATCTTTTCTGCTTGTGCACATGTTCAATTGTCCTATATGACTTCACTTAAAAACACCAGTTCAAAGGTAAAACTATTAAGAATCTGGAGGCCAGCCTGGTGGTGCAGCGGTTAAGTGCGCACATTCCGCTTCGGCAGCTGGGGGTGCGCCGGTTCAGATCCTGGCTGGGGACATGGCACCATGTGGCAAGCCATGCTGTGGTAGCCATCCCACATGTAAAGTAGAGGAAGATGGGCATGGATGTTAGCTCAGGGGCAGTCTTCCTCAGCAAAAAGAGGAGGATTGGCAGATGTTAGCTCAGGGCTAATCTTCCTCAGGAAAAAAGAAAGAATCTGAAGATGGCAATAGCAGAGCATCAAATCAAGCCTGAGGCCCTCCTACGCACCTGTGTGACATGCCCAGGAAGCCAGCCCTGGGAGTAATGGACTAATCTCCTCACTGTCTCTTAACTATTGTCTAGAGAAACTGCTTCTTCCTAGTAATTATTTCTTATTTTGACCACAGAGCTAGCTTAGAAAAACTTTTGGGATCAGCAAAGTTTCCCCTAATTTATAACCCCAGCCTCGTAGAAATAAGGCAGGGAGGCTAACAACAGTGCAATTTATCACCCAACCTCATAGAAACTAGGCAGTAAGATTCACCAACTGCAGGGAAACACACCTGGAGAAATAATTTAGCTGCCTGAGTTGAAGACTTTCCACTAAATGAGAGATGAAGATTGAAATGATTTGAGCTAACATCTTAATGCCTATTACCAATTTTAACCCCACTCACTCAAGATCCTACAACAATGATCTGTGTAGCTTAGTCCATTGCCTATTTTTCATCTTGGGTACTGGAAGTTCAAGCCCAGAGGGCTCCCTCGTCAACCAGGAAGCAAGACGGATGGAAAAGTGCAAGAGGGAGTGGGCTAAAGGTTGCGTTTGGATTCTTCAGTGTGGGGCATAAGAAACTGGGACACTCCGGTGCATTCCGTAGGAGATCGTTGAGATGAGTAAAGATTGCCTCTTTCACCTCCTCTGAGTTGCAATGGCACCATTTTCAGAAACACTGCCTTGGAATGTGACTCACTTTAAAGAAATTTCTTGGCAATAATATCCATATCTTACATAGCTTTTTTGTATATGTCAACTAGCATCTATGACTTTGTGGATGTTAAGCTAGGATGTCCTGAGGAAAAAGAGTTGGTACTGAAGTCCCCAGCATAAGGCATGCGGGACACATTTCCTTACCAGAAGAAATGGGAAGGCACTCATCCAGGAACTCATAGAAGACACCGCAGACGATGTTGATTGGCAGTTCTAGCCTCCGCATCTGGAGAATTCTTTATAGCCAAATTTTGATAATGCGTGCTAAAGGAGAAAAAGGAAAGAATAGATTATTGAAAACCATGCGTCATTTACAAACTTTATTTTCAACAATTGTTTTTTACTGTCATTGTTCTATCAAAATTTTCACCCAACTTATTAACAAAGAATCAATTTAGTTTAATTTTTTCTTATGTCTTCTGCTGACCCACAGAAATAAATGTCAAAGATTAGGTCAGAGCATTGTTGGGTAGCCATCAACAAACAAAGGATAACAAATGAATAAACTGTTTCTACGAAAAAGTGACTGATCTTCTTTGACCCTACACAACTACATCATACAACTACAGGAGCTCACAAAGAACAAAACCGGAGCGCCGAGCCTGGTCGCTTGAAGAATATTTATTCCACTCAGCACGCACCTTTTAAATTCCAAGTCATACTTTATTATAGAAATCAGAGTTCTCTCAAAATTGGCAAGGAGTAATTGGCTAGAAACTAATCATTGATTCTTTAGCTTTTTTTTCCCTGAGCCATAAATTGTAGACACAAGGCCAAGTCTCAATGATTGTCGAAGGAAAGTTTCTGAAAGGTCTGTTTTATTGAGTCAGTCCGTAAGGAAAAGCTTCACAAAATGGATGACCTGGTTTTGGACCTGTTTTTTGTTTGTTTGTTTGTTTGTTTGTTTCAAAGATTGGCACCTGAACTAACAACTGTTGCCAATCTTTTTCTTTTCTTTTCTTTTTTTCCTTCTTCCGAGAGCCCCCCAGTATATAGTTGTATATCCTAGTTGTGAGCTCCTCTGGTTGTTGGACTTTGTTTGATAAAAGCCTGAGAACCTTACTTGAGTGGCAGGAACTCTCCCTGGGGTACAACCCTACTTTTAAATTTAATTGAATTAATAATGATTGATGTTAAGAATACCACAAGTTCATCTGACACTTTAGACACAATGGATTATGTTTGTGCTCTCTTGCTTATCAGAATCAAAGTTGGCTACTGTACTAGGCCCTCTGATTTGTGGCTTGGATCTAGAAAGCTGGAGGCCATAAGTTCTAAGATTCATATCAACTGATCTTAAACTCCTCACCACATTCCCAAGGAATCACTTTAAAAAGGTATGGATACTGTATTCAGTTTCCTCCCAGTTAGAGAAGATTTGCAATGCCATTTGCTCCCCCATTTTTGTACGGTAACATTCATTGAGGGTCTGTGATAACCCCAGCTCTATGCTAAGCACTATTCAGGGATGAGCTTTATTGACTCAAAACTCATAAAGCGAGTTCTGATACTCACTTGCCAATGAGAAAACAAGGACTCAGAGGATAAATGTAGTTTGCTAAGACACTCATCAATAGAGCAATGGAGATGGGGCAAGACCCCCCATAGGACTCTCTCACGTAGGAGCTGGAGTTTTCACTTATTATCCTACAATGAACCTATTTCATTGCACCAGAGGATGCTGTATTTGATAGCATCAAACAGGCTTGGAATAATACATTTTCAACACACAGATTACTGAACTGGATAGACTTCTTTAGGTCCAAATTGCTGCGATATGCTACCACAAGAGCTCAAAAAAGTCAAATCAGTAAAAAGAGGGCAAAGGAAACAAAACACTGGTTCTGAACAATGACACATGCTTGGAGGAGCTGAAATGTGGTCAGAATGATGAAGAAAAAACAGAGGAGGCAATGGGTCCCCAAAAGGAGTGGGGTAGCCTACTACACACATGCTTGAGAAGGAAGCCACCAGCAGAATTTTTACTGGGACATGAGTTTCTTGTCACTGCAAGTACTTCCTCACTATTACATCTGAGAGTGGATCACCAATATGAAATGCCCAGCCTTCCAACAGTAAAAAATCCACTCTATTTCCTGCCTCTCTTCCTCCATTCCTTCTCATGCCCAGTCTGCTCGGAATAAAATTAATCTCTCATCTAGACCACAGATAAAGAGTTGACATACCACTTGTTGAAAGTAGTTAATCTCCAGCCTATAAATTCACAAACTAAATGTTAGCTCCCAAATTGTCATGAAATTAACTAAATTCTCATCAGCAAGAGTCAAAAGCTTAGGGTTAGTCTTCATTAGGCAGGACGGTACATCCAAATGGCACTGTTATTCCTGGTAATGTTTCTCTCATATTTTGCTAAATACGAGAGTTTTTAGGATTGAGAGCTTTCTCTGGAATGTTATTTTCTATTGAAACCAAGAAAAACGAAAAGACACATAAATTATAGGTGCCCCAGTTTTGATGAGTAAAACAAATATTGAAGCATAACACTTACAAGCCTGAGAACCTTTTGAGAAACTTCCTTTTGACTTGAGGAAGGATAACAGAACAAGGGTAATTCCTGGTGACTGAAGGCGGAAGATACTTTATTGCCAACTGTCTGCACATGGATCAAATCCCTCTAATCCTGCTGGCTGAGAAAGTGAGCCCTAAGGCGGGCGATTTCACTACATTCTCCCACTCAGAAACTCTGTTAAAACAGAAGCAGAGGGATTTGGGAGTGAAAGGCCTTATGTTCACATAGTCAGCTTTTATTTTCATAATTAAACTTACTTTTATTGGATGCATGACCTCTTTTAAAGAAAACATAATTCATATTTACTTTAAATCTTTAGGTCCTGAAATTGTTTTTAGTAAAAGATAGTGAGTGTTTAAAAGGATTAGATCAGTAACAAGAGAAAAGGTTTTGTTTTTGTTGGATGATGCTTTAGATTACAAGATAGATATATTTCTATGGTCAGAGGGGGTTGAACCTGAATTATTTTTTAAAACTTGAATATGGGACCGTTTTCAACACTGCTTATAGCAATAATACCATGGAAATATGGAAATAACTCAACTACAGCATCTAGTGTGACTTGTTGGATTTTTTCATCCTCCGTGTCTTTGAATGATAATGTTTAGTAAAGTCACATTTCATTGTGGCTGACAATATCTTAGAGCACAGAGCTTAACAAAACAAAGCTGCAAAAAGAGTTTTGGCTTTGCTTTATATTTCATTTCCTTTGCATAACTTATTGTTTACAAAGATGAAGTGCCTTCTGACATTCCTTAGAATATAGAATTCATTTGCCATTAGTAGACATTTATACAAGAGTCAGTGAACAAATGACACTGTAGTTCTTAACAATGATTAAGTAGCCCATTTAAAACAGCCTTCACTTCTTTCACTTTTGGAGTAAATTAAGCTTGAGTTAAGATGGCTCGATTATTCAAAATTATACTCAATTTTTTTTTTTGCATTTTGACTCTGAAATATGTATCAGAATTTTCTTCTCATCCATTCTACTTTACACCTAAGATTACCTACTTTTAGGATAAAATTCCCAGTGAAGTCGAACAATGGTCGAAGGGTTGTGTTGAACAGGAAGATCATTGGTTTGCTAGAATTTTGCTATTTGCTGAATAAAAAAGCATTTACTGGATTTTTAAGTGTACTTTCCACTTAAAAAAAAAGCATTTATGAAAAAGTAATAGTCATGTGGGAAAAGAGAAAAATCTGCTCATGGCTGCTTCATCATCTCTACACAGAAGGATAGATAGAGAAAAAGCATGCATTACTTTCCTGGTAATAACTGAGGAAACTAAGAGAAATTCTAACGGAGAATATATCTGTTTTAAAAAAGAAAGAAGAGGCAGGGTTAAAACCATCAAGGATTACTTGCTGTGTAAAAGTCAGCTGCATACACACAATAGCTGAGCTATGCTCCCTCCTGGAGCCAGACCAAGGTCAGAAATTTCAATTTTGATTCCTAACTTATGGGAAATTATGATACATTTTATATGTGTGTGTCCAGATGCACGCAAACCCACCAATTTCCTAATAAAATTAGTATTCTTGCTTATTACTTTTTTTTTAATTAAAAAGAGCATAACTGGAGAAATTCTTAGCTTATAATACATTAGAACACAACCCACCCCACCCTCACTTTCTCCTTCTTTAGGTCAAACTAATGAGTCCCTTTGGAAATCAAAATAGACAGCTACCACCACCATTATAATAAAATTTAGTAAGATACGTGAATACATAACAAAAATACATTTTCATTTTGAAATAAGTTATTTTTAAGACTTTTTCTAGTATCTACTCTCTTAGGGTTTGTCTCACAGCCTCAAGGTCAAGTACTAGCCAGTGTGGATGTCAAGATATTTAAAAATAAGTATATTTAAATCACTACATACGTTATTGATGGGAATGTAAATTGGTGGAAATTTTTTGGAGGGCAACTTGCCAATATCTATCAAAATATCTTCTCTGCTGAGAGACCTCCAGTTTCAGCTCTCAGGTGCAAAGATCTTGGAAGTGGTCGCTCCCATTCTTACACTAAGATAGAGATGACCAAACTAAAATTCAATGACTTTTCTTGGACTTATCAGAGAACTGAGGTCACAGGACAAATTGGCACCCCAAAATTTGGAGTCCAGAGAGTCACAGCTGAGATCTGCTTACCGGGAGCAGATGCCTCTAGAGCTGTAAACAGGTAGAAACACTCAAATGGTAATTGTGACAAATTACTGGAGGCTCAGTGTGGTCTAACCTGAGAGAGAGAAACTCTTGGGAGCCACAGACTTAGGGCTGAAAGATGCAAACTCTCTCTGAGGAGGACGACGTGGGGCCAAAACCCAAGTGGTGAATGAAAAACAGGGACATTGGAGGAATTCAAAGCCAATGGCACCTATTGCTACGTCAAACATTGAACGCAGCCCAACTCCTAGAAAATTAACATAAAACTTCACACCAGAAGTCAGTTTACCTCACTTCCTATTACCCAATGTAACACGTTGACTTTCAACAAAAAATTGCAATGCAAGCCAAGTGTGAGAAAAAATACAATCTGGACAGACAAAGTAAACATCAGAGCTGGACTGAGATATGACACAGATGTGGGAATGATCTGACAGGATATTTAAAATAACCATGATGAATCTATAAGGGAAGAATATGGGATATGGGAAAAGTGGATAACATGCAAGAAGAGATAGCAATGTAGGCGGACAGATGTAAACTCTAAGAAAGAATGAAAACTAAATGCTACAAGGCGAAACACTGTAATAAAAATAAAAAGTGGCTTCGAGAGGCTTAGTGGACTGGATGGATGAGAAAGTGGCTTAGTAGAATGGCCGAGAAAAGAATCGATAGAAACTTCCCAAACTGAAATGCAAAGAAACAAAAGAATGAAGAAAACAGCACATGACATCCAAGAACTGAAGGATAATTTCAAAGAGTGTAACATACATGTAATTGGAATACCAGAAAGACAAGAAAGAGAGAACAGATCAGAAGAAATATTTGAAGTAATAAAGGCCAAGAATTTTCCAAAATTAATGATGAATACCAAGCTGCAGATCCGGGAAGCCCAGAAAATACCTAATGGGATAAATATCAAAAAATATATTGGGGCTGGCCCCGTGGCCGAGTGGTTAAGTTCGTGCGCTCCGCTGCAGGCGGCCCAGTGTTTCGTTGGTTTGAATCCTGGGCACGGACATGGCACTACTCATCAAACCACGCTGAGGCAGCGTCCCACATGCCACAACTAGAAGGACCCACAACAAAGAATATACAACTATGTACCGGGGGGCTTTGGGGAGAAAAAGGGAAAACAATAAAATCTTTAAAATACATATATACATATATATATATATATATATACACACCTGGGAATAACATACTCAAACTGCAGAAAAATCAAAGACAAAGAGAAATTCTTGATAGAAGCCAGAGGAAAAATATCACCTCACCTAGAGGAACAAGGATAAGAATTACCGTGGGCTTCTCCCAGAAACAATGCAAACCACAAGAGAGAGCGAAACACTTCAAGTGTTGAAAAGTGACAACAAAAAAATCTGCCTAGAATTCTATTTCCAATGAAATTATCCTTCAAAAATGAATAAGAAATAAAGACTTTTTCTGACAAACAAAACCTGAGAGCATTCGTTGCCAGCAGACCTGCCCTGCAAGAAACGTTAAAAGGGTGAAAAAGGAGTGAAGACTAAGTATGATTTTACCCCAGAGACATCAGACAAATAGTGCCTCAGCCAGGTGATCAAGTTAACATCAAAGTAATAAGTCATGTTGATTGTAGGAAGCATTGATATGTGGTGAAAATGACGCTTTACCTCTGTGGTCTTCCTCCCCAAACACATAGCTCCATTCTAATCAAGAGAAAAATGTCATATAAATGTCATTTGAGGGTCATTCTACAAAATACCTAGCCACTACTTCTCAAAGCTGTCAATGTCATTAAAAACAAGGAAATTCTCAAAAACTGTTGCAGCCAAGAGAAACCTAAGGAGACACGATGAGTAAATTTAATGCGGTGTCCTGGATGGGATCCTGGAATAGAAAAAGGACATGAGCTAAAAACTAAGAAAACCTGAATAAAGTTTGCACTTTAGTTAACAATAACTTATCAATATTGGTTCATTAATGTAAAATGTACCATATTAATGGAAGATTTTAATAACAGGGGAAAGTGGGTGTGGAGTATGTCAGAACTCTCTGTACTATCTTCACATTTTTAATTAAAAAAACTGTTCTAAAATAAAAGTTTGTTTTTAAAAAATGCAAAAAATAAAGCAAAACAAAACCCTCTTTCAAAGAAACTTTTTAAAAATGCTCTGCTGGGAATTCATTCTATACATGTGCAAGCAAATTCGACTGCAAACTAAATGTCCATCAATATAAGTTTGGTTAAATAAATTACATTATAGCAGTAAAATAAGGTGATTATGCAGTAAATAAGGGAAAAGAAGAGAGAGCAGCGGACCTATATGTGCTGCTACGGGAAGAACTCCAAGGCATAGTATAAAAAAAGGCGGAGTGGAGAAGAAAGCACGTTGTAAGATCCCATCTGAGCACATTTAACATTTTTAGTTTTAAATTTAAATATTTGAACAAAACTTATTACAAAAATAGCAGTTCCATGTCCCACTCCCTCTCGGTCTGTTACTCTGTTCCTGAGATACAACCATTTCCACTCTTTTATAGCTTTTTTTTTTTATATTTACGTATAATTTTTCTTTTTTTTGGCGAGGAAGATTGTTACTGAGCTAACATCTGTGCCAATCTTCTTCTGTTTTATATGTGGGATGCTGTCACAGCGTGGCCTGATGAGTGGTGTGTAGGTTTGTACCTGGAATCTGAACCCACAAACCTCAGGCCGCTGAAGCAGAGCTCATGAACTTAACCACTGCGCCACCAGGCTGGTCCCTCTCTCCATATTTTTAGTCAACATGTTTATGTTTCCCTTTTTGACTTTTCAATTTTAGATGTCTTCATTAATTTCATACTGTAGATGATGAAAATTTAACTCTCTTACACCCCTATCCCACTCTTCATACATACTTCATTTCCATCATTTTCTCATGGAATTGAGGAAAATATAACAATTGTTCAGAGAATGGCTATTCAATGGTTATATAATATGAGCAATTGTTCATAAAATTATATTATCTATTAATTATAATTATTAATATTATAAACACTTAGTTCTTCTTGGACTTTAATCATTCTTCTTGGTTTCAAATGGACATACTCCTCTGTTTGGGATGACCTGAGCCTTCCCGGGGTTCTAGAGATGCTCCCGTGCTTCTGAAGCCACCAGCTTAGGTTTCAGCTTAAGCTTTAGGACCCCTGACCGTTTGCACAGGTACCTTCTGTCTCACTAAGTTAGCAACCACTCATTCATCTGCTTTCCAGCTTCCAAATTTTATTCCTGATTTCTGTTCTCTCATCTGGAAACAGATCCAGGTTTCATGATACAATTTTGAGTACCCTTTTTAAGAAAGTGAAGACAAAATTATGTACACAAAATTTGATCCAAAAGTGAGTACTCATTTTGAATAAGAAAATAAATCATAAACATGACAAATTTTTTAAAAAACTAGCAAACACCACAAATATCACAAAATTTTAAAAAACAATATTTTTATTGATGAACGGTCTGATACAAGTCTATAATACTTTTCTCCTATCATTTTTCTGGTTACATATACTTTGATTATCTCTTCATGTGAGAACAATTTTGTAATATTACTTTCTTTGGAGAAAATAGAAAAGTATTTCAATATTTTCTCTAACATGGTTAAGCTTTCTTTATGAGAGTTGGGCTGCACAAAACGTGAATTTATACACATAGTTAACATTATATACTATGGGTATGAAAATATTGGTCGGTGTTCTACAAACACAAGAAATCATATAACCCTACTTTGTAAAATTATCATCAAAAAGGAAAAAAAATGTCTATATGACACCCAATTATTCACTTACAATTTAATATATCTGATGTTCGGAACAATTCTCCAGACGTTGGTTTCTGGCTTTGTCTATTCTAACTCTTACTTCTCCTGCATTACTTGGGTGCACTGTGCTTGGAACCACAGCAATATCACAAAACAGTCATATCACAAGACCGTCTCGGACCCTGAGTGTTTGCATTGTGGTGCCTAGTGTGTTGGTAAAATTGGTTGCAGAAGTGTTCCTGGAACTACGACCAAGAGTAGGAAGGCTCGCAACAACGTACCTATGCGCAGAAGTGATTGCACGCAGCATAAATACATCCTTATAAACCAAAACTCAACGTATCCCCAAATAAACTTCCCTCAGCCGGATCTCAAAAGTGACCCTAGTCACCATCAAATGCAAGGCACACTGATGAAGGATTTCTTTCCCATCAGTGAAGAATGGGTGGTACAGCTTCCCCACATTCTCACCAGCATTTGGTCTTGTTACCATTTTTTATTTTAGCCATTCTGATAGATATGTCATGATATCTCATTATGGTTTTAATTTGTATTTTTCTAATGAATAATGATGTTGAACATATTTTCATAGATTCATTTGTCATCTGTATGTCTTCTTCAGTGAAATGTCTGTTCATGTATTTTGCCCATTTGCTAATTGTATTTTTGTTTTTTTTTACTATTGCATTTTGAGAGTTCTTTGTATATTTTAGATACAAGTTGCATGTGCGGTTTGCAAATATTTTCTACAAGACTGTACCTTGTTTTTTATTCTCTTCACGGAGGCTTTAGCAGAGAAAAATTTGTTGCTGTTTTTGCTTTTATGGATACAACCCAAACATCCTTCAATGGGAGAATAGCTAAACAAACTGTGGTACATGTATCCCGTGAATACTCTTCAATGTTAAAAAGGAATGAACTATTGACGCATGGGTAAACTGGAATGGATCTCAAGAGAATTATGCTGAGTGAAAAACTAGTCTCGAAAGGTTACATACTGTATGATTTTATTTATATGACATTCTTAAAATGACAAAATTATAGAGATGGAGACTAGACTAATGGTTGTCAGGAATTGGGGGTAGGGAGGTGGCTGTGGTTGTAAGTGGGTGTCACCAGGGGTTCTTGTGATGGGACTGTTCTGCGTCTTCATCGCGGCGGTGGTCACAGAAATCCATATGTGTGATAAAATTGCATAGAGCTAAATCCACACACACGACTGAGTGCATCTAAAACTGGCAAACCTGAAAAAGGTCAGTGGATTATGTCAACGTCAATTCCAGTTATGCAAGATGTTATCATGGGGGGAAACTGGGTGAAGGGTACACCGGATGTTTCTGTACTGTGTCTCACAAATGCCTATGAATCAATGATTTAAAAATAAAAAGTTTCTAAAAACTCCTTTGTTGTCACTTTTTCAGGGTGTCCGTAGAGAATAGAGAGCAAGCATTACCATACTTCACTAGAAGTCTGTGCAAAAATTTTTTAAAGGAATACATTTATATTCTGGGATAGTCAGAAGCCTAGACAAAGCTTCCAAGGAACTTTTAATAGTAGTTACTTTGGATGTAAAAAAAATACATTTGAAAAATAATTAAAAATTTGGATAACATACAAAGCCAAGAAAGACGGTATGTTTAAATTCAACCATATCAATAATAACAGTTAATATAAGTAGTGTAAACATACCAGGTAAAAGACAGACAATGTCACATTGGATAAAAAACAAGACCCAAGCTCCCCACAAGAAATCTACTTTAAATATAAAGAAACAAATGGGTGAAAAGTAAAAGGATGGAGAAAGATGCCCTGCTGAAACTAGTCCAAAGAAAGCTGGAGTGACTATATTAATATCAGAAAAAGTAGATTTGAGGGAAAATAGCATTACCAGGAATAATGAAGTTCATTTCATTCTGATAAAGTCATCAATTAATCAAGAGAACACACCAATTATAAACATTTATGCACCTAATAATAGAGATTCAAATACATGGACCACTGACAGAACAGTAAAAAGAAATAGACAGATCCACAACATAGCTGGAGATTTCAACACCAATCTCTTAATAATTGATAGAACAAGTAGAGAGAAAATCAGGAAGAACAGAGAAGTTTAGATCATTGAATAAGTTTATCCAAAATTGCACATTTTTAAGGTGGTGTCTTTATTAAATATACATGCATTGACCGTCTCCATGAAGAAGTTTGCGAAACAGAGATAACGTGCCCAAATTATTTACACTATTTGTTGCTGTACATCTTTTTTATTAGTGTGAGTTTTTGCGACCATGTTGATCATCAGAAATCCAAAACTGTCACTGAGCCTGCAGTGACCTATCCATTGGGCTATGTTTACAATGTCACGGTTGTCACATTGCTTGAGTACTTGTAAGATCAGAATCTGAGCCAAGTGATCCTGGACATTAGCATCTATTTTCCCCAGCCATGGTCATCTGCCACCCTCTGGGACTGAGAAAAATCATCGTGCTCTGTAGGTCAAAATTTATCAGTACGAGCCAGATCCAAAAGAGGGCCCAGAACACTTTGGTAAAATATTAATTAAGAGAAATTAGAGCAAAAAACAAAAGGGATTGGTGGAGACATGACACAATCAGAAGGATCCAAAATATGAAATAAGAAGTAGTGGGTAAAGTTCAACATAATTTGGAAGCAAGGACAAGGGAATTTGATAGATTCTTACAACTACACGATAGTCTCCCTTCACCTCTGACAATCTCACTTAAGCAATCTTAAACGGGGGATTTACATTATTTTGGGGATTGAGGTGACGGACCAGTTTATTGGTGATCTGTTTTAAGTGCTCATCGTCATTGTGAAGTTTCCCTGAACGAACTTGACAGAAGTTGGATGATTTCCATTTAAAACTAGGTGAGAGTCTGCTTTTTGCAAGTCCCCACTCACTGCGTCGCCTTAGCAAGTCATTTTACCTTTTTGAATCACAATTTTTTTTCTATAAAATGCAAATAGTGACACCAACCTACTGATGAGGTTGCTCCTGGCAAATAAAACATGTTAGAAATAACAATTTATGCTGTTGAACAGCACTGTCCAGTAGAGCTTTCGTCAATAACAGAGATGTTCTGTAGTTTTGCTGTTCAATACAGTGGCCACTAACCATATGTAGCTATTGAACATTTGAAAGATGGCTAGAACAACTGAGGAAGTGAATTTTTAATTTCATAAATTTTAAATAATTTAAATTTAAATAGCCACACGTGGCTACCATTTTGAACAGCACAGGTATGGAGCTAAAGAAAAATTTCCAATTCATTCTTTTGGGTCCTGTTTCACACACAGCAGGAAATGACAGAAAAATCTATCGACAACAGCTTCTATTGCCTTCCAATGACATGAAGAAACGTAAAGGGATCTGGCTTTTAACTTCCTGACTTCATACTCTGGAATGTGGTATTAAACATTTCCTCCAGAAGGATTTCACCTTTTCCACCACTGTTTGTACTATAGCTAAGTTCTTGTGTCCAGAAAGCAGGCAGAGAAGAAGTGCTTTCTCACCTGGCTGCAGATAAGAGGCCTCAGATGTTTTTCTTACAGCTCTATGGTCACAATCAATAACCTTGGGCACAAGAACACTCACTGTGGTTCTTAGCATAAAGGAGGCTCAAAGGCTATCGCTAAAAAGACACTACACGGAATGGCAAGTAATTTCTGAACACCTGAAGTTCCTTTCCTTGACAATGCTAAATTCACCCCTCTGGAATGGCTTAGGAAGGGTTCTGACAAACAACAAGTAAATACAATTATGGTCCTTCAAATCAATTAAGTGGCTTCCATGTTTCCAGAAAGGTTAGTTTGATTTTCACTTGTATTAACCTTTGCCCTTGGTGTCATTGGACCATCCTTTTGACAAATATATTTTTCACTGTGCCTTTAGTTTTTAGTCATTTGTGTGAGAGTGCTCTTATTTCAGATCATGTTAGTGGAATAATTTCCATATGATTTTAAGATACTCAGCCGAGGGAAAAGAAAGGAAATAGCTAGCAAGAATAAATCTAATTGTTTGTCCTTACTCCCATGGTCCTTTTTCCTTCTACTCGAAAAGCAGAAAGAAGAATCTTCTTTTTATATTTAGTCATCTAGAAATAAGGGAAGCTGCCTATGCACGTTACCAGGTGAAGGACCCTTGGGGTCACCTTTCCTGTAGGTACACTGGCAGAGTTTTAGTTCTTATCTACGCATCCAGTCCTAGATGTTTGTTGTCAGGTAGCTAAATCACTTCAAACAACTAGCTCAGTTTTCAACCGTTTATCCAGATGACATAGGAAGAATCTCTCGGGATTTGATAGCAACTTGAATTTCAAAGATTTGTATTCCTAGTAATTATTCCATTTACTTTGATTCTCTCACACTGGGAGGGAAAATGCAATGTGCCGATCTCAACTTCTCCGTGTATTGTTACGGATTATTGGTGTTTACTCCTTCCCTTTCCAACACTATTATGTGCTGCAATGAAATCAATTTCGAAAATTTTCAAATAGATTTTTATTTACTAAATTTTTTTTTTTTCTTTTTTGGTGAGGCAGAATTTCGCTGAGCTAACATCTGTGCCAGTCTTCCTCTATTTTATGTGGGATGCCACCACGAGCGGTGCTAGGTCTGTGCCTGGAATCCAAACCTGTGAACTCCGGGCTGCCAAAGTAGAGCCACCGGGCCAGCCCCTATTTACTAAAGATTTTTGGTAATTGCTTTCTATCTGATTTTATGCATTTACCTCATTAAATGATTAAACTGCTTTATTGTTTTTATATTCCTATACAAAAAAAAAAATGTGATGGTGTTAGGGAGGTTGACATTTCTTATTAGGATACCTCTCTTCTCAGGACCACTCAACTATAGCACAGTCTCCTTGTGTTCCTTTTATAAAAATGTCAGTAGACCAGGCTCTAATATTTCCCGAAAGATTCATTGACAATGCAGCTCTCGTTTTTTGGGGTTAAGAACTATTCCAGAATTACTGCTCTGAAGATGACTTTTCACAATCTGATCAGTAAGGGTCATGCTGAAAGGTAACGTGATTGATAGATGTAATGATGATTGTGTCCCTCTGATTGCCATGTGGGCAGTCCACAGCAATACATTGTCTTAAGGACAGAAACTCTTGAATCAAGGACAATTAGAGCAATGACTAGAGTATTTCTTAGATGGTTTTCTTATGAACTTACAGTATGAATTGGCTTTCCTAGGATCCCTCCCCCTCCTCCCAGCCTCCCCTGCCTTGTCATGTATATAACTTTTCCGTGGTATCTTTTCTGGTACTTTAACTTAACAAAAGGTGTAGCCCTATATCTTGAATAAAGAGACAACGAGTATCCGTGTAACATTGCGGCCATGATACAAATGAGGACTGAAGCTGACCAGCTGTGGATCATCAACAGCCCAGTAGGAGCATTGTTTGTCCAACCTCTCCAGATTTTGGCAGGGTTCTTTACTGTGAAACTAGCATGTTGCAGCACTTCAGTGTTAAGTAACATAATAATCTCCAGAATGCTTGTTTGGAAGGGAACAGCTTCATGGAATTGGTCCCCATTCTTAAACTAAAGCTCATTATTAAACCAAACTCTTCTACAAACACATAAACCCATGTGGTCTTTTGGGCATAACTGGGCAGGAAATGACATGCTACTGGCAGAATCCTCTTCCACGCCTTCCAAGACCACACACAGAAAATAACTAGAACCGATCATTGATTGAACCCCACATCTCGTGTTTTCTTTCCTGGATTCGTTTTATTCAGTGTAGTACTTGGTGATAAACCATCAGAAATATCTAAAGTATTATGTGTTCTTTTTTAAAATATTTGCACATTTCTGTAATTATGATCAGGCCTTGGTCTTAACTGAGATGAATTGCTGATAGCTTGCCATAGTATCTGTTGTACTCCAAGCATAAACAGTAATTTCTGGCCCAAAGTAGGACTCCGACTTTTCAATTGATCAAGAGTACTAGCTGTCCTGGGCTCTCCTTGTTCCTGTGTCTTTTACCATTGACACTTAAAACATTCTAGCCTCAGACAAATTCAACCACAACAACTTTTTAAGTAACTGAAGGTAATCCCTGGGGAAGTAAGCTACTGTTGAGAAGAAAGAACCATGGTTTGTTCAGGTCAATTGAAGCTATGGAATGGAGAAGAGAATCTAAGTCCTTCCATTTTGAAGGAATGTTTCACCCTAAGCATAGAAGTGGGTGATGGAGGTGGAGAGTGATGTGCCTCTAAGACATTCTTGAAATAAAAATTAATACCCTCCAAAGCATTTGGTAGCAGGCATATTTTGCGTTTTCCTGTATAAGCGAACTTTTGCTAATCAAACACTAAACCCAGAGGCCTGGGGTTATAGGAACAAAGCCAGTTTGCTTTACACGGTTTGCCAAACCTTGTAGGATGACATACATGTCACTGTGGGGAGAAGAGCAGCTCACGGCTTTTGCTTTATCAGCATTACTCCCTGGTGGATCCAGTAGCCTTTGTTGACTGTCTTAGGGCTCTCAGACAAGATGAAGCCACTTTTCTTCCTTTATTTGATGGATAAACTGAGGCATTCCTTGGACTGTGCAAGATTTAAGAATTGTAGTCCACTTTGAAGAACAGTGGCTAGAAGTTTTGTGCAAAATAATAGCGTTGTATTTGCAGTTGAATAGGTTTCAGCCTAGTTGGAAGTTGGCTGAGCAATGCACTGAGTGTACTTGTCCATAACAGGTTCCTTCTCTACAAAAATAGCCGGCAACCAAGAGGCGTCGTCTTGTCTGAGTTCAGCCTCACATCAGGGAAAGAGCCTAGAAAAAACAGGGAACAGGGGCACTGGTGATAAAAAGACCTGTGCTCTTTGGGGATCAAAACATGTTTACTTGAGCTCTCTTTTCTTTAATCCAGTAAAAGTATTGGCAAAGTGTTTGGTATTTGTGGCATAGTAGTGGGAGTACCGTCACGATGTAACTAAAGATGGTGGGAAAACCAGTTTGAATAAAACGAGATCCAACTTGAACCTTTGCCCATGCCTGGAACTAGAACCAAGTCAACCCACTGTTAAGTGTCAAAAATGTTGAGTCATTAGCCACCTTTTGGTGCATCTGTTTCTGAATATCTGTGTGTCTGCTTTTTTTATATTCTTAAAAAATAGACTTGCTTGTGGCATTCAGGAGGCAATTCTTAGCTTACTACATCCTCCCGTGATTTAAAGGGATGAGTATTAAATGAAAATTCTTATCAAAAGCTATTTACGGATTTAGATGTTTTTATTTGATTCCTGATACACTTTTTAGAATCCATCTTTTGGTTTTTCCAATAGATTCTGGAAACAGTTAACTGCTATGAAATCTGCTTCAGTAGATTTCGTTTCAGAGAACATTGGGAAATGGAGGTGTGAAACGTATTGAATATTCGTCCCAAAGTCATTAATCTTTGAATCTCCGGGTAGGCACTAACCTTTCAGCCCTGAAAAGTGAAGTCTAGTTTTTCAGCTCATATCATTTAGTCTCCCCAAGGCAAAGCCACATGGCATTCAGCTCTCTCAGAAAATGCCATGGCCTTCTAAGGGGCACAGGGATCATTCGGCTGCTACTGGGCCATGCTGAGGTTGTCCAAGGGAAACTCTCTGAGCCTGTCCAGGGTCAGCTGCTCAGTGCCACTCCCACATGCAGAGGAGAACTCTGTCGTGAATCACTTTGGGACATGGAGGGACTCTGAGGCTCCCTAAGGCATGAACTGCTTCATGTTCTTCTCAGATTCTGCTGCTCTGCTCACACTGGACCCAGGACACCTGGAGGTCTAGGGCTTTCTCTTCCTATGCACACTGTGGAGTTGTATCTCCTCTGGTCTTGCTCCCTCCTGGGGGCTACGACAAGGAAGAAAGCCCAGGTCCCTCTATTCTCCAAAACCACAAGCCTACCTGGAGTCTTGCTGGCATTCTGCCCCAGGATTTGGCCCTGGCAGGGGACAAGTCACAGGTCTCATCTTTCTCAGGGATGTGCTGAACGCCATGTGGCTTTACATTTGGGAATATGGGACAACTCAGCATGGATCTGTGTGGAACAATGACAAAAGGCCAACAGGACCAAAGATGTTTCAGGGGGATGCCTACCTGAGAAGATAACCTGAGGACCAGATGCCACTATGTTCTTGAAGCCTTGGCCATGGGGAGGCCCTCCTGGAACATACGCACAACCCAGGAAAATGGGGGCTAAACCTTAAATCAGTTAAAAATGAATAAGTTTGTTATTTCTGCAGACTTGACTGAGGACTTTTGATGCGCTACATGCCATAAACAACATTTCAGAGGAGTGGGTCTTCCTCAGCTGTACTGGTTTACTCTAACCAAAAGCGGGGAGGGGCTTAGCAGCTCACAGACCTCCGGCTATTCCTCTGACTGTGACTCTCTCTTTCAACTATCCACTTCGGTACTCTAAACTGAAAACCTTTCACATGCTTAACGACAATGAATGGTGGCACTTTTGCACCTTCTAAAATATCTGCAATGACATCTCATGCTTTATTTTATTTAGTTTGCTCATCTTCTAAGTGATGCATGTTTATATGCATTTATTTAAAAATATATATTTATTATATATAATATAATTTATAATGTATATTGTATATAAACATATAAAACGTATACATTTTATTACAGTTCATCCTATTATCCCAGAAGTCAGGAATGAGAATTGCACATATTATGGGCTTTCTGTCTTGTGGCAACAGAGATTTTACTCTGTACATGGGAACAAGATTTGGCTTGCAATAAGCCAGATCTGTGGCAGAGAAGAACACTTTCTAACAGAGTTGCATTGTCTTCAGAAATAGAGATCACTAATAAAGACACCCATAGACACTATTCAACCTCCCGTTCAAATGTTTTCTAAATTATTGGTGTCTCTGTGAGAACATTTTCCTCTGGCGTAAACAGTGGCCATGAATAGGATGAGTGTTTGAACAGGACAAAAGTACCAGGTTTCTTCCTGTTACCCAAACAGCGATAAACACCAATGGTACAGCACACTGCACCACAGCCACATCAGACAATGGGGCTCACACACGAGGGGCCGAGACATCCAGTTCTCTGATAACATGAATGTCCAGTCCCAGCTGGGGAGACACCACCAGCCAAAGTCACCAGTTGCAAAAGAGCCATTGAAGAAAAATGGAAAAGCTTCCTTTCCGTCCAAAGCCGTTGCAGAATGCAGTGCAATACATCTGGGCATCTGCGAATGAATCACAGTATTGTACTAGGGAGCTGGGCACAGGCTCTGCTACCCTTCCCTGCCCCCACAACCTGTCCCCAAGGATTGTCCTATTGATTTATGTTATCAAGGCCACCTGTATCTGTACATGCCAATGTCAATAAACAAAGAAAACAAGGAATGAGGTTTTAAAAAAAGCTGATTTTCATTAATGTAGTTTTGAACAAGTTAAGGGCAGAAATGATGATTTACGTAATCTTTAAAAAGCATTAGGCATTTAGATGTCTTTTTAAAATGTATTGTGTAAGTAAATTTCAGAGGTAACTGGCATTATTTTCTCCATTTTTCAAATAGGGAACTTAACCACAGAGAGGTTAATAAAATAAAAGTTTTGTGACTGAGATGCTAGTCCAGGTGCGCTTGGCTCCTGACACTCTCCTGGGAATTATGAAGATGATAACTACAAAGGCTTTCACACATTTTTTGACCGCCATTCACAAGAGGAAATTCATTTTATACTGAGACCTAGTACACAACTTGCGTGTATATGTGTAACAAAACGTTCGTGAAATAATATCAAAATAATATGCACATTTCCTGCAGGTCCAGAACACTAATATTTCCTATTTTATTCTCTTCAAAGAAAAAAAAAACATGTAATGATCCATTAAGTTGGTTTCATTTTATGACTCTCAAATAGTCCTTGAATCACATTTGAAAAACGCTCAACTAAAACATCTCCACCACATGGCCCTTGGCCTTGGTTTGAACACCCCTATCGCTGGAACCTGAATTCTTCTGTAACTGTCTATTTTACTTCTAGACACTTCTATATGTGGAGGCAAGTCTCTGCTTCTGCTATTTCTATGACAGCCTTCCAGATCCTAGGAATGACTCAAATCAATCATGAGTTATCGCGTCCCCAAATTGGACAGTCCCCCTTTCTTTATCCCTTAAATGGTATAGTTTCCATTCTGTCTACTCATCTTCGAATATGCCATTTTGAGATATCCCAGCTACGTGGGGCAGATCGGGACTCCAATCCTTTGTCTTAAACACCAAACCTAGATTTTGTTGTCCATATTTCTATTTACAAGTTTAAAATCTTACTAACCTTGTTGACGCTTGATGAATTTATCAGCTACCAGCAGAAAGTCCATTTGCTTATGACAATCAAACTCCCTGTAGCCTGATACCAACTTGATGTAGTTGTTTATGATCATAAGTTAGATACTGACAGATGTGGAATACAGAACCTGTGCGACATATAAGTCAAGATATGCAAAGGACAACTCCACTACTCACTTTAATAGTTACCTTATTTTTGAGGTTAAATAATGCATATTATCTCAGAATAAGTTTTTAATTGTTAAATGTTAAAGGTTTTAACGTCATATGAAAAGTTTAACATCATAAGGTTAAAACGATACCTGCTGTTTACACTCTCTCTTTGTAGGTCAACAATGCATTTCTTCTTTTATATAAATATATATATCTCAATATGCTTTTGTGACCTGAGTTTGCTTTTCTTGTTTTCTTTAATCAGGAAGATTTTGTTACCAAGGCAATGTTACTAGTCAGTTGTGTTTATTTTGACATTCCAATGTAGATTAGCTGATTCATCTCAGGTACTGTGCCTTTGTTTACATATACACGTGGTTAATTTATATGCTATTTATTTCCCAAATTCTATTGAGATTGCTTGCCAGTAGACATTCCTTTTTCCAAAAATAATATTCTTTTTTCTGTTTTCAGCATGATAATGTTTGCAATAAGGAATGAAGCGTAGATATACTCCAAGGAGATAGAGTAGGAGTTTCGTGAAATCCTTAAATCGTAGGATCTCAGGACAAAAAACTTCTAAATGTACTACCCATGTGTGCCAATGTGTGGACATTCTAGAAAGACAAAGTTCGGTGGTACAAAAAAAGGAAGAACTGGCTAAACAAAGATTGAATGTGCTGCTTCAGAGAGTAAGGCTTTTTTCCTCTGCAGGTGGTCAGCTATGTGAGATGGATTTTAAAGAAGGCAATGAGGAATTGGTAGCTGGACTGGAAGGGCATTTTTTAAATGCTACTCTCTGAGCAGGGAGTGAGTGCAAGGGAGGGAGAGAAGCACCCTAACAGAGCACCCGGGTCTCTGTTCCCACAGCCAAGCAATGCTCTCTTTCTTCATCCAAAGCAGCTCCCTTTGTGTCTCTTTAATATATTGTAGCTCTGTACAAACTGTGTTTGCCCATGGCTAAAGAAAGTTTCCAATCAGTGGACAAGATGGGTGTTAAGTGCTCTTCCAGTCTGATGTTTGTCTGCCAGGATCGAAGTGGTTTCTGTTTAGACACGATTTTGTGAAGCGTATATCGACCTTCAAGGGTAGAGGGAAGTGTCTGCAAGAAAAACTGGTGTTTTTACCTGTCAACGTCCAACAGATTCCAGAACAACAGCAAAAAGTGAGTTTAGGAGAACTAACTCCACAAACGATGGAGGAGACTGAGTTTAGCCATAGCTGAGTTAAGAATAAATAATTCAGCAAGCCGACACCCGTCAGTGTAGACATAAATCAGCTCCCAGCTGACCCTTCCACTTCACTTCTTGGCTTCTCTGCCTCCCCAGTTGCCGGGGAGACTCTTCAGTTCCACCGGTCCTCACGGGTCTTTAGTATTAAATGACTCCTTTAGACCTGGGAAGTGAATTTTAGCTCTTGTTTGCAGCTTCAGTTCTCCTTTCTGCCAGCTTGACCTTGACCTTGACCTGGGACACTGCTGGCCACGGGGCTTCTTTGCAGCAGATCTCCCATCCTGCAGGTGCCCATCTCTGGGCTGGGCCTATTCTGAGTTACTCGGGTTCCGGGCAAGCGCTCCGCCTCCCTGAGATCCAGCCCTGCTCCTAAACGGTCTGCATGACTAGGCTTCCGGAGGACCCGCCACTAGGCTGGGCCTGACTTCTGAACTGCGTTCTCACCCAGGAGTGGCCGGCCTGCTGTGCCGGCAGGGGCTGTGGCCCCTGAGAGCTGCTCCTTCCCCATCTGGCCATCCCCTTCTCTGGCTGCAGGTAACATAATGGCTGTCTCTCTGCCCGTCTCTGATTCGATAAGGAATTGTGAAAAAGGCAGATGGAAGAAGAGCTTACTTGTTGCAGTGGAGGTCGTCTTGGTTTTTTCTTTTGCTTTGTTTTGTCTTTCAGGAACGGTCAAGAGAATATCTCTAATCCAATTTTGGTTCTGTTGCAGTCATCTTCTATTTTTCCACGTTGTTTTACCTGTGTTTTGCGTTTCTTGTTTCCTCATTCCATGCCCTGTGACATATATACCAGATGAAAATAAACGTCTATCACATACTCCGTGTTATGCACCAAACAGAGCCCACATCTGGCAGAGTCCAGGCAGTTTACACATGTCGGCTCTTTTTCACCTCACCACAGGCCTGTGAGGTGGGTGTCATTATCTTATATTTTTTAATGGAAGAACTAAGTCTCAGAAAGCTGAAGTTGCTTTTTCAAAGCAACGCAACTTACGTGTAGTAGAGTTGGAATTGGAACCTACATCTGAAACTTCAAAGTCAGTGACTTTTCACTATGTGCATCTCCAACTAAGAGCGATTCATTTCTCTTTAGAGTGTTTGAAGCTTCAAACCACCAGTACTTTTAAGGGCTTTTTTTTTAAGGCAGTCTAGTCCACGTAGAAGCCAAAATTTTGGATAAGCCCCCGACCCAAATGAAATTGTGGAAAAGTTAAAGTATAATTTATAGTCTTCACAACCATTAACAGTGAAAGCCATTCTCAAGAGTTGGTAAGACTGAGTGGGCAGTGCAAAACTCCCAGCAGCTCGCAAGCCTCACGCCATGACTTTCTCTCTTATCATGAAGCAACTCAGGTTGCAAGTGGGAATGACATGAACGACAGCTCTGAATTTGTGGTAATTTGTTTATTAAAAAAAAAGAATTCTCAAACATTTTGGCACCCTTCTCACAGTTGATGGTAACATGGGAGTTTGTGAGACATTGGGTTTGGCAGGTTGAGAAATGCTGAGTCAGATGATTATTCAAGATTCCATTTTGACTACATGTATTGAGCACCTGTTGTGTACCAGGCTTGCTCTGTGCTCAGCACAGTGTCAGTCCTGCCTTTAGACCCAGAGAGTCAGGGTCCCTTCAGAGACCTCCTCTTCCAGCCTCATCCCTCCCCATGAGGCAAAAGGTTCCCAGGTCCCACCTCCAGCCCCAGACCATGCTCCAGTTACTTGGGACCTGAAATTCCCCACCCTAATGACCTGAGCCTCATCCTGGGGATGGTGTAGCCTGTCCCAGCTCTACCTTCCAGAGTATGGAGAGCACCCCTGCGACACTGGTTCTTAGATCCAGGGGATAGCCAAGAGGTGACTGTTTGCAAGGCAAGAGGGAGTGGGATGGATTTTGGACAGAGCTTGGATGTGCTTTCATAAAGATGAGGGAACTGGGGGTGGGAAGAGAATGGGAGAGTTCAGGCCAGAAGGGTGCCTTAATTCCCATGGTGGCCTTAACCCTGGGCTGCCAGGAATTCCAGTATGATAAACTCTCAAGGAGTTTTCAGTCTGGCCAGAAAGGCAGACACATAAATAGATAACGTTAGTCCAACATAGTGAACACGATGCTTAAGATCCTTTGAGAGGCCAGAAGAGGGTCACTTAGGCCAGCTTGGCTCAAGGATATAGAGATTGACTGGGAAGGATGGCTTTTGGAGAATGAATAAGGTAAACTAGGAATGAGGGAATTGGGGTGAGGGGGACAGTGGGATTGCGGGGGTGGAGAGAAAGAACACTACCCAGAGGCACAGAGGCATGAAGCAGGACTTTCTTACCCACAAGGACTACAGGCCCTCCATCTCTGCTCTCACATACCTCAAAAAATTCTGCACACATATCTGGAGAAGAGTAGAAGTTGAATTCATGTGTGTTTAACTCACAAATCGTGGTGTGGAAGAGAGACCCACAAATTTTTTAGTGTTCTTGGAGCAAAAATCGTAGGTGGAGAGAGTAACATGAAGAGGGGTAAAGATGTCTGCACATCTTGGCAAAGGTGGTTTTTGACATTATGGAGGTTTAACTTACTTACAAATGACAGAGCTTTAAACACAAGACTGGCATGATTAGACGTAATTTTAGCTAGCGATGTGAAGGATTATTTGAAAGGCACTGAAGACTGAACCCAAAGAACAAGTTAGTGGGCAATCCAGAGGAGAAACAATAGGAGCTACACTAAACTGAAATCTCGACATACACAAGGCTTCATCCCTTGCCTGCCACACAGTAGGGGCTCAGGAGCTAATTGTTGAATGAATAAATGAAGTCGATAACAAAAGGAATGGAGAAAGGGAGGATATATTTAGGAAATATGGACAAAGTAGGGATCAAATGTGGGATTGACAGGGTCAGAAGGAAAGGACGACTGCAGGATGTCCTTCTGAGTGTTGGGCAACGACCATGGAGGGGTGTCTTCTGCAGGTAAGATGATGAAATAAGTTTGAGCCAAGTTCAGCTCTAGGTGCTTAGGGCTCAGCTCAGTAGAGATGACTCGAGGCAATAAACAGAAACCTAGAAAGGTGGTTGCAAATTTTATTTTGTATCAGAATGCCTAGGACATTTGTTAAAACACAGATTCCTGAATCTCATCCCCAGATATTCTGATTCATGAAATATGGTATGAGGTCTGGGAAATTGCATTTTGAATATACATCCTGGTTGATACCAGTGCAGCCCAGTAGAACATTTTCCTTTCAAGGAATTTGTTTAGATATAGAGTGTTGGTGACAGGATAGAGATATAGTTTTGAGAATCGGCAACATAAAGTTATTAACAACCAACACTGACCGTTTGCAATGTGACAAACAGTTCTAAGCACTTTACGATATTGACACATGTAAGCCTCACACCTCTATCCAGTAGGTACTATTATTCCTTGCATTTTGCAGATTAAACAACTGAACCTCAAAGAGGTTTGTGAGTGTCAGAGATGAGATTTGAACTTGGGCAGCCTGAGTTCATGGTCAGAGTCTGCGTTCCTAACCATTATGCTGGTCTAGCCTTCACATTACTAGAACACTCGTTGAAAGTAATGAATAGTGGCAAAGGGGGTGAGGTTGCCCAGGAAGGTGTCACGTGCACGGGCCAAACACCGAATCCTGGAGAGCATCAAAGATGAGTGGCAGGTGAAGGCAGAGGATTACAAGGGTCTGAAGAGTATTTGAATCCATACTGGGTTCTTTGGAGTGCCAGATTTCTTAACACAGAGAATACAAATGTGGAGAAGTTCCTAATAAATATTTTCGGTAATAATATTGATGATGAAAACTCAAGTATTCTCAGGTGTCCTGAAGGACTGCTTCACCAAGTTGTCATTTAATGGCATTCTGTGATGTTTCTTTATAATATTTTCAACTACACTCAATTTTTTTACATTGTTGAAAATACAATAACTTAGAGACAATATAATCTACGTTAAGATTTTTTTAAAAAATGAATATGCTTCCCAGGCACATGGTAAATAGTGGATGCCACTATGAAGAACTGCCTTTAATGCTGAGTCATCCGGTTCCAGTGAAAATAAACACCAAATGGGACTTCAAATTCTGGCTTTTTTGCTCAACTCATCCTCAAAGTCTCAACTTGGCCTCAAATTTGAAAATAAGAAGTTTTCTTAATATTTGAAAATACTTGGAACTTATTAATTCTTGGTGTCCACAATCCTTGTGGAATCCTAGGGACACATCTCAACCCCTTGAATTTCCTTTTCTTAGTCAGTGAGCAGAGTCTGATAGTGTTGACAGGATTTTGTTGATTCACATGTTAGGAGATACAAAGTAAGGGACTTCTATTTAGGCTACAGCACAATTTTCCAGCAACAATTTTGTCAATCATTGAAATAGATTTGGAGTCATTTGCTATGGAAATTATTGCTATGGAATCATTTGCTCCAATTACATATTCCTTGGCTTTCCAAAACGTTTGCTCTTGTTTGAAGAAATTTTCTTTCACCTGCGGGCCCGTGAATCCCTAAATGTGCTAAGAGTTTGAAGAAATAATCAATTTCTTTCCCATTATCCTGTCTCTACTCAGTCACTGGATAGCCTTGACAGATTTGTTTAGTGGAAAAGAGTCTCTTTTCTCTAGAAGGAGGTCCCCCTCTAAAGGATATTCTTTATTATAACTTTGCTGGACATTTTTAAACAAAGGAACAAGAAGATACTTAGAGTAAGCGTGTATGTCTGAATCTCAAGTTAGCAAACACAACATTTGTGTAAAAGCCTGTCCCAGTGTCTGCTTTTGCCTGTCGTGACTTATCTCCATCTGCTTATGCCAGAGGACAGATAAGCGATGAATGGGCATTTTGAAACAGAACATTTTGTATGGCTGCTGGAAAGGCAGGTGAATGCTTTTTAAAAACACTTTGAACGTGACCTGTCACTAAATCAGGAGATTTGGGGTAGGAGAGAAAGAGCATAGAAATGATATTAATACACAGAGGAGCAAGACCCTCATTTCATCATAAAGATGAAAGTGGATCTGCAGCAATTTGCAAATAACACATAATTAGGGATAGTTTTTGTAATGCAAAAATAAACCCTCTAATTATATGTAGAACTGATTGCAGATAATGATAGTGATCTACTAGGCAGAGATTAAAGGATTGAGACCATTTTCTTTTCCATCCTATTCAAGCATTGAGGTTTTCTGCGTTGACCTGTAGCAAGGGCATTAATGGGAGACACTGAAGAGAGAGCATCTAGATTGTTGCAGAGCTCTGATTTACACATTCTCCAGAACCTTCCTGATCAGGAACCTTTAGAATATATCATTCTCAAGTCCTCAGCATGCCCACTAGCCCATCAAAAAATGAGAGAAAGGAAAAGGCCACTCATTTGCATCAGTTTTGTAAGACCCAGGCAAAGGTTTCAGAATTTTGGGTATCTGTCAGAAAACTTTTTTAGTCTCCTTTCCTTCCCTTCTCCTCCTCCACTTTGCTCCTCAATGCCTTTCCTTTCCTGTTTCTTTTTCCTTCTGAATAGTGTATTCCTTGACCCTGCACAAATTCCATCAGCTTTTTGTCTTTCTAGGTAAGTCACGAAAGGCAGAAATATCTGGAATGTACTTGAATCTCTTTAGAAAACAAATTTATCTTGGAAACCCAAAATCTTCCTATTTTTTTCATTAACTGTTATAATATTACTCCCTGGTATAACTAATTATTCCTATATTCAAACTGGCAACGCAGATTTATATAATAACCTTGGTCAGGCATAGTGTCTCCTCTGAGCAGGCTGGGGCACCTCCACTGGGCACATTACTTAGAATCCCTAGGTGTCAGGTTCCCTGGCCAGCTATTGCCACTGTTCTCTACCTACTATCCACCAGGAAGGGGCACGAATGACAGGATGCCCAGCAGTTTGCTCACCTAATACGTAGTTCTTGGGACAGTATGAACCTAACTCTCAACTTTGATGACAAAAATGGACTGATACTATTAATGGGGGGATAAAAATGGATTTAAAGGGGCCAGCCCAGTGGTGAAGTGGTTAAGTTCACACACTCTGCTTTGGCAGTCTGGGGTTTGCAGGTTCGGATCCTGGGCGTGGACCTACACGCTGCTCATCAAGCCATGCTCTGGCTGCATCCCACATGCAAAAAATAGAGGAAGATTGGCACAAATGTTAGCTCAGCAACAACCTTCCTCAAGCAAGAAAGAAGAAGATTGGCAACAGATGTTAGCTCAGGGACAATCTTCCTCAAGAAAAAAAAAACGGATTTAAAGGGAGATAAAGTTCTTATATTTTATTCAAACTGGTAAAATGACAAGAGTAGATTGTAATAAGTTTAAATTATATAAAATTAAATACCTAGAGAAACCACTAAAAGAAAATCTATACAAAGGGATACGCTCAAAAACACTATGGAGTTATAAAATACACTCAAGTAACCCACAAGAAGGCAGGAAAAATAAAACAGAGAAACAAAAAAACAGAGGAAACAGAGAACAAAAAATAAAATGGAAGACAATTCCTAGCCTATTAGTAACCACATTAAATGCAAATTGTCTAGATATACCAAGTAAAAGATGGCGATTGGCAGAATGAATTTAAAAAAAAATCTACCTGTGATCTGTCTACAAGAAACTCAGTTCAATATAATGATGTAGGAAGATTGAAAGTGAAAGGATGGAGAAAGATATGCCATGAAAATATTAATTAAAAAAATGGAGCAATACATGAACATCAGATGAAGTAAACTTCAAAGCAAAAAAAGTTATCTAGGTCGGAGGGGGACATTAGATAATGGTACGAAAGTCAGTCCACCAAGAAGACACAGTAATCTTACACGTGTACATACCAAAGAACGGAGCTGCAAAATATGTGAAATAAAAACTGATAGAACTAACAGGAGAAATAGAAAAATCCACAAATATAGTTAGAGACTGCAACGCCCCTCTCTTGGCAACTATTAGAACAACAAGACAATTGGCTAAGGGGTCTGTGGTAGATAACGTTATCAAAGATGATGGTTGCAATGTCCACTGAGACAGAGAATATCGGGAAGGAGCAGGTTTTAGTGGAAGAATGAAAAAGGGGATGAAGTGGGTTTTAGTCAAGTTGAAACATTCAAGGAGAAATGTCAAAGGCATAGCTGGTGGTTGTACGGGAAGGTGAAAAGGATAGAAATAGAGATTTGGAGTCATCTAGATATAGGTGGTAATTGAATCAATGGATTTAGATGAGTTTGCCAAGGAAAGAATATAGTGTTGTGCATATATATATATATATATATATACACACACACATTTTAATTGTAGGCTTGAACTTTGAGGAATTCTGACATTTGATGTCTGTGTAGAGAAAAATCAGCCTGCACAGGAAAATGGAGAAGTGGTCAAACATGTTAGAGAAGAGTCAGTGCACGTGATGTTGTGGAAATTAAGGGCATAGGGTATTTCAGAATAAATGAGTATCCAAAATTGAAAGCTGCTGAAAAGACAAAGAAGCCTAGGAATAAAAAATGACTATAGGATTTCTTGACAATGAGGTCATTAATGACCTTGATAAAAGGACTTTGGTGGAAGGAAGGGGATAGAAGTCAGCTAGGAAGGCATAAGGAATGAATGATAAAATGAAGACATGGTGATGACGTGAAGATAATTCTTTTGAGAAGTTTGTGAAGAAGAGAAGGATGACAAGTGTGAGTGGAGCTGAGGGAAAGGTTTTATTCATCCATTCCTTCACTCACGCATTCATTCATTTATTGTTTAGATATGGTTATATGTTTTTTGTTGTCTTTTTTCTTTTTCCTTTTTTAGGAGAGAAAAACTAGACAAAACTGAGAGAAAGAGGCTGAGGAAAAGGGAAAGTAGATTCTGTAACTTTTTGTTGAAGGAAAGAAAGGATGAGAATCAAAGCGTGGGCAGAGGCATTGGCATTTCTTAGAGGTAGTGCCCCTTCTCGCGGGACAGACAGAGGCAGTGCGTACAGACGCGATTTGATTGGTTGTCTGGAGGGGAGAAATTCGGCAACTCTTCCCTGCTGTTTTTGTTTCTCTTAAATATCTTACTTCAATAAATCCCACCTATTAGAAGTAACGAGAATGCAAGAATCACCTTTGGTATCCAGATAAAGAAACAATATTTTCTGTACCAAAAAGAGAACAAAATTATGCAAAAAGGTAGGGAACTTTTGTTGCAAAGTCCTTTATGTGAAAATTCTTACAGTGGCCTAAAAATTAAGGCACACTGAGTTTTATAGTTAACTAACACTCAACTAAATGTCTTAATTGAAGAGAAGAACGTTACCCAAAATTTCAGCTATTCTGGAAAATCAAGATGTGTGCAGACTCTTGGATGAAAGTGACACAAAATCCCACCTAAAACATCTTAGACAAAAAGAAACTGTAACCATTACTACAATTTTTAGGATTAGAGGATGGCTTCAGCATGTCTGTCTTCAGGATTGAAATGATACCGTGGAAACCTCAGCTCTGCTACTGCAGTCTCTGCTAAACTGCAAAACAGCAGCGTGGAATCTTCTGCTTTATCCTCTCGGATCCATGTCCAATAAAGAAAGTCTGGGACATCTTTCCTAGAAGACCTCGAAAACTCTCATTGGCTTTAACTGGGTCACATGCCAATCCCTGAAATAGTAACTGAGTTCAGGGAGGATGAGAAGCATTGACTGGCTTAGGTTTGTGGTCACAGCTGGAGGTGAGTGTGGAGTCACATGACCTACGATGGGAATAGGCAGATCCCCACACGGCCAAGGAAGGTCAAATTCCAATTATTTACAATACAGTCAAACTGATTAACCATTTAGCTTTTCCTCCCTGTGTATAGCCTCTGAGGAGAACAGCTAACAGACGTGACAAATTAGTGATTTGAGTTTCTCTTCTGCTCTGTGTTACTGTAAACTTGTGCTGAAGGAACTGGAGTCCAGTGAAATGACTGAAAGAAAGATGCTAGATGGATGAGTTCTGAATCATGGTAAATGGGTTGTAATAGTAACTAATAATTAAGAAAAGAAAGAACTCTTAAGGAAAAAAAAGTGTCTCTTTTTATTAACCTTGAATATGTAGAGGCCACCATGATTAAAAATGTGAAAAGATATAATTTCAACGTTAGTAAATGGAACTCCATCAGCACATATTTTTCTGAGTAACATCCAGATACGATACATTCTTAAAATTAGTTTTTGATCAACTGCATTTAATAAGCATATTTTGGCAGATGATGTGACTTTGTTTACACTTGGAAAAATACAAAGCAAGCCCTCTGTCCAGTAAGACTGAGGTGTAACCCAATATGAAGACTTCAGCATATCAGCTCTAGTATCCAGTGAGTTCCTCAAGGGCCCTAGTTAAGAACTATTCACATCTGTGTTTCTTTCGCGTAGGATGTACTAGGCATCAATAAGTGGATGTTGATTCGGTATTTCAGCTTCCCTCCCTTACGGATTCACAAGTATCATTGCTCCAGTGAGCTAGGCTTTTAGAACAACATTTTGGTTGGAATCTTGGAGATGGGAAGCAACGCCCTTCCTTGTTTTTCTCCCTACTATTATTTGTGTACATATGTCTGTTTTTCCTGAACTGTATGTTTCTTTCAGAGCTGCAACTATATCTTAAATTATAAATTCTTTTATTCATTCATTCAATTACCTATCCATAAATATTCATTAACTGTCCTCTACATGTTAGGAACTGTAACTATGAAAATAAATCAGATATAACCCTATGAGAACACAGGGCAACACGCTTTCACTTTGCCTGTTGTGGTTTCTTCCTATCCCTGTTACAATACCTAGCAAAGGATGTGGCACGTGGTCCAGGTTTTAGAAATGCTCACTTGATTGACTGATTCAGGAGAGCTGTACCAAATGTCACATGGATGTACAGCTGCTAAATCAAATCACAAAGTATATTATTCTTCATCCTCTTCAATTAACAGCTAAACAACAACCATCATGCATTCAAAATCTATCACGCAGGAACCTTGCATACATTATTTTTTAAACATTGCAGTGGCCTTATAAAGTTCCTCTTTTTATACAGTAGAACACCAAGACGGGATGAAGCCAGAAAAGTCTTACCCATGAAGTAGCAGGGCTGGGATTTGAACCCTGATCTGTCTGGGAATGAGGCCCATAGTTTTACTCGTTGCCACATATTGACTTCAATGCTCTCTTGAAGTACCTGCCTCTTCACTGCTAAAGTCCAATAGCCAGAACCCTGATTTCAGCGGCTCGATTCTCTCTCGTTGCCTCCAACATACCTCAACTTTTGACAATAGGAACCTAACACTTCAAGCAGTGCAGTATAAGTTCATGTGTTTGATCATGTTAATAGCCATCAATCCTCTGAGTTCATTTCTCTGTTCAGTAGATGGTCATTTAGCCATCATTTTATAATTTCTTTTTATGCCTCTACCTGTCTGGGCTCAATGGGGAAAGAACAAGTGCTCTGAGCAGTCTAAGAGAAGGCTTTTCTTGGCTCACAGTTTCCGGACCTCAGGCTGGTAATCAGCTGGTGGACAGAAATAGGCAGCCGTGACCTCCTGCTCCGCTGGGAATCCCATTCTTGTGGCCAATGAGCTCTTTGAACCCTGATTGTTCACGGTTCTTCTCACTCTTTGGAGGTTCAAGTGTATAAATATCTTTAGGAGAGCTTTGTTCTCATTGTTCTTTTACATACACAATACCTATATTTTGCTCTCGTTTTTGAAACCTATTTCTAGTGCATGTCCTTACAGCCATAATGAGGTCCTTTTTGTTCTGAAATATTATCTCAGTGCTGTAGCGGGAGCAGATTCAGCTGAAAACTGGGCTTACTGTAAACAGTGTAGACACAGATTCCCAAAGCCCAGTTGCTAGGCTATCAACACAATGAAAAATATCCACACAGAGTTTATCACCAGAAGATAATAAAGGACCAAGGTGATGGGAAAAAAATTAATTGCTGGTGGTTCCATAGAGAGGCGGTCTCTGAGGTCAATGTCAATGAGCATCTTCATCATTGTTGTTTTGAAAAGGTTAACGTTTCCCAGTCCAAATGCAGGAACAAACAAAAAAAAGTATACCCTGGAACAATAACACGCAGAGACAAGACAGCGCCAGAAAGACAAAGCCTGCTCAGCTGTGCTTCCTGACAGCCCTGCCCAGCGCACTTCCACCGCAGGCTGAGAACCGAGCTTCTAAAGAATAATTATATCAAGTGATGTCATGATGGATGGCCTCTTTCCAGTAGCTTCATGGCTTATCTTCTGGGACAGAGAGTTAAGGGAGATAGCAGGTTGTGAACTGTTGTTACAGTTCGATGTGGGGAGGGATCGACAGGTCAGTTTTTGGTGTTCTAACTCACATGGGAATGCAGGGTGAGTTCCACCTCTGAGTCCTCTGAAATTAACCTTGCGTTGATGCAGCTCCTTTAATAAAACAAATCTCAATATGTGATCAACTTCACTTAGGTATGTAGTTTTTATCCAATGGTTTTATAGCACTAGATGACATTCAAAGTGCTCTACATATATTTACTAATTTAATCGTCCTTGCGACCCGACCTTGTAAGTGGTATCCTTGTTCCCATTTTACAGATGAGGAAACAGAGCACAGGAGGTGAAGTGACATACCCAGGTCACATGGGAAGTAAGGAGTAAAGCCAGGACTCAAACCTCACCCCAGAGCCTACCCTTAGCCCCTTGTAGTGGTGCCTTTATGATGACTTTAGAAATATTGTTATTGTTTCTAACAAACTTTTAGGCAAAGCTTGCAAAAACCAATCATCACATTTCTTAACAAAAACTCAGTCATAAGCTTTCATTATAGGATGCCATAAACTTGATAATTCCATTTGTACATTTAAGTCACATCTCATTAATGCTTTAAATCATAAATGAAGTAGCTGCTTCTTTAAAACAGCAGAAGAGTCTATCTTCTGATATTCTTAGCTCATACCAGAGTGCCCACACCTACGGGAATCTGCAGCCAGCTCGCAGGAAGTATAAGAGATACCTCTCAGGAGTGTCATTTATATGAAGACTTGGAAGAAATTATGTTAAATCAAATGTGAATACCTCTTATAATGCAGAAAGAAAAATGAGTACGATAAAACAGGAGACATCCAAGAAATGAGCATGTAGCAACTTGCTGCAAGTTCTGGCTGAAGACTGGGAGTTTCCGGGTTTACGTTCAGGACCTTCTGCCATTGGGAGCTCCTTTGGTAGAAAAGGCAAGAACAAAAGGAAGGTGCCATTTGGGCAAAAGTAAAGTTTAACACAACTTTTTATCTTATTTCCCACAGAAATGTTCATCATGATTTCCATCACTTTTATAATTTGAGAGAATGGCTAGAAGAATTAAATGGTGAAATAGAAAAGGAGCCCCTGATGGGAAAGCCATAAATAATGCTTTTTATAAACAGTAGGAACAGAAACAAACAAACAAATTTGATCTGAAACAAATAAAAGAAAATTCTTATTCTTCCCATAATCTTATAAGGGCGGAAACAGCTTACTCATGTCTCAGGGACCACAGTGTTCACTGAGCCAACCCTGTGGGCACAACATCATTTGGGGCACTGTGGGAGCTTCCAAGGAAAGGAGAAGACATGCTTTTAACCCATTAGCAGCTTCCAAGAAAGTGGCACAGATAAGAAGGCCCTAAATTATAATGCCTGGAAATATAAATACAGTGAGTGTGTATGGCAGCTGAGGACAGTTTTATTTTGGTAATAGGATTACAGGGACATGTAAGAAAGGAACTATAGGGTCTCGGTCTGTTCATCCAGTACTTCAATGCCCAACAGGTGTAACTGTCACCAATTCAAAGAGGTAGGCTCATGCACGCCTCCTGTAAATAAAGTGTTCGTCAATCTTTGTGCAGCAAAGCAAATAAATATAGACCAGGACATTCTCTGGGTGAAAGGAGTTAGAGCTGCTATTGTGTCACAGGAAGAACTCAAATTAAATGTTCACAATCCCCCTATAGGGAAGCCATTGGATATGGAATTAAAGCATTGAAACACGGTGACTGTTGGCTTTGAAAGTTTGCAAAGTTCGCACACGCACCCTCCCTTGCTTTGCAGCCACCTTACTCCCCGACATTTAGGAATCCACATGCGACATTGAGTGAATGCTCTTCTCAACACTAAAGCCATCCCAGAGTCATTCCATGACACATGTAAATGCTCTGTTCTTTTAGATATAGTCATACTCTTTTAGATTTTAGGGTTAAAATATGGAGTTTGTCTCTAGTTTAAGTGAAGCCTCAACTTCAAACGTGAAAAGAAATTCAACTTAGTAATCTAGTTTTACCAGATTCTCGCTCCATCTGTTTGGCATCTTGGACTGGTCCTTCGTCAGGGTTTACTTAAAAAGTGAAATTGAATTAAAAATCCATTGCAATGTCAACCACCCTTAGCCACTATTTGTTGATATGTTATTAATCTCAAGAAAAACTCTAATTTAATTCCATTATATAATTGATATAATTATAAATCTAATTCTAATGCAATTATATAATCCCACTTTTCAAGCAAAAGTATGACCTAATAAAATCTTTTCAAGTTTGATGTTCAACAAGTTCATGAAACACGAAAAGTGCCAAACTTTGTCCATTACTAAAAAGAACAGTTGTTTTTAAAAATTCATTGTATACTTTACAATTATAATTTTAAGTAAGTTGATTTTTAAAAATTTTTTCCAAATTAGAATGTTGAACTCTGAAGTATCAATAAGTGTACTTTAAGAGGAATAAGTAAATTACTATGGGAAAGAAGCAGAGACTATGTTCAAGGGAAACTTAATTATCCAAATATTTATTTTTAAAGATTTTGTTGGTCTGAATAGCAACCATCTTTTAATTAGTGTTTTACAAATCTGTTGCTTTGTATAACATTCTACTTGCGGCATGTTTTAATGCACTCTTTGGTCATGTTTTTGCACAGTTATAAAATAACAAATGCAATGTTATTATTACTCGGCAAACACATAACATAACTGATCTTACAAAAACAACGTCAAGGATGGGAGAGATGCATGCCTGTGCTATGACTGAGGGTAGCAGCTCATTAACCTCCAGGAGCAAGCAGATTTATGCATCCTCAGGTGCATTTGCAAGGTTGGACTTCAGAGCTTCGCAATGGGCTCTATCCAGAAGGAGGCAGAAGAGTGGGGGTGACCTGGGAAAAGAGCTCTCCAGGTTGGCTTTGGGTAGGCGGAGGCGTGGCCACTGTTTGGTTTCCACCTTCTTCCTCTTTCCTGTACTATATCTAAACAAACCTGTTGGCAAACAGTAAACTGGGAATTTTGACCATAGGATACACAGTTCTAAGACCTTAAAAATATTTTTTTGCAAGGAAAATTATTCAAATTTGAAAAATCTTCTAGTAGGTTGTTGATGGACCATGGCCTGCAGAATCTTACTGTTTTAGATGATGCTCTTTGAACTCTGAGGAACAGAGACTCACTTGCCTTCAGGGAAGAGGGGTGGGTATCTGAAAGTATTCACCCAAATCCGATTGGGTCAGTGGTCATAGGCCCCAGTTACTCAGTTTTAGGTACCTGTCTTGCTCCCTTGATCTTGCCCATGTTCCCTCGCATGGTTTCTCTCTGACTGTCTCTCTCAAGGACATTCTTTCCCACCCAGCTTTTCCTCTCTTTTCGATGCCACTTCATAACTCCATCTTGCACATGGCTTTGGCTTGCTCAAGCCTGTGGAAATTTGACAGCTCCAGCAAAATTGCTTCTTGGCAACTCATTCCTTGTTTCTTACTCCAAATTTCCAAGAGAAAGCATCCAGTTGGTCCAGCTTATCTCTGTCTGCCAACCCTTGAGTAGGTGATGGCAAGCCTAGGAATTGGCTGTCCTTGGGGCAGCCTTGTCCAGCCTCTTTGTCGAGACTTTAAGGAGCAAAGGCCAGGGATGGACCACATTCCTTAGAAAGGATTGCCACAGGGCTGACAGCCACCAGTATCTCTAGCACACTTCATTTTTAATATACTCTCAGCTCTTTATTAAAATATTCACTTCTTCATTCAACATTTTTATTAAGCAACCTCAGTGAGTCAGATATAGGGGAAAGACAACAGTGTGAAGTGGAAGGGAGGAGCTTGGAAGCCCTCGTTCCCCAGGGACTCCCTTGATGGACAGCCTCGTCCCCCACAGACCTGCAGAGGTTCAGGCGGTGGCGCTCATCACCAGGAGCCCATTTTTGGTTTGACAACTCTATGAGATTTATTTATTCTGTCATTATGAAGGAAAGATGTCTTTTTGTGTATAATCTCAACATTTGCATAAAAACAGGGCTTGTGTCTTCACAGCACAAAATTCAACATTGGAGTCTGCAAGTGGTTCTGGAGGGTCTGTGGCATTTCATTTCTGAAATGACATAAATATAAACATCTCACTAGGATAGAAATAAAAGTGAGTATAGGTGTCGAGGTAGGGAGGCCAGGGCAGGTGGGTGTGAGGGCAGGAGAGGAGGGGACTCCGTGTGAAGAGTGATCTTCTCTTATTTAATAAATTCTGGGAGTCACAGATTACAGTTTTGCCATGTTCATTTGTTTATTTGTTTACGCAATTTTTTCTATGTTTGTTTTAACTCTTTTTTTCCTTGGCAGATACTCAAGTTGTGAAATGCTTTAAAAATGTCTTTCACTATCTCAGTCAGGCAGTCAAGGCTAACATCAACGACCTAAGTCAAGGTTGATAGTCTGTACCCTTGATTTGATGTGATGACAATGCTAATTTCTCTATGTGATCTTTCCCCAAAAAAACCCATAACCCCAGACTAATCATAAGAAAGGCATCAAATACATCAGCATTGGGAAGATTCTAGAAAATATCTGACCAATACTCCTCACCACAGCCTAGGTCATCAAAAACAAGAACGTGTGAAAACCTGTCACAGCGACAAGAGAAAGGAGACATGACAACTAAATGTAATGTGGTATCCTGAATGGGATCCTAGAGCAGAGAAAGGACCCTATGTGAAAAATAAGGAAATATGAATAAAGTATGAACTTCAATTAATAATAATGTATCAATAGTGGTTCAATAATTGTAACAAATATATCATGCTAATGTAAGATGTTAATAACCATGGAAATTGGTTTCAGAATTTATGGGAACTCTCTGTATTATTTTCCCAGTTATTCTGTAAAATGTGAAGCTGTTCTAAAAAAAAAATAACATTTATTTAAAAAATCAATATTATTTAGAGGAAGATAAAAAAGTTCTTTCTGTTTGTTTTAATGAGAAATGTTAATATGGTAGCTCTGATCTGTTGTGCTTGCACTTCAAAGATCCTCTTATAAATTCTCTGGAGTTATGATACGTCGTAAACTCGTGTTGCTCACAGGTTTTAGAGATTAAAATAAGAGAGACACAGGCAGGGCGAGGGGGTTATATTACTTAGGGCTCTTGCCCCTCTATCAAGTACATGGCTTTAAAATAATCAAGCATTTAATGATACAATCACGGAAGACTAGGCTCAAAATCATTCACGACTAGGCTCCATTTTAAAAAGCAATGCAGTTGCACTATAACAGATATTACAAACACATGAAAAGGAAAAAAGAAAAAACGCCCAGTTTCACCCAGATAACAAATCATCAGTTTTCTGTTTTCTTTTTTTTTCCATACTCCTTCCCATTTTCTGCAACCATAGTGTTGGTGAAGCTGGGCATTCTGACTTTTATACTAAAATTTTATCATAAACATCCCCCAGGTTACTGCACAGTCTTCAAATTTTCACTTTAAAAGCCTGCATGATAGTCCATCAAGTGGATATGCCACAATTCGGTTGAACAACTCCCTTGCTGACATCTCGGAGAACCATTTCCACGAGGGAAGACTCAAACTGCCCCCCAGGCTCCCTGGTGACCCGGTGGGAAGGTGAGATGACAACTGTAGTGTGTTTATTCTGTGGAAAAACATCCAGTGTCTGACCTCGTGACAACCTGCCCCTCCCTCGAGGGCCCCGGGAGGTGAGCAGAGCCCTGCTCCCAGTGCTTGGGTCACAGAGCAGACACCGGGCGGTCCCCGGCACTCTGCAGGGCTCCACTTTTTGCTTTGTAGCTCTCACGATGCCTCACTCTAAAATCAAAGTCATCCAGCCTTGGGCATTTAAATACCTCTATTCTGCTCATAAAAAAGAAAACGAAAGTTGCTGCTCTTAATTTTGTGCATCAACTGTCTTAAAAATGAAATCTCTGCATGGATAGGAACTCAAAAGAGGGCATAAGAACAGGTGAGAGGCAATGTGAGCTAATAAATCAGAAGGCGGCAGTGTCTTGGAAGGCAGAGGCAATGGGTTATTTGTAAGATGTTATCAAGCTGAGATCATCACCCAAGCCTGTCAAGTCCAGAGAGATAAATTCGAGAGACAGCGACCTTCTTTTCACGGTGTGTGTTTGGGTGCGTGTGTGTGTGTGTGTGCGCGCGCGCGCGCTTAAATCACAAGGGAGTAAGTGAGAATTGTTATTCTTGCTAACTTCACTTCAAAAGTACAAGCTCAAGTTTGGTCTTGCCGCAGGTAGAGAAAGAAGGGGAAGTAGATTTATCACTAATTTAAAAAATGTTCTGTGGCAAAGGGCACAGGGGAGTAAGGGACTGGATCCAAAACGTGTAGGAGTGCTCAGGACCAACGCATAAAAAGGATCGCTAAATTGGCAGAATTTACGTCAGAAGATGAAAAGCGTGAGTAATGTTCTTGTCAAAAAAGGACATTCTGGACTATCCCATACAAACAGCAATAGAAGGACACTGGAGTCCTGCCAACTCAGCCCCATGAGTAAACGTTGTGAGGTCAGTCCCATGCGGAAACATAGGCGGGTCCTTTCTTTGTGAATTGGAACCAATACATAGAGCCCATTGGTCGTCCCAAGAGAGAATGGAAAAGCCCAGAAACCCAAGATGAAGCAGATAATGTTACATCAGTCAGCTCTGATCCACCTCAGCGACCATGAGCCAAGATGTACATGGGGGCAAGTGTGATGTGGAAAGGCAGATTGCTACCTGTGGTCTGGCTGCATTGGGTCAGCCTTGTACTCGTGAGGGGACCTAACGATATATCGGGGCTTTTTATAGTAAAACATGATGATTATCTTTTTCATTGTTGTTATTAAGTTGGCCTAGTTTACTTTGTATTCCTTTGCATGTCAATAGACTTCAATCCATCACAGGAGAATTTAAAGTCATGAAAATTCCATGTGTCCATTTTCCCCCAATGATTTTTTGTCTTCCTCATATTTTCCTATTTCCAGATTATTTTTCCCTTTTCAAAATTCTGGTAACATTTTTCTATGTTTAAATGAATAAAAATCAGACAACTTATAATTTATTTTGTGGAGTTCAGTTGGCCTTGTAGTGGCAAAACTTTTCTTTCTTCATAGGAAATCAATCTGGGTGTTCAAGAACCTACTGATTCACAGTCAACCTCAAACTCTAGTCCATTGTAACAAAGCAGCCTCCGCATCAGGTTTAGCAATGCGGAGAAAGATGCATTTTTGTTTAACTTTCCAGAAACATCAGTTAGTGAGTTCCTCAGGTGCTGTATCTGTCCATCTTTGTATTACTCATAGGGCCTAGTTGAGATCTTTGTCCATAATAGGAGTTCAGTAGTGTTGAATAAGGTAGAAAAAGAAAAGGAGACAAAGGCAGATTGTGAATATAGGCTAAAGATAGAAATCCAACACGAGTTCCTGGAGGTAGGTTGTCATGACACTGACACTGTTCTCTCCATGCTGTGGGGGGCTGGCTGTGATTATGGGGGAGTCTGGTGTTCCGACCATGGGCCTGCCTCCCTGTCTCTGGCTGCCTGGACTGACAGCAGGGCCCGGGGGAGGGCAGGCAGGCAGAGCAGAGGTAAAGGTGTGATCTGCATCCATCAAGAACGCCTGGCCAGGAAGCCTTTGGAAGGTGGTGATGTGGCCAGGGGAGCATCCTTGCCTGGGGAAGCCAGGGCTGGATATTAGCCTTTTTGCAGGGCCTCTTTACACAGTATTCAACAACACAGCCGTACGTGAGAGACCTGCTGGGTCTTGTGGTAGAACGTGCAAGAAGCAAGGAGACATTGCTCCAGGCTATGGAGTGGAAGGTCAGGCAATGATGGCAGACAGCACCAGCTGCTCAGACCGGGGATGCTGCTCAGCTCATCCAGGTGCTCTGAGTCTCATTTAATGGATGCATCTACCCAAAAGGGAGATATCACAAGAAGATACTCCTGAGCCTCCTGGACCAGGACTCTGTGTTCTAAACCACCAAATGCCCCCAAGATCGGGACTGGAAGCAGGGGCCCAGAGCCTCACCCAATGTGGGCCAGGAAAGAGGGACGTCAGGGGCTGCAGATAAGACACGCGTTTTCCCTCCTTCCCTGAAGGGCTGGGGGCTTCTCCAGCAGCACTTCTTCAGGCCGAAAACCTACCAGCTCCCCCAAGAGCAAGCATCGTGGATCTCTCTGGAGTGGGCTCGCTCTGCAGCATGCAGTAGGAAGGCAGTGGGGTGGATGACGCTGCAAGGACAGCTGAAGGAGGGGTGGAGTCCAGCATGAAATGTCCTGCGCAGAGCCTGACGCCCGCCGTCAGCCTTCCACGCGTGTCGATTTGTTTGGGAAGTGGGAGGGCTTCGGATGATCACTCATCTCGCAGCAACCCCTCCAAGGACTCCTCTGCGCTGTGACGGCAGTGCTGAGCAAGAACTCCACGCCTTGGTGATGTACGGCCTGCCCAGAGCCAGCCGTTCTAGCCCAGGGCTCCGTGTTCAGACCTTGTTCTAAGTCCTTGGCTATGTCTGAGTCATCTGGCACAGGGTCCTTGACAGATGCTTCTGTTAGCTGTGTAGAGTGACACACAGATTCACCACTGGCTGTTTGACAGGGGAGAAAAAATATGGCCTACAGAAACGGACACATTCTCACAACACATCCGGATCGACAGTGTTCACTGAGCCATACCGCTGATTTGGGACTTTCAGGAGATTCTGGGTTTTTGAACTTTGGCTGGAAGGAGAGAAGTTAGAGAAGAGAAGTTAGCACACTCTCGTCTCCCAGCCTCACTGTGCCTGTCACACCTCTTGTGTGCGGGCATTTGTAAGGCTCCATTTTGCCAGAGTATCAATATCCATCCATGTAAACTATATTTGGGACTTTTCAAATAATTGTGCCAAAGGATCTGCACTCTGTTAATCACAGAAGGCATCTTATTTCTTTGCATGTGGAATCCTAAAGCCAAGTATTGAAGATGAAGAAGTCTGCATTTTAGGAAAAATAAAGCTGAAATTAAGATGACAACACTTTATGGTGTAAGTACGTCTTTGGAGTAAGCCCCACACATTGCTATTGGGTTTTCATTTCTTGACTTTCTCTCTCCTGTATGCACCATGATGGCACAGAAGAGGCGCTTGGTTGACCCTGGCTTCCCTTGAAGGCAGAGCCTCGGGCTCTGGTTGGCAGGTGGGCCGTTTGTGTGGACGAGACCAGCGACCGGGCATTTACCTTAGCACGTGGGTGCTCTGGCTTATTTGGTCGAAGTTAATTTCCACGACAGTCCCAAAAGGCAATAGCAATCACAGGTAAACTTTCAATGGCACTATTCCAAGCAGTTCACAGATACTCACTCAATAGTCACCACCAACAGTATTTTTATTTCCTTGTTTTATAAAGGAAGAAGCTGAGGCTCAGAGAAGCTAGGAAAGCGCCCAAGGTTTTGCAGCCAGTAAGTGGCACAGTCAAGGCCAGATCCAGACAACCTGGTATAGGACACTCTGCTAGTACCCATGAAGCTCCACTGCCTCTTGAAGAGTGGGATAGTACGTTTATTTATTTTTTTTCCTGATGTGCTTAGGGTAATTTTTTTTTTCTTAGACTTTATTTTTTAGAGCAGTTTTGGGTTCACAGCAAAGTTGAGCACCTCCCCATTAGCAACATCCCCCATAGAGTGGTACCTTTCTTGCAATCCATGGACTTACGCTGACACGTCCTCATCACCCAGAGTCCACAGCTGACATTACGGTTCCCCCTTGGTGCTGTACATTCTGTGGTGGTGTACAAGTGTTTGAGAATGACATCTACCCACTGTTATAGCATCAAACAGAGCAGTTTCACTGCCCTAAAAATCCTCTGTGCTCCACCTGGTCATCCTTCTCTCCTCCCTAACCCCTGACAATCATCGATTCTTTTACTGTTGCCATAGTTTTGCCTTTTCCATAACAGCAGGTAGAATCAAACAGTAGCCTTTTCAGCTTGGCTCCATTCACTTAGATGTGCATTTAAGGTTCCTCTGTGTCTTCCCACGACTTGAAAGCTCCTTTCTTCTTCAGAACAGAATGATATTCCATTGTCTGTATGTACCACACTTTATTTATCCACTCACCTACTAAAGGACACCTTGGTTGCAGTCCTTTATCGGATATGTCTTTTGCAACTATTTTCTCCCAGTCCATGGCTTGTCTGCTTTGGGTTTCTGCTCTGATGAGTTGTGATTCTCTGCAGCTGCCTGTTTGTCTCTCCAATTTGGAGGGCGGAGGTTGGCCCTGTGACCTCATTTTTATTACAGATCTAAGAAGAGTTGCTGGATTTTCAGCTCATTCAGCTTTTTACTTGTTACGACTGAGTAACATCTTCCAAGCACCTTGCAGGCCACATCGGAAACCGAAGTCAGTATGTTTATCTTACAGATGAGGAAACTGAGGCTCAATGTACCAGATAGATGTGCATTACCTGTCTGGCCACAGACTCTCCTAACAGCCACTCCAAGAGCCACTGCAGCTGTGGGGACTTGTTTTTTGTCATATGACCCTACTCATCCTTGGCCTTCTTTGTCTGGCCACAGATGATTAGACCACAGACGGATGGAAGGAAAGAGCACAGACAGGCTGGCCAGCACCCTGACTCACGGACTGGCACTGGTATTAAACACAAAATGACCTGATCAACCTGAGTGTTCCTTTTAGACAAACTGAAATGGGACAAAGGCAAGTTTAATCAGTAAGAAGTCAGAGGTGTAAACAGAGCAGACTTGGGGAATGGAGCAGAAGCGCATTAACCACAGACGGTAGGTCTGCAAGCCATAGGGGTCTCTTGAGCTGCCCCGAATCCAGCACATCTCCATATTCAGGCTCAACAAGACCCAGCACCATGTGGTTTCTGCCTTGGTTTTCCCCTGGGATTCACCCCCATCCAAATCTCTGCTAGAAATGTTCGTGACTTAAGCTAGCCTGGGTGGGTCTCTGCTCCACCTGGCCAAGCTGCAGATCAAAATCACAATGCACTTAGTAGTGGAGCTAGGCATCCATATTTATCTGACTCAAAAGTCCGTGGACTGTCACAAGTCTTCCATTTGGACTAAGGAGCGTTGTGTCTAGTCTGATATTTTGTGATTATTTTCCCAGACGAATCCGAAAATGTGCAGGGGCCAGAGCAGGTGGGACGTGCTCCCTACTTTCACATATGCTAAGTGGACACAGTGTATTATCTACAACACAAGTACCTTAAAATGGGAGAGACACCGAAGGTAAACAGAGTCTTCTGGAAGAGGTCAGGGGTCTTTCCTTGGCCCTGGGCTCAGACTGGAAGAGCTCTGCCCAAGGAGTTTGTGAAGGGTACTCCTAGTCTTGGAGAAGGTTAAGTATGGCAAAATGTCAAAATAACACAAGGGTGGTAAACTTTCAGCTTGGGCTCCTTCCTTAGTGCAATAAAAATAAAAACTGGCTTTGTTCTTTAACCTCCTAGAGACCCTAAAAATAACATATCAATTTTTCTGTTAGGAACAATAATGTGTATTCATTGTACTCTTGAATCGTTTATTTTCTTTCTTGCTTTTTATATTTTTTCTAGTTTTCTACCACTTTTATTTTTATTTCCCCTTTCTCTTTTTATCCTGGTATTTAATTTGATTTTTTGTTATCATTTTTCTTTTAGTTTCCTTTGGATTTTCATTGTTTTATATATCACCTCTAATTTACTATTTTTTTCTTAATTTCTGAAAGCACAGGAAGGAAATATGGTTGGAGAGAGAACATCTATCAACATAGGCCTTGGTGTCTCCCATGAAGAGACCCATCCTGCAGGAACGACATTCTTTCCTCATGTCCCATGCTGGCCAACCCTTCACGAGCAGTTACAAAATGTAAAGGTATTCCCTGGGCAGGCTGCTTTTGAGGCAGGGGGATGGGGTCAAAAGAAATGCATCATTCTGAAAACTTCATCGGTATATTTTTTAATTTCGTTTTATGAAGCATCCACAGCGTACTGACTCTTCTAACATCACTCCTGAGAAGAAGGCATAATGGAATAAAACATACGGTTTACAGACAGGTTTCTGGAGTTTGGCATTCCATCCTTCTGCCCCCAACTTGTCTATTACTGGTCTGATTAGCAGCTTCCATAACACTTAGAGGAGAATGACTTGGACCACTTTGGTCCTCATAAGTGCGGGTTTTCTTACAAAATTAAACATATATTTACCATATGAGCCAGCAATCCACTTCTAATCCTAACTGTGTTCACAGAACATCCAAATGTGAGTGTTTATAGCAGCTTTGTTTGTGTTAAAAACTAGAAATAACCCAGATGTCCTTCAACTAGTGAATGAAAGTACAAACTGTGATACATCCATACAATGGGCTACTATTCAGCAATAGAAAGAACTACTGACATGTGAGACCACATGGATGAAGCTCATAGATGCATTATACTAAGTAAAAGAAGCTAGACTTGAAAAGCTACATCCTCTATGATTCCATTCATATGACATTTGGGAAAAGGCAAAACTATGGAGGCAAGAAAGGAGATCAGTGGTTGCAGGGGCTGGAGTGGGAGTGGAAGTTGACTATAAGGGGCACGGGAGAATTGTTTGCAGCGATGGAAATACTCGACAGCTTGATTGTGGTGATAGTTACCCTACTGTGTGCATTAGCCAAAACTCCCAGAACTGGACACTAAAAGTGATGAATTATTCTGTATGCAAATTATACCTTAATAAAAAACAATACTTTTTTCAAAATCCAGGTTTTTGAATCAGACTAAATGGCATCTGGACCCTAGCTTCTCCACACTTGAGCCATGTGACCATAGTTTACGTAACCTTTCTGTGTCTCATTTTCTTAACTTGTAAAACAGAGCTAATAGCTGCAGAGGACTGTTGGGAAAATTAAATAAAATGATGTATGTCATTGTTTATCACAATGCAAGGCCACACAAGTGCTCAATAAATGGTAGCTATTATTTTTATCCCCCCAATTAAAGAGTTGAGAGGTTGTTTAAGGCAGAGATTTCTAGATAGCACTGTGTGGGTTTCTCTTTCAAACAGGAAGTCGAAGTTTTATTAGAGAGAATGGTAAGAACACCAGAGCCCCATAAAAAGAGGGCTTTTACTTCCTAAGCAAATTCTTATTCCTCCACAAGAACTCTTTTCAATTTTTCCCCTGAAATATTGAGGATGGGCTCCAAAAGTCATTTATTCATCTTTCTTGAGAGAGTAGTGGCCATCTTGGGTAAGTCCGAGTTTCTGGAAAATAAACTGAGAAATAAGTAGGTAAATAACCTTTCAGAACCTAGACCACAGTATTAGTTCCTGATATCATTCATTCATTCATTCATTCAACCAAAGGGCACCTATGGGCACCAATGCAGATGTCCCGTGTGCCAGAGGGTCAGCTGTTGCCCACGCAGGCAAGGAGCTACTGTCCACAGGGAGCTTCGGTTCCACGTTTAATGGGATTCACGGAGTGAGCTTCCCGTGTGTCCCTATACACAGAGGTTTGTCCCCAGTTCCTTGGAAACAATCATGAAGACATCCCCCTCAGCCGCCCTTGCCCCCCGTTCAGTCCCACAGTGTGTTCCTCTTCAGTTGCACCCCTTAGGACTTAGATCTCCTCAGACTATGCCTTATCCTCCTTTTCTGTTAACCTTTTATTTTGAAATAATTATCAACTCACAGAAAATTGCAAAAATCATTCAGAGAGTCCTGTGCACCCTTCTCCCAGCTTCCTCCAATGGTAAAACCTCATGTAACTACAGTACAATAGCAAAACCAGGGCACTGACGTTGTACGACAGTATCGTTAGCTAGACTCCAGGCCATATTCAGATTTAAACCCACACTGCTTGCCCATTGATGCAACTTTTCTTCAGCTCCCAACCTTCCAGTACCTTTCTAGGTAGGAAACAGTTTCTCCTCTTGTGGGAAGCTGAAGCTGAGGCCCTGAAGTCTCACTTGGAGCATTCCAGACTCCCCTGATCAGGAACATTCACTCAAACGCTGTTGTCACAAGCTCACCATCTCAAAGCCGGTTCTGCTGTATCTCTGCCAAAGCTTCATGCTGGATTTATCTGAAACCACAAGGACAGTTATTCTCACCTTGCCTCCAATCCTGTCCCCACATGTCACTGTCGGAAATGCAAGATTTTTCCTCATCTCTGTTTTCCCACAGCTCAGTGTTACATCCTTTTCACTACCCACCCTTCCACTGCTTTCCTTTCTCCGAGATTTTTCAACTATATTCTCTGAAATCCGCATTTCGTGGTAAACTCTCTTACAGACACCACACACACACACACCCTAAACACACTTTTGCAAAATGATACTTTACCTTCTTATCTTAAGTAAGACTAGACTTCCTCACAAAGTCACCATCTCCCTAGGAAACCCTGCGTGGAAGACGGTCATTCTTCCTTGTTCTATGTCAGCAGAACCCGTTCAAATGACAGCGCCATCCACCAACTATGAGGCCACAAGATGGTATCAGTCTTCTCACAGCTCCTCAGTGACTCTTCCAAATTCTTGTTGCTCTGTCTTTGCATAAAGGCCCCCATGGCATCTGCCATTCTGCCTTCTACCTTCCTGATTACTGTTCCCTACCAGCCACTTGATATTTATCCTAGACCTTAGCACCTGACTCATAGCTTACAACCCTATCCCGTGTCCCTCTATCATATTGAATAACACTGATGTCTATGAATGCCCACGTGGATGACCTTTCCAATACTCTAGCTCCTCATGTCCTTGAGTTTCTGAATTCCAGTGGCCTTTACTTTCTCTACACTCTAGCCTCCTACACCAGTGGCCAGATCATAGACTTGTTATAAGCAAGAACCCTCCTGGGTGTGATACCTTGAACTCCAATGCCACTCTGACCCATCTCCTATTTTTGAAGTTTTTCACATCCACTGATGCCTCTGTTACCACCTACAAACATAGGTGCCAAATGAACCTGATGCCTCTGTTACCACCACACAAAAGGAGCCAAATGAACACTGGAACACCAGGCTTACGGCAAGGAAAGGGTTTTCATTTCTGGTGATACCAGCTAGGAGATGAGAGTGAGCCCTCAAATTTGTCTCCTTTCATCTTATCTCCCAGAAAGAGGGGAGGCGAGGGGTTTTAAAGGTTGGTGAGGAATGTAGCTGCTTACAGATGGGGCGGGGTGGGGGAAGGGGAGTCAGTGGCCTTGCTGGTTGAGCTTTCCCACCAGCCTGCGTTTGGCCTCCGGAGGCTGCTTACAGGGAGGAGGACGATAAGGGAATTTGCAGGTGGGCGACCTTGGCAGTGGATTCTGGAGCCAGGAAGCCAGGGAGTGAGTGGGGAAAGAGAGCTTTGGTTTCAACCCTACATATGCTGGGTTTGATGTAGGGGAAATGACATCAGGGCTGTCATCACCTTTAAATCTACTTTTGGTGCTCTCTGTCTCTTTCAGGTCCGCTGACTACTCCATTTTCTCCTGATAACCCCATTTTCTCTCCACTTTTCAGTTTCTTCCTAAACTCATTTGCTTTCTCACCCAGCCTGGGTACCCTGATTGACAACTTGAATTCTTTACTAGCAATCCAACTCCCAGGCACTCCCCTTCTTACCCTGTATATTCCTGTTAAAGTTCCAGCACCCCAAATCTGTGCTCCATTCTTCTACAGCTGGAGTGAGTAGCATTGTTAAAGAAAACATTCTGAACAAGGAGGTTGATGCCACTTCAGGTTCACGGCCTTCGGCTGGACTCTCAGTGTCATTCAGTAAATCCTTCTACTTGTCCAGTGAGCTGCCTCTCCCTCCCCTGTTCTCTGCAACTGAGCCAAACCCTCACTGTTCTTCGGAGTCTCCACACCCACACTGTACCTGCTCCACTTCCACTTTAAATTGGTAGCTACAAGTCTGAGATTGCTCTAGGAGCAGTGAGGAGGATGTTTCGGGAGCCAGCCTCCAAGATGATCTGGACGGTCCTGGCCTTCTGTTATGGCTTTGTTAAATTAACGTTTGTTAAGAGAGCACAGGGTGCCGGGTGATGAGCCAAGTTGCAAGAAGAGACCTCAGGAGAAATTGAAATAGAGCAGTTTGTTACTCACAGGTCCTGGAGGAAATACACGGCACATCTGGAGGGGCCACATGGGGAGGTCAAGGCAGAGCGCAGGCAGAGAGAGGCGGGACTTCCGGCACACGCCTTTATCAGGTGCCGTGGGTGGAGGGCTTGGAGTTTCCAGGCTAGGTGTCAGATTGGTCAATTTAAACCAAGAGAGTGGAGGAAGCCCCGTGGGGGTCTCATCTAAGGGGCGTATAAGGCATACAGGTGCTGAGAGGCAGGGGAGGCTGTTGATCACAAGGGCTGTGGGGGAAGTCATCTCAGGAACTTTTATTTGCTGTGACTCTGCAGGCTGCTATCTGGGCCATGCGCTTGCGTGAAGGGGCTGGCATCAGTTTAAGGTCCCTGCAGGCTGCTTGGCAAAACAAAGTGGATGCTGAGTCAGCAATATCGTGGAATAGCCTAGCTAAACTCTCAACACCTTCTGACATTCATGCCCTTGTAGAGTCTCCTCTCTCCAACAGACTTTGCATAATCATCAGAATACAGCGCAGGTGACAATGTGTGACTTCCCAAGATAGGTCATAAAAAGAACTGCAGCCTCTGTCGTGGCATCTTGGGTCACTTGCTCTGGTGGAAGCTAAGCTGCCAGGTCAAGAGGTGAGTCGAGCCACTCCGTAGGGAGGACCACCAAAGAGAAACCGAGCCTCCCGCTAACAATCCACACCAGCGTACAAGCCAGATGTGGGAGCCCCCTGGGAAGTGGATCCTCCAGCTGCCGTCAAGATTTCAGACACTGCGGTTCCACCCAGCATCTGGACTACAAGTTCATGAGACACCCTGTGACAGAACTGCACAGCTCAGCTCCTTCTGAATTCCTGACCTGCAGGAACTGGGAGAGAGAATAAATGTTTATTGCTGTTATAAGTCACAAAATTTTAGGACAATTTGTTATGCAGCCATAGATAACCAATACAGATTTACAGGAACAGACTAAAGGCAAGGAGACTAGTTAGGAGGTCATAAAGTAGTCCAGGCAAATGCTAGCGGGGACCTGATTTATGACCGTGGGGCACAGATGGATGGAAGAGTAGGATCTGAGTGAGTCAGGAATAGAAATCTGCATCAAATTGAGTGGATGTGGGTGTTCTAGGAGCATATAATTATTCCCAGCTTTCTAGCTTTGGTGGCTAGATGCCAAAAACTAAAATAGAAAGTGCAGGAGGAAGAATATGATAGGAGAGGATGATGAACTCAGAATAATGACTTTGAATCTGAGGAGCATTGAGTTCCTATGTGGATATGCACCCGGAAGACCTCCACCATGCCATCTCAAGGATCTTTTTTCAGTCCCTACCTTCGTGGAACGCTCTGCTGCATTCAACACTATTGACGACTCCTTGTTTCTGCAAATTTTCTACTATCTTGGCTCAAGACGCTTCTGATTCCTCTCCGGCTCTCACATTTGCTCCTCAGTCTCCCTCATTGCTTCCTTTGCTCACCCAAACATTGGTGTTCCACAGGCTTCCACTTCAACCCACTGCTCAGCTTCCTCCAAATGCTCTGCAATGGGACCCCCAGAACCTAAGATTTATCTCTCCAGATTCAGCAGAATGAGGTTTTAAAAACATATAACCTGATATATTGTCTCTTTTTATGGCTATATATTCAAATTTCTAATTGACATACCTATATTCTTCTTCACGTCTGCTCTAATTTTCTGTTAGTGTTTGTGATATTATGATTTATAGTAAGAAATATGTTTGGCTTTTGTCCCTGTCTGGCTCACAGCTCCCCGAAGCCTTATAATCTCCTAAGTCATGAGAACAACAGGGGCACCTTTCCAGTTATAAAAGGATTCTAACACCTGGCTTTTGTCTTCTGTTCTTGAAGTAGCTCCAGAGCAATAAAAATGAAGCACGTGTTTTTTTGTTATTCGTAACAAGTCTCCTTCAACCACACCTGAGATTATGTTAATGAAGCAATTTTTGAAAAGCCTCAAAGGATGGAGTTGACTGTCAGGGGAACCAACCACATGACTGGAGGGCTGGAACTTTCAGCCTCACCTCCCTACCTCCAGGGAGGGAAGAGGGGCTAGAGATTGACTTGATCACCAACAGGCAATGATTTGTTAATCGTGCTCACTGCTCACGTAGTGAAGCCTCCATAAAAATCCCTTGTCGACGAAAATAACCCATAACCAATCTATAAACGAAAATTTGGGAGAGTTCATTCTGAGCTAAAATCTGAGGACCATGGTCCAGGGCCTTTCTTACCAAAGGAAGAAAGGGCACCAAAGAAGTGGGGTGCACAGAGTGGTTATATACCCCCAAAGAGGATGCTTTACATATGATTGAAATGTCCCTCCCGCAATAGTCACAAGATTGCCCTGTCGGCACAGCGCTTGATGGACACAGCAGGTAGTAGGTCTGCTATCTTGGCGGGCGTAGCAGGAGGCAAGTCTATTGTCTTGAGCTGGGTGGTCGCAGGTGAGCACAGCAATAAGTTCCTAGCCTAAGGAAAGATGCTTAATCCTTAAAGAAATGCCAAAGTTGGGAGGGCGAGGGAAGTTGCACCTTTATCTCAAGGGCAGATATACAATGCATGCTCAACGGCCTCGGTCAGGCCCTTTTGGAAAGACAAGGTCGGGCCAAATTAGGTTTACACCAAATGGCTTCCTCATATTCTCCAATATATCCTATTGCTTGCCATTTTTATTGGTCACCCTTCACTATGGCATTCGGAGAGCTTCCAGGTTAGTTGGTGAACATGTTGAGATGGGAGGTTCAGCAGCCCAGACAGGGCTTAGAAGCTCTGTGCCACCCCCCCACCACCACCACATACCTTGCCCTGTGCATCTCTTCCACCTAGCCGTTCCTGAGTTACATCTTTTTATAATAAACTGCTGATCTAGAATGTAAAATGTTTTTCTGAGTTCTGTGAACCCCTCTAGCAAATTAATCTAACCCAAGGAAGGAGTTGTGGCAACGTCCAATGGAGAGTTGACTAGTCAGAAGCACAGGAAACAACCTGGACTTGTGACTGGCATCTGAAGTGAGGGGCGGGGCGATGCAGTCTGGTGGGACTGAGCCCTTATCCTGTGGGATCTGATGATATCTCCAGGTAGATAGTGTCAGAATTGACTTAAATTGTAGGACACTCAGCTGGTGTCTGGAAAATCTAAGAATTGCTTGGTGTGGGAAGCCCCACATGATGAGGATTTTTAGGCTGCTTAATTTTAAAATGGTTTATGATGAGGATTTTTAGGCTGCTTAATTTTAAAATGGCTTATGATGAGGATTTTTAGGCTGGTTAGTTTTAAAACTACAGATGAGATTCAGGCTCCAAGGAGTGGAATTTGTTTGCCCCTTTGTTGGGAAACATTTACATTTCTAAGGGAAACCTCTATCTGTGAAGATGCCTCCCTCTCTGTGCCAGGAAGAAGGGGGGATGGTCTTATCTCTGGAAGCTCTTAATCAATGCCAGAGGCAAGAACTTAAGTTGGTTGCTGTCTGGCAATCTCATGTAACTGATTTAGGGTGGTGGCTTCTGACCTTTACTTAATCCGATTTGATTCTTGTCTAAAAGTCATGGGATCACCCAATGACCAGACCCCACCTGCACTGATACCATTTTAACTTTTTTTCATGTTCTTTCCTTTGTCTTGTAAAGAGATGAATCATATACCTATGCCTTAAATTTGGCCCTAGCCCTCGACTCACTCGGGGCAGCAGCAGGAGCTCTGACTGCCCGTGGGTCCTGTCCCCACGCACCAGCTCTGCCTGCCCATGGGTCCTGTCCCCATGCCAGCGGGGGCAGCAGCAGTGGCTCTGCCTGCCCATGGGCTCTGTCCCCATGCCAGCAGGGGCAGCAGAGGCGGCGGCAGCAGAGGCGGCGGCAGCAGAGGCGGCGGCAGCAGAAGCGGCGGCAGCAGAAGCTCTGACTGCCCATGGGTCCTGTCCCCATGCTATTCTATACTATTCTCTAAATAAAAGAGCACTACTGCCAGATCTTGAGAGTCTAAGAAATCTTTCTTTCGACTCCTCGGCTCACCGACCCCGCATCACCACACACATTTGGAATACAGGGTAGTGCTGTGAGCGTCGTGTGAGTGAAGAGAAAGAGAACAGGAGAGGCTTCCTTAACCATTGCTGATATGCCTTATATGAACTTTTGCAAATGTTCCTGTTGCCCTTCTGGACACAGAGTAGAACTGAACTTCTGTACCTCTTTATCTTCAAACTAAAGTACGGTTATTTTTCTTGCTTTGGCCACTGAAATATGGGGAAGAGATGTGTAACTTCCGCATGAAAGCGTTAAGAAAAATAGCACCATTTACCAAATTCTCTTTCTTTTGTTTTGGTTCTAGGTCCCTGAATGACTGTGGCACAGAGCTCTCTGCCAATGTGCATTAGGCATGAAAATGGGGGAGAAATGAATTTCCATTACGTAGAGCCACTGAATTTTGTTGTTGTTGTTATCATACCATTCCTTAGCCCATCCTATCTGGTACAACTGAATAAAATTCCAGGTAATGTAAGAGCATGTCTCCTCAAGTTCTGAGGCCCCGGGGTCAAGTGAGTAACATCTGAAAGTCACTGATCTCAAATACCTCCGCTAACTCAGCACTGCTGACGCGTGGACTCTCCCAGGTCTTACGCCCCAACCCCAGGAGGGGAAGCTGAAGACTTCCTCCTCCTGCTGTCACACTCACCGAAAGGGAGATCGTTAGTTGGCTTGAAATTATTTCTTTCAATTTCAATTTTAAAACTTAGACCAAACATTCGGGATACTTGAAACCTCTCTTGACTATCCTTTGGGCCAGCAAGAGGACATAAGATGTCCAGGACACCTTCGACGTGTGCGAGATTGTTTGAAGGGTATCCTGAAACATTTGGTTCCTTCGTGGTGGTAGAATCAAGGTATGAGAAAAGTTATAAGAAAATAATTTTAATGTATTTCTTCCATTATCTCTATATATTCATTAAATATCACTCTTTTATGACAAGTTGCTGTTATCAATTTCTTTATTAATCTAGGTAACTTTGGGCAATTTTGGCCCTGAAAAATTTGTAGAATGCTAGTAATTCATGTTGAAATGGGTTTTCCCAAGAGTTTCCATACAATGCTACATGTATATTCTTTTAAAGAAAAGCCCTGTGAGATCAATCTCAATTTGGCATCATTTCAACACTCCACCTTTTGACCTATTGCCATATAATGAAATTATGTATGTGGGCAAAAATGATAAGTATTGGAACACAAGTGAATAAAACCTTCCTCAATTACTCATGAGATCTTCAGAATGCCCATAACATTCCTCAAAAAGTTGCATTAGGTACATTTTTCTAGCAGTATTAAGGGCCACATTAGATAGAAGTTTTCGGCATTCTGAAGAACATATAATACATGTCTTAGTCATCCCAGACTACCACAACAAAATACTACGGACTGGCACAACAGACTATAGCTTAAACAACGCACGTTTATTTCTCACTGTTCTGGAGGCTGGGAAGTTCAAGATCAAAGTGCTGGCATGGTCGGGGGCTGCTGAGAGCCCTCTGTCTGGCTTCTAGGCAGCAGCTCTTAGCTGTGTGCTCATGTGGCCTTTCCTCTGCGCCTATGAGAGGACAGAAAAAAATCTGTCTTCCTCTTTTTATAAGGACACTAATCCCCTCATGAAGGTCCTGCCCTTCTGGCCTCATCTAAACCTAATTACCTCCCAAAGGCCCCTCCTCCACATACCATCATATTGGGGCCCAGGTTCCTCAACATATGAATTTTAGGGGGCTGCAAACATTCAGCTCATAACAATATTATAAAGCACACTTTTGAGTAGTCATATTGTAAGTCAACAGAAGCATTGTTAAGTGAAAATTTAATGTGTAGATACTGATACTTGGTCTTGAGGAAAAAGACCTTTTAGTCTGAATTGTTAGCTAGTTTAAGATATCAGCCAGGTAATGGCCAGCTCTACACCACACCCATAAATGCGTAGGACGATGAAAAGGGGCCTGGACAAGAAGGCTTCCAGACACCAGGAGACTGGAGCCAATGAGCTGAGTATGAGGGTACAGGGTCAGGGCAATCTGACCAGGTACACATCTTGATCCCCAATGTCTTTTTTCGTAACGTAATTGGAGAAATGCTGTATTAAAAAGTTAGACATAATATGAAAGCTGCCATTAGACAGCTTGGTGGAACAATGGGTTTAAGTCCAAATACTGCATAAGCTTACCCTACTACTACTATACTCTACTATTGCTATACTCTACTATTACTATACTATACGATTGCTATTACTATACTCTACTATTGCTATACTATGCGATTACTATTACTATACTATACTATTAGTACAGTAATTACTATTACTATAAATGGATCTTTGGGGTCCTGGCTACCTATCATAGTACACTCGGAATTTGGCATGATATGCAAGGTTCCTTGCTGTAGATGGTAACTAAATCACTTGTTCAACAGGGTTAAACAGTGAACAAGATTCCAGTCCAGTGGTGACCCCAGGCAAGTGACTAGATAGTCCTGGGGCAACCACGAAGTGTTGAGAAGGGCAAACGCGGGGGGGTACGGACACAGTCAGGGGGCACCTGGCCCGGTGAGGGGTTTTAGGGGAGTCTTCTTGGGGTGGGCACCGTTCATCTGATTAGGTCTTGGATGTGTGAAGAAATGGGGGTAGAGATGGGGTGTTCAAGAAGAGGGTTGGACTATGTCAAGTGAAGGAGAGAAGATAAGGGAAGGCAAGTGGAGGAGAAAGTCCAGTGCGCCACGGGAGGAGCGCATGGGTGTGCGCGCCAGGAGGTGAAACTGCAGATGTCCAACTTGAATGGCACGTTCATGTTTGGTTTTGGGACACGCTTCGGGTACCGCCTGAGTCATCCAATAAACTTTCGGGTTCTTTTAAATTTCCACCCTTATCTCAAGAATGAGAATAGCTTCATTTTACTTGTATAACAATAAGATATTTGGCATTTAAAATGTGTCCAGTTTTTCCTAATATTAGTCACATTCATGTCTTGAGATTTTAGAGTGCTGTTCACTGATATTTTGCTTTGGTTTTGGTTAATTAACCTACTTTCATCAACATGTTGGCGCAATGGATCAACAACCAGCTATAATCCCTTCCTGTGTCTTAAATTCATGTGAACTGTTTGACATTTTACTGAGTATGATGGGTAGTTAGTACAAAACAGAGAAGGAAAAATTCGTTCATTCATTCGATAAATATTTATTGAGAGTCTACTATGTGCCAGGCCCTGTTCTAGCACCAGAGAAATTGTAGTGCACAAAAAAGATGAACATTTGGGGCCTACTTTCTGGAGAGACAAAAGACAAACAATGAAAAAAATGAATAAAATTTATATGTTATGGCTAACATTACCTTAACCAAGTGATCAATTTAGAATCTCCAGCCATGACACGTGGCTCACAGGTGGGCCCCACTGTGATGTAATGAGAAAGGGCACTTGACCTCAGAGCTATTCTCCCCCAAGTCCATCACGCCAGTCTAATCGTGAGAAAATGGCCAGACTCGAATTGAAGGATCTCCTGCAAAATATTCATTACTTTTCAAAACTGTCAATGTCCTGGAAAACAAGGAAAAATGGAGAAACTCAGACCAGAGGAGGCTAAGCAAGCATGACAAGAAAACAAAATGTGGGATCCTGGATGAGACTCTGGAACAGAAAAAGGATGTTAATGGAAAAATTGGGGAAATCCAAACGAAGTCTGGAGTTTAGTTAATAGTAACGTGCCAACGTTCGTTTATCAGCCTTGATAAACAGACCAGAGCCAGGCAAGATGATAATATCAATGGAAAATGAAACCGGGTAAGGAGCATCTGAGAATTCTCCATAAATCTAAAAATCATCACTAATAAAAAAAGCTTACTAAAGAATTCATATACAACATCTACAACATTAGGAAAAATCTGCTAAAAAGGAATAAACATAAAAATGTGCATGACCATCATGAGAAAATATAAAACATTATCAGACAGTATTAAAGGAGATCTAAATAAACAGAAATGCCATTTCACACAGAAACTCTCAGTGTTATAAGGATGTCAATGCTCCTTAAACTTATAAGTGAATTCAACGTAATCAAAATGCTGACAAAATTTTTCATGGACCTTAAGAAACTGATTGTGAAATGTGTATAAAACAGCAAAGGGACAAGAAGAGCCGATGCTGACGTCAAAGAACAGAGAGTTACACAAAGGTGTGTGGGCTTTTCACTGATGTTGACAAAGAGAATCAACGGAACATGATGAAGGCCCAGAAACACACAAATATGTGTGTACATACATATAGAGACAGAGAGAGAGAGAGACAGAGAGGGAGATGGTTCATTTTATGTGTCAACTTGCCCTGGTTCTCAGGCCTTCAGACAGGCTGGGATGTCACCATTGACTACCCTGGTTCTTGGGCCTTCGGGCTTGGACTGGACCTACCCCACCAGCTTTCCTGGGCCTCCCACTTGCAGATGGCAGATGGAGGGATTTCTCAGTCTCCATAATCAGGTGAGCCAATTTCTTGCAACAAAGCTCTTTCTGTATATTTACATCCTATTGGTTCTATTTCTCTGGAGAACCCTGGATAATACAAAGAGAAAGGGAGAGAGGAGAGGAGGTTAGATCTGCTAATAAATAAATGACCTTGTAAATAAGGGAAAGGGGTATGAAGTGCAGGGAGGCACTGAGGCTGAGATTTTAGATAGCAAGGCCAGGGAAGGCCTCATGAAGGTCACTTTGGAGTAGAGCCTGCAGGGAGGCAAGAAGGGAGCCACACGGGGATCTGGAGGAAAAGCATTCAGGCGAGAACAGGAAGAACAAGAAGGTCCTGTGGCAGGAGCATGTCCCCCTGAATCAGAGAGGTGACGGGGGAACAGTCACATGGGGTCCCGTGGATCATATCTCTGTAAGGTGGGAACACTGGAAGGCTTTGAACAGACGAGTGACATAAATTAATTCTGGCTGTCATTTTCAGAATAGACTAGAGGAAGGAGCGGAAGCAGAGTTGGTCTGAGAAAGCGGGGCTGACGGGGGCAGGTAAGTTCCAACTTCACCGCAAACACAGAGCTGACTGAATTGTCGACAGAGCAGAGACGGGAAAGAGGCAGACCAGATGTGAGCCCAAGGACTCTGGCCTGAGCAATGGAAGACCGGAGTTGCTATTAATGAAGAGAAGGAAGAATACTAGAGAAGGAGGTGTAGTGGGAATATCAGAAGCTCAATTTTGGAAGGGTTAAGCTGAGAATGACTATAAAACATCCCTGTGGAAAAGTCAATAGGTAGTTAGATGAACGAATTTGTATTTTGCTGAAGATTCTTGTCTATAGATATAAATTTCAGCGTCAACTCAGAAAATCAATAGCATTTAAAGCCATGAAATTAGATCGGATCATTTAGGGGGATCACAAATATTAACATGCAAATGGATCACCTTGGGATCTAGGTAAAGGCAGATTCTGATTCAGCCTGTCTGGGGTAGGGGCATTTCCAACTCTGGCAGGTGAAGCTGACGCTGAGTAGGAAGGTTCTCAGCATGCAGTAGGAAGGACATACGGGGTGAGTGCAGACAGTGAAGAAAAGAGAGACAGGGTCTGAATCCTGAGGTTCTCCAACATTTAGAGGTGGGGGAATCAGCAAAGGAGACTGGGGAGAAACAGCGAGAGGCAAGTGAGAAGCCAGGAGTGTGTTATCCTGGGGAGAAGAGGAAGTCCTCCTCTCTGCAAGAGCTTATGATGGATCACATAGGATGGGCACTGAGATCTGATCACCGGAATTAGCGCGCAGAAGGCGTGGCTGACTTGGCGAGAGCAGCTGCTGTGCAGTGGCAGGGGATGCTCCTGATTGGAATGAGTTCAAGAGAGGGTGGGAGAAGAGAAACTGGAGACAGCCAATAAGGGCAGCTCTTTCAAGGAGCTTCATGCTAAAGGGAATGAGAGAAATGGGCTATAACTGAAGGAGAAAAGAAGGTCAGAATAAGATCTTTAAAGGTGGGAGAAAAAAGAAACATCTGTATGCCAGTGGGAATGACTAGCAGAAAGGGAAAAATCATTGATGCAGAGAGAGGGGAGAGTGCTGGAGCAACGTGATCGGGTGGGCAAGGGGGGCTGGGTTAAAGCTCTTGAGTGGAGGGTTGGTTTAGCCAAGGGCACAGCAGTCTACCTGCAGTGACAGGAGAGAAACAGAGAATGCGTAGGCTTCTAGACAAGCAGGTGAGAAGAGGCGGGGAGGATGGGAGCAAGGTCCTCTGATTGCATCTTTTTTCTTGTTTTTATTGAAACAGAAGCATGATTATTAGCTACGAGTGAGAGTGGGGGAGGTTTGAGGCTAGAGAAGAAAGTATGAACCAGTCGCTGCAGAGAGTGAGGTGACAAGTGGATAGAGAAGTGCTGCGCAGTGTAAGTGCCCACTCGAGATTAACTGTCAGGAATTTAAAGTGAGGCCAATCAACACAGTTGCTGCTCTTCTCCAGCCACATTCAGCCCTGTAGGTCAAAGCACAGAGTGAGCACAGAGCTGCATAAGCAGGACTGTGGTTGAGCCGCAATAAATCAATTTTTAAAACGCTTTAGAGTCTCATATGAGTCACAACCACACTAGACACTGGCATCACCATACTGCTAATAATGACAATTGTAGACCTCTTTCCATATGCCAAACGCTATCCCATTTCACCTTCACAAAAAGCATGACAGGGAGTGAACACTATTATTATCACCATGATATAGGGGAAGAAAAGAAATGGAGGCCAAGCTGGGTAAATAATGCCCAAGCTCGTACATCTACTGACCAAAGTAACAGAGGGTTGGACCCAAGCTCTTGATGAGTTCGGAGTTTGGTGGGGAGACACCTCAGAAATGGGGTGAGAGTCCTAAGTCAGGCTGCCTTAAGGGCCTGTGCAGGCAGCTCAGGGGCACAGAGGAGAGCTGCTTTTATTCAAAAAACTTTAAAAAAAATTTAAACAAAAATAGATAAACCCCCGAATTTTTTCTTTTTTTTTAAAGATCTGCACCTGAGCTAACAATTGTTGCCAATCTTTTTTTTTTGTTTTTTTTCTGCTTTATCTCCCCTAATCCCCCTGGCACATAGTTGTATATCTTAGTTGCACGTCCTTCTAGTTGTGTCATGTGGGAGGCTGCCTCAGCGTGGCCTGATGAGCAGTGCCATGACCTCGCCTAGGGTCCGAACCAGCGAAACTCTGGGCCACCACAGCGGAGCGCACAGTCTTAACCACTTGGCCACTGGGCTGGCCCCCAAATCCCCAAATTTTTATTTGTGTGTGTGTGAGGAAGATTGTCCCTGAGCTAACATCCATGCCAATCTTCCGCTATTTTGTATGTGGGATGCCACCTCAGCATGGCTTGATGAGCTGTGCATAGGTCCACCCCCAGGGTCTGAACCCCCGAACCCCAGGCCACTGAAGTGGAGCACACGAACTTAACCGCTACTCCACCCCGCCAGCCCCCTAAACCCCAAAATTTTAACGGAAGTGCACATTTCCATATGTGTGAATATATTGACCATCTGTGCTCTAGTCAAATGGCTCTTAGCCAAATATGACAGAAATGATGCCTCCCTGACTTAGGAGCCGCCCCAAATGACCATGATTCTTGTTCAGCAACTTCATGCATCTGTGGCGCCGGCCATCCATGTGGGCTTCTCATGAATTCCCTCCTCTAAGATATTCTGGGAAACAGCAAATTCCAGGACTCTGAGTGTGTGCCTTTATCTTGATAAGGTTCCCTTAACTTTGATACAGAGCCTATAATGAGTAAAGTAAGTGAAAAGGAGGTTTCTCACCAGTTTATTGTCAGTATCCCTAATGGAAAGGGCCAGAAGGCCTTTTCTTCATGCTTTCTTCTTATCTTATGGTTTGAAGTGGCTCTTACGGGAAGGAAATCTGGAAACTGATTCTGCGATGCCTCCTTTGGAAGAATGGCCAAAAACTTCTAGCACAAAAGACTAGACAGGAATCCCTATGTTCTATGTAGGCCTACTGTGTGCCAGGATGGGCTACTCAGTTGACAAACATGTTCTCATTCAGTCTGCATGCCGGTCCTGTGAAGTAGCTGGTCTGACCTTGAGTGAATTACCCTGGGGCCCTCGGGCAGAGAGGCAGAGACGGGATTCTAACCGGCCTCCCAAGGAATAAAGCGTCAGCTAGTTAACAAAAAAGACCTCTGCCTCTCTTACTTAGCTCCTTTTTTCCGGCAGGGGGATGGGGGGTGGGGGGTGTCTAGCAGACTTTCCTTTCAAATCTCCTTCTCCTTCCAAAGTTTTAGAAAAGACCCAACTTTTTCAACACAATTGAAAAATATGCTGAAGGTTAGAAAATTTGCTTTATTCTTTTTTTTTCCTAAATCAGAAAATGAACCCTTATTTAGCAGGTGAGTTTTCTCCTAGGCACTTTGTGGATTATACACCAGGCCAAGAGTGATAATAACGGATTCTTCCTGCACCTGGCAGTCCACTCGACACGGAGGCCATGGCACATCCCCAGGCTTTGCAGGCAGTGTGGAGCTGCCCGACGAGGCCCCCACTCTTGAAAGACACAGGCTACCCACCCAGGGAGCAGGAAAATGAATAAATACCCTGTAGGGTAATTGGGGGCTGTTCCCGCCACATGCTGAGGGGCACCCTAAATGGAGTTCCCTAGCCCTCTCTCGTGCACTGCTGACACTAGGTGTTCTGTGTTTTATGAAGCAAGTTTCCGTGACAGATCAAGCTTCTTCAGAAGAACAGGAGTGTAAGAACACTTGAGCTAGGACATCACATCCAGGGCACCATGCAGGTGTGAAAATGATGCTTCCCTTGGGAAAGGAGAAGACGGCCATGATGCCGTAAAGAAGGTAAGGTATATGCTGAGTCCCAAAGGAACCCCCAGGAGTCCCTCCCTTTCATCTGAGGCTGCTTTTCTGGAGCAGGTCTTTCAGGGTCCTCAGGTGCACACATTCCTGAGAATCTGGGACCACTCGCTGGTCAGGGAGTGTCTGCAGCCCCTACTGGCAATGACCAAGTTCTCCACAAGTCCTTGTGCGCCTCTGAGTCAAGCCTTAGGGCGCTGTCCAGGTGCCAAGAACATCGAGTCTCCACAGTAGGGAAAGGACACCCATTAACATAACAAGATTAACTCGGAGGACAGGTGAGGTAACCCGTGACTTTGTGCCAGGCTGATGCTCGTGTACTAAAATGCTCTGGCTTGCAACAACTCCGGTGCCTCTTAAACTGGCTGGAGCTGCTTGCTCACTTAAATATTTTCAGACTTAAACAGGAAGTCCTCAGTGGCTCAACTCAGAAAGAACGCTAAAATTTGCTTAGAGGAAAAGGTTGTTGGTTCCCAAACCATTCTTCAAGGGCTCAAAGAGCTAAAGTCACACAGCATTCATAAAGCCCTTTGGGAAGTCACAAGAGAGGAGAATAAATAAATGAGTGAGCCAAAGTGGATTTTTCCCTTGCTGGTGTGTTTGAGTGTAATTGGAAAAACCGGAGCCAGCTCTCCAGACCCTGAAAAACCAAAGATTGAGCCACCTGAGCCATGGCTCTGAACTTTGCACAGTGGCCGGCTTGCCCTGTAGTTGGAGCATCCTCCCCTCCTGGGTGATTCCATATCTGCCCAGCTGACCTCCATCAGAGCCTTTCAAAGACGAAGGCTCTCTCCTTGGTGTACCTGCTCCTGCATTCCTGGAAGCTCCCTTGGTCTGATCCTCCCTGGCAAACCCAAGGGACCAAGGGAGCTTCCCAGCTCATGTCGTTTCCACGATAGGACAGCTTCCTCCCAAAGCTATACCAAGGACTTGGCACACTGTTTAGGATTCCAGCTTTTTCATCTCGAGGAGAGCAGCAGCTTGTAAGTGGTGCCTTGCATCAGAGGCAGGTGATGAGTGGGGTGAGGGTCCTAGAGGTGGGTAAAAGCCTTGAAAAATGAACAAGTAATTCCTTTAAGGAAATTGGGGCAAAGGTCCTAAAAGACAACATCTTAAGAAACTGGATTCAGCAGCTGTAATTTAGCCAAGTAATTCCAAGCTCACGCGGCAGCTTGGTTTCCTCTTGCAGAGTTTCCCTTGAGAAGACGTTCCCTTCATGAATTGCAGGTGCTCGTCTTTCTAAACCTATAAGGTGGAAAAAATAGCATCCCAACCAGAGGACGTTGAGATAATGCTCTCTGCCCTGACCCCTGTATAAGAAATGTCCACCCAACCCCTCCATCCTTGTGAATGCTTCTTCATTCTAGAAGCATTCTTTGACGTCAAGGAACAGAAATCCACTGAAACTGGTTCTCCGCAAAGGCACGGAGGAGGAGAGGGAGGGTGGTGTAGGACGCAGACCTCCCGCCAAGCACAGCAAGCTCACGTGCGGACTGGAGCTGGGACACCAGGCTTCTCAGGCAGGAGGCCGCTGCTCTATGTTCTCCCTGCCCCGCTGCGTCTCGTGGTCTGCTTCTCCTGCACGTCCCTCCCATCTTCCTCCCTCCAGCTGCCTCCTGGGCTTCCTGTGAGGCAGAAGGATGCTTGTGGGGATTTTGTAAGCGAGCTTGAGAGCTGCGTCACTTGGGCTGCTTTCCACCTCTGCCACGTCCCAGCTGTGCAACCTTAGGAAAGTGATCACATCCAAGTCTTGGTGTCCTCATTTTACAATCAAGAAAGTGACAGGTATTACCCACCTGAGAGAGGTACCCACCTGAGAGAGAGAGGTGGTTGGCACACACAGCGTAAGTGTCAGCTGCTTCGATTATTGCTGTCGCTGCTGTGTCCACCCCTTCCCTCTAGTTCCAGCTTGCCGTGCCTTTGGCTTTCCACACACAATTGCATCCCACGTCCTCTGTGACCTTGCTTTCTGGTTTCCCTAGAGACCATCTTGGTCTGGTTGTGTTCAGTATTCCCTATCAAGCTGACACTGGCGTCGCCCTGGTTCCATCAGCTGTGGCGGGGGTGGTGGCTATAGAGATGTGGTCACCTAAGCCCTCGGCTTCAGGAGAGTCTGTTGGTAAGGGATGCTCCTAAGGAAATGTACTGTGGATGAGAGACATCCTAAAGCATACCTACTACATTCTTCCATGAACTTTCAACAAAACTAAACTTTTTCAACATTCCATTTTGCTATTAGGAGTCCAATGTGTTCTGAATGCTGTCAGTAACACTTTCATTGTGAGGGTCTCATGTATCTTTTTCATATCTTATTTCCATAAATCTCTGAATTGTGTCAGAGGTTGATGTTGGGCCCAAAGCATCTGTTAGCCCTAAGGATGCATTCTCTTCTCGGTTAAAATCCAGGTAGTTCAAGACAGTGAGCCTGTTTCTGCTGGATGCTTACGTGCTGTCGTGTGATTGGTGTCAGACTCATCCCACAGCATTGTTTCTGTTGTTTTAATGCTAAGAAAAAAATCAATATCTTTTATTAGTATACTTTCTAAGTTCAAGATCCTCCATCTCCTCACTGGTTTCTAATAAGTGATTGGTAGTTGGCTGCTCCCACATTTTCTGCTCATTGATCATCAAGGATGCTCTAACTGAGTATCTAGCTCAGAGCTCAGCCACAGAGTTTCCCTCCAGTCTTCATGGGATTTCAGTGGGCTGTCCAGACACACTGTGACTGCAGCTACTCACACTGCTCTCTGCCACCCAGCTTTCTCTTGACTTCCCGACCTCAGCTAACAAACACCTTAACCTGGGACCACGACAACATAGAATGTTTGGGTCGGTTCCCATTAGATTCACAAGCACAAAGATGGTTAAAAGAGCAGATACCCTTCAGTAGGTAGTTGATTTGGTGTGATGCCTAGGCATGTTTTTTCAATATTTCAATACTCAGGGAATTTTAAAATTATTTTTAAATTTTATAATTTTAAAATTAAGATAATTTGCACATAGTAAAATTCACCCTTTTTAGCGTACAGATCTCAGATTTTGACAAAAGCATGCAGTCACGTAACTGCTATCATAATCAAGATATAGAACAATTCCTTCACTCCCCAAATGTCCCCCATGCTTTATAGCAGGCATCTCATTTTAGAATGCCCCCTGGGTCATTGTGAGGGGCAGCCGTGCTTGGGGATCACCAAACCTTTTACAATGGAAGAGCTACAGACCGGTCCAGGGTCACTCTGCCTGACAGCCAGGGCTAGGATCTGGGTCACCTTCCCAGTTTTATCTTGTGCCAACTCACAATGCTCACTCTAAAGTATCTTCTTTGTCCACGGTGGTTCCCCTAAGTAAAAACAAAGCTATTAAATAAACAATAAGACAAAATAACCACAAACAAACAAATAAACCCCAAGTTAAAACAGAACGAAATAAAACAACCACAATACACAATCCAGAGAATGCTTAAATCAGCCTGAATATACTCAGAGGCAATAGCAACACAGCAAGGATTGACTGCACCTGCTTCCCAGCACAAAATGCTGCTCTTTTCTTTTCTTCTTTCTCTTTTTCTCTTTTTGCTATCTATATGTCCTACCCAGGGCTAAAATACAGCCATGATGAATCACCCCTAAGCAATACCCCACGACTTAACCAGCCTCTTTCCTCTTTGACTTTCCCTCTGATGTAGACAATGGAAGGGGCAGGCTCAGAGAAAGCACTTGCTATAAATATCTCAGGGTTCCGGGCAGATAGACCTGATCCAATTATGGCCTTATGATTAGCCTACAAATAAAGTGGCTTTGCCCATTTTAGATGAGCTTCCCAAAGATAGAAGCCATTTTGCTTTGAGAAGCAAACAGCCCCACCCAGGCGGGTGGGCCAAGCAAGGCCAAGGAATTGTGAAACCCTGCATGTTTTTAAAGAGAGAGCGCTGGAGCTCCATGGGGGTGTGTCCAATTATGACAGCACAGTGCATGGGAAAGACCCATGCTGGGGGTAAGGAGCGTCTGCTGCGTGGCTTTGCACGTGCCAGAAGCCAAAGTCAAGAATCGCTGAAATGTTAGGCATGAACTCAAAAGATAGAATGGTGAGCATCAGTCATTCCTTCTAATAGTGTGAACCCCTCATGACATCTAAAGCAATTTTCCACCTAGAGATATTTTCTTTTCGTCTCATCCCATGGCTCTGTGCAGGAAGTGATGCTCCGTGAGGGCCTCTCAGTCCTGTGGGTCTTTAGGAATTTCACAGATCCTCAGTCCTGAATCTTAAGCTCTTTCCTTCCTATTCTTTCTCCAGTCTATTAGGCTACCAGCATGTTGCTGATGGGTATAGTGCTCTTAGAAAGCCTCGGTTAGGGTCCTTTTTGTAACCTTGAACACAGAGCAGTATTCAATGAAAAATTAACTTCCCAACCAGTCGCCTGGCTCTCTCTGAGTTGTATGGCGTGGGGTTAAGTGCCCAGATGCTGGCCCCAAACCACCAGGGTTTGAATCCTGACTGCACTATTTTCCTACTAGGTTAGTAGGCAAGTTACTTAAACTTTTTTGGGTCTCAGTTTCCTCTTCTGGATATTGGATGCGACCGCATTCCCTACCTCAAAGGATGTTGTATGAAAAGGAAAGAGCCTAGCACAGAACGGGCACTATTATCTCAGGGAAACTTGGGTTATTCTGGCCTGTCCTGACTTCCTTAGGAAATGCCGTATCTGCAATATCTCTTGCTGGGGAACAGGCCACTGAGAACCAGTAGTTACAAAGAATTTATGACTGATATTAAATATTTAACTTGAAAAAAGTCTTTGCAATGTTCCACCAAGCTATTTTAGAATATATAGAAATGAGCAAGTTGCCCAGAATTTTAAAGAAAGTCAATGGCTAAAGAAATGTTCCTCTGAATGCCCATATGTTTTTGCCATTGTTCAACCTGCGAGGCCACCTCACCATTCTCAACATTCCTAACAAACCACAGGTGGATTTTAGAGTGTCTGAATTTAAAAACAGACCGTTTTATTCATTGTCCTTGCTGCCATTAACTGTGCCACACAAGACAAATGTGTTTTCCACATGTGCTGATGAGGCACGTGTATGTGAGTGCTAGTGTTTGTGCTATTTTTAATTTCCCTGTGGTTTCTCAGTTTTCTATAAGTTGTATTTCAGGAATACAGAAAAAGCTACCTGTGTGGAATGAAAAGCAGAATTTCCTTATGTTCGGGCTCTGCTCCTTCTTCAGAACTTGTTTGAGAAGAAGAGAACCAATTATGCTATCAAACGCTGACATTTCTTGATGACAATGTTTCTGGAAGCATAGTGTAAGATGACTAGCTGGATGAGCTCTGTCTTCCCTTCTTTACCTGAGATTTCTTGCCGGTATCTCACATACCGACAGCATAAGCAGATGCATGGAAAGATGCGTAAGTGTCCTACAATGGGAGGGCCCCGGCGCTGGAGTTAAGGGAGGGGGTTTGAATATCCCACTGCCGCCTGCTATCTGCATGACCTTGACTAAGAGACTCAGCCACTGTGAGCCTGTTCCACCATCTGTCAAATAAGTATTGGCACACGGTAAGTGCTTGAAAAATTGCAGTGTTGACCATCATGAAACTCCAACTCAGTCCACCAGCGTCCAGCGCCATTGCGCAGGGACCAAGGCTTTTAACTGAGTGAGAAAACAAGCGGTGTGTAGCGAAGGCCTGCCCGAACACAACGGCCTGGCTAAAAGTAAACAAACCCCAAGCCAGACCTTCCACAAAGAGCTCAGAGAAGGGTGATTTGCAGCAGAGATTGCAACATACGAACAGACAGTAGCAAACACAGCATAGTAAAAGTTAATATCCGAATGTCTATTCATAATTCCCATCTAGAATAATATCTTTCAGGAAGAGAAGTAACAATTTATTCACTAGACTGAGATGTCTTTTGAAAAACTCATCACTGCCTCTTCAAAGATCAGTCGCTCGGCTTTGTCCATTTTCACTTGACTTGTTCTCGGCATGTGACCAGACTACAAGCTGGCTGGAGCTAGTTTTCAAGGAGCTAGTCAAACTTCCTACATCAACATGGAAAAGTTAATTAATCATAACAGCTGTTCAGAACATTGTGTATGCGCCAAATGAGAGGACTTATTTTCCTAGTACCTTGCCAAACACCTATGTTTTCATAGTAACCTGGTGGCTGGTACACTTGTCTGACTATCTATATTCCCAACGCAAATATTATCTGAATTCCTTTAACCTGGCTGAGAAACAAAGAAGAAACAGGAATTTTAGGACAAAGAAATGAATTGGTATCGTTATTTAGATGCACAGGCATTTCGGCTGATAGAAGGGTACAAATCAATATATCTTCAGATGAAAAAACAGGTCTACAGCTATTACTGATGAATCCCGAGGAGGTATCCAAAAATTCAATTCTATATGCCTTGTTTCATCAATTTTATCTAAAGAAAAGCATACCAATCATGCTATGGAAGAATAAGAAAGTTACTTGGAGGAGAAATCTTATCTGTGAGCCACCACAGAATCTTCCTAGCATGTTACTGGGCTTCACAAAGAACGGTAAATGCCAAATCTGACACATGTGGGTCATCTAACTTTCGATACGGATATTTAATAAGTGAAATGAGAGATGCACAGTCATTATGACTCCACAGATGCTTGGTTGGAGGAAGTTACAGAGGTAGAGGTCCAGCAGAGCAAGCCGATGGGGGAAGATGAACACAGACAGAGTGTTCCCTGCTCCTAAGGGAGCCCAACCCATGTGCTAGGACACGAGGTCATCACAGAAATGGCAAACGATGGGAAAGGGAGTACACCTGATGGAGACAGTGAAAACCGGCACAATCCCACCGCTTCACAAGGTAGCAGAATCTTTAAAAAGTTTGTTCCCTTTACTCAGTAATCCCATACTTAGGTAAATTTATAATAAGAATGGCTCAGTACAAAAATCCACACACAAAAATATTTTTAAACATTGTTCTATAGCAAAGACAAATTGGAAGCAAATAGAATTTCTAACAATATGAGATTAGTTAAATTATGTCACATCCTGAAAAGGAATAGTACACAGCCTTGAAAAATTATGCTTCAGGGAAATATTTATTGACTTGGGGGAAATAGTTATGAAATATGTTTAAGTAAATAATGTCAGATATAGGAGAGCATATACTGTATAATATCAATTTTGTAACATCCATATATAAATATGGATATGGTAGAAAAATATGATTCCCCCTCCACACCCTTGAGGGGTGGGCCCTGAGGAGAACAGATGTTTGACTAAACCGGATGAAGGTGATGATGACGAGCCATTAAGGGGATCCCATTTCCCTTGTCTGATTCCGTGAACCCTGTAAACCAGGAACATAAATGTCAGAAAGACTATATATATGTTTTTACAGATACTAAATGAATATATCAGTAAGTGTCACATTCTTAGTTCCCAAAGTAAATACATGAATTAAGTTCATAAAATGTTTGCACAAATGAGGCCATAAAAGAATAGCCCGATGTACTTCTGACCTCATCACCTCACCAAAATTAATTTTGTACCGTAACAACAATGTTACCTGAAAAATGAACAAGTTCTTTAAATCCAGGACATCTGTTAGGGACACAAATAAAAAGGCAACCAGGCTGAAGGAAACGCCAGGAGCGTGGGCAACTCTTGGCAGAGACCTTTCACTTCTGTCTACAAAACTCAAGTGCCCGCTGATCTCTGGGGCCATAAAAAATGGACTGTGCGTCATGAGACCAATCACAGCAAACACTGTGGACTGCCATCCTGTGGAATCGTGGAAGGCCACCTGTTCCTTGTGCAAAGGACACACACGCGGGCTGGGATCCGAAACCAAGAAGAGGAAGGGACTAAATAAGGACGCTGACCCAGACAGCGTTGAGTCAGCCAGTGCGGTCTTCGACATCACGGTCCTTTGATTGCTCAAGCTCCGGGGCCACTTGCTCAAAGTGAGACACCACAGACAAATAGGAGGAAGCTGGGAAGACAACACGGGTTAATGACTACTGCCCTTGGCCTTCCGAGTCACCAATAGTCTGCCAAGAACTGTCAGGGAGCGGGAATATTTCTACACTATTGACAGAGGTGTGGTGAAAACCTCAAGCTCTCAAGAAAGAAAGACTAGGGTCCCTGTGCAGCTCAGTCAGTCGTGAGTTGTTTGAGTTTGTGCAAATCACTTATCCTCTCTGAATGTGTTTCCTGACGCATCAAAGAGTGAGAATGATATCTACATGGCAAGGCGTTTGTGAGGACTGGAAGAAACAATATATGCAAAATTCCCAGAGTAGGGCCAGGCCCTCAGCCAATGCTTAATAAAGGCCAGGTCCTTTCAACTTGCTCCCTTCTCCTGGTACAGTTCTGGTTGCTAATTGCTTTTAAATAGTGAGAAGGTAGAGGAGGAGAAGCACAAAGATCATGATTCTAGTGAGTTCAGACATTATAAAAGCCTCCCAATGAAATGACAGGTTATTACAGACACTGGAGGTTTGCTAGTTGTGTCGAGGCGCCAGTTAATAAAGTGAGTGTGTGAGTGTGCACACGTACACTCCTTTTTACAGGAATTATGCTGTTGGCAAGATTGTTTAACTGCCAAAGTTTGTATGCATGTGTGTTGTGTTGACTTTTGAGTTCATTTTTATTTTGTTCATAGAATTAGGGAAATAAAACCTGGAGACAAAACTCATAGGCGTTTATCTAGAGATCAAGAAAAACTTGAGACCTGTCTTCAGCAGAACTGTATAGGAAACACCTGAGGAGATGGCTTAATTTTAGTTAATTTGCAGGGAGCAAATGGCCTACGGGAGACTGAAGGTGTGAGTCTGCGGTATGGTCCAGTACCTGAAGCCAGCCCCAGGGTCTAATGGTTAGAGCTGGTGCTCTCACCACCGAGGGCTGCGTTGTGTCCTGGTCAGGGAACCACACCGCCGGTCCCTTGGGCGTCATACTGTGGCGGCTGCGTGTTGCTGTGATGCTGAAAGCTCTGCCATGGGTAGCAAGGCCACCATGGGATCAGGGGAGCTTCCAGACTGAGACAGACTAAGAAGGACCTGGCCACCGACTTCTTTTTTTTGTTTTGTACAGTGTAAATAAATCCATATTCTTTATTTTTTTCCTCTTTTTATTTTTAAATTTTATTTATTGTTTTTATTTTTTTATTGCAGTAACAGTGGTTTATAACATAATGAAAATTTCAGATGGATATCATTATATTTTGATTTCTGTGTAGATTATATCACGGTCACCACCCTAAGACTAATTACCAAGGATCACCACACACATGTGCCTAGTCACCCCATTTGCCCTCCTACCTCCCCCTTCCCCTCTGGTAACCACTAATCTAATCTCTGTATCTATGTGTTTGTTCGCTGTTGTTGTTATCTTTTATTTATAAGTGAGACCACATGGTATTTGACTTTCTCCCTCTGACTTATTTCACTTAGCATAACACCCTCAAGGTCTATACATGTCACAAATGGCAAGATTTCATCTTTCTATGGCTGAGTAGTATTCCATTGTGTATATATACACCACATCTTCTTTATCCATTCATGCCTAGGTTGTTTCCAAGTCTTGGCTGTTGTGAATAATGCTGCAATGAACATAGGGGTGCTTGTATCTTTATGCATTCGTGTTTTAAAGTTCTTTGGGTAAATACCCAGCAGTAGAATAGCTGGATCATATGGTAGTTCTAGTCTTAATTTTTTGATGAATCTTCATACTGTTTTCGGTAATGGGTGCACCAGTGTGCACTCCCACCAGCACTGTACGAGGGTTCCCTTCTGTCCACATCCTCCCCAGCACTTGTTCCTTCCTATCTTAATTATAGCCATTCTGACGGGAGTGACGTGATATCTCCTTGTGGTTTTGAGTTGCATTTCCTTAATAATTAGTGATGTTGAACATCTCTTTATGTGCCTGTTTGCCCACCAACTTCTGAAATCCCAATGAGTGGAACCTTGACTGACAGAGCACCAGAAGGTGAGAGGATGGTGCAAAAAGACCACACAGGGTTCCCTCTGCAGCGCAGAGGGGCGCTAGGAGTCAGAATCTACTGGAAGGCACTAGCAACAACCTATGTCTGGACATCTATACAAAAAATTCATTCATTTAACAAATATTCATGGGAAATTATCACGTACCAGAATTGTGCCATGTCCATGTGCCGGGACTGTGCTGGGGACATGGATTTTTCCCAAGCCACTATGGTCTCCAAAAGACTAAAGCCATTTTCTCACAGCTTTCCTGATATTTCCAATTAAGCGTCACCATTTGGGGTTAGTCTGACACTTCACACCAAACCAGAAGTTCCAAAGTATGATGCTTCGCAGCATGTAACGATAAGGAACTGGAACAACTGAAAGTTTAGTTACTTGTGTGAGCGGTGAGGACAATGGACCATGCAACAACACAACAGTCACTGGCCCTAGAAAAGCCACTGAAAGTACACTCATCCAGTGTGAGGCATGTGTACTCTCAAATTGCTGCAGAATTTGTTCCCGCGTTGCTCATCCCTGATCAAACGCTCATGCGATGCACAGCTGCTCCTTTGTACCAGGGGGAGATTTCCAAGCAAAGTAAGATGTTTCTACACAAAACTTGTCAGTTTTGTGAAAGAAACTACTTTAAAATTGTCAAAAATTCTCATAATTACACCTATTTTTCTGCAGCTAGAACTTGTCAGCGTAATAGCCAGGTAAATCACTGTGATCAACACTTCCATGGAGAGAAATGTCCCTGGCCTGTTTTTCCAGCTCCTTGGATAATGACAGACTTGCCTGCTAGTCCTCCAGCTTGGGGAACATATGTCACCCCCTCTCTCTTTTTTAAAGCATTATGTTGTAGAAAGAGTTTAGTTAAAGGAAAACAACTCTATGATTTGATAAGGTGGCAAATAAGAGTTATATAATATTCATAGAAGCAATTCTTCCAATTCTTGTTTTTCTTTTAGAAATTTTTTGACAGAAAAATAAGCAAAGAGAAGAAAAAATTTTAAAAATTTACTCACAATCACTTCACCTAGAGATATGGTTAACATTTTAGTGTCTATCCTCTGATCTTATGCACAGACAAATAGGCACCTCTAACCAAAATGGGGTCAGACTCCACATGATGTTATATGCCCCATGTCCCCATGTCTTCAATGTTCTTCTATATCATCATTGTTAATGGCAGCATAGTACTCCACTATACTATCATTTGTTTAACCAATAGAAGCATATATTTATGGATTCAGGATAAATAATGCTTTTAGAGCTTCAGCTTTTAAACCATCTTTGCCCCTAGGTTGTCCTGGAGATTGTATTCTCAGCTAGTGTCTGAATGTGCCTCTGCTCCCACAAACTCATAGTCAGTCCCCAGGAATAGACTTCTGGTGGGTAATTGAGTCAGGAGTTACTGGAGCTCAGGGAACTGTGGAAGTCTCCTGCTGTCATTCAGAAAAGGGAAACTGCATGAGCTAGAACATGACTTTCTCCTGACCTGGCAGAGTGAGAGTCAGACTGCAAGAAACTTAAAAGAGCATATTTTCATTCATTCAGCTAATATTGATACAGCCCCGCTACATGCCTCAGGCATCATGCACAAGCTAGGGATACAGTAGAGAACTCGACTCTAAGTTTCATTTAGTTTCTTTCTCTTGGAGCTTACATGCTGATGGACTGACAATGTTGAAAAGTCAGGAAAACCAAAAACAGCCTCAAATCCTTTTTGTTGTTGTTGTTGCAAGTAAACCTATGCCAAGAGTAAAAGTCATATATTACAAATACACCTGAATTTGAAACTATCACAAAAGATGTAAGATTCTTTTGTAAACTCAAAAGATTCCATTTTCTAATGGGGATCATATGTTCTCTGTCTACTATCCATTCCCTGATAGATAACAGCATACAAAGGAGACATAGTCTAACCTTCAGTGGAGAATAGACAGGACGCCTTAATTTGGTTGTTTTAATTCATAGAAAACAAATCTCCTGGAGCTTTGGAGGCATTTGGAGGCATTTGCCCAAGGAGTGAATGACATCATTAGAGACATGAACTGTCCCCAGTTACACAAGCGGGAGAGGATGTGCAGGAAGTCACACAGCATGTTGACCAAACTGCAAGCCATTTAGAAGACGGTGGGAACCTGAATATCCATTAATATGGGAACAATTGAGTAAATTATGATACACTCATTAGAGGGACTATCCAGTTATTCGGACGAAGGTTTTTATTTACTGACTTGGGAAGACATTCATCATATACAATTAAGTGAAAAAATAAAGCGGCAGAGTAAAGTACATAGGATAATAATGCTATTTTTGCTTTAAAAATAAGAAAGAGAAAAACCATATATCTGCCCACGTGTTTGAGTATGCTCATATGAGCATGAAAATAGGCGTGGAAGACTACCTACCTAACAATATTATTATTTTGGATAAATGACATGGGGCTAAGAAGAGGAGGCAACCCTTACATATACTGTATCTTTTCACAGTGAGCAGGTATTGGCCTGGTAATTTTTTTAAGTAGGAAAAATAAGGGAAAAAGCTGTAAGAGGGCCAGGGCTGAAAACACGTCCTTGAAACCACTTTCCTGTTGTATCGATCAGCATTTATTCACGGAGTACTTACCGTTTGAAAGGATGGGAACACGATATTAGACTCACCACCTGCCAAAGAGCTGGTAATCTAATTGGTATAATAAGACATGAAAAGATAAGTATTTTCATGCTGAGAAGAGGGTTGGCTACTTTATATTTGTTTTTTGAAATCAGCGGACTGGAAGTGGCGTGTCGAGCAGGGCTCAGATGTAGCAATCACCTCCAACTCCGAGGCTCACTTGCTATATGAGCTTGGACAAGCTCCTTAACATCTGCAGCACAACCTCTCAGGCCCCTCACCTCTGGCGTTTAGAAAGAAAACAGCTGGCTGCAAAGCGATGGGCATCACATCAACTGGCAGGACAAGAATGCCCCGCCCCCCACCACCACTGCAGAAATGGGGATTGGGGACTGCACCTCCAGGACTGATCTTTGAAGTTGAGCCCTTTGTTCCACAGTCATAAGGAGATCAAATCGTTCCCAACAGCCAGCACAGAATTCTTGGCTCAACACAGGCCCTGATATTCAACGGTCAAAATGCAAAACCAGGCAGCTTTCGCTCACCGCGCTCAATTACAAACCATTTGTGTCCAGTCTCTAGTGAGCCTTGGGAAGCACCAGAACAAAAGTCATCATCCAGAAATTCCAATTCTAAGCTTCTCTTGGCCTGGGCTTAAAGCTAAAGGCAATTCTACATCGGTGACACGCCAGTGCCATCGGACTGCCGGTATCTCCCGGGTGGTGGTGGAGAAAAGTGGGGAGGAAGAGCCAGAATAGCCAAAGGACTGCGCATCCATTCAAAAATGGATGGGCGGACGGGGGAGAACGCGCGGATGAGCACTTGCAACAATCTGTGCTACTGACGCCACGTCAGCAGACAGTAAGCCCTGGCTCTCACCCAGGGGGTTCCCCATCCAGCTGCTGCATGCGTGTTGCAGGTCCAAAGGGCACACACAGCTGGAGCCTGGTCACACAGCTCCCCATCCATCTGCAGTGGCTTACATGTCACAGGCCTCCCATTTTAGAAAAAATGTTAGGGAGAAAGAAAATGGCACTCAGTCCTTCGATTTCACGTGGTATATTCAACAGGATTGCACTTTTTAAAAAGCAAAAAGAGTGAATGGTGATACTTGGGCTGTTTTATGGGCCTGTGTGGTGCGACTTTGCCTTCACCCTCAGCCTTGCATTGTCACGGTGCTAGATGCTATACAAGGAAAAGAACAAAGACATGGTCCTTTAAGAATTGACAAAAACTCCTGTCTCCATGGGAGCAAGCAATGGGGAATAAGCTGGAGGAAACAAGGGCTGAGTAAGTGCATTTTAGGGGTGGAGGTGGGGGCTCCACGTTCTGCGTTCTGCAGGGGAAGACCTAAGCAAGCTCCACTCAAAATCTCCTTAAATTTATTTAGCAGGGGGAGGGAGGGGTGGGGAGCGATCACTTAGTGCATTGAGCAAGGGGGGAAATACCGGAGTGCCGTGGAACTGTAGAGGACGCAGAGGTAGAAGGTGAGTGGGCAGCCGGCATTGCCCCTGCACACTGCCACCATCACGCTATCTGCTTGTCTGCTAGAGTGCCATTATTTAACCATCAAGCATTCATGCTCTAACGCAGGCAAACCTAAAATGCATCTGATTCCGTACACCGAGCATCTGTTCAGTAGGCAGATGCCCTTGCACAAGAAAGAATTTTAAAGAATCGAAACTTGAGGAAACGAGGATCTAATCAGGCCGCTGATGCTCTCTTCAGCCAGTTGGTACCTTATGTTTACACAGTGCCCAGAGGAGGAAGTGTATCCTGGTGGAAAGTCACTCACCCAGGAGTCTAGAGACCAGCACTCTAGTTCCCAGTTTTGACTCAGAAACTCCAGCCCTTGGGGTGAGTCTCTCAACCTATTTGGCCCTTAGATTCCCCACTGGGATAAAAAAGTTGGAATAAGTCACCTGTAAATTCCCTTTTCACTCTAGAATTCTGTGTTTCACCAGAGATCATGGGATGAGGACTAATGTTTGACTAGGCTGGCTCCACTGACTCGGCACATAGTTGTTAAGCATCTTCTAGCCAGCCCTCCTGCCTTGAAAGAATCCAGGTGGTTGGTAAAGTGCTTTCCCTTCTTGGAAGCGCACAATGGGCCGGGAGAATCGAAATCATTTTATATAAACATGTTGTGACTGTGCTTGTACTTAATCTACGCACCATGAGACCTCCCGGGGGGTAGCCCAGCGCATGGGTGCCTTTAGAAGGACAAAGACCTCTTCTTTGCAACTGACTCATTATTGACATGAACTGTGCCAAGACACTTTATTTCTTAGTCTTAATGTCTTTTCTGTGAATTGGTGACAATGCAGCCCACCTGGAAGGGTTACGGTGGAGAAGGAACCGTGCTTCCCACAGAGCAGTGGAGCAGACCAACCCAGTGGGAGTACGTGAAGCTTTGGGCTCAGACAGGCCAGGTTCAAGGGCTGGTTTCTTAGGTATGTTACTGTTTGAAAGTTACTTAGTTTCTCCAAGCCTCAGCTTCTTCCTGCATGAGATGAGAATAATAACATTTACCACACACAATTACTGTATGTGAAGAGGTTAGCATGGTTCATGGCCCTTGGTAAGGGCGATTACTGTACATTATCCACAAATTCAGAATTGGCCTAATCTGGACACAGTGGCTGGAGTTCACTTTTGTGTTACAAAGGGTACTAAGTACCAAGGTAGTGTAACATAAGAAAAAGTTCTAATCTTCCTAGAAGATGATCTATTGTTACATAGCTACGACGAACTCCGTGTGTCGGATTATCATAAACAACAGTTGCAATGAAAATGAAGGTCAACATTGCTTTGATTTTCCAATTATTCTCTTTACGATAAGGATTTCTAGCTAATCTTTTATTTGTGAAGTTATTTCAGTATTTGAAATAAACATAAAACTATCGCATTTGCTTGACATGATTGGGACCTGGTAGAATTAAAAATACACTTACTTTGAGACATAAGCTAGGTTCTTCAGTTATGAGCAACAATGGTTCAAATTAACTGAAGGATGTTGGTGAGCACAGCATGTCAAATTGACAAAGTCTGGAGAAGCAGGTTTAGAGAGGGAACAGGACAGGGACTCGTGGCGGTGGCAGTTTCTTCCCTCCTTGCTTCAGAACCGAAGGGAGAAAGTCCAGCTGACCAGGCTTAGATCTTAGGAGGCCTTCCTTCAGGTCCTTCCCACAGGAAGAATCTGGCCAAAGGCTTCTGCTGAAACCTCTTTGCCTTCATTGAAGAAGAACATCTTATTGGCATCTTCGCACATACCAAGACTATCCAGAAAGGGGAGATGCAAACCCTCCCAAGGAAATAGGGCTGCCGAGAGGAAGGGGAGATAGCGGCTGGGTGACTCCTTTCAACAAAAGTCCGCTACCGGGTCCAACAGACCTGTTTCCACCTCTGACCCTGCTACTTGCTGTGCAAACTGCTCCACTCCCCCAAGTTCTTTGCAAGATTGGGATAATAGTAAACCAAACTCTACAGGGTTGCTTTGAAATAACATCAGGTAACACTTCTAAAGTGCCCAGCACGGTGTCTGTCACATGGTGAGCACATGTATTAACTTTCCAGTAAATCACCACAGCCTTTCTTGTTTCAGTTGTGCCTATGCTAGGCTTTTCTATCTTAGTTCCATGTGTATTTACTTATTCTCTGTTTCTCACATCCATGCATATTAGTATTCTATTATTAATGTCTGTGCTTCCAGAAGAAAGAGATCATGCCCCACTTCAAACAGTGCCATTTGCTTTTGAATGACGACTGACAATGATACTAATAACAGGGGGCATTGCCTAGTGATTAGTTTTAAATACTGTTTTGAGATTTTTTTTACGTCTACATAACACTATGGTATTTATAGACACAGCCAGTATTCATAGCTATGCTTGAGCAATAGGCTTCCATTTTCTTTCTCCTGGTCATGCTGAGGGACCTTGATGACACATTGGCCACATTGTCCATACAAAGCTTTTGATGACAGGATAGTTGTCACAGCCTTACCTTCCTAAATAGTTTGCTGATTCCCTTGCTCCATTTTTAAACATCAGCAGATTGGCATTGGAAACATCTGCTAATTACTTGGTTTGACTCATGGCTGGCGTGGGACTTCCATTAGCAGCAACCCATCAGACATGAGCAGTGTGAGGTTAATGCTACCCAATGCATGGCCAATTTGTAGTAATGACCAGCCTTGTCTATTTTTCTGTTTCCCCAGAGGTATCATTATTCATCATGTGTTGGAAACATAACTGCCAGAAGTTTGGCTTAAACCTGGGGAGACTGCACCTACCATCATTCTGGGGGAAGTCATGTTGTCTTCCTGTTAAGAGCGCGTCAGCGCTCAAATTGCTTGGCCTGTCCAATGGCATGTTTAGAGGCCTTCCACATGTCTCTTAGGGTCTCCTCCCAACCCCGTTCCAGTGCAGAAGCAGTTTTGAAAGAGAGATGAAAACTGTCCTTTCTTGCTTCCTGCTCCCAGATTTTGAGAAGTCCCCTCAAATGGCCTTTTTAAACTCTTTTTACCATCACCATGGGACTGCTACAGCTTCATTAAGATGTGTTAGTTAAGCATCCTGATTGATAGATATGCTGTAGAGTGAGTTAAATCACACCCAATAAACTCATTAAGAGTTTTGTTTGTTTTTGTAATGCTTGGCTAAAGTTAGAGAGGCGGTGGCTCAGACCTTGGTAGTGGCCATGTTTGCTATTCCTCCTTCAACACTTTAGGTCAGAATTAGTGGACATTTTCACCACACTGTCATCTACCAAAGCAGGGGCAGGATGATGCTCTCTCCCTCCAGGCTCCTGGTCGGCTACAGCAGCTGGCTCAGCCATGGGGTCTTCCAGACATGAGTACAGGGATACAGATGCTGACTGCTAATGCCCCACAGGAAAGCTGCAGCATTGGAGGGCTTCACATATCAGGTTCGTGCTACATACATAAGTACCCAGTAAACGAAGAGAGAGGAACCCTCATTCAGCAATAGTCAGCCCTGCTGGGGAGACCAGCCAGGACTCTGGGACTGGGTCTTGTTGCCCTCATCAGCTCCACCCTGGGGAGCTGCCCGGGCCACCCTGGCCATTGCTGGTTCTCTTGACTATGCCAGGTCCCTCCTGCCTCAGCACGATGACACCTCCTGCTCCCTCTACACCTTTCTCCCACTAAACCCTCCCCTTCCTTGAGAATTTAGCTGAAAGGACACCTTTGGGGAGACGAAATTTCAGGGCGCCATTAACACTTCTCACTCCACCTGGGTCTTCTCCTTCCGGGCACTCCTTACGGTTGCAGTGCAATAACTAATCACAGAAAGTGTTTAACGAATGTGTGGTCTGCCCAAAGGCCAGCCCCCCGAGGGTCTTATTGATGTTTGCATTTCATTTGCTTTTTGTACATAGTAGGTGCGCAATACATATTTTTTTACAATGAATGAATGAATTCTGAATTGAAAACTCAACATTCTTAAATATGACAACCCTTCTGTTGGTTTTTTAGATAAACCAGAGCCAGGTCTATTATGGAATATAATCCCAAAGGTGCCAGGGGGAAGGAGAGAGGAGAGGAGGAGGAGGGGACGGGCCAATCACATCAACTTGCTCTCCATTCTGTTTCACCCAGGCTGGTTTAGGCTCATGAAATTAGCTGCCAAAATGAGCCTACAGAAACTTTTCCCTTCCTACAAATTCCTCCAACCGTAGACAGAGCAAGAATTCCTTTCAAACCCCACTTCCCTTTTTACCATTTGCCTGTAATACTGACCCACCCTCCACAATGCTAACAGTTTTGTTGTGATGCTGCCTTTAGAACAGAGTGTCAGGTTCAGAATGGGAGCCCGTGGCTTTGTATGACCAGCACCACTGCATCTTGTTATCAGGTGTCAAGTTCCCTGTGGTTATTTTCCCTGTAGTCTTCTCCTGGAAATAAGAAATAACTGTGACTTTCCTTTTACAGATGGAGGAAATGACACAGGCAAATCTGGAACCCTGACCACTGTCACACAGAGCCTAGGTGGCAGCAAGCCTGGGTCACCTTTAGAGAGACCATGGAGGGAAGTCCCAGGACTCGGGGCAGTTTCCAAGGCCAGCAACTGATCACAGATTTCTTCCCATTGGCTGGAAGTATAATAAACACACGTTACAGCCTGACTGACTCCAGAGAGAATCCTCTAACGGTTCAGGGGAAAGAGGAGAAAATGCAGCTCTTTGCCCTTTTCCCTCCCTCTTAGCATGAGTCGAATGCTAACCTGAAAGCAGCTTTGAAGGTGGACTGGACATGCTTTCTCTTAGACAAGGCGGCACAGTGACAGCAGGACATGGACGAAGAGGGGGGAGGGCAGCGCATGTGTGGTGGCCGTTATCCCTCCATCTGAAATGTCGCTGAGGACGCCGGCCTAAACAGCAAAAGCCACACGCAGTCATCGTTTTAACAGCACATGGGTTTCTATTCACTTAACTTTCAATCAACACTCACTGAAAACTGGCATTATGCTAAGTTCTGTGGATACAACAGAGGACAAACCAGAGCTCCTGGTCCTTCAGACTTTTCATTTCAGGGCAGGGGGCAGGTTGGGGATGGAGGGAGAGATAACAGACAAGTAAATAAACAAACAAGATAATTTCAAGAACTCATAAGAGTTATGATAATGATAAACCAGGGTAATGTGATAGAGAGTGACCGGAGGCAGGGTTAGTTTAGGTCAGTGTTGGCCAACACAGTAACCATGAGTCACATGTGGCTCTCATGACTAGTTGAGCTTACCTGCAAGAGATGTGCTGGATTTCGAAGACTTAGCGTGAGAAAAAGAATGTCCAACCTCTCCTTGATATTTCTATACTAATTGTATGTTGAAATGATAGTATTTTGGATATATTAGATTAAATAAAAATATTATTATAATGAATTTGACCTCTTTTTTTTGTTTTTTGATGTAGCTACTAGAAAATTTATCACGACATGGGTGGCTCACATTTGTCTCCCCTGAGAGGCAGCAGCACCATGTTAGACAGTGTGGGCAGGGAAGGCTGCCTGAGGAGGTGATAACCCACTGGGAGGGGCCTGGCAATGTGAAGGTCTCCAGCAGAGTGGTACAGGCAAGGGGGACAGCCATACAGAAAGCCTGAGGTCGGAATCAGCGTGGTGAGCTAGGAAACAGAGACAGGTGGCAGCGTGCTGGACAGAAAGTGGGAAAGCGAGCGGTGGGAGTGAGCCGGGCCCTGAGACCAAGGCTTGCTCACGCAGGGCCTTGGAACCAGGGTAAGAAGTTAGGATTTTATATAAATACAAATTTTCTATAAATTATTGGAGTAGATCTGTGTCTGTGCAATTTTCCAGGAACTGCTTTAAAATATCAATGCTCAGTATGAAACCCTGGCTTAAAAAACACGTCAAGAATCCCACTTGGCTCAGAATATCTCCATGGTGATGGAGGCTGACGCTGGGATCTGCGGTCACTCGCTTGTTAATAAACTCGTCCATGTTCACATAGTGGTTATAGTGCTTAATGTAGGTGCTATCTTTTCTAAAGAGGAAGAACAAAGGTGGACAGAGAACGGACCCAGATGAGTCAAAAGAACATCTCAGTCTCGTCTTCCTCTGCTTGCTCACCCCAACCTCGACCTCTGAGCGTGTGTGTGACGGCAGGCACCCCAGGTCCACGCAGGATGGACGGAGTGTGGGTTGGGAGACAAATACTGAAGTTTTCCTTCTTTACACACATCTGTGTCTGCTATATATATTTTTTTCTACTGGGCTACTCCCAGGAAGAGGAAAATAAAGTGAATATGTTCTCTGTGCTCCACCTCGGAAGTGGTTATGAAGAAAAATGCAGTGAACTATTTACTGAGCAAATATTTCTGATGTATTTTAGAGTTTATATAGTGAATTTATTGCCGTAAAAGCAAAATGTTGAGTTTCATCAGTGAAGTGGAAACATTTTTGTTTCCAAATGTCAAAGGGAAACTCACATCCACAATTACCAGGCAACCCTCTCACACACAATGGAAGGCAAAGCGGAACCTCTCCCAACGAGGGGCATGCGGTCACTCAGTGAAAAAGGAATGAGCCCAAGTGTGCAGCTCCTCCAGGGACGCTGTCAGGATTGGCCCGTGGTCGGCACCCGCTAAAGCCGGTTGGTCTCCAGGTCCTTGATCATCAGAAGCAGGGCAGGGCTGCTGCTGCTCTGGGTGATGAGAAACCAGGTGAGGGGCCAGGCGGAGTCCTTTGATTTAAGAGCTCTTCATCTCCGACATTAGGGATGCATAGGGTCACAGTGCTTTTTCCCAGTCTAATGATTACTAAGATTCTACCTTCCTGAGAAGGTTGTAGACCTGGCACCTGGATTTAACCCTGTGGATGGTCCAGCAAGTGACAGCTTCTGCATGGTGATGGGTTACAAGGATCCTAAGAGCATACCGACTTCTCTCTCTCAAAATGAAAGGCTCTAAACAAAACAGAAAAGATCTGTGATAGCATCAGCCAGGGCTGGGCACTGAGTAGGTACTCTGTAAATAGGTGTGGAACGTTAGAATGTCCAGATGTCAATTAGGATTGGGGGGAACTTTATCGTGAGATTAGGGAATATCACAGCAAGAAATGCCCAAATCTTGTGTTGGCCTGATCAACCTCTCTTCTCCTGGTTCCTGGGGGAGCCATGCATTCAAGGAACAAGGACAAGTGAGAAGTAAAACACATATTTAATATTAGTTGCAAGAGATTCCAGAATCCTAGAAATGGCCTCTCTGGCAGGCTGACCCGGGCCCTTGTAGGCTCAAGCCCGCCCCAGGCCCAGCTGCACCTCTAAGTCCAGTCTTTGCACAGGCTAAGCACAGAGCCTGGAAAGGTGAGTTCTCCTGAGCCCTGAAAGCTCGTCCTGCAACAAGAGAGAAAGCAAGATGGCTGGGCCTGCACTTCTGATGCTGTGGCTCCACCAGGCAATCGGCAGGGCCGCATCCATGTCCTTGACTCAACAAACAGATCTGCAGCTCCTTGCTCCTGGGACCCAAGGGCTCTCAAGACAGCAGTGACCTTGAGGGGGAAACTAAAAGGGGAATCAAGGATAGGGGGTCACAATCTGTGGCAATTATGAGAACTTCAAGAACAAAGGTGAACGCAATTTTGAAAATGTGGGTGCATGTAGTAATCACCATTACTAAACACAAAGTCTGCAAAGTAAGGTTTATGAAACCTGTTTAAAATTCAATCAAATTGAGGTTCATGGTAATTAAGCTGCTAGCCAGAGACAGGTGGTAACATAACAGAGGAGCAGATATTTGAGCCCAGGCCTGCGCTCCTCCTTCTCTCCACACTGCCCGTAGACACATTTCTGTGAATTGAAGGAATAGCAGAGCCCTTTCACCAGCGTCAGTACTGTGAAAGTACTAGTGCGACTTCCCAAGTAAGAAACCGTCTATTACATTATGTGTTTTCCATTATTGCTATGGATATAAATTGCATTAATTAAACTTATGAAAACATAAATAATTCATAGAAGATGCAGTAAGGAGCAAGCATATAGAATTCCTCCAGTCCGACAGCAAGAAAAAGAACTATGTTCAGCTTTCAGTACCATTTCTCGGCATGCCAGCTCTGAGCTTTACCTGTAGACCTCTTCGCCTCACACTCAGTATGAATGTATAAAATTTCATTTGTTAACTTTTTTCTCAAACCAGCTCATCTTTTAAGATGTCTGAGGGGAAGGCAGTTCCAGGTTTATTCAAATCAATGGTTCAATAACATCATCAAAGAACCAGGTTCCTTGGGTATTGGCTTTGTCCACAGACTAACTCCTCTTATCATAGCAAAATGGTGGCCTGGAAACTCCAAGTGTCACATGGAGACACGTTTTATCAGTAGAAGAGAGCGTCTCTTCCTGTGTTTCCCTTTTTTAAGGAAAGGAGACATTTCCCAGAGGCCCCGAGAGGATCTCCTTCACATCTCATTGGATGGAAAGGGACTCCATGGACTCTGCCCAGAGCGGATTCCTCCTCTGGGCAGGGGAGGGGGACCACAGCCAGGAGGAGGGAGAAGAAGAGAACAGAAGCAGGATTCAGTGAGGAAGGACACAGCAGAGACAGACAGGGTGGTGGATGGGTGACCAGTCGTGTGTGCTGCACCTCCCACCTGGGCTGTCACTGTAGACTCTAAACTGTGTCCTAGGCCCTAGGGTCTCTCCATGACAATCCGTTCCATAGACCCTTTCCAGATCAACGTTTATAACCCAAACCACAGCACTGGTGGTTTTCTGCTGTCACAGAACTCAACGCCAACTTCTCAGTCTGGCCTCCAAGGCTCTTACAGTTCATTCTAAACTTCCCTCCTCCTGGGCCATGCAAGACTCCTTCTGTTCAGGGTGCCTTCTCCTTATCTCCCCTGCGCCTCATCTCAGGTGTTCTCTCTATCCCGTCACCAAACCGATACTTATAAAAACGAAGATCTGAACGAAGTTTTACTTAAAACAATTTCTTGTAAGATGAAGTTAAATTCCACAGCATGGCATACACAGCCGTTCACCAATGAGTCACTCCACGTCTTTCCAGCACTGTCTCTGCTAAGCCCCGGCACCGTCCTCACCCCCACACAGACGCTCCAACCACAGGGAAGCCTCTCGCCCTCCCCGGCACACTGCGCTCCTTTATGTCTTCACGCCGTCATGTCATACGTTGTGCTCACCGCCCGGAACATATTCCTCATATTTTTCCATCTGGTAAAATTCCACTCATCATTCAAAGTCCAGATCAAAGTTCATTTCCTTCGTAAACGCTTTCCCAATTCCCCAGGCAGAACTCATTTCTTCCTCCCTAGTTGCTTCCAAAGAGTTTTATTACATTAATTAATACATCGTATAGTGACAATTTGTTTCCATCCGTGTCTTCCACCAAGAAGCTTTTCCAGAACAGACTGTTATTATTATTATATTAATCTTTGTGCCCTCGGCCCCCGATACAGAGTGTGTTCTCAATAAAAGTTGGAGGGTGATCTATCTAGAACACCAATTCTGTCTAAATTCTACTCATTCTTCAGTGCCCATCTCAAACGCCATCTCTTCTAGGACTTGGTTGTTACTCCTCTACCATTGAGAAGCTTCCTCATTCAAATCTCTGTAACTTTGGTTTGTGCAATCAAGGCCCTCAGTCATATCCTGTCCTGTCTTATGGTGGCCCCATCCTGCTCCCTCTGTCCCTCTGTGAGCTCCTCCTCTGAGGCCTGCGTCTGACTATTCTGTGGCTCTTCTCCACCGAGCCCAGGGTACAGGCACTGCTCATACTGGTGCCAATTCACAGGATGGCTTGTGCGTCCATGCATAGATCCAGCCAGGGCAGAACAGTTGTTTCTCTTTCATTTCAGGTCTTAGGGTCAATATTATTTGGGGATTGTAAGTTTTAATGTGTAGGAAATTAGAAAAACTGGTTAAGCAAATATGTTTGAGAAGCCAAATGTTTCCAAATGTCTGAGGTGCAGGCAGAATCTTGGATGTATTTTGTGGTGAGCTCCAGAAGTTTTGTGAAAATATTCGTGTTTTAACATTTTCATTTAGACAATAGTTTTTTTAAATATACAAACATTCTTGGTCTTTGTGCTTGTGTTTTATACCAAGTCTTATCACAAGACTCCTTGCTCTCAATGGCACCGTGCTGTGACCATGTTGGTGTCAAGAAGCTTCAGGGATCTCCAAGTTTAAAGTTAGTTGGGGGCTACCAATGGATGCTTATTTATTTCAGTGGAGTTAAAAGACTTTATCGCCTTTAAAAACCATCATTAGACCTAAATGCCTCAAGACTAGTTTCATTTTACTAATATGTGGCAATTTTGTAACCACCGGTGAGTGTGTCTATCTTACATCAAACAACCAATTGGTTGGTTCAGTGAAAAAAAAATCAACCAACTAGTCAAGCTTGAAAACACTCAAACCTAGCGCTTCCCAGAAACCAATGTTTCCTAAGCTTCTATTATTCACATACCAGATGCCCAACGTGTACCACATCCGTCCACCGCCTACATTGTCGTAAACTTAATAATTCTTGGAATAAAACAATCATAAATTAAATACCAACATCACTTGTCATAACTAGGAGGTAATTAAAAAAAAACAATAAAAAACACAATGTGATTGTAATTCTGGCTGGAATGTAAGAAAACCTCTGGGCCTAGGCCTACTTTTTTTTAATTTAAAAACAGAGATTGACAAAAGTTAAAGAGTTGAAAAAGATGCTAGCATTAAGAAGAAGGACTGAAAAGAATTTTAAAAGGACGTAGCTTTCTGTCTACGTAATTCATTTAACGTTAATCCTTGTCACGTGTCCCTCTGAAAATCTCCTTCATACCGTGAGGGACACCACCTTGCATTTGGGAAATAAACCACAACCAAAACAATCAACTGGTGGGTTAAAATTAAAGTTTTTAAATCAGGGTTCCGATCTACAATCAGGTGTTTTGCTTCGTGACTATGTGTTTTTCTAGAGAGCCTACTTCACCGTTTTTGAAGGATTTATAAAGTTTGACTAAGTAGGTAATATTCAGAAGCTAAAATATAACTCGCTTTTATGAGAAACAAGTCACACTTAAGACTTTTGAACAAAGAGCAATGAAACAACGTAGGTGGATCTAGAAGCTTTCCCTATTTCAATGTACGCCTTACGAGCATTTCTCTTATCATTGGGCACTTAATTGCTCACCCAGCAGAATGCCTACTTCTAAAAGATAAGCATAAAAAATTAAAGCATGTTTTTTTATCTCCTTTATTTCCTCCAGAACCTAAAAAAAAATTAAAGACTCTGACTTGAAGATTTCTCTTGGGAGTGTATTTTCATGCATCAGCCTTCATTTTAACCATTCGGAGATTTTTTCAAGTTCAAAAATTCACCTCCAAAGAAATTTCTTTGTTTAGAGGATATTCAGAGCCACAGCAATCCAACTATGGAATTGTGGGAGCAGAGACATCCCCAGAGATTTCACTCAGCATCCAGAGGGCTGGAGGAAGGCAATGCCAGGTACTCAGATCCGTGTGGTCAAGGCCTCACCACTGTGGAGGTTGGGGTGACAAAGCATGGTTTACCTGGGGGAGGCAGATAGTAAGGGTGGGTCTCGACCACTGGTAACCTAAGCCACAGAGTGACCCAGGCAATCAGGATTTCAGCTCCTAATAAGTGAATTAAGAACAGTAGAGGTTCTTTCTTCCTTCAACCAAAGTGCAGTGTCCTCTTAATGGGCAACTTTGGACCAATTTATTCCCTGGGCTAAGGGGTAGTAGATGACTCTTAAGTGCCCAAACCATTTTGGTACTTAGTACTCAGTTAAGGATTCATTAGGATGGCTGAGCCTTAGAGGGACCAGAAATTGAAAAGAACGCATATCCATCTAAGTGGGTCGAGTTCTTAGGGAGCACGCAGCTGTAGGCAATGGGAGAAGACCAGCTGGTGTCCCAAAGGTTGGAGATTGGCAAGAGGGTATAGGGGATCAGAATTGGCCACCCCTAAATATGTCTCTTTGGCTTGATTATTTTTAAGGACAAGAGACTCTGAAAGAAACTTTGACCTTACCCCTAACCGCCTAAAAGAATTCAAGATAGGGGCCAGCCCTGTGGCTGAGCAGTTAGGTTTGCATGCTCCGCTTCAGTGGCCCAGGGTTTCAGATTCGCCAGTTCAGATTCTGGGCACGCCCTTTGTCTTTAACTGAAGATGGTATTTAAGGTGGTGGCTTTGGCCATTCTGATGAGTTTCTCAGTTTTCCCGGGTTTCTCCCATGTATACATGTTATTAAATTTTGTTTGATTTTTCTCCTGTTATTCTGTCTCACGTCAATCTAATTCTTAGACCAGCCAGAAAGACCTAGAGGGTAAAGGAATTGTCTTCTTCCCCTACAAGGGAAAGTCATAGGCAACTGGTAGACATCAGCAGGGTCAGCAAAATTTGAGTGTCATAGTAGGTGGGTGGAGCAAAGCAATGGGAAGTCTAAGCTCCCACAAGCAGGTGGGCAGATGGGCAGGTCAGAGACGACTAGGGGCAGAGAACAAAGCCAAAGTCATGGGGCTGAGTTTCTGGGGCAGAAATTGAGTACACTGGGCATAAGTGATCTGTGTATGGCCAGGAGTAAGAGTAAGGAAGAGCTTAGGGTTGGGAAGGAGTGTGTACTGGGTATCCAAGAACAGTCTTAGCATAGGAAAAGAAGACAGGGACCTCCTAAAGAGATGCAAGAAGAGATCTTAGTCATTGAAAAGAAAAAGAAAAAAAGGAACAAATCCATTTATTAGAACTAGAGAGGGCTAGCAGTTAGAAGTGTTCAGTAAGTGGAAGGAGGTGGAAGCACGAAGCCTTTCCCGAAGTGACCTGAATTCCTAAGGTTTCTTCTTTTCTCTTCGTGTATTTGATCTCCCTCTTGTGTTGGAGGCTTTCCTCAAACATCTGATGATCCTTGACCACCCATGAACATTTAAGAAGAAGGCTCCAAAAAGCTCTGTGTGCAAGCAGAGCTTGTCAACCAGTGAGACGTTGTAGAATACTTGGAATGGGCGTAGTCTATACTTTGGGTGAGACCTCCAAACATCAGGACGTGGAAATCTCTTCTCAAATGACATTCCTTTTCTTCAAAGAAGAGTCCTCTGTCTTCCGCCTGAGAAGTAAATATCTGGAAGATGAATACAGAGCAGAAAAGGAAAGGGGTTCCGACCCTTCAAAAAGCAGACTCTTTCAATCCCTCTGTGATCAGCCCGTGTCACCCACTTTCTTGATGCCTCCATGTCTGACGTCTCCCCCATTCAATTATGCCTGAGAGTAAACCTCACATCTCCTGCCCTTGGCAAGAGGGTAGGTTGATCACAGGCAGCTTTGGTACAGAAAGAGACCTAAGGGTCCAGTCCCTCAATAGCATGACTTACAACCAATTCTTTTCCTGTAAATTCCCACCCTCTGCAGAATCTGATGTCTCTAATTCTGGGCTTCTTAGGAAGTCTGTGACAGGAATAGGCTGACTTTTCCTTAGTACTCTACTTAGAAGGTCCGGTAAGTTACAACTTCCTTCTCCCTTTCGAGTCAGTTACTACATCTCCACCCTCTTTCCATCTCATAAAATGTTGATATCTTTCATCACTTGAGTTTTCTTCTATTTTGTCTTTGAAGCTTTGTAGTTTTTTCTTTACTAGCATATTATTACGCTGCTGAAAAGGATTCAAGTAGTCATTTTTAGTGAAAACTCCCTCTAGGCAACTATTGACAATGTGAAAAATAGGGTGAAGGTTTGGCACTTAGAATTTCAAAGAGACTCATGCACCCCTATCTTCACTGCAGCGCTACTCACAATAGCCAAGACGTGGTAGCAACCCAAGTGCCCTTCTGTGGATGAATGGATAAAGAAGATGTGATATATATATACAATGGAATATTACTCAGCCATAAAAAGGACAAAATCATCCCATTTGCAGCAACGTGGATAGAACTTGAGAGCATGATGTTAAGCGAAACAAGCCAGACAGAGAAAGATGAATAGTGCATGATTTCACTCATATGTGGAAGATAACAAATACATGAATAAAGAGAATAGATTAGTGGTTACCTGAGGAGAAGGGGATTGGCGGGTGGGCAAAAGGGCTTAAGGGGCACGTATGTACAGTGACAGACAGGAATTAATCTACTGGGGGTGAGCATGATGAAGTCTATTCAGAAATTGATAAACAATAATGTATACCCTGAAATCACACAATTTTATAAACCATATGATCTCAGTAAAATTACTGGAAAAAAAAGAATTTCAAGGATAGTCTTCATATTTACTATAAAACTAAATGAGTAGACATGTAGCTAAAGTTACTGTAACAGGTCCTGATGGACTGATTTACTCATACCTGTCTATATCTCTTTGTTTATCTACACGTTGCTCACTTGTAAATAATTGTCACACGAGGCATACAAGTATACAAAGATGAATAGACAGTCTTTGAAGAATTATTATTTAGTAAATGATACAGACTTAGAAAGCATTTTAATTAAAAGTTCATACGCAATTATGAGGACAATGAAAATTACGTAAAGTGTTGTAGAAATGTGGAAAAGTCAGGAATTACTTCAGATGAGGGAGAGTCTCGTGAGGAGGTGGGTGCTGAGTTGGGCCTTGAAGAATAGGTGAGATTTCCACGGGCAGCCATGAGGAACATTTGAGTAGCTTTTTCAGGCATTTTCCTGAAATAAAGTGCTCAAAATAAGACATGTGTTACAGAAGATTCTCTTTAATTTTGACATATTCTGTGTTGATGAGCATAAATAAATATTATAAGTTAAATCCCTAAATTTGTAGGTATAGGCACAACAAAATATTTTCAACAGCCTTAATTAACATTAATAATAATTATTACATATTTACTCAGTGCCCATTGTATATTGAAATCTGTTAACAGATATTGGACAAATTACAACAATAGCATAAAACTTGTCTACCTTGGTGAAGCTAGCAAGTTTCAAGACACAGAAACAGTAACTTAAAAAATACTCAGTATTTCTTAGGAAATATGTTGATAATGTTCCATATTCTTTTAACTTGATTTATCTCTTTTATAACTAACATGTAGTCTGAATCTTCTTCTAGATCGCTTTTTGGGTAAGGATGAATTTTTTTTAAGCTTCTATTTTAGCGTCATCAGTCACCAATGCTTCCTCATGTAACAACAGAGAAATATTTTATATTCTCCTTTTTTATTCCATTTATAGTTATAATTTTTAAACTTTCCCTTTCCTCTCAACTGTTCCATTTCATATCTTGCATTGCTTTTCCAGTTTCAGGTCAATATGCCTTTGCTATTTCTTGGTAATCTTCACTTTCTTTATTAGTTTCAAAAACAAGACGCCCTTTATACTAGCCTCAAGCTCTTCTTTCAGTTAAAGTACAAAATTAGGTTGGAATTTTTCCAGAACTTTTTCAAAGGAAAATGCTAATGATAGGAGTGGGATACACTCTGTATATCATCATTAAAATGATTAAAACTGTGATCAAGCACCTGTTTGTGCTAGGTGGTTTACAGAGAGATGGAAATTATTGCTACTCCCTAGGGAATCTAACAGTGAAGAGGACGAATCAGGAAAGGACATAAATTGTGAGCAAAAGAATACATAAAGAAATGCGATAGGACAGTTAGTAGAGAAGATAAACTAGGCGCTAACAAAGAGCCAGTGTTGCAGGATCACTTGCTGCAGAAACCACATGCGCAGAAGGGCAGCATCCTTGTGGGATGGACAGGGTCTTCTCTTCTTTTGACTCCGCTTCAGCTACAACGTCTCCTTCTTTACCTTCTGCCTTCTCTTTTCTTCTCCTTTCTTGCATACTTCTCTTTTACCTCCCCCCATCTCTTCCCCACTCGATGAAAGAACAGTTTCCCAGCCTTCTTTGGCCCTGAAAAGAGCATTTCTTCTTCTCTCACATTGGCCCTTTCCCAAAGACAAGGCACGAAGAGCCTTCTCCATCCTAAATGGCCACTCTGGGTCAGTTCCTCTGTCAGCTGCTGGGATCTTTGCCTTCGAAGAGCACCACCAATTCCTCATGGAAAGCATGCAAGATTGGCCCACAGTGTAGTGGGAAGAAAACTGGGAGTCAGGAACTGTGAGCTGTAGGTTCAGCTCTGTCATTACCTACTTGTCTCGTCTTAGACCAAGCTGGCCCTGAACAGTCTCATGTGTAAAATGTGAAGGTTTGTGGCAGGCTAAATAATGGCCCCCCAAACATGTCTACCGCCTAACCCCTGAAACCTGTGCGTGTTAGCGTGTATGGCAAATGAGACTTTGCAGGAGTGATTGGGTTAGAGATCTTGAGACGGAGAGATTATCCTGCCTTATCTGGGTCAGTCTGAGGTAATCAGAGCTGCCCTCACAAAAGGGACCCAGAGGAGTCGGTCAGAGGAGAAGGCAAGGTAATGATGGAAGCGGGGATTGAGCGATGGGAGCTGATGATGGAGGAAGTAGCCACAAGCTCGCGAACACAGGTGTCCACTAGAAGCTGAGAAGAGCAAGGAAATGGATCCTCTCACATCCTCCAGAAGGAAGCAGCCTACTGCCAGCTTGACTTGGACCCAGCAAAACTGATTTTGGACTTTTGACCTACAGAAATGTAAGAGAGTAAATCTGTGCTGTTTTGAGCCACTGCATTTGTGGTAATTTGTCACAACAGCAGTAAGAAACTGAGACAAGGTTGTACCAGGTGACTTCTATGGCTGCTTCTGACACTAATTGCTACTTCCTAGCTGTCGCCCATTGCTGTATGGCCCAGACTTTGCAAACGTGTGTGCCTTAACAGACCTCATTACAAGGAACAGAGTTTGACAGTTTATCAGGTGTCGCTTGTTTGAAAGAGCGAGTGCGTTTGAAGAAAGGCAATTGAAGAAGAGTCTCTGCAGTTTTGTGTAAGGTTTTGTTCCAGAAAGAATTAGTAGTCAGAGAAGAGCACTGATCTTCCCCCATAATCTAACCCCAAACTGCCATTCCAACTGTCTCTCCCACTGTAGCCCCTGGCGCCATCAGTCTCCTCCTCGCCTCCAAACAGGTCCTTCTGTGTCCCAGTTCCCGTGTCAGTGCCCAACGTGAAATGCTGTCACCCCAAATCTTCTCGAAGCTCCTCCAAACCCTTGAACACCCAGGTCACTTTTCATCTTTTCTTCCTCTATTTTCCCCACGCCCATTATTTCTCCTGCTTCTATTCAGACTCTTAAATCCCTCTCCCGTTTGGGGCTCACACCGCTGTCTCCTTTAGACTGAGGGAACTCTGAGGGCCAGGTCTGCAGCTTATTCATTTCCAGGATCCCTGAGTCCTGGGACCAGTGCTGACACATGGTGGACGTTCCACGCTTCCTGGATTAAAGTCACAGGAGATCAGAATCAAGGAACCAATTAGCATTTCTTCTCGTAAAAGTTCATCACAGTGCAAAATTCTTCCGTAGGAAAAGTTGTGAAGGAACGTACATTTATAAGTGCTCCTTTCTCCTTATTTTCCATGGTGTTTTACTTTAGGGTAGAAACATCCCAGGAGTGCTCCTCCTCTGACATACCACGGGCAAGTAGGAAAAAATTAAACAAATCTTGCTTGCACAATTTTTTCCAGTAAAAAGATCAAAAGTTAACTCAGGAGCCAGGGAAAGAGTAAAGAGGTTTGTTAAAACATCGTATGTTGCAATTTACAGGAAGAACATAATCCCTCTAATTTACCTTCACCCCGTCATTCTTTCTATTCTTTGAAATTCAGGATTAGGTGCATTTTAAGAACTTAAAAACGATTTTAAAGTGTCAGGAGTAATCACCGATAACACTTCTTTACCCCCTTGTTCCAAACCAAATCCTAATTAAGTAAAGCTCTTCAGTGCCTGAACAGTAAAGGCAATTTATTCCGCCTGCTTAATATTAAACCATGTCCCAGTGTGGACTTGATGATGGAGAATCAAGAGGTAAAATTAGTTCACTCCAGAAATACCTTCTGTGGTAGGATGCCTGTCACTTGACTCAGTTCCTTAATCATAGTTGGTGCTTATGCCAAACCTTTCATTTGGGTAACTACAGGAGCTTAACTCTTAAATCCTCAGTCCCTCAAAAAAGGAGATAAGTAGGTAGTACCAAAGTGCCTTTTATTGTTATTTTTCAGACAGGTAAATAGAGCCAAAGATCACATTCTCATGGCATGTCTGTGAAAGAACCACAAGGAGAAGGAAGCTCATGGGCACCCAACCCAACATGTTTACCTGGGAACCCCTGACTCATCGGAACAAAGGTCTATGAATTAGCACGTATTGGGTTCAATTGGCAGTGATCCTGGAGGAGATTCTATATCAGCTGTTTAAATTTAGCAGTACCATAAATAATTTTATCTTTATAAACAGCAAATGGATGCTGGTTCTTTAAAGAAGAGAAATCTGCTAATTCCTCTGACTGTAAAAGAACATCCGTGATATGCTACTATCTACAAGAAAATAAACAAACCTCTTAGACTAAACTCAGGTCACCCACACAGGCTGCTGTCTTTCATTATTGACCCTCAGGACATAGCGGATATTCTATAGTGTTTCCGAGTCCATTCTCATCCTTCAGACACAGATCAGGGCAGCATAACCTCAAGGTTAAGATTTGGGACAAATGTTCACACTGCTGCTCCAATTAAAGGAATTACAATAACACTACGGTCTGAATATTTTTGGAAAAGGCCTACGGGAAGAGGTTCTTGTCCCAAAAAAGAACTAGTATCTAAAGCAGGACAGGATAAAGGGTGCCTAGTTCAGAAAATCTGGCCAATTCAGTGCATTCTGTGTAAAAGAAATCATATGCATTGTCTTCCAACAAAAAAAGATGTAGTTGCTGGTGGTGAATATAAATTTTTAATAAAGATACTCAGCTTCTGGATTAATTATTCTATGTTCTTTAATTCCTTAAAAGATAAATTTAAAGCAAGTGTTTCATCCGTATATTTTGAAGACAGAAAGGCCCAGAGCAGGGACAGGAAACTTCCAGGCTAGAAATGGTTCTTGGCAGAATTTCATCTGGCCATCAACTGATTTTCTAAAATTAAGTGTTCCTTGCTTCTATCCCTAACTATTTGGATGAATCAAATTTGGGAGAAAACAAGCATGTCATCTCAGACTTCATAAACCCGGTTGTAGTCGGACATGTAATTGACAACAGGAAGTACATCTCTTAGACTTTCATGAGAAGCACAAGCTGAAGTCAGGCCAGTGTAAGTTCATATTTTGGTCATGTCAGTTGGCCCATTTACCCAAGGGTAAGAAACTTAAACTCTCTGAGTCTCAGTTTCCTCATCCAAAAAATGGAAATAATGGCACTTCTTTGTAGAGCAAAATAAGATGAAATATGTCATCAAGTCCACAACCCGTAGATACTCCAAAAGAGGCAGCTGTTATTAGGAGCCATGGAAAAGCAGCGTTATTCACATAATGGAGATATACAGTGTCCTTTAGAACATTTTAAATCCATGAGCATGCATTCTATAACACCGCCTCATATATCCCCTGCAGAGGCAGTCAGACCTCATATCTAGTAGGCACTAAATAAATGTTTGTTAATTTGACTTAAATATATATATTCTTCAAAATAAACAAGCTATACCAGCTTTCCTGCACAGCTTCCACTGCCTAGGCTTTATTTATTAATTATTTCATTGTTGTCTTTTGAAGTAGTTTGCCACTAAATGGAAGACTGCTGAAGAATAGGAGTCTCAAAAAAAAAACAAAAAGCAAAACAAAACAAAAAACCACTCTGACCTTAGACAAACAAAGGAGCCTCAACAGAATATAAAGAAGAACCAAGCTGCGAGGCTGCCGTGGGAAGGTTGGCGATGGCTGTAGGAGACACTGTGCTGAGAAGTGTCAGGGGTGGGAGGAGGGCAGAGGAATGCTGCATCTGCAATGGGGAATGGCAGATGAGGTAGTCTTTCCAACTCAGCCCTAGAGAAGGAATAATGGTTTAGCAGCAGAGCCAGGACTGGAACGAAGGTCAGCAGATTTGCACAGCGTCAGCTGAGACAACAGGTCACCATCCACAGTGTGCTGAGCTCTCTACTGTGCTGCCTCCAGCCGGGAGCTTCAGCAGGCTCCTTTGTCCCTCCCGGTCTATTTCCTCCCCTGTAAACTGACGTTTGGACCAGAGGAGTCCCAGGTCCTTTCTGGTATTAACAGTCTAGGCACAAACTCTTCTGTGAAGTCTGTTTGGGTCCTGGGATTATAAGACCTTACATTTTTGAAGGTGCTTTAGAACTTACCCATAGCTTCTGCAGCCTTCATTCTGCATGACCCTCACGGTTCCTTGCTAAGGCCTTCTCTTCCCCCATTTTTACAGACAAGGTAACTAAATCTCTGAGAGATGAAGTTGGCAAAGATGTGCTAGTGATGGAATTGTGCCATGCCCAGGCCTTACAAGAAGCTTTCTGAGGAGTTGAGGGTTGAAAGTACAAGCACATAATATAGCAGAAAAAAGTGCAAGTCAGTCAGGTAGAAGGGAGGAGAGAAAATACAGCACCGGTTGAGACCAAAGGCCAAAGGCCAAAAGCACTTGTGCAAATGGCTAAGGACAGGTGAAGGCTTTTTCAAAAACAAAGAAGAGAGGTGCCCAGCACTGGGGCAGATGGCATAAAAATAACAGATGAGAAGGACAGGACGACTTCTCTCCCATTTTGCTTCTGTCTTTGAAAGAGATTACGTGTCATCAAAGTGGAAAGCATGGAACAAACAGAGCAAGTCTTTGAGATCAAAATCGTGGAGGAAATAACAAATGCATTTTTAAAGGTGCCCTGTTTCTCCAGGGTCAAGTTCCCAGGCTCAGCTGAACGACCTCCACCTTCTGAAAGGGTCCACATTTTCAGCAAAAGGCCAATTTCAGTAATTTTTGCATTTGCAGAAATAAAAGTTGTTGGAAACCTGGAGATGGATGAATGTCCCAAATTTATTTTTTTTAATTAAACAAAGTTTTCAGAAATTACTGATGAATGAGTTTGACATCAATCTTTAGCAAAGCTCTACAAAGGTAGGTTGGTTAAACAGATGACATGTAGAACTTAGAGAAGGAAGTGCCAACCAAAGGGAGCTCCCATGAGTTGACCAAGAGTAAGTCATGACCAACAAGCCTCACGCCGTCGTTCAATGAAGTTATTAGAGTATCAGCTTAGAAATGCTATAATCGTGGTATATATTCAGTTTTAACGGTATTTGGCAACTTTTCCCTTAATATCTTCATAGAACCAGCTATAGTACAGTTAGTAGATTCACAATAAATTGAATAATTCCAAGAAAATTGATAAATATCGATTAATTAAATTTGCAGGTGACTTGAAACAGAGAAGAATAGCCAATATGTCAAAGGGCAGATTGAGATTTAAAAAGATCTTGAAATGCTGAAGCAATAGGCTTAGATGTTAATAAGGATCAATGAAAAGATAGACTTAGCTTCTAGAAAACAACCTAGAGGGACCTGCTGGTTGCTTTGAGAAATTTGAAAAATGTCTCATGTGGTGAGAACCTCATGACCTTCAGTCCTGAATTCTTCGATTATCTGAAGCCTAATTGCACACATGTGCCCAGAAGCATCCTAGTGCTGACAGCTACAGGCTCCATCTCCTAGGCAGGACTGCCGGTCAGACACTGCCCTCCCCAAAGACAGCACAAGGAGGCAGCCCTCAGAAAATTCCCACCATGTGGTTTCGATGGTGAGATGGAAGGAGGAACGCAGACAAAGACAGTAGAATGGGTCTTTGTCCGATGACAAGTGTTTTATGATGGTCTGTGGCCTTTGTTAGAAAAGATGTCACATTCTTAGCAGAGAAAGAGGAAGACTTTTTTGAATGAATGAATAAACAAATAACTAAGGACAGAGAACAGGTTTCTGGCCTTTCCCCCTTCCCTGAGAAGTGTAAGTAATAGCCAGAGCCAGTAAAAGAAGACCTTAAATCTTCCAGAACCCTTGACTTTATTCAGAAGATTGGCCCCTCGTTTCTAAACTCCCCCTGTGCTGTCCTGTGGCACTCTGGCCCTCAGGATCTTGACCTAATTGTCTTTGTTTTTATTTCTGCTGGTTCTTTTTTTTTGAGAAATTCAACACAAATAAGAATTCCTAAACTCAGTACTCAGTGTCCTCCTGAAAATCTTTGCTGTTGGTACACATTCTTTGTTGACACGTGTGGGGGAGGAAAGGGCAGCCAGTGACGTGTGGATGCTGGATGCGGGAGGCCCAGGACAGCTGGGGGAAGGAGGCCGGGGTCCCAGCTCTGCAATACGCACAGCAGAAGACAAGCACGAGTGAGCCTGGAGGTGCCCAAGGGGAAAGTAAGAGTAAGAGGTGAGAAACACTTGGAACTCATTATCCTCCATTTGTAAAAAACAAATAATATATTTTATTTCAACACATGGTAGAAACTGTGGGGGTTTTTTTCCCAATAGAGAAATTTAACCAAAAGATCCTTAACATTTAAGTTTCAGCATTTCAAACCCTTATTTATATAGAGGAGGCTTCATCTCCATGTAGGATGAGAAACAGCTCATTTCCAAGATTCTTCTCTGTATGGCTGTTTCAGTGGTCATGGGGCTGCCAACGTGGACCCTAAGGACTGAGCAACAGCAAACTTCCAATTCTGGGTAAACAGCCACAGAAATACCCACACATGTACATACACTCATAGTCTGCTTGTAACTACCTAGGCATTTGATTTACTTTTAAATATCTTATAACAGTCTAATTTCATGATCCCAAATATTCAAATTTCAGGATATAATTAACAATGTTGCTCAATGCACATAGCCATAATAAATAAATATGCAGTAAAAAAAAAAAAAAAAGGAGCTATAGGAAAGGCTGGAATCATGTTTGTTTTGGAGAAAAGACCAATTTATTCCAACTCAACAGAGATTTCTCCAGCGCCTGTGTTCAAGGTGCTTCCAGCCTCCACAAAATATCCAAAGAAGAGAAGGACAGAGTCGGCGTCCCGAGGAAACACAGGTCCACTAAGGCAGGGAGAGCTGTGATGTCCACCACTGCTGACCCCAGGTGCGCCTACGGAGTGACTCCAGGCGCTTGACACACAGTATTCCATTTCTTTCTCATGGCAGCCCTGCAAAATTATTATCCCCATTTTCAAGATGAGGAGACTGAGGCTCAGCAAGGGACGTGATGGCTCGGAGTCACACAATCCATGCGGCAGAATCCTGCTCGAGCTCCCACCCGCCTGCCTTCGAAGTCTGTGCTTTCCCGTTCATGCCACGCACACCCCCAATAACGATGATAGTGACTAAAATACGGAAGTGCGATAAAAGTAGGAACAAGACCTAGAAAGAGCAGGAAGGAAAGAAGCCCTGGCTGGTTGGCTGTTTGGGACCGGGAAAGCCCTTGTGAAGAAGGAGGCATTTGAAACAGCTGAAAAGTAGACTCAGCAAGGAGAGGAGGTGAGCGGGACAGAAACCTTGGAACCACAGCCTGAAGTGCGCCAAGGCCGCCAATTACCGTCTTCCCTCTAACTTTAGCGGTAAAAATGAGTATCATTCTGCAAGCTGATGAGGTGTTATCCCAAGAGAGTTTGTGAAGCCTTTTCATCTCCGCTGAGAACCACATAAAGAAAACGAACTAGAATTGCAAGGAAGATTTTAAGCTCCTATCACATGCCTTATAATTTCCAAATGGTTTGGGCACTGACACAGTAACCAAAAACGAGAGGAATCTCAGTAACTGGAGAATTTAATTCAGCTTTTTCTTTTTAAGGCCAAGCCATCTGTGAGAAGATCAGAATAAAAACCCTACCAGGACTCAGTCCTTGAATATTTTGTAACAAAGTCTTGCAAGCGGAGACAAAAAAAATACTGGCCTACAATTTTTTTCTTATTTTACTCCATGCTATGCAACCAGGAAATAAAATATACTTCATGCTTTTTAGTTATGAATCATTACACAAAGACACTACTCCAAACAAACAATAAAACAAAACAGGTGCAATTCATAGCAATTGAGGTTGTTTTTCAAGATTTCTCAAGATTATGTGCATTCTCCTGAACACATACACAAGTAGATTCCCAACCCTTTCCTTGGTCTTCAGGGCTAAATAAAATTTAAGTTAAAAGCCCCCACATCTGCTCCCTGTGTTTTTTTATGATCAGCACAACACCAATGTCATTAGTTATTTTAAAATGGAGCCCACAGGATTGCAAAGAAGCTGGTCTAGATTGAGGCGTAGGGCTCCCAGTGATGGCGGGAAGGGAGTATGGGCTTTGGCAGACAGAAAGAGAGAGGGCTTAGACCAGTTAGTACCAGGGAACGTGTACTTGCCTAATTATACTGAGACTCACAAGAACAGAGATTTGGGAAGAGACGCTAGATAACAAGACATGAGGTTAAGTTGAAGCGGGGTTCCCGTGGGCTCCTGACGCCGTCGCTCATTGGGATAGGTTTATAGTGTTATTGCTATGGTCTGAATGTTTGTGTCCCCCCAGATTTGTACTGAATCCTAATGCCCAAGGTATGGAATCAGGAGATGGGGCCTTGGGGAGGTGGTTAGGTCTTGAGGATGGAGCCCTCACGAATGAGAATAGTGCCCTTATAAAAGAGACCAACGCTGAGCTCCTTATCCCCACCACTACGTGAGGACAGAGGGAGAAGCCGTCCATTTGTGACCTGGAAGAGGGCTTTCACCAGAGCTCGACCACGCTGGCACCCTGATCTCGGCCTTCCAGCCTCCAGAATTGTAAGAAATAAATTTCTGTTGTTTATAAACTACCCTGTCTGTGGTATTTTGATCTGGCAGCCCGAATGGACTAAGACAATTATGGAACATCTTAATTAAGATCCCTATCTCAAAAGTCCGAAGTTAAAGTACAATAAATGTTTGTGTCCACTGGAAAAGATGTCATAATTAGTCAGCTGTTTAGGTTAACTCTTTAGCGGAGTACAGGACAAAGGAATAAACTGTGCTCAGAGTCCTCCTTGCCTCCCACTCTCAGATGGACAAGAAGTGGGCCAGTCAGTCAGTCATCTACTGGTCTCTCCTGAGAGGAGAGACAATCAGTCAAGCGACCTCAACCAGCAACAGCAGTGGCCCAGAATTTCCTGAAGCTCACTGGTACTCCCTGATGGATGCAAACATCCCCTCCACCTCTGGGACCACGGGGAGCTACTCAGGTCTACTCAGCTATCTTCCCCACGCCCTCAACCCATGTTCTCAACCGGGCCTGGGAGAGAAGCTGCAAGGCAGCAGTTACTCCTTCTCCACACATCGCAGCCACCCATGGAGAGAGGGCTTTGCTCTCCCCCTAAGCAGGAAGTACTGGAAAGAGAGGCTCTGCTTCCTCTCTGCAAACCCCTTACCTGCTCTCACCACAGGAAGAGAGGCTGATCTCACTGCTCGGGGCACAACATTTGGTGGGACGGATCTTCTCATGGAAAGTTTATTAACCACTAAGCGTGTCCCCTGGCTCCTTTACTTTCTGAGATCAGCAGGACCTCATGCATAAAAGGACAGCTGGGAATGGTCTCCCTGCAGGCAGAGAGGAGGGCCGTTCTCTCCCTCATTTCTAGCTCCACTCCCGTGCCTGCGCGGGGTGAGGTTGCGCATGCCCTTTGGTGTTTTAATTCACACTGGATGGAGTAGAAAGCCCCACTTTGGCCACAGGCCCATGTTAGTAGCCAACACAGTTTACCAGGAGCCTTGAATCACAGGGATGGTAGCATGCTTTTCCAGATTAATAAAGAGGAAGCTGGATTTCTACTTGACTAGACGTCTGCTGTGTGTGCCCCACTCGCCAGATCCCCAGAGGGAAGCAGAGTCAATGGTCTCCTGGACCCCAAGGAGACAAGTAGCCAAGGGCTCTGAGCCTGGGTGTTGTGCAGCTGGGTCTCAAGTTACGAGGAGAAGAACCAACAACAGTGTTCTAGGTGGGATGAGAGTCTCAAATACTCCCTTGTCAATGGTAGCCTTGTGACCTTTCCACTTCTAGCAGCCTCTGAGGCGGTCCCCATGTTATGAAGAGCAAACCAAGTCTTACACAGAATGCCCTTCCGGCTCAGAGCTCGTTCGCATCATCGCTCCTGTGAGGACTTACTGCCTCCCCACGGACGCCATTTTTGTCTTTGAAGCGATGATAGACCAGATGCACAAGGAGGAGGAGAATGCATGGAATGTCTTCCATCAGCACACTACAAATGAATGACAATGTACATTCCCAGGGAGCTTTACTATCGTTCACTCATTCACTCAATATGACTGAGTACTCTAGCCAGTTAATTTTCTGGCTACCAGTTAATTTGGCTACCATTGTCAAAATTTTTTTTTAATTTTTCTAATAAAAGACCTATCCCCCATTCTCTCTGGCAATGTGCTATACCCTCATTCTTCACCACACCCACTCACACACACACACACCCCCCAAAACACAGTATGCAGACTTTGCTTGCAGTTCAAAGCACCAGACAATTTGAGGGGCTTTAGGGGTACAAACTGATTATAGTTGAAAACTGTAACAAGTGCATTTTTAATTGATCAGATTTGCACAGGACATCATCATGTTTAGAAACTAAGCAGTTCCTTCCACCCATCTTTCATCACTGCCTTTTAGCCCTCGGGCTCCTTTTAAGGGTACAACCTATCTGTTTGGTCCATCTTTCAAGCTTGGGTACCCCTCTGGTCCCTGTAAGAGTGAGAAAGTTTCCTATTTGGACCCAGGTATCTGGTCTACCTCCTTGACATCTCAACCAGGGTGGCCTTGGTTTTTCCTACCTTAAGAAATCTAGTTTCTCTCGTTCACTCTGCTTGCACACAGTATGTACTCAATTTAAATGTGTGGTCTGTAGACTATCCTTTGAAAATTTATTGAGATTTGCTTTATGGATAACATTATAAATTTTCATAAATGCTACACATGTGCCTTAAAAGAATTTCTATTCTCTAGTTGTTGGGTACAGTGTTATATACATGCTCATTAGATCAGGTTTGTAAATTTTGTTATTCAAATATTACATATATTTATAGATTCATAATCTGTTTAACAAATCAGTAATTAGCAGTATAAAAGTCTTCCACTGAGATGATGAATTTGTGGATTTCTTCTTTTAGCTCCATCAATTCTTGCTTCTATATTTTGAGGCTCTGTAATTGGAGTATAAAAGTTTAAAATTATAATTTCCTCCTGGCAATTTAATTTGGTAGGCAAATAGAAGCCAAGGAAGTTGATTGAGCCCTGAAGAACCACTCACCCCTCTATAGTCTGATTTAATAAGGACATTCTTTCATTTGCATTTCCATTCATTTGGTTTTCATTTGTTTTATTGAAATAGTAGCACATCCTGGGATGGGAATATTTCCTCTCCAGGTCATGTTTTAAGATCTGACCCTTCTCGACCTCAAGGAGAGAGAACCAAGTGGTTATGGTTGCTAATAATTTAGACTCTGACTTTGAAAGCTGTCAAGTTTGACTGTAAAATAAAAGATGCCAGGTCTCGCTGTGGTGGGATGATAAGAGGTTGTAGGAAATGGGAGGACAAATCAGTTTTAGTTTTGTTTGTTTGGATTTGGGCCCAAAAGGAGATCAGTACATGCTAATTCAATCAGGAGCCTGTCACCTCAGAGCTCCAGATACCCAGGGTATCCCAATCCTGGGGAGCTATCAAGCCAAGAGTTAAAAATGCAACAGGGGCTCAAGGAAAAGTTCAAGGAAATGATGGATTCAAAAGAACAAGTGTCAGGTTCTACAATGGCTATTAATGACGATAATTAGGACCTCAGCCACCTGGAAAGTAGATTGCACATGTAGCCAGATTTGACTTTTCAGAGGGATAACTCTGGCAACAGCCTGAAAGACAGAGTGGGAGAGACCCCAGAGGTGGGACTAGCAGGTTGTCAAAACATCTGTCTGTCCGGAGGTGGCGGGAGACTAAATTCAGAGAGTGACCATTAGAACGAACCATTTTAAGGCAAAATTTCTAGGGTCTGGCAATGAAAAAATCAGACTAGGAAGTGAGAGAAAGGGAAGCATGAAGACGCTTCTGAGATTTCTAACTGAGGAGACCAGGTCAGTAGGCATTATTAACCAGCCCAGCACGTGTCAAGGTTTCCCTTTACTTCTTTTTCTTCTCCTTGTCCGTATACACCATGTCCCCCTAGGCTCTGGCAGGTTTCAGAGATATTGGACCTAATAGAATCTTGCTGGGAAGAAGGGAACAAATCACTTGCCTTCTCAGATACTTATAATTCCTAGTCCGTGAATAAATTGCTTGCAGTAGTTGAGAAGGAGATGCAAGAAAAGGTGTCTTGGGACTGAACGTAGTAATTCACTGCCAACTGACGACCCCATTGTTTAGCTCCATCACCCATTAGCTCAGCAGTCTTCACAACATCTCTCACAGGTCTCCACTTCCCCAAGTGGAAGATAATGCAGACTGGCTCATCCAAACCCATTGCGCCCATGCATCGCCATTCCTCCAGCCTTGTAGCAGATCTTACATCATCCCAGGGGCCGAAAGGCCAAAGACCCTATGTCATTTCTCAGATTCCCTTAAAGCTCAAGTTCCTGCCAAGGCCTAGCTCCCACCAAGCAGACCTAACCACCAAAGATTCAGAAGGCGGAGAGGAGCCTCTCAGCATCCAGGCCATCCTGCCACCTCTGCTATTTCCAGCAGCCTCACTGCAGTGACAGCACTTGGCTTCTTGTGTTTTCTGTAGCAGTTTTTGCAGAGGATATGGGTTGAATTGAGTCCTGGAAAAACACTGAAATCCTAATCCCCAGGACCTCTGAACGTGACCTTATTTGGAAGTAGGGTCTTTGCAGATAATCAAGTTAAGGTGAGGTCATTAGGCTGGGGCCAATACAATATAAATTAGTGTCCTTATAAGAAGGAAAATTGGGGCACAGAGACAGACGTGCATGGGGGGAAGACCATGAGAACATGAAAGTGGAGATCAGCGTCATCCTCTACAAGCCCAGGACAGTCAAAGATGGCCCGCAAATCACCAGAAGTCAGGAGAGAGGCCTGGGATGGATTCTCCCTCACAGCCTTCAGAAGGAACCAACCCTGTTGACACCTTGCTCTCGGACTTCCAGCCTCCAGAATTGCAAGACAATAAATTTCTGTTGTTTAAGCTACCCAGTTTGTGGCACTTTATTACACCAGCCCTGGGAAAATAGTACAGTGTTGAGAGGCCAGGAATGGGGAGAGGGTGACATCCTCTCTGATGACGCAATTACAAGCAGAATGGAGTGTTCCTAGAGCCTCCAGTTATAGGTTCAGTGTTTGTATTTGCTAGCTTCCTTCTTATCTTAAAGGCAGCGGCTGGGGCCAGCCCGGTGGCGCAATGGTTAAGTTCGCACATTCTGCTTCTTGGCAGCTCAGGGGGTTTGGATCCTGGGTGTGGATACAGCATTGCTTGGCAAAAGCCATGCTGTGGTAGGTGTCCCACATATAAAGTAGAGGAATATGGGCATGGATGTTAGCTCAGGGCCAGTCTTCCTCAGCAAAAAATGAGGAGGATTGGCAGTAGTTAGCTCAGGGATAATCTTCCTCAAAAAAAAAAAGAAAAGGCAGCGGCTCCCTAGGTAGGCCATTCCGTGACAGTTCCTGAAAATTTGGCTTAGAACCTGCTCCTGCCCTTCCCATTCCCTAAATTAAGTCTCTTTCTCTTAAACAAGGTCCAGCGGATTCTGTTATCTACAACATGTGTCGTATGTCCTGAGTAAAGGACACAGTGATATTCCAAAACACATCAATGATTCCAGCCCATAAAAAACAAACAAAAGTTCCAATTTTTTCTTTGAGTAATATAGTATGTGGACCCGTAACAAGAATGAATAAACCAAAACAGAGTGAAATTAGGTAGTGCGTCTAATTAAAATTAGGTCACAAATCTCCAAAAAAAAGTCTGTTCTCTTTAGATATTTCTGTATTTGCAGGCTTATACCAGTGGTAAGCTGGTTGTTTTTGCCTAACTAGGTGAAATGAGAAGAAGTAGACAGACAGAGGGTGGGTGGGTAGATAAGGATAGAATTTGTCAATATGGACATAAACACTTTAAGTGTTGTTGGTCAAATAGAATATTTGGCAGTCATGGTTTTGGAAAGCTCCGTTCACGATTTTATAACATAAAACTTCGGAGAGAAATCAGTCACACAAACACAGGCCCAAGTTCCACACAATTTGTAGTCAACTCTTTGTAAACCACGTGAATGATGTGCAAGGCTAAAACTCACAGCAATATTGTTAATAATCACCATAGTTCAGAGCTGGTTTAAAAAAGCCACAATGCTTACTGAGTATAGGCCTTCTCTACTCCAAAAGGATAAACAGAGTCTCAGAGAGGTGAAGAAACTTCCTCAAAGTCAAGTGAAGAGTGGCTTGATTAGCTGAAAAACAAACAACTAACCCTTATGTAAGAAATCATCCTTTTCCTCAGTGTCCCCAGAAAACATGTTTAAAGAGCCAGTTGTGTATTAAACGCCGATAGATCCGCACAGAGAAATGGGGCAAAGTCCTGCTTCTCTAACGCTGGGAGCACCGACTCCGATGGGCATCGCAGAGAGAGCTCAGCTGAGCCGTCCAGGCCTGGCCCAAAGACTGCCTGCGTCGTGAGCCTCTCCAGGCCCCAGGACACATCTGCCTCTGAACCTCAGAGCACGTCAGTGGTTTCTCAGTTAGGATACTTGCCGCTTATTTGTGGAGGAAACTGTGAGGTAACACTTAGTGACCACCAACACTGTGCCAGGTGCTTTCCTCAAAACAATCCAGTGGGTGGGAACTATTATCATCCACATTTTATGGATGCGAGTAGCAAATAACTCTGCCGCTGGGGAGCAGGGGTCATGCCGAGGCGGTCCAGAGCCCACGCTGGAAGCCCACCTACAGCCCCTTAGCTGTGTGAAGGCTTCAGTGGCACACGCCCAACCTTCTCTCCTACCCTGCAGGCTTCCTGAGAACAGAGTTCATGCTGATTCATGTCTATATCCTACAGGACATTTCCAAGAGTGCCTGGGCAGACTTAGAAATCAAATCATTAACTAAATTAATGAACAAACCCATACGCGAAGGAGGCATTAGGACATCTGGGACCAGACGGCAAGAACACCTCCCTGGTGAACACACACAGGTGGTGAGGGGGTTGGAGAAATGCCATCCTCTTTCTTGGGTCACTTCATTGCCCTGTAGGCCACCCCGTGAAGGCTGCTGAGCTAAGACTCGCTACAAGGGATGCACTGACGGGAACAGAGCCAGGGCAGGAAGGGAGCGAGCTCTTCAGGCAACTCTGCAGTGGAAATATGACTTCGCCACTCTCTTTCTTTCTTTTCTGTTGTCTTTCTTCCCAAGATGGGTGGCCTCCATTTGAAGAGTTCAGGGCTCCACTTGACGTGTTTGGAGAGGTCACCACTGGGCCTCCGGGCAGAGAACAGCCTGACCAAAGCAGCAGGACAATTATGTTAAGGATCTCCAGGCGCACGCCATAAAACTCATATTCACTCGGACGTATGATTCAGCCGCTCGCAGGTCCCTGCAGTTTAGATGCGTACATTTGATTTGCCTTCCCTCACAGCCGTCATAAAACCGCCCTAGTGCATGACTCACTTTCCTTCATTTACTCACATCGCCGCGATGATAATTAGCCCTGGCGAGCAGTTCTCCTCGCTAGACTGACTCAGGTTCGTTAAAGGCAACAGGCTCCTGTAACAGGGGGTAGAGGATGCAGACGTAAAATGCAGCTTGGCTCACGGGTTCCAGTATTGAGAACGAACACACTCGTATTTATTTGAGCTCCCAGTTGGGAGGTCTCCCGGTCAAAAGCAGGGTTCTGGAGTCCAGGTCCTCGATGTCGGTCAGTCCCTCTCAAGGTAGCAGCTGTTCAGTAACTGGTAGCTGGGACAGAAAGGCAAGAAAAAGAATGGAAGTGTTTTCTTGCTATTATTATATTTTATAGTAAAATAGTCTATAGGATTACCTATTTGGCTTCAGATCGCACGTCTTATTCCTCAAAAAGTTAAACACAGAACTACCTGTGAGCCAGCAATTTCCCCCCCAGGTACATATCCAAGAGAACTGAAAACAGGCATTGAGACAAATGCATGGCCGTGCGTGTACACGGCAGCACCATTCACAGTAGCCAAGGTGAGAAAGCCCGATGTCAGTCAGCAGATAAATGGAGAGACACAAGGTGTGGCCTAGGCACAGAGTGGAACACTATTCAGCCCTAAAAAGAAATGGGTGACGACACAGGCTCTAGCACGATGAACCTTGAAAACATCATGCCACGGGGAAAGAAGCCAGACATAAAAGGTCACATGTTGTGTGACTCCATTTATATGAAATATCCAGAATAGGTAAGTCCATAGAGACAGAAAGCATGTTAATGGCAGCCAGGGGCTGGGAGAAGGAGAAACGAGGAGTGACTGCTTGCTGGGTACAGGGTTTCCTTTGAAGGGGAGGAAAAGATTTTGGAACTACATAAAGGTGATGGTTGTACAACACTGTGAATGTACTAAATGCCACTGAATTGTTCACTTTATTTTTTTATTTTTATTTTTTTTTAAAGATTGGCACCTGAGCGAACAACTTTTGCCAATCTTTTTTTTCTTTTTTTCCTTCTTTTTCTCCCCAAAGCCCCTCCCTCCCGCCCACCCCAGGACACAGTTGTGCATTCTAGTTGTGAGTGCCTCTGGTTATGCTGTGTGGGACGCCGCCTCAGCATGGCCTGTAGAGCAGTGCTATGTCTGCGCCCAGGATCCTAACTAGTGGAATCCCGAGCCGCTGAAGCAGAGCATGCAAACTTAACCACTCAGTTACTTAAATATGAAATGGCAGACCCAGGACTCACATGTGGGCGTTCTTATTTCACACTAAGATCTCTTTACTGCACAGAAATCATTGTTCTCTAGACAGCTTGCATCAAGACAATGCAACTGCTGCAGATTTTTGGAAAAGATACAGGCCCTCTCAGTACCCTCCTAGATTTTTAAATCTTTGAAAGAAGCAGGTAGAAAACACCCAATGAAGAGACAGACTGGATGCCCTGGAACAAGCACGATGGTATATTTACATTAATAACAACTAGTATTTCACAATTTAGTATTTTGCAGAAATATTTACCCTGGATATTAACGTAGCAAAAATTGATCCCCCCTCCACCCTCGCTAATCTGATGACAAGGTTTTATCCGAGGCCTCCATGAGCACCCAGCCCATCCGGCCACACAGGGTCCGGGCTCAGAGTGTCATGGTTTGACGCTCTGCTGTTGCCCTCTTGAAATTCTCGATCACTTCTGGACAAGGGCCCTGCTTTTTCATTTTCCACCAGGCACCACAAATTATGTAGCTGGATTTGCCAACATCTAAGTAATTTGAATCCTTATCTGACCTACTTAGTACAGTTATCGTAAAGATCAGATGGGGGTTTTTTTTGCAGTTTACAAAGTGCCCTCACCTAAAAGACATTGCTCTTCAGTTCACTGGTTTGTGATTATTGATGTTCACAGACAGGTGGCTCCATGAGGGACTTATTACTCCTTTGGCAGGTGAGCAAACTGACCAGAGAGGGTGGGCGACCACAGAGGCCACGGGCCCTCCAGGGCAGGGTCCCCCAGACGTGGGGCCCCTGACGCTCTGCCCGCAGCTTCCACTGCCATCTTGTCCTCCTTCTGCAGTAACACCTCCCCGGAGAGGCCTCGCTCACACCCCAAACCGTGGAGGGACCCCCCTCACTCTCACTCCCACTGACTCTTTGTCACGTCAGCCGGTTTGTGCCCTTCATAGCATTGTCACAATCTGTGCTTCTTTCTTTTTCGTTTTTCCTTGTCTGTCCACCCCACCGGAACACACACTCTGCAAGGTCAGGAACTTCCCTGTCTCCCTCTGTGTGTCGCTCCAGCACCGTGCGCGGGGCGGAGAAGACGCGCACTAAGTCATTTCTTGAAAGAATGAAGAAATGAATGAAGAAGTTCAGGAAGGCTCTTTTCCTGCGGACTGGAGGACGCTGCCTCCTGCGCTGACTCGAACACCTGCAGTGTTCTTCTGTCACGTGGTCAACGGGTGGCTTTTACTGGAATGTCTTGGTTTACAAATGTTTAACTATTAGCTTACTTATCTACCTTCTCTGAAAATGAGATTCTAAACGATAATAAAAAACGGCTTTGGAATTTGCGTTAAGCCAACTGTGTACATGGTACAGAATGTTCTCAGAAGCCAGAGGACTCATGAATAATGAGGCAGCCACTTCCCGACTGCACAGCCTCGCCTGCCCCGAGTTCTCCCTTGCCCACAGATCTTTTGCTTCCTGACCTGAATCTGGATTCTCTCCTCTCCCGTGAGAGATAAGAGATGAAATCCAGGGGAATCACCTTTATCTTGAATCCTGGTGGCCACCCAGCTGCATAGTCAGAACACAGCTCTCTCACAGAAAGAGCGTAGTTAACGCCGTATGCCCCAAACTCTGCTGCCAGCTGAGCCCTGAGCAAGCACATTGTTCTGTTCACACTGGTGATGCTCCGTGGCTCCCCACGACAAGGCTGGACCAACAGGACCCGCAGGACGCCGGGTTTGTGTCGCAGCAGGTAGGAACCTGCAGTTACAGCACAAACAGAAGACGTCTTTGGCCTTTCCTGAGTTACACGAGTATTCATCGTGCTTAATAAAATCAGGATCTATTATGCTATTTACTCCATACACAGTAATTTTTTTGACTAACAAATTTTACACATAGCATCACTCAAATGAACTAGTGTCATTTACACATGCGAGTGCACGCACACACACATAAATTATCTCACTACACGCTCAGTGTAAAAAATTCAAATAATATAAAAGTACATAAAATAAAAATATATAGGGATCTTTATCTACCCCATCCCATGCCCCTCTCCCAGAGGTACTTTTTTAACATTCTTAGCTGTAATATTTTTCTCTTACCATTTTAGAATATATTGTTCTGACACTCTTTGCGCATTTAAAAACATTTATTTCAAGACAATCATAAAAAGCATTTATAAAAACTTTTATTGATTTTAAAATGCATATGTTTTCACATATTAACTTTATGAACTGGACTGCCTTACATTTGATAGCTTCTTAGCTTCAGTGAGACACTAAACTTTTTAGTTTTTAATTAAATAGCTCACACTTCATGGATTGTTTTGAAACTTGCTTCTCCAGAGAACCTAAATAAGTTCTTTACGCAACGTTTACCATTCTCACTGCATTTCTATTCACATTACAGTTTGATATTTTTAAGCTGTAAACTACACGGTTACAGCTCTCACATTTTCAAATTGCTTCTAAATTTATTCCTTACTCCCCGTGCCCCCCACCACAGTGCCATAAGCGTAAAGGTCCACGTCCTTTAGAAAAGATTATGCAGATGAGATGAAGAATTTGGATAGTACTCTGGGGGACGCTCATAAGCTATAGCTAATATGCACCCAAAATACAAATATCTGTCCTAATGCTGAGGGCCACGGGTGCATCATTCGATGCACACTGGTTGATTTCTATTTTCTTTAAGGATGTATAATTGGGACTGTTCCACCACATATGCCCATATGAGGGCTGTGGGCTGTGCAATATCTCGCCGTTTTCCCCTGAGAGGAAATGGGGAAGTGGGGCGTTTGCTAACTCCACTCCCGCTTCTGTCCACAGCAAGTGTCCCAGCCCTCACATTGCCCTCCCTCCCCGTCCCTCCCCAGTTACGGAGCAGCCCTCAGTTCTCTGGAGCTGGGCCAGGGCTGAGCGGGACGCCGGTGAACTCAGGAAGACCGCAGCCACGTAGAGTAACAGTGTAGAGAGAGGGAGGACTCTGACCTGGACTCAGGTTGGCTGTGGTTCAGGAAACACCTCGGAGAAGCAGATGAACTCTGGGCCTCACAAGGGGGAGGTCCCAAAGGTTCAGGTGAGGCTGGGACTGCTTGACGCTTCCTCTGCGCAGCGAGCAGCCAAGTCATGCCACAGATGCCCCATAGACTCTGGGCCTGCTCTGCATCTCGAGAGACCTGTTGGGACTGAGAAGCCTAGACACAGGAGGGGAGTCAGGTGAGCCCTGAGTGTTGCCCAGAATATGGAAGTCAACAGCTGAAAAACGATCCCTGGGCATAAACAGCATCTCACCCGTTGAAGGCAGTAGGGTATTTACAATCGCCACAGTATACCATTCTAAGGGTCCAAAGCACAAGCGGAACTTGTATTTTGAACTGTGAGATTAGTCAGCATTCTTGCCATTTACCTTCACGGGAAGAAGGCACTGCAGTGATTTTTGACCCAATGGCCTGATCCACATGGCCAATCAGAACCCATGAATCTGCCACAAAAGTCCTAGCTGCCTTCTATCTCCAAAGAGACCCCAAGTTGGTCCGCCTTTCACCACGTCCCCTGCTACCCCAAGTCCAGCTGCCCTCGTCTCTCGCCTAGGTTGTTGCGATAGCCTCCGCTCGTTTTCCATCTCCTGCCGTTGTTCTGCACCCATCAACATCCATACATAAGCCAGAGGAATCTTTGAAAACATCAGCTTCTTATGCCCCCTCTACTCTATCCCATTTAAAAGCCTTCTGTGGTTTTCTACAGCACTTGGAATAAAACCAAACTCCCTGTCCTGGACGACAGGTCCCTAAGCATCTGCTTCTGCAGTGTCTTCTTCATGTCACTCTACCACTTACAAGTTATGTTCCAGGCACTTAACATGCCTAGCTCTTTCCTGTTGTAGAGCGCTGGCCGTTGCTTCTGCCTGGAAAACGTTCCCTTACACTCTGAGCATGACCCGCCCTCTCACCTCTAAGTCTGCATCGCAGTCTCACCTGCTCGGGAGAGCTGTCCCTGTCCACCTGTGTGAAGCGCCTCTCCCATCACTCTGTCACATCATCCTATTTATTTCCTCTTCGAAGGGCGCTTATTACACTCTGCAATTATCTCATGTGTTTGCTTGTTAATTTTCTGTCTTCCTATATGAAAATTTAAACTTCTGAGAATGAGGAACATTGTTAGTTTCCACTTTGTGTCTCCTTTTTCTAATCTAGAACATTTCCTGAACAATTGGACCATAGACTGTTTTGAATGAATGAGTGGGCGTGATCTGAATATTTAAAATTAATTGGGAAGTGTTGCATAGCATTAAAACCCACCAGCCCAGGGCTGCCTGTGTCAGGATGTGGGAAAAGGCTGAGGGAAACCAGAAGAAAGCCGTTGTTGGCAGCACAGGCGCCTGTCAGCCTCACAAGCTGTAAGCCCTTCTCTGACCCGCCAGCTCACAGTCTCAGGGCAGAGTCTGAACATCCTTGGGCAGGAAGTTCCATGACTGATCCTGATGCATCTTTGTCTAACAGGATTGGAAAGAGCCTTTCCTTTGCCTCTGGAGTCGCTCTTGCTCCCAGTGGACAGCTATGGGGTGCTAACCTGTGGTTAGAGTCCACGCTCCATCTGCCCTGCCTAGCAGAGACAGCAGGCAGAGGGGGACCCAGCAGGGCTCTCAGAGTGATGCTCTGCCATCAGCTCCCAGGGAAGCGGATGAGCCAACTCAGATCACAGGGCTTCAGCTTTTGCTAGGGTGTATGTGAGCAGTGTGAGTGTGCATGTTCGCATTTTAAGTAGCTCTTCCCATAAAAGCAAAATATTGTAGAAAATTTGGAAAATGCAGGAAAAATATAAAGAAGAACTTAAAAACCACCCATTAATCTTCTGCCCAGAGATCATGATGTTAACATTTTGGTACAAAAGAAAACTAACCATAGCCATTAATACCAATTAAGTGCTTATAATCTGCAAGGCATTTTCCCGCCTGCTTCACACATATTTACTCAGCTAACCCTCACAACAATCCAGTAAGGTATTTTCCTTACCCATCTTACAGGTGAGAAAACTGAGGCACAGGGTGGTTAGGAAATTTGCCCCAAATCACACAATCCCAGGATTTAATTGAGCAGTCTTCCTCCAGATTTTGCATTCTCAACTTCTATAGAGTAAAGCTCTCTGCAATTGTAGATATTTATATTTCTATAAATACACACACATCTTTATGTACGTAACAGGGCAAAAAATGGTTTAAATATTAACAAACTTTCCTCATCTTCTTATTAAGGAAGAGAGTTCATTTTTTGGTTAGCTATCAGATCTCTGAGAAAATAAACAAAATTTTTTGGATTCACTTGTTTCCGGTTAAGGTGTGACCATCTTCCTATTGCAAGAAGTTTTGTTTGCTCTCTTGTTAAACCATGAATGGGTGTGTGATTTTATCATGTTTTTCCTATGACCATGGTGATGACCATCTCTGCTCCCACGTCCCACACCCTTTAACCTGCTAACTAACTTGGCCTTAGGTTAATTAGCTTGGTGGGGATTTTTTTCTAAACCATGGTTAAATTTTGTTTGCCTGTATTTTGCCTCAGCATTTTCCCTCTATTTTTAAGAATTTCTTTAAATAATTTTCTTTTCTCCTGCTGTCCTTATCTGGTTTTGGTATCAAAGTTACAATAGACATTAAATGAGTTGACGAGTGCTCCATCTTTTCTTATTCTCTGAAGGTGTTTAAAAATGGAATTACCAATACCTTGAACAATCTGGGCCCAGGATTTTGCTCACAGAAAGATGTTAAATTTTTAATTCAATTCCTTTAATGGTTATGACACAAATCAGGTTTTATTTTTTGAGTCAGTTCTGATAATTTTTATTTTCCTAGGAGCACATCTATTTTTTATAAGTTTTTAAATTTATTGGCATAAACTTGTTTTCTCTCATTTATCTATTCTTGGAGTGCTACAAATAGTCTCTTTTTAAATTGCTCATATTGTTTGTGACTTCTCTGTTCTTTTTTCTCGATAAACCCTGACAGAAGTTGCCATTTTTATTACTCTTTTAAAAACAAAGTGATGTTCTCATTTATATCTTTGATTTCTACGTCATCAATTTCTGTCCTTCAATTTTCTTTGGGTTATTCAGTGAGCCTGTTTTTCCCTCTGATTTCTTACACTGGATGCTTAGCTCAATTTTTTAATTTCTTCTTCTTTAATATAAACATTTAAGTCTATAGATTTACCTCTCAGCAAAGTCTTAGCTACATCTCACAAGTTTTTACATATACATTTTGGTCATTATTTATTTCTAAGATTTTCCTGGTTTCTATTAATCTTTCTTTGACTGATTTGGAAGTATGTTCTGAACTTTCTGAATGTATAGAACATTTTCAGTGATCTATTTATTGCATTACAGTAAGAAAATGTGATAGATATGTTACTAGTCTTTAAAAAAGTCTTGAGAGCTTCTTTAAGGCCAAAAATACCCAACCAATTTCCAGAAATGCCCCATGTGTGTTTAAAAATGTAAGTTTTGTGCCAATAATTCCACAAAAGTCAGCTTCTGTACCTCCTGTAGATGTGTTTCTGGTCTTCAAGGAATACCTATATTTTCTTGCCAGTAAAAATTACATTAAAAGAACATTTTTTAAAAATAAATACTTTATCCAAAACTTTTACATATGCTGGACTAGGAAGGAATCTTGATTTTGAAAATGGAAAATTTCTGTAAATTTAAGATGAATGATTTTCTTTCACCTTCTAGCAATTTGATCTCAATTGTAGCATGAATTATATTGTGCTGTGATCAGATATTCAGGAGTCTGTTTCTCTCTTTTGATATTAAACACCTTGGGGAAAATGCCTATGTCATCCTCATTTTGTAAGCATTCACTTGCTGGAACATAGTATTTTGTTAATAGATTTATCTTAAATTGTTGAAATTCATTAATAGTAACCCTGCCATATGGGTAAGCTCACAGGCACAGACCTTCTTATCCACCTTTGTGTCCCTGAACCCAATGTGGTGCCTGGCACAGTAAGGACTCAAGGGTTCCACTGATCAAACCCAAGAAAGTCATTTTTTCAAATCTGCAGAGAGGAAATGTTGTTACAATCACTAAAGAACACATGTGAGTCAGCCTTCGAAACATTTTATTCTGTGGTTTGTTCATGAACCCAAAAGGGAGTTTGAATTTGCTTCCTGAAAGAATTTTAATTGGGTTCAACTGCTGAATTCTTGCTTCCTCTCCAAGGACTTGTGCTACAGATGTATTAAATAATTCATTTCTGTGTTTCTAGAAGTAATACTTACAGAAATTGACACATAGAATCAAACTTCCGATGCTCAGTAGCAAGGTAGAATTTATAGATTATTTTCCATGAGTCAGACCAGGCACGTCGGAATCCAAGACAACTCAATTCCTGGTGCAGGGTTTCTGAGAACGTGTCCAGAGAGATGTCACCTGCAGTCAGAGTAGGCGTCTCTGCTCTCTTTTCTGCAGAAATGATTAGTTCCCCTGAACTAGCTCCCTGAAAAAGAAACTTGATTTCCCTTCAAGCCTCACTAAACCGAGTACAATTAAGTGCACACCCCACAGGACTGGAGTCCAAAACCCTGAATACTTCTTTCCATTTATTCAATATGAATTGAACCCTTACTCTGTATAGTGCTGTGTCCTCAGTCACCATTAATCCTTCATCTGTCATTTTATCTTGTTTGACTTTCCACTACTCTTCTTGCATCAATGATACAGGAATTCCAAAGAGTGAGAGTGATCTAAGTCAGAGCTAAGAATTCATAACGCAACAGCCAGGAGAAACATATGGGGGTATTTTCTGCAGCAAAATGTGTTACACTTTTAAATTTTTTTAAACAGTCTAAGGAGTCAGAGCCCGCAAACCCAGTAATTACAGCCACGCAATAGAGCATTCATGTCTATTATACCAGAGGATTCAATGCATGAAGGAGATGCTAGAGTCGAAGAACTTGCCTGGCACTCTCCAGTGTAGATGAACCAGAATTACATAGGGGAGAAGATTCAGTCAATGAGGATTTTTAAAGTGCCAGCACTCTACTTGGTTTCAGACACAGATTTAAAAACTAGGGTTTGCAAAGACTAAAAATTCTTGTTAGAGTAACTGAGATGAAGTGACTTATACCAAGAAGGAGAGAGACAGAGACAGAGACAGAGACAGAGAGAGAACCATAAGCTTGTATCTAATCAGAAAGCTACATTTATCTTATGTTCATAAAACTATGTAAAATGAACCTCCCCAAACTAGCAAGCTCAAAAATGGAGGAGGAGAACCAGTGTATTTTATTTTATGTTGGGTGAATGAATTTGGATTAGTTTTTTTCTCTGCAGCCACTCACATTATTAACGAATTAGTTTTCCAAGAATTTTTATTCCATTTAATGATAGAGACATATTCTTCTTCCTGTCCATGATTTCAGTGCCGAGATAGCTAAAAAGGACTTCGATTGTACCTTTTTGAATCGGCCTTGAGTTTTCTTTAAATTCTACTTTTAGGCTGACTGCACTTGATGAGAATAGCATGAAATATATGGGTTTGGTTTGCATATCCTAACAGAAATTGCAGCTCTACCAATTCTGGGAGGAAAAATCCACCTTCCTCGATTTCCAAATGACTATGATGATGGGAAAGGCATTCCACCCTTCTCTTCCAAGCTCAATGCACTTTAGACTGGATTTCCAAATATATGCATTAAAAGGAAAAAAAATCGACCTGCTGAAATGCGTCTGCCACATCCTCTGGCCCCAGGTGACTGCAGGTGCCGTTCTCTTCTCTAACTGAGCACGTGTCCACTTCTCCTCCGTCGGCGTGGGTACGGGGTCGATCCGAGGGCTTGCTGGCCTATGATCATTGAAAGGGAAAACCTGCCTCTTGTTTTCCCATCACACTCCTTACCTTTTCCTACCCACTAATAACGTGCCCACAAAGACCATGGAAGGATCACTTCAGGATGAAAGAGGGTGGCCCCCCAGAAGGGCAGGCTTTGACTAGAGTGCTTCTTGACAGACTTCTGAACTCATCTGGGTAGATTTCTCACTTTATTCCAAAGGTTTTCACCGCCATAGGTTGTCCATAGAGACCAATTACACCACAGTGGCAATAATAATTATTTTCACACATTTAGAAAAGTCAAGGCACACATGATAGATTGAAAACACATCCTGGAGGAACTTGCCTCCCTTTTGGCTGCACCTGTTATTCTTTGTTATGCACAATGTTATTAGTGCACAGAGGCTATTGTCAAAACATTTACACCAGGCATTGAAACATGCTTAGAATGTAATAGGCTGCTAGTTACTGATCGCCTAATGACAGTTATTCTGGAGTGCTAAAATACACTGCTTCAATCGCTGGACTGCTCAGATAGAAGGCTGACGTATACTCTCTTAAATGAACACAGTAGTTGGGGCAAGAGCACAAAGACCTTAAAAGCATCAAGTCCTAACGGCTAGGCTTGCCGGCCTGACTCAGAAACACATCCGTTTTCACAGCAGCCTTAAGTAAAATGTCTTAACTTGATGCTGGTTTTAAAGTATAACACATTTAATTTGATGAAACACATCTATTGTGTTGGTAATGTTTCTTTTTTATTACAAAAGTATAAGATGTCTATTGTTTTAAAATACATATATAATTACTCCAGTGGTCTGAAAGGGAAGATGTGTACCACCTGCCTCTTCATGTTCCACTCCCCTGGTAATTCACCCGTCCCTGCACATGTGCACGCCCCACACTGCCAGCCTGCAGGAGGCGTATGTGTGTCTGAGTCCCTGGACTAACATCCAGCGTATACATAGATTGACTTGTTTGTTCTTACCAAGACGGAATTATGATTTGCATATCATTCTGTAATTATTCCCATTTCCTACCACATGGACCTTTTTCATTGAGTCAATACCTCAGTCTTCCTCAATTTTTAAATATCATACAGCATCTGAATAAAGGAATGTATCATTGTTTATTTAATTATTTTACATATTTAAATTGTTTCCAATTTTTCCTATTACAAACAACACTGTAATGAACCTATTCGTCTTTCATCACGAATATACTTAGCTTAGGGGTACCTGTATTCCTCCACCCTTCAGGTCTTAGACAGCAAATACAAATTTCTTCAGGATCCCAGAGCTGCTATATTGATGCAAAATGTTGGAAACAGCTTTTTGAGCAGCCACTGATGCAGTCATATTGCAAATTAAATCAGGTTGTCATCAGAAATCAGCCTACTCCGCGACTTCTATCTCCCCCACGTGAACGTGTGAAGTCTGGATTCTGTGTTAAGCTTGTCCCTCTCAACACTGTTATCATTTGTTTCCACTATATCATAAAATATTTTCTCCTGCAAGGGAAATCAAAACATAAGCTTTAAAAATCACACAAATGAAAGAATTGCTACATCCATTTCCTCATTAGAACTGTATTCAGGGCGTGGTGAAGATCAGGAAATTAAGAACCCACCTAGTTAAGGTGATTGAGCAGTGGGTTGGCTGGAAATTTCCAACAAGGTCATGAATTGAGTCTAACAATTTGAATCCTCGGTTTAGAGACAGTAGTCAGGAATCAAATACAATGTAACTTGCCCAGCTCCTTAGAGAGAAATTAACATTGTTGGTAAAGACAAGTAATATTAGAGTCACATCTCTTGTTTCTCCCACTATTTCTGGCTTTCAAGGGGAGAAGTAAATCCCTAAAAGTTAGGGGGTCAGGAGAAACTTGATAAAAATATTTATCATTTTGAATTCTACATCCCATGAGTTTATTCTAAAGCAAGTATCATATAACTTTTACAAGCCGAGAAACTGAGGCTGCAGTCTGGTGGGATGGATCAGTTGGCCAGTGAGGGTCGCTCATCTCAGGCTCCCAGGTGTGTGCTCAGTACCCCGTCACTGCCGCTCGCCCTGCCGTGAACCGCATCGCCAGGATAAGGCATCCTTTCTCAGCCTTGAACAAATCCAGCACTGCCCCTGCAGTGCTCAGAATGCGCGGTTTCTCATGCAGACTGGCTTTTATCCCACTAAATGAGTGACATCCTACGCACCCTCCAGGACTTTCCTCTTACAGTCTCTTCTCCTGGAAAAATGACAGGTTCTTCTGAAATGATATCCAGCCACTACAACCTCCACTGCTCCTTCCCCTGAAGAGGAAACAACGGTTCAGAGAGTGAAGCCATACTTTTCTTTGCGCCTGACAATGTTTCGAGTCCCAAGGATGTTTGTAAAGGGTGGCTATTGTGACACTGTACTGGTTATGCCTGGGCATGGCAGGGAGCACTGGAGCTCTGGAAAGGAGTTGAGGTTTTGCTAATAACCAGACCATGGAAGCTCAGACGGCGGGCACTGCCCTCAGGGCCAGAGATGCCTCTGCCGGCCTGCCCTCTGCCTGTCAGCACACTGCCTGCTGGGTGGGGCATTAGGAAGCCCAGGAACCACAGCACCCAGATAGACCCCAAGAGGGGGAGGAAGACGATTGGGAGGGGTTTCTTGCAAAGTCCCTCTTGTGGCCCCCCCTCACAGTCTCTTCCTTCCCATCCTGCCTCCCACTGCTGCCCCCCTCCCCACGCACCTGCATACACTTACTAGGTAGAGCAGTGAAATTAATTCACCACTCTACACACCTTAAGTGGATGTTTGCAGGAAATGTCCTTTCCCAACCCTCCCCATCTTGATCCAATCCAATCGATGCTTGCCTTTCACAGACTGAGGACAGTATTCTTCAGTCTGTGGGTCTGTGTATTTTAGGACCTGCTACAACATCCTGCAACACAAGTTTGTGGAGGGTAGGGAATGTGTTATACGTATATTTTTAGCGATTAACTCATGAACATTAAGAGCACTAAACAGCAAGAGGTAACATTTTGCCGTTACTTGCTCATTGGGTTACGTGTACTACAGGTGCTCAGGCCGCCGGCACCAGGTGAGGAGCTGACCGATCACTTAGAAAAGAAGAGTGTGCTGTCTTCTCTCCGACATCTCCCTCCTCTCCACCCGCAGCTCCTGATTCCATTCAGACACTCGGTTTCTCTCATCCTGACAATTACAGCTGCTCCTGCCCCTCCCAACACTGTCCTTCTCAACACAATCCTGCTCCCAGAATGATTTCTCCAGAATAAAACCCTGGGCACGTGCCTACCTCCTGGAACCCCTTTACGGTGTCCCCACTGCATACTGGGGAAAACTGATGCTCTTTAGAGGCACTTAGCTCTCGACCACGTGGCCCTGACCCACCTCCAGCCTCATGACACCAAGTGCCTGGACCTCCCTACGACACCAGGCTCTTTTTCCCCGCCTCCACACTAGCTGCCACGGCTGCCCCACCATCACCACCTTGGCATCATCCCACACTCCCCACCAGCCACCTGAAGGACTCACCGATAATATTTCGTCTTTCCTGTCACACCCCAGGTGGAATGTGTGCCCTCTGTATCCGGTTCACACCTCTGTCATGTTGACTCTGCATGTCCAGGGGAGGCTGGGGCCTGTTACTCCGCATGCCCTGTCCGCTGCCCCGTGCAGCACACAGCGTGCACTGAACAAATGTGTGCTAGCCTGCTGATTGACTGAAGAGTGAGTCTGTGGTCCCAGCCAGTGCCAGGTGGAGCCTGGATCCAAGCGAGCATCTTCCTTTCCTGGCACTCTCCCAGCCAAGGCTGGCTCCTCTGTTACTGTTTCGGGTGCTCTCGGGGTTGCTGTGGTGGCGGCTGCGCTGCTGCTGCTGAGCTGGTGTTCATCTTACTACTCTGGCATAGTGCTCCTCAACCTCGGGTCCCTTAGCTCTATAAGATTCACCTGGATGGCTTTTACAAAATACAGATGTCCAGGCCCCTCCCCAGGCCGGTTAACCAGAACTCTTGGGCTAGAGCTCAGGCATCGGCATGCATGGTTTCAGGCTCCCCAGGAGATGCCAGCGCAGCCTGGATTGACTGCACTGTGTGCTTTCCGCAGTTTACTTAGCGACCGCAGGGGGCTACTCTTTGGGGTGGAGGGCCAGGAATCAAGATGGCCCACAACATTGCCCATGTGAGGAAATGAAATGCCCAGAACCCCACAGTGAGTTCTGAGCAGAGTCAAGAGAAAGTTTGGCTCAGATGTTTTCCCGCCTCTGGGCTCCACTCGAAGGGATGACCAGCACGATTTCCCGGGGGGCTTTGTTTCTTTATAGCTTACAGCACACGTCCCCAGTGCCCAGCCAAGGAGTGCAGATTTAAAGAGATGCCCACACTTCAAGTCACTCTTGACCCCTCCTGAAGATAGTGGCATGATTTCCCAGACAGCCTTCTTAAAAATACTTCAGCATGTGAGATGTGTTCATTGGTTTACCACGTAGCGTTTCATCCAGTCAATTCATAAACTAGATTTTTAGCAGTCCCCAACAGCTTTACCCTATCAACAACGGAAGATTTAGAGTGTTATCAACATTAATAAAATACCTTGGCTGAATTCCTCCTCTCCTCTTTCTACCCCTCCACTCCCACACCCACCTCGATCCACATCCTCCGCCTCTGTGATAATGTGCTGGGGTCATGGCCGCCTCAGGGCCCAGCTAGTGGGGGCGTCACCTAGCCTGCCTGGGAGATGAGCATCATCATGAATTTAGAGAGAAAGCAGATGCCCTCAGCCACCTCAGTAGAAGCCCGTGGCAACAACACTCTTCCAACAGCATTGTGAACACAAAAATTCTCAAAACAAAGAAATTCCCACTGTGGCTCTGATCTGAGTCTCCTGAACGCAGTCCTTTACTGAGAAATGAAACGAAATTGTTGTACCTAGCAGCTGGTCTCCTCCAAAGGTCTGAAATGCTGGATCCAAGTCAATATATAATAATTGAGCATCTATTACATACACTGGTAAGCATCCTGTGGGGGGAGACACAAAGCCTGGCCCCCACTTTCCAAGGAATCGCTATTAAGTGAGCTAGAAAGACACGTCCAACAATATTTCAAATCCAACCAGAACATCAGCATAATATAGGTCTAACAAAGGATAAGAAAGAACAAGGAAGAATGATTAATTTTGACCGAAGAGAAATAGATTGATATATTACATATATTTATGTCTAAATACAGTTTCTGAGCAAATAAAGATCTTTTAAGATAAATTTTATTTCTCTTCTCTTTATATTCTTTTCCTTTCATCATCACATTGCAACCACAGATTTCTTTTGAAACAGCACCATTAAGAATTTGCCGTATGGGAGATGGTGGGAGGTTGGGGATCCAAGCAGTTTAAAAATAAATTTGAAAGGAACTTCAGCCTTGGGGCATCCACACACACCAGCACAGCAATCTGTTCAGAGAGGGGAGGTTTGCCACTGTTTTCTGTTGTCCTCAAAACCTGTCTTCCAAAGGTACAAATCAGGATGCGCATTATCCTGTACGTGAAATGAATTTAAAATAAATCTAGCTTAGAAATCACCTCTTGCAAGATTAGCTACCTACACATATATTGCTTAAGAAGTATTGGAAATGGAAAACATTTTTTAGTTTTTTGCAGTGAGACAACATACTTAAATGTGCACATATAAACAATTCTCTTTTGAACAATATTTTGGCATAAACGAAATGACTGTCCTATAGCTGTGCCGCTTCAGCAGAGGCAGCTTCTCTGTTTTGCATATTTATGTGAGCAGCAGAGCACAGCATCAAAGTACAAGGTACGCAGGGCCCACCAGCATATTTGTCTCAATTCGCTGAAACTTTTAAAAATATGTAGTTATTTAGTAACCAAAGAAATATAAGGATCAGTTCTTCTATAACGTGACAAGGATACAAAGAGTGTAAGGCAGAGATAGGATGGATAGCTGCTTGGGACGTGGACTTCATGGGTAACCAAAATACTGAACACTTCATCCTATCTTAATCAGAAAACCTGAGCGAGCCCAGTGGCTCTCTCTCTGTGGCTGGACTGTATCCTCATAAACCTGCTTTGCACCCATGTTAACACTCAGAAGAGTATGAGCTTACGTACATGTGTGTAATGTCAAGGACTTAACAAAAATTACTTGCCAAAGGCAAAGGATTGCCAGGGCTGACTGCTTAATTGGTAGAGAACTCACTTTCTCCCTCCATCTCCTTCCTGTGGTTATCCTTCTTTTGTATTTCTCTGCTTTTTAGCATTTATATTGTATAGTCTACAGCATTGTCTAAAAAGAAATTTGAAAGCTAGCTATCGATTTTTCGCCTGGGCCGAGATAATTAAGAATTGCTTAGTCATTTTGCTCCCTCAATAAAACTATAAATGACTCTTAAAAGCTTTGGAAGACTGAATTAATTTTATTAATCATTACACCTTTTGTGCATTTGACATATTTCAAGACTAAATCATAAATGCCTAGTGGGCAGAGATCGCATCTTTTAGAAAACACTGCTGCCGCCTACAGCAAAGTCACACACTGAATGAAGCTAATACATCAGGGTTTCTGGGGTCTTGTCCCTGTAAAGTGTATTTTCCCATTGCACCTTCCAAAGAGAGGGTGACCGCAGCAGCCTCTGGCTCTAGCTCCAGCTCAGCTATGGGGATGACAAGACGACAGGAAAGCAAAGGCTGAGGCCTCAGAGGCTGGACCTGTTCTCAGCTCTTCATCTCACTTACTCAAAACAGACCTACATCCGAATTTGCAGCTTTTTTATTCACTGATTCACCCGAGATTTTAAAAAAAAAAAAAAAAGGGAAGCAGGGGGACTAAAGTCTATTTGAAAAGTCTAGTTTTAAGGTCTGGAGAATGATTTTAGATGTTTTTGCTTCCCAGAGTGAATATGAATGAGGGGGGAGGAAAAAGAAGATATTAATTCATAGGTCTCTGGAAAGCTTTCAAAATATATCCGAAACAACCAAATCTTGGGGGGGAAAAAGCCGGCAAATTTAATAATTAGCCCGCCTTGTCAGAACCAGCATGTCTGCCTCACATTGATTCAAGATGCAGTAAAATCACACTCGCAGTGTGTCTTAGGTTAACATCCCAGCAAATCGGGGCCTCTTATATAATCAGAATGAACAGTATATTAGCAAACACTTATAGAGCCTCAACAGTCATTTCAGTGTTTTAAATGTTTAAAACGGAAACATTTACAGTTTCATGGGAACCTGGTAGAAACAGGCACGATTTGATGCTGAAGTTTTGAAAAGGAAAGTAATCTCTGATTATAATTTGTTCCCAGAGGCAAATGTGGCCTACTTTATGACATGGAGTCCACAAATGCTCTGTCATGAGAATCGGGGCCCCTTTCCACGCTCTTAGAAGATGCAGGAGTTCTGTCTGGTGTGTAAACAGCAACCCAGGCTCTCTGCCTAGACTCCACGCACGCCGGGCGACAGCTCTCATCTGGTCTAGTGGTTAGTGGTGGCCGTTTGGGGAGCGCATTTTGAGCGAACTCAGAGGGACCGCACCCATGACATGGAGACGCCCATCACCCATGTGGGGGGAGCGGCGAGGCTGTGGGGGAGCAGGCGCTCACTCCATGTAGTTGTCTTCCCTGGTTTGGGCTAACACCTAGTATCTTTCATACACAATTTCCAAGTCACATGACTTAAAAGAAATTCCCTACCTCCTTAAATACTCTAAGGATTCTCTTTCCTTTACTACTAGATACATGTGTGTACTGGATCAGGGTGGGAGGATAATTATGATTTAAAAAATCAGTATCCCATTTAGTTCTGAATATCCATAAATACTTTCTTAAATACAAATTAATTCTGAATATCTATGTACACTCTGTTGAAAAACTTTAAAAACTAAAATTAAAAAACTCTTTACACCAAAGATTATTCCTCCTATCTTTCATGAATTTTTTTTTCCTGGGCTATAATTGTATGTTTATAGGGATCAAAATGTCTCCATTCAGTGGAATATCAGGAAATCTTTAATATGGACTTACACAGAGATGGCTAACATGTGGTTCCCAATCTCAAGAAGCTCACCATCAAATGCACCGTAGAGACATATAGCCAATCATTGCATTATGATGTGTGCAATGACAACCAGGGGTACCAAACAGACCTGTAAGGGGAGGAGGGGATGGAGACAGAGCATCAAGGAAAGCTTCCTGGAGGAGAAGACATGTGAACTGATCTCCAAGGGATGAGTGCATATTATCCAAGAAGAGACCAAAAGCCTTTTCCAGCTTTCAAGTTCCCTGCGTTCTAGCTCTGTCTCTCTCCTCTCTCTTTGCTCCAGTGCCATGGGCATTCTTAGCTTCTTCGCTGTCCTTCATGCCTAGGGCCATCTGGAATGCTCTTCCCTGTGTCTGGAGTTTCCCTCTATGCCAGGCTGATTCTTCTCCATCCTTCAAACCTCAACTCACATGTTAGTTTCTCAAGGAAGCCTTCCTTAGGCCCCTTCCGTGTGCTCCTCAGCATCCTACACTTAGCCTTCATTGCATTCATCAACATTTTAATTAATAATGAGTTGTGTAATTGGTTGTTCACTCTCTGTTTTCCCTGCAAAAACACAAGCTCCACAAAAGCAGGCCCCATGTGTGTCTTTTTAGACTCTCTCTGAGCACCTGGCATAGGGGGATACCCAGGGTAGATTTTCAATGGCTACTTGGTGGTGCAACAGCCTGGACAGGAGATGATGCGAAACTGAAGGAGGGCAGTGGGAGTAGGGAAGGGGGAGAGCCTGGAGAGAACGATAAGATGCGCGTTGGGATGGCCAGGTCACACGTGTGATGGGGAGGAGGGAAGGAGAAGTGAACATGACTCGTGGATTCACTGTCTCACTTATCACTTTGGCTTGCTAATTGTCAAAAAGCAGTGCCTTATATCTCTCTGTACTATTTCATTTAAAACACACTCCACAGCAATTTAGTTACTGCTTTTTTGATGTTTCAAATGGAGATTTGAGAGTTGTACGTACAGCTATATATTAAAAGGTAAGTCGTTAGTCTAAGGCACCCTATCTTTGCTTTGATCCAGACCCAAATATTCGGTGACAGGACAACCTCATAGCTTCATAGCTTTGACTAGTAATAGTGAAGGAATTCACAGTAACGATGGTGCACAGGGTGGAGGGGCCCTAGAGTGATACTCTTTGAAAACTATCCCCTCTCCATCTTATCCACTCCACCTCGTCCCTTCTTTCCTCCTTCACTACGCTCCCAGCATGGCCCTCCGTCTGCCTAGGAAGGAGCTGAGCTGCAAGGTTGTCACTTTATCTGAAAGGTGGAAAAGGATTAATTCCATTGCTCTTCCACCTGAGTTTCATATAAAGATGACTTGTAATTTTTGCTCTCCCTTACTCAATTTCAAGGCCTTCCCAACCAAGAATGAATACAAAATGGGATTATTTAAAGACTCCCATAGTCTATTATGTTTGTGTGCAGAGGAAGACAGAATAAAAGTTGAGGCTGGCAGTTGTGCATTACACTGCATTTTCAAGTGCCCCAAACATTTCTTCCCAATCCCTAATTTTTCCTCCAAACCACCTACAATAGCTCTAGTATTTGTGGTTTAAGTATATATATAACATAAACATGTATACATCTTGTGTATATATCCGTATCCATCCTTGTCTCTTACAGGTATTTTGGTCAAGAACTTAAATCTCAAGTGAAGTTGTCCATCTTTGAAGGAGCAACTTGTCACTTCGTAGATGGTGTCTCCAAGTTTTCACAGCCTAACTGATGGTCCTGGAAGGCATTTCAGTAAATGTTTATGTAATTAGAGCAATATACCAAATATGAGGCATATCTCCTTAAGCGAAAGAGATCTGGCTTGCCTTTCAGAGCCTTAGGTATAACCATAGTTTACTTAAGTGGAAAGAATTTGTATGGTTGACCCAATTGATAAAGAAACCCTGGAATGCTCCTAAATCTCTGAGCAACTGGGCTGCAGAGAGCAGGAATCTTGCGAAATTGTCGGTCTTATCTGCTCAAGCTGATCAACTGAGAACCACCTGGTGCCGATTCTGACTCTATCTTGTTTCTTTTGTTATTGCTGTTGCCTCTCTCTCTCTCTCTCTCTCTCCCCCTCCCTCTCAAATGCTTCCTCGTGTCATCTTTTTTTCCAAACATTCAGTAATTCTTATTGCAACATGCCCATGACTAGGAAGGCCACCGGCCAGTGCTGGAACATACCGTCCAAGATATGTAAAACACAACCTTGATCCTATCGGGCTCTCCGTAATGCCCAAGTTGACAAGGGAACCACAAGGATGACTCGTATTAACAAAACAATCCCAGGCAGAGGCTGAAGCAGCAAAGTTGTACAACGTTGCACGTCGAGTGGCAGACTTCTGTTATCGAAGCTCACCTCAGCCAGGGTAAGGGGTCCTGGAGCTTCCTGTTCTTGTTACTTAACAGTATGTCCCTTAGGTAGAAAATTCCAGTGATTCACTCCACTTACACAGTGGTATTTTATACGCTTGGCACAAACTGGCACAGACCATTGCTGATTCCAAGAATGTACCCAACCAACGATGGAGAATGCTGTACCCAAGAAACACAACTGCCCACCCATGCTGTTCTGTTGTACAATCCACCCTGACTTTGGAGGAACATATTATCTCAAAGTCCCCCAACTTTGACCTTGCTTCACTGACGCAGCAAGTTCCGATGACCCTGCTTGTTCCAGACCAGCCCTGCTGGAAAGCTCTCTTCTCCCTCATCTTTGGAGAACAGCAAGGGGTTCAGACTGTTGAGACTGTGACGGTAACTCATGCAAAACCAGAGCATTCCCAGATGCCTCCACATGTTACGAAGCCCACTGGCGAGAAACACAATGCAAGTTATCAAAACTAAGTGGGCGTGACAGCCTCTTTCTCCATCCACACGCATCCTCAGACTGCCCTCTTGTGATTTTTCTTTTCCTCCAAGGCTGCTTTTGCTGCCTGTGTCATCTTGTTTCAGTAGAATAAGGGTATTCCCCACCAGTTTGCCTCACAGCTCTTCTTCTCCTCATGTCCCCAGCATTAGCCCCCAATGAGATTAAGAGTCAAGAAGCTAAGAGGGAGAGGAGCACGTTTGGGGTGTGGCAAGGTTTGGGTGGTTTTGCCAGTTCCTTTCACTGTTATCTCATCAGCTATTCTGTCTTCTTTCTGAGAATAAACAGAATAAGGACATAATGAAGGGAAATCAAATTCTTCTCTCATAGACAATTCCTTACATGTGGATACTTTATATATAAATAAATGTCACATGTATATATAGCATCAGGAAATACGAGTTTGACATTTTTGCAAAATAAGCCCAAGGTCCAATCAAAGGTGTATTAAAAGGTAGTCATTTCTGGATGATAGCCTCATCGTGACACAGAAAAACATAAGATGCTGCAGCTCCCCAACCTACGCATGGCGCACAAGGCTTACCCTGCTTTTCGAGCAGAAAAGGTAAATACTAATTCACCACCCGCCCTGTATTGCCCCCTTGCCACTGTGAGCACACTCAGTAAAGACGGCTGCAGTTTTCAATGACGTTTACAGCTTTTAAAATAGCTGCCCTGTGATTTGCTTGCATTGAAATCAAACCTTTAAAAGCTAACGAGCCCTCACCCAGATCAAAACCAAGAAGACCTTGATTACTATGTCCCAAAACCCAACCACGGACCCTCCAGGCCTGAGAAGAAGATTCACGAAGTGACCCTAGTAAATCACTTAAAGGAAGAAGGAAACAGTGAGCACATCCCAGATTCTTGCATCACAAGTATTACATTTCTCTCTTTTTTGGGGGATTTCTTTAGGAAAGATCAGTCACACCAGTGATCTCAGTTCTCCTCTTCCTTGAGAAAAATTGCTTTTTTTCCAGAATCCTAGAATCTCAGCCTGAGCAGAGACCTTAAAAGCCACCTACCCCTATGCTGCATGCATCGCACTCGTGGCCTCTTCATCACACCCAGGAAGCGGTGCCTGCTCTCAGCCTCAGCCACCCTAGCAACGAGGAGCTCAACTGGACCACGGCATTGTCTATCTTTTAGACAAGTCAAATTGATGGAAAGGTCTATATCTTGTATGGTCTTGGTTAAGACTTTAGAAGCCCCAAGCATGAAGAAGATTACGGTGTTCCCTGCCTTTCAGGCAACATGTAATTCAAAACTTAAAAATACTGAATGGTAAAATAAGGGAGCAAAATTTGATCCAAAATTTCCTCATAATGAAAAGTGTTATTTTCTTTTAAATCTCAAACGCCAAATTTTTTTAAAAATCCATTCTATAATTTCCTTTTGGCCTTTGATGTCCTGCTTTCCAACGTCCTACGCTCTTGCTTAATTTGCTAGTGGGGGGAATCCACCACGGTCCCCTAAGTCTTTCCTTACTCAAATGAAACATTCTTCTTTTCACTCTTCCTCAGAGATCACAATTTTCAGTTTTCACCTCTCTTTTCTAATTATGCTCTGATTTACCACTGCCCTCCGTTCCTCTCTCAGTGTGTGCAGCCCAGTTTGGACATCGACCCCCCACGTTGTAGATATGGCGTCAAGGAATGCCTTCCCCAACTCTTGGTCATCACACTATAGCAGTAACTCACTGAGCGCGCAGTAATCAAGACCCCTCACTTGTATTTTTTCTAGCATCCACGCTGTGCTTTATGGTGCCTCCTCGAAAATTAGGAAGAGGCACCCGCCCTGGATGGACCCAGCCTTGACTCCCGCCCTTGGCCAGGCGCCTGTGTGCAAGTTACAACCTGCTTAAACCTGTGAGTTGGCCTTGCAATTTGCCTACCCCTCCTGTGTTTGTGTTCCTAATTTTCTGGAACTAAGGGCAGCCTTTACATATCTCCCTTTCACTTTTTATCTTGTTAGATTTGGCCCATTGTTCCATCCTGTCAAGCTATTTTGGGTTCCAACATATTTGCCCTCCCACCCAGAGTCATTAAGAGAGCACAAGCTGCTTAATCTGTCGGCTCAGTGGCCCCACCAAGAGGAAGTGAGGTCTGTCAGGGGAATTCTTAATCCTCTCACTCTGACCGAAATGATCACCTCTTCCCCTTCTACCGGCTCATGATGACAGTCTATTCCAAAGTTTTGTCAGTATCAATAACAAATTTTCCACTTTGTGGTCTGAGGAATTGAAACTTCTTCCCTTTTCTGAAAACTAGGACATTTTCCCATCCCCATCCAGCCTCAGGGCCCTCTCATGCTCCACGATTCCTCAGCTGTCACTGACAGCGATTTTCAACTGAAATCGCACAGACCCAAGGTCAGAGGTCTCCTGAAATTTCTTTTGAAGTAGCTCAACTGAGGATTTTTACAAATAAATGGAAAAATTGCCATGATACAGGGTTTATTTTTTTACTGCAGTGCAGAAGTTCCTTTATTCACCTTTTTCAAGAAGAGCAAACTGTTATCATTTAGCTTAGCGCAGGATTTTCTTTTAAGGTGACAATAAAATTCCAGCAACTACCAAAACAGTGGTTTGTTTAAAAATACATTTAGTTTTTATTCCTTTTCATTTTTGCCATATGATTTTTTCTTCTCATTTGGGAACCTCAAACTATTAAAAAATGTAATTAGTATCCCATTTTGTCCAAGTTAGAATTTCAGTACAGAAATCGTGTTTGTAATTTTATATAATCATATTGCTATGATTATGTAACCCTATTATCAGTAAATTGTTGTTTAATCTATAGTTTAACTGTTATCAGAAGGAAAAGAATATACTTTCAGATTTTTCTGAAAAACTATTATACCCATAGAAAGAAATCACATCAGCCAGCAGACTTTCATTTTCCACAGTTACACAGTCAAAAGCCGTACCATCCTTCCCACCTTCTCATTTCTACCATTGCTCAAGTTGCCTAAATAAGAAGTTGCAGGCATCTGTCAGCACCTCCTACAGTGAAAGACCTCTCGGCTAATTCCATGCCCACAGGGCCTTGCCAATGGTAGCAGGAAGCCAAAGGAAGAGACGTGCTGTTCAAACAGGGGAGAGTCTTTCTTCTCCAAAGTTGATGTGGGGTGAGGGCTCAAGCCTAACCTAGGATTGAAAAGTGAAAACAGCACACAGTGACCAGCAGAGCTGGGAAAGACCTGTGAACTAGGACAGTCGGAACGAAGCTTCATTTTAACATGATCAGCCCAAGAAATATGCAACTATGGCTACACCTATTAATAATATTACCAGCCAGTATTTTTTGAATATATAACCTGTCCCAGGCTTAACGCTAAGCTAAATTCATTATGTTTTGTAAGTGGGATCCTAATAAATTCTCGTCAGGACACTATCGGGAAAGCACTAAGATATTCTCCATTTTACACATAAGAAAACTGAAGCACCGAGCTGAGCCGTTAGGTAACCTGCTCAAGATCATCCAGCTGGTAAGGGACGGTGTCAGACTCAAACTTGTCACCACCCTGTGCTTTCTCCTACTTTCTATTCTTTACAAAAGTCTTGTATAGTTTACTTCCGAAGTAAGAAGTTTTTCTTTTTCGACAAGAGACCTCAGACGGACAGAATGGAATCAACCACAATCACACTTATCACCAGTAACTCATAGTCTGCTTTTATTAGTTTTTTAGTTAGTTATTTTGAAGAAATTTGTTGATGCAAATAACCCATAACCAACCTATAAATCAGAATTGGGGTGAGTTTATTAAGAGCCAAAGTGAGGATTCTAACCTGGGAAGGCCTTAGAAGGCATTCCAGAGAAGCAGGAGTTTCAGCACAGCCCTATATCTTTTTACAACAAAGAAGACACATTAAACACACTCAGGATACATTTTCAAATGGGTATTCAGTTGCAAATTAGCAGGTCAACAGGACCCTGATGTCAGGAAAGGGACTAACCCGGGCGTTACCAATAGCGCTAGGAGGGGAAGAATGCATTCTTTATCTCAAGAGAGATTCCTTACTTTAGCGGATAAGCAGATGTACAATGTACGTTTGATAGGCTCATAAGTCAGGCTTCCTAGTTCAAGCGGAATCAGTTTTAAACTCGAATCGTTACCCCATATGCCTCAATATGTGAAAATCTCTTGTCAAATGTAAGAAGCACCCACAGGTGTACTTCCCAAAACAAAAGCCAGAACCTTGACACCAACCTCCATCCTAACTCCACAGGCTCAACTGATCTGAGGTGAATATTACCTTGAGTCCCGCGTTCACGCATCCCTCCATGCCTTTTAAAGTAGCACTATTACATCGATGGCACTCCTTACAAAGTAAATATTTTTAGTTAGTTGTTTTTAACTTGATATATCTATGCTACTTCACGTTTCTGTAGTTCACTATTTTTGAATGATGTACCATATCCATCAAGTGAATATTCATTAGCCTACAGTCTTGTTGATGGGCATTTGGGCTATTTCCCGGTTTTTTGCTGTGATGGACAATGAGTGCCATTATGCATTTTTAAATGCATGTCTCCTGTTATTGATATGTAAGTTTCTCTTGGGTATTCACTCAGGAGCAGAATTGCTGGGGTAAAGGGTTTGTGATGTTCACCTTTAGGAGATAACATCAAACTTTTTCCCAAAGCAGTTGTATCAATGCACGTTCCTACCAACAGCCTGGAGACCCTGTTGGTTTCATCATTTCCAATACTTGATAATATCAGACTCTAAAACTTGCCAATCACCTAGGTCTAAAGTAGTATTTGTTCTCGTGTGGGCATGCCTTTCTCTGACCCACTATGGATGTTGAAACGTCTTCACTGTGTCTGGGCTGAATCTGTTTCTTCTTCTGTGAAATGCTCCAACCCAAGGGCCAAATCTTTGCTGGAGAAATTGCCTTTATTTCAGCCTTGGTTTTGGTAACTTTATAGTTAACTCCAAATCTTACAGAAATGGGATAGTAACCTCATTTTGTCATTAGATAGCACCTGATAACTGCTTGAGGACTGACTTACTGCCTTTAAATTTTTGTACTGTCTTTTTGCTATATATCAATACCATATTTCATAACCAAATCAGAGGACCTTTTTACATAGTTAAAGAATAGTTCAAAGAATCCTTAGTTTTTAGAACCAAATTTTCCCCAAAGCACATGAATTTCTAGTGGCCAGCAACAATCACTGCTACATGTGGCGAAGATTGAAGGCATGCTGCCGATTCAGAGGCCGGCTTGGGAAGGCCGACGGTGAAGGAGGGCTTTTGCCTTTATAAGGATGTCATAAGCAGTCTTTCATTTGACAGGAAGCTGTTAGTGCAGACAAATGCTATTTTAAACTCTGGGGATATTAAATTGTATGCTAATCGTTATTCTTTATATTTCCAGGTGCTAGTGTCCACAACTGTTGTCCGAAGTGTAACAGAAACAAATATGGTAGCAGGAAGCCCAGCACCCACTCACAGACACTTGTCACAACTTGAATCCTCAGCAGTATGTGCAAGACAATGTCTCAGGAGGCCGACAAGAGAGCAGTGCCTAGAGCCACCGGCCCTGCCTCACTAAGACAGAAGGGGTTCCAACTCTACCTGCTGCCCCCAGTGCCTTCCTGGAAGCAGAGGAAGAAATGGAAAAAAGAACAGGTGTAGGAAGAAAAGGGGCATGCCTTAGAGGGAAAAGTGAGTAAGGAAAGAGAGACTTCTGAGAAATAGCCAGAAAATTCTCATTCTGATTCTCATTCTCATTTTTCTGCAGATGTCTATAAAAACTCTTCTTATTACAACAATGCATAGTGGAGAATATTCGCAACAGAGGGAAATGTGTAGGAGAGATGTACCTTTTGAAATGTCCTGTATCGCAAAACTGGCCTTGAATGCTTGAACTTGGAGAAACAGACAGGCATCTCTGACATTAGTGTAGTTCAGTTTTCCTCGACGGTCTTGGGTAATAACAGGATCCAATCACTTGTACTTTCTCCTTTCTGATGAAAAGACTTGAGCCCTTTGTCACCTGGCTATTTTGGGAGCCTCAGGGGTACATAATCAAGTCTGGTTGGAAAACTGGTGAGTTACTCAGGGCCCTGGGACCCCACTATCACAGGGCACATCACCACCTCTCCTGAGTCCCTTGGGTTTGTCAGGCTCTGCTGCTCTTCCTGCTCTTACTGTCTGATTCAACAGACACCGTTCTCACTTCCACTGGATCTTAAGGGACCACGGCTAGCCTCAATTTGCTTTGAAGTTGAAGAAAACACCTCTCTAAATGTCAAAAACAAAACTTTACAACTCTCAGTGTGAAATATAAGTCAATAGTTTTTCGACTTTCAAGTAGGAAAGGTTATCTTACATAAAACACACAACATGCTAATTTCTAAAAGCAAAAAAAAGGAATAAATTTGACCTCATTAAAATTAAGGAATAGAAATTAAGAAATTTATCAGGGCCAGCCTGGTGGTCTAGTGGTTAAGTTCACACACTCCACTTTGGCGGCCTAGGGTTCACCAGTTCGCATCCTGGATGCAGACCTACAGACTGCCTATTAACCCATGCTGTAGCAGGCATCTCACATATAAAACAGAGGAAGATGGGCACAGATGTTAGCCCAGGGTCAATCTTCCTCAGCAAAAAGAGGAAGATTGGTGGCAGATGTTAGCTCAGAGCTAAACTTCCTCAAAAAAAAAAAAAGTAAACAAAGAAATTTATCAAGAGACAGCACAAATAGAATGAAAAGACAAATTAAAACCTCAAGAAAATATCTGAAACATACACAACCAACAAAGGATTAGTATCAAGAATATATAAAGAAGGTTAATAAGTCAATAAGAAAAGCACAAACAAACCAATAGAAAAATAGGCAAAAGGCATGATCAATCATTTCATGGAAGAGGAATCACAAATGGCCAACAAACACATAAATGGATGTTCAGCCTCAGTGATCAGGGCACTATAAATCGATGACACAAGGAAGTATCATATTATACCCATCGATTGGCAACAAATAAGGAGTCTGATAATACTTCATATTGAAGAAGATATATATCCACCAGGCATTTCTCAAATATTGCTGGTGGGGGTACAAGTTGGTAGAAGAATTTGGAGAACATTTTGGCATTAGCTCCTAAAACTCAACACTCTCACACTCTGTGAGCCAGCAATTCCACTGCTAGGCAGATACTCAAGAGAAACTCTGAACATGTCTATCTCCTGATATGTTCACAGTAATGAAAATCTGGGAAAAGCCCAAATGCCCACCAGTGAGAGAGCAGAGGAACGACCTGTGATATAGTCGGTCACACAAGGGAATATTACACAAAGGAAAATGAGCTGCAGCAACACGCAACAATACGGATGAATCTGAAAGATTACCTAAGGATGATACCCTTTTATAGAAAGCAAAAAAAAAAAGATTAAAACCTGTACTGTTAAGGATAAAATAGAGATTAGCAGAAATAATATAAAAGAGGATAAGTAGAGAATAACAAATACAGGGTGCAGGATGCGGTTACTTCAGGAGAGGAGAAGTGAAAAGCGGAATTGTGGAGGACCAATGGCTAGATGAAAGTGATGGGGTAGTAGGTTCATGGGTGATTACTGCATTATAAAAAATAGCCAAAGAGAAAAAACAAAATGAGTGCCTTGCATAGACCAATGATGTGTATGTGAACCAAGGGTTATGTTTAATCCCATTCTAGGCAAAAAGAGCCTCTCTCCTTTTTTTGTTCCACACTGTTAGCCATGCAACAAAGCAGTGTCCAGAGTCTTCTAAAAGAGAACTTTCAATGGTTTACTTGCCATCTTCTCACCTTCAACTCCACGGGAATAGTGGACATAATGGAGCTGGAATGAAAGACCTCTCTGATCAATAATTAATGCACACTCAGGACACCAGCCAAGCTGGCTGTGCCAGGCAACTCTTTCTGTCAGATAAGCTCTCTGTCAAGAGACTTCTGTCCTTGACTATCATGGAAATGGACCTACCCATGGTAGGCACGCTCAGAAGGTGTGAGTGCCAGAGTCCACCTAGTTAACCTCATCACCCCACACTGTGAGGGGAGACTCGCCAGACAGAGTGACAGGGGACTGGATCCACAGAGAAAGACTCAGCACGGGTGAGCCACCCTACAGTCACTGGCTATGCTTCATTTCTCATGTGGTTCATCTTTTAACCAACCCTTTTATTGACCTTATAAATTGCCAAGTTCGATGTACAGTTGAGAGGCACTTGTAGAGAAAGGACTCAGCCAACTTTGCGGTCATTCTCTTGGTGTCCTGACTGGAAAGAACAGATAAGCCCTGTTTGTCACAGGATAGCAAGACACAGCTCTGAGAAAGCTCACCGCCTACAGCACCCCAAAATTTGTTTCCATATGCTCTTAAAAGAAAAAAAGACAAGCATTTATTGTGAGACTTATTTCTGCCTATAAAAACAACGATATACAAAAAAGAGGAGGATTGGCGGCAGATGTTAGGCCAGGGCTAATCTTCCTAAAAAAAAAAAAAAAAAAGGACAATATAAAATATTCAGAGAAGGGTAGGAAAAAAATATTTAAAAATCCATTATCCCCCAACATGGGGGGAAAATATAAAAACTATGGTTAACTTCTGGTTTCTTTCCCTCCTGTTGTTATTTTTGTTTTTCTTAATTTATACACACAGATATTCTTTTTCTGTTTCCCTGTGCCCTCCACATCCCCCAATACTCAGATCACATTGTTCTGTATCTTGCTTGTTTTTAAATTTAAGAATATCTTATTAGCATTTCATTTTGTCATTATTCTTAGAAACACAACTTCTAAAGATTGCATAATCGGCCATGGTACAGATCTATCAAATTTTATTTAATTATTTCTCTCTTCTTGAACTTTGTGGGTTTCCCCAATATTATATCATAAGACACGATGGTACACGAATATACTTGCACATAAATCGTTGTGCACACCTCTTATTATTTCCTTTGGGTAAATTCTTACAAGTAGAATTCCTGGGTCAAAGGGTAAATTTTTAAGGCTTTTAAAAACTATATTCCAAATTGTCCTCCAGAAAGCAATATCTATTTACTCCCTATCAGTAGTGAACAGAGTGCATCATGACACAGAGCATTATAATTTTGAAATTTCCAATAATTTGATGGGAGAAAAATGATATCACATTGCTTTCATTTCTTTGATTTTTAGAGACTTAATTTGTGACATTTATTAGCCATTTGCACATTTTCTTTCATCAACTGCTCAATATCTTTACTCAATGTTTTGGTATTTTCATATTTTTCTTGATTTATAAGAGCCTTTTATATAATGGTAACTCTTAGTCTGTTCTATATGCTACCAATATTATTCAACAACTTTTTGCTATTAAAATCAATTTATATTTTTTATAGACATACTAAGATTCTAAAGGTTCTTTATTTACGTCATCAAATATAGCAATCTTCCCTTTGAGGTTTCTTTTTTCCCTAAGAAAGCTTATTTACATAACAAGAGCAAATAAATAAGAACCCATAATTTATTTTAGTTGCTTACTGCTTTCATTTTAGTGTATACAACTACTTGATCCATTTGATCCATTTCGGTGTGTGGGATGCAATGAGAATCTAGTGGAATTTTTATTCAAATAATTAACCAATTGTCTTGACATCATTTATTGCATACTACCTTTTCAAACTGATTTGTGACGTCATCTTCATATGTACTAGATGATGTATTTCTAGACTACTTTGATTTACTGGGCAGTCTATATTTCTGTCAGCACCACACTGATTTCAATATTATAGCTTTAGAATATGCTATTTTTTAATACGTAGAAAGATCCCCCCCCCCACCTCTCACAACTATTTTCTGTTTTCAAAGGGTTTTATTCTGTTTTCCCCATTTATTCTTCCAGATGAGATGTGTCCTCTGTTTCAAATTGGTCCTCTGGTGAATATAAGATGCAAATAAGAATGAAACTCAAAATGCAAATTAACACTGGATAAAATTTATATTTATCCCATATTGACAAGCTGAGCTAATGATTTTGTTTAGAGATTTTTTTCTCCTTTGTTTGGATACGCACTAGATTAATTATCGATCATTGATGTATACTAGAAGTAGTTATTCATTTCCTACATCAACGGGGTAGAATAACTTCTTAATAAAAATATTACCAAAATCTCATTTTAGTTAACATCTTTGACTTCTCTCCCCTTAAACGTTTCACCAGTGCTATTAGAAAAAAGCCAGAGAGAAAGTTTCAGATTTTCCCTTTTGTTTCTTGACCGTCATTTGCAGAGGCGATGAAAAGTCTCCAAACTGGCTGATGGTACATCCGAGATCCTTCAGGCCTGTGTACTCCTCATACTGGGAAACAACGCCCAAGAAGCCAAGAGTGGAAACTTTAAAACCATCTATCCAGTATTTATTCCATGTTCTTTTCTTTAGAATTAAAGATCTACAAAATATGAGAATAAGCTATAGAGCTTCAAGCGCCAAATCCTTCTTGTGGCAAAACACAAAACTACAAAATGAGTGAGTCAGCTCCCAGAGGCACTGGTCCCTGCCTCCGCCAGGACAGAAGCCCTCCTGGGCCACCGCGGTCAATGGACATTTCTCTTTCACAAGAACGCTCTTGGTGAATGTACCTCTCTGGCCAGCACCCTGATGGAGCGAAAACCTAAAAACAGAAATCAGAAACTATTGAACAAAGTGACCCCAAATTTGTTTAAAGGCAGCTAACTTGTGATGCTCTCTGATCCAAAATAACAACTCCTGAAATAATTGCTAATGTGTTTAATGAGGTTGCAACGTTGGGTGGTCCAAAGTAGAGCCTATGGATGAGAAGAGATGCAAGCATCACCATCAACACCAGCCCACATGTAAGGGGCCCAGACAGCAGGTAAGGCTCTGAAGGAGACACGGAGCTCTAAGAAGCCCAGGTCGGAGGTCTTGCCCATGAGAAGCTTACATCTACTGAGTGGTCAAGGCACACACACAGTAAGAAAACGTCATGCAGAATCAACGTCCACCGAGTATTAGAAGAAACAAATCTTCACCCACTCTGTTTCGGGAACAAATTCTTTCGTCTTCCAGTTTGCTTCCTACCCTTTTCTTCATTTTGCCTGAATGTTCTGACCTTTGTGCTTATTTAGCTTTGCTGAATTACATGCATCTTATTCAGCCACTTTATTTCTTTTAGAGACAAGGTGGAGGAACTGTCAAAGGAATAGGAGCAGTGCTGAGCCAGGATACAAACAGCTCATCAGTCAGGTTCTGTAAAATCCCCACTCCGGCTCAGGTCAAGCCCTAACGCTCTCATCTGCTGCCAGGAAGTCATCCCTCACCAGCATCAGAGCCCTCAGCGGCATCATAACCACTGGGTAAACATTAATCCCGTTGCTTAAAATTCAGTTCCGAAGAACTACATTAAGACCGCAACAGAGTTCTTTACACAAAAAATAAACCAGGCATCTCAAAACATTTAAAACCAAACAGACGATAATGTTGCAACATGACGGTTTGGACATTTTCTGGGTCTAATTTGCTTCTGATTCACTGTTCCACGTTTTCTGAAAGGATGTGTATTTCTGTGCTGCATGCGGCCTCCACGCTGTCCACAGCTCAACAGCAAACCAAAGACCTCACTCGCTCCCTCGTCCCCAGCCTACTAAAATAGCGCCGTCTAATCAGGTACCTCTCTGCAGGAAACAGGCCTTCCTACGCAGGAAGCACAGGAAAGAGGACTGGAGACAGCAGTCCCGCGGCTTTTCTGCCAAAAAGGACAAAATGGCTCTTCTGGCAACTCCTGACTCAGGAAATCACTGAATTAAGTAGTCAGTCTGCAGAGTAATTTAGCATGTCATCCGCTTCCTGGCAACAGTTATTTGGAAGCATTTATATTTTAATTCAACTCTGTCATCATTGGGGTTAGAACTTCTTCTCTCAGGGGACCTCAAGATCAGAGATTTTCCTGCAGTTTCTACAGAGCCACTGCTTTTAGCTCTTCCTCCCTCTTTCCAGGCCACAGCAGCCTGGCCTCCCCTTTGACTGCCGTCTAGGTCAAGCTAACCCTTGTCTTCAGAGCTAAATATAAGTTGCAAGGCGGTGGGGGAGGCTCCTGCAGTGGTGTCCCTGGAAAATGCACTTGTGAGTGTGCAGAAGAATGAGGATGCGACCGCACGCCCAGGAGCTGCAGCATCGTCCGTGCTCTCTCGGGGACAGGGAACCGGACGAGAGGTCAGTAACGTGGGTTCCCCTTCTGGCCTCGTCATGGACCTTCTGTGTAATGCTGCACAAATAATTTTCCTCTCTGCTCCTCCACTTCTCCATTTTTGGAGTGAACTTGACCAGTGCCATCATCTTCTTCATTTGCAGACGTTAGAGACAGGCGATGCCATAAACCATAAATACCCTGCATATCACAAACAGCCCTCCCCATGCACACAGTAGGATCAGTTAACACATGTTGTGGGGAATAAGAATCCTGCATGTGGATGAGCAGTTTCTTACAGCTGGTGAACACACGAACCCACAAAGTACCTAAAAGGAAATCACCTAAAATATAAGAAGCAGGACTATGTAATTCTTACTATACACATATATTTGTGATCTTTACCACTTGGGGAGAACGATGGCTAAATCCGGATGCAGGAAAGCATCAGGAAGGCACCGATTTTATCTGGGAGAGGTTACTGCTCCTCTCTCGTCAGGGGCTCCCTGTGGCCTCAGCAACAGGGCCCAGGAAAGTGTGTCCCGATGTCATGAATGGCAGCAAAGAGATCTCAACCGAGCATAGTCCCCATGAGGCACTGGGTCTGGAGTCTCCTAGAGTCAAGATCCATATCTTCCAGGAAAAGCTAAGCTGAGACAGGATGAGGCATTCCACATACCTTACTGCCTTTGGGTCCCCTGGCTCTTTTGAGGTCCATGGAATTATCCCATTTTACAGGCGATGAAACAAGACTTGAAGCTAGACACGACCGCCACAGCGTATCATGGCACTAAGACGGGGAGCTGGCGTTTTGAATCCGTTCTCTTTCCATTAGATCATGCTGTCTTCCATGTACTACTTCTGTTATTCTCTATATACCTAAGCTTCCTAATGTGTAAAATGGAGACAACAATGGTTAACTTTGTAAAACTGCTACAAAGATCAAAAGAAGCTACGCATGTGGGAGTACTGAAATGCAGATTATTGTCCTAATAGTAACTCCAGGCGACAACCTTTACATCTCTTCCGCACCTCCGTCTCATTACCGCAGACACACGGGAAAAGTTTACCCCAGGCCAGGAATGGGGATCTTCTTTGGCGCATCGCTGAAATATGACTTTGCATTTCACTGACTTTAAGAAATTTGCATATTTTAACGAGCTCAACCAGATTTTGAAGTGTTGGTTCTCAGGAGTTCTTACAGATACGCAATTCTACGTTCACCATTTCTTTACCTTTAGTTTACTGCTTCAAAGTTCTCATTTAAAAGGCCACATGAACTCAAACACTGTCATATTCTTTAAGAAAAGTCTTGCATAGAAATCAGATTGCGGCTAGCGAAGGATGATTTCAGATTCGTGGCCAACTGTCAAAATAGGAGCCTAAAGGAGTGAGGGAGCTGTCCTTGTTCTGATTTCCTCCTATTCCCTCCAGGCGTGTCCTCCCTGGTGGGCAGGGAGCAGTAACACATATCACCAGACTTGCACTGTCCTTCAGGGAACGGGAATAAACCGAGAATTAAGATTGCTTATGATTATTGCAAACGATTTGTTATTCAAATTCACTGAAAGGAAACTATCCCAAAACACTTCCTATTAAGAAACAAGTTCTAAAGTTTAGCATTTCAAAACTACATAATTTGAATACGTTTTTGGGCCATCCAATGGAAAATTAGATTGTTTCCACATGTGCCGAGCTTATCAAGCGCTCAGAAATTCCTTCACTGTTTCCGGACACAAACTAATGGCCCCCTTTGCTTGCCCTGATAGAAACTTAGGCTATTTTTTCAGGGTTGGGGGAGAAAGTGGAGGAGCGAGGACCACAACTGAAAAATGAAATTCCTTCTGGACTGCAGGGCGGTGTTAGAGATGATGCAAATCTCTTCTTCACAGGATACAGTTGACGTGAGAGAAAAGGCCTCCACAATTTCAGTGATTAGCACACAGCTAAACTTTTTGTCTTCTGTTGGAAAGCCTTTGAAGTATACTGTGTGCATTTATCATACTGAAGGGAAATAGTAATTTAGTGAGGCACACTAAATAAATAGAACACGGTTAGCCTTACATGAAAATTCTTCCATATTCAGGAATTATTCCCCTTTTCTCATTTTGAAACTCGTTAGTTGGAGAAATGCCAGATCATGAGACCCGGGGTCAGATGGCCTGGCTCTGATCCAGATTTTGTGATCTCTCAGTCATCTGATGCCTCTGAGAAAACCCCAGCCCCACGCACGTCACCACGGGGTTCTAACGCAGAGACACTCGCACCCACGCTCTGGGAGCCAGAGTCGATAGTGACATTTATGGGGGTTTTGTGAGGATTAAACAAGTAACACCTAATAGGTTAAGCATAGAACCATGCCAGGATGTGATAAATGTACTGTAAATATGTGTTTTTGTTCTTACTATTAGTATTATTTAGAGAGTGGTTGCTAACTAATGGGACCTCCAGTTTCAACTCTGGTGCCACGTCACTTAAAAGTCATCAAAGTGGAACTAATTATCCTGCCTCCTCAGATGGGAATGCACAAATATCTTTAACATCTTTTCCATTTACTCCCCAGCATCTGAGCTCTTGTATTGTCATAAATCAGTTTAATTTCCTTTATTAAGAAAGGCCAGAGCCACCCCAGTGAGGAAGTGTCCCCCACAGTCTCCCAGGGCCCAGGGATGGTATCGTGACGCTGATTTCCTCTGTTACACTTAAAGAAAGTCCTTAGTAACTGCAAACCAGGGAGCATCCAACCAGGCCGTGGGCACTCACAAGGTCCCTGAAGAAGTCCTGGTGGGCCCTGCTCTTCAGAAAGGTCCTGAGGGAGCCTCGCCTCGGCACCTGGAGTAGAGAATTCAAGAAGTCAACCTTATAAAGCCTCTGAAGATGAAGGAAGGGTGTGACAGAGGACTACAGACATCCTCTCTGTTCTTCAGCGTCCTCTGTGCTTGTGAAAGCACTTTCTACCACAGATACTTAAATACTATTCACGTTAGAAGAAAGATATTTGGGGCCAGCCCAGTGGTGTAGTGGTTAAGTTCACACTCTCCGCTCTGGCAGCCCAGGGTTGGTGGGTTCAGATCCCAGGCGAGGACCTACACACCACTCATCAAGCCACGCTGTGGCAGCATCCCATTTACAAAATAGAGGAAGAGTGGCACAGATGTTAGCTCAGGGAGAATCTTCCTCAACAACGGAAAAATATTTTGAAGTTGTTTTAATTGTATTTGGGAAGTTTTTTTCATGTTAAGATGAAAACAGAGAGATTTCTATTCAAAGAAAGCATTGTTCTGCTCGGAAGTCACAGGAAGAACAAGGTCAACTGACAGAGACAAACAGCCCCGGTCTCAGGGGTTTCTCAGCCTCCTTCCTCAGAACAGGTACCCTCAGAACAGTCTGCTAACACCGAACCAGGTGTCAGTTCAGAAAAACATCTTCAAAAAACAGAGATTGTTTCAGCAGGCTTCCTCGCACCATCAAAATCTATTTCACACGATTCAGCTCTCTCTGGAAGACCAGGAAGCTAAGCACCTGGTATTTATAACAAAGAGCTTGCTCTGTGCCAGGCATGGTTCCAGGTGTTTCATTATATTAAGCAATTTAATCCTCACAACATTCTATGGGTGTCATTATTGTCCCATTTTGCAGATGAGGATGAGATGCAGACACGCTAAAGACCTTACCCAGGATCAACACAGAGCTGGTACATGACCGAGCTCATATTTCACCCTGAGAAGTCTGTCTCCAGCATCCTCAATCTTAACCACCCAATTATATCATCCTCTTTTTCTTTTCAAAACGAAAGTTAATATCTTTAAAATTTAAAATTAAAATTAATTAAAATTAAAAGCATATAATAAAATTCTCGATCCCTCCCTTCAGATTGTGATTGAGGGTAATAATGTATCCCAGGAACCCAATTTATTAACCTACAAGCTATGAGTCCAATATCTTTCCATGTATACATCACATCAGTCAATCCACAAACGTTTATTTCCAGCTCAGTCCACGCTTTTGTTTGCAACAAATATAATACTTCCCTCCAGGGTAATTGCTACCATCAGTTACTTTAAGGCCCTCCAAGATGGCCTTCCCAGAGGAGGTGGCGTGATGTGAGCTAATTTTTGCACCTCAGTCACCTCCTTTAGAGTTTAGCATTGTAAGTCAGTTGATTGAAACATATTGCTATTTATACACTAGGAAGTTATGTGGCTTAGTTTATAATGGTTTTGCAGAAACTCTAACTATGTAGATAGCTGAATAGGTGTCAAACCAATGATTCATTTCCAATTCGTAATGGAAGACATTTATTGATGAGTAGTTCTTATCAGCTGTTGGAAATAACTTGACTATTTATAGGCTCCAAACTCCCCCCTCACTTCAAAGGTTAGGGCTTCTCTTTCAGTTGCTGTAAACACAGCTTCCTCCAAGACTCTGTTGATGTGTCTGCTTGTCAGCCCAGCGCCGGTCCCTGGCGCTCCCGTCTTTCACTGCCGCTGCTCCCTCATCCTGTTTATATGGCGGGAAGGATGACCACGGACACAAAATATCCTAACTCACCAAAGCCCCAGAGAAACTAGCCAGTTTTGCTTTGTTTTAAGAGGATTCATTCTTCACTTGGGTCTTTAGCTTAATACTGCTTTTTCCGAGAACCAGTTGCATAAAGTTCGTTGGCCTAAACATACATGTTATTGCTATTTTAAGGCAAATTATACCAAGCCTGTATATCTATAGTCACAAATCTTCCTTGGCCTCCTCAAAGGATAATTTACACTATCAACTCAGGGCAAAGGATCATTTGATTTTTAACAAGTCTTGTTAGAACTACCTTGGAAGTTTTTTTGTTTTGTTTTGTTTTTTTGGTAGAGAGAGAGCTGCCGGGGCCCCACACCAATCAATTAAACCAGGATCTCTCTTTAAATGCTCCCCTTTTATTCCGCTGTACAGCCAGGATTATGAATCACTGCTCAAAAGTCAGTGTCTATTATGAACAAATTACCAAACAAATGTTCCACGTGTGATTGGGTCAAATAGAGCTGCGTGCTAATTTTCACTCAACTCTTCCACACAGATTCGGGCGGCATGAAACGGCCATGCCGATGGAAGACAGAAAGCAGTCCTCAGGCATGGAAGGCTACACTGTGGAAGAGCATTCATTCTCCCTTCAGCAAACCCTCACAGGAACCTAGTCCCTTTAGAGGATCGGGTGAGCATACTAGGAGCTGGCTCCCGGAGCCTCGTTAGCAGAAAGAAGACAGTGGGTTTTGATCTTCACTATGAAATTCCAGTCAAAGGAAAGAATTGAGACCCTCCTTTGAAGTTTAGTGCAACCTCCTCCATAGATCAAAGGGCAGCCTTGAGAAGAAATTATATAAAGTCTTCAGTATAAGTTAGAAAGAGAGTCCAGAGGTTAAAGCTCAGAGGCCCTCTCTCTTGGGATGGCTTCCGCCCACCCAGAATATCAATAGGACTCTCTGATAAAGGTACAATGCCGCTGAAAATCAATGCAACTCGATGTGGAGAAAGAGCAGAGCAGCCCCTGACAGTGGGAGCCGGCCTGGCACATGCACTCGGCCCTGATATTCTCTTGTTGGATGGAAATGGTGTCAGAGAACATCAACACTGGGCAAGGCCACTCTGTGATTGTGATGGATCAGGACAAAAACAAGACCACTCCATAAAAACATCTAAACACAAAAACACAAACATCCTTTAAACCACAAAAATGACCCAAATCCCCCTACCCTGACTAATGTGAGTTACTGCTGCTGCTCTGCCAATTACAGCTTTAGCCACCCTCTGGTCTTCCGTCCTTCTAGATAAGATGTAGGAAGATAGCCCACCACAGCATTACCCCCACTTCCTGACAGTATCCAATCCAGAGCGAAGCCCCGCTTCCTTAAACCCTCCCCCGAGTCACCCAACACCAGCCCCAGTCTCATAACTAGTCATTTCTAACACCTTCACTGTCCCCCAGGGAGTGCGTTCTCTCTCATTGCAATGAGTCATAAACCCATCTTGTTTACCTACCGGTGGATTTTTGGTGGTCTCCCCCAGGAGAGCATTAACAATATTGTCTTTAAGCATCTAGTATACGACACTTAAAAGAATAAAATGAACATAAGATAGATCCTACTATTCAAAGTGTTCGGGTGGGTTGGGAAGACATCTAAGAAATGGAACACAGTCAAATGAGCAAGACTATGTGGGTACACTGGCAGAGAAGTGCCAGGCCACTCTTGAAAACTGTCAAGAAGAAGGTGAGACATGAGCTGTGCTTTGAGAGAGGAACAGAATTAGAATTAGATGTGGAAGCCAGGCGCACAGCGTGTGGGATAGCACTCCATCCATCTCACCATCTAGGGACCTAAAGGGTTCACTCTTCTCTTGGTTCAACAGTTTCATCTGTGAGCATTTTACCCATCTCCTCTTTGAAGGTGAATAATTTTGGAAGGATAAAGGCACCTAATATACTCTTCTAACTTTTCACATGTTCCTTCTACGTTTTGAAGAGAGAAACGATGTCCAGTCCATTGTTGAGCCAAGTCCTGGAAACACAGGACAGGAATAAAATAATGCCTGAATTCTAATTTCGTACTGGATTCATTACACAGAATTAAAAAAATAATACATTGAAAGGTCACTGCTGACGTCAGCTGGGGAGATGCATATAGTGTGTTTAAAGATTATTTGGTTGAAAAAGAGAGTCTGTCAGTGAATCGGGCCAATAACATCACCCCACTCCCAACCACAGTGGTGGGACGGTTTCGTGCCTCTTTCTCCCTCTGTCTTCCATTTCAGAGATTAATTGGTTTAGACCATCAGTCAAACAATACATCCTTGTGTTTCTCAACAGATCACATCTGCATACTTTATATATTCAGCCACCAATTTATCCTTTTTGCAGCTCGTTTTTTTTTTTTTAATTTAAGCTATAGAAAGGTCTCTCTTTTTTTTCTTTCAGATGAAACTTCACGGAAGCTGTGGTGTAAAACAGAATAAAGAGAGCACGCTCTGGTTGAAGTGGGGTGGACGTGGGGAGACTCAGGGTCACTCTCCCTGCTCGGCTCCTGTGCCCTTGAAGATCTCTGAGAAATTTCTAGGACTTCAAAGAGCGTGATGCTGAAGAACTGCTCTGCCAAAATCACCTGCACCGCCCATGGCTGCTGCCTCCCCGCCACTGACAGTGCGAACCGCCAGAGACGGAGATGGGCAGGAGGTCAACCGAGGTTCCCGAGATGCGGAAAGTACATGCATGACAGGGCTTCAGCCCCCTGCCAGCGCTCCGCTCCCTGCAGAGCCGTCTCTGTGCTCCCAGCCTCCTCCACAGCATTGCTCCGCATCGGCGGGGGCTTCCTCTGTGCTCTCTTCAGCCAGCTTGCAAAGACTTCCACCATTCTCTCCTCTCCTGGCTCCTCCACTCAACCCTCCTTTCACTTCTGCAGGCTCCGCTGGGCACTGCTGTCCGTCTGGTGGACACCATCCCAACAGGATCAGCCTATCAGCCGACTCTACAGCCATCTCAGCTAGGTGCCACCTGTCCATCATTTTCTCACGGTCCTCTTGTTAGGATGGGAGCAAGTCATACTGCCTCTGACCGCCATGTCTTATGGAACCTTGAATGAAACACGTCTTCACATTCTCACTTCCAGTTAGAGACCTTATCACCTCCCTGGAAACAACTCTAACAGGAGTCTCCCTTGGTCTAGGAAATAAACCCAAGTAGCAGATGGCATGTCTCAGAATGCCCCCTTTCCTCCAAACTCTCCTCTATTTGGCTATGCTTGCTCCCTGGGTGACCACACCTAATCTCAGGGCTTTCGACATCATGCAGATACTAAAGATTCCCAAATGTGTACCTCTAGCCTCAAACACATCCCTAAATCTAGACTCACGTTCCAACTGCCAACAGGTTATCTACACTTGGAGGTCAAATTGATGTCTCAAACTGATATGTCCATATCCTCTCCTCACCCTCAGTATTCCTCATTCCAGTAAACAGCACCACCCTAGCATCCTAATGGGAATTAGGGCCTATGACCTCGTCGTAGAGAAAACTTGGAAGGCCACAAGTGACTTTTTATGACTTGCTATGGCGATATATCAAGCTGATTTTCATCTGAAGTTTTCTGGTAAAACCTAAGGTGACAGAGTAGCCTACAGCAGAGGAGTGTATGAATTCCCTCCTAAAATAACAATGGGAGAGATTTTCTTACGTTTATCCTCCTTTTACGTGTATGTGAGGAGAATCTCAAAGGTGCTGTGAAGAGAATAACATGCTTCAGTGCATGTTTTAAAAAACCAAATGTCAGGGCTGGCCCCGTGGCTGAGTGATTAAGTTCGCGCACTCCGCTGCAGGCGGCCCAGTGTTTCGTTGGTCTGAATCCTGGGCGCGGACATGGCACTGCTCATCAAACCACGCTGAGGCAGCGGCCCACATGCCACAGCTAGAAGGACCCACAATGAAGAATATACAACTATGTACCTGGAGGCTTTAGGGAGAAAAAGGAAGAAATAAAATCTTAAAACAAACAAACAAACAAAAAAAACCAAATGTCTCCTTCTTTTCTAAAAATGATTTTTCTGCCAGTCCTCAAAAGCAAATGTGAAATGTACTTCAAAGTGGTTGGTCCACCAACACCCAAAAGAACCATAAGAACATTGTAAACTGCTGGGATGGGCATCAGCACCAACTCAGGCCACAAGAGCAATAGCAGCAAATATCACTGATTATGACTACTCTCATTTGACAGAGGGAGAAGTGGTGCAGTGTCTTCTCCCAACTTGAGCATCCACACATGGCAGAGCCGGCCTTTGCACTAAGGCCTGATGACCCCAGGGACGTGGCTCCAGGCCACTCCGCAGCACCGTCGCCTACTCAAGTCATATTCTCTTTGGTTCTCCTTTGAGTTGCTTTGACTCACACTTATTTAATCAATTTTTACTTCTCAATTCCTTTGGGGAAACAGCAGAAAATTGCTATTTCTCCTGTACTGTTTTATTATATTTCTAATCCCTTTACAAGGATTTGACCAGTTATAAGAAAGTGGAAAGTTACAAAGAAATAAACCTCAGATGGATGCCATGTAACACGTACACTTCAAGTTATTTGTTCTACTTTTCCTAAAACAAAACAAAAGCAAAAAAAAAAAAGGGGAATAATAAACGCCTAATAGAATATAGTGGTTTAAAGGATTTAAAGTCATGCCAAACTGAGATGTTCTCTCTGCTATTTCTTACAGAAATTTCTAGTTGAACACAGCAGGAACATGGAACGCATATCTCCTTACTTATGGTGCGGGGGCATTTCTGAGGACTCATTCATGACTCAGTGGTGGCCTGATGACATTTCCATCTGAGGACATGGTGGAGCATTAGATGAAAGAGCATAAATTAGCATTTGGGGTTCAGTCGAGTGGGTGGGTGAGGAAAGAGTTGAATTACATCAAATTGCTAGTTGTTTAGGTTTTTTTTCACTGAATTCAACCATCTATGAGGTTTACTTCTCTAAATCTGTCCCTGTGCAAAGTCACAGCCATATTCAGAAATCAAATCCATTTTTCATTTTGAGGCTCTTGGTTCCTGATTCATCTCAGTCTGCAGACCCTGGCGGGCCTCCACGTACACGCACGGGCCGTGGTGCAAATGTTGCTTAGTAAATTAGATGTTTCAGGTGCCAAACACGTTTTCCCCATACAAATCATGTTACAGATGGTGGTCACTCATCCAGTCCAGATAGCAATGCCTGTATGTACACAAGGCAGGTGAATGATGATATTAAGAGACATAGATGCAAAACTCGCTTTCCAGCACTGTTTCCACAGTAAAGGAGAGCTGTTACAGGAGACCGCGTGGAGGCCCTGCTGCTCCCTGTGCCGGCGCTCCAGGCCAGCGGGAGCTTTACAGATGGAGCCCGCATTCTCCTCTGTGATTTCTCAACTAGGGGATGAGCTTGTCCAGAGGGGCAGCAGCTCCGGCAGATTGATGCTCACCCCAGAGTGGAGCAGGACCAGGCCAGTGGGGGCAGAGATGCTGCGGTGTGTGGCTGCTCATTCAGGCAGGCTGCTCGTCAGCCGGTGATGGCAGGGTAGAGGCCCCCTCCTGACTTGGTAGGAGGACTGAGGAGGAGGTGATGCGGGATACCACAGGCGACCAGCAGTCCCCGACCCCACATAATTTCAACGAATGACAAACAGATTAATTCAACTCTAAATGTTATTCAGAAGGTAACAAGAATCCTGAATAAGAAAATGTAACATAAACATTCACTCCTGGAAGCATGTAGCTTTAAGAATAAAGAAACATCAACATCTGGTGAACTTCCAAAGCATTATGGATGTTTCCTTTCACTGGCAGTCAGAAGGTGAGCCAGGATGTATATATTTTGCCATCTCTTGCATTAGGACAGGACATCCACTTCCGCTCCTAACTGACTTGTTTAGCATTCAGTTTTCTCCTTACTCTGATTTCAAACTATTACAAACAAACAAAAAGAGCTAGGCTCCGCCAAACTCGCAAGTCTTTTTGGATGGAAAACACTTAGTGCTCTCTCATTCTCTCAGGAAGCCACAAGCAAACCAGCTCTGACAGTCGACCTTGATAGAAATTTTCTTCCCTCTTTTTGGGTGGGAGGAAGAGGGGGAAATTGATCTACAATAAAATAGGAGCATTTAATTTCATAATTTCCCAGGGTATTCGCTATAGCTGGGGCTTCTCTATTAGTCTGTTCTACCTCTGATGGGAGAAGGAGGAGTCGAGAATAATGGGTTTCTGGCTTAGGTGCTTGGGCAGATAGAGGCGTAAATGAAAATGAGTTCAATATGAGACATATTTAGCTCATGGTGCCTATGGGATATGCAAGCAGTTAAGCAAATCAGAATGAATGGCTGGCACTCAAAAGATACATCTAGCTGGCGTTACTTTGAAAGTCACAAGGATACAAAGTTAAAGTCTGGTGCAGACGTGATTGTCGGGGGGCGGCGGGGGGGGGCAGAGAAAAGGAGAGAGGACAGAACCTTAGGGACACCATCATTTAGAGCAGTGCTTCTCAAACTTGGACATGCAAGTGAGTCACCTGGGGGTCCTCTCAGAACGCAGACTCTGACTCAGAGGGTCAGGAGCAAGACCTGAATTCTGCCTTTCTAGTAAGAGCTCTCAGGTGCTGCTCACACTGCTTCTCCTTGGACCACACTCAGAGTTGTGGGGATTTTGAAGACTGCAAATACAGCAAACCCAAGGAAACGGGCCTGAAGGAGAATTAGAGATGTAAAAAGGCCGGGGAGGTAATGCAGAGACGGGGGCTGTGGAATCCGAGGAGGAGAAGGTTTCAATGAGGATGTGATCATGTGCCGCCAAGAGTCAGACAAATGAGAACTCTGTGTTTGGCAATTGAGAAGCCACGTGATGGCCATTGTAAAGCAGCTGAAGGCCTGAAGCCAGACCTCAGTGGGCTGAAGAATGAGGGAAGTGAAGCTCGTGACTGTGAATTTTCTGTGCCTTTGAGAAGTAAACACTGTCGGTGAGGCCATCATCAGCTTGCAGGTTCCTGAAGGAGACGCAAATGGTCTCCTGTTGGCAAGGTTCCATGTGGCTTTGCAACTGTTGCTTTTAAAGGGCCTTTGCACCTCGAACAAGAACGGTTAAAAGTAGGAAAGCGTTTGTCTTAATGCGCTTCCCAGGTGTCTGGGCCCAGGCTTCAAGCGAAAGAACTGCAATGTATCTATGCAGGTGGCCTGTGGGTCTTGCTCCTAAAATTCTAACTAATCCATGTATACACCCGTGGAAGATGGAGGAAACAATGTAAAAACGACAATAGTTGCATTATTAATGCCATACTACAAGTGACTTTCAAAATTGTCTTAATTAAAGGGAATAATTTATCCACATCCTTCATTTAAAAAGTATTTAACAGATATTTTGGATATATAGTAAAAATCACACAGAAAACCTAAGAACCTCACATGCTTCTCAGCTGCTTGATATGAAACACCGGAAGATTTTTCCTTTCCTTTCCCGAATCCACATGAGAACAGTACGATACTAAGCATGTTCTGTGATGATATATATGGGATCATTTATTTCAGACAGTATAATTTCCTTTCTATATCTAAACATTGCCAAGAACATAAAGTTAAAGATTCTGTTTGAAAAGAATGAATGTTCTGACGATTAATGTGGCTGGCTAACTCACATCACGATTTACTCTTGGAGTCCTTCCATTTCTCGTCCATTCATTAAAACATAATGCATTTCCAATTTTTTCTCACTTAAAAGCTGTATTTAGAAATCAATTAATGAACTAAGCAAAGCTGCAAAATTGTTTTAAAATGCATAAGAAAAACCCTTTGGCACTGTTATATTATCACCAGAACTATTTTTATTCCAACACAAAGGCTAAAATGTTTCAGAATTATATCTCAAGGAAAATTACCTAAGCATTTTCTTAATAATTGGAATACTGGTATTTGTGAATTCATTTATTTGACCACAGATAATTTAATGTGGGTCACTACATATCTCCATCTGCTTTACTCTGTTAAAACCAAAAGCCTAAAGAGAAACGTGGTCCTAAGAGTCCAAATGCCTTCCAGAAATTGTGTCGAACTGGCTCAGAGTGACTTCGACAGAGAGGTGAGAGAAGCAACAGGGCGCTGTCACGGCGTGGGAAGTCAGTCAGTGTCTCCCAGCTACTGACGTGTCATCATTCACAAAGTACTCTTAACTACATGAAAAGATCAAAACGAAAGTCTCTGTTTTCGTAAGGCTCTGACCTCAATTTCTGCTTGGGAAACTGCACAGAGAACATTTTACTTCTCACTTTCTATCATGTATAGGAAATCGTTATCAGTGAAAATGAAAGAAAAAAGAGATTTACAAAGCAAAGCAATAAATTAGCTGTGAAAGAGAGAGTTCATCTTACCACACCTTTTTCCAGATTAAGCATTATCACTTCTTGAATCTTTGCCAATAGATACACGGAAAATGGTACATCATCGTGCTTTTATCGTTTCAAGACCCAGGAACTGTTGACTCCCATACTCTGAGTTCCACCTCAATACATCCTGCCTCACACTTCCTTCCTCTCCCTCTGCCTCAGCTGGTCCCTCTCAAACACTTCCTCTCGCTCTCGGGTCCCAGATGGCCCTACAGGAGGGCTCTAAGATCAATATTCCCATGACCTCCTTGATCTGTCACGAAGCACGGCTGCAAAATCCTCTCTCTCTCTCTGCCATGTGCTTTGCCGTGCTTTACAGCCCCAGCATCCATTTATCTCGCTATCTCTCCTTGTCTAGGAAGCGGCCTCAACCTGCACATCGGTGGTGTGCTTCAGTGAGTTTCAGACCTACGTTGCAGGTCTGTGAACTGGAGAGAAGGGCTGCCTGAAATCGATGTGCAGGACAACCCAAGGAGCCCTCCACTCTGAGAAGGGAGTTAGGTCTGGCAGTGATTGTCAGAGGGGAGACGTTTGCTTCTAACGTGATAGTTACTTGCAGCCTAACTCCCTATGGACTTGTCTTGAGTCTTATGGTGAATGGTAGCACTCAGGGTAAGAAACCAAAAATCTATTTCACCAAGAGTTTCTATTGGGGCACAAACAGCAGTGATTTTGTGCCTATTCAACAGGAAGTAACACCAAGAGGGGAGAAAGGTTCTCTGACACATCAGAACAACCTGAGAACACCGTCTCCTGCAGGACCTGTGGTCTGCAGCAGGTCAGCAAAGGCAGTTCCCATTAGAAGACAGGTCCTGCCATGCCCAGTGTAGTGGCTTTTGGTGGATATGGAGATACTCAGGAAGATGTTGGAGCAAAAAGAGGATGAAAATCGGAGAAGGCTCATGGGAACCGAACACAATATACACAATTCCCCTCGGGAACTCCCGGAAACAGTGGGGAAGACACGCAGTCACCTTCACAGAGGTCTAAAGTCCAGGGAAGAAAGGCCAGTAAAACGTGTGTTTCAGCTGTCATAAGCATGATTTTCATCCTGTACAGTTAATATACTTGGGAACCAAAATTCTCTTGGTTATGGAAAGGTATACACAAGTAAATTTCAGGACCTAGCCCCGTGGCCGAGTGGTTAAGTTCGCCCGCTCCACTTCAGCGGCCCAGGGTTTCGCCGGTTCGGATCCTGAGCGCAGACATGGCACCACTCATCAAGCCATGCTGAGGCGGGGTCCCACATGCCACACAACTAGAAGGACCCACAACTAAAAATACACAACCATGTCCCGGGGGGCTTTGGGAAGAAAAAGGAAAAAAATAAGTAAAATCTTAAAAAAAAAAAGAAGTAAATTTCATTATACTTGGATTTTAAGTAAGGCGAATTTGCAATTCCAGAGACCTTTCTCTGTGCCAGTTTCCATACACAGCAAACTAGAAGGGAGCAACAGTATCAGGCAGAGGATACTCTTTAGAGTGATAAGTAAAGACCAAATGTCCTTTAAAAATGGATATCTACTTCATTTTAGGTAAGTACTCTCAGATTTGCATTTGTGGCTAAGTAGTTATAAATCTATATATTTCCTATCTGATTGATATCTACTGGATCTCTTTCTGCCTTAAGTTCTCATTAGCAACCCAAAATTTCATAAGGTTTTTAGCATGGAACTTTCCATGAAGATTTAGAGCCATTTGTATTTGAATATTCATGCTCTCTACCCCGTCTGAAATGAGAAAGGATGGCAACATAAATATTGTATATGCAATCCCAATCTCTGAGGATATGGGGATCTGTTTTATTTTGTCTTAAAAAGATTAATATTTTATTAAAATCTGCCACTTTATTCGTTAGAAAAACAATATAGATTGATCACTGAGAAATAATCTGAAAATTCTGTAGCGCTATTTATCACACAGCCACATGGTTTTGCTGGAAAATAAAGGTAACAGCACACTTAAAGGTCATCCCCATTGCACCTCCTTATCTTACAAGTGAACGAGCAGGCCTTACAGTTCCCCACTGACAGATGCAGTGCTAGACTCCTAGCCTCCTAACGGGTAGGCCAGCGATTTTCCTACCCTTCTAGGAAACTGAGTCTTCAGGCTTCCCCACCATCAGTTCCTAGGATGACACTTCAATTGTCTTTCCCAGGGCTCTGAGAAGAAGCCAGCTTCTCCTCAGCTCCTACCTCCTCTTCACTCTCCTGCCCAATCTTAAGCACTGCCTTAAGGCGAATTCTCTTCTTAGCTATTGAGGAGAAACTAGGAACTGTTCTATCCAAAAATGCCAGAAAGAGAAGCAGAAACTACAACCCACGATGAGAACTGGGTGCTCATTTTTTCCCATAGTTCCTGTCCCCGTTTGAGGTTTTACCTCAAATACTTCTTCAGAGGAAGTATATTTTCTCCATGCAACCTGGAAGGAAGAATTCTTAACACCATCTAGACTTCGCCACCTCCTGCCTACTCCAGTCTCTTTATGGTTATTGAGTAAAGTGGGCCACACATCATTGAATAAGGAATTGCCTCTGGGTTCAGACTTCTTCTTTCTCCACTCAGAAAAACGGACCTTTTTCACCTGCACTGTATCCTATTATGGCATGGATAAGCAAATGTCTAAAAAAAAGAAAGAAAAGAAAAGAAAGCTCTGAAGACATGTAGTAAATAGGAAAGATTTTCAATACATTAACATTGAAGACGAAGAAAACTTTGATTTTTCCTACTCCTCCTCTTTACGCTCACTACCTAATTTCTAGGAAAATGACAAGTGCCTGATTTCATCATCATTGGCTATGAAGAGGGAAATTAGAGCAGCACAATGTAAGGCGGCTAATAACACGATAGCAGTGAGAGAAGACAAGGGGATGAATTATGACAAGGCCCCCCTCCCTGCACCTGGTGAGTGAGTGCTCAAATGGGAAACCCCATATCAAATTCCGAGTTCCAATGGGTTGTGTCACACAGAGTGCCAGGAGCGCTTGCAGACTTAAGAAGACTTCTGTTGCCTTCCTTTTCAATCTCCAACAGGAGGGAAAGAAGACACTGCCAGAGAGTGCCTGGGCATCTCCGAGTTGGTGTAAGGAGATAGGAGAGTCACCAGATGATTTGTTACTATGGCTGAACTTCCCACCAAGACCAGTTTTGCAGGTGGCATTTCTAAAACAGCAAGCACGGAGGCTGGCTGAGAGTCCAAGCTCAATTCTTGTTCAAGCAGACACGATCCTCAGTGTTGTCCACCGAACACAGTGAGATTTCACAGTGCCCAGACATTAACAAATTTTTTTGCACAAACCTCTAATTTTTGACATTTTCCACTCCCCCTCCAATTTTAAATATGTGAACGCTATTTTTATTCCTTCTCCAGTTTATTTGGTTCTTAAAATTGATGCTTAAAATAATTTCCTCATTAATGGAAGAAAAAAATAAAAAGGAAGAAACTCTCAGATGAATACTGCCTAGCTAGACTGAGTCACATGGAGTTATGAGAGCTCCACGCTGCAGGACACTTTTAAGCATAATTCGAAGGCTACATAGATGCAGGATTTGTTAGGTCTGTGATCTGTGACTCATGGCCATGCCCTGGCAGAGATATGAAGACGACACTTTTAGCGGGGTATTCCCGGAAAGCAATGGACAACAGGAGATGGAGTGTCTGTCTGTGGCTCACAGCACCGGGAGAGGTGGAAGGGACCTTCAGAGGTCGGACAAGGGAGGCGCCCAGGCAACTCAGTGGATTTGTAGGTCCTCACTGCTAGACTCTCCCTGTCCATCATCACTTTACCTTTGGTTTTCGGCCACTTCCCTAACGCAGCCTGTCCTGCCAACAGGGAGTGGAGGATACCCCAGGCTCCCACACACACACTGACGAGTAGAAGTCAAGAGTTGTTAGGTTTCAGTCAGGCCACTGAAGTCTCAATGGAAAGGTTTTGTTTTGGGGTTTTTTGTTTGTTTGTTTGTTTGTTTGTTTGCTGCTCAGTAACACATTCATACCAACTGAAAAGGAAGCAGACAAGTTCAGTACAAGTTCAGCTTCCACCCCACCTCTTCCCGCGGCAGTGGTTTAAGACGGGCTGCAGGACCTAAACTTAGTTTCGCATTACACCCACACACGCTTCAGCTCGATCGTAAAACGAGGTCAGCACACAGCCTATAAAACATGAGCTACAAATCAGAGTTCTGGTGCGTGTGTTGCCAGGAGATCTGATCACTGGCACATCCTACCTCTCGGTATTGCAGTCTTTGGCTCGTCTCCGCTGGCTGCCCCCGATGGCCGGAGGAGGGGAGTGCAGGCCAGGCCCTTGGACATCACTGCAGAGGACACTCATCACATTCTCAGTGACAAACAGTCTGAAGTGACAGCAAAAGCAGATGGGAGTCATAGTTTTAGTCATTTCCCATATTTCTCCATTTTTTACAAGCCAAGAAGTCTGCTGATGGTATTTGAAATGAGATTTCAGTGACCGGCGGGGATGTCATTCCAGCAGTAGCGATGAAACGGGGGCGATCGGGGCCAGCTGGAGGTGGCAAATGTCAGACTGGATCAATGGTCAAGTCATACACGTGATAAATAGAAATGGCAGCTGAGAACAAGGAAGACTGTAGATGTTTGTATTTGATGAGACCACACCAGCTTTTCAAAGGTTCCTGAGGCAAAAAAGGATTTCCATGGCCAAATAAATTTGAGAAAAACTGGGTTAAACAAAGACTGATTTCTTTGCACAGGTTTTCTTAGAGCCTTTAGTATGCTATTACGCATTGCAAATCTCCAAAAAGCAATTTCACCGGAAACTCTTATATTATGGAATTTATTAATATCCCATGGGACATGTGCCCCATTCAATAAATGCTAGACTAAACAATATCTATATTTGCATGGTTTGTATTCCATGTGAGCATTTAAGAAAATAATTATTGGGGGCTGGCCCCATGGCTGAGTGGTTAAGGTTTCACGTGCTCTGTTTTGGCTGCCTGGTTTGGGGGTTTGGATCTCAGGCATAGACCTACTCCACTGTGCCAGGCTGTGGAGGCACCGTGCCCACATACAAAATAGAGGGAGGTTGGCACAGATGTTATCTCAGGGCTAATCTTCCTCACAAAAAAAAAAAAGAAAGAAAGAAAATAATATTTTCTTAGTTCCATTATTTTAGGTTCTACTCTTTACTCAGGTAACGATAGTGCTAAAGAACAAAACAGATGACATTAGAAAAACTGATCCAAAAACGAGAAACAATATGAAGCAGCTAAACAGATATAGTAATCTACCAGAAAACCATCATCTAAATAAAGCCAATGCTTCCAAAAGCAGAAAGTAATTTCTGGAAAGTACTGAACGTGGTTGAATAAAGATTTGTGGATGCAAAAGAACCTAAGATAAATTGCTTGTGAGATTTTTATTTGTTTAATCAACTTATAGGTAGTTTCAGAACAATTATGTGGTTGATAGAAGGTTATAAATGGGAATGTGATTACTTTACTATGCCTAATAATAGCTACGTCCTCATTAGCTCACGGATCAAGAAGCTCACTTCCTTTAAATAGTCACTGATGTCTCATTTCAAGTATCAGCAGGCACGGTCTTTGGACTTATTTTTTTTCATATAACAATATGGGAAGCAGACCACCCCGAGATGAAAAAGAACAAGAGGCCCATGAACGCACTGTGTGATGCGCTGTTGAAAACTTGAAATCTACAAAAGGAAAGAGGAATAAAATAGCAAACTTTAATTGATAATAAGTTGTTCTCTTGCAAAGGAATAGACAATGCTTTTAATCTTCTAAACAAAGAAATATTTTCAGCAACGTAGACCTGGATATTTTTCAGAAGTTTTTTGCTATTTAGTGTATGTTGCAAATTGAGATAGATAAGCCCTTAATGTAAGCATTATTATATTAAATATTTATTTAAGCTGTTAAATTTTAATTAGGCAAATTCGTTTCATCTTTTACGTATAAATATACTTACGTATTTAGTTACTACTACAATGGTGTGAGATTGGGGGTAGAGAGGAAACAGGAATGGCTGGCTGTGAACTTTTGCTGTTGTTATCAAAAGCAAATTCCTACGAATTTTTTAACTCATTCCAAAGTATCTTAGAACATGGGAGCCTGGCTATCTCCCTTACCTGGTTATTTTAATTAATGTGAATGTTAATTCTTGCATGTTTATTTTCTCATATGAACTTTAGAATCAGCTTGAACAGATCCAAAAACTTAGGGAGAATTAACATTTTTATGACATGGGCTTTTCTATTCAAAAATAGGGTATGCCTTTCTATTTATTCACTTTTTCTGTTTTCAGTAGAACTTTAAGATTTTATTTATGTAGATCTTGCATACTTTCTTCTTATTCCTAGGTATTTTATCTCTTTCTTTCTATTGTAAATGGGATGTTTCCTTTCAATATATTTTCTAGCCAGTTGAGTAAAAACAATTCCTGATTTGGGTTTATTAATTGTAAATGTCTTTCTTAGTTCCTTATTGATGTAAGTTTTTCAGTTGATTATCTTAAATTTTACTTCAAGAATATGATCATATCACTTGCAAGAAACATTATTTTACCATCTTCTTTCTAATTTTATACACCTAATTTCTTTAATTTATTTAATTGCATTGGCTGGTATCTCTAGAACAAAAAAATATGTTCTAGAGTCTATTGCCCACTGGTAGACCAAAGCCCCTAAAGACGCTATGTTAGGAAATATCTAGGTGGTGGGCTGCTGTGGCTCTCCTCTCCCCCAGTGATGTTTCACAGTTCTCATTCTCCTCTCTCCTAGATTATCATCCTACCTTTGAGGAAAAAAGGAACAGACAGGCAGTTCTTTCTTACGTAGCAGTTTTACCTAAATGGTTTAGCCAAAACAGTTGTGGCAGATTACATGCAGAGATCATGTTTCTACAGAGAAATTACAAATCTTAAGTCTTCTGAGAACCTAGAGAAACCCTCTGGTGGTTTGGAGCATTCTGTGGGACTTTAATGAACCTCCTTTATTCTTCATTTGCTTGGATGCCCGTGTGGAGCGGTGAGACGGAGAGCTGCTAGTGTAACAAGAAAATCAAATAGGAAATTATTTTCGGTTGTATTCCCAAAGATATAAGAAAGAAGTATTTTTTGCCATGTCCATCTTAAGACAATAGCCAAGCTTGAGGCCCAAGCCTGGTCTACTTTAACACAAGAAGTAATTTATGATTTTGGTGTTCAGGGTGAAGACAGATGGTGTGAGACCCCCTGAAGACAATTCTTCATCCAGGTTTTGTTTGGGAATCTGAACTCCTGTTCATTGCAACATTATTCACAATAGCCAAGACTTGGAAACAACCTAAGTGCCCATCAACAAATGGGTGGATAAAGAGGATGCAGTATATATACACAACAGAATACCACTCAGCCATAAAAAAGAAGAAATCTTGCCATTTGTGACAGCATGGATGGACCTTGAGGGTATTATGCTAAGTGAAATACGTCTGATGGAGAAAGACAAATACTCACTCATATGCGGAAGATGAAAAACAACAGCAAAAACAAACACATAGATACAGAGAACAGACTGGTGGTTACCAGAGGAGAAGGGGAGTGAGGGGAGGGTGAAAGGGGTAAAGGGGCACTCATGTACCTGGACAAATGGCAACTAGACGTTTGGTGAGGAAAACAATGTAATCTACACAGAAGTCAAAATGTAATGTGTACTCTTGAAATTTACATAACGTTATAAACCCACGTTACCTCAATAAAAAAATTCACCAAAAGAAAAAGAAAGGCTGATGTTGAGGTTTGGAGAGAGGAAAGAACCTGACCTGCCATGGGGAGGATGAGTATCCTAAGACTGGGAAGATATCAATTTGGGAGGAGCGGTCCCTCCTCCAGCAAAGGTTCACGCTCCTCTTTCATGCAGCGTGCGATGGGGAATGGCTATGGGATGTCCTAGCCCGGTTTTCTATAAAGCTGAACCTGGGGCAAAGATTAAGGGAGTAAAATCTTACTCGGGAGACGCAAGCCCAGGGCAGCGAGGGTCAGGAAAAAAGGGAGAAGCGGCAGGAAGGGATGTGAAACGATGTAAGGTAAAGAGTTACCCGCTGAACGCTCTTTAGGAAGCCACGAAGGGAGATCGCAGGCTGCTCAGCAGGCAAGCTCACTTGGCGTGAGGGTCTTCACCAGACAGGAGTGCAAGGACGAAATGTGCTTTATAGCAGTCCAATGGAGCCAAAAAAGACAGGTAATTCACCAGTCAGGAGTGCAAGGACGAAATGTGCTTTATAGCAGTCCAATGGAGCCAAAAAAGACAGGTAATTCACCAGTCAGGAGTGCAAGGACGAAATGTGCTTTATAGCAGTCCAATGGAGCCAAAAAAGACAGGTAATTGATCTTGGCTCCCTCTCATCTCCCACTTCTCATTGGTTAAGGCCACCTCACAGGGAGGTAACTCCTGCCAGCCCCTTGGTAGCACTCAGGAAATCATATCCCACATCCTGCCAGATGGAATATCATCCAAGCCTGAAATCGTGGGGCAACGAGGTTCAGGTGAGGCAGCAGCCAAGTGAGATGAAGGAGGATCTGAAAAATCATGCAAGGTCTGTGTTCCAACAGAGTCGAGGGCCATGCCTGGAAGCAGTGATGGCAAAGACAGTTATGACCAGGCTTCAAATTCTCATTTCTCATACAGGTCCTTGTATGATACCAGGGATCCAAAACTTGACAGCTTAGAAACTGGAGGTTCAGAGTCAGATTTAATTTGATACTCGTAAAGTAAAGCAAAGTGACATCTCTTATCATGGAAATTTGGGGAGAAAATTCATATCTGCTATACTAGAAAAAGTTTGGTTTAATCACATGACATATAGCTATTGCTCATTTTAGTAATTCAAATTCCCATTCAATTTTCCTAAAATTTAGTGTATAAGGATAGTGATAAAGAATTTTGTTGACATTTCTCACTTTGAATTTGAAAGATGGGAGCAAAAATATCATGAAGAGAACTGACCTGTGTCTGTGGCCATCCCCATCTTCACTTAACTTTGAGAGGTTACCTCTGCTTTCTAAAGAGCAGTGACTTAGTTCAGATTCCCCTCAGAATTTAATCCGTGCCAGATATTGTGTTAAACAATTTCACTCATATTATCTTATTGAGTCCTCATAACAAACCCTTGCGGTAGTATTACTTGCCTACATTTTAGAGAATCTAAGTATAGAAACTAAGATCTTAGAGAGATTGAGTTGCTCAAAGTCACATTGCTGGTAAACAGCACAGACAGATCCTAGAGAAGATGGCGAGAGGTACCAAAATAATAAATCAATGTTCCTGAAAATATCAAAGTGAAGAAAACACTAAGAACTACACAGACTACTTTCATTTACCTGCTATGCACGTTAAGAAAGATTTAATATCTTTATGGAACTTAGGAAAGATTTGATAATAACTTTGTACCCAATATGGAGTTAATCATCCGAGACTTGTTTTTCCTCTCAGGAGACACTAGCACTATGTTTTTAAAAGAGAACTAGCACTAAGTCACAGGTTGTTTTAACACTCTAGTTAATAAATCCGTCATCTGCAGAGGTCAAACATACATGTCAACCAGACTCAGGAATTGCAATTTTAGAATTGGATCAAGTTAATGTTCTCAATTTGCTGCAGATGGAGCTGGCGTTAACCAGTGAAGCAGTCGCATCTTTTCAGCATGCCTTCCGATCTTTGAGTATTTATTGTACAAGTACTTCGCGTCACAGCATGGACTTCATTGCAGATATTCATCATTGGATATGATGCTGAAAATGAGGCTTGGTTTTCCTCTTCCTCATTTGCTCAGAAAGAGCAGTCACAACGTGTGAATGGATCTGAGCGCCACAATGAATCACACAGTCACCATCACTAATATGGAGCACCACTGGAGCAGGCTCCATTTCCATAATTAGTTATCATCCTTCTGTCTCACAACTTTGACGTCACACAGAGCAGTCACTGGAATGTTTTTCATTATTTTAGAAAAATGTCTTCAAGAGTGATAAGAATGCCTTGGAATTTGGCTTAAAGAGATGCCCTTCAGGGCAAGCATTTGATCTCTCAGAAAGAGCAGGAAAGATTTTTCATTTTTATATGAATAAGTCTGAAAAACGGAGGGCATTACTTGTCAGCACCAACTCTACTACACTTCCTGCTCAGCCACAGAAGGTTTTGGACAAACACAGACACAAATGCATTAGATTCAACGTATCACACAGCCCCAAATCCATAACAAGACTCGTTTGTATTCACCTGAAGCAACTTATACCAAATTGTCCAAACATACTCAGAAAATCCAACTTCTAGCTCATCCAAGGTCCTCGTGTGTTTGAGACAAAGCAGGGATCTACTTTTTCTTTTTTAATTTTCTGATAAGCACTTATCATGAATGGTATGAAAACAAAGAAGGAGAAAAACAAAAGTAGTGAAGTTTTTAAAACGCAGAATCAGGGGCCGGCCTGGTGGTGCAATGGTTAAGTGCGCACATTCTGCTTCTCAGCAGCCCGGGGTTCGCCGGCCCGGATCCCGGGTGTGAACATCGCACCGCTTGGCACACCATGCTGTGGTAGGCGTCCCACATAGAAAGTAGAGGAAGATAGGCACAGATGTTAGCTCAGGGCCAGTCTTCCTCAGCAAAAAGAGGAGGACTGGCAGTAGTTAGCTCAGGGCTAATCTTCCTCAAAAAAATAAAATAAAATAAATTAAAAAATAAAACAATAAAACGCAGAATCAAAAATTTCTTTTTGATATTGCCTCTAAGGAGCAGCCAGGGTGATTTTTCTATAATATAAATCTGATCACACCACTCTCCTTACTAAAGTCACTTGATGGCTTCCCACTACTCTTGTCTAACCAAACCCCCAGCTTATTCCTGGCCGTATGATTCCTTGAGTTAACATCCCAGCCCTGCCCACCTGCCATCTCCCAGTGCACCAGGCTCTTTCTTACTCTCCATCCTCAGCATTTGATATTTCCTATGCATGTGATGCCCCCTCCATACTTCCCTTGTTGGATCCCTGCTTCTCCTGCGATTGAGGCTTAGGTGTCACAGCCTCCTGCGTGTCTTGCGTGAGCTTCTTCCTCCATGGGCATCAGCCGCATCCTCCACGCAGTGCGGCACAACCACACAGCACACATACCACACTTACCTGTCTGCTTTCTCTCAGCCTCCCGCTACCAGCGGTAAGTCTCCTGAGGGCAAGAACTGGGACTTGTACCATGTTATATCCCCAGGGCCTGGCTTAATGCGTGAAGTGGAGTAACCTCTCTTTTACTGAGTGAAGGAATGAAAATCTTACTATCCTCAAACTATCTGTAAGTGATTAATGTGTGACCGGACACATTTTAAAATCTCTATTAATCTGTGACAGACCAATTATACATTATTTTCAATCGCCACTCTGGCAGATGTTGAGGTTGATTTGGTTGACATCTGTTATGCTGAGACTGAGCAGCTCAGGGTTCCATTTCCCAGACTCGCCTGGAGTGAAGCATGACAGGTATGTGACTTTGAGAAGTTATTTCCCCTTTCTGTGCCTGAGTTTCCTAATCTATAAAATGAAGATGCTTATAAATCCTTCCTTACGGTGATGTTGGGAAGATGAAATGTTGACTAAGCATGAATGATGCTTAGCACTGGGCCAGGCATATGGTAAAAACACCATAAATGTTTGCCATTGTCCTTAGTACTTGTCACACACAACTGACTGTCAGTAAGTCTTGTTTTATTTGGAGATTTTCATCTGGGCAATTATCTTACTATCCTTCCTCCTTGCTTCCTCTTCAAAGAAATGGTAGTATTGAAATAGAGCATCTCTAAGACCCTTTCAGTTTTAAAATGGTAGTAAAATGTGTCCAGAGAACTATGCATTCGTAACAACCCAGATGCACGGCAGGCAGGGCGGGATTGGGGCTTCTGGTGGCATAGGATGGATATAAAGAACAGGGACGCAGTATGTTCCAAAGCATTTTCCAAAAGAGCAGTTAGGGGGATGCAAGGCAGGAAAGTTGGCCAAACAAAGCAAAAGCACTGCATTTTCATGTCTCCCTGTCAACTCTTCCAGCCACCAGAGAGGAGCTGCATCTCATGATGGCTTTAGCCTTTGTATACGTGTGATGCCAGTTCTACGCACAGATAGAGGCAGACAACAGGACAGTGGTCTCCAATCTCACATGGAAGCAGCAGAAAGGATCCCACGGCAGAACTTACAAAACCACTGTCTGATGAAGCTGAGTCACTTAGGGTTGCATTTGGCTACAGGGAACAGAAACCGACCAGAGAGCTTTAAGCAAACAGGAAGCCATAGATCCCATTTCACAAGGATGCTAAGGGTGAACAGCCCAGGGCTGAGATGACCGTTTAGGGAACCAACTCCTTCTATATCACGCTTTGTCATCCTTAACATGCAACCTTTGTCTTTAGGATCACAGGACAGCTACTGCCTCTCCAGCTATGAAGTTCTCATTCCAGGCAGGAAGCGGGAGGAAGGGCAAAGGAGAAAAGACACATGCCAGCTGAGACTCTCCTCTTTTATTAAAACAGTAGATTTTATTTCCTGGAAGCTCCACCAGAAGACTTTCTTTTACATTTTATTGGCTAAAATTGGGCCACATGGCCATCACTAGTTGCAAATACTCCTGGGCACATTGCCACTCCAAACAAAAGCATGGGATTCTTGTATGAAAGAAGATGTAGGAAATAGACTTGGTGTAGGGAGCTAGCATGTCTACCACCTGCCTCCTGGCCAATAAGGCAAGTTAGGCTTGGCTTGCACACAATGAAACACAAACTGTATGTGTTGTTTGGTGACAGCTGAAATTAGATTGAGAGAAACAGGCTGACAAGACAATAGTCTGATGTTGCCTGGAAATTAATCAGGTCTAACCTCCCTTCCTCTTCTACTCCTTCGTGTCCCTTCTGTCTCCTGCCCTCCACCTAAAAAGAAAGTTGTGCTCAGCACATCAAAAAAATCTATTACCACTGCACCAAAAAACTTTCCAGATAAGATTTCTATGCCATGTTATTTAACATTTTTCAAGTTAACAACTTTCAAGCTTTTCTTCTCATTTTTATCAGATCTTCATAACACATTTCTATGTTAAATTTGTCACATTGTTTCTCAATTTCTCTTTCCTTATATCACCACCAATCTGAGGGTGAGAGCAGTAAATGTGCTCAATCCTTAGGTCCCTGGAAATTCCAGATTGTGGCTTACCACAGTTACTCCTTTGTATTCCCGATAGCTTGATGCCTCAGTGTAGAGAATACACAGGATATATAGAGGAAATCTCCAGAAGTAAAAATACTATGTTGACTTTAAAAAGGAAAGAAGTGAGAAAACACAAAAGTCAGCAAGTTTCTTGTGTATAGACATGCATCTAACTCAAAATATTTGTACAAGGTCACCTAGGAGATAGTCAAAATACAACCAAAGGAGATAGCCCTAAATATCCAAGGCTCTGAATTTTCTAAAACATGAAAATACTCAGGAAATTCAAAGCCAGAGTTCTTGTAGCAAAAGTTGCCCTTGGACTTGGAAAGTCAAAACGACATCATGAAAACAAGAAAAAGACTTGGTGCAATCTGCTGAGAGTTAAGAAGGGAATCTGGCAATTTATCCTCATATTTGGGGCCATTGATCATTTCCAAATAATTTAAGCAAAGTTTCCTGTGCAAATCAGATTCTCTAGACGTCAAGGATTATCCAACAGGCTCCAAATGCTTCTTTACTGATCGCTAAAATTATACAGAAGGGGAAAGAGTAATGATCACATAGGAATTTGATCAGGATTTTAGTCTAGGATGAGGAAATACATTTAATCTCTGTTGCAGATCAGTTCCATTAATATAGAAAAACGTTTTAAGGTTGATAAAAAGATGAAGCAACCTATAAAACCATAGTTTGAGACCAGGACAGATACAAACTACAAAACCACTCAAACCGCTTTCTGCAGCCTATAACAAGATAAACAGGCGCTTGAGCACCAGGAAGGGTGCGCTCCGACCTCATGTCTTCAAGGACAAAGAATTGCTTGCTCTTGTTTCTGTTCTTGCTGCTGCTGCTGTTGTTATCGCTGTTTATTAACCTTTGAATGTTCTTCTGAGTTACTGAGTAAAACATTCTCAGTTTCTCATTCCATATTCTGGAGTCAATGTATGTCTGCTGCGAAAACATAATTAGCCATGTTCCAGGATCAGTTAAAGGAAACTAATGACACATTTGTCCAAACTGCATGCCAGTACGGCTGGTTGAAACCAGCATCAAGGATGTCGAAGAGCTTACTTTGTTAATAAAAGCAGAGAAAAAACAATGGCAGCTGATAATCAGCTACTAGCCCATTGGAAGAGACACATTTAAACGTAGCAAAAGAAATGCCAACACGTAAAAGTAAAAATCTAGAATCATTTTTCCATTGACTGAAAAAATAGAATATACCAGGATATGCAAATGATAGAATCTCTTCTGGACGACTATCAGATTTCCCCGCTAAAACGTGTAACAATGTACATTTTAAACCACATATCAACATGAAGTCTGAGGTCCCAAGCTACTGATGCTCGCCATCAAAGAGACAATCCGTGTTCACTGCCTTCGCCAGTCTCCCTTCAGTGAGGCAGAAGTCATGTCACTGAGTCCCCACTAATGGGATGTGAGTTGAAGCGACATGTCCCTGCTGGTCCAAGGCAACTGCAGTGTTTGGGAGTTGTCACACTCTCCCTCTGCTATCCATGTAGCTAGAAGCAAAGCTCTCCGGGATGACAGCATTCCCAAGGTGAAAGCACCCCAGACCCCTGAGCCACTGGGGGAGGAAGGGCTCTGAGCAGACCAGTCTGCCTCACCTCAAGCTATGTCAAGAGTGGGACAGAGTTGAGCTGCAATTAGGTTTGAACTTACTTGAGTGTGTTCTCACATTTCTCCTCATTCAAAGGAATGAATGTTGGGTCACACTGTCGAAAGCGGAAATCTCTTTTTTCTTGTGTGTGGGTTGTTTTTCTCTTTTTTAAGAAAAGAGCAAAAGAAGCCAACCATTTGGCAAGTGAAGAAACAGAGTAAATGCTCTTTGCCCTAAGATGATTAAACAATAATAATTTCTTCCTTCGATGACTTAATTAATGGCATGACTGGTCACATATAAAAAATTGGTACATGCGTTCATTCAGGAAAGATCTATTAAGCCCCTGCTGAGTGTCAGGTCCTGTTCTAAGCATTCGGCACTTTTCAGAGAGCAAAACAGATAAAAAGCCCTGCCCTGAAGGGGCACACATTTCTGCCAACTGCCAAATTATCTTAAATCAACTCCTATTTTAAAAACTTTTTTCTCCTGATCAAATATTTCAAAAAAGAAGTCGTTTCTCTGACAGTTCTAATTTTCTAATTTTTATATTCAGTATGATCTTTATCAAATGGCAAACACTCCCCATCCCCATCTACAATAAGAAAATGTGCTAAACGTATGTGCTTCCTGACTTTCCATGAAATCAGAGCTTGGTTCTGAATGGCTATAACCAACTACATCTGTTGATGAAAAAGTCTTCAAGTGAGGCCTACTGTTGCTTCCCCTCTGTAGTCTTTTCCATGAAGATGGGATAGCAGCAAATGTTTCAAGAAATCGAATCAAGAAAGGAGTTTGGGTATTGGTTATGCAGCTGCTTTATGGGCATGGAAAGAAGGAAAAGGAAGATGTTTCTCATTGTAACACACTACTTTGCATATTACTCTCAAACCTGCCGGTTCACATTTTAGTGTGCTTAATAACTTCCTCATGTTTTCGATCATAAGAGGCAACATCCTGTTACCAAGCTTGAGTATCTGTTTTCTTTCAATCTGGAAGGATCCACATTACTTGGTGGGTGTTCATGTATCTGAAATTGGCTACCTATTAACACTAGAATCCATAGAATTGCTCTTGATCTCAAATGCTAAGTCTTTAGAGACACCCTGCCATATACTTTGTCTACTTCAAAGACCAAGAGAATGGAAGAAAGCTGCAGAACCGTTAACACAATAGATAATCCTGAATTGTGTCCATGACATTTTGAGGCATATGACCACTTGACTTCATTTTTGTAGGTTGATATTAAAATTAGTAAGCAATTGAATTTAGACAACGTGCGTGTGTGTGTGTATGTGTTTTCCTGGGGGTTGTGTCAGGAAGCGGATATTGGAGGTAATGTTCTCTCAAAACTCACAGACTATCAGGAAGCAAAAGTTGAGTACAATATGCTGCAATATCAATAATAGGAGCCACCCTTCATGGGTATCTACTCTATGCCAGGTACTTTATTTATGTGCTCTCATTTAACACTAAACATTTTTCCAAAAAAATAAAAAATAAAAATAAACATTTTTCTCACTTTTTAGATGAATAAACAGGAGCTCAGAGAGGTTAAACAAGCCCTAGGCTCTAAAGCATCCAGCTAATAATCAACAGGGCTGATATTTGAATCTTGGTCTGTCTGACACCATAGCCAATACACTTTCACATGAGCTACAAATCCTCCCATTGCAAGCTCATCTGGGCCAAGATAATCCCATAAAAGAGAACACAAAACTGGGCAACCAGTGATGGTTGCCTGAGGACATGAACTTTGAGTCAGGCAAGGGTTAAAGGTGATGCCACCATGTGAAGCTTAGTGACTGCAAAATAGCAAGTTGGTGGAGAAGGAGGAATTGGGTACTATGTCGTGTCCATAGAGGAGACCCAAAGGGATAGAATTAAATTAAACTTGAGATATTGATGTTACGGCTTACCTCTTGGAGGCTCTCCCCTCCTTACAAAGGCATCCTGTTCTCCCTCAGGAAGAAGCCGCAGCTCTGAGCCTTGGGGCTGTCCCAGGGAGTCCGGAGGTAAACAGGCCTCTTTTAATCTGAATTCCAGCATTCTACAGGGAACCTAAACCTGCTCAACAGGTTCTGAAGATGTAGGAAGCCCAACAATAGCAGCACAGTTGACCCCAAAACTCTACTCAAAGTAACCCTCAGTCTTGTCTTCCTCTTGACAGTCATGAGAAACGGGAGCCAAAGACCCCACACAGTAGATAATCTACGCTCTGATGTCCAAGGGACCATGATGAGCTCCCAGATCAGGAGGCAGGGTTTCCATAGCATTCACCTGAATTTAAAGGACCAGTTAATAACCCTTCCCTTCCAACCAGGTTTGGAACCAACTGAGAACCATACACAGGACTCAGATGAAGGATCAGACGGTTAGTTTTCCTGCTGCTAAAAGGGGATTGAGAACAATATTTGGACCCAGTGCCTAAGGGGCCTCCTAATAGGAGCCTCATCAGATCCACAGACTTCCCAGACCTGCCTGCCGGAGGCCCAGGTCCTGCCCCCACAGGTCAAAACTGCCTGGGAGCTTTGCCAGATGGAGAAGAAAACTCCAACCCCAGGCAGGGCAGCTGCAAAGAGGGAGGGTCCACAGGCAACAAGACGCCTCTGCCCTCTCACCCCCTTCACAGGGGGATCCTGGGTGAAGACAAGTCAAATTCCTGCTGTCTTACCGCTTACATAAACTGGTCTTCCTCCCATGCGCAGGGTTAGCGGTGGAAAGAGAGACCAAAGTTTACTGCCTCGCTGCTCAAAGTAGGTCCTCAGGCCAGCATGATCACCTGGAAGCTTCTAAGAAACTAGAATCTCAGAACCCACCCTTACTGAATTACAATCTGTGCTTTAACCAAGTCCCCGGGTGATTTGGCGGAAGTCTGTGGAGCAGGGCCTCAGCAGAAGTACTGCCCCAGAAGCTCCAGCGTGGGGCAGAAGTTTCCCAGCAGAATCTCAGCCAGGAGGCCAGGGGCCAAAGGCCACATGCACTGTCCCATAGTGAAGCTACTCTTGATGTAGGCAACAGAGGATTTTAACAAATATTTGGAATTAAACTCGAGCTATAGTTTCAAATGTCTCAAACTAAATGCATTAGGTCAGTTCCTGCTCTGCTTCTAGTGAGCTCTTATCGAGGAACAGAAGAACAGAGACCGGGAGAAAGCGACAGAACAGGAGGATGGCCTTTCTTCACTGCAGAGGCCTCAGCTTCCAGCATTTCAAAAACTGAGACTCACCATCAAATGCAAGACTCACCATTAAATGACAAATCCGGCCTAGCGCCCACCACGTGGAGCGTCCTTGCGGCCAGCTTCCCGCTTCACTGAGTCCATTCTGTGATCTTCACTTTATAGGCAGCTTAGATTAGGAAATACAGGTTGAGAACTCTCATGATGGCAAGTTGAGGGCTTACTGGCAGATTCTGCCATATATTAAGTGAACTCCAGTTATTTACTCAATTCTTTGACAACCCAAGTCTTATATTTAATTCTCTAAGCCACCAAGTGGTCAGAGATGCAATCAGTTCTGTGACTGTCACACATAATCATAACTAAAGAGGGTTTTTAGCCATGTCTGTCAATGGGAAATTACTGGCAGTAAGAGGCTCTCACCTCATGGCCACCATCCGCACTGTATTTGAAACATTTGGATCACAGGTCGCCAGGGTTGTTTCCGTAACTCCTTTTAGGGCTCAAAGGGAGCCGTCCTCCTTTGCCAACAGTATGTGCTACTTTCTTTCCTGAAGTCTGTACTGTTTGTGATCTCTTAGCTGATCTGTCTTCACGACCAAGGATGGCACAGGGTGATAGATGGGAGGGTTAAGTCTCTAGCCTGCTGCTGCCTATTAAGGAGACAGAGATTGGAAGGGGGGTTTAGTTGATGAGAAGGAAATCACTAACTCTTGCTCTGTAGAACTGAACTGGTATAAACTGGCACATTCAACATGAGCCCTCCAGTTCACTTAACATTCCACTTGGTTTACTGTTAAGTGTTCAAAACATTGTGATATTGCTTCTGGCTCTTTCCTACAAAGTCCATTAAAAACTAGTCAATAGCAGGGTGCCTGATACCGTATGACGTAAAGCTCTTTTGGTAACAGTATACATTTACACAGAAGCTGTGAGCATATTACCTCAAGGCATCTTGGCAGTAAACTATTTTAGAAGCACACAGGGGAGAGAAGAATATGTAATTTTGATTTACTAAACACTTTTTCTTCTTAAAGTGAAAATGTCAAAGGCCCAGTCTATTTGAGGAAAAAATCGTTTTCTTTATGTGCCATCCTTTCTATGTGAATCGTTCTTTGTTCTGAAAGTAACTTCACCTTTGAAGCTATGTCGGCACGGCACAAAGAAAATTTGATATTTGCTCACCAATTATCTGATTTTTTTGGATCAGTATAGGCTGTTTGGATCCTCCAAGGCCCCAAAAGCCTCGAGTGGTGGTTTGAATCAGTTATCGGGAAACTAAGGGAATGCCAGGAACTTTACCAGCTGGAGGATGGTGCTAAATTATTAGGATTAGTTGTCCGTATTTTTCTGAGGAATTTATCCTTTTCCATTTCAACTTAGGTTGTATAAAACATGCAAAGTCACCTAGACCAAGTTGTTGTAAAGTTTGAAAATGATTGCTTACAATACTGAGATAATTTTATACACAGAGAAAACTATTTTTAGCAATGATAACCAACCAGCTAACAGTCTATCTTCTAATACTCTGAGATAATGTGTTCCAGGCACATTCGAGTAGTTACTCCACTAAAGCTGTTACATATTTTAGTGCCATTTCTTGCTATCCTTTGTATGCAAACATTGATATGATGGTTCCCTTTAACTGAACATTTAGAAAAAATACCCCCCAAATGAAAAGCTATTCTCACTGCGGTCGAGTCCGTTTACACTCTAACAGACTATTATTAGTAACGTCAGAGGAATAGTGCAGAACGTGATGTTGGAACAGAATTCTATTACAGTTACTAAGTGGTCTATGTCCATTTGCTCATCTGCTTCCCACACTAATTCTGTAGATAAGCACATCAAGTAGCACTATTACTATTTTTTTATTGTTTGGGAAGCAGCTCAGAGAGGTGACAGAACCCACCCAAAGTCATACAGATTTGGACACAGACCCAGGTCTTCTGGCTCCTTGTCCAATTCTGTGAGGCTGTGACAGAGGCCCACAGAGACATTGTTCACACGATGATTATGAAAGCCCAAGAGAAACAAGAACATTCTAGTTCCACTTTGAAACTTTCCTAACCAGATTACCAAGGACTCTTGTTTAAGGTAAAGTAGATGTGTCACAAAGAGGAAATTTAGGATGTTTCTTACTTAGCAAAAAATTCTTGGGGCCAGCCCAGTGACATAGTGGTGAAGTTTGCACACTCTGCTTCGGCAGCCCAGGGTTTGCAGGTTCGGATCCCAGATGCAGACCTAGCACAGCTCATCAAACCATGCTATGGCAGCATCCCACATAAAATAGAGGAAGATTGGCACAGATGCAAGCTCAGGGCCAATCTTCCTCACAAAAAACAAAAACAAAATCATCTTAGGTAGCCTTTTAACACATACACAAGATAAGATTCACTGTAACTTAGAAAAATAATACCTTATACTTTCATAGCCTTTTATACTTCACAAAGCAACCATATATATATCACCTCATTTAATGTTCATGATAATCCTACTGGCTGACAGAATAGCTGGAGACCTGAGCCTCAGAGTGTCTAAGTGACTTGCCCAAGGTTTCCAGGTGGCCAAGCTAGAGCTAGAGCCAGGACCTGATGCTTCAGCCTTGAGGATGGTGTTCTTTCCATGGCCCCGTAGCTTGTTGCCACCTTATATGAGGTGAGGCCAACAGAATTAATCAGGCTTACAGTCCAGAGACAATTGACAAACATCCTGTAGCAAATCTGACGGCATGGCAAAGTCCAGCAAGTGAAACTGAGCTGTAGGTACTCCTCCTGAGGGATGGACCACCAGCCATATTCTCAGTCCTCTGCTCTGAGAGGTCATAGTCGTGGATTTCCACCCATGAAGCTCTTCCTTGAAGCATACCATAATAAACATTTGCTGTCCTGTTTTTGGAGACAGCCCAAATCTCATGTGCATTTGATAAGGGAGATTCAGAATCATAGAAACATCTTGAGAATTAACTTTCACTGACAAACTCACTAAAAATGCCTGACTTGAAAGAATGATACTTAAGAGATTATCCACATCCTATGTTCGAGCTTTGTTTCTTCGCCTTTTCCTTTAGCCCTGAAATGTGGTCTGTGGTGATTTACAGCTCATAGCAGTCTACAAAGTGACAGAAGGAGATAAACCTTATCAAAATAGCTTGTACAGTGCTCCAAAATAGTGCTGACTTAGACCATAAGGAGAAAATATTTGTATCTCAGATATAGAAGGAGAAGTCTCCAGACATTATCTTATCTTATCCATGTGTAAGGATTTGAGGCAAACAAGACATAATCAAGGAATGCAGAAGGGAACATCTTTCAAAGGTTTTTCCATCTTATTTTCTAGGCGCCTCAGCACGCAGCAAGAGGATCCAGTATAAGGTCAATAAACTTATTAATCAGTTTTCTGTAATAAAGCTTATCTCTGTGAGTGCATTACTCATTCAAAAAGTCCTAATGTAATCACCTACATACGAATTTTACTCTCCCAGTAATCTTAACTATCAATTTTCCTGGCATGTGCTCAACTGTCAGTATACAATTTGCAAAGAAAAGCTTTTTGAAAATTGTAACTTCCTTGAGTTTTAAGACGTCAATAAACTTGGTTGGAATCTTGAATTTTATTATTAAATTTCCACAAAACCTTCCCCGCAAAACAGTGGTACCCACTGATTTTCAGCAGCATTGTTATTTAGTCTCAGAGTGTCCACCACCCCCTTCAGACCACATTGACAAGCGTTTTCTTACAAGATGATCCGGTTCTGACATGCTGTGGCTGCTACCACCCTTACCTAAGACAACCACAGGTCAAATTATGTATTGGGGAGAAAAAAAGGAAAAAAGAATGTATGTTGCTTCTTTCGATTTTAAGAAGAAGGTATTTTCAAGTTTCTCAAAATGTGTCTTCCATTCAACCATCTATTCAATTATTCATTCACGCATTCATTGAGCATCTACTGTGTGCCAAGCTAGACTCAGCCCAGGAAACACAATAATGAGTGAACTACAAGGCTGCCGCCAGGCACTCCACCCCATCCCACACTGATACACCATTTTTCAAAGAACTGCAAGAAGGCAGTTAATTACAAGGCAGTCGGGAAACACTAATGGAGCCATGAGCAGCAAAATGACTAAAGCAAAATTCAGCTGAACTTGCAATATGATCTTAGAACATCTACATACTCTGCCAGAAGATTCCCAAAATGAAAGTTATAGGTTTCTTATCTACTCTTTCTGGTCTTCAATTTCTCTATCCACCACCATGAAGCTAGCGCCTCCATTTGAGGACTTTTCAGAAAAAGGTGCTACTAGAAATCATCTTGAATGATTTATGGCTCAGCATTTTTATAGCATTTCACCTGCAAAAATATTTATTAATTTTATTTTTTGATGCAGTCAAAAGCCAAGATCATCTGCTAATTTTGACACATATTTTCTTTTGGATGTTTGAAATTCCCTACATATGGCAAATTCTCTCTCATTCCTAAAAAAAACATTTATGAGTAAAGGAAATCTAATTCAAAGTTAAAATCATGTCATCCAAATGTGTTTTGTAATAACTCAATTTTGTTTGAGGACTGCCACTCTTTGTTTATATCAATTTAATATGCGGTTAGAAAAGACAGTAAGTGTGTGTGTGTGTGTGTGTTTGTAAAATCTTCTTATAAAAACAAGAAGGTGCATTGTACTGACTCGTCTAATTCAGTCCTATGAAGAAGATACTTTCATCTGGGTAGTGAACCGGGTTCATCCAAAGTTTAGGTAAAAGCCAGCCTTAGCCAATGCTTGGTCCTTTTAAACATCATTGTCTTCTTCCTCGTCTTCATCCTCCTCTTCCTCATCACCACCCCCACCCCCACCCCCACCATCATCATTTACTAAAACTTTGCTAACTCCAGGCGCTGTGCTGGATACTTTATACACAATCCTCACAACAGCCCTCTAGGAAACTGATACTTCGAATGATTATGTAAATTGCCTATGCAGCTAGCTGGAGGGACAGAGCTAGCACTAGAAGGAGGTACATCTAAGTGCTGGGCCTTCCACCAGGGTCTTAGTGGAGGCAGAGCTGCCCTCCAGCTCAGCCCAGCTGCAGGACAGTCCACATGCAGGACTTAAGGCATGCTTCCAGGAGAGCATCCGCCAGCAGGCCCCCCAGCCCAGTCCTCACATGCACTCGGCTCGTGACTTGCTTCTGCATCTGCTGGGGCCATATGCCAGGAGTCTAGGGAAGGAGAGTGTGTCCTCAGGAAAGGTCATCTTTAAGCCTTCAATGGCTTCTCTGTGCCTCTCCCATTTGAAGGCTGATTTTGCATGAGGCCTCATTTTCCCTCGAACTGGTTCTTTCTTCCTCTTACTCACTTTTTAAAAGAAAACTTAATTTTGCTGGTCGGATGCTGTAATGTAATAGCAATCTACGAGGTAAGTGCAGATGGTCAGAAGGCGCCAGGACTGGTTTCTACTGGCTCCTTTCCCTCCAATCCTGTAACAAATGTTGCCACCTGTTATCAGGGAGCAGCTCAATAGCAAATTCCAGGATTGGAATTAAATTGCTTTAGCTTCACTACAATTACTTCTTTTGTTGGGAAGAGTGTATTCAAGTCATGCAGTTTATTGGATTTTTACCAATCTCTTCAACCCTTAGGTAGCTTTGTAAAATGCTTCCTAGATACAAAGTCGAAGTTAGAAGGAAAAGGTGCTGTTTTTTCAGTCCAGATTTTAACATTGAAATTATTAGCAATTTTTCTGTATAAAAAAAAAAAAGTCTGTGAAATCCCATCAAGCACAATTTAAAAAAGAAGGAAAAAAGAAACTTTGTAAGGTTCCTGATCAAGTCACATAGCTATTTTCAGATATATCCACTAACTTTAGGATTAGAAATCTCATCCTAAATATTTACCATGGGCAAAGTTATTCCTACAGCCCCAGAAAATACCAACTAGTTTATCTGTTGTGGAAAGCAACTTCTAAAATTAACATCCTGGCTCTTTTTCCAAAAGGAAAATGCTTGAACTTTATAAATGGGTGGGATTAGATGCCTGCTTCCATTTCCCTCCGTCTCACGTCCTCAGATGGATAGAGCGTAGCTGTATGTGGACGACTTCCATGTTTCTAAAAAAGACAGTTTTCAGGGAGGTGACGGGCATACTCAGTCCGGTAGCTCTCAGACATTTTACATCAGAGTTTTTCTAATTTTACTCTATGAAAGTTTGAAGACAGTGAACTGTGAACTTAATGCCCTTAATGATATGAGCCAAAATGACACACCAGGGACTTCAAATCAGTGATGGTCTCGTCGATAAGTAGCATCACTGAGCCATCCATATTTCAAGTAATCTGGCAGTATATTTCATCAGTTTAATCTCTAAAGTGAAGAAAAAGGATTACTTTTGCTGGAACTACCAGGCAGATGAGAAACGTAAAGTATGAAGAAATCTACAGGTAAAGTGTATTGGTTGTAGAAATAAGCTAAGGGTGATAATAAAGATGATAATACTGCTAATAAGTATGCAAAACTGAAATAAAATGGCCAATATTTTATATTACATCAAAGACGTTAGAAATTTCCTCAAAGAATGCAACAGACTAGGTCTTTTCATTGATAATACGGTACTTCCTTTCTCCTGAAATCCATTCACACAAACATCTGTCAAATACTTACAATGTGACAGACTGGGTATTGGGGATAAACAGGGAAAAAACACAGCACAGAGCAGTAATAGTCTACAATTATTTTGGTTGTAAAATACCATCAATTTGGGGAAAGGGCAATTCAAAAATAGTCTTGTGTAACATCTATGGGATAATCTTAATGAGTTATCAAGTAAGTTTCTGGTCTACTTCCATTGTTCCACATTCTTGAAAATTCCTAAAATAAAACAGCAAAGGACCTGCATAGACATTTTTTCAAAGAAGATATACAGATAGCCAAGAAGTATGTGAAAAGAAGCTCAACATCACTAACCATGAGGGAAATGCAAATCAAAACACCAGGTAGATATCACCTCAGACCTGCTGGAATGGCCATTATCAAAAAGATGAAATAACAAGTATTGGTGAGGATGTGGAGAAAAGGGAATCTTTGTGCACTCTTGGAGGGCTGTGTTTTTTCCCTGTTTATCCCCAATACCCAGTCTGACACATTGTAAGTATTTGACGGATGTTTGTGTGAATGGATTTCAGGAGAAAGGAAGTACCGTATTATCAATGAAAAGACCTAGTCTGTTGCATTCTTTGAGGAAATTTCTAACGTCTTTGATGTAATATAAAATATTGGCCATTTTATTTCAGTTTTGCATACTTATTAGCAGTATTATCATCTTTATTATCACCCTTAGCTTATTTCTACAACCAATACACTTTACCTGTAGATTTCTTCATACTTTACGTTTCTCATCTGCCTGGTAGTTCCAGCAAAAGTAATCCTGTAAACTGGTATAGCCACTATGGAAAACAGTATGGAGGTTCATCAAAAAATTTAAAATATAACTATTATATTATCTAGCAATCTCACTTCTAGGTATATAAGCAAAGGAAAACATCACTGTCTCTAAAAGACATCTGCACCCCCACGTCATTGCGGCATTACTTACAACAGCCAAGACATGGAAACAACCGAAGTGTCCATCGGGAGATGAATCGATAAAGAAGATGTGGTTTCTATATATAAAATGGAATATTACTCAGTCATAAAAATAAGGCAAATCTTGCCATTTGCAACAACATGAATGAAGCTTGAGGGCATTACGCTAAGAGAAATAAGTCAACCAAAGAAAGAGAAATACTGTATGATCTCACTTATATGTAGAATCTTAAAAATACTGAACTCATACACAAAGTAAGTTGATGGTTGCCAGGGGTGGGGTTGTGGGGGGAAATGGGTGAAGGTGGTCAAAGGGTACCAACTTCTAGTTATCAGGTGAACCAGTTCTGGGGACCTAATGGATAGCATGGCGACTACAGCTAACAATACCATATTGTCCACTTAGAAGTTGCTCAGAGTGGATCACAAAAGTTCTCATCACACACACGCACACACACAGAATGAGGTGATAACTAATCTTACTGTGGTAATCATTTCACAATGTATGTATATCAAATCATCACATTATAGACCTTAAACTTACACAATATTATATACCAATTATATTTCAATAAAACTGGAAGAAAAATTTTTTTTTTTTGGTGAGGAAGATTGGCCCTGAGCAAACATCTGTTTCCAATCTTCCTTTTTGCTTGAGGAAGATTATTGCCGAGCTGACATCTACACCAATCTTCCTCTGTTTTGTATGTAAGTTGCTGTCACAGCATGGCTTGATGAGCAGTTTGTAGGTCCACGCCCGGGATCCAAACCAGTGAACCCCAGGCCACTGAAGTGGGGCACGAGATCTTGACCATTACACCACCAGGCCAGGCCCAAGAAAAAAAGAGCCCAGATAGACAGGGCTCAGCTTTCAGTTCAGTGGAAACTGTTGGTGGACGCATATGTCCCTGGGACCTGATGTCTCTAAACCAGCTGAGCCCAGAGTCACAGAGATTAGAGAAAGCCTTTTGCAGGTGGGGTGTCATCAGGAGCTCCACGTCAGGAACCGTTTCAATTTAAATCCCTTGTACACACACCCGTGTCTTCCGGTTCCAGAAGAAGAGCACCATGTGCTATTTGCTGATTCATAGCATCCACGGCACCCGGCAGGACAAACAGTAACTCGGCGCCATCCTATCTCCCAGCTGGTGTCTCAACAAAGTTCTCAGCAGGCTTCTTCACTGTTCTCTGAGCCAAGCACCTCTGAGAGATTGGTGGACCAGACCTGTGAACCTTACGGACATCTGTCTCGTGTCTTTCTCTATCTAGTGAATTCCCAGATCAAAGGCAAAGCTGTTTGGAACACCAAGAATATATAGAAAGCACTTTATCAATCTATGACAGAAACCTAAAAGGCCAAAAAGGCAAATCTAAATCCAGAATAATTGCCCATTGTAGGGAGGACAAATTGAAGGAGCCCTCGAAATGGCTAGTTAAGGAATGGGAAGAGAACTAGAACTTGGTGGGTCTAGAGTTAAGTGACAAACAGAGCTGGCAGACTGGCCCTCTGCATGGAAGTAAGCTTACCATCCAGATCAGTGTCCAAGAAAGCGGGGCAACCCGCGGAGGAGACGCCAGCACCACTTCCCAAGGGGCCCCATGCCTGGCAGTGGAGCTGCAGGAGGAAAGCCCCTTGGGAGAAGTGCATTGAGAAATCAAGCAGGCGGGAACACAGGAGTCCTAGGGGGCTGTCTTATTTGTTACAGAGCCCAGAAGGTGACTGAGGATTTGGGTAGCATGGTCATACCCTCAGAAAAGGGGCTAGACCCCAAGAAGGGCTCAGAATTCAGAGTGGAGCCCAGATCCAGGAGTAACCATGTGCTCCGAAGAAACTGACCCCAACCTACTCAGTAAGGGACATCAGGTGACACAACACTTCCAGACCACACCTGTTGGTGAGGCCAGGGCTGCCAAGGCCGAGCAGAGCTGGGATAAGCAAGGATTACCACCATTATTTTATTTATAGCTCACTTGTGGGTGTTAAATCCTCTCTTACTTGTGTCTTCTTTTTCCATTTCCTCTCACCGTGCCTGACATCATTTTCCATAGGACCACCTCCCCCCGCCCCCGCCCCAGTGCCTGGAATACATAAGGTCTTTATTATTAATTTTTCATCTTTGGTCATCTTTGCATCCTCAGAAGAATCTAACAATGTAACTTGTCCATGAAGTTACTCAACTATTTATTGAATAGCATTCTTTTTACAGTATTAAGACAAAGTAACAAGGATTTACTTTCTAACACCATGTGTAATCACTCTGGAATAAAGGGCTATTGTAAAGGTCGCCCATTTTAAGATAAGTATGGCAGCTTGGACCCACTTGGAGAGCACTTTATACATGAAGTGGTGTTGCAATTGCTAAGGCAGCCGCATTCTTTCTAGAAAATAGCAAAGACTCTTTGAAGCATTCAAAAACATATAGTCATTGTGAATGTTAGTGCTGCCCTTGAAACAAGAAGAGGCCTTTTGATGAGCCTTCTCATCTCCAAGTGTTCCAGGGAGGCTCAAAGATAATGGACACAGATTCTCACTCCTGCGTTTATGGTTGACTCATCTCTTTTGTGATTCTTCCAGGGGAACAAAGAAGAATGAAGCAGACATGAAGTGAACATGTACTGAGTCATGCGGGGGACATTTTGCCTAGTTTTCATAAAAGTGTTTTAGTGTGCTGAGTTTAAACACAGGGAATTATGGGAGCTAAATGGGTTCAGAAAGTACCACTGGATGTATTCAGCCCGAGTTTGAGTGGAAGAATCTAAGGAAACTTGTATTATACATTTGTTTTTAGTCAAAGAGAATCAAATTATAGCTTTGCGCATTTCTGAAGGCTTTTCAAACTGAATCACATATTTTTTTAAAAAGTTGAATCAATGTCAAAGTCAAGTCTTTTTTTAAAAAACAAACCTTTAATAACAAGCAACCAAAGCAACAATCTCTAAGTCCCTGCTGATCACTTGTTTATCCAAACCCCTTACCATGGTCTTCAAGACTGTGGGATCTGGGCCTGGACCCCGACACCAGCTTCACCTCGGTCTCTTTCCTTCTGCCACACAGGCCACCTTGCAATTTCTTGACTTTGATCAGTTTTTTATACTTTGGGCCTTTGCACATTATATTCCCTTTGCCCTCAAAAATTCTCCCCACCGACTGCATCCCCCCTTAACTTAACAGGCTCCTTCTAATCCGTTAGGTCTCTGCCTAAATGTGACTTCTTAAGAGAGATATTCCTAAAATTTCGATTCAAGGCAATCCCGACTCCAGCAGGCTTTTTATGGAATTTGACAAGCTGATTATAAAACATATTTGGAGATACAAAGGGCCAAGGACACCCAAGAGAATCTTGAAGAAGATGTACAAAGCACTGATGATAAGAGAAAAGAATGATCGAGTGAAATACAATCAAATAAGAACTTCTCTCTGTCTAATGATAGCACTAAAGACAGTGAAAAAGCAAGCCACAGATACGTGTGCATGTGTGTTGGTGTAGACGTGTGTAGAATATATAACAAATTCCTATAAATCCATAAGGTAAAGAAAGACAACCAGGTCGAAAAAATGGGCAAAAGACTTGAACAAGCACTCTGCAGAATAAAATAAACAGCCTATTAACACATGAAAAGATACTCAAGCACATTAGTCATCAGAAATGCAACTTAAAACCACAATAAGAAAACACATGCACACCATCTAACACAGCTAAAACTTAAAGCTCTAACAACATCAAGTGATAGTATGTGAAAACAACTAGAATTCTCATTAATTGCTGTAGGAGTGTTAACTGCTAGAACCACAGTGACAAATAAATTCGCCACACCTACTAAAGCTACGTGTGTACAAATACTGTGATCCAGCAATTCCTCTCCCAGGTACTTAAACAAGAGAAATGTATACGTACGCTTCCCAAACAACATGTAAAGAAGCAACCCTTCTCATAGTAGCTCCAAATTGGAAACAACCCAAATATCCATCAACAACGGAATGGGAATGGTTGCATAAAATGTGATATATTCATACAAGGAATACCAAAGGGTAATAGAAAGGCACAAACTGCACTCAACAACATAGAGAGCTCTCACAGAGTTGAGTGAAGCCAGACACAAAAGAGTACGTACTATACAATTTCATTTACATAAACTAAGAAAAGTGGCAAATTACTTTATGGCCATGGAAGTCACGACAGCGGTTATATTAGGAGAGGGAGCTGATTATATTCTGTTTCCTGATCTGGGTAACGATTATATGAATATGTCCACATTGTGAAAATTTATTTATTTTTATTCTATGATTTACTTATGTACTTCTCTAGATTCATATTATAATTCAATAAAAGGTTTATTTAAAAACGTTTGTCATATGTGCATAGCAGGTTCAATTTTCAGCCACAAACGTGTGTGTCTAAGACACAGAACTTCTTTTATTTTATATAACTCAATTTCTATTTAGAGCTCCACTCTATCCTTCAAATTCAAGGGTCCCTTCTCCCTTGCCTCTGGAGGTGTGTCTAATTCTGGATAACTAGGTAGGAGGAAGGTTGGGGCGTGAGCACTGACTTTGGTCCGTGTATCACACTGGCCTCTGCTGAGATGCCATCATACTGTTTGCTCTTCAGCACACATGGATGACTGCTGAGTCGTCTCGTAAGTGGCTATAGGAAGTTTCCTGTTGCCCTCCACAACTCCTCTTGACTGACACCCCAGAGGGAGAGGACTCCAGGTTCCACGTGGAGTAATCCACAACCCTCCAAGCTTTCATGGCTCTCCCACCAGGGTGACCTTGCTTTTAGCTGTCATGTATTCCGTCAAAGCCATGGTTTATGACCTGAGTCCTTCCCATTTCCCTCAGTATTGGGTTTGCTACACTCGAAAGCCGGGACATGAATGGAGGTGGGTGGAGGAAGAGCTAACATCGCACATAAACCAGATGAAATCACACCATTGTTCCAAGGCCTGTAATTGCTTTTCCTTACACTTAAAATAACACCCAAACATCTTACTATGTCTAAGGGATTAAAAGAGGCCATAAACTCTTTGCAGCCTCTCCCATCAGGAAGTGCAATCTATTTTCCCACACCTTGAATCCAGACTGGCCTTGAAATCTCGAATTTATTGGCTTTTTTTTTTTTTTTTGAGGAAGATTAGCCCTGAGCTAACATCTGCCACCAATCCTCCTCTTCTTGCTGAGGAAGATGGCCCTGAGCCAACATCCATGCTCATCTTCCTCCTCCTTATATGTGGGACACCTGCCGCAGCATGGCTTGAGAACTGGTACATAGGTCCACACCCAGGATCCGAACTGGTGAACCCCAGGCCGCCAAAGTGGAATGTGCAAACTTAACCACTACACTACTGGGCCAGCCCCTCTATTGGCCTTTTTTGACCAATAGAATGCGGTGGAAGTGACATTGTACAACTTCCAAGGAAGACCTCAAGAGGCTTTGCAGTATCCATCTACTCCTGCCTTCTTGCTGCCCTGAAATAGTCACGCCAAGAAGCCCGGGTTAGCCTCCTAAGGGCATGAAAGACCACCTGGAGACAGAGGCCTAGCCGAGAGCTGGCTCCAATCTCCAGACATGTGAACTAGGCCAGACATTACCATCACTAGCTGACTGCAACTGTACGTGTGAGCCAGGCAAGACCAGCAGAAGAACTGCCCAGCTACAGTCAGCCCAAATTGTGGAGCTACAGAATCATGAGCAAATACATGATCGTTCTGTTAAGCTGTCAATATGAAGGTAGTTGTTACACGGCCATGATAACTGACACAACCCGCCAGGCTGAGCCCTGTGTGACCCCGCCCTGCCACCTCTCCCAGCTCCGCCCTGCCCATCTGACTGCTGCAGGCTCCCTCCCAGCGCTCTGCACCCCAGGGAAGCCCTGAGCTCCCCGAGTGCTCTTAAGCTGCTCCCTGCCAAGCACACTGACATTCTTCCCTCTGTGAAGAACACACTTCCCTCAACCATTTTCCTGCCTAAATTTTTCTCATCTTTCAAGTCTCGATTCAGATGTCAAAGGCCTCCTCTGATGACCCATATAAAGCATTTCCCTGCTTTTCCCCTTTGATGGTGCCTGTTCTTTTCTCTGACAGTATTTATCACAATTTGTAATTAAAAAGTGCTATGCCTGATTATCTTGTGTACGGCTCTCCCAGTAGACTGGAAGGTCCATGAGGCAAGAACCATGTGTGTTTAGTTCACCACCTTGTGCTCTGCACTTTACCCAGTGACTCACATGTCGGAGGAGGAGCTTAACGAATTTGTTGAAGAAATATACGAATGCTTTTATTATGGCTACAGACTTCAAAGAACATTTCGGAAACATCCTGATGAAAATGCCCAATGAAACCAGTTTCCTATAATCAACCTAGCAAGCAAGGTGCCCAGTTCGGATGAGAAATATTGGCTGCTTCACTTTCGCTCCCACACTGAAGAATAGCTCATGGGTAAGCCCAAGATCACAGCCCAGTGAAATGCTTCTACCACTGGAGGGAGTGGAATAACTGGGTTCATTTTCAACTCCTTCTTCCTCTTATTTTTACTTTAGCAGAAAATGAAAACTAATCAGACACTGTTGTCTGAAAAATAAATCTATCCGTATACTGAAAGTTGCTTTAAAGACCAGAGCACCTAACTTTTTTCTCCCCTGTAGAAATAAATCAAATTATAGTGGCCTTTCCTAAGAAGTCTTGTTCTTCCTAAAACTAGACACTATCTAGGTGAAAATAAAACTCCAGGAATGTAGAGTTTTCCAGGGATCAGAGGACAGTCAAGTAGAGAAGGTCAAGGCTGCCTCAGAACAGAAAAGACTCAAAAGTGAAACTGAAGGAGCGTTTGGTAGAACTGGGGAGGAAAGCCTCACCATATACACAGGATAGAGCTGAATCAGCTGCAGACGATGGGAGGAAGCCAGGGAGCGCTCCTCATTTGTGCACTCATCCATGCAAAAGTCAATCAGCACCTGGTACATAACTGACGTGGTTGTACATCCTGGGGCTGCAGAGTGATCGACAGAGACAGGGCCAGTGCGGCTGCTCCACGGTCATCAGAGACCCAGGTCCCTTCCGTTTTTCTGCTTCTCCATCACCACCATAGCTTCCATCTTCAAGTTTCCCTAATCACCAGAAGTGACTGCAGGAGTTCCCACTATCACATCTAGGTTCCAGCCAAGAGAAAAGACAAAGAGGAGAAGGGCAAGAAGGCATCTCCCAGGTATTTTAGCCTCTTTAAATGCTTCCCAGAAACCCTACTCCATGACTGTCATTTACTCTCATTGACTCTCTCCAACCTCAAGATAGACCAGGAACTGTAGTCTTCTAATAGAGCGCCTTGCCTCCCAGAATAAAATTGGCTCTTTTACTTAGGAAGATAAGGAAAATGGATGTTGAGTTGGCACCTAGCAGGCTCTGTCATGGAGTAGCTGTTGGAGCCATGTTCCAGAGAAGTTCAGTGGAGATGGGGTCCAGAGCAGAGCCATCAGAATTAAATTGGAGAGGAACAATTTTTCTTCCCTCGAGCACAGAAGTAAATCCTGATGAACAGACATCTTATGTCACTGAGTTTTGAACAATCTCACTGGTTCAATATCTTGTCTGTTTTTCTCTATTTTCCACATTTTCTTCTATTGTATGGAAAATGGCTGATGTGGATTTACTACCAGTACTCTGAACTGTTTCTCAAAGGAGTTTCTGTTAATCTACTGAGGTTACCATAAAGTTTGGGAACTGTAACATGTAAACAAATCAAAAAAACTATTAGGCTTGCCCTTGCAGCCTTTCTTTAAAAGTTTTTCATTGTTTTATAACAAAACCTAAAGTTTTGTTCCTGGCATAAGTTCTTGTTCACACTTTGGCGCCGTCACGAACAAGCATCATGACCTCTCCAGCCTTCCTACACGTCCCCATTGTCCTACGGCTCCTCCATCACTGCCACATGGGCACGCTACATATGCCATTTTTTATATTCCACATATATTTCTTTTTGAGGTTAAAAAATACATTCAGGACATGTAGTTGAGCCTGGTTTTCTAATTGCTTATGTGAGTTAAATGAAGTTTAACTTGAATTTTCAGGGAGAGATATTTCTATTATTATTATTTTATTTCAAGACAAATGCCGTGGGTTTTCTTGGTCTCTACTACATTTCATTTCACATTTGCCACTTCCAGTCTGGCAAAGCAGCCAGCTTTCTCAGAGGACAGGCTGTTCTCCAGGAGTTCCCATAATCACTTGCAGACTCCCATCTGAGCTTTCCTACCTCCATTGCTGGGATAGTTCTTTTTCTGAAGCCCCCATAACACATTAAGGCTCTGCCTATGAAATGTACCTTCCCAGAATCCCAGAGTCCCAGAATGTCCTGAGGTCAAATAAAAAATGTGCATAGAGTTCATTAAGATTGCTTACGTGTTTCTGATAGTCCCGTATCTCAATCTTTCGCAGTCGTGGGGAAGAACAGTTTGCCCACATTATGGACTTTTGTAAAAGCAGTGTTGTGGAACCAATGATGGATTTATTTCTCCCTTTACACACCATATCTCCATTGCCTTCTTTCCCATTTTCATGTGGTTATTAACCAAATCGTTTTTGGTTCAGAGCTTCAAAAGCAGTGCTGAGGACAAACTCCAGGGACATTCTGAGTTCAGGACACAGGGAAATGCATTTCCCAGTAAAAACTGAACTTTCCTTTAAAGAACACAACCATATATTTAAGACAAGACAAAACAAAAATGTGCACAGACATGCTCATACACCTGAAAATCTATGTAGAAATCATTAAATAGACAAGACCAATTTGCCACTAAATTTACAGCTTATAAAAACGAAAAACAATAATAAAATGGCCAAATAGTGGACATCTGTTGCAGTTTGTCTGTCCAGCCCCCTTTTGCTTTTCTTCTGGTAACAGTACACATCTTTCCTAAAAGGAGTACAGTTTGTGGCTTCCATGAGGCTAACCCCACTGTCTCCCAGTCTCCAGTGGGGAAGGCCAGCATGCGCCTTTAGGAACGGACCTGCGACCCAAGCAAGATCAGATGGGGTCTTTGCTGAGATTTCCTCTGTAGAAGTGGGACAAAAAAGGGTCTCCCTCCCTCTAGGGTGGCAAGTTGTAAGAAAAATGAAATCTAGAGCTGTCTACGGTCGTCTTTCCTAACCATAAGAAAGAAGCTTTCGACAATAGATAAAAATGAGGCCATGACATGTCAAGAGAAGTCAAGAGGAGCAGGATGGAGACAGACAGAGCTCCGAAAACAAACTCAGGACCCTGGACTAGTAACATCTCTTCTTCTGCTTTAAAGAGTTTATATTGGGTTTCTGTTATTTGCAGCTATAGACCAGAAGACAAATATACCAAAAAACATTCTGGGAGAATTAGATATCTGCCTGTGTATACAGCTATATAGGTCAGACAGATTTTAAAGATTTTCCAGATTGTTTTAGCAGACTTACTGTTATTCACAAAATATTTACATTGAGTTGATTTGATGATGTCTGCCAAGTATTTCACACTCAATTCTTTCAGATAAACTCTAAACTGTTCATTTTTTAAAAAGATTCACAGGCTCTTTGCCTACGTACTAGAGACCTTTTAAATGTTTTATTGATCAATAGTATCTTCATCAATAGAAGTTTGGGGAAGGAAAAGGGGATAAAATTCAAAGAACTTCCAAAATTTTTATTAAGTTTGTGAAACAGTGTGTCGAGAGGATATTATGAGTTAAAAAGAATTTTATGTATTATTTAGAGATTTTGTTTACTCATTACATTAGAGATGGTAAATTTTTTGCATAACTTCATTTAGAACACTTATTTTAAATTCCCAAATCAATGTGGTTTCCTCTGCATCACTAGTGTTTGGAAAAGTCGGGTATTTTAAAACACCTTCTGTGTCATGGGTTACCACAAGAAAAGAATACCTATGCCTAGTCATTTTAAGGGATCTTACTAAAATTATCAGCATATGACTCTGAATGCTCTGATTTAAAAGATTGATTTCTGCCACCCAATAACCTACCATTTGGTCTGTGAAGAGACATCCTCCTGATGTGTTGTGAGCGATCATGAGGTAAAAGATGGTAGTTGCTGCAAAGAGCAGAGCCGCGGGCAGCTCCATGTGAGCCCCCAGTGTGTCTGGCTGAGGGTCTGTCTGACCTCTGCTACAAGAACAGGAGGCAACAGCGAGGGCTGAGGTTAAGTTAGAGCCCAGGAAACATGGAATTCATTTGTGTATATCTAATAGAGAAGAGAAAAGAGTAAAAATATCCCTAAGTTTTCAGAATTAACCCCTGTGATCTAAGCCATAACTCAGGAAATAAACCTAAGGAATTTGAACTAAAAAATGCTTACTTTCCTAATGTTCCAATCACTGCGTGAATTTTTACCACAGGAACCGATCACTGGGACCGCAAATCAGGGACAAATGGACTATCATTTGAACTCATTCAAACTATTGAGAAGCAACTCAAAATACACATCCTAGGGATGGTGGCTCAGGGACATCCATCAGATTTCTCAAGAAACAAAACATATTTATTATTATTCCAGTCAAGACAGATAACCTACCTTACAGCTATAACCTTAAAAACTACAGCCTTTCTCCCTGCCAAAGTCTTGAGGGATATATATGTGTGTATAAGTGTGTGATATTTCATTATTCACCATTTATATTTTCTTTTCATTTTTTATAAACTGTAAACAGTGGTATTCAAAAATTAAGATGAAAATACAACACCTGCAGGAGTTGCAGCCATCCATCCTCCAACAACAGAAACCCAACAGCACATGAGTCACACATCAAGTGAGTGACACAGTCCGGGCTTGGCTAAGCTGCTGATTCATTATTAAACTGAATTCACATTCATGTTTTTCCCATCAGCTGAAAGCAAACACCAGAGATTAAATTATTTTCTGAATGCATCTTCTTGACACACACAGCCTTGTAAGTGACAATGGTAACTTTCTTTGACGCCAGGCTTCCCCGAAATAAATCACATAAGTCTGTGCAGCACAGACGGAGCCTCGTGTCTCAAAAGCCACTGAGAGGTGCCCCCCACACTGGGCCACACAAGGGAGAAACCAGGTCTTGACCTTCGAGCACATCAGGGGCTACCGGGATGTTTGAGGTGAGGAAGCGGGAGCACGGAGCTCCTGCCATCTTCTTGTGTCATGTGGGCGAATCACCGGATCTCCCAACTCCAGCTTCATCGCTGGTCAAATTAGAATGATGCAAATCAGCCTACACGTCCCGTCAGGTTAGGGTGAAGTCTGAACACAGGGTTTGCTCTGTGCACCCTCAAAACGGAAAAGAAAAAGGAAGGCTGTCCCAACGACTGGAATTCCCACTTATTATCGCTTTTGAATTAAGGCATTCATTCTCCACCCCACTGCGGGATACCATGGGTCACCCAGGAGCTTTTAAACTCTCATTCCCCAAGCCCCCTCCCAAACCTACTCACCTACAGTCTCTGGAGGGGGCACTGAGGCACTCACAGGTAATTTTTTGTAAGTTGCCCAGGCAGTTCTGATGTGTAGCCAGAGTGGAGAGCCACGAGAACAGTTGTTCTCATGGTGCAGGTTCCACACCAGCAGCATACGCATCACCTGGGAACCTGTAAGAAACGAAATTCTTGGGCCCCACCTCAGAAACACTGAGTCAGACACTCTGGGGGCAGGATTCAGCAATCTGATCCTCATTTTGACAAGCCCTTCAGGGGATGCTGATGTAAGCTGAACTTAAACAACATTGCAATGGAATAAGGTATAAAAGATCCCAGTTAAAACTCAGTGTTATCTAGGAATGGTACTATGTTTAATCATTAGACTGACACCAGCACTTTAGACAGAGTTAGTTTACCATTTTAACCCACAGCCATGTGCCACATAACGACCTTCAGTCAACCACCAACAGCATACAGGATGGTGGTCCTGTAAGATTAGTACCAGAGAGCCTGGGTGTGTGGTAGGCTGTACCATCTAGGCTTGTGTAAGGACACTCTGATGCATTTCTCTGAACGTGTCCCCAACCTTAGGCAATGCATGACTGTGTTAATCATCTAACCTGCTCCTGAAAGAATGGGACAGAGGATGGGTAAGCTTAGCTGGAAAAAAAAAAGCAGAAAAAGGGATTTAACCACTGCTGTCCAACACAAATATAGTGTGAGGCACAAACATGAGCAAGCCACTATGTAATGTAAATTTCTCTAGCTTCCACATTAAAAGAATCAAAAAGAGACACATAAAATTATATTTAATAATATATTTATTTAACCTAATATATCCAAAGTGTTATCATTTCAACAATAATCAACACGAAAGTTATTGGTGAGCTATTTTACATTCTGTTTTCATACCAAGTCTTCAAAACCCGGTGTGTTGGGGCCAGCCGGGTGGCACAGCCGTTAAGTTCGCACGTTCCGCTTCCCGGCAGCCCGGGGTTCGCTGGTTTGGATCCTGGGTGCGGACATGGCACCACTTGGCACACCATGCTGTGGTAGGCATCCCACGTATAAAGTAGAGGAAGATGGGCACGGATGTTAGCTCAGGGCCAGGCTTCCTCAGCAAAAAGAGGAGGACTGGCTGGCAGGAGTTAGCTCAGGGCTAATCTTCCTCAAAAAACAAAACAAAACAAAACAAAACTGGGTGTGTCTTTTACACTTACAGTGTATCTCAATTTGGACCAGCCATATTTTAAGAGCTCAATAGCCACATGTGGCCAGTGGCTGCCATGTTAGCTAGCGCTCATCTAAATCAGTGCTTCTCAAACTTGAATGTGCATGTGAAGTACCTAGAAATCTTGGAAATACACATCCTGATTTAGTAGATCTGGGACGCAGCTGGAGATTCTCTTTTCTTAAAAGTTCCTGGGCCCAGCCAGCTACATAATTTGTGGGGTCAAATGCAAAATGAAAATGCAGGGCCCTTTGTTCAAAAAGCAGGACAAAAAGATCTTCCAAGATAATAAAGTATAGAACTTTCTCTTTTCTTCTCTGGTCCCTCTTGAACCTGTCCTAGTGTTTTCTACTTGTTCTTTAAGGCGCACTTCCTGGGGCGTGGATGGGATGGGGGGCGGGGAGAGACACTCAAGCGTTGAGGGTAGGCCTCCACAGGCGAAGAGCGGGGCTGGCCTGGAATTTCTCATGTGCAAATGTGCAGCTTCATCCAGTATATTTGTCATCATTGTTCTTTTTGTTGTAAAACCTAGAACCTTCCACACAGAAGGTATGAAACTACGAAAATAACTCTGATCTTCCCTTCAGACAAAATATACTTTTTGGATTAGGCTGCCTGTAGAAATAGGAAAATAAAATAATCCTAAAACTTCCAAGATTTTATACCACAAAAGGAGGTCTTTTTGCTTCCTATAAAAAATAAACTGCCTCTTTCAAACCTGAGCCCCCTCACTTGAGGCATGACTGCGAATCCTGGCCATTTGGCTCAGAGACACATGAGCTGCCCTTTTAAGCAGTGGGAGGTGTCAAGAGAAGCCAATAGCAAACAAATGTGGCTGCCCCCCGTCCCGTCTCCCCCTCTCTACATGCTGATTCATAAACACACAGGACCTGATTGTCTGTCAGAAATGGTGCAGGAAAACTGGACATAAGAGAATGATTGGGCAGGGCAGAAATGAATGAAACAGAGACTAAAAAAGCAACAGAAAAAAATCAATGAAACCAAGAGCTGAGTTTTTGAAAACATAAACAAAACTGACAAACTGTTAGCTAGACTCACCAAGAAAAGAAGAGAGAGGCTCAGATAAATAAAATCAGAAATGAAAGAGGAGAAATTACAGCACACACCTCAGAAATGCAAAAGATTATAAGAGAATACTCTGAAAAGCTATACGCCAACACAGTGGATAATCTAGAAGAAATGGATAAATTCTTAGAATCATACAACCTTCCAGAACCAAATCAAGAAGAAACAGAGAATTTGAATAGACCAATCACCAGTAAGGAGATTGAAACAGTAATCAAAAACCTCCCAAAAAATAAAAGCCCAGGCTTTCCTGGTGAATTCTACCAAACATTCAAAGAAGACTTAAAACCTATCCTTCTCAAACTCTTCCAAAAAATTAAAGAGGATGGGAAGCTTCCTAACTCATTCTTAAAAGCCAAAACTACCCTAATACCAAAACCAGACAAGGACGACACACAAAAAAGAAAATTACAGGCGAATATCACTGATGAACATGGATGCAAAAGTCCTTAGCAACATACTACCAAATCGAATACATTAAAAAGATCATACACCATGATCAAGTGGGATTTATTCCAGGGATCCAGGGATGGTTCAACATCTGCAAATCAACCAACGAGATACACTACATTAACAAAATGGAGAATAAAAAATAAAATGGAGAATAAAAATCACATGGTCATGAAGAGAAAGCATTTGACAAGACAAAGCATCCATTTATGATTAAAAACTCTGAACAAAATGGGTATAGAAGGAAAGTACCTCAACACAATAAAGGTCATATATAACAAACCCACAGCTAATATCTTACTCAATGGAGAAAAACTGAAAGCTATCCCTCTAGGAACAGGAATGAGACAAGGATGCCCACTTTCACCACTCTTATTTAACATAGTATTGGAAGTCCTAGCCCAAGCAATCAGGAAAGAAAAAAAATAAAAGGGATCCAAATTGGAAAGGAAGAAGTGAAACTGTCACTATTTGCAGATGACATGATTTTATATATAGAAAACCCTAAAGAATCCATCGAAAAACTTCTAGAAATAATAAATGAATGCAGTCAAGTTGCAGGATACAAAATTAACATACAAAAATCAGTTGCATTTTTATACACTAACAATGAAGTAGCAGAAAGAGAAATTCCAAATACAATCCCATTTACAATTGTAGCAAAAAGAATAAAATACCTAGGAATAAACATAACCAAAGAGGTGAAAGATCTGCACACTGAGAACTATAAAACACTGTTGAAAGAAACTGAAGAAGACACAAAGAAATAGAATGATATTTCATGCTCCTGGATTGGAAGAATTAACAAATATAAAATGTCTATACTTCCTAAAGCAATCTACAGATTCAATGCAATCCCTATCAAGGTTCCAACATTTTCATAGAAATAGTACAAAGAATCCTAAAATTTATACGGAACAACAAAAGACCCTGAATAGCCAGAGGATTCCTGAGAAAAAAGAAAAAACTTGGAGGTATCACACGCCCTGATTTCAAAATATATCACAAAGCCATAGTAACCCAAACAGCATGATACTGGCACAAAAACAGACACACAGATAAACAGAACAGAATTGAGAGCCCAGAAATAAACCCACACATCTATGGACAGCTAATATTTGACAAAGGAGCCAAGAACACACAGTGGAGAAAGGAAGCTCCCTTCAATAAATGGTATTGGGAAAACTGGACAGCCACATGCAAAAGAATGAAAGTAGACCATTATCTTTCACCATACACAAAAATCAACTCAAAGTGGATTAAAGACCTGAACGTAAGATCTGAAACCATGAAACTTCTAGAAGAAAACATAGGCAGTACGATCATCGACATAGGTCTTAGCAGCATATTTTCAAGTACCATGTCTGACTGGGCAAGGGAAACAATAGAAAAAATAAACAAACGGGGCTAGATCAAGCTAAAAAGCTTCCACACAGCAAAGGAAACCATCAACAAAATGAAAAGACAACCTAACAATTGGGAGAAGATATTTGCAAACCATATATCTGATAAGGGGTTAATATCCAAAATATATGAAGAACTCATAAATCTCAACAAAAATCTAACAACTCAATTAAAAAATGGGCAAAAGATCTGAGCGGACATTTCTCCAAAGAAGATATATAGATGGCCAACAGGCACATGAAAGGATGGTCAACATCATTAACTATCAGGGAAATGCCAATCAAAACTACAAGGAGATATCGCCTCACTCCCATCAGAATGGCTTTAATTAACAAGACAGGAAAGAACAAATGTTGGAGAGGATGTGGAGAGAGGGGAACTCTCATACACTGCTGGTGGGAATGCAAACTGGTGCAGCTACTATGGAAAACAGGATGGAGATTCCTCAAAAAATTAAGAATAGAACTACCATACGATCCAGCTATTTCACTGCTGGGTATTTATTCAAAGAACACAAAAACACTAATGCGTAAAGATAACATGCACCGCTGTGTTCATCACAGCATTATTCACAATAGCCAAGACTTGGAAGCAACCTAGGTGCCCATCAAGGGATGAATGGATAAAGAAGATGTGGTATATATACATAATGGAATACTACTCAGCCACAAGAAATGATGAAATCCGGCATTTGTGACAACATGGATGGACCTCGAGGGTATTACGCTAAGCGAAATAAGTCAGAGGGAGAAAGACAAAAACTGTATGATTTCACTCATAAATAGAAGACAAAAACAACAACAAAGAATCGCATAGAGACAAGATTAGATTGGTGGTTACCAGAGGGAGAGACAGGGCAGGAAGGAGGGACGGTGAAAGGGGTGACTGGGCAGGCGTGTGTGGGGATGGACTGTAATCAGTCTCTGGGTGGTGAACGTGATGTAATCTACACAGAAATCAAAACATAATGATGTACACTTGAAATTTATATACTGTTATAAACCGATGTTACCACAATTAAAAAAAAAGAGAGAGAGACCCCAGGAATGCATGTGCACAGAGGCGGCCACCGGCAAGCCCAGGAGAAGGGCCTTAGGAAACCCAAACGTGACAACACCTTAATATTGGACTTTTAGCCTCCAGATGTACAAGAAAATACATTTCTGTTGTTAAAAAAGGGAGAGAATGATTGGAACCTCCTATCCTAGCCTTCTTATTGAGTGATTGATAATCTTCCTTAAATCGCAAAGGTTCTAAGGTGACTTAAAAGGAATATGTACCATAAAAGAGTAAAATTAAAATAAACACCAAGAAAGATAGAAATCTGAGTCTATTGTTAGAATCAGAGGAAACAATAGGACTCAATTTCTAGGCCAAAAGGTCCAAGAGAGTAACAATGGTTGGTTCACAAATTGTTTCTGAGTTTCTTGCCACCCAAAGTAGAAATGGAAACACTGTCAGTTACATTGTTTTCACGCATTGTCCATCAGAAGAAAAACATCTATTTCCCAGAGAGAACAAAACATTTCCAGTACTTAAGTCTAAAAGAAATTACCTACCTGGATGCTGAGAAATATGATGACAGTGTCCTCGATAATTTTAGACAGGGGTTGGGGAAGATGCCAGATAGTCTTCCTTGGCTGTTTCTTATGGTTTCTTTCAGTAAAAGTCAAAAAGTACAGCTGAAAATATAAAATAGAGATAATAATTACACCTCTATTCCCTGTCGGTTCACTTCTCTGCTTCAGTTCCATATTTGGGGATTAGTCCACGTATGTGTGTTCCCACAGCTGGGCTTGATGACTGGAGGGATAGAGGGTGGTGGACACAGAAGTTTAAGACGCAAGACTCCCTGAGAAGCATCACACGAGCTGTTGGAGGAGACGAACTCTACTGTTGATGGGTTATCTCACACTTTGTCAAGGTGCCACGGAAATGGAATTCATAGACATGGTCTGTGATTAAAGAGACAGGATTCCATATGAAGACCAAGTCCTTAGAACCGGTCACTACTCATATGGTTGGAAACTACCTGGGACTTGCACCCTATGGACAGCAAATCACGTCTTTCTCTAGACACAGAGTGGAGGTTGGATAATGCAAAAGATGGCGGGCACTGCCAAATCTGCACCAGGCAACAGTGACTGGTGGCCTCCTGAGAATGTTCAGAGCTCCCGGATTAGTGTAAATGATTCAGCCCATGAGTTAAGTGTCAGCCTGGCCAGCATGAAGCTACTAATGCTAAAGAAGTTATTAAATAGAACCACGAGACATTACCAATGCGCTCACTTTAACACGTGCACCTACGGCTTAAGCCCTCATTCGAGCACTAAATTAATGCCTCTCATGGATGCAGTGTCACGAAGAACAAGAGGGAAACATCACTAGAATAAATTACAAATTCCTTTACTGTGTTAAAAGTTTGCAGCCCTTTGAAATCCAGTCATACAGGTGAGTGTGTGAAATAACAATGGGACAGGTAAGCAGTAAAGGGGTAGGGGGCATGGGGGTCTGAGACCAAGAGAAAGCAAAAGGGAAGTTTTCAGCCCAAAGAGAAAAATCGACGTGGGAAACAATTACTTATAAATGTAAACATGTTAATTTAAAGTTCTAAACTCCTATGGGAATATGCTTCATAAAGGAAGCAATAAATTATTGTCTTCAAATCTTTCTCATATCTGTGTTAGGTACGAAAAATTCTGGATGACCACTTCAATTTATAGTAAAGGTATTGTATAAACTCTGGAATTTAAACAAAATATCATCACTTATACAAAGTGAGAATTCATCATTTTGCCATAAAACTGGAACTCTAATTTCCTGAGAATTTATTGAAGACATTTTTTAAATCCCACTAACGGGTTAAAATATGTGTTTATAGCCACTCTTATTTTAATTAGATTTTTTATTTTGGCCATTATACTAGATAATATTTTAATTTTTTTTTTTTTACTACTAGTGCTCATTTTAGTGCAGTAAATTTTATTCCTAATGAAAGGAAAGCTGTTTAATATTATCTGCAATTGGGTGGCACCTTTGTAAAGTTCATTTTTCTCCAAGGATGGGTCTTAAAAATGCCTCAACTCATAGGTTTGGAGCCAAAGTCATGTCAGTTTAACTTGCACACTCAGTGACCCAAGAAGAGGATTACTAGCAGCTTTATTGAGCAAAGGAAAGAAAAATTCTTACTGTCCAGTCAAGTCTTCAGTAGTTGACTGCATCCTCACTCTCCTCTGTCCAGCTTCCCAGCAGAAGGAATAACCTGCAGGTGCAGGTGCCCACGGAGCCCAGGCTGCTCCATCAGGGCCTGGAAGTGCTGTGCAATCAGCAGCCGGTTTCTGTATCCTGCAGGGAAATACAGGAGCGTACAACACTTTCCCTTCATAGCGCATGCCACAGTTTGTCATCATAGATCCGTGTGATTGTCTAATTCATGCCTGTTTCTTCCAACCCAACACTGGTGCCAAAATGGTGAGCATGGTGTTTAGTTTGCACACCGTTGTGCCAGGCACCTACCAAGCACACGATGGATATCTGTTGATGGATAAATGAAAATTTAAGCTGGGAACAGAATAGCAAGCTTCATTATGTCTGCCTCACCCTTAATCCAAATGGCAGAAACTAAGAGAGATTTGGTCCTAATTCTCATTTATACTTTAAGTTTTTTAAGTTATATCTTATATAATATTCTAGTTACAAGAATATGCTTTGATCTAGTCAGCAATTAGTCTGTTTACCACCATCTGGGAATAGGAACAAGCCCCTGCCTCATGCTGAGGAATGACAAGGACCTTGTTAGGACACAGGGACCTGGAAGAGCTAAGGGACTTGACAGGACAACAGGCCTCATGACCAAATTACATCCAACATTGGGAGAATCACATGTTCGCTCCGGGGCTGTGCCCAGCCTGGAGAATGCCACAGACACAGACGTAGACTCTCTGATCTTTTTCTCTCATCTCCTAATTCTTGTTGCTCATAATCCCCCTCCTTACACCCAAAACCGAACAGCTAAGGGATTCCCATTGGGACAAAGTGCTCAGATTTTCCTGTTTCTTGCCTTAATTTCTAGACGGGGAACCTTGACAATTTCCCCCTTTGGATTCTTTTTCCAGGATAGATAAAAGAGAATCCCCCTCAATCTTCAGTCTTTTAAGGAAGGTATTTTTTTAAATGATCAGGTGAAGGGCATTAGAGCATCTTTCTCACTCCCCGCAGGGGAAGGGTGAGGGACACGCTCCTTTCTGGCTGGCTGTGTTTGCCCTCTCATCGCCCTTTGGCCAAGCTCCAGGGTGCATCCGGCACCCAGTTCTTATCCTGATCACAGCACATTCTGCCTGCTTTGCTCTGCACATTTTCCTGTGAAGAATTCCAGGGCCTCACATAATCTTTTCCTTCCCATTTGCCCCCACCTATTTTCCCTGTACCCAGAACTGGGACATCCATCGAGCTAACGTACAGTGGTGACAAGCTGATAAGACCTAAAGGAGTTGGTCACTGCAAGTATTTGTATTGGAAACCAGGTATCACGCCTCAAGCACGGAGAAGCAACACTCTAAAGGTGACATTTCTGGGAGTACCTGGTAGCAAGGTGCACTGAGTCAGTGAAGGTGGAGACATGAGGGTCTGACGAGGGGACTACCAGGTTGGGGGCCACAGCCCTTGGAAGACAGAAATGCACGTAAGGTCAGTTTACTCGGCAGGACACATCGAACTGGGGAGACAAAAAAATAAATAGAAACAAGCATTTGAGAAGCATGATACAATCGAGTGAGGGAGAGCTGTTGGGCTGGGGGCATTCCCTATGCTTCAGGTCTGGGAGGGAAAGAGGACAGTCACTGAAAGATACACTTTGTCCAGTAGCTGAGTACTTGCCGCTCAGCCCTCAACCACTGCTCCCTTAAATCCAGGTCCCTGAAACCTGACATTCCTCGTCAACTCAGGCCCTTTCTTAAGACCTAGCTCTAAGTGTAGGTGGTTTGAATTATGGTTATTAACTTAAGCTACAGAGAAACTCCTTAACTTTCCATCCTCTGGGGCATGTAGACTTCTCTTCTGTTCCCACTACCTTTTCTCAGAGAATTTCCTAAGAATCCATGGGGGAGGAAGGGCTTACTATAAATAGCCTGAGATTTACTTGAATTTTCATCTCTCAGCCATGTAGCCATGAAGTTAATCACTACGGTTCTATTAAAGGTCAGTATAACTTAGCACTGACAAGAGACCCGAACTGGCAAGAAGCTAACCCCTCCAAACCAGCCAAGTTTTGCAGCAACCAAAAAACCTTTCCTCAGTCAGCAGTGGGAGGCAGGCACAGGACGGGGCAGGGCCAGGTGAGGGCACACTGAGCTAATTATGGGCCAAGCCATGTGGGAAAAATCAGCACCACCATTGTTCCAAGACGTGAGGCCCACATGGTGGTGGAGCAGTAGCTTTTTCTTCCTCTTTGCCACAACTCCTCCGTCTTACCTTGTCCTCTTCCTCCTTTTTATTCGGAAGAAACCATCCGTGATGAACCATTCCATACCAGCTTATTTCCAATATTTCAGTTTGCTAAACATGCCTGCTAAGTGCCAGGTCAGCGTCCCTCAGTTGAATCTCTTCCCCTCTCCCAGTTTGGCCTTCCCCTCAAAGCTAACCCAGCCTCTTTCACTCCCACGCTCCCTGTCTTCCCTCCTCCCTACCACTGAGACTTACGGATCCAGGGTCTTATCACCTAACCACCAGTTCCTCCTTGGTTCCTAAGAGGATCACTCTCAGAGGATCACATCAAATAGTCAATTTTTAATAAAGTTTTAGGAAATCTCCAAAACAAGGCTGTTTAATGCAAACAGCAAGCAATTTTATACAGAAATGTGCTTATAAAGACAGAAATCAAGAAGTTCTAGCTTTAGGCATCCATTTGGGTGAACGCGAAATCCAGCTGTGTGAGCAAATGGCTATGAGAGTGTTAATAGTCCTCCTACAGTGGCACTGTGTTCTAGGAAGGGCAAGGATGGGAAAGGGACCCCCCACGGGCCTCACGTGAAATAGGATTTTCTACTCGTCAATCCAACTCCAGCCCACAGAGGCTGAGAGCTGACCGTGTGCCAGGCGCCATGATGTGTGCCAGCTAACCAAGGTGCGTCTATTTCCCGTCCTCACAGAGTCTGCAGTTTACAGGCGAGAGACAACGTAATGACACGTGAAAAGTACTCTGAGAGAAGAAAAGAGTTAAGTTGTGGCCCTAGGAGAATTCCTCCCCAGACAAGGTCAGGAAGCCTTCTGGAGGAGGTGACATCTCAGCTGGGGACTGAAGGCTGGGCAGGAGTTGTCCAAACAAAACTGAGGATTGGAGAGACAGGGGAGAGTTTAATCCTGGCCAGGACCTTGCAAGGTGTGTGTGCCTGGTTCTACTTTCCCAGGAAGGTAATCGAACCTCAGAGGAGCTAAAAAAGTTACTTGAGCTCCCAAATCCAGTCAGTGGTGGATGTGGGCTTGGTCCTCAGGATGTCACAGCCCACACTGGGCTGGTTCCTGGTGCTGCACCCGGCCTCTGGCTGTCCCTCACTTCTACCTGGTCTAGCCCTCAAAGGAGCACCTGTGAGGATGGAAATGTCTGGCTAGAAAGGACGGCAGGACAATGTCCAGCCAGAAAGGATGGCGGGACAATGCTGCCTCGTTAGGATTTTACCGCTAAGTGGCGAGGCCCTTCAAACCACCCCAGAGTGCCCGGACATCCTCAGGACAAGTCTGTGTCCAAGCAACACTCAGTAAGTACTCTTGTTCCTGAAAAAGTTATGCAAATGATTTCCAAAAGCCAAACAGAAGCTTTCTGTGGAGCAGACCCGTCATGAGCACCCTTAAAGAGAAGCCTCATGTAAATGCTCAGGCATCGCCTTTGTCTTAAAACGAGGCGCACCTGGATTGCTGGGAATCAGCTTTTCCGGTCACAGCATATCTCAGGAGATCAGAGACTGTCGTCAGAGAAAAAAGACCTTGATAAGACAGTTGGCATCCATTCCAGCCCCTTTCATAGGCTCAAAATACTCCAGGGAGAAAAGGGACTGACGTCAATGTCCATCACTGAGTATATTTATTTAAACCTGAACGGCAAGAGGCAAACATCGTAGAAATTAATGAAGAAATAAAACAAACATTTGACTTTTTTTTTTGTACTCAATGATATTAAGCTTGCTTGGAAATCTGCTTGCCAGACTTGAGGCCAACTTCTTGCAGGTCACATGAAAGCCTTTCCAGGCCAGGAGAATTTCCTCTTTCCATGAATAAAAGTGAGATGCAGAGAGCATGTCCAAGAGGCGTGGATGGACAGAGTCCTCTCTATTGGAAGTCTGTCTGCTGTGCAGCTAACGCAAAGTAACACATCTAAAGCTTTACTTTCCACTCACAGCCCAGAATGGAAACTTACAGCTCTGCTCACCAGGCAGGACAATGACATCTTCAGAAGGCGCTGGCTGTGCTTTCAAGGGGATTAATGTAAGGTGTACAAGGCTCACATACCTGCTGACTGGCATGGATATCTCCAGAAGCCACAAGGAAGCCCCATTTTGGTGAGGCACTTTTCTTTCTCAGCTCTCTCCCCTTCTTTGCACAGCAAAGTTCAAAAAGCCCTCTATGGGGGGATCATTGCTGGCTGTGGTCCTTTTGGCCACTAGCGGGTTGCTGATGTGAGCCTGGCTCCAGACAAACCCCAATCGCCTGCTCTCTTCCTTCCCAACATCAGAGACATCACCCTGACCTCACGCTCCGCACACACGTTGCTATTCCTGCAGAAACGAGGATCAGCTAAAGCCTCACCAATGATGAGTCCAAACTCCACTAAGTCTTAAAAAAGACATCCTTTAGTTCTGCCAGTCCACCTAGATTTCCCATCTCTCTCTGTTCTTGAAGTATCTGATCTGAAGTCATCTGGATATCAGTTCTCTCTCTCTTTTTCTCTCTCTCTCTCATCTCGTCTTTCCTCCACCACCACCGGGGGGTAAACTGAGGTATGCTAGAGAAGAGGATGAGCTGAGAGCCAGGCTGTTATTTGCCACATGTGGAGGGCTCACCTCTACATCATCACCTCTGGAGCTGGCATCGGCCTCAAGAGCATCCTGTCTTCTGCCTCCGCCCTCTCCCCCTCTCTAGCCCCCAACACACTCACAACGAGATCCCTTGACAGATTCAAGGTTGGATGAATGATTGAATGAAGGAAGGAATTTTTTAATGAATGAATGCAACAGTTACACAGTGAAGCAATGGGCTGTTTAGCAGAAAACATATTTCAATTGGGAATAATGAGAGATGATTTTCCAAACAACGCTTAACGCTTAACCGAACACTGGGTGTCATTCCAATTCCCACATTTTAGCTCTAACTCACTTCTCCTTTCCAACAAGACTGAGAGAGTGACGTGGTACAAATGTGGACCCGAGAGCAGGGAGGGAGTTCGCCCCTAATAAACCCCCTTGGCCCCTGCTGCACCTTCTGGCTTAGGGGAGTGGTCAGGAGCACCCACCCTGGAGCCAGGTCAGTCAGCTTCATACCCCAAACTTGCACTTTCCAGCACTGGCCACATTGCCTGGCCTCCGTGCCTCTAAGCCCTCATCTGTAAAACAGGGAGCGGGATAGTGCTAATCTCTTAGCATTGTGATGAGGATTAAATGACTCAATACCTGTGAGCGCTTAGCACGGGTAAGCCACCATGAACACTGGCTGTTGTTACACCAGGCGGACAAGCTCCCATCTCAGCTAGTAAAGGCTGATGCTCTCCACATTTAAAAAAAGCAGAATTTAAACCATTCTTTATTTTTCCTTGACATTGCTTTCAGCTTTGATTTTAGTTTGCTGTATGCATTCGAAGCATGGAAAGTATTTTGAGGTTTATACGCGAGAACACTATGCATGGTTGAGAGACTTATACAAAGTTAATATAATATATATATCATAGATATATAGATATAGGTATAAAGTTGGATGGATCCCCCCTTCGTGGATGTGAAGGCACTAGAGGTCAGGCAGATTTCTTTGTGAAAAGGTGAATTGTCCAGCCAGAGCATGAGCCCTGGTAACCCATAAATAAATGTCTGTCCTCAAATCACATTGTTGGAAGACAGACTTTTATATTGTGATTTTTCATAGAAATAATTGACGTTGTTACTTCTCTGACTCCTTCATCCTAAGAAGAAAAGGCATCATCTGTATCCTGCCTCCATATTTACCTTCTGTCCCTGTCTAAATGGTATTAGATGTCCAGTCACAGGGCAATAGTCGGTGCAAATGTGATCCACACGTGTGTGAAAGCACCAGGCCTGCTGGTCAGTAAGTACACAGATTCAAGGTTGGATGAATGATTGAATGAAGGAAGGAATTTTTTAATGAATGAATGCAACAGCTACACAGTGAAGCAATGGGCTGTTTAGCAGAAAACATATTTCAATTGGGAATAACGAGAGATGATTTTCCAAACAACGCTTAACCTAAGAGTTATTCTTTCCACACATAAAGCCAGGAAGATATGGCAGATCTCTGCCCCCCACGGCCATGGCACAATTTCACAGACATTCAAGGGCCTTTTACAGCAGACATCTGAGCAAAAGGCGCCCGGGACACCAATTTGCATTGCAAAGAGCTGCATTTGCAGCGTTTCCAGAATTTGCTCACTTCAAGTGGAAGGAAAACCATGGTCTTGTTTAATCAGTAATTCTGTTCTTCTGAAACCAAGAAAATTAAGCCCTGACTTTTCTGAGCCAGCGAGAATCTAACAGCAGAACTCCAGGGCTAGCTCTTGGAGGTAATCTGCTTCTGCTTCCAACCTATGCTGTTGACCTTTAGGATGTGGATAAGCTGCAAGGGTCCCAGCTTCCCCATTTTTTTATGTCTGAGCCTGACCATGAAAAGCCCTCTGCTACTGTTATTCTGGCAACTGGCCAGGTCAACAGTTCAGCTCGGCAAATATTTATCTTATTAACCTAGGATGGGCCCAGGCTCCCTCAGGCTCTCTTCTTTGCAGCCTCTCTGAAAAGCATTGACTTTGACCCTTTCCCACCTTAAGACAGATGTCAGGCTACCTAGTCAACCGAAGAGCCCCTCTTTTGACTCCACGGGGTCAGAATCTTCAATGATCAACCTTCTTTCTCCTGTTGGTGACTCCCCAGATATTCTGGCTGAAATGCATTGATACCATTCATTGATCAGGTTCATCTCAGGACCCGCCTCACATTGACAGTTACCTTCTCTGACAATTTCCATCTTCAGCATTGTCAGTAACTGGTAGGATCCTTCTCAAGATTCTGGGTCCCCATGACCTGCCTGACTCTTCTCAGCACATCTAGAGGTGCTATTTCTCTTGCCCTGTGGATTTAGAGAGGAAAATATGGCTTCAGCTCAGAGTCATCTTACAAAGTCTCTGCTCCTTTCTCTGTTTTTTCGCTTTTTGGTTTTTTCCATTTCTTTTATAAAACTTCTCGCTTTATTCTAATCTGCTAGTGGAAATGAAAGGCCATCACAGGCTGTCTACAGCTGGAGAAAAACCTGACGACACTTTTAATACCCAGCAACAGAGTGTTGCCACAACCATGACTATGGATCACACATAAGAATATAGAGCAGCAACTTCTGAAATGCACACTAGAACCACCCCACAAAAATGGAAGGGTCTACAGTCTCTGAAGTTTTCCAGCCAATTATGAGTAATTCATCATCAACATTAAAATGGTTGCTAGTCCATGTTCTGGGTAGGCTTCCTGCTTGTTCTGGGTGGTCTTAGGCAAGAATGTAAAATACCTCAAAAGGCAGAAAACTCTTCTAAAAGAGGCTTTGGAACAGAAACAGGCACTAACATGGAATAAAACTGAAATCAAGTCGATTTTCTTAGAATTTCAGGTTGGGTACCTCAGAGTGCACCTGAACTAATCTGAAAAGAGACTAGATTCAGCCATTAAAAGGTTGATGCTCTGTCTCTAAGACCCAACCAATTGCAAATTAACTTTGCACTTCCCCTCAGTTTTCCATTATTTTCTCTCCGAATCGGAGAATTCTTAGTACACCAGGGGCATTGTTCAAAAACCAATACCGTGAAGATTCTAAAGAGGAATGACCAGCCATTCATTAATGATGGTGAGTGGTTAAAAATCAGATGCTTACTTTAAACATTCCACGGAATGCCACGGAGCCCTCTTCCACACGCTCCTCAAAGGTTAATACTTAACCACACTATGGTCCAGTGCCTGCGGCTCTGTCCTGCCCTGCAGCCTGTACCCAAACGTCTCATAAGTTAATGGGTCATTTTCCTTAGCTCGCCATGTCCCAAGAATTCAGGTTTACTGCCAACATTATCACTCTTCCACAAAATTAATGTAGCTCCATTAGGACCTGGGGCACTCTGAAAACATCCAGCACTCACAGTTTCACATTCAACCTTTGAACCTAAGAAATACTAATCATAAAGCATAAAAGGCGGAGCCAGGGGAAGCAAGGTATACAGTGCTAGTCAATCTATTTTAACTGTCTCCTATTTCCAAAAATTCAGAGGTAGTGACTCAAAATAAATCAAAATATTAGAAGAGTAGGCAAAAAAGTGATCTTTTAATGAACACTTGTTTAATCCTAGTGCTTTTCGTAATTAATGCAATGTAATTCTTCCAACAACCCTGCGAGATAGACATGATTATCCTCATCTTACAGACAATGAAATTGAAGCTCAGAGAAGTTACTGGCCCCAATTTACATCTGCTAAATGGATGTACAAGCATAATAAGCTATACAAAGAATCAGGATTCAAATCCAGGAGCAGCAAACCCAGCACTTCTCCACTAAACACATACTGCCTTCCTAAAGTCAGCTGATAGCACCATGATTGGAACCATGGAGCGGTATTTTCCCTTACATGTGAATAATAAAGTTGAATATACATTATTGACAGTGCTCATTCTGAAAGAAGACATTTCCCAAGACCAGTAGTTCCAACCCTGGTTAATCACCAGAATTACCTGGAAAGCCCTTAAAAAATATATTTCCTAGACCCGACTGCAGAACTACTGAGTCAGAGGGTCTGAGAATGGGCCCAGGAATCTCCATAAATACCAAGCTCTCAAGGCAATTTTCATAATCAGCCAATTAGGCAAACTTTGACTCTTATGACAGTAACGATAACAACAACAAGAAGACACTACCACTTGGAGACACAATGCATTATATTTTTTCAAAGTATTGTGATGTTCTTTATTACACCTCACCCCATGTACACCTGCTGGGCAGGATGTGGGGTAAATATTTTCAGCCTCCTTAGATGCAAGCAGAAACCAAGTCCAATGAGGGAGAGAAACTTGAAGGGTCTTCTTCCACCTTCTAAGGTAAAAATAGTCCATCTGGGAAGACCAAACAGGGTTTGGATATACAGCATTAAGAATGTAAATGTCACTTACTAGATTTCCCCCTCTCCTCCCCTTTCTCTGGGATCATTGGTTGGATAGTGTTAGGGGGCTAATTGTTTCCTCACAAAACTCAGATGTTGATGTCCTAACCCCAGTACTTCAGAACGTGACCTCACTTAAAAGAAGGGTCGTTGCAGATGTAATTCACTAAGATGAAGTCACACTGGAGTAGGGTGGGCCCCTAACTGAATATGACTAGTGTTCTTAAAAGAAGGGGAAATTGGGACACACATGCACATACAGAGAACACCATAAGAAGATGAAGGCAGAGATGAGATGATCCTATAAGCCAAGGAAATGCCAAAGATTGCCAGCAAACCACCAGAAATGAGGGGAGAGTCATGGAATAGATTCTCCCTCGCTGCCCTCAGAAGGAACCAACCCTGCCAACACCTTGATCGCAGACTTCTGGGCTCCAGAACTGCCAGACAATAAATTTCTGCTGTTTAAACCACCCAGTCTGTGGTATTTTGTCATGGCAGCCCCAGCAGCCTAACAGCTAGGAAACACCTCCCAGCTGGATGACCCGGTTACTAGTGAGCATTTCCATTAGAAGAGAAAACATCAATAAGTAAGTTTACTTATCAATAGGTTTCTGAAAGGCAATTGTAATAACAAGTGTTTCTACAATGAATTAACCCAGAGAAAGTTTGCTCAATCTAAGTGATTTTTTTTTGGTATTTGGAGAAGAAAAATACTAGAAAAAAAAGAAAAAATAGGGGAAAAAATCCTCGTACATCCTACCCTTAGGATTTAGTAGAAATCCTACCCTACAATTTAGTAGAAAAATGTCAATTTGTACAGCTCTAATTGTGATCAAGGGAGCTGTACAATATAGATAATCGTGAGGCCAAGCTTCATCCTGCTGACTCCCAGTGTGACATCCTGGCACTCTCAGGTGCCCAGACAAGGAGGCTTCACACTGCTCCCATCTCCTACTCCCAGGTGATGAAGTAGTTACTCTTCAATTATACAGTAAACATCATATGACGGGTCCCAAATTCCATGCAGATGTTTCAGAAAGAATTTTCCCTCCAGATGCAAATTATTTAATAAAATAAATTGAAACTCACGTCTTGGTCTTTCCAACAAAAATACCCAGAGTGAGAGCTTGAGGGCTTTGTCAGGCACTTGCCAAGTGCTCTCTCTCTCTCTCTCAGATGGCTCTGTATGGCATCCTTGCAACCACAGGCCCCTTGTTTTGGTTATAAGTCCTTTGGACTGATTGCCCCTCAAATAATAAGCATACTTTCCAATACTTAATAACAGATTTTTTTTTAAACCAGCATTTTATGCTTATTTTGATCATTCTCATTACATAACCTGTTTTGGAGGCCACATCTTATGGATGATAAGGTATAAGACCAATTAAAAATCCCAAGTGTATGGGGCCAGCCCCGTGGCGCAGTGGTTAAGTTCGCAGGTTCCCCTTCAGCAGCACAGGGTTTGCACAGTTCGGATCCCAGGTGCGGACATGGCACCGCTAGGTGAGCGATGCTGTGGCAGGTGTCCCACATAGAAAGTAGAGGAAGATGGGCACGAATCTTAGCTCGGGGCCAGTCTTCCTCAGCGAAAAGAGGAGGGTTGGCAGCGGATGTTAGCTCAGGGCTAATCTTCCTCAAAAAAAAAAGTGTACAGAGATACATCAACATAACTAGTGTTCAGTCAATTGTGTAACATTTCCACATAGCTGAATGTTTGGCAACATGGTGACCAAACAGGCATGTGCACCTTCTCTTAGTTTGACATACCACGGTCATGCTGTATTTCAAAGGAACCCAATGTGAATTACTAAATCGAAAACACGGTCCTCCCAGCTCAGTGTTGGATGTCAACGGGTGGCACCAGGAGAGGCTGCACAGGAGCCTCAGAGCTTGGCTTTAAGTCTGAAGTCACCCCCATAACATCATTTCAACCCAGAGGGCACTGATGGTATTTCACACTTGACACCCACCTGTGTAATAACAGATCAAGCCTAAATTAGGAGAACACGTAGAGGAAAAAGCCAGAGAAATCATCTGGAATTACACCACAGACTTAACATGCAGTCCATTGAACAAAGGGAAGCTTTCCCATGGAGCGACACAGGCCGTGTGTATACAAGTGCAGTTAAACCAAACAGAACGACATTTTTGGGTTCTGGCTGATTCACTGCTGCTTATCTACAAAGCCACAGGATGGCAATAGAGAAATTCCTGTTGTGCAACTATTGTCCAAATGGTTTTATGGAAAAAAATGGGGCCAAATGCTTTGGTTCTAGTCCAATTTGTCTGCGCTCTGGGCGTATTCCTGCTCCAGAGGAGCCTATGCCCGTGCTGACTACAGGTGTCCACAGCCACGGTCTTTCATGGTCTGACTCGGTCTTCTCAGCCTCCACTCCCACAACAACAAGAACCCTTTCCCTCTTCCAATCTATGGCCTTTTAAAAGTAAAGAAAAATAAATATTCACTGGGGATCTACCAGGAGCTGTTCCATGTCCTAGAGTCACAAGAAGGATAGAAACAGAAAAAGATGGCTTTTCCATGGAGCTTACGTTCGAATGAAGGACACTGTTACTAGACAGGTAAATGTATAGTGTGTGTGACAGAGATGGCCTTCTGTCCACCAACACTCCTGGAGTTGAGTTGTCACTGGCAGGCCGTGATCCAGACAGGGACTAAATTTCCCAGCCACTCCTGCGTCCAGCTATGTCCACATGACTAACTCCCACCAGTATGATGTGAGCAGAAGTGAGGTGTGTCACTTCCAGCACAGGGTTCTTAAGAACCTGGTGTGCCTTCTCCACTTATAACCCTTCCCTTGTTCCCACTGGATATAGAAGCCTCTGAGGTCCTGAAGGCAGAGCCTTAGGATGGAAGGATCCAGATGCATGAATCCCAGCTGAAGGAAAACAACTCACCCACCACGACAGTAGCATTGAACTGCTAAGGGAGGGGGTGATATACCTGAAATGTGCTAACTACAGAAATATGGGGACTAATATTTACAGGTTCCATCGTTAACCTAACTAATACGGTGTATCAGGTGGCCAGAATGCTTCTGAGAAAAACACTACACAGATGGCAAAACAAGGAATGAAAAGCTGTTAATCTGAACAGAGTGGTCAAGGAAGACCTCGCTGATAAGGTGACAGGAGCAGAAACTGGAAGAATGTGAGGGAGAGGCCAAGTAAAGCTCTTGGAAAAGCTTTGCTGGAAGGAGGAAGAGGCAATGCCAGGGTTCTGAGGAGAGAGCACGACTGCTAGGTCTGAGGAACATCAAGGAGGCCAGGATGCCTGGAGCAGAGTGAACAACGGGGTGGCTGGTAGGGCTTGAGGTCAGAGAGGAAACAGGAGACCCAGTCATACAGGGCTTTGTAGGCCAGTAGATCTTCGAATGTTATTCTGAGTGAGATGGATGTTACTGGGGATTCCGAGCAGAGGAGTGACAAGATATTACTCACACTGTAGGAGGATCACTCTGGATGTTGAGATGAGACTATGCTGTGCAGGGCTGGAGACAGCAAACGTGGAAGCAGTTGGGAGGCTGTTGCAAAAATCCAGGTAAGAGACACGGGTGGCTCAGACTAGGGTTCTGACAGTGGAGGTGACAAGAAATGGTCAGATCTTGGATATTTATTTAGAATATGGTTAAGAGGATGGGCGATGGGTTAGAGAGGAGGTGCGGGGAGAAGTAAGGAGCTGGCCTGAGGGTAGAGAGCAGCAGTTCTCAGTTTTAGTCCTCTGGATAACCCAAACTGAAACACCATGTAGACGGACTTTTGAGTCTGGAGTTCAGTGGAGAGGTCCAGGCCAGAGGAAAAACAAAAGCAAGTCATCAGTGATTTGTCGTATTTAAATCCATGAGAGTAGATAAGCTCATCTAAGAAATGAGTGAAAATAGAGAAGAGAAAAGGTGCAGGGACTGGGCTACAGCCCTCCATCATTTGGAGGGTGCTGAGAAGAAGACGACGGAGCAGAAGAGACTGAGGAGGAGCAGTCTGTGAAAAAGGAGAAACATCAGGACCACGTCGGTCCCAGAAGGAAGTAAAGAAAGTGTTTCTAGGAGGAGGATGATCAATTATATGAAATAGTGCTAACCGTTAAGGAAAACGAAGACTGAATCTTCATATGGGATTTAGCAGCATGCAGATTTTGGTTGATGATAAGAGCAATTTCAAGGAGGTGATTGGGCGAGAGACCTGATTAGAGTGAGTTTAAGAAGAATGGAAATAAGAGGAACTAGAATTGACAAATAAAAACAAACCTTTAGGGGAGTTTTGTTGTAAAGGGGAGCAGAGTAACGGGGCGGTCTCTAGGGATGTGGGGTTGAGAGAGAGTTAATTTTCTTAAGACAGGAGATATAACAATATATTCATGCTGTGGAGATGATTCAGTACAGAGGAGGAAATTAACAGTGGAATAAAGGAACAGAAGAATTGCTGCAGACATGTTCTCAAAGAAGGAGGAGGAAATTGCATAGGGAATGGGGCTGGCTTTTGATAGGAGCAGGGTTACTGTTCATCCTTAGCGGTGGGAAGGGAGACAGAGTCTATGGGCTCAGATGCCGGTTTGTGGGTAGATATGGTATGGGAGCACATGGAAGTCTCTTCTGATGATTTCTATTTTCTCATTGAAACAAGAGCTAAGTCATCAACTGAGAGTGAGGATGCAAGTATTACTGTTTTGAGGAGGGAGTACAAAGTGTACAGTGGTCACAGTAGGAAGGCCTATCTACACTGAGAGCTCCCTTGAGTTCTGTGGCCCCAAATGAGACCAGAGCCCATGGACATGAGTTTTCTTGCAGCCAAGGGCAGCTGCTCAAGTGTAGGATGGAGTAGGCAGGTTGGAGCAAACAAGGGTTGAGGGTCATTGGGTCTTTAAGACAACGTTAGAGACAAATGGGGGAATTGAGGGTTTATACCAGGAAACAATGCTCATGATGGTTCATGGGATTTCGTTTGGGTGATCGAGGACACTAGGGGAGTGAGGTACAGTGAAAGTGGGGGTTTGATGGATCCGTGGCCCTGGTGTGATCAAAGAACTATCAAAGTCAAGGTACTAGAGGCAGCAATCCGGAAGCATCTGATCTGGGCTGGAGGCAGTGTGGTTACCCTATTACACTGCTTACCATTCCCTGAAGTTCAGAGCATCTCAAAGCACCTCAAATTCGCCTTAGTCCTTCCTGTTGGAATAATTTTGAGTCTCCTCTTTGGCTCTTACTCATTCTTCAGGGCCCAGATCACATGACACCTCCTGATCGTCCAAGTCAAAATGAATTGCCTCACTCACTGTGCTTACACAGGGTGTTTTACTCGCCTTTCGTGAGGTGCAGCACACTGTGTCATCATCGTCTGTTTACAAGTCTGACCCCACAGTTTGTGACCTTGAAGAGGATAAGAGCACGGTCCACTCACCTCCATGTCCCCAATTCACGGCCGAGAGGCTGGCTCCCAGTCTAACCGCCGCCTGTCCAGGGCTGCAGGCACCCTTGCTCTTCTCTAAGCCATTTTCCAGACTCTAGTAAAAGTGATTTCCTTGAAGGTGTAAATTAGATCATGTTATTCCCTGCTTAGAACCTTTAGTAGACTTTCCAATGGCTCTAAAGGTAAAGAACAAATTCTGCCCATCCATGGCCCCGCAGGGCTCGGCTTGAGCGAGCTCTCCAGCCCCATCACTCACCAGTCTCCTTCTGCCCTTTACGCTCAGCTCCCCCGGCCTCTCAAGACTTCCAAGTACCAAGCTTCTTCCTGAGATCAGGGTTTTCTCACACTCGTTTCCCTCAATCTGGCGCTCTCCCTACCCCTCAGATATGATTCAAATATCACATCCTCAGGGACGCCTTCCCTGACCCCCAGCTAGGTGGAGGTGACTTCTCACACACTCTCCAACATCCTGTTCTTCCCTCGAGGCGCCCAGTAGCATTTGTGACGACACAACCACAGGTGGACGTTTCCATTAATGTCTGCTCTCGTTTTGGTCTGGAAGGCCTGAGAAGACCACACGGCGCCTACTGCAGTGCCTGACACATAGAAGTACTCCATCAATATTTCTTCACTGGATGAATTTATTACATTAATGAATCGATGGTTCTAAAGTTCTCCTTAATGTTCTATAAAACATAACCAATGTGGTGCTCCAAGGACTTACATTTCCTGTACCAAAGGGAATACGATCAAATACACACTCACACACACAACCCCCACCCCCCCATCAGCCTTACTGAGCTTTCACACAGATCTTTAAAACATATATAGACATGTCAGGTTGTGGTTTGTGACGTACAAGCTATCCCTAACTATTAAAATGAAGATGATGTGTACCTGGTTAAACCAAGCACTAGTCCCTCTGGAAGACGAGTTATCAAGAATCCTGCTGCACTGAACATTTCAGAGTGCACCTCAGGGCTGGAACCAATGATGGCTGGAGTTTCCCTGCAGAAAAGATCACCAATGTCATGAAAGGCAAGTGTGTGTACTTCTGTGTGTGTGGCTTCAACTAAGTCATTTCCTGAGCTCCCCAGTGAAGTGGAAAGTGGACTCTGGTTGTCTACGTTCCATGTCTTAATGGAATTTTTCAGACTATAAGCACTAGTGTGCTAAGAAAAAACATATAGTCTCTTTAGGGAAAATACTTATTTGTTCACTTTCTCTCTCTTACACACTAGAAATATAAATAATAGATGTATATAAATGTGTAATATAGGCAAAATAGGCATAATAACTATGTACATATATTTTTCTTTTTTTAAGGTGGCTTTCAGTTAAGAAAATCAATGAGAATACAAGATCCTTTAAATTATTTTCTTTTTATTTAAAAAAAAGATTTTCTAGCAACAACTTTGGAGAAATATTAACTTTTATGATAGAAAATTTTAAACAAAAGTGAAGAGAGTGTAATGGACTCCCTTTACCTACCACCAAACTTCAGTAACTGTTAACTTTCGGCCACTATTCCTTCCTCTGAAAAAATTTAAGGGGAGTGAAACACAGCTCAAATTCATGGAGTTGTTCAGCCAAGTTGCCCAGAACAACCTCCTCCCATCCTTCTGCGTCTCCACCATCAGCACTTCTCCGATGCCCCCCGGGAGTGACTGCTTTTTGTGAAGCAGGAGAGACTGTGCTGCCATCACCGTGGAAAACAGAAGAGGATTCTCAGTGACCTGCTCAAGATGACCCCCTCGTTAGAACTTCTCCAAAATAATCCCACTCTTTAGCACAAGACTGATATCAGAAGCATCTTGAGATGACACTGACATGAATGTATCCAAGATCAATTTTAGAAACTGATACTCTCCTCACCACCTGACACAGACATACTGGTGACTCATCGCCGCTCTTTGCACGGGCTGCCCTACAGGTCCATGCAGAGGGCAGTCCAGAGGCAGCTGTTAAAATTTACAATTAAACTTCTTTTGTCTGATACTGGGTTTGAACTTAAGTTGGTCACGTTACTTGTTTTCATGTTCAAGCAGCGGTCTCATAATTTTGACACCTGATCGTCTATTTTAGAAATTACTCTGAATCCTGGCTATTATCCTGATTTTTCAACAGCTTTTGGTCAAGCACATGAAAAATTTGGCTTGACTAAAAGAAGACAGAAATGAATATTTGAATCACTCAGCATTAAAGTAACTCACAGAATAAATAGAAGTTCTACATTGTCCCAAAGGAGAAGAGAGGTCATTGGGCCTTATCTTGAAATTGGTCTAGTAATCTTGATAAAATTGGTCTTGCTCTGACCTTGGAGTCCACAGCCACCAGTGGCTGGGCTTTGCACCCCACGCTCAGTCTCTGATGACTGAGCTTGCTGGCAAGCACCCAGTCTGTCAGCCACTGAAGACTGAGGGTTGTTCTCAGACCCCACCCTCTCCCAGCCCCCTGATGCCTGCTTTTGATTAAACCCATCTGCAGAGATGACCTGCAGATTCCCACCCAGACACACATGGATCTGGGGCTGCTATGTCCGCTTTGCTTAGCGTACTCATGTCCTTACCCAGAGAAAGCAGTGATGTCATATCCACTTTCTTGAGTTGCTGTTGAAAATTTCTTCTTGTCTAAATCCCTCCCACTACACACACTGAGCCTTTATCCCCTCTTGAAGTCTCCCCAGACTTTGCACATCTGGCCGATCCACGAGGACCTTAGTCTTGGATAAGATGAGGCTCTTTGGTCCTAGTGAGGGCCCTTCCAACCTCTGCCCATTTATTCGTTCAGTTAACAGGAACACGTCCAAGGCAACGGATGCTAGCTCCTCTCCACACGACCTTCCAGGAGTGACACAGCCTCTTGCCCAAAGACCTTCCCCTGACACCTCGCTCCAGCACTCTTCCTACAGCCTTCTCAGTGAAGCCTGGGCAGCACTGGTTTGTCCAGGAGGTAACCTTTCAAATAGCTGGCTGTTCTTATTTCCACTTGTTTCTAACTCATCAAGTAGAAAGCTCCAGAAATGACACCTGAAGGGGCAAGTGTTCTCTCCAGGCGTCCCCCAGGAATGCCATAGCCTCCCATCCTAAGCCTGCAAGGTCTCCTCTCAGAGGTCCAACCCCTACCTAGTCCTGGAGGACTCAGGCACGTTCTCCATTGCCCTGAACCTCTGGAAGTGAACTCATTTTCCAGCACACCTGGGCTGGTGGGGTGTGAGGGATGAAACAGCGGGTGCAGCCCACCCACGGTGTTTCAGAGGTGCATGAGGTTCCTTCCTGCCAATAACCAGGGTCCTAATGGGACTGGGACATCAAGGAAAACTCGAGGGTAGATGCTGAGCAGCCCATTCTTTGTCTTCTTCTCAAGACTACAAGGGACACAAGGACCATGCCAAACTCTGCATCTGGAATGTGAGCCGAACACCAGCCGCAAAACCCTCCCCTCTTCCAGGCTCCGACTCTCCCAACCAGAGCAGCAATTGTCCCCAAACCTCTTGGTCCCTGTCAAGGGAGGGAACCAGGCAACAAGGCAGGCTGCTGGTTTTCAGGAGCTCCTGAGCACTGGCTGAAACAATCTGTCACCAAAGAGCTCTCTCCAGCTCACACTCTCACAAAAGCCTTGGCAGGAGGACACAGATTTCTTGGATCATTTTCAATCATTAGGGGAAGGTACCAATTGTTAAAGAAAACTAAAATATACCCACCACGACTGTGAAATCTTTTCATTCCCCACACTTTAGGTAATTTGTTCTGATTGCCACTATTTCAAAAGACAAGCTCCCACACCAGGGAAGCGAAAAGATGAAAAGGGAAATCTGTTCCCTGCTGAGGCCCCAACAGAGCTCCGCTGCTCGCGTCTGGAAGCAAAGGCACATTTTTTTGCAGCTCTAATGAAACCTTGTTAACTGTGAACACTGGGGTGGAACTGGTCCAGGGAGAGAACTTGCTCGGTCATCAGTGCATGCAGGGGTCATTGCCATTCTTGTTTTCTTCTTAAAGCAAGAGAACTTGAATATTCACTGAAAATTGTCCTCCATAGGGTAAGCAAAGGGAAAGGACAAAATTGAAGTCCATCACCTTTTTCAGGTAGAAATATATGTCACCACATTTGTAAGATACAGATGAAAATATTTTAGTTTTCAAGACTTGTTTCTTTTTCACCTTTCTTGCCAATTCTTTTTAACAGTCAGCAACTCTCTTGTCCTACCGGGATAATGTTTTTACGGTGGTGTAGGTTAAGGCTGTGCTGTTTTGTTTACAAGGAATAAACGGTTGTTATGATTACTGTGAGGAGCAGCAGACAAATGACCTTCAAGACTCACTGGGAAAATCGTGAGCGTTTCTTTGTGCTAAAATGGTCCGGGCTCCACTAACGGTCAGCACGAAGCAGAGGCATGGAACCCGGTACTTCCTCCGTGTTGGGGGCAGGAATGGGCACAGTTTGGGCACTGGATCTGCCACTATATTCTTGCCTTGGAGTTTAATTCCCATAAAACTGAAAACATCTGGAGCAAACGGAGAGCAGAGTTCTGCTTTATAAAGAGAAGGCAAGACCAGGACCTCAAACCTGAAGGCTAAATGTTCTGTCATTCATTCGTTCAGTAATCCAGGAAGTTTTCACAGAGCTGCAGAACCCCTGTGTCATGTCTAACAGATTGCACAGGAGGATGGAACGCAGAGCTGACCCAGAACATAAGTACATGGTTCTAGAACCACTGCCCCTAAAAAGGAGCCACAACAGGAAAAAATAAGATTCTCCCCACCCCCTGGAGAAGCTTATGCTTTGATATAAGATAGGAAACGTAGAGGACCGAACTGTACCCCCTCTAAGATTCTTCCTACTCTACGATTCTTTGAGAGCACAAATAAGACTTCACATGGGGACGCTGCTTGGGCTCAGGAGGGACACCAATGTACCAGGTGTGCCATTGTCCATTGGATCTCCGCCTGTGTCTTTACAGAATTTAAGTATCTAAAGGAGATTTAGTTAAATAAAAATGGATATGTTTGTACACAGACTATGTTTACATAAAAGGCATCACTAAGGCTTGAATTTGAAAAATAAAACTCTTTAAAAAGTAACTGGAGAGGCTTCAGCCATCACCCATTCCAGGATTTCCTTGTTGGTCTGCTCCTTCCAGGCCTCCGTCTGCTGAGGGGCAGAGCTGGAACGAGACCCCAGGCCAAGGCCGCACTCCTGCCTCTGCCTTGTGGGGCCTCTGGGTGACAGGTCCCACTGGCCTAATGAGGAAACAGCGTCATCTGGTGGTAGTTTATCAGAGTTTTCTAGATGAGCTGTGCTCCCCCTCAGCCTGGGGAATAAGAAACATCACTCTCCCATCTCTGAGGCCCCTGATTGCCCGAGACCACACTTCCAGACCGCTTTCCTTCTGGAGTTCTTTCAAAGCCGAAGCATTTCCAGGTGGGACATCCTCCAGCGACCCCTTTGCCCACGGGTGTTTTCCAGTCTCTTCTCGTACCAAGCATTCAACACAGCCTCAGGAATCATCCACCTCCAGAACCCTACCCCTGGTGGCTGTTGTCCCATGAGTGTTTCTTGATTCAATTTTTCAGCAAAATAACACTCTCAACCATGATTTCAGGCCTTTGCCAATGGATCTGTTTAATCAAAGAAATATTTATTAGAAGAACAAAACAATTTTAAATTAGAAAGTTTCTGGGTTTTCTTCCAATCTTGCTCTTGTATAAATCCTCTGAAAGTAATTTAAATATTCTCAATCGTCCTTTTCAATCATAGCATCCTCATTCAACTGGGGCCTGCTTTATAAATGAGAAAATAATTAAATAAGCATTCGATTTAAAAGTACTTGCAAAATAAATAGAAACTTTTCAGACTAAAAGACATGATAAAAGAGAATAAGGCAAATGTAAACCTCCGTGGGCTAAAGGATAAAGGAGCAAGGAAGTCACCTTAGAAAGCACAGCTGTGTGAAGATTTCCAGAAAAGCCTGTTTCCGCTGGCTCTGTGAAGACCTCAGTGGTGTTGGTACCAGAGGAAAAGACAGGGTACTAGCAGGCGTCATTAAAACACAATCTTGGCAACCAAGTCTAACTTGGTAATCTAGGGGCCAAGGTTGCTTCTCAAGAACTTTCTGTTTCTGAGCTGGGGCTGGTGGTTTCCATTTCTGCTTTGCTAATACAAGTAGAGGATCTATCTGCCAAAATCTTGCCTGAAAAGACAACCCCACTGGGCCAGCCTCGTTGGCTCAGCAGTTAAGCTCGCACGCTCTACTCTGGCGGTCCAGGGTTTCACGGGTTTGGGCCCCGGTGTGCACCTAGCACCACTCATCCAGCCATGCTGAGGTGGTGTCCCACACGGAAGAACCAGAAGGACCTACAACTAGAATATATACAACTATATATTGAGGGGCTTCAGGGAGAAAAAGAAGAAAAAAAAAAAGGATTGGCAACAGACGTTAGCTCAGGGCCAATCTCTAAAACAAAGAAAGATAACCCCGCCACTCCTACTCCCATTGTTTCTCTTATTAACTATGTTCACTCAAGCTTCAGGTCTTACAAAGCTCTACTCCATTTTCCATGGCTTTGCAATAGACAATACAAGGTATGCGTCTGAGCTGACATTTCTCTCCAAATGAATGCCAGACATTTCACATAGAGCTGAAAGCTAAAATCATATGATAGAGTGTGTTTTCTAATGCTGTTACCATAGTATTTTATGCCGAGGCTGACATTCCATTCATCAAGTGAACACCAATGGCATAGGGAACAAAATGGACTATCATACTTCTGAAGCTGCCAGACCACAAAGAATAACCAGACTTACACAGCTTCTCCTTGGCCCAGCTCAAGAGTCAACTCGTAGATCAGATTCGGGTGTGTCATTTCTAAATTGTCCTCCCAGAAAAGTAGTAGCTGGGCAGACCTCAGGGAGGTGGGAATGACCTGAGGCCAGGCTGACTCCCCAGCTTCCCACTCTCATGGAGCCAGCTCCCTTGGCACTCTGCCCTTCTCATAGCTACCTCCGAGACCTGGACCTCTCAGCAGCCTGGATTATGCAGACGTCAGCCTGTGGCCATGTTGGCTCACCTCTGTCGGTTGTAAACAGAGCCAGACGACCACAAAAGTCTCAGCTGGAGAATTCTTCTCCATGCTTGGCCTTCCGAGAGAGGTGATTTCTGTGGTTTCACTGCCTAACAAATAAGAAATGAAAACTCTAAGCATTCCAAAAAAAAAAGGTGGCACCAACTGGGAGAAAATATTTGCAAATCATCTATCTGATAAGGGATTAATATCCAAAATATATAAAGAACTGATACAACTCAACAACAAAAAAACAAACAACCCTATCAAAAAATGGGCAGAGGATATCAACAGACATTTTTCCAAAGAGGATGGCCAACAGGCACATGAAAAGATGTTCAACATCACTGATGATTAGGGAAATGGGAATCCAAACTACAATGAGATATCACCTCACACCCATCAGAATGGCTATAATTACCGAGAAAAAAAACAACAAATGTTGAAGAGGATGTGGAGAAAAGGGAATCCTCACACAGTGCTGGTGGGAATGTAAACTGGTGCAGCCACTATGGAAAACAGTATGGAGATTCCTCAAAAGATTAAGACTAGAACCACCATATGATCCAGCTATTCCACTTCTGGGTATTTATCCAAAGAACATGAAAACACTAATTTGAAAAGATACATGCACCCCTATGTTCATCGCAGCATTATTCACAATAGCCAAGACTTGGAAGCAACCTGAGTGCCATCAGTGGATGAATGGATAAAGAGGATGTGGTGTATACACACAATAGAATACTACTCAGCCATAGAAACAGACAAAATTGTGCCTTTGCTACATCATGGAGGGACATTGAGGGTATTGTGCTAAGTGAGATAAGTCAAAGAAACACAAATATCATGTGATTCCACATATGTGGAAGATAAACAAACAAACACCAAGATAAGGAGAACAGATTGGTGGTTACCAGAGAGGAAGAGGGTAGGGGAAGGGTGAAAGGGGTAAAAGGGCAAATGTGTATGGTGACGGGCGGAAACCAGACTTTTGGCGGTGAAAAGACTGCAGTCTATAGGGAAGCTGAAAGATAATGATGCACACCTGAAATTTACTCAATGTTATAAACCAATGTGATCTCAATAAAATTAAAAAATAAAATAAAATAAAATAAAACAGAAAAGAAGGTGAGACTACGTAGACTCGGATTCTGCGTCTGTTGAGAGTCCCGGCCCTCAATGCCCACTCGCTATCAGGCAGGGTGCCCAGACCTCGAGGGCAGCTATGACCAGGTGGTGCCACTGCAAAGGAAAACAGTTCACATCCACTGGGGCCATCTTTTGTGAGAAGCACGCACGAGGAATGAGTTCAACTGAAGAACTGTAAAAAATGAAAACATAAATGGAGCCCTACCATGAGCCCAGTGCTGTGCTGGGGAAAGACCACGGCCCTGCTCTTATATACCTTACAGGTGACATACAGCAAGACGAGCTAGTCTGGTCTGGAGTCTGAATCAGTGAGGGCCTCCCAGAGTAACCGGTTTTTAAACAGAGACGAGGAGAAAGGGAGAGAGGGAACCAGGGTCCTTAAGGCACAGAAACAAAGGGACGAACTCCAGAAAATATTGGATATCTTTGATTGACCTTGGCAGGTGTGCCATTCTAGAACAGCTGACATTCTGTCTGCCACTCTATGGCCTGCTTAATTTTACAAAATATGGCCCCCAAATTCTACTCGAGTCTGACTAGCACACTACCTGGAAGGGGTATTGTAACATCTCAGGGTTCTGTAAACTACGGCTCACCACCTGATTTTGTAAACAAGTTTTGGGGAACATAGCTCCACCTATCATTTACATATTCCCGAAGCCTCCTTTTGCCCTACAACATCAGAATTGAATATTGCGAGAGAGACATTATGGCCCATAAAGCCTAAAATATTTACTATCTGGCTCTTTACAGAAAAAGTTTGCCAACCCCAGCAATGGCTGACAGAGACTATGTGACCCGAGCTTGTGAGACTTTAGGAAGGGGCTCCCAGGGCCACCACGGCCTCCAGACTAGGAGGTCACATGCCAAACATTAGGCTTAAGACAGTCAAGGACAAGCAACCTCACAGGGTCACATGTTGGCTCTGTGAGATGGAGAGCCTGATGGACCCCTCCCCGAGCTGCCATCCATGTATTTATGGAGGGCGTCAATATCAGACCAGAAGAGCATATCACTTACCAGAAAAACAGGCCGTGGCACCAGTGTGATTTCACAATAGCATTCCAGACAACGGGTCGATTTTTCTTCCTCTACAACGGGAAACGCTTTCCTACAAGGGAACATGGATGACTGGAATCCCTGGCCTAATGGCTTCCACGAGAGTGGAAGCTGACTGGAGACAGAAGCTGTTGATGACAACAGGTGACAGTATGGTTCTCCACAAGGCAGCTGGGTCACTGGAGGGACCAGAAAGAGGCATGGGCAGCCCGTGATGAAACACTGCAACATGGTCTTCCCACAGACTACTGGCTCCCTCAAGCAGGAGATCATGGAGTCCATGCCCCCCAAGAGGTGGAAAGCAGTCTGACTGACCAGCCCTGGGTTGATGATGCCACCCAAGTCTAGCACCTTAGTGCCATGGGACACACTTCTTCCTGAGGCGGAGAACTGGGGCTTGATCAGGACACAAGCCAGTGAGGTGGGGGAACCTCCAAGGGCTAAACAATGAAAAAGGGACCCTTACCCAGCAGAGGCTGGCCACCCAGAATGGCAATGGGCCCCTACTGTGGGCGTCAGAAGGCTGGGGGCACTTACACCAGCAAGAAGTCCCCCTGTGAGGCGAGAAGGAGCAGAGAATCACTGTGCCTATGATGGTGGGAAAAGGAGTCAAGAGGAGATTTTATGCTTAGAATGTGAGCTTTGGATAGACTGGGATGCTCAGGGCGCTGGGTCACTCTCTCCAATGTTTTCTGGAGGTCTTCCCAGGGCTTTACTTGTGGTCCCAGTTTGCATTCTAGTTTTATTTCAGGGCTTCATGCCATGGCCGTGCATCCATGCACACCCTGATGGAGCCTATGGCCGGTATTGTTGGCCATCTCTTGCCGGACTGAGCCATGGCGTTTTGTGGGCAGTCAGCTGCCCTATAACTAGAAGGTGCTGGTAAGACCCTGGCAGCACGTGTTCCATCCTCATCTCTGGCTGGCAGTGGCCGCTATCTGTGCTCCCTTGAGCTTAGAGAACTCAGCTGTGTGAGGAATCAGCTAGGGTTGAAGGTGGACCCCAGGCAAGGAATGCCACAGCATCCTAGGGACAATGTTCCAGCCATAGCCCCAGCCCCAGCCCCAGCCTCAGGCAGTAGGTTACAACAAATTCACACAACTGGCGATCCAGGGATTGAATGTCTGACTCCCCTCCTAGACAAATGAGAGACTGGGTGGCCAGACACAGGCCAGGCAGGGCCAGGAGTGACCTGGCACTGGACCATAAATCACAGAGCTGAGGATGACCAGGGCCAAACTAAAGACCAAGCAGGCATCCACGTGACACAGCAACTGCAATGGGTAAGGCAGAAACATGACCCTTAAATAGCCAAGGCAAGAGGTTAGACATCAGAGATGCCAGGGACCAGCCCTGTGGTCGAGCGGTTAAGTTTGTGCACTGCTCTTCGGAGGCCCAGAGTTTGTCAGTTCGGATCCTGGGTGTGGACCTACACACCACTCATCAAGCCATGCTGTGGTGGCGTCCCACATAGAAGAACTAGAATGACCTACAACTAGGATCTGCAACTATGTACTGGGGCTTTGGGGAGAAAAAAATAAGAGGAAGACTGGCAACAGATATTAGCTCAGGGCCAATCTTCCTCACCAAAAAAAAAAAAAAAAAAAAAAAATGCCTACCTTAAAAAAAAAGAGATGCCAGATGGAAGGAAGTGGACAGAGCTAGGAGAGAGCCCCCAGGCTGCTGGGGCTCACCTGTGGCCTTCTGCATAGGTGAGCAGGCAGACTGTTAGAAGGAGAGCAAGCCAGACATCTGGCTAATCCTGATCTGCTGATCCTACCCGACATCCTGGGTGCTAGTGAGCTGTCAGACTGCAGTTTCCAGGTGAGTATGTCACGCAATGTTAGATAGAGTTCTGGACTGTGAACTGGGCTACCCGAGACCTTGCTCTCCCCACCAGGGACTGTGTGTGTCTCACCTAACACTTTCTGAACCCAATCTTCACGGTCTCTGACATACAGCTGCAGCCTCCTGGGGAAGCTGCATAGAAGCAGCAGCTAGGAGTGTCTGAAGGTCACTCTGCACCTGCAGAAATGTCTTCTATTATTGAGCTGTCAGGTTTTTACATCTGCAACCCAGGTCCAGACGCTGTTGATGAAGATTCCACATGCATCTAGTGTAAAAGGCTTTGCAAAAAGAGTCAGAACCCTGACTGGCTGTGCCACTGATTGAGTACTCTGCCTTCCAGTCTACGGCCCCTTGGAGAACCAGGACCCTACAATTATTCATAAATAAGACCGCGTATTGCGAGGAAGCGTGCTGGCAAAGACAGGCCAGTGTGGGTTTGTCCAATCCCCCATAATCAATTATTAATGAAGTCTGTGGTTTGTAGATGCTGTATACAGGATTGGTCTGGTGCCCACAATGTAATCTTCTCTTCCCATGTACAAATCAAGGCTATTGTGATCGATAAAGCCTTGTTAAACATTACTAAGGGAGGGGGGAAATGTGCAGTTAATAACATTACCCATGCTATTGTGTTCCCCTTGATCCAAAATGTCCCTTTCTCCCTCTGCTAGATAATGCTTGCAGTGCACGCTTGCACTAAACACACTAATTCATCTACGTCTAAAACTAGAAACTATTTATTTACTTATGTTAAAATTCAGGGAGAGTCCCTTCACACTGATTTCCTGAAATGGCCCCAGTTTTGTTACTAGAATAATAATTGGGAGTCCAGCCAGCATGAGTAAATTGGAAAACTTGATATTTTAGATGAGACCTAGAAATGTTAACTAAACTGTTTATAGGCTCATTGTGAAAGCAATTGGTTGAATAAGAATATCATGCATTTTGGTATTTTTCAAATCAGAACAGTCATTGTCCACTAGCAGTACAAACACTCTTCAGTTAGTCATTCTGCATTCAGTCATAAACAGCTGAGGATTAAGTTGGACCAGCCTTCCAGCAGAATCTCACTCAACAGGACTCCACAACATGAATACGCGGTTACCTGAATTCGGTTAAGATACTGTTGATGTAGTACATACAAGTCTCCAGCTGATGATGATAACAGCTGTATATATATATATTTATATCTACTTCTCAACCCTATATGCATATTCAACCTCCTGACAAGCAAGCCCTGGCACAAGTTATGTCCTGGTCTAATGTCTTTCCATATATTACCTTATTCAATCCTTATAACAACCCTATGAGATGTGTTCTACTGCATTCCACACACGTCAACATTGAGAAGTTAGGTATATCGTCCCATAAATAGTAAAGCCAGCCAGCCCACGGTGCCTCCCTCAGGCACATTTCCACTCTGTTTTTGTAGAGAGCCCATTACGGGTGAATCCTCGCACAATTAGAGACGGAGAGAATTCACGTTTACTGTCAGAATCAGAGGATCTTTGTGTTGAAAGGCTCCACAGAGACGGTCCAGTCCAGTCCCTACCACATTCCCCCAAGCGGAGCAGCCACCCTCTCTGCTCACCCCCAGCGACAGTGGCTCTCCACACCCTGTAGCACTCCACTCCCACTTCAGAGAGCTCGGACCATTCGAAGTGGCTTCCTTCGCTTAAGCTGAAATAGACTTTTCCATAATTCCACCTGCTGGCCGGAACTCCACTCTCTGAAGCCACGGTGTAGACACGTCACCCCTCTTTCTCACCTTCCAACACCCGGAAGAGTAGTGATGTGCCATCCTAAGTCGTACCCTTCCTGGCTCCTCACTCATCACTTAAGTGCCACTATTTCGAGATCTAGTTATCCTGGTCACTCTTTCCAGGGCTTTCTTTTTTTTGGTTTGGGCAAATCCCATTTGAAACATAGGGCTGGAAACAAAGACACTGTCACAGGCCTGAGGATGCCATGAGGCTGTCCCATGACTGTAGGACACTTCCCTAGCTGCGCCCCGAAACCACCCCTGCAGGACTGAGAGCAACCCCACTGCTCCCTCACGCCTGGCCTGTAACTGACTGTCATCCCCAGGGAACTTGTCCACATCAAAATCTCATCAAATCAAATCTCCCCATTGTATATTTTTCAAGTTATTCTTTTGAATGCAGTGTAGGATTTACTATTTATCACTCGAGCCCACGGAGACAGAGAGAGAAAAAGAGATGAGAGACATTACTCTGGGTTCATTCCACCCCACAAGTCTTCTCTATGGAAGGTCAAGAAATTCGAATGGCCTGTTAATTAGCTCACAGGTATACTGAGTTATTTTAGAATGGAAAAGCAAAAAAAGGTACTACTAGCACAGAGCTAAGCTGGACCCTAAAATAGAAAAAAGCTAACCAAAGCGAAAGTTCCAGCAGCTTTCAGAGCCTGGGGCCATTTTCCTATGCTGTTCCCCTTGTGGAAAGCGATCAATTAGATGCTATAATTTTAGACATTTGTTGAAACGAGAATCAGGCCAAACGTCATAGAGGCCGACCTGAAGGCTGGGGGTACACAGGTCATTGTTTTGCTGCATGTGACACCCGTCTCCATGAACCTGGGGAAACTCAGTGGTTGACTCTGCTGATCTCAGCCCAAATTCTCAGCCAAAGCCAGAAAGCAAGGCTGGGAGCTAAGCTGATAGGGAAGAAAGTATTCCTTCATGACCTCTGCAGCACCAAGGAGTTTACAACACAAAAGGAAGAGAACGATCATTTGTATTTTTAGACAATTGTTCTTTACGTCACATAAACTTGGTTTAAATAATTCATAACTACAAAAATCAAGATCCCACACACCAACTGCGATAGATTTTTATCCGTGCACACTAAAGCGGTTTAAAATACCTGCAGGAGGGTCTTCAGGGATGTTTTCCTTTTTCCTTCCAAATCTTTTCATGTTCTTTATGAATATGGAAACAAAACAGACCCCTAGTTTAAAAATCCACAAAGAAAAAAAATGGAACGTAGATTTCAAATAATAGGAAATGAACTGCCTCCCATTTTGAACCACAGCCTCCCCCTCTGCTTTTTTCGCTCCAGGATGGAACTGGCTTGTCGCAAAACAGAGAGCTGGCATTAAATTATGGTGTTCGTGGTTCTTATTAGATGTCTTGAATTCAGGGAAACAATAGGGAATGTGAAAGGGACTTTACGGAAAAGATCTCACTCCTGTTGACTATTCAAGATATCAGAGGCACCTCGGTATCCAGGCAGACTTTAGATGCCTGTACACCTGCTATTCCTGAGAGAGAGGGAAACTGAGTCAGATACAATAGTGTTTTCCAAGGACATCTGAAAGGTCTGTGGAGGAATTATAACGAGATTCTATTATTTTCTGACGCCTCATTGTCTTTTTCAAGGGCGTTTTGAATAAGGAGTTAGTAAAGCTTAACATTCCCTTGCTGTAACAATGAAAGGAATGGAACCGCAATCACTGGTGAGCTGATAGTCAGGAAGGAGCTGTGGGGCCGGAGAGAGGCGGCCTCCCCCATGTGTCCCACGGTGATATCGACGGAGACATCAATCTCCTTGGCAGAGACGGACAACCTCTGCTTTCGGTCTCCCTAGGGCACAAAGGCATCCGTATCTATGCCATTCCGTTGGCCACAGGAATAAAAGAAAGAAAAATGAGAGTAGTACTTAACACACATGATTTATGGTAATCAATTTTAATACAGAGCCCATAAATACAGGCGGAAAACGGGAAAACTGTCTTGCTATTATCTAGAGAATGTAATGATCGTTACATGGGGGAAAAGGCATATTGAAAATTTACGGTATTCAACAAAAGGGAAATAAGCAGGAGACTTCCCCCAAGAATAGTCTGTCCACAGGCAGTAAAAATATATATATACACACAGAGATCAGGAAAATAGCAATGTGTGTCTACCTTTGTACTTTCTATTTAAGGTTACCCAACTTCCCATTCTCTCTTATTCTAGCCATCCTTTCCTCAACATCTATGCATACTAAGTTCACACGGGCGTGATTCTCGTTTCAGAGATATTTTGAGTATGTGAACACTATCCTAGAGATGCAAATACAAATTCAGTTTTAGCAAATGTCCTATTTTTAAAAAGTGAATTTGTGAACCCTAAAGCCATAAAAGCGTGTGTTCTAGCCATCTCCTCATATTTAACAAACATACCTCCTTGAGATGAATGGCCTATGAGAAGTTTTGTTTGCTGTCCAAATGATTTAGGAACCCAGGCAGGAATGCCGTTGGGGGAGGTTTTGGCAGGAGGTTTGAGTACAAAACACAAAAACACACAATGGGAGTTGGAAAATATTTGGAAAACTCAGAAACAACAGCTTGCATTAATTCTCCGCTGACGTGTGGCTGGCTTTCACTTTTCACCTCATTGAGACTGACACACACGCCGGGTGGCTGTTCCAGCTGCAGATGTTTGATTCTCATTCCATCATCAAGAGAAACATAGGCCGTTGCGGGTGAGATGTACATTTATTAGGAAAAAGAAATACGTGGCAATTAAAACAATGTTATCTGCAGTTAAAAACGACCAGGCATAATATACTAGATTTATGAGTACGGGTCCCCTGATATGATCTACATTTTCTATGATAGAAACAAACAATAAACAAAAACAAAACAAAGAAACACTCTATAACACAGACCTTCAGCCAAGCACTGACACTGAAGAAAGCATACTGCACGAGTTACTGGTATGGGACTGTGATTTCAGAGATCATACAGCTCCAGAGCTCTTTCTGAAATTCCCACCCTCAGCCCAGTGTTAGAACACACGAGAGGGACGTGCTGCGGTTGACTCTGCAGAGAGGTGGTCTGGAGCTGTGCCTGCTCAGGCCTTTCTTGTTCCCAGTGAAGCCTCAGGGCCCTGCCGAACCTGGGTCAAACGCCATTAACTTACAGAGATAAACTTGATCAAAAGAATTATTGAAACATATCCCTGACATCAAAGGATTTAAATATCTAAAAGGCAACACTTGCAAAAAATTTAAAAGTATTTAAGGGAATGATTTTATTCAATTAAACAAGTACTTTTTTGTAAAAAGCATTCTTCAGCCTACTATTGTATCTGGATCATTGTTTCTAAAGAGCTAGCACCGCGTACTCCGAACTCAGTTCATGGCACCGACCTTCTCTTCATCCACATCGCTCCTCAGTGCTCGCCCCACATTTACTTAGTTATTAAGTTCTGTTCATTCTACTCTGAAGCACCTCTCAGATCCATCTTTTCTCCATCCACCCAACAGCTGTCCGAACTCAGGCCCTTATCAATTCTCCACCTGGATCCCAAAGTGATTATTCTAAAAGCCGACAGAGCTGATCGCGTCACTCACCTGCTCGAACCCCTCCACTAGCACGCCAGGGTGTACACAGCCCAGTCTGGACCTCTTCTTGGAGCACCCCAAATCCGTCTGGACCTGGACCCAGCTGTTCTCCGGTTCTCCCTCCACCCCGGAGAGCCCCCAGCATGAACCATATACCTCCGTACCTTGCGCCTGCTTCTTGCTGCTTCAAATGCCCTTCATTCTAAACATTTCCGAAGCCCTGAAGCCATTCCCCCTCCTGCCTTTTCTGCTTGGCCTCCACACTTCCTTCAGGGCTCAGCTCCAACGTCCTCTTCTAAATCCCTCCCTGATGTCCTTACATGGAGTGGACACTCCCTTCTCCATGCTCCCTAATATACTAACAAACCCTCTTTATAGCAGGTATCTCAGCGTATTACAACCACCCACTGACTAGTTTTCTTCACGCCCCTACAGTGTAAGCTCTTCAAGGAAAGGAATTAACGTTATCTTTGCATCCACAGAGCTTAGCTGGCACTTGGTAGCACCCACTGAGTGAGTAACGGATGAATGAATGAGGGAATGAATGAATGCATGTGCAGGGGAATCCAGGGAGAGCTTCCAGGTGGAAGGTAAAGACGGCTACCAGCTCACTTTCATGGAGCTGACGGGCCCATTCAGCCCTGACCCTGTCCTAGCACTTGATTCGTTCTAAAGAAGAGACTGAGTCCCTTTCAAAGATGGGTGGAAGGAATCCGTCCTGCAGAAAAGACCTGGGGAGGCTTAGTGTGTTTGGGATGGTTTAAGAAATTGTTTAAACATTGTCCTGGTATCAGAGAATAGATCTGAATACACCAACATTGAGCCTTTGTTGTGGGAGAGTGAGGATAGCCAGAGATCTCGAGATAATTCTAGAAATAAAGAGAACGCCTTACACTGCAATATTAAGCATACTCCATTTAGCTGGATCATAGAAAGTGGCAGTGAGCTGACATGGTTCAAACAGGTAGAGTGTGTACAGAATGCTGGCCTCTAAATACTGTAAATGGGTGATAACAAAAATGCTCAAGTCGTGGGGGGACAGTGAAGAGGGGAAGATGGGATTGATCAAGAGGGCGATAGAAAGAGAGAGAGATATATAAAATAACCCAGCCATTTTTTTTTCATATTGATCCACATAGAAACTAATTGGGACTAAACTTTTATTAACATATTCTGATGTAATAAAGGTGTTCCAGGACTACAAACACACATTATATGTAACGAATAAGTTACAACTTTTATTGCACACTTATATGCCAAAGTTCTCTGGAGATTTTAATTCTGTCTTACACGTGGCCACCCACTTCCCCTGTCCGGGCCCCCCAAGCCTCCCTCTCATATTCTCCGATTGACGTCATCTATTGCCTGTACACATTTACACTCTGTGAAGTTATCTTGCTCACTCACTTGTTTAAACATTTATTCCCGCCCCCCATAAGAACGAAGGCTCCATGAGAGGAGGGCATTCATCAGTCTTGTCCACTGTTATGTTCCCAGCTCCCAGCAAACGACCTGACGCGTGGTGGGGATCAGTAAAGGCGTGTTGAATGAAATGAGTAAACGAAGAGTTTTCTTTTTAATTTAGTTGCTATCTTATCAGAGAGGACTTCCCTCATCACCCTCTCTAAAATACACCCCTCACATGCCTGTATCTCTACCTACTTTATTTTTCTCTTAACATTCATCACTTGCTATAGTCTATTATTTCCTTATTGGTTTTGTCCCTCTGCCCTGTTAGCTCGTGAGCTCCCCGGCAGCAGGGGGCTGTTGTGGTCACTCTGTACGTACCCCCTCTACTCTGAGTGGTGCCTGGCATTGAGAAAGCTCTCAAAAGAGGTGTATAAATAAGTGAATTTAAATTAACATCTGGATTACACATGGTAGCCATGTCACATACCAAGGTCTTCCTACATACGCAGTACATTCTTTTTCTCCTGCTTTAATTGTGACTGACATAATGACGTTATCATCCTCATTCTGTTAATTTTATCACCCAGGCATTAGGATAAGTCTGAGGCTTAGAGTCGGTGGCATTTGTGTTCGGCGTCCTTTTCCCCTCGTCATATGCTCTGCCCTTTCCCTTGCCTACTCTCTCCCCCGCTACCCCACGCAGGCTCTCTCCTGACTTCCAGGGCTCCAGGTCGAGGGGGCAGCCCCACGCTGGACTTCTGCCCTCTCCTTTCATGATTCACCTCTCCACTTCGCATGGAAATGACAGCTATTAGAGGCAATTACGTGTTCATTCCCTCCATTAAAGCCATCACGTAACTTAACCCTCACGACAACCCTGTGGAGTGGCCTCTTCCCATCAGCCCTCAACAGGAAGGCAGCACGCCCCCAAACTTGAAGAACTTGTAGAGATAATGTAATTTATTTAAAGGTCCAGCGTTAAGCGCAGCGATCTCTGAGCTAAAGTCTGTGTCTTTTCTACCATCCCCACTGCCAAGTGTCATAGACGAGTTAACATCGCATCACTGGAGGCCCAACCCCTCCACACAGCGTGTGCGTCTCTGCCGGTGGGGTCTGCGGGCACCCCGGCAGAGCCGCACAAGACGCCCTCTCGAGCAGGGACACCTTCAGCAGCTCCCTTTCCATCTCACTGCGTAGGAACCACGTCCTGTGCCTCCTGCCGGGCCTGGTGGAGAAGGCCCTCGCGAATGAGGCATCGTCCACCTCCCAGCTGAGCCGGATGAGCCTCCGGGCACAAGAGTCTGGTTCGAATAAACTGGCCAATGTGTGCACTGCGCATTTCCCAAGTGAGGAAACACTTTTATTGCCTTATTATCTCTTAACTATTTTCCGTATTCGACACGAGGTACAGATGCTAAACTGCAAACACAGGAAGAGGCCCCGTGAGACCCAGCCCAACACGCCCCAGCCAGCAATCCTGCTCTCACTTTATTCATGGAAGGTCTTTTGTGGAAACAATTTTCCAGTAAGGCCTCATCAAAGAAGACTCAAGGAATGATGCAAACATTAGCAGGTGCTGGGCCCTGTGTCCTCTCAAATTAAGGCTGCGTCTGCACATAACCACCTGAAGTGTCCATCCTTAACCAGTTCTTTAATGCCATATAGGCGCAAACTCCTTCAAGAACATAAACACAACTTCTGGCATAATGTTCTGCAGGCACCATATGGTCAGAAGCTCTCCTAAGTGTCACAACACACTTATGAGGTGGGTTCTTTGTTTTTTTAAATACTTCATTTTACAGATGAGGAAACTGAGCCCCAGAGAGGTTAAGTAACTTGTCCAAGGTCATACAGCGGATGAATGGCAAGGCCAGGATTTGAATCTAGGCAGTCTGATGTCATCAGAGTTCCAAATCTTAACTACTACACTTAATGTAACATACATATTATTAATGCTAATTGGTGAGTAAGCATTTTACCTTGTGCTCGTAATTCACTGTATAGCTTTTATTCATAATGGCCCCATGTGTGGATTTTACTTTGTAGTGGGGATACTAGGAGGATGGGAAGGGAGAAGTTAGCATATGACGCAATTAAGTAAACTTCCCAGCTTGCAGCCCCAGATTTCAGAGAGGAACTTGCACAACCCTGTGTGTTTCACAATGCAGCGTCTTACCACGTGCATCGTCTCTCCTCATACCAACTAACCCACTTTTAAAATATTTGCTTTGAAGCGGCCACTCATGATGAAATCTCCTGAGTGCGTCCAGGACAAAACTCAAGGTCACTCAGCTCTGTAGGGATGTAAGGCGGAGGCACCGGGAACAGACTCGGGGGAAGTGATGAGACGCATTCACACACTTTGCACCGGAAACATGTCTGAGCCCTGAGACAGGGGACAGTCAGCTTTCTTCCCTGGAGAGACCCTGAGTGACATTCTAGTTCCTGCCCGATCCCAGGGGCGGAGAATAAGACGTATCTGGGATCATAAGAACATGAGCGTCTGAAACTGCTGGGGCTGGTGGCCACTGGTGCCTGCGGTCACGGGCAGAGCCTCAGCGCATCCCTAGGGACCCCTCCATGCATTCAACGCCATGCTCAGGGCTGGGATTCCGTGGGGAGCAAAAATACACGACAACTTGCCCTCCGAGAGTTTACCATTTTGTGTTGGAGACAGAATTTGATCAAATAATCTTACACAGGAATATATCATTATAAATTCAATTAAGTGCTATGAGGCAAAGGAACAAGGGTCTGTGAGAAAATGGAATGAAGCCCTCCTGGAAGAAGTGACACTTAATAGAAACATAAGCAGATGCTGACAGTCAAATGGGGATGGACTTCCAGGAGAGGGAACAGCATGTGCAAAAGCCCTGTGGTAGCAAGGCCACCACCGGCCCAGAGTATCTATGTGCAAATTAGGAAAAAGGCAGTACCTCCTCAAGACCCTTTGCTTCTGTAGGAAAATTGTCATAATTTACTGATTTGGGTAGAACAAGACCTTTTACTGTCAACTTCCAGAAAACTTGTTTATTCAGGTCCACATTATTTGGAACGCCAATGGCACAACTCTGTGCTGCTCTATGTTATAGCAGCTCGTCACAGTTGGCTACTAAGCGCTTAAAACGTGGCTAGTCTAAGTCGAGATGTGCTGCAAATATAAAATATACACTGAATTTTGAAGATTTCATGTGAAAAAATATATAGGCTACCTCAACTATTTCAATATTGACTACATGTTGAAAGGGCACAATTTGGATATATTGGATTAAATAAAATATTTTCTTAATTTCCACTTGCTGCTTCTTACTTTTTTTTCACGTGGCTACGAGAAAATTTAAAATTACCCATGCGGCTCGTGTTTGTGGCTCTCCTGAGGTTTGTCCTGGGCAGCACTCGCATACCCTTCGGTGGAGTGGCCTTGTGCACTGCACAACCTGGCAAACCGTACTGTGTGCCCTGTGTGGCGGGAAGGGACATGAGGAGCACCGGGAAATGGAAGGCAAGGAGAGTCATGGTCGCACAGAGGGCGAAGAGCAGGCGGTGCACAGAGGCCAGGTCATGCTGAGCCCAGCCTGCTAAGCCCGGAAAGGACAACAAGGTTCACCCTTCGCTTCTTGTTCACGGACGCTTCCCTTGCTTTAAAGTTTGTCTAGTCAGTGGTTTATTTTAAAAGCATCTATTGAGCACCAACTGTGTGCTGGGCCCTGTGCTGGGAGCTACAGATGCAGAAGCGAACAAGACCATGTCTACTGATGTGGGGCTACAGTCTGCAGAGACACAGGCTAGCAAGCGACCAGTCAACAGAGGGCAGAAAGTTCTGTGACTGTGCTGGGCCCTGTGTGCTAAACAGCTGTGTGCTGGGCCAGAGAATGTGGAGAACTCAGCAGAGACCCGCACATCCTTCCCACTGGCGGGCTCCTGGTGGAAGGGCAGTGCTCCAGAGGGGTGCGGCCCAGGGAAGCGGAACCGATCCTGCCACCCGTCCTGGACAGACTGAGTGTCCACCTGGGGGTGTTTCGGTGCAATAGGAGCAAGTGCAATTCTCTTTAGCCTTCTGGATGAGTACAACTTACGTCTTTCATCACCTTCTAATCGGAGAAGCAGCCAAACCAGCAACTTTAGGGATTCCGCAAGAAGGGGCCAGTGACGTCTTCGCTTGAGATGACGGAGAACGGAAGCTGGGTAAACCAGGCAGGGGGCATTCTGGAGACCCAAGCCTAAGGCCTTGGAGCCCCAAGCAAACCTCTTGTCCCCACTGCCACCACCAAGGGTTCCCATTCACATTAAAATGAGTCCAGAGAGCAATCCTGAAGGAGAACCACACCAACCATACTGATTACACACCAGGCACGGTGCTAAAGCACATACAGGCATTTGCTCATTTCATCCTCTTACAGACTTCATGAAATGGGCAGACATGTACCTATTTCACAAGTGGGAAAACGGATTCACAGAAATTAACCATTTGCAAATCTGCTCGGAGATGGCAGAAAAGATGCTACAGAAGGGCTGGGTGCAGGAGAGAGAGGGCTCAGCAGTCATCCCAGAGAGGAGGGCGGAGGGCTATTTGTGCACCTACTATGTGCACATGAACCTCGGGCTTTATAAAGCATGGCAGGCAGACCCCCTGCCAGGAGCACTCGGAGTGAATCCTTTTACACATGAAAGGCAAGCTGTCAAAAGGGAGAGGCAGCCAGACTGGGAACTGGACCAATATGTCAGATTCTGGGGTTTCAACTATTTTCTTGTTTACAGGCTCAATAAAGTCACACCAGCTCCCGGGAAATGTTTCCTCATTTAATAGAGGGTTAATATTGATTATCTCTAATACCCCTTCTACTTCCAACAACCTATAGCCCGTGAACAAACACAACAGAACGGGCTAGAAGCTGTGGAACTAAAAAGAAGCCAGGCTCCAGACTCAGGCAGTGGTTCAAATAACGCATCTCCGTTGTTGGATCGTTAAGCATTTCTGAATCTTGAAACACATCTTCCTTTTTTTTCAATTTCTCACTAAGAAATTAATGATAAATCACCTCGAAAGATTCTTCTCAAAAACAAATACAACTGGTTTAAAAGTAAGGAGAATGGAGTTCCAGACCCAGCTAAGACGTTAACGATGCCGGGTGTGGTCTCGAACACACTTGCCACTTTCCATTTCCCACGTGTCGATTGGGGACCATACTGGAATCCAGTGAGACAGTGAAGGAAGCTGCTCGGAAGCAGGGGAGGGTCGATACAAATGTATGACTTCCCGCTGCCGCTTTACGGCTAACTTTCCAGACTGAGGCCCTCAGATTCACCATGAAGAGCTGGCATAGCATGTGCCTCCTGCTGGCTCCTCTCCGGTGCTGTGTGCTTGTTAGGCATTTAACCCCCACCTTCCGCTATGGGGTAGGGGGCAGGACTGTCCCATTTCAGGAAAAGAAGCACAGGGACACTCAGTAAACCTGTCCAAGGGCACACGGCTGCCAAGCAGCCAGGCGCGGCTTCCAACCAGACAGAGGCCCTTACCCACGACCCCACCTTGCCTCTCAGTCCACACGGCTGAGAGCTCCAGGTGCCAAATAGGCACCTATGTTTCTCTTGTTAGGAAAAAAGGAGGTTCTCAAGATAAATTAGAACACTAAAATTGTATTTTTTAAGTGTTCAACAAAATGGAAAGTAACTAGATCATTATTTATATGTATTATTGACTTAGAGTGAGGCTCATTTTAAGACACCCCAGGTGACTGGCTTTTCCTTCATTCAGAGATCAGTATGTCTGATTTTAAAAGCATAAAACATTATGCCAAATTGCTCTGGCACTGTTTCCCATGGAAAAGCTGGGCTGGATGGAGTCGTGTGCACGTTCACCAGAGCTCACAAGCAGACACAGCTGCCGGGGTGGCAGCCACCATGAGGGGGGCGACCGGCAAGGAGGAGACGTCCGCAGGGACCCATCTGCAGCACAGGCCGCCAGCGCCCCAGGTACCAACAAACAGGGGCCGGAGCAGGCTGATGTCACCTGCAGAGCTGGCATGGCAGCCAGGGGGCCGATCCATTTGTGCAAACAGCCTTTGCTGTGGCCGCGCCTGTGCCAGTGCTCAGCCGGGGCCACCCTGGGTCCCTGAGCTCACAGACAGGCCTCTCTGGATAGTTGTCAGAATCCTGCAGTGACCTTAGCAGAGCCCAGACAGGAGCACAGCCCCTGGGTGCAGGTGCAGATTCTGCAGCCAGACTGCATAGGGTGGGGGTTGGCTCTGCCGTGCCTCAGCTGTGTGACCTTGAACAAGGTCCTCCTGTGCCTCAGCTCCCTCGTGGGTAAAATGTGGGTAATGACAGCACCCACCTCAGGGGACCGCTGTGAGGATTAAGTGGGTGAACACGTGGCAGGCCCTGGAACAACGGGGTGCACAACAAACAGGAGGGCTGTTGTGATCACCCAGAGTTCTGGTGGATCTGTCACCCCAACACCAGTTTTCACTGGTCCTCACCTTAAGATGACATACTATGTATTCATTTTTTTATTGAGATATTGTTCACAGGACATAAAATTCGCCATTTCAAAGGACACAATTCAGTGTTTGTGGAGTATTTGCTACCTTGTGCTGCCATCACCACTATCTCATCCAGGATGTTATCACCCCAAAAAGAAACCCATGCAATGGCAGTCACGTCTCCTACCTACGAACCTGCTTTCTGTCTCTGCGCGTTTGCCTATTTGGGACATTTCATACAAATGGAATCTTAAAACATGTGGTCTTTTGTGAAGATGACACACTAGAAAAGAAGCCTTTACACTTCAGAAGGGAAATAACAGGATCCCGCCACCCTCCCCCCAAAATAATAAAGTGTCAGCTGCGTTTTCGTGCAGTAACAGCCTGTCAGTGGGCTGCCAGGAGGAGGCTCAGCTTGATCTGGGGTTTTGAAGTGGTTGATGCTTTGAAGTTCCTTTTCCATCCCACACGACGCAACAGAGATGCAGAGCAGCAGGCCTGACATTCCCACTCCCTCTTCCCTCCTTTGTCTACAAAGATGGGCAGAGTACCCCGATGACTAAGTCTCAGTACCAGCCAATTACCAACCCCGGCAGGAGACTCGCTCCTCGAGCCCTGACCCAGGAGGAGACGTAGGACAAAGCTTCGTAAGATGACAAGCCCTCCTCAAGCTCACGGAAGCCCCAGGCTAAGAACCCCCAGGGGCTCAATCCCACAGTGGGTCCAGAGGCCCTCCTTTGGCCTGAGGGCTATTTAACTGCTTATGAGGAAGAAAACCCCAACACTGCTCTTGGAGAAAAACAAACATGCAGTATGAAGGGTGCCTCATACTCATGCCCAGTTTGAGAAGAAAACACAGGCGCGTTTTATTCGTTTCTCAAACCCCTGAGATCTGTGGCATATACCGCCGAGAATCAGGACGGAGGGAAGATGCAGATTTGCATGTCCCGCCATGAGTTTGAAGCTGGTGAGCTGAGGGTCACTGTAGATATTCAATAAGAACATGACTGCCTTTTGACCTTGTTCTCAGCACAGACAATAGACGAATTTTGTCGATTTGCTGTTTACTTGTTTAGCTTGAGGGGTGCCTCAGGTCTTGAGGAGTTGTGAGTTTGTTTGGCGGAAGAAAGAGAAATCCTTCAGGGAGGCTGGGATCCCCAGATGGCCAGCCCTCAGCAGTCGGTGAAGCCCCAACATCAGATTGTCCAGGGGCTCATCGGGAGTGACCCCTTTGTTTCTCCAAAGCTCCACCCGCCAAACCCCTTAACTCTTATAAAAGCCCCTGCTTTCTATTCTTGGGGAGGGGCATTTGAGCGAGGAACCCAGGCTCCTGCCTTCTCCTTTTGGCCAATGCAAATAAACCTTTCTCCAACTCCAAGCACAGATGATGTCTCAGCGTTTGGCCTGCTATACTTCGGGCACACGAACTTGAGATTAAGAGGTCCAGTATCAAGTTCAAGGAAGAAGGTAGCATCAACTCCTGGACTCTCCAGGTCTAACAGCGATTGGGGGCTACTTCTGTCTCTTTGCCCTGGACCTCTCCAAACATAAAACGTCGATGACCCCAAGACCTCCAGCTCTGAGAATCTACCCAAGTTTCTCCGGCTGATTCATTAATGTGAGAACGTAGCATCAACGTGTCTCTCTGGGCTGAGCGCTTTCACGTAGTCAAGCTGAAGTCCAAGGCGGGGGAAGTCACTGGTAATTTCTGGCTGCTGACTCCCGCCCATCAGTAAGGGGTTTGAGAACTGAAGCACCATTCTGGAATGCCACCAGTCTTCAGTCAAGCGACGATATGATTAAAATGGAAAGTATTTTTTCAAGGTCTAAATGGGAATGAAGGACACAGGGGTACTTATCACTCTTGCTTTTTAATTGCTGTCGCCCAGGTAGAGTGTGTTAACATCTCTTTAGGAAAACCAACATCTTTGGAAGGCGTTAAGCTCCAAGCTGGCTAACAGTCAAATGCAATGCAGGAAAGAGCAGAGGATACAAACTGCAGAACCAGCCCGAGGAACAGAGCCGATCGTATAATGGGCCCAGTGTTGGTCCCGGTTGCTACAGTCCTACTGGATGACCTGGAAAAGGTGCTTTGTTACCCAAGTGGACTCTGCCTTCGTGCCAGCAGCTGAGCATCCCACTGCCTGTACGGTTTCTCTGATTACCTGATTCCTCGGGCTGACTGGGACTTCTTTCTTCTAGATCAGCCCTTTCGATCAAAGGACCCAGCAATGATCTCTGGACAGTCATTCCTTTACGGTACCAGGGCTGGCAACAGTGGTGAGGTCACGTCACACTGCGGCCCCAAGTGAAAAGGGACAGGCGCCCCTGCCACCCCATTCCTGCTCCTCGGGCTAGGGCTTGCCTGTCATCCCTTCTCTGGAACTGAGACTCAAAACCCTACTGTACAAGTTGAGGAACAGATCTGCAAATCGCACATGCGTTTAAACCACCTTTTGGGGTTAAAAACAGCTTGCATTTCCAGTGTATACACCGTGACCTACATGGATAGAACTCAGAATTAAAAGCAAACCCCAATCCATCTGGGCTTCTTTTCCAGCACCAAGATTTTCACATGGTTTTGTCTCCCGATCCATGTGAGCACAACAAGATGGATCAGCTTTCACTGTAGTCAAAATGTTTTGCAAGAGCTGACGAAAAGTTCTCACCATGAGGCAGAGATGAGGGCACAAGTGCTGTCAAAACAGGGTCAAGCAACTTCGAGTTAGACAAATAGTTCTCAGTGGGCTGTTTTGAACACCCCTTCTCGTTAATTTGAAGAAGCACAATTTTTAATTTTCTAAGCATTCTCTCCCTGCAAATGCTCAGAAATGAAAAGCTCACTGCTTATGTTCCTAAGCTTCTATTCGAGTAGCCCGGGCGGACGGGGAGAAAAGGTTGATCATGGCCTCGGTCACAGGAATGACAGAGTCAGGGAAGACACTCACCCAGGCCTGACATCAGCCCATCACCAATATTTACTGGGCACTCCCCGAATGACACTCATCTGCCATCTGTGGGAGAACCAAACACAAAGGCTCTCCTCGAATCCCCTAAGAACACAGCTTGCTGGCCGCGCCGGCGTTCACACTGGAGCAGGTGGTGGAATTCACTGTAAACTGGTCTGTGCTTTTCCAAGAATCAGGGCAGTCATGTTTACTGAGGATCAGATGAGAACTGCCAACAACCCCACAGCAAAGGCCAACAGAGGGACAGCGGGAAACCCCAAATTGCCATTTATTGGGGTATTCACGACTCTGCTCTTCTCCCTACTTAGAAATTCCTTAATCAGTACTTCCCGCTTAGGGAAACAAGGGTTCTGTTCATGTTTCTCACAAGCAGACCTGGAGCGATCTGATTGCATGACTTTAAGAGGACGGGGCAGGAGGGCAGGACTCATCCTTGGAAACAACACACATGGCTGTCTTTCTGCTGAGATCACGGACGCTGCCTTTTTTTTTCAAAAAGTAAAGAATGCATTGGACAACGGACAGCCAAACAGACACCCAACACAAGACGAGACTGGCTAGGTCTCCTCAGATCAGGGTTTCTCAGCCTTGGAACTCTTGTCATTTGGGGTCAGACAATTCTTCGCGGAAGACAAGGCGCCTGTGCATCGCGCCCACGGGCCTCTGTCCTCCAGATGCCAGGAGCGCTCCCTCCCCATATGACCCACAGAACCCTCTCCAGGCCCTGCCAAAGACCCCTGGGGGGCAAAATACCAGCTGCCCGACAACCACTGATGTCGATGGAAAGCAGTTTGGGTTTTTTTGTTGCTTTTTGCAGGAGAGGAGGGATGATGTGGCAACTAAGTCTTCTAGGGTACCTGAAATGGATTTCTAGTAATCAAAACGACATTCTAAACTATACAAACCAAAGGGCAGGGAGGTTTGCAGAGAAAGCCAGGAGGTTCCGACGCAGAGCCTTGCGTCCACACACCACAGCGCTGTTTGCCAGCTCCTGGGGGAGCAGTCGACTTGTCTAAAGGAATAAAATAAACTATACTTATTCTTCATAAGAAACGGTGTTTTCTAGACTAAATAATCAACTAAATAATAATGAAAACTAAATTCTAGACTAAATAATAAAGCTGGTCCAATTTTTGCTTTCAATGTTCTAAAACATGTTGCCGATAGAAATGAGAAAAATTAAAACTTTAACTTCTTAGCTTTCTGCTCTAGACCCCGCAAAGTTGATGGTTAGTTCGTGACTTTTCCTTCTCTCTCCCCTCACCCCCAAAACACAGGCATGCACACATATTTCTGAGCATTATTAATCTAGCTTTGATTTTCTGTATAACCATTAATTTTAACCTATGGCAGTGGTTTTCTTTAAAAAAAAATAAATCAGGGAATCTCTTTCTTCCAACCGCCTTTTAGACAGAAAGCCAACCTGTGACACAAGTCTTGTCTTCTTCTGCCCCGGAACTATCTTGACGCAGAGTTCAAAACCACTGACACAGGGAAGGAAATTAAACTTTTAAATCCACAGTTACTATAGACAACAGGAGGCATGATAATGTAAGTAAGGTTCATAAGCATTTTAAGGTCAAAATGACTAACTTTATATGTAGCAATTTTCCAATTAGCCTCAGGAAAAAATTCATAGTTTTCAAAGACAGACATAGGCTAATGTTATAAGGAAGAACAACTCTCTTAGGTTTTTTGTTTTTTGGTTTTTTTTAAGATCGGCACCTGAGCTAACAACTGTTGCCAATCTTTTTTTTTTTTTTTCCTGCTTTTTCTCCCCAAATCCCCTCAGTATATAGTTGCATGTTTTTTTTTTAGTTGTGGGTTCTTCTAGTTGTGGCATGTGGGACGCCGCCTCAGTGTGGCCTGATGAGCGGTGCCATGTCGTGCGCAGGATCCGAACCAGTGAAACCCTGGGCCGCTGAAGTGGAGTGCGAGAACTTAACCACTCAGCCACGGGGCCGGCCCCTCTTAGGTTATTAAAAGAGCAAAAAAATACTGCCTTGAAAATTCTGTTTATTGTAGAAAGCTCCTGGACCATGTATTCAGTTGGAAGTCTCAATAACTATCAGCTCTCTGTTGTGAGAAGCCACCCGCCTGGTTCAAAACCCCACAGGAACTACGCTGAACTCCCAGGTGCCGATCCACGGCCCATAGAGCCGCTTCTCCAGCCTTGATGGCCCCCCCTTCAATCAACCAAGCCACATACCGTGCTCTGGACATCCCGACAGATGTTCGAGTCTCACAGGAATTCCCCCCTCTGGTTCCATCAAGTCAACTGCTTATTTTTCTTTTGTTAATAATTTAGCTTCAAAACTCACCTGAAGTCTTTCCTGAGTATTTCCTTCTAGAAAGAGCTCTGCTTCCCTTTAAGACCCTTTGGAATTTCTGCATTATTAAGCTGAACTAAATCATTGCCTTCCCTTGGAATTCTCCTGGAGTTGTTTCAATGAAGAGGTTATTCACAGGGTTATACCTACAGGACAAATTCCTCAAAGATAAGACCCTATTTTTCCCCTGTACTCTATTCTCCACTTTTTTTTTTTTTTTGTGGTGAGGAAGATTGGCCGTGAGCTAATATCTACTGACAATCTTGCTCTTTTATTTTTTCTCCTCAAAGCCCCAGTACATAGTTGTATATCCTAGTTGTGGGTCATTCTAGTTCCTCTATGTGAGACGCCACCTCAGCATGGCTTGATAAGTGGTGTGTAGGTCACCCAGGATCCAAACTGGCAAATCCCAGGCCCCCAAAGCGGAGTGGACAAACTTAACGACTCAGCCATGGGGCCAGCCCCTTTTCCCTACCTTTTGTTCACAGGAGATAGAATAACTTTTCAAATAATGTTTGCTAAAATAGAATTGCAATTATAGTTTTTAAAAAATGCATTATTATGAATGCAGATATAAACAGGCCAGTCATGGGAACAACAGCTCACTAGCTGACAGAATGAGATGCTTAGAGGCTAGCCCAGTGGCACAGCAGTGAAGTTCACACGTTCCACTTTGGTGACCCGGGGTTCACCAGTTCAGATCCCAGGTGTGAACCTACAAACTGCTTGACAAGCCATGCTGTGGTAGGCATTCCACATATAAAGTAGAGGAAGATGGGCATGGATGTTAGCTCAGGCCAGTCTTCCTCAGCAAAAAGAGGAGGATTGCCAGCAGATGTTAGCTCAGAGCTAATCTTCCTCAAAAAAAAAAAAAAAAGAAAGAAAGAATGAGATGGTTAATTTTGTGTATCAACTTGACTAAGCCACGAGGTGCCCAGATATTTGACCAGACATTATTCTGGGTATTTCTGTGAGAACGTGTTGGGATGAGATCAACATTTAAATCAGTATACTTGAGTAAATCAGAGTGCCTCCCATAGTGTGGGTGGGCCTCATCTAATTAGTTGAAGGCCTGAATAGAACAAAAGTCTGACCCTCCCCCAAGTAAGACAGAATTGTCCTGCCTGATGGCCTTTAACCTACGACATCAGCTCTGCAGATTTCAGACTTGCTAGCCTCCATAATAGTGTGAGCCAATTCCTTAAGATAGATAGATAAATAGATTAGATAGATTAGATGGATAGATGGATGGATGGATGGACGGATAGATAGACAGATAGATAGATAGACAGATAGATAGATAGATAGATAGATAGATAGATAGATAGATAGATAGATAAATCTCCTATTGGTTTGCTTCTCTGGAGAAGCCCTGAGTGATACACAGAGAAAACTAAAAAACTGTTAATAACTCTTCTGGGGCCCTCTCTGAATACGACAGATCTGTCAACCTAACCAGCTCCAGCGAAAGGAACAAGAGAAACAGAATGTATGACCAGCTTCAGCTTTGCAGGCCAGGGTAGGCTGCCCGCGTTAGAGGAGGAAAATGGCACAGGGGTCTGGGCTCACCCACCTGGCCACAGGGGCAGAGGTGGACTCAGGTTATGTGGGACTTCAAGCTTAGACCATTGTGTGTGTCTGGGAGGAGGGAAGCGGGGGGTTTGAAAAAAGAATGTGAAATTACTCAATTTTCAGAAATATACAGATTCAAGTGAACGTGTTGTTTGGGGATCTTTCACGGCTTTGCAGAGTCCCTCTAAGTGACAGGCCCTGAAGTTTCAGCTTCACTCACATCGTAGGAAATCTACTTCTGCACAGGAAACTTTAGCTTTATGACTCAGAGCCCTCCGTCTGAAGATGCTGGTTCACTGCTCACCCAGCTTCCAAAGTGTTGAGGAAGACAGACAGACAAATGGAAGGGAGAATGAGGGCTGCCTACAAATTCTGACAACTAACTTCTGAAATTATTTCCAGATTTAAACAAAGTAGCAGATGCCCTCTTAAAACAAAAACAAGTCTCAAGTTAAAAAGATACATGTATTTTTACAATGAAAAAAATAATTCCCTCAATAAATAAAATATGGTTAGTAGATACAAATGAAATAGCAGCTGCTTACAATCCTGGCAGACCGTCAATTCCTAGTCAAATGAATACTCAGGGTCCAGACAGCATCTCCAGTCTGAGACAAGGGCACTGACATTGGCTCACGTTGAAGTCGCTCAAGCAAACACAACCACTCATGCTTGGTGTGTGTTGATAAGTGCAAGCTGTGGGGGTAAAGAAGGCTAGCTTCTTGTTTTTAATGCTTGCAATTAAGAGAATGGGTTGTTTTTCTAGAAAGTCTTCAGAGCTAATACATTTTACGTTTATGCAAATGAAAGTTTTAAAGTTCGGTTTACCTTAGACTGAGAGTAAATTTTGGTTACAATTGACCATACCTCTTCAAGAAGCAGTAAGCATCCACCCAAACTTCTTTTGAATTGAACACTGGGTACTTAACACTGTGATGGGAACATAGCTATTTTGTTCTCTGCTATGGTCATATGGCTCCTTACAGATTCCATTTCTTCATTTTCATCCCCAGGATCTTAATTTACAAATGAGGAATTCACAACTGCCAAACCCAGTCACGATCTTGCCTTTACTCCTCTCAAAGATGAGGCATCCTGGGGCAGATGGACATGACAGCACGGCTATTCCAGCGGACGGGGCTTGCGTGTCCTTGCTGCTGAGTGAGCACAGAACTGGAGATTGCCGGGTCCTCGGCTCATCTGCTATGGACCAGCCCAACCACAATACTGAAGGAAGAGCGGACGAGTCCTCCTTCTCCCACGGGGGATGTAAAAATGGCGGGAATGACGTTGGGAAAGGTGATGCCTCAGGGAGTGATGTGTTCAGCTTTGTTATAAACCTCAGTGGGATAAACCTAAACTATGGAAGGCTGGCCACGCTTCTGCATTCAGAAAGTGCTGTCAGGCCCTCTGTCAACCTGTTTACCATTGCAGAAAAGAACAAGTGTGCAGAGCCAGAGCCCTGGGAACAGGAAGGAAGGAATAAAAGTAGATACAAATGAAATTCATAGCAGTGGTCACGAGGCCAATAGAAATGGTGACGTGTTTTGCACTAGAATCCCCCCTCACTTCAGTAACATTACAAATCACCTGCTAGAGTCAGTCCTTACTTGCCTCGGAATAATGTGCATGGCGGACTTGCAAAGTAATGAACTTGTTCCATACACCCCACAGATTTCTGTAGACACATTACAGGATCAAACACGGGTCCCTTCTTGGGAATTAAATTGAACTGCACCAGAAGTAGTTGTCCCACAAAGTCTACTTTTTATTTGCAGCATGCAGCAAAGAAATGGAGACCACAGGGAATAATTCCACAAAACTATGGTCCCCCGAGCACAGGGCAGTGGGTATCTTTATTTGGGGTGGGGAATGAATATTTAAAGGGGAAGTTTCATCATTGCACGTAGAGGTGGGCATAAGTTTGCATGAGTGGTTGGAAATCATGCTTCTACATACATCACATGACCTAAAAATGGCTGTTTCACCTCTCCCAGAGGAGGGGAAGTTACGATATTAATGAAGGCAGGCTACTTTGGTACACGCCTCTGCCTGTCTGTATAGGTGCCAGTCTTGTGGTTGTGGTCTGGGCTGATCTGGGCTGTTTCAGAGCACCTGGGTCCAGCGTGGTTGTCACTTAGCGCTTCTTCCTGGAACATAGCTGAAAACCGCATAAGCTCAAGGACCCGAGGTGTTAGATGAAGGGACACCCACGCCTTCAAGAAGACAAGAGAATTAAGTCAAACATAAAAGCTAAGTTTTTCAGTAGGGCAAGAGAAGCAGGTGAGGGTCCATGTCTGGTGACAAAACCCCACCTCTAGTTTTACCCTGTTCCTCATTACTGAGGGCCAGGGGGCAGAGGTCCATCTTCTGTAACTACTTCCTGCTGGGGCGTTGTCAGAGGGGCCACTAGAGAGGCAGAATTTTTCTGCCACTAGTCTAAGGAAAGTCTATGGGTCACCAGGCAGGCTTTAAGTTGTTCATACCCTGCAGATGGCAGCCAGAGCTCTCAACCATGGGGACCATCTTTTGCCACGGTGTCCAGCTGCTTTGAGAAATGGGTTATCATTTTCTGTAGGGGTCCCAACATTTGGGTTCATGCTCTTAGAGCTACTTCTTGTCTTTCATGAATATGCAAGTCAAATGGTTTGCTCAGGTGTGGTCAGGCCAGCGCAGGTGCTGGCCCCTGTAATTTGTCACAGAGAGGCTCAGCAATTAACCCGAAATTGGGGATCCACAGGTGGCAGAAGTCAGCCACTCCCAAGAATGCTTGTAGCTGTCTACACATTCTTGGTGGAGCAAGTTGCGATATCATTTTCCTCTCTTGATGAAGGCTGCTCTGCCCTTTGGAAATAATGAACCCCAAATACTTTATAGTCTCTTTATCCATCAGTGTTTTTCCCCTAGACAGTTTACATCCCTTACTGGTTAGGAGGTTTAACACGGTTACAGTGTTCTCATCCGAGATTTTCTTAAAAGGACTAGCTACCAGGATGTCATCCACATACTGTAACACAGTGTTTTGTTTTCATTTTAATTCCCTTGAATCTTGGCCCAGGATTTCCCCAAAACCATAGGGGAGTTTTTAAATCCTTTGCATAAGACACTCCAGCAGTATTGCTGTTTCTGGTGAGAGTCTGGGCCCTCCCATTCAAAGGCAAAAATCTTTTGGGACTCAGGGTCCAATGGGATGCAAAAGAAAGCATCTTTTCAATCTAGCACCGTATAAAACACGCTGTCCCAGGGAGATTAGCCAGCACAGTACAAGGATCAGGTACAAGATGTATGTCATGGACCGCTTCATTGACAGCCCTAAGGTCTTGAAAAAATCTGTACTCCCCTCTTCCTGGCTTTTTAATGGGTAAAATGGGAGTGTTGCACAAGCATCTTACATGGCCTGATTAATCATTGTTTTAAAAGTTAGTAAATTACAGGAAGGATTCCTGTTACGGCTTCTGGCTTTAGGGGGTCTTGTTTAACCTGAGGCCAGAGGTCTGTTTGTTTTAATTCCACTCTTACAGGTACAGCACTGGCCGCTCATCCCACCTGTCCTTGTGCCCATGCCTCTGGGTTAACTCGGTTTAAAATGTTTTGGAGAATTTCTTCCTCTTCACGTGCTGGCGCATCTCGTATAAGGCCATGAGCACGACTCCCTGATCTCTGGACCTTAGATTTCTATTCCATCTCGTCCCTGGTTATTAAGGCCACAAATCTGATAACATGTCCCTCCCAAGGAGGGGACAGGGCACTCTGGCACATGTGGACAAGAGTGTCTTAATATTTTTGATCCTGTTTCGTAGCTCAAGGGCTCCAGAAACGTTTTATTTCTTCTCTTCCTGATACCCCTTTTATGTCTTTTTTTTTTTTTTTTTAAAGAAAGGTCTCCCTCCTGGATATTTAACACCGAGGATGTGGCTCCAGTATCAAGTAAAAGTTTAATAGGCTCTCCTCCCACTGCTAAGGTCACCTGGGGCTCCCAGGGGAGATGAGGATCTGGTTGCCCAGAGCCAACCGGGGAGCCCCATGGCCCCATCACATCTCATCTGTACTCATGCGAAGCTGCCAGGGCTTGGTCCTGTCCGAACCCGGCCCTCTCTGGGGTTGGTTCAGACAATTCCACATTTAATGCACTCCTCATCTGCAGTATGCACACTGATTAGACCCCAACTTTGCTAGTGGCCTTTTGGTCCCATGATGGGGGGCTGGGGTCACTCACCCGTGGCATCTCCTTCTTCTCCCTCAGGGTACCTTGAGAAGACTGGGGGCCCCTGTGAGGAAGCTAGCTTACCTCTGCATCTTTTGTCATCTTTTATGTCTTCTATCATATCTCAGTTGTTAAATACCCTGAAGGTTGTTTCCACTAACTGTGCAAAACTGGTATCAGGCCCTATTACCAATTTTTGGAGTTTTCTACAGATACTTGGAGCAATTTAAGACATGAAATAGGTATCGAGAACTACTTATATTAATAACATTTACTCAAATGAAATAACCTAACAAGGTTTATCATTATTTATTTGATAATGTTTTTCATGTAATTTAACACACCAAATAAGCCTAACTAGTTTAATATCTCTCTCTCTATAAGACAGAACAAATTTTTTGAGACGTCTCAGGGCCTCATTGGAAACTTCTAAAAAGAATAATTTTACTTAGGATTTGAACCTTAGGGAAATTAGTTTAAAAATAACAGAAGGTTTTAAAACACTATTAGTTATCCATTTAATCAAGGTGCCAGCAGAAAACGTCAAAGGCAAACAGAGAGTGTGAAACAGTTTAAAAAATAAAACCCTAATAGAGAGACCGCAGCCTCCTTGGGCACAGGAAATTATTATAACAAAACGTAGATTTTTGTCTTTTAGGTAGACATGCAAAAAGGAAGAAAAACCTTTTGTAATCTCTTTGTCAAGAGCAGACTTCGAGAAGCTTATCTGTTTAGGAGAGAGAATTTGTTTTAATCTTAGCCAACTTGACCATGGACAAAACCCTTTAGGGTTTTACTCCCACAAACCTTCTGTCACTTACCTTTTACATTTAGAATTTGTCCCATGTCTTTCTGTTTTTTTTAATAGTACTTTAGGACATCTTTATCTTCTTAACAAAACAAATAAAATATCTGTAGTCTTTACATCTCCTTTACTGAAAACACACATCTTACTTTCCTTGACTATAAAGATGTTTCCTTTATTAACTCTTAGTAGCTTTAAGCACATATATTAATCAGAATTTTAACCCCTACAGACCTTAACTTCTAGTGAAAACTAAGAAGTAAGCAATCATAAACTGTCTTTTACATCAGCATTCTGTGGCTTAGCAAATTTATAAATATTTTTTATAATTTCTGGAAACATGTTACTTCCAAGCAAAATTTTAACAAAATTAGGACATGTTTACTAATAGACCTGAACATCTTTTAGTTTTTTGTAATAAGAAGCCAAAAGCAGATAAACTTATATCTGATATTTTATCTTACTTGGAAATGATTTAGATATTTTATGAATTATCATTTAATTTAAGAGAGCAAAACTTCAAAGTTTTAAATTACCAAAGAGAGTTCGGAAGTTATTTTAAACATACATAGTTAAAAAATATAACTGTTGTTAAAAGTTTATCCATAAACTCTTACCTCACTTACATTTAAACATTTGTTTTTAACAATCATGTTTAGATTACTCACAAAAATCTTATGTGGCATCAAAGCAGTTAGCCATCATTTTAAGTTATTTTAAGTACACATATTAGAATATAAAATTATTGTGAAAAAGTTCCCTCAGAAACTTTTGGGGCCAGCCCGGTGGCACAGCAATTAAGTTCACACGTTCCACTTCGGTGGCCCATGGTTTGCCAGTTCGGATCCTGGGTGTGGACATGGCACCACTTGGCAAGCCATGCTGTGGCAAGCGTCCCACGTATAAAGTAGAGGAAGATGGGCATGGATGTTAGCTCAGGGCCAGTCTTCCTCAGCAAAAAGAGGAGGACTGGCAGCAGATATTAGCTCAGGGCTAATCTTCCTCAAAACAAAAGAAGTTCTCTCAGAAGCTTTTACCTTTTTACATCTACCTTTTTACATCTATTTAGTTTACCTGTTTTCAACAATTATTTAGACTGCCTATGAAAACTTTATGAAATATCAGACAAAATTAGTTATTATTTTAGTTGACAAATTTTGTAACAGAGATAACATGAGTTCATGTGACTCATAAAGGCTGTGTGTTTACCTTATATCCTATGATGATAACTCTGAGGACATGCTTATTTTAATTACACTAATAAATGTAAACAAGTTTTTATTTACCAAAAATCATTTTACATCACGTTAACTTGAAAGACATCTGGGCTAGTTTTTATCACATTTAGAAATAATTTATATAAGCACTTATTTTAAGTCAATTAAATAGAGCTCTCTTTAAAAATTATGTCATCCGGACACATATCACAGACATGGAGAAAATCATAAACAGAGAGCTTTCAAATTTCAGCCACGTCTCATGCACAAAACTGAGAAGAATACTGAATCCAAATTGTGACTGTTCAGGTGGCTGAAGATTTTCTTTTTTCTTTTTGTCGCAAGGATCTTTTTGACAGCTGTTTATAAGTCATGTTATCTTTTAGAAGTTTCTGTATACTTATCAAAGAATGCATTCCACTGAGAGGTTTCAAATCCTCTCTTTTTTAAGATGGACTCATCTGAAACAAAGGTCTCTAAAAGCGGCCATTACAATTTTAAAACATCTCAAACGTTTACTTATTTCCACTTGTTTAATTTTAGATCAGGGATTTCTGAGGGAGTTGAAGTTGGGGAGCTCAGCGAGAGAGGACGGAGAAATAGCAGATTTGGTTTCATTTTGATAGCATGGTTGTTTATTTTTTCTTAAAGAGGCAGGACAGGATTCTCAGAAATTAAAGCAGCCTCCCCATTGTTTGTTTAATTTTTTATAGCCACCTTTTTCCAACTGCACATGTAAACTGAAATGGCCCCATTTTGGCCATTTTAAAGTGAACTCTCTTTCAGCATGTTTAATTGACACTGTCTGAAGGGTGGATTTATATGCTTTCACAATCCCCACGATAAAATGTAAAAAATCGTGGGCAAAAGAGATGTAGTCATCTTAGACACAGTCTGTCCTTTCTGGCAGTCCTGCTGGAAAAGGTTAGCGCAAGGACAAAAGCAAAAAACTGACAGATCCAACATCCAGCAAAAGAAAAATCAGACCGAGCAGACGGAGGGCGAGTACCTTGGCACCCTCGTGCACAAATCTTGTCACTCACCAAGGATGCTTTCTCAAGTTCTGAGCCTCGGTTCTTCCACCACCAAAAGCAAAGGCGACCTCTCGAGGGTGGATGACTAGGGAGACTAAGTGACCCCAGGAAGACCTAATCTGGGAGCGGAGGGGTCGATGGGACTTCCCTGGCAGGAAGCATGAGAAAAAGAAGGATGGCAGGTACTGAGTTTTCCCCAGGGAGCACTGGTAAAGAAACTGAGGAACCGAGAGATCTCAGAGACCCAGAAGCCAGGTGGTTAAGGAAACAGAGACAGCAAGATAATCTGCTGGGTGTCCCCAGCCACTTTATTACAGAAGGCTCGACAGTTAGGACTCAGCAGAATCTTAACCCTGTCTTTCACCACAGACACGAGATAAGACTCAGACCCTGTAACTTCAGAGAGACCAGCTCCTCCGTCAGACACAAAACACAAAAGGGCCCCCAGAAGGGCTTCAAGCTCTCACAGGTCTTGGGCCTCAAGTCCTGACTGTGAGAGAGCAGATCTTGGAGCTCAGGCCCTCCCTGCCCAGTGACTCGTCAACAGGGATGGCTCCTGTTCTGCCAGAACCGAGCATCAGCTCTTTCGGAGTGGCAGGCTGGGCAATCCCTCCAGAAGGGCAGCCAGGCCACCTCTAGATGGGGACTCGAACACTGAGGCCAGGCTCCAACAGGAGAACCCTGGGACTCGAACCCAGGGCCAGGGCAGCCTCAAACCCAAGGTTTAGGCAGCCTGACTTCGTAAGACAACTTAAAAGAATAACTCTTATAGTGGTGCCGTGGGGCTGGCATCACCTACCTCAGCAGAGAGATCCTTTGAGCAAAATGCTCAGTGCGGCCTTGGGTCTCCTAATGGGGCAGTGATGCCAATCTGACAGTGCCAACACCAAGAAGGAAGCCTTTCCCCTGGGGCTCACTCCCCCAACCTCCACTAGTGTGAACAGGTTACCCCGGGAAGAGCTTCTGCTGCCCACTGCTCATCCATTGGAAACCTGGAAGGTTGGAAGAACAGAGCCTCAGAAGGACAGATGTCCCCTCTGGGTGGCCAATTTGTTACCAGACCAAACGTGGGTCCCTTCTTGGTAGTTAAATCAAACTGCACCAGAAGCAGATGTCTCACAAAGCAGAAATTTTATCTGCGGCATGTAGAGGTGGGCGCAAGCTTGCACATGTGTGGGTGGAAATTATGCTTCTACTTGCATCGCATGATCTAAAAATGGCTGCTTCAGCTCTCCCAGAGGAGGGGGATTTACGATGTCAATGAGAGCAGGTTACTTTAGTGCGACCCTCTGCCTGTCTGCACAGGTGCCAGTCTTGTGGTTGTGGCCTGGGTCGGTCTGGGCCATTTCAGAGCGGCTGGGTTCAGCATGGTTGTCACTTAGAGCTTCTTCCTGGAACACAGCTGAAAACTGCGTGAGCTCAAGGCCCCGAGGTGTTAGATGAAGGGACACCAGCAACTTGTGAGAAGACAAGAGAATTAGGTCAAACATAAAAGCCTGGTTTTTAAGTAGAGCAAGAGAAGCAGGTTAGGCAGGATCCATGTCTGGTGACGGCATACACACACAGATTTTACATACAGTCACATATACACACATGTGCAGGCATATCCATCAACTCTCATAATTCTTGACAGTATGTTCTACAACGTCACCGTGAACAGTGAAGCCGCGAACCCCAAAGCATTGCGCCTAAGGAGAAACACCGGGTGTAGAGGGTGAGGTTCCTGCGAGCCTCGGGTCCTGTGTTCATTAACCAGTCAGTATACAACCTCATTTTATGTGAGTATCTGTTTAAAGATGCCTTGTTTGTTATATACTGTGGGCTCATTAACACGGAGCTCACAGCCCACAGCATCATCACTCTGTAAGGGGCTTATCCTCTGTAAGGCACACACGCTTCTTCCTCTCTTAGCCTCTGACGGTGCAGCCTTGGGTTTACAACCTTCAAGGGACACTCAGCTCTGAGTCTGCGGCGACCCCTGTGAGGGAGAGGGAGCTCAGGTGTGCTCGAGCCTCTTCCCCCACAGGCTCCTGGGGGCAGATGTCATTTCTATTGTACAGGGCATCTTTAGAGTGGGATCTTAATGCTTTCTGTGGATGATTTTCTTTTAAAGAATGTATAGAACATTATAGTAACAAGGGAGGCATCACGGGGGTGACTATATAACTTCAAATCTCTCGCATTTACGGAGCCTAGTTACCTAGTGTGCAGACCTGGCGTACTTAACTCTCAGAACATAGCATTTTTCACTCTCCTCTTTTTTTTTTTTGGTTAAAGATTGGCACCTGGGCTAACAACTGTTGCCAATCTTCTTTTTTTTTTCTGCTTTATCTCCCCAAACCCCCCTGTACACAGTTGTATATCTTAGTTGCAGGTCCTTCTAGTTGTGGGATGTGGGAGTACGTGGCCTGATGAGCGGTGCCATGTCCGCACCCAGGATCCAAACCCTGGGCCGCCCCAGCGGAGTGCGCGAACTTAACCACTCGGCCACGGAGCCGGCCCCCTCACTCTCCTCTTCTATACGACAAAATTACTTTTAGTAAAAATATGAAACAAAATAAGAATAATAGATACTAAGACAGTTAAAATTTTCTTATTGAATTCTGCATATATAATCACACCAATAAAAATTAATAACTGATTTTAATAAAGCTGAAATATCCCCAAAAGTTAGAATTTAGCTGACTTATAAATCATACCACTAATATAATTCTTTATTTTCTTCGTTTTTTTCCTTTAGTTTTAAAATAATTAACAATTAAAACAAAGAATAAAATTCTATTTTAAAGGTATTAGTTAAATTCAGTAAACCATATTGTGTAGGGATTAAACTTGTACTAACCAAACAAAAATATGACACCCTGGAGCTAATGTGTTTCATCATTTCTAATTTAAACACAAATGAAAGCAAAGTGGTGATAAAGAATGAAGAACTGAAATAACTCAAGTGCAGCTCTTTCCTCTTTATAACCTCTGCACATCAGTGTTTACTTCAAATCTACTCCTCAAACGCAGGAGTACGCAGGACCCCAGGGGCTGGAGACACACACTTTGTCAGAAGTGAGCTGGAACAACCCCAAAACATTTTGAACTCAGTCTACAAACAAGCGTTTGTAGCTAAATCCACATGCGCTGGGGCCAACGAGATAGTTTGGAAGTCTCCAAATTAACTTCTATGTAGAATATGATGTTTATTAAAGGACAAGTAATAAATGCATACAAATTTGGAGCTAATATTTACATACTATATATAATATATCTATATAATTAAAACTTAGTAGAAACCACCAAAATTGCTTAGAACTTCAACAACAGACTTCTTTCAAGGAGCATTTCATCACTGACATTGTTTAGAACTGCTAGTACATGGTGATGCTAAAAAGCAGGCTGGCCTAGAGTCAGTTTAATTACTGTTTTTAAATTATCACAGACAAGACGCTTCCGTACTGCTGCATAGACGGCTGACTGTTCCTGGGACCCCACCCTAAGAACTCCCCCGAGTTCTAATAATGGATTCAAAATAACATGTAATTGCAGAAACTCAATTTGCACACAAGCTAAAAAGTATTGGAATAAATTCCCAATGTTCTCTCCAGTCTTCACTGGATTTTTGACAGTTTCATTTAACGATATAACATTAAGGGATCCTGGCCAGCACTTACTCCATTTCAAGAGATTTGGTATTAACCTGAAATTTAACTCATTTTCCGTAATAACTCAGAGTACTCCTTTCATCCCAGAATTTCTCCAAACACTTTTGGAACCTATTTATATTTTCATCATGGCCCACACTAGTAGGTTATAAGATTTGGTTGTATAATTTTGGTCACATTTCAGGAATATATTCAGAGAACATCAGATGAAACCATGTTGGTTGTTCTACCATTTTCAGATCATTTTACCCCCACCTCACATTGCTAATTAGACATAAAACTGATTGAGAAAGGAGAAAAGCAAACCCTCAAGCAATAACGGAAGCTTTATGTGCAATAATAAGCCAGCACATTCAATAGTTTAGAGACTGTGACAATGTCCTAGATCCTAGAACCATGAGGCTGCCTTCAACTTGCATCTGAAATCTGGAATGATCGAGCAACAGTTGTGCCCTCCACTGAGAACACAAACACACCTGTGCTTCCTATTGATGCCCACCTGCTGACTCATGGATGCTCACCTGCCAACTAATACCCTCATTTTGTCTCACAATGACTTTCCTGACAAACGACTTTACTATAATGTTTTAGCTTATTAAATTCCCACTGTAACATAAATATGTTCATCCCAGTCTGCCTGTAGCTGGATATAAACAGCAGGTGCTGCAGCCAGCCTGCACCAGCTTGCAAGAACTGATGGTTAGGTAGCAACTCTTCCCAACTTATGTTCAATGATGCCACACTGGTGATTTGAAATCAGCCGTGGTGGAAACATTTACACCACAGAAAACGGCAAATGCCACAAATCAGGGCTTTCCCTCCCACTCCGAGAGAGCTGGTCCTTAAGCATTTACCAGCACACCACTGGACATATATACATCTGTTACTACTTCACACAGGGAACTTCAGCCCACTCCTTCCTGGCCCAGCTTGCACGTGCCTGGTGAAAACCACAAGAATGCGTATCCACGAAGGATTAAAAACCTGCAGAGGTCACTCAGAGATCAGCGAGGGGACCCATACTATACTGCCTCTCCAAAACGCACACAGAAGGAGAAAGGATACCAAAGTTTGCCAGAATACATGATCCTGCTTTAGGGAGCTAATATAACAGAGCAAATGTCCTGTAAGCCATGAGTCTGCATCAGTCAGGGTCCCAGCACTGGCATACTCAAAGGTTTAATGGAGAACAGTTTAATGAGAAGACTATTTGCAGCACAGTGGACAGAGTTGAAAGAAATATCAAGGAATGGTGAAGCACCCAGGACTAGCAACGGAGAAAACAGTCGCTATTACTACTCCTAGCCAGAAGAGGCAAAGGGAGGGGATGCTCTTCTTGAAGCCAACCCACAGGAGCTCTAGCCACAGGTAGAGAAACTTCCAGAGCTGTGGCAAGGCACGCAGAAGCAGGGGCAGATAAACACCCAGCCCTCTCCATGTGCTTCCCTCCCTCCTTACTAGTGCCCCACCTTGGCCAGGCCCACCAGAAGGCAGAGGGCAAGAGCACAGGGGACGCAGCCCCTTGAGGTCAGCTCCCAGGGCGCAGAGCAGGGCGTGCCAGGGCAGAGAACAGAGCTGGGGAACGGAGGCAGAGGAGAGCAGCCCGGCCGGGTTCCAAGGCTCTCCTTTCCCTTCATCCTACATTCCTTCTTCTACCTCCATGGAGCCCCAGGGACAGGCAGGGAATTGAATCTTCCAGCCATACAGTCAGATGTTCTGAAAAACTTAAAAGATTTTTTTTTTGTATTCTGATGAAAAGGAGGACTGTGAGAGAGAAAGAAGGAATTTGGAGGAGGCAGCCTGCAGTGACTATAATTTCAAACAGAACTCACATGGCAAAGCATTTTTCATGTTTTACTTAGAAGAGCCATATAGATTTAAAAGTGCAGAACAGAAGAATGGTATAAATGTGGAATCATCTTGAACAGGAGAAATGAAACTAAGACATACCTTTCTTTTAGACACGGAAGAGCAGTGTCAGTCCAGCAATTTTGCAGAGCCAGTCGACTCTGGATCACTCAGCTTGACCACGTCAAGGGTCCTTGCTTCAGGCCAGCTCTCCGCAGCACTCACGGAAGAGGCCTTCCAGCCTTCGCTTTCCTCCTACAGGCACAGAGATTAAAAAAATGCATTTTAAGACTATAAAAGTTGTCACAATGTCCTAGCACTGATAACAGTAAAATTATAATAGCAATCAAATGTGGCCCGTAGAACCCCTACATAATAAGCAACACTTCCACTCAGGCCTTTGGTGACTGCATTAGTTCGTGAGAGCTGCCATAAGAAAGGATCGCACAGTGGGGGCTTAAACAACACAAATGTTTGTCCTCACAGTTCTGGATGCAGGAAGTCCCCAATCAAGGTGTCAGCAGGGCTGGTTTCTTCTGAGGCCTCTCTCCTTGGCTTGCAGACGGCTGCCTTCTCCCTGTGTCCTCACATGGTCATCCTTCTGTGCCCATCAATGTCCTAATCTCCTCTTCTTATAAGAGCACCAGTCACACTGGTTTAGGGCCCACCCTAATGACCTCATTAAAACTTAATCACCTCTGTAAAGACTCCATCTCCAAATACAGCCACATTCTGGGGTGCTAGGCTGTTAAGACCCCAACATGTGAATATGGGAGAGGGCGGGAAAACAGTTCAGCCCAGAAGAGTTAATATTTCTTTCTTTTCCCTGCACCACCTACACCATAGCTTCCTCACAGAAGGACATTTTTGCTCTGGTCAAAATGCATCATTCTTGGTTCCTTTCTTTCAGTCCATGCTTTCTACTTTCAAGTATTAGAGGCAAATTATTTGACAAATTAGAAATCACAAGCAATTTGATTCTTCCAATTTGCAAGTATATCAATCTCCCAGGTGACAGGAGCTTTCTGGGGACAACACTATTTCTGAAAAAGGAGACTAGAATGGCAAGAATTTCAGGCATCTTTAAAGCTGGAAGGTGGAGGTTTGCACTTGGCTTCAAATAAAGAGGAGATGGACGGAAGGTCCCAGTGCAGGGTCTGGCTCACCACACCGTGGGATCTGAACCCTCATGAGTTCTCTTAGGCACAGAGGCAGGTGTCCACAGATCTGACAGCCACCCTTGTCCAGCTCACCATCTTCCCTCTGGACCACTGCTGCAGCCTCCTAATAGGCCTCTCCTTTTTTATTCACGACCCCTACACTTACAGCCTCCAAAGTAAGTCCATCAAAGGATGAATGAAATGATGTCACCAGCACCTCTCCACACTCCCTTAAAATCCTTCAACACACACCTACTGCTCTTAGGGAAAACATTCACTTCTCATCCTGCTCTTAGAGCAGGTCCACAGACTACAGCCCTGGCCCAAAGCTGGCCCACCACCCATTTCTGTAGAGCCTGTGACACAAGAATGAATTTTCCACTTTTAAGTGGTTGGAAAAAATCAAAAGAGGGTTTCAGGACAGGTGAAAACTACATGAAATTTAAACGACCCTTAATATTTGATGTGTATCCTTCTTTGATTTTTCTATATAGTTTTGTTATTTAAACTGAAGAAACATAACTAGCCTATGATTAGATTGGCCTAACTATAAAATAGGCACGTTTGTTTGGTGCTATAATACATAGTAGAGAATATCAATTTATTAATTCGCAAATTAAGATACTATTTATTTGTATTATAAGTAAGGATCATGGCTGGACACATATATGGTGCCTAAAGTTGATTCTGTATTATGAAAAGGAAATGTTAATGCTTCTACTACATGCATTATTCCAAAGATTCCAAAGTAAAAGGGAGGAAGGGAGGTGAAAGAAAGAAGGGGGGAAGGAAGGGGAAGGAAGGAAGGAAGATGGAAGCAAGGAAGGAAGGAAGCAAGACGGAAGGAAGAGAGACAGGAAGAAGACGGAAACAAGGAAGGATGGAAGGAAAGAAGGAAGATGGAAGGAAGAGAGAGCGGAAGGAAGATGGAAGGAAGGGAGGGAGGGAAAGGACAGAGAGAGAAGAGAGGGAGGAGTCATTTTTCCTGAGTTTAACTATATCTTTACAGAAAATTGCACATCTGTCTCATTTTCTATGTATTCTCTTTCAAGTTTCAAACTACTTAGCCCTTGAGCAAACATTCTGGAAACGTGCACCCAAATCGCAAAGTGCCCTCGGCTGGCCCTCTCGTAGGCCTCAGCTGTGTTTCCCACCAACAGCAGCACCATTCTCCTTCACTTGGGGTGGCAGCTGTCAAGCTCGTCTGAAGATCTCTGGCACTCTGCCTGTTGGGAGGTATGGTCCCATGCCATCTCCTTGGATCTGGGCAGGCTCGTGACTGCTTCAACCAACAGAGGATGGCAGAAGCAGTGCTATATGACTTTCAAGGCAAGGCCAGAAAAGGCCACGAGCCTCCTCCTGGTTCTCAGGATGTTTGCTGGGGGGTGCGTCACCACCACATCAGAAGTTCAGCTGCGTCACCACCACATCAGAAGTTCAGCTGCTCGCAGACTCCCACACTCAGGCGCTCTGGTTAACCACCCAGCTGAGCTCCGAGCTGACAGCCAGCCTCCACTGCGGCCATGTAAGTGAGCCTTAGACATTCTGCCCTGAGCAGCTACTATGGACTGAATTGTGTCCCCCAAAAAGACATGTCCAAGTCCTAACCTCTGGAACCTGTGAACATGAACTTACGTGGAAATAGGGTCTCTGCAGAGATGGCCCAGCTAAGATGAAGTCATACTAGTTTAGAGTGGGCCCTAATCTAATGACCAGTGACCTTATAAGAAGTTTGACACAGTAACACACATGGAGACAACGACCCTGTGAAGACACAGGGGCCACATCGCAGAGGCAGAGACCAATGAGCTCATCCACAAGCCAAGGACTGCCAGAAACCACCAGCCGCCAGGAAAAGGCCGGGAAGGAGGCTCCCTGGAGTTTCGAGAGAGAACGGGGCCCTGCCGACACCCTGATCTGGACATCTAGTCTCCAGAGCCCTGAGACCACAGCCCAGTCACCATCCGGCTGCAAACCCAGGAGAGACTCCAGGTGAGAAGTACCCAGCCAAGACCTTCCCACTCCTGGCCTTCTGGGGCGTGGACCCAGTGACACGGTTGTTTCAAGACCTGAGGCTTTGCAATGATTTGCTACACAGCCATGGTAACTGGAACACTTGATAACTCCCAGGCACCCTTCAGGGTCAACTTATCCATCCCATCTAGGAAGGCTTCGGCTTCTGTGCTCTACACAAACCTGCACAGTGTGTCCCTCCTCTGAACTCCCAGGGGACCTCTATTTAGCCCCCTTTTCACTCAGTGTTGTCCATGGAACCCATATGTCAGCCATCCCTCAAAGCCATGAGCCATTCCTTTTGCCATATGCCCAGCCATTCTTCATATTCACTACAAAACACTGACACTCTCTTCACCTCAAAGGATTTAAGTGTACTGCTGATTTTACTAAAGGTTCGTAGAGGAGATGGAAGAGAAGGATTATCAGATGCACTCACAGAGCATACGACTGAGATACTCACCACTCGACATATTTTTGTTCAGCCTTACACCTTCCACGGGGTCCTTTACTGAAGAAGTTCTCACAACGCTTCCAAGGTCAATGATGCTCCACAAAGAAAAGAAAGTATTGAGGACTTCCCAAACTTTTGAAATCACTGAAGTCTCTTCGTGGAGTAGTTCCAAAAGCATGGGATTTTCATAAATGATTCAACTATAAATACTCATCATTATTATAAATTCCTTCTAAGTTATATATTTCTTTCCCCAAAGTTATGGATCCTGAAAAAGGAGCAAGACCCTGGGCATCTTACTCTGGCTTCTTTAACGTTAAGTAATCTCAGAACGAGTTTCTAGAGAGACCCTTGGAGAGTCTTACCACTGTGACTCACGTTTATGTAGTTCATACCGAGAACAACTAAAACACTCCCACCTTTCTTCTCCACGGCCCAAAGCCAAACACAAATCCAGTGGGGGCACAGCCACTACTCAGTTTTCCTGCTACTTTTTTAGACTGAGGCATAATTCTAGCAGGCCATCAAAAAGGTTAGGGCTCCTGGATACACGGCCCAGAGAAGGTCGAGTGGAGCCAGAGGAGGTTCTGACGGTGCTGCAGACATGTTTGAGCACAGTCCCACCACCTCGCAAATCCCCATCGGCCCTGAGGAACTGTCTGGTCAGGAATCCTGAGGGTGGGCTCAAGTTTTGTTGGTAGATGACACAGCAATAGCATCATTTTCTGGCCACTGAGCAGTGTGAGTGAATTCGTCCCGAGCCCAGGCCCACCGCCGGGCGGTGCCCACTGCAGAAGGACTTCCGGGGGCCTCCCTCACTTGTCCCCTTCCTGTCGGGTCTGGGCTCTGCGTGCTCAGCTGTCCTGTGGGCCGCATCTGCACGGCTTCCCTTAGTCGTAACAGCGTGCAATGCAACGACTCTGCATATTGGACCTTCTGCAGAGCGAGGACACAACCAAGAACCGCCTTTCAATAAGTGAAATGTGGAGACTGCAACAAGGAAGGCGACCACCCCGGCAGTCGGCTGGCGAAGTGCGCATGCGCCGTGAGACCCGGACGCAGGTAGGAGGCGGGGGCGGGGGCCAGGCTCCCAGCGCTGCACGGAGCCCGGGGTGGGCGCAGTACGCCTGCGCAGTGAAGCCAGGGCGGGGGGGGTGGGGGGCGGGAGCGCGGCGCGGCGCTGGGGTAGGCGCAGTGCGCGTGCGCCGTCCGGCTCGGCGGGCGGGGGCTGGACGGCGGGGCGGCGGACGACGCCGGGCCCGCCGGAAAACTCTCGTTTCGCGAGTTCTTGCTGAACTTGTAAAAGAGGCGCTCGGACGGTGGGTTAGCGAGAGCGCTGAGACCCGTGGAAAGTTTCCCCCCGGGGCCTCCCGAGTGTGCGCCCCTGCCCGGCAGCCCCGCTGCTCGCTCACCCCCATGCGGGCAGATGCAACCCCCGGGCGGAGGACGCGGGCCCCGCGGGCCGGGATTGCCCGCCGCCGTGTCCCCGCGGGCGCGCCGGCCACTAGGGCGGCCCGCAGACGGCGGCGGCGCGGCGCCGGGCCCCGCACGCCCGCCCGGCGGCCCCGGAGCCTGGTGGGCTGCAGGATCCGGCACGGCTGGAGGGAGGGGGACGGCCCGGTCACCCAGTGGAGGGGCACCGTCCTGGACCAGGTGCCTGTGAACCCCGCCCTGTATCTCATAAAGTACGACGGGTTCGACTGTGTCTACGGACTGGAGCTCAATAGGGACGAACGCGTGTCGGCGCTGGAAGTCCTGGCCGACAGGGTTGCGCCATCTCCCGTGGGCGAGGCCCACCTGGCCGACAGGATGGTGGGCAAGGCCGTGAAGCACATCTTCGAGGGCGAGGACGGCGCCCGGGACCAGTGGAGGGGAACGGTCCTGGCGCGCGCCCCCACCATGAGCACGTGGTTTTACATCACCTACGAGAAGGATCCGGTCCTGTACATGTACCAGCTCTTAGATGACTACAGAGAAGGCGACCTTCGCATCATGCCGGAGCCCAAGGACTCGCCTCCAGCAGGACGGGAACCAGGAGCAGTTACGGACAGCCTGGTCGGCAAACAGGTGGAATACGCCAAAGAAGATGGCTCCATGAGGACTGGCATGGTCATCCACCAGGTGGAGGCCAGACCGTCGGTGTGTTTCATCAAGTTTGATGATGATTTCCATATCTATGTCTACAATTTGGTGAAAACATCCTAGATGTCATCACCAACTGTGCCAAGTTTGTGGAACTAATTATTAAAGGTATAATTTGTAGACATAAGACTTGATTGCTTCCCAGTTTAATGAAAGCTTATAGGTCCCTGTGAGCCCGCCATCTCTGCCCGCAGAGCTGATTTTGTTCTGAGTAGTACAGATTTATGTCAACACAAAGCGTTTTGTGTTAAGGAACTCCTTCCCCTTAAAGGAAGTCTGTCTGGGGGGGAGTTACAGGCAAGTTTGGTCAAAGTTAAGCTAGAATCAAAGTCTTTGAAAACTGTAATGGGTCTTATCCATTGTCGCCTTCTCTGTTAACACTTATTCTGCTTCCACAGTGCAAGCATCGTTTGGTATTCTGGTGATGGCCTATTTAGAGAGAGAGATGTATGTGTAACTACCTGTCTTTATCCGTGTGTGTACATATATATCTCCACACACAGATCTGTGTACACTCGCGCACACTTCACTGGCAGTCCTTCCTTTGGGGGTTGGGATGGGGGTTAAATACATAATTTTCTGCCGTGTCACGGGAGTGCCTGACCCAGGTCAGTCCTATTTACTATGTTACTACAGTTTATTTAAAATTAAGTTTGGACACAGGAAGCACACGGGGACATGCAGCTGGCTTTGAAAGTCAGGAGTTGAGAGCGCCGCTTCAGTCTGGAGGCCTTAAACCCGGAGTCCAAACGTGAGGCACCTGTGAACAGTTAATGACCCATATTAGGACTTTCCAAAACAGTTAGAAACCTGGGTAGAAGACTGCCTTTAATTCTAAGCTTTGTAAATTTTTTTTTCCTTTTTCGAGGTCACATTGGTTTATAACATTATATAAACCAGGTGCTCATCATTATATTTTGACTTCTGTGTAGATTACGTTGTATTCACCACCTAGAGACTAATTGCCATCCTTCAAGGCACACACGTGCCTTTTTACTGCTTTCCCCTCCCCCTTCTCCCTTCCCATCTCTGTGTCTTTGTGTTTGTTGTTGTTTTCCCTGCTTTTTTCTCCCCAAATCCCCCCAGCACATAGTTGTGAATTTTTAGTTGTAGGTCCTTCTAGTTGTGTCTACGTGGGACGCCACCTCATCGTGGCCTGACGAGTGGTGCCATGTCCGAGCCCAGGATCCGAACTAGTGAAACCCCGGGCTGAGGGAAGCAGAGTGCGTGAACTTAACCACTCGGCCACGGGGCTGGCCGCTGTTGTCGTTTTTATCTTCCACATATGAGTGAAATCATACAGTATTTGTCTTTCTCCTTCTGACTTATTTTGCTTAGCATAATACCCTCAAGGTCCGTCCATGTTGTCGCAGATGGCAAGATTTCACCTTTTTTATGGCTGAGTAGTATTCCATTGTGTATACATACCTCATCTTCTTTATCCATTCATCCTTTGATGGCGCTTGAGTTGCTTCCACATCTTGGCTGCTGTGAATAATGCTGACGTGAACACAGGGGTGCTATATCTTTTCAAATTAGTGTTTTCATGTTCTTTGGATAAATACCCAGAAGTGGTATAGCTGGATCATATGGTATTTCTATTTTTAATTTTTTGAGGAATCTCTGTGCTGTTTTCCATAGTGGCCCCACCAACTTACAGTCCCGTCCACGGTGCACAGGTGTTCCCTTTTCTCCACATCCTCTCCAACACTTGTTATTTCCTGTCTTTTTAATAATAGCCATTCTGACAGGCATGAGGTGATATCTCATTGTAGTTTTGATTTGCATTTCCCTAATAATTAGTGATATCAAACACCTTTTCATGTGCCTGTTGGTCATCTGTGTATCTTCTTTGGAAAAATGTCTATTCAGATCCTCTGCCCATCTCTTAATTGGGTTGTTTGGGTTTTTTTATTGTTGAGCTGTATGAATTCTTTATATATTTTGGATATTAACCCCTTGTCGAATGTGAGATGTGCAAGTACCTTCTCCCAGTTGTGAGGTTGTCTTTTCATTTTGTTGCTGATTTCCTTTGCTGCGCAGAAGCTTTTTAAAGTTTGATGTAGTCCCGTTTGTTTATTTTTTCTTTTGTTTCCCTTGCTTGAGGAGACATATTCAAAAAGATGCTAAGACTGATGTCAGAGGGCACACTGCCCATGTTTTCTTCCAGGAGTTGTATGGTTTCAGGTCTCATATTCAAGTCTTTAATCCATTGTGAGTTAATTTTTGTGTACTCTCCAGGCCTCACTTCACCAGGGTCCCGCAATGCCCGTTTTTGCTTTCAGGAAGGCTGTGCCTTGTCCTCCTGTGAGAGGTCACCCCGCTTGCTGTGTCAGGACAGCACCCCGCTCTCTGCAGTGTGTCGGGTGTCTCACCGCGGGCAGCCAGGGGCGAGCTGCTCCGTGCAGCCAGTCCCCAGGTCTTGGCCACTTAGACGCTTGGAGGAAAACCTTCAAAGCAGACCGTCCTACGGCATCTGCATTCTGAGTGTTCAGTGTAGCTAACTAAAATTGTCGGTTAGAGATATTTAGGTTTCCTGTTTTCTGTCTGTTTTTACAGTAGTCCCCCCTTGTCCGCAGTTTTCCTTTCCACGATTTCAGTTATCCCTACTCAACTTCGATCTGAAAATATGAAATGGAATATTCCAGAAATATGCAATTCATAAGTGTTAAATTACGCACCATTCTGAGTAGCATGGTGCAGTCTTGCGCCATCCCTTCCTGTCTTGCCCAGGACTTTAATCATCCCTTTGTCCAGTGGACCCGTGCTGTACACGCTGCCCGCCCATGAGTCACTTAGTGACCGTCTCAGTTGTCAGAGCAGCTGTCCGGTGCGGCAGTGCTTGTGTCCAGGTACCCCGTATTGGAGTTAATAATGGCCCCAAAGCCAGCTTTATTACACATAGTCTGTAGTACATAGTATATATAGGAAGACACATAGTGTGTGTAGGGTTCAGTGCCATCCACAGTTTCAGGCATCCGCTGGGGGTCTTGGAACATGCCCCCCGCAGATAAGGGGGGATGACTGTGTTTGTTTTCAGCTTTCTGTGTATTTGCTGACTGTGCGGTGTTAGTGGTTGTAGGATACACATGTGCTGGTGAAGCAGTGTCGTGCCCGCAGAAGGTGACTTTCCAGCTGTATCTGTCAGGCAGTGCTTGAGGGGACCGTCAGTTCTCAAGACAATCGCAGTTACTTCTAAACCAGATCCCATTTCTCTTATTGTTTCACACACCAAACCCCGAAGTGCATTGGGCTTGAATCTCTGAACGCTGCGCACCCATTAGAAGACTGTTTTGATCGTCACAAATTATAAAGCCTGAAAACATTTTTCAGCTCATTGTCTTAAAAAAAATCAAACTTCTCCAAAGACGAAACAGGAACAATTATTATAACAGAAAATAATTAGGATTGAAATGTCCGTGGTTCTTTGGAAATGCTGCGCTTTTTGTATTTTCCATCATTAGTGCCGTTTGAACCAATGTGCATGGTTCAGAGGGCTTGATGTTTGCATCTTAAAATTAGGTAAGTGAGGGGCAAGCCCGGTGGCGCAGCGGTTAAGTTTGCACTTTCCCCTTCGGTGGCCTGGGGTTCGCTGGTTCGGATCCCGGGTGTGGACATGGCACCGCTTGTCAAGCCATGCTGTGGCAGGCATCCCACATATAAAGTAGAGCAAAATGGGCACAGATGTTAGCTCAGGGCCAGTCTTCCTCAGCAAAAAGAGGAGGATTGGCAGATGTTAGCTCAGGGCTAATCTTCCTCAAAAGAAAAAAGAAATAATTAGGTAAGTGACCTCATCTTTCAAGCTTGAGTTTGTTTTTTATTTTAATTTTATTTTAAACAATGTGTGGTCAGTTCCCTCTTCTCTGCTTTTAGAAGTACAAACGATATGAATCTGGTAATTCAGTAATTTTTATGATTACGCTGTAACTCTGTCCCGTCCTTGTTGTCGTTAGTGCTGTGGAGTGGATCCCAGTCCGTGACCCTGTGCGCAGAGGGAACCCTGCCCGGTCTGTCTCTGCTGTCCTCTCACCTTCCAGCGCTCTATCAGACAGTGCTCTGCTGCTGTTCACGGGGTTTTCAGGGCTGATTTTTCCAGAAGTGAGTGGCCAGGTCCTTCTTCCTGGTCTCTTTTAGTCTGGAAGTTCCTCTGAAACCTGTCCACCACAGGTGACCCTGCTGGTATTTGAAATCCAGGTGGCCTAGCTTTCAGCATCACAGCAGCACAGAGCCACCACAGGATGACAACCCACAGATGGGTAGGGTGATTCCCTGAGCGGGACATGAACCCAGGCCAAGGCATCCTATCCTTAAAGTATTTAAAATTAACCCTTTATGTGCAGACAAACGAAAAGATTGCAATGTGCACTATATTCCTGCTTGGTGACAGTGCGGTCTCCCGGGGCCTGCCTTTCTTTAGGCTCAAAGTCCTTCATCCGTCCACCAGCACACTCGCATGTCCTGACACACACACGCTTTAGTGTAGCTAAGGTGCCCTCCACGACCGCTCTCCCTCCTGCTCTTCATCCTGCCCACCTGCCTTCCTAAGGAAAACCAGCAGTCGCTCTGGAGGACTTCCTCCCCCCGCCGTCAGCCCTGGGTGGCATCATTTGCTGCTGTCCCCTGTCCATCCACCCTGACGCCCACCCCCTTCTCTCCCTGCCTGCTGCACTGCTCCCAGCACTCAGGGCTCGCTCGGTGTGTCATCACCAGACCCTTGCCTGTTTCATCCCTAAGGGCCAGCCCCACCTTCCCATGGTCTTGGTGCCTCAGGCCCTGGCAGCCGGGTGCCTGGCGCCCAGCAGGGCCTCCGTCTCGTTTGCCAAATGAGTGCCTTTCTTGTACAACCTCTTCACACGTTTGCAAGAACATCAGGCTGCCCGGGTGGGATGTGTGGCAGGCGACCAAAGGGAGGACGGAAGTGATTCAAACCCACCTCCCTCGACAGGACATGAAGCCAGAAGTCTCCACCGGCAGCAGAGACTCATGCCCGAGCTAAAGCATCTTCTTCCCAGGAGGCCTGTGTTAAACCTCTGACACGTCCTCGGAGGTAAGAATGATCACATCCGATGAGTTCGTTTAGTCAACCATCAAGGTTCTGAGCGGGACACAGGGCAGATGAGTTTCGATGGTTTTCACGTCAAGTGAGGTCCCACTGCGCGTGGAGGGACTGGGTCTGCAGGAAATCACGGGAGTGAAACACAGGGCCTTCGAGACTGGCCTCTGGGTTAGATGCATCCTAAGAAAGAGGAGCCGCGGTTCACGCTGGAGTCAGAAGGAGGCCGCCTCCCCGTCCCGGCCTCCCTCCGTGCTCCGCTTCCACTTAGGGCGATAATTCTCATTCTAGACGTGAATCTAGTAAAACCATGGGTTTGGGTTTCCTGGAGTTTTTGACTCTGAATATGGACTTGTTCCCAAACCCTCCCTGCTCCCTCTCCGTCGTGAACCAGCAGCTCTCAAGCTGTCGCCGCGGGACGCCCGCGCCACATGGTCCAGACCCACCCTCGCTGCCCCATACCAGCCGCCGGGTAGCCTTTCCACTTATTGTCGGAGCCAAAACAGGATGAAATACGAGCTAATAAAATAAGCTAGTTTGTCAGAAACTGTTCTATACCTTATTTCTAAGAGAGATGGAAAGCAGTCGAATCATCTCGGGATCTGCCAGATGTCACTGGTGGTTAGAGTTGCTACAAGCTCACTGGGCTCCTTCCACCCCTCTCTCTCCACCTCTCCCTCCCCTCCTCTTCCCTGCCTTCCTCCCACTCTTCCTCCCTCCCTCTCCTCCTCTTCCCTCTCCTCCTTCCACTCCTCCCTCTCCTCCTCCCTGTTTTCTTTTCCTTCTCTTTTTCCTTTCCTCCCATCCTTCCCTTCTGTTCCTCCTTCCTTCTGTTCCTCCTTTTCTTCTTTACTTTCTTCATTTCCATCTTTCATTCATTCAACAAATACATGTTGAGGGCTTACCACAGGTCAGATGCTACAAAGACAAATGAGACTAGGATAATTACACAGAAATCCCTGTTTTACACACACATACACACACACACTCCTGTTTGGGGACCCCCCCCCCCCAGCAGCTTCTCAGATTGACATTGCTGTTGGCTTTTGTCACATTACAGTTAGTGACATGGCTTATCTGATGCCAAGCGCCACATCGAAGGCCAAGACAGGAGGAGGTGAAGGCCACTGATGGGACGTCTGAGTTTGACTCCTGGCTCTGCTCTGACCTGACGGATGACCTCGACCAGGGATCTTTCCTGAAGAAAGGAAGGGCGGGCCTAGATGCCGTCCCAGGTCTTCTCAGTCTCCGCTGATTACAGGATCTGAAAGGTCCTCTCAATGTGTGAGGGGCTCAGGGATGACAAGGAGGACCCTGGGCTTCCAAGGTCAGAGATGTTAAAATGATAGCCATTAAAAAAAGAAAAACAAAAAACTGGCTCTTTCAAACCCTTGTCTAACAAGGAACGTAGAATAAATGTAAGCCATTCCTATTTCTACTAACGTAAAATATTCAAATCGCCCTTTCTGGGTCCGGCCCGGGCAGGAGCAGCGGGAACGAGATAAGGAGGCTGCGAGGGGACCGCGGAGCATTTCTGCGGAGAAGCAGCGCCACCTGCTGGGATACGGTGGTGCTGCGTGCGGCGAATAATCGGGAGGGATGGCCAGTCTGGGGCTCCACCGCTGACAGATCAGAAGCATCAGTCTTCATAAGGAGCCCAGCCTTTCCACTTTGACAAAACCATCAGACTGTGGAAAGATTTCTCCACAGGTTAATTTTAGACACGTTTTAGATTTAATTTTGCATCAAACCGTTCATCCATGCTATATGTCTTTCTTTGTAAATCAGCCTCGATGATATGTACTAATAAAAGCCACTTACTCAAAGTCTGTTATTTTGAGTACATAACTAGGCTCGAAAGTGTAAAGTGTCCTTTAGTTCAGACTCCATTAATCAATCAACCGACCTTTAATCAGATCTCCAAGTCTCCCGCCAGCTCTGGAATTCAGGCACATGGAGAAACCCGTGTAAGTTGAGTTCTGTTACACACGGGGACTTTTGTATACTGAGGGATACATATAGTGTAAGACGCATTCCCGGTCTCTCATTGTAGAGAATCGGCGTGAAAATACACGACCATAAATAGCAGTTATAAAAAGTAAATAATCATGCCAGTCAACAAGTCAAATTGTCCCAGAGTGGAATGGGCCCTACCTGCTTTGGGAGTCAGTGCTTCGGGCAGGGGCCAGAGAGGGTTTCATAGGAGAAGAGTTTCTTGAGCTGCATCTGGCAAAATTACTAGGATTTGGATGACATTCAGGGATGATGGAAACAACAGAGCAAGCGCAAAAAAACAGAGGCAGAAAACATGTTAAAAGTTTCTGATTAAAAAGAAAAAGAAATGCAATGTGTTGAGAAACACCAGGAAGATCAACTTAACCTGAGTAAGACTTTTTGGGAGAAGAGAGTGAGATAAGGCTGGAAAGGGAAGCTGGGACAGGATTAGACGATTCTGTAAACGCAAGGATGTGGAGTTTGACCTCGTTCCTGTAAGGAATCAAAAAGCACTGGAGATTTCTGGGAAGGAAAATAAAATGATCAGAACTGTGTTTTCAGGAGACTCACCTGCAATCAGACACAGGATGAAATGATTCTAAAATGGGAAAAGATGCCCTGAGTGTGTAAAAGACACAGAGGTGAAAGAAAGAAGCATTTCAAGGTCACAAATGTGTGCGTAAAAGCAGAAGAGGAATCTGGCTCTGTGATACTTTTCTGTATAGAGGAATATATAAAACTTAAAATAATTCTGAATATGAAACCAAGAGGATGCCTACAATACAGGAAGGAAAAAAAAAAAGGAGCATCCTACTCCCCCCCTGCCCCCCCAAAAAAACCTAACGAGCTACTCTAGAGGGAAGAGGGCTCCTGAGCCAGAGCCTGAGAGAAGCAACGACAGTGCTGAGGCCCCGGAGAGGTCCAGAAGAACAATTGGGGAAAGAACTGGTTAGACCTGGTTACCCATGGTGGATAACGCACGAATAATGAATGGATTGACTGGTTCATTGTGTCGTACCGTTTCGTTAGAAGTTTGGGCAGAAGGCCATCTTAGAAATCGTCTCCGTCTCAGTGCAGTAACAATTTGTGCCACGTCCTCATAACTAGCCTTCCAATTTCAGTGTTGTGTCCAGTGACGTGAGCTCACCACTGTGCCAGCTGGACTCTCCAGACATCTGGGCCCCCTCAGAGGCAGCCCTCCCCTCTCACTCCCGCAACTGCCATCACTCGTTCTTTTCCCTACAGCTCCATCTCGGCAATCATTCCAGATTGTCTGATTTGCCAATGTCCTTCTAAAACCAGGAGCCAGCTCCATGAGCACATTGCTCCAGGAGTGGCCTGAAAATCAGAACATTGAACAGGAGATAGCATCTCCCTGCTTCGGTTCACGGCGCAGAGCCTGGGGCTGAACGAGGCTTGCTCTGTGTGGACCCTCGGCGGGGACGCTGCATTAGATGCTTGAGTGAGCAGGTCACTTCCATCCTTCTTGTGCACTTGACTGTGCTGAACCTAAACGTGGCATATTTTTTATGTTACTCCCTGTGGAGCTTGATTTTTTTGACAGCATTTCAGCCCAGACCTACCGCTAGATCTAGTAAATATTTAATAAGTATTTAGTGGATGAATAAACAAACGAATGTACTTTTGAAATCTAAATTCTGTCTGCAAACATATTTACCCTTCATCTCAATTTCCAAACATCAGAGAATCCGACCAGCTTAACTACATCAGCTAGGGGTGCTTTGGCAGCAAGTAACACACAGGAAAGCCCATGCACAGAAACGTAAATAAGTTGTCTTCTTCTCACATAATGAGAAATCTGGAGGTGGGCAGCCTGGGCTCCTGCTGCTGCGGAGGGAGCCCACTGGGGACCAAGTTTCCTTGTATCTTTTCAGATTCCTCTAAAACCAGGTAGCTGAGGGTTACTGTAAATATTCAATAAGAGCCTGATTACCCTTCTGACCTGTTCCCAACACAGACACAGGTGAAAAGAAGTTAATCTTGTTAACTTGCTGTGTTCTTGTCTAACCTGAGGAGTGACTCAAGGGTCACTGGGATTTATGAACTCATTTTACAGAAGAAAAAGAACACCTTCAAGGAAGTCACAGTCCCAGATAACGAGCCCCCTGCTGCCACTGACGCCCGGAAGTCTGATTGCCCCAGGGCTTATCTGGGGTGAAAGAAACAGGATTCCCCTTTGTTTCTTGAAACTCCTCCCGCCAGGCCCCTTAGCTCTGTAAAACCCCCGCTTTCTTCTTTGTTTTAGGCAGATTTGAGAGAACTTATCCTCCTGCTGTCTCATTTCGGCCAATTTAAATAAACCTTTCTCCATCTGCAAGCACTGATGTCTCAACGATTGGCTTACTGCACATCAGGCACATGAACTTGAGGTTGAGGTTTGGCTTCATCTCCTCCTTAGATTGCTGACTTTCATCCTCATGCTTTTTGTCTCTTGGTCTCAAGTGCCTGTTGCACCTGCAGATATCACTTCCACATTCTAGGCAAGAACAAGGGGGAAAAGGGACAACTTCCATGCTGGTTGGGTCTGTCCCATTTTTATCAAGAAACCAAGAATTTTCCCAGAAGCACCCCCCAGCAGACTGCCTTTTGTGTCTTATTGGCCAAAACTGGGTCACACACTCATCTGTGGACCAATTACTGCCTAGAGGACTAACTGGTTTAGAACAATCCCTATTCATTCCCAGGGATTAAGATGGGCCCTACTTATCCTCCCTGAAATCAGAGGACTTCTGCTACTACCCAACAGCCTTGGGTTCTGTTAGCAGGAGGGAGGGTATGGAAGTGCCTATCCATCATGCCCTCCACCACATATATTTGGATAAGCAAATGTTTGTACAACTTCATCTGACATCATCAACATCGTAATTCTAGTATAGAATTTAATAGTCGACCTGAAAAATGTCTTGCTTTTCTGCCCAATGGGGTCATTTACTATCCACCATAAACCTGGAATAGGAATTTAAAAGAACCTTAAAATGTATAAGCATTCCAATTTAGAATTTTAAATCTGGCTACTTTGCTAGTCCACCAACACCCAAGCCTTTTCATTTCTTCCCCTTATGTTCCATGTCTGTCTCCCCATAAAAACATAAGTTTGTTTAGGGCAATGATCATGTCATCCATGCCCACAGCACCAAAACCTAGCACAGTGTTGACATGAGCTCAATACATATTTATTTCTAAAATGAAAGTGCAAGTTATTGATGGATTACAGCATGATAAAACGTTCTGTTTCCATTAGAAATATTATCTTGGAAATACATTTTTTGGTGCTACTAAAATTTCAGCAGGTTGATTTTCTTCTGTGTGTATCATTTATTGAAACCATATGTGTACTTAAGAGTAAACTTATGTGTACACCCATACAATAGAATATGATTCAGCTGTAAAAAAAAACAAACTATAGATACGTACTGAGACATGGACAAAACACACTCAGTGAAAAAAGCCAGACATAAGAGACCATATATCATGTGATTCTATTTATATAAAATATCCAGAAAAAGCAAAGCTATAAAGACAAAAAGTAGATTCCTGGTTGCTAGGGGTGGGAGGACAATGGAGATTAGCAGTAAGTGTGCATATTGGAGTGAGAAAAATGTTCTAAATGTTCTAAAGCAGATTTATGGTGGTGGCTGCACAACTTGATAAATTTACTAAAAAAATAATTGAAAGTGGTGAATTACATGGTATGCAAAATAAGCCTTGATAATGTATTTTAAGCCAATTTAGGTCTCTGGAAGTTTTTCAACATTCTCTGGAAGGAGCGGTCCCTGTCTGCACGAAGTTCCCAGTAGATGTGAGCATCTCGCACAGGCAGGGCTATTTTGTATGCAGAGAGCACAAGTGTATCTGAGGGGCACAGCAGCCTGCAAATACATCATTAATAGACCCTCCATTACACGTAGATTGACATTTGCAATGCCAGCATCCTTGTTTTAAATCTCTGTCAATCTGATAGGTGGAAAATTATGTCATTGTTTAAATTTATAATTCTTTGAGGACTCGTGAGGTTGGATAATTCTTCTGCATTTATTAGCCATGCGTGTTGTTATGTTGTTCTGCCCTCATTCGGTCTTGGTTTTTTAACTCACACTTCAGTTAAACTCTGTGAGAAGAAAGCTGTAGTTCATCTTTGGCTTTCCTGGCGCCTGGGCTCTGAGTCAAGCCTGGAACCCAAGTGCCAGCAGCAAAATAGACGTGGCAGTCGTCTTTCAGGTCAGAAGCCATGCAGTTCTGGATCGGTCTCTGCCACTTTCAAGCTGTTGAAGCACGGTTAGATTTCTTAGATACAGATAGCCCTCGGACACATAATTTGACTGAAAAACTTCAAGCAGTTCCATCTCTGAGGGGAAAGACAAGCTCAGAGGTCTTGGAGGCAGAAATCAGATAAGTACCTCCCTATTGAACTGAGAATCGGGTTTGCAATGGAATCTTTGCAGGGTAAATTTAAATAACAATGACCTCTTTTGTGTAAAGTTATAGAGGAGTCTTGAGGATGGGCCAGCCCAGCTCACCTCTGCACAGTCCTCAGGTCCCATTGTCACTGATTAGTCAGCCCCCGCTTCTTTCCTCCCGTCCCTTCCTTTCTCTCTTTCTGCCTTTAGCGCCTCCTATTTGGGAACGCATGTACAGGTATTAAGGGATTCCTAAAAAAGAAAGCAAGGCAATAGGCTCTGTTCCAAAAGTGTGCATAGGACATGCATTCAGAAAATAATGTAAAAATTACCCCTTTCCTTTTGAAAGAAAAATCTTTCAATGTTTTGATATCTTTGCTTTCTACAACCTAGTAAAAGGGAGCTTTCCAAAGGTGAATTAGTAATGTTTAATTTTCTGTATATACAAAAGTAGCAAATGTTATTTTAAAAAATTAAGCGATACAAAACTGCATAAAGCAAAGAGGAAAAGTGGCCTTATTCGTGCACAATAACATGGAAAAGAAGTCACAGCTGCTCCATTCCCCAGGGTAGGAGCGCGAGTGTGCTGTTGCAGACATTTCTCCACACGCAAACACGTTTGTAACACATATGTAGCCAAACACTGCATGAGGGGGCCAGCCCGTGGCGCAGCGGTCAAGTTCACACATTCCCCTTCTCAGTGGCCCGGGGCTCACTGGTTCGGATCCTGGGTGCGAACATGGCATTGCTTGGCAAAAGCCATGCTGTGGTAGGCATCCCACATATAAAGTAGAAGAAGATGGGCATGGATTTTGGCTCAGGGCCAGTCTTCCTCAGCAAAAAGAGGAGGATTGGCAGCAGATGTTAGCTCAGGGCTAATCTTCCTAAAAAAAAAAAAAAAAAAAAACCGCTGCATGAGTCTTCTCCTTTAGTCTTGAAATCTTGGTTAAAGCTCCAAAGCTGAGGCAAGGAGTCTCACCAAAGCCACGATGAAGAGCTGACTAAACTGGCCCTTCGGCCCTCACCCCACTGCCCCATCCATCCCATGGTACTTTGTTAAGGCAACCCTAGAAAAGAATACAGAGGCCAATTGATGCAAGTGCTCAAGAAGAGGGGGGGTCCAGGATGGCCTAGATGCGTCTGGCTGGGGCCACTGGGTGGATGCTGGTGCCGTGGACGGTGCTCATGGACACAGAAAACGCGCGGGGAGAGGCGGTGGGCTGGGGCAGGGAGGGAGTAAGGAGCTCAGGGTCCGACACAGTCAGTCACGGCCCACTGGTCCCCCTGTTTGGATATGTCCAGGCAGCGTTTAGAAGGAGGTGCCTAGGAGATCAAAAATAGCCCAGAGGTAGACGTGAGTGAGTCTTGAGAGATGTCAAATTCGTTTGAAAGGTGTCTTTGTTCAGACTGGAAAGGCTTCATTCTCTCCTAGGGGACAGACACGCTGCCCTGTGGCAGAGACATTAACTTCTCTGCAGAAGTACACCCGGAAACAGCTGGGCGAGTCTGGGAACGAGGTCCATTTCCCCCCGGATCTTGGGCTGAGTCTCGGGAGCTCATGCAGGTCTGTGCTGGCTCTCTGGCCCCTGTGAGAGCCGGGCAGCACGGCCCCCCAGAGAACTCAGAAAGTGCCTCCCGAGAGCTGGAGGCAGGGACGGGACAGCGGGGCCTCCCCTAACAAGCAGTGCAGTCTGTCCTGGATGCTCCAGGTTCCTTGAAACAACAGTGGGGTGACGGACGGAGGACTGTGAGAACCGAAGTGACCTCCCAGTCGGTTCAGGCGTTTCACTGCACAGAGGAGGAAAATCAGGCACAGAGAAGTGAAGTGGTTTATTCAAGGTCACGAACAATGGGGTTTCAGAGCTGGAACTGGAAGGCGCTCTTTTCATTACAGCATTTCTAAGGTCTCTTTCAGCCTTTAAATCCTACGCTTATAAAAGCAATTTATAAATAGAAAGGGGTGCTAGGAGTTTCTAAATAGCACCACACACCAAACATCGCTATTTAGAGAGAGAACTAATTGGAATTCATCAATCTCACAATTCAGAGGCTCCACATTAATTTTGTGCGTTGGAGCAAAACCTGTATGGCAGATCATTTGAATGCAGGACGACAGTCAGAGAGATGGCGTCCTCAAATCTTCCAGAACATTCAAGAACACTGTCAGAATCCTTTCGTTACGAACATCTGCAGGCTGGATGTACACCGATGTTCCAGCTACACAGCAATGGGATTGGTTGGAATTTTCCCCACGTCTCCCCCAACCAGCTCAAGAAGGCAAACAAATGTGGCGACAGATGCCCTGCTCTGAAGTCAATATCTGGAAAATGTGTAAAAATAGCAACCGATCGCTCTCCTGAGCGATGTGCTCACTGAAAATGGGCTTCCCTCAGGCCAAATCAGGGCAGCCGCAGGGGCTGAGCTGGACTTGGTGTGTCCAACACACAAAGGGAGGGGGTGGGACAGAACAGGCCTGAGGGTGCACCTGCCGGCTGCCACCTCCAGATGTGGTCACAGTCGGAGGCTCGGTGGCTCCTGGAAGCTGCCAGCTGGAGGGCAGGAAGCACAGTCCTCACAGAGGAGGGGAGGGCAGTGTCCCACATCCCCAGCCCACATCTTTCCTCTCTCTCTTCGCTCTCCCTCGGAAGATCCAGTTTCTCTCCTTCCCTTTTCCTTGTCCTCGCTTTTCTTCCCTCTCCGCTCCTCTTTCTATCTCTTTCATATTTCTCCCTGTACCACACCTCTTCCCCCTAATCCTCAACCCCAACCTTAGTCTGTCTATTACTGGATACAAGGAAATGAGGTCACTTAAAATCAGTATAAGTCAATCATTTCAAGGCCTTAAAAAGACGGGTCCTATGGTAATGAGTGGGGTCTGTCCTTTCCTCCTAAAAGGCTGCAGTGAGTCCAAAAGGTCATGGGCTGTCCAGCTTGGGGTCAGGAATCGCCAGACGTCAGAGGACGCACCAAGCCCCATAAAGGCAGCACCGCCCAGCTCCCTGGTTCCCTGGGCGGTCAAGCTTCACCATCACCAGAATTTAAAAACGCCGACTCCAAGCTCCATTCTCTGTTGAAATGGTAAATTGAGCATATAAAGAAAGGCTCCCTTCTACTCTCAATATATAGAATGGGTAGAAATACTGGGTAAAATATATAAATATGTATATGTACATGTGCTAATTAAATAAATATATGTGTGTATGTACGTATGCCAGAGAACACAGCCAAATTCAAAAGAAAGGAAGACGATCTTGAGAATAAGACCTTCAAGGACATGGGGTGAGAAGTGCTGGAGCCGGGTAGCCCTCAGGTGTGCTGGGAGGAGGGACGCGCCCCAGGATGGGAGCACTGCAGATGAAGCCCAGGCCCCTACCCAGTAGATGGCTGGACCTGGGCGCCCCACAAGAGGCCCAGAGAGAAATCCAGGTGCCCTCCCTGAGGAGGGACCAGAAAGCCCCACCCCAAAGCCATAAAGCCCCAGCATTTCTGCCAATGACCTCTGAAGCTGACCAAGCTGTAACTCTAATAACAGATCCTCTGAAGGTTTTAATCTAGGCAGATGTCAGAAACAGGAATTTTGCAATGAAACCTGCTTTGATCCTGTATTTTACATCTCACGTTAGCGAATAAGCAGTTCGCGTAGAAACAGACCATTAGTTTTCAAAGCCGAATCTTTGGAATTTTGCCTGGAATCAATCATTCTCTTATTTGCCTAAATCCTGTCCCAGACATAGGTCATATGCATCCAACAGGCGCCCATTATTGGTTTTCATGGGTCTTAATTAACAGCTCCACCGTTGGCAGGCCGTTTACAGACCCTGCTCTGGAAACACCACTGCTTCACTGAAGTTATGGCGTTTCTGAGCTTCCCACTGAAGGCTGTGGCGTGTTGATGGGGTGGCGGCACAGCCCCGGGATTCAAGTACGTTTAGGTTTTGTCGCATGTCCTCGAACAGCTGTCTCCTGTCCTGCTCTTCTCTTTGTTCTAAGCCTCCACATACCCGGGAGGGCCACCTCCAGAATAACTAATCCATTTATCATCCAGGCCACTGGGATCTGGGTTTACAAAGGGCTTTTCCATCCCGTAGAGACCTACACAATGCCTTCCATTGTGTAGAATTTTAGAAGTTGACAAAATACCTTCACCTTCAAAATACTGGGATAACCCAGTTCCTGTGAGGAGGGTGATGGGGTCAGCTTTCCATCCACAAAGGAGAAAAAGAAGTTCAGGGAAGTTGGGTGACTTGCTCAACGTTGCAGAGAAGAGCTGGGGCTAGAGGCCAGGTTTTCAGTCCACTACCCCAGGTGCGTCATGGCCTCTCCTTCCAATGACCATGACCTTTCCTTATCCCTGTCTTCACACTGTTGACTTTGACTGTCCTGCACTTTTTTTTAAATTGTGATAAAATATGCATAATGTAAAATTTACTATTTTAACCATTTTTAAGCGTACAGTTCAGTGGCATGAACTACATTCACATCGTTGTGCAACCATCAACACCAGCCATCTCCAGAACCTTTTCCTCATCCCAAACTCAAACTCTGCACCCACTAAACAATAACCTCCGGGTTCCCCCTCCCCAGCCCCTGGTAACCACCATTCTACTTTCTGTCTCCTTGGATCTAGGTCCCTGATATAGAGGGAATCACGCACTATTTGCCCTTTCACATCTGGCTTATTTCACTTTGCACTAATGTTTTCAAGGTTCATCCATGTTATAGCATGAATCAGAATTTCAATCATTTTTAAGACTGGATAATATTCTGTTATGTGTATATACCATGTTTTGTTTGTCCATTCATCTGTTGATGCCTTGAACTTTTACCCCTTCTCTGGGAAATAGCACTTCAATTTTCCTTTAAGAAATTATGTGTTTCCATTGGGTAAAGCCTGGTGGAAGTATTAATTAAGATGTTCTGGGCTGGCAACAACCCAGGCAGCTGCTCTCTCCTAGAATTTGAATCCCGGCAACATGATAAATAGAATAAAAATGGAAGAGGCTTTTTGAAAACATAGCTATAACAGAGAAGACTGAGTAGTAGTTTTGGCTGCACAGAGATGTTCTAGTTCTCATTAATTCTCAAGCCCGGTCTTCCAGCTTCCCTTTGACTATACGACCTACGCCACAGCCAGTATTAGGTTCTCCTGCTGGAAACCCAAGAACTCTAACATCCAACAAAACCAATCGTGGGCGCCCCACTTCCACAGCCTCCATCCTAGCTGTGGGCACGACTTGTTTCCCCTGAAAGAAGGCATTCGGAGTTTATTTTTACATGATTTACTTCTCAAGATTTGTGGGGACAAGACACAGAGTGTAGGGGGTGGGGAGGAGGATAAATCTCTGCCTATAGATGAACTTGAATTTCCTTCAAGTTCTTCTCTTCACTTCTGCTTATTTTCATGTCCAACCTGGGCCTAATGCGTCAGGATTTCATTGTCAGTATTCAGGCGCTTAAGTGTTCCCTCCAGTCTGCTCTACAATACCAAAAACTGAGTCATGCTCCCATTTTTGCCTACAAAAATAGTCCCATTTCTCTCAAAATATTCACTTATTTAACGAATAATTATTGAACACCTCAAACATACCATGCGCTGGGCTGCGTTCTAGGAACCCAGGATAGGCATGCTCTCGGCTCTCGGTCTTTGTGAAGCTTACCTTCAAGGGGGAGAGACCAAAGGAAATTCACTCGTCAGGGCCCTTCACACTCAATCTGGGTCCTAGAACTAGTAAATAAAACTAGCTACATTAACTTGGATTTGCAAACTCCGATTCAGATGTAAAAAGTAATTCGCTACCAGAGAGGGATTTTGTTCCCACTACTCGAGGAGCACTGCCGCCCTCAGTATGTGTTGCCTCGGCTGCTCAAGAAACGTCTGTAATGAAGTATCTTCAGCCGGATGCAATGGCCCTGACTGCAGGTTGACAGAGACCATGAGCCATACATAAACCGAGTGGTCGGGATGCTCCAGGAGTAGACCAGGGTCTGACCAGACCTCCCCCACATCCCTTCCCTGAGCTCGGCCAGGATTCCTGCAGGGAAAGCCTGCAGATGGGGGAGTTTCCCTGCTCAGCTCTCAGGACACCTCTCCCCGACCCCAGGACTCCCACTCCCCAGGGCCCCCCACCCCAGGGCTCCCCTACCCCAGGGATCTCCCACCCCAGGGCACTCAAGGCAGTTGGAAAGGGAAAATCATGAGCTCTTCCCAATACTGAGGAGTCCCGAGTGGGGAAACCCCACTGGAAGGAGCCACATCCCCAGGCATCTCCCAGTCCTTGGACCACCCGTGGGTGCTCAATGCTGAGGATGCCTCGCCGGGCAGGATGTCTCTGCTCTGTTCCTGCTTTTGTGCACAATTTGAAGAGAAGATAAGGTGAGGGTCTCATACCATGTCCCTGTCGCCTGCCACTCGACCAGGACAAAACCACTCAGCCATTTCCTGGAAAACTGCACAGGCTGCAGAAAGGACAAGGTTGGAAAAGGCGCCAGGGCCCATTAGTTGTCACACCACCTCACATGATGGTTCAGCGTCTGTAACCTGATGCCGTCCCCATAATCTGGCCACTCCATCTTACTTAGCAGTACTCAGTGACAGAAATGCAGGTCGCCCGGGAGCCCAAGTACAGGCTGTTCCGACGGTATCTGAGAAATACCAACAGGTGGGGGAAATGGCTGATGATGTCTGATGATGCAGATACAGCCAAAAATTTCAGAGATTGGTACACTGATAAAATTATTATGTAAAACATACCAAAACATAAGAAATAAAAGAAGAGCGAGACTGCGCCACCCTGCTCCCTGAGTAGGTGCCTGCACGCCGGGCAGCACAGCCGGGACAGCTGTTACTGCTGGCCCTCGGCCTGGTTCTGCAGACAGGGCTCAATGTTTTTAAAGGATCCGTCCTCACCTCCTCAACTTCGGTGAGCAGATGTCACCAGGATGGGAAAACAAACAGTTATCTCCCAACACGGTGATGCTCTGAACACAGGTGAAGGTGCCTACCCACCCTCCCCACATTGTTGAATGCGGTTCTCTACTGCCATTTCCATGGAGGAGGATGTGGGGTTGGGGTAACTGGTCCAACTCAGCATTCTACTTTCCCATTAGCTTCCAGCTGTTACCGGCACATTGGGTTCTTATTGTCCCCCAGCATAGAAATCAAGAGAGACAACAAACGGGAGTAGAAAATAGAAGTTTATTAGCTCGTGCACAGGAGAAGCTCAGGGGAGCCGGTGCAGAAAGGAAAGGGGCAGGTGGCCAGTTTGTTAGGGAGTGGGATTGTGGGGCTTTTATGAGGCAGAGGCTGGGGAGGAGGGCCTTGTCATGGCGTGTCGAGGGGTGTTGTGCTTGAGCCTGCACTGTCACGTAGCATGCCACTGCATGCGACGCGTGTATCATTAGCATGTTAGCTCTCCACCCCGGCTGTGATTTTTACTGTGGTGATGGGGCTGGGGTCACCTTCATGGACTCCTGGGTGCTAGGGCGCATGTGTGAGCCCAGGAACGTCCCGAGGCTGCGGAAGGTGGATCTTGGTGGCCCCTGTCTGATTCTCCCCTGCTGCTGATGGGTTAGGGCCATCTTGTTAGGCCCGGGGCCTTGCAGATGGCCCTGTCACATTAGGCTGGTTCCTGTCTCACAGCCACTGCCCAAACCCTGGTGAGTGAACCCCCTGGGGCTGGCCCGGGGGCCCCCTAGGCAGCCTCACTCCCAATGTGGATATTTTCCATCCACCACAAGGCAGAGCAAGCTCGGAGGGCCGGGCGGGTCTGCGATAACTGGATAAGGTCACACAGGATTTAGGTGGGGTGTGCCCCTCAATCTGGCCACTTCAGATGTGCAACTCACTTCACAGCTCGAAAAAGCGGGTAGTAGCTACAGAAATATTTGCATTTTAAAATCCCATGCTGACATTTTTACGGTAAACCCCACTAGAGAAATGTAACAATTTGCAAGCTCAGGCTACAAAGGGCTTGAGAAGTTGTTAAAAAGAAAGGAAGTTTTTCTTACAAAACAAACACTCGCTTTCAGGGATGTGATTATTTAATCCAGGAAAGCTCCATTCCGATAAAAATCAGGTCAAGAATAAATGCCCGAATGGGGAAACTCCACGCTGTAAAATAAACACCTAGGAGGCCAAGCAGAGGTTAACAGAGATGAGAAATTCCCGGAGGACAGGAAAGGAGGCTGTGAAATCCATCTGAAATCAAACAGCTCCGTGGAAGACAGTGAGTGTGCCCAGATGAAGCCGAGACTGCAGGACCAGGACGCAATGCATCAGTCATCCTCCTCAGAGCCTCAGCATCATTAAGGAAACACGCTGGGCACAACTCACGCACCCTCACCTCGGGCTGGGCCAGGAGGTCAGAGGGCCGTCTGTTTAGAAGCAATCTTCTTTTACAAGTGCCAGTAAATTCACCAGTTCCTGAAGAATAGACTCACCCTCCAGAAAAGGGAAACACAATTGCAATACCATTCTATTAAAACTGTCTCCGTGCTGATAAATACATTTCCTTTTCTAGAATTCCAGTCTGCCTCTTTCCCACCCATCCATCCAGCCCTGAGCCTTTGCAGGCCTTCCTGACATTTTCCCAAGAGGGAAACACCACCTTGTGATCGTTCCTACCTTGCTTTGTATTTTATTTACTTGTGTGATTTTGTATTGTTGAATTTTGCTTCTGTTCTTTCATCATCTTTTTTCCGCTCTCCCTCCCTTAAAAGCTCTGTGAAGAAGTGTTGGACTGTGAGTCTGCTTTTCCCCCCGTGCCCAGGGTACGATGCTGCGAACACCGTGGGCATTCAAAATAGTCTCATGGAATATGGAGAGTATAACACACTAAAAATTAGACCCCCAATGAAATCTCTGTTCTCAGTTATTACTGAAAAGATTCCTTTCGGATACAAAATCTTGAGAAAAATACAAAAAATGGCCACTTCCATTCTAGACTCATGACCTGAACTTGCTGTCCGCTTTCTCACGATAGATCAATAAAAGTTAGACACAGTCGAGTCCTTTGTGGGTTAGTCCAACACCTTCTTCATAGACCTTCTTAAATGAAGACTACCCGCTGGAACTCACCTTCTGCACTCTCATTCGAAAACAAGCCTGGAACCCAGACCCGCAGCGTCTGTTCCAGCCCTGGCATCTCATCCTCATTCATACACTACTCTCTGAGGACACAGAGTGTCGAGACACTCCCAGAGTTCAGAAACCCCAGGTACCCACAGCATCCACATCACTTGCCCTCCTACCTGGCATGTTGGTCTCCCAGAATATGCTCACCCAAGCACAACATCCAAATATTTCTTCTCTTAGACTACAGTGGGTGTTTTTTCTTTAAGAGGTGGAAAATATATGAAGCGAAGGGGATCAGAATATGCTACCCCAAAATATACCACTTCGGCATAAGAATTATTTTGAGCTGAAAGCAATTGAGAAATAGCAGACACAAGAAGTTCTCTTTGCCCTCCTCCCACCTACCTAAAAGCAGGGCATAATCTCCCCTTGGGACGGAGTCTCCACCCTCTTCACACCAGGAAGAGAACAGCCCTTGTCACCAGAGACAGACAGCACCTAGATAAGTCTGCATAACAAACCTTGCTAAACGACCCTTATCTACCATTAATTTCCCCTTATATTCACCTTTCCACAATTTACCCTCCCTAGGAGCCCAAATCCCTTTCCTTTGCCTAGTCACTTCTCCACAATTTATTGCCTTTTGTTAAAATGGTATATAAGGGGTCAGACCAGTGGCATAGTGGTTAAGTTCATGTGTTCCACTTCAGTGGCCCGGGGTTCACCGGTTCAGATCCTGGGCTCAGTCCTGCACACCACTCATCAAGCCATGCTGTGGCGACACCCCACATACAAAATAGAGGAAGATTGGTACAGATGTTAGCTCAGCAACGATCTTCCTCACCAAAAAAAAAAAGGTATATAAGCCCCAGAGTTTGCTTCTTTGAGTTTTTGTTTCTTTTCTTGAAGGTCCCGTGCACATAAAATTTTAAAAACTTTTGCACTCTTTCTCCTTTCAATCCATCTTCTATCAGTTTAATTTATATGCCCCAGGTCTGGAACCTAAAAGGATAGAGAGGAAAAGTTTTTCCTCCCCTACAGAAATAAGATGAAAAACATGTTCATCTAATTTTTGTTTCTCAGTCATGGATCGAATTAAAACTTTACATTTGCCATATAACAGAACTAACACAGAAATAAGGCAAAAAAGAAGAGGAAATGTGGCCTCAGGGTTTCTAGGAGCTAAAAGTAGAAGCTGTGGACAACATGTCTAAGCATGGGCCCCAGGGACTCTCCTGGCCCGTGATGTCAGCTCCTCGTTAAATGGCCAGATCATCCCACTAGAAGGCTCCTTTTTATGAGATATGAATTCATTCTTTTAGTGAGGTTAATCGGAAACACTTGAGTCAGTACATTTCTGATTTAAAATTCCTACAAAGCTGTTAGTTCATGCTCCCGATCCAGCTTTTTTCTTATTAGAGTAATTGGTTGGTACCTGCTCTCACTCTCAAGTTTTCAACTACAAAGTGTTTTTTTCTCCTTCAGAACCCAGGCACACACTTTGGAGGGCATTACAGAAACTCTACGATTCAGTCCAAAAATTATAAGGCTGTGATGACACGTCCACTGCTGCTCAGTCACACAGTGGAGCACAGGCCCCTGGGGATAGTGCTCAAGGGGTCACAGTTAGTGGACTCTGAATACAGTGCACTTAAACAAGGGGCTGGGCCAGGCCACCCCACCTGAGTGGTGTCTGAGGGCGCTGGCTCCACTCCCCATCACTTGGGCCACAACCCTTGGCCAAGAAACAAGCCCCCAGCATCAGCTTTTGTGTTGTCTGATGAGCTGAGACACCTGGCTCCTGTGTTCTTGTCTGTGGGATGAATGGGCCCATGCAGAAATCAGTGAAGACTAACATGATTATTACAGCTTGGTCTCGGCCTCCCCGTCCAGCCAGTGCGTTATTCCTCCAGGACACAGGACGGTTCATACAGTCCCAGAGTGGCTTTTATTTGTATTAATTCAGTACAGCACATTTTTATTCAGCCTCCACTCTCTCAAAGGCACTGATCTAGGATCTGTGGGGATAAAGGAGATGCTGGCCCCCATCTGATATGAACAACGCCCTGGCTTCCAGGAGCTGGCTCTCCGTGGAGAGGGAAAGAGTGCTGGCACGCCTTCGGAACACTGCACGTGAAGCATAGAGAAGATGCTTATATATGGTTCAAAACACATAAATCACTAAAAATGGAAAAAGAGGACTGGGCCGCCTTAAGATTCCTCAGAGCCTGAGAACTAAATGTTGCTTTGCGTTGGGTTGACCTCTAAGGCAATCAGAATAAGACATAAAAAGCTGTCTATTGCTGCCAAGACTGAAACCATTTTTCCAAAATGGGTTTGCCGAGACAAAAGGAGATGCTTCTGCGCCAAGGAGAGGAGAAGGAGAGTGAGTTGCACAGTCCCAAGGAACTGTTGCATTTATTCAGGTTTCTGCAGCAATCCGGCCCTTTGCTGTGATAGCAAAGCATAAGGAACAGTCAAAAGGCAGAACCAGCAACACTCACCTTATCAGGCCTCAGGATGCTATTTTTTCTATAAACAACACGGTGCAAAGGTTCAGAGAGGGCAGAAGCCTGACCTGAGGCCGTATTTCCACTACTCATCATTTTTGACAGTTACAAGAAACCAAGAAAAGGGATTTTCTTGTCTAATTATTTCTAACCTTAAAGGTCAGGGAGTGAGTCCTTCTCGAGATTAGGACGCACTGAACTCATCCTGCGGAAAGGGCGCGGTGCATGGTCTGCAAAGCCTGCCCCGGAACGTGGGCTCACTCGCTTTTCCCATCTCAGAGGTAGGCACAGGGGAGGCGAGGAGCCCCCGGGGCGCTTCATATCACATCGCCTCCCCTCCGCCGGGACTGGGTAGCATCCACCCGGTGATGGAACCGTCTGACCGCAGAGCACGAACTGAGCCCGAGGCTGAGCCCGGGCCGGGCGACCCCAGAGAGTTATCAACAACCCTCAGCACTGCTGTCTGCAGTTCACGACGACTGAGTGGAGAGTGCATTGCCCCAAAGATAGCTGGGAGGAATGCAGAGAGGTCTCCAGAAGCATGTACTTCGTTGCACTTGAAACTTGAGGGAAATAATTCAGAAATCTCCCAGAAGAGAGAAATACTGTATCTTCAAATTTTACCTATCACGATGATTCTTACAGGCTTTGATTTCTCAACGATGTTGCACGGAAATCAGATTCCTCCTGTTTAGAAATTCGCGTGCCCCTGCTGATTGTTTCCCGGCGGCAGCCCCTGCGATGTGGCACGTGGACGCCCTGAGGAGATGCCGCTGTCGCCCTGTTGGAGCATCTGATGTGGGCTCGGAAATCTGCTCCCACGCAGGCAGCTGCACCTGGTGCGGCGGAGCGCGCAGAAATTACACGGGCTCGGAGGCTGCGCTCCCCAACCCGGTCCTGGCAGCCCAGCCACGCGACAGGGGTACCACCTGTGCTTAGAATCCTCTAGAAAAGGGGTTTCCACCATCCACTGTTTCTGAGATGGAAACGTTAAAATAAAATGCTTCTAGTTTTACTTATAAACTCAAACTGCAATTAAGAACCTTTTTTCCCCCGGAATTTTGTCCTCAGTGGAGAAAGAGGCCAGCTGCCTGCTATCTGTGGGAGGAAACTCCAAAATACTTGCCAGAATTTGCAGTTATTTCCCATTGTCCTCAGAATACCTCTCCCTCTTTGGTGCCTGTGTATCTCTGCACCTCCAGGTCCACGCAGAGGTGCAGAGATACACAGATACACACAGATCTTTGCTGTAAGATCTTGGGCAAGTCAGTTCACCTCTTTGTGCCTCAGCTGTCGTCTGGGAACGGGGAGAGGGCTGCACAGGGTGAACTCAAGATCCCTGGCAACTCTTGCTTGTTATTCAGTGACTCCACCAGTCCTTAATATTCCAAGAAGCGTTTTTCAGTGCTTTGTTGGAAATTGTTGAGTCACACAGGAATGGCAATTATTAGATGAGGTTGGAGTATAATGCTATCTCCTGAAATCAGATTGGACTGAGGGATGCTGATGAGGCATGCAATGAGGTGTGGGATGGGAAAGCGGAATCAGAGTGCAGAGATGGCTTGCCCTTGGCCAACAGACAAGATCAGGCAAATTCCCCACGCTCAATGAATGGCCAGCTGCAATCTGAAACTCGACCCTTCCCGGAAGAGCTGCCCATCCTCTGTTTGGCAGAAGCTCAGAGTAGTGACGCTGATGGTTTTCACAGGCCCTGGGGTGAGTCAGCGCTGACTGGGGTACTGACAGCGTGGCAGCGGAGATCAACAATGTGAATGCTCCGGGCTCATGAACCCCAGGCTGCATTCCAGAAGGCTTGCTTTAGGCACCCATGAACAGAATGTCTTCCTAAAAAGACACCCAGAAAGCCTCATGTGCAAAGCCTGATGTGAGGGGCTTGTCCCTGGGACATCATAGAGGTGGATCCACCCAGCCTTAATGGGGTCTCAGGCAGCTGCAGGCACCTCCAGGAAAAGGACCCTGGAAATTCCCAGGAGATAAGCAAACCGAAAGCACAGAAGGACCCTAGGCTATGGACCTGTCTTTCAAAACCTGGGCTCAGATTTAGGGGAATACCCAACGTGAATGGCCTCTGAGGCAGGGGAAGGGCTGTCACCTCCCCTTCCTGTGGGGCAGTGGGAGGAGGGTCCCCTCCTGGACTTCCTGCTGAGTCTCCTCCTTGGACCTTACCTGGGGCAGGCTTCTGGGTTCTCTCCATCTGGCTGGGTCTCCCAAGACACCAGGTGACCTCAGATCCCTAAAGTCACCAGGGTCAGGGAGCTGGAGACGTGGAATGCCCTTGGATGACATGGAACACATCCTTCCAAAAGCACCACTAGGAGAACTTTTAAATACATATATTATTATTTATAAAAGGCAGTTCACATGTTAAAAAAATAAATAAATAAAACAAATGGAAGCCTCTCCATTATGCTAAGCATCCCCTCCCCCATCCTCACTTCTACTTCTAGAAGCCACCATAAATCGTTCTGGTTTTAGGTCTTCTGTACCAGAGAACTAACCATACGTGCGTGCCTGTGTTTCTGGCCTCATCAACTTCAAATCTTAAGTGTCAGTTTCCTACCAGGAAAGGCGTGAAATTTGGTGCACTTTCCCTACCTCTCAGCCCATCTGCATCTCACCTTCCAATTTTCACTAGTTGCATTAACATTTTAAGATCTTTTACGGTTACATGCATAACTAAATAATAAGCATAAATCCCTATTTCTTGATCCTTCAACTTCTGCCATTGTCAGCCTACTCCTTGTCCTGTAAGATGAAGACAGTGTTCACGGCCACTAGCCTCCACTTACCCTTCCCTCTTCCCATCACCAACCAGGCATGTAAACTTTGCACTCTGTTCTGGAATTTTAAGTCAGTTTTCTGTACTTTGTCTATAGCTTGACTCTAAAAATTGAAAACCAATGGGACATTCATAATATTAAGATTATATAAATATTGCAGAATCAAGTACTATGTAAGGTTCATAAAGATGGAAATGTGCTTTTAAGTTACCAAAAATATCCTTCCAAAGAATGAAGAAAAAGTGGATTCCCTTTACTTACACACCCTTCTATTTTTGCTTTGTCTTAGTATGACTTCTGAATAGTTTTTTCTTTCCTTTATTCTAATGGGTAGATAGACACACATGTTCCTTTTCACATATCTAAGATCTCCCAGACCATTAAACAGTTTTTTAATCGATGTTCTTCAATCACCACCTCTTTCTTGCCCGTTCGAATTTGGGCCAGTTGCTTTCTAGGCCTGTTTTACAGCAGACACTTTGACCTTTCTTTTCACTTCATTCCTCGAGCAGTTCTTTTTGTTGGATTCATTTTTCATTTTCCTGCATCACATTCCCAGGTCATACCAGGAGGAATACGTGGGAGGCATTTCTGGGCCATTAGATAGCTTTTTCTGCCTTAATTCTTGAGTAACAGTTTGGCTGGCAGTAAAATTTAGGCTCAAAATAATTTTCCCTGAGAACTTTGAAGTCTTGCTCTACTGACTTCTAGCATCAGTATTATTCACGCAAAGTGTGATGACAATCTTATGCTTGGTGTCCTGGTAATTCTCTTTGTAAACTTTGTACTAGGAATTTAAAAATTTCAACAAAAGAGTTTTTGGCACATGGTAAACATTTTCCATCTGAAAATCTCTTTTTAGTTCAAGGAAATCATCTTTTACTATTTATTTGATTATTCATCTTTGCTCTCTCATCTTGGATTAGTTACATGTTAATGGTTTGGTTTTGTTTTGTTTTCAGGAAGATTGGCCCTGAGCTAACATCTGTTGCCAATGTTCCTCTTTTTGCTTGGGGAAGATTGTTGCTGAGCTAACATCTGTGCCAATCTTCCTCTATTTTATGTGGGATGCCGCCACAGAGTGTCCTGACAAGCACTGCTAGGTCCATGCCCGGGATCCAAACCTGTGAATGCCAGGCCACGGAAGTGGAGTGCACAAACTTAACCACTAAGCCACCTGGCCAGCCCAGACTGTTTTTTTTGGAGGAAAATTAGCCTGGAGCTAACATCTGCCCCAATCCTCCTCTTTTTGCTGAAGAAGATTGTCACTGAGCTTACATCTGTGCCCATCTTCCTCTACTTTATGGCTTGATAAGTGGTGCATAGGTCCTTGTCCGGGATCCGAACCAGTGAACCCCAGGCCACTGAAGCAGAGTGCATGAACTTAACCACTGTGCCACTGGGCCAGCCCCTTAATGGCTTTCTGGATCTATTCTCACCTCAACTTCTTTCTGATAGTTTCGCCTTCTGTCATTCTCTGTATTCTGAGCTGTTTTCTCCACTTTATCTTCCAGATTACTAATTTAGTTTTCAGCCATACCAATCATTCAGTTCTATTGATTTTTAGATGTTTATGGCAGGCATAGAATCTTAAGGAATGTGATTCAGCCGTGAAACTTAGAGCAGTGAAGTTGCAAAGAGACAGTGCATCCACATTAGAGGACCGACAGACACTGTCTCTGCTGGTGCTGCAGAGGTCAGTTGAGTTTGTCATGCCTGCCTTGGAGCCAATGACCTGATAGTGGGGCCAGGGTGACATTGGCATGTCCTGGGACTAAGAAGAGAGCCAAGCTCCCTGAACCATCTCATGCCTGTGCTTAAAACTCAATCCTAGAGCCTGAGTCAAATCAATGTGCCTCTACCGGGCAGGCACACAGGGATGACCTCTCTCAGCTCAGCCAAAGGTAGGGGACACAGGGCCTGCACACAGGGATGACCTCTCTCAGCTCAGCCAAAGGTAGGGGGCACAAAGAATTCGGAGTCCACCTGGGAGCCCAGTTCACATTTTATCACATTGACAATAGAGTACCGACTGGTTACATCTAGAGCAGAACAGACTTCCGTTCCTCAAGCGAGAAGATGGCGACACTCCTCCTATGAGGACAGTCCAACAGGCCAGGAACAACTGAAGAAGTCAGAGTGATCCTCCAGGGAGTGCCCTGGGAGTCACGCTCTACCATCTGCCGCAGCTCCCTGCTAAGCCTGGTCGGCTAGGGAGGACTGAAGATTAACCCAAGAGGGATCAGAAGTCATACCCTCCTGTCTGGTTTTGATGAAAGGTGTAAGGGAGTGGTCGAGAAGGCAAAGGCACTGACCCATTACAGAGGGAACAACTTTCCCCTCTTTTTGTGGGACAGAGTGTGTCTGTCACAGGGCAGGAGATAGAAAGGCCAGTAGGGGCTCAGTATTCTGCCCAAAGAACACGCTGATGAGAAAGAGATGAATTACCTGCGTACAGTTCACTCATGACTCACAACACGCAGAGTCACACGGAGAAGCGGCTTTCACCCTTTCATTTCGGTGGCACTGAGTTTTCCTGTAGTGGCAAGGAGCACACAGCTTTTGACGCATCTCATATCCCAGAAACCTCATGCCATCAAGGCGTCATTCTCTCAACATTGTGGCCTGATATAATAATATTTTTGCCCGCTTTCATTTCTCGCTATGAAATACACGCCAACATGCTAACGCCAGGCGGGCAGAAAGCAGATATGCATCTCACTCGGTCACCACGCAGGAGAGAACGAGTGATGCAGGAAATCGCTATGACTCACTGGTTCACCCAGGTCAACTGGCCGTGAGATCCTATACTTGAGGAGTTAGTCAGAAATTGAAACGATACAAGTAGCACAAGAAAAGCAGAAAGCATTATGAGAAAGGATAATTCGTGGCTGGCAGAGTGGATGATATGGTTAGATTCAGCACTTTCTGCTTTTCCCTGGATCTGAGGTCTGCGGATGTCACCAGGGAGTTACAGCCCACAATTATTCAGAATTACCTGGGGGCAGCTGGCTCTGGTCCTTTCACTCCCTCGTGATCATTTTGGTTTTCTCCAAGTAAATTAAGAGAAAGACAGTTACGTTAAGCAGCTCCCCCATCGCAAATGCCCGATCCTGTGTCCGGTCCTAGCAAAGGGACATAAATATCCGCAGGGTAATAACAGGCTATTGTGAGAGAACTATTCCAGGAAATACTAGGTAGGGCCTTGTGAGAAGTCACCGGGTGCACTTTCTTCAGCCATTGGACAAATCTCCCTGATACGATAGGTCATCGTCACAGTAGCCTATGCCCCGGGTCTGTGCAAACTCTTAAACATATCCTTTTCCCCAGAGATCCTGAGGAACTGCCTAACTGCTTACTTGAGCATCGCTGCAATATTCAGGCTTTTTCCATCGGAAACGCTGTTTGTTAATGGTTTAGAGGAATTGTACATTGAGATTAGACAATGAGTGGAACCTACACACCGTCCAAGCAAGAGAATTTTCAATACTCTAAAGAAACAGTGGCCATTCATGGGGTGGGGCAGTTCCAGGGTCCTGCCTTGCCTCAGGGAAACACACAAAGTATGACGCTGGAGCTTGTATTCTGTTACTCAAACAACTCCTGAGATGAGACGAGATAAGACAAGGGAAAGGAGCTAGACTCCGCGTTGAGAGAAGTGAACCAGGGTAGCGACATCTCCGAGGATGAAGATGAGGCTGCCGGCAGCCGTGGACAGGCAGGGAAACTCAAAGGACATCACTCAGGAATAAACATTAGAGCAGGGCATGCAAGATAAGAGATTCATTCAAACGTGGAGTATCTGAAAGTCGCCTCCTGTGCCCCAGTTGTAGAGGGACCTGTGAGTCTGGCAGGACCACCTTGGGTCCAGGAACCCATCAGTGGGACAAGCATGAAAGAGGTGTGGCCTTCAACCAGGAATTGAGCAAAGTCCACTGACTTGTGGATCGTCCTATTTCAAACTCAATCCTAGAGTCTGGACCAAACGGGTGTGTAAGTATCGGGTCTGCCTGCGGGGACTAAATCTCTCTGTCTAGACGGGTTTGGGGAACAAGGAATATGGCGGCTGCCTGAGAGAGGAGTTAGAGATCTTTAGAAGGAGAGCATCCGCTGCCTACATCCAGAGCAGAGCTGACTTCCCGTTCATCAAATGCGAACTTGCCGTCACTGTAAGGCTGGTGGCCGTCAGCTCCTTCTTGGCAAATTGAAGGAGTCAAAACACATTCATCCTCTGAGTCCTGCGGGACTTCCTTCTTTTCAACGTCCTGCAGCCCCTTGCTGCGCCAGGAGGGAAAGGGATGACAGAAGATTGAACCAGGAGGCTCGGACACCGTGGCATCCCAGCTGGTTTTGAAGGAGGCTGAGGGAGGGCCGCAGAAAGCACGGGTGGAGTCCCCCGTATGAGGGAAATAACTATCCTCCTATGTGAGGAGCAGAGTGCGGCTGCCGAGGGGTGGGAGAGAGACCCAGCACAGTGCTCGGCGCACTGGCCACGTAAGCACTGATGAGGGGTGAGACGCAACTATCCCAGTATGGTACAGTCACTCCAGGGAGCACCAATGGAGAGCCACGCCGGGTGCTACCACCTCCTGTCTGCGTCGTGCTGAATTTACCAGAGGGTGGCCAAGTGAATACAGTTCATGAGGCATTGTGGACTCCCAGAGATGGGGTGCCCTCTAGGACTCTTTCTCTTATTTGTCACATGAAAAGTACATTTTTTTTTTACTAGGTACCTTTTTTGGTGTTTAATTTTGCTACTTACTTCTTTACTAATTCCTTTGCTGGTTACCTGCCTACCAAGGACATAAGACAACTGGGTAGGAAGTAGGCCTGCCTCTCCTCCTGTCTTCAGTCCCAGGAGACGACAGGTATTTTCTGTGTGTGCAGGAAATCCTAAGGCTGGTGAGTTCACCATGGGTCAGACTTACAAGAACCACAGAGACAAGAGACCCCCCAAGTCCACAGGGCCATTTCGCTGTTAGGAGCAAATTAAACCAACACAGTCCTCAGTTGCGCTAATCTTGGTTCTGGCACCTGGACTCGCACCTCACTTACTGTTCTTGCTGAACCCCTCTCCATACTAACCCACCCATTAGCGGCTCCTGATTATTCCCTGTTACCTGCGGGTGAGTGTTTCTTCCCCCTTCACCCACCACAAATACAGTAGCTTCAGTGGCCATGGAGACATAGATATCCGTGTACGAGTTAGCATTACACTGATGACCTAAGGCCTTGTCCTTACAGAATTGTCCTAGGGTGGGTTTCTGATCTGTGTGTCTCTGAGCGGGTGGATCACCCTCATGGCGCACTCTGCCCAAAACTGGGTAAAAATTTAAATTTTCTTTTGTTCCTCGTGTCTCTGGATACTTATCCAGCTTCCATCTTGACTTCTGCAGCTGTGTCCTCCATCCTTTCACAAATCCTGCCAAAGGCACGGGCGCTGAGTCCCCTCACACGGAACCACCTCCTTTCTCCAAGGAGAGGAGATGCAGCCCTGTCCCGCGGCCCTCTATCTGGGGACTGATGAGCCCTGGAGGTGGCTTCCGTGCACTGTGGGGGGAGAGTCTCTCTATGGAAAGGGCTCCAGTCTAAACAACTTTCCCGCCACCGAGTTCTACCACATCAGGTACCTTATCCCATCCCACACAGTGAGGGGCTTTCTTTATCCCGAAAAGCATTCATAAATAGTCCTACATTTGTTCACTGCAGCCAGCATCAGCAGATCATTGGAGCCATCTTTCAGGAGAGGAGGCAGGTATCAAGGAAGTAAGACTCGGTCGCTTGCCCACAGTTAGTTCAGACAGTGCTCAGGCTGGAGCCCAGGAGCCTCCACACTTAGTCCAGGGCTCTTTCCACTCCAACAGGCTGCCTCCCGTCACATCCTCCTTTCTGTGCTGTTTCTAGACTCTGGAGGTATCATTCAGGTACAGTAGACTGTACCACTTTCAAGTCTACAATTAAATGCATTTTGGCAGGTGTTTACGCCAATGAAACTACCACTACGTCAAGAGACAGGGCACCATCAGCGTCTCACGAATCTCCTTGTGCCCCTTTGCCGTCCATCACTCCCTCAACCCTCAGCCCCGGGCCACCACCGTCATCATAGATAGGTGTGCATTTTTAACACCTCTATATAAATGGAACCATACATGTGCTCTTTCGTGTCTGCATTTCCTCATGCAGCATAATAGTTGTAAAGCCACTCACGTAACGACATGCATTAACAGTTCATGCCTTTTTATCGCTAAGTAGTATTCCTTTGTATGGATATATCATATCCATCTATACATTCACTTACTAATGGACGTCTGTGTTGTTTCCCGGTTTGGGCTATTGTGAATAAAGCTACTATGGACGTCCACGTGCAGACTGCGGTGTGGCCATATTGTGTAGATAGCTAGGAGCGGAAGAGCTGTTCATGTGATTGGCCTGTGTTTAGCGGTGATTCAGCTTTTCGAAGCGGTTGTACTATTTATCATTCCCACACGTGTAAGAGATTTCTAGTTGCTTTACGCCTTCACCACATGAGGTATTTTCGATCTCTTTAATTTAGCCATGGTAATGGATGTGGAATGGTAACTCGTTGTATTAATTCATTTCCCTGGTGATGGGCGGGTGGAGCATCTTTTCATGTGCTTTTTGACCATTTATAGACCTTCTTTTGTGAGGTATTTCCTCAAGTCTTTGGACCCATTTTCTTATCGCGTTGTCTTTTCAGACAAAACACACGTAGGAACAGTAACTGCAAACTGTAGGACATTCCTTTGAGAGACTGAAGAACTAAATAAATGCAGAGAGAAAGCTTGTTGAGGATCGAAAGGCTCGATATGGTTTAGATGTCAGTTCTCCCCAAATTGATTAACAGATTGAATGCAATCCACATCAAAATTCCAGCCGGTATTCTGGTAGCCAGTTATAAGCTGATTCTAAAATCCATATGGAAATGCAAGGGGTCTTGAATTATCTCAGCAATTTTACAAAAGAATAAAGGTGGATGACTTATATTGCCTCTTTCCAAAATTACTATACAAATCTTTTACCCAATTTAAAACTGATTATTTTGTCTTCTTATTATTCAGTTTTAGGAGTTTCTGTACAGTCTGGGTGTAAGTCCTTTATCAGATGCGTAATGTACAAATATTTTATACTAACTGTGGCTTGACTTTTCATTCTCTTACCAGTGTCTTTTTTTTTTTTTTTTTTTGAGGAAGATTAGCCCTGAGCTAACGTCTGCCACCAATCCTCCTCGTTTTGCTTGAGGAAGATTGTCCCTGAGCTAACATCTGTGCCAGTCTTCCCCTACTTGGTATGTGGGATGCCTGCCACAGCACAGCTTGATAAGCAGTGTGTAAGTCCGCATCAGGGATCCAAACTGGAGAACCCGGGGCTGCCGAAGCAGAGTACACGAAATTAACCACTGTGCCACCAGACAAGCACCCTTACCAGTGTCTTTTGAAGAAGAGCAAACGTTTTTAATTTTTATGAAGTCCAATTTATCAATGTATTCCTTTATTATATTTTTGGTATTGATCTAAGAAATTTTTGCCTAACCTAAAGTCACAAATATTTCCTTCTAAGTTTTACAGTTTTAAGGTTTACGTTTAGATCTGTGATCTAATTTGAGTTAATTTTTGTGTATGGTGTGAGATATGAATTATGCTTATTTATTTAACTATTTTTTTTATGGACATAGATATCCATTAGTTGAAAAAGTTGAAAAAGATCATCCTTCACCATTTCTTGAAAAGACTATCTTTCCTCCATTGCATTGCCTTTTTGCATATGTTCAAAAGCAGTCTCTTTATAGATATTAGTTACTTTTGGACTCTTTATTCTTTTCCACTATTTATTGACTTATCATTACATCAGTACAATGCTGCTTTGATTACTATGACTTTATGAATTTTTTGAAATCATATAGAGCTAGCCCTCCAACTTTGTCTTTATTTTATAGGTATTTTGACTATGCTAGGTCTTTTGAATTTTCATATGCATTTAGAATCAACTGGTCACTTTCTACCAACGGTATTGACTGAGATTTTGAGTTGGGTTACACCGAATCTATAGATCAAATTGGGGAAAACTGACGTCTCAAAAATAGTGAGCCTTCTGACCCATGAACAGGGAATTTGTCTCCATTTTTCAGGTCTTCATTAATTTCTTTCAGCAATTTTTTATGCTTTCGTTTCATTTGTTTGACATCAAACAGGTTTTTGTACATTGACCTTGTATCCTGCTGGAAACAAATGCTTTCAGATTCAAGCCAAATCTGGCGGTGACCATAGCTTTGAGGCCTTGTGTATTTGCCAAGTGAGAAGAATCTTCTTCAGTTTAGTTGGGGCTTTATCATCAGTCCAAGGAAAAAGATCAAAACCCATACCGAGTCCCGTGGCTGGGCAGTGTGTGTAGGTGAGTTTTGTGGACTTACAAATGTGAAATGTTTTGTGTGCTCATCAATAAGATTTCCTTAAGACTAACTATCCAACTGGTGAGGCTGCCAATTTATCCTTGTGTTTAGCTGCAATACCAGCTACAACATTTAGGGGCCAATGTTCTCCCTTATTTTTAAGTTTAGTCTTCAATAATCGAGTCTAGCATTGTGTCCTGCCAGAAGCTTCGGCAAAGCAATATCCATCGAATATCCTGAGTCTGTGCCCAGTTCTGGCTAGTCTTATTTCTTACGTGTTCTGTAATAAAAACGACACCAAAAGCGTTAAAATAATTAATAGCAGCAGGCTGAGGGGGTTTGGTTGTGTGACACTCAGAGCCTGAGGAGACAGTGGCCCCTACTCCATCTCTGAAGTCGGTGTCCACTGCCATCCATATGGAAGCATCCAGCCCTGCGTCTGCGGCAGAGTCTGTAGTCCCTGGCGGTGTCAACTTCATCCCTCCAAGGGAGAGTAAATGACCTTTGGTTTCAGTTATGTCATGATGGGTGTGTGTAGCATGTTTAAGTTATCTCTTTAGTCACTGACCTTTACAGCAAATCGTGTAAGGCTTTTTCACATAGGTGACTCACAAGGTCACATTCCCAGGGGGTCAGAAAAACGAAAGCATCAGTTTGTCCTTACGTCTCTCTCCTACAGTTTTATTCTTGGTGGACTAAAACATGGCTCACAAACAGCTATAAATGTGTTTTATTTATATCTGACTAACAGTTTTCTAAAGGCAGCAATCCAAACAACTTTGTTTTTACAGTCCGATTTTTTGTTCCCCATGCTCTGCCCGTTCGGCAGGACCCGAGAATCAGTAGAAACTTGGACTTATTCCCACTGGTTTACTATGAATCACTTGACAGTTGTGCACATTACATAGAATTCTACACACTGAGCTGACTGTCCCCCGCCTTCTTTTACCTGTTTCCTGTCGGGTGTCAGGTGCTGGAACGTCACTCACTACTTCCATCGACCTCCCTGGATGACAGTGCTGCCATCTGTAAAAACAGTGGTTTCACATTGTTATTTTCAAAGTCATCATAGGCCGTGTTTAAATCTGCATATTGGTGAGCATCGTTAATCATTAATATCTATGGTAGTCAATTCTTCAGTTAGGTCAAAGACGAAAATTTGAAAATAAGAAATAACTTCCTTATTACTTTTAGCATTTCCATTTCAGGTGTGTGTGCAGATGCACAGATCCCTAATCTCTAGAAAAGTCATTGTTGGTCCAAGACAATACAGAGTAAATTATGTACGAATGATTGCAGATCACAGGCTAAATATCTAGTGTCCCCAGGGTCCAAAATTTTGCTAAACATTTTTTTCTAAGATTTAATGTTCTCCAAGCCAACTCATTCGCAGCTCCAAAAGCCTCAAGCCATTTCCTCCACCATCTTGTGGCCACTGTCGTAAAATCTACTCTGCCTCTCCCTATGTCACCTGCCAGGGCTGTTTTGTTCCATGGCCTAGAGGCAGAGCTATTTTTCCAGCTTGTTTAAGTGCAGGCAGGGCCTCCTGTTTCCAGAAGATCAATGGAAATGAGTGGTTCTCTTTGTTATTTGGTATATGGGGCCACCATTTGGGTCACTTGGGGAACATGTTGTCTTCACAAGTCATCGGGCGCTCCTAAATGCAATAAATCTTGTCTCACTACATGACACTAATCCCCACCCGTGCATCGTAGTCCCCAAAACTGCACTTTCTGAGTGGGATCTTCAACGTTGCTGAGATTCATTGCCTAACCACGTATTATTCAGTCTTTCCTAGTCTATCCCTCCGCATTTTTTTCGTGATTTTGCTCCTATCCAAATAGGATCTGTGAAATGAAACACAAGGAGGGGGCCCATGCCAAGAATTTGTGACACTCAACTCTGACAGCTGGCAGTGGGGACACTCTCTGGAGGAAAGTCTCCAGATGCTTCTTGACCTGACCCTTCAGGAAGTAGAAAGCCCAGTGCTGTCATTGCTCCTTATCATCTTAGTCATCATCTTAGTCATCATCTTAGTTATCATCTTAGTTATCATCTTAGTCATCATCTGGACTCCAAGTTTTTAACATAGTATAAGGAAAATTAGTCATTAAACAAATACATAGGAGATATTGTATGTAAGCCTTTCCTAACCATAAATTCAGAAGAATATTAGTATCACTGCTTCAGATGCGAGGGAACCCTTACCCTGGCCCATCCTGACCTGAGGGCAGAACTGTTTAAGGGAAGAATGGGCATCTCCCAACATCTCTCATCCCTTTAAGCCCACACTGACTTGGAGGGTGTCCACTGTGAGGGCAGCTCCAAGGTCAAGGCTGGGGCTCTGGGGCAGAGCCTCATGGTCGCATCTTCCTCCCCTTGAAAGGGGTGCTTCCTAGCAGTAGAAACCAACCCTGGGGGCCGGCCCCATGGCCGAGTGGTTAAGTTCGCGCACTCCTCTTCGGCAGCCCAGGGTTTCGCCTGTTTGGATCCTGGGAGTGGACATGGCACCACTCGTCAGGCCACACTGAGGCAGCATCCCACATAGCACAACCAGAAGCACAACCTACAACTCGAATATACAACTATGTACTGGGGGACTCTGGGGAGAAGAAGAAGGTAAAAAAGAAGATTGGCAACAGATGTTAGCTCAGGTGCCAATCTTTAAAAGAAAAAAATGAAACCAACCCTGCTCCATCCTTGGCAGGTGCACAGGCTCCCTGGGGGGTGAGTCACTCTCCCCTCCTCACTGCTCAGCTTGGGCTGCTCCTTAGGAGCTGGATGATGCTGGCTGCATTCCTCAGTTTCCCTTGCTTCTTCTGAACTCACTTTGTCTTATTCTCATTTTCTTTGGCTACCGCCTGCCACGCCAGGAGCTGGCCCTTCTTTGGCACTTCATTCTCATCCTCCAAACCTGCTACTTTCCCTCTTCCATCTGCTCCCTCAGCTCTGTTCCCAGTGTGTGGGCTCGGCTCAGGCTCCTGCAGGAGCCACGCAGAGAAGGAACTGGGGAGCCACGGTTCAAGTTTTCCGGGCCTCCTTCGTGGTTATCAGTTGCTCCTTTGCATGGCGGCCTTTTCTTCCATATGAACCTCCTGCCCTCTCAAGTCTCTCTGAGGAGACGAACTCAGCTGGTAATGTCATTTCATGCTTCTCTCATGGTTGGCTGCTCTTGCGTACATCTTGGTATTTCTCTTTTACAAATATATGATGATCCTTGATTGATCACCAATATTTTTTAATAAAAAGCATATTGGTTGTTATTGTAGGTAGTTGATTGATTATTATAAGTAGTTGGCACAGTTACTTTTTGTGGTTTGGAAGGACAGTGGACCCACGAGACCCGTCACTGGGTGGAGACTGACTCTGCATTTCTGGGTGTGAGGGGTCAGAGACGGCTTCTTTTGGGATGTGTGGACAGTTCAGCTCGTACCCTCGTAACCATCCACGTGCGGAGCACTTTCCCTCAGGAGGAGAATCTCCTCAGTGGATGTCTCTCCTGGCGGAGCTGCCTTTCCTTCGCCCCCTCCAGGTTGCACGTGGAGGCCCTGAGTCACCCCAGGCTTTGTGCTAACGACCACACGGGAGGTGTCTCCAGGCTGGGCTTCCACCTGCTGATGGAGTGCTTCATTTGTCTCTCCAAGGGACAAACGCTGCACCAGCCGCTCCCTAGACCTGGGGTTGGCGGTGGGGGAGGCCCCTGAGCAGGAGATTTCACAAAGTGGCTACTAATTCCTTGATCCCCCAAAGTACACTCAGGCCCCTCCCTAGATCCGCTGAAACTGAATCTGCATTTTAACAAGAACCCCTGGTGACTCAGAAGCACACCAATGTCTGAGAAGTGTGGCCCCCCAACCATCCTTGTTTGTGCCCCTGAAGCTCCTGCCCTCCACCCCTGCGGCCTCCAGCCTGGACTCTCTGGGGCTCCACTGGGAGGGGTGATCCACATCCTCTCAGCTCTCTCCTGGGCGTGCGTCAACCCGTCCCTCACTCTGATCCACTTTCCCCTGGTGGTATGTGAGTATTTCCTACTTATGAAATAGTGTAGTAGACACCCAGATGCCCATCGTCCAGCTTAGAATTAAAACGTCACAAACAGAATGGAAACCCTCATGGCCACTCACCTGACTTTCGTCATCATCAGCTCCGAGCACAGCATGGCAGGGCCACGGCAGCCCTGCAGCCCCTGGGCCCACTCTGGTGGGACTCTGTTGTGGTGTCAGCACAGACCCAATGGCACCCTTAGTTGACGTGGGGCCTGAGACAGTATGGGATGGCCTGGGAGGGGGAAGTTCTTGGAACTAAACTCGCCCACTTGGAAGGGCTAGAACAGATGAGGAAATGTCCACCGGGGTGCTAAGACATTCTAGCCACTGGTTTTAATGAATGGAAACTGGGATAGTGCCGGAGTGGGGGCGAACAGCATTCAGTCAGACACACATCAGTGAGACTGCCTTGTGAGCCCGGAGGAGCTTCTAGAGATCAAAGAGACGGAGAGGCAGGGAAATGGCATCGAGAACGTCCATCAGCAGGAAGAAGGCCCTTCCACAAGGCAGGAACCAGAGCCTGGACAAGAAGTGACAAGAGCAGGGCTGGCTCTGAGTCCTGGAGATCACATACTCCTTGGAAGGAAACAGGTGCGAGGGGAGATGGGTCCTCAGGCACAGGGAGCAGAGTTTCACGTGCTAGAATTTGGGATCAAGATGTGGCTTAGGTCTCAGAAACAAAGATGAGCTTGGGCCAGACCAATTATAAGAATGAAGATATGGATTCTTAGAGACTGGAGCTACAGAAATTCTTCCTGCTGACACTTGGAACTGGTCCTTGACTTAACTGATCAAGGTCAAGGGGCCTCAGCTGGGGAGGAGGGTGGGCGGGGAAAGGAGAGGGGAGGGGAGGTAGAAGCTGGGAACCGGCTGGGATCCGACACCATCACTTGACCTCAGAGAGGCTTCCAGTTTTCAGCATTTGGGAACAAGCCCACATATCCAAAATCCTACACAAAATGATAAAGATTATTATCTCCTCCCCCGGCCCAACCCTCCTCTTCCCCTACCGCCATTTGCCGTGTAACAAATACCCCAGAAAGCCAAGAAGACCTCGTTCCATTCCGGGAAATCATTTTGAGCCCCTTCTGTGTGCCAGGCTCCATGCTGGGAATCATGACTTCAGAGAGGAGTGACCATTCAGAGAGTCAGACACACAGATCCACCCTTTAGTCAGCGTGGAAAGGGCTGTGCTGGAGGAGATCCTCGGCTGCATGGCTGAGTAGAGCGGGGCAGCAGAAGGGAGGATAAGGGAAGACCCAACATGGCGGGTTCCACGAGCCATAAGCACTCAGCTGCTTCTGGAGCACGACCCAAGGTAAGTGTGAAGTGGCCAGAGACCATGGCTTTGGGATCTGGGCTCAAACCCTACCTCTGGCCATACCAATGGTGTGACCTTGAGCATGCTACTCACTCTCTGTAAACCTCAGTCTCCTCCTCTGATCATTGAGAGATCCAGAAAAAAAGATGCTAAGAATACATTTCTTACTTTGTATAAAGTCCATACTCCCAAGAGGTTGGGGATAAGGAGGAATAAAGGGCAACTCAAGAAGAACGGGTATGGAAGCCGGTCACTGAAATTGCTTAACATTTATTCTTTTAAGATTAGTAAGTTGTAAGTCTCATGAGATACGTACACTAAGAATTGGAATTGATTAGACTCCACAGTAGGAAAGGATTGAACTATTTCCTCTTCTTGTTCCAAGTTTCCTCCAAAAGTAGTAGTTATTTTATTTTATTTTTTGTCCTTGCATAGATATATTTAGCAGGACCTATGACATGTGACTTCTCTGACAAACTCTGTATTATGTTTATGATCAACATTCATGGCCCCCTTACATAATGAGGTGTAGTCAATTACCAGTTAGCCACCAATGGCTGATGGATGAGGAGACCATCTCAACAGCCTCCCCAAGGTAGGAAATTACACTGATTTGTTTCTCTTTGGCTTTGTAGATTTTATATATATATATATATACTTGCAAATGAAAAAATTCTGATTATCTGTGAATTCTGAAGAGTTCAATAAACATGATGAAAAAAATGCTGTGAAGACACAACCTAGGAGGAGCCTAACAATTATTTGGCTTCCCTTTCATGACTTCCTAGTCAGACGTTTTCTCTTCTTCGACTCAACATTGAAGATAGACAGCATCTCCTCATCCCAGTGGGTAAAAATACTAACTACTGAGGTAAACTAGAAATAACATTCTGCTGAGTCAAGACATGGCTGGAATTTAGGCCAGCATTTCCATTCACCACTTTGGACAACTGATTCTCTGCAACCAGGCATTGACTGCAATAGCTTCTCTACCGGCCGAGGTCAGTGTTTAATGGTGATGGTTTTGCTTTCAGTGAAGAATTCATAAGAGTCTTTGGCTCCTTCTCTACCTACCCCAGAACTCTTCATCCCCCCGAAAGGGAGGTTCAGCTCTCTGATGAGCCAGCAGTTGGTCCAAACCAAGCCGGACTGCAACTTCTTGGCCACCCGGTGGACACGCCCCACATTGCTTGACCACACGGTCGCAGCCAGCCCATACTGAACACTGTTGGCTCTTTTAACCACTTCCTCTTCGCTATCAAAGGGGACGACACACGTCACTGGACCAAATATCTCTTCCTTCATGCAGCGGGACTCATCCTTGATGTCTGTTATCACTGTGGGAAGCATGAAGTAGCCCGCCCGGTTCCCAGGGGGAAGACTCAGCCGGTCCACGCCCTCACCACACAGAATCCGGGCCCCTTCAGCACGGGCTATCTTGACGTATCTTCTGACCTGGGAGGATAAAAGCCACGATTAGCAACGTCTTACCATTTGGCTTCACACAAAGCAGCAGAAAATTCAATGTTTTTCAATCATCTAAGCAAAATGTAGAAGGTCCTTACTAAGAAATCTCAGGTTGGTTATCTGATCGCTCAGCTCCTGAGCCTGAGGGCGGAGGGCTCTGACCATCACTCGGGCATTCAGCCTTCATCCATGGTTTATTTAATGTCTAAATCCCAGACACTTGGATAGGGTTTCTCATACATTCTCACTTCATTCTCTCAAAACACTACTAGCTCTGTGTTATACTGTATTTGCTGATGACTTAATTGTTCCCCAGGAAGGGTAAAGGGTCCATGGAACTAATCAACAGGAAAGCTAGAACTCACACTCAGCCGTAGTCAGGGTTTAAATACAAGAAAGAATATTTTCTCACTTTTGAGGGGACTATGTACATGGCAGAAAATGAGAAATTGAACGGTGTATAAGATTTAATTAAAGGCCAGGATGCCCTTCACTAGCCAGGCTTCCAGAACAAATAGTTTCTAATTTCTAGTCTCATTACTGATTATAATCTGAAAATATTTCTAGGTAATATAGGGTAGCTAACTATAACGGGAAATAAATTATATAATAAGTTAGCTCAGTGACTTACAGATAACAACAGATGTTTATTAATAACGGTCCTAGAAATCACTCATTATAACAACGATATACACATTTTTATATGGAAATGTTGTTGAAGTCACAATGATACATTCTTCTGGTCCTGAGGCGTATTATAAACATAGGAGAAGTAGAAAAGTCATCTCAAAAATGGGAAGTTTAGAACAGCAGTCAAGGCGCACATCAGAGGCAGGGTAAATCTTGAAACAATGTTTTGCATCCCCACTTTATCTATCTGAGCATCTGCCCCAGCACTAGACCAGGACTCCGTTGCAGAAGTGTATTCAATGTGGAGCTATATGTCTGCCATGTAAAAATGAAAGGTAACGTTGTTTTATTCTTAATTTTGCTTCAGTTTGTAGAGCACTTAATAAGCCATGAAGTCAAAGACTTTTTACAAATAGAGCATTTGGCACGGCTCTACAGTCCCTTCGTTCCACCTCTTCCCCCGACTCGCACGGTGACCTCAAAGCTTCCTGCAAAAGCCTAGTCCAGTTTGTGGGTAGAAACTGTAACAGCTCTGGACTTCTCTTTCCCCTACTCTCCTCCTCTTTTGGAAGTGACCCTCCCAGATTAATCAGAAGATGCCAAAGGTGGCGTCCCCTATGAGCAGGGGACGTGAAGGCAGAGGTTTCCGGAGGCCCCTGGTGGGCACAGCACCAGATCTGTCAGTGACCCCAGCAGTGCTCGAGTGCTCTGGCTCAGACTGTCACATCTAAACAGAACCACGTGACCCTGCCTTAGATGCCTTTGGGGTAATAAAATACGAAAGGAAATGTCGGTATTCAAACTGGGAACTTACCAAATATTCCATGTATGAGGTGACTCACACCAACTGAATTTATTTTCTAGAGAAAGTATCTCTAGATGATAGAAGGACATCTACGCCAGCAGCTCAGAAACTGAGGTTATCAACAAAATGTGAAAAAAGGCCAACCTTGTGACTGGTAATATGCTATCAAATATAATGAGTTATTACTATGAAACTTTTTCGAGAGGAGAGAGCAGAGGGTAGTTAGTACTTAGTACCTCTGCCTGTGAAATCAGGCCGTAGAGGTTAGAAGGGAGGGCCAGGGAGCCCACCTCAGTTCCTCCACTTAGCAGCTGAGGGATTGTCAATGCTCTGTGCCTCAGTTTCCTCATCTGAAAGTAGGATGAACACTGCCACTTATTCATATGATTAAATAAAATAATACATGAAAAATATTTAGCATAGCACCTGGTACATAGTAAGTCTCCGGGCATCATCTGCTGGCAGTGAAGGTGATGACATGTAATGCCTGATCTGACACTTACGAGCGGGGGACGTCAGAGACCCCCAGTCTGCATGTCAGGGGCAGGTAGGGTTTACCTGACACAAGAGCATAGGAAACTGGGAAAGGGGACCTTCTGTGGGCCTGAAGCCCGGCCCTATTAGAAGCGGTGCCCAGGAACTTCCTCTGTGCTTCCCAGCCTCTGTGTACACACGAGAATTCTCTCTGTATTCCGCGATTTGGGGGAAGGTCGGCATGTAGCCAGATTCTCCAGACAGCCAAGTGGGGAAGGATTCGGGAGAGTAAAAAGAAAGAGAAAAGCACCCTGTGAACTAAGCAGGGGAGCCCGCCCTTCATTCCTCGAGGACAGAATCACCTCAGTTTACTGTGCGTCCCCCACAGTCACTCAAACCTGGAAGTCCCACGTCCCCTTGGGAGCATGCTGTATCTCCACCTGCTCCTGAGCCCTCTGCCACTACAAAACAACCTGTACCTGTTCTAGTTGGATTCTCCTGTCACTGCCTCGCCATCTGTTGTGACAATCACACAGAAGTAAGATGGACACAAAGACTCCATTTGGCTCGGAGAAGACGTAGACACCGCAGAAGAGGAGAGCGGAACGCAAAGACGGCATCCAGACCTTCCTTGGTGGGCAGCCACAGAGCTTTCTAGTGAGATATGAGGAGAGGTGGCCGCCAGCAGAGCGTGTCCACTGCCTCCTTGATCCCAGATGGTTTGGCGCACTGGACCTAGAAAGGTCACACTCTGAAAAGGCCACACTGCCCTAGCTGCTCCCATTTGCTCTCGCTCCAAGGGCTTCCTCACAGCAACTGAGCTGGAAGTCCCTGACGGGGGTCCTCCCGGGTGGAGACTGAGAGGGGGAGGCCCCCCTCTGGGTGCACGTGCTCTGGGTGGAGCAGCGAGGGCGGCAGATGTCCAGGCACCCTCCGAGCCTCAGCAGGATGGTTCTGCGGCTTTCCGTGGGGGAGGAAATGCGAGCAGAGCTGGGAGGGATCCAGCATATAGGACCACAAAGCAAGGGAAACCCCACAGCTTCCTATGCAATGGGGTAATGGAAATACCGTCTTTATTGCTCTTCCCTGGAAAAATAAAAGTAAAATAAATTGGCCAATGATAAAAAAAACTATTTTTAAGTTTTTAACCCTGTACACAAAATCTCTCCCCTTAGAAGCAGTAGGCTCTCGGAGCTTTCTGGGATGAGGGCAAAGTAATTAGCTGTATTTCATTTTAATAAGGAAAGTGGCTGAAAAATGGTTTTCTCTCAGCATCAAATAGAAAATCCAGATAAGCTGACTGAAAATTCCACAGTTGTTAATAGTCACGAGCTCGTGCTGGTTTCTTAGTGTGGACAATGGCCGTGTGGGAATGGAAGATGTTAACAAAAAGGCGGACCAGTGAGTGGGTATAGAAACTCTCTGCCTTATCGCGAAGATTTTTCTATAAATCTTGTTATTCCAAAATAGAAAGTTTATTTTTTTAAAAAAAATATTTGAGATAGAAAATGTACAATGGTAAAAATATGGGAGCTTTGAAAACTTCTGTTTGAAAGATATTAAATATGTGCTGATGTTTAGATGTGTTCAGAAAAAATTGACAACCGTAAGTTTCGTCATTTCAGAGTCACCTGTGGCAGCTAAGTCTGCTGCGTTGAAATGATATTAAGATAACACAACCAACATGTTAAATAGATGCTTGTTTTGGGGGCATAATTTGTTTGGTAGAAGATGGCATTTTGGAACTGAGATGTTAGAGAGAGGCTGACACCGTGCCTGAAACCTTGCCAGTGTTTCAAGTCTTAAAAAAAATCAAGTATCCTCTGTGGTTTTGATCTATTAGGAATCGTGGCTTTTGTCCACAGCTCCTGCAGCTACAATGCTAGAAATAGTGGGAAAGGATAGCTTCTCTCATTTCCACTTTCCCTAGGAAAAGATGGGGTGGTAAAGATATAGTCTAAAAGATGGGGTGATGTCAGTGCTAAGTTGAGGCAAATTTGTTACTTTGGGAGGTAGAAGGGACAGGAGCTCTGACACGGAAATCTCCCTGGGAGGTGCTGAGGTCAAGCCCAGCACAGCACTCTAGGTCGCTCCTTCCCTGGGTGCAGAGCTTGGACACAGCCAAGACGAGGGAGTGAGGAGGACACCAGGCTCCCCTACGTATCTTAGTCTGGACTCAGATGAGGACTTGCTCACTCGGTGAAACCCACATGGGGAGCTGAGTTTTGGCAGAAGGAGTCAGGCCTGGAGGTGGGACCACCCAGAACCTTCAGGTGGGGCGTTCCTCCTGCCTGTATGCAGGTGCTGGGAGCGCACGCACATGCTCAAGGAGGCCTGGGCGCCCACCTGCCTCCCACACATTCTCAGTCTGCAGCAGGTCAGCCCCTGGGATCCACCAGGACGCCCCCTGCCTGCCTGGGGACCAGTGTCCTTGGACTCCAGCCACCAACCTACTGAAAAGGAGGTAATTTGGGTCTTCTCCATGGAATTATTCAAAGATGCAAAGTTTAGGCTGTATATTTTACTCAAGAGAAAAATTTGGCCATCTTACATTGATATATTCTGATATGGCAACCAACTAAATTCTCTGCTCATTTTAGGAATAATTAAAACTACTGGGAATCACCAAAAACAAAAATGAAACACAAGTTTGATAATTTGGAGGGAAGCCGAGTGCAAGGTGAATAAGACGTTTTGAACTAAAATGTATTATAATTGAAAAATTTTGGTACCTTTTTATAAGTTGGTTCTTGAGAAAGCAAGAACATTGGGAAAATGTGGACCTGCAGAAACTGCTCCACATGCGTATTTATAGTAATGCTGTAAAAATCTCAAATGAATTTTCATAATGTGAGCATATTTTTTGAAATTCTTTGTTGGCAATTAAAAAGTTGGATTTGTATGATTTTGAGGTACTGAACACCCATATTTAGCCAAAGATTTTTTTTTTTTTTTGAGGAAGATTAGCCCTGAACTAACTACTGCCAATCCTCCTCTTTTTGCTGAGGAAGAATGGCCCTGAGCTAACATCCATGCCCATCTTCCTCTGCTTTATATGTGGGACCCCTGCCACAGTATGGCTTTTGCCAAGCGGTGCCATGTCCACACCCGGGATCTGAACCGACGAACCCCAGGCTGCCAAGAAGTGGAACGTGCAAACTTAACCGCTATGCCACCGGGCCAGCCCCTAGCCAAAGATTTTTAACAAAGAAGAATTCACTACCTAAGCCTCCTGTGACATCAGCCAAGAAAAAACAATGAAAAGACAGTGAGTTAGAGGAGAATCTTAAGCAAAATCTGAAAGGCTTGTATGTGTCCACAGTCCCTTTATCGCTGCGATGACTCAGTGGTCAGTGATCGAGATGCTCCCTGCTCAAGCTCAAAGTTCAGGGAAAGTGGACACCTCCAGTTCGGGGGTCATGCTGCAAGTGGAGCACGTGATGGAGCGTTGACCCCACCACCGGCCCGGCAGACACCTCACCTGCTCTGTTCTGGGCACTTTTCTAGGATCTAAGGACCCAGCAGTGAATAAAGCTGACATTCTAGTCAAGGGAAGATAGCCAGTCAAGGAATAAACAATACGTATTCTATGTCAGATGGAGGAAAATGAAGCAGCCAAGAGCTAGAGGAGGGTCTGGGGCTGTGATTTTAAATAGGGTAAGGAGGACAGCCCTCCTTCAGACAGCGACATCTGACCTCGGCCACGCAAGTGTCTGAAGGAAGAGCCTTTGGGTGGGGGGTGGGTGTGGGCAGCAAGCACAGAGACTGAGAAGAAGGAGTGGGCTGCTGTTTTCGAGGAAGAAGAGGGAAGCCAGTGTGCAGCAGTGGAACGAAGGAGGGGAGGGGACAGGGTACCAGGGGACGGGGTACCAGGGGACGGGGTACCAGGGGACAGGGTACCAGGGGACGGTCTCAATGGGTGGCATCCATTCTCACACACACAAAATACAGCTTGTGTGTGCGTATGCAGGTGTGCACGGGGCTACAGATTGTTCAACTGATGCAGAAAAGCCAAATACTTTTATTTGCTTCACTGATAGATCTCCCCTCCTGGGGTAAAGTTAGTGGTCATTATGGCCTACGATACCAAAGTAGTTTCTCTGCTGAGTGATACAGAGAGAACTTTGGGTCTCAGGGGAGTGGCGCCCTGCGGAGGGGACCTCAGACTGCGCCATAGCCCGGCCCGCTGGAAGATGCTTCTGGGGGGCTGGCTTTCACTCCACAGGAAACCTTCGGGAACGAGCTGAAGTTGTTTTCACCTGCTATTTGCATGTCTGGGTGGGTAGGCCTGGAGCCCTGGTGTCCAGAACAGCCGGACAAAAGAGAGGACAAGGGAAGCTCCTGGATCAGGTGACTTCTTTCTCCATGAGGGTGGGAACATCCTCAACTGTGGGTCCCCAGGGGCACTCTGGGGACTGCTGCCTCTGTGCCTGCAACCCTGCAGGTGAATTTGACTGGATAATAACACAGCCATGCTGGCCAGCCCCGCAGTAAGTAAATGACCTCAGAGTCCAGGGAATCCCGGGAGCTGACCTCCGGGGCCATTCTCTCTCCTGATCTCCTGCGAGACCATTTCCAGCATTCTCTTCCCTCCTGAAACCTTCAACACCTCCCCCCCTGCTCACCCTGCTTCCTACTTCACTGAGAAACCAGAAGAAGTAAGATGAGACCATCAAGTGTCGCTTGAGCATCTCTGCTTCACAATATTTGAAGATCAAAGTTAAAATTTAGTAAATCTGCCAAATCTATGAATGTCAGCGATTTCTCCAAACTTGTGAAGGCTCTGTCCCTCACGGGCTAACTGAGGGGGGCGCATTTCCCTTGGCAGGCCTTAGTTACCACAGCTGAAAACAAGGTCCTTCTAGCTCCAAAAGTCTATGACTTATTTTGGAAGTCACATCAGATAATAAATTAAAATGACCTTAAAGACGTAAATTTCATAAACCACTCGGAGGCTGACAATGGTCTGTCCCATGTAGGCCACCACTAGTCACCCCATCAAGGACCACAAAATTTGGATGGCGCATGCAGGCACTTCTGGAGTCCCATCTGCTGTAAGCCAGAGGCAGGACCCCTTCCACTGGGAACATTTACCTGCGGAAAGTCCTGCCACCCTTAGTCCACATCGTTCTTATTAACGGACCTTTATGCTTTGGAATTTGCCTTCCCTGCTCTCCTGGTGGTACCTCCATGTTGACCTCCCAAGTTCATCCATTTCTGTAGATGCTACTTTAACCTGGACGACGTTTGTATGCTCATATCTAGCATTTTTAGACTCTGTATCCAGAGACAATTCCCCACAGGTCATAATGTTTTCAAAAATAGGGTGGTGGTAATTAACAACGTTTCGAAGCCCAGATGTGCTGTGCCTTCACTGAGCCTCTCTCCCAATCAGAGCTCTTTCTGTAACTTACGTTGCAGAGATGGACTTACTTTCTCCAAATGAGCTTTACTGATGAGAGCTCCCATGCTGGCCGATGGATCAGCGGGACTGCCAACCTTCCACATTCTGGTAGCTTCTACAAACTTCTTTAAAAATTCACTGTAGATGCTCTTCTGGACGAAGATCCTGCTGGTACAGAGGCAGATTTCACCCTGCCAAGAATGACACGTGAGTACGATGACAAGACTGGAGGACACGCTCCTTCACGGAGAGGTCACCTCGCATTTCGAGCACCTGCCATGTCCTGGGTACTGGTCCAGGCAGTGGAGACGTGGTAAACAAGACAACCCCCCACCATATGGAACACACAGTCTTGTGAGGAATATAGACAATAAATAGTACAAGTAAATAAATTCGGTGTATAATATAACTTCAGGTCATGACCGAAGCAATACTAGGAAATTAAGCAGAGGATGGGAAGAGAAACAAATGGAGAGGCAGCTTTTACTGCCTTTTGTTAAAGGGAGCCCTGGAAGGCATGTGAAGAGGGTGCATTTGAACCCACACTTGATTGACGTGAAGGGGCTGGATAAGCGAAGCTAGAGGAGGGAACTCTCAGCAGTAAGTGCAGAGGCCCAGCTGCAGGAAGGAGCTTGGAGTGTGCTGGGGAGGCAAGAAGGCAAGTGGGGCTGAGGTGGGAGAGGGGGAAGGAGACGGGGAGGAGGCAGGGGGCAAGGCAGCAGCACGCAGAGTCTCACAGGCTCACGAGGAGCGTGCATTTTACTCAGTGTCATGAAAAGACCATGGAAGGCTTTAGCATCAGAATGATGTGATGGGGTTTACATGTTTAAACGATTGTCCTGGCAGCTGTGTGGAGAACAGAATGGAAGGGAATGAGATGGGAGCAGGGCGACTTCAGAGAGCATTCTGGAAGTCCAGATAAGTGGAGGCAGCCTGGACCAGGGTGGCAGCTGGAGATGAGAGAGATGGAGTCCACTGATGCTGACAGACCTTTAAAGGGCGGTGGGCCCCTGGAAGTGTCAGGACACTGGCATGGATGCCCCAGAGAAGTGACAGGACTCAGGGTACATTTTAAGGATGGAACCAACAGGACCTGATGGAGTAGAGGGGCTTCAGGAAGAGAAGAACAAGGATGCGTCCCGGACTTTTAACCTGAGCCTCAGAGCACATCGTAGCTCTTCCCTGGAAAGGCAAACACGGGGCAGGGAGGGGAGCGGTATCGCAGGGAAAGGACAGGGAGAGGAACGCAGAGGCTAAGATTCAGAGGCTAATAGACAACCAGACAGAGACCCTGGCTCCAGAGAGAGGAGCTAACAGGCTCCTGAGGGAAACTCATCCTTATTATCATGCAAATATGGCCTGTAATAGTTTAGAAACCACGTTCCAGACATGTCAAAGCATTACGTAAATGTGGTAAGTACATATATGCAGAAATAAATGTTTTCATCACATTTATATTTGGTCTTCCAAGCCTAAGAAACAGAATGCTTCTAGTTATTTTGATATTTGGACAAAGGTCATTGTCCAAATTAAACAGTCAATGTTTTGAAATAACGAATTCTTTCTGCAACCCAGGAGCACCGTCAGAACCATCTGCACGTGTGGCTTGGAACGTCTCTGAACCCACGAGTGCCCTGTGCCACGTGGGGAGGGAAGTCTTGGTAAAGAGACTGGAGGACTTTACTGAGCCTCCTGGTTACTCAGTGCCGGGAAGGCAAACCAGGATCTCCAGGAGGATGGCTAAGAGGAAATGAGAAAAGGACAATGTCATTTACTGAGTGCCTGCTGTACGCCAGGCACCATCCAGCGTGCTGTCCTCGTAATAATTCTGTGGTGTATTAGTTTTCCCAGTTTACTGTCAGGACATGGGGTTTTGAGTAAATACAAACCCAAGGCCACACAGCACAGCAAGTGTCAACCTCGGTCTGTGAGATGCTGAAGTCCACCTTCATTTCTTCCATGTCGCACAGCATCTCTAAGTGTGAGAGTGCTCTGAGCCCAAGGAGACCAGGTACCACAGAGATCCCCTGAAAAGCCAGTGATGGTCAATGAAGGAAGCAGCATGCACTACATCGCACTTAGCAACATAAAAAGAAGTCAGCTACTTGGTTATTTTGCCTAAAATTCACTTGTGGTCTTGGGTTAGCCAGTCAGTGAGGTTTAGGTCCTCTTTGCCGCTGGTGTCTTTAAACAGCCCAGGCGGGAGGCTCTCTGGGCGATCGCAGACCCTTGCACGGTTCTGGTCGTCAGGAAGCTCACAGCCCATCCTCACGCTCGGAATCCGTTCACTTCCATACGAAGAGTTCAACTAACGTCCTCTCATCTCAGTTTCCCAGTCCAGTTTGTCCCTCTCTTGTCATCACTAAGCCATCAAAACACTTGATTTAATTGTTCATTTTGATATTTATTTTTAACGATTAAATTACTTGTTCCATAAAATTGCCTTAAGTCTATTGATCCAGAAACTTCGTATATTTCTAAGCCACTTTCCCTAGAAATTATGGTGAGAAAAATAATTACAATTAGAATCATGAAAAGAATTATTATAAAGAGTGTTTTTCATTCTACACTCTCAAAAATCCTATTGGAGGGCATTATCATTGCCTCCGTGATTTTACAGGTAGAGAAATAAAAGTTCAAAAGCTTATGCAACTTATCCAAGTTAGGGAAATAAAGATCTCTCTCATTCCACTCCTTTTGCCTCCTGTGGAAGTTCTCACTCTTTGGCTTCAGTCTTTGTTCTGTGCTAAAGTTTTTTAAAAGCATACCTTTTGGAGACAAGCTATGATCCTAGGCACTGTGCAAAAGCGGGCGCAGCTGCCATCTTCACAGAGACTATGGCTTAGTGTATCTGACCCAGGATCCTTAATCCTTTGGGGCTGCGGCCTTCAAGAGTCTGATGAAAACTCTGGGCCCCAGAAACACATCTGTTGCACAGCTTCAGGAGATGCAAAGTTGCCCTAAGCTCTTCCATCACTGCAAGCTGGGCAGCCTGCTCTGGACTGGTTCCGGCACTTTTCTAAGCGCGTAAGTACATTTGGATACTTCGCAGGGAGAGTAAGGTTCGCTGGAGACAGGACATTTAGGCAGCAAGAAGAGACTGAGGGCAACTCTATGAATAAAGGGAGGGAGAAGCTTGGAGAAGCAAAAGCTGGATCACATTGTCCATGGCTGGTATTTGATAAAAGTTGTGTAACTCAGAAAAGAAGACAAGCTTGCCGAACAGAAGCTGTGACCCTCCAAGGCCACCGACTGACCCTGATATTGAGCAGACAGTCGGTGGAATAGCACAGTGCAACGATTCTCCTTTCCCTGAAACAGCCCCGCATTGACCTTCTCACCCAGAGCTTTGCACTGTAATGAAGCAGATCCAGCCTGACAGGACCATGGAGTTAAAAAAGCAAACAAAAGCCCCCAAGGACATACCTGGTTGGCAAAGCTGGACCTGACGGTTGTTGGAACACACTCCTCCAGGTTGGCATCCTCAAAGATGATGGCAGGGTTCTTGCCCCCCAGCTCCAGGGAGAGCTTCTTGCAGTGGGGGGCACTCAGCTGTGTGATGCGCTCGGCCGTGGGCTGGCTCCCAGTGAAGGAGATGACAGGCACCTCCGGATGCGACACCAGGGCCTCGCCCACCCTGGGCCCGGTTCCAAACACAATATTGACCACACCTGGGGGAACACCTGGAGGGAAACAGTGGCAGTTACAGTAAGCCTCCTCCGGGAGTTGAGGACTTCATGTTACGGGGAGATTCTCCTTGAAGGTCCAATGGCTTGAATGGGGGTGCGAATGAACTTTTACGGCTGCCTCTCCTTTACTAACAAAGCAGATAAAACAGTGTCATCTCTGCTAGTGTACACCAGAGGTGGGATTTCTCAGGGGGCTTTTCCCTGAAGAAATGGGGGGTAGAACATTCTAGATAATTCACTCCATAATATTGACTAGGCCTCAGGGGCTGGGGATGCAGAAACATCCTCAAGCAGGTCAAGCCCAGTGGGAAGGAGAGCCCTGCTCAGGGTTGGCATCCAGGAGGCACAATTCAGCATGACAGTGCTCTGTAGAGGGCAGCATAAATGTTGCAGAAGCCAGAGAAGAGACTGACTATGCCAGCCCAGGGAGTGAGGGAGGGCACCCCCGGGAGGGGAGTTTTGAGTCTGAGGTCCTGCCCCCCATGATATGGACGCACCATCACACCCTAGGACTGACTTAAAGTACACAGGACACCCCAAAATATGTGCCCCAGGCTTTCCCATCACAAGACCCTATTGCCCTGTATCTGCACGTGTTTATTTATGTGTTTTATGGATTTGCTTGTTTATTGCCTGTGACCACTGGGAGATACACCGATGGAGGCAGAAATGGTGTCCAGGTTTTGTTCTCCATTGTATCGCCTGTGCCACGGCCCCGTTTGCTCACAGTTGTTGAGTGCTTGCTGTGATCCCGTCATTGTCCTAAGTGGTTCACATTCTTCAGATCTCTCAACAGTATTATTATCCTCGCTTCACCGATGAGAAGCCCGAGCCCAGTGAGGTTAAATAAAAACCAGTAAGCGGCAAAACTGGTCATAGCAGGTTAATAAACAACGGTTAAGTAAATGAGTGAATGAACGCTTAATGTGCATTATCCAAGTCAGAAATGGTTCTGGAGAGAAGATCCACGTGCAGTTTGTTGCGTCCGGGACGCTCTCGGGTTTGCCCGGAGGCAGCTGAGTTATTCCGCTCTGTTTCCTCAGGCTCGAAGGACAGTGGGGGCGGGAATCCTGCAGGCTGCAAGGTCTTTGAACTACTTCTCCGCTCCTGGCGTCTGTCCTTTATTCCAGGTCACATTCTCTCCTCAGTACAAACACTGTCTTGGATTAAGAGCCTCTCTTCAAGATTACACTTTTAAAGTATAAATAATAATTTCACACTGAAGATCCATTATCCTCCGGAACATCTTCCCCCGGAGCCAGAGCCTTAGCCTGGTCCCTTGAGGGGACAACCGAGGCCCCCTTCAGGTGAGCCTCTGGAGACAGGTAGGAAGGGGAATGACTCATGATGGCATCTGGCAGAGCTCACCTCCAGTGGCCCCCTCTACACTCAACATGCACATTTGCTACAATCCAGCTCAGGGCAGTCCTGGACCACAGGTCCCGGCCACAGGAGGGCAGGCCCCGGCCCAGGCTCCCTGTGAGAGCAGCTGGGTCTTGGGTTGGGGCACAGAAGAGGCTGGGGGAGAGGCCCCCCGAGAGGTCGATGGGAGGAAAACAAGGTCACGTTTCCCCCATTAGCCGGATGGGGCCCTGCTTCTCCATCGAAGACCAGAGATGTAGATATCTTCCCAATATTTGATGGGGGTCGGGGACAGGAAAACGTAGAAACACCGCGTATGTATGAACACGGAAAATGAGCTCCTCTCAGCAGCTGGCGGCGTCTCGTAACACAGCCGCGTGAATGCTGTGATTGCGTTTCCTCAAGCGCCAATGTTAATACGCTACGAGCTGTCTACCGGCCATGATTTCTCAGCACCATTTGCCATTGATCCAGACATTAGTGAAACTCTTCTAGAGACATCTGCCCTCTACCCTTCAAGAAGAATTTTAACCTTAAACAGAGCAGAGCACAAACTAATAGGAAGGGCCCGAAAATTGCCATCAGGGGACATTCCAGGAATGAGCGCAAACATCTGGTGCCTCCAAGAAGCAAGCGAATATTCTAGAACTCCCAAAGAGGTATTCACTGTGCACTTTTTTAAATGACTTTATTTCGGAGAAAGGTCGTTTGTCAAGTCTGTTTGAACACTCAGGATGGAGGAGCTGGCTCTTCAAAGGTCCCGAGCGTGTCAGCGGGTTGTTCGAGCTCTTTTCCTTACACTAAGTTCCTCTTACAGAGGCTTCTCTGCAGCAGGATAACAGGGACGTGATCCATGCCTCCTCCCAACCCCAGCGGAGAAGCTGAGAGCTGGAGACAGGTGCAATTTGAGCACGACACTCTCAGTGTCTGTCAGAGGAGGAAAGTTTGGCAAAGCCGGCCTAGGGAGGGAAGGGGGAAAGGACCGTCTGGGTACAATGAGCTTATTCGTTCACAAGAAATAAGGCCAACACTGTGCAAATAAAGGAAAACGTCACACTCTCATGCAGACCAGGCTCTGGGGTGTATGAAAGGAGAGAGTGGAGGAAAGAGGAAGCATCATAGGTCAAGATGCGGTTGATTTGGGGAAGAGAATGGTCTCTGGACCACAGCTCTTTGTCACTCTCCTCTCCGCCACCTGCGCCCTCCTCACCTCTGCCTGCGCCCTCCGCTCCTCCAGCTGCACTCTCCCCACCTCCGCCTGCGTCCTCCGCTCCTCCAGCTGCGCTCTCCCCACCTCCGCCTGCGTCCTCCGCTCCTCCAGCTGCGCCCTCCTCACCTCTGCCTGCGCCCTCCGCTCCTCCAGCTGCGCCCTCCTCACCTCTGCCTGCGCCCTCCGCTCCTCCAGCTGCGCTCTCCCCACCTCCGCCTGCGTCCTCCCCAACACAGGATCAAAGCAGAGCGTGGGCCCCAATTCTAGCCCACTCCGGAGCACCTGCAATCACCAGGCAGGACAGAAATGCCTCAGAACTTCGCAGACACTAGAGATTCAGTTTTGCCAAGAACGGGATTAAACGCGGTCCCTCTTGTAGAGGAGGGATGACATGCGGGGAGAGGAGAGACGCAGCACATCACATCACACACCCGCAGAGGCCCAGGACATCCGCAGGCGTCGTCGCGAAGCCCTAGGCTGGAGGCCTCGTTCCTCTGTAGGATTCGAGGGAAATGGGCAGCTACACGAGGGCCACGAGGCCCACTGTTCTTCCCTAAACAGGCCTGGTTTCCCCTGTGTCTAAATCCTGGTGCAAGAACTGGTTTAGCTTTCCCGGAAGCTCGCGCCGACGTTTTTGCTCAGAGACGAGAGGAATCCAGGAGAGAGACAGACTCCCAGGCCGCCGCCCTGCAGGTCTGCGCGAGCCCAGTGGCACGGTCGCCCTGGGCCTGAAGGAGGCGAGCACCACAGAGACTCCAGGGCCATGAAGACAGCCTGTCCCGCCAGCCACCGCCACTCCCAGGCCGTGCGGAGCCACCAGTGGGGGACCCGACCGCAAGGGGCTTTCTCGCGGGTTACAAGCTAGGGCCTCCCGCCTGTTCCCTTACAGCTCTGGGGCGGCGTCAAGCTGAACATCCGAGAACTAAAGCAGGATCGCAGCCTGCAGGTGGCCACTAAACGGTTAGCAGAAAGAGGACAAGCGTCGTGTTGTATCAGGGTCCCAGGAGTGGCTCCAAATGCAGGGGAAACTGGGATGTGTATTCAAACCTCTTGAAAATGGGCTATTCCTATCAAGTATTCCATAGCTATCCAAAACAGAGAAGTACCGAGTGATGTTCTTATTTTCATAAAGATTAGCTTGTGGTTCAACCCTAGGACTTAAGTGACAATTGAAGACACCCTGGAGCAGGCTGGCGTCTGAACTCACCGGGCTCGTTAAGCCTGTGGGTGCATTATGTCAGGCGTTCACTCTACTGCAGGTGGACACCACCCCGCCAACCCAGGAGGAGCTGTCCTGCAGAAGCCCCGCCAGGGTTGAAGAGAGGAAGCAGGTGAGCGAGCCCTGTGGATGAAGGGGTTTCCCAAAAAAGGACCGGGGAGACAGAACCAAAGATGTCACTGGAATCTGTTTGCTGTTGAGCAGATTTCTCTCCAAAATAGCTTGTCAGATGTCAGTGACTCTAAGGTGGCTGAAGCCTACAAAACATACAGCCCCAGAGCTAATCCTGTGCGTCCCCCAAGCCCTAGCGCCTGAGTACCTGCTTTCTGCAGGAGCTGGCACAGCATCCACGCCGTCACGGAAGTCAGCTCGCTGGGCTTGGCTATCACGGTGTTGCCAGCAGCGATGGCGGGAGCGATCTTCCAGGTCAGCAAGTACAGTGGTAGATTCCAGGGACTGATCAGACCAGCTGAGGAGAGAACAGAGCGTCGCCAACAGTGACGTGCCCATCACAGCCAGCTGACCAGACGGGGCTTCTGTATGAGAACTCCCGCGTGCTCCATGAAACTGAAGCTTACTCTCCGAGACCCCCAAACTGTGCTTATTTGTAGCCAACTTCAGGGAAATAATTCTAAACTGTGTTACAAGAAACTGTACCTGTAAATACTATAGTCAATATGGTTGACTCTTTTCTTGATGACTTACAATTATATTTATGAGCAACAGCAATGTAAGTTCCAGGGCAAATGGGCGGTCACCTGTCACTCAACGGTACCAGAACGTGATCAGTTTTGAGATTTACAGACTGATCTGTACATTTGTTTAAACGTCTCCTTCCTCATCATGAAACTGTCCAGCTACTAATTCTTCAGGGTTTCTCCGTCTCTATGTCTTGCGTGTTGTGAATTGAGACACAAAATCTCAAGCTGTTTAGAATTATTTGTAAAATAAGGGCAGATCATTTCAGAGACAGTAAAAGCCATGTCAGCCAGCCAGAGTGTCTTTAATAAGAAACTGCTCACTCGTATCCTGAGCGGACGGGTTTGCTGGGGAGGTAACAGAGCCAACATCTAGAGCCTCCCCATGGAAAATTCTGAAACCGCCCAGCTTCCAACCTCAGGGCATGCAAAAACAAATCTACCTCGTGAATCAGTAAACGGACTCACCCGTTTATACTCTGCCCTCAAGCCTGTGCTGTGAAAGTAAACGTATTTTATGTGATTAAATTCCCCATTGGAAAATCTGTTCTTTAAGGGATAACAGATTATTTTTGCTGCATGATATATTAGCAGGCTTCTTAGAGGGAGCTTTGAGCTTTTCATAATGGCTTGAAAATACCATTTCCTAAGGGTTCAAATCATCAAAGTTGTAAAAGTCCCATTTTCTTTCCTTTTATCTTACATTCTTTTATCCTGTCATAAAATGTAACTCATAAAATATGGAGGGTTGGGGTTTTTTCCTCAGTGGACACAGTGACATCTGGTGGACATTGTGAGTCATTGCAGACATCTGTGTGCCCTCCAAAGGCAGGAGTCAGACATGAGGGGCGGAGGGAAGTGAGTCAAGGCCTATGTGCCAGCACCTGCACTGCTCTAAGTGCCCTACACTTGTTAATTTATTTAATTCACGTAAAAATATGTAAAGATAAAATAGAACTATTCTCCCAGTTTTTCAGAGAAGAATACTGAAGCACAGAAAGGTTATGTAACTTGCCCACACATATCCAAAATCCATGCTCTTAACCCCCGCACGCTCTGGAAATAGACTCTTTATCTTTAATTACGGGGGGGAAAAATCCTGGTTTGTGAATGTACTCTCAGCATCACTCTTTTCCCTGTGATTTCCCAAGAACCATGTCCCAGGAATAAGTAGGGAATTTGACACAAAGAAAATAAACTAGAAATCGATTTTTTAAGGCCAATTATATTTCAGCCAAAGCAGAAGAAATCAGCTCCTTCCTTTTCTTCGGCCTGTTCCTTTGGATCAATTCTACAGAATAGACCAAGCATCTCTCTGTACCCTTGTGGCCCAGGCTCTCACTGACAGCACCTACCGATGCCCACAGGCTCCCTCACGGTGTAGTGCAGACAGCCCGCGTGGTCCATCTGCGTGCACTGTGACGTGTGGTGCAGGATGGAGGAGGCAAAGAACCGGAAGTTCTGCACAGACCGGGGAATGTCCATGGTTCTTGCCAGGGTTATGGTTTTCCCTGTAGGAAGCCAACAACAGAGTCTCTGTCAGTGCACTTCACCGTGGACAGCGGACACTTTCCCTCACACACGTATCCCAACCCCCACCGAAGCAGCCTCGGTCCCTTCCAGCCTGGCACGGGCATTCCTTGACCACAAAGAGCCTCGATCATGGCTTGATAAAATTATGAAATAATTCGGTATGAGGTTATAGGATGGAGGAGGGATAAAGTTGAGCCAAATAATCTTTGTTTGTGAACTGCACAATTTATATAAATTCACCAGATGCTACCACTTCACCCAGACCAGCTCTTTCAAGTCAAAATCCCCAAGCTTTGCACATGCTACAAAGTGGGTGGAATAATGGCTATTAAGACAGCTGCATCTGCTCGTCCCAAAAAACCACTTTGCTAAACATGTGATGTATATTAAATGTCCCCCGACATGTGGTGGAGTCCTGGAGATGGACATGTGGTGGGACCACCGAAGGGTCCCCTGGCGCAGGATGCTGTGTGGCACTCGCTCACCCGTCACATGCCCTGTGCCTGTCTTAGATCCTGAATTGAACAAGAGGAGAACCGTGAGCTGACCTGGGCTGCTCCTCGGTTCTCTCTGAGACTCAGGGAGACCCTGCAGCGTCTGGAGCACCCAGAGGAAGTGTTTTCTTCGTAAGCTTTCTGAGTCAGGCTGCTTCCTGACTTCAGCACGGTTCACAGCATGCACGTAATTCTAAAAGATCTTGGTTTTTCCTAACAGATATTATTGCAAAGATTAGCAGACATTTACTCCATCACCCAGCTGTCTGGGAAGGAGTTCAAAAATTGGGGAAGCGTGCTGGGGGTGGAACAGTGACTGACATATCAGACATCTTTCTAAATACCTTGACTGTGTCACCAACCGCTTTTCAAGTGCCTCTGCTTTGAAGCTCTCTGCTTGGAATTAGTGATGGATGGCGTGACCAGCCCGGGTTCCCCCTCTGTCCCCACATGGCTGCCCTTTGCCACACATCCTTGCACTTCTTTCCACCAAACGGTGAAATTATTTGAGTGTATTTATTTCCCTGCCCCTTGAACTTGGGCTCAGCCGTGGTTTGCTGTGGCCACCAGAATGAGGCAGAAATGTGCCAGTTGCCACTGCTTTCCACCTCTACCGCTGCCATGAGAAGCACGTGTGCCGGATCCCGATGGCCCCAGGAGGGGGACACGAGGAAAGCGTCCTGAGTCCCATCCATTACAGTTAAGGGGCAGGAGGTCACTGAGGACCTGGGCTGAGGGGATGACTGCCCGGCGTCTGCGTCACGTCCCACCCTGTCCACCGGCCAGCGGCTCTGGGGGTGGCTGCTCACCTTGGTCTCGGGACTCGGCCACCGCAAACTCCTCCAGCGACTGTTCCAGCAGGTCCGCCAGCCGCAGCAGCACCTGTGAGCGCTCCTGGGGGCTGCGGGCCGACCAGCCAGGGAAGGCTGCTCTGGCGGCGGCCACTGCCGCGGCGACCTGCAGGACACACGGGGACAGTCCCCAGATGCGGGATGAGTCCAGAGGCCCCAGGGCCCTACGTGTCCGATGTTTCCGCCCAATTTCAAACACTCACGGCTCCCAGAGCTGAGTCCCCACAAAGCGGTGTTTATGTGATGGGGGAAGCAGGAATACCACAGAAACAAACAGAAATGCACCCTTTCCATGAAGGCGTCCAGAATGCGCACTTCATCAGAAAGAAGCCATGTGAACTTATCGGATACACATTTTCAATCATTGTCAAATATAGAATTTTTTTGAATATCGTATGAGAGGAAACTCAGTCCGGGTGTGTAGTTTCTAAGCTCTTAAACCAGTTCTGACAGATCCGATAAAGTCTAACATTTTATTCGAAATCACATCCAGACTCTCACTCCCACTTAGAGTCACTAATCGTGTTAGTTATTTATTGACTAAGTTTTATATATAAAGCAACATGCTAAACGCTTTACACAAATTATTTCATTAAACCCCTTTTAAAATCCTGTGACACGAGGACTGCTGTGCCCGTTTCACAGATGAGGGAACTGAAGCACAAGGGCTCAGGTACCTTGCCAGAGTTCACACAGCTAATAAGCAGCAGAATCAGGATTCAAACTCAGATCTTTGTGCCTCCCACGATCACAAGCTGGCCCGCTATGGCGTAACCGTGGTCGCCGCCCCCTGCCTGGCTCTGCCCAATGGAAGAGGCCTCTGTTGGAGAGGAGGGCACCCGCAGTTGAACAGACAGCCTGGGGACCTAGTTTTGGAGCTAAATCCGAAAGGAAACAATATATGGGAAGATGAGGGCAAGGCCAGTTCCCGCGGAATGAATTCTCAGGTCGCCTGCGGCCTTTCTCCCCGTAGTCAACGTCGAAGCCGTGCCTTTTCCAGAGACGCCAAACCTGTGACCTGCATCTTCCCCTCCCTGCTCCCTGCATGATGACGGTTTATAACCACTCACAGCCCCTTCCCCACGGCCCCGGCTCAGCCTCAGAGTCCCTTTCCAAAGGCTCCAGCAGCCACAGCAGCTTTCCAGTCTCGTGTGACCCAACAAAGCCCCAGAGTCCGTGCTCCGTGCTCCGCCCTAAATCCGATCCGCACTCCTTGTTTCCCTTATGTGAACAGTCACCTTAGCCGAGCTGAAGGGAAGAATAAAATTATTCTCATCGCAATTACAAATTTCTTGGAAGATGGTGGTTTCGCCTCACACACTCAGTCTCCCTTGTGGACCTGAGACAGGATGGAGGGGAGGAGGTGTGGCAGCGGCAACCACCACTAGCGCAGCCTCGCAGAAGCCCTCCTGCCGGCCAGCGGGAGGAGGCCTCCTTCTCACAGCGTCTCTGAAACACCTGAGCTCTGAGATCCAGTCCAGTCATATTTCCTAAAACGCCTTATGTCCATTACTATGGAATACGTACTAATCTACTATATGCAATAATATCAGCAAAAGCGAGTACTTAGAAAGCATTTACTGTGTGACAGACACCAAGAGCTTTACACACATCCGTCTGTCTGATCTTGAGAACAACACTCTGCACTAGGTGCTGCTATTGTCCCCATTTTGCAGATGAGGAGACGGAGGCCCCAGAGGTCCATCTCTGAGCCAGGCCCACGGAGAACAGGTGGTGCAGCTGGTCTCTGAAGCCGGGCGGGCTGCAGGACTGTGATGCAGATGCTCCCACTAATGTGTGTGTGTGGGGGGGTGGGGGGGGCGGTGACCTAAGCATCAGAGAGGAGAGTGTTTGCACACTGTCACCTGTAAAATAAGGATGGAGTTTGGGTCTGATTTTAGGTCGTTAACGGCTCATTTTGGGACCATTCACGTTAAAGGGCTCGGGAATGCAAAGCACATGTCGAAAGCTGAATGAAGGGGAGCCGCTGTCAGCAGCCCTGCTAGCACACTTTGTAAGTGATTTTTGGGGAAATTGGGCATGTAGTTCATATGGTGACCATATTTTTCAAGCCAGAAAAAAACCTGGGATTTATGGGATCAGACAGAATATTTGCAAGTTGGATTGCTGGAAAATCCAGAATCCCTATTCCTCTGCCAGCAGGTGCATCCGTGCCTCGTTCCGTTCTCTGGAAAAAGAGGAGCCATTAGCTGCAGAAAACATTTCAACTGCATTTGGCATATTATTTGCCATGTTAACTCCACTTTGGAAAACCCTCTGAGACCAGGAGGGCTGGAACACACAAAGCTGTTGTCCCGCATCGATCCCAGGTCGTTCGGAGCAAACAGAATTACAGGTTACAGTGTAACCAACAAATTAGCCAATATTTGCAAACTTTAATCCACAAGTCTAAAGGTTTTTTTTAATGCAAGACAGATTTAAAATACTAACAACAGGGAAATAATAGCTTAGTTCTTAAAAAAATTGCATATAATGCTTATTAAATATGAAGGCTACAATTATCTTTTAAATAATCTAGTTCTTTGTGTCTTAAGAAATAATTAAAACCTATAGGCATTAGGTGAGCACACAGACATCAGCCACACGTATCACGACCCTGACGTATTTTCATTCTCAGCGTAATAATTGATAACTAATCAAGTGTATCTCAACATTTTACAAAGTTCCTCAAATAAAACCAATTGTACGTCACTAAGAATTTTTTTTAATGTGTGTGCCATTAAGCACTTTGAGTAAGAAAAAGGATGGTGTGCAATTTCACTCCAAAAATACATGGGATTTTGATTTAGGGTTTCGTCATTCAGATCATCAGTTTTACTTTACCAGATTTTTGACAACACGATGAATTTTATCAGAGGATAATCTAAAATCAATCCCTGGGTTTTTAAATTTTGTTTGTTCTAGTGAAGATACACGTTTTTTTAGAAGTTCATGAAGACAGCGGGAAATTTAGGCAACTCTTGGTCGAGAAAGGGAGCATTTATTAATAGTGATAATTCTTACAAACAATACTTCTTCCAGGACACTGTTAAGGTGCATCTGAGACCCGCGGCCGTGGGTCAGGTGGCTGATGAATGATTGCTCCTCGTGCAGGCACCAGAGATTAGTTCCCTGTGCCCTCTGCGTCCAGTCACAGAGTGAACCTTCCAGAACAAAAATCTTCCTGCTGCTGCCATTGATCAACTCTATACCTTTTCCCGACCCCCTTTTCTCCTAGAAAATTACTGGGCATAAATCACCAAATGAAGGACATTTCCGCCCTTGCCGAGAGAATTCACTCACCTCTGCCTTTCCACTGTCCGGCACTCGGCAGTACACCTCCCCTGTAGACGGGTCATAAGAGTCTAGATAGGAGTCACAAGGTAAAAATTTCCCGTCGATGAAGTTTTCCAGCATCAGAAGCGCCCGGGTTCCAGCCATGGTCAGGGAAGTCCTGCCCTTCCCCTCGACAAGTCTCCCCTTGGCTCGTCCAGCAATTCTCCCTTCCCCGTAGTCATCTCCTCCTCCCTTCCATCCAGGCTCCGTGTCCCCATTTGCTGGTCAGTGAAAGTGGGAGGTGCCCTGACACTCAGACTATTCCAGGCTCCAAACTGAATATTTCACAGACTTCCAGTACATTATGAGAAATGGGTAATAACCTGTTTAACACCAACTTATGGGTTCGTGGCCCTTCAAAACGGTCCAAAGGCATCTGTGTGCATCATTTTACTGGGTTCACAGTATAAACTGCTCACTGCTCGAACGCTGACTCAGCGCCAGGCCCTGAAGGGAGTGCTGCAGGTGAATGTACTCATTTATTCCACACAGTGATCCTATGTGAAGTAAACAGTATTACTTCTACTTTTGTCAGAGAAACTGGGCCTCAGAGAAGTTAGCAGTGTATCCAAAGTCGCACAGTCGATAACGGATGCACCTCAGTCCTTCTGTCTCCAAACCACGTGGTTTTTCCTCACCGCATCACTGCCTCGCCACAGAGGGGCCTGAGGACAGAGTCCCATGCCCCTGCTCATCTGCTCTCTTCACCCTGGCACCTTCTGTCTGAACTGTCCCCCCGTCTCAATGCAGGGCCGCAGCAGCAGCTCATGTCTTCCTAGCTGTGCCACAGAGATGAAGATACGAGCCCAAAAGACGTGTGACATACAACACACAAGGCATACATATCCAGGACGTTGTAAGAATTTCTACAAATTGGTAAGAGAAATTAACAACCCCAAAGAAAAAATAAGCAAAGGCTATAGAAAAGCGATTCTAGCAAAGGAGACGTGACTGGCTAACGAATGCTGGAAGGATGCTCCCTTCGCTGTCAATCAAGGAATGTGGAATACAGAGAGGTGCCCTGTTTGGCCAATCAGACTGGAAAACATTTTTTTTAAAAGATTGGCCCTGAGCCAACATCTGCTGCCAATCTTCTTCTTTTTTTTTTTAACCTTTTCTTCTTCACCCTGAAGCCCCCCAGTGCATAGTTGTATTTCTAGCTGTAGATCCTTCTGGCTCTGCTATGTGGGATGCCGCCTCAGCATGGCCTGATGAGCAGTGCCATGTCCGCATCCAGGATCCAAACTGGTGAAACCCTGGGCCGCCGAAGTGGAGTGTGCGAACTTAACCACTCGGCCACAGCGGCCGCCCCTGGCAAGCATTTTTAAAGATCGCTAACATCCATTCTGTATTAGGCCATGGAAAACTCGTGCTCTCCCACCGCGTGATGGGAGGGTCCACAGAACTTGGGTTGGCAGTGTCAGCTTTTAGGTTTTTTTTCTTTTTTGAGGAAGATTAGCCCTGAGCTAACTGCTGCCAATCCTCCTCTTTTTGCTGAGGAAGACTGGCCCTGAGCTAACATCCCATCTTCCTCTACTTTATATGTGGGATGCCTACCGCAGCACGGTGTGCCAAGCCGTGCCATGTCCACATCTGGGATCCGAACCATGAACCCTGGGCCCACAAAGCGGAATGTGCACACTTAACCGCTGCACCACCAGGCCTGCCCGGCAGTGTCAGCTTTTAAATGCGCCTACTTTGGGCCTAACAACCCCCCCCTTCTAGGACTCTCTCCTACAGAATTACCTGATCGTGTTCGAGGAGATAAGTCCCAGCGCATCGTTTCTTATGGCAATTAAAAAACTGAAAACAATGTAAATGTCCACCAACTGGCGAGTATTGTAATTAATCGTTACACCCATGATAAGGAATATTATGTAGCCGTTCAAAGGATGTACTGTTAAGTGGAAAAAGAAAGCTGGTGAATAATACGCACCATATGGCCTCCTAGGGTGCCTGTGGGATTGAGGGGGTTGAAGGGGAGGAGCGCATGCTTCCTTTTTCTTTTTACTTCAGATAGTCTTAAATTTCTTGAATAGTTTATGGTGAACCTACATTAATATACAACTTTTGTACTAGATTTCGTTGAATGTTAGAGATCAATATTCTATATTCAATGGTCATTTGGGGGCATTTGCCAGCCATACTCCCTAGGCCCTCCCTGCTTCCACCTTACTCATTTTTCTCCGGATGATCTCCAAATTCTTGCTCATCACTGATGCAAAGCAGTGGGTTCCCCATTCCCTATGCCACCAAGCTCCTGGCCTCTCCCTGCGGATCTAAAACCTACCTACGATGCTCTGCGAACAAGAGTCCTCGTCTTCTCTCCCTTGCAGCTCAGAGCCTCGGCAGAAACTTTGGAATTACGGCTCACTTCACACAGCCAGTCCTGAGGCTCCCTCTCCTCACCCAGTAAGAAGCAGGAAAGCAGCATAAAGATGAAAATTTTTTTCTCAGCTTAAAAATTCTTAACATTTCCTCTCCACATTACATTTAAAATCTTTTATGTTAATGATTTTTGGTCGTATTGATGCACTTCTGTTGAAAATCTCTTTTGATTTGTTTTAGAAACTGGTCACATATAAATAGACATGCCTGGACAAACAAATACAATACTGCATACAGCCAGGGTCCCTTCAGTAAAACAGAAACCATGGCAGGTATTTCAAGTTTAATAAAGGGAAATGGTCCACGTGGGAAGGAGGGAAGAGCACACAAGGCCTGCTGAGATAACGCAGATATTATAACCACAAAAAGCAGCTACCATTTTTGAGACTGCGGGACAATAAGGAAGAGATGGGCTACCAGAAGCTTGAAGGAGACCCCCGCCCCCGCCCCCCACCCCGCAGCGGGTGCAGGTGCTTCTGAAGGCACGTGGGGTGCTTGATGCTGGCAGGACCGAGACCGCTGGAGGCTGGGGCAGGGGCTGCTGGCTGTTGCTGAAGAGAGGCTGACAGGGACGGAGACAGAGGGCAGGGTCTTCTCCCTCCCTCTTTCCAGCTCTTCCTTGTGCCTCTCCTCGACAGAAAGCCAGCTGACAAGGCAATGTGAGAAAAATGGTTTGCAGATCACAGCCCTGGCACCACAGAGTGAAGCACCAGGGCGTGAGCTTGAAGCTGAGGGATGAGGAGAGAATACCCAGCCCACACAGGCAGACTTTCGTAGCCTGCCTTCCTCTCCAGCTTCTAGTGCCTTCTGTGTCCCTTTAGAACCTAGCGGCCCAGCCCTCTCCCAAGGACCTCATGCCCCACAATAATGCATCGCCCTCCTTCTCCAAACCACTAACCTGAGATTTCTCTCACCCAAGCTGTTGAGAGAAAAAATCCGATTATATGACTGAAGCAACTGAGACTAACATTGATCAGAATTTGTCTTTTAATACAGTTCTTAATAATCCAAAAGATTCTAATTAGAGGACTATCTAAAGGAGATCTTTTTAAAGAAAGGAGCTTTCCCAGGACCCCGTGGGGGAGTTGCTTTCCTCACATAATAGCAGAAGAGGGTCAGAAACCAGACACAGGGTCTGACAGCTCCCAGAACTCCCCCCCCGGACGTGGGCCCAGCTTCTGAGCAGGCACAGCGTTGGTTACAGTGCATCCTCTCGCTATTTGCTGTTCCAGCTCGACCTGGTCCCTTTCGGCATAGCGTAGTGGCCCCACCCCTTCCCTCTTGGTTCCATCAGCCACTGACGTGCAACCATCGATCCTACCTGCAGGTCAAGCACAGACCGGCCTCTGGACCTGGAGCTCAGTGAGGTGGGAGGTTTCTGAGGACGCACACTCCTGTGCGAGTCTGGCCATGTCCTTGGACCCCAGACCTCAGCCCTGAGCCCTGACATGCTCCCAAGTCCTTCTCTCTAAACTGGGGATCAATCTTTCTCTTGTCCGATTCCCTTGAAAAGACATAAGACCCTCCATCAGGGCCCAGGGGTGGAGACCCTACTCCCTGGTGTTTCCACTTGCCTCACTGTACCTCTGGGTATCACCTGCCCTGAACTCTCCCGGCTGGTTCCACCTGCTCTCCAGCGCACATCCTGCTGACCTATTCTTGCCACACCCCTGGAATGTCGTTCTTACCCATGAATGAAGCACATGCCATTAGCAGCAACCAGATCTGCCCCCACCACCCCCCACCCCAGAGGGTGGATTTAGTGCCAGGTCCTGCAGAGCGAGGATAGAGAACTCAAGGCTTTGAACCCAACTGACAAAAATTATAAATGTGAGGCATCAAGAATACCAATATTCTAAGAGAACTAGTTCTAGAATATTCCAGAAGAGGATAGACTGCTTGCACTCACAGACAAAAGTTATTGCCTGTGAAACGAGTGAGGCAGTCCCTGATTTAGGGAGTGCTGACGTGTTTTGGAGCCGTGAACCCCTCAGACGGGCTGCCAGGAAGCGCAGTGCGTTGAGTGAGCAGCTCCCATACGACAGGAGCCGTGGGGAAAGACAGAGGCACCTGGTGCTGGAAGAAATCACCTTCTACCAGGGAGACAGAGTGATTAACAAAAGTCACCATATAGGAGCACGAGGCACCCTGGAGGCTCGGAAGAAACGGCAGAGAATGGAGAGCTCCCCGGGATGGAAGGAAGGGGTCAGAGGATGAGCCTCTGGAGATGGATTAGGAAGGGTGGGGAGAATGTAACAGACAAGAAGGTAATTCCAGCAGAGGAAATACCTGTTCGGGACTCCCGCCCCCCATCTTCCTTCTGCCTCCACAAGACCCTGGGCCCTGGATCGTCTCCTCCTTAGTCCTCCTCCCTCCCGTCTCTCCAGTACGATATCATATGTGACTAGTGTGGTGGACAGCGGGGGTCTGGCAGGTGAAGCTGTGTGCCGGCACCAGCTAAGAACACTGCTGAGAATCACAAAAATTAAACCCAGTTAATGGGGTATCGAATTGATGTCACAAAGGCCACAAGCTGTACAAGAGGCTAGTACTGACTCCACAGTGCCTTGATGGATTATTTGTGACTTGGGTGCTTGGGGAGGATCAGACATTAGGATCAATTAAGCCGCAGTTTTTCTGGGCCAAATGGCCAAAGATAATCGAGAAAATAGGAGACCTCACACCAAATATATTAAGTGAAAGGGATTGCTCAGCAAAGGGCACTGTTTAGAAATAACTGGCCCACAATACCCTAGAAGGAGTGTGCACTGCTATCTTTTTCTTTTCAAAAGCTACCAGAGTATCAGACCCCTTCACTCCCAACTCCCAGGCAGCAGCATATGCTCTTCAAGCCCCATCATCCCCAATTTGATCAAGGGAAAGATTCTGAGAATCAATTTTCACACAAAGGGTTTTACTTGGCCAAGGACCACTTCTTCTTATCCAAGCGATTTAACAAAACTTTTTCAAGCATATCTAGAACAGAAGAGGAGCAGACCCTACATCCCGGGCTTCTCAGTCCCTGTACGCAATTCACCAGGAACGAGGCCACAAATTTCTCTATTTCCTCATGGTGGGAGAGAACCTCGGCTGCCCACAGACCACCATCTGGGACCAAGAACAAAGAACAGACGCAGAGATTTGCAGAGATGCAGACAAACAGAAGGACCAGCTCCGTGCAGAAGAGGTAACAGAAATCTACATGATGCTCTCACAGTGCTGGGAACAAACGAGAGAGAGGGTCTCTGTGAAATGTGGGGTCAGGGGTGACATAAACGAGATTTTCAGAAGGAGACCTCATACCTTGGAGTGGATTCTTTAAGACTGAATTTCTAAGGCATCGCTGGAAGCTGAGTCAGAAGAGCCAAGGCAGTGCTCTGCAACAATCCTCCACACACTGAAGAGCTAGGGCAGTGACGGCTGGACTGCGTGTGGAATTCACCCAGCCAGACAGCAGAGCTCCCCGTGGGCAGGTCAGAGAAGCCTCAGCCCGCACAGCAGGAACCGAAGCAGCGTTACAGGCATTTTTGCTTGAACAGGTGAAACGGTAACGGGGTCTGATTGGATGGTAGTAATCTATATGTGTTAACTTCTTGATTTTGATGACTCTATTGTGGTTATGCAGGAGAATATCCTTCTTTGCAGGAAATACGTAGAATATTCAGCAATGGTGGGGCATCATGTGCCAACATAATCTCAAATGGTTCAAGAAACAAGTTCTTTGTACTGTACTTGGAACTTTTCTGACCATATATTTGAGAGATTTTTTTAAAAACACATTAATAGAAAAAGTGGAATTGGATTCTTAACTCATACCAAGCACATACACTCACACCACAAATATACATCTGTAAAACAAAATGTTTTTAAAGAAAGGAAATGTTAAACTCAAAATTAAGTAGCAGGTAGGGGTGGAAAAAGACTGATGGGACTGGGAACTTCAATATATTTATTAGTAATGTTCTAACTCATTACTAGAGGGACAGGCTCACGGGTTTTTATAGTTATTCTTCTTAAGCTACATATTAATTACATGTATTCTTTCGCTTGTATCAAATACCACCTAATAAACATTTAAAGAATAACCATGCAAAATATTTTTAGGACAGTTCTAGGTTTACAGAAAAACTGGGAAGATAGCACAGAGAATTCTCAGTCTGCACTCAGTTTCCCCCATTACTGACGTCTTACAAAAGTATAGTACATTTGCCACAATTAAGGAATCAGTAGTGATACGTTATTACCACCTAAGTCCACAGTTTCTTCACACTTCCTAACGTCTTCCTAGTGCAGGATCCCACTCAGGACCTCACGCTGCATTCAGTTATGTCTCCAGAGGCTCCCTCTGGCGGTGACTCCCTCTGACTCTTCTTGTTTTGGATGACCTCGACAGTCCTGACGAGTATTGCTCAGTATTTTGTAGGATGCTCCTCCAACGGCATCCGTCTGACATTTTTCTCATGATTAGACTGGTGCTACAAGTTTCGCAGAGGAAGATGACAGAGGTGAAGTGCCCTTTTCACCACATTCTATCCGTGGTACCCGCACATGGTCAACACGCCAACCACTGCCGACGCGGACCTTGATCTGCTGAGGCGGCAATGGTCAGGCTTCTCCACTGTCCAATCCTTCTTTCTTGCCTCTTTTCTGTTCTTTGGAAAGAAATCACCATGCCTGGCCCACGTTCAAGGAGTGGGAGTTCTGTGCCACCTCCTTGAAGATGGAGCATCTACATAAATTATTTGGAATGCTTCCACAAGGGAGACTTGTCTCCTCTCCCTTTATATATTTACTCAGTCATCTATTTGTATCAGTATGGACTCACAGATGCACTTCCTGAGGACAGCTGTTTTGTATCTTTCGTAGGTTCTTCAGTTATGTTATTTTTCTATATATTGTAATAAAAATATTTAAGGCTACACTGATTCCACTATTATAAATATATAATACACACATATATACATGTAATTTATACACATTTATACAGTACATTATTGTGCATATACATTTGTGTCACTAATTCTTTTAGCTGCACCTAATCTGTTTAATCCCAGTTTTTAGTTTCAATTATTATATTTTCCATTTCTAAAAGTTGTATTTGGTTGATTTTAAACTTGTCTGGTCATTTTTTATAGCCTCTTCTTGCTTACATTTCCACCTCTTCTTTATTTAAGTAAATATTAAAGATTTAAATATTTTCATCCAGCTATTTTATATTCTGTAACCAATAATTCCAATATCTGTAGTCCAGGAAGGGGATCTTAATCTGAGACGTTCTAAAGCAGAAAACTCCATACTTCTGGTCTGATCTGTAAGTAGCCTTTGTAACAAACCCCTCCAAGAGCAGGTTTACCTCATTATCAAATTCTCGAAGGAAACGACTTATAACTGTATTCTCTTGGCTATATGCTCATTCTGCTTTGTGATGTTATTCAAGTCCTTGATGATTTGTTTGTTTACATCATCTTTAAGGCTGTGCTGTGAGAATTTAGTAATTGTTAATACCTCCTTTAATTTCTCTAATAAATTTCCCTCATGCATTTTGATGCTCTTTGTACATTAACTTTTGTGCTCGTGCAGTGTATCTCTTCTCAATGTGAAACGATTCTCTTCATCAGGGAAGCCTCTTTGCTTGCTTGCTTTACATTCTCGGCCCAGTGTTCACATCATTACTCCTGATTTCTGGAGAGGCCATGTAGTGTAGTGGGCACGGCACGTCAGACGTAAATCCAAATTGAAAGCACGGCTATGGTTGACTTACTAGTTATTCATCTCTCTGAACTTCAGTTTTCTCATCTGTGGACTGAGGTTAATAACACTGCCTCATATAATTATAGCAATGTCGAACGAAGCATTGTGTGTAAGACTGCCTGGCATGTGGCAGACATCCAATCCTTGGCCATTTTTATTTCCCTGATACATCTGTGCACCTTTTTTCCTTTCAATCTATGGTTTTATTTTAGACATTCTTTTGTAAGTAGGATATCATTAGCTTGCAGGTGGAGTCTATCTTTTAAAGAGGGAAATCTAAACTGTTTTCATTTATTCCAACAATCGCTACCTTGGTCTTCATTTGGTTGACTTTCTTGCTGTTTCCCTTCCATCCTATTTTTTTGCTCTAAGGCTAAGTTTCTTTGCTTTCATCTTTGCACTGATATGAACATTTTTATTAATTCCATAAGTGGTTCCCCTCAACATTCTTAAAACTTTGTCTTATATGATTATCAAAGTAATGAAGTTCCTTTACGGACTATAAGTAACAATGCTTTTTCTTCCCCTGCTTCATGTCCCCATATTTCAGGTAGAATTTAATTGACTTATTTCATCATTTTGTTTTACACTATTAATTTACTTGTACATATTTAAGAGGTTTCAACATGTGAGGGAAGAAGGAGCTTTGGGGAGCTAAGAGCTGGTCTGGCACTCACAGCTAGGCCATGGTGTTCTCCTATTGAACAACAACAATTCCTGAATCTCTGACATCACATGAGGTCCCCTCTGTGATTCTGATGAAGCGAGATACTGTAACCACACCTGAGCACAGACCAAGAGCCACTGTACAAGCCACACAAATGAGTGAACATCTCCCTCTTGTGGCTGACACAAGTACTGCTGCTGCTCCACCTGGTCCCATTTCTCCCACGTCCTAGATAAAAACAGACACGCAGTTGCAGAATGAGTCCCACTTTCTGATAGCACCCAATGCAGAAGAAACCCGTGTTCACTTGCGCCCTCCTCAAAATTACTTTCATGTGCTCAAATTCTTAACAAGCCCCTCCTCACACCTCACTGATGAAGCACCCAGAGCCCTCCAGTGTGTGGTCTGTCTTGCTGCAGCAAGCGTCAACAAAAATAATTGACCACAGCTGTGTCCTGGTGGGCTTTGACGACATCCACAAAGGATGGTCAGCAGTATATGCTTGCTGCAGAACTTCTGCCATGACCTCCCCAGTCTTAAGATTCTACCTTTGTGATCTGCACATTTAAATCCTGCCTCCCACTCCCTTCACCCTCTACATTTCTGTATTTTCCAAAATTCTAAAGCAATGATTACATTTTAACATCAGTTAAAATTATTATTGAGCTACATATTCATGGGAGAAAAAAAGACCACGTCGAGAAACTGCTGACACCTCTTTCAATACAGAGGAGCTCAAATACCGTCACAAACAATGAACGTGTGTGACAGTCACTTCATGCCCTACTCCATGCACCCCCCAAGGAAAGACATTAAACTCAATTATAGTCACTGAAGAGCTGTTTTAGGGCTTCTGGAAAAGACATGCTCTTTTAGCCTGTCCCTGTCCTGGATGGAGGGTCTGAGGATCTCAGTGTGGAGTCGGAGGGCAGAACCCAAAGTGGAAAAGGCAGAGCACAAATGAGTCCTTGCTGACACCGTGAGAGCCGCTCGGTCTAGACGGATTCAAAACTAAGGCTGCCGTAAGTCTTTCTGTTTTGCCTACATCACTGTAAGTTAGATTTCTGTCACATGTATCTGTTACCCTCCTGGTTAACATACAAATAAAACACTTTTTCTTACCTTAGCAAGTTTACTTGAAAGTCACAACTCCACAAGTACTTTTTAGTAAAGACACGTATTGTAGCAATGTGCTCTCTCTGTGATCGGTCACCAAACAGCACATTCCTGCTCTGTGCCTTTACTCCATGGATGTTATTCTTCAGTTACGAAGAAATGCTGCCATGTATGGCATACTGTCAATATACAAATCACACCATTTCCAGTAAAAAAAGTCTATCACAAATAGTCCATCAGATCAGAGTTCCAGGCTCAGCTGAGGATAAAATTTACTCTAAAGCTCTTTGCACCAGGAGGCAGCTCAATAAACACTTGTTAAATAAATAAACCTTGGAGTTTGTCGTTGTGTAAAAAGAACGACTTACTCACAAGGGACGTACAGTCTACAAGCTATACAAGATAAAGTCATGAGGCCGGCCCTGTGGCCCAGTGGTTAAGTTCGCGCGCTCCGCTGCGGCAGCCCAGGGTTTTGCCAGTTCGGTTTGAATCCTGGGCGCGGACATAGCACTGCTCGTCGGGCCAGGCTAAGGCAGCATCCCACATGCCACTACTAGAAGGATCTACAATAAAATATGCAACTATGTACCGGGGGGCTATGGGGAGAAAAAGGAAAAATAAAATCTTTAAAAAAAAAGATAAAGTCATCACATATGTAATTCTAAAAGTGAAAAGGAGAAGAACAAAGTGAAGTTATGGTTAGAAATGGATGAGACTAAATTTGATCTGCTATTAGGATAAAAAGCAAGAATTCACGTGAAAGAGTTGGGAAACTCTTACGTGAAAAAGATGCACCAAATCCCTCAGCCATATTCAGTGACAGTGGTGGAGAATCGCATAAACATCGAAGAAATAAAACACATTCTGCTGTTATGCTCAAACTAAGGCATTTTATTAGCTGGCTTTATGCCTTAAATATCCTGGTTACCAAACAAACAGTTTCCACTAATTCTAGACTAAGCTTTCAAAGGTTTACTTGCTGGAGAAAGAACATTCTTATGCTTAACACATAATACCTTTATTATAACCTTCAGCAACCCTTAGCGTTAACTAAAAAAACTGCTCAGGTCAAACATTAACTATGGCAGCAACCCAATGTAGTTATTTTTCCTTAAAATTGTGCAGTATAGTTGAAAATCAAGGAGAAAACTGTAAACATTTTGTGGTTTGGCTGGAAGTAGAGTTCATTTCATGATGATTTAATGTCTTCCAATACATATTTTTGACAGTTTCCATAAATCTCAGCAAAGTAAATCCATTTATTAACATTTTTTAAAATGAAAGTGCAATATTAGCCTTTCTTTGCCAGTTGGCAACTTGAAATTGTTGCAGGAGTGGTTACTAATACTTCTTTGCAGCTGATTGTAGCTTCAATTTTCTCTCTCACTTAAAAAAATATCAATTGCACATTGCTCCTTTTACTGAATATCTGGATTCTTCAAAAAGAGAAGTTGGCTACTTCATTGCATTTGGAAACCCATCATTCTTTTATCTGTAAAGGAAAAAGGAGATATTTGCTATAATTTAATAAATCACATTATGAGAACAAGAGGAAAATGACAGTGAAATGATTATTGCATCACAATCAAATTTTCTCCCTTTTTCTGCATCTTTGCCCCTTCTCTAGTCATGCTATTTCTGATATTACTACCATCTCCCCGTTATTTCCCACAGGAAACTGTATCTCATTTTCAGAATACTCTTCCATAAAAAATGCTCAGACAGATCAGAAATGATGCTGCCGACAGCAATGACGTTGGATGACGTTTACTGCATGCTCTGCGTGTGCCAAGGACCAGGCCAAGGGCTCTGCACAGATGGTCTCACTTCACAACTACTCCAGGAGACACAGTCCACTAGCCCATCTTTACAGGGAATGACGCGGGGGAGAAACGCTGAGCCGGTGCAGCTGGAGTCCGTGGGGCGGCACCAGCCTGGGCAGTTTAGCTTCAGAACTAACAGGGAACACACGAGACTGAATTTCAGCGCAGCCTACAGCCCTGTGTTCAAAGCATACACCCAATTAAACAAAGTGAGTAAGTTGTATGCAGAAAACAATGAAATGAAGTAATGAAGCCCCTTTAAGAATATAATTTAGGGGCCAGCCCCGGGGCCGGAGTGGTTAAGTTCACATGGTCCGCTTCGGTGGCCCAGGGTTTCGCTGGTTCAGATCCTGGGCGCGGACACGGCACCATTCATCAAGCCATGCTGAGGTGGCCTCCCACATGCCACAACCAGAGGCACTCACAACTAGAATATACAACCATGTACTGGAGGCTTTGGGGAGAAGAAGAGAAAAAAAAAAATAAGATGGGCAACACTTGCTAGCTCAGGTGCTAATCTTTAAAAATAAAAAAATAAAAATATAATTTATATTAATCTTGACAATGTGGAAGAAAATTTAAATTAGTGAAATTTTCTGGTTCATTTCTGGCTATTTTCTCCAAAATTCAACTACACCTTCCATTATATATTAGGTATGTTTCAGAAACATTACCAATGTTACTGAACTTTTTAAAGAAATCATTTCAAATGCACTAAGAGCCAGCTATTTAAAGACATAAATTTAATGAGAGTTCTTTTATTAAACAAATCACTACAAAAACTCATCTCACTCTTTAATGTCTGCATTCCCATAATTCAGACTGCGTACTTACAGACCTGTCCCTCAACGCATCTCCTTTCATTTTGAGCAATGTTACTGGTGGAGAAGACAGTCTGGAGGTCTCTCGATGAGAAGTTCTAAGACCACATATTTTCTTGCCATCATTCTTTTAATTTTTTAATATAAATTTTAAAATCTTGTTCTAAAACCGTAACTGGGTTCCCCTTAAGCCATCAAATCCCAGTGACCCTTCTTAGAAAGACAGAGAGGACCTCATGAGCATGGACACACGCTCAGCCCTCTAAGCACCTCGGGCACCCTTCTCAGAGAGAGAGGACCTCATGAGCACGAACACACGCTCAGCCCCTCTAAAGCACCTTGGGGACCCTTCTCAGAGAGAGGACCTCGTGAGCACGGACACACGCTCAGCCCCTCTAAAGCACCTCGGGGACCCTTCTCAGAGAGAGGACCTCATGAGCACGGACACACGCTCAGCCCCTCTAAAGCACCTCGGGGCCCCTTCTCAGAGAGAGAGAGGACCTCATGAGCACGGACACACGCTCAGCCCTCTAAAGCACCTCGGTAACCACGCCGGCAGCGATGGTGGTGCCGCCGTAGCGCAGCATGAACCTCCCCAGCTCCTTGAAGTCTTTGTAGAGCTCAAGAGCCACGGGCCTTTGTGTCTGCAGCTCCACCAGCGCGTTCTGGCCTTTAGTCAACAATCTATCAAGAAAAAGAAAAAGAACAGAGGGATATCCAATAGTGGTGAATAAATGTAATAACAACTGACAACTGAAAAACAACTATTTCACACTCAATCAATAAATCAACTTAGTCTTTCAAAAACTTAAAAAGAAAAAAAGGTATTTCTTAAAACGAAAATACGTGCCTTTGAATATTTTCTGGATTAGCCAAAAGAAATGAGAGGAGTAATTCTAGGTATAAGAAGCATTAGCTAGCTCATATATATTTTTTCACCAATTTTCCACATACAATGCTATCCCTTGAAGGATCCTATAACCTAAAATGCTCAAAGCCCTTCCACCAGAGCCCTCCCTTTCACTCCTCATAAAATTGAGAGGTTCAATGATGGAATGAAGAAAGCAAGGCATGTGCATTTTAAAAGAGGAAGACAGGGGCCAGCCCAGTGGCGCAGCGGTTAAGTGCGCACGTTCTGCTTCAGCGGCCCGGGGTTTGCCGGTTTGGATCCAGGGTGCGGACGGACATGGTGCCGCTTGGCCAGCCATGCTGTGGTAGGTATCCCACATATAAAGTAGAGGAAGATGGGCAGGGATGTGCGCTCAGGGCCAGTCTTCCTCAGCAAAAAAGAGGAGGACTGGCAGTAATTAGCTCAGGGCTAATCTTCCTAAAAAAATAAATAAGATTTTTTTAAAAATTAAAAAAGAGGAAGACAGTGTCTCCCAGGTAAAACTCCAATTGGTGAGCCACATGCTAGGAAATTATCTTTACAGAGGATAATCCCCTGAGTGCCAACAGACTACTCTAAACCTCTCCCTCCCTCCTCTCTTCTCACCTAGGAAGAGTGGTTCTTTAACAGAGATTCAGGACAAAATCATACAAGGATTTTTCCACAACATATTGTTTGTATGAAATGAAGGGAGATAGGGCATGGGCCTAATTGCAAACAGTTTCATACAAATAAACAAACAAACAAAAATCTTTGTGCATGGGCCCCACCCACACATAGAGAAAGAAGCAGAACCCAAAAGGGGATATTTTGGAAATGTTCTCCAATTTAATTTTCATGTGCTCCAGAAGGCAAGAGGACAGCAATCATAAACTCCCCTTCTGAAAGGTTCTTTAAGGGACAGACCTTCAGAACAAGCCACTCAAGTTTCTAAACAAGGATTTCAAAATTTCCAAATAGTGGTTTTGGACAATTTCAGCCCAAAGTCCCATTCCTTAGGAAAGACAGCATCTAATATAGTCTGCACTTAATTTAGTTTCTAGAAAGTTCGATTCCATTCCATATAAAGCAATCAAGTGTACGATGTGCCTGAAGTGGAAACGAAGGGAAAGGCAAATGGCGCTGGCACAGAATAAGAGAAAGGACTACGCTACAAACAAGGCAACGGGGCAAATGAACATGAGGAAGACTGGAGCAGGAGCAGGGGAGGGGGAATTCAGGATCGAATGTGACGGGCCCATTTCAGACTGAGAGCTCTCCAAGTCAAGCGTGGAGCTCAAACAACCTGGCTCTTGCCAAAAAGCATATAGTTTCTGTGGACCAACTACCTGGGTTGGAATCCTGGGTCAGCCACTTGCTGGCTCTGTGACTTTGAACATGTTATACAATCTCTCTAAGCCTCAGTTTCCTTATCTGAAAAATGGGAAACAGAATAGTACCTGCTTCATACAGCTGCTGAGACTATAAACCACGCAAAAGCATTCACGACACAGCAGAGAAAATCGTGGTCTTCCAGAAATGTTAGCCATTAGTTACTATCACATTTCTCAGAATATTATAGCAGACACTCATGCTAGAAGCCAAAGGCTCAGGTTAAAAATAAAGAACCATGCTATGAAAGAAGTAACTCTTCCCTCCTAACAGGGAAACAGGCATGAGTTTAGAGCAGTGTGAAGATTCTCTCTTCTACTTGCAGCCAACTCATTAACCCACTAACCACCTTTGGCCTCTTACACAGGTGCAAAAGAGGAGGAAGACCCAAGGACCGAAAAAAGGGGATTTTGGGTGGGATTCCCCATAGGGTGGAAGTGAGGAAAACCCCAAACCTGAAGCAGCCAAGCCAAACTGTGGTTAGCCTTTAGTTGAAATGAGGTAAGAAACAAGATTCTCAGGAAGCACTTACTTTGAAGAATCCCAACCTTGTCCCAGCCAAAAGGAACTGTCCACACCTAGGCTGGACACTAATGGTCATCAGAGGGGACCAATGTGGTGGCAATCACCTTCGCTTAAAGCTCTAGGTGGACCTCAAGCAGAAAGGAAAATAATTCCAGGGTGGGAAAAATCTGGGAGCTACAGAGCATGCAGATCCCCTTCTTCCTGGGTGCTCTGAGTGCAAGGACTGATTCTCATTAAGGAAGTGACAAGAAAGTGAAGAAGGACACAGCCAGAATTTGGAACCAGAGGCTTGGCAGAATTCAAATTTATCTTTAAAAATGTAGGACTAATTATTTAAATATCTTTATTTTTACATGATCAGTATCTAGGGCTTGAGGGATCCCTATAAATTTATATTCACATTTTTATTAACAATCATACCCCCTCACCACACATGACAGAAATTATATCTAGCATTCACACCTAAGGGGGAGCTTAAACATTTGTTTCTGTGTGTTCTTAATCTAGTCCTTGAAACAATGATTTCTGAAACAAGGAAGAATAGATTTCACTTAGTACAAAGAGAAATACAATAGAAATGAATTAATCTGTAAGGAATTTGCTTAAATGGCTTGCGTGTGTTATACTCACTTAGGCTTCTTCTTTGTGACTTCGCCCGTGCTTTTGTTTAAGATGCTAATCAGTCGCTTAATAACAGCAGGCTCGCTGACGGTCTGGTAGTGGAGCAGCACCTAGAACAGAAAGGGGAACACTGAGACGCTGCTTCCGACGGCACCTCTGCCTTTTCTCTTGGCACCCACGTCTCACACAGTCAACTCAGCACGACCGCTCAGAGCCCTCCAGGACCTCTGCTCACTCCCTCCCAGCCCCACCACTGTAATCAGGTTGTTCCCAACTTACCAGGGAGCCAAGGTCATGGGAGGGTCCCTCCCAGCCCCACCACTGTAATCAGGTTGTTCCCAACTTACCAGGGAGCCAAGGTCATGGGAGGGAGTGTGAATTTCTACTCCATCACCTACTGTGCAAACTTTAATACATTATGTAACCTTATTACAGGGTTGTGATGAGAATTAAACAGGATCAGACACAGTGCCTGGTATACAGATGTTCAACAAATGTGAACTGTTTCATCATGAAAATGAGGGAAGGGGAATCGTCATAGCAGCAGTAATTACTGTATGCACTGTTGGATAACGAGAATAAAACATTATATGGGAGTTGAGACAAGCTCTGACTCAGACAGACCTCAGTTCGAATCCTGACTGTACACTTTCCAGCTGTATGATCTGGGTCAGGTTCCTTATCACTAAAATGAGGAAATTCACATAAGCTTACTTTAACGTGGTGCCTAGCAGGTGGTAAACATTCAGTTAATTTATGACCTTAAATATGAGATATTACTATTTATGTTTTAAATTAAAGAAATTTAATATCAAAAAAGTTAAGTAACTTAATGTGGCCATGGTGCTAAGTGTCAGCGGTAAATTTTATGCTTCGGTCGGCTGCACTCAGAGTGAGACTGACAATCCTCATTAAAATAAAAAGCAATGAGTGTGCAACACGTCTCCAGTTTGGGTATAGTGGAAAGAGCAAATACCCAGGAAGTGGCAAAGCTAGAGAAGTTTGATTTGTAAATACCACTTTAGGCTGTTTTCTTGAAGAAATACTAATTCTCTACTCTGGAATTTCCTGGCTAGAACAGTTTACACATTCAGAAAACAGAAATGCAAGGGGAACTGTGGACGCACAACCCTGGACTTTGGGAAAAAACTGAGTCATTCAATCAGCACCTTATTAATTCTATTTCTGTCCATTTTTTTCTCTCTTTCCTCACTGTTACAAAAGCTGTCCAGGACAGTCATCTCTCCTCTGAATTAAAATACAGGATGCAGGTTCCTACCTGCTCTCTGCCATCACTCTCGTCCCTCCATAACCCATTCTTCATATGCCTACCAGACTGATTTTCTAAAACACAAACTTAATGATACATCTTTGCTTTTTAAAACCGTGGGAACTTTAATTCCACTACAAGGCACCAGGCCCTTCTCAGTCTGACTCCCGCTTACCTCTCTAGCCTCACCTTTCTCCATCCTCTCTTGCATCCTACACCCCAGACACACTGAGCGTTGGTTCCCTATACACAGGAAGCCCTTTCTCCCCTTCAGGCTTTCCCGTGCGCCATGCGCTCTGGCTAGAACACACCCTCTCAAGGGGGCTGCTTCCCTGGGCAACGCCTGCTCACCCCATGCTACTGGGGGCCCAAACAGCATCACTTCAAGAAGCCTGAACCCCCAGTCTGAGCTGACATCCTTCCTCCATGTCCCAGAATCCCGCCACATCACATCTCACTTTTCCTGTAACTGCTGGTTTAAATGTCTCTCATTCCTGCAAACACGAACTCTGTGAGAAAAAGAACTCTGTAGACCAGGGCCAGACATTTCACTGGCACTGAGCAAATATCTCTGAAATGAGTGTAAGAATGAAGGAACAGAGAACATCTAAAACACATGGAGAACGTCAGTCACAAGAGTTTGGTTTTCTTTAAAGGCACAAGCGAACCTCCATTACTGTACAAAGGCAAACCAGCTTTCTTTTTCAATGGCATTTGACCACTGAGAACTGGAAAGATCCTCCCAAAATTAACAAACAACTCAGGGAAAAAAACCTTCCGGGTGAAAGGGAACGGGGTGAGAGCCACACGTGTGCATTCCGTGGGCCCAGGCCTCCAGCAGCACCAGTGTACACACAGGCAGGGCTACAGACCTAAGAAATACCCCTTTTGCAAAAAGCAGCTGAGGTTAACAAGCGGGATTCCCCTCACTGGGCTTGGGTGTGGCTAAGAAACTGTATTTGTCACCACCTCTTGCCAATTCGAAAGAACAGTCGCATGAACCTCATTAGGCTCCTCCTAAGCTTCGAGTCCCACGTGTGGGCCCCGGGGAAAATCAGAGTGAATGAAGAATGGGCTGTGGCAGTACAGGCTCAGGTTTTAGGTTTACTTGTCTTTCTATCTCCGCAGCGTCTTACAGACAGTAGCTCAAAAAAATATTTAATGAATACGTGTGAAAAAATCTACACGCATGTAAGTGTCAAGTAACTGTCTACTGCTTTAGCATTTTAATTTATATTATATATAACCAAAGGCATCTGTAATTCAAAGCCATCTGAAGCATAATGCAATAGGGAAAAGCACTGGGTTTCAGGGTGAAAAGTTCTGCGCATGAGTCCTGGAGTGCCCACTTATGACTCAGGTGCCACAGCCTCTCAAGTCTGCAAGTCCTCATCCGTAAATGGGGACAAGCTAAGACAGGTCCACAATCTCCTACTGCAACTCCTAAATCCCAAAAGACTGAAAACCTAAGTCTTTTCCTAATTCTGTTATAAATCCACTTGAGTAGTCAAACAAGACTTGAAGTGAGGCAATTTAGAGTCCTTATGGCTTTCACCGAGCATTAATGTTAATAAGTTGTGGAGAGGAATCTTCAGGATGTTCAATTGCAGGGTGTCGCACATTCTCTGTGAGGGGTCTTACATAACATGCACACACCATATCATCTCTCTAAAATTGGAACACTTCTCACTCTGGAACACACGAGCCTGAAGAGTTCCAGATAAGGGCTAGGATGCCGTACCTCACACAGGGTTGCGAGAATCAAATTATCTAGTGTTTTATAAACTATAACAGGCTACATAATCTGTTAGGCGGCAAAATAAGTCAAATTAGTATTTTGCTTACACCTCCAGGTGATTTATATTTAAAAATTTTCAATGCATAGATGGTCAATTTGCAACAAGGGAGCCAAGACCCTTCAATATGGAAAAAGCAGTTTTTTTCAACAAATGGTGCTGGGAAAACACGGAAAAGAATGAAGATGAAGCCTTACTTTACACTGTACATAAAAATTAACTCAAAAAAAGACCTAAACAAAAGAACTAACACTACGAAACTCCAGAAGAAAATAGAGGAAAATCTTTTTGACGCTGAATCTGGCAATGAATCTTTGGATATGACAGCAAAAGTATAGGCAACCAAAAAAACAGTAGATCAACTGGACTTCATGAAAATTTAAAACTTTTATGAATCAAAGGATACTACCAAGACAGTGAAAAGACAACCCACAGAATGGAATATGTGCAAATCATGTATCTGATAAGGGGTTAATACTTAAAATCTATAAAGAAATAAAAAGATGCTCAACTTCACCAGCCATTAGAGAAATGCAAATCAAAACCACAATGACATCCACCTCACGGCCATCAGTTTGGCTATTATAAACAAACAAAAAAATCACCCACCCACTCAACACAAGAAAGGAAAATAACAAGTGTTGATGAGGAAGTGGAGAAATCAGAATCCTTGTTGCACTGCTGGTGGAAATGTAAAATGGGGCAGCTGCTATGGAAAACAGTTTAGCAGCTACTCAAAAAGTTAAACATACAATTACCATATGATCCAGCAATTCCACTCCTGGGTATATACCCAAAAGAACTGAAAGTGGGGGCTCAAAAAGATCTTTGTGTGCCAGTGTTCACAGAACTATCATTTACAGTAGCCGAAAGACAGAAGCAACCCAAATGTCCATCAACAGATGAATGGATAAAAAAATGTGTTCTATATATACAATGGAATACTACTCAGCCTTCAAAAGAAATGAAATTTTGACACATGCTACAGCATGGATGAACCCTGAAAACACTATGCTAAATGAAATCAGTCAGACACAAAAGGACAAATATCGTATGACTCCACTTATGTGAAGGACCTAGAGTAGGCAGATTCATAGAAAAAGAAAGAACAGTGGTCACGGTGGTGGGGGAGGAGAAACGGGAGGTACTGTTGAAGGCGCGCAGAGCGTTAGTCTGGGATCAATAAATCGCTCTGGGGATGGATGGTGTTGATGGTTGCACAGCAGTGAGAATGTACTTAGTACCACTGAACTGTACACTTAAAGATGGTTAAAATGGTAAATTTTATGTTATGTATACTTTATCACAATAAAAAAATCAAACATGAATTTAAAGGCTAATTCTTCTGTTTTTTCTTCTTAAAAATATCGTGAGTTTACCAGATAAACCAAGGGAAACTTAAATCTATTTATGTAGCATTAAGGAATTAGTCCCTAAATAGTCAAATCTTAACTGCTTAGAAAGCCTTTCCTTGGTATGTACTGTACGTATGTATGAATACAGGTTTGTTCCCACAGGAAGTGGACTGAACAACAAAACATGACCATTTTTTCCTGAAACAATTTCATCCTGGTATTCGTGAATCAATATACGCAGGTGGAATCTCAGAAAGCAGCACTAAAAACTTTCAATTCATACTTATTTTTAAGAAACGACAGTAGACAGGAAGACGATATTACTATTCAAAGTAACCGTTAACCTCTTGACCTCTCTATCTCTCCAATGGCAAAAATTATTGCTGCATGAGTAAAAACACAGTCCCAACCTCTCCAGCTTCTCCCTGTAGGACACGCTGCTTTCTAAGAATGAGTGCCGTTTGTTCATGGCAATTAGGTCGTAGTTTCCTGCCTATCAATACATGAATTTTTAATATTTAAAAATTAAATATTTTCAACTATAACAATTTTTTTGGAGAGAAGTCTTTACTCCTTTTTTTATCGTATGGGAGAAATGGAATATAATTATAAAACTAAAGCACTTAAGCATCTTATAAGCAAAGCACATGGTTATCTCAAATAAAGGCGTATGAGCATAAAACGAATTTAAATGAGTTAAATAAATTTATTTCCAACTTCTAATATACTATCACTAACTAAAAGTTTAAAGGCCAATTACTATTACTGTCTTACTTTTATTTCAAAGATGCATCAAATGGTAAAAATGATCTGCTTATATTTTCAAAGACAAGCAATTTAATTAATTAAACTCTAAAATTAGAGTTATGTCCCTAAATATCTGAAAAAACTTACACAGAAAACAAGGAATTCACCCCATTCACAAGTAGTGTCCTTTGTGGATAAAGTAACATTACAGTATGAAATCCTCCTCTTCCCATAAATATGCATGTTCAAATGATGCTGCTCAATGAGAACCTGCATGCCAACCTCACAGCACGCAGGGTCTGAGCGTGTGCTTCAGCACAAAGTTTACCCCATGCCAAGGATCCCAGAACAGACCCGTAAATGCCAATGGGGGGACAACATGTACACACAAAAATACACTGGAATGCACGAGTAGATATGTATGGATTATGCAATTACAGAACATTCTTTGTATTTTTTTGTGTTTTCCAAAATTTTCTATAACAATGTATTACTTTGTGATCAGAAAAACTACAAATAAGCATATTAAAACAAAAGAAAACCAGAAAGACCCAATCTGAGAAGATTGTCAGGTAACCTTTAGAACACAGCAAAAAAGTAGCTACCATTTTCCCTGTATAAATTTTATTATTATTAGTTTGTATCCGATTGATTATAAAAGTTTTCCTCAATGCCTTTTTGAAAAAGTCCCCAGGCTCAAGGATCAAAACAAAAAGGATTTCAAATTCTAATTTCATGTTTTTCTGGACTAGAGTAATAAGATGTGAGTTGAAAATAACGACAGCATCATCACTTATAAAGAAAGCTATTACTCTTTAGGATAAAGTTACTCTGAATTTATAAAAACAATAACAAACATTTTGAAACTTACAGGAAATCCTTTTGTGACAGGAATTTCAATATTAAAGATGAGGATTCGGGCCCTGAAACGAGTGCAGGCTTTAATGGGCTCCCTGGGGCCACAGAAGATGCAGCCGACACTGGAACAAAAACAGAGAGAAGGCAGCTGGGGGACAGTAAACATACATGCAGCAGGACACCTCTGAGACCATTTACAAGTGGAGCAATCAAGGACACGAGGGGCCTGCTCTCCACACTCCCCAGGTCCACGCATGGCTTTATGTCATTAATACCCTGGCATCATTTCATACCTAAAGTTTTTGCTCAGAGAAGAAGTACATGTGTTGATATTATTAACTGCAATGTGAAGGAGGTTTTACTTATCATTCTTACACTTCTGCAAGTGCCTGTTTTTGGCCAAATGAAATTCAGAATTAATACTCATTCTTTCATTTGAGCTGGTGAATGGCAAAATTTACGTGTTTCGAGGTCCTATATCCAAAACACTGGCTGCGTAAACTCATTTTCTCACTCACTTGATTTTGATGATATCCATCCCAACCAACGTAAGACTGACATGATCGCCCGCGGCCGCCCAGTCGACAGGTTCATCGTGCAGAGTGATTCCTGGAAACGAGTAAGAACCAAAGCGCACAGTGAAACGCCTCAATATCAAACCATAACAACCAGGAGAGCTTGCTGCTGTGCCTCAGCAGTCACTACTCATCATTTTCAGTATGAATGGATTGAGAGTGAGAAGCGTAACTGTGAGCGTTGAGGAAAACACACTTCCTCCAGACTTGACTCTTCTGGAACACCGCCCTAAACATAAGGTGTCCATAAAAAGCTGACTTCTGCTTATTTAATCAAGATTGTTAAACTCATTTACTCAGCTGGTATATTCATTCAACAGGCCCCATACAAATATTTCTCTTATATCAATGAATGCAGGCATAGTAATACAGTTCAAATTACTTTTAATAACATAAAAGCTGGGACAGGGGAAGGTGCCTAGTAGTATTCTGTTCTCTCGAGCTTTGCTTTTAGATAACCATCTAAACAGCCGCCTGTGTTCCCCGAGGAACCCACAAGGCGTCGTGTTTAGTCACATGGTGCTCACGCAGGCCCCTCCACTATTTCTGGCCCAAGAGAACTGCGTCCCAGAGAGAGACATGCACGGTGATAACTGGTTAGATGAAAAGAAAGAGATGAATGACGTAAGAAAATTTAACTTGAAAATGAACCCAGGCGCTGCTATCTGGAATAATCCGGGAGGGCGACTCAGGGCAATACTCGGTGTCCTTCGTCAGAGGCTTTCAAAGCAGTCTCATGTGTGCTGTCTCCATGGCATAAATTTACGGGAGAGTTCCCTTCCACTGGAACTTGAGCCTTTTGAGGAAGACAGCCTGTGGGCCAACCATCGTGGAATAGTTCTTAATTGACATGTTTTCAGTAAATCATAATTCACCCGTATCTTTCTGAAAATCCTCATTTTTCCCATGGAGCACACTGTTAAGTGCGTTCCTTTCAGACTTCTGGGGAGTTCCAGGAGAAACTTAAGAGCTCTGAGACAACCTATGGTTTCGTTCACTATTTCATGTCTGTCTACATCTACATTAATCTGAGAGGAAGGGCCATACCTTTCATCAAGGTGTCAAAGAGATTCCTGACTCTGAAAATGTTACCAAGTATGATATTAAGGAATGTTTGTTAAATATTCAACTAAATAAATTTAGTTTTTAAATGTAATATTAAAATGACCATATCTGATTTTTGCTATGAAACGTGGGACTAACGACAGGAGCTAGCTACTTATGTACAACAGAGACTGCCTTTGGCTTAAGATTTGACGAGCTTTCCTACTAGAAGATCAATTAACCATACAGAACTTTATAAAGGTAATATAAAATCTGTTTTTCTCCCCCCAGGCATGTTACACTGTCCAAGCTACGCTATTTCTCTTCTGAAGGACCCTCTTCACTGGGTCTGTGCGTCAGCCACGGCAGCACCTCGGGCGCTCTAACAGAAAGGGGCATTAAACAACCAAGTCAATGAGGAGGAAGCAGAAGGGTCAGACCCTGAGGCCTGAGAACGCATGTGGGCTAGGAGGGCAGCTCTCAGGAGTGGGTGGGTCCCGGGGGCTTCTGATATGGCTCTACCTTTAAGAAACATGGGATTAAAGATAAACGTTGGAGTTTCTCTGGTGGGGAAGGGACTGAAAGAGAGAGGAAAATAAGGTGGGTGACCTTCAGAGGTGACCAAATTATGACTTTGGAGGTCACAAGGCAGCCAATCTGTAAAGTTCACGATAATTTTAGGATCACGGCTTTAACTCACGCCTACTGACTGTAAAAAAACATTCCTATTCTCAAAAAAGCTCATCAACATACAAAGAAATTTCAAAAATATTGTAACTCAATCACTTTAAAAAAACAAAAGTAGAGGGGCCAGCCTGGTGGCATAGCGGTTAAGTTCACATGCTCTGCTTTGGCAGGCCAGGGGGTTCAGGTTGGGATTCTGGGCACAGACCTAGCACTGCTCATCAAGCCACACTGTGGTGGCATCCCACATAAAACAGAGGAAGATTGGCACAGATGTTAGCTCAGCGACAATCTTCCTCAAGCAAAAAAAGACTGGCAACAGATGTTTGCTCAGGGCCAATCTTCTCCACCAAAAGAAAAAAAGAACAAAAAAGGAGAGAGCTGAACTTGAAAACAATAGATCTATGGAAAATAAAACTTTTTTTTTAAAAGTGCGTATTACTTTTTTCTAAACAGAATATTCATGATCCCTAAGCAAGCAGAAAGAAAAAGGTAAAATGGAAATAACTGCAGCTTTCATTCCCTTATTCATTTTTAAATTTAAAACATGTTACCTCTTAATAGATATTCATTAACCTCTTACAATCTCTAAGAAATCAGCTGTTAAAGTAGGCAAATTAATTCAAACAAAATGTACATTTAAATTTATAAACTGGTTAGGTACAACTCTGGATATAAACTCTAAATAAGAGTAACAGAAAGAAACGTATGGAAATCAAAACAAATTTTAACATTCCCAGTAGGTTATATTTAGCTTAAAATTGTTACAAATCATATTACTTTACAGTATAACAGGTCTTCAGTTTTATGTTGAAGTCAGAAGCTTAGTTGGAAGCTAGACTAAGGCTAATAAAGAATTATAAACTCAATCAGAATTCAGAAAAGAATAACATATATATATGTATGGTCAAATCATCAGAAGACACAGATAGTTATCAGCTATGATGAAAGAAAGGTCATATATTAGATCTACGTGCAAAAGCAGTAACTGTGGCACTTCAGCTCAATTTCTCTATTCAACACTAAGATTTTCTGCATTTGCATCTTATTTTCTTACTTACGTGTTCCTATATATAAAAATTTTTTTGGTATAAATACAGTCAAGGCTGTTAACATATAGTAATTCTGAAATGCACATTTCAGCACAACAGACCCTAGTAGTTTGTGCTGCTACTGGCTACTTAGTGCCAGGTTGAGGTGAGATTGAAGTTCTGCTACTGAATACTATTTTAAATGTATCTGTCAGGTGTCTCTACATCTGGTTAAATCCTAACCAGTCTTCTTGAATCAGCGTCAAAAAAAATATGCTACCACATTTAGACTGTAATATGTACATATATACACACATAGCCACAACAGAAAAAAATCGTTTAATGTTTTCACATTTTTATCTTTAACAGTCAGTATCATTTTGACAGTCAGTTACAATTTCAGTAAGAGGTTATTTACTCTAGAGTTAATAACTAAACTACTTTTAAAAATCTGCTGTCTCAACTTAAGGGTTGTTCAGCAAGAGACCCTTGCAGAGGAATACCTTTTGCAGTACAAGTTTCATTAGGAGGCATTGCTAGCAGTCGGTCCCCAGTCTGGATGTAACCAGCTTCAATTTTACCAGTTACACAAAATCCAGATCCTTGATCTGCAAAATGAGGCAACATTCTGTAATGTTTCATAGAGTAATGTTATCCAATAATACTGTTAGCGATATTTAGTTCCCCAAAACTAAGAGTTCAAAAAACATTAGCAATTACCATTTCAGAATGTTTAGCATATCTACTAAATATTCTACTCTTGAGTTTCTTACAAATAAAAATATCCATGCTACCAAAAGTCAGAGTTCATTGCTTTTTCAAATATTTACTGAACTACTTAGGTGCCAGGCACTGTGATAAAGCCTGGGGATAAAGAGATGAAAATATAAGCCCCTACCTATACAGAGTTACACTAATGGAGAGAAAGACAAAAACTATGACACTGTCCTGAGACAAATGCTATTTACAATGTACAATGGAAACAGAAAAATGTGCACAGAAGAACCCATGATGAGGGAACCATTCCACTTTGGCTGAGCACTCTGAAGAAGAAAGAACGGCCACCAGGAACTTGTGTGCACAGGTAGAGAGAAGGAGGAAGACACTGCTGATCCAGGAAACTGCATGTGCACAGGCACAGAGTCCTAACCGGATGTGGGATGTGCTAAGACCCTTGTGACATTTACATGGGGGATCACACGGCATAATGAGGGAAAGGCAAGACATGAGGCAACAGAGACAGGAAAGGGACAAGTAACAAAGGGGCCTCTTAAGTCACACTCAAGGCTTGAATTTCATGCTTGGTTAAGTTAATGGGAAGTCAGTAAAGAACGGTGGACAGAGAAGGTGCATGATGGTATTTGAGTGTCAGAGAGGAGAGGAAATGCATACATTGACTGTAGAAAAGGAATAAGCTCAAGGATTTCAGAATAAGGGATGACAGATTTTGGGTGATAAGGTAAGTGAGGGATAATGACAAAGGGGAGAAAGCTGAAAGGATGATGCATTAACTGTGATCCAGGAAATCAAGGAACAAGACCCATTTTAGCCTCAGTGGATCCGAAGTGTCTACAAGACATACAGGTGGAGAAGATGCATTCCAGGGGACACCAATCCCACCACATTCCAAGAGAAGGGCACCCCAAGAGCACACTCCCTGTGGAGATGTCCGGAGCAATTAGCATCTGTATCAGGAGAGTGAGAACAGGTTTGGGTTGGAGATACAGATTTGGGAAGCATCAAGATGCCCGAGGTAGATGAACTCATTGATACCCACCCAAAAGGAGCATGTAGACGAAGAAGAGAACTGAAGCAAGAGAACACCAGTTAAGAGACAGCAAGAAGAGCCCCCCAAGAAGATAGGAGAGGTCAGAGAAATAGACCACCAGAGAGAAGTTTCAAGGAGGATGTGGCTACCAGCCTCAAAAGTAATGCCAAATTCGAGTAAGACGGAACTAAGACAGAATTGAAAACTGTTCGCTGACTTTGGCAACCAAGAGGTCAATTCATAACCTCAGCGGGAACATAATGAGGACAGCAGCGTAGGCAGAGGCAGGAAGCTGCCTGAAGAGAGAAGGGGAGGTGAGAACGTGGAGTAAGCAAACATGGCTAATCAAGAGAAAATCCAGCACCTCTGTATTTTAAGCAGATAAGCGGCATTCTGGAAACCATTACCATATTTCCTCTACTACTAGAACCTCAAAGCTAATGATGATAATGATGCATTTCAATTGTATTGAAGGATTCTTTCAAAGCACCTTCACTCGCTCATTATCTATTTATTGTGTGTATTATGTGCCAGGCACGAGGGAGGTCCCGAAGATGTAGACAGAGAAGAGACAGTCCTTGCCCCAAGGAGTTCACAAGCTAAGTGAAATACATGGGCAGCATAGAAGCAACTAGAAAAGTGCAGGAAAAATGTAATGATAGAGGGTACAGAGAACACAGAGGACCTTGGGGTATGTGTGTGGGTGAGCTCACCAATTGTGAACTTACTGCTGCTCGGTTCCCAATCCACTCTTCACCCCTGCTCCATGACAATGGAGATTTGGGGGACAACTGACATCTTCATCATACTGATGATGCCAATGAATAAATACATCGTATCGTATTTTTATTGAGATGTTTTATTCCATTTCCATTTCATAGTTTTCTATACAGGATCTTTTATCTAGTTAATAAGCTCTGCTATTAACCCTCCGGTTTTACCCGTGTGTGGTATCTGTCTCCTGACTGGACCTAGACTGCTACAGACGGGGTGGAAACGGGCAAGCAAAGAGAGAGGAGTGATGCATGGTAGACATGGGCAATGAGGCCTCCAGGAGGTTAAGAAATAGCGAACGATCTCGTCTGGTTGAAGGATACGGAAACTTTTAAAGGGAGAAAAATACCACGAGGCTAGAAAGATAGGGCGCAAGGTTTTTACGCTTGGAAGACGAGTATGAAACAGGGAAACGGGGAGTAAACGGAAGATTCTGGGCAGGGGAGTTAACCGACTAGAACTGTGCACTCTAAAATTAATCTGGCAATGAGCCTTACATCGACATGAAGAAGGGAGAATCTGCAGACAAGAGAACAGTTCCGTGCAAGGAAGGAGGGCAGGAGAGAGGGAGAGGTGGGGCCGTGCTGAAGCAGCATGGCAGTGGCAGCACTCACCTTTGAAAACGTCAGACACACATAACCTAAAAGGCTTGTCAACAGACCTCTGAGGAGGCTTGAAGGAATCTGGGAAAACGGCAAAAAGCAAGGTTTAATTTCAACTGTCACTTTGGAATCATCTCCAAAGAGCCCATTATAGTCTCATGTCTCTTAGAAAATAATCTTTTTTATAAATTACAGCAAGTGCACTGTCATTCATCTAATACTTTGTTGCCTATGAAGTGTTTTCACATATGCTACCTCATTTAGTGTCAAGGAGTCTATGAGGCAGGGGGCGTGGGCATGAGCCTCATTAATTAAATCAGGAGAACTGAGTAGCAGACAGTCTAAATATTGCACATGGTTTCAAAACTGGGAACTGACCTCCTCTGACTACAAATCCCAGACTTCTTCATACATATTCGTCTCCCATAAAGAACTCTAAATACCAGTTAACATCAAGCTCATAATGCCTTAAAATTAACATGGAAATATACTTACCAATTTGTTCTAATAAACAGAGCCCTTTATACCATTTTGTGAGTTCGCTTGATTGAGATCTTGTGATGAGATTCTCACCACTGAGACCACTCGTAGGAATAAAAGCTACATCACTTTCCTATTAAAAAAGATTGAATATATGAAACTTAATACAACACTGTTTAAAAGTAGTTAAAAGGTTCCCCATAACTATAACTGCACCAATTTTGCAAAAGCAACACAATGTACTTTTTAAAAAGTAATAGAAATCAGAGACCCTGAAGTTATCCCATCTAATAGTTTTTAACTTTTTCAATTTTGTGGGAAACTTGCAGATTTATTCCAACACACTCAAGCATTTTTACCTGGTAACACAGGCACGTTTCACATTTTTGCTGGAGAAATTCCTCTCTACTAGTTTCCACAGTCCTAATCTAATAGGTGGGGGGAAAGCCTTTTACTTATACTAAAACCAAGCTTTCTAAAATATACGCTATCTTCTAAGGAGAAGTAATCCAAAGAACATGAGATAAGATATACATGACACCAGGGGGAGAGGGGGAAGTAAAAGCAAAAAGAATTAAACACACTTAACGAGCCAAGAGTATCAAAGTTTTAGTTTTTGTCACTCACATCAGTAAGATGAGATTAAGGAAAGTAACTAAATAAATTTAAAATTACCTTACCTTAAAACCTGCTTGCTTAAGAAAGTGGCCAAGTTTGCCAGTAATCTCTTGAAATCTTTCTTGTTGCCAATTAACCTGATAAAGATCCAATTTATCTTTAAAACTATGCTTCAGACCATGCTATATAAAAAAGTTAAATTTCTGCAATAAAATGTAAATAATCAAGACTATAAAATATAAAATCTATTAAATATAAAATCTGTTAAAATTAAAACTCAGAACATCAGATCTTACTAAATATGATCTAAAAGTATCTTTTCCTACAACAGAAAATCTGGAAACAAACTCCAATACATACAGAATTTTTTGCATAAGCTAAAAGTGACTTCAAACTTGGATAGTAAAAGTGAATAATCTATTAAACTGTGCTTGGACCAACTGCTGAAATACAATAAGATTACTGACACACTCCCGCAAGCTAAATAATGTAAAAATGTACATGTAATATGAACTCGAGATAACGATATGCAGGTTAGAGTATTTACGAGTAAGTGTAACTTGGAAATTCATGTCCAAATAAGATGGATTAATGGATGGATACCGGGGTAGATTCACAAAAATGTTATCAAGCAAGCAGCATAATGTTAAATAGTGGGTATAACATGAGTGTTTACTATAAAATTCTTTCAACTTTTCTTTATATTTGAAAATTTTCATACTAAAATACTAGGAGGAAAAAAGGTATATGTAATAATGATACTATAAAAGAACTAATTGTGTAGAAAAATGAAGGTGACTATGTATCTGATCCCAAGGTAAGAAAATATCTAAGCATAAAGAAGTCAAAAGAAAATATTTATAAATTTAAATATTACTGAAAAACATACCATAAACAAAATGAAAAGTAAAATAACAAGTTGAGAAAAATATCTAAAAGGTAAGATAAAGGGTTGACATCATTAATAAATAAATTATGCTTACAAATGGTTATGCAAAAAAGCTTCAAAAATGAGCAAATTATTTAATTCCAAAAGAAAAAGTACAAATGGTTAATAAATATACAAAGTATATTTAAGTATTATTAATATTCACAGAAGAATAAGTTAAAAAAAAGAAATATCTTGTTTCATACATCAAATTGGAAAACAATTTTTTAATAGCAGCAATGTTGATAAGAGTCTGGGAAAGTGAACCCACCATACGTGCCAAGAGTGAATAACTACAACTTTTCTCAAAGGCATGTTGGTCAGGTACAGCTAGTCTTAAAAAGGAATACGCCCTTAGGCCCAGAAATTTCCATAGAATAAACCATTTCTGAATACATACATACACACATGTGAAACAACCGGAAATATTCAAAAGTAGGGGATTGAATCAATTACAGTATATGTTTAAAAAAGACTACAATAAATCCATAAAAACAACCTCTTTATACAAAAATTATTAATTACTTGGAAACACGCACAAGAGTATAGTCAACTTTTTCAAAAAGCAGATAATAAAAAGATTATAATCCAATGTTGTAAAGAAAAAGATTTTTATGTATAAAAATAAATTGGATGGATGTACAAAATGAAATGTTAAAGGTTTTTTGGAGGAAAGCGGAGTTGAAAATATAGGCTGTTTCACATTTTCTTTATACTAAATGTATATTATTTTATAACTAAAAACAATTTTAAGATTTTTAAATTAATTTTGAAAATGACAAGACAATTTCTAGCTTAAAAATTACTATCTCACTTATTTAAATATCAGGATCATGAATTTATTTTTTAAAATAAGGCAAATGGACTAATAAAATGTACACCAGTCACATGTGAGATCATCACTGAGGCGGAACAGCACCTTAATCGGCATCTAAAATGAACGCTCATAGGCCTTTAAATACCTGATCCATCTTGTTGACGGCCACTGCAAGCTGTGTGACCCCGAGAGACCGAACCAAGAGGCCGTGTTCTCGTGTTTGTCCTCCCGTCTCAAATCCAGCTTCAAACCCTCCCCTGCTGGCATCTACAACAAGAACGGCTACGTCTGCCTACGGAAGAAAAAACAATCTAAACAAAACATAATGCCACGGCATTTTAACTCAAAAGGCACATCATACAGTTAATTGTGTTGGTCAGATTTTAAAGGCAGACGCCAAACACCAAAGCAAATCAAACAAAAGAATTACATGATAGATTAAAATTTTAAAATAAGAAAAAGTACTAACATATGGCCAAAAATAATGACATAAAGAAGAATAAAAAATGTCCATATTTGACTACCATAACAATTAAAATATCTAGGCAAAGGAGGAAAATCATAGAAAAAATTAAAATCCAAGTAAACAGGACAAATATTTATAACATATAAGGTTTAAAAGTTATCATCTTACTAGAAAGTCTTTACCAAAAAAGGAAAAAAAGATATAGCTCCATAAAAAATGAGTTAAAGGATATAGCAAACAATTTGCTAAAGAAGAAACATGGCCAACAAACACGAAAAAACTCAAATTCATTAGAAACCAAAAAAAAAGGACAATAAAGACACATCAACAAAGTCCTCCCCTCTGCCATTTTTACCAACCACACCGGGAAAGAGTAAAGACATCATCGACTGTGAGTGGGCAGCGAGGCGGCGCCCTCACATGCCTTCACACTAAGCACCAGGGCCTTAAAATTAGGTACACTTGGCTTCTCATCAACTTCACCTCTAGGAGTTTATCCCAGAGAAACAGTAAGGGGTCTACAAAGACATTTGTCAGAGTACTGTTTATAAAGATGAAAAACTGAATAAACGAATGATGAAAAACAGCATATTCGCCCTCTACAGCCACTGCAAAAGAAACTTGAACAGTTTCCTAACCCTTGTGGACTGTTTGGAGAATCAGACGAAAGACACTTCTCCTCTCAACCTCAAGTTACACACGAAAAGGAGGAAGCCAGCAAAGCTGAGCTGGAGCTCCCCGTCCTCACAGGCCCTCCTGACACTAGTTTCACAGGTGCCCTTGACAATGCTTTTGTGCTGGTGCTTTTTTATGTGACTCCACTTGCATCATGGAGATGCAACCTTTGAAAATTTGCAATGAACAGTTTGTGAAACCAAAGATGTTCCTCTGTTTTCATTCTCATCAATTATTTCTGTCAATGCCTTGTCAGGGTATTTTTTAAAGGAACACTCATTTTTCCCTTTTCAGCTTTTGCCTTGTATGCATACCTGTTTTCACAGAAATGTGCTTTTCTATAATCCAGGAGACAATGACTGAGTTCAGGTTTCCCCTCTTCAGCTATCCTCGGACTGTTACAGTAATCACTTCCTCTCAAGGGTCCTCATCCACACCAAGTGCTCTGGCCTTTGGTCAGAATGAAGGCCACAACAGCTTTTCTCGTCACTGTATGTTTACGCTATCTAGTCTGTAAAGAATCTCACACACATTACCATATAATCCTCACGGTAATGGGAAAGGAAACGGTCACAAAGTAAGCAAAGAATTTATCAGTTACTTTGCTCTGGACGTCAGAATTTAAAGTGGAAGTATAATCCACGTACTTTGGTGGGGCAATTTACAGGATTATTTCTATCTCTTCTTCCTTTCATTCCTACCCAAATACTCCTGCTTTACTTCTACTCTCGAGTGCAGCATTCACTTCCAATCCTTCATGACGTACAATGCCAGACTCTAATTTCTCAATGAGATACAGTTCTCTTGGTCAAAGATTCTTAGTTAAGAGCATAAACTGGAGAATCGTGGAAACATGGCTTTCATTCGTGTGTAGTCACTAACAGGTCTCACACCTCAAGCAAAGGGTCCAATCTTCCTGGGTATTAATTTACTTGCTGCACGAAACACTGGGGGATAAACGTAGTTTATATAAAGCACCAAGCCCTGACCTTCCAACTCCCTAGGACCAATAATGATAAATCTCTTTCTTTATCAGGCTTTGCTAATAACTGTCAAATTATATTTACTTTCTTAGGCTAAAATTCGAAATTCGCTGAATTGGTATGAAGATACCTAAGGCCAGGGGCTGGCCCAGTGGCATAGTGGTTAGGTTCATGGGTTCAGATCCTGGGGAAAGACTAGCACACCGCTCATCAAGCCATGCTGTGGTGGTACCCCACATACAAACTAGAGGAAGACGGGCACAGATGTTAGCTTAGTGACAATCTTTCTCAAAGCAAAAAGAGGAAGACTGGCAACAGATGTTAACTCAGGGCCAATCTCCCTCAGCAAAAAAAAAAGATACATAAGGCCAAAAGTATTCGTCCTAATCCTCTTTCCTATTACCACCTCCAAAAAACTACCTGGCAGTTTCTCTGTTCTTTATATGAAAGTTTGTCTTTGGGAGCTCCAATGCCTACACATGATCAAGGAAGCCCTTTCAGCAGCTGAAGGTGCTCTCTCCTCATCACGTGTCCTGTGAGCATTCTCTCGTAGCACATTTGCGTTGGCCTCGTCTTACCTTCCTGACTGAGGAGAGGCTGCACATCCTCTGTGCTTCTGTGTATCCCCAACAGCCTACACAGCACTCTGCACACTGGGTAAGTGACTCTGATTCTATTTCTTCACTTGTCATATAATGGAATTCAATTAGATAAACTCTAAAACCCCTTCCTACCCTAACTGCATGAGGAGTTTGGAATAAATGATCTTTATGACTACTAGACTCTAAGGATCCAAGATTCAGAAACATTTTACTGTCTAACTGCTTGTTCTGGTCTTTGCCTCTCCAGGGAAACCACCAAGTCCATCGCATACCCTCACTGCCTACCACAGTGCCTGGCACACAGCTGGCATTCAGTAAGGATTCACTGAATGAGAAAGAACAAACATATATGCATACACATACACAGATACATACACACACAGACACACACGAGACTCATACATATAAGGAAAGAAAGAAAAGTATAGCCTTCGGCAAATGCAATTAGAAATATACTAATTTAAAAGGGGATAATTTGTACTTCACGGAGTTGTTATACAGATTAAAATAAATGCCCACAAAATACCTCATACAGTGTCTGGCCCATAATAGGTACTCAATCAACAATGATAATTATTATTTTTCACTCTTCATTACCACATTCAGTCCATGAACCTTAAATTAATATTCTGAAATTATGTATCAATTTTCTAAAATAGAATCAAACACTTTCTCACTAATCTTCAAACGTATTCTAATTTATTCATATAACATCCTTCTGAGATTGACAAATGGTCATATTAACATTCCCTTTTAATGAGTGGAAGAACTCAGAGATGGTGAATTGTTGAAGCCACTCTTGCCAAGTGACAGGCATATTTCTGAACTCTCCATGCTATCCAATAATCACTTATTATAAAAAAAATGAATGTCCTATATGTACACTGCTATTTTTACTATTTCAATTATTTAAAGTTACAATCTTTTATTTTTTTCAGTATCCTTATTAAGAATCATGTAAGTTTACAAATTGCAATTGTTTTTTAATCCTATAAAAAAAGTAAATAAGCCACAGGGGGAAAACTCCCAAGCTTCATTATTTCTGCATAAATTAGCTCTTAAAAAGGGTACAGGACTCAAATAAAAATATAATAAAAATGCAGATGTTGAAATATTCATTCCAACCTATTAATAAATGAAATATAAGGCTATACCTCATCAAGCACTTTACCATTATTTTTACAATAAAGAAACTCATAGCTTTTATTCATTTGCTTCATTGTAACAAATCAGAAAAGGTTTTATAAAGTACTGATAAAGATATCAGGAAAAAATAATATTTCTCTATTTTTTGAAATTTTTTAAACAGTTAAAATTTTAAATTTTAAAATATTTTAAGGGTTGGCCCAGTGGTGTAGCGGTTAAGTTCACGCGCTCCACTTCAGCAACCGGGGGTTCATGGGTTCAGATCCTGGGCACACACCTACACATCCCTCATCAAGCCATGCTGTGGCGGTGTCCCACATATAAAAAAGAGAGGAAGATGGGCACAGATGTTATTAGCTCACCAACAATCTTTCTCAAGCAAAAAGAGGAAGATTGGCAACAGATGTGAGCTCAGGACGAACCTTCCTCACCAAAAAAAATTAATAAAAAAAATATTTTAAAAGTTATAATCCTAGAACAATAATCTCAGCATCAGAAAATTTTATCTACTATCAGTGCACTATAGGTAAGGAAATATCTGTACCTGGGCTGCTCCTGTAATCATATTTGGAATGAAATCCTTATGGCCTGGAGCATCCATTAATGTAATAACTTTGGTTGTAGTCTCAAACTTTGTCATACCAACATCCATTGTCACTCCCCTTAAAGAAAACACAGAATGGTTAGAACACACTATCTAAATAATCAGTGTTACGGATTCAATTATTTCATACTACAGGATAAATGACAGTCTAAATTCTTAAGTAACAATGGAAATTTTATTATATAGTCTATTATTTTGAATAATTAGGCTATCAGTTGGGGCTGGAATTTCTGCTGTCATAGAATCACAGCTGGATGGTTTTAAAATAAGGTTGTGGATGCAACAAAAGTTTAATCAAAATGACAGATATTTCCCATTTCCTTCTTTCTTTTTTTGTAAGAAGCAATGTAGATTGTGAATAAAGACAGACGTATGGGGACACCTCCAGAGGGGGAACAATAAACACTGCACACGAGAAAGTGAAGGAGGACCACTACCAGGAGGTAGTTTTCTCACCTTATGTTTATGCTTTACTAACTACAGAAATAAACTTATCAAACTTTCATTAGCAAGGTTGATCCAGTATCTTGTTACACATTTAGAAAACAAGCAATGTCAAAGGAGATGCCCAATTTTTAAAATGGAGAAAGATGAACAGGAGTTTGTTTTGCATCCCATTTCATCCTACTTGGAGACCAAGGTAGTACCTCTCCCTAGCCACAAAAACGTCAATTCAGATTCTAAGGAAGCCCAGGGAGGCTCCACAGAGGCACCGAGTCATTCTAGACCCCAGCAACTTTGAAGGGGAGATCAGGCGGGTGACACACTACTAACTGTTCACCCTGGTTTGCCCAGGAGAGCCCGGAGTAATGAATGAGCACTGCCTTTTACTACCAAGCGTCTGGAGAACTGCAACGGTGAATCCTGTGGCACCCAGCAGTGAGGCAGCTGTGGGCCAGCTAGTCAGTCCTTCTAGAACTGCAACGGTGAATCCTGTGGCACCCAGCAGTGAGGCAGCTGTGGCCAGCTAGTCAGTCCTTCTAGAACTGCAACGGTGAATCCTGTGGCACCCAGCAGTGAGGCAGCTGTGGGCCAGCTAGTCAGTCCTTCTAGTCTACCCTGAAACCATGAGCCACTGAGTTTGCAAAACTGATGCTTAATTCTCTTCAATAATACCCAAACGATTGTCTTTAGAAGAGTAACAAATCGAGACTTATCCTGAGCTCCTCCCTCAACTGCTCTGACCAGAATATGCTCCTTTGGCTCAGCTCTGGTCTGGATTTGTAACCCAAAGGATACGAAAACATCACTTATTTTACTAATTTCTGTTCAACAAACAAGCAGAACAGAGGATTTACAAATATTTAACACTGTGGGATGAGCAACAGGGTATATTTTTAAAACGCTATTAAGAAACACAAAGTGTGGTGAGTTAAAACTCCCATTATGTATCTGGAAGTTTCTGCTATCTACAGAATGAAGGAATATTCTAAAAATTGCATCACACTAAGCAATAGGGAACTAGCAGCAGCAAAAATACGACAGGTAACCAGCAGATGTAGTATTTAAAAAAAGACAAATTATTGATCACTCTAGAAATAAGACAGATTATTAGCTCACTTGCCAGCTCAACTCACATATTAAGTAAATTGAAACAAGTCATTTGAACTTAAATTATACTGTTCTCAAGCTCTCTACCTACTTAACAGATGACAAAGAAAACTAAAAAAGCCATATCTTTAATAATCTGCTTGGTAAGTTGACAGATGGAAATTATTTAGTTTTTTAATATTGGTATCATACCAAATTCCACTGTTTTCCAATATTAGTTTTCCAAAAATCTGCAACTATCCAACTAATTTTTCTTACTAGGTTGGAAAACAAGCTTGTTTTACCACATAGAATAAAAATGACACCTACAAGGAAAAAAACCCCACTATGATATAAATTCCTATTTATCAAAAGAACTAAAGAACACTGTGACCCCCTTTATTGAGATCACCTTATATATTATAACGTAGCATATCCAAGACTCCAAGAAAATAAACATATGCATTAAACGAAAGTATGAAAATCCGAAGAGATTCTCTAATCGTCTTCAGAATGAAGACATCGGGACACAGACTCATCTCTTTGTCGACTTGGGGCTTTTGGAGGACTTCAGTCTTTAGAGTCATTACTGTGACACCGTTGATTTATCTGCCACTTCACTGAATTATTAACGTGTGCTCTTTCCTTCCTGACAAAGGCACCACTGGCTCCCCATCCCTAACAGTTCTAACGCGACATGCAACCCCACTCCAAAAAGACTTGCAAAGACACACTCTTCTCAGCCAGAGGTACAGGGGTAGCTGCACTCTCCTGCTAGAATCTTCCTAGGTTAGCACTGAACACTGACAGACGCAGAGGGACTAAGTGCCTGGACTAGATCTCTAGTCAGGCAGGAAACAGCTTTAATTACTTGCTTGTTGACTCTGTCTCATAAAAGCACAGCACAGAAAGCATAAAAGCGGTAATTTGGGTTTACTGGTCATTTTGATTGCAGACAGAAGATGGCCTACTGCAAACGTTACCTGCCCTTTATAATCCGAAACGAGGTTAAGAGTCTCAATCAAGACAATCCGACACAGGAAGCAAACAGCTAAAACTTCTCCCATACAACAATCAGCTGAAGGTTTTTACTGCTTTTTTGTGTATGTTTTTCCATTTTTTTGATAAACATTCTTTTAAAACTATTCTTACAGAATTTGGAAGAGTAAAAGACGCATGTAGATTACAATGAAAACTACGATAAAAATGTTTCCCTAATAATTGAAAGCTTTTTCTAAAAATAGTCTCTACAGTATTGCATGGTACATCTCACACATATTCAACACATAGCACACACTTATATATCATTTCAAACCAAAAACTGTGAAATAGAGTGACTACCTTTCCCTCTCTTCGCCAGTCTCATCCAAGACCCATGCGTACGCAAACGAAGCTTTGCCAGCCTTTTTAGACTCCTGTTCATACTTATGCATAATTCTTTTGTTTACATTACCCAGAAGATAAAGCATATGGCCCATCAGAGTACTTTTCCCAGCATCAACATGACCTAAGGAAAATTGATTCAGGATTAATACTAGGCACAATTTCCAGCTGTTGTTCACATTGAGGCATTGCCTGAACATGTAATGCAACAGTTCATGTGAGCATTTAGAGTAATAAACACCAATTTTTATCAAATGAGAGGTAAAACATCTAAATGGAGAAAAAACAGCATGTCTCTTTAGAGATGGGGGGGATTTCCCTGGTTTTTGGAAATTAAAATTGTCAACAAGACATGCCATTTTCAAAACATTCACAAAGTGAAAGTGCCACAGCCACATCTGACGACCTCCTTGGTCACCGGCATCACGGAACCCAGGGTGACAGGGAAGCATTACGGTGCAGTCTCCCGGTTCACGTGCACGAGGCCCACACAGAGACTCAGAGTGGTACTCGAGCTCCCATGCCACCGCCAGAACGCTGTCAGGCTAACGCGGAGCTGACGGACAACCAGAGCAACAAAGGGCGTTACCAATGACCACGAGGTTGAGGAGCTGCTTCCCTCCTTGCCGCTTCTCCAGTTCAGCCTTGACATCGATTTGCTGCCTCAGCCTGCTGGACTTTTTCACTGGTGCTGGTACTGAACTCTGCTCTTCTGCTGCTTGAATGGCGTGGGATGGAAGAGCTGATCTAGAAACGGTCTCAGGAACATCAGAAGCAGCAGCATTGCTGGCATCTTCACTAAGAAGCCCTTTCTGAGGTGTGTGGAAACTATGACCATTTTCTTCAGCAGTTACTCTATGAAAAGCAGAGACAGGAAAGAGTGTTAAACCAACTTGACTCAAGTCCTACAACGCCAGAGGCCAGAAGCCATCTCTTTATATTTCTCACACTTGCAAGCCAAAAAGGATCCCCGTGGTGTGAGGAGACATTTTTGTAAAAACTGGCACCAAATGTATTCCTGGAGATAAATTAGTATTAAAAAAGAAAACAGTTTTATCCCTAACTCATTCTTCCAACAGGACAGAGACTTACGATCTTTTTTGCTCAAACACTGTCTTTAAGGGAGCTAACTCTAAATATCTACATGTTCTTAATACTTTGGGCAAAGGAACTTCAATTCATTAATTCAACAAATACTTGATTTACTAAAAACCACAACATATACCAGGCACTTATGCTGAAAAGAAAAGAAGATACAGAAATGAGAAAGTCACCTACTACTCCCAAAAGCTTACCATCTGCTGAGCGACTCAGACACGTAAAGTGGAAACAAGGCCACCTAGCCTAACTTATTCTCTCCTTGACAATGAAGACGCCTCCAAAAGCAAACACTGATCCTAGTTCTTCACTAGCTCTTTGACTCTTTTCCATGGAAACTACAGCAGCGCTGGCCCATGGACAGCAATAAACAATGCGATCTCATCAACCAGATTACGATAGGCCTTACGTTTCCTTCCATGACTTTAGCTAAAGAGAACTAGGACAAAGAACCGGCGACACTGCAAGTTATTAAGAATGGAGCTCCAACGCAATGTGGAGCTGGCAGAGAACTACATACGTAAAGCAGTTTATAAAAGTCACTTAAGATCGCAGCATAACGGAAATGTTTAAGAATAGTAAATCTACTTTCTTCTTGCCCACTTTAACAGGTTCGTTGTTCCTTCTCAGGGCATTTTTATATGCTTGACACTGACCCTTCAACCTATACCTCAGGAAAAAGTCACATTGGTTATATTTGAAACTTCATGAAAAAATTCAAATCCATTGCCATCTTATTTTGCTTTTGCAAATCTCCACTAACCAATTTTGGTGTTCATTTTTTAACACTGCTTAGACAGATTAGCTTCATCTCGAATTACAGGGAAAACATTTTAATAAGTGTAAAATGTTCTCGTTCTTTAAAAAAAATCCCAATAGGCTAAATTAAGTGAAATCAAACTTAGACTATAATTTGTAAACATTTATTGGAATGACCACAGCTTGTTCTAAATCCAAAACATGACAAATTCACATTTAGAGGAGTTAAAAAACAGTACAAATTACAATAAAAGTATTCAACCAGAATGACTAGATGTAGGTTTGGTTCTGATCAGACCTGGGAGAAGTCACAGTCTCTGGCTTCAGATCTTTCTGTTTTCTGTTACAGAAGCTCTCAGAAAGCTGGCACTAATTCCAACACAGAAAACAGGTAAAAGCAAAGCCCGGAGAGGGGATGCTCAGGATGGGAAGGGATTCACAAGACGTGCATCTTCCTGGATCACTGCATTCACAATTCAGCAACAGGAAAAGTCTGCTGTTTTCTCTCTTTCATGCTAACATTCCCCGCCAAGTAAATCTTGCGCAAAGTGCAAATTAGGTCACTAAATTCTACAGTGTTAGAGGGAAGTGACTAAAGTAATCGGAAAAGTATCCCAGATAAGTCTGTACTTAATAAAAACTTCTACATATTATGAAATAAAAGCCAACATTGAGATTTTGAAAATCTCTAAGATGAGGTCTAAAAATGACCATTCCAGGTCCAGGGCTATAATTACTGACTGGTATCAGGTGCTTTCTGATATAATTTTGTAAACTTATCTATTATTATAAAATGACTAGTCTGGTTTTTTTCTAAACCATCTTTCCAAAAGTTGGAATATTTCTACATGAATCTCGAGGCTTAATCTTTCTGTTTGAGTTATTTAAATGGTACTGGAAAGCTAATAATTAGACTTAAGAGGTCAATCACACTACTTCTTCTCTGTGCAGGGTTCTAACCATTTTTATTTATGTGCATTTTCTAGAGAGGTATCTACTATCTCTTATATTCATGAAAAAAGAGATTGCTGTCTCAGTTTCTTCCAAGCAATGCACTCTATCCTTTTTTTACAAGCTGCCATTGGGAATCACACTATGTAGAAATCTATGCTACTGAAATCTTGACTCAAAAGCATTTCATCATATTTCTCTGTGCTTTCTTGAGACAAAATCAGAATGACAGCCTAAGTATTATCCCTACTATAAATTTCCTATAAAGATATTTAATGCAAATATAGCACGGTCCTCGAGCAATACTGTGCATTTCCGAGTATCCTGATCTGCACCTACAGACCTTTCACATTCTGATGACTTCTCTCATAGGTCCACAGGAAAATATTAATTCATAGGCTGTTATTTAACCTTTATACTATTTCCAAGTTTATTTTTAAAATAAAATGTATTTCCCCAAGGACTCTACTCCATAAATATTAAACAACTATTCTATGAAAGGAATACAATGATGAACATTAATGGTCTCTGTCCTCAGGAAGCATACAGTCTTATTAAGATTCTAAAAGCCAGGGCTGGCCCCGCAGTCAAGTGGTTAAGTTCGCACACTCCGCTGCAGGCGGCCCAGTGTTTCGTTGGTTCGAATCCTGGGCACGGACATGGCACTGCTCATCAAACCATGCTGAGGCAGCGTCCCACATGCCACAACTAGAAGGACCCACAATGAAGAATATACAACTATGTACCGGGGGGCTTTGGGGAGAAAAAGGAAAAAAATAATAAAATCTTTTAAAAAAAAAAAAAGGTTCTAAAAGCCTTGCATTACATCTGTAAAGTATAGAGATAGGTTTTCAAGAATTATTTACTTGTATTTACTATTTATTTTTATTTCTTGATCATTTATTATTAATCATTTTTATAACTATTCACATAGATAACTATGCATTTAGTTCTAATAGGATACATTAATTTGGGATCATTTGTATGTTGCTTTCTAAGACTTCTGAAACCTTTGGCATTGAGACTATAAAATCCTTAAAACAAGGAATTGTGCATTCTGTTTTTTTTCCTCACAATGGAAATGATCCCATAACAGGATTAAGTGGCACTAAAGACGTGAGGATAAAAAAGGCATTTATGATTCTGACAACCCAATCCCAATTCAAAGAGAAAAGACATACATTCAGCTTTTTGCAACTGAATCAAGACTCAAAATTATTTTAATGGGCTAAAGTTACCCAATTTAAAAGTTAACTTTTTCATTCATCCAATCATTTGAGTAGTGTACCCTGAACACCTACTAGGTCCTAGACACGGAGTTCTTCCCTCACTGAGCTGGAAACCTAATGAGTGAAGTCTTGCTTTTATAAATAAAAACACAGAAGTAGGTGATCATTAAGACTCTTCCCAACTAAGACTCATTCTATTTCCATTACTTTAGATAGAAAAATGTTGTAAAGGAGAAAAAAAAAGCTGCTGAATTTATATTCTTTGAAGTTTTAAAAAAACCTCTCTATTGTTTATATTGGATAATAGTGTTTCTTATCTATCTAAATGGCAGACAAAACATATATAATTTATAAGTAATAGATTTAGGGAATGACTGAAAAATCTGAAAATTTTAAAGAGGTTAAAAATTAATGTTTTCAAACTGTGCTGTTAAACCTCGAGCAATCCACCTCCCTTATCTATAAAAACTCTGGGGAGAATTCTTGAGACTGTGACAAGAAAGAACAAATGTATGACTTATTATCATTTTTCACTAGGTACTTAAAATTAGAGATGTGTTTCATTTTATATTTTATGTTTTTGTTACACTGATATGTTTTATTCAATATGAAAATCTGAGAGTTTAGAGACAATAATTAGTAAAAAAACAATTTAATTAATGATTCCATAATTCACCAACTACATGTAATTCTCAAAAGCTGCTTACCTACGCCATCTAGCGACATAAAGAGTCATCTCACAGGGCTAGATTTCACAAAATCATAGGTTTTTTATGTTAAAGTAGCTGTAATTAATTTACAAGAGGAAATTAATAGTGAGATGGATTAACATACACAGATAAGTCTAGAATCAAGACTGATTTTTCATCCCCTTCTCTTTGCAACATGCCACACTGAGCACTGTTGATACTTCAGTGCTAACAATACAGGATGCAAAACTGAAATAGTCTCTTTCTTACAGTCTAATAGGAGACAATACTAACTTTTTTTTTAAAAAGCGGGGGGAGAGGGGTTAAAACCTTACCCAGGCACTTCAAATCCCATAGTCTGCTTCTTTCCAGACACAGTCATTTTAGCAACTTTTGGCACAATTTCAGATTCACTTCGAGATGACTGGGAATCTATTGATTTTCCTAATTAAAGAGTAAGATATAAGAGGCTAATTAATTAAAGCTGATTTCTAGAAACATATATTACATATTACAAATTACATAAACATATACTATGATAATAACCTTTCCCAGAATTCACGTCTTAATAAACACATTCTTTTCTCTAAAAAAATACAGTAAAACATTAAAATGCTGAAAGAAACTTCTGCCACCCTATTCTGGGAAGTCCCCTATTGTCAGGACTTTGCTATGCTTAACCTTCAACAAATCTCTTCCTAATTTTGAACTGACTCTTAAGTTTCAGTATTAAGAGGTCGCAAGGTGGTTTCTGCACGGAGCCTTGTTCTGACAACACACTCAGGCCTCTGTATTTCCCTCTCCTACCACGCCCTTTCACAACACTAAAATTGTTTGGTCAGTTAGCAGATGGCTAAACTATTTTTAATCCTGTGACACCTATAAACTGATGAGCAAGTTGAGAGTCTGCTGAATTGTGCTGGACACTGCATATATTCTACTTGCACACAATACTAGACTTAGGGAGGCATCTGATAACCATAAACACAAAGAACATTGGAGAAGAGGCCAATGGAGAAAAAGTAAATGAAGAACATGGAGGAGGATAAATTATGAGCTAGATCAAAGTAAGGCTTTTACGCATTTGATCCTTTAAAATTATATATGTCATTCATGGAATTCTTTAGAATGCATCTTTATAATTTTCAGGAAGAGTACCATCAGGATTGTGTCCACATAAAACTACAGAAACTGCACATGCTACACTGGTAAAGATATATACAGAAATTACTTTCAAAAATTAGAAGAGACAAATTAATGTACAGAATTCATTCAAAATGTTTGCTATTTGCCTACTCTATACCAGACAGTATAGTGGAAATGCAATGAACAAAAGCAAACAAAATCCTTGTGCTGAGAGAGCTTACAGTCTGGTGGAGAAAACGTATGAAGTGATCACACAAAAAAAGGAAAATTAAAACTGTTATTAGTGTTATAATTTGTATTTGGTGCCATCAGATTGGTAATAGGGCATATGGATTAGGGCACGTGCATAGGAAAGTGAGAGTTGAGCAACAATGCAACAAAGGAGTAGGAATCACCTAAACAGAAAGCGAATAGCACTGGGAGCAAAGTGGCTTGTGCAAGGGCCCTGTTGCAGGAGGCAGTACGGCACTGCAAAGGGGGGAAAAGCAGAGGGGAGAGGGCACAGCAGTGAAGCTGAAGAGGGGGTGGTGGCCAGGTAAGATTTGAGCCGAAAGCCACCAATGTGACGTAAGCAAGCGGGGGAGGGAGGACAGAGTCAAGCTCAGGGAGAGGTCTAGGCTGGAGGGCACATTTATGAGCCATCAGCACACAGTTAGTAGTTGAAGGCACAGACATAAATGGGATCACCAAGGGAGAGGAGACAGAGTGAGAAGAGAAATGGTCCTAGAACAAAACCTTGGGATAATCCTACATTTAATTCCAAGGTAGAGGACAAGGAGGAGAGCAGGGAGGGTACTGACAAGGAAGCCAAGGGAAGAGAGCGCTTGACGAAGCTAGCATCACCAGGGTCTGAGGCCACTGATTGGTCAGGTGAGAGGAGGACTGAAAATGCCCACCCAGTGACATGATCCCTTTAGACAAAGCTCACTGGTAGAGTTAGCAAGAGCTGTTTGAGACCAGCAAGGGAGGCAGAAGTCAGAATGGGTTAAAAAATAGAAGGTGAGAAAACAGAGCAGCAAGTCCATGTCCATGATCTTCTATCCATTATTTCAAAAGCTAAAAGCTCTGAAAAATTAAGGATGTTTTGTCTTGTTTTGTTTAATAACTCATTTGGAAGCAAAGGCTGACCTGGACTGACACAAGGCTATTTGCAGTCCTTATTTGTTCCATTCGACGTGAAAAGCTATACATTTCAGCACAGAAGGAACAGCATGAAGATTACAGGGTGCTGCCCCATACCCCCCTGGGGTCATCACACCACAGATGGCATGTACATGTATCACTTTTCCAAATCCAAAAAATTCTGAATTCTGAATCAGATCTTGTCCCAAGGGTTTTAGAAAGGAGATTGTAGATGTGTACAATTGACTTTAAAAAGTCTGGCTGGAAAGGGAGGAAGGTAGTAGAATGGTAATAAAGGGAGTGTGGGATCCACTGATGGAAAAGATAAAATTCAGAGGGGCTGTTTGAAAATACTAGGGAAAGATCATTTTAGAACTTCTGAGAAGGTAGAATGGGATGAGACAAAAAGCACAAGTAGAAACTGAACCAAGACAGGAGAAAGGCTCTTTGATGGTAACAGAAAGCAGATTTGTATGTTGAGGAGCTAGAAGATGAAAACTCCTAATGGTGAGCTTCTATTTTCTCTGTGACATAGCAGCTGGTTACCTGCTGAGCTGAGGGTGAACAACAAAAGTAAACAGACTAGTGAAGCAAATAAAATTTTCAGTCAATGTTGCACAAAGGAGAAGGAGGTGAACGTAAAACAATTAGGAGGATTTTCAATGATACCGAGGGCCCACTTAGGATGTGTGATAATGAATTCATCGTGGACCCCATCGACCTTCCTATGGGACTTTCCCCAGCAATGTGCAGCTCTTCAGAAGCATGTAGAGAAGACGGACTGCTCCATTCAGGGGTAAGAGACTCAAGGAAAAAGTAGAGAAATGAGGTAGTGAAGGTAGTGGCAAAAAGGTGTGGGGGGGAGTTACTGAAATCATAAATCCGGACATGAAACTGGGTTAAAACAATGACAAAAGAAGAGTACTACTGCACTGGGAGAAGTAGGGGTCTGCAGGTCATGGAAAGGCCACGACCCGAGAAGCCCAAGTTGGCGGCTGCGCTCAGAATGGGATGTGTGAGCTCGTGATTCTGAAGGAGGGGAACTGGATGGAACTGCTGATGAGAGGTGAAGGTCACTGGAAACTGATGGTCAAGGAACTGAAAGTCCAGGAGCTCGACTTGTTAGTGTTTTTCCACATCAATGCACAAGTTATGGTCATCAAGAGCTTAGGGTGCAGAAGAAAACTGTAAGCCAGTGCCCAAGTCTTTAATGCATGAGGACAAGTGGCCATGAGGTTGTTCAGAAGACAACAGCAGTGAGGACTAACAAAAGGTTGGTTCAGGCAAAAGACAGGAACATCAAAGGAAGAGAGATTCAAGGGAAAAAGAAATGGAGGAATAATAGTGTTGGAACAGGCAGCAAAGAGAACAAAGCCAAACTTCCAGACGCTGAGGTCTGAGAGGAGATAAATGAAGCAAGGCAAGGAAGTGGAAGACACCAGGACGACAGATTGAAGAAGATACAGGGATTTGCTTTTCATGAAAAAGCTGTTCCTAAAGTTACAGGAAATGCAGAGAGGAGTGAGTGAGGGGCAGGAAGGAGGAAACTGAGAGCATGATGATGATGGGGGTGTGTGTGTTTGTGTGTGTGGGGGGGTGTGTGTGGGAGGGTGGGGAGGACATTCTGACCGATGACAACAAGGAAGAGAGGTATGGTAGATTTGGGCCTGTCAGAAGAATAGGGAGAGAGAACCATCAAGCATAAATAATATGTCTCAATCCAGACCACACAGGACTAATTCCTACTTCCCATTAAGATTCATTTTAATGCCTTCCAACCATTTTGCATGTAAAAAATTTCTTGACCCATTTATACATTTACTACGTTGAAATACTATAATTTTGACTTTTAAAAAAAAGTAGGTGGGTCACAAAATAACATAAAAGGACACTAAGCATAGAGAAAAACCACAACATGACCCTGTAATATTTTTGAGGATGCAGCAAATATATTACTTTTCATTTCTGGTGATTCTTGTCTGTAGGATATCAAACCTAAGATGCAATATTTCAAAAATTTGGTTAAGTGAAAGGTTTTTTTTTGAGGGAAAAACTCTAGTATTATGGTTCTTAAATCTTTTTATTTTGGTCAGATACTCTTTGAAAAAGGTAACAAAAACCATGGGAAACTCTTGACAGGCAAACGCACCATACACACAAAATTCTGCATGCCATTTCAAGGAGTTCAATAATTCCAACGCGAGAACCCTTCCCTTGAGAAATAACCTTAACTAAGGCTATTTTGGAAATATGTTAATTCAATTTGATGTTGTCCAGCCAAACAAAAAGAGATACATTCAGTAAACTTTCCACTGAGCTGTTGTTAACAGCAATGTGATGGATACTTCCGCTTATCCAACCACATTACAAACTCCCGCTCATAACTAGCATCATGCCGATGGCAAGCAAAATACACTGACACAGGTCAGAAATGAACTAATAGCTAAAACAACAGTCATGGATCAATAAGAGATACATATGTCAGTATTCAAATCCATCGCATAAAAGTATAAAATCTTTACAGAATTCCCCCATCTTCCCCAACCAACTAGAAATTTATTCACTGTATAACAACTGCAAGAAATTGAGCATTAAATTGTCAGAAAGTCCCCCCAAAATAGTGGCATGGAATAAGTACTGAACAGAAAAAAGGGAGCTGGATTCTGGTTCCTGCTCTGGCACTAATTAGCTATTACTCACTTTACAGCTTAAGCAGTTCATTTAATTTCACCAGCTGTAGTTTTCTCATCTATATAATGAAATAAATCAAATGATTTTAGTTCTGTGAACATGTGTGTCTATGACTCTAACACTAAGACATCCTTTAAACCCAACAGCCCACTAAGAGGTGAAAGTAAAACGTACCATTCAAAGGAAAACTATCAACGTCCTCCCCTAAGTGATGTAAAACCCACCCACCAAATCATGGTCACCCAAAGACATGCACTTAGGAGATTCACTTTACAGATTACAGCTCAGTCTCCAGGAGAATGGAGAAGAACTGATCATCATTTAGATTTTTCAATTGATGGAAATAACCGCAAGTGGCAAGGTCTGCACTTAATCACCTCACCTACCTGTCCAGTTCACCTTTCTCCTCCTCCAGCCTCTCTAAAGCAAAGCCTTCTTTCGTCCCAGGGCTACCCCTTGATGGGCTACTTCCTCCAGGGCTCCACTGTTGCCATTCTGAGGCTAAAATCTAAAGCAGAGACTAGGTTTTCTCTTGAACATGAAATTATCCAGGTCTCTTGTCCTGAAGACGTTTTCCAATGTATATTCCTTCGTAAAGATTCAAGGTTAATCTCCCCAGCCACGCAACTGTCACAGACTCTTGCTGATTTTAAATGAAACCCTCGGCTTCCACATCCACACGATTCACCCTCTTCTGACTCAATCCTTCAGTCTGTAAGCACACTCCATATTAGACCACTAGCTCTTTGAGGGTAGAAACTGACCCTGGTATGTTATGTATGCAAGTTCACCTAGTCCATAGCACATGGCACAGTCCTCTGCCCACAAGCAATCAATAAAGTGTTTAACAATTAACTCCTAAGGGTTTAAACTTGGAAACCATGAGTTGCTCTCTATTGTTTTTGCAAGTTACTTTAGACCTCCTCTTCAGACAACAGCCTCCTCAGTCTACTTTCCCTACCTACTTCTTGCACTTAATACCAGCCCAGCGACCTCCTAAAGTTCAGAGGTCTGTGTTCTGGAAAGCCAACCAGGCACATGCCCTGGGCACTCTGGTACGCTCTCCTGCCAGGCACTTTACATGCTCTTTTACCTTCATAACCACCATGCGGAGTGGATATAATTACTCCTACTTTTCTTTAGACACTGAGGTTCAAAGAGATTGACTTGCCAAAAGCTACACAACCTTGACCTGTGACACAGTTAGATTAAAGAAAAAAGATATGAATCATATGGTGGCTACTGTCAAAGAGCTTATACACTATTCTGAGACAGTTATGGGAGTTGTGGAGATGAGCTATAGAGACAGTGAGTGGGAGAAGGCAAAGTGTGTACCTCAGTAATTATGGAGACTTACGTGAAATGAGATTTGACCTGACCCCGAAACATAAACAAAGAGGAGGCAAAAACAACAGGAGAAAAGGCATATTTAACGGTCAATGAGGCAAAAATTCTGAAGACTGGGCAGTGATCAATAGACTTTTATAGTAAGACTATATAATTGAGGCTTTGAACAAAAAGTCTTTTCAAAACAAAAATCTTTTACAGACTTATTTTCAAGAACTCTATTTTCTTTACTTAATAAGTAGAAAGTGTAAAAGTAGTACTGAATATTCTAAATTAGGAAGGATAATTACTGACACTGCTCAGAAACGTGGAAGGCCAAATTAAGATTAGGTATGAGAAAAATCATAGAAACTTCTATGTGATAATGATTTCTCCATAAAATATGCCACCATGTCTCATCATTCCATAATTCCTTTACTTTTCCCAAGCCAGTAATGAGGCATCGCCCAAGCTTCAGTAGTAGGATGCTATCGAAACTCTGCAGATATCTTCCACTCCGGAGAAATTAATTCTGATTAGTCTAGTATGGCTAGAAATATAAGACTTTGCCACCAGAAAATTCACAGGACTTGAGTCTTGACCTAGTCATTAAATCCAAAGACTGAGTTTATCCCATCTGCAAAATAAGGACAGCACCTAGCTATACCGTCTACCTCACAAAGATGTTAGAATAAATATTATTCATGTGAAAGCATTCAACTATAAAGTTAAAAAATATTCTGAAACAAAACTCATCAGACCTTTATTGTATGGAATTATCTCATCATTGTTCATATAATAATATCCTTGCCGGAAAACTCTTAAATCAAAAACAACTGCTGAAGTTTGTGGTCAGTATATGTTTACTGTAATTATATTTAGTTTGACTGAACATTGCTGCGCTCATTAACCTCTCTTTTAAAAGGTGATTTCAGGTGACCACAGGATCAAGAAGTGCTAGAATAAACATGCACCTAGTCATAGATGGACTGCAACATAAAAAGTGTACCTTACCCTGGCTTGAACCACTTTTTTTTTAATTTGCTTAAGTGTCATGCAAGTAAGTTTTAAGAGTACATAATAAAACAAAACGAATAACCTGGTAGTGCAAAATCCAATGAGGCTATTTTAGGGGGAAACGTGACTAGTCGATGTTGAAGTAAATCCGGAAGAGAAAATGTGACAGAATGACCAATAAAATTTTTAACTAAGAATAATGATGGGGACCTGAACTACCGGATATCAAGACCTCCTATAAAGCTGGAGTTTGTAATGTGGCAAGAACAGCTTGAGGAATTTGAAGAGAGGATCTGCAAATGGGCCAATTAATAGGAATGTATTTGTATTTGTTACACATAGGATCAGAAATGAGAATACAGAAAACATACAGGAATATGTGCTATGAAGTTACAGATAGAAATTCAGTACATGCAAAGAGGTGTCTCAATTAATAGGAATGTATTTGTATTTGTTACACATAGGATAAGAAATGAGAATACAGAAAACATATAGGAATATGTGCTATGAAGTTACAGATAGAAATTCAGTACATGCAAAGAGGTGTCTCAAATCAGTAGCAAAAAGATAAGTTATTCAATATTGTATTGGGAATACCGGTTCTCCATTTGAGGAAAATGCTCTACCACATGTCTATGGTGTATCATGTATAAATTCTTTGTTGATTAAAGATACGAACATAAAGTAAGACGAAAAATATAGAAATATATGCCCAATCTTCAGGTAATGAAGACTGACAAATTTTATATAAAAATTTTAAAACTTCTCCTTGATTAAGGAGGATACCACATGTGAACATGAAGTATGTGGGGAAATACATACAAATGGTTTCTATGCAATAAAAGAGCTCCTACAAACCAATACACTGTGGGCAAGAACACAGGCTGGCACAACCTTGGCAGGGAGAAATTTGATAAAATCAAAAATTTCACTATATACATTTCTGGGAACGTGTTCTACAGAAATAACACTACTGTGCAACAATATATGAACAAGATTGTATACTGTGGTGCTGCCTGCAATGGCAAAATATTGTAGCTGTACATCAATAACGGAATGGTTATAAACAAACTGATGCTTCAGATATAAAAGTAGTCAACATACATGCATGAAAATCATGACGTTATGGAAAAAGCAATTGCAATATTATATAGCACAGATGCTATATCACTGTTATTGGCATTAAAGAGTCCACACGAAAGTAAGGAAAGTTTTAAAAGTGGATACTCGGGGCCAGCCCGGTGGGTGGCGCAGCGGTTAAGTTTGCACATTCCACTTCAGTCGCCTGGGGTTTGCCAGTTCGGATCCTGGGTGCAGACCTATGCACCGCTTGTCAAGCCATGCTGTGGCAGGCATCCCACATATAAAGTGGAGGAAGATGGGCACAGATGTTAGCTCAGGGCCAATCCTCCTCGGCAAAAAGAGAAGGATTGGGAGCAGATGTTAACTCAGGGCTAATCTTGCTCAAAAAAAAATGAATTAATTAAAAAAATAAAAGTGGTTACTTTTAGAGTGATATCAGGAAAGACAAGAAGTGATTTTCATTTCAAAATTTATATATTTCTATGCTACAATGATTACATAGTACTTTTATAATTAAAAATGTTTAAGTGAAAAGCATACATGTTAAAACAAGCATTTCAAAACACTAAAAACTTCTTTCTATAATATTCCTCAGAGACTCTCTTGATTTTTCTTAGAATTTAGTAAAGTAAAAACCTACTCAGCAATAACACTTAGAACCAGCATGCCACAACACAACTCTCTCCAACAATGATCCAGAATACAACATACTACTGAAAATATTTACCGAAAAGTTCACGCTTTGAAACAAAGGTACAAAGGTCATCCACTCAATCATTCAATGACAATCTTATATTCAGGATGCTCTAGTAAGGCTGTAAGTAACGCTCTAAACAGTTTGGCCTTTTCGTGTTAAGTTAACGTTAAAATCAGTAATTCTGACTTGGTTTAATATTTGCATTTCAAAATCTCATAAGAATACATATAGTTAGAGGGTAGCAGTTAAATTATTCTCTGCTTAATAAAAGCTTCTAACACAATTTTAATTTCCAGTGGAAAACTAGAAGACGAGGCTAGTCTCCTCTAATAACAAACACCTTAATACTATCTTCTTCACCTTTTGCTTACGCTGATTTCAGGTGGGAAAAGGGTTATTTAGGTTCTAAAGCACACATCATAGTACAACACTATCAATTTTAGGTCACACATGACAGTCCCAAATTCTTGAAAATGATATCTCCAGACCAAAATGATATGTCTTGAAATGATATGCTGTCCTAAGATAGCCTATATTGTTTTCTGTCTGTACTATAAACATCAATAGGAAAAATGTGCCTTACCTCTCCATCTAACCTATGAGCACCAGAAGGGTACTTCTTGATATTTTCCACAACATCCAGTCCAGTGCCTGGTACATCCTAGGCACTCAAATATTTAGTAAGATTATGTAATTTTATATATGGAAAGAAGTAATATATTCTCTAAGTCAGTGATTCTCAGCTTGGGAGGAGAAACCGGATCAAAAAACACAAGGACATTCTTGCCCCTCTCCCTTTGAAAATCACTGTCACTGGCAGATACTGAGGCTAAGAAGAAAGTGTCATATCTCTTGGGTGTCCTGGGACAGAAGAATAAGAATGACTTATCTAGCATACCGCTAATTTTATAGATGAAGAAGTGAAGTTCATGTAAGTTAAACAATTTGTCCGATCCAGTTTAACATTCTTTGCAAATTATACCTACCTACCTCTCACTGACTCGTTTCAGGTTCATAACATCTTTTTAGATGTTTGAAGATCTGCCTCAAATCAGGAAACTAGTTCAGATGGCCTTTTCAGGTTCCTGCCCTCATAATCCTATTTTTAAAAATAACTACTTAGCCTATTCAGTGGGATTCTCTCCCCCACACATATACATCATAAATCTCTAAATGATATCAACTGTAAAATTTCTGAACATTTCAATACTATCATCCACACCAAAGAGGGTACTAGTTAATGAAAACCATCATCTAGGAAAATAATATTCTTAAATCCAACCAAAATCAACCAAGGTTTTCATATGAAATCCATAACTAAACATGAGAAATATTACAAGGAACGTTTTTTAAAAGTAAGCTTGTTTACCTGATGGCATTAAGTAATTTCAAATTTGAATAGTACCTATAAAGCTGTGAGAACACCAATACAGCACACTAGTTTTTGTTTTAAATTAAAAATGCATTCTATAATTTTTTAACCAAAGTTTTAGAAGTATTCTCTGAATCAAACTGGGATCCAAAAATTGATTCCATATTTTAAAATGTGTGTGGAGACAGATAGATAAATATAGATATAAAATGAAAAGAGGAAAAAAAATAGGATACCAAATTGTATGTACAAACCTCAATGACATAAAGAATAAAAAGGAATAGGAAAAAAACAAAGTGAAGTATGGCAACACACATGACTGCTGCCTCTGGCTAAGAAAATCATGAGTGACTTTTCCCCTTTTTCTACATTAAGAATATATGACTTTGACATTGAGGAAAACAGTAAGCTAACCCTGATTTGAAAGCTTTCAAAAGCAACAAATAATTTTTTATTTATATGGTTAAGAAAGAAACATTCAAAATAAATTCACAGCAGATTCAATGTAAGACAAATACACAATTTAAAGTCATTCAGATCAAAACACCTTGAGTTTAAAAAACAATTAAGGTTACTTAGAAAAAAAAAGTTTTCCAGGTAACTACACTTTTTGCCATCAATCATACTTTTCCTATGAATGTTTCAATATGCTAGTACTTACAGGCACATGCACAGAAAAATAAGATTTTCAAAATTTCAAAGAAAACACTATTAAATTTTCAATGAAAAACAACTACTTCAAATTTGAAATCACTTCACTGAATCTGACTACACATTTAAGTTCTAGTTACCAGATGTGCATTCAGACACTACACCAGCGAGGCTACAGAGAATAAATAAACCACTTCCTCCAATGTTACAGCTGCACTGACTGCGATTTATTCAGCAGGAATTCTTTTTCACTTTAAAACGTCCTTTGTAGCTTAACTAGCCTCATTAGATCCACCATGCAGGATACAGAACCATCTCCTAGGATACAGAAGAAACAAACTTTTTACCCCAAAAGATTTCTTGGGACCAGATTTCAATTTTCTATTAATATCATTCAGCCAGCAATTTTTAAAAATTAAATGACTTTAGATGCACCGATTTCAACCTGTATATTAGACTGGATTATATATCTTGAGGTAGTAGCCACAAAATTTACAATCTTAGACAATGAGTTTAAACTATGATGATATGACCATTCCAAAGCGAAAAAGAATTCTTCCTACTTCAAGAGTTAAAACATAAAGGCAGTACTATTAGTAATAATTTTCCTTACAAAAAAAAAGAGAGAGAAGCCATTTACATTTTATTTGCAAATATTTATTGCTGTGAAAAAAATTTTGTTTGTCCTGTCCTTAGGCATGAGGTTATCATGGGCAAAGCTAAGAACGTCTATCTGAGAACCACTTCAACAATACAGAAGAATCTAAATTTAATGAGCTCCTACTATATGCTAAAAAATGTTATAATGGCTTAATATTTAATGACTTTAACATTTAACATCACAACTACCCCAAATAAGGACTATTCTTATCCTAATTTGGCAAATGAGGAAACTGTGACACAGGATGTTAATTTGCTAAAGGCACACAGCTAATAAGTGGGGTTCAGCTGGACTATAAATCCAAGCATTTAAAAGGCATTAGATATCATTAATATTCTCATTATTTAGGTGTCATTTACAGTTAGTTCAGTGACTGTAAAATGCGCACACATGCACACATACATAGGCCTACACAGATTCAACCTAATCCTTCTTTCAACCTAGTCTTCAATTTCTTTCCTCAATTCTACCTTTGGGATTTACAAGAATATGATCTTAAAGGCCAGAAAAGTCTACTATACCTGAAGGACCCTACACAAATTTAAGTTTTAGAAGGATAGACAATAGGCCATATACTATCTCCAGACATGATCTTGAATTCATATGTGGGACCAAAAATCATTCCTAAATGGTTTAAGACGACTTGGTCGTATATCCAGTATTATCCAATGTTCATAAATAAATCCATAACAATGAATGGAATGAATTTTGAGCAATTAGTAAAGGGAAGGAAAAGGACCCTAACACTGTTTTATAGGACATGGTAGGTGCTGGGTTTAGGGATAAACCACCCTAATACTTTGCGGTTCATAATATAACCGTCATTTTAAATAAAAAAACAAATCTCCAAGGAATCCAGTAACTGTACCAAGGTCATGCACACAGCAGATGACAGAGCTAGGGTACAAAACAATACTGACCTAACTTGGGAGCTACCATCCCCTTCTACTGTACCACACACTGCCAGTCCCAGCACACGAGCTGAGGCATTTTTAAAACTCTACTCAAAAGCTGGGAGAAAATCAAGTTCAGCCTTTCTTTATATACTATACAAAAATAAATTTTAGAGGAAGTAAAAGTCTTAAACGTGAAAAATTTATATAATAATTATCTTAAAAGAAAATTTAGAATATGTATAAACCCCAAAGGTTGGGGTTTGTTGTGTTTTTTTTAATCCAAGACTGGAAACTGATAACTTATAAAAGACAGAAATAGCAACATAAGGCTTTTGAATTTGTCTACAGAAAAAAAGATCACAAATAAAGAGAATAAAAAGACTGGAGAAATTATTTATAATGCATATGACTAATAAAAGGTTAACATCTGTAATATACACAGACTTCAAATTAACAAGGAAAAGACAACTCAATTAAAAAATAGGCAAGGACATAATTAGCAATTCACAGAACAAGTTCAAATTGCAAAAGAATACATGAAAACATACTCAACTTCATGAACAGTCACAGAAATGCAATTAAAGCAGTAGCAGTGAGACATTAACTTCTTGTCGTCAGATTGTCCAAAACCAAGAAAAGTAATGACAGCTACTGCTGGAGGAAAGATGAACCATAATACTTTTCAGAAAGCAATGGCCTTTATGTTGAGAGCAAACAAAACGCTTTTCAACCCAGCAATCCCACCACAGAGATCTCACAGAATCAAAAGCACTAGTTTGTATGGATATGTACAAAGATGTTCTATAGAGAGCACTGCTCATAGAAGCAAAAACTGGAAATAAATGTCCTTCAACACAGGAAATCCTGAATAAATTGTAGTACAGCCCTTCATGCAATATTATACAATCACCAAAAAGAGTAAGGTGGAACCACTCTAGTTGACAGTGCATTATGAAATAAGGAAAACAAAAATTATACTACCTCTTCTTTTTACAAGAGTAACAAAAAAATGCCTATATGCATGTTTATTTTTATATATGATTATGTGAAAATAAAGAAATATACTGAAGAATTAGGGGCTGGCCCCATGGCCGAGTGGTTAAGTTCACGCACTCCGCTGCTGGCGGCCCAGTGTTTTGTTGGTTCGAATCCTGGGCGCAGACATGGCACTGCTCATCAAACCACGCTGAGGCAGCGTCCCACATACCACAACTAGAAGGACCCACAACAAAAAATATACAACTATGTACCGGGGGGCTTTGGGAGAAAAAGGGAAAAAAAAAAGAAATATACTGAAGAATCTATATCAGGCTGTTAAAAATGGGTAAGTGGAGAGAAAGAAGAGAGGTAATCTCCCAAAAGGGCTTACAGAAAAACATCATGAATGATTTTAAAAAAAAACCCCGAAAGTTAGTGGAAGTCATTTAAGCTCCTCAATTCATTAGATTTTAATACAATCACTTTTTAACAGCACTTGTTCCTTGGGTGGTAATGAAAGAACACTGCATTCCTTTAAATTAAGTGCAGTTATCACCTGTCCAGCATCTTCTATGAGCCAGACACTGTGCTAACTGCATCACATGGGTGATTTTACTTCTCACACAAACTGCCGAGTTAGGTACTATTTGCTCATGAATAACTGCTATTTTAGACGTTGCCGACCTGTAACAGCGTGCACAATGCACCATGGATACAATTTTCAGGCACACACAGGTGACTGTCATCATAAGTCCCAAAAAACTGCATAATCCACCTTTGCCTTTTATCCACTCCGTTAATGAATGAAAACTTCACTATGAGTATAAAATCCTCCAGCAGAATATAATTATTCTTTATAAAATAAGGCTATCAATGTCATTACAACTAACAATTAACCTAAGAATTAGTATCATCTTTCCAAATCTTTCTATAATCTTTCCCAAATCTTTCACAATATGTACTTAAAAGCCTTAAAAACACCCACACCTTTTTACCCAGCAAAACTACTCTAGAAATGTTTTATAAAATAATCGGAAAAAAATGCACAAATGTACAAAAATATTTACTGAAGCATTTTTTTGTAATACAGTGAAGAACTTAAGTTCCTATATCAGGTCTTTGGTTAATAAAATAACAGAGCACCATAAAACCAAAATTTATTGGCATACAAAAGAAGGCCTATGGGTGGTTGCTGGGCTGGGGGAGGGAAAGATGGAGAGTTGTTGAATGAGTATAGAGTTTCAGTTTTGCAAGATGAAAAAGTTCTGGAAATTGGTTGCACAACAATGCGAATACACTTAACACTACTGAACTGCACGGCTTCAAAATGGTTACAAGGTAAATTTTGTGTTATGTGCATATTACCATAATTAAAAAGAAAACAACGAAGTAAAAAGAAAATTTTAGGTTGGTCTGTAGCACATGATAAAGTTAAAATATTTTAAAAAATGAAGTGTGGCCCTATTTTTTTAAAAAGGACTAATATCCCCTATATGTAGAAACACACACACAAAGTATAAGGAGGAGGACTTTGGCATGAGAAGCACCCTGCGCTGACTGTTGGTTCTACCCTTTACTAGCTGTGTGGCCTTGGGCAAGATGTTCAGCCACTTTTGAGCTTCAGAGCCTCCAGCTATAAAACTAAGATAAAAACAGCCCCTACTCTATCTGTGATTGCTGTGGCTATCACATGAGAGAACACATACAAAGAGGTTAGCACAATATTTGGTGTGCAGTAAAAGTTCAATAATACTGCCTACTATGTTGCTTAAGTGGATCAAAATGCTAATGGTTCTAAATTCTGAATAATGGGATGAGGTACGTGTTTTTTCGTTTCATGGCTCATTTGACTTTTCTAGTTTTACTGAACAAACACACTCATTTATTTAAGCTTGTGCTTAAAAATGGCACCAAGCCAGAAACTACAAAAAAATTAAATTCTTCAGAATTTTAAATCAAACAGAACTGCTGCTTAAGTAAGGAATCGAAGACCATAAAGTGACTTAAAATTAAATACACTAGAAAACGACTTCATTTCTTAGGATTGCTAATTTGCAAGGATTTAGAAATTGATACCAATTCTCTATGTATGAATGCGAAAGTCTCTTAGTTAGGTAATACTAGCAGAAAAAATACTTAGAAGTAATTTTTAAATACCTCCATAACGATAAAACTCGTTTCTCTAAAGAGTAATTTAATTTTATCCTTAAGACACTTATCAACCAAACAAGGTTAAATTATAACGTAAAATTTGTTGCAAGTAATATATAAAAATAAAAAGGGCGCTGGAGTTCAAAAGAACTCAGTTTGAGTTACAATTTGCCTCTTGACACCCATGCAAAGTAAGGCAAATTTTCTATTTTATATAAGCCTCAGTTTCTTCTACGTACCTCATAGATTCTTGTAATAATCAAATAAAATATATGAAAGCCTGACACATAATTTACCTTCATTTATTAATTCGCTTCCCTATCTTCCCTGGGAGGTTGCAGCTCCCAGGAAAGAATACACAGATCCAAACCCACAAAAAAAAACAGGTAACCTGTCCCGAGGGAAAACATCTGGCCATATTCGTGCTTCTACTAAATCAGACTTGGTCTCCGAGGGGCTACTATCCAGTTCTGGGGAAAAGTCTGTGATTTAATCTATGTCCCCAACGGCTACCGCAATTTTCTGATAAAAAGTGAATATGCAATAAAATGCTGGCAAAACTGAATTTTATTTGTAGTCTCCCTCCATTCTATCTCTTGCTAAAATACTTAGCAATGTTTAGCACATATCAAGCACTCAAAAAATATTAGAAGGATTTATAATTGCCTTAGATTGAAAAAGAAAGTATAAACAAACATATGTAACCTGATTATAATTTCTACGGTTAACAAAAAGCAAGGTAATTAGGATTAAAAGAAACTCTGCATTTAACATTCATGCAATTCTTATATGGAACTCACTATTCATGAAGAAGATAAGCTGTTTTGAGAGTCTAAAGCAAATTATTTTTAAATTAAGCAATTAGTGTTTCAATTTTTCCAGTGTAGGTGTATATACAAAGAGAATCGTAAGACATATCTGAGAACATTCTGAACTACTTAAGTTTTTTTCACTGAAATAAACCACTTCCTTTCAAAAGCCCACATAATTTTAAAGCAGAAAGCCAATTATTTCTGAAGTTTTCTGTACAAGTATAAAATTCTTCTAATTGCTTGAATAAAATTACTCAGTGGTGGATAATTAGTAACAAAAAATTTTCGAAGAAATATATACTTAAAAGGGACATCAAAAAAACTGTAAACATGCATATTTTAAACTCCCTACAATAAAGAATTAAAGTAAAGTGTAATATACATTTTAAATTACTGAAAAGTTCATATAGGTTTAGAAGTGTTCATACCATCTCATATTAATTTTTCTTTGCAATGCAGACTTTTCAAATTAATCACTGGATTTACTTCCAGGATAAGGATAAAATCTCCTAATACGTTTGACTTGAGAAAGGAGAAAGAAAATGTTATATCTCCTCCTAAAAAATCTACCGTCACTCTCTCTCCCATTTGGTCACTCAGGTAATGTCAAAGAAAGACACAAATACAGCACAATAACAAGTAGCAAGTGTTTCCAGCTCTGCTTTACCTTTTTTTAATTTCTTGCACCTTCTCTATGGAACAATTTGCCATTAAGACTCAGGAATATGATCATCATCTGAGTATAGTTATAAATAATATTTTATAGATATTCAAACAGTAGTATACAGATATACTATATGAAGTTTGTTTAATAGACTATTAACACTACAAAACTAGCAAAACAATGCTGGGGGTAAACAGGCTTTCTTTTCTAAATGAAAACTTCACCTGAAAGGAAAACCAGGTGAAATTCAAAGGGAAAAAAAAAGTGATGCCCAATATGTTTCTAAACAGCATGGGCAAACCAATATTACTTAAGGCAAATCTTATCAAAAATAGTAGCTCAACTAAGTACAGTTTCAAAGTATATTTCTCCAAAGCCTTCAAAACTTTTAAACAACCAACACTCTTCATCTGATTAATACAAACAATTATGGGCTACTTTATTTGTGAGGCAATGGAAATATCAATTTTAAGAACTGTATAAAATGTTAAATTTAAATTACACATCATTCTTTTTCCAGATTTTTAGATCAACTATTTTTTTCTTAATGCTTACTGTTTTTTTAGATCAACTATTTTTCTAAAAGAATCAAAATAAACCCAATGTTAGAAAAAGCCTCAATAAGAGTTAAACTTCACTCACACAATAATATTGTCGAAAACTATTTCTCTTCCAAGTTAGGTTGACTAATTATAAAATTTTAAACCATAAATACTAAGATTTTTCTGCCAAGAATTTTCCTTTCAAATACTACTACTATATATATTTCAATTTCTGGATTTTTTTAATGGAAAAACAATAAGAGTCTGTATTACTCAGTTTTATAATTTTGGGAGTTTTTCCCCCTTGGTAGGTTTGAGGTGGCACAGAAAATACCGTTAGAAAACTAAAAGATTATCCCAAGATTTCACTCCCCAAACATATACTCTTTTAGCAGTCCATTCATAGGAATATACAATAAAATAAAACAACCACCTATTCTAAGGTTATTTGTGTTTGTTACTGATGACTTTCAATATTATGTGTATTAACAAAATGAACTAAAATGTTATCTAAATTAAGGAGACATCAAGATTTAATACATTATTTTAGAAATTAGAGCTCCAACTTATTACCATGATAAAAGGCTAATTTTCATATAGGTATTAAGTTCTCATTCCAAAATTCAAAAAATACAGAAATACTAAAAAATTCTCTAAATGAGTAATAAAAGCCATTTCCTTTTAGACTGTTCAGTGGTCTGTCATGATCAAGTCCACTTGACATGGACAGTGGAATCACACCCAAGTGTCCAAACCTTTGGAATAAAGCCTGCCATGGCACATAGCCAGAAAAATTATTCACAAGCCTCTCAAATCAATCCAGTTTCACAACTGAAAAAACGGGGGGAGCATTTAATCTAATCATGTGCCTTAGAGAAAAAATTTCCAGCTAAAGAGACAAAGTAAAGATGTTTCTATCTAATCTTTCTCCACAAACACACACACAAACTCACAGAGAGAGAGAGACAAAGAGAGGAAAAGAAAGGATGATAAAAACAACAGGAGAAAAAGTTGAAAAGCAAGCCAGCAGAGCTCATGAGAAATACGAAGAGGAAAAAACTACCACAGAAATAAAAGCCACACTAGAAGCAGCAACAGACAGGGCTAGACAGAAACACACACTAACAGAAAGCAGGACAGCAAGGCCTGCACAGCCCTCCAGGAAAGAAAGACAGCCAAAGACTGCTACTCGTCAATCTGTCATGCAAACACAGGTCACGGAGTCATGGCCACATACTCAACAACTCGGGAAATACTTCACACATGTGTATTTTGGGTGGAGGGGAAGGTGTGAGTTTGAACCAGATGTCAAACAAGAGACAAATACAGGTCTAATCATGAGAAATCAACCAACTTAAAAATAACTATGGTTGGTTTAAAACTAAGGAAATTCTGAGTACAGAATAAAATGAAAATGCTACAAATCTTGGCAATAAATAAATAATATACTAAAAATATCAGGAGAGAAAGGGAGTGGTCAAGTATGAGAAAGAATAACTCTGAAAGCCAGGACTCATTAAAGAACTGTTTAAAGCTAGAATTCAGTCAACAGTTTAAATATAAAAGGTGTAATGCTACATGCTTTACCTAAGAACTTACAATATTAACAAGAATTGTTGAGAAACAAAGAGGAAGTGAAGTATGTGTAATTTTTTCATCTTTCATAATGAGAGATCAACACATACTGTTTAAATTGGCAAATTTTAAAAGAAGTTAAAGTATGTTATTACATTATAAACTACAAAATTTCCAAATTACCAACTATATCCAAAGTCAAAACAAACACAGACCATATATAAAAATATAAAATATGAAAGACCATAATATATTTTCTAAGTGACAGCAAGTATTATATCTATCCTAGCGATCCCATAAATGGGAAAAAACCATCTATTAAAACAGAGTCTCTGACAAACTCAATTACACACAAATACAGGAAACACAACTAAACCAAAGTGACTCAAAACACTGAAAGCAAAAGGATGGACAAATAAAACTTAGAGAAAGCAGCAATCCTGATATTAATGTTAAACTGAATTTAAGGCAAAATGCATAAGACAAGCCCAAAAGGAACTTTGCATTAATGTGAAATTCAAACCCACAGCAAGATCAGGTAGCTTTACATATCAAAATGTCCAGGGCAAAATCTGTAAGTAATAAGATGAAACAAAAAAGCAAAGATATCTTCTATTTTAACTTACTTCTCTGTCTCTAACCAATCAAGAAAACAGAATTTAAGTAAGAATACTGAACTCTACAACAATTTAAAAAATAACAAATATATCATATTTTGCATTTTTCAGGCCAGCATATACTTATGCTATTTAATTGTGAAACTTAACAAAAGTACAATAAAATGAAAAAACTGAAAAAAAACCAAAAACCTACATTGGACCACAAAGAAAATCTCAATGAACTTCAAAAAGTAAAGGGGACAGACCACATTCTCTGATAACAGTACAATGAAATCAGTAATCATAACAAAATAAAAAAGCCAACAATCCCACAACAACCTGGAAATTTTAAAAACTCTTTTGAGATTTTTGGCATTCAAAGGAAATCAAAATTAAATTGCAGATTATCCAGAAAATAACACTAACTCTAATAGAAGCCAGAAAACAACATAACTCTAAAAGAACCCATATGCCCAAGCAAATACAGCATTCATAGTAAAAATAATAACTACAGAGACTTAAGTAAGTAAGAGAGAATGGCAATAATGCCGACTGACTATGAGGTAGTGGGAGAAACGAGGACAGGGTGAAGCTAGGATTCCAATGGATCCATTTACTTCTTAAAAGCGAGAGAGAGATCTGCAGTGTTTGTGGCAAAATGTTACCTTCTGTTAAAACTAAATGGTGAATCCATGAGTGTTTGTTATATTATTTTCTGTCTGAAATTTCATAAATTAAAATTAACGTATAAGATAAAGAACCAAAAACGCATTTAAGTTAAAAGTTCCACTCAGAAAAGTAGAAAATAAAAAATGGAAAACAGATTAGGTCATAAAGAGATAAATGCACAAACTAATGAATTAAAACCAGTACAACTAATTATTAATCTAGGAGCCAATCTTTGGGGGAAAAATAAATTTCAACATAATGAATCAAGAGGAAAAAGAAGCAGGCAGAGGGAGAAAGTAGAGGAAAGCAAACAATATTTAAAATCAGAATGGAGATTTAACCATGGTATGGAGGAATCTAAAAGAATAATATGACAATGTTTGCTACAATGCTAAACAAATACATTCTGTTAACCTGGATGAAATGGATAGTCTTCTAAGAAAAAAAAAACTTTCAAAACTGACCCTAGAATATTAAGATAAATCCTATCATGAAACAAATAACTTCAATGCTCTTTAAATTACTTAAGGATAAAGAAAAACTTCCTAAATTCTCTATAAAACCATCACAAGAGAACCCAGAACCTGACAAGGAACACACATAACTATAAATTAATTTTATAAATAGATGGAATAATGTTAAATAAAATATTAGCAAACAAAAGCCATCATATTAAAAGAATAACCCACCATGACCAGCTAGGATTGTTCCAATATTTCAAGATTAAAACACTATCAGAAAATCTATTAAAATAGTAACATAACGTTTAATGGTGTAATGGCTAAAGCCCTTTGCATCTATGAAAACAGTGTACTTTTTCTCCAAAAATCTTTTGATAACTTTAAACATCCCAATAAAAATTACAACAGGATTTTTTTCAGTAACTTGACATGCTGTTTCTAAAGCTCATGTGGGAAAAAGAGCCACATGAGATAACGCAGGAAAACTATGAAAATGGAGAGAAAAACAAGATCACCTACAAAATATTAAAAACCTAACAGTAATAAAAAGCCGTAGTACTTAAAAATTTGACACTGGCGTAAAACAAGACAAAGAAATGGAATACTACAGAGTCCCAAAATAGACAGACAGATGGACAGAGAGAAATTTAGTATATGTCAAAGATGGCATTTCAAATTAGGTTAAAAAAGAGAAAGGCTGTGTAATTCAACAAAAGGTATTGGGACAAATCCAGCTACTAGAAAGAGGAGAGATGTTGGTAGTCAATCTGGATTCCTACCTTACCCCGTAATAGGAGCTAGATCAAAGACTCAGATGTGAAAAACAAGATAAAAGAACCTGTCAAACATATTAGAGGAATAACTTATTAAAAATTATCTTGTAGGGGCTGGCCCCGTGGCCGAGTGGTTAAGTTCGCGGGCTCCGCTGCAGGCGGCCCAGTGTTTCGTCGGTTCGAATCCTGGGCGCGGACATGGCACTGCTCGTCAGACCACGCTGAGGCAGCGTCCCACATGCCACACCTAGAGGCACCCACAACGAAGAATACACAACTATGTACCGGAGGGCTTTGGGGAGAAAAAGGAAAAAATAAAATCTTTAAAAAAAAAAAAATTATCTTGTAGTGGAGCAGAACTTCCAAACAAAAGCTGACAAAAGACTGACAAATTTGAATATATTAACATTAACAATTTGTCTTCTAAAAATGACCAGAAAAAGGACAAACTGAGAATCAGAAAAAGTATTTTTCATGCATATAACAAAGGACTAATTTCCTTAGCGTTTAAATATATAAGTATAAATTAACTATACTAAATATACACACATATATACCTACACACAGATATATTCCTAAAAGTCACTATGAAAGATAACCAGCAGAAAAGCGGGCAAAGATTAGGGATAGTTCAAAGAAAACAAACTGCAAAATAGATTTAAATGTATAATAACAAAGCAGTCAGCCTCTCTCATTAAAGACATATAAATAAATGAAAACAAAATTCCAGTTATAAGGTTTGCTTACTACCAAAAAGAGTAATAATCATAGCTGTGAGAATGCAAACAGAAACACTCATAAACTTGTGGTATGGAAATTAGTAACCTTTATTAAGGAGAATTAGGTAGTATCTACAAAAACTTTAAAGTATATACTTCTTGGCCTAGAAATTCAATTCCTAGAAATGTAAGAAGTTTATTTTGGGGTCATTATTGATAGTAACTGAAAACACTGAAAACATTTATCAACAGGGACAAACATACTATGGAATTCCACAGAGCTTTTAAAAAGAACGAGATGATCTCCGGGTGCTGGGAAGGAAAGATGGGCAACACGCTTAGGTAAGTGATGTGGATATAGAAGCGTTCTGGTATCCTCCGACTTGTGTAGGGATAGAAAAGTAAGTTCACATTATGTGTAATATGCAAGATTCTAGGAGAATAATACAAAAGAAATGATTTGCTTACAGCTTCCTCTAGGGAACAAGACTGTGAGACTGTAGTAGGACAGAGACACACTTTTTACCTTAAATCTTTTCCTACATTTACGTGCCAGACATATTCTAAGCTGGGGATACAGCAGTAAATACATAACATCCCTGCATTCGTCGAAATTACATGGAGGGGGGATGCACAGTGGGGAGACACAATAAAGAAAATCAACTGTGTACACACACACAATGTCAGATGATCTAAGCACTGTGAGGCACAGTAAAGAGGGCTACAAGGGAAAGGGACCGTATGGGGTGGTGTTAATAAAAGGAATACAGTGAGCATGGGAGCATACAAAGGTTCCCCTACCCCAGGATCAGGAGTAAAGTGCTGTATGAACTACTACACCCTGAAGAGCAATCAGCCAGGGGGAGAAAAGGCAGGTAGGGGCACTCAGAAGCAAAGGAAACTCGGGTAGGTGTTCCTCAGTGGCTCTGGGTAGGGGGGGAACGAAACCAGAAACCAGTTCACAAAAGGTCTTATAAAATAATCTGAAGGGTTTAGACATGGGAACAGAAAATTAAGAGCTAGATTTTAGAAAAAGTTACTCTGGCTGCAGTGTAGAAAGTGTTTGGGGGGAAACAAACTGAAAAGTAAAGAAACCAGTTAAATGTTTCAGTAATTCTGTCCAAAGCTAACGGCATTTAAGAGAAAAAGTAGCAACAGGGACGGAGAGTAGTAAGTCAGCCGAAAATGTACAGCCGATCCCCACTATTTGCAAATTCCATATCTGCAAATTCAGTTACTCACTAAAATTTATTCGTAACCCCTTGCGGCACTTTCGCAGTCACTTTCGGAGCACATGCAGAGCAGCAAAAAGTCTGAGTTGCCCAACACGCGCATTCCCAGCCGAGGTCAAACAAGCTGACACTCTGCCTTCTCGTTTCAGCTCTCATGCTGTAAACAAATGTCCTTTTCACAATCTATTCAGTGCCATGTTCTTCACATTGTGATTTTAGTTGGTAATTTTGCTGTTTTTAATGGTCCCCAAGAGCAGTGGGGAAGCACTGCCTAATGTTCGTAAGCACAAGGTAGCTGTGATGCACCTTACAAATAAAACACATCCCTCAGACAAGCTTCATTCAGGCATGAGCTATAGTGCTGCTGGTGAACATGAATGAATCAATAATGCATAAATAATATATATTAAACAGAGAGTCTTTAACAGATACACAAAATAAGGTCTTGTATTGACTGGTTGACAAATATGCTGTGCCCAGAGGCGCAGAGGAACCTAACCCTGTATTTCCTGTAGGAGCAACTGTTCAGTATTTGTTAAGTCGATGTTTACATATTTCATTGTGCTAATTTATGACTTTATGAAACATAACTACCATAATAAAGGACAATCGACTATATATGTACACACATATATTTACTCATTTGTAAAGCAGAAATACTAGGACTGGTCGTCAATTTTAAGAAGTAAATGAGGGAGAGAAATCAAGGATGCTGCTAGCAACGTTTCTGGCTTAAGCAACTGGAACATGGTGATACTATTAACACAGACAGGAAATAGGAAGTGGCGGCAGCTTGGATCAGGAAGGCAAAGATGCCAGCTTTGGAGAGTGTAATGTTATGTATTTCAATTGTAATAAATGTGACTATGTGTCTAAGTACCCATACACCCTCCCCTCTGAGGCTAAGAACCACACCTTTGTTCATCTTGGTGTATCTCTTGCAACTAAAATGACGCTTTCCTTTAAGTCAAATAATATAATCAGGCACGTCAACATTAGAAACAAGCACTTTATTAATTTTTTTACCTCCCACTGCCACCTTTGCAATTACATTACCAATATTCACCATAACCTATACTTCAATAGTATTTCTATGTGCATCCCCAAAAGTAAAAATATATAAAATTTTACCTCGTGGAAAGCAAGAATTCTAAATGACAAACATCTTAGAAGTTCTTCACAACCAGGTAGTTTTTTAAATTTGTTTAGAGAAACATAAAGCAGTACTTTTAGCATAAATTATTAAAATACTATTCTGAAATATCAAGCTTATATCAAAAAATCCTAATGGATAAATCGTGACATGTTTTCACATTTGATTTAAGAAAACCTCAGAATACAATTTGTTTCAATGTAGCTTGTACAAAAATGTATATATACACTCAAAATGTGACTTTTTTACAGCCTAAAAATTAAAATTACAAAATACAACTGCATACACCGAGCTTTATACAGTTATAAAAAAACCCGTAAAGAAATTCATCCTAATCCCTCCCTGTCTAGTCAACATTATCTTTGTTGATATGAGATAGAAAACTTCTCAGCTACTACAAAACTGATTTCATAACCAAATATATACCTGAGCAAACATAAAATAGAAAACTCATTGATACAAAGTTCTTCCTCAATATACAACTACGTATATGTTTATTTGCAATGGTCCACATAAAGATTCAGGGGCAATTTAAAAGGCAACCAATCATCTACGAACCCATTATTTTTCTCTTAACTGTGTTTATCTGACAGCACTTCCTTTTACATACAAAGAAAAGCACTGGACTAGGTTTTATCCTTAGTGTGAAAATTAGGTGCATGACCTCCCACTGAATATTAAAAATTAAATATAATACACTGGGAATAGTTATTACTACCTATGAGAAGAAAAAGGCTGCAAGAAAAGTTCAAGAAAGGATTCACAGCTAAGGGAGGACAAGTGGTTAGAATGCCAGTTTAGTAACTAGGACACAGGAAAAAGGTAAAACAAAAAAAAGTTAAAGTGCTCTGTACAGGAGGGAAACCCTGGTTCTTGGCAATTAATGGTAAGAAGAACCGTAACGTAAACAGCCAACCAAAGACTTCAGAATGCAAAAGGACAAAACATCCACGAACATCAGATCTCTTCAAAAACCAAGAGTGAAGAATAAAAATGGTTACTTCAAATGTCCTTTGTTATTTTACATCATTTAGAATGTAATTATATTATTTGTATTTCTTAAGTAAAATATTAACGCACTTAATCATAATAGACATAAAAATGGCTTTGTACTTCAAAATTGATATTTGAAGTGGAAAATAAGCCAAAAACACTTAGCATACCTGAGCTATCCAGACAGCAGTCAGTCAACAAACAGCAGCTGTGCAGAAGAAGCACCTAGGGCAAGCAACCGTCATCACTAGGAGCGTATCCATGAACATGCAGGCACTGGGCTCTTTACCAAGGGCCAATGGCCAAGGGCGGAAGGGGCAGGGTTTTCTTGGTTCCACCCTCAGAATCTCAGACACTGTGACACCCCCTTGTTCAACAGGGCAAGTGCATGTCAGATACATGCCTGAGAGACCAGTCATCATGACAAGGGAAATAGGGAGACTTATTTTAAAATTGTTACTTTCCCTATCACCCTGTAATACAGAATATTTCCCCCCTAAAGAAATATGCTCATAAGTGGTAATTACAATCCTAATCGGCCAACAAAGGGAGATCCAGTTCACTCTACAAGATATACTATACAGGGCTTAAAGAGTATTCTATTTCCACTTGAAAATTAGTTTGTTAGAGAAGAAGGTAAAATAACAGTAGCACTGTTCTACTTCAATATGGGTTAAATAAGTATTTGGAATTCATGTTGCTGGCGTAGCACTTAATCTATCAGGAATTACCGTCATGTCCAAGCAAACTCTTAGAATACAATTCATTTCTAGGTTAGAGACTGCCTATTTATAAATCTAGTTGATGATATACTACTAGTTCAAAATTACTAAAACGTATGACTAAAATTCAAGACTAGAAAAATAAAATCAGCAGTTGGGATAATTCAAACTTTAAAAGTGATCATAAAATAAAACTTATGACTTAAATGTCTCCTAGGCATCAAGATGATGTGTGCTGAAATATACAATTAAAAACAAGACCAGAAGACACCACAAGAAAGTGGTCAAGAAAAATGACAACAGAATGCTGGCTTAAGTTTTCCCACCAAAACACTGGATTAAAAACATGGCACACAGCTAAAAATTCTGGACTGTCATTCTGAAAATAAAGAGAAACAAGAAATACAAAAAAAAAAATATGAATTGCATAGTGAAGCAGCTGCCACAGAAAAACATCTTTACTGAGAAAAGGCTAGATATTTTATTTTCATTAAGAAGTAACATTTTAGATACTATTTTTTCCCACGAGAAATACTAATAATGTCAGCATCTCCTATGCAAGAGACCATAATTCCTTATTAGTAATTTTCCCTGGTAACTCCTGATTACTAAAAAATATGAAATATAAATTCTAGTTGGTCAGATGTCATTCTTAGCAGTAGCAATTCGTTTCATTCTACTGATTTCTTTCTCTAAGGCAGTGGTTCTCAAGCAGAAGTAACACGTTAGAACCACCAGGGGACCATTCTGAAAACACATTCCTAAGCGTCATCCCTCAGAGACTGGGTCACCATGTCTGGAGTGAAGCCACAGCATCTGTGTTTTGAAAACTCCCCCAGTGATTCTGACGGCTAGTTGAGAACCACTGCTCTAGAGGATGAATTCATACTTGTTCTACTGACTAGAAGAGCTCTTATTTGGTCTGCCATTGCTAAAACTTTGTCATTCTATGCACACAGGTGGCAGTAGCAAAGAGAAAAACTCCACATTTCATTGCTTATAGTAAAAAAAGTTACAAAGATCTGATAAAATTATCTATTCAAAGAACTTACAACCATACTTGAAAACACTTTGCATAGATTTATTTTAAAGTGTGCATTTAGGACAAATGGTTTTGAAAATGTATAAAAATAATTTATGTATTAATGCAACTTCAATATTTACATGGTCCCTTAAAGGATTTTCCTTTTATTATCATCAAAAATGTATTTCAACAACCTCCACAGTATTCTTAAAACTCAGGAGTTTTAAGACTTTCTAATAGAAATATTTTAGTATTCACCTACAGAAAAATAATGAAACTGGGAATGATATCACTAATATTTTAAAATATAATATTGTCTCAGCTATGCTATGCTACATGAGAGAAAGCTTTATCACTAAATTATAATCCCAAGTGGTGGCATTTTTAAGAACAAAACACAAAAATATTTTATAAAAGAAAATGTCTCATTGTAAAAACTTATAAATTTGAATGCTTCAAACAAAAATATCTGAGATTTGATTTCATAATATCAAGTTTCCATATGCACTTTGTAAAGATACACCCATTCCAGGCTATCAACTTAAATAAAGCCAGTTATCACTAAAAGAAGATACAGTAAAAAAAGATTTCAGTGCAAAAACACATATCAACTAAAGTTATCAACTAACTTAAGACAACTTTAACGTAAAAATCACGACTTAAATCTCATAAAGTAACACTATAAAGACTTAAAATTAATTTAAAATAAAAAGCTCTACAGCAGTTATCAAGTTTTCCTTTTGTTACTATTCTCTAGTAAAAGCTTTCTTTTGATTAGATTTTACAATGTCATCAGGAGATGCTGATTTGAAGTCAAATGGAGTTATTGCTATAAGAGGACTTATTTCTTTGTCCTTTATGTCTTGAACTTGTCTACTATAAAGAAAAGTCTTATAGAGGTCTAGGGTGCGTCGCTTGCAGCTTTTCAATGGGTAACGAAGACAGAGTGTTGAAGCAAAAGCTGAAGGTCTAGCAGCAAGGGCCTTGGTCCAAGAGGCAGAAATAGCTGGTTTCCTAGTCAGGAAGCCTTTATTGTTTTTCTTATTATCCTTAGCAGAACTGGAGTTTTTCCCTAACTTTGAACTTGGAACTTTAGTTCCTGGTGTTGGAGCAACTGACTGGGCTGCTACAGGTTTTGGAACAAAATCTGGGGTTTTTATAAGGACACTAAGATCAATGTTTGAATCTAATCCAGGTGACCTCATTTCAGATAAACTGAGCGTAAAGGAATCTTTCTTAATCTGAGAGTTGTCTATATCAATCGTTTCTGCAATCAAATCAGAAAGTGACAAATCCTCAAGGTCTCTCGTAGGAGAAGCTTTATGAAATGCCAAAGACGACAGAGATCCTGTTAATTCTGATATCCCAGTCGAAGACTGATAATGATTTGCTGGTTGTGACAGGGGAAAACATCCCAGCCTTAGATCTGTGAAATTGGCAGAGGCTTGGTTGCAAAGATCTGGTAAAGGAAAGTACTGGCTTGGATTGTTTTCTTTGTGTTCCTGAAACAGTTCAGCTAGGGATGGAAGTTCACATTGGGAAAACTGCAAATCGTCATTTTTTAAAATGTAATTCTTGGCACTTTGTTCAACTAAAGAAACACTTCCAACTTCAGTCATTCTACTAGCATTTAAATTATCAAGAGCCATATTCTCCAGTGAGCTAGTTAAGAGCAAAGGATCATGTAAACTTCCTAAGCTGTTTTGTACTGGAATGTTTTGCAAATCAGATAATGAATCATTTTGAATAAAAAGAGAGTTATGGGGTGCAATGTTCTTTATCATTAAGGATTTTAAATCTTGTATTCCTTTGAATGCAGAATCATCTCTGGAAACACATTCTGATGTATGAGGTCTCAACAAATCAGCATCTAGACTCTGTGAAAGCAGACTTTGCAGACTATCTGTGGATGTTAATCTGACTGATGGCTGACTTTCACAAGAATCTCTTGGCATATCATCAATTAGATCAGCTACTGACAGCTCTTTTGTTAACTTACATGATTCTAGTTTCTTTTCACTTCTAGGTCTGTCAAGTTTCTTTTTTTTATGGAGTAAACAGTGACTTGGTACAACTGAGGAATTATGATATAATCCATATTTTACTACTGGGCCAGAAAAATCAAAGGGTTTGCTACTACAATCCAAATGGTTTGCGGATTGAGGACAAGAGTGTTGAACATCATCAGATGACACTTTAGAGGAAGATGATAAGACTCCTTACCTTCCAAGAGCCATTAATTTTCAGATGAATGGTTGACATATGCAGAAGACAGTCACAGCAACCAAAAAGAAACATGAAATGAGGCATTTAATTACTAAATGATTCTTTTGATTATGACATGAATAAAGTGATACATGATCATTATTTAATAAAAAATGAACACTCTAAGGAACAACAATAAAGGAATTTTACCCTCCTTTAACCACCTAAAGTGACCTTCATACTTTGTTCACTGATAGATACAAATGTAATACCAAGTTAGTCAATATTCTAATTTTCACAAATTTTATAATGTTTTTTTAACATACTTCAACGAGGTTTTAACATACTTAAATTATAGTCAGGATTGTCTCAAATTCAAATCATCCAAAAACACCAACGGAAAGAACTAGGTTCATCTTCTTCTTTATTTTTACTTGTATTTTTGCTTGTATTAAATACAAGCAAACAACTAACAGCCTATATTTCTACCATGATCTGGGATAAACTATTAACAGAGATGATATATTACAGCCTCATTCTCATATTGGTCAGTTAAAAGCACATACCCCCCAAAATAAAAATTTTTTAAATAGAAAATTAAAACCACCTTTATTTCACAGTAACAGACTGCAGGCCTCTTTGTTATAGGAAAAATCTAGTCCTCAGGTTACAAGAAATATCAACCCAGTTAACAAAGCACCATGCTCCCACCGCCAGATATCATACCAATTAACACAAAGGTACCTGAGTTCCCTTCTTGTGTCAACTAACTCCAAATTTAACCCCAAATTCTATAAATTTAAAATTAAAGGTCTATGAAACGCCAGAAACTATAATTATGATAGTCACGATACTTAAATAAAACCAAATTATATTTATATCTGCTTTAAGCATAAAGGAATTTTTTGACATTAATCTGGCTATTAATTTCCAACTCCTCAACTATTAGAGTTAAAAAACAACAATAATTAAAAAGCTCCCTAAGCTATTCACAAGAAGCAAAAAGTGTCTTGTCTTGTTTTTATCTGATTTTATTTCCCCTATATTCTGTTAGTTACACAAACAAGCAGGGAAAAAAAAATTTAAAAACAGGCTTTATCAGAGACAAGGGAACAAAGCCCTCAGTTTAAAAATTCACAAACTAGAAAATCAACTGACAGGAATCAAGAGTTACTGTAACATGCAAAATTTTCTGCCCATTTTTCAGAACAGCTCAAGCAAATCAAAGCCTCTTTAAAAGCATTAACTTAAAACAACTAAAAGAGAACAAGTAAAAGCATACCTTTAGCTATCTTTCCTGCAGATACTGCTCCCTGACTCTTCACCTTCAAATTCTGCAGGCTGTCTTGCTCCAGAACCATTGACAAAGCCTTCTGCACGTCAAACTTGCTCTTCAGAACTGCTTCAATCAATACGTCGTCTGGCACATCATCTCCAAATACCTCTCTCATGTGATCAAGGCATGAATAAAGACGAGCTAGAACAGACAGCAATAATTAAAGGCTACACTAAATGGTCTCAAGACAGAACACTCGATTTTCAAAACTGAAAAAAGGATTTGAAACTATAGGATGTTCAACTCTCCTTTTGCTTTGGCAAAAATTATTTGTAACGATTATATTTTTATCCACAATATACCTATCATCCCTTATCGGGAGAATAATTTTATTAAGAAGTCACTATAATAAATGTCTCCTAAATAATACTAATGCTTGAAAAAAGTGTAAACCGTATACACTAATATCTATTTTCAGTCAATGATGAGGACTGATGTCTGCACTGATGATTTTTTCCATGTATAGAAACAGAGGGTAGGTATGGGAATACTTCTAACTTGTAAGTAAACCTAGTTAATTACTAAGTATATTTTTTTAATTTCTTAAATTAATACCTTAAGTTTCCTTTTAGGCTAACTTCAGTTTTCCCCAGCCAACTAAAATCATCCTTACTAACTCCTCAAAAATGGGCAAGATAAACTTAATATAAAAATGACATAAAAATAAGGAACTCCAGTAGATTGAGAATGGACATTCATTTTAAAAATAAAAAATTTAAATCTGAAAGTATAAAATCTTTAAGGATTTTTATTTTCTGATGACATTACTCTAAAAAGTAATTACTAATATTCATAATGATGTAAATTCCACAAAAGCAGAGGTTTTATATCCCTAGATCCTAAAATAGTACCTGGTACCCAGAGGCCACTGAATAAAAATGGATGAACATATTCATTTATATTTGTATAGCACTGGGCAATTTTCGAAATACTTAAGAGATATATACATATCTTTTGTAATCCTCACAATACTTCTATGACCCAGGGCTATCAAGCAAACTCTAATTCATAAAGCTAAGATGACAGAAAATCCTGGCACCTTTAAGTGAACGGTAATCAAAACAGAACGCAGGTCTTCCGTGCTCCATGAAACCATTTCACAGAATGCAATTATATTACATTTTACATGTTTACATGTTGAATAAGGAATCTACTAGCAATCCCTTCCTTTAAAAAAAAAGTATTTGATACTTTTCTCTTTGCTTTTTTAATTATTAAAAATAAATTCCTCAAATATATGGGTAATTCTGCTTTGCTTGAGTACAAGATTAACTTTAGGCTAGTAAGCTACACTTGGAAAAGTATACCTATTTCATAAAAACATGAATTCCTGAAACTGGAGAACAGTTAGTATAGCTAGCCTCAGGGCCCTTCTTATTAATTACAGCAACTATTTTCTACACATACACAATGAGTAGAGATATGGAGTCAGGCTGTCTTGGTTCGTATCCTAATGTCACTTACTACCGGGTGCAACCTCGGCCAAGTTACTTCTCTGTGTCTCATTTTCCTACCCTGTAAGATGAGGACAGTAACTGGTTTACCTCCTAAGGTTCTTATGAAGATTAAGTATGTTAATACCTGAACAGCACTGAGAACAGTCCCTGGAAAGCATTTAGTAAAGGTTAGCCACAATCATCATTATTGTTATCAGGCAATTACCTACACATCAGGTAGAAATGATCAACTTTCATTCTCAAACTTACCTGAATTTCAAACCTCCATAATCATTCTGAGAAAGAGCAGAAAGAGTAGAAGACCTCTACTCTATTCCTATCCTCTCACCCCACAATGACAACTGTGACACTTTCTTTAAAACTACAATCAAATGCTATGGAGTTTACACAGCACCTCCTTTACAAACTTTACCCAGACTGTCAAATGTATTTTGAGAGTTGATAAAGAAATTTTTTAAATCTTTATCTGTTTTTTCCCTTTCTACTTTCTAATTTTGTATATTTGTGCTTTCTCTCCATTGTTCTTGATTTGGTTAGTAGCTGATATATATCTTACTAATTTATTCAAAGATCAGCTCTCATATTTATACATTTCCTCTTTCTGTTTTCAAATTAACTGTTACAAATTTTCAATTTAAAAATGTTTATAGAACAAAGCCACACTCCAAAGAAAGAGCAAATCGGCTCAGCCCTGCTCACTACCAACAGGTGGCATTAATGTTACACGGGCCATTTTAGTTCTGCCACATTGTTCACCAATCTATGGCTTGAGTGACAGATCCACACTACTGCCATACTGTGCTGGCAACCCACATGCAAAATGGAGGAAGACTGGCACAGATATTAGCTCAGGGCCAACCTCCCTCAGCAAATTAAAAAAAAAAAAAAAAAAGACCAAAGCCAAAATATAAATATCTTTGTTAAAATTTTTAACCAAAGTGAAAAGAAGCAAACTCAGAACGAACGTCATTACCATTTACAAGTTTTATCTTGAAATTTAATTTCCACAGATAAGACCAATCAGGACTTGTATAGTGTTACTTTGGATTGATTAAATTAAAAAAAAAAAAAAAAAAGACCAAAGCCAAAATATAAATATCTTTGTTAAAATTTTTAACCAAAGTGAAAAGAAGCAAACTCAGAACGAACGTCATTACCATTTACAAGTTTTATCTTGAAATTTAATTTCCACAGATAAGACCAATCAGGACTTGTATAGTGTTACTTTGGATTGAAAAGAAACTTTTTTTAAACCCAGCCTTTTGGAACCTAACATTTTGCAAGGAAATGAGCTTCTGTAATCTAATCATAAGCTCCACATAGAGCTTATGAAAAAATAAATATTGCTAAAAGAACAAAAACACTCAAGCTTCTCTCCTAAGGAGATGAATAATGGGAGAGTTCAATCAAAAACTCCAGCTACTAAATAACAGCCAATCAACTTTTCAACTATACAGTTAACCATGCACTCCTCACAAAACACACTTAATAAATGTAAATTTTCCTTGAAGAAACGATACGTTTGTACCAGTACTACCCAGAATCACTATTATGAACAATCATCATAAAACCAACACCTTCAAATATATTAATTACTAGTCATTCTCAGGAAACACAGATATAGTATGTTTTCTATACCTTGATCAACTCCACTTAGCTGACGGTTCAACAGTGCACTGGAGGGCTCTTTCAGGTCCTCATAATCATATTCTTCCACCGGCTCACCAACTGAAGGGCTGTCGCGTCGTGAGTATATAAACTGAGCAGCTAGAATATAAAATGATTCAAAAACGCTAGAGTACAGCCATGTCCCATTAACTATTCTTTTCACAAAAATTACAGTAAAAATTAAAGATTCTGACGTACCACATACAGTCATTTACCCACATTCTATAATAATGGATGAAAACAAAAACAAAGACAAAATATATCATACCTCAAATTCTGCTCAAACGCCCTAACTATTCATCAGCCTCGTATAATCGTCTTCCTTACTTTCCTCCTTTTCCAAATCCATTCCACCGAGCTTACTTTCTCCGAAGTTTTCAAAGACTACCTTTCCTAATATCTCATCCTTGCCTGCTACTCGGTCTTTCCTGAAATTTTCTCTTCTTTCGTACACGTATTTCAAACTTATCAAACTTGCTTATTTTCATAATTAAATAGACTAGGTTAATTTTCACTTTCCAAGAATTGCTAATTTTGCCTGAATCCAGGAGTCAACCAAAATCATAGGCTTTTTTTTTTTTTTTTAAGGAATAGCCCTGAGATAACATCTGCTGCCAATCCTCCTCTTTTTTGCTGAGGAAGACTGGCCCTGAGCTAACATCTGTGCCCATCTTCCTCTACTTTTTCATGTGTGGGATGCCTATCACAGCATGGCTTGCCAAGCTGTGCCATGTCTACAACCAGGATCCGAAGCAGCAAACCCCAGGCCACCAGAGCAGAACGTGTGAACTTAAACCACTGCGCCACCGGGCCGGCCCAGGCTTTAACTTTTGAACCACTCGTACTTTAAATCATACACTGACACTGTGTACTAGTGCCATCATATACCTAACTTTGACTTTCAGACATCAGCCCGTGTTACTCTGCAGTACTGGCACTGTCACCACTCAATACATAACTGAGTACTGTATATTTCATTAAAAGGAGGAAAGACAAAACACCAAACTGCCAATATATGCCTGAGTCTCATCTACAAAATACAAGTGGCAAAAAAAATAAGCACACATGCCCAAAGTGTTGACTCTTTTGCCTCAAGTGGATGCCCACTGAAGTCAATTTCTGAAGACTGTGTTCAATTGTGAAGGAATAAAATTAAAGAATAAATTAAGAAGGATAGAACTATCAATACAGTATTTTAAAGGCAAGGTGTTATTAGGGATTAAATGTTATTTAGCTTTGTGGAAGAGCACGTAACATGTTAAGTCTATCACTTAGCGTTCCCACATTTAACTTTTGTGCATGTTTTCAGGAAGGCACTACCTATGAAAGTAAGTGGAACTAACTACACTCAAAGTTTATAGATAATGCATATACAGACAATAGATAATACCACGGCTTATGTGTAACACTGTGAAACACCTGTACTCAGAAGGCCAGGCATAAGTGCTATGCATTCACAGTATAAATCAATGAGGGCCTTACAGATTAGCAGGGAAGGCAAAGAAGAAAAACCTACTGATGTATTTTAAAAGCCAAATGAGTATTACAGACTATAAGCACTGCAGAAACGTAGAAGATCTAGTAATCACTGATGACAGGAGCAGCTATAATAAAGGAGGTAAGACGTCACAAAAACTGACAAGTGGAGGACACCTTGGACAAGAAGAGAATGAGAGAAATACACAGCAGCTGAGAGAACTCAATGTATTCTGCTATGATGCATGTGTCCTTAACACAAACTAGCTCATACCAAACAGTAAATAGGGAATGATCAGGGTGTAACATTCAAGTTGCTTTTGCTTTATGAGATTTTCCCCCAACACTTCAATGATTTGCATAATAGCAGCAGGTACAAAGTCCAATAACACCAACCACAGACTATTATACTGTAATTACAGTGTAATGCCAGATAGCCTCACATTCTTCCTCTTGGCTCAGTCTGGCCACATGTCCTGTTTTGTGCCTGCTTACTGCTTGGCTCTGCACAATCTATGAGTATTTTGCCTTTGCAACATTACTCATTAGTTTCAACTCTTTCTTACACCTCTATCAAGCTTTTACCGTTTTTTATTGTAAAGTCGTATATTTACTGGAATATTTCTTAATCAGAAAGTTAATGTATCTTTCCAAATGTGCGAGCATTTTTTTTTTTTGAGGAAGATTAGCCCTGAGCTAACATCTGCTGCCAATGCTCCTCTTTTTGCTGAGGAAGACTGGCCCTGAGCTAACATCCATGCCCATCTTCCTCTACTTTATATGTGGGATGTCTGCCGAATCAGCCGTTATCCGAACTGGCGAACCCCGGGCCGCCGAATCGGAACGTGCGCACTTAACCGCTGCACCACCGGGCCAGCCCCTGTGCAAGCATTTTCATTAAGATGATTACTGCTTTTTTTTTTAGTACTTTACAGGCTGAGCTGCAAAGATTATGTTTTGTATATATTCTTATTTCCCCCCCTCTGGTGCAAGAATTATATAAATTATTATAAAGTGAGCATGGCTAAAGAGCAGAAGAGACATCCTATTTCACAGATTCTCTAAGATGACCACTTTTATCACATTAAAATCCCAGAATGAGGGATGTGCCTTACAACCAATGGCATCTTAGCATTACGTAAAACTTTGACAGCCAATTTTTTTTAAGTGGTACGTGAAATAATGATATGTCTTACAATCCGTGGCATCTTAGATTTAATGAAATGTCTTAGTACTACAAACTATAACCTGGGCCATTTTGTGCCTGGTGATTACTGGTTATTACAAATTACTCTCCTGGCTGTAAAACACTACTGAGTTTAGGCTAAAAGCAACAAATAAACTTTCCCCAACTTCCCCTCATAGCTCTCAACTGTGAGGAAAAAATCTAAGACAAATCAAAAATCAAGTAAGACAAGAAATGAGACATTTTCCTCAATAATTTTGACTTAGGAAACATGGACAGAGAAGAGGAAGTTGTCAATGTCCAGACTTCTACTCTGCCTCCTAGGAGCTATTTTTCTGGGGGGGTTGCCTACCCCCTTACACACACAAATCCAACCGAGAAACCCATACTGTGGCTATTGTTTCGGAAATAGTGATGGCTGGATCTGCCAGGAGTTGGGAGGGAAATTCCCCAGGGAAAATAGCTACTGGGGGGAACAACGGTCCAAATCTTTGAAGTTGAAATGAAAGCCCAAAAGGCAACAAATATAATAAAAGGACTGAGAGAAAAGCAATGGAGAGAAAGTGCTATTCTCTTCTAAAAACTTAAATTACAAACTTTGATGGAAATGCTTTTTGAAAAATTGGACACTCATAGCGACTTTTAAAATTTAAGGCATTTTGACAAACATAAGAGTTCACAGAATTCAAAACCTGACTCCCAAAACTGCCTAAAACTGTTTCCTGAACACCTTAAAATAAAAATCATGGGGGCGCTCATTAAAAATGCAGCTTTCTAGACTTCTTCCCCTGGAGATTCTGACTCTGGTGCTGGGACAGGGCAGGCAAGCTGTACTTTTAAAATTACTCCCAGCTGACTGGCATCATCAGCGAAGGTCAGGAAACACCAGTAGGCCAGTCTCCACTCCATCTGCCCGACCTGTGGTCCACTTCGCGTATCTGCATCAGTTACTTCCTAAAATACTACCCCCTTACTCAAAAACCTTCAGTAAGCTGACACTATACACCTAAAACAACTGCCTTCCACTATTTGGCTCCTATTTCCCTTCCTGGCCCTCTTTCCTGCTGCTACTGCATTAACCGTGTGGGTCTTCCCAAACACACGTCGCTAACAGGCCACTGGTCAAGCACTGCTGCTTCCTCTCTCTAGGATGGCATTACTACTCCCCAATTCACCCGTCCCATCCCATCTCCTTCCAGAAGCCTTCCCAAACTCCTTTAGGCAGGACTATTTCTTTACCCACCATACTGTTGTGGCATGTGGCTTGAGGAAGACTTCTAACAAGCTGCCATACACCACACTAACTTATAAACTTATTAGAATAGTGTTTTTCTTACATGTTAATTGACGCTCAATAAAGATTTTGAGTTGAAGGATTACTACTGTTCAAGTGATCACACACAGAGGTCAGCAGACTGAGGTGGTTCTAATGCCTCGGTAGTAACTGGAAAACTAAGCCAGTCAATTCCTGTAAATGCCTCAGGATTAAGAACAAAGCTAATCAGAAAAAGCCAACTAAGCTTTCCCAAATAATGCAACCGCTTAAGCTACAGCCAATCAAATAATTTCCTTGCTTTCCTTCCGTGTATTCTCTATAAAAACCTTATCCCCAGCTCCTGACAATGGAGCACTCCTAACCACTTCCAGTTTGTACCTGCCTGATTCAAAATGTTTGCTCAAATAAACACTTAAAAATTTTAATATGACTCAGTTTATCTTTTAATACTTCTAACTGAATTAGCGGAAACAAAATTTGTAACTGTTGAAATAAAGTTTTATATATAGGCTCTTTTTGCTATCCCCAGCTCCTTGATGTATGCTCAATATTCGATATCAAAGTCAACCTTTCTAAAGGGAAAAAAAAAAAAAAAGCTGTAACATTTAGAAATCACCTTTCCATCACAAAAATTGTGCTTAATACAGTTTGGGAAAAAAAAATACTCGTGCTGATCAATTTTAGAGAGAAATTCCCATTAATTGATAAAGTCACTCAATTATCAAAATCCATTAGACCATGAATATGACCATCTCTTCAATGACATTAGCTGCTTCTTTAAGAACAGAAAGTATCCTTCCAAAACTATTCAATTCTTACTAAAAATCACTTGGAAAATATACCACTAAAGAGGAAAAATAAGTCTCTGATCTGATATTACTGTTACTTTATGCACGTTCTGAAAATTTAAAAAACCCAAAACCATATGCTTTTGTTAAAAATACCAATTTGTCACAGAAGAAATTCAAAACCATTTAACTATCTCCTGCTTTGATAAAGTCAGTAGACTTCTTGGTGTGTACAAAAGTAACTCTCAGTCAGGTTTGTCATGGATGTGAACCACACACAGGACACACTCCAGAGCTGTGAGAGATACACGGAGACACTTTGACCTCAAGAAAGCGAGGCCATAAAGGCAAATCTCAGAAAAACACTCTCAGAATGCCATAGCTTGCGTACTGTTAGCTCATTACTCAAGATTAAGCACGATTCATCCAGATAAGCCTCCATAAGTGAATGTGTTCACCTGCAATATTAAGATGCCTTTCAGTAGTCCCTCTCTCTATGAAGGTTTCCACTCTCGTGCAAGTAACATTCAACCAACTTCCAAGTCCTATAGACCTCAACTCCTATGATTATTTCTTGAATCTATTTCCAAACCCATGCCCCAGTGTCATAAACAAAGCAGGCATCAGCATACCCTGGAGGGCTTGTTAAAACAGGGTGGGGCCAAGAATTACTTTTCTAACAAATGCTCGAGTGATGCTAATGATACATGGACCACATTTTGAGAACACTGTCCTAAAATATCCTCATCTGCTCTAGATTAGTATAACAATCTCTAACTAATCTACCTGCATCCACCCAGGTGCCGCCTTCAATCCAGTCTCTACTATGCAGAAGAGATTTTTCAAAAACTCCAATCTAATTATCACACCTACATCATCTCAGTTTCATGGACAGGCTCTCTACTGCGCTGACAATGTGAGTGATGAGGTTAGTGCTACCAGACCTCACTTTGTCACCTAGTCCTCTGCGACAGTGAACTATAGGAACCCAAGAGGGTCAACCCATAAGGCATTTTTTAACACACTGCAAAATGGCAAGTGCCTGGGAGGTTCCCTGGAAAAAGTGAAATTTCCTTTATTCCTAATCCCTACAAAATGTGAGCTTTTGAATCCCTGAAAATAAGGAGCTTAGAAGGAATGCCGATTAAGCCAGCTCTCAGCTTCTGATCCAGCCTTCTTTATTCTGCTTTGTGATGCTGGGGTTGCAGTCTCTGCAAAGCACATATCTTCTTCGACAGCTAGCTCCCTTTTAGGATCAGCCAACAGGGAGAAGCTAAAGGGAGAATGGAAGGCCAGAGGAAGACAGATGCTCCTTTGCTTTTGGCTTCTTGTCTAGTCACAATCATCCCAGCAACACTTCACCTTGCAGAAGTAGCTTGTTCCAGCAACAGCAATTAATCAGCTTAGAATTTTTCCAAAACTCCTAGAACCAGCTTCACCATGCCCTGACCCACATCCCCTGGACATCATGACCAGCCAGCCAGCTAGAATTCCCTCTTCAAAAGGCTGAAGCCCAGCTTCAGAGGGTCCCTTCAGGGACATCAGTACCAGCCACATAGTGTCCCCCTCCTCAGAGGTCTGAGTCCCACGTCTGAACTTGAGAGGCAAAGCAACAGAGCAAAACCCTCTCATCACAGGTCTAAGTTCACGTCCAAGCAGCCCCAACAAGCTTCTAAAAGGTTGGTTTCAGCCTTGTCCCTTTGTTTTCTTAGGTGCTAAGGGTGCAGATCCTGCCTGAAGTTAATTCTTCCTTGATACTTGGGTTCAACTTTTTGCAGTTTTTGTTTTCTAATACTTGGTTAACAACTTTTTACGTTAAATTCTCTCTGGCAATATAACTGGAGTGACTTCTATCTCCTAACAGGATCCTGACTGGTAACAGTGTAACATTAAAGAGAGGAAAGGTCCTGATTGGTTATGGGCAAACATGGAAAATATAAATAAAGGGCTAGATACATTTCAGAGCAACAAATAACAAGAAAAAAGGTGACAGGAAGAGAAGAGGTGCTAAGACAACTTTTAGAACACCTATGCCTTTATAAAGAAAAAGGAATTCTACAAAGTCAGAAAGGACATATTTGGTCTCCAGAGACTAAAAGTGGGATTAAAGCATTAAAGACAGGGTGGACTCGGATGGAAAGGTTAATTATACTAAACCTTTAAACTTGTGAAAAATGAGTTGTATGAATAACATTTATGCTGTATCTAACTATATTTAATTGTACCCCATTTTATGGCACAATAAAATTTAGCAGGGCATCTTCACCAATTGTTTGCAGAGCAGGCTGAAATTTGAAGACAGATGTACTGTTAGAGAAATTAGTGAGAGAAAGTTTACACCAAAGACTCAGTCTTGCTGGAATAACATATGAATGTTTTTTTAATATGGCGGCAAAGAAGAAATTTTTTGGCAGATGAGACAGAAGATGAGGCTCTGATGTGGAATCCTACAGGAACTTGAACTCTAAATCACTCTGTGGCTCCATCAGAAGTCTAAACTACATGTATTTGGTTTATTTACCAAATTGTTTAACAGCAGATAAACTACTGTATGAAGAGAAGTCTATAACACTTCAATGTTTCCAGTATCCAAGAGATTCCTGGGAAAATTAACTGCTGTATGGCTTTAGAAGTTTTAGATTTTCATTATTGACTAAATTACAATTTCATTACAATTTAGATTAATTGCATGCTACAAAGAATACTGGAAAAGCCACAGTTTTCAGAATTTTCCTCAAACTGTTTAAAGCTAAATGATGGAATCAAAACTTTAAATTCTATTCATGGGTAAAGAAATTATTTTATACACCTTTAAAAGTTAACATATAATTATCTTTTTAAATGTTACATAGGATTACAGTCTTACAGAACACTCTAGTCCTAGGAGAGCAGTAACACTTAACATTTTTAAACATCCATATAATGGAAATTAAATTATTTTTTAAAATTCACCTGTTGATGGTGAAATACAATAGTCATCCTCTACAGACTGGCCATAGAGATCATCATCTTCAAAATCTAAAATAAAAACACAAGAGATAAATTCATTTACAAGTTCTTTTTATATTCTTAGTTGTTAATGAGAAAGCATCTGAATTCTCTCCAAAAGAAATTAAATTGTTCATCAAAATTAAAGGAACCTGGAATGCTACTTTTCAAAAAAATTCTAAACATTTTAGCCACAAAGTACGTATTTACTGACTTTATACATATAAAAGACATACACAGTTCTTCAGGTTTTTAAGCTGTGTTTTACTAAGTTTTCCAAGTTTTTACCTCATGTGATCAAAAAATAATAATCCCACAGACCACATATTTGAATTGTCTTTCCAGTGTAGGCAAAAATCTGAAATGAAATCCATTTTTTTCCATCGAATGTCCTCTACAACCCAAGAATTTATTTTTCATACAACTGACTAACACAAGGTATACAATCAGACAGGAAAGCAGTTTTTCTTCATGTGGAGCTACGTCATCTCTATAAAACCATCTTCTAACTCCTTGTGTGCACTCTGCTCAGGCTAAATGCCCTTTTTTCCCACTGACTAGAATGTGCTCTTTAACCAGATGTTCCTAAGGCAGTTTCCTTCTCCTAGTTAAGATTCTAGCTCAAACGACACCTATACGGAGATGCCTTCCCTGGGCCCTCTGGTTTGTAGAGCAGCAGGCCCCTGCCACTCAGTCTCCAGCACACTCCACTTGACTGGCTTCAAAGCCCTATACTTGTTTCACTCCTTGAGACTCTAAGCTCCTTCAAGGTAAGACTCTGTGTAGCCAACTACCTGGCACAAGGCTGGCACAAACTAACACGTTTTATTATAAATTAATGAATCAAACAATTTAAAACTAAAAACCCACAAAGAACATAAATATATTTACATAAACTTATTTATTCATTCAACACAACTAATACTATGCCAGGGACAATCACAGACATTTGGGGTACAATAGTGAGTGACAGGTACGTTCCCACATCCCTACAAACCTCAAATGTAACCAGAACACAGATGAGAAAATGGGCAATTACAAAACCACATGACAAGTGTCCGACACGAGAAATAGAGAGCTATTGGAAACACACATATGAACAACAAAAACAGATAAGGGAGAGAGGTGAATAGGGAAAGATCCCCAGGAATATGATATTTTAAACAATCCCAAAAGATAGTTAGCTAGGTTTCTGAGGGTATTCAGGCTGCAGGAACAGCACATTCAAAGGCAGAGACCAAATGTTCAGGGCAAAGAAAAATTAGATAAATATTACTATTGGATAAAAATGTGCAACATTCAGTAAGTCATTAGATCACAATCCCGATTTAATAACAACTTAATAGCAAATAAATAAGCCTTTCACAAAAAAGCATTTTTAGATATTAAAGACAGCAAACTCTTTTTCACTAGGTCAGGTTTTCAATACTGAAACTGACCCTAAAGTACCACTATATAAAAAGATGAATTGTTTCCTGGGATTTTTGTAAAGTGGTTCTTTTCCTCAACAAAATCTTAAGAGTATTTACTGCATGAAAAGCATTGTGCCAGCTACTGGGGTAAACATAAACACAAAGCGCGGACTTGGCCTTCCCGGCACTTTCGCACTAGCCCCTGAGGTGGTCGTGCGGAGTTACCGCCAAACTAGAGAGGACAGCGCAACAGCTACACAGAAGAACCAACCGGTTTTGGAGCACAAACTCTAATGACGTTACATTACTTGTGAAAATTTTTAAATTATTGTTTTCAGAGTACAAGGGAAGGCCTAACTGGGAAGAAGAGAAATAAACCGGCCCCTTAAAATAAGTCTAACTTTCATAAGCAAGAAGAGGGGACGGACCTCCGATGCTATAGGAACACCTTGGTTATGATGTCATCAATTGTTCCCACCTGCCCCAGGGTTGCCAGGTTCCCGCAGACCAACCACCTCTTCTCCAGGAAGCCTTCCTTCACTAGAATCCTGCTCAAACTCCTCCAGCCCGTTCTGAGTAAGGTGTTCTCCCCTATGTGGTTCCCACCGCCCTGTGTGAGCACTTTCCGTAGCATCTTATACTCTCGTCGCCTGATACTCGTGTACCGCCCCCCTTAGACTCCCTCAAACATCTTACTGTCGGTCCCCAAAGCGCAGAACAGTACTCCAAGCACTCGGTTAATGAAGAATAAGCACTCAACTAACATTGGTTGAGAAAATGATAAATATTTATTCAAAAAATGAACAAGTAGTAATCAGGCCTCATCATGCTTTCTGTATCATACCTGCAAAAACACCTGCGGGCCTAAAGTCCTTTCTCAGGTAGCGGTAGTCCACGTGCAATACTCACATCCACCGCAATCCTTGGCGCAGCCTCCACGCTGAAGAGACACCGGGAACCTACCGTGTGCTGGGCTGACTGGATCCCAGTCTCCAAACGTAGCACAGGGTGCTGGCTACCCTCCAGTAGGGTTAGACCGCACTTATGTTCTAGAATAATCTGCCGGGAGTGTCGATAATGACCAACAACACATTAAGCACACTACATGCTCTGCACTCCTCTGCAGCACTCGTTCCCATCTGTCTACAACTTCAGTCTGTATGATGCTTGGCGATGCCTAGAATCATCCACTGCACAGAGACGTTGTGCTGGTCCTGAACATCCTGGCAAACTCCTAGAGAACATTCGTATACACATTTTTTCCTTTTATTTCATTTTCATAAACCACTTAAGTCCTTTTCGAACCCCGCTTCCTTCGAGTACCGTTTTGTTTCCATTTCAAAAGACACTGACGTCGAGAATGACCAACCCAGAACGGAGTATACCCCTCAGGATCATCTGATCGACTCACCTCTTGGGCCTTTTTAATATGTATCTTCTCTACCGTCTCCTAAGCTTCCAGCTTAGCTTGAAACTCAGAGAGAATAAGCTAAGCAGGTAGATCGAGCCAGGGCCTGCACCGAATACGTGTAAGCAAGCACACGAGACTTACACGTAGATCCAACACAGTGACAGCAGCACAGAGGCCCGCAACCCTTAAGTCAACCCGGGTCGCGCACACAGATAACATATGGCGCTTTGGAGGGGGTCGGGAGCCGCGCAGGAGGCGGGCCGGCGAGACCCGGCCGGAGGGGCGGGAGGGAGGAGGGACAAGGCCGCCGCGCAGGGGCCCCGGCCCCGCCGCCCAACGTGCCCGCACGACGCCGGCGGCACGACACCCGCCCCAAAGGGCACCGACCCCCGCGGGCGGCGGCCCCGCGCCCCCACACGCAGGGGTCCCCGGCGCCCTCCAGCCTGGCCTCCCCTGCGCAGCCGCTTCCAGGGCCGAGGGGATACCAACGTGCTGGGAGCCCGGCCGGGACAGCGACAGGGACGCCCCTCGCAGGACCCTGCCCCCTACCTTCGTCGTAGTTATAGCCTCGGACATTCCGATGCCGGGCCATGGCGGCGGAGAAGGTGTTCGCCGCAGCCCCTGACGAAACACCCGCTCAGACACGGAGAACGCGCCAACTGCGGCCCGGGGGACACCTATCCGCCATCTTGGCTTCCGGCAGACTTCTGCGCCGAGCGCCTGCGCACGCGCGACGTCCGGTCTGCGCACGCGCGACGGCCACTTCTTCGCGTCATCCGGCGCCCTGGGGACGCACGCGCCCTCAGGACGCGCGAGGAGGTTGCGTTTCGGCGTGGCCCCGCCCACAGTCTGGTTGACTGACGGGAGTTTCAAAGGGGCGGGATTGCACCGCCCACAATTTGTGGGTTTGGAGCAAATTTAGGAGCGAGGATGGTCGACGGACTCCCGTGTTCTGGATTATTTTGCGAATTTGGTTTGTGATCATCTAGTGAAAAAGCTGACTGTGTGCTGAATAAGAGCAGGCACCTTGTCTTAGCCAACATTCTTTCATCCTTGAGGTCTGCTTAGGCACGTAAGCATTGACAAACCTGTGTACGTTTGTTTTAAGAATTAGTTCGAGCTTTAGAGGGGGAAAAAGGACTCTTTTTAAGTGGGTATAGATGGCTCAGTTGAGCATCTGGCTACAGTAGGTGCCCGTGCTTTCGTGATGCATCGTTTCGCGGATGCCCTCCAGTAAACGACCTCTGCCCTTGGCCCTGGAGACGACTATGGCAGCATCACAGAGAAGGATTCGTTGAGCATTCTGAACACGTGATCGTGTGTAACATCATAAGAGCATCATAGCTTTTTAGACGTAGCGCCAGCCTTAGACTGTAATGCTAAACGTTGATGATGCATGAATCTATGACCGACTGTTAAGTCCTCATTTCTTAGAACACAAAGTGAATGATGCTGTGTAAAACCAACCTCATTATCGTTCTAAACAAAGTACACAAGTTTTAGCTTGGGTTTTTGAAAGGGTGATGCTTCACACCAAAGGCAAATGTTAAATTCTAGAAATGAATTAGAAGCTTAATCGTCTTTTTTATTATCCATCGTAGAAATGATAATACAAATTCAATTCGTATTTTTAAATGTTTTGAAATGTAATTTATACATGTATTTGAATATGTCTGACTACCGACCGAATGTTTGCTCTTATCATTGCTGTTTAATGTAGCTCCAAGACAAAATTTTACACAAAAATAGTTGCTAATTTTACATAGCTTAAGTGTTTTCTTTATACAAGTTTACATAAGTTTTAGGTTGCAGCCCATTTCTTTCTCTGTAGAATGGAGATAGTAATAGTATCTAACTCATAAAGTTGTGAATAATAGATTAATTTATCCATGTAAGAGGATTTCACACAGATCTTAGTAGGTGATTTAAAATATTAGTTATAAAAATTCAAATGGCAGCTTCCAGCCTAACGTGATTGCCAATTACGAGTTTCAGTATAACTCACTGAGCTATAAAGTGGATGAGTTATAAGTGACCACGTAAACAAAATACCACAAGAACAATGAGGAAGAAAACATTACTTCTGCCTGAGGGATAGGATATGGCTTGCCTCTGGGTCATCAGTAATGCATTCCCTTAAAATTCTAAATATTTGAGAGCCCTAACTGCATCTCAAGCCATACAGCCTCAACAGCAAAGCCTTCACTAACTTCCTCAGAAAGTGTTAGGGATCTTATCCTCTGCCTCGGAGCTCTCTAGAAGGGATTGCAGGTTTTGTAAAATGGTTTGATGGAAAGTACCATGACTTTGAAGTCACACAAACCTGGGTTTCAGAACCAATTCTGCCACCTTCTGTTTGTTAATGTCTTTGGGCTCAATTTCTTCACCTGTAAAATGGATGTAAAAAGATATGTCTTCTGTTGTGTGAAAAGTAAATGAAGTGATGGATGTAAAAAAAGTAGCTGTTACATAATAGCTACCATAAGGGAGGAAAAATTCTCTACCCTCTTTAAGTTTCCGACTGGCTTGAAGAATTAAACCGACATAAGATGGATTAACAGGAGAAAAGCACATAACTTTAAATTTTTCTTCATATATGGGAGCCTTCACAAGAGAATGAAGACCCGAAGAAGTGACCAGAGTTGAAAGCTCTTATACCTTTTAGACAAAGAAATAATTTGTGAAGAATTCACAAGACACTGGGGTTTGGGCTATGGGTAGTAAATTGTGGGGAAGTGATTAGGAGGCATATGGGGTAGGGGACAAAACAAGTGGAGTATAAGGGTTATTTCAGTAAGTGTGTACAGATCCATTTCAGCATCAGTTCCCAGTCTCTGATGATAAGGTCGCTCTCTCCTGGTACACGTATGGCACCTTTCTCATGGGAAATCTTTTTTTCTTTTTTTTAAAGAATTTTAAAAGATTCTTTTTTTTAAAGATTGAGCTAACATCTGTTGCCAATCTTCTCTTTTTTCTTCCTCTTTTCCCCAAAGCCCCCCAGTACATAGTTGTATATTCTAGTTGTGAGTGCCTCTGGTTGTTCTATGTGGGAGCCGCCTCAGCATGGCCTGACAGCGGTGCCATGTCGGCGCCCAGGATCCGAACTGGTGAAACTCTGGGCCGCCGAAGTGGAGCACGAAGTTAACCACTCGGCCACGGGGCCAGCCTCTGTCACGGGAAATCTTATGGCCTGTTGTAGATAGAAAAAGGGAAGATCAAAGAGCCTTTCCTGAATCTGCTGTTTCTCAGCTTCCTTCAGCTCACAGTAATCCATCTGATATTTGAGGGGACATGCTCTGAACTCCGGGAGTACTCCATAGATGTTAGTTGTCTACGCCACTAATCGGAAAGCTTTACCTTTGTTTCTCCAGCACTCTAATGTCTGGCACTTTGAATGTTTGCTGAATGAATTGACAAATTAAAAAAGATAAATGTAGTTTCTTGCTATGAGATATTTAACAAATGCCATAAACAATTATGCCGGTAATTAATTTTTATATCAATTTGTAACAATTATAAATGAAAGTAGCATAAGTACATTACTGAAAAGTTTTAACACCTTTATTGAGGAATCATTGAAACAGTAAACTACATGTATTTAAAGTATACAATTTGACACGTTTTGCCAGTGAAACTATCAGCCCAATCAAGACAATGAACATAGCTACATTCCCAGAAGTTTCCTTAGGTATCTTTAGAATCTCTTCCTCCTGCCCCTCACTGTCTCCTCATCCTGGCTCCAGGCAACAACAGATCACCTTTCTGCCACTGTAGATTAGTTTGTATTTTCTAAACTTTTATAGACAGGAAGTTGTATAATATGTCTTCTTTTTTATCTGGCTTCATTCACTCAGGATAATAATTTTGGTATTCATACTTATAGGTGCTTGAATCAATAGTTGATTCCTTTTTACTGCAGAGAAGAATTCCTTTATGTAGATATAATCACAATTTATTTTCCATTCAGCTATTGATAGATATTTGAGTTGTTTTCAATTTTAGCTACTACAAATAAAGTTGCTATGATTATTCACATACAACTCTTTGTATGGACATAAACTTTGATTTCTTCTGGGTAAGTACCTAGGAGTGGAATGGCCAGAAGATATGATAGCTTATCTTTAGCTTTTTAAAAAGCTGTGAAACTGTTTCCCAAGGTGGTTGTAAATTTTATGTTCCCACTGTCAGTGTACTTCCATCTTCACATCCTCACCATCTCTTGCTGTGGTCTAAGGATATTGTGCTTATTTGACATTTCTATATCCTTTTTGGTGAAGTATCTAAATCCTTCTGTCACTTTTTAACGGGGTATTTATTTTCTTGTTTTTTACTTTGGAGAGTTCTTTTTAAATTCTGAGTACAATTTCTTTATCTGACATATTTTGGAAATATTTCTCCCAGTGTGTAACTGGTTTTTTCATTTTCTTAATAGTGTCTTTCAAATAGCAGAAGTTTTCAGTTTTCATGAAGTCCAATTTATCAATTTTTTTTAAATAATGGATTCTGCTATTGATTTTGCAGCTAAGAAATCTTTGCCTAATCCAATGTCACAAAAATTTTCTACTATTTTTTAAGTAAATTTTACAGTGTTGGGTTTTACATTTAGATTTATGATCCATTTTCATTTGATTTTTGTATGTGGTGTAATGTTTGGATCAAAGTTCATTTTTTACATATGTATATTCAATTGTTCTAGCACCATTGTTGAGAAGAATGTCCTTTCTCTACTAATTGCATCTGTATCTTTATAAAATATCAGCTATCCATATGTGTGTGGTCTGTTTCTGGACTCTCCATTCTGTTTCATTGATCTTTTGCTCTATTGATCTAACCTGACACCAATACCATGCTGTCATGATTGTTGTATCTTCATAAATCTTAAAATCAGGTAATGTTAATCCTCCAACTTTGTTCTTCTTTTGCAAAGTTATCGTAGCTATTTTAGGTCCCTGGCATTTCCATTTGAATTTTAAAATGAGATTATCAATTACTTCAAATAGTCCTACTGGGAGTTTGACAGGTATTGTGTTGACTCTATAAATAATTTTTGGGAAAATTGATGTTTTAACATTCTACAAACATGCAATCTTTCAACAAATGCACATCATATGTCTCTCCATTTATTCAGGACTTCTTTAATTTCTCTTAGTAATGCTTTCTAGTTTTCAGTGATGGTCTTGCACAACTTCTGAAGTTTTAATTCTAATTATTCCATATATTTTTTATTCCACTGTAAATATTTTTAAAATTTCAAAGTAGCATTATATAAACTATTAAAAGTAATAAGTTAGGGGCCGGCCCCGTGGCTGAGTGGTTAAGTTCGCGCGCTCCGCTTCGGCGGCCCAGGGTTTCGCCAGTTCAAATCCTGGGCGCGGACTTGGCACCACTCATCAGGTCACGCTGAGGCGGTGTCCCACATGCCACGACTAGATGGACCCACAACTAAAAATACACAACTATGAACCAGGGGGCTTTGGGAGTAAAAGGGAAAATAAAATCTTTTAAAAAAAAAGTAATAAGTTAATTAACGCCATCAACACAAAATATTGTACTTGTATATAATAGGAACAAACAGTAGGAAAATAAAAACTAAAAATTAATTAGCTATGTTAGTGTAAAAAATATCATCAAATATCTCAGATAACTATAAGGAAAGATGTATATGCCCTAAACTGAAATTAGAAAACATTGCTGAGAAAAATAAAGAAAATCACATTAAATGAAAAGATATACCATGTTCATGGATTAAAGAGTCACTATTATTAAGTTAAATTAAAGAGATGTCAATTCTTCCCAAATTAATCTGTATTCAGTGTTGTCCTTCTCAAACCCTAGCAGTTTTTTGTTGGAAATTGACAGTCAGATTCTGTAATTTAAATGGAGATGCAAAGATTCTACAATAGCCAAGGCCATATCAAAGAAGAATCAAGTTGGAAGATTTGCACTATCACTACGACGTGCTTTAATGCCATAGTAAGACAGTGTGATGTGGATACAAGGGTGACAAATAGACTGTTGAAATACTATGGAGAGTTCAGAAGCAGATCCACCCATATGTGATCATCTAGTTTGCAACTCGGGCACCACTGCAGTTCAGGAGGAGAGAGGATGGGCTTGTCACAAAATTGTTTGGGGGCTGGCCCTGCAGCCAAGTGGTTAAAGTTCTGTGTGCTCTGCATTGGCAGCCCAGGTTCACGTGTTTCAGAGCCTGAGCATGGACCTACTCCACTCATCAGCCATGCTGTGGAGGCATCCTACAGACAAAATAGAGGAAGATTGGCACAGATGTTAGCTCAGGCCTAGTCTTCCTCAAGCAAAAAAAGAAGAATATTGGCAACAGATGTTAGCTAAGGGGGAATCTTCCTCACTGAAAAATAAATGAATAAATAAATTGTTCAATCACAAATCTAGAAAAAAAAATAAGAAAATATCTGTGTGAGTGTGAGGTGGGCAAAGATTTTTAATCAGAGCACAGAAAGCACTAACCATCAAAAAAAGATTCATAAACTGAACCGTATTAAAATTAAGAACCTCTGTAATAAGGCTGTATTGTGTATTTGAAAGTTAGATCTTAGAAAAATCTAAGAGTAGATGTTAAAACTTCTCAACAAGAAAACAAAGTTGTAACTATGTGCAGTGATGGATGTTAAGTAGACTTATTTTGGTGATCTTTTTTGCAATATACACAAATATCAAGTCATTATGTTGTACACCTGAAACTAATATAGTATTATATGTCAATTATATCTCAATAAAAAAGTAAGAACTTCTGTTCATCAAAAGACAGCATTAAGAAAGTAAGAGGCAAAGTACAGCCCGGGAAAAGATATTTTCAGCACACGTCTCACAAAGAACTCATATCTAGAACATGAAAAGAAACCTACTCACCTCCCCCAAATATTTACCCTGAAAAACCCCAGTTTAAAAATGAGTAAAATCCCAAACAGGCACTTCACAAAAAAGAATATCCATCTGGGCATTAAGCATTTGAAAAGGGCCCCGACATCATTAATCATCAAAAAAAAAAAATGCAAATAAAATAATTAAGGGTATACCCTCACCAGAATGATTGAAATTAAAAGGACTAACAATAGTGAAGAGTTGGCAAGGATATGGCGCAACTGGAAGTTTCATACAGATCTGGTGCAAATTGGTATGACCATTTTGAGAAACTTTTGTCAGGACCTCCAAATACTGAACGTGTCTGCCCTGTGACCCAGGAACGCCGCTCCTAAATGCATCCCCAACCAAAGCTAGTTCTTGTGCACAAGAATGTTTATAGCAACACTATTCATAATAGGCCCCAAATGCAAGCAAACCAAGTGTTTATCAACAGCCAAAGAGATGATACGTTGCGACACATCCTTTAGTAGGAAAGTACATAGCACTGAAAAACGGCAAGGGAGGTTTTATACACATGTAAAAATTTTATTTTGCTGTGTATTTAAGATTTTTGCACCTTGCAGTATATAAGTTATACCTCAATAAAAAACAAAGTAAAAAGAAAAATGGGGAAAAAATCCATCCATGAAGTTTTCAAACTATCTTTGGATATGGAAGAAAAAATATATATATATGTAGTTTTCAAATGTTTTCTTTATGCCCTCGTAGTGTCCTGTTGCAAAGACATAAATAAAAACTAAGGACTTTGATATATCTAGGTTAGAATGCATTCAGCAATATGTCAATATTTCCCGGAGTACAATCTGTTTTCTGTTTTCTAGTCTAAACTAAACAGTTACTGATCCATTTGGACTTAAATTAAAATTTTTCTGTCCTTGCTCAAACAGTACTACTCTTAGCAGCTACTTAAATACTCATAGGAGTTTTGGTGAATAAATTATGGTGACTTCTGTACTCCATAATTCTTAAAAAGACATAAAGTAATTGATCTTAATCATTAAGAAAGGAGGAGTGGGAGGGAGGAGGATAGTTGTAATTGTGACATTAGACACATCTTATAAGAAAAGTTCTAGAGTTTTCTAATTAAATGCCTAGGAAAGTATGGCCTATACTACAAATTATAAAATGACATAGGTGTCTAGAAGGATCCTTTTGGGGTCTTTTGCAGTTCGGTGATTGTGATTATGTGTTAATAACTTTAATCTATTCATCCTGATTATTGTTACCAAATATCTGTAAAATCCACAAACAGATGACAATTTTCTTGCTGAAAATTAGATCTGTAACCCTCTGTCTGACCTAATGATATTCTTACCCTCCTCTATGGAATTTCCCCTGACTTTCCTCACATATTATTCATTTTTTTTCTTCTTCTTTCTTTCTTTCTTTCTTTTTTTAAGGCAGAAATTTAGCTGAAAATTGGCAAGATCCAGTGAACAGGTCCTTCATCAAGACAAAGCTTTGCCCCCAAAGGGCTTGAGGCCGCCTGGGGATTCCATGTTTGACAGAAGCTTTGACAGCAGAACTAAACAAACAAGAAGGTATTCAGGGACGCTGAAACCGGTCTTCAAAGAAGATTCAGCCGGTGATTTTTAGTTTCTGTTTAGTATTAGAGAGCTTAATGCAGCACATATCAAAACCTTGGAAGGGCGATGGTAGGTCATGAACTTCACGGGGCAGAATGATCCCCTAGAAGAAGAAAATAGAAGTCAAAGAGTTCTGTCTTTAGATATGAACTACTAAGTGGGGAATGCCAGCAAAGCATTGACACCAGGGCCAAAGCTTCTTCCTCCGCAGGTGGTTTTTTCCTACCACCAACCCTGGGCTATCTGGATGTCAAGCACTTTATGATGAAACATGATAATAAACATGGTTCAGGAGTTCTTTATAAGACTTGCTTTTCAAAGGTTCATGTTGTTCTAAATGTTCTAGTCGAAATTAATCCTCCAGTTCAAAATGCTTCAGTGGGGCCACATTACTTAGGAAATAAGTCCAAATCCTTAGAAAGACACAGGAGTCGGTTGTGATATCACTGCTGCCTGCTTTCCCACCTCACCTGCCACCACTCCACCACGCTACCTGAGGCACTCTATGCCACAGCCCCTACTCTTAGGGTTTCAACTTCACCCATGCTCTTCCTGCCCCAGGACATTTGCACATACTATTCCTTCTGCCTAGAATGTCCTTTTATCTTCACGCCCTCCTATATTACTCAGAAGAGCCCCAACAGCATTACGCGTTCTGTGACAGCTTCCTTGACTCTAACAGAATAAGCCCCTACTCTGTGTCCTCAGGGTACCCTGTTTGTCTCTGCTATAACGCATATTAATAATATTCCAATTGTCTGTATCTGCTTCTCTCCACCTCCACCTCCCCAACTAGACATAAATTCCATAAAAGCAGGACACTCTTTAGTTTATCTTGTATCTCCACCATCCATGGTGTGGCTAGTACACTACCGAAATAAATAATATGCGTTTTGTTGAATAATTGTTGAATAAATTCATAACATGGAAAATAAGTATATTTGTGAGGTAGAAGAACTTCATGGCTTTCAAGACATCAGTATTAATAGGATTCTGGAGAAAGAAACTCAGGGGATGAGAGAGTAGGTAGTGTGGAAATAAAGGCTGTGCATAGAATTTCTAGATTACAATCTCTTTTATATGCACTCGAAAGAAATGAAACACACTTTTACACAGAAACTTGTACACAAATGTTCATGGCAGCGTTATAATAGTCAAAAGGTAGGAACAGCTGAAATGTCCATTAACTGATGAATGGACAAATAGAATGTGGTATATTCGTAAAGTAGAATATCATTCAATGACAAAAATGAATGAAGTACTGATAATATGCTACGACATGGATGAACCCTGGTAACGTGATGCTAAGTGAAAGAAACTAATCACAAAAAAACACATATTGCACGATTTCATCATACAAAATGTCCAGCACAGGCAGATCTATAGAGACGGAGAGTAGACTAGCGGTTGCCTAGGGAAGTTGGGGGCAAATGGGTAAGGACTGCTAATGGGCAGGGGGTTTTTAAGGGGTGATGGAAATGTTCTAAAAATCCTGTATGTACTCCTGTACATATACCAAACTTTGTAAATATACCAAAAACCACTTTAAAAATTGTACACTTTAAGTGGCGAATTGTGTAGTATGTTAATCATATATGAATACAGCTGTTGTTTTTAAAGTCTCTTTCTGTGAAATCTGACCATCTCTCAGATAAATATGCAGTCAATTTAAAGGTCAGAGGATTTGAATATCTGAATTCACAAAAGCGCCTAGAACAGCTGCTCACCCAGAGGAAGCACTCCGATGGCATTCTCACTCCCCCCGGGCCAAGCTGACTTCTGCTGCAGCAGGACCAAGCCCGACTGGTCCTTGAATGTTGTGTTGGGCCCTGCTGAGATGTGGTTGGTCTGGCTGGTGCCTTGGTGCTGACATCCACCACGGATGCCCTTAAACTTGACCACCGCCCCCATGAGGCCTTCGCATCTCAAGAAATCAGAGCACAGCCTCCAGTCTTCCTGAGTTTACCCAACATATCTACAAATCTTTAACACAACAGCTCCCACCAGGTTGAAGAGAACCATCCTTTTTGAACATAGATTTCTGATTTTAAACTCTGGAGTGTTAAGTGTTCTCCCAAACTTGTTGCCATATGAACATTTTAGTGAAGATTATTATCATAATATACAGATTCTTTGTGTGTACGGGCTGAGTTTGAAAGGACACATGAAATCATAAAGTTCGCAGGAGAGATGGAGGAAGTCTAGAGGATATTCCCATTTTAATGTGTTTTTATTATGTGATGGAATTATTGTTTTAATTACTAGTAAAATAGAGATAGCTAACATTATTAAGCACCTGCCATATTTTAGGTATTGCAACACGTGCTTTAAAAGCATTTGTTTCATTTTTTTTCTTTGCAACCCCCTTGTTAAGTAGTTTGGCACCTACTTATTACGTCAAATAGTTTATTTCAAAGTGACTGATAAATGTGTAGTTGAGACTTAATTGAAATCATTCATCTCTAACTGCCGTTTATTGGGCTTTTCTTTACTTTGTTTTCTTTGTATTGTTTATATATTTAGGATTCTAGTACAAAAATTTTAGTGCTAAGGAAATAGCTCAAACTTAATTACATTATAAGCATTTCTGTATCCCAAACAAGGAGGAGTCCCTCAAAAAATGAAAGATATGGCAAAACCCATATACTAATCTTGAGTATTTTTGTGAAAAGTATTGTTGTGCTCATAATGACTCTCACCGAGTTCTTCACAGTAGGATAAGCACAGCAGTGTCAGCTGCCATGATTAAGACCTGTCGGCTCCTGGAGCTGCCTTCCAGCCGTTGCGAGTCTACCCAATCAAGTCACTGGTTTAGCTGTGATGAGTTTTAACAAACCACATTGTAGGTGCTTAATAAAGCATGGTAAATGAATGATTTCCCTTTACTGCAGTTGGAAGTTGTTCATTCTCTAGTAGTCATGGACTCTTGAGCAAGTAATTGATTTCTGAGGACCTCACTTTCCTCAGAAGTATAGAAAGGGGCCTGGAAAAGATTAGCTCTGTAGTGCTGTCTTTATTTGTTTGTTTATTTGCTCATCAGTCTCAATCCTTTCCTTCAGTCCATGCCTACCACTTCCTTTAAGACAACTCCAAGACTTTTTTCCTATATAAATTCATTCCACAATGATCATTCCCTTAGTATTGAAATATATATTTTATGCAAAATTATTTTGTACTTATATTCTATAGTTAATACGTGTATTTCATTGCCTTGAGAAGGGGTGATGCTTTTAATTAGACTTGTAGAATTCCACCATGAAGCATAAATGCATTTGAAAGATATTTGTTGAAAGTGTTGCAAATGCCAACAAATAAAAATTTAAAGTAGGTTCTCAAGAAATATGAACTCGTCCAAACTATAAACTCATATTTGTTTTCTGTGATGCCAGGCATATAATAGACTTTAAAAAATATTTCTTGAGGGGCCGGCCCAGTGGTGCAGTGGTTAAGTTCACATGTTCCACTTCAGCAGCCCAGGATTCTCTGGTTTGGATTCCGGGTGCAGACCTACACACCGCTCGTCAAGCCATGCTGTGTCAGGAGTCCCATATATAAAGTAGAGGAATATGGGCATTGATGTTAGCTCAGGGCCAGTCTTCCTCAGCAAAAAGAGGAGGATTGGCAGCAGATGTTAGCTCAGGGCTAATCTTCCTCAAAAAAAATTTTTTTCTTGAAAAAGTTATACAAATACTAGGAAGAGAAACAGGTGAATTTATCACAAAACTAATAATATTAAGCTTCAGGGCCCCCAGCTTCCATGGGCTTCTTTCCAGGCCTTGGGAAAGGCCTCTTAGTTTGTTCACACAGTCATAGGTTTTTGTAAAATTTAAAAACTAAAATGTTTTACCCACCATTGGTTAAGACTTCTGTCTCTCTCCACTTTGACTTTCCTCCAACACAGTTCCTATCATATGAGGTGTTAATGTGTGGTCACGGGCATTTTCAGCCTCCGGCTAAGGGAAAGTTGAGATGGGAATAGCTTTTTTGAGTTTAGTAGGTTGTATTTATGTTATTCACACTCATTTCTACTCTACAACAAAGACATCAACAACAAACCAGTTAGTTGTACCATCAGTTTAAAGGGTATTTAAGATTAGCCACTAAACAAGAATCACAAAATGCAATGAAATCTTTCAGCTTAACCATGAAAGAAGCTTGAGTTAGATTTTCCCAAATTTTACTCAATCCTAAACTTTACGTGACATTACCAATATCATGTTACATTATGTGACATTACCAGTATGAGTTGTGGAGCTAAAAGAAACTTTTCTAAACCTTCACTGATGAAAAAACTGAAAAAGAAATTTCAATCAACTTATGCTGAAAGAAAGATTGAATTATCTTTCTGTTCTCTCTACAGAAAGTATTACAAAATCATTGTCATGGGACGAGGCAATCAAATTATATGCAGGTAAAAATGTAGGAAAATATTATAGAAGTATGATAAACAGTTAATTCATAGCTACATTATTTTTATGGCTTTTATGATGTTTGTGATATTTGTGTTTATGGTATTTGTCAGCTTTTTAAATAAGTTTGTAATTTTCATAGCTACATTATTTTTATGGCTTTTATGATGTTTGTGATATTTGTGTTTATGGTATTTGTCAGCTTTTTAAATAAGTTTGTAATTTTTTTAGATTCCTTTTTTCAACCTAAATACATACCTACTGTTCAAAATAATTTTACAGTCATTTCATATTTCTCTTCTTAAAGAAAGACCCCAAAATTGAATAAGCTACAGACCCCACCAAATGGGAAGCTATGTTGGTAAGAAAAGTCATGGACAGATAAGCTGAAATGACATGCCAGCTTCCTCCATTTTATTCTTCTCCTTCGAGCATCAATCAACATTTTCAGTCTAAAAGTCTACAGTTTCTGGGGCTGGGCCATGGCCTAGTGGTTAAGTTTGGCGTGCTCTGCCTCGGTGGCCTGGGTTTGGTTCCTGGGTGCCGACCTCCACCACTCATCGGCAACCATGCTGTGGGGAAGACCCACATACGAAATAGAGGAAGATTGGCACAGGTGCTAGCTCAGAGCGAATCTTCCCCAGAAAAGAAAAGTCTACAGTTTCTTAGACAAGGAGTAATAACAGAGGCAGTTGGGAAGCTACCAAATAAAAAAGGGAGGCAGTGTGGCTTGGTTGCTGTGTTGTTGGAAAAACTATGACCAAGGGAAATGTCGTAGTTTGGATTGGAGAGTCAAGGAAAGTTGGATAAGAAAGAAAGTTGGATGGGAATGCTTCAAGGAAAAGATGAAATATTTGTCCATCCTGGTCTAAATCCAATACATTGTTAGTGTCCACACAGCTTCTTCTAGGACCCATAGACTGTCTACTTCTGTGTATTGTCTTGAATGCTGCCTGTGTATGTTTAACTTAAGGACCCATTTGGCTCCTCAGCCACAAGAAGGAAGTGTATCCACAGTGCAAAATGCTCCTAGGCACCAACGGAATATTAATAACAAATCAAAGGGCAAAGCATTTTTAAATCCCAAAGGAAAATTCAAAGCAAAGAAAATTTGCTAATCAATTTAAAGGAGAAAAAAGCACAAACATAAAAGATAAGGTTTTCAAAGGTAAAACAGGGTCTCATTAGAAGTCGTGAGCTGTTGGAGGAATTTCCCTTCGTTGCCCTGTCGTGCTCTGTTTTCTTTGAAAAGGCAGAAAATTGGATATGGTGTCAATGTGTTGTTTAGGAACCTAAATCTGGAAAAACTCTGACAAGAGTAAAATAAGTTAAATCAAAACCGTTTAAGCCGCTTGCAAAAGTTCTTATTAGATTTTCTTAAGAGGGAAAAGTGGAAAAAGGGGAAAAGCAGAAGGGAAACATTCTTTTCTCGCCTCATCTCAATATGTGCGTCAAGCTGGAGGTGTTGCTTATCTTGGAACATTGGTTATAGGACGGTCACAGAGCAGTGTGACCTGTATATTGGCCCACAGATGTTGCCAACTGTCCCGTACCATCCACTAGCAGTTCTGAAAGAATGACACTAAGAGGCCACTTGATGCTGATTACTTTTCATGTAATTTGAACAAAGGTCACTTAGACTTTTGGCTCCTAACTTTTACTTCTCCCAGGAACATAATTATTCATTTTTTTCTTATTTTCTGACTTGTGATTCTGGAGTGTGATTTAACTAAGCAAGAGCTACTTCTGACTTCTGGTTGAGATCTACATAATCACGCTGATATCACCAGAAGGTTTATAGCCATGTTTGCATTTAGAAAAAGGGAAGAGGCATTAGTCTTTTTCAAGTAGAACATTGAGCAAGGATTAGTCCTAATGACTTTCCATCACCATTGAGGTAGATTATATTTTCCTTAGATGTCCACACCAGTATACCCCATCCAACATGCTCTTCTTACCATGTGATGCTGACACTTCTCCACTGAGAGATGGGGTCTATATTTCCCTCCTTAAATAAATGCACCTGTGACTGCTGTGGAAGCAACATTATGGGTCTTCTAAGGCTAAGCCAGCAAAGGTAATGCAGCTTCCACCTGGTCCTCTTGGCATGCTCACCCTTGGAACCCAGCCACCATATTGTAAAGAAACCAAACAGCCACAGGGAAAGACTACTTGTAGGTGTTCCAGCCTCAACCTTAGCTGAGGTCTCAGATGACGGCCAGCCTCCACAACTATGAGGCTTCAGATGACCTCAGCCCCCGGCCTTCCAGATGCCCCAGCTGATGCTGAGTGGAATAGACAAAATCTGTCCTCACCAACCTTACTCCCAGCGCAGATTTATGAACAAAAATAAGTGTTTTTATTTCAAGCCAATAAGTTATAGGGTGATTTGTTATGTCACGATAAATAATCAGATAATTATCAACCCAAAAAATACTTGAGAGGGAGAGAGCAATAAATATTTTCATGTTTTATTAAAGAGCTCCATGCCTGTAGACTCTTATAATTCATTAAAATGTTAATAATAGTTAAATAAAGTTAATGATAAATACGATTGAATACAATCATTTATATGACAATAAAAGTTTAGCAAGTCTGTTTTAAGTGAGTTTTTTTTTGGTCTCTAGCCACAATTCTTCAAACAGCCCCGTAGGTATACCATGAATAATCACAAAAGATCTTTTTATTCCATTCCCTTGATATTCTATACTAAAATGACTCAGGAAGGCTAGTGTAACAAGGACTTGCTTTTCTGACTGTAAAATTTATGTTATGAAATTCTGTAGTCTCCACTCTTTAATGTATTACCCAACACATTAATTGCCTGAAAAGTTTTGAGGAACAAATATTTTATTCAAAGTTGTGTGCTTTTTTTAAAAAAAAAACACAGCTCAACAAAGAAACTTTTGATAAAATGTCCTCTTTCCAAGTAATATTAATATGGGTCATTTATGATTTTTAAAAATATTACTACAGTATTATTACATTTTAATTGTGCTGATAATTGATTCAGACTTATCCCAAGCAGTGATTGTTCCTTAAATCATTTTTCGATTAGTGAATGAGAAAGAGGGCAGGAAATTAAGGAGCACACAGCTGCCATGGCACTAAGATGGTCTGAATAAAATTTGATGAATGCACAACGTGCTCTATAGGAAAGTTTTTAAACCTTCGATAAAATGCTTAATAATCAATTGTCCCCTTTAGGTATTTTAGAGCGGGCAAAATGTGAGACAATGTTGCTCCCACACTCAGAGCATATTCGTGTACATATGTCTGTTTTAAAGTGTAGGTAACTATAGATAAATCATAGCCTATTGACAGCCAGTGAAAAAGAAGGGAAAACGATACGTTCACGAGGAAAATGATGTTGGAAATTATGACTTTTTTCAAATCACAGTTTGGCCACCAAGGCCAGCAGGAAGAGCCAAACGTAGACTGGCCTTTATGTTGGCCCCTCTTTGCTCTTCTCAGCCTTTGACCCACGGTATTGGCTTGAGGCAGTCTGAACTCTCTGTGCAGAGGTTTTGCCTTCTGGCTGGTGCTCTCTACTTCAGGAAAAGAACCCTTTGTGGGTGTACTGATGCTTAGGGAGGGAGTAACTCAGTAGGAGAGAGATTTAAAAATAGTTTATGTGCCTTAGGATAGGCCCCCCAGAGTAGGTGGTAAGTGGGGAATTCAGAAAGCATCTAGAGCATTCTGCGCTGTGGCAGGACTGAATCCTGGAGTGCTTCACATCATAGCAGATTTCCGGTGTCAGCGTGTGTCTCAGAAAAGCTAAGTGCAGTACTTCATTTATTGACAGACACGGTGACTTTGTCAAGAAGAAATGCAGGAGACCTCTCCTTTGTTTTGTATCCTTTTAAGGAGCAACTTGGTGCAAGCAAGGAATGACTGACTGTCATGGAGGAACTCTGGTTCTCGTGCAGCCTACTCTCAGGAGTAACTGTGTGTCTTAGGGTAACCCCCTTTACGTTTGTGGTTTGTCTGTTTCTTTGTTTATTCGCTCTCCTTCTCCCCCCCAGAGCCCCCCAGTACACAGTTGTATATTCTAGTGTAGGTCCTTCTAGTTCTTCTATGTGGGACACCACCTCAGCATGGCTTGATGAGCAGTGCTAGGTCTGTGGCCAGGATCCAAACTGGCAAAACCCTGGGCCAGAAGTGGAGTGTGAGAACTTAACTACCTGGCCATGGGGAGGCCCCTGTATATTTGTTTTTTTAAAAGGTTTTACTACATGACCTCTAAGTTTATTTCCAGTTTGACATTTCCGTGATTCTTGAATCACATAAATACCAACATCTGTTATCTTTGAATGTAAAAGAAGAAAGTACATATATAGTGTTCTTCACTAGATCTGAAAATAAGAGCAAGTTTCTAGGTTTAGCACTTAAAAGAATATAGTTCTTCCAAAACCAACAAAATGCTGGTGTGACCAGATCACTCTATAAGGAAATCCTTATAGATCACAGCAAATAATAAGCCATATTATAGATGCTGATTTCCACGTATAGAAAGCTGTTTGAAATATCTCATCTTGATATCCATCTTGATAAGGATGTTAAAATTGAAAACGTTTGCTCTTTTCTGTCTTTTAATATATGCTATACAAATGCAATGTAAGGACAACATCGTCCCTGTTCTAAAAGTGTTTATAAGCGATATGTACAAATTTGAACATTAGACAAAATGCAAAACTTATGTTAAATAACCAAATAAATGTTAATATTGAAATAAATGCTTTCTGGGAAGTCTACGAAAGGGAACTGTGGGAATGATGATTATACACAGAGGGCATGGAGACCAGGAGAGAGTTAGGGACCAAGGTAAGGTAAGAGGATGAATAACGTGCTTTAGGAAAAATGATTGAATGCCTTGGAGCTAATTAGCCCAGAGAAGAGAACAGAGACAGACAGGACAGCTGTTATCAATTATATTAACAACTGCCCTGTAGGTTATGGAATCAATTTCGTGTTGCCATAGAAGGGTGGGCTTTACAAAGAGGAAAGTTTCAGTTGAATATCAGGACAGTCTAAACAAAGTTTTCCAGTAATGAAATGGTGTGTCTTAAGAGAGAGTGAATTTCCCATTATGGAAAGCATCCTGCTGAGAAAATTTTAAGAACATTTTTTCACTTGGGGAGAGATTGGATTAGACGTCTTTTTAAGAGTTCATGCAACTCTAGGCTGTGATTCTACTTTTAATTAAATAGTAAGCTGAGGCAAGAAGACATTTGAAGCAAAAAATGGAGACTGAAAGAAAGCTCATTACTGGAAAAGTAATAGGGATATAAATAGGGATTTGAACAGGAAAGAGAGTATGGAATAGGAAGAGACAAGATCTGTAAAGAGATTTAGCCAGGCGTGATGAAGCATCTTGACCTTCAGGACGAGGGTTGGGCCTTGATCCAAAATGCAGCCAGAAGGTGAGAGATCAACCAGATGAGAAAAGGGACAAATCAGAAAGTCCATATGCTTCACGACACTGTGAAGGCACGCCCAGTGCTAAAGGTGGCTCAGGCACCCAAGGGCTTGGGGATGACAGGAATTTAGGTGGGAAAAGACCCGGATGTGGGCTAAATCCTCAACCACATATCTTTGCTTTGTTTACGCCAATGAGATATGTGGTGGCGGAGGAGGAGGAGGTGGGAAGTCGGAAGAAACTGATGGAAAGGCAGATGTGAGGATTTGCGTGAAGATAAGGGAGAGAACTTTCCAAACGGCCCGCAGAATTTTACACATAATATTGTTTACAAAGGCTACTTTCCCATCAAGCAAAAGGGAATTCTTTTCTGGAAAATAAGTACGATCTGAGCCCTTTACACATTTGTATTTATTAAAGATTACACGCTACTTCAAGGGGAAGGCGTGCTAATATCCCCACATCCTGGTCAAATTCCAAGTCAGCTCATTTCATTCTCCCTGCTTAAATCCTCTGCTGTTTAATCGAGGGAAGTCAGACCTCACTCCACTTCCTGAAACGCTCATAAAACATGTCTGGAGTTGTTCACACTATTGTACAATGTGGTATAATGTGATTCTTAGATTTTTAAAGGTCCCTGAACTCTTCATTTCCCTCAAAGCAGACTCTTCAAATTTAGGATGTTAACATTTTTCCCAGCAACAACATTTTGGATCTTTATTACATTAGTAATATGTGTATATGGAGCATCATGATTGGGGAATATAATTTCATATGATTATATAGCAATGTGGCATCTTCGCTAAAATTACATGACAGAAAGCAACCTCCAACTTTTCTTGTATTTTACTTGGTTCTCTTTGGAATGCTTTTTAGCCTCACCATAAAAATCCAAGAAAACATCAACTTCTGCTTCCTTCTGTACTTCACCTGTCAGTTGTCAGGTTTTCGGAATTCTCTTCTATATTAAGGCAAGACCTAACTTGGCCTGGTTGTTGGAAAATCCTAGTATTGTAGGAGGGTGGAAACTTGGCCCTACTCCAATAAACTTTCACGATAACACTCTTTCAGCCTTATTTTGGTGGTTTAATCTGATAATCAGAAAGAAAGGAACTACTTAACAATGTGTCAGCTTACAATCTAGTTTGGTCCACATGTCTAAAGTATAAAATTCTATCACCCCTTGCTAGAATAAATGTCATATCTTGCAAAGACTAATCTTGTTCAACGGATGCACTTTTAAAATGTGTAAATGTACTTGAAAACCAATCTGATAACAAAGACACGCCTGCAGAAGGATGATTCAGTGGTATCAATGTACTTGTCACTCAGACCTCAACCAAAAAAAAATAACATGATGGGGCTGGGTAGGTGTTAAAAGCATGCACAGGCTTGATAATAGGAAAACCTTAGCCACAAGATGAAAAGAAGAAACATTTAAAAAAAAAGTTCCAGGCCAAAATTATCTAATAAGTTTTTATTACATGAGTACAAAGAGACAAACTGTCAATTTGCTGAAAAATTAATAAATCTTAAGAAAGGTTTTATTTACTTTGGCCATTATCATTGTTTAAAAATTGAAATTATACATGCTGTCCCGACTCATTCTCAAATGGTATGTTTGAAATTGGGAACATAGCTCTTCTTTGCTTCCAACGTTGCAGTCAATTTGTATAGTAGTGAGGTGGAAGGGCTCTTAACTTAGAAAATGTGTTCTGTGTCTCCACCATTTCTCAGCTTCCCCAATTTTCTTGCCCCAGAGTCTTTATCTAGTTATTTGTGAATATATTGTAACATGATTTTACTTGTAGAATCCATTGGCCAAGTCCAATAGCCTATAACTGAAAATGAAGGTCATTTTCTATACTCACTTTAATTCTTTAATAGGGCCCTGTCCAATTTCACATGAGAAACTGCTCCTCTGAAAATTAACTAAACAATTCTAAGGTAGAAACATTCTTAAAGTTTGCAAAGTCCAGCCCTAAAAAGCCACATGTTGCTAATTATTTCAACCAGCCCCTCCCTACCTCAGAAACCAGATCCACACATGCAGAGTCAAACAAGAGTATTACTGCTTGATATGTTGATCAGGGTACCCTACTATTGCCAGGGACTTACAATTTTTTTTTTGAGGAAGATTAGCCCTGAGCTAACATCTGCTGCCATTCCTCCTCTTTTTGCTGAGGAAAACTGGCCCTGAGCTAATATCCGTACGCATCTTCCTCTACTTTATACGTGGGACACCTGCCACAGCATGGCTTGATAAGTGGTGTGTATGTCCACACCTGGGATCTGAACCGGAGAACCCTGGGCCGCTGAAGCGGAACGTGCGCACTTAACCACTGCGCCACCAGGCAGGCCCCTTAAGGTTTTTTTTAATTATAGCAAATTAGGATCTCTATACTCACTTTGTAAATGGAGAATTAATTGCTCTTCCCTTGACTTTTTTCCCCGTCTGCTTGCCCTCGACTTGGTTTTATTGTTTGACTGTGATACCAGGTGGCAGGAAGAGAAGCTACTCCCCCTGCCTCCCCACCTCCCTCCCTCCCTCCCTCCCTCCCTTTCTTTTTCTTTTCTTCTTGTTACTTACTCTGGTTGAGAAGTTAGAAATTTAACAAGACCACTTGTTTTGTTTGGCTTTTTAATATTTTTTGTTTGGTTGGTTATTGTGTTTGTGCTTATTTGTCCAGGCTAGTTAGAAACTTGATTATAAGACCTGTGAAAGAACTCATGCATTATTTTTATTATTATATTCATAGAATAACGTTTCAGCTTTCATATCTTTAAGAATTTCATTAGGAAAAAATCACTTGCAGGCTAATGAATAGCTCTCCGTTCCTATGCTCATTTAAAATGCAAACATAAAAAATAATAAATGAATTAGATGTGAGGTTTTCTAATTCCCTTTTAGAGAACTGAGCACATAATGTTGATGTTTTATATGTGAGTGTTTGAGGGAAAGTAAAACATAACAGCATCTGATTTCCTCTCTGAGCTCCTGACCTCTGGAGACTCCGTGAATGCACAAAGTCCTGTTACTGACTGAGTATGACTCAGTGTATTATTTCGTTTTAGGGGCTAGAATCTTTGGATTTAAAACTCGGCTTCATAAAACCAAACTGCCTAGACCTAAAGGTATGAGCACCCCGTGGTTGGAATCCTGGTCACCAGCGTAATCAGTGAAGTTCAATATTTTGGGAAAAGGGAGAACACATTCACTTATACATTTTTCATTCATTTATTGAACAGTTACTATATGACAAGCCTTTAGTTAGAAACTGCAGATACAAACCAAAAAAGGAAAAAGAATATAAAACTGTAAGGAGATTACAGTCAAGAGAAAACGATGTTGTCACTGAACACGGATGTTCTCTGCCTGGAATGCCCTTCTGGCCTCCTGTCTCTGGACTCCTCACCCCTTCACTCTCTCTGCCCGACTTCCTCCTCCACTCGCTCTCCCGCCTCCCATCACTGTCCACTCCTGGTCCTCCCTCAGGCTTCCACCCAAACCTCATTCCTGCAGGAGGATTTTCTCCAACTCCACAGACCTGGTTAGGACACTGGCTATAAACTTGCAAGTTTTCCTTATAATAAAACCCAACAATTTTGTTATATTACTTGCTTAATGACTATCTTTGGAAATTTAAGGCAGGAACTATCTTGATATTTTGTTGTTGTTGTTGCTATATCTCTAATACCCTGCACATTTCCAGGCTCGTAGTAAGTGCTCAATAAATATTTTTTGAAGAAGAAGAAGATTAGCCCTGAGCTAGCATCTACCACTAATCCCCCTCTTTTTGCTGAGGAAGACTGGCCCAGAGCTAACATCCGTGCCCATCTTCCTCTACTTTATATGTGGGATGCCTACCACAGCATGGCGTGCCAAGCAGTGCCATGTCCGCACCCGGGATCCGAACCAGTGAACCCTGGACCGCCAAAGCAGAACGTGCACATTTAACCACTGTGCTACTGGGCCGGCATCTCAATAAATATTTTTTGAATTAAGAAATAAATGGATAGATGCAGTTCAACATTTATAAAGAAAAAAGTATATTTATTCAATAAATAGCTTAAGTGAAATAGAAAATCTTTTTTAAAGCAAAGATAAAAACACGATCGTGTCGTGACTCCAGTGTTATAACTTGCTCATTGCTGTTTAGAGTCCACACTTAGTTTCTTCTTTCCACAGTATGTTACAACTAAGTTCTTCAACTCCTCCTTTATTACTTTCTGATTCCTGGCTTTCAATTATAGACCCATTAAATTATCTTGGAAAGTATGAGCACATATTCACATCTTTACTAAATGAAAGTTATTAGTAATGAAACAATAATGTACATCTCTGTGTACTAATTCAAGACAGAAAAACATTAGTGCTTTATTCACCGTGAAATGCCTCTCTTCCTAGTGCTAACACAGGACATTGACTCCTCAACACTTGTCATAAGTCCAGTTGAGATCACGAAATTTCTTTTTTTTGAGGAAGATTGGCCCTTAGCTAACATCTGTGCCCATCCTTCTCTATTTTATCTGTGGGACGCCAGCCACAGGGTGGCTTGACAAGAGGATGGTGCTAGGTCCACTCCTGGGATCCAAACCGGTGAACCCCAGGCTGCCAAAGTGGAGTGCGTGAACTTAACCTCTACGCCACCAGGACAGACTGAGGAGATAATGAATATTTAAAAGCAGTGGTCAAAACCATGTCTACCAATTAGTAAGCGATTATCTCTCAGCTCCAAACTCATCCTTTATGCTCTGTTGTGTGATGCGGAGGCTGAGCTGCTGGAAAGCACATTTCTCCTTTGCCGTCTGGCTCCCCGCCAGAGGATGTCAGAGGGAGGCAGGAAGCCTGGAGCTGAAGAATGGACATGTCCTTCCCGTTTGCTCCTGTTTCACTGGGGTTGTCTCAGCAAGGGTCTCTCATCCTGGCAGAGGCAATGGCCCTCCTCTCCTGTCAGCCTTGTGGTGCTCCCGCACTGGTACCACCAGGGTCCAGTCAGGAAACAGACACTACACCAGGTGAACATAAGGAAAGATTGAACAGGTGTTGGAGAACTGAAATAGCAGAAAGGGGACACTGAGGTAAACAGAGGTAAGCAACCCCAGGAAGCAGCTACCACCCAAGGGTGGAAAGGAAGAAGTGGGAGTTATCAAAACCAAGAAGCCTAGAGGAAGGGCCCAGCAGAGCCTCTGAGGTGGGACCTGCCTGGCTGGGCTGATGCCCCAGGAGCTCAGAGGAAGAGGTTCACAGAGCTGGCACTCGACTGTAAGGTGAGGATGTGCCTGGCTGGTACTGTATGTAGAGAAGAAATCTCAGTTTGAGCCTAGACATGTCCACTACGGAAGTTCAGGAATATCTAAGCATTCTGACTAAGCCTGTGAGATTGGCCTAAGAGAAGTCAATTTTTATCAGTGGATATATGTATTTCTTAGTTTGGGTGTTTGCTTCTTTGTCTATTTGCTTTGGTTCAAGGAGGAGGGAGGAGGTTTTAGTAACCAAGTGCCTAGGGAGAAAGACTGGAGAATAAAGAGCACAGTATGGCATTTAATTCCCAGCTTGGTCTCTTTGACACAGTCTGCCACTGCCACGCTGAAAAGCGGAAACGCACGTGGCAACAGGGCACGGAGTTGAAGGTGTAACTCAGGAGATAAGTTCTGCAAATGCTAGGTCCTTCCCTCATTATTCTTGACTGTACAAATGAATTTTGAAATAACATTTTGATTTCTCAGTGAGGAGTTCGTTGAATAGCTCTTGGTGTTGTCAGCTTAAAGTAGCAACTCTCAGATGAGATTCAGAAACTTTCGTAGATTCTCATTCATAATACATAACCCTGGTAAGAAATTTTGATTCAGTTAAAATAAGTGCTACTAATTATGTGAAATATGGGAAACACAAGTCACAAATATTGAGGCTTGTTAGTATCATGCTTGTGTTTACGATACACCTCATTTTTCAGAAGGCCATTCTGCACTTCGTCTCTCACATAAGGAATTGCAGAAGGCAGCCGCTTCCAAGCATTAAGTATGTTTTTGCTATAAAAAGTGGAGTGCTAAAATGTCCAAAAAGAAACACGAAAGCTGTGCCACCAAATTCTAACCATGAATTTCTCTTAAAATCGTTTAATCTTAAATTAGATGAATAAGCTTTTATAAACGCTTTTCATAGTTACAGTCTTCAGAATTTTTATTAATCTAAAGAACATTAAATGTCTCATCATGCTTTGGGGTATATGCAAAAAGACATTGACTACAACAGAACGTTTAAAAACGTTCTGAAACTTCCACCCTGTACGTATGCCGGAGGGCACGGGGCAGTGTTACAGTGAACTGTTGGAAGCCTGGTTTCACTGCGACACCCTTTATACTAACAATGATATTTAAGCAGACAACCCGTTCAAGACTTCTGCCTGCTCAATTATTTACGCTCCAAGTCTACTGCAAGCCTGACACATTTATTTCTGTGAACAGCAAGTATTTTGCTCTAGAAAGAAGGTGTTTGTAAGCATTGCCACATGGGCCCTGGGATGTCTGAACACAGTGAGACAGTCTTCTTTTTTTTTTAATTAAAAAACAAAAGCAATGCATAGACTAGAGAGAAACAGTGTGGAATTTTGTTGTTTAAAAATATTTTAGGGGGGCCGGCCCCATGGCCAAGTGGTTAAGTTCATGCACTCCATTATGGTGGCCTGGTGTTTCGCCGGTTCAGATCCTGGGCACGGACACAGCACTGCTAACCAGGCCATGCTGAGGCAGTGTCCCACATAGCACAACCAGAAGAAGCCACAACTGAAATATATAACTATGTGCTGGGGGGCTTTGGAGAGGAGAAAAAAACAAGATTGGCGACAGTTGTTAGCTCGGGTGCCAATCTTTTAAAAAAAAATTTTAGGGATTTTTACATTGCTTTTAACTTAAGATACAGAAGGTGTATGGTATAAAAAGTAATTCCTTTTTTACGTAATGAAAACTCTCTGCCTGAGAGTTGAAAGTATGCCTCAACACACATACATACAGATGTACACAGGCGCACACACACACACACACACACAGAGTCCCTCAGCAAAGGGTAGAAGATTTACCAGTTGGAGGCGATTAAGAAATCTCTGACCAATCACTAGCTGACCAATAAGCTAACTGAGTAGAGACTTTCGTGGCTGCACACAACAAAATATACGGATTTTACAGAAAACACTAAATAAACAAACAGTAGCAGCAACAACAACAAACCCTTAGGTTTCCAGATTTCCACACTTGCTACATTATGTTATTTTGTTTATTTTTTTTGCTGGGAAAGATTCACCTGGAGCTAACATCTGTTGCCCATCTTCCTCTCTTTTTTTTTTCCTCCCCAAATCCCCAGTACGTAGTTGTATACCCAAGTTGTAAGTCCTACTAGTTCTCCCCATGTGAGCCGCTGCCACAGCATGGCTACTGGCAGATGAGTGGCGTGGTTCTGCATGTGGGAACCGAACTCAGGCCACTGAAGCAGAGCACACAGAACTTTAACCACTAGGCGATCAGGGCTGGTGCCACATTATATTGTTTTAAATGTCCAATTTTCAAGATAAAAAAATTACAAGACACACAAAGAAACAGGAAAGTATGGCTCATATGCAGAAAAAAAAGGACTTAATGAAAACTGTCACTGAGGACACACAGACATTGGATTGCTTAGACAAAGACTTTAAATTGGCTACTATGAGTTACGTTTAAAGAACTAAAGAAAATCATGCTAAAGAATTAAGGTAAAGTATGAGAAGGATGTTTGGTCAAATAAAGAATATCAATAAGGAAGCAGAAATTATAAAAAATAAACCAAATAGAAATTCTGGAGTTGCAAATCACAATAACTGAAATGAAAATTTCACTAGAAGGGCTCAATAACCATTTTGAACTGAGAGAAGAAAGAGTCAATGGACTTCAAGATATATTAATTGAAATTATCCAGCCTAAAGAATAGAGGGAAAAAGAATAAAGAAAAACAAACAGAGCCTTAAAGACCTGTGGGACAACATCAGTTGTACCATGATGAATATAATGGAAATCCCAGAAGGAAAGGAGACAGAGAAAGGAGCAGAAGGAATATTAAGAAATAATTGTTAATACATTTCCAAATTTGCTGAAAACCATTAATCTGCACATTCAAGAAGCTCAATAAATCTGAAGTAGGATAAACTCAAGGAGATCAAGACCTAGATAAATCATTGTCAAACTGTTGAAAGACAAAGAGAATCTTGACATCACAAGAGAAAAGTGACTCAACGTGCACAAGGGATCGTTAGTAACAACAACATTCTGACTTCTAATCAGAATCCATGAAACCAGAAGGCAGTGGGATAACATACTCAAAGTGTGGAAAGGAAAAGATTGTCAACCAGGAGTTCCGTATCCAGCAAAACTATCCTTCAAAAATGAACAAGAAATTTAGACATTGCAAAATAAATAAAATACAAAAAACACTGAAGGTAGGCCTTCAAGCTGAAATGAAAGAGGCTAGACGGTAATTCAAATCCACATGAAGCAATAAAATCACCAGTGAAGGAAAACATATAGACGAATATAAAAGACAACAGGTACACATTTTTTTGGTAACTCGTTTCTTCTATTACATGTAAAAGACAATTGTATAAACAACAATCATATAACTGTGTTGATGGACTTATAATCTGTAAAGATGTAATTTGTATGACAATAATAGCACAATGGAGGGGGAGGCAACAGAGCTTTATCGGAGCAAAATTTTTGTATACTATTAAAATCAAGTCACTCAATCCAAATAGATGGTTTTAAATTTACATGCTACAGTCATGTGTCACTTAACAATGGGGCTATGTTCTGAGAAAGGTGTTGTTAGGTGATTTTGTCGTTGTGTGAACATCATAGTGTGTACTTACACAAACCTTTATGGTGTAGCCTATTACACACCTAGGCTATACAGTACTAATCTTACAAGACCACCATTGTATATGTGGTCTGTCACTGAAATGTCACTATGCAGCACAAGACTGTAGTAATAATCCCCAAGGAAACCCCCAAGAAAATAACATAAATATATATAATAGAAGAAGCAACAAGGGAATTAAAATTTTCCACAAGAATGCAGGCATACCTCATTTCATTGTGCTTTTTTATATTGTTTTTTATAAGACAGTCCTTCAGCAAAAAGACTGTGATTCACAAAGGCTCACACGATGGTTATTTTTTAATTAAGGTATGTACATTGTTTTTTAGACGTACTGCTATTGCACGCTTAACAGACTACAGTATACTGTAAACATAACTTACGTATGCAATGAAAAACCAAAACATCCCTGGGACCTGCTTTATTGGGGCATTCGTTGTATTGCAGTGGTCTGGAACCAAACCTGCAATATCTCCAAGGTATGCCTGTATACCAATTTAACATAAATGCGGGTAATTATTATTAAATTTTATTCAACTTTTTGGCTTAATGTGGTGAAATTAAACCATTGAGTTCCTATTAGTTAAGATGGTCATATAATTTATCAATAAAATCAAAGTAGTTTTGAGAGTGACAGAAAATATTATTAATAATTACATCAGAACAAAAGGCATAAACTGGAGCTGTCTCTGGCTAATCAGGACATAAAGTCACCCTCTGTTTAAGAGAAATGTTTAGGTATTTTGAACAATCAATTTAGTTTGTATTGTATCAAACATCATTTGGTATTCAGATTTGGCTGTTAACTCCTAGGACAAAATAGGCACCATGTTTTAACATTCTGATACAATCTGATGACAAGAAATTACTTTTGATGGTTTAAATATGGCCACTAGCACCAAGTAAATATTTTCTTTGGGACTGCATTGGCTCTGTAGATCAATCTGGGAACTGTTTTGCAGTTTTCGTTATATTGGTCTGCATGTATATTGTTAAACTTCTCCCTCAGCATTTCATGCTTTTTATGCTATTGTAATTTGCATGTTTTCAACTTGTTTATTGCCAATGTAGAGACACAGAATTAATTTTTGTATATTGACCTTGTATTCTGCAGCCTTGGTAAATTCACCTAACAGTTCTAGTAGCTTTTCTATAGATTTCATTTTACCCTGTCATACAAGGCTAAAATTTAAAAATATTAATGCTTACTACTGGTGAGGATGCAAGGAAATTGTATTTGGAAATATAAATTATTGACATCTTTTTGGAAAGCATTTGGACAACATCTATTAAAGTTTAAATTAAAATACATATATTTTTAGCTCAGCAATCTCCCTGCTGGGAATCTACTTCATAGCCAGTGTAAGAACACATGTACGAAGATGTTGATTGCAGCTCTCATTTGTAATGGCAGGAAATGAGGTGGCTGTAACCAACAGGTTAGTGGTTAAAAGGTAGTACTCCCACCCTTTGTATAAGCCAGCTTGAATGGGTTTCTCAGACTAATAGGAAAAACTTATTTCAGCAAAGGACTATATAGTACATCAATAATATTTCATTTCCACAACCACAAAACAAGCGTTTGTTCCTTTTGAACTGTCATCTTGGACAAGCAGCCATGGCTACTCAAGTTTATTCCTCAACTGCCAGTGAATTTACATAAATTATGTAACAGAACTTACCGAAATACAGCAATATATTTATTTAACCTACGACTCATTTTTTTTAAAATTCTGGTGTCTCTCTCTCCTCCATTATCACTTCCTTAAACTAATAAGCAAACAAAAACAAAGAAAACATTATTGTGACAGGTGATAAAATTACCACAATTTCCACATAGCTCCTGGCACCACATTCTTTCTCTACTTTTCGTATTGTATACACTCTGAAATTATTCATTAGACCACTGTGTATCACATTAAATGCCTATTTTTATCGCTGAGTAGACTTGCTTGCCCTTGGAAGAAATACACAAATGGTTTTCTAACAGAAGTAAAAGTAAAGACGTAAAGTAAAGAGGTGTTATGATCCGATCTTCTGCAAAGCCATCGGCAGCACACCATGGTTATCTTCCTAAGGCTTGACATATGAGAGGACTGATTTATAGTTGATTCTTGGAACAAATACTATCTGGAGGACCTAGCAGAGAGAAAAAAATTAAGAAACTGAAAAAATAAGCCACTTTTGCATAGTCGTTAACTGCAGAGAATACAGGTTATGCTCTTATGAAGAAATCATTTGAAACATGAGATGAATAGGGGAAACCAGAAGCAGACAAATGCTTCAGAGGGGGCTGCGAGCTGGTCTGGTCAGGTTTAGAGAGGGACACAGCAGGCACTGGGCAAAATAGGCTGATTATTTCTTTTTCTATGTTTTAAAAATCGATAATTATGAAGAAACCTCTTTTCATTTTATTCTCTATCTATTACCCCTTTGCCTAAAATGTCCGATTCTGCTACAGAGTCTTGAATTACGACAGCTAAACTCGGTTCTCAGAAATGTGTCCTCACCTTTTGCCACAAACCAAAGAGTTCATATAAGAATAAACTGAAAATTAGTGCTAAACACATTCTTCAGAGGCCCCTAACTTCTCCTTCAGCAATCCCAGATGACAAATGTTCTTATAAGAGCTCAAAATTCTCAGAACTATCTACTGGGGGTCCAGCCCAGTGGCATAGTGGTTAAGTTTGCATGCTCCACTTCGGTGGCCCAGCGTTTGTAGGTTCAGATCTCGGGTGTGGACCTAGCACAGCTTGTCAAGCCACACTGTGGCAGTATCCCATGTGAAATAGAGGAAGATTGGCATAGATGTTAGCTCATGGCTGAAGTGTATTCAGAAATTGATAAACAACAGTGTACACCTGAAATTACACTATGTTATAAACGATTATAATCCCAATAAAATTACTTGAAAAAAAACCAAAAAAACAAAGACAAAAAAAACACCCCTATCTATTGGGCTAATACTCAAGGTGACCCTTCAGTCTAATCACCAAAGATACTAACTTGGCTCCTGCTGTGAAGGAAATATACAGCCATAATTTTATTGAGTGTTTTCATACATTTGGTTAGTATAGCCAGCTAATATCAATAAGTTTGATGGCTTGAAATGAGTGTTTCCTTAAATATATTGTAGGTTTTGTGTTCAGCTGCTCAACTCTTCATCTATTCAGAAGAAAAGTCCCAAATAAATACTTACTGAAGTTCAATGCATTCTATCTATGATGTAATAGCCATGAAAACAACCTAATTAGAAGTAGTATTTACACTATCAGGCAAATATGGAAAACCATAATTTGGTGAAGAATGGTGAAAATAAATGAATGAATGAATAAATAAATAAACAGCAGTTTCTGAAATTTTTCCTTGACTCTCACCAACCTGTTGAGAATGGAATGTACACTGCGAATTTAAGGCATGTTCTCCAAGAAAGATCAAAATCAAGGAAAAATCTTGTAAACTTGGTGGGGATGCTGAAATCATCAAAATAAATAGAAGTAAAATCACTGTAACCTTAGAGATGCCTTTTGCTGAAAATTATATATAGGAAATACTTCCCCAAGAAAATCCTAAGAAAGAACAAGAATCTACGTGATTAACTTTGGGTTGTCAAAGGAAAGATTATTTAGGATCAATAAGAAGTGGCAGAGAGGGGCTGGCCCCATGGCCGAGTGGTTAAGTTCGCGTGCTCCGCTGCAGGTGGCCCAGTGTTTCGCCAGTTCGAATCCTGGACACAGACATGGCACTGCTCATCAAACCACACTGGGGCAGCGTCCCACATGCCACAACTAGAAGGACTCACAACGGAGAATATTCAACTATGTACCGGGGGGCTTTGGGGAGAAAAAGAAAAAAATAAAATCTTTAAAAGAAAAGAAAAAGTGGAGGAGGAGGATTGCAGGCCATTTTTTTAAAACAGCAATGTTGCCATACATCTCTGAGTCAAATTTGAAACTCCCACTGCCCCCCAACAGAAAAACCAGATTTACAATTACTTCCATTTAACGTGAGAATTGAATCGAGCTGCCTTTGAATGTAAACTCCTAGACGGATTTTTTTGGTATTTGATCTATATAAAAAGAAATGCATGTTTCTACAGTCAGATATTGAAAAAAAACCAGCAATGACAGGTTTGTATTTGTTTAAATGTCTTGAATACTTTAAAAACTAAGCTCTTGGGGCCGGCCCAATGGCGCAGTGGTTAAGTGTGCACAGTCTGCCTCGGTGGCCCAGGGTCCGCCAGTTCCGATCCCAGGTGCGGACATGGCACCGCTTGGCAAAAGCCATGCAGTGGTAGGCATCCCATGTATAAAGTAGAGGAAGATGGGCACAGATGTCAGGTCAGGGCCAGTCTTCCTCAGCAAAAAGAAGATTGGCAGCAGATGTTAGCTCAGGGCTAATCTTCTTCCAAAAAAACCCCAAAAAACCTAAACTCTTGGCTTAGGCCTAGGTGTCCCTAGCCAATTTGAGAAGATCTACTTCCCCCTTCCTTGGGGCCACCGGGGAGCCCCTCAGAGCAGGGGTCTTGGACAGAGTGCACTGATTTGACGTCGCCTGCGGCCTCTGGCTGACATTACCCATGGCTGCAGACAGACAGATGCATGTACTACACAGATCGATTATAGGGATGACCTGATCGAGACCACCGAAGTCGGAGTGATGCTTCGCTGTGTTTCTGCATAGGCAATCATACCATAGAAAGACAAATCCAACTGCTTTCACTTTGCTTTCACGCAAGGTAGTTCTCTTAATGCGTTTTCCCTTTTTATTCACGTAACAGTTTCCTCCAGGTTGACTGGGTTCTAAGCTTATTATCACTTTGGTAATGTCTCTGAACTTTGTGTTTCTATATTACACACCTTGTGTCTGTTACTACTGTTGCGGTTCTACACTCTGGATTTTAGTCTCAAAGATAATCACGGTCAATCACTATCAGTGGCTCTGTTTTAAATATTCTGCCAGCAGGAACTCAGCACAGACGACTTTCACTCGAACATCCCAGGCTCTCAGAAACACTTAAAGATCTTTATATTTAAATGGCATGTTAAAAAAACACACACAAAACAATGGCACCTATTTTCACTTGACTTCAGCCACATTTGGAAGAAGATGAGGAAACTTATTCTGAACTCATCCTTGAAGGTGAATGTTATGGTGGTCACTTTATTGTTGAAAGTAGGGAAAATTAGTCTGAGATTTGGAAAGAGCAACTGAATAATTTATTCCAAATTCTTATCCATATTGACTGGACTATGGCAAAAAAAAAAAAAAAAGACAAACAAGGAAACCAGAGAGACAGAATATTATTTTAGCACTTGGAAAGAGTGCGGGCTCTGAAGCCCCCACAGACACAAGTCCCTGGGTGAGTGTATGTTGTTGAGCCATTTAATATCATGACACTTCAGTTTCTTTGTCTGTAAAATGGAGATGATGCCTCCTTCACAGCATTGCTGTGAAGATTACAGCATGATGGGTGAGCACACAGTGTACACTCAGTATACGGATGCTGTTAGTGTTAGGAGGACCTCTTTCTGCTCATGATGCGGACGGTGGTCAAGAACTGGACCAGGGTATTTGTGATGACCATGTAGAAAGACTCTGGGTTCTATGGAGAGGTCATGATCATAGAAATTGAGACACAGAACTTTCTTATCCTTTCGTGAGATTCAGTGAAAAAGACACAGTGGGGAGTGCTGACAGCTAAGCATCAGGACTGTGATAGCTAAATTAACACAGCTGGACCAGACAGAGCCTGATGGTTGAGGACAACCATCTCCTTTCTTTCCCAACCCATAAATCCTAGAGCCTGTGCCTCTGGGTGAGCTTTGTCTATGCATGAGGCAGCCAGGATCTCCCACAATGGGTCCCGGTTGGCAGATCTACCCATGCCCTTCATGAAATAACACTGTGCCGTGCCTCCTTTCCACACCTTCCTAAAGGAATGCCTTTACTATGTATTATGTACACCACCAACGAAGAAACACCTTTGCTGTATATTATAATGATATTTTAGTTCCTTAAGCAAAGTGTTCTAACATTCCACATACAATTGCACTCAAAACCTAAGTTCTGCTACTTTAATGATGATTGTGTGGTTATGCTTTTTTTTTTTTCCTTGAGGGACTCCTTTGTAAACCATATGGCAAAGGGACAAGACAGAGCAGGAGTCAGAGTACTCATGGGAACAAACAGCCAGACATGAAGACAGACAGCGTCACAACAACTCCAGAGGTTGGCCGTTTCTGGGCCTCTAAAGTAGAAGAATTTTTTTTAACTAGGCAAACCACAGCTACTTGTGTGGTTGGTGTGTAGCTAAAGGCCCTGGCTCTCCTATCGCGTGATCTCACGCAGAGCTGGAGCTCTTCCAATGAGCAGGTGCCAACGGTCCCTGAAAACCAGTTCTTAAAAGAGACCAGAGAGGGGTCAAAAAGACACCTCCAGCTGTCATCCCAGAGTGACATGCTTGTCAAATCAAAAGAAACCAAGGTTTTCCAGGAAATTGCTATCAAGCTTGCACTGAGATTCCAGTACATGAGCAGAACACAATTTACCCACCATTTATCCTCACTGAGCTCCTACTGGGTGCCAGGTCCTGGGCACCCCCCAGCTTTGTCTGTTTAAACCCTGCTGCTTCTTTAAATCTCAGGGAATCTTCACTTAGGAAGGCCTTTCCTTCCTTCCCCAAAGGGGTCAAATGTGCCTTTTATGCACGCTGGTAACACTAGGTATCTCTCCTTCACAGCTCTCACCACGGCTGAATTTGACATTTATTTATGTTCTTCTTTGATTAACATCAATCTCCTCCACTGAGCTGTAAGCACCACGAGAGCAAGGAACCGTGCCTGACTTTGGTCAACACTGTAGCAACAGTGTGGAGCAGGCGCTCAGTTATTTGTTAACAATTGCAAGTCTTTATGTTGCCTGCCAGCTGATATGCTCTCAAGGTAATAGCTCAGCTGACCTGCCTTGGGGTCAGCTGGGATAAAGTGAGTAAATGTTAGTTGAGGAATAGTGCATCTTTCTTCCTTTGGAAGACAGAAATTACCCATGCTAGAGGTGAGCTGGTAAGCCAGCTTCCCAAACGTAAACAAACAAACAAACAAACCAGATCTGTGTTGTTTGCTAATTTCCATGGTGTAAATACTCTCACCATGTCTGATTTGAAGCTACGAACGTGGAGTCACTGATGCTGAGTTGGGAAGAAATGTACACAGTCAGTTCTCAGGAGCCAGAGGGACGCTCTGCTTCACACCCATGGATATTCTTAAACACCGCGTTGTTGCTATGGTTTATTATGTCTATAGACACAAGAGCAGCCCACAACACCTTTTGTCCTCTGGGAGGTAGCATGTAATTAGAGACTGCGTGAAACAGTCACATACAATGATTCACCAGGAAAAGCCAAGGTCATTGGGAATGGAATGTTAACTTTTAAATCTGCATAGGATTGAAATTATAGTTAGGATCCTGTTTGATGGAACATGGATTCACATTTGGACTCTGGGGAAAAATGACCTGGGAACATGCATTCTCCTTCTACAATGTAATTGATCTAGTGTGAGGAAAATAATGTTTACTCTATAAATTATAGTCTGGGCCTCAATTGGTAGCTAAAAAATCAGCTTAATAAGTAGCTACAAAATGAAGACTTGGACTTCAAACAGGATTTTTTCCCTAGTGTCTATTCCTAAAATTCTAGCATTAGAGGTGCTGTATTTTGGAGGGTTTTTTTTTAAGATTATTAGGCCTTGACAGTCACCGTAAAAGTGAGTATTCTCCAAAGAGAGCTGGTAGTTTAATCCTTTATCAGCCAACATCATCACTATAAGTGAGATCAGAACCAAGAGAAATAGGCTTGGTGGCCCCAAGAGATGGGAGCAGAAGTACTGGACAGATATTTGCATGAAGAGATTATCTGTTTCACATTTGTATTTATTTATTTATGCACAATCTAACCAGCTACTCCTCCTTAGGTCTTTGCAATGCCTAATATTTTCCTTTTCAGTCATGTATTCATGCTAACATTTAGTGAGCAATCACATTTGTTGAGAAAACCTTTCAGGAGCCTGGGATATACATTTAAAAGATGGCTAGTTTAATCACTTCCAACTCTCACAGAAATATGGCTAAAAATGAACGTTAATATTCGCTAAATAAAAGTACCAGAAGCCGATTATCTACACAATGGCTGTTTTCCTAAAAGCAGTTGCCCTGGGAGGTTCTGTAGGTATTGTAGTATTTCTAACATCCCCCACAGCCTCTGGAGCTTTCGGTAGCATCCAGGTTAGCCGGGCTTTGACAGTGGAGGAGGATTGATTATTGGGTGTAGTCAATATCACCTGGAACCACATCTGGATGATAGCATGGGTGAGTGTTAACCTGGGGACACTGTCAGGAACAAACGAGGTCCAGCTCCCAGGAACAGGATAAATGCCTCCCGGACACACTCTGAGGATTAAATGTGATATGCTGACACACGTTGAAGCCTCTAGCACAGTTTTGGCACAGGTAGCAACTCAAAAAGCCTTCATTTAATTAACTATAAACTTAATTTATGTGAAACAAGACCTCTGTAAAAGATCTTAAGGTTGAGAACATTTTATAATAGGCACGAGACTGAGGCAGTAAATGGGGGCAGATATGACAAGAGAGTCTTTGATGTCGATAGAAAGTCAAACTGGAAAATATTCATCCTTCAGAAGCTCAAATCCACCCACACTGGAAATTGTCACTAACGTTCTTGCCCAGGAATAACACACACTCTGACTTGCAAAGCTTGTCGTGTTCTTTTATTCTCATCGTAAAAAGAAGTCAAGGGGCAAAGAGAGGACAAGTTATGCTTCCAGCAAAGCAGGCTGACATACTTTAGAACTGAACCGGGCAAAAAGTGCTGACCTGCTTCAGTGCTCAAACAGAAGTCTTGTGGCTGCGATTTTAAACCGTCTAGAAAATCATTATCCTTCTGATATTCTAAATCTCTATCAGGAAACCTCTTGGCTTTGAAATATTCTAGATCCATCCTGAGGCACCGGGCAATTTTCCCTTCACTTAGTCGCACTGCTTGGCTTGTGATTAAAATCTCCACATATCTCAGTAAAAAAATATGACATTGTTGCATCCGCTTTGTGATAACTGCCTTTGTTGGGTCCCATAAAGTACCGGTGGTTGCTCTGCAGGAAAATGTGGAGCTGTGGTCATTTCTCAGAAGATGAATTTTTGCTTCACCTAATGTGGTAAGCAGAATAATGGCCTGCATAGACATCTAAGTCATAACCCCTGGAACCCGTGAATGTCTTAATTTACAGGGAAAAAAGGGACTTTAGAGATGTAAAGATTAAGGTTAAGGCCCTTGAGCTGGGGGGTTATCCCGGATTACCTAGGTAGACCCAACCCGATCACATGAGTCCTTAACAGCAGAGAACACTCCCAGCTGAGGGCGGACTCAGAGGGAGCTGTGAACAAGGAAGGAGGCTTAGAGAGACGTGACTCGAGGAGCCGAGCCTCTGCTGCTGGCCCTGACCATGGAGGAAGAGGTCCGTGAGCAAGGGAGGGAACAGCCTTGCAAGCAGATTCTCTCCAGAGTGTCCAGAAAGGAACGCGGCCCTGCCGACACCTTAATCTGAGCCTGGGGAAACCTGTGTCAGACTTTGGATCTATAGAGCTACAGGATAATAAATCCGTGTTGTTGGAAGCCACTGAATTTGTGTAAATTTGTTACAGAAGCAATAGAAAACTCACAGAGCTGATATCAAACGGACGCCCCACCGCTCCATGTACTTGTCTTTTTTTGTACACGCCTACCTTTACTTTCAATGCCAAAGAAGAGCGAACTCTTTTCAAAGACATCTTATATGACAGTTGAGTTCAGCAACAATGAGAGTAATTCAATTGCACTGACTCTAAGGTGAACAGCTCTGACCAGTTCACGCATGCTCAGGCAGTGACAACTACATTACAGTTGCCACCTCACTGACGGTGACTACAGGATTGTAAGACGCACCTCAATTTCAGAAATGTTAAAATGTGAACAAATAGGGGCCGACCCAGTGTCATAGTGGTTGGGTTCAAGTGCTCCACTTCGGCAGCCCAGAGTTTGCAGGTTCGGATCCTGGGTGCAGACCTACACACCACTCATCAAGCCATGCTGTGACGGTCCTATGTACAAAATGGAGGAAGAGTGGCATGGATGTTAGCTCCCCCGAGCTTCCTCAAGCAAAAAGAGTAAGATTGGCAATAGATATTAGCTCAGGGCCAATCTTCCTCACACACACAAAAAAATTAGTTTGCAGCTTCTGTCCCATTCTATTCCCCACCACTCTGTCCACACATACATAAAGGCTACTTGCTAGACTAATTGTTTCATCCCTAAACAGGTGTTATTAAAATCTTTGGAATGGTTTGGTGCTCGCCACAATGACCACAACTAATGACATGCTGTCCACAGGACGGACACTCCCAGAGCTCGGTGCTTTGTTAGTGAGATAGTGAAGGAAAACACTGTGATCTTTTGATCCTGAACCTTATATTTCCCACCTATGACAACTTGGCTCCTCAACAAGAGCTCTGTGAGGTTCAAATGAGACAAATTACATGAAAGTGTTTTATAACATACTATTAACATATGTTATTATTCCAACTTATTTACAATTTTGTTTTACTTAAATTGCTTTCCCAAATACAATAAGAGAGGCTACAAACCATTCTCAAATATCACTAATTGATCCATTCATTCTCTTTGTTGACAAATATTTACTGACGTCCTCTTAGAGGCAGAGGAACTGTACTCGTCACAAGGGGGAGATACGAAGATATAAGACATCGACTCTCAGAAAACGTCATATGATCCTCTTTTCCTTCTCACCTTTCACCTTAAGCCATCCTGTTTATCAAATGAACATTTTACGAGTCTGCACATGAGACAGGATGGGGTGGAGAAAGAGGCTGAGTAGGTGACACTGAAGGGAACTCACGGGTATGATCAACTCTGTTGCACCATGTGAACCACAAGAACTGTGTATATAGCGCAGTGAATCTTCTAGAGACGAAAAGTCTCAGCCCCAGAAAGCAATGCCAAATTATGAAAAAATCCGGAGGCAGAAGAAAACCACCAAAGGGTATTCTTTAAAAAAAAAATGTACCCACTAAAGACTCTGACCACATATCATTATGACTCATAGTAAAATGGTCCTTGGTGATTCACTGCTACTTACTTTTTTTAAGTGTGATAATTATCTTTACTGCTTAAATTAAGCTCTTCTATTTCCAAAAACAATTTTTTAAAACCCTCGAGGCTTTGTTGGATTTTTATTCCATTGTTTAATGTAAATAAGATTAGATACTCAGAGCCTTTCAAGTCTAAGAGGAGAGTTGGTTACACTTTTGTAATACAGGATGTATTCTGAGTTTCCATTCTAGATCACTTTTTGAAAGAATGAAAAGATTTTTTTAAATGGCAAGTTAGTTATAAAGTAGAGTTTTTGCAGCTAAATTATAAAAATGCTATTTCAATGTATTTCAAACATTGAGCACTTAAACGGTGAGCAAAGGAAGAGAGAGGGGGGAGAAGGGAAAGTCTACGAGACATTTTCACTGCTTCTGCTTAAACAAGCGTTAACCTATTTCAAAACCAATATCAATTTCATAGTAAACGAGTTTTGACTTGTGCATGATTATGGTTACATTTCAAGTGAAAATAGCCTCGCCTGAGGCCGAGAATCTTCTGAGATACTAACCACTTCAAATATTCCCACTATTGCATTTGCCCATTAATGAACAAATCCATCTGATAGGCAGATTGGATGCGCCTGAACTCTCCATCAAGTAATTGGGTTCATACTTTTACGCCTGAGAATTCATGAATAAGGAAATAATCTGAAGTGCTCTAAAGAATAGCAGGGGCATATCCTCCAACGCCCAGGTTAGCTCCTGAGGTGGCCCTTCTGTCCTCCTGTCCTCCACACCTACCGTGGGACTTGGCAAACATGGTTTGTTGTTCAATATGTTCTTTCTGAATTGCAATGAAGTCATAGAAGAAGAAACCAAATTGAGAGCAGAATGTGTGTCTCTGTACATGTATTTTAACAATCTCATCTTAGTGGGCAGTAAACTGTACTTTGCCAACAATTTCATTATTTAATTAATTAGCACTGCTACTAATTTACACCTTGTGCTCAACCAAGTCACTTGGTCCTCTGTTTCTTCATGTTTGTTTGTTTAATAACTCTTTTATCATTTGTGAAACAGGATTGGCTTTTCTGACTCTTTTAAATATATGAATATTTTCTCTGTACCTGCACACCTAAGCAGAAATACATAGTCAGACCTTTGTCTGATGTAACAAACTCATTAAAAGACCAGTGTCCAAGCACATGACAGTACTGAAGCAAGACCTACGCTGACACCTGCTCACACAACGCTGTAAAATTCTAGAAGAACATCTGTTCACGTTGCCTTGTGTGTCTGGAACATATTTAAAAGGAACAGTATCTCAGACACTTAGGAACTATCGTGTTGTGAGAGTTAATTCTAGATTAACCCTAACTATGATTTTCAGTTTTTTTTATTTTCTCTTAAGCCTCTGTATTTAAAGAATGCTACTGAGAAGACAACTGACTGATCCATACAAATAATAAATACGCATTTTTAATACAAATTGTTTTCAAATACCTTGTACCATTTAACCTAGCCCATGAACTGGTGAGTTTGGTAATATTACTGACTCTGCTTTTCAGATACCATAACCAAGCTGAGGACCAGGTAGTGAACAGATGTAAGTTAGTTGAATGTATACACAGGGCCATTGCCCAAGAGCAGTGTGGACATGGCCAGAAGGCATTACACGTGTACAAAATTTGAAGAAGCATACAGGTAGTTCCATAAGTGAACACTATCGACACTGCACAATTAGCCACTAGATTTACATGTTGTTCAAAAATACAGATTAACACTTTAATAAGTGCCAAACACTATGCTATGCACGTTACTTATAACTCTTTTAATCCTCCTAACAAGTTTTGAGGCAGGTAGTATTATAGTCCTCATTTTACAGATAAAGGAGCTGGGACGCAGAGAGCTAAAGCCCAGGGTCCACACAGCTGGTAAGTGAGGCGCTGGGATCCCAACCCATCTCTCTGGAGTTTAAGCTTCTGCAGAGCAAGGCTTGTTTTCACCAATCATGCGCTCCTGCCATAATTAATGTAGGAAGTTGTATTTGGAGGCATTTATTAAGTATTTGCTGAAAAGGATTATGACAGTGTAATTTAGGGAGCCTTTCTTTGTAAGCCCCTGCACCAAAGTAAACAAAGCTGCTGCCTTTAGTTGATGTTTATTGTGGCAACCAGGCCTTTAGGGAATGACACAAACTGGAAACATTGTCACACTTTGCTTTGCAACTTAGAAGCTGGGAAACAGTCTGAAAGCTCTCTTCACTTCAGTTTGTTCATCCGTAAAGTACGGAATATTTAATACCCTGAGAAAGGATTGTGAGTATTAGAGATAATATAGTAAGTACTCCAGAAAGTAATATATAGCCATCAAGTAGTTAATAATAATAACAATGCCTGTAATTGTTATTATTATTCTCATTAGCTCCAAAACACAACTCTGGCTGATGGAACAAATGAAACTAGAACCAAGATCTCCAGCTTTCTCGTCCAGCCTGTCCAGGCACTCATTGTTAGTCTTCTCTGTATGGTTCTTAGGGGTAAACTGAACAACTTTCACATTCATCTAATACCATCATCACACTTTGAACACACACCATTTTTAAGTTCCGTTTTTAAGGCTGATTGCAAAAAGTAATTTTGCGATGTTGCAGGAGAACAAAGCAATTTGGTCTTTCTGATTAAGGAACCCTACTGACACTACATCAGGATTAAATTCATGCTGGAAAGCAGATGTTACTATATCAAAACCACAAAATGTTATCAGGGCGGTGCCCTCAGAAGACGCTTACTGGCAAAAACTTCTGACACTATCAAAAAATTGAACATTTTCCTCTTTATAAGAGTTTATGGCAGAAATTTTAGAAAGCACAAAATAAAAAAAGGAAAATAAAAATCTTCGAAAGGCCATCACTGAGAAAAGCACAGACTTGTGAGAAAAAGTGGACCTGTTCTGAAGTATATGCAATATTTGTAATTTGCATTTTATTCTGCAATAGACATTTTTTCATGTCGTTAAATATTTTTATACAATATCAGTATAAGAGGCTATGTGGAATTTCACTGTACGGATACACAATAATTTAACTAACTAAACATAGGGTTGTTTACAATTTTTTCACTATTCTAAGCAATATTACCATGAAGATTCCTATGCACAGACGTAGTTAAATTGTTAGGATAAAATTCTGGAGGCAGAATCACTTAGTTAAAGGTTTTAGATATTATTAATGCTCACCAGAGTGCTTCCAGCAGTGAATGAACCTTGCCAACAATAAATATTATCACCAAAAATAATCTTTATCCATTTGTTGTTGTCTTTCTTTAAAAGATATCATGCTAGGTATTTAAAACCCTGTAATTTTTTGGTTACTAATGATACCCAAATTTTAAAACATATTTATCTCTCATTTTATATTTTTCCTTTGTGAAATACGTAGTCACATACTTTATCACTTTTTTTTTTGAGGAAGATTAGCCCTGGAGCCAGCATCTGCTGCCAATCCTCCTCTTTTTGCTGAGGAAGACTGGCCCTAAGCTAACATCTGTGCCCATCTTCCTGTACTTTATATGTGGGACGCCTGCCACAGCTTGGCGTGCCAAGCGGTGCCATGTCCACACCCGTGATCTGAACCTGTGAACTCCGGGCTGCTGAAGCGGAACGTGTGAACTTAATCACTGTGCCACCAGGCCGGCCCCACTTTTATATTGGACATTCTTTATTATTTATTTCTGTGAACTCTTTATGTAGGACTCCTTTGTTATATTTGCAGCAATATTTTCACATCTCTTGTCTTTTGATTTCTAACTTCCGATATTTTTACCAAAGAAACCTCAAGGTTTTCATTTTTATGTAATTTAATCTGCTACCTTTGGCACCAAACTTAGAAATTCTCACTCTACACAGAAATTGTAAAAATATTAGCAGTTATTCTCTGGCGCTTAAAGGTTTTAGCTTTAACGTTTAAGAACATAATATCTCTGGGATCTGTTTTCGGACACTACTTGAGGTTGGAATATACACATACATAGAGACTCCTGTATAAAAGAATGTATACAATACATATTTTATATTTTCTCCCTCCAGTGATAGCCGTTTGTTAAAACACCATTTGTTGAATGACTATCCTTTCCCCCCATTGGTTTGAAATGCCACCGTGTGCATGTACTGCATCTTTGTTTCCAGTTGTGTGTTGGACTCTTTGTGCTATTGCTCTGTCTGCTCCTTCGTGGGCCAATTCTACACCATTGCATTTGGGCGGCTTTATACACTTTTTCAAAACTCCTAGGACAGATCTGTTCCATTGCTTTTCATTTTCTAAAATTTCTTAGCAAGTCTCACTCAGATTTTCTTCCAAATAAATTTAAAAGTTATTTTGACATACTTTTATAGCTAAGGATTCACAATTTGTCCACTAGTGATCGACTAAGACATTGTCCTTCTGCAAGATGCTTAAAATTGCAGTACTTTTGATCGGTAGAAGAAAACAAGGCTGTAGATTATGGAACATGGTACTAGAGAAAGCTGCGACCCTTCTACATGTCTTTAATTCTAGGGTAGTCACTCGGACGAAGACACACATGAAAACAAGATGTTGGACTCATTTCTACTTGGTCATAAGATTTTGTTGATTTTCCCACAATATTTCTGAAAGTGTGACCCATGTGATTCAGGCCCAGAACCACAGTATGTTTAAAATACTACAATTTGTGAGCCAGGAATTTTTTTTTAACTTAAAAACCATGAAAGGGACTTATAAGTTCTATACTTCTTTCAAGACCCAGATCATCCCATTCCTTCTTACCGGAGGCTTAGCTATTCTCTCCAGACCTTGGCGTCTTCTCTTTCACTGAGAACTGAGATCAGACCATCTCTTGATATATATCGCCTTTTATTGTTGGGTGTGTGTGTGTGTGTGTGTGTGGTATGCATCCAGTCTCTCCACAGTAGATTGAAACACTCCACCCGCCCAGTACCCCGAGACAGTACACAGCCAAAATGTGTCCTTCCAGGGTCATTTCCAATCCTATGATTCCATGTTTTTGTTTCGATTTCCCCCAGATTATGCTACCTGTTTAATTGTAGTCATAATTTCATTATAGTCTGGCACTCGTACTGAAGTATTACAACACTTATTTGATTTAAAATATCATAGCTTTTATAATTAAACAACACTGATTGGCCTTGCATAGATCATATAGGAATCTTTACTGTGGAGATTTTTTTTCAAAGATTTCTGGGGAAAAATTGCAGAATAAAGCAGGATCACAGAATCTCCCTTCCAACCATACTAGGAAAAGAGAAGGAACTTGGACTATAAAATGAGTAAAGAGGTGAGTAGGAGGGGAAAATTTTGATGGGCACAGCATGACGTTGTATAGCTTCTAATTCTTCCCCAAGTATAACCCCTAAGGATTAAAAAAAAATGAGCTAAAAATTTTGTAGCGTTGGCTTAGCGTGCCCATAGGTAGCTGTGGGAAAAGTCAAGAGAAATTCCTCAAGGGTAGGAGCTCCTCAAATTAACTTAGAAGCTTAGCTGAGGCAGAGGCCATTAGTCCTTACCATCTTCTGGGCGCTGTGTTGTCTTGGGGTGGTGAGCCAAAGCCCATGGAGGGAGTGTGCCTCTGACTAACTGGAGTGGGCCATAGGACAGGACACTTGACACCCTGAGAAGACTCTACAGAACAGGGTTTCCCAGCAAGCACTGCACCAGCCCAGATTAACCTTGCTCTCCTTCTCTTCCCTCCTCTCTTTGTGGTTATGCTACAGAAAAAGTGGATTGAAAGAATAAAATTACCCTCACACATTAGCCCAGAGAGGAAGGAACAGATCGATCCCAAAGACAAGAGAGAAGAGAATTAGGGAGCACACCCCACACTGTTACGGAGGCAGATGGTCTAAGTTAAGCCGTCTAAGTAAGGTACGAACAAGAGGGAAAGAAATGGTGACTAGACAAAGGGGCTAGAGAAGGAAAGAAAGCAAGAAAGACAGGAAGGAAGGAGGGAGGGAGGGAAAGTGGGACGGAGAATGGGAGAGGGGGAGGGAGGGAAAGAGAGAAAGAAAGAAGGAAAGAAAGTGCGAAAGAGGGAGAGAGGAAAATACTTCAGCAGTAAAATTAGGTGAAGAACCTTGTTTGAAAGAAAAAATAATGGGCGGCAGATTTCTCAAGGGTACTTTATTATATAAAATAATGTAATAAGTGTATGCATTTAATAAAAAGTACAGAAAGTCAAGCTGATAGAATGAGACACCAATGGGATTCTAGAAAAGGAGTCCAGGAACGACAGCTATTTTTGTATGGCCCATGACTGCAAATTAAGATTAGTTTTTACATTTTTAAACAAAAAGCAAATAAGAACATGTGACAGAGCCCACATGTGGCTAGCAAAGCCTGAAATATTTACTCTCCGACCCTTTACTGAAAAAGCATGCTGACCTCTGCTCTCGAGCAAAGAAATAAATTGCGAACCAAAGTTACATTACTACAGATTTTTATGTACGTATGCAAGGATGTGTGTACATATGAACATTGAATTATCTGATATTTAAAGAAAAAACTCTCCAAATATCGGCTGTGAATCCAAAAGATAAAGAAAAAAAATTAAAATAACTAGGGAAATAGAGGACAAAGATAATTAGGTAATTAGAAAACAGAGGTAATTTATCCAACAGAGAGAGAATTTGTTCCTTGAAATAGCATCTCAACAAACTTAATGAGAAAGTTATTTAAAGATGTAGTTCAGCAATATTTTTCTGAAATGAAGGAATAACTGATTCAGTCGGTTGTTACTGAGCTTCAGAGCCAAAGAAAAAATTTTCCTGGAATCCAGGCAGAACAGGGAAGTTATCTACAGGATGGGGGGGTATCAGTCAGGCCTCGGGTCTCTGCATAGCCATGTCCATACCGTAAGACAGCAGAGCAATTACCATGCTCTAAAGGAAAGAAAATATGACTCAAGAACCTCGTACCCTATCACTTGACATTCAAATATACGGACAAGTACAGGCATTCTTTAGTGCGAAAACCTTCAGGAAACAGAGCCCTTCTTGAAAAATTTACTTAACAGTGAAAGCTAACCAACTTAGAGGTGAATCCAAACTAACATCTTAACAACAGAGATTGTGAGGAAAAGACTGATGATGATCACTAAAACTATTTAAGTGTAAAATTAAGACTAAACAATTTGGGAGACTGTATTTTCAGAATAGGGTGTCAATGTTATAAGCTCCAATAAAGCAAAGATAACATAAGCAACAGAAACTGGGAGACTGGAGCAGCAGAGAGGGAAGAGTGAGTGCTGATCACCTTTCTTTCATTGCATGGAGTCGGTTCTTCCACCGTCCAAAACTGAAGCATGCAGCTTAAACAAATATCTGATCCCAATCTCTTTTCTTAACCAGAGTCTTCTTCTGGTAAGAAGAAACATTCCTCTGAATTCCAGCAATTCCTTCAGTTTCGTTATTTCTTTTCTTGTGTTGTATTTAGGTCAAATTAAATATAACATTTCTATTTTAGAGGTAGTATGCATAGTGTGTCCTCCTTCTTATTAAATTGTTTATGTTCTCTCTCTCAGTCCGTACAACCACCAACCCGTTTTTCCGTTCATTCAACCATCTTAAAGAAGTGCAGAGAGAGATGCTTGAAAGAATGCTCACCACGATGGGAGGCAACTGGGAGACTTGGTTGGTGCTTTCTACTTTTCTCTATTGCCTGAAGTTCATACGCATATGTCAGCATTTTAAAAGAAAAACCTAATAAAGTAAGTATCTTTTTCTGATTAAAGGGTTTCTTTTCGTTTTCTTAATTGGAGTAAAATATACATAGCCAGCCCTGGTGGTCTAACGGTTAAGATCTGGTACTCACCCCGCCATGGCCTGGGTTCATGTCCCAGTCAGGGAACCACACCACCCATCTGTCGCTTGTCATCCTGTGGTGGCTGGATGTTGCTGTGATGCTGAAAGCTAGGCCTCTGGTATTTCAAATACCAGCAGGGTCACCCATGATGGACAGATTTAAGCGGAACTTCCAAACTAACATAGACTAGGAAGAAGGATCTGGCCTCCCACCTCTGAAAATACTGGCCACGAAAATCCTATGAATAGCAGACAGAGCATTGTCTGATTCTGCGCCAGAAGGTGAGAGGATGGCTCAGAAGATCAGGCCCGGTTCCCTCTGCGTGCACAGGGTCACTAGGACGTGGAGTCCGTTCCCCAGCACTAACAACAGCAAAACATACACAAAGTTCCCCATTTTAACCATGCTTAAGTGTACAGCTCTGTGGCGTTAAGTACATTCACATTGTTGTGCAACCATCATTATTATCCATCTCCAGAATTTTTTCATCATCCCAAATGGAAACTCTGCACCCATTAAACAATGACTCCCCACTCCTCAACCTGTAGGAACCACTATTCTACTTCCTGTCTCCAGGAATTTCCCTATTCTAGGTCCCTCACGTAAGCGGAATCATACAGTACTTGTCCTTTTGTGTCTGACATGTTTCACTTAGCATACTGTTCTCAAGTTTCACCTGTATCGTAGTATATGTCAAGCTCATTCCTTTTTAAGGCCGAATAAATGTCCATGGACATATGCGTTGTTTCCACCTTTTGGCAGTTGTGAATGATGCAACTGTGAGCATTGTGTACAAATATATGTTAGAGTCCCTGCTTTCAATTCTTTTGAGCATACACCTTGCCACACCATTTTACAGTCCCACAAGCAGTGCACAATGGTCCAATTTCTCCACTTTCTGAGCTACACTTGTTATTTTTTGTTTTTTTAATAATAGTCACCCTAACGGGTATGAGGTGATACCTCATTGTGGTTTTGATTTGCCTTTTTCCTAATGGTTAGGGATGTTGAGTTTCTTTTTATGTGTTTATTGGCCATTTGCATATCTTCTTTGGAGAAATGTCTATTCAAGTCCTTTGCCTATGTTTGAATTGAGTCGTTTAGTTTTCTCTTGTTGTTAAGTTGGAAGAATTTTTAATATATTCTGAATAGTAATCCCTTACCAGGTTTATGTTTTGCAAAAGTTTACTCAGTGGGCTGTCTTTTCATTCTGTTGATTGTGTCCTTTGGTGCATAAAATTTTTAATTTTGATAAAGTCCAATTTACCTATTTTGTCTTTTGCAGCCTGTTTTTGCTGTTTTATCTCAGAAATCATTTCCAAGTCCAATGTCATGAAGCTTCCCCCGACGGCCCCCCCTTTTATTTTTTTTCCTGAGGAAGATTAGCCCTGAGCTAACATCCATTGCTAATATTTGTCTTTTTTTTCTTTTTTCACGTGAGTCACCACCACTATCTGAATCCAGGCCGCTGAAGCTGAGTGGGTGAACTTAACCACTAGGCCACCAGGGCTGGCCCTCCCCCTCTTTTCTTCTAAGAGTTTTATAGTTTTAGCTAAACATAAGTTTAGGTCTTTCATTCATTTTGAGTTAATTTTTGTACATGATGAAAGGCAAGAGTTCGACTTCATTCTTTGGCATGTAAAATCACTACTTTGTAATAAATGTTATCGTCTAGCAATTTAGGTTCTGACAGGAAGCCTCACCCGGGAGAAAGTGCAATGAGAACTTGAAGGCCCTGATGTGCCTGCGTGACCCAGGGACCCAGGGCTGCCGCTGAGCCACTCTTCCCATCGCTCCCACCCGTCACTTCCTGCAGGCTGCTGTGGACTAGCACAAGAGCTGCTTCTTTCTTTTTTAAACATCTAGAGGCACCTGTTCTTTGAAGTGGCTGTGAGCTGCAGCTGTAGCGCCTATCGTCACATGACGTCTGTTTTTAGTTAGTGGAAAACGCTTCGCTACTTTATTTACTTGCCATCCTGCTTGAAAATCCACAAACCAAAATTTCCAACAAGGGATAATTGTTTTTTTCTCAAATAATTCTTCGTTTTTATAGCAAAAGACATGTTCTTAGTATTTAAAAGTACTATTTTAAATCTCCATTATTTTAAATAGAAATAAACAAGATGGTATATTTTAAAAATAGCATCTTACACACCAGCTGTCAGACTGGAAATATCAAAAGTTCTTGGCAGCCTTCCAGCTGGAAAGCCAGATGAACGATCAATTCAAAAGCCAATACGGCACATAACCCCAAAATAGAATGCTACAGGTCAATGAAGATGACAAATATGACTTTTTTGGTAAGTATTCCATCATGGTTTTTCTAGTTAGTATCAATTGTAATTTTTCTCTGAACAAATCAAACTACAAACTAAAAATATATATCACATCCATCTAAAAATGTTTTCATGACTTATAACAAGTAATTAGTATCATGAAATATTGCTAGATCACTTATATCTGCTTCCAAGACTGCTACAATTACCTGAAGCAAGAAACGAGCACTCTAAACTAAGGTAGACTATGGGAAGACCTTTAGAAGTTCTCAGTGACCTCCCACCTAGCTCTCTAAACCTATTTCTCTCATTCCAAACCCTCGCTATTCTATTCCTCTTCCTCATCTGTACTGAGAAACTGCTGTCAGCACCTCAGGGTGGCTACATAATTTGTGGGGCCCAGGGTAAACGAAAATGCAAGGCTCCTTGTTCAAAAATTACCAAGAATTCCAAGACGGCAACAGCAGAGCGTTAAACCAAGTCCAGGGTGGTTCTGAGCACGGGGCCGTGGGCAGCTGCACAGCTTCACACCCACGACGTCAGCGTTCTGTGTCCGCGTTTCCGCGTTCGGCCTTGCAGACTTCTGAGGACGCCATCGCGGATCCTGATTCCCAGACACTGCCAAGAGCTCATTTTCGTTTCTCCCATGGTGACATCATCTTGTGTCCTCCCTGTTGGTGGTAGCCGGTTCTCCTCGTTGTTTAGCTAACTTTCCACCTTCTCTGAAACTCTGCAGCAACCGTCCCTCCCCAGCCTTTTTCCTAAACGTGTATCTGGAATCCACTGTGAGTAATTCATTCAACAATGACAACTGTTTATTGTCTTGGTTTGGGTTGCCCCAAACGGACCCTGAGGTAATAATTTGAGGGTAAACAGTTTACTGAGCAGTCCAAGTTGGTAGGGGACTGAGGAAACAATCAGAGAAGAGAAGGTAGCCAGTAAACGGTATTATTGAGACAGTCTCAGAAGTACTCCCCCTGTCTCCTTACTCCCACCCCCTCCACTGGAGGCAATGGAGCCGAGCCATAGTATTTACACAGGCCATGCTGAGGATCACCAATTGAGGGTTGTTCTTTGGGGGCTGGGGGTGTTGTAAATCCTCAAGCCTGATGCATAGGTGGGCGAAATGGCCTCCTACAGTTTCTGGAAAGATCCTCAAGCTTGGAGATGCAGATATTGGCAGTTGGAATTTGGTCCCAGCACACATAAATGGCACCAGCCAAGGCAGGGCTGTTTTGAGTGGCTCCTTTGTCCCAGGTGCTACTCTAAGTGCTGGGAACATGGGACATAGACAAAGTCCCCTCGAGCCCACGAAGTTTATATTCTGGTTGGGGAGACAGACAATAAACAAGTATAACAAAAGTGCTGTAAAAAATAAAACTGGTTATGGGAATAGAGTTATGGGAATAAGAAAGGGAACTAGTTTAGAAAGGGAGGTGGGGAAAGTCTGTCTGTAAGGTGATGTTTGAGGGGCAATCTGAATAAGTGAGGGAGAAAGCCTAGAGGATCCTGGAGGCAGGGAGACCCCGGCAGAGGGACAAGGAAGTGCAAAGGCCCTAAGATAAGAGGACACCAGCATGTTCAGGAAAGAGCAAGGAAGCCAGTGCTGCTGGCCAGACTGTAGAGAGAACAGAAAAGAACAGCAGGTGGTGGGGTCGGAAGAACGAGTAGGAGTGAAATCATGTTGGGCTTTGCAGACCACAAAAAGAACTTGTTATTTCATTTTGTTTTGTTGTGTGGTGTTGTGAGATGGAAAGAAAGTGGAGGCTTTTGAGCAGAGAAGTGATTTGATCTGTGGCGTCACCGATCAAAATTGATGGTTGCCATATTGTCTGGTTTTGACCCTATAATAATGGTGAGTAACAGACGTCTGTAGGCCAAAGGCTGCCTAGCTTTTTTGTGCTGCCTTTACCCCAACTTCAGAAACGACACTCTAAAAATAGGAAAGTAAGCACATGGTCACCCATCCATTCATCCATACATTGAGAAAGCCCTTCAGAGTTGAGTAATTCCTGCTCCCCAGCCCCCACTGCCATCTGGGACAAACTGCTGTGGAGCTGAGGCACCTGGGAGATAGCACACACGAAGGAGGGTAAGGCAGAATGAGAAAGAAAGACGAAGATGTTGGCCCACCTAATCATGGCTGTTTTTCATTTTTTCTTTCCTTTTCTTCCTTTTCTTTTCTTGGAATATCTGCCATAAACAGCACCAGTATACCATACACCATAGTTCTTGACACACAGAAAGTATTCAGTAAATGTTGATGGATTATCAAAATCCATCTTAACAAAAAAAAAAACCACAGTAATTACATAAAATGCAGATTAGCATAAGCAGCAGAATATGCATAGGTTGGCCAAAAAAATCACACAAAAGGATTTGCTTGTGCCCTGGGAGGCTAAGACCATAGCCCAGGGGTCATCATGGTGAGTAAGTTGATTTCCATTTTGCCAGAAGGTTAGATTGTGACTGTTACAAATGGAGGTGAGAACCAGGAGAGAGAGCTGGGGCTGCTCCTGTTGGACTGAAAGGTGCCTGTAGAACGTGGCTCCCTGCCACGGAGCCCGCAGAGCATCAGGAAGGAGGAGCACTTCAGCCAGAACACCCACATCTTGACAACCTCAGATTTCCATGGGGCAGAACGGGAGAGATGCAAAAATTCACTGCGGCCTTCTCTCCTATCTGCAGGAAGACGGTAGGTAAGTTCAGAGTGTATGCCCTCGAGACAGGGTTTTTCCCTGTTCTTTATCGTTCTACTAAAAGCAGAAGAGTCATCTCTACGTCACTGAAAGAGAGCATCCGTGGTGGCCGTGACAAAGAGAGTTTCATCCGTAGCCAAGAGGGGCATTGGGGACCGCAGTTTCGGCAAAGGAGAAAGGAGAAACCCCAGGGAGCATCATGGTAACGCCATGTCTGTGAGGCTGGGCTGATGCCATGGCTGTGGTCTGGAAACAGGACTGGAGGACCTCAAGTGGCCCTTCTGGGACTTAGGTTGAAGGGAGCAGTGCGGACAGTTGAGCACCGGGACGCGGCAGTGAGAGGAGGGAGGCCTTGTCTGTGGACCATTTAGGGTTTCTGGGGGAAGCTATTTGGGGCCAGCACTTTCCTAGGTAGTTTGCAAAATGTGGGCTTAAGAGAACATTACCCTCTGCCCAGAACAACTAAGGAGTCACATTTGGATGGAATACCAACCTGTGAGAGCCCGGAAGGAAGAGAGACCTTCAGAGTTTGGGACCCAGCTGGTCACCAAGTGAACAGAAGGAGCAGCGAAGCGTCCTTTGAACCTCCTCAGAGTCATCTTTTACCACAAAAAGGTGTACAAACTCGTCATGAAAAAATACTTAATCAATAGACTCTCCTCTGTCTTTTAAGTCTGTTTTTCTGAATCTCATTCAGAAACTGCAAAGTTGGTGTATTTTTCCTGGGTCATAATCGATCTGGTTTTGCTAACTTTAGCAAACGTTGTTTTGTACAGAAATCAGTCCAGCATGTCTAGTCCTCAAATTGAGATCCTAACTGAAGATCATTCTTTGAGTGAGACTGAAAGCATAATTTCTTATTTAGACGTTGCAGTAATAACACAGACTGATTATGAATATTCTTCACCAGCACAACCATCTGCTTCTGTTCTCACAGACATGAAGATGGAGGGAGAAGTGGAGAGAGAAATTATTATGGTAGATAAAGTAAATGTGACTGAACAGCTTTTGTAGAGAGTAGAATGTCTATGAGTAACAATAAAATCCTGGCCAATAATACGTTTTAAAAGGCACTGATAGACATTTAATGAAGGAGATCATTTCTGAAACTGCCCTGGCTAAGCGGTGTGTGTACGTAACAACGATCTATGTCATAGATTTTCAGAATTTTTCCTTTTATTTTCATTCTTACAGATGAAAAGCTAATTTATTTTAATGCTATAACAAAGGCTTCTGCTTCTTTCCCCCAACAAGTTCTAGAAGGAAAAAGGAACTCAACAGAGAAAGATAGAGGGGAAAATCTTCAAATGCTCTCTTCATATTCAAACATCTTAATAAAACTTCCTCAGAAAAGCCAGCTTCTCACAAAGCTTGTATCATTAATTGTAAAGGATCTCAGCAATAAAATATTTTCCTTCCACAAAATAGCAGGAACAATAAACAAGAATCTTTATATAAAGCAAACAAGAAAACGCACGCAGCATTTGTTTAATAAAGTGCTGAAAACTCCACCTCAAATTCATCAAGCTCATTGTCTCCACAGTCCTAGAAGTACTAGTTTTGTTGGAAATTAGGAAAAGGGATAAGGAAAAAAATCCTCGATTTCCCCCTCACAATAGTGTGCATGTCATGAGAGAGATAAGAAGACTAGGAAATGTGATAAATATTGACTAAACTGTATGCTTCTTTAGCAGAGTGACCACGTCTCATTCTCCACCCCGTCCTCCACAGTGTAGGGCTGATGGCTTACAGAACAGCAAGTCCTCATTATCAGAGGACAATTTGTCCTAGAAAAAGCTTATGTAAAGGGAATCTACTTAAAAGGGGGAACAAAATGTAATTTTGCACAGAGTAGACAAAAGCTTTGATTATCTTATTTCGAAAAATGTAATCAAAACTCATAAAACTATTTCATCTTGTATTTTACAGAATATAAGTTAAAATTGTAACTATGCAGTAATTATTAGAACAAAGAATGCATCAAATGCTGATTCTTTCTAAGGTAATTTTTCTGACAAAGCTGCAGACCAGCAGGATATCCCGTTCACTACCTGTTTGATATTTGCGAAATGATCGCAGTAAGAGTCATTAAAAATTATTCAAGAGCTTTCATTTCCCAAGGTGCTCTCTTAGTACACTGACATGCAAATAAGTCTTGAAATGCCTGTTAACATTATCATTCTTGTCAATTATTGTAAGATTTCCAATTTCACTTCATAATCAATATGTGTTGTATTTTATTCATATTATTAGGTGTTTACAACATCCAGATAGTGATTAAGAAACTTACTACCAAAAATGTTGATATGGTGGAGCTCTATGCTGATGTAAGGGGAGCGGTGTCCATAGAGAATATATTGGGTTCTGATGCCATCAGCATCCCTATGCAACACTTTGCTTTGGAGGGTCAGACACCAAAAACAAGAAAATAAAACTCCTTTTATGTCCTCAATAAATGCCTGTTAACAAATGACAAGCAGATATGGAACAAATACTCAAGCACACACTGATACAGAACATGTGCTAGTTCAGGGAAGTTGGTATATTTGCACTGAGTTGTGAAAAATTTCAAAACTTGGATGCTGAAAGCTCTTTTTTACATTGAAGCTTCATCATCAACAAATGCCGTGAAATACCACACAAAACTGCTAAAATTACATGGGCCTATGGAGAAAGCGCTGCTTTCTCGTTCTTCCATAGACCGTATCTCTCATTCTTAGGACCAGGGGCACTTACTCAAATGAACGCTTTACTTGGGTTATTTCTGTTTTCTCTTCACTCTGAAGAAGATAGACTCTTTAGGATCATTCTGAATATTTCAATGTCTCAGTAGGCGAGCAGTCTGGGACTGCTTATGGGTTTAACTACAACAAACATTTGCTCATCGCTGTTTTTCAGAAAGCACCCAGGCTGTACAGAAATGGGCCAACACATTTGTGCTAGCCATGGGCACTCTAGCTATATGAGGCATGCACAAAAAATCTAATTAAATCCTAGAAATCCAACTCAAAAGGAGCATTCTGGATTCATGATGTATTGTGTCTGTAAGCGATTGCTAGTCTTTGCAAGACAAAGGATATGTGAGCGAACCTACCATAAGGAGATGCTCTTAATTGGACCCAAGACAAGAGCACAGCAAAACAGGGCTTAAATGATGAGCAAGGATATCACCTCTTCTGAAAGTATTTCTACGGACAATATGACCCCGTGCATTACAAGAAGGAGAAGGTAAAGAGTCCCTATTTTGAGGGCTTATTATATGCCAGGTTCTTTTTTTTTTTTTCTGCTTTATCTCCCCAAATCCCCCTGGTGCATAGTTGTATATCTTAGTTGCACGTCCTTCTAGTTGTGTATATGCCAGGTTCTTAACAGATCCCATTTTAATTAATTCACTAGGCAAGTTGGAAATCATCTGACTTCTGTTTTCTAGGTTTCTTTGTTTATGTATAGCCCTGTTCCACCTGAAATTTGGGTATTTCTGTGTGTGTGTGTGTGGATTGAGGTAGGGTGTCTAGCCTTTTTCCAAATCATTTACTAAAGTTTCCAATAACGTTTATTAACCTTACCCATTAGATTTAAATTACTATATTCATCATATCCATATACAAATAGGCTTAACTTCTGGGCTCTCTAGTCTGTTCTATTGATCTTTATGTCCACTTTAACACCTTTATCATACTATGTTCATTAGGAAAGCTTTATGCTTTCATATATAGTAATGCAAGTTCCAACAATTGCAGTTTTCCCTAAATCTTTTATTAAATATTGCTGCATATTTTCCTCTTTGAATTTGAGGATTATTTTCCAGAGAAAGTTTAGAATTAAACTTAATTAAAAATTCTAGTAGTATTTGGGGGCTGGCCCCATGGCCAAGTGGTTAGGTTTCTGCAGACTCCGTTTTGGCAGTGGGGTTCGTGGGTTTGAATCTCAGGCACAGACATACCCGCCTCATCTGCCATGCTGTGGAGGCATCCCACACACAAGATTGAGGAAGATTGGCACAGGTGTTAACTCAGGGCTAATCTCACTCAAGCAAAAAAAAAGAGGAAGATTGGTAGTGGACGTTAGCTCAGGGTGAATCTTCCTTACAAAAAAAAAATTTTAATTCTGGTAATATTGTAGCTGGGATTGCATTAAACTTATACATTAATTTGGGTAGAATTAATTTTTTTTACAATATTAAGTTTTCCCATCTAGAAACATGACTTATCTCTTCATTTTTTCACGTCTTCTTTGACAACCTTAATAAAGGTTTGATTGTATTCTTCATGTGGGTCTCACACATTTATTATTATAATTATTGTTAAGTATCTCATAATTTTTTTATTGTTGCTACTGTGAATAAGGCCTTTTTTCCTTTTACATTTTCTTATCAAATATTGCTGGTATACAGAACACTATTTTTATATCTTAATCTTGTCTCTGGCCACCTTAATGGACTTTTATATTAGATATTATAGTTCACCTATTGATTGTTTTTTAATTTCCTGTATAGGTGTCATATTTCATATAAGTGGCAATTTTACCACTTCCCTTTTAATATTTATATTTTTAATTTCTTTTTCTCAGTATATTTTTCAGGGCCTTCAATATATTTTAATGGCAGTAGTTTAGCAGAAATTCTTGTCTTTGTAGGAATTATTCTAATATTTCACCATAAGAATGTTGGCTATAGGTTCCTGGTAAAGTCCTAGTTTATTAAGATTTCTATTTCTATGAGCTTTTCTTTACTAGTAAATTTTTCTTACATCCATTGAGATAATTATATGTGTTTTCTCTTTATAGGCTGGATCCTACAGCTAAGAGATTGTTAACGTTACTCCCGAAGAAGTTTATAACTGATGGTTTTCCTTTTTTCACAGCTCTAAGTTCAGGACAATAACTGGAACAGGATGTGTGTCTTGAAGAGGTTGAGGCAGATAAATATACTGAATACACCACACTGTCCTGACCAGGCCAGGAAGTCTAGTGTGTACTGGGTTCCCAAGACTGATGATACACCTACCTCTAATGACGTGGTCCCTCCGAAATATCCACTCTAGCCTGCAGGAGAATTGCCACAGCCTCAGGAATATGGGGCTGGGCTGGAGGGTGTCAGTTGAACTTCTCGGCATTCTCACGTGGCTCTCACTCTTTTGGACTTACTATCTGCGATTGCACATCTGCCAGTGTCCTTTGTCTGTTATTGGAGAATGCTGCTGGCCTCTTTGCTGTGTATCCTGATTGCAGTGACTTCCTTCTGTAGCTTCTAGATAAGCAAATTTTCTTGATTTATCAGGAGGTGTCTTTGGTCTCTCAGTCAATTCGATCTTATTATTGACATTTATCAACATGGTGGGTGTAAGATCCTTTAATCTAACAAGTTACATAAATACATTTTCAAATACTAAGTGATTCTTGCGTTGCTGGAATGCATGCTACTAGTTTGTAAGCCTTTAAAATTTTTTTCATATATTACTGGAACAAAATATATTCAAGAATTTATTATATGATAACATAAGTTACTTCTCAATTCAGTGTGGTAAAGATGGACTTTCAATATAAGGTGTTGTGAAAAGTGGGTAAGATATAGAAAAATGTTAAATTAGATTCATCTTTTACACTGTACACCAATGTACTCTACAAATATGCCCATGATTAAATGTAAACTATGATGCAAAAAGGTAAAGGTACAAGAAGAAAATATCTGTGCATTCCCCTATAAGTCTGGAGTAGAAAAAGTCTTTCTAAACCAAGTCTCAAAATGCAGAAACCAAGGATAAGAAAAAGGTTGATAAAGTAGATACATAAAAATAGAAAAGTTCTACATGGCAAAAGACACCACGAACAAATCTAAAACAATTACGAATTGAGACGAAGCATTTGAAATATAGAGCAGGAGCAACACTTTAAATGCCCCTAGATGCTTTCTCTAATCCTTTAAAAGCTCCTGGAAATTGAGAAGAAAAAGATCAACTTGAAACAAAACCTACAGTTCACAGAAAAAGAAACACAAAGGATCCCACCATATGAAGAGATGTTCAACCTTACTCATAATAAGAAAAAAGCACATAAAAACTACTCTAAGATAATCCTGTTCAGCACCAGATTACCAAAGCTCCCAACAGCAAGCGGGGGAAGAAAGCGTGTACACATCGCTTGAATAGGCATCCAAAATGGAGCCAACGACAGGAGGGCAATTTGGCCAGACCAGCAAAAGGGCAATTTGCAGTCCACTTCTGCAATTTTTTCCCACAAATAGACCTGTTTGTATATAAAATGCTGTATTTACAAGGTTATTCATTCTTATTGCTCATTGTGGAAAAAATTTTTAATGGGGCAAAGGGAACTCAAGTGTCTATCAAAAGAAAACTGCTAAAATAAATTAGGTAAAGCCAGACAACGGAATCCTAGACTATTATAAAAGCAAGTGAAGCTTTCCTTGTATTGATGGGGAAAGATCCGCAGGCTGCAGTGAAGACAAGCAGGTGAAGATGAAGTGTGCCGTGTGCTGTCTGTAACGCTCTCCGTCACCTCTGGAGATATCCTGCCACACCAATGGTTCTCAAAGTGTGCTCTGGGGACCCCGAGATCCTTTCAGGGGTCCACAAGGTCAAACTATTTTCATGATGATACTAAACATTTATTTACTCAATTTTGGCCACTTCTGATAATTTAGAAAAACACTTTAGAGTAAACTCCAGGAGTAAAGGCCGCCTTACACCTACTGATTCAAGCTAACCTGGTTGGCATTCTCTTGCTATCACTTACGCCCGGGCCATTATCAAGGGCATTTAGGTCAGGCTGTGAAGAAATGAACAGACGCTGCCTGGCAAGTCAAAGGAAACAGACCACAAAGAAATTTACAAAAAGAAAACGAGGATCGCCGAATACGTATTTCCAGAAGTCAAGCTCAAAAATCTCTCTCAAAATTAACCTCTTCTTTTCCCTTCTGACCTGTAATGGTAAAAGTTGGACAGACAATCAAGGTAAGTTCTAGGTCATGATAAACAAAAATTTAAAAGGGCCATTTATTTCTGTTTAACACGTGGGAATAGACCTACTAAATACAGGGTTTGCGGTCATTGCCCTACGTAACTGGGGACCAGATGCTTGGTCACAGGGGAAATCAAAGGAGGGTGGAAAGCCACCTCCTCTATGAAAACAATTCAAAAGCATATGGCATTCACTGTTTATAGTCTTTCTCCCTTGTGTAAAATGTTTCTGAACCATGGTCTCCAGGGCACACACTTTGAGCTGTTTTTTCCTGGCGTAGTGTTTCATTTGTACGAACTAACCCACATTTTCTTCTGTGATTCTCCATATGACTAATGAAACGTAGCTCTGAGGTTATGATTTAGGGGAATATCTGTGGCCATGGAGTGTTTACTGCTGACTGGACCCATAGCCTGATTATAAACATGCTGCCACACAACTGGCTGACCAGCCCCCACTCTCCCCTTTTCTTTTTCATTTTGACTTTTAAAAATGATATGTAACTGCAATGGTGTGGTTAAGAAAAACTGGCTCTTTTCTACACTGGCTCTTGGACTTACACTTCCAATAAAAATGTCTAGGCCATTGGTTTCTCACTTTCTGCACAGACTTTTCCCTGAGAGAGAGCTCCAGGCTTCATCGCTTTTTGCTAGGCCAGTCTGCCACCTTCTCACGTGTCTCGGAGGTCCAAGCTACAAAACTGAAGAGATACTGCAGTACATGCTCTGAGAATGTTCTTCTTTCCTGCTCACATTCACCTAACTTATCCATCCTTATATAGTAGCTCGTTGAGTAGATACATCTATGTATCTATTTACTCGCATACACCAGTAAAATGAGTGCAGGTGTATGTAAGTAATTTAGTGTGTTTATTTGCAAAATAATAAAACAACTTGAAGAGTAAAAGTATTTCAAACTCAGAAATTAATATATAACACTCTTTTAAGGGTATATTAAAATCTTATTTGCATTTCTCCACCTAAAAAAATAAATAACTACAATAAACACAAAAGCTAATGGCTTCCTCAAATTGGAGCCTTAATTAGTTCCTTAAAGAAGTAGGATGATGATGGCATTGCGAGGACCCCAGAGCTTGATTTCGCTGAAGCCCACATATCAGATTTAAATGTTTCGATTTCAGTACCACTCCATTTTTAGCTCCTTTGTGGAATCTAGGATTTAGTATTCTTTGTAGAATTTCTTTTTAGACATAGTTCTAGAAAAGGTATTTGAACTGCCAACAGTCTGAATGTTCGTTTGAATGGCTTAGTCAAGATTACGTTTATAATCTGTGACCTAAAGGTGGAAGTTTCTGAATGACGCTGACGTTTGCTGGAGGCGATCTAATTCTCATGATGAATATGAACACTTCATTTCAGGATGTGTCAATTGATCACAAGGAATTCAAAAGATGCAAGAACAAGAAAAAATAAGCCAAAAACAAAATCATCAATTGTGCGAAAGCTTATTTAATCTCATATGATAATCCTGCCTCTTTACCAGAATGATATTATCCTGAAATTCCCATGTCTACAGTTTACTCCTATACTGTCTTTGGACATCACCTTCTCCAGGAAGCCTTCTGTAAAGCGTCTATGTTCAGGGAAAGATGAGGTCACCCCATAGTTCCTATTCCTTCCAGACCTTCCTTACTCATCAGTAAGCTGAAGGTGGAGAGTGTTGGTAGAATGTGTACACATCAAGAAGTGAAATAAAGAGTTGAGTTAATTCTGTGAAACATTTCTACTGTTCTGGTAAGAATGAAAAGCATGTGTATGAACTACACAATGCGAATTGTGCAATTTCAGTAATTCCGCCTACGAGGCAGGGCTCACATATTTGCATTTAAGACTGTGCACAAAATACAGAGGAGAGGTAAGATTCATGCTAAGAATTTCGAATTTTAATTTTTCTTTACCTAAAATGACATTCAGTGGGAAATAAATAACACCACGATAAGTGGGAAGAGAGAGACCCCAGAAGAAAGGAAGAAGCTTTATACATAGGACCCTTAACAGCCCTTTTTCCTGCTTTTGAACAAGGTTCTCTGCCTTTTCATTTTGTACTGGGCCCCACAGATTATGTGGCATTAGTTATAACGATGCATCATACAGGATCCTTTGAAGTCTGAAGAAGTTCACTGTCTTCCAGAACGCCTACTCCATAGAAAGATGATGGATGACAGATAGATAGATGATACATAAATGATAGATAGATAGATAGATGGATGGATGATAGATAGATGACAGATGGATAGAGAGATGAACATTGTCTCTTCATTTTGTTAAAGCAGCCACTGTAAGCATTTCTGAAGTATGAATTCTTGGGACATCCCTTCCTTGGAATCTGCTTACTGGCGTTCATTGCTTTCTTGTCCTTTACAGTCTTAGACTAGGGCATGTGAACCTCTTTCCCCCACCCCACGTGTGGGCTGTCTCAGGGCTCCGAGCGTCCCCTCACCAGCGTGACCACAGGCGCCCCCAGCAGCGAGCCCGATGACCTTTAGGGGAAGATTGGGTGGTTCCTCTGGTCTTCAGAGTGGAGGGAAAGACCTGCTTGTAAAATGCAACAAATGTTTCCTGGGTCGAAGCCAATTTATTTTTGATCTTCATTTGATCTTTATTTTGACTAATCCTTTTCTTTGTGTAATTTCCTTTTGTTGAGATGCCAAAATTCTGCCAGCTTATTTCCTTTCTCAAAAAACCCCTCATTTCTGTTAAGTTTAATTTAGTATTCAGACTTCTTTGCCAAAAGTAAATGAAATCCCCTCTGCCACAGCACCTACCCCCTAATCAGGTCAGAAGCATATCTTGTGAGATGTCTTGGCAATTGGCTCATCTGTGTGCTCCCTGGGCCTTTAACTTTTAAGGAGTGTCATGCACTGGTCTTTATGGATATAAAGTTTAATGGGGAGAAAAACTCAGGATTCTCTTTCCGGTTCTTCATTCTCACAAGTAAGGGAATATTTTCATGTCACTGTGGTCAAATATGTGGAGTACCAACTATCCAGGTAACGCCAGCAACACATTCAGCTTTAATTTTAATTGCCTGGATAAACTGGATTGCCCAAGATGCCTGTAATCCCAACTCAGGAATGTGATATAGGACTTGATTGATCCATTCCACAGCCCACTTCCGGACCTGTCCTTGGCCCTCTGGCATTATGGCAATCGTGCATTCTCCTTGTTGCAGATAATCTGTCAGCAAGACCAAAGTCCTCTTGCAAAGCTCTACTAAAATCTAGACATGCTAAGAGAAACCTTCTTTTTCCAGAGGAAACTCTATTCAGAGGTTTGGGCAAAGCAAACTGAAGCACCAATTAGCACTGTTAGCTCAGCATTTTCAACATGCAAGTTTGCTTCCAAAAACCTCCCTTGAGCCTGAGTTTGCAAGAGGTTCAGATCTCCTGAGTTTCGCTTTGAGTGTCAAGTTCAAGCAGAACCCAAAAGAAACTCAAAGCAAAACCCATTTTGGACCCTTTGAGTTTCACCTGGTTTCTACCTGAAAGAACTACTCAGGGTTCCCTTGAAATTTGGCCCACGTTTGCATGCAATTCAACTGAAATCCAGTTCGGCTTGGGTGGAAGGTTTGCAAACCTCCATAAAATGAGCTGTGAACCTAGTATGACCTTTGGCTATCTAAGGAAGTTCACCAAAATTTCTAACTTAAACAGGACTGTTAAGACCTGATGAAGAACCTGCATGCTACATTTTAAACTATCACTCACCTCCAGGAAATCTATCAATCACATATAATTGGCCCCAAGAGATGAGTTATTTCTGCTTTGTAAAATTATTATTTTTCACTCTGTATACTCTTACGTAGGAAAGATCCTGGCGAGTTGATGAGAGAGTAGGTAGCTATCCTTACACACGGTTCCCCTCTGGGAACCTAGGCTCCACGGGCTGGGGCACCTCATGAAGCATTGGCTATGAAGCGGCCCTGGGAATCTACACATTTCTAATGGCAAACAGTTGAGATAATCCAGTATCTCAGCACTGCACAATGGGTTGGAGCAACCTGTCACAGAAGACAAACTTCCACTTTTTCTAATGAAGATAAAACTGCACTTATTGTTTTCTTTGTTCTCCAGGCAAAGTTTCTTCCCATCTCATCTCTAACTCGCCCTCCACCCTCCCCTCTCACCACAAAGCCCGACTTGTGTCTTCCTGATAATCTGCCTTCACTCTCCCTTCCCTGCCCGTTTACCACTGCCTGCTTCTTCATTCTACGCGACCTGTCCCTGGCCTTTCTTCATCCTTTCTTCATGCACCTCTTTTCTTAAGCTCCCTGATGGCACTTTTCAGCCAGGTTTCAAGGGCACCTACTTTACGGTCGTGTTGTAAATGGTCTTCGATGTCGCCTTGCACCATTCCTGTACCCACAAGCCTTCATACTTCCAATCCTGCTCCTACTTCTCAGAACTGGCATTTGGGGAACTCTTCAAGAGGAGAAGTCGTAAGGATGTCCCAAGCCCTGCCCGTGAGCGACACTTTGCAGGACCTGTGGATGACAGAGCGACTTTATTCCATAAACCTAAAACACAAACAGGAGAAAAAAATAATGAGTAGTGGAAAAAAGCACAGATCTGGGAGTCAAACAGGCCCAGGTTTGAACAGCTTCTCTGCCAGAGTGGCCTGGACAACCGACCCAGCCTCTTGGAGCTCTGCTTCCCTCACCAGTGAATGGGGCTACCAATATTGACCTCAAATGTTAAAGGAATAAATGAAATAATGCACCTCATGGAGCAAGTTCACGTTAATTCTTTACCCTTAGTTGTTCCTTAAGAGAAGATGCTGCATCTTATGTCTTAGGCTTAAACCGGGACAGTTTAGTGGGAAATTCGCAAACTGCTTATTTTCAGCGTTCTTGTGTAGTGTAACTTCTCTGTTCAATGCCCTGAGCAAGGTGGTGTTTTCGCATTGAGGCACGAACGACACCAGACTCGGAGAAGTCTCCTATTTTCTTGTTTGGAACATCTCCCAAAATGTTCATTTTGCTAGAGCCAAGGTGATTTCATGCTGTCTGCTTGGTTTAGTGCCCTTGTCCAGCTAAGGAGAATCTTACCAAAAATAATACATCCACAATTCACATCTATACATTACTTTGCAAATAAAAACATTCATTGTTAAATATTATCCAAAAAGGAAACCAAATTACAACTTAACAATGCTTATAATTGCAAACATACTTAATTTAATGACATTATTATTATTACTAATGTACAAATAGTAAAATTAAAAGAATTTGGCTCAGTTCTTTAGGGCTGAAGTAATAAAGGCACACAGGGAAGGAATGGTGGGCATTATTTTTGACAGTGAATCAAATGAAAAGCTATTCTTTCTGATGAAACAAGGATCCATTCACTTCAACACACATAGCTTTTGAAACTTCAATTTTCTGCAAATGTGTGTACATTGAGATAAGGCAGATTCCTCATGGACTTTTCAATATCTTTCATGTAGTTTTTTCCCAGTTTGGTAAACACATACAACCACCAAATAATAATTGGGGGAAATGCACTTATTAATACATTCTTACTGCATCTATCTGAGACTCAGGCTCTAAGCAAGACCAAAACATCTTAATCAAAATGAAGAACTCTGTCATCAACCAGTTTCTTTTGTTTCATTTTATAAAGAACCATATTTAGAGCCAATGAAACAAGATGAGTGTTTGGTGCCACTTGGATTATATTTTAATTTAAAATGTCTGTTAGGTGTCATTTTGTGTAAAAATTAATTATCCGAAGGGGGTTAGATGAGATGTGTAATATTTGCTCTTAGATTCAGTAGAATTTACAGTAGGAAACTCTCAAGAAAAAAAAATGCAATATGTGAAAAGAGAAACAGTCTGTTGCTTTTAACTTTATTTTCATGTGTAGAGTTCAATAAATGTTTGTTGAATGAATGAATATCATAATAAATTGGTAGCTGAACCATTTAGCCTAGAAAATGAGGCTGACCTAGAAAATATCAGGGAAGGAGCGAGCTGGAGAGATGGCTGCATCCACCTTGAAGCGGCTTGGGCAGGCCCAGTATGGGAGTCGCCAGAGGACAGTTAGATAGAAGCGTGACACAGAAGGGGCTACAGAGCAGAACCCAGCAGCCTAAAAGTAAGGAAGAGAGATCTGAAGGTAAGAAGGAGAGAGGTCACAAACAGATGCAAAATATAAATGGGTGGGGACGGGAGCAGGACAGTAGGAGAGTAAATCAAGGACTAAAAGCCACTCTGGAACTGAATCCTTATGGATACAGGGCAAGCAAGGACAAACAGATGACCTGCCTACATGCTTTAGCCTTAGTGCCTTAGTCTTAAAAGTAGAGGTCTGCACTTTGGATTTACAAGCTGCCACAGAATTGCCAAGATAGAAATAAATAATGGAGGGAAGTCAGAGTGGAAGGCGAAGGGAAGGGAGGAATGGAGACATATGGTAGGAGAGAAAAAGAGAAAGTAAAGGAAATGACAAACAGAAGGAAAAGGAAATAGTCAAGGGAAGGTAAAAACGGGAGGAAGGAGTCAAGAGCAGGAGGATGGGAAGGAAAGAGATCCTCAAGGGCTGGGAGGGATCTTGACCATTTCCCCTCTGGTCTTACAGAACACAACAGTCCGTGGCTCCTTTATTCACACCAGTTTCCCAGGGTATGCAGCCAGGCATCTCTGAGGTTTGTAGCTTTGCCACACGCATGGCTCCAGCCTCAGAAAATAGCTCTGAAATAAACAGGAGGGACGTTTCATTATAACCACAAATCCGTAAGAGTGAAATTCAAAGAAAAGGGAAAATGAAAATATTATATTATGTTTGAAAAAGTGTGTCCTGAGGTCATTACCAAGTAATGATTCATTTTACCCAGCAAGGAAAGTTAGGGGTACCCCTTTCATGAGTCAAAATCTTTTACTTGTGGATTTCTTTGTTTCGAATATTTTATTTCTTGACTCATTAAACAATATTAATGTCAAGTGACATAACAAATGGAAAAGTAGTTGAAGCCATCATCACAAAATAAGGTTGAACACAGGGGCATGAATCCTGTAGAGTACACTTGATAAAGATGACTAAAATTTTCATCTTCTCTCATGAATAAATTGTTACTCAGGAGCAATAAAAACGCTCTTTATACTACAACTAGATCTTTATTTCCTCTAGATTTAAATTTAAAGAACTGGGTTTCCAGATGTCACCCAGAATATACACTTATATTTAACAGAGAGTGAGATCCGGGACATTAACAGCCCTGATAGTGACCTGGGATAATATAAATGGGCTCAGCAAGGATATAAGAGAAAATAATGGATGACAGATCTCAAATGAGCTCCCAGAGATGGTTGGCTACATAGACAACCTTCTTCCATTAACCAGGTGTTGGTGCCACTCTCTAAAATGCAATACTGTTCTGAGCAGACCATTACTGCAGGCCATCAGTGCTTATGTTAATAACAATCGTAACAGTTATAGTTTACATTTACTGACTATTGCTATGGACTAACAGCTATTTCAAGCATTCTACAAATTAATACAGTCAATCCTGAGAACAGCTGTAAGTGACAGGTACTTCTTATTTTCCCTCATTTTGGTGAATTGATGTGCCTAGACTGATTGCTAGTGAATTAATTCTTCAAATTCAGGTCACCAAGTAGCAACAATTGACATCAATCATAATTATTGGTAATTCAGCACGGTGGTAAAAAGGTATAGTTATTAAGTTACAAAACTTACCTCCAACTGTTAAATAAAGAAAGATAGCTCCTGAGGATCAGGACATAAACAGCTAATTGCTTCAGGAATTCAAAACACAATATAGGATTAATCTGAATAAGACATTTTAGCCAGTATTCTTATAGAATTTCAGTGGTTTATACGGTTCTTCTGACCCAGGAAATCTCACCTGAAATTCAATATTTCCTACTTGCGTGGTATCACTGGATTCTACACCTTGTCCCTTAAGATGTGTGCTCTTGTTGAGAGAGTTTGGGTCAGATCCCCAACCACCAGTGCTATGGAAACACTGGACTCAAATCAGGAGCCCTGATCCCCATCTCTACTCTGCCAGCATTGGCTCTGTCACCTTCCTCTAAAAAATGTTTACCCACCCACCACACGACTTGTTGTAAGAATCAAATAGGCCATAGATGAAAAGAACAACTTTAACCTTTACTATTTTTAATGATGCTAAACATGAGCATATCAGATGATGGAAGAAACGGAAGGACATATATTTGCTCGAGAGTGTTATAGATTTTAATCACCTCTTTCAGCATTTAACTAATCATGTATTCATCCTTGATAACGAGGATAATTACTTATCTTGTAACTTTAATAATCAGTGGGCCCTAAGTTATCTCTACGGTGTGGTGTATAGTGTGGTAGTTAAGTATGAATTGAAGCGAGAGGTGCCTTGGTTCAAATTCAAGATCTACACTTACTAACTGTGCAACTTTAAACAACGTCCTTAAACACCTCAGTGTCCTCGTCTATAACATGTGGATAAAAATAGTATCCATCTTATAGGGTTGTCGTGAGAATTAAATGGGTCAATAGAAACACAGTGCTTAGTGCCAATATCTATCATAAAATGTACTATACAAGTGTTTCCTATTATTGTGGATTGTAACATAGACTCAGGTAAAGGCAAGTCATATTATTATTTTTCTAAATCACTCCATACTCATAATCATGCATTTCAAAGGCATCATTATATAATTGTTTTCAAATCCTCTAAACAAATTAATATTATTACCCAGCACTGTGTTAGCTACTGTACTGTAACAGCAGCAACAACAAAAGCTATATGATATTCTCCCAGCCTTTAAGGGGTTTATAATCCAGCTGGGATCAGGAGAGGAGAAGGTATGAAATTATTGATACCAATATCAGTTATTTGGGTACCAAAATAAAAATCAATATCTGTTCTGAGGCGCCGCAGAAGGTCAGTACAGATTCTTGGTCAAGGGAGTAACACGATGAGGACAGTGTTTAAGGAAGATTAACTTGGCAGAATACTCACGATCTGAAGATTTTTCTCCTTTACTCTCAGACTGAGTTGGTGGGAACATCACGTGCCTGGATTGTCACCCAGTCAGAAAACTGAGAGTCCAGTCAATCTCCAAATCCCGTGGGTGTGAGAGCCTAAGGATATTTGCAAGGCATTGTCCTCTCTGAGCGAAGTATCCTCTCTCCTATAAACTAGGAGCACGGCTCGCTTCTTGCTCCCACCACCACCGCCACCGCCACCACCGCCAAGCTGCATCATCTCCTCTCTGGGCTACTGCAACTGCTCCCAGCCTCCCTGATGCTTTCGAACCCGGCAAATCAAGCTAATTGCTACCTATCATCCACCTAAAATTCAGATGTGACCATTCATTCACTCACTCTTGAATGTTTCTTTAGTGCTTACTCTATACCAGATCGAGCACAAATATTGTTGAGCAAAAGCAGATAGGGTCTCTGAACATCATGGAAACATCACGGTGACAGGCACCACATTGTCCTCACAAACTAATGTTGAATTTAAGGTAATGTTGAATATAACTTTCTAAGTTTCAGTTCCCAGAATTTAACAGGAGCAACACAACTTACCTCACAAGGTTGTTATGAGGATAAAATAAGATTTCTGTTATGAAAGGACCACAAAGTAGATGTTTGATAAATGTTCACTTTGTCTTTGAAATGAAATGGTAGCAACGAGCCCAGAGGACAGAGCTGGAGATACAGATGGAGACGGCACTGGTGGCATGTAAGAAAGTGGTCACCCCTTAGCTGATCCACCAAGTGTGGCATGCAGTCAACTTTCTTTCAACTCAGACAAGCGGCGGAGGAGGCCAGTCCAAACTAATGAAAACTATCAATTATATCATGTTCTTTAAATAAACGCAATTTTGTTGTTTCATATCTGTACGATAACCTTCTAGGAGGCCAAAAAGAGTACTGGCAAGTAGATATTTTAAAGACTTGCTTTCATAAATAGCGAGAATTACTTTATTTATATATAGAAATTGAGAGTACACAGATGATATCAGACCACACGCTTGAAAAATGTGTTCTCTCAAGCAGGTTAATTATATCCTTGCAATCTTAGACTATTTTTTTGTTTACTGAATCCACTCGGCATAGACAGGCTAAAGACCATCTTTATCTTAACCCCATGCCAACTACCAAAAGCTCCAAATTGGCCATCCAGAGTAATGAGGTTTACCATATATAGTCCTCAAGCTAATACATAAATATTCTTCACTTTTAAAACCCACAGTTATATCTAAGTTGTTTCTCTCTAGACCAAATTTTCAAGGGCTAACTGAAGTTCTTGAACCAAATAAACATATTTAATTTCATTAATGTTTTCTCTTATAAGAAGTACAGTATCTGTGCTAAGAAGGAGTTGGTCCCTTCATTCTGCCCCAGCGCCCACCCCTGTCAAAGCACAGCTGGAGCGTGGTATTCAGTTCTGGGCATCACATTTTAGGACAAACTGTAATAAAATGAAACACAGTTAAAAGAGAATGAGACTTGAAACCATTTCATATGAGGTACAATTGAAAAGACTAGGACGCTTGGTCTGGAGAAGAGACGACGTGGAGATAACAGTACCTGTCTCCAGCTACCTGAGGGCTAGGTGTGTGAGAGGCACTGACCTTGTTATTCTATTCAGCTCCAGAGCAGTGATCTTGAAACACAGGTGTGCAGGGGCAGTTTATCAAAGCTCATGAAAGTAGGGATCTGGTCTCCAGAGCCACCAACTGCCATTCCAGTGGCCCTGTGTGGAGGAGAGTCAAGGAACCTGCATTTCGACAAAAACCCCAGGTGACTGTGATGCGGGTGGTCCCAGAGCACACTTTGTGAAACACTGATTTATAGGTTAACAACCCTATAAACTGAACAAGAGTCAGTGGGCCCCCCTCACAAGGAGCTCAACATACAAAAAAGACCTTCCTAATGATCAGATCTTCTCCAAAATGAAAAGACTTATCTTAAATGGTTGTACATTCCCATTATGGGTCGGTTTCAACCAGGCCCTGGGTGACCACGGTCAAGATGTCACAGAAATGAGCTCTCAGCGAGCAGATGGTTGTGCTGCATGGAGGCCCAGGGATCCAATTGCTAATGAGAGTGTTTATTTCTGGATTTGTTGAATAAAGATGTCAGTTCTGATCGTTATGCTTTATATAGATACTTAGCAGTGGACAAATAAGAAAGCAAAAGCTATAAAGACTTCTCTTAATTTTGAAATAAGGACAGCAACTGTTCAAGTAAAATTTTTTCCTTAAGGAACCCTAAATTAAATTAAACTCTGATTACAGCGGAAATATTAGAATATCTTATTTTAATTTTTTCATCACACACCTTCTTGGCCACAAGATGAATTCTCAAGCCTTATGAGTAACTTAGCACGTGTTGACCAAAGATGACAAGAAACCATGAATGACGCAAGTATCTGAATAAAGAATCGAGGATGTGGCAGCAAGGGGTCCAGCAGACACACACTCTGTGGGGAGGGGGGAGCAAAGAGATGGAGGAGGAAGGGAAGAGCATAAAAGTATCTTTGTATGTGTCTTTCACAGATTTCTCTTTCCAAATTTCAGTTTCCAGCCTTAAATTTACTACAAGCCAAAACTTCAAAGTCAAAAATAATTGTTCTAAAGAGAATGAAAAAGAAACAGGAAGAGAAAGGACATCTTTTCACATCCTGAACAAGCCGATTTTGATATTGACAGGGCAGGGGGTCTGATTCATCACAGGTCAGATGTGATGGGAAGCCAACAATGAGGCACTAGTTCCATTCGTGGTTTGGCCGTGTGAACTCTCAGGCCGCAGGGTGTGAGAGCAAGACAAGGGCACAGCCTCATGCCTTTCCTTTTATAACACAAGACATCCTTCATCTATGGGGCAAAAGTACCTACTTTTTAAAAATAGGGATAAAAGTTTAAGAGAAGAAAGGGATAAATGTACCTCTCTCTGAGAATGAGGAAAGTTGTGCTGGTCTTGGAAGGCCTCTCTGAGAAGGCAACATTTGAGTCAAGCTCCAAATGACCAAAAGAATCCTGATAGTGAAGATCTCAGGGACCACCTTTGAGGCAGGGGCACCAGTCAGCGCACAAAGCAAGTGCTTACCTCAAACATACAACAAAGATGACTTTGCTGAGCACCTAGCAGCTGGTTTCCAGGGGTGAGGATATTGGGAAGAATCAGAGTCCAATATTATGGCTCATATTGTCCCCGTGGCTATAAAGCCACAGCCGCTGTGACCACTGTCACTAAAGATGAAGAAGTCACCAAGCTAGGCTCTGACTGACACAGAGAGACCACCGCGCCTGCACACTGGCTGGACGGGACCCTTGGAGATTCTGGCCCTTCTGACAGCTGCCTGGAGGGCCAGCAACACAATCAGACATGTGGCAGAGTTACAACCCCATGGGTCGACTTTGGCCAAAGAAAGAGAGGGGCCAGGAAGAGGCCAGCAGATAAATTCTTGCTCATCTTCCTCTCTGAGGGCCTGTTTCTAGACATTTTCAGACAGCCTCTTGGAGAGGTCCTGGGAGACCACACAACCACTAAGCTGACCGGCAAAGTAGCACACCCTCTTGTGTTTGCTCTCCCCCTTCCCGCCTTACTAAATTGCTTTTCCTCTTACTCCTGTCCCCTGGGCTTGTCCTCCCTAATAGAGTTAACACAGGACTTTTGCCTCAGGCAGTTTTGGAGGCAATCTACTCGGAGATGCATATATTAATTCATTTAATCCTCACAGAGGTCTCATGAGGTAGGTACTATTAACACCTCCATGATCTAGACAAAGAAACTGAGCACAGAAGTCATGAACTTTCCTGGAGTTGTGCAGCTGGTGAGCGGCGAGCTGAGCTGTGAACTCAGATGATCTGGCCGCACAGCCTCTGGGGTCCATGGACACGAAGACCCCGGCCACATTCTGGGGCAGGGGCTGCATTCCAGACAGGCCTGCAACTGCTGTACGTGGCGAAGAAGCCTGCCATTCTCAGGGGGGGGCAGCCCCTCTCCTCGCCTCCCAGGAGACGCGCTTGTTAGGGTCCCTTGGCCTCATCAAGAAATTTAAAAATCTCTAAATAAATGGAAAGATAACAGGAATAAATGATGCATTTCCTTGGCCCTCAGGTCGTACTCACCCCAGAGCAGAATCAAGATTGTTTTCTGCTGACCTCAGCGTCTAGAGCTCACAACACACAGCCTGGAAGGCTTTACACAAGGACCAACTTGAGCAGTGACAATCCGTGCCCAGCACTGTGCCCTCCCATGGCCGCCCTGGGGGCATTAAATAGTATCATTTGGAATTAAAATTATCCCTAAGAGTCCCTATCTTTGAAAACGAAAAAAAGCCACTATCTGCTTATTGATGATTTTTCAAAAAACCTAAGCATTAAATAAGAAATATGATTGCAGGCATTGATATTCAGTAAATGTTCCATAATGTTCAGGAAATGAGGAAACGGAAGGCAGATTCTAAGCACTAGTTTATCATCTTTATATTTTTATTCTATTCCATTATAATGAAGGATAATAGCTAATATGCACTAATCTAAACTTGAAAATTATGACTAAATTTACAAAACTATACATTTCTAATTTAAAATTGCAAAACTATATGTCTTTGTATATGCTAACACTGAGATAATCCAGTGAGAAAACGTCTTCTATGCCTACAAAAAATTATCTTCGGAGTTGGGAAAAAAGATTCTTTAAAGGATAAAATTCTGCTTGAATTGTTGTACTGTCCTGAAACACATCAAAAACTTCTGCTTAGGGACGGGTTCTGTGAAGGGGCGGGTGGAGGAGAGGCCAACACGCGGGCTGCTCCACCCATGGGCGATGGGCGGGGCCGGGCGGGGCCGGGCGGGGCGGGAGGGAGCGAGGGAAATTCCCCGCTCTGCTCTGCAGGAGAGCGGGAGGGAACACCCACAGAAATCGAAGATCTCTTGGCTAGATTTGACTTCCTCTTCCTAAACTTGCTGAAGCACTTCTCACAATCAAAACAACATATAGCAACAACAACACAGAGTCCTTCTCTGCTTTCCTTTACGACTGAACAACTGATGATTGTGAGATGCTCACCCGTACTTTCCCAGCGGGTCAGGCTGTGACTTGATTTAACTGATTTTGCACTTGGACAAACAGAGAGAAGGCGACTATCCTTTCCATCCCATCCAGCCTCAGTCTGTTATCTGCCAATTTTTATAAAGATGCCGCATTGTTGGTACTTTCTCATGACGCTTGTAGCCTACAGTCATTCTGGAAGCTCTCTGGCTTTTCATAACTCCTTTATTTATATGCTCCGTAGCTGATAGGAGTCTTGAATGTACCCAAAAGATAAACTCTCCTCTCGCATTAAGTAACGGTTGGGGGGAAATACTCCTTAATGGTCGTTCAAAGTGAGGTAAGCGGTGCAATTTCTGTTACCAGGTTTCTATGCACATAATAGAAAAGCGTGCTAATCAAAAGTCTATAGCAAAAAAATAAAATAAAATAAATGACTTTCAGTGCCTTTACTAAGTATGTCTTTAATTAGGAGTTGAGTCGGCATAACCATTTTCTTAGGTAATAGCCAGTGCACACACACCCACATGCACACACACACACATTTCTTAGGGTTCAAGAAATTTCAGTTGGGAGTAATATTGTAATATCTAGTCTAACGTTCCTAGTCCGAGGAGAACGGACTGGGAACTTCACAAGCATTGGCTTAGTTGTAAACTTTCAGTCATATAAATACGGTTCCAAGAAAAACTTGGGAGACAAAATTTTAATGCTTTTGTTGGTACTTTTAGTGTCTTGAAACAGAATGCTGTGAGAACACCCTGATAGTTCGCTATAGTCTCGTGAGGACGTCTTCCAAGCCCGGTCGAGACAGACAGTAGAGTGCGAAGTTCTTCACGCCTCTGATTTGGATGTGGAAGTCCTTTTGGAATTTATGTTTGAGCCAAACTCCTACCTACAGGGCAAGGGCGGTGATGGTGTTCAGTTCATGTGTTCTGGGAAGTTCTGGTGAGTGCAAAGTCTCAAACATAATTTAACAAAACCCAAAAAACAATAATACTTATATGGTAAGTAAGTGTCTAGATTTTTCAAGCCAAAAAACAAAGTGAAATCATTTTTTAGATGTCATATACCAGGCAGAAATTGGACAATTTAGTTTTGAATACTGTCATTAGTCTTTTTTCCCCCCAGAGGAAAAGTTGTTCATACTCTAAAAACAACAAATTGTCAATTAAACTCATTTTAGAATCTGTAAGTTTCATGTCTCCAGATGTGAGACTGGATGTAGTACAGATGGAGTGGATAAGAAGGAAAAGGAAAAAAATATTTAGGATAATTTCTCCCTCCCCGAAAAGAGGCCTACGTAAATCAGAGGGACACAGACTTCCCAGTTATGAATACGGACGTTGTTTGGCCTAATAAATGCTATAATCTCTGAAATTCTAAGTACGTGTGGTCAGTGAATATTTCTTTTTTATTTTCATTCTCACTCATTTGAAGGGGAAGGGATAGCTACTATAAAATGGAAAATTATTCGTTCGTTAAATAAAATCAATTGAGTCCTGGGGTTCATGTGATTTATGAGAAATATTGAGTAAAAAGCCAGCCTTATAATTATGTTTATATTTATTGTTTGGCTCAGTGCATTTTCATTTCACAGTTTTATCTCCATGAGAAAATAGGGAATGATGTCCGTGGTCAACCCACTGTTCGAACATGTCCATTATTTGAGATGGGTTGCCCACCACCAATCATTTACGTGGAAGTGTAAGGGGCCTCTTGGGAGAAAATCCTTCTTTAAAAAGAAAAGCAATTCAGACAAGCATGATTGTTATGATCCAGTTGAAAGAAAGAGAGAGCCTGGATGACGGAGGAGAGGGGGTTTAAGCACCGCACAGTAACTGGCCCTCAGTGTTTTCCCCTCATCCAGCCCCCGAGTGCTGTCCTGGACTTGAAGCTGTTATCCTAAAAACCTTGTGACCTCAGGACACAGGAGGAAGCGTCATGGGGAAAGTGCAGCCCAGCGAGGGGGGACAGAGCCCAGGGCCTGCTCAGGACACAGCTTGGTCCAGAAAACAGTGCCCCTCGGGCTCCGTGAGGAACCCAGCACACTGGCTGCAGGAGTGCCGAGCCCAGTGACTGTCCCGGGGCAGGGGGCAACTTCTCAGGGGCAGCCCAGAGAGCCATGGGGCACATCAAGGGGTGAGGAGCAAAGTCTGGAGAGGAAGAAAATGACAGACCCCTGTGGTGGCTCTCAGGGCCTGTTTAATTACGAGCAGAAGTGAGACTGTCCGAGTGAGTGTCCTGGAAGAAGGAATCAGAGACACGGGGATTTATACATACCTTTACTGCATGAAAGTCTTATAAAATCTGCAGTAAATGTAATTGGACTACTTCATCACGTGCCATAACTTGAAAAGGCTTCATTTCTTCTAATCCAGCAGCTTGTGGCGTGTACTTCTAATCCAGCCCTGTTTTAAAGGAGAGGAACTAATTTGAGAAGGACCAACGACTTGTCTAATGTCACACAGTTAGTGCAGCAGGGGGCAAATACAGGCCCTCTGGCTCAGAATCTGAAACTCCTTTCACAGCCCTGCATGACCTGACCAGGCTACCTGGTGACCCCAGAGTCAGCAGGTGAAAGCTGGGGGCTGATGATTGGAAAACCCCAAATGGAATCCTCCTGGCTCTGATTCAGCTTCTCTTTGACCTTGGGAAAGTCACTTAACTTTCTATTTTGTTTTCCCGTCTGCAGAATGGGTTGAGTAATAATAACACCTGCCCCACCCAAACTTTCATGAATGTTGCGAGGAAGAATTAGATAATGTCTGCGCTGAGGTTTGCTCTCCTTAGAAGAAAGTCCCCATAAAACACAAGGCAGAAATTCATTCTGAGGGCTGCCGAGATCAAAGCCTGCGCTGCGAGCCGAGCCGGGGAAGCTCTCCCTGCCCAGGGAGCATTTACTGCTCTGCGCCCTCGGAACATTCCTGTCTCAAGACTTTAAAACGATTTGCAGATAGTCATTAAGTAAATCTTGCTGCCCTCAAGCAAGGTGCAATTTGCACTCTAACAGCCTGAAGCTTTATGAAAAAGAAAATTTAGGAGGAGCAAAGGCAGTGTTTAAGAAAACAAGCCAGGAATTAGGGTCCTCAGGTCTATTTTCTAATCACCTACTCTCTGTATCCACAAAACATAGTTGTTTAACTCTTTAGTTTTCCGTGCGTGGCAGCTAAGTAGGGCCATTACAAGTAGATCTTGTGGTGAGAGACCCTATAGAAAATAAGGGGAAACAAATACCCCTAAATATCGGTAACTTTTAAAAGCTTTGAGCAACTCTAAAACTTTATATGAATCCCTACTTTTAATATTTTCCTGAACCAAAAATACTACCTTCTCTTTTGTTTGCCGTGTGGGTCCCTTCCTTCAGAAAGTGGACAAGGCCATCAAACCACGGAAGACCCCACCGCTCAGCTTTAGCGCATCTGTCTTCCCAAGGCGTCAGGCCCATTAACCAGGTCTTGAGTTGTTTGCATAATGTTGCCTCACCTAGTTTTCTAATGTCTCAACTTGACTGCATTTCATTTTAATTTATTAAACTCTACTGGCAAAGTCTCAGAGTAAAATGCCGTGCTATCTTATTTTTGAATCTACATGTTAATCATGTCTAATTGGCCTTCCTTTCCATCTGCACAGATCTCTGGTGCTCATTTCTGGAATTAGTAGATCAAATTGCCAAATCCAACCCAGTCATGACCTTGTGACGTTCCTCTGGCTTGGCTTCAATAGTCTATCAAAGCCTCAAAGGGCAAGTGCCAGTGTGGGCAAGGACCGCGCGACAAGGAGACGAGTTCCAGCTTTGGTAACGCTTCTTGTTTGCATTAAATCTGCTGAAAGACACGGTTCAAAGCACTGGGGACCCCTTATTCTAAGGGCCGGGCTGACATCAGCCTTAATGTTTTCTCTCTGTCTACCCGATCTACAGGTTCTTGAGATGAGCACAGGGGTCAGTGTTGATGGGCAGGACACATTTGCAAGAGAGTGAATAGAAGCCACTAACTCCTCTCTCTCAACTCTCTCAACTCTCAAGAGTTTTTCCCTCAAAAAAAGGAGAGGCTCACTCAATCTAGTGCTGGAAAGGGAGGACTGACTGTGTAGGTCAGTGCTGAATTAATTACAACGGGGACTTCCCCATCCAAAAAACATAAGTCTTCTGTTTCTGCTCCTATTTAGTCTCAAGAAGTAACACTTCAACCAGGGGAAGGTGTTGCAAAGGTGCCCTTTAGCAAAATAATTTTCCCCATCCAATAACAGTGTGCTTCCTTTGGCCAAATGCTTTTCACCCAATGAAATGCAAATAACTCTAGAAGCCATAATATGTTAAGTCTTATCAGTCATTTATACCTTAGTGGTGAATGAATTGAATCGATTCTGGGGCAGTGAGGAAGGGACTGGAAAAGAAAGCCTAAAGAAAGTCTAAGTACCTGAGGATAAACTCTGCTGAATTTTACCTGGCCAGATATTTTCTCAACACGTGATAATGCAGGCTTCGTTCTATTTCTATGGCTGAAATGGCTGAGAGACTCTTTTCTTTAAAGTCTACACAGGGATTCTGTGTTAGGGGAGTAAGAAGGTGCAGAGGTGGAGGAGGCAGACCCTGGGGTTAACTCTTCCCTCCTTGCTGGGGGGGCATGCCACTGGCAGCGTGCGAGCTGACTGAGACGGCAGCAAAAATCTGCAGCAACACGCCCGCATCCCGGGCTCCAGACCAAGGGAGGAGGAGGACGAGGACAGGACATTCCCTTCTAATGATGCCAAGGAGTTTGAACTAAAAAATACAGCGAAAGCTCAATCACACTGGAAGGTTGTATATTGCAGTCTAAAATGAACTGGGGCTGCGGAGGTCTGGAGAAGAGGCGGTGTTTCCAGTTTCCAGCTATCAGCAGACTTGGGATGGTGAAGGAAAATTAATGTTTGTGTAAAATGAAGAATAAAAACCCAAGACCCTTGGTTGGCAGAGAAGTGAACTCTGCTTAAAAATATGGTCTTGCCTAAGGGAAAGGAAAATGACCTTTTCAAACCTATCGTTAGCTCTTCCTACGGCTGAGGGCCGCTCTTGGGTTCAGCAAACAATAGGATGAGCTTTCTGGATATGGAACGATACACACTGAGCCTATCTGGAATAAGGGTTCCAAATTAAAATTTCCCAAATGATGTTACAAGAACAGGGGGAGGGGGCGAGGGGCAGAGGAGGTATCTTAGGGAGTTGGGGGCCCTGAGAGGAGACCACCCAGGGCAGGAGCTGTGGGCAGGGGGCCATAATGCTGAAGTTCAAGGTGGTTTCTGTACTGTGCCTGGTGTTGGTACTGGTGTTGCTCTGGGGAACGAAGAAGCAGGGTGATGGCCTGTGACGCGTGATGGCCTCGGGAAGGTAAAGCAGCGTGGACCAGCAGGCAGAGGCAGCAGGATGAAGGGAGCGTACAGAGAGTACAGCAGGGGTTCAAGCGAGAGGAGGCCATGAAGAAGAAGACAGCCATCCTGGGAATCCTTCTCATCTCAGGGGGAGCGCTAGGCTTCTCACAGTATTTGGAATGGATGTTTGAGCCATTTTATTTGTAAAAACAGAAAGAAAGTAAAAGAAAAGAAAAGGGTAAAGCCGGAAGGCCAGAAGACAGTCCTCATCTCTCATTAGTTTGCTCTTGCTGAAAAGGCCTGACGGCCCCTTGAAGTCACAATCTCCTACTCTCTCCCAAGATAGGACTCCTTGCTGCTTCAATTCTCAGATTAAGAACCATCTGGAATGTTGGATTCTGAATCCAGGCATAGCTCCATGTAATTCAATCCAGTGGTAAACTGGCTCTCGGGGCAGGGGGCGGGGGGGTGGGGGGGGGCGGAGAGTTGGCCAATTGTTATGGTGTAAATACACCACCTTGGCCAATTTCAAGCTACAAACTTGACGTCACTGAACATGGAGCTGGGAAGAGACGTGGAGTTGGCTCTCGGAAGCTGCTGGGAACCAGTTCCAGCACGTCGCCGCTCAATCCCTGTGACAGCAATTCATTCCACTCTGTCACAGGACCCGCCACCTGGCCTTCTTTCAATTCCCTTTACTCGCTCTGCTTCCTCCTGCCTCAGGACTTTTGTACTTTCTGTTCCTTCTGCCTCGGATGCGCTCTCCTTCCTTTTCACCTAATCAGGGTCTGCTCCATCTGTTCTCAGCACAACTGTGACTTCCTTAGGCAGGCTTTCTCTGACCGCCCTGGCCAGGTCAGGTACCCTCGGTTTGTTCTCTCATAGTGCCAGGCACCTCTCCTTCCTACCATACGACACAGGTATACTTGTACAGTTGTTCAATTGACCATTTGATCAATGTCCACCTCCCCTCCACGATGGCAAACTCCGGGAGGTCAGGCCCCCTCTGCTTTCGTTCAAGTAACAAATGAGTGATGACAAGTTGTTGAATGAATGAGCATCCCACTTCGTCCCCCGGTCCTAGTAAATCATCAGCTGGTCTCTTTCATTTGATGGTCGAAAGTGTGGAGCATGAAGAGCTCACCTTCTCTCTCTTCCCATCAACACCCTACCTAGAGATGTTTCAGATCAAGAAGACCGACTCGCTTGAGGGTCTACAGCAGCTTCTGCATATCTGATGACTCACATAGCAAACCAGCAGAGGGTTAGGAACCATTTTGTGTAATCTCGAGATACACAGCAATGTCTTGTGTGGTTGCCTGACAGCACCTTCATCAAATAACCATGTCTTTTCATTTTTTTCTGTCTACACATACCTGCTCAATACACTTAGATATATCCCATTAAAATTCATCTGGATAGGGGCCGGCCCGGTGGTGCAGCAGTTAAGTTCCACGTTCCGCTTCTCGGCAGCCTGGGGTTCGCCGGTTCAGATCCCGGGTGTGGACATGGCACCGCTTGGCACACCATGCTGTAGTAGGCGTCCCACGTATAAAGTAGAGGAAGATGGGCACGATGTTAGCTCAGGGCCAGGCTTCCTCAGCAAAAAAGAGGAGGACTAGCAGTAGTAAGCTCAGGGCTAATCTTCCTCAAAAAAAAAAAAAAATTTCATCTGGATAATAAGAAGGAGAGAAATTGGAACTTTTATGGATATGTGGGATTTCCAGTCCTCAAAGCATTCATGTTTCATCAGTGAAAAATTACATGGGCATTTGAATAATAGAAATATTTAAATTGTGTAGCAAGTTGAAAGAGTTTACCAAAAAAACTGTTAAAGAAGAGCTAAAATATGTGGAGTACCTATATCCTAACTCCTCACACAGCTGTGGGGCCCAGAGAAGTTCAGCAAAGTGCTCAAGGTCGTAGAGCTGGAATGGAGGAGGCTCGGGAAGTGAGAACTCTGACACTGGAGCCCACGCTTCTAATTCCTAAACTCTGCAGCCTGAAGGGCAAGATCAGATGCAAAGTAGAGGCAGGACCCTTCAGTCAGGGAAGACATAACAGAGAGAGACATGCAAATAGCCTGGAGAAGGCAAGAAGAAATGTAACCAGCCATGCTGGGGGGAGAGCACGAGAAGAGCGGTAGACTGTTTCTACTCTTGAAATTTCATTTAAGATTGTTGTAGAGCAATTTTTAAAGGATAAAATCCAGCTTGTGTCTTTTGGCCTATGGGCAGACCCCCACACGGTCGTCAGCATCTTGCTAAGGATTCTAAGAGGCAAAGTCGACTTCAGTTTAGTCGTTTGTCACCCTGTGAGCTGCCCCTCACCTAGTCACAGTAGTCAGAGCATATTTTGGCAGTAAAATCATAGTTAAATTTAGTTAAACTGCTTAGCTATGCATCAAAAGTTGAGAGTTGCCTATACGCAGTTCAATATAACTTTCTGTAAAGAATCCATGAGGGGCTAAAGCCAGAGTTAAGCAAAAATTAAAAAGATGCTGTTAGAGACCAAGATACATCACTCGCTACAGTTACGACTCAGTGCAATTCCCCCGCCCAGTAATTGTACCAAGAACTTCCCACGTGCCAGGTGCCAGCGTCGGCCCAGCATCATTGATTTAATTCTTACAAACCCTGTGATCCACAGACTACTACTATCCTCATTTTAGAGTTGAAAAGTGAAGTAGCTAGCTCAAGTTGACACTTTCAATGAGAGAGGGAGCAGAATTTTGAAAAAATCCTTTCTATCTCAGTCACTCTACACATGTCATCAAAAAACACAAAAAGTTAGAAAAGATGTTTTCATTTGAAAGTTCTGACTGGCCATTCGTGGGATCAGATCATTGGGCCGTGTCAATTCATGACAATTTCTTTCGGGGAACCTTTCAGAAACACATTCCATGAGGGAGCTTCTTCCTTGTAAGAAGCCTGACAAAGCAGCTGCTTTGCTTACGGATAAAAACCCGGTGCCCAGAAATGAGCAGCAGCAAATCATAGCAGTAGTTTTCAACTCTGACATAGTCAAATCATCTGGGAAGTTTTGAAGAAAATACTGATACTTGGGCCCCGGATCAATTAAATTAGAATTTCGTAGGGGTGGGTCCTGGGCCTTAGTGGATTTTCTGCTTCCTAAGCCCCTCAGCTACCTTCTCTACTGCCACCCCGGCCACACGGGTGGAAAAGATGCTCCTTGTATAGCAAAGGTTGACAGACAAATACTCCGATGCTTTTAAATTCTTTTTGCTAATAGGTCTAATTTGTAAATTTACACGACGGCTTGTAATTGTTGTTTATTTTATAAACTTACCTAAGCTCTGCCACCAGAATTTTCTAGTTTCAAAAGCCATACCAAAAGCCAACAGTAGATGGCCCACGTCTCTCAGAAAGGGAGATCAAAGAACCAACATGCTGCTAAATGGAAGGACCCAAGGGTTCCTTGTAAATGAGCCTGAGCTAGGGGGTGGGTAGGAAGACAAAAACATGATGAGAAAAACAAGAATTCAGTCTTTCCTAGAATAATTAAAAAGTTATTTAAAAGAATTACCAAAAAAATTAATAAGCTAGGAATGGAAATGAGCAAAAGCGATTCCTGAGTACACAGTCTTTGATACTGATAACGAAAGTAGTGAAAGTTTGAATAGGGAAGTTGGCAGACCATAAAAGTTGAGTCCCAAAGTTCCCCTAATCATGGATCTCTTTTTTCCCCTTTTTCAATGAAAGTGAGAATGGAAGATTGGGTTTTATATGGACAACATCTGTGAGGAAACCTGGTATGTCTTTCCCCTGACTGTCAACGTGCACCGTTTGGAAGATCCAAAAAGGCCAGGAATTTTCCATTGCATCATCTATTCTTAAAATTGTTTTCACTTTCACTTTCACCGTTTATATTATACTTCAGACACACACTCAATATACCACTCGTTAGAAATTAGTGAGAATTAGCGTCTAGCTAAAGGCTAGGTTCTGCGAGGCTAGTCTGCCTGTGGGAAGTAGTTTTCATAATTGAAACTCAGTGTGAGGGGATTGTCTTTTCTTTTTCGTACAAGCGTAACTTTTAATGAATAAAAATAATAATATGTTCTTTGAAGAACTTTTCTGCTGCAAATCACAATACCCATTCAAGGGATACTCATTTCCATCAAGTAGGAAAGAAGAGATTATTTCCGTTTTACAGCTGGACCGAATGAGAGGCAGAGAAAAAGTGACTTGACAAAGATCTTCAAATGAAATTCATCGCGTCACTCCCAATCCTGAATTCGGCCCTTAAGTGACTTTGTTCTCTTTATTACCTCTGGGCTGATAGGGGTTTGAAGTTCCATTTTCACTGTCAGGGGTAGTTGTGTGCTAGTTCTAGGATCTGTCATGACTAAGAGCTCAGAGCCCAACTTTAGTCATTAGTTTCCACTTTTGACCCCAGACTCACTCTGGACCCGTGTGAAGCCAGAGACCCTACTTACAGCTGTAGTGGGGGGCTCAAGAGAACACATCTTTCCCACAATGCTTATAACCCAGCCCAGGACTGGATGCTGGGAGCATTCAACCGCACTAACAGTGATTGCTCCATGCACGCCACCCGACATCGGCAGAGTCCCAGTACGCCTACAAACGTACTTTAATTTACAAACAAGCTTTTATTTAGGCCTGCAGTCTGGCATTGTGTGCAGCTGTGACAATGTACTGACCCTGCCCTGAAGCTCTGACCGAAAATTGAGATGTTTTTCCCTCAAGCGCATTCGTTACCAGGCCTCACTGAGCAGAGAGAAGGGAGTAGTGGGCTGGCCTAGGATAGCTGCTTGAGCTGTGGCTAAAGCAATGCCAGTAGCCGCGGCCATGAGGCCAGGTAAGCAGCGGCTTGCAGCTTAACCACATCCTGCTGGCGTGAGGTCACCCCAACCTTGGCCCGGCTCTGCATACAAATAGGTAAAGGTCTAAGGATGGGTTCTGATTTGTTTATTCTACCTGTGCATGTCAAGTTATTTTTAGTGAGACTGATTCCTGTTTAATGCTCAGAATGGGAAGCCGCTGACAACCCTTTTTAACAGTGCAGAAAATTCCAGCCAAGTGCCCAACTGACACAATTGCATCCGCAAACACATGTGGTGGTAATGGAGTTGTCCTATGGTTCATTTAATTCCTGAGTACTTGATTAATCCCGATTGTAACTACAAACAAGTACTGGCTCTACTCCTAGGCACACTACCTCTGCGAACAGAGCATGCAAATCTATACTCAGAATTTGTTTTAAATTTACAAAAATTTAAATTTATGAATATTTTCAGGAAATTATAATAAATCCAATTATCATGACAGTTTTCTACATAAAATTGTGTTACTGCTATCTGCTATCTCTAGGATGAATCCCAACCTGCCAAGATAAGGAATAGAAGGTCTTTTATAAACTGTCTCCAGCTGTCTCTCCATTTTTATCTTTTACCACTCTCTATCATCTCCCCCACCCCCCAGAACAAACCCCCTGCTCTTGCTACCCAGAACTAACCATTTCTGGAGTGTGATACTGGCCAAGAATGCCAGCTGGAGATCTGTGGACCCATCTATCCTACAGACATGTTTTGTTTGGGCCTTCAGTGTTTAAGAAGATTTTCGTTTGGACATTGCATAGGACTTTATCTTCTTGCAAAAAATGGAAGATTCGCCAACATTGGGCCCATGTTCCTGCGGGGCAGCAACCAGTTGAAGCAAAGGGATGGCTTTCTGCCTTAGATGTGGCACACAGTCTCTGCTTCTCCACGATCCTTTCCATAGCATCATTCCTAGCCTAGTCTTTCATTTTCCTTATCTGCCTGGTCCCTGTAGGGCCACGCACTTTATGCTTCCATAATATTCCTTTATTCCCTCAGGAACACTAGTTCCTCTCTGGGAATGTTCTTCTGTGTTTCTCTCTGGTCCATTTCTACCAGTCCCCTATGCAATATCTCCTCTGCTGTGAAGTCCTTCATTTGATCCCTTACACACATTGTTGTCACAGGACTGCTCACAATATATTGGGGTTCACTATAAGCATCAACTCCCTGACCACCGTCCCCTCGAGTACAACAACCTGGCTCTACTCACTTCCTCACTGCCCACCTTTAGCATAGGCACCGACGAATCAGTGCGCATCCCAGAGACGCATGAGGTGACACAGAACAGAGTGAACTAATTCCCATAACACTGAGGGACGAGTGACCTTTTTCTGAGTCAGGCGTCGGTTGTGTTAACAAGGGTTGAAAGTGGGGCAAAAAAGTAGGGTAGCAAGAAAGTGAAGAACAAATTCAGAAGGCAGGACACGTGAGTGTGTGTGCCTGAGCGTACGGATGGGCGAGCCGCGATCCGAAGCGTGCTTGCGGAAGACTGCGAAGGGAACACAGAGGTGCAAAAGTATGCGTACTTATAGTCTCTAACTGAAAACGCTTTCAAATGGAATCCTGTGTTGTTACAACGGACGAAGGACGATTTCCGGAATTGTTTATAAACCTATTTTTCTGCATTACAGAGGTAAGAGGTTCAAACTCCCAAATAGGTGTCGTGGAAGAAAAACAAAAACAAGAAGAAAGTAACTTCCATTTTTCTGAACCATTCCCTGAAGAATGAAGGGGAAGAGGAGGAAAATACTGAATTCATTCACATCATAAGGGATCCACTGGTAGGTAGACCAGAGGTCAGCCAGACTTTTCCAAAGCAGCAATTACCACTGCATGGCCTTTAGATTTCTTTGCTTGTAACTTAAATTAACTCCAGTAAGCAATAAAAATGTGAGGAAACATTTGAACAGCGGTTTACTGAATGAGGCACATGAAAAGTAAAAATTGTTTGTACACGTCCTAACAGCAAAGTTAATACCCCGTGCTCATGAGCAATAGTCTGGTTTGTGTAACAGAGTCTTCTTGAAGACTCTAGGAGGTACACATGCTCTCTTGTACGGTTCTACAGCACTTCCTTTAGCTTCTAACTGAAGTACTCTGACGAAGTGTGCTTGCATGCGTTTAAATTTATCCTTTCTATTGCCCACTATGAACCTACTCCTACTTCTTTTCCATTAGCTGCTTAAAAAGGAAGAAGAAAGAAGCGTGTACTAATTGACTAGAAAGATAAGTTGCCGACTGTTTAAATGAAAGAAAGGAAGTGTAGTGTCTGTAAGGTGACAAGTTTCTGTGGGAGTGTTATTTCAAGTGACTTCAAGGAACTTCATATTTTTCTGATATAACATCAAGTTAGTGGTATGCTTTTAATTTTTAAAAAAGTGTTCTCTGTCTTACAAAATCCTGTTGAAGAAATAAAACATACACATCAAGTATAAGATACTAATTTCCTCAAGTATCTTCTATGAAGTTACAAAACTCATGATGAAATAACAGCCTCTCTAAACACAGTGTTCAATATCTCTGACTTCAGTTGATGCCGTTAGACGCTCCCTGGCATCAGAACATTCGTTCTCAATCCCATGCCCCGTAAACCTTTGCTCTATAAGCAAATAAGGGGCAAGAAATATTAAGAAGAAGAACTGAAATGTCTTATTCTGGGAGGCAGAAAGTATGTCTCCATGTTATCATTCTAAAACATCTATTATCATGGTCAAATCCTTTCCTGTCACCAGTTTTTTAAATTAAATGTTTTATTTTACTTGCATGAAGGGCAAAATGTATAGACTTCACAGTCCATAAATATATAAAAAACTGGTTTCTTGAATCCGTTTTCTTGATCCTGGGGAGCTAAGGTGCTTCCTTTGGGAAACTGACTAAAATTTCACCAGGATATTTAAGACAGAATGGCATTAGCTATAGTCTTATTTTCTTCTATTTCTGTTCTTTCCCATAGGAAAAATTAACCTTTGGCTTTGAAGATGAATATGAAGTTCATTATCTCTTTTTCAATAAATTAGTCAGCATGAGATCTTGTCTATCATTTTCCACCGAAAGAGATGACCTCCCGAGAAGAGCAGTACCATCATAATTCAACCTAACTGAGCATGTGTTCTTAAAAGAATGCTTTGTTTTGTTTTTATAGCTTTGTTCTATATTTGGCTCATTACATTGCCTGTTAACATGTGGTCCAAACCGTTTGCAAAGGCCTCCTTTTTACATGTGTAAGTCAATTATCCTAACATAGATCCAGGGCAATTAAGGATGGTAGCAGTCTGCCACTTACTATCTGCCTGACTTCTGGCAAGTTTCTTAACCTCTTTAACACTTAGTTCCCTCATCTCAAAAAGGAGGATAATACCTAAATTATAGTGTTGCTGTAAAGATTAAATGGAATAATGTATGTCAAACTTGGTCTAGTCCCTGGAACATAAAAACATGGTCCATAAATGATGATGACAACAAAGATGCTGATGTGATGATGACGATAGGAAAAAAGAGAAGACGATGGTTGTGGTTATTCCATATCCAGCCTCTGTAAACTAGACAGAATGCATGAGTTCTTCACTCAATCCAGGAACTGTTGGGAAGAAAGGAAAGGTTTTTGAAGCTGTTTAAATGATCTGGAGGCGGGAGAGAGAGTTTACTGACAGGCTGTGCAGAAGTAACTGTGTCCTTTTTATTCCCTCATTCATTCACTAAATGGTTACCGTGTACCCAATGTACACCAGGAAAAGGGGTACAGCTGTGAGGAAGCAAGACTTCTTGCCTTCTGGAGCTTATATTCTAGTGGAGGAAGAGACAATTATAAAGATAAGTCCGAATGTATCGTACATCAGAAAGCGATTAAGTGCTAAAGAGAAACATTCACAGGAAGGGGCATTGGGAATGCAGAGATCGGAGCAGAAATATTAGACAGAGTACGCAGGAGGGTCTCACGGAGAAGGGAAATTGGAATGAAGACCTAAAGGAAGAGAGGGAGCAAGTCATGTGGATGAGGGAAGAATATCCAGACAGAAAAAATGGCAAGCCCCTGAGTGGGAGGGTATCTAATATGTTCCAGGATCAGCTAAGAGGTCACAGTGATTGGGGCACCCGAGCAGAACAATAGGACAGTAGGCGGTACAAAGTCAGTATGGGGGCAAGAGGGAAGGAATCAAACATATGTCATTATAGGGACTTAGGGTTTTACTCTAAACTGGGAAACCATCAGGTTTTGAGCAGAAGAGTGACATGGCCTGACACATCTTTCCAAAGGATCTGGCTGCTGTGCTGACAGTAGACTGAAGGCAGCCGGTTAGACCCGTTGAATGTTGTAGGGGAGAGATCATGGTGGCTAGGAGCAGAGTGATAGCAATGGAGGTACTGACATGTGGTCACACCATTTTTTAAAGGTAGAGCCAACAAGATTTCTTGATGGCTTATGAAGAGAGAAATCAAGGAAAAACTCCAAGGTTTATAACTGGAAGAATGGAGTTGTCATTTACCGAGAAAGGAAAGACATGGAAGAGTCTGGAGGTGAGGACCAGGCACTTAGCTACATGAGTCTAGAGTTCAAGAGACAGATCCATACTGGAGATAAAATTTCAGAATCAGATGTATATAAAAGGTGTTTAAAGCTGCTTGTAAGAAACTCTAAAGCAACATGGGATAAACATCTAAAACAGACTTTGAGCAAGCAGAGCAGAGAAAAACAACATAGAAATGGAAGTGGACGGGTTGTGATGGTTTGCTGCAAGGGGCTTCAGGGTCAGGGGTGCCAAGCACAGCTCACTGTGGCAGGAAACTAGTCCTGGGGGCAGGGCTGTGAACAAAGATGAGCAATTCTGCCTCCTCCCTGCCTACCAATGTGCCCTGATGATCTCACCTTACTGTCGGTTCTTACACCTCAGCCTACCCTCCGTGTTCATTTGAGGGCCATCTGCTTCATTATTTAATCCTAACAATTTTTCTATTGAACAGATAACAACCCGGTAAGGGACTAGCTATACATATAAATAATGTGAAAAAAAGTTTAGAAAGGAAATGTTTGCCTATTCACTTCACAGGTAAAGAAAATGTCCTGCTTATATTGACATTTGGTTGTGCTTGTTAGGAATGAGTCTTATAGATTTATTAAAGCTGCATCTTGGAATGGGCTCCTCGGTTATCTTAATGTGGCCTAGCTACCTCCAGTTTGTGAGTCTTTTCTGCCCACCCTCTGCTCTTGGCTAGCTTTCCCTCCCCCACCCTAGGAACTCTCTTCTTGGCCCCTTCCCCTTCTCATCCTGGATGTTCTCTCTGGGAGCTCAAACACCTCACACAACCACTGCCCATATACTGATGACACTGATGCGCCTCATTTTCCATTCTCAGTACTAAGCCCGTGAAAACTATACTTCACTGGGTTTCTCCCATCTCTCATAGGCATCTCAGAAGCCACACATCCCAACCTCTTATTTTCTCTCCAAACTCTCTTCTCCAGAATTACCTCTCCCACAAGATGCACCATGATTTATGAGGTCTCCAGGGCCAGAAACCTTGGAGTCACCTCACACTCCCTCATCGACCCCTTTCTCAACTCAACATCCAACGAGTCTTGTTAATTCTACAACTTAAATGTTACTTCCTCCCATTTACCACTTCTGTAATTCGTGCATCCTTTTATCATGACATCCATCAAAAGATTTAGCAATTCTGTATTTCTCTGTCTGTGTCCCCTCCTCGCCTGTGAATTCCTTCCCAGAGATACTGGACCTTATTGTGGAGGCGAACTGACTAACTGCAATTTCGACAGAGTGAGACGAATGGCAAGGGTGAAGCTGAAGACATCACGGACTGCAGCAAGCAGCATCGAGAAGAAAGGGACTGACATCTTGTAATGGTAACAAGCAAGGCAAGAGTTGACACTGGATGGTGCATACACAGCTGGCACAGCCATGTTTGGAGGTCCTGACTCAATACACTTGGATCCAGGAATGAGAATTACTGAATGCTTGCTACGTAACCAACACCAAGATAGGCACTGGTGGGGAATGAAGAAGTATCAGACACGGTCCTCCTTGCCCCAGGAGCCTTCCATCCCCAGCTGGAGAGAAGAGGTGGATGCACAATACATGGCAGTACAGAATTTATATGGTTTGGGCTACGTCCTGGAAGAGAAAATCATTGAGACTAGTAATGAAAGGCTTTATACAGGAGTTGAGCTTGAGAAGGGCCTCAAAAATGGGTAGAATCCAGTAGAAAAGGAGACTATGAAAAGGAAATGAACGCATAGGGTCTGGAATGTGTTCACAGACAGTTCAGAGACGGGCTGCCTGAGGGAGAGGCTTCATGTAGTAGGAGAGCTGAAGACAAGGCGGGGCAGGTGAAAGGCTGAAAGCCAGGCAGAGGATGAATGTGCAAAGCCTGCGAGAGTCACTCATTTGAGCAAATTATCATTCAAATTTGACCCTACACTGCACTTCGGATTGCTATTTCTTCTTGCTTGGTTGAATTGCCTTAGGTCTTCTTATAGAGAAGCACAACGACATGGATCCAGCAATAAGGAAGGGGAGAGGGCGTGCCTGACGTCAATCAACAGAAACACACCAGCTGATTAAGGAGGAGCATTATTTCAGTTTAAAAGGAGGCTCTTGCTTCCTCCTCTGGACTAAAGGATGATCACTTCAACAGCGAAGGCAACATCAAAAGGAACTGAGCTGTGGGTAAACCGGAGTTAGAACCCCACAGTAGAAAATCTATTATAGACTCTACAGAGATGGGTTCAACTACAGAAGGAGCACTGGAAGCCAGGTCCACAGACACATCTCTGTGCGTGAGTGTGATGGAAACAGAAGATATCAGTTAAAGAAAGGACAAGAAAGGAAATGAAAGAGAGGTGTGAGGTTTGTCAACCTTTTCCCTAAGCGCTCTCTCCAATTCTCAGCGAGTGCAATGCAACTACCCAACGTGACAGAAAACTCATCGTGAAACTCGAGCCAGAAGCAAAGCAGAATGAGCAATTTCATAGAACAACAACGGACATGAGGTCTGCAACAGAGCTACAAAAGCAAGAAAAGTTAACTGTCAAACCTCCAACAGTTATGTTCTGCCTGGTTTAGGAACAACAAAATTTGGAGGCCACACAGTCTTGACTTTAATCCCTCGATGTAAACGCTTTCCTTTTATCAGCTTGCTTGGAGTCTGAGCATACCAGACTCAGAGATTTTTTCTGTAATTTGTTGTGCATTATCGGCTATTTACATAATTACTCTAATTAAGCTAGATACAGCAGTTCCTGTAAATATGTGAAAGATCACCGAAACATGTAATTATGTCCTTATATCATTAATTAAGCTATATCAGCTGGGAAAATTACTGTAAATATGTCTGAAGGTGTCATTAGTCTGTGTAATGAAGCCATAAAATTCTTTATTGAACTACAATACAGTGCTCTGAACTAATAATTCTTTTAAAACACCACTTGTGACTTTTAAAGTTCAAGATCCCAGGCATAAAAGATAAATTTCTCTTTCACACCCACGATGGTTTGAAAAACTGATACAGGTTTTAGACTTCCTTTATTACCAACTTGGGTGGAACACAAACTGACACGCAGGCCCAGTTCCCTAGTGGTCATTCCTGGAATTGCAGTGGGAATGGGCAGTGCCCGAGCCCTCAGCTCTTCTCCTGGAAGAAACACAGCAAGACCCGACCAGGAGGATATGCCAGCCTCCCACGCTGGACCAGCCCCCAGCTGTTTCCTCCTGGATGCTCATGTGCCTATCAACCAACGTCTTTTCTCAGTGTTTATGTATAAATAGCTGTCCTGATGCCCCTAGCCAAAATATTAGGTCATAATAGTAGGATTCCCAGGTAGGACTATATTTTAAGGACACAAGCATCAGAAGAGTGAAAATCTCAAAGTACCGTGTTTCTAAAGATAGCATTGCAGACATTGTGAGCATGATTTGTGAGGCTCAGAATCCAGCCTCTCAGCCGTTCGAGTCAGACAGCTCCCGCCTCTCCATGAGGTAGGCCCTGCAGCCAGCATTGGGAAGCACTTCAAGCCAGATCCCAGGGAACAGGGCCCTGATTCAGTCGAGAAAAAACGCACAGAGCTCTGCCAGGGGATGGCAGACGATGGCCACAGGAGCCTTCATTGGTTCAAAGGGTGCTTGCTATAAATGCAGAGGGAGCTAGGACTGAAAAGACGAGGGGATCCCCAGAGCCTCAGAAAGACACCCAGGAAACCCCCTCCCTCAGAAAATAACAAACAGAGAAAGCTTTCAGTTCTTCAAGTGCAAAAAATAAAAGCTTATGACTAGAATTCTGATTCTCTTCGGTTTAATGTTTATTTCTGGGGAGAGGAAAAGGTTAACTTTGTTCTTATATCAAAATCTTACACAAGTTTTCATCTTTTTTGGAAATCAACGTCTACATTTTAAAGTTCTAATTCTTTGAAGTAGAAATTTCTAAGTTTTGGAAGAAAGCACATGATTTTATTCTCAACAATTATAAAATGTAATGCTTCCATTTGTCTCTAATTTTGCATGTGGCAGATAGCATAGTTGACTACGGTTCCATCAAATTCACATTTATGGACTAAACAGATATTTAAAAACTAGATTTAGGTTACGATTTCTGCCTTCTTTCAACTTCAACCCCTGAGGCAGAATTAAACTCATTTTACAAAATGACACATAATAATATACCCCACTTTTTGGGTTCACCAATGACTTCGTGAATCTGATGACTACTATGGAAATTCTCCCCTTAAAAAATGAAATGAATATATTCATTATAATTTACATGCAACGTAAAGTGTCCTCTACAGTCTACTCACAGACCCAGGTTGGGCACCCCTAGAACGTACTTTGAATTTTTAATATTTATTGGATTGTGAGTGTTCTCTCTTAGGAGCTATGGAGTAAGGTGAAAAAATCAACCAAAAACCTTTAATGATAGAAAATCGTGGCTGATAAGAATGTGTAATACAGAAGACTGGCAATCTTTAAACACTGGCCAGTAAATTAGACAAGATTTTAGAACACAAACATTACGCATAGTGCTAGTCCATCTGTCCTCTCCCCCCGCCTTCAATGAATTTTCATATAGACTCAGTATGTTTTATATATAGAAAACATTTCCAACGTATTACTAAGGTAGCATTGTCTTTCTGATCCCGCAGTGTCATCATTTCCAGCTCCCCACGGAGGCCGGACCCTCAGCCGGACCCTCGGCAGGTCCCTCAGCCGGACCCTCAGCAGGTCCCTCAGCCGGACCCTCAGCCGGACCCTCGGCCGGACCCTCGGCAGGTCCCTCGGCCGGACCCTCGGCAGGACCCTCGGCAGGACCCTCGGCAGGTCCCTCGGCAGGTCCCTCGGCAGGACCCTCGGCAGGTCCCTCGGCCGGACCCTCGGCAGGACCCTCAGCAGGACCCTCAGCCGGACCCTCGGCAGGTCCCTCAGCCGGACCCTCGGCAGGACCCTCGGCAGGACCCTCGGCAGGTCCCTCGGCTGGACCCTCGGCAGGACCCTCGGCAGGTCCCTCGGCAGGTCCCTCGGCAGGTCCCTCGGCAGGTCCCTCAGCAGGTCCCTCAGCAGGCTCCAGATGGTCAGTTTCTGTCTTTACTGCCGGAATCACCTACCTTCAGAGCAGTCTGGTCTTCTCAAGGTGAAGCATGGCTCTGAAGGCAGTTTCCTTTCCAAATCAACCCCAGGGAAGGCTGGGAGGGATTGTGAAGGGAAAAAAGAAAATAGGAGAGATCTTTCTGGTTTTCTGGATCCCTGGGAACATCATCCCCACAGTTGTAACTCACTAAACAGAGCATGAGAGCAGGAGATGCTGCCCCAGCGTCAGAGAAGGGATCTGAGTCTCCTGGAAATGTCCGCTGCTTCTCCTTCACTTTGGTGTCAGCCAAGCCACGATCTCGTTGGAAATCCTCAGTTAAACCGTCAACGCCAACTTCAAAATCAAGGTTCTCTTAGATCTATATGGAGACGGAAAAGCAAGGCGAAAACTGCATTTTTCGTGTTGACCTGGAGTTTTACTCCTTCTGGCATTAATTGCAGGAGCTCATCTCTTGGTCAGCCAGAGTAAATAAGACTTTAGGATCACATGCCTGGCCATGGAGTTCATCCCAGGATATTGGACCACAAATGGGTTCCTGATACCATCAATGGATTAATTCACCTCATTTAGGTCAGCAGCTGCTCTCACACGGGAGTTCAAGTGGTGTTGGCATGACTATTTACCTTAAGGAAAACGAGAATCTAATATGTAATTTTAAAGACTTCCATAATATCCACAAAAAGCATATGTCTTTGAAGAAAATGTTTTTAAAAGCATTTTACAACATGCTGCATATAACGTGCACATTATGGGGACTGTGTTTATCACAGGCAGAGTGAGGCCTCGGCAAAACCGAAAAGCCAGGTTCATTCCAGGCTTCCTCCCAAGTCCACCGAGTGGGATACACTCACTAGGATCTCTCCGCCATCAAATGAGGTTTTTCACACCAGTGTCTAATAGGAGTGTGTTCTCAACCAAACCCCCACCTCAAAAATGAATGCACACTAAGAGGCAATAGTTACAAAGGGATCAATACGGTCACTTAATCCAAAGAGACAGTTCTGGTTACTAAGTGTCTGCTGGACAGGGAGAGCATCTTTGGACAGGCCAGGCTGCTGAACGCACATGAGACTGGGTTATGCAGGGCGATCCTCACTAACGCCCTCTCTGGTTGGTTTGTGGTTATGGATAACCTAGGCTCTCTCCCACAGAACTTTCTGCACCTTATAGGGTAACTACTACATGCTGGTTACTAGGGTAACCAATACATGCTCCCTCAGGGCAGGGACTTGTCACGTCCATCTTCGTTGCCAATGCTGAAGGACTTGCTGGCCCTGCTCTGCTGCTCTGCTGCTGACCCAGTTCCTGCTGATCCCGAGGCAGGTGCTCAAGGCCCCCCAGCGGTGCTGCTCACTCGGCTGCCTGGGGAACATGCCAAGGGGGGGCCTGGCCGGCCCGGCACCCAGGAGATGGGGCCAGTGGCCGGGGCAGCGGAGACACTCTCTTCTGAGGAGAAGATTGAGGAGATGTCCCCATCCATGGTGGCCATCATGGAGCCAGCCCTGATTGGCTGCTTGTGGGCCTCCAAAGACGTGATAAGATGCTCTATTTACGTGAATGTGGCCAACACGACTCTATGCTCACTGTGAATCTTGAAGATTATCTTCTGAGTCTCAGAAGAGAAAATAAAAGACAAGTGCAACTCTTTCCTACTAGACCAAAGCCACATTGCTGGAACAGCCTTACATCCTTTTTCTTATGAATTGGGGATCAAGAGGGTATCTAAATATGTAAATATCACAAAAGCCTTGCCTTCTTGATTTTGGAAGTAGCTGACTTCCGCCCTGGTGGCCTCTGATGGTTGAACGTGTGTGGTTGTTTCCCTTTCTTCTCTGAACATCCAGTCATGCATTCCATAAAAGAAAAGTTCTTAGACTTATATGAAACCTGATCGCAATAGGTCTAAAGCCCAGTTGTTTTCCTTAATGAGTGTATGCCTAACTATTGCCAACTAATTCCTATGGCTCCGGGCATGACTCAGAAGCAGAAATGCCAATAACTACCAACCTCAGAAGGCCACGTACTCTTTCTCTGGGAAATTATCTGGAGTAAGTCCTTGTTCAAAAATGTCTATGGAGTTACTCTTCATTCTCTTTGTTGCAATGGGTTAACCCTTGTATAGGCCTGGAATTCCACCACTCTTCTCAAAATGAGTTATATTCTCAGCTCAATCATTATTTCCAAAAGTGATAATTGGAAAAGAAATGTAGGAAACATCTTTTTGGGGGGTGGAGTGGAGGGAAGGGTGGTAAAGTCTCAGAAAAGCCCACAGGCTCGGGCATCCCAAAGTCCTGGGTCCGAGTGCTGGCTCTGAACTTTAAAGGTCACGTAACTTTGCACATGGACTTAAACTCTCAACTGTACTGTTTCCTTCTCAGTCAAACGAAGATCATATCACCTACCTGGCAAGGATGTTTTGAAAACCAGAGTTAACCCACAAAATGCCTTCCATGTAGCAAATGCTTAATAAATGGTAGCTATTAACCTAGAGTTTCAATTTAACAGTCGTAAACCATATCTGTGTTCTTCTAGCAAATTATCCACAGTTTATGAAATACTTTGTCATACATTCTCCACTTGATCCTCACTTTGATTCTGTGGGGTCACGTATAAAAGAGGTACCATCTCTATTCTATAGATGAAGATATAGCCTTAAATATTAAGCATTTTGCCCATAGTTACACAGTTTATTTGGGAATGCTAGGGCAACTCGGGGTCTCTGACCCCACACCCGATATGTACTTCTGCTCTCATGTTATTCTGTCCCATCACTGACCCAGTCAGCCTGTGCATTCATTTAAGATAAAATATTAACTATTCAAGTAAAATCCTAACGTTTATTCAAAATCACAATGTTTATTCTAAAAGGAACATATTGGGAAAAATTTCCCTATTTTCAGCGTTCAGGAATTCTGCAAATGTGATCCTGAAGAAAATGATGAGAGTGAGTACGAATAGCGTGGAGATAGCTTATTAAAAAGTATCTGACCTGGAGCCACTCTACATTCTGTAGCCACAGTGTCTAGGGTAGCAGCCATTAAATAACCGAACTGCGGCTTATGTGACTAAGGAACTGAATTTTAAATTTTAGTTATTTGTAATTAACTTAACATTGAATTTAAAACCTGACTCTGCTTCAGTTACCAGAAAACTTTTAAGAATATTTGAAACACCTTGGGTATGTAAATTTACTTTTTCAACTGTACATTTTATGAATTCTAATAATGGATCAAATATTTCTGATGAAAATTTAGCATTTGAGTTGAGACGTGCTGTAAATATAATATACACACCATATTTTGAAGACTTAGTACCAGAAAAAGAAGGCAAAATATCTTCTTAACAATTTTCAATTTTGATTGTCCATTGGAATGATAATATTTTGGATATAGCAGGTTAAATAAAATATATTATTACAATTAGGGTTGTCAGTTTCTTTTTACGTTTTTTTAAACAAGGCCACAAAAAAATTTTAAAATAGATATGGAGCTGGCTTTAAATTTTATTTGGCAGCAGTATTCTACAGGAAACCCAATTATCTGCGTAACTGGAGAAAATCACAGATAACATCACTTCTCATTTTACTGATAAATTTTCATTTTTGACCGGTCTGAGTCTCAAAGTCTTCATTTCTAAGATCTTTCAGAGGAGCTACTTTCTCTGAGGCAGCCAGGCAGAAGGCAAGAATGTGCTTTCTGGTGAAGGAGGAGTGGAGACGCAGGCAAAGGCCTGAAAAATCCTGACATTGACGTAACTCTTGAACTAAAAGCTACGTTCAGTCTAATTCAGTGCCTCAAACATCTATGGAATATCCACGGAGTGAAAACGACTTGTTACACAAAGGTTAATGGAACCCAAAATAAAACCTCAAAACCAAAATGCTGGCCTCCGAAAGGCATCTACTCAAGTGCAGTGCTCCTCAAGGTGCGGTCCGCCAACATCACATCAGCATCACCTGATTCTGTCTCTTAAAAATGCAGATTCTGGGATCACAGCTAGGTCTAACGAATTAGACTCCCTGGACGCAGTTACCTAGGAATCTGTGTGTGGACGGGCAATTCTTATGCCATGAAAATGTGAGACCCACTGTTCCAGAGGGCAAAAGAGATGCGGACACAATGTAAATACTCTGCCAGGGGGGTGGAGACACTCACAGTGTGCGGAGGAAGACTTCCAGAGCAGAAGACCTCGAAACTGAGGCTGGAGTGACAAGCAGGAATTAGTCACCAAAGAAGGGTGGGAGGAGAACAGCAAGCAGAGGATGAGAAGGAACAAGGTCACTGGGTACAGAACCTCAGGGCGTGTGCTGACCTGCGAGCAGCAGGCTGTGAGGAGGGCATCGGTGTGAGATGAGGCTATGAAGAGTCTCAGACGCAATGCGGAGGACTTTGATCACTGACCTGTAGGTCGGTTGTGTTTTAGGGTGAAGAGGAGATTGGCAGAGGTAGCGAGGAGGCATGGGCAGTCTGAAAACGGTTTCCAGATGACCCTGATGTTCTGGTCCAGAGCCACTGCTACAAGTGGGATTTTTTTTTTTTTTTTTTTTTGAGGAAGATTAGCCCTGAGCTAACATCTGTGCCCATCTTCCTCTACTTTAGACAGCATGGCTTGATAAGTGGTGAGTTATGTCCTCGCCCAGGATCCAAACTGGCAAACTCCCGGGCAGTGCTGAAGCAGAGTGCAAACTTAACCCACAAGCAGGATTTTAAGCAAAGGAGCATTATGGCCAGGTCTGCGTTTACGAATTTTTCTGACAAGTGGGAGGAGAATGGCTTTTAAGGAGGCTAGCCCAGCATCAGGGAGTTGATTCGTGTCTAAACTGAGGTGGTGTGCAGGAAGGATAAAAAGGAGGAAAACTGTTGGATAAATGTTAAAGACATGAACTCAGCAGGAATTTGAGCTTGACTGAATGTTGGGGCAGCGAGGGCTGAGAGGCGCTCCCAGTTCCTGGCCTGACTAACTGGAAGTGTGGCGATGCCACTCACCGAGAGACAGCATCAACAACCCACTGATTCTAATTTCAAAACTTTGCTTGGCATGTTCTTTTGAATGAGTCATTCTATGCAAAACCTGTTGACAGTCTTCGAAAGGAACCAATGAAGCCACACCATGCCACACCACGCCGCAGGAATGGTCTCAGGTTTTGCATTAATAAAATCTGTTCCCATGTTACCTTTTCAAAGAAACCTATTTACTATGAAACGCTTTTGAGATTTAAATCAACATTATCATGATGAAAATTCTGGTGTTCACATACTGAAAGGTAGCTTTAAGTGCACTGCAGTGAGATTTTTTTCATGGTTTTAAACGTTAGTAACACCTACTTCATCTATCCATATATACACAAAATTTTTAATTAAGAAAAATTGTAACAGTCTGAAGATAAAAGGTATCTTATTTCTGAAAGCATTTTGCACATGTTTAACTCTTTAAATGTTCCATGAGGAGGTCATTAACTCCCAGTAATTTAAAAAAAGAATAAAGACTAAAAGGGCTTTCAGAAAAGAAACTATATGTAATTTAGACTAGAATATAAACTAGAACTTTTGTAGGGGAACTTTGGTGTACCGGATATTTTTCAAACTAAATATTGCCTTCCAGTGGCAAAAGCGCTGTCTATCGGCTTCTAAATGACGCCGAGATCAGGTGAGCCCCTCCAAGCTCCGAGCAGAGCCAGCACTTTGGAACTTTTTCAAATTTTAATAAAAAGGATTATGAAGACTTTGATATAGTTTCTTAGGGCTGTCTTCTTTACGTAAAGTAAAATATTTTGCTTTAGCACGAATATTTAAACCAAATTAAGATAATTCCTGGAACTATTTTTCATGAGCCAATTGGCTATTTTTTCCTTTGTTTCCTTAGAACCACTACCAACACTGAAAAGTAATCAGAATAAGTAATTTCTACAGATGTCCTAACTTTGTAGTATGGGTTTTACGCTTCTACAAACATCTTATATTTCTAGCAATAACTTTCAATGGAAAGAGTCAAGTTATGACATACTGTATCCTAAAAGGGTTGACATTTTAAATGATGTCGTTCCCTTTATGTGAAGGGCCCAAGAATAGTGATAATGCCATTAAAGCTCTTCCCTTCTGCTCGTTCTGCTGGAGTTCAGAACTGTATCGTCTTAGACTGGGGGTAGAAAGAAAGGAAGAGAGAGAGAGAAAGAGGGAGGAAGGGGAGAAGGAAGGAAAGAAAGAATTCACAAAGACTAAGACAACTTGTCACATTTGCTGGAACTAAGCACTCATTCACTCATTGATGTTATGACCAGTTTCAAAATGGTTGGCTCCTTGAGGTACAGGAACAGAATTCGATATTATATGAGGATATATTAAAGTAAATAAATGGAGACTAATATGCAATGATAGAGTAGAAGCAGAAGAAATAAGATTCAGAAAAACAACATGCGCAAAAACATGCTTTGGAAGAAAATAGCTCCAGAGTCAAGTTGGCAAAAGGACAGCAATCTATGAAAATATTAGGAGATTAAAACAATGGCATTGATATAATTTGTGAGGTTATCAGCCTTTATCTTAGGACAGAACTGAATTCATGAGAGGGATTCACAATTTGAGAAGAATTACAAGAACATAAATGTGTGGGAGCTGAAAGTTGGAGGCGACCATAGAGTAGTGGAAAGAACTCAGGATTTGGAATAAAAAACTGGGAGTAAACAATCCTAGCTCTTCAGTTTATTATCTGTGTGACTTGGGCAAATCACTTCACCTCTCTCAACCTCACTTACTCCTACTGGAAAATGGGGAAAATAATACCGAGGGGGAGAAAACCATAGGCCGAAGACCAGAACTGCTATGAGGATTAAACGAGGTAATATATGAGAAAGCCTGTTGTTAACTCTAAAACCCAAATGAAAGGCAATTACTGAGTCTATTTAAACACACACACACACACACACCAGCTCCAACTAACTCCTCATCAATTGTCATCAGCAACACAAACCTTTACATATCTACTTGTGCTCAAGATCCTGCGCCAGGAACAGGGACACAAAGGTATAAGAGACTGTTCCACTCCTCGAGTTTATAATCAAGACTCAAGAGATAAGGTACATCATAAAAAATAAAGAGATAGATAGATACATACATAAATAAACAGCAAAGGAGGGTAATACAGGTCATATGCTTAATAAAAGGCAGGGAAGCTAGGCATTAACCCAACTCAAGGTGGGAGTGAGGATTGCGGATCAGGGAAGCCCAAGAGGACTTCAGAAGGAAGGCTGGGCTTCAGCAGGGCCTGAAGGATGGGGACACTTCTGTAAGCAGAGAAGAGGAAGGAAGGCATTGCAGGCAGGAGGCATGGTGTAAGCAAAGGCCCTGAGATTGCCAATGGTTTTTGGGAGGAAATGGAGTGAAGAGAGCGCGGGAGGAGATAAGGTTGGAAGGTAGGTTGTGTTGAAAAGCAGATGACATTCAGCCAGTGTACCCCGTCCAACTATACAGGTTGTCTACAGCTGGGCCCATCTGACTGGTGGGTGCATGTGCCACCAATTATTAAATAGCACCACCCTTGTGGGGAAGGTTGTGTAGGCACAGAGGACAGAGCAAGCTCAAGATGCCAAGTTAAGGAGTATAGATCTTATCTTTTCAACATTAAGGAGCCAGTTATGGTTTTTTTTTTTTTTAACATACAACTAAACTGCCAAAAGTGGTTACAGTGAGACCGAGCCAGCACTGAGGGAAGATGCACAGGGGAGAAAGGGATCACAGAGTGGAAATCAGTTAGGAGGCTGTTATGGTAGTTCATGGTGAAGTGATGACATTGTAGAAGAAGGTGGTGACACTGGGCATGAAAAGGGGTCTGGGAGCTGCAAGAATCCCCTAGCAGAAAGCCCGGGCCTTTCCTTCTGCAAGGCCACACCGAGCACAGTGGCTGACCCTGAGGAAACGGTCTCCGTGTCTTCATCAATAGAAAGGAACAGTGGCAACATCGTTGGGGACGTAGAGGTGAAATGGGAGATCTAGATATTTTGGAGGAAAACTGAATATTACAGACTGGAAGCACCTTGGAGCTGTCTACTGTACCCTCCCCTGTGGCAGGTTTGGAACACGAGGCCCAGAGAAGCTGTGTTCTGCCCGTATCTCTCATGAGCTCGGCTGGGACGCCCTGTTGTCAGGCCAATGAGACCCTAAGCGTTACTGTTGTTGTTTCTGTTAGATATGCTATTAATAAAAGCTTGCTCTTTTGTTGATGACTTTGAAAGCTGCAGTTTTACACCGATATCGTGTCGGGGAGTGTAGAGTGGGAGCGGGAACTGGAGAACAGTTGTGAGAGGAGATGGGAGAAAAACGAATCCTGTAAACTGGTTTGCAGGACTTTCTCCCGAAGCTTCGAAAAGATAGGACTGTCATTTGAGGAAAAGTTAACAATCCCAAGAAGCATATTTTCTAAAGAAGAACAAGGTAAGGCCTTCGGTCCCTCAGCAGTGTTTTTCCAACTGTGGTCCATCACCCATAAGCAGGGCCCCCCCAACAGTGCAGGGCTCCTGACCAGGAAGTGTTTAGAGTAGAATAAAATAGAAAACATCAGACTTCAAGGTTGGTAGTATGGGGTGAGTACTGTTTTGTGAAACATTACTTTCAGCTCTGTGTGAATGTCTGTGTGTGTGTGAATGTGTGTGTGTGTAAATGTGTGTGTGTGTGTTGAGATGAGATGTAAAATGGGTTTCTTATGGTGAGTCACAGTCAAAAATGTTGGAAAGTCACTGCCCAATAAATACTTTTTCTTGAAGCAAATGAGGGCCTTTCAAAATCAGTTGACAAAATACAGAATTCTATCAAAAGAATAAAAGACAGGGGCCGGCCTGGTGGCGCAGCGGTTAAGTTTGCACGTTCCGATTCTCGGTGGCCTGGGGTTCGCCGGTTCGGATCCCCAGTGTGGACATGGCACTGTTTGGCACGCCATGCTGTGGTAGGGGTCCCATGTATAAAGTAGAGGAAGATGGGCATGAATGTTAGCTCAGGGCCAGTCTTCCTCAGCAAAAAGAGGAGGATTGGCAGTAGTTAGCTCAGGGCTAATCTTCCTCAAAAAAAAAGAAGAAGAAAAGATGAAAACATCTATTTGTATATACCTAGAAAACTTTCATTGCTCCCCAACAGGTCTCTCCACCCGGCCCCTACGCTCAGTCTCAATTTTGTCTTGTAACCTCTCAAATATTCTCCAAAGACCTTCCCTGGTCACCTCTCTATACACGTGCATGTTAGCAAATCCACGACAGGGCACAATTATTGCCTTCATGCACATAACTCTTAAATATAGCATTGATCCAGTGTTGCCCTGGTAAATGTTCTGGGGTTGCAGGGAGCCCTTATTTGTAGCACTTGTCACTTTTTGTGGTGTAGATACTTCAGTCATAGCCAATCTCAAGCTACCCACGCGACTTCACCAAATACAAAATTGGAAAGATACCTAGCACATATTACATAGTATTTCCATCACTGCAGATATAACAGAGATAAACTCAAGACCATACATAACAGTAAAGTGTAGGAAAATAATCAGGAAGTGATGCATTTTGAATATTTATTACCTTTTAAAATGTATTTAATTGTGAGTTTATATCATTTAATTTGTATTAATGTCTGTGTCTAACAACTGGCCCCAGCACACGGCTGTCCTAGCTCAACCTCTTCGGCAGGCTTGGATCCCACACGCTTCACCACCTGCTCAACAACTCTACCCGGATCTCTTCCATAAGAAACCACAAACTTAACATACTGAAATCTAAACTCACTTTCCTCTTTGAATCTCCTGAGCGCACACTTCTCTTCCCCTCTTGACTTCCCTATTTCTATTAATGGTGCCTCCAACATCCATCCAATCGGTTGCCAAGTCTCGAAGGTTCTGCCTATGCGATGTTCTTCTGATCTGCCCCCGCCTTTCCATTCCAGTTAGGGTTACTGTCCTAGTCCAGACCAATTAGCTGACCTCTTTCCCTCCCCTCCTCCCACTCCAATCTCTCTGACCATACTGCTAGATTTCTCTTCCAAATGCACAGCTCCGACAGGATCCTTCTTCCATTCAATACACACGCACTCTGAGCTGGCTTTCCAAGTCCTCCTTGTTCCCTGCGCGTGGAACATGCCTTGTGGTTCTGATCGTGTGCTTTTGTTCTCACTTTTCCTTTCCTCTGGAATGTCCTTCCACTATCATGGGAAAACTCACTCCTTTTATTCAAGACTCAACATTTTTGTTTAAGCGGGGAGGAAAATATGTAGGTTGGTTGTCATAGGAATATATAAGTTTAGAGAATATAATATATATTCTATATAGATATATATATTACATATATATAACCTAATATATAATATATATAATTATATAACATAAGTTTATAAGAATCTGGAGGGTGGAAATGAACAGGAAATACCAAACCCAGGGGGCCAGCTCCGTGGCCGAGTGGTTAAGTTCGCGCGCTCCGCTGTGGCGGCCCAGGGTTCGGATCCTGGGCACGGACATGGCACCGCTCATCAGGCCACGTTGAGGAGGCATCCCACATCCCACAACTAGTAGGACCTGCAACTAAGATATACAACTATGTACTGGGGAGGTTTGGGGAGATAAAGCAGAAAAAAAAAAAAGATTGGCAACAGTTGTTAGCTGAGGTGCCAATCTTTAAAAAAAAAAACAAAACCAAACCCAGGAATCATTTAAAGATAAAAATTTATTTGGCTACTATTTCCTATGGAGGGTCTATGGAACATCATGCACTCGGTAGCACCTTCTCCATTGTTATTACTGAAAGGTCTGCCGTGTGCCAACATGGCTTATCTCAAATCTACGGATTTCAATTATACATATTATAGCTGTCATTCATTAACTGAAATGATCAAGAATTGTCTACACTTTAACCATTTGGTGTTTATTGTAATTAGTTCTCTCTTCATGCTCTGAACCAAATTGGGTTGAGGGGGTGGGGAAAGATGGGCTGGCCGGTGAGACACACGCAGTCCCTGAAGCCTGGTCTGTCACCACCATTGATGCTCCTCGTTCATCTCTGGGACACTGATCACAGGTATCAAAGACCCACCACATGCCCTGGATTTCTCAGCAGTCAGAAGCAGAAAAGCTGGAATATGTAACTTCTTCTGTCAGCCCTTCCCCAGTGTTTAGGGGAAAATAAAATGTTTTAAGTGCTTGCTTTCTTGAGGAGAAGAATCATAATGGTGACCAGCAAGTGATTCCTTTTCTTTCAAGTTTCAGATGGGAGGCTGAATTTTAGTAGCGAGGGAAGAAGGAATAGGCTGCCCCAACCCTGTGGTCACTGGCACCAACTCTCCTTTGGACTTATTTGGGGTTATTTAGAGCCTGGATCCTCGGCCCAGGAGAGATGATAGAAAATGAAGTATGGCAAAGCGGCGAGAGACAGCTGGCACAGGTGCACATATACTAACCAGCCTGCCCTCTCTAATACGGAGATCGTCAACCACTGGTCTGGAGACCGCTTCCATGAAAACCACTTGGATATTTGTTAAAAATGCAGACTCTTGGCCCTACCTAGAGCTACGGAAGGAGAGTCCCTAAGGGGTCTGCCTGGGACTGTGCATTTTTCATGGTTACATGCAGTGATTCTGATATACACTGAAGACTGAGGCTCACAGTTGTACTGTTGGCCAACTCTGGCCTGCAGGCTGGATAATGGCCTTCGAGCTTAAAACAGTTTTCACATTTTTGAAGGGTTGTAAGAAAAAGAAAAGAAAAAGAAAAGAAGAATATGCAACACAGCCCACAAAGTCTCACACACTGACATCTAGCCCTTTACAGAAGCATTTGCTGACCCTTGCCCAGTGCACTGTAAATTAAAGGCCATATCTGAGCGGAGGCTTATCCCAGCCCTGGCACAGCTAAAACAACTGAGTGAGGACATATATAATATCGTCATCTAAAAATGCATTGGTAATTATAAGTGGAGGGAGGTAATATATAAATACAGTTACAGTAAACATTCTGCAAAGTCTTTGAAAATATATTTCCCTCCATAGAAGAATTTATGAAAATTCCCTTTGATTCCATCCTTCCATATCCTTATCAGGTGGCAATATATCCCAAATCAGCCTAGTAAGAATCCTTGCAAGGATACTCTTTATTGGACAATACTCGTCCCTAGACATATTTTTGTCACACATATGAAGAAAAAAACGTAAACCTATACCCCAGAATGTCTGGAGAATGAAAATAGTGTAAATTCTCAAAACAACATATAGGAAATGATGCACAAAGGAAATAGCATTGAATTTGGTATCTTCCTGCTTAAAGGGAGTTTAAGAACCACAGAGCAGTCCCACCTGGTGAGAATCCCAGGAAGCAGGCTCTGCCCTCCCCTTGGGAGGCGTTCAGACCTCATGGTGCCAGCGAGGCTGAGCGTCGGACCCACGCCAGTCAGATTCCTACAGTCACCCCAAAGACAGACGCAGTTCATTGAGGGGTGGTTTCTCGATGTTTTTTTGAATGTGTTTATTTTTGATGTGGAGCAAGAAACTTTATTATAGAATCTAGAAATAAACATTGGCTTAAAAGATATATGAACTTGCAAGTGACTTGTCTTTCACAACTGTGAACCAAAACATCTCACAATAATTTTGTTTCTGTGTCCTTTTTTTTTCTCACCAAGAAAGGAATATTAAAACCTTACTAGCAACTGACATTTTTCGATAAAAGTTTAAACTATATTACAATTTTTAAGAAACAAAGTTTAAAACACCAGATAAAGTCTTGAAACCAAGCATGCTTCACCATTTAATAAAATTATGACTCATTTCAGTAAGAAAATGCTTTTTTAGTAAGAAAAATGCTTTCTGAGCTAAGTTTGAACTGCCGGGGCACATGGGACACCCACAAACCCAGTCAGCAGAAGTCTCAAACTCCTATAAGATTAAAGGAAAAATAAATTAGTGTGTACAGAGAATGAAAAAAAAAATCCCCAATGGTACAAGGCTATAAACGGAAGTAAAACTAAAACTCCCCTAAAATCCCCCAATCATCGATCCTTATAAATTCAGCACTTATCTTCTCCCTTGATTTCTGCAGGAGCCCCTAGTTAAGTGAACACGAAAGTCTTCGATGATTTTTATCTCGTAAAAAGAGTTCTCAAAGGACACTAAGCACGGACATCGACCGCCGTTTTCCCAAACGGTTTAACTTTTAAAACCACGCAAGCGAACGCAGGGTTTCCTGAGTCCCGCGGGGGGCGGGCAGCCGGAGCCCCGCGGATGCTGCAGGTGCGGCCCTCCTTGGCGCACTGCGTGGCGCGCGGGGCAGGGGCGCGCGGGGGGCGCGCGGGCACGGGCCGGGCCGGGTGAGAGTGAAGGGCATGTGACAAGGCGAAGGTGGCGCGTGGGCTCCGGGTCTGGGAGGGGAGCGAAAGCTCGGCCGGGTGCCCCAGACGTGAGCGGTAATAGCTCCAGCCCCACTCGTGTTTAAGTGTCCTTTGTCGCTAACAAGTCAAATGAGAGATGGTCTTTATTTTAAAAAGACCTAGCCGGACGTCCGATGAAAATCCACGCTCCCATCCCCGGCAGCCCCTCCCAGTGCCCCCAGTCCCGGAGAGCTGAGTTTTCAACCGGGCCGAAACCCCAATCCCGGGCGTGGGAGTTCCCCGCCCCGCGCCACCCCCGCGACGGCGAGTCCGGTCCCGGGAGCACGCCGGGCAGGGGCTGGGGGGGAGGGGGGGGCGGCAGCAGCGGGCGGGCCGGGAGCGCGGTTTGCGCAGGGCAGGGCGCCGCCGCGGCCCCGCGCCCCCGGCCCGCTCCCCGCCCGTCCGTCCGCCCGTCCGCCCGTCCGCCCGCGCCCCGCGGCCGCAGCGCGCCAGGCCGAGCGCGGAGGCGCGAGAGCCCGAGGGAGCGGCGGCCCGGCGGGCGGCAGCCCGGGCGACCGCGGAGGCGGCGGGCAGGGCGCGTGCGCACTGCAGGGGCGCCAGATTTGGCGGGAGGGGGAGTGTCCAAAGCTCTTTGTTTGATGGCATCTCTGTTTACAGAGTTTACACTTTAATATCAACCTGTTTCCTCCTCCTCCTTCTCCTCCTCCTCCGCGACCTCCTCCTCCTCCTCCTCCTCCTCTTTCTCCCGAGAAACTTGGCCCCGGCGGTGCGGAGCGCCGCGCGCAGCCGGGGAGGGACGCAGGCAGGCGGCGGGCAGCGGGAGGCGGCAGCCCCGTGCGGTTCCCGCGGCCCCCGGCGCAGCCCCGCGCCCGCCGCGCCATGGCCCGGAGACCCCGGCACAGGTAACTGGGGGCCCGGCGGGCGGGCGCGGGCGGGGGCGCGCGGGGCGCCGGGCGCCCGGAGAGCAGGTGGGAATTCGTTCCCGGGTCTTCTGCGGGGCTGTCAGATCCTGCGAGCACCTGGAGCCCCTGCCCCGGCGGCAGCAACCGCTGAGCCACGGATGACTGGAAGGGTCTCTGCGGGGAAAGTCTCAGGACGTCGGGAAGCACGCCCGGAGGCTCGCTTTGCAAGTTGCACAGGGCGCCGTTTCTCCCTAGGGCAGAAGCAGCAGCAGGTTCCAACCGGGGGCAGAGCGGTGCCCACCAGCCCCGGGGAGCCCACTGGGTCCCTGGCGCGCTGCCGCGGGTGTCGGCCAGGGAGTCGCAGCGTCATTGCTGGATGCATTGCGATGTGTTTGGACTTGGAAGTGCAGAGCATATGGCAGATGTGGGGGAAATGCCGGATGGTTTAGTAGCTGCAGGTAGTTCATTTAAATTTCATTCATTCTTTATGGAGGCGAAGAAGAGTGTCAGCTGACAGGAGACTGGAAAGAAGGTTGCAAGGGAGGAAAAGGGTCTCTACGTTTGCAGACTGCTTTAAGCCTGGTTTTGAAGGTTCTGACCATTATTCTCTGGGAGGTTTTTATTTCTAATGCAAACACTGCACACGCACCCACGCGCGCCCGCGCCGCACATGTCACCGCGCCGGGGGGGAGGCTTGCCGGGATGACGGGTGAAGTCCCCTCGCTTTTCGGCCGGACGGAGGGGAAGAGGGAGCGGAGGAGGAGGGGACTGTTCCTCCCAACTGTCAGTTGCTGGCGCTCGGGCTTCCACCCGTCTCCGGACTGCCCGGGCTGGACCGCCGGGGCTCCCCGAGAGCGCCCGGGTGCGGGGAGCTCGGCGGCCGGCACGGTTGCCACCAACGGAAGGGACGGAGGCGGGCAGCACCCAGGGCCGCTGCCGCGCAACCGGGACGCAGTCCCCGCCGCTCTTCCGCTGGGCCCGAGGTCCGGGCGCGGCGCGCACACGTGGACGCGGCCGAGGGCGCCGCGCCTCCCCGCGCCCAGCTCCCGCCGCCTTAGGGCGCCTGGGCGGAGGAGGGGGGACGGGATGGACCCCCGCGAAGAGGTTCTGGGAAAAAGTCCCTGGAGGCAAAGCCGATCCAGCCTCTTTCCTCCGGTTGTTTGATTTTCTGGTACTTGTTTGTTTTTGAACCGGCGCTCGTGGGTCCCCGCGCAGCGCTGGGAAGTGGCAGAGCGCGTGGGGGTGGGCCCTGCAAGGGCACCCTCGGCCCCCTGGCCGGGCTGGGCGCCGGAGGAAAGGGAGGCGACTTGGGGGACCCCTGGCTCCCCACGCCGCGCCCAGGACCCGGCCGCGTGAGTCGGGGTGCTGCCCCTTAAGAGGTTTCCCCTTCGCCTTTGGGACTTCACGGTAGGCAGCCGAGGATTCCCCGTTCTTTGGAGAGCAGACCCTGGGAGGAGCGGGGAGGGAGCCGGGAAGGCTCCCGGGAGGAGGCGCGGGGAGGCTCCGCGCCCGCGATCCCGGCTGTCCGCGCGGGGCGGGGCCGCGCAGGTTCCCGGCGGCTCCAGGTAGCGGAGAGGGAGGCGGCCCGGAGGCGCGGGAGCCTTGAACCTGCTCAGGGGGAAGAGAAACCCGCCTGCGGGCTCGGAGCCGTTTCTTGCAGGGCCAGCGTCAACCCGGCAGGGATTATTAACCAGGTCAGCGAAATGAGTCTGAACCCCTTTTCTAGAATCACAGTAGCGGCCACAAGGCACTTCCTCCCATCCCCTCCCTTTTCCCAACCCCCAACACCCCTCTTCTTTTTCGTTTCTTTGCACGGTTTGTTTCCTTGACAGAAGGTCATATTCATAGTTGTACTCCTGTAACCACACCAGGTCTAGCAGGTGGGGAGTCGAGTGCATCAGCCTAAAATCAGCCTTTGAAAGTCCTCTGACTGTTGGGTCTGAGATCTTGTCAGAGCAGATAAAGGAAAAGTTATTTCAGGTCCCTAGTAGAAATTAATCATGCTACTTAGGCGACAGGGACAACTTAGAGCAAGGAAATCGCATGCAAAGCTCAAAGGCGAGCCCCGGTGAGTGAGTGAGTGAGTGAGCAGCCCCAGTCTCTCCCCCCGGGGCCTCTGCAGGACCTGCAGGAGCCACACACCACGTTTTCCCCTAGACTTTGGTTTTGCACATCTCTGCGTCTGTGCTTAATTTTTGAGAGGCACGGAAGACGTGGAATCGTCGTTTGTTAGCATTGGAAAGTACCTTCGAAATAGGATCCAAGCCCCCACGTATAGGCCAGGAACCTAGGGCCTGAGAGAGAGGAAGTGATTTGTCCAAGTCACGCAGCTAGGTGGAGGCAGGACAGGCGGCACCTTGCCTCCGGAGCCTTGTCCTGCGGGATGTCCGTTCTCTCACCTGCCGTCGGCTGCCCCCTATCGGCGGCGGCGTGTGTTGCGTGTTCCTGGGTGCTGAGCTGTTCTGAGAGAGGGGTGCCCAGTGACTGGTTTGGAAAATGTAGTCCTCAGTTCTGAAAATGGGATCTCCAGGGCCAGCAAGCCTGAAAGTTAAGTGGAGTTGAATCTATGACTCTCCTTTCAGATGAATCCGGTTTTCTTGGTATCCCTGATATTTCACAAGGAGCCGCTTCTTTGGGGGCCTTTCCAATGAATTCCCTCTGAACTTTTCAGAAGACGCTGATCTACAGCCCTGGGCCTCTACGTTTTTTCACCTTTGATGCTTGTGTTGTTCATTAAAGGGAAACTGTTGTGATTATGATCAGTCAGAAGTTGTTCAGAGCCTCTTGTTACAGTGTGAAATAGGATTAGGCTCTTGTTTACAAGGATAGACGCTGAATGAAAGAAATGGTATAGATTATGAGGAGAGTTTAGTGGCCTTTGTTGTGTGGGGGCACTCTAAGTCTGGATCACATCCTGCTTGTCAGCATGCAGCCTGGACCTTCAGATTATTGCCCAAAATAATAGTTTTAAATTTTAAGAACCTCAAATTAAGGATTTTTGGCGAACACTTTGCCTGACTCCACAGGGTGGGTCATATATGCTTGAAAATTACGTTGGGAAGACAAAACCCTATATGACTGTAAATTTTCTTTTTTAAAATAATAATTTACATCATGATATTGCTTTATAGCATTCTTTTTATTCTCAGTTTGATGGATTTCTCAATATTACACTGATAAATTTTAGTGAAATTTCTAAGAAAGTATAATTTTTCCTTATATCTTAGTTTTGTAAGTAAAATTATAACTAAAAGTAATCTGTGGCTGTAAAATTACTCTCATCTACTCAGAATATTATTAATAAACATTAAGTGCAGAGTGACTTCACGAGTCATCATAATTCATAGTTTTGGTCAGCCAGGTAAACGAAAAAGCTCTTTTGAAAACAGTAATGGGTTCTTTTTAAACGCATCTGGGGGAATCCCTCAGTTTTGAAGTAGGTGCATTTTAAGGTATTTCAAATCGCATTCAGTCAGAGGGAGAAAAAGCAAAAGAGTCAGTAAGACTCTGGCTGTCAAGTGGCCTGATTATTCACAGTTACTTAGGAAACTGCGTCTTGTAGATGTGGCCGCAAGTGGGGTCAACCTGGCCTGGAGTTTTGAGCTGCTGGATATTCGCGTTATTTACAAAGCCCTTTGATCACTCGGTGGTCTATCCTTCCTCAGGTTTTTAAATCTTTTCCTCTTAGATTCTCTTAATCTTCTAATCTTTAAAGAATGACTATAATTATATTGTGGGGTGTATTACTTCTTGAATTTTTTTCTCTTAATGAAACACCAGTCCCACTGGAATAGCATAATTGAGTTGTTTATTATATTTGGGAAGTGTGTTTGAACAATGTGACATGTGCCAAAGACTTTGAGTGTGTACTTACAGAAAGGACGTGGGCTCTCGTTCCTTTTACTGCCCTCCACGTTAAGTTTTAAACTTAAAGCTTCATTGGTTGGAAAGCTGCCCAGTGTGTAACTTGTCCCTAGTCTAACAGTAATAGCAGGTTTAAACACGCAGAGCAATAAGACGGTGCCAGGCCCTTAGCCGTCTCTCTGGATACCAATAACAGCAGAGCCGGTCGACAACATTGGAGCCACAGAATGCAGAAAACAATCTTGTTGTGCAAGTTTTCAAAGTTTTATCTTAGTAACCTTTGAGAAGGTTGTTGAGTTTTTGTGTTTTGTAATCCAATAGTTTAAACCTTCTTGTTTCAGTCCACCTCTGCCCATTTGTTATTTCTGCAGCATATACAGTAGTGACGAGGATGATGAAGACCTTGAGATGTGTGACCATGACTATGACGGGCTGCTCCCCAAGTCAGGAAAGCGCCACTTGGGGAAAACAAGGTGGACGCGGGAAGAGGTAACTCATTATGGAATCAAAACACGGAAAAAAACAGAGAGTGTCTCAATTCGTGAAAAAACAAAATTCCGCCTCAGCTGCGGGTCCTCAGGCTCATTCTTGGGCTCTTTGAACTCTTCCCCTGGCCTGTCTGCACCAGACGCTGACCACTGAGCCCTCCCCATGCACTTGGCCGTCCATTTCCAGACTCTGTAGTTCTGTGAGTGTCCCCTCCTCGCTTCATGTCTCGTCTGTGTTTCGCTCTGCCTGTTCTGTGCTTGTCCTTTTACCCCACAACTCCTTACCACTTCTTCATTCCCTGCGAAGACATCGCCTCTGCTGTGAAGCCATCCCCCGCTCCCCCGACAGCATGGATGCGTCCTGCACTCATTGGATACGTGTTCTTACTGATTGTTGCTGTCACATATATGCCTCCCCCAGTGGACGACAAGTCTGCTGAGGGCAGGGCTACACGGCTGTTCATTTTGGTGTCCCCTGATCCCCGAATTGCTTGACAGAAAGTGAGATGTTAACAGGTATTACCTGAACACAGGAATGAAATGCCATTTCCAAAACCTAAACAAACAAAAGAATGAAACAACACCCTCACAGAACTCTCCTTGTTAGAGTGGGTTCATTAACATTCTCGATGTGGAATATATGCTAGTCCGCAGAGCCGCACGCGTGAGCATCTGTTCTGAAAGCATTCAGGACGGGATGGAGGCGTGTCTGCCTCTGACCTCCCTTTCTCTCTAACTTATTGTGAGTTTCACCTTTTATAAGAATGGCAAAATACTTAAGGAGCAAAATTATTAATGTATGGCAAAAGTTGCTTTTTCTTTAAAGTTCTCAAAAAATTTTGCAACAGATTGGTGAGGATTTTATGTTAGGATAAATGGCATTGACTCTTCTTCAGTTTTGTTCCACTGTCCTTGACTTAAAGCACAGCCCCCATAAAGGGCAGGCAGGATTTCCAGTGAGGCCTGTAGGAAAGGCAAATCTTAGCTCTGGAGACTATGCCCATGGGTGATCCTAAGAGATACAGAAGCTCCGTGGTTAGCGCTGATTTCCTAATTCCTATGTCTGCTTCCTCCCGGGGACCCCACTGTGTGAAAGTGACCTTTGCAGAGACGTGAGTGTTCTCTTTTGCTTGAGAAAACGGGTTTAGAAAGACCCTTGCGAACTGAAACGTTCCCCCCAGGTTGAGTGTCTGCTGGGTTCTAATAAGGTTGGCCTCATTTAAATTGTGAATATATTGATACAAAAACTAAATTATTTTCTTACATCACAGATATCTTTGAGTTTACTTAAGAAAATCTTCTGGGCCTGGCCCTGTGGTGTAGTGGTTCGAGTTCCATGTGCTCCGCTTTGGTGGCCTGGGTTCCCTGGTTCAGATCCCGGGTGTGGACCTACTTTACTCACTAGCCACACTGTGGCAGTGACCCACATACAAAATAGAGGAAGATTGGCACAGATGTTAGCTCAGGGCTAATCTTCCACAGGATAAAGAGAAAGCAAAAGAGAAAAGTGGTCTTCCATTTTTTACATGCAAGAGATTGAACTAACAAAATGTCAGAATAGAGGTTGAACTATTTCTTACTCGAGATTCTGTCTATTGCCATAGTTAAATGTCTATTGAATCTAACATTGGAGTTCATTATTTTTTTTCCCACAAAGAAAAACTTTTAATAGTTCCTATATATAAAACATTTGAGGAGCCAGGCATTATGCTAAATATTTTGCATAATTACTTCACATAATCCCCAAATAGTCCCGTTGACATCAGCATTTCCGTTGTGTGGATGGCAGGACTAATGCCCAGAAAAACCAAACGGTGTACTCAAGCTTATACAGCTAATCAGTAGTTGAGTCAAGATTCAGTCTCTGGTTTGTCTGACTCTGAATAAATCTATGCTGTAAACCAGCATATTACATTAATATCTGTTGTATTTGCATATCTTTGATAGGTTTTTTGTCCTGGATTGGATTAGTGGGTTGGTTCCCTTTTATCCTAACTTGACTAGAGTTATACAGTAAATGACTGATATCCTAGGATTACCTTTAAATGTCTTAGGATGAAAAACTAAAGAAGCTGGTGGAACAGAATGGAACCGATGACTGGAAAGTTATTGCCAATTATCTCCCGGTAAGTTAGCAATTTTTTCTTTCCGTAAAAGGAAATCTCCTCCCAAAGATTGAAATAAGATATTCTAGGAGAGGATATTAAGATGTTATGTATTTGCTCATATATAAGACGCAGAGGGAGAAATGCCTCATCCATAACTTATACATAACTTATAGTTGGGGTTTCTAAGTAGTTTGTTAAAGGATTTTTGCATTTTTTAAATGTTTGCTTCTTAGATTATGTTTTCATTTATTAGGATAATATAAATTAACGTTCTGATGATTTGTTATAGGGCAGATGACTAAACTTGTGACATTCCCCCCTAAGTCAGCTTCTTTAAATTTCCTGTTTCTTTCGATAGCTGCACTTTTGGTACCCTACTTCAAAATTTTGGAATCCTTTTAGCCTCATCCCCTACACCCAAGCAGTGACTAAACATCAGGCATCCCTTTGTTTTCCTTCTCCTCGCTGGTCCACAGGCTCGCCCCATCCCTCTCTGCTCACTCCTAACGGGCCTCCCGCCTGTAGCTTCCCACTTTTCCGTCCGTGCCAAACACCCCTGGCAAATGGAGCTTCCTAAACTGCAGCTGTACCATATCATTTCAAAACCAGCAACAGTGGCTCAGAGTCTCACAAACTGACTACACCGCCTCGACTGGCCCCCCAGGCCCCTCCGGGGGGCCCCAGCAGACAGCTCCAGTTCTGTTTCCTGCTTCCTCTCACTAAGCAGGTTTGCTTGAATTCATTTCTGCTTTCCCTCCTCTGGGCTTTTGTCCCTGGTGATGCTGACTCCTAGAATGTTCCGTCCATCCTTCAGAGTCCGTATCAAGGGCTTTTCCATGCTTCTCCTATGGAAATATAATTTCTCCTCCCACGGAGACGTGCCTTTTCCCACCCCAATATCATTTTGCTTTGGTTTCTTCTTGTATAGGAATCAAATTCCGCCTTGTATTAGTTAATTCTGTATTTGTCTTTTTCTGCTTCTAAGATGACAAGCCTTGGAAGGTAGGGCCTATCTTTATTCATCTTTGTTCTGCAGTATTGGTACTTGTGGCCCCAGACTGAAGCACGTCTGTTAGTTTGAATGGGAAGCGAACTTGAGTCATTTAGAGTGGGTTTCCCTTAATGCCGGACCTTGATATGGAATCTCCAAGTAGTCTTAGCCTTAGCCCCTGGGGGTCCTTCCACATGCGGTAGACTGTGCTTCAGGTGAAGCTACATTGACAGCCATCTGTGCAACATGGTGGTCCTTTAGTGCATGTGGCACAGCCGTTGCCCTCAGGAGGCACAGATGCTGATTTTAGATGCAACTTTGACCTAGTGTAATGAGGGATAGGTGGGCCCTCCAGTGTTCTTGAATGTTTCCACTCTTTATCGTCTATATGTGATCAATATTGCAACAGCCTTCACGTGCCTTCCCATCACATCTACATGATAGCACATCCTTTATCTTACTTGTATAGAATCGAACAGATGTGCAGTGCCAGCATCGATGGCAGAAAGTGCTAAACCCTGAGCTCATCAAGGGTCCTTGGACCAAAGAAGAAGATCAGAGAGTAAGTTCTTTCTTCACTGGCGTGTGAATCACAGTTGAGAATATTCCCCAGACGTCTCTGTTGAATGTTTCCCACCTTGAGGAAGCAGGTGACGTGTGTGAACGGGAAGCAGAGGACTCTATCCCCATGTTTCCAATGAATGAAAGCAGATTTTTAGAAGTTTCCTAAGATCTTGTAACACTGAAGAATGATTATCCTGCCTCATTATGTAACATTAAAACACAGGTTATTTTTGTGTGTTTATCTGAAGGTGATAGAGCTTGTTCAGAAATACGGTCCGAAACGTTGGTCTGTTATTGCCAAGCACTTAAAGGGGAGAATTGGAAAGCAATGTAGGGAGAGGTGGCATAACCACTTGAATCCAGAAGTTAAGAAAACCTCCTGGACAGAAGAGGAAGACAGAATTATTTACCAGGCACACAAGAGACTGGGGAACAGATGGGCAGAAATCGCAAAGCTACTGCCTGGACGGTAATAACATGTCAAAAAATATATTGATTGGGAAGAATGAGGGAGTGGGTGTGGAACATTCTGTTTTAAATGTATGGTGAGTGAATTACAGTCCATTGATCGTAAGTGTTTCATTAGATAAACCAGATCTGTAGCTTTTAGAGCTGGAGGGGATCTTAGAGTTTATCTGGTTGAGGACTTCCAGAATCTACCAACAGTGAGCCTTGGCCAAGGCGTCATTTCCTCAATCGCCCCATTTGCAAAGTGAGTAATAACCTACTTCACAGGGCCAATTAAGTATCAAGTAAAACACAAAATTCTAAGCTCATAGAAGGAATCTGAGGACAGACAGTCTCTGGTCTGAGTTTGCACAGCTGGTTAAGTGACCAGAAAGAACTCAGCTACCATATTCCTAATTCCACATTCGTTTAATTATACCACTTGGCTTGATTTTTTTTCTTTTGAATAAAGAAATAGTGCATTCTAGAATTATACTGCTTCCAGGTTTTTAAATAATGTCAGGGTTATCCTTTCTTTTTTAATGAACAAGGCACAAAAGTGACCCCATTATGAGGGCTATCTATGGAAGCTCGCTTTTGTCCCACTTTCCCCACTTAAACAGTTTACAACATTTTAATTTTGAAAATACTTTTTATTGTAAATCTTACATAAAAAATAATGTAAGATAGAAAATATTTAAAATATTTCTATTCTTGAGCTTCATAACCCAAAAGTGGAGAAAGGGTCGTTTCAAAGAAGCCCACGGCTCCGATGGTTCGTGTGGCGTTCTCTTGTGACGTTGTGAAGCGTTTCCTCCCTCGTGATTCAGTGTCAGCTTACAGAATTCAAGGGGCTAGTAAAAGGAGGCCTTTTCTCCCTTACGGTCTGAGAGGCTATGCTGTTGATTCTTCTCAAAATTCAAGGGGCGATCGAACTTCCTCTTTCTTGAGCCTGCGTTCCCCCACCCCCATCAAAATAGTCAAAGGGAGGCTTGAAACGGTTTTTTTGAATTGAGAAACTGTTTTCCTGAGAATCGAAAGACTTTAGTAAAAATGCTCTGCAGTTTGAAAGTATACTGGGAGTTAGCATCTTTTCCTTCTGGATGCCATTTTCCATTCTCTCCTCTGTCTGTTAGAGAACAATTTGGGGTAGTTTTCAAAAGGTGGGAGTTTTTCAAAATTTCTGGCTAGTGCTATTCGAGAAAAAGAATGGACAGTGAGGTGGCAGCAACATCCTTGTCATTGACCAGACTCTGCTGAGAGCCTGTTGTGGTGCACGGGCCAAGCCTTACTTCAAGGAGCAGCTTTCTTGGATGGCAGGAACTTCAGGTTGTGTTAGAGTCTTGTACCACGAGCAGTCAGAATAGAGAGGAGGGGTTGTTGTATTGAGAATACTCTTTTATCAGCGAAAGAAAATGTTAAACAATTTCAGAATTTATAGAAAACTATATATATATATATATGTGTGTGTGTGTGTGTGTGTGTGTGTGTTCCGTATTATGTAATTAAGAGAAATCTATGATTTTTAATTAGGTGCTGGGGAAGCATGATTTTAGGAGGTAGAAAACACTGAAACCATTAAAAAGATAAAAGACTATTAGTGGACCAAAAGAAAAGTTCTCTGTTAAAAACAGTTTTCTGTCAATTAACTCTAATCTGAATTGAAATTTTTGTTTGTAAAATGTTTTATAAAATGTGATATATTTCTGTGCAGAACTGATAATGCTATCAAGAACCACTGGAATTCCACGATGCGCCGGAAGGTTGAGCAGGAAGGCTATCTGCAGGAGTCTCCTAAAGCCAGCCAGCCGGCAGTGGCCGCGAGTTTTCAGAAGAACAGTCATTTGATGGGTTTTGCTCACACTCCGCCTTCAGCTCAGCTCCCTCCAGCGGGCCAGCCCTCAGTTAACAATGACTATTCCTATTACCACATTTCTGAAGCACAAAATGTAAGCCATCCTGAGGACTTAGTTGAATGAGAGAGATGGTTATTTTAGCTCCAGAGGACAATAATGGTACCTGGCAGTTGCATCCTGCTCAGAGAGCTTTCATAAATGTGATCACGACTGATCACATGGGGGCAGGTATTGTCGTCCCTGGCACGTATCCGGAAACGAGAATGTTAGGTGATCTGTCCAGGATTACATAGCTTAGAGAGAGCGCCGACCAGAATCCCAATCGTTTGACTCTAACTTGCGGCTTCAGCTCTAGTTTAAAGTTAACTTTTGAATGTAAATTCACTTAACAAGGTACTGCTGAAAAAGAATGGGGGCTTGGAGAGGCTTCAGCTCTAGTTTAAAGTTAACTTTTGAATGTAAATTCACTTAACAAGGTACTGCTGAAAAAGAATGGGGGCTTGGAGATGCCGTTGTGGGCTAATATTTTTCTCTTACAAAGTGAAAAGTGAGAGACCTATCACAGTTAAAGAGGACCCCATTTGACACTGACTTTCGACAGACAATGGTCAGTTCAGTTCCCTTAGTGATCTAGCAGAAATGTCTGAATCTCTTCATTCAGTCAGTGTCTCCTTCTCACTCTAAGTCAGGAGCAGTTTTGTGACCCCACTGTCTGTCTGCTCTCTCCTTTGATCCTTCTTTGGGTTGGTGTAATTCCTTCTTCATCTCTCGATAGTTATATTTAGGGAAAGAAGTATGCATAGTGGGTGGTAAAAGAACAAAGAAAAAAAATTAAGAAACTTTAACAATAATAAATGATGAAACTTACACAGGAACACAGAGCTCATATGCAAATTCTATGCAAAACCTATTCATAAATAGTTTTTTCTCTTCTCTATCTGTTCTGTGCATTTGACTACAGACTTTCCAGAAAGGTCTCAGGTGAATGAACATCACAGGTTCCATGCTCTTTACTAAACTTCGTAATTATTCCCAGGAAGATATGTTTATTTATAAACAGCTACTGCCATCAGTTTTTCCCATCAAAACTTCTTTCATACATTCCTGGATGTATTTTAGATTGTATTTTTCATTGTGTTTTTCTCTAAGGAATACTTCCTGCCAGGATCGATGAGCACTGAAATTCCTTTCTCTGTGTTGCTTTAGTTATGCAGCCATTATGAAAGGCTTGGCTGAAGTTTCACATTAGAGGGTTTTTTTTTTTATTGCTTAGTGAATTTTATCAGTGAAGTCTTTTTTTTTTCTTAGTCCCAGAGCAAAACCTCAGGAAGCCAAGTCCCCTGAAGCATGTGTGACCATGAATGACTCGGCCTTTGTTTTGCTTTGTGTCCTAGGTCCCGTATCCTGTAGCGTTACATGTAAATATAGTCAATGTCCCTCAGCCAGCTGCTGCGGCCATTCAGGTAAGATCATTTCGTGGAGAAACTCATAAGCTGGTCAAGGCACAGCTTGCTTGCTTTCACTAAACACTTCCCTTCACCTAACAACTGAAGTAACACGGAAAGGGGACAGTGGAGAGGGGTGGGTTCTGGCGGGCACTCCACCAGTTTTTACTTCTGGAGTGAATTTGCTCCAGATTCTCTGACTCTCTAATGTCATAAGTTGAAACAACTCATCAGTAAGTGTCCACTCTAGCCTCAGGTTTCACGTCAACCCTACGTCTGGAATAACATCCGCAGAGATTTCTAGGTGGCCAGATTGGGTTGGTGCTGGTTTCCCAGCAGGCTCTTGGAGCTGTGTGGTCCCTCGTGACTGCAGGCCATAACCACCGTGTTTACAGCTTCCAATCAGGTGTTTTGCTTGTTTTTCTCTCTTAACTTTTAATTTTAGAGACACTATAATGATGAAGACCCTGAGAAAGAAAAGCGAATAAAGGAATTAGAGTTGCTCCTCATGTCGACTGAGAATGAGCTCAAAGGACAGCAGGCGCTACCAGTAAGAAGGGGCCATGCGCTGGAATGGGGGATGGCGGCTTCTCCCCAGGGCCCTTCTGTATCTCTTCCCTTCTCCCCTAGACTTGACACAAATGAAGACACTGTCTATCTATTAACAACGTCTAAGCACTTGAAGTTGTTTGTCATAAAATGCAGTTGGTGTCAGAATGTCGACTCAATTGGAAGTAATCTTTTTGTGTGCAACAGAAACTCAGCATCCACTTGTGACTGTCATATCTATGTTTCTTCTCCAGAAGGACTGTAATCAATTCCAAGACTAACACACATTAAATGAATGAAAAATTGCATTTTTTGTACAAAGCTGTGTATCGTATGGTGCCTACTCATTTGATTTTTTCTTGTTCTATCATTTTTTTCACACTTGATCATTTCAAACATGATTTGATGCATGTTCAGTATATACCTGTGGAAAAGGTGTATATCATGTCTCCCTGAATAACAGCAGCGGCTCTCTTTTCTTGGCATGCATGAAAGCTCTATGGACCATTACTGAATTGTGACATCTTTGTTAGTAATTGGGCAGCAAACTGGGAAAGCAGCTTGTGCTTTGTAACATTTGTAGTTGACCAAGAAAGAGAATAAAAGAGAGATGATACTTGGGTATTCTTAGGAGTAAATTTCCTTTTGGTTAAATAATAAAATGATTATGTGCATATGTTAGTTCGACCACTTTTTAACTTGAGTTAATGTTTTGCAATTTCTCCTGTTGCATGGTCATGCTGAAAGGAGACTTCTGTTAATTTGCTCTTCTGCTTTCCTAACCACGTTGAGTTGGCAGCCCTTCAGTGCATCAGTGCAATCCGTGGTATTAGAAAGGGACAGAAGCAACGAGAATATAAGCAGATGAAAGCAACTCTGACTCTTCAATCCTCCAGCCTTTTTATAGGTTAGGACAAGAATAGGACAAGTCTTCATTTGCAGCCAACATTTCTGGTCCTATTGGAAATTATGTTGTTAAAGTAGATTTTTAAGATACTCCACGTGAGAGTTGTCCTTTGAAACCTGGTCCCTCTCTTTGCAGTTTTAACAAAATGATGACAATTCAGGTAATCGTGTAGATGACAGACTACGACACTATTCCAAAGCGGGGTCTTGCATTGATGAAAGGAAACATCTTGACAACTGTCTCATGGGTGCAAGTTCTGGATGACGCAACCACTTTTATCTTTCCTCCAACAGCATCTGATACCTTGTGCAACTTCATTGCTAAGTTCCTTCTCCCTTTCTTCTCCCCGCTCTTTCTTTACTCCCCCACCCCCCTCCTCAGACACAGAACCACACATGCAGCTACCCCGGGTGGCACAGCACCACCATTGCCGACCACACCAGACCCCATGGAGACAGTGCACCTGTTTCCTGTTTGGAAGAACGCCACTCCACTCCATCTCTGCCCGTGGATCCCGGCTCCCTCCCTGAGGAGAGTGCCTCTCCAGCGAGGTGCATGATCGTCCACCAAGGCACCATTCTGGACAATGTTAAGAACCTCTTAGAATTTGCAGAAACACTTCAGTTTATAGATTCTGTAAGTAGAATTGCTAAGGCAAGTGAATGTTTTTTGAGGGGGAATTAGGAAACCCATTTCTCAAATCATTGCTGTTTTCTATAGCAAATATCGTGTTATTAGCATATATTAATATCAAGGTGAAAGTATGATGTTAGTCTTTGTGTATATGTTTTCTCAAAGATCTGATGTCACAGGCTACCCAGATAAACAGTAGCTTTCACACATTTCCTTCAAAATGCATGTTTTTTAAAATAGTGAACTTAATGACCTGTCAGTAGAGCTTGGGTTTGGGGAATGGTGTGAGTTATTTTTAACTCTTTTTTACTTTGTTTACTCCTTTGTGTTTCTCTAGAATTTTGTGCTTTGCTTTTGGGTAGCACATTAAGATATGTTTACTCAGAACTTAAAGCAATCTTTCAAAGTATCTGAAGTGGTAACCGGCTCATTGGTGGGGCGGGGCTCTCTCCACCGGAACGTTGATTATTGATTCCCGGTCCCAATGGGTTCACTGAGACAAACCACCTTGAGTGAAACAGACCTGAGATCAGCACCTCAAAAGCAGACCCACAGCTCCTTCCCTTTGTTTCCCGATTGGTTAAAGAGCCTTTATTGCATCCCCATCAGACAGGGGATGAACACTGCTGAAAGGTACCAGCCAGAAAAGGTTTCCTTTGTGCTTTGGGTGTTATGCAAATAAGAGAGTACCAGGAGTCCCTGTGGTGCGCACACGTGGAACCAGCCTTGAGCGGCTTGTAGACCGGCCGAGCAGTGAGCAGTGTACCAGAACAACTGTTGGTCCCAAAGCTGTTTCTCAAGAAGTCTTAACAGGCGGGCCGAGCGTTTTCTCTGCATTCAGCATCTCTTTCTCAGTGCTGTGTTTCAGATGATGGCACACATTATGCACACACTGTCTCAATCTTCTGCGCCTCCCACATTGTTTCAGGATTCTTCATCACGGTGTGATCTCAGCAGTTTTGAGTTCTTTGAAGAAGCAGATTTTTCTCCTAGCCAACATCACACAGGCAAAGCCCTACAGCTTCAGCAAAGAGAGGGCAGTGTGACTAGACCTGCAGGGGAGCCTAGCGCCAGGGCGAACAAAGGCATCTTGAGCGAGGGTTCGCTTGACCCACTCACGCCCTCCGCTCCTGCAAGGCACAGCACAATTCCGCTGGTCATCCTTCAAACAAAGCGGGGCCAGGCCGGCCCCATGGCCCCTGGAGACTCTAGCTCCTTCACACCTGCTGACGTCAGCAGTTCAACTCCCAAGCGTGCCCCTGTCAAAAGCCTTCCCTTCTCCCCCTCGCAGGTAGAGCACAATTTCTGCACAGCTGTTACTAATTTTCAACAGACACCTGAGCCTTAATAATCTAGAAACTAATCCTTTGGAACAAATGACTAATTCCTGTCGCCCTCACTGATTTCGTTCCGTCGTTGCATCTGACTGTTGCTAAGTCATACTGCCTCCCAAAGTGTGGGCTGTCTCGTAGGCTAACTGGTGATTTTGTCCTTGTTCTCTCTTACTCTTTGGTGATTTGGAAGATGGCGAGTTGCATGGAATCTGCTTTGATTTCCTCCAACGCTAGAGCTTAACATTTCTGTCCCTTCCTCTTCTCCCATCCAACTCGCCCTTCACCAACTTTCACATCGTCTGCCTCTTTTCATTTATTGTTATGTGATTCACTGACCCAGGGCGGGAGGGAACCAAATGTGTTTAGATGACATCTGGGTGGCAACTAAAAATTTTAAAGCTTCCAATCCATCTATAAGTGGGACAGTTTTGGAAGAGGATGAGGAACAAATGCTTAAGGAAGATAACTCATGTTTTAATTTCGATTGCTCAGCTTTGGCCCTTTTGAGTTGTGCCTTAATATTTTATTAGCACAGTTTTTGCCAGTGAATATTCTTGTTTCATGTAGTTTTTTACATGGAAATTACAATGTTTGTCAGAGACATGTGTTCCTTAATTATTAAAATAATTGAAATTAATAGGTAATTTGGCACTTTAAAAGGTTTTTCCAATTATGTGTGTTAAGTTTGTTTTAAGAACAGCTTTAAGCCTGAATAAATGATGCACCCATTCAAAAAATTATCTTGTTTTTTGCTTTTATTTTCCAAACTGTGTTCTGGAGAAGATTAGTTCTGACAGACTTTAATGATGTTCCAGAAAAACATCTAAATATATAGGTATGTGAGTTTGGGAGACACTGAATCCAATGCAGTTATAAATTGGTTTCTTTATTGCAGCACATCTCAGAGCTTTCAATATCCTGGTGTGCCTTGTGATTTCCAGGAGGAGAGAGGATATGTGTTTCTCAAATTGACTTCACCTTGGAACCTTTTGAGGAAAACCTAATGTTTTCCCAGAACGTTAGTCTTCTGAGAGAGACAGCGTATCATTCAAGAACTTCCCACATCATGTAAACCTTCTATAACGATGGTTCATAGATCACTAAAGAGAGAAAATGAAAGAAAAACAATACTTTCCCAAAAATCCCTTTGACATTTTTAAAGTTAATAAAGAGTGCATCTCGTTGTCTTTAATGGCAAGTGCCATGGATCGAGAATATTTTCTTAGGATTTTACAAGTTTTTAAGCCTTGACTTGAGATTTTATTTCTTGGGTGCTCAATGGAAGCAAAACGATACTCTGCCTGACACCACGTCCTCATTAACCTCTTTATTGTTTGATAGAGTGGGTCAGTAAAACATGCGTGCTTGTTATCAAGGTGTGATTTTTAAATTGGGCTGACTAAAGAATCTCCATTTAATCTAAGTGACGTTTTCTTTCTTTCTTCCCATATTTAGTTCTTAAACACTTCCAGTAACCATGAAAATTTAGATGTGGAAATGCCTTCTTTATCTTCCACCCCTCTCAATGGTCACAAATTGACTGTTACAACACCGTTTCATAGAGACCAGACTGTGAAAACTCAAAAGGAAAATACTATGTAAGTCCTTGGTTCGAGAATAAAATTATTTATTCTGTTTCCTTATATTTAACTAGTGGAATATGGTCCCCAGACTGTCTTCTCCATGTGTATGTATGTGATTTTCCTGATCCCCTTGCACGTACATACTCATCAATTCCCACGTTGACTACATCTGTCCTGGGCATGTCACAGCTACCTCGGGGTGCGAGGTGGGAAGATAAGTAAATTACCTTTCGCAGTTCACTTCAAAATTTCCTGTATATACAGAGGTAGTTTTCACATAACTTTTCCATTCAGTTTTTCTGTTTGTTAATAAGGCCTTTTCTTCTTCACTGAAAACAAGAATTTTTCCACCTCGTTTCCTCTCTGATTATAAACTTCAGAATAAGAATGAGTCTGGTTCTTTACTTAGTTCACGTTTTTTTAATCTTATTTTTTTTTTGGGAAATTTGTCTATAGATAGGATCTACTCCAACACCCTCAGGAGTATTACATGATATTACATGATTAGAAGCCAAGGAAAGGTTAAGCAATCATTCATCTTCAGTAAAGACTTAACCAGTTCCAACAAATGGCGGAGAACATCAATGAGTTATAAGAAACCTTTAAAAGAAATGCAATCTTAGTATTCCCCAGTACGCTAGGTACATTTTATTTTATTTTTTGAGAGGCCAGGGTTTTTTTCTGGGCTTTTCTCTGAGCTAACATCTGTTGCCAGTCTTCCTCTTTTTTTCCTTCTCCCCATAGCCCCAGGACATAGTTGTATGTTCTAGTTGTAAGTTCTTCCTGTTCTTCTATGCGAGCTGCCACCATAGCGTAGCTACTCACGGACGAGTGGTGTGGTTCCGCGCCCGGGACCTGAATCTGGGCCACCGAAGTGGAGCACGCTGAACTTGAACTGCTAGGCCATCAGGGCTGGCTCAACAATAAATACATTTTAAAAGGTTAAGTTATGTTTTCTATTGCAGACCCTGTTTCAATGACTAGATAAAATTGATTTGTGCCGTCAGATCTTCACAGCGCTCATGGTCACCGTAAAGACATGGGGCACTGCATGTGTCTTGAGAATGATCAAAGTAGATGAAAAATATTTTGATAGTCTTAGGGGTATAATATTGTGAAATATTTAAAAATAAATGATGTACATATTATCTTTTTCTTAACAATACGTATATAATTAATCAGCAAATCCAATTCCACGTCCATAAAAGAGTTTATTGTATTCAGTAGAAAAATACTAACTTTAATAGGTAGAACAATGTAAGGGACCTATGTTCTTTCGTATGGAACCAACGCTTGCTTTCTTTTTCAAGTTTTAGAACTCCAGCCATCAAAAGGTCAGTCCTGGAAAGCTCCCCGCGGACTCCCACACCCTTCAAACATGCGCTCGCAGCTCAAGAAATTAAATACGGTCCCCTGAAGATGCTAGTAAGTTTTAGCAAAGTGCCTGGGCTTGGTTGGTTTATTAGCACAGACAGCAGTTGTCCTCTGATGCCACGATTTCCGCTCTTCTCTTCAGCCTCAGACACCGTCTCATCTGGTAGAAGACCTGCAGGACGTGATCAAGCAGGAAGCTGACGAATCTGCCATTGTTGCTGACTTTCAAGAAAACGGCCCACCTTTACTGAAGAAGATCAAGCAAGAGGTAAACACGAGCTCCTCTGGGAGGACCAAGCTGTGGGTCCCGCTCCCTTTGTTCCTTGTGAGCAGCTGGATGTGTCCAGCGTCAGCACTGTGTGGCAACACCAGTTTTCAGACAAGATTTTCATACAAGATGCAGTGGAGAGGGGCTGCCGGCCTGTGACCTTTCTCTTGGAAAGCCAACCCACTTCTCCCTACTTCACGTGTGAACAGAAAACCTGCTGGAGAGGGTAAAGGAAAGAGAGGAAAGCAGCTTTTTACTGTACTTTATTTTTTATCGCTCAGACATAGAGGGATAAATGGTTGATAGATAGATATTTAATTTTCAGATGTCATGGAGAACTGAAGTTTAAATTAAAATAATAGTATCTTTAATTCGTAGTATAAAAGAAAGAGAATCTAACTTGCAAGGATCCAAGTTTTACTTGGCGGCAAGAAGCATTTCCGACAGGTTGGATACGTGGCCTCCTGAATTTATTTTCATGTAAAGATAAGTGTTTAAGAGACTGACCAGAAATGTACTCTTTTTTTTTTCAGTTCTATTGAGATATAATTGAGAAATAAAATTGTAAGATATATAAAGGGTACAACATGTGGATTTGATAGACGTATACACTGTGAAAGGATTCTCCCCCGCTGAGTTAATTAACACATCCATACCCATATCATATGGGTACCTTTTTTTTTGGTGAGGACATTTAAGTTTTCCTCTCAGCAAATTTCAGTTATACAATCCAGTGTCATCAACTATAGTTACCATGTTGTTCATCTCACAGAAATTTACTCTTGAGCGTAAGTGTTTCATGGGAAGCTCTCATTCTAGAAACAACAAAGCGCTTCCTGCTTGCTTTTAGGTGGAATCTCCAACTGATAAAGCAGGAAACTTCTTCTGCTCCAACCACTGGGAAGGAGAGACTCTGAACACCCAGCTGTTCACACAGGCTTTGCCCGTGGCAGACGTGCCAGTAAGTACACGCCTGTGTGTGTGCTGGTGCCTCGCAGACGTCCGTAGGGGCGCGTGGGGCTCCCGTGGTTGCAGCACTCTTCAGTGCATCGTGCTTCTAAATATTCTCTCTCATGTGATTATTTCCTTATGATTATTAATGTTGAGTAGAAGGTGTGGATTTTGTCTGTGTATTGGAAATAGATTCTGTTCTATGGCAGATTTTTTCATGATTTATTTTCTTATGATTTGAGAGTCTTTGCCACTTAAAAAATCTGTATGAGTGTACATAGTTCCACGAAAACAGAAGGTTAATTTTTACATTTTCTTTTCATGTATTTATTTTTCTTCTCAATGTAGTATTTCCTCCTTGTTAAGTTGTCTCCTGTTGGTTTTATGTCACATCTAGCATAGTGCCAACCATGGTGTCTACAGTAGGTGTCCTTTATTATACCCGATACTGCATTCCTTTGGTGACCACCATCTTTTTTTAACAGATTGTTTTTTAGAGCAGTTTTGAGTTCACAGCAAAGTTGAGCTGAAAGTACAGAAATTTCCCATCTACCCTCTCCCCCTACACATGCATAGCCTCTCCCGTTATCAGCATCCCCCATCACATGGTACATTTGTTACAATTGGTAAACCAACCTTGACACATCATCATCACCCAAAGTCCGCAGTTTATATTGGGGTTCACTCTTGGTGGTGTATATTCCACAGGTTGGGACAAATTTACGACATGTATCCAGCGTTATAATATCATACAGAATAGTCTCGCTGCCCTAACAATTCTCTGTGCTCCGCCTGTTCATCCCACTCTCTCCACTAACGCCTGGCAACCACTGATCTTTTTACTGTCTCTCTAGCTTTGCCTTTTCCAGAATCAGACAGGATGCAGCCTTTTCAGACTTCATAATGTGCATTGTGTTTCCTCCATGCCTTTTCATGGCCTGATAGCTCCTTGCTTTTTTTTTTAGCACATAGTTGCAACCATTTTTGAAATTTGTAATTTGTGGCTGGTTGTCCTTTATGGAGAATCAGAGCTAATAACAAGTGCTAATATTTAGTGAGTACATACTAATTGGGAAGTGCTGTTCTAAGAGCTTTAGATGCATTCACTCCTTTAATCCTCACAGCAACCCGACAAAGTTGGGCATAGTATCATTTCCGTGATACCAACTGGGAAACTGAGGCACAGGGAGACTTAGTCACTTGCTCATGATTACATAGCTAAAAAAGTGACGGTTCTGGGTTAGAACTCAGAAAGTCTAGTTCCAATTTCCATACTCGTAACCATTTTACTGTCCTGCCATTAATTTGTAGCTCTAAAATACTTCTGTACCAGTATAGGAAGTAAACAGTTCTCTCCCCAGAGCTTAGTAAACCTTTCATTTTGAAAAGCATTTGTATGTTAACTCATTTAGCAGATGTTTTTTGAGTGCCCCTCTCATGTCTGGAACTGTGTGGACCCTGAAGCTTTTGTTTTAGTGGTGTTTGCCCCCATGTGGTTCTGGCTAGGACACAGCTGAGTTCTCCTTTTAGCTCGTTGAGAAGAGAATTTCTGGCATTTTTTTTCCTGCTAATGGGTATCACCTCACAGTAATCTACTCTCTAAAATGTCAGAATGGTGTCAGATTATCCAACCTCATTTAAATTTCAAATTATTCTCTTTCCCTTTAGAATATTCTTACGAGTTCCGTTTTAATGACGCCAGTCTCAGAAGATGAAGACAATGTTCTCAAAGCATTTACAGTCCCTAAAAACAGGTCCCTGGCGAGTCCCTTGCAGGTAATTACTATTCCAACATTGGTATTTTAAAAGTCATTCACTTGGGGCTGGCCGAGTGGTGTAGTGGTTAAGTTCGCATCCTCCACTTCAGTGGCCTCAGGTTCATGGGTTCGGATCCCGGGTGCAGACCTACACACTGCTCATCAAGCCGTGCTGTGGAGGTGTCCCATGTACAAAACAGAGGAAGATTGGCACAGATGGTAGCTCGGGGCCAATCTTCCTCACCAAAAAAAACAAAAAACAAAACCACCTCATTCACTGAAAATCTGTCATCTTGTTTTTTCAAAAAAAATCTTAGACATAGAGGAGTAATGCTTTTAAACAACTCTTGATGTCTAAAAAACTCCTAAAATTCCTTGTTGCATTCATATGAGACACCTGGATATTTTTTATCAGAGCAGGTTCCAAATCGTGACGAAGTGAAACATTCCCACTGTGACTGAGACTAAGATCATGGATTATGCATGTGTCACTATCTTTCTGCTTTTAAACACTTTATTAAAAGTTTATTGGTATAGTTTACCTTTTGTTCCGAAATTTTTCTTTTTTATTCTCCATCCCTGAGCCATCAAAACTCAGACGCTGTTTACATTTTAAATGAAGTTTGAAATTCGTCAGCTAGAAAACAATTAGAGTGTATTTGACCATCAGAATAAGAAAGTCAACGGTCAGTGTTGCTGGGCTGCAGTGGACTATCTGCTGTCAGGTTTCAGTATCAAAGGAGATTTCCCTTGTCACTCTAAGTAGGTGTGTGTTGCTGAAATACAACAAATTCCAAATGAATCCTGAGCCAAATGTAAATAGACATGCAAATTTACTCCCCTAAATTATTTAAAGCAGCTCCCCACATTGAAGGGCTCAGTTCCCAGCGCTCTGCAGGGCCCTCCCGCCTGCTCCCCTGAGCCACGCTGAGGGCGACCGCCTCTGCCCTGGAGCAGCAGAGGCCCTGGGAAGGCGCATTAGTGACGGGGTGGAGGCCCGGTAACTGGACGGTGCACTTTGAGCCCTTGCTCTTCCCTCCAAGGGCTTTCCCATCACTGCGGGAGGCCATCTCTCGCCAAATTGTGAGAATCTTAAAGCTTGTCTTTTTTAAGTCTTTGTGATATTTGGCATGAATTTTTAAGTAATGCAGATACAGCTGGAGGGGCTGGAGGCGTATTTGTTTCTTAATTCAGTCAGGTTGCTTCCCTTGTGGCCTCTGTCTGATCCCCGGCTCTGGTGAAAGATGACTGTCGGCTGCAGAGTGGGAGGGGGACGGTCAGTTCTTGTGGGGACCCTGCAGCCGGGCCTGAGCCAGTCACGCCTGGGTAGGCCGCCCGCGGAGAGGATGCAGAGTATCCCAGAGGGCCGGAGAGGCGGGAGGGCGGGAGCTCAGCAGAGGCGGACAGGGGCGCAGAAAGTGGGCTGGAAGGGCGCTGAGGTCAGCTATTCCCGTGTTGGCCCCGGCTGCTGCCCCAGAAGGGAAGCGCTTCCTGCGTCCTTTCCCTCCCGCCTCCTAAATCACTGGGCCCTTGGTTTCCGGAGCATAGAATGTGACTAGTGCTGTTAGTACATTAACCTAGATTAAGTTTTATGTATATTTTGTAACTTAGCCTGGAACTTAACCTGAATTTATATAGTATAGAAAAACGGCATTCTAAATCTCAAAGAGCAAACATGTAAATATATTTGGGAACAGTTATCATTACATACGTTGAAAACCCCTGCTTATTTTCCTAAAATCAGATCCTAAAAGCTTTTGACCTAACAAAATAGTGCTTACCAAAATCATTGGAGCTGAACATGGAACTGATATAAAATATATATTGTATAAAGTTGGCAAGTTGTCAGTATTTATAGAAAAATAGGTTGTCCAATTTGTACCTTAAAGTGTTTAATGATATTGCATCCTTTTAAAAATGATCAGTATGGAACTTTATCAACATATTTATATTTTATTTAATGGAAATATTAGCTATCTTTGAACTCAAAACTAAGTATTAGCTCTATTTTATTAATTTGTATTTTCTATCATATCAACGAGTCATATATGACACTACAGATTCTAATATCTGTATGCTGAGATTAAGCCATCTCTGTACATCACAGGGAAGGCAATGTCCTTTAATGTCCTAAGTATGTCCATTTGTTATGTGGGTTGTCACTGAGAAGCAATGAATTTTAATAACTCGGAACTCTCCATATATCCCCTAGTACGTAAACTATAATGCTTAAATAGAGGCTATTATAAGCCATGATGCACAAATAATGTTATATTTGTTTTTAAAATTATTTATGCTTGATTTTTTTCTGAAAGGAATTTGTGACAGCTGCATAATCTTATAATTATTGGATTTCCTTTTTTTTTTTTTCCAAGGTGCTTTAATTTTAGATTGTAAAAGCAAACAGGGACTCAGAGTAAATCTGTTCTCAGACATTTTTGATATTTGTGTCTTTTACGTGGCTCAGAATATGTGAGATTTTCATGTTGGACCATTGTACCATTTTTTCCCCACTCTGTGGTAGAGGATGGAGTCTAAAAGCTTATAAAATGATCGCAAATGAGGAAATAAACATTCAGCCTAGAAAGCATGCAGTTTGGGGCAGGAAAGGCAGATTCACTATAGAACGCTACTGGATTCTGCTGTTTGGAAGTTACCAAGAGAGAGCCCGAGGCAGACACACACACACACACACACACAGACGTACACACACACACACACGTACACACACACAAATACATACACACATTCCTCAGCAAGGAGAAAGAGCTGCCTGTTTTCCTCTATGTGCTTTCAATTTGCTTTCCATTTTGCAAGAAATACACTATGCTAATAAACGTTTCTTAACGTAGACATTTTATTACTAGATCCGAAACTGTACTTAAGTTATAAGCCTTCTGAACTTCTGTATTTTTCTCTTAAATTATAATTTCCTTTTATTCCTATTTAAAACCCAAGTGTAAAAGATGTGTTCATATACTTTTCGCTCACTCACTTTCCTCTTTCTGTAACCACAGAATGACAGCCTTCAGTTTTAATTTCCTGACTTGGCTTGTCATAGTTTTTTGAAGCAGTGAGTTTAATTTAAGTAAATTTCTCAAGCCATTATTGTTTAAACACATTTGCACAGCATCAAAGGACCTTAAAATATTGCAAGCAATCGAAACTTATTTTTTCAGTTCCATGTATTTGGGATTGCTCCTATCTTTATATGAATTGTTTATGAATTTTTCAAAAAATGAGGCAAATGCTTTTTGCGTGCTGAGAAGTGTAATAAACTAGTATGCAGGCCACAGGAGCCTGGGTTCTAGTCTCAACTCCACCATTTCCTGATTGCCTGTCTTTAATTCATTAACCTTTCAGACCAAGAAGCTCTCGTCTATAAATTGGGGAGAAGAGTATATCCTCTCCTCATTGTACAAGGTCGCTATGGGGATCAAATGGATCTAAGATTGCTTTCAAAATGGCAGCACACTTGCCAATGTACATTGGTGGTGTCTATTATTAGGCAAAGGCTATGCGGTGTTTCTCTTTCCTTAGAAACACCAGCAAGGAGGCCTCCACACCGGCCAGGTCTTCTTGCACTGTGAGTGTACTTCCTCCGGCAGGCTGTTTCTCATTCCCTTTTCCACTCTTGCAGAACTGTGTCAGTGGGTCACCAAAAGCTGATTCAGCTGACTCCTGAAATAAAGGCAGTCAGATCTGTTTGGTGTTATGGAGATGAAACAACTGATTTACTGGTTTTCTCTATTTTTTCTGCTGCTTGTGTTGACACGTCACCAGACATGGAAACAGACTGTCTCCATGTGACATGGATCTTTCCAGGCACTTCATACCATTGTGTGCTGTTGCTGACCTGCTGCCCTGGATACCTCTGTCCGTACTTGGTCCTCCCTCCGGGTCACTTTTTCCTACCTGCCCTGGAAAGAATTCACATGGCCGTCAGTAGCACTTGAGCAACTTCCTTTCAATATATGTTATAAATTAAGCAAGTTTGCCATGTACAGCTTTGGGTTGGACTGAGAAAGTCTAAATGAGTGAGGAAGGCCTGTCAAGCTCAGATGCAGAGTGCCCTGTCCCAGACGTTCCAAGATACGGATTTTTTTTGTTTGGTTTGGTTTAGTAAACTCTATGATAGCGAATATTCCTCAGGCCAGCAGGGAGAGAATTGCTTTAGAGCCATTTGGCCCCTGTCTTAATCTTAATAGTCTGGAACTAATATGTGACTCAGGAAGGAGCTATTCTTCCAAAAAATTGTGAACCCTAGGCTATGTGATATAAACTGTTTGTAAAGTCTATACACCTGTAAGATGAAGAGACATCTGGGACAAATGCCAAATTTGGGAAAAGTCCATCCACACGGGGGATGGCTAACGTAGGCGTGGTGGCAAGTGCAGGCACTGGTGGATGGGCACCTTCCAGTCGCCGTCTGGGCCTGTAGTTCCCTAACTTTTAGGGCTCTCTTTTCTGTGAAAAGTTAGAAACCCTGAAGCTGGGGCCTTTAATTGTTTTGTACAGACATAGCAGAGCATTTGTGAGAGTCTGACAAGCATCCATCTTGCCTTAGCGACATTCTGTCTCAGGTTCATCCCTGGCTCTCAGGATACAACGAAAAATTTCTATAGCATCTCTTATAACTGATACATTTTTAAAAGATGCCCCTTTAGGAAGAAATTCTGACTTTTAGAATTTTAGTCCAGAGTAGATATTTTCTTCAAATGGGTTAAAGAGAATAATCAGATAATTCTTATTCTCTTTTGGACACCATTCACATCTGCTTATTATTTAAAAACAAAACAAAAGGAAAACATAATACCATCTCACAAGTTGCTTTGGTTTTGCAAAGTCATTTTTTAATGATTTATGCAAATTTCTTAGTAGGCACATGCTTACCAAGGCTTTTGGTACCAGCAGCTCTTGTGTGAAGTTGCTGCGTGGATATAATGATAATGGTAGTTGTTCTGCGTGATGAAAAAACCATTCATATTCTCAATGGAAATGTGAAGACCATCTAATTCTGACAGACAACCCCCTGTGGACATGGTCTTGTCTCGTTTTATTTCTTCTATTTTCTACAAAGAGTCGGATTATTTATTTAAGTGCCTTAGCAGGATGTCCCAGTTAAAGCTGACGGTCTGTTTACAGTTCATTTCTGCCCGGGGGCAATCAAAGGCACATTGCAGGGTGACTCACAGGCAAGAGGAGGAGGATGTGCGGCAGGATGATGAATGTTGAAATGAATTAGGGTAGAGCGACACGTCTGCAATAGCACCACGGTCAGGAATTGAACAAGAATCCGTGTGCGGCAATCTGTAATTCTTATCAATTGTTTAGTGTAAATGAAACTAAAATTTCAGGAGAGGGAATAAGGAGGATGCACAACAATCTATGTGACAGTATTAAAAAGTGTTCTTCCAGCACAAAGACTTAATCCTCCTTTGTCAAAACTATTCTGTCTGCTTGAAAAGTTGGCTGAGGGCCCCAGGGTTTCAAGGTAAAGAGGGAGCAGGAGATAGCACAGGCGAAGGCAGCTGCCATCTCGGCTGCTGGGCCTGAGTCTTCCTCTTCTTGTCTCAGTCCTCAACCTTCTGCTCCTCCTTTGCTTTCCCGCCCACGCCCTAGGTCGGGCCAGGTTTTCATTCATGGGTGTAAGCAGGGCTTGCTGTGGCTCCCACGGCCGCCCACCCACCTGCTGTTCCCCAACACTGCTTCTTGCACACAGTGCTTCTTGCACACACTGCTTCTTGCACACACTGCTTCTTGAACACAGTGCTTCCTGCACACACTGCTTCCTGCACACAGTGCTTCCTGTACGCAGTGGCTGCTGTGTCCTGGTGGTGTCCTCGCTGGGGGAGTCAGGTGTCTAAGTTGCCTCCCTGGGCTCTGAGCTTCAGGGTTTATGTGCCCCTGAGATGCTCTGCTTCCTGCAATTCAGATATTTCAGTCAACTTGATTTGTTTCTTGGTAGGTTCCATTTTGAGTTAGGAGAAGCTGATTGTTTGAAAAGTTTTCTCAAAATAATCATTAAAGCTGTATGGTACCTTCTTCATATTGACCTTGTTTTAAAGATCTGATCCTGGGGGAAGAAGCCAAACATGAATAGAGTGATAAGCCATCTGGGAGACCCAACAAGAACACGGTCAAATTTCAAGCTGAAAATACATTCAGCTGATAATTGCATTAGATTCTCCTGAGCCGACTTTCAGAATTCTGAATTAACTCAAGTACTGTATGGCCGAGAATCAGAACCTGACTTTACCAGGAGGCGCAGTAAAAGCAAGCCTAAGATTCTTTTAACATAGTATTTTAAGATCCTTAAGTAACACATTTAGGAAATTAATTCTATATTAACTAAAGCACAGCTATGTTGAAAACTTCTTAACCAGAGAGAAACGGAAACCTCCTTCGCTCTCCTCCCTTTTGTCTCCATTCTCTCTCGTTCCTCTTTCTTTTCCATGAGTTTGTACATCTTCTTTCAAAGTATATATTTTTGTTTTTGGCACGTATCTTTATGTAATTTTGAATTTACACATAAGATATTAGTATACTAAGATATTTTGTTCGTCTGCCTTGTTAGTCACTTGCTTTTAAGACCCACATGCTTTGTTCCAGGCCCGCCATCGATTTTAAGCGCTGCAGAGCACCTCATGGCAGGTGCCCGCCATAGTCGCCCATCCACTCTCAGATGGTAGTTATTCTGTCACCTTGCTACAGTGTCTTCAAATGCCATCTCAATGATTGCAACAATAACCTTTATTTCTTTTAATTGGGTTTCTTGTATCCATTTGGTGTTTCAGTGCTGTGAAAAATTTTAGTAACAACCTGTAAGCAATCAGCTAAACTGAAAAATGGAATTTGTGCGGACAGATACACACCAGAGAACTATGTTTCTTTGATCCACTTGCTTGCACCTAGATAGTCATCATGTTTTCAGAACTGTTTCAGAGAATGCTATAACTGGCCTGGTGATTTTGTTAGGAAAACATTAAATGTGACTCAGTGACAGAAGTCAGCCATGAACTCCCATCACCTTTGTCCTGTCATCTTGGTGATGCACAGTTCCAAGAAACTGTCATAATAATCCATCTGCCTATGTAGTATTTCAAGTTACATGTTGAGCCTGTGAGGCTTCAGAACAAACATGTGTAAACTTGGACGGTGCCTTTTACGTTGGCAGTGGGATGGCACAGCAGACTGAGTAGAAACCGGGAGCCCAGTTTGTGTCCTGTGAAAGTTTCCAAGTTAGAAACATGGCACCATAAGCCGTATGTCCCTGAAACTTTGTCCCGGCCACTAGGCAAGGAAACTCCATCACCGTACAAATTCCACGTTCATTCAGAATTATCATACTTCTTTGCTAAAGAGTCTGATGATGTCCACACCCCATCTACACGCTTCTTTCTGCATCCCAAGGCCCTACTGACCTGACCGCACACTTTTCCACAGATGAGAACTCTAGTGGAAGTCGGGCCTGGATTCACATTCTTGCTTCCTCTTCTCTCAACTGAGTGACCTGGAAGATGTTGCCTAAATTCTCTCTTCCTTAAGTGCCTGGTCCGTAGAAGGGGCACAGTGAGTCATACCTACGCCCCAGGCATTTTGTGTGGGAATTAAATGAGATGATACATGTCAGACCCTTGGGAGCGTGGGCGGTGTATTGTAAGTGCTTGTTCAATGTTATCCTTTAATCCACTGCATCTCCTCCCCTCTCTCGTACAGTCCTCCCACAGGCAAGGCACAAATTGCAGCTTCCTGACTCTCTCATGCTATTTGTCCACCGGTTTGCACTCCTCCTTTGTCACCTGTCTCTGAATCCTGCCTGTTCCTGCCCTTTCTCTGGAGCCCTGCCCTGGCAAGTCCTCGGTGTCCCATCCCCGTTCCCCCAGGCACGGTACCAAGAAACTTTCCTCAGCCTCTTGTTCCTCCACCTGTTCCACATGGGTTCATCTTGTCTCCTAAAGGACACTGAAGCTCTAGAGAGCAGAGGCCTTTCTTTTCTCTTTCTCTTTTGTCCCATGGGAAAAAAAAATCCCTCTTTGGTGTCCATACAGGGAATAGTTGTGCTTTTACTAAACCACTCGTTTAGTTTTGAGCTTCGGGCACCAAATCTTCTATCTGCCTGTGTTTATTTCCCTCTTTGCATTGACTGCTAGACAGCTCAGAGCAAAGCCTGAGGTTAGCATATGGCTGGTACTTCTTGGCAAGTGTTTTGTGGACGGATCTCATCGCATCTTCATATTATTTCTTTTTCCCACATTTCCCTATGATCCTGCCTTGTCCACTTTTTAAACCTCGTTATCTGGTATTTATTTCGTAAGCATCTTAAATCCTTTTGGGAACTAACTAGGGCACTAATAGTGCATATTTCAGTGGGAGGCAGCCCCGAGGGAGGCAGGAGCCAGGCTATGCAGCAGACAGACCCGGGTGCACAGCCTCTCCACTACTTCAAAAAGTCAGCTACCCTAGTACACAAATGTTTCTAAATCAACCAATATGTAATTGATACAAAATATATGCACTGTGGTTAGTGGGTGTCGATCAATTCCAGCACCTGCAGGTGCCTCTTTGCTCAGGGGGCTCAACCACTCACCAGGTGGCTTAATGAGTCACTGCCCTGGGCTCCCCTTGGGTACCTGTCTCCAGCTTTGCAAAGTCGCCACATAGTCAAAGGCCCTGAGGATGAAGAAGTGTTGCTGTCTTACCATACTGTTTGGAGTGGGTTTCTCTCTGAGCGATAAACAGTTTCTGATTCTTAATATCACTTGAGATGCTGGATTCCAGGGGGTCAGAGGGTTCAGATTTTAGATGACGAAGGCTCCCTGGTGTCTGCCTCCTGCCGTCTGGAGGTCTGAACCCGCTGAGCTGTGGCAGCTCTGCCAGGATTGGGAATCCGTTTGTGGGCTCACACAGGTGTCTTGGCTGACCACACATCGTCTTCTTTCCCCATCAGCCCTGCAGTGGTGCCTGGGAAGCCGCGTCCTGTGGGAAGACGGAAGAGCAGGTGACGGCCTCGGGTCCAGCCCGGAAATACGTGAACGCCTTCTCGACCCGGACTCTGGTCATGTGAGACGTTTGCGACAAGCATTATGATTTTCAGAACACTTCAAGTTGACTTGGGATTTATCATCCTCTACATGAGACTTTTCATGAATGGGAGAAGAGCCTATTTTTGTTGTGGTACAACAGTCAAGAGCAGCACCAAGTGCATTTAGATGGATGAAGTCTTATCAGACTTCACCCAACTAAAAGGATTTTTTTAAAAAAATAAATAACAGTCTTACCTAAATTATTAGGTAATGAATTGTAGTCAGTTGTTAATATCTTAATGCAGATTTGTTTAAACGTAAAATGATTTATCTGTATTTCAGAAGATCCAACAGACCAGTATTTTTTCCTGTGCTGAGGTTTTTGAAATTTTACACATAAAAAGGTACTCCAATATTTCACTTTTCTCAATCACTAAACACAATGCATTACTAGAGAGGTTGGCTTAATACTCTGGGATAATGAATCAAGATCTGTCGATGCTCATTTATGGTTAGTAATGTTGGAAGTACATTTATTGTACTAAACCATTTTATGAGTTTTTTTGTTAGCTTGCTTTAAAAATTATTACTGTATGAAATAGTTTTATAAAAAATTATATTTTTATTCAGTAATTTAATTTTGTAAATGCCAAATGAAAACTGTGTTTTGCTGCTATGGTCTTAGCCTGTAGCCGTGCTGCTAGTAACAGGGGCAGTAGAGCTTTCGATGGAAGCAGAGGGACTTGGTGTTAGGTGATTGACTATGCACTAGTACTTAAGACTTTTTTTATTTTTTATATATATATATACTTTTTTCCTTTTGTAACACATTGGAAAACTTGTTTGGGAGATTTTGCATTCATTGTTGTTGGTTTTTTTTTTTTTGTTATTGTTGGTTTATAAGAGCATGCGTTGCACTTCTTTTTTTGGGAGATCTATGTTGTCAACGTCCTGTGTTTTGTTTTGAGTTCAGCCTGTTCTATAATTTAGGGGTTATGTTGGATTAGCATCCCCCGTGGTTTCTACGTGTCTGTCCTCGGAACTGCAGCGCAGAACCTGTGTCTGCAGCTGGGGGCTCGAGACTGGGGTCAATAGCCGGTCGCTGCCTTAAGAACATTCGGTGCACGACAGCCGGCACCAAACTTTTGATATGACAGTGTACTTACTGCCTTGTAGTGAAATAAAGCTGTGCCCTTATTTTACTTACTTTTGACTTCTCTCTTACTTGTGACCATGGATGATGGTTACACTTTTTAAAAAAATGGAGCAAACTCAGAGCGCTTTCTTCTGTTAATAATTTGCACACCATCTGAACTTCACGTGAAGAAGCCGAGAATCCTTATTGTGGAGAAAGAAGAACAAGCAAACCAAGTGCAGTAGTTCACAAAATAATCATGTGCAGGATGACAGCTGGGAGGAATCTTCCACAATGTATCAGTCCGGGTTCCAGCAGCATCCCAACTGGGATCCTGCGAGGAGAGTTCATTTAGAAGGGTGCTGAGCCCACAGACTTGGGCAGGGGTGGAGGATCACCGAGGCAGTGCATGCTGGTGGGTGCAGGCCTGAAGGACGCTGCCACGTGGAGGGGGAGAGTCGTGGAAAGCAGGTGCCTGGAGAGGAGCTGTGACCTTTGGAGACCCCACAGGGAGAGAGCCAAGGGTAATCCCTAACTTTCCCTCCCCTCCCTCTCATCTCTGCCAGGGTCCTCGTTGGCAAAACCAACCAGGAGCTAGAGGGCAAGGCTGCATCAGGATGGAAGGCAGCCGATTAGCCTCCTAGGGCAGAGCCAGAGGAGGCTAGGTGCCCGGACAGGGCGTCCCAGCTGACTCATCTGGTCGGACTCCCTGTTTTACAGATGAACTTCCACTGGCTTCCACCTCTCGGCTCAGCGTCCTGTTGGCTCTGCTGCAATATCCCGTCCACACGGCCTCCTTATAATTCCTGTACTCCTTCTTTTCCAGCTCAGACTTGGAATTCTCATGTGCATGATACACTTGCTGTTCCTCGAGCCAAGGATTTGTTACCCCTTATTGCTAGTCATTAAGACTGTTCAGTATTCTTTGTATTTCTGATCGATAACAATGTGTCATCCCAGTGTTGGGACACTTTGTATGTTCATGCACTGCCAGAGCATTTTCCAGGGGCCGACGCTGCCGCTTACTAGTCGGTTGCAGTTGGACAAGTTTTTTCTTCGTCTGTGAAATGAGTTCATTCCTACAATGAACTCTGTTAATAACGCACCATACAAATGTTTGCCGTCACGTGTGGGTTCCACGATTAAGTGACGCCTGCTGGGTGGGTGGCACATGTCCATCTGGCCGGGAGTGTGCATTGGCGATGAGCATGAAGCTTGGGGGTCATGTTATAACTATTAAAATAAATGAATGGCAAGAGTGAACTCAGCATTATACAGAACTGAAATAAACATTTACTTTTCCAACAAGTACCTAACCCAATAAACTAGAAACTGCAAACTTAAATTAATGAAAAGCCGTGTAAATTTAGGTTTTATGTACAAATATTCACACTCCTATAACTCCCATTCACAAGCATCTCAAAAACGTTTATTTGTCCTGGTCATTTTTGTTAATCCTCCTCTCTACAGCACAGATTCGAGTAGTAAAATGCATGGGAAGAGTGTTGCCAACTACTCAGAGGAAGGTCCTCCTTTCGAGTTCCCGTGTGTGAAGCTTGCGTCCACATGGGCACATCCAGAGAGAAGGAGAGACACTGAGAAGACTCAGAATGGTCTCCCAGCCGCTAATGGCACTGATGATCCAAGATGAGAAAGATGTGCAGGGAGGTGCGTCTTTGTTTCTGCAGAAATTACACAATATTAGACCTGGAAGGGGCCTTAGACGTTATTAGGGGCTTCCAATAAGGGTCTTGCCATATTGCTTTATTAAAAGAAAATCAGTTTTGGAGCCTGACCAGTCTTGGTTTAAATTCAGACTCCGCCCTTTATCAGCTCTGTGACCTTGTATGAGTTTGACTTAGTCTTTCTAAGCTCCACTTCACTTATATTGGAAATAAAATGCATCTCCTGGGTGTTGAGTGTTGCGAAGATTCTGTGAGATGGTGAATGAGTTGTTGCATCTTTGTAAAATGTTGTAGTGCCTGTTGATGAGGTAAGCCACGGTAATGACTCGTGATTGAAAGGAAAACACATCCATTGCCCAGCAATGGGGAAGTGAATACACGGATCCCCACATCCCTGATTGTGTGTTCAATCTACTCTATGCATTAAAGCTAACTTCCAATCCAAATGACATCTTCTCAAAATATTCCTAATCATTCTAACATGTAGTTAAATCTATGATTCTCCTTCTTGTGCAAATGTGGGAAATATGGGCATCTTCTTCCTTAAACTTGTTGGTTTCTGATCCAAAGAAGAAATCTGTTGGTAGATGAAGTGCCATGTGCAGGGCTGTTCCACTGCACTGAAAACACTCACAAGTTTGGTACTTATTCTTCTCCTCTAACCATTGCTGTGATAAATCAAGCCTTCCTTCTTCACCACTTGAAGAGGATAGAGTGGAGGAAAGGAAGTCAGCTAAAATGCAAACCTCTTTTTAAAAATGAAGTTGACTTGTGTACAATTAGACGTAACTTTGGGAGCCGCAGCAAGAGGAAGCTGAACTACAAGTCTTAGGGAATTTGTTGGTGTTTTGGTAATAGGTAAGAATTCTTTGTAATTAACATTCAATGCAAACGTTCTTGATGCTACTGTGGAATTGGAGAGGTTGCTGTGTGCCTTATGGGCCATATTTATTTTATTCAACTGCTGCGTGTTCGGCACCTGTGTGCAGTGCTGCCTTTGAAGTTGGGATAGAACTCAGAACAACATGGATCAAAACTCTCTGCCTTCTGTGTGGTCATGTTCTCGTGGGAGATACAGATGAGTAAGTGGATAATCACGGTAGGGTCATGACAGGGGTAACAGAGACCGCGGGAGAGCCCCAGAGCTAGACTTGGAGGGCAGACAGGTGTCCCGCAGACTTGGGATCTTCGGGACTGACAGAGAAAGCCCAGCTAAAGTGAACGCCGGAATTGGGGGGACAGCAGAGTGACGGAAGCATCTGAAATTTGCTGGAGAAATACACCCAAATATAATGACTTGTCTCACTCTAAATCTGTGATGATAAATTGCAAGTGGACGCTCCGGCAATACTGCTGCCTGAGGATATTCTCTGGCATATTCTTTCTCCCATGCTCCGGACAAAAATTTCACCTCTTCATCTCAGTCTCTCCACCTTATCTCCACCCAACTCCCAGCTGATGACTTTGACTCATCTGTCAATGAGAAAACGGGGGTATTCCCACACCAAAGCCATCACCGAGCTGCACGTGCACCAGAGTCCCTGCCCCGCTCCTGCCGGCATGGATGAACATTGCCAACTGCAGTCACGGGCCAGCCCTTCCATTTGGCCTCTGCAAGCCGTCCCCTCTTATCCTGCAGGGCCTCATCCTGCAGATGGTATCTTCCTCCTGTATCATAGTGTCTTCCTCGCTCCTGAGTCATCCTTATCACATTAACATGGTCTACATCTCCCAGCAGTAATTAATAATACCCCTTTATCCCATATCCCCATCATACAGCCCCAATTATCTGCGTCTCTTCTCTGCAGAACTGCTTACGGGATCTTCTATGGTTGTGATCACCACTTCCTCAAGTTGCCTCCTCCCGCAACCCACACCACATGAACTTTCATTGCCCCTACTCCACCATGTCATTGTCACCAATGGCCTCCATGTTGTCAAATCCTGTGGTCACGTCTTAGTCCTCGTTTTACTTCACCTATTGGCAGCCTTCACAGCCTCTGCACTCCTGCTTTCTTGAGCCACTTTTCCTCTCTTGGCTTCAGGACTCCACTCTCCTGGTCCCCCTCCTTCCTGGCTGCATCCTCTGTCTGGTACTCTTCTTCCCCTTGGCCTCGAAATGACTCTTCTCTCTTCATTATTCTTCCTAAGGGATGTCGTTACTGCTGTGGCTTTAAAAACTGTCTCCATCTTTGGCTCTGACCCCCTTCTGGAATTCCACACTCTTGTATCCTATTCTGTGTTAACATCTTCCCCACATGAGCATCTTAAAATAGTGTGAACAAAATAAAACTCGTAATCACTCAGTGCTTCTATTTTTCTCATTTGTAGTAATTAGCAGTAATTTCCTAATTAATGTCTTCATTTCTCAAGCCAACCTTGATTTCTCCCTTTATCTCATCACCCCCTTATGCACAAGTCCTCAGAAAGACCTGAGCACTCTACTTCCAGAACGTGCCTTAAAGGTGTCCACTTTTCTCCATCGTATAATGCTATTGTTAGTAACGACACAGTATGTGTGAAGTGCTCACTATGTGCTCGGGAAGAAGGGAGAGGAAGAGCGGGGAAGTCTCCTGGCAGTGGTGAGTGATGTCTGAGAGGCTGGGGCGAGGAGAAACTGAAAGGGAAAGCAGGAGGGTGGGGAAGAGCTGTGGCTGGAGAGGGAAGTTGTGGAAACGTTCTTCAAGAGTTTGAACTTCGTCCTTAGAGATATGGGCAGTCATTGAATGGTTTTAGACAAGGAAATAAAGCGATTAATTGATACAAACAATTCTGTTCAAATCCCTTTCTCACGGATAGTATAAAAGTAAACCTCAGGTTAGCAAAGCCAAATGACTGCACAATTGGAATTTTATACCCTGTTCATTGGGTTTTATATAGTACATTTCTTACTGCTTCTAAATTTCAAAAGAATGTTGTAATCCCAGAAAATCTCAATGAAAAATACCTTTTGATCTGAAGTTCATAAAGGCGGTTTTTACACTTTATAGTATATAAAGTAATCAGTACAGGAAGAATCATTTGTATAAAACGCTTTTCTCCTTTAAGAAGAGAATATTTTTAACCAATAACCAACAATTTACCTAAAACCTTCCCTGTTGTTTTCACTGATCAAATTTTCCAATGACTTTGTAAATACTTTATAATCTCGATTTGCTTGAAATTTTGCCCACTAAGGGACCCCACCAATATCTGTGCTTGAAGATGTCTTCAGCTTACTTCTGTGTTTATTCTATTTTACTCTTTGAGTCCAGTGGTTTTCAGACTTTTGGGGCATCAGAAACACACTGGGAACTTATTTAGAATAGAAATGCTTAACCTCACCCTCAAGGATTCTGATTCATGAGTCAGGCGTGGACCTACAAATGTTTCAACAAACTTCCGGGTGTTTCTAAAGCAGGTGGTCTAAGGGACGGCACTAAAAACGCCACCTTAGGAAAAACTTCTAATATAGCTTTCAGTTCCTTTAGAGCCCATAGTGCCTTCATGAACATGCCTGTTGGTCTATAGAATATTAGGAAGATATTGAGCCCATGACTCTAAGTAGAATTTCTTAAATCCAGAGCATCACTCTGTTACTGATGTTGGTAATTAAGGCTAACCTTGGCCTTCAGATCCATCTTTTGTTTGGTTTTTACAATATGTGGGGAAGCATAACTTTACACATGGTATATCTGAATCCCTTTTATAATATGGTTTTATTGCACATAATCTATCAGAAGGGAATTTATCTCTCAAGAAATTTAGCACATAAGCAAAACAAAACAAAAACACCAATTTCATCCAGAAGTTCTAGTTCTAAACCAGTCTCTAATCCACTTGCCGAAAACCCTTGTTCAAGTCATTTTCCACCTCTGTGCTTGGGGATTTCTGTTTAAATGGAGGAAGTTTTTGATCCTGTTATACAGTTACAAAGCACGGAGGTCCTCAGATCAAAGACAAATAAAGTTCAAAGAAAGCTGCAGTCGCCCCAAGACATTGGAATACTTAGAGTTGTGAGGTTTTCCTGCTGGAAAACATCCTCTGAAATGAACTCATAAGTTAACACATCACCCTTGCCTGTGTTCAGGGGCAGATGTTAAGGACAGAGCTAGGATTTCTTTTATTTAGTCACTTTTCTAAGGAATGTAAATCCATCCACCTAGTCTTAATGTTCCTAAATATCTGACAATGGACAGACTCTCCCACCTTCCCTTTCCTGGTTAGCCTCTGAGTCAGTGCCCGCAGTGGCCAGTGTGCAGCCTGAGGCACTGGAACAATGGCCAATTCACTGGATAGTAGCTGCTCACTTTACTCAAATTATCCCAAATCCATTTCCCTCCCCAATTTCAAACGTGCCAAAATGAAAAGACATTAGAAACTTGTATTCTGCTTAAACCTCATGCATTGAAGACATGAATTAATGCCACTCCACCAGGAAATTATACTAAATGGCAATGAAGGGAAATAAGGAGCATAAATATACAAGTCAAAGAGACTAGAAAACAACAGCTAAGAGATTATTTGTCCAGAATCTAACTCGTTCACCTATTTAACAAATATTTATGGAGCACTTTCTATGCAAGACAGAATTCAAAACTTTATATAATCTGATATATACAATTTTAAAATGACCGGCAGAGCATTATTGTCTTGGATACCCACAACAGTACTAAGAAAATGGCCTGTTTCAGACTTGCTATTTCAATAACCATATTTCTTTAAATCTAATATGTCCTTTTTCATGTTTTAACATTTCTGACATCAGGCTGTGTCTTTTACATAGTCTGATTTTCTTTCTTTGAAAATTCTTCTTAAATCCGCAGAGCCTTATAACTGGTGATACCATAGAGTAAAGGAAGAGCTTGGAAGTTAGCAGAATTTCAGGAAGGCCTCCCTAGCTTCTTATTAGTAATTAACCCAATAGTGTCCAGCCTCCCACAAACTTTGTTCACTTTCCCCAGGCCCATCAGAGCCACAGGCTTCACTGTGGCTCATGGGTCGGTGCATGTCCAGATGGCCCCCTTTTATCTCCAGTGTCTAACCCAATGCGAACATGTAGTAGGTGCTTTGGAAAATCCATGAAAGAACGTGAATTAGTACCCACGCGGGGTCTCACCTCCGCCCTCTCTGTGTGACTGTGATCACCCACTTCATCTCTCTGGGTCTTTGTTTGCTCAGCCGTAAAATGAGTTTGGATAAGCTCAGCTGTAGACTGCCTAGCTCTAACCATCTCTGAGGAGGGGAGGTCATTACGACGCTGCATGTGGGAAACAACAGGGCTTTTGGAGGGTTTGTTTGACGTGTGTATTGCTCACGAAGGTAACGCATTTGATAACTGCTATAGGCTGAATTACATCCTCTCCCAAATTCCTATGTTGCAGTCCTGACCTCCAGTACCTGAGAATGTGACTGTATCTGGAAATAGGGCCTTTAAAGGGAGAATTAAGGTAAAATGAAGTCATATGGGTAGGTCCTACTCCAATATGACTGGTGTCCTTATAATAAGAGATTAAGATATAGACACACATGCAGAGACCACGTGAGGACGCAGGCAGGAGATGGCCATCTACAGGTCAAGGAAAGAGGTCTTTGAAGAAACCAAATCACCAACACCTGGATCTCAGACTTCCAGCCTCCAGAACTGTGAGAAAATAAAGTTCTCTTATTTAAGACACCCCCTCTGTGGTACTTTGTTATGCCATCCCTAGCAAACGAATACGAGAACATCTGCTAAACACCAACTGTCTAAGCAGGGAAGAGGAGTGTCCACACCTTGGGCTCCTCCTGTCTCTGTCCCCTAGCCTCACTATAGCTGCTTAAATGGGAGTCCTTCTATTCCAAGGAACTCAACAAACTCTGCGGATCACTTACAACTTACTTGACATATGGACGCTCTCTGTGTATCTTATAGCTGATTTGTAGAACTTAGGTCAACCAGCCAACTGTTTCATCATGCAAAGTCTTAGACAACTTCTAGCCGCTCTCTAGCTCTCTTATGGAAAATCTGCACCACAGAACAGAGGTTGGCACCTTACGGCTCCCCATCAAATCTAGCTCAGCAAATACAGTTTGATTGGAACACAGCCACGTCCTTTCATTCACCTATTGTCCATGGCCAGTTCCCCACCGCAATGGCAGAGTTGAATAGTTGCGAGAGAGACCATGTGGCCTGCAAAGTCTAAAATATTTATTATTTATTTTTATAAATAATAAAATAAAATAAATATAAATAAAATAAAATATAAATAAAATAAATACAAAATAAACTATTGTTTATTTTTGTAGAAAAAGTTTGTGAGCTCAGCCCTTGAGGAAAAATAATCAAAAATCACAATAGTGGTTCTATTTTTAGTGGTGAAGATAATAGATTCTGCTTCAGTTATACAGACTAAATGAGCTTATGCTTCCTCCATTTCCTGGGCCCTTTTCTTGGTCACGTGCCATGACTGCTTTTGTCTCAGAGAGCAACTAGTAGGTTAAACCAAATATAATTGCCAACACTTGACAGATTTTAACTTGCAACTGTGGCAACTTCATGTGACTCAACCTAATACTCTGGCCTCCCTCAGTGAGCTCGGTTTCAATTCCTCATTCCCTTTGTGGACTTCCAACTGCCTCAGTGGTTCTCAGTCTTGGCCACATGGTAGAATCACCTGGAGAGCTTTTGAAAACTGAACGCCCGGGCCACACGCAGGACCAGACTCTGGAGGAGGAGCCCAGTATTCGGCAGGTTTGGGACACACCCTGGTAGTCTAATGTGGGGTCAGGCTGGAGCACACAGAGCTACTCAGAGCTTTTGGCAGCACCCAGTTCTGTGTCATGGATTCCTTCCACCTGGTTGAAAGATGTGGCCAACTGTGATGAAAGATTGGGGAATCGCTGCGGCAACCCTGAGGCTTATGAACTCATAGATGGCTGGGCCCGACCCCCAGAGTGTCTGGAATGGCACCCGAGAATCTGCATTTCTAACAAGGTCCCAGGTGATGCTGATGCTGCTGGTTCAGGATCCACACTTTGAGAACCACTGCACTGTTACTGTCTTCCATGGGCTACGTGCCTACCTCATAGTAGGTCTTTCACGAATGTTTGTTGGAAAGATAAATTGGATAACTGTGGCAGAAGGAAAGCTGGTGGTTTCTCTGTGCTGGATGCTGGGGACGTTGCCATGACAAGACAAACCACCTCTGTCCTCATGGAGCCTATGCTCAGGGAGAAATACAAAACTTCCAGGTGAATATGAATCCTGAGAAAGAGACACATGGGTACTAGAGCATAGAACCCCTGCCTAGTGGTTCCCAGCCCCCTGAAGAGCCCCTTTTCAACTCCACATTGCCAAATTCTGTCATCATCAGGCGAAATGGAATACAAGAGCAGAGCTCTCATGGGGAAGATACAGATAGATAGATAGATAGACAGATAGTAGATAGATGGTGGATATATAGATGATAGATAGATAGATATAGATAGATGATAGATCTATCTATGATAGATGATATATAGAGATATATAGATAGATAATGGATAGATAGGTAGATAGATGATAGATAATGGAGAGATAGATAGATAGATTGATGATGGATAAATAGATATAGATAGATGATGGATAGATAGATGATAGATAGATAGAGGATAGGTTACCCCACCCAATTTATAAAAACCGTCAACATACATTGGAATTTGCAGTGCTCCCAAAGCTGTAAGTTTCAAATCCATTTGTAAGACTTGTTCCCTCTGGTTCAGTACTTGTATTAAGTGAGCGGAATGCGGCACAAAGGAGCACGTTCCAGAGGCAGAGAGTCTGTCATCGGGCTCTGTGGGCATCCTGCTTTAGAAGCCCATGGAGTATTTCCAGGGTCCCTCTTCCAGGCCCCCAACACCCTGACCACTCCTCCTTCCAACGTCCAGCTGGATCATCTGGATCAACTTGCCCTTCTTTCCAGTACTGCCCATGCTTTTTGGTTTTTTGTGCTCAGTGGACTTTGCCCTTAATCTGGACACTAGACCCCTGTGCAGACTCCCCAGGTGGTCTCCTGTCCTTCTGTGTCCTGTAATTCCACAATTCCCTTCCATGCCTTTTAGCTTTGTTTGTGTCTCTCCTGAGAGGGAAGTCTCAGGAGTACAAGAAAAAAGGCCCCAAAGGTAACTCAGACTTAGAGCTGCAGCGAAGGAACCCTCTCCGGGCCAGCAGGCAGGAGGGGCCTTCTCACCAGCCCTGGGGATTGGCAGGCGGCCGACGCCTCCATTCAGACTCAGAAGTCATTTTGAAACTGACTTCAGTTGGCGCTTCTGGTGGCATCCTTCCTTGGAAGGTGGCTTTCAGATCGTCAATGGTTTTGTTTACAGATCCTGTGCCAACCTGAGGGGACAAACCTTTGTTCACAAAGCAATATTCTTAGCAGTGTTTTGTCCTGGGCCACTGAATTATCTGATTAAAGGTGAATACAAAAGGACCGACTGGTAGATGGATAGGAATGGGTAGATGGGTAGAGGATACAAGAGAGCAAGTAGTATAAAATGCTGATGATGGAGTCCAGGCAGTGAGTGTATGGGTGATTGCTTTACAATTCTTTCAGCTTTTCTGGGTGTTTGAAATTCTTGCAAATAAAATGGGGAGAAAGATGAACACAATGTCAGCAGTGAGGTTAGCAGCAGATTATAAAGACTTGACAGCTGAGCATGCAAGTAGCATTGTAGAGGTTTGTTTTCATTTTGTTTTGGTGAGGAAGATTGTTGCTGAGCTAGCATCTGCGACAATCTTGCTCTACTTTATGTGTGGGACACCACCACAGCATGGCTTGATGAGTGGTGTGTGTGTCTGTGCCTAGGATCCAAACCTGTGAACCCTGGGCCGCCAAAGCAGAGAGTGCAAACTTAACCACTATGCCACCGGGCTGGCCCCTTTTTTAAAAAAAATTAAATGACTTATTGCTGTAGTTAATTATTTCCCTATTTGATATTTTCCAAATTAAAGATATAGATGTTATGCAAGAAGAGAAGTGATTAACATTTTGAAGACCTTAAATGAAACATACTACCACATTCCAAACCACTGACCACTATTCACACATGGAGAGAGCGTGGCTTTGGCGTTGGACGGGAGCAGGAAAATATGGAGACTTTTTCCATTAGGCCAAGTCACTTAATCTCTCTTGGCCTTGGTTTTCTCATGTGTAAAACGGATGGTGGGGGAGGGTGAGGAATAATACCCACATCTTTAATTTATAAAGTTTAGATGTTCTATAAAAGATTAAATTCTCTGTAAAGGATAAAGTGCCTTATAAATGTCACTTACAGAAATAAATCAACTATAAGAATTAAAAAGAATAAAATTATTTTTATGTTATCCAGATGTTTCAGACACTCCTCCCCCAAATTTGGCCAATGCTATGCGAATAGCATCCATCACTGGACCATTTTGAAAGGTTGGAGGTCTGGGAAACTCAATTCAACTCACCTTTTTTCTTCTGAAGCACCTGAAACTCATCATATATTTAATGATTTTTCTTCACTCTTAAGGAAAAAAAAAAGGAAATAAAATAGTCACTTTTAACCATACTTCTTAAGTAAGTTACACAAAATCTGTGTGTACCTATCACAGAAAGATAATTCGCACATTATTGAAACAAATGAAATAAATCGTGCTTGCAAAGTTCCTATGAGAAATCTTTGTCGCAGGTCACTATTTAATGTTGCTACTAAAGACGAGAGTGGCACTTGCCCTTTCAACTCACTTCAGAAGAGAAATAGAGCTATGAGAGTACAACAAAGCAGCCCCAAACTTAGCATCTTAAAATGACAGCATTAATTATTTCTGGTGAACCCACACTTCTGCTGCTCTCAGCTAGGTTTCCTCAAGCACCTGAAATCCAGCTCTGTTTCTGGATTTGGCTGCATGGGGTGCTGGGCTGGTTCCCACGTGGCTCAGCAGCATTCCAGAAGATCAGGCAGGCGGGGACGGTCTCTGAAGACCAGCGCTCGGAACAAGTACGATGTCCCCTCATTTGCGTTGTTTTGGTCAAAGCAAGTCACAAGGGCAGCCGAGGGTCAAGGGCAGGGGAAATAGGCTCCAACCCCGATGGGAAGAGTGTCCATGTCACCTTGCAAAGGGAGCTGGATAGTTGTGGCCATGTTTGCAAACAGTCTACCAAAGTGATCACCACATCCATCACTTTCAGTCTGGAAGATGCTACTCCACAGGTCAGCACATCTTCCTCTTTAAAGTGGATGTGCAACTGGGGACCATCCTCTGTTTTGGGATTGCCCATCAACAGCAGAGAGGCTGAAACAGAGCTATTTTGTGAGCTAGGAGAACCAAAGTGATAAATCTGAGTATTTTACCATGTTACTTTGGACAGGGAATAAAATAGCATTTGATCATTCTTTGGCTAGTCTCTGAGTCTCTTGATGTCATAAATTGACATCATGATGTCACGGTTTATCTTTAAATTATCAAAATTAGATCTAACTCAGAAAACAGAGTTACTCCTGCATTAGACATGAAAGTATGTTTTATGATTTGCCAGTACGTTAACACGCCTGTTACAGAGGGCACACCAGCAGGATCTTGACAAATGGCTTTTCTCTAAGTGAAATTGTGACAGGCCTGGGATGCCCGGCCTCCACAGGCCTCACCTCATGAGCCATATTCCCACGGAATCTTCCGGATTTCCTAACTGGACATAACCTTTCTCTCCTCTGACCTCAGAAAACACTGTATTTGTATCTCTCTTTCAACACATAGATTTCTCCATTGTCTTTTACATACATAACTCATCTTCCTCACGAGACTTTTATCTCCCGTTGCATTCTGTTACGCATCTCCTAGAACCCTCGATTGCAGCAGAGCTGCTGTTTAGCTGCACTGGACATTGATGGCTGGTGTCCACTCTGATTCTCAGTAGCGATGCTGCACCATTGGTAAACACACACACACACACGCACACACACACAAAGTCATTGAATTAATAACGTCTTACTGAATATGGAATCCATCCTTATAGGGGATTATATACTCCAAAATGCCCTCCTATTACCACATAATTAGATCCTATATAAATTTCAGCAAACATATTTAAAGAACTTTTTAGCCCCACAAGAAAGTAGAGGAATCTTTAAGCTCCCAGGCCGACTCAGAGACGATGAAGAACAAGACGATGAAGCAGCAGAGCGGACAACATCCACACAGCAAGCAGCGAGCAACTCCAGAGGCTGAGGCGGCCCCAGGAGAAAGGCTCCGCCCAGCTGCAACATGGAGGCCTGCACACCAGCCCCACACCCTCCCAGGGGACTGAGCCCCGCAGGCCATAGCCAGAGGAGGCAGAACTCTAAAGATGCCCTCCCCCGGGAGGCCTGGGCCCCTGTGATTGAATCAAAGCCAACTAGGGGCTGCTGTGAGAGGATTTCGCTGGTGAGATTAAACTCCCAACTCAGTTGACCTTAATGGCGATTTGATAGGTGGGTTTGACCCAGACACGTCAGCCCTGTGAAAGCAGAGAATTTTCTCCAGAGAGTAGCTGGAAAGGGAGTCAGATTCATAGTGTGAAGGGGATTCACGCCCACTGCTGGCTTTGAAGATGTAGGGGGGCCTCATTTAGGTACCAGAAAGAAGCCTCTAGAAGCTAAGAGTTGCCCCCATCCGACAGCCAGCAAGGAAATGAGGACCTCAGCTCTAACCAACCACAAGGAATTGAGTTCTGCCAACAGCCTGGATGAGCTTGGAAGCAGACACCTCCCCTGAACTTCCAGGTAAGAGCCCAGTTCCGCCAACACCTTGACTTCAGCCTGTGAGGCCCTGAGTGGAGAACCAGCTGGGCCCTCCTGGACCCCAGGCCCCGCGATGGTAAGCTAATCAGCGGGCATTGTTCGAAGTTGCTAGGCTTGTGGTCATTTGTTACACGGCGACATTTGACTATGTCGGTTGAAGGTGTGAAGTCTAAAGAGGGGAGGGACCATGAGCAGTCTGTTCTTGAGAACTGGTCATAAGGAAAACTCTCACCAGGCAAAACCAAGTTTCAGCTCCGGCCCAGAGGTGGAGGCCACGCTCAGGGTTAACACATGCCTGTCACAGAGAAAAGATGGTGTGAGGAACAGACAGAGGCTGACCAATACCGTTACCGAATGTAGGGTTTGGCTGGCTTTCTTTTCTTTCTTTTGTAAAATCGAGGGCTATGTGAATATTACATGGCTTTTTATAAAGCAGAAAATAGCACCGTCAGAGGCGGGTAAACCTTCCCAGGTCGCAAAAAGTTCTCCAAACAGACCTATAGCTCCCACTGTAAAAGATCCTGCCACCTTACAGCAAGGACTCTGCCCGGTCTGAGGAAGCCCTGAGTCCCCTCCTGGCTCCCTCTCCTGCCTGACACGGTGGAAACCCTGCTGTCCTGCCAGCTTACAGGGACAAGAAACCGATGCAGAACAAGCCCAGAACATTCTTGAGTGTTTGCTGTGAGTTGAAGGGATGTGAAGGCCAAAATCCCAAGGGCACCCTCAGCGGGCCCAGCTCCAGGCTGGCCTGAGGTCCGCGCCCACAGGGGTTCCTTGATGACAGACGGATGTCAGAGGGCCCAGAGACAAGAGCGTGAGGTGCACCTGAGCACGGATGCAGGACTGAAAGAGACACGTGGGTCCTGTGCACGGCGCTGCCTCCATGCGCCCCTGGTGTTAGGCCACTTAAAGTTTCCGACACAATGCACAGTGGGGGGTGGGGACAGGGCTGCCGAGGGATGCAGGGCATCAAGAGGACAGGAGCTCATCCAACTGTCCTGAAGGAAATGGCTCTTTCATTTGGACACGTGAGAGAACTGACAAAAACACACAAAACCAGGTAGGGAATTGTGGAGCTTAAATCATCATCCTATCAATCTTGCGACACTGTAAACTTTTTTCCTAATGAAAGAAATACGATAATCACTGAGAGATTGCTCAATGGAAGATGATAGTTCAATGACATCATCTCTCTTTGTCCTGCCCACTCGTTTTCTCGAGCTTTCTGTTCCTGTGGACATTTGCTACAGCTTTGCGCTTGGCATGACCATTTGTTTTACTTTCTTATTTATTGACTTGATCAGTTGTAATTTTTGTATTGGTAAGTGTTTATTTTGGCAAAAACATTCAAAACAAAAGTCCTAATTACTGTTTTCTCAAAACTTTCTAAGCGATTACCCAGCAAGGCAAGCACTGTTGGGTGCTGGTCCTCACAAAGTCAGGAGTGCACGCAGGATGCTGACATAGGTGGGCTGCCCATGAAGAGTCCGTGGACGTGACAGTGAGCCCTGGAAATTATGGGCACAGTTTGAGTCACCGCCTTTTTCCACGGAGAGGATCTTCAGCATTTGAGAGCTCTTCAGACTCCACTGTATCAGCTGGGATCTTGGATGCAAATGAGAGGAGCCGAACTGAGCTCTCTGACCCACACCTTCTGTCTCAGCCACACCTCGGAGGGGTCCTGAGAGGCCTCAGGACAGCCGGAGGCAGGACTGCAGCACTTCAGTCTCTGTGGGTTTCCGTGGGTCAGCTTCATTCTCTCCAGCCACCGGCAGCTGCAGACTCATCCTGACAGCTGCCTCCCTCCCAGGTGGATGCAGGTGTGAAAATCTCAGGGAGAGACACTCACTGGCCCAGCTGGCGTCAATGCTGCTGGCGTGGCTCAGGTTCCCTGGGAGCAGAGCCTGTGAAGAGGCTGTGTGCTCAAGTCACTTATGATGAAAGTGCCCTCAGGAGAAAGGGAAGGGGAAAGCAGGACGGGGACAGCGAAAGAAGCCAAGCAAAGGCACGATTTCAGGCGAGTTTCTGGCATCAGCCTGATCCCGCAGAGAACTCTGTGGTGCAAGTGGCACTCAGAGTTTGTCCAGTCTGCTGCACCTGTAAACCCCCACACCAGCCAGTCATTGGCTAAGGACTGCCCCGAGAAGCAGACATTCCAGGTGCTTCTGACGCTGGCACTTGCTTGCAGGTGATGAGTGAAAGCAAGGCATCTCTAGTAGCCCAAGACAGGCTTCAGAAGAGTCACAGAAGTGAGCTCTCAGATGCAAAGTGCATCCAAGTCAGGGCACAGGCCGCAGAAACAGGCTCCCGGGGGGGGGGGGGGTCGGTGCCGAGAACCCGGAGTGGCTGTGACACACGGCTTTTCCAGCATCTTGCACCAAGGTCAGTGCCTTGGGATTCTGTCTATCTTCAATTCAGAGACTTTCCTCTTGAATAGTCACCGTGACTGAGCATATGCCTTACATAAACGGTGGCTGCTCCATTTAGACCACGGATAGAGCTGGGGGAAGGAGGAGTTCCCCCAAGGAATACTCAGATGAAATACAAGGTCTATTATAGCTACTCCCCAAAGATTAGGGACAGTGAAGCGTTTTCAACCAGAATTCTGCAAATGACTTAAGCTTCAGAGAATCTTGGTATTGGGATCCAACTCTGGAGTACAGTGTTACAAAGGATCGACATTCTGTTCTTTGTGACGTTACATCCCTTTAAATGATGCTTACTCATGGAGAGACCATTTGTAAACAAGAGTTTCTAATGGAAAGAAACAGGTCTGGAGAATTTCAGAAAACATTCATAAATAAAATGTATTCCGACTCATAGCAATGTTTGAGTAAAGGTAGATTTGTGGGAAGCTGATGTGCCGTATCACTCTCTTTTATCTTGATCTAGATTTCAGGAAATAGAATACACCTGAAATTTGTTGTCAAAAGTATTTTATTTCCTAGAAAACAGTGTTTGTAGTTAAGAGGGTATCACATGTCTTTCTGATTTAAAAAAAAAGCAATTTTGAAGTTGGAAAATAAAGGTAAATATTACGACTTACAATTGATTCCAAAAGAGTACACATTTCAAAACAAAATACTGCAAAATATCACAAAGTAAACATTTCTTCAACTTATTAAAAAATCTCTGATGAGGCAAATGCAATGAAAGATTCACTGACAATCTGTATAATTCCTGCAAAACACATCACACGCTACGGGAATCTGACAGATGCTTAGATTTCGTTGAGACCGCCTCCACAGGGTTATAGAGCTTGTTTCTAGTTTATGAAGCTCATGGCTAGGCCCAGGTGGACGCTGCTAACACACAGGGAAATTCAGTGGGGCTGTAGGCAGGTGCTAAGAGGAAGAACCAGGACTTTGGTTAAGCACCGATGGCGGTGTAAAGTCTGTCTCCTGATTCATTCTTTCTCTCCTGACTTCTTAGTACCCTTTCAACCTGTCAACTCTACCTTCTAACCTACTCCCCTTGGGCCTGATTCTTGACATTTTCCCTGAATATGGACCTAGAATCCTCTCCTCGGCTATAATTTATGTTGGCCTCTTAGCTCATGTCTGCTTCAGGCTGTTCTGAGAAAAAACTCATGAAATACACTTTGGCTGAGAACATCTGTTGCTAAAATATCCCAGGCACCATATGCCACCTTACCTCAAGTAACACGTGAGAGAATTTCTCAGGTTTAAGGAAATACCATTAAATCCCAACATGATGTTTTTAAATCTGATAAAATGATTTTAAATTTTATTTCAAAGAATGAAAAGGTAAAAATATCAAAGAATATTCTAGAAAAGAAAAAGACTAGGAAAGAGAGCCAGCACTACCCTATATTAGCAACAATAAATACGTGTGTAGTGCTGGACTAGAATAGCACAGTGATAAGAATTTAATGGTTAGTGATTGGAGCATAAAATTTATTTATACCTATATCATATACTATACAATAAAATTAAAAGATTAAATATTTTGATTTATAGAAAAAGAGTTGATATTTATCAAATATCTAAATTCTGGATTACTTTATTAACCTTAGAAGCAAAAGACTGAATCACAAAACTAGATTTCAATAGATTTAGTTAAAGAGACTTTGAAAACACGTACATCTCCAACCTTCCTTAAGCAAAGCAAAAAGACACACAAAGTCTGTATAGTATATCACAGTAGTTGTGATAAATACAACAAAGTTTTTTTTTTTCAAAGATTGGCACCTGAGCTAACAACTGTTGCCAATCTTCTTTTTTTTCTTTCTGCTTTTTTTTTCCTCCCCAAATCCCCCCAGTACATAGTTGTATATTTTAGTTGCAGGTCCTTCTAGTTGTGGCATGTGGGACGCCGCCTCAACATGGCCTAATGAGTGGTGCCATGTCCGTGCCCAGGATCCAAACCCTGGGCAGCTGAAGCAGAGTGCACGAGCTTAACCACTCGGACACGGGGCCAGCCCCACAAATTCTTTATTATTTAAGGAATTCATACAAATTGGTAAGAAAAACAAACAAACAAATATCCCAGTAGATAAATGAATAATTTGAAACAGGAGGAAGCAAAAATAGCAAACAATAAGACTTAAAATTTAAAGCTCACTATAAATTAAAAATACACATAAAAGTAACAATAAGTATTTTGTTGACAATTCAAACATACTTCAAACTGTTAGAAGAGGCTTACGGAATTTGATACATGCTGGCAAATGCTACCACTGCTGGCAGTGTGAATTGCTACAAATACTTTGGAAAACAAGTTAGCACTACACATAAAGAACAGTAAAAAAAAAATCATAATTTGCCTTGACATGGTAATCCCACTTCTGGAAACTTGGTGTGAAAAAGCCAAAATAAATAAGAAGCAGTAGAATTTATGACAGGAAGGAAGGAAGAAAGGCAGGAAGTTAGGAAGTTGGAAGGAAGAAAACAACAGGGCATTAATGAAATTATGGTCCAGTGCAGCCACTTGAAATACTATGTAGCCTACAAAAACCAAGGAAAATGCTTATTATGTAATGTTCAGTCAAAGAAAGCAGGATAGGTATCCTTTGGCACATATTAAATTAGTACCATGCAAAAACTGAGCATGCATACCATTAGCATCAGAAGGGAATTTTCAAAAGTGAAAACAGTTGGGATTTACTCTGTGCATCTTCCCAGTGTTCTTAACCATTGCTCTCTGTCCTTAAGGACAGGAACAAAGCACAGGGATGCTGGGGAGAAAGCAGATGAAGTCACCAACTCTTCCAGGCTGGTGGGTAGCCCCCTTCCTCACTGTGCATAGAGAAGCCAGAGCAGCTTTTAATTCACCCTGGAAGCTTCTGGAATAGGGATAACAAAGAAAAAAATAGGAAAAAAAATAAAAGAAACAGACCACTTTATTTACTAATTTTTTTAAGCCAGGAGATGCCTAAGAGCATCCACTTTCTGTATACACGAGAAAAGATTATTCGGGTAAATGAGTGTTCATATTTCCATGCAAGCTTCAAAAAAGTCACTTGATAAAATCTTCCGAATAGGGATCGAGTATCGAGTCACCTATTGGCACTTTGTTGTACTAATCATCACCACCTAATAACAAACTATTTATTAGTCACTTCATGGTATATGCTGCTGTGCTGGCCTTTATCTGACGCTCCACCCTAGTTCTGAAGATATTTTTCTGAGAAATGGGAAAATCTGGCCTTTGGACAGGCTTTCTCTCCAGGCTTTTCATACACTTGTCTGATTGCTTTGGTCCCTGAGTTTGGTCAGAGTGGAGGGAGCAAAGGCAGTGACTGCCCGGCTGTAGGTTTTTCCGACTACTATCAGGGAACAGCTTTTCCTTTTCTTTTGAGGGAAAATCGGTATATAACATTATATTAGTTTCATACACCCAACCTAATCATTCAAGATTTATATACACTACAAAGCGATCACCACAATGAGCCTAGATTCCATCTGTCATCATACAATTCACCCCTTTTCACCCACCCCCAACTCCCTTCCCCTCTGATAACCTCCAATCTGTTCTCCGTATCTATGAGTTTTGTTTGCTCTTTCATTTTGTTTTTTAGCTTCCACATATAAGTGAGGTCACACAGTATTTGTCTTTCTCTGACTTATTTCACTTAGCATAATGCCCTCAAGAGTCATCCATGTTATCACAAATGGCAAGATTTCTTTCTTTTTAATGGCTGAGTAATATTCCATTGTGTATATATACCACATCTTCCTTATCCATTTATCCATCGATGGACACTTAGGCTGTTTCCATATCATGGCTATTGTGAATAATGCTGCAATGAACTTGGGGGTGCAGATACCTTTTTGAGTTAGTGTTTTCATTTTCTTCGGGTAAATACCCAGAAGTGGGATCGCTGGGTCATATGGTAGTTCTATTTTAATTTTTTGAGAAATCTCCATACTGTCTTCCACAGTGGCTGCACCAGTTTACACTCCCACCTGCAGTGTATGAGGATTACCTTCTCTCCACATCTTTGCCAACACTTGTTGTTTTTTTGATAACAGCCATTCTGATGGGTGTGGTTTTGATCTGCATTTCCTTAAGATTTAGTGATGCTGGACATCTCTTCGCGTGCCTGTTGGCCATCTGTAGATCTTCTTCGGAAAAACGTTTATTTAGATCTTCTGTGCATTTTTTAAATCAAATGTTTGTTTTTTTGCTGTTGAGTTGTTGGAGTTCTTTATATATTTTGGATATTAACCCCTTATTGGATATATAATTTGCAAATATTTTCTCCCATTTTGTAGGTTGCTTTTTGATTTTGTTGATGGTTTCCTTTGCTGTGCAGAAGCTTTTTAGTTTGATGCAGTCCCACTTGTTTATTTTTGCTTTTGTTGCCTTTGCTTTGGCGTCAGATCCAAAAATTCAGTGCCAAGACCGATGTCAAGGAGCTTACTGCCTGTTTTCTTCTAGGAGTTTCATGGTTTCTTGTCTGACATTCAAGATTTTAATGAATTTCAAGTTAATTTTCATGTATGATGTAAGATAGTGATCTAGTTTCATTCTTCTGCATGTGGCCGTCCAGTTTTCCCAACACCATTCATTGAAGAGACTGTCCTTTCCCCATCATATATTCTCAGCTTTTTTGTTGTAAATCAGTTGACCACATATGTGTGGGTTTATTTCTAGGCTCTATATTCTGTTCCATTGACCTATGTGTCTCTGTTTTTATGTCAATACCGTACAGTGTTGATTACTCTGGCATTGTATTATAGTTTATTCTTCTTTCTCAAGATTGCTTTGGCTATTTCAAGTCTTTTGTGGTTCAAAAAAACAATAGAAAAGATCAAAGAAACTAAGAGCTGGTTCTTTGAAAGGCTAAACAAAGCTGACAAACCTTTAGCTAGGTTTACCAAGAAAAAAAGAGAGAAGGCACAAATAAATAAAATCAGAAATGAAAGAGAAGTTACAACAGATACCACAGAAATACAAAGGATCCTAAGAGACTATTATGAATGATTCTATGCCAACAAACTGGAAAACATAGAAGAAATGGATAGATTCCTAGAAACATACAGTCTTCAAAGACTGAATCATGAAGAAACAGAAAATCTGAAAAGATTGATTACTAGTAAGGAGATTGAATCAGTAGTTTAACACCTCTCAACAAACAAAAATCCAGGACCAGACGGCTTCACTGGTGAAATCTACCGAACATTCAAAGATTTAATACCAATTTTTCTCCAACTCTTCCAAAAAATTGAAGAGGAGGGAATGCTCCCAAACTCATTTTACAAGCCCAGCATTACCCTCATACCAAAATCAGACAAGGACACCACACAGAAAGAAAATTACAGGCCAATATTCCTGATGAACATAGATACAAATATCCTCAGCAAAATATTAGCAAACCAAATTCAACAATGCATTAAAAGGATCATACACCATGATCAAGTGGGATTTATTCCAGGGATGCAGGGATATTTCAATATCCACAAACTGATCAACGTGATACACCACATTAACAAAATGAAGAATAAAAATCACATGATCATCTCAATAGATGCAGAGGAAGCCTTTGACAAAATTCAACGTCTATTTATGATAAAACAACAAAGTGAATATAGAAGGAATGTAACTCAACATAATAAAGCCATATATGACAAACCCACAGCTAACATCATACTCATTGGTGAAAAGCTGAAAGCTTTTCCTCTAAGATCAGAATGCCCACAAGGATGCCCACTTTTACCACTTTTATTCAACATAGTTTTGGAAGTCCCGGTCATGACAATTAGGCAAGAAAAAGGAATAAAAGGCATCCTGATAGGAAAGGAAAAGTAAAAATGTCACTATTTGCAGATGACATGATATTATATGTAGAAAACACTAAAGACTCCACCAAAAATCTCTTAGAACAAACGAATTCAGTAAAGTTACAGGATACAAAATCAATATACAGAAATCTGTTGCATTTCTGTACACTAAACAAACTATTGGACAGAGAAATTAAGAAAACACTCCCATTTACAACTGCATCAAAAAGAATAAAACGGGGGCCGGCCCCGTGGCCGAGTGGTTAAGTTCTCGTGCTCCACTATGGCGGCCCAGGGTTTCGCTGGTTCGGATCCTGGGCTCGGACATGGCACCGCTCGTCAGGCCACTTTGAGGCGGCATCCCACATGTCACAACTAGAAGGACCCACAACTAGAATATACAACTATGTACTGGGGGAATTTGGGGAGAAAAAGCAGAAAAAAAAAAAAGATTGGCAACAGTTTTTAGCTCAGGTGCCAATCTTTATGGGGAAAAAAAAAAAAAGAATAAAACACCTAGGAATAAATTTAACCAAGGAGATGAAAGATCTGTACTCTGAAAATTATAAGACATTGATGAACAACATTGAAGTTGACACAAATATATGGAAAGCTATTCTGTGCTCATGGGCTGGAAGAATTAACATTGTTAAAATGTCCTTACTACCCACAGCAATGTACAGATTCGGTGCAATCCCTATCAAAATTTCAACGGCATTTCTCACAGAACAGGTTTTCTGTTTTAATGATTAATAACAACATGGTGGAATTTTTCTATTGTTTGGCTGTCATTTCTGAGCTTTCCATTGCTGTCAGCCTGGCAGCCAAAAAAACCTTCTCAAATAAGCCCAGAAACCACTGCTCTGGCTTGGGATCAACAGGCAGCAGTGTTTCTGAGCTGCCAACTTCAGGTGGACGAGATTCCAGATTTCCAACCAGACCTGCTTTTGCCTCCTCAACTGTGAAGTGCTACAAGGGCTCATTTCCTTCTAACACCGGAGCCCAAAACTACAACACGAGAAAAAGACTTCTATTTCCTGCCTCCTACTCCTGTAGTTGGCAGTTGCAAAACGGTCTTTCTGACAGGTTATTAAAATCCTTAAACTTGAGATGTGGGTTTTTCATTTTAAGCGCTCACATTGATGGTTTTAGAGTATTCTTGAAAGGCAGGGTGCGATTTAGCTTTCTGAGGGCAGTGGTCAGTTGCACGGCTCCGGCCCTGGCCTCAAAGAAGGCCTTTGGGCCCTGAGGTGGAGATTCTGGAAAGGAGCCCTGGAGACAGCAGTGGTTGTTAGCCAGCAAGGTGTTACTGCGATAAGAATGTTATATAAATAACTAGCTATGGGCCTTAAAAATTCTTTGAGTACAGTTCTGGCTCAGGCCTGAAAGAGCATTTGCTGTTTCATGTCTTATAGCTGATATGATTTGGCTCTTGATAAAGAATTCACTCCCTTATAGAAACTGAGAGAAGCAATAAACGAACAGGGCAACAATCCCAACTGTAAATACAGTGCTGCGGCCAGGATTGTTTAAAATCCACATCCACAACCCATCAAAAAGATGCAAAATTGCATTTTATGTATAGAATATCGGATGCAATTCCTTCCTTGCCTCGCTGCGGCAATGTTTTTTTTATAAAAATGATTTTCTCATTATTTTGGTTTTTTTCCTTATCCCATATGTCAACATTTTACAACACACCAGATACTTCTAGGAAACAAGAAAAACTTCCAAATGGAATCATGACACTAAAGAGAATTAAAAGTGGTTCTGAGAAATCTTTAGGTCCCCATAAGTATTATTGCAATTTGAGACAGAGGAAGCTCAGCTTCCGGGGAGTGACTGCAGGATGTGCCCGCGGCGTGGCGTCTTCGCGGCCTTTTCAAGGAGGGCTAATGAATGTCCATCTTTACTTGGGACCCTGACAGTTGATAACTCTGGTTTCAACGCCCCGAACTCCTCAGCCTGGAGTCAGGGAGGCAGAGCTCTCCAGGAGGGAGGATCGGAGAAGGGTCCACCGAGGGTAGAGTCCAGGACCTGCCCCACTTTAGGGCCTGTTTGGTGGTGGGGTTATTTCCTTTCTTATTTGTGTTTCTTCCTTGACGTATCAGGCCTCAGTTTCCTCTTCTGTAAAGCAGAGATAAGAACTCCCACCCCATGTGGTTGTTTTGCGGAATAAAGATGTTCGAATGAGTCAAGTACTTGGCACAACTTATTGCCAACGGGAAGGACTAAAACAAACGACAGCTAAAAATCATGAAAAATTTAAGATGCCGTAATCTGGACGTGATTCAACAGGTCAATCAGAAAATCCATTTTATGTTTCCTGCGCGCGATAGATACACAGCTTTCTGCGAATCTGGAGTACAGTTGTAGTCGGTTCCAACACATGAATTTATTCTTAGTTTATGTACCTAAACCTAGGATCCTTAGATTAACATGGAAGATTATGCAAAACTATATTTTATTACCAGATCCCAGATCTCTTTTTCTTTTTTAGAAATGGAACTGCAGGATCCAGGAAAAGCTTAAAACCACCCAGAACCCTGTTTCTGTACTCCCATACTCCTCCCTATTTCTCCCGATTCCGTCCCACAGCAGTCACACAGCGGCTGTGAAGAAAAGAACAAACGAGGGTCCCCCCTTCTAACCTCCAGCATCTTCCATTAATTATGAGGTTCTTTCCGGTAAGTCTGACCTCTTTCCACCCACTTTCCCTCTGCTAAGCAAAGCTTAGGCTCACCCTCTCACTGATGATTTACAAATTTTACGGAGCCCCCAGGATTTACAATATCTTGTTCTGCGAGGATCATCTGATTTCGAGGCTGCGTTAGACGTAAAGTAAATGAATTTTGTAATTAGTGGCTCTGTGTTTTTAAATTCCTTTGGGTATTTTATTTCCCCCAGAAAAGTGTTATTTGGTTCACTGTCAACACATTTTACTTTACATTTGAATTCACTTATCAATGGTTCATACTTAGCACAGAGAACAACTTACAGAATGTTGAGAAATGAAATGTTATTCATTAATAACATGCGTGGTGATTGAACTAATCTTATTTCATAGATCTAGTTCTAGAAAGCACACAGAGGTCAGCTCAAGTTCATGTTCCCTCGACATTGACATGGGACCCACTTGTAGGCAGAGTTCTATTTTGATGACTGTAGGAAATCACCAAAACTGTGGGAAAAATGACCCCTGCACACGAGTGACTCATAGAAAATAAAAGGGTGGGGACTTTCAAGCAAATGTTTTGTCCACATTCCCCATTTCTAGGTATGTGTTATAGTTGGGTCAATAAATAAGCAATGTGGTTTGGTTTTTTCACATCTGTGGATCTGGGGGTGATCATGCCCAGTAACCATGTGGGATTGTTCTGGAATGAATGAAGAAGAGGAACTGTGTGTGGGACATGGATTGTGGGTCTGCATAACTTTCAGCATCTTCAGCAAAGGCGCCTCTGGCGTCAGAATTAGCTGTGTGCAGACCTGCCTCGGATCAGGGGGTAAACACTGCCAGAGGGAATTAAAGATATGACTTCCAATGTTTGCCACAGACTGGAGAAACACGTCAGCTGGTGGGAAGGACCTGGTCTTCTGTGAGCTCCGCAGTGGGCCCAGCAGGCCGACAGGGGCAGAGGCAGCAGCAGGCTCTTTCTGGTCATCAGGCCTGAGAACGTGGCGGGGGACACTCCCAGCAAACAAGCAAGGCCTTTCGTAATGAAATGTGACAGTGTTCCCACTGGTGGGAGGCCCGGGGACAGGGCCAAGAGGGGGCTGGTAGTTAGGGGAGGATTTGCATAATTACATTCACCTGAGGGACTCCATGTACCCAACAACGGGTCCCATTGTGGTAAAGCCAGCAGCTGGCCATACTGTTAGAACAATGTCAGCCGTGGCCTTGTTCCTCCCGAACAAATGCTTGGACTCTGAAAAATGACAATTAGCATTTGGAATGGTATGTAGTTATTAATAGTGCAAATGTTAGCATGATGTCTACCACCCCAAATTACGAGGCGTGTATTTATATGTAACACATGTGTTACTTCACACTTTAGCAGACGGATTATACACTAATACCACATTTATAGATGCACTGTAGACAGCTTCATATTATATATATATACAAAAATGCTAAAGTGTCCATGAACAGAGTGAGATGACCCTCGAAATGGAAGTTTTCTCTTGATGTTGGGCAAAGAATGATATAGGAAAGGCTTTTCCTGTGTAAGGCACTTACTGTTTTAGCTTCCAGTGCGGTGTCTTTTGTCCTTTGACTCCGAGTGCTTACACTGGGTTTGAGAGATGCTGCTTGGAGCCCAGGAAGGCCCTGGCGGAAGTGCGGTGCCCCACGGCCCTGCTCCGTGGCTGCGGGCATGTTGACCAAGACTCCACATAGCCGGTGTGGAGATGGGACGAGAGCAAATACTCCCAGCTCATTTCCTGGTATTGCTCACATTTACACGGGATTTTATCTCCTTTCAACAACAGGTGGTGGGACTTCCAAGTGGAGGACACATTGCTCCCATGCAGAATGCTCCCTCCGAGGGAAACGATGGTGACACAGAATGGCGAGATGGACGACAGTGCTGTCCCAGGGGTGCACATGCAGGATGGAGCCCCAGTCCAATGTCTGCCCCATCAAGCCAACCGCCCCACCACCAAGGGCAGCTTTCGAAAACAGAAACACTTCCTCGAAACTTCCCTGGTCCCCACAGTATGGCAGTGGTCCCCAAGCCGGGGGGCCCATCAGAGCTGTCTGGACACGACCTCACCCTAAACCTTCAGAAACAGAGTTCTCGGGGCAGACACGAAAAGGAAATCTGCATTTATACTTACTTTGCCAGTCCTCCAGCTTTTTGGAATCAGAGAAATGACTCCAACCATCATAAAAGAACTCAAGCTTCCACGATATATATTTCCAAAGGACTGTCCTTTCTTTCCTAACTTCCTCTGAGGAGTCCTGGTCTGAAGGGGTCTGGTCTGAGATTCTCCTTGTCTTTTCTTTCTCCCGTCACCCCAACTCTGAGCTCCTGCCCTCCACCTTTTCATCATCAGCTTGGTGGTCTCCCTGTCTTGTCTTTGTTTCAATTGATCCTCTTCCTTCTTTCCCCAGGGCATCACCACCACCAGGGTGACACTAATTAGTGGTTAATAAAGCTTAACTAATGACATGGGAACACTGAAGACTGGACTGGAGATTAGGTAGCATGCACCATCAAACGGCACTCCTCCTGAAATAACTTTGCCCTTCCCGCGGTTAGAGAAGTAATGGATGGAGGTCACCGTCCTTATGCCCTGACCTTGCCTGCTCCTGCCCCAGAGAGCCTTCTCCCATCGCCTCTCTCCCCTCTACCCCAGGTCCAAGTTCCTTCCTGCTATCAACTCAATGTTGGTGCTTCCCTAAAATTTATATGTTGAGGCCCTAACGTCTAACATGATGAATATGTACCTGGAGGTGGGGTCTTTGGGAGGTGACGGGCTTCAGGACACTGGAGCCCTCAAGATGAGATTAGTGCCCTGATGAGAAGAGGAGAGGCCAAGTTCTCCATCTTTGCCCTTTGAGGACACACCGAGAAGGCTGCTGTCTACAAACCAGGAAGAGGGCCCTCACCAGGCACTGAATCTGCTGGCACCTCTGCCTTAGACTTCCCAGCCTCCAGAACTCTGAGAAATAAAAGTTTGTCTGTGGTAATTTGCTCCAGCAGCCCAAGCTGAGAAGACATGTCTCTCCAGCCCTCCAAAATCATCTCCTTCTGGGGGGGTCTTCCTCGGGGAACAATCCAGAAGATGCCTCCAACTCAGCGTCTTCTCACCCTCTGCGAGGCCCCCTCTTCGTTTTACAGAGCAGCCTAGCCCTTTTTTGCATCCGTCTCCCCCTCCAACCAAGCTCCTGGGCCTTGTGTTTCAAAAACAATATTAGTGTGTGTCTCCAAAAGAAAAGAGAGAGAGCTGTTCCCCAAGGATAAATTCTGTGATTTTCCCTACACTCGGATTTTAAAAATTGTAACTATCTCCCTTGCTGGAACTCTAAAAAGCTCTCCAGATGATTCTCATGGAGCCAGTCCCCTGACTGTGTGTGGGAACCACAGCCTACCCCTCTGTGGAAGAGCCTCCTGGGAACCCCATTCAGCTTAGGGACTCCTGCTTATCCCAGAAGAGTCCCTGCCTTTCGCTCCGTGAAACTTTCTGTTAATGCCACCCAAGGTAGCTTTTCCTTTTGTCACCCTGCTATACTTTGTACCTGTCAGTATGAAAGCAGTCTCCATGTGGTAATAAGATTTGGGGTTGCCACTCAGACTCCCCTACTGGTCAGAGAGTGCCTTGGGGGCAAGTATTGCTCATTGTGTTGTCCCTGGCATCCAGTGTGCTTGGCAGAGAGTGGAGTATTTTGTGTTTGCTGAATGAAGTAAGATGTGGAATGATAAACAACAGTTGGATGAGGCAGTTAGGAGGTCATTGGTGACCATGATCATTCCAGAAGAAATACTCATGGGCACAGGCTGCCGTGGGGCTGCTGCCTATGGCTGTGCAGACTGGGACCTGCACACAAGTGTGTGACAGATGGAGCTGGCGCCGTAGAATGTTACCCATAGTCCACTCTCCTAGCCATACCCTCTGGCGTGTGTGCCTCAGCCCAGTGGAAGGATGCCATTTACTTACTGACCTACCCAGAGGGTCACATTTTTGCAGCCTGCTGGCTAGATGAGGCCCTCCGTGAATTCACTCAGAAGCACTGAGGGGGTCAGTAGAATCTCTGTTGCTGCGTAGCTCCCACCTCCTGAGATCGGGGTCTGTGGTCGGAACCCTATGGAGTCATTTCATTCCTTTTTCTCTGTGAGGGGAGAAAACCTATCAAAAAGTTAAATGAACCACTTTAGAAGGGTCATCATCGCCACATCTTTGGAAAATATTCGAAAACCCCGAGATGTTTCCACAGGCATCTCAAACTCAACATGTGCAAAACGGGTCTCACCTCGCCTGGGCAGACCTGCCTCCCGGTGTTTCCTTCAGCGGGTACACTGATGGCCCAAGCTGGCAGCCTTCCTGCACTGCCCCCTCCAGTCCACCCACTGGTCCTACCCGGTCCACCATAGAAGGCTTCAGCCCCCGCCCTGCCTCAGTGCACTCTCCTGTCTTGACTAGACTATGTCAGTTGCTTCTTGTTATCTCCTGTTACATCTGGTCTTTCCTCACAAGTCCATCCTTCAGTTATCTTTCTAAAACCAGGATCTTACTCTCCTGCTTAAAACCCTTGCTTTGCCCCCTTTCCTCTCAGCCCACTGGATGAGTCCAGACTCTCCAGCTTGGTATACAAGTCCATCACTTCCATGCCACCCTTTTCCAGCTGCCTTATGTGCACAAGCCAGTTTCCCAGGGTGCCATGCTCCTTTGAGTGTCCTTGGTTTTGCATATGCTGTTCCCCGTGCCTGTGCCTTCCCCCCGTGTCTGTAGGTTTCATCTATAGATGAATCGGAATCCCTTCCAAGTTCTCTGTCCCTTCTCTGTATAACTGTCCGCTCCTCCATTGTGGTGCTTCGTGTCCACGTAAAATCGTTTGTTTAATCTCCCCCGCGGGCCCTGGACTTCATCAGAAGCAATGTGTTATTCATTTCTCTCTCCCCAGCCTTTATGGAAGTCTCTAGCACTTACTCTGTGCAAAGTAAATGTTTGTGGAATGGAAAGCCTATCAACAGAGGCATCATCAGCTCTACCCAGGCACGACACACAGCTGCTGAGAACGAGTTACAGCCGCGCGCACTGATTGCAATTCCAGAGTGACATGTAGGGTACATCCCTATTTTTTGTAAAAGGTAGAAAAAATAACCCTTTACGTTTGTTCTCTTCTATCTGAACCTGGTGGAGTGGATGGAGGGTGGTGCTGGGGGAGCCTGCAGGAACGAGGGGAAGGGTGACTTTCTTTATAACTCCATTGTTTGACGTGTCACAAAGAGCTTATACTACTTTCGTAAAGTCAATTAAGAAAAATAAATACTTTGTGAATGAGTAAATAGGCTTCAGGAAATAAGTTTTCAGAAAAGAAGGAATATCGTCACTGTGGTGCAAACCCAAAGAAAATCTGAAGAAGAAAATCAAAACCCCCAGAACATAGAATTAGGGTATTTGTAAAGGACTTCGCTCCTCAGAAAGAGTCCCCACAGGCTTCTCTCCTAAAAGGCAGCTCCATTAAAGCGCCTGTGTTTCCTAACAGATCGCCAACTGCAGGCTTGTCAGAGGGTGGGGCCGAGAAAGAGAAAGTTTCAGGCATCGGTGCCAATTGAAGATCAATCAGAAAGGAAGATAAGCCCCATTGATATTATAATGTGATTATCAGGGAAATTGTTACATTGACCCATTCGCAGTTCCCACAGTTGTTCTGGAGGAAGGGTGCCAGGGCTGCAGGCAGAAGGGAAGGCGCCCCACTTCCTGGGGGAGACGTGAAGGCCAGGGCCAGGGCCGGGCGAGCCCTGCACCCACCCGCGGCTACTGCGTCCAAGTCCACGTCTTCCTGAGAGAGCACATCCCCGTCAGGTGTCTGCAATTCGTCCGAGAGGAGAGGTGGGCAGTAATGGGCAAAGAAGAAATCTCTTTTTTTAGATAAAAGAATAAAAATTCGGTAAAGTAGACCCGGTAGTCACCGTGGAAAGAGAAGAAACACTAAGAACGTCGTTGCGTCGTGAGAAGGATGTGGGCCCACCTTGTACTTGAGTCAAGAAAGCAGAGGATGAGCAGGGCTCCGGATGCGCCTTCAGTATTTGATACAAGAAACAAATCAGCCGGCTTTGCACTGCTAACTTATTACCTACTTGTCATGAAGGGATAATTTTCTAATGAAATTTTCTACCAAAAGAAAGGAAATCAGTCCACAGGCGTCTTGGGCTCCCACCCACGATTTCTGTATGATGAAATCAAGTTAGAACAGTATGCACAGGCTTGAGGGTGAGAGGAAGACGGCATGGTGTGGCGGTCCCCATGACCCCTCTGGGTCCCAGGAGGCAGGGGTGGCAGGCTTCTTCTGTGAAGCGACAGAGAGTAAATATTTTAGGCTTCTGGGCCAACAGGTAAAATCTAGAATATTATGTAGGCACTTTTTTTTTTCTTTCTTTCTCTCTTTTTTTTTTTTTTGAGGAAGATTAGCCCTGAGCTAACTACTGCCAGTCCTCCTCTTTTTGCTGAGGAAGCCTGGCCCTGAGCTAACATCCGTGCCCATCTTCCTCTACTTTACATGTGGGACGCCTACCACAGCCTGGCTTGCCAAGCGGTGCCATGTCTGCACCTGGGATCCAAACCAGTGAACCCTGGGCTGCTGAGAAGTGGAACGTGCGAACTTAACTGCTGCGCCACCAGGCCAGCCCCTATGTAGGCACTTTTATAACAAGAGTGAAAAATAATTTTTCCATGACTTTTTATTGACCAAATTCAAAACTTTATTTATGGACAGTGAAATGTGAATTTCGTATTATTTTCATGTGCCACAAAACAATTTACCTTTTAAAAAAATTTTTAGGCCAGCCCTGGTGGCCTAGTGGTTAAGTTTGGCATGCTCTGCTTTGGTGGCCCAGGTTCAGTTCCTGGGTGCAGACCTACTCCACTTATCTGTCAGTGGCCATGCTGTGGTGGCAGCTCACATACAAAAAGAGGAAGATCAGCAGCGGATGTTAGCTCAGGGCAAATCTTCCTCAGCAACAAAACAAAACAAAACAAAGTAAAATAAAAAAATTTTCAACCATTTAAGAATGTAAGAAGCATTCTCAGCTCATACTCATACAAATACGGGTGGTGGGCTGAGTTTGGCCTGTGGGTGATAATTTGCTGACCCCAGACATAGAACGTTTCTGGGTCATGGCAGGGGTCCTTAATCAGTCAGGGTCCAGCAAGCTCAAGGTGAGCTTGGGCATGACTTCAGAATCCTTCTCAACACAGCAGTGCTGCAGTGACAAGCACAAGAAGTGGGGAAGGGCAGCCTGCCTGCTCTGTGGTGGCCCTCTCCAGTCACTGCTCCAAGAACGGCTAACTCAGTTGTCAGCCGGGTCTTCCCTGCCCTGTCAGGTCTGGGTGCAATGGACACGGTCCTCCATCCCCAGTCGCAGGAAGGTCAAACCCCAAGATTTCGGTTGTTTGCCTAGAGCTCGTGTGCTTGTGGCCACGAGCAATTGCTTCTGCCGCGTTAGGTCAGTTTAAGGATTCGCCTGCCCTTGTTTTCTTTGCTACTTCAGCCAGAATGGGGAATTCAGTTTTTAATATTTAAAACATTTTTAACAAACCCAAAGACTTTTAACTGAAGATCTGGGGACACAAGGATGATATCTGTGGCAGCAGTGATGCATCTGCTGGGCATCGTTGTTTATGTCATCATCATAGGCAACATTCCCAGATGATTGATTTTGTCAGATGCTTTCAAATATTATCATATTTAATCCCTCAATAATCATTGAAAACAGACTTTCTGTTTTTACAATTGCTATCCCATTTTACAGAAAAGAAATTGAAGCTAAAAGAGTTTAAGGAACACGTCAGTAACAGAGCAAGTTAGTCGGATTGTGAACACATCAGGCACCCCAAGCCTGTGCCCCCAAACACGGCACATTCTCCCTCTGCAGCACTTCCACTGAACATCAGATGATTTCGTTCTTGAAAGTTCTTTCCCCGCCTCCTTGGGAATTCTCATTGGCCAGACCTCCTCATGGCATGTCCTGGCTTCCAGGTACGCTCGTGGACCCTCTCCTCACACACATCTTTCTCATCTTTTCTCCAGATTGCTCCCATGAACTCCCAGGGCCTTGATACAATTATTCAGAGTAATTTATATCAGCTCATATCCCAAACTGAGCTCCAGAAGAGGTCTCCTTGGGAAGTAATGTCATCTTATAGGATAAAAACCTTGATTGGCCCAGTGGATGGGGAAAGATAAGACAAGGGCTACAAGAAGAGGGTGGACGAAATGAAGTCAGTCAGAACACAGAGGAATTTTTTTTTCTTTCTGAGAGCAGGGACCGCGAACAGATAAGACAGGATGAAATCAGGGATTGCTGAGCAGTGTGGCATAGAAGATTCAGGACTTTTTCTTTTTTTCAAAGAATTTGCTTGGCATGCAACTCTGCAGGAAAGTCTTCTGTGCATAAAAAGGCCTTCTGAGAATATGCAGAATGCGTGAAATCAAGAAATGAAGAATTCAACGTCGACAGAGGTAGAAAATGAATGCAAGCTCCTTGAGAATTTAAAGAAATTCTGTAGAGTTCGCATATAGGATTTTTGACATTGGACTTCCCACAGGACATACAATGTTATCTAAATCTTTGGGAACAGAAGGAATCCACATGGCAAAGGGTGTGCCCACAGGGAGGAGGACAATTCTTCTTGGGTGAAGAGTAAAGAACGTGGAAAAGTCAGTGCATAAAGAGGGTGAGCTAGCGGTCATCTGAAAACCATATCTGAGAGCAGGGGAGAGATTAGGGAGGGGGCCGGAACAGGGCGGGATGGTGGGTCAGGAAAGGATGAGATTATGGCACTTGTTGGGGTTCAGGTGCAGGAACCTGTGACCTCTCTAGGTATTTCAACCAGAAAGGGACATAATGTAGGGAATTGGGCTTTTTCAAACTTTTTTGGAAGGGCAGAGAAGCAGACTCCTACACATGCACACACATCCTATTGATCCTGTGAGTTCTGGGTCTCTGGAGAATCTTGGTGAATACACGGGGAGAGGGTGGGGGTGGCGGGAGAGAGCAGATTCATTAGATCTCCCACTATCGAGGTGAAGGAACAAAACTCGCTTATGGTCTCAATGTAGAGGGAGGGAAAAGGCAAAGGAGGAGACTAAGCCGATTCCCACTTCCCAGGTGGGTGGCCAGCTGCTGCCCCTGACCACGACAAGGCGGGCAGACAGCACCAGATATTCCCGCGGAAAGGGGAGCATGCACCCAGCCCAGCATCCTTAGAAGACGCAGTTAATGTCTTTCAAAAGCAGCCATGTTCCAGAGCCTGAGATCCATCCGACACATGTCCCAGGCTGCCTGGATAGGCACCTGGGCTGTTCATTCACGTATTCATTCCATTTCTCATCTGTTAAATGAATAGTCGTTATGTGCCTCCCAGCGTCAGGTACTGTTCCAGGCTTTGGAGGTGCAACGGTGAGTGCAAGATGAGTTCACTTCTTTCACGATGTTTTCATTGTAATTTAGGAAGACGATAAACAGACGCACAAAGAAGACAGAGAAAACAGTTCCAGATAGTGACACATGCAGTGAGGACCCGGAAACAGGGCAATGGGAGGGAGAGTGACGGGGTGGGGGCTACCCTGGATGTGGTTCTCCAACTTGAAGACACCTGGAGCCCCTTACAATGTAGGGACCCGAAGGCTTTAGGGGGAGGGCAGAGCTGAGTTGCCCCATGTGGGAACAAGTTGGGATGAAAGTAAAGAACTCCGGCTCATGGGATGAGATATTAAAGGGGACTCAAGCACAGTCTGAGGGTCTGCAATGCCCTCCTTGGTTCCTTGTACCGCAGAGGAGAAGATGGTAATGAATGAGCCCATGTAACGCAATGGAGATGGTGAGCTGGACAGCAAGGCTCGGGCCGGGGCTGAGTCCAAGAGCAGCATCAGGACCCCCCATGAGAACAGAGGCCCCCGGGGGGAGGGAGGCAATGTCTGGGGGTTGTTCTATTCCCAGCACTGGCCCAGTGCTTGGAACAGGGTGGGTCCTCTATAACTATCGGTTCATGAATTGGGGAAGTCTGTTGGCTGAAGACGGAGGGAGTGGCTGTGGCAGAACCGGGCAGCCTTCGCATTCTGCGTAATTTCTTCACAGTAGGGAGAAGCATTCGCCTCCCTGCATAAAACATGCCCCAGGGCCTCCAGCTGGGAAGGGGGGCTGGCCAAAGGGCTCCAATTTCGACTCCCTGACTTCAGCACGTGCTGTTCTTCTCTGGGGGACTGTGATTTGCTTTTAATGCTCCTGCCATAGTACGGCCCCAAATCCTTTCCTTGGGTTTGTTGCCTTAGCCAGTTGAGATAGTCCAGGAATTCTAGAAGACTTCATCAAATGCTAAGGGAGTAGAAAAAACTAGTAAGCCAAGAGAACGCAAGAAGAAGAGGCTGACAGGTTTCTGCCGTACAGTTGTCCGATCTTTCTAGACCGGCTGGCTCTTGTCCCACATCTCTGCAGGAAGGATGCTCAATTCCAATCCTAAAGGATGAGTCTGGTCTCCAGACAGCGTGACCTAGCTCTAGGCCCATCTCCACAAACAGGGAAGGAATCTTCCCCTCCACGCCAGGCTGGCATTTGCCATTAACACAGCATTGCCAGGTCTAGCAAATAAAACACAGAGCGCCCAGTTAAATTTGAATTTCAGATAAATAACAAAGAACTTTTTAGTGTGAGTGCCTCCCAAATATTGCAAGTTCCAAATGTTGCATGAGACATACTTTCACTAAAAATGATTTGCTGTTTTTTCTGAAATTCAAATTTGACTGCAGGCTCCTATTTTACCCGGCAACCCTTCTGAAAGACCAAGAAAGAGACTGTAGCTTGCCACCTGCGGCGGGCCCTTCCACGTGGTCCTCATTCTGGTTCCAGCCTGTCTCCCCATCTCCCTCAGGGGCTTGGTGGAGCTTGCACACAGTCCCACTCAGTGACTTCTCCCCTTATTGAGACCCTACTCACTTCCATTTCTACCCACACAGGGGTCCCTGCCTGACTGGACAGCGTCACAGGATCTGAGCACACCGTGAGCCTGGCATGCACACCACAGGAATTACCCCTTCTGTCACAGTTTCATCCCGTCAGCCCACCAGAACTCTGTCCCTTCCTTTGGGGGAAAGCTCAGTTCCCCAGTGACCATGCTCAAAAACCCCAAGGACAGTAAAGCTTCGTGGACCGTTGGTAGATACTCCGACTAGAGCACTCCCATTTCTCTTACATATCAGGGGATTAAATAGGCGACCAACCATACGACATGCCGAGGACCTATTTTCAGCTCTGTTTTAACCTGTTGAACTCTGGAGAGCAACTTCTGTATTTTTATCTTCTGTTACGCTTCCTTTGAGGCAGCAAGTTTAGGGCAGTGAGGTTAAAAAGAAATAACTATCAACCTTCAAGAAAACAATCTAAAATAAGCACCTGTGTAGTGATTATAAAAATATACAGATTTCCTCTGCTTCTACGGGTAATGCTGAAGCCCACACATTTGTGATGCGTCTGCATGTGATGTGCATTTAGCCGCACGGTTCTTTTCCATTTAACCTTTTAGGTCAGATCTGTTAGATTTCCTCTCTGCCCACCACATGATCAGTACAGGATTTCTTGCTTTCTCATGTTGAGGCAGAGTGATAATACTGTTTAACCCTTAATTCAAATATAAAGGGTAACAGCCACTTGCACCGTAATGAAATAGTCCCAGAGATCAGCTGGAATTCCTGGTCCTGCGTCTTTTCCTAGCTCTGGCAGTCTAGGTGATGTTTACAAGTGCCACTGGTCACCCCACTCTCTCCTTCGCTTAACTGCGCGTGTGATGGTGAATTCTGCCATAGATTGTAAGTCCAGTGAGGGCAAGGACCCTGTTCGCCACAGTATGCATTTGCTAAGGTGGCCATAACGACATAACAGACCGAGCGGTTTAAGCCACAGAAAGTTATGTTCCCCCAGTCTGGAGGCTAGAAGTCCAAGATCAAGGTGTCGGCAGGTTTGGTTTCCTCTGAAGTCCCTCTCCTGGGCTCTCGGGTGGCTGCCGTCTCGCTGCGGCCTCCCTTGGTCTCTCCTCTGGGTACAAGGCCCAACATCTCTCTGTGTGTCCATGTTTCTTCTTCTTATGAAGACACCAGCCGGGCTGGATTAGCACCCACCCTAAAGGCCTCACTTTAACTCAATCACCGCCTTGATTAAAGGCCCTGTCTCCAAACACAGGCACATTTAGATGGACTGGGGGTTAGGACTCCAAGACAGGAATTTTGGGGGAGATGCAGTTCAGCCCAACAACCGCTGTATGTCCGGTAACTACTTCAGTGCCGGGCGCGTGGTGGACGAAAAGTGTTTGTGGCATTAATACAAGAGCTTTGATGATGTCATTCGTGAGGCCTGTCACTTAGAGTTTCTGGTACCGGTTAGTCCCTGGCATCCGATTTCTAAGCTTCTTTTCTACCTACACTGTTACTGGTCGTGGCTCGTGTAACGGAAATTAATCTGACGGGATGTCAGGTCTGCGACACCCGCTTCCACAGAGATGAGGCCGCAGGGAGCACGTCCTTCCTGCTCGCAGGCACAGGCCCTGCCACTTCCACGGTGTTTCCACCTGCCCCGTCTCAGGCTCGCGATGGTGGCCCCCTGTCCCCGCAGAGGAGCTGTGCCCAGTCCTCCTCTCAGCAGACGCTTGACCTCACCCCGTAGAGGCGTGCATCGGCCTGCTTCCGCCATTTCCTCCCAATAGGGAAGAAAAAATATAATCCAGCAAAGAGCTCCTGCCACATTTGTGGGGGGAGAACGGGCATCTCAACAACACACCCATTGTCCCATCTGAGCTTTGCTCTACTAGTCTTCCAGGGAAAGAGAAAAAAAAAAAGCTCAAAAACTTTGATCCCTGGGGAGGTGAAGCGGAAGTTGATTTTCACCATTAAATTTTTTTATAGACAGCAAAGTCCATGCTTCCACCTGCATCCAGAGCACAGAGGCAGCTGCAGAACAAAGCAGCGGAGGAAAATAGCTGCCCAGCTCTTCAATTGCCCAAGTACAGGTGCACCTTGTTTTCCTCTCAGTGCAGTCACCAGTGATTGACAATGTTTTACCCAGAGGACTTAACCCTTTCTTCTCCTAGATGAACCAGAGGCAAGTCTCAGGGTTTCAGAAACAATCTCTGCCCCTCTGTCTGTTATAGGAAACTCAACTCAAATGCGGGACAACAGGACTTCGAATCGATGTTACCTTCAATGAGAGAAGGAACTAAACAATTTTACGGAGAAAGTTTTGACAAATTATCACCAGGCCTCTCAGGCTTTGCTGCCAGCCTTAGCCACTCCTTCCGTCTCAACAGCCGCCCAGAGAGAGACGGCGAATGGGAGAACGGGAGTGACACCAGGCGCGGGTGCTCCGGGTGTTCAGTCCTGAAGGACCAGACCTAGAGGAGCGATGCCTGTTTGCCCTTGGCCTTTTTCCATGGCCGTCAAACAAGTTGTTTTGGAGGGTGAGCAGCAGAGAGAAGAGAGGCTCTCATGGAGCCCAGTTTAACACTTCTGAAGATGGCGCACGGGGCACACTGGCCTCACTGGCTCTGTGCTGGTTTGTGTGTTCCCCTCGGTGACTCCCACTGGATCTCACGTGGGGTGACTTTTCACAGTAGTGCACAAGGACATGGGCCTTGGGGAATCCCCTGGAGGGCTGAATTTGTGTAGAGTCCAGACAGGCCATCCACATAGTGCACCCTAGCCATCTTTGGAACTTTCGTGGGGCATGAACTGAGAGCTCACACAGGGACGAGGGCAATTCCTTACAAACAACGGGCAAGCATCACAAGCCAGGCAGGAACAGCTCTCAGAACCTGCAAATTGCTGACCATTTGGAAAGAGGCCAAGAGCAAAGGGGCATTACCTCCTAGTGTGGAGGGACGTTTGTTACTGCTGATGACAAGTTAGACTTCAGGGGAAGGCTTCAGAGCCCTGGGGTGGACCCCTTGGTTCTCTACATCCTCAGCAGGGTCTTGAGCCAAGCAACAGAGATTGTTAATGGCGTGACAGTATTGTGGGTCAGAGGGCTTCATGTTCTGGTAGGTGCATTATAAGTCACCTCCTCTTAGGCCAGGAAGCCTCCTAGATGAACACTGTTGATAACTGAAATGCCTGGAATGCACCATAATATGAGTGCAGAGCATGACCTCAATAACCTGCAGAGCCGTGGAGCAATGCTTTGAGTTCTGAATGGAAAAAATGACATGCAGACAACTCTGACACTTCCTTTCAGAGGCTTAGTAAATTTCCAATGATCACACATGCCCAAGAAGCTTCCCACTCTGTGTCTTTGGCTTTGACATGACCTTTGAAATGAGTCCGTGCTGGGTTGAAGGCATCTGTCCAGATGTTCAGGTCTCCAACTCAAACCAGTTAATCTGGAAGTAAAATAATCAAAGGAACTCTGTGGCCTGGAAACCAATCTCTCTCATTCATAAATCAAACCTTTTGTATGAGTCTTGCTGTATCTCTGCGGCCAAAAGCTATTGAATTTAAAAATTTTGAATTTTCATTCACTGTTTTGATCTCAGACATGGATAACAGCTGCTAGTGATTGTGCATGAAATAAAATACAAAGATTATGCAGAAATTATAGACTGAGCACCATGGTGATAATCTAATGAGGCAAAGCTTGGATGCATGTCAACTTAATCAGAACAATAGGTGCTGTCAAGCAGACGAGGTCCTGTAGGAAGGAAGGCCTCGGAAATAACGTCCTCTAGAGCTAGGCGGCCCACCTCCTCTCCTGGGAGGCCAGAGTGGGCGTGTGGAATGTGCTTCTGCTTCAGTCTCGCTCACAAAGACTTCCGTGCGAGTGGTGACAATCCATCCTAAATTCTACTGCAATATTTACTCTTTTCATTTGAATTTATGTCACCACCACAGCCTGGAAGCACAGAGCTCACAGGTCCAGAGTGATCCATGGGGTAGCTGAGCGCCGGTCACCCCACGAGGGAGAAACTCTTTCTAATCACCCCACACGTTCCAACAGATTTATGCACAAGGGGTTATAGAGAATGCTCTAGACTTTGGATATTCTTGGCCTTGGGAAAAATTTTTTTTTAAGTTTGTAAAGGTAATTACCATTATTTACAGTACTGAGGGCACAGCCCCGCCCTGGGCTTCAGGCCAGGGGCTCTCAGACCAGAGTGTGGTGAGGTGAGCCAACTTAGAGACAAAGCCCAATTATGCTCACATAAACCCTCGCTGGGGGTGGTGGGATGAAGGAAACGCCCACGCACGGGGAGCTGCTCAGGGAGGGGCTTTCTTTGAAGTTTTGCATAAATCTTGTAAATTTTCCCCCTAGAGTGCTGGGAGTGAACATTCTGGGTTTCATCCTGGGTCTCTTGGTAAGCTGTGCCATAAGGAAATGGACTTCCTTCTTATTTGATTTGCCAATTTTTAAAACTGAACTTTAAATAAAAGAATTTTGGAAGAATTAAGAAAACGGGAAACATTGTGTAAGGTGTTATACAGCTTTCTTCATTTCTTGGCAGAAAGGAACTCAAATAAAACACCAAAGAAATCTTTGTTTTGGAGCCCCCTTCACCTTTTGGGTGCTGCCCTTTACCCTCCTTTCTGACTCATGTCCATTTTCCACTGAGGAGTTCTCACGTGGTGGGGTTAGTGAAAGTGTTGCGATGGGGCACCTGGTTCTCCTCATCAGAAAATAACGAGCTAATACCTGACTACTCGCACACCTTCCCTTCTTGTTAACTAGGTTCTGCTTTTTCTTCCTGCCAGGATGAAGGCCAGATGATTATTTGTCCTAATGTTATGAATCAGTGACAAGAAAAGCTTGTCGTGGAAGCGCCAACGTGCCTTGAGAGACATGAGCACTACAGGTGGCTGCGAGCAGTGCTGGCAGGGCCCCCGGAGCCCCGCACCTGGCCCTGGGCGGGCTGGTGCGCTGTTCCCCAAAGGGCAGGCTCCACACGCGGTCTGTAGCACAGGAGTTCAGGAGGAAAACCAGAGGAAGTTTGGATTTTCCCCTTTGGTCCAGGAGGAAAATGCTCTTTGGGAAACGGATGTGGACATGTGAAGTCCCCCAGCTGCGAGCTCGGCGAAGCCAAGGCTGAAGGCACGTCGGAGCCCCAGCCTGCCCCTCACTGTTCCGAGGGCCCGGCAGCAGAGAGGACAGCAGCGGAATTACAGGTCGGCTGCACCTGAAACAGGCTGCGGCCCCACCTGAATTTCAGGTGCCCCGGGGAGGCCTTTCAACCACCTGGAATTGAGGCTGTTTCAAGGTACAGATGCAAGATGTGTTTGTCTTGCTTTTGTTTGCACCTGAATACAAGTACCAGCTGGAAGCCAGAAGGTGTGGGGCATTGCAAACAATTTTGACTATAAATAAAGAGAATGTAAGAGTCTAAAAGTCATTGCTGTGGGCTGAGTCCTGGAGAGAGAGAAAGAGAGAGATTGGGGGGGGGGGGTGGGGAGGGAGAGGAAATGGATTTACGAAGGGAAATAGGAAAATATACAGAAATTTGTCATGATGTGATACTGCTGCATATTTTTCATATGTTAATATCTCTAACTACCATTCATCCCCAGTTGAGATATATATATATATATATATATATATATATATATATATATATATATATATATAAAATGGGCTTTTGGACCGGTGCTCTGCTTTGCTCAGTATTGAATGTGTCTACTGTGTGTCAGGCCCTAAGGTGAACACTGGGAATAAATGATGAGAAGATATTGTCATGCTGTAGTCAGACAGCAAGTTAACGCAATGAGACAGCCACTGTGACGATGGACCATGGGCTGTAACAACGTAAAGGGCCACCTCTGTCTCCTTAGGACACTGAGGCTGAAGAGGGAGCATGCCAAGAAGGAAGATCTTACGCCAGCCTCTTTCACTCCAAAAGCAGCCCCACAGACACGGTTCCCCTCAGGGTGTGAAATGCACTGGTGATGGTCTTCTTAGCCATTCCTTTGGGACTAGGATAACGTCTCTGTAGCACATGAAATTCGGAAACACAACGTTTTACTTAAAAGCTCAAGGTTGATGTGAATATTTCCAGGGCAACGTGCAATTGGAGATTCATTTTTGATCAACCTATTTTTATTGAAGATTGCTCTGCAAAAGACATTACAAATTTGGAAAATATTAAATGTTTAACTTTCTTATTCATGGTTTTAAATAATCAGAAGTGACTTTCTGTCAACTGTGAGTAGAAAAAGCATTTTAAAAAGAAGTCGTTTCATTTTAAAATACAGTCCATAGTTTAGGAAACTCAAAGGCAATACCCTAAGGAAGGAGGGGGGAATCTTGGAGGTCGACAAACTAGAGATCTGATCCTGATGCTCTGGGGCATGAGCTGCCGTCTCAGACACACAGCATCGTCTGGTTTTGATTTGTTTTGAAGTGGTAGATAATGATATCTACCTTGCAAGCTTATTTCGAAAATTAAATCTAATAATGCATACAAAGCCCCTGACAAGGAGCCTAGCACCAGCCTGTGCTCAGCAAATAGTAGCTATTATTAAAATTAGTTTGTAATCATGGGCCAGCCCCGGTGGCTTAGTGGTTAAGTGTGGTGCATTCTGCTTCAGCAGCCTGGTTTTGGTTCTGGGCGTGGTCCCACACCACTCATTGATGGCAATCCTGTGCTGGTGGCTCACATACTAAAAACTAGAGGAAGTTTGCAACAGATGTTAGTTCAGGGCAAATCTCCCTCAGCAAAAAAAAAAAAAAAAAAAAAGGCATTTGTGTGTGTGTGTGTGAATTTAATGGCTACAGATTACTAAAATGGTTAAATAAGTTTTTGAGTGGAATGACCCAGTAGGGCTGAAGAGTGATTTGTTTAACAGGATAAATGTCAAAACCACATTTCCCTGGCTGTGTAGACAGAGTGAGTGTCACAGCGAGGTTACCCACAATAGCCTCCATTCTCAGGAAGCTGACCAGACTAACGTTTAGATTCAGGAGCAGTTACACTAATCCCAAAGAGAATTATACCGTCAAAAGTGGAAAGCACATCAAGGGCAGAAGTTAAAGGTGTTCACCAGCATCTCTAACGTCAGTGAGATGGAAACCTGAGGGCACAGTGTCATGACCACAGCAGACCTGACGGGTTGAACCCGAGCTGACAGATGTCAGCCCCATCACTTCACTCAACTAGCCTGGTCTGTCTGTCATTCCCACACCCCTGCCTCGGGGTCCCCAGGGCTCCTGAAACTTTTTATGAAACACTGCTGGGCTGGATAGTGGGCTTGCTTGTTGAACAAAGAGTTGTTTGAACCTTTCAGATTTTTAAAAATTTTTAGATGGTAAAAATATGAGTGATGAAAATGACTAGATTCACTTACTGGCATGAAAATACATAACATGAAGCCGTGAATCCTTAAAATTAGATGCTCAGACTCAGCAACAAGATACTGTGCACTTTTGTTTATGAATCTGGGAATCCTTTTTCTCAGAAAACTATTGACATTTTAAGAAAAGTGTGGTCAGGATATCAGATTCACAGGCAGCCGGGTTCAGATACACAAATTTTAGAAGGCTTTTGAAGGGTTTCTACCCCTGATGAATGGGGATGCAAAATATTATGCAAATCAGGTTTAATCTTCTGGATAATTTGATTCAATAAAAAAAGTTAAAGACATAAAAGGAAGCCTCCATCCACGTTTTGAGATTGTGTGTTTACATAAATAAGGCGTTGCTCAGAAGGCACTGGGGCCTTGAGTAGAGCTGTCCCGTCACCGCCTGGACGGGTCCTCCAGCTTGGATTCCCCAGCTCCTCAGCTTCAGGAGCAGACTGAGATGGAGGTCAGAAATGGTTTCAGTGGTTTAATGTTGACTTCATGGAAGCCCACTGCCTGATGTCAGGCAGGGAAGAAGGCAAAAGGGAGCCAGAAAACAAGAAGAAAAGGGCACAGTGTGAGAAAGGGAGGAGAGAATGGAAAATGGCAAAAGACCGCTGTGACCATGGAAAGGACCAGTGACATTTTCTTAGATTCCTTCCATAAATTCCCTATTCTTGCTGGGCATTTAGAGTTTTTTTTAAAAGATTATATTCCACTTGAGAACATCCATATTGTGCACAAGCACAGAAATGTTAAAGAGTACATTGATCTAAAGATTGTGTATTAATTAATGTTGGATAATTGTCAGTTACAACGTCATGTGCTGTGTCTTTGTAGACATTAGGTAGAGGACACTACCAGAACACAATTACCCACCATTAGTAATTAGGAAAGGCATCAGTGCATATGATATTTGAGATGAAACTCCAAAGGCAATATTCGGCACAGGCTTTGGGAAACAGGCGTTTTCAAGTCTCGAGAGCAACTCGAGGGCTTGCAGAAGCACGGCTCCTCCAGCAGGGCGGTCTCGCTGCGGTGCGAACCCAGGACCCCCACATGCAGGTGTGAGGGGACACCAGCATGGCCGGACCAGGGAGGGCGTTGCTGTGCTGTGTTTGGACTTTCTCTCAGATATCAACCACGTTTCTCACTTTTGCTGGCACTTCCAAGATGACTGAATTTCACGAGAGTTTGCTGTGATATCAGAGAGTACAGGACTGGATTTATAGGAACCAATCCTAAGCAAAAAGGAAAAGCTCAATGGATTGAGCGCTAGTGGACGGGGGAGCCAGTGAAGAGTTTTAAGCAGGGCACGACGTGGTCAGGTTTGCATTTTACGAACGGTTCTGTCCTACTTCCACGTTGGTCAGTTGATCTAACGAACTTTTAGGTCAAATGGGGATTTATTGCTCTTTAATAGAAAACGCAATTTATTTGGTAAGTTGAACAATAACCATTTGGCTTGAATATACATACAATGCATGAAATGATTTACTTTTACTTGGTTCATGAAAAGGTTTTGGAAAACGGCCTGGCATTTTCTGCACACCTCCTTCCTCTGTCTATAAAACACAATTAAAAAAAAATTTTTCACGTGCTCTTATTTGGACTCTATTATAACTTCACATTTTAAGTTCCTGTATTTTAAAAATATATTTAAATACAGGATGGCAGCAAAAACTAAAACACCATATAGCTGACTACAGGAGATCTGGACTAATTCCAAAAGATGAATCTAACTTAGTATTATAAATTTACAGTTGCGCCTTGCATGGGGAACACATGTCAGCTTTCCATATAATTTATTTCCACATTTTTCAGATGTCAGGGAAGAGTTTTCCCGATTGGAAAGAACAGCCTCGGGAGGAGGACAGCTGGACTCTGATCAATAGTCATAGGACAAGTCACTGAACCTCCTTGTGAGTGGTCTGAAAAATGGGAGAAGAACACATTTTCTGCCTAATAAAGGCTGTTGTGAGGCTCAGGTTTGGTCCTGTACATGCAGGTCCTCTGAACACCACTGTAGGGGGACAGTGGCAACAAACACGTAACAATTTCAAGGGGAAACACAGAGCAGAAGACTTGAAGCTCCTCGTCCCACTGTGTGCGCAGTTCCCAGCCAGCCTTGACACACAGGTGCTCAGGAACCAGCTGTGGAGTCAGTGAACGTGCGCAAACACACATACTTTAAAAAACATCAAAAGTATTAAAGCTATTGACGCCTGAATTATAAAATATGTGTAGGCAAGTAGTCAATAATTCCAGCTATTGATGTGTAAGTAGAATTAGTCCCTATCTGCATTGTTGTCAGTATAGCAAAAAACTAAAAATCAAAGAAACCAACCCATCCCCATGTATGCACAGAAATGTCACTCCTGACTCTGATAGCGCCTGGATGACATCCCCACCTAGTTTCAACCCCTACTCATCCAAACTCATCACTTGCAATAAGCCAGTTTGACAGGGGCATTTCTCTGAATGTAGACCATGCTCTATGTGGGATATCTGCTCGTAGTTGTGTATGATGTTGAGAAAATGTAGGACTTTTTCAGAATTAGGATTGAATAATGAGGCTTTAAGTTAAGTGAGAATGTTACCCCGCAAACAGCAGCAGGAATGGGAGAATCAGTAGGAGGCGGCAGGGTCCTGCCCCTGGTTTCTGTGGTCCTGGACCAGCTACTTAACTGGGGTGTGTGAAACGGGGTCTTCTTTTTTAGTTTTTGGACACACACACTCTCCACCCCATTCCCAAAGGTTCCGTCGACAAGCTCTGAAGGGGCCTTCCGGGTGGGAGGATGCAGGGACACAAAGCGTTCCTACAGTCTCTCCTGCCCTTCTCCCTTGGGTTCACATTCACTTTGGAGTTCTGCGGCTCGCTTTTTTAAAAACACTCAGGCCCAAGCAACAAACTTCTCAGGTCCTCTGAAAGAGGATCAATTTTCACCAGCAAGGATAAAGAGAAAGAAAATCACTTGAGAAAACACGAAGAACATAAAGCGTTTAGTTAGCCTTTGGTGGCTGGGTAGGAGCCACTGCCCCTCGCTGGCATCTCACCTGTTCCCAGTGAGCAGGACCCATCTCACTCTCTTCCACCTGGGACTTTCCCCTCTCACGGAAACTTGCAGATTCGAGGTTCCCAGACTCCCTTGGGTCCCCTTGTTTGTAGTCTGAGGCACTCTAACCTCTGAAAGGAAATGGGCAAGGCTGTGGACATGGATACAACGTTGATTTCACTTTTTAGGGACGGTAGCTCCACTCCTTCAGCAAGAAGGAGCCTTATTTACTAAGATCCCATCCTTAACATCAACCACCGTAACACCAGCATCAAATCACACACAAGTAAAGAGAGGATCATTCTTTCACACTGATACGAACTGACAAAGAATTCACTGTCGTGTAGGAAGATCTGTTTTGGCAAAACAAGCTAATTTTTTTGGTCTCCGGATTGGAGGGGGCTGGAGCAGGGATAATTTCTGTATTTATCTGTGCTCTAAGTTTGCAAAATGGCAGGACTGTGGCTCCCAGATGATGACACACACATGGAGGGGGTGGTCTTGTGAATCTTGTTTACAGGAAGGGCTGTGTTGACAAGGCTACCAAGAGACCGTAGCTTCAAATCTCCTGGGAGAGTCGCAGCCGCTCTGCACCAGGCGTGCGGCTTTGGAAGGGTGGACCAGACTTCCCATTCCCACCCAGGCCAGCGCTCCACAGGGGACCACAGTGCAGACAACAGACTCAGCTCATTATCTCGGCCCCGGATCTTGTCTATATTCTAGATATTCTTAGTTTGAAATTCAAAAGTGACATGTGTGTCCTTGGCTATAAGGCATTCTACATATAATAGCGCTTCAAAGAAAAATTCATGTTTGAAAGAAAAATCTACCTTCACCTTATGTGACTGCAGGAACTCCAACCACCATAGTTGAACAGTCTGTCGCAAGGGCACTGGATGTTTCAGTTTGCCAGACCTGTCATGATAAATTAATTACAGGATGTTGCAGAAATGGCAAAGCTCCAGCAGCATCTTGCATGGTTTAATATAGCCCCATTTCCCCATTTCAATGCATTTGTGGTTAGATAAATCCTCAGAAATTTACAGCTGCTATAGACTAGTTTATTATGTACTCTGCCTGCACACATGATAAGTATAATAAGAATTTGATGTTCTTAAAGTGCATAGATTTCACTGACATTTATTTACCACCATGGAAATATTCAGTTGCTAAAAGTAGCATCTGCAGATACTTCTGAATCCTGACTTCTGTATAAGAGGCCGGGATGGTCGAAAACTACCGTGCTTAGCCATCTTCCTCTTACTTTAAATTGAAGAACTGTAGCTCGGAAAAAACCTACGTGGAGTGTTTATATAAACCGGCCTTGTGAACAAATTTAATAGACAAAAATGAACTAGCGATTTGCAGCTGAAAACACTGAAAACCTGAACTGAAGCCACCACGCTTTTCTCCAGGGAGCCTTCTTCGTTTGGTCTCATGACTGCTTTTTGCAACCTTAGTTGTTCGTTCTCACTCCGGCAGCAAGTTATTTTCCTCATCTCCTTGCTTTTCCTCCTTTTGGATTCTTCCTTATCTTCACTAAGGCAATCACCTCCATTCCAAGCCAGTTTAACTGAGTGGTAATACGGAAGTCTACAGAAATGTTGTATAAACAACCCATTCCCACATTTTCCTCTGCCATCTTCCTTCACAACTCCTGATGGGGGTCAAAGGATGATTTAAGGAAAATGTCAACTAGACCACGAGCAAACATCAGACGGCTCAGCACTTCTAGAAGTGACACTGATGTAGGTATAGTTGGACGATTTGACAGAAGTGATCGAGGTGGGACGTGAATTGTGTGTGGTTATATATGTACTTATGACCCCGTTTTTTAGGTTGAGAGGAGAAATTAAAGTTGTAGATTCTTAGCAGCATTAGCCTCTCTAATTTTCTGAGACAGTAAAACAACCCATCCATAATCAGAATGGATGAGGTGTGAGAAGGGCCACTTTAGAACACAGGGTGCTCACAACATATGCCTGATGTAGATTAGAAGAGGAGCATTAGAAAAAAGCATTCTTTGTGTTTACAAAACAAATGTTTTTATGTGATCCAGTTCCCGCCTTAACTTAAAGTATTTCCTATTCACTTTACTAATTAGAGCAGAAGGATGCCATGAATGAAGTGCCTCATTACCAGCTCTGCTTTCCGAGTGTCTGTGCAGAGGAGCTGTCTGCTTTTGCCTGGTTGGTCCATTGTTAACCCTAAATGATGCTGACATCCAATTCTCCTGCAGATAATTGGGTCCATCCATAGATTGAGTTCACCAGTCAACAGAGAATCTTGATTGACGTGACTCTGGATGTTTCTATTATCTCTTATATGACTGGAATGGCGCCTTCGCTGTTTACTGAATAACATGTTACTGTACATGTATTAATTTGATTCCACAAAAATCTATTTCCTAAGAAAATGTAAGAATCATAGTATGGAGTAAAGACTTACCAAAGCAATTATGGGATAAACAAATTACGAGTTTTTAAAAAAAATTTTCAGATATATTTCATTTTATTTAGGTCACTGTTGCACTAAAGACATATTAGATGTCTCGAGTCCCTGAGTGTGGCCGTAGGCACATCCAAATTGCTTCTTTACTCTTGTGTGTGCTGGCGTCTCTGACTGTAAGTTTACCGGCTCACTCGGCACAGCAGCTGAGGCCCAGCACTTGGGGGACCTCCCCGTGGAGCCTGATAAACCTCCGTTTACAGCTCGCTCTGATGTTTACTGGCCATGTGCACTTGGACAAGTTTCTTAACCTTGGTTTCCTTATTTGCAGGGCACGGAAGATTTTATGTACCTCATGGGTTTCATATGAAGAGTAAACGAGGTCATGTACATAAAGAGAAGGTTTGGGGAATATTTTCTGTAGGTAAGTTCAATGAAGTAGGAATCAACAAATACATAGCTTAAAAAAGTCGGACTGTTGAAAAATGTTCCCACAATTTACTCAACACATATGGCCCTCAGATGGAAATCTTTTAAATATGTATAAAGCATAAGGTCATGAATTATTGTTAGTTTCTAGAACTTTCTAAGCCTCTTAAAAATATTTGTGAGTTAAACATACAACTAAAGTGACATGTCATATAAAGCTATAAAACGCTAAGTTATTCCCAAGATATAGTCTTGCTGAACTTCCTAAAGAGAAAATGCCTTGCTTTAATAAAACTTTTCTATACTTAAACATAAAATTAAGGTCAGGTATTTGCTTTTATGGAAAGAAATCTTACACAAGGTTTTAGAAGCACCAAGTCTCAACCATTTAAAAATATTGATTTCATTTAAAATTTGCATTTTAAACATAAATTTGCATTCATGGTGTAAAATATTTCATGTTTTAAATCTTTTAAAAACTTGATTGTTTTCTAGCTTTGCAAATCTTAGTCATTGTATAGTTCTGATACTGAAGAACCTTTAAGCTTCAAGATAGAGTAGAATCAATAATTGGGAAATAAATTTCTACGAGTAGTTTAAAAATATTATTCAGATCTAGAAAAAGATAGTGTCAAATTGCTACTTGTTTGGAGAAGAGAGACTTCATAAAATGGGGTACAATTCAATACTCTCAGAATGAAGATAAAAGAAAACTAATTTGTTACTAAGAAAATATGTAGTATCAGAAATCTTTGAGCGATTCTTGAGCCTGATTCCTCTGCTTGATGACAAGCTGGACTTACCACTCGAGGGGCACTTCTTGATCTCCCCCCGCCATCTCATCTCAGAGTGTGTGGTAAAGATGTTTCACTATCTACTCGTGTGCATAACCCAAGTCTTGCTTTGTCAACAGGACAGAAGAGAAAAGGCCCGGGCTTTGAGTAGAACCAACTTTTCCTGGTGTTGGCCTCAATTGTTATTTTTGTCCTCAGTAGTTGCAGTATAAAAATAACCTTTTATTTTTCATACAAACATTGAGATCTCAGCAAATGTTTAGCTCCCCTGACGTATTATTTCACTTGCCTAGATTTAAAATTTTTCTGTAACTTGTTGAAATTATTTGTGAAATAATCAGAGAATCAACACACATTTCAAAACTATGAGCTGAAACTGCAGAGAGACGCATATTTTTATTTTTTAATTACCAAGTACACTCACAAGACAGAAAAAACAAGCTTGTGTAGAGTGCCTCAGGCTGGCTGGGCCCAGCTGTACCTGAAGCACAGACATATGCGTCCGAACAGCGGGGGCTTGGTGCTCTGGTCGAGGGCTGCTGCAGTCATCAGTGCCATGCACTGCTTTCAAAAACGCCCCCCTGCCCCTTTAAGTTCTACACAGCAGGGCATGTTCACCAATTTTCATGCCTCTACAGCATGTGCAGGGACAAGAGCCAAAGACATTCTTACTAAAAGATATTTCACATTGGGTATACATCTGGGCAAAATTTACACCTCAATGCTCCAAACGGTTTTTCTCACTTCTTAATTTAATGGAATCAATTGTCCAATTTGGTAAATAAGTTTTCTAATTTTACATTAGTTTTGACCTTCTTGGGGTTAAATATTTTACTGACAGACTTACAATCACATAGTTGGGAAAGGAGAAGGGGCAAGAAAAAAACAAAGAAATGATCTTTCCTATTATAACATTATACTTCAAAATATACAATCACATAGCAATGACACTGTTATTCTGCAACTAAAGGAATAAACAATGCAGTGTAATAATTTAAAATGAAACATTAAAACTAAAATAAATATTAAACAATGTTAGTCTACAAATCACTTATATGCTTAAATATGAAATGCTTTTTTGAAAAAGTACAGGAATTTGGAACACTGTTGCCAGTCCAGCCACAAGCCACTTTTAGTTTAGGTGGATCAAGTCACATATCTGAGTCATTCAAAACAAACAAATTTGTTCTCTTTTAATGCCTTTCTTAAAATTGGGACCATTTTGAATACACAATATTCTGAAGCTGCTTATTTTTTAAATATTAAATTTGAAAAGCAGATACTTCATATTCTGAGCATAACATCACACATATAACCACATTACAGATACAATAATATTAAATGATTACTTAATGGATATGCGAAAAATGCAAACACTTTTTCTCCATATTTGCTGAGTAGCCACAAGGGTTTTTTCTTTACTGGTTTTCCAACAGTGACGTTGATGCAATTACTAATAAATACAAATATCAACCAATACTTTGATCAAGAACAACCACGATGGTTTATAACGATTAAGCTCGAAAGGCCACACTTATTTTCCACCCACACCTCTCTTCTGATTTTTCTAGATTCTTTCACAAGGATGAGAAGCAGTGGACCCTTCCTTTCTTCCTTAAATCTGAAAATTCCGAACTCTGAAGAGAAATTCCATTCGGTTTAATTTGTCATTTCATTTCTGTGTACTTGGTTCTGTCTCTTCATTCTTCTCCAACTCTTTACTAGGAGAAAAGTACACCAAATGTACTAAGTAGAATGTAAGCAACGTCTTTTGGCCACAACTGAATCTTGGTGTGCCCAGGAAACAGCACAGGCAATAAAACACACTGTGCAACACCCCCCCCCAACTAAGGCTATGCTACTAATGACCTATCTTCCAGTCTGCCTCTCGAACGCCCTGTGAACATCCTGAGTGTCATCAGCACCTACTTAAGGCCTGCTCCAGCACTGACAGTTAACACAAGCAAAACAACCCACACTTCTCAAATACAGACAGTAAGTACTCCACACCCTAGGGAACTTCCAGAAGTTAGGAGCAGGCAATCAGAGTTTATAAAATTCTTCATTCATTGGGGAAAAAATTGGATGATGCATCGGGTTAGTGACTGGAAAGGATGTAGATCATTTTATTAAATAACATTCTTTCATTTAGTCTATGGCTGTGTCCGCTTTCACAAATGGGTTAACTATTCTATTTTTTCAAATAAATGCAAAAAATGGTGTCATTTTTTTTTTTAAAGTATGCTTTTTTTGGTGAGGAAAGTTAGCCCTGAGCTAACATCTGTTGCTAATCTTCCTCTTTTTTTTCCTCCCTGAAGCCCCAGCACACAGTTGTATATCCTGGTTGTAGGTCATTCTAGTTCTTCTATGTGGGATGCCACCACAGCAGGGCCTGATGAGCGGTGCTAGGTCCACACCCAGGATCCGAACCAGCCAACCCTGGGCTGCCGAAGTGCAGTGCACGAACTTGACCACTCGGCCACGAGGCCAGCCCTAGTGTGTGTCATTTTTGATTGACAAAGATAGTGATAGTTAACTGGGCATCTAGATGCAGCTTTACTACTACTACTACTACTAAAAATTATTATTAATAAAAATAATAATAAAGCAAATCATACCATTAATGAGAACCAACAATCAATACGCAGATAAAAGAGGAAGCTGCTTCTCAGAGACCAGGTAGCAGGACTGCTCCAGCCCAAGGGGGAGGAGGAGGCGCTGAGCTGAAGTCTGCACTCCAGGACTCTTGGCCCAGTGACACAAAAGGGCTGCTGTGTCTCCTCTAACCCAAGGGCGTAAACTGGGCGGCTCTTAGAAAGCGAGCACCAGCCTAAGTGTGCCGGCAGCCTGGCTGTGGTGGTCAGTTCCATCGTCATCCTGGAAAGGCTAGAGAATTACGGCCAAAGAGGGCAGGTTACCCATCTCCTGAGGGCCTTCCCTGGTGGCCGAGGAGGGTTACGGAACACCTGAGCTCTCAGGGACAGGCTCAACCTTAAATAGATGGTTGCACTATCCTTTCATATGAAAAACATTTACACCTGAGGGGAAAAAATCCTCTGTCCCTGTTTCCTGATTTTAAACTTGTTAAATGGAGCTACCACAGATAAGCTGGTATTGTATACAGAGGCCCAAAAATATGTTTCAAGTGACTGGAATAGAGTATAAAATGGTGCAGAGAGGTCGGCCCTGTGGCCGAGTGGTTGGGGTCACGTGCTCTGCTTTAGCTACCTGGGGTTTTGCTGGTTCAGATCCTGGGCGCCGACCCACACACCACTCAACAAGCCATGGTGAGGTGGCGTCCCACACAGCAGAACCAGAAGGACTTACCACTAGAATATACAACTGTGTACCAGGGGGCTTTGGGGAGAAGAAGGAAAAAAAAGACGATTGGCAACAGATGTTAGCTCAGGTGCCAAACTTTAAAAAAAAAAAAGGTGCAGACACGGTGTGCTGGGTCAAAAGGTGTCATTTCTGTCGCTGTGTGTATACAGGTAAAGTATATAAAACTAGCTCAAAATTAGAGTTTGATAAAAATGGGGAAGAGAGTAGTAAAGGTTCAAATGGATGCTGGGCAGTCACCCAGAGACCCTACAAACATGTGCAGGGACACAGAGGGAGGAAGAGGAGCTCACAGGAGTAACAAGGCAAACAGAGGGAGAAGGGTTTACGACCGTGGTAGGACAAAAACGAAGAAGAAAAACAGAAACAGGAAGGCAGCGAGAGGGGAGGCCACAGCTGGGATGGGGGAGACAGGCCCGCACACGCAGAAGATGCAGGACAAGCTAAGGAGACGGGGAGACTGCACTGAGAGGAGTGAGCAAACACAGGTACCCGCAGGGCCCTTAGGAGAGGAGCCCGAGGAGAAAGGAGTAAGCGGCAGCTCAAGTGGGCAGTAAGATAACATCTTTCAGGGAAATGAATCAGACTAACAAGAGGAAGGAACTGTGGAGAGAGAATGACAGACTGCCCATGAAAGGGAGGAAAGGGGCAGAACAGAAGGACAAGAAGTGCCGGACCAGTGCCCACCTCTGACCAGGGAGGCCACCGCCGAGAGGGGAGAGGCAGACGGCCCATCAGAGTGATGGGTGCCCACAGAGCAGGGGCCCACAGGCTCAGGCCGAGATGAGATGTCGTCTAAACAGACACAGGGACCAACCCAAGTCCCGTCTTCCTCTGAGGCATCTCCTCAGAAAGTATCCCCTTGAGCTAACAGAGGAAGAGAGTAACCAAGTGAGGCCTTTTAAAAGGCAAATCATATGAAAAAACAAAGGAGGGGCCGGCCCAGGGGCGCAGCAGTTAAGTGCGCACGTTCTGCTTCTGCGGCCTGGGGTTTGCAGGTTTGGATCCCCGGTGCGGACACGGCACCGCTTGGCAAGCCATGTTGTGGTAGGTGTCCCACATATAAAGTAGAGGAAGATGGGCACAGATGTTACCTCAGGGCCAGTCTTCCACAGCAAAAGGAGGAGGATTGGCAGTAGTTAGCTCAGGGCTAATCTTCCTCAAAAAAACCAAAAATTAAGAAATAAAAAATAAAAAGAAAAGAGAAAGGAAAATGCACATAGCGAGATTTTGAAAAGGAATATGAAAGCAGGTTAGCGTTTGTGTGTCTGTTAAGAGTGAAAAATAAGATTCACAAAAATACGGGGCCCTACTCCACAAGAGCTTCAACCCAGTAAATATCCCCTGCAGGTTTACCATGGCAGACAGCAGGCTCAGCACTGGGGAGAATGGAACGTGAGCATGTCACGGCCCTGCGTAAGCACTGGCCCTCCAATCAGAGTCAGCAGACAAAGCCATGGCTGAGAGAACCTGAACCTGGAGCAGAAGATCGAGTCCTGGTGCAGACACGTGCTGGCTTTGACTCTTGAGACCCTGAATTCTTTAAATGCAGAAAGAATGGGCTGTGGGAAACTTCTGAAATTACTTTCATTTTAAAAGAAATGCTCAAGTATTATATATCAAGATACACTGAGTAGAAAAATTAGAAAATATACAGAGAAAAATGAAAAAAATCACCACAATTCCACCACTCAGAGATAACTATTGCTATTTTTTGATGTATATTATTCAATACTTTATGTATATGCTATATGTAAATTATTTTATAATCTCTTTCTTTTACTTAAAAATCTATCATAAGCATCTTTCCATGTCTATGAAAATACTTCCATAATGTAACGAGTAACGTCACAGGGTATAACATTATATAAATGTTTCATAATTCAATTAACCCTTTATTCACAAAAATGAATGTTTTTCCTTCTCTTTTTTAAACACTGCTTGAAGGAGTAGGATTTTAACTGAATCTCTGCATGTAAACTTGACTACTTTCCTACAATGGATTCCTGGAAGCAGAATTGTCAGATCAAAGGACATGAACGATTGAAGAATGATGAACATGTTACCCCACCATCCCTCACGAAGAAGGGGTCTGCCTCACACTATGACAGCAGTGCACGGGACTGCATTCCCAGCCCCTCACCGACACTGGGGATTGTAAGTGTTTGAAACGCGTCGCATTTTGTGAGGGAAAAACACTGCATCATTCATTGTTTTAATTTCTATTAATCTGATCACTGGAAGGTAGACATTTTTCATATGTTCATTGCCATTTATAGATATTTCTTTAAGAATGTCCTGTGCATACCCTTCGCCAATTTTTCTATTGGCGTACTTGTCTTCCCTGTTGATTTTTTAGAGCTTTTTATATGTATTAATCATTTATCTGTCATGTATTTTGTGAAATTCTTCCCTATCTCAGGTTATTGTTTGTTTTCAGATTTTGCTTATGGTGTTTTTTTCTCTTTAACATACATCATTTTAAAATTTCTATTATTTAAACCTAAAAATCTGCTTCAAAATGTTTTCTGATTCTGGTATCAAGGTTGAAAAGTCACTCCTTAACCCATGATTATATAACTACTGATCTATATGTTTTCTGCACAGATTTTATTTTTTTACAATTAAAATCTAAAAATACTTATGAAAATTTTGAATCTATTTCCCAGATAGACAAATTCATACAAGCGGACTTGACAGGGCTGTAACACTCCACCTTCAGCCAACAAACCCCATGGCTACCTCACAGAGAGCACAGAGACTTCCTCAAGGCCGTTCCCGCCTTCTCCGTCTCCATCCCCCCAGACATCACCACCATCCAGACACATTTTGCCCCACTTGCCTGTCTCAGTGGAAACAGTGCCCCACTTCCTTTTTTCTTGTCTCCAATTCTCACCCATGTGTTTCCTCCCGTCCCCAGGGATTTCCCCTCACCCTAAACCTTGAACGGCCCCTCTCAGTTTGTAAATATTCTTGTCATTCCCCATGTAAAGATCTTCTCTACATCCTGTGTTTCCCACAGTTGCTGCCCAGTGTTCTTTCCCTGGAGGCCCAGCTTCTTGGAGAAGCAGTCTACCCTGACGGTCTTCTCCCTCTGACTGGACACAATCTGACTCAGGCCCCCAGGACCCTCCACCAAAGCCGTCCTCTGGAAGGTCACAAACGGCCTCTTGGCTGCAAACTGCAAAGGGTACTTTTCTGGCCTTATTTTACTTGTTTCTCTCTTTGGCGTTGTCACTGTTGACCAGGCCTTTCCTAAATCTTTCCTTGCTGACTCTGTGACACAACTTTCTCCTGGTCTTCCTCTTACCTCTATTAGGGTGACTTTGCGGCCAGTTTGCTCATTCCTCTTCACTGGCATGTCCACTGTGTGTCCTCGGTCCTCGCGGCTCTGTTCTTTCCCAGCCTCAGAACTACAGGAGAGAGATCAGAAACGAGGAGCCATAAGAAAACTGCTTAAACAACTCAGAGGAGGCTTGGATCTAGGAAAGGGGCAGTGGGAAGGGAAGGGGAGATAACGGAAGGACCTGAGAGGAAAACCCTTGACAGACTGAGCGGTTCTATGTGGGGATGAGAGACAGGGCTGCCAAGAATAATGCAGACATAAACCTCTGGCTGGGCTCCTCCTTAACCGTGATGAAGGGACGAGAATAAAACAAACTTTACTCCTCTCAGAGAAGTATTAGATGGCTGCGAAAAACCAGAAAGCTTTTTTATCAGATTAGAAGGATAAATGTGCATGTGTGTGTGCACGTGGAAAACTACAGGAGACTCCTTAATGACAAAGACAGGGTGAAGGAAGCTCATGCATGAGGGAGTGATGAGAGACTGACCCGTGGAACAAAAAACGCAGCTTTTCAAATGGTTCAATCATAACAGTAAAATATAAAACAAGTACCTTGCGGATGACTGTGCAGCCCTGCAAATTATGTTAACAGAAAGAAAATAGAAAAACAATGCAAAAAGGGAAAATCAAAGAATGGAAGACAGTGCCTCCTTTCTAGGATGACCAGGAATGCTGGGAGACATCAAAAAAGAGCTTGAAAACTATGCAAGAATTACAAAATCAGGTAATAAGCAAGACTGAACAGAGACTGCTATGGACTGAATTGTGTTCTCCTAAAGTTCACAAGTTGAAGCCCCACCTGTGAAGTGAAGCTATTTGGAGACAGGGCCTTTAAGGAGGTAATAAAGGTTAAATGAGGTCATAAGGGTGGGGCCTGAATCTACAAGACTGGTGTCCTGATGAGAAGAGGAAGAGACACCAGAAAACTCTTTCTTTCCACATATGCTCTGAGGAAAGGCTGTGTGAGGACACAGCAAGAAGGGGGCCACCTGTAAGCCAGCCCGAGAGGCCTCACCAGAAACCAACCCTGCTGGAAGCTGATCTTGAACTTCCAGCCTCCAGGGCTGTGAAAGAACAAAGGCCTGTTGGTTAAGCCCTCCAGTCTGCTGTATCGTTACGGCAGCCTGAGAAGACTAATATGGAGATACACAAGCAAGCAAAATGAAGCCAGATGACTGAGAAGGAGAATTATGAGATGAAAGAACAAATAAAGTACATTTAGAAAGGAGGAGAATGATGAGAGAGAAAGGAAAGGTTGAACTCTGAAAAAAAGCACTGATAATTTACAATCTTGACCTGTTTGAAGTCCACCCTTTCAGCCTCATCTCCAGGGAACCTGTGCTCTAGCATTAAGCAAAAACTCCAGTGTCTGTGGAGGCCACAGTGATGCAGTGGACAAGGGAAGCAGGCCAGGGATAGTGGAACAGGATGGTGGCAAGTTGGAAGTGGACGGCCCATCCAAGGGAGGCAGCCCACTGCCTCAGCACCAGCCGATGATGCCACGGAGGAATGTGGAGTTGTGGTCGAGAACTTTGGATTATTTTCCAGAGAAGGCAGAAAGCTGCATTTATGTGAAATCTTTTTATATTTGGGCAAGTAATAAAATTACACACACATACAGTAGCCCCAACCAAAGACAACAGGACTGAAACTGGTTCGCAGGCCCAAGATTTCAACCTCTATTTCAGCCACAGGGCACCCTGCTGGCCTCAGGGTACCCAGGCACTTCCACACTTCCGTGCCCTGCTCCTGCGATCCTCCGGACTTCTAGGACCTCCTCTTTTTGTCCACCTGTCTCTACATGGTCTTTCAGACGTAGACGCTGCCTTACATCTTTGGCTTCCCCTGACCACTCCAGGGAGTCAGACTATGGGATCCTCTCTGCCGTTTCTCTCTCATAATCAATGTGCACTCTAACAGAAAGCTACCTTGAAAATACAGACAACATCTGGACTTGCGCTTGCAGCCTAGGTGGAGTGACAAAGATCAGATTTACTCCTGCATAAAACAATGAAAAAAAACTGGACAAAATACATGAAACAACAATTTTCAAGATACTGGATCATAGACGATGAAGGATGGTGGTCCCCAAGAGATGGGAAATAAATGAGATGAGCCCTATGATGGCCCAGCTTACTGCCTTGAGAGTGTCTAGGCCCCAGCACAGGGAGTTTAAACTTGTGTGGAGCCTGGCGGACTCCCTGAGTAAGAGCTGATAGTCTGGGGAGACCCAAGAGGCTAAGTTCATGGTGTGCTAGAGAGGGGAGAGCCCACAGTGAGAGATCTTGAAGATGTGCGAAGGTTCCCTCCTAGTATGGAGCAGAGCTCCGAGGAGCGCCTACATGGGAGGAAGCTACCTGAGGCCAGGAACCGCGCCCATTCCTGTCAGTTAGGCTGAAAACCTCACAGCTCAGAGGGTCCTGGGTGGAGCAGCCAGAGGGCTTGTGCCAGCAGTGAGGAAGAATGAGCCTGAGTCTAAACACAGCTCCAGCCCCACCTAACAAATCTTAGAAGCAAGACCTGAAAGGACCACACTGTTTTGAAGTAGCTTAACTACATTCTAGAACACAACTGAAGAATATTCACAGGAATACAAAAATATCCAGCAGCCAAAAGACAAAATTTTCAATGTTTGGCATCCAATAAAAATTTACTAGGGAGGCAAATAAATAGGAAAATGCAAATCATAATGAGAACAGAAAAACTGAAATAGAACCAGAACTGACACAGATGTTAGAATTATCAGACAAAGACCTTACAACAGTTATTATAACTATATTCCACCTGCTCAAAAGGTTAAATAAATACATGGAAGATATACAGAAGACCCAAATTGAATTTATAGAGATAAAAATTAAAATATCCTAGATGAAAAATATACCAGATAGGATTAAACGCAGATTAGACATTGCAGAGAAAAGATTAGATAACCTGAAGACATAGCAATGGAAATGATCCCAGTTGAAATACACAAAGAAAAAAGAATTAGACAGAGCATCAGTGAGCAGCGGGACACCTTCGTATGGCCTAATATGTGCATAACTGGAATCATCAAAGAAGAGAGAAACAGCAAGATACAGAAAAAAAGGCAGAAGAAAAAATGGTCCCAAATGTTCCAGATTTGATGAAAACTATAAACCTACAGATCTAAGCTCAACCAATCCCCAGAACAAGAAACATGAAGAAAATTACAAGGCACAGCATAATCAAACTGCTCAAAACCAGTGATCAAGAGAAATCTTCAAAGCAGCCACAGTAGGGGAAAACATGTTATGCAGAGAGGAGCACAGATAAGCCAACAGCCTACTTCTTGTTGGAAAAAAATGCAAGTGAGAAGACAGTGGAGCAACATCTTTAAAGTACCAGAGAAAAATGCAAATCTTTCAACACAGAATTCTATACCAAAGCAACTTTCAAACACGAAGGTGAAACAGACCTTTTCAGACATGCAAAAAGTGAAGGCATTCATATTACGCCAGCCAACACTACAAGAAATGTTGAAGGGAGTCCTTCAGGCGGAAGTAAAACGACAGCAGATGGAAATATAGCTCCACATAAAGGAGTGAAAAACACTGGAAGTGGTAACAAAATGGAAGAATATGAAAGATTTTTTTCTTATTGTTCAATCTCTTCAAAAGATCACAGTTTAAGCAAAAGTAATAACAATGTAGCAAGGGGTTTATAACATATATAAAAATAAAATGCATGACTACAGACGCATGAAGGTTAGGAGGGATGAAACTCAAGTGCATTGTTTTAAAGCTCTTGAAGATATGCTTGTGCAATAAGGATTTGTATTCCAACCCCAAAGAAATCACTAAAACAGCAAAACAAAGATTTATAGATAATAAGCTCACAAACAAGATAAAATGAATAAAAACTACTAACCTAAAAGAAACCAGAAAAAGATGAAAAAAGGAAACAAAGAATTGATGAGACAAATAGAAAACAAAAAGCAAAAGCAGTATGATAGGCTAAAACTCAACCATATTAATAATCATACTAGATGCAAATGTTTGTCTAATTGGCCTAAATAAAAGGCAAAGATGGTCATATAGGATAAAAAAGCATGAACTCAACTTTTAACCTATCTGTGTCTTTATATTTAAAGTTTGAAAAAACATACAACATTCTAACACTATTAAAAGAAAGCTGGAGTGACTTTAATGTTAAAATAGACTGCAGAACAAAGAATATTACCAGAAATAAAGTCATTTAATAGTAATAAGGGCATCAATCTCACAAGAGGACATCCGATCCTAAATATATGGGCACCTAATACAGAGCTTCAAAATATATGACACAAAAACTAACAGAACTGCAAGAGGAAAAAAACAAGCCTACAATACTAGTTGGAGAGCTCCATACCCAACTCTCAATAACTGATTGAGCAGGCAGAAAATTAGTAAGGCAACACAAGATGTAAGCCACACTCAGCCCATGTGATCTCATTTATTTATGCAAGAACACTCTGGTAGACAAGTGAATAATACACACTCTTTTCAACAGCACTCAAAACTTTTACCAAGAGAGATCATATTAAGGATCACAAAACAATTCTGAATAAACTTAAAAGGATTCAGATCATCCAAACTACGTTCCTTGACCACAACGGAATTAAATTAGAAATCAATGACAGAATGATCACTGGAAGAATCCCTAAATAATGGAAATCAAACAACCCGCATGTCAAAGAAGAAATCCAGATGATAATTATAAAGTGTTTTGAATGGAATGAACATGAAACCACAACATATCAAAACTTGTGGAATGCAATTAAAGCAGCACATGGTGCGAATTTACAGCACTAAGTGTTTATACTGGGAGAGAAGGTGTGAAATCAATGACCACAGTTTACACTTTAAAAGGTAGAAAAAGAACAAATTAAACTCAAAATAAGCAGAAATAATAAATATCAGAGTGGAAATAAATGAAACAGAAAATAAACAAGAGAAATCAATGGAACAAACAGCTGGTTCTTTGAGATCAATAAAACCGATAAACCACTAGTCAGGCTGATTTAGGGGGTGGGGGATAAAGAAATTATCAATATCAGGAATCAGAGAGGCAATATTGCCGCAGATTCTATCAATATTAAAAAGATCATGGGGAAATACTATGAATAAGTTTATGTCAATAAATTCATCCAGCTGGATGAAATGGGCAAATTCCTTGAAAGATACAAACTATCAGGCTTATACAAGAAGAAATAGATAACCTTAATAGCTTCACTTCCATTACATAAATTGAATTATCTTTCAAAAAAAGAAAACTCCAGGCCCAGACAGTTTTACTGTTGAGTCCACCCAACATGTGAATAAGAAATAGTGACATCAGTGAAAACGGTGGAGTAAGGCCTTCTGAAAATTCTCTCCTGCAAATAACCTATGAAAAAACTGGCTAATATGGTTAGAACCAACCTTTTCAGAATTCCTGAAACTAGCCCAAAGCATGTAGCAACTGGGGAATGTTTGTTCAAGAAAAGAGGTTCAGTCTTGGTAAGAACACCAAGCTTTGTGTCATCTTAACTTGACCTAGTCCCATCCCCCACTGTCCAGCTCTTTGGGGACCTTGAAAGGAACAGCCTGCATGTATGGTGAAAGCCAACAGCCTGGCAGCCAGGGGAGGAAGCAGGACAGGGCTGGAGCTCCTCCAAAGCCTCGTTCCCAAAGAGCTGTGATTATCCGACCTGTCTGGAGGTACCACTTGTAAGGCTGTCTGTATCTGACTTTGCTCTGGGCTTGCCTTTTCCTTGGGAAACATTTGCTGAAAACAATTATAATTAACTTCACAGCTGCCTGAGAGGCGAATAACAGCAGGCAAACAGACTAACCAAAAAGCTGAAAAGGAAAAGATGGGAGAAGAATATGTCCACAGGGGTTTTGAAAAGCTCACACATATTCCTGGGAGTCGAGAAGGTCTCACACACGGGTAGGGCTGTGTGCGTGCACAGGAAGGGCCTGAGGAGGCCTTAAGCCCTCACCTCTGGCTGACCTTGACGCTCTGTGCAAGCCAGAAGCCAAGGTTAAGACAGAGCTGCCACTTGGCTGGCTCAGTGTTGAAGGTGCACAACACACCAACAGAGCCCCTTTGCAAGACTGGGGAGACTGACTGGTTCCAGTGTTTAAGGATATCTTATTAGCTGATCACTAATCTAATCGAGCAGAGACTTCAATGGCCAAACATTACATTTAGAGAATTTGTTCAGAGAAGTCACTTAACAAAGAACAACTACAATAAGTAGCAACAACAACAAACCCTGGGGAGGTGAAAGAATCTAATTTCCAGAATTATCACATTATATCATTTAAAATGTCCAGTTTTCAACAAAAGATTACAAGACGTGCAAAGAAACAAGAAAGTACGGCCCAGACACAGGGAAAAAAGCAATCAACAGAAATTGTCCCTTAGGAAGCCCAGACACTGGACTTTTTAGACAAAGACTTGACATCCACCATTGTAAATATGTGCAAAGAATTAAAGGAACATATGAGAACAATGTCCATGAAATAGAGAATATTAATAAAGAAACAGAAAATGTAAAAGGAAGAAGTAAGACCAAGTCTACACCAACTCTTCTAGAAAAGTGAAGAGGTGGGAACTCTCCCCAACGCATTTCATGAAGCCAGCTTACCCTGATACCAAAACCAGACTAAGACATCACAAGAAAGGAAAACTACAGACCCATCTGCCTCATCAACAAAATTTTTAAAAATCCAAATAAAACTTCAGCAAATCAAGTCCACCAATTTATAAAAAGGATAGGTGGAGTTATCCTAAGAATGAAGGGTTGGCTTAACATTTGAAAATCAATGTAATTTACCTTATTGACAAATAAAAGAAGAAAAATCACATGATTATCTTAACAGATGCAGAAAAAGCATCTGACAAAAATCCAACATCCATTCCTGATACAAATTCTCAGCAACCTAGGATATGAAGGAAACTACCTGATAAAGGGTATTTATGAAAAAACTTATAATATCATACTTAACAGGGGAAGACTGAATACCTTCCCATTCACTTCCCAAAAGATCAAGAAAAGATAAGACCTACTCTCATCATTTCTATTCCACACTGTACTGGAGGGTCCAGTCAGTACAACAAGGCAAAAACAAAAACGAACAAACAAAACAAATAAAAGGCATCCAAAATTGGGAAGGAAGAAATTAAACTTTTTATTTGCATGACTATGTAGAAAATCTGGTGAAATCTGCTAAAAAGCTATTACAACTAACAAGAGAGTTTAGTAGGGTGGCATGACACAAGATCAACATACAACAATCAGTAGTATGTCTATAAATTAGCAACAAACAATTGTGATTTGAAATTGAAAAAGAATGCCATTTACATACATATATGCAAGAATAGATCAGCTAAATATGTGCAAGAATTATACACTGAAAACCAAAAAACTATGTTCAGAGAAATTAAAGCTGACCTAAATAAATGGAGAAATATGTCATGTTAATGAGTCAGATGACTGAACATTGTTAACATGTCAATTCTCCCCAAACTGATTTGTGGATTCAAGGGAATACCAACTGGAATTCTAGCAGGGTTTCTTGGACAAATTGACAAGCTTATTCTAAAATTCATGTGGACATACAAAAAGACCGGGAACAGCTAAACCAGCTTTAAAAAAGGACAAAGTTGGAGGACGAATAATACCTGATTCCAAGACATATTATAAAACATCAGTAATCAAGGCAGTGTGTTAGTGATGTAACGACAGAGCAGTAGACCAACGGATCAGAACAGAGTCCAGAAACAGAGCCACACACATACTGACGATTGATTTTCAATGAAGTGGCAAAGGCCATTCAGTTGAGGCAGGACTCTTCTTTCAACAAATGGTGCTGGAACAACTGGATATCCAAATACAAACCCAACCCAACCCAACCAAACCCAACCCTCTGATCCAAACCTCATACCACATACAAAATTTAACATAAAACAGATCGTAGACTTAAATATAGAACAGGAAGTTATAAAACTTTTACAAGAAAACATAGGACAATACCTTTGTGACTTTGGGCAAAGATTTCTTAGATACTGTACTAAAGCATAATTTATAAAAGAAAAGAACTGATAAACTGGACTTCATCAAAGTTAAAGTTTGCTCTTGGAAAGCCACTGTTAAGAAAGAGAATGAAAAGACAAAACAGAGACTGGGAGGAAATACCTGCAAATCATGTATCCGATAAAGAACAAATTTAGAATATATAAAGAACATTGTCATGTCACACCCCTGATAATGGGTAGTTTTGGTTTCAAAAATGGCAGGTGAGGAGAGTGAGAAAAAGGATGGAAAATGGATAATGAAAGTAAAAACTTAAAAACATAGTTGCAAGTAACAGGGTATTTTAGGGGAAAAAAGGTAAACTACATCCTTCTCATGAAGAGAAGAAGAAATTGAAGGAGTCTGGAGTAAATTATTATAAAGATGTAAAAATACATACAGTGGGGGAGTGATAGGATAGTTGGAATGAACTCTTACGGCTACACTATATTAAGAAGAGATTTCATTCATTCATTCAGTTCACATTCGAGTGTTTATAAGTAAAGGACTTTAATATGATTGACCAGCTGTATTAACTTCTCTCTGACCAATGTTGTTAATGAAATAAAGCACTCTATGTTTAAAAAAATCCAGCAAACTCAAGACAGAATATATTAGTAACTAGGGAACTAGCTTCATTACAAACTCTGATTTGGGCAGCAGATAATAACATCACAGGGACATGAGGTACAAAAGGTGAAAGTTTAAGACTTTCAGGAAAATGCCTTTGTTAAATTAACCTACAGAAGTTTCTTCACGATTGCCTTAAAAAGAAAGTATAGCTTTACTAAAATGTGTATATACTGTATGCACAGAAGTGATCGACATTTCTAAAAAAAAAGAACAAACACAACAAGAAATTCAAGGGGCAAGTGGTAGGAGGCAGTCCTATGTGGCTCATTACATGTTTTGGTCAACCCACTACTAAGCAGGTGCTGCAAACTGAATGGCAAGGCTGCAAAGAAACAAATCAGCTTCTGTCCATTTACTTGGCCACAATGGACTCAGGTCAATAAAGTAGATAAAGAAATGACTTCTCTGTATTTCCACCTTCAACTCGCCTACAGTTTTCAAGTCATGAGAAACGTATCTTAATTCATCCTTACTTCTAAGAAATTATGAGCTCAGGGAAAGCCCAAAGCTTCAGATAAACCTGAATCTAGACATATCTGAACTTCTCATGAAAATTTATTTTCAGAAGCTTCATAAGTGCTCTACGTTCAAAAGGAGAAGCCAAGTGACCTCAACAGCCTCTGGAAGCTGGGATGTCTCGGGGGGCTTTTTTGAACTTTAACCTGGAGAGCATGGCATGGATCTCTGGATCACCTGGAAGCAGACATCCAGTGCAGTCAGAGTGACTGCAGTCTTTCATTTGCAAATTAGGCAAAAAGTTCTAAACATTTTTCTGAAACACGTTCAAAGACATGGACAGTATTGTTCCCATAATGTATCAAATATGGTCATTTTTGGTTGTTGAAACAGTCTGTCCTCATTGCTCCAGTCTATCTTTTCATATGTGTAATCTGTCACTGAGTACAACCTCCTTAGGCTCAGTGATCGTATTAACAACTATTACGTAAAATTTCAACTGTTCAGAGATTGGAACTGAAAACACACCTGGCAGATACAACAAAAAGAGAAAAAAGGAAAGACCTGGGATGTGTGTTTGCACCTTCCGACAGGCAGAGGGACAGCACGGACAGGACAGTGGATTAGGCAAGACAGGACCTGTGTCCTGGGCTGGGTCTGCCACCTCCTAGCTGCAGTGATTTGCCACAGGTCATAGGCTCTGGGATCTGGTTTCTCCACATGTAAAAGGCCTGCATGTCTCCCAGGGAAATGGTGAGAATCAAACCTGATAATGTGGGTGGCAGGGCTCTGAAGTGACACAGGATATATATTGTTATATACTCATCAATAGTTTTATCTCTGAAAAAGAAAGATTTTTAAACTTACACAAAATGGTATCTTACCAAGGAGCCTCAGAACACTGCATACAGTTTACAAACACACACACACACTCAGTAGTGTGGGAACAGAAGGCTGAGGTCTTGGTCCGAGTGCTGACATAATGTGCCCTGTGAACTCGGCACAACCCTCTCCCTTACTTTCCTCGACTCCAAACAGAGGAGATCCAGAAAGAATGTCTACAGCATCTTCTAGGTCATGATTCTGTGACTTTTTTAAATACAACTTAAAAATTGTGTTTGTCTTTCATCTGTACAGTGAAATATTATCTTGTGAAATAATGCATGATTTTATTTGATAATTCCTATAAATTAGACTGCCATCTAAATCAGAGTTTTTGAATGGGAAGAGACATATTATTCTCCAAAGCGTACAGCATGGTGTGCTTGAACAAACACTCTCCTGAAGGAAGCTCATCAGGCTCGTGTGTGTGCACATGTATGCAGGCGTGCTCTCCTGTGTGGGGTGATGGCAGGACAGGTGGGCACAGCCAGTGTGAAGGCACAAGTGACAGCTCGCTAGTGAGGTGGGAATAAGAAGGTTGAGCTTAAAATTAGGTACAAAATGATCTTCAATGATAAAAATGGAGAAATATTTTGGGAAGGTTTTTGATGATATAACTTTTTTTGAGGTAAAAGAGGGATTTTCTATTTATGGATTAAGTGACATAGCAAGCACCAAATAAAAATACAAAATCTTCCTAGAGATCTTTTAAAATGAATACGTCAAAATAAATTGCTCAAATACATTAGGCATTTCTAGAAAACATATAATGATAACATTCTGGTTATTAATTTTTTTTCTTTAATGCATCAAAATAGGCATTTCATAATTTTTTACCATATTACCTACTTGTTTTCAGTTAATGTCATTTCAAAATGTTACTCAAACAAAAATAAATGATAAAAAGTGTCTATAAAAACAAAAATTTAGTGTAACATTCTTATTTATTATTTCTTATAACTTTGTAATACACATACATATAATGTTGTAATACATATTTCAACCACTAAAAAATTCTCCTTAAACTAGAACCCGCATACACTGGTGGTGGGAATGCAAATCGGCTCAGCCACTATGGAAACCAGTATGGAGATGCCTCAAAAAACTAAAAATAGAAATACCATATGACCCAGCTATCCCACTACTGGGTATCTACTCATCAACTTGAAATCAACAATCCAAAGTAACATATGTAGCCCTATGTTCATTGCACCAGCATTCACAATAGCCAAGACATGGAAGCAACCCAACTGCCCCTCGACTGATGATTGGATAAAGAAGATGTGGTGCATATATATACAATGGAATACTATTCGGCCATAAAAAAGACAAAATCATCCCATTTGCAACAACATGGATGGACCTGGAGGGAGTTATGCTAAGTGAAATAAGCCTGACTGAGAAAGATAAACACTACATGATTTCACTCATATGTGGAATATCAACATACACATGGACAAAGAAAACAGTTCAGTGGTTCCCAGGGGAAGGGGGATAGGAGGCAGGCGTAGGGGGTGAAGGGGAGCACTTATGTGGTGACAGTCAAGAAATAACGCACGACTGAAATTTCACATCGATGTAAACTATTATGAACTCAATTAAAAAAAATTCTCCTTAAACTAGCTAAACTCTTTCAAAAATCAATTATCTGAAATTTAACTTACAGTATGATGTTATGAAAAGGGAAATGGAGAAAATGTCCTTAAAAAAATACCCAAATATTTATCAGTCCAAATTATTTAGGAGAAGTTGCTTACTGTGTCATAGACTCTGAGCCCAGTCTGAAATCCTGGGACTTGTCCTTAATGACTGACTGTTGGGAAAGAAGAAGAAAAACAAACCATAAGTCAAAAATTAGAGAAGACGACACAGGCAGTATTCACATGCTGAAAACCCACCACTTGCTGAGTGAGGAGGGAGCACGCCTCTTCTGAACTGAGTGTCTGCCAGCCACAGTGTATCCACTCCTCTGGAGACCAAGGGAGGCGATCTCCAGATCGCTCAGCACGCTACCAGGTCAGCTTTCAGGTGTGCGGCAAAGAGAGTTGTGAATCACCCTAAATCAGTCTAGTAACACTATATGGCATATTACTTAAGTTCTAAATTTATCTTTCAAGACTGCATCTTTCCTTTGTCATCTTTTCAGCATACTCTATTTTCATAGTGATAGTCACTGAACTATGCGTAAAATTTTCACTGTGCAAGCTCTTCAAATCTTTCACAAAATTTGCTCAGTATTATGTTTTATTAACGGCACCTCTAGGAGAAAAACTAATAAGCACTTTAGTGGGGCCAGATTATATCGAATGTTAGACGGTCCCTCTAGAATTTGAACATTAACTCCAAATGAAAGAACACTGTGGGGAATGGTGTTTGATGTAAGACATCAACCCACTGTTGTTACAAAACAGACTGCAAATGTTTTTTAGAGACAATTACACGTTATGGAAAGGATTCATTTAAAATTCACACAGAAAATATACATTGTTAGCATGTTAAAGTTTTGAATTACATACAAACGAAATCTACCCAATTGTTTAAATTAAAAAACCCCCTCAGAAAACAAAAAACCAAACTGAAGTGAAAGAAAAGGATACACCCTTCTCTTTCAGTCGTAACTTGTTTAGTAACTACTGCCTTCTCAGTCTTATCTCTGCTGAAGCCGGTTTTGCCTTTTTAGATTTCCTCTCTCACAATCAGATTTCTGCAAGATCATTCTTCAGCAGGATTTGGCATTGAATGTCTTTAAACAAGTATTACTTTTATTATCATAAAGATTTCAAGAGGATATTGTACTTCTCTGGACCATAGTTATGTGAAATTGCTAGCTGGATAGGTTTAACTCAAGCATGTAATAAAAACAAGAATTAAAGAACGCGGAGACTTGGTGGTGAAAGGTGGATATGCAGCAGTAAGTGACCCAGTTTCACAGACAACAAAAGAACCAATAACGCTTTGATTTTTCCCTACCAGTGAAGATGATCTGACTCAGTTAAGATGTGTTTAGGGGAAAAAGTACAAACACAGGGAAAATTCAAATTTAAGGACTAATTGAGATTTCAGAATAGTCTAGCTGCCTTCAACCCAAGAGATGAAGAAGGAAAGAAAACCATCAAAACCTAACTCAGAAAGCATCAAGCATAACCGAATTTCTTCAGTTTTTTTCCCCCAGACTTAGAAAATAAATTCTAAACACAGCAATCAAACTAAAGGTAAGATGTGTTATGCGTTATGTAGTCTAAGTATTACTTCTATGTCTTTGCCCATGGCAAGACCAGCATCTTACCACAAATATATGTACACTCATGCATCACTTAACATTGACATGTGTTCTGAGAAGTGCGTCGTCATTAGGTGATTTTGTCATTGTGTGCACATCACAGAGTGCACTTACACAAACCTAGATGGTATAGCCCACTACACACCTAGGCTCTATGGTACCAATCTTGTGGGACCACCATCGTTTCCATGGTCCGTCGTCGACTGAACAGTCATTATGTGGTGCATGACCGTACCTATATAAAACTTTGTAAAACTACTAGATTATGAAAAAACTCAACATAATGGCTCTAATCAGAATTTGAATATAGTCCAGAGGTTGAGGGGGGAGAAGTGAGACTGAATTATACATCACTGTTAAGTCAATGTTACTGTTAATCATTTGTTGTGATCCTGACAAATGAGTAACAACATATTGCCACGTGCAGGTCTTACCAAATCTACTTTTATTATTTTGTTCATGTGAAATAGATGCTGTGATGTCCCCAGAAAGTTTTTCGTAAGCAGGCTACATCGGCCCTGCCATCTTATCTTCTGTATTACTGCAATACCGTACCTGGCATATCCAAGTCCTTTTTCATGATGCAAAGGTAGCTTAACCTGTGTTCATAGCCTATGAATCCTAAATTAGTAGGGTATCGACATTACAAAGTTTTAATATTTATTTGTAAAAGGACACTTATTTAATTAGGACCAATACTTCACTTCTAAACACCTTTACTCACTCATTCCTTGGTCTCAGCAGCAGCACGCCATATGGGTAGTTACTCATGGAGGCAGAAGGAGGGGGAAGAAGGAGGTGTCTCTGTGAGCTGTTTTGTTTCATTTTATCTTTCAACAAAAAAGCCCCCAAGTCTACAATACAATCAGCCCATAAGCACCCCCCACCATCAACAAGGCCAAGGAGCATTACCGCCCTTCTTTCCCTCCTGTCCACACACACCTCTCAGACAGCTGTTTTGTGACCTTGTTTCCTCTTCATGGATGCCCTTGATTTGGAGAGGAGGGATGAAGAGAGGAAGATGAGCAAAGCAGAGGAGATGAATGAAAGGACCAGAATCTAGAGACTTCTGCTTCCCAAACCCTCACAACTTCTTAGTGATGCTTTTAAATTTAGATGCGGTGGGACAAACATGAAAGGAACGATTAATGGAATGATTTTAAGTGCCTCCACTGAATACGTGGAGTTTTACCAAGAAGAAAACAACTCATAAACAGCTTTGTAAGAGATAAATGGGACATGCAAACAACTCACCCAAATATTTCTATAAACTTGAATTATGAATGTAACATTAGGTACGCGTTCAATCAATGTTTGTTGTAGCTAGCACATCAGCTCTAAATAAGGCAAATTTATGATACAGCGTAGCTCTATTTTATGTGCTGTTGATATACCTCCTGATATCTACCTTTTCCATATAAATTAATACCTATAATTTGTTTTACCCACTTTGCAGGAATTTTTTAAAAACCCCAAGAGCCAGGGTTGGTGATTAAATTCTGGTCTTGGTTCTGTCATTAACTCTTTATGTGGCCTAAGCCACTTAACTTCTCTTGGGGTCTGTTTATTACTCGCAAACGAACAGGAGGGGCTCAGAATAAAAGCGACTGTCACAGCACCATGCTTGTATTTTGCAGATGAGGAAATGGAGGCCCAGAGTCACCAGGGTCACAGAAGTAGCCTGAAGGTTGCAATCCTGTTTTTCAAACTGATTTGACAGCAAAATTATTTTTCAATACCATTTTGTTTGAAAGCCTCATACACAAAGACTCGAAAGTAGAACCACTCTAGTGAAGCTGGGTTGGGCAGCCTGGCAAACCTTGCCTCTCCAGCCTCATCCTCCACGGCCCCAAGGAATAGGGCTCCACAGAGGAGAGTTTACAAACCACTGGAGCAGACAAGCTCTTGCAGGTTTCCTCTATTGCTAAAGTTCTCTTTCCAGGAGCACAATTTTACAATTTTAAATATTCATATAAGTTTGGTGTTGATTCTTTTAGAATTTATTAATAATTATGTGAGCTGTATTTGACTCCAAATCCTCCAATTTTAATGCTTTTCCTTAAGGACAAATATTCCTCTGCATTAAAATGCATCTTCTACAAGTATATTAAAACAAAACGTGAAGGCCTTCATCTTGATTCATGATGTGTAGGTTTGGATACTAAGTGTGCCAATTAAAAACAACACCGGCAAATACCTACGGAGCACCAACAAATGCTCCGGAGCAGCGGCAAACACTCATGGACCACCAGCAAACACTTAGAGAGCACCACTCTGCATGGAAGGCACTATGCTGGGTGCCCTGGGGAGACAAAGCTGAGGAGGCTCTCAGAGCTCCTAATCTAATGTGGACAGGTACGGCTACAGCCCACAAGGCAGAAGAAGATGGACATTGTGATAAAGGTAAAGGGAGATGCGAGGAAGTAAAGGAACAGAAGCCTTGAACTCGAACTGGAGGCTTGTGAGGACTCACAGAGGAGCGGGCATTTAGCTAGATCTTAAGGGATGAACTGAAATTCTGACAGTTGGAGAAGCACAAAAAACTACACAGTGCAAGAAAACAGTGAGCAGAGGTTGGAGGGATGGGTCTGCAGGGCTGCAGACCCAGGAGGGTGCTTTGAAGATGAGGAAAAGCAGGTCCACACTTCTGTTCAGTCTCTGAGGGGTGGGACCTAGAGGATAACTGACAAGATCTGGACTTTACAGACATGTAGAGCCAACTGAGAGCTCTGAGCTGGTAAGTCACATGACTGGATTTCCATTTTAGGAAGGTCTCTCCAGTAGGCAGGTCAAAAGTACATCACAGACAGGAGAAGGGAGAACGGAGACTGCGAGACCAGGGGCTGCTTCATAGCAATGACCTCCCCAAGCTCCTGCCCCTCAGTTCACTCTTGAAACGCCTGGCAACCCGAATGCCTCTTCCCTCTGTCCTGTCACCCTTCACCACAACCCTCACAGGGATTCAACCAGCAAGTCTGTGGTAATGACTTCCAACCACACCCTGGACCCAGATCTACAGTTTTCTTCAAAATGATGTGGCCATCGTTAGTTTTCAGCAAATCTCCCCGGAGCCCCACAGCTGCCTCACAGTGAAGCTCTTACGTTCTACACACTGAGATGTTCAAACCAGAAGCTGAGATTTCTCCTTTTCCTTCACGTGGCTTTAGTCACCACATCCTAGTTTCTTCTATGTTTGGGTTGGATTACTGCACACCCTCCTAGTCTTATTTCTTCTAGTACTGCTTTTTCCCAGTCTTTTCAGAGATCCTACAATGAGCTTTTGAAACAACCAACTTGATCATATCATCCTCCATGCTTTAAACCCTTTGATGACTCCCCACCAGCTTCAGGATAAAATCCACCTCCTTGACACATGACACAAAGACCTTCTTGATCCTGTCCACTTGCTCAGGGTCAGCTCTCTCTCTCTTTACCTTTGTCCGGTCGTGATGAAGAATTTGTGGTGGCCCAAGTGGACCGTGCCTTACTGTGTATCTATTCAGTTGGCCCGGGGGCCCCTCCTCCCATGAAACTCAATTTAGAAATCGGCTCCTCTGGAGAGCCTTTCCTGACCTCATTAAGCTTAGGTCAGGGGCCATTTCTAGTTGCTGTCCTAGCATTTCCTGTAGAACTCTATCAAAACACTTATATTACTATGCTGCAAAAAACCCTGATGTTTGACTATTTGCCTGCTCTTTTGAGAGAGAATTCCTTGAAGTTGAAGGTAAATGATGATTTCATTAACACATTGGAGTACAGGAAGAAAAACCAGGTTTTAAAAAACACATTTGGTTTTGGGCATATGGGACAAGAGATTCCAGAATAAACTCTACATGAAAATTTCTAGTAGGTAGTTACAAATACACTTGGGGAATTCAGAACAGGAGCCAGGGTTACATATATAGAATTTGATACATCTGAAATACCAAAGTAATATTTGAAACTATGGCGTAGAAGGGCTAATCCAGAAAAAATATGTTAGGGAAAAATGAAGAAAAAAGATGCAGCATTATCTTGGTGAGGGCGGTATTACAGCGGGAGGCAAAGCCAGAGGATGAGAGAGAAACAGGAGAGGCAAGTGAAGGAAAGGAGAGAAAGGGCAGAGGCAATGGTGTCAGTGACCCAGAACACCGGGGTCTAGAGGACTTCTTTACAAGGTCTGTACACTGTCGGCTTGGCCCTTCCCTCCATCCTGTGCTTCATCCCTTGTCCCTCCCCGCTGTGACCAGCTGGTTTGACCAGCTTCTCTGAAGAGCATTTCTGGCCACGTTAGGGCTTGCACACATGCTGTTTCTAATGCCTCAAATGTATCCTCCTGCCTACCTGGCCCCCTTATAAGAACCAACTCACCCAGTTCTCACCAGAGGACTCATACTTTCCCTTCACTGTCTTTTTATTGCTTAAATGTTTAGTTTTGTGATGTATTAATTACAGTTACTTTCACTCATTAGACTGTAAGTTTTATAAGTGCTTGGGATATTTCTGTTTAATTCACCATTATACTGTGCAGACCACATTCCACAGTGCCTGGATAAACAGCAGACATCCAATGTATACACATTAAATGAATAAATAATCGAGGATAAGTGTGGGCTGGAAGAATGTGGGAGGGAAATGACCACAAACACAGTGGAGAGGTCAGCCACAGACAGGAAGGGCACTTCTGTCTTTGAGATCTGCAAGTGGCTGCAGAAGGAAGGTGAAATCACAGAAATACAGAGAAAGCAGGGATGAGAGGTGGAGGGGATTCCTGCTGCATGACTGCTCTTCAAGAAGTCGACTTGGAGTAGGAGGTTAGAAATCTGAGGGACGTGCACATGATTCTGACAAGGCCCTGCAAAGACTGACGTAGAGAGCCAGGAAGAACAACAAGATGCTCCAGGCTGCAGGGAGGCTGGGAATGACGAACACAACAGAGGGACAACCAATACAATTACGGGCTCTTCTTTAGCAATGATAAAATGCCAGAGAAGAAAGGAGAACAACGTCCCCAGGCCCGGGGACTGTTAAGAATGCCAAGTCACACACTCCAACTGCTGTGTGCGTGTGTCTGGCAACAAATTGCTAAGTAATCGCTGTTTCTATGCATTTGTTTCCTGGTGGTCAAAGTGACCTGGTTTGGGGAGAGTGAGAACTGACTGCGGATAACCAAGAACGCAGGAAATATTAGAATGCTACCCCCACCACTTTTAAATTCCTGTAAACTGAAGAGTCATTTGGGTCATGCACTTTCTCTATGGGACCAAACTATTCCCTAGTGATGGGAGATTAGGGAAACCGGAGAGACTGAAGGAGACCTGACAGTTTCATGAAGCCCACTGCTGCCTTTGTGTACTGCTGAGCATCTGCCTGCGTGCAAGACCCTCACTGCGGATGTGGGGGCACAGGGCTCAGGTCCGACTTGGAAGATTAATAAATGCCTCAGTGCAGCTGCTCCTATTTGTTTGCCTGATCCTTCCTCCACTTGATAAACACTTACTGAACACCTGCTTTGTGCTAGATGCTGGAAATTCAATTTTGAACAAGACACAGTCCCTGTCTTCAAGGAACTTTTATTTCCACCCAAAGAAGAACAAAGGAATAGAAGAAAAAAGCGAAATGCGTGAGCCATGCTAGAAGTAGCGAGCTGCACTTTTCCTTTTAACTCAACTTCTTTTGCCTGACCTTTCCTTCTTCATCTTTATTATAAAGACCGACAGGTTATGAAACAACTATGTACTTTTAAATAAAGTTTCAAAATACAGCTGATCCTCATTATCTGTGGATTCTGTATTTGCAAGTTCACCTACTCACTAAAACTTACTTGTCATCCCCAAAACGATACTCATGGTGCTTTCACAGTCATTTGAATACATGCACACATGCAGAGTGGTGAAAAAATTGAGTTGCCCAATGCACACATTCCCAGCTGGGGCTGAAACATAAGAAACTTCTAATGCTTCTGCATGTTTCTAATGTTCTGCCTTATTGTTTCAGCTCTTACGCTATAAACAAGTGTCCTTGTTGTGGTCTATTTAGTGCCATGTTTTTCTCATCTTTGTGCCTTTTGTTGGTGACTTTGCTGTTTAAAATGGTCCCTATACATAGCGTTGAAGTGCTGTCTAGTGTGACTAAGTGCAAGAAGGCTGACATGCTTACAGATAAAATGCTGTGTTAGTTGTTTAGGCACAAGTTATAGTGCTGCTGGGTATGCACCCAACTGTAATGAATCGACAATATATACTACATAAAGCGTCTTTAAACAGAAACGCACATACAACAAGGTTACGTACTGATTGGTTGATGAAAACGTAGTGACCAGGCGCTCACAGGAACCTAACTCTGTACTTCTCCTAGGAGCACTGGTTCCGTACTCACTAATTCAGTGTTCACAGTGAATCTACAGTACAGAACTACTACGAAGAACAGGAATTGACTATGTTCTTCAGTATGGCTTCCGTGCATCAACCAAATTACTATTTTACTGTTCTCAGTTGCTACCTCCTCCAAGCTTATTCCTGACATATCTATCCAGTTTTGGAAGCTCTATCTCAATCAAATCACAACCATTTACCAAGAATATCTTCTATGTAAAGTGCTAAGGTGGGGGCTTTGGGGGGAATGAGACTATTGGCAGTTGGTTCCCATTGGTCTCATGGAGGTATGTGGAAGGAACGGCTTATGACTGCTCCACAGTCAGGTCGACTGGAGCTTTACATCTAGAGATCGAGGGCCTGAAGTAGATCCATTTCTCCTCCAACGAGGTTTGAAGAGCCTTCTCTACAAAGTTACACAACTGCGGCCACAAAGGAGGCTTTTAGGAATATAAAGGAGGACCTCCCAAAGACCAGCACATTTGGGGTAGGGTCTTGGCACTGGTATTTTTACACAAGAGCCCAAGGTGACTCTAAGGCCTGGCAGCTTGAGAACTATTAATCTGGCATATACCAAACTGGCAATTCGTGGGGTAGCTGAGCTCAGGACCGATTTCAGACTTCTCTGTCTGAAGCTGACACAGCGAGTACAGCGTAGCAGCCAATAAGCACATTTGCTGTGACCCCATCTCTTCCCTTTCTTGCCTTCTGACCTCCCTCTGGTTTGAATCTTGATTCTTATCAACCCTACTCATCAAGCACTTCAATCTTCCTCTCAACAAACAATATTAAACAGACACGGTGACGCAGAGGCTCATAATTTCTCGAGGGCAAATATATGCATAAATAACTTGGCATCGAGGTAGCAGTGATAAATACGCTAAGAGATAAACAAAATGCTATGAGATTATGTGAGAAAAGAGATTTCTCTGACTGAGGGGATTTCTGGCCAGTCTGTCTGCAGCCCAATTTAAGCAAGTGACTCCTTCTACCTCATCATCTGAATATCTGTATATATTTATATTGCTTTAAACTTATGTACAAAAAAGTTCAGTGAAAGAGAGAAAAAGCAAATTTTCTAATATGTTGAAAAAGAGCTTTCATTGTATGCATGGCTCATGTGGATAAAGAGACATTGAAATAAAAACCATTCTTTCCTTTTTATGACAACTACAGGAGAACCACGTTTGAATTGGAGATTATGACCACATTACTGGGACTGCTAAGCAGGAATGAGAACATCAGCAGTTAATTTTCCTCGGTTTACATAAAGATGAGCAGACAGCTAATTTCTCAAGCAAAGGAAATAAACAGTAGTCAAGATATCTCAATTTAATTAAGAGACATTATATATACATCATGATGAGCTTCAGTTAGCTGGACACATCTTTACGTGAAACTACTGTTTTTTTGCTTTTTTTTGAGGAAGATTAGCCCTGAGCTAACATCTGCTGCCAATCCTCTTTTTGCTGAGGAAGACTGGCCCTGAGCTAACATCCGTGCCCATCTTCCTCTATTTTATATGTGGGACACCTACCACAGCTTGGCTTGCCAAGTGGTGCCATGTCCACACCCGGGATCCGAACCAGTGAACCCTGGGCAGCCAAAGCGGAAAGTGCAAACTTAACTGCTGCGCCACCAGGCTGGCCCCACAACTACCGTTTTTAAGTAGGATATCTATAACCCCAACACCACTATTTATATACTTGCAGGTAATGGAAAATGACGGCAACATTCTATTAACAGGACCTTAAAATAAGAATTATAATTTAAGGAAAACACACGTATCCTAAAATATATATAACATATGTAATATTATATATTATATAGTTTTCTACCAAAACAAACAATAGCTCTCAACCTTGGGTGGGGGGTCCCCGGGGGAAATTTGGCAATGTCTGGAAGACATTTTTGATTGTCACAACTGGAGGGGGTTAGTGCTTCTGGCCTCTAGTAGATCGAGGCCAGGGATGCTGCTAAATATCCTATAATGTACGACATATTCCTCCCAAACAAAGAATTATCTAGCCCAAAATGCCAATAGTGCCAACGTTGAGGAACCCTGGAGTGTTCGACAAAAGAAGAGGATAGCAGAGTCAGGAGATCAGAGAACTTCCAAAAATAGGTCATGCTGATTGTCAAGTCAAAAGAGAGGGTGACTCATAATAATTCTGCCACTATCTAAAGGACAGTTCACAACTAGGAATGATTGGTGGGGAGTTCTCCCAATAACATCTTTCACACTTTAGATTTAAAATAGATTACTGGAGGGACGTTACTGCTATTTAGGTTAACCTTTGAATAATATCATCATGGACACAGACATCATCCTATCGTATCAAACTACCTTAAAGTCACTGTCAGGGAGAGTACCGGGCCATGTGGAACATTGGTCTGACCCAGTACAGCATCCCTTACTCTATACTTTTACGTACATTCAACATCCAAAGATTAAAATCTATGCCTGCCTTCTCAGAGTCATGAAAGAATGTCCTACAAATACTTAACAGTTACTGAAACAGTTATGAAATCTTTATTGAGAATTTATTTAACTCTCTCAATTGAATTTTCATGGAAGATCTGTACAAGAAAATGAGATGTGACAGAGGCTGGGCTCAGAGACTCAGATCAGCTGAAGAATTAGTGGGTTGCTAAATTGGGAAACAATATCACCCTTCTGTTATACTGTATAAGTTTTAAGTAATGGGAGTTGGAAGACCTCAAGGAAATGACAGGCTCCCCAAACTCAGTTTTGGGGTGGAGACTCTGGGGGTTACTTCAGAACCACTGGCGACTACCCAGGCCCTGCTCCCAGGCTGCATCAACTGAGAAGGCAAGCAGCCTGTGGGGCTTCCCTCTGTCAAGGGAGAGGGGTCCTGGAGACACGGAGGGGAACCACCCAACGTGGCAAGTACCAGAGCTGCTGAGGAGCCCGTGTCAGGTCCAATGGCCGAGGCACGCGTATGAAAGGAGCATGAGCAGCCACACTGGTCACGGGCTCCTTCAGCAGAGCGCAGCTCTCACGGGCTCCTTCAGCAGAGCGCAGCTCTCATGGGCTCCGGCAGGGTACGAGACTCTGAGGCTTTCTGAGTCTCTGGGGAGAACACTCACGGACGTGACTGGGGTGGAATCTGTGGGTGTGAGGTGACTCACACTGGCTTTGCTGTCACACCATCAGGGTTCCATTTAATCTCTTTGCAGGACATGTTATATCTTCAGACTAATGGATATTTTTCAAAAGTAAATAACAGTTTTTGAAATTAGTATTTTTTCCTCAAAATATTTATAAGTTATGGGAACAGATCAGGGGAGAAAAGAAATATATATCAGTTTTGTCCACACTGAGATTCCTTATGGGACACAAAGAAGTACTTTAGCTTTAATTTACTTATTAGTTAAGATTTTGATTTAGTTCTCTTCAGATAAAGGAAGAAAACTTCAAATACTCCTAAAATTTTAAAGCAAATCCAAGTGTAAATTATTTCTTATCGATTTAATATAACAAATTAGAAATAACTGCACTTTCTTCGATAAACAAAATTACTAAAATAAGGTATAAGTTGACAGTATTCTTTAGCAATAAGAAGGAGGCAATAACAATTAGGATTGGATTTTCCATGACTTAGTGTACATTAACTAACTTCCAGGTGTTTGGAAAATCTGCTTCAGCATAACCACCATCTATTAGAAATTTGTTGCTGTACTTAACACAGTAGTAAAATCATACTATCCCTACAGTCAAGAACAATTCAGATGAACTCCTGGTACAAGGACTAGTAAGTGGAAACAATTTTTTTCTATATGAAGTGATTTTTAAAAATAGTGATATACAAGGGCAATTAATCCAGGCTTTAATGAACTGACTACTTTTGGGATGAAGAGGGTAAACGAAAACTAGATATTTTGTAGACTAAGACAGACACATGCACATTGAAGACCATTTATTTATCGCCTGCTGTTTCTCTGGGAGGTTGACAGGGTTACCAATGTAAAGTTCTGTGTGCGTGTGTGTGTGGCTGGAAGAGGAACTGCTCTGGAGCTATCTGATGCTTCTGGGTTCTCTGTTCTTGTTTTGGATTAGACAAGAACACAGCTGTCCTGAATATAAGTGGAGAGTGTACTCTGGGTCAGCAGCCAGCTCTTCTGAATTAGCAGCTTGCCCTACTGACTCTGCATACTAAGTAAATACTCAAGATAATGAAGACATGAGATATGATGGATATTTTTATCTTGAAATAGTAAAACTAAAAACTATTATTTTTAATGAGTTTTTAGAGAAAGACATAAGCAAAAATATCACAGTAATTTCTTCACATTCACAGAAATAAGCTGACATTCCTGGGAGAAATTATTACTATACATCTGGTGTTTATACAAAAACATACCTGGTTGTGTTGATGTTGAAACATTATAGAAGGTAGAAGGTACTTTTCTACATTGGGTTTTTTTTTTTTTAGAAATAAAAAAAGAAAACTGAGTATTTTCAGAAATTAAAAATACTGGGCACTTCAGGAATTAACAAAAAGAAAATTGGGTATTTCAGTATCTTGAAACTTAAAAAAACAGAACTGCCTGTGCTAATAAGAAAAGACGTCCAAGATATATTGGTGAAAGAAAAAAATCAGAATATTAATTATGATCCTAGTTTCATCAAAACAAAGAATAGACATGAATAAAGATATGCATGTTTACAAACACAGAGAACATTTTTTGCAGGATATGCAAGAAACTACTGGAGTGAACATGAATATTAGGACAGAGGAGTTTTATTTTCCATTTACACTATTCCTTACTGGTTGAATTTTTAAAACTATGAGGATATATTACTTTTATAGTAGAACTTAAAATAATTTAAAAAAAGGAATTTTAACAACTTTCCTCCCCAAATGAATGATATAGGTTAATGCTTAGGCTATCAAAAAATAAAAAAATCTAAAAAAAAAAAAAGGGCAAAACAAAATACAAGTAAACTGAGGTTGCCAGCACTACTTTTCCCAAAGCTTCTGCATTCCTTCCTCCCTGAGGGCAGCAGGTTTCTCCCTTCCATCAGATGCAAGTTCACAGCTCGCTGTGGAGGACGCTGAGGAGGACACCCTCCCATGCCCCATGCCCCATGCCATGGTGTAGGTGAGCACTGATTTGCTCGGGGACTCTGGACTGTTGTGGAGAAAACTAACTCATGCTTGTCCCATCTTCCTGCAGTGGGAGAGGCAAACGCTGCCATCAGCCACTAACATTTCCATGAACGAGATGAAATGCTGGAAGGTACCTGGCACATTTAGTAATACAACAGGTGTGTTCCACTTGGAAGAACTTAGAAGTGTCAGCAGCTGCCAAGCTATTAAAAGGTATAATTTACTTCTTATTCCATTGTTTGAATAGAAATAATTTAAAAAAGAAAGAAAACTATAGAGGTTTCTTTCCTTTTTTCCTAAAAAAGTGTAGAGAATACAATTCTAAAGACTTCACATGAAGAAGGGTACAGTGAAACAAACAGGGATATAAAACACCAGTGTGACACAAAATGTGGCTGGCTGTGCAGGTAACAGCTGCCTGTCTATTTCACTGACTAGCTGGTGGATGAAAAAGGGGACCAGCCTGAGAATGTGGGGGCCAAACTCCTAACCGGGAGTGTCATTCTGAACAAGCCTCTTACGACCATTCTGGATCTCGATTTCCTCATCTATAAAATGAAGGAATTGACTAGAATCATCAGGAATGATCTCTCAGGTCCCCTCCCTGTCACCAGTTCTAGAATTCTATGAACTCAGGACTCCCCCCTCATTTTTGTCACTTACCACAGACTACTTTTCATGTTCTTCTTCTTTTAACACATCTTATATATGATGATAAAAATAAAACTTGCACATGAAGTTAAACATCTGATGGAATTTGTGGTAGGTTTATAAGGCAGGATCTTGATAAACTCAAACCATATATATTCTGATAAAGGAACTAAACCGAAGACACAAGCAATGCCAGGTGCTAAGGAAGCCCAGTCGCGTGTGTCTCAGGGCTGGCTGTTTGCGTCATGACCCAGTGCACCCAAGGCATTGTGATTACCTGGGACAACACTCATGTTCCTCAGGGACTTCTTTTTCCGTAAGCATTGATCATTCTTTATACTTTCCCCCACAGGGAAGTAAAACATTGCCCAACTATATATGTGGTACATTCCCCAAAGGAAAAATATATGTAGGATTTTATTTTAACACATGGATTCAGATAAAGCAGATCAATCATGTTTTTCAATAAAGGAAATCCATGTGTCTTAAACTTTAAAGCCCAATTTGAGCTCCATCTTCTCCATAAGAACTTTTCTACTCCTTTACCCAAATGGATTCTCATCGTCTGCAACTCCCTTCCTTTACTTATGTTTTCAAATGTTTTGCTGTGCATGTTGGCAAGTTCTCTGAGGTCTATTAGAATTAGGTTTCACGCAGCAGTGGGATTAGCCTGAAGCAGACCTCAGGGTTGAGCTGGATATTTGAAGGACTGGTCTGCTGGGATAGAAAATGAAGGCAGATTTAAGCATGGAGACCAGTCTGTGAGAGGAAAAGGCACACAAAGTTAAAAAGTCAACTACAGTCTAGACCAAGACCATGATGCAGTAGTCATCACCTAAGCAGGGAGAGGCACGGGCAGTGAGAAGCAGGGAGTGCTGGCAGCAGGCAGGGGGTCTCTATCCACAGCACACAGGCGCATTAGGAAGAGGAAGGCAACGCCAACTTCACAGCAACCAGGAAGATGCTGAGAGAATTCCTTCTAGCTCGTCTAGTTGAGGCAGAATTAGTTCAAGGCTATTGGACAGGAGCACACAGAGGGGGGAGTTAGGTGACCCCAATTTCAGAGGTCAGCGTGATGCAGAGTCAGAGGTACCAGTAAGCCACTACAAGTAAAGCCTGTGTCTTTCACAGCATCTCACACAGTTCTTGACAGACTACAAACATTGTTACCTGTCACAGTGACTGCCTATGCCAATGTTATAAATGCTTTCATTGCATTAAACACCTTCAGGTTGCATATTTACATTAGCATCTTCCTACATTCTTAAATTTAGTGCATTCCAGACAATGGATAATATTACACATGTAACATTTGCCCATAGTCAAATTGCTTGCCAGTCCTTTCAACTGTATCCCTTGTAGTCCCCATACTGGCATAGTCAACCATCACCATAGATTCTTGCTGTATTTGAAACTGGTATTTTACCAAGAAACATTTTTCTTTCAGTTCTTTGCAGCATAGGCTGTTCATTCTCACATAACCCAACCGTGAGCCATGAGGACTGGAGTTAACACTGGCCTCCTCTTAGCTCTCAGCTGCTGATTTTAGGCTGTTACTCTTTCAAAGCACCCCTCCTTGGGAGCCTTGACACCTGGCAATAATAACCTCTGCTTATCTTTGCAGCTGTTACCTTCAGACCTTGTGGTCACTCTAACACAATGGTTCTCAAAGTTGGCTGCACATTAAAATCACCTGGAAAGCTTTTGCAATCTACCCATTCCAGACCAATTAAATCAATCTCGTGTGGGGACAGGCATCGGCATTGATTTTTTTAATTTTGTAGCTGATATCGATGCAAAGCCAAGGTTGAGACATCTGCTCTAACCAAGAATTAAGAATTCAGCTCTTGGTTCACCAGTGTCTCCTTCATCCCAACTCTTGCAGTCATCCTGGAATTTTACTGTCCAAGAGGACAACCTGCACAACACCCTGGGTGCTGGCTCCTCGGCTAGCCCAGGTCTAATCATGTCCTTCAACTTCACTTCAGCTCTTATACATACTCTGTGAATTTATTCTAACCTCGAGCTGCCTGACATAGGAAATATTAAACAAGCAAAAGAGTTTCTGGCTTTATGCACCACAGTTCAGTCTGTGAACTCCTTTACTGTGTGACACTTTGCTTCTACCTGGGTGTGGGTGGCTTCTGCAACCTTGCAAAGAACCTTGCTTTCTAAGTCTGCCAGTCTTCTCCTGATACCACGTCCTTTCCAATCTGGCTGACCCTCCATGGTGCGTCACTCCAGTGACTCTCTTACCAACGCTATCAAGTCTCCCACCCTCTTGTCCTCTCTCACACCCACAACAACTCCAATTACGTATCAAACCAAGTCTGCCTTCTCCACGGCTATGCCCTAGGTGCCGAGCACTAATGAAGAAAAGCTCCAACTACACAGAATTATGCCACCTACACTTTTATGGTATCCAAGCAGCAGCTCTGAGAACTACTCAGGAATCTCTTTCTATGTCCCAAACGAGCTCCTGCTCCCTCCGTCCTTACAGGTATTCTAACGGTCACTATTCTTCTTCCCAGCTCACTCCTCTGACTCTTGCATTTGAAGTGGATTTTCCTTTCTGTTTTGGAGAACATAAAGATATCCTTAATTTCTAGACTTCCACTCTATCAACTTATCTGCATCCTCATGCACATGTACCTGTCACAGAGGGGTACTGCTCTAGGCTCAACACCGCTGACATTTTTGGCCAGATAATTCTTTGTTGAGGGGGGCTGTCATTTGCATTATAAGACTTTTAGCAACATCCGTGATCTCTAGCCAGTAGATGCCAGTAATATCCCCCGTCTTTGCAGTTGAGATGACCAAAAATACCTGCACACACTGCCAAGGGTCTCCTGGGAGGCAAAAATCACCCTTAGTCTGAGATCCGCTGCTCCAACCCGAGACTAATCTATTAACCTGTCTTTCTGATAAAAACTTCCTGCTTCCTCCAAGATCCATGTGTGTTTTCTTTACCTATCTTCACCCTGGACCTGTCCATTGGCTTTGTCTCCTTAGTATATAATTTTGTGTGTCACTCCAACACTTAAAAAGTTATTCCCTCCAGCCACCGCTTGACCATTTTTTACTTTGAGTGAAGTTCTGGGACTGACTTCCATGAATTTACTTGCTGAGGCCCATTCTACTCTTCAATCCTGTTATACCGGTATCAATCCTGAATACCAGTGCAAAGGGGCCCGGGCCCTCCTGATTGCCTTGTGCTTAGGCAACCAAACTGACTGCCTGTTTCTGACACTACTGACTATACCCTCCTTGAACCTTTCTTCTTCCTTGGCTTCCAGGACATGTCTTTTTCCTGGCTTCTTCCTTCCCCTTCAATTATTCTTAATCTTCTCCTCTTCCTTTGACTGTCCCTTAAGTACCAGCATCCAACTGGGAATCTGTCCTTGGCCGCCTTCTCTCAGAACTCTACAACATCTTTTCTGGGTTATCTCCTTCACTGCAAGCTTCAACTCTAGGGGTATAACACGGTGAATACACTAACTCCTCCCCATTTTATTTTGAAGCCCTACCTTCTCTGGAATTCCAATCCTGCACTTCTGGTTCCTTAGTGATGATTATTTCTACCTGGGGGCCCTACAGACACTACTAACAAACCAAGGTAACCAAAACGGAACTCATCACACGCTACTCCCCACCATTCCTTGTCTCCATCTCCTCCAATCTTCCTCTTTCACTATTTCTGCAGTACCACTACCTGTTCAGTTGTATAATAAGCCAGGGCCCTGAGCACAGTCCTAGATGCCAACCTCTCTGAACATGTCCAGTCAATCACAAAATCCTGTCAGTTATATCTTATGACCCCTCCCCTCCAATCCCACTAGTTCAAGCTTTTATATTTTATGTCAATGGATTCCTAACTAATTTCCCTGCCCCGGGTCTTAGCCACCTCTAATCCAACCACTATGCTGTCACTAGAATGACATTTTTACATGGAAATCTGTACATGTCACTCCCTGGATTACCTTCTCCAGGGGATCCTTTTTGTCTGAAGGATACAATCCAAGCATCTGAGGAGAGTACACAAGGTTCCCCATGGCCCGGCTCCTGCACTTCTCCTGTCCTTCTCTCCATTAGACCCTATGCTCCCCAAACTCAGCTACACCATGTCACACCTTACTCAAGTTATTCCCCCTGCGAGAACGTTTTCTCTAAGATCATCTACCTGGCACATATTTTTTCATCCTATAAGCTGCAGCTTAAGCATGACCTCCCCAGGGCAGACTCAGGGGGTTTCTTCCTATGTGTTCCCAATGCACTTGTACAGATCTTCACTACAGGGCCCACGACAATCCACTGGAAAGGCCTGCCTGCAGGGCCTCACCAGCCTGTAGCTCCTCAAGGGCAAGCACCTTGCCCACTCAACCTTGTCTCAGTGAGGACTGGCAGGGTGCTCAGTATGGAAGTCAGCGCTCAACAGATACAAGAGGAGTGACTGAACAATACAAGACAGGCCCAACCATCAAAAACTCTACCATGACATGGAATTTGTTTAAAAAAAAAATATATATATATATATATATATATGCACACACACACATATATGCCAGTTCATGGAGTCAAGAAGCAGCAAAGTTATTCAGTCTAAGGCTAGAGCTAATGTCACAGAACAAGTTTAGTAACTAACACAGATGCTGGTATGGTGCTTACTAAACTTTTCTACCATAGTACCACTAACATCAGAAGAATGCTGACTGACACCTCTGAGGTGTCTGACGATCCAGGCTAAAAACATCACATTTCTCTGGCCAATAATGTATCCATATTCATCTTAACCTGAAAACATTTTAAATGATTAGTGAGTAAAGGAATGCTCCAGGAAGACAGAACATCTGTATTCTGTGGGCTCCAGTGACCTTCAGCATAAATGTGGACCCCTCAGGAGGGACCAATGACAGTGTCAGTATCACAGTTACAGAAACAGGCATAGAGTGGAAACAGCATCACATTTAAAGCCACAAGTTCCAGCGTGGGTCCTCGTCCCACCTCTTGGGCTGTGACTTGGGGGTCTATTTTATAATCTCTCTGAGCCTCCTCAGTTTCCTTATCTGAAAAATGGCTACAATAATATTTGCCTTATATATTTCATGTTGGTGCCAATATTAAAAGAAATTATAATGTAAACAATGAAGGATATAAGCATGAAAAATAAAGTAATATTTTATCCAGAGAGAGCGAAAATCAAAGTATATGTGCAATACCTATTCTTGAAAACATTTACCTTTTGAGGAGCTGAAGAAGGTTTTTCCATTTTGGTTTTTTCTGTGGGAGTTAAAGGAGGGGATCGCTCCTTTATCTCTGGAGGCAGTTCCTGATACAGTGCTGGAATTGAAAAAGAAGCTCATGTCATCAAATGGAGAAGCACTGTTCATGGGGAAAAACAACGATGGGAGGGGGCAGATATGAAACTAAGGAGACTGGTAGCCACTTCCTTGGTCTAAGCTACCCAGCACGTATTGTTAAGATGATTTGTAGCCTTAAACATTAGTTATCAGAAGAATATAATCTATAATTGCTAAGCTTTGATCAGCAGGATTTCAGAGATGTAGAAGGTGTCACTTTCACTTACTGTGTGGTCATGCAGATGCTTATTTCATTTTATCTCAATACACATTTACCAGGAACCTACATTATGCAAGGTTACCTGCTAAGTACTGCTGGAGGAGATGTGAAGATGATCAAAAGACAGTCTTTGCTCTCAAGAAGCTGACAGTCTGATCAGAGACAGATATGCTCACAAGTAACCGTAACATAAAACAGAGCGTGATGTTATTTGAAAGAGAGTAGTAACAAAGACAAATTCTGATGAGGGGATGGCAAACGCTTTAATGGAAGAAGTGGGAAGTATCTCAGACTCTAAAGAATAGGTAAGATTTTGCCAGGTGGAGGTATGGAGAAAGGATAATTTGGGAAGATGTGTGAAATAAATAAGCACGGGGCTAGTTCTATACACAATACTGAATCTACTCACCATGCTGAATCTAAGAGTCTTAAAATCCAAGATTAATTAAGATTATTTAAGATTAAGATTATATAATCTATTTAATCTACAAAAGGTGTTGAATCTAAAAAGTTATGTGGGAATTTTAAAGGGCTAAAAAGAAAATTTAACTAGGTTAAATGACTTGGGCAACTGAATTGAGAGAAACTGCTAAAATACACCTGACGAAAATTCTAAGACTGGCTTGTGTATGGGTTGATTTTATTATCTGGTTTTTTTTTTGAGGAAGATTAGCCCTGAGCTAACTACTGCCAGTCCTCCTCTTTTTTGTTGAGGAAGCCTGGCCCTGAGCTAAAATCTGTGCCCACCTTCCTCTACTTTATACGTGGGATGCCTACTGCCTACCACAGCATGGCATGCCAAGCAGTGCCATGATTGCACCCAGGATTCGAAGTGGCGAACCCTGGGCCGCTGAGAAGCGGAGTGTGCAAACTTAACCGCTGCGCCACCGGGCCGGCCCTATTATGGGGCTTCTTTGTGTCTTACTGGAAAGGATGTTAGACGTGATTAAGGGAAGCTGATGCTGTTTTATTTCCAACAGCCTAAGACAGAAAGGGAGTGAGTCCTGTATGGCGCCTTCTGCTGCGGTGTTCTCCTGAGGACCCACTCTCAGGTGGGCAACTGGTGGAGACCTGTTCACATATCCACTCCTTCCCATCAGGTGCTTGGTGTATTTGGATTCAGATAAAGGACAATTTCTCCCACTATTTTTAGAGTGGAATATGCTGCTGAAAGTAATTTTTTCCTCTAATGTTAAAACTGGACAAGCGAGTTTTCGTTAAATTCAGGTAAAAAGTAGGATAAAAGGGAAAGGGAAATAATCTCTGATGAAGTGAGAATTCAATCACTATATTCTCAGGTTTTCTGAGATTTTTTCTTTTTGTTCTGGCCTTTACAAGGCTTTTTCAAGAAGCAGTGACTGATGCCAAAAGAAGACATCAAGTATTCTGGGATACAAAGAACAATGGCAGTTGACGGATGGTCACTACTGGAGACATGGAACGGATTTCTGCATGCGGCCAACCACCGTCATTGCAGTACGCTTCAGAAGTCTCACTTTGGTTATTATGGAAGAAAACCAAATTCTACTGAATTTTTAGCTCACTTAAATCAAATATGTATAGCCTCTCAAGATTTGCAAGCCTAAGAAGTTATTTCGGCAAACTAACTAGGTTGTAAAGTTAAAGCACCTAACACCATCCTGTCTGGAAACTCAGAATCTTTTTATATTGTCAAGTAAGAAAAACTTTAAATGTTTCCATTTGTATCTGGAAGAAACAACAGATGGTAACATCTAGTTAAAATGACAGATATCCTCCAGAGTGAGTATGATTATGCAGATAGCTCTTCATTTAAAAACAGAAGCTATCCCTGCCCAACTCCAGCTGTGGGTCCTGTGGGGAAGCCGCTGCTGGGAGGAGTGTGGGCGTCTGAGAAGGTCTGTGAGTTGGAAGTGCTGAGCTTTTGGGAGGTGACTGGGAATGAAAGCGACCTAAAATTTCTTCCTTCCACCCTGCTTAAGTGTTCTCCATTATGCATCCTCTTTTAAACATAAAAATATAGAGTTTCAGAGCTGTCAGTCATTTACTACTCAGCAAAGAAGGAGAACAGTGGCACAGAGGAGAGGAAGGATTTCGTTAGGAGAGAGGTGACACGGAGCCCTTCTGAGGGGAGGAGAGTGCTGAGCAGGCAGAGGAGCCCAGGACAGGAGAGGCAGAGAGTGCCGGAGCCCTGAGGGACAGGGAGGGGCACTGGGAAGTCCCAGGGTGCAGACAAGGCAGTGGCAGGCGCCAAAGAGGAATGCTCCATCAGGCGCAGCCCAGCCTCCAGGACTCAGGGGAGAAGCCTTTCTTCCTCCTTTCCATCATCTCTTTTGCTCTCAAAATTCAGAACTCAGGGGAATCAATAGTACTTCTGTTCAGCCATAGTTTGGATTAAATGGAGGTTCACAGACTAGCCTGAAAACCAACTATCATTTATAATAATTACTTCTTTGCAGAAACAGAAGACTTAGCAACAAATATTCAAAACATAGAGTGCTCTCAAGCCTGCCTTACTACATTTTAAATCAGAACTATCCGATTTTACTGTTTCTGGAAGAAAGCTTAGAGATGATCGAGTCCAACTTCCTCATTTTACGGGAGGAAACTGAGGCATATCAGTTGTTGAGCCAGCGTCAGAATCAGTTTTCCTGACCCTGCGTGTGGTGTCTTCCTACCACACGGTCACGTTAATTGCTGACAGGAAGCACTCTTCTGAAGAAGCATGACTATATTTCTCCCCTTTCTCCAGTCTTTACACTATTTTATCTTTAGGCTCTCTGTGTTAGTTCTGTTTTCACCTCTCAAGGCCTACTAGTAAATCTGCAGCTTTCAGAAGCTCTTATTTAGAATTTCTTCTCCAGCTCATTTCTTTTCCTTCACAAACGAGGGCTCAATTTACTGGAGAATGACACTATCTAACGTAGTTTTCTTTCAGCAGGGAACAGCCAGGACTGAGGTACACGAAGTGAAAGAACAGGAGCTGCAGACCTGGAGGTTCTTAAGGAACCTGCCAGCTGGAGAGTCACCATGGCAAGAGAAGAGCTGACACAACTGAGCGTGAAGCGGTGGCAGGGAAAGGGGCTGGAGGATGAGGATGGTAGCCAGACGGGCAGGCCCTGGGGATGAGAAGTCTGTGCACAAATATTCCAATCTCAGAAGGTGATCGCTTTCCAGTGTACTACTGCCTCCCCCTTTCCATGTTTTAGCATCACGAGAATGAAAAGCAATAACCATTGGTAAACATGCAAAAATTAAAAGACAGTCAATTAAAGGGTAGAAAATGATAAAATCTTGGACTATCAGTTATACCATAGTAGTAAACCAGGAAGGGAGCATAAAACTTACTTTCACTAGCCACATGATTAGCTGGAAAATACCCTTCCTGTCCCTTCCCTACGCTGCCATACCACCAGTCTTCATTATCTTTGAAAAACACTCGGATAATGTCTCCGCGATGGATGGTTAGTTCATCTGATCGATTCGCTGTGTAGTCATAAAGAGCCACTACCTAAGAGAGAGATAAGACCACCACAGCTTTATCACCACTGTACCACAGAGAAAACCCCCAGCATTCACTTCCTCTTGCAGAAGAGCAGCTGAAACCAAAGCCGTCCTCTGGTGAGTCTGAGGCCGGCTCAAGGTCTGCTAACAGGATCAGGGGTGGTGGGAGCACAGCAGGAGAGGCAAGATAAAAGACTGTGGGACTGAGAAATGGTTAAAAGCATTCAATACACTAAGATTAGCTTCAAAATAACAGATGTTCATTTTTTTAAAGTAAATTACTTGTGAAGCAAATAAAAAAAAAGCTCACACCCCATTCACTTTCTCAGAATTGTTTTATACCACCCTTGGATGCCATGCTCCGTGTTAAGCAGATGCACCTGAAAAAAATTCTTCAGAACGTCAACAATTTCATGAAAGGAAAAGCTCAATGAGACAACCTGATTACATAACTTCATTGTGATCACTTGGTTTACTGTTAATGTTTCTTTCTGAGATACATTTCTCTACAAACACATATGTTTTTTGATATTTTATATCAACAACCTAAATCTTTTGACTATCTTTTAAAGTACCCTTATAACCAGCTTATTTTCCCTAGATGCAAATTTAAGAGGAAGAGGCTTCCTATGAGAATGCTCTTCTTTGTGTGGTGACAGTAGTCATTATATTTTATTTTTTCTCTTTTGAAAAACCCAAGTCAAAATGAATGGCTGCACAGGCATTTATAAACCTCTTAGAGCAGCTACAGGAAGGAGGCCGACCTCAACCCATTTTAGACGTGATGCACTATATCAAGTAGGACATAATATGTACATGAAAGGATAAACTATTTTTTTTACTTAAATGAGATTTGAAAATTTACAGGTTGAACAACTACACATGTAATGGGGAAATTTTATCATTATAATACTTTGTATTTAGGTTGAGTACTGATTCATTCAACTAACAAGTATTTACTGAAATCGTAATGTGCCTGGTACTGTGCTAGGCACTAAATACATGATGATACATAGGATGATTTCTAGAAGGGGTCCCTCACCCAGGCTTTCCAGGAGAATAAAGGATAACCAGGAGTCAGTCAGGTGAAGAGATGGAAAGCGTGTCTCAAACAGACTGTACTGCACATGTGAGTCCAGGCAAGAGAAACCTACAGCAGTTTGATGAGGAGGAAGCCCAGCATTAGAGGCAAGAGCTGAGCGAGGAGGGTGGGGGAAACTGAGGCTACAGGAGTAAGCAGCGGCCAGGTCACGCATGGTGAAAGAGTTTAGACTCATAACATGGGCAATGAGAAAAGAGAGGAGTTTTAAGCAGGGGATTCCATAACACTTCACAAAACTTTTTGTGGTACCCTTCAATTAATTTACAATACAGTATTTTTTAACGGATCAACCAGGTGATTTTAATGGATAAATTTGAAATTAACTGCTGTCACTATATGACATAAGGGCATTAACAACAATTTAACTCAAATGGTGCAAATGCAATTCCTGTTGTACTGCTCAGCTAAGTCCCTAATTTACAGCGTGCCATGCAGGGTGATATTTAAAGTTTACAAATCACTTATAACGCTTAGCATACCGATGCCAAATCCTCGTGTAAAAGTGGAACTTTCCACTTTTCTCTTCATTCTTCCTTCTCCAAGCTGCCTCTCCTTTCTCCTCCCACCTCGCACCATGACAGAGGGGGACAGTGAGCCAATGTTCTGAGTGCCTGCTATGTTCTAAGTACCAGGCTGGTTGCCTACCTAAGTTATCTTAATCTTTATGACAACCCTGTGAGGGCATTAATTCCTATTTCAATTTTATAAATGAGGAATTTGATGTGCAGAGAAATTTAATAACTTGCCTAAAGTCAACTAAACTAGTAAGTGGTAGAATCAGCATGTAAACTCAGTTTTTTTCTTTCATTTTTTTTCAAGACTAAATACACGTATATAGAATAAATACATGTGTATCTAGAATCAAACATGGGGAAGAAGACACAGAGAGGAGAGAAGGCAGCACAGGAGATCCTAATCACTCATGAAAGATGAGACACATTTTGGATAGTGGTACCTAAGCAGGCGGCTGTCCCAAGGAGACCAACTATCCTGGGTCACCCAATGCGGTCCTTTCATGATGAAACCCAGTCCCGAAAAACTGTGTGGGGGTTTGTTCCTGTGTTCCTCATCCCGGCTCTGGTACACTGAGACAGCCCAGCTTTGATGAGTCTTAAGCAAGTCTGAGGTCAATGTATGCTCGTTTATCTGGAGCCAGAGGTGGCTGCTGGGAAGGAGAGCAGGAGAGATTCAGCTTCGGCACCAGAATCATTTAGGAAGTCCCACATTGGCTTGTGTCTTTGTGTGAACTACTGACAAGCTGGAATTCATCAAACTGGAGCCAGAAAACATCCTGAATTTACCACCAAGGAGTGTGGACAAAAGTGTCCCTTCAGAGGTACAGGGATGCAAAAGACTTAGGATTCTACATTTCAATTTTCTCATTAAAGTACCCACTGATTAACCTCATTACATAATCAAATACAGAACACCAACTTCTCATGGTCCTTTAGTCCTTGTAAACATGTTGCATACTCTATGCTCCTATTATGGACTGAATTGTGACCCCCACCAAAATTCAAAGGTTGAAGCCTTAACCATCAATGTGACCATATTTGGAGATAGGGCCTTTAAGGAGATAATTATGGTAAAATGAGGTCATATGGCCGGGGCCCTAATCCAAAGGGACTGAAGTCCTTATAAAAAGAGGAAGAGATACCAGGAGCACACGTGCACAGAGAAAAGGCCGTGAGAGGACACTGTGAGATGGTAGCTGTCTGCAAGCTAATGAGAGAGGCCTCAGGAGAAACCAAGCAGGCCAGCAACTTGATCTTCATCTTCCAGCAACTTGATCTTCAACTTCTAGCCTCTAGAACTGTGAGCAAATGCATTTATGTTGTTCAAGCCACCAAGTCTATGGTATTTTCTGGCAGCAGCCCTGGCAGACTAGCACAGTCCCACAACCTGATGGGGTCAGACATCATCTGTGAATTTATTCAATACAACTGAGCTTGCTGAATGAATCACTCAGTACCTCACTACCAGCCCGTTCTGGTACTGCAAAAGGGCAATGCCTCACTTGTACCCATTTTAGGTCCTTACCAGCGTACAGTATTGTCGTCCACACTATGATAACCTTATCTCCTGATGTAGAAACAATGTCCTTGTCACCAAACTCCACAGCCAACATCCTTAGGAGGGGGATGGTTGCAGAGGTTACATCCCCTAAAGCAAAGGAACAGTCTTTGGAGCATGTCACCATCATACCATTCCTGAGATATAAGTGAAAAATTGCCATACAATGAGGAATCAGTGTTTTTCACGTGCCAACAGTCCACATTCTGGCAGTGGAGTTAGGACCGTTCTCTCATCACACTGAAGGCACACGACGAAAGCCACATGGCTCACGAGAACCTGCTTGTATTCCAGAGTGTGTTTTTATCCAACACATTCTTATCTTCTCACTTGAAGAATACTTACTGTCTTCTGAGCATCACAATATACATAGTAGATAATAAACTTCTTTGCTTGTTTTAATTTAGCAGTGGATTCTGCATAAATCAGGTCTTTCCCATCTCTAATCAGATTTTGTTATCTCACTGTTTTAGGATAAAGTAAAGCTCTGTAAAAAAGTTGGGATACACAATCCCATCAAGAGGTTTGTTTTGAATTAATACTATTTCTATTTTCTCCTTAGTCTGGTAGGTCGTGCCATAGAACATCTGTCTGATCACTCTCTTGCTGAGTATCTTCTATAATGCATCATTCTTTGTACCCAGTGGTCTGGCATGTAGGAATGACAGAACATCCTCAGCAACATGACCCACATCTTGAGCTGACAGAGCAGTTATAAAATCTTTATGCAATAAAAGTTTAAAAACATGAGTTTATGTGCCCATGTTGGTAATGACAGGTCTGAGAAAAGAGATGTTCCACCAAATCCATTTGGTCAAATTTTGACTACCCTTTGCTGTTTGAAACAGAGCTCCTCCTCTTTCTCAAAGCTTGCTGAGTTGCTTGGGCACAATCATGGTGGAGGTGCCACTGGCAAGCCTTTTTCTTTTTGACATGCATTTTTCAGTCTTCATACCAGTGCTTGCCAGACACTTTTTCTTGGTTTAAGCAGTCTGCCAGGCTACTATAGGACATTAAGGTGAATTTCTTTGTATTATCTTCTGAGAGATTTTTCATTATTATAATTGCCTCTAAAGACTTCTCAATGGTTCCTGAAACCAGTGTACTGAAGACACATTAACCAGTACTGTCACAGCAGATGTTCCTTGAAACTTCACCTATAATGCAACCCAAAAACCAATATTCACAATGGCTCCATATCATTGAGCAAGCTCAGCTGCACTGAATAAATTCACACACTTCAGCACTTTCTCCTCCAGCCCCGCTTCAGCTGGGCCATAAGCCCTGGGAGACTTCTCTGTGCCAGCCTGCAGCCAGTGTAGCATCTGGATCACACCACCTTCCCTCTGCTTTCTCCTTGCTTCACTTGGTTTCAGACTTCTGGCCTCCAGAAGAGTGAAAGAATAAATTTCTGTTGTTTTAAGCCACACCAAGTTTGTGGTTAATGTGTTACAACAGCTCTAGAAAACTAACACATGCGAATTCTACTTTGGTGAGTGCTGGATTTTCTTGTGTTCCTTTAAAGAGTTCTGGACCTGTTCCTGGCAGGTAGTCACTTGAGATCAGTTTGACCATTCCCAGTTTGCTTGTAAGTTCTGTTAGAGCACATCCAGGAAGACATTACTCTAGGGCTCATCAATGAACCCCATACCAGACTGTGATCCTCCGGGTAACTCTCCCATTCTGGCCGTCAGGAACGAGAATTATTCCCATTCTGCTGAATAGGCTACTTCTTTCTGATGGTTCTCTCCTCATGGGGTTTTATCCTTTTTTTTTTTTTAAAGATTTTATTTTTTCCTTTTTCTCCCCAAAGCCCCCCGGTACATAGTTGTATCTTCTTCGTTGTGGGTCCTTCTAGTTGTGGCATGTGGGACGCTGCCTGAGCGTGGTTTGATGAGCAGTGCCATGTCTGCGCCCAGGATTCAAACCACTGGGCCGCCTGCAGCAGAGCGCGCGAACTTAACCACTCGGCCACAGGGCCAGCCCCGGGTTTTATCCTTTGTATGTACAGATCAGTACTCAGCCGAAAACTTAGTAAGGGCACTTATGGTTATTGGCAGAATTATTACCAATTAATATAAGGTGAAATAAAAAGTAACATCTCAGTAATTACTTTTAGTTTTCACCAGAAGCCTTGTTACAGTTTAATGCACATTAACTAAAATGTGTACATTTTTATTTATTTATTGGTGAGGAAGACTGGTCCTGAGCTAGTATCTGTTGCCTATCCTCCTCTTTTGCTTGAGGAAGATTGTTGCTGAGCTAACATCTGTGCCCATCTTCCTCTGTTTTGTATGTGGGATACTGCCACAGCACCGCTTGATGAGTGGTGCATAGGTCTGCACCTGGGATCCGAACCTGTGAACCCCAGGCTGCTGAAGTGGAGTGCACATGCGCAAACCTAACCACACCACCACTGGGAGGGACCCCAAAATGTGCACATGTTTAGTGTTCACGGCAAATGCAGATAAGACCTTATTATACTTTTGACATTCTTTAAGAAAGCACACTAAGCTTTAATATGGAAATATTTAGGTTACACTTGTGCTCAAGTGAAAAAAAAAATTGTTCTGTTTTGCTCTCAGGTAGGGCCCATCTCCTGCACACTTGGAGCGACCTTTGGCATGGCTGACCTTGTTATTTCCCTACTCTGGATATACTGCAACAGAAAGCAACTTACATACAAGAACAACTAATTGGAGCAAAAGGAGAAGATAGTTCTCTGTGCATTCCATGGAGACTGTACAGAAATATGTATGGTCTAAAGTCAGGTAGTTCCACTTACAGCACTGTTTTTTATGTAATTACAACATGATGTGATTGTAGCTTTTTTAACTAAGAAACCCCTGAGAGATTGTACCTTCTAGGTGAAATAAAGTATTTATGATAGATTGTGGCCTCAGATGCTGTTTGATGCTTTTTGGACCTTAGAGGAATAAAGAAACATACAGACCTATTTCTAGCATCATGTGGTAGAAATATATACAGTCTCTCATGATTATTTCCATGAATACTACGTAAGACAAACCTAAAGATATTTATAAAAAGGAAACCAAGGTCCTGTTATTTTTAACTGATCTTATCTGGATAATAATAGATTAAGAAAACAGAGATAAAGAAAGTAAATAATTGCACAAAGTTTATTGTCTCTGTACCAGACAAACTATCTGTTCCTATCCTGCTATATAATGCTAGTATACTTGAACCTTAAACACCTCATCAAACAGATATCTCAAAACATTTAATTCCAGATCCCTTCTAATAAAGGTAATGGAAAGAATACCAAACCAGGAATCAAGACAGTGAGTTTCCAGTCCTGTTTGAGCTCCAAGGCTAAGATATATTAGAAAACACTCAGACTGGATGTCTATAAACTAACGGGTTTGAACCAAATGAGATGTGGGATTCTTTCCAGCCTTAACACTCTATCATACCAGGTACTCAAATAAATATTCCAAAAGTACAGCATTCAACGATTTAACGTAAATTCAAAATAGTAACTTGTTGGGTAATAATGTGGCTGTATTATCTGTGATCATACATGAACTGGAGAAGCTTGTTTGACTGCTGCAGTACTACACAGGAAAAACCTCCCAATAATAATTAAAGGACAATACTGATAAACCATTTCTTCTCAATTTACCATTGCAAATACTTCTTTCTTCTTTGACAAATAGGAATGACTTGACCTTTGGACCTCACAAATAAAGCTAGTCATTTTATACAGTGATTGGTATCAATTCAACCTTTTCTCACCGGAAATCACAATCCATATACTTTGTTATAGTGAATCATTAGTGCTTCATTGAAAAAGGCTCTAAAATATATCTTTCTATTGGTTATTTCCTAAAAAAATCAAGAGAATGGTGCAGACCTTTACAGACCAGAAGACAGATTTTTTTTGTTAGTGAAGAAAAATGATAGTGTACTTTAAATTTCTTTCTTGGGAGGGACAGCAAAAGGAAAATTATGAGTCATTGGTTTAGATTAGTTCTCAAAGTATGGTCTTTAGACCACAGCTGCAACATTACCTGAAAGCTTGTTAGACAGGCACATTTTTGGGCCCCATTCCAGACTAACTGAAATCATATATTCTGGGGATAGGCCAAGAAATCTGTATTTTCACAAGCCTTCCAGGTGACTCTGGTGCAGCTCAAGTTTAGTTAATACTTTATTTCAATGATCTACTTAAAAAACACGTACGTTTATTTTCTGCACATATTAAGCATGCAACTGAATGGGTAAGAAACATAATTTAAAACTAAAGCCAAAGCTGAGAACAACTTGTTCCTGGCAAAACTTAAAAAAGCTACTTGATCCTCCTTTCCTCCTAGTTGTACTTGTATTGCTTAGTTTCCCTCTTGTCTCACTGAAATGCTGACTAGCTCCCAATGTGAGTAATTTTACAGCCACTTTGTCATTTTTTCAACAAGCTCATGCTCAAACCACAACTAGGAGTCATAGCAAATACTTCTGAGGTTTCCCTACAACCTCTTAAGGATTAGCGAAATTTTTAAAATAGAAAAACAACCAAAATTTAAAGATTAAATGTGTTCACCCAGCAATAATTATTAGGTACTACTCTGTCTGAGCTACTCGCACAGGCTGGGGAGACAGCCGTGAACAGGAGGACAATCCCTACCCCCTCCAAGGGAGCTTCTGTGTTACCGGATGCTTCACTGTTTTCGGTGGTGGCCCTTTTCGAGGGACACTTTTAGTATTTGCACAAGTCACTCTCCTGTTTCTCTATTTTAAGTTGTCAATAAACAGTACCAGGACATACGCTGATAATGAATATTAAAATAATTCACTACTAATTACTTCAGAAAAGTAAATGAATTTCTCTAAATTCTGTTAATGAACCATGAGTAAACACAAAATTACTAGCAAAAAAGAACTAGATGCAGACAGCATTTTTAAACAAAAATCAATTCAGGTATTTGCAAATAATATATTATTAGGTTGCTAACAGCCAGACATCAATAATTAACTGCTCATCTTATTTAAAGACTGAGGCTTTGTATTTCTAATTCTAATGTCAATCGAAATGTTCTAGGAAAAGCTCATGTACACTCATGCGAGCATTCGGTTCAGCAGGGAAGGAGATAAGACTGCAGTAATAGAAGGGTAATGAAGAAGCTTAATGGAAAATATGCCTACTTCAGCATATAATTATTCTTGTGATACACATGGAGACATACACAGTTGAGGAGGAGGCTCTAAAAAATTACAAAACAGTATTTCAAATGGCAAAATAGAAATCAACAAGTAGAATTTTTACGAAGCAAGTGGAAAACCCTGAGCTTAAGAACAAATCAGTAGAGAGGAGGCGCTTCCAGAATAGAGGAGTAATGAAAATTGGCTCTTCAATAAGAGCAAGGACACTGGCAAAAACTGTCAAAATCAACTTTTTAAGAACTCTGAAAATTAGCCGAAAGATTACAATAATCCAAGGAGCATGTATTCAGAAAAAACAGCTGAATCTTGGTAAAATCGGCAAGCTTTGTGGTGTTTTAACCTACCCTATTCCCATTACCCTCTGGCCAGCTCCATGGTAGCCTTAAATACCAACAGACTCACAACTGTGCTAACTGTGCAAATTAGCGGGCTAGCAGCCACCGGAGAAGGCAGAGCAGAACGCCTCCCAAGACCAACCTCCAGAGAAGTCCACTGTAGGACCTATGTGGCAGCCCCTGAAAAGCACCATTCTCAGGGCTTGCTTTCATCTGATGTGACTCAGAGCCAGCTGTGTGAACAGCTGTATCTCTAGGGCATTTGTCAAAAGCAATCAGTGGCAACTTAGATGGAGATACAAGTTAGGACAAACAAGGGGCTGACCAAAAAATTAAAATGAAAAACTGGGAAATGACACGTCTACAGGATACTCTGAAAAGCTCTGACACATTCCTGGAAATCTAGAGGCCATGAACATGTGCCAGACTGCACGTGTGCCCAGGGAAGACCAGAAAAGGCTCTAATCTTTCACCTCTGGCTGACCTTCACCATCTTGGCAAGCAGAAAGTGAAGTCTAAGTAAGGCAGAATTATAAACTGCCTATTGAAGCTCTGAAAGCATGTCCCAACACACAGACCCCTCAGAAAAGGCTGCAGGACTCGACTCCAGGCATTTAAGGAAATCTCTGTCCAGTCCTTAGCTGATCACTAAGCTAACCAAGCTGACTCTTCAGTGGTTGCACAACACAAAAAACATAGACTTTACAGAATTACTCCAGGAAAGTCAGTAACCAAACAAATAGTAACAATAACAAAAATGAAAACCATGGGGAGGTGGGAGTAGAAAATCTGATTTTGAGGTCTGCCACATTATATTATCTCAAACGTCCAGTTATCAACAAGAAATTATGAGACATGTAAAGAAACAGTAAAGTATAACCCTACAGAGGAACCAAAGGAGTCAACAGATTGTCCCCGAGAAAGCCCAGATATTGGATTTACTAGATAAAGATTCTAAATTAGTATATATATGTTCAAAGACCTAAAAGAAACCAAATAAAACAATTAAAAATAATTTATTAGGAATTTATTTAGGAAAAAAAAAATCCTCGAGTTAAAAAGTACAATATTCAACAGAGGGGTTCAACAGTAGATCTGAACTGGCAGAGGAAAGAATCAGTGAACTTTTCAGATAAGTAAACTGAGTTTATCTAGTCTGAGGAACAGAAAGAAAAAAGAACAAAGAAAAATAACAGAGCCTCAGGAATCTATGGGATGCTGTCAAGTGTACCAACATATGAATGACAGGAGTTCCAGAAGGAGAGGAAACAAAGAAAGGGGAGAAAAAGTATTTGAAGAAATAATGACCAAGGACTCCCCAAATCTGATGAAAAACATTAATCTGCACATCCAAGAAGCTAAACCAATTCTAAGTAGGCTAAGGGCAACAAGAGCCACACCTGGACAAATAGTCAAACTGTGGAAAGTTAAAGACAAAGAATGTTGAAAGCAGCAAGAGAAAAACCATTCATCACACAGAAGGGATCCTCAATAAGATCAACAACATACTTCTCACCAGAAACCTTGGAGGTCAGAAGTTAGCAGGATGATGCTTCCAACATTGAGGGTTGAAAGAAGACTCAACCTATCATTCAATAGGCAGCAAAACTGTTCTTTAAAAAGGAAGGAGACATTAATACTTTCCCAGGTAAATGATAACTGAGTTCAGTGACCCTTAGAGAAAAACTGATGGAAGCCCCTCAGGCCAAAACGAAAGGGCAGTTGACAGTACCTCAAATCCACATAGAGAAGTAAGGGTAACAACATAGGCAAACATAAAAGATGGTATAATTTTATGTTTTTTGTAACTCCTCTCCATTTGATTTAACAGATTACTTTGTAAAGACATCATTATAAAAACGTGTTGATGGGCTTATAATGTCTAAAGATGTACTCTGTATGACAATAATGACACAAAGGAGGCAGAAGGGCAAAGAGCTGTATTAGAGCAAAGTTTTTACTACTGAAATTAAGTTGGTATTAATCCAAACTAGATTGTTTAAGTCAATATGTTAATTATAACTCTAGGGTAACCACTAAGAAAACTCAAGAAAATATACAAAAATAAAAAGGGAATTAAAATAGTATAGTAAAAAATATTAATTTAACACCAAAAAAGTGAGTAATAAATGAACAAAGGAACCAAAAAATACAACAGACATAAAGAAGACAAAGCTTGTACACTTAATTCTGTCTTATCAGTAATTACACTAAATGTAAAAGGATTAAACATTCCAAACACAAAGCAGAGATTACCAGAATGGAAAAAAAAAATGACCTAACTATACGCTGTCTACAAGAGGAATATTTTAGATTTAAGGACCAAAAAAAGTTGAAAAGGATGAAAAAAGTATACCATACAAGTAAAAATCAAGAGAGCTGGAGTGATTGTTCTTATATCTGGCAAAACAAAATTTAAGACGAAAACTGTTACTAGAGATAAAATAGGACATTTTAAATGAGAAAAGGGTCAATCAATCAGGACACATAAAAAAGTATAAATACATATGCACCTAACACAGCCTCAAAACACATAAGGCAAAACTGACAGAGCTAAAATGTGAAATAGACAATTCAACAACAATAGTTGGAGACTTCAATACCTCACTCTCAATACAGATCAACATGGGAACAGAAGACTTGATCAACACTATAAACCAATTAGATCTAATAGACATCTATGAACACTCCACCCAACAAAAGCAGAACACATATTCTTCTTAAGTGCACACGGAACATTCTCTAGGATAGACAATATGCTAGGCCATAAAATAAGCCTTAAAAAAAAAACCCTGAAATCATAGAAAGTATATTCTCCAACCATAATGAAATGAAATAGAAATCAGTTACAGGAAGACATTTGGGAAATTCACAAATGTGTGGAAATTAAACAACACACTCTTAAATAACCAATGGGTCAAAGAAGAAATCACCAGGGAAATTAGAAAATAGTAAGTGAAAAAATAAACACAACATACCAAAATGTATGGGATGTAGCAAAAGCAGTGATTTGAGGAAATTTTATAGCTGTAAATGCTTTTATTGAGAAGATATCAAATCAATAGCCTAACTTTATAATTTAAAACTAGAAAAATAAAACTAAAACCAAAGCAAGCAGAAAGAAGAAAATGATAAACATTAGGATGGAAATAATGAAATAGAAAATAGAAAAAGAATAGAGAAAATTAACATAAGCAAAAATTCGTTCTTTGAGAGAGCAAGAAAATTAACAAAACTTTAGCTAGACTGAACAAGGTGGGGAAAAGAAAAGGTAACAACCAAATTAATAAAATCAAGAATGAAAGAGGAGATAGCACCACTGGATCCAGAGAAAGAAAAAGGATTATAAGAGAATGCTATTATCAACTGTATGCTAACAAATTAAATAGCCTAGATGAAAGGGACAAATTCCTGGAAAGATACAACTTAAAAGTGATTGAAGAAGAAAAAGAAAACCTGAATAGACTTGTAAGAGTAAAGAGATTAAACTGGCAATCAAAAAACTCCCCACAAAGGAAAGCCCAGGCACAGATGCATCATTGGTGAATTGTACTAAATGTTTAAGTAAGAAATAACACTAGTCTTTTACAAACTCTTCCAAAAAATAAAAGAAATGAACACTTTCCAACTTGTAGGGTGTATTATTGTGCTTCCAAAACTAGACAAGAAAAGAAAGCTACAGACCAAGATCTCTTATAAACATTGACGTAAAAGCATCAACAAAATAGTAGCAAACAGAATATATAACATTTAAAAGGAATTATACACCATGCAAGTGGGATTTATCCCAGAAATGATAGGTTGGGTTAACATATGAAAATCAGTCAATATAACAGACGAAGTTAATAGTAGTAAGGACAAAATCCATATAATTATCTCCACACATACAGAAAACGTATTTAACAAAATCCAACATCCTTTCCTGATAAAAACCCTCAACAAAGTAAGAAAACAAGGGAAGTTCCTCAACTTGAGAAAGGCTATGTACAAAAGGGCACAACTGACAACATAATGAATGGTCAAAGACTGAGTTTCCCCTCTAAGATTAGGAACAAGACAAGACAAAAACATGCACTCTTGTCACTTAAACATTGTCCTGGCGATTCTAGCCAGGAAAATTAGGCAAGAAAAAAAAAGGCATCCAGATGGAAAGGAAAAAGTATACTATCTCTATTAGGAGATGACATGGGCTTGTATATGGACAATCTCAAGAAATCTACAAAAAAACTCAAAACATCTTTTAGAACTAGTAAATTCAGCAAGGGTACACAACATAAGGTCAATATAAAAAATCAAGTATATTTCTACACATGAGGAATGAACAATGTGAATATAAAAACAATTCCATTTGCAATAGCATGAAAAAGAATAAAATACTTAAAAGTCTAAGACTTATGTATTGAAAATCACAACATGTTATTGAAAGAAATTAAAGACCTAGATCAACTGAAAGACCCGTTTGTTCAGGTTGGAAGACTTAACATTACTAGGATGAAAATACTCCTCAATTTTGATCTACAGATTCAACGCAATCCTCATCAAAAATTTTGCAGAAATTGAGAAGGTAACCATAAGATTCATATGGAAATGCAAGGGACCTAGAATAACCAAAACAATCTGGAAAAATAACAAAGTTGGAGGACACAACTTGATTTTAAAACTTACTACAAAGCTACAGTAATTAAAACAGTAGATTACCGACATGAAGATAGGCATATGGATCAATGCAACAGAACTGAGAGTCCAGATATAAACCCTTACATTCATGGTCATTTGATTTTTGACAAGGGTGCCAAGACCATTAAATGGGGAAAGAATAGTCTTTTCAACAAATAGTACTGGGAAAACTGGATAGCCAAAGGCAAAAAAATAAAGTTGCATCCCTAACTCACATGATATACAACGATTAACTCAAAATGGGTTACAGACCCAAAAGTAAGAGAGATATATATAAAACTCTCATAAGAAAACATGAGAGTCAATCTTCGTGACCTTGGATCAGACAACGGTTTCTTAGATATGACATCAAAAGTACAAGCGACAAAAGAAAAAAGTAGATAAATTTGACTTTATAAAAATTAAAAATTTGTGCTTCAAATGACACAATCAAGAAAGAGAAAAGGCTACTCACAAAAAGAGAGAAAATATCTGCAAATCATATATCAGATGAGACACTTGCATTCCGAGTATGTAAATAATAAAAGAGAAAACTCAATTAGATATAAATAATATAAATATATTTATATCATATTTATATGTAATTTACATAATTATACATTTGATTTTTACATAAAAATATATATATATACTATATGCCTGGCATATGGTAAGTACTTAGAAAGTGGTAGGTTTATTTATTATTCAACTCCATAAGTTCTTTGAGTTATCACAGAGGGTGGTATTTTGTAATAAAATACTTCTGTAGGACATCCACAGCTATAAATGTGATCCTATTTTCCAAATTAAATATAGATCTGCTAACTTCAACTCCATTTCTAAAAACAAAAATTTATTTCTACATTTGGTATAATAAGCTCTGAATCCAATATATACATACACATATGTAATACATGTATTCATTAAAAAATATATCTAACTTATATAATTATATAGTAAAATATAATTATAATTAGCCTAATCAGAAAATGGGCAAATGATTTGAATAGATTCTCCAAAGCAGATATACAAATAGCACTTCAAAAGATGCTCACATCATTAGTCATTAAGGAAATGCAAATCAAAATCACAAGATACCACTTCCCACCCACCAGGACGGCTATAATAGAAATAACAATAAGAAGCGTTGGTGAGGATGTGGAGAAACTGAAACCCTCACACATGGCTGGTGGGATTGTAAAATGGTTCAGACACTTTGGAGAACATTTTGGCAGTTCCTCAAAATGTTGAACACAGAGTTACCATATGACACAGAAATTCTACTACCAAATATATATCCAAGAGAATTGAAGTCATACGTACACACAAAAACCTGTATGTAAATGTTCACATAGCATGTTCATAATAGCTAAAAATGGAAGTGACCCAGATGCTCCTCAATGAATTAATGGATAAATAAAATGTGGTATATTCATATAATAGAATATTATTCAGCAATAAAAAGGAATGAAATTCTGATGTGTGCTACAACATGGACGAACTCTGAAAACATTATGCTACGTGAAAGAAACCAGATACAGATATGGCATGACTGCATTTATAAAAAATGTCCAGAAGAGGCAAATCCATAGACATAGAAAGTAGCTTAGTATTCGCCAGGGTCTAGGGAGAGAAGGCAATGGAGGTGGGGTGATTACTGACCAATATGGGATTTTTTGGGAGGGTGATATATCTTAAAATTAGAGAGTAGTGACGGTTGAAAACTCTGGCAATATACAAAACCCCACTGAATTATACACTTTAAAAAGCAAATTTTATGCTATGTGAATTACATCCAAATAAAGCTGTTATAAAAAAGAACATTATAGAAATTATGGTTACGGGAGGTGAAGGTGGTCATGCTGAATAAAGCAACAGATACAAGCAAAAATACAGAGATGAAGACCAGAGTTCTCCATGTCAGTGAAGACAGCCTTGATTCTGGCTATGGAAATGGACAAGAGAGGTTACACTGTAGAAACACAAAGGAAGGGGAAAGCACCACATGTGAGACATAAGAGAGAAAGAGGAGCTTAATATACTACTAAGGTTTTGTTGGTAAGAACTAAGCAGCTGGTAGTACCAGTGACAGAGAATTAAACTGCAAAGGCCCAATGAAAGTCCCAGGGAAGAGAGGAGTTTTGCTGAGCTGTACTCATTTTTAGGTTCTTTGGGTTACCAAACAGCTGACAGCCTAAGTACTTATTACAAAGGCTTTTCTAGTAGAATGGAGAAAGGAAAGAATAATTAAGATTAGAAACATCAAGTGAGTCGTCATTCATACTTAGGTATCAGCTGAAACTTAAGTGTATACAAGGAGCTTTACAAGTAGGTCTCAAGGAAGAAGGGACAAAGCCCAACCACCTCATTCTTGGGTGATACTCACAACTACCTTCTCATTCCTTCACTCCTGCTCTTCACACAGCTGTCTGTGGCATGTGGGTAGCGTAGTTTGAAGTGTAGCAGGTGTTCGTAATTTCCTTTCTCAAGGTCACAGGTGACTCTGCCAGCGCACTAGAAAACCACAGCTTCTGGGCCCCTTTCTTCCCACCAAACCCCAAGATCCCCTTCTCACATCCAGATTGCCCTCTGCTACTGATGTGTCTTTACCCCACCCCAGAGCTACCAGAATTGAAGGGTCACTATCCCAGGAAATCTACTGAGGCTCTATCCACTAATCTCAAACCCTATCTGATTAAAACTTCTTGGTAGGTGGATGGGATGTTTCCCAAGAAAAATTTTTGAAATTGGCTTTCTTAGATAACTTCCATGGTAGATTTATTAAGAGGGAGGAATCTGTATTTGGCTGTGTCCCCTCCTCAAATCAAGGCCTTCATGACCCTGTTTAGATGTCACTCTGGTCAACCTTTCCAGTTGTGCTCAGTTGTCTACACCCTCTCATTACCACCCCCTGCCAAATCCCATCACAAGTGACAGTCATGACACAAAATCAGATGAGATAATACACACTATGTAGCAGGGCTTCTAAGACTACGAATTGTTTTCCTAAGTGTTAATTGCTGTTTACATTACTTGAACTGCTCCCGATTTCCACAGAATCTGCCTTGTACCATTGAATGGAGTTTAACGGTTTAGTCACATAAACTGATTGGGCTTTTAAGGAGTTAATATTTTTGGCTCATCTACCATAACACAGTAACACATTCAGTTTAAGTGTTTCTAGAAGATTCTTAAAGACCTTTTGTGTTTCAGTTTCCCTAATGGCAAATAATGATACTAATAATACTTTTATGGAATTATTATGACATTCAAGTGAGATAACCTACATAAAACATTTTGCATAGTGCCTATACACAGTAAGTGCCCAACAAACGTTAGGTCATGCGTTGCTTAATGACGGGAATGTGTTCTGAGAAATGCGTTGTTAGGTGATTTTGTTGTTGTTCGAACATCATAGAGCGCACTTACACAGATCTCGATGGTGTAGCCTACTGCACACCTAGGCTGTATGGTACCAAGCTTATGGGAGCACTGTCCTATAAGTGGTCCATCGTTGACTGAAACATTATTTTGTGGTGCATGACTATATTACCATACAATTCTTAAACTTCTTTGAGTTATCATAGATGAATGGTGTTTTCTAGTAAAATATTTTTGTAGAACACCCATAACTATAAACATGACAGTATTTTCCTAACCAAATAAGGATCTACTAACTCCAGTTCCATTTCTGAAAACAAAAATTCATTTCTAGGTTTGGCAAAATAAGCACTGCATCCAAAAAGTGCCCTCAGAGAAGTCTGTGCGTGTTGCCAATGATATTACCAGGCAGAGAGACGGTGACAAGAAAACTTTACAAAGTTTCATTAGAAACACAGAACAAGAAGCTCCATTTCCTCTAGGGATTTATCTCACTTAATCTTCATGCAGCAAACTAATCTGTGACTGAATTATGTGGTTATACCAAGAGGTGTCTGCTTTACTGACTGCTGTGCTCTATCTCTGCCAAGGACCGACCTCTGGGGACACTGAGATGCAGGATAAAGAGCAGCAGAGGAACAAGAAAGGTGGCGAACTTGTATATGTTTATCAAGGCAAAAAAAGAACTTATGGGACATTACTAGTGGCAGATGGTAAACGTCCATCCAGGCAGGGAAAACAGATCTCTAGTCTGATAACTTTTTATTAAATTTCTCCCAAAATGGAAAATACTATCCCGTAAAATAATGAGAATTAAAGTTTTTCTTTCCTAAATAATTGTTTCCTTTGTCTTATGGCATGATCACTTCGAGTCTTGATTTCTGCCGTGGGTTATATTAATGCTTCCTTAAAGGGATCAAATTTTATATTCTTTGGAAGGAAAATTTCAAGTAATCACCAAATCTTATTTTAAAGATTTTATTTTTTCCTTTTTCTCCCCAAAGCCTCCCAGTACATAGTTGTATATTCGTAGTTGTGGGTCCTTCTAGTTGTGGCATGTGGGACGCTGCCTCAGCATGGTCTGATGAGCAGTGCCATGTCCGCCCCCAGGATTCGAACCGATGAAACACTGGGCCACCTGCAGCGGAGCGTGTGAACTTAACCACTCGGCCACGGGGCCAGCCCCCCAAATCTTATTTTAAAAGACGTGCAAGTGAACGCTTTACTAAAGCACAATGCAAAGTAACACTGAAACTGCTTTTAAATAATAATATTCCCCAAACAAAATGACTTATAAAATCAAAACTTAAAATTGCCCACAGGTAAACAAATTGTTCCCATTTTGATTTTGTTTACTGTTCAATATTTTTCTAATGTTTTGAACAAAGACAATTAACAAGGGGCACAAAGTTTGTTAGAGTTTGGGAGAGAGCTATTACCATAGCTGGAAAAAATCAGGATTCAAAAGAATTTTGAGACTGGCTAGTGAGTCAAAAGGAAACTGATAAAATTCACCAAGGAGAAACGGAGAGCTTTGGACTCAGGGTCAAACAGTGACAGCTGAGAGCTGGGAGGTTACTGTGTGCTGGACACTGTGCTCAGTACATGAAACAACAGAGCAACACCAATGAAGGAGGTGCTCTTATCATTTCCATTCTAGAGGTGGGGTACTGAGGCCCAAACATGTAACTAATGGGAAATAGGTCTTGACAGTACATCTTTAGGACAGGAAGGAGTTATGGTAGGTCATAATTCAATATCAAACACAGTATCCAGATTACAGAAATCAATATTACCACTACACTTTTCATGTCATAATTAGAATATTAAGTCCAGTTCTGGATGCCACTTTTCCAGAGAATGTGAACAAATTAGAATGGAATCAATATAGATTAAGATAACTAGAAGAAAACAGATATATTTAGCCTAAAAAAAAGATCAAGATAAAAATAGATGCTCTCAAACATCTTAGGAGTTGCATTTATAGAAAAGGAAACTGATCTGTTCTATGGCAGTCTAGAAGCAGAGAAGAGGTAAGATACTAATCATTTGTAGTAAAGTACAAAACTTAAGTAATTAATGAAAACACTGTTTATAAGGTAGATCCAGTTTTTGCTTTCCAGGAAAAAATGTATCCATAAGTAAGGGGACTCTTTCTTTAGTAACTGGTGAGACATCTCATATGTTGAAGCTAAATGACTTGGAATGTGTAGAGGTTAGAAATGTCTCGGGGCTGGCCCGGTGGCACAGCGGTTAAGTGCGCATGTTCCGCTTTGGCAGCCTGGGGTTCGCTGGTTTGGATCCCGGGTGTGGACATGGCACCGCTTGGTAAGCCATGCTGTGGCAGGCATCCCACATATAAAGTAGAGGAAGATGGGCACGGATGTGAGCTCAGGGCCAGTCTTCCTCAGCAAAAAGAGGAGGATTGGCAGATGTTAGCTCAGGGCTGATCTTCCTCCAGAAAAAAAAAAAAAAGAAAAGAAATGCCTCAACACTCTTATCACAATACCTCATTACTAGCAGATAATGTTGTGTTTGGAAAAGTCTTGATGCAAATATCAAGAAGTCCAGAGGCTCTTAGGTAACATTAATTAAAAAAAAAAAAAAAAAAGAATCTCCAGGCTCTATATCTACTATCTGTGTGATCCTAGGCAAATTTCTACACTTTTCAGTGCCTCAGTTTCATAATTTAGTAAACGGGAATAACGATACCTACCTGAGAATTATGCAGATGAAAAGAAATTAGATGTAGAGACACTGGTAACATAGTAAGCATTCAATACATGTGTATCAATGTTCGCAACAAAGCATCAATAAGGTAAATAATAACTTGATAGAATTATGATTAACATTCTTGGAGATTCAGGATCAGTATGAATATCAGTTATACAATAATAGCTCGTAACATTACGTGCAATGCACTGCAGAGTGCTCAAATTGTAGTGCTAAACAAGAACATGCAAAGTCCCTCTTGATGCAGTATACATTTTACTACGAGAGACAACATTTAATAATTTTTTATAGGCTCTTCTGCAATAAGGCCTTGCATTCTGTACAACTGTCAACTAAATATACTGGGGCTTATGGAAAAAACGCAGTTGTTGCAGACTACTTAAAATCCAGGGAAGTTTGTACTAGGGTGCTGACAGAAACAACGACAATCCTAATCAAAGCACTAACATGGTGTTCTTTCTCTCCTGGCATTTGTGGCCAGCATGACTGTCAGTCAGTCCCCATCCTCTGCAGCCACACACCCTAGCATCCAGGAGATCTTCTTTGAAATGCAGGTGCCTGAAAGAATTTACTTTCAATAGAGATCAGTTTATCTATCTAAAAATCCAATCCACATTTTAGTCTTCATCAATCAAGCAAACCAATTTTTTTAAATTAGGGGAAACGTCTTTGCAGTGTCTTCATTTGTACTTGCAGTTACTGAAGTTTTTCTAAGATTCCTTAGTCTTTCTGCTTCATTGTGAGGAAGCTGGCTCTGATTGCTTCAACACTTAGAACGTGCAGAAAAAATCCTTCTGCATTCACACTGACACCATTCATCTCTTTATTAACTGCACACAGGCTAACGTGTATCACACAAACACAGACTGTGCTTACTCAGAATGACAGCCAGTGCTCCGGGCAGGACGTAGCTAGGACAGCACACACACTCCCTCCAGGGCCACACTCCCCGGCTGCCGAGATGCTACACTGTCCTGGTCTCCTACGTCTCCTCCTTCTTTACCTGTCTCCTGTGAGGGCTCTTCTTCCACCCTTTTGAATATGAAGATCCCTTATGTCCAGCCTGGCTCTTTGCTCTTATTTGTCCCTATAGTTTCAGCATATACTCATTTAGGCAGTTATCTACTGATAGTTTATAAGCAGTGGCCAACAAGACAGACAGGGTCCTTGCTTTAATGGAACCTACATCCTACTGAGGAAGACAGGTGAGAAACAAGAAAACTAAATAAAAATTTACAAATTGGGATAAGCATTAACAAGGAGAAAACAAGGTGCAACAATAAAGACTAAGTGAAGAGTATCTACACCTCAGATAATCTGAGTGGTGAAGGAAGATCCTTTGAAAAGTTGACATTTATTGGGATCTAAAGAAAAAGCCTGTTATGCAAAAGGGTGTGTATATTCCTGGCAGAGAGACCAATTGTCAAAGGCATCCGAGTGAGTGAGAGAAAGCTTGGCTGTGTTCAAGAAACTCCAAGAGGGGAGTCTCACCAGGTGACCCAGAAGAGGCAGGCAGAGACCAGACCATGCGAGGCTCTACAGGCCCCAGGAAAGGGTGAGGGTCTTATTCTAAACATAAGGAAAAGTTATCGAAGAGTGTTAAGCAGGAGGATAACCCATTCTGACTTACATCTTAAAAAGATCACTCTGGCTGTCCTGATGTACGACCCAGGTGACTGATCACACACAGTCAGGGGTGCCCAAGGTAGCCCCAGCTATGCCTGGTGTCCTGTGTAACTGGACTTCTGCATTGACTCCAGGGGAGAGTCACAATATACAGTAAATAAATACATACATAATAAAACAAACTTTAAAAAATGAAAGGAGAAAAGGAAAAAAGGTTGGTCAAGACACAGGCAGGCCGCTGCAGCAGCCTTCACCAGCTTCCCTGAGGGCCCTGACCTAGCTGGGACCCTCGGCTTCCCCCTTTGATTCTGGACCTAGTTTTACCTCTCAGGCTTGGTATATGTTCTTGTCCTTAATGTCTGGCCATCTCTCGTGATTAAATAATATTCAATATCTGGTATATATAAACATGCCGAGTGGGGTACAGCATATCTTGACTCGTCTATTCCCCACAACAATCCTTGAGGCAGGAACTAGCATCCTACTTATAGACGAGGAAACCAAAGCACAAAGGGTAAAGAAACCTGCTTGAAGTCTTACAGAGGGAAAGTGGCCCAACCTGGACGTGAGAGCAGGTAATTTGGTTCTGGACTCAGTGCTCTTGTCCCCTCTTCCAATAGTGCTTCTCAGGGTGAGAGGCCCAGACACGATTAGGGAACCGCAAGTAGCTCAGAGGCCAGAGGGAGTATTGGGGAAAAGCTGGAAATAAGATTAGAAAGGCAGCAGAAGGGCTTCAGCTCACTTTTCAGCTGACAGGAGACCGGTACACTGCTGGATCATTAACGCATGATGGGATGTACGCTCTGGATAAACAGCTCTGTGGAGAATGGATTTGGGAGGTGAGGAGGAGCCTGGTTGCTGACTCAGCTTTTCCTAAATACCAGCTCCCTGCCTCCCTCCTGGACGGGCCTTTGGATACCTGTTGTGAAGAATCTGCTTGGTCCCCGCCCATGACGATACATATCTGACTTCCCACAATCCAGGCTTGAGGCTCTGACTGCTGGACCTGTCCCTTCTGGACTCTATAGCTGGAGGGTGTCTCTATCAAGCACAACAAATTTACCTCTTCAAACTCTCCTTTTTTCTGAGATCTAAGGCTATATTCTCAGCTCCCTGCTGAATGTTTTCACTTGTTCATGACACCTGGTTACCTGAAATTTAACACATCTAAAATTGAATCCATTATTCTCTAAAAATCATCCTTCATTCCCGTTAAAGAATCTGTTAATGGAGTCGTCCTTCTCTCAGTAACCTATGTCTGCAGTCTTGGAATCATTTTTTTACCACTTTTCTTTTGAGTCCCCATCATCAGTTCCAATCTCCAAATCTTTCGTGCACCCTCTATTTCTATTTCCACTGCCCCTTCTTATTCAGACCCTTATCATCTCAAACATGGATTGCAGTAGCTCCACAGCTCACTTACCTTCTTCCTGTCTCCACTCACCTGCAATTTTGTGAACTGCTTTTCTTTTAATCTTTTTAAAAACACTACCCCTTGATCAAATTATTCTCATGCTCAAATGCCTCAGTAGTGCTTATACTGATAAAGTCTAATTCTTTACCTAACATCCAAGGATCTTCATAAATCATGCTAAAATCACCCTTTCTAATCTTCTATCTCATGTTCTTAAATATTCTCCCCTTCAGTCACACTGTCTATCTATAGTCACAATGTCCATCCATAAACTGTGTGCTTTCCTTCTCCTAAGATCTCTAGACATACTGTTGCTCTAGTCCAGAACATTCTATTTCTTTTTAAATCTTATCCTTCCTTTATGATCCAGTTTAGTACCTTTCTACTCTAAACAGCCTTCCCAAACCACTCCAGTCCTGAGAATTTCTATAGCATTCAAGGTCTATGTCATATTCCTGTACTGGAGCACAAGCTGCCTTGGTGACATGACATTTGCTCCATCGTGTTCTGAACTTCTACCATTTTCACATATTGGGATTTAACTGTCTACAGCTCACTTTTCTAACGAGACCAAGAGCTACTCAAAGACACAAAGCACGTTTTATACTTTGTATTTCTACTTTTCTCATACCTACTCAGTGCTTGGTCTGTACCATCCTATGCACACTGTATACCTAACGCTTGCTGATAACTTAGAAAACAAATTCAGATTATGCCACTGTTATGTTATTGTCCTCCAGTAATGTGACGTTTTCAGAACTTTAAAAGTTTGTCAGGTAGAAAAATTTAGCAAAGTCAAAGGAGAATTAGGGGAAAGAATGTAAACAGAGTATGCTAATTGGAAAAATCAACATAAGCTTCTTAATTTACAATAGCTGGAGAAAAAAACTAATGTGCAGATACTTAAGAAAAATGTTATATTAGGGACAACTCACAAGTGGTCTTAAAGGAGAACTATTTTGCATTTATATTTGAATTTCCATAGAATTGCTTTGAATTGCTACTTTATTGATAAGTGAAAACAGATTCTTTTATGACTTAAGTTATAAAAGCTCATGGTTCATCACTTCCCTCTCCACCCTGCAATTACCTACAGGAAGAGATTGGCCATAGGTTCTATTTTATGAGTTTTATAGGGGCACATTCATCCCAGTTTACATACTATGAATTCCTGGAAAATTCTATAGATTGGAGAAAATAAACTGCTTCCTTTGGATCAAAGATATTTCTCAGTTGAACTCATGCATTTATTCACAAAAAAGCTGCCTCAAATATTATGTTAAACTGTGATATTTTACATAAATATATGTATACAGTACATTATACTAATGTGTAACAATGCAATTTGTAACACTCTTGTGAACCTACAGAGTGGGAAAAACATTGATGACAATCTAACAACATAAACTACTCAAATGTTGCAGAAGTAGTACAGGTATCATATGACCCAAGAGTCTCAGAATAAAATTTAATTTGTATGGTTCAGATCAGTCATTTAGAATAAGATTAGTGCTAAGGGCAAGCAACATCACAAACATCTCAGATACATTTTCAAAATAATAAAATACTCAAACAGATTAAAGTTTACTACTGATGAAAAATTATGTGACAAAAATTTATCAGTCAAGCTCTTAGAAAACCCAGGAGTGTGACTGAATGCAGAATGAATGAATTAATAGCACGCTCACTGGTCTTATTATGACAAAAAACAATGAGTCCACATTTAAATTTCCAATCAAGCTAGGACATTTATATTCCTAATAATTAATGCAATATTTAGACATGCATGGCAAAAGCGTTCCATGACTGGGATAATCCTGACGAGATAGCCTGGATTTTATCTCAATTTGTTGTGGTAGAAGTGTAGACTCCTGTGAAAGTACAACCTGTAACTTTATAAACTGCCAAAAAATCCATTTGTTAAAAGAAAATTTGTTCTCATTAATGTGGGGGGAATCACTGAATAAAATAAAAAAGAAAGAAGTAATATTAGTGTTATAGGTTTGGAATGCAGGAGCTTTACGAAAATCAGCAATGGATTACAACAGGCCATATCCATGTTATTTTCTATCAGTTTTCACTGGAACGGATTAGAAAATAATTCTCCTCAAATTGCTAAAAATTCTTTATATATTCAGCACGGCTTACCATGTTCTAATTCCACCAGGAAATATGAAAAGCTATGGGAACTGCTGTGTACATGAAAGTACATTAAAGGACAGGTATTTTTGTTTTAACTATGTTCTGCAAGTAATAATCTCAAATAAGAAAAGACCAAACATGTGGGGGGAAGACTTCCTTATGCTAGTTGCTCTTTCTCTTTGATTTGCAAATAAGTCCGTCATTTAAAGTAAATACAGACTCAAGCCTGTGCTGACTTAACTATTAACTAACTTTTATACCTGCCTTTCAGGGTTCAGACAACGACCTCTGATTAATCTGAGTCTGATATTATCCTCAACTTGCCATAGGCTAGAAGCAGGTGCAGCAACTAGTTCTTAAAGTGGCAAGATCTAATTATTTTCATACAATCTGATATTCTGGTTGTCTAATGACTTACTTGCTTTTCCTACGACAGTAAAGCGTCTGAGTGAATACCATTCAGGACAAAAATAGTGAAAAGAAAGCCCCACATTTAACCATCAAATCTGAACTAGGACATTAGGTATAAAGAAAAGAAAATCTGTAATACACAAGCAGGCAAAACAGATTGCCTACACAAAGAATAACCATCAGGCTGATGTCCAACGTCTCTAATGCCAGCAGGCAAAAGATAATCAATTTCCACAACGTTTTGATGGGAAAAGGATATGTCTGAATACCTAAAAACTCTGGCAAGCTGTCTATGCAAAGACAACTGAGAGAGATTTTAAAATATGCAGACTCAGATAATAAACCTCTCAATTTATATTTCTTGAAAAAAATAACTTTCAGGAATGAACAAAATTAAGAGCTCGGAATGCAAAAAAAAAAAAAAAGAGCAGTAATGATAAATTATAGTCAGTTACGAAGAAAGGTTTGATTCATTGACAGAGGGCATCATGCCACGTGGGGGTATTCTGACTTACTTTCCTTCAAAGGCACCTCAAAAACAGACACGGTATTATTTATGTCAGAAAGAATTAAATTCCAAACAAAAAGTTAAAATTCATGTAATAATGGAAAAAAAAAGGAAACAAGTAAATTAAAGAGTGAGAAAGAACACAGAAGCAAGGGGCAGAAGAGGTTTTGTTCTCAGGCGAACCTATATTGACTCAAAGAACACTGCATCCCATCTCCGTGCTTGAGGACGAAACTATCCTGCGCAACCACACATTTACTGAATGGTTCACTCCAACTAGGAAGGTCAGAAACACACCTTTCCCGTTACAGACACCCAGGAAAGCCTCCTTCCCCTCAGTGCTGAGGAGCTGCAGGAGGCACGTGGCACTTTCCTAGACCCAAGCCCTTCGTGGCGGGATGTGGAGCAGGAGGGAAGGGGGTGCAGACAGGGAAGCTGGATACTGGAGGTCAGGTACGGGGTCAAGAAGTCATTCAGGGTCCCAGCCTCAGTCATTCTGAAATCCTGGCCCAATCCCTTTCTGGTTTTTTTCTCAGACCCCAGGAATCTCTCTCCTTTTGGGGCCAGTATCATACAAAGTTTGAACTTACAAACATCCCATTTTGTTAAATTTTCAGACAGACTTTTTCCTGTTTCTTTTCTCTCTAAATATTTTCTTCTCTTAAACCCTTTAAGGAAAATAAGGGCACATAGGTACAAAGGATGGAAATCAGGTAAAACTATATTTCTGTGTAAACCAGACTGTACCTGCCCTGCAGGGGGACAGCAGACATCGGGTAATGAACAGACTAGTGATTCCCTTCGGAGGTTACAGAGAAAGGGTCAAGATTACCTGCCAGCAGGCTGGGGGACAGGGGTAGGAGGCTCTGCCTAGTTTGCAGGAGAGAGACAGAAGGAGAGTGCAGAAAAACACATCCAAAAGGAAGCTCAGCTCAAGTCCAAACCTGGGGAACTAACGGTGTTTGGGGGGTTCCTGGACAAACCTACTATATTAAAACTCACTGACTCACAGAGTAGAGATGTGATTAATGTATTAGGAACTACCATTTAATAATCCAACTGGAAAAACAATCAAAAGACCAACACCACCTAAACTATCATGTATCACAGTTTGTTTCTAATTCACTAGAATCATTTTGAGATAATTAGGGCATTACTGTAAACTTTAATACCATTATTTCTCATGATTTCATAAGGATTCGGTTCTACTATTTCATCATTTAATTAACACGAGAATCTACAATCAGCCTACAGGGTAAAACAAAAAAACTGCCAGGTTGCACTTTTCTGAGTTCCAGAATGTACAAAAAACCCAGAAACATAAACACAGGTGCTGCAGGAAAGCCTATAAGAATAAAATTCAAAAGTATGTAAAATAGGCCAATGAGTGTATTACTCAAATACATTAAAAATTATTTTTTTCCTGCAATTGCTAATCTTCAGTTCTTTAATAGTAAATAATAAAATTTACATAATGTTATGATACTCCATTTTTTTCTTTATAAGATGAAATTTTTTTTATTGAGGTACCATTGGTTTATAACATTATATAAATTTCAGGTGTACGTGATGATATATTTCGAATTCTGTGTAGATTACATCATGTTCACCACCCAAAGATTAATTACCATCCATCACCATACACATGTGCCTAATCACCCCTTTGGCCCTCCCCCTCCCCACTTCCCCTCTGGTAACCACCAATCCAATCTCTGTTACTATGTGTTTGTTTGTTGTTTTTATCTTCTCCTTATGCATGAGATCATATGCTATTTGCCTTTCTCCCTCTGACTTATTTCACTTAGCATAATACCCTCAAGGTCCATCCACGTTGTCACAAATGGCTGGATTTCATCATTTCTTATGGCCGAGTAGTATTCTATTGTGTATATATACCACATCTTCTTTATCCACTTGTCCCTTGACGGGCACCTAGGATGCTTCCAAGTCTTGGCTATTGTGAACAGTGCTGCAATGAACATAAGGGTGCATGTATCTTTATGCATTTGTGTTTTCATGTTTTGGATAAATACCCAGCAGTGGAATAGCTGGATCATATGGTAGTTCTGTTCTTAATTTTTTTTTTTTGAGGAAGATTAGCCCTTACCTAACTACTGCCAATCCTCCTTTTTCTGCTGAGGAAGCCTGGCCCTGAGCCAACATCCATGCCCATCTTCTTCTATTTTATATGTGAGACGCCTACCACAGCATGGCTTGCCAAGCGGTGCCATGTCCACACATGGGATCCGAATCGGTGAACTGCAGGCTGCCGAGAAGCAGAAAGTGCAAACTTAACCGCTGCGGCACCAGGCCGGCCCCTATTCCTAATTTTTTTAGGAAACTCCATACTGTTTTCCATAGTGGCTGCACCAGTTTGCATTCCCACTGAGCAGTCTAAGAGTTCCCCTCTCTCCACGTCCTCCCCCTGTTCTTTACTGTCTTGTTAATTATAGCCATTCTGATGGGAGTGAGGTGATATCTCATTGTAGTTTTGATTTCCATTTCCCTAATAGTTAATGATGTTGAACGTCTTTTCATGTGCCTATTGGCTATCTGCATATCTTCTTTGGAGAAATCTCTGTTCAGATCTTTTTGCCCAGTTTTTAAGTGGGTTATTAGCTTTTTTGTTGTTGAGATATATGAGTTCTTTGTATATTTTGGATTATTAACCCCCTATCTGATACATGGTTTACAAATATCTTCTCCCCACTGTTAGGTTGTGTTTTCGTTTTGTTGATGGTTTCCTTTGCTGTGCAGAAGCTTTTTAGTTTGATGTAGTCCCATTTGTTCATTTTTTCTTTTGTTTCCGTGGCCTGGTCAGACATGGTACTTGAAAATATGCTGCTAAGACTGATGTCAAAGAGCGTACTGCCTATGTTTTCTTCTAGAAGTTTCATGGTTTCAAGTCTTACATTCAAGTCTTTAATCCATTTTGAGTTGACTTTTGTGTATGGTGTACGATAGTGGTCTACTTTCATTCTTTTACATGTGGCTGTCCAGTTTCCCAAACACCATTTATTGAAGGGACTCCTTTCTCCATTGTATGTTCCTGGCTCCCTTGGTGAAAATTAGTTGTCCATATATGTGTGAGTTTATTTCTGGGTTCTCGGTTCTGTTCCATTGATCTGTATGCCTGTTTTTGTGCCAGTACCATGGTGTTTTGGTTACTATAGCTTTGCAGTATATTTTGAAATCAGGGAGTGTGATACCTCCAGCTTTGTTTTTTCTCAGGATTCCTTTAGCTATTTGGGGTCTTTTGTTGTTCCATATAAATTTTAGGATTCTTTGTTCTATGTCTGTGAAAAATGTTGTTGCAACTTTGATAGGGATTGCATTGAATCTGTATGTTGCTTGAGGAAGGGTCGACATTTTAACTATGTTAATTATTCCAATCCAAGAGCACAGAACATCTTTCCATTTCCTTGACATCTTCAATTTCTTTCAACAATGTTTTAAAGTTTTCAGTGTACAGATCTTTCACCTCTTTGGTTAAGTTTATTCCTAGGTATTTTATTCTTTTTGTTGCTATTATAAATGGGACTGTATGCTTAATTTCTCTTTCTGCTACTTCATTGTTAGTGTATAGAAATGCAAGCGATTTTTGTATGTTGATTTTACATCGAGCAATGTGACTGTACTCATTATTTCTAAGAGTTTTTTAGTGGATTCTTTAGGGTTTTCTATATATAAAATCATGTCATCTGCAAATAGTGACAGTTTCACTTCTTCCTTTCCAATTTGGATCCTTTTCATTTCTTTTTCTGCCTGATTGCTCTTGCTAAGACTTCCAATACTATGTTAAATAAGAGTGGTGAAAATGGGCATCCTCGTCTGGTTCCTGTTCTTAGAGGGACAGCTTTCATTTTTTTCCATTGAGAATGATATTTGCTGTTGGTTTTTCATATATGGTATGGCTACTCTTTCAGCACACTTACTAAAGGATAACACACATTCTAGCCAAGTACTTTCTTGTGTGTGTGTGAGGAAGATTGCCCTGAGCTAACATCTGTCTTCCTCTTTTTGCTTGAGGAAGATTGTTGCTGAGATAACATCTATGCCAATCTTCCTCCATTTTATGTGAGATGCCACCATACCATGGCTTGATAAGCAGTGCTATGTCATTGCCTGGGATCCAAACCTGTGAACCCTGGGCTGCTGAAGTAAAGTGCGTGAACTTAACCACTATGCCACCAGGCTGGCCCCCCAAGTATTTTTTAATGATGACACTTATGATATTATTCTTCAAACACTAGTCTTTTCTGGAGCCCCACATATTAAGTTGTCAAACATGCTGAATCAATCATATGGATTTATTAAAAACAGAAAATGGAGTCAATTTTCTTGTGAAGGAAATATTATCAATAAAATTCAAATATAATTTAATATTGTCTTTATTTTCTTCATAAAAGTATTACCAAATCTTTCTGACATCAGGAAACGATGAATTGCATGGAGCAGTTGAAAGACTTACTGTATAGAAAACAACAAAGTTATGCTGAGTGAAGAATAAGATACACACTAGCTTCCATCACCTTATGAATCTTTCAAGTGAGAACTAGCAGCTGATGAATATTTCATACAATATCATATTCAGAGATTAAAAGGGAAATTTAATTGTCTTCCTTCTATATTACCTTCTATAATTATTTTCAATATAATAAATAGATACTGTAATTGTTAAATGCCTTTCATTGTCTGGTAGTAACACGAGAGGAATAAAAGCTAAGATTTCACTTCCGTAATAATCAAGCCCCAGTAATCCATAGAGAAGTAAAGCATAATGGCTTTCTTTCACTACTACAGAACATTCGCTCTAAATAAAGACGCTGGTGCACAAAATAACACTCTTAAAAAGGGTGTAAATCAATTTGCATAAAGACTTGCATTATTTACCAATATTTTATACTAAGTGGTTTGTTGTTGTTGAGGAAGATTCACTCTGAGCTGACATCTGTGCCAATCTTCCTCTATTTTGCATGTGGGCTGCCACCATGGCATGGCTTGACGAGTGGCGTGTAGGTTCGTGCCTGGGATCTGAACCCACGAACATGGGCTGCTGAAGCAGAGCGCATCAAACTTAACCACTCCACCATGGGGCGGGCCCCTATACTAAGTATTTTTAAATTAAAAAACATTCTGTTTATAACATTAACATAAACAACTATCAGTAAAAATGATACAGTATTTTCCTATATCCTGACAAAAATTAGTAAGTTTTCGTCATTAGAAAACATGAGGTTAATTTTCTTGAAAAGACATAACTTTTGGGAAAAAGGAGGTTATGAGAGTCTTCTACAATGGCATTTTGTGTCATTGTAGCCAGTACCGCTTTGTAGCTTCTTATCAGTTTTAACAAAGCAGAAAGAGATCGCCTTACCGTTGGTGCTGTATCTACGTGATGGTTACAAGGCTTTCTTTCTATGCTGAAAATCCCTGTGAAAAGAAAACACTGTGAATATTTGCTTATTATACTTATCCATTTTATTTTAAAAACATGTCTGCCAGTAAGACATGACCCCTACAGCTTACAGGAAAAAAACCTCACTTGGATGGCAGGGTCCTTTCAAGTGTAGCGGGAATGTTTTGGTCAGGAGCAGCTGGAGGGTTTAGCTAACTAAGAGACCTGACTCACGGAGAGCTCTGCCAATTTTCCCACTCCTGTGGTGTTTAGCAACAGCCCAAGATGAGGCCATATTCTGCTCTCTGCTCGAAAATTATACCATTATCTCTGCTCTGCTGCATTTCTTCCACAAAAGTTTTATTTCTGACTTGAGGTTGTCAAGTTTTCATAAAGAAATATCACAAAGGCTATGAAGGGAACCTTTTCCCTATTTTCTCAAGAAGAATAAATAAATCTATTTGAGTTTCTCTTTGATCATCTTTCTACTATGACATACTCTACTACTTATTCAATCACCATGGAGCATCTGAAGAAAAAAGTTCCCCTGATTCTCTCCTTTAAAATGATAACATAGACTGCTAAACTTGAGACAAATCCTTTTATTGTGTGTGGCTTTATCTTTTTGTTCCCACCGTCCTCTCCTGCATTTCTTTGTAATAAACAGCTTGTAAGGATGTAACACATTGGATCTCATCTGTAAAGACACTGGTTCAAAGTCTAGCTCAAGTTAAAAATGTACTCAGGTGTGGGTCTCATTTACTTTTCAATCTCTGTCCATCAGCAAACCAACAGGTGAGTTACGATATTAGAACAGTTTGTTCAAATAATGCTAAAGGTTGTCACATGCAGGGCTGGTTAGCAGTGAGAACTGCAAAGTACTGTTAATAGCAATTATCAAAATTCCTAGTCGAAGCAAAACACTAGTCCCTCTCATCTATAGGCATTTTTAACTCATTTTTCTTGAGGTATGATAAGGGATTAAGTGAGATCAACATAAAACAATCAGTTTTTATCACTTTGCAAGAGTATATTCAAAATAAAGTAACATGAAACATGATTTTAAAAAACTATAGTTTTTGTCTTACTGAGAAAATTCTCTCAACATCTACTGTTAGCCAGTGAAGTATAAAGCACTGTACTATCTTTATTCAATCAACTAAGATTTATTGAGTGGCTATTTGGCGCTCAGTACTAAAAGATATATCATAAAGGATATATTATGATTTCTGACCTCAAGAGCCTAGTAAAACACAGATGTCCTTTTGTGAAGAAATACTACAGAGTAAATTAACAGTTCTGTCTTAAGTGTAATAACAAAGTCTTTAAAGTAATTTTGATAGAAAGGTACATTTTTATTCATAGAGTAACACTGGCCTTGCATAAAAAAAATTTTTAAAAACCCCAAGTAAAACGTATTGGAAAATATTCAAATAATGCTGATTCTTTATTGTAAGATTTTAATAATACTGAAGTATAGAGAACCAATGGTGAAATCCTCGCTCCCCCAGCCCCCACACTCCCTCTACTCTCGCTAGCGGCAACCACTGAGAACAGTCTGGCACCACACACTGACCTTAAATGAGTGGTCTTATCATGGGGTTCAGGAATTAGCAACATTTCCCATGTGTGTTCTCACTATTATAATCAGAATGCTATAAAACTGACCTAGGCTGATTACTGATTTTAAAATTCTTATCCAGTTAGAAAGTAACTTCAAAATGATGACAATAAAAAACTAAAAACCCCCAAAATCTACATCTCAGCTTATACAAAGAAAAAAACTACATGTTTTACAGTTTCAATTTCAGAATAAAAATGCGTTGAAAACTAGAAGTTTTAAAAGTGGATTATCCAAAGACATAATCTTAGTTTTAAAGTTAGATTGTCTATTTAAATACTATCCTTTGGAAAGCCAATCATACATGTTTGTTCAAGTTTTCAATGAAGAGCACACAGAAAGGAATAAGTTTGAGGAAAAATGTCCCAAAATAGCTTCCTATTTTAAGTAAATTTTACCTAAAAACTGTGTTTGTATCTTATGTTCACTTTTACTAAGGAATAATGCTAAGTGAGGGCTCATAAGTAGCTGCTCTGGTGATGATTTTCATGTGTCAACTTGGCTAGGCCACAGCACCCAGATATCTGGCCAAACATTCCAGACGTTTCTGTGAAGGTATTCTTCTATATGATATTAACACTTAAATCAGTAGACTCTGAGTGAAGGAGACTGCTCTCATAATGTGAGGGGCTTCATCCAACCAGCTGAGGGTCTTAAGGAAAAGACTGACCTCCCCTGAAAGAGGGAACTTGGCCAGCAGCCTGCTTCCAGACTTCAACTGCAGCCCTTCCTGGGCCCCCAGCCTGCTGGCCCACCCTGCAGGTTTTGGACTTGCCAGCCTCCACAGTCACGCAGACCAATTCCTTAAAACAAATCTCTCTCTCTCTCTCTACATCCTATTGGTTCTGTTTCTCTGGGGAATGCTAACACACTTACTTTCTGGGAAACATTAAACAAAATGAAAATACAATTGTTTGTATTTATTCTAAATTAAATTTTTGTTCACTAAATATGTCAATCGTGCAGGAATATAGTTAAAATGTCTAATTTGTCGTGGGATATTTTTAAATTAGAATAACTCAAAATGAACTTAAGAATATACAACATCTGTAGAATAAATCAATCTATCAAATAGAAAATCAAGAAAATCAATCTGTCAATAAATATTTACCACTAGATTGTCCAGGGTGACAATCTCTGCTTTTTAACGCTTAGACAATTTACATTTAATACCGTTACTGATGTGGCTGTGTTTAAGTCTGCCAACTTGTTATTTTATTGCATCTCGTTTTGCTCTTTCTTCCTCCTTTTCTATACTCCAACCAAGATACCACCCTTACTAAGACCTCCTTACTCCACAGAAGATTAAATTTTTAGAAGGCTTTTACTTCTCTATTCTTGTATATAAATTTATAGAGAAGTTTAAATGGATGAAAATGTGTAGGAATTTGTAGCAGTGCTAAGTATGAATCTATAGAACAAAAAATACTGTAAGAAAAACGTTAATGTTTCCCCTCTGCCTAAAAGACAAAATCTAATGTTTAACCCTATGTCTTGAGATTTATATTTTTAATTTAGTTGTCATTGGTTAGAGTATTCTCTAAATCCCTGTATACCCAAATATGTCTTCCTTTGTCAACAGGTGCAGGATACTTTGTGTGAATAATGATCTTTGGATAAGAAATCTTTTATCTTGGTTGTCTGGATATGTTATTTCACTATCAGCCAGCTTGTAGAGTTTTAGATGAAGAGTCCAACATGCATTTGACTCCTTCCAATGTAAAGACCCTGTTCCTCTTCTGAACAGACTTGCAAGATTTCTCTTTATCTAAAACATCAGGAGTTTCAGCAGGTATGTCTAAGTGTGTCTTTGTCATAGTTAATTTTTCTTGGGACTTGATAAGCTCTTTAATCTGCAGAGTCTTATTCTTCTGCTCAGAGGAATTTTATTCCATTATTTGTTTAATTTTGCAGCTCATTTTATTTCTACCTTCATGATTTTTATCTGTGTGATAATCCTGCCACTTAGTCGTGTTGGTGAGCATCTTCTTTTTCACCTTGTCTAACGATTTTACAACGTGAAATCATGTCGTTTACTTTAGTTCCTTTCTAGAGGCCAACGAAGGCTAAGACACGAGGGATGGCAGACCCTGGAGAGCAGTTCAGGAAAAAACTGGGATCTCAGTGCCAGTGTGTCAGGCAAGGGGTGGGGTTTGGGGGCTTTGTCCTCCTTGGTGCTGAGCAGGGACCTGTGTGGGGAAAACAGGTCTCTTCCAAAGGTGTAGGCAGAAAATGGGTTTTTCAGAGTGCTCTGGGGCTTCTCCACCAGCAGAAGCTATAAACCCTCTGGGTAACTGGCTCTGTCAGTTCAACGTTTGTAGGACACCAAGGGCCTGGCAGATCTGTGGACCACAATGGACTGAAAAGGCGCCGATATGCATAGGGACCCACACAGCTGGAGGCATCTGCTTCCAGGCCCCATCCCTGGGAGATGGCTGTACTTGCACCTGATGAGACTTACAGGAGAAGCTTACTCCTGTGGCTCGGCCAAGGGCTAACATTTGGACAGGTCTGTTCCTGTGTTTTGCTAGAGCTCAGACCTCTACCAGGACAGTAGGGACTACAAACCATGAGCATGCAAAGAAAACTAACAGCTCTGGTAAGGAGCTGACCAAACAACCTTCTAGAACTGGCAGTGCCACTGACGAACATGAGAGAATTAGAAGACGTCTTAAAGTAAAAGAAAATGAACAAAACTCAAAATTACTAAGAATTTTAAGATAGTTAATTAACAAACAATAAATACAACCCCATTTTAAAGGAGGGAAACAGTGGCTTTCAGAAATTACTCAGAAGACAGGTAACAGTCCAAGGTCAAACCACCAATGACTAGCAGAATCACGACTGACACACACGCACTCCCTCACAAATGCCGCAGCCCGCTTTACCCGTTTGGTTAGCCCCTGCGGTCAGGACCTGATTTTATTCCTCTGTATCCACAGCACCTGGTCCAGACACTTGAAACACAGACGGTCCTCAAGAGCCGACTCAAATATTAACAGAACGCATGGAGTCAATGCCATATCCACCAGATTCATATGCTACAGTGTGGTGTGAAGTGTATGCATTCATCATCAGAATGTGAGTTAATGTTGTGCGACTGTTTTCAAAAATGTTAACTTACTACTTCCTTTGGTAACGTTTCTAAATTTACTATAAAATTGAAATGCATTACTTAAAAATTTTCCTAATTTTCCACATATTAACACATTCTAGAGAAGATAATGGAAGAAATTTTATGCTTCTTAGGAGACACTTTATGTATTTTATTTTGTAGAAAATCAGAATGTGACATTTATCCCATTTGTACTTGACTGATTTGAAGAGCAGAATTATATATTTTTTAGTTTCCCTAAATTCTATCAACCTTCAACCCAGGACCATGCTCAAGAAAAGAAAGAATAAAGATGATCAAATCTGGGGGCTGGGCCAGCCCAGTGGCATAGCAGTTAAATTTGTGCACTGCACTTTGGCAGCCTGGGGTTCACAGGTTTGGATCAGGTACAGACCTAGGCACCACTCATCAAGCCATGCTGTGGCAGCATCCCACAAATAAAGTGGAGGAAGATTGGCACAGATGTTAGGTCAGTGACAATCTTACTCAAGCAAAAAGAGGAAGACTGTCAACAGATGTTGGCTCAGGGCCAATCCTCCTCACCCTCCCACCCCCCAAAAAAAGAGAGAGAGAGATGATTAGATTTACTGCAAAAGCAAAAACAGGAAGGAATCTGTGCCCAATTCTGAAGCCAGAACATACATCCAGCAATCTTACGTATCATCTCCAAACGTTGATGGGCTGCCCAGTAGGCACGGCACTGTGCTGGGGCAGCAGACCCTCCACCCTCCCTGTCACCACACCTTTGTAGAGTCATTTGCTTTAGGCCACAGCTACAATGATGCATCCTATCTGAGCTTTGGAAATTGTCATGAATCTTAGATGAGGCAGAGAGAGAATTACACTTTGATTATCTACGGATAGGACAAAATAAAATAAAATTTATTATATTCTACTGGAATAGTTAGAAGTTTTAGAAGGCAGGGATCTTTCCTGCCAAATTTAATATAAAGTTGTTGGTACTGAGATTACAAGCCCTTCTTAAGAACTGGAAAAGAAGTAAAACTCTTTTCAAATAATATAATTTTGTATCTAGAAAGTCCAAAAGAATCAATCCTAAAATTAACACAACCAATAGCAGAATTAATTAATTAGAAATTTAGCACAATATAAAATTTAATATACGAAAATCAATATCCTTTATACATTCAACCAGTTAGAAGATATAATGAAAAAGAATACCTCATTCATAAGAGCAATATAAAAGATAAAATACTTGAATAAATACAAGAAATATGCAGAACAGTATGAAGAAAGTGCTAAAATACTTCTGAAAGACATAAAAGTAGTCTTGAACAAATGAAAGACATCCCTTGTTCTGAGACAAGACAACGTAACATCATACAAATGCCAATTTTCTCCAAGATAATATATGAATTTAATGTGATTCCAACAAAAAAAGTTTTTTCCCCAGCACTAGACAAGTTGATTCTAAAATTCATATAGAAGAATATGCAAGAATACCTAGAAAAATCTCAGGTGGGGAAGCAATGAGTAGAAATAAACATATGACTATATATTGTAAAAAGCCTCTGTAATTAAATCAATGCGGTAATGACACATGAGTAGACAAGCAGACCAACAGAACAGATTAAAACGTTCAGGAAAGGACACAAGTACATATGGGAAGGTGGTATACGAAGAGGAAGAGATATTTTTTAATACATGGTGTTGAGACAATGAGGTGGACATTTTGCAGAAGAAACTGGATCCCTACCTCACACCATAACCCAGAAAAATAAATTCTTAATGGGTTAGAGATTTAAATGCTAAAAACGAAGCTATACCAATCCTAGAAGAAAACACAGTGAATTCTTTTATACGGTCGGATATGAGGAAAACTTTTACAAACAAAACTTTTGCACTGCCAAGTCAAAAGCCAGATGACAAACTGGGAGAAAATACTTGCAACTATATTACTGACAAATGACGTCTCCCTATTACATAAAGTAAAAACATAAAAATATACAATAAAGGTAATTTAAAGTCTGAATTGGAAATAACAGTATAAATATATTGATTTTTTTAAAACCTGATTTCCTAGATATGTCCACTGGAAGGTCCTAGAAGCAATGATATCCCACTAGCAATGAGTTACTTAGTCCCAGATTTTAGTTTCTAAATTCCATTATGCACTAAATAGTACCAGGGCTCCTTGGAGAAATGACTGATTCTAGCTTTGGGGCAGAGCAAGTACAAGGTGAAACTGGTGCATTACAAGCAAGGAAGTACTCTAACTGGTTCATATCAAAGGACATGGGAATAGACATGAAGGGGCTCTCCTTTGCCAAATTAGTGGACAACTTGAACAACATGAAGAAAATGATAGTGAAGAAGTATAACAAACTGAATGAAAAAAAGTCCATAATCCTCAAAGAGACAGGCAAGAAAAAAAGGAAACACTCTTCTTGACCAAATGCCAGTTAGTAAATGTAGAAGCAATGATAACATTAGAAACCCACCATTCTGCATCCCCTCACCACTGAAATAGTTAATTCAGACAAGAATCATCGATGGATGCTGAAACCATGGAGTAGGGTTGTTGGGGAACAGGATATTCACATGGTCTCAAAGCATCATTCCACACATTACTCAGCTATTACAAAGGGAAATGTATCTTTAAAACAGAGACATCTGGTGTACACCACCCTGATAAAGGACTGAATTTAGCGACACCAACAATGGGACAACCTGACATTGTATGCCACCTGATGTGATGCAAAATAGTACATACCACTCACAGCATTCTTGCCAAAACAGTTTAGCCTGAATCAAATCACAGCGAAACAGACCAAATCAAAACACTGGACATTCTACAGCACAACCGGCTCAGCCAGACTCTTTTTTTAAACAAGTTAATATCATAAAAAACAACAAAAAGATTTGAGATTAACTGAGATTAAATGAGACTAAAATGACATATCCAATCTAACTGCGATTGTGGACTGGCTGCTGGATAAAATAAGCAAGTAAACAAAAAACTACTAAAGATATTTTAGGCACAATTAGGAATATCTGAATACAAACTGTTCATTAGATGATGACATAGAATCATTGTTAATTTTCCTAGATGTGATAATGGAACTATGGTTATATAGGAGAATATCCTTATTCTTGGCAGACATACAAGTGAAGTCTTTGAACAAAGAAGGAAATGTGAATTTAGAAGTTTTATACCAACTTTTTTCCCCCCAACTTTTTTGTGGTTTTAAAAAATTTCAAAATAAAGTTGGGGAAAGAATAATAGGTCCTTAATATACTTTTAATGACCTTACAGTAGGGAAGCAAAACTTCAATGGTTTTGAACACTACAGCATCTTCCACTTAAGCACAGTAAACATGTTTAAGTTCCTGCTGAAAAAAATCTCTTAGCATTATTTAAAATAAACAGCCAACAAAACCCAAAACACTCCTTCCCTAATTCTGGATTGATTAGAACCTTCTTAAAAATAAGAGAAAGGTCCAAAATTAATGCACAAATGAATAAATAGCTATTATAATACATATTTATATTTTACATGTTGATAGCTCCACTCAATAAATCTCCTAAGTTTATTGAAAAATAATAATAATTTTATGCACAAATTACTGTCCCAAATCTGAGGTATGAGTTATTTATAATTCTCTATTACTAGTTTCTGTTCCTTTACAGTTAGAAACAAACACATTTCAAAGGACAACTTATTAGCACATCCTGACTGGAGCCATGCTACACATACTGGGAGACTGGCCCTGGCTTTACTAGATACGTGACCCTGGGCAAGGTACTTACACAGTTATGCCTCCACTTCCTCATTCAGTACAGCGGAAACAGTATGTGTCTCATAGGCTGACAGGAGGATTAAATTAGTTAATATAGGAAAAAATATGTCAAATTGGACCTGGCATACTGAGCACATTCTATATATACACATACACATACACACACACACACACACACACACACACACAGTCAGAATGTTTATTTTGACTTTGATGTTTAAAATATCCTATATTTGTCATATTTTTTCAACAGTCTTTAAATACATGTAGAACTAAAGTTTTAAAGGAATAAAATAGTAAGAATTATAATGAAAATATATATGACAAAGGTTAGCTATTCTAACAATGAGTTCTGCTTTAGAAAACTTAACAGCTAGTCTTATACAACCTGAGGTGAAAATACTGACTTTATCACATCTTCAAAATATTTTTTAAAAAATACACACACATACATTTATGTACACATGTATGTACACAGATGCCTACAACCCTGTCCTCTCCTCTCTACGCCACCACGTGGTCTGGACATACTCTCCTCATCTGGACGATGGGAACAGCTTCCCAGCAAACTCTGACTTGCTCCTGGGCCTTCCCATGACATCCCACACTGCCAGAGTGACCTTTCTACAGGGGAAATTATTTTGTCCTTCTACAGCTTAATCTTCAGGATAAAAATCAACCCCCGCCCCCCAGTGTTTAACTCAAACTGCTTAACTCAAAACGGCATGCTGAGCCACTCAGGTTGTAGCTACGCCAGCTCACTGACTTTCGCCCTTGCCACCCCACCACTCTCGGCTCCCATCAGAGTGTACTGATGCTCTCCCCTTTCTAACATCCCTTCTTGGCTTAATTATTTCCTGACATCTTTTAAAGTCCAGGTCAAACATCACGTTCTCCAGGAAACAGTCTGTGATCTCCTTCTCCCCACCCACTTCTGACTTAGACACCCCTCCCCATCTCTCCCGTCCCTTTGCATTCCCGCACAAGCCTCTACCACAGCAGTTCCTTGACACAGTTACTAAAACTCGTTTTAGCTGCTGATGTCATATAGTTCATATTCAAGAAATGTTTGTTGAATGATTGAATACATGAATAGAGAAAATGAGAATTATAATAACATCGTGCAGCAAAACAGGCCTCAGATTCTCCATGGATAGTCTCCCATATTCTAAACATTTTTCTAAACGTTCATTTAAAATGAACTTTTAATAAATGTGCATCTTAAAGTGGCTTATCCTCATTTAGTGTAGTATAATGTTAATATGTATTTTATATTGGACTTTTTCAGGATGCTATGGGAAGCCCTCTATCTACTGGATACAAATTTCAAAGATTTCAGAAAGGGAATATTGTTTGAACACTGTACTTTTCCTATATTGAATGAAAAAATTCCCCCAAACTCAGAAACATCAAAGGCTGAAGGCCCTGAATCTACAGAGACCACAGAGGTGAAGCTTAGTGAATATTCAAACCCACAAATCAGGAGGCTTTCCTGTGTTGGTCATGGAAACAGGCAGTGACCCATTCACCAGGGTTATGTGAACACAGATGAGCAGGTGGACAACGGGAAGCGGGGAAGGGGTCCCTGAAATCTGAGACTGGTGAATTCATGCTTGTGCTTGAAAAAGCACAAAGCAAGCAGGGAGAAGTGGGTAACTCTGTGGATCACATCAGTCACACGACGTGGATTCTGGTTTCGGCCCTGCCATCAAGAACGAGTAGAGGGGCTGGCCCGTGGCTGAGTGGTTAAGTTTGTGTGCTCTGCTTCAGTGGCCCAGGGTTTCACCAGTTTGCATCCTGGGTGTAGACCTAGCACTGCTCATGAAGCCATGCTGTGGCGGCGTGCCACATAGCACAACTAGAAGGACCTACAACTAGAATATACAACTATGTACTGGGGGCTTTGGGGAGAAGAAGAAAAAAAAAAGAAGACTGGCAACAGATGTTAGCTCAGGGCCAATCTTTAAAAAAAAAAAAAAGCAAGTATAATTTAGTCTTTCTGTGCTTCTGTTAAACCGCACACCTCTGGGAAGATGTCCTGGGCTATGCCAGTCTCTAATGATCTGTGCTATTTATTCCCAGATGTTAATCAAAAATTAAATTCACTGATCCAATGAATATATAAATTTAGTGTTTAACTGACTTTTAAACTGATGCCCAAATAATTTACCTGTCCTAATCAATAATCAGTCAAGATCCTATGGTACTTATTTCTATTTAAAAACTACCAAGAACTGCATATAATTTTTAGTATTTGATAAATTTCCTGAGTAAACTTTAAAAGGAGACTAAAGTCTGTTCAAACTACTCTTTTGTGAAATTCTCTAGATATTCAATCTGAGGACAGTCAGCTATGTTTCTAATAAAACTGACACATTTATTACATAGACAAGGCCTAAATACTTCAATTCTGCATGTTCAATCCATAAAATATAATTTAGTATCTATAAGTCTTTAACACTAATATTAATTATTTTAACAATAATGGTATATATACTACCTTAAAAACCAAAAGAACAGGCACAAAAAAGATAAAAGGTATAATATTATAATTCAGGTATTTTTTTTTATTAAGATTTGTTACTGCAGTGAAGAATTAAAAAAAAAAAAAAAAAGACATATAGCACCAAAACAGGCTTCCAGGATTTGCCTGTGTCCTCAATTTTTTCCTTTGCTCTCTTTTTGGGCAGCAAACATCCAAGCTATCAATGTTATGGTCATCCTAATCGTTCTTAGTCTCTTGGCCCCGTTTCATTCAATAGCCTCTTCCAGCTTGTCTCATTAACTTGTATGGACTCAGAGACCACACACGTGCCACCGATTCCTCCATCTATTCTCACGCTGCAAGCCTGTGTTTCCAAGTAGGCGGTCCAGCTCCCAGTACACGGACTGACGCAGAGCAGGATATTTAATAAATGAGGATCAATGGACGAGCAAGCGCTTAGCTATCTCGCTCCAGGTGTGTTCTAGGCACCTCGAATTCAATATATCCAAAATACAATTATCTTTTTCCCAATATCCTACATTTCCCTATTTTTGTTAGTGGACTGTCATCCACTCATTCAAAACTAGAAGACTTAGTTATCCTCAAATTCTACTTCTCTATCCCTTACCACTCACATTCCAAACCTCCAGTACTTAAGGATTTAACATCTTCAGTTTCTTACTTCAGTCCTGTCCTCCCACCTCAATTACAAAAGCATCTTTTAACTGGCCTTCCTAGCTGGAAGGCCGTGAAACCTTTTACGATTATCAGTTTTCTCATCTCATGACAATTAGTTTAGATGCCGCCTTCTCAGTGAAGGGTTATTCGTCACTACATCACACATGCTCTCCAGTGCACTTTGCTCACGTTTCTCACTACAGCAGGGATCAAGCTGCGCGATCCCACCCACGTCCCTTTTTAAACATGTCTCTAGTGAACACTGTCGGTGCTGACGATGGCCGGTGTTCCGCCCCTCATTTATACAAGGCTCTGTGCAATCTGGCCCCTTGCTGCCCCTCTGGCCTCATTGTCTTCTACTCTCTCCCCCATTCCCTCGGCCCCAGCTATACTGGCCTCTTTGCTATTCAAAATGCAGACCAAGCACATTCCTGACACGGGATCTTGGCTGGGGACGCTATTCTCCCAGACAACATGGCTTTCTTTCTTCTTCAAAATTTTGCTCAAGCGTCAGCTTCTTTGTGAAGCTGTCCTTGACCACCCTATATAAAACAGCAACCTAAGCCCAGTCCCCAGTTCACTCTATCGCCCTTCTCTGCTTTGCTTATTTATTCTATATTTGCTTATTGTCTGTCTCTCTCCACTAGAAGGTAAGCTAAACAAGGACATGGATCTTCACCTGTTTTGTTCAAGGACACATTAGAATAACACCTGTACTAGTACCTGGGGCAGAGTAAGTACTCACTGGGTACTTACTGAATGTATGAATGAATCTTGCATTCCCAGTATCTGCATGTGCAGGAATTAAACATCCTTTAGAATTAAAAACAAAAAAAAGAACAAAGTTAAAATGAGAAAGGATTTAATAATGGAAAACGTATTTTCATGTATTACACTGGTATGGTACTGAGAATGCAGGAAGGTGGGAACTTGTTTTTCAGGTTCATTCATAAAAGATATAATTTAAATTCTAGAGAGAGAGAATAAATTAAAATTTTGAACATAAGCATGATGATTTAGAAAATGTTTTCCATAACTCAAAGCAAAAAGAAGTCATTTAAAAATAATATGCTTATTATGCTATACCTTTCCCCTGTAAAAAGTTCAAGGAATATTAAGAAGTATGTTAACGTGCCTAACTGCTATACTGTGCAACTATAACTGCCTCAACATTAGATCTTAAAATATTTTACTTTCAAATCTTTCTTAATCTTCACTTGAAAATATATCGATTAAAAAGACTGAGACGACATTAAGTATCAAGCCTTATAATGTGACTAAAATAATAAAAGAAAGAAGAAACAAAAAAAGAAGAAAATAAGAGACATCCTCAGCAAAAACCCAAACTTTGTTGATTCTGAGTTCGCCAAAATAAAAAACCTGCTCACCACCTACTTTGCTGAGACAAATTTAACAGCTCTGAAATGTGAGACTTGATTCCTTTCAAATGAAGGGCACGTATACACATCATACACACACAAAAACACACACAGTCACTCTCACACATTAATATGAAAGCACTCGAATGCTTTATAAGTATTCACTCACTTATTCCCAGGACAGCAGAACACCCTTGGGAGGCAGATTTGAAGGACGTAGCATAGTAATTAAGGTTATTACATGACTTGTGACACATTAGCCTTGTAAAAGCCAACAACAAAATCCAGATGCCTAGTTCTAAGCTAAGTTTAGAGGAGTCCTAAGTGGACAACCTTGTTCTCTATTGTAAAGATAACACAGAACTCTAAGCAGGGCCATGGCAGTAAGTGTGTGTTACAAGGATAACATATTTAATCAGATCGATTCCTTTCTCTGCACTCCCTCAGTGTTTTGCGCTGGTCTGCTGTTGACCTCACCCCCATTACACTGTAACTATTGCTCTGCCTGCTGGATTCACCAACCAGCCTGGGAGGACTGGCCTTTCCCTCCATCTCTCCCAGGGCTGGGCGCAGTCCCTGCCACACGGTAGGCTCTCCATGAACACTGGCTGATGAATCACATGAACTAATTTTTGAAAAAGCATAAAAAGGTTTTTATTTTTTATTCTGAATAACAGCTTTTGTTAAGAGTCCTTCTACTAAAATACAGTTCTGGTTCTGCTCAGACAGAAAAAGATAGACACTAGTCAAAAATCATTCCCAATTTTTACTCCTTATGAAATTATAGTTGAATGTTTTCTCAAAAGGAGAAAGTTGAGAAAAAAAGTAAATTGCTTGAAATTAGAACATTAGAACAAGGTTCTACTTTTCACTTATTGAAAATTTAGAATGCAAAAACTTCTTAAATTATTTTTAAAAAATGACCAGTCACTCCATTTAGTCATTTCTTAGTTTCCATATTTGTCATCAACTTTGCTCTCAGACTTGGAGGCAAGTTGCTGACTAAGAACAACACAGAGAGTGATTCTTTACAATTTCATTCAAGGAAAAAGCTTCCTAAAAACACACATTTAAAATTCTGGAAAATACAAATCAACATTATCTAGACATCTCTATCATTACCAGAAGGTCTGGTTCCTAAACCTAATTTCCATTGTTAGCTGACATTTTCAATAAGTGATGGATATTCATTTCCAGAAAACATTACCAGTAAATTCTATGATATCATAGACTGTTCACTATCCAGACCAAACTGACTAAACCACAAAATGCAAAAGTGTGCACTTAGCTACTCTAAGGGAAACCTTAGGGCTATTCTGAGCACAGCCTCAGAAAGTGCAACCTCACTGAGTAAGAGTCAATGAGAACTGAACTGAGAGCCGCCTCCTCTGAATTTCCAGGCCTCAGCAGACACACACCAAAGTGTCTAAAAACTAAAGTATCTCTTGCCACAGACTTAATTTTAAAAAGTTACTTTGGGACACAGGAATTGACAAAGGAAACAAAAATCATTGTTCTTATGATATAAATGGCATTTCATTTTTCCTCCTGACCAGGAGAGGACAGGAAGAGCTGCTTCCTGCGTTCTAAGCAGTGCAACTCTAAGGAAAACCAGTAAATAAAAGTGATTCCTGAGTTTGTAAATTCACCACTTTCCACAGAATTATGGAACATAAATGCTGAAATGGACAGTGACGTGAAATATGTGAAAATGTTAACACGCAGGTATATAAAGGGAAGGAACGAGTGCTTATGATTAATATGGAGTAAAATTTGATCTTTTATTTTAAAAATCAATTAAAATACTTTTCATTATTTGAGAGGTGGTCAACATTTTGATATACAGATGTATTTACTATAATACTGAAAAACTAAAAACAATCATAATATCTAGCAATTGAAGAAAGGCTTTACAATTATGGAATACTCATTTTCTTCAAAACTATGCATTACGTTTATTATGAGAAAAAAATTACAGAGAAATCTACTTTAAAAACTACATATTTTCAAATAGATCCTACAATAATATCATCTTGTATGCCTAATTATCTTAAAAATGGGAAAACTATCAGTTTCAGTTTGAGATTACAAAAATAGTGAAGTGTGTCTTATGGTTGATATTAAACAATATTAAATGTAGTCTTATTCTCAAGCTATAAAAACAAAGTGATGCCTGGTCGAACTAATGTACCATTTTATAACCTGCCCTCTCACCTCACCTGCTGCAGTCACATAAAGTTGTAATTTTCCCTTTAAGCCTCACCATTGGGTGAAATGATTACTGACAGTTTCATTTTACCCTAGAGGCACAGCAGTAAATTATAAAACTTTCACCATGATATAAATTATGTTCTGATAAAGAAGTTGAAACCTTCAAAGTCTCCTACTTTAGAATTATATAATAAAAACCACTTTGTCATGGAAATGTTTTAATCAGTATGCCCAGAATTTGTATTTTGAAAAAATATATATGTAGTAGAGGAATATGGATTCTAACGTAAGACATTCACTAAGTTTAATTCTAAGAACACAGTGCTTTCTCTTTGTAAAATTTAGTGGGAAGTTAGGTAACTTTAAAATAAGGCTCCATGATTAAAAGAGCTCTGAGTATAGTCATAAAGACACTATCTATAACTCTTACTGCATTGTAAGTCAAACATTGGTTGGCATTTAAAAACTTTCACTTGCAGTAAACACTTTCCTATGCTCTATTTTCAAATGACAAGTCACTAAGATAAAATAACTTGCTTCAGGTCACAGCATAAGTAACAGAATCCGGATCTAAATTCAGGTGTTTCTGACCTCTCGGCTAAGTGCTACCAGAATGTCATTTACTGATTTAAATATGAAAAACAAGAAACTTCTAGAGTCCCTATTCAAGTTAATCAATATTGATTAATAACATCTGCACAATGATGATGATTAAATATGAAATCTTCAACATTATATTCAGGGAAGATTTACTATTAAAGGCATTGTTTGTATTCTATTAAAAAAACTTGTAATCTATTCTTTATATTGTAACACCTGATTTGTCTGGTGTCAGATAATGAAGATTTACATAAAGGAGATTTTGTAGGTCTGAACTGTCCAATATGATAGGTACTGGTCACACGTGGCTACATAAATTAAAATGAAATAAAATTAAAAATTTAGTTCCTAAGTCACACTACCCACGTTTCAGTATTCAATTGCCACTTGAGGCTAGAGGCTACTGTACTGGACCGTGCAGGTCTAGAGCTCAGAAAAGGGGTCTGGGCTGAAGATAAACATTTGAGAGTCACTGACATATGGGTTTTATTTAAAGTCATGAGATCACCAAGGAAGTGAATGTATACAGGGAATAAAAGAGGATCAGATTACAGTGGAACAATCCAATAAGACAAGGAAGAAAAGGGGAAGAACCAGCAAAGGAGAATGAGGAGGAGTGGCTAAGGAGATAGGAGGAAAACCAAGAAGTGGTGTCCCAGAAACCAATGCATTAAGAAGCGATCAAATGTGTCAAAGGCTGCTGATAGTCAAGTAAGAAAAGGACAAAGAATTGACCAATGGGGGTTAGCGATGTGAAGGTCACTGGTAAGCTTGGAAAGAACAGATTAGAGAGCTCAACAAATTTATAGAAGATGAAAAGCGATTAGAAAAGTGTCTGAAATCATGATGGCGGGCTGCAGTAGATATAGAATCTATCTGGCAATGAAACTCAGAGGACCTGTAAACACAGAATCAGCACATTCAGTAGGGGGAGAACTAAACAAAACCCAGGAGAAATAACTAAAGATTCACATATAAAATACGTAGGCCAAACAGGCTGCAGATTCCACATAAAATGAATGCTGCTGAGCATTAACCACAGGCAAAAAAAAAAAGTCTTTGGAATTATCTCTAAAAATAATACTGAACAAATCATTTGGGAAGAGTGAAGACTTCTAGAGTGGATGCTGTTGTCCCACTTATTCTCCTTCTGAAGCCTGACACGCAGACCCATTTATCTTGCCTGTTTACTCTAAATATAAATTAATGTCTTAGCCACGTACACAAAGTTCTCAATAGACTTTCTGCTAAGGTGAACAAAACAGTGAGATTATAGAGCTATTTACACAAAAGAAGAGGAACATCATATTTGTACCCGGTCCTTCATTTTTAAAAACAGACAGACACCAAGGATCATCAGATATAAAGGAAAAGCCACTGGCATGAAAGAAAAAAACAGGATAGATAAACATATGGAAAAACTGAACACAGAGGAAACATCAATTCAGAGAAGAGAACTTAGATTTAGTAAGATGTAATGACATCCACAAAACTTTGATACTAGAAAAAAGGAACAAACAGGACAAGAAAGAAAGCATAAAGATCAAAAGGATAATTGGTGAATTAAGAAAGATCTAGAATAAAGAAATGAAAGGGCTCTGAGACTGACCAGTTAGAAAAAGGAAAGGAGAAGGAAGAGACAAAGGTGGGTCCACAGTTTCCACCTGAAAACCAGCAATGCTCTCATGTTGTCAGCAATGAGACAGAAGAGTGAAGTACAACCGGTCCTCTCAGGAAAGTCAAGCTCACTCACAGCAATGATCACATTTCTGTCACACACATGACAAGTGGTTAGCTTACATATCGTGCTGCACAAGTTTGAGGCTGAACATCTTTTCTGAGATTAGATTTCATATTTCAGAGCCATGCATACTCTAACAGTTCCATTTAACTTTGCTTAAACTCTCAAAAATTTCACATTTGATCTTTTAAGTAAAGACGATTATATGCAAATAAATTCTATAAATCATCAAACTATAAAAAAGACCAATGAAGAAGCTGTTAATACATCAATTAGAAAGCTTTGGAAAAGGTAAACATCAGAATATCTGTAAAATACAAATTCAACGATCTGGCACGTACTTCCGTTATGTCAGGATTCAATTACGTAGTGTGCAAATTCATTAAATCAATAAGATCACATTTTCATTTTTATAGTTTATGGTTTTCAGTTGCTTTCTTTTTATTTTTCACTGATTCTTAATACAATTATTTCACTTTTAAAATTAATCCACTTTTGGGCAAATGCTACAGTATCCATTGATAACTAAATTTAGTAATTTCTTAAATACACACAGAAATGTGACTGAAAAAGAAGAAAAGCTTAAACTCAGTTCTCTATTTTTAACAGATGGGGGAAAAAGGTTGAAAATTTTCAGGTTGGAATCATATACACCGTATAAATACCATATAAAATTGCTTCTTACAAAATAAATGGCTAGGAAATAGTGGACAAATAATAAGCTCATTCAAATCAGCAGATTTAAACGAAGAGAAAATTCTGCATTCGTATTCTCCTCTCAGAGGGTATTGGGAGAAATCCGGACACTAGTACTAAATGCATATCCCTTTGCACGAAGAATCATTCATTAAGCATATTAATATTTACTACAGTTGATAAAAATTAGGAAACAATACATATAATATACTTTAAGTTATGAACATGGTTAGAAACATTATACTACTTCAAATGACATTTTTTACTCAGGAAATATAGGGGCTTTCATTACAAGTGGGGATAAGTTTTAATCTTTAACAAGTGGATTAACTCAGATCACTGGAGACTTACTTAGTAAAATACTGATATTGGTTACTAAAACGGCACCCTATACCTTTAATGTACCAATAAAACATTAATTTTAGAGAATGCGGTTATGAACAAGAAAAAATCTAACAAATGAAATCTCAGTCTTTGTGGAAGGGAAATGTAAAATAGTGATGTGGACAGGAAAAAACCCACATGATCAAGGTCTTTTGTTCAGCATCCAGAAAAATCCAAACATGAAAACAGGGCCACCCCTGGGGTTCTGTGTTGACTGGTACTTACGCGGAAAGCCAAAGTGTGCAAAGTTAAGTGAGTTCTAACGGATTAAGTTTGAGATGCTTGTTTGAACACTTTCCTCTTAAAATTACCTCATCTTAATGACTTTTGTGAATGCTTCTCAAAATTCTATATCCATTATTTGTCTCTCTGATATGTTCTTTTTTCTATAATCATCACTTAACATATTTTATTAAATCACATCTCAAAATAAGATTTCCTCCCTTCCTTTGGCCACAACACAAACTGCCTTTCATTTCAAACTTAAAAAAAAAATATCAAAAGAAACTCCCATAAAATTTCACGTTGTTTATTCTCACAGTATCTTATGGATTTCAAAGTTATTAAAAATATTTTTCTGATCCTCACAATTCTATGAAGAAGGAAATTCACATGAAGGAGAAGACAGGGACACGATCCTGTGAAAGGTCAGCTACCGAGACAAGGGCAGGGAGAGGCAGTTAGGGTTTGGCCAGCGCTCCTGGCCTCCGGACCCCAGGACCCATGCTTTTTCCACCATAATGCACATGTGCTGAGTTCAGAAAGGTGGCTGTTCTGAAAAACAAGTTGTTTTTAAAAACTGCATAATAAAAACATTTTTTATTCTTTTTAGTACCATAAAGCTCACTTAAGGACATCTGTCTACAGAAAATCAGTTGATTCTGCAGATTATCCTTGCTAGTGAACTAATTCCTTTCACCCATTCCACCACCCAAAATCTCAGAACTCTGGAGGTTTAAAATCAGAATACAATAAAACGTTCTTTTTCAATTAATAGTTTAAAGCTCATTAAGTAATACTAACAGAAAACTGCCAATTCTGATAGTATGAGAAAGTTCTTTGAAGCTCATTTTACCTTCCTCAAAACGGAAACCCCCTTTACCATCAGCTGTGTTTACTGAGAGTCATTCTAATTCCTAATTTTTGCCAAAATGTTTTCTTTTCCTTCCTTTGAAATACAAGAATCATCATGTTTCCGGCTTAGATGTAATCTACCTTGTACAATGAGTTATATAAGGATATCACAGAATCTCTGTGAAATTACAACTGAGGATTCATTTTAGATTTGCTGTATTATTTAAAAAGTTTTGCATTTCTATCAAAAATTAAAACCTTACGAAATACTGAAACCTTGAAAACAATAAAAATAAAATTTAACTGGGAAAATAGTTCCTAATTTTAAGAGCTGGTCAAGGGAATAAGTGTATACTTGCCAAAGACATGCAAAATAAGTGGAAAAATACAGTCCTTCAAATATCATTCAACATGTAGAAGGACAACAGCTAACCTGACAGATTTCTTAACCAATACTGAAGTCATCTGAATAATTTTACGATTTTGTTTAAATCAAATATCTTGATTGTTTAGGATATACTAAAAAGTTAGATTAAATGGTTGGCCATCAAGTTTAATATATATTTATATGGTTTAATGGAGAGTGCAAACAAAATATGGAGAACACAGAAGCTATTGATTATTTTTAAAAATGATATCACTCTCCCACATCAAACTCCAAGTCTACAATGAAAAAAGATGATAAAGGGACTGGTTTGGTGGCTTAGTGGTTGAGTTTGCGTGCTCTGCTTCGGTGGCCTGGGGTTTGTGGGTTCAGATCCCGGGCACAGACCTACATACCACTCACAAGGCCATGGGGTCGCAGAGTTCCACATACACAACAGAGGAAGACTGGCACAGATGTTAGCTGAGGGTGCATCTTCCTCAAGCAAAAAGAGGAAGACTGGTAACAGGTGTTAGCTCTGGGCCAATCTTCCTCACCAAAAAAACAAAAACAAAAGATGACATAAAGATTACATTAATAAAGTTATAATAAGAAAATGAATCATTTTATTTTGTATGACTCTACTTATCAATGAATATGAATTAAATTTAGCACAATGCTGTGACAAGATATACTAAGTACATGAAAATGAAACATGCTGTCCTTCAAACACAAACGTGCAAAGATGACATGACTACCCCACTGCCAACAGAACCAGCACTCCTGCTCATTCCGACCCCATCACAGTGGCTGCCTTTATTTCTTACTGAGCAGTCCACATGTTAAAATCTACTCTGTAATAGGGACTCTTGAGATGTTGAATGGATCTGGGATTCAGACAAACTATCACAGAACACAATTTCTCTGTAGAGAATCTCTAGATGTGACTTTTTTTGAGACTAAAGACCACAGTTTCACTGAAACCAGACCTTAAAAAATCTAATAACCAGTAAACACAGAATTATATTTAAAGGTCAAAGAAAAATGTAAGTTCATTAATCCTCAGAAAATACCCCCTTGACACCTCAGTTTTAACAACTAAATCTGTTCCAAATAGTCCTGTTCAGGTTATTTCTCCGCAGTATGTCACAGGCCTCTATAGCTGGTAAGAAAAGACAGCCCACAGCCAGAGGACCGCCGGGCAGAATGGGAGGACAAGGGGCAGGGATGATGAGCGGCTGCAGCACAGCCTTGCCAGCGTCTCGAGCAGGCATCTCTCCACCCCTGCACTGTGCCCTCCTCGAGGAACAGGCAGTTGGGTGTGGAAGGATGGGAAGGCCTGAGCTGGGAGTGACACAACTGCCACTGGCTACGTGAACTCCAACAAGCCAGCTCTCTGCTGCTCAGTGTCGCTGTGAAGGGACGAAAGAGCGAGAGTTTCAAAGGCGTAGAAAACTCTAGAAAGATTTCACTCCCTATGATTTTCATGTTTATCCTACTTCTCAGAGTCTCACTGAGGATTACATGAGGATATATATAAATAAATTTTTAGACAAACAGAAGTTGCTGTTATTGTTTAATAGATTTTCTTCAACATACTAAAGAAATATGGAAAGTTTTGAGATGCAACATTATGAGCTACAACCTACAATTTAAGCTAAAATGTTAAAATTAAAATTTTTTTCCAGCTCTATTAAGGTATAATGGATAAGTAAAACTGCAGTTTTCTTTCTTATACAAATTACTCAGGGAAGATTTATAGTTTTAATTTTAATAGGATTAGCTGCTTTATTATTTTGTAATTAAGAACCTGGAGTCACAGCCCAGTGAACAGGCCCTAAAGTGAGTATCTAAAGAGTTGCATCCAGCTTTTCCCGTAACCCACCCCTTGCTCAGACATCAGCTGCAGTTTTTAAAAACACATTTTATCCTATCTCTTTCATACTCATACCTTTGGCTAGCTCTATTTTATCCAGAGAATAAAATGTGACTTGCTTAGTAGGACACAGTTTGACCCCAATCTACCTTTGCAGATTCAGGTCTTCTAAACATACCCATCTCACCATTTCCATCACCTAAACTGAGATTCAAACCGCCCTCCAGCCAAGTCAAGCTCTCTTCAATGGTACGTTTGGCTATCTGCTCCACGGCTCGGCCTCTGCCTGCAGATGTGACCAGTGACAAAGACAGAAGCAATGTCACGGAGGGCTTTACAAGACAGGGCATGGGCTCTGCAACTCCTTCTAATTGTGACAGAAAGCCAGGTAAGAGCTTTAGGCAGGGAAGTACAGGGAGTGGAGGGAGGCAGAGGAATCAAGACAGCTCCTAGTTTTACCTAACAACTGGGCTAAGGTGCTGGGAGCGCTGGGCCTGGGCAGACCTGTGTGTGGCAGGGAAGTCCAAGTGGAGGGAAGGGTTTGGGGGCGAGAGTTCTGCTGGGACATGTAAAGTCTGAGAAACCTCTTTATTCCCCTCTTTATTCCAGGGATCCTTGGTTCATGCTGTGACTTTGGAATCTATCACACTCTGACATAATTTGTTGCATGCTCACTTGTCTCCACAGCCAGACTGTAAGTTCCTCGAGGGCGCAGACTGTAATATTTAGTCTATATCCTTAGGAGAGGGCCTTAACAAAGTAGCCACTCAAAGTGATTTTGAATGAATAAAGGTTGTTCCAGAAACTCTGAAGAGTACAAACCAAAGAAGAGAGATCTTCTTTTCTAGCAGTCTCCATTACCTAGAACTCTCCCTGAATAAAGTCGACAGAAGTGACAGCAGACCATAAATCCACTTTGGAGTCCAGCCTTCCAGCAGATGAACTCACGCACCATTTACATCAAAACCAGCCTGTGCTCGTAAGCCTCTAGTGTGAGGGCTGGAGGGCCCATACTGACCAGCTCTGTGTAAAGAGCCTTTTACACTGTACCAGGCCACCAGCTACAGACATGACTTGGATATTAAGATAGGTTTGCAGTAAGACTTTTATTTCTAAACATCCTATCTACATTATTTGTTACCATAGTCCTGTATTTCAGATTCTAATAAACTATTTGTATAGTCAGGAACACTTAACTATTTATCTCCTTTTAAAACTGGTTTGAATATTGAATAGAATCCCAGAATTTTTAAGACAGAAACTGGCCAGATCCAGAGCCCTCCATTACCAGCAGGGACGAGAAAACTGATGCCTGAAGAAACTGCTCGAGATCCTACAGTCATTTAGAAATAGAGCCAGATGTAGAAGCTAGTTCACCTGTTTTCTGGTGCAGGATTTCTTCCCCACAAAGATTGACTTCTTAATAAAATGGATTAATTTGGCCATTTTGCAATGGACTACATACTCTGCTTTTATAATTTTTCTACACAGCAATATCCCAATATAATTTTATAGGAAGGATATGCCTTAAAATGAGGTCAGGCATATTAATAACTAAAACATAATCAAGTGAAGCAGCATTACCACGTAGCATACGGCTTAGTGGGAATGCTTCTCGGATAGTGAGTGCACATCTGAGAGCCTCACTCAAGGCCACGGAAAAGTGAGGGTAAATGGAGCCTGTCCCAAGCTTAACTGTGAGGTCTGCAGACCTTGCCTTTCTCACATTCGGCTTTCCTTTTAGTCTTTATCTTTATGCTTTATCTGTCTCAGTGGTAATCACTCTTCCATTCTAAAGCACTTCCTATCTGTCCTCTCTGCTCTTTCCCTTTACAGAAAAGGAAGAACTTTGTATCTGTTATCTACACCTTGTAGGCTGGTAAACTTAAAACACGACTCGAATGAATTTTAATCAATGTATTAACTCAACCAGACATTTATGTTCTATGCCTTTAATCCTGAAGTGTGGAATGAAAGATATGTTCCCAGAAGAATTTTAGACATCAGCAGAGAGATGACAGGGATCAAGTGGTGAAGACAGCTTCCCCGCCTCCCCCCAGGCATTAAACTGACATGGTCTAAAGGCAAACCAAGCATCTAGTTAGGGTGCAGAGAATGAGTCTAAGGGGTAGCATGTTGCATGCCCTCCACTGTACGTAAGAATGATCCACACTATTGCTCCAACTTCTGGAAGATATCTAGAACACTAGAAATTTAAAATTTCTAAGGTTTGGGATAACTTAATTATTATAGTGATTTGAAATTAGAACTCAAAGTATTTTCAAAGCTAGCATACACATACTCATCATGTTTACAATGTAAGTATCTCATATTCATTTAGTACCTTAAGCTTGCAAAGTGCTTCATATGTGCGATGTGATTTGAACTTCAACAATATATAATGCAAACATGATTTCTAGTTTTCAAATGAAGATTCTAAGGTTCACAGGTAATAAGGATAATAAAGGGCACGGCCAGGACTGAACATAGGAGTTCTTGATCCACGTGTCTTCCCACTGCAATATGTAACTTACACAGCAACATTAAAATAACTTGCATATGTGAACTCTAAATACTTTCAAAGTAGAAAATACTGCCCCCAAATTTCTAAATAAATTACATTGATCTTTTCAAGCTCAAGTGTCTTCTTCTTATAATCCTTTTGTCAAAGATACTTGTTTTGCCATTCTTAGCTGTCTCATCTTTCTAAAAGAATTCAATAATAGAAAAAATACTGTCTAAAACATATAGCTAATGAACAGAAATAGTTGTCTTTCATACCAAAAATACACATTTCTCACCTAGATGCTTTTTCTTTGATATCCTTTGAAAACCTTATTCAAATTAATTTAAAACATTATTCTAAAAATTTGCAATTCTATAATTTGTTTCAACTCAGTGATTCGTGTAGATTTTTGTAACTAGCTTCTCTGCATATTTTATTAATTTACCAACTTTGAAGAAATATGATATCACAGGCAGGCTGCGTCCTGTTTCTGCCAAAATGCACTTTACCTTGGCTTTCCTCGAAATGAATTATAAAATGGGATTATCCATAAACTATGGTCCCCTTATCCAAGGGAAACTGAATCAGACTTAATATTATACATGTTTAAAACTCATGTGTTTTGCTCAATAGAATAGATGTTGAGAGTAACTACTACTAAAGTCACCAAATTCAAATGTGCTTTTGAAATAATGGTAGTGATTTTCAAAGAAAGAAACGATGCTGGAATATGACTCATCGAGCGTGCAAACTGACCATTACAATGCTATGATCCTTATTTCTGAAGAGAAATAAACGATATCCATTGAAAGAGCAGCACTAAACATTTAAAAGAAGAGTCAGAGTAAGAGGGGGCTCACCAGTCTCAGGGAAACCAAACTGGCGCAGGATCTGATGGGCGGCCAGCACGTTGGGCTGTTTTAACTTAGACTGTTGTGAGGAGGCTGACGTTGAAGGAAACGAGAGATTTTTGTTGACCTGTAATAGGAAAGGCAAATCAGAAACTAAAGCGTAATTTCCTGGGTTACTGATGCAAAAACTGCATGAGAAATATTTGCTTACGATGTAAACCAGGATACATGGTAGGTCAAAAGGAGTGGTAATGATTTATATGCTTCGTTTTTAAAGTTTACAAACTTCACAGTTTTTATCAAGGAAAGAACACGGTGGTAATGAAAGTGTAACTATAGGAAAGTAAATCTACCTTTCTAATAAAACAAGTTTGCTCATCATGGAATTGACCTTATTAATAACTTAGAGTGGTCTTAAAAGTTGTGCAGAAAAATGCAAAAATAAAAGTGACATCTTGACTGTGTTCAATTAAGAAAGTTACAATGTTTCACACTGACAATTCTCTAGCATTTTGTGAAACAGCAGGTACTTCCTTTTCAGAGACTGCACAGAAAACACCTGTAATATTCATGTTTATATACATCATGGTGACACAGATAATACAGCTGTAACCTAACTTGCCAAGTGAAATAGTTTCCACTGCATCTTCTTAAGACACTTTTTATAAACAGCATTAAAATAATGATCAAGTAAAATTTCTGTAAGTTAATACAATGTTCTATAACACAAAACCTTACTATGAGTGTTTGAGTACAAGTGTCTCACAGGAACAAAATGCCTAACAAGTGCAACTTTCTAAGTACAGCTATTGTGGGAAAATAAAGGACAGTTCACAAAAAGAGTTTTAAACGTTTAGTAAATTAACCTTGTAACTTAGACTTGATTTCAGCAATGATCTAGTCTCTTCATTATTAATCAGTCATTATATCTATTTTTATCACTTTCAAAAATTATGATAAAATGATCTAATTTTGAAAAATGTGAAAGTTTGAATTTCTAATTTACTGTAAAAAAGTAATCCATGAATTAACAAAGTGTTAAATGAAAGTTTATGGTATGCAAATATCAGTATATGAAAATAAAATAGCTCCTTTCTTTTTTCCTCTCTTTTTTTAAAATAATCAAAACCACATGGAGGACTTCCACTGTATTAGTATTTAAAAATTTCCTTTTGATGTTCTGTATAAGTAGTAGTGGGTAGTGGTTACATGCCCTTTATCTGACTCGTTATTTATATAATGTTTGTAAATACTTCTTTCAAACAGTGATAGTACCTGGTATATGTTAGATTAGGTTTTTCTCTTAAAGCAAAGAGCTTTTACATATTTGGTGAAAAAGTCAATTAACTAAGACCATATCATAATATAGTTCTAAAGTTCCTGAATTGTTATATCACCTTATCAAAAATAAAAATATTTTTCAAAGTAATTAGATGGGGTCAAATGCCACATCAGGGCTTAAAAAACTATCCAGCTTTAAAAATTCTATCAGGAGCTATTATTAAACACTGAGCAAAATTAGTTGATTATTTATAATAATACAATACCTAAAGTAACAATGAACCCAGCTAACATGGTTGAGCTTCATTTTCTATCTTTAAATGGAGATAATAAAAATAGTAGGTATGCTTCAATGGGAAAGTGCTGGGGGAGCAAGAAAGATGAACTGGTATTAACGCTTACCATAAAGCACTGAATAACATATTAAATAAGAAATACACTAAATAGAGTATGTTGGCAAAGGGAAATCATAGCGTGTTATACAAATAAAGTGCTATAAGTATTAGTTTCTATTAACATCACCGGAAGTAAGGGTAATTAGGAAATGTAATATAGGATGATGATACAGTATACTTTTCAGAGTGCTATACTTTTAAATGGAAGTACTATATACAGAATGATATATTTATCACTTAACTATTTAATCCACTTCTCTTTTTAGAATCATTTTTCAGTTTTACTTCTGTGTTCTTGAAAATTTTTATCCTACAAGTCTAACAAGACATTTTGAAATCTGGTGTAAAAGAACAGGTATATGCTGGAGAGAGACACAGAGACAGACAGACAGACAGAGACACACACACACACACACACACACACACACACACACAATGCTTTTCAGTCTTCCTCTTCAGAAATTTACTTGTGCTAGAACAAAAAAGAATACCAGGAAAGCTAGAATAGGATACTTAAATGCCTCTGCCCAAACAAAGTCTTGTCATTCTTTTTAAATAAAATGCTGTTTTTTAAAAAAAACTATAATCTACAATTACATGTTCTTAAGTATTTTTATAATTCTGCTCTTTCTTGACATATTTCTTTAGAGACTATTAAATGTCCATGAAGTGATGAGTGGCAACATAAGAGGGCAGATAACAATTTCTAAGGTGATTTGTTAATTGTTCTAGTGACTTGAAATTTGAACTCAATATTTTCAAAGCTAGCTTACACATATTCACTCTTTCATTTAGAGGAAGAAAAATAATAATGACTATTAAATAGAGTGAAGCAATATCTATTTTTGAAATATATGCTGTGGAAAAGAATTGCTTAATAATTTTACAACAACAGAAAGGTTGGCTAAGATCGTCTACCCTACAACAATCTACCGTCTTTTCACAACACACTTTTCTGCTTGCTTCATGCAAAACCACAGTCTGCCAAAGTCAGTTTAATATCTCCATGCTGGGGAAAACTGAAAGCACAAAAATTTAATGAAATTCATAATAGAGGAAAAGAAAAAAAAAATCACCTAGAACTTCTGCCAAGCTAATCAACAAAACTGTTTTGCCTACTCTTTCAGGGTATAAGCAGCTTGTAAAATATGGAAATACTAATTCTCTAAGAGGGGGTTAATTTTCATGTTAAAAATGTCATTGCCCTAACCTAAAATTGAATGCGCAAAACTAAACAAACTAACAATTAGTTTATCTTTTAGTGATCGATTAAATTTTAAAACCATTGGAAGAGATAAGACACACACTTCCATATACCTATAAGTCTAATCATTTTAGCTGACCTTAGATTATATGCTACATTCACCTCAAGTAGAATTATTTTAATTTCCTGGGTGATAGGAATGTCTTTTGTTCTAATGAAGTGACTCCTGTTGGGCTCCTGGATAGGTGCTGCTCACCAGAAAATCCAAGAAATGATTAGAAGCTTGGAATTTTCAGTGCCATCCCCCATTTTCCAGAGAGGGGATAGAAGTGGAATTAGTAACTGATCATGCCTGCCTGATGAAGCCTCCATAAAAGTCCCAGTAGTATGGGGTTTGAAGGGCTTCCAGGTTGCCGGGAGAGTGGGGCGCCTAGAGAGGGCAGAGCAGCCACAGACCTCTTCCCACGTGCCTGTCCTATGTACCTCTTTCATCGAGATGCTCATCTGTATCCTTTCTCATATCCTTTTAGAGTAAACTGGTGAACAGTTGGGTAAACTGTGTTCCTGAGGTCTGTGAGCTGCTGTAGTGATTAATCAAACCTGAGAATTGGGGGCGGGGGGCAAAGCTCTGACTTACAGCCTGGACTTGCAACAGGCAAGTGAAGGGTGTGGCAGACTCGTGAACTGAGCCCTCAACCTGCAGGATCTGAAGCTGTCTCTGGGTAGGTAGTGTCACAATCGAGTTAAATTGTAGGACATCCACCTGGTGGTGCAGAATTGCTTGGTGTGAGGAAAACCCCCACACGTCTGGCGTCAGAAGTGCTCTGAGTGTGGTAGCAGCATGAGAGTAAAGACGACACACATGAGAAAGATTGTTTTTTCCTGAAAGAGGCAGTTTTCTAAAATTTCCAGTAATGAAATTCCATAATTTCTTTTAGTGGCCTACTGTAGCTTGTACTACTCCTAAAGTCAAGCCAGTCTTGTGAATACTGTCAAAATAATAAAACTTAATTTGCTCTTTTGCAATACCATGAAGAAATAATCGTGAGCATTAAAAAAAGAATTAAAAAAAAAACCTCTCCAAATAACTGAAAACCACTATTCTACTCAAACTTCAACTTAATCTTTCCTCTTCATGATAAAATATCCAAACTTTTTTAAAAAGATTTAAAAAAATTATCTTTTCTGGATTCTCTGTTTTTTTAAACCTTTTTATTTTTCATTCAATAGTATGTTCCAAGAAATATCAGACTATAACACAGATCATTATTTTACCTTTACAGCATTCTTCAATAAACTTTAGCTTGGCTGCATTCATCTAGGCTAGATGATATTAATAACTGAAAGAACGGATAAAGTCCCCTGGCTTCAAGAAGCTTGCAGAGGAGTATGGAAACTCAGACAAGTAAAGGTTAGAGGTGGAGGCCATACTACATAAAATCTAGAAGGAAGGAAAGAGGAAGGAAGGACAGGAAGAAGAGAGACGAAGGAAAGAGAGTTGCTTTTCCCTGAGGGAAATCATAACTTAATTCTGGAAAACACAGCAAAACTAATTATAATTTAAGACAGAAGAGGTCCAATTATATAACATGCCAAGTAGGAAAAAATATGTCTGGGAACATGAGAAAAACAGATTAATTCCATTTGTGAGGAATCACACAAAGCTTAATGGAAATAAAACTCGAGGCAAGACCATTTCTGATGTGCTTCAAATCCAGCCCTAAACAAGAGAAAGAGCAAGGAAACCGTAAACCATAAATTCCTCTGGAGATATTCTAGGGCTGCTGCAATCCACAGCAAGGCAAGTTGCTATCCTGGAGCAATCAGAGGAAAGCGCGCTCATCTTCCCACCATCAGATGTATATATGAGCACCTGCCCATGGTTTCTACCTACTCGCCTATCAAAGAAGATGAACAACCCCTTCTCTTAAGGCCAGTTTCTCCACTAGTATTCAGGATTACACTCCCTCTCACCTTTGCAAGGACTTGAGTCCAGCCATTACCGCCTCCGTGGCACATTATCAACTTCTCCGTCACCAGTGAGTTATTCCCATCAGCAAATAAATATGCTTGACTACTGCCCATCTACTATTCCCCTCCAGCTCCTCTCTGTTGCCCAGTCAAAACTTCCTAAAAGAATGGCCCACACAGGCTCTGCTTCGTTGGCTCCTTTTGTCTTCAACTCCTGTCAATTGTGCTTCCGTCCCCGCCACTTACTGAAAGCTTCCATCAGGGTAACCAAATGCGATGGCCAATTTTCTGTCCCTTTCACTCATTCTCTCAGTAGCATGTGACAGCCAATCACTCCTCTTTCTGGAATACCTCCTCTCGGCTTCCTTGACATCCCGCTCTTGGACCAGTGCCTTGGGTGTTTGCTGTGCTCTCCTCAGGTGATCTTATCCAGTCTGACAGCTTAAATACAACTCCAGCCCTGACTTCTCCCCTGAGCTCAAGACTTATATATCCAATCGTCTACCTCACAGTTACATTCCTATCCAAAACTCCACTCCTAAAACTTGCTTGCTCCACTCTAGCATTCGTCATCTCACTAAAAAGCACTACTAGCATCTGTAGAATTGCTGAAAGCAAGAACACAGAACTTACTCCTAATTCCTCTTTCCTTCACTCACACCACATCCAATCCATCATACCTCATCCTGTTGAATCTACTTCCAAAATATACCCCAAATCTGTCCACTGCCCTTGTCTTCGATATTACCAAAGTTAAATTAATTAAACAAGGAGACCATTACACTGAGTGGCTCTAATGCTGTGGTGCCTACATGGGCAAACCAAAATCTAAGCCCTCCTCAAGGTTAGGCAATGGAAACCGAAGGACAACCAATCACAGCCAACTAGGCTTTTAGCTGTAGCCAATCACCAATGTCCTTGCTTTACTTCTACCTTTTCTCTATAGAAGTCTTTCCGAAGCTCCTGTTGGTGAAACACTTCTAACAATTTCTGATTTGGCGTTGCCCAAATGAAATAGATTTTTGCTCAAATAAACTCAAAGTGTTTAATATGCCTGAGTTTATCTTTTAACATCATCCTAGTCTAGGCTAGAATCTCCTCTTTCTTAGACTACTCTAACAGTCTATTAACTGGTCTCTGCTTGGAAGACTCATTCTCCTTTTAAAACCCATTCTCACATTCTCCCCAGCCTACCACCTCAACTGCTTGTTTCTCTGTAATTAAAACAACATCCTGACTCTTTACTGCTGAACGGTGGCAGACTACGCCACCTCAAAATATGCTTCTTAGGCAGGAGGATTATTTCCAAGAAACTGAAGACATAGGAGTTCTGAAAACAGAGTAGATGCTACCCTTTTGTAAGGGAAACTTACATTAGCAAGAGGGTTTAAACCAGGAAGAGCGCTCTTATCAGAGAGAACTGTTCACCTGGGAGGCTTATCTGCACAGCAGGGCAACCTCTGCATACCAAACATTCCCTCTTCCCACCTGCCTATGAGTGGCCTTCCCCCTTTGAAGCCCCAGACCCCATCACCTTCCTAGGCTCAGGGTGGCACATAAGCTTCAGTTAGTTGCCTGGCAGCCTTTGGAATCTCACATCTTTGTGTGGCTCCTATATGCACGTAATTAAAATTGGGTTTTTTTCCTGTTAATCTGTCTATGTCAATTTAATTCTTGGACCAGCCTCACAACCTGGAAAGGCAGAAGGGAAAGTTTTTCCTCCCCTACATTCTCATGCTTGCAAGGCCCCTTGAAGGCCTGCAAGATCTCCTGACCCCCTCCTCAACCTTGTCGGGAAACCCTGATGCCCTTGCTTGCTCACTAGACTACCTAAGGCCAGCGGTCTTCTCTCTGCTCCTTGAGCTCTCCAGTCTCATTTCTGGGTGAGGACTTCTACAGGACAGAACTAGCTCCTCATTAGGCGTTTCTCTCTGAGGGGCCTTCCACGTTCATCTTTGAGAGTCACTCTTTGTCCCAGGGGCCTATTTTATTTTCTTCACATCATTTATTGTCTGAAATATCTATTTCTTTTTTTATTGTTTGTCTCCCTACAATAAAATGTTATTTCCTGTTATATCCCAAGCACCAAAAAAAAAAAAAAAAACTTGTTAAGACACTCAATAAATATTTGTTTAAAGAATGTTAATGGAAAAAAGGACTGAATCTTCCAACAGTATAAAAATCTAGCTGGGATTTAGGGAAGAAAAAACTTAGGTATGTGGTGAAAATTTATTATCCTGGATGTAATAGATGAGAAACCACATAAATACACTCTTTTAGGATTAAAGACTTTTGACAATAGTGCCAAGTCCATTCAACAGGAAAGAACAGTCTTCAACAAACGGTACTGGGGTAACAAGATTTCATTCCTCATGCAATGGGATGAAATTAAGACCCCTACATCACAACGAATAAAAAAAAATTATAATAATCACAGATCTAAATGTAAGAGTTACAAAAATCTTAGAAAACAGAAAAGTAAATCTTTGGGACCTAGGGTTAGACAATGGTTTCTTATATGTGACACCAAAAATATAACCAACAAAAGAAAAAATAGAAAAATTGAACTTCATAAAAATTAAAAACTTTTTGTTTTAAAAGACAGAAAGTGAAAAGACAACCCATGGGATGGGATAAAACTTCGCAGATCCTCTATCTGATAAGAGTCTGGTATCCAGAATACATAAAAACTCTCAAAGTGAACAAAAACAAAAAAATTTTAAAGAATGGACAAAGGATTTGAACACACATTTCTGCAAAGAAGATATACAAAAGACACATCAAAAATGCCCAACTTTACTAGTCATTAGGAAAATGCAGATCAAAATAACAGTGAGATATCACTTCCTACCCACTAGGGTGCCTATAATAAAAAAGACAGAAAGTAACGAGTATTGGCAAGGATGAGGAGAACCTAGAATCCTTATACACTGCAAGTGAGATTCTAAAATGGTGCAGCCACTTTGGAAAACAGTTTGGTAGTTTCTCAAAATGCTAAGCATAGAGTTACCATATGATCCAACAATTCCACTCCTACATCTATACCCTCTAGAAATGAAAACACACAAATACTTACACACACATGTTCATGATAGCAGTATTCTTAATAATCCAAAAGCAGAAACCCAAATGTCCACAAACTGATGAGTGGGTAAATAAAATGTAACACATCCATACAACAGAATCTTACTTGGCAATAAAAAGTAGCACTGATACATGCTACACATGTAGGAACCATGAAAACATTAGTGAAAGAAGCCAGTCACAAATGATCACTATTGTATGATCCCATTTACATAAAATCTCCAGAATAGGCAAATCTATAGAGTCAGAAAGTATATTAGTGGTTGCCAGGAGTTTGGTGGTTTGTGTGTGTGTGTGAAGAATGAGTGCTAAGAGATGTGGGGATCCTTTTCAGAGGGAATGAAAAAGTCCTAAAATCAGATAGTAGTGATGGTTACACAACTCTGTGAATATGCTTAAAAACCAGTTAATTGTACACTTTAAAAGGATTAATATTATGATATGTGAATTATATCTCAATAAAACTGCTATAAAAAAAGAAATAACTAGGGGCCAGACCGGTGGCCGAGTGGTTAAGTTCGCGTGCTCCGCTTTGGCGGCCCAGGATTCAGATCCTGGGCACGGACATGGCACCGTTCATTAGGCCATGTTGATGAGGCGTCCCACATGCCTCAACTAGAAGGACCCACAATTAAAATGCACAGCTGTGTACTGGGGGGATTTGGGGAAAAAAAAGCAGGAAAAAAAAAAAGAATAAAAAAGGAAGATTGGCAACAGTTGTTAGCTCAGATGCCAATCTTTTAAAAAAAAAAGGAATAACTAAAGACACTAGTAAGGTTAATCTTTTCAGATCTCGATTAACTTCCAAATACCTCGTCGTATTTCCAATGAGTGCTCATTCAACTTCTGTTAAGTGCTAGGGATACAAATATGAATAACATAATCGTCCACCCTCAGGGCATTTCCAGATTAGCAGAGGACGTTCTCCATAAAGCCTTGCTAAATATGTGCAGCAGATTCTATCTGGACATTCAGATAGCATTACAAAAGAAGGGCATACAGTATATTTGTAAAATAAAGAAAATACCTGTGAACTGCTAGTCAGAGAATAAACTTTTTTTGACTCCAGTTTTCTATACTACTTAAGAAGATTCAGTAATCTTGGACCTACAATCACTACACCAATCATTGCTATCAGGAACTAGTTTCCTGAACAGCTGCAGCCCAAGTCAGACTATAGCCTGTTCTCTTCTTCCCCTGTCTTCCTTCCGATAGTCTATATTCCATACCCTGTTGACTTGTGATAATTAGGTTAAAAAGTGATGGTTTCTGACTGATACTGGACAGCTCAGTGATGGGGTAAGCCAGTGCTTTCTGACACATTTCCTCCATAAGATGCCCCATGTAGAAAAAGACAATAGCCTACTTACTTCTATGTTCCAAGTACCTGCCACATGGTAGCAGGTGTCTACTGAGTAAGACAGTATTTCCACTGTACTGACATTACATAAAGCAGTCTGTGAACATACTAATACCACTTTAATTCCTTCCCTTCTGCATGTCTCAACCTCTTACTTTGTGACGCATATATTTAATAAATGAATGGATGCCTAACTATTCAACTGAATTTCAGGAGTGGACAGAAGAAGATGGAAGCACAAACACGTTGTGCCATTCTGACTCTTAAATTAAAATTTATTTTCTTGACAACCGAATTAAAGGTTATATCCAAAATAACCTTGCTTGTAAAAGGAAGAAAGCTGCTGTGTTGACAGCATCTCAGAAACAATTTAGTTGAAACTGTTTAATAATTAAGAGCCTTTTTGTATACTACCGCTTTTAGACTAACTCTGGGGTCTTGGGCAAATCATTTAACCTCGATAAGCCTCAGCTTCTTCATTTCTAAAACCGGAATAACAAGAACATCTAACTGGGATTGTTATGTCTCTCAGGACTGTTATCGAGGTAAACGGGAAAAGAAGAGTGAAACCTTGGTATAAGGACCAGGAGCATTACCAGCCCAGTACGCCATTGCTATTTATGTGCAGATTGCATGCATCGCGAGGCTTATTCAATCTACTCAGCATACACCCACTACAACCATGTGGGTGTCTCTTACCTACTAAGTACCACATAATATTTTTCTCAGAGAATGAAATGACTTTGTGGTCCTTAACTGAAAGTAGACTCCCATCACTTAGTATTCTTCAGTCTTCCAGGCACGAAGCTCACTAAATTCTAAGGTTCCAGTATTATAATTTCTTGATAAATTCAAGCTCAAGTAAGGAAAATACATCTCTCTCATTAACTTTTGTAAAAGTTCTATTAAAAACTATGAATGGCACATATCAATTCTTTGGTGCATCACAATGAAAACTATAGTTTTAGAGTTATCTTCCTGGTAACAAAAACTACTTACCTTTGCAGCACAGGCTCGTATCACCTCCTAAAAGAAATACAATACCGTAAGTAAAGGAATATTCATAATTTCATTTTAATAAAATAGCAACTCTTTTCAAAACATTCAGATGTTATTTATTTATTTATTTATTTTGAGGAAGATTAGCCCTGAGCTAACATCCACTGCCAATCCTCCTCTTTTTGCTGAGGAAGACTGGCCCTGAGCTAACATCCGTGCCCATCTTCCTCTACTTTATATGTGGGACGCCTGCCACAGCATGGCTTGACAAGTGGTGCCTAGGTGTGCAGCCTGGATCCGAACCAGCGAACCCTGGGCTCGCCAAGTGGAATGTGCGAAATTAACCGCTGCCAGCCCCTCAGGTGTTAATCTTTTAATGACCAAAATCAACATTTGGAAGAGTTTCTTTATCTATCACCCTGCAGTTGTCACTCTGCATTGTTTCCAACTAGCTGGAAAGAGAGTAAATTAAAGAAAAAGACTTCACGATTGTTCTTGGTAAATCTAACTCGCCAAAACAAAAGGCACTGACCACCAAGGCTGTGGAGGGCCCACACGCACGTGCCTCAAGACAAACTGTCCCCTCCATAAACTTAGGACAAATATGAAAATTCTGTACTAGAACACTAACGTGTCTAAAAGATGCACTCTGAATTAACTGCAGTATATCATTATCTCTATAAATAATAAGACTCAGAAATATAATTCCCATATTAATAATTTATTTCAGAGTAATTCTAATAATAAACACTACTGAATGGTAAAGTATATGCCAGTACTGAAGGGGCTACAGAAAGGAACTGCCTACAATTCATGGGACAAGGCCAAGGAAAGATCATTTTTGAAAAAGAAACTAGTAAAAGTCAACATGTAACAGATGATTTGAAAATTTGCTGCTAAGGAGACACAAAAAATACTCAAGTCCAGTTAAGGGTAACCAACACATATCATCAGCCCAGTATAATATTAGAGAAAAATGGTAACAATGTGGAGTTTTGGGGAAAAAAAAGAGAACAAAAAAAGAGGAACATCAATTTTTTAATCCAGAAATTTCTAAGGGAAAGACAGTATGTCTAAAGGATATTAGCAATTCCATCACTAAAAGGAGACAGTAAAACTGACTGTGGGCAGGAATTCTGACTGCCTGGACAGAATCTCAGCTCTCATGCTTCCATCTGTGTGACCTTGGTGACACTGCTTGACCTCTGTAAGCCTCAACTTCTTCTGTAAAATGGGAATAATACTGGCACCCACACTAAAGGATGTTTGTGAGGATTAAATACAATGAACATGTGAATCTCCTGTGGCGTAAAGAAAATTAATCTTTTTTCAAAACTGACATAAAACATTTTTAAACCCATTTAATCCCTATTCCCACGACTCTGCTAACAATCAACTTTTGTAATCATTAACCTGGATTTCAGGTTAATTTTAGAACATGAGAGCAGTCTTGAGTGTTCAGGAAGCTGGAAACGTATTCCTTTCATTTAAGATGTCTTTTAAGTTTATAAATCAACTTTTGTAGGACCAATTACTCTTGGTAGGTACCCTAGACTCTGAGCAACTCTGGATGCACTGATAAGATCAAATTTCTGGATTTGAAAACTTAGGAAGAGTTGTGTCAATGCTCTCAAGATACTGTCTACCCTGGAGGTCTTATCTGGGTTGCAGCATGCCTTCTAGGTATTGCTGTAGCAGCAACACAGTCCAGTCTGTTAAATATAAAACAGTTAAATGATTTATGACTAAATAGTAAAGCTCCTAAGAACAAACAATCATCAGTTTTTTGTATCTTTCACTCACCAATGAGTAAGCATCTATTAAATACCTCCTGAACTGAATTTATTATGAAACTCATACACACAAAAATCACACCCTAAACTTGCACTATATTTTATTAGAAAAACAATCCTATTGTGGTTACATAGAAAGAAGTATCCCCTGTAATGAGTCTTCTCTATTAGACTTCTACATAGAAGACGAGTGGTATAGTCTTTAACAGACTAGGTAACAACCTAACATAAAAAACGAATTGGAGTCTACCAGTATACAATTGCAGGAAACAAGAAAATATAAAAAGAACGGAGCTGCCATGGGAATAAAGATGACATTTTGCTTTTATTCTCATACACAGTAGTCATGCGCCACATGACAGCATTTCAGTCAATGACAGACCACATATACGACGGTGGTCCCATAGGAGTACGACCACGGAGCCTAGGTGTGTAGTAAGCTATACCATCCAGGTTTGTGTAAGTGCACTCTATGATGCTGGCATGATGAAATCGCCAAACCACGCATTTCTCAGAACGTTATCTCCATCGCTAAGCAACACATGACTGCATATACATTCTGAAAGAAAACATACTGCAGATAGCATTTGAAAAAAAGTTGAGTGAATTCTCTCAACATAGGAAAAATACGGTTTTCAAAGACCACAGCAAATAGACAAAGCTTTCACTTCCAAAGGCAGCCTCCGTCTACTTCAATCCCAAAGGAAACAGATTCTCTAAATAATTTTTAAAAGAAAAGATTTGGTAAAAGCTAAATTAATGACTCTAAGAGAAGTAAGTTTTTCCTTTATAATAAATTATCAATTTACCTCCCCCTTGTCTCTGATTTCATATCTTAAAAAATATTTTTTGATTTTATTTTTCCTTTACATCTACTTTCTTTTGTTCTTATATACTTTATTTAACTGAGGAGGATAGTTACATAAAATGATGTAAGAGAAAAGCTACAGACTAGGCTGATTCCAGGACTTTAAGTTTTACAGTGCAAAGATCGACAGATTGTAGGAAACCTGTTTTTATATATCTGTCTCTGAGTTGCTCTTAAGCCTGTAGAGGAAGTCATTTTGCCATGCAAGATTTTAGACTAGGGACACACCTTTTTTTTACCTAGTGAAGAAATATTTTTCTCTAATTTTTAAATCTCAATTTTGTCTATTCATATTTCCTTTTAAAATTTGGAACATCATGCATTATTCACTCATTTAAAAATTTTAAAATATAAAGAATTACAACATTGAAATAAATTTATTAATTTCTAGTCCTATATTCTAAAATTTATACTGGGAAATATAAAAGAAATTCCCCATATATTCCAACTAAACCTAAACCCACAGCCTGAGTGTGATCTGCACTCTGGTATGCCTTAAACACTCTAATTTGTAAAGAAAGAGAAGGAGAGACGAAGTAAGTACAGTCCAGACTCAAGGTGTCTCAGTGTAGCTCCTTGTATGTTTGGTTTAAAGCTGGTCAAGATTTCTATCAAAGGAAGGGGAAAGGGATAATATTTATTAAGTGCCAGGCACTGTGCCCAAAGGTACATGTCTGGACAGTCCCTGTCTTCAAGGATCTCAAGGCTAATTCGAACTAAAGGAACCACTATAGTCAAGGAGTGTCAATATTTTTAAGGATGTGTGAGCTTCTCAACACATTTTACAACCTCTCTTTGAGAAAGATCTTGTAGTAACTCATCACTAACAGAACCGCACACTACTTTTACCCCAGCTCTCTCCTCTTCCTCACTTTCACTGTCTATTTTCCAGTCTATGGGCAATAGCTGGTCTCTACAGCACTTCTTTTCTTAGTACTGAGATAGGACTTTTAAATATGCTTATGAAACATTTGCATCTACTCTTTTTAGAAGTACATGTTTATTTCTTTTATCTATTTCTTTGCTGAAGTCTATTTTTTTTATTGTTTAGTTTTTGCATATTAAGGAGGACGTTGCTTTAATATAGTTTATGTAAATACTTTCCCAGGTTGGTGTGTGTGTGTGTGTGTGTGTATACAACACACACACACACACACACATATATTTTTAAACAGAGAAACAGGACCTGGGCTGGTCTTTACAGAGGATGATAGTATCCTAAGTTCAGTCTATTTATTGCAGTCAGTGATTCTAGAACAAGCACCAGAAAGGAAGTATAAAAGTATAAGAAAGCCTAGTTTTAAGTAACTAACTTACTTCACTAATTAATATTTATTGGCATGGGAATTTAAAAGAGGATAAAAATGGTTTTAAAATTTCCAACTTCTCAAGTGCATAAGATAATGACACTTACTGTGACAGAATCAAGTCTCTGTTTCACTTGCTGCATCTTCATTGAAGAGTTTTCAGTGTGGACATAGTCATCAATCTGAAAAGAGCCTTGATGAGGCAGTTTAGGACACGTGCATAAGGCATCTTGACTTTGGTGTATTCCAGGTAATGGAAACGTTCCATTGTAGCGTTTGAACATTTCAGCCTCTTGCTGGGCAACTGGAAAAATGAGTACATCTTAGTTTAAATCATCATAGCAAGAGCATAGTGAAATAATTAAGCCATGAAATTGTAGCATTAATCAAATGATCGGAAACTGCATAACATATTTTAAATATTGTATAATAATAAGAGAACATGACTGGCAAAATGTGAAATTATTAAATACTATAAAACCATAAAGAAGGAAATATAATAATTTCACAGATAATTTCATGTCACACAGTACTATAACTGACCCAGATAATTTCATGTCACACAGTACTATAACTGACCCTTGAAGGCCAAGCAATATCTTGGTCTGGAAAACATAACAAATCGGGACAGGAGCCTAACTTTAAATATATGTATACAGAAAACATAATATAAAAAATCAAAGGCATAACATAATAGAATTAAATAAAAATTATTCACAAACCCATCTCCCTAAAACTGTTTTCATTTTCTATACCCCTCCTAATCTTTACACGTGTACATTTTATGTAAGACATCAGTGTAAATATAACTTAACATTTTTTCAATTTAAATGCAAACATTTTTCATATTTCTACAACTATGTAATTGCTATTTTTAAATGCTATACCATATCTCATCTAATGAAGCACCATAATTTATTTACACATTCTTCTATTACTAAATATTTACAAAGTTTTCTGTGTTCCCTCATTATAGACCATGTAAGAATAAGTACTTTCATAGTTTAATTTGTTTCTTAAAATAATTCTTTCTTTGGATTTAATTCCCCAGAGCGGCAAAGATGGCTCACAAGGCGAATGATTTTGATGGTGACGACGACCTGATGATGCTTTCACATACATTATCTGTTTTCATCATTTAAAATGAATGAATTTGATGGTGATGCCGACGACCTGATGATGCTTTCACATACATTATCTGTTTTGATCATTTAAAATGAATGATTTTGATGATGACGACGACCTGATGATGCTTTCACATACATTATCTGTTTTGATCATTTAAAATGAATGAATTTGAAAAATTTAAATGCCTGTTTGTATATACAAAGGAGAAAAACTATAAAGTAATCATTTAAAAAAGTATTTCCTTAATTATATAATTTTAAATGGAAGGCCTTTCTAAACGTGACCTGAAAAGAAATTGATACAACAAAGATTCATAACATGGACTCACAGATGAGCCTTCAGAGATTCTGTGTACTGAAGGCACATACAGAAATATGCTGTGTATATATAAATGTTTCTGGAAATCAGGTCCATAACTTTTATAGGATTATCTATCAAAAGACTGTATGAGTCAGAAAATGTTAAAAATCGTCAATACAAAAAAAGATGGACAGATTGTACTACATGAACATTTAAAGATTCTTCATTAAAATAAAAAAAACTACTGTAACCAAACTTAAAAAGCAAATGATAGGTAACAGAGTTCTTCCACCTCTCGCCAAAATAGGGTAACAGGGACCAGATTTGTTCTCCTGTTTGAAACTACGAAAAGTAGACAAAACATACAGACATGAAAAAACAAAAAACTTTCTTTACAGACATGATCATCCATGCAATGCTAAGATTATACTGAAGCCAGTGATGGATACAGGGAAGAATAGTTAACGGGGTACACACTCTCAAGTCCTGGCCCCACATTTGTGTAAATAACCTGGAAGGAATCTGAAAAATAAGCCACTAGAACTGATAATCAACTTCGGCAAGGTTCCAGGATACAAGACCAGCACACAAAAATCACTATATACAAGTAACAAAGAACAGGAAATTGAAATTTAAAAAAGTATATATCACTTAGAAGGGCATAAAAAATAGGACACACTTTGGGAAGAATCAGATGAAAGATGTGAAAGATGTGTACACTGAAAACTACGAAACACACTGCTGGGAGACACTGAATAAGAACCTAAACAAAGAGACCATCGTGTTCACAGTTGGAATAGTCACTATCGTTAAAATGTCAGTTCTCCCCAAATGATCTGTACATTCAATGTAATCCCACTAAAATTCCAGCAGGTTATTTTTGGGGAAATTGTCAAATTATAAAATCCACTTGGAAACGCAAAGGACCTAGAAGAGTCAAAATAACTTTGAAAAAGGACAAAGGGGACTTACACAAGCTGATTTCAGTTCTTCTTACAAAGCTACAGTAATCAAGACATTTTGTGACTAGCACAAAGACAAAGAGATCAAGAGAACAGAACAGACAGCTTAGCATATAGGGACAAGGTGTAAAGGTAATTCGATGGAGAAAGGATAGTCTTTTCAACAAATAGTGCTGGAGCAATTAGACATTTATATGTGAGAGAATGAACTTTGAGCAATATTTTACTCCTTGTACAAAAAATAACTCGAATCACAAATCTAAATGTAAAACCTAAAACCATTAAGATTTCTAGAAGAAAACATAGAACATTTTTGTGAGCTTGGATTAGGCAAAGATTCTTAAATATAACACCAAAATCCATAAAGAAAAAACAGATAATTCTGGATATCATCAAAATTTCAAATGTCTGTTATTCAAAAACATTAAGACAACTGCAAGACAATCCAAAGCTTGGGGGAAATGTCTGCAAATAGCGTATCTGATAGAGTGCCACTTGTACACAGAAAACCTACCTCTCACAACTCAATCATCAGGAAACTAATGAGCCAACTTAAAAGATGGGCAAAAGACCTGAACAGACACTTCACTAGAGAAGACGTATGGATGGCAAATAAGCCATCCATAGGTGAAAAGGTACTCAACATCACTAGTCATTGAGGATAAGCAAAACCAAAATGAAATAGCACTGTGTGCCTATTAGAATGGCTAAAATTAAAAAGACTGACTATGCTAAATTCAGCAAGGCTGTGGAGATACTGAAACATTCCTGCACTCCTGGTGGGATTGTCAAATGGCACAACCACTTCAGAAGAAAGTTTGGCAGCTTCTTAAGAAGTTAAACATACATGTGCAATAGGATCCAGTCCTTCTACTCTTAGGAATTTATTCAAGAGAAGTGAAAGCAAATGTCTATACAAAGACTTGCAGATGAATATTCATAACAGCTTTATCTGTAATAGCTAAAAACTGGACACAACCCAAATGCCCATCAGCAAGTGAATGGATAAACAAACTGCGATATAGCCATACAATGAAACAAAACTCAGAAATAAAAAAGATGAACTATTGGGGTAGCCCTGTGACCAAGTGGTTAAAATTCCACATGCTCTGCTTCAGTGGCCCAGGTTGGTGGGTTCAGATCCTGCGTGCAGACCTACTCCACTGACTAGCCATGCTGTGGCTGTGTCCCACATCCAAAACAGAGGAAGACTGGCACAGATGTTAGCTCAGGGCTGGTCTTCCTCAAGCAAAAAAAGAGGAGAGTCGGCAATAGATGTTAGCTCAGGGTGAATCTTCCTCAGCAAAAAAAAGAAAAGAAAGAAAGATGAATTATTGATAAACTTTAAAATATAGATAGATCTCAAAGTAACTATGAATGAAAGAAGCCAGATAAAAAGAGCAAATGAGGGGCTGGCCCCACAAATAAAGTAGAGGAAGATGGGCACAGATGTTAGCTCAGGGCCAATTTTCCTCAGCAAAAAGAAGAGGATTGGTGGTGGATGTTAGCTCAGGGCTAATCTTCCTCAAAAAAAAAAAGAGTATACGACACGAGGGGCCAGCCCAGTGGCATAGCAGGTGGGTTTGTGCACTCCAGTTCGGTGGCCCAGGGTTTGTGGGTTCGGATTCCAGGTATGGACCTGTACATCAATCATCAAGCCACACTGCGGTGGTGTCCCACATGAAAAATGGAGGAAGATGGGGACAGATGTCAGCTCAGGGACAGTCTTCCTCACCAAAAAAAAGAGAAAGAGTATATGACACACACTGTTTCACTTAAATACAATGCTAGTAAATGAAAATTAATTCATAGTGATTGCCTGGGGGGAGGGGAGGTAGGAAGAGCATACCACGGAGCACAGAGCACCTTGTGCGGAGGATGGATGTATTCACTCTCTGAATTGAGGTGACGGTCTCACAAGTGCACTATCAAAGTGACACTTTAAATACACGCAGCTCATTGTGTGTCCATTACACCTCAATAAACCCACTCACACAAAAAGCAATGACCAACTAGTGATGAGAGGTTAATATTTTAATATGCAAAAAGTCCTCATAAAATCAATTAGAAATGAATAATCTAACAGAAAAATGGGCAAAAGACCAGTACAGAAAACTCACAAAAGAAGAATTATGTGGCCAATAAAAAATATATTCAATCTCACTAATAATTAAAGAATTAGTAAGGAAAAAAGGTAAATTAGAAAGTAATGCTTTTTTTTCCCTGCCTGTTTAACTGACCCTTTGTACCACAAGATATTTTTTCCTAAGGAATAAATTGAATAAGGGTAGCCAGGTGGGTACTGAAGTATTGTTTAAAATATTAAAAAACATAACAGTGAAATTGTGCAACAACAGTTGCTTAAATAAATTATGGCGTATTCATTTAATGAAAGGGAACTCAGCCACTAAAATTATGTACGGAAGTATAATTATCAGGACGGAAGACTGCTCATGATATATTATTTACTGGAAGAAAAAAGTTTATCAAACAATATAACGAATATATGAAAAGATGATCACTTTTTTCTTAGTTATCAACCTTGTTTTCACAACCATGAATCTGAGACACATAAAAAATTTTATTTCTTTGACCTTTGTATTCATGTCCTACTTTGTTCACAGTCTAAATGAAGAGAACTCAGTGGTAACTGGTGGTCTCTCGTAGACCTGGACAAGGGACGCACCAGGACGGCATCCAGGGAGAAGACCCGCCCTTTCAGAGACGCGCCTTCCTCAGCACCAATCGCCGTCCTCACACAAAAGTGCAGCTGTTTCTACACTTAGATTTTTAGGGGCTTCACTACTATTTTCCAGTTTACATTTTAGACTGCTTTTCATAACACTCAGAACATTTACTTACTCTCAAATCTTCAAGAGCGTCTAAAGAACAAGAGAACTGGAAGCTGTAAAGCAAAGCGCTCTCTGGATGGCATTTGGAAGATTTACCACTAGAAGGCCAGTCAGGGATGAATGAATCAACACAGGAAAATCACGTTGCATGATCTCTGCCTTATTGGCTTTTCTAAATTGTCTTTAACATCTCATTGTTTTTTGCTGCTACAAACAGAAAGGAAACCTGGGTCTAAATATTTAATGGCATTTTCTGACTCCCTGTGTTTTAGTACCTGCCTGATACATATCAGCCAGCCACAATTTCACACTAGGCTCGGAGTGAGGGAATGCGCACAGAAGCACATCCACTGATGCATGCGTTACACGGGATAGTAGAATTCTTGTATTTATCCTACTCTTTTTGCCAAACCGTATCTGCTAAGTATTATGCTATGCTAAACATGTATTATTATTCTTTTTTAAAAAAGGAATTTTTTTCAAATAGTAAAAAAAGTATTGCCTAAAATATTATCTGTTTATTTTTCCAGGCATGAAGATGACTTTCAGAAAGAATTAAAATGGCCTCAATGGATGGAGATAACACAAATAAACTCCAAACAATTATGAATACTCGTCTCTGTCATCTAAAGGGAATTTTCCATACAAAAGCCATCTGACTGGATTTCAAGGAGTCAAATTAACACCCTACTTTATCTTTAGGACCTCTTGTTCCGTGGAGACAGCCACTTAAAAAAAAAGCTGCAGAAATATTCACAAATACCTAGTTTCTCAGATACTGGAAACAAGCTGCTTACAAGGGCTTGCATTCTTTCCCCTCCCCATCCTTCCACAAATATACACATCTATTTGTATAAGACTATACAGATGATTTCACTGTAAAATAGATTATAACAGATGATTTCTGAAATTCCTTCAAGCTCTACGCTTCTAACATTTCAAAGATTTCTAAAACATTTTTACATGGGCCAAGGTTAGAGTATCATATTGTAATTTCTCCACTGTATTTCTCCACTTCATCATTTTCTCTTCTTTGTGCTAACTTAATATTGTATGTTTAAAACTTAGCTCTAACCTAACTTGATATCTTTAAAACTCACAATGTACCGGTCTCACCCTCACCCGTCCCTCACTTTTTGAGGAGTGCACTAGAGCGGGATCTGGGAATACAAAGACACCCGACCCCCTCCTTGGGTTTGACCCTTTTGGAGGTCACCAAGAAATTACTGCTCTGTGCTAGGTGGTATAGCCGAGGAATGGACAAGGTGCTGAGAACACGGAGGCGGCAACTACATTAGCTTAAAGGAATGTTATATCAAAATACCTCTAAATTTATCTACAATTGGCTATAATTTGGGATTCTAAATTTTACATAATTAAAAAAATTCTTAAAATGTTTTCATAACTGACAATCTTCTGATTTATATAGTAAGTTCAGTGCTTCTGTGTATTTTCTGACCTTAAGCAATTATAAAAAATAACGTGGTTTTCTCAGGAGATTTTTATCTTTATAGGAGGAAGAATGGAGGAAATAAGATATTTTAATCCAGTGCCCTCTGCATTTGAAGCGAATACAAGGTTTGTTATTATTAAAAGCTATGTGTACTTATGTTATTGACTTTATAATAAAGTATGACTAAAAAGCCAACGTATTCTTTCTCTTACACTAAATTAACAGTAAGATTTCCTTTTGCTTCAACACAATTCCTTTGTTCAAGACTTACTATAGTCCTATTACTGTGTATAGTCATCTTACTAGATACTAACTCCTTTACTCATAAATTATTCTTTCTAATGATAATATGATTACTGTAAGCAGGTAGGTCTACTTCTTTAATAACCCAGCACTCAGCAGTTACGTAGCATCCTCCTTCTACTCCTCTGACAGGTGCTATGTGTAGAGAACTTCTGTCATCTGAATGTGTCCCCCTAAAACTCCTATGTTGAAATCCTAACCCCCAAGGTGATGGTATTAGAGGTGGGGCCTTTGGGAGGCAACTAGAATACGGGAGCAGAGCTCTTATGGATGGGATTAGTGTCCTTATAAAAGAAGCCCAGAGAGATCCCGTGCCCCTTCCACCAGATGAGGTTACAGCTGGAAGGTGCTGTCTATGAAAGACAAAGCAGGCTCTCACTGGACACCCAGTCTGCTGGTACCTTGATCTTGACCTTCTCAGCCTTCAGAACTGTCAGAAACAAATTTCTGTTGTTTATCCAGTCTCTGGTGTTTTGTTATAGCAGTCTGAATGGACTAAGACAAGCACGTTCAGGGGCTTATAATGTTTTTGACTGTATTTGACTGGGCCTCTTGTTCCTGCTTCAGTTAATCTTAAGAGAGTGTGTGGATGAATCAAGAAGGTCTATTGAGTAACATTTCAATTCTAGCAGCCTGGGTGTATTTCAGGGCCTGTTAGTAATCTTGCACTTCCTTGACATATTTTATATGTAAAGTAGAACTTATAAAAATCACCGATAAAACTGTTCAAAAAGCTGGACAAGAAAGTGTAACAGATTCATGTCCCATAACCAACCAAATGGGAGAGCATCTACCATCATTTGGTAAATCTGTTAGTTGAACATCAAAATATAATAAACTATCTCCAAATCTCTTGAAGTTCATGCTATTGTTCTATTGTTGATTGCCTATTCCATTATCAATCAGTTATCACACATCATGCTATTTGACTGAAAGTGTGTGATGTGTATATTTCTACAGAAAATACCCAGGATTTCTCTACTGCAGCCCAGTTCGTGAACTCCAATCTATCTATGCTCCACATCTTGCTTTATAGTTTAAACTTATCCTCTGAAAAACCACTGAGATAAAATAAAACAGGTATTGTTTTAATTTACAGGTGAAAAAACAGATGCAGAAATGCTAAGTTATGTGACCAGGGTCAGACAGAAAGTGATGGCATTTCATCCAGAACTCCAGTGCTCTAACCGCTGCTCCAGCCTCCCCCACCACACTGCTGTCTATTAAGCACCATACCATTCTTCCTTCTTGGTGCACTTTAAAAAGCACCAATGTAAGCATAAAAAAATGGCTGGATGGGAATTTAGGTCTGCTGTTTATGCTCAAAATCATTAAGTTGACTAAGTTTTCCATATGTGCTGAATTCTTGAATGATACAAGCTTTCAAATCAAAGTATCCATTATGCAAAGAATATTAAAACAGATGCCTTGGTATGGCTTAAAATTTGGTATTTCTATTTCTTAATTTCTCCTACTAGGCTAGTAATAGATATTTAAAACTGTGGCCTGCAGTCAGTTATATATGTTACTGCATAATCTTATCCACGTGTGAGGATACAATATCTAAGCTTGCTTTTGAATCATTAGTACTTCAAGAACACCATTAAACTACATACACACTATGGATATTAAATTTATTTCAACTGGACTATCTTATGGCAAAAATATTGCAAAAGTAGCTACATTAAAATTAACGCTACATAATAGAGAAAATTCATATTTTGGACTATATTGAGAATATAATGGCTTAATGCGTTATAATTACCCCCAACATCTGTAAAAGAGTGAACTATTAATAATATACTAGATAACCAAAGTTCCTTTTAATCTTAAGGGGTCCTCCTAAATATTAAAATTGAAAACAAATACATTTTACCACAGGAATATCTGGCTACCTTCTATTTTTCTTTTTAACGATTGGCCCTGAGCTAACATCTGTTGCCAATCTTCTTTTCTTTTCTTTTTCTTTTTCTCCCCAAAGCCCTCCAGCATGTAGTTGTGTATTCTGGTTGTAGGTCTTTCTGGTTGTGCTATGTGGAACACTGCCCCAGCATAGCCTGATGAGCGGTGCTAGGTCTGTGCCCAGGACCCAAATCTGCGAAACTCCAGGCCGTGGAAGCAGAGCACGTGAACTCAACCACTGGGCCGCAGGGCCAGCCCCTCCAGCTACCTTCTTAATTTAAGTTACTTCATGAAATAGGAAATGCAAAGACTAAATAAGTAGCTGTGACAGACAGCTTAATGTTTTAAGAGCATGGGCTCTGGAGCCAGACAGCCTGGTAAGCTGTCCTGCTTACCAACTGTGTGACCTCAGGCAAATGACTTCATCTCCCTATGCCTCAGTTCCATCATCTGCAAAATGAGGACAATAATGACATCTATTTCGTGGGGTTTTGGGAGGACTGCATGAGATAATTTATGTAAAGTGCTTGTAAGAGGAGGGGATACACAGTAAATGTTTGATAAATGTCAGCTACTACCACCACTATTAATATTAGCCCCAAATTTACTAACTCATCCACCCTTTCATTCCCATATTTTTAAAAGATTTAAGGGAAAAATGCTCTTCTACAGGATTTGTAACCTATATTGCAGACCTTTACTGCACATCAGTAACATACCAGGTGCTGTGTAGACAAACAGAATGATAAACACCACGTGCTTTTGATCAACAAGCAAGGTATATAACAAAATTTGTCTAGGAACGGAAAGGCATACATTGCCTTAAACTTTGGCAAAGCACATCACAGCGTGAAAAATAAAGCTATCAAACGATGATAATGTAGGTGGTCATTAACGAATATGGATTCTACAAATAAAATCACGTTTAGTGTCAATGGTAGAGACTGCTTTTCAGTTTAACTAAAATTCTTCCAGAGGTTTAATCAACTGAGGAAGTAGAAAAGATTGGAAAAGAGCATGGTAATCTGAGTCTGATTCCTGGGTTCCACAGCCCTGTTCAAGTGGCACACAACAGATGCTCGCTGAAGACCTGTCCTGTCTAAGCCACCAGGACGCAGAGCACACCAGAGTTAACACTCATTCAGAGCAGCTACTGCCATCTAGTGAAAAATTAGCAGGCTCACTACCTGGGCTTATCAAATAATGCTGAAAATGTCCCAAATTAAGACTTGACTCAACTTAAAATACTACATGTATTTTCATTATGTGCCAGTATTCAGGCTAGGTACTGGTAATAAAAAGACAAATAAGCCCCCATCTCTGCTTCCTACAAGGTACAGATGATTCAGAGAAATCACATACTCCACAGAGAGGCATAAAGTAAATGTCATTGTAGGTAAAAAAAAAAAAAAAAAAAAGGTTTGCTGATTAGACCATCAAAAGCTAATATTTCAGAAAATCTGCTAAAAAAGTAGTGTAGTGTAGCAAATAAGAGCACAGACTCCTATTCCAAACTGTATGGGCCCAAGTCCTGGCTGCTGTAAAATGGGGATAATTATTGTACCTATCTCATAAGATTACTGTGAATAAATATATCACATATTTATATACTCATAAATGTATTATATCTTAAGACAGTACCAGGAGCATAGGAAGTGCCCTGCATTAGCTATGATTATCACGAAACGTAGAAGAGGCTCCTAGACACTGAGGCAGACAAAGATTGATTAATAACGCAACATTAATTGCTAAAGTCTAGCTTTGTGAATTTAATTCAGCAGAAGCCGTTTCTCTGACTAGCACTCTGTTATGATGGGAATCCTGAAAGGACATTATCTGTGGGACTCGGTGACTAAATCTTGTATTACTAGATGATTAACCCTTTCAACACCAGGCAAATAAAACTGCCTTCTGAAAGTAAAAATTGTATTTCTTACCAAAAAAAGCAAAAAGTCAGTAGAATGAAAGACCCAAAAGACCACAATTCGAACATATGCTTAACAGGGAAAGACGCTTGCTGACTCTTCACAGATTTTGTTAGAACTGAAAGATGGATGATGCATTTAGCTACCATTGTGGTCTCATTCGCAGCTTATTTAACTTATGAAAAAAATGAGCTTGCTCCATTTTCCTTGAAAATTACCTAAACATATCAGCAGCTCTGACAAATACTATTTAAAAATCATCTAACTGTTTTATAACTTTCAAATTTTATACAAATTAAGACATTTAGGTAAAGCTACATGTAAACTTTACTTTCAGACAAGAAAGTTTGGGCAAAATATTCCTGTATTAAGAAATAAATAAAATATAAGGCAAAACTACAATAGGTCAATAACAAATATTTTCAACGAAAAATTTAAAGACTATTTGACTTCATGATTCGGGCCTGTATTTAATGAGCAAAATATTTTAGAGTCTGAAACTACTTTTCATTTTCTTAAGGATACAGACCATTCATAAGAACTGTGCTAAATCTTGGATTGCCTGACATTATGTAACTTCTTCCTAAGCTTCCTCTTTTTAAAAATAGGCAGCAAAGAGTTGGGAAAATGTGTTGAAACATTTTAAGTTTTAATTTGTTTGTAAAGGTGTGTTAGTATATCAAAAATTGCATTCTGACTACATTGCACAAAATAATTTTAATTTCATATGTGTATTATTTGAACATTTTAATTTCTAAAACACTGAGAAATCCTTTCTCTTCTATGTTAAGATAGCATGGAAATAACATAATGTTTTTAACTTTATGCATTTATTTTCTAATACAACTGACCTAGAAAGGTACACCCTCTAGTAAAAAAAAAAAAAAGGAAAAGGCTGCCCACAGAAAAGAGTAAGAGAAGGAAAAAAAGTTTTTTCAGTCCCATTCCATACAGAGATGCTTATCAGCATATTAAAACATAAGTTCCCACAAAGTCAAGTATATACTGGTTGGATAAGCATGATTAAACCCATTTTACCTTTCTTGTTTGTTTTAACACAGTGCTTATCAATTTACAAAGTACTTTCACAGTCCCTGTCTCAGGAGCCTCACAAATACTCTTCAGCGGCACAGGTATGATTAGTACCCTCACAAATACTCTTCAGTGGCACAGGTATGATTAGTACCCTCACAAATACTCTTTAGTAGCACAGGTATTATTAGTACCATCAACTAGACAAGGAAATGGAGCTTCAGGAAGGCAAGAGGCTTGAGCCTAAAACCCATGTTTTTGAACTCCTAAAACACTTTCTTTCTACTTGATGTTTCTAGAATGGACATTTTAGTCTAAATGCCTATTGTCTAAAAACCAAATGGGCAAACCTAACTGGGCTAATGTAATGATGAAATTCCTCTATCAATGACAAAAAATAACTGAAGGAAAAAAGATAAGAGTGGAGCTTTAACTTGCATTTGTAGCAAAAATTTCAAAAGCCTAAAAAAGCAAATTAGAAATTGAATGAAGACTGTTGTGAAACCTCTTAAGAGTCTGAGGAAATAACTGTGCTGCCTATTTCCTGCGTAACAGTTCCAATTATAAAGCACTTACGTATAACTCTCCTCCTTTATGTGAAGACTTAGAGTGGGTACAAAGAACAGACCTGTTTGAGGATACATCATGTTTGAACTAGATACCAGATCTAGACAGAGGATGACTTGAGAAATCCATTTGTCCTACCCTATAATCAGGCAGTGTTTATTTTTGCTAACATTTCTTATAATAAATGGTATTGTGATGTTTATCAATTTCACCATTAGTAACAGTGTTCTGTAAATTTAAATGTGTGTTAGAGAAATTCATTATTTCTTCTCTGTAAAAGTCTTTAAAATAAGACGTCTCAATTTTACACATTATTTTCTAACATAATTCACCTGAAAAAGCATAATAAAATCCGTGGTGTGATGAAGAACTTCAGGTTTAGAACTCAACTCAATTATCTAATAACTTAGCACTTATCACAACCATTAATCAATTCAATCTGTATTAACGTAACAAACTTAACACCACTTTTCATTAATTTAAAACACTCTGTCCAAACAGGTCCACATTAATATTACTTACATACATATTTGTATATTTACGCATTTATGACACTGTATGTAAGCCATCCTAGCTTAGCAAAAACAGTGAATGACACATGGACATCCTAAACAAACCAAAGAGACTAATAAAGACTGTTAACTTTTGTATAAGAATTGATAGATGAAGAAAATGGAATTGCAATTTTGAGAGTGACAGTACTATCACTACAGGGCAGAACAAGGAAATCCTAATTTCAGAACAGAAATTAAAGAAATACACAAAAAAGAGCATAAATCCAAATAATTCTAAAAATGCCATACTATTCCTGAAAGACATGTCCAAAGTCTTTACTTCCTTATTATTTCTCAGAATGACAGAATAGTGTAATTTTAGAGTAGAAAAAGACATTTGATTTTTTTGTCTTCTTTTCACGTTAAGAAACTCTCAAAACTACAACTTATCAAAACTATATGCTTTAGTACAAAACAAAAACACAGATTAAGAAATTAACTTCATATTCAACTGAAAACATTAAAGATCCATATTTCCTAAATGTTATTTACCTTTTAAATTTAGTTAACATATTCCCAAATAAATTTCTAGGTGAATTTTATTTATTTAAATTGATTTGCAAAGAAAGTGATGACTACCTCTGGGATCCCAACATAAGGACACAACCATTATGTGTACTTTTGCTGATATTTAAACTCCATAACAGTAATGCTGATAGAAAAATACAATGTTGTACCATAATATAATCTATTTAATATGGCTCCTACAGTATATTCAAGAGAGCTCTGTTAACACAAAAGATGATAGTTTCTACAGGGCTCATGATTCCTGGTTCAGCCTAAAAGTAAAATACTCTAAATATTCTTCCCTTATCAAGCAGTAGACTTACCATGAAAATCATAAATATACAGAAGTAGTGGCTCATTCTGCCCAAATGCACAAAATGCAACCATGTTTTCAAGTGGATGATAAGAAATGTCTCGAATGGGCGACTTGAATGGCAGGTCAGAATACATCGCTACTTGTTCTCCTAAATAAGAAAAGACACCCAATAATTTGTACTGCCTCAGACATTTCTCATTAGAAGATTATTCTGCAACTTATTAAAAAAAATTTCTAGTGAGTAATGATGTTCACATTATTTATATGAAAACCTTAAATACTTATAAATATTTTGAGTACCACTGTATTAAATAATTACCTTTATTTCTCATTCTGTTGAGTCTCCTATTTCCACTTCTTAATCCAACCTCTTCAGTGAGGTTTTAAAGACACAAAATAGAGACAAAGAGCTTAGCAGCAGAGAGGCACTTGACTCTGACATTTGACAGAGCTGAGCAGGAACTCCAGGGAGAATCGGGGGAGCCGCAGGGCTCTAAAACTGAAGACCCTCTGGTTGGGAGAGAGTTGGTGGGGAATTGATGTTTCTATTGTTTGATGTACCATCTGCTTTAGAGGTATGATCATTAATGGCTAAAAGAGGTTTAAGGAACCTATGAAAATCAGAACTCAAAGAGCAAGGCGCCTAGATCATTTATTGAAGGGGAAAAGAGATTTAACATTTCGGAACTGACGCTAAAGTATCAAAACACAGTACCCACGAAAACCCTAAGTGACCCGACTGGTCAGAAACGCCTACCGGGAAGATCAGGAGAATAAACAAGGTAAAATCCAACACTGTTCTTTAAAGAAAGTTTCAGGTAAATTTTATAAGATTCTCTCAATTTATTGCTAAAAGAAGTTTATGCAGTTTCAGCTTTTCTTTTGAAAAACAAAGATGTGGCACCAATGAACTTCCCAGTGTAATCATTTATTTTATTGAAAAAAACCTGAATTACAGTAATTCAGGTAGATTGCTATTGAGTTTCAGACATGAAAAACTGACAGGAACATACGTGTTTTCAATAAACATATATTGCAGATGTCTAACCATTTGTATACCTAGTGATAGTTCAAATTCAGCTTATAACATTTTGTATTCTGCATTCCAGTCCTCATTAAATACTTCGTGATTTACATACATATTTGTATATTTAAGAAGAACAAACAGAATTTAATACAAATTTAGACTGAAGCTGAGTTCCATTACTGCCTTTCCAATTTTGAAAAAGATAACTGAGAACCTGAAACCAGAATTTCCTTGAAAATTATTCCATAAAATGGTAGTTTTCACACTTTTTCAAAAAAAAAAAAATTTTTTTTCTTTGGAAGATCAATGAAATATTTACCTGTTTCTGGGTTCCAAACATAGACTATAGCATCCTCACTTCCGGCAAAGAGAAACGTCCCGCATGGTGTCAAAGTACTATGGATCTTCTCTCGGTAATTTGCTGCACCTACAAATTTCCTTGCCGCTAATCTATAAACAAAAGAGATTTTACCAATGTAACCTGTCTCGCCCACTTAAAAGACTGGTGGTAGAAAAACTTCTCTTTTAAATACTTCATTTGCATTTAACGAACAATTTTTGAGAACCTGTTATGTGGGATACATTCCATGATGGATGCAGAATAAAGAGATAGTCCCAGAACTCAGGAAGTTTATAATTTGGCAGGCAAGAGAAGAAATGCATCAATGTAAAACAGAAAGTGGAGGTAGAGTGTGCCACAAAAGAAGAACAGAAAGAGGACTGTGCAGATTTGGATATGAGAGAGTATTTCTAGCTGTGGAGAGACAGACTATTTTTGTGTGTGCATGTGTGAGGAAGATTGGCCCTGAGCTAACATCTGTGCCAAGCTTCCTCTGTTTTCATGTGGCATGCGGCCACGGCATGGCTTGAGGAGTGGTGCTAGGTCTGCGCCCAGGATCCAAACCTGCGAACCCCAGGCAGCCGAAGCGGAGGGTGTGAACTTCGCCACTACACCAGTGGGCTGGCCCATGCAGAGAGGGACTACTTTATGGAAGTGGCATTTGAGTTGGTTACTAAAATAGTAAAAAATGAACAGAATTTTTATATTCTTATGTTTTTTCCCATGTGGTGAATTTTTAAAATCACACAATGAACACTTGATCCTTGCAGAAACATTAGACAAAACATATTGTTAAAGCATCTCTTAAATACGGTTTACAACAGGCCGGCCTGGTGGCACAGCAGTTAAGTTCACATGCTCCGCTTCGGTGGGTTTGCAGGTTTGCATCCCGGTGCGGACCTAGTACCACTTGTCAGCCACACCATGGCAGCATCTCCAATAAAATAGAGGAAGATTGGCATGGATGTTAGCTGATGGCCAACCTTCCTCACAAAATGAATAAATAAATAATGATAAGTAAATAAATGAATAAGGTATACAGCCTTCCAGGCTTTTTCACTTACGAATAACAGCTAACGCTATTTTAGTTCTCACTACGTGCCAGGCAGGTACTATCATCATCCCTGGTTTACAGAGAGGATATTACACACACTGCTCTGTTACTGCTTTCTTCAGTCAACAATAAATCCCGAATAATGGCCTTCCATGTCAGAGAATAAGATTACACATTATCATTTAATATATTCTATCATTGTCTAAATGCATCTTCAGAATTTTCCTGTTGTTGGACGACACTTAGGCTGTCTCCAGCTGTCCCTTACGCTCAACATGCTTTCTATGAACAATCTTGTGTGTATACATATTTCTACACTGTTATAATTATTTTCTTAATATAAATTCCCAGACCTGAGGTTACTTGGGTCAAACACTTCTGGGGTCTTTGCTATGTGCTGTAATGTTTTAAGTACTTTACATGTTTAAACTAGTTTATTCCCCACAAAACCCTTAAGAGTTATGGTTTATTGTCTCTCCCATTTGAGTGGTGAGGAAAGAGATCCAGAGGTCAGAGAGGTCACTCGGCTGGGAAGGGGTGGAAAAGGTAGAATTAGGCTCTAAACAGCTTGCCTCTAGAGCCCAAGCATGATCTTAAGCCGAATGCTACACTGCTTAAGAAGAGAATAACTAAACCCCTTAGGCCTGGCCTTCTAAAATCTGCTCTAATCTCTATTCCTAAAAAGTCTCCCTCAGCACGCCTTAACAAGACACCCACACTCACACAGACTTACTCACTCTGTCCTAAACACGACTTATATTATCCCACCTCGAACTGCACTCCCGGCTTTTCATGTTTTCCACTCTACTGAAAACACTTCTGTATCGTCTAAATTCTATCCATCCCTCAAGGCTGAGCCTAAAGGCCAGCCTCTCCACGGAGCCCTGGACAGAAGACTCTATTATAGCTGTCAGCTTTACTGATGCCATGAGAAACATAATCCTGTTATTACATATTCATATTCATTAAAAAGTATATATTGAGTACTCGCAATCTGCCAGGCATGACATGGACTACACACAGGAAAAGAGGACAGACAGACTCCAGTCCTAGAAGGTCTCACAATTCAGCCTAATTAAATGCTTTGTGTGTTCTTTTGTAGGTGGTACAGCTAGATTATAAACTGATGAACGAATTCTGCTTATCACTCCCCCACAGCACCCATGCCAGTGTCCTGAACAGTTCTACAGAAATACTGAAGGGCTTAAACGGTTAGCCCTAAAAAGGCGACTGCAGAATAGACTAACGCAGATCACCACATCTGCCTTTCTGAACACAACAATGAAATTTAATAAAATAGCTCTCTCTCACTTGTTTTACAGGAACTCTTAACACCAAAACAAAAGGACACCAGCAGTCCAGGCTGGTTGTCCCAGAATTCTGCTTCTGTCTTTTATATTAAGGAGACGTCCCTTCATTTGCCTTATTAATAAATAAAACAGAAAAGAAAAACAAGGATGCATTAATCAAAAGCCCTCTCATTTCAGTCTCAGAACTATTCACATTGTGGGCAAGATAACTCTCAGTTGTGGGGGCTGTCTTATGAACTGGAGGATGCTTAGCGGTATCTGTATCTCTGGCTTCCACTAGAATCAACATTCAAACATGTCTCCAGACACTGCCAAACGTTCCGTGAGGGACAAAACTGTCTAGCTGAGAATGGCGGCATTTTATAAATGTGAATTAATTCATTACTTATTCTGTGAGTACTTAAGGTGTCAATAGTGAAATATACTTACATCCGGAGATCCATAATTCTCAAAGTACTGTCTTTGGTATGGATTAACAAACGTTTTCCATTGGGATGAACCTCCAAATAACTTATTGGAATCCCCTTAAACTCACTCTCTTTAATTTCCTAAAATAATTTAAAAAAATTATAAGATATTACCAAAGTTTGTCTAATGTTAAACGTTTTTTAGAGCACAAATTTAATTTTAAAATGCCATTTTTCAATTGCACTATGCATGATGCTTTAAAATTGTTAGCAAAAGTTTTCCCAGTAACTTCCGTTTAAGGTTGAAAATAAAGCTGATACAATGTACTTTATGGTTGTTATGTAATGCCACATTTAACTCGTAAGTATTTTTGCAGTGTATTTCCAAACAAGAAGCACTTCCTACAAACACATCTTCTAACGTTGCATTTTCTGTTTATCACCATATAAGAAAGCCTCCAATTTTTATAAATTCAAAAGTGTAGAATTAACTTCCAACTTCTATTTCAGTCTCAGGTTATTTCTTCACATACTTACTTCCACTATCTTGAAAAAGGTATGTTGTCAGCATCTCATTCTGACATCCACTTAATGTAGGTTGTGATTTGAGGTGAAGTTTTTTTTTTTTGATGGTTATTTAAGGCAGCTAAAGATGCCGCCTGACTAATGATGTCAAGAAAGACATAAACGTGAAGGAGAATCTGCCTGAACAAGCCTTGCATAAGAACTACCAAAGGTCCTTCTTGTTTGGATTACCAGGAGAAAGAAAAAAACAGCAAATGCAAAACTGCTTAGACTAAAGCCCAGAGTCAGAGGAGAGTCTGCCTTAACCCACGGGCGGAACCCTGTGCTCGCCTTCTCCCTCCAGGACGTCTGACTGTGTTCCTCGCTCTCCTAGAGGATCTCCTCTGCAGAGGTGGGCTGGCGCCAGCAGGGGGCAGTACAAACTACTAGAATCCTCAAGTCAGCAGCTGAGCCCCTGCTACCACTGTCTGACACTAAGACCTACGTCAGCTACTTTTTAAAAGTTACAGAAAAAAGTCAAATGCTGCCACCACAGGTGAGGATTTCACTGAACTGAACTACAACAATTTGGGGGTGGGGACGCACTGTTGGGAGTTTGAGCAACTGGAGCAACATTTACACAGATGCAATGTGCAAAATCAGAAACAAAACTGCCTAATAATTCAGTGTTGGTGTGACTCTGAGAGGGGCAGGCAGATTTAGCCTCTGCAGCGTCTGTTAATGATGTCCTCCATATTTTTCTTGATCATATCAAGTCCTAGTGTTGAAGCCCACGTCCTGTACCCAGGGGTGTGCCACAGCACAGGGTGCTTCACCTGGGCGCAGATGAGTGTGCTCAGCGCTCCCCACGCTGCGGGCTGGAGAGGACCAAGGCAAGCTCCAGCCTGTCCTGGGTATTAGCCACTAACAAGACACTGCAGCTCATTTCCCAACGTTTTGTTTTTGACTGTCTCAAGTAACCACCAGGCTGCAGATTTTCAAGGTAAACTTGCCTTTTGGTTACTATACTGAGGTAAAGAAACACCTGAGTTTTTCACATAAATAACAGACTCTGTATTGCAGACGTAAATGATTGGAACTGGTGTCTTGGAGCTTCGCCAAGCCCTCAGGTACAGAAGTAATTAGAAAGTTCTTCTCAAAGTGTGTGAAATGAGGCTACAACACGAATCTCAACCCAACATTCATTAATCTGACAGACTAGATGAGAATAACTAAAAATAGACTGTTTTTTAAACAGAGTTGATGTACTTCAATAGATTTAACTAAAGTTCACGGAAATTCTTTTTCATTTAGAGTGTCTTTTTTTCAAATGAGGATAATTGTTATAATCTATTATGAAGAACAAAAAATTGAAGAACAAAGGTATAGCATGTAAGACAGAAACTATATCAATTTATATAAAACAGGTTTAATGATTTTATATTTTTAACTAAAAAATACTAAATATACACCAAAAAACTGCTTAATATACAAGCCACCTTAAAAACACTCTAGTCTAAAAATGAAAGAGACTATTTATTTGCTTCTGCCTATTTATCAAATTTCAAATGAAACAATTATTGTCATTAAATCACAGCCCCCCCTCATAATTACACAATTTTGATTATATAATTTTGAAAGCACTGTTACTAAAACACTGAGCACAGTTTTCAGAGTGATGTTACTGGACCAAGAAAAAAAGAATACAAATAGCAGGAAATATAAGTGATTACTTAAGGACAGTAAATATAATATAACATATACCTCATTTTAGCATAAACTTCAGTAATGGATCAGTGAATGTTATAGTGCAACTTAGGGCTCAAAAAAATGAAAGTAAAGGCTGGCCAAAATGAAGAAAATTTTTACTAAGTCACTATACCATCAATTAGCCATCAGGAAGACAGGATAATTAATCAATGATAATTGACTTTTCAAGGACTGGGAAAAAACTTTTTTTGAAATGAGAGAACAGGATGTCCTGACATGTTAAAGTCACGTGGTTCGATTTTTCCCATTTAATTAACTCCCAGAGCAGGAGCTGCAGTCTCACACCTGAGTCACACTCCAGTGGCGCACCGAATGCTGTACATCGCCAACCTTGACGTAGGTGTTCCACACGACAACGACGCCCGCGCAGTCTCCTGAGTACATGTGATGGCCTATTCAAAATGAGAAAAGTGCTCACTTATAACTCTTACCCAGAGGGAGAAACAAGGAATACGAAACTGGGAAAACACATCCCAGTAAAACATCAATGAATTGGAGGGCTATTAAAAGGTATTTCAGTTTAAAAAAGGCCAAAAACCAAACACAACTCACAATCAAATCCCAATCACCTTTAAATAAATTCTTCACTCTTTTGAATTACTTTTGATGACTTATTTCCCTTTGTCACTTTCCTGAATTTGAATACAAAAAGAAATGAGCCTCTCGGTGCACGTGTATATGGCTCAAATTCCAAAGCCAAACAAATTATATGAATTATCCAGTATGTATCTGTATTGCTTACTTTCATTAAGCTATATAATCTGTTTTACATTCCCGGAAAAATACTTATATTCTAATAACATACTGTTAGTGTAATGCCTGAGACCCAGTAAGAACCCAACAAATGATCAGAGAATGAAGAAAATAATAAATAACAGGTGTTCTAGTTTAACATGAATTCTAAGAGTCAAACCATCTTACAGCTGAATGGGAGCTCAGAGACCATCAAGTTCAGCCTCACATCCACTGAGAAATACCTTACACCCCACTAGAAACAGGTCGTCATTCAGCAGTTGTGAACTGAGTATTTTACAACGTAGCCTATTCAACTGATGAGCTGCTCTGTGTGTTAGGATGCTCTTTCTAATTCTGAGCAAAGAAAGTCCGTCTTCTGCAACTTTGGCCCCATCTCTACCTACTTGGGTGACACAGGCTGATTTCTGTTTTCAAATATGGATCACTTAGCCAAATATTTGAAAAAATTCTCCTCTTCTCTTTTATAATCTGAGCTGCCTCTATTATGAGACAGTTTTCAGGTACCTTTCTACCTTTGGATGACCTTCCCTGAATGCGTTCCAATTTATTAACATCCTTAGAGTTGAACTGAGTACATTAGCAGTATTATCACTTTGATCTGGATCCCATACTAATTAATTATAGCTATAGTCTACGTATCTAGTGTCTCAAATAATGTAAAAGGTGACTATTTAACAGATTTATTGAAGTTTTTATTATTTCAGTCGATAAAATAACCTATATTTTCCATCTTTAAAACACTATCTACATTATTCATACACTAAGATAAAATTTTAAATAACTGCAAATCTCCCTTCTATATATTTCTGTGCTTTTTAGAAAAAAATCCTGTTGCCACGCTTAAAATAAATATTTTCAATATTCTTTTGGGATTTTCCCCCTATCTTTCTCATTATTAGCCTTTAATTTAAAAGCCCCTTAAAAAAACCCAAAACCTACCAAGGGGAAAATCACCAATCCAATGAAATATATTTATGAAATTTGGAACATGACTGGTCGTTACAGCAAAGATTAGTTGAATTCAAATGTTCAGAAATTTAATGACTTTAAAGCTACGAACAGAACTCCCTTAGTGCCAGATCTATGCTCAGGTCAGCAAAATATACATAAATCTAAATATGCACAAGCAATCATCAATACATAAAATCCCTCTCAAGCTTAAATAATTATCATCCTAGTGAAATAAAAAGTTTAAAAAAAATTCTTCATGCAACTAGGCTTCATTTGGAATGTATTCTCTGACTTACCTTCAAAGTCAAAACAGAGAGAGTTGATGAAGCTCCTGTGAGTGTCAAACTGTCGGATCAGTATGGCCGGCTCCTCTCGCATGTCAACTTTCCATACCCGGATCACAGAGTCATAGCATCCCGTGACCACCAGCTCTTTCACAGCTGGATGGAATTTAGCCGTGTAAACAAAAGAAGGATGAGGTAAAACTCTGAAAGTATTTGTATTGTTTACTTCATTTTTCCATATCCTGGAACAGGATAAAAAATTGCATATTGCTTCTGAAATGCAAAAATTTCTTTAAAAGTTTCTTTAAGAACCAGTATAGCCAAAGGACTTAAGCAAGCAAGTGACAACAGTCAATGACAAACTAAATTTTATAACAATAAAAAATAATGTGATCACATATTTGATGGCTGGGGTTCTTTACATTTTGAGAAAACTATTTCTTACAGTTATTATCAAGCATAATGGTCAATTTGTCTATAGTTGTAATCTATACTGTAAAATAAAAAACTGTATTTGTATATGTCTGTCTTTTTTAAAACCTACTTATTTTTGACATTGATTAAAAACACATCAAGTAGTTGGTAAAATATTACATTTAGCACAATATACATAAAAAATAAAATATAGACAGAAACTTTACTGATTTCTCATTTAGGCTGTGCACATTGCTTTTGCAAAGTGCTTTCCAGTGGATGTTTAGAGAACAGGACATTCTGTTAACTTTATATTTGTAATTTAAAAGCCTAGATCATGAAGACGAAGATCCCAAAGACTTAAAAGCCATACTGAAATTACTATATGAATACTTGGGTAAAACTGGATTAAAATAATTCTATTTTGATAGAAAACAGGCTACCCTAAATTAAGTATTCACTTTATGTTTAACATTCTCATTATCTCTTCCACCAAATAATGGATGATTTTTAAAAAATTAATATTATTGTCATTGCTACAGTCTTGGCAAAAGAGTAAACCCTAAGGGTTAAACTATTATGTTAGATACTCTGCGCTTCTAGTCCATGTGTAAAAATAGGCAAAATGTAGCAAGAGACAGGTGCTATATGAGTGTAGAATAGTGGATTTTTTTAAGTTTAACTTATTTGAACTAGAAGAATATATTAACTTTTTAATATGGGAATTTATAGTTCATCCTTTTAATTACTGTCTAAGAATTAACACAAATTCAAAATTATACATAAAAGAAAAAATACAGTTGCTATTCAAGAATAACATTCTATGAGCTTTCTCAGCAGCTGCTTAAAATACAGGATATGATCTTCAATTACCAAGAATCCAAACTAATAATGAAGGAAGTGAAAGACCATGTTTTCAAGTAAAATCACAGCACGTGTCCCTGCGTAAACATTTTTACCACAGTAAAACTTCCAATGAACATATGTTACGTGAAATACAGTACCTATTGATACAACAAAATCACTAATTTGGAGGGAATATAAAGAAGACTGTTAAAAGATAAAAACTTCAGTTGCTTGCTAATAGATCTTAGCATTATTTGAAATACTATATAACAGGTAGAAATGAAGCACCTGTATCTTAAAAACAGCTCAATATAATTAAAATAGACACAATATTTTACTATAAAAATGAAGCTTTTTACGTAAAAACTGAACTAGTACTGGTATCAGTGATGGCTTTAGTCGCCCAAGCAATGGTAGCATCCAAGATCAAAAGAAATGTACTCATGGGTTTGGGATAAAATCAGGCTGATCATAGAGAAGAACAAGGACACATAAATCTGTAAAGACTAGATGAACACACAAAAAAATCGTTAGAATTGGGAAAGAAAAAACATACGAAAGTTAAAACAGTATGTGTGAAGGCGGGGTGAAGCGGGACTCAACAGCCTATTTGGGACCTATTTGGGACACATGGAACAGTCTTTCTGATTACAAGGGGAGCTGCTGATTTGAGAAAAATACAGACCATGCTGAGGAAACTAAAGAAGGAATTTAGGTTAAACCCATACGGCAGAGCTAACCAGTGGGAAACAGCTACTCAAGAGATACTAACGGTGACATGTGACAGCACTCCCAGGAAAGACAGAAGAGAAGACATGGGCAGAAACCCACACTTCTAACACTGTTGAGCATTAGCAACTCCAATTCCATTCCTTTTCACTTAGCTTATTCATTGTAAGTGTTCCTTACATCTTTCAAAAACCTGTCTTTTCAGTTCTAGCCACAATGTTTCTCTCCTCACTCAGTTAATCCTTCACAATATTTTTATGATGTAAAGAGTACTAAATTAGTATCAATTTCAAAGCTACATAAAGAAAAAAGTATACTTTACTACAATATATTATATGTTCCCAAGATGGCTTCAAGAAATGGTGAAATGTAAGCTACATTTTAAATGATGACTATGAGCCCGCTGTGGCTCACAAAAGGTACCGCAACCTTTGCTGAGTGAAGGAGTTGGGCAGGAAGGGTGGGAGAAGGGCACTGAAGCACAGCAAGATGTAAGGAAGGGAAGAGCACGGAGACGTCAAAGAAGACAAGATGTTAGTGGTATTTCAAAAGACTGTGGGTGAGGCAGAGGATATGCAGTAAGTGCACAAGAGAAGGAGGTAAGGTCAGCGAGGGATATGGCTGTCATGCCATGCTAAGGAGCTGGGACATCTTCCAAAGGGCAGTAGTAATCAAAGATCTTTTAAATGAAGGCTTTATGAAAGATGGTTTTGGAAAGATAATTTTAATATAGAAAAGATGTAGGAGTTAGAGACTGAAAGTTGGGAAGTTTAGCAGCAGCAGTTTAAGCAAGACATAACAAGGACTCGAAATAAGGCCCCAGCAGTGAGGACAGAAAGGCTGCATCTTTCAGGAGGGAGAACTGACAGACTTCAGTATTACTCAGATACGGAAAGGAATGGTGGGGAGGAAAGAAGAGATGAGTACTACTCTGAGTTCCCAGCTAGGGAGACAAGAGTAGGTAAGGATGCCATTACAAGACATATAAGAGGTCTAAAAATGGGAAAAAAATTGGTGATTTCAGTAAGTTTGGTTTTGGACTTGAGGAGTCACTGGGCAGTTCAGATAAAAGGGTGTAGTAGAAGATCAAACTTAGGAAAAAGTGCAATTCTAAGCCAGGGAAGATGAGAGACCAGGATAAGCACACCAAACCAGGGAAGACGACCAAACAAAGGATCCTGGGGGTAAACATCTGCAGAGAACAGACGGAGGAAAAGGGATGAGAGAGAGAAGGAGAACTGCTCAGAGTCATAAAAAGAAAACAGAAGAGGGTGTCCCATGAATTGAAAATATTTCAAGACTGGACAATAATTAATTTCTGTACTGAAGGCAAAGAGGGTAAGGACTAAAACTAGCTAGAGGATCTGAAAATGAGCAACAAACTGCTGGCCTCCTGAAGAAAGTTTGTACAGCACGGAGAGTGAAAACCAGACTAACTGGGCTGAAGTAAAGACAACGTGTGTAGAAAAAAAGCAATATGATAGTCTAGAAAGCAGGAAGAGTTGAGAAAAAGATTGCTTTAGATAAGGAGATATGAGCATATTTCTAAGATGAGAGGACAAAATCAATAGAAAGATACTAAAGAGACAAGAGAGGTAGGAGATAGAAGCAACAGAATTGTAGATTAAAGGACTGAGATTAAAGCACAGGTCAAAGATCAGCCTTAAAGGTGTCTGTGCTCAGGACTCTTTCTTGAGAGGTGGACAGAATAAAGATGGCAGATTTACAGACATCAGGTGGGAAACCAGAGGGAAATGTGGAAGTTCGTGCTTGGCTACATTTCACTGTGAATGAAGCCAGTCATCTAACTAGAGCGGGAGGACGGTGCCTTAGTGTAACAACTTGACGCACAGTGAGATTTGGATCTGCTGCCAGAGGACTGAGAAAAGATGGCTGAGTAAAGATAAGTAAAAGCACTGCCCAACAGAGACGACAGCTGAGGTGATTTTAAGACTTACAATCCAGAGTCAGGCCTCAGCAAGGTTATGTACTTTTCTCCAGCATAACCTGGCATCAGATAGAATGGCTATGCTGAAAAAAAACAGACAGACTAGATAGATTCTTGAGGACACTGTTAAGAGGGACTAACAGTAGGTTCCCAGTTAGAAAAGGTAATCTATTGCCACCAGCTGTCATTTTTTCATTTAAATATAAACTAAACAGTAATGATAACATCTTAATCAATTAGACATTTTATATTGAAATGGAAGCTGATAAGATTAATAGAAGAAGGGGCCCAGACACTAGAAGAGTCTGAAAAAACGTATGTTAAAAGAGCAGGAGGCAGAAGTAAATAAGAGTGAAGTCAGAGTGGATCTCGAACTGCTCTAAATGTCAGTTTCCTAACCCATGGAGATAGGAAATATTTATGTCTATCCTCCCACATTTGTTGGAATCAAATTAAATGACACATATAAAAGCATCTTGAAAAACTGCCTAATAATATCTTTAGAATACATCCAAGGTAGAACAAGTAGCTAAAAAAAGTGTAAATGGAACTAAAAAGCAGCTTTCAAAATATTTTATTGTGATACTTATTAAATTGGAAGGAGCTAAATGATTTTAAGGCTGACATTCTGAAAAACGCAAATATTTGACCACCTATAAAGCTCTTAAAACATAAGGTACATACTCATTTATGTACCCTACACTGCATGCTGTGCACCACTGTGCTCTGGCCTCTGCACCCAGCTGACGGTGAAGATACAGTCTCTGTCATCAAGAGTTACAGTCCAGGAAAAATCTCACTCACTTAACAACCTGAGCTCAAAGTATTAATAGAACAGGGTACATAATGATCATTTAAATACAGTGAGGACTAGAAGCATTATATATTACATAATCTATGTTTAACAAAAATGTCTTCAGGAAAAAAGATTTCACTACTATTTATTTAATCAGTCAGTCTGTAGGGTACATATTTACAACAGTCCCTTGATAAGCAACACATAACTAAGCATAAGTGTAGGTCTATCACTTTATATTCTTTTCGTTTTCCTTGATGGCAAACAGCATGCACAGTAAGTACCTCTCAAGCACACTAACCTGGCGGTGCCATCCGATGATGCAGTAAGGACATAGCGGTCATCTTTTGACCAGCAAAGATCATAAATTATATTGAGGTGGCCACACAATTCTCTCATGAAACGCCCAGAAGGAATTTCGTATACTAACAAAAATATTCAAAAGTTAGTAGGTTTCTAGATAGAAGATCCTTAATCCAGTAAAATAAAAATTCATAATTTATAATAATTTGTACATAAGGTAAGCACTATCTATAAGAATATTATCACCAAAGATATTTCAGCATAAAAATTTCCAAATCTACTTAAGATTTTCATTTACTTTAGAAATGAGAATTTACACATACAAAATTTTATAATATGCCACAATTATTCTCATCTCTTCAAAGAAATTCTCCTAATAATCTTTGACAATCAATTCATTAATCAAATAATAAATAACATATAAATTGCAATTCACTTCCAAGATTCTATAATTTGGGCTTTCCTGGAAAAGATATTATTTCATCTGAAAATCAATTAAATTCCAACCAAAATTTTAACTATCTGAAGTAGCACGAAATTTAAACTGTGCTGTTGTCAGAAAAAAAATCTTATACTAAAACGATAGATACAGCAAGGGGATTAACAGAGACCCAATCTGATAAACAAGGCATTGTGGTACTGCTATGTTATGTGTACAGGGAAACCCTCTAAGAGATGACTGATAGAGGACAACAAAGTTCCTAAGTCTCTACTTCCACCTAGTGGTAAAACCAACTGCCCTTTAAAATACTAAGCAGTACAGAAGCGCTTCTGAAACCTCAGAAAATCAGCACCCTCATAAAAGCAATGAGAACACTGGCAAAAATTGTCAAAATTAATTTTCTCAGAAGTCTGGAAATTCAACAAAGGCTTGCAACCATTTGAGAAGCATTTACTCAAGAAAAACAGTTGAATCTCAGTAAGAACACTGAGCTCTGTGGTGTTTTAACTTGTCATGTTTCCATTTCCCTCTCTCAAGCTGCAAAGTAGCCTTAAAAACCAACAGCCTCACAACCACAACAAAAACCAGCAGCCTAGCAGCCATGGGAAGGGGCAGAGCGGGCAGAAGAGGCCTGCAGAGCCCAAAGCCCCAGCCCGAGGGTGACCACTGTGAGCCAGGCTGGCAGCTCCCTGGAGGCCCCTTGCTCAGGGCCTGGCTTCAGCTGACCTGGCTCTGAGCCTGCTCTCAGAAACAGCCCTAACCCAAGGGGGCAGGACCTAATCACGGCACAGCTGCCTGAGGCAATGATGACAGCAGGGCTAAGAGGCTGACAAAAAGCTTAAAAGGGAAAAACTGGGAATGAGATGGCCATCATGGACTCTGGAAGGCTCCAACAGGTGCCTGGGAATCCAGGAGGACACATGCACGTAAAGGCTGTGAGCATGCAGCAGCAGATCTGAGGCCCAGCCTCACTCTGCTGCACCTGAGGAGGCTGCACACACAGGAGGGGAAGGCGAAGGCAGTCGTATGTAACTGCCTGCTGAGGCCGTGAAAGGGGATCCCCCCGACCCCCACCCCGACACACAGACACACAGACACACAGACACACACACACACACACACGAAAAGAAGGCAAAAGGAGACTCGTAAACTGTCTGCTGAGGCCGTCAAAGTGTATCTCAACACCCACACACAGCCCCTTGTTAAAGGCTGAGAGACCTAGTCATTCAAGACATTTAAAAATCTCTTTCTAGGGGCCAGCCCAGTGGCATAGCAGTTAAGTTTGTGTGCTCCGCTTTGGCAGCCCAGGGTTCACGAATTCAGATCCCCAGTGTAGACCTATACACCACTCATCGAGCCATGCTGTGGTGGTGTCCTAAATTTTTAAAGGCAACCTGAGAGGGAGTTCTGGCCTCTCTGCTGACTTCTCAATTATGATGAGAAGTCTTCACCTGGGTGCTCCTGAGCCGATTACCACTGTCCTAGTGCTTAACAAATCCAAGGGCTTTCACAACTCAAGTTATCACAGCTATCAACTGACCACACTGGACTAAAATTTCTCCAAAGATTTATTAATCCTTCATGTTGAAAAGTTTCTATATTTAAAATAGAAAATGCTTACAAAAATCCTCCTGCACGCTTTAAAAATAAACTTACCACCCTTCATTTGACTGTTCTCATTCTACTTCTGAACATGCATTGTATAGAAAAGTGTAAAATTATAAAAGAACTGCTAGTTTCCTCGAAGAAATCTATTTTAATTTAGTGGTACTGGTGGGGTATTCAAATTAAGATCGCAATGAATTTTAAGAACTGAAGACAGTCCTCCGTGTAGACGACAATCAGATGAGACAGACAGTACTCACAAATAATCGGATATCCATCCCGGCTGGCACAGGCTGCTGCTAATATCCTTCCATTATGGGAGAAGGCAAGACAGAAACATCCTCGTTCTCCTGCATTCAGTGAGAAGAGGTGCTTGTTTGGGATACGGCAAGCCTAAAAAACAAACATTTTAAAAACATAAATTAAGACATTAAAATCTGAAGGCTAGTTGTTAACTTCAATGATTGCAGTGGTGGAGTTTTTTTTTTTTTAAAGTCCCTTTGCTGTGATGCAGAGGAAGAGAAAAACAAGTAATCAGAATGATGGGTAACCATAGTAAACTACTTTACTTTTGAAATGGAGAATCAGTTCTCCATAAATGAAGTGAATTTACAGCCCATGTCTAACTAGTACTTAATTCAATGTAACCAAAAGATCAAAAACAAGAAAGACTCTTAGTCTGTTTTTTGAGATTTAAGCAATAAGTATATCTAAACGTACACAGCATTTTGAACAAGTCACTTAATTAAATATGAAGAGAAAGTTTCAATATCTGACACTCTAAAGCTGTCACTACCACATTCCTTCTATTAAGCCACAAAAAGAGTGTGTGCCACACCCTTATTCCATGACAGCAACCAATAAGTGATTTTTGCTGAGCCAGAAGCTTGTTCTGAGACCATAAATGCCCTATAGGGCCTAAGCTTAAGTCCAGGATGTATGAATGTTCATTCTCTTTCTTTTTCTCTCTTAAAATAACCAACATTTGTGACTACCTTCCAAAACGTATTTTCAAAGTAATCAATCACCTCCTACTGGTTTCTCATTCACTAATTTTATTGATTTCTTCATAATTTTTACCTTTCATTCCTTTTGCCAGATGAAATCAAAACTTTCCATGTATTAACATCTACTGTAGAAAGTACTGCTTACTTTTATTTGCCCTAATTCTACCTCTTCCAAACTTCAGTGAGCCTTAGTTCCTGAGTTTCTTATTATTCAGAAAGTTCAATTAAACATACATTGGGCCCTTACTATATGCCATGGACGTGGCACTTTATTACAAATGTCTTTTCATATACTCATCAACAGCAATCCCATGAGTAACCATTATTACTCTAGATCGCTAATAAGGATGCTTCAGAGGGCCAAGTCCAGCTCACCAGGCCTAGTCAAAGACTGAGTCCAAGGCCCTGATGTCCAGACAGGCACCAGGTTTTCACAAGTAGCACCAGGACTGAGCAGCATTACTAGGAGGCAGCACTGTGAGCAGCTACTAGGAAGGTGGAAAATTCAGCAGACATTTCTCAGGTGCCACTAATGGACCAGACACCATGCTACCCATCTTTTCCTCCATTCTCCATCCAGAGATTTAGAATAGGGAAGGGGGATAAGGAGAGGATAAAAATGAAGGAAAAGTCAGGGGTTTTATAACCCCTTGCTGTGCTTCTAGAGTAGGAGGTATAGCTCAGGAGAACTTTGTGCCTCATCATCTCAGCCAGAAATCACTAAAGCCACGATCATTCTCTTCGTACTTCGAGGGTTGACACTGTACTCGGAACAGGCACTCAGTGAAAGTTTAATAACGTAACAAGAAAGGTCCCCAACACCTTTGTTTTTTTTCCCCTTTACTGCCTTGTCAGTCACTAAATCACGCTAGTTCTTCCTTTCTTTCTTCTGTATTCATCTCTTATTTGTCACTTCTGCTACCATTACCCCAAGGTGAGACCCTTCACCTCACGCACCAATCACTACAACTGCCGTCTCCTAGGTTTCTCACTCTGATGTATCCTAACTCAGGATCTCCTACATGCCACTGCCAGCATTAACCTGTCCTAAAATACAGCCGTTATCATGCCTGTCTCCCACCCAAACACCTGCCACTGTTTCTCACACATCCCGCACAGTCAACTATCAGGCTATCACGCAAGAGCCTCCACAGTGTGGGCCTGCCCTACCACACCACTTTGTCCTTATGCAAACTGGTGTCCAGCCAGCCATGTGTTTGAGTGCCTCGTGAATACAACAGGTCCTTTCCCATTTATCGACAACTTTGCCCCATATGAAACCCCCTTCCCCGTCGCTCTTCACCCAGCCCTTACTTGGCCACCCTTTCAAGTCTAGCTCAGGCTCCACCAGCCTGATGAATAAACCCTCTCCCCCCACTCCAGCTCACCTTCTTCACATCCGCAATCTTCAAACGGTTTTACATTCTTAAAAAATTTTGAGGACCCCCAAAGAGCTTTTGTTTATGTGGCTATGTCTATAGCTATTTATTGTATTAGAAATTAAAATTGAGAAATTTAAAAAATATGTATTAATTTATTTAAAAAATAACAGTAACAAATCCATTAAATGTTAACACAAATGTCTTTTTATGAAAAACAACTACATGAAGTGGAATTGTTCTACATTTTTGAAAATCTCTTTAACACCTGGCTTAGTAAAAGATAGCTAGATTTTCATAACTGCTTCTGTATTCACTCTCTTGTGATAGCACATATCATTTAGCCTCTGGAAAACTCCATTGTATACTCGTGAGAAAATAAAAGTAAAAATCATTAACTAAATCATTATGAAATCATTAGAATCATTACAATCTTATTATGAAAACAGACTGAATTCACAGACCCCCTAAAAGTGTCTTGGGACTCCCAGTAGACCCCACTTCATGCTTTGAGCACTGCTGATCAATTATTTGTATACCTACCTTTCCTCGAGGCTTCTCTGTAGCCTCCCTGACACTGAACAATGTAACTGTTTCCTATTTCCCTAACTGATGTGGAAGGTCCTCAAGGGTACAGCCTAAGAGTTATTCTCTCCATAATATATTCAAAGTATTTAAAAATGATTTTAAGATATATCTGTAAAATTGGCCTCAAAAAGAAAGTCAAATGTGATGCGAAACACAGAAAGTGAAAAGGTCTAGGAAAATAACCATTCTTACGTATCTATGCAATGTTTGGATAAATTAAGACTTTGGATAAATTGCATCTAGTAGTGGTCAGATATATAAAATGAACCACTCCACTCTTTATGGAAACAAGTAAGAGATTTACAAAACTGTATCAGCAATGTTTCTTGTCACTGCAAAATATGCTAAGCAAGTAAGAAAACTTTAGTAAAAGCTTAAATACCACTCAACTTGTGGCAGAAGAATATACACCTACATATCTCCATCAAAATGTGATTCAGGAAGAAGCCAGGCACTACAAAAAGTTTCATGAATCCACAAAAAAAAAAATCCATTTTTTAAATAATAAAATCCATTAGAAGACATACCTCTTACAGACATCAAAAATCTGCATTTTTTTACTGCTGCTATGGGCTGAACTGTGTTTCCTAAAATTCATCTGTTGAAGCCCCAACCCCAATACCTCGGAATGTAACAGTATTTGGAGAGGGGATCTTTAAAGAGCTGATTAAGTTAAAATGAGCTGGTCAGGGTGGGGCCATAGTCTAACAAGACTGGTGTCCTCATAAGAAGAGGGAGAAACCCCAGATACGACACTCACAGAGAAGAGACCAGACCAGGAGAAAGGCCTCAGAGTAAGCGAACCCTGCCAGCCATTAATCTTGGGACTTCCAGCCTCTAGAACTATGAGAAAATAAATTCCTGTTGTTTCAGCCTCCCAATCTGAGGTGTTTTTTACAGCAGCTCTAGCAAACTAATAAAACTGCCCAGGTGCCCAAAGAAATAACCTAGCATGGTGCTTTTTATGTCCACGTTAGGCGCCATTATTTGTCAAATGAATCAAAAGAAAGACCAGATTGTGATTAAAAAGAGGATAATTTGAGAGTTCTAAGTAGCAAGTTAGTCATCCTAGGACCTGCTGGAGTTTCAGAGGACGTAACTATCTAAGTGAAGCTGTGTGACCAGACGCCCCACCTGCCCCGGCAGCCGTCTCCACTTGACTTCTTCTTTTGAATCTTCTAATCCAGGTTCGGTGTCTACTGAGCTTGGCTCGTGGTGTCGTTCACAGTACACGGGTTTACCCTTTTCCTCCTGAAGTGCCATCATAGACCGGTAAGACGGCTTTATCTAGATACGTACAGAAAGTGAGAAAATTTACATATCATGTTAATCTTTTTTTCTTTCCCAGCATACATCATTTTAAAAATACTGAAACAAACAATACGGAAATGTTTTCAAAAGGTACTCTAGAAAAGATCCTACTTTTATTTGTACATTATTCTAAATAAAATGAAAGTTGCTTGAAATTACAGTCCTATAACCAAAAACCTTAAAAGTTGGAAGGAAAAAAACCCAGAACTCCAACAGTCACATGCAATGGTTTTAACAACTCCGTGTCGCAGCTTCCACCTCTGCACCAACACCTACCAGATGTTACATCACCAGTGTCTGGCTTTAAACTCACAAAACTGGCATCATAAAGACCTAAAGTTTTTTAAATCTTCCATTTCTTAGAAACAGATTTAATTTAACTTCATTGAAATCACTGCAAATCAACCCTGTGGTCACAGTTTAAATATCAACTACAGAATACACAACTGACCCAAATTGTCTCACAGCAAATAAGAAAAGCAGAGTTCCACATCATTTAGGACCAATTCATTGCCAGGATCATTTATAATTTTAATCTGTGGAAAACAGCCGTAGAAATATTATTTACTGATCATATGAATGATAGTGAAAAATATGCCTGTAAATCATGGGTCTGCAAACTACGGCCTGGGTCACATCTAGCCTGCTGTTTTCTAAATGAAGTTGCGCTGGGACACACCCACACTCACTCGCTCAGTTACCACCTACAGCTGTCTACACAGCCACTTTTGCATGCACAGGCAAAGCTGCGTGGTTGCCACAGAGACTGTAAGGCCTGCAGAGCCTAAAATGTGTCCCATCTGGTCTTTTATGGAAAATATTTGTCAACTCCTGCTTTAAATCATTCTTTTATCTTTAATTTTTAAAAACCAATATTATTTAAAAAAGATTTTTCCTAACACCGAAACTTACATTTAGTACTTAAAATTCATTTAAATATCTTTTAAGTATCAGCTATTACAGGCTTAATTCATAATCTCTGAAGGTACTTTTCTATTCTAGAAATCTATTAAAGTAATTCTAGACACTTTATCTTTTTAGAAATGGAAAATGTGTTACCATTCAATCTCAACAACAGAGTACATATATTTACATGTGCTGTTAACTTACACAGTCTGGAACTTTCAATCCTCTTACAGTTACATACAACGTTGAGGGATAACGATTTCTTGGACATTTTGACCACCATTCAAAAACCTCGACAACATCTGATTGAGATCGTGGCTTAGTAGGTGGGTAATACAGCTGCAGGCGAAGTTTTGAATTGATGTTTACATTCCCATTGGCTCCTAGAAGCTTAAAATAAGAATTCAAATAAAACGTTATCTTCACTGAAAATAAAGCAATGGTATATGGTCAAAAACTCATTTCTTTTTTCTTTTTTGGTGAGGAAGATTGGCCCTGAGCTCAATCTTCCTCTATTTTGTATGTGGGATGCCTCCACAGCATGGCTTGATGAGCAGTGTGCAGGTCTGCACCTGGGATCCAAACCCACGAACCCTGGGTCACCAAAGTGGAGCATGCGAACTTAACCACTATGCCACACGGTTGGCCCCCAAAAACTCATTTTAAGAAGATTATATGGCATGCTGAAATTCCCTAGACTTATAAAGCAAAGGAAAGAACACTGACACAGTTGGTTAAGCACAGTGCTGGACCATTTTGACAAAAAATAACCCAAATGACTTTTTAAATATTTTTTTGATAGCTGTCTTTTCACCCATACAAATTCATACTGTTGGTAAAGCATTTACATTACTGTGCCAGATGCTGTATAAAGGAGGTAATCAATATAAGTTTGTTTGAAATAATAATGATAAAGAATAAAATGCATATTATTTAAACACAAATTTTCCATTTTTTTAGCATCAATATTTTAAATGGTAAACTTCTATGGTGTTTTAATTTTTAAAAAGTCAAAATCACTTTCAAAGAGTAGTTAAACTCAAGTTTAACTTTCTAAGTTGCATCCATCAGTGACCAATGGCCATCGAGTGTGCTCCTTGCTTTCAGTCCCCACTCCACTTAAAGTTGTAGTCTAGTAGAAGAGGACCTCTTTTGAGTTGGTGAGATTATTTTTTTTCTCATAAGAATCGCCATTTATTTAGCTTAAACATAAGTTGTTTTAATAGTTTTTTTATTGAATAAACCTTTTTAAGAAGGAAGACTAAATATTAAAAAAAAGCCAGCACTGGCAACTTTTAAAAGCGTACAGTCTAATGCAGGAGACATATAAGCACAGAGAGCAATACCTTAGCCTTTACAAGGAGTGGAGGTGGGATCAGGGAGAATTCCTGATTGCCATCTCTGCCAGTGGCATAAGATGGATAAATACATACAAGTCCATATGACACTTAAAGGTAAAAATGCCATGAGGTACATTATTGTTTCCCAAAGGCAGTTTATAGTAAGCAGGGCAGGTCTGCAAAAACCCTAGCAGAAAAGGAACAACAGCAGTTTCTAACAAGACCACAGGATGGCAATGTTTCCTACGTGAAAGTGACCTTTCTGGGTTTTTTGTTTTTGCTCTACATCAGTATGAGAGGGGGTACAGAAGAAGGTATAACAGGTTATAAAGGAGACATCCTGGACCGCGTGATCCCGCAGCCCAGGCTAGAATCACCTCCTCACCACAGCCACCTGGCTGCCGTCCACAGTCAGACTGCAGCTTCTAAGGCCTCTCCAACCCTGACGTGGATGAGGTGCCTCACTGCGGTTTTCACAGCTCCACTCTAGCACACAGCCGTGCAGGTAATATGTTTACAGGGAAACCGAACTGGAGGGCAAGAACAATGTCTGATTTCTCTATGAATACCCTTTATTGAGCAGAGTGCCTGGCACGTCAGAAACAATAAATATTTGTTGAATGGATGGATGCACAAATGGAAAAGTTTTATAAGATAATACAAAATAGATTAACTACTCAAGATGTTTTATCTCTCAAATTTATGTTTGAAGGCAGAAATAAAAGAATCATAAAATTAAGATCTTCTTTTTTTCAACATCAATTTATTCATGTCTTTCCTCTCTGCATAAACATCCTAGTCAAAGACAGCATCATTTTACACCTAGACTACTGCAGGAATTTTCTACCTCAATCTTCCAGTACGTATGTGTGCACCCTCTGTAATCCATTCTCCACCCAGCAAAGTAATCTCTCTACAACATAAATCACATTATTTCAGGCTTTTGTTTAAAATCCCATAACGGCTTCCTGCTGCTCTTTAAAATTCTATAATGGCTTCCTGTTGCTGCAGTGGCCTAGACCTGGGGTAATCCAGACCTGTCTGCCTGAGTGTCTCTTCAGGCACCAGGCCCCTCACTCTCCATCTTCCACGCCCAGTGCCTTCTGTGGTCACCTGAGTACATACACCTGCTCTTTCCAACAGCAGGGTCTCTGCACGTCCCTTGTTCTCATCCAGAGCTCCCACTCCCCCACTGCCAACATTTAGCTAATGCTCAGGTGCAACGTCCCTTCCTGAGGAAACCTCTCCTTGGCCCCACAGGATGTTCCCATCACCCACCTCATACCCCCTCACAGTATTTATAAAAATCGTAATCAGTGATACACTGTATAATCAAGGTTTTATGTCTGTTTTGCTTGCTAGAATATGAAGTCCGTGAGGCCAAGGGGTGTCCTCTTTGTTCACTAACTAGAACAGTGGCTAGCCCACAGAAAGAGTTTAATACACATTTGTTGGGCTGAGTGAACGATGACAGGCTGTGCGTCTGTTTCAGTGCTCCATCCTCAGGGCCAAACAGTGTGCCTGGCATGCTCGGCCCCAGTCAACAGTCAGGAATCTGAGCAAGCATCACCTGCGCCTGAACAGAGAGCTCTGCCTCTGCAGTCTCACCTCAGGCCACAGCTCCTTCTAGGAAACCTAACTGACAGGGAAAGCAGCCAATCAAATCTGAAGGTTATTCTAGAGGTGTTTAAAACAGATGAAAAACATACCTTGAGAAATGCCCAGGCAATTTTCCGAAAGCCACATTCTTGGTTTTGAAATTCAGAATTATTCCTAATTTCATCCATGCTTAAGAAATCCAGAATCTGTAAATAAGTATAAAAAATGACTTCACAGAATACCATGCTACCTAAAATTTAAAATTTTCTAGTAATATATTATTAAAATTTTAAAAAATCATTTATATACTCAAAAATGTTTTCCTAAGAGGGAGGAAAAACATTTTTATCTCATTTCATTCACCTTTAAGTTAACTCATCCAGTTAGTAAGGGTCCATTTTTTGACCACTTTATCTTTTATTAATAACTCTTTTATTAGGATTTATTTCAAATCCAAGACAAAGAGTTAATTACCTCAAATATGGTCTAGGCACAAATACACCACGCACAGAATTCTGAAGCTCTGATCATTTTTTTAAAGTATGAGAGCAGACTTGAAAGGACTGTTTGTTTAAAAGACTCCTGGCCTCATCTCTGGGTCCTTCCTTGGGGCACCCTCCTGAAGCTGGAGATCTTCTCTTTGGATACACGCTATCATTAGGCTTCTCAAGAGGACTTCTCTCATATCTCCAGCCTGTCCAGGTGTCAAAGCTCGTGGATTGCAAGCAACCTGCCACAGTGACTGTCTGCCTTCTAGGTACTGTCAGAGCCTCTCACTCTGACCTTGCTGGTACTTATCAAAAGCTCAGCTGAGACAACAAATCTTTATGGAAGACTGCTTAAAAAATAACAGGGACTCCATCTATCCTCTCTTTTATACACTTAAATCTGTCTTCAGATGTAATACAAGCTCAATGGAAAAAACACTGACAATATAAGAAAAATATGTAACAAAGTAAAACAACTTGTAAGCCAAACCATAGATGATCAACATTAACATCTGGTTTATGTGTATCTAAACCTTTTTCTGTGAGTTCCTAAGTACATATGCTACTACAAAGCCAATGTTATTTTGCAAATTATTTTCATATAATATGTAGCGGATAGCTCTACAAGTCAATACATACATATGTATATCATCATGCTAATGGCTGTCTAGTGTTCTTCTGCATTATAAATATCATAAATTTAATAAAAACCGTCATTTACTTAACCAAACCACTTACTGATCAAAGAGATCTGTCCCCAAAAAACTTTTGCTATGTAAGCATGTTTAAATAAATATCCTTGCACACGCATCTTTGTGTACTTTCATTTTTCCCTAGAAGTGGAATGATGGTTTTAAAGAATTCTGAAAGATATTATCAAGTTGTCCTTAAAAACCCTCACAAAGTTGAAATCAAAAAGTAGTTCTGTAGACAGTAAACTTAAGAAGCAACGAAAAGTGTTATAATCCAATAATCTATCTTTCTTAAATCTTGTAATACTAAAATGAATATAAAAGAACATTGTAACACGACAAATTTCTATGATAGAGTTCCCTGAGATAGAAATTATATCCCTTTTTGAAAAAAACCACACGTTTATATAAGTCATACAATATAATCACAGATGTAAATTGTGAAATATTCCTATCGTAAGCACACATACATCATCTGAAAGTTAAAGATCATAAAACCCAGTAATTCTACAAAAATCAATCATTGGCTCTGGTCATGCCTTGCTGTTCCATGCTAAAATTCTGCATCTTGCTTAAACTGGAAGAAAGGCTTTCTCTACTTCCCTTTGCTTATGAAGAGATAACATGAAGTACAGGAAAGAATGTGGTATTTCAGGTTCAAACTATCTTCAAATACAAATTAGCTGGTCCTTCATGGCTTAACGATGGAGACACAATCTGAAAACTGCATCGTTAGGCTATTTCACCATTGTGTGAACACTATGGAGTGTCCTTACACAAACCTAGATGGTACAGTCTACTACACACCCAGGCTCTATGGTACTAATCTTACGGGACCACTGTCATATGTGCGGTCCATTGTTGACAGAAACGTTGTTATGCGGTGCATGACTATATTGAAAATTGGAGTAACTTTGGGGAAATCACTTTACACTCCAAACTTTGATTTCTTTTGTAGTAAAAGTTTAGAAAAATGAGTCAGCTCAAAGGCCATCTACTCCATAAAGCTTTCCCTGACTGCTCTGACCCTCTACAACTCGGAAGTTCTACTTCATTTTGGTTGTATATTACACTGCATTAGTCAAGTGATCTTTGCATGTTCATCTTTATTTCTCCAAGTAGTACACTAACTCTTATGTAGTCTAACACAGTTAAAGAGTTTACACTATGAAATGGGTTAAGGAGGGAGGACTGCATACACATAGATTAGATTCATCATTTCAGTTAATTTGTCACGGTGTTGTTGCAAGAAATGATACAGAGTAAACCAAATGGCCAACTACTTGCACTAGTAAATGCTCAGCAAATATGCGATGACTTGTCTCCCTCACTTGTGTCTCCACAGCATATTATGAACAGTAAATCCTAGGGATCCAAGTCTCACACTACTTTGTTGTACTACTGAATTAATAAAAAAACAATAGGTTGTGTTTGTGCTATCAAAATATTAACTAAAATTTGGTTTAAATTGCTCTATTCAATTCATACCTCAAAGAACAAGATGACTTTAGGGCTCTCATCAAAATCTCGAAGCAAATAGGGAAAGTTTTCATTAAATATAATTTGTTCTTCCCACTCTGGAAGTCTTGATTTTAACTGTTTAAAATCATATGGCTGGGTCATAATAGGAAGAATATAATCCACATTCTCTTTTTCATAGTAAGATGAAACAGGCCGTTCACTGTTCAAAAAAAGATACTGCCATTAACACAATTCTTTATGATAATTTTCAGAAGGTGAGAAAAAAAAATATAGTGTTCCAGGTGACGCAACCAGAAATAATGAATAACTGTGACACATAAGGAAAAATTATTTGGATTGTCCATCTAGAAAATTATAAATTTTATGAGACTTAAAGGTGGTAGTACCTTACTATCATCTTGCATTTACATACTATCAATTGGTTTCATGGAATTATTTTATTACAGAAATATAAATTGAGAAGTATGATTACACTTTGGCACAGGAACTCCTTCAGAATCTTAAATGAGTTTGTGAGAAAACAGCAAAGTAGATTTAAATAAGAAAATGAGCACAAGAGGATCATAACCCCTTCAACATATATATTTTCTTTGAATTCCCTAAGAAAACTGAATAAGTGAATGACTTTTTCAGTAATCTCTTCATGTTTCCATCCCTGCCATCTTTCCATGCAAATTTTTTTGAATTCTAGTATAATCATTTATTTTCCTGTACTTTTTTTTTTTTGGTGAGGAAGACTGTTACTAAGCTAACATCTGTGCCAATCTTCCTCTATTTTATGTGGGACAATTCCACAGTGCGGCTTGATGAGTCTGTGCCTGGGATGAGAACCCACAAACCCTGGGCCACTGAAGTGGACTGCATGAACTTAACTACTACGCCACTGGGCCAGCCTCTACTTTTTATGTGGGCCTTCAAGCATGTATTAGCCACAGAAGTAGTATTAGGAAAAAAATGAAATTGGAAACTCCCTTACTTCACCTGAGACCCATGTAACATATTAACTTCAAAAGAAAAATGAAGTTAGACAGCTAAAGCATTTCACCATTGTGTGAACATCATGGAGTGTGCAACATAAGATGATGTACAATGCAAGTTAAATGCCGTAATTAGTCATCAAGCTTGGCAGAAGCTCTCTCAATTCCCCTCCACTTAACGTGAACTGCCAGATTAAGAGATGTTCTCTGTTTCTTCCATAAAACATACTGATCAATATCAATGGTTAATGAACACCTACAACTAGTAAATTATTCTCCAATACAAAGCCATAACTCTATTCTCATTGACTTTCGATGGCAGAGAAGAGGACTTCTACCGGACGCAGTTTCAATTTCAAGGGTGTACTGTGCAATTAAAAAAATTACCTATCATCTTTCTTGACATAGTGACCAGTATTCTCATCAACCACATGAATTTTTACCATTGGGTGAGAAATCATAAAATCTGACTTAAGTCGATCTGTTCGGTGAATATAAACTCCCAGGACAAGGTCATCATCAAGCAAACATTTGGGATAAACGGGACTATCTCGGCTTGTTATTTCATGAACACCGTCACCATCAGTGTCTTCATTATCATCTGAAACTACATGCATGGAAGAAAATCAATGTTATAATTAACTGTTCCCATAACAGTATATTCAACAATATATGTTCAATTTACATATAACCTAATCTTTATGATCCATAATTATCTGTCTTTGTTAAGAAAGAAACTTCAAGGGAAAAGAAAGAAAAACACAGACAATAGCATACTACACTCTGAGAGTATAATATTGCATTGACTAATGCATCAAAATAGGATGAGGCATCTTTCCTTTTTTCCCTAACAAGGATCAACAACACAAAAAGAAAAAAATGAGAAACAAAACCAAAAAGTAATTTTATCCAGGTATTTTCTAAGTGGAATATACATCCCTCAATTCATTTATAAGTGTAACTTCTGCTTCTGGGTAGGATGCAGTAGAATGGAGCAGGTCAATGCTTCCGGTAACAACTTGTTAAAGCCAAAGAATTACAAAAACCTTATTTTTAAAGGCATCAGAAAAGCACAGAAACAATGTATAGTAGATGGAATAAAATTCCAGAGAGGGAGAATCATTCAGAGGAAAGCCGATGGACGGGCAGCTGTTTTAGTCTCTCGGGACATTTGCTGATTCAGGGTACAGACTGAGGATGAGGGTTTGGCCCAGGCAACGGGTCACTACTGGGAGAAAGAATAACCAGGAAAACTTTCAGTAGTTGCATGGGGCTAGCAATATAAAATTGGAGATTTGAGGAGCCTCAAACACATAGCCAATTTTCCTCACAAAACTGAATCCTGAGGCTATAGAAGAAGCTAAAGAGGCAGTGAAATCTCCCAGTCTTGTGGTTCTAGGAAACAATGACCTGCCAGGAGGGGGGGCCTGAAACAAAACAGGCAAAGATGAAGCCCCAGAGGGCCTGGTCAATTTATCCCTATAGCCACTTTTCACCTGGGGTCACTTACCAATCCTGGGCGCAGCTAGAGGCTGAGAATCCAGGCGTGGCCCCTGGCAGAAGGTCCCTACTGGGGGACAGAGAAACCAGCAGAGATTTTGGCGTTCACGCGGGGCTGGAGTGACAAAATTGGAGACTTGAGGGGCCTCAAACTCATGGCCAGTCTACCCCTCAAGACACTTGCCAAATTTTGAAGCTGCATGGGGCAGAAGGCTAAAGGACTAAGGTGCAAACCTCTGAAGGGCAACATTGAATCTCCCACAGTCTTTTACGGCTGAGAGGGAGATCCCTGCCAGGCTTTCAATTTGAAACACCTGGAGGGCCACATCCTAGGAATGGGGCAAATCAGAGAGAGAGTCTTACCAAACTACAATTAAGCCTTGACCCAGCTCAATTCCTGACTGGCTGAAATCAGCTATCCACCCTATCTGCCTAGGAGAAGAAAGAGGAAACCCTCTCTAGTGGAAGATCAAATCATCTGGAGCCTCTAGGATTCTATACACAATGTCCAGCATACAATAAAAAGTTTCTAGACATAAAAGAGGCAAGACTACATAACCAATAACCAAGAGAAAAAAACAGAAAACAGAAGCAGACCCACAGATGACCCAGATGGGAGTTAGCACACAAGTACTTTAAACAACTATGACTAATATACTCAAGAAAACAAAGGAAAAGATGGACAAAATAATCTTTAAAAATGGAGATTATCTACAGAGAATTGGAATCCATAAGGAACAAACAGGCATTCTAGAACTGAAAAATACCACTGAAATTAAGAACACAATAGATGTGTCTAATAGTATACCGAATGCAAAGGAAGACATGATTAGCGAACCAGAAGAAAGATCAATATCCCAAATGAAGCATAATGAGGAAAAAAAAAAAACCAAGGGGAGAAAAACATAAGAAACCTGTGGAAACATGCATAAGAAACCTATGTATACATGCAAAAGAACATATGTGAACTTATAACCTAGAAAAAGAGGAGAGAGTGGTGAAGAAGCCATGTGCGAAGAAATAATCACTAAGAATTTTCCACAGGTGATAAACCAATATCAACCAGTAAACCCTAAGCAGGGTAAATTCCAACAACACCATATTGAGGCACAGCATGATAAAACACTCAAACAAAGACAAAAGGAAAATCTAAAGGGTAGCGGGGGGGGGGGGGGTGCGGGAAGACACAATCCCTTCAAAGGGAGACAAATAAAACTGCATTTGGGAACATAAATGACGGAAGCCAGAGACAATGGTAAGATTTATTTAAAGCACTAAAAGAAAATAACTTGCAACCTAAAATCCATACTAACAAATGTGCTTTAAAATGAAGGTAAAGTAAAGGCATTTTAACAAAATCTGAGTGAATTAGTAGGCCTGTACTAAGAGAAATGCTAAACTGAGTTCAAGCAGATGAAAAATTAAAAAAAATGAAAATTCATTAAGGAAAAAGTAAATTGTGGAGTGATTAAATTAGTATCCACTGTACAAAATGGTAACTGTAATATCTATGAAGTTTAAAATATGTGTAGAACTAAAACACATAAGAACTTATAGGCAGGAGAGGGAGAGATGCAGAAAAAGTGCTGACAAAAGTCAAATGGAGTTAAACTAGTCTAATGTTCCAGCAGTGTGAGGGAAGTGTGTTTTGTTAGGGAGTTAATTTATATTAGACTATAAGAAGTCAGGAATAAACAATGTTCTCCAGGGTAATGACGAAAAAAACAGTAGAAGAATGTATAATTAACAAGTTAATAGAAGGAGCAAATTAAAAAAATAACTTGAATAATTCAAGAGAAGAAGAAAAAGGAGGATAAAACAGGTGTACCATACAGAAAACTAACAGACAGATGATAAATACAAGGACACAGAAAACTGCAAACAAGACCACTGGGGGGGGGGGGGGCAGCAGCACCTGACGTTTATTGAAGGCATTACTCCAAGAAGTTTGCAGCCTGGGGAACAAGACCCCACATGTCCTGGGGAGGGGGAAGGCAATGAAGAGACACTGCGGTCCAAGCAAAGGTGGTGCAAAGCAGACACAGGCAGGGGGCTGGGGGTGGGCAGGGAGAGGAAAGCAGTACTGCCAAGCCCTGCCTAGATGTGGGGACCAAGGACCAAGCACAGGTTTGAAGGCTACCCTTCCCCCACCATATTGGCACCACCTGAGGATGCACTGTGGATGATGATGGAGAAATGAGGATGGGGAAATGTATTATGCAAACTCAAACCACAAGCAGACTTGAAGGGAAAATGGATTACTAGAGATAAAGAAGGATATTACATAACCATTACCACAGACTGAATTCTCTGTCCCCTCCAAAATTCCTATGCTGAAATCCTCACCTCCAATGTGATAGTAATAATGGGTGGGGCCTTCGGGAGGTGATTAGGTCATGCGGGTGAAGCCCTCATGAATGTGATTAGTGCCCTGATAAGAGAGACCCCAGAGAGCTCCCTCACCCCTTCTGTCACGTGTGGACACAGGGAGAAGACGTCAGTCTGCACCCAAGAAGTGAGCCCTCACCAGACACAGGATGCACAGGAGCCTCGATCTTGGGCTCACCAGCCTCCAGAACTGTGAGAAATGTTTATCGTTTAACCCATCCAGTCTACGGTATTGTGTTATAGCAGCCCAAACGGACTAAGACAATGATAAAATTGTCGGTTTCACAGGAATATATAACAAGCCTAAACACGCATATACTCAATAAGATAACTTCAAAATACATAAAGAAAAAAACTGACAGAAGTAAAAAGAAAAACAGAGAAACCAAAAATATTAGTGGGAATTTTAATACTCATTTCAATAACTGATAGACTAAGCAGACTGAAAAAAAAAAATCAGTAAGATGAGCTAAACACATAAACGTGATCTTACTGACACACACAGGACACCACATCCAACAACATCAGAATTCACATTCCTTTCAGCACACATGGAATATTTACCACAGTGACCATAAGCTGGTCATAAAGAAAGCCTTGATCAATTCGAAAGATTGAAATAGTTCACAGTATGTGCTCTGACAACGGAAGATAGAAACCAAAACAAAAAAAATAAGTAGAAATTTACCTGCTGCCTAAAACTAACCAATACACTTCTAAATAATGCATGATCAATTAAAATGGAAATTAGAAAATATTTTTACTGAATGATAATGAAGACACAGCCTATCAAAAATTTGTGGAATGCAGCTAAGGTAGTGCTTAGATGGAAATTTAAAGTCTTGAAAGCATTTAAAGGAAGACAGACTGGAATCTTATAGAATCCATCTGATAAAGCTAGACATGAACAGCAAATCAAACCCACAGAAAGTAGAAAGAAGGAAATAATATAAATAGGAGAAATGAGTAAAATAGTACACAAATGTACAACAGATAAAATCGAAGCTAAAAGCTGGTTCTTTGAAAAGACTCATAAATTGAAAATCCTGAGACTGATCAAGAAATGAAGAGAAAACTAATTACCAATACCAAGGGGCACCCTTTCAGATACTAGAGACATACAAAATTTTAAAATTTGAATTAAATGGATAAATTCCTCAAAAAATAGTCTATTAAAGCTGACAGAAGAAACAGAAAATATGAAGTCTGCTATTTATTAAAGAAACTCAATTTGATTTAAAATTTTTCCCACAAAGAAAACCTCGGCCTAAAAAGTTTCATCAGTAAATTCTTCAAAACATTGAAAGAAATAACATCAATTTATACAAATACTTCCAGAGAACTGAAAAAGATGAAACATTTCCCAACTCTTTTTGAGATCACCAAAATATTGACATCAAAAACCTGAGTATTCCAGGAAGGGAAAAGTACAAACCAGTCACTCTCATAACCACAGATACAAAAATCCTAAACAAAGCATGAGCAAATTAAATCCAGTAACAGATTAAAAAAAAAAAAAGAGCTAACACATCACAACCCCGTGAGTCCTCCCACTCCTGTCAGGAACACAAAGATGGCTTAATATTCATATAACAACCACGTTAACAGAAAAAATGGTGAAAATGTATACTATCATGTTGACAGATGCAGAAAAGGCACCTGATAAAATTCAATATCTATTCATGATAAAAAAAAAAAGTTAGCCAATTAGGAACAGAAAGTAACTCGCTAATCTGATAAAGGGTATTTACAAAAAACTTACAGCAAGCATCACATTCAATGGTGAAATAACAGAAGCTTTCCCCTGAGGTTGGTACAAAAGAAACATACCTGTTACGGTCACTCCTATTTAACACTATAATGGAAGTCCTAGCCAGCATATCAAGGCAAGAAAAAGAAACAAGACATAAGGACTGAAAAAGACACAATAAAACTATCATTATTAACAAACGGTATGATTATGGATGTAGAAAATTGAACATATACGGATAAACTCTTAGAAATAATAAATGAATTTAGCAAGAACACTGGATACAACATTAAAAATTTTTTACATCAATTACAATTCTACATATATACCAGCAACAAAAAAATAGAAAATTCAAAAAAACGCCATTTCCAAAAGTATTAAGAAACATCAAATACTTAGGAATTAATCTAAGGAGAGACGCTGCTGAAATTTACAACATTGCCAAGCTAAATCGAAGATGTAAATAAATGGAGGTGCATACCAAGTTCATGGATGGCAAGAATCAATACTTTGCAAAGATGGCAGGTCTATTTACAGAGTTGTTAAATTGTGAATTTCTTTAGATTCGCCCAATCTGGATCAAAATCACAGTGGGGGGCAGTTGGGGGGGGGGTGGAAGAATTGAGAAACTGCTTCTAGAATTCACATGGAAATGCAAAGGTTAAAGAAGAGCCCAGGCAATGCTGAAGAAGAACACTAGAGTAGAAGCATCACTAAACAGCAAGACCCATAATAAAGCCACAGAAATTACAAGGTGGTGCTGGTGCATTCTGTCTAACGTACCAGAACAGAGACTCCTGAAACTGACCCATTTACACAGTCATCCTATTTATGATAAAAGTGACCCTGCAATACAGAGAAAGAGATGCTCTCTTCATAAATGGTACTAGGTCAATTACATATTCACACGGGGAGAAAAATGGGGCTTGACCACTACCGCTCACCATGTACAAAAGCAATTCCAGATGAAGTGCGGATCTAAACATGAAAAGTGAGACCAGGAACTTAGAAAATAATGTACAGAAAAACATCTTGAAGACTTGGGGAAGATTTCTTAAACAAATCACAGAAAGTACTTAACATAAAAGGAAAAAAATGGATAAATTGGGCTACACAAAATTTAAACATGCTATTTTTTGAAAGACATCAATAAGAGAAAAATAATGAAACCCAAAGTGGGAAGATATTTGCAATATGTATGTGTATGTGTATATGCATTTAAATCTGAGAAAAGACTGCTATCTAGATATACAAAATATTCTCACAATTAGAAAAACATACACAATTTTCCACTTCTTAAAAAAACACTTGACCAAACTTACAAATGAAGAAATCCTAATAGCCAATAAACATGAAGAAGATGCTCAATTCACTAGTTATGGAATCAAAGTCAAAATGAAATATCACTAAACACTTCTGAGAATGACTAAAACTTTAAAATACAGACAATATAAACATTAGTGAAGATATAGAGCAACGGAAGCTCTCAAATACTGCTGGTATCAATTGGTAAACAAAGTCTGAAAAACAGGGGGCACCTATCAAGGTGAAAAATATACATAATCTATGACATAGCAACTTTACTACTAAGAAAACGCTCAACAAAAATGTATACAACGTTCATGAAAGGACGTGACTAGAATGTTCATTATAGCTTTATTTGTAATCGCTTCACACTAGAAACAACTCAGATGTCTATCAACAGAAGAGGGAAATGAATTGTGGTATATTCGCACAATGGATATCCATACAATACAAAAACAGAACTCATAATGAATAAGCTCAACTGCATGCTACAACAAATCTCACAAAAATAATTTTGAGCAAAAAAGAGCACAGTATTTAAGATTCTATCTATATTAAAGTAGAAAAACAGGCAAAAATAAACCATGTGTTAGATGTCAAGGTAGTGTTTACTCCTTTAGCTCAACAAACTGGAAGGGGACTTGAGGGGGCTAATGATGTTGTTTCTTGATTTGGATGATGATTTTATAGGCACGTTAAGTTCCATAAATTCTAAAATTGCCTACTTTAGTCCCAAGTTTGGGCCAATTAAATAGAAATTGAAAAGAAAAAAAAGGATGTAAGCAGGAAAAAGGCAAGAATAATAAAAAAGAAAAAGAAAAGAAATGAGTAAAGGGCAAGATAGAAGGCCAGAGGGAAAAAGACTAGTGGGGAGGAGGAGAGGAGCTGAAGGAGGCTGAGGAACTGGGAAGATACCACGTTCGACAGAGGGAGGTGGTCTTAACATCTGAAACGTTTACTGGCTGTTGGCCATTTATAGCTTTCAGTAACTGAGTCTAAATTATTTAGGGGCTCTAAACTCAATGGCATAAATAATAAAACTTCCATGCCACAACAGCAACTACAAAGGTAATGTCATTCTAGAGTTCACTTAAACTCAAGAAACAGAGATGACTCAAGTAATACTAACTCATCATAGAGACTCAGAGTTACAAATAAATGAATGTTTTAATCTAGATGAATCCAAGCACAAGTACCAAGTATTCTAGATTGGATTAGATAATTTTTTTCCACTATATCCTTTGGGATGAGATTTTATTTAGTTTTAAGGGTTAAAAGTCTTAGAATCAAGTTATTTCTACCAAGGCACACATGTTTCATTTAATCTGGATAACAAACCTGTTTTAGCCTTCTTTTTCTTTTTTTTTGGTTTGGATTTTGTGTCATCTTGCATGCTGTCTTCTACATTTTGTCCCACTGAGTTTATTTCATCGTCTTGATGAGAATCTGAAGTAACTGCTCCAACTGGAGATTCCTTTCTTGGTTCACCTTCAACTGCGTCATCAGAGATGGGCAATGTACTGCAGACATAACCCAAGTACAAAACATTACAAATATATTATTATTATTCATGATGCAGCAAAATGAACAGTAAATAGACAGGCAAACATAATCCGAAAATCGGTACGATTTCCTGCTGGGAGATTCACATATTTCCTTATGCACTAAAACGGTTAGCTGAGGCTAAGTATTACGGGTTTTATACTTGGTGATGAGTTATATACCCCGTGAGCCAAATTAAACTGAGCTGTAAACTCCAGGGAAAAATGAAACTGTGTTTTATGAGCAATGGGTCTGTTTTTACATAGGATTGATCAAAGCTTCCTTGCCCTGCTGCCAAGCAAATGATTGATGAACAAATTTCTAAATTACTCTAAAAGCAAAAAAAGTGCTCTAAGCTTGTTCTGTTTTCAAGAGGCTTCTGATAGTCAATCTTCGCTTGCATTTAAAAATTAAGCATTTGTGTTCCAGTGGCTAGTGTGCCACTACATTTTCAGAAGGCTAATATTAAAATTAAAATCTGCATCACAGGAACTAATAAATGGTAAGGTGCAGTAGCCCAGTAGCACACTGAGCTGTAGACAGACACCAGCCTGTTAAGGTTTGTTTGCAATTTATCAAGTAAAAAAATCGCATCTAAATAATAAAAAATTGATTTCCAATATATTTAGTCATATTTCAAAAAATAAAGGGTAAGAAGTAAAAAGATTAAAGAAATATTTCAAATTAGTCATTCCAGAAGCCAAGCTACTTTATCACATCACCAAACACTATTATTTAAAGAGAACAACTACTCTTTGCATGTTACTGTCATGTAAGGCATGGTTTTATTTAAAATTCATAAGCTAACCTTAGTTAACAGTAAGTATGGCTTACTAGTTCGTGATAGATATTGTAGCTATGAGAAAGGAGCTTTATGATATGCTGTGCTGAGCAGCCTCTCAGATGGCCCCCAGTGACTCCTGCCTCCTGACATTCCTATCTTTGTGTAATGCCCTCCTATGTGGGCTGGACATAGTGACTGAGTACTAACAGACAGAAAATGACAAAAGTAATGGATGCCACTTCTAAGATTAGGTTCCAAACAGACTGTGACTTCTGCCTCTCTGTCTGTCTCTTTTTGTCTCTGCATCTCTCCCTCTCTCTAGGAGCCCCTGCTCTGGGGAAGCAAGTGGCCATGTTGTGAGTAGACCACAGGGAGATGTTCATCTGGAAAGGAAGTGATGTCTCTTGCCAAAAGCCAGTCAAGATCTGAGACTTGCCAAGAGTCACGAGTGCGCTTAGAAGGTTATCTTCCAAACCCTCCAACAGCTACGTCACGTGGCAGATCCTCTCCCAGACAAGCCTTGAGATGACTGCAGCCCCGGCTGATATTCTGACCGTAGCCTGCGAAAGACCCTGAGTCACAGGCATAGTTAAGCCATGCCCAGATTCCTGATTCACAGAAACCGTCAGACAATAAATGTTTGTTGTCTTAAGCTGCTAAATTCCAGGGTAAATTTTTTATGCAGCAACAGATAACTAATACACATACTAACATGTGGCTGTAGCAACTCTATGCGCCATCTCTCTGTTATCACTAGGATGTCTACCTTTTGATAAGTGGGGAATTATTTTTAGATGAGGACATTAGGGGAAATTGCCCCTGAATGCAAAGTATGGTCAAATACAGAATGTTCCCACCTCAAGTTGTTTAAATGTGGACTGCAGAAAACAAAGTTAATTATGGTAGTTAAGACATTTTCTATCTTGTTTTCCCCAAGGACAGACACAGAAATACGAATATACTCACAGAAGCTCACATTGCATACGCAAGCATATACATATAAGCATGTGTACAGAAGACGACTTAGACCACCACCAAATTGTTCACAGTGATTATCTTTCAATGGCTGATTTTGATTTTCTTCTTTGTATCTGTATGTTCTACAGTGAACTATGTTATTCATATAATAATGGAAAAATGCTATATACATATATCAAAACAGGCATGTATAACTCAAAAAAGGGGGAGTAATGAGGTTTCTATTATTTAATACGCAGATGTCAGTGAGGAGATAAGAGCAGAGACTCTGGAGCAAGGGTGCCAAGGTTCTGGCTCAGCTTCTGACTGGTTCTGGGACCTAAACCCTACAGTTTGCTCATCTGCAAAACAGGATGATAATATTACTATTCTTCACGGAGTTGTTATAATGAAAAAACAAGCTAACTCTTGTAAAGCATTTAGCACATGGTAAGGTGCTAAGTAAAGGTTAGCTTTTATTGTACCGGCAACATGTCCAAATGAAAGATTAAGAATTTTCTTTGTGAAACTACAGATTTCACCCAAAAGCTGAAAATAACGGAGTGTTTTTCTAAGAGGACATCTTATATTTATCAATGTAAAGCACCTTGTTTCAGCTTTAGACAGGACTGGGACTTTCTTTTTTTTCTTTTTTCTTTTTTCACTGCTCAACTTGTCGTCATGCAATGAAGTATCTGAGGGAAAGTAAGTCAGCTGCTCTTTGAGTTTCTTCCTTATTTTCTTCTTAATCTCCTTCGCCATTTCTTCAGCCACCTGGAGCTGGTACACCTGCATCAGTTCTTCCTCACTGGCCTTGGCACTGTCCTGTTGAGTGACACCCGGCTGTGACTTCACTCGTGCTTTCTGAGGTGTAGAATCCCCCTTCTTCTCAGGAGTTTCCATTTCCACTTCTGGCGCAGTCACCTGGAGCACTGTTTTTAGAACCTTTTTACTTGCCTTTTCTTGCTTGTCTTCCTCTACACTAACATCCTCTGGATTTTCAGGTGTTGACTGTGGATTCCTTAGTTTGTTTTTAGTGACTCGCATGCTCTTCTCTGGGTCAAACGTGTCAGTAGCACTTAAACCATCACTTTTAGTTTCTGTAATTTTCTGAGGACTGCTTCCAACAGCGTCAAGCTAGGAAAAGAAGACAGAATCACAAAGTCTGAGCCCAGCACAGTTTAGTCACATACAGACAAAGCACAGCGACCAGTGCTCAGCAGTGTGTGACATCAGGAAGGTTACTTCATTTTTTCTTGAACATAGAGATACATTCTGGATCATCTGATGAGCACCTCCCTACTTCATTCTCCAAGCATGAGATCAGTAACCTCTAAAAGTAACTTCAGATTAAATGAGCTTATTAATTAACACAGAGAAAAGTACTTAATGACTTTCCAGAAGTGAATTAATTGCTCAAAACTCAAATGTTATTTTCCCCTTGGGAAGAATGATCCATACCCTAAGAAATATTTGAGAAATTGCTAAAGAGGCACTGAATTAAAGCATTTCACATTCTCCAACAGAAAACACACACAGGTCATTTATCTTGCTTCATAATTACATTCTAAAACCAAAATATACAGTTCTAGGATTACTCTGCAATTACTCCAAATGCATCACTGAAAATGCTGCCAAGTATTAGATATAACGAAGTTAAACGATACAACAGACTAAGCAAACACCTGTGACCCTTTCTCCAATCAAAATTACTTTAAAATTAGACATATTTTTAATAGAAAAAAAGCCTAGTGATCAGAAAGGAATGTTACTAGTAATAAAATAAATATTTAAAAAAATTCCCAAACGATAAAAAATAAGGGAAAATCAAGTCTATTACCAAACTACCAGAGAAAACCACAGGCCAGAGGAAACACTTCTCCAGAGGAAGAGGTGGTTCTGGAGAAGCTGTAAGCTCAGGGCCAAGTAATGCAAGAATAGGGAGGGGATGACCTGAGGATGACCAACTGAGGAAGTGGGAAGGACAGCTCTGGTCCCTACCTCCGTCTGTGTTAGTGACATCATGTGTTAGATGGCAGCACTGAGAGCATGGAGCAGCTGGGTATAGAGAGAGGGCAGCACTCAGAGGAGAGAGCAGCTGGGTACAGAGAGAGGGCGGCACTCAGAGGAGAGAGCAGCTGGGCACAGAGAGAGGGCAGCACTCACAGGAGAGAGCAGCTGGGCACAGAGAGAGGGCAGCACTCACAGGAGAGAGCAGCTGGGCACAGAGAGAGGGCAGCACTCAGAGGAGAGAGCAGCTGGGCACAGAGAGAGGGCAGCACTCAGAGGAGAGAGCAGCTGGGTACAGAGAAAGGGCAGCACTCAGAGGAGAGAGCAGCTAGGTTTAGAGAAAGAGGGCAGCAGTCTCCAGGTAAGCTCAACCCTCACCACCAGCAGAAGCAGATTATGTTGAAAGCAATCAACAGGAGAAGAGATTCTCAAATAGCTAACCAGACAACTAAAAACTAACAAACACTGAAGGGAAGCTGCACAATGAAGGAAAAGACACCAAATCCAATAAAACAGAACAATTAACAATGAAGGAAAATGATAGGATCACCACAATAAGAATTTACAATGTTATCAAGAAAGAAATTCAAAAGCATATTGGATGGAAAAAAGCAACTGCACAAGTCAGGAGTAAAATTTTGAGCAAGGAAAATAAAGCTTAGGAGATGTGCTGAAAAACAGATTGGATGACACCAAAGTGCTCCAAGATGGAAGCCACTATCAAAATGAGGAATTCTCCCAGAAATGAGCTTACCAATGAAGACTGAAGCTCAATTTTTGAAAATCCCCATGTTAAAGTAGTTAGAAAATATCTAATATATGTTAAAAGATCTAAAAATGCTTAAAAAAAAACTAGTATTCCAATATATATCTAATAATTTACCATCCCCAACACTCTTTCGCTTACCTAAAAGATATTTCCAAATTCTATTCTTCAAGGATAAACTATGAAGCCTTATCCTCAAAAAAATCTTCCCTAAAAACAAACCTTATAAAAATAACTTCTCTTAAAAAAAATAAGTTTAGCGGCCGGCCCCGCGGCCAAGTGGTTAAGTTTGAGTGCTGCACTTCAGCAGCCTGGGGTTTCGCTGGTTCGGATCCTGGGTGCTGACATGGCACTGCTCATCAGGCCATGCTGATGCAGGGTCCCACGTACCACAACTACAAGCACCCACAACTAAAATATACAACTATGTACTGGGGGGATTCAGGGAGAAAAAGCAGGAAGAAAAAGAAAAAAAAGAAGAAGACTGGCAACAGTTGTTAGCTCAGGTGCCAACCTTTAAAAAAAAAGTTTATTTTCACCTGTTCTGTTTCTAAAAGCAACACACGCTTAACTGAAAAGTTAGAAAACAAAACATTAAAAATACAGAAAATACTTAAAGAGAAAAAGAGGACACAAAGCTCAACTCTGGCTGCCTCACACAAGGAAAATCACGGCTAATCTGTTCAGAGACTTATTTTTGACTTCTCTCTATGAATACAGTCATACCTAATAACCTTGAATATCCATTATGTTAAAACGCAAATTTTAACACCCGTACATTTTTCTTTCTACTTTCTCAGTGAGTACCAGAAATGCAGTGGCAATATATACAAAATGCGAGGCCACTCCTGAAGGAAATAATGGAAAAAAGATAACAAAAAATTAGAAATAGTAGAATTATGGTTTAGAAGAAAAGATTTTAAAAATGAAACCCTGGGAAAGCCAATCAGGTGAGGCTCAGTTTTTTATTTACTCTCTTCCACTGATCTGTCAACGTTTGGACTAATAACATCATTTTAATTTTATAATATGACTTTACATTTGTTATTTATGCTTCTGTTTTATTCAATTAATTTTTTAAAACTACTGTAATAAATAATTCTATGGAATCCCATATATTCCATACCATTGTATTGATATTTCTTTACTTTTTAAACATCCTGTTTTTGTGGTTTTGATTTCCTTTTTCTCATTTTATGCTTTATGGGATAGTTATTAAATTTCTAAGTAGTTTATAAATTTTAAACTTTTATTATTAATTTCTAGATTTGTTGTACTATAGTAAAAGAAAAGGTCTACCTCTATGGAATTTACTATTTCATGGATTAGATTTTGACTGAATTTTGAAGTGTCTCAAATACACTTGTTCATGTTCTATTATACCTCTGCCCATCCTTTTATCTTTACTTTCTGTGCATCATTTAGGTTTTTGCTTTAGTTTGTCTGTTTTTAAAATCAGCTTGAGATGCAATTTATATACAATAAAATTCACTAATTTATATGTATAATTAAACGAATTCTGGCTAATGCTTAAGGACATGTAACCACCAGCATCCTCAGGATGTTAAACATTCCTGTCACCCGACGTGTTCTTCCACAAAGACCACCCCTAACACTCCACGCTGTGGCTCCACTCAACCACTGATCTGCTTTCTGTCCCTATAATTTTGTCTTGTCTAGAATTTCATACAAAAGGCATCATACTGTCTAGACTTTTCTGTCTGGTTTCATTCATGCAGCATGAAGCTTTGGGATTCATCCACATTGTTGCATTTATGGTAGTTTATTCCTTTTTATTGCTGAGCGGTATTCCACTGTATGGATAAACACTACATTTTATTTCTCCATACACCAATTAGTGGACATGTGAGTTATTTCCAGTCTTGAACTGTTATATGTTTTCATTTCTCATGAGTAAATACCCATACATGGAATTGTTGTGCTATATGGTAAGTAAACGATTAACTTCTTAAATAACTGCCAAACTGCTTCCCAAAGTGGCTGTACCTTCTGCATGCCCAAATGTATAAGAGTTCCAGTTAGCTAACATCCTTGTCAGCACTCAGCATTGTCAATTTCCATTTTTTAGCTGTTCTAATGGGTGTGTAATAGTATCTCATTACTGTTTTAAATTGCATTTCCCTAATTACTAATGACATTGAGAATATTTACATGTGCTTATTTGCTATCTGTATCTCTTCGTTGGTTAAGTGGTTAAATCTTCAACTCATTTTCATTGGGTTATTTTCACACAACTGAGTTCTAAGAGTTCTTAAAATGTTCTAGATACACTTTATCAGAAAGTGTGTTGCAAATATTTTCTCTCAACCTAAAGCTTTTCTTTTCATTTGCTTAGCAATGTTTTGAATTTGCACAAAGCCAAATTTATCCCTTTTGTCTCTTATGGTTCATGCTTTTGTATCCTGAGAAATTTATTCATAACTCAAGGTTACAAAGGTTTCATCTCGTTCGGCTATCAATAATGAGCACTGGTTCTCCTTACTAAGAGTCATGTATTTGCCCACTCTCCCACTGGCATAACAGGGAATTAGTACTGCACAGTTGTCATGAACACAAGCTCTTGAGTCAGAAGGACCTGGATGCACTACTTATTAGCATAGGATCCTGGGTAAGTTTTTTAATCTCTGAGCCTCAGTTCTCCAACTTATACTAATTTTATAGATTCTTGTGAGCATTAGGTAAGTCAACGCATGTAAAGAACTTAGCATATTGCCTGGCATGTAGTAGATACAGACAAACATTAGTTGAAGAAAAGCTTGGCACCATTATTTATGATTCATGTCTTATTCTATTTACTAAAACTTCAAGAATATTAGTTAAGGTGAAAAGAGATCTTCCTTTATGGGTCCTGATTTTAAAGGAAGTACCTATAGGTGAGGTGTACCTATAGGTCATTCATGGACTACTCTCCCTTCTCAAAGGGGGCCATGGAAAACTACTGAAATCATATGCAACATGTCATATACGTACCTGAGGGTACATAATTGTCACCTACATGAACACCAAATTTTTTTTTTAAATCATTGTCTTGTTTCTAAGTAAAATATGACGGCTTTTCTCCCTTATTTTTATATGATCACATGATTTTTATTCAACTTATTTGTACTCACTTATTGATACTGACTGATACCCAATTATTAAGCTGTTCTTGAGTTCCTAGGAAGAACTCTATCTGACTGAGACAGAGTATTCTTTCAACACACGATTACATTCAATTTGCTCATATTTTATTTAGGTCTTTTTGTTCTTTCAATATATACTCCTAATTGATACAACTCTAAGTTTCTTTTTAGAACTCTGTCTACATTTTTGCAAACTTTTATTTTTAAACTTTATGTCATTTTGTTTGATGGGTTAATGTTGCAAGTGGAATACCTGATATTTTAAAAATCTATTTAGAATCTGCTTTTTAAAATAGGAAGTTTAAACCATTTACGTTTATCGTCATGACTAAGACTCTATTCTTATTTAAATTTTTTATTTCATTATTTTTGTTCCTTTTTAAAAAAAATATCTAGGGGCTAAGCCAGTGGTGCAGCAGTTAAGTTCACACATGCCACTTGGGCAGCCCAGGGTTTGCAGGTTCAGATCCCAGGTGTGGACATACACACCAACTGGCAAGCCATGCTGTGGCAGGTGTCCGACACATAAAGTAGAGGAAGATGGGCACGGATGTTAGCTCAAGGCCAGTCTTCCTCAGCAAAAAGAGGAGGATTGGCAGCAGATGTAAGCTCAGGGCTAATCTTCCTAAAAATATATATATATATTTTTTTTTTTTATTTCATTTTTCCTGATCTTTGTTGACTGTGAAAATATAATAATCTATTTAACATATTACATATTTTTTGTTTTACTCATTTCAAACTCCAGGATAAAATAACTTCTAACTACATCCTAGGTAAAAAGGAATCATTACAAGACATTTTCTTTGCAAGCTAGGAAACTTTGCCCAACCTTTGAGAACAAACTGTTTCTCATATCATATATACTTATCTATATATACTTCTCTAATATAAATCTCGTTTTTTTTTTAAAGATTGGCACCTGAGCTAACAACTGTTGCCAATCTTTTTTTTTTTCCTGCTTTTTCTCCCCAAATCCCCCCACTACATTGTTGTATATTTTAGTTGTGGGTCCTTCTAGTTGTGGCATGTGGGATGCCGCCTCAGCATAGCCTGATGAGTGGTGCCATGTCCGCACCCAGGATCCGAACAAGCGAAACCCTGGGCTGCCAAAGCAGAGCACATGAACTTAGCCACTTGGCCATGGTGCCAGCCCCTATAAATCTTAAGTAATTATTTTTGACATAAATAATAATTGAGAAGGTTCTATACATTTAACTAGTTCCAAGGGTCATCCAGATACATTTTCAGATCATAAATTCTCTATTTTTTTTTTTCCTTAAAGTTTGACACCTGACCTAACATCTGCTGCCAATTTTTCTTTTTTTTTTCCCTTCTTCTCCCCAAAGCCCCCCAGTACATAGTTGTATATTCTAGTTGTAGGTTGTTCTGGTTGTATTATGTGGGATGCCACCTCAGCATGGCTTGATGAGTGGTGCTAGGTCTGCAGCCACGATCCAAACCAGTGAAACCCTGGGCCGCCAAAGCGGAGCATGTGAATTTAACCACTCAGCCATGGCCCTGGCCCCAAATTCTCTACTCTTAAATTCTTAATTTGGATTCATGACTCTGGACATGGTACTACATACTGAACTAACACACTTTCCAACAGTACTGTAGTTTTTCTCAGGCAGGGAATACTGGGAGTAATTCTCTGCTAACTCCATATGTTCACTATAGCTCTCACAAGTGACTGACAAGTTAGGTGACCGGATTCTTTGGGACACAATTTTTCCCCAAAAACTGTACAAATACTACTCCACTGTCTTTTGGATTTAGCGTTTTTTGAGAGAATTCTGAAATGCACTAGATGTTTCTTTTTCTGTCTAGATGTTAACAAAATTTATTTTTCTCTTAAAATTAAAAAGTTTCTAGTATAGTTCTCATCTCATAAATTTTACCTGGAATGCAAGATGGACTCATCTCATCCTAGATCTTTTTTTTTACTCTCAGGAAGGCTTCTTCACCATGTTCTTTCTCCTGTTTCTGCTCCATAGTACTGTCTGGAAACACTTACTTGTAGGTCAAGTATTTCTGTATGACCTATATAGAACATATACGTTCTATATGTTATTCTTCTCATGGAAGACAATCTCAAATTTGTCTTCCACATCACTGCTTAGATTTTTCCATGGTGTCAATTATACTGTGTTAGGACTGAGATACAGTTTTAAGGAAGCAACTGAAGACAGAACATGGAGGGACTGTGGTTTTAAATCCCACTTATGCTGTGTCTGGCTATATGACCCTGGCAAACCGTCTAACATCTCTGTTAAGTGCTTTCTGTTCAGATGTTTATAAAATTTCTCATGTGCAAAATAAGACCTGCAAAACTACACTTCATGATTAACATGAGAATTAGTATTTGTAATGTTCTTATCACAGTGCCTGATACATAGTTATAAAACAATAAGATGAACCTGCCATTATTATGACTTCTCTTATTATGGTTTTTTTCCTTAATTTTCTTATTTCAGGCTCCTTCCTTTTCAATCTCAGCCTGTTCTGTGCTGGGGATTCCTTGTTCTTGTTCTGAAGAGGTCCTGTCTCTTCAGACCTTATTAAAAGAGGTGCTATTGGGTTGTGGTTAAGACTAGATTCTGCAGTCAGACTGTCAGAGTTTGAATCCTGGTTCTACCCCTGACTATGTAACTTTGGGTAAGTTATTCAATCCTCTGTGATCCAGTTTCCTCATCTATAAATGGAGGTAAGATCTCATAATTTTGTTGTTTGTATTAAAAATGAGTGAATACACATAGAATGTTTAGAAGAGTGCCTGAAAGATAGAAAGCACTCAGTTATGTAGTAAATAAAAGCAGGTATTCCTCCTCTACTTCTTAAAGTAAATCATTTCAGAAATATGTTGTTTTCCTGTAAGTCCTCCAGGAATAGATCCCTCTTGTGAGCTGAAAAACCTCTTTCTAAATATTTCTTCCTGGTGTACCTATGTCTGAATGAAAAGATACCTTGAATGGCCCGGCGTTTGCCAAGAGAGCCTGGGTAGATTATGCTTAGTCACCTCCACGAGGGTGTCCTCAACACCTCTACTGGACCTTAGGTAAATGAACATGCCTTCGGCCCATTTCCTGGTTATCCATTTAATTTAGCATTCTTGGCCTAAACTGCATTTTGTTCATGCTCACAAAGCCTAGTTCTGACTGTGAGAGAAAAGATAAGGTCCTACACTTTGACTAAACGAGTCCATAGCAATATCCAGCAGACAATTGTTTCCAGGGTTCTTTCTGCTTTTGCCAATGTACACCACCTTACCCAAGGGGAGGACATATACAATATGCAATGTTCCATCTTCCATATGCCACTGTTTCCAACCATTTGTGTACGGGTACCACTAGAAGAAGCATATTTAGTTTAGGGCAGTGTCCACCATGGGAAACCTAATCTGCCCCATTCTGTCAGGAGTTCTAAATTGGTGTGCAGCAGTACACTTGTGTCCTATGAATCCCTCACATGTGTATGGCTGGATTCTGGCCAATGTCAGTATTTATTTTTGCTTCACTTGAGAATATACACTGTTACACTGATGAATGCCAGATAGAATATTAAAATCAATAAGTCCCATGACAAAATACAGAATAGGATAAAATTTGCTGGGTAAAACGTAGGGTATATGTAACTCATCATAAAACTCTTGCCAAAGAAATATTATGTACCAAATAACCATGAAGTTATTTGTGTGTGTGTGTGTGTGTGTGTGTGCATGTGGACACAAGAGATTATGGTCAAAGGAGTAAAAGGTGCAAGTGAAATAGTGAGACAGGTTTGAAGAGTGAATGGTGCATTAATGTGGATACTATTACAGACTCTTTAAAGCACCCTGGGAATCAGGTTGTAGTTAAGTGCTGATTTGTTTGGTATTACTTGGAATTCTGTTTTTAATCCCTTCAAGCGTGCCGCCAAAAATTCTATCATTTGAAAGTGTACCTCAAGTACAAAAAGGATAATTATTGCCTTAAGGTTCCATTGATTTCTCTAGGTTCTGCTGTGTAGAATCACATGAATTAAGTCTAAATAAAGACAAGCCATTGAATATCTGAAGGAAAATATTACTTCCTAAATTCTTCATAATTCTGGATTAAAAATCTTGATTTTCTTCAAAAATGGGAAATGTGGTTAGTTTTGAGTTTCTCCACTATCCCTAGTCACTCTGAGCAGTCCAAGTCCTTCTTATAGGAGCACTCAAGACTGAACTCAGTCTCTAAGAATAATGATGTTGCTAATGTAAACTTGATTTTACCATACATTATGGACCAAATTTAATTTCCAAAGTTCCTTAGAGTTTTAATAAGAAAGTCATAATCTTATGCAGATATATAAGTCACCGTTACCAAATGATCAATTACTCACTGAGAGTTTTTCTCCAGATTTGCCAATTTTTTTCTTCAGTTTTTTTCTTTCGCGTATTAGATCATTGTGGGTCTTAAGCAATTCCTCAAAGCGAACTTTGGTTTTTACTTTGGCTTCACTCTCCACTACAAATGATAAAGACTCACGTCATTTTCTAAACAACTCTATGATAAACATAACTGCATTCTTATTACGTGAAAGAACACAGTCTTGTAAATGCCTGCATGAGTTCTCCAGCTATCTTAGAACAACTGACTAGTCCTTCCTTCTTAAAAAACTTCTTTTGGATTTGGTGACACCACACTCACTCGTATCCCTCTTACCTTTCGGGCGACTCCCTCTAAAAGTCTCCTTTGCTAAGTTAACTTTTACTTATGATGCACAGTAGCACATCTACCACTGTTAGTTCCATGGCCTTAAACAAGTTACTCAGCATCTCTAAACTTCACCTTCCTTATCTGTAAAATTAAGAATAACTTATGTCAAAGATCAATCTGTAGGACAACTGGCTAACACTTGCCTAGTCAAGAATCAGCATTCAAGAAATATTAAATGTTGAAAGCTGTTTTTCCCTTTAAAACATAAATCAGATCATGTTATTCTCTTGCTTTAAGATCCTGTGAGTTTCCCACCTCACTTAAGACAAAATAAAACAAGTCCTTCACATGCCCTACAGAGTTCTCACTTCCTGGCCTGCCTCCCTGCACAGCTTCAAGAGAAGACAAATATCCCCGTAGATCCCTACATTCTGGCCGTACTGCCCTTGCTCTAGCTCCTGTGCCAGTCACCTGTCCTTGCAAATAAAGTTTTCTGAAACATAGCCATGCCCACTTGGTTAAGAATTGCTGTGGCTGCCTGTGTGCTTCAACGGCAGAGGTGAGTAGCTGTAGCAAAGACCAAGCCTAAAATATTTCCTCACCCGCCCTTTAAGAACATTTGCCGATGTCTGCTTCAGCGTAAAACATCCATTTTGATGATAACAAAAATTAATCATGTTGTAATTATTACTTACCTTGTCCAGCTGAGTCCCAAACTGCCACCCACCGAACACATAATAATCTTAATCACCAACATTAAATAGAAAATTGAATATCAAACTATTAAATATCATATTTTGTTGATGACATCTACTTTATTCATTATCAGTTAAAGAACCCCTTAAAATAACCCAAACTTTAAAATAAATAAATAATATGTATTGCATACATAAATTTCATAGAAGTCTTACCAGTGGGCATATCTCAGCCTTATGGAGAGTATTGAGTTGTAATATAAAGCACTCACTCAATCAGTATCCTATTAAAACAAAGAGAATTTATTTTTAATATGGAATTTCCAAATAAAAACTATAAAATATTCTTCATGCAAGATTACGCCATTGTCCATTACCTCATCAAGTTTATAACAATAAAGCTAAGTTCTCTCATCAAAATCTTACATAAATGACTTGAATTGGTTTAGAGTCCAAAATAAAGTGAAGCAAACTGGACCATATTTGAATAAAATATTTATATATTTTAAATAAAATTTTTTTTCAATTTTGAAAGGCAGTAAACATCTAACTTGGTATGTTAATACACTTTTAAAAGTGTTTTAAGTAAATAATGAACATTCCAATACACTTTGAAGAAACGAGACTCCACCTCAAGACTGACTTTCCCAAGAGCATACACTATTAGTAAAGTATGCTTGTGAGGAGCATATTCACAGATAATGAATCTAAATAGCTCTGTACTTGCCCTAAAATGCTGCTACGGTAGAGAAAGTTAGCACAAGCATCCACACTTTCTTTCTCAAATAAATACCTGGGTGTACATCATTGTTATCAAAACCATGGATTAAATTCAGTATAAATATTCCTGAATTGCCAATTTCATTTAAAGATTGGAGGTGTGTCCAAAACATATTGATTCCTGCACTAGAACACAATATGAATACGTTTTTAAGGATAAAAATGAAGACTATTCAAAAAAAGAAAAAAGACATAATTTAAGCGGGCTTAGCAATTATCACTGAATGCTCCAGATCCCTGGGGATCCACACTCATGTTCCTCTGCTGTTAGAGGTACTTTGGACAGAGCAGTCTAAGAAGAAATGCTAAAAAGAAAAGAATGATTATACAAACACACCTAATCATGTGAGTCAACTTATGTGACAACTATCCAGTACACAGACAAAACAGACATTACAAATAAATAAATATATAAATAAAACAAAAACTAGTAATAAACTAGGGGGAAAAAAAAGCAGACATCACTAAAACCACACAGCAAAAACTCCTCTACTTTACTAGAGGAACCCGTATGTACTCTTTCTAGTTGACACAGATCTAATAAACCTGGTCATCTACTTTCCAATCCACCCCAAATTAGAAAAGAGAGAGGCTGCAAAGGTAAATATGATGACAGCATCAGTAATTGAAACCTGACAGCACATGAGAAGAAAAAAATATAAAGAAGGACTTAATATTTATAGTATTCCATGGTCACTCAATCTATAGGAAAGCAGCTGAACTATGTCATGCCTATGAATCACCAAGAAAAGGTTTACTCATATTGAGCTTAATCTGTTTTCTTTTCTCTTGAGTAGAATTTATGACATTTTAGATTAAATAAAAACTACTGAAGAGGCAGGGCAAAGAGTCAAGGATGATTCTTATGTTTCTGGAACTAGAATAATGAGACCAGAAGCATCATGCATTGGGATATAGTACAGTACAGGACAAGTGTAGTGGAGGGGTTTAAAACACACATCCTGGAATAATTAGTCTCCTCTGATTACTTGTGTGACCTTAGGAAATTTCTTTCCTCACCTGTACAATCAGTCCAACAGTGCCTGCTCAAAGGGTTGTTGTAAGGGTTAAAGGATTGAGAACAGTGCCTTAGACAGAACAAGTATCAATCAGCAAACATTAGCTACAACCGTAACAGATACTTCTTACGGAGACACTCACTGAGCTGAGCGGGCATGCTGAACTGGCTGCGTGAGGGGCACTAAGCGGCTATAAGCTCAGACTCCACTGACAGATCCTTGGATTCAAATCCCAATTCTACCTGCCAGTAGATTAAGCTCTGTAGACTTCAATTTCCTAATCTTTCAAAACAGAGTAATAATAGTAAATCACTCATATAGGGTTTTTGTAAAGATTAAATAAGAATATATAACTAAAACACTTAACACAATGCCTAGATCATGGCAAGCCCTTCAAAAATGGTGGCCTTTACTACTTTATGAAGAAAATATATATCACATAATATACAAATATATAATTATACTATATATATTATAATCACATTATGTTTGGTAGCCAATAGAATATAGTAATCCAGCAAGGAGACCTAGGCTGAAGAAGTAGGCATCATTTGTATATGTGATGGCCACAAGAAACACAAGCACCAAAGCGAATTCTGGGAGCTCACAAAATAAAATAAAAAGACATCAGACAGACAGGTGAAAAACTGAGAAAGAGAGGTATCACAGGAACCAAGGGGAAAAGATTTTTAAGAAAGAAGTGGTCTACACTGTGTGGTATCAAAAGTTGCTGCAAGTTTTGAAGTGTCTACTGGATTTGCAATCAGGAAGTCACATGAGCAAGGCTGTTTACAGATGGGCAGAAACCTGGCAGCCACAGGTGGAGGGATGAATTGAAGGCTAGACATGCAGAAGAAACATGTAGATAATTCTTTCTACAACTCTGCTTCCAACTGTCTTTCCCCACCCCCAAAGGCAGTGACATGAGGCAGCAGCATTGCGGGACAAAAAGACTATGGAAGGACTTTGCTGTTTGTTTTAAGATTGTTCTCCATGCCTCCATCACCCTACCCTTTTAAAAAATAAATCATTATCTCACTACAATCAGAGTGACTTTCTAAAATACAAATGTGAAGGTATCATTTCTTTAAAACTCTTCACTAGCTCCCAATCACCCACTGGAAAAAATACGAAGTCCTTACCACTGGGTCCATGGCTACTTCTGAAACGACCCCTTGCCTTGGTTCACCTCCCCTTCTCTGGCCACACTTCCACCCACATTCTATGCTCCAGCCATGTGAAATCACTTGCAGGCCCTCAAACGTGCCCCACTCTTTCTTGCCTCTGTACAATTACACACCTCTCTCGTGAGACATGACCTTCCTCCCTGTCCCTCTAACAAATTCCAACTATCCTCTGACACTAAATGCAACTGGGATCTTCTCTGGGGAGCACTCTACCCATGAGGGGCAGTTAAATAATTCTTCTCTGTGCTCCTTCATATCTCCTTCTACCTCAGCCCTCAATTTTCACGCGGGCAAAATGTTCTCTGACTCCCACCAAACTGCCATTGTTTCGGAGGGCCTGGCCTGTGCTCTCTTCATCTGTGTATTCCTTCTTAAAAGGGGTGTGGGGTGGGGGCAGTAATAATGGTTCGAGGGTCAAAAAGACTCAAGCTTAAACTCTTGTTTTACCACTTGTTGAATGTGCAGCCTTGGGCCAGCTACTTAATTTCACTAAGGCTTGTTTTGGATTTTTCCCCCTGGGAAATTAAAATGGCACTTACTTTATTGTAAGGAGAAAAAGAAAAATTGAAAAGCAAAGTGATCACAGCAGCTGGCACAGTGTAGATGCTCAAAATTACTTAATGCTCATTATTATAGTATTAAAAATAATTATGTAACAGATAAAAACACCATTAAGTACATATTTACATTATTTACTTTTTAGTTTAATGCACAATTGAATAAATGCTAATATTACTTAACAACATAGCAGGTACACTACAGAAATAATCATCTCTAAGTGTTCAGGTGTACTACAGCAAACACATTACAGAATTAATGACCAATATTTGATTAGTAACATCATTGTCAAAAATCAAGGTCAGACTTAAAATGACATTCCTGAATCTCATATATGCCATTATTTTAAAGCTTTTTCCTCACAAACCTTTACAGGTGCTGCTAACAGATACCAAGAAGGGAAATTAACATAATTAACAAGTTTCATCTCAATTTACTTTTTCTTTAACCACCTGATTATCAGCCAATAATCTATCGATCAAAGGGAGAAAAAGCTGAGAGGCCTGGATAATTCACTACTCGACCGAATTTCACAGCATGGGAAAAAAGAAGCAAAGAAAAACCCTGTATTCACAAGTCAATTAATAAATCAATGATAGTCTCCATAAATAAACAGAATTCTAAATATGGTTTAAAAAACTTTGGGTATTTAAATTTCTCCCAAATAATGTTTTTAAAGTGTCCGAGTCCCCACAATAAGCAATGTCCCTGCAAGCCCAAGCAGACAGCGGTCGTTAACGCAACAGGTGACGGACCGTCAACATCCTCTCCTCGGGGGGAGGAGCAGAGGCCACAGGTGGAGGATCGTCAGCATCCTCTCCTCCTCCCGAGGAGAGGCCACAGGTGGAGGGCCGTCAGCATCCTCGGGAGAAGGAACAGACGCCACAGGTGGAGGACCGTCAGCATCCTCTCCTCCTCCCGAGCAGAGACCACAGGCGGAGGGCCGTCAGCATCCTCGGGAGGACCGTCAGCATCCTCTCCTCCTCCCGAGGAGAGGCCACAGGTGGAGGGCCGTCAGCATCCTCTCCTCCTCCCGAGCAGAGGCCACAGGCGAAGGGCCGTCAGCATCCTCGGGAGGAGGGGCAGAGGCCACAGCCGCCGGCAGCAGGGTTTCAGCCGTGCCCAAACGCAGCGCAGCCGCCGGCGGGGAGTCCTAAACTGTCTACGTCTTTCCCATTTCTACCTGTACACCTGGAAACGACCCCCGCGGCGTAATTCGCCTTTCCTCCGACACCGGGAGCACATCAGCCGCCCCTCCCCAGACGCGGCGAGAAGGTGTCGCAGCGCTCGAAGGCGCACCAGGCGCCCCCCACGGCCAGACCCGCCCTCAGGACGAGGCGGCCCCCAGACTCCACCCCAGCGGGAGGGCAGACCCCTCCCCTCAGGACGGCCCCGGCCCCGGCGCCCGCCGTACTCACGGAGAGGAGCTCGCGGACGGCCGGCGCCAGGCGGTGCGCACGCTCCCCGCCAGCGCGCGGGCCGAGACCGAGGGCCGCGCCGCCAGCCCGGGCTCTGAGGGCCGGCCGGTGCCGCAGTGCGGGCAGCGCGCCGCCGTGACGTCAGCGCCGCCTGCGCCACCGCTCCCATAGCAACCGCCGCCCCGCCCCCGTGCCTCCTACGCCTGGGCCCTGCGGGGCTGAGGTGCTGCGCCTGCGCAGACGGCGCGCGCGCCCGCCCCACCGTGGACCCTCCGACTGCGGCCGGGCACGCGCTCGGGGGCCCGGCAAGGCGGGAGGAGTCGGGGACCGGCCGCCGCGGAGAAGCAGACTCGTACCCCCGCGATCGCACCCGCAAAGCCAAGGGTGCTTGCTGCGTGGGGAAGGGAGAGCCGGACTGCAGGCCGGATCGTGCGGAGCGCTGCCCGCGGAGACGGGCCTCGCTGCTCCCCGCCCCGCCTGCCTGGCGCCGCCCCCGACAGGAGCCCTCCAGACCCGCCCTGACGCTCAGCCGAGCGCCGTGCCCTGCGGGCGTTCCTTCGGAGCCCGGCTCGCCAGGCCCCCTCGGCGTCTGCACGCCTGCAGCCCCCCTCGTTGTTCTGCAGACCCCGTGGGAGGCAGAGACATCCTGCTCATCCTGCGTCCCTGACCCCGCCCCGGACGGCTGTCTGGGTGTCCCCACCGCCGTCCTCCCAGGGTTCCGGTTAGACCACTGAGAGTAACCGAAACGCCTCCTGCACCGATCGCGTCCCCTCCACCTGTTTGACACCCAGGGGATGGCCCATCCGGCCCAGCGCCCGCCGCTCCCGCCCACCTGCATCCTGCTCGCCAGGGTCAGCGTGGGGGGCCTCTGCCAGGCACCCGACTCCAGTTTTGACCCGGAATTCTGTTCTCCCCCCTGCTCCGACCTCGCTCAAACGGAAATCCGATCATGCCACCCTCCTCCTGAAAACTCTTCAGAGATCCGTAGGATCCTGCGAGACGCCCCACCTCCTGACTGTTTATGTCTCATTGCCTCCTTCCAGTTCTGTGCTGCGGCGGTATGGCGTGACGTGTCCCATGCAGAACGACCCAGGCCTCTCATGCCCCTGATCTTGCGCACATTATCCCCTCTCCCTGAAAATCCTTCCTTGTGAATACTCCTGCGTGTCTCAGCGTGAAATGGTGTCCATCCTTTGAATCTTAGCCATGTTGACTAGCACCTCCAAACGCTCCTGCTGTATATCCTATTATGCTTTGGACACTCATTCTACACGTTATCTTTCAATCGTTTACATCGTATTTTAATTTTTCTAGCCTCAGCATCTACCATAGTATCTATCAAATGGTACTTCATGAACATTTGTCAAACGGATAATAGATGACATATACTGAGCTCCTCCAAGGAGCTGTGCATTGTTGGTGTTTTACGTACTTTTCATTCATCCTCAGAAGTGTGATGTAAGTGCCCACTTTTACATAGAGAGGTTACGACTCTGTTCATTCTCAGTCAGGTATTTTCATTACACCTTCCCCAGCCTATCAGCCTGAATGAGATGTACACCTGTTGCCCTCTCGTACCTGGACCTTCACAATAGCTTGCAGAGGTGTAGTTGAGGGAGGGGGAGGTTGTCAGGGAATGTTTCATAGCACAAGTGACATTTGAGTAAAGACCTGGAAAATGAGCAGAGTTGTCCAGATTGGGAAGGGCTTCTGGGTAGAGAAAGGTCGAGTACAGCAGGGCTCATTAAAAGAAAGCTTGGCATAATCCAAGAAGTGAAATAAATTCAGCATGGCTGAATGAAAGGTCAAGAATGAGGCTGGGGGGGGAGGAAGGAAGGTAAGAGAGAGAAGCAAGTTCTGAAGAGACTCAGTATCCTGAGGTCGTGAGGTACCACGGAAGGGTTTTTCATGGAGTAAAATGATCAAATTTTAACCTCAGAAGGATATCCCTGGCTGTAGTGTGAAAAAATGGATAGGAAGAAAGCAAATCTAAATCCAGGAATATCAGTTAAGATGGTGTTGCTGCAATCCATGTAAGAGATGATGGTGGTATGGGCAAGGGTAGGAGCAGTCAGAGTGGGCAGAAATGCACAAATTCAAGAGATTTTTAGGAGGTAGAAATGTCAGGACTTGGTCATGGATTGATTGGATGGAGGAGTGAGTGATAGGAAGGCATGAAAAATGATGACCAGCTCCCCCTCTTCTCCTTGCCAAGTGAAGAAGCGGCAAGCATGTCAGGGCCATGAAGTTTATATGAAAGGGGAGTGAGGAAATAAATACTGAGGCTAATGGGAGCTGAGTTTCTCCCTACAGGAGAAGGGAGTTACAAATAGGGAAAGGAGGAGTTCTGGAATGACCCTTGTGGTGGTAATGGATTGGAATCAGATATGTCAGTGTGAACTCACAGTTTTCAATACATACGTAAACACATACAGAAATAAATATAGATAAAAGTGTGTGTGTGTCTGTGTCTCCTTTCTATGTATCTATATATCTTTATCTATCTAGATACATAGATATCTAGAAGTTCTTTATAATCTTGCAATTTTTCTGTAAGTTTAAACGTATTTTAAAATTGCAAAAATATTTTAAAGATACTGAGGTTTCTGGCTTAGGTAACTAGGTGGAGAATGGCTAATTAATTAACAATGGAAAGCCAGGAAGAGCAGGTATGGAGGAAAAAATGTTTAGTTTCACTGGAGTATATCCAGTAAGCAGTTGAGTATATAGTAAACATATCAATGAGCCCCATTCCCACTGGAGAAGGCAGATATGAAGACTGCAAGACTGAAGTCACTCTCCTGGTCCTAGGAGGGACAAGCAATTAAGAGAGTTGTGGTGGTAGTAATAATAAAATTGGCCAGCCATTCATGAAAATAGATTTATGTATTCTAAACATTTAATAAATAATAGAGTTTATTGAATAAAACATAAATGTGGTTCTTATACAAAATGTTTAATCCCCAGTACAGGACGTGCATTCACTGATCAGAACAGATATTGGCCTTACTGCTTGTATTAGTTTGCTAGAGCTGCCATACAAAGGACCACAGACTGGCTGGCTTAAACAACAGAAACTTACTTTCTCACAGTTCTGGAGGTTAGAAATCAGAGATCAAGGCATCTGCAGGGTCAGTGTCTTCCGAGGCCTGTCTCCTTGGCTTGTGGATGGCCGTCTTCTCCCTGTGTCCTCACATGGTCTTCCCTCTGTGTCCTAATCTCTTCTTCTTAGCAAGACATCAGTCATATTGGATTAGGGCCCACCCTAATGACCTAATTTTAATGTAATCACCTCCTTGAAAGCCTTATCTGTCAATCCGGGCTCATTCTGAGGTCCTGGGGGTTAGGACTTCAATATATGAATTTGTGGGGGACCCAACTCCGTCTCTAATACTGCTGGAGTGGGATTCTGGAGGCATAACAGAATGCAGTGAGTGGACCTTGTTTGGATTCTCCTTCAGAACAAACCGACTGTATAAAGACAAGTCGGAGGCAATCAGAGATTTTTCAATATGGCCTTAGTATTCAATGTTATTAAGGAATCTTTCTTAATTTCTTAATAGATGAAATAATGGTATTGTGGTTGTATAAGAATATGACTTTTTAAAGTACATAGAATAGAATGACAAGATGTCTGAGATTTACTTTAAAATATTCCAGAAAAAAAGAACAGATTGTGGGGCTGGCCTGGTGGTGTAGTGGTTACGTTTGTGCACTCTGCTTCAGCAGCCTGCAGTTCTTGGGTTCGGATCCTGGGCGTGGACCTCCACACTGCTCATCAAGCCATTCTGTGGGGGCATCCCACATACAAAGTAGAGGAAGATTGGCACAGATGTTAGCTCAGTGACTATCTTCCTCAAGCAAAAAGAGGAAGATTGGCAATGGATGTTAGCTCAGGGCCAATCTTCCTCAATAGAAGAAAAACCAATAGATTGTGGAAAGATGACACATCACGTATACCTAAATTTTGATGGTTGTTGAAGCTGGCTGATAGATACCTGGTATTTCATTATACTTTTTCTTTGTGTGTTTAGAAATTTTCGTAGTAAACAGGAACAGCAAAAGTAGGAAAACTCACATTATAGGGAATTTGACAGATATAGAATCACGGAAAAAAGGAAAAAATACTTAGTACTACTACCCAAAAAGAATCGTAATCAGCCTCTTTCGGCAAATTTCTTTTCAGTCTGTTTTCCATGGATATTCTAATTTTGGTCATACTATATGTAAGGTGCTTATTTCTACTTTCTTGACTTAACATTTTGTTATAATTTCATTTCCATGCTATCATGTATGCCATATAAACATCATTAAAAATTCTAACTTTGCTGATAATTTTCAAATATGCTCATAGCAAAAATTCAAACAATCATCTAGATATTTATAGTGTAGAAACTGAAAGCCTACCATGTGTTAATCACTGGTAACAGTCTTTCATACATTCTTCCAGACTTTCTTTCATGTATATACCAAATATTCTAAATTATAAAAACAACTTCATACAGCAGATATTGTCCTGCCACCTTGTCTTTGTCCTTTATCAAGTATTATTGTCCTAGAAGGCTTTTTATGTCAGTTCTATACATCTATCTCATTCATTTTAATGGCTTCATACTATATCATTTCTAGTCCAGAGTTTCTCTATCAATTATAATAAATGCCAAAAAGTGATAGGGTGGGATTTTTTTACATTGAGAGCTTTCATATAAGTCTCTCATGTTATTATTAAATTTATTCCTCAGTATTTTATATAATTTTGGTGCTATTTTGAATGCAGTAACTTCTCCTATTATATTTTTTAACTGGTAATTGCACATTTTCTGCTTTTCCTCCTTCCAGGTCTCCTTTGCTAGTTTTGGCTTATCCCCTTGAGCTCTTGATATTGGGGTATCCCAGAGCTAACTTCTTGGATCTCTTCACTTTCTCACTTGGTGATCTCTCCCAGTCCCTGTAGGCCTGTGGTAGTACAGACTACTCCCAAACGTGTCTCCCCAGCCGTTCCTCTCTCCTGAACTTCAAATTTGTTTATCCAAATGCCTACTACCGACAGTCCCCAACTTATGATGGTTTGACTTACAATTTTTTTGACTTCGTGGTGGTGTGGAAGCCACATGCACTCAGTAGAAACTGTACTTGGAATTGTGAATTGTGCTCCTTTCCCGGGCTAGCAATATGCAGTCCAATCCTCTTTCATGATGCTGGGATGCACTACGAGCCCCAGCTCCCAGTCAGCCATCATAGCGTAAACAACTGATACACGTACAACCATTCCATATCCATCCAACCACTCCGTTTTTCACTTTCTGTATCGTATTCAATAAATTACATGAGATACTCAACACTTACTATAAAATAGGCTTTGTGATAAATGATTTTGCCCAGCTGCAGGCTCATGTAAGTGTTCTGAGCACTTTTAAGGCCGGTGAGGCTAAGCTAGAACGTTCAGTAGGTTAGGGGGATTTAATGCTTTTTCAACCTACGATGTTTTCAACTTACAATGGGTTTATCGATTCCTCATCGTAAGTCGAGGAAGATCTCAGATGTTTCCATTTAGATGTCTCACAGGCATCTCAAACTTAGGTTTCTGACGATGAACTTCTAATCTTCTGCCTCCTCAGACAAACCCCACTTGAAGCTTTCTCTATCTCACGTAGTAGCAACTCCATTTTTCCGGTTGTTCAAGCCAAATCGAAACACCTTGGAGTAACCTTTGACATTTCTCCTTTTCTTATACCCCATATACAACCTACCAGGTTAGTATAAATTTGACCGAATCCCGCGTAGGAGAGGCTCTGTTTATAATTCGGAGGGATGGGTTCTTTCTACCCAAGTTTTAGCACAGACCTTCACGCCTCCTTGTCTCCTCTGACCGGTGCAGTCTTCTGAGGGGTCCAGTTTTATGCAAAGCTCTTAATTCCCGCAGTGACAAGGCCTCCTGTCCTATGTTTTGGGAGGCCATTGCATTCTAGGACTGCAGTTCAGGCTATCAGCAAATACCCTGGGGTAGAAATGCCTTCAGTCCCCGCTTCCCACCCTTGTTCTGGTTCTCTCTTCTCCTTGGGCCCCTAAGAATTTCCTTTACGCTTCAGGGAGCTCAGGGATGCAATTTAGTCAGCCTTTTTCGCTGATTTTCAGGGGTTTTTTTGCAGGGTATTTCTTTGATATGTTGAGCAAAAAGGAATTCCTTCTCTCTCAACTCTTAATACATATTGCAGGGAATTTTGTGAGTTAATAGTAATTGTCTTGTTATAGTGGTTGTCATTCAAATTTAGCGGATGACTTACAGAAAGAATTGAGCCTCCCTTATAAAGTTTCTGTGGGGTGATGTGCTAAGAAAATTCAATGAACCTATAGATATGGGTGAGGTCAGAAGTCACTGAGCTTCCTACAGTGTGTAAAGCTGTTTATAGACTTGTTGTCTACATATGAATACCGTTGTATTAGGAAAATGTTTTGATTTAGGTCTCAGAAAGCCCCGTGAAAAACAGGAACTGCTGTAGAGACTAAGGAAAGAATTTTTTAAAAATCCATTATAGCATATGCTCAGTCTAGGCCTCACAGCAATAAGCACTAGATGGCAGCATATCGAAATATGTCATCGCCTATGCCTAAAACATCCCTGATAAAGGTGTGTAAGGCCTTATTATTACATTTTATTATGCACCCATTTGTTATCCAAACCATTTAATTTACTGAAGTTTAATCTACTAGTTTGAATTTATAACAGTTGATGAGATGCATTTGATACCAGGACTGAAAAATATAGTTTCTAGGTTAATTAATATAGAACAGAATGGTGCCCGTTCCACCAGGGTCTGTCTAGCAACACTTACAAGAATCCAGAGTCCATTCCTGTTATTAAAGGCCACTGTCTAGACAGCTCATCTTTTATCTACGACAAGAGGCTCTCTGGTTGGACAAAAGGAACTCTTCAGACACTCATTCCTGTTCCTGAGTAGTAAGGCCCTTTGTGGCTGCTAATGCTTAAATTTTCATCTTATTAGTCAAATAGCATCTATTAACTATTGAGAACTAGCTACAGCCCTCTTACAAAGTGTGAAAATAGGGGCTTCCCAAACCCTGTTGTGAGTAATTACTGGGCCTCCTTGTCTGAGGGACTCAGGTCAGACATCTTTACCACAAGTGAGAAGGGACTTTCCTTGTTTTCACATTTAAGATTGGTTTTTAAGGTATAATTAGTATGTAAAACAAAAAAAGCATAATTTTTGCATGTAATTTACCTTCATGACCCCATTTTTCCTCTACTTAGCTAATTTATAATTTCACGTCGTTTAAAATTTTTAGGATAGCTCATTATTAAAGTATGGTGTTACTAGTGCAGAAGGACTTACAAGGGAAAATGACAAATTCCTGGTTCACTGCTTCCTTCCCACATTGCTGCTCCTGAGAGCAGACCCCTCAAACAGGTTCTGGTTTTTCTTCTGGTGATAACCTCTCCATCTCTTATCACTAGTTCTTAATTCATCAGCTTTAAATATTGCCTTAACCTACTGCTAAGAGAGACGATTTAATTCATTTGCACTGCCTTCTACTTTCCTATCCATCTCTGCCCAATGAAGTCACCCAAGGAGGTAGTGGAATTAGCAGAGAAGAGGACAGACTCTGGAACCCACTTCCACCAGTTACTGGCGGTGTGACCTTAGGCAAGTTACTCCATCTCTCTGCCTCTTTTTCCTTATCTGTAAAATGGAGATAGTAATAGTCGCCTCCTCAGAGGATTATTATGAGGACAAACAGGTCCATCCATTTAGAACACTAAACAAGCGTTCTTACTGTATTTGATTTCTCGTTTGGTTATCCTTGTAACTGTAAATAATCTACCCACCCCTTTATTTTTGACCAACTATGTGTGGTATCTTTTGTCACTGCACTTTGTAAGATGAAGATATTGGCACCTTACACTTGCCTTCCCCTCTCTCCCCTTTCCACATCTCAATCTCACCTCCCATCTTTTCCACCTCTTAACTGGTTGTCCTATTTTCTGGGAGGCTTTCTCAACTTTATCTTTTAACCATATGTTGAAAATTTTGCTTCAGCAATCTGAGAATTTCACCTGATCTCTGGTGTTTATTTTTATAGGATTTTGAAGATTCAATATCTTATTGACTCTTGTATTAGTCAGGGTCTGGTCAGGAGACAAAAATTACCACCTCTGTAATTCAAATAGGGAAAATAATTGTGCACTAAGTAAACTGTGAATTAAGTAAAAGATGTACTAACTTCTAAAAGGAGTGAAAGAGAACTGTAAGTTATGCAGAGGTAGTAACTGCAGAGAGCAGCTGTTGCTCCTGGGCTTGAGAGAAAAGTGAAGGAGGAGGGACCTTGGAAGCTCCGAGGAGGAGGCCCAGAGGTGGAGATTCGGACGTCTGAGGAGTGGGCGGTTGTCTAGGAGCTGAGGCAAGCACAGGCAGGACCCCTGTTCCACCGTTAGAAAAAAACAATTCCAGAAGAAGCACTTCCTCGCCTAGGACCTCTCCGTGCCCCCTCAGTGCCCTCTATCGGCAGGGCCTCGGTCTAGCCAGCGAGCAAAGCCCAAACGCTGACAGTAGAGTCCACTTTCAGTATCACCAGCCCAGAGAAGAGGGATGAGCTTGGAGCCGAGAGGCAATAAATTAATAACTGGCGTAACTATTTCGGGGTCTATTCAATACGTAGACTACCTTCCTCTTTTTGTTGTTCTCTCCCATTTCTTGAATTATTTCCACTTTCTCTGTGGATTTTTTTCCCTGTTTATGTCTGGGGTTCCTTCATTTGTTAAAATAAGGCGATGAGAAGCAGATTGAGAGCTCTGTGCTTGTGGACTGGGCTTGCCAACCGGTCAAGTTTGCTTTAGGGAGCTGGGCTGGGGAAAAACCGCATCGGCTGCCCTGCTTCTGTCCAGACAGTGCAGTGGCCATGGAGAAGAACCTTCCAATTTTTGCTCGAGTGGTAAATACCTAGCTGCTGGTCCTTCTACTTTTGGGGCTGAGGGAGCGGTAGGAGGGGCAATTATAACTTAGATTCACTTTCAATTGATTCTCCCATTTTTAACTCCACCTTCCACTTGTTGCTTCCAATTGGTGTTTTCTGAGCTTCTCTGTATTTCTGCAAGGCCAATTTTCTCAGCTTCTTTAGAAACCACTTGCTTTAATTTCTTATGACTGTCATAACAGATTAATACAAACTTGGTAGCTTAAAACAACAGAAATCTATTTCACGGTTCTGGAGGCCAGATGTCCAAAATCAAGATGTTGGCAGGGCCACGGCTCCCCCCGCCCCACCCCCCACCCAGGGCTCCTGCTCCTGTGGGCTGTTGGCATTCCTTGGCTTGTGGCCACATCCCTCTAGTTTCTGCCTCTGTCTTCATAGCCCTTCTCTTCTATCTGTGTAATCTCCCTCTGCCTCATTCTTATAAGGATGCTTGTCACTAGATTTAGGACCCACCCAGAAAATCCAGGATGATCTCCTCATCGCAAGATCGTTAGCTTTATTACATCTGGAAAGACCCTTTTTCCAAATAAGGTAAGATTCACAGGTTCTGGGGACTAGGACGTGGACATACCTTTTTGGGGACCACTATTCAACTCACTATACCACTCTTCTAACTGCTACTCTCTTTAAGAAAGTTGATGCCATTCCTTCTCTGCTGATGGTCTACTTTCTGCCTTCTTTATTGATTTTGTGTATATATTCATATATATTTTTGTGTATATCTATTTATATATATGCCTGTGTTTTCTTTATAACTATTTCCTGGATTATTAGGAAGAAGAGAAGATAAATGTTTGTGGTCAGTTTACAATCTTGACTTTGGCATAATTTATTTCAGAAGAATTTTTACTAGGTAGTTTCTGAATAAAATCAAATTAAGCTAACGTCTGGGAAAGCAAGGAACAGATAAACTAGGTTACGTAAAAGAGTTCAATTAATACTTTATGTTTCTCTCTCTCTCTCTCTCTCCCTCTTTTTTTTCCTTTGTGTCTTAATCTTTTTCAGCCTCTTCCATCATGATCCCCCAAATATTCAAATCCTTCATTTTTCCAGCATAACAATAAGCATTCAGCAGTTTATCTAACACCTCTATTTAAGATAGGAACCAAATAATAGAAAAGAAATGTTATTATGCAAAACAGAGGATTATGATATTTTGCTGGCTGTTATCTTTTCAAGTATTTTCAGTTCTCTCTCATGATTATGACCCCAATTTTCTTTCTGACTAGTGATAGCAATAGGTGGCATATATGCTGCTTACTTCTTCAAACTTGCTGTTGGCCAGGATCACTAATGGTCATATCATTTGTTCTCAATAAGCCTGGGCACAGATTCAGAATTGTTTTCCATACATAATCCATGTAGTCACTTGGAATGCACTGGAGCTGGCATGTAAGTTGGAAATTGTTTCCCATCTCTGCTCTAAACTCTCTACCTTACAGATCTCATGACTCCAATATATTTTATCACTGGAGATCTCTCCCAATGTTATTATTTTGGTATGTCTTCTGCTCTAACCAAGCAGTTAGAGAACACAGTACAATGTAGTTCAAAGAACACTGGATCAGGAGCCAAAAGGATTGAGTTCTAGTTTTCATGCTATGATAACTATTTGTTTTATGTTGGATAAATTCTCTGTCCTTCAAGATCTCAGTTTTTTCACTTGAGCAATAAAGCAATTGCATTGTTATAATTTCTAAGATACTTTCCAGAAATCTTTTCATATCAAGCGCCCAACTAGATATTTCCACTTAAATGGTCCATCATCACCTGAAACTCAACATGTTGAAAATTTTAACTCAATGCTCTAAAAGCATCTTTGCCTCTTAGATTCTGTATGTCTGGTGATTTGCACTCTAAACTCAAAATCTTTTGGTTACTTTTAATTCTTCTCTTTCATTTGCCTTCTATATTAATCTCTCACAGAGTCCTGTAAATTGTTCCTTAGAAAACCTTTGTGTTGATCCCCATTACTTTGCAAATCAACTGTCACTACTCCAACCTAAGAATTTATGTCCCCAATAAACTTGATCTCTTTGGCCTTCAATTCACCTTATATAACCTTATAAATTCAATATCCTTGTTTATTTTCAGGAAGTGACTCTCCTACTCAAAATCTTTGGTGATTTTTCCCTGCCAATATGATAAAATCAGAACTTCTTGGTCTGCAATTCATACCCTTCCACATCCTGCCTGTGATCTACTCTTGTTAATCTGAAACCAGATGACTGCTTCTCCTGGATCGCCTCTTCCACCCACTGTCTATCATCACTCAGCTACCAACCTTCTCAGGGCAAATACTCAAGAAAGAGAATTTGGTTTGTCCAGCCCAGCTTCTAAAGTCTGCTGTCCACCTCCAGTTTAATTAGTCGTAACAGGGGACAGCAAGGACTATGAGTGAAGAAGGAAACTTCTCTGAGAAGGGAGTATGGTAGGAGAGTATAATCTTCAAATTAGAGATACTGTAAGGACCACAACTGAAACTATAGGAAATCCAAAGTGTAAATAAAACATCTAAATCAGATACAGAGCATCTGATCATCAGAAATCTTTTATTCTTCTTTTCAAGCTTCCATCACTGAGCATAGGGTCTGTTGGTCGGAGAACTTGGGGTCATGCTAGAAGTTATACATATGCCCATGCTCTAAAGTTAGACAATCATAAGTTTGAAATGCATTTCTTATATTAGCTATCTCTCCTTAATCTAAGCATATCACGGTTTACTAGTATGTAAAATGAGATGATAATAATTGCTAACATTTTGAGTTCTTACTGTGTTCTGGGCACTAGGATGTCTTTCATATAGTAACTGATTAATCCTTGCAGTCCCATGAAGTAAGTCCTAGTTTACAGATAAGCAGACTAAGGTCCAGGGAAGCTGAGCACTTTGCCCATGACGGCTCATAATGGATGGAAACGCAGTGTTGGAACTCAGGAAGTCAGATTCCGGAACCTGGATTCTTTGTCACTGCACAGTATTAGTGTCCGACAAATAGAGTTTTATCAATGTTAGCTGTTGTTATATTAATTGCTGCCCATTTTACCTACTAAGTGTCCATTCCATTCCCTCCACATCCACACATCATGTTTCACCTGGATGATGAAGAAGCCCCCGGGAGCAGAAGGTCTCATCCTTCAATCCAACCTGCTCACGATTTTCCAAGGCACTGTAGCATGTCACTGCCCCGCTCAGAATTTGTCGATGGCTTGCCTCCACTACCTGATACGTGTGGCTTACAGTGAGCCTCCCCAGCTCCATCATTCCTCTCTCATCCCCTCCTCAGAAACACTATACTTTATGTGGTTCCTGAAGGACGTCAGGCTCCCCATGTTTAACAGAGGCGCATACCATTTGGTCTTGTAATTTTGCATATTATTTTCTGTGGCTGGAGTGCTATCACCTTCCTTGTCCACCTGTCAAAATCCTATTTCTCTTTCAAGTCTCCCTGCAAATGCCTCCTCTCCTTTGACACAGTCCCTGATCCCCCAGAGAATGCTTATGCTGTGCTCCAATGCCTTTGAACACTCGTCCCACCTTGCGTTTGTAAATATAATGAACACTAGTAATTCTATATCCCTCCTGTATGATAAGTCTGCTCAGGCTGCTGTAACAAAAATACCAACACTGAGTGGTTTATAAACAACATAAACTTTTTTCTCACAGTCTGGAGGCTGGGAAGTCCAAGATCAAGGTGCTGGCAGATTCGGTGTCTGGTGACATCCCACTTCCTGGTTGCAGGCAGCTGTCTTCTTCCTGTGTGCACACATGACAGAAGAGACAAGGTTGCTCTCTGGGGCCTCCGTTATAAGAGCACTAATACCATTTATGAGGGCTCCACGCTCATAACCGATTCACCTCCCAAAGGCTCCCCCTCCCAACACCATCACATTGGGTATTAGGGTTTAACACGTGAATTTTGAGGGGACACAGACATTCAGTCTGTAGCAGGTACCTTGAGAGTTATGGCGATGGCTGCCCATTTTTGTATTTCCAGCGTCTACCACAGTGCTCTGCACACAATAGGCACTAACTAATTACGTTTGACTGAATTTCATTCTCTCCATACCACTTTGCAAATGTGTAGAATGAGCCCTGTTCCTCTTATCTCTGGGCCTGTGCAGATTCTCCTGTCTCCCAGGAACTCCCTTCCTCCTTGCAAGTGTACCTTCTGCTAAGTGTACGTCTGACTGACTTCTGGCAAGCGCCCCCATCTGTGGGCTGAGTGAGGTGAGGTGCTGCACCATCTCTCAGTTCCCTTCCCCTTGTGCATTTATCACACTGCATCTTTCCACTTCTTTGTCTGCCCCACTAGGATATAGGCTCCTTGGGCAATATCTCTTGTTCACTTTTGTGTCTTCAAGACAGTGCCTTGCATATTAGAGGTGCTGTTTTGGGGAGATCCTATGAAAAATCTTCAAATAGATTCCAAGATCCCACGCACTGCCTAAGTAATGATGTTTCCTTCTGATGCGAGCAGATGAATCTAATGTACTATAGTCACTGTTTTTTTTTCCATTGGGTTCATAATAGTTTCCATCAATGTGAGATTTCAGTTGTACATTATTTCTTTTTTTTTCTTTTTTTTAAAAGATTGTCACCTGAGCTAACAACTGTTGCCAATCTTCAATTTTTTTCCCTGCTTTTTTCTTTTTCTTCCCAAATCTCCTCAGTACATAGTTGTGTATTTTAGTTATGGGTCCTTCTAGTTGTGGCATGTAGGACGCCACCTCAACATGGCCTAACGAGCAGTGCCATGTCTGCGCCCAGGATCCGAACCCTGGGCCACCGAAGTGGAGAGTGTGAACTTAACCACTCTGCCATGGGGCTGGCCCCTACGTTATTTCTTGACTGTCACCACATAAGTGCTCCCCTTCACCCGCTATTCCTCCCCCACCCGCCTTACCCTGGTAACCGCTGAACTGTTTTCTTTGTCCCAGTGCTTGTTTATATTCCACATATGAGTGAAATCATCTGGTGTTTGTCTTTCTCAGGCTGGCTCATTTCTCTTAGCATAATTCCCTCCAGGTCATTCCATCTTATTGCAAATGGGATGAATTTGCCTTTTTTTCTGGCTGAGTAGTATTCCATTGTATATATAAATACCACATCTTCTTTATCCAATCATCAGTCAATGGGCACTTGGGTTGCTACCATGTCTTGGCTATTGTGAATAGTGCTGCAGTGAACATAGGGGTGCATATGTTGCTTTGGATTGTTGATTTCAGACTGTTTGGGTAGATACCCAGTAGTGGGATAGCTGGGTCATATGGTAGTTCTATCTTTATTTTTTTGAGGAATCTCCATACTGTTTTCCATAGTGGCTGCACCAGTTTGCATTCCCACCAGCAGTGTGTGAAGGTTCCCTTCTCTCCACACCCTCTCCAACATTTGTTATTTTTAGTCTTCGTGATTATAGACATTTTAACAGTTGTAAGGTGGTATCTTAGTGTAGTTTTGATTTTCATTTCCCTGATGATTAGTGATGCTGAACATTTTTTCATGTGTTTATTGGCCATCTGTATGTCTTCTTTGGAAAAATGTCTGTTCATCTCCTCTGCCCACTTTTTGATTGGGTTGTTTGCTTTCTTATTGTTCATTTGTGTGAGTTCCTAATATATTATGGAGATTAACCCCTTGTCAGACATATGATTTGCAAATATTTTCTCCCAATTGGTGGGTTGTCTCTTTGTTTTGATCTTAGTTTCTTTTGCCTTGCAGAAGCTCTTTAGTCTGATGGATTCCCACTTGTTTATCTTTTCTTTTGTTTCCCTTGTCTGAGAGGACGTGGTATTTGAAAAGATCCTTTTTAGCTCGATGTCAAAGTGTGTAGTACCGATGTTATCTTCCAGGAGTTTTATGGTTTCAGGACTTATCTTCAAGTCTTTGATCCATTTTGAGTTTATTTTTGTGTATGGTCTGAGATAGTGGTCTATCTTCATTCTTTTGCATGTGGCTGTTCAGTTTTCCCAACACCATTTATTGAAGAGACTATCTTTTCTCCACTGTATGTTCTTGGCACCGTTGTCAAAGATTAGCTGTCCGTAGATGTGTGGCTTTATTTCTGGGCTTTCAGTTCTTTTCCATTGATCTATGTGCCTGTTTTTGTAGCAGTGCTATGCCATTTTGGTCACTATGGCTTTGTAGTACATTCTGAAGTCAGGGATTGTGATACCTCCAGCTTTGTTCTTTTTTCTCAGGATTGTCTTTGCAATACGGGGTCTTTGGTTGCCCCATATGAATTTTAGTATTCTTTGCTCTATTTCTGTGAAGAATGTCATTGCGATTCTGATAGGGATTGCATTGAATCTGTAGATTGCCTTGGGTAGTATGGACATTTTAACTATGTTTATTCTTCCAATCCATGAGCAAGGAATCTCTTTCCATCTCTTTAAGTCATTATCAATTTCTCTCAGTGACGTCTTATAGTTTTCATTGTATAAATCCTTCACGTCCTTGGTTACATTTATTCCTAGGTACTTTATTTTTTTAGTTGCAAATGGAATTATATTCTTGAGTTCTCTTTCTGTAAGTTTGTTATTGGAGTATAGAAAAGCAGCTGATTTTTTGTAAGTTTACTCTGTGCCCTGCAACTTTACTGTAGTTGTTAATTATTTCTATTAGTTTTACAATGGATTTTTTGGGGTTTTCTATACATAAGATCATGTGGGCTATTCAGATTGTCTGTTTCTTCATGACTCAGCTTTGGGAGGTTGTCTTACAACCTTTTAGTCTAAGAATTTATCCATTTCCTCTAGGTTATCCATTTTGTTGGCATGTAGTTTTTTGTAGTATTCTCTTATAATCCATTGTATTTCTATGGAGTCTGTTGTTATTTCTCCTCTTTCATTTCTGATTTTGTTTATTTGAGTTTTCTCTCTTTTTTTCTTTGTAAGTCTGGCTAGGGGTTTGTCAATTTTATTTATCTTCTCAAAGAACTAGCTTTTTGTTTCATTGATCCTTTCTACTGCCTTTTTTGTTTTGATAGCATTTATTTCTGCTCTGATTTTTATTATTTCTCTCCTTCTGCTGACTTTGGGCTTTGTTTGTTCTTCTTTTTCTAATTCAGTTAGGTGTAATTTGAGATTGCTTAATTGGGATTTTTCTTATTTGTGAAGGTGAGCCTGTATTGTGATGAATTTCCCTCTTAATACAGCTTTTGCTGCATCCCATATGAGTTGGTATGGCATGTTATCATTTTCATTTGTCTCCAGATATTTTTTGATTTCTCCTTTAATTTCTTCAATGATCCATTGCTTGTTCAATAGCATATTGTTTAGTTTCCACATCTTTGTCCCTTTTTCAGCTGTTTTCTTATAATTAATGTCTAGCTTTATAGCATTATGATTGGAGAAGATGCTTGTTATTATTTCAATTTTTAAAAATTTATAGAGGCTTGCCTTGTTTCCCAACATATGGTCTATCCTTGAGAATGTTCTGTGCACACTTGAGAAGAATGTGTATTCTGTTGTTTTTGGATGAAGTGTTCTATATATGTCTATTAAGTCCAACTGGTTTAGCTTTTTATTTAATTCCACTGTTTCCTTGTTGATTTTCTGTCTGGATGATCTGTCCAATGATGTGAGTGGGGTGTTGAGGTCCCCTACTAGTATGGTGCTGTTTTTAACATCTTCTTTTAGGTTTGTTAATAGTTGCTTTATGAACTTTGGTGCTCCTGTGTTGGGTGCATAGATATTTATAAACGTTATTTCTTCTTGATGGAGTATCACTTTGATCATTATATATTGCCCCTTTGTCTCTCTTTCCCTGTCTTATCTTGAAGTCTACTTTGTCTGCTGTAAGTATTGCGACACCTGTTTTCTTTTGTTTGCCATTAGCTTGGAATATCATCTTCTACCCCTTCACACTGAGCCTGTATTTGCCATTGGAGCTCAGATGTGTTTCCTGGAGGCAACAAATTGTTGGATCTTGTTCTTTAATCCATCTTGCCACTCTGTGTCTTTTTATCGGAGGTTCAATCAGTTTACATTGAGGGTGATTATTGATGTATGAGGGTTTAATGCTGTCATTATATCGCTCATTTTCTGATTTTCCTGCATTTCCTTTGTTTCTTGTCCTGTGTGTTTTGGTCTATCCATGGAATCATGCAGTTTTTTATGATGTGTTTCTTTGTTTTTTCCTTATTTATTTTTTGTGTCTCTGTTCTGATTTTTAGTTTAGTGGCTACCCTGAAGTTTACAGTCAGAATCTCTTGTATAACATAGTCTATTTTCTGGTGGCCTCTTATTTCCTTAGTCTAAACTGATTCAGTCCCTTTCCTCTTCCCCTCCAAAGTTATTATTCTCATATTTATTCCAACTTGTGTTGTGAGTTTGTGGTTAAAGTGACAAGATAGTCCGTGTTTTTGGTGTTTTCCTTCCCTTTAGCCTAATGCTATAGTTGAATGTTTGCTATTCTATTCTGGTTCTGTCTTTCTATTTGTCTCCTTACTCTGTGTTTTGTGGCCCCCTTTCTCCCTTTTTTTCTTTTTTCAGGTATGAGGCCCTTTTTGAGGATTTCTTGTGGGGGCAGGGTGAGTCTCATGGCTATGAAGTCCCTTAACTTTTGTTTGTCTTGGAAAGGTTTAATTTCTCCCTCATATCTGAAGGACAGAGTATTCTTGGCTGAAGATTTTTATCTTTTAAAGTTTTGAATATGTCATTCCACTCTCTCCCAGCTTATAAGGTTTCTGCAGAAAAATCTGCTGAAAGTCTGATAGGGGTTCCTTTACAGATTATTTTCTTCTGCCTTGCTGCCCTGAGCATTCTTTCTTTCTCATTCATTTTTGCCAGTTTTACTACTACATGCCTTGCAGTAGGTCTTCTTACATTGACAAATCTAGGAGATCTGGAAGCTACCTCCACACACATTTCCCTCTCATTCCGTAGATTTGGAAAGTTCTCTGCTATTATTTCTTTGAACATACTTTCTGTTCCATTCTCCTTCTCTTCACCTGCTTGAATACCTATAATTCTTATGTTTCATTTTCTCATTGAGTCAGATATTTCTTGGAGACTGTCTTCATTTCTTTTTAGTCTTAGTTCTCTCTCCTCCTCTGTCTGGAGCATTTCAACATGTGTATCTTTGATTGTGCTGATTCGCTTCTCTATGATGTCCACTCGAGCATTCAGGGAATCTGTATTTTGTTTCATCTCTTCCATTGTGTCTTTCATCTCTAATATTTCTGATTGATTCTTCTTTATAGTTTGAATTTCTTTTGTGAAGTACCTCCTGAACTCATTGAATTGCTTCTCTGTATTCTCTTTTACCTCATTGAGCTTTTTGATGATAGCTATTTCGAATTCATTGTTGTTTAGTTTACTTATTTCTGTGTCCTCAGGACTGAGTTCTGGGTATTTGTCCATTGCTTTCTGGTCTGGAGATTTGGTGTAGTGGCTGATGTTGGAAGGACAGGTCTTTCCCATTCTGATATTATTCAGTTGCAGTTACATCCTATTGCCACTGGGTGGGGGTTGAGAGCCCGTATTCCAAGCCCTCTGCCTTCAGTGGTGCTGGTCGGAGGAGGGGCGCTTTCTCTCGTGTGCAGTTCTGGGTTTCTCAATCAGCTCTCGCTGTCTGGTCTCCTGGGATCTTGGCTTGATGAAGTCACCCCGAGCAAAAGCTTTCATCAGTTGTAGGGCTTCCCTCTAGGCTGCAAGGGCCCTAGGGAGTCCTGGGGGATCCCATGGACACATGACCCCTCCGCCACTCCTTCCCTCATGGAGACTCCCATGGCAGCGACTGCAGTCTGTAGGGGAGGGAGCAAAGATCTCTCTTACCCTGTTCCAGCTCCTCCGAGGGGGTCTCCAGCCTCTCTGCCCTCCATCATGTGGCTGCGTGTCTCTGAGGGGTTTTTGTGCTTTTAGGATATTTTCTTTTGGAATATGGTTGTTCCTTTTTGTTGTATGTTGGATGGGAGACAGTCCTGGGCAAGTTCAGTCCACCATGATGCTGACATCACCCCCTAGACATTGCTTTTAAAGTAAGTGAGGCAAAGGTGCCCATGCCCTTTTATGAAAGATATCAGCATAAAGGGAGAATAATAACATTCATAAATCTTTTGCTTCAAGTTTTTCTTCAGAAACCTGCAGGTGTACCCTTTTTTGGGTTTTTTTGGATATGTCTATTTCCATAGCCAGTTTAGGGAAAAAATTGAACTGAAATTTGAAGTTTTATATACTAATTAAGGCAAATAAAAGTAATATATTTCACCAGAGGCTCCAATTCCTGCTCTGGAGAAGAGGTCAGCACATCGTCTCCATGTAGTGGAGCATACTGGAAGGTCCCATAAGCTGGGGGCTAGTGGCGTCTGTGGGCGGCTCCTAAACAGGCTGAATTTCCCAGAAAGCAGATCTGAGAAGACTTGTATATAGGAGGTTTATTTGGAAGGGCTCTTAGGATCTTTGCCTGGGGCTGGGGGTTGGTGAAGAAAGCAGGATTGGGTGAAGGAGAGATTGAGCTAGAATGCTGTCATGATAAAGACCTCAACCGGTCCTATAGGGAGGTCTGGAGCTGGGATGACCCTAGCATTGAGGCAAAGGGAGCTGTGCCTTTCTGCCCCTGCATGAACCAGTCTCCTGGCCCCACTCCACTGCAACTTGGTGGGGATGAGAATTCTTTCTTTAGCTGAGGTCAGTGCCCAAGGAAGAATCGGATAGGAGCTGAGGGAGCCAACAGTTGCCACAACTGGAGGAATGAATGCTTCAGTCTTGAAGGGATGGCTGGAGATCTGAGCTGTGAACTCTGTATCCTACAGCTCCTAGTCACTTAGTGAGAATATCCAGTTTTGAGGTTCAGAACCATTAGGAAAATTCAAAATTCTCGCCTACGTGGAAATGGAGGGCTGAAAGCAGAATAGTATAACAGATCCTGGTATTCACTTTCAAGTTCATCTTTTCCTTCTTTCTTGCTGTTCAAACGTGGTCAGTTGTTCCCTTTCTATGTAGCCATTGGCTCGGGGAGAGTGACTCAGATTCCCTGTCTCTTTTCCCTTGAGAATCAGTTACTGATTACTGACAGGGACTCAGTAAATCTGATTACTCTTAGCCAATCACAATAATTCTACCCTGCTCTCCAGAGACTGGATTAAGAAGAGGCATGTGATCCTTCTGGCCAATGAAAGATAAGGAGAAGTCAGCTGGGGTTGCCTCTCAGAAAAGCTTACTTTTAAAAAGAAACATGTTTGAAGAAACAGTGACATTATTCTGACTCCGAATGTGGCTGGATGAAGAAGTGATGTTTAGAGCTGCTGCAGCCACTTGGGCCATGAGGGGAACCAGCAGAAAATCATAAGCCAGGATGCTAAAGATGGCAGAATGAGAAGGTGGCAAGAGTTTGGTCCTTGATGCTGTTGGGCTACTGAATTAACCAACTCTGCAACTCCATGTGTTAGTCGGGCTTCTCCAGAGAAACAGAATCAACAGGATATATATGTATTCAATGTATAGTTTCATACATATGTATCCATATATATGTACACACGTATGTGTATATATATATATGCATGTGTATATATGTTTATTATAAAAAATTGGCTCATGTGATGATGGGGGCTAAGTTCCAGAATCTGCAGGTGGCAAGCTGGAGATCCAGCAGGGCTAATGGTGTAGTTCCAGTCTGAGTCCAGAGGCCTGAGAACCAGGAGAGGTGATGGTGTAGTTTAATCCGAAGGACAACAAGCTCAAGACCCAGGAAGAGCCAATGTTTCAGTTTGAGTCTGAAGGCAGGAGAAAGCCAACGCCGCAGCTTGACAGCAGTAAGGCAGGAGGAATTCCCTTTTATATAAGTGAGGGTTAGCCTTTTTGTCCTATTCAGGCCTCAACTGATCAGAGGAGGCCCACCCACACTAGGAAGGACAACCTGCTTTACTCATTGATTGATTTAAATGTTACAGTCGTCCAAAAACACCTTCACAGAGAAGCCCAGAATAGTGTTGGACCAAATATCTGGGTAGCTTATGGTTCAGTCAAGTTGACACTTTAACCATCACAAGTTCACCCCTTGTCAACTTGGCACTCATGCATCTGCTTAAACCATACTTAACCTCCAAATAAAGATGATAACAAGGTCATAATTCCACCTGAGAGTACATGTAGCCTGCATACAACTGAAAACGCACTAACCTCTTCCCTAGAAGATGAGGTAAAGTGATGTTTCCTTTTCTCCCTGATATCCTGTAACTTCAATACTATGATATAAAATTAACAATACTTAAATGCTACGATATAAAGTTAACACATCTTATGTTACATGATAAGGGAATAACAGAGGGAAGAAAATAAGGATATTACATATATATATATAACACATATATATACACACACTAATACACACACAAACATATTCACAACCAAATAAGAAGGAAATATGACAATTACCGTCCTCATTTCTGTAACTGGTCACACGGTTGTAGCTGGTTATTTATAACTACCTTTTCTACTACCTGTTCTATATTCCTGTTGCCTTTACCAAGCATCTTAGTTGGTCATGGTTGTTTACCTGATGAGGTGACCAAAACCTTCATTCTTGAAGGGTCTGAGCTGTTAGCAGTCCTGCCTGGATTGGGTTTTCATAGTTTTCCATTGATTTTAATTACAAAGCATGGGAACACTAAGGGATCTCTATTCCATACATACTCTTCCTTCCTTCTGTGGTAGGGTAGCAGACCAATTTCCTCTTGGTCATCAGAATCAATCACCCAAGACAACACAGACTCCCTTCTTTGCCTGTTGATTCAGAGACACAAGGAATCAAAAGTGTCTGGGCACTCATCTTAACTTCTAGTTCAATGGAATCATTGTTGTGTCTCCTAGTGCGAGCATTCCTCCCTTTGGAACTAAGCCCTCTATGCCAGCAGAGCATAAAGCAAGAACAGAAAGGAAAAATTTTGCTAGTGGGTCACTAAGAGTAATAATGAGTGGTGCCACTCCCATTTCCACTCTGTGATTTCTGGACCTGTGAATTCCGTCCATGGGAGAAGCAGTACCATACATTGAACACTGATTCGGAGCATACACAGCCTTCCAGAGAACCTTGTCTCAGCCCTGCAAGGTATTGGCACCTAGTTACTGCTATATCTGAGTCTTCAAAAGGCTGTTCCACTGTTCTAGAAAGCCAGTTGCTTTAGAATGGTGGGGAACATGGTAAGACCAGGGAGTTCCATGAGCATGGGGCCCATGGCCACACTTCATTTGCTGTGAAGTTAGTTCCGTGATCAGAACCAATGCCATGTGGAGTACCATGGTGGATAAGACATTCTGTAAGTCTGCAGTTGGTAGTTTTGGCAGAAGCATTGCATTAAGGGAAGGCAAATCTATATCCAGAGTTAAGTATCTATTCCAGTAAGAACAAAAGGCTGCCCCTCCCATGATGGAAGGAGTCCAATGTACTCAACCTGCCCCCAAGTAGCTGGCTGATTACCGCAGGGAATGGTGAGGTGTCAGGGACTCAGTGTTGGTCTCTGCTGCTGGAAGGTTGGGCACTCAGCGATGGCCATAGCCAGGTCAGTCTTGGTGAGTGGAAGTCCACGGTGCTGAGCCCATGCATGACCTCCACCCCTGTCACCATGGCCACTTTGTGCATGAGCCCATTGGGTGATGACAGGGGTTGGCTGGGAAAGAGGCTGACTGGTAGCCACAGAACTGATCATCTATCTACTCTATTATTAAAATCTTTCTCTGCTGAGGTCACTCTTTGGTGAGCATTCACACGGGACACAAATATCTTCATGTTTCTTCCCCTTTCACAGAGCTCTATCCTCATATTTCTTCCCCAGATTTCTTTGTCACCAATTTTCTAATCATTTTCCTTCCGTGTCCCTGGCCATCCAGCCAAACCAGTGGCCACAGCCCCTGTATCAATATAAAATTGCACATCTGGTCATTTCTTCTAAGCAAAGAGAACTATCAGGTGCGCCACTCGAAGTCCTTCCCACTAGGAGGATTTCCCTTCACTGCTGTCCTTCAGGATGTCCCAGAGAGAGGCTGTAGTACTGTCACAGTCCACTTGTAGGTAGTGCCTGCATATCGAGCAGAACCATCTGGAAATGAGACCGGAGTCTACTCTTCCTCAGTCAGTTGATCGTAGGGAATGTCCCCTGAGGCCATAGGTGCAGGCTGGGAGAGAGAAGGCAGTGTAGCAGAAGCAAGGGCCCTGGGCATTTGGGCTACCTCTTCATGTAACTTACTTATGCCTTCAGGCCTGCTTGGGCCCAGTCATGTGTACACCACTTCCATTTGATGATGGAGTGCTGTTGTGCATGCCCAACTTTACAGCTTCACGGCTAAGATGACACCCAGCTCATGATGGGCAGCTCAGGTCGCCTCGTAGCTTGGTGGCCCATGATGAACCATTCGGTCTCTAGTGAGGCTCATTATAAGTCCAAGAGCTGTTTCTGAAAAGGAGAGTAGTCATCTGTGGAGGATGGCAGGGCTTTGTTCCAAAATCCTAAGAGCGTGTGCTGTGATTTACTTACAGGTTCCTGCCAAAGGCTCCAAACAGCATCCCCTATGTGCCACTGACACTTCAAGCACACTTGGATCTGCTGGGTCATATGGCCCAAGTGGCAGAGCAGCTTTTATGGCAGCATGGACATGTTGCAGAGCCTTCTCTTACTTTGGGCACTACTCAAAACTATCAGCTTTTCAGTTTTCTCAGTAAGAAAGCTGGCCTTCATACGCCTCTACTCTATAAAGGACCCCAGGGATGTTTTGGGTCTCCTGAAATTAATGTCAGTTCAGAGCCAGTGTCCAGTAGTCCCCAAAAGATCTGATTATTTCCTTTTCCCCAGTGTACAAGTCCCTTGGTAAAGAGCCATAGGTCCCTGTGGGAAAGACTGGGAGAAAGATTAACAGTATAAATTTTTGGCAGTGTGCTGAGGTCCTTCCTCAAGAGAATCTGGCCTCCACTTCAATCAAGGGGTTCTGGGTCTATAAACTGGCTCAAATCTGGGAAATGATTGAGAGACCATGACTCTCTGTTTTTATAATTCAGGTTAGACTCTTATTCCATTAACTCAGAACATTTTTGCTTATGAAAAATACATTATACATTATGCAGATAATGTAAGAATTTAGTAGACTTCCTATTTACCTCACTTCTAGGAACACCGTGATCAACTTGCCAATGCTATAGGGCTGTGAGAGTCAGAATTCTGACGGCTGTTCCGATGCTGTGGTCCATCATGGTAACCTCTTCCACGTTGCCTTTGGTTGAGCAACATCATTTTGCCCCTGCCACCCCAGGATCCAATTACTCCCATTGCATTTAGGTTTCCTGATTCAGTGACTGAGACCCCACTGTAAAGTCTGGCCTAGAGAGAAGACTGATCACAGAGCTCTTCAAGGATGCTGGGGCTCCCCTCACAAAGTTATTTCTCACAGTCACGGTGAAAGGTCTGTATTCTGGACCTTTTCAGGATGAGTAGGTCTTAAATGAAAAGTACACTCTAATGTTCCCATCTCCCTAAGCCTTTGAGACTCTTGCTCTGCATCAAATTAAGGCAGCTCCAGCATTTCTAGCTCACTCACTGTGGGCCACCTTTTTGTCCATGTTTCAGCCAACCAAACAAACTGTTGCAGCTGCAGCATTGAATGCAGAATCTCTGCTTAGTGAGGCCATATTAATAAATTCAGCCTGATCCAATTTTTTTTTTTAAAGATTTTATTATTTCCTTTTTCTCCCCAAAGCCCCCCGGTACATAGTTGTATATTCTTCGCTGTGGGTTCTTCTAGTTGTGGCATGTGGGACGCTGCCCCAGCGTGGTCCGATGAGCAGTGCCATGTCCGCGCCCAGGATTCGAACCAACGAAACACTGGGCTGCCTGCAGCAGAGCGCGCGAACCCAACCACTCGGCCACGGGGCCAGCCCCAGCCTGATCCAATTTTATGTTCCTCACCATTACCCCACAACCTTTATACCCATTCCCACCCATAAGTCCCTGCATTTATGTTTGTATAAGTTAGAAACCTTGGGTATCTTTTTTGAAAGTGAGGCACACTTCTCATGGGTTGCACTTTGTACCTCACTTTTAGGGGCCTCCTGAGAATTGAGTCTAGTTGTAGGTCTAGAAGGAAGGAGGGTGGTAGTTGTTGGTCCTGAGGAGACTAAGCATTGTCTTCCATGGCAACTACATCAGCGGAGGCCATTCCAGTTTCCTCAGGCAATGTAGGGTTAATCCCCTCAGATAGGGGTGGAGAGGCTGCTCCCACTGGCAAAGAAGACTCATCAGAATTTAGGGGCTCAATGTCCCCAGCATCATCAGAGTCTTCCCACATATCCCCATTCCAACTTTCAGGATCCCATCCCTTTGCAATCAATGCTCCACCTTAACAGTAGACACCTGTGAGGTTGGTGGGTGTTCCACTTGCATTGAAATTCAGCCAGTTGCAGACTAAGGTTCCGAGTTTGATTTCCAGCAATTTCAGCCCTCTGGCTACGGGAGATAAAGGTCTCCTTCAGGGCACACATAAAAGCTTTCAGGTCATTTGTGCAGCACTTAATATTTGGTTAATTCTTTCTTTAGTTTGACAAATGCCTGTTGAATGCCAAATATGTGTCGGCTATGTACCTGGCATACTTCAGTGAGCAAGAAGACAAAGATCCTTTTGGAAAGCAGAAATTCTAGTATATAAGTGAATGGTCAGTCTTAGTATTGTTTTGGGTTTATTTAAGTTTATCCTAAAATAAAAAATTAACGCCTTTTGCATAGCCATGCCCAGGAAGTAGACACTACATAACATCAGCCTATAGACACGACACCATCAGGCTGTTACTCAAATGAGACTCAAGCTTGGCAAGATGCCAGGAGTTCCATTCCTATCAATAAACAGTGTCTGGAACTCATCTCTTGCCCTAAGCCTGCTGTCGAGCAAGCCTGTGTAAACATCTGTGTGGCCACCAATATGGAGCTCCTTGGTCCCAGCTCTAACTGTGCTGTCTATCTCAACCCTTGCCTCTGTTCTGCATTTGCACTTCATCCTCCACTGGTCATGGATTCCAGCCCTGAACTCCAGCCAAATTGTCTGGGCCTGGGAAGCTGACTAGTCTCGCCAGCCCCTTCTCTCTGGGGGATCTGGATCCCATCCCAATGTTCTCCCCTCTGTGGTCCACTGGCTAAGAGCTTCTTTTAACACAGACAACCCCTCTCCCTCTGAACATAAAACTGTCATCCATCGGATGATAACATTTCCCATATAACCAAGTTCTGGTGCCATGCTCCAACCTGGAGTATTTGAAATGATGACTATCACCACTAAGCTGGACTGGACTCAAGTTTGGTGCGTCCCCTTAGAAGCGAAATGGGGAGGAGATTTATAGTCACAGCCACCAGGCTGACCCTGCCCCCGCCAGGCTTGGCTTCTTTCCCTCTCCCCTCCAGGTCTGCATCTGGGCTTCTCTTCCGGATTTGCTGCGAACCAACCAGATCACAATACAAAAGAGTAAGAATTTTCAGCATTCTGTGGAGTCTGTTTTTCTAAATAGTTCTCTAGATTTTAATGCTTCTTAATCATAGTTACAAGTAACATGTTATCCTTTCTGTAGCAAGCTGGGCCTCCTGCAAAATAATCATCTTCAAAAATTGTCTGAGATTCACATGCTGCACCAAATGTCTATGCTTTTTTGCAAGCACTATGGTCCTCATCCAACATACTGTGCAGAGCGCAGATCAGGGTTTCTTGTAACTTCCACAGTGACAAATATTTATGAAACCTCCACTATGTTCGTGGCACTGTACCAGGTACTGCTATACCCATTTTCCCTTTGCAGGAAAAATAAATTCAGACATGAAATAAAAAGCCCAAACTCATGAAAGCAGACTGACTTTGCTTCTTAAAATTTCAACATGCCTCAGCTACGTGCTTAAACTGATTCCAACAGGATGATGGAGTAAAACATTGTTATTGATAGGAATATGATGTTGAATAAATAGCCAAAGAGAAAAGTGTTTCTAAAAACTGTGACATATGTCTAGAAGACTATAACTGTTACACATCCCTCCGCTGGGCTGTGACACGCCAGTTCCGAGTCTCTTACCGTTCATCTTAAAGACATTTAGAGATGCCTGCCTTTCCCACTCTTCTCCTTTGAAAGTATATGTGAGCCATATTTGTAATAAAACTCTCATAATATTTTACTTCTTTTCCATGTACCGTTTCTGTCAAATGATATCTGGAATAAATCACTTTGACTTTTCAGATAAAAAGTGTCGTTTCACAGTTTTAGAGTTGTAACATATTTACATTTTCCAATCCCCTTGCTACAGTGAAGATAAACGCAGAGACAAAATTAGTGTGTGTGTACAGGATAAAAACCAGGCCAGTTGTCTCACTATCAAATTTCTTTCAGAAGGCTTCTGATGTTGAATTTTAATTACATACTGAGTAATTAAGACTTTTTGGGTTTTGTTTTTGAAATGCTCATTAGCAGAAAACAGATCAAAATGAGGAATGCACCACATAAGTCTCTTTCGTGAGTCTACAAGTCTGCAGGGTGATGTTTGAATTAGAAATACCAGTCTTTCGATTTGATGCTTCAAATATTATGTATGTGAAAGTAAAAGCCTACGTCGACCGTAGCAGTCCAGGAAAAATCTCCCTCAAGTACTAATCAACAATCCAAATTTTAGATAATTCTGATACCATTCCTGCGTATTTCCTCTACAAGGCTTTCTGCCCCAGACGTTATGGTTAAAGGCAATATTTTACAGGTCAGAGCTTAGTTGCCTCGTGGAGGAAGACATCTGGTCTTGAACAGTCCCAGAAGCAAGTAAATGGGGAGTAGGATCACACAATAGACATTTCTGCAGGTTATTGAGCTGAACTCTTCCACAGAGTAACACAGGCTCCTGGTTTCAACAAGAATTCTCCATTTTTAATAAAAGCCCTGCTTTCCCCAAAATTTGGCAGATGAGAAGTTAGTTAAGAAGTTGCTCATTCCCACATAATCACTTTGTCTTCAATAATCTTAATTTGTGAATACTAATTTGCTTGTTTGTTGAGGCATATATCACGAAGTTCAGATGCAGGTTACTCTTTGCCTGACAAAACTAATGAATTAAACAAGAATGGGTTGTAATTATTAGAAGTAATACCAGCAAATACTTTTTTTAACTTTATGTAAAACAAACTTCATAGCAGTTAATTAAACCGAAGAATCCTTCAGTAGGAGCTGTCAGCACTAACAACTGCATTTGGTGAGTCCTCGCTATCTGTTTGGTATTTTGCTAAAAACATTGTATACTTTATTGTGTTTAAGTCTCACAGCAGTCCTGTGCAGGATGAGCCATTCTCACAAGAGCCCTAGGAAGCGTGTTGCTGAAGCTGATGCCACAAGGAAAAGTAGTGTGCATAAGGACAGAGAGCTGGCAGGTGGGGAACTGTGGATCCTGAGCAGGTAAGCTGACTCAAGTTCCTCTGTTCCAGTAGCACTTTGCTTGTGTCTCTCTTACACGAGGATGTCTGATCTTCTTTGTTAGCTCATAAACTCGTTGAAGGGAAAGACCATCTCTTGTTAAATCTTCGTGTCCATCACTTGCCTTGGGCACGGTAGAGATCTACCAATGTTTGGTGGAAGGAACATCTACAAAAACGTGGTAATAACAACACTGTGATATATAGTAATAGTTATCTTTTACTTTTTAAGAGTTAAATAGGGTAACCAATGCGATTGATTCCCTCGATTGTTGCCTAATATATTTTTAAGGTCCAATACGTTGGGTTAACTCTATTATTACTAATTTGATCGCATAAAGTCAATTGCTATTCTGATATAAACAAAATGGCCCATAAATTCCTCAACAACGTTTTGCTGCCAAGGAGTACAAACAGTCATTCAACATATATTGATTGAGCATTTACTATGTGCCCAGTGCTATTGCCGCAGTTGGAGATACGGTGGTGAACAAGAAAGACAAGGTGTCAGTTCTTAAGGAGTTGAATTCTAGTGTCTGGGGGGGGGCGGGGGGGTGAAGTGGGAAACACATCCATTAATGTCAGCCTACCCTAATTATGTGCGTGATGCTTCTACTACAGTGCCTGGCACAGAGTAGGGACTGGACATGCTTTACACACCTGCTTTATGCCGGGACCATTAGTGTCTCAAAACTTTATCCTTAAATGAAGAACATGAGTAAACAGCTCTAAGCTTTTCAAGTATCCTGACTTTCAATCCAGAGATATGCCATTCTAAAGGACAATTAACTCGCATAAAGCATTTATTTATTTTTCTATCAAGTCTTTTCAGCATTACATTATATTAATGGCATTTGTTTTAAATAAGAAAGCACTCTATTCATTTTACTAATGCATACAGTAAATGTGCATTATTAGAGATATTTTTATATCTTGTAATAAATTTGAGTCCCTTTGTTTTATTTACTTTGTATATTATAGAATTTTTGAAAATGATTTAAGGTATAAGCACTTTGCTTTGAAAAACCACGTTATAATTATACCATAACTGTAACAGTTATTTCTATTTGTATTTTTTATTTATTTATTTTTTTTCCTGAGAAAGTTTCATCCTGAGCTCACATCTGTTGCCAATCTTCCTCTCTCCTTTTTTTCTCTCCCCAAAGCCCCAGTGCATGGTTGTATATTCTAATTGTAAGTCCTTCTAGTTCTTCTCTGTGAGCTGCCACAGCACGGCCACTGACAGACCAGTGGTGTAGCTTTGAGCCCAGGGATGGAACCCCAGCCCCAGAAGCAGAGCACACTGAACTTAACCACTAGGCCACTGGGGCTGGGCCCAGTTATTTGTATTTTTAAACAGTCCGATACAAAGATTTCTTCTCTGGTTCACTAGATATCCTTAGTTTATGCATTCATTCAACAAATATATATTGAGGTCACAGCTGTGGAGAAAACAGACAAAATTCTGCCTTCAAAGAGCTTACTTTCTTGTGTGAGAGAGAGAAAATAAATAAAGTAATAAAGTATATTAAAGGATGACAGGTGCTGTGGAGTGAAATAAAGCAGGAAAAGGGGCAGAGAATGCTGAGAAAATCTGAAAATTTAAACATTGTTCTACTTCCATTTTTGAACTAGTGAAATAAAGGGCTTCTGTGCTAGTTGTTTTCTGCCTACATCCCACCTCCGCATGCAGGTACATTCCCGCATCCCAGAGGCTGACCTGCACAGACTCACCACCAGGCACCCTCTCCACCCGCCTCCCTCCCCTGCTTCCTGCCGGGTTCAGCCACTTGGTGGCAAAGCAGGAGACATGAAGGTGGAAGACGAGAGAGGTAAGAGTGTTTACCCCACCCTTTATCGCTTTATCCCGCGGCCAGCCTCACCACAGTCCTGGTAATGGCTGTGTTCCTCCACATCCACAGGTCATCTCTGGGCGTCTCCTGGTCCACAGTTCCACCCCTCGCCAGGCTTTTGGACTAGTATCTTTCCACTCAGGTTTAACGGGTTGGTGATGGTGGCTCACTTTTGCTAGCCTTTGTGTACTTCACCACCCCTTGTTGGCACGGTCGTCCTGCGCACACACTGGGCAATAGTCCTTTCACTAAATTCTCTTGAGTAAAACCCTTTGCAGTGTGTCATTGCCTTTTTTTGCTATGACCAACAGCTCCTAAACTATTTCGAAAGCAAGAGAGCACAACTATCGATAATAATAAAGCCCTTCAAAAACTTTCATATGAAGATGCTCATTGCAGCATCATATTCAATAGCAAATAAATTACAAACAACTTGTGTAACCATAAAGAAGATGATTAATAAATGATGTTACATCAACATGACAAAATATTACTCCTCTCTACAGTGAGACTTATGAAGACCGAAGAAAACATGGAAATAGAAATAAAGTGTTTGAGGTGGTATGTATATACTCTAGAATTGCAACTATGTAAAAGTAGGACAGTCTCTGGATAAGAACTAAAAGGTAATATGCAAATATGAAGATAATGTTGTTAGGATAGTGGAATCTACTGATTATTTTTTAATTTTGGAAGTGTATATCATTAAAAATTTAAATTATTTTCAATGTTTTATGAGTATCAATATTAGGATATTAAAGATATTAGTTATGTAAATCAAGATAAATGCTCCAAGTAAAGGAAAAGCATACTAAATTCTCAAATTATTCTTCTTACATCTTATTTCTAAAGCCTACCCATGAATTATTAACAGACACTGACTTCCAAGGTTGAAATAACTTATTTAAAATAGAAAATATTATTTTATGGGTAATTTCTAATGGTTTGTAATCAAGGCACAATGTCTTAAACAAATCATCTGCTTTAGAATCAAGTATGAGCAAAGGAAAACTCAACATTTGAAAAGCTATGTCAGATAATCTGGTTCTCAGTCTTACAATGTGTATTCAACAGCCTTTATTTATTTCTATCACATGACTGGATTTTTTTTTTTTTATTTTTATTTTTTTTTATTTTTTCCTTTTTCTCCCCAAAGCCCCCCGGTACATAGTTGTGTATTCTTCGTTGTGGGTTCTTCTGGTTGTGGCATGTGGGACGCTGCCTCAGCGTGGTCTGATGAGCAGTGCCATGTCCGCACCCAGGATTCGAACCAATGAAACACTGGGCCGCCTGCAGCGGAGCACGCGAACTTAACCACTCGGCCACGGGGCCAGCCCCTCACATGACTGGATTTTAAGAAGAAAATACCCAAAGAGGAATGAGTTAGTTATTTGAACTGTAGGTATATTTTAGATCTTGCAATAAAAAATTTACAGACAAATCTGATCCTTAAGGATACTCTGGAGAGGAAATTCTGAAAAACGATATTCCAGAGTATATGGAAAATGGAGACATTCTGATGAAGTGCCAGTCGTAAAAGTCCAAGTGACCATGCTTAAACCATCATGGCCCTAGATCCAGGTGCTGGAGGCTTTACTTCAAATCACTTTTAATTATTTTACTTCTCATTCAATAGCAAGGTACACAGCACTACGTGTTTTTGGTTAGATTCTAGTATTTCTGTGAGTAAGGGACAATGATTTTATCTCAGCTGTCACTCTGGAGGTGTGCAGAATCATCAGACACCACTGTCACACCCTTAATGTGGAAGGAATGCTGGCTTACTCTAGCAGGCGTTGGACCACATGACCTAACCCGCATCGTCCATCTCTGATTTCAGCGAACCACAGAAACCTGTTTTTGCTTCTGACAATGGTCTCTTTCAACCAGGTAATTTAATAGAAACGATGAAGAGTAGTAAAAGGACCAAAAATCATGAAAAGGGATGCAATATGCATGTTCATTTTAATAGGGAGTTTTTTTCCTACTCATTATTTTCTGTTGTTTTTATCAAGCTTACTTCTTCTCCCATCCACTCTTTATGTGGGTACAAATTCTCTTATTTAAAAACTCTTACCAAACAATCAAGATGCGTATTTTTCACTGAAAGTTTTCCCCAAACTGACCAAGTTAGACAAATTTCTCTTAAGGTAAATCCAGTTAAGATGTTTTTATATAAAATCATTCATTCATACTGGTCAATATTTACCATTGCATTTCTGTGTACTTTTCCCTCGGCACCAAATTTCAACATACAAATCTGTACAAATGATACAGAATATCTAGAACAGACCTATAAAACAACAATAAGTCTTCCTTGCCTGCCACATGGTGATATCACAAAAAAATCTCAGTTTTATGAAGAACAAGGAAAAGAATTTAGCAGCATGAACTGAAAAATAAACTCAGAAGAAAAGCAGAATTCCGAAATTCTGAAAACCAATTTCTTTACTCACGGTAATTGTTTTGTGACTTAGCTACTTCATAAGGGTAACAAATAGGTTAAATATTAACTAGCAGAGAAGACAAATTTACTTATTCTTTAAATTTTGCGTGTGTACGAAGTGTTGCTAATCACAAAAGACAAAAGGATGTCATAGCGATTGCTCTGCTGCCTGGGACCCTGGGTCATTCTGCCAGAAGCCTGTCCTTGTGTGTGATACCGATGGACGGCTTGTTGATGAGTAAGTTTGTTCTTCTCAGCAACTGTAAATATATTGGGAATCTAGCCGGAAGATGTCCCAATTTATTTCATTACTCACTATAGGCCTAATGATGTTAATGATAAGTATGAAGATGATTCTTTTTATTTTTTTCCATGAATTCATTTATGGAGCACTTTGCCTAGTAGTTTAGCTTTGATTTGTCCATAATTTCTTCCCAAACTCCCTTGTGATTGGCTTCCCTGCAGAGGAGAATCAAATATTTGTGGGTGGTTCCAGGGTTCCTTCCTAGCCTATGGATAGAAGATTCTAGGATGTCTTAATGTACTTAATACTTTATTTACATCTCTCCTGATGTGTGTTTATATATCAGTTCTCTTGAACACATATTCTAACACAATTATTAAGACTTAATTGATAATTTTATGTATGTATAGGTTTTTCTAGGTTGTAACAGGCCCACTGGGTCTCAGCAGGCCCATGAGGGCCCCGCATCTACAAAGAAAACTGGTCTCAGATTCCATTCTGGAACTGTTTTATTTAGGACTGCTAGTAAATCCTCCCACAAGAGGTCACCAAAGCTCCAGTTTTTTTGAAGTATGAGTTTCTGACTTTTTGTCCTTCCTGCAATGAAATTGAAAAGGATTTTGTTTCCTGGTTTTCTGCCTACTCAGTAGGCCTTTCTGCCAGCCTGCTCCAGCTCAACATGAAAGTCAGTAACTGAGAAGCAGGGTTTAGACAGGGCCAAAGCAGCTTAGGGAAGCTTGTAGCCATCCATCATGTTTACCATCCATTGTATGGACATCCATTTCATGGGTTTACTTGAGATCAAAGGGAAGCACAGCCAGGCAACTCTGACCTCGATAACTAAGCTCCTTTAGCCATGAATTAAACCCTTTTAAAGACACATTCATACTTTTAAGGTCCTTCCACGTTCTTGCAGGTACCAGGATGATAGAACAGAGATCTGAAGGAGGCCCGCACTCAGCATACCTGCTTGGGGAAGATGAATAAAAGTGCTCTCAGTGATGGAGAATTGCTGCCAGATCGAACCGCTTCTTGGGGAGGATTTTTAGACCCAAGCAGTCAGATTCCTATACAAAATTTAATTTAAAACAAAGGGTTCTTTTAGGAACAACCTCTATTTTCTTTACAGCAAACATAAATATAAAAGAAAGAGATTTAAAATTATGTTTCACAAAAAAACATTACCTTAAAATTTGAGGATATTTCCCCCTCCCTTACGAGCATGTTACCCTCGTATAAAAATGGAATCTTTCTCTGAGTTCTCCACTCCCCAGATTTTAGAAGAAATCATGTTACTTTTAGTACCCTTGAGTGGTAACATTTTAACATTTTCTGTTATATCGGAGCAGAGGGTGCAGGCAGAACCCTCCCTAATGATCTTTTCACCTCCCTTCTCTAAATGGGGAATATTTAACTTACAATATTGTGATTTAAATGTATACAAAGAAAAGTTTTATAGTTGTGAATCGAGTGTTTGAACACGCTCATGTTTTCGTATGAATCAAGTCTTAAAATTCTAAGGAAAATTAGAAGTGTGAGGATGGAAAGGCCTGTAAAATCCCAACCCTACGAACACGAAGGAACTTAGACAAGATGATTCCTAAGGTTCTTTCCAGCCCCAAAATATAATGACTCACATTTAAATTCTCACACTTTGGACTAAAACACACATTTTTATTCCAATGAGATTGCTTTAGGCCGAGGGCTCTTCTTATGTGAATAGCTCACGGTTTGTGAGTAAAAAACCAGATCACGAAAATCTGATTTTTCTACAGTTACTGAGATTTTGCACGATTTCCTCAGCAATATTTATTTAATCTATATTTCCAACTTCTGTGTTGTCATGAACATGCTGTTTCATGAAATGCTTTTGTTATATGCTAAGCATAATTCTTCCTTCATTTCCTTTTGGAGGTGGGAGACTCAGAGATGCTCATGAACTACAAGGCCCAGGGAATAATAATATGGGGGTACTGAATTTCTATCTGACCTGGGCCATCACCCAGAAAAAAAAGAGAAATGAAACTCAGGCTGGCCAGGAGAGGGAGCGTGAAGGAGTGAACCAGTCATCATGTATAAAAAGGCAAATTACAGTCCCAGCGTCTCAAAGAAGCACACAATAAGCCTTACTTAATACCTCTACCATCTACTCCACCACCTTGGGCTAGTGTTAGCTCAAAGGCACATTGGTTGTCCCAGTTTGCTCACAGCAAGCCTGGGCAGGCACAGCCAGAGAACATTTCAGGTATGTGTGTTACAAACAAGCATGAGTCACCGGCTCGTAGCCCGGCCGAGCCGACATTGTCAGGAGAGCATCAGGACTGCATCAGCAGTCATGCACGTCCCTCCTGCCTGCCCCTGAGCTCTGTGCTCGGGACAAAGGTTTTTCTAGTCCTTGCTCTCAAGTAGCTCACAGGACAGCTGGGAAGAGGCAAGAATACAGACCACTATAGTATTGCATCCGTACGGACGCATGCATTTCTTTTTCACAGTTTTTAAAGCAGGGACCACCTTGCCTTAACCACACTCAGTTAGTTGTCTCTTTGCAAAACTAGTCGGATAATGTGTTACTAAAGCCCACCCTACAGATGACATCTCTGACGCTTGGGTCACCGTGGTGATGGGTGCTTGAGTTTTTCAGGAACTGAGAGTCAACTCCTTGTCCAGTTCAGGCCAGTTAAGACCACCAACTCATCAATTGGGCCTGTGTGGATGACCCACAGGTGACCCTTTGATGTCAGGGGGCTGAAAACTGCCCCCTCAGATCATGCCAATGCCACCGTTTTGTGAACATGCATCCTATGAAGAGCCATACGTTTGCACAGATCATTAATTACCTCACTTCTCCTTACCTCCAGTCATCTAGTCCCATACTTCAGACCACCCTGCCTCTTCATCCCATAAAGACCCCTAATCCCCATTTTTGGGGAGGTGGATTTGAGACTTGTTCTCCTGTCTCCTTGCTTGGCTGCCTTGAGAATAAAGCCTTGCCCTGCTGCAAACTTGTCATCTCCGTGACTGGCGTATCATAGGGTAGGCACAACGAGCCTGGCTCAGTAACAGTTTTACATCTCCGAAATCAGGTTGCACATTCCGCCTGATGGTGTCTTACCAATGCTGTTGGCTGGCGGCAGTCTTGAGGAGCCTTGGTTTGTGTGGGTGGAGACTTGGTCACAGCTGTTCATATTGTCTTCTCTTCACTGACACATTGCTGATACTGCATGAGTTGAGCTGATTGCTGTTTAAAATACCTTTAAAAATTATGCTGTAACTCAGCATTAGAGTGAAAAGTTATTGTGTATGCAGAAAGGCTAGACAATGCACTGGGGTCTCTATTTGGTATCAGTGAGGTAAATATTTATCATTGGAGAGATGACTCCCATTTCTTATTTTCTTGCAAATTAATAAACTGCTTTATGGGTCCTAAGAAAGGAAAATACTTACCAGTTGAACAAGTTGTGTAAGGCATTGTGACTGACATACATGCAAAGGATTGCTGTACCATGCCGGGTCTCTGGACCCCCAACATCCGCAACACCAGGGAACTTGTCAGAAGTGCAGAACCTCGGGCCCCAGCCCAGACTTATGAAATCAGAATCTGCATTTGAGCAAGATCCCCAGGTGACTCATATACACATTAAAGTCTGAGAAATACTGGTATCACATGCCAAGCAATTCAACTAAAGGCAGGAGAAATCGCCTGATCCCTTTGCAGGGATGTAAGAAGTTTCAGAACAACAAGGAGTTGATGTGACCAACTCATTCATCTCGCAGGATCATCATTCAGGTGTCAAACACCAATGTCAGGAACTTCCTGCTGAGTTGAAACAGCGGCTGCTTAACTTTCTATGACGTGAGTCGGCTGAAGAGAAACTGAGACTATTAGTCGATTGAATAAGAAATGCTAACAAAGCCTTTGATATATCTCAAAACTTCACTGAAAGCATTCTTTCACTATGTGTGGAATGGAAATTGTAAGTTATAAGAGAGCATTGTTATAACTTTATTGACAGCTCTCGGTGCCTTAATGTTCCATAAAGTAACAGTGTATCTCGTAATTGGTGGTGTCTTGGACTTGAAAAACAGTATCACATAGTGTGCCGAGTGCCATGATTACAAGAAGCAGGGACTGCTGGAGAGCAGACGGGTCATCAGGGGAGGTTTACTGCCTTGAGGTGGAGAAGGGACTGGAATGAAGAGCGGGCAGAGAGAGGAGCATTCCAAGATGAGGGAACGCAGGTGCAGAGGCAACAGGGCTGCTTGTCCAGAGGCAGAGAGAGAAATGGAACCAGTTTTTTTTGGGAGGGGAGAGCACTGGGACAGCTGGACTACAGCTTTGCCTCAGCTGTGGTGTTACAGAGCAGAGGCAAAGGGAAGACCCTCCACCCCTCCAGGAGGCTCTGGTAGCTAACAGCTCCCTGTCCCACGGTGGGAACTGGCCTTGCCTGGGACCCATATTCTGTTGAATTAGGTTTGGGGACAAAGGTTGCTCTGTCCTTGGATTTTCCTGAGTGAGTTTGGCCCCCACTTGAGGAATGGACGTGTTGGTTTTGATAGCTGGGGGTGAGGTTCTTAATCCTGTCTGCATGTGACAATCACCCCAAGGGATGCCTGAACCCCACTCACAGGAATTGCACATTAACCACGGGGGGGGGGGAAGCACGGGTGCTGGTATTTTCCACCCCCCCACCCCCACCCCGCATGATGCCACCATGCATCTTATTTTAAAAACACGAGCTTGGGGGCAGGGTGAAGTATGGCAGGTGAGCAGCTGGTTGGCAGGGAACATGAACTTCAGCATCCGGAAGGTCGCAGATGCCACCAGGCATCCTTCACATCCTCGCCCTTTTAGGTGAAGGCAGTTATCGGGGTAGAAATTGTGGGGAAATGGGGGATGAATTTCTGCCATTGCCTCTGGTTTCACCAAACGCCAGTGATGTCCGTGGCCTCTGACATCTATGATGTGATCGTCTTGGACCCCTTACTCCAGGATAACCCATCTCTCTTCCAGCATCGTATGGGGGTGTCGGATGTAAAGCCTGTCACCTTCGGGCCCTCAGGTATGCGCTTCTCAGGGTGCCCCAAGGTGGTGCTGCCCAACGGATGGTCATAGGTCATGTCATGACTTTGAAATACAGGTAGAGGCCCTGATGCTGTCCTTGTCCTTCTTTTCACAAGAAAGCCTCCTGCAAGGTCAGAGAAAACAGCCCAAAGTCCGTGTCTGTGTATCTGTGGAGAGCCTGTAAGCTCAAAGAAGGTGTGTGCTGGCTGGCTGAGAAAGTGGACATTCATCTCTAATGAGAGGATGCTGGGGACATCTCAGCTGCCTCTTGGCACAAAGACGAGACCTGTTGGTTAAGCTTGCTGGGTCCCAGCAGGAAGAGAGGCAGCTGAGTGGGGACCTTGGGTGAATGTACACACTGCTGGCAGTAGACATTTGAGCCCAAGAGTAGGGGGCACGTATTCTAGGGTGAAAGGGGCAGTGGGTTTGCAGAGGCTGAGGGTAATAGCGGGTCGCAGACGACACTGTTCTCTCACGTCCTTGTGTGCAGAGCTGGGGTGTCAGTTGGGGCTCCCGTGGTGAGGTCTGTGCACACAGGAGCCGGCTTGGGCCGTGGGTGTCCGCACAACCATCCTTGCCCTTGTTCTTCAGAGCTGTGTGATGTCTTAGTCTGTTACAGACTGCACTGGGAGGCTTGCTGTTGTGAAGATGGATTTTTAGTTTGACCAGTGCAGTGTTCTGTGCCAGGTTATTACAACACCCTCCTTGCTGGTCTTCCTGCCACCAATTCTGTTCTCAACACAACAGTCAAAATGATCACTTAAGGGAGTGAGTCAAATCATGTCTTCTCTCCTCAAAACCCTTCTTTGGCTCCTCTACTTAGAGTAAAAATGAAAGCTGGTACCACAGCGTCCAGGGCCCTTAGTGATTGGCACCCCTCCATACTGCGTCTGGGCCCTCATCTCCTCTTACTCACCCCTCCCTCACTCTGCTCCAGTGATCCTCACCTCCTTAAATGCTACTCACATTCCTGCCCCAGGGCCTTTGCACTTCTAGTCTCTTGGCTTAAAATATTCTTCCCCAGATGTTTGGGGGAGCTTACTACCTCTTCTGCTTCCAATCTTTGCTCAGATGTCATCTTTGTAGTAAGGCTTTCCTTGACCACCATGAAACATCCTCTAACTCCTTTCCCTGCTTTATTTTTCTGTTTTCTCCATTTACTTTTAATTAATTAATTAGTTAATAAGCCTTCATGAGAGCAGGATTTTTTTCTCTTTTGTTCCCTGCTTTTCGTTCTTTTCCCCAGAGCCTAGAACAATGTGGTGATCAGTAACTAGCTCTTTGTCGAGAAAATGAAAGAATACGTGGATCGTCCCAAATCACGCGATTTCTCAGTGTCAGTAACACTGGGAAGCCAGCACTGACCTAGTGGTGCACATTGTGCAGGTGCATAGCTCTCCTGCCTGGTGACTTGCTCGTTTTGTTGATGCTGTTTCTATGGGCTCTGCCTCCTGGACAACCCTGGTGGTTAGTGGTAGCCAGGCAGTGGGAGGGAGGGGAAGTGGGTGACTAGGACAAGCAAGGAGCAGCTGGAGATGGCCCATTCGTTCCACCTCCAACTCCAGGAGTTCTTTGAGGTCACCGGGCACCACCCTTCAAGGCCTCGGGGCTAAACTTGCAAAGCACCAGGGTGCTGGGTGAACATGGCTGTGTTCCTGCTCGGCACTCACTACCCACTTCATCCTCACGTTCAGTCCACTGCTTCAAGAGAAGTGGGTCCCCTGGAGCAGAGGTGAGCCAACTTCCGCCAATGGGCTAAATCCTGCATGCCACCTGTTTTATCGTCTGAGAGTCAACAATGGTTTTTACATCATTAAATGTTGCAAAAAAAATCAAAAGAAGAATAATATCTCAGGCTGTGTGAAAATTATATAAAATTCTAATTTCAGACCATAAATGAAATCTTATGGCAACACAGCCATGCTCACTCATTTATATGTGGCTGCTTTTGTGCTCCAATAACACTGAGCAGTTGAGACAGACCATGTGGCCTGCAAAGTAAAAGCTATTTTCTCTCTGGCCCTTTATAGAAGAAGTTGCTGACCTCCACCCTAGTCTATCAGAGGAGGGTCCTATTCCCACGCCATGGGTGAGCAGGGCAGCTCATGACCCAGGATGGCGCCTTTGTGTGAGCTATTGAGGAAGCCGACAGCCCCTTGTTGAGAACCTGAGGATGTCAGGAACCAGCAGGCAGCCCTAAGGAGGACGACCTTATCAAGTTTGTCTGAAGCCATCCTAGCTCTGGAATTTTCAGCTATGCATGTCAATACGTTCTTTTTAATCTTAAATTAGCTAGACTTGGTTTTCTTGCTTGCAGCCAAAGAAACTTAACTGACAGAGTCTCTTGGAAGAAATCCTACTCCAGATGTGGAGGTAACAGGATTAATTAGTTCCCAAGATCCTTGCCTTCCAGTGGAAACAGCGGCCGCAGGAGTCTGCCTAATGGAGCCCTCTGTGAGCTGAATTTGTCCTGTTCTGGGCAAAATCTGGAAGCTCAGGAGATGCAGTTAGTGTCCTGCACTTTCACTTCACAGAGCAGGTCTGTGTCTTCCCTAGGAATAAATAAATACTGGGGACCTCAGGACTTGGGATTTGTATCCTCTTCGATCACCTGTGTAATGTGTGGTTTCTCTCTTACAGACTTTTCTCAATTTCCGTGCACACCATATCAACACTACTGCATCTTTTAATTCAAATGAAATGCCTGAAGGAGTTCAGGAGGGAGAAACCTCATAATAAGTGCCATTATTCTGTTTGGATTGAGTTTTCAGACCATCAGACTTTATCAAACACAGACTCATTATCAAATAAGAATACAAATACATGTAATTTTTGATTATAATATTTTTAGAAATATAAATCTGTTTTCCCCTTTTATTGATTAATTCCACTTCGTGCCATTTAAACTGCTGAGTTGCTTTCTGCTCAGAATCTCAGGGAAAGGATGTGACGTGATGGAAAACATAAAAATGAGACCAAAAACCCCCCAACTCCAGGAAGCTTCCTGACAGAAAGATCACACATTTAAGGCAATGGAGAGTCTCCCAAGAGACCAATCTCTTGGGATAAATATCACGGGGCGAGGGTTGCTTTGCCCTTCTGGAGAGAGAGTTCTCCCGAGCGTATGTGGGAAGGAAGAGAGGAAGGCATCAGAGAGGAGGTGCTGACAATACAAATGGGCGGGCTTCAGAGAGAGGGGTCCCAGGCTCTCCTCAGACCTCTGTGCCCCAGAGGCCTCGCTGGGGCCTCTGCCTGCGATTCTGCAGGGCCAAGGGGAGATGCCCATCCTCTGCCACCCAGATTCCTTGCTGGCTGGGCCCAAGAAGCTTCTGGTCCCTGTCCTGGCCTCCACCATGTGAAGTGTGGGCCACACTGCCATGGAGGGCTGGGTGGGTCCCAGGGGCATGTGGTGTGAGGGTCCTGGGATGGGAGACAGGCTGCACTCCACTGTGCTCCTCTCGCTCTCCCTCCATGTTACAGGCCAGCCCCAGGGCCCCTTCCTTGGCGGAAACCCAGCAAAGTGGCACAATTCCCAGCCAGCGTGGTAAGAGGAGAGTCCCAGACTCACTGAAGAGAATTTTCACGACCTCTGCCACTGCTGCAGCATCAGGTTTGATATAGAAACTAGGCTGAGTCAGGTAAAAAATATCTGTCACACGCTCGAGTTTACGGGTGGAGACCGATGACCTTCTAGGTCAGATATATTCGTCTCCATTGGCGTGGAAAATCAAGAGTTGACCTCACTCCTCAGTCACTCCAAGCGCGACAGCTAAATCTGCTGGACCCAGCAGCCAGCAGCACGCAAGCGTCGGGACAGGTGATCGTATTTCACGTCGCTGGATTGTGCTTCCTTGCAACGTACTCTTGTGCATTTCGAAGAACTGCCTTTTCTTCATTCGATTATGGAGTCTGTCCTCAACGGAGAAGGGATGAATCATCGGGTTTCCAGAGGAAGCTCCTGAGAGAGGTTTTTTCTTTAACATATAACCAATGAAGTCCTAGGACAAGAACACATTTATCTTTTCTAATTGTTTCCCTCCTCTAAGACATAGCAGGTTTTGTGGAAATATTAACGTAATAGCTATGCTGAATAATTCTTCAACCGAAGAACAGTATAATTAACCCAGTATTCTTTTTCTAAAATCTCCTCCATTTTTCTGATACCATTTTTCTCATCCTTCACCTGGGGATAAAGTGAGGGGGGAAAATAGAGAAAGTACGGGGCAGCCGTTGTCAGCCACGGTGATTTTCCACACTGGGGGAACTGGGCAGTTTCTGCAGACATTTCTGGCTGTCGCCATTGGTGAGGTGGGGAAAGGGGGGATGTCTGGGGAAAGGCCGGACTCTAGTGGGAAGAGGCCAGAGATGCTGCCAAACATGTTCCGATGAAGAGGAGTACCCTCACCCGCAACGAAGAGATATCAGAGGGCCATCCCCGTGGCCTAGCGGTTGAGTTCGGCGTGCTCCACTTGGGTGACCCGCCATGTCATGGTGGCAGCTCTACGAAAAGAAGAGGACCATGTTAGCTTAGGGTGACTCTTCCTCAGCAGAGCGCGCGAACTTAACCACTCGGCCCGCGGCCAGCCCCCAACTTTCTAACAAAAGGATAAAATTCCATAAAATCAATATTATGGTTATTACAAGCATAAAAACAAGACCATGATTATGTTTCACAGTTTGTCTTGCTAATCGCACACACTATAGTGTTTGTGTGTACTGAGTGGAGATAATGTATAAGCAAAAATATGGAAATAGGAAAGCATGGGATAGTTCCACCTGGCTAGATTGTACAGGCCAATGAATGCCTGGGGAAAGGATGGTCCTGGCCAGGTGAGAGAGGTCTTCAGTGGCAGACTATGGAGTTTGAATCCACTCAGCAGAAATGGGGGAGGACGGGAGAGGGTGCATTAGGGTTTACCAGAGAAACAGAATCAATAGGATAGGTGTACATATACACATATATATGTATATATATACATTCAGAGAGAGAGAGAGGGAGTGAGAGAGGGAGGGAGAGAGAGGAAGAAAAGGATTTATTTTAAGGAATTGGGTCATTCGATGGTGGGAGCTGGCAAATTCCCAATCTGGGGGACAAGATGGCAGGCTGGAGATTCAGGGATGTTGTAGTCTTGAGTCCAAAGTGTGGAAATTCACACAGAATTTCTATGTCTGGAGGCAAAATTCCTTCTGAGGGCTGTGAGAGGGAATCTGTTCCATACTTCCCACAAGGCCCGTGGCGGTTTGCTAGCCATCTTGGGCGTTCCACGCCTTGCAGAAGCATCACGCTGGTCTCTGTCTTCACCCTCACGTGGCGTCCTCCCTGTGTGAGTTTGTCTCTTTCCAAATTTCTCCTTTTTTATAAGGACACCTGTCATATGGGATTAGAGATCACCACAATGTCCTCATCTTAACTGAACTTATTACATCTGCAGTGACCCTATTTCCAAAAAAGTCCACGTTCTGAGGTATTGGGGGCTAAGACTTCAACACAGGAATCTTTGAAAGACGAAATTCAATGCATAACAGAGGGTTTGAATAGAGGAGTCATATTTTCTGAATTGTTCTTGAACTGGCAGCATTAAGCAAGATATTTATGAATCTTTATTTTTTTATTATAGTGATAATCTAAATGTAAAAATAACTACAACATTATAAAACACAGAAAGCAAAATTATTATATTGCTCCACAGAAAGAACCAATTTTAGTACATCTATATTTAAATATCTATATAGGAATATGTATTTTTAGTACCTACTGTTGTGTAATTAGCCTTTTTTTTTTCTTTGAAGTACATTTTGGACTTTTTTTATAAGTACACAAGGAGCTACTAGTTCTTATTTATTTATTTATTTATTCTTAAAAATTGGCACCTGAACTAACAACTGTTGCCAATTTTCTTTTTTTTCTTTTCCTACTTTTTCTCCTCAAAGCCGCCCAGTACATGGTTGTGTATTTTGGTTGTGAGTCCTTCTAGTTGTGGCATGTGGGACACCACCTCAATGTGGCCTGACAAGCGGTGCCGTGTCCGCGTCCAGGATCCGAACCAGCGAAACTCTGGGCTGCTGAAGGGGAGTGTGAGAACTTAACCACTTGGCCATGGGGCTGGCCCCCTAATTCTTTTTTATTGACCATCTACTATTCCATGAAATGAGTGTACGATATTTGTTCAACCTTATTGAGGACCAGTTGGGTTATTTTAGTTTTGCGAGAAATGCTGCAGTGAATGTCAGTGAACTTGCATCTTTATATACTTCTCTAAGTATTTCCTGCTGGATATATTTCTAGAGGTAGAATTATTGAGCCAAAGGGTGTGGCCATTTTAAATTGTAACGGACAATTCTAAAAGTCATGCAAAAATGTCCTATCAAAATTTTCCCACCAAAAATATGGGAATCAGATTAGCAATCCCTACATAGAAAAAAGTAATTAAGTCACATAGATACTGTTTTTAATGATTCCTATATTAATCAAAGAATAGTTACCATGGCTTTATGAATACACACTCATTTGTCCTTCACAGAGAGTTTGTCAACAAATCCTAGTTTATTGCTAAGATTTGGGTCTCCTCCCAGAATGGGGTTTGTGATTAAATGCTGGTTACATTGCTACCACAGTGCTCAATTTTATTCATCTGTTTGTTTGAATGTTTGCCATCAAAATTACAGCTCTTCCAGCCTACTATTTCAGTTACAACTTCACAAAATGAATAAAAACGTATATTTAAACCATAATGCCTTAATTACTATTTAAAATGCTCAAAAACATGAATCCTAATTATCTGTGTATAAGCCCAGGAAACTCAAATTATTTTAATACTTTTTCTGGGCCTTCTTCTCAGCCTCCTGATGTGTGGGTCTCTTGCCAAGTGTGAGCTCCTTCCTACTGTTTTGTTTTGCTGGAGCCAAAACTCATGTCTTGCCAAAGGTCTTCCAGTGAATTTAGTCTTGTGTGATATCGAGGAGTCCAGATCACGGAGGAGGTCTGGCTAAGGCTGGTACTCAAAGGATACTGTCATCCCCAGCGATAATTCTGGAAAACAGTGTGACATATGGACATCAAAGTCATATTAGACCATTCCACCAGCAGAGTGGGACTCAGCCATGGAGACACAGGGACTGGCTGAGACTTGGAAATTCCAAGGTCTGGTGGTCAGTTTCCGGGATCCAGTAGGAGGATACCAAGTGCCGGGCCCGGGGCCCAGTCTCAGAGCTGGGCTGTCGAATGGGAGGAGAAGGATGGAAGAGCCAGTCTGGGTTCTTGTCCTGGGAGGCACGCTACCACTGCCCCCTTGGGAACTTTACAACAGAGATCAAACAAACTGGAGACCACAAAGGATTTAGGATCTGGAGACATTCATGAAACTGGACACCAGTGTCTGACTTCTGATGTATTTTTTGAGGAAAAACCATTGCTGTCATGTTTTTCCACACGAGACTGTTTCTCTGCCAACTGAGAGATGGTGATACAGCATTTTCTAAAACAAAACTCTTCGATTGCCTCTGGATTTTTCCTAAGTTCATCTAATAGCCATTCTGCATGTTTGACGATGGCACTCTTTGGTTTACTAGAAGTCGACAATGGAAGGTGCTCAGCCAAAGAACAGAACTTACATTTCTTCCGAAATGGTTGTAAATGATTGTTGTTGAGGGAAATGTGGATGGGCTATAGTCACCCAGTGAAATAATCAAATTCACTCACAGCCTCTGTGAGATACTGTCAACAGCAAGATGGCTCAACTTCAAAGATGTTAAAATGCGCATCTTAGAACTGAATGAAATATGACAATCAAAAACTTTTTTTATCTGAAGTAGCTTAATTAATTAACTTCTTTCTTTTTTTCCCTTAAAGATTGGCACCTAAGCTAACATCTGTTGCCAATCTTCTTTTTTTTTCTTCTTCTCCTCAAAGTCCCCCAGTACATAGCTGTACATTCTACTTGTACTTCCTTCTGGCTGTGCCATGTGGGACGCGGCCTCAGCATGGCCCGATGAGCGGTGCCAGGGCCGTGCCCAGGATCCCGACCAGTGAAACCCTGGGCCCCCGAAGCGGAGTGCGCAAACTCAATCACTTGGCCGCAGGGACTGCTCCCAATTAATTTCTTTAGCCATTCAGCAAATGCTTCCTGAGCACTTTTATGTGCAAGATCTTGGGCTAAACCCTGCTTCTGATTTTATTTGTTGTTTATGTATTTGTGCCTTCTCTCAGATTTCTTTATTAGTCTAGCTAATAGATTATGAACTTTATTTTTTCTTCCAAATACTAACCTCTTCTACTTATTTCTTAATTCTATTTTATTTTCTGTTTTCATTCTCATTGTTTCCTTTGTTTATTTTGTGTTTTTCCCCCAACTTCTTTATTTGAATGCCTTATGAACCTATTTCAATTCTTAATTATTTAGATCTATAAGTATTTACGTATGTAAATGTATCTTTGCTTAAGCTGTACCCTATTGTGTCTGATATGTGGTATTTGAACCGTTGCTATTACTTAGATGCTTGGCAATTTCACTTTACAGTTTTCTCTTTGATGAAAAAATTGTATTAGAGAAAAATTTTAAATTTACATATAGCAGGCTATTTGATTTTTCTAATTTTGTGATTAATTTCCATGTTTGTTATAGGAGAAAATATCTTCTATATTATTTTTACTTTCAGGAACTTAGTTTTTTGCGGCCTAATACATAGTCAGTTTTGAAAATGTCTTATGTGCCCTTGAAAAGCATATGGAGTCTGATTTAAATGAACATTCTATCTTATTAGTTAGGTCGGTTGGCTCATCACTATTTTTTTCTTCCCCTTAATTTGCTATCACAGAGAGAGAGGAATTAGTCTCCCACATTGATTTACATTTCTGTGTGTTTCTTTTTGTATTTCTTGCTTTTGTTTTAAGAACATTTTATTATTTGGTGCATAAATATACCTGGCTGTCAGCTCTTTATTGTGGATTGCAGTCATTGTTCTAACTGCCCCCCCCCCCCCCCCGCCCCGCCACATTTGGTGCTTTTTGACTTGTGTTCAGTGCTGCCTAAACCACTGCCATGATCCTGCTTTCTTTTGGTTTATGTTTGCCATGTAAGTCTGTGCTTATTCTTTTATTTCCAACTTTACTGTGTCACTTTGTTACAAACTCAGCTTTTCAGTACTCTGTGCTTTATCATATGATTCTTTTTCTGTTATTACCTTTCCATTTATTTTCTCTGAAGGATGTATATTCTTAGGCTTCTAGTGGGTGTTTTTATATGGTAAAATAATATACACAGAGTCTTATTTAGACTGTAAATGAATCATTTATTTTAAACTACATTTATCGATTTGTCCCCCTGACTCCTCACCCTGTTTCACAATGACCTTCCTACCTGGACGGGTCGTAGCCCCTTGCACATTGGCCCAGTTGACGAGTCTGCAGGCTGACCTGTGACGGCCATTGCCACAGGAATTCCATCTCAGTTCCAGGTTCACATGGATTCATTGCTCACGGCCATCACTTTAGCCATAGCTTCTCCTTCCTTGTATTGACTGGCTGAAGTTTGTTTCTTTAAGAAATATTCGTGGGACCGTATTTCCTGAATTCATCCCCATGCGAAATGTCTGATGTCGGTCTCTTAGTGCCTGGACAATACTGACTATAAAAGTCTCTTGTTTTCTTTTGCAAAGACACCAAGCAAGTGTATACTTGATTTCCTTCGTTCGTCTTCTGTAGCTTCTATTTCCTCTCTGGTCCTTTAAACTCTTCGGCTGGGCTCCGTGTTCTCAAGCCTGCGCTTCATGACCCCGGTTTTGCTTTATCTATTCTCCTTTCCGTTGCTTCCAAATGTGACTTTCATGTTTGTGATGGTCCTATTTTTCCTTTCATTCCCCACGCCCGCCCCCAGCTCTCCCAGCGTTTGCAGAGGCCAGTTTCATTAAGTTCTCCGATTTCCAGGAGGACCGTCAGGATCTTCCCCAGCTTCATGGCAATGTACTTGAGGTGTGGGTTGTGGGCTGATGTCTATTTTCTTGGTCATACATCTTTTCTGTCTTTTTCTGAGAGTATTTTTGCTTTGATCCTGTGCTTGTTCCTTTTTTTCGCTATGATTGATTTCTTATGAATGAGGGAGTTTCTCCTCAGCAATTAGCAGGACCACAGAGTGGTACTGCCTTCACCCCATCTGTCTCTAATACCATTATTTACCATGGCTCAAAGCCATTCTCAGCAGGAAAATCCTTTTGTTGGGTGAGTTCAAAACTTTGCTTTTCTCACTGAAAGAAGAAGCTGGGTGGAACTTGGGTCTATGTTTTTAGTTTTTAATTTAATTTGTTTTGTTCACAATGGAACTCCAGTGTCTTCATTGGTTATAAAATAGAACCTCACAGGAAGCATAAAACAACATAGGAAGCATAAAGAAAATAAGAATCGTCCATAAATCACCACTTAGAGATAATCATCATCATTTTGATGTATATCAATTTGTAATTTTTAAAGCATTTGAAGGTATATGGCTCATATATCTTGATCTATCTAGTGTATATTCACATGCAGAAAAAAATGGCACACATTTGTGTATGTGTGTTTATATACGTGCATGTGTGTACATATATATACATTATATGTGCATTTAGTGTACACACACATGGAAAAATGTACTCATATTATACATACGTAATAAAAGGATCTAACTTAATGTTTTCCCTCATGGTTAGCCCTGAGGTTCCCAAATTGTACACTGAAGTGCCCCAGGGCTCTGAAGCAATGTCACAGGATATCACCGGAATTTTTTAAATCTGGAGGGAGATGCAGTGATGATGATATTCCGGGCGCCTCATGAACGACTAGACTGAGGCAGTCCACCCTTCCTGCTTTAGTGGGTGATGAGAGGGAGTCTCTGCTTTGACAGGTGCTCCTTTTTCTCCCTAAATTGCCACCCAGAGAACACTTACTCCTCCTTATCTGCGTGGTCCCACATAGTCCTGTAATCAGGACTCGTCGTTCGTTAACATTATTATCCACAAATGGGAATGAGAAGTTGCCTGTGTTTGTTCTGATATGATGCTAACTTTTTTATTACCTTTAAACAGATAAAAGGGCTTCTCGGCCAATTTGCATCTTTCACATTTCTTTGTCCAGAACATAATCCGTGAAACAAAATCTCTTGCCTCTGCTCTAGCCTTCCTTTATTTGTTATATTTTCTACTGCTTGCTGGTACTTATTCTCACACGAATACAGTGATAAAAGCATCACCATATAATTTGCGACAATTTCATTTGATCTCATTGAAAATTACACAGTCAGAAGCATTTCATTAGTATCTGAGATAAAATAATGTAAACTTCAAGCCGCAGTCAGGGTGCATGTTTAGGAATTGAATGAGCTTGAAAACCCATTGTATTTGCACACATTGGAGACATCCATTTGGGCAATAGACTATGAAAGAGCCGGGTTAGCAGACTAAATGGAGTAAATGCATTAGCTTTGTAGACTAAATCATTTTAGATGAATTCCAAATGAGAAACATAATCCATATGCATTAAAAAGAAACTAAAATTACTATGTATTAGAGAATATATATTCATAATCATTGTAAAGCTGTTTTAATAATGGTTTTTTATGGCCATATGATACTGTTTAAAAACGCCGGACAATTTTTTACCATAAAAATAATGCCAAAGTATTACAAACCATTCAAATATAGGGAAGAGCACAGTGTCACAAGCTTAACACATCATTGGGTAAATTTTGCTACCCATCCTCACAGGCTTTAGTCTTAGAAACAGTCTTACACAGCTGTAGTTGGTTTATTTGGATTCAGTAGCCTATCAAGTGTATTTTTGCATTTACTATATTTTTACAACCTCACTTACAATGGTAGACACAGTACTAGGCCAAGTATTAGCACTGTAATTTGCTTAAACATTGCTCATTTGTTGCTTAGTCTCCCATTTTTCTGCTAAAATATTGCTACCATAAATATGTATTTTTATATATGTATCTATACATAGTCATTTTTTACCCATTTTGGATTTTATTCTTAGGAAGCATAATTGCTAAGTATGTAACATTTTTTATGGTGTTTGACACATATAGCCAAATTTCTTTAGAAAATGATTATATACTGTTAGACAGCAATTAGCAATGTATGAAACTGCCAGTTTCACTGCACCACCACCAAAATATAGCTTATTAAAGAAACTGATTTCATAGATTTATTAGTACTTTTCTGTTATGTTTTAAATTCTTGGCAGAATGGGTCCAGTGCTGCTATGGAAATATGGGTGTGGTTAGAGAGAATGGAGAGAGAGCCAGGCTTTTTTGGTGGAGTTCAGCAGGAAAGGTGAGGCAAGTGTGGAAACGAGTGTCTGGGCTGGGCGTGCGGCGGTGTGGGGAGGGTTTCTGTTCGAACCCCCAGGGCTGTGCTTGCTGTTTGAATTCGGGCGTTAAACTTTGTCCTGTTTTCCTCTTCTCTTACGATGTTGTTGGAAGTAAAGAAACAATCTCCACCACCTGCCACTTTAATAAGACAGTTATTACTTTCATCCCACAAATGACTGTTTCGTGTGTGTTAGCTGAAGACGGGTCCTCCTCTGAAGCTCAGTCTGGACCCTCCGGTGCACTCCCACCGTCCAGCTCCACAGCCATGGAGACCAGCGGACACCTCGTGAGTACTGTCTGGTGAGGAGGCAACTTTTGAATCGAAAGTCTGACTTCGAAGACTCCAGCAGTTTTTTGTGAAGTATGTTTTACAATCGCTGGTACTTGGAAGGCCTGCGACTTCACACAGCCTTAGGCCGTTTGGCCACTGGTCAGTTAGAACAAGTGATTCTCTGCTTCCGCAGTTGGCAGCAGGCAGGACAAGGGGGCCCGGCCAGGGATTTACTGTACTTCGGCGTGGGGGGAAGTCTGTGACAGGCTGCCTCCTTGAAAGGTGTGTGTGTGTGTGCGCGTGTGCATGAGTGCGCGCAGTGGCGAAGGAAGTAATGGAGTTTGGAATTATACTAGTTATCTAAGTAGCACAGGGCTGAGGGAAACGATACAGCCTTGCTTTTGTTTTTAATCTTTAGCCGAAAGACCTCTTATTTTCTGCCTTGGTTGAAAACTAGGACTGTTTCCCTGGTTACCAGGCCTCCTAGCTATAGTAAACCGGGAGGTGAACACGCCATCCTGTGCATTAATTAGCGCAAAGGGCAAGTCTCCGTGTGCATGTCCATGTACTTGCTTGTGCTCAGCATTTGAAATAAGCATGTGACCTCTCAAAGGGACGTGGGTTTGAGTGTTTTTTTTTTTTAAAACATAGAAGGAATTTCTGTTTTTAAGCAGACTTATAACCTATGAGGAAAGAGCGGGAAGAACCAGACAGGTGGAAGATCCGAGAGAGAGAAGGCGTGGCTAATGGAACGCTGTTCTTGAGAGACAGCTCGTCCACCCACGAAGATACAGCTCAGCAGGCAGTAGAAAATGGAGGAGAGAGTCCAGGGCTCAATGGTCAATTTGGAAACCATGAGCAAGGGAAAAAAACTGAAGTCATGGGAATGGTGAGCTTGTCATGGCAGAGCGTGTGAAAGACGGAAAAATAAAAACGAACTTAGATGTGAAGTTCTTAAAGGAAGGAGCAAGTAAAGAGACAACTCGCAAATGAGAGGTCAGTCTTACATTTGTTACTTTAGAAAATCAGAATTGAATTTATGTCCCAAGAATTTTAGGATAAAATATATGCAAGCGTTCCTCCCTATGATTAAGAGTACTGTAAGAATTGTAGAAATTCCACTTCTGGGTATATATCCAAAAGAATGGAACGCAGGCATTTGAGTGGATATTTGTATACACACTTTCATAGCAGCATTATTCACAATAATCAAGAGGTAGAAGCGACCCAAGTGTCCATCAGTGGATGGCTGGATAAACAAAATGTATTATATCCATACTATGGAATAGTATTCAGCCCTAAAAAGGAAGGAAATTCTAGCACATGCTACAGCATGCATAAATCTTGAAGACATTATGCTGAATGAAATAAGCCAGTACAAGAAGACAAACACTGTATGATTCCACCTATGTGAGGTTCCTAGAGGAGTCAGAGTCACAGAGGCAGAAAGTAGAATGGTGGATGCCAGGGGCCAGGGGAGGAGGTAGCAAGGAGGCAATGTTTAATAGGGACAGAGTTTCAGCTGGGGAAGATGAAGAGTTCTGGAGCTGGATGGTGGTGATGGCTGCACAGCAAGGTGAATGTACTTAAGGTCACTGAACTGTATACTTAAAAATGGTTAAAATGGTGAATTTTATGTTATGTATATTTTACCACAATCACAAAAAGCAGAGGGCCATATATATAAAATTATATCTCATAAAATTATGGTAATCTCTTGCCAACCACAGTTTTTAGATCTCTAGGGTCCGTTTACAGCGATTTAAATTTTTATAAGAAATTTTTAAAGTCTGAGATCTTTTACATATGTAAGGTTTAGTTCAGTCCTTTATACGTGTTTCCAAATCTGGCTATCGAAATCACTTATTAAACTTTATAAATATGCAACATAAGAATTTCCGGGCCCTGCCCCAGACCCATTAAATCATAATCTCCAGGGATGGCAGCCAACAATTGGTATTTTAATGGGTGCTTCAGATGATCCTTATGCAGCAAAAGAATACTAATCCCTGAGATTTCTTTTTTCTCCTTCAGACCTCGGTGTAGGTCTATGGGGGTCATGCAGAGAGAAAAGATTTTTGAAATTTTATCCTTTCAAAAAATGTATGGAAAACTAGCCTTGGAAAATAATACTTCTCAATCATCTTGACAACTTATAAAAAGGCATAAGCATTTTGTAAAAGAGGATGGGGGACATCAGTTATTACTGATGTAGAAATTATTGTCATCCTTGGTGAGTAGGGGCTCACAGTCATGTATTGTTTGATGCAAAAAAATAATTTGATGGTTCTAACACCTCAAATGTTGTGGAGCAATTTATATATTTCTTTTCATGTCTTTCCTTTTTTTTTTTTTTTTTTGCTATTTCTTCCTTCAGTTGCCTTTTATGAGGCATGTGTAAGGCAGGCTCTTTGGGTTTACACATAGGAAGAATGCAAATGGAATACATTCAATTTCAAGCTAGTAGGTGATGCTTCTCAATCTTTTTAACTGGACGCTCCAGCTTACAAGAACATCTGCCTCCACAGATCAAAGGGCACAGCAGTGGTTCTAGAATAATTGAAAGAGGAGCTCATGGAAGATTTCTTATCAGAACAGGTTTTTAACGACAAACATGATTTGTTTTGGACAAAATGTCTTCCAAACTTTTATTTACTCTGCCTTTAAATATTACATATATTTAGCTAAACCTATTTTTCTCCCGTTCAACCTCTTATTTTCTATGAAAAAATATTGCCAACCAACTGTTTTGCCAGCTTCAGAACTTTTCAAGAGCATGCTTGGCAAAGGATTACTGTAATTCTTTCAGGCATGACAACGAGCATTGATACCCACACTCTTCATTACCTTAAGGAAAATTGGACAAGTGACTGAAAACATTTTGATAACTGTGGCAGGTCAAGGTATTAATAATTTGATGGACCCATTTCCCCCATGCCCTACCTCTGCTCTAGTGGAACAGATTTATCAGAAAAAATAAAGGAAAAGAAATAAGAGCTGGCTGCTCCCACGGAGGACTGTCAGGGAGGCATTTGTGAGGGTGAAATCTTAGAAGCTGCAGCTTGTGGGCAGCGCTCAGAGTTCTCGCGGTTGAGGTGATGTCAGTTGAGAGGATGGACCAGGAAGAGACATCTGTGTAATCCTGCAGGCTGCTCCAGCCGTGGTCCCCGACAATGGGGAAGGATCAGTGTGCCTCAACCTTGCGCTCAAAGGAGGAACAGTAAGACCAATCACAGTGGAGTAAGAACCAGGGTCCTCCCATTTCCTCTGCCCCTTGTCAGCCCAGCCCCGGGTCCTTGCAGTCCCCTAAAGGGATAGGGAGTAAGTACCAGTGACTGACATTGATCAGCTGCTTCCCTACCGAGACCCAGGAGTAAGTAACCGGGTATAGGAGATAAATGGAAAAATTCCAACACCTCACGTTATGGAACAGTTTATCCGTGGTATATATGGTAATGAATATTGCTTCTCGTTTCTGTTCACAATTGATTTTCACAAGACATGTTTTTTGTGGGGGAGGGGCTTCCGTTTTACCTCCTGGAAGACGAGGTTTCCCTGAATCAGGTCTGGGAGAAAGAGGGAAGCCTGTGGAAGGACTCTGAGCAAAAGTGTGACACTGTTGTGGGAAAGGTCAATAGAAATTTAGGGACCAGTGGGTGTCCCAGAATTGTTGACTTTGTACAAATTCTGTTTATAAAGTGGAATTAGCCGTTATCAGGATCCATATGCAATGTTTTTGCTCTGCATTTTAAAAATTGCCATAATATCATAGGCTTGTTGTTGAAGGTATGTGTGAAAATGCCAGTGGGGGAGCAGATTTTTTTTAACTGATTGAAATGTGTGGAGCTGCTGTGATGACTTCCTCTGTGTTTCCCTTGGCTGCAGATAATGCCACGGAGAGAGCTCAGTGACGCACACAGGCAGCTGATAACAGCTGACACATGCGGATCCTGAGCCAAGCGAGTATTATCAGAAAACGAGCTAAAAATCCCATAAAACTCCCCACTGCCTGACTTAAAAACATTCCTTTTAGAATCTCTTAACGACACGGTAGATGATATCTTGAATTTTGCATGCCAGAACACTTCCAGTGAAATATAAATGAGAGTGAAGACACGTCCCTTTAACGCCTGCGAGCTGCGTATTCAGCATCAGTATTAACATCCTTTCAATACAGAACATCTGAGAAGCGCATAAATCATTGATTCAAATTCACAGCTAAGTACCGGACAGTCTTTATTCGCCTTATAATTTTAATATTTTAAATACAGTTAAATGTCGATGGAGTTTAAAAAGGCAAATAAGACTCTAGGCTTAAAAAGAAAAACAGCAGTGCACCGCCTGCCCTCTTCCCATGGCAGATGCCCGCTCCCTGGACGCCACTTTCAATCATTTTACTTGTCACTTCTATTATTTGCTTTAACATTTTTAGATAAACTGCTTATACTGTTTTTTCTTAAATCTTTGTTCCTAGAAATTAGCTGGTGACGTCCTACTCCAGAAGATAGAAATTTCGGTCGATTGCATGTCCCACTTCTCTGTTCACGCCCTCCTTCTTCCATCCTTCCAATGTAATGTTTGATTAAATCATTCTGGTACATTTTTCTTGGTTAAATTTCATACTTGTTATGATTATTCGAATATAAATCACCTCTGAACCATAATGAAATATGGTCACATTTCTTTCTTGCACAGCATCTCATTTTCTCTGCAAATTCATCTTTGGAAGTTCAGTTTTCTGAGCACTTATCATTCCCAAACTCCCCGACAGGACTGCAGAGTTCCTCTCACCATTCAGGATGTTCAAGCACACCAGTGTGGCGGTCACCGATGTGCACTGCTCCGCTCTCCTTGGAGAGAGCCAGCTATAGGGAGCAGGGGGATTGCCTCCAGTTGCTACTCCCGTGAATGCTCAGGCCACACTTCTCCTGGGTTGTTCCCGCCAATGCCTGAGCATGGCAGGGGTGTTAGGGCTCATTCTTGGTACCAATGAGCAGCCTTTGCTTAGGAATTCCCATTCCCACTGGCCTGGTTGAAACTTTCTCACAACTATGCTGTGGTCTGGGGATTTCTTAGCCAATCTTTCCTTCCCTCTCTCCTTTCACAGGTGTCAGATTGGCATCCAGGCTGAAGCCTCTCGCTGCCTAGTCTTGCTCCATTCTCCTTGATCCTTCACAGACATTTCCCCCAAGAATCTCCTGCATGTCTAATCTTATTTTGATACCTGCTTCTCAGAGGACATAACTTGGCACAGAGGATGCTGGGAGGGAGGGGTCTGAGAAACCAGGCACTCGATGGGATTTGGAGACTGGCTTGCTCTTTGCCCAGATGGTGAAGAGGACCTCATCTTGAGAGGAATGTGGGGCCTGGTGCAGTGGGAGCCCAATTACTTAAGATTTCGCTTGTGTTTGGGGAAAGCAGACAACCAGAGGGCTGATTATTGCCAAGTTGTATTGATGTTCTATAAGAGATAATGGGAAACCGAGGGGTGATTAACAAGTAGTTAAGAGCTAACTCTCAGCACCAGAGGGACTTTTTAGCAGCTTACAAATAAGCCCTTATCTTCTACCCAGCTGAGGAACAGACACAGGATTTTGTAGTTAAAGTCACAGAGCCTCAGAGACGTTTAAATGCTCAGCCAAAGCAGGTCTTGGAACCGTGATACATGGGATGGAGACATCTGGGAGAATGTTCCTGGGGATTTTGGGCTCTACAGGGCCCCTGAACCTCAGAACTTACAGAGGGTGACCCTTTCTCCCCAGCAAGGCTTATTGCTTCTTCCTTTTGGAAGATGCTGCAGAAGCTCTCCCTGAGAAGGCAGCACGTGTCTCCTTCCGGAATGCCCCCACCCTCTCTCCTGGTTGTCAAGCTGGTGACTAAGGTTAAGCCCAATACAACCCCTCTGGGGATGTACTGGGCCTAACAAGAGAGGAAAGAAATAACACGCCAAAGAAGTGGCCAGAATTAGTTAACATGTACTGGTAGGAGCCAGGGGAGTTCCTGATGACTGGATTTTGACAGGCTTAATCAAGTGGCCCCGGGAGGAAGACTGTGTACAAAAACCTTATGGACTTGGGGGTACTTTCTTGGGACACAGGATTTAACACTCTGGCAAGGACCCCAGGCCGTGGAACAAACTTGCTGCTCAGATGGATCTTAGAAACCCAGATGAAGCAGTGGCCTGAGTGACAGCAGGGGAAGGCATACAAAGACTAAGGGAAAAGGGCCTTCACAAGGAGTGAGGACTTTTTCCTAGACGTTAGTGCCTACCGGAAAGCACACACCATGGAAGAGGCACTAAATAACCACGTAGGCAAAGTGACTTGGCCATTTGGCATCATCCAGTCTTTAGGATCGGTCACCTGGAACTGACAGGATAGGGACCTGGACACCCTGAAACGTGAAGAGAGTGGCCATGGTGGCAGAGATGGAGGCTATACATGACCCAACAGCAGGGACTCCCATTTACAAAGCCTATGTATCTATTGCTGCCTCTGAATGTCCAATTTGTCAGTAAGCAAGACCAGAGCTGAGACCTGGAATGGCCTTCTTACTCTAGGAGACCAAATAACCACTTGGGAGCCAGTCTACCATATTGGAACTCTTACCTCCTGGAAGGGCCGGAGGTCTGTCCGTTCTGGGGTAGATACCTATTATGGTGTGGGCTTGTCTTTCCTGCTCACAAGGACTCAGCCAGCACTACTATCCTGGGGCTTCCCGAATACTGGATCCACGGGCATGGAATCCTACACAACACAGCATCAGACAGGGGACCCAATTCAAGTGATGGAGGTGTGGGGTGAGGCTATGACCATGGGATCCAGTGATTGTATCATTGCCTGTACCATCTAGAAGCAGTGGCTCCATAGAGTGTTGGAAAGGTCTTCTAAAGGTGCAGTGGCAGCGCCATTTTGGATGTAATATTCTGCAAGGATGGGGTGCTATCCTTTGGGATGTAGTATATACATTATATCAGAGACCTCCATATGGCATTGTGACTCTAATAGGGAGAATTCATGGTTCTGGTTACTAAAGGTGGAACCAGGAGTGGGCCCTCTCTCAGTGACCCACTGAGGGCTTGTGTGCTCCCCATCCTGCAACTTTGGACTCTGCTGGGTTGTAAGTCTAAATTGGCTCACACGGTTAGTGAGAAGTCCCGTGATCTGTCCTTGGCAAGCTGGAGACTCAGGAGAGCAATGGTATAGATCTAGTCTCAGTCTGAAGACCTGAGAACCAGGAGAGCTGGTGGTGTAGGCTCCAGTTAAAGTCCGAGTCTGAAGGCAGGAGAAGACTGATGTCCCAGCTTGAAGGCAATGAGACAGAGAGCAAATTCTCGGGTTTGCTGCCTTTGTGTTCTCTTCAGGCCTTGAGTGGATTGGATGGGGCCCACCCACACTGGGGAAGGCAATCTGCTTTACTCAGTCTACCAGTTCAAATGTTAATCTCATCCAGAAACACCCTCACACACACACTCAGGTTGATGTTTAACCAATTATCTGGTTGACACCTAGTGTAAGTCAGTCTGGGACACATAGTGACCCAGTCAAGTTGACACATAAGATTAATCATCACAAAGTCTGTGTCCCCAAAGAGGGTACTCTCTTGCTAGGGAACACAGTAAAAGGTCCCACTGAGTTATAAGCTATGGCTGCTGCCAGAGCACTGTGTACTTCCTGTGTCCAGGGAGCAGAAAGCGAGAAGAGAAGTCAGCATCTTGGCAGGGTGACAGCAGGAGAATGTGGGGCTGCACTTCCACAGCAGGAGCAGGAGAAATACACACAGAACTGGGTGATCCCCTGGGCCTTCCATTGCCCACCCGTCACCGTGAATGGACACAGACAGCAACCCTGATCTGAGAAGGCTATAGTTAGAAAGACCTCAGACCCCTCAAGAATGAAGGTTTGGGTCAAACCAGCAGGTAAACCTTAAGGCTTTCTAAGGTGACAGCTGAAGATGACTGGAATCTTTACTGGATAATGGAGAAGGGATAGCATGAGAGCCCATTGCATCTCTGAGGCCAACCACAGAGAGAGGAACTGTTCATCTCATGGACCTCTGCCTTGTAAGTTCCTTTCAGGAAGAGAGGCCAATGGGCACCCTTGGGGGACCTCTCCATGAACACGCAAGGAGAAGTGACTCGTTCAAAAAGTGTAGCTGTACTGGCTGCCAGAGAGAAGAGAGCACCCAGAGAGGAATGTGGTGTCAAGGAACGGTTTATTTTGTTTTATACAAGAGATCCCATTAGAAGAACAGAGAGTGGGGGACGTTTGTTGAAGACAGGTGAGAGAGGGAGGAGATGAGAGCCTGATCCAGTGTGGTCCCTGGGAAGACAGGAGGAAATGGGCCCCACTGGAGGAAGGGTCAGGAGAAAGGAGAGACACCTCTGTTGTGACTGGAGGAGGAGTCAAGGATGGGGTGCCTGTACTTACATTTACCGTTTCGGCTGCAGTTGGTGGGGGCCTGCTTATGCAATGGCTTCTATTTTCTACATGAAATTTGAGACAAGTCTGTCTGCTTAGAGTGAGGGGGACATGGTAGCAATAGAGTGTGAGAAAAGAGAGAGGGAATTATGGGAGTACAGAATGGGCTAGTTAGCTATTTGTTCAATAATATGTGAGTTTTTTAAAATCACTTTTGAATTAGTTAATACTGCCTCTATTTTATGGGAAAGGATGGTGTGTTACTTGCCCAATTCATTCCTTTACTCATTTATTTACGGAGCTCCAATTACGTGCCAAATGTATTCTCGGTATAGTAGTAAACATATATCGGTAGTGCAAACCCAGGACTGTCTGATTTCAGAACGCAGTCACCTTATAGGAAGTCAATGAAAATGGGCCAACAATGCAAACAGTTGCCCTATGAGCCCTCTGGTGGCTTCAGCTTTTCTGATGAGACACAGAGCTACTGCTCTATGTGACATAGGCAAATAAATTATTTCACAGCTATTTAAACTATTTCAAGTACATTCAAATTATCAATGAAAAGTCTGGAAGTTGAACTCCAACATAATTTCTCTATTGTAATTAGGAAGGTGGATTAATATTTTATCTTTTTATGTATTTTTCCTTCTTGTATATTCAAAAAGTAATGTCTTCGAGGGTTTAAAAACTCTGATGGTAAAATTACCTCTAATTCATAATTTAGGGTGGCTCACTTAGATTGAAGTTTGCGTTGACACTCACTTTGAAGAAGTAATGTGATAATGTAATAATTTACACAAAATCACAGGAAAGCTTGGGAATTTGAAAAGTGATGGTGGTTGTATTTAACTCATCTTTAAAACAAACTGTTTTGTTGATGGCATATTTCTTTGTTAATGACTTCAGTCATTTCTGGAAGTACACTTAAATGATATTTACTTGCACAAACCTATTAGGGTTATAGTGCTCTATTTCTTTTTTAAAAATTCTGTGACTAGGATTTTCATTATGTTGGGACTTTTTTTTAATTCATAAGATTTTTCTATGTTCACATCAAATTTTTAATTTTGAGGAGCAAGATTTCTTTTGTCCTTATTTTTATATTAGTTGCAATTGGAGAGGAACAAACATTATTGGCCACCTTGTGCATATGGGACTTCTGTGGGAAAAATGAAATGCTATGGCACATTAAAAACCATACAAAAGCAACAATAAGACCATCCATCCGTAGTGATTACTACGAAATCATCAGTTGTGGTACTATTTTGGCAAACAGACTTATAGGGCTGAGCACCTCTCAAAGCACTTTTCACCTTTGAACAAATACAGAGATGGATCAGCAGAGTGAGTTACTCATCAAGGGCTTGGCAAGAAGGATGAGTTACTGTGAGCAAATGCTCGAGAGTTTAATGACTCTTTGGGAACATGTAGGCACTTAAGTCTCTGGGGTCTTAAGTTTGGGTAATTCACAAGTGTGAAATTGCCAGTCTAGTCAAAGAGGCAGAAGTTATGCAATGCCTTTAGAAAGCAATTTTAATATGAAAGGAGCACTGGAAACCAGACAGGGCATAGCAATATTATGTAAATGACTTTCATTTTGTCGTGATGGAACAGTTAATTGATTCCATGACGAAGATGGATCAAAAGTGAGTTCCTAGATATTTCTTTCTCCTTCTAGGAGGAGAAGAGATAATGAGGGCAGTATTTCTCATTTTAAATCTCTTTGAATTAGTTATTATTTCTGATTCAAAAAGAATTTTTCCTAATAAGTAGGCATTCAGAGTTAGGAAAAATACCATGTGACTAAATAAAAAAACAATACTATGAAATATCCTCATTCCTTTAAGCAATTAAAATTAGATTCAACACACCCATGTACGTTTTTACTAGACCCTGAGGTATTTGAAGGGATGATTTACCAAGTATAACATGTCCTCTTGTTTCTCAATGTATCTCATTTCCCTGGCCTTCAAATATTGTGCTTATTACTATTCTTGCATTTTACCATTGAAATAAAATCAATGGAAATAGAAGTTTGGAATACATTTTAAAAACTTTTTATGAGTTCCTTCCACTTCAATCCAAGACAGAGTAATAGGCACTTCCCACTTAAAGCAAATAGAAAACCAGGCAGTATAGGGATAAAACAATGGTTTTTAGACATTGGACAAAAGATGACACAGGCCTGTGATCCTCCAGAGAAAAGAAACAAAGTCAGTTCTACAATTGCATCTGTTTACTGCTTAGCTTAGGGAGGGTGCAGTCAGAGACCAGGGAGCATGCCGCATTGAAGAGAAAGAGGTTCAAGCCCACAAAGACCCAGTCAGCTCGAAGCTGCAGGACCGTGTCCCAGGGAGGAGGGAGCAGCACGGCGACAGAGCTCTGGACACCTGCAGAGACCTCCACAAGTCTGTGGTTGAATATTGGTCTCCATAATGCATGAGAGGAAACTACCTGAGACAGCTGGGGAGAAGGGGAGCACATCACAAAGAGGGTAGGCAGAACAATTCTCAGAACTCCAATTGGCTGGTGACAGTTCATGTTTCCACCACCCAAGTGGAAATCGTTTGGGATACAAAGGGCATGGGGTGGAATGCTCAGAAAATTTTCACCTTAGTTGTGGGGTTAAATTGGCTCTATGCTAATGGCTGATCTTGACACACACCAGTAAACTGAAAAACAAGCCTCAAAATGATTTACCTGATTCCAAGTGACTTAACTGCATGCCAGAACAAAATCTAGGCTATTAGAAGGAATACAACAAAACCCAGCAAAGAACAACATAAAATTCACAATGAATGCCATTAAATGAAGCTAACCAGGCATGCAAGGAAGCAGGAAATAAGATAACAAGCCACTGAACACAGAAACAGGTCCAGAAAATAGACCAAGAAGCTAAAAAGATAATGAAACTAGCAGACAACTATGTTAAAATAGCAATTATAAATGTGCTCCATATGTTCAGGAAGGTAGAGGAAAACGAATATGATGAGGAGAGAAATAACCCAAATGGAACTTCTAAAGCTGAAAAATACAATATCTGAAACGGAAAATAGAGTTGAATGGGGTCAATAGCTGATTAGATGGTGTCGAGGAAAAATTAGTGAACTTTCAGACATACAAACTATCTAAAACAAAGCACAGAGAGAGAAAAAAAGACTGAGACAAATGAAGAGAGCACTAGTGACACGAAGGACAACATCAAGCGTGTAGCAGACTTACAATTGGGGACCCAGATGGGGGTGAAGGTGGGGGCAGAAAACTATTCTACAAAATACAGCTAAATACGTTTCCAAATTTTATTATAAACAGAAACTTTAAAAACAAACCAGAGGAAAAAGGACTCATTATGTTGGGTGACAAAAAGAAGAATTATCACAGATTTCTTGTCAGAAATCATGCAAACTAAAAGGTAACTTCGAAGTTTTGAAAGAAAAAAACACCTTGAATTTTATGCTACTGACAATATTTTTTTTTTAAAGATTTAATTCTTTTCCTTTTTTCTCCCCAAACCCCCCTGGTACATAGTTGTATATTCTTCGTTGTGGGTCCTTCTAGTTGTGGCATGTGGGATGCTGCCTCAGCGTGGTTTGATGAGCGGTGCCATGTCCGTGCCCAGGATTCGAACCAATGAAACCCTGGGCCGCCTGGAGCGGAGCGCGCAAACTTAACCACTTGGCCACGGGGCCAGCCCCTATGCTACTGACAATATTTTTAAAACAAATATTTTAAAACAAAGGCAAATGATGACTTTTCACACACACACACACACACACACAACTGAGGAAATTTGTCAGTAGTGGACTTGTACAACAAAAAATGCTAAAGAAAATTCTTTAGGCAGAAGGTTTATAACTGTTATATTTTTATTATCGATGATACCTCTTCATAAATGTTGACATTCTTCCTTTAGTCTGATGTATTTTATATGAAATTTACTTTATCTGAAATCAATGTTGCCGTTTTTACTTATTTTGCTTTATTTTTGCCAAACCTTGCTGCTCTGATATTGTCATTGGTACATTTTCTAAGAGATTTCCTTGGGCACACCCACTCCGAGGAGGATAGTTTGAATGCTGCTTCACAGATTACTCTGGAGTGTTTGCCTTATTTTGAATGGAATTTCAGGCAATTTATAGCAACTGTTCCAATTATGATCTCCATATTGGGATCTTGCTTTTTCCTACGTCAAACTATGAAAGACACCAAAAGAATCAGTTTTTCACCAGTTGATTCCATTAGTTTCTGGGGCATTGACCGTCTCACCATTTCATAGGACATTATACTCATCCATTATATTGATGATATCGTGATGATAGGACAAGAAAATGTGCTTGTATGCTAGGTGCCTTAGAGTACATGTACCCCTGAAAATACAGGGGGCTGACACCTCACTACGTTTTTTGGAATCCAGGAGTCTTGGGCATGAAGAGATGGATCTCTTTACTAAAGTAAAGAACAAGTTGCACCCTTCAAAGTTTAGTGGGGCTGTTTAAATTTTGGAGGCAATGTTTTCCACACATCAGGGTACCACTGAATTTATTGACTGGATGACCTAAGAAGCTGCCAGCTTTGAGTAAGGCGCAGAGCGAGAGAAGGCTCTCCGGCTGGCCCAGGCTGCAGTGCAAGCAGCCCAACCACTCGGCTCTTGTGTCCAAGGGAATCCCGTGTTAATTAAGTGTCTGTGGAGGGTCCGAATGCTGTGGCAAGCCCTGATAAGAGAATTGCAGAGGAGACTCATACCTTTGATTCTAGAGGTAGCTAGGATGGCAATCTGGCTCCCTTCAATTTCTGCCTCTTGGCTCCTCCATCATCAAGGAAGCTGGCAGGAGCTTGCTTGGTCTGAGTCATGCACAGCTCCTTCTGCCCCCTTCCTCCTGATGGAGAAGTCTGGAAGGCATTGTGTAAACTTCTCAGGAACCCCAGCAGAGCATAGCATCGATACCATATCGCCAAAGACAACCAGGCACACACCTGTGGCTGGATAAGTTGGGTTTAATGTTTGTTGCAGACAGAGAGAACATACCACATGGGGAACTGTGGGACATCTCCGTAAAAGGTGATTGGAGAGGACTTACAGAATTTTCAGCTGTCAGGTATTTTGGAGAGAGTTCAAGACAGCAGGGCTTTGCTCTGGATTGGGTGCTGTCAGGAAGCAAGGATAATTCTGTGACTGGGTATCTTCAATCTCTGTAAGGTAGGAGGAATAAAGTGAGGCCACATCTGTAACTGGTGAAGAAGTAGCAGTCACTCATATTAGTGACGTTAAAGAGAAGCTTGGTCATTTTTATGGCTTGGACAATGTTTGTGTTTTTTTCTGTTTTCAGACATAATTATGAAGTAAACATGTTGTCCTAATCCGTTACAATCACAGAGTGGCCTTGACTGATGTCGATGTTCTGTAAAAGTACTCCTGTCTAACAGGAGAACATCGAGACCTGGCTGTGAGTGGCAGGTCCTAGCAAAACCAAAGTCTAGCTGATAGTTCCAGGCCAATCCTGCCTGTCAGGGGCTGATTTTCTCTCTTTCAAGAGCCACCGTTCACAGCATCGATCTCAATTCCACTCCCTTATCCTGGCTTTTTATTCTTGCCTGTCTCCTTCATCCTGGTCCCTCACTGGTCCTCCTTGGAAGGCAAATCTGGTTCACTTCACTTTATCCCAAACTGCACCTCATCCTTCTTCAGGTGTGCTAACTGAAGTGAAGATGCTCTTTTATGGGAAAAACAATATTCTACATAGTATTGTCCTTTTGGCTGGGGCAGTTTAGGGTTGATTCCTGGCAGGAGTTTCCTGTGGTGGCCGTGTGAAGAGCGTGGTGCGATGGTGACACCAGCAGCAGCGTCTGTCAGACTTGTCCTGGGCCGTGGTGACCAAAGACCAGACACTCAGCACATCCCACAACCTTCCCGATGCCTTGTTCCTACATCAGCCTCTGGAATGAAACTCTAATCCTGGATAAAAAGAAGCAGGTATGGAAGTTCTGATTTTACCAAGGAAAAGTTTAGAATGAACCAAGTGTTTTATGTGTTGGCTAATATTATGTTTCTACCACCAAAAAGGCTTGAGACAGAAAATAGGTTCAGTGACCCAGAAAATAAAGAAAATGTCTGCTCCCAAATTTGTGGTATGATAATTCAGACTTAGTATTGACAGTGGCTGGATGGGGGCGTGGCCTAAGAGGGAGAGGAGAGGAAACCCAGGTTATTTAAATTTTCTTATCTGTACTTTTTGCATATTTAAAATTTTTTTCTACAACAAATATGTATTACTTTTGTAATCAGAAAAATATAAGCATTACTTTAGAGGAATCTCATCAAAGCAAATACAGTACTGGAAGGTCAGTATTAAGCACAAGTGACTGGTACTATACAGATATGATTGCTAAATTTATCTTAATAGAAATTGTAACTGATTAAAACACTTAAATTAGTCTTGTTGATATTGTCTCAGCTAATAATGCCAACGCATACTATAAAACAGAGAATTCTTAACCTTTTTACAAACTCTTGAAAATAAGAAGCAAAATTCTTGCCTCTTGGCCATAAGTATTAGCAGTTGTGGAAACTACTAATGAGCTCATGCTTATTTGTCATCAAAGCTGTGATCACACACATCTCATGACGTTAAGCAAGTAGTAATTCGATGGCAATATCCTAAGTTCTTGAGGGCAGGTACATAGACACTCGGATGGGTCCCACAGGAAGGGTTGACATTCACTCTTGTGGGCAGTGGGGGCTGGGAGAATCTGTTTCCAACTCTGACGGCGACCAGGAAATGTCTCTTTCTACCAAAAGAAGTCTTATTCTATGAAACCTCCTTTCCATTTGCACAGTATGGAAAGCCAGTTTCATGCAGGGGCTGAAGCAGAGGGGCCTGCCTGCTGTGAGGGGACAGACGGACCATGGGAGAGACTGAGTGTGACAACTGGGTGGAGAGCGTAGAGGTGGATTCAGGACCTCCCATGAACGTCAACTAATACAGACTCACTACCTAATGATTCAGAAAGTGAACAAAGACTAATGTGGAGAGAAAAACAGGGCTTCTGAGACAATGCCTTGGAGTGAGATAAGAGTGACAAGGGGTAGAAGGTACAGGGAGGACCCAATGACATCAGATTGAGCCCTCAGCTGGAATTCAGTTATCTGGAAGCCCCTGCAACTGCACTTGTAAAGTATGGGTATAGATTAGATGACAAAATGAAAATTTCAGCATATTACTAATATAATCAATATGATTACAAAGGTAAACTACAGATTGGGAAAATATTGGCCACGAAACAGCTAACATTTCTTTCTCTCTGAGTATGCGTCCAGTACTGTGCCGAGCGGTTTACCTGCTTTGGTACGTTTAATTCTCATGATAGCACTTTGAGGTCGGGACGAGTATTTCCCTCACCTGGAGAACTGATGTTCAGAAAGACCAAGCAACTTTCTCAGGGTCCACAGCAAATAATTGGCTGGGTTGCATTCAGACCCAGATGTCTTACTCCAGCGTCTGTGTTCTTAATTGTTGCATAGACTGTCTTTCCAAACTGACCGAAGGTCATCACCAAAGCTTTTGTGGAGGAACTGGAAAGTCGTCAGAACCTATTGCATATGCCTTCAAGTTTAGAGAGTACGAGTGGGTAGAGGAAATTTTAGTGTGGACTCAGCATTTTGCAACAGATTTTTTTTTTTCTGGTTATTTGCAAGTTCTCAAGGTATAGGACACTTTCAGATACTGATATTCGTGGATACCTGGATCCTGTGGACTGCACCACGTATTCAATGAGAGGTTCTGGGGCCTAGACTGACAGGAAAGGTAATGGACTCAGAATTCTGTCTCAGCAAGGTTCATTCCTCTCTGGGAGGCCGCGCTTCACACTCACACAGCGTGACGTGCTACCCCAGAGATTCTGAGCAGTTGACAGTCGTAGAGCTTCTACATTGAAAGGTTGTGCAGTGAATCAATCTGTTTTGGAATCAAATAAATATCACGTAAATTTGGAAATAGATACAATTATAGAGGGTTATAAGGCAATAAAGTGAGCACCCAAAACATGAGAATGCTTTTAAATTTCAATTGAAAACCCATTCGTTTGGAAAGTACTTGTATTACTTACATTAAGTAAGTATTTTGCAAGAATAGGAACGTTTCCAGCGCTTTTAATGGGGTGTTCCTCCCTGGCTTGGCTGAGGCGTGAGGACCACAGGGTCCACTTTTAATGGTGGGGCTGAGGTACTTCTTTCTTCCTGTGAGGAGAGATGAAAAGAAGCAATGCAAGATAATAAACTTGTTCTAATCTAAAGAATCTAACACGACAGATTTTACAAATGCTCATGTTTTAATTTTAGACAAATTATTCTACCTGACCTCACCTTTCTCATTGCAAGTTAATATTGATATTTGACACATCAGATGATTAGATATTTCTAACAGTTGATTCCTTTGGCTATCATGCTCATTCTTTTACTCAATGAAGAGTAACTGAAAGCGGTCAATGGGCCAAGCTCACTTCTGGTTCTGGAAAGACAGTTAGTCACAAGGCAGACAGGATCCCTGCCCTTTTGGAGCAAATGCTCTCATGGGGAAAGCTAGATGTACTCAAAATTTAAAATCTGTATTTATCAGATAGTGATGAGCATTCGAGGCTGAGTCCTATGATAGGGAGGGCCCTGGGCTCCTATGGAGTTGGCAGTCAGAGGAGACCCGAGCACCTAGCAGGGACCTCTTGTCAAAGAGCATCCCAGGCAGAGCAGCTGATAGAGCCGCCAGCCAAGGACCAACAAGCAGGCTGTTTCAGAAAGAGATTGTACGAATCACAGATTACTTTCTCTAGACAAAATAACCAAGAGATTACCTAGCCTCCCCCTTCTGTTGGATAGGCCCCCGTTCCATCCTCGCAAATGGGTCACCTACACAGAGTTTGGTAACACTGGTTTTTATTAAGTACTCACAAAGATGGCAGAAACAACAGAGTTGGCAATCTTGCATAGTAAACAGGAGACTGGTCTGTAGGTGAGCCAGAGAAGCTTAGGAATACAGCTGTGGCCAGTTTGATAGCTAATATGTTAATTCTGTTAATGATCAGTTCAGAGTTCATAGTTAATCCTCTATTAAACCCCGAAAGAGAAATAATACAATAAAGATGACACAGATGACATGGAGCCCACCTTCTTATTGGCACACCTTGCTGAGAAAATATGCTTCCTCACGCGCAGGTTAAATGCTGTGTGCTGTTCATGGGCGCTATCTGGAGGGCCACTCTTCTGGATGTTTCCATCACAAGTGCATTCCAGCGGCACTGGCCCAAGCCTGTTTATTTCCACCTTGTAGCTCACGTGGTTTTACTCTGGTGCTGATGTGCGTAACTGTGGTTGTTTCTGTGGTTTTCTGACAGGCTCTGGAGAGTTACAGATCGTGCAAAAGGTCGTAGGTCAGTTTATCTTTCCAGATACAGAACAAAGTCAAACTCCTCTAAAATGCTGGTGCTTAGCAAAGTAATCTTGTAAGTTTAGTTTGCCTTCCCACGATGAAAAACAATGAACAAACAAACAAAAAACTTAAAAATAAAATCAGAAATCATTAGTGCAGGACAGGACTCCTGAGCCTGTGGAGAAAGAAAACGCCACGCACACACAGTCCCTCAATGATGCTGCTGCTCTAGTCTCTCTCTTTTTGTAGTATTCTTAGCCATGCTTTTTCTGAAGCCTGAGAACATTTTGTGGTGTTTTTGATGGGAGAAAGGACAAGATAACACACTTTAGGTCTTTAACTCATAGAAACTGGTGGACAAAGAGAAAGATAATTGTGTCCTTATAACTCAGCAAGGGTAAGTGATCCAGGTTGTAAATCTATTGGTAATTCATGAATATTGAGAAATATCTTCTGATAAAGATAATTAAGGGAGTATCCTAGTGGATGTAGCAAATTAGCCGTTTCCAGTCTCAAAATCTCCTTTTAATGTTTTAAGAGAAATTAAGATTTTGGTGAGAGATGTTTCCCTTTTTGGGGGGACTTCCGCTTCCTCCTTTTGTCTCTTGATGATAAATTCCGTCTCAGGGTACAAGGTAACTCTTTCTTTTTCTCTTTAACTGCAAAATATTTGTTTTTAAAGAAAGAAACACTTAGAATAATAATTTCTGTTATGAAATGGCAGACCTGGAAGCTGTGTTACCTCATGTCCTCCTCAAGCCCACCGCGTGTCAGGCTCTTGGCTCCCTGCTTCGCACACCTCAACGTGCCTCTGACTCATTCCGGAGGTTATTAAAATGCAGATTGTGATTCAGAAGGGCTGGGATGGCACCTGAGAATCTGCGTTTATGACAAGCTCCCAGGTGACGTTGATACTGCTGGTCTGTGGGCCACAATTGGAGTAGCAAGGAGAGAGAGCTTTTAGACATTACTAATGCAGAGGTCACCCCCACCACAGACTCGGATTCATTGTCTCTAACGTGGGGTCTGGGAATCTGCACGTTACAGAAACAACACGTGATTTTAACGCAGATAATCCAAGAACCAGAGTTCCGTCTAGTGGGAAGGCGGTGTCGGTCCTGATCGAGTCTTAGAATCTCCTGCAGATCTTTAAGGACGCGATCTTCGGCCTCCATGGTCTTAAAGTCCTTACAGCTGATGCTGATATAAAGCACCACTATTCCCGGGATTCAGGAAGAAATGCTGTCATTGTATAAAATTCATGAAATTGTGTGAGATTTTGGGCGTGTGAGCAGTCATAGGGGTGATAGTGCCTAGCTATCAATTAATTTTTGGAAGAGGTAAAATCCCTGAAACATTACAATCCACTGACTTTTTTCCAAAGGGATCCTTTATAAAATGTTGTATAATAACTTTTAAACTATTGAACTCCTCTATTGTGCTTAATGCATGACAGTCCATCTCATCTTAGACACCATTGACTGTAAGATACACAATTATTTCATGTATCACTAAGGTATAAAGAATGCCTCCAATTAAACAATGACGTAACATTTATTATAAGATGCATTCTGGGGGCCGGCCCGGTGGCACAGCGGGTGGGTGCACACGTTCTGCTTCGGTGGCCCGGGGTTCACTGGTTGGGATCCCGGGTGCCAACATGGCACCGCTTGACACACCACGCTGTGGCAGGCGTCCCACATATAAAGTAGAGGAAGATGGGCATGGATGTTAGCTCAGGGCCAGGCTTCCTCAGCAAAAAAGAGGAGGACTGGCAGCAGTTAGCTCAGGGCTAATCTTCCTTTTGAAACAAAAAAAAGATGCATTCTGATTTCAAAGAAGTTAAAAAATTTTTTAAACTATGCTCTGGAGCCAATGAAATATACTGTTCAATTATGGAAATTCTCTGTAGAACTTTTCAGGTAAACATGGATTATCTAAAAGGAGTTCAGATTTTTATATATCTCACTCATTTTTATTACAATGTTACTATTATGGATGGTGTGTAGCTAAGGTGAAAACAGTTTTAATTCTGTACAGGAAAAAAAAGTGGTAGAAATCAGTCTCTGATATTCTCCTTTATTTCATTATTTAAATTTAGTTTTAGAGGTTTAAAGCATAATTTTACAAATTCTTAGCATTTTATTAAATAACAACACCTAAAATATATATACAATCATTTTTCTTATAAACTATAGTAACAATTAGAACAAAATAAAAAATACGACTTGGAGGATATTTTACCCATTTGCTTACGTTCCTCCTGCAATCTGCACCTTGCTCTCTTTTAACATTGGGGCTGACAGTTGAGCGGATCTGGATTTTTAGTTGTCCACTAGCACCTAGAGGGAGACGCCGGCAGGCATGTAAGCTAGAAGCTCTTGATTGAGAGAGCAGAGTTCTTAAGGCTTCCAGAAGAAGAGATTTCAGTATTCACCAGCAGGCTTTACTATCTAAAACAGAATTTTACTGATTTGTAACATTTTTCACCAAAAACTTCATCTACTTTGTAAATAGTCAGTCCTCTCAGTTCAAATAGGTTTGATGATTTGAGTATGATTTTTTCATGAAAAAGAATCATAAAGAATATTTTGAAAATTTACAACTAAGAAGATACTGAAAATCCTTGATGTAATCTCTGCTTTCAGTTTCTGAATAAAAGTTTTGCAGAATATATAAAGTATGAAATAAAGTATTCCACATTTTAAAACAAAAACATTTCCTTTCTGATCTATGTATAATGTTATTTACTTCAGAGAAGTTTCTCAAAGGTTATACAGTTGTCTACTCAAGAGAATCAATTGAAAATTTACTAAAATTGACAGTTTAAGAAAATGACTAGTTACAAACTCAATATATTTTTAATAGAAGGAATGTCCAGTTAGAAATTCTAATGAAAAGGAGTCCTTTTGTAGTAACAACAAAAATTATTTACTGCTTAGGAACAAATTTAAGTAAAGAGATAAAAACCTGTATGATGAAAAACTCCAAAAGATTAGTGATGAGGTTTAACAATACTTGAATTATGTAAAAGATACGCCATGTCTCTACATGAAAAGACTAAGTATCATAAAATAATTTTCTGTAAATTAATCAGATGCAAATGATATTTTTTGAAAATTCTGACAAATACTTCTAAATTTAATTTGGAAGAAAAAGCCTCTAAAATGCCCTACACAAATTTTTGTGGTAAAAGGAGTGATAGATGTGGACTTTCTCACCAAGATTTAAAATTGTATCAAATTGATAAAATATAAACCACTGAGTCACTTGAATAGACATATATTAATGAATCAATGATACAGAACGTCTAGGAAAAATTCAAGCATTTTGGGAAAATTTACTACATGAGGCACATTTATTTCAAATTGATGGAACAAAGATAAATTATTCAGTAAATGGTGTTGAAACAACTGTCTGTTTAAAAAAATAATGTTAGATTCTTTACCTCATACCTTTATACCAAAATATATTCCAGAGATGATAAATATTTAACAGAAACAATATAAGTCTTAAAAGAAAATATAGATCAATATTTTTTAAATCTTGAGGTAGGAGGAAGAGCTCTCCAAGGAGGTCACCAAAGGTAAAATTAACGAAGGAAAATATAGACAGATTTCACTACATGAACTAAAATCTTTGTTGGCTAAAATCAGCATACAAGGTTAGAAGATGAATAATAAATTACAAAAATATTACAACATGTATAATAATGAGATATACTATTACTGTTTAAGGAGCTATTACAAACCAGTAATAACAAGGCAACCACCCTAACCAGAATGATGGGTGACATGAGCAGAACCATAAAAGAAGAAACGTAAAGGTCCAACAAACATAAAAGTTAGCCAAATAAAATGAAATTAGAGTAGTTATTGTATCAGTTAACCATTTCTGTGTAACAAACATTCCCAAAACTGAATGACAAAAACAATGCTTTGTTATCAGAACTTACAGGTCCTTTGGTTGGCTGGGTTTCCTGCACTAGGATGGTCTCTGCTGGGCTTGCTTCTGGTTCTGTGTGTAGCTGGGGCCTGTCCCTCGGCGGGGCTTGCCTGGGAGAGTTTAGCTGGGATAGTTCTGCAAAAGTGCAAGAGTGCAAGCCCAGCTGGGCAAGTGTTTATTAAGCCTCTGCTTGTGTCATATCCACCATCGCATCCCTGAACCACACAAATGACCTGACCAAGCTCAGAATCGTGGAGCAGTGAAATTTCTTTTATCTTTCAATAGGAGGGATTGCAAAGCCACATGGTAAAGGACATGACTACAGGCAGGAGCAAAGATTTGGGGTCATTAATGCAATCGACTAGACATCATCTCTTGCACGTTGGCTTGTAGAGATCTTTTCAGAGCTTATACTATTCCGTGTTGGAAAATGGGCACTCCCACCTACTGCTGCCTGTGGGAGTGCAAATGGACTATGAGCTGAGAGACACTTTGAGAGTATGCTTCAGAGTTCTTTTTAAAGGGTGTATTTTTGACCCAACAATTACATTTTTAAGGATTTATTGCAGAAAAATAGTCAAACATGGAAAGCTGCGTAAGTATACACTCGGCTAATGTAGGGCGAGTTGTACATGTAAGGTCATACTTTTACTGGTAGCTGGCATCACTTTTGATGGATTGATACATGGGCCTGTTATATGTTTTGAATATCATCTCTGAGTATGAGGATATTGATCATTGATTGTTTGTAATAGTAAACATTTGGAAATGTTCTAAATTCCGTTGGTATAAAATTGGTGAAAATATATGTTGGTATGTCCACACATTGTGTTACTAGAGAACCAGTAAGGTAATGATGTTTATATTTATCGTCATGAAAGAAATCCATGTTATATTGATTAAGTGAAAGCAGGGGCCTGTTTCAATCATACATATGGTTATATGTGCATTAAGTATGCAGAAAGGTATGGATCAAGGTATTTCTAAGTAGAGGACTACGGGTGATTTTATTTTCTTACTGTTATTTATTTGTATTTTCATAAAGGGCCTTTTTTATAACTATAAAAAGACTGAAAATCTATTTCTATTTTAAAAAAATGATATTGAAGATTTCATTATAATAATCTTGGGGGAAAATATACTGGTAATGATACACGGCATTGAGAATTCCAAACCTTCCATGGAGAAGAGCTGCAGTTTTTAAAGGACTGGACTGTGTTGTCCCGTCACGTCACAGCTGATAGCCTGTTCCCTTTCAAGCAAAGGGACATGACTCAATAAAATTAGTAGGAGAAATTCAAATGTACAGAAAGAGGAGTATTAGTATTTTTATAATAAACTATAGTACTTTTATACTGTTATATGCACTTGCACACCCAGCTATGGTTTCCATAAAAATAGTGCCTGCTGGGTTCTGCGGAGGGAGGAACTATCTCCGGGTTTATGGTAAAGTCATTCTGGAGGTGGCGAAGGCCACTGTGGAAGGGATACCACATTTGCCATGCTTGCTTTCATGCTTAATTAAAAAATTGACTCTCATAGGATGAATCGAACATCGTTAGGAGTCAGAAAACATTCCTGTTTCTCAATATACTTTGCATCTGTCACATAACATTGATGAAGGACCCTCCTCTTAGCATGAGACTCATTAATCAACCAAAGCTATGTAGAATGTGTCCTTTTTAATGCAGACATTTAATAAACTAATGAGTACTAGTTAAAAATAAAACTTTCCAAGAATCATCTCATTTATTATATACTTTGAGGATCCACTGAATATTTTCTGCTTTTGAGTACCAAGTAAGAAAATTAATTTAGAACTTAACTAGCCTTAATATATATATACACATATATATGTATTTTAAAGAAAAGCAGCAGCAGCTGATTTTATTTTATTTTTTGAAACAATGAGAGACTACTGGGGGTGGAGGCAGGCAAGCAGGTAATGAAGAATTCTTCAATTTTTGTTGGAAAAATCCATAATTTAAATGACAGACTTTGCAGATGAGAGATCAGTGTTCCACAGGTTCTGATTTCAAAGTTCTGTATGAGATTTCACTTGAAAAGTGAGTTCTATTGCAAAAGTAATTTTGAGAAATCTTAGATTTGTTCCACGTCTATAACGTGTCCATGAAGAAACAGATTCAGAGTAGCTGTAGCTGATTCAGAGTAGCTGCTGTAGGTCAGTGAGGTTGACACCTGGCAGGTGTAATCACACAGCATGCTTTCACATCCTTGTCACATTTGGTCAGCACAGCAGTCGTCCCCCGGGCTGAGTAGACCACCGTTTGCTGGACGAGGAAATTGACACTCCGAGGGTTCCCAAGGCCCACCCAAGAGCTGGTGCGCCCATCTCCACTCCTGGTCCTGCTTTTCCCCCCCCATTCCTTCTCCCAAGCACTTTCTACCTCACCAGGCTGCCTCCTCTCCCTCGTGGTTCTCTATGTTTGTACGTGCCTTAAACCGGGGAAGTAATTCATAGTATTTTAAAAGACTTCCATGAAACTACTCTTATTGGAAATGATTGATCTCAAAACAGCAGTCTGTGTATGAATATGTCCAATAATGGCAAATTCTAACCAGTGAGCCCTCAGAACAGCATGAAAGTTTTACTTAGCAATTTTACAAGACTAGAGTGGAGGGTGTGTGTGCAAATTGCTACGTGTTTTTCTTCTATAGCAGGTTTTAATAAATGGTATATTTGTAACTTTAAAAGTTATATTAAAGACCTGTAATGTGACCACTGTAGCATTATAGGCTTAAAGGTTCTTTATTTTCATAACAAACCATAATGATATTCTTGACTTCGAATTGATCTTTGTGTAGTGCATTGTATTCTTTTGAAGTGAACTAAATTTCTATAGATTCTATATGTTTATTGAAAACATTTGCTTAGTTCAATTATAACTCTTAGGAGTGAGGGTGGTGGATGGGGCTTCCAATGGTGTGCGCCCTCCCTGTGGACGGAGGCATGCCTAAAAACCTGCATTGGACTCTCAAGGATCTATTAGCAGAGGCGTCAGGGAGTCTGGAAAAAGCACACATTTTAAGAGAAGAGTCTGATTCAACATCTGTTTCATAAGGGTCTTATGACGTCCTAAGAAACAAAAAATAAAATAAATGATAATTGCTGCATTAGATCCCACTATCTGTATCTACCAGATTTTTTTAACCACTCCTCTGTCATTAGACATTTAAGACACTTAAAATGTTTCTGGATCTTTGCTATTGTTTAAAATAAGACTGAAATGAGCATCTTTGTGCGTGTGTCTTCACATGCACCTCCGATAATTTCCATAGGAGAAACTCCTATAAATGACATTGTACTAATTTATATTTTCACCAATTTAAAATAATCCTTGTACTGTCAAATTTCACTCATACTGAATTGTATATTATTTTATTAACATTACTGGCAAAAAATAGTATCTCAGTATATTAATTTGTGTATTTTCCATTTTACACAGAATGAATTTTTTTCATATACTTACTAGTATGTTTTGGTCATCTGTAAGTGACATGGGAGTCTATATCTTTCTATATCTCTGATTTATGTAAAACCTATGTGGAATCACAGAACCTGTGACGTTAACACAGGTTATCTCTGAGTTGAAGGATGGTGGTATTTGTTTTGTTTAAACTCTTCACTGGGTTTCTGACCATATGAGATTTTATGATAAAAAATATGAAATACCAAATGATTAGTGTCTCCTTCCTTGCAAGCAAAATACATAAAATATAACAAAAGACGTGGATTATCTAGCATATATGAAGTTTCATTGTTTTTCCAAGACTTACTCAACATACGAAGGATTTCAGTCTGTAGAAGCAGTGCCCACATAACTTGCCTCAAAGGGGTCGTTGTTCAGCTCTATAGCAGTGTGAAAGGGGCAGGACTAAGAAGAATTCTCACTGAGAAGATAGAAAAACTGATCTGTTGAAGACAGCTCCAGCATTTGTGCGATGCCAGCCCCCCAACACATGGAAGAGGCCATAGAGTGATGTGGTTAGGTTCACAGGCCCTGGAATCTACTAGAGTATCACTCTGAGCTTTACCAAGTACTTCTTGGATGACCTTGAGCAAGATAGTTTATTGTGTGCCTCAGTTTCCTCATCTGTGGAATGAGGATATAAGCAAAACCTACATCTTAAGGTATTATAAAGATTAAATGAAGAGCTCTTTAGCTCTCCTTCCATTCTGAATGACAACCTTGATGGATAGAGTATTCTTGGCTGTAGCATTTTTTCCTTTTAGCACTTTAAATACATCATGCCATTCTCTTCTCTCCTGTAGGGTCTCGCCTGAGAAGTCTGCTGATAGCCTTATGGGTTTCCCTTTGTATGTCACTTGTGGCCTGTCTCTTGCTGCTTTTAGGATTCTCTCTTTATCTTTAATTTTGGACATTTTAATTATAATGTGTCTTGGTGTGGGCCTCTTTGGGCTTATCTTGTTTGGAGCTCTCTGTGCTTCCTGTACTTGAATGTCTGTTTCCTTCCTTAGATTAGGAAAATTTTCATCTATTATTCCTTCAAATAAATTTTCTGCTCCGTTGTCTCTCTCTTCTCCTTCTAGCGCACCTATAATCCGAATGTTAGTGTGCTTGATACTGTCCCAGAGTTCCCTTATACTGTTCTCATTCTGTCTAATTCTTTTTTCTTTTTTCTGTTCCGCTTGGGTGATTTCCTCTAGTCTTTTATCTAGCTTGCTGATCTGTTCTTCTGCATCCTCTACTCTGCTATTGAGTCCCTCTAGTGAATTTTTCATTTCCAGTACTGTATTCTTCATTTCTGATTTTTTTTTATATCTTCCAGTTCTTTGCTGATGAGCTCACTGTGTTCATCCAGTCTTCTCCCAATATCTGTGAGCATCCTTATAGGGGAAGTGGGGAGGGCAAAAGGAGTGATGAGGCTCACATGTGAGGGGATGGACTATAATTAGTTTTTGGGTGGTGAACATGATACAATCTACACAGAATTCAAAATATATTATGATGTGCATCCGAAAGCTATATAATGTTATAATCCAATGTTACTGCAATTAAATAAAAAAAATTAAATGAGATACTGTACAGAAAGGATCTAGAAATCCTGGCATTTACTAAATTCTTTTAGTGATTATTATCATAATCAGGGCCTTCTCACATGTTTACTAAACTTCAGTTTCCCACAGAACACAATTACCAAATAGTGGAATGGGGATGAGGGTGGTTGAAATTATAATTTCCTTTGCCTTTTGTGAACCAAGGCACTGAAATCACACAAACAAAGGTAGAGCTGTGGAAAAGCATAAACTATGTTCAGGGACTAGTAGAAAAATCTAGGTAATCTATAGCACGATGCTATTCTAATATGTTACTAATTATTAATTAATGTTATTAACTAAACGATTGCTCATATTTAACCTTAACATAAAGATGAAATGTATTTGAAGACCTGACATTACTGTTTATACAATACTTATGTAATACCAGACAATATTTACAAAATAAATGCAGCCATATACCCTGGTAATGTGTTTTATGTATTCATTCCAGTCCACCACTAGGTAGCAAAGTTTCAGATAATTTCTTACCCTGGAGGAGAGGCAGTGGGGCTAAGGCATTGTCCAGACTAATTCTCCTACTAGAGGAGCAAGTGGTCACCCGGTGTTGCAAGGGGCTTATGTGTTGCCTACTACCTATGTCCTGAGGATAGAAGTGGCAGAAATCTCACTCCTATGATGCCCAAGAGTCTTTGCATTATAGGGGATCTAGAGTTACTTCTTAAAAGTATCAATTAGGTGTCAGAGAAAATGTCGCAAGTACACCATTTGTGATAAATAATTAAGCAAAGGTTGAAGACGTTTTTTTTGTCGTAAGTGGAAATCCACTTCCAATGACCTTGCTGATAATGATACAGTGAAATAATTTCAAAAATCATTCTTTGAAAACTATAAGACATTAGTGGAAGAAGTTGAAGAACAACAAAAGACCCAAACAGTCAAAGCAACCTTGAGAAGGAAAGACAGCTGGAGGCATCACACTTTCTGATTTCAAACTGTATGGCAAAGCTATAGTAAGGAAAACGGTATAGTATTGGCATAAAAACAGACACATAGCCCAACTGAACACAATCGAGAGCCCAGAAATAAACCCCTGCATGTATGGTAAACTAATCTTTGACAAGGGCACCAAGAATACACAATGGGGAAAGGACAGTCTCTTCAATAAATGGCGTTGGGAAGACTGGATAGCCACATGCAAAAGAATGAATTTGGACCCTTATCTTACGCCATATACAACAATTAACTCGAAATGAATTAAAGACTTAAACGCAAGACCTGAAACTGTAAAACTCCTGGAAGAAAACACAGGTGGTAAGCTCTTTGACATCTATCTTGGCAATGATTTTTTGGATATGACATCAAAAGCATAGGCAACAAAAGCAAAAACAAACAAGTAGGACTACATCAAACTAAAAAACTTCTGTGCAGCAAAGGAAATAATCAACAAAATAAAAAGACAATCTATGGAATGGGAGAAAATGTTTGTAAACCATGTATCTGATAAGGGGTTAATATCAAAAATATGTAGGGAACTCATCCAACTCAATAGCAAGAAAACCAAGTAGCTTGATTAAAAAATGGGCAAAGGACCTGAACAGACAATTTTCCAAAGAAGACATATGAATAGCCAGCAGGTATATGAAAAAGTGCTCAACATGACTAATCATCAGAGAAATACAAATTAAAATCCCAATGAGATATCACCTCACACCTGTTAGGATGGCTATTATCAAAAAGACAAGAAATAGGTGTTGGTGAGGATGTGGAGAAAAGGGAACCCTTGTCCACTGTTTGGGGAATGTAAATTGGAATAGCCATTATGGAAAACAGTATGGAGTTTCCTCAAAGAATTAACAATAGAACTACCATGTGATCCAGCAATCTGACTTCTGGGTGTATACATCATATATATATCCAAAGGAAATGAAATCAGTATCTTAAAGAGATATCTGCACTCTCATGTTCTCTGTAGCATTATTCACAATGTCCAAAAGATGGAAACAGCCTCAATGTCTGTTAATGGGTGAACGGATAAAGAAAATGTAATATGCATACACAGTGGAATATTATTCAGCCAGAAAAAGAAGGAAACTCTGCCATTTGCAATAACATGGATTAACCTGGAGGGCAGTATGCTGACTGAAATAAGTCAGACACAGAAAGACAAATACTGATCTCACTTACATGCAAAATCTGAAAAAGTCTAAGTCACAGAACCGGAGAGTAGAATGGTGGGGCTGTGAGTGGGGAAAACAGGGAAATATTGGTCAAAGAACACAAACTTTCAGTTAAAAGATGAATAAGTTCTGGGGATCTACTGTACAGCAGGATGATTATAGTTAATAACACTGTATTGTATGCTTGAAATTTGCTAAGTGAGTAGATCTTAAGTGTTCTCACCACACACACACACACACACAAAGGCAACTATATGAGGTAATGGATATTTTAATTAACTTGATTGTACTAATCATTTCACAATGTATAAATCATCATGTTGTACACCTTAAAATTATCACATTGTCCAACCCAAATATGTACAATTTTTATTTATCAATCATACCTAAATAAAGCTGGAAAAAATCATTCTTTTAATTTTGGCTTTTAAAAAATATGTTGATGTGAGGACTGGCCTGGTGGCACACTGGTTAAGTTTGCACTCTCCCCTTCAGCAGCCCAAGGTTCACAGGTTGGGATCCTGGGCACGGACACGCACACCTCTAATCCAGCCATGCTGTGGAGGTGTCCCACGTACAAAAAGCAGAGGAAGATTGGCACAGATGTTAGCTCAGGGACAATCTTCCTCACCAAAAATAAAATAAATAAATTTGTTATTACTAATGGACTAAAACTCTCAACTAAATGTTATTTGAGCTCTTCATTCTGTTCTCTCACAGAATCTTAAAAATGTTTTTTGGAGAAATTCCCTTAAAATGCTCTCTAGGCTGGAACAGTTTCACGGACAGTTTCGTGTTTATACTCACCTCGTAACTCCAGAACCCCAGGCAGGTGCTGGGCTGGTTACCAGTGGATTAATCCAGTCAGCTGCTTCTTGCTGCTATTTTAAGGTCACTATGCAGTGCGTACTTTTCAGAGCATCTCCCTAGTGTGGTGTCACAGAAAAGTTGATTATACTTCCCTGTAAAGAAGGGCTTGTGAGCCTCTGATCCTCAAACCATCCCTTTGACCATATTTTATTTCACTGTGAATGGAGAGTACGACGCAGAGGAACATCTGACACCTTATGCTTGGTCCCTTTCTAAATAAAGGATCAAGTCATTCATGGGTCAAAACATACTCTCAGCTCTTGGCACTTCCAGTACTTCAGACTCATTGTGAAGCTATTTTTGTAATATTTCATCTTCTGCTAATTTTTAATTAGCAGAAAACTCAAAGTAAAACATACCAAAATAAACAAAGCAGCTCTTTGTGTGGCCTTGCCCCGGGTGGAGCTCTCATGGGGCTCTGCTTCTGTAGGAACTTAATTGTACTACATTCTGGAGCAAATTCTGGAGCTGAGCCTTTGGTCTGTATGCAACTTCCCCATCTCCCAGTCTAAAATCTCACTGACAACTTCTATTTCCTTTCCATGTTTATTTTTTCCTTTTTTGGTATGGTAGGCTTCCCTGGGTATTTATATATCTGCAACCATTAGAGAAAAAAAGGGGAAACACTCTATAGAAGGCCAGTCAAGGGGCCGGCTGGTTTGGAAGTCACCAGCAACCTGGAAACAGCTACACTCTCGTTAGCACACCTGTAGTAATGGAAAGCAATTTTTGTCATTAACTTGGATTTACTAACTTCTCAAAATTATCATGGATGTAAAGGTGGCTCTGATCTGCTGATGTCTGTGGTGCTCTACAAAACTGCTTTCATATAAAACTGGATGAGATGGAATCCTTTTCCTAACTTAGATATGATTTTTCAGCCATGGGCCAAATTTTTCTAGTTAAGCCAATTAAAAAATATTTGAAATACAAATGCATTGTCATTGTCCTAAGATAGAGGAAAATCACGTTTTCCAAGATGGGCTTTACAATCATATGTGCGGCATCTCTTTGTCTCCTGGGCCACTGCCCAACCACACTCAATCCATTTTTCTGAAGAGTCTGTTCTGTGTGACCCACAGCTACTTCCACAGTCCCTGTCCTGCCTTTCCTACTAAAGAGAATGACCTTGAGAGCCACACCGCTGAGGTTAGGGATAATAGAATCAGTAACTTTTCAGCTTCTGTGGGTCTCAGTGAAATGAGGACCAACCCTTTCTTTCAATGACTGTTTCCTGTCCCTTCCTGAATCTGGCTGTCACGTTGCCATTTATATTCTTCACTATGCTTTTTTTTTCCCATTTTGGTGTGGCAATTCATTTCCTTAGTAAAAACAACAAAAACAGTTGTATATGAGGATACAAGATATTATTTGGTTAAAAAAAGCCACTATTGTTTTTGTCTTTTCATCGTCTTTGATTCTTTTACTAAACTTGAAGCAAAATTCACTTTGGTGTATTGAAGAACATCCTGCAAACATAGATGATATATAGATACTGGCCTAGTAAGTTCAAATCTATTAAGTAATGATCATCATCATAAGTCCTGTACAATATTTGCTTTTCGTTTATTTTATTTTGTCATCTGCAGTGTCTTGTCCTCAGTTCAAAGAACGCACATCTATCTCTGCACATTTTTCGTTTATCGATACTTCATTTGCACTTCCTGTGTACAACTCTTAAGTGTATATTTACTTATATTTGCTTATTCAATCATATACAGGATAATCTCACAGAGAATCAGTTCCTGGCCACTGTCCTTATATATTTCTAACCTATACTTGTTATAGATTATCTGGTATACTTATTATTCTATATTTAAAATTATGAGTGTCAAACTGCTCTATCCACCAAAGAAATTCTTTTGAACTCAAAAATGCACACAGACTGGGGGGCGGGCCGAGGGGTAAGTTCACATGCTCCACTTCGGCAGCCTGGGGTTTCACCGGCTCAGGTCCTGGGTCTGGACATGGCACCACTCCCCGGGCCATGCTGAGGTGGCGTCCCACATAGCACAACCAGAAGGACCTGCAACTGGAGTGTGCAGCCGTGTACTAGGGGGCTTTGGGGAGAAGAAGAAGAAAAACAAAAAAAAAGATTGGCAACAGATGTTAGCTTAGGTGTCAATCTTTAAAAAAAAGAAGCCATGCAGACTGACCACATTTTTTGAGGATTCAATTTTAAAATACAGCTAGTTTCCACTGAGCTCCACAAAATGAGGAGCATTTTCTTTTTTTTTTTTAAAGATTTTATTTTTTCCTTTTTCTCCCCAAAGCCCCCCGGTACATAGTTGTATATTCTTCATTGTGGGTCCTTCTAGTTGTGGCATGTGGGATGCTGCCTCAGTGTGGTTTGATGAGCAGTGCCATGTCCATGCCCAGGATTCGAACTAACGAAACACTGGGCAGCCTGCAGCGGAGCGTGGGAACTTAACCACTCGGCCACGGGGCCAGCCCCAAGGAGCATTTTCTTAATAAATGTGTACAAATCATTGAAATATTCTACAAGTTCATTATCTTGACTGAGTAATTGTTTCTATGCCCTTCCTTGACATGTAAAAGACAGCTAAAAGCATAATGAACCTCTAGAAAGCATATGTTTTAATCTTTCATTTTAGTTATTTTTATTAGTTAAGAAATTTGGTGTACGTATGTACTGGTCAAACTAATTTTTATGAAATCATGATTTTTCTGATTAGAAAGCAATGCAGTTTCAGTGTAAACATTTATAGAATCAGAAAATATAAAGAAAAAAATCATCCATATTTTCACCAGAAAGCAAATCGCTGTTATCTTAAAAATATATATCCATAAATAGGCATCTTTAATGCAATTGTGATCGTATATGTTTAACTTTTTTTCTCTTAATAGCATATGATGTGGTCTTTAATGGAACAGCCATCCTATGAGTTTTCCATAACTTATTTAATAAGCAACGCCCCCCAACACACACTTCTTGGACTTTTATTTCGTTTTCGCATTTTTCACTGTTATGTATAATGACGCCACAGACATCCTTGAAAATAAATATTCCTGTGGTTTTCTGATGACTGCTTTAGACACATCATGTGCAGGTAAATTACTGAATCAAGATTTGCATTTCATCCCATTCGGCCTTCTCCAAGGTGATTTAGTACTCTGGGTAGCGGTAATTTCCTTCCATAAAGCAAAAACTCTTCAGAATTTTCTTGAATTGAGGCAGGTCTTTGTACCCCATCCTCCGCCCCGGCCCCCACCACTGATTGGTCTTGGATGGCAGTGGGCTGCCAAGAGTGGCGGAGCTTTGGGAACCAGCTCAGCAGGTGGGTGGGATGGATACCTCGTTCCAAAGTGGGAGTCTGGGGAGGGAGCAGTGGGTGTCCCGTCCCTCTGCCTCATGGATTTTGCATTATGGACCAAGAGGAGGGGCGGGTGAGTCAAAAGAAATGACTCTCCATTGGGAGAATTTCAGTCCTGTCTGGCTCCTAAGTTGGAAGATGGTTTTGAGCAGGTTCTTCCTCAAATCTCTTCCACCTCTTTCTCAGAAATCTTGTTCTGGAATTCAAAATAACTTGTGATGTGTGAAAGAGGCGCCTACAGGCATTTATTGACAAAGCAATGACATTAAACACTGCACATTCTATACACCAATGCCACCAGTTTAAGAGTTTACTGCACAAACAAGGTCCACTGTGAAAATAATTGTTACTGAATATATAACAAAGTCACTTACTATATTTTGGCCATTAAACCAAATTTCAACAATTAAAAAAATTATGTGAACTCCTGATGAATCCTTCCCCGTGATAGTCTACTTGTAATCCTTCATTAAATATTTATTGGCTGGGGTGTGTCGTTTCCAGACAGTTTCATTGCTGTTGCACATGTTTGTGCTTGGTGAATATCCAGATTGTTTCTATTCTCTGAGATGAAAATTCAGCTTATATAACAATGCTAAAATCCTTAATAGAAGCACAGTTCTTCGTTGCCATATTTTGTAAGTGCTGAGATGAGGGTAACTATGGTGAGAGTCGTTTAGAGTACATTCTATTCTGTCTCTCCCAGGGAATCCAGCTATAAACCCTGAAAGAATGCATAGAGCCATTACTTGAGGATTCTGAAAAAATAAATAGTAGCAGATGTGGAGGAGAAGAAGACCAGAATTTGAAGTACCACTAAATGGGTGGTGAGTTCACTATTTTGTCCTCGAATCCTCTGGCTTAGATTCAAGGCAACCAAACTCTGTAAGTGCACATTGGAGTGGACAGCAAGGGCTCCAGAAGTTGTCTGTTCAGACTCCAGGAGAAGGAATGTGGTCCCCTGCTCATGATAAGGAAGGCGGTGAAGGCTCCCCGTGGCCTCAAACTCTGAGGAAAGGGAGTGTTCATCTTCGAAAGGAGGAAGTAGGGTACCAAGAGGGCGGGGCAAACTCTTGTTGCTGTTTTTCCCTCTCTGTCTTCCCACCTCTTGGTCCAGGTATAGATGCAGTCACAGGAAGTGGGTGGCAGAGATGCGTAAGCAAAGCTCCAATCTTTTGCTGGAGGACTAGAAAGGGGAGCCTCAGGGAACCCGGAAGCAGCAGGGAGATGGCACAGAGGAAGGAGTTTGGGAAAGGGGCTCCACAGAGCTGTTCATGAATTTCTGAGCTCACTCCCAAGAAAATGCCAAATTGATAACCAAAGTGAGCGTACCATTTGCTCTCCCCCCAAAAGGTACATGAGTTCCACTTGTTCTCCATCCTCACTAACACTTGGTATTGTCAGTCTTTTTCATTTTGGTCATTCCAGTGTGTACATGTAATGATATACCATTGTAATTTTAATTTACATTTCCCTAATGACTAATGCTGTTGAACATATTTCATTTGCTTTTTTGGCCATTCATATGTCTTCTTTAGTGAAGTGTCTGTTCCGATGGTTTATGCTGTTACTGTTAAGATTTCTCACTATGAGGGTTCCTTATATATTCTGGATACAAGTTCTTTGTCAGATGTATGTAATGTGAAATTTCTCCCAGTGTGTGACTTGCCTTTTCACTTTCTTAACAGTGTTTTTGGAAGAGCAGACTAATTATAATTGAAGAAATATAATTCGTCATTTTTTTTCCTTTTTGTGTTCTGCCTAGTAAATCTTTGCCTAACAAAGGATTGCGAAGCTTTTCTCTATTTTCTTCTTTAAATTTTATAGTTTTAGCATTTACAGTGGGGTCTGTGATCCATTTCAAATAAATTTTTACTAGTGGTGTGAAATGAGTTGAGGCTCAGTTCTTTTCCCATATGAATATCCAGCTGTTCTAGTACCATTTGTTGAAATGACTATTCTTTCTTCATTGAATTACTTTGCAACTTTTGTTGAAAATCAACTGGCCATGTATGTATGGGTCTATTTATGAACCATTTCATTCCACAAATCTTTATGTCTGTCCTTAAGCCAGTACTACACTGTCTTGATCACTGTAGCTTTATAATAAGTCTTGAAATCAGAGAATTAAATACTTAAAATGTGTTCTTTTTTTAAAAAAAAAAATTTAGTTTAGGCTATTTTAAGTCCTCAGCATTTCTATTTTAATCTCAGGACCAGGTTGTCTATTTTTATCATAAAGCTCTCTGCAGTTTGATTGGGATTGCATTGAACTATATACCTTTTAGGAAAGAACTGGCCTCTTAACAACATTGAGTCTTCCCATCTATGAACATAGTATATGTCTCCATTCAGTTAATTTTTCATTAATTTATTGCTGCAATGGTTTATTGTTTTGCTTGTACAGGTCTGGCACATATTTTATTAAATTCATCCCCAAGAATTTCATGTTTTTTGATGCTATTATAAATAGCATTTGAAAGTTTTTATTTTGCGATTGTTTCTTGATAGTAAGTAGGAACACAAATAATTCTTATATATTGATTATATCCTACTGCCTTGATAAATTCACTTATTAATTCTATGATTTTTTTTGTAGATTCCTTGGGATTTTCTGTGTTTGTGATCATCTCCTCTGTGAAAAAAAAATTAATTTTACTTTTGTCTTTCCAATATGCATGTCTTTTATTTCTTTTTCTTCTCTTATTGAACTGGTTTGGACTTCCAGTATAATATTGAGTAGAAATACTGAAAGCAGACATCATTTCTTGTTCCCAATTATGGTCTGGGGTAGAGGGAGCATTTGATATTTCCGCATTAAGTATGTTAGCTGTAGGACTTTCAGAGATACCTTACCGATTGAGAAAGTTCCTTTCTATTCTTGGTTCACTGTGAGTTTTTATTACAAAAAAGAGTGTTGGTTTTTGTACCAACTGAGATGATCATATGGATTTTTTCACTTATTCTGTTTATATGATGAATTACATTTTATTGATTTTTCAAATGTTATTCAACCTTGAAATCCTGCAATAAACTCCATTTAGTCATGATGTATTAACCTTTCTTTATAATGCTGCACTCAATTTGGCGGTGTTCTGTTCTGAATATTTGCAACTACACTCATGAGGAGATTGATCTGTAGTTTTATTTTCCTTGCTAAAATTGTTTTGGTAATGCCTTTCTGTTTTTGGTGTCAGAGAAATGCCAATCTTCTAAAACGAGTTGAGACGTTTTCCATCCTGCTTTATTTTCTGAACAAATCTATGTAAATTGGTAATATTTATTTCTTAAATATTTGATATAATTCACCAATGAAGCCACCTCTGCCTAAAGTTTCCTCTGTGAGCAGAATATGATTAAAACCTCACCTAATTTAATAGATTAAGGACTATTCCGATTGTTTATTTCTTGTTTTTTCATTTTTGATAATTTGTTTTTTAGAAATATTTCTATTTCATCTGAATAAACTTATGCATAATATTCCATTTTATCCTTTTAATGTCTGTAAAACATACAGTGATGTTCCTCTTTTGTTCATGGTATTAATAATTTGTATGTCTTTTCTTTTTTTCTTGATAAGTCTAGCTAGATATTTATCAACTATATGGATGGTTTTTAAGAAACTTGCTTTTGGTTTCATTGTGTATTTCCTATTTCATTGATTGATTTGCTCATGTATTTATTTTTTCCTTTTCTCTAATTTTAACAGGTTCTTCTTTTGTCTAGTAGCTCATGGTGGAAGTTTAGATTGTGAATTTTAGAACTTTTTCTTTTCTAATGTAAACACTTAAAACTATACATTTTCGTCTAAGCACTGTTACAGCTGAATCAGATAAATGTTGATATGCTGCGTTTTCATTATCATTTAGTTAAAAATATTTTCTAATTTCCTTTCTGATTTCTCCTTGATCCTGGGTTGTTTCGAAGTGTGTCATTTAATTTCTAAATATTTGGAATTTTCCACATATTCCTCTCTTTTGATACATAGCTTAATTCCATTTTGGTTAGAGAACATAAATCCGTCTCTATTTCAATTACTTACAATTTCACATAATGGCCCAACATTTATACTTATGGCCCAACAATGGCAGAAAACACCATCATTCAAATGCACGTGGAACATTCTCTGGGATTGTGTTTTCCTCCATTGTTGGATGAAGTGTTCTCTTTGAGCCACGGAAGGTTCCATAACATGCCTTGGGCACATTCACAGAAGCCCCTCAAGCTCTTTCGGGGAAAGGTTGACAGATGACTGTGTTAGAGAATGGTAGTTGTCCTCCAAGTCGATTTTCACCTTGCTCTATAGAATCTTTATTTCGGCATGTGGCTGCCCAGCTAAAGGTTACATCTCTGCAGTGAGATTTGGCCATGTGACTACGCTTGGTCAATGAGTTGTGAGTAGCAGTAGTGTGGGCAACCTCTGGGGCTTGTCCTTCCATTCTGCTGCGTAGACTGTGGATGTGGTGGTAAGACATCTGGTACCCTGTGTATGTGAGCAGAATCTTGGGGCTGGCAGAACAATAAGACACAAAGAGCCTGGGTCCCTGATCCTAACAGCCTTGAACTGCTTACAGCTGGGAGAAAGAAAATGCTCTTCAGTTTAATCTGTTGTTGTTTCCGCAGCAAGTCCTTAATCAGAATTGAGCAGAGTTCAGTTCACCCCACCAGGTTCAACCAAAAATGCTCTACATCAATCTTACTTAGGTACTGAGCTTACAGATAAGAGCTTTTCTGAAGAAATGGTTTCATTGCTTAACAACAAGTTTGAAAATGAGTCGTATTCCTCCCCCTCCCTGGGTCTTTGTTTTCTCTGGGTACACAAACGTGTGTGTGTGTGTGCGCGCAAACACACACACATACATTCTACTGCTCTGACTCATTCCAAGAAGAACATGAGACAGTTTGAGTGCATCAGTGCAACACAAATGATTACTGGTCAGTGGCCCATCTGCCACTTATTAGTAGCCCAGGCCCACACTTACTACCAGAACTTCAGCCCCTGAAAAATATTATTTCTGGGTTCATGTAAGTGGCTCTGTTTTCACTAAGTCCATCTAAAATGCAATATGCATTCTCAGTTTTTAGACCAAAGCGTTTCTTTGCTACATCAAGAAATATTTTTTCTACTATTTATTTGAATATTTATTCTCATCCCGCTCTCTCTGGAATTCCTGTTATACATTGATTGCTTCTTTGGATCTGGCCTCGTGTATATATTTTCAGTCTCTTTACCCTTGTGGTCTGAGTTCTAGAAGAATTTCTCCAGTTTGTCTTTTACTGCCCAAAATCAGTTTCAGCTGTGTCTAGTTTGCAGTTTAATGCCTCCTTTGTGATAAATTTGGGAATAAAAATATGGAGGATTAAATGAATTAATAGATATTAAGTAACCAGCCCTAATAAGCATCAGCTTTCTTTCCCAGGGTGTTTGCTTTTTAGCTTTCCTATCTTCTTCCTCGGTGTCCATTAGTTTTCATGTTTAGCATTCTTTTCGTCTGTCAGTTTTACTCAGTTATAAGATATTTTTCAAAGCTTCCTAAGAATCATATGTTAAATAAATAACACTAAAGATCTGGATGGAGTGCTAAGATGAAATCCATGGTAACTTGCTGATCTTTCTCTTACTTTTTAGATACGGGCTTATCTGGTTCATAACATTTTAAACAATGCTATCGCAACTACTATGGCCAAGTAAAACTACTTAGTGTGTCAGGCATTGACATTCTACACATATTAGTTTATTTAATCCTTACAATAACATGATAAGGTAGGTACCATTATTATTCTCACTTCATTTATGTATATAGAATATATAACTAAAACATCATTTTATTACCTCGTTCTTTCATCCAACAATTGAGTATTGGTCTTTGACTGTTAAGTTAGTTAATATTGGGAAATCTTTTTTGGGATCGTAACTCTAGCTAAAATGAACTTCACTATGGGCAGTGCTTTTTTTCCTTTCTCTGTATACCAAAGACCAACGTTCCTCATAGGCTTGAGGGTAAGAATCCAGAATCTACTAACAACTTGAGCGTTGGAGTTGCATCAAGATATCAAGATTTTTGCATTTTGCTAAATTCCTTTCACTGTCTTAGCTCAGGTTCTAAGCTTCTGTAGCTTCAATTATTACAGTTGATTTCTAACTGAGCACTAGGCTTCAATCTCTTCTTCATCCATGGCATCCTCCACACCCAGTGCTGGAATTGCTTTGATCATTTATTGCTTGATTAGAAAAATAATGGCTGCACAATAACGATAGGTCTTGTTCTCCGCTCCTAAACATTGGACCTTGGCCTTCTGTCCCTCTCTGGTGCTGTCTGCTCTACCTGACAGTGACTAACCCAAAGGCCCTTATCCCCCCACACACATATGCTCACTATTCGTGCCTTTGCTGCTGACGGATTTGCCACTCTGGACTACGTGCAACTGATAATGCTATATTTCTCTTTTCACTCAGAGGAAAATAAGCTGTGATAATAGTCTTACTGTTTACTCTTAGTTGAAGCTTCTGTTGTACTGGGATTGTGCTAAACCCTTTGCTCGCATCTATTTTACAGATGGAAGAGCTGAAGTTTAGAGAAGGAGCTTGCCCAGCATCAGACATTCAGTAAGGGGGACATTCTAACTGCGTGCTTGAGTTCTTAGAGTTCTTAGCCATGAAGTTTCCTGCTTCCTGCTTATTCCCTACATTGAAGTACAAGATGGATCAAACGGACTCTGCAAACCTAACACACACACCCTGTTTCCGGGAGGTGATGAGATGCACTGCACCCGGGAAGCTCTGTCGGGAGGAATGTGAAGGTTGGTGCTGTCCTTCAGCCTGCAGGTAATTGGAAGGCCTCTGGAGTGCAGAGCTGGGCAGTATGTTCGCTGGTATTGATGAGCAAAATGGGGAGTATTTTCCTGTTCCCTTTGGTTAAAGATCAACGCTCTTCTTTCATCTTTTCTTTTCGTTTGCTGATAAAGGAGAAGAACAAGAGGATAACAGATGTGAATGCTAAATCATGTCGCTCAACATCATAGAGTGACAGAAAAATGTGGTTTGCTTTATCCAGACAGATGTGCTTTTATAAAATCATCACGAACGGTCTTTTTGTTTGACTTGCAGAATAGCAATGCACGAAACTGGAGTTTACTTTCTGGAAAGGTCCAGTGGGTCTCCCTAGGCATTTATGATGGTCACTTCCTGATCAGTATGGTGCAGGCTGAGACATATTTAACTCTATTTTACTTTAAAGGAGAATGTTTAATGGCATAAGGTAGTTTCCTACGAATCGGAGTTGTGGTTACTTGCAATGCTTCCCCCTTAAGCCTTCTGAATGTGTTTTTAGTCTATAGCTCATTCTTCCTTCCTTTTTTTCAGATATCAAGAAATAGGGATTTCCAGTACACTTAGTTTATGCCCAATAGTATGTGAAGGAATTAATTGATTTGGCATGTCTGTGGTGACACTACATTAGTAATTCATGGTAGTTGAAATTTCAGCAGATGCTGAATTGATCCAAGAAACAGTTTCAAGCTAGTGAATTTTTAGAATGGCTGGTCCACCATTAAGCAGTAATTTAATCACCAAAGGCTTGAAAAGGCCCATAACAAGCAATGGAAAGTTCGTATATTAGAATGATAATACAAAATACTTGAATTAATATACTTTTTATATTTTATATAGTAATTTTGTACTGATAATATATTTCATTATTTACAAGCTCGTTCTCTGTTTTATATTTTTATAAATATATTTATATTCTAAAATATAAATATAGATATATATTTATATTTTATATATATATATATATAACTGTATAAAAATATAGCAGTAAGTGTCTACTATGTGATGATAAATAGCAGAACACTTTGTATTATTTTTAAATGCATTATCCAAGAAGATAACACAAGGTTGGTTCATTTTCTTTTAAATCTCTATACAGGATGAACTTTCAATACGGATTTTGTTTCTGTGACTCATATTTGAAAATCTCACATTTTTAAATCATACAAGTAGTGAAAGTATTTGATATTTTTGAACCCAAATGAGGGTTGGTCTGAAGCCATAATGCTTGCTCCCTAGAATCCTACACTGTATGATGTGGCTGTGCAGGATGCATGCAAGGAGGAGGAATACATCAAATTGTATGCAGAATTGTCAAACCTTGGTGGTGGGTGAGGAGAAGTGGAAAATTGATCGTCCTCACTGAGATAGTGGCTCATCATTGCATACGGGCCAACCATCGCAAGTCATCGGGAAAGGGGCATAGCTTTTGGGATTGATCCCTGTGAAATCTCAGTAAATCTCAGCCTAGATCAAATAGGAATAGCTCAGGAATGAAAGTGACTCACATTTGTCAGTGGTAAATTATTTGCCAGGCACAGTTCTGAGTGTTTAAGGTGTACTAACTCATTAATCCTGACAAAACTTCCTGAAATAGGTACTGGTATTAATTAGATACCAGTTGGTGTGAGTACCTTACAGACACAGCAGTCTGAGGTGCAGAGGCGTGCAGGGGTCAAGTGACTCGCTCCACATGTGGAAAGTTCTGGAGCCAGGATTGGATCTGGGCAGTATGGCTACCCAGTCAGCACTCATAATACTTTATCAAATAAATGTCTCCCTTAGGACTTAGATTTAGATGTAAGTCATAGAAATAGCCTATTTTCCTGACTTTTTCTTGGTTAAGAGGGAAGCGTCCTGCCAGTAAATGTCTAATTTATCTGGAATTTCTATCTTAAGGTTATTCAAGCCCTAGAGTTTATTTTATTATCCCAGGGGTCAGTCTGATGTTAAGTTTAAGTCATTTCTGAGTTCAGCCCTTCTGTATGTTTTCATGAAGATATGGAGAATATTCTACAACTTGCTTAGATTTGTTCCTGAGTCCTCCACGATGTCTCTCCAGTCTTTCTCCTCCTTCCGTGCTCACAGGCCCCAAGCTGGATGAGGCTCTCTTTAGCTTCCTCAATGGTAGTCCTAACTCAAGCTCCATACAATTTATTTTCTAGACTAATTTAGCTAATGTTCTGATCACAAAGTCTACCAGTGTCTCTCTATTTCTCACTATATACACCCAAACTCCTTTATCTGATAGTCAAGGCCGTTGTGGTCTAGATCTAATTAGTTCTACCTAAAAATTCATAATAATCACGGAAGCTGATATTTATTGACCACTCACTCTGTTTCAAGCACTGTACTTGTTTCTGGTCATATAAAGATGAATATAAGATACTTCTAGCCTTTGTCAGCGTGAGAGGGATTATCCCACTTAATTTTCATATGAAGTCATATGAGGTGTGAACTATTATTAGCTCTGTTTTACTGAAGAGGAAACTGAGACTTGAAGAGTTTGCATAACTTACTCAATGTCACGAGATTGCTGTCGCAGAGCTGGGATTCACATCCTCACTTTCAAGTTCAGTATTATACTCCTTGTCATCATTTTCCTCATGTCTTGAACTACACTGGGCCACTCGCTGCTCCTTTTTCCCCAGCTTTACTGAGCTATAACTGACACGTAACATTGTGTAACTCACTGCTCCCTCTGTACGCCACACGTTTTCCACTGCATGGTCTTGTCTTATTATCATTCTATCTTCCTTGAAAGTTTTTTCCAATTCTCTTCCCCATCTCTGTCGAATAATGATTGCCCTTCAAGGCTGTAGATATAACTGACCTCTCCCACCATAGAACCAAAGTTTCTTTTTTGGTAAACTCAAATGGTGCTATAGCCTTATATTCTGGTTATACAAACTATATCTCTCTACTACATCTGAATGGCTTCTTGAATTTTGAGATCTACTTTTATATTTCTCAAAGTGCCTAGCAAAAATCAGTGATCAATCAATATATTTCTACAGACTTACGCTCTACATTATGATTGTCCCTTCTTAACAGAAAGAAACAAGAATGGGCTCTAACTCATTCTATTTGGCACTTTCAGGATTTAAAGAATTGTCATTAGCAGCCTTTTAGATCATACTAATGATTTATTTGGCTATTTAGGTATCAAGCTGAGCTTTATCAAGAGTGCTAAGATTTTTTTTAGCAATAAAAGCTTCTAATTATGTAACATAATAAAGAAGGTTCTCCGAGAAGCTGATTCAGACTTTCCACCAAAGGGTTATGCTGGGCACAGAGACACAAATGTCAACCACATTACAGCACAACTTTCCTCATTCTCTTGTGGTTTGACTTTTCTGATGATGTCTAAACTTAAACAGGAAAGGAAACCCCACCTTCTGTGGATGACGAGGAATGGAAAAGAAGCTCCACGTCTTTCCTGCTTGACCTTTTCCACACGTGCATTTGCTTTGAACTCCTCTTAAGTTAGGTGCTGTGTAAACACAAGTTATAATTAACATGCTTTCTTTGGGTTTCCTTGGACAAAACACTCTGTCGCGTGATCTGCCGTGCATACTGACTTTGAATGATTATGAGTTTTGAATTTAGATTTAGAAGGCAGATAACATGATTAAATTCCTGTCTTGTCTTTGCCTTTTTCGTCTAGGATGGGGCCCAAGTGTGAAGGGAACAAAACATGGGAGAACCTTCCTGTTTAGCCACAAAATAACCAGGGATGAAAAGTTTAGCTTATAGGCTCTAATTGAACGTGTTATTTTTCATTTTCATGAAAACTGGCCTCTGGTATGACTGGGCAGCTGCTAACCAGCTGTTTCCTTTCTGTTGTGGTTCTTGTGAGCTCTCTGCTGTAGATTTTGTGTGTGTGTGTGTGAGGAAGACTGGCCCTGAGCTAACATCTGTTCCCAATCTTCTTTTTGATTGAGGAAGATTGTTGCTGAGCTGACATCTATGGCAATCTTCCTCTATTTTGTCTATGGGATACTGCCACAGCATGGCATGATGAGCGGTGCATAGGTCTTTATCCAGGATCTGAACCTGTGAAACCTGGGCCACCAAAGCAGAGTGCACAAACTTAACCACTATGCCACCAGGCTGGCCTCACTACTGTAGGTTTTTATATCACTTGGGATCCTTCAGGATAAAGGAGTACTGGTAGGTTCAAGGTGGTAGTTGGGATTGTTGTTTGTTTGCTTTTAGGTTTTTAGTATAATCCAACATGTTTAAAATGTTTCTCTTAATTGCTATTATGGGTAGGTGAATGTTTGTTTAGTCTGTGCAGAATGGCCTCCATGCTCAAGTGAGGGAAAATACTGGAAGAATTAATAGGCTAATTAAAACCATGTTCTCGCCTCTCTCTCATTTGCCCTTCACTATTCTGCCAAGCTTGTAGAATTGCCTCAGTTCTCCATTTAGCACTGAAGTTGGAGACTTGGACCTTGAAAGAAGAGGCATTTATATGCCTACAAGGTTACACGCAGCAATAAACGTTGTGTTCATGTAACGGCAGCTTCAGCCACTTCACGCCTTCACTGGCCTGACGGCAGAGTTTCAACAACAGGAGAACATCCTTTGATTTGTCACAGTGAATATGGTCTGGGGTCAGATACATCAAGAAATCGTAAACCAAAACCATGTGGACAGTAGATCAGTATTTCTATTCAGGATTCACAAGCTGTGGAGTTTAAACAGAATGGAGTATGTTTATATTATCATTTTCATGATTAGAAAGTTGAGGTTAAATTATATTAATAACTAACATGTAACATTTACCATATATTATTTGTTTTCTACATGTATTAACTTACTAATCCTCTCGATAATTAGGTATTATTACCATCCTTGTTTTATAGGTAGACAAACTGAGACAGAGAAATATTGAGAAATTTGCACATAATTACACTACTTGTAAGTGGCGGGGCCAGGATTTGAACGCAGGCAGCTCAGCTCCTGCCCTGGACTAGGCTGCCTTGAGTTGTCGCAAAGAGTAAATTATTAAATAGATTTGAGATCTCAGAATTAGTCTAGTGGCAAGTGCCTCAATATTTCCTGGGTTTGGCATGTTTGGTTGACTTCCCTCAGACTGGTGGAACATTTTTTCATAATTCCTGGAGAGCATTAGTGTGGGGTAGCCTAGCTTCTATCTGGAGGATCAACTAAGTCAAGATGAGGACTCCTCACAGGGCGTCTCAGGGTGTCTCAGGGCATCTCAGGCAGTGTCAACCGAGAGCAGAGTGCGTTGAGCTGGGATTGCTACATCAGGCTCCAGTAATTCAAAGTTTTCATAGGAATCTCCTTTTCTGAAACCAAGTACAAAACTCTCATACGTTCTCCTGTGAATTTATGCTAAATTTCAGAGCATCTAAAAGGTTCTATCACCCTGATATTCCCTTGAATTAACTAGATCAAACAGCTGAGCCCATCGAAATGGCTCCTGGAATATTTTTGCTTGTTCGCTTTTGGATGGATAGATGGATGATTGGGTAAGTGAAAGAAAGAGACCTAAATAGATAAGATTTCAACTTGCCATGGTTCATTGTGGCTACCAGGAGGTAACGGCAAACTTCAAATGATTCGCTCTTCATTCAAAGCTTTGTTCCCTCCTAATCCTTGATGGACAGGCAGGGACAATGAGCTCCTCGCCGAGGAGGGTTATCTAGGTAGTTTTCCTTTTTCTCCTTGACCATAGTTGTCACAAAATATGAAATAATTTAATCCCCATATTACTTTTCGTGGGAGGCCACAAATGTAAAGAGGGACAGAAACTAGAACAACAACAACAACAATACTGAAGGTAAAATGAAATTACTGAGTTAGCAACTGAGACCTGTGTAACGACAGCTGAATATATAGGCTCTGTAGGCCATGTGGTTATAGAGTGCTTCCAGTCAGTATCTTGGAGCCAGGGACTACAGCAGGAGAATTAGGAAAGACTTTGCAAGTCAATACATGCAGCTGAACGCAAAAGATCTATAATTTATGCAGTTAAGATGCATACATCATGCACTTGTCTTCGGAGCATTGCTTTTCTTGGATTCACTGTACATTTGTACAGTAACTGGAAGAAACGGGTAGGCTTTAACAATAGCTTTAACTGGACAAAACAAGGTACTAAATGAATAAGGTGACAGCTAATGTGGGCTTTACATAGAGTACACGTGTTACAAATAATTGAAAAAATGTAGATGGACATAAGAGGTGGAGAAGAACAGATGAAATGATGGCGCCAACTCTCAGATTCTATGAGGGGTGAGGCTCAGCCCTCTGGGAAGGTAGAGAGAACAAATGAAATGGTGTGACCAATCACTGCTAGGAGAGGCTGTTTGTCAGAATGCAGGCTGAGACCCCAAATGAAGGGAGTGAGCAGGTGGGGTTAATGCTTAAGGACTCAGAGGTTAGCAGAAGTTCTTTCTAAGGTGGCACGCTTACCTGGGATGAAGACAAGTTTGGTGAGTGTTTAAGAAGTTGGTGAGATGTGTTATCTAACCGAGCAGGTGTTTTGCTATCAGACTAAGAAATTAGGCGAGGCAGCAGGACTGGCCCAGGCAGAGCAGAAGAAGGGGCTGCCCTTGAGAGGTCAGTGGGACTAAACAGCATTTCGAACCAGAGAACCATTTTAACAGAAGGATTCAGGGCCTTTCACTAGGCCATTCTCCAATTTTCTTCAGTTAATCTTAAAAAAGGCTCCAATGACGACAGATTTTACGGAGCCTACAAAGCCATAAATATCACATGCGAAAGGATAAATGTAAAATATTGCACTTAGCTTAAGAGCCTGATGACTTCAGTGGGGGATGGGGAGAGAAAACAAAGCTCAGTAGCACTTTGCATGGGAATAAAATTAAAAAGATAAAATGAAGCATTGCATTAGATCTTTTTAAACTTAATCTTGCCTCTGCCACAAATTTAAATGTGTGACTTTTGGCACAAAATCTTTTAGATTCTTAATTTCCTTTTCTGAGAAAAGGATATTGGAATAAGGTCATCTTTCAGGTTCTCTCTGGATTTAATTTTACAGTTCTATAGTTTAGAGGCTTTCATTGAGTACAATTCACATGAAGCAATGCTGTGCCATATGATGCCCCAAATCTAATTCATTAAGGGAAGTACAGAGACTAATCATCCCATGACATTCAAGATTCGTCCCTCCATTTGGCTAGACAATCAAGTTCTGGCTGCCATATATTTGGAAGGATATTGAAAGATGAATAGCACATCTGGAGGGGGGTGACTGAAGTGGTTATGATTCTGGCAACAATGTTATGGAAGAAATGGTGAGATGAGCTGTGGTTCATTATCCCAGGCCAGAGAAACTGGAGGCTCCCAGCAACTTTCTTCTGATATCTCTTCTTGAAGCTGTAGCGGGAAAGCTATAGGAAGCTTTTCCTAAAGGCTACATAAAAGTAAACAAAAAGAAGAGGACTTTCCAGTGATTAAAGTTCACCAGTAACAAACTGGATTGCTTTGTGACGAAGCGGTTTCCCTCCCAAGGGTGACATTCAGGGAAAAATTGAACGACCATTTCTGGGTGAAAAGCTGGATTTGGTGACCTCGAGGGTGCCAGCCACTCAAACTTGCTTCCATCCTGTGATTTTTCTGAGTGCTAATGTTAGTTTTAAAATTACAATAAAAACAAATTCATGTGCTAATGTCAGATACTACTAATTTTTATGGCAAACTAACCAGCTATTTTTTTTTGGTTAATCAGAAATAAAATATTATAGTTGTCAAAACTCAGACAATTCCATTCAGGTCTAAATAGAGAAGATGAGAATCTGCCATGTGGTCTGGAGGTCCTGCCAGCCCCCTGCCCCCTTGTCCGTCACAAGTCCTTCCCTCAGCACATGGCTGTCCCACCCAATCTTCTCTTGGCATCTGCTTCTTGGGGGTCTGAACTGATACAGCAATGAATGCTTGATAAATATTAGCTATTTTATTTAAATTTTAGCTAGTTTACTCTTTCCTCTGTGGCTCCAAGTCAATTTGTTTTCTTTCTGTCAGCACTTTATTTCTGTTGGTGGATACGGAGTTAAAGCAAGTTGGAATTTTATGTTCTTTTTTTAATGGAAAAATGGAAAAGATCTTCCTCTTGGTTATAAAATAGTTCATTATTTTAGGAGGATAGTAACAATTTGGAGTTGAAGAATTTTAAGAAGAAATGAATATTTTAAGTGAAAGTATTTAGTATCACTTAACATTAGACTTCACATCTAAACGGACTAGTAGAACGTGTGCTGGTACAAGGTCTCTCCTTAGGCGCACTCTTGACCCGGAGGAGAAGCAGCGGGGTCAAGTGGAGAAAGTCAGCGCCTGGCGGGACAGAAGGCCCCCCGCCATCTGCCATCTGGGTTTGGAGTCAGCTCCTCCTCAGTCTCCTCCCCTGGCTTTCCCAGCCAGGGCAGCCGGGAAGCCCGGAAGCCAGGCATTTCCTGCAGGGCAGCGGGAGGGCGAGGGACCGCCACGTGCTTCCTGGTTGGGGAGGTGACACCGGCTGTGGGGCGGCAGCAGAAGCAAACGCCGGAGCGGGAAGGGATTTGGTGACCTCGTCAGCAGAATGACATAATCACTTGCCAAAATTCAGTCTGGGCTCAGTGGGTAACTACCGGGAACACACTTCCTGCAGAACGTTTACTTCCAGGGGCTCCAGTTTCATAGGGTAGAGAGAAATCCGGCCTTCCAGGGGAGGAAAACCAAGACAGATCCCGCTTTAGCAGCCCCGGAGCATGCAGTGCCCCCAAGAGTGATGAGCAAACAGGGTTTTGTCATGAGTCAGGGAAGGCCTTTAGGAATCCCTCCCCTGGGAAGGAGGGTCTCGAGGAGAGTCGAGGAGAAAAGGCACAAAGCCATGTTTTTGATGGCGAGAAGGTACAGTCGTTCTGGTTGAAGGGAACTACTGAGACCACAGCTGAGGCGGAGAGAACGGTCTGGGCGCGGGGTAGGGACGTGGGCAAACCTCAGGGGCCCTTAAACACGGTGTAAGACTCCAGATCGCCAGAAGGAGGGCGAGCCTACAGGGGAAAAGGTATTTTTTAAATGATTTAAACATATCTCTCTTAGGGAAGGGAGGGGGGCCATGACTTTCCCGGCCTCCCTGAGATGGCCTGCCAGCTCTCCTGGTGCTGGTGGCCTCTGTGAAGACAGGATTTCATCAAGTTTTTGAAGAAGGGCAGTGCTTTTATTCCTTAGTGAGAGGCCGTATGATGTAACGATTAAAGGCAAGGGATTGGCATGCAGTGTGAGTAAGAATTACAGTTCTGTCACCTACTAGCCATGTCCCCTGGGCAAAGTTGCTTCATCTTTCTTTCTGAGCTTCAATTTCTTCCTGAGTGAAATGGGGTAAATCATAGTCCTTATCACGAAGGACTTTAGTGAGGCTCACACAAGATGTGGCAGGTGCAGCATACGGCACAGTGCGGGCAATATTTTTTGGGGCCCAGATGCGGAAGTGACGAGTGAGAGGTGTCACTGAGCCACCTCTGCATGGTCTTGTTCACGAAAAGGAGCACTCTGGGCTTTTTAATTTTTCGTTGAAAATTCGTAATTTATGATGGCTTTGTCAAAATATGTGACTGATACAATCGGCTTTTATCACATAATGCAGTTTATATTTTCAACACACTGAGATCAAGAGGATGGAAGATTGCCTACATCCTGAGGTGGAGTGATCATCTGTTAGAAACGTTTAAGATTAAGCAATAGAGGTAATTATTTTTACACAATAGGGGCTCAATAAATATTTTTTGGAATGAGGAAATTCACCCCTTTCTTCAACAAACATTTATTTTGCATAGTGATACTTGCTACAAAAACATCAATTAAGGCAATGTGACGGTGAGCGGGCCTGCGTGTGGCACAGGTGGTGCTCCGCAGTTTAGATCCCGAGCTTGTCCAAGGTCCAAATTCCAAAATCACTTGAAAACTGCAACTCCTACTAAGTATGTCTAATGCAAAAATTGCCAGAAGGTGTACAAAAAGATTCAAATTTAAATTCAACATTTCCTCATGGAAAGTTAAATTTTGTTTATTTTAGGGTTCATGGACTTTTCCTAGGGTTTTATTTTCATTCCATTTGAAAATGAATTTGGGGAAAAAATGAAGTTACTTTCAGTAATTGAAGGTAAACCCTTAAGCATGCATTTTTCTCCCTTTGGCTAATGTTTCATTGACCCTGACAGCACTAGCATTTCTATAATGCCAACCAAGTGATTATTCTGGACTCTCCTGAGTTGATTTTCGTTGACACTACCAGAAACTGTCAAGAACTCTTCTGAAAATGATAAGTTTTTGTGTTTGTATAGTAGTTAATTTGCAATCATACACTGTCTCATTGCATATTTGAAGTTGACTTGCTGATGACATCCTTTTCTATGATGCATTTTCCAGATGGGGTAGAACACGTGTTTGAATTCCCAGGTTCATCTGTTCATTTAAGAAGAATTTATCGAATGCCTATCATGTGCCAAGGCTCGTGATATTAGGATGAATTGTATGCAACTGTTGATAATCCTTTTTCTCCCCCAAGGAAGATTTGCACTGAGCTAACATCTGTGCCAGTTTTCCTCTATTTTGTAGGTGGGACACCTCCAAAACATGGCTAGTGTGGGGGCCTGGAATTGGCCCCCCCAGGATATGTCTCTTTGGCATGATTATTTGGGGCTCGTTGCTTTGATAAACTGGGATGGGGAGGGAGGCTCTGAGGAGCGGAATTTGCTTGCCCTTTGTTAAGAAACATTTACATTGTAAAGGAGATCTCCATCTGTAAAGACATCTCCCTCTCTGTACCAGGAAGAAGAAAGGGGATGACCTTATCTCTGGAAACTCTTAATCAATGCCAAAGGCAAGGACTTAAATCTGCATAATAATCTTATTCCTGTTTCTGGTTAACCTCCTGTAACTGGCCCCCTCACCCCCAACATCCTCCTTTGTCGTTAGCTGGATATGATATTTAAGGTGGGGGCTTCAGCCATTTTGGCGAGTTGCTCAGCTTGCCTGACCTCTCCCATGTATACATGTTATAAAGCTTTGTTTAATTTTCTCCTGCTATTCTGTCTCATGTGAAGTTAATTTGTTCTCCAGCCAGAAGAACCCAGAGAGGGTAGAGGAAATGTCTTCCTCCCCTACACTGGTGAGTGGAGTAGGTCCGTGCCCAGGATCTGAACCTGTGAAGCCAGGTGGCTGAAGTGGAGTGCCCAGGACTTTAAGTAGTTGGCCAAGCACAGGGCCAGGCCAGATAGTCCATCTCTTTTTAGCCTGAAAAATAAAAAATTTGACACAGTTCAACTTATTCAAAAACAAGATCTCTTTTAAAGAGCTTTCAATCAAATATAAACTTTTATATGTATACACAAATGAATGCCTGTAGAAGTTTTATTTATACCTAGTTAGAAATTTTGTGACCATGGAAATCTAAAATTCTATAGGTCAAAATTACTTCTGTATAATGGAACTGTTTTCCTGATACATGGTATCCTTTAGAGGAATTTGTAACAAATGATTTCTTAGTCCCTAGGCTTTACCACACAGAATTACTGATTTGTCCACTTTGCTGTCATTTTAAAAGCTAATTCAGAGTCAAAATTAAAATGAGGAGTTGAATGGTGGCTCAGGTTTTCTTCCTATTTGGAGGAAGCAGTTATTCTTTAACTTCCAGAATCCTTACCTACCCTCCTTCAAACGCACAAATCATCTCCCTTCGTAGAAACCTCCTAAATCTCAAAGCATTCACAATACACACCGACGCGGTGCAGGAAGTTAAATGGCGCTAGAATGGGGAGCGACATGTATGTGCTTGAATTCAGAGGGTTTTTTTTCTGTTTTGATTTAATGCCTGATGACAGCAGTGGTGTACGGATTCTGTTCTTATTCACAGCCTGATTGTGGCTATGATTCCCGGCAAATATGTTCACCACTCCAGGAGTCCATGAAGGGCTTTGATTGTTGACTCTGTGACCTTAAAAGAGTTCCTTGTTCTTGGTCCTTGGAGGTAGGGCGAGCAGGGGAGGGTGTAGGGGTAAGGAGGGAAAGCAAGGAGAGGGGTAGCGATATTGTAAAATGCTGTTATTTTAAATGCAAAAGCTTTGTTTTGGTTTACACCTAGGCATGTTACCGCCCAAGACGGGGGTCGTCTGCCTGCCTCAAGACAAGCCAGTAGTCAAGAGGCAACATGGTAGGATAGAAAGGACTTTTCATTACAGCTTGCTGGCAAGGGGGAAGATGGCCGACTAATGTCTGAAAGAACACCTTACGGAACAAAGACGACAGGCCAGTTATGTAAGGGGCTGGTCTCCAGGTGGGGGAGGCATCCGGTCTCCAGCTGGGGGCAGATGTCTGGTCTTAGCTCCTGAGAGTCTTTTGTTTTACTGGGTGTGCATCAGAGACTGGAGCAACACCCTTTACTCTGATCTTTCAGTTATCATTTATGATGGCTATCAGCATAGACTGTCTGCCCCAGGGTCATCACATTCCTAAGGAACTCAAAAGAACAAAGTTATCAACTTATAGCAGCTGGGAGGGGCCACAAAATCTCCTAAAATCTGGGAGGGGCCACCCAGAGCATGTCTGGGTTAGTAAATCAGAGGTCATTTAAAGTCACAATATAGTTTCTTGTCTACAATGTAGCTTCCCTTCTGTCAACCTTGTATTGAGACCGTTATCAGGCACTGTTGTGTAATGGAGAGAGTACACAATTACAAGTTAAAAAGATTGGGTTCCAGTCTGGTATACCTAACACTCCTTCCCCATTCCAAGCTTACCTGCCTCTGTACCCACTGTTGCCTCCTTCTCCCATTGTGGGAGAGGTGGGGACCTTCTTTGCCTTAAGGCCAGCCCTCTTACCGTGCTCAGAATCCCATCTCCTTCTGATCTTCTCTTCATTAGCCTTCTTCCCTTCTGTATCATTGCCTCTCTCTTTCTAATGAATCCTTCCTATGAGCATTTAAACACACACAAGTCTGTTCATTTAAAAAAGTCTCTTCAATCCCTCTGGTGACCACCCTAACTCTCCCTCTCTTTACCTGCATACAGGTAATAACAGAGAAAGAAAACGGTTGTCTTCACTCAACGGCCCCATTTCCTTAGCTCACATTTACTAATTAACCTTCCTCTGAAAGGGTGAACTAAAGTCATCAGTCACTTCTCCCGTGGATGCTGTCAGGGAGGAAGACATTTCCTCTACCCTCTCTAGGTCCTTCTGGCCTGGCTACAAATTAAATTTGCATGAGAAAGAATAACAGGAGAAGATTTAACAAAGCTTTATAACATGGAGACGTGGAAGAGGAAAACAGCAACTTGCCAAAATGGCAGAGCTTCTCATCTTAAATGCCATCTTTATCTACAAAGGAGGATGTTGGGGGTGGGGCTGTCAGTTATGGGAGATTACCAGAAAAGTGCAGTAAACAAGAGTAAGTTTATTATGCAGATTTAAGTCCTTGCCTTCCGCATTGATGAGAGTTTCTAGAGATAATGTCATCCCCCCCTTCTTCCTGGCACAGAGAGGGAGACACCTCTACAGACAGAGATTTCCTTCACAAATGTAAATGTCTCTTACCAAGCGTAACTTCTACTTTTCAGAGTTTCTCTCATGTCTGCAGGTTTTAAAAGTAACCAGCCCAAAATAATCCTCATGCCAAAGAGACACATCTTGCTTGATGTGGCCAATTCCAGTCCCCCACGATGCTAAGTCCAGCACGTGTTATTAAGGTTTCATATCACTTGGCCTCTTATCAAAGCATAATAAAGCTGATCATTCCATCCTAGTGGAAATCTCTGCTGCCTTGGCGCCATGATCCTGGATCCTCTTAGATTTTCTGCCGCCTCTCCGGTTGCCCCTCATTCTCCTTTACCAGCGAATCCTCATCCATCTGATCTGCAAACATTGCACCTGAAGCTTCAGTCCCAGGCCTCTTCTGTTTGCCTTAGACCAACCTCATTCAATAGTTTTCTGGTCTTAGAGAATCCCTACATAAAAATTATTATTTTTACAGCTCCTGGTATGTTACCATGATCACTAAGTTGTAGACATAATAAACCAATAATAATGTTACTGCTCTTTTGAGGAGAGAATGATAGTTTTCTATGGATATGTTTATTTTGGCCAATTTATTACCAGCCTACTCATTTTACATGATTTTGCTTCTCACTAAGGATATCAGCTTGAATGGTGAGAGAGGAAACTTTAGTTTTTTTCTTTTTTTTTTTTTGTTGAAGTTTTCTACTTGATATTTTCAAACATCATCCGAGAAGATCTAAAAGTCTTATCCCAAATTTCTACTATACAAGATGCTAATGAGATGTGATATATGCTCCATATGTAATATACACTGAATAGTGTATGGCAAGAATGTTTTCCCCCTTTTTATGACTAAAAATGACTTTTTAGATTACCTCTATTGGAAAAATAAAGGGTATTAAACTTTGCTTACCTTTAAAAGAATTTCCTTATTTTATGTTCATAAATTTTTAAAATTCATGAGGCAAACAGCATGCATTTCTATAAAATAACTGGTTTAAGCCAAAAAGCGATTTACTTTTTTAAAGGTAGATTTGATCAATTTAGTTTAAATAAAGTTTGTAATTTGATTTTAATTGTTATTTACAACACAAAGATTTATGGTCAATGCTGAAGAGTAAACCTCCTGAAATTATTAGCTGAAGCAGTATAAATAAAAAATAGCTTAGGATATAAATAAAAGCCAAAGTCTTTGGCAAAATATTTTCCTACTGAGTGACGTGATTAGGCTCAAACACAGGCCTAGTAGTTACAATATTATTATGCAGATGTGTTACTTTCTCGATCTTTTAAAGGTCTATGTTTGGATAAGAAAATTGTTTGAACAGGAAATTAAGAATGAAATTTATGTGTGTAATATGAAAGCTGTGCATGTTTTCTGCTGCAAAAATACACAATTCTGGGTGAAATCTGCGAGATAAGCATACATGTATTTCACTTTCAACTGTAATCAGATAATTTCTGTCCTTGTTTTTGATGCTGGTTAAATAAGAAATACTTATAAATGAAAGAAGTTGAAACCACAGCAAGGCGTCCACTGCTTCGCTCTACGAGCAGGATGCTCTCCTTCCACAGAAATCTGGAAATCCTCTAGGGGCAGAGCTCTAATGGTCATCCTGAGTCCTTAAGCAAACTTCAGCCGAAAGTTCCTCCTCTTCTCTCAAAGTCAAGTTCTCACATTGAGAAGGAAATCTAGATGAAGGGTCCCTCACGCAGTCATACACTTGGATTGAGACACTTTCAGTGTGAGTCCGAAGGCCCCTAGATGGTTCTCAATATGGCTTGAGACTTGCTCATATCCCTCCTCTCTCTCAAACCCAAGTAACAGGTGAAATATTTCAAAATTTCCTTTGGTAATATATTTTACTAAAGGTTTGATTTCTTTTAAATTCAGGAATCTTGTCACTTGAAGTGAAACAAATTTTCCTGGATTTTAGAAAAACACGTTCAACTGGATAATGTGATGAAAAATGTCTGCTCAGTGGGCTACTTTCTGGAGCCAGTCTTCATCTTCAAAGCGTCAGCAGATCTGGTCTAATATCTGGAAGGCGCCCCTGTAATTCCCATTCAGCTCAGACACCCTGCTGAGGAGGGTCTCTGTTAAGCTGCTGGCTTTCTGTATGTAGAAGATACAGGTGTCCTTTCAGATTTCCATACTATCTTAAAGCTATCTTCAGTGAACTGGTCTCTGGTCAATACACATTTTTATAGTATTATCCAGACATATTTTCATTTCATAGTCAAGAGTTTTTTACATCAGTTACTGTCTGGAAAGATATCAGTATATTGTGATCTCAGTGTGAATGTGGATTTTCTTGGGACACCATCAACACAGATGCCGATGTGGTTCTTTTCAAAATAGAACTTCTGTTTTCAGATATAAACATGAACACCAAATGTCTCTTGGTCATTACTTGTTTGGGGCAGCATTTTGTAGCAGGAAAAAAATTTCTTAAATTTCACTATCACTTACAAATCTTATAAATTCTACAGCATGACATTTATTGGAGAAATTTGTTTATTCATCAAGCTGGATAGAGAAGCTGTTGTTTCCCTGTTTTTTATACAAAAGCTCTTTAGCATCATGTGGCATATCGTCAATATGCCAATACATCACATTGGTTGAGAGTGGAACTATTTCAATTTCTTGTACAGAATCCCACCCTCACATTTTACTAACTATAATTTTACCTGCTGTCATTATTAAGTTCTCACCAACTATGCAACTTTTCCTTTTCTAGATTATAAAGTATGCTCCTAGTAACTCCTAAATCACTTGCTTTCTGAGCCTTTTTATTGAATGTGACTTTTTTTTAACCAAAATCTTTATCCTGTTTGTTTGAGAGTCAAATCGCTTTTTAAAATAATCAGCATGTTTGCTTATCAAATGGCTGTGGTTTGTCAGTGTCTTTTCAGTTTGGCTGGAGTTATTGCTGCCTTACCAGTTGTTTGTCACAGACTGTGCCCGATGGATAGAACAGCCAGGATGAAAGACGCGTTAAGTAGCTTTCATTGGGAAGGCGAATTTTCCTTGGGTCGCTTGCTGCCCTGGTGCGGTGAATTGACTCAGAAGATCCTAATGCCTCATCATCAACCTTGTCAAAACTGTCCATGGGCGCAAGCCTGGAAAACTCCTTTTCCACCTCCTACCTCATCTTCAGGAACCAGTGCAGCAGACCATCAGATGTATTTGTGCAACACAAATGCAAATAAAATATAAAACAGAAAGGCACAATACCCAAGTGAGAAAATTTCTAGAAACGCAAAAACCTCACAGTACAATTTACATAATCCACATTTTGCAGCAGTTAGTACAACAGCCAGCGGCAGGGGCCAGATTACTGTCTGTGTGTCTAAGTGTCTTCTTTAGAATGAAAATTTCCCTCTGATTTTCTGCTACGTCAGTAAAGCTTATTTGCTTCCTGATATCAGCTGGCTTCGCATAAAGGGAGAAGGGGAAGGTAATTTGAGAGGAAGAGGTTGACATCCCCTGCAGTCTTCTGCTTTGTGCAGCAGCAGCTCTTATCTGACATCAAAGGCCTCTCCTACCTGGCATCAAATCTAAGAATGGACTCATTCCGATGAATACTATCTGCTGCCCCCTGCTTCATGGGGCTGAAAATCTCTAAAGAAATTGGTAATTGGAGTGCTCAGTCACAGCCCATCACATGGTGCAGCGCATGAAGTTCAAAACCAGCTATTTCTTACCTTTTCAATCATTCTTTCACATAGGCGCCTTGTTGACAGCTCACAGACCCCGGGATTCTGCAGAAGTTCTGCTGAGAAACCCTGCTGAGACAATCTTACCTACCCTATGGCTTCACTTACCTTCTTTCAGATTTACGCCTCCTCCTAGTTCTGGGCACTGAAGCTGCTTACTCACTGTCCACTGAGCGTTTCATGGGTACATCAAACTCGGTATGCCAAAATCCAAATTCCTCATCCTGTCTCTTCTCCTGTCCCCATTACTCAAAAAAGAAAATTGCGAGCCTCTTCCAGCGTTGCCTCTCTCAGCAAATGCACGATATCCACTAGTCGTACACATCAGCACCCTGGGCATCATTCTTTACTGAATCTCCTTAACCCCCATATTTAATCAATCTCCACTTCCTGTTGATTCTGCTTCCTAAATTGGATTGCTCTTATCTCTATTCCCGCCATCCCTAGTCAACCTTCTCCCCCTTTTGTGGGCTGAATTTCCGGAAAAGACTCTTACGTGGTCTCCCTTATCTACTATGAATCAGTCAATGTGTTGTCCACTACGTTGCCAATTGGATGATTTTTAAAAGCAAGATTTTACCCTTCTTCTTCCTACTTGAGTTTCCTTAATAACCACCAGCGTGTTGCTCTTAAGATGAAGACCAAGATCCCTAGTAAGACACACAGTGATGTGTGTGATCTGGCTACTGCTGACTTCCAAGCCTCCCCTCTGACATCCCCCTGTCCCTCGCTGAGCTGCATTCCTGCAGACCTGTAAATCCCCTAGGCTAAGGGGCTCCTTCTAGTCTCGCACTGCCCGTCATGCAGTCTTCCCTCCGCGTGTATGCCACCCCCCATCCCACTCCCACTTGTCCTTCAGTGACGTCGTTTCCCCAGAGAAGCTGGAAGTTCCTTCGTACTGTGTACTTCTGCCTAATTTCACTCACCACAATTCTAATTACGCAATTAATTGCACAATTTGTTAGTTATCTATCCCCGAAGCAACTCTGATGGCTCCTGGAAGGCTGAGAATGCATTTGTTGTGTTTACTGCCTCGTCTGCAGCTTAAACACATGCTAAGAACAACTGAGGGGATAAATGAGTAAATACACGAATGCTGAAATTCACTATTTTGCGTCTTTCATGCTCCAGCTCTCAACTGCAGGAATAGAGTTACCATAATCATTACATAAAAGGAACCTGAATTTTCTATTTTAGTTTTTTTTAACCAATTAGAATTTTGCAGTAAGCAAATTGCTTAATATTTGAAACACTTTTTAAAAAATGATGCCTACTGTACCATCTCATTTGTGTTGTAACTTTCATGTGATAAAATACCATTTTGATACACAGCAAAGTAACAAACAATGTGAAATTTTTAAGTTATAAAAATAATTATCTATGGCTTGAATTTATTGGCATGGAAAATCATCCCATTTATTTGTAAAAGCAAATACTACAAATATTGATTCATTGAGTTGCAGCCGTTGAGTATGTCAGTGCCCATTAATTATTGCAAGGGATAGTCTTAAAATGTACAAGGAAAATACAAAGATTATTTTATAGTTTTATTTTTCTTACTATTATTTAGAAAACTGCATTTCGAAATCAGCATTTCCTGTAAAGAAAAATACCTAAATACATAATTTTAATAAATTTATATGCCAAAGTTAATATTTATTTTCTTTTTTGTTTGGATACGAACCAGCAGAGACATGAACTTAGCTCTTTCCTCCTGGGACGCAGGAACACACCATTCAAATTCAATCAGAACATCCAGATGTAAACGGACTGCTCATCCAGCCTTCACAGGATGTTCCCTTTGGCTTCAGTCCTTCCAGACTGGATCCATGTCAAGATTTTTAAAATAAACTAATTAGCATTTCTGGCAAAATTAAAGAATATTGTTATTTCAGCTTGAAATCCCTTAGATTGATTAGCAATCTCAAAAGGAAAGTTGTCAAGATGTGATCAATAATTATTTAAAAGTATGAATTTTAAAAATTAAGCTCCTGACATGATCTGTGAGGTTTTTTCCCCATTAGGTTTTTGAAAAACAGAGTAGATATTTATTAGAAAGGAATCCAAAATCAGAGGTAGAAAAGGACACGCCTTTTAAGGTCTTTTCCACCCCCATTGAGTCTCCTCTTTCTTTCCACACACCACAGAGGTCCTCCTAGGGCTGTCGACCGCCGATGGCCGGTCCCTGCTGGTGGCTTGGACATGGCTGCACCAGTTATTGGATATTTTGACTAGAACAACCTACTATGGTCATGGAAAGTATAATGCTTTGTTCTCACCAGCTCCAAGGGATGGACCTGTGACAACCCAAACAAGCAAAATCCCCAAAAGGATGTCAGATGTGAAAATTATTTATTTAAATTACTTGTCTGACCTTACATTTTCCTGATGGTAATACAAGAGATCAATGCATTCTTAAAATTTGGTCTTTTATTTTCCAAAATGAGAATTTGTTTTCCAGAAGTTACCAGCCACTGTCATTTAAGAGAGTTATAGCCTGGTGCTCCCACAGACCTCTTGAGCACACGAGTCCCTCACCTTCTGGTAAAATAAACCTGGACTTGCAGAGTGTCTGGACCAGGAACATCTTCCACACCATCTTCTGTTTGATATGCTGGATTTGTGCAATACCTTCCTTAGAAGAATTCTACCTGTTACTGATGGAAACCCCAAGAAGGACAAACATAACGGAAACCAATTCTAGGTACAACATTCTTAAGCCAAAAACCAAAAATAATGAATACGTTTTTAAAGTGACTAGAGGAAAAAGACACATTACAAAGAAAAACAATGAATGGTGACCAAATTTACAGGCCAGAAGACTGTGAAATAATATATTTAAAGCACTAAAAGTAAAAAAATTAATCTAGAATTCTATGTTCAACAAAAATAGCCTAAAAGTTGAAGGCAAAAAGTATAAATGAACTGAATACTTGAACTAAAAGACAGAGATGATCAGAATGTACGAAAAAGGAAAGCCCATCTAATTCTTTAGAAAAAACACTTTTAAATAAAAAGACACAGACAGATTGAAAGCAAAAGGGTGGAAAAAATATACCATAAGAAAAGGTGAGCTTTTCAAAGCTGCTGTGATTACATAAACATCAGACAAAGGTTTCAAGACAAGGAATATTGCCAGAGATAAAGAAAGGCATTTCATAATGATAAATGGATCAATTTATCAAAAACACATAATAAGCACCAAACCCAAGTGTATACTTATTTAGTTACAGAGCTTCAAAATGCATGGAGAAAAAACTGTATGACAAAGAGAGAAATAGACAACTTTCCATTCACAGTTGATGTGATGGTTAGTTTTATGTGTCATCTTGGCCAGGCTGCAGTATTCAGATATTTAATCAAACATTAATTTGGGTGTTGCTGTGAAAGTATTTTGTGGGTGTAGTTAATATACACAATCAGTTGACTTTAAATAAAGGACATTACTCTTGATAATGTGGGTGGGGCTCATCCAATGGTTGAAGATCTTAGAAACAAAAACTGAAGTTTTCCAGAGAAAAACGCATTCTGCCTTATGACTGAAGCATTAACTCCTGCCTGAGTTTCCAGCCTACTGGTTTGCCCTACAATTCAAACTTGCCATCCCCTAAAAGTACATGAGCCAAATCCTTAAAATAACTTTCTTATCTTTGTATACATATATATATATATCCTAGCATGTGGTTCTGTTTCTCTGGAAAACTCTGAATGATGCAGTTGTTGATGCTAACACCACTTCTAAGTAAGTGATAGAACAAGAAGACAAAATACTCAGTAAAGATATGTAAGGTTTGAAAAATACTGTCAACCAACTTGATGGAATCAACAAATACAGATATAAATTCTTTCAAGTACCTATGGAACATTCATCAGGATCAGCATATGTCGGGGTACAATACAAAACTCAATAAATATCAAAGATTAAAGTCATGCAGAGTGTTTTTTCTGACCACAAGTGCCTTAAAGTAAAAATCAGTGAAAGAAATGTAACTAGAAAATATCCAACATTCGGAAATTAGGCAACACACTTCTAAATAACTTATGGGCCAAATAAAAATGATGATGCTAATTTTGTACTGAAAGATAATAAAAAACATTAATTTGTGACATGCAGCTAAAGCAGGGTTTACGTGCTTTTGTTAGAAAAGAAGAAAGCTTTAAAATCAATGTTCTAGACTTCCGCCTTACAAGCTAGACAATGAGAATAAAATTATACGGAAATTAAGTAAGAGAAAAGAAATAATAGAAGTAATAGAAATCATGAGATATGTAAGTAATTGTTCAAATTTTTGCCAGATTTTCCAACACAGACCACTCTTCAGGAATAATTCCTGCCAAGCATGAAGCAATCCTATCATCCTGCTTGAATTCATTCAGTGCCTCTCAATTTAAAATCCTCAGAGGAGCAAATAACCCAGTCCCTGGCTAGAGGGCCAGAACTGTCTTTCCCACCATCTAAGTGATTGGTACAGTTCCTGATATGTAGCAGATACTGAATAAATATTTGTTAATTTAAAAATGATGAAGACCAGTTGAGGTCGGACACTGCTTACCTGCCCATTTCTTGCGTCAGTGTCATACACACTCTCACTTGAGTGACAGTGAGACAACCGTCATTCCTCTGTCAGGCCAGCATATCTTCTCACACGGGCTTCCGCTGCCTAGAGTACTCCACACCAAATATGGGTGGCTCGACAGTTTTGCCTCATTCCTTACCTATTATTTAAACTTCATCTCTTCTAGAAAGCATTTCTGTGCTGCTGTAGGAAGAGAGAGCCATTCTCGCTTACCTACTCCAACAGCATCTTTTAGCATGTGTCTTTTCCACCTCCACTGGGAGCTTCTTGATGAGAGGTGGTGTTTCTGTATCCACAAAACCCAGCATTCCTGACACGGATATGGGCTAAATAAATGCAAATAAACACTGACACAAATACACTAATTTTTTCACAATACATAACATATATATGAATTGTACCAATAAGAGTAGTCTTGGTGGCTGCATGATTTAAGATACATTCTTAAAATAGGTACCCCTAACTGAGTATTGTGATTAAGCAGGCAGCCGCTAGATGCAGACCAGCCTGATTTAAATCTCTGTGCTATCCCTCATCAGCAGTGTAGACTCCCACAGCCTATTTCACTTCTCTACACCTCAGCTCCTCATCCACGAAATTGGGATTTGAAAAGTCTCTACCTCACGCTGCTGCTTGAGGATTGAGATGGTCTTGGGGCGTGCTTCGTAACGAAGCTGGCAGACAGCACTCCGTGAATATTTGTTGTTCTTGTTGTTCTTCTTATTAAGTAATTGCAGCTCGGAGTCAGATATGAGCTCGACATGCTTCACCACTTACTAATCGTGCAATTTTGGATAAAGCGGCTAACGTCTCTGAGTCTCGGTTTATTTTTACCGACAATGGTGAAAACCTTGCCTAGAGCTTTTGTGTTGCGCTTTCAATGCGATAACGCGTGTGTCTGCATACAGTAAATGCTTAAAAGACGAGGGTTTTGTTATTTTGATTTCTCCAATATCTGTGGTTTTCTTTGGGATGAAAAATGGAAGATGCTAGCAGAGCAAGACCAGGTTGGGGGAGGAGGGAACTTCCAGGATGAAAATCTTTTTACATCATGGTGGGCAGACGTATTGGCACAATGCTTCAAAGGCCAGAAGAAATGTTTTCAAGAGTCCAAAAGCTTCCAGGCGAGCTGTAAATAACCAACTAAAACTGAATATTAACAAGGGAAAAGGTGACTTCAAAGACAATCTTAGCGTGGGTTTTTTTCATCCTAACTATGCCTTCTAATTATTTGGTAACTAGGAATATGATTACAGTAGGTAAACGTGCGGCTTTGCTTAGTGAGCAATGCACCTTATCAAGCTGTCTTCCTTCACTCACGTGTTCAGACCAGGTAGAGCTGCGTAAGGCTCTGCTCTTACACAAAGTTTAATACTGGCTTCAGCTTAAAAATAAACTGAAGTTATAGGAGATTGTATGACTTATGTATTGACTAAGAGGGAAAAACCTTCTTGTATACGGAATTTTATATTTTAAGGGTGAAAATCTTTTGACTCTGAAAGTTTTGAAATTTTTAATATGTGTATAAAAATGATTAGCTATTTTTGAACAGATATCTATTTAAAGCTGCAGACATTATTTTATTTTATGAACGAGGTTCAATAGTTTTAGTTCAGCTAAGTTACGAACTGTTTTATGGTGGCTTTGTTTTATAGAATGAATACAGCATAAAGCAGGTCATCTGAACTGCGAAAGAAAGCCGCGCTGATGGGCCTCAAGTTAGCTAGCTGCCTGTCTGATTGTGATCCAGGTAAGAAATGTACACAATGTGTATACAAGTGGTGGATATATGTTGGTTCACAATGAATGAGTGATCTCTTGCTATTTTAGAGAAATTATCAGCCAAAGTCTATGCAACTATGATCAATCTGGGCATATGGTTGGCATTCAATATATGTTTCTTATATAAATATATATAATCTTATATATATTTCCTAAGAGTCACTCAACCATCAAAATACATGAAGTATTTGGTAAATATAGGATTTTTACTTTCCACGAGAGTTAAAAAAGTAAAAGAAGACCTTCCCCACATAAGAAATGAACTAGTGATGGAGTCAAGAGAAACACAGCTGAAAATATACACAAAAAGCTGCAGCCTAAGAGCTCAGGGTCAACTAAGGATAATGGTCAGGTTCTTCAATGTGGTCTTTTCTGATCAGACCTGGAGTGCGTTGACCCTGCCTACAAAGGTGGACCAGAGGATAAGCACCAAATGATCCTGGGGCTGGCCAAATAAAGAGGCATTGCCCAGAGAAGGTCATGAGTTCACTGAAGAAAAGAAGTAAAACTGGGATCATGAGTGGTGAGGCTCACAGCCAGAAGAGGTAGAATGTGCTCTAAGACAGAGGAGAAACACGTAACTGTGATGGAGGGGGAGCCAGTCCTGAAGCCAGGGGATGGAGAAAATAAGTGAGGAGAAAGGGAAGGAAAGAGTTGGGTGATTCAGGAAGCTGGGTCTGTGAACAAAGGGTGTATACCAATCTCTCCCTTCCTGCAGTGCCCAGGGAGAGCTCTCGGGCTCAAGTGGCTTCTAAGGGCACCACTCTGCCTGGCCTGACTCTGAGCTAAATGAAATTGTGCTGCTCTTTTTCATTTGAGTGGCTGCCTTTGTTTATTGTCCATAAGTGACTACTTCTCCAAAGCTCAATTTTCTTGGTTCCATTCTTGAACTCTCAGTATTCTTATCAATAAGAAGGTGACTTTCCCCCCACCCCAGAGTCTTAGCATGGTGTCCCAAACATCTCTTGCTGATTTTTAATACTTGGTTTACAAACACAATACCCTTCCCAACCCCTCTTTCAACACCCCCCAAAATCAAAATGTCAAGATGTGGCATTCCTGAGGCTGAGGAATGTCACCCCAAAAAAGTAGGACAACAATCACCCAAATTACAACTCTTTTATTCAGAACATAAGTCTGATATTCTTGAGCTCACTTACCAAATATTTATCAAATATCTTCACACGGTTTCTGTTTGACATACATGTGCCTTGTATAATATCTGTAAGCCTTTCAGAATGTGTGTCCCTGTTCTGTGATCTTTGACAGAGAGAGTACCAAGATTTTGATTGCCACCTCCTGCGACCTCCCCAACGGATGTGCCACAGCTGTATGCTGTGGCTTTACGATTACTCACTGTTTGTGATCCTGACAGTGTTCATTAATGGGAATATTTCCATTGAAACTTAGCATTCTTGAAATGATATTTTGTGGCTATAACTACTATGTAGTTATTTTTGTCAATCCTTGATAACAGAAGTTTTTATAACTGACCTCTGAGCTCTTGCTATTCATTCTCCTGGATACAAATGTGGATTCGTTAGACATTAGGCTAGGGTTGCCTCACAAATAATTTCTGGACTTGTCAGGATGAAGCAATGCTCCTTTAACAGAGTTTTAGAAGTGCAGATATGCCTCTCTTCTTTTTTTCTTATTTATTCAAAGACACTCGGACTGTATTTCACTGTTGGTGGAGATTATTCAGTACAGCTGGCCTGACTTTCCAAGGCCCTAAGAACATGGGCTCCTGGAAATCAGCTCTAGAGCAGTGCTTCTCAGACTTGAATGTACATGTGAGTTGCCTGGGGATCTTGTGAACATACAAATTCTTCTAGTCAGCAGGTCATTGAATTTCACTGAACTTGTGCAATGCAAGAAGTCCCTTCCTGAACCCTGACCCCACAGATCACCAGCGCTGGGTACCACCCAGATTTACTGAATCAGAATCTGCATTTTAGCAGGATGCCAGGTAATTTGTCTGTACATGAAAGTTTGGGAAACATCCTGGAAATCACACAGAACCTGCTCTGTAATGGCAAAAGCACAAGCACATTTGCTGTACCCCTTCTGATTGCACCTTACCTGTGTCCTGTCCTGACTGTTCCCTGAGGAGGTAGCTGCATATGGTATCATTCACGTCAGGAGAAGCAGCTTCTCCAAATTACCTTCCCTGTGTAATGAGTTTCAAAACACTGATGTCACTTCCACCACATATAAGTCTATCTATCAACGGTTGCAAACCGATGCCTAAGGGCTGTGCCCTTATAGAATAAAGATATATCCTATTGATCATTTTGTTTGTCCTGCACATGATTAAAAAGCAATGTTACTGGCAGGTGTGAGCAGATTAATACGTATTTTCTTACACAGAATCTGTATCATACATAGGTATCACACAATGTACCTATACGCATTTGAGTTTGGGATCCTGTAGAGCAATAATTCCCAATATATATTCCATGGAACAGTAGTTTGAAAACAATAAACAAATGTTATTTGAAAATAAGTGTTTCTGAGCCAGCCCTGATGGCCTAGCAGTTAAAGTTCAGTGCGCTCCACTTTGGTGGCTCAGGTTTGCTCCCTGGGCACAGAACCACACCACTCATCTGTCAGTAGCCATGCTGTGGTGGTGGCTCACACAGAACTAGAAGAACTTATGACCCTACACAACTACGTACTGGGGGTTTGGTGTGGGGGGAAAGGAAGAAAAAGGAGGAAGATTGGCAACAGATGTTAGCATAGGGTGAATCTTCCCCTGCAAAAAAAAAAAAAAAGTTTCTATGATCCTTTAGGTTTGATTGAAAACTTTGCTTGAGTGAGATGAAAAAGTATTTTTGAAGGATTTTTTCAGAGGCTTTGAATTACAGTGTTCAGTTTGATTTTCCCCTGCAACATTTCCCAAACTTATTTAGTCACAGAACTCTTTGTCACAGAAGATCTCAAGGGAATAAGTTCTGTAGAACATACTTGAGACCGGGGGTTGGCAAACCGTAGCCTGCAGACCAAATTCAACCCGCCACCTGTTTTTGAGTGCCCATGAGCTGAGAATGGTTTTCAGATATTTAAGTGGTTAAAAACCAGAGAATAATAATACTTCATGACCTGTGAAAATTACGTGAAATTCAAATTTCAGCATTCACAAGGAAAGCTTTTTTTTTTCTTTTTTTTTTTAGGAAGATTAGCCCTGAGCTAACATCTGCTGCCGATCCTCCCCTTTTTGCTGAGGAAGACTGGCCCTGAGCTAACATCCGTGCCCATCTTCCTCTTCCTTATAGGTGGGCCGCCTACCACAGCATGGCTTGCCAAACAGTGCCACATCTGCACCCTGGATCCGAACCAGCGAACCCTGGGCCACCGAAGCGGAACGTGCGCACTTAACTGCTGCACCACCGGGCCGGCCCCTCACGAGTAAAGTTTGTTAGAACACTGCCTCACTGCTCATTTGTTTTTGTATCGCCCATGGCAGCTTTCATGCTACAGCGCAGAGTTGAGTGGCTGAGACAGAAATCATGTATCCTGCAAAGATGAAAATATTTAGGGGCTGGCCCCGTGGCCGAGTGGTTAAGTCTGTGTGCTCCGCTGCAGGCGGCCCAGTGTTTCGTTGGTTCGAATCCTGGGCACGGACATGGCACTGCTCATCAAGCCACGCTGAGGCGGCATCCCACATGCTACAACTAGAAGGATCCACAACGAAGAATATACAACTATGTACTGGGGGGCTTTGGGGAAAGGAAAAAATAAAATCTTTAAAAAAAAAAAAAAATTAAAAAAAAAAAAAAGATGAAAATATTTACAACCAGGCCCTTTACACGAAAAATTTGCCGACACCTGCTTTAGATGGTGCAGCTAAAAGGCCCAGCCACTCCACCTGTAAAAAGATAATCATAACAGCACCATCTTTTCTTGCTGGGTACAGGCGTGCTAAAGATAATAGCATTCCATAGCAGATCAATGTTTTGTCATAGAGACACTTTAAAATCAACATAGACATGTAAAATACCATTTTAATAAATTGCAATAAGAATTTATTTCTGAGCATTACCACAAGTAACTTTCAGACTTTTAAAAATATGTAGAGTTTAGATTTGATGGCAAACTTGTGCAATGTCCTGTTATTGCAAATGTTACCTGAGTGTATTTTTGGCTGGTTTGTCCATTACAGTGGTTCTCAAACTTTCTGATGTCAAGAGCCCTTTACAAAAAATCGTGGAAGACCTCAAAGATATTTTATTCATATGGTTTATATCCATCTACATTTATCAGATTAGAAATTAAAACTGAGAAATTAAAAAATATATATTTACTACTCATTTAAAAGTAACAATAAAGTCATTTCATGTTCATGTAAATAACATGTATTTTATGGAAAATAACTATAATTTCCAGAGTGTCATTGCTTAGCGTTATTTTGCAAATATCTTTAATGTCTAGTTTAATAGTAAACAGGTTCTCATTGATTTCTCCATTCAATTTGTTATGACATCACACATCATTATGTCTCTGGAAAATTCCACCGTTCACCTGTGAAAGAACAAGAGTGAAAGAGGTAAATAGTGTCTTGGAATTATTATGAAAGCATATTCGACTTTATGGACTCTTTGAGGGGGTGTCAGGGACCTCCAGGCTCTCCTGTGCCGTACTTTAGAAACTTTTCTTCTTTTGTACCTGAGAATGAACGCTTAACCACACACACACACACACACACAACACACACACACACGTTTACAGTCCAGAAATTATTGTCGGACCCCAGTCTAGGAATGTAGTATGCTTCAAACGTTTGCTTGTAAGCAACCTGACTTCTGGTTGAACTCAATTGACTCGCGCTAACCATGCTTCAGGATCGGTCTGTTTGGAGTGTTAATGATTGTGTGCGAAAATGTATTCAGAGGCCAGGCCCGGACGGCAGGAACGTGCCTCTCTCCTCGGGGCCTCGCTGTGGTGTTGGGGCCTCTGTCCCTGCATCGCTCCTCACCGGCCAGTGAAATCTGGAATTTCTTCAGCTCCAAATAACTACAGGGCTCCCCTGGCCTGAGGCCAGAAGCAAGAACAGGATAAAACTGGGGACTTGGGGTGGGTAGGCAGTAAAATGACTGCTGTTTTATGAAATGCAGGAATTAGTTCAACATTTTTTTACCCTATTGCTTTTAGGCGTTGGATCAGTCTTGTCTTCTTGATTTCTGCAGAGCAGAACTCAATCTCGCTGTTTTCTCCATCCCCTCCTGTATTTGTTAAGCCCCAGCAACTCAAACTAGCTTAAAGAAAAGATCATTTCTTGGCTCACATACCTGGAAAGGTCTGGATATAATAGGTGGAGTTGACTTCAGACCTGTTTACATGTCATCAGGACTTTCTCTCATCTCTTTCTCTCATGTCTACTTTCTCTGTGTTGGCATCATTCCTCTTAAACTGCTGCTTTCCATGTGGTGAAAAATATGGCAACCAGGATGCATAGTCTTTCCAGAAGGAAAGAGACTTGCTTTTTTGCCAGTGCTATTCTCGGTCCCAGATTAAAGGATGCTAACTGGCCCACCCATGTCACACGCCCATCCCTTAGCAGAAAAGGCGAGTCCTGATTGCAGGCCCCTCCAAAATCTCATGGAGTCGGACAGAGGAGTCGTTAAAGGGACTCGGGCGAAACAGCAAGGAAAAGAATCGTCCTGTACTTCTTGCTTCTAAATGAAATCAAGGAGCTTTTGAGGTTCTCTAAGTGTCTTTGCAATTTTTAAAATGTAATTACTAAATTGAATTAATTTGCTATAATAATTGATTGCTTTGAAGAAAACTGAGAAAGAAGATTCCAAATGCTACATAAGACAGAGAGTTTTAGAATCTCACCCTACTCCTAACTTAATATTCCTCACCTCCATCCACAGGCATGGCTTCATGCTCTGGAAAACACGTCCATTTCTATCTCATTCCTTCCTGAAACTACTGCTCCCTATATTCTCTCAATGCAGGGCCTATTATACCTTTTTAATTAATTAATTTGTTTTTTTGAGGAAGATTAGCCCTGAGCTAATATCTACCGCCAATCCTCTTCTTTTTTACTGAGGAAGATTGGCCCTGAGCTAACATCTGTGCCCATCTTCCTCTACTCTGTATGTGGGACGCCTGCCACAGTGTGGCTTGCCAAGCGGTGTGTAGGTCTCCACCCGAGATCCTAACTGGCGAACCCCAAGCTGCCAAAGCAGAACGTGCAAACTTAACCACTGTGCCTCTGGGCCGACCTCCTATTACACCTTTTTTATTGAGAGGAAACTCAGTGAAGTTAAATGATTAGTAAATGGCAGAACTGAATCCTTCTCACCCCAAACTAGTCCTCTTTCCACCAAGTTGCCACCTCTTTATTAAACATCTTAATAACTGAGCAATCCTATGTTTATTTATTCATTCACCAAATATTTATTGACGGCTGCTGTTCTGGACACCAAGGATACACAGTGAGCCAAACAGACAAATATTCTCTCTCAGAGAGTTAATGCCCTCATGGGAGAGACAGAAAATAAACAAATAAATACATATGATGCCACACGGCAACACGTACGGGAGAGGAAGCGATGAGGAAGCTGTGCTTTTTAATAGGGTGATTAGGGATGATATCTCTGAGGTCGCACTTCAGCAGAGGCCTGAATAAGCCAGGAGGCATGCTGGGGGACCACGAGGGAAGGGCGTCCCAGACAGGAGAGCAGGAGGGACAAGGCTCTGGAGTCTCAGCGTGCTTGGTGAGATCCCAGGGAATACCCAAGAGGCCAGAGGCCTGAAGCTAATTCTGGGCAGGTGTGGGAGCAGTAGGGAATCAGGTCGGAGAGGTGGTCAAAGGACATTTTATCCAGAAAGATCAGAGAGATGGAGACTATTCAGTTATGTATTCTCATTTTTGGAAAGAAAAAAGCTCTTTTATCATATTAAGGTGTTTACCTTGGGACAATGAAAAAAGAGAATCTTTCGTACTTCTACCCCTCACAAGCAAGTATTCAAGTTTATGTGTTCAGCATTTACAAATTTATTCTTTTGCTCAGCGGTTCTTAGGCACCTACTCTATTCTACACCCTGAGCCAGACGGAGCTGTGGAAAAGGAGAAGATAGATAGTTTGCTGTCCTCCAGGTGTAGTTGCATGTCATCTGCAACAAGAGGATGAGTGGGTTGACAAGAGCATTAGGCGTTTCTGTCCCCAGGTTTTTTTCCAGAAGGTGGTTTCCACAAGCACTAGCTGAAAGCCTGCCGTTTGCTGACGTGTTGCTACAAATTTTTAAATTAAACGTTCTGCTGAAATGGAATCAATGTGGTAATGGATCCATCTTCCTACTGTTTCAGAAGGTTTCAAAGCATTTAATTTCCACGTCACATCCATTAAAAATGCATGATGTCATGCGCTCTGGGGAGCAATCTGTCTCACAATTTGAAGGAGAACCAACAAAACACGATTCAAAAAGGAAATGAAGGTGGCGAGGTGCAAAATAACATGAAACATTCTCCACACACCTATCGTGAACCTTCTGAAGATTAAGTGACACGACAGCAAACAGGGAGCTCAATGGAAGCAAATCACAGAACCAAACTACGTTCCGTTTTCCTCAGAGAGAGAGAAGTGTAAATCAGGATGAAATAATGTTAATGTGATATACAGAAAACATTTTTGGCGTTGGTTTCCTCTGTACTGAAATGAAGAAAACAGCCAGAGGAAGGCCAAGCGAGGGGACTGCGTAATGAGCTGTGGGATTAGAGAGGATGCCGGTCTGCGGAGTGGCCTCTGCCTCCACAGTCAGGAGTGCTGCCGGCCAGCTGGCACCCACCCCGCCCCGGGCTCTTTCATGTGCCTGGACTTCAGAACAAGGGAGGAAGGCTGTGGGTACGCTTTCTCTCTCCAGTCCACTCCCCTTCCCTTCCCTCTCCTTCCAGCTTGTTTACGTTTGTGCTCCCATATTTCATATGCGTCCTGAAAGCCGGTCATATATTATGGCTACAGAGTACTCTTACATTTTCAAGGGCAGAAAAAGGTCATATGTTAAGCTGCCAAATCTAATCTTTGCCAAAATGGTGCAAGTTAATGAGAAGGTTGGTAAATTACAGCTAAATGGATGAGATGTGGAGAACAAGAGATACCATGGAGAGCCAGCAAATGGAATCACGGGGTCACTGGCTCTTTCGTTGGCATTTCTTTTACATGATCTTGGTTGAAGGATATGAAAATTTAAGCCTTTATGTACTAATGTTCTAAGAATTCCTATCAATTTCAGGCTGGAACTAGGCCAGGTGTTATTTAAGCTAAGGGACCTATTACAATGTTTCGTACAATACAAATGGTCAACAATGAAAGAGTGTATATCTACAAAAATAAATCGGTAGACAGCTATCAAATTGCAGGAATAGAAGCAAGAATAACTTTATCATCTGAGTCTGGTTCCTGCCCTGCCTCACCCACAGAAGGGAAATTCTATTAAAATTAGAATTTTCCACACATTCTGATATGATTTAATTTTAGTTAATCCTAACACTGCGAGTGTCAGCTGATTCCTTGACTGATTAATAGACATCAACTGATTTTAATTTCTAAATTCCTCTTTTTCCCCTTTCTGCAGTTTTCGAAAGTCTTTTGTATGCATTTGTTTTGAAGTCAAATAACATAAGGAATTTAAAAAATCATGTCTTTGAATCTTTAGACTTTTTTCAAACCATAAAGCCTTTAGTTTCAGAGACTTTTTCATTTTGCAGCTCAAGGCAAGTGACTTTATGGATCCCCAGATAAGAAATCCTTACAAATACCTAATCAGAAAATTAGAGTAGAAGAATTAACTTCTTGGTTATAATCCCTATAATTTATTAGTTAGAAATAAGACAAAAAAATAATCAATTTCTTATAATTTGCACAAGATATATTTTCAGTGCATATTCATTAAAAAGCATAAAACATTTTTGTGATGGATCAAAACTTGATGAAATTAATGCTTTTTATTAAACTAAGTTATTTCTTTAGCGGCCGGCCCAGTGGTGCAGCGGTTAAGTGTGCACATTCTGCTTCGACAGCCCAGGGTTCGCTGGTTCAGATCCCGGGTGTGGACATGGCACCACTTGTCAAGCCATGCTGTGGTAGGTGTCCCACATATAAAGTAGAGGAAGATGGGCACGGATGTTAGCTTAGGGCCAGTCTTCCTCAGCAAAAAAAGAGGAGGATTGGCAGCAGTTAGCTCAGGGCTAATCTTCCTCAAAATAAATAAATAAATAAATAAAATAAGTTATTTCTTTAGTAAAGCCATCATAATGACTAAGAGAATAGAAAACATTCAAGTTTAAAAAAAGCAAATATTATTCTACACTATCAACCAAAAAACCATTGTTATGAACATTACAAATACATTAATTTAGATGTAGGTAATGGTAATTTCCCGGGCTTTGCCCGTACGTCAGTAGCAAATTATAGTTTCAGATAGACAAAATTAGACATCACCTTAGTTCCTCTTTTCTTCAGACCCTCTTCTTGTGCATAATTATGCTCATCATTAAAAAGAAATGATCCAAATGCCTAAACGTATATGGCATTACCTTGTGGCAGCTACTGGGAGCACATTCCCTGTATTCAATAAACTGAGTTGAGAAGAAAGGAAGGCAACCTGTTACATCGTTTTGTAAAATGCGGTTAGTAAAAGCTTTAGTGTTGGTTTTTGCGTTTGATTCAGGTTTTTGGCTGGTTGTTTTTTGTGGCATTCATTAAGAGGAATTTTATGACTGGGAATTAGCGGTAAGAATGGAATAGACCAAAAGACAGGAGAATAGGGAATAAAGGGAATAAGAAAGACAAAAAAGAACTATGCTCCCATGTGATGTGCTGTGGAGCTCGGAACAGAATACTGTGGGACTCCGTCCAAGGGGGGTTCCCTCTGCCCGTGGAGGCAGGAAGGGCCTCCACAGAGAAAACACACCTGAGACGAGTCCCCACTAAAAGATGGGAGTTTGCCAGGCAGACGAGGAGCAGGGAGCAGATGCTACATGCAGGCCCCGGAGGGAATGAGCAGGCTCCCTGGAGGAGGCGCGGTCAGTGGTCAGTGGGGATCTGCGAGAGATGAGGCTGTCAGGCACGCCCTGGTGGACAAGCCCTTCACAGACCATGCCAGAGACTTTGGAACATGAGAAGCCACGGAAGAGTTTTGTGCAGGACATGGGGGTGAAGTGTTTGTGCTGCGATGATATGCTTACTTCAGAAAGACCACTTCCGAGGTTGTGGAAGGACTGAAGCAGGGCTGTCCTACAGGCGAGTACACCCCTCAGTGAGTGCTGGTCAGCATAATCGAGGTGACGATGTGGTCACGAACAGCGCTTAGATCTCAGTGTCTTAGTGCAGCCAAAGGGCCTTTCTCACTCTTTCTATGGGGCCCCAACAGGCCATCAGGAGCTCTGTTCCACAGCCCCACTGGGACTAAGGCTCTGCTGTGTTTTGGCCACACCGTCTGGAACACACAGCCTTTTCAGTCACTACAGCAGGGAAAGAGGCAACCAGAGGGCCGTGTGCTGGCTCTTTTATGCTTCAGGATCAAAGTGACACATGTCATTTCTTCCTGCAGTCATGACCAGTTCCATGGCTCTGTCTACCTACAAGAGGCCAGGAAAGGGGGCGAAGCAGGTGAGATGCCTGCTGGGCACCACAGGCCCCACCCTGGCAAGTTGGGGAGATTAGATGAAAGGCGCATGGGGCTGGAGAGGAGGCGATCAGCTGCGAGTGGCCTTAAGGTGATAGAAACAACAAACAACTGAGGCAACCTGGTGAGGGGTGATTGAGAAGTGGCACGGGATGGTTACTGCATAAGTGTAAGTGGTATCGGTGTACTCAGCTGGGCAAGTGAAACTGGCAGAGGAGCAGCTGTGGAGTGGAGAGGGATAAGGTGCATTCTGGCCAATGCTGGTGTCTGCGGCGCCTAATTCAATGTCCGGTAGGAACCACAAGTCTAGTGCTCAAAATAGACTTAGGGCCAGCTCTTGATATTTGTACATCACCACACAATCACAGCTAGAGACTCAAAACATGCAGGTGGATGATCATTCTAAAGGGAGGAGGAAGAGTGAGAACGGGTGAGGTCTAAAATCCTTGCGCTGTTTATGCAATCTGGACCCAGAGTCATCCCCCGGGATTGCTTCCGGTCAGAGAGGGTCGGAATGTCAGCTTATAGTTAACTCGGTTTCGATGCACGGTTGCAGTGGCTGGAGACACACTGAGAGATTTACTGCGTGTGATATTTGACACCTAAAGAAATAAGGCTAGACTTCTTAAGAACTCTTGCGGAGATTTACTGTCGGTAGTGAAGAGCAACTTGACACAGTTTATTGGACGCTAGCGGAGTTTATTAAATGAAGTCGGTGGAAACACGGACTCTCCTTCCCGAGCATGTCTCTCTAGTGCTGTGGTTTTCAAAGTGTGTTTCTCAGAGGGGCCCCGGGAGCTGCGCAGGACACGAGGGGACATCGGAGCAGTGACTCACGTCTTCCACCACCACCCCCTCTGCAGCTGTTTGTTTCATAGTGTCGGTTCACATGAGATTTCATTTGCAAAAAAGAGTTCCACTGCAAATAGAACAAACAGAAACAAAACCATTTGCCTCTCCATTGAGGTTGTTCAGGAGCTTTCCTCATTTCTGCTTCAATTATTTTATTGTTCTTCCCATTGGCCTCCCCACCTGGTCTTGAACCTTTGTTACCCACCCTTCACATGGCTCTCAAAGTGATCATTCTCCAACACAAATCCAGTCCTGGTGTCTGCTTCTACAGGGCATTTAGTGACTTCCTACCACCTTTAGAATAAAGTTAAACGGTATAGGATGTGCTGCTTAGAAAGCACTTCATGAGCTGGCCTCTGCTTGCCTCTCTCCAGCTCCGTCTTCATCTGTTCTCTGTGCATCGGCCCTAACAACTCGCACCTGCAGGCCTCTGAAGGGCTCGAATGCCTTCTCCTTAACGAATGCAACCTTTCAGACGCAGCTTCAGTACAACCTCCTCTGAGACGTCTCTACGGTCTCCGCTGGTTCAGTTAGGAGCCCCCTCCAAGGCTCCTGGAGCTACGAAATGCATCTTCCTCTGACCACATGGATCCCACATTATTGGATTCATGTTTTGGTCATCTCCCCACTGAACTGTGAGCGAGCACCTGGGGGGAAGGGACTGGCTTGGCGACCCCGTCTCCTCAGACCTTGGCTCTCGACCTTGTCGTTGACAAGTGCATGAATGAATGTCTCCCTCTCCGGAGACCACTAAAAGTAATAGATTTTTGTCTGTTTGATTCATTTGAAGAGGTTTTGGCCAATGAATACAGACTAAATGGCTTCTTAAGATTTTGTTTGTACTGTTTTGATTTTTTGTTTTTACATCTTTAGAATTTAATAGCTCTTGTAAATATAATGTCTGAAAGTAACATCTCAGAATATTAGGAGAGACTTTTGACTTTAAAATATAAATAAAAATATAAAATATAGAAAGACATATGTCAAAAATTTGGATAGAAAGTTCTTCTTTAATGGAAAATACCACCACAGTCTTCCTGTTTCAAATGTCCTAAAGCATTACTTTTCTTATAGAGGCCCAACCACAAATTTGTTAATAGTGCCCATTTTCCACAAGGCCAAGTCTTTAACCTGGTTCCTACAACCTCTGTGATCTGACCCCAAATGACTTTCTTAACCACGTTACTCACTAATTTTTGACACAATTTTTTTTTTTGACCTGACTTAGATCTCTCCCCTCATATTTCTACTTATTCCACTTTACCTTCAGTGGATATTTTCAATCTGAGACTTATATCTTCTTATTTCTAGAAAATTCTCCATCCTTACACCTTAGAATATTGTCTGTCTACTCTGTTCATGCCTTTGGAATTCCTGTGAGACAGAGTAATTCAAGTTTCCAGGATTACTAATTTTTTTTTTTTTGGTGAGGAAGATTGTCCCTGAGCTAACATCTGTTGCCAATCTTCCTCTTTTTTGTTTGAGGAAGATTGTCGCTGAGCTAACATCTGTGCCAATCTTCCTCTATTTTGTATGTGGGATACTGCTACAGCATGGCTTGATGAGTGGTATATATGTCTGCATGTGGGATCCGAACCCTCAAACCCCAGGCTGCCAAAGCAGAGCATGCAAACTTAACTACTGCGCCACCAGGCCGGCCCTACTGTCTTCTTTTTTATATCCTCCATTGCTTTATCTTTTTGCATCGTGCTGCAGAGATGATCTGTTCTATCTTTGAATTCATTTTCCGTAGAATCAATTTGCTGAATTAAAAACCAAATTTAATGACGATACTTTTATTGGGCTTTTTAGAGCTTGTTTCAGAACTTTCTGTTTTATATATAAAGACGCAAGTTCTTTCTTTACATTTTAAACATTGCCAATGCACTTACTGTAAACGCCCGTTCAGATTGTCCCATTGTTGCTGGCTCCTCATGTCCTGTGAGCTGTCCGTGCTGAGCGTCCTATTTTGTCTTAGAGTTTTTGTTCGTGAGTTTTCTTCAGAGGGAATGATCCTTTCTAGAGATCTGGGTAAATACTCTGGGTGATTTCTACTGGTGTATCTACCAGTGCCTTCAAGACTTGCTGATCCTGAAGTATTTTTATGCCAGTTTTTTGGTGTTCTCAGAGTGCATTGGTGATGAGAATTCACTTCCCGCCCTTACATGAGCTCCGCCTTGGGATTCTAGAAGAAGACTCCTTTTTCACCCACAGGGTGGGGCTGTTGGCTCGTTTCCAGCAGCTACCTTGGGTGTGCGGGCAGAGATGTTCTGGTTCCTTCACAGTTTGCGCAACGCTTTCCGGGATTCTCCTGGTTTTGCACAAGGAGCCCAGTTCTGACGCCTGCTGTGCATGCATTTTCCTGGGCCTGACTCTGGCCTTGAATGGCCTTGAAAACCCCAGACTTTGAGACCTGTAATCTTGCCTGTTCCTGATTCCTTGTTATGTTCCCTGTCTGCTTCTAGCATGTGGAGATTTCCTTTTTTGCTTTTGAGTTCTGCTATATATTTAACATCTAAAAATACTTGTTGTCTCTATTTCTATATGTTTGGAAATGTTGCATTCAACTCCATCTTATCTGGACAACTGTGCTATTTTTTGACTGCCTAAATATGTAGTCCTTTGTTTCTATTGTTCTCTCTGTTTTGAATAATCTCTCAAATTATCTCTGCCCATTGCAAGTTTACTCCGTCCTTCCAGGATTTGAGGGCTTGCTGAATGCTTTCTTCCCTCCAGGGACCAAATTAACCCCTAATCAGTTCTTTATCTGAACTCCTTTGACAGCCATTTGATACTTAATCATATTTTGTTATAATCGTTTTATGGCTATTATTTGTCTTCTTGTGCGATTATAAAATCTTTCAGAGTTGGGGCCATTTCTCAGGCTTCTCGGATTTCTCCATAGTAATATACACAGAACCGGGCACTCCATAAACACTTGCTAATGGAATACTGACTGAAACGAAAGATACATAGAGTAAGAATAATTTTACAGTATTTTTGATTTAATTTAAAAGGATCCAAGCACCCAGGAAAACAAGAATTGTTTGAATTTTGTTTACTGCTCAATTATTTAACTCAGGATTCATGAATTTGTAAAGCCAGAGAGATTTCATACAAGGTCCTAGGTTACTGAAGGAGAACAGAAAGATTTTATTTCAAGCATTATAGAATTAATATGATAAATAAAATCTTAGAGGAATGTGTTTATGCCAACAAGAGAAGCCTCCTTAAACCAGGGGGAAAATGAGCTACTTCTGTGGATGTCTGTAGAATTGGTCCTGAGTAAATGAGCTAACGAACAGCTGATTCTCGGAGCTCCTTCACAGGGAAGCGTTTCTGAGTTCCAGCTCACGGGAGCTCAGGAAGGTATGGGACGCAAACATTGCAACACAAACCAGCCAAGCGAGCCTTGAACGCTGCTGAGGTCCTCGGCGTTGCCTGTGAACATGGGAACCCAAGGGCACCTTCAAATTAAAAGTAAACACGCTGTTCCAGAGAGACCTGGACGTGTAATTTGGTAGAAATTTAAGGGAAGTCTTTTTATAGTAACAGAGTCTATAAAGAAAATAAAATTCAGGTAAGGTTAAGTCCTTTCCAGTCATAAGTATATGTAAACGACCTTTAACTCTAAATTCAAATACTTTGGGCGTTTCCCAACCCCTCCTCCCCCTACTTTGTGGGTAAAACACATGGTGTAATATTTCAGTTCCAGACAGATTTTTATAATCTATTGAACGTTACATCAATAAAAATAATAGTTATTTATTATGTAATTGCCTTATGTCAAAGTATCTTCTTATACTTCACAAATATCTTATTTAATACCTAAATAACCCTATGATGTCACTACTATTATTATCTCCCATTTGCAAATGGGGAAACTGAGATACAGAGGGGCGGGTTAACTTACCCCGGTCACAGAATAGTCTTGAACTGCTGTGAAATTCCGCTGGCCTCCTCTACGTGCCCTGACTTTAGAAGACGTATTTGTCCAGGGCTTTCTTGGAGAATTTTTATTTTATTGAGATTAGAGAGAAAAACAAGGGCACTAAATTATAACAAAGTTTCTTAACTTCTGATGAATAAGACTCACCTTGGGGAGCTTATAAAAGCACAAATTTCTGAGTCTTCCCCCTCCACCCTCCCTTCCTGCCCCAAGATTCTGAATTCCATTGTTTTGGGTGAGCCTGATGTAACACATTTTATTGAATATATAATACACGTTTATTATATGGCCACTTTGGGAGAGAGTTTGGCAGTTTCCTACAAAACTAAACCCACTCTTACCAAATGATTCAGCAACTGCACTTCTTGGTATTTACCCAAAGAAGCTGAAAACTTATGGCCACACAAAAACCTGCTCATGGATGTTTATGGCAGCTTTCTTCATGATCGCCCAAACTGGGAAGCAAACAAGATGTCCTTCAGTAGGTGAATGGGTAAATAGGCTGTGGTCCATCCAGATGATGGAATATTATTCAGCACTAAAAAGAAATGAACTATAAAGCCATGAGAAGACAAAGAGGAAACTGAAATGCATGTTACTAAGTGAAAGAAACCAATGGGAGGTGGCTACATACGTGTAATTCCAATTATGTGACATTCTGGAGAAGGCAAAACTATGGAGGCAGTAAAAAGGTCAGTGGTTACATGAGGTTGGGGTGGAGAGGGATGAATTGATGGAGCGCAGAACACTTTTAGGGCAGAGAAAATATTCTGTATGACACTATAATGGTGGATATGTATGACACTATACATTTATCCAAACCCATGAAACGTACAATACTGAGAGTGAACCCTAATGTAAACTGGACTTGGGTGATAATGCATGAATGTAGGCTCATCAATATGACAAATGTACCATCTGATGGGGATGTTGATAATGGGGGAGGACTATGCATGTAGGAGGGTAGAGGGTATGGGAAATCTCTGTACTTTCCTCTTAATTTTGCTGTGAACCTACAACTGCTCTAAAAAAATAAAGCCTTAAAAAAAAAATCCATAGCACCCCGACCAGACCCCTATGGTTGGGTGACTGGGTTGTGTCCAGTTTCTCCATTGTTACAAGTAAGACAGTGGGGAACATCCCAGCACTGACTGGATTTCTGCCCTGAGCTGATGGAAGTCTGTGGATTGCGATCTCTAGAGGAAGGAGGCGCATTCAGGGCCCTCCATGCATAGACGGTGGCCTGGCTCTCTCCTGGGAACTGTTCGTCTGCTCAAACCTGAGATTCAGCTCATTCAGCAGCTTCGCTGGTTTCTTGGCCCGGCCCACAGAGAGCAGCTGCCTGCTCCCCTCCTTCCTGTTCGTGTCCATCACAGCCTATGGAGAGAGCGGGAGAGAGTGTTCATAACCACACTGGATGTGGCCCTGACCTTGTTCCTGGCCTCCAGTCCCACCTTCTGGGCCTAGACAGGGCCACCTGCAAACCAGGCAAGACTTGTTAGCTGAGAATACTTAATACCAGGATAAAGCCCAATGAAAGTGAATCTACTTTATAAAAACATGGGACTCAATTTCAGAATAAACTGTAGATTAAAAAAATTTGATTGGAGCTCTACTTTAAAAGCGAAATTGAGGGGCTACCCCCGTGGCTGAGTGGTTAAGCTCTCACGCTCTGCTGCATGCGGCCCAGTGTTTCGTTGGTTGGAATCCTGGGCATGGACATGGCACTGCTCATCAAACCACGCTGAGGCAGCGTCCCACATGCCACAACTAGAAGGACCCACAACGAAGAATATACAACTATGTACCGGGGGGCTTTGGGGAGAAAAAGGAAAAAAATAAAATCTTTAAAAAAATAAAAAATAAATAAATGAAATTGAAAGGCCAGCCCCATGGTGTAGTCATTAAGTTCGCACGCTCTGCTTTGGCAGCCCAGAGTTTGCAGGTTCAAATCCTGGGCAGGAACCTAGCACTGCTTGTCAAGCCACCCTGTGACAGCATCCCACATAAAATAGAGGGAGATTGGCACAGATGTCAGCTGAGGGCCAACCTTCTTCAGAAAAAAAAAAGAAAGAAAGAAAGAAAAGAAAATAGAACTACCTAAAAAAAATGAAATTGAAATTTTTAAAGTCTCTCATAGTTAAAATTGCGGTTCTAACTGCAACTGCACACTGATTATGTGAACAAAGCAGTGAGCTTAAGTCTTTCAAAACGATATGACAGCATAATCAACAGCCTTCACTTCATGTTTTTCACAGCACAAAGAGTCCTTTTTGCTAACTGTGATTTTTAAAGAAACGCTTGTGTCTTAACCCTTGTTAATTTTTCTTTTCTGGCCTGGGCCTGCCAGATCCTAAGTTGTCAGTGGCTTTGAGTGCAAAAAACCCTGCATCTGCGGCAAGACATACAACTTCTGTCTGTAGTCCATTTACACTGACCTGAATTTGCACTGACTTCTTTGCAAAAATCAGCAAAAGGCAGACTTGTGTATACTGACTCGATGGTTAGGATCAGACACTGGTGTGTGTTAGGAGAAATCAGAAAGGGAACTGATTTTTTTAAGTGGTCAGTCCATTAGCAAATATTTCCGTATAATGATGACTTTTGCCTTACCTAAATACGCGATCTGGGACCCAGCGACTGCCTGTGCTCCATCAGTCTTAAAGATCATTACTGAAGGCGCTAAGACCTTAGAGTCTGTGGACTCTGCAGCTTTGCTGGTTTACTCCCACTTGTCTTTTCACAGCCGGGGAAATCAAAGCCCAAAGAGAGGATGGGACTTGCCCCAGGGCACACAAGAAGTTATCTTTCAAAGGAGCTGTTTAGGGGCCGGCGGCCGAGTGGTTAAGTTCAGGTGCTCTGCTTTGGCAGCCCAGGGTTTCACTGATTCGGATCCTGAGTGCGGACATGGCACTGCTCATCAGGCCATGTTGAGGCGGCGTCCCACATGCCACAACTAGAAGGACCCACAACTAAAATATACAACTATGTACTGGGGGGATTTGGGGAGAAAAAGCAGGAAAAAAAAAAGATTGGCAACAGTTGTTAGTTCAAGTGCCAATCTTTAAAAAAAAAGGGAAAGGGAACTGTTTACTTAAGAACGATGCTTCAGAGTCAGAAAGACCTGGTTCTAATCCCGCAATCTCTCTTACCAGCTACTACCTTGTGGAACCTTAACTTTCTCATCTATAAGGCAGGCTAATAATAGAGCCCACTTTGGTGGGAGTAGAGGTGAGAACATATGCAAAACGCTTAGCGAGGTGCCTGGCCCATGCTAGGGGCTCAGTGAAGAGCGCTGCTATCAAGATGGATCCTCGATGCGGATCTCCAGCAGAATCCACCGTGAGTTGACCAATGATCTTCATGGGGTGGAAACCAAAGGAAGAGCTCTATGGTGGGAAGCTACTCATCACATTATTATTCAACCCTTGCAACTAACTCTGTGACCTTGGACCACTCACTCATTCGGCAAATATGTATTTGGTACCTACTGGCAGGTGCAAAAGTAGAGATTTCAGGGTGAAACGAGACACAGCCCCTACCTTCAGTTCCATACACAGAGATCTGCAGCAGTGATGGAGCAGACAGAGAAGAGGCATCTCGGCAGAAACACGTGAAGACAGGAAGAGGCGGATTCCCGGAGGAAGAAAAGAATAAGCTGAGACCCAAAGGATAGGCACTGAATAGTCTAAGGCTGCACTGTCTGATGTCTGTCACCAGCCACGCGCAGCTTCTGAGCACCTGGAGCACGGCTAGTCTGAATTGATATGTGCTATAAGTACTGGATTTCAAAGAAGTAGTACAAAAAAAGGAATGTAAAACAGCTCAGTTTTTATATTGAACACACGTTAAAGTGATAATACTTTGGATATGTTAAGTTGAATAAAATATGCTATTATAATCTTAAAAATTATATTGTTTATAAAAGATATAAGATAAGTATAACAGAATATAATGCAATAAATTTAATATAACTAAAACATATTTATTAAATTATTTATTTATTTGAGGTTGAAGATCAGGTCTCACGAGGGCCATTTATTTTATTTAGTTGTTTGATAATGCCAGACAAACAAATTCATGAGAAAGAGATGGTTGAACAAGAAGGATGAAAAACTGAGAACACATCATCCTCTTTATAACTTCCATCATTATATGTATTTTCACAAATACCCTAAATAGCTAAAGGTAGACATTTTGCCTCAAATTCCCAATCAAGTTTAAGAAATCTTTTGTCTGAATTTCCTAATTCTATGTAGCAGACTGGATATGCAAATGGACATTGACAGACCATTATGACATCGGAGCTCCAATCACAGCGACTCCTCCAGCTTTGGCCTAAGTTCCCTTGAACCCAGGACTCAGCAGACGGAAGACTAGAGACAGGGAAGGAAGGAGCCGGGTTAGAGGTGGTCGCCTTGGAAGGCTGTATTTCTGATCCTCTCCGAGAGTTCAGTTAACAGCATTGAAGTTGAGCAGAGGAGATGCTCTCCTGTGGACAGAATGGAACGCTCCAAAACTTCATTCCAAATGCACATTCTTGACATCACTCAAGTAGCATGTGCATGTAACATTCATGATATACTCAGGAAGCAAAGCCCAAGTCTTAATAGACCAGCTTCCTTGATGTTGCTTTAGTCTGAGAAGAAAAGGTTTTAAGGAAGTTTAATTTTAAAAACTGTACCTAGTACCTACTATTTGCAGTTCACTGCACTTGGTAATGAACATGAGAGAGATGCGAAAGATCTTTTCTCTAGCAATTCTTCAAAGGAAAGAGCATTTCCATTACAATTAGGTGACGAGACACACGGCTAATTGTTCACGCCAATTCACCCATTCTTTGTAGTTGCAACATGGTGCCATAAAAGGAGTCACAAAACCTTGCGACTTTTTTCACTTTTTCTCTGTAGTCTCGTAAGCTGTGTACATTCAGTGCAAATTAACTCCAGATAAATAACTCCTATTTTCTAAGAACCAGGAATGAACTAATACTCTGCACAACTTTGCTATTTGGAATACTTTCATCATGCTTCACGGGTTATACGAATTCACTAATTAATTATATTCTCATTATCTAAAAGAACCTTATCAAAAGTGAAGCTTGTAGGTATTTGGGGGATTAACACATTTCCTATCTTAATCAAGTACTTTTACTGTAAATTTAAGTGTTACCAAATGAACTAAAACGTTGAAAAGAGAAATTCAGAGCATTATGGGAAGAATAATAATCTCCTTGGTTCCCAAACTTGACAGCCTTTTGGAATCATTCGGGAAGTTTTTAAAAATTGCTGATGTCCGGGTCCAACCCCCACAGATTCTGACTTAGCTGGTCTGCGGTACGGCCCAGGACAGGCAATGATGCTGTGCAGCAAAGTTGAGTACCATTGGTCTGGAATCTGGAATCCAGTTTATTACTGCTTCAGGGTCATGCTCCTCCTCCATCCTCCTGGACCCTTTTCTGATTTCATAGGCTTGTCAAGTAGTTTTGTAATGTTAATTTGGTTTCCCAGGTAGGTATTCCTTCTGGAAGGAGACAGCACTCCCTGTAAATGATTAATTGACTTTCAAGTCAAGTAAGGCTTCGTTGAGACCAAGCTGTGGGAGGTGCTGACCTCCTCCCCCATGGCCCGCCAAGCCCATCGGCCTTGGATAAGCCTACCCCTCTCAAGATTCTAGACCCACAGAGCTAGCGGGCCAACCCTAGAAACAGAAAAGTGAACAGCCACATCCAGGCCATTCCAGTTTGCCAATTTGCTGCCCTAAATTACTACATGCTTGTGTCGCACATCTGCTTAACCATGCCCTTGGACCAGTGCTTCCCAATCCTGGCTGCACATTAAAATCACCTGGCAGATTTTAGGACTCCCGATGCCTGGGCCACACCACAGGCCAATTACATCAGAATCTCTGGGACTGCAACCCAGTCATCAGTGTTTTTTAAAGGTCCCCAGAAGACATTGGGAACCACTGCCTTAGGCTGTAATACTTTCACTTATTTACCGAAAATATTTATAAATCTTGGGTTTTTTAGCTGATGTTCTGGAGCTGTAGAGATGTGAACATACATATCTTTTAAATTACTCCAACCCAAACTGATTTGTTTGATAATCAGATAGATATTATTAAAACTATTTTTAAAAATTTTTAAACTGAACTCTCTGGTAATAGATTCCCAGAGCCCTTACTTTGGGCCTGGGCCCTTCCAAGCATTGTACGTAGATTGACTTATTTACTCTGTCACCATTTTACAATAAGGGAAGTTGCCCAAGGTCACACTTTTAGTGTTAGGGCCAAGATTCAAATGAGATCCTCTGGCTCCAGAGTCTGTGCTTAACCACAGGCGACCAGTGGGTGTGGCTGTCACAACCAGCAGATGCTGTGAAGTAGGTAATATTCTTACATTTCCACTTTGCCGTGGGGCACTGAGGTACAGAGTAACTGTCCTAGGGTCACAGAGCTGGGATTTGAGATCAAGCAGTTTGACCCCACAGTTGATGCTCTGTCAATGATCTAGCCTTTCACAAAGACTCAACCGTTGCAGAGTTCAGAAACTTCTGTCACCGCAATTGGAATTGCTATTGCAAGTTTCATGTGTGCTTCTGGGCTCTCTCCTAGTATTTACCAGAGTTTTTATCTGTAGCACTATTGCACTGGAGAAGTCATTAATAGATTCCACAGCTGCTTTCTTAATATCAGCCCATGCTTTCAAAATTTCTTTGATTTGTACAATGTTAGGCACTGTCAGTCTGTCAAAGTTGCATGTAAAAAGAAGAAAAGTCTCTCCAGGTCCCTTCCCAAAGTGACCCTTTGCTTCTTTGCGTGTCTGAAAATTCTTTTAATTTCCTTTATTAGTTTGCATTGTCCTTAATTTAGATTAAAAATCCAGATTTCTTCCAGCTACTGGACATTTGTTCCATTTCAAAACTCCTTTTTTCATTGCAAACTTTTAAAACAAATTCATCAAAGTTTTGTGCAATAACTATGTAAATGGGACAAATGTATCTCAACCTTTGGCAAGCAGGCTTGAGAAGTGAAACAGTTGCACACTGGATTTCAATCAGTGAACAACCTTACTGAGCAGAGTCTTCGCATAATAAATCAATTCTAGATAGAAAGAGGCGATTTTAGAAGTTCCTTGTCTCACATTTTAATACACAAACAGATGACTTGAAGCTCTTGTTAAAAAATGCAAAAATCTGAGTGGGGAGGCCTGAGGTGAGATGCTGGACTCTATTTCTAACGAGCTCCCGAGTGGTACGGATGCTGCTGCTCTGTGAACCACACTGAGTAGCAAGGATACTGTGCTGGTAAACTGCCTCTCCAAAGGAGGAAAACAAAGCCTTGACTTGTAGCATTTGCTAACTTTCATGATGTAAATACTTCCGTAATGGCCAAGTTCAAGCTACCAACGTGATGTCACTGAAAACTGAGTCAGGAAGAGGCGCGGCACGATGCGCACGATCTATCGTCTCTCCAGAGCAACTCAAGCCGGCTCCGGCACACCGCCGCTCTCTGCGGCTATGAGCACACACTAGTCCAGGATTCAAAACAGTGATGACGCTGTTCGGCTCCGCAAAGAATTTTAATGAGGTTGAGAAGACAAAGAATGTTAGGGGGAAAATGACTAGAGATTAGCTACAATGTGTTGAGAATAGGTGCAAAGTAGCGTATTTCCAAGGCTGTATCGAGGGGATTAGGGGCGTGTTTAAGGAATTAAAAGAAACATGGGGCCAATAATGGAGGCTTTGGGGAAGATTTGAAGCAGGTTTTGATGGTGATAATTTTAGATAGATGGGGAGGGAGAACATTCACAGAAAAGGAAGTGGGGTAAACAAGGTGCAAAGAAGTCAGTTGCAAACAAGGTGAGGGAAAGCCTCGGCGTCGCTAAGGAGCTGGGAGAAGGGCATTGTTTCAGCGGCAGAGCAAAGGCGGCTCACTCTCACAAAGGTTTTATTCTCTGACATGATTGGGGAATAAAATATTCAAATTGATCAAACATTCAAGTTAACGGAGAGCTGCCACAGGTAACAGAAAGAGATACCAATGTTTAAAGTAATAGAATACGTTGAAGTATATGGAAGGTATTTTTTGTTGTTCTTTGATGGAGAAAGGACTTCCAGACCTGCCGCATCTCAGAGCATCTGTGGTCCCTAATCTGGTGGAGTGGGGGACGGAGCAGGGGAGGTGCGTTCACAGCACGCTGTAAGTGGACAGTGTTCTCACACCTTCCCGGGGCTGCAGCGCAAGAGCGTCCTAGGAAACTCGATCTATGAAGAGAATTTCTAGTGGGGAGAAACGCTCTGCCTTGCAATACATTGAATCTTTAGGAGTCCCAGCTCAGTTTCCTCCTCTGTAAAAATGGGGCTGATAATGCCCCTCTCATCGTTTTTTGTGAGGATTAAATGGAACATGGTCAAGACATGTTAGCGCTCAGCGAGCACAGGTTCCTGCCTTCCGAGCGCGTCGTCGAGAGAGCTGTGCTCAGGCGTGAAGGATGTCTGAACCTCAAGGTCCTTCCATGTCTTACTCTCGGGGACCTTCGCTGCTTCCCCGGGGGAGGGTTTCCCTAGACACTCTGGTTCCTCTCTCACTCAGCCAAGCGAATGTGAGCGTGCCTTCTCGCATTTCTGAGAGCCCAATACAGATTGATTTTGCAAAAAAAAAAAAAAAAAAAAAAAAATCCTGTTCTTTCCCGTGCCTTGGAATAAATGTGCTGTTTCTTCTTCTTAATTTGTACTATGTGAAGAACCCGCAGAGGGAACTTAAGGTCAGTCTCAGGTTGAGAAACTCTTGAGCTATAAGCTCCAGAATCTTGTCTTTGTCTCTGATTCCAGTTGGGCTTGTGGGGAAAAGTGATATAACCATGAGCTCACTGTGTTCTTTTAGATGATTTCCTGTTTCCTGTGTATTTAAATACACAGGGAATAATCCCGCTATTAAAATGAGACCCTGTATGTGTGTATGGGCAGAAGTTCAATGAAAAGGGAAGAAAAATATGCTTGCTGAATACCAGATGTTGAATGCATAAATCCTGTCAGAACGAGTGGGGAATAGCTTTATGGCTGACTCGCAAGGAACCTGAGGGAACTGGGAAGTCAGATAGGCATGTGTCAAACAGACTTATTTAAATCATCCGCTTCCTCAGCAAAATAAAAGTCTGAGAGGTTCTGTTTTCTTTTGCGGTTTGAAATTACAGTTGTAGGCCTCAGAGGTCCTGCTTCATTGAAGGCTTTCAAGCAAAGAAGCTACAGTCCTGAGTTCAGGCTCCAGGCGACGCTGGGACCGCCCAGGGCCTTGACTGAGGGCTCCAGCCCTGCCCTGTTGGGACTTTCTGCTCTTTGTCATCTTAGAAACAAACTGCAGTGCAGCTGACCGCTGCTGCATGGCTCTCCAGCTTGTCATAGTGAAAAGGCTTTTCCTCTGAAGGAGATAGTGTCCACCGGCTTCGTCCTCAGATCTGCCCTCAGGTGGGGAACCGGAGACCCAGAGGCCAGCCCTCCGCCCTGCGGGCTTGGAAACAAGGCAACACTCCCTCCTCAGCCTCATCCCCGGGTCCGTAGCAAACACAGGGCTGATGGCCCTGTAGAACATCACTTGTGTTAAAACAAACAAAGCTGATTTAAAAACTAGTAAATTGTGTGTGCTTGGCTACAAGACCAAGACTGATAGGTAGTGAGAAATAAAACCGGGCTCCAGTCATTTCAGGTGTGACCTCCCGACAGAAAACCCCCTCAGGAAGCCACCTTACAGTTTGGTAGGTTATTGGGGTAAACAGATAGAAAGCAAAGGTATTTAAGTATAGTCATTTCCTCTAAGCCACGGTAGCTCTCTAAACTGCTTTGCTCAGGATATTTCTGTTTGAAAATATTCTGTTAAATTTATTATTTCTGTCATGGCTATACTCAGTAGAGTAAAAAATTATAGTGCTGTGAAAAGACCATGGGCTTTGTGGTCAAACAGACCCAGGTCCAAATTATTCCAAATCCACTGCTTACTAAAGTGTGGGCTTGAACATGTGACTATGACTCTCTGAGCCTCAGTTTCCTTATCTTGTTGCTGATAATATTTATATATAAAAGGAATTTATGTAGAACCTACCACAGTTTCTCCATATCTGCTGCTTTGGGAAACCCTGAAAAATTCTTACTCTCCGTCATGCGTCCATCCATCCATCCACCCATCCATCCACCCACCCACCCACACATCCATCCATCCATTCATCCATCCATCCATCCATCCATCCTTTCATCCAACCATCCAACCATCCATCCATCCACCCATCCATCCACCCACCCACCCACACATCCATCCATCCATTCATCCATCCATCCATCCATCCATCCTTTCATCCAACCATCCAACCATCCATCCATCCACCCATCCATCCACCCACCCACCCACACATCCATCCATCCAACCATCCATCCATCCATCCATCAATCCTTTTATCCACCCATCCCTCCATCCATCAATCCATCCACCCATCAATCCATCCAGCCATCAATCCATCCAGCCACCCACCCACCCATCCATCCATCCTTTCATCCATCCATCCATCCATCCTTTCATTAAATGCCCATTGAACACTTTTTAGGTGCCAGCCACTGTTTCTGATGGTAGAGCTACAAACAAGAGTAAGATGTGAGCTTTGACCTTAAGAAAGCATCTCACTGTCTAAAATGGAAGCAGATATGAAGTTAAAGGCACGCCCCAGCAAAAGGTGATATGAAGGGAATGTTCAGTTTCCTGGCTGTGTGTGAAGTGTCAGGAAAGCCTTAGCCAAGGACATGATTCACAAGCCGAGCCTTGAAGAACAAGTGAGAATTCTCCAGCTAAATGAAGGGTGGTGGGAGGGATGGCAATGATGGCAAGGATGAGCATTTCAGAAAGCACAGAGTGTGCAAAGGCCAAGAGACAGAGAAGGATATGGCACCTTTCAAGAATTACAAATCATGTGCCTAAGAGCACAGGGCCTGGTGGGAATGGGAGGGTGTACACGGCAAGAAGGATGCGTCAGAAGCTGTCGGAGGCCTTAGGAGACATGCAGAGGCATATGCTTTTGTCCTGTGAGCAGTGGTGGGCTACGGAAACATTGTGAGAGGCACGCAGATCACTATCTTACTGATATGACATTACTGCCACAGAAGTGCTTATTAATTAATTATGCATAATTAGTTTTTATTCCTCTTGATGAAATTTGGAACATGCCTAATGTGAAAAACATTAAAATAATCAACTATGTGTAGACATGCTTTGGCTTTTCCTTAACATCTTTTTCGGGCAGGTGGCAGTGGCGGTGGAGGGGCTCACACAATGTGCTGTTCCCCGTTCAACAATTTTGTTAAACGACAATGTGTACTATTCATATTCACTTTTATTCTCCTTTCCCTCTTCTTCCTCTGTTTCAAAAATCCGTTTCTTTAACAAAACTTCTGAAGAACTGTGCATATTTTCCTGTTGCGACAACAGGGAAAAATGACTAAGGTTTTGTGCCCAGCTTCTGTGTGAAGGATCACAGAGCCGGTTCGGGTTTGGGGGAATGTTGATGTAATGGGAGTGGTGCTGGGTACAAACTGTGCTGGGAACTCCATCACGCAGCTCTTGTTGATAGGGAGGATTGGTGGGGAGAAACCCAGATTTGGGGGTTCAAGAGCTGGGACCCCTGGATTACCCTGAGAACCTGGGCCTCTGCCTTATTGTAGCTCAAAGCAGGATGTCTCCCGAGTAGTCGAGGCATAGGCAGTGGAACCAGCCTGAGAGGAGGGGGAAGTGTCCGGGAGAGGAGTACCAGGCACGCAGATGTAGGCATGGTCATCGTCTTGGTTTTCGGAATCAGTTCCCAGCCATGCAGGTAAGGGTTCAAAGCAAGAGTGGTGGTCTTGGTCATGAACTATTACATTGGACCCAGAAATGAAGGGTGAGCCCATAAGCATGGTGGATGACAGGGAACAGCCGTTTGGCTCCATAGGTTCAGCCTTGCCTCTGACACTCTGTATATGAGCTCTACCGACCGGAAGGCATGATTTCAAACTTCACTAGGTGGTCGGAATGAGGTTGCTGACTTCCCTCCTCTGTCAGGTGAAACAGCAACGGGGCAGAGGACAAATGATGCTGTGTGAGTCTTAGCAGACATAATGCCTGGGCAGTGTTGTTTTTCTAGTAGTGAGCAAACTGAAAAAATAGCAGAGAACTGTGCATGGAAAAGCGAGCGATTTTAAAGTTCCCTGCTTTTGTGTGTGCTTAAGAATGGCCCTTAGGGGGGCCGGCCCTATGGCCGAGAGGTTAAGTTCCCGTGCTCTGCTTTGGTAGCCCGGGGTTCGTGAGTTTGGGTCCTGGGTGCAGACCTATGCACCACTCATCAAGCCATGCTGTGGTGGCATCCCACGTAGAGGAAACAGAATGACTTACAACTAGGATCTGCAGCTATGTACTGAGGCTTTGGGGAGAAAAAAAATAAAATAGGAAGATTGGCAACAGATGTTGGCTCAGGGCCAATCTTCCTCAAAAAAAAAAAAAAAAAAAGAGAGAGAGATGCAGCTCTCTCTTTGCACAGATCCGTTTAACCAAAAATAAGAATGTCCATTAATAGTGTGACGTATGCTTCTTTCAGTTTTGACCTTTGGAAAGACTTCTATAATCTTTTAAAATTGTAGTTCCATTGAGAGACAAAGAAGTTTTCAGAAGTAACACTACCAAATTATAGGGTGGGTTTGGGGCTGGTGAGTGGTCTGTGCGGAGAGAGAGAGAGAGAGAGAGAGAGGCAATGAAGGCCTTGTAAGGTGAGGTGTTGAATGCTACATACTCTGCTAACTGTGGACCCCAGAATGTATATGGCGAAATTCATTGGAACAAAATTTATATATTTATAAGAAGGATGCAGTTTAGAAAAAATAGCTAGTTATGCTAGCATCTTTTTTTTCTTTGTTGATGTTGCAATGTTATCTAAGCCCGAATCCTCCCCCATTTCCAGCTCTTATCTAAGAGTGTGTACCACCTGGGTTCGGAGGAGGAAGAAGAAATAAAATTGGGGAAGTAAATGGTAGGAAGGAGCCTGAAAGAAAGCAACCAGCTACGTTCAGGTCAGCGGGTTCCGAGAAAGCTTCTTACGTAGTAATTTGAGAATCGCGTGGGGAATGTTCTGACCTGTTTTCTCCCTCTTCTGCCAGAACCTGTGGTGACTATGTCACCTCTGTTGACCTCTTCCTCTTCTCCCACTTGTTGCTGTAGAGGCTCTTTGGGTTCATTGTCCCTGCAGATGGACCAAACAGAAGAGCAAGTAGTGCCTGTGTGGCGAACTCAAAGACACACCTATTCTTTGGGAAGAGGGGGCAGAAGAAATGTGTGTTAGCTATCCGCTGCTGCATAATAAATTATAGCAATCACTTAGCAGCTTAAAACAACAAACATTTATTGTCTCACACAATCTGGGTGAGGAATCTGAGAAGGGCTCAGCTATGTGGCTCTGGCTCAGCGTCTCCCATGCCGTCAGTGTGTCTTCTGAGCCTGCAACTGTTTGAAGGCTCGGCTGGGACTGACGCCTCCACTCCTAAAATGGCCTGTTTGCATGGCTGTTGGCTGAGGCCTCAGTTCTTTGCCCCATGGCACTCTCCTCAAAGAGTCAGAGCCGATGACCCGCGAGACAGAGACTGAGACGGAAGCTGCAATGTTGGTTCTGACCTAATCCTGGAGGTGACGGACTGTCACTTCTGCCATGTTCTATCTGTTAGAAGCAAATCTCTTAGTCCAGTCCCCATTCAGAGTGAGGGGAATTGAGCTACACCTCTTGAAAGAAAGAACATCGAGGAATTTATGGACATGTTTTAAAACTACCACAGTACCTATAAGCCCACTTTGCAAGGTGTAGACCTGGGGCTGGGCCAAAGTTATGTATAACATCTCATTGTGCAAACGGCAGCCTCATCTGTTGTAAACGTCCAGATTCCTGGGCCATCACAGCCAAACAGGAAAAGGGCTTGTTAGAGAAAACTGCATAAGGATGTTACTTCACTAGTCAGTTTGTTTTAGGCCCCGGGAGAATAGTGACAAATTTTGTGTCTTACACGATTCGGGTACCTCTGCTCCACAACAACGGAACACATTTCATGCAATTTTTGGAATAGTTAATACATACACATGGCGCAAAATGTAAAAGCTACAAAAGTTTGTGGATATAAAGTCAGATTCCCTCCTTTTCCTGTTTTCTTAATGATTCCTGGAATGCAATTATGTTTACTGGTTACTTGTGTGTAGCCTTCAAAAATACTCCATATATGCACAAACATATATGTATACGTGTTTTTTGTCTCCCATAAATAGCAAAATGCTATATTCATTGTTTCATACTTTACTTTTTTCAGTTCACAGCATATCTTCAAGGACTTCTCGAGTGGCACTTATGGACCTGTCTCATTTTCTACTGGCTGCCTGGTACTGCATGATATTCATCCAGGTGCTTACGGAACAACCCACGGTCACCTCCTGACAGACGCTGTGTTGTGTCCAGTCTCTTGTTACTAGATTCAAAGCTGCAATGAATCTCTCTCTCACACAGGAGGAGAATTCTCGTACATTTGTTGTATTGATAGATATTGACAAATTGCCTGCAAAAGGGCTTCACCTATTTGCTCCCACGTCAAAAATATGAGCTCCTGCGTCTCCAAACTCTCGGCGATACAATAGATAATCTATTCTTTGATATTTGCCAATTTTGTAGGTACAAAATGACCTGCATTTCTACTTCTCTTATTGTGAATGAGCTTGGGCCTCTTTTTCTATGCTTTTAAAATCATGCATTTACTTTACTGTGAAATATTTGTTCTTAATCTCTGTCATTTTTATATTGGGCTGGCTTTTTTTTCCTTCCTTATTAATAAATGAAGTTCTTTGGAGATGAAGGAAATTATCTCTTTGTCTGGAATGTGAGTAGCACATATTTATTCCCAGTGTGTCATTTGTTTTTTGACTTTTTTTGTGTGTGTGCCAGGCAGTAATTTTAAAAATATATTTTTTGTGGTTACATTCATCAGTTTTTTTCTTTTATAGCTTCTGGGTTTGTGTCATTCTTAAATAGTCTTCTCACTCTAAGGTATTAAGAATTTTCCTACAGTTGCATTTAACACTATTGTAGTTTGATTTTTTACATTTTAACTTTGATTGACTTGAGTCTTTTAATGCTTTACCCATTACAGTATAAATGCTGTGTGAAACACTAAGATTGTATCCATCTGCTTCTGGTTCAGACATTTTCATTTTATTCTCAGTTTTCTCAATATGGACAGTAAGTACTACTGAGAACCATCCACGGCTTTCGGTGGGAAGAGACCGCCTTCCAGGCTGAAAGGTAAGCCAGCGTTTTCTTCCTCATTACACAGGAGGCTTCACGTCATGATTACGTTCCGTGCCCAATGAGAAAATTAAGACTAACAGGGATTATAAAATAGCTTGCCTTAATAACAAAAACCAAACTCCAAATGAACCATTTCATGACTGCCTACACGGGGGCCCCTGTTTTCACCTACAGTGTTTACGTTATTCTCAACAATATGCATATACAGCTATCACTGTTGCAATCATTTTGGCTAACTGTGAAGCAGATTTGGAAAGTCTCATATCATGAATGTTAGATACCAAAGTTAGTTTTGAATTGGTTATTTGGAAATCAAGATGATATCCTACCGAAATAATATTTTTTAAATGTTGGTTAAGTCCTCGGGCCTTATCACAAATCCAGATTTAGGTATTATATGATTCAGGATAGTAGGAATGGTGCTATGTCAACTACACGTAGCAGAATATAGTATCTTAAAGGGTATCAAGAAAGTAATATGTGTTCAGAGCGAAATATGAAGTGACAGGGTGATCTTGCTAAAAAATTGGATTGCGCAGAAAAGGGGCTAAGAAATTTACAAAGGCAAGTGGTTAGCTCCAAGGAAGTTTGCGGGCATGAAACAGAGTCTCAGTGTCAAGGTGGGTTTCAAGGGGAGAAAGGTCTTGGGGAAGATAAGGCAGGGGGTGGGTCTTCAACATAGGGACTCAGTAATTCACAGAAATAAGATAGCCGTCTAGCTGTTAGGCCTGGGGAGCAAGGTGGGAATTGAGGCTCAGGAATAAGGAAAAATTTAGTTACCAGGACTGAAACCTAAGATTACCTAGAAGGGTGAAATGATCTTGAGACCCATGCGGATGGTTTGGAGGTAATTAATCCCTAGTGTCTAAGGTCAGGACTTATTTTGGGAACTGGGGCAAATCAGAGGTGGTAGGTAAGCAAGAGGGAGGTCTGACTGTGGGGCGAGGAGGCAGCAGAGGCCAGGAGAGAGAAAAGGTAGTTTTCCCCCACTGAGAAAGTGGCTGACTGTTATTTGGGGAACTATAACTGCTGTATTTTGCATCTAGGATAAAATATCTATTTGTTTCAGGATCATTTAGTGATTTTGTCCATGAGGAAAAAGGCATCTACTTATTACACTTCTCAATGACGTTTATGAATGTCATAAGTGTAATGACAATTATAAAAAGTTGGCTAATAGATTTATAAATAGTATTTACAGGGAGCCAAAACTATTAGAAAACATGCCAGTCAAAATGAGAATAAAGTTCACCTGTTGCAAATACAAGTTATGATAGTTTGGAGTGAAAAGTGAATGATATTGTCCTCTCTGATACATTGTGCATGCTCTCCAACCTCTGCTTGTCTCTCCCTCCACCTTCTGCCGTTTTACTGCTCATTAACTCCTCTGCTAGAAAGTGGGCAGGGTGATGACAAGAAATAAAAAAGCAAGTCGAACTGCAACTAAGAATTTCATATATTTTTTAAAAATGCCAACATGAGAATGATATAAATATCTCAACTGTAAAAATAAATTGTGACCCTGGCTAATGTATGGTATTTTGAATATGCAAAAAATGATGAGGAATTAGAGTACATTCCATACAGAAGAACAAGTTCACAGAATGTTATCAGCGGGAAGGCCCACACAGATAGCCTGAAGGAGCATCTGTCCTTGCTTGTGGGAACTGCACAGAAATTCACTTTTAGAAAACGAATTCACAAGTACACATGAACCCTTAAGACCTAACCACATTTCCAGCAGCAAATTGCAGAGCTTGGCCTAAACATGGAAAAGCTGAGGTCACTTGCTGGAGTCAGGGAAGGCATCTGCAATGGAAAGATTTTTTTTTTAAAGAGAGTTATTTTAACAACCTTTTCAAACAGGAGGTTGGGGGTGGAAGCACAGGACACTAGATGGGCTTACATCAAAATATTAATATTATAGCACAGAGGCTACAGCATTTAGTCTGTTTTTATCATGTTTGTACTTTACATCTCAAAATTTCTACAATGAACATGTATTAATTTTATAATCAGAAGGTAATTTTTTAAAGAAAAATTTTATGTTTTGCTCCCATTTATTCATCTGTCAGGGGGGTTGGTTCCACGAGTTTTGTTAGTCAAACCCATTCCACAGTGGGATGGAGACAGGGACCGAGACTGAGCATTCCCACCATACAGTGATTTCCATGGTCGGAGCTGGAGTTCAGCCGTGTCAATATGGTCATGTCACATGCCGCTTAGTTTATCAGCCTGCTTCCAAGTGGGAAGGACTCTTTTAAATTTAAAGACTGAAGGATCCAACTTACAGTAAATTCAGGGTCTCAAAATATTATATTTGCTGAATGACAGCACAAGAAAAATGCAATTGACTGGTAGCTATAAGAAAAGCAATTACCACCACAAAATATTAATGATTTGTTCTAGAAATTGTCTATATGCAGTCTAAATTAGAACTATATACTAACGTACATAATATGTATATTATACATTGTACATGTGTAGTATATAATATATACGTGTGTGTTAAACTAAAGGTAATTGAAGATTACACTTATTATAATCTCTTAGTGAATTTCCATGAGCTTCGAGGAGATTACAGATTTCAAAAAATTTTAGCTGCATCTGGTGCAAATGGAATCAATTTTAGAAGAATTTCACAGATCCTTTTAGGAGGGTAAATAAAATTTTGTTTATATTTTTATGGCACAAACCTAAAGAAGTGCTTGAATCTTTTGCTTAAACATGGAGTTTATTTTCATGCATTGGAAACAGGGATGTACTGACTGGCTCAAGAACGCAGTTCCTGAAGTTTTCAAGCTCCGTTGTCTGAGATCAGCCTATGATTTCTGGCTACACTGCCAGATCTGGGCAAACTCTGGTGACCCTTCTCTCTGTGAGAATATTCACTTGCTTGTAAATCTGCTAAACTTTATGCGGAGATCCACTGCGAGTAATGCAGAACTGAGTGTGTCCTGAGCATGCCCGAGAATTTGCCAAAACAGCCTAATTTGTTTAACCTAAAAATTTCAGTAAAATGAATGAACATGAGCAGTGACTAACATTAAAGCCATAGACATAGATTAAATGGTTTTCTTAATTACTTTATAACACTCCTGATAATATATCTGTGTAATTTTCTATTAGGTTATATCCCACCCATGTTTATCAATAAGAATCCATACGTAACCATACATACTGATTTCTGAAAAATGAAGTTCATAGAGGCAGTGATTTTTTTCAAAATTACAGAATGGCTGGCTAGAACCAAGATATACAAAATCATAATCAGTGCCCATTCTACTGAACTGTGCGGCTTCTCCTGTCATTAAGGAACTAGAAGGATCTTGGAAGGAGGTTGATAGGAATTGAAAGTCCTGGCATATATAATCATGAGAAGGATCCCAAAATAACTTTATTTTCTAAAAGACTGATTACCAGAAGGCTAGAAGATAAAGTGAATTAGGTTTGTGCGCCAATTTTATAACTTATTAATTAGTGTCATTGTGCGAGTTATTTAATTCCTGCCTTTTGCTTTTCTTTTGTCAAATGGAGATAATTATCGTGCCTGTCTCACTGGGTTATAGTGATGAGCAAATGATGGAGTAACATAAGAGGCTTGGGACAGTGCTTGGCACATAAAAGCCTTCAGTAAATATTACATCTTATTGCCACTACATGCCAAGCACTCCTGTGCCCTTAATATACACAATGTTATTTAATCCTCACAACATCACTAGAGGATAAGTGTTACTATTATTCCCCTATGGCAGACGAGAGGCTGGGTAAGTGGCCGCATTTGCATGGTTAATAAGATTAAGAGTCAAGATTCAAACCCAGGTCTGTGTAACTCTAGAATAGGGGTTGGCAAATCAAGAGTGGCTTTTACACTTTTAAAGAGTTGTTTAAAAAAAATTAGGACAGAGACTGTACGAGCTCCTCAACGTCTAAGCTACTTACCACCTGGATGTTTGCAGGACGTGTTTGCTGACTGCTGCTGTGGGGCCATGTTTCCTTCCACAATAGCAGACTAGCTCGCCTCCTGAAGACCAGATGCCTATTTTAACTGAGAGAGTCATTCACTTTTCACTTACTCAAGAGACACGTACTGAGCACCTGATAAGTGTGAAGCATATGTGTGGGTGCCTGATCTAGAAAAATAAATGAGATAACATTGCATTAAGAAACCTATAGTCCCATGGGGAAGTCTGAGAGAACATTGATAATTATGGGACAGGTGCAAGTGTTCTAATCCCATATCACATAGAAGGGTTCTTGGAGATAGCATTCAGATGTGCCTTCCTGAGAGAATTGATAGTTGAGATAAGTTCCAAAATTTCAGTTTAAGAGTGAGTATAGGGTTTTCTAGATAAATGGAGCAGCAAATAAGAACAAAGGCCCAAAGCCAAAAAGAAGGATGAGAGTTTGGGGAGTTACAAATGTGGCTGAAGTTTCAGGGTTGAGGGAAGAGGTGAGGAGAGTGCGCGGCAAGAGATAAGGCTAGAAAGCAAGGCAGGACTTGAAGCCCAATTAATTATCGTGCATGTCATTCTAAAGGTTTTGCATCTATCCACGACTAGGAGCATTGTCAGGCTGTGGGACTATTGGAAACTTTAAGCAGGAAGGTCACCTTGCATTTTTGAATGATCCTTCCGGAAGCAACATGGGGGATGCACTGGAGTCAGGAGTGAAGGCAGGGCTTACAGCCATGGAATAAAAGTGACCGGGTTTACGCTCCTGCCTTAAAGAACTATCAAATTGGACAGAAATATATAAAAACAGTTCTTTTCAGATATTGAACAATAGGCAGCACAGGACTGTGCATCCTCAGGGAGAGGAAACAAGTGAGGTGAGCCCTCCTATTCTTAGAATTTCTTCCTGGAGGCACATTCCACACTGCAGAGCAGAGAGGGGCATTCCAAGCGAAAAACAGTTGTCTTACATAATTGAGGAGCTAGAGCTTGACGTTTAGGAAGTCTGAAGCATCTGTAAACGGCGGGGCAGTTCTCCAGAGCAGGGAGAAGCACAGCTCTTGAGCTCCAGAAATATGCATAGGGGTCCCATGAGCCTTTGATAAATATTAAGACGTGCATGCACAGGGTGCAACTCTACAAGGTTGGCCAAGGAACAACTAGAAAGTTGTGGGCTGAACAGATTTCCACAACTCACATGGGCATGGGGACCATTTGCACGGCCGCCAATAGAATGGAGAGCCCTCAACGATCGCGTGGGGAAGGCAGTAAGACTCCAGACGGGCTACACCCTAGCGGTGGGCTAAGTCATTCCCAGAGTAACAGTTCCTCTAGACTGCCCAACAAAACCTAAAAGAGGCCTCCAAAGGATCCAATGAAGTACTTATGTTAGGAAAGAAGAAATGTCAACAATAAATGACCTAAGTTTATTAAAGTCTAAGCTTCTACCAGAAGAAGCTAGAAAAAGAAAAAAAAAAATTAAACCTAAAGTAAGTAGAAGGAAAAACATTTTAAAGAATGAGGGCAGAAATCAAAAAAACCCTCAGAAAATTAAGAAAATTCATATAACTCAATGCTGAGTCTTTGACGACAGCAATAAAATTGATAAATATCCAGCTAAGTTGGTGAAGGAAAAAGAGGGAAAACACAAATGACCAGTGTTGGGAATTAAAGAGGGGGCATCGCCACACATCCTACAGACGTTAACTGGATAATAGGGGAATATTGTTAACAAATTTATGACAACAAATTTGAATTGTTGTGAAAAGCATCTGTGGTGGCAGTAGCCATCCAACAAAAACCCCTATAATAACAATAAAAATAAATCATTTGTTGAGTAATTTTATGTGGCAGGTCCTGGCTGGGTAAGGCAGAAATAATGAAGACCAACCAAAGGAGAAAAGCAAAGGGTATTTATGGAGAGCTTGCGATAGCGAAGGAGCCAGCCAGCGTCACATGTGTTTTGGCAGAGACTTGAAGGCAGGCACAGGAAAGGGAAAGCTTCAGAGCAGAAAAGAGCGAAGGCTGGAGGTGTGTCCTGGTTGGCGGCTATTGGCATGGGCAAGCTGTAGGCAGGATAACTAGAAGCAGAGCATTCTATATGATTGGTTAGGGGTACAAATTTGGCTTTCCTTGGTTGGTCCTAAGCTGGAAGTGGGGACAAAAGTTAAGGAAGCTGTCAGTTATTAATCAAGTCCTGGCCATTCTAGGCTGGTTGTTAGAGAAATTATTGTTTGGCTTCCTGGACGGTTACTGGAGGAGGCAGTCTGACTTCCCACAAGTCAGACTTGTAGAAGGCTGGCTTTCTGGACTATTTATTGTAGAAAAGAGGGTTGGTTTTCTGGCCTGCTTGCTGCAGGTTGTGGGTCAAAGTTCTATTTTTACATCTGGTCTGGCCATTGTCTGGTTGTATATTCAGTCCCTCAGTAATAAATGTATAATGATGTACACTTCATTCTGAAAGCATGTTCGAAAGAGTGGTCCAGCCCTCCTGGGAGCATCTGAGAAGTCTTCACGGGGAAGTCAATATTTGAGCCGAATCTTGAAGTCTAAGGCGAAAGGAAGACAAAAAAACTTGCTGCCAGAGATTACGACATCTGCAACGAAACAAGCAGGGGAGTGTGTGGTGTGCTCGGGAACAGTGACCTTTTAGAGAAGCTGGAGCACAGGAGGGTGAGGGCAGAATTTGAGCCAGGAAGGGTAGGTTGGAACCAAAGAGTAATGGACTTTGAACGCTGCTCTAAATTGTAACTGTAGGGCTCCTGGGAGAGAAGAATGCTTTAAAGCCAATAGTTAAAATACTAGATTTTCGTTTTAGAAAGATAACTCTTGTGACAGTGGAAAATATGCATGGGGTGTGTCAGGAAACTGGAAGCTTGCATGGAGGCTGGGACAGTACGTTACAAATTGAGGAAGCGATGTCAAAGGCCTTGATCTGGGCAGGGGCATCGGGGACGCAGCAGAGGACAGATAGAGACAGCCAGGGCAGCATCTTGGACACAGAGTGAGCGCTCCATCCATATCTGTTATGTTTTTGAGTGAATAAATGGAATATCTAGGAAGTGGAATGGATTGGGCTGGGTGACTAATTGGATGTTATAACTCAAGAATAGGAAAGACTCAAGAACTGTTAAAGTTTTTAGCTTCTACGACTGATTGTTCAGCAAAGCCATGGGCAAAAGTATGAAAAGCAGAGAGTGTGGCAGTTTAGGGGTGAGGAGGCCAAGTTGAATTTGGGCACGTCTGTGGGACGCATGAAGTTGGAACGGGGTTTAGGCAATGTGATGTGGAGGCAGGGTCTTGGAGGTCCCTGGTGGCACCTACGTAGTAGTTGGAATCATGTGAAGGGTTTTCATTGGTGAGAAAGATCTTTGAAAGCTGGGCAAGTGGCTTCAGTTACTGAATGCGCTATTTTTTTTTTTATTTTTTTTTAGGAAGATTAGCCCTGAGCTTACATCTGCTGCCAACCCTCCTCTTTGTGCTGAGTAAGACTGGTCCTGAGCTGACACCCCTGCCCATCTTCCTCTACTTTATATGTGGGACGCCTACCACAGCATGGCTTTTGCCAAGCGGTGCCATGTCCGCACCCGGGATCCAAACCTGCGAACCCCAGGCCTCCGCAGCGGAACATGCGCACTTAACCCCTGCGCCACTGGGCTGGCCCCTGAATGTACTAATTTTTAAACAGCAGCTAGAAGAGGAAGCCGTGATGTTCAGCAACTAAAACCTGTTCCTATGCTCCTTTGGGATTTGCCTTTTGACTGCTTAATACCCAGGTGAGCCCTTCATCTACTTGGAGGTTGGGAGATGAAACAGCACTTTTTAAGGAAAACTTAGAAACCAAGTTGCACCGAGTGCACAGGATTCGGAGGCTCTGACTCTCTGAAGCACGGACTTCCTCCAGGTGAGGGGCCTTGTGGCATGAGGGGACGTGAGCCGGAACCTAAGCTCACCTAATTTCTGTGATCTTGACCACTTTACACCTCTGGGCTGCATGTTGAGGTTAATCACATCCACCTTAAAGAGATTTTTATGATTAAATGAGATAATTCTATATATTATATGTAAGGTGCCTAGTTGTATCTAGCACTAGTTTGTGCTCGATAATAAAGTCGTTATTATTATGAGAAGAGATGGAAGAGTGACACTTGAGGAAAGCCATAAATATAACTTGTACTTCACCACATGCGAAATTGTTTACATCTCAAAGATAATCATGTGGGCTTAATTCTTTTCTCTTAGCTCTTTTACACTTAAGAAACAAGGATTTTGCTTCAATAAAATCACTTTTGTTTTTTCTAGAGAAGGATTTTTGAAAACTTTCAAAATTACGTTTTATTATTTCTTTGGTTCAACATATATATGTATCTTTATCCAGAATTACTCTAAGGATTATCTCCTGTTGTGGAACAGCGTTCGGTGGGTGCCCACCGCCTGTCAGTTCCTGTGCTGGGCACAGACTCCAAAGTGGAATAAGGCCGATTTTCCTGAGAAACTCATTCACTCACTGACTCAATAAAATGTTTATTTAGCATTTACTAAAGGGCAGGTGCTTGTCTCCGTGGCAGGACGGAGCAGGGAATCCGTCACCCGGAGACGCAGCGTTGACTCCGTAAAGGGAGTGGCAAGAAAACAATGAACAGGTAAATCCAGAAGATAAATGTAGATGGTGCTTCAAGAAGAAGAATGAAGACATAATAGGCAGAGAGGGACTGGAGACCCAGCAGGCGTGGCCAGGTGGCCTCTCTGGGGGCGGGGAGCCGTGGAGGAGCATGACAGTAAGGAGTCGAATAATTGTCATGAAACAACTATTACATAGTTGGGGACGAAGGAAGTGGTAGACATCATAAAAACACCGCAGTAGGGGGAAAGCTATAAATGCTTGTGGAATAAATTATGTTGGAATAAAACTTTAGTCCTTCCAGAGGTTTTATATGTTCATGTCTCTTACTTTACCCTCATTCTTGAACTAGGTGGTAAAACTTAAGATAGGAAAAAACCCCACCTTTCTTAGATTCTCCCAAATACTCACTTTGGGTAAACATCCTGATTGCAACTTAACTTCAGGAATGTTGGATATAATTTCTGTTATAAGTAAGATTTTTGTGTCAGCAAATCCCCAGCCAAACAGATCTTCATCTTCTGTATCTCTGAAGTCCAGACTGAGGACTGAGGGTTTTTACATTTCTTAACTATCCAACCAGCACGTGGAATCAGAGATGGAACTTAAAGTCATTGCATTTGCAACTGGAAAGGACCATTTATCTGAGTCACCTTTATTTTTCAGAAGATGGAATGGAAAGAAATAACAGAAAGTAAAAAAATATAATTGGCAGAACAAGAACAGAAACCTTGGTTTCATGTCACCACACCCAGCGATTGGGATCTTTCCACTTTTCCCATCCATTCAATAAACTAGAGCTTCCTACACGCCAGGCACGGTCTCAAGCTCTGACCTCAGAAAAGCTGTGAACTCGGTTTCTTGTGACAAGAGTCGCCAGCCCAATGCCAGAAAAATATGGTAGATGCTCAATGAATGTTTACCCTTTATTTTCTCTTGTAACTTTATAATTTCTGACGAGAAGAAAATGTGCCTTTCGAAGTGTTTGCAAGATGGAACTGTAGGATCTGAGCTGGTAACTCACGCAATGATTTTTAGTGGATATAAGACTTTACCTGACATTTAATTTTTGCAAATATTATTACTCAGTTATTTGAGTGAATACAGTAATAATTATCCTCCTGCGATTGGAAACTGATTGTATTCAGCTGATTCGTCTGAATCACTGAATCTTTTTTTAACTTTTTTGTACCAAACACAGACCAATACATATTTGTTTGTATTTCATTACTCTTATGATTGTAAAGGCCAACTAAAGACAGAACAAAAATTATCTTCTTCATTTATTTCTTCCCCCTTTCATACTTTTTCCTCTGGCCACAGAACACATAAAAAGTGGACAGAAACATCAAGTTAGTAATCTTTGAAACATTGGGTGGTCATGTGAAATAGAATATCTGGCTTTTAATCTTAGCTCTTATACTTATTGGTGATATAATTTGAGACAAAATGGCCATATTGTTAAGCTTCACTAGCCTCGTCTGTAATGTGTGGATGTGAATACCTACCACAGAATTGCTATGAAATAAAATAATATCTGTAAAACACAGTAACTGGCACATAGAGAGCTTTTAACGACCACTAACTATTTTTTATCTCATTAGATATTTGCTTTCTAAACAAGCTTGTTTGATCTCCAAGAGTGAATTGCTGCCTTCTGTTGACATAGTTGAACCTAGATGAACATTTGAGATCTTATCTATCACTTGTCACCTAAGAAATCCGTGTAGAGGGCAATCTAACTATTGTCCAGATTCTGTCTTCTAGAGGCTATCAGTAAGAATATCCTTATCTGCCAGAGATTTAATATTTTTAGTTTATTTGACAAATATCTATTAAATGCCAACATTGGATGAAGCATTGCATTCGTATCTCTAATAAATTAATGAAATGTGAACCTTGTCCTCAAAAGGCATAAAGACCACTATAATTATAATACACGCAAAGAGAATGATCGTATGTCTCTCTTTCTTTCACTATTTATTCCTTTCCCCAACTCTGGAAACTCTTCCACTCTGCCCTCTGGGATTCACAGTCACTCATAAAAAAGTAATCCCTGTATCTTATCTTTCTCTGACTGAAACCTGGCTCTCGGCTGACACTGCTTCCTCCACAGGCTTCTCGAGAGCTAACCCATTTTCTCTGTATCTCTGGTCCACTGAGCCTAAGTCTGCAGTAGACGTCTTCCTTGCTTCTCATTGCTGCACTGTCCAATACGGAGCCACATGTGGTTATTTACATCTAAATTTATTAGAATTAAATAATATGAAAAATTCAGTTCCTCAGTCCTACTAGCCACATTTCGAGTGCTCAATAGCCCTATGTGGCTTGTGGTTACTGTATTGGACAGTGCAGATATTGGACATTACCATCAATGCACAAAGTTCTGTGGGGAGCACTGTTCTAGAACATTCTTTCAGCTTCTTCTCCCAAATTCCCAGCTTTGAATCTTAGATCATCAGCCCATTGCCACCCACTGCCCTAACCTTGTGACAGTCATCTACATGTTACTCACTCTCCTTCCATGAGGTAGCCCCATGCATGCTTTCAACATTTACCTGGATGATCCTCCCCATACCTTGGCATCTCAGTTCCTTGACCTCGTCTCCTCCAAGGATCTTGTCCTTAGTTCTACCTCATTCCCCACTCCCACGGTCACACCCTAGACCTTATCATTACCACCGACCTTCCATCCATAATATCAGCCTTCAGCATCCCATTCTTCAACAACCATGTGTAGTATTCCAACTCACTCTATCATTTCCTGCTCCTTATACAGCTTAGATTTCATGGCTCATCATTAGATTCGTTCCTTGAACGCACTCTCAAGGTTCTTGTCCTGTTCTCACGTTATATTATTCATTTGGTAAAACTCTACCATGGAAAAATTCAACTCTCTGCCTGTTCTGCACCTATGCTCTCTAAGATGAACGTAGCTGGAGAATAACTTCAATCATGCTGACTAGTCCCACTTTAAATTCATTCACTGTTCCGTCAACATTCCTCATCCTTCTCCTAAACTGAAGGATCTTCTTCCCTATCCTCACCCTCAGCTGGAGGCCTTTCATCTCTTACCACTGTGAAATCAATCAGAAGACAACTTTCGTATTTACCCAATTAAGAAAGAAATTCTCTGCATAGCCAAAGAAACGAGCAACAAAATGAAAAGACAACCTATGGAATGGAAAACATATTTGAAAAGCGTGTATCTGATATATCCAAAATAGATAAAGAACTCATACAATTTAATATCGAAAAAAACAAATAATCTAGTTAAAAATGGGCAAAGGATCTGAACAGACATTTTTCTAAAGAAGACATACAAATGCCCAACAGGTACGTGAAAAGTTGCTCAACATCACTAACCATCAGGGAAATGCAAATCAAAACCACGGTGACATGTCATCTCACTCCTGTTAGAATGGCCATCATCAAAAAGACAAGTGTTAACACATGCTGGCAACCCTTGTGCACTGATTGTAAATTGATGCGGCCATGATGGAAAACAGTACGGAGGCTCCTCAAAAAGTTAAAATTAAGACTACCATAGGATCCGGCAATTCCATTTCTGGGAATGTATCTGAAGGAAAAAAATATGCTATGTCAAAGAGATATCTGTACCCCCACGTTCCCAGCAGCCAAATCTACAAAAGCAAGACATAGAGACAACCCACATGTCCACTGACGGATGAATGGATAAAGAACTTGTGGTGTATATATTATATACGTATATATATATATATATATATACACAATAGAATATGATTCAGCCATTAAAGAAGGAAATCCTGTCATTTACAACAATATGGATGGACATTGAGGATACGATGCTAAGTAAAATGAGTCGGACAGAGAAAGACAAATATTGTATGATCTCACATATATGTGTAATCTTAAAACAAAACAAACCGAACTCATAGAAAAAGAAATCAGTTATGTAATTACCAGAGGTGGAGGTGGGGGCAGGGAGAATTGAATGAAGGTCGTCAAAAGGTACAAACTTCCCATTATAACCAAGATAAATAAGTACCGGCGATGTAACGTACAACAAGATGACTAACGTTAGCTCTGCTGTACGGAATATTTGAAAATTGTTGAGAATAAGTCATTAGAGTGCTTATCACAAGGAAAAAAAGATTTTTTTCTTTTCTTTTTGTATCTATATGAGATGATGGGTGTTAACTAAACTTATTGTGGTGATCATTTTACCACATCGTTATGCTGTCCACCTGACGCTTGTACAGCACTATGTGTCAATTATATCTCAATAACACTGGAAATATAAAAGAAATCCCTCCCCTGACCTCATTTCTCTTCTTCAACCAGCTCCTCATTTGTGTACTTCTCTTTACAAGTAAACATTCTAAAACTGATTTTCTATACTCTTTCTTCCTTTCACCCATTCCACTCCTCCCATTCTCTCTAGAACCCTCTCCAAATAGGCTTTTGACCCTCTCCTTTTAGTAAAATTTCTTTTGTCAGTGTCACTAATGACTACCATGTGGCAAAATCTAACGATCCACTCTCCGTTCTCATCTTGCTTATCAGTGACATTTTGCGAGGCAGCTCATCTCTGCTTTTTAAAACGCTTTTCCTTGGCTTCTCAGACCCCACATTCTTTTGGCTTTCCCTATGTCACTGGCCACTCCTACTCAGTCTCCTTTGCTTGTTCGTTCTTGTCTCTCTAACTTCTGAATGCTGTAATGTCTTGGGCTTAATCATGCTTCCTTTTTTTTTCTTTTTCTTTCTTTCTTTCTTTCTTTTTTTTTTTTTTGCTGAGGAAGATTAGCCCTGAGGCTGATGAGTGGTGTAGGCCTGGTCCTGGGATCCGAACCTGTGAACCTGGACTGCTGAAGCAGAGTGTGCAGAACTTAACCAGTACACCACAGGGCAGCCCCCTTGGTAATCTACATTTCCCTTGGTAATCTCATCCAGTCTGCTGGTTTTAAATGCCACCTATACACACTCTCTCTCTCTTTTTAATCTCCAGACCAAACTTTCTCTGGAACCCCCAACTCTTATATCCGACTATTTACTTAAGATCTCCACTTAGTCATCTTTCATTTCAAAACTGATACATTCCAAACTGACTTCCTGATTTCCTTCACCAAACTTCATCCTATTGTCATCTTCCCCAATTTACTAAATGTCGACTCCATTTTTTCAAGTGATTAGGTCAAAAGCTTTATTCTTGATCTCTTTATTTTTTTAAAGATTGGCCCTGAGCTAACATCTGTTACCAATCTTCCTTTTTTTTTTCTTCTTCTCCCCAAAGCCCCCCAGTACACAGTTGTATATTCTAGTTGTAGGTCCTTCTAGTTCTGCGGTGTGGGACGCCGCCTCAGCATGGCCTGATGAGCAGTGCTAGGTCCATGCCCAGGATCCGAATTGGTGAAACCCTGGGCCACCGACACTGAGCGCGCGAACTTAACCACTCGGCCACGGGGCTGGTCCCCCTTGATCTCTTTTTTTTATACTTGACATTTAGTCTATCACAAAATCTTGTTGATTCTATTCTCAAACTACATTGGAATCTTTTTTTTTTCCACTACCTCCACTGCTTCCAGGTGGTCCAGCATCAACTTTTGCCCAGATGATGCGATAGTCACATGAGCAGTCTTCTTTGCCCTAAATTCCCTACTTATTTCCCATCTCGTGCAGAGTGAAAGTCAAAGTCTTGATAACGGCCGAACATGCTCCATAGAGTCCATCCATGCAACTCTTTGATTTTGTCTCCTCTTATCCTCCACTCATTCTCTCTGCTTCAGTTACACCGGCCGCTTGCTGTTTTTCTGACACACAGGCAAGCTCCTCTCTGAGGGCTGTTGCTGCTTCCTCTGCCAGAAATGGTTTTCCATCAGATGGATGCCAAGCTTGCTCCTTCTCTGTCTGCACAGTGAGGTTTTCCTGACCAACCAATCTGAAATTGCAAAGCCCTCTCTCATCCCAGCGCTCTCCAATTTCCTCCTCAACTTTATTCTTCCAAAGTATTTTATCTGTCATCTATCTATCTATATGTATGTATGGATGGATCTGCCTATCTACCTACCTACCTCTATCTATTGTCTATCTATATCTATTTATCATCTATTATCTATCTATATCAATTTTTCTATTGTCTATCTATATCTACATCTATCATCTACATCTATCTATCTATCTGTCTATCTATCTGTCTATCATGTGCCTATCTATCTATTGCCTAGATTTCCCCACTAAAAGGAAAGCAATGGGGTTTTTTCTTTCTGCTTGTTTTATTCAGTGCTGAGTCTTCAGCACATGGTAGATGCTCCATAAATATATGATGAATGAATGTGTTACCTATAGTAGTTGTATAATATATTTTTCTTTTTTTAAGTTAAAATGTTTTTTCTTTCTTTAAAGGTTTTTTTTTAATTTTTCCTTTTTCTTCCCAAAGCCCCCCAGTACATAGTTGTGTATTTTTAGTTGTGAGTCCTTCTAGTTGTGGCATGTGGGATGCCACCTCAGCATGGCCTGATGAGCAGTGCCATGTCTGCACCCAGGATTCGAACGGGCGAAACCCCGGGCCGCCCAAGCGGACCGTGCAAACTTAACCACTCGGCCACGGGTCCAGCCCCTGTTTTGTTTCTTTCTAAGCTTTTTTTCTTTTTAAACCCATTTTAATTCTTTAGATAATAGGAAGATTTTAGGTCAAGAATGGAGTGGGAAGATATATTAAAACCACCTGCCACGCTCCAAAAGCAAACAAAAAAAAATCATAAAGAATTATTTTTACAAATGTCAGAAACAAACCATTCTGTTCAGAAAAATTGCCAGGGGCTGGAAAAGAGAGAGAAAGTACAGCTGAGTAGGGGTTAGAGCTGCCTCCATCCTGGCTAGGCAGGACTGAATTAGAACAGAGGGACCCGGAGTTTCAGTGCCTGCTCAGCACGGGGAGCTGAGTGTGTGCTGGCCAAGGTGGAGGACCAGAGAAGGAGCACCCAGGGAAAGCTGGAGGTAGGACCTTATAGGGAGTGGGGATTGGATCAGTTCCACTCAGCCAAGAGGAAGAATCATTGTGCAGGATTGGAGCCTGGCCCACATCCCTCACATGGGGTCTAAAATTGCACAATTTGTATGGAGCAGGATCCCCAAAGCTCTAATTTAAGGGCAAGTTTGGAGCCATGAAACCCAGAGGGCCAGACTGTGGCCCATCAAACTCTTGCTAGTGGTCGCCTCTGGAGAGAGGGAGGCTCCAACTTTATCTGCAGTATTCCTTGCGGGGGAAACAGCAAATATGAGAAAATTTACCAATTTTCAATGATTGGTGAAAACATGGATGTTTTTCTATTATCTTCTGTATTTTTCAGTCATTATTTTAATATAGCAATTATTTTAAAAAGAGGCAGAGTCGGTAGCTTGTCTAGTCTTTCTATGATAATTCTGGTGGCTTAGGTCTGTTTCCTATATACTCCATTTGGTAGCATCAGGAGTGATTAAAAGAAGAGTAAATGCCAGCTAATATACATATTTCTTCTGTTTCTTGTAAGTTATAATGCCTTACAATCTGTTAAATAAGACTCTCTTGGGATAAAAGTAAAAAAAGTATCAAACCCAATTGTTTCCTTTGGTTCCCTTGATCGATTGTGACAGCACCCTTGGAAGGAGCTCAAACCCACAGGACTTCTGCAGTTCACATCATACGGCATTCATAGCGAGTGAGAATCGAAGCCAAAAGAAACACTGAAATATACTTGGACATTTACGTCTGATTGTCAAGTAGACCTGGTATTGCGTGTGTGGTTGTGTGTGTGTGTGTGTGTGTGTTTCTTTAAATTCAAAACTTTGAACTTTGTTCAAGAAGTAATCTGTTTTTTCTTGCTTGGTGAAAATTGCTTGTGTAAATTTGGAACACTTATTTGCTGTAAATTTTCCTGAAAATTTCTATTGCGTACAATAATCAATATGCTGTTAATTCATGTTAATATTCTGTACAAAAAGTAATGTTTCCGATAGCAAATGGCCACTTATGCTAATGCTTCTGGATGAGAAAAACTCTTCTTGGATGCTAATTTGGAAGAACGGCTTTGTTATTCTGCCTCGAATAGTGTGCCTTCAGATGTGAGTCTCTCTTAAAGTCTCACCTTAAAAGAAAATCCTCTGCTCTTCAAAAAAAGAGTATTCCTTGTGAGAAATAATCTCCACTCAAAATGTCATTTAAAACAATATGCTTTGAATCCCCCCCTCATCCTCTGTCCACTTTCTGTTCCGGCTCACTTTATATTTGAAAGCTGCTGAATAGACCTGACTCAAATTTTCCAAAACAATTCTCTGTTGGAAAAAGACCAGGAATTAGAAACCTAAATGTTTGGACCCAAAAATCCTCTTCCAAATTTTAAAAACTTGATGAACCTAAATGTTTAAAATAAACTTTTTCTCTTTCATACATTGAACTAATTTTTCCACTGTAATTACCTGAAGTTTCATGTAGATGTACATAGAGTCAAATTTTATAATTTGTACAGATATGACCAGCTTGGATCATATGTCCAATCTTGGAAATTGTGACCTGGGATGACAGCCCAAATCTGCTCCTAAGAGAGTGACTGTCTATTTCTCTATCACTTCCTACGTTTAGAGCATGTGGATATGTTAATGTCTGCAGAGCACTTTGAGATATTCAGAATAAAAGAAGTTTACTAATTCCAGATTTGTGACAAAGATGGAGCTCTTTCAAATGGACATGCAATTGGGAGAACAAGCAGACAGAATTAGAAGAGGCATTTTAACCAAGGAGCAATGAGGATGATTATGCAAAGCCGAAACAGAGAGAGGAGAATATACACAGAGATCTAAATCTCTGTTTGATCCCAGGAATAGCATGGCCAAGAGTTCTAACAATGGCTGATAATGTTTTAAAATTCATATTCTCGCTGGTCATAATTGTGCTTGAAAATCATGCAAGACACTGATAATATAGTAGCAGTGATGGGTTTGGGGGCCGACTCAGTCTCCCAGAAAGTCACAGGGAGAGTACAGCTTTCATGAAAGAGCATGAGACACATGTGCCTGTCTTCAGGCCATCCCAATTGATAACGATGATTTTATTAATGAACAGGGACTGAATTAGAAATGAGCCCTTTGAGAGGAATTAAGTCACTTAGATTAATATAATTACCTTTCTCATTGGACTAATCAAGGCTGACCTCTAACAAGTAACTCCAGATCCCTTGCTAAAATTTTTGTCTGTCTGAAAAGCAAATTTTGGAACTTAGCTCTCACGTGGATTCATTATACTGGTGTTCCAATACCTAGCCAGTCATTAGGAACAAGTGTGGAACAAAGCAAAGTCTCCAGATTCACGGCCTGCACCCCACGCTGCTAACTCAGAATCTCCAGGGTGGACATCGGGAACCTGGCTTGCTTGTATAAACTCTCCAAGTGTTCGAGAATCTTTGTATAATAGAGATGTGGTCCAAATACCAAAAAATCCAGAATGTTGAGCAATTTATTAACACTTGGTATATGAAATAACAATAACATCTATCATTTGCTGTGTGCCCAGTATGTGTCAGATGTTTAAGTGCATTTTTTTCTATCTGCACACTAATGCTTTTAGGAACTGTTATTCCCATTATATAAATTAGAGGTTAAACAGCAGAGCAGTCTGTAGCCTGTCTAAGGTCTCAGGCAGAGCTGGATCCCAACACAGTTCTGCCTGACTCCGGAGTTTGTAAGCCTCTCAGAATAGCATAGATATAATGCTCTGATCCTTCGTACAATGTCCTGGCCGTGTGTCTTAGGTTTGGTCCTGGAATATTTAGTAAGAAGAGTTTTACGTTTATTTCCAGACAGTCCCAGCAATGTTCAGCGTGTCATTTAAGTATCATTACTGTTCTGTTGTGCTGCTGAGGATTTTGAATAGTGAGATGGCACTAGAGTTTTATGCCTGATTCTCATGACCTTTTAACGGGTAAATTCTTTGAAATTTGCATTTTGATAATGACAGGGAGAAAAATATGGAAAATGTATGATATATCTTTCCTCATATGGAAAGGGGGAGAAATACTGTATGTTTTTAGGAGCCCTGTATTAAGTAAAATGTCCCAGTGTTGAGCTTCTCTCTTTGCCCCCTTCCTCCTCCTTTTCCTGTGCTGGCCAGGTTTGGTCCATTCCCAGCGGCGCAGGTGGCTGGAGGAGGTACTCCCTAGCCATGGGGGAGAAAGCTCACTCTCGGTAATATTCCTTCATTCTTTGATAGGTAATGGTCACTAGCCTTTTCCACAACTAGGCAGAGCTTTGAAAATTAGCAGAGGGTTGAGATTTCCCTATTTCTGGGTAATACCTCTAGGCTTCCAGCAGCTCATTCCATTTTTGGTTCACGATCCATTCCTGTGTAAGGTCATCCACAAATTTGATGTAATCTGTATTGTACTGCAGTAAACCACACACTGAGAATTTCTTACCACGGGTTCCCTATAGAAAGGCAATGCTGTGAATAAAAATTCTGTAAGAAATAAGTCGTCATGATGAGGTTTTAAAGAAGCAATAAAATATACTCCTCTTTTAAATATAAGTGTCCTAAAATGTCAAAGCAGAAAAGGTGACAGACAAATGCAAGGATATTGAAAGACTGAACGACGCTTGCTCTTAAAGGGAAGGCACCCTTTGCAGTCTGCACCAGGCTCTGGTTCCAGGATCATCCTGCATGTATGTTCAGAATGGCATCGTTTACATTTTTCTCTCTCTGCTACGTGCTGTGCACCAAGTAGACATGGGCAATTCTGCATATGAGGTAGGGGAATGGAGACACTTTTCTGGCAACCTGGCAGCTGTGCTGGGGGAGTGACTTTCACATTCACTTGTTCCGCTCCCCCGATGTCGTCAGGCTAATTGCATACAAGCTGGGTGTTTACAGTTTGGGGCTATGGAGGAGGGGAAAATATCTTGGCTAATGTGTGCTGACGTCAATGGCTTAAATCCCAGTCAGTTGAGGTACTCTTGGTGCTTAACAAATGCCTGCCCATTTCCTGGTTCAGCTTAAAAAATGCTGACAGTTGTCTTGTAGGTCGTATTGGAAAGACGGGCTCTGTCTTTGCAGCAAAAAGTCCTTCTGAGCACAAGAACGGGGCATGTGTGGTTAACGTATATGAGCCTTTCATACAAATATATATATATATATACATATTTATGGGATAACGATCAAATTTCTACGTGAGAGAGGAACAAAAATCGCATTTAAATTGCAGCCTGGCTGTGTGGCAGATATAATAGAGCTGCTCCCCACCCACTTCCAGGCTCAGCGCATACTTTGTTTTTCTCGGTGGAACTTTTGTATCATATAAAAGCTCAATACTGTGAAAGAATAAAGCACCCTCCTTTCTCTGGCCTTCTTCCATGTTCTGATCTAGGCTTTGCTAGTAGTCATTTGGAATTGAGGAAACATTTAGAAACTGTACATTGTTATAGACACTCACATTGACATTTTTGAGATAGAGCTAGAGCGTTAAATGCTGGCATTGGAAAAGAGGAAAGGCTGAATATTAATGAGATAAACATTAAAATTAAGAAATTTTAAAAAGAATAATGGAAATTACTCAAGGGAGGTTGAAAGAATTAATGAAGGTAAAAACAGAAACTAATTCAATGTGTAACAAAGATGAGGAAAACAGACAAAGCTGTTTTATAGACAATACTAATAAAATGGATAAAGCTGTAGCTAATTTGAACAAAAAAAAAAGGAAATAAAAGGCACAAATAATATTAAAAATAAAAAGTGCAAGGTAACTACAGAAACAGCAAAGATTTACCCTTTCATGATATAATACTAAAAACAAATTTATGACAATATATTTTAAAAATTAGGCGGAAAAAATCCCTAGAAAGACAGAGCTTTCAAAACTGACTCAGGAAGAAATAGAAGACCTAAATGGAATTCTAAGTAATATGGAGACTGAAATGGCTCACTTGACAGAGACGGGCTGGATGCTCATCAAGGCTATTTCCCTTTCCTAGAAATCCACTTGCCTTCCGGTTAGGCTGAAGCCACAAGTCTGGTGCTAGTCAATGGAATGAGGACTAAAATGAGTACATCACTTACAGGAGTGTCCCCTCAAATCTTTCTTAAGGTCTTTGGCTTGCTTTTACTTGCAGCTGAAGGTAAAGAGATTTTAGACGGTGGAACCATGCAATAGAAAAAGCTGGAAGAGAGCCACCCAGGAGAGGTGTTAGGCCAATATCCAACTGCTACACCAGTGATGAATGATAAAGAAATCTTCTGCGTGGGAAGCAATTGAAATTTGGGGAATATTTGTAATAGCTGTTGTTATAAACCTCCCCATGATGAAACACACACATCCCGGATAATTACACAAACAACGTTTGCTAAATGTTCCAGAAGCATATAGTGCCTATCTTACATAAATTATTCTAGAGAATATAGGAGAGGAAAAAAGACCAAAATAACCTGAATACCAAAACCAGATGAAAACAGTGTGAGAAAGGAATAATATGATTTGTGAAATAGATAGAGAAATCCTGAAGGAAATATTAGCAAATTGAATCCAACAAAAATATATTTGTATTATGTACTCATGCACAAAAGATCTGTGCCCTCGTGAGCTTACATTCTAGCAGAAGGAAATAAATGAGAATCTGTAAATAATAGCGTCCCTCGTATCATCCTTGACTGAGCAGCGTTTTTCTTAGTGCTGCCTGAGATTGCCTTCGTTTTGTAAAACTTCATCTTACTGATGACTCATACTGAGTTACAGCTGAAAGGAATTCCCTCACCTTTTTTTTTTCATTTCAGATGAACTGTTATCCGTTCTCTTTCCAATTAACTCATAGTGATATATATTGGATTAAAAAAAAGGATAAAATAATGAATCCACTCCCAGTTTAAAAAAATGAAACTTTACACACTGAGTTGGACCCCTGTCTGTGTACTGTTCTCTCTGTTTTCTTCTCTCCACACAGAGCTACCATGAGCATAAATTTATTTCGATTTTTACTACATGTTTATATGTATTCTTCAGCAATAGAAAGTATTATTTGTGTATTTTAAAGTCTTATATAAATACGTTTGTGGGGTGTAACAAATACCATTTGTCTAGAGTTTGGCGTGAAATAGTAGATAAGGCTGGAAAGGTAACTCACAGATTTAATAAAACCAAAAACAAAGGGATAACAACTATATACTGCTTTCAAGGAAAACATCTAAAACAAAAGGACTTTAAATATTTAATTGAAATCATAATCATCATCACATAATAAACATAATAGCTACAGCTTACAGCACGTGTTCACACAGGTCTGCATCTTCTGTAAACTCTCCATGTGGATTATTTCATTTAATCCTCACAATGACCTCTATTGGTTTAGGTCTTCTTAGTAACTTTCAAAACAGTTTCATAATTATATCTGTAAAGATCATGGTCACTTTTTTAGATTCCTAAGTACTTTATAATTCAGTAGGATAAATGATGTTATTGTCTATAACATTTCATTTTCTGTTGTTGTTGATTTCTGTTCATGCAATGGATTTCTATACTGATTTATATCCAGCCATGTTGATGAATTCTCTAATTAATTGTATTAATTCTAATAATTCTTTTCTATATCCTCTTGGGTTTTCTATGTATATAATTATATTTTCTGCAATAACTGACAGTAATGTTTTTGACAATCTTTGCCCATTTTATTTCTTATTCTATTCTTACTGGGATGGCGAGTACCTCCAGTTAAGTGTTTAATAGAAGCAGTGATGGAGAATGTATTGGTTTACTAGGGCTGACGTAACAAAGTACCACAGACTGAGAGGCTTCATAACAGAAATCTATCATCTTACACTTTTGGGTGTTAGAAGTCTGACATCAAGATGTCGACAGGGTTGGTTGTGAGAAGAGGTTTTCTTCCAGGCTTCTCTCCTTGGCTTGTAGATAGCTGTCATCACGTTTGAATTTTCTCTGTAACCCTGTTTCCAAATTTCCTTTTTTTATAAAGACATTGGTCATATTGACTAGAGTCCACTCTCGTGATCTTATTTTAACTTAATTACCTCCGTAAAAACCCTGTCTTCAACTAAGTTCACGTTCTGAGGCACTGGGCATTAGGATGTCAATATATAAATTTTCTGGGGCAGAGGGACACCTAAGGTCATATTCTGAGGGACTGGGCATTAGGACGTCAACATGTGACTTTGTGGGGGGAGGGCAGAAGGACACAATTCAACCTATAACACAGAGCATCTTTGTCTTATTCCTGATTTTAAAAAGAATTCTTCTAACGTTCAATTTTAAGTACATTTGTTATAGATTTTATCAAGCTAAGAAAGTTCCCTTTCGTCTTTTATTTGTCAAGACTTTTCCTCATACGTATTCTTTTCCTTTCCATCTCAGAGGCAGACAGTGAAAGCGGGCTGTGGGACCCAGTGCTCCTGCCGTGAGTGCTGGCCTGGACTTCAACCCCTACTCTGCAAAAAAGGAAGGCTCAGGGATGTTTGCCTGGGAAATACCAAAAGGAAGCAGTGGTAGAAATATGAATTTCAGACAGAATAAAATTAAAGCAAACAGCATTAAAATGAATATTAACATTAAAACAAAGAGAGTCATTTTATGATATCAAAAGTTATGACTTGGAATGATATAAATTGTGAACTGTAACTTAGTGTCAAACTATTAGAAAACAATTCGAAATCTAGAGAAGCAAAATTGTTTAGGAGATTTGAACATATCTGTCTTAGCCTTTGACAAAGTTAAGAGAACAAAGAATAAATAATCACACAAATCATTTGAATAATATAATTCATAAGTTTATATGATATATCCTTTCCCCAAGGTATCTGGAGTATTAACACCACAAATGGAATCTCAATAAATTCTCAAATTCAAAAATTATGCAGTTATTGTCTGTCCATAAAGCAATAAATCTAGAAACCAATAACAAATGTTTAAACAAAATAATTTTTCTAAGAAACATTTTGTTTTAAAAAATCACTTTTCTAAATAACTATTGTTTCAAAGATGAAATTAAAACTATACTAGCTTTGTCAGAAGATAATATATTTGAGAACATTAAAATTTATAGAATACAGCCACGTTATAATTTGGAAAAATTTACATGCTTAAGTAATTTTATTACTAAGCAATAAAGAGATAATATAGATAAACAGAACATTTTGTTCAGGAAGTTCAGAAAAATAGCAAAAGTTAAGGGAAGAAAGGAAGGAAAAAAATAAATACAAGGTAAACTTTAACAAGTTACAGAGCAAAGCAATAGAAGTTACAGTGTTAAAAACTGGGAAAACAATGAAATAGAAAACCCTTTAGAAACTATTATAAAAAGAGACATACGTATTGAGAACTGGAAATTAGAACTGGAAAGGGAAAAAAGAGACACAAAGAAGATTTAAAAGTATAGAATACAATGTTAGCTCTGCTACCATCTTTGAAAATGTAGACAAATGAGAAGATGTAGGAATAAAGACACAATATCCAAATTTAACCAAGGAGCAGGAGCCAGAATAGGCTGACAGCATGGGAGATTTACCGGAGAATTCGTGTTCAGGCAGGAGAGACTGGCTGAGGCAGCTGTGTGTTACAGGGTTTGGGAGTCTATTCCAGACTGAGTTTGAATCCCAGCCTTGCTTTCAATGGAGTGCCCTGGGCAAGTCAGGTAGCCTTCCTCTGCCTCAGTTCACTCTTAAAAAGGAGGAAAATAGTATTATCTGCCTTCTGGTGAAACTGCTTGTAACTATTAAGACAGCTCATCTGTGTGAAGTGCTAAGATGGCGCCTGGCACGTAACGTGGTAAAAATATTACCTATTACCAGTGTTATCGTCAGCGATCGCTCTCAAACACTACGAGAATAACTTTGAAACACATAACTAATCCCACATCTAGAAAAATATGGAGAGTGAGCAATTCCTTCTCAGTAGTTATTAAGATCTTTGTTCTGTTTAGTTTTTTGTTTGTTTGTTTTAAGGAAAAAGAATCCATGCCATAACGTCACAAAAACGTTGACTTCCTGTGAAGTCAGCCTGCACATCTGCACAAACACTGGGAGTGGATGTTTGTTCCTGGGCTGCATGGTTTCTGTCCCAACACCGCTGCTGCTCTCTGTGAATCTCTACTGGACAGCTTCCTCTGCCCGCTCCGAGTTTCCGCTTTCCCATAACTTGGCTTATGGATATGGCTTCGTACCTCAATGCTCTGTCTATCTCAGCATCCTTCAACTTCTGTCCAGCTTCTACTCAATTCAGTGTCTGAACGTGTTTTAGTTCATATTTGTAAAAAGGGGATCTGATTGGCCCAGGTCATCATATCCTGGCACAGTCAGGGGGGCCGACCTGCACCCAAGTCAACTGCTCTGGGGAGAGAGGCACAGTTCTCAAGCGCGATCACCTAGGCAGCAGGAGCTGTGCCTGGGCCGGTTTCTTAAGAACATCGTCCCTGCAGTTGTGCGGGACGCAGCGGCTCTCTGAGGCGGTCCTGCCGACAAGCCGAGAGCCAGCATCACATTTAGAAGGAAAAGACTACAGGAATGGCCACTTAGTCGGGATAACACAACAAAGCCTGCTGTGTTTGTGATTATTTGATATTTTGTGCATGTTTCCTTCAGGGTGGTAAGACTTTAAATACAATGAGTTTGTCTATCTTAAAAAGATAGCTTATCCATCTTAACTCAAATTGGACCCTCAACTTATAGTACAAACCAAGACTAATTCTAAAATTGTTTAAAGACTTAAATGTAACAACAAAATTACTAAAAGGCAAGAAATATGACTGGTAAATAGTTGATACAATTAATTTAGCAAGAGTTTTATAAATTGATAAAAAGCAAACACCCTAATAAAAAAAATAGACAACTCAAAGAAGAAATGCAAAACGCTAATAAAAAGTAGAAAGTATCCAAGCTCATTAGTAAGCAAAATACGCACACAAAAATGTTATTTTCCTTTATCAGTAAAAGAAATACTTATAATACTTAATTCAGGCAAGACCGTTTCTCACATTGCTGCTAGAAGTGGAAACTGTACATCTTTTCTGGAAAGCAAGCTTTAAAAAAGTGGTACATTTTCACCCACTATGAATCCAGCCCAAAGAAACGGCTAAAAAAGTATACTAAACCTAGTCCACAAGATCATATTTTTATTTTTATTTATAAACACAAACTAGGAATAAATCGTTATGTACAGTAATATGATACCTGAGAGGTAAATTATAAAATCACATGGAATTTTTTAAATACTATTTGGTGACACAGGAAAATGCTTACAAAATAGTATTTGATGAAAGAAAAAGCAAGATACACCTGCTATACAGTATATACAGTAGACCCTTAGCATTTAGAAATGTAAGTTTGACTATTTAACATTTGGCTATTTGTGGTGGATTTCTGTGGTCCACGATGTCGGTTTTCCTTTGAGGAATCACATGTGAAAGACTGCAGATTCTTTTCTAGCCAATGTTTGTTTATATGTCTCTTTAATCATCTATCAGCTCGTTTCTTTTTGCAGGTCTCTATAAAGACAGTCCTAAATTCTTTGACATCAGAATACTCAACAGATGTGAATATTTAACATATTTTATTTTTCTCTCCAGGTTTTTCTCACCTACAACCACCATTCCCTTTTCCCCTCCCTGCCCTCTATCCTGCAGGATAGGGTTGTGTGTGCTGGTTGGATACAGAGCATTAGACTGCCAGAATTAATGGAGCTCTGATGGCACAGGGCCCCAGAACCAAGGCAGTGGGGATGTGGCTGCTTGGGGTTTGGGCAGGCAGCTGTCCCTTAGAGTATATTATTGTAAAGCACAGCTAAAAAAGAGGAAGAAAAGAAAGCTCTAAAGCAAAGACCTCTTGACTCATCCCAAATGGATTATGGTTAATAAATCTCAGAGCCGTATTATAAAGAAAATCAGTTATTTATATATCCTTTGGGTAAAATTGAGATCAGAAACATTCTGAATGCCACCTTGTAAATGTTCTCTACCAGCTGGCTGGTTAACCTCGCTAGCTCCTCCTCCTTCAGGCTCGCTTGAGTGCCGTTTCCTCCCAAAGCCTCCGTTGACCCCCATGAGAAGTTATTTTCCCTCCTCACTCTCTCTCTAGTGCCTTATTCTTTTCTCTCACAGCACTGGTGAGAAAGGAAAACAGCCTGCATTCAAACGCTGACTCCTGTGTGACTTTGGGCAAAGTACCCGATTCTCTAAGCTTCATTTTTCATCTGCAACTCCTACTTCCTAGGGAAATTAAGAAGAATATCTGAAATCACTTATTTAAAGCACTTGACATAGTATGTGGTGCCTGGTAAGCATTCAAGCAATGTAAGCCTTTCCTATAATAAGAATTCATAAATTTTCGTTTATATGCATACTTGTTTAATATTTATCTGCATGAAGGCAGGGCCATGTCAGTGTTGTTCTCCACTTGACCCCCTGCATCTAGCACACTGCCTGGCACCTAGGAGACACAAGACAAGTGTTTGATGAATGAAAGAGTGAATGATCTGAGGTTGGAAGGTGCCTGCCTTAAATCCTGGGATCAGCCATTCGTGTAAGATGAAACCTTTCATCTTTTTGTTCAGGAGCTTTCAGTTTCATCACTTACAGCCCTTATATCTTCATTGAGACCCAAAATGTTCATGGAATGAAGAACGTGATGGGGTTATTTAATGGTCCCCAGTTTCTGCCATGGTGGCTTGGACAGACCTACTGTGGGATTTTGAAGCTGGGGTAGACATTTGGTCTGTTGAATTCTGTTCATTTGTAAGAGCATAAAACATTGGCTTTTGGGAAAAATGACCCTATTATTTGGGGTGACAAATGACTAGGAGACAGGACTGAAAGTCCAAGTGAACACGAGATTAGCATTGTTAAAGTAGGATCATAGAATGCACTGTGATATTTTGCTGGTGTTTTTCTGATCATCAGCTTAACACAGATGCATTTAGAAAATGTAGGAAGGATATAACATGCGAAGTAGTGTTCATCTTTTGGCGTGTTAACTTCCTTTCAGTCTAGACAAAAAAGATTTTTGGCTCTGAGAGCCCTCAGAGTTTGTCTAAGTCCCGCTCCAAGTCAGGTCTCCTGTCTCCCGTCATCTTTTCTATTACTTTGTGCTGCCTTATAAAAGGATGAAGGAAAGCACAAGTTGGGGAAGATAAACCAGGTGGGAAATACGGAAAGCCTAAAAAGTGATAAGAAAAAAACACAATCTTTCAACATTTACTTCTCAGCATCATAAGAACTTGAATTTGTAAAGAGTTTGAACTGCTTCGATTAGAACCTACTGGTAAATGATTATAGAATTCAAAATCCAAACCACATCACAGCAAACCAAACCAAACCCACCAAACATCCTGCCCATCCACCAAAGCCCACCCAAGTGGTCCCTAAGAATCACCTGCCCCACTTACACTGTATCTTGATTAGTGGGTCCTTAGGTTAAAAGCACTGCAGACAAATTTAGTTATCTTCCTTTCTTATATTTACATGATATTTCATGAGCAAGTAATGAATACTTTGATTAAAAGTCAATGTTCAATATGTTGGTCATTTGGGCAAGGAGATTGGAGACGATATAAGATAATTTAAAGTGATCATGGTAAATAAGCATGAATCATGCAAAAGGTTATTTCCATAGCAGTAGTTACTATAGAATTAAAAAATTAGACATAACAAAAATGTTCTATAATAAGAACTTGGTTAAATAAATTATTGCATTTTGATAAAATACAATGATGCCACTGTTTGCTAGCATGGGAATTTGATCACAATGTTTGAATTAAAAAGCCATAATAAAATGCTACGTGCAGTAACATTCTATTTGTGGACAAATATATTTTTACTTGGATAAGAGACTGGAAGAATATACTGAAATGTTAAGCAGGTTTACCTGTGGGTGATGACGTCATGGTGATTTTATCATTCACATGGGATCTCATGGGACCATTCTTGCTTTTTAGCATTCCTAAATTTTCTGCAGTGAATATATACTTTAGCAGATTGTCCCATCTAGACAATCTGACATTTTGGACTCAGATAAGCCATCAGGCATTCTTAACCTGGGGTAGTTGGGCTTCCAGAGGTCCATGGATAGGTGTCAAAGAATCTGAGAACCCCATGAAATGCTATGCACAATGTGGTGTGTGGGTTTGTGTATATATTGTTCATAGAAGAGATCCATATCTTTCACCAAACTCTCACAGTGGTCTGTGACTCCTAAGGCCTAAGGAAAACTACTTCCAGTAACCTGTTCTAAATCCTGTTCATGGATGACAATCAAGATAGGTGTTTCCAGATTCCTCATTTCAAAGGCTCTGCATATATAAACTCTCTGGGCTAGTGGGCCTTTCACATTGAATTTTAGTCTTCCACGTGCATTTGGAACAAAGCCAGAATATTCACAAGAGTAAATAGAATAGCATCTACTCGAAACTAAAGCAGAGAAGATAAGTTATTTATTGTATGATAAGAACTGTATTTTACCATCGAAACTCTCTAATACACCCTGACCCCTTTAAAAATAAGAATCAAAGTGTTATATTACAGATAAATAGCATAATGACTTGTTTCTGTTATAAATTGTTTTTATTAAATACATTTTGAAGCATTACCTACCGAGGAAGCATTCAACTTTGGTCCCTCTTGATCTTTATTTAAGTAATCATATGGCATTGACTCTTTATAAGTCTTTGAATGGTCTTTGGCTGAAAGCAATAAAATCCTAAACTGATCTTTATAAATGTATTTGTATTTTCCTCTTGTGAATGGAGATAGAGAGGGACCCAAAGCTGCCTGTGCTTCTTTGGTCATGGAGACCAAAATTTTATGGGGCGATGCCACCACCACCACCAGCATGTTTGAAACCCTGAAGGACATTGGTTTGTTTTTTATTAAAAAATTAAGTCTCTTGAATTATTTCTCACTTTGTTCTTACACTTTCATTTTGGATCATTGTACGTACAGACTCACATACACTTTAATTTATTAACTGGAGAATTGCACAAAGACCACATCATAAGCACTTACTAAGTTTTAAGGAGAAAGAAGTGGATTCATTTTTAATTTATTATTCAATAAAATTATTATTTCTCATTTGGGACAGATAGAAACCTTGTGGCTCTTTCGAAACACCAGCCTGAAGCCTCATTTCTGTCCAGAGAACAGTACAGCAGTTTTGAGACTGAGCCTACAAAGTCTGTGTTACGTTTACTTTCTTTTTAATTGCAGGGTTGATCTTGCCATCTTTACTCCCTGTTTCACAGTGAACATTGGGAGCTTGCCTCCACAGTCTTTGGGGGAAGAAGGTGTGTGGTGGTTCTCCTCTTTAAAAAGTTCTTTATAATCTACAGCAGGCATTTTGGGTTTTGAAGAATTGTGCCTAAAACTGTGACATTTTGTGCACTTTTGCCCGCTGCAATGTCCCCATCACTATCCCACTGATGAGAGGGGATGGTGCTGCCTTGCCTTGGCATGTCCATTTCTTGCTTCCATTTGGTGATCGACCAGGACTTACCATATACATTATCAAAGTTTTCATTATAAATCCTTGACTCTTAAGGATTAAGAATTCAGTTCTAAATGACATCTTTCTAAGAAGTAGTCCCCCAGGTCTGTAATAAGCATTATAATGAGAGGATTCAGATTAGGCCACTTACCTAGGAAGAGCAAGACAGAAACCAAGGATCTGAGAACATATGAAACAAGATCTACTGAAGACCCTTCTTGTGATTTTGCTGTTTGACAAGATAAGATTTAAGAGTAGAAATCATTCAACTTTTCAAGTTTTTTTTTTTTAACTTTCTCCTAAGCTTTAAACTATTGAAAATCTGAGACACAGGGAATCAGAAGCAATGTATGGGAGAGGGTGTGTATCTGGTTAACATGTTCTATCACATGTTACATGTAGTTTCCCACTACCGATGTTCAATAGATACAAAATTATTACTATGTTCAAAATAAAGTGGAATCAATATCATGTTATAATTACAATCACCGTAAGTATTAATAATTAACATATTGATTAATATTAATAATCAAGTTATTATAATGTTTAATATCACAGAATTTTGCAAAAATCTTTCCAATGGAAGCCTGTTGTCTCCCCAGCCCCTCACTAAACATCCCGGACTTTTCTAAGAGAATTCCATCTAACAAGAGAACACTTATCCTTCATTGTCACGGTCAGCTGATATCCAGGGAATGTTCCACTGTTTCTCTAAAGCTTCGATACAAAGTACACACCTATTCTGCATTCCTCGGGCCGACACAATGACTTCAACACTGCTCTTGGTTTTTCTTTCAACTCTCTTGTCTTACCTCTATGATCTTTAGAAAACCACGATTTCCATCTCCATTCAATGTAGCCACTCTATTTGTGATCATAGTTTACACCTCATCATCATTTAAAACTACTTCATTACTAACATCCTAAACACTAGTATTTTATTTTTTCCCTCATAAAGTCTAATTTTTCTGCTCTATTCCTGCCCCCACTTCTACTGGTTTGCTGGTTCTCTTGCTTTTCGACTTCAGGTCCTTACTGATCCTCCAATCTTCGAGTTCAGTGGCTCTCAAACTTGGCCATGTATGAGCATCACTTGAAACACAGGCTGTGGGCCTCACCTGCCAGAGTGTCTGACTCCACAGGTCTGGGAAGACCTGGGAGTGTGTGTTTCTAACAAGTTCCAGGTGCTGATGCTGTTGGTCTGGGGACCACCCTGTGAACCACTGTTCTTGGTCGGTAACAAAACTCTCATTCAGTTACAGAAATAAGTGGTCAAGAACAGGACCTTTGGAATCAAAGAGACCTAAACTCAAATTCTACCTTATTAATTTTTGATATTTTGAATTCCTTTACCTTTTGGGTAATCTATTGGGTAAAAAGTGGTGTCTCACTTTTTCAGTTCGTATATTACTTTTTCCATCATTCCCAGTGTGGATGAGCATGTTTTTCATGTTTATCAGTCGTTTGCCTTTCATTGATGTGAACTATGGATTTTATTTCTATTTGTCTCTTTCTCAATGATTGGCAGGAATTTGTAAACATTATGGGTGCTAATTCTTCATTTGTTATTATACAATTCAATTTTATTTATTTCAGTCTATTACTTGTGTTTCAACTTCTATATGGTTTTTTTTACATTTTAATATAATCAAGGTGTTACATCTTTCACACTATCATTTTTGGCTTTTGAATCTTATTTAGTAAGGCCTTCCCTACCCTGAGGTTCATGAACTGATACTACCAGGTCTTCTTTTGATACTTTGAAGAGTTTAAAAACTGTTTTTGTTGTTGTTTATACTTTCTGAAATTAATTTTTCTGTATCCTATAATGTAGGCATGTATTTGTAATTTTATCCTTGTTAATAGTCCATCTTTCACTATTTATTTGAAGCTACCCCTCTCATGTATCAATGCCCGTTAGATGTATGAGCCTATTCTGTTGGATCGGTCATTTTATGGCACGAATGGTGCAATCGGTCTACTGTTGCACAAAGCCACACTGTTGCTTGTATGTTTTGATATTTGGTAGAACAAGCCCCCTAATTTACTTCTTTTTCAAAAATTTTGTGTGTTTTCTTGCAGTTTACTCATTGTATGACTTTTAGAATTGACTTGTAAAGTTCCATGAAAAATCTTGTTGAGATTTTGTTGGTATTGCATCGAATTCATATATTAGTTTGAAGGAAACTGACATCCTTAAAACGGCAGGTCTTCTCATCCATGCACATGGTAACCTCTCCACTTATTTGGTTTCTTTTATGTTCATCAGGAAGGGTGTAAAACTGATGACACAAAAATTTAACATGTTTTTTGTTGATACTTTAAAATTTGTTCATAGATACCTACAATTTAACTGAAAGCCCTTTTTTTAACATTGGTTTTCTCTCCTGATCTCATCCTGCTACTTCAATTCTTTAAACTGTCCACTTTTCAGAATGACCAGTTTGGAGATTCTATTTCCCCCATTTCCATACCATTTACTTTATTCTCATGCGATCTGGCTTCCTTTCCCATCACTGCAAAAAACCACTCTTTAAAATGTTACCCATGACCTCTGCAATGCCAAGTTCATCATCTTTTCTCAGTTTTTGTCAGTGGCAATTTCTCTACATTTCTCTATGTTGATTCCCACGTCCATCTCAAGATTCCTCCACTGTGTCCATGTGCTTCGCTCTCCCGCTTTTCCTTTTTGTTACACTCCCTTTGTCTCTTCTCTGGGTTTTTATTCTCCCGTTTTGTCAACATGATAGTCTCCCTGTGACCTCCTTCTCCTTCTCTGTGCTCTCTCCCTGTGTGCTCCAGAAGGCAGGCATTTCTGTGTGCTGGCCTCAGCGAGGTCAGCACTTGGCATCTTGCAGTGATGAATGAAGACTTCTTGAACAAATGAATGAGTCTAAACATAGCTTCTAAGTTGTTTCAACACCAGTATCAGGCAGTTAGTGATTACTGTTCAAGCTTGAAGTCCACTTGCCATTTTTGTGCCAAGTTATGGTCTCATTCTACTTCTAGTCTTATTTCTGTCTTACATTCTAACCAAACCAGGGTTTTCACTGTTTCCTAGTGTTGTCCTTGTTCCCGATGGTTTCTCTATCTAGAATCCCTCCCATTTTTATTTGCTGATATCCTGTTTACTTAAGGCCCATATCGTCTGTCTCCTTTTCTTGGGAATCTTTTCCCATTACTCCTGATTTGATGTAATCTCTTCCACTTTTGAATCTTCATACTGTTTGATTTCTGCTACTCTCATTGCATTTTTTTTAAAATACAAGTGAAATGAATATACCAAAGATGGGTTGTATAGTTAGGAACACATAGCATTAGATCCAGCTTCAGGTTCAGGGAAGGAGCATTTGAAAATAAACTACAAAAGGCACACAGTGGAGCAAGATTTCCTACTGAGGAAGTTTTAATGTTTTTGTACTGCCAGAGAGTCAGGATATTTCTAACACTGAATAAGGGGCAATTAAGTTAAAAATTGTTAATGCTGTAGGGCTCTGGCAAAGAGCATGGTGAATCTAAAGAGTGTATTATTGGTAACTGACCCAAGAAATGGTCTAAAAGTGCTCAGTCCAATAGCCTGGATGTTCTCCTAGTAGGCAAAATGTCCAGCCACGTGGCAGGTACTTTCAGTGCCACCACCCCCAAGAGCGGGTCAAACACCGTGAGTCCTAAAATGCCACCGTTAGGAATTTATCCCTTTGACTGAGCACCATTTCTATTAAAACACACACCTCCTTGAGAAGATAACAGTCATTAATCCTTTAAAATAAGTGTGCCTTTCGCTGGAGCAAAGCACAGAAATAGAGGCCTGAAGTCTTGAAATATAGCTTTAAAAATTGAATAAAATAGACTATAATTATATTTACATATGGTTATGATGAATGTTGAACCTCAAGCCTGAGGCCTAAAATCAGTCTAGCCTTCAAATAACTTACTTTAATCTCTCTCATTAACTATCTCCTTTTTTAATTTAGCCTTATCCTAGATGTTCTCTAAACGTTCTCTGTAAAATATAAGCAACTGTCTCTAAGCCTAGGAGATCAATTGCATTGATAATATTTTTCCCTGGACTCTAGTTCATCCTTTTAAGTAGAAATATTATGGTCTTTGAGAAAACCCCCATACCTTCTCCTCCCTCCATTATAAAGTGCCAGTAAAAGAGGCTTTCTGAGTGTGTAGGAATTTATGTGAAAGAGACAGGAGGCTGTTGTTTACGAACTCCATATTCTTCCAAAGGACCACTGCTCAGTTGGCCCCATTCTGTTCCCAACTCTGATGGAGGCTTTCTTTTCAGTTCTAAAACAAGATTTATGTGTCCTTGCAAAAGCTTAGAAATTTTGAAATTTCTATTTTATTACTTTGGTTGAAGCTTCTCAAATTAGTGAACCATTTAGACTAATAACCATCTTCTTTTAAAATTGCAAATATCATCAGTCAGGTGTAATTTTATAAATCACTTTAACTTAGTTAAATTATTTTAAGCAATTGGTTTATTTTAATTCCTACTGGAGATCATCCACTGAAAGAAGAAGATTTTTAATTTGAGAGAAATGGAGGATGAGAAAGTGGAAAGATGGTGGGAAGTTCTTAGGGTAGCATAAGAAACTGGGACAGGAATATAGAAAAAGACGTGATGTGGTACCACACCAATCTCTTGTCTCAAAATTTTGTCTTAGATGAGTTTTGATTAAGATGAGAGAGATTCCGACTTTTATCTCTTCTTGTTCTTTGCTTTCTGCTTCATCTCTGCCCCATCCTTTCCTTGACCAGGACAAGTGTCCTTCTACCAACAGGAGGTTTGAACCAGACCATTTTACTAGAAATAAATTTAAATAATTTAAATTTCTATTTATTTTATTAGAAATAAATTGAAACATTATGGGTTCCTTGATTTTTGCTGGCTGGCTGGTATCTATGGGGCCCACTTTTGAGAAAAAATGTCTTTACAAATCTGAACAACAAACACAAAGGAAGAATTTTACAACAAATTGATTTCTAAATCAGGCCCACAGTTACAGACACCATTTTCACTGGGGAGGGCAACAGCCCATCAGATGATTCAAATAACCGTCTCCACTGAGCAAGGAGAGAAGAATGGTGAGCTCATTCCTTTTACAGGCAGAGCATCCCCCTGTGGCAGGGTGGGTCAACTAAAGAGGAAAATGTGGTAAAGATTTAGTAACTATTTAGTATATAAAAAATTTAGCTATAGAGAAATTTTCTCAATTTAAAATTATGTCTTTTATTGGAGTTTTAACAATGTGTGTGCATTTGGGCATAAAAAGCATAAAATGTAGACACAGAAAATAAAATGGAATAATGAAAACATTGCACAACACTCTCAGAAGAGCGACTTGGACATATTCTGGGAACTTTCAGACAGATATATGCTGTGTTCATGAGCCTCTGGCTCCTTCACCTGTTCCCTTGTCGATTTTACCCCAGCCTCGAAAAGAGCCCCTTTCTCTTTCGTTTTTCTTAGAAGGCTTTTTCCCTAGGGTAATTCTGCACTTTATTTCCTCATCCCTGCATCTTTGCAGGGAGGATGGTGTGTAAGAATGGTGATTTTTTTCTGCTCTAGTCATTAACTTTGTTAGAACAACACCAGAGAAAGCCAGTGGGCATCTTCCCTTCCCAGCGTGAACTCCATCAGGGTTACATTTTCAGGCAAAGTCGATGGTTGGGACATAGAGGGTCAGCATCTTAACCAGGACACATGGAGCGCATGGAAACGGAAACTTCGGAAGGAAACTTTCCACTTCAGTTTTTGGCAAAGAAAATAAGACTGAGAGAAGAGAGGGAATTAGATCATGACACATGTTACTTGGCAAAAGAGGACGTTAAAGAAAATAGGATGAAGAAAAGCCCGGGAGACAAAATGTTGTACCTAGGACTCTCTTGCTTTTCACCGGCTTCTAAGCTAGTATTTTCTTATTTTTACTGTCTTTATGTTCTTCCATACTTCGTATTTAATGAGACACGTGTTGAAGGCCGTTTAGTTATTTGTTTTCCTAAGGAGTTCTCTCTCCAGTTTCAGAGCTGTCTGACGCTTGTGGTTAACCCTCTTCTCTGTTACTTAAGAAATTGACTAGGTTCCTGAAGGCAATACATGGTCTCGTTTGCAGCGTTCAGCTGCGCTCAATTTTTGGATTATTCAGAAGAGGAAATATTCTGCTTTCTTTTTGGTGTTTTTCAGAGTGTGTGTAACAAATATCTTAACACAAAAACTAATGTTGTAACATATTGGCAAAGTAAATCTGGCAACAAGAAGGAAAACGTGAAAACCTGGCGCCCTAGACAGTAATAATTTATTTCTGAATGAAATCACATTTTCAAGAGCGTGCAATTGTATTTCAACTACAGAACCAAGAGCAGAAGGAGAGTTAATGTGTGCCAATGTTTTAGATGATATGAGAAATGGGAATTTGAGTAAGCTTTTTTGTTTTCTCTTTATTATAGAAGAAAATAATTTTGTAGATGAAGTGAAAAATTTCATTGGAACCGAAGTTTACAGAATTGTGAATAAAATGTACATGATACTGACAAAGATTAGTCTATTAACACTTAATGAATCAAACTTTCATAGAATTAAATAATAAAACCCCACTGTCAGTAAAAATACAGAATTCTTTAAAGTCAGGAACATTATCTTTAAATTTTATAAGTAGTCTTAGGATTCAGAAACTTGTATGCAAAATAAAAGAGAAACAGAACTGCACACTGGGAAGAAATTCTGTAATTTAAACTGTAAAATTAAGGAGATTACTTTGATGACCTTAGGCTAAAAATTATGTTTGGTAAAACGTTTGTCTTTTTCCTATGACACAGTTATCTGCTTTCATCTACTGAGGGCATGTGCTTTACCTGGAAAATTATCTTTGTGCTTTTAGATTCTCCCTTTACTTTGAGTGTTCTTATTGGATTACCACTTACCTTTTTATCATGATTTTATTTAAAAATTTCATGTAGACAGAGTATTAATTCATTATTATGATATGATACTTTTTGGACAGGTATCTTTTTACGGGAAGAAAATCTGTCCGTAGTGCAAATGGATAAAACTGTGGAAGAGAATGCCAGTGTTTCCCCACATGTGTTTTCCCTTCTTCCTGAGCACAGCCTCAGGAGACATTCCCCAGCCTCCCTGCCATCAGGTGCAGGCATGTGACTGAGCTCCAGGTAGTGGAATGGGAGCAGAAGAGACATATATTACTTCCCATCACGGCTCGTGAAATCAGCTTTCTGGTCCTCTGCCCTTCTCCCAGTCGACTGAGGTAGAGACAACTATGTAAATTTTGGAAGCCACATGTTGAAGCTGTCAGAGCATTCATCAGAGAAATATTTTTCTATAATATATGAGGTATTATACATTTTAGAGTGTATTTCTTATATAAGCCTAGCATACACTTTTTAATTAAAACTACCTCAAGAAGCAATGAATATCCAATTTCATAAGATGCATAACCCTTCCATGAAAAGATTCTCTTTATAAATACAGTTAATTTTGGTGTTACTTAATTTCTGTGTATTTTTGTCTTACTATTAGAATCAGACATCATTAGACTTCTCCGATAATTTCTAGGGTTTCCTTCTAAAATAAAACAGCGACCAAACTAAGATTGTCTCTACTATATCAATGTCATGAAGCAATAACTAGGTTAAGAACTTAGCAATAAGAAGGTCACTTTACATAAGAAGCCCAGTTTACATAATAGTCTATTATTCATTATTTTATTTGTTCTGTATAAACTCCTACTGGTGAAAACGACACAGGAAACCGGGGCCCCCAGTGTCTGATTTTCTCAGGCCTACAGTGACCATGTTTCTGGATCCAGCTGGAACGTGCATGTTCTTTTGAGATCTATGCTAGAGGACTGGGTCAAAGTAGACAAAAGAAATACAGAATAAGCCATAGTATCCTATCTCGTTACCTGTCTATGCTTGATTTGGATGAGAAAATTCAGGATAAGAATTCATTAACAAAAGCCACATAGAACTATCAAGTAGCAGTATGCTAATTCTTTCGTCTTTCTACATAAAATCGTAGAATTTTAAATGTAAAGAATCTTAGGGGCCATTTATTTCAACATATCTCTCAAAGCAAGAACTCAAGTTCCAGTATGATGGGATGCAGTGCCCCTCGTTGGCCCTCTGCATTTGAATATTTGTAGAGACAGGGCTCCTACATCCTAGAAAGATAGCCCATTCCACTTTTAGATGATTCTGATTGTTAGACATTGCACCTTACATTAATTGAAATCTACTTGAAATACTCTAGAGCAATCAGACTTTCCTCTCCTGTAGCTTCAGCTCTGATGTGCTGTGAACCTTCTGACCACATTTGTTCTGCCCTTTGCAACTTGAAGACCAATCTCCTTTGCGAGAGAGGAGAGAAGCAAAATCAAAGTTGAGTGGCTTTAGTTTCTCTGTGTCCTTGAATAAAATCTTCAGGTAGGAGGACTATTCTTTCTTGTTATTATCCTTATTTGTACATAGTTTGTTAAAAGGCTTACTGTCTCTAGGATCTTGAATAGGTCAAGGGGTCTTCTAACACTTGTGCAAGGCACACCCGGGCCATTATTCTGATATCCTAAGAAAATCAAACGACCTCTCTTTCATCTTCTGCAAGTGATAATGGTCATTCTTTCAATTGCAGCAAGAAGTAAAGCGTAATTATTTTTAAGCCGCACTAAAGTTTAACATGAGCAATACCATGTTTTGGTAACATCAAGTTACTATCTCAGAATGAATACTGCAAATGTCTTTGTGAGTTTATGCTTTTCTGCAGGTCAGCCAACAATTCAGCATATGCTGAATGAGGTTCGTAAGATCTGGCTGCTGATCCTAGGCCTGGTGTTAAGAACTTAGCAGGCTTGGCATTCACATTTATGTCTCCTGAAGTCAATGATTGTGTGTATCCTATGACTTCTTGCTATTTTTGCTTTAAACAGGTCATTGTTATGGAGCGGCCCTCTTTCAATGCCCGAAGATCATGTATGTAGCAGTTTTCCTTTGAAGTAAATAGACCTCAAATTATGTTCACTTGACAGATCAGGAACTCATCTGTTCCAACACAGGAGCTGGCTCCATTTGTACTAAACATGCATTTAGTCATATCTGACAATTTTCAACTCTTAATGAATTTTATTGGCTTATGAAGCCATCTTAGGCTGGCACATATAATGTTGAACTTCCCTGATCAAATAGCTAATGATCCTGGTACAAATTCCCATATTTCTTCTTGACCGTGGCTCTTTGCTTTTTTTTGACGTAGGGGAAAATAGCCACGAAATTTGCGTTTATGTCACAGTTCACAGCTTAAAATTGACTGTCTCATACATCTTACTTTCCCCAAACCCTGGAGAGAAGCAGGGCTGGTACTGCTGATCCTCACGCTTAGAGGAGGAAACTGAAGCCTAGAAAGATGAAATAAATGGAGAGCTACCCAGCTATCTTGTTGAAATATTCCTATTTTATATCAGTAGCTCTAACACTATCTTCCCAGGGCTCTTCTAAGTGCTTTCGATATGTTAACTCATTTAATCCTCATAACAACCCATAATGTAGCTACTATTATTATCATCCCCATTTGACAGATAAGAAACTTCGGCACAAGGTCACACTGCTGTTAAATGACAGAACTGAGTTCTGAACCCAGGTGGTCTGTCTGTGGAGTCTGTGGCTTTATCTCGCTCATGTTCACTGTAGCAAGCATTTACCGAGAACATGGTATGTGCAAATTGCTGTGTCACGTACACAAAGAGCTACGACAGCCGACAAAGTATTTGGAGAGAGAAACCTGACAACAACTATGAAAATGAAGCTAGGATGCACTTTAATTTTTTTAATTAAAACAATTTTTTTCCACTGCGTTTAATGGAAATAAAGAATTCTGATGGTAAATCTTGGAAACCAATTTGAAGGAGAAAAGATCTGAATTGCTCTTTGCAGTCTGAGAAGGACTGAGACAACGGGAGACCTGGGGAGGGGTACGCAGCTGGGCCAGCGTCAGCCGAGGCCTGGAGATGAGAGTGTGGGGGTGAAAGGTGAGACTTCCCGTGTGGCTGACGTTGAGGGTGTAGGAAGAAAGCAGGATTTAGAAAGAGAGAAATTTAGAAACGTAGCCTGGAGCCAGATTGCGGAGAGCCTTGACTACCAGGCTGAGATCTGGATTCAGTCTATATGCGGCCTGGACCTAGCAAAGATTTTTAAGGACATGGGTTACATAATCAGAGAGATTTTAGAATGCTCTCTCTAGCAGCAAAATATAGGATTAACTGGAGAGGGGGACACGGTTGGGGGAAAGAACACCAGTTAGAATACGAGTGGGGAGCCTTTCACTAAGGAAAATGCCTCAGAAATAGGATCCACATGCTCTGACAAATGACTTATTATGGGAACAAATGGGAAGGAGAGACAGGGATGGCCTCACCTTTTGTAGCCTGAACAGGGGAGCAGGTGTGTCTGAGTGAGAGGGGACCCAGGGCGGGAGGAGCTGTGAAAGGAAAGATGCGTTTGGTTTGGGGGTTTTGTGAAAAAGTCCAGCTTATAATAATCTTTTCTACTTCTCAGTTGTAATAATCTGCTTCACACAGTTTGGTTCCCTGCTTATTATATATGAGATATATACAATACTATATATATTATTATTATTATAGTCCATATTTTATAATCTCCCATAACATATGTGTGTTTCAAAGCTTTGACTGCCGGTTAACATGGAAATCTGCCCGTCGCTGTGTTAGAAGTCTCCACAATGTTCCACATCAGCTTGTACTATTTTCGTTGGTCATGGTATTATTTCTAAGACACAAGTAAGTATTTCTGTCAAATATTGATATAAATTTAACTGATTGGTAAGTAGGATCAATAGTTGGGTGATTTTGCAGTGGGGTAGCATTCTAGCAAAACCAAGGTATTTTTTGATATAAAGTCATGCTATTTTTCTTTCACATGATTCTTATGGAAGATCTAGTAACAGTTTCTATGTGCCATATATAATATAATGTCAAAAACTTTGCAGTTTCAGAATTTGATACTTTCTAACAAATAGCTCTTTCGATTACACTAGCAACATTCTGTTCAAATATTTCAGTGGATAATATTTCTACATGTATGTCTGTATGTTTTGTACTCTGTCACATTTAAACCATTGTTAATCCTGGAACCTCCCAAGATCTGGCCCAGTATTTTCGACATCTTTTAAAGAGGTGACACACCATTTAAGGGTGTGTTTTTCACTTTGTAAAATTGTGATATAATTTTTTTTAGTTATTTTGAGTTTATTTTATTTCTTCCTATCATGATTTTACATTTTTTCCCATAAGTATTGATAATGTTTATATATATAGTTTATAATCATTATAATATATTTATAATGTCTATATGTTGTATCTTTTTTTTTTTTCGGTGAGGAAGATTGGCCCTGAGCTAATAGCTAACATCTGTGTCAGTCTTCCTCTATTTTATGTGGAATGCTGCCGCAGCATGTCTTAATGAGCAGTCCTAGGTCTGCGCCTGGGATGTGAACCTGCGAACCCTGGGCCGCAGAGGAAGAGCATGCCAACTTAACCACTACACCACTGGGCTGGCCCATGATGTTGTATCTTTTCTTTGCCAATTAATCGTCAATAAGCTATTCTGTAAAAGAAACAATAATTTTCACGTCATTTAAGATGCTATCTGTCTTCACGTGTTCAGCCTATCCAAAATCAAATCCGTGACAAAGGAACACACTCCGGGAAATGAGTCAGACAATCCTGGCAATTTTTCCATTATGGTTAAAATGATGTGCTGCTTTTTCCTCCTGGGTCTTTCTCTACCTGGCCCTTCTCTAAGCCCCAAATTATAAACCCTGTCCCATTGACTTGAGTCTTGGCAATGCACCTTGTTTGAGCCAATGAAAGGGATGTGGAAGTTGGACTTTCAAGCAGAATCTTTACGAGCCACTGCTTGGTTCCACCGACAGTGCTGTCCTCTGTTCCTCTAGAAGAGCACGCTATAGTGAGGGGCCACACCATCCGCCTTGGTCTCAACGGACCCTCAGAGCAGAACTGCCGTCAGTCTGTGACCATGTAATTAAGTGAAATACGAACCTGTGGCTTTGTGAGCTCCTGAGATTTGGGAATTATTTGTTAACTGCACCACGTTTACCTCACTAGTTGGATTAGTTGACTAATCCAACTGACCTTCTGCATTCCTCATTCTCGTTCTCTCTTCTTTGTTTTGGTGTAGACTGTTATAGACTTTTCTCATACATATCTCCTATATAAATATTAATGTATTTTTGACTAAATGGTATAATACTATAAAATAATCATCAACTTTAAAAAATTGTTACTCTGTTTAGCAGTGTACTGTAAACGTTAAGCCGGATGGATAAACGCACGCTTGCGTCTTTACTGGCTGAACGCTGTCCTCTTGATGGCAGGTCGCACGTAGAGTGCTCAGGGCTACAGTCTCGGGGACGAATTTCCTGGCTTCAAATCATTGTTCTACCACTTGGCAGTTGTGTGACCATAAGTAAGACGCTAAATTGGTTTGTGAACTTACGTAGGATACTTGTTTGTCCCGTAACATAGTAAAGCAATGCCTTACTGTTGAACAGTATTTTCGGTGTTTTCCTGTTATGAGAACATGCTGAATGATATTGTTGACGCCACACTTCCCTCATCTTCGCGTCTGCTTTGCCCCAATTTCTCACAAGCCCTGACTCTTCTAGTCTTAACATATCTTTTGTACCTGTCCTTATATCTACTACCTCCACTACCAAACTGTTTGATGACTTTGATACGTGTAAAAGAGCACGAAACATTTACTGTCAATAACTGCTCTCGACTTAATAACAGCTCTTAGAAAACTAGTAAAAAAGGAAACATGATTAACATCAGAGAGACTATTAACATATTTCCTACTTGTGAAACATTGATGGTATTTCCATTAAAATAAAGGATAGGACAAAGATACCATCTGTTATGCCAGTCCTGGATCTTGGAAAGACAGACAGACTCAGCTATTTGGAATATGCTGAGTTGTGAATAAAACTGCCTTCAGAGGGGTCTCAGAACTCCTCCCTGATCTACTCCACTTTACCCCTCACACCATCAACTAACCACAATGACACTTCCTTTGACTATATGATAGTATTACTTCAGTGAGCCGTTTACCCTTGGTGCCCCAAACCTGTCCAGCCAATAATGATTTTCTGCACATCAATAAGCATGCGTTGGTTGACTTCCCTGCTCCAGATGGGAAGGCTGGATTAAGTTGGCCCTTGCAACAGGGGTCCCTAGGCACTGGGACAGAGGCAGGATTGCCTCTCTCCTGAAGCTGTGGATGTTTGGATCAAGGTGAGAGGAAGAGGGACCTTCAAACAGAATCCCAGAGAGAGGGCCAGAGATGGGAGCCAGGGAAGCATGCTCCAATGTTCTCTACAGCTGCAAAGGCCTGGAGTCGGCGAGCCAGGTGAGAGGACCACCAGGAAGAAAGGCTTGAAAGAGAGGAGGAGGAGCATTGCTGGAGGAGGGCTGCTTCTCAAAGGGAATCCAGTCCGAGGTCAGTATTTGAGCAGGATGGATTCAAATCCACTCAGTGAGCTCACCATGACCCCAAGTTTACGTGCACCTCAGTTATTCTCAGTCTTCATAATTCATTGCTCATCCATATCAAAATCTTACAGAGAATATAAGTGAACACCAGAAAAGGTAACTAAAGGAATACTTCAGCTACTCTGATCGACAGTTCAAAAGGAAGAAGAAAAATATGCCCCACTGATCATCGTTTTCAGAAGTGTTTCATTTAGTCTGCCAGTGAAAAGATGTGGGATGCAAAGGAAAAACGGGATGTTGTTTGATGGGTCAAAGTAGAAATATTTTCTTAAATGCTACTTTGTGTAGGCAGAGAAATGTGAAACTTGGTACTGTCATACAAATAACTTTGGCCTCCACAAGCCAGGGACTTTTAAGAGTTGAAAAAATCTTGACTAGTACTACAGATTCCATGATCACCTACAAGCAGATCTTAGCACCAAATTGCAAAGCAGGATGCCAGTGGAGAATTTCTGGGACCTGTGTCCCTTGGTGCTGCAGCAATTGTTCCGCATCCCCGCCGGCAGGACCAAGCACAGGGCACGGAGGGTCACAGAGCTGCAGGTCGACACTGTGAGCACTCCTCATTCGCCCATCCAACCCACACAGATACATGTGGAGCGCCTCATGTATGGACGGGGCCCAGAATCACACTGTTTTGCCAAACACAGTATTTTAAAGAAAAACAAAAAAATAGCTTTAGCTTTTAAGATTGGACTGGAGATGGTGAGAAAAAGAAAATTGTTGGGAAGAGGCAGAGTTACAAATATGAATTATTACCCCACCCTCTAACGTAAGAATAACCTTCATAGGCAACTAGTGTAAGAAATACTCAGAGTTACAAATATGAATTATTACCCCACCCTCTAACGTAAGAATAACCTTCATAGGCAACTAGTGTAAGAAATACTCTGGTTTAATATTGTAGGTAGAAATCATCGTATAAGTTCAAGTAGAAAGAGAATAATTCTTTTTCTTACACAATCAAGGGTCGCTCTACATTTGCAAGACACAAGGCAATTTTATACTTTCCATGAACATTTTTAAAGACCTAGACTTTGGCCTGATTCTCCGGGTGATGTGATATTTTACGACTCTATCTTCAAATGGAGCTAAAGTCCTTAAGTGGATGTTTGACTTAACTCTGAGGATATTTGTTATAACTCTCAGGATCTGTTCCAGCTGATTTTTCTTCAGTTCTTGTGTCGAGGGTTCCTGTGAACTCAAAGGCCTAAACTCAGTTCAATGAGTTCAATTTTGAGGGCGATCTTGCCGCTGGTGATACAGTAAACACACGGAACTGAGCAGGATTCTAGCTGAGAACGCTCCTCCATCGAGGGAAGACAGAACCACTGTCAATTATTATGGCAACTGTTTGTGTAAAAGCAACACTTTATAACATTACCTTTTTTTTTCTGAATCAAATTTCATGACTGCCTACACACCGGATTTATAGGACTGGAAAATATATGGTAATCACCCATCCAATCCCAAAACAGCCTTAAGCATGTGTCAATTCTACGATTTCCCATCTGCCTTCTGTAGGTTTTTCTGATTTGTCTTTGAGTTTGTTGAAAATTCAACATGGGAAAGGAGCTGTGTCAGACATCTCTTTATTTTTTCTGCCCTGGAATTCCCAAACTCAGCAGGCAAAATGTACCCGCCTACCACCTTAGTCATACATTTGGGCATCTCGTCAAAGAATACACTGAGAAAATGCCCACCACTAAGGATGGTCTACCTCTCTTTTGCTTACTTTCTGTTTTAAAATGTACCAGGGATTTTGTTTTTATTCAGGTATGGTGAGGCCAACAAATCAGGAGATGATTGCCATGGAAGAGATAGTTACTCATGGTTCCTAAGAGGAGTGGGCATGCCACGCGATGCAGGGCCCCATGGGGAAGCACCAGGGCCTGTCAGGAGGCAGCAGGAGTGAGGGGAGAGCCTTAATTGTGGTTTTTGCAGGAAGGAATTGGGCGAGGCAGAATAAGCAAGCTGAGCAGGCTTAGGATTGGCTAGTTTGAGTAATTTTGGCTAGATCTGAGGTTTAGGGGTAGTCCCTAGTTGTCCAGTACCTGGCTCTGCGAAAATTTAGAACAGGAGGGACAGTGCCCCAGACTGCAGGAGCTTGAGAAAAGGGAGAAGATGCAGTATGGACTTGAGACTGGTTGGTTCGTGTGTCAAATGCATGCTCATTTTTATTATCTCTTTGAGTTAACTAATCCTTGGAGGCACAATCTTCCCCAGTCAATAAAACCCCAGATGCCAGAGAAACAAGAATATAGAAAATAAGAAAATATAGTTAACATACTTCATTATCAGAGAAGTGAATAACAGGGGCTTCAGCCCTGAGAAATTCATTGATGAGTAATACATAGAAGATAGTCACTAAATTCCCTAACTTAATGGGATTTTTTTCTGTATATTGGACTTTCCATTCACTGTGCTCAGGATATTTAAAAAGTAGAAAGTGAATCCATCAGTTGGCCTCACCTGTCCGACAGACAGTCTTGTCAGGTCATCACATCTCTGTACCTTTCCCATGGTTGGAGCTCCCCTTCCAATGACATTTATTCAAATATGGGCTAGACAGGTTAGTTTAAGATTGTGCTTCACTTCTTGATACATAATAGGTTAGGAAACCTGAGACAGTTTGAGAAAATAAAAGGTAGTTGTGGAACAACTTTACTTATAAAGCTTCAGAATCTCTTAACTCATCTGTTTTGTTTTGTTTTTTTGAGGAAGATTAGCCCTGAGCTAACATCTGCCACCAATCCTCCTCTTTTTGCTGAGGAAGACTGGTCCTGAGCTAACATCCGTGCCCATCTTCCTCTACTTTATATGTGGGACGCCTACCACAGCATGGCGTGCCAAGTGGTGCCACGTCCACACCCGGCATCCGAACCAGCGAACCCCGGGCTGCCAAGAAGCTGAAGGTGTGAACTTAACTGCTGCGCCACCGGACCAGCCCCCTGTATATTTTAAACTAAGGGAAAAACCCAAGACAAAAATGATCAACAATATAGATGCTATGTTACCAATAACTTTTTTTCAAACATAATTTCTGTAAGGCAATTTGACAGTGTCTATCAAATTTGAACATGTGTATAAATTCTGGCCCAACAATTCAATGTTTAGGAATTTAATCTAAAGAAATACTTTTAAAAATGTGTAAAGATATGTGTATAATAATGTTCATTCCAGCATATCATCTTGTGACAATAAATCAAAAACATATCTGTCATTATTTTAAATACATTTTAGTTTATTCATTAAAAGCAAAAAGAGAGATTAGAAGGTACTGGCTTAGAAACATGTCCATGATATATTATTGAACGAAAAAAGAAAATTTTCAATTGAGATATATTATGTGAGCCCTAAAAATATGTACATTTAGATGTACTGCAAGAATTTTCTCAGGAGCACACTTTAAAAAATATATTTAAAAAGCATGAAGATATATTGCTAGCATCAAAAGCAGAAGAAGAGAAGCTTTTAAGATAACAAGTTTTAATTTCTGTTTCCAAAGCTAAAGTCATATAAGTATTCTATTATTTGTGTATTTTTTTTTTAAGGAGAGGAAGAAATATTCCTCTTTGTTGCACTGTGGAGTTTGGGAAAATTTTAAGTCTCTGAGTGACACTTTAAACATCTTAGTCTGTTGATCTTACCAAAGGTCAGAAATTAATGCTTTTTATTTATCAAAAAAATAATTTTTGCTTTTCATTTTTAAGTTTAAAATTTGAGAATAAAACCAAACTGTAATTTGGGGGGAATTTTAAGAATGTTCACTAGATAGATGGTTATACAGTTTCTTTTTCCATTAACTTTGTAGATGAGTTACCCTTTCATGCAAGTCAGCTGTTTAAAATGCTATTTACACTACCCCAAAACAGTTGATTCGTGTGTCTTGTCTAATTTTATAGAAGTTCACCGCAGTAGGGCCAGTCTGGTCCCAGTTGCTCCATTCACAGCTGCAAACGAAGTTCCCCTCGTCCATTATTACTATTATTTTTACCGTGACGCCTATTTCCTTCTACATACTAAAGAATTTACGTGTTAATCAGATATTCGTGGATTGCTGTCTGCCTCTTCCCATCATCCTGCCAGAATATAAGCACCACGTGAACAGAGATGTTTGTCTGTGTTGTTCATCAACGTTATCTCAAGCACCTAGAACAGGACCTGGCACATCACTGGTGCTTAATCAATACCTGTTAAGTGAATGAATATATTATCTCAGCTGTTTTACAGATAAGGAGACTTAGACTCGAAGATTGAGTGTACGGATATTTTTGAAATTTCACGTAGCTGGCAAGTGGTGAGAGTTGTTTCTATGCATGTTCTCAAACTTCTGGCTTGAAGGCCTATGTCCTTCTCACAAACTTACTTTCTAGTTTCTAAAGTCAGACAGAAAGATTGAGAAAGAAAACAAACTGAGAGGCAAAATGGACCACTGTATCTCCATGAACTTCCTCAGAAGAGGCTGATTATGGTCTGATTTGCTCATTCGGTGAAATGTGTGTTCAACAGAATCTATGTTCCATGTGTAAAGCTCTGCGCGCAATGCTGAAGCTGTACTCCTGGATAAGGAGGTTTGTGAATCTGGCTTTGGATTTGTGGTTTTATAATTTCATTTACTTGTTTTTTTCCAATGATGCTGCTTTGAGTGAGAAATTGAACTCTCGTCACGGTTCTCCTACCGACTGGATGTGGTACGTTGGGAAAACAGTAACCTTGCTGGATCTCAGTTTCTTTCTTTGTTTAATTGTTCTAGTAATACGTTTTTCCCACCACTCATTTTAAATGGAGGTCAAACAAGATAGTGGATTTTAAAATTATTAGCTTTTACATAAATATTAAATATTATTTAAGCTGTTTAGATTTCGAAGGTACTAAGCCTATATAATGAGTACGAGTTACAGATAACAACTAAAATGATGTGTAAATGGCAGCAGCAATATCAACGGAAACATGACTATTTTGTGTTAAACTGTACTTTGTAGTAGGCCCTAATGAATCAAACCGAAAGAAAAATTTATCTGACTTATTTGCTCAAAAAGAATGTAATAATACAAATTTATTTCAAATTTCTTTAAATTTTACAACGAGGGTTTCGTCTTAGCATAATTGGGGATTCTTGTACCAATATAAAAATAAGATACACAGAAATAATTAGAATAAAAATGAAAACGTACTTTAGAGAAGAATTTAAGGGTTTGGATCACATTTTCATTTGAGAGCTCATTCAGGAAATTGGAGGAAAATGGTGTGGTTTTGCTTCCAGTTACAAATCAGTATAATATAAATAAAGTAAAAGGTACAGGAAAGTGGAAACCTTTTAGTTGTCCAGGGGAAATGCTTCTTTTTTTCACATGTAAACTCACCTCAGTGATTTTCTTCATTGATTCGAATACTTGTTTTGCTTGATTTGGGAAGTCTCGGGTGGTTCAGTTGGGCTGAACTCTTCTCTGCCTTTGGGAGTGCAACGAGGAGCTGGTAGTACGTACAGTTTGCAGAAGAAATGTGGTATTTTAACCTGGAACTGTATTAGCAACTGGTAGTTGATGAGTTAACCACCCTTTCCAAAGGCAGCAATTTCGTAATTCTGGATTTAGCGCGCTGCTCTCCAAAATCACACAGTAAGGATTAGATTGAGTCACCTCTTGGGAATGTTGAGATGGGGATAGTTATTTTTAGGGGAAAAAATGGAGGAAGGATGACGAAAGGAAGCTAATAAGTAAAATCTAAATAATTTGACATAATAAAAGTCTTTTAAAAGGAAAAAGAATTAATATTTTCAACCAAATGCAATAATGGAGAACTAGGTAAATCTATTGAATAAGAGATCCTTGTAGGCATTGCATGCACCAGCACTGGTAAAAGTGATTTGAAATTAGTAAATAAATTATGAATAAGTAAACATATGTTTTTAAATTACTTGAAGGCACATAAATTAGTTTGTTTCAAATAACTTGAAAATCCATTTAAAACATCCTTTCTCAAATGTAATTTGCCCCCTGCCTCTGTGTGTGTGTGTGTGTGTGTGTGTGTGTGTGTGTGTGTGTGTGTAAAACCCTTATTCCACAAAGAATGCAAAGGTACACACATCATCTCTGTTCCTGGTCCTTTAAAGTTAAGTTATCAGTAGAGATGTGATAAATAATATTCTTCTAAGGGAATCTAAATTAGGATTAACATCTTTTCTGTGATACAGATAAAGCGATCACTGGTCAAGACCTCAACATTTTAAAAGCCATCACGAGCATAGTCACAAGAGTTAAAAGTCGCGATGGTGCGTTGAGGTATGGCGGCTCCAGTTCAGAACACAGTAGCAGACCTGAAGCGGATATTGCTCACTCTGTGCTCACCATTCCTTCTCTTTATCTTCTTTGCTAAAGACCCTCAGTTTTCTACAGATATACACGCAGGCCTCATGTTACTTGGGGAGAGGTGACCCCATCCTCACCTCAGGAGTAAATATTAATTAGGTCAGGCCGGTTACGGTAAGTAGTTTCCCCCCAGCCACTGACCAGTTGAATGGTGGGCATGGGACTCATTTCTGGTCAATGTGAATATGGAGATCTGGGTTTTGTTGTTCTGGGAAAGGTATCCTTCTTTTTAAGATGAAGTAAGGGTGTCTTTGCTTCAGTATGGATGTGACACACAGAACTGTGGCAGTATCTTGCAACCCTGAGGAAAGCCACATGCATTAGGTGTTTAGGGCTGCCACAACGAAATACCACAGAGTGGCTTAAATAACAGAAATGCATTTTCACGCGGTTCTGGAGTCTGAAAGTCCAAGACTAAGGTGTCAGCAGGGTTGGCCTCTCCTGAGCCTCTCCCCATGGCTGTGGATGGCCCCTATCTCACTGTGTCCTCACATGGTCTTTCCCCTCTGCTTGCACACACCTGCTGTCTCTTCCTGTGGGACCAAATTTCCCGTTCTTATAAGGACACCAGCCAGATTGGAGTAGGGCCCACCCTAACAGCCTCGTTTTAACTTAACTGCCTCCTTAAAGACTCCCTCCCAAATATCCCAGTCACACTCTGAGGTACTGAGCGTTAGAGCTTCAACGCATGAACTTCGGGGAACACAGTTCAGCCCATGAAACCAGGCCGATGGGCAAACCAGCTCACTAACAATAGTAGAGGAGATCAATGGAAAGATCCTGGGGCTTGGATATGAGATAATAAATATTCTTACACTCCGTAAGCAAGTTGAGTTGGGATTTTCTCTTACTTGAAATTGAAGACATCACCCTGAATATAAGAACAATGGATCAAATGTAAAAACCATTAATGTCACCCCTGTCCCTAGACTGCAGAGTTTCTCTAGTTATCCTTTAATGCTGAAACAGAGAATGGAATCTCTTCTCGTTGAAGAAATAGTTTCTTGTGTTCAAGAGCATTCTGTAGCAACAAGAAATCTTCCTCTTACAGCATTTCCCAAGAAAGGCTGCATTCTTTGGACTTAAGGACAATTCTTCAAATTTTTCAAGACACATGAAAACTCAAGAGAGGGACATATAGATGTGCATGGTGCCCATGAAAGCAATTTTATATTTTGAGAATGTTATGGAGTCCCTTTTATGTAGTTTTTCTCTATGGCAACACTTGAATGTGAATATTAATATTCGGGCCGCCCCTTAGTGGTCGGATAGCAAGCACTCGGGCTCTGAATGTTCTAGGTAGAAAAATGTTCTATAGAAAGTTATTGCTTGTAAATGTTTTACTAAATAGTTTAATGAAAAATGATTAGCCTTCATTTGTTTAGTTTTGGCACAACACATTTTCACGCATATTATTCTAGTGAATCAACACACCAGAATGGGATTTTGTAGACTTATTTTGCATCCCAAGACTTAGGTTAAATTGTCCATGATCAAATGAGCAGTAAGAGTTGGAGCCAGGTACCAAGGTAGATTTTCTGACTCCAATGAGTAGGAATTCTAATTTGCAAAACAAACATGTAAACAGAAAGATAATGTTTCCCATAAGCATGTTCTGTAAGATTCCCTTATCAAGTGGTGGATATTTTTGCCAAGTGGAAAAAAAATGAGTATGGAGAAATTTTATTTGGCAATAAGAGAAATGAAAGATATAAAAAAAGAATCAGATGAAATATCTATAATTCAAAAATATCTGAGATGAAAAATTCCCTGGATGTGCTACATTCAAGGCACATTTCACCATTTTTTGAAAACCAGTAATATGGAGAGTATCTTAATAACATGGAGAATATCTCAAAAACAGAAAGGGAGAAAAGACACATTCCATGCAGGGAAACAAAAAATAAGGATGATCACTCAATTGAATATAAGCCAGAAGGCTGTGGAATGACATCTTTAATACAACAAAAGAAAAAAGAAATTGTCAGACTAGAATTCTATATCCAGCATTCTTTGGAACTAAGGAAAGTGTTCTTATTAAGACAACATAAAGGCATTTTGACACAACAAAAGCTGAGAGAGTGTGTTATTTTTCTTCAGGCTGAAGGAAATGATACCAGATGGAAACTTGAATCTACATAAAGGAGTGGAGAGCCCCAGAAGCATAAATATGTGGTAAATAATAATTTTTTTTTCTTTTCATGGTTTCTTTAAAATAAAATTGACTGTTTACATCAAAGAATAATAAAACTGTATTATAAGTTAAAATGTATGAAAATGATAATTACAAAATACAAGAGGAGAGAAATCCAAGTATATTGTTGTTTCTTACGTTGTACACACAGGAGTGTACTATTTAATGGTGGAGTATGAAAAGCTAAAGTTTGAATATTATGATCTCTTGAGTAGCCACCTAAAAAATAAAATAGTGAGGTATAGCTAATAATCCAACAGAGGATAAAATGAAATACTAAAAATACTCAACTAATTGAAAACAGGGAAAGAAGAAAGAAGGAACAAAGAACAAATGGGACCAACGGCCAATAAGCACACGAAGAGATGCTCTGCATCCGTAGTCATCAGGAGAACACAAACCAGGACCACACTGACATTTCACCACACACCCACCAGAATGGCTGAAATTTAGGAAAAAATGGCCAGCACAAATGTTGAAGAGATTTGGAACAACTGGAACTCGCATTCATTGCTGGAGTAGGCATAAATTTTACAACCTCTTTGGAGAACTCTGTGGCAGTTTCTTATAAAGCTAAATATACACCCATTCTATGACCACTTCAAAGTATTTACCCAAAACACACGGCCACTAAACACCTTATTCGAGAATATTCATAGCAGCTTTATTCACAATAGGCAAAGTGGAAACAACTCAAATGTCCATCAATAGGGCAATGAATAAACATTTTCTGGTATATTCATACAATGAAATAATACTCAGCAATAGAGACAACAAACTATCGATACATGCAACAACAGGGGTGAATCTTGAAGACATTACAATGAGCCAAAGGAGCCAGACTCAAAAGAGTCTGTCTTCCACCATTCACTTAAATCTAATTCTTCAGCAAGCAAAACTAATCTATCGTGACAGAAAGCGTATCAGTGGCGGTCTGGGGCTGAGAAGGGGTTGGTATGGAGTTGACTGCAAGGGGGCAGGACGGGAGCTGATGGCATGGTGGACACGTTCTAAAACTTGATTCGAGAAGTGTTACACAAATGCTGACATTTGCCAAAATTCACATCACACTGAGCACGTAAAATGGGTGCATAAAGAGACGGCAAAGCTATTTGCTGAAATTTTACTTCTTGAGATGAGTCTGATTAGCCTCATGGTAGATAATAAGCACTACCATTGTTTGGCGGCTGAGTTTGAAAGAAGAGGTCATGAATTAGTCAGATATCAAGAGGTTGCCCACACTTAGTTTGAAAGTAAATTTAAAAAAAACCCTGCATCATTTGGTTTGCACGTGACTCCAGGATTAAACATAGTTTGTCGTTGTTGGCAACAGAAAAATACCAAGGCACCTGTTTGTCTGCAAGTAATTCTTGTCTCTCCCCTTGGTTTGGATTATTATGAGCCACAGAGTCTCATCATTCCACTTCATTCCTATTGTCTGGACCAATAGGAAATGTGGAGAGTAAAGAAGAGATTGAATTCATGCTAGGCAACAACAAAAGAGTTTAACCGATCATTGAGACTTCTCTCAACATTGCCACACAAGCAAGCTGTTACACTTGTGATCAAAGAGTAAAACCTAATCGTGAAAATTCTATTTGGTTCCCTTTCATGGGTACCAACTAAGAAGACCCAAAGAACCAAAGATCAGTTAACTAAAATCTGATCGTTTCCTTTCGCAACTAACTGTGCGACTGACCGTCAGATCTCTAAAACGAACAGCTGATCTTAATCTCGAAGGACTCTTGCACTTTTAAAATTTTTTCACTGCATGAAATTGTGACGTAGAGTAGAAGAAATGCTTCAAAAGTAATGCTTCCTTGTTGAAGGTCCACAAGCATTTTCCAACATGCGCATCTGATGCAAATTTACTTAGAGAATTTATCATGTTATTTAAACAAATTATATGCAGGGACTTTAAAATATATACAGATAGATAATTTTAACGTTTGAAATGTGGTCCATGACATTGTAATCATTTTTTTATATTGAAGTAGATGTTAAATAAATTGATACTGATTACGTTTTAGGAAAAATTTACCATATAGTTAAGTTATAATAATTTCCATTAATAGCATTGAATTATGTAAGATTGTAAAAAATATAGGCATATTACTTTTGTTTTTATTTCAGAACATATTTCTATACCAGTGAGTAAATAATAATCTTATGTTTCTTTGTGGTAATCAGAAAAAATGCAGACTACTCTTATTTATGCTGATTTAATTGTCATATTTACATAGTTTCTGCCTTTTGATTGGCTCATACATCTGTTCTTAATGTTTCTATGAAAATTATATTAAAACCACAAAGTCAAGGTTTTGATGAGTAGCTCAGAAGCAACCCAAATACAATATAAACATTAGAACATAGTGCTTCTCATGGCTAGCGATGGGCAGGGCCATTTTCATGGAAGCTGCACAGCCAAAGAAGCCAAAATTTAGAAATATGTCAGCCTCCAAGTTTAAGATTTTTTTAAAATAGTTAAATGTTTCCAAATGTGCAAGTTTACCCAAAGCTGCTTTGATTTTATTCTGTTCTTATATCAGGAATAAAAGTTTCCAAGGATAGATTAATACTTTCTTGCGAAAATTCTAAATCATCATAAGAAATATCAAAAATCCTCCTTAAAGATATGGTAGTGATGTTCTTGCATATGAGGAATGTGAAAATATAAAGACAGCTAATGAAACATCCAATGAACACATGATGAACAATGCGTTAGAAATTGAGAAAATATATTTCTCCATATTTTGAATCTAAATTGATTCAAATGGCAACCTATCAAAATGAGTTTAAGAACCACTGAACAGAGGAATTAAGTTGGATATAAATCAGAAATTATGAAGAGTGCTGATCGTTTAATGTGGAATCAGGAATAAGTGGTGTTCGTTCGTCTTTCTGCAGTGACTCAAGTGGGCCTCCCGTACGGGCGCTAGAGTGTTGCCCTTTAACCTCTTTGGCCTTTATCTCCACATCACTAATACATGGCGACACAACCAGTCAGATCCAACGCACTCAAATATCCTTACTCTCTTATCCTAAGACATGTAACTTACATATGGAATAATGAACCAGATCACATCTCAATGCCACTTTCAGTTACAAGATTCTTGGTCATTATCATTGTTTGATTATGTTTTGTTTCAATATTGAGACCACATCATAAGGAATACAGCAGCAAATTGACAGGAAATTTAGTGTTCAACTGGAATGGTCTCACTCGCTAGACATCTTTCTTCAACTCTCCTCCCTCCAATAAGTGAAACCAAGTGAGATAAGATAAGATGGAAAGAAGATGCATTATTTTTCAGTTCTGACTCCCTATTCTTTCCTATTTAATATGAACAGTATTGAATTACTGGAAATTAAAAAAATACATAAGGAAGGATGTAGTTGAATAAATTCCATCACTTTGGAGAACAATTTGGTTCAATAACAGATATCTCCAAAACACTATATTGAGAAAAAAAAGCTTGAAAGGAGGTGCACTTGGTATGATATCACTTTTATGGTTGAAAAACATTTGAAAATTATATGTGTATGTTTTTACTGGTACGTACAAATGTAAGAATGAAATCATGCACATAAACAGTAAACATGAAATCAGACTGGTGTTTATGTTGAGGGAAGAAGTAAAAGAATAGTATCCAGAGAGAGAAAGACACAGGAACATTTGATTATGTCGGTAACGTTTAATTTTTTTACACCAAGTGGCCTGTTTTGGGGTGTTTATTGCAGTCCTTTTTTACTTTTTTGGCATTTCTGAACATAATAAGGAAGTTTAAAGAAAGCAAGATTATTCAGCTTGAAGCTAGAAGAGTGATTTAGTTTTTATGTGAAGCATGAGAACCAGCTGTTTTCTGCCTCCATAAATAGAATTGGAAATTTGGGTTAAATATAAGGGTTACTTTCCCCCTTTAATGAGTTCTTAAATGCTGCCATAGGTTGCAAAGAAAAGTTTATGTGGTTCTTTCTGAACATTTTGGTAATGTGGCTGGATTCTTATCTTTCTCCAGGAGCTCGGTTTAAATGGACTACATCACTTCTTGACTCCCTCTGACTTTTCAGTTCTACTATAAAACGACAATAGTTTAAGATGAGGAAGGGGAGGAGGGAGGAAGGACCATTTATTAATAGAAATACCGGAGGCGTAGAGAAGTGGTCTCTTGTCTCATTCCTGTCCTTTCTGATTAGAAATAATTTCTAAGCAAACCAGACATGTCTTCAGTGTCTCTTCATTCAACGTTTTAAATCAAAATTTTTATGTGTATAGGGAATCTCCTGGGAAAGAACTTTCAAAATATCCCCAAATATTCAGCCAAATGCTGGAGTCAGTTGGAAAGATCTTCATCTTTCACTTTTCCATTTCTATGTCCAATTTGATCGCTGCAGACTGTCCCTGTTCATTATCTCTTTTGCTGAGACAAAGTTTAATCTGATCCTACATCTGGAAATGGGACTGAGTTTAGACCTGTGATCTTCTAGTGTTTCTGGATGAGGGACAACATCCGCAGACTCCATCGTCTAAGGACAGAAAGAACAAACACTTCTTCAATACCATTTATCAGTTGTTAGTGTTTCAATTTATGTTATGGTGTGACATTCCTGAAATATTGCCACTTACGTTACATGTTTAGGAGTCAATCTGCATGTTTACATAGATGGGGTGAAATTTGGTTTATTTCTTTCCTCTCGAATATTTGCTTCCTAGGGCTGCCTAGGGAACCTGCCAGTTAGAGAAAGTAGGAATCATGAATCTACGGCTTTTTCATTGATCCCTTGTATAGACAAAATCGCTTTTGCCAACTGTGACTAGGAAACGATGCAAGCTCCACGCCGGCCAGAATTTTCGTCTGTTTTGTTCGCTGCTCTGTGCCTGGTGCTGGGGGGGTGGGGTACTGCCTGGCGCGCAGCTGGTATTCAAAACATAGTTGTTGAATAAGTGAATGAATTCCACTTGTGTTTCCATGTATGAATTCTTCCTAAAGATTCCAGAGGATTTCATCACTTCCATAAATGTTAGGATTTTGATGAGTCTTTTTTATTCTCACTAGATATAAACGAAAGTACTTTTAACCTCTCAATAATAACTCTCTGTAGAATAAATGTTTAACCTAAATGTTATGTGGTGAAATCATTTTTTTTAATATTTAATATTTGTGGAATTTGGAGAATACAAGATTGCTTTTCATATAATTACAATTATTTCTACAGTAGTACAAACATTGGTATTTACATGTGTATTGTGTACGCGCACACACACACACACGTCTGCTAGGGAGGAAAATAATATACACATCCAGAATAGTTCTCTCATCTATAAAACCTAGTTAACAAAGTCTATCCTAGTTTATTCCAAAGTCTTTGGTAAGAATCTAGTGTAATTACATATTTTAAAACTTTGAAAAATGTAAAATATCAGACAAATGCAGCATATGTCCTTTATACAATTTCCTGGGGAAAAAGAGTCTTGAATAATGAGTGCATTTCATAAACCCCTTCATTTTAACAATCAAGCAGTTTAAATTTAATCTCAATTTTTTCAGTTTGCTGTTTTCTGTCAAGTTAAAAAAGTTGACCTGTTTCAACTATCATTAAAGAAGTGAGCAGCTTAGTTCTTGATCACACCTGGTTTGAATCTAGTAAGAGGCAGAGCTCATTCACAAGATCAAACCAACTCTGCAGATTGAAAATCTCCCCGAGTCAGTTACGCCGACGTTAAGAGAAAGTCCGTCTGCTCTGAGGCCCACGTCTCCACGGAGTGTTATCTATTTTACTTACAAGGCATTGTCACCATGGAGAAATGAAATTAAATTTATTTAGCATACTTCTCAATTGTAAATATTTTACCTAACTCATTAGGTCATATGTCAGAATATTTGTTTCTACTTATGGCTAGAAAACATGAACAGAATAATTCTATCCAATAAGACTGGAATTTAACCAACTTATGGTGATCTTTTTCAAAACACACGCATAGCTATATATTTGCAGGAGACTTATTAAAATAACAAATTTTTAAAAACCAGTACTTTATTATTTAAATATCAAATTTATAGCCAGAAAGTGGGATTTTGGTTAGCTGTGCTTATCTGTTTTGAATTATATCAAATAGAATCACAGTAAAATGTTAGCATGTTTTTACCTATTTATTTATTCCCTCAAAATAACATAACACCTATCACCCTGCTAGCTAATGCTCAATTATAATTATTTATTAATGGAAAATTTTGTATAAACTGAATTTTTGTATTTGCATTTTAAGGCAAAAAACTTTAGCACGTAATAACTCAGACTATGAAACTCCACTAAATATTCTTAGTACTATATCTTCATATTTTAATGAATAAAAATAGTGAATTACAAAATTGTCCCAGAAGCTGTAAACCTTTGTTGAGCACACAGAATAAGAACTGAGAGCTAAAAGGCAAGAGAAATTTGCCTTAGAAAATTTGTCTTCTATTTCTTTATTCAACTACAACCATGAGTATGGTAGCAAGACAAAGACCTTTTTTCTATGTCTGGTGATTTAATTGCATTTTTAACATTTCAGAACCATATGAAACAATTTCCCTTTAAATTAATATAAATTAGCAAATGTATAAGCATCTCTACATGCTTTGCTTTTTCTCCTTCAGAGACAGTATTTCACAGTAGTTGAGTTCTTGGAATTGTAAAAAGTACATAATTATTTTTAAAACAGTAAAAAAAAAAAGACTGTGTATACAAAAATGATTCTACTAAACCCATTAAAAAACAGCATTACCTTTTCCTCAGAACTGATAAGCAAATAAAACTAGTTGAGGTTACAATTACCAGATGTAAAAGTTCTAATCTTGGAGGATTTGAAGACAAACACTTTCCCAAAAGCACAGGAATAAACCTATCCAAATGTTTTCTTTCCAGCAGAGAAGAAGGAAATAAAGCTACACTCTATAAACCTGAGCGCACAATGTGTCTACTAGAGGAGCAGTGTGCGTTTCAGAAAGCAATCTTAAAATTATTTTTTTATTATTTATAAAAATTCTCCTCCATAAGTTATATTTATTTAGATCTTTTTATTTGTTTACTAAACACTGCAAGACTTCAAATCAACATTACCACAAATATTTAGCCAAGAGTGCCAGCTGCTGATTATAGGCCTATGACAGGAAATCTGGCATGTTTCCAATCAGATGCCTCTACTGTATCCAAAACAGCATTTAAAAATGCAGTGCTTCCCTGCTGACGGTTGTTAAATCAGCAAACGAGTGTGTTTGAGAGAATGCAATCTCCACAGTGACAGGAAAGCATTAGACCAGGATACTCGCATAAAGTTGCGGAGCGGCATGTCTCCCAGTGACGTGGCCCCATTACAGACCAGGGAGTTGTGTTTGCCCCCATACAAACTCACATATGCTCACATACAGAATAAGAGTAGGTAACATTTTTGAGTGCTTATTCTGTCTAGTCTAAATGATTTACATAGACCAGCTCACTTAATCCTCACAACCCTATAAACCAGGATCTGTTCCTGTCACCATTTTAGAGATAAAAAGGTGCGGCAAACTGGATGTCACATTGCGTGTCTGAGGTCTCAAAGGCATTTGGCTTCCGAGCCTAGACTGTAGCCACTGAGCTATGCTGTGCCATCCCACACACAGAGGTTTGGAGACAGAAAATAAGGACTCCAAGCAGACAATCCTCACCTCACACCAAGCGTGTGTACCTCGGGGGGCGTCTTGCCAGCATGATGTCACCAAGCGAATCAAGTGGTCTTTATCACACCATCTTTTTGTCTTTTGCTTTATCATCACTGTGCCAGAGTTGGCATTATGGCCACCTTTAAATTCAATACATAAAACCCCATAACTTCAAAGTTGGCTCCAGGAGGAGAATATCTAAGCAGGAACAGAAAGGTAGCCTAGGGGACTGTTCTGGCTCCCTGAGGTTGCTTTCTTCTTAAGGTTTCTGGCTGTCACATGCTGCCTCCTCCACCGTGGCCTTAGGTTTCTACTCTGCTTTTCACACCATGGTCCTAGGGTGCACAGTGGATTCATGACAAGAATGCTACCAGCCACCACTTACAGAGCACTATTCAAACGATCTGCATTCATATTGAGCATCTGACATTCATTGACTCACTTAATCCCAAATAAGAGTTATTATTTTCATTTTTCCAGATAAGCAAGAAGAGGTCCATGAAGATTAATGAAGTTACCCAAGATTACTGAGCTAAGAAGTGGTTGAACTGGGTACAAACTCAGCTTTATTTTAATTCAGTGCTTGTGTCCTTAATTTTTACACTTGAACTTCCTGTTCCCAAACTTCCCAAGGAAGAATGCCCTAAAACAAATGTACTCAAAATTATATTTTAAAAAAGTCTATATGCCAAGGACTGTACTAGGATTTTAGGTGCTAAGAATATATCGATATCACTTTTTTAAGGAGTTTAGACGGGAAGAAGCACAAAAAACACGTATTGAAAACTGTCAAATGGCATGACAGCGTTGGAGCCAGTAGGGAACCAAAAAGCAGGAGAGCTGTTGAATATTCTAGGGTCAGGAGAGCTGGCAGCTTGTGCCACCAGCCAGGTAAAGCGAGGAGGCTGGAAGAGAGGAGGTGTCTCAGATACCGTTGGTACAAAGGACCTTAGAGAAAGAACATGATCTTTTCAAGGGAATTTTTTTAAAACATTTTCCACCATTTACTCATGTTATCAAAATGAGTTCAATTCGTCCTAGGAAACAAAGACAAAGTAGTACATACCAGACTGCATATCACAGTTTTCTTCCTATGGCTTTAGCCCATTCCAACCCCATCAAAAGAGACAAAAATAAAAGTTCCAGAACAACTCTATTGGACCACATTCACTGAAAATGACAGCAGAATATAGTACAAAACAGAAGGAGGTGTCATCTGCTCTGTGTCCATCGGTTTCCTCTCCATTTCTCATACTAGATGAGTAGCCATCATTGAACACGTTGGGTGCCAAATTAAAACCTAACTTCAATATATGTCAGATCTCACTGGAGGTGGTAAATACAGCAGAAATTGGAGTTTTTCCAGCATTATTTTTCTTTAAGTAGTGGATCCATCCAGAGCTGGATCATAGAGCAGAGATCAGTGAGCAAAGCTGAACAGGAAAGAAGAGGCCAGATCACGCAGGACCCTGCAAATCACGATGAGGATTTTCTTTTGAAAAATAAAGTGAGGAAAATCACTATTTGACAATGTCTTGATGTGGTGCACCAAGAAGGCCACTTTTGTGATATTCCCGCCAAAAATACATAATCGGAATCTAAAAAGGAAGAAGCATCAGACAAAGCCAGTTTGGGAGATATCCTACAAAATAAACGGCTTATGCTCTTCAAAATTATCGAGATCATGAGAGTCAAAAAAGAATAAGGAGCTGGACCAGATTAAAGGAGGTTAAAGACGTAGAAAAACTAAAAGCAAATTGTGATTCTGGATTGGATCCTGGATCAGGTCGGGTGGTTATACAAAAGAATGTGCTTGCTTTTAAGAAATAGCATGAAAGTATTTAGGGGGAAAGGGTTATTGTGTCTGTAACCTATTTTCAAAAAAATTACACACAATTATATGCATATACAGAAAGCAAATATGATAAAACATTAATTTGAGGAATCTGAGTGAAAGTACAAGAGAATTGCTTGTATTACTTTTCTAATTTTTCTGTAAGTCTAACACTATTTATTTCAAATTAAAACTCTTTTTAAAAACATAAAAAAAATTTCTTGGACGATGCTTGGAAGCTTAGATAATCAAAAAGACTTTATTGCGGAACAGCAACAGGTAAACAAGCAGTAAGGATAGATATACATTCAGAACGTCACACACAAATGAACCATTTTTCTCATTTCCCCTCCAGGGTGGGAGACTTTTCTGGAGCACCCCCTTAGATATATATATATTCTTTGCAATCTAGATTAGAAGAAAAGCTAAAATAGAGATTATATTTTCCTATCTAAGATTTAGTACCCCAGTACTAGTTTTTGCTCTGGATTGTTTTTTTTCCTGCTAGATACTTTATACACAAAATGACCTCACCTATCTCCTTTCCACAGGACTGAGTTGTCCTTGAAGTTTTCCCAGTCAAACAAATCAGAACGCAATCAAATAACACTCGTATCCACAAAAGACGTACAACAGATTCCCATTTTACATTGGGGCTCAAACGAAACTTGAATACATTAAGAGTCAAAACCATTCTAGAACAACTTTTAAATTTTCCATTAGGTAGGGCATCATCCATTTGTATAGTCACTCCTATGCACAGTAAATTTGACAACCACTGAGATGAACAAAAGGAACAAAATAAAAATTTGCATGCAAATGTCTGAGCATTCAAATGATTCTGCTTTTAAGATGATCAAATCTCGGTCAGGCTGGGTGGGGAGCGGTTGAGGGAAGAATTTTAAGTGATTCTGCTTACTGCGGAATTTATCCCATTTGGTTTAATGTTAAGCCTCTAAAAACATAATATATGTAAATTGATTTGTTTGTTGTCAGGATTAAACAAGAGTAGAGCAAATAAATTCCACTTTCAGCCACGATGGAGGCACTGGTATCACAATAGGACTCCTGCCATAAGCAACTATAAAGCTGGGAAAAATATTTGAAACTGCTGCTTTTAGACATTGAACAAAAGGCAGCACAAGACTGTGACCCTGAAAGAAGGGCAAAAAAGTGAGATGAGCCCTGCGGTTGTACCAGCTTTCTACTCCACAGTACTTTCTGGGCTGTTGCTCAGGGAGGGGGATCCCCAACAGAGCACAGCAGTCTCCTCATGTTGATGAGACAAGGGTCAGAACTGAGGGCCAGCGAGGTGGCTGGAATTTGTATGACAGGCTTCTGGAGGGAAGTGAGCCGTGCAGAGAAGGAGTTCCAGAAGTCTGAGTAGGGATCTCCTCGAACCTTTGGCTGAGTGGTGAGCTGTGCAGATGTAGTTGAAACTCCCTGAGATGGGACAAAGTGTAAGTACCAGGAGAGAACAAATACTGAAGAGCTGAGAGCTGCACTCCCAGAGCGAGGCTGAGCAGGGAGAACTCTGGGACCTGACCTGCCAAGGCCACAGGACCTATGAACAAGGCAGAGTCAACAGAAACTCCAGAAAGGCCATACCTGAGAAGGAGGGGTGATCTAGTCCAAGAGAAAAGTTTACCTTGACCTACCTTCACGACAAGACTGGAAAGAATGAGACTCCGCTCCACACAAATTACCTGCCTATGGGAACAAATTGCAACACTCTAGGAAGATAATAAAATCCAGACAGTCAACAATGAAGCATCTGTAATGACCAGTGTATAACAAAAAAAAAGTACTAGACACGCAAAGAAGTAGGAAAATGTGACCTATAACCAGAATAAAATTTATTCCATAAAAACAGACCCAGAAATGACACAGATGATGAAATTAGTAGACCATGTCTTTGCAAGAGCTATTATAAAAATGTTCAAAGATTTAAAGGGAAAAAAGAAGATAAGGAAAGGAAAATAAGAAATCTTAACATGCAAATGAAAACTATAGAAAAGGAAATACCGGAGATAAAAAATACAATGTCAAAAATTAATAGTCAACTGAATGTGCTTATCAGCACACTAGATGCCGCAGAAAAAACTATCATTAAACTTCAAGATAGAGCAATGGAAATTATCCAAACTGAAGCACAGAAAGAAAAAGCAGCTGAAAAATCGTGGTGGAGTCTCAGTAACTTATGGTACAATTTCAAGCAGATCCAAGAAGCTCAACACATCCCAAGCAGGATAAATACAAAGAAGACCACACCAGGGCATATTATTGAGGGTCCAGTCAGGTAAGAGAACTACTGTAAGTGATCCACAATAAGGGATTTGTTTGGAGGATTAGACCTTATGAACCTGTGGGATGTAGTTAAGCAGTCTGTATAAGGCTGTTGCCTCTGAGCTGGTGTTAAGCCTGTAGTCACAAGGAAATATAGACGTGAAGCGGAAAAAAGCAAGGATGAACCTTCAGGGAACCTGTGGGGAAAAATTGAAATCTGTGAGGAAAAACTAGAATCCACTAGAACAAATAGGAACAAGTGACAAGCACCTCACTCTCTCCAAGTTTGATGACGTCAGTGAATTGCAAGCTAAGCTGGCAAGCTTCTCCATGAAGCTGTGTATGCCTTGGCCTGGGATTCAGAGGATCTGAGAGAGTAGCTCTGTTCAGAAGAACTGGAAGCCCAGCTTCTGCTCCCTGACACCAACAGGCGACCAACAGACCAGCCACAGCATACATGAGCTGCAACAGTGCCTAGTCCTCTACCAGCCTTCACAGTATAAAAACTGGCTATTACTGCTTTTCCATCTTTGGAACCTCACCCGGATCTCTGTTGTAGCCAATCATAAGCTGGAATGATACAGTGAAAGGAACTCTGAGAAACAGTTCCGGCTTAGCTAAATTGACACAGAACAAAGTTAGCGCTGTCCATCCCTTTACCACTTGCCACCCATATATACCCCTTTTAACCACACTTAGTTTCCAAATAAACATAACAGTAAAACATCTTTCTGCATAAAAGTATCTGATATCCAATTGAAAACATGCTAACATTGTCCCCAAAAGAAGATGCAAAATCCCTTTATTCAACTTTGGTTAATGTTCATTTCTCTTCTAGCTGAATCACACTCCCTCTTTGGTATGCTATAACTTAAATACTGAGATACAAACTGAGCTGCTATTAACACATCTTATGTTACATGTTGGGGGGTGTTGGGAGAAACAATATAATTGTTTAATAAAAATACAAATTATTAACATAAAAATAAGGAAGAAATACTCGGATATTATAGTCCTCATTTCTGTACCTGGTCTCATGGTTTCAGTTCATATCTGTAAGTCGATTCTTCTACATATATTCCTTTCCTTCAGTAGGCACCTCGCCTGGTCATAATTCTTTGCCTAGTGGGCTAAACGAAAACTTCATCCTTGAAGGTTATGGACCATTAGCAGTTTTGCTGCAGTTTTTCATCAACTTTTATCACCGAGCATGAAAGTACTAAGATGTGTCCCAAGAGATTTCATGAATTACAGACACATTCCTCCTTATCCTCAGAGTGCAGGAGAAACTTAATATCCTCTTGATTGTCAGAATCAATCACTTTAGCCTGTAGGAAACCCCCCTTCTCTGCCCATTGATGCACTACCATGAGGATCCATAAGTGGTCAGATGACAGTGTTAAATTCCCATTTAATGGAACCATTTCTGTGTTCCCTAGTGGAAGCATTCCTTTCTCGAGAACTAAGACCTCTAGAGCAGAAGAACCCGAGGTCGCAGAGAAGAGAAGCAATAATTTTGTTAGTGACTCACTAGGAATAAATAGTGAGATGAGCCACTCTCATTTCCACTTCTTGATTCCGAGACCTGTGAATCCTGGCAAAAGCACTATGAACTGGACACTGATTCAGAGTGTATACCCCATCCTGGATGACACTACTCCAGCCTTTCAAGATGTTGTCGTTCACTGTAACTTAGTCTTCCAAGGGCTATTTTGTCAGGTCAGATGCTTCAGAGGGATGGAGAAGATAAAAATACAAGTGAATTCCACTTGCACAGACCCACTGCTGCCCTTTCTTAGCTGAAGAATGATTTCCTTTGTTAGAAGCGATGCTGTGTGGAATATCATGGTGGTGAAGAAGGCATTCTGTAAGTCCAAAGAGAGTGATTTTGGCAGAAGCATTACAGGCAGGAAAGGCAAATGTATATCTATAGTGAGTTTTTATTCTAGTGAGAACAAACTATGCACTTTCTAGGATGAAAATGACATAATGTATACTACCCTACCCGGCAGCCGGCAGATCTTCCTGGAAATGGTATCCTACTGGGGCCCAATATCAATCTCTGACTGCAGATTGGGAACTCAGTGGTAGTTGTTACCAGAGCAGCCTTGATAGTGGAAACGTACATTGCACATTTTCTGTGCAAAGCCTCTTCCCCTGATGCCCATGGCCACCTTGTATATGAGCCCACTGCACAAATGCAGGGGCAGCTGCAGAAACAGTGACATGGATTGTGTCGTCTTCTGCTGAAGTGACTCTTTGGTGAGCATTGACATGGGACACAAATATCCTCATGATCTCTGCCCAAGGTCCATCTACATACTTCTTCGCAGACCTCACTATCACCGATTTTACCATCACATTCCTTTTAATTGATGATCGTCCAACCAAACCATTAGCCACAGCCCGTGCATCGATGTATATCTGGCCATTCCTACTTCCAGACAAAACTTGCCCCTAGGATTAGGAACAAGGTAAGAAGTCTCCTTTGTTCATTCTACTCAACATCCTACTAGAAGTTTCAGTCAGTGCTATAAGGCCAGAAAAAAAGGAATAAAAGAAAAGAAATATTCTTATTTCTAATAAATGTTAGAAAGGAAGAGAGTAAGGCTATCTTTATTCACAGGTAACATGATCATGTCTGTGGAAAACTCTGAATAATCTAAAAAGAAATACTACTGGAGCTCACAAGTGATTTTGGCAATGTCACAGATAAAAGATCAATAAAAAATATCAATCTTATTTCTATACATTAGCAAAGAACAATTGGAAAATGAAATAAAAATATAATCTTATTTAAAATAGCATCAAATAACATAAAATACTTGGAAATAACTTTAATAAAATACGTGTAAGATCTGTTACTCTGAAACTACAAAACATTGCTGGGAGAAATTAGAGAAGATATAAATAATTAGAAATATACGCAATGTTCATGAATAGGAAGACTCAGTATTTTGAAGACTTGAATTCTGTCTAAATTGATCTATAGATTCAAAGTATTCCCAAACAAAATTCCAGAAGGTGTTTTTTTGGTAGAAGTTGACAAGAAGATTCTAAAATTTATATGGAAATACAAACTACTCAGAATAGTCAAAACAATCTTGGAATAAAAGAATACTTTGGAGTATTTATACTGTTTTATTTCAAAACTTACCATAATCAAGATGATGGGCCATTGCGCAAAAATAGACTAATAGATGGATGAAAGCAAATCCTGAGTCCAGAAATAGATCCATATTTACATAGTCACTGGATTTCTTTTTTTTAACCAAGGCACCATTATGACTTAACAGAGCGAGGAAAGTCTTTTTAATAAATGGTTTTGGAAAAGATGACTATTTGTATGGGATAAAAAAATGCACCTCAAACCACACCCCACACCATCTATAAAAATTAATTCAAGATAGCTGATAGTCCTGAATGTAAAATATAAAATCCTAAAAGCTCTTGAAGAATATAGAGGATTATTTTTACAACCATAGGAGAGACAAATATTTCTTAGAGCATAAAGTGTACTAATCTTGGGGGAAAATGTGACAAGTGGACTTCATCAAAACTATAAACTTCTGCTTATAAATGCCGACAAGGACTTTTATCTAAAACATGCAAACACTCCTACAACTCAATTCCAATAAGACAAACAACCCAATAAAAAGAGGTAACTGACTAACATGGGTACTTCATAAAGAAAGACATATGCACAAAAGAATTATAAGCACGTGAAAAAATGCTGAGTCTCATTAATCGTCAGTGAAGTGTAAATTGAAACTACAATGAGATATCACTACAAACCCATCAAAATGGCTAAAATTAAAAGGACTGACAACGCCCAATGTTGAAGGAGACAAGGTGCAACTGAAGTCGTCATACATTGCTGATAGGACCATAAAACAGAATTTAAGCACTTTGGAAATCAGTCTAGAGTTTCTCATTCAGTTAGCCATATATCTACCCTATGACCTGGCAGTCCTACCCTTGGGCATTACCCAAGAGGAATGTTTTTCTCATGTACATAAAAAGATTTGCACAAAAATGTTCCAAGCAGATTTATTCATGAATAGCTAAAAACTAGGAACCACTCAAATGCCTGTGCATATGGGTAAAGAATGGATAAAGGACTACGGTATGCTCATCCTACATATTGATGTTGCTCAACAATAAAAAGAACTAACTACTGATATGTGCAACAATGTGCATAAGCTTCCAAAAGCTATGCTGAGTGAAAGAAGCCAGAGAGCAGAGTTCCTACGGCATGATTCTTCCCATCTTTGATGGAGGGCTTCAGCACAGTGGGAACTCTGGTTGAAGGACGTGGGAGGTGGCAAGAGGACACGCTCGGGCTATGGAAATGCTCTACATCTCAATAGCAATTTGAGTTTCATGGGTGTATACAATTGTCAAAATTCCACGCTGACTAGGCACTTCATTGGATATTTGTCATTTTACTGTATGTAATTGTACTTCTGTGGGGCTTATCACATAAAAAGTGCTCAAGTAGTTGTTTAATTTGAAACTAAATTATTTTTTATTCTGCTCCCATACATGCACACTTTTATTTTAAGTTGTGAACCATCTTCAGCAGCTGTTTCCTGCCTTTCTAAATCAAATTTTCCTGTTCCGGCCCCCTCAACAATTACTATTCTCATGCCCTTGAGCATTTGTTCCAAGACCTTTACAGCCATCACAGAGCTCTGTGACTGACTATAGATTCCAGACTAAGGGAAATAACTAAGATCAGAAGAGTCAAAATGATCCATAGGATGCATGTGCACAACCACTGCTCAAGTTCACCAACGTGCTGGGTGACACTGTCTTCTACTAGGCTGAATTCCCAACTTAGCAAAAATCTTCACCATTTGCAAAAAATTGAGCAAAACTGGGCGGACTATCTAGCAAGAGTTCTCATCAATTGGGCAGCTTAATGCGTAGTAGTAAGATTCCTCTTGCGATCGTTGTATATTTGACCCCCAGAAGCAGACCCAGAACCCGTCTCCACGTCAGCTTCCCTGGGCTGCAATCAATATCCACTGGTCCACGATGGGCTGTTGGTGCGTCACTGATGCTGCCTGCACGAGCCCACAATGTCTGCTCAGAGACTCTGCCATGCTTGTTCCATCAGTCACTGAAATTGACTCCTAGGACAACCACCAAAAACTACAATGCTTCAATAAGAGAGAGCGGGAGAAATTAACAAAACAAAACAAAACGAAATCACAAACTTTTAAAAGAACAAAGCAAACAAAAAAAGACAAAAAAGAAAACAACACCAAAAAAGAAAATAGAAAAACAAAAAGTGAAACAAGATGAGAAGGAAAACACACACACACACACACACACACACACGCAGATACACACACACATTATGAAGCACAGAACGCCCCTTAATCTCTATTATTACAGGATGCCTTTGAATAGTTGCATTGAATTTTTCTTTAAAATACATATCTGTTATCCACACTGAGAAATAATTTAAGCCTTTAGAATATACTTCTATGTTTTAGTGCTTTCATTCAGAAAATTCTCTCAATAACACAGATCTTTCTGCAAAGAATTGAGTTCCTCGATAACCTAGTGAGAAGAATATATTTAAATCATGACTTTATGTCATCCTATAAGCCCTCAGTAAGCCATCATTTTTGGTGGTTACAGTGGTGAGTTTTAAAAAATTCCTGATTCATCCATTTAAATTAGTTTGGAATATGTGTATAGCCTGTAGCTACTCTATAAAGTAATATGAGAAATATTCTTACAGAATATCTCCTAACCAAACTTATTATGAGCTGTTTGAAAAAATCGGTTGAATTTACTAGGTGGGAGATTTCCGTTAGGAATTAGGATGAATCATTTTCTGAAAGTCCTCAGAGTTTTTTCATTTTCTGATGTGCAAATAACCCCGAAGCATGGTCTTCTTTCTGTTTTGATCTGTCTGTCACTCCTACAACTTTGGTAGTGTTGAATTCGTTTATAGATCCACTAAGCTATAGATTCTCATACCTTCCCCCTTCCATTTGTTCCTTAATCTGACAAATAGTTATGGAGCACTTACTGTCATAGGTACTGGTGACACAGCTGTGAACAAGACAGATGAGCCCCATCGTGGAGCTTAGAGCCTCTTGTCACACAAGGAATTACACAAGTGATTACTTAATTGCAAATATGACAAATGTCACGCAGAAAGAGCAAAGGTATGCCCTCAAGTGTATTACAGTACAAATTAACCTGATGGGAGGTGGCAAAGTTATTTAATCAAGGTCTCTTCTAGTGACAGGCATTGGTTTGAATTTTACAGGTGTACTATTTCCAGGTATAGGCACTTTGTGACAGCGTTGTCATTTTTCAGTCGCATCTGCTACATTCCATCTGTTGGTGTGGAACAACCACTATAGTGATTTAATACTTTTGCCCAGTATGGAAATGTTTTAGTTTTTATTGTTTGGATTATGAATATTTACAGTTTGATTTAAAATTTCATCTATCGTTTTTTAGGTTTGTTTCTCCAATAATTAAGTATAAAATTAATCCTTATTTTCTGAATCAAAAAAATGTCCACAGATAAAATATTACCTAATTATTAAATGTTAATTAATTCCTGAAAGATAGCATTTTATGACCTTATGAAAATTGTGTTTATTCATTCTTTATGGGGAAAAACAGTGGAAAAGTTAGCTCTTTATTGTACAACAGATGCGAGAGATTGATATGGTTCTGAGTTTTGTAACAAATAGTTTATATGTTTCTTATCAAACAAAACATTATTCTTGTGAGTTTTGTTTGATGTCTTTTAGCTACAATGCAAATCATACCTCAAGTGCAATTGCTCCTTAAAATTGTCTTAACTTTATTGACCTAATCATATAACTATATTGCTTAACTATAAATGATTTAATGAACAAACATCAGAAAGCAAGATTCTATTTTATAAACTGCCCAGAACTCAGGAATGTTTTTCTTCACTTTCAATTTCTTAGCAATTTCTACAGATCCATATATGACAATGAACTGTCTTGCTACATCTTGTCTGGAAGTTAAAAACTATGATGAAACTTGAATGTCTTTGCTGAGATATGCCTAAATTAGTAGTTTAAGCTGGTTTTAGTGAGATTTCAACAGTCTTGTTCATTTTATAGTGGTATTTCACAGAGCAAAACCTGACGCCAAAGTGAGCACAGTTTTCAAGAACTCCAATATACAAATTTATTTTGGAAAACTTAATTGTGTGTTATCTTTATTTTGTGCATTGCCCAATTCAAGAGTAACTAGCTAAACTTTTTCAAGATAATAGTTAGCCATTCTAATAGTCTTCTTGGGCTGCAATAACAAAATATCATAGTCTGGGTGGCTTAAATGACAAAAATCTATTTTCTCATAGTTCTGGAGAGTGGAACTCCAAGATCAAGATGCCAGCAGGGTTGGTGTCTGGCGAGGACTCCCCTTGGGTTGCTGACAGCCACCTTCTTGCTGGGTACTCACACGGCCTTTCTTTGATGCTTGTGCATGGGGAGAGAGAAAGTGAGCTCTCTGGTGTCTCTTCTCATAAGGACGCTAATCCTGTTGCATCAGAGCCCCACTTTTATGACCTCATTTAACCTTACTTACTTCCTTAAAGGCTCCATCTTCAAATACAATAACATCGAGTGGTTAGGGCTTCCATATATGAACATTAAAGGGGACACAAATATTCAGTCCATAGCAGGCATGAAAATGTTAGTTTGGTTTAACTCCAAAATCAATAATGTGTTGCTTTACTTAACAAGAATGAACCAACCTCTGATTCTCAAAGCCTGAGTTCTCATCAGCACCCCAGGCCATTGGGGCAAACAGAAATAATTTCATGTTCAAGATGTTATCTAAAAATGATACAAACTTAACATTAGTATAATCTATTGACAGAAGCTTATCTTGTTAACAGCACTTATAAAAAAATATTTTAGTACCTATCATGCAATATCCAATATGTTAGGGATTGTTATTAAAGGAGGTATAATGATGTGACAGCAATAAGCCATATTGTTATAGACACACTTCACTCACTGTTTTGCAGTAAGAACAACAAAAGGCAACATTGCATAAAAAAATTAGCATTTCCAAAATGAAGTAGTGATTTGAAGCAATTTTATAGATACAACAAAAGAAAACTTGTTAAATGAGGAAAAATAGGTTTTGGCGTGAATTAACTTCCCTTTTCCTAGCTTTAGCTGCAGAGTGTGGCAGAGCTACCTCAGGAGACAGTGGAGAGGAAGCAGAGCCTCAAAAAGTGAGAACTGGATGTCCAAACACAGAAGAGAAGAACAAGCCCTGAAAATACTGCCCTCAGAGAATTTAGAACTACAAAGGTATGCTTTCAAACTCAAAGCTTCTGTGGTAGAATAAGCACCTCGTTCTCATGAATATGATAACCTCTTAGAATGGATCCCAAAAAAATACGACTGGGCACAGCTGGATTGCTGCCCGGTTTTTAGGGCAAGAGTTCTGATGTTTTCCAATCGAGAGGCCAGTTGTTAAGTTTTGCCAAGAAAGACCTTCTCAGCTCCAGTGGGCCCCTCGCTCATCTGTGTGCATGCATGTTCTGTGTGGAGCTCTGTTCTGTCACTGAGAACCCCACAGAGAGTCACTTAACTCTCCAGGGCATGGTCAGTGGGGTTCATGGTGCCCACTGGCACAAGACCAGCTTAGCCAGGTTGATACCTCAGGCATCAAAGGAACATCAATCATGAGGATAACATGGCTAAAGTCAAGTTTAGAAAAGAAGACTTTTGCTCGCTAATGAAATAGTTTCTAATGAGTAAAGGCTATTAAGAGTTTTTTATTGATACACATTATGAGGTGTTTCCATGACTCTGATTGCTACTCTGATAAAACTTTAGTGACAGAGCTAGTGTTTAAACAGAGCTTTCGTTCAGTAGATCTGGAAAAATGAGAGCTGCAGAAAAGTCATTAGCAATTTGATCCAGCATTCAAATATCAGTTCTTAAAGTAAAAAATGCAATTCTAAACCATAATTATTAACCAAATCTTAGGTTAAAATAATGTGATTATAGGGGTGATGTCAGCATCACAGCAGAGTGAGTTGTTCCCTTAGTCTTTCCCCACCAAGCTACAACTGAACAGATATTCATTACCCAACAGAGGACTCCCTACAAAACACGATAGGATGTCTGGGAGATCTACACAGCCATACATTTGAAGGTGGGGGGCCTGGATCCCCAGAAAGCAGTGGAAGGAGGTGAGTGGATTCCTTCCCCTCCACAATGGCAGCAATCTAGGTTGTGGGTCCTCACACAGCAGCCAGTCTGTGACTGTAAGAGGAGGCAGGAAGCAGCCAGGCCTGCATCCAGCACTTTCCCTTTTGGAGCTGAACCTGGTCACAGGAGTGCCCATCATGCTACTGTGGCCAGTGGGTGAAAGCAGACAAGCCATACAGGCACAACTTCCAGCAGATAGGGCAGGTTCAGAAAACACAGCTCCTGCGCCCAACCCCAGAAGCGGCAGGTGGAATCTGCAACCTGATACTTCTACAAATGCCCCAGCAAAGGATCAGTTCATCAAACACCATGAAAATCTACAGTAACACTTCAGAGCAGAAGGAAAATGACAAGCCTCCAGAAAACAATCCTGAAGTCACAGAAATGTACAATCTAAATGACAGGGAATTCAAAATAGTTGTCATAAAGAAACTCAATGAGTTACAAGAAAACTCAGAAAGACTATTCAATCAGCTCAGGAATTAAATTAATGAGAAGAAGGAATACTTCACCAAAGAGATTGAAACTCTAAAACAAAACAAAACAAATGAAGAACACAATTAATAAAATAAAAAATAATCTAGAATCCTTAAAGAATAGAGCTGATGTTATGGAGGACAGAATTAGTGATTTAGAGCTTAGAAACACAGAAATACTGCAGGTAGAGGAGGAGAACTAAGACTTTAAAAAGTCAAGGAATTCTTCGACAAATATGTGACTCAATTAGGAAATGCAACATAAGGATTATAGGTATTCAAGAGGGAAAAGAGAGGGAGAAAGGAGAAGAGAGCTTGTTCAAAGAAATAACAGCTGAGGACTTCCCAAACCTGGGGAAGTAACTGGACTTACAAGTACGTGAAGCCAATATACCTCCTATTTATATCAATGCAAAAAGACATTCTCTAAGGCATATAATAGTAAAACTGGCAAAAGTCAATGACAAAGAAAAAATATTAAGGGCAGCAAGGCAGAAGAACACAACCTATGAAGGAAACCCTATCAGGCTTTCGGCAGATTTCTCAGTAGAAACCTCACAAGCTAGGAGAGAATAGAATGATATATTCAAAAGACTAAAAGACAAGATCTTTCAGCCAAGAATACTCTATCTAGTGAAGCTATCCCTCAGATACGATGGAGAAATAAAACTTTCCCAGATAAACAAAAGCTGACGGAGTTCATCATCACTAGAACTCCCTTACAAGGAAAGCGGAAGGAAGCCATCATAACTGAAACAAAAAGGCAAAGGTTTACAAAGGTTTGAAAAAGAAGACAAATGGTCGGACAAAATCAGAAAATTTCAGCTCTCTATCAGAACAAGTTAGCAAATACTTAATGATAACACGAAAGATGAAGGGAGGAAAAGCAACAAAAATAACTATAAACACTTCAATTGTGTCACAAACTCACAACTCAAAACAGAATAATTTGTGACAACAGAAACATAGAAGAAGAGGAAAGGCATGGAACCTGCATAGGCTAATGGAGATAAGAGGCTATCAGAAAATAGACTATCTCGTCTATGAGATCTTTTATATAAACCTCATGGTAATCACTAAACAAAAAATCAGAGCAGAGCCACAATACATAAATAATGAGAAAACCATTACAGAAAACCACCAAACTGAAATGGCAGTCAGAAATACAAGGGAAGATAAACAACAGGAATATAGAACAACCAGAAAACAAGAAATAAAAGGACAATGTTAAGCCCACATATATCAAAACCACTCTAAATGTAAATGGATTGAATTCTCCAATCAAAAGACACAGAGTAGCTGGGTGGATTAGAAAACAAGACCTAACCTATGCTGCATCCAGGAAACACATCTCAATTCTAAAGGATGGAAGATGATAATCCAAGCAAATGGCAAACAAAAAAAAGCAGCTGTAGCCACACTTATATCAGACAAAGAAGACTTCAAGATAAAAAAGACAATGAGAGACAAAGAGGGTCAGTATATAATGATAAAAGGGACATTCCAAGACGACGTGACACTTATGAATATATATGCACCTAACACAGGCACACCAAAATATATAAAGCAACTATTAGCAGACCTAAAAAGAGAAATTAACAGCAACATAATGATAGTAGGGACCTCAACACCACACTTACATCAATGGATAGCTCATCCAGACAGAAAGTCAACAAGGAAATAATGTATTTAAATGAAACACTAGATCAGATGGACTTAATAGACAGAAAATATAGGACATTCAATCCAAAAACAGCAGAATACACGTTCTTCTCAAGAGCCTATGGAACATTCTCAAAGATAGAACATATGTTGGGAAAAAGGCAAGTCTCAATAAATTTAAGAAGATTGAAATCATATCAAGCATCTTTTATGAGCACACTATGAAACTAGAAATCAAAAACAGTAAAAAAGCTGGGAAAATCACAAATACATGGTGACTAAACAACCTGCTACTGAACAACTATTGGATCAATGAAGAAAGCAAAGGAGAAATAAAAAAATATATGGAGACAAACAAAAATGAAGACACAACATACCCACTCTTATGGGATGCAGCAAAAGTAGTTTTAAGAGGGAGTTTCATAGCAATATGGGTCCACCTCAACAAACAAGAAAAATCTCAAATAAGTAACTTTAAACTACACCTAACAGAATTAGAAAAAGAAGAACAAACAAAGCGTAAAGTCAGCAGAAGGAGGGAAATAATGAAAATTGGAGCAGAAATAAATGCAACAGAAACCAAAAGAACAGTAGAAATGATCGATGAAACTAAGAGCTGGTTCTTTGAAAAGATAAACAAAATAAAGAAACCCTTAGCCAGACTCACTAAGAAAAACAGAGAGAAGTCTCAAATAAATAAAATTAGAAATGAAAGAGAAGAAATTACAGTGGATACCACAGAAATAGAAAGGATTACGAGAGAATACTATGAAAAACTATACGCCAACAAACTGAATAACCTAGAAGAAATGGATAAATTCTTAGACTCACACAACTTCCCAAAACTGAATTGAGAAGAAATAGAGAGTCTGAATAGATTAATCACAAGTAAAGAGATTGAAACAATAATCAAAAACCTCCCCCAAAATAAAAGCCCAGGACCAGATGGCTTCTTTGGAGACTTCTACCAGACATTCAAAGAAGATTTAATACCTGTCCTTGTCAAACTATTCCAGAAAATTGAGGAAGATGGAAACTTTCTAACACATTCTACAAGGCCCACATTACTCTGATACCAAAACCAGAGAAGGACAACACAAAGAAGCAAAATTACAGGCCAATATCGCTGATGAACATAGAAGCAAAAATAGTCAACAAAATGTTGGCAAACTGAATACAGTAGTACATTAAGAGGATCAAACACTATGATCAAGTGGGATTTATACGAGGGACACAGGGATGGTTCAATATCTGCAAATTAATCAGTGTGATATGCCACATTAACAAAATGAGGAATAAACACCACATGATCATGCCAATAGATTCGTAGAAAGCATTTGACAAGATCCAACATCCATTTATGATAAAAACTCTTAATAAAATGGGTATAGAAGGAAAGTACCACAATATAATAAAGCCAATATGTGGAAAACCCACAGGCAATATCATATTTAATGGTGAAAAACTGAAACCCATCCCTCTGGGAACAGGAACAAGACAAGCTTTCCCACTCTTGCCACTCCTATTCGACATTGTACTGGCTGTTTTGGCCCAAGAAATTAAGCAAGAAAGAGAAACAAAAGGTATCCAAGTTGGAAAGGAAAAAATGAACCTCTTGCTCTTTGCAGAAGACGTAATTCTATATCTAGAAAACCCGAAAGAACCCACCAAAGAACTATTAGAAATAATAAACAACTACAGCAGTGTTGCAGGGTACAAAATCAACCTACAAAAATCAGTTTTATTTCTATACACTAATAACGAACTAACAGAAGGAGAATTCAAGAATACAATCCCATTTACAATCACAACAAAAAGAATAAAATATCTGGGAATAAATTTAACCAAGGAGCTGAAAAACCTATACAATGAAAACTATAGGACACTATTGAAAGAAATCAATGATGACATGAAGAAATGGAGAAAGATAATCCATGCACGCAGATTGCAAGAATAAACATAGTTAAAATGTCCATATTATCTAAAGCAATCTACAGATTCAGTTTAATTCCAATCAGAATCCTATTGGCATTCTTCACGGAAGTAGAACAAAGAATATTAAAAGTCACATGGAACAACAAAAGACTGTGAATAGCCAAAGCAATCATGAGAAAAAAGAGCAAAGCTGGTGCCATCACAATCCCTGACTTCAAACTATACTACAAAGGTATAGTAGTCAAAACAGCATGGTACTGGCACAAAAACCGACACACAGATCAATGATATAGAAGTGAAATCCCAGAAATAAAACCACACATCATTGGACAGCTAATCTTTGACAAAGGAGCCAAGGACATAAAATGGAGAAAGGAAAGTCTCTTCAATAAATGGTATTGGGAAAACTGAGCAGCCACATGCAAAAGAATGAAAGTGACCATTATGTTACATCATACGCAAAAATTAACTCACAATGAATTAAAGACTTGAAGGTAAGACATGAACCCATAAAACTCCTAGAAGAAAATACAAGCAGCACACTCTTTGACATAGGTCTTAGCAGCATCTTTTCAAATACCATGTCTTCTCCTGCATGGGAAACAAAAGAAAAAATAAACAAATGGGACTACACCAGACTAAAGAATTTCTGCAAAACAAAGAAAACCAGGAACAAAATGAAAAAACAATCCAGCAACTGGCAGAAAATATTTGCAAATCGTATATCTGACAAGGGGTTAATTTCCAAAATACATAAAGAACTCATGCAATTGAACAACAAAAAAACAAACGACGTGATCAACAAATGGGCAGAGGATATGAACAGACATTTTCCCAAAGAAGATATACAGATGGCCAAAAGACACATGAAAAGATGTTCAACATCACTAATCTTGGGGAAATGCAAATCAAAACTACAATGAGACATCAGCTGACACCTGTCAGAATGGCTATAATTACCAAGACAAAAAATAACAAATGTTGAAGAGGATGTGGAGAAAAGGGAACCCTTATACACTGCTGGTGAGGCTGCAAACTGATCCAGCCACTATGGAAAACACTATAGAGATTTCTCAAAAAATTAAAAATAGAAATACCATATGATCTAGCTATCTTACTACTGGGTTTTATCCAAAGAACTTGAAATCAACAATTCAAAGAGGCTTATGAACTCCTATGTTCATTGCCACATTATTTACAGTAGCCAAGACGTGGAAGCAACTCAAGTGCCATGAACTGATGAATAGATAAAGAAGATGAAGTATATATATATACACACACACACACACACACACACACACAATGGAATACTACTCAGCCAAAAAAAAGATAAAATCGTCCCATTTGCAACAACATGGATAGACCTTGAGGGTGTTATGTTAAGTGAGATAAGCCAGAGAGAGAAGACAAACACCAAAAAATTTCATTCATATGTGGAAGATTAAAACATGGATAAAAAGAACAGATTTGTTGTTACCAGAGGGATAGGGAGTTGGGAGGTGGACAAAAGGGGTAAAGGGAACACATGTTTGGTGACAGATAAAAATTAGACTATTGGTAGTGAGTACGATGCAGTCTATACAGAAACTGACAAACAATAATGTCCACCTGAAATTACACAATGTTATCAACCATTACCACTTCCATAAAATAACTGACAACAAAACAAGAATGTCATCATATATGAACAAGTGTCTCATCTTTCCTGACAAAAAACGTCACAAAAAGGAATGAATCCAATCAAGTACGGTCTTTAAAATATTCGCTGGTCCTGCTAGCATATTAGTTAACATAATCTATTTAAGGTTTTAGAATAGTTAGCCTGAACATAGGAATGTTGCAAAGTTACAAGAAGTTCAACAGGAAAAATAAACTCATAAAGTCAGGCAGAAGTATTGCAGCCGCTTACAGCACGCTCGCCAATAACGGTTTCCCTGTAAAGATGTGTTGACGCAGCGCTTGAAGGCCATAACAGCACACCATAAATGTTTTATGAGGTGGCTCTATCTTGCCTTTGTCTTCTAAACGTACCTTTTGCTCTACCCTGAGACTGACTCGCTCCTTCATTGTGTTATAACCACAGACACAACACTGAGTTATTGGCTTCCCTTCGCTTTTCTTTCTATATTTTCTTTTAAATCTTTATGAGGAACAGCACAGGAACTGTGACGTTTACATTTCACATCCTCTAAGTCCATCCTATGGTAAAAGAGGGTGGAGAGAAAGCAGCAGGAAATTTCACGAAGCATGCCTCAGCTCAGAGCCGGAAGCTGTGTTCAGAACTTTACTGGGGATGAGAGAAAGGTCAAGGCTGTGGGGAGCAAATCAGAAGGTGACAGATGAATGGATCTCTAGAAGAAAGCTACAAGACTTTAGGCTCTGGAGGCAGAGAGACGTGGGTTACAGTCCTGGCCCTACCACTTACCCTAAATGAGCCTCAGTTTCTTTGTCATAAAGTGGGGTGATGAGAGAATGAAGATTTGAGGCAACATAGTTAGATCCTGGAATATAGTAGGGGCTCAAATAATGTTACTATGATTATTCCAAAGAACTTTGGTGATGTAACAGTGTAATAATAAACATCATCCAGGAAATGTAGAGGACTCTGGGTAGATCGTGGTCTAAACACCACTTCCAAGCCCATCATTGAGCAAATCGCAAAGAAGCCAGGGAAAGCTGGGAACTGTTGAGGTCCTGAGAGTAAAGGGAGTCGTGGGGAGCTGTTCTCGCACAGGAGCTGAGAATCTGGCCAGCAAACTACTGCCCTTGGGATCCTGGCTGAGGCCTGGAGGCAAGCTGGATGGCTGCCTGTGACCTGTCATGCCAACATCCATCCAACTTCGATTCTTACCACAGTTGAGCAAGTCCCATTGCCAACTTCAGGCACCTGAGTTGATGGCAGTCCAGACCCCGTCGGAGACTGCGATTTGCTCTTCTGGGCATTCTTTCCCAAAGAAAGAGGGTGGAACAGGAAGGACAGAGCACAGAAGGGAGAGACAGACTGCTAGCCCTCTAACAAGCTTGCGCTCCCAGTCTCACCACTTCTAGATTTCTCCATCCCTGCACCCCTTCCCCCCTGACTCTCCTGAGTTTGGCTAAGGGACTCATGAAAGGGTCTCCTTGCTGATGCCCTAAATCCCCCCTTTGGCTGCCAGTCATTCTCCATGTCTAGAGTTGGAACATTTGCAATTTCCATCTAGATGATTACTTTAAACATGGAAATTAGGTTAGTTGTCCATTCTGCAGATTTAAGTAGGACCCTTACCAATGGGTAGAGCCCACATTTCCTCCTTCAGCAGGTACATACAATGCTTGTTCCACAATTCAGAAAATCTGGACTTTTCGTTTAAAACTATTAGGTGGTGGAGCTGGAGTCCCCTGCAGGCAGCCTGCTCTGGAGTCACATTCTTATTCTCGTGCTGCATCACTTTCCCTACGAGGCTGGATTAGAGGAGATGGGGTGAGGGATCGAGCTGGCAAGGCACGTTAAAGCTGGATTCTATAGGGCCTTGAGCGCTAAGCCGAGGAATTAGGATCTTACCCCTCCTTTGCGATTTGCTCACTGACGGGCTTTGAAAATGGTGTTTAGACCACAGCCTACCCAGAATCTTCTATATTTCCTGGATGATGTTTATTATTACATTTTTACACCACCAAAGCTCTTTGGAATAATCATAGTAACATTTTTTGAGCCCCTACTCTATTCTAGAGGCAGTGGGAAATCAGTTGAAACAAAGTGGTTTTTGAGGAAAATGAACCTGTTGGCAGAATGCAGGATCGAATAGAAGAAGGAAGATACTAAAGTTGGAGGGAATGTCTGGAGGGTGTTACAAGGCTGGAAGAGGATGGGAACCCAGCCTGGGAGGTGAACACCGGAACTAAAACAAGGTAAGTGATGGATGTGAGCTAGGAAACATCCACACCATCTGGGGACCGACTGGAGTGGAGATGAAAGTAACGACTCTGGTTTTAGACTAGATAATAAGGAGAACTAATCAAAATGAACAAACAACAAAACCCCACAGGTAACCAGGAAGTTCTGGTTAATAAATTACTTCTTCTGAACCTAAATTTTATATTCCTCAATTTAAACTTCCTCTTTTGTGTTAGCTTCAGTTTAAACCTTGCTGTTTAAATCCCCCTCAACTGTTTACACTTTCAACTAAATGATCCTGATATTATTGCTTTTCTCATCCCCATTTCCCAAATCTGTGTTCATATGCAGGCTTGTTAATGGGCAGAGTTAATATGCTTGAACTCCCTCCCAGCTCTCTGTAAGGGAAAGCACAAACAAGGATTCTAGAGATAAAAATACTAATGACATCTCTCCTTTACTGAACTCTGAGTATACACCTACCTCTATGCTAAGCTTCTTATGTGCATTACCTAGTTAACACTCATAACGACTTGATGAGATGGGCATTGCTAATATGTCCATTCTCAGGAGAGGAGGCTGAGGCTTGAAGGAGTGTGGGAACTTCTCAAAGTCATGGAGCCAAGAGTGGAAAGACGAGGATTGTAACCCTGACTGTCCCTTCCAGCACCCACACTCTTTGGCACTGTTGATAATGGTATAGGATAATTGATGCTAAATTCATTTGACAAAAAGTCTTCTAGCTGGGAGGAGAAGTGGGGAAAAGTCTGACATCCTCTTTCATATAATAGCTTATGTATTGCACTGATTTACCTGTCAAATGGGAAGCTTGCTGTAGTTTTATTGAAGACTTGTATGTGATCTGAAGACCGCTACCACACATTAATGCACTGAAACATGGATGTAACATATTACCTATGAAAGAGAATCTAGTAGGATTTAGAAAATCTTGAACTTCATCCAATAATTTAATTTTTTAACCCAGATATAAATGTAAAGTAGTTTCAAGGTGTAAACCCACGGACAAAATGCCAGTGTATTATTGCATACCCCATCAAGAAGTCTGACTGTATCAAACAATTATTATTTGCCCAATTAAAAAAGTTAGAGACAAAAGACCATGTAAATCAGAAACAGGGGTGTCTAGAGGTCAGTAATGTAAGGACACCACCTCGAAAGTATGATGATTACTTCGGTTAATGCTTTCCTGTTTATCGTCAACCAATTCCTCATTTGAAAAACCCACACAAGGGAATGGTTGGAAGAGTGGATATTCACATTTAATTTCTTTTAAAATCTTCCCTAGTTTCAAACACATTTTTTGAGGCAAAGTCGCTACTTGTTTGCAACAGCAGCAACCGCAGGCCTATCAGGATCCGGAGTGGCACTTATTCAGGGGGTCATTGGAAGCTGCAACGGTTGTGCAAACACATGTCCCTCGGAGGGAAGAAGGAGAGATTTGCCCTGAAACTGAAGCTGTGAAAAGCTGGGGCCACGTGGAGAAGCAGAGACTAGAGGACAGAGAAGGAAAATTAGGTAGAAAGAGCCAACAAAGAGGCCTGTGCGGGGCCGTAACAGTGTCCAGAGTGGACATTCAAGTCTCTGTGTGTATAGCAAGTGCAAATCTCAGCCTACAAAATAAAGTGAAAACGAAATGCGTTTTTGTTTTGATTTTTGTGATGAGTTCTCATTCCACCAAACAGAGGCATGGTGGGGTGCCTGGGCACAAAGAGCATTCCAGATGCCATGTCTAGACGTCCTGCAGCATCGGGGGCTTCCTGCTGACCTCACGCTCACTGGCGTCAGAACTTCACCTCCTACTTCATTAATGGTTTTGAACTGTTTTCATGTTCCCATTTTGTCATTTGTTAGCACTCTCTTATAAGCGATTTTTCAAAGAAGCAAAAATGCATTAGAGGGAAAGTTAGTTTGACTCATTTGCAAGGCAAAGTCTATGGATTTCTCTTTGCTGGTCCTCTTTGCATTTTCAGTGGAACAAACAATGCAATTTTTATCCCTTCTGTTTTTAGAGCAGCAGCTGTAAAAGTAATTAATGGCTAAAGAAACTCCAGCACGTTCTGCAGAGGCCATTCCGCATCCAGCATGAGCTGTGGAGCTGAAGCTGCCATTGCTGCTTTCTCATGCACTTCAAGAGAGCTTGTGATGAATGCTCACGGACTCCAGCGCCAGTCTTGGAATCTCCTCAACATCCTGATTCATTTTGCCCACTGACACACATGAAGAAAAACTTTTGTCAACAGGTGTTTTCAGACTACTTTAAATGATGACTTTGGTGTGTCTTCAAAATTTTTTTTTAATCTCTGGAAGTTGACAATGATGACTTCAGACTTTCTATGAGTAATTAGTAAAGAAATGAGAGCAGTCATGAATTTTATAAAAGGATGTGCATTTCCACCTGATTTTTTCTCTTCCTTTTCAATCTCTACCTTTTTCTTCTTGTGTCTTCACCTCTTTTCAAAAAACCTGCCTGCTGTTAGGTAATTTCAGATACAATAAGGAAGCTGGCCAGGTGTGCCATCTGCGTAGTTAGTGGACCTGAAGTGGAATTGAAACCAGATGAACTGGCTTCCAGGCTTGGCATGGCTCTTGCTATTTGTGACCCTGAGAAAATTCCTTGACCCTCTGGATTTTCAGTTTTCTGATCTATAAAATAAAGTTAACAATACCTGCCTGGTCTACCTTACAGTGTCCCTGAGAGATAATGAGTGTGAAAGCACTTTGTAAACTATGACGTTCTATGCAAAGATAGGAAGGATGGTATTGTTGATTTGGACAGAACAAGACTCCCAACAAGCAGTGGTGAGAGAGAGGTGTCAGCCACAATTCCTGTGCTCCATCTCGTATGAATGGGGCAGATGAGCCTTCTGAACTCCCTCCTGCTTCTGGCCTGGAGCAGAGCCAGGCTGCTTCTCCAGAGGAGGTTCCCGCTCTAAGAACAGGCAGGCTCACTTCATTCTGCCCCAGCTTTGCCACTGCTCCTCTGAAATGCTCGGCAAAGGGATGTGACGTTGTTATGGCTGTGGCTCACCCTTGGGAGAATGCCCAGGGGATGTGGACCGCCCCCAGGCAGCCCACAGGAAGCTGGACCAGAAAGTGCAGAGTCACTGTGCACCCAAGCGCCAGCACGCACATCTTTTCTCCACCACGTGCCTTTTCAGTGAGCTCTCCTGCAAATGTCCATTATTTGACATTTGGGAAAGTGTTTTATTAGTCTTTTATTGAACATTGTAAGAAGGTAAGATAACATTTGTCCAATTGGAATTGGATAAAATTGGTAAAAATTATGACTGGACTATAGACCCAGGGCCTAAAATTATTCTGACCATGGTAAGTAAAAACATTAAAAATTGAAAATAGCATTCAAGGTATTTGTGAAAATTATTTTGGGTTTATTTTTTTCCCTCTCTTCCCAGATTTGAGTATGGGAAGAATTAAAGAATTCTGTAACAATGGTAAAATCGCTCCTGCTAAACTGATAAATAACAGTGTTCATTTCATAAAAATGTCTTAATTTTAGTAAGGTCTCTAAAACAGCCATTCCCAAACTTCTTGGCCTCAGAAGTTCCTTAAATTCACAAATTATTTAGGACCCCAAAGAGCATTTATTTATGAAGATTATATCAATAAATATTTACTGTATTAAAAGTTGAATCTGAGAAGTTTAAAAATATTTATTTATTAATTCATTCAAAATTAACAAAAAGAAACCCAGGACCTGTTAACATCCGATGGATGGCATCATCATAAGTCATGTGGCTACTGAAACCCTCAGCTGCACATGCGGGAGGGCGCCGGAGTGGGAAAGGCAAAGAACTCCGTGGCACCGGCTTTTTGAGAACCACTTGGAGAACTTCCGCTCTGAAATACGTGGATCTCCTTAAAAGGCATCAAATCCAAATATGGAACTATAATGTATTAGTATTTATTTTTTTTACTGTTAGCTGCCTAAGTTTTTTTTTTTTCATTGAGGTCATAATAGTTTATAACATTGTGAAATTTCAGATGTATATTATTATTTGTCAGTCCCCATATATGTGTGCCCCTTCACCCTTTATGCCCAGCCTTCAACCTCCTCTCCCTCTAGTAACCACTAACCTGTTCTCTTTGTTCATGTGTTTGTTTATCTTCCACATATGAGTGAAATCATGTGGTGTGTATCTTTCTCTGTCTGGCTTGTCTCACTTAATATAATATCCTCAGGGAGCATCCATGTTGTGGCATATGGGACAATTTTGTCTTTTTTATGGCTGAGTCGTATTCCATTGTGTGTGTGCGTGTATATATATATATATATATATATATATATATATATATATATATATACACACCACAATTTCTTTATCCACTCATCAGTTCATGGGTACCTGGGTTGCTTTCACTTCTTGGCTATTGTGAACAACATGGCAATGAACGTAGGGGTGCATAAGTCTCTTTGAATTGTTGATTTCAAATTCTTTGGATAAATACCCAGTAGTGGATAGCTGGGTCATACAGTATTTCTATTTTTAATTTTTTGAGAAATCTCCGTACTGTTTTCCATAGTGGCTGCACCAATTTTCAGCTTCACTAGCAATGTATGAAGGCTCCCTTTTCTCCACATCCTCTCCAACATGTATTATTTTTTGTCTTGGTAATTATAGTCATTTTAACAGGTGTAAGATGATATCTCATTGTAGTTTTGATTTGCATTTCCCTAATGATTAGTGATCTTGAACATCTTTTCATGTGTCTGTTGGCCGTCTGTATATCTTCTTTGGAAAAATGTCTGTTCCTATCCTCTGCCCATGTTTTCATTGGATTGTCTGTTTTTTGTTGTTCAGTTGTGTGAGTTTTATATATTTTGGAGATTAACCCCTTGTCAGATATATGATTTGCAAATATTTTCTCCCAGTTAGTGGGTTATCTTTTCTTTTTGTTCCTGGTTTCCTTTGTTTTGCAGAAGTTCTTTAGTCTGATATAGTCCCATTTGTTTACTTTTTCTTTTCTTTCCCTTACCTAAGTAGACACAGTATTCCAAAAGATGCTTCTAAGACTGATGTAAAATGTGTACTGCCTATATTTTCTTCTAGGAGTTTTATGAGTTCATATCTTACTTTCAAGTCTTTAATCCGTTTAGAGTTAATTATTTGTATAGTGAAAGATAATGGTCTACTTCCATTCTTCTGCATGTGGCTGTCCAGTATTCCCAACACCATTTATTGAAGAGACTTTCTTTTCTCCATTTTGTGTTCTTGGCTCCTTTGTCAAAGATTAGCTGTCCATTGATGTGTGGTTTTATTTCTGGGCTTTCAATTCTATTCCATTGACCTGTATGTCTGTTTTTGTATCAGTACCATGCTGTTTTAATTACTATAACTTTGTAGTATATTTTGAAGTCAGGCATGGTGATGCCTCCAGCTTTGGTCTTTCTTCTCATGATTGCTTTAGCTGTTTGGGTATTTTGCTGCCCACATGAATTTTAGGATTCTTTATTCTACTCCATGAAGAATGTCATTTGGATTCTGACTGTGATTGAATTGAATCTGTAGATTGATTTAGATAATATGGACATTTTAGCTGTGTTTATTCATTCCAACCCATGTGCATGGATTATCTTTCCACTTCTTTATGTCATTGTCTATTTCTTTCAATAATGTCTTATAGTTTTCATTGTATAGGTCTTTCACCCCCTCAGTTAAGTTTATACCTGGATATTTTATTCTTTTTGTTGAGATTGTAAATGGGATTGTACTCTTGAGTTCTCCTTCTGTTAATTCATTATTAGAATATAGAAATAAAACCTATTTTTGTAAGTTGATTTTGTACCCTACAACTTTGCTGTAGTTGTTGATTATTTCTAATAGTTTTCTGAAGGATTCTTTAGGATTTTCTCTATATAGAATCATGTCATCTGCAAACAGCAAGAGTGTCACTTCTTCCTTTCCAATTTGGATACTTTTTATTTCTCTTTCTTGCCTAATTGCTCTGGCCAAAACGTCCAGTACAATGTTGAACAGGAGTGGCAAGAGTGGGCACCCTTGTCCTGTTCCTGTTCCCAGAGGAATGGGTTTCAGCTTTTCACCATTAAGTATGATGTTGGCTTTGGGTTTTTCATATATGGCCTTTATTATTTTGATGTACTTTCCTTCTGTGCCCATTTTATTGAGAGTTTTTCTCATCAGTGGATGTTGCATCTTGTCAAATGCTTTCTCTGCATCTACTGAGATGATCATGTAGTTCTTATTCCTCATTTTGCTAATGTGGTGTACCACATTGATGGATTTGTGGATGTTGAACCATCCCTATCTCAATGGTATAAATCCCACTTGATTGTGGTGCATGGTCCTTTTAATGTATTGCTGTATTTGGTTTGCCGATAGTTTGTCAAGGATTTTTGCATCTATGTTCATCAGTGATATTGGCCTGTAATTTTCCTTCTTTGTGTTGTCCTCATCTGGCTTCCGTATCAGTGTAATGCTGGCCTTGTAGAATGTGTTGGGAAGTGATCTACCCGCTTCAATTTTTTGGAATAGTTTGAGAAGGATAGGTATTAAATCTTTGAATATTTGGTAGATTCTCCAGAGGAGCCATCTAGTTGCGGACTTTTAGTTTTTGGGAGATTTTTTATTAGTTTCAATCTCTTTACTTGTGATTGGTCTATTCAGATCCTCTATTTCTTCTTAATTCAGTTTTGGGAGGTTGTATGAGTCTAAGAATTTATTCATTTCTTCTAGATTTTCCAATTTGTTGGCATATAGTTTTTCATAGTATTCTCTTATAATCCTTTGTATTTCTGTGGTATCCCTTGTAACTTCTCCTCTTTCATTTCTTTTTTCTATTTCTTTTTTTTTATTGCAGTAACATTGGATTATAGCATTATATAGCTTTCAGATGTACATCATAACATATTTCGAATTCTGTGAGATTACCTCATGTTCACCACCCAAAAACTAACTATAGTCCATCACCACACATGTGAGCCTAATCACCTGTTTTGCCCCCTGCCCATGTCTAATTTTATTTATTTGAAGCATCTCTCTTTTTTCCTTAGTGAGTCTGGCTAAGGGTTTGTCTATTTTGTTTATCTTTTTGAAGAACCAGCTCTTAGTTTCATTGATCCTTTCTCCTGTGTTTTTTGGTTTCTGTTGCATTTATTTCTGCTCTAATTTTTATTGTTTCCCTCCTTCTGCTGACTTTGGACTTTTTTTTTTCTTTTACTAGTTCCTTTAGGTGTCATTTACAATTATTTACTTGAGATTTTTCTTGTTTGTTAAGGTGGGCCTGTATTGCTATAAATAGCAATCTTTTTTAAATAGCAACCTCTTTTGCTGCATCCCATATGAGTTGGTATATTGTATTTTCATTTTCTTTTGTCTCCAGATGTTTCTTGATTTCTCCTTTAATTTCTTCATTGATCCATTGGGTGTTCAGTAGCATGTTGTTTAGTCTCCACATATTTGTTACTTTCCCAGTTTTTCTCTTGTCGTTGACTTCTGGTTTCACAGCATTATGGTCAGAAAAAATGCTTATGGTTTCAATCTTCTTAAATTTATTGAGGCTTGCCTTGTTTCCCAAAATATGGTCTATCTTTGAGAATGTTCCATGCGCACTTGAGAAGAATGTGTATTCTACTGTTTTGGATGGAGTGTTCTATATGTATCTATCAAGTACATATGCTCTAGTTTTTGGTTTAATTTCACTATTTCCTTGTTGACATTTGTCTGGACGATCCATCCATTGATATAAGTGGGGTGTTGAGGTCCCCTACTATTATTGTGTTGCTGTTAATTTGTCCCTTTATGTCTGTTAATAGTTGGTTTATGTACTTTGGTGCTCCTGTGTTGGCTGCATATATATTTATGTGTTATGTCCTCTTGGCAGAGTGCCTTTTATCATTATGTACTGCCTCTCCTTATCTTTCATTGCTTTTTTCATCTTGAAGTCTACTGTGTCTGATATAGGTACGGCAACACCTGCTTTCTTTTGTTTGTCACTTGTTCAGAGTATTGTCTTCCATCCCTTCACTCTGAGCCTGTGTTTGTCTTTTGAGCTGAGATGTGTTTCCTGGAGGCAGTATATTGTTGGGTCTTATTTTTAATCCATCCTGCCACTTTGTACCTTTTGATTGGAGACTCCAATGCATTTACATTTAGAGAGACTGTTGATATATGAGGGCTTAATGCTGCCAGTTTATCTCTTGTTTTCCAGTTGTTCTGTATTTCACTTGTTTCTTGTCCCACGTATTTCGACTGCCAATTCAGTTTTGTGATTCTCTATGACGGTTTTCTCAGTTTTCTCTTTATTTGTCACTTCTGTCTCTGTTCTGATTTTTTATTTAGTGGTTACCGTAAGGTTTGTATAAAAGACCTCATAGATGAGAAAGTCAATTTTCTGATAGCCTATTATCTCCTTAGCCTAAGTAAATTCCATCCTTTTCCTCTTCCCCATCTAAGTTATTGTTGTCACAATTTATTGTTTTGTGTTGTGAGTTTGTGATTAAAATGAAGTGATTATAGTTATTTTTGACGCTTCCCTTCCCTTTATCTTAATGTTATAAGTAAATGTTTGCTAACCTGTTCTGAAAGAGAGCTAAAATTTTCTGATTTTGTCTGTCTATTTATCTCCTTGCTCAAGGCTTTGTAAACCTGTTCTTTTTTTTTTTCAGGTGTGAAAGGCTTCTTGATCATTTCTTATAGGAGGGGTATTGTGGTGATGAACTTCCTCAGCTTCTGTTTATCTGGGAAAATTTTTATTTGTCCATCTAATCTGAAGGATAGTTTCTCTGGATAGAGTATTCTTGGCGGAAAGATTTGCCTTTCAGTGTTTTGAATATATCATTCCACTCTCTTCTAGGCTGTGAGGTTTCTGCTGAGAAATCTGCTAACAGACTACTGGGCTTCCTTTGTAGGTTATTTTCTTCTGCCTTGCTGCCCTTAACATTTTTTCTTTGTCATTGACTTTTGCCAGTTTTTCTAATATATACCTTGCAGGTCTTTTTACATTGATGTAGTTAAGAGTTCTTTTAGCTTCATTTACATGTAACGCCAGGTCCTTCCCCAGGTTTGGGAAGGCCTCAGCTATTATTTCTTTGAACAAGCTCTCTGCTCCTTTCTCCCTCTCTTCTCACTCTGGAATACCTACAATCATTATGCTGCATTTCCTGATTGAGTCAGATATTTCTCAGAGAATTTCCTCATTTCTTTTTAGTCCTAGAGCTCTCTCTTCCATTTGAAGCATTTCTATATTTCTGTTGTCTATATTACTAATTCTGTCCTTCAAAATATCAGCTCTATTTTTAAGGACTCCAAGTTTTTTCTTTTATCTCACTCATTGCATTTTTCATCTTTAACATTCCCAATTGGATTTTTTTTATAGTTTCAGTCTTTTTTGTGAAGAATTCTCTCTGCTCACTAATTTTATTCCTGAGTTCATTGAACTGTCTTTCTGAGTTTTCTTGTAACTTGTTTATTTTCTTTTTGAGAACTCTTTTGCATTCTCTGTCATTTAGATTGTAAATTTCTGGGGCCAGCCCTGAGGTCAAGTATTTAAATTCCCATGCTCCTATTTGGCTGCCTGAGGTTTGCTGATTCAGATCCGGGGCACAGACCTACATGCTGCTCATCAAGGCATGCTGCGGCAGTATCCCACATGGGGGAACTAGAATGATTTGCAACAAGGATATACAATGATGTACTGGGGCTTTGGTGAGAAAAAAAACAGAGAAGATTGGCAACAGATGTTAGCTCAGGGCCAAACTTCCTCACCAAAAAAAAAAAAAAGACCATAGAAAAAAAGATTGTAACTTTCTGTGACTTCAGGATTGGTTTCTGGGTACTTTCCATTTTCTTTCTGGTCTGGAGTGCTAATATATTTTTTCATGCTGTTTGATGTTGTGGACTTTTGCAGTCGCATAGTGGTCATATCTAGTCGCAGATTACACCTGCCACCACTGTGGGGGGGCAGGAGCTGTATTTTCTGAGCCCACCATGACCCCTGGCCATTGTGCCTGTCCATTGGAAGCTGTGCCGATAGGACTCTGTGTCTGACTGTCATGGCTTCACACATGGGACTCTGGCGGATCCCCTTCCCTGGCTGACTAGCCCAGCTGATGCACCAGGCGTGGTCAGGGGCGGGGTGCACCTTCTTTCCCACCCATGCTCCTGCTCTGTGCTCCCTGTCTGTCCACCTAGGCTACCCAGCTTGGTGAGGGCACCCCCACAGTAGCTTAGCCCCCTGGTGTGGAGTGTTCTCACGGGCTGGGATGCAACTCCAAGAGTGAAAGCATTCCTGTGCAGAGCTGCCTGTTCCTCTTCTCCTGTCAGAGTCTCATGTTGGCTGCCACGTGAGGTCCTGTGCCCGAGATCACTGCCACTGGGGAGGGAGAGGGGGTCCACTTACCTCCTTCCCTTGCCTACTGGGGGTTCCAGCACCCCTACCTTCAGACGTATGACTGCATGGATCTCTCAGACATCTATTGTGTTGTGCAAATGTCCTCTGTTGGTTTATGAATGTCCTTTTCATAGTATCTTAGAGGGGACAGACTGAGGGAAGCGCTCACTCAGCCACGATGCTGACATCATTCTCCTTATTTTGTTTTTTAAAGAAAATAAAAAGTTTTAAAAGTTAGTTTCATTGATCTGAAAAGGTACATCAGCATTATTAATATTGTAGGCAATGAGTTTGAATCTCCACCCTACCACCTACTGATAAAATGATATTGGACAAGCTATTTAAGCTTCCCATGCTCAGTGTCCTCATCTGTAACATAAAGATAGTAAAAATATATCTGCTCCTTGGTGGGGTTGTGACAAACAAATGACTTTACCCATATGTGTTAGTCACAATTCCCCAGAGAAACAGAACAGATAGGATGTATATATATATATACACACATGTCTGTGTATATATGTGTGTGTGTACATATGGACATATGTGTATATGGACATATATAATATATAAAAATATTGTATATTATGTAATATGTAGTAAATAATATATAATATTATATTTTAAATATATATATATATAGAGAGAGAGGAATTTATTTTATTTTAAGGAAGTGGCTCATGTGAGTGTGGAGACGGGCAGGGTATGTGAGCAGGCTGGAGACCCAGGGAAGAGCCCATGCTGCAGTTCACGGTGGAAGGCCATCAGCTGGCTGAATTCCCTCTTGCTCATGGGAGGTCAGTCTTTTGTCCTAATCAAGCCTTCAACTGACTAGAGGAGGCCCATCCATAGTAGGGAGGAGAATCTGCTTTACTCAAAGTCCACCAATTTAAATCAATCTAATTCTAAAACACCCTCACAAAACATCCAGAGCAATGTTTGCTCACATATCTGAGCACCATGGCCAGCTAAGCTGACACACACAACTGACCACTACAGTATCTAAAGTACTGTGAATAGTGTCTGGCATATACAAACTCTCAACAAATGTGAGTTATTATGTGTTGTCAGTATTGTATTGACAATTGTATTGCTTTGTTTGTTTTTGGATATTGTTGCATGAAAAATCAAGTAATAATAAGATTTTTTATTTTTGTAAAGGAATGAAAAACCACAACTTGTATGAGAATACATACATACATAATGCATATAATTATACATAAACATATCTTGAAAATTTTTGGGAAAAAGTAATAAGGTTAACTTGCCTTTACATACATAAAAATATTTCATATTTTTGTGTTGGGGTACAGGAGGATTCAGACAAAGCAATGGAAAAAATATATGTTGCCCAGAAATAGATGTTATTATATATAAAGATATGATATAATAAAAGTTGACCTCGCAAATCATTGTGCAAGTTGAGTCAATTATTCAGTAAATGTTGTTTAAAAAAAGTTGTTTATTTGTTCAAAAATCACTTTATATCATCACTTTACTCCAAATGCAAAATAAATTCCAATAGCGTATAAGAATGAAATGCTATAAAAAAAATAATCACACAAAAAATCCAGAAGATTATGTACAGATTTATCTCTAGAAATCTACAGATCAATGTTTAGCTTATTTCTGGGTAAGAATGACTTTCTTAGCTTAAAAATCATTAGAGAAATTATAAAACATCATATTTATTACATTAAAATAACCAATGTTAAAGATAACTGAGAAAGAATATCTACACAAATGTCACATACCATAATTACTATATTTAAAATACAATGATCTTCTACAAATTCATAAGAGCAATCTAAGACCCCAGTAGAAAAAATGGCAAAGGTGTCACACTGCTCTGTCGGCTTCCTTGGAATCAGAAGGATGAAAGAAGTATAGGTTACCGTTGAACTGGAAATTTATGTAGGATTCCTGGGAATGTGACGTTCACGGAAGAATTACTTGCATTTCCTATCACTTGAACTGGAATAGAGAGTCGGCTCCAAAGACAATTATGAAAATTGTTCAGCTTAGAAGAAAACCTCTTTGTTTACCCTGCATTTGTTCTTTACAAAAACCAAATCTGATTAGATGGTTTGGTAACACTGGATGGGTTGAAGAAGTTGATTTATGGGAACACATTTTGGAGAAGATTTGTGCCATCCATAAATCAAAAGTGGATATTTTCTAAACTTTCTACTGTTTTGACTTAAATGCAATAACTTGTTTAAAATGTTTCAACCCTAATTCTTCTTCCACCTGCTCTTGGTGAGATTTTTATGGTCTTTCCAACTATGGTCCTTTTCAGGAATGTGACCCATGATTATGAGGACTCACTGTCCACACCATGCCTCTCACAAGTACACCACACACCCCTGTGTCTCAACTCCGCAGGTAAGAGCAATTGCCTTGAAGAATTAATTGGTGCCTTTTAAAAGGCCTTTGAAGAGGGAGCCAAATTCCTGTTGCTTCTTTCCCCTACCATTTCCAGAAGGGGTATTGCACAGGTGGACTCTTATCTCTGGTTGCCCAGACCAGAATAAAAGCTTTGGCTTGACTCATGGAGACTGGCTTAGGCTTCTGGGCAAAACAGCCAAGGCCTGATCTGATTGTTGCATAAGAGCCTTCTGTGTGGTCTCTGGGAGAGAATCCTCGGCTGGGAGTCAGGGAATCGGAGACCAGCTCTCGGTCCAGTTTTGAGGGTGAGTGGCAGGGTCAGCTTTGCTGGACTCCAGTGGACTTGAAGGTCTCCAGCCTTCAGATTTCAGTACTCCTTAAACAATCAAATCCTTTGTAGTCACACATCTTTTGGCTTGAATCTCTACCACTTGTGAACTTCAACAATTAGATTTACCTCTCTGAATCTTAATTTTCTCCTTTATAAAATGGAGAAACTACCTACATCAAGCCACTTAAGTGAGGACTAAATGAAATGATATATGTAGCATTGTACTATATAGATACATCATTCTACTTGCACAGAATAAAGTCAATAAGTGAACTTTTCTCTCTTTCCTCTTAGAGCCAACCTCACCATCTTGTTTCCTAGCAAACTCACTTTTGATTAATTGTCAGAGAAGAGAAGATCATATGAATTCAGCTTGTGCATTATTGGCTAATAAGGCATAGTGTGTTCCTTTCCAAGTATATTGGCATTTTAATAAGGAAAAAGGAGAAATTGTAGGTATAATGGTTATACAGAGGCAGCAAGGAGCAAACAGTAGGCATTGTGTCTGGGGGTTCAGGAGAAACAATCCAGGAATTCTTGGCATCATAGCGTTTCTTATTCAATCTTTTGATTTAAGCCTTCTAAAACTTAAGTTGCCAATATTCTGAAACAGATAGGATATCAAGATAATTGTCAGGCTTAGCTTTTCAGTCCCTGCTCAGAAGGGAAATTTCAATCTGTGTATGTTGAGGACGCAGTTCATATAGCCCGGATATTTCAGACATTAAGGAAGATGGGAAATACGACAGGAAACCTTCACATAATTCATACTTTTACCTCGAACTAAATAAAATTACTGATATAAGTCAGTACTTTTGCCTGAAATGGTTAAAAATGTTAGTGTATGGTATTGCTCTTCATTATTCTTTATTTTGAAATTTCCTACTCAAAGGCACGTTTCAAATACCCCAATCATCCTTATTTTCCCCCACTTACCGTAAATGCCCATAGAAAGTCACACATTTCCTTCCTGTTGAACTATTGCTCTGTAAATCATAGTGTTTTCCTAGGGTTTTACTGTTTAAAGTTTCATTGCAATATTTGTGGTACACTCTATTGTGTATGATATTACATGACAACAACAATGCATAGTACCTAACAGCTATAATGACCAGCTATTCTGTGGTCAGTACAAGGAAATTATATAACATTAGTTGCCAATGTGCTGTTAAGGGAGAAGTCTTCACATCGCTCCAGCCCACCCCCTGCCCCTGTCACTTGCCACTAATGGTAGGTTTTGCAAATAGGTTGAGAGTAAGTGGACCCTGGAGTATTATTCTCTGTACCCCCAAACCATGCCCAACCCTTCCGCTCGGTTATTTCAAATCAGTGGTGGGCACGTTTTGGTGTCTTTAACTCCCACACAACTTCACTCTGTCTGTTCTATCAGAAACTATGGATGTCCAGCACTGTCACCCTAGGCCTTTTCATTTACTTCATTTACATACAAGATTTTTTAAAAGAATAACTTGACGCAAGATACAGGTCATCTCGGACTTTCCCATCATGTTTGTTTTATTGGTGGTGCTTTTTATTGTTTGTTTTTTATTTTTCTGAGCATTTGCTATTTAAATTAGAAGCCGTGACAGCAATGATTACTATTTCCAGGTCCTTTGATCTTTGCCCTTCACATCCGCCTCTCTTTCACCAGTAATTGGCTTTCCAATGAAATCCCTACTAACCTCCCGTGCAGAGGGGCCGAGGCCAGGCTCCTCAGCAGCTCTGCCTGGGGCAGCCTCGTGCTGCCCATGATTACGGCTCTTGTGGCAGCTCAGCGGCCCGTGGGTCAGAGAAGCAGAAAAGGAATTTTGAATTATAGGGGAAAACGATGCTTAAAAAGGCAACAGTTGACTGATGTCTATTTTTTTTTTCACTCTAAGATATTTCCATACAGTTGGTCCTTCATTTCTATCAAGTATGGTAGGTTGCACTCCTGAAGGAAATTCATTTCCTGATGTGTGAGTCTTAGTGAAATAATCCAAGAAGACTCTACTGAAAAAATATTACATATCAACAGCCTTCTTCTCAGAACATGTGACAGAATAGACACCGAGGACGTTAATTTTAAAAACATGTATTAAACATAAGGAATAATATATTTTGCTTAGTTAAAATGTATTAAGCATATTATGTTACTCCTTTTATTCCTATTAATCAGTCATTTGCATTCATTTTATGTGCTCCTCATGCAGTGAACAGCTTTGTGCATTTGATTCAGTGCTTGAAAGGCTACAGATACCTTACAAAGAAAGTTAATAGTGATAGAATGATTATGCCCATTATTTTTATCACTACTTGATTTTTTAAAAATTGCTAATAATTTATCTTCATTTATAGAGCACTAAATGTAATTATTGGATCTAATATTTCCAGTAATTAGAGCTTTAAAACAGAAATTCTCCCATTTGCCTTCCTCAGAGTTAATTCTTTCTTACTTCCCTTCTCCTCAAACATCCAGTTTTATCAGTAGGGATGAATTTCCACGTGTGTTTCTTACCCTACCAGGCTCGATTCAGCCAGCCTCACACACCTGAGATGAACCCCAGGCCCCTAGGAGCTACGAAATCATTTAGGAATGTAGACTTATAAGTAAGCAATTAAAACCAGCTCTGGAGTCCCGTAAGGCATGTGGCATTCATACCAGGCAACAGGTGATGTATTTTCCATCACTCCTTCCCCTTGCCCTAGATAGCTTCTCTCAAAATAGACAATATGTTTTATTCTATTACCTTTCCCTTCTAGACGTTTTAATGGAAATGGGCAGAGAATAAACAAAAACTAAATATGAAGTCATAATTGCTCACTATCATACCTCACTAATTGCGTGATTTTGTAATGTAATTCCTATTTGGGCTCCTATTGACTTTGGATCTTGTGTTTCTCCTGTCTTTCTTCTTCTTTTTAGGTTTCTTCTTGACTATTTTCTCTGCTATCCTTTTGTCTAAGACTTTCAAAGTATTTCTCAAGGTGTAGTCTTTGTTGAAACTTCTGCATCAGAGCCATTAGTGTGCTTGTTCAAAATGTTCCTGTTCCCACTCCCTATGCCCTGCCGACTGAATCAGATTCTCTGGAAGAGGGATCTAGAAATATGCTCTCTGAACAATCACCTGCCAGGTGGTTCTGATGTGAAAGCTAGAAAACCACTGAGGAACACGGACCGTCTCGCAACACCTACAACACAGTTATCCTTCCAATTATGTCTTTTTTCTGCACTTTCTGAATAGTAGTGCTTGGTCTTGCCCCCCAAATCTACATCTAGCCATAGACTTTACCAACATCAAGAACCATCTAACGGAAGATCCAGAGCTGTCCTTCGTCTCTTAACACGGTCTTAGAGAGGGTCTCCGGTATTCCATGGCTACCCACACACCACTGAGTAGATCACCCTTTAGCATCATGAAAGTAAAATCATGTTGTGACATTAAGTTGAACATACCTGAAGTAACAAAAAACCACAATTCCATACTGGCTGAGTTTCTCCTTTTCATATCTGACTATTTCCAAACACTCCAGAGCCTACACGTGCCCCAGGTTCTGTCCGACGCCTCCTTCCCACGGAAGCTCTGACACCATCTTCGTTCTCGTATTATGTACATATGGGAGGCACTTCAAATAGCATCTCACACATGTGATCTGAAGTCTACACGTTTCACTTATTATCATTATTAATATTCTTCAAAACTATACTGAAGTAACATCTTGGGTAACACAGCATGTCACAGATGAACCGTGAAAGCCCCGCCTATTTATGTGGTTGCTCAGCATGCTGGTCCCATCTTCTGGAGCTCTCTGGGGATTCTGGCTCAGGCTTAACACCCTAGCTATTCTCAACCCTCACAGCTTTAGGAGGATTCCTCTGACCTTGTTCCAACCTTTTAACCCAAACCCGAGGCCCCTTAAGAGAGAGGACCAAACATTGTATGTCCTTGTGGGTATTTTCAGCCTGGCATTCTAACCTCCTTGAAATCATGAAAACACATTGTTTTCTTTGATTCATTTTATCTAAGTGTCTTGGACAGTTCCATAAATGGATTTGTTGATAATAACTATGAACATGTTTCTTTTAAACTATCTCTCTGATGAGTATTTGGTGGTTTTAGAAAGAAAAGTTTTCGCATATTAGCAGGTGATGTTAAAAACTGAAGGTTAAGTGGATGAGGCTAACTTTGAATGACCTTACTGAAGCAACATTGTGTAAAGTCTTAAAATTTTAAAAAGTCTTATATTTGATAGGGCCACAAAAAGGCTTTCACCACCCAGGGCTATATTTTGAAAAGACACTGGCTTACATTTCATGTTGTCAATCCCAAGTCAGTAAGGTTCCCAGATTTTCCAAAGGGATAGATCTGTATTTAGGCTTGCTGGGCGGGTAGAGCAAAAGAGGCAGGTTTATCATTTGACTGGGCAGGAAGCCTGTTTGGTATCTGGCCTGACCAAAAATATTTTTTGAAAAGGGCCTCTCTTGGCCATGTTACTTCTCAGTTTTTTCTCAAACTGTTTTTAAAGACTGCACTTTGTTGGCATCAAGGTGGTCTGCCAGTGAGGAGACCTCAGACCTTGAGCAGACTTCCGGGCAGAAGACCCCAGAAGAACACAGTGAGCCCTTGATCTGAGAGAGCTGGTGGAGGAAGTCAGACTGACAGGAAGAGCTTCTTCTGCCCGGGAGGGCTGGTCTGAGTGTAGTGATTCCGCGCCCCGGAACTCTTCTGTAAGCGTAGTGGGGAGGCCTCCGTATTCACTCCATGTGGGATTTTTGAATGAATCAATGAATGAATGAGCAATTTCATTTATCTTAAATATCCACCAGAACATAAGGCTCTATTCCTGAGGCAGACCTGGAGACGAGCATCTGGATCTGACAGTCAGCAACCTCACAATGTTCAGGGGCTTCAAACACCTCCTTGAGTTTGACCAACAATTCCAGGAAGTGACCAGCAAAGGTCGCCCCAACCCAACACATTCAGTGCGTCAAGGACAGTTAGTAATGACACCCTCCAACCTCAGGCAGTCAGTGGAGAAGGCTGCAGCTGAAGCCCCAGATTCAGCTGAATGTGAGCTAAAGTGTCGGGCAGAGTCTTTGTGTCTTGCCCTTGAAAATGTACCTGAGGGACAACTTGGGTAGGAGTGCTGCCATTCGTGGGGACTGGTGCCAGGCTGAATGGAAGGCTTTCCTCCGTGAGGTGAAGGCCCACGTCTTGAGGACGGGAGGCCTCTCTGCTGGCTGAGGGGCCAGCATTCCCAGCGCACCGTCCACACGGCACAATTGCTATAGATTTGCCTTGGGCTGCTCGCACTGGTGAGGAAAGACCAGTCTCAGCAGTGAGGGAGAAAAGAGGCCCTCCACCGTCTCAAAGGTTCTAAGAGGCAGTTTTGCTGAGGACAAGACAAAGGAAATTTGAGAGCTAGACCTAGGGCCCTTGACTCCATTCTTAAAGCGGACTTGCTCTTCCCACACCAGGGACTAAAACTGAATGGTGTAGACCAAAGGCTAAAAGGCACCTTTCTGAAGAGTTTGGAGCATTCAGGATACTTTTGCTATGTGTTAATGTTCCTCCTTTTCTAGTCTATTATTTCCTGGCTTACATATCAATTAATGGCTTTACTATTTAAGATTCTGGTTGAAGTGGGAAAGGCAGGAATGTAAACCTGTGTAGGGGAGGGAAGAGCAATCAGCAGCTAGAAAGTCCCCTGGGAGTTGGCAGGAGGAGGACCACAGAATGGAGTGGGAGGTGCTGAAAGAAGCTCTGCCTGTCTCGTACACATCAGTTACTCTGAGGAGGGAGCCAGGAAGTCAGCAGCTGGCATGTGGGCTGTCAGAGTAGCCAGGTCTGCTGAGAAGACACGTTTAAGGAAGAACCATTACTTTACCAGAACCATTGACCAGAAGTGGATGCTGAAGTGTCATTGCAAAATGGGACAAACCTGGAAGCCTTGTACGTGCATGGAATCACTGGCGAGCCTGTGGAGAGACCAGGATGAAAGAGGAGATGTTAGGAGGCTCATTTGAGAGCCGGGAGTGAGAAAAAGTGGATTGCTATGATGAGTTGACAAAAAGGAGATTTTTAAAAACAGCTACTACCCCTTTCAAGAGGGACAAAGAACTATCTTAGAGGGGCAAGGTTTGTGAACTGGGCCATGACAGGAGCTGCAGAAAGTGCCTGCACAACAGCCAAATGTCTAAAGTAAATATAATTTCATAAAGAAGTGCATGGTATGAGTGTATTTTATAAAGTATGACATACATGGAGTGTGTGTGTTCCTTTGAAAACTTTTATTTATGCACCTAGCATTCATAGACTTTTTTTCTCAAACTGTCTCACTTGTCCTCTTTGACTATTTGAAATTCAAACAGGAATAGGTGTATCGATGTGTGTACAGCTACCTAGAGTTGCATCTCCAAGTACTCTGCCCCACCTTGTCACACACACACACGCGCACAATGAATAGAAGAATTGCTGTTTTGTAAAAGTTTGACATTTCCACTTCTTAGAAGCAGGATGTTACTAGTTTGTTCATTGCCCTTTTGGGAAATGTGGTCCACCTGTCACACACGAAAAGATGGTCAAAGTGTCTCTTACATTGCTAAAAGACCCATGGGGGACCATATGTTTTATAAATGAAAAAGGTTAGAACCACTTCTCAAACGCTTGCTCAGGGGTTCAAATTAAAACTCAGAACATATCCACTGACCGTGTTCTTCTAATTAAGATATGTTAACATCAATGCCAATTACGACCGTAGGTATCCATAAAAATGAGGCTTATCAAAAGAAAAGAGTGGATTCCATGTGAACACTTTTCTGTCACTATTTTAATTTTAAATGGGATATGCAGAATATGTGTGAAAATAAAATATTTCTACCTTTTGCGTTAATTCTTATCAAGATAGGTAATTTTTCTAGAAATCCTTTAAAGCACTTTTATGTTTGTCTCCCCATAACTCTCCCCACTCTCTGACCCAACTCTTCCAGGGCACCCTTTTCCTCTGAAAATTGACCATTCATTCCTCCACAGCCACCTTGTGGTACCCGCAGGAGCTTCCAGGTGACAGAGTCCTGCCCCTCCTCTGGCCCAAAGGTGGACCACCCAGGCTCTTCTTTAGTGTGTTGAACTTGGAACCAAACAGAGTATGAGAAGACCCTCTCTCATAGCAGAAGCTGTGGAATGTAATTTTGGAAGGTGTAGGTAGCCATGGTTCCTGCCACGTACGGAAAACTGCTCTAAAATGAGAAAGATTGAGATTGACACTCCAAGAAGAGCAAAAAGAGGACATAGAGAGATAGTTCTGTCAGTGTACAGGGTCTTGGTTCCACTCATTTCTCTGGATCACTGCCTGTCCCGGTATTTGGTCAGTTCAACACTTCCTTGGGTTGCCTGAGCCAACAAATGCCCACTTGTCCTAAGTGGGTATTGCTTGGGTTATTAGTCTTTTAAATAAAGAGTCTTATTCTGAGGATTTGGCAAAGTTCTATGTGTAAATATGGAAAGAATTCTTGGGTCAGATTATTTCAAGGAACAGTAATTAGAAACATTAATCCATAGCCCGACATATCCACGGCATGAAGTAAGGGATATGTGTCATTAGCCATAACCTATAGAAGGTGATTTTTAAAAATGCTGCAAATTCTTTGACATTACACCCTCCCTTCATAAGGTGGGATATAGTTTCCTTTCCATTTGAATATGGACTCAACTTAGTGACTTGCTTTTAGCAAATAAAATATGGCACTAGTGATGTTATGTGACTTCCTAGACTAGGTCTTAAAATGGACAGTTTCCACCTAGCTTTCTTTCTCATGGATCTCTTCCTTTGGGAGAATCTAGCCTCCATGTCATACAGACTCCCAAGCAGCCCTGGGAGAGGTCACCTGGAGAGGAACTGAGACCTGTTGCCAACAGCTGCCATCAACTTGCCAGCCATGTAAGCTGAGCTATCTTGAAAGCTGGATCCTCCAGTGCTGGACAAGGGACCCTGAGCCAGAACCCCCCAGCCAAGCAATTCCTGAATTCCTGACCCACAGAGACAATGAAAGGCTATTCCATACATATATGGAAAATCTGATACACAGTCATAGATAACTAACACTCTGTCCAAGGGGGAAAGGAATTCCGAAGAGGTTAGTAAGTAAGTGATGGTAGGACATTCCCAAATGGGTAGCCCGGTCACAGAAACACCTGAAGGTCATGATTTAGAAGCTTGGTCTCCTTGAACCAGGGCTCCAGGTAGAAAACATGGTTACTAAAAAACAGATAGAGATAGAATCACCCACTATTTTGAAAAAATGGAGTGGAGATAGACTAGTATAGCAGTCAAAAATGCAGAGTTTTGGGGCCAAACATATTTAGATTCAAATCTTCACTCCACTGGTTTCTGTCTGAACTTATTATTTGTCCATATTTTTTAAGGTAGTTTCAGACTTGTAAAAATGTTGCAAAAATGATCTAAAGAGCTCTGAGTACTCAACCCAGCTTCCCCAGATGTTAACATTTTAGCAGTAGAAAATGTAGCACAAGAACATAACATAGCATAACAAAAAATAAAACAAACAAAAAAATGAGTTTCAATGCCAAATGTAGGCATAATTTTTCTCATGAATGACTGGAATCTCCATTTTATTCATAAACGTCTATTATGTCAGCTCATCCTCTCCCTCTTTCTGTTGTCCTTTGTCTTACTATTTCCAGGGCACCTGAGTTGTCCTTTTCTCTCTCCTGTGTCAAATCATTTTTTTCCAATGCAAATCAGTGTATCCAGGCTCATTTGTCTCTTCAGAAGATGCCGCCATGAGCTATGAAGCCAACACGAAGTTTCTCAATCTTAGTTTCTCAGTATTTTAGTAAACAAATTTCCAAAATGAATGATTCTTCTCCACCACACCCCACACCAAGAAAATTTGAGAAATTGATCATGAATTTCTCAGAAAGAAATGATAACTCAAGAAATGTGCAAGGTACAAGTTATCCATATATGTCTCTTAAAGAAAACGTTCTTTTTTTGTATGACATATAGAAATTTGTTATCAAAACTTGAAATTAAGAACAATGCGGAGCAGGAAAATGAACAAATCAGAGTTAATCACGGATAGGCCAGCCATGTATGTGTGTGGGTTGTTGCCTGTCTCCCCGTCTTCACTGGCGACTCCTGAGGGCAGGAACCACGCAACACCCAGTTCTGGGTGTTCCGGATCTAACACAGACTTCAGTATGATAGAGAGGTTTCCTCTTAAGTTTTACATTTTTCAGCAACTGATTCAAAAGTTGAAAACATATTCTCTAAAACATCTATCTCAAAAAGGAAAGAATTCCTTATAAAGGGTCATTTTGAATCTCCCTAAATAAAGCTCAGCTGTCAGGCACATGAACAGACCTTCCCACCAACGCGCCTGTGGGACCATTTTGGGGCGCAGCCGGCTCCCAAGAAGCTCCTGTCCTCCAGCGCCCCCTCCGCCCTCTTCTCGGAGCCCCCTCCACACAGACTGCCCCTTGGTGGCGTGTCTTCACCTCTGCCCGCAGAGGACAAGTTAGTCCAGATCCTCGGAAGTGTCGCACTGAAGGCAAGTCAACGGCTTTCTGCTTAAACAGAATTTTTTTTAATGTTAATTATGGAGGAGAAATAAAAAGCAAACAGGAGACATAATGAAATGACAGTCATGGTCCAAATTCATTTTCCCAGTTTGTGACTGAGAAGCACCTCCCTGACCCCTCCTGCCTCGGTCTCAGGGGCGCTGTGCTCGCTCGGCTGTTTCCCCTCAGGTCCGCGAGGTCCCAGAGCGCCTCCCTGCGCGCGGGGTCTTATTCTTGGTGGACGCAGCACTTGGTAGGATCCACACGGAGTCAGGGCTCAGTAAAGAGTTATTGAATTAGCAAACGGATGAATCATCTGGCTGATTTCTTAAGGATGTGCCTAGGGGGTGGATGCTGTAACAACATCGCAGGAGTAAAGGGGTGAGGCTACGGGGAGAAGGCCTCAGGGGGCCTAAGTGCGGTTGGGAGGGAGCAGAGACGGAGAGACGGGGCCGGGCCCTGAACTTGCAAGTGCAAAACCTTCTCAGCGGGAGCTTGACTTCCCCACATAGTAATTATGTGTCGTGTTGTGTACATACTCTGTGGCGTATTTCTCAAAACACGCTTGTGGGTGCCTTCTTGCCCATGCTATTTTCATAAAACATGTTCTACATGAATGACCAGGAGCAGCCAGAAGCAAAACCACCAAGGCCTGTTTGGTTTTTTCCTCTCTTTGCTAATGTAGGTGAGACTTAAGATAATTGAAGCACCCTTCCTACCCAAAACAGAATCATTTTATAAACTCTTCAGCAAGTCACTCGCTTGATGTTGCCGGAGTTAAAAGCCAGGAGAAGGGTTCCATTTTGTATGTGTGTGGTTAGGCTGTCTTGGCACACGCTAAGGCTATTTTTGCCTCTCTCTCTGCTGACGTCAGCTATGGAGTCCAGTTGAGAAAACCCTCTGAGTGAAAACAAACAAAAACTCACCGGGAGGAATCAGGGGCAGGGGCTCTTGGAGGCGGTGAGTTGTGAAACCATCAGGGTTTAGGATGAGCCTTTGCAGTTCTTCAGAATCACTGAGAACGCTCCTGGGGAAGCGCTTTGGTTTTCAGGGGAAAGTTGTTCCGTGCCTGACTGCACCGAGAAGCACGTCAAGACTGGAGACCGTGAAGACGTTTTCAGCAAAAGCTGGTCTGGTAGCAAAAGTTCAAAAATTGCATTTTCACAGATCTGTCAGAATATGCAAAAATTTCTTGTCCTCATCTATTTTATGAAATTAAAATGGTTTAGGGCGATGGATGCTTCTGTTTCCTCCAAGGGCAAAAAAAGATTTTGCAGAATTTGGTAGATATCAGTGCACGATTCTTTCAGATCGTCATTTCAGCCTGAACATGATGCTTTCCTGATAGACTTTCATTCTTTCATTTAGCAAACCCTTATTGAACTCTCATCAAAGAGGCCAACTTAATAAAGAGGTAGATTTAAGTTTTTTTAATTGAGATATAATTGACATACAAACATTGTGTTGGTTTTAGGAGTATAATGTAACGATTTGATATATGTGTATATTGTGAAATGATTACCACAGAAAGTTTCCTTAATATTCATCACCACACATAGTTACAAATTTTTTGCATCATGAGAACTTTTAAGATCTTAGCAACTTTCAAATGTACAATCCAGTGTTATTAGCCATAGTCACTATGCTGTGCACGACGACCCCAGGTTTAAATTTTAATCGAGTAACTGCGGTGTAGAAACACAAGGAAGCCTACTCGATTCTAATTCCACCATTAATTTGTATCTGAAAGAACAAGCTGGATACATTTCAGTATATCGATTAGGTAACCTGGGTATTAGCCATTTAGGATGTGAAATGGGACTTAGAGAAGATTACAAAGATTTTGAAATGATAGACTGAAACAATCTGATGTGAGAAAGAACAGAGATGTCATCTTTCTGGATTAGCTGCATCTCGACGCATGTGAGGTGAAACTTAAGAGGAAAAAGAGAAAGGAGAAAGCTTCCAGTGACAGGTTGCAGGAAGAGCGGGTCTCAGCAGATCTAAGCCATCCCGGCCAGGCTGGACCAGGGTGTCCTTAGACAATCGAGTGCAGCTTCACGGGGTGCACACTTACTGTCCTGAAGGGGACCTGCTAGAACAGGCACACTTCTGCTGTCACATGGCTCGACCTTCGGTGCTTTAACTTCCCTTTCCGTCCTTCAGACGCCAGAGCTGCGGCCTAAGGGGAGGCAGCACGGACTTTGTGGCCAGCCGCACCTGCACTGGCGTCCTGCTCTGACACTACCAGCCAGCCGTGGGATCAGTCAGTGCCGTAGCCTGTGTGTCTCCCATTTCTGCTTCGTCTTGTGGGCCTGGTGAGGCTCATGTCACAGGGAGGAATGAATTCAGATAAAGTTCTTCGCCACAGAGCGGGAATGCAATTCCTACCAGCTCATATGTCTGGCAGGGACGTCAAGACCATTTCTTGTTAACCGAGCTGATCCAAAGGGCATCACAGGTTGGAAATCCCTCAGCAACTGGTTAGCACTAATTACAAACTCTCCTAAAATTAGTACTATCAGTAGATCGTTTGGCAGTTACTAGCCACTAATTCTTCCACACTTAAATTGTTCACAAGGGGCGTCTGTTTAGAGCAGTCATCAGAAAACAGAAAGAACATCAGGTTTTGTAAAGCTTTATGTCATTTTATTTATTTCAGAAAACGACACTATCTCAGTAGTGTTCTAAGAAAAAACAAGCATTTTTAAAAGTGCCTTACGTGCACTGAATAGTGAAAGAGAAAAGCACAGGAAAAAGTACATTATTATTTTAAAATACTCTTAAGTCATATTGAAAGCCACAAGCTAGGTGATACGGTGCTCTGCATCGAGCAGCTGCCGTCTGTCTTCTTCTGTGGCCAGCGGAGCCCCAGCACCTGCAGCTTTGTTGTGAGGTGCACGGCATGGCTTCCGTGGGATTCATTCTAGCACTTAAGGGATTTCTGATTCTTAGAACAAACTTAACTGAATAATGGATCAAATATTTTGTAATCTGAAATCACTCAATGGAAATTCGGGATGAACATACAACTAGAGGTCCCCAGCCTCCCTGGCTGTTCCCCTCGGGCTGTAGACACCATAAGTTCATCCCAACCTCAGGCGACTTGGTTGTGGCTTGGCGTCCTCCCCACGCTGCTCTGTCTCCCTCCTCTGCAGGAGGATTGAGCCCCCTGACGGCATCATCTCCTCCACTCGCATTCACCGCTTGACCTTCTAAAGGTCTCGCCACCATCTTGAAGTTGTCCCTGCCCAGCTAGAGGAGGGGAGCTGGCTGCGTGGAGCTTACTATAGACTTAAGAGAGAGATGCACCCACAGCCCCTCTAGGGTTCTACTCTCTCCCCTCTGATCTTAAAGGAACAGTCCTCTGCAAGCCTGGCTGGTGGCCACACCGTTACCAACCACTGCTCTCGGAGGTAGGGAGCAGGTGAGTTGGGCTGAGCTCTGGGGTGGGAGCGGGAGTCATCGGAAAGAGCAATGACGTGTGCCTGGGAGTAACATAGTTACCGTGGAAGGAAACATCCATCACTTGTAATCAAGGCCTGTGGTTATTCTCTGAGAATTCATTTGTCTTTTGAGGGATCTGAATCTTGAATTATCTGAGTTCCTTAAAGTTGCAGTGATGATATTCATTTAATTTCAGTGAATAGATAAATTTATTTGCTTTATAATGGCGCTTGGATTTCATCGGAAAAATTTAGAGGAAGAAGCCTGCTGTCTTCAGTCGACTTCACAATTACTCTAATTTTATTTGATTGATATATTAGGTTCTGGGGGAAAGGGAAATGGGGGCGGGGAGGCCACAATACTGCCCCTTATTCTCAGCTCCAGACAGCACAGGAAATCCCCAATTAAATTGTACCACTTCCCCCAGCACTCAATAGAACACACACATCATATTTAATATCTTTAAGCTCATTTATTATAATAATATTTTATGTGAAATGGTGAAGCAAATTCATTCCTTCTAGACTTTCTTTTTTATTATTCTTATTGCAAAGCAATGCATACTTCCCATGAAAAAACAGAAGTTGAGAAGAATAAATCGTGAAAACTTTGTTTCCTTCTGTCTCCCTGGGACTTCTGCTTTACAGAACAGAGCGGGATATGGTTCCCAGGCCCAGAGTGGACACACATGCAGCAGTAGGACCTCTCAACAAGGGAGAGGGTCTGGCCTTGATGCTGTAGAATTTTTCTCCTGATGCGAGGTCTGCCTGAGAACAACGTCTGCCTTGTGCATGCCCTGTCAGGAAGGCTTGGCTGGACCCTGACGGTTAGTAGCTTGGCATCTGGCTTTCTCTGTTGGTGGCCCACTAAGGCTCTGGAATGGATTTTCCTGTCACCTCTGCTCCCTTGGCTGGCCTGGGCCACCACCCATGTGGACAAAGTTGAGGAAGAGCCGTTTGCTCTGGAAGGCACTCTCCATGGCTGAGCAGCCCACCACCTGGGGACCTGGATGGGTCACAGTTGTGGGGAGTACATTTTCTTTGTGAAGAGCATCTGATGTGTTCCATTTCCACCTCCAGGACCTGCTCAGCCCACTGTGTCTGGTTCAACTGTTCTCCGCCTGACCAGCACCTAGATGTGTGCTTCCCCCAGAACTAGGGGCCTGTGGCCCCTGTGTGCCCTGTGTACCCGCTTAATGAGGGCTGAGGCCTCTGGTCCTGTCATTAGCTCGTGCCTGGTCTGTAGGCTTAGCTGCCAAACAGCCTGCAGCCTGTTCCCATCCAGGTAGAGAAAGGGGAGCTTCAAGGGAGACTCAGGGCAAAACGGAGGAAAGAAGGCAGGGATCCAGGGCGAAACTCTGTCCAGAAGTGCTGCATAGGTAGATGAGTGTGCCATCTCTCAGAATGACAGACTGAGTTCTAGACGGGTAGGACCCCTGACAAACATCCCCTTTCATGTGTTGTCAAACATTTGTGGAGATTGTGTTCTGAGAAATCACCCTGATCCTGATTTTCCATATTTCCATGGCTGCTCTGTGGCAGAGCTAGAACAAATGGCCAACAGGACACCATTTCTCAAAATTCTGTAATCCTGATTGTCTAATCCCGATTGGATTCTGAGTAAGAAGAAAGCTGGGAAACATCAGCATCCGAGTCCCGCTGGTGATTGGGCCAGACTTTCAGATGATTGGTAAGCTTTTTATAAATCTTCTGAAAAAAGTTAATCAGTTTTAATGGCATTTTTAACATCAGAAGATTATTTGGCTACAAATTTAGCTTAATGATTATTGCATTTATAAAGACAATATTTTGGCACTGAACCTAATTTTTACTAATGACAGAAAATTAGCATTAGCCTCAGGAGAGATTATTTTTGACTACTTTTAAAAGATGTTTGAAGTTCCTTGATCGTCTTGATAGTTTCTGGAGTACATGGAATGTTGTGTTATCCAGATCCTTGATTGACATCAGGCCTCAGTCGTCCGTAGTACAAGGTCATAGGAATTCAGCTTCTTGTGCCCCTTTGTATTTCAAACGTACCTTGTACACAGTGAGTGCTCAATACATAATTAATGCATTGGTAGGGGCCACTTAAAGTTCAAGAATTTTAAATAGTTTTACAGCCTGATTTGTCAGTGACAATCTTTATGCTTTGCTTTTGTGTTTAGAGGGAAAATGAAGGAAAAGGTATGCTGTTTGGAGAAAGTAGCACTTGCGTTAAATCCTAGCTCCCGGCCACATGGATTTGCAGTTTAGTGTTCTCTGCAGGGCTTCATCTGCTTCTCTGTGAAAGGCTGATACGGGTAGATAATGGTACTTTCTTGGAGTCTTTAGGGTACTAACTATGATCGTATATGAGGACACCAGCAAGGACAGGCTCTCAAATGCCAGTCCCTTCTTTTCACCTTGACACAGCCCAGCTGATCTGCCCCCTTCAGGTGTTAGCAGGAGAATTATAATGAACATCAAGGCAGTGCGTCCTTTCCCTGTAGCTGACACTACGAGGATAACATAAACGTGGTTATTCACTGGTGCATTTCTCAGCCCACACCTTCAATCTTTTCACAAGCACTCTCTGAGTACCTAAATCTGCCAAATATGGTACGAAGCAATGGAGTGTGCAAAGAAATATGAAACATGGTCCCTCCCCCGAGGAACTCATCCGTGCCCCTTGCTGCAGTCCATCTGCTTTCCAACTGTGGGGAGAACAGAGAAGTGGGTCAAAGAGTCGGGGAGAAAAAGGAAAAAACAGAGAGGAAAATTTGTTCTTGCAGATTCTTAAAAGCTCATTGGTACAAGAATGAAGAATTTGTGAAAAAAAATAATAAAGCAAATGATGCTGCAGAGAATGTAGAGGAGAAAACTGTGGCATCACCTCCTGTTTGTAAGAGTCAAGGAAAAGTTAAGTTGATCTTCAGTTGGTGGAATGTGCTCTGAAGTTTTCACTGAAGTGAATAATATTATGCTGTTTACCCCACTCTATTTTTTTGAGTGTTTCTTTGAATTGGTCTTTTCTGAGTTGACAGCCATTTTCCAGGATATAATTAGTTGATATCATTCAATTCATAATCTCTTCCTTTTGAAGCGTGTTCCCATCCCTGGGGAGAGTGGCGATATGTTCCCTTATGCTTACTGGGGTATTGAAGCCAGGATGTCCCCAGAGTGATGGCTTCTGCAGTTCCCTTTACGTATTTTTGCTATCTTTTGAGAATATCTCTTTTTCCAGCTTTAAATTTCGGATCAGGAACGAAGCCTGTGTGTCTCTCAGACATATCTGTTACTAATCTACTACCGAACAAGAAGTGTTTGGACTCTGTTTTTGCCTGCCTTGAAAGGAAGGGAGCAGAGGAGCTCACTCGATTTGCTTCAGAGTGTCGGAGAGGATGGCAGAAACAAGCAGGTTTCCCACAACCACCCGTACAGCGTGGGAGGGGGCTTGATCCTGACCGCTGTCTGCAGGGGGCAATTTTTGCAATTCTCACAGTAGCAGCTATTGGTTACTGTTGGTAGCGTGATTTTTGAATACGGAGATGAGTTCTTTTTAACCGAAGAAAAATCCTTTGTATCCCAAACTTGGAATGTATTTTAGTGAGAGAAAAGAAGAAAGTCTGATCATTCAGGCCAATTTTGGTGTTGGACCCTAGTCTTGACCCTAGCACAGTACAAACTCACCCCTAAAGAACACTCAGTCCCAAGCTGGTCACCCTTCCTTCCTGGAAAGCCGTTAGAGTTCCATCAAGATATCCCAACTGGCTGCACCCTGAGAGCCATGGGGGCTGACTTACAGCCTTTGCACCAAGTTCAAGGTCACACCTGACAGCAGCCCGATGGCCATGGGCAGCACTCATCTCCTGGCCGCCTTCAGCTTTAGTCTCTTGGGTGCCTATGCTCTAGCCCCTCAATGTCTTTCCTCGGAGTCTCTGAGCAAGGGGAATCGGATCTGACTCCTCACCTAGTGCTCTGAGATCTACTTTCCCTTCTCAAGTTCAGAACTAGCAAACAGGCAAGAGGAAATAATACGTCAGAAATTAACTTTAGTGTGTCAGTTGCTCTTAAACAAGTCTAGGTGTTAAAATAGAACACGTAAACTAAGAAACAAATAAGCAAAGTACTAGTATTTCTCACATTTTTTTTTAATTATCAAGGATCCTTCTCTTTTTGTTAATGGATACTACAGTTTTGAAAGATTTCACCTGCAAAGAAGACTGCGTACTACATAAACTCAGGTTTCTCTTCACATCACATAAACATATCCCCTTGTACTATAGGAATAAATGTGTTTTCTGTTTTTATTATTTAAGGACAAAAGTAACAAGCCATCAGAGCTTTAAGTGGCACAAGGTGGTAAACAGGAGTTTGCTAACTAAGTTAGTAATGTTCCAACCCAAAATGAAGAACTTTGACAATTTTTTTGGGTAGTGAAGGCTTATCATTTCAACTTCGCTTTTTAAAGATGTAAAAATTGCTCTAGGATTCCCGCTCCTCTACAGTTCCTGTTCTTGCCTAACTCCAGGTTTCTGAGCTCCTGTAGTTCGGGATCCTTATTAGAGTTTGTCAAAAATAGGTTTCAGCTTTTGCCCTCCCATTTCCTGTAGCAGCTTTGGTTTCCACAGGTAGATAGATGCTCACAGAGCAGTTCAAAAGATACAAGCATGCTGTCTTGTGGTCTGAATACAAGGGTTTTCTATTGCATGAAATGTGGTAGGACTCTTACCATACAGAGCCTCGGGTGGAAAATGTGAGAGAAAAAGAGTCAGGAAGAGGACCTGAGCTGAAAGAATGACCAAAATTCAGCTTTCCCCTATAGAGTTTTTCACTCTAAGTGCCATTCACAGAAATTTGGTATCCATGGAGATGAGTGCAGTACATGCTAAGGTTACATATTCTCTGCAGATACAAAAAGCTCGCTATCCAATCTGATGCTGCGTTTAGAAGTAGCAGAGGGAAAGCGTTAGAGAAAGGTGTTGAATAATTGATTGGGTACCTATCACGTGCAGGGACCATGATTTGCACAACGAAGAATACAAAATATACAGCAAATAATGATAAATATGGAAGCATTTATTTCCATGTAGAAGCCTTGGCAATCTTTAGCATTCTGGCTTTTCTTAAACCCAAAATATCACCCACGAAAATATGAGAAAATATCCCTCTCATAAATTTACATTTTATCCCCTGCTTTGGGAGAAAACAAAATGTTGTCCAATATTAGATGGAATTTTCCTGAGACTTATTTTGTAATTGAATGATTATAAACAAGAAAGCAAGGATTCCCAGAAATTGAATAAGAAGATCCTAACAACCTTGCAGGTTGCTGACCAGAAATGAGGCCAAGCTGGGGAGAAAGGGAAAGAACCAAGAGAAGCGAGTGTCTGACAACCTGACGATTTAATCAGGAGCGAAAGAGCTGTCACCCTAAGAAGAAAAGAGAGCGTTCAGAGGGAGAGAGAGGAAAGAAGAGTCTGGAAATGAGAACGCATTCACAGAAGTTGACATGGGTTGTGCCCAGGAACAGGAAGTTCATGGAGATGCTGTGAGAGTCAGGGAGAAGCACCCCTTGGGATGATCAGAATTCACTGGGCTGCAATTCGACCTGAACTCGAGGATAAATCATACAGGCCAGCTAGAAGGAACTTAGCTTTCTTAACTCTCAGTGGAATTGGGTGAGAGAGTTCTGGCGTAGCCTTGGAGAATAAGGCTGGGTGTCTAGAGAATGAAGAAAAGGAAAGAAGTAAAAGCTTACCATTGTTCGCGTTGGATTCTGGGAATGACATACTTGGATCAATTTTATAGCTTCTTAAGAAACGAGGAAGGCGCTGGCCCCTGCCTCTTATTCACTGGTCGGTGCACGGGCATGACATGGGTATTCCTCTCATCTCCAGCCAACAGGGAGAAGGCGGTAAAGTCAGTATTGATTTGAGATCATGCAGCATAGAAAACGCACGCTTGGCTTGTGCCTGGCAACAAGCAGGCATGGGAGGTAATAGGGAAAAATTGACCACTAGAGAAAAATGCATCCCTGCTTTCAGTCTCTTGCTGAAACACGTCCCTAGCTACTCTTTAATCTGAGAATCCAGAATATTTTCCTGTTGACAAATGTCTGCCTCAATAAATAAAGGGAAAGCATCATCCTACGCATTTAAAATGCTGTGTGTATATTTTCACATACTAAACATTTGAGTTTTCATGTTACAAAATTAAATTAAATCTGATTTATTGAACACAATTTGACAGATGTCTTTTAAAACTTTGACATAGCACATCAGTCATAGCCAACATGGCAGTTCCACACCAGGCATCTCCCCCTGCCCCTCTCTTCAGATAAATGTGCAAGTTCACCCCACTGTGATGGTAAGTCTGAGGAGAAGTCATCCTACACCCTGGGGTCTTTGCAGAGGGACCTGTAATGTGCGTGGTAAGGGCTTAGCCATATCTAGGTGGATCTGATCATTTTAAAAGTTGGTCATCTTGCCAGTCATGAAGCTGTAAGATGCATACACTTGTCCTGTTTCTTAAGTGATGGGTTCAAGCCATTTAACGACACTGAGTTAAGAGATCTGAGGTAAACAGATTGGCCCCTCCTTTAATACAAGGATCTGTTTCTCAGGGATAAATCTGATTTGCTGCCACAGAAAACTTCCCATTTTACTGTCCACACCCACACTGTACCAGTTCTGCATGTATTTCCATTGCTCTTCTGAGGTCCCCCAAATAAATAACAGTGGGATTTCCTGCTGCTTGCAACCCTGCCTGAGACAGTGTTCCCTGAGCTCTTCTTTAATGCTAGGTGCAATATCTCTTCTACTGCCCTGCCCACCAAAATCTGTGTCCTTCTGCAAAATAAGGACCTCATGCCTGGATCACTCAATAAAGAATCCCATTTCTTTCCCCTGGGTTCACACAATCTGGACTCCCAGCACACTTTCACTGCTCCTGGCTTACTAGGCGTGCTGATGTAAGGACCTCCTTACAGTCTCTCTGAAGTACATCCTTTGACTTGTGTACGACTTCTCCACCCTCTCTCGTTTATTCATCGATTCAGTCAATAAACAGCTACGTATTGATGGACTACTAAACGTCAGGTACCGAGCTGGGTGCTGGGGACGCATTACACCTCAGTTTCACTAGGTCCATTGACCTCGTAACAATCACCACGTAATGGTGGGACATCACTGAATCGTTAAGAAAGCCACGTGTGCCTCCCTAAAATACAGTGAAATGTTTTCCTGCTCACTAGGAGACTCCTAAAAAGTAGCATGTGAGCTGAACTTTTGTTAAATGGAATTTAGGTTTTAAATGCCCTCGTGCAGCTTACTATTATTTTAGGGAATCTTGTAAAGTTAACAATCAAATTTTAATTTTTATTATAAATTTGAATTTTTGCAATGATAATTTTCTAAATGTTGATCGATTTTATAATAATTCAAAAAATTCAAGGATTTTTTAAAATGCATGAAAAGTAAACTTTTATAAATGGAATCTCTATTTTAAATGCACTAAGGGTAAGTGCCATTTAAAGGAATCCTGATATAACATTGCAAAGAAAGCAATTAACCGTCAACTTATTTTTAATAAATTTGGACTTTTAAATTACAATTTCTATATTGCAGAAAGCAAAACTTTTGGCAGTATAAAAATTTGACCAATAAGAAAAACAAAATGTAAATTATGGGAAAATACACACTGACATAACGAAAAGAAACATGCAAGCAGTCTACAGACAAGCACCTTTACCCCTTGTGTTCTTAAGAAGCATCTTTCCCCAAAGTCTTCGCTTAGGACCGATCTCCAGTGCGTGTTGGTCTGCTCAGGCTGCCATAACAGAATGCCGCAGACTGGGGCGTTTAAACAACTGAAATGTATTTCCTCACAGTTCTGGAGCCTGGAAGTCCAAGATTGAGATGTCAGCACGGCTGGTTTTAAGCCTGTCTCCTTGGCTTCTGGATGGATGTCTTCTCCCTGTGTCTTCACATGGCTTCCTCTCTGTACCTGTCTGTGTCCTAATCTCCTCTTCTTATAAGGACCCTGGTCATATTGGATTCCAGCCCAGCCATGTGGCTGCATTTTAACTTAATTGCCTCTTTAAAGGCCCCGTCTCCAAATACAGTCACATTCTGAGGTGCTGGGGGTTAGGGCTTCAAAGTATGACTATGGGAGGAACACAATTCAATCCATAACGTGGTGTGTCTCTAGACTGGAAAATTCCAGTTTGAAAGTAACTAGCCATAGGAGTCATGACGCAACCTTTTTCTTCTCCTATAAAAACTTCAGTGTAGATGAGGTTGTCAGATAACTCCTATGTTCAGAATAGACACTTTCTGAAGATCTGTTGATGACACGATGACAGCCCCACATTGGGCAGCAGAGAGTAGAGGAATGGAAAATGGATCAGAAAATGGGTGGAAAATGAGTGAAGAATGGAGCTGGAAACGCTGCCAAGGGGCCTCCTTTCAAGGACATGTGTCCACAGGTGGCTAGATGGAGGTGGCCAGGGTGGGGCTGCAGGAAAAGACCCCTAGTGGCTGGAAGCTGAGGAAGAGTCCAGTTACAAGTGAGGAAGGAAGTAAGCAAAGCTAAATTGGGATTTACAAATGTTCCCTGATGGAGAATGTTTGGTGATAAGCTTTAAATGGTGGAGTTTAGAAGTTTCTCGCTTTTTGCTTTCCTTTTGATATTTTTTGCTGTGGTTCTGAGCTAAATTAGCACTTTGGAGACAGGTTCTCCAAAGATTTGGGAAACAGTTTGAGTGAAACATCAGGAGTGGTAGAAGGAAAAAAGAAAATAATTTGAAAGGCAAAGCATTTTCAATGCATAGGAGGAAAGTCCTGCAGTGGGGCCAATATTTCCTTCTCATTGTATTTTAAGTAATTCATTCTCACTGGATTTTCTTGATGATGATACAAGTTCCTGCTCACAGTAGGCACTCAGTAAACATTGGTAAATATTTTCACTTTATGCTTACCAATAACTTTCCTGTAAAGAAGTGAAAATTCCGTTTTCAAAGCATCACGGTGCGCTCACTGCCTCGCTGTCCGATCACTGACAGGAAGGAGGATTCAGATTGGCGGATAGGGTTATAGCGAAACGGAAAGGAGAAGCTGGTATGAGATGTAGATCGACTGACAGAAATGGGAGTTGGTAGATGCGGAAGGCTAGAAGGATCCCGTAATCCGGTACCAGGGGTCGCATGCAGGACTGGGGTGAGGCGAGTGCTGAGCCTGCGGCTTTGCACCAGGGGAGAAGGGCTGTGGGAGACGTGGAGGAGCTCCTTAACCTGTTTGGCTGTTGTATTTTGCAAATGACAGACTTGTCCCAACATCATTTACTAGGCGGTCCATTGCTTCTCCACATTTAAAACACCGCCTTTCCCGTACAGAGTTTTTGTATACACATTGACTCACTTTTGACTTTATTTTGTTCTATTGATTTATTTTTCTATTTATTTATACCTGCATCAATGTTTGAGTTTCTATAGCTATTTAGTAGCTATAACAGGTGTCGTTCTGTTTCTCTCTCAGCAGATTTAACATTGTTGACTACATTTTACATCTCAAAAGACAATTTTCCTTAGATTCTATGACGCCACATTCTCTTTTCTTCTTATGTTGCCACTATTTGTCCATATTTTCATTAGCTCCTCTTCCTTGGTCTCGCCCTTAAATCCTGGTGCGCCTTTGGTTTTCTCCCCAGACCCCCTTCTATTCTCATGCTAGGCACCCTTCTTGTATGATCCCATCAGCTCTGAAGGCTTATTTTGCAATATGATGATACTCAGAGCCGTTCTTCCAGCTTAGGTTTTTCTGCTGAGTTTCATAACAACATATCTATCTCCACTTCAATGTTAAGTTCAAAACTGAACTTATGCTCTTCCTGTCAGACCTAACTCCATAAGGGGCACCAATTTGTCATGTGTGAAACCTGAGTGTCATCTTTGACTGTCTCATTCCTTATTCTCATCCCACAGTAAATCTGTCATCTTTCACCTTCAATCCATCACCAAATCCTGCTGATGACATTTCCTAACAACTGTGGAATCTGCTCGTAGCTCTCCTTCCACATTACCCACCCCACTCCAAGCCACCGTGCTTTCGCTCCTGGTCTTCCTGTCTCCACTCTTCCCTCTCCTGGTCTCCACACAACTGTCAAAGTAATGTCTCAAAATACAAATTTGATCATGGCCTTTATCGTTTAAAACTTGCCTGCTGTATCACCATTTCTCTTGGAACACAGTCGCAATTTTTAAATATGATTGGAAGGCCCTGTCCTGCCTTCACTTCTTATCGCTCCAGCCAAACTGAACTTGCTTTGGTCCCTGGAATGAGCCATGCTCCTCTTCTGTCTGTCCTTGCAAGCTATCATCTTGGCACGCATCTCCTTCGCTCCCCCATACTCCCTCTTTTTATTGGAGCATCTCCTACTCATCTGAAAAGGCATCTTCCATTTTTACCAGAATGCCTCCTACTCATCCTTTACACCTCATCTCAGATGTCATTGTCTTCAGGGAGAAGCCTTTGCTGGGTTAGAAGTCCGGCATTTGTTTCTTTCCTGTACACTCCCAATCCCCCTGAACTTCCCCCACCACATTACTCATTGCATTGTATTCACATTGTAATCACATGCTGGTTGTCTGTTTCCAGCACTGGACTGTTCTGCTAATAGGAATCCATTGCTGCTGCTGTCCCCTTCTCACACACCTGTGGTAATCCCTCATTCCCTGGAGAGTAAAGTCCAAATTCCAGATTCAACTTTCTACAACTTCGCACTAATCTGCCATGTTGGAGGTCACAACGTATTATTCTTTCCCCATTTCCTGTACTGTCTTTATACTTAATCTGTAGGTCAGTCCCTCAACATAATGTGTGCCTTCCTGGTTCAGGACAAGTGAAATCTCCTCACTATGCAAATGCTTCCCAAACTCCGCCATGGGAAGGAATCTCCCCTTTCTCTGAATTTCCATTGTACCTTTTCCACCTTTAGCACCCTCATTGCATCTTTGCTCTTGTCGCTATTATGTCACTAACGTAAGAATATGTGTCTTATACTTGAAGCAGCGTATGTGACTTGTGAAGATAGAGATCACATTCTTTTGATCTCTGTTAATCCCGATAGTGTGTTGAACACACACCACAGGATTCTGCCTATAATATATACTCAATAAGTATTTCTTGAACAAATTTAACGTCTGTAAGGTCACTGAGAAATTTCTCATCCTGGAGATGCAGCAAGAGGAGAATCATATTTTCTGTTCCGTTAATAGAGAAAATAGAGAGTTGAATTGTAAAGGAAAGAAAGTGACTAAGAGTGGTCATTTCTGTGAGTCATGGACTATTTAAGAAGGGGATTTGGGAAGAAAAGGAAGAGGCTGAAATAAGGTGGCTCCTTTTAGATTATTTTTGTAACTAATAAATTACAGAAAATGTGGTAATTCAAATGTTGTGTTTCAAAGAACACTCCAAAGTATGTATTAAATGATGGCGCCTCAGAAAACCAGTTAGTGTTTTAAACACAGTCATCCTGGATGGGTATTACTGGGCTTGGTGGAAATGATTAGATAGATGTAGATACATGCTTAAAGTTTTTTTCAAGCTGCTTATGGTGAAGTAATTCACATCAGGGAGAGGAGGGTTGACAGTCGCCTCTAGGAAACATTGACACTGTCTATTGAATTTGTTAGGACTCTTCCTGTTATAAGTAACAGAAAGCCAAGTTAAATGGTCACAGGCAAAAAAGAAAATTCGTTGACTCACATAACAGACTGCATTGGTCCATTCGGGTTGAATAACAAAATGATGTCATACTCGGTGAACTTAAACAATAGAAATTTACTTCATCACAGGTCTGCAGACTAGAAGACCAAAATCAAAGTGCCAGCAGAGTTGGTGCCTGGTGAGAGGTCTCTTCCTGGCTTGCACACGGCCGCCTTTCAGCCATATCCTCATATGGCAGAGAGAGAGCTCTGGTCTCTCCACTTCTTCTTAAAGGACACCAGACCTATCGGATTAGGGTCCAGCGCTTATGACCTCATTTAACCTCAGCTGTCTCCTCATAGGTCCTGTCTTCAAATATAGTCACTTGAGGGGTTAGGGCTTCAGCATATGAATTGGGGTGGGGGTGCACAATTCAGTCCATAGCACTGACTGTCATCAGGACTTGACTTCTGAGAGACCACTATCTTAGTTGCGTATTTACTTCTGTGGTTACTCCCTTTTGGTCTCCTTTGCTGGATCATCTTCAATTTCTCAATAGCTATACATTGGAAGATTCCAGAATTTAGACCCTGAGTTTATTCTTGTTCCCTACATGATTTCGTGCCCTCCCGTGGATTTCAGTACCATTTCATCTGCCTTTGGCTCTCCAGAATTACATCGCAACTGCCCGTATGACATTTCTGTTTGGATGTCTCAGATACTGTAAAGGTAACGTGCTGTCTGGTATCACTTTAACTCATGAGGACAAAACTCAAATAGATCCTTAGTGCTCTTGGCCATCAGCTTATACTTCTCTGATAATTCTTGCTCTTTGCTCTCCTGGATGACTGTTTCACACCTTTCTCCTCAAACCTCCACTACTTCTCCCATCTTCTCTCTTAGCCGACTCTTAATTCCTATTTCACTGAGAAATTAGAAGTCACAGAGAACTTTCACAATCTTGTGCCACCACCAGAACCCGCGTAGCAGCACCTCTATCATTTACTCTGCCTTCTCTTCTGTCTGTGGATGAATCACCATGCTGCTTTCTAAAGCCAATCATCCTATCAGTGTTCCATCGCTGCTGGAACAGGTGAACACAAACTCCGTCACCTCATGGATCTGTAGGTGGGCTTGGCTAGGTACTCTGCTTAGAGCTCACAAGGCTGAAACAAGGTGTCAGCAGGGCTGGGTCCCTTTCTCGAGGCTCTGGCAAGAATCCATACCAAGTTCATTCAGGTTGTTGGCAGAATCCGATTCCTTGCAGCTGTAGGACTAAGGTGATTGTTTCCCTGCTATCTGTCAGCTGGGGGCAGCCCTTAGCTACTAGTGGTTTCTCTCTGGTCCTTGAACATAGGTCCCACATCTCAGAACCAGGAGCAGTGTGTTAAACACTTGCCATACTTGGAATTTCTCTAACTTCTTCTGCTGCTGCATCTCTCCTCTGCTTCCAGCCAGAGAAAGTTCTCTGCTTTTATGTGATTTGATGGAGCACACCCAGGTGATCCAGGACAATCTCCCTCTTTTAAGATCCATAACCTCAATCACTGCAAAGTCTCTTTTGCTATGTAGTATATGATATTCACAGACTCTGGAGATTAAAGTGTGGACATCCTTGGAGGACCCTTCTGTCCATCACGCATTCCATTTGTGCTCCAACAATTTTCCTCTCTCTCCTGTGCATCACTAATTATTCCTCTCAACTGGTTTTTTTCTATCAACATACAAAATGCTGATATTTCTTTCATGTTAAAAATGTTCCCAGGGCTGGCCTGGTGGTGTAGTGGTTAAGTTCACACACTCTGCTTTGGTGGCCTGGAGTTCACAGGTTCAGATCCCAGGCACGGACCTATGCAACACTCATCAAGCCATGCTGTGGTGGCATCCCACATACAAAATGAAGGAAGATTGGCACAGATGTTAGCTTAGCAGTGATCTTCCTCACCGAAAAAAAAAAAAAAAGGGTCCCTTGACCCCACGTTCCCTCCTGTCCCATTTCACTGCTCTCTGTGGGGAAAACACTTTGAAAGAACTACACACACTATCTGCTCCCAATTCTTACCCATCCCCTCTCTCTAGATCTTTCACCCTCTATACTGTATTAACTTGATTTTGTCAAGGGCACAAATGATTACATATTCTAAATTTAAGGGTCAAGTCTCAGTCTCCACCTAACTTTCATTTAAAAGAACTGATCATTGAAAATTTCATTTGGCTTCCATGATGTCACCCTCTTGGTTTTTTTCTTACCTCTTAGAGGCTCTTTGTCATCTCCTTTGCTGGTTCTTCCTCATCTTCCCAACTACTTAATCTTGGACTGCCTGGGCTTTTCCATCTGTACTCGTTCCCTTGGTAATCTCATCCAGTCCCCTGGTTTTAAGTACCATGCATGTACAATGACTTATAAATTTATATCAATAGCTCAAAACTGTCTCCTGAACTCTAGGCTTGTACATTCCACTACCTACTCACCATCTCCATGTAGATGTCTTAGAGGCAAATGTACATGGTCACTGTCACACTCTTCATCTTCCCCACAAAACCTGACCTTCCCATTTTCTCTTGGCCAATGCCAGCTCCATTCTTCCATTTGATGGAACCCAACAGCTGGGAGATGTTATTAGCTCCTCTCACTCATCTCCCTCCTTTATACCTAGCATCCAATTCATTTAACAAATCCTATTGTCTCTAACAACAAAATACAGTCAGAAGCCAAGCACTTCTAGCCACTCCCACGAAAAACACCCTGGTCAACACCGCCATGGTCTCTGGCTTGTTTTATTGCAATATATCCCTTATTGGTCTCCCTTCTTCCACCCTGACCTCCGCACAGCTGCCACAGTGATCCTGTCAATCCTCTGCTTAAACCCCCTTGTCTTTCAGAGTAAAAGCCAAAGTCATTACCAGGTCCTAGAAAGCCATGCATGATCTGCCCATGCAGACCCGCTGCCATCACTGACTGCTTGCCAGCCACCCTCCTGCCTGAGAGCCTTCGCACTTGACACCCTCCCTGCCTGGGATTCTCTGCCCCATCTTCTTTCTGCGTCAACTTCGAGTCTTGTTCAGGTATCACCTCTGCAGTGAAACCTTCCCCGGATACTCAGTGTAAAATTGCAGGCCCCCTCCTGACCAGCAGCCCTGCCCCATCAGAAGTTTTTCTCTACAATATTACCCCTGTTAAACATCCAATAACAATTTTAGCTTATTGTTATGGTCTGTGTCCCCTCAGAAGAATCTAAGTTTCGTGAGGGCAAAGGCTTTCGTGTTTGTGTTTTCTCTTCTTGGACTCCAGCACTTAGAACAGTGCCTGGTGCAGAGTGGGCAAGCAGTACATCTTTATTGCTGTTGAACGATGGTCCAAACCACGCTCCATGCCACATCAATGCCCGCCTCTTCTCCATCTTCCCCATATCAGCGAGGGGCAGCTCTATTCTAGCTGCTCAAGCCAGGGTCCTGGGGTTATCCTTGATTCCTCTCCTCTCCTCTCACACCCCACGTCTTGAAATCCTGCCAATTCTATATGCAAATACACACACACACACAGGCACACACTCACATGCACATACACACTCATACATACATATACACTCATACATACACAGTGCATATATACACATACACACATATACATATATACACACATGTATACACACATACACACACACACATGCACACTACTCTATGCCCTTACTTTCCTTTATTTCAAAGCCCTTATTGCCCACTGACATTATATGTTTACTTATTTTTATTGCCTGTCTTCACCCTTCCCCAAATGTACAGGACACTAAAGCAGATCCTGTTTCATTCACGGCTGTGCCTTCGACATCATAGATGAACCCGGCCAACTACAGGCTTTCACCCCTGGCATGTCGGGTCTTACAGAGAGAGAAACACCTTCCTTGTGAAAGAATCCCTACGAAGATTTGAAGGAGGACCCTGGCCTTTCTGAGTGTGTGCCTCCCCTGAAACATCCTCTGTCTAGAGCGATGGGGAAATCGGATTGGCCAGTCGGGGTCACGTGTCCCCTCTAGTTCTGTTGTGGGAGTGGGAGTTGGTGGGGAAGGCTATGCCTCCATAGACAGAGGAGGGAAAGTTTCCAAAGGAGAAAAAGAAGTTGTTAGCAGAATGGGACAGGGGGAGAAGGAGGAGGGTAGGGGGAGAAGGGGGAGGGTGCGGGGAGGCAGAAACAACAGATGGGCACCACTGACACTTCCAGGGCAGGAGGAGAGATTGAGGGGTAAGCTGGGCCCGGGGAGAGGAAGTGTCCCTAGACAACTGCACCTTCACACATTTGGGGAGAGGATGTGCTGAGCCCCAGGCTGCCTGCACGGCATCCTCAAGCCCGCTTCTCACACCCGGTGTGGGGGCAGGAGGGACCTCCCCAACGTGAATGACCCTGACAGCTCCCCACAGAAGCTGGAGGAGAGGTGGAAAAGCAGGGGCCAGTGGCTTAAATGTGCTCTCTGTTTCTCATTGCACATAATACTGCTCGCCAGCTCATGTGTGCAATCCTGCACCCACGGCTGTAAAGATTAATTCACGACTCATCTCTAGGTAAGGGTAGAAATGAATTAGTTCAAAAATAAGCAACAGCTGTGAAGTGGGCATACACTCATATTTGGAAAAAATATAAATCTTGCTGCTATTATTTAGCTCAGAGTTTTTTGTCTATTTTGGGGGGGGGGGGGTTTGATGCACCTATCTGCAAGGTTTTTTAAATTTTAAAAATTTATTCCTGAACGTAGGAAATGTTTCTTGGGTTCTCCTGAGAGTGGGGTGCCCAGGCAAATCACAGGCACACACACATTCTTCCCATAGTACAGCACTTTAAAATTAATAGCACATGCAGAGGAAAAACTAAACCCTTTGACGTCACTCTTGAAATGAGGAAACAAACAGAAAAGGCTCCACTCCAGCGAGCTGCCAGAGTGGAAGCCGATTGGTCTCTGCCTTTCCTTGCCTGTGGCAACTGACAGCACCTCCCAGCCGTGCAGGCCGGCCGCCCGCTCCCCCAGCCAGTCGGTGGGTCTGGGCACTGCAGCAGCTCGGCTCTGTCCCAGCGCTTGTCTGGGAGAAAAGTGGTGGACTCGCCCAGAGAGACTCTCTCTTTCCACCTTCCTTCTTTCTCGATCGCTCTGCGTGCTTTTGTGTTTCCTTCGTTTTTTTTCCTTTTTTTTTTCTTCAATTATATTCCTAATCCTGGATGAAGTTGCTGGATTCCGCAGCACGAGTCTTCATGAGCAAGCAGCACCTCTCAGAGATTACACGGCATTCAAAGGTCACAGAACTGCCACTATGGTTAAATGTCTTGTTTAATGGTTGAGGTACGTACAACAAATTTAAGCGGCAAGCTCATTTTTCTTGAGAGAACAGAATCCAGAGAGATGGCAGGAGTTCTATTTAAAATGAACCTGGACATATATATTTTTTGGTCTGTGATGGTTACTACAGCAACCAGCTTTTGAATTTCCTTCCTTTTTCTAGGCGAACTGACTACACATTATCACTTACCCTGAATTAACCGTTTCCTTCCAACCAGCCTGAGGAGAGACTCAGGCATTCTCACTGCCCTTTGAGCCCCCACTGAGAAGGGCTGCTTTTTTTTCTTTCTTTTTTTAATGAATGCATTATTTCTTCTCTGATGTAAACCTTAGAGTTGGGTCATTTTTCTTTCTGGGGGGCAGGATGGGAAAAGGTTGGCAAAGAGATTGGTGAGGTTTGCGGAGCAGGGAAAAAGGAGGTTGGTTTTTTCCTTGAGTTTGTTGTGTTGGTTGATAGCAGACTTCAAGAGGAAGAAATAGCAGGGAGAGAGGAAGAAGCTGGTAATGAGATTGAAGGTAGAAAAACCTGTAGAATGTGTGTGAGAAAAGTGTATTCTCGAGGAAAATGCACTTTACCACCTTGTTGCATTTTTAAAAAATGTTCTGGATTTAGAAGTCAACAGGGGAGATGCAGGCACTGAGTGAGATGACCAATGGTTTAGATCTTATTATTTATAAAGGAAAATAAAAACTTCTTTATTAGCGCTGCAAATTTGCTGATTATCTTTTCCTACAATAGTTGAAAGCGAAGTGAGATATTTAATTAGGGACTTAAGTGATTGAGCCTGGGGACGAATTAATCATCTGTAGATTCTGTTCTTTCTGCGCTTTAGCTAGAGCGACTATGAAAATGTTGGAGGAAGCTCTGCCCTGGGGGCAGGCGTATGCATTCACGTACAGCGCACCCGCTAAACGCCTCAGGAAGAAGGCAGATCGTGCCAGGCTGCTCTTGTTTTCGGTAGCACTCTGTCATTGTGTGTGGAGGGGGACCCCTGCTAAAAATCAGTCCAATCCAAAATCAATTTTGTAGAAGCAGTTCCAGTAATGTATGGTTAACATGCGTTTCCTTATTGCCCTTCTTAAAGTTATGCAATAGCAAGTAAGACAGGATTACTTGAAGCCATTACTTTGTTTCTAAAATTTCTTACTCGATTTTCTTTTAAAGGTTTCTATGCTCAACATTGAGAAATAGAAACATTAAAAACTGGGTCCTGTTAGCAGTAGTGTTAAGCGAGACGTCAAACAGTGCGTTTCAAAGGGTTAACAAAATTAACTGCGTGAGACTGTAATGCACCAAGTTAAGAACTGCAAAAATATTAGCTCCGAAATGCAGAGGATGTGCAGTGAATGGACATGCTTTTCTGCAGCGCCTAGTGGGAAACAAGGACTGTGTGTGTTGAAAAGCCTGGCCGCAGCTCCTCCATTTCCTATGCTTTATCTTTTATTACTAGCTGGCAAAACAAAGACGGGTGTCAGTAGTTACGTCTTGATTGACATTTTCTCTATTAAAATGAAGTCGCTTTTTGTCTCAAGTAGAAGCCCAAAGTTAACTAGTTGCAACTCCAAAGCCTGTATCCTCTTCATACAGCTTTTTACCTGACAGTGTAAGCTGTAGATTTCAGAGTGCACCGACTCAGCTGGACAACATGAGACAAAATCAGTGGTGACTATATGTCAGCAACCTAGCTGGGAGAAACTCTTTTTTTGAGTCAAGTTACTTAGGGGAAGGGTAGAAAAATTCAAGATGTGTCAGGAACAGACATCAGTGTAGGGAAAATAATTGTGCCAGTACATAAAGCTACCCATTGTTGGTTCTCAATAAATACCTAGTTAAAATGTTTGCTGAGAATTCTCTACACTTTATATATTGTAAATTATTTAAATGATTTTCAAATTTGGCATTTTCATCTGTCTTTGAAACATGTTTTTGGTGTTAGTCCAGCCTAAAATATAACCTAGAAATCAACACATCAGTGCTACAGATGAGGACGTTCCAAAAGTTGACGTGTTATTTTCAGCCAAGGGACGTCTTACTCAAATAGACGCAAAAATAAAACGATCAAGCTTCCTCAAAGTGGGCATGTACCACCTGGAAAATGCCTCTGCCTGGCAATCCATCTTCCAAACTCTATTTGTTGTTAGCCAGGCTCAAATCACAGGGGAGGCTGCTTGTTGACTCACAGAACAGTGTTGGAAGGAATTTATTAAGCGGTAAACTAATCCCAAGCAAGACTAAAAGGCTTCATTATATTAAAGAGAGCCATCAAAATTAAGAATCAGGATAGACTTCAGGACGTCTTAATGTAAAAGCTAACAGGTATTCTAAGTGGTTCAACTCACAGTGACTTTTGGGGGGTAACTTGGGGCAAGTAGATAACTTATTGGGAGGCCCTTGATATACAGAAATTCTTGTCCAAAGAATTCACCATCCTATGAATTCAACTCATGTATCCCAAAGAAATCTACAGACAAGTAGGAATCTCTCTGCTAGGAGACATACCTGCCTGAGGAAGAAGGAATTTGGCATTTGGAAATGCAATGAGACCCTCTCTATCAGCACCTCCCCATGATGGCATCCCTATTTCTTCTCAGAGCATTCCCCTGAGCATCCCCATTTCTTCTCAGAGCATCCCCATGGGCATCCCCATTTCTCCCAAGAATGCGCCTTGGGGAGCACTTCCATCATTCACATGGGAGCAGCCTTGGGGTGGTACCATTGGCTTCTACAAGCATGCTAGGTGGCATTGTCAACATGCTAACTTTGATTCGTGAGCTGATGCACACTTGGTATATTAGCAACTTCAAAGTGATTGATCTGGAAATTTGGAGGAGAGAAGGGAAAAAGTGATGTAGAATCCCAAACTGATTGAATGTCTACTACGTACCAGGCATTGTTGGAGATTTGAATACAGAGAGCGCAATGTGTCAAGGTTCTAGTGCATAATCAAGGCATTGATCCTTTCTCGTCATTTCAGTATCTGAGTGATTTAATCCATATGTGGAAAGTGACTGCATGGAATGCACTGCCCAGAGCAGCAGACAGACACAGGGGACAGGGTGGACACCCTCACCCATGCTCTAACCAGTGGGGTGGCTCTGAGCCACCTGCTTACTCTTGACCTCAGTTCCATCATCCGTAAAAGAAACTGGTTGTATTGGGTTATTTCTAACAATCCTTTTTAGATGAAGCTATTTATAGTCATTCTTATTCTCACATTGGAGTTTTTAAAAAATTGCATTTGTATATACATGTGAAAGCGTCAAACCTTTATTCAGAAAACATTACCATGTGCTTTCAATGTGTCAAGGGCTATGCCTGTTGAGGTGAGGGGAATAAAAAGATAGATAAGTGATGATTCCCAACTTCAGGAAACTTATAATCTGGTGGAACATAGAAACAAATACTGGAGTCTGTGCAGAGAAATGGAGGACTAAAGGAGAGTTGGGGAGGGAGGTGTTGATGGGAAGAAAAATGAAATAGAAGAGGTGACTTTATGCAAATTGGAATTCAAGAAAAAAACTGAATTTTCTATCTATATACATATTTATTTCTATTATTGTGATCTTTAATATGATCAGTTGAAGGCATTGTCATTCTTCTGAAATAATATATTTGGAATAGTGTTCTTAAAGAATATAACGTTAAAGAGAGCCAAAGTTTTTCCGTCAGTTGATTAAGCTACTGTACAGGCCTGAGATGGTGAATTAAATCAATGCATTGGCGTCTGCTCCATCATCATTGAACTCGGAACCCCTAGGAGTTAGAGAGAGCAGGAGTCCTTGGAGATCGGGGACAGCAGGCCCAGATGCCAGCAGCCATTGGTCCAAGCAAGGAAGGCTCACAGCTGTGACGGGCATTGATGCAATGTGGGGTCATGGGAAACGCCCCTCGGAGTCAGGACACCTGACCCAGTGGCTCAGAACTTCCAGAGATGGCCTGTGTGAGCTGAGGCAAATCTCTTAAACTTTGGAGGCCTCAGTTCCCTCATCTTTAAAATGAGGCTGTGGGAATACTTCTAGGACGCCTTTTCCCTTTCCAAATTCTGTGCTTCACCCTGACAAGATTACTCTTGACTCATTACCATTAGTTTTCTATTTCCTCCTCTCCCATCCTTTATTTCTACCATTTCCCTGTATAGTTTACGCTTACTCTTATCCAGGTTTACATGATTTCACCTCCAAAATATTCTCACTGCCAAAGGAAAACAAAAAGAAAACAAGGCCTTGTGTTTGGGAGAGTTTCTCCCCAGGAGACCGTTGCTCCCCAGGGAAGGTCGCCTATCCTTGCCCCATTTCTCTGGTAGGAGGCTGATGCGACTCAATGGCTGGAGCCCTCCTTCAGACGGGAAGGAGCGTGCTCTTTGTTCATTGCAGCTGGGGACTTCAGTGTTACACGACAAGTGTCTTTCTCCTAAGTGCCAATCGCTGTCCTAGATTTTCTGTATTCTTTCACTTGAAATTTCTTTAATTCCAGTTCTGGTTTCTTTAGAGAATAACTGAAATCATGATGATAACTAGGTTAGAGGTGTCCTTAGAAGAAACCTTTTTTAGCGAATTGGTTGTCCATTGAGTGTCTTCTCTGAGACCTTGCCCCAATGGTACAGGGTGACTGCCTCATGCTAGGGGTGGGATTTGATGCAATTCAGTTACCCCCAATCCAGATACTGGTGGGTCCTACTTGGGTCAGAGCAATCCTGCTGGCATCTCCTCTGGGAGAGGGCTTACAGTTAATAGCTCACTCACAGAGAACAGGGAGCAGGGTTTGTAGTTTCCGATAAACCTAAAAATAACATGACACAAAACACACAGAAATGTACTGAGCAATATATAATTCTTAATATACTAGTGTATAAATACCCCAGTACTTTGAAAATCTAAACCCTTTCACGAAAGTTTTATACATTTATTTGCATACAGTATAGAAGTATGAAAATAATAGCCTTAGCCAATATACCAGTAAAGAAAGTTTATGTTGTACATTTCAACTTGCTCCCCTCCTTCCTTCCTCATTTCCTCCCTCCCTTTCTCCCTCCCTTTTTCCCTTTTTTCCCTGTCCTCCCTTTCTTGCATTTGTAAAGAGACGATGGAAAAAATTGATTGGTAATGAGATTTTGATGGAGTTTCCTTTCGTAAAATTTGGAGTAATGTTTGTTTTAGATTTTCCTTTCTAGTGGTTGGTGAGTTTCCATAAAGTTTTTCATTAAAATTCCTATTCAGGTTGTTTTCTTATTAGTACCTTTTTTGCTTTACATTGTCTTAACTAACGTATAAATAAGAAATACAGAGAATATCCTTACTACGTGATGAAAATCATCATTACCTGTCCACTGTTTCAGACACACAAAAAAAGGAGTTTGTACATGACTCAAAAGTACTGAAGGATATTTAAGCCTCTGTGTTCTAAGAGTATTCCTCTGTCTGCCTGGGATGGGGGCGTCCAGAGCTAGTCTGGTGTGACGGGTGTTTCCTTGCGTCCAGGTGTAGATGTAAGGAGGCTAACATATGCCAGAATTGGTCAAAATTTGATATCTAAAGATACCAAAGGGTCAATGTTTTACATATTCTTTGACCCTACTAAATCTTAGTCTAAGAACATATCAAATTATGGGTTTTTTGCATTATTTGTGATATTCAAAAAATCAGAAACTACCTGAACGCAATAATAGGTGAGTTGTTGAATACGTTACTTTAAATCCATATGATAGACTATCACATAGTTCTTTAAAGGAATGAACGAGATCTCCACGCACAAATCTGGAATGATTTTCAAGATATATTAAGTGAAAAAAAAAAGCTACATTAACATTTGTATAACTACGTATATACATTCACATACACTGATAGAAAATTTCTGGAAATTCGAATGAAAAATTTAATAATGGATACCTCTGGGAGAACTTTGAGAGTGGGATGGGAATAAAACTTACTTTTTGTGTATATATACACACTTTATAATTGTTCAACTTTCCTCCCAGAAAATTATTATATATACAATGGAAAAAAATTACAAATGTCTATTATTGTGTGACATTCAAAGTTGAGAGGAAAATTAGAAAGTAAAAGAAGAGTTCTATTTTGTCTTCAAATTGCTTCACTAGCTTCTTCCTTCAGTCCCCCTGAGCTGCTCCCATGTGCCTCTCACACAGCCGGGAGCACAGCGGGCCTGGGAGTCAGAGTCCTGTGAGTGAGGGGATGGATGGTGGTCCATCGTTGCTCTGGGCTCAGGTTCCTCATGTTCAGAACAAAGGGCTTGATCAAGCCCGGAGTCCCTCCCACTTTACACGTGTCTGAGAAAACTTTTTGGCCTGTTGCATGCCCAGCTATTTGAGATCTTTCACCGTAGGTGGGATATACGTATTTTGCTATACGTATTTTATTGGTTAGAACATTTTAACTAAGTTTTCTGTTTTAACATTGGTCAGTTTGGTTTAATTTTTAAAATTAATTAAATATGCATTTATATTTATCCAAACAGTGTGTAGGGAAAGCACACATCACAGATAGACTTTTAAAATTAAAATATACTACAATATCATTTATTCACAAAACAGTAGAAAACACTATTTGTACTAAGATATGTAGTTCAACTAATGCTTCAGTCTGCATGTGATCTATCATTTCTTGGTTTTTCAGGAGAAAAGAAAAGACTTTCATTTTCCTTTCTCTTTATGCCACTTGCCAGCTGTGTCTAGTCAGATGAAAGAACTCAGTCATTCACACAAGTCTAGCATATTCTCATAAGAGGAGATGCTCCAGTAAGACAGAGGTCTAAAGAATGCCTTGACTTAGAAAACTTCATTAAATTTAAGAAAAAAGTTGTTTTCCTTGTGATAGAAATATTTCCATCTCTGTAAGACTAGTGTTCTTACTTTTTCAATTAAATGAAAACAATTTCAACTTGGTTTTTAGTTTGATTTGGAAAATGTAAGTATTAGTCATTTTAATTACTTAGTACTTTTTATTTTCTATTTTTCTAGACCTTTATTATTGTGTTTGGAGTAAAGAATAGTCTTTAAGTTAAAATAAAACAAAAGAGGTAAATATAATCAGGTGGAAATGAGTGTGATAGCAGTTTTGAAGGACCAGAACCAACATTCTAACGCTTCTCCATAAATCTCTTTTAATTATGAAAAAAATCATTAATCATTTAAAAATAATTTAATGGCTTATAAATAAAATAATTGAGAAATATTGCTTTCTTTTTCATTAGTATCTTGCCCCCAAGTGCCTGTGTGTGGCCGCATGAGAGAGGGATGGAGGGCAGAGAGCTTCCCAAACTTGAAGACAAATGTGTGTGAAAGCTTTTTATATTCTATTCCTGACCAAAAAGCAGCGAGCTGGAGAACACAGCCTAATCAAAATATGTCTCCTGTAATGCAAATCCTTAGAAAAGAAATAAATCAAATGCATTTACTGAATGAATGACAATAATATACAATTTTTAAAAATTCAGTTTGTGTATTTTATGTGCAGAGAGAAAAGGGAAAACAGGAAGAAAAAAATAAGGATCAAACTTTTTTCAAGGAGCGCTGAACTTGTAACCGAAAGCCCTGCATTCAACTTCCAGATGCCAATCTTACTAAGAGGAGTTGTTTTGGCTGGTTATTTAGCACTTTTGACTTTCAGGTCGGTAAAATGGAATTTTAAAGTGAGGTACCTTTAGGTTCGAAAATTTCTAAGATTGACTTACTGTGCAGATGGATCTGTTTTCATAATTGATTAGTCACTTAGCTCGTAACACAAATGTTAAGTCCCTTCGTTTCAGAACATCTTTGTTGGAGAAGGGTTTTTATGCCCCTTTTAAAGGCATGGAAATTCGGCCAGGCCAGGTGGCCTAGTGGTTAAGTTCAACACTCTCTGTTTTGGCAGCCTGAGCCTAGTTCCTGGGTGTGGACCTACTCCACTCTGTTGGCAGCCATGCTGTGCTGGAGGCCCACATACTAAAACATACAGGAAGACTGGCACAGATGTTAGCTCAGGGCAAATCTTCCTCAGCAAAAAAAATTCAAAAAAGAAAACCCAAAACAAGGCACCAAAATTGAGATCCAGAGAAGATACAGCTAACAGAGTTGGATTCAACTCCAGCTTTTTATGATGATTTTTAATTGTTCTTATGTGTTTAAAATGCATTTTGCTTAAAATCCATCTTCAATTATTCTAAGCATGTTAGAATTTTTTTAATATTTATGCAAAGCAAAATATCTATTTCAAAATGTTAAAGCAATCTACTCAATATGTATATACACAAGAGGTTCCGATACATAGAGGAACAACAAAGTATCATTTTAAATACAATCACAATGGATGAATCTGACACTTTAAACTTTAGAAGTTTTGCCCTGAGAGGCAGTATAACAAATGTTGAACAGTGCAGAATGTGGCACCATTCCTTGTGGTTCACTTATGAGTTCTATGACCCTGAGCAGGTTATGTAATCTCTCTGGGCCTCACCCTACTTATTCATAAGGGGAAGGTGTTCATAGTATCTGCCTCATAAGATTGTTGAGAAGATTGAATGAGTTGTATTTGTAAAGTGCTTAGAACAGTGTATGAAAGATGGTAAACGTGTGTATCAACTGGTACTATTTGCTTACAAATTATAAAAATTATTTCCTGGAGTTATAACTGTTTTTGCATACAGCGCTGTTGGGTGTTTTGAACATTTAAGAACAACACAGTTTTTTTTGTTTTTAAAGATTTTATTTTTTCCTTTTTCTCCCCAAAGCCCCCCGGTACATAGTTGTATATTCTTCGTTGTGGGTCCTTCTAGTTGTGGCATGTGGGACGCTGCCTCAGCGTGGTCTGATGAGCAGTGCCATGTCCGCGCCCAGGATTCGAACCAACAAAACACTGGGCCGCCTGCAGCGGAGCGCACGAACTTAACCACTCGGCCACGGGGCCAGCCCCAGAACAACACAGTTTTTTAATGTTATTTTTAACTTTCTCTGCTAAACTAGAGCCCATGTACAGAAAAATACCCAACATATAAATGTACAGAGTGGTTCACTTGTTATAAGCAAACCTCTGTGTAACCATTACCCAAGCCAAGAAACAGAACGTGATTACATTATTGGGACCTCTAAAGTCCCGTCACGCCTCCTCCATTCTTTCATTCACCATTGTATCTTCAGAGTCACTAGGGTGTTGCGTCTAGCAGTATTCTATTTTCATTATTGTATAATATTTAATTATCTGAATATGCAACAATTTATTCACCTATTCTATGTGGAGAAACATTTGTGTTGAGTCTAGTTTTTATTATTATGAGTCACGCTGGCCTGACTATTCTTCCCCAGCCTTTGATGCACACGTCCGTGTATTTCTGTTGAGCGTATACCTAGGAATAAGTTCCTGGGCCACAGAGGATATTTATTTTCAACTTCAGTAGAAAATCAAAAATTGCTCAAAGTGGTTCCAGTAGTTTATGCTCGCACCAACAATGCATGGCAGCTCGCTTCCTTACTGACCTTATGCGCTGGCATTTAGTGCGTGCGTAGTGATAGCTTAGCGTTGTTTTACTTTGCATTTTCCTGATTATTAATGCATTTGAGCCCTTTTTCATATGTATATGGGCTACGTAAATATCTTCTTTGTCAAATGTCTAATCAAATCATTTATATATATAAATTTATAGGAATTCTTTATATATTTTGATACCTCTGATTGTTATATATGTTACAAATATTTTCACCCATTGGTAAAATCTCCTGGTTTCTTCTTCTTCAAGATTATTGTGATCATTCTTGATTCTCTACGTTTTCATGTAAATTTTAGAATTAACTTAAGATTCCTCTCTAAAAAATAAAACGTTGTTGAGATATTGATGGATTTCAGAAGATTGACATCTTTCCTGAGTCTTCTTGCTCATGAACATAGTAGATGTCTCCATTTATTTAGGTCTTTATTAATTTCTCTCAATAATATCTTCTACCTTGCTTGGTGGTCATTTTGCACATTCTTTGCTGGGTATGTCACTAAGCACTTAATATTTTGATGCTGTTCTAAATGCTATCTCTTCTATTTCAATTTTAACTTTTTGTTACTAATACATAGAAAAGCAATTAATTGTACATCGATTTGTTATCAGCAAGCTTGCTAAACTCACTTATGAATTCTAATAATTTATCTGTAGAGTCTTTCGATTTTTCTATGTAGGCAATCATGGTATCCAAGAGTATTGGCAATTATATATCTTCTTTTTCAATATTGATAACTCCGTCTTATAGTACTAGCTAGGATTTTCAAGAGGTAACAGTGGGTAAATGTATTGTTTCCAGTCTCAGAAGGAAAGCATTTAACATTCTATCATTCAGTATGATATTCTCTACAATATTTGGAATTCCCTTCTATTCCTAGTTTGCTAAGAATTATTATCATGAATAAAAGTTTGATTTATGAAATATTCTTTCTGATATCTATTATATGATTTTTCTCTATTATTCTATTGTGATGCTGATTGATTTTATCATGTCAAATAAAACTTGAAGTGTTGAAATAATCCCAATTTGATCATAATATGTTATGCTCTTTTTTTAAAATCCCTTATTACTTTGTTGCTGGATTGCTAATAATTTTTAGGATTTTGAAAGTATGTTGATGAAAAGATTAGCCTAAATTTATCCTTTCTGGTAACGGCCTTATCAAGGTTCCACTTTGATGAAATTCACATAAATTCATGTTATTTCTTCTTTAAATATTTGTTAGAAATTGTAAGTAAATCCATCTGCCCTGGAATATTTTGTGGGCAAGTTTTTAGTTATAGTTTTAATTCTACTAATTTTTATGGGCTATTCAGATTTCCTACTTTTATTTTCACTTTTGATAAGTTGTATATTTCTGGGTCTTATCTATTTTATCTAAATTTGGAACTTATTAGCATGAAGTTGTTCATAATACCCTGTTTTAATGTCTCGCTTTTTATTCTTGCTATTAGTTTATTGTGCCATTTCTTTTTCTTCCAACAGTTTTGCCAGGAGGGTTATCAATTTTATTAGATATTTCAAAAAAATAACTTTCGGCTTTTTAAATCCTCTTTATTTATGTGTATTTTTTGTCTATTTTTATTAATTTCAGTCCTTTATTATTTCCTTCTTTAGGTTTATTTGCTGAGGTTTTTTTCTATTTTCTTGTTTTGGGGGGTTTTTTTGGCTCATTCTTTTTCAGTCTTTCTTCTCTTTGAATATATACATTTAAAGCAATAAATTTCCCTCTAACAGTTTGAGCTGTATCCCCAAATTTATTGTTTCCATTATCAGCTCAAAATAATTTCAATTGTTATTTCTTTTTGGTCCATAGATTATTTTGAAGTGAATTATTAATTTTCAAACATATTGAGATTTTTTAGTTATCTTTCTGTCATTGTTTCCTAGTATAATTCTACTTGTTATTGATAGTACTGCATGTGATTTAGATCTTTGAAATTTCTTGCGTCTTGTATGTGTTACCAATACAGTCGACTTCTGTAAATGTTTCACAAGCACTTGAGATGAATGTGTTTTCTGTGGTTGTTTGCAATGGAGACATATTGCTCTCTCTGTGTCAATTAGAAAATTTGTTAATTGTGTTATTCAAATCTTCTATACCTTTACTGACTTTTTTCTGCTTCTATCAGTTACTAAAAGAGATATGTTAACAACTCACACATAAATGTGGACATGCCTATTTTTCCTTTTAGTTCTTGCATCTCTTACTTTATATATTGTGTTAACAATATGAAATTGTCATTTTTATAAATCAAATGGTTAAATATCAGCATTTTTATATAATTTAAACTAATAAACTAATATTTTAATGCTTTACTAGATCAAACCTTCACAATGAGGGTGATAATTGGTTCAAAAAAATCCTTACATATCATGATTGTCTATGGCTCTCCAAAGAGACTCAGTATGTAAGCTGATATATAGTATATACAGTATTAAAATTTCTTGGGGGGAGGTGATTAGCTAAAAAAATATCTGAAAAGGTTCCCTAAGGGGATAGGATGATAGTGGAAAAAAGGTTGAGAAATACTTAATTTAGATACAAATTCAGAACAGTCGTATACCCCTGGTGCATTGAAACTTTTGTCATAATAAAATAACATATGTTTTTCTCTCTCTATTAATGCTTTTGCCTTCAATTCTACTTTGATACTAAAATCTGAACAACTGGGTTTCCACTAGTTACTGTTTGTGTGGCTTATCATTTTCCATTCTTTTAGTTTTTTCAAATTTCGACATGTTTATGTTTTAGATGTGTCTCTTTACAAGCAGCAAATAAGTAAATGCTGTTTTATCATTCAATCTGATTATATTTGTCTTTTCAGTGGAGTACTTAGTCCTTTTATATTTAATGTAATAGTGACATATTTGAGTTTAAATATGCTGACTTACTATGCGCATTATATGTGTCCTTCCTGTTCTATATTTCTTTGAATCTCTTTGCTTGCCATCTTTTGGATTGAGTACATTTGTTACCTCATTGCCCCTTTCCCACTAGCTTATTATTTTTACATTCTTTTATATTGTTTTACTGGTTACTATTGAGGTCACAGATACATCTCTGAACTAATCAAAGTATAATGCAAATTAATAGTTTTATCGCTTTGTGGGAAACCTGAGAACCTTAGAATGAGTGCCTTACCTACTTTTGTACCTCTCCTGAATTGTATGCTATTTTTAGGTGTTTAATTTTATATAATTTAAGTCTCACAATAATTATTGTTATTATGGGTTTTTATAGTCATATGTATTCTTCATTCCTTCCTGCATCTCTGAGATTGCATACAGGATTTCCTTTAGTATACTGATAATTTGGTTTGGGTTTTTTTTGTCTGAAATAGATTAATTTTTACCTTTTCTTCTTATGTGCACTTTTCCTGGGGACCAAATTCTAGATTGTTAATTTTCTTTCTCCACTGTAAGATATTATTACATTGTCTTATAACTTTCACTATTTCTGTTGATGTCAGAAATCAGTCTTTTAAAAGTAATCTGTTCTCTTTTTTTCACTATTTGTAATTCTTTCTTTATATCTTTGATTTCCAGTAGTTATGCCATGATTGCTTAGGTGTGGTTTTCTTTGCGTTTATCCCAATGAGAGTTTCTATGTTTCTTAAATGTGTGTCTTGATATCTTTCAACAATTTTGGAAAATTACCATTAATAGTCTCTTTTAATATTGCTTCTGTCCCACTCTCTTTCACCATTCTTAATGGGACTTCAATTACACGTACACTTAAGCTGTGAGTATTTCTACCCTCATTCTTTACCTTTGGTCCCTCTTTCTCCATTTTGGACATTTTCTTTTGACCAATATTTTCCAATATTTTATTTTTCTACTTATTTCTTCAGCTATATCTAATCTGTCACTTAACCCATTAAACAAGTTCTTAACTTCAGTTATGATATTTTTCAGTTCTAGAATTTTTAGGGTTTTTTTCTTTTTCTAGTTTGTAGATCTTTCAAAATTCTCAACCTTGTATAGTATTCTTGAATATATTATATATATTATTTAACTAACTATTTTATTTACATCTTTTGAGTGTCTGTATCTATTACCTGCTAGTGCTCCTGATTTGGTCAAATTGTCTTGTCTTTCATATGCCTCACTATTTTTTGTTGTTGTTGTCAAAGATTGGCAACTGAGCTAACATCTGTTGCCAATCTTTTTTTTTCTTCATCTTCTTCCCAAAGCTCCCCTGGTACATAGTTGTATATTCTGGTTGTCAGTCCCTCTAGCTCTGCTATGTGGGATGCCGCCTCAGCACGGCCTAATGAGCAGTGCTAGATCCGTGCCCAGGATCCAAATGCCTGGCTATTTTTGATGGAGCACTGGACATTGTATATAAAAAATATGGAGATAACTTGAGGCCTATTGCAATATTCTCTTTCTCTGGATAGGATTTACATTTGCATCTGCTGAGTTACAAGTGGCACTAATAATCCTGATTTGTCTGAATCTGATTTTGTGTTGAATGAATATACATGACCTGCTTAAAACAGTGGCAGGCACATAGTAAGTACTAATCAGCTATCTCTTTCTTCCTTTTCATTGTTTTCTTTAAAGATGTGAAACAAGAGAAAGGGAAGAAAGCATTAAGGAGAGCATATATGGTCTAAAAGACTCCATATATACCAGAAATAAATCCTCATTTTTTTCATTTTATTGTCTTTTCTCTTGTATGCAAAATAAACTCTAAAATGGGGAGTTGCATTCATCAAAATCATCAACTAAGTAGATAAAAGTAAGTATGTGTCCACTTCCATATTTCACGCTAGCCTTTATAACCATCATGTAAAATGAAAAAAAAACAACAACAACTACAACCTCGTCTGGGTAATAACTGCATTTTATAATTATTATTTGCCAGTAGTACTTTGACAAACATTATCATTTTGAAGATTGCTAATATCCTACAGAGATCTTAGGTAAAAGAATCATTTGTAATAGACTATTTCTCGTCTGCGCCTCACATTTCCAATCAAGGATATCTACCAATCTGCATCATTTAATTCTTGGTTGATGGCTTTTGTGCATGGAAGCTGATGTTGCTTCATCTAGTAGCTGATAGAGATTAGCTACAATGAGCTATTAGCAACTTTCTCCGTTATCCAAACTGTTTCACAGTTTATAGTTCCATATAAGCAAATCTAATGTCTCTGAATGAAAATGATAGCCCATATGTGTTGTAAACACTCAAAAAACTTTATTTTTAGTACACTAGTTATGTCCTGTGGAATTAGCAAATTAATTAATCAAATAGTTGCAAGCAAAATATCCCCAGGAGTAAGCTTAGCTCCCCTACAGTCTGACTCTGGTGTAGCGGTGTAAACCAGGTCTTTGGAGCTCTGCGTTTATCTATCACCTATGGCTGTTTCTCGGCTTTTCTCGGGTGTTTGTGTTTTCCTAATACTTTGTGCAAGTTTTTCCAGTGCTGGGGTATCTTTGGAGCACAGGTAATCTTGAAGTTACAGCTAATAAATGCAAAATCTGTACACTGAGTCCTTTAGCTAAAGCGCCCTCACTAATTATTTACTAGCAGTTTACAAATAGCTTGAAAAGATATTTGGTCGAGAAGAAATATTAAACAGTTGAGAAAAATGTGCTTGCTATATACTGCTCTATTGACTTTCTTTTTAAAAAGATATATATTTCTAGTTTTCCTACATTATGTGATCTTTTTTTTCCTTTTCAAAATAGAAATGAGAAAATTGGAATTTAAAAAGAATCAGTGTTCAATAATTTTCAAATAAATTACTATATGTATGCTAAAACATCTTAAACTAAAACACATTCACAAGTGGTAAGTTTCATGAAATGTTACTATTTTCAACTGAAATCATACTTTATAGGGAAAATTGACAATATTTAAGACAAAGGACTAAATTTTATGTGTTACTCCATGAAGTTTTACAGTGAAAAGACATTTTAGCTTTAGACTTTAACATTTTTAGCTAATTGTTATTATAGAATAATAACAGAGTTATTACAAACTATTGAGTAACTAAATAGGAGTTATGCACATTTTTTAATAGCTGCTTCCTCAAATTCTTGCAAAAAGTTACGTGTTTATTTTACTTTTAACAGAACAAATATTTAATGTTTCTTCCTTAAAGGAATGCAAAAAGGAATCCATAAATGAATTTTTAAGCTAATTTAATGCGTCAAATTTAAATTTTAAAAAACTTTACACACCTGGTAATTTTGACTTGCCTTTAGGTTATTCATGCAATCTTGAGTAAGCAAGATATCTTCAATTATTTGCTAACTGTGCAATGGGCTTAAAATGATGTCATCTCTCTCAAAAGAGGTGTGACATCATAGCCTGAATTAGGGTTTCAGGCTAGGAGAAGTTTTTCCGTGTGGCCAAGATGAGTATCAAGTTCCACACAAGGGAGGGTCCTCTGAGTCCTCATCCTTGCCCTGGGCCATTGTTCCACTGCGTGATGCCAGCATGATAGCAATCATGTGCCTCTCATCATGCTAGTGCTTAAATATGTTGACTGTCACCCCTTCTGGTGTCTACATTTTATCAAGAGAATGGTCTGACAAATCCAGACGTGGAGAAAATTTAAAAAGAACACTGTTTGTGGGGTCTGTGGCAGACACCCAGGACTGTAATATGGTGGGCTTCTCTGACTTCCCCCACTGCACAGGCAGCTTCAGAACTGTGTTCAGTGTTCAATCCAAGGGAATACTTACGCTTGCTTAACTGAAATTGAATTTTAGGCCCAATATTCTACGTTTTTCTTGCTTAGTTTGGCCTAGAGGCCTTAAATATGTTGGCTGAATTATTTTTTTTATTGTAAAACCCTCAGATAAATAATCACATGATTCTGTTTTTCCTGCTTCACAAAGTTGTGTACATATGTGTGTGTCCATGTAAATTTATAGAGATAAATAGATAGATATAGATATTAGGTCAAGCCACTGAAGTGAGAAAGTTTTTGGCCCAAAACAGTAAAATATCAGTAATTTCATGGGGTTCAAGCATGTGTATACATATACATGTATATTTATGTGTGTGTGTGTGTGTACACATATGGGCGTATATAGCCAGATAGTTGGTACATGATATTAATTCTAGAATTAATAGAATCTAGAATTATAAGTAATTGTGTTAGATCTCAGAACTGGGATGGATATAGACTTCTTTTGATCAATGTGAAACTATCTAAATATTTGCACATATGACAAATGATTAATCAGACCCAAATTTTAATACATTATATTCATGAACACTAGTCTTGAGAAAAAATTTTAATTTCTGCTTAAATCTTCCAAATATGCTCAGAAACTCTCCAACATATAGGTGTGATTTTCCCCATTTTGATGAACAAACTCAGACCCCCATTGATTAAATACTTAGCCTCAGGTCACTGCTTTTAAGTGACAGAACCAGGATTCATTCACTCAAGCATCAGGTATTTGGGGAGCTAATATGGTGTAGAGACTGGAGAGAGAGAAGTAGAAAAGACAGAGTCCCCATCCCCAGTGAGAGGAGACTGACAGATCGTTACAGATACTGCTAAATGCCAAGAAGAAAATAAGACAGAGCAATGGGAGGCAAGTTGTTGGCAGTGGAGATGTGGGCACATAACTGAGAGGTTAGTGGAGTCTCCTCTGTGTCTGAGATGATAAGAAAGAGGCAGCCACACAGAGACCTGGCAGAGGAGTGATCTAGGCAGAGGAAAGGGCTGGGGCTAAGTCCTGAGAAGAGAGCAAGTTTCCTTGTTTGAAAGAAGAAAGGCCAGTGCTGCTGGAGCAAAATGAGATGATTGGATGCGAGGAGATGAGTGGCCCTTGGTAGGTAGCACCCGGACCACATGGACCCTCTAAGGGGAAGGGCGTGGTTTGAATTTTACTCTTTTTACTGTGAATGTGAGACTGTGGAAACCGAGTAGACAAGGAAGAGATATCATCTGATTTATGCTTTAAAATGATCACTCTGGCTTCTGGGTGGAGTATGGACATCCAGCCTCAGATACAGAAGCCGTCACAGGCAGCTGGTGGCTACGGCAGGCAGGAGGAGCGGTGAGGGTAGCTTGGATAGAAGTGGAGACAGTGGAGTGGTGGTCAGTGTTCAGATGTGAGTGTCTGTGAGTGGACAGATGGGCCTGGATGGCAACTGGATGAAAAGGAAGGACAGCTATACGCAGTGCTTATGATCCCAGATTCTGGAGCTGAGCTCTCTGGTTCATATTCCGGCTCAGCCTCCTACCAGCTTTGAAAACTTGAACAAGTAAGTAACCTGTTCTCAGTTTCCTCATTTGTATAATCAGAGGAGGATGTTAATTATGCCCACCTTACAGAATTGCTATACAGATTAAACGTGTGTGTTTGTGTGTGTGTGTACACTTAAGACTGAGTTCAGTAGTAAGTACTATGTATATTATGTACATGTCAGATAAATAAAAGACATTTGAGAACATCTGATTTTCGGCTTGCATGACTGCAGGTACCGTTGACAAGATGGGGAAGACCGAGGGAGGATGAGGCTGGAAAAGTGGGGTGCAGGAAGAAGTTAGGGGTTCTGTTAAGGATACGTTAAGTTTGAGATGCAGTGTTCAGAGGAGAGATTAGAACTGAACTTAGATTTATCAATATCTATGCTATTTAAAGCCTTGGCACTGAGTGACCTTGGCACCTAGGAAGACAATGTAAATAGGAAGGGGAGGAGGACTAAACCTTCCACCAGCATCCAGAGGTGGGGAAGGAGGAGAAGCCAGGAACGATTCGGACACACACACATCTAGCTTTCACATGGCGCTGCCTGTCCTACTGGAGCTTTCCCAGAGCTCCTGCTTCAGAAGACTCTGCAGACATGAAAGCCTCTTTATGCATTCCCAGTGGTGAGGGGCTGCGGCTTCCGGCTGGGACCCTGACGGCAGGAATTTTCCATACATACTTGAGAGAAGCACAGAGAAACTGTGGTATGAATTTGCTGCCCCATGTCTGCTCTCAGATGTTTTTAGCACAATCACAGTTAAACGTGGCCCCTAGTGAGAGCCCAGTTGCTTTAAATTGTGCCATTATTATGTATTTTCCACCACACGAAAGTATGGGCATCTCCAATGTGCAGACTTTTGTTTTGATACAAAAGTCTAGAACTAGAAGAGAATCGTACCATAGACACGACATTATTTACGACAGCTGGATTTCCAGTTGGCCCACCAAAGCCTTTGCAACCCACAGGATATGATACCCAAGTGCAAAGAATACACAGACCCTGAGCAACGCGGGAAACAGGGTTATGGAAATATTTGCCCCGACTCCTTAAGATACCAGGAACACACTTCCTCTTCCTCTTATTTGGCCTAGCAGAGCAAGGTTGGAGGGTTGCCTATTGGGTGGCGGGTGGCAGGGGACAGAGAAAGATGCTCCTCTGACCACGGTCACTTGTATACAAGATAGTCATTGGTTGTAGAAAACAGGGGTATGAGTTGAGGAAAAGAAGCCTGGGGAAGGACAGGACCCTCAAAATCTAGTCTTGGTGTTGACACTCACATATGCTGGTCCCAAGAAGGTCACTAACTGTTCTGTGGCTCAGTTTCCTCTCATTTTATATTGGTATAAGAATCTCTCACAGTGTTGTAAGAATAGGTCCATTTTATATATTATATGTAAAATATATATATGTAAAATATGTATCCATATGTGGCGGTATAGATATGATGAAAGATCTAAATAACTATTAACTACTATTCATCATTATTGTTGTCTTATAGCCTCATACCATCTCTTTAGTTTTTATTTTAATAAATGATCCTTAGGAAAATATAAATGGCAGGATTTTAATAATGTGGACAATATAACAGAAACGAAATTAGAAAGAAAACAACTAGTTCAGACAATTCAGCATAAGTCCTATTCATAATAGCATTTTGATTAGGTCACCTCATTAGCTCTTCCAGTTTTTCCTGAGAGATGCCTCAGTGAGTTGTCAAAAATGATCTAATTCCAGCTTTCTTAAGGGCTTGAGTGTTACAGAGAATAGTTCAGTTGCCTCAGCAAGTTTTATCTTATGTAAATATAATCAGTAGCATCCTCATAATTTACCTCTAGAAAGCAATCCAGAATTTCATAACAAATCATATTACTATTTTAGCACTGCTCCATGTGCTAAGCCAGAAAGAATTCCTGTTTAAGATTTCGTGATTTTATCAATGACTTCCCAACAAAGACACGCTTAAACTTTTCTCGTGCAGCATCGTCCACATTACACTAACACCGCTGTTGTCTTTCTAAGGGTACTTTCAATTTCACATAAGATCCTGCCAAACAAAAATCATGCACACAAAAATATTTATGCCATACAATTTGTGTAGCTCCTCTGACGAATGCAATCCGTCAAGTGCAGGTGTTCATAGAATCTTTAAAAATGGTTAGAAATCAGAGGTTCCCTTTTCATTCTGTCAGATTAATGCTCTTTGCTTCAAGACGACACAAGGAAGGAGATCCAGTGGTGTGCATCCTCCCTGCCTAATAGTCTCACAACGCAAACTCATTCCACATTTGGAGTGGGTCTGTTAGACACGGACTACGAAGAGCTGAGCACGCGCATTAATGGAAGGCTCCCACAGTAGTTTCACCTGGAACCTCACTTTTCTGCCCACTTGCCACATTTTTGCTTAGTTAATACACGATTGATTGCACTCACTGTGCACAGGAACTTAAACACTCCACATCTCCCCATTACTATTGAGTGAGTGTGCTGTTTCCCCTTCCTTCACATCCAAACCTTTCACTTAAATTCTGTTTTTGAAAACCTCATAATCAGCAGATTGCAATAATCTTGGACTTAGGATTTTTCTCAGTTTATGTTTTATTCTATAAATAGAAAGGGTCCTTGAAACAGAACAATTTTTGTGTCTTGGTGTATTGTCTAAAGCATTAGCGTTTTGACAATCTGATTTCAATTAATTTTCTATAATTACTCTTGCATTAATGAATTAATTTACATGCATGAAAAAATTTTACTCTGGTAACAGTCCATGTGCACAATTACTCCCTAAAATGAAGGTATCTTGTGACTGTACTTCCCTTGCAGAGGGAGGGCCGGAGCTGAGAGCCAAACTGATCTAGTCAGCAGTCAGTAAGGCGAGGCTATTGTTTGACTTCCTTTACTCTTCTGCATCACAAACTTCTAAATTTCCTCTGTCAGAGACCCACTGAATTCCCAAGCTATCCACAAACACAAAATGACATGACAGACAAAAATATCTAAGAATGGGGGTAAAGATGTTCCCCAGAAACCTCCAAGTGTCCCTTTGTCTCCAGACTTTTTAGACTTGGCACTTGAGTCCAAGAATATTCTCAAAAATTTTTTCACTGAAATAATACAATGTCCTGTGAATATCTTTATGATGGAGTTTCTTTGTCTAAATTGTTTTTGAAGGGTTCTTTAATGATCTCATGTAGTATGATATAGTTCTGCTAATTTCACTAATTCTGGAAAAGAATAGGTGCTTTAAAATAGTAATAGGATTTACTGACTCTATGAACTAGGTGTATACGATTTATTTTAGTGGGCATTATGTTTATCTTTGTTGTATTGTAAAAGCAACACAACCGTGTTGTAATTGGAGTAATATGAAAATGTAGATACTGATAACCCTTGTTAAGACTTTGGTTTATATTCATAGACATAGATATTATTTATTAAAAATGTTTAAATTTTTAATTGCAAATCTTTCAAATGTATAGAAAACTATAGAGAGTGATGTGACAGACATCTGTGTACCCACCACCTAAATAGCTGGAACGTCATTCATTCATTCAACAAATACGTATTGAAAACTGCTAAGCTAGGCTTGATTCTAGGCCTTGCAGATTCAGCAGTGAGCAAAATAGATCACAGAGCCGCAGTCAATTAAACACACGTGTAAGAGATGAGAGTGATCATCGCTATGGGAAAAAGGAGAGCAGAGCAGACAGGGAACGCTGGGGGACTGGGCGTGAAACCGTAAACCCGGTGCCGAGGAGGTCTCCCTGAGCAGATGGCCTGTTAGAAAAGACCTGCAGGAGTTGAGAGTGAGCCATGCAGATACCTGAGGAAAGAGTGTCCTTGGCAGAGGGCACAGCAGGTACAAATGCCAGGAGGCCGAGGGAGCTGCCTGCCGGCCCAGCCTCTCTCTTAGCTCTTCCTGCTGCCTCCTTAATTTCCCTCCTTAATCCAGTGGTTTTCTTTCTTCTACGGACTTTTGACTTCCTCTGTTGCTGAGTTTTAAGCTTTCTTCCTTTCTTCTTTATACATTTCAAACTATAAATTTCCCTCCCAGGACCTTTTTAGCTGGATATCATAATCTTTAAAATATGCTATATTCATCGTGGTTCATTTCTAAATATTTTGTAAATCCTACAGTTTTTTTCTCTATTCAATAATTATTTAGAAGGGACCATTTTAAATTTCTAAGTGTGGGAGGTGGAAGAGAGAGTGCTCTCCTTTATGACTGATTTCTAAATTTAATGCGTGGTGCTCAGGGAATGTGCTTACGTAAAATGATTCTTGATATTTTTGAGACTTGCTTTGCAGCTGAAGTCACTAATTTTTGTGAAAAAAAAATCCATGTGAGAAAGAAAAGAATATATTTTCTGCAATTGTTGGAAGCAGTGTTTACAGATAGCTTGTTAACTGTGTTGTCAAAACCGTCTATTCCCTTATTAGTTTTTTGCCTGCTGGATCAATGTCTGCAATGAGCACATTAAAATCTCCTGCTGGAATTATGGATTTGTGAATTTCTCCTTGTAATTCTGTCAATTTTTGCTTTGTACACTCAAGGTTTGCCTGGTAAAGGAATGCAAATTCAGAATGATTGTCTTCCTGGTGACTGTTACTTTTATTTCTGCTATGAAGTCCATTCCATCTACTATTAAAATATTAATAACATCTTAATAATATTCTAATATTAAAAGTTTCTATTCCGGTTCTCTTTTGGTTACTATTTTCCTGACACATCTTTTTTTCCTTCTCTTACTTTCAACATTTCTGTGAATGCATATGTTTGATGTGTCTTTTTAGATATATAGCTGAATTTTATTTTTTAATTCAATCAAAGACTCTTTTACAAACTGTCAAGCTAAATCCGTATATACATTAAAATTTATTTATTCAATTTTACCTTTGCTTTTCTATCCATCCTGCTTTTTGTTGCTTCTTATTTACTCTTTTCCTGCTTTCTACTGGATGGATTTAAGTTTTAAATTCATTTTCTCTTCATTGGTTTGGAGATTAAACATTTCATTTTTTGGAGTTTTAGTGACTATCCTTAAATTTTTAACATTCATGCTAGAGTTAAAATATAAATGTTTAATATTTCCATCATACCACAGAGTAATATAAAGAACTTACTTAGATCACGTCCAGCCCCCAAACCATGTTATTACTGTTTATATTTGAGCTCTACCTTATTTTTAGACCCTGAGCTATTATCTTTTAAAATTTTTTTTATAGTAAATGCTTATTTAAATTTACCTCTCATTTCCAACATTGTTCAGCAAGGTTTCCTGCGTCTCGTTCTCCCTGTCTAGTTCACGTTCTTTCTTTGAGGGTCTGTAAGTGGTAAATACTCGCAACGTTTAGACTGAAAAATGTCCTGTGCAACCCTCACTCCTGGGCGAGAATTCTCCGAGCTTCAATCATCTTCTCTCAACACTTTGAGGACAACGTTCACTTGCATTTTAGTCTCTATTGCTGCTGATGAAATTTTTCTGAGTCTAATCGCTGTTCCTTTGTGGTGCGCCGTCTTTTCTGGTTGCTTTTAAGGATTTGTCTCTGTGTCTGTTCAGGGTCTCTGCAAAGCACACTTCAAGACAATATTAGAAATACAGCAGATTTCTTGGGGGAAATGGCCTGTGAAGGATAAAGGGCAGAGGGAGCAGGAGTAGACAGCAAGCCTTCAGGCCCCAGAGCAGTTCTGCGTCTGAGAGCAGAGAGAGGAAGGGAGTGTGGTGTGGGAGGAGGCTCAGCCTGTGGTGCAGCTCGGGGCTCAGCCAGGTCCTGGGGTCTCTGAAGGAGACCTGCTTGTTGGAAGAGGGTGGCGGTGGGCCAGAAGGGCTGGATGACAGTAGCTGCATCGTGCATGCCCAGCATGGGCTGGGAGCTGTCTGGGGAGAGGATGGCCTCCGTGTGAACAGTGCAGCAGACCCTGGAGGCGCAGCAGCTGGAGGCTGTCAGCTAACTGCCCTCCTCGCAGAGATGCTCCTGAGAATGACCCCGTCATTCTCGCTCCGCAGGCTCACTACAATGTCTAGATTTACTTTCATTTATCCTGCTTTATAATCTCACATTTCTTCTATCCTGTGTGTCACGTATTTCACCAAATCCTTGGTAAAATTTCAGCCACACTTTCTTTGAAAATTGCATCTCCCATCCTTTCTCACTTTCGTGAACATCCCTTACATCCATACCGTATGTTCGGCCTTCTTGTCCCAGAATCCCTTTTTCTTAAATACTCCTTCACATTTACCATAGCTCCACTTCTCTATACTACATAGAGAAAATTTTCCTTAGATTTCTCTTCCAGTTCTGTAATGTCTGAAAGGCAGTTGATCCATGTTTGTGTTTTCCTCAATTACCTGATTTCTCATTTCTAGAAGATGTATTTGTTGTTTTAAATATTTGCACACTCCTATGTCAGTGTCATGCTCCTCCCTAGAATTTTGATCTTTTCATTTCTCTCCAATAATGTGTATCCTCCTTGTTTTGTGGATGCCGTCAAATTGTTCTGTTAACTTGTGTTCTTATTCTCCTGTCTTCTGATTCTTTCTTGATGAATTTGCTTTCATTTTTATTGTATTTTTTTAACTGTTTGGCTTAGATTCAGCAGAGATTTACTTTTTTCATGTCTTACATGTTTCGTGTTTTCTTCCACACAGCATCCTAGGAAAGTTGCCACTCGAGAACCAGATCACCCATTCACTTTTTACACTTTATATTCCCGTACCATTCAAATTCTGGGCTCAGGTCTTGGTTTTCAATTTCTCATGTGAAGTTGTTTTTTTCCCTGTATAACAGAAAGAGAAACTGTCTTGTCATTTCCCTGGAATGATGAGCAAAGACCTTCTTCCTCCTTTCCCTGAGGGGCAGCCCAGAGTCATGTTAATGCAAGGCTCTTGGTTCTAGTTTTCTTCACTTTGGCTTCTGAATGGACACTAAACCCCCAATCCTATATCCTAGGTGTTATAAGTCATTGACATCTTTCTTAGTTTTGGTCCCCGCAAAAGCAGATCCTGAGGCAAGGACTCCAGGGCACATAGACTCTTTGGGGGATATACGGGTCCCCAGCAAGACAGAGGAGAAGTGAGGGGAGGCAACCCATAGAGAGTGTGCTTTTAAGCCAGCTATGTGAGTGGACATTAAAGTGAGAAACTCTGGGAAACGGTGCAAAACACGTCTCATAATCAACCCACCCCAAAGGGTAAGGGAGCTGGTGTATTTATACGCTGTGTCTGTTGAGGGTCACTAGAGCAGGGGGAGAAGGAGACGCTATTCTCTGACATTTCCCATGTGCCACGTGCGAACAGAGCAAGCTTCCAGAGTTCTGGGGAGAAACAGCCCTAAGTTACAGAGATGCAGATCCTGGCCATTGAAAATCAGCAGGAGCACCCTCAAAGGCCAGAGAGAGGTGGACAGGGAGCTCTCAGCATCTGCTGCACCATCCTGTTGTTGCCACACTTCTCCCATGACCAGAACACGAGCATTGAAGTCCCTTCTTTGCTCAGGTTCTTAGAGACTTTCTTTTGTTTGTTTTATTTTAAGAAGATATTTACAACTTTTGTCACATATTCTACCAAACTTTCATTGTTAATGTGTGTTTATAATTGGAAAGAGGTGTACCTGGATCAGTCCTCGTCTTGCTGGAAAGAATATGCCAAGATGTACACTTCAATTTTATAATGCACACTTTAATTTTATAAAATAAGGGTGTTGGCTCCATGGCCAAGTGGTTAAGCTCACGTGTTCCGCTTCAGCGGCCCAGGGTTCACCTGTTCATATCCTGGGTGTGGACCTACACACTGCTCATTAGGCCGTGCTGTGGTGGCATCCCACAGAGAGGAACTAGAATGACTTACCAGTAGGATATACAGCTATACGCTGAGCTTTGGGGAGAGAAAAAAAAAAAAGAGGAAGATTGGCAGCAGATGTTAGCTCAGGACCAATCTTCCTCACAAAATAATAATAATAATAATATTTTACAATAAGATTATACTTAATATGCCACTATAACTTGCTTTTCTCCTTAAAATAACTTTGACACTTTTTCCATAGCTGGACATGTAGGTAGGTCTACCTCATGCTTTTACATTTATTTCTCCAAACTCTTATGGGTCGATATTTGTTTATAGGATGTCACTATTACAAAGAATGCAATAAACATCATTGCACCTACATTCTGACACATCTATTGCTGGTGTATCTCCGGAATAAATTCCTGGTACTAGAATTTCTGTGTCAAAACTTTCAGCACAGTTAAATTTTAAAAGATATTACCAAATATACATATATTGCTGTGTTTTGTTTTTCCCATTTTTATTCTCACCCACAGCAAATAAGGATAACATTTTCCCCATCCTTACCAAAAATGTCAGTAATATCAATCATTTGATTCTTTGATGATCTGATGAGTTAAACATGATAGGTTACTTAATTTGTTTTATTTTAATTATTAATGAAGACAATTTTATATGCTTCTGGTCCTGGGTAGTCACTTATATGACTTTTGCTCATATTTTTATTGGCCTGCTCATTTTTTAAATTTGATTCATAAGAGCTTTTTTCTGTTGTGAACACTAACCCTTTGTCATATATCTTGAACATATTTTTTGAAGTTTGTATTTAATTTTTTTGAAATTTTTTATTGTGTTTTATTACCCATGTAAAATTTTATGTAACCAAGTCCATCCATTTTTTACTTTGGGGTTTATCATTTTCATATCATGCTTTTAAAAAGCCTCCTATAATGATTAATTATAAAAAGAATTTAAGCAGTTATTGAGTGCTCACTATGATCTGGGCATATCATGACATGAGGGAAAAGGGACAAAGATGAATAAGAAATCTTTTATTGCTTCAAAAAGTATCATATTAAATATAAAATATTTTGTTCTGTAGAAGGAATGAAGTAAATAGAGCTTTTCCACTCTACAAACAAACAAGGGAACAGATAACAACTCTCCCAACTTGTGTATCTTTTTTAAAGAAAAACTTAAACCAGTCAAAACATCAACATGTATAGTAAATAATAATATTTAGAACCGATCAGCCAGAAAACCAGGCCTAGGACTCAAGGTCTGTTTACATACTGATACTGTAAGACTGTCAAACAGTGCCGCTTCTTTATTAGCTGAGGCAAATTCTACAAGACCTACAAAAAGAGGGTATTTTTTACTGCACTTTTTTTTATCTTTAACCAAGATTCATCTCAGTAGCATTTTTAGATGACTACTGGAATGACCGGATTTTGCTAAATGTGGATGCAGGAGAATACTCTTCAAGACACAATCTCTGACCTTAAGGAAATTCAATTGGAGGGTTAGATATGCACAAATGAAACAAGAATAACTTGAAGGGAGTTAGTGTGGGACGGCCCTGTGTGTACACACACACGGACGGCTTAGAGAGGAGCTCGGCGGCCCTGCAGCCATCAACAGGTATTCGTGCGAAGTCAGTGTAGGGGTTCCTTACATTGTGATCTTGCGAATCCTGTTGATGTTTGCTGACACAAAGGACTTTTGGACAGTGGGAACGATAGAAATATAAATAAATTTTTATATGTATAAAATTATTTAAAAATGTAAATACCAAAAAGTTAAAGAAATAAAGACAACCCAAAAGGCTTGATTTTTTTGTGTTAACGTAGGGAGCAGAACAGTGAGCAAGCCATGAAGGCAGATGCTCAAAAAACCCACTTATCTTTGTTTTCATGCCCAGTAGCACTCCACCCCGCTAGTCACACATGGACGTGGCTGACGCTTGCCCCTCCTTTACATGCCGGGCATGACCCTCTTTGGCTTGAGTTGCCTGTCAGCAAAATGAGATTCAGAGGGAGGATAAAAAGGAGAGAACAGTGGACCACACATCATCCGGGAAACAGAAAGCCCACTCGAGGAGGTCTCTGCTCTGGGCCACATACTTTGGAAGCAGAAACAGTGGTGTCTAATTGAGGGTCTCAGGACTTTATTCGTCTAACAAACATTTAGAGAACACACACTGTGGGCCAAGCACCGTACGTTGAGATGAGTGGAACCAAGAGTCGCTTTTTTAACCAGTTAGAGAAGGGAAATCTCAGGCAACAGCAGATAAGTTGGAATGGTAAATTGGGTGTGTGGAACTAAGGAAAACACCGCAGACGTGGTCTGATGGCTCGGAGGTTTCAGATTGGACGTGGGAAAACTGAAAGTAAAGCAGGATGAGAGGAATCCTTGGGAGCACTATCAAAAGTATGAAGAAGTCAATGTGTCTTTATTCCTTGCCCTGGAACTTGGGAAAAAGAATTTAGAGCTCATCTTCCACTGGGCTCTGAAGTTGAGGAAGTTAAAGCCAAGATTGCTACATAAAAGAAATCCTCCAGCCACAGGGATTTCAGAGAGCTTAGCTGGATATTTTCCTCTGGGGCTGGTAGGGAGAGGGAGAGCCGAATTCAGGGGCGAAGCAGGCAGGAAGAAGGAAGTTGTCTGCATGCTTTCTTTGCAATCTAGATAATACTAGAGCTCAGCAAATGAATAAACGAAATTATAAATTTGCTAATAGTTCCAATCCCAGAGATGCTGAAGAGGAAAAAAATTTTTTTTCTTTTCCGGGCAAGAGTCATCTGAGGGTAAATCGCAGCCCAGGTGTGGCGTTTGCATGTTTCCCTCAGTGTGTGGAGAGCCTGGGGAGCGCAGAGGCCCCACAGGCGAGGCAGGCACTTGGAACATGCTAGTGGCCCGTGCTGTTTTATCTGGCCACGTGGGGGGCACATCTTCGATGTGTGCTGGAATCACAGTATTATATAAAAGAAACAGTGAGTTCAGTGCTGGAGTCTGCACATTAAAATCCAAGCTCTGCAGCACGTTTTTAATAACAAACACCCATCACGATGACCTGTAATCTAGAGCAGCCAAAGGCCTCATGACCATAAGAGGCTACAAGCGAATAAAACCCAAGATTCCTGTAAGTAAGGCAACTTGCACGGACACCAGAATCGAATCAATTTGCAAATCACTAGCATCTGGACTTTTCCCTTGTCTTTCTCTATGTTATATGAGATTTTACTTTAGAGGAACTCAAAGTTTTCCAGAAGAAGGCAGTGGAAATAATTGTTTTGTGTAACTGAAATAACTACACGACCCTTTTTGTTGCACATTCTTAAAAAATGTTTGAAAATTAGTTGAACATAAAGCTGAGGAAGACTTGTCTACTTTAACCTCTCCTGTCTTCCCACTTCCTTTAATTTGTGGAACACGTTTAGAATAAGTGCTCTCTTTATTAGACAAAGGTAAAGTTCTTTTGCTAGGTCTTTAATAATATGCTTTGGAACCATTCCTCAAATCAGATTTAAACGTGCAAGAAGCGATGAGATCTGGGATGAGAGTAAGGCAAGCAGGAGCGGCTGGCGTTTTTGTCTAGGGGAATTCCTGGAAGCCTGTGTGTGACATTGGCAGCTCACTCTCCCACTGGATGTCACAGCCCACCAGGTTCTTGTCGATCAGCGTGCAGTGTGACCACCTGAGAACAGAGACTTTTGTTGAATTCTCTCCTGCCTGCCTGAGGTCCTCACAGGGCCGACTAAAATCCTCTCTGTACTTCATGTGAAAAAACTCTTCAACTGAGAAAGGACGATTTTCAACTTTTTTCCCTCTGTTTCTCCTGCTTCCTGGCCCCTTTTTTTGTTGGTTTCCTCTCAATATCCAATGCTATTCCACTATATTTCTTTCAATTTGAACATTCTCAGTTTTTCTCCTTCCATTCATCAATCCTTCTGCCTCTTTCCCTTAAGTATTTCCTCAGTTTAAACCCGATTCAATAATAAATATGCCACAGACTGAACAGGTGGGTTGCAGGACTTTTTCCCTTAAGATTTCCATCTATAGCAATTTTCACTTCTCAGACAAAAGAATGATGATGATGACAAAACTACAAAAGTGTTGAATCCTCGCAGTGTCCATGCAGGTTTTTAAAACAGGTTTTGCCCTGTGTGCACCACGTGACTTCGGAAGGCAGACTCTTTACCACCCTGGATTTGTCATTTTTACTTTGTTGACTAGATCTGTTCTGTAGTAAGAATGAAGACTATCCTCTCGCCCTCTTTCAAACTTCTAATGACAGATGGAGACCTCAGTATTTCACTAGATGGCCAGGAGTTTGACGTTTCCACTCATTATGGAGTTTTCCTTTACACTGAGCTGAAATCCATGTCTCTCTTTTGCTATTAGTACCACAGAGAGCAAACGTACTCTCCCTTTCACAAGGCAGACATCGACGCGCAGGAAGACAAATCTCCCTCTTCAGACGAGGCTCCTCAGTGACTCCAGGGGTTCCTCAGCTGTCAAAGTGTGCCGGGCCCTCGTGTTCATGATTTCCTTTTACTGATACACTCCAATTTGTCAATTTTCCTCTTTAAATCTTGATATTAATTTTTGAGAGTGCGTTAGTTATACACAATTTATGACCACCATTAAAATATTAATGTGTACCCTAAAATTAGGACTATCTCCCCAAAAACCTGTTAAACCTGTGGTCAAAGGTTGTGGGTCATTGTCAGCTACAGAAGCAGCAGCACAAACCGGACATACACTCAGTGTCCTGTCAGCCCTGCTGAAGGCTGGGAGCCTCAGCCCTCAGGAGAGGGCCTTAAGGCTGCCCAGCCCACGTATGCTTGTGTTTCCTACAGGTCAAATGATAATAATTCAGCAAAAGCGGGGGAGACAGTGTCTATTAAAGGCTAAGCTTTATTAATAAGCTATATTAATTCTCCAAGGCCATCAAGTCATAGGCAAGTAAAATAAATTTCTCTGAAAGGTGATTCCTAATTATATCTGCAAAATCTGATGTTTATTGCTCCAAATATGATCGTGTAATAGACAACGGTTTAATCAATGGGGCAATTCTAGTGAAGGAGTTTTATCAATGAGATCAATGAGAAACCTGCTTTATTCAAAGAACTGTCATCAAGGGCTCACGTGCGCCAGCCACTGAGCGAGGCTGTGTTCTCAGCCTTGGTCCAGACTCTTTTAGGGCTTTAAATATGGGTCAGAATAAACAAGAAAGTCCACATGGTCCCAGTTCACCAGTGTCCTCCCCTGAGACCCAGAGCATCTGTGTCAGGGACTCCCCGACAATGCTGGGGTCCCTCACACTAGGGTCCTACCCTCCGATATACTGAGATCACCAGGGAATGAAGCTCGTTTCTCATCCGGTTCTGCCCAGGCTCACTAGGTTAGATAGACATGCATAAATCTGCGTGGTGGATTTCTCCAGCGGCAAAGTCCTTTGGGTTTCAGTTTTGTTTCATATTTGGAAGGAAGAACTAATTTAATACAGGGAATATTACTTTACTTTATAAACGTGTTATATGAAGTAATCTCTGATTCTTAGTATATATCAATAAATTCTCACCCATTTTGAACCTTAGCAGCTCACATTCCACACATTCATAGAGTCTGGGTGCCAATACAGTCCGTGTGGAATATAGACAGGAGTACACCTATGTATTTCATGGGTGCATACTAGCCTCCTATTTTACTTAAACAATAGATGTGATTAGCGTATTCCAAATTCTCTAGAGAAATTGGATCCTTCTAGTAACCACTAAGTAGGTATTGACTTTTCATAATTTTCGGAATTTTCCTGATTCTACATCACAGAAATGCTCCCCAGGTTCCTGGGCTCTCCATACTCAAATTCGACCCTTCTTGTACCCTTCCTTAAGCACAGCTCTTGTATGTCATGTTCTCAAAACCTGTACCCTGGTCCCGGTACTTTCTTAATGTCACTGGCATCCTACACACCAAATACAGGAGCCCTTGTTGGGTTTTATTCTCTTTTACTGACTGTGGCATTTGACACTGTTGGACAACATCAGTATTTCTGGAATTTATCTCTTCCCTTGTTCTTGGGGACATTCTATATTTCTAATAGTCAACAGATATTTATTGAACACAGAGATCCTAGTCATGTATATCTTTCTCATGGCCTTCTTCCACTGCTCTTTTCATGATCCCTGGGCTCAAATCTGTTCTTTATCTTTCCCTGTCTTCTTCTGAGCTGGCCACCTAAGAGTCAAATTAATAAAATTATAGAAATTTTCAGTTAGAAGTGACCAGCTAACCCAAGTAGCGCTCTTCAAATGTGGAGATGACATCCAATAAATTAAGTGTCTCCCCTAAGATCTTGCAGCTGGTCAGTGGCAATCATGCAAAGCCAGAGAAATTTCCTTACTGTCTCTTTAACTTCTGCAGAACGTCACTCAGGATCTTCTGATGCCCCAGATCCAACTCTCTTCTTGGTTTTCTAGTTCTGTCATCATATTTCTATTCTTCTCTATTTCAGAGCCTAGATTTTAGTAACATTTGATGTCTCTCAATTTCTCACTTCCTCCCACCCTTAGAGCCAAATATTCACAATGTCCAATAGAGACTTCCTTCAGGATGCCTTGAGAGTCTGTTTTTTTTTTTTTTTTTACTTCCACCACCTTGGCCTAGAGCTGCACCTCGGTGAAACTGTATAATGGTAAACACCTTTTCAGTGGCCTTCCAGGCTTTGCTGTCTCCATTATCAGTCCATTCTACGCTTCAATATTTGAAATATCATTTTTCCTCCATCAACCTGTCAGAAAACCAGTGCTTATCTTCATTTATAAACAGTTCTCTTTAAGTGTTTGTAAATATTCAGAAAAAGAAAAAATAGCCCTTTGGAGAGGAAGTATCTGTGACAAATGGAAAATTCAGACATCCTGCACTTGAGTATAAAAGACCCTATTCCAAAGAAATAGGCTCTGAAGGTGGGGGGAAAAGAGGTTACTTAGAGAACTAGCTAGCTCCTCGAAAGACTGTATGGAGAGAGAATGAGATAGAATTTTAATAATCATATGTGATGACAAGAAGAAAGAACACACGTTTCTTTCCACATCATGATACCAGGCAGTGAGCTGGGGGTACAAAAGCAAAGTTCGGTCAAATCAATTGTTGGTCATAACTGTTACGACATGTGGCTTTGTTGGACCTCTATTAATTCGCAGACTTGTGGCCACATTTTGATAATATGTGAAAATTTAACCTATCATGCAGAATCCTCACTATTGTGGAGAGCTCCATCAGCGTTGAGTGGGCCACACAACGTGACTCAATTTAGTTTGCTGCTAGTTTGCTGCCTAGCTTAACATCAACCCCTCCGTGTCTTATGGAACAAGGGCTTGACTCCAATCAAGACAGCCAACCCCTCCAGTCAGATGGCCACCAACTGCTAAAGAGTGAGCAAGTGAAAAACAGTGAGGTAATGTGATTGCCTTTAAGGACACTGTGAGGCGTCCTTACGTGGTTGTTGTGATAAAACTTCTCCAGAGTGTAAGGTTTTGAATCGATTAATGCCTTTATTGCACAGGTGTGCGATCTCTCCGTCATCAGTTCATTCTGTGCTCAAATAGCACGTTTCTCACATCAACCCATCAGAAAACCAGTGCTTGTCTCCATTTATAAATAGTTCTTTTTAAATGTTTGTAAATATTCAGGAAAATAAAAGACAGCCCTTTGGAGAGGCACCATCTGTGACAAATGGACCTCTACAGGACAGTAACAATGTTTTCAAGGGATACTTCCTTCCTCTTTTTTTTTCTTTCCTTTCTTTCTACCTTCTCTCCCTTAACAAATATTTGCAAGTATTTGCTGAGCATTTGTCCTGTGCAAGGCCTTGTGCTAGGGGCTAGAAATACAACAATAGGTCTTGCTTTTGAGTATTTTAAATTTCTCTGCAGATTAATTGCATAGACCTAAGAGAAAAGAATTCTTCCTCGAACTGTGATCCCACCAGAAAAAGTAAGAGAACATGAAAAGATCAGTCAAATCAGGAAAGAGAATATACCAGTTAGGTGATTAATGATGGCTAATACGGTATTGACAAGAAAACATACTAACTATACGCTTAGGTGTTGGTATTTATTTGAATGTTTGTACTATATTCGGCTCTCAAAATTGTTAAGCAAAGGCTTATACTTAGTAATTAACCAATATTTGTAAAGAATATTTTAATTAAGGCCTTTCTTTTCTTGAAAAGGCTTAATTGGGTATGTTAATCTATACTTTCTCAATTATCCGCATTTGGGAAAAGTTTAGTCAGTTGCTCTAAATAAGCATAACTTACGGCAATTCCTTGTTGTAGTCAAGTCGAAACCTGTAAACTAAAAATCTCACTTATTCTTTTCTCAATAGATTCTCGTTGTTTTTAGCACCAAATCCAATCTTTCAGCTTGATGTTTAGATTCCTCCATAATCTGACCACAACCTGCCTTTTGACACTTTTATCTCCCACTCCTCTCCAACTCTATTCTACTCTGCTTATGATTTCCCCAGATGTACCTTTGCATTTACGTATGTCATTTCTTTGTTTGGAATGCCTTCTCTTGATTCTCTCCCTCTGTAGTACGGTTGACCGTATGGAATTCTTTCTCTACGTCAGCTGCTGCATTGAGCGCTTCTACACGTATTAGCACGTGGAATTGTTACAGTAGTCTATGATCCCAAGGAGACTCATTATAAAGATTAAAAATACTGAAGCTTGGGGCCGGCTCCGTGGCCGAGTGGTTAAGTTCGCGCGCTCCGCGGCAGAGGCCCAGGGTTCGGATTCTGGGCGCGCACATGGCACCGCTCGTCAGGCTACGTTGAGGTGGCGTCCCACATCCCACACCCAGAAGGACTGGCAACTAAGATATACAACTGTGTACAGGGGGTTTTGGGGAGATAAAGCAGGAAAAAAAAAAAAAAGATTGGCAACAGTTGTTAGCCTAGGTGCCAATCTTTAAAAAAAAAAAAAAATACTGAAGCTTAGAGGGACTAAATAACCTGCCCAAGGTCACACAGTTAGTAAATGCCAAAACCAAACTTGAATCAGATCTAACTGCAGAGTCCCAGCGTCTAACCACTATGTTCTGACGCTTCCAAGGGCTCACCGCTGTGTCTCTGGGCAATTATCTTTGTGACCTCAGATAAATTATCCAACGTCTCTAAGCCCCAGTACACCTGGGAGAATATATATATATCCATAACTTCAGAACAGGTGGTTGTTATTTCATTTATGATTCTTACAAGTGTGAAATAAATGTCACTATCCTGGATTATTTAGAAACATAGATCAAAGAAGCAAAACGAATGTCAACATTGAAGTATGGTAGCTTTATTTTTCAGTGTTTGTAAATCTTTCTCTGACTATGTAATTCTGGGTACCTGGAAGATAAACGTAATTAATAGGATCTACCCCAAAGAGTATACACTTAAGGAAAACAAACATAGATACTATAAATATCTCTAAAGTTGTGTGATTTCTGAAAAATTTTAAAAATATCCAGGCCAGATGATTTTTCCCATTATTCCTCCCTCTTGGTTAGAGAAAATCTGTCTGGGAATAGTCTTGGTACTCTCGAAGAGAAGTTAAAAGCATTAATTCAATTATTACTTCATTTAGACAAACAATCTTCATTCGCCCCTATTTGAGCTAACTTTTCTGCCACATTCATGAGATACAGTGGCGGGAAGACAGAGTTCTTGTTTTCATGTGGTTGAGAATCTGAAGAATAAGCATTATATCCACAATCATGCAAATAACTATTTCCTTACAACTGAGCGATTGATTTAAAGAGAGGTGTATGTTGTGATCGGAGTGTTTAAGGGGAAGAATAAGTACTAGGTAAATCAAAAAGTCTTTCTGGATAAAGAGACATTTATTTAAGCAGGAATGCAAAGGATGTGCAGGCCTTGATCTGCTGGAGCAGGTGGGGGAGGCGTTGCTGGCAGAGGAAGCAGCACACAGCCAGCTCCAGAGGAGGGGCGAAGGCCACTGTGGCTGGGCTGCAGAAGGGGAGGGAGAGGCCTCCCGAGTGGCTCTGGACAAGGCTGAGGGGTGGTGTTCTAGGTTATGTTATGTTTGCTGGATTTTAGTCCAAAGGAAATAGGAGGCAATTAAAGGATTTTAAGTGGGTGTGTGCATAAAAGGAGGTGACATGATCAGATTTTTATCTTCAAAATATTTCTCTGACTGGTATGTGGAGAATGGATTTATAGGGAGATTCTTGCAGTCTACCCCGAAAATGATGGCTGTACTAAAGGTTGGGGGAGAAAAGATGGACAATTATTGACAGACCTGCTGCATACTTTGAAGAGAGGATTATCGGGGATTGACGAATGTTTGAATGTGGAATGCGACAAAGAGAAGTTATCAAGTGTGGCTCCCAGGTTTCTGGCTGGAGCAGCTGAGCATTTGGTTTCATTGACTTTGATGGAGAATCCTGGAGGAGGATGAGGAGGAGGAGGAGGCATAGAGAGAGGACGGGAGGGAGAGAAGGAGCAAGGAAGGAGGGAGGATGAGAAAATCCTGCAGCAAAGATTGCTCTGTCCTGGACTTGTTTCAGAACTGAAGATATCTATGAGCTATCCAGGTGAAGTTTTCATGAAGGCAGTCAGTGTATTGATGATAACTCTGAAGAAAAGACAGGATTATGGATACGACTTTGGAAATCAACAACAGGACTGTGGCATTTGGAGTAAAATAACATGAATAAGAAGACAGCGAAGTGAGAAGTGAAGAGAATTTAAAAACTCAACCCTGAGAAACACCAACTTTTAAAAATCAAGTGGACGAAGACGTGCCGACAAAGACTGAGAATGAGTGACCAGAGAGAGAGGATGAGAAACATAAGTGCTTGCTGCCCCAGAAGACAAAGAAAGGGTGCACTGCAAGAAGGAGGAGGGGGAGACTTCGGGCTAAAGTGACAGGAAGAGGCAGTAAATTCTGTCTCTGAAACACAAGATATACAAATAACTAATAGATACATGAAAAGATGCTCAACATCGTTAGTCATCAGAGACTAAAAATTAAAATCACGATGAGATACCGTTACATACCTGCTAGGAATGGCTATATTCCAAAAATCTGGCAATGCCAAACGTGGGTAAAGATAGAAACTGGAAGTTTCACACATTTCGGATGGGAATGTGAAATGGTACAGCCACTTGAGAAAACAAGTTTGGCAGTTTCTTAAAAAGATAAATTATATTTGTGTACGATATGGCCCAGCAGTTCCACTCCTTAGTATCTACACAAGAAAAATAAAACGTATGTCCACACAAAGACTTGTATGTGAATGTTCACATAAGCTTTATCCACACCAGCCAATAATGAGAAACAATTCAAATGTTTATTAACTGGTGAGGATAAAGAAAATGTGGAATATCCATACAATAGAATACTATTCATCAATTGGATGAACTTCGAAAACACTGTGCTAAGTGAAATAAACCAGACAGAAGACCACATCTTGAATGATTCTATTTATATGAAATGTCTTTTAAAAGTCAAGTTCATAGAGACAGAGAGCAGATGAGTGACTGATGAGGCTGGGGGTCTGAGTGGGCACTCAATGGCAGACAGGACAGCGGGAGAGTTAGAGGGGGATGGAAATGTTCTCAAACTGGGCTGTGGGGATGGCGGCACAACTAGATAAACGAGTAATCATAAGACTTTAGACTGACAGTGGGTGAATTTTATGGTATATAAATTTACCTCAATAAATCTTTAAAAAAAGGAGGTGATGGTTCTCCTTCTTGACTAACCAGGAATGAGGTGGTCCCTGTATCCCATCCCTACATCCCATGCCTTCCTGCCCCTCCACTTAATTTCACTCTGTTTCTAATCTTCCTTTACCGTGGAAGCAAGACGGTCTACTTGTTTTTGAGCCTCACTTCTGCTCGGAGTAGAGCTTTCTTCCGGGAGTTTGCCCAAGAATATAAATGAAATCTCTTCACTCAGCGCTTTGAACTTCCATGGGTCCTGCCAATTTGTAGGTTCTCAAGGACATCTTTAAGCTCTCTTCAGGAAACTGGTTCATTCTAGAAGAATCCTGAGGTTTGGATAATATGGTCCACGAACAGAGGCCCCGGCCTGTCCCAGAGTGTAGGTCTAACCGATTCAGGCTCCCACTGAACCACTGCCAACCTGACCCGGGAGGAACCTTGGCCCTGGGCCCACCCTGTCCAGCTTGCTCCAGCTGGAAGCTCTTGCTTCCTTTTCATACCAGCCTCAGGGTGTGAACAGGACAGGGGCTTGAGGGTATCCATTATATCCTTTTTTACTGTGCGTTATACGTGATTCACAATAATTTACAAACTTGCTCTGATAAAACAATGACGTTTTCAGAAAAAACTTCTATTACCAGAGACTTCTGAAGAAATATAATGTTGGGTTGTGGTGGAGATGTCAAGAGTTCCCTTACAAAATTGTTCTCTACGCTCTGATTTATTGGCAGAGGGAGCCGAGCAGACAGGCTCTAGGCGCCCTTGGGTGTTTGGAGATGCAGAGCTCTTGAGCCTTCACACTGCCCAAAGCAGCAGATCAGAGCGCTGCTATTGATTCGTTTCACTCTGATGACTGTAAATGATTCATGTCCAGCAGGATTTGTCCTACGAGAGAGAAAACAGTAGGAAGAAAATGTGCGCAGCTTCAAAGGGGCAGCTCGGCTCCACTGGAACCCAAGCAGGGCACTCAGCAAACCTGGCATTTTTAAGTAGCATCCCGAGCTCTCCCAGGAGTCAGCACCATCCTCCCTGAGAGATCGCTAGAGATCTACAAAAATGAGTAGGAGGAGGAGAGCATGGAGAAGGATCAAAAGAAGCAGCAACTACAGCCTCACCTTTTCTTGTCGGCGTGAGACAAGTTGCTCTAAGTCCAGGAAAGCAAATATACGCTTTAAGGGCTAGGGAGGGAAACGTATAAATCACTAATGTGAAAATGACCCTGGTCCACGTAGTGCTGTGATGTTTGGGGCACCCTGCTCTACTCGTGCTTCTCTGCTCATGAGCAACCCGTTCCCCAAGAAACTCCTAAAAGTTGAAATGTTTATTCTCATATAATTTTTAAAAGTCAATAGTATAAAAGAAAGGCACATTTTCATTTCTTGCAACCATAAGCCGCGTGCCAACAAAGCTCTTGTTTCGCCTGCTCCCAGGGTTCAGAGGGTTTCTGCTGCGCACAGGCTTGGGTTGCACATCCTGACGAAGCACCACGTGCCCTGGCTTTCCCAGGACACATTCCTCAGGTAATGCTGCATTTACAAGTGCGAGATATTTTCTCCCAGCCCAAGCCAGAGAGCAGAGACATTCCTAATCTTTCTGACAAGACCTTAACTATAATATCGGGCTGTGTTAGGAAAACGAGATCACAAAGCAGAAGCAGTACTTATAATTTCAAGATGAGAACTCAAAGAATAATTAAAAATGATGGATGAAGAGAACCTGAAAGAGGGAGACTCATTAAATGAAAATCTAGGGGACGGCCCAGTGGCATAGTGGTTAAGTTTGCATGTTCCACTTCTGTGGCCCAGGGTTCACTGGTTCGGAACCTGGTGCAGACCCACACACTGCTCATCAAGCCATGCTGTGGCGATGTCCCATATAGAAGACTAGAAGAACGAGAAGGACTTACCACTAGGATATGCAACTATGTACTGGGGCTTTGAGGAGAAAACAAAAAAAAAAAGAGGAAGATTGGCAACAGATGTTAGCTCAGGGCCAATCTTCCTCACCAAAAAGCAAGAGAAAAAAATTGACCTTGTTCTGTGTTTTAAAAAAGAATGAAAATTTGTATAGAGATGAGTGCACATAAAGTCATAGATCATTAAGACCAAAGGCAGAATGTATATGCCAGACACTGAAATGACCAGTTGGTTTTCTTTTTTCTGATGGTGGGTTAAGAATTCCATCCACATGTCTCATCAACATTGCTGGGAAAAGCAAGGCAAACTTCGGCACATCATGGAAGTTATGAATGCATTATAATAAAATCAGAGCACTTCAAAAGACTTCTAGACTAGGAGTTCTTAACCAGAGGTCCATGCCAGAATCATCTGGAGAGAGCCTTTTCCGTGCTCCTTCCAGGGTTCCACTGCTAGTCATTTTCTTTCGTTTAGGTCTGGAATGAAACTCAGGCATATGAATTTTGAAAAATTCTCCCCAAGTAATTTTATGATAACCCTGATTAAGAAAAGAAAGCATTTTCTCCCTTGTAATTATATACCTGCCACCTTCCCCACTGGACTGCAGACTCCTTTGAAAGGAGCCATGTTTACCTCGTGTCTTTTGCTGTGCTTAGCACAGCTGGGCTAGGAGCTCCAGAAGGGAGTACGTGCCCGTCTCGTTCATTATTGCAATTCCTCCTGCCCTCCCCTGCCCCAGCCAGAAGAGCACCTGGTCTGTGGTTGGTGCCTGAGAAACGGAATTTTAAAAAGGAATACTAGGAATTTATCCACATGTGCACTTAAACAGGTTTTTCTCTTTTCTGTTGTTACTATTTTTGAGCATTATCTACCTAGCAGGTTCTCAAATGTTTGTTGAATGACACAGTTTTGAAGGTTAAACAACTTATTTTAAGGGGCTTTCAAGTGGTATTTGTATAAATCAACCTTATTGCTTTATATTCCTGTTCTCTTTTTGGGCTTCTGTAAAATATATCTTTGGTTTATGCCAGATTCGATGGGAACAGTTCAATTGTACCTGCCTCCAGAAACTTAAGACTCAAATAACGAATCTGAAGTAACAAAACGAGCAGATACAGCTGATCCTGTTACTTCAAGTGCCTTCCCAAACGCCATTGTTAATGAATCTTGCCTCACTGGCTAGCGTAACAGTTTATTTTTATAACCGACGCATCAAAAAGCTATTTGAACCACATGACTTCTAAGGTCCTATAATCCTAATTCTATTATGAGATACTTCTTATATGTTCTGGTGAAGTGCATGGAAGGAAACAAATGCAGTGCTAGTCACTAAATAATGACTGCAGTCAGAACTGGCATAGCATCAGGTAAGGGGACATATTATAATAGCCCACCTTTCCGTGTTATTCAAATACCATGCACTGATAACTGAAAACAACCAGGAAGGATAAAATTTACTGGCACCCAAGTGGGGTTGTTACTACAGGTCATCGTCCAAGCTCACGTATAGCAGACATGATTTGAAATGTTTAGCTAGTCACCTTCATACGAATTAAAATAAGCCGAATATTTTTCACTATCGTTCTGAAAGAGGCCTATGCTGTAGGTAAAGTACATTAGCAAGGGACCACACTAAAGATGTGTACGTGGAATGTGTGTTTTGTGTCGACATTCACTATCGGACTTGTTTCCTGAAGTCTCTCCTAGGCCCTGTCACCCTGTGGTCTTGCCTCCTTTTGAACCTCTGTGCACTGATCTCATAGCTCACTTATGCACTTACCTTGTTCTGTCTTCTTTTAGACTTTCTACCAAACCGCAAACACCTATAGTGATGCGGGCCGTCCTTACTCACCCTGTGTCTCCGCTATGACAAGCACATAGCAGGGACACAATTACAGTCTTTGAATTGAGAATCTGCTATCCAGAAGTTAATAATGACAATACCTCCTTAGTCCCAAGAATAATTACACCATTGTCATTAAAGTAAAAAGAGAACATTTAGCTTCAAATTTTGAAGTCATTTAAAAATAGATGTTATAAGCTGGTTTAAAGTGGATCTTTTAAGCTGTCACCAAAGACATTCATTCTACTTAAAAACTTGATCCATTTATATATTCATGCATAATTTATATCCCACTTACTTCCAAAAATTAATTGAAGGAGCCATTAAGATGATGCCACCTAAGGAAACTACTAATATATCAGTAACAAAACCAATCACAAAAAGTTTTATTCCTGAACTCGCCTTGGCATTTTTAAATGTTTATAGGTCAAAACATTGACCATACCTAGGTACATTATCTCTACACCAAATAGAGTTTGGGGAGGTTTATTTGTTAAATATTTTAACCTAGTTACTGGTTCATCATATGATACTATTTCAAATATAGCATTTTATATTATTTTTCTTTTAATCTATGCCATTCTTTTACACTGTTATTTTAAATGGTATGAACTATAGAATGAATAACACCTTGACTCCTGCCTTCGAAAGAGTTTAAATATGGAGAATTCCAGGGAGTTGGGAAATTAGTCAGACCCTTCAGTTCTCAGCAAAACCACCACCACGAGAATTTTAACCTGTTCTCATTCTCCTTAAAAGGTGACTTGAGCTGAGGACTCCAAGGAAGCAAGAGAGGTCTATTCTAAGAAAGAAATGAGGTAAACAGAGGCATAAGGAGAGAGGGCCCCCAAGACAGAAGCCTCCCATCTTCCCTCCAGCCCAAGTGCTCTTCCCGAAGTGCGGGATTCCCATGAGCTCTGCTCAATCAGCCCGGCCAAGAGCCTGTGCGGCGGCCGCGTCACTTCCCACCAGCCACGGTGAAGTGTACAGTACTCTTTGAACATGTCGTTTCAGCTGAAAACATCTGGACATGTCAGTACAAGATGGATCCCGCTAAATCCGGGAACATGTTGACCCAGTTGGATTCAGTCATCATTTCTACTCCGTGAAATGAAATTTCAGTCTACCTTGCAAGACTACAACTTCATTTCAGAGGTTTTCTAAATGAATTTTTTTTTTTAGAAAACGAATTGTAGTTCAATTTTAAATGTTGGATAATTTCATGTAATGCCTTTCTACTTGAGATGGGATTACAATAAAAATTAATTAATGAATTCTCATTAAAAATATGTGTAAGTAGTCAAATCAGATAAAGCAGACAAATCCTGTTTGTTCAATAAAGAGAATCAGGTGATGAAATAAAAATGAAGGAATTAGATAAAACTTTGTTCTACATTTAGGCTCTGAGTTGGCAATACCATAAAGGTTGCCCCTCAGCTTTTAGAAGGGAATAGAAAACTTTCTACCCGGGTGAGCCCCGGGAGCCTAGTGGTTACGCTCAGTGCGCTGTGCTCAGCAGCCTGGGTGTAGGTGTGGACTTACACCACTCGTCTGTCAGTGGCCATGCTGTGAGCAGCTCACATGCAAAAAGAGGAAGATTGGCAGCAGATGTTAGGTCAGGGCAAATCTTCCTCAGCAAAAAAAAACAAAAAACAAAAAAATTTGTGTCATCCAGAAAGAAACCAATAAATATCATAAATAATGATAATGAGCAGTAAAAGCTAAGGATTTCATGTCTAAGGCCAATGCTGTTTATTCAAGCCCTGGAAAACAAACGAGTTGACTTCTAAGGCACCCAATAAAGCTGTTGCCACTTGTGAAAGGTCACGATAACCTGGATCAGGGAGCGAAATCTGCTTGTGGACTGGACAGAGACCTGGTGCCCTATGACCTCTCTCTGGTAGCGGCCATGGTCACTGGCCCGTGGGTAGTTCAGTTACACTAGTGTGCCCATGCTTGCCCCAGAAAGAAGTCCTTTGTCCAGTGTGCCTTCAGTTCAGTGCTGGTGTGCCTGTAAGAGTTTTAACAAAGGTCCGAATTAAACGTGGTTGTGAGCTCCTGCAGGGCTGTTACGGGCAAGAACAGTTTGGGAATATTGGCTAAAAAATAGGCTCAGTGAAGCCTGGGAATGGAAATAGGCCTCCTGGAAACACTTAAGGCCTCAGGACTAGGCAGAGCTTCCTACTCATAAGAAAGGCTTCTGTTGCCACCGACAGGGCTTGCTAAGCCATAGCTTTAGTGTTCTTGGAGGGGCCCAGGGAACAAGGTAGAAAGCAAGAAGGATACAAGGGGCATCAGGCAGAGAAGGCGCAGCCTCGTGCTCGGACTTCTCTTTCCACAGCGCTCTCCGCCGCCCTCCGCATCTCACCCGGGGTCTCTTGCGTCTGCTCCAAGTGTCCCTCCTTCTGCACTTGAACCCGTCTTCTCATTGCCTGTGGAACAGATTCCTCAAGAACGTCTCACCCTTTTCCACACGTCTTTCTCTGCATCTGATATATTTCTTTGTGACTGGCTGCAAAACTTAGTGCTCCTTACAGGAAGTTTAACCGTTGAACGGATAGAGGACAATTTCTGGAGAGCTCAGGCCCAGAATGTGCCAAGTGATAGATATGTGAGAAAATGGGGGGAGGACGGTCGTTCTCCTTGCATCGATGAGTTCACAACTGGGTGGAGAACAGGAGGAGTGGGGTGCATCAGAGCTGGAAGTAAGCTAACATATGTGAGCCTTGCTTCACACAAACATGTTCATATGTGAATAGATTGACCCGGTCTCCTGAGTCACTGACGGATAAACCCCCCTTGAGCCCCAGGTTGAACTGCTGTAAGCCACTGCTCCCTAGGAGCACTGCCGCCATTCTCAGCACTTTTTCAGGCCTTGTGACTTCAGCACTCCCATCCACAGTCCTAACCTCTCGCTGTGCACCTGTTCCTGTCTGACCCAGTCAACCTTCTGCTTTAAACCCTTCAGTTCAGTCATTGCTACCATTTGCTGGGTGTCTACTATATGCATGGTTGTGTGTTAGATGCTTCACAGACGTGAACTATCATCCTTGCAACGTATCTACTGTGATTGTTGCTACTGCAAAGCATGTATTGCTTTCCTCATTTTACAGAGGAAGAAAAGAGGACACAGACAGATGAAAGAATTTGCCTAAGATGCAAAAATGGTGAGATTTGAACCAAAATAACGCTGACTCCAAAGTCAGCGCTCACCACACCAGGGCTCACGTCACTCAGCAGGGCCTCGGCAGCTTCCCCAAGGCCTCCCCAGGGCGGCTGCAGCCTGCAGGCCTGCTCCTGCTGCCTCTGGCCCTGCCCGCCTTCCCCTTAATGCTACAGCAGTCGTGAAATACTTGTGGTCCGCCCTCCCACCTCCTCAGTGTGTATTCTTGCTCTTTCCCCTGCTTGAAATACTGCTCTCTGACCTGGCTCAGCAGTCCTCATCTCCCTAGACGTGGGTGCCCTCAAGAAGGACTCCTGCTACTTGCCTCATATACACAGCAGCCTGTGCCCATCCCCGTGAGAGCATCTGCAATAGTACACTGTCACGATGATAATTTTAGGGGTGTTCTCAGCGACCTAGACAGCCCCAGAAGCTAGGAGATGCGTCTTTCTGCCTTCTCATCTCCGGAGCCCGGCACAGCGCTGGGCACAGCAGAAGCTCGGAGCGTTTATTGAATGGAAGTTCTTTGAACCTTTAGAAGTGCTTTCCCGTCGCTGTGGGGGGGGCGGAGAGAGAGACAGAGAACAAAAGTGTGTTTCAATCTTCCCAATGTGATTTCATGTTTTCTGAGAGGAGGGACAGCGTCTTCTACTTTCATTGTTGCTCCCATTCAGAGCCCCTTGCCTGCTGAAATGTCAGTGCTGAACATGCCCATGAAGGTGAGCCACACAGAAGAGACACAGCGAGGGCACAGGTGGCAACAGAGGAGGGCACAGTCCCTGACAAGGTCGCACCAACTTGCTATAGGATTTAAGATTCTAACAAAATCACACAATATAAAGCTAGACGATTAAGAATAAATGTTGAACTGAGACATCATAAAGGGAAGCGAAAGTGACCCTTGAAATGCACTGCTTCCTTGGATTTCGGTACTTGACTTAGCCATGCTTCCCGGCAACTAAAACAACGTCAGAAACCATCCAGCACCGTGGCTTATCGGTATTCATTTGTCTACAAAGACTAGAAAACCTGGCATCCAGTGGTTTAAATACGCTGGGTTTATTCCTCTCACGGAGGTCTGGAGCAGCTGCCAGCCTTGACTCCATCGCTGACTGTGTCCGGGCTGGCATCTCTGCCGGTCTCCATCTTTTCCTCAGGCTGCCGCCTATGATGGTCAGGATTGCTGCTGCTGTTCCAGACATCACACCCAGGCTTAGGGCATGAGGACGGGAGGGAGGCTGAGCAAACCATGTCTGTTGTTTAGATCAGGAAAAGCAAAAGCCTTTACAGACGGCTTCTTACATTTTATTGATCAGAACTCTGTCAAATGGTCACTTCAAGCTGGGAGAGAGTTTTCAAAGCATCTGTCCTGCTGTGGCAGGGCACATTGCTACCCAGCTCAACACAGCATTCTGTTTGCAAGGAAGGAAAAAGCGATGTGTGTTGGAAGCACTGGACAGGCAACTCCCACGGGCTACAGGCTGTAGTTTTCATTGTCTGGCAATAAATATCATATAAAATTCCAGAAGAAATTTATCACATACTTCAGTAATTACTTGATGAGTTAATAAACACAGATTTGATCCCCTAACTGAAATCTTTGGAAAAACAACACAATTTTATTTTTCTGCTTATAAAAGTGTGAAAATTTTGGGAAATATATGAAATTTTAAAATATAAGAGTGGCCTGTGATCACGCCCTCCAGTGATAGAGTATTTTATTTAAAATGCTATTTTCCTGATCTTAAAGGATGCAGTTAAATATATTATTGTAGAATTTTCGAAATTGCTAAACACATAGCATATAATTAATATCTTCTGTAATTCTACCATCCACAAAACATAGATGCAATTGAATAAGTTAAAAACTGATATTTAATAATTTTGCTTTTATGAGTTTTGCTTTGATATATTTCCATGAGTAAACATATTCTAAAATGGCTTATTAAAAATGTGTGTGCCTTCAGATGTTAGTTCAGGGCCAATCTTCCTCACTTAAAAAAAAAAAAGAAAAAGTCTGTGTCTTTTTGTCCATATTGCCATTGCTATCTCGCCCATTTTCCACTGGGATATTTATATTTTTGTATTGCTGTATAAACATTTTTTCTATATTATGAATAGTAATTCTTATTTGTAAAGTAAGAATATTCTTATGAAATAAGGACAAGAAAATAACTATTCATTTTGGACTTTCAATTTTGTTTATAGTAGTCTTTGGCTCCTCCTCTTTTATTTTAAATAAAGGCCTTCTGCGAATTTTTAAAGAAATATCCATGGGTAGTATATTTTCAAAACTGTTGCACACGTGACAAAGTCCTTCTGTTGTTGTCACTTATGTCCGTGGATGACAACTTTCTGGGGCTATAATTCTTTGTTAATGTCCTTTTCATCTCAAAACTCTGGTTCTTTCCTTACATGGCCTCTGAAATTTAACGTTGTATACAATTCTTTGTCAACAGCCTTTTAAACCTCCAATTCCAGCTGCTTCCCTATTCGACTTGGAGAACCCAGTGTTGTCCACGAGCTGTCTGAAGTTGTCTAAGATTCCTCCTTTTTTAGCTAAATTTTCTCTCACGTCTCCTGGGTTTTATAAAAATATTTCTCTATCTTTTAATAAGGGAAAACCTCTCTGCCAGGTAGTTTGTTAACATGAGCACTTCTCTCTCTTATTTTTTTAATTTAATTTCTTGTATTAAATAGTGAGCACATTCAATCTGAGTATATGGATCTTTTTGGCCCAAAAATATTTTTTTAGCTATGTCTTCCTCATTGCTCCCTTTTATTTCTTCTTTAAGAACAACAGTAAACCTCAGGTGGGATTTTTAATATATTGTCCTCCATTTCTATCACATTTGCCATCTTTGTTCTCAACTGTCTGGTTTTTTTAGCTACATTCTTAAAAAGTTGCCTGTTTTTCCTGTCTCTGATTCAATTTTTTGCAGTATTAATTCTGATCTTTATTCTTTCCAATGAAAACTCAGATATTTCTATTGCACTTAGTTTGCTTTCAATTCTGCCCTGTTTCACCCCATTACCTTTAATTCAGCTTGGTATCACTGTTTTTCGTCCTGATTTTTTTGCCTCTTCTTTCTCCTCGTGTTTTTCTGCTCCTGTTTCATGAAGGCATGTCTACTTGCTGCCTGTTTTAGGAGCCAAATTCTTACATATTTTCTGTTAGCTGTAACAATAATTATTTTGTTCTACGTATCTTTAGGATAATTTCCCCGTTCCAGCATCTTTTTTTTCTCAGAATCCTCATCTACAGAACAGCCTTCCATACTCAGCATCTCCAATCAACAAGACATTTGATTGACCTTGGACCTTTCGTGGTCATTTCCTTGTTGATGATGGTGGCAGATTCTCTTAGCCCCATTCCAGTGATGAGGTAGCATCCAACCGGAGTGCTTCTGTTAGATTGATGAAATAGCTTCTATTCTCAATATCTTGTTCTTTGACACCATGAATCTGAATGCCTTGACCTTCTACAAGCCTTACCAGGCCTTTTAGCCAAAGATTTGTGGATGCCACAGCCCGTGCAAAACCAGTGCTGGAGTGGGGAAAATTAGACCTTGGGCCTCCACTTGCAGGACTTCTAGGAAGTTGACCCTCACAGACGTTTATCAAAGAAACGGAAGGGCCGACCACTGCTAGGGTCTTCAAACCGGACAGGTCCAGAGACGGTAGCCTACTGCCAGTGAAGAATCCTGCTCTTTAGGAAGAAGCAGAAATGGGAAAACCCCACATTCCCACAGAGCTTCTCCTATGGATTTAATTTACAAGGCTAGCTAAATAATGGGGAATAATCCATACTCAGGAGCAAAATGAATCTGTGTTCTCCTGTGTATGTGAGATGGCTGATGGCTGAAACTGACTATGGTGTATATAAGATCTCTTATTTGGTGGGAGAAGCAGTCATTATACATCTTCACTAAGTGATTCCTTAAAGTTTGAATTTGAAAATATTTTCGCTAGCTGCAAGTTCACAGCCTGGCTCGTAGTAGATGTTCAATAAATATTTTTCAGTGAGTGGATGAATGAGTAGAGACCATATCTTCGGAAGAATAAACCTGAAAGGAGTGGAGAGCTGAGGTGGAGTTGGGGCAACTCTCTTCTTCCTGTCCCCAAGAGGTGGCCTGTCTGAGCTGTGGGAAGTAGGGCACATGGACCTGAGGAGGCCCTGGTGGGAGGCCCAAGCTCAACATTGACGCCCAGCAGCACACCGAGGGAGCAGCTGTACTCGGAGCATTTTATGAGCCTGTAATTGTCTCCACAATGTACTCAATTCCAAGGGACCATGTTCAGTTTATTGTATGTCAGCAATTGGTAACTTCTGCAGGACACTGATCCCCCCGCCAGTGCTTGGGATTTATATACTCAGAGATAAGTGTGGAGAAACATTGATTATTACATATCTAATTGTCCTGAACTGAGCAAGGAGCCAGAAAGCAGAATGGGTGGGTTCTAATCCATCTTGGACCCTGTCTGACCTTGGGAACACTTCTGAATCTGAGTTTCAGTTTCCACATCTAAAAAATGGAAGATTTGAACAAGATCATCTCTAAAGACACTTTGGCTGTTACACCCCACAATTCCCTTCTCAGATAGGAATCTGCCCCCTTTACTGGACACTGAGAAGGGTCATTCTGTGAACGTGGCTCTCAGGCTCTATAGGTGTTTGTTTAGATGTAAACAGGAAAATTGCTTATGATATTCCTCTTCCGCCCGTCGTTTGAGATTAAAAGGGTGCATTTTTTTCAATATGTTCAGTTTTCAAAAGACATGCTGGAGGAAGTCAGCCAATTTCTGCCCACACAACTCCCAAGTGACGTCAATGGAAGCGGAGCACACAGATCGCTGGGCGAGTTTTGGCTCATTATGTGAGGGTTTTTTTCTTTTTTTAAAGAACAACTGCAAAAATGATTTCTCTCAACTCAAATTACACAATTTGTTCTTCTTTGTGCCCTGAGTCAGCAACAGACATAATGTGGAAAATAAAGTAAGATCTCCTTTTTACATGTCAAGTAAACCAGGACATGTTTGTGAAATACGGGTGTTGAGACGCCCAAGCTCTCTCTAACAACGGCCTCTTGCCATGGCCTCCTCCTAATTTCAGTGTAGAAGGCTGATAAATGATCATCAGATGGACAACTGGCAAAGTATACCTGATTATTCTTCCTCTGATCCTACATTTGATCTCTAGTCCTGCTGGTGGTGTTGTATATCTTGGGCTTATGGCTTAACACTCAGAAATATTTTGAAGGACTCTCTTGGCAAGAAAATATAATTTGTATCGTGCCCTCAGCTCAGCTTTCCGTCGTGTAGTCAAATAGATCTGGTATTGTATTCTACCTAATATAAATATGACTATAAGAAAAATGATAGTTAATAGTCATGCAGCTTTTCATATGTGATAGACACAGACTGGCTCAGTCCTCACAGCAATCCTGTAGGGTTGGTGGTGTTATTCTCTTGGTTTTTCTGATTAGGAAACTGAGGATCAGAAAAATTAGGTAATTTCCCCAAAGTCACACAGCAGATCAAGTGGCATTCAGATTCCAAACCAAGCAGTCTGGCTTCAAAATCTAACCATCATGCTATCCGGACAATAATTTGTATATTTTTCCATTCAAAAAGCATTTAATGGTCTAAACCTAACTAGTCTAGATTCTGAGTTTAGTCGGTTCCTAGGTAAAGTGGACCAATGACATCGAAACTAAGTGAACAGGTAGGGGAGGGAATTGAGCTTTCTTTAGCACCTCCACTGGCCCGGACTTGAACTAGACAGCTCACATCTGTTTAGTCTCTGCACAAGCTGTGTGAGCAGGGCTGCATCGGTGACATTTTATCGATAAAGAAACTGAGTTTTAGGGGGTTGTCACTTGCCAAAGATCCCACAGCTGGGAAAGGCTTGATGTCTGACCCAGGTCTGGGTGTTCCCACCACCTGCACTTTCTTTACGACAACAGGCTGCCTCCGTGCGCGTGTGCAAACAAAGCACTTACAGTTTCGTGTCATAGCTGGAAGAAGGGGCACACAGAGGTGGCCCCAATATTTGGGAAGCTTTTAGAGCTTTTTCAGAGGTGATGACCAAAGGGAATTTCTAGATTTGGGAAGTTCTGTTAGCATCCCCCACAGTAGTCTGCATGGCCCAAACAGCGTTGGGAGGATGGCATTCAAGTCTAGTTCCCAAGAGGTCCCTAGACAGACTGGAAGGTAATTTTGACTAATAGTGCATATTTTATCTAAAACAGCATGAAAACATTAAATTCCTTTTTAAAGAAATTATAAGTGAATTTGATGTTTTATGTATAAACTCTGGAATTTTTAGAGGAAGTCATAGAAAATTTCTGAGTGAAATTACAGAGTTTTTCATGAGTATGCGCAGAAATGAAAATGGTATCCTGTTTAGGGTATCCTAGCAGGACAATTCTATAAGTATTAAAAAGTGAAATACGTGAGAAATATTTAAGAATGTACTTTAAGTTTTTTAGAATGGAATGTAATATAAATTTAAAATTATTTTATTTTACTATTCTTTTCTTTATTTGAATAGACCAGTTTTCCCCAAAAATTTACCAATTAAATGAGACAGTCTGGGTTTAAACTGTTCTCCTTCCAGAGTTTGTTCCCATCCCCCCAAATGTCTTATTTCTATTTAAAGACCACAGGGAACGGGCAAGAAATTGTGTGTTTAAACTGGACTTTTTCAAGGCTTTTAAGGCCAGAATATTTGCTTTGCCAAAGACCAAATTATTGCAAAGTGGAACAAGCACCTGATCTTGTGGTCAGTCAGAATAAGTAAATACGTCCACCTGGAAATGGGAAGCAACGCCCCCAAGACCCCGGAGCACCGGCCGTCAGCCCCCTCATGGCTGTTCGCTTGTTGGCAGCTCAGCTTGATGATGCGTGTTGAGAGTGGGGGTCCCTGTGAATCTCTCTCCCCAGCACAGAGCCCACGTCACCGATGTATTTGCTGTTGCAAATTCCAGCATCTTCCAGACCACCACAAGTTCTTGAAAACCCAGAAACATTTATAGACAACAGGCCACCTCCGTCCACACTGTCTTCAAGTTTAAAGGGAGATTCTAATACGAGATAACATTTCTAAACAACTTTCACCCACAAAAGGTCTCAATAAACTTTCTTCCCAATCATTTTATGGTCTTCTAACAATATGATATTAGCTGTATTATAACATCACATCGAATACCATGATGTAAACTAACGTTGACATGTGTTGGGACTTAGTATTACTTTTAATCACAGCATCAACACAACTTTAAATGCATTTTTTAACTTCCAGGTCCATCCTGGGATGTACGGGGATCTCTGAGGAGAGCTGTGTGCACCTAAGATCAGAGACTGGCCGTTCCTCTCCATTCTGCATCAGTGACACAAGAGTGACTCACTCCTGTGCATTTTCTCACAGAGTTAATTTATCCTCTGTGGATGCAAAATTTATTTGCTCTCGTAAATCTGGGGACAGTACTTTTAGCTTTCTGAAGGCCACGTTCGGGCCTGGCTCTTGGCATGCTATCTGTGCAATTGCACAAGCCCAGGGCTCAGCGGGTGTCACGCTGTGTTTAATGCTCTGCTGTCGTTACCGTGAGATCCTGAGCCCTCAACGCCCTCGATGAACACGGGGCTTTGCATTTTCCTGTTACTCTCGGACTGCAAATGATGTAGCCTGTCCTGGCCACATTGTAGCGCTAATGTAACAAATGCAAAAAGTTGGTTTAAAGCTTAAGAACTAAAATGAACAATTGACCAAAGCGCCACTGACATATTTGAGAGTTTTTTCCAAGTAAGAGGTCCCATTTAGTAAATACACCTGGATTTTTTTTCTAGTGAAATAATCCTATTTTTTATACTGATCTATTTCTCTAACATATTATGTGATACATGCACCCGTGTATATCTATGTATATAGAGAGGCCTTGGGCAACAAATGCTTTTGAAAAAATAGTTGATGAGTACATTGAGCAGGAGGAAGGGAGAAAAGAAAAAGACCAACCAGATTCCAAGATCTTTCAATGTAGTTGTGACTAGACGCTTAAAACATTCCACACTGTCTCCTTTCGCTGTCCTCGTTACATTGCCTCCTCCTCTTTCAGAGAATTCATAATCCTCTTTTATTTCTTTTTGGATTATTGTTGTTTATAAAAATATTGCAGATGTGCAAAATGTCACGAAAGTTGAGCTTGACCACGGCCAGACAAATGGCTTGGAAGCTGGGGCCTGAATGCCTTTCCAGCATCAGCGAGCCCAGCCGGCCTCATCATGCTTCCCGTGCTTTCTCCGTGTGGGTGCAGGGCGTGGGGAGTGGGCCAACATGACGCTAAATGCACTATGCAAAAGCCAGCATGAATCCCAGGCCCTTTTGTGGACAGAAAGGACTGATTGTGTGGCGGGCAGCTGGAATGCACGCTGGTCACTTTTTGGAGTGGGGTTAGCAGGCATCGTCTTGCTGGATTGTTCGAGGAGTGACAGAACAGGGACAGAAGGCAAGCCTCTTTCTCCACACTTCTGTGGCCCTGTAATTTTCCTCCTCTCCTTTGTTCACATTATAAAGAAGGATCCCGTACATTCAGAATTCTTCAACCCTGTTTTCCCATTCGGATGCTATTCTTTCAAAAGTGCAGCCCTTCGTTTCTGGCCCCATGGAAGTAAGCTGTTCAGAAAGTGCGCCCAGAGTGGCAGGATGAGGAACCCGGGAGAACAGGCCCGTGATGGAGATTGACAGGAGGCGTTAGTGAGGGTTCACGGATAAGGTCTGAGGTGGGACAGTGAAACGCTGAGACCTAATAGCACTTTAGAGAACTTTTCGTAAAGAATGGTAAGAGAAAAAGCCAGAACTTTTTTCAAGGTATCTTAAAGTTTATCAAAGAAATTTTCAAAATTCTTTACAAAAATAATAACTTAAATCTTCACTCATTGGCCCACTGACAGATCTGTCGGCTGCAGCCTTACGATGTTGGAGGGTCCCCACGCTCTGCTTCTGTGCCGTGTTTGGTGTTGACCATCACTTGGCCAGTCTGGGTCTCAGTCCTCTGAACATGCATCGCCCCAAAACCTACAGCTCCTGCCCGCTGCCTCATCTCCTAGGAAAAGATGTTATACATAAAACCCCAGAGGAGGAAGAGGTCCCAAATGTCTCCCCTATTTTGCTTGGAATTTATTCTTCAACTTAGAAGAGAGTTGAAGTTCTGGACTATGTATAATTTTCTCCGCATGTACTGGAATGGATGGTGTGAACATACACAGTGTCCTCACATAATGAATCCCACACACATTTTCAATAACATGAACACTTACATTTCCTATTTTGACTTAGGTTTTAATGAGACTTTTTCTTTTTTTTTTTCAATCCTCCAGGCTTTTCCCAGGCTGTCATTTTGGAAATGTGGTTAATGAGATTTTACTTGAGCCCACGTGCATTTTTAACTTCTGCCTCATAGTTGGTAGGGTAACCTAACTGGACCGGTTAAATTCATTCCTAACTGCTCACCACCCGCTCTTCTCAGCTCAGAAAGAGCTCTGGGAGGACCTGGTAAGATAAGAGAAAAGGGGCATCTGCAGCCTTGCGCTCAGTGAGCTGCAAACTCTGCCTTCCGCACCAAAGTCTCTGCTCAGTTCTAACTTAGCTCCTGCCTCCAGCTTTCTGCCGCGTCTGTAGGGTTCCTGGGGACCCTCTCTGCACAGGTGGAGTCAGTCAACAATTTAAGAGGAATTTGTGCAGAGGTTTTAGGGTTCCTCCCACGTGGCTTTTTTTTCTTTGGAGTTCTCTTCTGTTTCCAGCTCTTCATGCAGCCTGAAACTCTGACCTCTGTTTCCTTAAGCCCGTCGATGGTGCTCTTCCCCGGCACCCCAAAGAAATGTGGAGCTCACCTTTCCTTCAAGGATCATCGTCCTTCTGGTTTCTGCTACTTTGGTCCCTGTGCAGCCTTCCACTAACTGTTTCCCTTCTATATGGCTTCTCTGGTTGTTATCAGGAGAGTTCACCCAACACTAGCTGCTCTGCGATGCTCAGGCCTGGAACTCCTCAATTCCCGTCATTAATAAGAGAGTATTGACAATATGCTGGCTAAAAATTGAATCTACAAAATCAACTGCACTTCTATACACCTGGAAAACATCAGTGGGATAATGTAATTTTAATTTAATTTACACTTGCAATTTAATAGAAGGATAAGAAGCACCTGACAATTAGCCCCCGCAAGGATGTGCAAGACTTTTACACATAAAATTATAAAACTTATTGAATAAAGAGTTCTGGAAGGTTTTAACTATTGCCTTCATAGAAATATATGTATTATGTTCTTGGAAAAAAAGATTTACTGTGAAAAAAATATTAATTCCCCCCATAGGGGGAAAATGGGCAAAAGATTGAAAACACCTGTCACAGCAAAGGAACTAGAAAATGACCCATAACATTTTAAAAGATGCTCAGTCCCACTGGAAATCTGGGAAGTACAAAATTAAGTTCCTAGGAGATATTACTTTCTACTTATCAAATTGGCAAAAATTTAAAAATCAGATAATATCAAGTATTGTGGAGAAACAAGAATTGCTTATAGGAGTGTAAATTGGCCCAACTTCCTCAGAAAATACTGTCATCATCTATTTTACAAGCCAACAATTTTACTCTTAGATATTTACCTGGAGAAACTCTTACACATATGTACGTAAAAATATGCATAGGACTATCATTACTAATAGTAAAAACAAACAAACCAGACCTGGAAGCAACCCGAAGTTCTGTCCACAGCAGAAAAGATAAACCCCTTGTAGCATTAGACACAGAACTACGGTGAAAATGAATAGAATGCAGCCACATCCATCAGCGTGGAGGAAGCTTGCAAACACAAGTTTGAGAGAAGGAGGCACAGGTATCCAGAGGGTTTGTTTCCACTCGCATGAAGTTGAAAGCCAGACAATGTGAAATAACACCATGTTTTGAGGGTACCTGTATGGGTGGGTCTGGTGAGGAAGAAAAGGAAGAGAATTTATAACCTAAATTTCAGAATGAGAGTTTCCTCTGGATGAATGGAGGTGGATGTGAGTGTGGCAAGAAACAAAAGAGCTCTCAAGGATACTGTGATGTTCTCTTTCCTGTGTTGATGGTGGATGCTCTAGCATCATTCTTTAAATTCTGCATAAATACTTATACCCTCTTCTCTGCATGATAATTCCCAATAACATATACTATTTGATGTATTTATATTTTTTATTTTACGTATCTATCTTATAGATTTTTAAAAAATTGCTCTCTGGAGTTGCTATGGAGGATGAAGTATCTGGGCAACAGGGCCCTGTGGTAGTGGGGACAGAGCCCAGAGCTGGTGAGGCGAGAGTAGCAGGCGCGGCATCTGGAGGTCAGCACTGCAGCACTAGATCCTCAGGGAACGTGCAGGAGTGATCTTGGCGGTGGTTCTGGGCTGGAGAGCCCAAATCTAGCAATCCATCACACTTAGATATTGCACAAGCTACTCGTTATTCGTCTAGTCACATTCTCAACTGTTTATTTAAGCCAGAGCATGTTTCTGTGGCTTACAACCCAAATCCCTGACTGGTGTATTGCTTTTGAGGTGTCTGTGGGAACAGATGAAGACGTTCAATTAGGCCATGAGAAACATGAGTTTGACATTTAGGAATGATGTCTGAGCTTGATGCATAGATGTTACCAATATACAGTCAAACAGTGACTAAAGATGAGTTTTCCAGAGAGAGTGTAAAGCATAAACCCAAAAGAGACCCACTACAACATCCATCAGGGATCCAGCTTCTCATCTGCCGTAGCTTGTGCTGAGATGATGCTGGAGCAATCTTGGTATCCATGGATCCCTCTCCTCTACAAACCAAGATTATAGCCACTACTTTAGAAACATGGGTACCACCTATGGATACACCTGAGTACTCACCAATTGGATTTTCTTTGATTACATGACTTCCACATGGCCAAGGATATTATTTCATGATATGAAGAAAATTTCTCTAAGAGTGACCCCATTCTCTTAGAACATATCAGAGTATTAGTCTGTAATTAACTTACATGCTGGTGTCAGAAGCATGACTAGGAAAGAGTTAAAAAATAGGTTATGAACTAATAGGTTATTATGTAATTACATACTAGCAATTATCTAGTTGATAACACAAAGCTCTACCCTGTATATATAACCTTTCATGGGAGGAAAAATATTTGAAACGTTAGAATAAAAGGAAAAAGTGAAAACATTTGACTACGAAAAAGGATTCAGTAATTACAGTGAATATCTCATTAAACATAGTCTTTATTTGCAAGAAGGCAGGAGAGCTCTAATTAAGTCATAAGCTGTCCCTATGAGTAATTAACTGTGGCAGGAAAATTCTAGGTGGTCCATTAAATCTCGATACAGCTGTTCAGGGAAAAATATAAGCAAACTCAACATGTGCCCTGATTTTGGATGAGTGGTGAACTCTCTTCAGTGACAGATTGCAAGGCCTTGTCCAGCATAGGCCATGTGTATGAAGAGCTCGTATTAAGGAAAAAGTAAAAGATTTTGTGAATAATTTTGTATTAATTGTATGTTGAAATGATAATATGTGTCCACTACTAGAAATGTTTGACTACCAGAAATTTTTAAATTTCTTATGTAGCTCACATTTTTAGTTTGCATACGTTTATACCAAATAGCCCTTTGGATTTGTGGGCCAAAAGGGCAGATAGGAATATTTTCGGAAAAAAATCAAGGCGTCCTAGGGCTATAGAATTTCCTAGCTAGAAGAGACTTCCAAAAGCGAGTGATGTAAAATTGTGCATATGTTCCCAAAATAGGCCCCCTTTCCACCACAGAGACACTCACTCACAAATTTGGTACTAGACACAGATTCCGGAGTTTCTTCTCCATGCAGTTCCCAGTTCTCTTCTCTCTAGGAGGCTGCTCCTCATTCCAGCTGCTCCAGCAGCCCCAAGTTTGAGTTCCTGCCTCCTCAGCTCAGCAAGAGCCCTGGTGCTTCAGCCCCACCTCCCTGGGCCGAGGGGATCTGGGATAACAGGGTGCTCTCATCTCATGATTCCTCTCTCTCAGGGACCACAGTTCTGGGCTGTGTCTTCCAAGGTCAGAAAGCAGTTGTTTCAAATATTTTGCCCAGTTTTTCCATTGTTTCTGGCTAGATGACTTCATCATTACCAGTAACTGCGTCATAGCTGGGAATGGACGCTCCCCATATTATTTTTTTTGAAGATGAAAAAAAAAATCCATTAAGCCTTAGGCCTCAGACATTTTCTTCATCTTCCACATTTGGTGTCCTCCATCTCTGAAACCAGAATTGCAATGTTGTTTCTTTACTGCTTCTAATTGCTTCTGAAGCCGAGTAAGACAACCTGCAGAGGACAGCACGTGCCATAGGACAGGACAGTGCTATGTTCCTGCAAGATGGACGCAGATCTCTGCCAGGGTGGCTTCTGGAGAGGAACTCCAAAAAGGGTTGGAATTTCAATGTCATTTATAACAAGTTTACTTTCTATCAGACAGTTCCCGCGTATGAGTTATGGAGATATCACAAAGGTGTTTGTTTAGGATAGAAATGCAACATCTACGGCATTTAAGGCCTTCTATTTCTGCTTGGGTAGAGAGTAAGGACAGATTCCTATCAGATTTGAAGTATAGCATCTAACATTTTATAATGAATGAAATGTTCCCAAGCCGATTATTTCTATAAGTCTGCTGGTGTGTTTTAATATGGGGATTATTTTGTACTGTGTTTATTTCCTCTGTGGTCTTATGGGGACTTTTTAAAGCCAACTGCCTCGTGTACTAATTTAAAACACTCCCCAAATTATTACACCTCATAGGGGGAAGTACGAAAGCATCAAGATATCATATCACATTTTCACGTCAACCAAGTATGGGAGTCATTCTCCAGGGTAAATGTGTGTTCAGCTTGTGGAAAGAATCGCAAATGTCTTCTCAAAATAAAAGAACTCCTCCGGCTATAATACGAGAGGATAACAATCCGTGCCAGTCTTTCCACTTGTGCTACCCAACACCTTTTTTCAAAATCTCTTGCTTCAGTTTCAATTGAAAATTAAGGGCAGCAGATAATGAACCCTTTGTTCATTTTGACCTAACAAGGAGCCTTTTAGGAGGCTCACCTAAGGATCCAGCCTCCTAGATGTTACGTCTGTAATTCTGGCTTATTATGACTTCCCAAATCTCGCTAAAAAAAAAAATGTGTGTATCGAAGATACATGCACCTAATAAAATGATATTAAAAATTATGCAATTTATACACTTAAATAATCATATTCTTGCTGTGAATTGCTCTATCACTCCCTACAACCACTTATGGATTTATTTTTTCTCAACATGACAGTAGCACATCCGCACTGCGATTGCATAAGCCCCATTAGGGTACTTGTGTTGTGTTTATTACACAGGCGGTCTTTAGGCAAAACACACTGTATTTTGTTTTTCCTAATATTTCAATATGCACTTTGTAGTGGGAAGCAACTCCAGAAACAGAAGACTCGAGTTTAAATTCGGAGTCTGCCACTTAATAGCTAAATGACCTTGAACAAAGCATTTAACCTTTCCATGACTCACTTTATATGTTAAGTGCTTTTTAGGACAGTACTTGCCTCACAAGAGACTTGTGAAAATTAAAGGCTTTTACACAGGTCAGAACAGTGCCTGGCACATTGTGAGCACTTGGTAAGACTTACCTACTGTCAGCATCATTATTACTCTTACTGTTTGCAAAGCTCTTTAAAATTAGTTAGCTCTTTTAGTCGTCACAACAGATCTTTAAAGTAAATATGTTATCTCCATTTTATAATAAAGAAACCAAACTTAGAGATGTCTTCTAACTCAAAGGCTGTATTTTTATCTCAATTTTCCTAGGTCACATTACATGCAGACTTTTTAATGTTCATAATGAGCCTTTGCTAACTTTAGCTTGGTCATGTGCTTAAATTAAATCATAATTTCATAAGGATATTTTTAGTGTCACCCAAAAATCTCCTTGACAAAAGAGAGTTTGAGATGACATGTATTTCTACTAGTAGGAAATGTGCCTGCATCTGATCCGTCCCCTATAACATCCTTTACAATTAGAATACAGAACTGTTTACTGTAACAGACAGGAAACAGGTTGAGATGTAGCACCTTGGCTGGCACAGAGCACGTCACTTCCCCTCCATGCTCCTTTTACTTATGCGTAAATGCATCTAAACTTTTGATCTCTTAATCTTTTGAGAAGTTATTTCTTTGATTGTAGTTTTCAACTCTCAAGTACCCACGATCCTCTCTGCCAACGTGGATGCTTTGCTTTTCAAATCGTTTGTAGCTTGGCGCCCTGAAAGACTGGTCTGTCTCTAGGACAACTTTTTGTGTGTTGGCCACGTAATAGTCTCCTCAAACTTTTTTCCATTCCCATAGCAAGGCTCCACCAGTCTAACAACGTTTCAGAAGGAGATTCAGCTAAATATCAATAATTACAGTTAACTTATCAACTCATAGAAAAATGATCACAGCACTGAAGTTCTTTTGGAATCCCTTAAGTACGAATTTAGGCTGAGTCTGTGATTTAGATTACTTTCCAATTCTTTTAAGAGCTAAACACATCCTAGTAAAGGAAAGGTCTTTGAAGTGAGAGCTGGTTGACCATTTCCCGCAAAGAGTGTCCAATCCAGTTGGAAATGTCTTGGAAATGTCTCCAGCTTCATCAGCAAGTGCTGGGGGATGACGTCACTGTGGGATTTCTACCGAACTTTATGTTCTGATAAACAATGTGGTGCTGGTAGTTGCCACTGGTGAATTCTTTTTCTCTTGGGAGGGGCCAGCAAATTTCCTTATTCGTTTTCAAGCTTTGTTTAAGGAGCCACAGAGTGGAAGATAGAAAGAGGTTGAGAGTGGTCAAATGCTGAGGACAACTATTAAAATCAGCGACTGCTGAGGATAATATTTTGGTTTAGTTCCACTCCTCTCTGAGTACAGCATAAGTAAATAAATGGAGTTTTTTGGAAAATAAGCTATTCCCAACTAACCACCGCTTGTCTCCTGTTTCAATCTCCATCCTAACACACTGTGGTAGAATCCAGATGGCAAAGGTTATCTTGGAATTAAGGCTTTCCTTAGATGAATGGATGTATTCAGGAGGCTGGTGGGGTGACAGAGTGGTGTGGAAACCTCCTCCAGCAGCAACAATAACAATGAAAGAACCCAACAGGCGGTTGTGCAAGCTTTACCCTTGAACAAAAGCCAAGAGAACATATTGCCTGTCACCAAACTAGGAATAAAAATAATCCTAGAGTTTTCACAGAAATGAGCACATGAAAATTCCCTGCTTATGAAGCTGTTTCTATTCTGCTATGTTCCCTTATGTTAAAATTTACGTAGCAGTTTGCGTTCCTCATCTGCACTCTGAGGCGTTTTATTTTTATTTTTTCAAGGAAAACTACTTAAGTAATTGTTGTTTATAGAAAGGGATTTTCATTTCCTTCAAGAAACAAGGCTGATATGCCAGTAAAAATAAATACATAAAATATGGCTCATGACTCTATTCTAACACCCTCAGAGAAGGTTAAGTCAAGTTCCAAAAAGCCACGTTTATTTGTAGGTTGTGTGGGTTTCAGAATTTGGATGAATATTTTGAACCCCAGATAACAACAAGCAGAGTCTCTTTCTAACCTGTTCTCCATATCCTTTCCTGATACCAAAACAAACAAAAGCTTTCATTTCCCCCTTATATTCTCACCCCAACCTCTAATTCCAATATTCATCCCCTCTCCTACCCTTTTCCAAAGCATCCCCAAAACAAGGAAATGTGAACTTTACTGAATCAGACTGAGAAGAGGCAGTTTACAGCTTTCTTCTTCCCACAATTCCACATCTGTGACATGAGCATCGGATCAGAACTCAGTTCGTGAGGGGTTTTTTCACCATGATTTATATCAGGTGAATCCTGCGTGGGAGTTTTTTCTCGCTGACATTGCTCATTCTAATTCCTCCCTCCTTTTCCTCTCCTGCATACTGCCACTCTCAAGATCTCTCAAACCGAAAGTCTTAGTTTCCTTGTGTACAATTCTGGACGTCGTGAGGAAAACCCAAGCCCAGAGTGGTGTCTTATAGGAGTCAGGGAGGTGCTCCTGTGTCTGTCCCACAAGGCACGGGAACCGGGGACAATTTGAGTCGCAAGTTTCAATAGTGAAACTCTATAGCTTTCTTGGCCCTTACCAAACCAGGTCACAGCTGCCTGGCTTCCTAATTTGGTTTGATGTATTGTGAATTCCCAAGGGGTAAGTCACTCTCTTATTCATATGTAGGTACAGGAACCGCTCCAAAACAAAAACCAGTGCTGTTCCTCTGTGGTTTTCAATGCCCTCCACCACCCACCATTATCTAACCCAGAGTGGGCTGTCAGTAATGATTTTCCATATTGGAGAGGAAGTAAGGCATTTTTTTATCTTTTGAGATACGTAACTTCATTACTGTGAATATTCACTAACATAATATTCCCAGGGAATTTTTTTTTTCTGCTTTAGGAACGTTTCACTGAAGATAAATGTCTTCTATAAAATACTGAATGTGAAACTAATCAACCAGAGAGAAAATGAAATTTGTGAAATTAATTTCAAAGTATCTTAACAAACAAAGTCTTATATAGTAGCATTATTATGTGTTTCTCTTGCTCCATGCTAAGCTCACAAGGACGTCGTAAATCACCTTGCTTTATAAGATTTAATGAGGCAGAAAGATCTTCCCTGTTGGTCATCAAATTAAGATGCAGTATGATTTTACACGTTGTTCCAGCTCAGAATTTGGCTGTGTTCTGTCTCTGTGATTCCCCAAAGCCAGCCACTTCAGGGTGTCTGTGTCTCTGCCAGCGCCTCTGACACAGATGCTTTTAATAAAGGGAGGCAAACACCTTCTGGAAAATCTCCTTGCTTTCCTAGAACTTTCAGGAGATAGCAATCCTGTTTTATTAGTGTTTATTTAAAAACGAAAGAAAGAAAAGAAACTAAAGTAGCCAACACAGTCGATGTAGGCTGTTTTGTATTCTTTCTCTTATTGCGCAAAATACAACATTTCTCACGAAAAAAGGTTCACGCAAGTTCATAACTGTCTGTTGAGTGCCCACTATGTGCCAAACTCTGCACCAGGCGTGATGGACGCCAAGATGCATGCCCTGTCCTGGACGAGCTGCACAGATGCAATATGACTTTGTGACTTAATCTGTGAGATGTGTGGAGATATTTGTATAGTGTTATATTTGGTAGAATATTTAAAAGTTTATAAAATTGAAGCTAGGTGACTTTGTTATAGTGAAATAACGGTGTGTGATAACTAAAACTTCACAAACAATGGGAAAGTTCTGGATCATTTTATAAATGCTATAGGGAAAACTGATCATCTAGAACAACATTTAAGTTATGTCCACCCCAAAGAGAACAGCAAACAAGCGGATTAATAGTTGATTGTATTAAGAACCACATAAAGTAGAAGGAGATGTTGTTGTATGCGTGTAGTGGTCTTAGGATGGGGGAGGAGTTTCCAGGTGTGCGTCATGCAGGAAATAACAAATGTCAGGTCTGACAGCACAAAAGTGTAGAAGTTACGTATAGAAAGTTTGTAAAATTAAAATACATATCACAAACTTGATGCAATACTGGCAAAATATGACAAATTAACATCCTTAATAATCAAACTCGTGAATCAACTAATGTCACTAACCATACAGTTGAAAAATGGCAAGTGAGATTATTAGAAATACAGTGAAAGAAATTCAAAGAAATGATGGATATGAACATATATTAAACTTCATTAGCAATCAAAATATCTAATTAAAACAACAATAATAAATAAGGCTTTGCCTATCAAATTGACAAATATTTTTTAATATAAGAACAATTAACACTGTGAAGATGCACAGGCAACCTCATTCAATTCTGGTTGATACTAGAGCAAATTTTCTGGATATTTGTTTGACAGTAAGTATAAAGAAAAAATTAAAGTTATTATTCTTTAGTCTAAAAATGCCAATTTTAGAAAAGTATCCTAAACTAACGATAAAACACTCATGTAAAAATACATTCATTACATTGCTCTTTACTATTTTAAAAATTGGAAAAAAACTTAATTGTTCTGTTACAGAGAAATAAACACACTGCAGTTTATCCAAAGGATAGGATTATTTTTCAAAATAACTTAATGACAAGAGGGAAAGATCTTGAGATATAGATAAATGCAAAATCTTAGATATACTAAAGTCACAATTTAAAGAATGCACGTATTCATTCAACAAATAAAATTAGTTAAACATTTATTATGTGACAGGCAATGTTCTAAGTGTTTTATGTACTTTAGCTCTAAAACTCATGAAAATCCTATGAGGTGGGTACTATTTGTATCTTCATTTTAAAGAAGGAAAAACTGAGACACTTGCTTAAAAACTTGCCTAAGAACATCACTGTCGGAACAAATGAGGTCCCTACTCTCAAATAGTTTACCATCTAAAAGGAGACAGAGATATTGATCAAAGAACTACCAAAATAAATGTAAAATTACAGTGGTGATAACTCATAAAGTAGAGGTCCATTCTAGAGGAATTGGCCTTGTTTGAGAGATGAAGGAACGCTTGCTTCAGGGGACAATGATTGAGCTGATCATTTAAGCAGGAGTTGGAGCTAACTGAAAAGAGAAGAGAAGAGTATTCCAGGAGGGGACAGCATGTGCAGTAACCTTCTGCGAGGAAGGCGCATGGCATGCTGAGAGAACTGATGGAGCTGAGACCCAGCTGGAGCAAAGAGAGCGTAAGAGAGAATGTGACGTCAGATGGCCTTCAGAGTGCTACCCTGTGGTCCAAAGATGCTCTGTTTATAGATGAGCAATCTGAGAGCCTGAGAGGCAGGACGCTTGCCCCACGTCACAGCATCTACTTGGTGACAATCTGAAGTCACTCAGGTCTTCTGGTTGCAGGACCACCACTTTATGTTTGCTTAGAATAGTGGTTTTCAAACTTTTTGAGTGGCAGAATTTTATGCAAAATTTCCAATCAATGAAAGAGATCAAAACATTCTAGTGATATATAGGGTTTTTTATTTCAAAGTATAATTTTTACTTATAAATTCAATCAGTGAGAAGAAGGAGGTTGTCTTAAACACACAAAAATATGAAGTCCGGGTGATAGTATTTGCAGTTTTATATCAAACTCAGCATACTATGTATTTCTGCATCTTATTTTTTCTGTAATATGGGAAAATCCTGTTCCAATTGAATAACCAGCTGCAAAATGGTAATGGTTTTAATAGTTTATATGGCAATCTTAGAATAGTTTCGATTAAATTGAAACAGAAGCTGAAAGAAAAGTAGAAAGTCTTCTATTTTAAAAATAAATCATTAAAAATATCTAACAAATATTATATTCCATAATTGCCAAGGGTTAAACTTGGAGACAGTCAATGACACATTCCTCAGACAGCTCAAACAGCTCTTCAGTGAACTCAGGAGACTGTCATTTCAGTCTGTCCGGGCTGCTGTAAGAGAATAGTGTGGACAGGGGGGCTTGAACAACAGAAGTTTATTTTCCACATTTCTGGAGGCTGGGAGCTCCAAGATTGAAGCAGCAACAGATTCAGTATCTGGTGAGGGCCTGCTCCCTGGTTCCTAGACAGCCATTTTCTGGCTGTGTTCTCACACAGTGGAAGGAACAAGGGAGCTCTCTGGGGTCTTTTTTATAAAGCCACTAATCTCATTCAGGGGGGCTCCATCCTCGTGACCTACTCGCCTCCCAAAGGTCCCTCTTTCTAATACCATCATCTTTGGGGGTTAGGTTTCAACATATGAATTTTGGGGGGACACAACTCTGTCTGTAGCCGAATATTATCTAATAATGCTATGAGATGTTCGATACATCATTTTAAAAGCCCTCAGATTGTCCAGGAAGGAGATATCTCACTCTCTGCCTCAGCCAGATATGCACATGAGTTTCCAGCCAAATTGATTTCATTGCTGACAGTTTATCTGGTTTTAAGCATGACAATAATATGATCTTGCAGTGCCAAATTGAGCCTGTTTGGTTTACCACAAAAAAATCAGCAAGGTGTGCAAACCAGCAAAGCCAATTTTTTGAGAGGTATTTCCCTAGAGGAAAATTTTAAAATGAATTCTTACCAGCACCTTGCCGTAAAACATCCAAAGAACTTGAGTAAGAAAAACCAATTCTGGCACTAACGTTGCACATATTGACTCTAAAAACAAAACAAAACCAAAACCCCTGCAATTTAAAGACAACGTTGTAGTAACACAATTAGAAAGACCTGAAAGCATTGCCTTGCAAGATCTTAGAAGTTTATGTTCTCCCGTGACACATAAATAACTTTTCAGAAATAGTGTTTATGCAGCGCACTAGCCTTACTGCTTTTTCCCTGCCACTCATTTTGCATCACCTGCATAGCTATTTTTAAACTTTTTTATTATTTTACTTTTTTGCCATTTTGTTTGTCGGTATGTTGAAAACTAGTCTACCCACTTAACCTAACTATTTCTGCTGTGTGACGATATTTAACAAAACTTTGTCGTAGTCTTCCTGCATAAACTACTGAACAAAGAAGGAAAAGGAAAATCAGCAGTAATGATAACTCTCAAAATGCTGAATTCATAAATATTATACAGAATCTTAGTCTTTGAATAAATGTATCACTTCTGCTGAATTCATGTTCTTAGATTATTCTCTGGGTTATAAGGTCATGGTTCTGTTTTTTCAATAGCAGCGTACTTGTCAAATATGCTTGTTAGCACACAGTTTAATGAGCTTTTCCTGGAGAAAAATGAGTTTCTTCCCCACATATTCTATGATACTTTTTGTTATCAATCCAATTGTTTTCTGTAACATTTATGCTAAATTAACCTGAGAATCTTATTTTTGTGCTCATGATGTTTTGTTTTAAAATAACATTGTAACTTGGCAGAAAGGAGAGAACTACCGTGCAAAGATTTCACAGCCTAAAACACTCTGAGGACTTGGGTGATTTTTATCCCTGTAAAAAGTGAATCTCATAGCTAATAACATGCAGTGCTGTTTCCAAATGGCTCTCCGGGAGGCTCAGGCAACTTGCTTGCACTTGGCTCAGGCTGTGGCGAGCAGGATCCATTGATGGCAAGTCATTATTTCTCTCTACACTCTTGTCCAGTCCACTGCCATGCTCTTTCCTAACTTCTGTTTTCAAAGTTGACCTATCTCTAATTGAGGAGTTCTTGTTACATCATATTTTTTAAAACTATACACATGAAAGTTGATTCAAGAGCACTTAAAACTTACAATAAGATTATGGGAAATACAAATCAAGACAAAAAGCTCCTAGAAGTTCATGTGAGTTCCATCCATACCACACTCTCCTCATGCGGCTGCTGAGCCCTGGGAATGCAGCCAGTCCAAACGGAGGTGTGCTGTGAGTGGAAAGTATACAACGGATTTTGGAGACTTAGTACAAAAAAATGTAAAATATTTCATCATTAATTTAATGCTGAAACCATAATACATTAGATATCTTGGGTTAAATGAAATATACCAATAAATTAACTTCACAGTCTCTCCCTTCCTTTTTGTTTTTTCATGTTTTCTTTTCCTTTTTGTAAAGTGGCTACCAGAAAATTTAAAATTATATATGTGGCTTGAATTATATGCCTAACGGACAGCACTGGTATCTGATATATCATTAATATTCAGTCCCTTACTCTGCTAATTTAGTGAGGGACACAGAAGCTGTAGTGAGGTCCCTGCTGGGTTAATCTCGCAGGAGCAGACACACACAGGCCTGCAGAACGCTAACTGTTCTGGTCCAGGACTCACTCATGAGAAGTTCAAACACAAGGCCAGAGACGGGGGAGACGCTGTTCCTGACTTTACAAGTAGCTCTACAGTGGTCTATATTTAATCAAAAGTGTTAAAAAACCATTTAGTTGTACATATTTTTAATTGTATTTTTAAGCACTTAAAAATATTTTAATTGAAATTTTCATCAAAGATTTGGTCCCCTCCCTGAAAATGCATCTGAAAAGCCATGTGGTTTCACAAAACCTGTTTGAAAATTACTGCTCTTAGAAGAGTCTTCACACAAAGTTAGGTTTATTGGCCAAATACAGATATCAGTTTGACTTTAGCTTCGTTCCCTCTCTCTTTGGTTTAGATTAGCTATTCTCAAACTCTTGTGTGCGTGCTGGTGGCCTGGACACTTGTTTGCAATGCAGAGATTGATCAGCAGGTGTATGGCGGGGCAGGGGAGGGAATCGGAAATGCTGATGAGCTCCCACTCTGACACCATGGGCCTCCAGCCATTGAGAAACCCACTGAGGGCCAGTGATGCACCCGGCATTGAGTTCAAAGTCTTGTTCATCTTAAATATCCCTTGAAAGGCTGCCTTTGAGGTCATTAAGCGGGATCCTCAGATAAACTGCAGGGTGGCCGATGATTCTTACAAAAATAGCAACTGACATTCCGTTTGTTGCTGTTTAGAATAAATTATTTAGATTTCTAAATTTACTCGTGAATTTTAGAATTGAGAGCACAAATCCTAAATCCTAGTGCATGTGTAAACATAAAATCATTGTGAGATAATGCATGAAAAGTGCATGACAGGGGCGGGCCCCGTACCCGAGTGGTTAGGTTTGTGCACTCCACTGCAGCAACCCAGGGTTCGCCAGTTCAGATCCTGGGCATGGACCTAGCACTGCTCATCAGGTCATGCTATGGCAGCACCCCACGTAGAAGAGCTAGAATGACCTACAACTAGGATATACAACTACACACTGGGGCTTTGGGGAGAAAAAAAAAAAAGAGGAAGATTGGCAACAGGGCCAAACTTCTTCACCAAAAAAGTATTAAAAAAAAAGAAACTTACCCAAAAGAAAGTGCAGGACAGTATCTGCCTTGGAGAAAACACTGCCATCTTTCTTCTTCCCCGTATGTGATGTGTGTACGTGTGTGTGTGTGTGTGTGTGTATCCAGAACAGGGATTCTTTGTCAATAGTGCTGTACCAGAAATGTATAGAAATTAAGAAATTTTTTAATCATGCACATAGGTTATGGCTATTTTAATATGAATATCAAAATAGTCTTTTTGTCTTTCTGGTGTTTCCAAATCTCGTTGCTATGTGCCATTTAACTTCTGTCAATGACTAAAGACCAAATTACCAAAAGAAGCAAGTATCTATTTGCAAGAAGCAAGCTATTAGTAAGATGTTTTTTGCAATAGAGAAGCGAATATCAACATTGGGTATTTCTTAATAGACTAACAGAAAAGTCCCCATTGGGCAGTGAAATATCACATAAAATATAAACTAAAACCAATATTTTGTTATCATTCCATTGGAGTATATTACATCCAGATGGAAGGCTGGCCTTACTTAGACTTTTCTTGACTTCAGTGGTTTGAGTATGTCCATCAATTTTAAGTAGAATATATTTTCGAAAAGCTCCTGTCTTGCTGAGGTAGAATGAGGTTTTAGTTCTGGACTATTTCTCTAGGCTGCAATCTGTAACTCAGAGTGCTAGTGGGAGTCGCATTATATTTCAAATAACTCTTTTCAGTACATTTATAAAACTACAGTAATTCCTGTGGCCCGGAAGGGTAGTTATGTTTGTTTATACTGATCTTAGGAGGAGAAAATTTCGTTGACAATATATTTTGAGTATTTTTCTGAAGTGTAAAAGTTGGCAAGATGAATAATGTTTTACAGAATTAGTGGGAAATTTCCTTTTTGTTAAAGATCTATGAACTCTGCAGATCATAAATCTGGTCGCTGCGTTGTGACATTCCAATTCATTTCCCTAACTTCAATTGTTTTTCTTAAATAAAGAGCAGGTCTTTTAAAATATCAGAATATGTCATCACTAAGGGGCTTCCTCCTTAGAGAATAGCTGCTTCTAGTCTGACTGCCTCTCAGGAAAGGTGGTTTACCTGCTTGTGGCCAAGTCTGTGCAATGAGGCAAACAAGAACTGCGGGAATAAATTCAAATAACTCTGCAATTTAAGGACGGTGAGTGATAAGAAAGCTGCCTAAGGTCACAGAGCTGCCCCGGGACTCGGGTTTCTCATATTCCTGGAACTTGGGGCAATTTGAAAGTCCACTTTTGCTTATCAAAGGGCACTAGCATCAGCATAATTAGGGGTGCTTCTTAGATGTTTAATTTTCTGGGTCCTGTTCTTTTTCCCTCTCACAGCAGAGCCCAGGACTACCCATTTTAGTAAACACATCAGGTAACTTTCATGACAGAGTTTGAGAATCAGTGCATCTGTCATATCACATTTTAAAAGAAAAATACAAAATAATATCTTTATAAACAAAAAGTATATAAAACAAAATATATATTGAGACAGGCAATTTGGTAAACTGATCCAAGTTAAGAGAGATTAATTATGACAGCTTCTTGCAGGAAGGTAGATGAGCCAGCGAAATGTGCAATGGTCCTACATTATTGAGGTTAGATGAAGTGAAAATTCATCTTAGATGAATGCACAAAAGTAGATAGGAATGTCACAAAGTTATGACATATGGAGAATATTATATCAGTCGGATCTCAGAATCATTCTGGGAAGTGAGGAAAAAATAAGATTGCATGAAAAGGGATTCTCATGAGATAACTATTACTGTGTAACTGCCAAGTTTTCATGCTACTAGAAGCCTTGGAATTTTTCAAGTGTTGTTGGTAATGAAATGAACAACACAGTAACAAAAACAAATACGTGTTTGTTACTTCTACTGTCAGAGATTTAATTCAATAATTAACTGTGTTATCTAAGTCATGTTGGGGATCCGAAGAGGAGAAATATTTCCATCCTTTAAAGAGCTTAAAATCTAAATAGGAGTAATGAATCCTAACATTAAAATATTGCTTATAAGGCAAACAATGCAGACTATAGAAAGATACAAATGGGCGTGAAGATTTGGGGTAAGGGAGAAATCACACATGGCAAGCCAAGCAGTGTGACATGGGGAGTGGGGATGATACACAGGGAATGTGGTCTTCACGCTGGACATGGGCGGGCAGGTGGAATTTATTCACATGCAATGATAAATTGGTTTTGGTCACCTAAAAAGGCCACAGCTGCTACTTAAGATTGAAATTGGGTTTTAAATTTCAGCCATCTTAAATGAAATCATCTCAAATAGAAAGTGTGTCTTTTTCTTAATTGACCTCATTTTTCAAAAACAAATAAAATTTCCCTCTCTCTTTTGGGTTGGGAGTAAGCAAAAAGATAGAGTTTAGTTTAAAAACTTCAAGTGGTAAAACCATAAAATTAACATGATAATTATAAGTATTAAAACCTTGCAAATGATTAGATCTTTGCCTTTCATAAAAATTTTTAATCATTTGTACAATTTTTAGCTGTATGTTTAGTCATATACAATATTGGTGCCAAAATACATTTTATGTGCGTTGACATGGAGAAAGAAGTTACTTAGTCTTGAAATTTCTTATCGTGCGGTTTTTTTCTTCAATAAATCTAAACTTCAAAATGCCGACAGACCACCCAAGTTATGTCTGTGTTTACATGACAAGTGGAGGTCCAAGACTAAAACCAACCCCTCTACACGGATTCTGCTCTTTTCCAATGACACTTTTCATGCTAATAACACACACTAAGTAGGCGATGCATCTGACTTACTCACAGCCCCCAGAAATCTTTGTTCTCCACCAAGAGGACATCTCTAGTGTCGAGAGTGTCAAGGGTTTTGTTTTCTTGGTTGTTGTTGTGAGTACAGGTTTTCTCACACTTGGGACACCCGGCACAGTTGTGACCACTCTTGGATGACTAGGTAGACTTTTGCGGTGCTCCTCTTTGTTGTATTAGTATCACGTGTCTTTCTACTTCTGCTGCCTTCCTTCATTCACTCAACAAACATATATTAAGCACCAGTTAAGCGTGAGGCACTGCGGAAGGCACCAGGAAAGTAGCTGAAATAAGTCAGGGGCCTTTCCTGACTTTACTGTAGGAAATTACACTGATGTGATTAATGCTTCTGTAGATGCCTACCCATGGTGCTCAGAAGAGGCACTCGACAGAAGCTTGGAGGTTGAAGAAGGCCTCCAGGAGGGGCAGGTGATGTCAAAGCTGTAACCCGAAAGACAGATAAGGAGGAGCTCCTTGGTGAAGGCGCAGGGGCCACCAGGTGCGATACGACAGTGGGGCTTTGGGAAGATAACTCTGTAAGCCTCGAGCGTGTACGACAGGGGAGTAGGAGCCAAGGGATAAAGGACCTTGTGTGCCAGACTAGGAATTCTGGGTGATTCTGAGGGGAAAGTGTAGCCACTGATGGCTTTTAAGCAGGGTAGTAGACCGTTCTAGCTGCTATGTGACAGCTAGAATGGAGGGGGCAACACCAGGAGAAGATGGTTTATTGGGCACCTGTGCATAACTCTAGGCACGGGATGAGAGTGCTACGGGAACGGAAGCACTGGCAGCGGGATAGGGAAAGATAGATGGATCTAAGGCGTAGAAGCAAAAGGACTTGAAAATTCATTAAATTGTTTTGATGCAGACTGAGGTAAGAGTAGGAGGCAGCGAGAGAAAGGGAGAAATCAAGTAAGACATCTAGGATTCCGCCTTGTGGAACTAAGCTAGAAAGTAAGGGAGAAATAAAAAATGTAAAAATTATCTTCAGAATATTCAGCTTCCAGACATTTTGGTGGTGCCTGCATGACCAAGGCTTTAACATATGTTTACTTTATTATTCACCTTAAGATTTCTGAGGCTACTTGGACTTACATGTGTAATTGAAAGTTTGTGTTATAGTTCTGCTTTTTAAATAGTTGCCAGAACCCTTTGACTTTATTGTTCTAATCATCAGAATCGTTTCCTTATGGAGAAGCATTCTTGCCCACTCACCTAGCCACATATTTCAAACTCTGGTTGTTAATAAGTGGGCTGACATTTTATCTTTCTTAAAATTTTCCTTACATTAATGGTTTTGCACGTTAAAGGTCAGGAAAAACAATAATTTTCCTTTTTAGGGAGTAAAAGCCACATACATGTCTAAAATTTGAAAATAAAATAAAGACTAGTAATTATTTCACATAACTAACACTTATGCCCAATGAGTAAAGATATTCAAAATGAGATCTTGATTTTAGAACTTTATTTTGAACCAAATTTCATAATTTTACTCCTTTATTCATCAATTTCAACTAAGTGGTCTCTTTAAAGAATATCCTTTGCTTCTCTGATATGAATGATAGCACATGAAGTACCGATAACCTGCTTGTAGAGATGCCATTGAGATGTTATCTAACATCACGATCATTCGTTTTGAAAACAAAAAAGAACTTCTCTTGGAGTTTAGATGGAGAAATGTTTCACTAACAAAGGGCTCTGAAAGAATGTTGGCAATGATAAAAGGGAAAGGTATGAATGGTGGCAGGCCAAGAAAGAAACGAATGTTACTTCATGATCCCAAAAGTTTAATATTTTCATTTTTAATAAATGAGTAACAGTGATGAAAATTTTTTCCTGGAAGAATAACAATAAAATATATACAGGAAGTGTTACAAGAGAATGTCTCCTCTCTTAATAACTTCAAAATGAACAGGAGATTTCAGTATGAAGACCATTATTTCACAATGAGTTTAGTACTGTGTGCTACATTTTATTTTTTGGAACATTTTGAGATTTTCATTCCAGACTTTAAGCTACGTTTAATACCCTTTGCAATATTATAAGTTTGTAGATGTGTGTATGGGGGTGGTGATCTGTATATAAGCATGCACATATGTGCACAAAGAGAAATGTACATCTACCTCAAAATCTTTGTAGAATAAGGCACAGTAGTAAAAAGATTGTGAAAACAGATGCTTGTTAAATATTTTTCATTACCATACACATAAACACACACACACACAGAGGTACATACAGTCGTGTGCCATTTAACAACAGGAAGACGTTCTGAGAAATGCGTCGTTAGTCAGTTTCTTCATTGTTCAGACGTCTTAGAGTGTGCTTGCACAAACCTATGTGGTAGAGCTCTCCGTATGGTGTAAATCCAGGTATAATCTACTCTATGATACTAATATTATGGGACTGCCATCCTATACGTCATCTATCATTGACTGAAGCATGGAGGGGCAGCACATGAGTGTATGCCGTTCTAGAGGCTGAATGGGATGGATATATATATATATATATATATGTATGGGACACATAAATAAAGTAGATCTGGACCCAGCTTTAAAGACCTCATGTTCTAATAGACAAAGTAATGAAAATGTGAAGTAGAAAGTAGAAAGCGGCCTCAAAAATTACAGAAAATTCAGGAAAGGAAAAGGTTAACTTAAGTTCAAAAAAATTAGGAAACTCCATAAAAGATGACCATTTTATCTGGGTACTAGACAGCAGGATTCAAAATTAGGATGCAACCCCCACCCTCGAAAAGCCTAGCCTTTTTTTTTTTTATTATTGAGTTATTGATAGGTTACAATCTTGTGAAATTTCAATTGTACATTAATGTTTGTCAGTCATGTTGTAGGTGCACCACTTCACCCTTTGTGCCCACCCCCCACCCCACCTTTCCCCTGGTATCCACTAAACTGTTCTTGGTCCATAGTTTTAAATTCCTCATATGAGTGGAGTCATACACAGATTATCTTTCTCTTGCTGGCTTATTTCACTTAACATAATTCTCTCAAGGTCCATCCATGTCATTGCAAATGGAATGATTTTGTTCTGTTTTGCAGCTGAGTAGTATTCCATTGTATATATGTACCACATCTTCTTTATCCATTCGTCTGTTGCTGGGCACTTAGGTTGCTTCCACGTCTTGGCTATTGTAAACAGTGCTGCAATAAACATTGGGGTGCACAGGACTTTTGGGGATTGCTGACTTCAGGCTCTTTGGATAAATACCCAGTAGTGGGATGGCTGGATCGTATGGTAGTTCTATTTTTAGTTTTTTGAGGAATCTCCATACTGTTTTCCATAGTGGCTGCACCAGTTTGCATTCCCACCAGCAGTGTATGAGGGTTCCTTTTTCTCCGCAACCTCTCCAACATTTGTTGCTATTAGTTTTAGACATTTTTGTCATTCTAACGGGTGTAAGGTGATATCTTAGTGTAGTTTTGATTTGCATTTCCCTGATGATCAGCGATGATGAGCATCTTTTCATGTGCCTATTGGCCATCAGTATATCTTCTTTGGAGAAATGTCTGTTCATGTCTCCAGCCCATTTTTTGATTGGGTTGTTTGATGTTTTGTGATTGAGTTGTGAGAGTTCTTTATATGTTAAGGATATTAAGCCTTTGTCAGATATATGACTTGCAAATATTTTTTCCCAGTTAGTGGGTTGTTTTTTTGTTTCAATCCTGTTTTCATTGGCCTTGAAGAAGCTCTCGAAAAGCCTAGCCTTTTGAGATCTAAGGCTGGTAAATTATAAAATGGGTCTGTTTGCATTGCTTCATTTCTAAGCTCATTTGTTATTATTGTGCTCAGTTTCCTTCTTGCTTTGCTAAGAACACAGAGAGAAATAGTTTTATGTCATTAGGTTAAAAAGAGTCAATATAAGTAGAAATCTGCTAGTTTGCTGAGCATCAGTTAATGAGCATTATTAGTTGATTAATATACATCGTATTGCAATGTCAGTTTCACAGGCAGATTATGGGGAAGTTAACAAAGGATGATCTTCAGGATTCCTTGATTTCACTGACACTAGTAAGAATTAAATCGCAAGTCAATGATCATCTCTGCTTGTAAGAAGCCTGCATAGGGTCTCGAGGCAATGAAGTGACTAGAATGGGAATTACAAGCCATCCACAACACAGACCTACTACCCGCAAGTGACTCTCATACGATTTTTCCTCTAAGACACTTGAAACACTTTGCTGGTTTAACCCTTTAAGCATATACTAATGAGACAGAATAAGGTATTACCTCTATTTTCCTGATATAGATTGACCAAGAAGATTTGAAAAAATTTTGTTTAACTGTAGTAATATTTGTGAGTGGAAAGAGCCACTGGTTGAAAAAAATTATTTATGATTCTTGCTTCCAGAGAAGATGATCCTTCCAAAATATAATCCTTGGAGGTATCTTTGCCTTTGTGTTGAACTCCAGTGAAAGCATTCACAGTAGATTCACTGCACACCCCAGATGCCAACTTCTTAGTGGAGTAATGGCATCAAAGCTCACAATTTGAGCCTATCTAAATTTTAAGTATAACTTCATTCACTTATTCCTCTCTTTCAGTTTGAGTTTTCACCATCTCAGATTTTTAACTTGACTTCCATATAGTAATGAATGGATTGGGTATATTTTTATCCCAAATCATTCATTCATTCTTTGTTTCAGATAATATTTACAGAGAGCCTATGATGTGACAGAGGTTGATGTAGGTGCCAGGGAACAGCAGAAAGTCCTACCTTAATGAAGTGAGGGAGACCCCAGAGGAGGTGACCTTCAAATATTGCTCTTGTCAAAGTATGTTGTGGGGTCTAGTAACCTATACCAAAGCTATCAGCAAACTATACACTTATTTTTATGGATTTTCATTTTCACTTGCAGCTGCTAGAACCTGTCAATCATTTCTCCATGGTATTGGATTTCCCAGCTCTAGCCTGGGGTTGCCATTGATGGCCAGTACAATTTTCAGAAATCTCCTTTCTCTCTCTCATATTTCCTTGGCCATGTCTTAGGCCAAATCCTTGTCTCAGAGCTGTGCATATGGAGATGGTCAATACAATTTGACCAGTAATAGTTTTGTGATTGTCTCTGGGAACATCTGGATCTTTGACCTCACAAGAAGTTATACAACAAGTCCTTACCCCGTGGAAAGTGTTTGTTCCTTTGTGGCTCGGAGGCCCTGGGTTTGCATGTTAGACTTGATTTCTGGAAGTCATTTTCTCTAGCACTGAGGTTACTTAATTCCAAGGACTGGTTTGAATTTCTTTTAAAACTATAAGTGTATAGGATTACATTTAATTGTTGGTTTATGTACAGGAGCATTACTGCTCTGAGTTGCAAGGAGAACATTATAAGGACTCCTTTGTCCTGAGTAAATATTCATTCAGTTACAGGCAGGATGAGGTCCCATGAGTCTCTGAATCGTGACATCTGTACAATGGTTTGGAGATATTACTGAGATTAATATTATCTATTAAGCTTTTGTTGTCTATAGGGTCATATAAAGTAGCTTGGAAATTGCAGCATAAATCCAGAAAACCAAGGTCCAAGCTTGGACATTTTGACCAGATGGCTGAGTTTAGCAATTGTGAGTACATATTGTTGGCAAGACACAGGTCAGACAGAAAGGTCGCTGTCGCAAGTACTCACATGTCAGTGTTGCAGGAGCAGCAGGGGGACAGACCGAGGCATTGCCGCAAGTTGTGGAGGTCTAAAGAGCAGGAACGTGGAGACCTGTTCTTCTTCAAATTTCACTCTGAAGATGACAGGCGAATAAAGGACTGATTTCCTGAAGTATGGCATGCTTTCCCGGGGGTCTCTGAGGAGGAGACTCCCCTCAAGTGTTAAGAGAGGACTTGTGTCCCAGGACCCTCATTCCTCCATCTTCTGGGATCAGGGACTTGATTGCTAATCACCCCTTCCAGCGCATGCTCGCTGCACCCTGTGGGTGACTGGAAAGGCCCTGTCTGCACGCTATATTCACACTAGACTTGGACGGTTGACAAGGCACGTTCTCATCCATGAGCTACCCGTCGTAAAGGCCATATGGTTCCCACTCAGTCTAGAGAAATCTGATTGTGAACACCCTGTGTGAGGTAATACAGGAGAGTCGGAGTGGGTGAACAGTTCGACTGGTATTCCCTAACCTGGCTGATTGTCAAAACTATGAGTATTAGGGACAATGTCATCAAACACTCAATTCTAAGGTGGTGCCTCACTTAGCAGAATCCTTTTCCCACCTAAGAATACTGCCAAGTGTGCTGAGGAGCAACATCAGGCAGCAAATGTGGCTGCTGTACAGTATTCCCATTATAAAAGATTTCTAAACACTTTTGGGATTTCTCTGCGGCCTTGAACAGATGGCCTGTGACCTGCAGTGACTCTGTGCAGATCCGTGGCCTGCAGAATCCAGGCTCGTGTCCAGTCACTAAGTGGGATCCCACAGGGCCGTGTGTGATCTAGTCTCGGCCGCCTGCCCAGCCTCGCGTCTCTCCACTGCCCGTTTCTCCCAAGGAGCTGGAGCCCATCCCCTTCTCCTTCATTTCCCCAGTCACCTTTAGGCTTTTGCGCCTACGCTTGTCGCATCCACAACAAATACCCTCCCAGCTGAGCTTGTGCCTTCAGCTCCCACAGGGGACTTGTTTAATCTTACTTCCTCTCTCCCCTGTCCAATCAGAATACATTGTTCGGGAACTCTTCCAGCCCCGTCAGGATGGGGCCCGTGTATCTGACCACCTTGAGAAACCTCCTCTTCCCCAAACCCGTTTAGGTTCTCCCCGCTGTCTAGCACCAGGCAGGGTTAGATAGGCCCTGGGCATCAGTCCAGTAACCAAATGGTCTACAGGAACCCCCAAGAGTCAATGTTTCTGCTACACCAACTTGTCTGCTTAATCTTCCTTAATTAGGACTTTAAACACACAAGAATTATTTGAGAATAATATAATCAAAATAGAGATTGGGTCCACCAAATTTAATTAATAAATTCAGCATAAACAGGTAATTACAGATATGTTAGCACCTTTGCTGCATTGGAAAGCACCCTCTGAAGGTTTGCTGAATGAATATTTTGAATGAAATAGTCAATAAAAGTAAGATGACTTTAGACCTCTGAGCCCTTCCCTTGCAGGAACTGGGGGTAGTTGTCAAGTAAGGATTGGTCAGGTTTTCAGTCTGCTCTCTGTCCTCTGATTTCCTATTCATTCACTAAATGAATATCTGTTGGGCGCTCGCATCTAGCAGGTACTGCAGGCTTCTGTCCCTTTCTGCATGCTTCAGGGAGCTCGAGGCTGCCAGGGCGATGGCTCGGCGTCCAGATGAAGGAGACAACATGGAGTAACACTGGATAGCAGTTGAAAAACCCATTGTTTTCGTGCCTTCTCTGCTTCCAAATAACTGTATATTATTAAAAGGAATAATTTATTGGGTACTTACTTACCAGGCACTATCCTAGGTGCTTCACATATGTTAACCCTAGCCTTGTCCTCATGATGAGCCCATGACTGGGCAGCAGTGCCATCTCCATTTTACATATAAGGAAATTGAGGCAAAGTACTATTAACTTGCCCAAAGCGATGCATCCAGTAAATGCTGGAGCCCATACTCTGGCCACGATAGGACCTTAGAATGGAAAGCCACCTAACTCCATACGGACTAGTTTGCTGCATCTGTAAAGGGACTCGGTTGGCCACGTGATCTCCCACACCCCTCCCAGACCCGCCGTGCTCGTTTCTGTTGCCACCGCTGCCCTGCCTGAGCTGCAAATCCTCACGTGGTCCCTGTTCCTTGTCTTGCATTCTTTCGGCTCTGCACCTCACACTAGATGCTGCTTCCTCTCTTCTTCTCGAGTGCTTTCTCAGAGGCTGCTACACTCCCCAGCCCCAGCGTCCCACCTCCATCCTGCCCCGCCAACCTCTGCGCTCTAGACCTTTGATTTTGCAGGTCACCCCGCGAAGGACCAGTGCTCTCCATCATGGGAGGAGCAAGATTTTTTCCCTCATCAAATCCCATGACTCAAGCAGTAGAACTGTGTTTTGTACTTTGTACACAGCTCTGCCAAATGCCCTCTCCTACTTCCACCTCCTTCCCTCCACAGAACAACATACACAACAGGCCCCATCATGGGTTTCAGAGTACACAAGGTGCTTTCACATGTATTACATTATTTCGGTGGGAGGTGAGCATTGTTGCTTCCTCTGCTTTACAAGGAGGATCAAGAAGATAAGTAATAATATGCCCAAGATCACACAGCTAGTGAGGCATAGATTTGGGATTGGAATCCAGATTTTCTAAGTTCTTTCCACTCTATGCCCCAAGCTGTTCTCTTTCGTACCGCTTGCTGCTTTCTCTAACATGGTCTGCCGGCTTCGCCTTTAACAACTCACTACATGTAAGTTAAACGTTTATGGCTTTAGCTGTTTGCTTTCACAGAAGCATCTATTCTCTCTGAAAGCTGGCTGTAGCTAGTTATCAACACTTGGGGCTCTGAGAAGATAAATAAAAGATGAAATTGTCTTGCAAAATTATGATGTAATTTTTGCTGTGTTTATCAAGATTGGTGGCACAGGTGCTTGTGTCTGATATAGGGAAATTCTCTATATCAGAGCCCAAACCAGAATTATTCCCAAAGGACCTTGGAGCAAGACGCCTACTCAATTCCTGTAACTGAGTGCATTAGAGAAATACCCCAGTTATATTTCACAGGCCGTCAGCCTGCAAGATACAGACTGCTAAAACTGTGGTCGCCCAGCAGCTATAGTCACTGTTTTGCACAATGAAAACTGTGGTTCTCAATGTGCATATCAGTGTGTACAGTGGAAGTCAAGGCTGACAGCAGTGCTTGGAGAAAGTCTGCATGAACTGGAAGGCACAACGTGACGTAGCACAACGACTCAGAACCCGCACGCCGTCTGACCCCAGGAACTCCCTGCGGGGTCCACTGGACCTTAGCAAGATGGCCTTACTAGTGCCCTCTACTGCCCAGGGCCGAAATGACAGAAGACACAGTTCTGCATTCTGGACATTTGTTTAATAACTTAAAAAAAAATTACTCTTGGGCCGAAACCAGGTTGTCCAAGTTTTGGTTCATAATAAGTAGTTTTTAAACATTTAAAAATAGGAGTGTGAAATAAAATGCCGAACGACCCTGGAGATGGCTGCCGCTGGCACCTCTCTAATAGAAAGCAGACGCACTGAGCTAACATTTTGTTCTCTGACTGAAGAAGAAAACAAAGCTGTTAAAAGCTGGTAGGCTCATTTTCCTACAGCAAGGGCGTTAATCTCTCTCCAGTCCCTCCTAATGTAGCTAATTAGAGCTTTATAAGGGATGCCCTTCCTGGAGGGTCGCCTTGGGTTACGTGGCCCACAGATTTGATGTGGACTGTTGGCAACAATGGGTTTGTTAAGAATTTCTGCTCAGCTCGAGGTGAGCGTCTTTTTTCCCCTTCTGCTGGTGTGTCTCCTATTTTGACTGGCTGTGGCTGGGCTGGACGATGAGGCCCTGATTCAAAGACAGCGCCAGGTTGTTGCTGGAGATCTGCACTGACAGATTGTTGAAAACTTATTAGTCTGACGTTTTAACAGCCTGCAATGGGATGGAAATCTGCTCTTTCACTGGAAAAACTTAGAAAGGAAAACATGAGGTGGAGCTGAATCAGCCCCAGTTCCAAATATGCCGCCCTCTGGCCCCGAGTGCCAAAGGCTGCCGCAGCGTTCAGAGTTAGGCCTGGCTATGCCACCCACACTGCAGGCAGGACTCCGGCCACTGGGAAGCAGAAGACCCTGAAGACGCACCCTTGGGGAGCCGGGGTGATGAGCTCAATACGAGGCGCTAATGGCTTCAGTAGGAGCCAAAGCCGGCCTCACATGAGGTTTCAATTGGGTGGTTAGAGACTGGTCGTTTGGCCCTGGCCAGTCTGTGAAATAGTCCAAGAAAAAGGAATAAAACACCTCCGGCTCGGTACCCATTCTGAAGTAGAGGTGGACAAAAAGGTTGCAGCCAGTGCTGTTGATGAGGGCTATCTGGTACCACGGTAGTGTAATTATTTGTTACGATGCTAAAAGAATTTGTTCAGCATCCTGGCTCTTTAAAAGCAAACCCAGCCTCTCTAGCCCAGCCCAGAAATGTTTTTTAATCCCTCTTAGCCCCTCCTTTCCTCCTTTCTCACCTGTGACTACCGTGTTGCTTAAGCCCTCTCCCCTGACCCAGCACAGCTTCCTCCCATCCCTGGCAGCTGCTTGAAGGAGCCTAACAGTGTTTCAGGGCTTTGCACAGGCCTCTGCCTGGAGGGGCCCTCTCTTTTGCCAGCCACCTCCCTCTCTTCCTCCAGACCCAGGCCTGTGGTCATCGCCTTTGGGGACCTTCCTTTGTTAACCCCAGGCAGCATGGGGTACCCCCCACTGAGGGTGCTCATAGCCTTCTGTGTTCTGACTATAGACTAGGCCAGCAACTTCCTGCAGTCAGGCCCCAGCCTAATCTCATTTGATTTTGTATCCACACTCACAGTACTCTGCCTGCACAGAGTGAGCACTCAACAGTGATTCTTTTTGGGTGTTCGTTCATTCAGTCACTCATCTGACAGATGTTAATGGAGCTCCAAGCTTCCAGACCCTCTAGACTTCGGGGAGATCAATCTCTCAACAGAAGCTGTCTCTTTATGACCTACAGATCTAAACCATCTTCTCTCCAGGAGGCCTGTCTTCTGGGGGTCTGCCTTTGATCAGTGCCATTCAGTTCTTTGTTGGGGGAAAATGTGAGATGGGAAGTGACTCAGATGTTTTGAAATGTCTCCTCCGTGCCAGGTTTCCCCTTCATCAGCCCACTACAGCTCCACATCATGTGGCTGCATCTAAGGGCAGCGCTTACTGGTGTTTATGTTTAAATCTCCATAAAAAATTTCTTCTCATGCTACCCCAGATAGTCTCGAATCTCAAGTACACCCCACAGAATTGCAGTGGAGAATTATTCACTCACTCAATTAACATTGGGAGTGCCCATCATGCATTAGTCATTGTGCTAGACACTTGGGGGTTCAGGAGTAATCAAATAAAACAGATGCATCAGCAAACAGGCATTCACCTTGTTTACTGAAAACCTCACTAGAGAACGCTGTACGGCAAACTTACAGAATCACACACTTAGAGATGGGGCGAGGACAAGGAGAGGGCAGGCTGTGCTGAGCCCTCACCCACCCGCATTGTCTCTGTTGCTCCTGGACAGATGAGACATGCTTCACGTTCCACCAGTGACCACGGTTAGCACATCTTTGACTTAGGAAACTCAGTTTTGATATTTTTTTCCCCCCAAAATAAGTCTAATCGTATGTCAGGGGCTCCTTTTGTTTTGCTTTGTTTAATGATCTATTAGGTATAGCCATGGAGATGTCAGGTGTTTCTGGATTTCTGCAGTAGCATCCAACATTCAGTCTATAGCTCCATGGGTATGGAAAGCCAGTTGTGCCAGTAGCTTTTGATCTCAGGATCACTGCCATGGTGGTGTGTGCTTGAAGTCAACAATTCCAGTGATGCCTCTTGCTTCTCCACCTTCCCAGTGGTGGCCCACCACCAGCTCCCCTCATAAGCCACTTCAGCATTTTTATCTGAGAGTTATTCTTAGAGGCCCAGTCCATAGCCTGCCCCCTCATGATTTTATAAGCACCTAAATACATGCATTAATTTCCTTTCTGCTTAAAAAAAAATAAGCTATAGGAATGGAAAGGAAATAAAGAACCACAGCTTATTAATTATTTGCTGATACCATTTAACGTTACCTACTTGCAGAAAACACTTGTTGTCTCAGTTGACACTGGGCAAACCTCCAGGCAACAAGGATTTCTGTTTTGAGTTTTATTTGCTAATGTTTTTTCCCATTCAAGGACATCAAGACACTTGTCCTAAAAAGATTAGCTGCTGGAGACCTGCTGAGAAACTAATACATTCAAGTGACAGCAAATATTTGGAAAAATAAAGAGAGTTGCAAAAGCTTATTTGAAGCAGGAAACCATCAACTGGTTTAAGAAAGCTGGAAGTGCTGCCAACCGAACAGTGTGTGAACTTTTCACTGTCTTTAATATTTCTTCCTTCTTTTGAGTAAAGCAGATACTATTATCTGAATATTATTGTCATTTCAGATATAATTTTCTCTTAGGAGAATCAAGTTTGCTGAATACTTTTGTGTGACTTTTAAAATTATACCTAAATATCAATTTTTTACAACTAATTTTATGATGAAAGTAATTTAAAAATACAGTTCACTTAAGGGAAATATATTTTATTGCACATTTTGCTGGAATGTATGATTTAGCTAATGGAAATTAAATATTTTTAATTAAAAATGCTAAGATAGATGTGGTATTTTATGACATCCATCTTGTTCTTCCTGATTAAAAACCAAATTTTAGATTGGATATTAAAAATTCTTAATAAATAAGGATTAGCAACGAACTTGTGAAATATTCAAGTTAAAAGTATTTCTTTTAAAATTAAAAGTATTTTTCATTTTTAGTCCTAAATAATAATATGAGAATTAAAGTAGAATTTTAATAAATGTTATATTTATTAATTCATATTTTTGTATTGCAATCTCATCTACAGTAATTTAAATCAGTACATTCTTGTTCATAATGAATTAAAAACTAAATTTGCAATGATACTATCATCAACTAGTTACCCAGAGGAACTCAAGTGTGGGTTGGATATTTTAACTGTTGTTCAAATTATTCTTTTTCCTTTTGTTATGTTAAGGAGATGCCATCACCAACCACCCTGAACCAGACCAGGCCTCCCCACGAGAGCTGTGCCTGTGACCTTTGCCTTATTTTTAATGCTGAGATCTCTCCAGGAGGAGCTTAGGCCTTGTTACCATCACCTGCAGTGTGTGTGGAAGCATGTTTTCCAACTGAGGCTGCGCAAGAGAATTCCCACCTCTCCCTTCTGAATATTCATTCCCCATCCCAAATAAATGTCCCTGCTTCCCTTTGTTTGAGGACACCATGACTCTGGAAATCATTCCGCATGGTCTCCTATTTGCCGCAAATACACTTTACTTTGTGAGACAACTGCTTCTGGTGGAGAGTCTGATTTAACTCCCCAGGAGGGAACCCACTTTGGTTCAGCACCAATACTATGGTGTAGATAATATTACCTTACTTACAAATGAGAGAGCAAGTTTGGCAAAACCAAATAAACTGCCCAGGATAGCATCGTAGGTCCATGGAGGCAGCAACAGGATCTGAAGTTGGGTTGGTCTAACGCAAGGCCTGTGCTCTAACAGGTGGCACCTCTCGCAGACAACCAGTGGCTAATGAACGAGAGAAGGGGATGTAAATAGACATAGTCTACTTGGCCAAGATAATGAGGCGGCCAACAGTCTTCAGAAATCAGTATATACTGGTCAAGCATCGGGTACACTATCAGCCTTCATCTCTGACTCATTGGAGGGGAGTATTCTATAGTGAGTGGTACTCTCTGAGCCTCAATTTTTACTCTCTTAAAAGACTATGATGAGAGGATATGAGATGGTAGACATACAGCACTTAGAACAATGTTCAGCACTTGGTACAGGCTAAATCAGTGTTAGCGAGTGTACAAGTCTTTATTAAGGGTCTGGTACATGTAAGGCACCAGTGTGACAACAACGAGGCATGTTAGGAACACTAGCAATGAAAGTGGCTTGATTCTTCCTGGTCTATGAGAGCAGCAGGCATCACACTCATGGGCTCCTGTGCAGCATAGCCTATGTGCAATGGGAGGGAAAGATGTGCCAGCAGGATCTCTCTGTTGCCAACCCGGCTCCAGCCTCTTGGGTGGGGATCTCAATAACTACGCCCTATTATTTGGGGGCAGTGCTGGCTGGGAGAGATGGACACAAACAATGCAAGTTGGTCTCAGTATTTCAGGCACAAAAAATAAAACAAAGATGGAGATCCCATGGAGAGATGGAATTTTGAGAATTAGGCAGAGCCTGGTGATCAGAACTGGATCCCAGTCAGGGTCACCCAGCAGCAGGGCATTGGGAGGGGGAATCCCAGCATCCAAGGCCAGGTAGAGCAGCAAGGGAGGAGGGCTGCAGCTCCGAAGAATCCAACGGGGCCCGAGACCTTCCCCCATGGCAGATCCTGCAGCTTTTTGAGACTCGGACCTCGTGACTTAGCCAATTAATCCCCTAAACTGGGTCATCACCCTGGGTTGCACAGCACGCAGGAGCCCGGCAGCAAAGGCCCTGTAAACACTGGCATCAATGAGAAAAAGCATGGAAAGGATCTGGTTTCTTTCAAGTCCTGAGAACAATCAGATTCCCTTCTGAGCCTTGCTTTAAAATCAGGTGCCTTTACAAAGCAGGGCAGTTAAAGAATTAGTTAGAGGTGCCTCAGCCGTTTCCCAGATGGCCAGGGAGATGAAAAGGAGGAGGACAACTGCCTCGTGGTCATTGGAAGGGTCACCATGCCCACCCTTGCTGCTCTGTCATTAGCCTGTGTGGTCAGTGAGCCCAGGCAGCCCAGGACTGCTAACGTACACAGGTTTCACAGGAGTTTCAGAAACTTCTCCTGGATTTGTTCTTGTCCAGGAAAGAGAGCAAGACCCCCACAGCTTCACCCCCACCCAGAGCCTTCTGTGTCTTGAGGGGTGTACATGAGGCTGCCCTTGGACTTGGGTAGCCCTGGAAGTTATGCAACCTCCACCCGCCATCGGCTGCAAAGCAGGAAAGCTCGCCCATCCCGGCACACACATGAGGCTGGACTCCAGAATCACCTCCCTGTAGAACCCAGAGTGTGGGTTGATTGAGCTTCCTAGCAATTTGTTTTGCCAAGAAGTTGAAAACACTTCAGAAACCTCTGATCTTTAATTTAAAAATAATTATTAACTCTTTCAGGTCATAAAAAATACCACTTTAAGAAGCAGGAAATGGATCCTAGCGATTGGAAAGGGTTTAACCTCAGCCAAAAGACAAGCAGAACAGGAACAGATAGTCAGGTCAGATTGCACGGGTCGTTAACTCTCCCATTTGCTCTCTGATCTGACTTTGTGGCATATGTCAGCATCCGACATTACTTACAAAGAAGTGAAGCGTGAAGAGATTAGATAGCAGGATAAATTCCTCCTGATATTAGGTCAGCAGAGCAGCCAAGAAAAGAGCGCACGATATAGACTGTCCCCCTCGGATTCAATGCCCTCTTACAACCCTCAGGCACACCTCATCTCCCGCCTCCGGTCCTTCTCTTGACTCATCAAAGCGGCTTGCTTCCTTTTCTTGCCCCTGAGCCAACTGTCCATCTCTTTGTGCACAATGCAGGTCCTCACAGAAAATGGGTTGATGTGGATGTAATGAGTCATCCTTTCCCCTCTGCCCCTCTTTGTACCAGAGGATTTCATCAGGAGGTGTGTGGAACGTGAATTCTCCCATCCAGGAATATTTTTTCCCCCAGAAATTACTTTGTCTTATAACATATTAAGCGCAGGTACGATAAAGACAGACAGGAGTAGAATTAACCACGTTGCAAACAGTGAAAGAGGAAAATGGGCAGGTGTAGCATGTGCTCAATCTTTTTGAGTATGAGAAATAAGTGGCGAAAACAAGGTATTGGGGAAGGCAGTCCAATCTGATGCTCAACGGCCTCTGTGAGCCCAGGGAGCCAGGTGCGGAGAAGCAGCATGCAGAGGGCCGTTTTCATATTCAGAGTGTCGATTACGGGGGCAGTTCTTTCTTATGAAATATTTCAAGCATAAAAAGCAGTTTAGAGAATAAGTTAAGGAACAAATCATTACAGAAAGAGTTGATAACCTCTGTACATCCTCCACCATTTCATTACTCTGTATATCTTCGCCCTACCCTGAATTTGATGTTCATTACTCATTGATGTTTTTATGCTTTTTCTGTGAATTAATGTATCCATAAACAACATATACTACCTTTAGCTATTTGCAACTTCATAGAGTGGAGATAGTTTTTTTGCTTAACGTTGTACTTTTATATGACTTAAATGTTATATATAATATGATTTGAAAATAGTATTTTATATGATTTGAACATTACACAATTTGAATATTATATATTTATATGCGCATATCATATACGTATAATATGTTTTTACAGTACATGTGGCACTAATTCATTCATTTTAACTGCCATGTAGTATTCTAATGTGTGAATAACATTACTTATCTGTTTCTTAGCTGGACGTTGAAGTCGTTGGGGAAAATGTCTCTAGTTACGGTCTGGAAGGTGACTTTCTATGTCGTAGGGCATGCACATTTCAACTTACTAAGGTTGAAATCTGCTAAGTAGCAAGTAGAAATCGAGTAAGACTTTGCCAATTTTTCTCCAAAATGGTTCTATCATTTTATACTGCAATCCACAGTGTGTGAGCATATTCACTTCTCTACATTCTTGATAGCACTTGTTATTGCCAGACTTCTAAGTTTTGCCACACCAATGAGTTCAAAATAGGCTTCACTTTATCTTTAATTTGCTGGTCCTGGTTATTAGCATGCTTGAGTATATTCTCTGTGTTTATTGACCATGCAGATTGCCTCTTCCATGAATAGCTTGTTTACGTCCTTTATCCATTTTTCTATTGGATTATTTGTTATTTTCTTATTGATTTGGAGTATTTCTTTACATATCCAGGTACTAACCATTTATCAATCATATACATAAATGTGATCTACTCTTAAATGACTGATTATATCTCTGGAGTTTGCCTTGCACACAAGTTTTAACAAGCAAGTTAAAACTGAGATATAGAGAAGAAAGTTGATACTTCCATGAGTCTGTGGGTTCAGCATTCTGAGTGGAGTCTGTGGGAAAGCATTCTGAGTACCACTTTTTCATCATTTCTTATTTGTTTTTTCCCCAAGTTCAGAGAGTTAAGTATAGGCCATGTACCTTTGTGCTTGGTAATGTCTGTGCTTGATTACAGAGTGGGTAATTTAGAGTTATTTGGGTGCTGTATAAGGACCAATTTTGAGAGTGATTAATCTCTGATTATTAGATCTAATAGATTGCATGTCTTTCACTGAAATAGAACCCATTAGAGGCTGGCTGTATCTCTGGCCGTGACTTGTCACGGGAGCGCCCAGAATCAGCTCTGGGCAGGTCCACGAGGCATGCAGGGCAATCTAGCCCAACTTGCTTCTCAAGTACATTACTGCCAGGCAAGTCTCTGCTCCCTGTCCCCAGACTCAGGAGCCAAGGGAAACTTGAGAGTAGAAAAATGACATCGTGATGTGAGGTTGCCTAGGTGTGCATATGTTGCCTTGGGAATCCTGATATGAAATCTTAAAATAACTACGGCTTTCTTTTTCTTTCAGAGGTGTGGCGAAATCTTGTTTGAAAACCCTGAACAGAATGTCAAATGTGTTTGCATGCTAGGTAAGCAAGCTTCTCATTTTAGATATATTAAGTGTTTTGATGTCATGTGGACTTACTGTGGTTCTGTTGCCTTGCTGTCTCTTGTTCCGTATTGCAGAGGCTTACAGGCTCTTTTATAGATTTATAAGCAGCTATAATGCATTTATATGTGGAACACTTGATGATAAAAGCAGGTTTTGATTTTAGATAACTGTCAATAAGTCAGGACCCGTGATTCTGAGTCTTTCAAAATTTTTCTGGGATCATCTGCATAGCATAGAATTGGGTGCTTTGTATTCAGGCAACTGTGATAAGAGTAAGAATCGCATTGTGACTCCTCAACTAGAGATGATAAGCTGGGTAAGTAAACTATTAAGAATTTACATCACAGCACCAAGCCCTTGCTTACAATGCCTGGGAGAAATAGACATTTGAACTCATCTGAAGGCAGCACAGCGACTACCAACACTGCATTTGTCATAAAATTGCAACATTGTAATGTCGCAAACTCTTTAATATATAGTATTGTGTCAAGAAATGAAGTTGAAGTTACTTTTCTCATGTTATAGGTTGGAAAACTAGTACAGAGAATATGTGATGCGCTTAACCTCAAAGTGAGAAATGGTCCAAATCTTGAAACGAAAGTTTCTAAACTGCAGAATTTTCAGTCTGGTGTTTAGCTCTTCTTTAAGCCACTAAACTATGATAGCCAATGAACTTTCAGTTAAATATAACGATAGAACAAAACAGTAGCGTGGATAAATAAAAATAATCCTTAAATTTGCCTTTCACTCTGTCCGTTTCAACCTGGAACCATACTCATCAGCAAAGAACAAAATGACTCGTTTTAGCCTCTTCCCATTTTCTCCGACTACCCCATATGTTGGCAGCCTGGGTGATTTGTGAGATGACTCAGAAGCAGACAGCAAGATACGCAGAGGCAGGGGAAGGCGTTGGTAATTTATAATTCAGAACAATAGGATAACAAATAATCAAAGGCTGCTCGTAACTTAAAAACACAGCAAAAAACAAAAAAAATACCCAGACAAAAACAGACCATATTTTCCTAGCCTTCTGATCTTTCTTATTTTCTTGTACTAGGGTTTTAAACCTCTCTGTTACAGTGATTACATATTTTTATTTTAGTTAAGATGGCAGCTGTGTAGTAACGTATCCATTGGAAAATGAGTATTTAACTTGGAAGCACATGAACAATGAACATAGCATAGCATCTGTACACCTATTTCAAATATTCAGTATTCCTTTCCCTTAACCGTGAAAATGCCTCAAAAATGCTAATAGTTCAGAGTACAAGCTAGATACGAAGATGGATAGAGAAGGAAGCAGAAAAAAATTCCTTTATTCAGCCCTATGTCCCAACCTTGCACTTGAGGAAAACCCTCCCCACCGTGTCAGAGCTATTAGTCAATTAATTCGTCTAATTCACAATAACAAGATGAAGTTGGTGCTTATTATTATCCTCATTATACAGATAAGAAAATTGAGGCAAATATTCAGATACTGTGGGTAACTTAACACAGCTAAAGTATTATTTGATTATAGCTTCAACCTGATCTGGTAACTTGAGTCAATTTTTAACTCACGCTGACTTTAAGCACATGAGCACGTCATCCAGTTTGACTGAATTTTCCCTTGTCCTGGCTCTCATGTGCATTGCTTGATTACTTGTAGCTAGGACAAGGACAGCAATAGTCTATCTACTGCCTGTGGACTTGACTTCACTTAAAGCAAGATCAATCATCTTTCCATCTCTTCTAGATCACATGGTATGGTTTGTATAGCCACCAGAAGACATTCCTGGCCGCCAAATGTTGTGCCCCCAATGAATCTGCCAGATTGTGCCAAATTATAAAATTAGAAATATGTCTATATAAATCAGTTTTTATATTACTACTACTGTCATATAATTACAATTAATTGAGCACTTACATATGTGACAGGTGAAGTCCATCCTGAACACCTTACATAATTAGATCACTTATTCTAAGTAAATCAAGACATGGCTTCTCTTTCAAAATATAGACACCTTGGCAATGGCAGTATATTACTAGGCTTGCAGATTTCATTAGTTTATAAGATTTCTATTTTCTTAGTAATATAGAAATAAATAATACAAGGGAACCATGAGAAGACATTTGTATTAGTTTGAGGAAATAGAAAAAGTAAAGATGCAATGTGAAGAGCAATTGTACATTTTACCTTTAAAATACGGGTTAAATGTTTATTAAATGTCAAGGATAATACTCTATCTAGTAAGTCTGAGTTCCTTATATAGTGAAAATTGTCTGTGCCTTCAAGGAGCTTACATCTAAGAAGGCTTTGACTTTTTCCTATTTATCCTTTTAAGACAATTGCTACAAAATTTAATTGAAATGTTTACAAAGTCTTTTGAAATCTTGGATGAAAGGGAATACCAAAATAAAATAATTATGCATATCAGTACACACAGAGCGACCTGCCCTTAGCATGTATCCGCCCCAACGCTAAGGCTGCCATTTCACAGCAATATTGTACAAGATGACATGAAGCAAAGGTGAATGGCTTATTCCCTTAAAACAAGAGAAAATCAAGTTACGAACATGGAACTCACTAAAACTGAGACCACGTCTTGTATTTCATCAAGAAAGGGCATCTATATTAACACAACGACAACAGCAAAGCCCGCCTCACCGTAGTCTGAGGTATTCATTAGGTAGTTTCTTCCTTTGAGAAAAACCTGTGATGGGACCTTATGTCTTCTTGGGCATTTCTTGAGGGAACTTTTATCTCCAGCAGTAAAGGATAAGGAGACCCCCGTATCAGGGACTAATAAGTTTTCTAAATGTTGCCAATCATAAATGTAGCTTGTATTTTTGGAGGTAATTTTATAACGTTCAATAAATCAAAATTTCTAAACAAGAAAACCCAATATACAAAGTCTGCATTTCCGAAACTCCCCCCCGATTTTTCTGCCACCCCAATATTAAGATCTCAAATGGAGGCCAACCAGAGACATCCATAGGTTTAAACTGTCAAGCTCTTGCGTCGTGGTCTGGGTGTCACTCCCAGGTCTGGGGTGCCTGCCTGGACCCCAGCTGTGCTCTGGTTTCAGCACAATCGAGATGGAATCAGGAAGAAGGTTACTAGCTAGGGACGTCGTCTGCAGCTTTCTCCTCTCCCGCGGGTGTGCCCCCAGATCGTTGTGAAAAATACAATTTTTGCGCTTTTTGTCTACCTCACGACTTCCGTGAATAAGCCTTCCTCACCACAGCCATGCTTCTGGCGCATTACATTAAATGAGACAGAAGTGTAAAATTCACCTTGAGTTACTCTGAGGCACCGAATTCAACGCAGTTTTAAGTGGGAGCAGATTACTGTCATGTATGCATCTTACGGGGAATCATTTCTGGGTTCAGGGAAATAGTTCATATTGGATATGAGGGTAAATAAGGCTGAAGTGCAGAGCTGGCTGCAGTGAGTATTAACTATTTATTCCTTAAAATTCCCTCAGAGAGGACAAATGTGGACAGCCAGGTTAAGCACCAAATTGTAATAAATGTTGCTTTCTTCTTTCCTTCACCGTTAGGATAAATGTTCAAAATTCCCAGCTCTTCACCTCCCTCCATTTTAAAATTTGGCCATAAGATTTCTCTCAAGCTCAAACTGACCCCGTAAGTTTACATAGCTGCAGGTGCCTCTCGACTCACAATGGGCTTATGTCCCGAAAAACCTGTCGTAAGTTGAAAGTACTATAAATTGAAAATGCATTTAATACACCTAAACTCCCAAACATCCCAGCTTAGCCTGGCCAATCTTCAATGTTCTCAGACACTTACATGAGCCTACAATTGGGCAAAGTCATCTGACACAAGCCTATTTTATAATAAAATGTTGACTAGCTCATGTAATTGATCAGACCCTGTACTGAAAGTGAAAACAGAATGCTTGGATGGGTACAGAATGCTGTCGGTGTGTCAGTTGTTTACCGTCTTGATCGTCTGGCTGACTGGGAGCTGGGGCTCCCTGCTGCTGCCCAGGGCCACGAGAGAACATCGTACACCATAACACTAGTCTGGGAAAAGATCGAAATTCAAAGTACACTTTCTAGTGAAAGCGTATGGCTTTCGCACCAGTGTAAAGTTGAACAATCACAAGCTGAACCATCATAAGTCGAGGACTGTCTGTCTATCAAGGGGTATGCGACTGTACAGCAAGACTTTTATGTAAATTAGGTGTGACGAACTGATACCAAAAGATAAAGGAAGCTGAAGAGGAATTACCGATCCTTGCACAATTGGTGTGTAAAGTATGGCGAGCTACTCAAAGGATTTTACTTTCCAATTATAACGAAACTGTTGAGTACAAAGAGCCAAGAGTATTTAAAGAAACTACATAAAATGATCAACGTTGATTCACTTCTTAGTTCATGCGCTGACCTTACTCACTGAAATGATAAATCCTGGGAAAAGAAACTTTCAAAAAGCATTCCCAACCAAACTTGACACCTCTTACAACTCCATCTTTCCTCTTATTCTTAAAGTGAGGTTCTTTTAAACAATAAGCCTTAATTTATGATATTTTGTTGTCTCAATTTCTCCATCCTCTTTATCAAGGTTTATTTTGTTCCAATTGAAATTTCCAGTGGCCCTGCTTTTGTTTCCCATGTGACCTTTAGTGCTGATTGAGGTCATACCATTTGAATGTAACGTATGAACTTTCTTACCTGCCATGACTTCGAAGGGGGTGTTCATATTGTCAGATTTCTGGCTGAAGTTTATTATAAATCGTTTAAAGGGATTGCCAGTTTCCAAAGCGATAGAATACCGTAAGATCAATATTTTATTAACATTCAACATGAGCATAAAGAAACTTGCTTTCTACTCCTACCTCTGAAAAGTTAACTGTGTCTTTTAAGCTTCAATTTATAGTTTTTCTGCAAAATAGAAACAAAAACATCCATCCTTCCTACTCCAGGGTTGTTACGGTGATGGAATGAGATGTTCTGTGAGAAGACGTTGCTGGCTATGATACCCTAAATATAGCTTATGCATCAATAATAATAATAAATAATTGAAAATAACAAATTGATGATAAATAACAATAAACAGACTAATAAATAATAAATTTTTATTGATGATATTAATAGTGTTTAGAAAAGCAACTGAAAAGCCAAAACATTATACAAATGTAAGGGCCATTTTTTAAAACATTAAATACATTCCTCCAAATTCTGCAGTGCCTCAAAGGCGTTCATCCAGTATTTACTCAACAGATATGCACTGAGCACCCACTATCTGCAAGGTACTGTGCTAGACCCCAGGATGCAAAGACCCGTGCCCTCAGAGAGTTTACATCCAGGAACAGATTCGAGCTTTGAACCCCAAAATCTGGAACGCCAGCTTGAGAGAGAAACGATACAAAAGAAATAAAGATAAACTGTGTTGGGACTTGAAAAGATGGAGCAAGTACATCCGGCTGGGATCTGAAGACGCGTGGCTTCAGATAGGCACAGGCCGAGACAGCGGAGCATGCTGGGCGGATACAGGACGCCATTTGAAACCAGACACGAGAGTGCTGGAGCGCGGTAGGTGGCAGTGAGAGCTCTGGGCCCAAGGGTGATGAAAGGATGAACTGGAGAGGAAATTGAGGCCTTATTGTAGGCAGTTGGACTGTTATCATGGGCTCTAAAAAGAACGGAAGTATCAGATGAAAGAGAGTTCTGGTCTCTTTCATTTAGTTAGAGAGTATTTCTGTACTTCCACAGTATTCTAGAATGCTTTATAAACTAGTTCCTACTGGAGTGTATTACGTCCAGCCGTTCCCCAATACTTACGAAATTAAACAATTTTAACTCAATGTACATTCAACCTCATGACCTGAAGCCTAGGTTGGATTTTTTTTAAATGCATGTTAATTTTATCTTTGCCCCTTAATATTAAATATTTTATTTAAGAAATAAAACAGTATTGTCATCTTTTATACTAGAGGAAATTGATAATTTTTTACTTTCTGGAACTTTGTTATCTAATAAAATTGGGTTTTTTTATATTAATATTTTGCTCATCACTGGCATTGGCCTGTGATTTTTGTATGTGAACAATTTCCAGGTCTATAAACTTTTTCTTAAAAATTAACACACAGTCTGCTTTAAGGCAAAATATTATCTGGTATCCCAGTGGTTCACTGCCGTGTGGTAGGAAAAGCAGAGCTTTTAAAGACTGGTACCAGCTCCAAACACTGTGGCCACAGGCAAGTCACTTAAGGGTTGTAAACCTCAGTTTACCCCTCCCTAAAATGGAATAATAAAGAATAACAGTAACATTATTATCTACCTTATTAGGTTTCTTGAGGATCACATAGCATCGTAAATATTAAAACATTCCATAAATGTTTATAAATGAGAAATATAAGTATTACTTTTATTAATGATAATAACTAATTTGTTCTAAGTCTTTGGATTTCATTTTACATCAGTAGTATTTTTATCTGCAAACTGACAGCTTTGGTATAATTCAAATATTCAATTATCTCCATTTGGTTCAAGTGAATACATATTTTCAAGTGCATGTTTGCAATCTGGAAATAAGCATACGATCTTGTGGGTTATTAAAGAAAGATTATTGTAAGGACTATTTCATGTGCACTTGACTTTAAAAGCGAAGGCTTATGTTTAAAGACAAAAGTTTTCAAGTTGCTCAACTTTGATTTATCAAGATGAAAATGCTTTAGTAATCTTAATTTACACTTACAAAGCACTCCATTCATATCACATGGATACATCGATTCACTCTTCCTATATGCATGTTCGTGGATGGTATCTTCTAACTCTCAAAAGAGAGTAAATTGAAACCTGGGTATTCCCAGGAAAGGGCAGTGGTGGCATCGTCCCCATCACTCACCCAGGGCCCTACCTTGCTTTACTTTTCACTGGACTTGTCACCAAATGATATATTTTATATTTATTTGTTTATTCATCGCTGTGTTCCAGCCTCACCCCACCACACACCCGTAGACACGGAATGTAAATATCATGACAGCAAGGGTTTAGTTTTATTCACTGCTGAGCGCCCAGCATCTGGAGCAGTGTCTAGCTACCTAGCCCCTAACAAGAACTCAATATTTGCTGAATGGACAGATGCTGATGTATCTGTGAGAACAGCATAGTCATCTGCAGGACGTGGCCCAGATGTTTCAAAGACTGGTTTGTATAGCATGTAAAACCATCTGCTAAGTCAGCCAAGGGATGGGTCAGCTCCTGCAGGAACTAACTGGCAGCTTCCCAAGCATATTACTCTAGGTTTCAGGATGAGAAATACCTAGTTCTCTACAAATAGGCAATTAGAATCTATCCTAACAATCAGGTGATTAACAAATATTTCTCGAGCTCTCCATATACCCAACCCTCTGTTAGGGGTACTCTGAAAGTTGATATAATAATGAGCAAAGTACAGTCCCTACTGCCACAGACTTTATTCTCCTGCAGATGGAACATCGTGTTGAGAAAAAGGGGGAGCCCCATTATTTTGTCTTCTCTATGTTTATAGGAATACACAGAAAATTACTTCAGCCTGAGCTTTATGATTTAAAAGACTTTCTACATTATCCTACTGCCTTTTAAAATGTTTTATTTGGAAGTCAGTATTGTCTTGCAGGAGGAAAATAGGTTTCCTGGTTTCACGGTTGCTGTCTGTGGAATGTTGCAACATTTCCACAAAAACAAAACATCACACGTTTGAATGCAGCTGGGAACCAGGGCTCAGATAAGAGCCAGCTGCAGGATAACAACGCAAGCACAGGCCAACCGTCAGGACTGAAGCTGTCAAACCAAAAGTGATAGAAGCATTAGTCTTGCAGTAGCTTCATTTTCTGTCTGAAGGCAGAGAAAATCAGATCTGTCATCCTTCACACAAAGCTACACTTCAGAAAATTTGTTCAGTCAACAAACACTTATCTGTACATATTGTGTGCCAGGGTAGGGATGCAAAGACATCGAAGTTCTGGTTTCTGCCTTCAAGAAGCTCCCAATCTAGTGGGACACGGACAAGTGCACAGACAATGACAATATAGCGTGTAAACCATAATAAGGACAGGCCAGGGTCCATGGGGAGGCGCAGGGTGGTGTGGGATAAGAAGAGGCCTGTGCGAGTGCAGGTAAGGAGCAGAGGGCCAAAGAGAAGCAGCAGACAGCCCTGGGAGGCTGGAGGGGCGGCCCACTGGGAAGGCCATTGGCATTTCGAGGCAGGAGGAGCAGCAGGTGCAGGAAGCTCAGTGTGACCGATTAGAGAAACTGTAAGGCATTTTGCCTGGAGAAAGAACAAGAGGAATGAGATGGTAAGATAATGAGCGTGGAGAGGAAGGTGAGGCAGCTTCTAAAGGGCCTTATAACGGGGCAAAGAACCATTGCAGGATGCCTAAGCAGAGGGGCTACAAGGCGAGACGCACAGTTTAGGTGGATTTCCTGGTCAAGGTAGAGAACGCACTGGAGGTGAACAAAACCGGAGAAAGAGAAACCAGTTTAGGACACCCCTGCAATTACCAGGAGAGACCTGATGAGTCCCGTCTGAACCGAGACAAGGCCAGGGAGGACACAGGCGCAAGATTCAGGAGACTTTGAGAGAGGGTGATAGAACGTTATGATGGATTGAGTGCAGGAAACGCAGTTAAATAGAGAATAGAGAAAGATGCTGTCCCCTGTCCTCCCCTCTCCTCCCATGGGGAGGATAAGAAAATAAGACTTGCAAGTGGGGAAAATGAGAAGTTAAATTTTGAACACAGTAAATTTGAGATTACCAAGAGACTCTCAGATACAGTAGGAAGTCTGGAGCTCAGAAGAGTGACCTGCAAGTAGGTGACGGTGACAACATGTCAGTGATGACATCGCCCAGGCAAAAGGGAGGAGGGAGATGGAGGTGCACCTTAGAACGCTTGGAAGCATCATACTGAAGGGTCGGGCAGGTTCCAGAGGAGTCTAAAGAAGCCTAAAAGTGGGAGATTGAGAATGAGTGGGCAAAGAGACCAAAGGAGAACAAGAGAGGACGGCATCATCTTAGCCAGCAGGAGAGAGTTTCAGAAGGAAGGTGGCGATGGAAAGGCAAAATACCATTGAGGGCAAATGAGATCAAGCCTAGAAGGCATTCACTGGTCTTAACAACCTGAAGGCACCGTCAGCGAGAGAATCACCAGAGGACTGCCCGAGGCAGGAGGGTGGCATGGGGGCCGAACAGCAGAGAACCAGGAAGGCGCTGCTCTATCAGGAAATCCTTGCATAGTATGATGGTGCCTGGAAGGAGTTCTTCAGACAGGAAAGATGTGAGAATGTTTTGGCGCAGAGAGGAAGGAGCAAGTGGAGGAAGTGGTGGAATATTTCTGAAGAGAAAGGGGGTAATTGTGAGCCTCCAGCCCCTCCCCTGGCGACTGAGAGAAGGTGGTGCCAGTGGACAAGGAGGAAGAAGGATGGAGAACACATCCGCCAGGGTGGAGATGGGAGGAAATTGACAGGATTTCCGTCTGGTTGCTTCCCTTCCTTTTAAGAAGAAAGCGTGCTATTCTCAAGACGAAGGAGAGGAGTAGTGGAGGCAATCACAAAGAGGTAGATAAAGCTGTGAAATTAATGTAGGAAGCAAGAAAGAAGTGACTCGAGAGAGCTAAACAACTTAGTGGGAAGCAGTTCTGTGGTTGGAATCTATGAGCTAAAATGTCAGTGTCTATTCGTTAGTAAGAAAAAATACGTAAAACACAAACTGTGTTCCAAACACACATCTCAGAGAAGAGGGTGCTCCCTGTCCACAAACATCCTCCCCTCGCGTTTTCTCTTTAGCTGCCTCCTCCTCCAGGGCCCAGCCGAGGAAACCTGCAGGGGGCTGCCTTCTTTGACCCTAATTCGCAAGCCCCTCTCACACTGTGAATATTGAATTATTTCTCCATTTCCCCATCTAGCCTGCATAGTCCAAGGGAGTACTTCTCCATCTTATTTGTCTGTGTATCCCTAGCACCCAGCATTGGCCTCAAACTCCAAAGAAGCACAAAACATAATTCCTAATGAATGTATAAGAAAAGTGTATGGTTATGTGTTGTCCCCTAACCTTCTCCTCTGACCTCATGGTGCCTCAAGGAGGCTCTTTTCTGACCTCTCTTGGCCTAAAGGGGATGCCTCCACTTCCTCCTCCCAACAGTCAGGGAGACCAAAGGTGCTAAGTCATTTGAGCTCTGGGAGCACCAGCGTCTCCTGAGTTGAGCCCATGCCTGGCCTGTCCCATCAGACCTGCCTCTTCCTCCTCAGCCACGGCTCCTCTGCCTCCTTTTCCCCTCTTACGAATTTTGTTCAAAGGCTCTTTGCTCTCAGGATGAGTCCACCCAGGAATCATCGTGTACATCAAACATTACAAAAAAATTCCAGAGACAATGTCATTTCTTTTTTGCCCAAAAACAATGTTGGGCGTTTTATTGGAAGGAACACAGATTATAATTGTATTTCATTGTAAATTTATTTCTTTTTAACAGACAAATTGTTCGTGTAGGCTAGCTATTCATGATGGCTTCAGAAGTCCCAAACTGTCAATCTCAAGCCACCTGCCTGGCCAGCCATAAGTATATAATGTTTTTTAATATGTATAGATTATAAACATTCAAAAACTGTAGAAATTGTCAAAGAATGAGACAAAGTTATGTATATTATAAAAGATACAGAAAAAATAATTTTAAAATATTGAAAAAATAAATATTTGTTCCTATTCTATCAATTGTTCTCTTTGACCTATAGCATTTCTTTGTCATGTCTAAACGCCAAAAGCTACTTTATTAACTTGCCAAGAGATCATTTCCAAAGAAACAGCTAACTGGTGGTAAAGAAAGCTTAGTTTCCATAAGCCTAAAACTTTCACATCTGACTGATTAATGCATATTTTCAACTTATGTGAAGCTACCCTGGACACTATCAAAATTACTGATCTTTAAGGCAAATCTAAAAGTAGGTTATACGTAACAATAGACAAATGCAAAGAATTTGCTTTTGCCTACTTTAAGGTAGTCAACCACATATGAGTTTGGTACATTTGATTTGCAGTCAATATTTTAAAAATTGTACAATTTGTAGTTTACTGAGATAACCAACATTATAAGATTTTATCTTTATCTGAATTCTGGATTCTGAGGGCTCTTGTTCTATGTGGCACAGTAGAAAATTGAAGGTTTCATTTTCATTTCAAACGGGTCCTCATGTTCCTAAATATAAGAGAATAATCCCAGAAGTGTTAATAGGAAGTAGAATTGCATAGGGTTGGTGAACACAGTGTCTTCACTGTTCAGTAATAACCATTTACTAAAAATCTGAGAATTTTTGCAGTACGTATAGTAAGTCCATGAAAGAGACACCATGCCAAGCTGCTTTCTAAAATGTATATTACAACATCAAGCATGCGTTTTAATATTTCATCCTCTTTTAGAAAATCAAATATTTGGAAAAATTAATTGAACATTTTGGAAGGACATATTGAATTGAAAAATACATTGTCTGCATTTCTCAGGAAAAGTGTATCTCATTCCTGAATTACTACATTTTTATAGAATGGGTTTGTTAGTAATTAATTCCACTAGGCAGTCTGTGCAAAAGTTATCTTATTCTGTCTGCTATTTCACCTTTTGTATCAGAGAAAGTCTTCTTTCATGGATCATGTTTGTTTTTTTGTTTGCTTAATTATTTTATTGAGGTCTTATTGGCTTATAACATTGTGTAATTTCAGGTGTACATTGTTATATATCAATTTCTTAACAGACTGCATCATGTTCACCACCAATAGTCTAGTTTTCATCCGTCACCGTACCTTTGTGCCCGTTTACCCCCTTGCCCTCCCTCTGCCCCATTCCTCTCTGGTGCCCTCTAATCTGTTCTCCTTATCCATGTATTTGTTTATCTTCCATGTACGAGTGAAATCATATGGTGTTTGTCCATCTGTGTCTGGCTTATTTCACTTAGCATAATACCCTCAAGGTCCATCCATGTTGTCACAAATGGCATGATTTTGTCTGTTTTATGGCTGAGTAGTATTCCATTCTATATATATACCACACATTCTTTATCCATTCATCCATTGATTGGCACTTGGGTTGCTTTCACATCTTAGCTATTGTGAGTAATGCTGCAGTGAACATAGGGATGCATAAATCTCTTTGAATTGTTGATTTTAAGTTCTTTGGATAAATACCCAGCAGTGGGATAGCTGGATCATATGGTGTACAGATGGTCAACAGGCACATGAAAAGATGCTCAACTTCACTAATTTATTAGGGAAATGCAAATCAAAACTACAATGAGATTTCACTCTATGCTTGTCAGAATAGCTATAATTAACAAGACAAGGAATATCAAATATTAGAGAGGACGTGGAGAAAAGGGAGCCCTCCTATACTGCTAGTGGGAGTGCAAACTGGTGCAGCCACTGTGGAAAGCAGTATGGAGATTTTTCAAAAGATTAAAAGTGAGGGCCAGCACTGGTGGCCTAGTGGTTAAGTTGAGCACACTCTGCTTCGGTGGCCCGGGTTCAATTCTTGCGTGCAAACACATACCACTCGTCTGCTAGTGGCCATGCTGTGATGGCAACTCTCCTACCAAAAAAGGGAGATTGGCAGTGGATGTTAACTCAGGGGGAACATTCCTTACCAAAAAAAAAAAAACATTTAAATGGATCATGTTTACAAGGTGGTTCACTAGTGAAATGTCGAGAGGACTCTGGGTAACAGTATGTGAATTACTGTGATCACGTTTTGGGTAACTTAGTGGACATATGGAACTGGTCATCACAGAGTCTTAAGCTAATCTCTCAATATTTGAAGGGGCTTAGTTCTTTCAAACCTTGCTTTCATGCGACTTTAAGGTTGAAAGCAGCTTTGAGAGTCAAGTAACTCCTCAGAGCCTAAACCACCTGCCTGGACCCCACAAGTTCAGGGTCAGAGTTCAGACATGTGCACACACAGAGTTGTGTAAACTTTTAGGACATTACAATAAATAAAAATATTTTCCCCTGTTGAAAATAGAGAAGTATCTGATTAAAAAAACAATAAACAATGTAACAGAGCATGTCTATTTTCTTTACTTTCCTGTAGGGAAAGCTTATTAGAAGATTGGTATCAAATGTTAGCGTCTTTAAAAGAATGAGTTTCAATTAGTGTATTTAACATTAGTAAATACACACTAATATATGTAACTGCTCCCAAGCTTATATTTATCAATAGCCTGATATCCCTCAACCACTGAAATTGTAGCTTGCATATTTATTGGCACTGCTAATTCTGCTAAGTCTATTGAGCTATTCGTTTGTTTAAATAGAAATTTTCTTACTTTTTATTGAAATAGAGCTTAAATTCTGATAAATATCCAATTTTTAAGTGTATAACGCAGTGAATTCTTACAAAGTTAACATATCCATACAAAACCACTCAGATGAGTGTAGACAGTTTCCCTTATACCTCCTCTGAGATATTACCCTCCGAAGATTCCGGTGACTCACTGACTTCTAACACCACCCCTTAATTTTGAAATTCATGTAAATGGAATCAAAGAGCATATTCTTTTTGCTGTCTACCTTCTTTAACTCAACATTGTCTATGAGATTCATCCATGCTGTTGCACATAGCTATAGTTCATTCTTTTTTAATTTCTTTTGCTGTAGAGCAAAGATCAGCAAATTACAACTCATGACTAAATCTGGCCTGTCACCTGTTTTTGTAAATAAAGATTTATTAGAACATAGCCAAGCCCATTCAGTTAGATATTGTCTATGACTCTTTTCACACTACGTTGGCAGAGCTGAGCAGCTGCAGTACAGGCCATATGATCCCCAAAGCCTAACTCATTACAGAACAAGATTGCTAACCACTGCTATAGCATATTCCAGTGTGTGAGCATGTGTGTCAGGGGCAATTTATTTATGTACTAACTCTAGTGATAATGAACACTTAGTTTTGAACTATTACAAATAATCTCTAGTTTGGGACTGTTACAAACAATACTGCTATAAACATTCTTTTTTTTTTTTAAGATTTTATTTTTCCTTTTTCTCCCCAAAGGCCCCCAGTCCACAGTTGTGTATTTTTAGTTGTGGATTCTTCTAGTTGTGGCATGTGGGACACCGCCTCAGCATGGCCTGACGAGCGGCACCTTGTCCGCGCCCAGGATTCCAACTGGCCAAACTCTGGGCCGCCGAAGCAGAATGGGTAAACTAAACCACTCGGCCACGGGGCTAGCCCCTATAAACGTTCTTATATGTCTTTTTGTGCACAGAATTACGTATTTTCTTTTAAGTATTTACCTAGAACTACAACTGCTCTGTCACAGGGTACATATGTTCAGCTTTAACTGATTCTGCCCCGAATAGTTTTCTAAAGTGGCTGTACTAATTTACCCTCCCACCAACTGTGCATGAAAATCCCATAAATAATTTAACATTCGATAATTCTCTTTGAGTAAAAGTTAGAATTCAAAATTCATCAACCGACTCAGTAAGACAACATTAGCCTCTAATGAAGATCACGATTATTGTCTATGGAAACAAGTCCCCAGGTTGATGACGGTAGTAAGAAAACAGGTGTATTTTATTTGTTGATTATCAATGAACATTAAAGAATTACAGTTTGTTGCATAAACCAGACTAATAGTTATTCTTTGTTGATCACTTGCAAATAAATGTCCCACAAATGATCCTAGAAAGTGCTTCCTACTCACAGTGGAACCATAAACAAAACCTGGGTTCATAAATAAAAACTCTTCTGTGTGGAGATAATTTCCATTTTTTTTTACTACAAAATATACAATGAACTATTTTTTTATGGATCCAAAGTTATAATATGAAAAATATAGTTAAAGCATCTAATTGTGAAAAATCAATAGTGTAGTCCTTTAGTATAAAATCACACAGCGTAGTGAGTCCAAACTTACCCTCACCTGTTGTTTTCCTGGGTTTCTCTGCACTTGCACTAGGAGTGAAGCAGCAAACTATTTTCACTTTGCCCTTTCACCAGTCTCTCTCAGTGTTGGGGACGCCCAGGTGGAGCTGGAAAGGTCACCTTTAGCCAATATCAGAATGGAGCCAAATGAGAGGATTATAACTTCTCAATATTCAAGGTGTTTTGGCTCCCTGGGTAGTGGGATCATGCATGATTTTTGTTTCCTTCTTTTGTCTCTCTGTATTTTCCATGTATTCAACAAAGAGTAATTGTTAGTTTTATAGTAAGAGAAATTTTAGGTTGTTTTTCTGACTTCTAAGGGTACAAAGATTGTTTCTCATTGATTGTTTGCTTTACTAAAACCTGCACCTGACAAGTGTCAAAGCTTTGATGACTTGTTCCAGCGGTGAGATAGACATGAATGGAGAGGGGTTTGTGATATGAACTTGCCTTGGGGTAAGCACTATTCTGGTTGCTACATCTTGGAGATGAGTTGTGGCTTTTATTGAATTCTACCTCACAAAGTCACCTTCCCCCAAGCAAATGGATTCTCTAAGATCAGCCATTCCCTTTGCAGAGCGCATGTCATCCCAGCAAGCCTGTGGCCTGTGTCACAGATAAAAGCACCACCCTGGGGCCAGCCCGGTGGTGTAGTAGGTAAGTTCATGCACTCCACTTGGGCGGCCCAGGGTTCACCGGTTCAGATCCCAGGCACAGACCTACACACCACTCATCAAGCCATGCTGTGGCAGGTTGGCAGGTGTCCCACATACAAAACGGAGGAAGATTGGCACGAATGTTAGCTCAGGGACAATCTTCTTCGCAAAAAAAAAGGTACCACCCATTGACACACAGCCCGTGAAATAGCACAGAAGTTGCACAACAATATGAAAGTCATGTAACTGAGGTCTGTGGTTCCGTGGCAAATGGAAGCCTTCCAGAACAAACAAGCTAAGAGTCTGTTGCACCAGGGATGTGTGAGGGCTCATTGCACAAATGCCATGAAACAACATGGAATAAAACACTGTGGAACTTCCTTAGGCTCTCAAAGTTGTAACCTGTAACACACGGAGAGACACACATGCATGCACGTACTCATGCACACACGTGGGCACGCACAGGCAGCCTGCGTCTGCCTCAGAGACCCCCTCAAGGTATTGCCAAGAGGCGTTTCAATTACACCAGGAGAATTGGTGCTTTCGTGGGGCTAGCAAATGAAAGACAATTGCACATTTCCACGTTCAAGATCTTATTCTGTTCTTTTCTTCTCACCTGGGACACAAAAAGCACAAGCTTTTTGTCTAAGAGGATAGAGGTGTGTGTGCAATTATTTTGCACAGCCTGTTATTTTGCTTTCAGTATTCAGGGAAGAAACAAGGAGAAATGTTCAATGGCTTTGCATGACTAAAGTCTGTCTCACATACAGGGCAATCCTGCTGATGTGAAACTCTATAAAGAACTACATATACACTGTGTTTCTCCAAATGCGTATGGTCGTATATATTTGTGTGTGTGTGTATGTGCGTGTAATTTTTAGTGGTAGGAAAAATTTTAGCTTTATTTGATTCATCATATTCTTTTGGCATTTTACAGCTTTTCTACCATCAGCATGCATTACTTTTATAGGAGAAAAATAAACGTAACAAAGAAAGGCCCTTAGGGCTGTGGGACTACGCTGTACAATACTGTGATGATGCACACATGTCGTTATACGTTTGTCTAAACCTGCAGAATGTGCAACACCCAGAGTGAACCCTAATGGAAACTGGGAATTTGGGGGGATGTTGCTGTGTCTGTGAAGGTTCATCAGTTGTAACAAAGGTGCCACTCCAGTGGGGGATGTGATAATGGGGAGGCTGCACACATATGGGGGCAGGGGCTATATGGGAAATCTCTGTACCTTCAGCTCAATTTTGCTATGAACCTAAAGCTTCTCTAAAAAATAGAGTCTATTTATTAAAAAGAAAGAAAGAACCTTCTGGTAACTTAAAACACATGAAAGGGAGATAAAAAGAAGTGAGGGAGAAGCGGACAGCCGTGTGCGGGTGTGGCCAGGGATTCTGGGCAGGCACTGGGCTGTTCAGGGGCAGGACCAGGAGTAGGACTCTTCTGAGAACCGAGCGACAGGACAGCCTCTGTTCAGGCCCCATCATCTAGTTTATTGTTTCCTCACAGGAAAATTAAAATGTGTTATGACCCCTTTAGCAATCCACCCGATTTTCAAATAAAAAGCTTTTTTCTGGGTCCTTTTTTAAAGTGAACCTTCCACTGGAAGGAAATTCAGTGGCTTCCCTAAAATATATAGCTTTTAAATTGCATCCATAACCATGGCCATTACAAAGAGCAGTGCTGAATACTAAGATTTCTAACGTACAGTATAAATTAATGATAAGGGAAGGAAAATATTGACTTGTATGTCACTTTGCTTATAACATGAGCCGAGTTAATCCAAAGCTCATCTCACATAATGTTCTATAGCTGCACGATCTGATAATGCTGATTTGTCCAACAAAAGTAGGTATCAAGTACTACCAAGTCTGTACGCTCTTCTAGGTACCACAAAAACAACACTGAATAAAACAGACAAAATTCGTGCCCAGTGGAGCTTAGATTCTGGTGGGATGTGATGGTGGGGGAATGGACAGTAAACAATATAAATAAGTAAATTATATACTACATTAATTAAAGGTGACAATGGGAGAAATTGTTACTGCAAAAAATTGGGGTTCTCTGCTCAATGCACATAAATAAGCCAATTAATTATGGCATCAGCCTTTGGGGGAGAAATCAGCTTTTATTCTGTGAGATCCATCTGCAGGGAGACAGGAGGCATGTGCCCTCAGATCTATCTCCCCAATTAAGGATTTGGGGCGAAATTTCAGAAGTTAAGGAGAACAGGCTGGCACGCGGAAATGCTGGTAGGACAGACTCCGATTGGTGGGCTTCAGGCATTTATGGTAAAAGTTTAAACATTTATGACAGGGTTCTAAACATTTATGATGGGGTTAAACATTTATGACAGGGTTCTAAACATTTATGATGGGGTTTAAACATTTATGACAGGGTTCTAAACATTTATGATGGGGTTTAAACATTTATGACAGGGTTCTAAACATTTATGGTGGGGTTCTAAACATTTTTGATGAGGTGGGGAAGGAATATTAACACCGGATCTTCCTGAATGGGGGACCATTCGCTTCTGATAAGAGCCTGACTCACGTTCCGGTCATGTCCCAGTCTTTGGGCTCTGTGCAGAGGAGGATCTTTAGTTCGAGGTCCTTTCAGGTCACCATTTCTTGTTTTACATGTGCTATGGCTTCGTGACTGTGTAGTTTTTCTGAAAGACAATCCTTCATCACTTTGTTGATAAGACATGGGGTCCGTTCAAACTGGCTCTAAATGGGCCTGTGGTTGCAAAATCCTCCTAAGGGAGAAATAAGGCAGGGGTGCCTCTGAGGGATGGAGCACTGATGGTGGGGGTGGAGGTGGGTGCAGGGTTCATCTAGAACAGCCAGGCTTTCCCTGAGAAGTGGAGCAGGAACCAGGCTCTGTGGAAAAAGCAGCCGTCCCAAGGCCCCAGGCAAGAGTGAGCCTGGAGGACAAGGAGCAGAGGAGGACCCTGTGCTGGAACCCAGGAGTGAGGAGGAGGCGCGAGAGGCCCTGGGAGCCAGAGCACAGGAGTCCTTGCGAGGACACGGGATGCCTTCTGCCCGAGCTCTGGGGTCATGGGATCCAAATTTAATTTTGAATACTTGATACATTATTTCATTTTTCAAATTAACAAAATGAGGAAAGAGTGCTCGGATTATGGTTTTGGAGAAATATATTCCCATTGTCCTGAAAAGGCTACTGAAAGATGTTTTTAGGAAAATAGCAATAAATGGATTTAGCACCAAGTGTTATATATACTCCAGATAAACAATACGGTTGATGGTCCTCTAACTTAGAAAGTTAAACTAGAGGAAGTATCACCTGAAGTGGTTGGGACTTAGAACAGAGACGTGCGGGCACCCTCATCTCCAGGGAGCTTCCTTCCCTAGGGAGTTCCTTCTGTCCTTGGCTTCTCCAGAGCCGCCTTGTTTTCCATTTTAATGGCCTCTCTCTGTTTCTGTGCTTCCTTCTTAGACTCCTTCCTGTCCTGAATAGTAGCTTAGAATCATGGTTAATGGTCTGCTCGGGAAACCAGTTTCACAAAAAACCAAAGCAAAGGGAACCCTCTCCTTTCTCTACTGTCTTTGAAAGTAAGAGTTTGCAAGTGCTATATTATTTCATGTTGCCTTGGAAAGTTTAGTAGGAGCTGCCTGTTGCACCACTCCCAGCCACTCTTGATGTGCTCTATAGTGGGAAAGAACCCCATGCCTCGTCCAGTGAGGAAGGAGGGAGATTGCAGGAGAGGGGAAGGAAAAATAACCGAAGAGGGGAAATCATGAAGAGTAGCGAATTAGTAAGATGCCATTCCATAGTCAACGGTAGCCTAAGAATGTTTTACTAGAGAAAACAATTAATTGAATCAGCACCAAAAAATGACCAACCTTGTACCAAAAGTCTAGATATTTATTTCTTTGGTAAATACTTATTGAACACCTACCCTGTGCCAGTCATTCTTCTCTGCCTAGGAAGAAATAGCAGTGAGTGAAATAAACAAGAACTGTGATCTCATGAAGTTTACCTTTTGTTGGTGGAAATAAATAAAAATCAGGTAAACACATACTTATTCAATTTCACATAGTGATAAAGACCATGCAGAAAAACAAAGCGGAGTAATACAACGGGGGGGGGGGGGGGGGGTAGCTTTTTTAGATAGAGTAGTCTCTAAGAAGGCATTCCAGGCAGAGAGAGAGCCACAAAGGGGTGGGAATAGCCAGAAGGCTGGTCTGAAATGGGATGAACAAGAGGAGGAGAAGCAGGAAGGAGATGAGTTCACAGACGCAGGTGGGTGGACATACTTCAGGGTTCTCCAGGCTAGTGCCCCTCAACCTGTAAAGTGCTCACCAATAACCCGGGCGTACTGTGAAATGGTATTTTGATTCAGTAAGCCTGCAGTATGGGGCCCAACTCTGTGTTTCTAACAAGCTCCCAGGTGATCCTGATACAGCTGATCCCAGAATACATTTTAAATATTGAGTCCCTAATCTACGATGGAAAGTTCAGATTTTATTCTAAGTGCAGTATTTTGAACAGGGAGTAGCATGACATAGTGTGTGTTTTAAATAGCTCACACTTGCTTCTGTATGGAAAATGGATTCTATGTGGGCTTTGGGAAGGAGCAAGGACATTAGCCCAAGTGAGGGATTGGCGGTTTGGACCAGGGAGACTGTAGTGGGATGGAGAGAAGTTTGGATTCGGGCAATATTTCGAAGGTAGGGCTGATAAAACTTCCTGAAGAGTTGGATGTAGCAAACAGAAGAAAAGAGAGCGTCTGGATAAATGGCAACGCTGTTAACTGAGATGGGCAGGAGGGTGAGGGTAGAGAGCAGCATGACGGTGGGCAGGAGGGTGTTCCAGGCTGCACTGTGCCCCTCCGAAATTCGTACATTGAAGTTCTAACCCCCTGTACCTCAGAACGTGATCTGATTTGGAGATCAAGTCTTTATACAGGTAATCAAGTTAAAGTGAGGCCACTAAGGTGGGCCCTAATCCCATGTGACTGCTGGTCTTATAAAAAAAGAGAACTTTTGGACACACAGATATGTGTATATGGGGAGAATGGCACATGAACATGGAGACAGCAATCTACAGTCAAGGAGAGAGGCCTGAAATAGATCCTTCCTTCCCAGCCCTCACAGGAATCAACCTTACCAACCCCTGATGTAGGACTTCTAGCCTCCAGAGCTGTGAGACACTAAATCTCTGTTGTTTAAGGCGCTCAGTCTGTGGTATCTGTCACAGCAGCTCTAGAAAACTAAAGCAGTAGAGGAAATGCTCGCTCAGACCAACCCTCTCCAAGGAGGACTGGACTTTAGTGATCTGGGGAAGGAGCATTCCAGAAAGAGAGTGGCATGTGAACATGCGTAAAAGCTCTGATAAGGGAACAGGTGACATCGAAATCAAAATTTTATTTTTGGACCCCAGAAAGGATTGAGTTGGACAGTTGAGTAAAAAGATCACCGGATTAGAATTCAAAAGGCGTTGGTTTGAGTTCTAACTCTGCCACTTATTAGCTGCTCAATGTTGAGTGATCTTGTCAGCTTTCCTAGCCTTAGATTCCTCCCCACAAATGGAAATAACCCATCCACGGCACCTACCCCACCAGGCTTCTGAGAGGCCCAAATAAAATAATAATACAAGTGAAAGCGCTTGACAAAGCACAAGTGGTGGTTGTGGCAGTTGTTTTGCTGTTGTGGCTGCTCTGGTTGTTTCTGCCATAGAAGCGATGGCGCTGTAAGGCTGTCTGTCTGAAGGGACCGAGCACACCCAAGACAAGACGTGGGCTCGGCTGTGAGCCTTCAGGTCATGAGGCTCCGGACGCGCGAGAGGCTCTCCTGGCAATCATGAAGTCATCCATCTTACTGTTTAGAAGCTACAAAATCCAAGTTCATGTGGTTTTAATTATAACCACATTTTTATTTCAAGTGGTCGCATAAATCACAAGTCATCCAATCTCATTTAGGTTGTGTGGAAATAAGATGGGAACATTTGAAGTCAGTGTGTTTATTTGCTAAGCCACGCCTCAAAACAAAAAAAGTCACTTTATGCTTCTCAGAACTGTTTGGATGGGAAGTATTTTTTTGCAGAAGTTTTTATTTAAAAAATAGTAAGGTCAGTGTCTGTGCTATAAATCAGCACCCAGTTGGTTGAAAGTGAACCGTCTTCGCTACCACTGTTGGATCATATTGCGCATCTCATTGAAATAAGCCAAGAGCATTGGCGGTGGACTACGCAGAAAGGAAACACAAGGCAGATAGACGATAGTATGGCGTTCGTGGCACAGTTAAGGTGGGATGCGAGTGGGTGTGAGGAGAGGAAACTGCAGTAATTGTCTTTAAAACAAGCTTCTGCCACCCCCCCCCCCAAGTCTTGGGGCTTATTTTAATCCATCTAATATCATCCCTTATTTTCTGTAATAAATTATGTTTTGTTGGAAGAGGCCCAGTTTAGTTGCCTAGTGGAGAGCAATTACCAAACCAAGGCACCATCAGCTACTTATGCCATCTTGGCTGTTTGTGCCAGGCTAGTAAGAGCAGGAAGCCCATTCAGTCTTCAAGGTCAAGGGGTCATAGGCTCCTGGGCTGAGACTCAGAAATTACAAACTGGAGAGTGACACTAATCAAGGAACGGGACTAAGTTGTCCCTAACATCTTGATAATTTAACGTTCAAAATATGCTCTTTTCAGATACTTAGAGCAAAACTAATCACCTGCTAGCAGCTAAATATTAATTGATTATCTATAACAGTAGCTAACATTTCCTGGACACTATCAGTTGCCAGACTGTGCTATGTGCTCTCCAAGCATTATTTCATTAATCTTCAAAATAATACTGCAATATTTTAAATGCTATCAATTTTCTCTCCTTCAAATTTAAACAAATGCGTATATATTTTATTTCACTCCCTGTATCTTCAAAATACTAGACGTTCCTTATTTTTGTTTTATAGATGTTCATTACATTCCCTGAGACACTGATCCTGAGCTGAAAATTTTAATGATTTATAGGCAAAGATGAAATGTTATTATATTCAGCAGGTTAAGGTGAAAGAAAAGAAAGTAGACTATTTCTCCCCAAATGGCTCATACTGAACAAACTGAGAAATAGTCAAGATTGTATATGCAATTCTCTGGCTCTCTTTTATAGGCTGGATGGTTGTGACATGTGTCATTTCTTAGCAGTCAGCCTGATAAAATAACCAGGCACTTCAATCCCCAGAAAGTATATTCTCAGTATGTCAGGCATATGTGACAGACGCTTCTGTACTTGAACTAAATCAAGGTTTATAGCTATCTTTAACTACAGCTGTACAATCACTGTTATCACGCCAGTCGAGCATCCTCCTGGCTCAACCTATTCTAGTCCAAAGATTCAAATCACATCAATCCAATAAGCATGTGTCAAGTTTTTATTGTTTCCAAGATACAGGTCTATGAGTGGATGTGCATGCCTCCAAATGTCCCTCTTGGGCATTCCCCCAGAGATCACACACTTAGACACCTCCAGGAGCCAGACCCGTGATGCATAAGAGTGAAGCTGACTGGGTTCAACCCAGGCAAGACCCAGGGGTGGTGCGGAGGCCACCTGGAGAGCAAGGGCCCCACCTAGAGCATGCAGCTGCTGCTCAGCTCCTGCCACACGGTGCCAAGAGGGAACGCAGGCTTTGTGGAGCCGACTCCACAATGTTTTCAAGAAAATCTGGTAATTCAGTTATCTGTGTAAATATCCTGCTTTGTAAATGTTGGCAGCTGATGTAATTTTCCTTTTTTTTTAAATACAATGCAGCCAAGTTTGCTAGGCCACCATTTTGCAACTTCCGCTCTGGGGATTCTCAAGGGGGAAGAGAGATGTGCCAAAAAGTTCCTACCTGACTCTGCCCTCTCACACCCAGAGGGCCACCACAAGCAGCGCCTCCCTTCCACTGAGAAGGGTCTGAGCTTTGGGGAAAGTGAAAAGTAGATCCTTCAAAGAAAAGCTTGCACTCCAAATTCCAGCATCTTCCCTCCTGCCTTTCCATAGAGCCGCATGTAACGCAGCACCGTCACAGACAGGAATGCAAGCACATCTGCATTCCTCTGAGCAGCGAGAGCCTTACAGCGTACACACGCCCTTACAAATCACTGTGGGCCTCTGACCGAGACAGGGAAGTCAGGAGAGTGAAGAAGAGGTCTCTATTTTCAGTATATTGGGTTCAAGGAAATAGCAAGAGTTCCAAATTAAAACAGTTTAAGAGATTTAGGGTAGATTTTAAATGAGAGGCAAGACTGAAAATTATAGATTTGGGAGCTATGAAAATAGAACAATTAAATCAGAAGAACTGATATAATTCCCAGTGGGGTTACCAAATGTGGCCCCATGGCCGGGACTGGGAGGGTTAAGAAATGGACCTGAACTAGACCCACCCACAGTGGTGAGATATGACAGTGAGCTAGAGAGGGTGTCTCCAGCCAGGCGAAGGAGTGAATGGAAACAGAAACAGGATTCGGGAACCTTGGGAACCCTACATGCAGATTCCTTCCAGAAAAGCAAGGCTGAGGGAAGCCAGAAACAGTGGTGCTCCAGTATCCAGACCTCAGCAGACACCAGTGGGCCCCTGAAAGCAGCCCATTTATAGATCCCAGATAATCAAACTAGTTGAAAAAGAGTTTGGCATATTTGTAGAAAGCAGGGAACTATATAACTCCTTGGAATGATTTTTATCAAGAATGATTAAACTCAAATTCCTTCTGAATGTTACTCTTGACTCCTCAACTTGTATTCTCTGCAGTTCAACTTCTGCTTTCCCAGGCCTCTTGATGCCACTTTGGGGAGAAGAGGGAGCCAAGGGAGCTCTGAGGGTCCTCTGGTCGTCATAGTAGGCTCACAGCTCTTGTAATGGTCCTCAGGGGCCAATTTTCCTGTTTCCCCAGTGACCACTTCTGGGCACTCTGTTCCAGCCCTTTCACAGGGGAGACACCATGACAAGACCCTGTGAGCAGGGCGGAGAGGAAGCAAGGACAGCAGAGCTCCAGCAGGGTGCACGACAGCTTTCCTTTCCTTTCACGACTCTAGAATTCATTTGTTGTAACTTTCTCTGGACCATTCTGTGAAAAGCCATCTCGAGAGCTTAAACAGTGAGATGGAGAAGATCTCCTCATGCATCTTTTAAACAGCGACAAATGCCAAGAGGTGTTTCAGAGGTCTTGTGTGATTCCTTTACCTGGAGTTCCATTCTAGGGCTATTTTCCCTAATTTGGTTTTTTGCTTTGCCAGTCAAATTCCTTATGATGCCCAAGTAGTCTGTGATGTTCAAATAACATGGTAATGACTTTGGAGATGTCAGCCTTGACATTCCATTGGTTTGGGCTTCTTTCTGGTTTGCCCAGGCTGCATCAAGTCCTGAAATCACCCATTCATTACCTAAAGGACCCCGCATGTAAGCACTAGAGAATGGACATCCATTACCTTGCTGGCATTGGACCTCTACAAGGATGTCCAGATATGGGGAAAAGAAATCCATCTCCTGCGATCTGTGTATTCTAAGAGAGCTTAAGTTCCTCTTGTCACAACTACCAATATTATGGTTAACATGGGGTGGGGGGGAAGAAGTGAACTGAGACCAGCTGGGGCAGAAGGACAGGCCCCTCACAGCAAAAAGCCAACAGTCTACATCATCTGGTCCAAAGGGATGGGGTCATCCTGCTTCTGGTTGACCCAATAACAATAGCCAACCCACTGGAGCAGATAAGCAATCTGGAGTTTGGGGAACGGACTTCTGGAGGCTCATAGCATTAGCAATGGCTGTAAGATCGTAGATCTTGGGATCCAGCCCTGATCGTGTGAAGATGGGTGGACACATCGCTCAACTCCAAAGAGAATGGGTTTGAAGGAGTTTGATGAGGGGCCACAATCCTTTTGCCATCTGCTAGGATTCAGATTAGGTTCCAGCTGCCTGAAGAAAACTTGAATAGATTCAGGCGTCCAAAGACTCAAGCAGAAACCTAAGTCAAAAAGGCTGGTTTCTCTTGGCATGAAGGACATCTTCTCCCACTCACCTAGACCCTGAAGGTTATGATCTCCCTGGCTCACCAAAGAGAAAGTAGCAGCAGAGTAGCTTCCAGACCTGCGTTAAAGGTGGAAATGGGTCTTCTAATCTGACAGACAGCTCTCATTGGGCCAAGGTAGAGACAGAGAGCAACTTACTATCATTAAGAGCTGATCAGACTGGGAACAGGAGATGTGAGTAGATGAGGTAGCAAAGGAGGGGAGGGGATGGGGAGGTGCTGGGTAGTATAAAAACACTAGCCAACTCAGATGACCAGCTCCCAAGTGCTCCCAAGTGGACATGGGACTTCACGAGACTAGCATGCAAGTACACTCCAGAAGATTGAGAACAACATTTTCTCAGAAGCTCTGTGAAGCATTCAAACGTGACCAGTCTGTCATCACTGTGTCTACCTGGGCTAAGTCAGGTGAACCTTGTAGTTATATTTGGCCCCTGCCTTCCTTCTCTTTCTAGACCCGACTCAGACTCATGTCGCCTATATTTGTTAGGACTCTTGGTTCCAAGTATCAAACAGCACACCAGGCTGGCTTAAGCACACAGCAGGAGGGGTTACTATAAGGACCCAGGCTGCTTTGTAGAACTCAGGTTTTGGTAAACCTCTTGCCGAGACCTGGGAAGGGACTGGAAATAGGAACTAGAGAGCCTGCTTCTCTGACTGTCGGCTCCATTTTTCTTTGTCTGCAGACAAGTGTTCTCTGACTCTGAGGTCCACACGTTAGCCTCTCCCTCTCTGCCTCTTATTTTCTTCTCTCTGTCTCAACTTAGATGACAGAGAGATCACCTGATTGGCCCAGCCTGGATCCAGTGTACATTCCCTGTCCAATCAGGAGCCACTAGCGGCCGGTTCATGCATTACACTGTCACTCAGAGGAACCAGTTAGAGACCTATGCTTCCACTTGCCTACGAGTCACGTGATCATCTTGTGCACCTGTAAATTCTAATGGAGTCTGGCATGGGACCTGAGACTCTGCATTTTTAACAAGCTCCCTGGTGATATTGCTGCTGGTGGTCTGTGGACCATTGCAGCAAAGTTACAGAGGGTGGACTGAGATGACCCACACATTCACTGAGGCCATTTTTCCTCTGTAGGAAATGCAGCACATACCTTTTCATGCCCTTCTTCTGGCCCCTGGGTGCTCCCTGTCCTTGGTCATGGAGTGGGTTTATTCAGGTCTGCTTGTCCTCTCTGAGAAGACGTTTATGTCCTCTAAATATTTTTTTCTAACATTCCTCTCCCAACTAATCTCATCCAAACTTCTAATCCCTAAGTGCTCTCATCTAGTTTTTGTGGAGAAAAGCAATCTGATAAGCAAATCCATGTCATTAATGGTAGTTTAATTGGTAAATAATAATTAAATCAAAATATTCATGAAATATTTGGGTATTTGCCTTTTTCTTTAAGAAAATATGCTATATCTCCAAAGGAGTGAATATCTAATGGAGGAATTTCAATCATTGTGGCAAGTAAGGAAAAATTTTAAGATAGGATAGGCACAAAGCTACCCGTTGTCTTGAAATATTACAGCTAAAAGTGCACCAACTCAGTTGGAGTCTGCAGAAGCCATGGGTTCTGACGGCCACGCTGGGCTGCTGCTGGGTCAGCAAGACCTATGATGGTCTGAACCAGCTTCAGAACCACAGGTGGTGGCCAGAGAGACCTGGCTACGTCCCAGGGAAAATGATCCAGGTAATTGGTGCAGTGTCTGTCTCTTGCATTCAGAATTACATACTCTGAATGTGTGCACAATATCAGCTGAGCATTTTCATAAGGAAAACTACCTGCGTTCTGTAAACACTCAGCCGGCAGAAGGGCAAGGAGGGGCGCTGGCAAGGACCTGAATTCTGAGTCGACGGAGGTCTGGGAAGAGCCGCCAGTAGTTGCTGAATCTGTCTGAAGGCTCGTAAAAGTGTTTTTAAATCCAGTTTAAATAAGGTGGGCATAGCACTAAAGTTTTCTAAATAGGAACTGCTTTCTTTTTCCTATCTCATACCTGAGCATTTTATTGTAAATACTTTCCCAATATGCTCTAAGCCTTCCCGAGCAAGAGATGCTCTGCAGACTAGGTAAGATCGTTAATTTCTAACGATAACAACATATTGATCTTCTGTATAAACACCTGGAATCCATTGCAAAATGCTCTAGGAATGTGCTGCCTCTTGCACCCAGGGACTTGAAAATCTTGGAAGATGTCCGTTGCTGCCAGCAAGGCCCTATGTTCTGTTTACTCAGGTTTCTTCATTTCCCATACGTGTGTGCTTGCACGCCAAGCCCAGAGCATTTACTCCCATCATTAGCAACCTCTTGCAAAATAGTTTTCCTCAATATACTACAAATTCTGGAGGCGTGAGAAATGAAGCGGAAAAGCCTGGCGTGTTTTTCTTCAGAACCAGATGCCCCTGCAGCATGTTTTTGGCAGTTCTGTCATCCACCTATCAGACCAGCTGAAATGGGGGAAAGAGGCATGCTTTGAGCAAGAATACAACAATTGCAGGAAGATTTTTCATCAGCCAGGATTGTTGATAAAACAGTCGGCTTGAGGTAAGGAGTGACGCATTTTGGAGTCCCTGCGAAGACATCAAGGTTATTCATCAGAGGACCTGGAAGTAAACTGTAGTCTCCCAGTTTCCAAAAACAGGCTAATGTCATTCAGATGCCAGCACAGATTCAGGAATGACAGCTCCTGCTGCTGCCAACTTAGGACTTCCCAGACCATATTTCTATTAATCTTTTAAAACATTTTCATCTAACCTGAGAGATATAGATATTTTCAATTTGAGCAACTAATGCCTGATTATAGAAACTTGCTGACAAATGCTTATATTAATTTGCTAATTTTAAAGGGGTCAGTTGGGTGACCAGTGGTGTGCCACATGGCATGTGGGGGCTTATACAGACCCAATCTGGGACTGTTTTCCAGGCCAAAAAATATATATATTGAATTCCCCTATAGAAATAAGATTTAGACTTGGGTTTAACATGAGAAAAATGAGAAGAGTAAAGGAGATTCCTCCTTTTATTATGGTAGTTACAAACCTGGGGCTCTGGAATAAGACGTGAACGTGAATTCTGATAACAAAAGATCCTTACTTGTAACGTGCCGGGTTCCTCACCTGCAGTTGTGGAAACAGTCACCGTGATGGTCCACTGAGATCATGTAGGGGATAGATCCAGAACCTGCACCTGGGGGAACTCGGAGCCGCCAAGGCTGGCACTATGCTTCTCTGATCCCACCCGCCCCCACTCCCCCCAATTTTCATCAGCCCTAAGGAAAAGAAAACAGAAGCAATCAAACAAAAATGCAAAGGCTACATGACAGGGAGGATGGAAGGAGCTCTGAAGAACTTTCCAGAACCATTGCCATCCCCTTAGAGGTAATGGAATGAAATCAAAACCTTACGTGAGTGACCCAAGCACCACCACCCCTTTACCTGCCCTTTTGCTACCAGGCTCACCCTGTTCAAGCACCAGACTTTAGTCTTCATTTGGATTCCTTTCCTTGTCCTCGAAAAGAAAGTGTCACGTTACTGTATTTTCCACAAATTCAGAGAAAAACCCCACTGGGAAAAGAACAAAACCCTCCCAATCATTTGGTTTCCCCTATTCAGCCACACGTGTCCTGTAGTGCCATCTGTCCTCATAGCTGAGCTGAGCCCAGCTATTGGGAGCCCTGAAGGTGCCTTGGCTGCAGCTTTCTGTGGCTGGACCCAGTGAGATGACTAGAGGTCTCGGAACAATCACAGAAATGTCCCTTCTCTGGAGGTCCAAAGTTTTCTACCTTTTTTTCTAGATAGGCAGAGAAATGAAAATGGATGGAGAAGGGAGCCTGCGAAGGAGCAGGAAGATTAGTCCAAAGATGATCTTTCTCATCTTAAAAGGGAATGAATGATTTCTTTGGACATAGACTCCACTTTGGCAAAGTTGCTTCATCAGAATCAAAACTAAAGCTGCTGTGGACAACCTCAGTTCGCCTAAGCACATTTCTTGCATACGCACAAAAGATAAGACAGATAAACATTGTTTGGAGTGTCCAAAAGGATTTCTATTCCCTGGAAGGATTTGGAGTGTAGGAAAAATGAAGCCAGTTATCTTTTAGCTAGCTCAAGCCTGGCTTAATTCCAAGCATTTCATATTCAGAGCAACTGGAACCTTCCTCGATGCACTGGCAAATTTACAGCTTAGAGAAGCGCTAGCTTTGATGGTCTTGATCAGGGTGGCAGCAGACGGGGCCACGGAGGCCTTGAGAACAGTTTTTCCGTCTCCGGATCCCATGTAGCAGGGTGTTTGCGAGACTCGTTGCTCAGGCACCCAGATGATGCTCTCGGCTCCCCTCCCATCCCACTGCTAATAAAACTCCTGGGATCCAATTATAAGGCGGTTCCTTCTCTAGCTGAGATTTCAGCCCTGCATTTTATAGAAGGTGCCCGTACCACTCACCAGAGCCTCAGAATCAAATCTCGGTTCAACGTCTGCTCATCTTCGCTGGAGCTTTCATGTTACTGAATCTGTAAAGAGCACAAACCTAGCCTTTTTTGAGTATGTGTAGGTGAGGCTGATTGATGGCAGTGTGAGCTGCCTTGACTTGTTTACCAAAACATCTCTGAACGAGAGTAATTTAAGTAACTGAGGTGATGGCGTTTTCCTTTTGGCCCTCTCCTCTGAGTGCATTGTGTGAAAATGTCTAAACAAGCGAAAATGTTCATCCTGAACGTTGCAAAATGGTGAACTTTAGAACAACTTATTAATATTGTTTATTTAAGGGAAAACATTTAGAAAAGTGTAGCAGCATCTAGCTAAGCAAGCTTTTTATAAGCTGAATACTAAAGAAACTCCATCAAGCTTTGCTTACAGAACAGGAACAGGCTTGTGTTTAGGAAGTTAAAATATGGTTATGCTTTCAGTGTAGGCATCCTGACTTGATGGCCCCCAGCAAGATGACACAGGTACCCTCTTCACATTTTGACACTAAATATGTCCTGGACAGCTCCATCTTCCAGATCCGAAGAAAACGGGAGTGAGAAAAGAGAACAACACAGTCACAATTCTTTACCTGCTCACTTTTTCCAAATCTCCTTTCTGCAAAGAAACTGTATTAGCGTCACTTGCTTCAAGAAGCTTCTTTCAGAAAGGGGTATTATGAAGGAAATAAATTTTGAATGTTGATGTTCCAGGAAAATATGTTTTATATTATTTGCCAAAGTTCTGATCATTAGGATAGTCTATTTTTTTACTCCCAAAGCTCCAATCTATCACAGCCCAAGAATCTGATGAGGTTGGTCACACTCTGTGGGGAAAAAGAGATTAAAATATTCTCATCATACAACAGGCCCCATCTTGGGTACAGTCTTGTTACATGTGGAGAAGAAGGAGCGAGAAGAGGAAGCAGTGTTGTTGTTTGTACATTGGCCTCCAAATGCTCCTAGAACTTCTTCTAGGAGAGAACTACGGTAATCCCGTAAACTTTCTGCTCTATGTTATTGACAGACACTGTGTGTAAACCAAACATCTTTAAAGTAGTGTCTTTATCCAGAATAAATTATCTTTACAAGTATCTGAAACTTTCCCCTAAATAACAAAGTGATCCTTAACCTCGTGATGGCACTATAATGGATGACGCATCTGGAGAAATAGATAGTCCTGAGCAGAATGCAGCCCTTTTTAAATGACCGGGGATCCTAGTCTCAGCTCAGATGAAAGTTGGTCAGAATTGCAGCAAGTTCCTCCGGGTTGCTGGCACGAGCAAGGCAATGCCAATTCCTAGGACTTTGGGGCACGATCCCTCTGGATTCAGCATTGTGTGTGAGATCTCCTCTGGTCCCAGGCCTCAGACTTGTGAGATGAATGGTGTGGCTCCCAAATTCGATTAACAGGGGATTTCTCTGTCCAGTTAATATTAGACTCAAATACGAGGTAGATGTGCATTCTGTCCGTGACTATGGTATACAGAATGGAGGCAACAGACCTGAGCCTTCCTTCCTTGATCACCCCTCAGACCGTGGTATTTAACTTTCATAAGACAGATCCCGCTTATTACTGGAGATATTCATCTACTCCAAAGATGGAGCGTGTTTGTAATCCCACTGATGAGAACTAGTAACTGGTTGCAACAACTACTCCCACTTCTTTCTTCCAAAGAGGAAAAAATAAGACACTTTTACCCAAACCGTCAGTCCACAACATGGGCCCATGGCATTTGTGAACTGCACAGTCTGGAGGGATACTATTCCTTGTGATATCGTGTCCAACCTAAGCACTGCAGATCATGTGGGATAAAGAAAAGCAGAACAGTATCTAGAGTAAAGAACTCACTGGCCAAATCCCAGAAACCGTATCCTAAGAGGCACTGAAGTTGAAGGAAGCAGAGCTCTTTCAAACTAAGAAGGAAAACCTAAGAGAGGACACAACCCACAAATATTTTTTGTAGATATTTGAGGACTCACATCTTGAGGAAGAATCTGACGTCTTTGTGGTTCCCGAGGGTGGAAGAAGTGGAAGTTAGAAGGAGGCAGCTTTTCGTAAAATACAAGGCACAACCTCCTAATGAAGAGAACTGGCTGCAGTCATAAAGCAGGAAGGTCTGTAGCACTCAGCTCATTCAGCTTGAACTCCGTCTTCCAGGGTCTTCTGAAGGAAATATGTGAATTAAGTGGAACTGGGGACAACATGTCTCCTCAGTCCATTCTGAGTCCAAGACGCTATGTTTTAAGAGCTCACCTTCTAACGATAATTAGTCTTTAAAGGATTCATATGTGAGTAGGAGAGAGAATATGAGGACCAACCGTAATACACAATATTACTTTGTGTTAAGGGAAGGGTAGCAAGGAGGATCCAAAACGTGTTCTTCCTAGGGATGCTGTTGGGATAAAGTGCTCAAAGGAAATACAGTGTTCTGGTCAAGTGGGTAAAAAGAATTATAAACCTAAGAATTGGTTGATAATTAAGAAATTCTCATCTCAAACAAACTGAGATAAGAGAAGGGTTTTGTTATCATTGTTGCTTTGTTTTGTTTGCTTTAAGGGCATATATTTTGTTTACTGCATGACGTGTATTTTCTATGGAAAGGGCAGACTGATGGATGTCCCTGAGCTAATGAATAGTTGGTAAGGCTGTTACAAGAAAAATTAATCTCCGTCCATCTAAAATAAGATTGATCTGTCTTATCAGTTACCTGCCATCACTAAGGAAATGTATCCCTTATATAATCTTGCCTACATTTATGTAATCAGACTTTCTGGAATATAGTCTTCTGTCTCTCTGTTTTCATGTTGGGTTTATGTAGGAATTCACTTCCTTCTAATAAACATAGCCATTTCAACTTAATTTTCTCCATCTTCTGAAAAATTCAATCCTATTAAGCAAACTGAAAATCTAACCAACCTAATAGATACCAACTGGAAGAACCTGACAAAATGCTGTGGATCCAACAATTGACTAAACTTACAGAATTTGAGATAATAAAGGCAGGACAGTATCTGTTTTAGCCATCACTGTATTCCTTATTGCTTTTCATGGTACCTGCCACCAGGAGGTCCTCAATAAAAATTTAGCAAATTAATAAAAAATTATTTTCTAAGAGCCAATGATTCAACTGATGAGATATATGAAAACATGTCAATCAAATTCATACTAGAGAGTTGCTCTAATTACCATGGTCCATGTTGGTTTTCCAAGAGCTAACAACCCACTTGGAGCATTAGCCAGGGCCCCTGGCTTCTTTCTATTTTCCTCCTTCTGTTTGCTGTTTTGTTATTGCATGAGCAACAGATGTTTAAGAAGATGTGAAATTCAAATTAGATTTGCATATTGGTTATGGCTTGTCTAAAAAGTTGAGTTAGTAAGGTTTCGGATTTGGGGGGAGGTTTACTAATAGATTCCACTGATAGAAAGTTTGCATTGGGGAAAACTTTCTGGGTCAAAAATAAAGCAAAGGTGTGGATAGCATGGATTATATAGAGAGCGGATTATACTGTTGTAGACTAGGGTCACAATATGAAAAAAGTTGAAACATAAAAATATGTATTTGGATGTCTTGATGTGGCATAACAAAATGCACAGTTTCATTCCACGAAGGTAGAGAACTCAGTCAGAAAAAGCACTGACCTGGGCGTCAGGAAACCTAGATTTTCATCACAGAGTTTGGTGTTATTTAGCATCCTGGACCCCAGTGACTTCATGGATAAAACGGAGGACAGGACTTAGTCACAGAACGTAAGTCTAAAGCAATGGTTCCCAAAGCGTTTTCTTCAGCATCACTTGAGAATTTGTTGGAAATGTAAGTTCTCTGGCCCCACGCAGAATCTATCATCAGAAACTCTGGAGTCGGGGTCCCGCCCTCTGTTTCAACATTGCTCCTTGTGATTCAGATGCACAGTCAATTTTGAGAACCAGGGGCTTCCGTTGTCTTGGGAACCTGCAGTGAGGGCTTTTCAGGCCCTGTTCCCCGCCACTCCCGACAGCTGAGACAAGGCCCCTTACAACCCAGGCAGTGGTGTCTAGCTGGCCAGGGGTTGAGGTTAAACATGAAGAAATTAAGGATTGTCCTTTTCTCGGCTCCCATTCCCTGCCCTCCTGCTCCCTCCTCTCGTACACACCACACAAGAAAGTTGTCCCCAGTGACTATTCACTTCTGCCTGCTGATGCTTGAAATTCCTTCCACTGGGAGAAAAGCCTTTGGTCCACAACTAGATTAATACTGTTATATGTTAACATATTAATAATACATCAACAGTATACTAATAATATTGCATATTGTAATACTGGATTAAAACAACTCTTGGTTGAGGTGGTATTTACTGTGAATGCTTCTTGGTCACGCAAAACAAATCACTTTCTAAGTGTGATGACAGACTAGAGAATACATACCCCCACCATGGGGGTGATCAGGGAGCTGTAAGAAAAAAGAGGCTATGAATTTTCAAGACTACAACATGCCTTGAGTCACTTTCAACACGCATATTTGTTGAGAGGACCTTCATGAAAACAGATATTTTGCACTGTGGGCTACAAAATCAGACTGTTTGGTTTCATATGATTCTTGAGGATTTTTAGTTTGTTTTGGTTTTTGTTGTTCTTAATCCACAAAAGAGTTTCCTTGCCAAAGAATTTGTTAATGTGTCACTGTAATCCACAGTTTATTCATCTTCCTCTCTCCTGTGAGGAATCAAAGCAAAAATTGAAAGTGGCCGCCTCTTCGTTCCTTCCTAAGAATGCTAGTCTAGAAATTTCGTCACAGCAATTCCTTAGAAGAATTTCACTTCCTAGGTACTCTGTTTCAGGTGACAATTCTGGTTCATTTTAGATTTCAAATATATATCATTTATTTGTGCTTCAGATTATTTTTAGTTTATAATCTCTTAGAGTTCAAATTAAGCCTGCATTGCACAATACCCAACACACAGTCATGGACAATAAGCATTTAATAGCATTTGTAATAATACTTCAGGTTTTCTCTGTTCTGGCTTTGAAATACTAGAATAAACAGATCAGCCCTCATTTTACTTAGTCGTTCCCTGTAGCTGGATGTTATGGATGGCTTTTCATCAGGACAAATGATAATTAATGAAGAAAAATATGATACAAAATATGAGCTATATGTCTATCCATGCTTCATCTACGGATATTAAACTACTATCTTACAGTATTTTGTCCATGGAAAGCACACACTTAAGACTTTGAAATAACTCTGTTACACAAGTGGGAGTAGTGACTTCTATGAAGTGTGAAACTTTAAAGTTCATAAAGTGCTTTCAAGTACACAATCTCAAGTGATGCTCCCAATCGCCCTGTGGTAGGCGTGGGCTTATTGCCTCTTATTTATTTGGCTGGAAAAAGGTCTAGGAAGATTCAACGATTTGCCCAATGTCACACAGTGAGTTACAAAACCAACTATTGGTCCGGATGTTCCTGTCACCTATGCTCAGTTACTCCTCCTACCATCACCATGAGCTGAGCCCCTCCCAACACTCCTCTCCCTGAGTCTGGGTAGCCTCCACTACATGGGCCAGGTCACATTTCAGTAGGTGGCATAAAAGGAAAGAAGTGAGCTCTTTGATAGGTGGACTCCTGGTTGAAAGGAAGTGGAGACCATCCTGTATCTGACTCCAAAAGCAAACCTAAAAGCTCTAGTCTTGGTCAACATCTCAGCCCACCACAGTAGAATTGAAAGGATTACCTCTGACCTCTTTCAGAGGACTGTGTCTTCTTGGTTCTAAGCTCAGTGGTTTTCAATCCTAGCTAATCCTTGGAATCACCTGGGCAGATTTTTTAAAAATTCAGACACTCTGGCCTCACCCCCTGTAAATCTAAGATGGGGCTCAAGCATTTATATTTTTGAAAGCTCCCCAGGTGATTAATGTGCAGCCAGGTTTGAGATCCACTGATGTAGCTGAAATGGAAGCAAGACAGTTATAAACTGGCACAGAAGCAGCCTTTTTTCCTCTTCAAACTAGGTAAAAAGAGCATGTCTGTCAACAGTCCCAACCATTTCTATGTGGAGGCCTTGTATAATTTCCAAACAAGCCAGAAAGTTGTGTCTACCAGGGAATTCCTGTGGGCTGTTATTAAAGGACTTATGGTTAACTGATGGGCTGAATTAATGGCGAGCATTACGGCAGATGGAACCTCAAACTTTGGGCAGATTAACAAAGTGGCCAGTGTGGAGGTAGAGATTTCAAGTTTAACTTTGAGTTCCCTATCTCTCACAAGACAAGCACTGGTGGTAATGAAAAGGATGCTTTCTCTCCTCTACCAGTCAAGTGTACACGTACCAGCCCCTGTAAAAGCTTGGGTCTATCCAGATAGACATAGAAGGGGAGCTATAATTAACTTGAGTAAGCAAAGTAATAAACAGCAGCCTGAAAAGCAACTTCTAGAAATCTAAGAGGGACCTAGCGTCTGTCCTTACACTACTCCTTCCTTTAATAATCTGCTGCACAAGGAAACCCCTAAAAGTTATATCAGTAGCCAAGTTCCCTCTCCTTGTATTGGATCTGATTGCATGTGCATGAGTGTATGTGTGTCCCATTAAGGAAATACTTAAGAATAAATATATTTGTTAAAGTGGATGAGTTGGTAAGAAATAATGTATATCATATAAAAATGAGGAGAGGAATGTATCATACAAACTTATGAAACTAGAGGAAAGCATTAGATGATGCTCCTCAGCAGGATTGGATATATAAATTGCATCTGAAGTATCCATTTCACCAAAGATATATTTGACCCCATTCTACCTGGGTTAAGGGGATATCTAATTGTTAATTAATCTTTTGCATCTAAGCGCATGTATAAATAGATTCATAATCAGAAAACCATTGTCACTCAAAGCCAGCTGCAACGTCTCCACAAATTATAGAAGTCATGGGTACAAATGAACCCACAATACACCAAAAACAGGCAGTTCAATGAGACTTTTTAAACTCAAGAACTTGCCTTCATTATATTAGAAGTGGAAAGAATCTCACTTATTCAACTTTATTCAACAAGCACTCCTTGAGGATCTATCATGGGTTTGGCATTGTTGAGAGTGAAAAATAATACATTACCTCCTCATAAGAACTACAAAACACATATTAAATGAGTAGAGAATACTACTCATATAACAGAATTATTATAAAAGACAGCACATATTAAAGTTCTCACTTAAATATATGCTATTTCCAAAAAAGAAATGTGGACTAGAAACAGTGAGCCCTGTCAGCAGTTGGAAGGACATAAAACAACACTGGTCAGAACCATGGGGCCCCTTTGCAGTCTTTCCTCATTCTAGCAAATCTTCATAGAATGGCACTGTCATCAGTAGTAAATATTGGCTGCCCATTGCCATCAAATCAAGTCTAGCTTCCTCACTCCAGAATCAAAGGTTATTCAGGATTAGACCCACCCATCCTGATTTTTTGTGTCCCCTCCCAACTCTGCATTCTGCGGTCAATCAGACAGGTCCCCTCCGGCTCCCTTGTAACCGTCCGCCCTGCCTTTAGTCGCACCGGTCCTTCAGGCCACGAGGTCCTCTGGTCTCCCCATGTCCCCTCCCAAAGCTTAACCCTCTCTCTCACCCTTATCCCACACACACAACCACACCTACTCAGTTCCTAGTTGTCCATCAAAATTCAGCCAAAAACATGAAACTTTCTCTGACAAATCCAGGAAAAGGAAGCAGTTTGTATCAATAGAAATGTGTCTGAATCCCCGTCTTGACAACACCAAAGATTTTAAAAGACGTTTTTTAAAAGGCTCATTCTGAAAGAGATACAAATAGTTTCTTGTCAGAACTAATCTCTAACTCTCTTGCTTAATCAGCCAGTAAGGATACTGTTTGTGAGCCAGTTCAGGAGTGACGGTGGAGAAGGAAAGCCATGTGTACAAATGGAAACTCTATGCTGAGGAGGGTAGAAAATTATTCCTCATTGTTAGGAAAAGACAGCCATGGCAAAGTTCTTAAAGGTGACAGACATGCCCATATCTCTGCTAGGCACAAACCCAGGTGCCTCCTGTCCTAATTAGCTGATTGGCCAGAGGAAAGTCAATCTTACTGGCCTGGGGACAGCAGTTCCGAGCTGTGGCCATATCTGTTACGGGAAAAGCACTTTACTATGAGACAGTCAGAATGAGTTATAAAGAAATAGTATAGTGAACTTCTTTGTCATGGGAGTAAGTAGGAATGCATAAAAATAAAAATTAGTGAAAAGAGAATTAAAATAAACCTAGAAGTTTGTTTTCTTTAAAACCTGTTATATAGGAATTGTTTTTAATTTAATTGTTAATTGACACAATTTCTCAGCTTTCTTTAAATAAAGGGAGAGAGAGAGGGATAGATTTTAAAAGGTGCTCCTCTAAATTAATTAAATCTCATTTAAAGTTAACCCTTAACTGAGAAAAACACCTCTACTTGATGGAGATGTGTACATAGATGCAGGAACTTTCCAAGAGGACACAGATTCCTTAGGGTCAAAGATGCAAACCTAAGTAAGTATATTGAGAATAACAGTAGAGGATTTTCTAATTCCCAAATCATGACTTTACATTTTGACATCATTATTGACCTGTTTATAAACAAGCATGTCTTTCAAATGGATTTTTTTAGAATTCTAGATTTATTTATTCAAATAAATCAAGCAATGATGCTCTCTCTTATTTAGATTATAAATATTTTTGAGCAAAAAATTAACCTAACTCAGTAACCCATTGATTTATCAAATGATCCAGCAACCAGCTATTTTATATGATATATTTAGATTTCCTTTAAGTTATATCTTATATAGACTCCCCAAAACTGAGAAAGAAAGTAACATCATATTAGTTTTCTACCTCTACAAAGGGCAGGAAAATGGCAGAGACAAAAGTGCAGATTTTTATCAGTATAGGACAAGGAAGAGTGTCTTGTAACTCGTTCTCTGTCGATTTAACCCATTTAAACAATCTAGCTTTGTTGCCGAGAAGAGCCTTGTCCTCTCCTCTTTTTAACGTATTCTGTCCCATTGTGGAATGTTAGACAGCAGAAACATACCCATTTGACCCAAAATGCAGTCTTTTATCTTGGCCTGGTTGTTTAGATCCAATACTGAGGGGAAAATTCCATCTGGTTACCCTAATTCCTTTCGGGTTTTCATAGCACTCGTGTGAGGAACTCTGAAGGACCCGGAGCAGAGCACAGTCAATACACTGTCTGGTGTTTTCTGCTCTGAGAAGCAACCATCCCCACTTGGAGCACAGGGGGCCCGTGAGAATCAGCCACATTCAACTCCAACTGCAGGCCTTTGGAAATATGATTCTGTGGCCGACCACTGAGACTGACAAGAATTGCTCAGACCCATCACCCACTCCTCTGAATGGGCTCCGTAACCCCTTGCAGGAAGCACTGCGTCCTTCAAGCCTCTGACTTTATTTCTGAGCTAATCTGTTGTCGTGTTGTTGTTGTTGTTTACTGACCATGTGATAATTTCAAGAAGCAGAGGAAGGAGTTCATGCAGTAAAGATAACTGTACACATTTGTCCTTTTTCTGCACCACCACTAAGCATCTATCCTAAAAAAATAACCTAACATACAGAAAAAGGCTTTTTGTACAGGGATGTTTCTGCAGCATTCCTTAGAAGAACTAAAAATGTAATAACAATCCACATGCTTAAGAATAGGAAAAAGATGAATTTAATTCTCCCAGAAGCGTATGTTGAAACATCATGCAGCCATTAAACAATGTGTTTGCAAAAAGTTTTAATGACAAAGAGAACTGTTTTTCTTAGCATACCACATTAAGGGAAAAAGAACACAAAATCGTGTAAATGATATGATACCAACTATTGTGTACGCGTAACCTGACGCGTCATATCTGCATCTGGATAAGACTAGAAGGATAACAGGAAATGTTAACAATAGTCAGTGGGTGGGGGACGATACATGATTCTTTCCTTTGTATTGTCCTTTGTTCCCACTTACCACAAGGAGCATGTCTCACATTTTACGAAACACATGCAAGCACACACACACACAACCACGGAAATGGAGTCAGAAAACTTACTTTCCAAGCTATCCTACCACTGTAAATTGTGTGAGCTTAGGCAAATCTCTAGTCCCTGCTCCAGCCATAGACTATGGCAATTTTATCCCGTGAGACTGTGCTCACATTAACTGATAGAAGGCATTTGAAGTCACTTTTGCATAAGAAGGTCCCACATAATTGCAGAGCAGTGTTTCCTGGAGGTGGAGGAAGAGGGTCTCATAGCTTTTCCAGGTCAGTCTTTAGAGGGAAGAGAGTTTTGCCCTCATCTTTCTGCCACCAGTCGGAACTCTGACCACCATGAAGGGAATTGTGTAGACTGGGGTGCAACCTGGTTCCTGTAGACTAAGCAGATAAATATATAGTGTAAATTCTTTATCCTAATGACCAGTATGTTTCAGTTTCCTTATATAAAGTGATATGTATTTTGCATTATTACTTGACCTTGCCTTAAAATTGACAGCCATATCTTTAAAACTCCGAAAAGTGATACCAGGACATTACAATTCTCATTTCTTTTCTATCACTGATCCAAATAATGGAAAGAAAGAAAAAAGGAAGGGGGTGGGGAATAGAGAGGAAGGGTAGTAGGAAGGAAGGAAGAAAGGGGAAGGAAGGGTGGAAAAGGGAGAAATAGACAGAAAGAACTCAGAATTATGACTCCCAAATCTACTGCAAGGAAGATTGGGAAATAGAATTTCTCCATATGCTGAGGAAGAGGAAACAGAGTGACGAGCATGTCCCCTCTTCTCTGCCACAGACTCCAAGGTGAAGAGAGAAGTAATGAGTCCCTAGACCTGGAGGAATCCAAAGACTTTGGCCGTTAAGTCGCCTGCGGTTCAGTCTATGTGAGAGGAGTGAGATATTGTACCTCCTGACAGATATTTCTGGAAACTTTCACAAACCATCAGGTGATATTAAAAAAGACCCAGGGTTCATAATGCGTGCAACTTTGTTTGCCTTTTGAGGTCAACGCTTAAACAGCCTACGCCAGAGTTAGGAACTTCAGACTCACAGGGCTGTGGCTAGGCATCGGGCCTGACCCGACCCCGAGACCCTGCCCTTCTTTCAGTTCACGTTCTAGCTCCTTTCTTATCTCCTAGAAAAAACATTTTAGGCTCAGCCAGTACTCTGACAAAGTTAGTGAGATTTGAAATCAGTTTCTAGTTTGTAAGCAAGCAAGACGCTGTAACTGGAAAGCAAGGTCAGAAACAGAGCGATTAGAATTCAATTCCGTGACCAGGATCACAGACACACAGGAGGTCAGGGTCAGGAGGTGAGGGGAAACCAGGGTAGGCCTAGTTCTAGGGCTGGAACAAAGTCAAGCCAGAGAAACAAGTCTGAGAGGCCAACCCCTGATGGCCTGGTGCGGTGACACATGGAGCTCCCAGATTTCCTGCAAAGAAGGTTCGTTGACCCAGAATTCTGATCCATGCCACGTGCTGGACAGTCCACTTTCTAGTCGAATGTTAACATTTGCCGTGGGGATTTACAGTTTACTCACATCTCAGACCTGATCACAAGCTGGGGGTTGTCTGTTTCACTTTTGCAGATGGTTAATGGAAAAAGAGATTCATCCTAACAGTGATTTTTCACTTCTAACAACAAAAAAAGAAGGCGGGGTGTATATTTTCCTTTGTCTTTCTTTTTTTTTTTTTGAGGAAGTTTAATCCTGAGCTAACATCCACCTCCAATCCTCCTCTTTATGCTGAGGAAGACTGGCCCTGAGCTAACATCTGTGCCCATCTTCCTCTACTTTACATAAGGGACACCTGCCACAGCATGGCTTGATAGGTACTATGTAGGTCTGCACCCAGGATCCGAACCAGCAAACCCCGGCCCGCCGAAGTGGAGCATAAGAACTTAATCACTACACCACCAGGCTGGCTCCCCTTTTTCTTTCCTTATAGCAGAAATACATATAGGATTTCCCCTGTATTCTCAGGCTGCTCTCTTATACAGATGGCAATACTCAGTGGCTCTCGATATTTAGTCACCTCCCTTCTTGAGTGAATATTAAGCACAGAGCATCTTCCTTCTCAGAGTAAGACTGACTTTAGGTCACCAAAGGCCCATTTATCACTATTTATTTGAAATATTGCAGGATTGGAATCATATAGACAAAGCAACAGAAAAATAATCATCATTTCCTCATACATCCTTTATTATTAATAGTTGCTGTGCCGCCTGGCCTTGGAATCACTCTTTTGCATGACTGCAGGACCCTGGGGTCCAAACGCGGATCTTGGGCTTTTGAATAATATTCTCCTTTTTGACCCGTCCTTGTCTGTCTTGGCTAACCAGAGGCTTACCGTGGACCAATCGGAGCAGGGACGCCTCAGAGCGTGTGTGTATTTCTAAGTGCCTGAACTGACACGGGACAAGAACTGTGCACAGCGGCTACCCTGACGAAACAGCCTCAATTAGGGCCTGGTCGCTGACGTTACCCAGGGTGGGTGGGCTTGGAATCACAGGATGGGTAGGCATCTGTTGTCAGATTTTTGTTTAAAAAAAAAGAAGTTTAAGAGTATAGGTTTTATTGGATTGGGAGAATGGACGTTCTTAGGAAATGATAATGATTTAGAATATGGTTTACGTGTCTCCCTGGGAGGAGACCTCAGGGTCTTTGTTTTGCATTTGCCTCTCTCACGAGGAGGAAGATCCAATCCCAAGCCAACAGCACATCTGTGACAATTTAATGAAGGAAGAAGAAACCAAAAATCCACTTGAGCAACCTCTTTGACTTTCCTATTCTACCAGCCTTGACTTAAATATGCCACTTCCCACCTCTCAATGAACTGCTCTACTTCACAGGAGACCCCTCCCCTCCTAGCCCACTGCCCACGGCCACCTTCCTACCTTCTGATGGCTCAGGAGGAGCCACGTCAGCAAAATGAGGCCTTCAGGGCTTGCCTTTTCCTAGGACTCTCTTTGCGCTCTCTTGATCTGACACTGCACGTTTTCAGCCACGTCTAGAGAATGGGAGAAACCAAGGTTCCATCAAAGATTGACATGCAGACTTAGCGGAGAGTGATGGGGGCAGATTGGTTTGGGTAACTGCTTACTTTGTCCTAACATGAATATATCTATTCACAAATAGTTTCAGAGTTGTGGCATGGAAACGTTAGGCAATGAGGAATGTGTGTTTAATGTCTTTCCCATTTTCTTGTGGGTGGTTATGAAGCCACCTTTCAACAATACCATGGTTTTCAGCAACTCAATCATTTTAGCTGGGAATGAAGGACGGGAAGCGTGCAGGTCTACGAAGAGAGAGAAGCAGTTAAACACGGAAGCAAAAGGAGGATCTAATTCCTTGGTTAAAGATGGTACTCGGACAATAAACTATAATATGAAAGTAATTTTCTCCATTTTAATTAGTAGCCAGCTAACATCTATGTTCCAGCATGAACTTCTTTCCGACGTTATCTTCACTGTGCAGAGTAAAATTAGCCCCATTCTACAGTTAGAAAAATGGAAACACAAAGCATTCAAGGATCTCATCCAATACAACAAAAGAGCCAGACAAAAGCTAATGGCTTACAGATGTAGGGTATTTTTCAAAGAAGGAGCACAAACCATGTTATCTTTGATGTAACATGTGTAGAACTAACACAAATGTTTGCCTTTGAGACTTAGTCAGAGGGAAAAAAAATCTTTTTCATCTTTTTTATTTTAAAATTCCTCTGTGTGTGTAGTCATTTCTCTAAGACCAAGCCAAGGTATTTTTTTATGAATAACAAATTTGACTAAATATATTATGCAACAAGTTAAATTAAAATTTCCCTGCAATAAATCTTAAAAGTTTCTTCCTCTTTTTACCAGTTCTTTTGCAAGAGAAAATTACAGGCATGGTGACAGTGGCCAAGACTAGGGTCTCCCTTGTTCTTCCCGCAGCTGGTAGACTAACACAGTTGTAGAACTGGGAAGTCACAGCAGCCCTGATCGAGGAAGTCACGCTTACCGTCCTGTCTGCCAGGCACAAAGGTCTCTGCCTTCCAGTGGCTTTCAGAGCAGAGGTGGGAGATAAGACAAGTGAGCTCCTATGAGTGAACATAAATGGCCGCAGGAGCACAGGGGAGCCATCAAACTTGGTCTGGGGACCAGGATGTAATTTGTGGAAAAGGTGAGAACCAAACTAACACCTAAAATATCTGTAGAAAGTAGCCTGGTGAAGGAGTGTGGGTAACGGTCCAGAAATGTGGGACAGGATGTGAGAAGACCCGGAGGTAAGAGAGCTGCAGCCTATTAGAAGAACCCAAAGAAATCCAGTGTGACAGGAGTAATGGGGAGTAGGGATAACTTCTCTGTTAGAATCTTCTTTTTGCACTTTTTGAACATATTAAATTTATGGACACTCGGATGTATGCTAGGTTGAATGGATAAGATTAGTTTTAACTGCTGACACGCCATACAAACTTATGGATAAACAGAAAAACTTTTGATATGGACTAAAACTTTGAAATGTTCCTTAAATGATGGATTTTCTCTGAGCTTCCTATCGTAAAATGGCTCAAACCCAAGCACTATAGAACTGGCATTTATTTCACTCATGTCAGACCCAAACTTACTCTAAGAGACCAAAGGAATTTTTTCTTAAAAGCTATGACATTTTGGGGCCAAGCCCAGTGGTGCAGTGGTTAAGTTTACACATTCCGCTTCAGCAGCCCGAGTTTTGCTGGTTTGGATCCCAGGTGCGGACCTATGCACCAGAGCAAGTCATGTTGTGGCAGGCGTCCCACATATAAAGTGGAGGAAAACGGGCACAGAGATTAGCTCAGGGCCACTTTTCCTCAGCAAAACAGAGGAGGATTGGCGGTGGATGTTAGCTCAGGGCTAATCTTCCTAAAAAAATAAATAAATAAAAGCTATGACATTTGCATATTTGCATTCTGTCTGAGTCATTTCCTCCCTGTCCAGTTAATTTTTATGAAGGCATTTATTGAGATTATTTTCCTCATTTTGGAAGATCTATGTATTTACTTTAGGAAACTTGGAGTATAGAGGAAAGCTATAGAGAAGAAGATAAAATCACCCACAGCAACACCAATGCTGAGGACCGTTGTCATTATTAACTTGTATAGAATATTCATTGTGTGATTTTATGAGCTTTTCAGTAGAAATATTTCATAATAAATTTTTTAACAATTTGGATGTATTCATTCTTTTTCTGTGCACATACACATATGATACATATTCCACTCATTTTAAAATTAATTTTAATTACATAATTTACAAAGACATTCTTATTTTCCAAGCTTTGTAGATATCTAGTGTGTAACTTTTAGCCCAGGTGAAAGTAATTTGTAAGTTCTAAAGCTGTTGTATTTCAAAGACCTCGAGGCTTCTATAGGCCTCTATTCATTCGTTTTAAAAGACCACTGTGAGATGACGCAGGTGGAAGTCTTATTATCGCTGTATTGCAGGTGGAGCATTCAAAGCAGACGTGGCTGCCTAACCAAGGCAGGGCTAGAAACAAACACGGCTTATTTTGAAAATAGGTAGGATATAAATTATTGGTGAAATTAAAAATTGGTAATTTGTGTTTCTATTCAAAAGCCTCACCTCTTTGTAATGATAATACATAAAACATACTGGCCCTCTGTTATTTTTCCATGCCTTAAGAACCAAATCTGACCTTGGAGAGTCCACACAGTATCAATGGAAAGTCAAGCCAGTCGCATAAGAAGAGTTGCTGCCAGAGCCTTTCCCAAAAGCTTAAACGGTGTGTTAAAGCTGGAAGAAATTCTAAAAGATGAGTTGAATATGGATGTTGAAATTAAAATACACATAGGTGTGCACATGGGTAAACATGGAGACACACACACAGTTTTAAGACCAAAAGTAGCACCAGAGCCAATTCCACAATATTTTTGTGAGTAATCTTTACTTGGGCACCATTTCACTTGAAGCTGCCGGGATTCTTTTTCCTGAGTCACCCTGCAGAATCAAGCCTGTTGGGAGTCAGCAAACCACAGCAGACGTCACTGGGTCCCTGGAGCTCCAGGGTCTACATGCAGACCTCTGCAGGGGTCAGGAAGCATTTCTGTTGCTTGAGCAGGCTTGCACAACTGTCGCAGACACAGCCCTTGCCTTCCTCTGAAGTGTGGGCTATCAAAAACTAAATAAACCAGACACAGCCATTTTATGATTCAAGGCGACAGAGCAGACCAATGCCTGAATGATATTTCTTTTTAAAGATGCAAATAGATTTACGAATCTACTACATCTAATTTGCACCTTCCTTTGAAAAGGTGGAGCCCCAAAAGAAATTTTTCTCAAGTGCCTTGCCTCCTGAGAATAAGTAATAAAATTGAAAATAAGAGAGAGGTAGGATGACTGACCACAGCCACAAGAAGTTAGCAAGAGAATGAGGTGGGAATTGCCAGCTATGAAAGTAAATGGCACACGCTGAGTCCATGGCATGCGGATAACCCCCATTCTCCTTGTGACCAGATAAATATACATTCTTGATTCCCAGATTCTTTCCATTCTTGGTGCAATACTTGAAAAAATTTTTGACCAGGTTTTTGGCATTTTCATCTTTTCTGGGAATACTTCGAAATGACCTAGGGGAAATTTTCTAAACCAAAGAACGGTTTTGGCAGCAAAAATAAGCCTCAGTATGTATTATGATTGAAACACAGTAACTCAGCCTTCTCCTCACACAGAGATCTATGAGAACCTCTATGCTAAGCAGAATAAAATGAACTCGATATCTCTCTTTTTGCTACATGGAAAAAGATATTTTATACTTTATTATCTTAATGCTATAAAAGAAAAATATAATTGATAAATTTCTAGTAAACAAGAAGACATTGACTAGACTATTAACGTCAGTGTTGTAATTTATTCTTACAGAATTCTCAGTTGTACTACATTTGTTCTGCTTATATTTCTGCTATCTCTGTTATCATGTGGAAAAGTGGAAAACAACCTCTCTGAGCCTTTACTTTTCTGTCCAGTGCAATGGGGATAAAAGGTCCTATTTCAGAGGATGGCTGAGACAATTAGATGACACAGTGTAAGTCAGATGTCTGGCCTGGCTGCTTGTGAAATAGATGCTTTCTGATTCATTCCTTTCTACCTTCTTACTATTTTCTATGGCATTTGAAAAGAGCATGTGAGGACTTCAGTGGATTAATTGTGTAAAGTCCAACTAATAAGGGCACAAAGCCAGGTATGTCCAAAGGAGCTACCATTTATGAGTGCTAACTACATACCTGGCACATAATAAATAAACCCTCCATAAATAGTAGCTATTATCATACCACACACCTCGTTTTTGCCTCACAATAACTCTGGAGAGTGTTTATTTTCATTCTCATTTTCCAGTTTGTGAAACTAAGGCTTGGGAGGTAAAGTCAGTCGCCCACTGTCACACAGCAGGATTATGACACAGCCAGCGTTTCAGCTGAGACCTGCTCCTGAGTTCTGGCCTTGCCCCTGCACCACGCCACACCTACCAGGCGGGCAGGCCTTGGGCGAACTCAGCCATCTGGAACAGAACAGGGAAACCAGAAGGAAGCCAAAAGGACTTCTGAAAATACAAGACAAAGTCGCTGGCACTCTCATCTGTGCATTCTAAGAGAAATTCCCAGAAGCTAACTCTAAGTCTACTTATTTACAAGAATAATGCGTTTCAAGGACACTGTTAACCAGCTTGGTCATCTGGTTTCACAGTCTCTAGAAGTTTCAAGCAGTAGAATTGAAGGTAGGAACAGATAGGTACAGCCAATTGCCTTGAAAACAATAAACATGACTTCTGAAAACCTGCCAAGAGCTGACACAAAACTTTTAAAAACCACAGGAGCCTGGAGCCATTTAGCATAAGGGCAAAAACCTGAAAATATCCAAATAGCCCTTGAATATAATTGATATTCAACATAAAATCATTTAAATTGTTAAAACAGGATGGAAATGCATTATGCATTTTATATAAAAAACAAAATTTCATCCAAATATTCTTTTTTTTAGTTCAGAGACCTAAATAAGAAGTATCAGGGAACCGGCCCCATGGCCCAGTGGTTAAGTTCACACACTCCACTCCAGCAGCCCAGGGTTCATGGGTTCAGATCCTGGGCGCAGACCTACATACGGCTCATCAGGCCATGCTGAGGGGGCGTTCCACATAGAAGAACTAGAACGACTTAACAGCTAGGATACACAACTATGCACCGCGGCTTTGGGGAGGGAAAAAAAGAAGTATCTCTAAAAAAGAAAAATCACTTACTAACCTCCTCTGTTGATAGTATTAGCTAAAGGGTTACGACAAAATTAATTTTTTCATCATTAACCCTGAAAACCTAAACACATAAACTTCTTGGCTTTGCTGGACTTTCTTCTGTCACATATAACTCTTTGAATGGGGTAATCAAAGTCGTACTAAAGGCCGGCCTTGCATTGGGCAGTATTCAAGCAGCGCTGACTAGTACGAGAAATGGGTTCTCACATCATTTAAGAAGGAGTTGGAAACTTTTAATTTTGCCACTAAAATTTCAGCAGAAAGTATGGTCAAGAAGAAAAGGAACACATTTTCTGGAAACAGACATACACAAACTCCTAAGCATCCTTACTTTAAGCATTTTTTGACTGAACATGTTGTAACTCAACACACTTTTACAACCTGAGTTCCACAGCCCTGGGAAGTTAGGGGTTGTGATGCAGTGGATAAAATTTCAACAGTATTAGACAGTGACTTGGGATTTTAAAAGGCACAGTTGTCTTCTGACTTTTATCTCTAGCTTTTCATGCAACTTGGGACAAGTCGTTTGATTCCCACAGGAGTCCACACCTCAGCATGATATATAATCAGTCCCAGCTCGCAGATTACTGAATCCAACTCGAGTAGGGAGACACACTTGCACCCCTAGAGTCCTTGAGAAGCCCATCAAATGAGGGCCAGACACAACTGCAGCTGAGAGATGGAACGATTTTCCTCTTACCTATTCCTTATTTAGAGCTTTACTCCAGTATATTCTCTATTTAGTCTCAGACTCCTATTACATACGCCTAGTTCAGGGTAGCTCCATGCCGATCAGATCAATACACAGTCATTCTGGGACTATCTTCTTCGTTTGGAGACTCTTGGTCCTTCTCCAAGGTGGTCTCGGACAGACTTGGAAATATCGTACAATGGACTTAGCCCGTGAGCATAATGGCCAACCTGATGAAATGCAATCGACTCTTCAGCATCACGAACAATCTTGCACTCACCCCAGTCAAGATAAAGAAGGCTAGCACTTGGCATGTATCTGCACTCTCCTGCCACTTGAGATCCAACGAAAACCTTTGAACACTGACGATGAAAAGAACATGGTGCTTCCCCATTAGTAACTCAAAGCAAAACAATACAAAATATTGTTACCTTAAAGAAATCCGACAAATTTCTGATGTTTCTTAAGATATTTATTTCCATACTTTAAAAATATGTATATCCTTATTACAAAAAAATTTTGATGACCCTGCTTTGTTGATTCCCTGAATATGGGCTCAGCCTAAGTATTAACTGATTTCTGTAGCCAACTATCTCACCTTCAGGGGAGTAAGCCTAGGGTTTCCCGGCCCTGCAGGCCCAGCATTGGCTCATGGCCACCCACCCAGCTCAGACTCCACTTGTTGTAAAAATGTAGTCTCTCCTTGCATCCACTGCAGGGAGTCAATATGCATATTACTAAGGGGATTCTTTAAAGTACAACCCTAGAAGTAAATACTACAGAAATGCAAAGTATTGTTTTCAAAATGGACCCGTTTCTGAGGTTAATAAATGCTCTTCTGGGAATAAATGTTTCACCCAAGTAAGACGAATAAAGTTAAGGACATTCCAAAACTATTTATCCAACGTTCTTCTAGTAAATTACAGGATGCCTTGCAAGAATTGCATTGTTTCATATGATTAAGAAATTAATTCCCAGAAAACAACCTTTTTAATTTTACAAAGAGTGAAAATAAGTGACAAGGATGTTGAGCAGATAATATAGCTAAACAAGAAGAAGAAAAAAAAGCCATCAAATTGTACAAGCATTCCTATTAGGGCTGACACTGACCCTGTTACTCATCCAGCTGCAGATGCACAAAATGTACACCACCAAATAGGCTTTTTATCATTTTTCCCCCAATGCACTCCATGGTTTGAAATATTTTGTCTATGAAACTGCATTAATTTGGCAATAATTATTTTGTTTTTCCTTTTTCTTCTTTATTAACCACAATCAATTAGACCTTGTGCTCAACAAAGGAATAATATTACTTCACTGAGTTGATATAACTAAAATTAAAAGTAAAATTTTGACATTTTTGGCAATCTGCATGATTTTCTGAAGGCTAAATATTTTATCTCCACTACTCTTTTATATATATATATATTTATGCTTTTGAATATTTATATATGTTATATTTAGCCACCTAATATACTGAAATATGTATGGTAATATAATATAGTCTTTAAATACATTGAGAAAATAACTTATGGGTCTTGATTCTCTATCTTACTGTCTCTCTGAGGCAGAAAGCTACTCATCAAATTCAATCTTCTCTTTTCACAAGGGAGAGTGTTAAGCGCCAGAGTGATTATTAGCTTCTTCGAGATCAAACACTCATTAAAAATGGAATTTTCCTTTGTCCATATAACCCCTCTGCCACCAATCCCATCTGTTGCTGTGGTCTTTCAATAAGCACCCATATTAAGAGCAGACGGTTCATAAGAGAATTGTTCCCACCAAATGACTATGGTTCAGGTCCCCTGTGGTCTCCGCTGTCCCTGACCACTCCAGGCATGAATCTTTCTTCCATAACACACCTTCCTTTATTGTCACACCCGCCTCTGTTTTTCTGTTGCATTGTAACAACAGTGTTTTGGCCTGCCTCTCCCTCTGGGATTATGTCCTTTGGATATCCTACCCTTGGCACTTAGTTCCCTAAGTGTTGACTTGGGGTGGATGCAATTGGTCTGAACTGGACACAGTGTTTTGTTTTCTTTTGTTTAAGTACCTTCTGTATGCCAGTAATTCCCAAATTCACATCTCAGGACTGACTTTTCCCCTTTTCCCTCTACTCAGACTGCCTACTTGACATCTCCTTGGTATCCGAAAGTCATCCCAAACTTCCAATATCCAACTGAGTGCTTGATTAGTACCACATCTAAATATATTGCTTTTCACCCCAGCCAATAATTCGTCCACTAGAACCCAGCTGCTCTCTTTCCCTTGCACGCCAACCCATGGGGGTATTCTAGAGACTCTACCTCCAAAATATTTCCTGGAACTGTTTATTTTCCCTTTCTTCTCTCTGCTACCACTCCAGCCAAGCTGTCGTCCTTTCTTTCTTGAATTTTATTAGCCTGCTAGCCAGTTTGTGCTTCTACTCTTGCTCCTATGCAATTCCTTCTCCACAGAGCTGCCAGTGTGATCTTATGAAAACTACATTGAATCATGTCACCCTTCTTCCAAAAACCTTCTAATGGCTTATCATCACACTGGGAATGACACTCAAAATCATTTCTCTAATTTGCGCAGCCCAGCATTGTCTGGCCCAGAATCTCACATCATGCACGCTCCTCCCTTGCTCACTGAATCTGTCACTCTGCTCGTCTTCGTTTCTCAGATACAGCAAGCTACTTCTTGCCTTCAGATCTTTCCCCCAGTTCTTTCTGCCTGAAATCCTCTTCCCCAAGTCTCTGCCTGGCTGGCTTCTTCTTGTCACTAATTTTCAGCTCAAACATCACTTAGTTCAAGAGGCCTCTCCTGACCATAAAGTTAAAATACCCCCTTAGCCACTATTTTATCAAGTAATTTAAGTTTTTGTGTCTTATAGCCCTTACGAGCACGGAGTACTTTCTTGTTAACGTATTTGTGAGCTTGTTCATGTGTTTTCTTTCCTCGCTGAAATGGAAAGCCTGCCGGGTTCAGAGCTTTGCCTCGAGCCATGACCGGGGCTTGGCCCACAGCAGCTGCCTCATAAATGTTTGCTGCTCAGTGCTGTTCAATTCACTCCCCTGCCTTGATGATGACAAATGCAAGGAGAGCGAAGGCCTGTGCCTTAGAGTCTGGCTGAAAAAGGTTCGTCCTCTGGAGCCAAGAGATTGCATCTCTTTTCCATTCTCGGCACCTCCCCGTTGTTTCTGTGAAGACTGGCTGCTAATGTGTAGTGACCTTCTGTCCCCAGCGGTTCCATCCTTTGGGCTCCAACATTGATTTTCCTCCTCTTGGGGCCTGAAGAGCCAGGGTGGTCCCTTCTGTCCAGTTCCCCTGACCATGGGCAGTGACACCCAATGTGCAGGAGTGGAAGCTACCCGGGGATCAGCAGGGATGACTACCTTCCCTGCCCCAGCAGTGTGTTGGGGGTTGCAGGCAGCACCTGTGTGTCCTGTACATGAAATGGTGTCCCTTCCCCAGAGCTGGCCTAAGGCCTTGGGTGGGTAGTGACCAAGCTCCTTCTGGAATCAGATTGACTTGCCCACCAGGGAATACTGGCTGACAGGGTGAGAGAAACTACAAAGCATTATTTCTATTAAGTCTTAGTGATGGAAACCAGAAAGAGGAAGAGAGGGACAGAGAGACAGGGCAGGCTCAGAAAAAGACATCAGCTCACTTGCCCATTTTACCACTCCTCTAGGGGACTCGGAAACCTTCTTTCTTCCCAACTAGCCATTTGCTGGTGCAGTTCCACACTGGCTGAATTTCCATCAGGCCACTGGGAGACTCCTGCTTGTTCCCCAAATTATGGAGCTGCTTTCACATGCCCATGAGGCCACTTAGGTGTGCACGGTCATTCATTCATTCATTGCATGAATAACCTGCTCTGATCAATGGTATGATAGTAACATCACTCTTGGCCCAGACTCATCTCTCAGTGCACAAGATCCCAGGTTGTGAAAGGTATTGCCAGGTCTGACAAGCTCAGAGACATCCTACAACTCTCAAAGTAGAGTTTAGCCTGTACAGACTGAGCAGAACTCTAAACAGAATTTGATGCTTAGAACCATTCTGTCTAAACCCTTGATGTAATACAAAGACCATCAAATCTCCTGAGTTGTCCCCTAGTCCCACACCACACTAACCTCACCAGTGTCCCTCTCCACTCTTCAACAAGGGGACTGAAGAACAGACACGATCATTCAGAGTGGCTCCCTAATAATGGCTCTCATAACAATCGTCCCTTGAACAGGGCACCTTTCCTTCACCATCCCAGTCCCCTGGCGGTGGAAAAGAAAGCCATTCTCTCACTTTCTTTCAACACAGTCAGCTTCCACCATCTCTTCCAGTGCAAAAATCAGCTCACCCTCTCACAAGAAACCCCTGAATTCTTCATTACAGGAGCCATCCCATGGCAAAAAAGTGAAGACTTTTTGAAGTTGTTTTCCTTTTTCAGGCCACAGGGTTACCATTAGGAAATTGCTACTTTAATGCCCTGAATGATGTTCCTGAGACCTGAAGAGGGAAAGGACTTCCTGAGAGGCTCCATTGCCAGCCGGGAGCACGCTTTTCGTGATGTCCTAGGGGACTGGCTTATAGGTGACAAGGTTTTATCAAGAAAGGCTTTGATAACTCACTAAATGAATTCTTTGATGGAAAGCTAGGAAAGAACGACATTTTGAAAAATTGTCCTCTAGGAATAGTTATGTTGTAACGGGTTTCTAGAGATTTAGGAATAAACTAGTTCAGTGCTCAATGTCTATGGCCGTCAATTTAGATCACACCAGAAAAAAATCATTTTAACCACACTTTATAGAATTGGATCTGAAGAACCTTCCTGATGATCTAAAACACGTGTTACAAGTTAGAACATGAGGAAAAGAGACGGCAGCAGACCAACACTGAGGTGAAGGGCCCGGCAGCCAATGGCCTCCAGGGTCTTGGAGCAGGCTTGAGGATCATTGCTCACGAAATTCCTAACTTTTTTTCTTTCCTCTTTTGTTTCTTTTTTCATTATCTTTGTCTTCCTTTTCCCCAATCTCCCTGGCCACTCCACAGCAAACATATATCCTTTATGTTTCCTTACTTTTCCCTCTTCTGTCTCTTCCCCTCCACGTATCACTTTCTGGTTCTACTGATGGAACCGAGGCCTAAAGGGGTTGCTGGTGCCAGCTCCGTGGAGAAGGGAGCAGGTGCCCTGGAGATCTAACAGCTGGCTTTATTGAATGCTACTTTATGCCTGGTTTTGTTCTGTATACTTTCTGCATATGCTTCCATGTAATCCTCTCAGTTGTCCCAAAGGCTCAGTCTACTTTTCCCAACACCATCATTCTATGGGAGAATAAAGGCTGTTTAGTTTTTTGTTTCTGAAAACTCTGTCTCCAAAGGTTCTAGAGGAAAAGCCCCCAAGAAATGCCAGTTTGAAGAAAATAGATGTAAGTGGCACATTTGACCTATAGGTTAGAGATAAGAAAGATGCAGCAACTGCACAATTCCCAAATGAAACCTCAAGTGGATTTCTATGACCAATCTCTTTTATTTGCACGTTTGTGCTCTTGAGGGAAAACGTGACTTTGCTAACCATGTTAATGGGTGAAAGTTCTAACCCTTCAACAATTTCAGGAAAACCAGTGTATGGTTTAGGTCAAAGAGAGTACTTGGTTTTGCAACACCAAGATTCCCTTCTGAGGTTTCCCAAAAATGCTGTGGCTATCCCACACAGAACTCTCTCCATATTTTTACAGCCAAAACAATAGTGCTATTTCAGCATCCTTGCAATCTAGACCACTTTGGGAGGTACTGTAAGGAAGCTAACAAAAAAAACAAATACCTGTACTCTTATAACCTAATATCACAAAAGTAAAATACAGAATTTACTTGCAAGATGGATATAGAGACAAATGCTAATAAAACAAGCCATCAATTATAATGTGTTTAATATCTGTAGAGAGACAAATGGAATCATCAGACTTAATTGGGTTTAGTCAAGCAAAGGTTTAGAGTATTTACTACTATTTCAGATAGGTGAGTGAATTTATTAATAAATCATCACTGAGGACAGGAACAGGGAAATACCAAGAGTAGCTGACCATCCTGAACATCAGATGATTTGCGCCAGGGATTGTACTTTCCTTGCCTTGGGGACATTTCTGAAGAGCCATGCCTTTCTGTCACTTTGCAAAACCTTTGAAAAGAAGGTGCTATATAAAGGTGATGTGAAATTTCTAGGTTCACATTTCCTAGAAGAAGGACTGTGAATATAACTCACTAGGCAACCACATTTACCACGTGAAAGTAAAGCCAAAGGAAGCAACTAGGGCAGAAAGCAGAAGATGCCTGGTCTGCTGGAAACATGGCTGTCGTCAGCTTCATCTCAGATCTGTTACCACAGGACAGAAGTCAGCTGGGGGCCAGATTTGAATTTCCCACATGTACTATCGTCCATGCAAAAAGTGACCCAAGTCATTTCCTAAACACTCAGAAAAACTTCAGGCTCTCTTTTTTTGCTCTGTTTCTATCCAAGCTATTTAAAATGCACGGATGCAGCTGGTACCGTGATACTGTAAGCAGCCTTGCTAAATGGCTCCGAAAGGAAAATACCTGTGCAATGTCCTGGGTAAATCTGGTGGACTCCATTCACCAATCCCACATCGTCCTTCTCTGGTTCTTCAGCCTCAAGAATCTAGGTCAGAGGGAGAAGAGTTGCTGCTGTAGTTAGGTTTAAAGAACATAGAGATACTCTGATATTCTTCCGTGACTACCCCAAAGAGCCCAGTGTGTGGCTGCGGCAATCACAAGTGATGGCATGGGTCGATCAAGCCTCTTTTCATTAGGAATGCAGTTGCTTTAGGAGTTTAGGGTCTGATCTGAAGGAATCACCCCCCCCCCCCCCCCCGTTTTTGAAAGGAGACCAGACATTTGTCTAACTTTTTTACAATGTCTGTGTGTGCCCATGTTCGTTCTCTCTAGTCCTGCTGAGACAGCAAGACTTTCCTCAGCACTTCCCGGATGAAGGTTGTGGCAAAGATCTAAGGTCCAGCCTGTTGGCACAGTCATGACCACGAAGGCAGTGAACACGGCTTGAGGGACACAAGAGGCAATCCTGCTGTGAAGAACAGCTACAGAAAGAGGCGCTGGCTGTCGTAATTGTTCTTTCTCACTTGCCCCACTTAAATGTTGATGACACAGCCGGATACACTTACAGTCTGGAATGAAGCAGCGTTCCTACTGCCTTATCCTAACCACACAGGAGTGTGGAAGAGTGCTGAGAGGGTGTGCTCTGGACTCAGCTTCCCGGGGTTCAAATCGCTCTTCTAGATCCTGATAGCCTCTGAATCTTGAGCCAATTCCTTTCATGGGGGTCGTGATAGTTCCGACCTCATTTAGCTTCTTGTAAGGATAAAATAAGGCACTTCATATAAAATGCTTAGGGCTGTACCGGGGACATAAGCACTCAAAGGAAGTGTTTGAGCTCAGGTCTGTGGGGACCCAGAGCTCATGCTGTCTGGATAATACTGGATCATTGGCAAAATTAGAAAGCGATCCGCTGTGGACTGAGTGTTTGTGTCCCCCCAGAAATTCAGATGTTGAAACTCTAATCCCAATGTGATGGCATTTGGAGGTGGGGCCTTTGGGAGGTGATTAGGTCATGAGAGTGGAGCCCTCATGGTGAGATTAGTGTCCTTTTAAGAAGACGCTGTAGAAAGATGATCTGTCTCTACCATATGAGGATGCAGCAAAAAGCAGCCCAGGGAAACGATCCCCACCAGAACCCGACCCTGCCGACACACTGGCATCAGACTTCCAGACGCTAAACTGTGAAAAATAAATTCTGTTGTTTAAGCCACGCAGTCTGTGGTATTTTATTATAGCAGTCCGCACTAAGACATGATGTAATTGAAATAGTTAATTTATCTCTAAAGTCCTCTAAAACTCTAAGGTTACATGAGTCCCCCTTCTTTGCTCTCTTGGAATAAGAACTTTTCCTAAGCTACCCATTTTCCAGGAACACAGCATCAACTCACCTGAGAAAAGTAGTGAGAGTTTTCTTAAAGTTTTAAAATCATGACAGCTAAACTTTTAAAAATTCTATCAGCAAATAAAAAATAATCATCAAAACGTAATTAGCTGCCCACATTTTTCTGGCTAGGTGCAAACTCTATTTAATATAGCTCATGATATTTTTAAGTTTTAAATAGAAATTCCTAGAATTTGTCAAGATACAGAAAAATTTAATGAAAAGAGTTGGTTGTCATCGTTATTAATAACAAACCCTCGTGGAGAGGTATTGTGTCCACATTAATAGCACAGCATTACAATTCACCAGGCTTTATAGTTTGGTATATATATGTCAGCTTCCCCACTAAGTTTGTAAACAATTTTAATGGCAGGAACCACGTTTTTGTATATCAAGCATTTAGCATGGGGCATCCAATCAATTATTAACCTCTCAATAAATGCAACTTGAATGAATGAATGGATGAATGAATGAAGGGTACATTGCTAGGATTTTATGTTACAAACTCTGAAGCATAGGTCCCTGTACTGTAAACTGGAAGACAAGCAAGAGCGTCAAAGACAAACAGCGATAAAAGTAAAGTTACTCACAGATAAATAAAGTGGAGAGGTGCTGCTTTATCTACACAGAAGGGGCGATTAGAAGTGGGGCACAAAGACTCCACGAAGAAAATGGGACTTTTTCTAATTAGATGAATGGAACAATCTTTCCCAACAAAGGGAAGAATAATGTGAACAACACCATATTAGTTTTCTATTGCTGCTGTAACAAATCACCACTAACCTAGTGGCTTAAAACAATACGAATTTGTTGTCTTACAGTTTTAGAGATCGGAAGTCTGAAGTGGCTCCCACTAGGCTAACATCAAGGTGTCTGCAGGTCTGTATTCCTTTCTGATGGCTCTAACAGAGGCTTCGCTTTCTGTCTTTTCTTTCTTTTAAAGGCCGCCCTCATTCCTTGGCTCCAGGGCCCCTTTCTGTCTTCAAAGCCGGCAATGGCCAGAGAATCTTTCTCACATCTCATCACACTGACACTGCATCTCCTGCTTCCTTCTTCCACACTGAAGGACACTTGAGATTACTCTGGGCCCATACAGCTAATCCAGGAGAGTCTCCGATTTTAACGGCAGCTGATTAGCGACCTTAATTCCATCTGCTGCCTTAATTCTTCTTTGTCATGTAACCTAACATACGTTCTAGGGAGCAGGATGTGGACATCTTTGGGAGGCCATTATTCTGCCTACCACACAGGATATCAGAGTGCTGCTAGCATGTATGGGCAGCAAGATGATTTCCATAGAAATTTTGTCTGTTAAACGTATGTTTGGGTGAGTTTACAGGACTAGGTGAGTGGGAGCCTGTTTGCGAAAACTCAAGTGCCCAACAAAGGGATTTGGACTATTTTTGTAAGTAATAATTCTCTTTGTGTCAAATTAATATTCACATTTGCCATTACTTTTCATTTGTTACATATTTGAAAGTGACATGATAGCAAGGTATGTCTACTTCACAATGCCACAAGTTTTAAAGGTAAATAAGACTTCGCTGAAATTTTTTAATGGTTAATGAGAGACTTGAAAAACACATTTTGATAGTAGCTCAATCAATCAACTCCTGAAAGTTTGAAAGCAGAAAAGAAAGTACTAACAGCATTAAAAAGACCTTTATGAAAAGACCAGTGACAAGCAGCTCTGGAGTTGACCCTGAACTCTACCAGAGACACACAAACATAAGAGCGGCAAGGAATATGAACACACGCAAGTCAGAGGCAGGTATATTTTACCTTGCACTTAAATAGGCAACATAATGTTAACATCGAAAGCAAACATAGATCAGAGAACAAACAAATGCAAGGAGTCCCAGTATCAGAATGCAGAAGGGATGCAGGAAGGAGGTCATGGAGCACAGAGAGCAGGACTCAGATCAGAGAAGAAAATAGAGCTGGACCAGCTAGTAACCATGTCCTATAGGCAGAAAGATACCCAATCATTTTAGATAATTTATGGAGTAGAAGGAGCAAAATTTAGTTAGAATTTGACTGTGGGGTGAAAAAGAAAGTTACCAAAAGGAACCTCTTTTGATGAGAATCTTTTGGTGATGAAGATCTTATGCATGCATCAATATTGTCACATATTCTGTGTGCTGGGCTGTCTTTCCTTCATGATGATGGTATTATTCTCCTAGCAACACTACGTATCAAAAAAGGGGCTTCATCGGGAATCCCAGACTGGCCTACACAGAGAACGTGTTGTGTACTGTCTATATACCAGCCAAGTGGCCTCAGTTTTGCTTTTCACCTTCGATTCTCCTGCCATCACAATGAAAAACAGGTTCTAAAATTATCTAAAATAAGATCCATGATATATATTAGTTTTTATTCCAACATCTGCCAGCTTTCTCTTTCTTGCTTTTTAGTTACGCCCATGGATGACAGGAACTATAGGTGTTTGTCATCATAGCAAAGCAATTAGTCCTAGAAAGAAGCAGAAAGATAATGGAGGAAAAATACAGCAAACTGTGTTTCCAATTACCAGCAGATGCTTCCATTTGTTCTAAGCGTTCTTCTTTAGTTCACTGTACACACTTTTAATCATATAAATGTGGCAGTGCTCTGGTCTCATGCTCTTGATTACCCTTGTCTTCCAGTTGATTTCACGTACCTCTTGCTTGTGGCATCACTTTCCCATGAATTCCATGTCTGGGGCTGCAAGAAACTCTGGGCAATACCTGATAAAGAGCACAGCCTGTTGCTGTTTATTTTATTTATTATTTGTGGGTTTTTGTGTGTTTCGCTGAGGCTGTGACATTGCAGTATGGTTCTCTGAGTCAGCAGCACCATTGGCCGCAGGCGGTAGTGCCATAAATGCCTACTTTTCTTTTTACCATCTTTGCTTTGTGGAATCATCTGGTCACCAGTCATTCATGCTGGGAATATGACCACCAGAAAGAGTACCAGGCTTCATCCAAAGACCACTTTATGTGGACTTTTAACAAATCGAATGAAGGAGCCAGGGTCCATGAGAGTATCCTTGATGGTGGAGATCAAAGACTCGGAGTCTTGCCTGTATCCGATCATTCTGAAAACAGCAACAGGAGGCCAGCAAAATGCTGGAAAGGAGGAGGAATACCAAACTGACCTAAGTGAATTTTGTCTGGCAGCTGGTGAGAAAAGATTCTCAAAAATAGCCATTTGGTTTTGAATTTAAGACTCCATCATATATATTATTCATTGCAGTGGCTTATATTTGATATTCAACACTTTCTTTAACATTATTTCATAAAAGAAAAGAAACAAACAAAACAAAATTTAGAAGACAAGCAGTGACTCGATGTCATGAACGTCCCTGCGTTCTGGTTGCTTGTTTCCAGCTGAGTGTTGGACTTTTGCTGCATTTTCTTTCATAAATAACTATTACGTGAGAGGCATAAAATGACTGCCATGTGATAGTCCTCTAGCCTTTCTCCTGGAAGTGTGGTCCACAAACTAGCAGTCTCTTCATCCCCAGGATCCCAAAGAAATGCAGAGTCTCAGGTCCCCACCCAGACCTGCCCAACCAGAATCCACACGGTAACAGCTTCTCCACGTGTTGTATGCAAATAGCGCGTGCGAAGCATTCCTCTAGACAAGCAACTGAGGGACACCGTTTGGCATAGACATTTTATATAATTCATAGTCACTAGGATGTAGTAAGTGAAAGAAAGGGGGAAAAAAAGAATAATTTGAAGAGGCAGTAGGATCACACTTCATATACATATAGCAGCTGAAATCTCCTTCTTCGAAATTGACCTTGAACTCTATGAACATAAACATAAATGAATGCAAGGGAAAAAATATATCCTGTTGGAAGATCTTATTTCTTACCATTTTCTCATCTTCCCTTTATGTTGCCTATATTGATAATCTTTGTATATCTTATTAGTGATCTAGTTTATTTAGATCTTATTAAGAAAAAAAGCCTCACTCGGGCATGTCCCAGCAGTTATTCGAGGATGTCTGGATCATCTCCCCACCTTGAGATCTTCTCAGCCTGGCCTAATTCTTGAGAGCATCCAGAACTCATGCATCTCACTTGCAAAAGAAGTGGAAACATATTTCAGGCTTTCTTTAGGCCACTTTTTAATCTTATATTTGGTTTTACACGCTACACTTCTTTTAAAAACACTTACCAATTAAACAGAGATCAGCTAGGAATGATCAAAATTATAAAAATGTTTGAGGAATAAAGACCCCAAGGAAAAAATTTGAGGCCCACATAAGTTTGTTTAGGGAAATGAGGCCAGTGGGAGGCCAGAAGACACATGTTCACTACCGGAGCATACGATGCAAAGCTGTACAACTCATGCACATCAAACACACCCATTAGTCATTGTGAACTGAAGTTGAAGTTCCCAATCAAGGAAACCTATGCAGCATTAACTAGAGCACCAAATAGCCCATAGTAAAGATCATGCAGGCTTACATCCCAGACATGATTCGTGGCTGTTATCACACTTCCAAAATGCAGTTACAATGAATATTTGTCCCATTGAGCCACTTCTGTTGCATATTTTGTCCTTCACCTATCTAATCTCATTCACACTTTCATCATTTTGCTTATCTTCCCCACCTTTATACCATTAAATCCCTCACTCTCTCTCGCATTGGGACCACTCTCCAGTACTCTCTCTCCAATACCTTCTCTTTGATTTCCTTTACTCCTGCATCCTCATGAGCATATGAATTTCCAAAGTGGGGCCTACTTCAAAGGTTGGGAGATTTGACTTTTCAACCTTCTAACAGATTCCAGGAAAGTATAGCCAAAATTTGAGTTTAGGTAAATTGTCAATTATGATTTCTTATAGTTTAAAAATAGTAATTTTCAAATTTTATGGTACATTACAATTTATAAATAACTCATAGTGCAACCTTATTTCATTCTTACAAGATCCCAGTGAGATGAATAAGGTGGTTTTTGCCATCATACTTATTTATAGATGTCGCTGAGTTTGAGGCAAAGCTCAGTGGTGAGTTCAGTTTTTTGAAACACAGTTTTTAAAACCCTAAGATCAGTAGTCTTGGAGGGCTACTTTGAAGATTTCATTGTTGTAGCTATTTTTTAAGAAGTTGACACATCTGAATATGAAACTGTGAAGTGTTCTCTACCACCACTTAAAATCTTTCACAATCGGAAATAAGTTCTGAAATCCTAGAAAGGTTTCAGCCAGAGGATGCCATCATCTCACAGGAAAGCATCAGACGTTCAGTAACGGAGAGAGAATAGCAGGTCATATTTAGCAGCATAGGGGGAGCAAAGTGCAGAAATCCAGTCTCCCTACCATTTTCTTCTCAACCCCTGTGTTACTAGATTCATTTGTTGTAGGCTAACTGTCAGAGACAGTAAACCGTGCAGTAGTTAAGATAGCTGAGAGCCAGGATAGAGGTCTTGTGCCACCTAAAACCTCAGTTTCTCTCTTTAAATGTACAAAGAAAAGGAATAGAGAAGAGGTAACTCAGTGAAAACGAGAATCAAGGTGGGAGAGGCCGGCAGGTCCCCAGTGCCTGAAAAAGGACCAGGGGCTGGCACAAGAGGGTCTCCCTTCTGCAGTTGCTCTTGCTATTAATACACATTTGCAGAGTGACGAAGAGAATACTTGGTTGTAGTTTAGACACCTGTTGTGAAGTCAAACTAGGAATCTGTCAGCTCAACCCCTTCTGCTTCCGCTTCTGCCACCTCATCTTCCCTCATCTTGCCCCATCCTCTCTCCCCTCTCCACCACGTGACAGTGGGAATATGTGCTGCCTTCTATGGTCGGTCTGTAGACCAAGTCCTTTTCCCTACTTGCTGGCATCGTTCCTCGAGATTAGTTAAGGCCAAAGTTATTACATTTCTATTTCTCCTGAAGGACGCTGTAAATTGTTTGAGCTTCTTCTACTTAGACTACATTAAACAAAGTTGAAAGACCTGTTTTTCCTTCCTCGCTCCTTTTGAATTTCATTTGAATTGCATTTGTGAAACCAGGGTGGTCATAAGTGTGTATGTGGTTTACACATCCGTCTTTGAACTGATGGAGAGGAAAAGTCAGGACAAAATGAATAAACTCCCTCAATAGTTTGAAATTTTTCTTTAAAGATAGAAGAGGGATGGGAGTTAATAAGTGTACAAGGTACTTCCAAAACATCTGAGTGAGAAGACTTTCATTAAAATGAAGTTTTGCAAGAATCTATTGATTGACTCAAAGTGATAGAACCTTGAAATGCACATATATTTCTAAGTTCTCAGTTTTTAGAAGTTTACACTCTCTAAAATGATTAGAAATATTTAATATTGTTAATATTTTCTTTTTATGTCTTCTATAATAAGGGCTTATTTGCTTAGTGACTAGAGCAGCTGTTCAGTCTACAGGTTTCTACATAGTCCCCCAAACACCAGAAATTCTTCAAAATGATCCAGATTCTAAATCATTATGAATCTTCGACTTTTTTCTTGGTTATATACTTTAGTATTGTGGTTATCAATTCTTTCCTTTAGAGTTGCAAACACACAGCAAAGTATTTTTGATAGAGTTAAGTGTGTCCATTGTAACAAGCTGTTTTGACTTTGTTAGTTCTCATTGCATTTCTTACACACAGGAAAAAAACTACTCTTTTTTCCTCTTAATGGAAAGTTAGATTGACTCACAATGCCTGAAAAAAAAATGAAGTTATTTTGAAAGTCTATCCTAAAATTTCCTATCTGTAGCACAGTAATTATGGATATTAAGATATGTAAGAATCCTTACAAGTCATGTAGAGGAGATCTCTTTGCTCCCTGACTCCTCTGGGCACAGAACCTCCACCCAGCCCCTCCTGCTCATCCCTGGTGACCCAAACTTGAGGCTACAGACACTATCTCAAGGCGAATGATGTTCACTGAGCAAGGGAGAAGTCATAAGTTTACAGGTATGCTCTTCCAGAGTAACTATAAGAAAGACAAAACAGCTCACAGCCCATGAGATGTAACAAAGCACCTTTTGGAGAACTCGTGTGGTTTGGTGATTCTCGTCCAATAAGTGCCAGCATCTCGTCAATTTGTCCCAATCTCTTGAGCCTGCAGTCGAGCCAAAAACCTCCTGAGCCAAGCTTTCTCACAAGATTTCCTGTACTTCCTGTTTCTATGTGAGCCAGAAATACCATGAGAACGACCTTTCTTGTGGTATTTTTGCACTTCTGCCCTGGGACGAAGATAATCCCACATCGGAGAGGATTTTTTTAACTGTGCAATATTTTCAATTTTCAAATCTTCAGGTTAAGCAGATTCCTCTCTGAGAATGCAGGTTTGAGATGGGGTTTGCTGGCCCTAACCCGCCTCCACCAGGAAGTATTCATGTTCAATGATCCAACATTTTGGGACTTCGCTAAGATATTTTTACAAAGAAACATGTAAAACAATATAGAGAATACAGTGGAAATTTATGTCCTTTGATTTAAAAAAAATGTCATTCTTGAAGAAATGTGCAATGTGGAGCTGTATTCTTAATATGTCGGTGTATGTGACATATTATATCATATATTTGTTTTCTTTGTTCTTAACCCCTTTGTTCCAAGGGTCAGGATATCCTGATGCTAAGCACTATTGCAAAATAACTGAACAAAAGTAAAAATAGTCAAACGCTTAGGAAACTCTTCAGTTGTTATGTCAAGGAAGTTTGTGACTGAGGATGAATCTAAGACATTATTCAGGAAATATGCTAATAGGGTGCAGCAGCCTCCATGTACTTATTAAGTAAAATCATCTCAATTCTGGAGAGCCTTCATGCCCAGTCTGATGGCAGGGGAGAGAAGAACTGGAAGGGCTGTCCAGAGCGGCGGGAGTGTCAGACGATGCTCAAATCCTTTCATCTCTCAGCCAAGAGGGAAGTAAGAAAAGGCCCATCTTTCTCATCAGTGGATCCCTGATTACTCCCTAATTGGTTGTATGAATATCTGGCTGTTACAGGGAGAGCTGTCTGGTCAATATTTTAATAATGAAATTCATGAGCAGTAGTGTCTTCGGTGTCTTTTATTGTTGTTTCAGACTCGCAAAGGACGTTGACCCTTCTTCATCCATTGGGACAGAGAGTAGGTTTGCCAGGGTACTTTTCCATGCATAAAAAAAGAAAATCCACTTAATTCAGTGTGGAAAGCTAAATTTATTAACCATGGGTTTAGAGGAATAATAACAACAAAATTGCAGTAGCCTTTGCCGGTTTCAACTTTTAAAAAACGAGGTGAGGGCATGGAAATAAAACACGCCCTGCAACCGTCTTCTCTTCCCCCCAAGTCTGCTCTTCTCTCCCCTAAAGAGACATCAAACGACTGTTGATAAACCAGCCCTGAAAGGAACGCAGAGAGGAGCCATAGATTGCACACCAGCAAAGTCAGGTGCCAGGCAGAATCAAGCCCCTTGCAATGCAGAGGTGAGCAGGAGACAGAATTGCTGCAATGGCCTCTGAGGAAACGGGAGCTATCCATGTGAACGCTCAAGTTCAAATTGTTCCTACAAACTCAATTTGCTGGCAAAAGTGCTAAACACAATACCACCCACTTTCGTTGCTGTCTAGTGCTTTTCATAAGCTACAGGGGGCGTCCCCATTTGTTATGTTGGTTCTGACTTCCAGGGTTAGCGCCTCTGTCTCTGAGCAGCCGGACCCAAGACACGTGGCCATGATTGTCCTCAGCTGAACCACTCTCAGGTGGGGACACAGCAGTTAGCGGCCCAAGGACTAAGTCCCCAGTGCTCTGTCTCTGGAAAGTGACTCTTCAATATTTTCTTTCCTTCTTTTCACTGCCATTCTTGCCCCCCACGAAAACCCTTCCAAACTATTATGTATTACTTTCCTTTGAAATGGGTTTTTAACAATCCCAAGCTATGTGCGCGGACTATGCAGCCCCACTGCACGTTTGCGTGGGGCTCTTGATGCTTCCCTAATTCACTGCTCTCAGAGCTAGCTTTGGAATGTGATTCAATGTTATTTCCCTTCCAGCTGAAGGGCAGCTGAGGTTACAAAGGGATTTGACTAATAGGCCAAAACCCAGTTAGGTTTGCTGAGAACCGAAGGACAGCAAAGGGGGGAGGGGTGCGGAGGAGGGAATGTGTGAACTGTAGTGCTCAGGATCACTCCAAGGGCCTTCTGAATGACCCCAGCCCAGGGCGGACGGCGGAGGACAGGCGAGGTGGCCCCCGGCCAGACCTTCCCGAGAGAGGCAGCTGCGAACTGCTTGTGCGGATGCTCAGCTTCCCGGTTTCCGAGAGCTCCGTGGGGCTGGCAGGGCTGCAGTAGGCGAGCTTCTAGGCTTCCCGCACCACGGGGCGCCTCCTTACCTGACACCTTGCATAACTGGACCCCAGAGGACCCCTGGGAGAGGCTGGTGTAAGGGGAGCCCCGCTTCCCTGCCTGAAGTCCTTAGCGACTAAACCAGCTACTTGCAAACTTTGACAAGCACAAAAGAGAACTGAGAACAGATAAATCAGAAGGGGAAAAGCCAATGCAAAAACCTCGATGGCTTTTTTTCCCCTGTTGTCGTTCCAGCTGAAGCCTGGGATTAATTAAGTGCTGTGAAGTCAGCGCCCGACAGAGAGAGAGAGAGAGAGAGAGGGAGAGAGAGGGAGACAGGGGAGAAAACGCGCTCTGTCTCCGAGGATCGAGGACAGCACGGTCCTCGCCAGCGAGAAACCCCGCGCAGGGCATTGCTCTCGGCAGCTGCGTTTGTGCGGGGCCTGGAGGGAAGGACAGGGGGCCGTGCCAGGCTGGAGGAGCCTTGCCTTCGCGAAGCTGGAGAGGATCTCTCGGGGGTCCGCCTTCCCCTGCCTGGGAAGCACTTCCCCTCTGGTGGCAGCGGCCGCGGCGGCGGCGGCGGCGGCAGCAGCAGCCCCAGCTCCTCTCCTGGGGACCAGGGCAGAATGCCTGTGCTGGAGCGCTATTTCCCCTCGGCAGAGCTAGGCAGAAGGTGGACGGCCCCCGAGGGTGTGTTGCCCTCCTCGCCGGCCGGCCGGCCGGGGTGCCAGCAGGGGCCGCTGCCCTGGGACTCGCCAGAGATGATCAGGATGGTCAAGCTGGTCTGGAAATCCAAAAGTGAGCTGCAGGCGGCCAAACAGAGAGGCGTGCTGGAGACTGAAGATGCTCTGCACGGCTTTCCAGGTAAATTGACCGGGAGGTGTGAAAGGGAACAGGGCTCCTTACTGTCAGGCCCTTCCTTGAAGAGCCCCAACCGGAAAAATGGGGCAGGGAGGGAAGACACACTGTGCGGCACAGGGTCCGAGGGCCGTGGGCCGTGATTGACGGGTGTTTGCTCCATGGCAGCAATGCATCTTAAAATTAAGAGGGATGCGGTAGGAGGAGCATGGACTGGAAATCAAGAAACCCAGGTTCTGGGCTCTGTGGGCCACTTGCTCGCCCTGTGGCTTCAACAAGTGGAATGTCCTGAGCATCAGTCCCCAGAGAGAAGGGCTGGAGTTGGACTTTAGTGTCCATCCTGCCTCTGGAACCTCTCGTTGACAGGTCAGAATTCTCTCTGGGAGAATATTCTTCTTGGCTTGCTTTTGTAATGGTTTAGATAAAGTAAAATATATTTTCCAATTGTTAACAATGGAACGGCAGCCTGTATGATGTTCCCAAGACTGACTTTGCCTGGAAGCTTTTTATGTCCTGGGAATGTTGGTAAACTTCCTTGCCTTGGTTTCCCCTTCTGACAAATGAGAGTAACACAAATTCTCTCCTTGATATCAGGAAAAATCAACTCACTCACAAATGTGGAAATGATGATTCACAGGGGCTTTGTCATGTGATGAGAATGTGCTGTGTTTGGGACGGTTGTGGAGAACTTGGCTGTGTTTCTAAGAGTGGGCACCACGACCACAGAGATAGCTAGCGTCCCTGTGCAGGGGCCCAGCAGCTCCAATAACACAGGAAACCAAGCGTGCGTGACCAGCTGTGGGGTGCTCTCCTCCTTTGGGGAAAGTGGTGGGTTCCGTTTAGAAGAACGAACGTGAGCATGTGTTTACACATCAGAAGTCTTGGCTGGCCCTCTGCAGTGGAATCCTGACGTGCCATGGAGGGTGACAGATGGGGGACTAGACAGGAGAGCGACACAAAAAGTTACCTCCCTCTTTCTCATGGAAAGTGACTAGGAAATTAAAACTCGATGAATTTTGTTTTTTATAATTTAAGCCAGAAACTTTTATTAAGTTGCCTAATAATCTAAAAAGAATATTATTAAAAAATAACACTCTGAGCAGAAAACCAAAAGATTTGAAGAAGCACCAGTGTTGGTCTCAGGTAAACAACGAGTGCTGAGGAGAGAGAAGGAGACCAATGAGATAACTGGGAGATGGATGCCCAGGGACACAGGTCTCAGTCAGAAGAAATGAGGTCACACTAAAGCCACCTCATGTTCCATGTGAAAAATGGAACACAAGAAAAATGGAAAAACCCTCCTTGGGCAGAAAACTCAACTGTTACCACTATTCCTTTGTTTCAGTACATTAAATGATTAAAATTCATATTTCAAATTACGTATTTGATAAAACTACCTCATTTAGCAGACGTTAGCATGTTTCCGGAGATATGCGTATATTATTACCTATATTATATGTTAGTGGGTGTTTAATTGCTGAAAAAGCAATACTACAGAGAGAAAACAGCACTCCTGTAACTTTTCTCTCTTAAAAGGTACCTTTTCCTGGACATTAGAAAGCTGAGCTGGTTGAGTCTTACTGTGTCCCCAGACCACTGCCTCACCCTCAGTAGACTATGTCTCCGCAGCCACTTTGGTTCCCAGGGACCCTGCACCCTGGTCTGCTGTCCCCTTTGTCCTGCCTGGGGGAGGTAGGCTCTATTACCACACCTCCCAAAGGCTGTCTGCTTGCCTGCAATTCTTCCCCCCACCCTCCCACTCTCAGGGAGGTGAGGGCCCGCAAGGCAGGGAAGCAAGGGCATAAAGCCTTATCGTCCGTATATGTGGCAGGGGCCGTCGGTGAAGCCCCAAACACAAGATGCTTCACTCCCCAATTGTCTCCTGCTTCTCCCGTCTGGTTCCTGATGCCGCATTTCCCCCTCACCTGAGCTGCTTTGTGCCATCTCACCTAACAGGGTGACAGCAGGGACCTCAGGAACACTTGTAGATATTTCCAAAAATCTGGCATTTTTTCCATTTTTATAAAGCGATGGTTTAAGCTGTACAGGGGTTTACGGTAGAAAGCTCCTCAAAAGAACACCAAGACACGTGATCTCTCTCTCTCTCTCTCTCTCTCTCATATCTGACCCTCACTCAGAGCCCTCAAACCATGTATACTTCGACAATACTGATCAACTTGCCGTCCCTCAAAAACACATCAAGCGGTGCCCTGAATCTGAGCTTTGCCTTATGCTTGGAAGGTCTTTCTCTGACTTGGCCAACTGAAAATGTTTTATTCAAACTACAAAGTCCAGCTCGAGCATCCTTTTCTTTGCAATGACTTTCTTGATCTCCCCCCCCTTCCCGAATCTTCCCCCACAGTCATTTATTCCCTCCTCTTTACTGTCTTTACCTGTAGGGACTGAACATACTACGTTTACAGCATGCAATGTCTTTGCTGTGCTAGCAACTAAAAACAGGAAAATTAAATACTATAACATTCTATGTATATTTTGACTGTGTCTGATAACAGATAAATAGGTTTCCATTTTTAAAAACCATGAAGTTGCAGAAATTCTGAACAGAACCAGCAATCTAGAGGACTTTAGAGATGGGTGTCCCTCTTTCTTAATAAGTTGAATTGAACTTTAAAAGTTCCAGCTTTTCTTTTCATTAGCGAAGGACATCATTATTTTTACTCATACTTAGACAAAACTGGAACTTTCTCACAAATGAAATAGAGAAGTGTTCTGAGATTTTGCTTAGGTAATAAGGGGAGACAGCCAAAGAATTCGTGGGAAAATAAATGTATAAACATGCATTCATGAGAGATTTTAAGGAGACATGCACTGAATCACGAGTGATGGAGGACAGCAAGGAACAGCATCCCCTGAAGAGTGAGAGGAGGTGCGAGAGAGGAGGTGGCCCTGTGACCATCTTCCTGCCGTCTTCAGATGGGCGTGCGCTGGAGACTACTGGTGACTACTCAAAGCAAAGGCTGAAGGAAGGAATGGGGGATGACAAGAGGAAGAGGGCTCGTCATCTTTGCATTTTGGGGTGCGTGCATCTTCGCATGCCCCAGAGTTGGCCATTGGCTGAGACACTGCTTGCCCTGGAGACGGGCTCTGGAAGTTATCAGCGTGCCCAGTCAGAACGTCAGCTCAGCTCATTGCATTGTACCCACTTATTTAATTTTATTAATACTCACATCATTTTCCCTTCATGAAGCCAACGAAGGATGGTCTAATTATCCAGTTAACACAAACAAGCCAAATAGTAGAGTAGAGACTAAACAGCTTGTCCAGGGCCACACAGTGATGCATCGGAACCAGACCAGGATCTCAATGCCCCACCTTTAGTCTGCAGAACTGACATGATCAGGACACATGCTGGGTACCTTACGTTTAGACCAGAACGTGATTTCATTGATTATATGTCCATGGGCAAACATGGGAACTCATGATATAATATAAACCTTGGTCACACCAGAAAAATACCATTTCCATGGAAAATGAGTCAAAGGATTGTGCCTCTTTTACATTTTTCTACATATTTTATGGGCTTTAGTTTTAGATCCAAGCTTCAAGTGTTGGGAAGGCCCAGGGAAGGGTCTCCATCCGTTGTCAACAGAAAGTAAGCTATAAAGCCTGGTGGTGAGAGCTTGCCCAGAGTGGGAAGTGGGGAGAGGGAAGAAGGATGGGAATAAATAGATGGTTTCTCCAGAGCTGTAAGTGCAAATATTATTCTAATTGTGATTCTAGTCAGCAACCTGCTGAAGACTAGACATCCCCTCACAGGACTTGTTCTTAGTTGAATAAATAATTTGATTTCGGAATTCAACCAAATAACAGCACACTCTGCAGCTGAGGAGCTTACCTTTCATTCCAATGTCCCAGGTCTAAATTTTACATCGTATTTTACTTATTTATTAAGCTTGTTTCCATTTCAATAGCCTTTGGCTCCAGAAAAATATAAAAACACACAACTCCTTCAAAAAAATTCATTTTCCCCATAGCCATTGTCCTGCCTTTCGAGGAGAATATAAATGTCAGAAATTTGCTTTATATTCAGCCCTGAAAATCAAGCAACTTCAGACAAGAAAACCTCCAAAAGAATTGTCTGATATCAGAACTCTACGATTTCGGTTGACATTTAAAGTGCTATTTGAAAATATCTCAAGTATCAAGCATGATATAAATTAAATATGTTGAAGACTGAACACTTCGATCATTATAATTTGAGGGTCCTTTACTGGATGCTTACTGTATACCAGGGACTGTGCTAGGCACCAGGGACTCAGAGATGAGTCAAAGGCTTAATGAGAGAACAATTATGAATTCATGAATCAGAGTTGTGTCTATGGCTACAGTGTGAAAACAAGCACTCGTTCCTTTAAACCTCTATGTCAACTCAAAGTATCGGCGATAAAGCTGGCAACATTCAAAAACACTTGTAAAAATTCAAAAATGCTTTTCAAATGCTGATCAATATTAATGATTTCATTCAAAGCAGGACATTGTTTGATCAAAGAATGTGTTAGTCTTAACAGTAGATAATGACATTAATTCATAACATTTTCTTAAAATCACATATTGTAGACTTTGGCCTGCATTCAATCCGTAGCTATACTGGATAATACCCATTGACAGTTTAATCCGTCCTTTAAATGTGAATGCAAGATTGAGTCAACACTGGAACACACCAGCTTACCTGGCACTAAACCTGTTCCTTCACCTGACATCCTTGTTTTCATAAATGATGTCACCCCCGTGGCAACGCAGGTTCAAACCACTTCCTCCAGCTCTCCGGTGCCAACCGGTTCAAAGTCTCCCATCAGACAGAGTCAGAATAGCAGAGTGTTGCTGCCATGTTGAGATTTTCGCATTCTAATTCCTGCCTTCCTATTATTGCACTGTGCGAACCTGCACAAATTACCTCAGCTCTCTCTGCCTCAGTTTCCTCTTCTGTAAGAAGGGAATCACAATAGCACCTTCACACGAGGTGGGGATTAAATGAGACGACACAAGAAGAAAGTGCCTCTCAGTAAGGGTTAGCTGTCGCAACTACTCGTATTCGTGCTATTTCAACAACTTGGCTCACACTCGTTGTCTCCTTTCTGTTGGGTTCAGGGACCCTTGGCCAACCTCATGTGGTTTGGTCCAGAATCTTGGAATAGCCTCCAATTTTACTACCGTCTCTACCCCACTCCCTTCTACCCTGCGATTTAGATCGGTAACATCAAAACGAAAATCAGAATGTGTCCTGTTCCTCTTCAGAATCCTTCAATGGTTCTCCATGGTCTGCAGAAAAAAATCCAGATTCTTTTATCCCTCACTTGAAGCGCTCCACTCTGGGACAAGCTCACTTTTCCCATCTTATTTGTCACAATTGTTCTAGAAGCACTTAGATTCCACCTGGACAAGACAGGCATCTCACAGCTTCCTACTTGCTTTCTGCTCATTGTTGCCAATGCCTAAAATGACTTCCCTTCCTGTCCCCAACTCTGCTATTCCTGAAGACCCCGCTCATCAGTCTCCTGGTGTGAAGCCTTCCTGAGATTCCTGGGGGAACTGTCTTTCCTTTCTGGAGTCTCACAGAACTGTCTTCGTATTTATTTCACAGACAAATCATTTTATTTTATTATAATTACTATACCTTTTCTTCCTCCCCTTCTCGATTTTCAGCTTTTTGAGAATCTGGAGAATATTCTATTTTCTTTGTATTCTCCCTAGCATCTTTCACATGTCAGCCACTCAATACACTTTGAGAAGTAAAAAAGGGAAGCCATCAGAGGGAATAAAATAGCTCACAAGTTACCATTAAATGCATGAAAGGGCTTTTTTTTCTAGGCACAGATTACTCAAGAAATATGAATTCTACTTCTTCCTTTTAATGGAATCATTTTTAAACTTATATTCTGGCAAAAGATCAGGATTAGTCATTATAGCTTTTAAAATAAAATAAAAAATACACAAGAGTGCATTTCAAAACTATTAAAAAAGTATAAAGTATGTGCAAGACTAATATGAGACAGTCCTCTCTTCATATAGAGAAGTTGCAATTTACTGATAATTAGAAAATTTTAGAGCAAATGCATATAAATTATCCCTGCTTTTACATACTTTTAAAATAATTACTCTGTTCAGGCATCTTGGAACATTTTACATTAACTAAATTTTCAAAAGTTGCTTCTTTTACATATAACAGTCTGTATATTTCTCAACGTAATTTCAAAAATAGAATGTGGAAGGTGTGTGTTTCCCCGGTCCTACAAATGAGCTTTTCACGGGATGGAGCTGAATGGAGGATATTATTCCCACGTCCTCTGCTCTTTGCCTGGAAACAGTTTCTTTTTTCTTTTATTTTTTTAATAAGCCTAGTTTAACTGGACAGCAAAGCATTGACTTTTGCATCTGACTAATTTCTAAAAGAAAACTTTAGAAGCTTTATTGTAAAAAGACCAAAAGCTCCATTATTTTTTTTAACCCACAGAAGCAACAGAATGTGTGTACTCTTTTCTACTCTCTGATTTTTTTCACTCTTTCATTACCAATACACTTCATAGTACCTAGTAGGTACATACAGCATATCAAAAATGGTAAGCAAAGCTCAAAGTACTTGTGCTTTAATACAACGCCCTGCCCTAGATGGACACACGGTATGGACTTTATTCTTTCTTTTCCTGTTTGTCTCTCTCTGCCTTCCATAAATTTTTCTTTAGAATTGACTTCAGTCTCTAGAATGGTAAGGGACCAACCTAAGAGATCGGTTTTATATCTTTGCACTTGTCTTAAATCTCCTCAAACTACAAAATTATCAGAGACCCTTCTCTTCCTTCAGAGGACTTCTTCTCACCTAAAAAAGTCCACATGGCTTGATATTTTATAGATTATAAACCAACCCCCTGTCCCAAGCATTTTGTGACTTCATCACACAAGTACTGAGGGAGTACTGCAGAAGAACCTCCCATAGGTCACGGTCTTTATCAGTAACAAGATAGAACTTAAAAGCTGGCAATTGGAAGGCACAGTTGACAAGGACAAAGGAGGGTTTAGTTGTGTATAGCCTTAAAAATGAGTCCAAGGGGCCAAGCTTACTGCAGAAAAATGAAATCCCTACAGAGAGAAGAAGGACAAATTTCAAGAGAGATTGAACCTCAGTGAAATGAACTCGTAGTAAAAATTAAAGGTGGAAAAGCCAGAAAACTGTAAAATAAATCAAGGTGAGAGATATAATAGAAAAGCATGTAAATCTTTAGTGAAGGTATTGGAAAGGAAAATTAAATAACCAAGGGTAATAAGATACGTATAATGCAACAATTAGCCCTTTTCCCGTTGAATCCTAGAATGGTCCGCAACCTCTGAAATTAAAGACAATGCTCAAGATTCTTTCTTGCTTCCTTCTCCATCTCTTTTTGGATGGCACCCTAATATCTCACATAAGTCTACAGACCCAATGAGCACTTCTGAAAACCCAGACATATTCGCTTAGAGGGTCTGTGACAAAAATTCATTCAAAAAAGTAAATAGAATTTGCTGAAGAAAATGCCTTAGAAAGGGAGAGAAAGGGACAGGTAGAGAGCTAAGCATAGAGAAGCATAGAGCGCCAAGAGGAAACAAGCGAGGATAGGTCCCAAGAAAGACGCTGGATTTGAGTGTAAGAAGCGTGATCAAAAACCCATACAGAAACGAAGAGAAAACAGTCTCTGTTGAAAACATTTGTATCAGAGATCTCAAATTTCCACGCTCGAATGTGCCATAAAATGTAGCCTGTTTTCTCTGCTTCATCCAATCAAACCTTCCTCTTGAGCCCACCCCAACAAGGGATAGGAGAATCTAAGTGTGCTAATTTACAAGGCGGTGGTCAGTCTCTTCTGGTTAAATTACTTCTTTGGGACCAATGCTTTCCGCACTCTTGCTCCTCTCCAAGGTGCTATTTGGGACTGTGTCCCAGGCTCCCCCACTCATCTGAATTTTTCTGCCACACACAACGCAAAGTGCCAACTGAGATCAGGAATCAAAGGCAGGTCATCTGGCCACCGGCCCTGCCCCTGATCCTCTTCCCCACAGTCCCTCAGAGGTTGGGAGCAGATGACCTTACCCTATGCCACATTCTACTTCCCAGGAGAAGGAAGCCTAAATGCGAAAGGGGCAAGAGATAATATCTGCAGACCTATCTCTCTACATTAATGGGATCTAACAGGAGAATGCAGAGTCCCTTTATCGTTCCACCAGGACCAGTTCTCATGTTTATTGTTCTCCTGCAAACTCGCACACAAAAACCAACAAACCAAAAAAATCCTCTTACGCTGAAGATCAGGCGATGAATATTGACTCTCTCTTTCTCTTTCTCTTTCTCTTTTCATTCTCACTAGAGCATTCCTGCTTTTCCCCAATGGATGCCTCTGGAGGGGTGGAAGGGGAAGATACACACAAGAGAGGGCAGAAGTAAAAAGCACATGGATATATCTCAAAAAACATTCTCTCCATTGCACGCTGGTTGAGCTACCATGTGCTGGGGCCCTGTCCTTGAGTATTGCATACTCAGTATCATTTATTTTAGTGACATCCCCATGCATATGCCAAACCCAGTGGTTCTACCCTCCCTGTCACCTCCCTCTCTCTCTTAAGATGTACACATACATTTCAGCAACCATCTCAGGACTTTGACGCTGAAAAGTTTGACTAAATGACTGCAACACATAAAAGAGGGTGTCTACAAGTCACACCTTCCTGGTGGTGCCACATTGAGAGCTGAGGTTTTCTATCTAATCCAAGTTGGAATTGTTGTCATCATCACACAGTGCATTGTACTCTGGCCAACTCTGATACGTTTTCATGCTTGAATGTGCAACTGGAAGTATCTAAGAGCCCTTCTCCTTTGTCTGCACTCTGACCCCTCAGGACAAGATGGGGTGGGAGACACTGGAGAAGGGAGGGTGAACAGGGAAGCCGCCAGCATTGTAACGGGGGTCACTGTTTTCTCCTAGCTTTGGAACAGGAATCATTATTGCGTCTTCCACGTGGCCAATATGGAGAAACCACCGCCTCCCGCCCGGTCTTCTCTCTGTGACTCCCCCGAGGTTTAGGTGCACCTGTCTCTTCGCCTCCTTATCCCCATTGAATGTTAGTTGAGTTCCACCTCTCTTTTCTTGGATCCACCCATGATTCTGTAGCAGAACAAAAAGAAGTTTTCCTTGTCAATTAAATTGCCTCATAAAGTCAAGAATAGTGAGTTCAACAGATTTATAACTCTAAAGCAAATTATTTCTACCCTCTTTGGTCCTAACTGCCCTATTGTTTGACAAATGCTCTGTAGTGTGTGAATAGCTAAAATTGGACTGAAACAAATTTTGTCTTGAAAAAAAATGTTTTAAATGTCTCAGACCCTCCAAAAATAATTAGAAATACTCTAGGAGGTCATAGATTGGAGAATGAGGTTTTAATGTTACGTACATTTACGTCTTTTGCTACACAGTAAGTAGCAATTGAACGGGATTTACTCCCAACTTAGAAGAAATTGAGACATATATTTATGGGTTATTTATTCAATATATTCAGAAAGGGAAGCAAATAATTCAAAATTCTGTCCATATGATGAATGTTAGAGGAGTTTTCAAAGAGGAGGTTATTTTTGAGGTAACATTCAAGGTAAGTTGCATTCCTCCAGATGAAGAGATGAAGGACAGTGCAGGAAGAAGAAACAGTAGGACCAAATGCAAGAAATTCTGGGGAATGCCAAGTCATGGGACAAGGAGTTTATCAGGAGTAGGGCTAGAGATGAGGCTGGGAAGGAAGGCTGGGGCCAGATTATCAAAGGCCTGACACACCTTTCTAAGGAGTATATCCTCCAGGCAATGAACAGGTTCAAATCACTTCAGTGAGAAGTGACATGGTAAATTTTACATTTTAGAAAGATTACTCTTAACAATAATGACTGGTAGGGAGTTAGACCTGGGGTGAGGATACTTGTGGATTTCTAACTATCAGTTTGGTGTTCATTGGCCATATTTAGTAGATATTGACAATTTTGAGATGATGAATATTTTCCCTTTGACTTACAAACCAGCTTTTCCACATGCTATCGTATTTTACACAGAACCACAAGAGATAATACACAAACCATGAAAGGTAGAGCTCTTTACCACTTGACACCACCCTGTCCTCAAGGATTTATAGTCTTGATGTTCTCCCATCCAGACCTCCCATTCCAGCCTTCTCATCTCTTCCTCAAACTCAAGACCCAGCACAGTTTATCCTCGCTGTCTCAGAATGATCTATCTCTTCCTACTTTGGCAGCCAAGTTTCTTGCTGTCTTCAGGTTACCGTGTTTTTTAAGAAGACAGTTCTTTCAAGTCTAGGTGCCACAAATGGATGAGAAAATGTATAAGAAAAACACAATTTTTTATGTAGCTTATAATGTAGTGAGTTAGATAAAACCACGTACTCAAATACAAACCAAGCGTGCTAGATACTCCCGAGGAGTGGACGTTAACTCACCTCTTTCTAGAGTCACACAGGAAGGCTTTGTGTGGACTGGTCATTGTAGCTATGTCTTTAAGATGGTGAATTCTCAACAAGATGTGACAAGGTGAACTTCTTGAGGAAGGAATTAACAAGAATGTAGCTACAAAGGCAGAAAAGCATAAGAAATGATTGAGAAACGATGAGTCGAGTTAGCTTGGTATGATGTTTGGAGTAAAGAACAGTGGGAAACAAGAGGGAAAGACGTTAATAGCACCAGGTCACATGTGGACAAGAAATCTTAACTTTTGCAGAACCGTCGGAAAATTTTAAGTGAAAAAACAGAGAAGTCTTTGCATTTTGTGACCGAAAGTGCCTCTAAGATCATCCAGTTGAACCACTGCATTTTTTTAGATGAGAAAACTGAGACCCCATCGAGGTCACTCAACATACTTGGAGCCAATTCGAGGTCCCTTGCTGCCCAGCCGTGCCGTTGACTCAGCCGTGTCCTGCTATGGTCAAACCCATCAGCCTGTCAACTCCAGAAATGCCTCTCTGCATGATAATCTCTCTAATCTAATTTCCATCCTTTTCAGTCCCAAGCACTATCATCTCTGTGATTGTATTATGTAAGTGTGTGGAATCCATCTTGCACGAGCAAGAATTGTGTGTGTACCCATAAATGTGCACATGCATATGCATATACATATTTTTCTTGCTTTCAGACTTAGATTATGAATTGTTCTGGGCAAATGCTAAGCCTCCTTTTTGTGAATTTCCCCATCTAGAGGGCCTGCAACATACTAAAAGGTACACGGTACAGATGTACAGAGAATACCAGAGGTGAGAACTTAAACAGGAGTGTGAGGTTAAGGGAAGTTGTGTGTAAGATAAACAGAGCTGGTAGCTGCTGGTGGCTTTAACCATGTAAACAAAACGTTACTGTGACCCTGTTCCCTTGTTCTGCCTCTTTTTGCTCTGGTGTCTGGAGGTAGAGCTCAGGGCAGTGGGCCAGAGAGGGCCAGCCCTTGTGGCTGTTGGAAGCTGGGTCTGTAGCACATTTGCCCCCTAAACCGTGGAAGATTAACCCCTCCATCCCTCAGGATCTCTTTGCAAACATAGGGCTGAACTCAGAAAGCAAGTCGAAGATTTAGGAACATTTAGGCAAGACGTTATAAAGCTGATCAGCAACCTTTTATCTTCCCTTTCCTGCTTCTATAAGGTATTTGTGTCCCCAAAGGAAAAACATAGCTCTGGTGGCCATTTTTCCTCCTTTTTCCTCTGCAACCCTCTCTCTCCTCTTGGAAGACTTCTTGGCTGTCTGCATTATGCCATTCGCAGGCTGCCTGCTTATTACCACCCAAATAAGGTAATAGTTAGAAATACAATTGAAGTGGCTTCTTTTTAATAAGCAATAGACCTTGTTCCATTAAAAATAAGACCCTACTCTGAACCATTGCAGAAACTTTTTTTGATGTTTAAAAAGCAATGTCAGTGACTGTGAGGGGGTGGGGGCCAACAGAGCTTTCCGATATTGTTCTTAATTATTTTTACTTCGTGCTCCCTGTCCCCCTGGCTCTAGCTGAGGCAGAAACGGTGAAATGCCATAAAATAACCCTCTCTGGAAGTATATTTGGCCTGACAGGAAACAGGAAATACCAGAAAAGATCACAAGAAAAGCTGTAATCATAAGATTTCTAGCCTAATTCTTTTGACGTCAGCAGTCGAGATAAGTCAGATAAGCAATCAGCAGCATCCGCGAGCTGTGGAGCGCCAATCCAAACAGCCAAGTGCATCTTCAGCCCTTTTGAACTCTCGCATTGTTGTTCTGCGCCTGCCCGCCTCTCTTCCCCTGCCCCCCCCCCCCCCCCGAGCAGCATATCCTGAAATTGTGAATTATGGACTTCGTGTCAACACGAAGGTATTCGAAGACGTTGCACAGACTTTCTAAATTGGTCCTATAGCCAGTTCAGCCTGCTTGGTGCGTTATAAACCCTGGGTGAAGCTGACCGTTAATAAGACATAAGAAAACTAACTCTGGTTTGTCTCAAAAAGAGTTTGCTTCTAAAGTTTAACTTTTCCAATCTTGGCAACTAAGCTGTGGCTATGAAATGTCTTTGATAATATGCTAAGTGATGCGTTACTATATCCACAGTGTGCAGTAACCCCACTCATCATGTGATCGCCTTTCCTTGGCCACCACCTGTTGCCCACTGCAGCAAAATAGTTATCCGTGGTTAGATATAAACGACACGGGGGATGCATGCCCCCCTGGGAAGTTTTCGTAACTTCAGAACCAGAACTGTGGAACTCAACCACTAGACAATGAGCAGAGGCACATGTGCAGGCTGTTCAGAGGATGAGGTCAGAGTTTAAATCAAGATTTAAATCGATATTGCATTCCATGTAAATTTAAAATTAAAAAAAGACCTAGGGCAAGAACTTATTTATACAACATCTACCTATTTCCAAAAGGATTTTTCAGCTTTTAAGAAGGTTACAATAAAACATAAGTACACAAAGACGTAAAAGCACTCCGTCAGGATGAAAGCCAAAAACCACAGAATAAAGGAGAAGGGAGAAGAATTCTGTGAAGTAACTGAGCAAAACTGACGGCTGAGCTTCCTAGCAGATAGGGCAAAATGATGACAGCATTCATCATCTCCAGGAAGATTCACCAGAAGAAGGATTCACCACAGGAAGAAAAACATTTTCCTGGCTTTGAGTTTTTGGAGCAAGTTTTGGTGAGGACTTTCTGTATGGTGATGGGGGATTTCCTTCCAGGAGGTCAAGCAGACATGCAGAGTGCCACCTGGGAGAGTCGCACAGACTCCCTCAGTGAAAGACGGCTCCATAGGGACCATTCAATGGGGAGCCAAAAGTGAAGTGGGCCAGCTTGTGGCTTTGGAGTGCTCTGACATAATAAAGGGTCAACCAGGATAAGGGGTCAAGAACTCAGACATCACCACAGGGCGGGAGAATGGAAGAGGGCTGCAGCTTTGTGTGGGAAGTGCAAGCCCCAGCAGAGCTCAGCTCTTTAACTGTATGAAGTTGGGTGACAGGCCCCTGGAATGTCGAACTCACACAGTCCCACTTGTCTCATAATGGGCGTTCCTGCCATTATAATCTTGAAGATGGAAAGAGAAAAACTAAGAAGCAAATGCCTCCTCTTAGACAATAGAAATGTCCTTATATTTGCTTTTGGTCTGTGCCAGACCTTGGCTCTAATTAAATATTCATGGCTGAGGTGTCCTAATTTACTCCCAGGTGAGTGTTGAGTCCTTACCTGGCTTTTTACCTGGTACTCTTTACCTTAAGTATCACAACTAAGCCCTTTACTTCATCAGTGTTCTCGCAGTGTGTGAACACATGTAGGCAGTCCAAATATACATGTCGTATTAAAAGTTCAGAATAAATAATATCTGAATATATTTTTCATTTTAACTGAACACATTTCCCACACTTCACCTAACATTCTGCTCAGCGAAAACCCTTTTAATAGTTCCCAAGGATTCAGAAAATTGGAAAGAATGTATGTGCTTAGATTAAAAGACAAATGTTCTATTCAAGGAAGCACAGGAAGTATGAAAACAAGTGGATTTACTCCTATTCAGTACAAAAGCGATGAGCAGCCGGGTTTGAAGTGTGTTGAGAGCTACAGTCCAGACATCTTTTCTGAGACCACTTCCAAATAAACTTACCGAGGGGAGTTACCAGCCTGTGTGTGTTGGGGGAGTGGGGTTGCTAAAGGAAGCAGATTAATGTCCGGAAGACAGTGACATTGCAAAGTAAGTAAGGAAAAGAGTGGACGACTAGAAGATGAGAGGGAGCGTAATTGGGCAGAGTAACACCAGCTTTCTAAAAAGGACAATGGATTTTAGAAGGAAAAAGGGACTGAGCTGGATGATGCCAGAGGGGGCACAGAGAGGAGAAGGAGGAGGAGTTGGATGCAGTGGAAAGACTTGTCACATACCGCATCTTCTAAGAAATTAGAGCTGAGCTGCTCTTCCCGACAGCTCACCAAGGTCGAGGTGAGCCCATCACCGTCAACAGTTGCTATACATTCATGTCATCCGTCTTTGCCACACTAACCAAGCTGAATAACTTGCACCATAATTGGAAACCAAGCTTGAACTCAGGGCCAGCCAAGATGCGTGCAGACACAGATGTGCTGTGTACTCGCTACTATAAGATCACTTTGAATCAGGTTCACGTGCTTTAAAGGCTTCTGGGGCCACCTTAGAGGTTGCCGAGTTCTCTCTGTGGGTGGTGTTTGCTGCTCCGAGGGTAAAAAGTTAGAGGACAGAAAGAGCTCCACTTCTCAGGACACCTTCAGTTCTCAACTCCTTGGGAAATAGGCTCCATTTTTATAGGGTTTGTGGTTCTGGTTTAAGTTCTTTTTTTTCAATCTTATGAAAAATTATTAACCTCCTACTTCCTTACATCCTCCTTTGGGCCCTATCATTGGGGATAATTCTCTTTAATTCATTATCGTGGTTAAAGATGGGCTCTGGAGCCAGACCGCTTTGCATCTTTACTAAACTCTTTTCTCGTCTGTCAAGTGAAAATCACAGTAGAAACTGCAGTACGGTGCTGCTGTGAGGGTTAAGTCCGATAATCCACATAAAGAATCTAGCATGCTGCTAGGACCTGGGAAGCACTCTGTAAGTGCTAATGATTATTATCCCACACTATTCTTCTTTCTAATAATTATTCAGAAATATTAAGCTGCCTTTTTAGCTTCTCTTGGAATAGCAGGGAGCACTTACTCAATTCACATTCCCTCATCCAAGGTTCATCACTCTGAGTCATAAATGAAGTGGGAAGAACAGAATTTTGACTTAATTATATTTGCAACTCCAGTGATACAATCTTGAGGGTACTCTTCTAACTTTTAATCAAACTTTCACTCGTTATATATCAATGTGTACGGTGAAAGCCTAACGCCTCTAATCATACAATTATGCAAATTATACAAAATGTTCTGATTGATTTGGGATGGAGATACAGAACTTGAGGTTTGGTTGGGTCAAAGTACATGCAAAAATAATTTCTAAAAGCATGTTGAATTTGCCAATATTTGGTCATCAACTAAATCCTTGGCTAAAATAAGTTAAAATGTAAGAAGCTTATGTTCTCATTTTCTTGAGTACTCAGTTATTCATGGTACAATTGGCCACTTAATGTCAAAAACCTATTGAAACACAAAGAGTTTTTTACTTGAATCTAGTCTCTAGATTACCATTTTGTTGGGATGATAGCCGCTTAAGACTTACTAATGCAAAAACCCAATTCATAACACATTGCCTTTAGAATTCCAGCCACAGCTTTTCAGGAATCAAGATTGATCACTCTTGACAAGCACAGACCTTTCCAAAGCACCACAGGGAGAAAAAAATTCAGAAACCAGAGGTTTTGTAAGGAGATCAACATACTAGCTCATTTCCTAATGAAACTGGCAGAGGTTGATGTCTTCTAGTTATGTTTAAGAAAAACCATTAGATTTCCTCGTAAGAGTTCCGAGTTTGGATAACCTTCAGTTGGAGACAAAGAACACCCTGAAAACATAACATCAGCTCTCCCCAAAATATCCAAAGAAACCTGAAAATATTCAGAACTATCAGCATGTTCATGGAACAAAGACTATGCCTCCATCCCACCTCCAACCTCTGTGTCCCGGGACCCGAGCAGCAAGCTGGAAATAACAATCAAAGGGAAGTAAGAAAAAGAATATCCGATTCATTGCTTTTAGAGGAACAGGACTAGTAAAATTACCCCAGTTCAGAATGTTCTGTGCATTAGCCACCCTAGTCTATGATATTCCAACATTTTAGGCAATGATAATTTCAGGAAGCTCGTATACCTCACCTCTTATCAACTCAAGTGCTGATTGGTACCCTCTTACGCTGTAAAAATGTGTGGATTTGGGAAAGGTGAATGGGAGGGGCAGAAGGAAGGGGGATTTTCATAGGTGGTATTTTACAGAATTCAAAGAAAAACATACTATATCATGTCCATTTACTTTAAATGGCTACTAGACCAAAAGGAATTCCATTGAGGACACTGATGAAAGAAAAAAAGTGATTTATATAAGGAATAGTTTAATAGAACGTAAGAGTTTTAGGTTCTGCTATGAAAATATCAGAAATAGGGTTGAGAAGTCAGCAACCTAAATACACGTAATCCACTTTTCAGATGCATGAATTATGAATGAGCCAACCTGCGCAGTTTTCCAACACGAGCAGCGTTAACATGTCGGGTTGACTTTACCTGTGCTTTGGACCAGAGGTGGTCTAATAGCGACTTTACAGGGTAGGAGTTGAAAGTGGCTCATTTCTGAGGCAGAAAGAAGGTGGGAGAATGAATGCAGACTCCATCCCTGGCTCTGATCAGTCCATAGTTCCTCAATGCGTGTATACAGAATTAATCAAATCCCTGGACAGTGAATCAAAAGACACCTTCCTACTTGCTATGCAGATGTAAACTTTCCTCTCTCTGCACCAGAGCCAGGCAGAGGGCGAGGCGTGGAGATCTGAGCTTTGCTGGAGCCCTGCCAGGAGGGCACAGTCACTTGAAACAGAGCCCATGTTTGATTTAAGCTCAGAATGACAACTTTGGCAAGGGTGAGTGGTGGCTTTGCTGCATTTCAGCAGGAAAAGCCAAGACACTGGGCATAAATTTCTAAGTTTTAATTATGCAAACTCCAAGAACACAGTGGCTGTTTGAATACCGTCCTGAAGTCTGCTTGATTAATCTCTCTAAAATCACACCATTCAGTTTTCATAACTATTTCACATTCAAGGTTTTAGCTTTCACCTCCTCACAGTTGAAATAAATGAGCTGCTTCCATAAATAAAAGGCTAATAATCCCACTTTTTAACTAAGAAAATAGTGATAATGATATTAGGAACATTGAACATTAGAAAATATTTCCCATAAATTGATCATTCTCCATCCACCAGGACTCAGACCTCTGCCAAGCTTGGAGAGGGATGTGAGGAAACGCAAATTACACCCTCCCCCTTGAGAATTTACAGTCCGGTCTGGAATCAAGGAATCCAGCATGAAACACTAAGGAACAGTTTAAACCCTTGTATTCTGCTGTAGAATATTAGTCTAAAAAATTAGAACACACCGGAATCAAAATGGATAATTATTTTAAACCCAGTTGATAAAAATGAATACCTAATTTATCCCTCCTTCCTTCTTCTTTAGCTAATCACCATACAGAGATTTTTTTCCTGAATAAGGATTATTTCTAAATCTGGGTCATAATCCCAGACCTTCCCCTGTCCCTGCCTTGGATGAGGAAGGGACTGACTCTTTTTGCTTCCGTTCGATTTTCGTCCGTTTTCCTCTCCCTGTGCTTTCTCTCCAGCTCAGCCTTCTCTGCCCTCTTCTTCGCTGCCCGCTTTAAGAAAACTTAATATATTAAAATTCATATTTATAAATAAATAGCCAAATTAGTATAGATATTGACTTTATAAAAAGAAGCATACAAACAAGAACCTAAAATCATTTTATTAGCAGAATAAGAAGTGCAATCAATCAAAGAATAAGTATAAATTAGAAGAAAATCTATATTGTGGTAGTAGGGACAGTGTTTGTTATAATGGATTCCATGAGATATTTAGAGTGTGCAATGAGCTTTCACGTGCATATTAGCTCATTTAGTCCTCATAACCACCTGGTGAGGTAGATACAGAATTGTTATTCCACTTCACAGATGGCAAACTGAGGCTCAGCTTGCATAAGAGACTTGTCGCAGATCACATAGCTAATAAAAGATTAGATAAGAAGGCTTTGGGTATGGAAACAACCTAAAACGTCCTTCAACACATGAATAGGTAAAGATAAGGTGACATATATATATATATATTTTTTACATATATTATATATATAGGTAGATACTGGAGATTATTCAGCCTAAAAAAAAAAGGAAATCCTGCCATTTGTGGCAGCATGCCTGAACCTGAAGGGAATTATGCTAAGTGAGATAAGCAAGACACAGAACAAGAAATACTGCATGATCTCTCTTACACGTGGAATCTAAAGTAGTCAAATTCGTAGAAGCAGAGAGTAAGGTGGTGGTTGCCAGGGGCTGAGAGGAGGGGAAAATGGGGTGATGCTGGTCAAGGCGCCAAGCGTCAGTTATACAGGATGAATGCATTCTGGAGCTCTAGCGTGCAGCATGGTGCTGACAGTTAGCAATACTGTATTGTATACTCTGATTCGCGAAGAGAATAAATCTTAAGTTAAATCTCAACACACACACACACACACACACACATGGTAGCTCTGTGAAGGGGATGGGTGTGTTCATTAGCTTGACCGTGGTGTTCATTTCACGATGAATACGTATATCAAAACATCGAGTTGTACACCTTAAATATATATAATTTTTGAAACTCAATGAAATCTCAATAAAGCTGTTTAAACATTAAATAATAATAAAAATAAATGGGAAGGCTTTGCTCAATACCCGCCACTGAGTACGCGCTCAGCGGACTCCAGGTTTTGTCACTATGCAGCCGAGCGGGACTGTAATCCTCTGCTTCTGATTCCAAGTCTAGGGTTCCTTTCACTTTATACACATCCTCTCGTACATTCCGCTTCTTTGGAAAAAAGAAAAGTCCTTTGGGTTGTTTTGGTTGCTCTTTCAGGGCAAACCCCTGCAGGAGAATCGCCATGCTATTTCCTAGAACATTGTGCTGTGTGCAGTGGCCACCGTGTAATAGATGCTCAGTAACGGTTTGCTGAATGCATGAGTGTAAATGAATGAGACGAATGCTATGAAGCTGACTGCCACCCTCTGTTTTATTCTACTCCTCAATAAATTCAGTTATTAGCTAGTAGCATAACAAACAGCTTTATTTCCAAATGAATCGCTGTTTGGTGTTAATAGCATTGTTTACAGGGGCATCTCATGGGAGATTATAAGAAATTCTGCACCCATTCAAGGATAGCTGTTTTAGGTAGAGAGGCCGGAGAACGAGTCTGGAATCAGGAATTCTTGGGCAATTTACTTAACCTTTAATGCCTAATCTTCCTCTCTCTCTTCCCCATATAAGGAAAAAGGATAGCTTTACTGCCAAATCTGAAGGTCAAAGAGATGTTGTGAAAATTGGGACAGTACCTCTCGATGCTTTCGGCTACTTAGAACATCCCATACAGGTCACATGAGATGTGTTCAGACTCAGCCACCCATAGGGTGAAATCCATTGAATCCATTCATCAAACATTAAATGAGCTTCTAATCCATGCTCGGCATTGTACCAGGCCCTAGCGGGTACAAAGATGACTAAAAGTAAGACACAACAGGATGGTGACTGAGAAAGCAACTCAACACACCCAGCTTTGCCTCCTGCTCTGTGCTTACGCTGTGTGTGACTTTTCAGTCCTCCGCCTTCTCATGGCTGAGCTAGCACAGCTCCTCATACATTGCTGGACCTCAGACACGGGATATGGACATGATGGAACCAGCCCTCAAGGAGCCCACAGTCCAGTGAAAAGACAGAGATGGAAACAATCAAATTAGGAGGGACAAGGAGGAGACGCAAGGGGAGCACCGACTGGTCACACAGACCTGATCTTGGTTTGGATTTCCTATTGCCGTTCTAGAATCTCAAGACCTTAGTAGGGGCTGGAGCCCTCAACATTGAGGCAGATTGAGAGACAATAAGAAATAGTGAAAAGAGCCTTTCATCAAATATTTGTTACAACCGGGGGCAGGTTTTCAGTAAAATGAAACTAATGTTAATTACCCTGCCTATAAAAATGAGACTCTGTAAGGGACAAATATGTGAAAATGAATTTCAAGTAAATACAGGGAAATAATAGTGCAAAGATTGCAAAACTGTAGCCAGTGGCCTGGAAGAGTAAGCAGAGTTCACCGTGTTAGCACGTGATGAAACTCGGCACCTGGAGACTCTGGCTCTGTAGCTGATAAAGCTCAAAGATACCCCTTTAAAACCAGAGTGGGAAATTCTGAGACTAGAAAGTAAACCAGCGATATCTCACAAAATCAAAAGAACTATATATATCCATTAAAATCTTTCTCATCCATATCCTCTTGCTCATTTCTCCTACCATCTGGGGGGTCAGGACTTCCTTATTTTGTGTCTGGACTCCTGCAGTAGTCCCCTATCTGAGTTCCCTGCTTTTACCATGTCCCAAAGACGAAAGCCATCCTAAACACAGGTTACTCTTTCCAAGGCGTAGCTCTGCTTATGCCGTTCTCCTCAAAATCTTCCAGGGCTCCCCACTAATCTGGCATCCAAGACGAGCCATGAGCTGGCCCCAGTCCTTACTTTCCACTTCTCTGCCTCACTCTCCCGGTGCACCAACACAGTGTGACAGCTTGTGTTTCACTCACTCACTGCTGTTTCCTGCCTCTGAACATTTACTCAAAGGTGTCTCCCTTGGAGCTTCATGCCTCCTCCCCAATCCTCTAATTTCCAAATTCCCTTCTCCTTCAGTAGTCAGCCCACTCCCACCTGCGTGTAGCTTTCCTTAACACATCAGTAATAAGCACCCCTGCACCTGTAACCCATAGCACCTTCTTTTCACCTTCTAGCTTGTCCTATAGTTATTATTGTATGTTTCATATCTCCATGGCTACATGATAAACGTCCCTCCAATACCCACTTGCCCAGGACAAGGGAGGCACTTATTAAAGTTCATTTAATTAATTAGCAATGTTGAATGAAGAACATAATCTTTTTTAATATGTGTGGAATAGCATCTGGTCTACGATTGTATTAACAAGGATAAAACTACCAAAATATTCACAACTTCTTAATTGTCCATCTTTTTACTTTGGGATTTGTGTTCATGTACAACAGAAGAATATTACCAGCTGAAGTTTTTCTGAAAATGCAGCTGTATTAACATTGCAGCTGTAGAGGAAAAGCACAAACAGGTCAAACAAATATTTTCAAAGAAGAAAAACAAATCAAATTACTTATAATGATTTTCCGTCTGTGCGTAAGGAGTCAAAAATCACCAAACAGTAGGCAGAAAAAACTTGAGCTTTCTGTCTCATAAACGCAGAAGCACCCACCTGCTTCTCTGTCGGTGGCAAGTTCATTGACCACTAGGCGGGGACAAGGGGCTGGACAGAAGGAGTCAACAGCTGGCCACTTGTCCCCTCACCTGTGGGGCCTCGATGGAGACCATGCTTCTCGCGAGCCGGGAGGGTCTCAGGTGGAGTCCTGTTCGAGTCCCTCCCGGATCCTGCTTCTTTCCCAGCTGTGTCGTGTAGTCACCTGCATCTTCATGTCTGGAAACTTCACCAAGAACTTTATAGAGAAGGGAAGACAACCAGCCCGTTCGTTCGTTTCCCTTCCTTCTGAAAGGGACTCAATCTCATGGGCCATAAAGCATTGCTTTCATTATCTTTAGCTCAATTGTCACTCTTTCCTGAAGATTTTTCCTGATGCCCCTGATAGGTTAGCCCCCTTATCCATGCTCCTATTGTGCTCTTCATTCTCCTTCATGCAGCTTGTAATTATTTGTTTAATTTCTACCTTTCCCCAAAACACTATAAGCCCCTTAAGACAGAAACTATTTGTCACTGCTTTCTGCTGGCACGTAGTAGCTGCTCAATAAATATTTGCTGTGAATGAATGAAGAAACACATGCAACCAACACAGTCCAAGGATTGGTAGGTTTATAAGGGTGGCGTGTGTTTGTGTGCAATGACATTGATACCATGTCCTTACAGACAACCTTGCAGCCCAGGTACACAGAGCACAATTTCACATATGTCTAAAAGTCGGCAGAGGAGAGGTCTACATGGACACACCTGTGGGCGGAAAACTTGACACAGGAGTGCTGCCGAGACCTGGGCTTGTAGGGGTTTCTCAGTTTAGTTTGAAGATCTCATATAATCATATTAATAACCATTTCTCCTACACAATTATTTAAAAATGAGCTTATCAAGTTAAACATCTGCTTCACAAAACCACCTTTGAGGCTAAGTCACAGGAGGAAAGTGGTATGAAAAAATTAAAATCGTCATCCTCTTTCCTCTCATGTGAGAAGTCACACTGATAAGCCAATGCTAGTGAGGGTCCTGCTAATTTAAACAGAGACCGTGGGGGGCCAGTCTGGTGGTAGCAGTTAAGTTCACACGCTCCACTTTAGCGGCCCAGGGTTCACAGGTTTGGATCGCAGGAATGGACCTAGCACAGCTCATCAAGCCGTCCTGTGGCAGCATCCCACATAAAATAGAAGTTTGGCAGAGATGTTAGCTCAGTGACAATCTTCATCAAGCAAAAAAAAAGGAAGATTGGCAACAGATGTTAGCTCAGGGGCAATCTTCCTCACAAAATAAATAAATTAAAAGAGAGTGCGGGCTTGAGTTGACTATTTTGGAAGTCCATTGCTTCCACTGTAGTTAATGGTACTTGGTGGTCTTTGAGAAGTGTCTAATTTAATCCCAGGGTTTAAGGAACATTGCTCTTTTAAGACCAGCTTAGGACGCACTGCAGGATTCTGTCCAGAATCTTCCCACCCCTTCCACATACCCTGAGGCCATAGCTGTTGCTTTCCAAAAGGACCAAACTAAACCCAAACAGCAAACAAGAGACCCAGGGTGCACAATTTAAGTAATATAATTAAATTATAGAATTCAGTATTTCTGATTAAGTTGAATGGTGGTTATGTGATGTTTTCATCTAAATATTTTGTTCTGGATTTCTTAAAAAGTCTGATTAGGTATAAATTTTCAGAAAGATCAGTTTTCTAGAATAGCAACTGTCACTGAGCAGTTTATATTTCAGATTTTAATTGTTAAGTTGTGCTCCTTATTTTATCAGTTCTTAGTAATAATATGAAAATAGCATTTCCCCCTATGATTTTCAGAGTTCTAACCCGTGGTTTACAATCGGGTCATCAATTTCACACACCATTGCCACAGGGCTTCCTCAAAGCTTCTCACATTCCAGTGGTTTCCATAAAAGCTTTTCTTATTTTTTTTTTCAAGTTTTATCCAGGCATGTCCACTTGTGGCTCTTTCCTTATTTTCAGTCAGTCTGACTTAGTCACAACCCAGAAGGAAGTACCCGCGAGGCAACACAGCTGTGCCCGTCCCCATGGCACAGCAGTGCCCATGGCAGATCCTTGAGGTGGGCAAACTGGGCTGCCCCAGGACGACTCACTGAGCCCTGAGACCAAAGGGCACCCTGGATTCTTTGTCTGCTCTTTGAGTTGGGTTTGGTCCCTCTAGAAGGCGGTAGATGGTCAGGGTCTGTGGGCTGATTCTGAACGAAACCCTGAACTGAAATGAAACCTGTTGGTGCACATGTGTCAAGCCGCTGTTTTCTTATTAGGGCATCTGCAAATTATGGGAGATGCAAAGCCCTTAGAGAATGTACACTTTGGACAAAATAATGGACTAGACATGGCCCGGGCAACAGAAAAAGATAGCTGTTCAGCTCTCTCACTGTGCAGATGCAAACCAGCTCTGGGAACAGATTTCTAAAGTAAAAGGGAGTTTTTCGAAATTGTCAGGTATGCAGTACATTCTGTTACATAAAGTACCAGGATAAATATTCTTAAAAAAAAAATGTTGCACAACATCACTTAGCAACCGAAGCAGAAGACATGGGGAGATAGAGCACAAATCTGAAGACAGAGAAATAAAGAATTCTGGTTGCATCTTTGTCAACAACTTCCTGAGTATTCGTCGGCACAACCACCTCTTACCTCTGCAGGAATTCCTCCACTCGATGGAAATAATATGTCTTTCTCCCTCATCCATAGAAATGTTCTAGATAATAAGATGAGGTATGCATGTAAAATTTTTCATCTCAAAACACCTTCATAGTAACGGTTTACCCATTTTTCTCCAGACTAAATAATCCCAATTCTGAGTGAAATCACACAAAGTTTATTTCTGTTTCTCAGCTCTAATCATCTGCGTTTGTTGTTTCTCCTGTCCACTCCCCGCAGCACTAGCCTCCTCTCTCCGTGAAGAGCTGCACTCTCAAAGCTGAGCAGAAATAGTTTTGATTGAAGTGAATGAATGAAAGGTGAACAGCAGTTAAATTATAAAACCTAAAACTATGTAGGACATTCTAATTCAGACTTGAATAGCAATATGTAAGGACCTCCATACACAAAGCATAACTAGAATTAAGGTGTTTTTCTTTTTTATTTTGTTTTGTTTTCCATTTCAACTATGGTCAGAGACTTTGACCAGCGTGTCATGTTGATATAGACGTGGCTTCACATCTAAGCGAGGAAGGTGCTTGTCAAGCCGCTGGAAGTGAGCAGCCCACTGTTTCCCACACACTGGGCCCAGTTTGTTCAACACCCTGTGGATCCCTGGTTGGAATTTGCATAACCCACCGCCAAATTGCAGGCCTTCGTTTGCGAGCGAGTGTGGCGCACGCTTCCCTCTCGGAATCAGTGAAGAGAGGAGGTGAGGAAGGGAAAAACAGCAGACGATGACCTTCTACTTGGTTTAGAGGGACTTGAATTGCTAGTTCTTGATTTTCTTCAGGAGAGGAAAACATGGAAATGCAATCTGAAAGGAAAGTTTATGATTTATGTTTTAATCCTAAAACCAGCTTGATAGTTAGCTGCCCACATTGCATTCATCTGCACTGCAAAAGGAAAACAACTTTGAAATAACTTGAAAATGTGCTCTCTGCAAAACTTTAAGGGCAGAGAGGCTGGGAGCAGAGGGCAGGCGGGGCCAGACCAGAGAGAAAATGCTCTGTGCACACAGCGAGTCAAAGACTGTGTGTGACTGCACATGCGTGTGTAAATGTGGGCCCGTGAGAGCGCACTCAGGGAGGGATCGGAGACTATCAGCAACGAACGTGTCCTCGGACAGAAAGCTGTAATTTTTTCCCTCAACTTCAGTCCTTGAAAGAGCAGAATTTAAAACTGTCCCAGAAATGCAAGACTAGCATTTAAAAAAAAAGTATTTGATTATATAAATGTGCAGAGTTCTGAAGGCATTCAAGAAGGCAATTAGTAATATACGGTCTACCTTCAATGTTTTAAATTAATATCTAGCCAATTAAAATAAACTTGGTCTTTTGAATGAATCATTTCCAGCGTTTTTGAAAACTTGATTCTACAATATACAATTGTAAAATATGAGAAATGATCTTAAATTTTTGTTTCTTTGTTTTTATTACGGTATTAAATTGAAAATATCTTCATCAGGAAATAACTCAGAGATGAATTGCCCTGGCAAAAATATTCCAAAAATAAATGTTAAAAAAATTAATTCAGAGTGGTAAATACAATGCCTAAAGATTCAGCTAAGGAGGTGGCATATCTCTTTATCTATCTTCAATGTGAGTCATCATTAAAGAAAAAGAGTTATTCAAACAGCAAATCTGAGCTAAAATGAAGACAAAAGATCCCAAAATTTAACGAATATTAAACTGATAAATATCAAAACTTAGAAACCTCCCCATCGGTCGACTCTTTCTGAGCACATCTGTGAGGTCACAGAGCTCTCAGCTGATACACAGCAGTGTATTTTAAAGAATCAAAGCCTGAAAAAGCAGAAGCAAGATTTAAAGCCAATTTTAAGAAACAGCTACTTAAACTCAAAACCAGTTGATAATGTAACATTTCGATGTGACACTTGGAAGAGTTTAATTAGAAGTGGGTTGAGTCCTGAAATTCCAATTGGACAGGTGAAAAAGTTCAGCACATCTGAATTCCTTTGGATTAGAATCGATAGATTAAGGCAAATTATTTATACTTTCACAATGGCATCCAGGTAGAGCATTTATTAAGCTCTGTGAATACCCACTCAATTTGCTTTCAGATGTATATTTTTCACGTTATATGCTTATATGGTTCTCAAATCATTAATATTGGCATAATCGAGTCTCACAATGGGCAATATTGTTCAAAGAAAAAAATTTGAGCGTACTCTCATCTACTTTTTTATTTTAAAAAGTCAGTAATTGCTCCAAATGGGATAGCATTTTAGGCATTCATTTATACTACAATTCATTTAATTTAAAAAAGACTATTTTTTGTATACTTAAAAGTACACACACTCTGATCATTTAGAATGTCACTCTTTGACTTTTTAAAAAATTTACAACATGTTGACTATTTTATTTTCATCAAACTAAAATACCATAATGGATTGATTTTCCTACATGTTCATATTACTTGAACACTTAGGATTCAAATCAAAAAATCTAAAGTAGAAAACAAGTTATTTGGGCTTACGATAGGAACGAAACCCAAACTCTTGCCCAAAATGAACAATTGAAATTCCTGTTGAGGTTTGGAAGGGTCTCCGCAGTCCCCCAGCCGTCCTCCTTTCCCTGCAGCTCAGCACTTCCCAGCCGAGCCAGGGTGAGGAGTGCCGAGGTCCCTGTAGTCAGCTGTTTCCTGAGTTTTCCAAACCCAGGCCTGGACAAGGAGCTCCAGGAATCTCCTCAGGAGCCTTGACCCCAGGAGGTTTCTAGTTAGATTTCCAAACCAGAGAGGTTTGGAAAAGAGCACATTGAACCTTGGACCTGCTCACGACTTGCCCCTCAGTCTTTCGATTTCAGGCTCTCACCTGGGCAGACAGCTCCTTTCGCTGTAGCTGCATAGTTAACGTGCCATTTGCACTGTGAGACACTTGGCTGGGGGCAGCCAACATGGTTCCGTTTAACAACCTAATAAATACATTGAAAATAACCAAGGAAAACAAAATTGCTGAGACTGTCTTGTAGGTGCACTGCCATGGTATCTGCAGCCACCTTCGGCCTTCACCTCAGCACTGCGCAGAGTTTGGAATCACTAAGGATCAGAAAGGTTGGACAAGAGGAAAGGTGAAACGGGACACAGAGCCATCCATAATATATAAAAGTTGAACTTCCAAATATTGGGAATTTTATTTCCAAAGTGCTAAAGAGAGGAACAGAGAGAGAGTTCATTCAACAATAATTACAGAAACACCAAGAAATGATATTTCTCTGGGCCTCAGTTTTCTCATCAGAAAAATTATGTTTAGAATACATCATTCTCATGTTTTAAGAATTAAATGAGATGAGCCTATGACAGCGTTCTATAAGGTACACAGCGCAGTAAGAACCAAACAGATGTCAGCTTCTTTCCTTGGTTTCCGTTGACAACAAATATTCGTTGAGCATTAATTATGCAGCAAGCATTATAATTGGTCCTGAATATGCATCAGTGAACACTATAAATATAGTTCCTGCCCTCATGGAGTGTACCGTCTAACAGGGAAACAGAAGATAAATAAGGAGGGAGGGAGACAGACAGAAACCATCATCAGTGCTGTGGAGGAGGCGCAGCGGTGGGAAACGGTGGGCGGGGGACCTAACTGGATGAATGCTTGAATTTTGTTTCTTTACTTTCCTATTGATCTTAAGAAAGAAAAAATGTCTTCTAATAACTGTATTTTACCATAATTCGTTTCAGCTTAAGTGTCACAGTGTCACGCATCACCCTTTGAAAAGACTCTGACCACCTTGTAGAGCAGAGTATTTCAGACAGAGGCTGTACCACTGAAGACTTTTCTGGACGTGGACAGTCTGGCTCACTTTCATTTTGTCACTACATTTCCTCTTCTGAGAAAGGTCACAGGAGAGGTTTGGACAGAGTGACACTGTTGATATTTAGAATCCTGACTCTCCTGATCCTTTTCAGTTGAGGTGTAGACCAGGATGTGTGATGGAAACTGGCCCGGTTGCCATGGTGGATGATGTCTTCACAACAGACATGGGTCAGGTGTCCGTTCTGGATCTTTCAGGCTTGTCAGCAGCTCCTGATAAAGCTGGTCATGTGGCTTTTATTGGCTCACCTGTACACTCTGGTAGGAACAGCTAAGAACCACTCAGCACGCCCTTCTTTTTGGAGAAGCCCGAGGGAGTAGTGTGGTTTCTAGCTGGCCTTCTCTGAGAATGTAGTCGGTTCTTGTGTCATGTTGGCCTACTCTCCTGGTTAAAGTGTGTTGATGGAATATCTGAGGCAGCAACGTCAGCAGGGCTGGCTGCACTTACATCTGCCTTCTCTTTCACAATCCAGGTCACTATTGCCCTGTTTCTGTATACAGTATCCCACAACTAGGGCCACAACCAAGGACCTTGGTCTGAATGACGTTACGGGGAGTGCACATAACTCAACACGTATTGCTGAGCCCTCTGTACGCCAGGTACGGCAACAGGTCTTGGGACATCAGATACTAAAGATGCCTCCCTTTTCTGTAAAGAATGTGATTGGGTTAAGTAGAGGCGAACATTTTCTTTCCTTAGTCACAAAATTAAGAGCATCTGTGTTAGTTTACTTGGGTCACCGTAACAAAGTCCCACAGGCTTGGCGGCTTAAACCACAGAAATTTATTTTCTCACAGTTCTGGAGGCTAAAAGTTCAAGATCAAGGTGTCGGCAAGTTTGCTTTCTTCCAAAGCCTCTCTCCTCAGCTTGCAGATGCCACCTTCTCCCTTGGTCCTCACATGGTCTTCTCTCTGTACCTGTCTTTGTCCAAATTTCCCCTTCTTATAAGGACGTGAGCCATATCAGATTAGGGCCCACCCTAATGTTCTCACTTTTACTTAATTACCTTTTTAAAGACCCTATCTCTAAATACAGTCACATTCTGAGGTTCTGGGGTTAGGACTTTAGCGTATGAATGGGGGGCACAATTCAGCCCATAACCACATCTTTGTAGTCACATACCATATAAATCTAGAAATACATCACCAAAGTGTATCAGAGTCTAAGTGGCCATGGATGACGACAATTTGTGTCTTTCCAGATGAGAATCCCAACATAATTTATAAAAACTTATTATGAAATAAAATGCAAATAGGAGAAAAATGAAATTTCACCAGAAGTCCCATATCTGAATCAAGTGAAAAATTTTATTCCCACATGCTACCCGGTAGACCTCATTCCTTTGTGGAGAAGTCATTCCTACTCCATTCCTATGATGAAAAGGAATTGGGGGAAATTAAGTAGAAGGAGCAGCTAAACGCTGCTCAGAGATCAAGGTTTGGAATCGCTAATGCCTCAGAATGGTTGGACAAGAGGAAAAGTAAACTAGAAAAAAACCTTACATGATATGTAAAAGTCAAATTTCAAAATATTGGGAATTTTATTTTCAAAATGCCAAAGAAGGGAATGGAGAGAGTTCATTCTACAACAATTATTCGATTGTTAACACTAACAAGGAAAAAGTTCTGAAACAACTTCACAAAATCAAAGACACCAGTGGACATTTTTGTTAATGAATAAAATGTTTTCAAGCCGCAGTCCCGCTCCGTGTCTCTGACTCTCTGCTCTGCTCAGAGGTTTCCGTCAGCCATAGCAAAAGCATATTTTTAGACTCTTTTAAACTTGAATTGTTCAAAGTATTAAAGGAAAGGAGAAGTTGGAAAGTCACCTTGGTGGTCTCTGATAGCTGTACTGTCATGTAAATCGTTACTGATGCACTGGGATTACAAAGTGTCAGGCAAAAGTCTCCAGATGGTGCAGATTCTCAGGGAAAGGGAAGCATGTTGAACTGCAGTGCTTAGAGCCATGGATGACTTCTCTTTGTGCCTCATGAATGAGATCGTGTAGAGTGAGCACAGTAGCTGTGGCACACTCAAGATCATGATGCTTCTCACTCTCCCGCCCGTCATAACAAGAGTGAGCGCTGTGGCATTGGTAGCCCAGCCGTATGGGGTTTCGTGTGTTCTAATTTGCAACGACACTGCTTCATCCTTTAAAGACCTGATCTGGGTGAAGTGTGGTTGCACATTGAATTCAGAATGCCTGCAGGACGCATTGCTTGCTGGTCATCTTTTCTCCCTAGTTGTTCCTTGCCCTTCTTCCTTTCCCTCTTTGTGGAGCGCCTCCTGTTAGAGTCATCCCTGAGAGTGGTATTCGCTGTGCAGAAGAAGTACCTGGGCTACAGGTACTCAAGCCTGTAGAAGAGCCTCAGAAAGAGGCATGACGGGCCAGAGGCAGAGAAAGCAGAGTCTAGCCCGAACTCCATCCCTTGTTATCTAGGATTTCAATTATGCATCTTATGTTCTGTGTCTCAATTTCTGCATCTTTGCAGTGATAGCATGTTTCGTCTGTATTTTTATAGGGCAGATAAATGTGGTGGGTTGAACATACCCATTTATCCCAAAAGCCCATGATAGGACTGCAATAAAAAAAGGAATAAACCCATAAGGACCAAGAGTGGAAAAGGAGACATCGATGAACAAGAGATGCTTTTGGAGGATGGAAGGTGGCGGGTGGGTAGTGACTGAGTTGTGTTTGCTTCTTCGTACAAGTACCCACAGAAAGGGGAAACCTGGACAAAGTAAGTTGATATGTGCTTCAAATCTTTGAAAGGCTCGGGATTTGAAGGCCCTGGGGAACTGTGAAAACAGGAACAAGGGAGAGAGGAGAGCACGAGAAATGAGAATTGGCTCCAAGTCTAATGAGTTGGAGCTAGACCCCAGATCTCTTGCACACACACCCCCGAGCAAATCCTCCCCTCCACCCTGGCAGAAGACTGGGGTTCATTCTCTGCAGAGACTAAGCCAGAAAGGCTCTGGACAGTGGAACCTGGAGAAGGAGTGAGGGCCATTCTGAGGTCATGGGAACGAAGCCAAAGTATGTCTGCTAAATGGCAGTACCCAAATCCTTTCACTGCAGAAAGTGCCCCCCCACACACAAAAAAGACCTAAAGTTGTTCACATTTAGGAGGGGGCCCTGGAAAAAATGGCCAAACCCCTCTAGATCCCTGACAGTGAATGAAGACAGGATAACCATATGCAGATAAGCAAGAGGTCAGCTTCTTTCTTCTAAGGTACCCTTGTCAGGAACTCCAAGAGGATGTGCCCACCAAAATGAGAAGACAAACAGAGACAGAGATAGCTGAGAAGGGAGGTCTACAAGCAGAAGGGACAAAATAAGAAGTCTCATGTCTGCTGTGTGGGACAACGTGAGCATGCTTCACCATTATTTCAGAGACACTGAAGACTCAAAACATTTTTTTAAAAAAGGAATGGAGGTGTACCATAAAGACAATATTTGCAATAAGCATGTATGGATTTTTAAAAATTATAAGTCTGTTTTGTAAGAGTGTACAGTGCATATCTTTCAACATTGTTTAGTCTAAAGTATATATGTACTTTTTAATGATAAACTCAGCTACCTCTTAGGATATAATCCACACTGCCCAGAAGAAGAAGATTTGGGAGTTGGGGTAGGCTTTTGCACACAAAGTTCTGTGTACCTCTTGCTAATCAAAAAATCCAAAGAGCTTCTTTTTGTCTCCTTCGGATGTCAGCTCTTTCCTTCAGGATATTTAAAGTTTTTCATGACATTGGCATTCTGAGACACCCTTGTGGTATCACCCATCCAGATATCCAGGTCTGCTTCAACAGCGAGGTTTCTCAGGAACTCAATAATGTGTGGACTAGAGTAGGTCTTGCAGGGGGAGGTAGGGAAGGAACCAATGTCTGCTCATCAAAGGTGTCAGGTGGGCACTCATTCATTTTCCTGAAGCCAGATGTGTTGTGAAGGATGAGCAGCCCTAGCTAAATGTTGGAAAGACACTGCAAGAATACAATTATTCACCAAACTCCTATCCAAAGATGAGGGTAACTCACATTCAGCCCTCACTGGCATGGGCTTTTTCCCCCCAGATGAGTCAGTCCTTCAAAGTCTGCCTTTTACAGTGCAGGCCGTATCCCCTTGTACCTACCTCCAACTCTGCCCGGTATTCTTGCAGAAGAGGACCATGTGTCCATGCTACAAACCAGCCACATGTGGTCTCCCTTTCCTCGATTCATCACCTGGCACCCTGGAGCACTCAGCTCACCAGTAGCTTGGCACTAGGCTCACATTCAACTGAACCGAACATTCCATCCAGCAGCTAACCTCAATTCACCCTGGGATGAAATTGGAGTCAGGAAGTCTGGCCAGGTTTGAGTTAGCAATGGATGACTCCATAGGATTTCAAATAATCGTAGAAACCTGTATGCATCTACGTGAGCCAGACTGGGCCTCCAAACGCATCTGTGTTCATTATCAAGTCGCTCGGCTTTTCAATAAACCACAAAAGAAAGTATGCCATATGTTTGAAAACAAAAAATCCAGGCTGGATTGAACCTCTTCCACAACCAGAATCGCAGGAATGTTATACAATGCAATAATAGTTTTAAAGATTTATATTTATAAAATTCTGCTTTTTCTAAGTCATCCTAGAAGCCGTTAAGATTCATAGCCATTGAAATACTTTTTCATTTGAAAACATGTGTTGAAATATGTACCTTCTATGAGCTAATTAACCTAGTATTTAAATTTAATTTTAGCTTTTCTATAAGTAATCCCGCTTGTAATTTAAAAAGTCAACCAAACCTGTGATGCTCACAACAACTAGCCAGCAGTTCTCTTGCCACCCCCACCCAGTCCCCAGTCACACACCCCACTGGTCGTTCCTTTCAACAGAGTCAGGTTTTTCATGACGGTATTTACCTCCGTATTTCGAGATAATGTATTTCTATTACTGTATCTTGACTTTCAGTTTTAGGCCTCCAGAGACACTTAGCAGTTAGCATTCAGACACATCCTTCCTTCATACTCTCCCTCACTCCTAAGCTTTCTGCTCCCTAATCATTCCAGTTTGGGTTAAACCATATCCATTCTTATAGTCTCAATACTTCACAGCTGAGCCACATTGAATATTATGTTGACATTGTTTTTATGGTACACCTCCCCCCCTTTTTTTTAGTTTGCTGAGTCTTCGGTGTCTCTGAAATAATGGTGAAGCATGCTCACGTTGTCCCACACAGCAGACATGAGACTTCTTATTTTGTCCCTTCTGCTTGTAGACCTCCCTTCTCAGCTATCTCTGTCTCTGTTTGTCTTCTCATTTTGGTGGGCACATCCTCTTGGAGTTCCTGACAAGGGTACCTTAGAAGAAAGAAGCTGACCTCTTGCTTATCTGCATATGGTTATCCTGTCTTCATTCACTGTCAGGGATCTAGAGGGGTTTGGCCATTTTTTCCAGGGCCCCCCTCCTAAATGTACAAAGTAAAAAGTAGCCCAAATCCCATCATCCAGGGAAAATCTGTTTTTTTAATATCTTTCCAGACATCTTTGCATGGACACACTCACAATTTTATGTAAATGGGGTCACACCCCTCATACTGTTGTCTAACCTGGAGAAGTGACACTCTTAATGAGCAGATAAACTTCTATGGCAGTTCCCTGGCTTTTTTCTCCCCTTTAAAAACCATCACTTTGCATGCTCAATATATCTGTTTCACACATTAAGACCGTATCTTGAAACTATGCTGTCCAATAGAGTAGTCACTAGCCATGTGTGACTGTTTAAATTTAAGTTAATGGACGTTGAATAAAATTAAAAATTTAGTGTCTGAGTTGCGCTAAGCACATTTCAAAGGCTCAAAAGCCTCCCATGGCTGGTGGCTACACTGTTGGACAGCACAGAGCAGTTTCATCATGGTGGAAAGTCCTATTGGACACTGTTGTGTTGGAACCAGGCGTTCTTCAGACACAGACCACTGCTGGGCTGGGGTTTTTGTTTGTACACCTGAACTTCCCAAGTGCTTTGACTTTTGACTCTTGCCAACATAAAATAGGTTAAGTCCCAGCTTTATCAGTCAGAAGTCACAACTCAGAGACCAGCCATTTGGATGAGGAAGGCAAAGAGAAAGATTTTCCCACTGATTCTAATGATTTCTCAAAGATCATGGCTCCCAGCTGCTCTGGTGACCAGAACAACACTCTGTTCCATTGAGACATCCCGGCTCTTGCTCAGTCAGAATGAATGTAAAAATTTGGCCGTTGGTGCTCCCGGTTAGATTGGGATCCATTCTATTTCAGCATGGGAAAATCACACCAAATATCAGGATATAAATAAAACAGGGACAATTAATGAGCAGCAGGGTCTGGGAACTGGATCCCAACCAACCGCCCACCTGCAGCTCCTCTAGATCTTATGCTGAAATGAAGAGGGAAAAAAGAAAAAAAATCAAAATCGTGTGTTCAGTGTCATGTTCTCAAGCTTAGCAAATAATCCCTCCTCCGTTGTCATCCTTGTGTCTCTAGAGAACATAATACAAAATGAAATTCCAGACTTGTTCCGATAATCTAAGATAAACTTTCAAATTTTCAGAATTTGTGTTCAGTTTGAATAAGCACCTAAAGCTGCATGCTCTGCAACCTCGCAAGAGCCCCCCCTTAACTCTCTGGAGGCTGAAAGTTTGGCAGTGAGAACAAACATTCTCACAGCAGGTTTCTTATCCTTCCTCCTTCCACTTAAACTGTAACTTCCTCGAAGTGGCCTTCAGGGTTTCATTTCAACACGTCTTCCCCCAGTACTCGTAGGAGTATGGAAATATGAGAAGAAAATAACAGCATGAAAAGATATTTTCAATTTCTGTAGGGTCCCAAAATGCTTCAGTCTGAGGTCTGTAGGAAGAATTGGAGTCATTTTTCATTTGGTGTGAACTGTCTTATCTGTGCTTAGGAGCCTTTTTTGTTCAGTGGATATCCATTTGACCTGGAGATCTTTCTCAATCCTCCATCCTAAGAGGCAGCCTTTGAAAAGACCATTATCTTTACTTATTCATTCATTCATTCTTTTGCTTAATAAACATTTATTGAACAACTGCTAGGTGCTAGGGAAAGAGTAAGTGTCATTTTCACGAACACTAACAAATGGCTCCTGTCCTTAAGAAGCTCTAAGGAGAAAGAGAAGCAACAGGGAATGAATGCTAGGATGGAGGGCTGCACAGAGGAGAGGCACACATTGCAAAACAGGTGAGAGGGGTGTGGTCTGAGAAAGGTTCCTCCAGGAGGAGATGCTTGAACTGAGTCTTAAAGGAGAGCTATGGATTAGCCACACGGGGAAGGTGGGTGGGTATATCCCAGCACGGGGAGAGAGGAGAACAGCGCAATGTTTGCAGACGGGCAAGTAAATTGGTGAGGTCGGTACCGTAAATCAGGCAGCCAATAAGCCTGCAGAGTTAAGTAGGGTCAGATGGTGAGAGGCCCTCTATTTTGTTCTGAGCGTGAGCCATGGAAGGGTTTTCATCATGGCAATGACAAGAGAGACTCATAATTTCTGGGAGATTAATGTGACATGTTTGTAGGGAATGGACTAAAGGGGGACACATATGAGGAGAGAGAGAGAGAGAGATGCCAAATAGATGGTGACCACAGTGCCTCAGAGGAGAAGTTAATGCTTAAACTAAGGGAGTATTGAAGACCCAGAAACAACCCAATGAAATAAATTCAATAAATATTAGGAGGTAAAATTTTCAGGATCTCATAACCAGTTGGACAAATAGAAGGGAGCTAGGATGATTTCAAGGACAATTGAGTGATTGAAAAATAAACTAGTCTTTTAAGATTTGTTTTGGGGAGGGGATGGTTATTATCAGAACATCTACCCTGGCCTCTGAAATATGAAATATGTGAAGCGTTCTGAAGACAGGAAAAGAGGAAGAGCACTTTTGGGCCCTTCTCCAGACATCGCAGCTGTTTCTCGCGATCCTGAGAACCCTTGTCTCTCAGATTACTGTTCTACTTTCTAGACTTCAATGGCTGTCTCAGAAGCAAACAAGCCAAGATGTCTAAGACATCATTTGCTGTGTGGAAGAGTTTCAGTTTCGGCATCAACCTAGATAAGTCCCTTTCAGTCATTTAGTCAGCAGTGTTTGCTGAGATTTAATCTGTGCTAAGCATTGCAGGTACAAGAAGAGACAGACCCTCTAGTCCAACTGCCCTTTATTTCATTTTCATTTGCATATTTATGTATTTGATTATTTGCTCCTATCTTGTTATCATTATCATACATTACAGCAGCGGTCCTTGAACCGTAGCATGAATAAGAACCACGTGGAGAGCTTGTTAGGCTAGTTTCCTAGGCCTCAACCTCAGAGATTATGATTCAGTAGGCCAATTGGAGTAGGGCCCATGAATATGTGTTTCTAGCGATTTTATTGCTGCTCCAATGTTGCTAATCTGAGGACCACATTCTGAGACCCACTAGTTTACAGCTGGAGTGAGAGTAACTTTGATCTATGAAGCAATGGAAGGTTCTTTCCTGTGGTCCTAACGTATCCATAACATGGAACTGACGTCAATGGGAATTACACCGGCCACAAAGGTGTCACACTGAGGCCTTAAGTGTTTATGACCAACCCCTCCCCACCTAGCTCTCGCCTCCTGTTTTTCAGCTGTGTTTCCCATTGGGCATTGCTGTTGCTATCGGTCCCAAAGTTGCTGCAGTTACGGCTCTTGATGAGGTCAAACAGTCCCAGCTGGAGAGAGAGAGATGGGAGCAAACTTTCCTTCCTCTGAACTTCTTGTATCCCATCTGAACTTAAGAGTCAAAGACTAATAAACCCTCTGCCTAATCACCTATCAAAGGTGCTGAGAACTTGCCGAATATTACCAGAAGCTGGAAATGCAGGATGATCAGTTCGGGGCCAGTCGTATAGTTACCCCGGACCACGAAAAAGGTAAATGGGTGAGAGCCTGTCTCACGGCAGCATTGTGAACTTAGTGGCTTGCTGATTGCTTCAGCTATGAACTCGTTTTCTTGTGAATGGTTTCCAATTATGGATCCCTTCTCGGCAGAGTTACTAACCCTTCTGTTTATCTGTAATATTCAGGAGTTTTTCTGGTCTTTGCCTTCAGTCTTACGTACAGGAAAATCGAGCAAAAAATTATTGGGTAATTCAAGTATCAAATGAAGAAAGAAAAGCGGGAATGAAAAGAAGGGACAAATTTAAAGGATATTATAAAACGAATATAAAGGAAGATAAAGCGAATGGTGAAAGACCTGGCTTCTCCAGTGGGGCTCTATGGAATGAGAAGAGGTAGTTGAAATTAACTCCCAGGATCCCAGGAGCAGGATGGCATCAATTACATAAATACGGAGATTGGGGAGGGATTGGTTTGGGTAAAAAGCAGTTGAGTTCTGTTTTAGACATCTAGGTGATAGCGGGATAGCCAAGTGGAAGTGTTTTGAAAGAACCAGAAATCCAGGACTGGGGTTTGGGCAAGAGCAGTGGCTTGGATGATAGCGTTGGGACAGCCCTACTTAGAGGTGAAAACTAAACCCCGTCAATGATGAGCTCACTGAGAGAAGGTCTGTGAAGGACCAGTCAGAGGCCTGAGGACTGAACCCTAATGGTCACTCCTAAAGCGTTCCAAGAAAGCTCTTCTTGGATTTGATACCTTGTGTATTTTCAGTGCGATGTTTTGGTTAAAATGGGAGTAGTATTTCTGGAACACAGGATGGGGTTGCCAACGGAGAGATATCCCAGGTGCCTGAGGGCGAGCACATGTCCACTTGCGTATGTACCCACCTGTATAGAAAAAATTTGCAAATTGGCTTAATTTGCGTGGTTTGGAGGTTGAATTGGGGGCATTTTCAGTTTTCTCTGGAAGGCATAATAAGATAGTCTGAAATGGCCTGCTAACCGTCATTACGACATCTGTAGCTTTTCTCCTTTTTTCCGTATCCTTCATGCGTGTGATACCGACGTGGGGATTCTTTCCAGCCACATTGGAAAAGCCTCACCTGAAGTTGCACACCCTATGGTTTGGAAGAGAGATTTCAAATAACTCAAAATATACGGTGTAAACAAACGGGCCTTTTAGTATGAAGTGTACTCAACTAAAGAAGCCAGGTGCTTTGGTTGGCTTGGAAAAGCTGGATTGTGCCTGGCTCTCCGTCACTGAGCATTTTCTCCAGAGCCTCCCCACCTCCTCCTCCCCCTCCTCCTCACTCCCTCCCCGCCCTCCCAGCCTCTCTCTTTCTCTCTCCTCCCCATCCCTCCTGCTCTATCTGCCTTTTGTTTTCAGATGGCCATAAGCTCATCAGATACAAGAGACATGTCTCCCAAACATCAAGTGGTTTCTGAAAATAGAGTTGTTCATTTAAATTATTTGCCTGTACTCGTAAAACCTGCTGGAAGAGTCTGAATCACAAGGACTTTACAATGTAACAATTTTATTTGACTTAAAAATTAAACATTAGCTATTAAACATTTTTAAAATTATTAAAACATTATTAATTATTGAGTAATGATTAAAATTATTATTAAATGATTAAAACATTATTAAATTATTAGAACATTATTAAGTTATTAAGATATTCCTTTTTCGATACTACTAACTGGGACATTTTATAGGGTCTCTAGGAAATCACTTGGATCCATAAATCTCCAAGTTATTTTCCATGTAAAATTATGAAGCCTCACAGCCCTCTGAGAAACGATTCAGACCAAAATATCCCAGTTCATTAAAAGTTAGATTAACCTCAATAAAATTGAGTGGCTTTCCTTGACACAGAGGCTTTTACTGGCCAAATGTATGCTATCTTAGATCAGTTGATACCGTGGGAAATTATTTAGTTAATGTGGATTGAAATCCACTTTTGTCTGAAATATCTAGAGAACTATACCTGAAACGTATTTTCAGCTTGAGCTCTCGGGATGGGATCTCAAGAAAGGGAAGGAAGGAGGGGAAAGGAAGAGAAATTTCCCGCAGCCAGAAAGGTCAGCACTCTTGCCTCCCTGAATGGGATACCACAGAGCTGGGGGCAACCTCACGTTTCTGTGACGTCAGATGAGCACGAGTAGCCTCAGTCAGAAGGGTTGTTTATGGCTTAGCTTGTAGCAGTGCTTGCGACAGCTGTGAAATCCTGTATTTCAACCAGATAAGGGAATCTTGTTGTAGACCAGGGTGTCTAAAATGGACAGGTATTTATGTTCTCCCTTTAGGGAGAAATTTCTGTTGTGCTTTAGTAAATCAAGGCCTAGGAGTGGCACTGGCTTCAGCTAATTTGGGGGGGTAATTTCATTTCATTTCAAGGAGGTGGAAAAAACACTCCACAAATTCTCCACAGCTTCCTTTTTTCTCCAAAACACTCGTCTCCACCACCCTTTCTCTCCACCTTCTTTCCCTCCTGGGTCTCAGCTCCGGGTTGGTGTCTGGCCACTACAGCTCAGTTCTGGCATTTGCTAGAGGGCCAGGTGGAACGGGCAGGGCACATCCTGGAGATGATCGTTCCAAAGTTTTTCCCACCCTACTTGAGCCCGACAATAAATCTTTTCAAAAACTCACTGTTGTCTTAGACACACTTTACAGTGTCTCAAAGGGGTAGCTGATACACCAAAGATACAGGACCTTTTTGTCAGTGTGCCTTTCATTTCACAGTCTGACTTAGCTTCCCGGTTCTGAAACAGGAAAAGAAAAACAGGTCTACCGCTCCTTCCTGCCACATCACTCACTTCTCAGAAACAGGAGAAGAAAGAATTACTCTTTTTGTAGAAAGTACGCGTAGAGAATGAGTCAGGAAAGTTCGTGTGTGAGTCTTGACTTTGCATACTTACGCCAAAAGTGCTGTCCTGGTACTAGTCTGTTTTGAAATTTATGGGGATTTGTGAGAAGCAAAGACAAAACCATCTGAGCTAGGAGCCCCGTCTGTCTTGCTTTTGGAAGGCCCTGGGAGGCTGGGTGTTCAGACAAACGGCTCCGGACCTGGCTGGCTTCTGGCTGATGGAAGCAGTTAACATCCCCAGGCACATATGGAACCTTGACTTTCATCAGTAGAATGCTGGTGATCTGGGGGATGCAGGGCTAAAGGCAAAGCGTTGAAGCAAAATGATGGAAAGAAAAGTCAATATTGAAAAGCAAAAGGAATTTATGAAGCTCTCAGACTTTTCCCAGAACGGCTCCACTTGTAATTCTGGGAAATGAATGTTAGGTGTCATATTTCCTTTGGGTCTTTGCCCCACGTTCACCCCGGCTTCACTGTGCTCCATCTCACTGGGTGACACTGAGATCACAGAGGGTCACTGAGCTGCAAAGTTCGCACAGCAGTATTTTACAATTCGTGCCTCCTTCAGGTGACTGGGAAGCTCTGAGCTTTGTGAGTTTTTTAGGTTACTCATCCTCAGAATGTCCAGCCATAATACCATTCCACTTAATACCATTCCACTTTTGCTTTATTGGCCAAGTTTGACAGTCTCCTGCCAGACTGGGATGGCTTCTTTCTTACATAGGGATTTTTTTTTTTGAGGAAGATTAGCCCTGAGCTAACATCTGCCACCAATCCTCCTCTTCTTGCTGAGGAAGACTGGCCCTGAGCTATCATCCTTGCCCATCTTCCTCTATTTTATGTGGGACACCTGCCACAGCATGGCTTGACAAGCCGTGCATAGGTCTGAACCCGATATTCGAACTGGCGAACCTAAGGCCGCCAAAGCAGAATGTGCATACTCAACCAGTGTGCCACCAGGCCGGCCCCTACATCAGGATTTTTAACATTTGTCCAACAGGTGGTTATTCTGCGGCACTTTCTAACAGGCCCCACCAAAACGCCTTTGTCAAAAGAGAGCCTTTCCCTTTATTTGTTTTCCAGGGCTGGACTGTGTATCTGGGTAAGTGGAGTCATGACTTCTGGGCTTGGGGACCCTCTGGCCCCCAACACATCCTGAGGGGTCTGCACCTTGCTTTTGCACCAACTATCGCGTTCGCATTCTTTTGCAGCTCTAGCATGACACGATGTACCCGTTCAGAATCCTAGTTCATTTCTCAATGGCTAGTAAATATTCCTGTAGGCTATCCACTTTTTGCCTTCAATTCCCTTCTTTTATTCCACTCTGGCCCCATACTGAAACTTTTCCAAAAGGCACACATCATAACATTGGTCTATGCGGAAATCCAGCTTCTCTGTTCTCAACCAACACATCCACAATAATTTACGAAAACCTTGACACTGACCTGGCCATGAGTGTGCATTTCATCCTGGGGTGAATTCTCATTGCATCTCCTTTGACTAACGATTAAAGATGCATATATTTTACTCAGAATAAAATCGTAAAAAGGAAAGTACTGTTATTAGAGACGCTCAGCAGCAGCTTGAGAATGTCAGCAACTAAAGCTGTGTGCAAACAGCGCCAAGGCGGATGGAGCCGCTGCTCTTGGAGAATGCTGAGAAGCCAGCTGTTATTCCCATTGGCACAGGAATGTGCCAATCACCACCCAAACTGCGGGAGCCCGGGCCAGATTCTGCAGAAAGAGTGACTTCACGTGCCAACTGAAAAGGGCCTTGTTGTTGCTGTGTGTCCGAATGCTGCCGATACTGACAGACTGCTCTCTCTCTGACTGCCATTCTCCTGTCATAGGCAGGAAGGAGAAGGAAAGAACACTGAGGAGGAAACATCTTTTTCTTTCGTTTTACATTGTGATACCAAATTATTGTGTGGTGTAAATGTTGGTTATAGCACAGCTGGGCATCTTATGCTGATTTAATGGTGCAGACCTAGACAAACACAAGTGAATTTCAGAGGGTGACTAATTCACCATATGGATAGGTCCGTTTTCCCAAGCTTTCTATCTGGGAACCAGAAATTTTGGCTAAAAAAAACCAGAACTTCACATTTCCCTAAGAAACTTTTTACCTCTAAGCAGAAGGAGAAAAAACATTTTCCTCTAATTTTTTTTTTTTCCGAGGAAGATGAGCCCTGAGCTAATATCTGCTGCCAATCCTCCCCTTTTTTTGCTGAGGAAGACTGGCCCTGAGCTAATATCCGTGCCCATCTTCCTCCGTGTTACATGTAGGAGGCCTGCCACAGCACGGCTTGATGAGCGGTGTGTAGGTTCGCGCTCGGGATCCGAGCCAGCAAACCCTGGGCCGCCAAAGCAGAGCACGCAAACTAAACCGCTACACCACCAGCCAGCCCCCGTTTTCCTCTAATTTTGTTTACCACAAAGTAGGAAGAGCGAGAGACACTTTCCCTCAGAATTTATTCTGACTTGGAATTTAAGTCAATTCCATAAAAATGAGGCCTAGTTAACTTTTACTTTGGCTGTATGGAGACAGCTTTTTGAGACCCAAAAGCATTAACTTAGACAAGCGGTTAGAGAGCGGTAACTTCATGTCCCTACTTTTCGATACTTCTAGGGCATGCAAAATTACCTAATTAAACAGCGTAGTCTTCTCCAAAAGGGAGGTAAGGAAAGAATCCTTCTCATGTATACATGTTCCCACTTTGAGGGATACGCACATCTGCGTATTCCCAGCTGTAGAGCAGCTTGTTCTGGTGTGCGTCTTTAGAGGTTGCAATGCCATGCAGATATGGAACAAGCAGTGACGCTCTACAACTGAAATTGGCAAATCTTTGGCTCTTAGAACTAGCCCAGAAATTTAAATAAATAAATAAGCAAAACAATTCGACCTCCTATGGTTTCCACAAGTCAACTGTGGTGGGAGAAAGTCTTTTCTCTAAATCTCATAAGGAAGAATAGACAGTCAGTGGCCATTCTGTGGGGCGAGCCCTGCCATTGCCAGTTGACCAGTGCCCGCAAGACCAAAAGTTCGGTTTTACTCTGATTTCTTTTACAAGGGCAGCTTCAAACCAAGTAAGTCAGCTGCCAAAGAGCATTCCTGAAAATGGGACACAATAGAGACAGGAGCCGGTGCAGGGTGTCGTAAGACTCAGGGAGGAATGAGCTGTATATGAACTGTGCGTGTCATAACATGTGATACTGGAGGGGAGAAAGAGAGAAGAGGCTACTGCATAATGTGGGAGGGAAGCCGGGCGACCCTCTTTGGAGAGATCTTACAGACAACTTTTCTTGGTATTAGGAGACAAAACAAGAGAAATTGGTTCAAAAATTCACACACACTAATTGAGAGTGTGCTGTATGATATGTGTCATGCTCCGCCACTTGTCTGTGGCTCAGGGACAGCACAGGCTATGTGAGGAAACCCGTCAAGGCAAGGACATGTAAAAAGTTTTCCGAGCACAATGTGGACGTCAGGACCACAAACATCATATGGCAAAATGGGATTAGGAGCCAAGTGACCAAAGACCACATATGGCATGACTCCATTTATATGAAATGTCCAGAAAAGGAAAATTTACAGAGACAGAAAGGGAGTTAGTGGCTGCTTAGAGCCAAAGAGAGTAGAATGGCGTCCTGGGAGGGGATAACTAATGGCTCTGAGGTTTCTTTTGAAGGTGAAGAAAATGTTCTAAAGTTGACTGTAGTGATGGTTGTATATGTCTATACTAAAAATTATTGAATTGTACACTTTAGTGCTTTGTTTTGTTTTTTGAGGAAGATTGGCCCTCTGCTAACATCTGTTGCCAATCTTCCTCTTTTTTTCTCCCCGAAGCCCCAGTACATAGTTGTATATGCTAGTTGTAGGTCATTCTGGTTCCACTCTGTGGGATGCCACTTCAGTGTGGCTTGATAAGTGGTGCATAGGTCCGAGCCCAGGATCCAAACTGGCAAACCCCAGGCTGCTGAAGCGGAGTGCATGAACTTAACCACTCAGCCATAGGGCCGGCCCCAGGAATTATACACTTTAAATGAACGAATTGTGTGGTGAATAAATTATATCTCGATAAAGCCATTATTTGAAACATGTAAGGTGATTAAAAAAAAAAAAAAAGCCAAGTAGCTGGAAGGAGCAATAAATACTCCAGGAGGAGGGTCTTCTTCCCGAGACCCCCACCCCCAGCCTGTCCACATTCCCCGCCTTCCCCCAGGGAGCTGTGAAATGTTCCTGCTCACCTCAAAACACTGCAACACAAGTGAAACTCTTCAGAGAACACAGCTGCCTCACTTTCTACCACGTTTGAAGCCCACTTAAATGTGAGGCTTGATGAGGTCCCAATTTAGTCCCAAGAGAACTGTGAGCTTGGGGATTATTGTCCAGCTCCTTCTCCAGACAAAAGGGCTTTAGCTTACAACCACACACACTCTTGGATAAAAAGGGTAGACATTCAAGCTCTCTGAGGCCCTCTCATAAATAACAAAAAAGATTGGCACCAGGTAGGTCTGACCCGAGACTACAGCATTTACAAAGTTCTTCTATTTGAATTTATTTCAAGCAGTCAATAAATAAATGGTTCCATGCTATTAAAAATGGAGAAAAGAGAAGACTACAAACATGTGCTTCTGCCTCCTGCAATTTGGTCCATTTCCCCGGCTCCCGTCTCAGAGAAAGATGCAATTGTTCACTTGATGACCCTGGTACCCAGCATATTTTCTTTGGGGCCATCTTTTGAATATTATTTTTGTATAGAGCCAAGTAAATGAATGGGAAAGTTGAAAAACATAATCAGAATGTTATATTGACACCGTTGTAGATTTTCCGAATGCTGAAAAACAAGAAATGAATGGAAACGAGTTTGCCAAAGTGAACATTTTATGCATCTTTATATAAGGCATATTCCCAAGTGGAAAAAACTGCACTTGGGTAAAATAAAATAACAAAATATTTGTGGAACATTTTAAATTTATGACATATATTTGTCACATTTAAGCAGAACCCTTCCCCACAGGGACTTACATTCTAAACATTTACTTCTTTGTCTGTGTCTTTTTCTCTCTTCCTTATTTCTATCGCTAGTGCTCAGAAGGTACTTTCAGCTATCTGGTAGCAGCTACAAATATTCTGCCCAACCACAGGCATATAATGCACCTGGAACCATCCATCTTTCCAAACTACCTATCTTAGTGAAGGACGCGGTGATTGCTGGTAACTGTGTAGACCCTCTGAGATACTGTAAAACGCCAAACGAGGTTTTTAAACTAACTCAAAGAGTCCTATATTAATGTTAACCTTGAACGACTCAGAAATGACTGTTCATTTTGTACCATCAGAGATATTATCAGGGATAATATCCTTCCATTGGCAGGGTAGCATGGGTCTCTTCGCATAGCTATGAGAAAGGCTGAACATGTGTGGAGCATCAAGTTTTGGAAAACAAAGCTATGCTGAAAATTCTAGAAAAGACCCAGAAATAAATAATCATTAGCAAAACAAAGGATAAAAATCATATGATCATCTTAATAGATGCAGAAAAAGCATTTGACAAAATTCAACATCCATTTTATAATAAAAATTCTCAATAAAATGAGTATAGAAGGAACATGCCTCAACATAATGAAGGCCACATATGACAAACCCACAGCTGACATCATACTCAGTGGTGAAAAACTGAAAGCCTTTCCTCAAAGATCAAGAACAAGACAGGGATGCCCACTCTCACCACTTTTATTCAACATATGTTGGAAGTCCTAGCTGCAGCAACGAGGCAAGAAAAAGAAACAAAAGGGATCCAAATTTGAATGGAAGAAGTAAAACTGTCACTGTTTGCAGATGACATGATCATATATGTAGAAAAACCTAAAGACTCCACCAAAAATCTGTTAGAACTGATGAATGAATTCAGTAAAGTTTCAGGATACAAGATTAATATACACAAATCAGTTGCATTTCTCTACAATAATGAGCTATCAGAAAGAGAAATTAAGAAAACGATCCCATGTACAATTTGCACCAAAAAGAATAAAATACCTAGGAATAAATTTAACCAAGGAGGTGAAAAACCTGTACTCTGAAAAGTATAAGACATTGATGAAAGAAATTGAAGATGACACAAATAAATGGACAGCTATACCATGCTCGTGAATTGGAGGAATTAGTATTGTTAAAATGTCCATACTATCCAAAGCAATCTACAGATTCAATGCAATCCTCATCAAAATACCAATGCATTTTTCACAGAACTAGAACAAAGAATCCTAAAATCTGTATAGAACCACAAAAGACCCCAAATAGCCAAAGCAATCTTGAGAAAGAAGAGCAAAGCTGGAGATATCACACTCCCTGATTTCAAACTATACTACAAGCCTGTAGTAATCAAAACAGTACAGTGGTGGCATGAAAACAGACATATAGATCAATGGAACAGAATAGAGAACCCAGAAATAAACCCACATATCTATGGTCATTTAATCTATGACAAAGAAGGCAAGAATGTACAATGGGGAAAAGACAATCTCTTCAATAAATGTGTTGGGAAAACTGGACAGCTATGTACAAAAGAATGAAATTGGTCCACTATCTTACACCGTATTCAAAAATAAATTCAAAATAGATTAACAACTTAAATCTAAGACCTGACACCATAAAACTCCTAAAAGAAAACATATGTGGTAAGCTCCTTGCCATAGGTCTTAGCAATATTTTTTTGGACCAGTATCCTCAGGCAAGGGCAACAAAAGTAAAAAAAAAGTTGGATTACATCAAGTTAAAAAGATTTTTCACAGCAAAAGAAGCCATCAACGAAATGAAAAGGCAACCTACTGAATGGGAGAAGATATTTGCAAATCATACATCCGATAAGGGGTTAATATTCAAAGTATATAAAGAATTCACACAACTTAATATCAGGAAAACAACCAGATTAAAAAATGGTCAGAGGACTTGAATAGACATTTTTCCAAAGAAGACATACAGATAGCCAACAGGCTCATGAGAAGATGCTGAACATCACTAATCATCAGGGAAACGTAAATCAAAACCGCAATGAAATATCGCCTCACACCTGTCAGAATGGCTATTATCAAAGATAAGAAATAACAAGCATTGTCAAGGATCTGGGAAAAAGGGAACTCTCATACAGTGTTGGTGGGAATGGAAAGTGGTACAGTAACTATGGAAAACAGTATGGAGGTTCCTCAAAAAATTACAAATAGGACTACATACAATCCAGCAATTCTACTTCTGGGTATTTATCCAAAGAAAAGAAAAACACTAATCTGAAGAGATATATGCACCCCTATGTTCATTGCAATATTATTTACAATACCCAAGATATGGAAGCAATCTAGGTGTCCAGTGATGGATGAATGGATAAAGAAATTGTGATATATGTATACAATGGGATATTACTCATCCATAAAAAAAGAATAAAATCTTGCCATTTGTGACAACATGGATAGACCTAGAGGATATCACGCTGTAAGTGAAATAAGTCAGATACCATATGATTTCACTTATATGTGGAATCTTTAAAAACAAAACAAATGAACAAACAAAAAAGAAGCAGACTCATAGATACACGAAACAAACTGATGGTTACCAGAGGGGAAGGGTTGAGAGGCAGGAGAAATAGATAAGGTACAAACTTCCAGTTATAAAATAAGTCACAGGGTTGTAGTGTACAGCATAACAAATAGATTCAATAATATTATAACTTGGTGTGGTGACCGATGGTAATTAGACTTGTCCTGATCATTTCATAATGAATGTAAATGTTGAATTACTATGTCATACAGCTGAAACTAATAGGTTACTGTGTGCCAATTATACTTCAATAAAAAAAAGTTGGGGGGTGGGCCAGCCCTGTGGCCAAGTGGTTAAAGTTCCATGCGCTCCACTTCGGTGGCCCAGGTTCACGGGTTCAGATCCCAGGCATGGACCTACTCCACTCATCAGCCATGCTGTGGAGGCATCCCACATGCAAAACAGAGGAAGACTGGGACAGATGCTAGCTCAGGGACAATCTTCCTCAAGCAAAAAAAGAATATTGGCAATGGATGTTAGCTCAGGGTGAATCTTCCTCACCAAAACAAAAACAAAAAACAAAAAACTGGTGATGCATTATTGCTAAAGGTATACTACAAACCTAAAGTCCTTGGGTAGAAATTTGGAGAGTTTGTGCTACTACTGAGGGATTGCAGGGACATGAGATGGCTTCACACGCTGTCTAATAAAATAAGGCTTTGTATCACTGCCTGCACTTTTCTTCAGAACTTGAATTGTGACTTCCATACACTAAATCATATGAAATGTACCCATATCTTATTATGCTCTTAATCCTGTCAGTAAATAGTTTCAACGGTAGAACGTTGTATTATTTTTGTGACAGTTTTGCTTTGAGTGCAAGTACAGATTGTTGTTGAAAAGTCCTTTCTCAGCTCTGATTGCACAGTCCAAGAAGAAATGTGCCAGTCATGCTTATGAGTCTGAACCAGACCATATGCGGAGCATCCTGATTTGGGCTCAACAACAGAGCTTCTCGTTGCAGAGCCAAGAGTCTTTATCTTCCATTCCCCCGCCCTCCCCCTCAAAGTCTCTTTCATCAAACAAACCGCCCCAGTACCTGTTTCTCCATTTGCCGCTGTGGACTTCTTCCTACTGGTCTGTGAGTTCATACTCTAAATTTTCACTACCTTTTTCTTTTCAAAATGTTCTACAAGTCGATTTGCTCCACAAAGCCTGTCCGAGCTCACCAGGGCAGTGAGAATGCACTCCGCCACCTGAAATGCCCGAACCCCCACAAGACAGGCCTCAGAGACACCCACCGATGAGGCGCGTTACAGAGATTTGCTTTCCGCGCAATTTGCTTCTGCTTCATGTCTCATCTCTACTTTGCTGAACGCTTGTGCTTTGCGCTGTCCTTTCACGTGTTGTCCCGTTACTGATGGGGATACCCATCAGTGCTTCTCGACAATGTCCCCCCAGTGAAGTCACTGGGAATCTTTGTAAAAATGCCTATGCCCAGACTCACTCCAGACCAATTAAGTCAGAAAATCTGGTTGAAAACAACTGAGTTTAGATGATAGTAAAACAATGGAAAATGTTAGCCTCATTTCTTTTTCCCTCCTATCCTGGGATGGAGAGGGACAATCTTGACCAGATTTAAAAAGATAATGAAAGAAAAAAAGAGAGAGAAAATGTCCTCCTGAATGATGTAACGAGAAGCATGAAGGTAGGCAAGGGCTTATCTTTTTCCGGGTCTCTGCCATCCCGGTCCAGAGAAATAAAAACACTTGCTTTAAATGGTGGTCCCCTTCTTCTGCTTCAAGTTTCCATGAGCCACACTCACGCTACCCAAGCCCTGCTGATGAGTAGTCAATCGATCTTTGGAGACTGACTCAGTGAGTCTATGCAGTGTGCTGACCTCAAGAAGTACGTATCCTAATAATCACACATATGATAAGCTATTTCCAGAATTGTCTCCAGGTAGTGTCATCTTAATTGTATCGATGAGTTTCCCAACCAAGGTGCTGTGAGTGGGTTTCCAGTGTGCTGAGGACTTGGTCCCCCTGTGTCCCCAGAGTGGCCAGGCAAGCCCGGGGCAGTCAAGATTCCAGTCCTAAAGGCTCTGGACTGGAGCAGCCAGGTCCATTTAACCCAGTGGGAATCACGTGTTATTTTCTATGTGTGTTACGGAGTGGAGAAGCAGGGAAGTCTTGGAGAAATACAGATGGTAGGATCTTGAGTGGCTGAGATGATAAGCAATACAGAGCATCAGATTTGTACTCGATGTAGCAGAAACTACGTAGTGCACATAAATCTGTCCATCAGTTACAATTATATTTACAGGAGTAAAGCCACAGCAGCAGCATATCATATATGAAAACCCAAGCAATTAGTGCTAAAAGAAACTGTCCCCCGGTATCACTTGGCAGCATAAAAATCATTGTAATTATATACTATATTGTGCACAATCATAGTAATTCCTGATATAATAACCCATGAGTACAACAGACTGACAAGAGATACTCAGTGAACACTCATTAAGACTAAACATTATTGTTTATTTACTTATCATCTCCAAAAGAATTACTCCAATATGTTTGGATCAGTTTTTCAGTTCCAGTTCTCAAATCCTAACAGATTAAAATCCTGTAATTGGGTTTGCACATGAAGAACAGCTTCTCTGGGTTTAATGATCACAAGAGGAAAGTGATGCAGTGCAATTCACAGAAAAAGGGATTTGGGGCATTGTTAGACTTTAATTTTAAAAAGTGAGAGATATATGTTGCCACCGAAATAGATTCTAAACGGCTGTAAGACTTGACAAGCACAGAAAACTCTAAAAGACAAATTTATTATAATGTGTACTCATTCAGTTAATTCAGGCATTGTTTGCCCAATAATGGCTAAGACATATTCTTGAACTGTGGGGTTTGTGGATAAGAAACATGGAAGTCGCATTATATTGAGATTGTAAAATATTCCAGTAACAAGAATAGAGAGGTTTGCCTAAAGAAGTCGGTGAAGGTGCACAGAGTTCTCGGATGGGTTCAAATAGTTTTAAAATGTTAATAACACTCACAAAAGACAGAGGAAGGTTCATCTAACCAAAGGCAAACAGAAATGTGTGATACAAACCAGCAAGAAAGAGAATTTTAAAAGGGTCTATTAAAATGCTCTTTACAGAACAAGGATGGAAAAGCACCAGCCAACAGCCTAGGAAAGTGGCAGAACGTTCAGAGCAGAAGACGAGCAGAAGGCAATAAAAGCTCGGCATCCTTTCTCTTTTCCTTCTTCTTGTCAAAAAGAATGAATTTAGACTGGAAAAGGCACAGCTTTCTTTTTAAAAAGAGTCAGCGTGGAGGGTTGGAATGGAAGCCCAAGAAAGGGAAAACCAAGCAAACAAACAGACATGATGGCCGTTTTGCAAAAGTTCAAGCTTCTGGGTCTAGTGAGCTATAATCTCAACTATTTGTACATATATTTGGTAAACTCCTGTCAATAATCCTGGTGGAACTACGGAGAACGGGAAAGGTGTCAGAAAACTAGAAAAAGGCAAAAATTGTCTGAATTTTATTCAGTTAAAAAAAAGTCACCCAATGATCCTGTTTGTAAAGTACCTCCGCTTCAGCTGGGTTGCCATGGGTGCATTAACCGATGCAGTGGAGCCTGTGCAGAGCACAGCAGGGCCTGAAGGGGAGAGTGACGCGCACTCCAGTCGGTCCCCTCACGAGTAAGGTCAGCGCAGAGGGCAGCTTCCAAGGACTGTTCTCTGCAGTAGCCAATTTGTTTCTTGAGTTTTATATTTTATCCGCTTCCTAAATAGTCCTTATTCCAAGTAAATATGCTGCAGAGTTTTTCTTCCAAATACATATTCTGCAAAGCCCAGTTCAGTTAATTTTACAGATTAAATAAAATATTCCAAAATACACCTGTCCCTGAAATACATGTACTTGTATCTTCCATACTTATAAAATTGATGGACAACTTGTGGGAGCAAATGGTCACGTGCCTTGATCCGCTTTCTGCCTTCTCTGTGAAGCCAGGGGAATAGTACTGTGGCTTAGCACCATTTTCTGGAGAGGGCCCTGCACACACAGGCCCTAAGAGAGCACGTGCTCTACCGAGAGATAAACCACAGTAACAGGCCTTGGTAACTGACTGGACTTGCCATGACTAGGACAAAAGACAGGACCTTGGTTATGGGAAAAGACAGCACATTCATTTTGGGATCCATTAAACGTACAAAGTTCCCCAACAGTCTGCACTCAGCTGATGTGATCCTTTAAAAACGTTAGATCATGCGCTCTCTCCTTCAAAACCTTCTCTCACTCTCTCTCTTTTTTTTTTCTTGGTGAGGAAGATTGTCACTGAGCTAACATCTGTGATTGCCACTGAGCTAATGTCTGTGCCCATCCTCCTCTACTTTGTACGTGGGATGCCACCACAGCATGGCTTGATGAGCAGTGTGTAGGTCCAGGCCCAGGATCCAAACCTGTGAACCCTGAGCCCCCGAAGCGGAGCATGCCAACCTAGCCACTAGGCCACTGGGCTGGCCCCCTTCAAAACCTTCTGTGTCTCCCTGTCTCTCTCTGAGTCCCTAAGCTATCCACCACTCCCCACCAAGTGCAGCCCCCCCATCTGTCGTCTCTCTGCCCTTATCTCTTTCCACTCGCCCCCTCTCTCTCTGCTCCAGTGTGCTGGCTCCTTGCTGTTTCTAAAACTTACGGGCACGTTCCTCGTGGTCTTGTGCTCGCTGTTCCCTGAGCCTGAAGTGCTCCTCCCAGATGGCCTCATGGCTCCTCCCATGTTTCACCCAAGTCACCTCAGAACAGCCATTCTAGAACCCGCTCTATTTACACAGTAGCCTCACCCCCGCCCAGGCCACCCAGCGCTCCCTCACCCCTTTCCTGCTGTGTTTCACCCCACAGCACCTATCTCACAACCCCACAGACGGTTTATCTGTTGATTCTGTGCACTGTCCATCTTGCCCCGCTAGAAGCTGAGCCGCAGGAGGGCAGTGGGGCTGTCTCTGCTTTGTTTGATGCTGTCTTCCCAGGGTCTAGAACAGGCCGACACATAGCAGACACTCAGAAACATATCTGAGGAATAAGGGAGTGAATATCCAGCTGGTCTGGAGCCCAAAAGAGAAATTAGAACCAGAGGTGTAGACTTAGTCATATAGGAAAAGACTTTGAGGGTCAACGGTACCAGATGAGAGAAGCTGGAGGACCTCACATCTCCTTCCAGTGCTGAGATTTTGACCTAAGTGTTATGCATATGTTCATACACACACACACACACACACACACGCTCCCTGTAAAGCAGTATATACCCAATTATTTTTCCCAAAACAGTCATCTTAGAAAATACTTGAAAAACGTTTTGTGGACAAATGTGTTTGGAAAATGCTTTATGATCTGACCTTCTTGGATATTCACAGTAAACATCAATATGTTGGAGGATCTGAAAAATGTTGCATGTACTCGTCAGGGTTCTCCAGAGAAACAGGACTCTAATACAGATTTTGGTACCAAGTGTGGTTCCAGAGGAACAGAATCTTAAGGATGAGTTTTCTGAACTGGTTCTGGGTTTTCTGGAATTGGCTCTCCAATCCGATTAGATTTAAAGATGTTACTTACTCTATTTCCAGTATTAAAGAGAGCATTGATAATCCATGGTGTGATGCAGCGACAGAGATACGCAAAGAATCAGCATTGGATACTCCTAAACACTTATATGCAGCAAGTCTCTGGGTGACCGTATATGTGATTCCTTTGAACATTTTCATCAGACTAACGAGTATAATGAGATTGGCCGGTTGCTCCTCATGTTGCTAGATAAAGTGGGGAAAGAAAAGGATGAGCCCTGGGATTTGAATGCCCAGCTCAAGCACCATGTAAATGACCTGAAAGCTCCTACGTCTGCCCTGAGAGAGACTTATGTCCTGGAGCTGCAGAGCTGGGGTCCTAGAAACCATGCCCAGAATCCCATGTAGCTGTGGCGAATTGCAACACAAACTGAATGCCCACCATTGCCGATTGTCTCTGTTAAAGCAAGGGCATTGATTGAAAAGGAATGGGATCCTGAACACTGGAATGGGGACCTATGGGGAGCCCGTGAGGAAGCTGGGACACTGAGCCCCTGAATTCTGACGGGTCTTCTTTCCCAGTAGAAGCAGGCTTTCTGCCTGTCATAACAAAATACTACAGACTGGGTATCTTCACAGAAAGTTGTTTCCCACAGTTCTGGAGGTCAGAGGTCCAAGATCGAGGTGTCACTTGTTTGGTTTCCTCTGAGACCTCTCTCGCTGGCTTACAGATGGCCGCCCTCTCACTGTCCTCCCGTGGGCTTTCCTCTGGGTTCATCACCTTGGATGTGAGCCCACCCTGACAGCCTTGTGTTAACTTATTCTCCTCCTTAAAGGCCCCGTCTCCAAACACAGTCACATTCTGAGGTGCTGGGGGTTAGGGCTTCAGTGTATGTGTTTGGGGGAGGAGACACAATTTAGTCCAAACACTGCAATTTTTTAAAAGTTTAATTTTGTTAAACCTCTATGTTTCCCAAGCTTTTTTGCCTACAGCATCCTTAAATCACTTTTAATTACATATCAAAGAATAACGTTCCTCACTTTGAATATGCTCTAACACTGACCTAAATTTATATAGCAATATGAATAATATTATTTATACAATATATAAAGTATACTAATACAATATAGAATTTAGATAATATATAGTATATTATACATGATTTATATTGCAATATCAATAAGAATATTCTTCATAACAAAACTTTATTACAAAGTGGTGGACAAAGCACCTTTATCCACATGACTTCATTTAACTCCTACCTTCTGTGAGGTATACAGGGCAGATATTATTATTCTTACTTAACAAAATAGAAGATTGCATGAAGCCTGGAATGAATAAGACTTACCAATGTCGTGGAGGTGGTAAATAGCTTCTCATGCTATTGAATTCTTTACTTTGTGACACAGTTTTTAAACACCATCCAATACCCACCCTCCCTTAGCAAACTACCGTGGCTCTCATTTCAGATCAAGACATATTTGAACAGGGATGGTACCATATCAGTTAGGGGCACAGGCTGTGGAGCCAGCGACCCTGGTCTCGAATCTGCCTGCACACTCTCTGGCCTCGTCATCATGGAAAACTAATTGATCACCTCTGTCTCTCGGGGATGGTACTGATTCTTACCTGAAGGAGTTATTGAGAGGATTAAATGAGTTAATTCATGAGAAGTACTTCAGACATACATAGCACCTGCTAAAGCTTCAATAAATGTTAGCTGTTACTATAGAAATATACGTTACTAGTTTTAATAGTAAAATAATATCCTACAACATGGATACAATGTGATCAATTCAACCATCTCCCTACGCATCCAGTTTTTGCCATCTGTTTCCCTTCCGAAAAAAAAAAAAAATGAGCAATATTTGGAGCTTAAAAGAATCCCAGGTGCCACGTTGGCACAGACACCTGGAATAACGAGCTCCCAAAGCCTGCTGGCCTGAGCGGCTCCAGCAGGGAGTGTGGTGGTCGATGGTCCTTGTGAGGTCGGCAGACCTGAGGTGGAGGGCTCCTGAGAACAGGCTGTCTCATGGGGCCCTGTGTATTTCCTGCCAGCAACCGGCAACATCTTTTCTTGTAGTATTTTGGCAGGTTTGTCCTTGTTCCCGACCAGACTCAGGAAGTTCAGAAGCACATGAAAACAATACATTAAAACGCTTCTCTCAAATTATTTAAAGTTCAAAAAGGAAAATTATTCAACGATATTGGGATTGGTCAGTATTTTGTCTAATTAATTATATTTATTCTCATTAATGTGCCCATACTTTTCTTTCCAGCGAACACTTTTCTTGGCAGTGATTTTCATTAGAGTTTTTTTCTTCCTAAATATGGGAAGTGATTAGACAGAGTACCATCATATTTTGCAAAAATTTACAGGCATTTTTATGACGGGCTGTTTTATCCTCTGTGCAATTTTCAAATTATATTTTGTTATTAACATCATTCTTAGTGATTACTACTCTTCTTAGGATCAGTGTGATTTTTTTCCTAAAAATCTTTTCCCTTCAATTCAATGACTATAGCTGGATGAATTGCATGTCAACACTATATAAGTGCTACTTTCCAAAATTTTACTTATCATTTACAATCCACCTAAATATCAGCTCCTTCAAACCTTCCCCATTCCCCTACTCCATATAACGTCCAAAGGACTCTGCTTCTATTTCTCACTTCAGTCACTCAACCAAATGCAATGGACTTATTTCAAGCATCATTTCACTTGCCCTTTTAGCAAGATCTATCTAAAACCCATCCTTTCCTTCTTGACTTACTGTCTTCCATGACACAACAAGCTTCTGGATTTCCTGCCAGCTCCATGGCTGCCCCTTCTCCCTTATGGGCCCCTCCTCCAGCAAGACATTAAATGTTAGAGTGGCACAAGGCTGGACGCTTGGCCCTATTACTTCTCACATCACTTCCTGGGTAACTTCATACATTCGCGTAGTTTGATTTGATTTATAAATGTATAGCTCCATTTCAGACATTCCCTCTGGGTGTCAGACCCATATGTCCAACAGCCTACTTGACATTTTTGCTTTGAAATCTCAGTAATTCACTCAATGTGGCCAAAGTTGAGAGCATAAACTTCTCCCCCCAAATCCTGTCCTTCTGGGAGACCCTTTTTCTGTGATTAGCACAACCAACCATCCAGTTATGCAAGTCAGAAATCTAGGAGTTATCCCTGATACTTTTCTCTCCCTCAGCCTTCATATGCAATTCCTCACTGCATGTCAGTTCTACCTACTAAATACCTCTAAGATCCATCCACCTCTCTACCAGTACCACCACCCTACTCCAAGCTAGCGTCTTTTCTCACCTAGACTATTACAATTATCTTCTAACTAGTCATTCTCCCCCCTTCCAATCTATTCTCCATACTGTACCCATAGTGATTTTTTTCAATATGCAAATCTGATAACATCATCTTCCCCTTAAAATCATCCCATGGCTCCCTAATTCTCTTGGGAAAAAGTCTTGGGAAAACTCCTCAGCCTATCCTACAAAGTTCTGACACCTCTCCGGCCTCATTTTACACCACGCCTCACCACACCTGCTTTGTCCTCTTTGCCATGATCCACTTGGCCTTAGGACACTTCCTCAGGTATGCCATCCGCCTGCCCTAGGACCTTTGGATGTGCACGCGCATCTGCCTGGTTGCTGCACTGATACGATCATGTAATGTATGATCCAACCAGAATACTTGGAATGTGAAAGGGGCGCTATTACTGACCACACCAGGAAGGACAGTAGGTATAGGTCAAGACTTTCCAGGGAAAACCGGGACATGTGTTCACCTTAAAGTAACTCCTGTCCATTCACCAGATCTCACACCAAAAGTTACCACCTCGGGGAAACACAACCACCTCCCTAGCAAGGTGAAGTCCATTATAACTTTCTTAACACAACATACCTCTCTTTTGATCCACTGTCCAAAGTTGTGGCTTTACATGTGTGCGTGATTGTTCTATGCTGTCCCCTTCAGTAGACTGTGATCTCCATAAGATCAAGACTCTTCTCAAGAGTCCTTCACCACCGCGTTGCCTGCCAAAAATATCATGTATCATAAACACCATTTACAGTAAATATAATTTACCAAATGAAGGACATGAAATAACTCCTCTTCAAGAATTCCTTTTTTCTGTGATTGGCACAACCAACTATCCAATTATACAGGACAGAAATCTAGGAATTTATCCGCAACGCCTTCCTCTCCGTCAGCCCCCGTATTCGGTTTCTCCCCACTCCGTTTTCTTCGTAGCCTCCCCTCCCTCCTCCTCTTCCTCTTCCTTCTCTCTCTTTGCCTTCTTCCTCTCTCATTCTCCTCCCCCACCTCTCCTGCTGTGTCTCTATATTTATTTTCCAGAAACCTAACGCACTCATCAGATGTGAAAGACATCTCTTTCTAATAACAAGAGGTTTCTGAAACTAGCTTTGTTAATTTAAGTCACTTGCCTGTAAGAAATGTGCTTATGGAGACCTGTACTAACAGTCAAAATCACACCTCAACCGTAGTTCTGAAACGTGAAGGCCTTTTAAAATTATATGTAATTTAAAAATTGAACACTAAATAATTCTCTTTCAATTCTACCAACTTAAACATTTTGTAGGATTGCTAAGAAGTTTTGTGAAACCTAGAAATTTCCAAGTTAGTTATCTATATAAAATCACAAAGCCTCCCAACGCTTCCGAGGGAGGAATCCTAACCCGTGATCCCAGTATCGCTAAAGTTAGACTCCTGCCAGCTTGCACCATATTTGCCCATTCCTATGTCTCTCTTCTGGATTATTCGTTATCTGCGTGCCAAGATGACATAGCTTTGTATTTCCCTTTTCCTCCCCTACTTTCCAACACTGGGGGAGTGTTTTGCATGCGCTTTTGTTGAAATGAACTGAATTAGCCTGGGGTCCCCTCAGAGCCTGTCCTAGGATTGGTCCTTTTGCCGACCCACTTACCTGAAAGTTCTACTGAGCTGCAAGATACCTAGATCTGCAGTGGAGTATAGACTGCCTGTGGTCTAACCTGCACCAATGGGAATTCACGAGTTCCCGCGTCATGGCCACAGCATCCCTGTTGTGCATCCCTTAGAACGCTGCTGTGAAGAAGCACCAGGATAAATGTCAGGCTTTCCTCAGGACATAGTTTTGGCCCTTCCTTTTATAACCCTGGGCTGCCCAGCAGAGAAAGGGGAAACAGCCTGAGAAGATCAAAGGAAACCATGAATGACATCATGGTGACCGTGCTGGTCACTGCTGTGGAGAAAGGAGATGCTGGCCCTGTGCAGCCATGGTGCAGAGAGCGGGGGCTCCCAAGGCCACCTGCTTCCGATCCCACCTGAGTCACTCACAAGCTCTGTGTGTTCCTCAGTACAGTGGGGATGCCATGCACACCTGCCTCAGGCGGATTGTTGTGAGAGCTAAACCTACTCCTCCACAGACAGTCCTTGAAACAGCTCCTGACTTAGAAATCCTCCTAAATAATACTGACTGCCATGGGGGCAGGCATCTCAGTAACAAAACAAGGATAATAGCTACTGTTTTTTGAGTGCCTACGATGTGTCAGGCATTTTGTGTGTATGTGTGTGTCTGTGTGTATTATTTATTTAAAAACAACAAACTTTGCCTTGGTGAGATTCTGGAGAGATCAAAAGCATTATCCCAGAAATAAGTGGGTAATGCACAAGCCGTCACTGGTGTTTTCATTACTTCAGGCATAGCCAGACCACATATTCCCTAAGACGACTCCTCGGATATTCCCCTTATTCTCGATATTTGTAGTAAGACATGTTCTTTGTGTTCTTTTAAGTTCCTTTGCAGCTTCTTGGAATTCTCTGCAGGCGTTCCTGCTGCTTCTTGTTCAACCAGCTTTTTTTATTAGACTCCTGTGTTCCTGGTGATTGAAATTTTTTTTCTCTTTTTCCCTCTGTAAAATCATGAAGCTGAAGAACATCTAGACTAAGTTAAACCTACCTTATCTGCTTTAGAAAATAAAGGAACTCCAATTATATACTCACTTTTGCAGCATTCAAGTCCCAAAATGCACATTTATGGCAAAGTATTTAAGAATTCTAAGCTAAGTTTTCAAGGTAGTATCAGTATTGTTTGGGGACTCCAACTTGGTGAAATTTCTTCTCTGATTTTGATCAAAGATCGAGGTTTTCAGAAGGAGAAGAAAGAAAGAACTTTTCTTTGCATGCAGGGAAAACTTTATTTTATTCCTTTTGCCAAAAGTGTGGTTTCTGGACAAGTAACTCCTGGTTTGTCTCTTTCCTACACAAAAAGCTCTCCCAGCAAGGCTCAGGAACACACAATGAGTGCAGGAGATCAATGGAGGGGAGCCTCCTGCTCAGGCGGTCCAGCTCACCGTCCTTAGCGAGCAGACAGGCCCAGCCACACTCAAGACCGTAAAGCAGCAGCCTGAGCGTCCACATGGGAGATGCGGTTGCCTCAGCCGTGTTGGATCTCCTACAAGCTCCTACCCTCAGGACAGTCAGCTCTGCCTCAGTTATCTAAACTGGCTGCCTGTACCATCCCATAAATCTATGGGGTGATTAAATTGCACAACCTTCCTCCTCTTTCTTTGGGAGATAAACATCTTAGGAAAAATAATTCACTCTGCTCATTGAGAGAAGTCATCTGAAATGCTGCGAGCCGCCTGCCGAGGCAGTGCAGCACCGTGAGAGTCCTGGCTGAGAACCGGGCTCGCTCTGCCTTCACTGTGCAAGTTTGCAGCAGCGACATGAATTAGTAATGTCTAAAGAAGCTCAGAGGAATACCTTTCACAGAGCTTCTTCCCTCCCACCACGTTTGGGCTGCTGCACAATTGCAGGTTTCCCGCACAACCCCCGTCTCCTGCTCCTCACCCAGAGTGACGCCCGCCGTGGACCTAGGCTGTGCTCCCCACAGCCCTTCTTATCACTACCTTCATTCGGCTCAGATGCAACAGGGGCACAGCAGCTGCTGCTCTGTCTCTTTCCTACCCCTTCCCCTGACCCTGAAATGACCTTGTCACCACAATAGGGGCCAGAGTCTGGTACTCCTCATGTGGCCCGTGTTCAGCCACTGTAAGTTGTCATCGCTGTCAGAGCCGCCGTCCCCTTTGCCAGTTACATAAGAGGCCACATAACATCTGCTCCCTGGCACAGGCTTTTGTTAAACAGACACGGCCCGAGAGGCCAAGTGGACAAGGGGTCCCTCCTGGAACCACGTCCCCTGGGACGGTGAGTGGCAGTCTCCGGCTCTTGGCTCCTGGAGCCACTGAGCTCAGCTCTCTGCCGGTGTTTACAGCCTTAAATACCCGAGGACACCATGTTATGTTTTCAGCCTGAAGGGGCAAAAGAGAAGCAGCTCTTTTAAAATAAGAATTCCCCTGCTGTTGTTTCATTTTGGAAGGCAATAAGAACGGGCTGAGGACTCAGCTCTGAGCTGTCAGCGCTTCCTACGACTGTCTCAAGTCTGCTTCCACAGCACCTTTCATTTGCCAGAAAAAAAGTTGCTTCAGTTAAACAAGGGCCTAATGAATAGTCAAAATAATTGTTTAGCTTGGATGTAAGGCTTTAGGTAAATAGATGATTGCCTGCGACCAGGGGGCAGTAAAAGCAGTTCAGCAGGACGCCGCTTATCTGTTCTTCGGACATCAGCCCCGTGGCCTCTGCTCCCCCAGGGACGGTTGTTGCTGAATTACTTCTCTGCTCCCACGAGCACATTGAGCCAATTTTGTATCGGAAGAAACTCACGAAAGCAGGGAGAAAGAAAGAGAAGTTTCTATATTAGAAGTAAACAGTTAAAACATTAATTTTGCCCCATTAGAGTCTCAACTAAATAGAATGCTCAAGATAGGGAATATTTAGTTTGTTTGTATGTAACTTCTCATGGTGAAAAAATTTCTAAAATGCACTGTTAGCCCACTTAACCATTGTCCTGCCTCCCGCTGCACTACTATTTTCAACATGATTTAATCCTTTTTAAAAACAACTGTTTACTACGCCTAAAGGCCATCATGAGGTTTGTGAGTAATGGCTTCCAACACTGTCGCTGTAGTTATAGACCGAATAAACATTGGAAAGAAACTTCCAGGGCTGGGTTTGTCGTTTGTCGTCGTTGCCGTCGATTTGTTTTGTTTTGGGTTTGTTTAGGTGTCTTTGCTATCAACTTGCTGCATTGTTGTCTCTTTTTCCCAAAAGTGAGGTTGCATCATAAAAATTCTGCTTAATTAAGAGCTTGGGTAAATTAGTTGCCAGGTGATTTCGGTTCTGCTGAATAATATTTTCAATAATTGCTTTCATTTCTTACTTGAAAATAATAGACGCCTTGTTGATCCAGGACAGGATTTAGTTGTCTTACTCATTCAGCCCATTTCTACTGGTCGGCTTTTCGAATAACAGCATCCGTCTGATTGAATCTTGAATTCATCGGGGGGGTGGGTACCCTGGTGTTCAGTTTCCAGGAATCATGATGAATCTGTATTTGGCTTATGACAAATAGTAATCAAAGCTTACACTGGGCAATAAAAAATATGTTTCTCTGTACGATTTTTAATCCTGATAATAGAGGAAGGTGGTTAAGAACGTGGGGTTTGGACCAGCTCTGAGTCTGAGCACTGGCCCCACACGTACTAACCCTATGGACTTGGACAAACAATCAAAGTTCCATTGGCCTCCGTTTCCTCCTCTGTAAAATGGTCTAATAATGACGACACCCACTTGATTGGTGGTTGGGTAGAGGAGAGGAGATAACGTGTGTGAAATGTTCAGCACGGTGTGAGTATTCAACAAATGTTCACCATCACGTTAAGTTCTTGCACCTTATAAATTCCTCGCAACAACCCTGAGAGGTAGGAAAACTGCTATGATTGTGCTAATTCATTTAAATATTGGAAAACTAGACCTCAAAGTGGTTACTGATTTGCCTGAGGTCACCCAAGATGGCGAAATGCTGCTCCTCTCGGTGGCAGGAGCACTGGCAGCCTGGCTCATGGCTCTGCCTGTACCTGTTCTGCTCTGTGGTGCTGTCTCCTCGCAGTTTCTCTAGATCTAAAGTCTCATGAGACAGTGGCCTCCTCTGCCTTCGACTACCGGATGGACGTATGGAATAAATTCTGGCAGAGGCTTTAAAACCCACATTGATATTATACAGAAGTTTTCTGGGAAAATAGTCCTCTCAGAACTACAAAGTCAGGAGGAGCCCTTTGGTGATACTGAAAGACGATACCTGTGAAAAAGTGACTTCCAGTTAGTGAGCCTGGAACCCCCAGGAGAAGCCCACAGGGGTGACACAGGAGGTGGACCATCTGCAAGCCTGGCAGGCTTTGTACCAAATGAGGACGGTCTCATCTCTGCGTAGCTCTTCAAGTGCGTGTCTATCTCATGCTCATTCATAAAATACAAGTTCATTCAAAGGCAGAGCTGAACTTATGTCATTTTAACACGCTGTATTTTCTCAATGGGTACTAAAAGTGCAATTTCTATCATGTGAGGGGTTTATGATTTTTTTCATTTAAAAAACCAGGTGTGCACACTCCATAAGGTTAGAAAGCAATGGCATTGAGACTTCACCTTAAACCTGTGTTTAAGGACGATCCCTGCTAATTATAAGCTTACAGCGCTGTAAACTCAGGGGTCAATATAAGCCCCTGGAGAGGCCTGAGCCCAGGGCTGGGCCGCAGAGTGAAGAGCAATCCTTCACTCCTCTCAGCCGCTCTTTTCCCACCTATAGACCAGGGAGAACAATAGCGATTCTCCTCACAGGCTATTGTGAGGATCCAAAGAGAGAAACAAGAAGATAAAGATGCTTTGTCAACCCTTAGAGAGTTATAAGCAGAGGGTGTTCTGGATGACGGCTGAGCAGTGGCTCTCCTGTGCCCGCTGACCCTCCACCCCCATGAGCTTCCCGAATGCTGACAGCACTCCCTTCTTTGCTGTTGGGTTATATTCACATCTTTAAAAGCACTTTTCCTTCTCGTCCCTCCCCCTCCTTCTTCTCTGTCTTCCATCAATTACAACACTCTTTAATGTCCACATGGCACTATGGTATCAGATTATACAAAGCAGTAAATAAGGCACTGATATAAAACTCAAGCACAGCTAGCCCAGGGACTCACGGCCCGCGGTTTATAAGCCCAAGTACGTGCAAGGCCCATCTGAGAAGGGTGTTTGAGACACTGTCAGCCACGCAGGTTCAGCCGACACGGCTGTCACAGGCCCTGGCCATCTCCAGGAGGTCGGAAGGGAGGGGAGAAGACTGTTCCCCCCCTCCACTCGTGGGCTGAGGCCCCCTCAGGTCTGGGAAAGGGTGATTTATGGAAGTGGACCCATTACTCCTGAAACTGAAACCTTCCGTGATTCAGTTCTCCCAGAAATATATGAAGTCTCATGTATTTTTACTTCTCTGATTCCATGTAATATGTACTAATTGGTGAGTTTGGTCTTTCTCTCTGTTCTCGTCAACGGAGGGGATTCACTGAGTCCGCTAAGTACCAGGCAGCATGCAGAGCACGAGGGAGAAATGCAAAGTGCACAGTAGGCAGGATCCTCACTTCGCAAGTGTGAGAAGGAGGTGAAGCCTGCAGTTATTGCCTGGCCGCGAGTGTTATTTTTGATTTTCCAACAAACGACACCTTGAAGTCAAGCAACTGAGGCTCAGAGCCAGGCTTACCGGAGGAGTACCTCATTCCACTCTACTTCACGACCTCCCTTGATAGGGAAGGCAGGACACACACCCAAATGAAAGTAAACACAGACATTAAAGGAAACACACAAATAAGTACTAGAAACTCTACAGACCACCATCCGTCCAAGCCTGGCTAAGTGTCTGAAGGGCCTGGATCCTGGCTGGCCCTCATCTGAGCAGATTCCAGAGCAGACCTGGGACACAGCCTGGGGAAAAAGGAAGGTAGACGACAGTCCGAAAACGATGGTGCTGGAACCAAGAGAAATGATGCTGTGGGCAATTAAAACTTCCAGTAAGAATACAAGCTATGATCCCAGGACACCATTTGTCCTTCCAGACAAGGATGCTTCATCTTGGCGGCCCTAGGAAGTGTGAAAGGCTATGGAAATTTTGTAATTAGTAAAATTATCAGACCTATCTTCCAGGCAAACATAAAAGAGAGCGCTGCCTCCTTTGCTGAGTGTTGCTGAGTTCATCACACTCGCCTTGTACTCACTCTCCTTCCCACATGGCGCCCTCTTAGCAAGGTGAATGGAAACCATTTTTCCATTGGCGTCGGTACCCGTGACCTAAGTGAGCAGGAGAGTTTGCAGAGGAAAAGTGAACACACTTGGCAACGTTTTCAAACATTTGTTTGTCTTTTCTGTTTCCAGGAGATGTACGACTGAGGGGTCAGACGGGGGTGCCTGCTGAACGCCGTGGCTCCTACCCGTTCATTGACTTCCGCCCGCTCAACAGTGAGTAGTCAAGTGTACCCGGACAGGAACAAATGTTCTCGTAAAAGAATTCTCACTTCCCTCGGAACTGCGGAACCCTGGGAAGTCTGCCTTCCTTCCTCCAGCTGTCCCCTCCCAGCAGGGACTTAACCTTGTGTCTGCAGACTTCCTCACTCCTGAAGTACTTCTGGCCCTGCCCGACCTCTTAGAGCTTTAGTGAGGGTCCAAGGAGATCATGTCAGCTTTAGAAATGTCCGTCTTCACAACTGTGGAGCCCTGGACAAGGAAGCTGTTCCTTTCATTATCCAGCACATTCTCTCCACCTGCAGCCAGGACTTGACTAGACGAGATTCTATTCTATTTTTGAAACCCCACAGGGAGACCTGCTCTGCAGCTGCCCCTAGGAACTGTCCTCTTCTGAGGCTCCCTTCCTCATTTAATCTATGTCACTGAGGTCTGTTCTTGCATTCCCAGTAAGACTCTTCACCCTGGCAGAGTTCTTTAGTCTACACTTGCTGCATCCTCCGTTACAACCCCTTGGAAGTTCCCTCTTTCCACCATGCCTGTTCATATACTACTCCTCCTTTGGAGTTTTGCTCAACCTCTGGCTCATAATTCTCTTAATCTCAAGCTCCTTTGGAAATCCAAATGAGTGACCAGTCACCCTGCCAGATTTCATGTCCTCTAACCATCAAAGCCATCCTTCACTTTGGACTTGGGGGGAGGGGAGAAAGTAGATAAATTTCACCATTTGCTCCAAGGTTTTCAGTGTTTGGTGCTTACATCCCTTCTCATCTGTAAATTTCACAGAGCTAGGTTGCACCCACAGAGTATTACTTTCCTTTGGCATAAACCAGATCAGCTAAGGAGGTAATTTGATTTACCTCGACGCCTGAAAATTTCTAGGAGAAATTAGAACTTGCTATTTCTGAGGCTTAGATCCTCAAAAGGCCAACAGTTTCTATCTCTATTTCTGTTTCTATTTCTCCTGGCTTGCTCACCTCCCCTGTCGATGTGCAGTGTCTATTTTCTCAGCTCTTTCAGGGGCACAGAGACTGGGAGTAGCTCTTTCCATACTGGAGACACCCTCCCCCACTCAGCCCCCAAAAACACATTTCACAATTGAGTCTCTCGACCAACGCAGTATTGGCTACGTTGTGAGGAGCTCTGATGGTGCCTCTTAGCTCTCCTGACACCCCTGAGTGGGCTGTTCCAGCTACCGGTGGAAGTTACCCCATGGCAGTCTCTAGACTGATTTCCAGTCCCAGAAGGGCTCCACCAGGCAGGATGGGGATGAGCGAAGGCTTCAGTTAGTTCACTGCCTCGTAGAGACCAGGACTCCGATGGCACCACACGCTGAGCGTCACAGGGAGAAAAGAACCAAAAAGCTTCTTTTCAACAGCAGATGAGATGTTATATCATGGTTTCTAATATAAGGCATGAACAAATTAAGAAACAGGAGATATTTCTCTGTGATTCCTAGGTTCCAAATGATAAAACCCTTTTTTTTTTTACCTTATCCTGGTGCTAATAAGCCACATCAACTGCTAATGATGGTTATCTTTGTAGGTGGGATTGTGGACTATTTAACTGTCTACATCATAGGTCTCTGTAACAATTGGATTTTTTTTCTTTTTTTACAATTAGCTTGTTTTACTTTTGTTACAGAAAAAGCTGAAAAATAACTAAAAATTTAAACAGAAACTGAATACAGATAATATTTCACTGTTATATTATTCACCATATAACAGATCGTGTACAAGCAGGTTCCACCTGTCATCCTCGTGCTGTAGACCCTCTGGGAACTGCCTGGTGCCTGGATGCCCCCCAGCCTCCTTCTCCCAACTGGGGGCCCTCTCTCTGCCAGCCCCATTTCACCCCACCTGTTGCTTATGACCCTCCACCTGCTGAGTGACAGTGCTGGCCATCCGCCCTAAATTCTCTTCTCCTCTGCCCCGCACTCTGCTCTGGGGAACTTTCATTCACGTCTCTTCATCAGTAACACACGCCAAGGCAATATTCACTTACCTTCACTGCACTTGGCTTTGTAAGTGGTCTCAAATTTCTTTTTTCTAGCTGTATAAAACATATCTCTAAATATACTACAAGGTCCTAAAGGACACACTCTTTATGGTTACTGACCTCTCTGTACCCACTGTTAACTTACCAATTTATTAAAGAGTTCCCTCAGAAAGATTATATTAAATAACTATAAACGTCAGTCATCCCCTCGGTTTGACTGGGCAGTTCCAATAGCCCTGAGGCCCTCTGAGATTTTTCCTGACTTGTGGTACCACCCATTCCATTGTCTAGTGCCCCGTATACCTTGTTAGTGAGCTGAAACCAGGACCAATGACATGGCTGTAGTCTCTCTTCACAATTTCCGGCTTTAGCCTGCCATAAAGCAGCTTGTCACCAGGTAGCAGCAGGTGCGTGGATAGCTGTGTTGTATCCAGTCACTTAAGATACAGTGTATCATCATAGCTCCCACCACTTTATGTAGAGTCAATTCCATCCTGCATAATTTGTTTCACGTTCTCACCTTGGTTTGCCTGAGCTCTCCGTGTGGTCCTTCTGCCCAAAGGGAAACATTTTAAATATGACTTCATAAAAATTTAAAAGTAAGTCCCTAAGAAACATGTTGGGATTTCCTCCCAGAACTTTTATTCTTACCAACTGATTCCATTTCTACACAATAAATATCAGACTAGTTTAAAGTGATTTTTTCATTGCATTCACCTTAATTTTGAGTCAGTTTTTTCCAAGTATGGGCAGAGACCTAAGACTTCATTTTCCTCAACTGCTTGTAGTTTTGCTGTCTCTCCCAAGGTAGAATCTAATCTTAGGCTTTAAAAAAGAAAAAAATGTATAAGAAAAACCGACTCACCATAGCCCCTATTCCCTGTGTCTGCACCCTGCAGCCTCCCTTCTGAACTACTTGGTGAAACCACAGGGCTGCCATCCCCTGTCCAGATGTCCCTGGATGTTGCCCTCGACCACACACCTCAACATGTGCCCTGAAAGGTTGGAAGATGCATAACAAAGCTGCACAGCAACTTCTCCACTGGCCCCGGTAGCCACGGCCCCAACCTGTCCCAGCAAGACTGGCGACATCAGAGTTAATATCTAAACTAACTCCCATCAGAACAAAGTTTCTAGATGTTGAAACAGATAACTAGAACAGGGTGGGCAAATGACACCCAAGCACTGAAACTGCCTGCTTTGTAAAGAAGCTTTTGCTGGCACACAGCCGTGCCCGTTCATGCATATACCCTCCACAGCTACTTACATCCTACTGTGGCAGAGTAGTTGCGACGAAGACCATATGGCCCACAAAGCCAAAAATAGTTATATAAGGCCTTTTACAGGGAAAAAGTTACCAACCCCTAAGTGAGATTTTTAAGCAGAGTTAAGAGGGTTTTGTGACATCTCCATAAGCACATTCAGTTCAGTCGATTTTTTTGTTAATGTCATTTTTTTCTTTTCAATTCCTAGTGCCATCACTTTCAAGAGTGGACTCACATTGACTAAATTTACATGAGACAGAATTATAAAGACAGAGAACGTCTCTTGATTGCCCAGATTTTAAATTCCACAATTATAATCTCTAATTTCACAAATATTCTTCTGAAAGAGGTGTCCCTTCCCCATATTTTTGAGGGCACAGTACCACCATGCTCACGTATGTGTTGTCTATGTATAAGGGGACAATATATGCTTGGTACACCTGGCATTGTCTTGGTTTGCAGCTGTTGTCTAGGCATACTTATTAATAATGCCATCTTTCACTCCCAAAATATCCTGATTTGGACAATAAATTATAAGGCCAATGGATTACATGGTTTTCCCCAGAAAAGAGTACTTGAAGACACCACCTCTCAAATGTCACCTGTAATCCAGGAATAAAGACCAGAAAACTCTCCTCATAAGAGATCCATCCAGGTCCTTCCATTTCTCTGTTGAGAAATATGTAAGATAAAGCTACTTGTTAACAGCCACTTTCGTTTCCTATTTCTGTTTTATACAATTTAGAAGAGGGGCATCTATCTGAGTTTTTAGAAGCTCCTCTGGATGAGTGGAAGGGAACTGTCGCTTCAGCACCATTGTATGGGACACAGGAATCGCAGACATTTAAAGAGGAGAGTCATCTTTACACTTGGGCATGGTGGGCAGGACCGAGGGAGAGAGAAGGATAATTATTTTTATTTACGTGAGGCACAACACAGAGACCTGGAGGTGGGCAGGAGGGATGGGAATGCAATGGCTCTGTTATCCCAATGCCCATTTCCTCTAGATTTACTTCATTGACTAACTCTGTTTGGGGGAAACGAGAGGAGAAAAGGTAGAGCAAAGTGTTCAGAGACGTGTGGTCACAGAGGTGAGTGTGGCAGACGCAATTACAGTTTTCCGCGGCGCAGGTGGCTACAGTGGCCCTTCTGCGCCTCTGTCTGCAGGTTTAATATAATCAGTAGCCTGAGTAGATAATGACTAGGTGGAGATGTTCCCGTGGCAACCACTTCAGAGCAACACAATGCGATTCCACACTCGCCCAGCGCAGGAAGCCATGTACAAAGTGAACGTCCCCAGCGACTGCAGAGCTTGAGGGAACGCAGAGGCTTCAGCTGGAGGTTTTAGGGCATCAAATATCAGGCGCCACAGAGAGCCTGGAGCTCCAGACCAGCCCCCAGGCTTTGCAGTACCAGGTTAATTGGCTACTTGGCTTTTCGTCAGTTAATTTACTAATCTTGATCTTTAAAGTTCTGTTCGCCAGATCTGCCTCTCCAAGCAGGGCTGTTTTAGCTGCACAAGCATGAGATAATTTCAGTAAAAGTACAAAAGTATTTTTCTTTGCCTGTTATTTCCGAAATAGAACTTATATATACAAATAGGTAAACATATATATATGCACATACACACACACCTTTTTATGAAGAAGTGACACAGAGACGCAAATCCTTTTTTAAAAGCTGCCATCTAAGACGTATTACACCCTGCAGAAAAATAAAATACGTTCACGGAAGGACTGTCCACCAAAAGCCATCCAGCATGTTACAAACCATCTGGCGCTAAATGATAGTCCCATCTTAAAGACAGAAGGATAATTTGCTTATAAACTTCGTTTGCTAGAGAGAATTCCTACCAAACGGTGACAGTCTTTCAGTAATCTTAAAGATAACTTTTAATGTTCCCTATGAGAACCAGTCAAAATGTAAAGAACCTAAACTACCATGTTACAGGGCAAGATGTTGTTTAAGGATACAAACTTGCAACCAGTAGTTAAATAAGTTCTGGAGATCTAATGCACAGCATAGTGATTATAGTCACATGAGAAACTTCAGCGTTGCTAAGAGACACATCTCAACTGTTCTCACCACAAATATTAAATGGTAACTGTATGAGGTGAGAGAGGCATTAGCTAACGCTACTGTGATAGTCGTATTGCAGTAGATAAATGTGTCAAATCAACAGGTTGTACCCCTTAAACTTACACAAAGTTACATGTCAATTTTATCTCAATAAAAAAATTAAAAGAAAAATTTTAAAAAGAAAGTGAGAAAATAAAATAAAAACATCCTTTAAAAAAAAGAATGTTCCAGGGTGATTTGAAAGAAGTCACGTGCAGAGGATGCTTTCCCACCCTCCCCATAACCCACCCCCAGCCCTGTGCTCCCCAAGCCGAGAAGGGAGGCGCCAGTTGGGACCAGCTCAGACTCTCATGAGTGCCAAGGTAACCCCACAATTTCAAAGTTCAATATTTGCCTTCCTCTAGAAGAAGGCAAGACATTGGTTGTGGTTGTGGTGCCTTCTGACTCTCTTGGATCATGCTCCATGATGTGCGCCCAGGGTTTCTGGCGGCAAGCTCCCCAGCACTTCAGACACGGAAGTGCCAGACCAGCAGGCTGGTTAGCCACTGAAATGCCACTGCATCGCAGAAGACAGCGCTGGTGGTGTCCTTACTCATTCCCTGTCACAATTCATTAAGAACCATGGATGGAGCACCTCAGGGGGTGGGCTGGGCCAGGTCCCGGAGACAGAAAGATGAAGGAGATGCAGCCACTGCCTCCGAGGAAGTTACAGACATAGGCATATACATTTTGAAGTGATGCGATACATCCAGTAATGCACGCATGTATAATAAGAGCATCCATGTATGAGGAACACGGATGGTTCGCAGGATTCAGAGGAGAAGGTGATTAACTCTGGGGAAGACGGGGAAAGGAATAATTAACTCCATCTTGGGGAGTTTGGGGAGGCTTTCTGGAGGAATTAGAACATGAGCAGTTACCGATGCAACGATGAAGTTAAGGAGGGCTGTCCCCTACGCTAAGGCCAACTTGTGGGGCCATTCTAAAATGTGCTTCGAGACCTAAGGAAGCAGGAGAGAGTCGTCAACAATTCTCCTCAGCTGGATAGGAATTTTATTGAAAGATGAAGTATTCAAACAGGAGCCAAGCAGAGAAGTCAGGAGAGATCATCCAGTGTACCTGACTTTCTGGAGAAAACCATATGCAAAAAGAAATAATTTTGACTTTCTAAAGCTAGACCTGAAAACAGCTATTGCCTTCTATTTACCTGGCTGACATCATTTAATGGATTTCTTTTTTATCTGAGTGAAGAAAAATAGAAAATTGAATCAGGAGCCCAATACTTCGTCTGGCTTCTCATTCATTCATTCAACAGACAGGACACCCACTGTGTGCCAAGCAGGCCATAAAGCCAAGATGCCCTGATCCACACCGGTGACCACAGGGCTGGGATAGCCTTTTGCATGATGACTAGCTCGTTCCTCAGACAGTGATGGGGCTGGAGTCTGCCAAAGACACCAGGTGCAAACATCTGAACAATTCCTTCCAAGTCAATGAGGACTGGGGGGAGCAGGTGGGCACCTGCTACATCCTATCCCTGGGCTGAGGATTCCAAATGCTTGAAAGGAAACTGAGATGTTCCTCTACCCTCAAAGACCTACCAATCTCATCACGTGGACGCTAGACCAAGGACCATACAAGAGTGTAAATGACGTAGTTCTAAAATAATGGACGCAGACAGTAAATCAGAGACTCGAGAAGGCAGAGAAGACTGAAGTGTCTGAGCAGGAGAAGAGTGCTTCATGGTCTTGTGCTGAACTCCGAAAGACAAGGCAGAGTGTTGACTGGCTAAGGAATAGCCTAGAAGTGAGACTGAGCAGACATACGGGAGACGTTAAATCATCAAGTAGAAGAAAGTCCAGACAGTAGTCAAGTGTGTTGACTAGAGAGAAAGCAAAAGGCCTGAAATGCAAGATAAAGAATTTGAACTTTATTCATTAGGCAAAGAGGGTCACTAGAGAATTTTGAGAGAAGCACGAACAGCATGAAATAGTGTATAAGAAAATTAACTAACACTCATATGTAGGAGGGACCTACTCAATTAATCAGGTGGCAGACTGTGATGGCAGGAGACATAAGCCGAAACTGTAGAGGTGATGTGGCAAATAGGAGATAGAACCTGATGATACTGAATAGTGGGAGGTCCAAGTGTTGGTCTGGCCATCTGACAAATTGAAGATGAGACGAGGGGTGAGGAAAGATGTGAGCTCAGTGGGGACAGGTCGTTGGCAGGAGAGTCAAGTAGAAATATTCAGGAGAGAGCAGGACATAAGGGTCTACAGTGCAGGTAAGAAACACCTGTTCTGGAAGTCCTACTCAGGAATCACAATCATCTATGAGCCATGTGGCCAGAACAAGTATCACAAAATCATGAACTACTTTGTTCAAGGGTCCCAATAATTGTAGTTTATAATAAGTTTGATTTAGCAAAGCACAAGACTGTCGATGATGAAGCCCACAAGGAAGTAAGTCTCACCAGCAATTTATTTTCCTCTGTGAGAACCATTCAGACACCACCTTACCCCCTATCGTGGATTCTATTTGGTACAAACGTGGCTGCTTGTGTCAGAGCCCAGCGGGTTCACTAACTCCCCTGAATACAGCACAGAGAAATGACAATTTCCCATGGCAGCACTTCCTGGAGTAAAAGCTTAACCCACTAGGAATATTTCTGGCCTAGTGGCTTCTTCGGATTTCTGGAGACAGTAAAATACAGAGGGAAGCAGGAATGAATTGAGTTTCTTTTGACTGAAGTTACCCTGTGAGTGGCTGAGCCAGAACGACTTGTTTGTTAAATAAAATTAAATTCAGTTTCCTACCCAGAGCAGGCCCAGCCTGTCTCTCGTGACCTCATTAATAAACAAAATGAGGGGTTACCTTCTCTCATTGCCATCCTACCCTCAAAGTTTGAAAGGATCTGAAAGACTCACCATAGCCCCCATTTAGCTACGTATATGAAAAACTAGAGAGTGTTCCATCCTTAGAGTCTGTGGCATATTCCCATATTGAGATCTCAGGGTTGACACACAAGATCAAGATCTTTTCTCTGTAACTACAAACCAAATTGCCTTGGGGCATTGAGGTGGTTTATTACGTATAAGTAACATTAGGAGGGAGGGGGATAGGATCTGCCTGAGGAAAGTGGCAGGAATTAAGGACAAAAGTCCCAAAGGGAAGGTGGCCAATGGCACTGCACCCAACAACGGCCACCACACTAGCTTTGAGATGGGAGGTGCTTAATCCCAGGCACAGGACGCTGAGGCCAGGTGTGGATCCTTTGAGGCAAGACTCCCCAAGGCTATGGGTCTCCTGAAGGCCTGGAAGCACAAGAGGGCCACTGTGACCGTGGGAACGACAGAGGCCCTTCACACCCGACCACAGGCGGCTTCTCTGCCTGGTCCACCTTGGTTGCCCACCCAGAGCCGGCCACAGACTGTGCTCCCGGTGCTCAGTGCACACTCTAAACCCTGGATGACAGAGGAAGCTGATGGAACGATGAAGAGCTTTGAAGTCAGACCCGGGTTTGAATCCTGCTTCTTTGGTGAACGTGGGAAAGATGCCCGGACAACTTACTGTCCACGCTTACAGAAGGAGATTGTAACACCAGCCTCATTGGGTCGCGGGGAGAGGTAAATGAGATCAGCGTGTCCTGCAGCCTGTCTTGCTCCTGAGAGGCCCTCAGTAGATGTGGTTGAACTTCGGGTCCACCTTCTTCCTCTGCTGAGGGCGCCCTCACCAGCCACCTCTTCCCCTAGGAAGCATCTGTTCACCCTTCGAGCCCTGGCCCGGCATTATAACCTCTGTGAAGCTTCCTCAACCCCCCAGAGGACTAACTCACTAACCATTTGCTCCTCTGTCCTCCCACCACTTCTCTGGGAAAGCACTCAGCACGCTGTAACTGCAGACTCTGAACCTGAATCTCTGGATGGTATATTTTCAAATGTCCTCAGGTGACCCGATGCAGCGAGCCTGGCTCTGTACCCTTCATGAGTATTTGCGAACCACCAATATAGGTCGGTCATGCCACACAGACATTACATCAAAGAATAATAATAGTAGCTCATACATGGGGACCCTTAGGTTCTCAACACTGTTCTAAGTGCTTTGCCCAGATTGGCCCCTTTAATGCCCGCAAGATCCCTGTGAAGTAGGCACTACCATTTAAGGTGGGGAAACTGAGACCCAAAAAGGAGAAGTAACTCACCCGAGAAATAACCCTTTAGCCAGGATTCAAACCCCAAAAATACACAGAGCACAAGCTGTTAGCCATAACGAACTATAATGGCTTTTTATAAATAAATCTTAATGTTCAAAGGCAGCACATGCGTGCAATACAATTCCTTTTATGTGCCATATAAATGACAATTACTCATATTAAATATTTTTCTTACATTATAATAGTCATTTTCTTTTTATAGTACATTTAGACTATTTCCTTTCTGGTATGAAACTGCTTCAATATCCTTGAGCAAATATTTTTATAACTTAATGAGAAAATATGTGATCATACATCAAAATACTAGATTTCACAACTTTTCAACTGTATTTTTCAATATTCTCACTGCTTTGGCAGAAGGTGCCAAATGACAAATTGCTCATTTCATCACCCGACCTTGTGTCCTTTGATAAGAAAGAGTAGGGAGTCCAGGAGACAACTGAGGACACTTGTCAGCTGCCCCAAAAGAAGAAGGAAATGGAATCGCTACTGTGACAAATTGAAATCAGATTTGAGGCTGCCACTGGTTTCTTTAATTTTTCTTAGGGAGGACTGAGTTATTTCCTGTCACGCAAACTGTGCATCGTTGAAAGAAAGCTTCTCAAAATGTTTGTAATACATTGTGTAAAAGGAAGCAGGATACAAAATTGTCTATCTTAAAAGGAGATTTCAGTTACGTTTTTAAAAATACCCCGAATTTTAGTCAGGACTACTTCTAGATGATTATTATTTCCTTATTTCTACTTTTCTATTTTTTTCCATGATACGCATGTATTTCTCTTATAGTCAGAAAAAAATAAGATTTTGTTAAAAAGGAAAAACTCAGTGTAGACAAGAAATAGAATCTTTTTTTTTCCTAAATAAAGTAATATCAAGATGCAGAAAATGAAGTTGCAGCCATGGGCCATAAAATGCGATTTCCTAAGCCACCTGGAAAACCGATCGGAAAGTGTGAAGCTGGGCATTTATCACAGCAATGTCCAGCACTTCTCAACGACGGCTGGTCATTTCAAGATGGAATTTACGCCAAAGAGCGTGAAACCAAAGTTCTAATTCACGTTTAAACAGCACTTTACATTTAAGAAAGCTTTTAAATGAGATCTTTCAGCCCCGTTTCTCACCTTTACACGCAAAAAAACAAACCCAGGGAGGCCAAGTGCAAGGTAATAAAAGAGTTAAGATCCAGGATTCAGGTCTTTCGACAGTTTTTCCACTCAAGCACACGGCCTTCCTTATTTAAACTTTACCTTAAATATATAAAATAAATGTTACCACTTGAAAACAAGGATCCCCCTGAAGGTGGTGGCAGCTGGCGCCCGAGCAGAGCCCGCGGCCTGGGTCTGGATTCTGGAGGCAGCAGCTGCCCAGACCTCTCTGTCCTCCTGCCTCCTGAGCTGGAGAAGCAGGACTGGAGAGCCCGTCTTCACAGGGTTATTGTGGAAGGTAGTGAGTAAACGTGTGCAGAGGGCTGGCCCCGTCCCCACCCCAGTGCAGACTCTCCGCAGATGCACTGTTACTGTTGCATTCTTCTGTTCCTGTTTCTCTCTGCCCATCGGCAGAAGCTCTGGGAAGAGTGTATAATGGGCAGCAGAACACACACTTGCCTTACGTTGAGGAAGGGAGTAATTGACTAACCCTTCTAGGTTTCTCATTCTTTCACTTATTCATCCTTTCAACAAATATTTCCTGAGCTCCCCCTACAGAGCCAGACCCGTCTCCTTCCGAAGGATGGTCGATAAAGTGGTGCAGAGAAAACGGCCGCTGGAGACGTGGGCATAGGAAAGGCTATTTGCAAGACGTTGAAGCAGGCTAGAATTATGGTGAGAAAGATCCAGTTGAGAAAGAACAGTGGTGTATACGGGAGAGAAAAGTCATAACTGGGAGGAGATGTCCTGCAAAGGTGGGCGGGGACTGGCCTTAGCAAAGGAGGCAGCTCCTCCAACAGAACAGGGGGAAAGAAGGAAAAATGGCTGCAGAGGGAGAAGTTTTGTTGGCTTTGTAGCAGAAAAGTAAGGCATTTCCCCTCTAATGACTTCCAGTTTCTCCACGAGGTAGGACGTGATGTGGAAAGCAGTGGAGACAGGGTGCTGGAGGACCCTCTGAGCTGGCTGGCTGTGCATCGTGGCCCAGAGACAGCTCTCTGCTCCACCTGGCCCCCAGCCCTCAGCAGCAGAAGTGCCACAGCTGATGCACCACTAAGAGGGAAATTCCAGCACCAACATGGTGGCCTGGCCCCACCTGTGTCTGATGTCTGTGCCGTTGCTTTCCCTTGTCACCACAGTGGGGGCCATCGTAGAGAAACCTGTCATCATTCCTGCCCTTCCCGAAACACAAGACTGAAAAACAAAGACAGTGATGACCCCAGGTGGAAGACTGCTGTCTCTTCCTTGTTCTTCTCTGTGCTGCTAGGGTCATACAATCTATAAGGAATGTCCAGCCAGGAAAGCAAGTGTTGTCTCTGTCCTGCGCACCCACCCCGCTACCATCCACAGGGGGCAGTTCATTGGGTGCAGAAGCTGTAGCTGCAGCTGCTTTATTTCTAGGCAGGGGATGGGGGATGTTTGCTGCTTGCTGTCTGCCCCAGTGCCTCTGGACCCTGTGGAAATGTGAAGATTTCTGGCCCCTTTTCTCCCAGGAGCTGCTAAGAACTTAGTCAAGCAGCACGTCCTCACCTGAGCATAGTCTGCAAGCCCCAGAAGCCCCCTCCCCTCTCCCACCTGCCGTTTTTTGACCCTCCTTGCCCGTGAGGAAGGAAAGTCACCCATCTCCTCTCTTGTTCTTTTCTCATTCTTTCACTTTGAGCCTTACCATGTTAGTTCTATTTTCTATTTTGGAGACAATTCTTGGTAAAGACCAGAAAGGTAAAAATCTATCCAGAAAATGTTCTCATTGGAAGACCTGGGGTAAAACTTCTTTTTTTTTTAAAGAAGAAAAGATAAACGAGATAAAACAATTCATACTTACGGAGTGACTGCTGCATGCCAGGCTATGAGCTATAAGAGAAAAAGGATGAAAAGACATTCTGGGAGGGGCTGCTGCACAACTCAGATGAACATCAGGCAGGCGCCCAGGAGGCTCCAAGGGAGGGAGCCCTGGACCTTCTAGGAAGGAGCACGTGGAGGAGTTGGCAGTGGCACTTGGACACTGATTGCATTTTTGCAAGTGGAGATTTTTTTAAGTGTATTCAAAATAAAGACGAGGGATGGGAAAACACTAGGTTTATCCAAAGGGAGAGTGCCCCGCATCCCAGGCAGGCAGTGTGGAAGGAGGGAGTTGCACAGTTGGAGGGAAGGTCATCAGAATTGATGTAAAATTAGGCTGAAACTTTTACTGAACAATAAGGTTTGGGTAGAACCAGGGACCGTCCTGAAGGCCAGTCATCTACTCTATAAAAAATAAAATGGAGAATCACCGAAGGCCTGTGAGTAAAGAAAGCAGGCTTCCTCTCCCTTGTGTCTTGCATGGCAAGTAGTTGCTTCTTCTTAATATTAAAACTAAGTCACAAAGAAATGACCAGTTATTCCTGGGTCTACTATGAAATGCATTCTCTATCACTTCAACATCTTCGGTCCAGGCTTCTATACCTAAGATCAGGACTTCTTTATCAAAAAGCTTTACAGAAACAGCATATACTGGTCTCTGTGTTCAGTTCTATTCCAAATTTGTTACAGAGAAAGTCCTGGATCTCAATCTAGTAACAGCACACAATCTGTAATTCTAACTCTAAAGTTAGCTGAGGGTTATTGGAGGTGTTCTATGTGCTATGTTATATGTATAACTTTATTTATCCCTCTCGACAATGTAGTAGGTTCTGTTCAATATTATTATCCTCAGCTGGCACAGGGGGCAATGGGGGCACTGAGAGGATGCAGGAGTCTACACAGCTGTGGGACACAGTCAGGTTGCAAAGCCACACAATGGCTCTAGAGGTCATCCTCTGCACCCCTCTGCTGAAGGATCCACCGCCCTCCCTGGGGGGGTAATGCATCCTCCTTGGCAGGCCTCCAGACACAGTAAAGGGCTGGGTCACTCTTTTTCAGTTGCTTATTCACTCAATAGATGTTTACTCCGCACTACTGTGTGCAGAGACTGTTCTGATCCCTTAGCTCCAGCAATGGGATAGAAACAAGCTAAGCTCCTTCTTTTAAAGGACCTCTTCTCTTCCAGTGCTGTCTCTGTCACCTTCATCCCTTTTGACTATAGCAATAATCACTCTTTAAGGGGCAATACTAGGTCTCTAAAATGTCAACATTTTTCTGGATACCTCTGCCAAAGGATCTTAATATTCATGCAAAAAAACACTTTCACAGGCAAATAGATCATAATACTCCAGAGGGAAATGTCTTAAAAGATAAGAGTTGATTAACACACTGAAAGACAAGCACGTTCTAGTCAGCCGAACGTGCTCTAAATTGGGAATTGACAAACATGGATAACCTGTTTGGAAAGAATTATAACCAAAAAGTCCTAACACAAATGCTATTTGGGGGCATAACTTAGTTTTTCTCCAGTGACTCATGACTTCTCAGAATCTTAGAATGCTTCAGAGTCAATTATTTTAAACAGCAATTGTTAACTGGAATTTCAAAATAATCTTTGTGAACAGTTTAGCTTTCTTATTTTTAAAATTTCCATTTGTTGAAACTAGAAAGGCCAGTGGTGCCACCTGAGATTTTGAAAATAATCTAAAGCAGTGGGTTTTTATTTCATCTGTTTGGAAATGACTAATAGAGTAACACAATGGATGAATTTCATCTAACATTAATAGCTGGATAAGTATGAAACACCCACTATATGGAAATTAATAATAAGACATGTCACCCTAGTCTTCTGACAGGAATGTTCTCTTAGAGTATTGTTGAGCTTTCTATTTAACAGTTCTCACCACCTTAAATCACCCTTTGGTGTTATTTTTTAAGTGTCTTAAATAGAGAAGGAACACTTTTACTCCTTTAAATGATCATGAAGAGGTTCTGGTCACCATTTGCCAATGGTATTAGTGGCTTGAATGATAGGAAAGGTAACACAAGGTGATTTAAGGACAATTTCAATTACATAGGAGAAATGAGAACTTGGACTGAAGCATTAGGACATTCTTAAATTCCACTCCTCAAACTGTGGAGTGGAATTTTCAATGGGGCTGAGAAATATGTGCAAAGCATCAACAAAATAGAATCTTATTAGAAAAGCTATGCAAACAACAGAACATTAAAATCTCTTTGCCATATAGAGTTCAATGACAAATGACAGTGTCATGTGCACACACCTGATAAGAAGTTCAGGCCCTCTGATTGATAGGAGTTTAATGCTGTATCTCTATCTACTTCCCTCTCAAGACCAATGGAAATCAGTTTTGCTTTTATTCCCATCTTATATTAACAGAGTAGAAGCTCCGTAAGGAAAGGAGCTTTATTTTGCTCACTGTTGTAACCTGGTGCCCAAAACAACACTTTGCACATAACAGGGGTTGATAAATATTTGTTGAAGAATAAGCAAATTATTTGTTTATTTAAAAAGACTTGTTGCTTGTTGACAGCATAATCTATTTTTACTAAAGAAAGATAAATTGTACATAATATCTTGACAACAGTAGCTGGAGAGTGTGCCCTGTTACAAGAATTTTTTTAAATAAGAGTTCAATAAGGAATATCTTCATGAAGATTATCAATATTATGTGGTCTAAGTACTATATCACATATCTTCCATTCTACTTTTAAATTATTTGTATTTGTGATGTCATTAATATTTGAAATGCAGTATTTAAGACATATTTTAGCAAAAAGAAAATACGTTCTTTCTAAGGAACAAATAAAATGAAGATATAAGACTGGATCATCCTTTGCCCGTAAATGGTGTTTTACAAGCCTGAAATCTTCATTAGTGTATATCCTTCACAACAGTATTTCCCAAAGCACAGTATGCATACCAAAGGGTACACAAGAGGATCTTAATGTCCCAGAAACCACCCCTTTTCTTTTACTTTAATAGTTGCACATTTATTTTAATGTGTAATGGGGAAAATATAATACCACATCCAATCTGATGTTTTATTGACACCCGATTGATATAAAATACATTTAAGTAAAAATAGATTTATTTGACTTAAAGGAAGATATTAAGTAAACAGTGGTGTAGGCAGATATAAAATCAGTAGTAATGGCTTGTAGATGACCGAGTTGGGGAAACTTTGACCTTGGGCCCTGCTCAGAGCAGTGAGGCTGGACAGAGCAAGGGCTGTTCTTGTAAGGAACTTGCTGTGCTACAGACTGGAGTCTGTTACTTCACCACGTTTACCAGCTAAGCTTTTACCCAGGAGAATGGCTTTTAACCCTCTCCGACCCAATGCCACCTTTTTATAGCACACATTTTATAATGCTCTCCTTTCCTATCTTGAAAGGGAATCCATAGCCTATTTGTTCACATAAGAGCCCAAAAAAAAACAAACTAAGGTCCTAGCTATATTATAAAGCAGAAAATACAAGAAAAACAATGTGTGTCTTAAATAGCGTGTTCTCATTCTGTGAATGCTTGGGCGCAACCACCCCACAGGGCATGATGGTGTAGTATGTATCGCAGCTACCTGCAGAATCACTCTGACTGTGGCGTACGAATGCAGCCCGACGCAGGTGTGCTCTGTCCGTAACACAGTCAGACTGCATCAGCAGGCTGGCCACTGGTGATGTCCTAACCTCAGAACAACTCCAGCGGGGTCCTGCCCACCACCTGCCCTGCCAAAATTACATTCCTCCCTTAGTTAGCATAGTAGTTGCATTGCTGGAAAGGGACTGTTAAGACCGTGCAAAGGAGTACTTTGTGTTTCTATGTTAAACCTGGAACAGGCTTAGGTTCCAGGTTCAGGTGATAATAAACAGGCTTTTCACCCAAGTGACTTCCTGAACAGTTATTGAAAAGTTGAGTGAGATACAGGACAACTGTTTGCTGTGTGGAACTGTCCCACACTCTTCAGAACAGCTAGATCCCGGGATCCCTTCCACTAAATGCCCCCAACGGTTCCCAGATGCCTCCCACACCCCCCTCATAAATCCAACAGCACTCTCGGGTTTATTTGTAGCTTAATTAAGCTCCTCATGACTAACTAATGTGCAGGTATTAGTCCACTTCGGGCTTTTTATTCATCAGTGATACTTTTTGGTTCTAAAGTATCTTAAACATAACAGACTAGCCAGCTCTCTGGATTCTAAAGCTGTTACGACAATGTTCTAATTTATTCTATTTTATTATTGTTGCAGAGTTTTATTCTTTATGGCTTGTTGTTAACTGTAAAGTTTCTCTTTTGGCTTAAAGTTGGTAAAGAATAAGTATTCTTAAAGTAAATTTCAGGGGCTTTGGTTGCTTTTAAGAAAAATATTTCAGAGTTGGGGCTCCTGAAAAAAATCTGAAACTCAACCTAACTAGAAATCTGGTTACTGAAAATCAGATACTTTCTGAATTATCTAAGCTTCCCAGGGCTGCAAATGTTGACAGCATAGCTTTCAAAGCAGATTCTTGGCATAATTTTGAGTGGGTTTTGACCAAGTCATGCTGAGAAATTTGCAACTGCAGCATTCACTGGGGTGTACAAGAAAGAAAAAAAAATTAATGAAAACTTTCCAGAGCGAGGACCTTACACTTAACCGAACTTCTGAAACTTACGCCCTGTTGTGATCTTTCTGACGCTTTGAGGAATCGTTCTGGAATCTCCAAATAGCACACTGTTCGCTCTTCATTCTTAAACAGTGTGGAATCTGTCAACCCATCAGGTCATCAAGAGGGCAGACTGAGTCGTCATTACTGAGAGGGACGTTCTCCAGGACACCGCAGAAGCCGGGCAGATTGCTTTTTACCAAGAGCTAAGGCCTGGCGTTTTGATAAAGAGACTGGTTTCCGTTCGTTTGGAATGCTGGCTCAGCCCATAAGCTTGAACCAAACACGCCCCCCACAAGTTACCAATAACCAGTTGACATCCATCCCATTAATTCTTAGCTGAAAGCTGATCATTGGAAATAACCAGCAGGGCTTTATTTGCAAAGATGGAAAGTTTAAAGCACTTGCCTCAGCTCAAGATAGAACCTGATTTTTTTTTTTAATTAATTCTACTGTGTGCGACAAAGAAACGGTGTCAGTTAATGAGAGGCGTGGGAACTCTCTTTATGCCTGTTCTTCTACTTGTTCTAAGGTTTTTTTGCTGAGTCCCTTGCCCTTTTGGAACTCTGTTTCTCTGCTTATAAACCTGGAATAATGATCGGTATTATTAGCTCAAGTCATTTTGTTGAGAGACCTGGGACCCCTGGGCATAAATCAGGGAAGTCTTTCTTTGACTTCCACTCTTTCTCTCCCTCATTCCACTGTGCTCAGTGCTGGGGATTAAAACGTAATCAAGGCAGAGCCCGTGCCCTCAAGGAACTCACAGCACAGAGGGGGAGAAGGAGGATGACTGAGGAGTGATCGGGTTCAAGGTCCACACTTGAACCCGGGGGTCTCCTCTAGGCCAAAGGCTCTTTCCTTGGATCACAATTTGTTATTCCATCTCATCACAGTCTACTGGCTTTACCTAGTTAGACAGTCCACTGGCTGAGACTCCAAGTAGAGCCGTAGAATGATGCTAAACCTGGCTCACCTACGGGAGATGGGACGAACAGAGAGAGAACGACGGCACTGTCATGGTGCCATGGCTGCTCTTGGAGATCCAAAAAAGCACAAGGGCACTGTTTGTTATCCAGACACACTAGCTGCCTGCTAGATAGGCAGCCAGGGGTCCCAAGAGAGTGCATATCTCGGCCCCCCACCACCCAGGACCATTGTTTTTGACTATTACCTCCCTAGAGGAACAGGAGTGAGCTCCCCTCTCGACAGGGAACACTCTGAGGGAAGAGGCTGTGTCTTCGTCACCTTTGCACCTGGCACTGCCCAGTGTCTGGATCAAAGTGAATCCTTGGGTAATGTTTGGAGACTGAAAGGAAGGAAGGAGGGAGGGAAGGGGTGGGTGAGCTCTCACGCGATGGAGGACAATTCCTCTCTTTGGTCACTCCACGAGTCCTTAGCTGAACTGATCGTCTAGCTACCAAGTCTTTGCTTCCCCTTCCCCGCTGCCCCCTTCTTCAAACAAAGCAATTAAAGTCTTCACCCTGAGCAATCCAGCGCTAATGAGCTAGGGCAGAGAAACCTCGGCACCAACACTTCACGTATTTTGTAGTTCATTCCTAGGCCACCCGCTTCCACTCCCTGCCATTTGCATCTCCACAACTCCAACTTGATCAGGCTCTCTACAGCTGGAGCACATTATGTGTATGTTCACATTTTTTTCCAGCACAGGCTTCTATAAGCTTGTTTTTAGGGTTCTATGGTCTCTATAGTCCTAAGAACAGGAGCATATTTCTTACCGACAGCTCTACCCATGTGGTTAGGCTTCCCCTCATCTGGAAGGGCGTGCGGGACCCAGTCCACTGCTGAGAAGAACCCGACCTCACCGATAGCAAATCTCAAACCCACATGGGATTGAGAGGGTGATGCAAAACATTCCTTCCGTTTCTTCTCAGATTGGCTTTCATTGGTGCAGAGGCCACCTCCATGGGTGCTTGTGTGTCCCTTCTCTTTTGATCTCGCTTCTTCCTGCCCTGCCCTCCTACGCTCTTCCCGCTGCCACATCCCCTTCACACACCGGGTGCCATCTTGCCTGCATCCCTCGTGGAAACGTAGGCTTCTGACTCCATTGAGGGGGGGTGCGGTCAAAGTGAATTGTCCCATTCTCGACAGCAGAGCCCACTAGACACGGAATCTTTCTCTTGCTCGTATTTTCCATTTCATATGATAATTTCTAGGCATTTTTATATTGAAATATGCCTTACCCATCACAGCTGAAGTAGAAACAAATGTGGTGAAGACAATGAAGAGCCCACCCCACCACCTTCCTCTGGGTGGCCGAGGACAGAGACACTGTGTTGAAGATTCTGTATGTTCAATACCACAGTACCTTGCACAGAGGAGGTGCTCAGTGGAGGTGCTCAAACTGCCCAAACTCAGAAAGAAGAAATAGCCAATTCACGCCTCAAGGGCTCCAGTTTCATTCATTGACAGCCTCCAAAGAACATTATATATTTCTGAAATGACCATTCCTGATTAGAATATTATTTAACATTGTAAAGGTAATCAGAAATACTTAGAAAATACATAAAAGACATATGCATTTTCTAGAGGGAAGGAAAGAGGGAGAAAAGAAGAAAATACCCCTGGGCCATGTTCAACGAGTAAGGTTATGCTCTCTGACCACGTCTCAGGTAAAATCTCAGGGACTTGAACCTCGGCTCCGAAACGGTTAACCCGAGGCTGTGAGTGTCCTGTCATGGTTTTATTTTGAGCAGCCTGTTTGCCCAGCTCCCTCCCACTCCTTCCCGTCCCCAGAAACTGCTGCTCTGCTCTATGTACACAACAAAATGTTTGTCTTTTCCAAAGCTGGAGGTGCGGACCAATGTCTGCGCATTTCTTTGTGTAATAACATAATAATCAAATTGCATTAAGTCAGTGTCAGTCAAACACGTGTTTCCAATTTTAAAACCCACAAGCGATTTATTATTCACCCCCTAAAATCCCGTTTGTACATCCACTGAGAGAAACAGGAAAGTTACATACATAGATTCACTTCCAAATTTGCTATGAAGTTATTTCTCAGTTGTTTCTAGTTATTTCACCAGTTGTCTTTCAATATTAGCATTACCATATTTCTCACTCTGACTTTCCTGTTCAATGATACCGACTTTAATACTCAGCCTTTAAATCTTTACTATCTTGGTTTTAGAACACTTGTGTTTATGAATTATGTTGAAATTTCCTTTTATATTTTTTGTTTTCCTATACTTTTTTAAAGGAGGGACCTCTGAGATTCCTTGCATTTGGAGACATCATTGTCCCTCAGAGAAAATAGGGTCCTACGCTGGACTCAGGTCCCCTCCTCTTTGTCCTTCCCTGTAAAGAGCAGGATGGAATGAGCAGACCATCGTCTTCAAGATCAGATAGACTTGAGTTCCAGCCCCTGCTCTGCTATTTATCAGTTGTGTGACTTTGGGCAAATTACTAAATCTTTCCAAATCCATTGCTTCATCTGTAAAATGTACCCATTAATACCAGCTTCTCAATATCCACTTTTATGAAAAGTAAATGGAATGATAAGTGTAAACGACCTAGTAGGTGCACAGTGTTTCTTAGTTCCATCAGCCCAGCCCCAAGCCCTGTTCTTACTGTAGAGGGAATAATGGGAATGGGGGCCAGTGTGTTGGTTCTAGATTAAGTACCTCAGTTTATCTTTGGGGACAGTTCACGTACTCATGCAGGTGACACTGCAATAGTCATCTAAAACAGTTCTTTCTTCTCTCTGATGAGCATTGTGAAAATACGTAGCTTCCACAGCCTGTTAATGATAGGAGGCAATGGGAGCTGGTTCCTTCAGAGTGTCCTCCACCAAGAGTGGTGGATATGATTGCACCTGAGGGGCGCTCTCACCCTCGGAGAGCTAGGGGCCATTAAGAGACACGCCTTAACGTTCAGGTAAACATCTCAAGTTCTCTGCTGAGCCAGGGTGGATACTTACATTGAAAGAGTTATACTCCACCCATGTATAGCACTCACAAGATCCAAGCCATTAAATCAGAGGATCCACTCAGGTGAAATATAATTCAAGTGGCCTTTGTAACATATAAAGAGAAAGGAATTTGCTTCCTTTCCAAAGAATAAAACATAAAGGGTCTTTTTCTGAAAGTTTTTGGAGAAACATCTTCCTATCCAGGCCTCTACCAACAGATAAACTTAGTAGTAATCTACCACCATTCTAAAGATGTGTTTATAATTATTTCAGAAAATCCAACGACTTCAGAAAGAAATAGAAGTTCAAGTTCCTCTACACAGGGGACCACCTGTTATCTGTTGTTTTAGGTGAATGTATCTTTCCTGCTCTGGACGATTCGTCCAATTCAACAATTCCATGGTTGTTATGGTAGTATTTATCACAAGGAGACAGATATGCTACAGTAGGTAGGAACAATAAAAGCCTTGGATCTTAATCAGTAATCACCTCATCCCTTCATTCCTTCATTCAAGAAACACCTTCAAAGCCAGGCACCATCCTAAATAAGGCACGGTCCTGCCCCAGCTGGGCTCCTGATAGCGGGTGCAGCATCTGCTGCGTAGTAGGAGAGCTAGGAACACCAGTTACTACAATACCAACCGCCAAGTGCTAGGAGGACCCACAGAAGGATCTGGATGCGTCTCCCTGGAGGTGAGGAGGAAGTGCTTGAGGTGGGCCGTTGAAGGGCGGATGGCATTTCAATAGGTGTAGATAGCATTCAGTTGAAAAGGAACTTGGGAATTGGTACAGAAGCAGAAAACCATGCAGGACCTGGGAAAAACAGCAAGAACAGAGACCTGGTGAGAGATAAAAATGGAAAAATAAGTTGGCATCACATTGTGGAGAGGCATGAATACCAGAATAAATGGTATACACGTGACTACAAAGACACTGGACAGCCATTGAGGAATTTGGAGCAGAAGGCTGACATGGTAGGAGTTGTGCTCAAGGAATAAATCTGCCAGTGGTAGGTGAGAAAGATCGGAGGGGACAGCTGGAGGCAGTCAGAGGGCTAGCCCCCATCCTGGGGTGGGGGCGTGGAACTAGCAGATCGAGGGAAAGGAGGGGGCAGTTGCACACGACAGCACACGTGGAACTTCTGTAGTGACATGCATCAGTGCAGACTCACATCTCCAGAAAAAGACCACACTTATTTTAAATATATGCTGAGAACTAGGGGTTAATGCAGCAGCTTTTAACCTCGGGAGACTTAGAATCAACTGAAAGTTTGGTCACCTCAATTTGCTCACCACAAACCATTGCCCTCAAAACTCGGGATTTGCTCAACATTTCAAACTCTGAGAAGCGGAGGGCTGAATAAAACCGCATTGTGCCTGGCACGTATTCCTTCTCTAGGGCTGAAGAAATTTGATCTGCTTCTTACTAATTCATTTAAATTTCATTCAAACTGGGATTTTGAAAAACCTCTCTATTGCCCAAAGAAGTCTTAAGAGCTTATTTTTAAGGCCTTTTCCCCTCCTTATAAAAAGGAAATAATAGTGTTCCAGCCATCCCTGAACCCCGGAAGTTAGAGATTTATGACCCCTGGGTTGGAATGGATTTTATGGTTGGCAAAACAGTGGGCTAAAAACAGCATGTTTTGCCAAAACCCAGTGCGTTATGTGGTTGAGGACAGGCTGTGACCCCTCGAACACTTTTCGAGCACGTTTCCTAGAGAAGATGCAGCAGGTGTGGGCACAGCGACCTGGGGAGGGGCTCGTTCTCTCCATGACTCATCAGCCACAGTGGTGTTCTCTTCACTGTCAAGAACACAAAAAAGAAATGGCGATTGAAAAAAAATAAGCATGTGAAAAAGTAGAGCTCAAGAAACAATTTCCCCTGCCTTAAAGAAGACTTTCCTTTCCTCTTCCTCCTTCCCCTCCCACTGCGTGGCAGTGTTGAAGCAAAGCTCTTGTTCTATTGACAGCCATCAAGAAGTCGTGAGTGTTTGTCACACACAGAGGAGCTAATCACTTGGGGCCTTAATACATCTCTATTCAAGACTTGAGCTTAGAGAACTCAAAACAACTTCTTAGCTCCTTTTAGCTCAAGTTGATTACCCAACTTCAAGTTACATTTTTAAGGTGATGGTGTCTTTTATTTGGGTTGGGTTTATTTTCTTTTCCTTTCTCTCTTGGGTTTTTGTTTTGTTTTGTTTTGTTTTTTGGTGCTTTTGTTATTGTTGTTGATGTTTCATTGTACGTATTTTTTATTTGTTTTTTGAAATCACAACTGTTCTGTTAGAGACTACGCCTGGAAAGTGCCCTAGATGTTAAGGAATTTATTTTGTTTATCTCAATCCAATTGCTCAGGATTCCAAAGGTCATTTGTAAGGACTTTATCTTAAAAATAGGCCCACCCATGTGAGAAGTCTCCACTCTTGAGGTTACAGGCCAGATCATATCCTTGGTTGTCATCAGTTTCCACCACCATTTTCTGACTGCTGGGAATATATATAGAAAGACATAAACAAATATGGCCATTTTCACCACTGATAATTTTTAGAAGACTGAGATAGGTGTTGTATTTTATTTTAAAAGGCTTTTTGGCATCTGGTTCTTTTTGCACATAAACGGAGATGTTAATATCTAGAGATGCTAAGCTGTGAAGGGTGGGGTTCCAGTCCTGGAGTCACTGCAGCCAAGACTGAGTTGTGAAATTTGCTACAAGCACGTGAAAATGAATTGAAATGGTTAATACTCTGAAATGAGCACTAGTCTCATTCAGAGTCTGATCTCCCTAGTACCTCGTCAAGAGGACTCTCAGTCCACACTGTCCATTCTGAAAATCCATCTAGATTGTTTTCTACACACAACCTCTAATTTTTTTCATTTTGTAGAATAATCTACTTAAAAGGTATATCCACAGGGCAACTGCATCTTAGAATAAGTTCTTTCAATTTTAAAACCCTTTTGCATGCTTTCAAGAAAATTTCCATCCTGGATGACCCCACTAACCTTCCACTTTTGCGGGGATCCTGAACCCTGAACTAGTAGAATTTGCAACAAGAGGGAAAGAGCTGGGCTGTAAATCTGCTATTTGTGCTTCAGGACACCTAAAATCACACTGATTAACCTTTTCTCATCTTTTCAAAAACTTTATATTTAAAACTAGAGTTTCAACCTGATTTCTCCCAGGCTTGTCATTCTTGAACCCAGACCTAGAGCACAGACACAGGAAAGTTTCTTAATGCCATCATCATGTATTTAACACCTGTAACTTGCAAGACATTGTGGAAATTCAAAGAAAACTAGCAGGAATCTGGCCTCCAAGACTTACAGCCTAATAAGAAATTCAGAGGTGTAAATAAGAGTGACTTTGCAAGCATACTGGGCACAGCTGAGTGTTAGAGCGGAGGTCAGTCACAGCAAATGGCAACGGGAGGAGGGCTGGGCCCTGGAACTCCATTTGGGAGTTTGAGAAAATGATTTCAAAAACTAACATATAAGTGTTAGCACCTTGCACTTTATAAATGCACTTATTATTTAAGGATGGCATTTGAGGGACCAGCCCCATGGCCTAGTGGTTAAGTTCAGTGCACTCCACTCGGGCAGCTGGGGTTCAGTTCCTGGGTGCAAACCTACACCACTCATCAGCAGCCATGCTGTGGAGGTGACCCACATACAAAACAGAGGAAGATTGGCACAGATGTTGGCTCAGGGCAAATCTTTCTCAGCAAAAAAAAAAAAAAAAGGCATTTGATGATGATATTTCTGTAAACTAATTGAGAGAATTCATTCAAATTAAATCAACAAATTTTGTATGGAGTTCCCATTATGTGCATGAGTACTCACTAGATACCAGCAATTACAAAGTCTGATAAGATGGTTTCTGACCTTGGGGAGTACTAAGTTATTTATACCAATAACTTTATAGCACAAGACATATTAAAAATCCTGTACAAGAAGAATAAACAAAGCATATGAATAGCCACTAACCCATCAGGAATTTCACTATAATTATTATCGTAATTATATGAAATTATATACTACATAATAAGTATTAGAGTAATTATTAGTACAATAATTATCAGGGTAGGGCATTAATTAATAACACATTATTTGAAAGATTCCATTGGATTAATGCTCTGAAAGTACTGATACTAGGTTTGTGGATTTGGGTCTCCACGTTGCTTCAGACACATTCTGCTCACTTCAACACAAAGGCACATTGTTGTCAGTGCCACCTGAGCATCACCTGAGCTACTTCTGCACCAATTACTAACTATTCGAATTCTGGAAACAGTTGGTGGAGACCCTGCTGGAGGAACCAGGTCTATAGTTGACAGAAGCAGCCTCATCATGCACGTGTGCTTATAGCTTTTTTATCCCGCATATTTATCTTAAATTTAAGATTTCTCCTAGTAACACAATTTAGCAGCCCCTATAAGGAGAATATGACATAGAGAGGGAACTCAAAATGAAACTAATTTTTATTAACATTTTTCGCATTTAAGCCAACCCCAACTTGTGAAATTTAAAAATTATCATACCCCCAGTGCCAATATAAACTTCATAACCCTAACATTAGTGTCTAAATAGTGCAGAAATGTGCTAATATGTACATATTTGTGAACTTCATCAAAGAACAAGTGAGCAGAAAATGAATTTCACAGTTGGGGTCCATGTGCACACAGATTAGGCAATGGAATATTCTGGAGCACCATTTTAAAACTGTTCTAAATGAGAATCTGGGCACGCACAGTCCATAAAACAACAAAATCCAAACAAAAATCACCATTAGCATAACTGTGAATGCCTTTAAATAATTTTTTTTAATTGTATAAAGGTTTTAAATAAACCTAGCATTTCACTATTAGGCACATTGTTAAGTCTAAATTTTCACAAGCTGAATTTAGCTGAGCTATCTGTAAAACTTAGCTAATCATTTAAATTTCTATCCAGAAATGCATATCACTATACTCCTAATTATCAAAGTAAATACACTAGTTATTTGCTGAAAGTACTTTTGGAAACAAACGTGTCAGATCTTATTCAGTAATTGTTTAACACATTTCAACGCTTCAGAGCACACTTCTTAGGACTATTACACAGCGTGGCAATTTATTCACAGGGGGTTCCTTATATGGATTTTTTTCTCCCAACTATATCTTCAGCTTATATCTTAGTTTTTCATTATCTCACATAGCACATATTGCTCCCTAAGTAATAGCTGATAAGTTAGTGATATTGTTTTAAATAAATTTATTTTTCTTGCATTATTGAATGCTCCTCCCATTTAGAGAGCTACCTTGAGAATTGTTTTTCATTTAACTTTATGTATGTCTTCCAATGAGAAAATTAAGCTATATTTGTTTTCATAAATGGCTATCTAGCTTCGCTTCTGAATTATTTTCTTGTTGATTAAAGAATAACCATATAGAAGTGCTAAATGGCACAGTCATGCCTTGCGTTGGTATTTTAGACAATATTGGTCATCAGTTAACAGTACAACTTGGCAGACACCTACCTGTGCATCTCAAACAGGAAGTTGGAAATTGCACAAATAAAGAATACACATCGTTAGAACCAATTTGTTCCGAAACTTTGAACACCGTCACGGTGAATGACATTATATGCTACATTTTTTCTAACCTACAGGCTACCATAAAAAATTAACTCTGAGAGGGTTTTATTGTCCAAGTTTATTTTATTATTGAATATTTTTTACATTTTCTGAGCTTATTCTCCAAAGACGTGACAGGGCAGGAACCAGACGCGTACCTCAGGCTCAGAATTTAAGAGGGAGCCAAACAACTCCGTAATCAAAACACATCTTATTTTAACACAATATTCTTTAAGTAAAAATAAAGGCCAAAAATATCAAAAATGTAAATAAAGATCAACAGAGACCTACGTTCTGTCATGTGTGTGGACTGTAATCTGTTTGACTGCAGGGTGAAAAATAAGGGGGAAGGAGGGAATCCTCCGTTTTCTTCTTTGGTTTAAGAACAAAAATGGACCTAAACTTACTGTCTCCAGCTCCTGACAGCATTAGATTAGTAATATTGTAGTTGCAATTTTAGTGTAATTTTAGTGAATAGAAGCCATTGTTCCTATCATCTAGATTTACTCTATGTATTCAAGTGTCATTATCTCAACTAAGGATCTGCTTAAAGTAGTACAGCATTTGGAAAGCTGAGTGGAAGTTTAAAAAGAAATAATCCATGGTCTCAATTTGCTCTGTTTGTGGCATATTTCCGCTATGCAGGCTTATCTGCTTTGTTTCTGATTCTGTTCTGTAAATATAGGCATACTCAGCTACAGGGGAGAACTTTTAGTGTTTAGAATGGGGAAATTTTCATAAAATATACGAAAACGAATGGATGTGTGTGTGGATATTTCCTTTTGGATTTGCCTCATACATAACACAGGCATAATTGACTTCACTTATTAATTGTGACAATTGATTTCATTCTATATAGTTCTGTGCAGAAGTACCACCACTCTTCTTTGCTCCCCTGTGTAGCAAAACTCGAGTCATCTATACTTGTCGTTGCCTCTGATTTCTCTCTTCCCATCTTCTCTCTCCCTTCTTAAACTTTATTATAAAATAATTTCATCTTTTTAGAGAAATTGCAAGAATCGAACAGAGAAATTCAGATGCCCTTTGCCTAGATGCGCCAGCTATCATATTCTGCCCCATTTGCCTGACCATGAGCCTTTTTTTTCTTCACACCTTGAGGATTGGTTGTACACCTCATGCCCCTTGGTCCCTAAATATTTCAGCACGTATCTTCCAAGAACAAGGGCATTCTTTTGTGTAACCACGTTTCAATTATCAAATTGAAGAAATGTATAGGTAGAATGCTATTATCTCATGTAGGAGTCTGTATCTACATTTCACAAATTGTCCTGACAATGTCATTTATGGGCATTTTCTTCTGATCCGGGATCCAGTTCAGGCTCGGGCACTGCATCCGTTGCGCTCTATCTGGCATCCTTACCGTGGACAGCACCTGGGACTTTGTCTTTCGTGACACTGATGTTCAAGGGTACTGATGGTTTGCTGGAGAATCCTTCAACTCGGGCTTTTCTGACGTTTCCTCTTTCTTGGAGTCGGAAGTGCATTTGGGGCAGGAACACCCCACAGGCCACGCTGTGCCCTCAGTGCACTACATCAGGAAGTGCAAGACGTCAGGCTCTCCCATTATTGATGTGAACTTTGATCACTTAGGGAAGATGGTACCCTTCTACATTTGTCCGATAACAAAACTACCCATTTTTCCTTTCCAATTCATAAGTCATCTGCGGGGAGATACTTTGACACTGTGTGACTATCCTGTTGTTTTTTAAACTTTCACTTAATAATTTTGGTAGGCATTGATGATTCTGGCCTGAATCAGTTATTACCACGAAGCTTGCAAAATGGACATTTTCTAACTCTATTATTTCTTCTACATTATTGGTTGGCTCTCTCTGCAGGGAAGAGCTTTCCTTTCTCCGTATTTATTTACTTGTTTACTTACTATTGGTATGGACTCATGGCTTCTTGTTTCAATCAGCAGTTTATAATCCATTCTCCCATTATTCATTTTGATGCTCAAATTTTCCCATATTTCCTCAGAGGGGCCCCCTTCAAGTTGTCTCCTCTGTCATTTGTAAATGAGCCCATCATTTTCGGAGCCCTCCCGTATTTTCCGGAGTAACAAGATGTTACCGTTCATCTTGTACTTTTCCTGCCCCAGCGCTAGACTCAGCCCTTTCTCCAAGGTGGTCTGGTTCCTTTTAGTGAGAAACAGTGTTTGAAAAACAAAACCCGGGTGCTGCACGTGCTCGTTGCTTCTAAGCATACAATAAAATGTGCTGTTTTAAGCTCACAGTTCGATGAATTTTGACAGATTTATACACCCCTGGTCAATTCTCCGTCTTCATTGCACTTATCGATCCACAGCATTTTGACAGCAACAGTCACATCTTCCTCCCTGCAGCGCCTTCCCCACTAGGCTTCCAGGAAACAATGCTCTCAGTGTGCCTCCATCCCCACGGGACACTCCCTCTCATCTCTGTTGTTTTTCTCTCCTCTTCCCCGTACCCTTTAAAGCTGAAGTACTCCAGAACTCAGACGCTGGTGCTTTGCTCGCCTGTATCTACATTCGCTCCTAGGTAATCTCATCTGACAACTCCCAGGCTTGTATCTCTAACCCAGTCTTCTCCCCCAAGCTCTGGATTTTATGTCCACTTATTTCTACTTGACATCTTCACCTGATTTTCCAGTAGATGTCCCAATTCAACACGTGCAAAACTGAAATCAAAGCCACGCCTGCTCCCCCTGCAGCCTTCCCATCTCAGGTGACGGCAGCTGCATTCTCCCAGTTGTTCAGGGCCCAAACTCGGAGGCACTCCAAAATGTTTTCAGAATCCCCCCATTCTACTCCTCCATTCTACTCCCCCGGGTCTGAGCAGCCGCCATCTCTCGCCAGGATTATTGAGTAGCCTGATGACAGGTGTCACTGCCTCAAAGCTCCTACGACGTGTCCCCAACACAGAAGCCAGGACAGCCCTTTTTAAGTTTGAGTGTGATCATATCCGTCTTCTGCTCGAAGCTTTGCCGTGCTTCCACATCTCACCCAGAGCAGAGCCCAAGCCGTCACAACCTCTGCAGGGCATGAGTCGTCCTCGCGCCCCCTCTGCTCCAAGACCTCTTCTCTTACTCCTCCCGTTTCCTCTCCTCCGGGTCCACAAGGAAATCCCGCTGCTCCTCCCCTGTGCCAGCACACCCGCCACGCTCCCACTCCGGGGCTTGTTGAGCCAATCCCTCTGTGTGGAAGGCATTTCCCAGATATCTGCTGGGCCAGCTCCCTCACCTCCTCCACGTTTTGATCAAATTGTGCCCTCTTGTGAGGCCATCCCTGACTATCCCACACAAGACTCCGGACCCCTCATCCCCTGCCCTCCTTTTTTCCCCATTGCACTTACCACCAGCCGCCACATTTTTATAAACCACTTACTTTTTGTTTCTCGTTTATTGTCTGTTTCTGCAAGACTGTAAGGTCCATTTGCTCACTGAAGTATCTAGAACTGAAGGATCTCACCAAGCATCTAGAACAGTCCTTGTCTCTTAGTAACTCTCAGAATATTTTTTAATAAGTGAATGAAGCACTTTATCCTGTCCTTTGATTCGATCAACTGATGGAGAGAAGAGAGAGAACCCACCAGCAGAACCGAGTCCACACGACACGCACCGTCTCTAAGATTGACGCGCGCCGAGCATCCGCCTCAGTTGTTCTCCTCTCCGTGTGCACTTGTATGCCTCTTTCCACTCAGGAAATCGAGACCTATTTTAAAATAAAAGTAATTTTAATTAGGCGGCGTTTCCAGAGTAGGTTTTGCTTGCCCTGAATGAAGCCTTTGCATGCATAATACAACCTCGGTAAGAACTGGTTTGGTCATTCACTGCCATTGGGGAGAGCCACATGCTCAGGAGGCCGTGCCCACTGTGCCCTGTGCTTCTGATCTCCATTGTGATTTTGAGTCGCATAGAGAAAGAGGGGAGATGGGAGGAGGCCTGAAAGAAACTAGAATTTCTTAATATATGAACTGTATCTTTTCCTACTAGAGTCTTCAATTGACTCCAGATCCACAAGTGGCAGCAAACATCATTTACGTGGCCCTAGAGTGATTCACAGAATTTCAGCTGAACTAAGATATACTTTGACAGACATTCAAATAGTGTGCTTGAGGTATTTCTAGACAGTCACCACGATGTCAACAGTCAAGTTTTTGGGGTTTTTTTTTTTTGTGACGAAAATTGGTCCTGAGCTAGCATGTGTTGCCAATCTTCCTCTTTTTGCTTGAGGAAGACTGTCGCTGAGCTAACATCTGTGCCAGTCCTCCTCCACTTTATATGGGACGCCGCCACAGCATGGCCTGGCCAGTGGTGCTAGGTCTGTGCCCAGGATCCAAACCTGGGCCACCGAAGCAGAGCCTGCGAACTTAACCACTACACCATCGGGCCAGCCCCACCAGTCAAGTTTTAGAAGGCACACATGATTTGAGTATTAAAATATCTTTACCTACAGTCATCACCAGTAAAAGAGAAGATACCCCATTAGAAATTAAACGCCTTCTCTTCTTCTTGTCATGGGGAGTCTAGGTCACTTTAGTCCCGAGATTATTAATTCCTTTGCTACTAACGTTCCTGGAACATTAAGAAACACTTCCTTATGTCTAAGCAAGGTATTGTCAACTCTTCTAATTCAGGTGAAGGATTTGATCAGGCTAGAGAGAGTTTAGGATGAAAACCTAGTGTCAATTTTGGAACCTCGCTTCCAATATCACAGAAAAAAGTATATCTTTTCCTTTCAAATCATGCAGAAACATGTAGCTTTCACTTGCCAAGCATACCAGCATCATTAACAAGAAAATGAAGTTTTTAATTCATGTATTTTATGTCTTCAAAATTCCATTCAGAAATATCTTGACATTTTAATGAATATAGTATATAAGAAATACCATTTTTGTTCCAGAAGAATTTCAAATGTAGAGTTAAATAGACTGCATTTAAGAAAGCACTGAGAGCATCTTTTCACATTCTCTCCTTTATAATATATTGTATTTTTACATACTGGAGCAAATAAGGCTTTTTAACTATATAACTTCTGAATTTGATTACTTTCCACAGATACAACACACTCAGGGGAAATTGGCACCAAGAAAAAGGTGAAAAGACTGTTAAGCTTTCAAAGATACTTCCATGCATCGAGGCTGCTTCGTGGGATTGTACCACAAGCCCCTCTCCACCTGCTGGATGAAGACTACCTGGGACAGGCAAGGGTGAGCGTCTTACCCCTCTCTCACCTCACAGCCGGCCAGTGACTGGAGCGTGTGTCTGAGAGCACCAGGTTTGAGTCCTGCCTCTGCCACGGAGGAGCCCTGTGACTCCAGCTAGTTAGTCAACACATCAAGACTCTTTCCTCAAGTATAAAATGATGTTAATAGAAACATCCACCTCATGAGGGTGATGCTGAGATTAGATGAGGTAAAGCTTGTCTACACGCTTAATATATTCACGCCGAGCACATGCTAGCCATTTTCATTTTTATAAATGTGAAAAACACATTTTCACAACACTAACTGAAGTGAAATTTTGAACTGATTACCATTGATTACCAATGAGAGAATAACTAAATTCTTTAGCCCATTAAATTATCTCCTTGTAATATCTGTGGTTAACCCAATAATTACCAACTCTTGGTTCTACCTTAGGCTATCAATATAGGGCATTGTCCTTTATATAATTTTTAATTCAGTCAAGTAATCTTTACAAATTTTACAATTATTTTTGCAACATATTGATTCAACTAAGGGAAGAAATTAATGTGTGACAATCTAAAAAATGTTCACAAATTGTCTCTAGCCGAAACTGCCAAAGGAATTCAAATATCAGGAATAAACTGCCTCAGTTCAAACAGAAGTCAAAAGCAGTATCTTATAGTTTACATGCACAGTAATAGCATGCTATCCAAGTACTGTTAAGAAATACATACTGTTAAGAAATAAGCAAGCACACCTAGAAGGACCTGCAACTAGAGTATACAGTTGTGTACTAGGGGGCTTTGGGGAGAAGAAGAAGAAGAAAAACAAAGATTGGCAACAGATGTTAGCTCAGTGCCAATCTTAAAAAAAAAAAAAAGAAAGAAGCAGCAAGCAATATCACAAGAACTAATTCCCAACATTAGGTCTACAAAAGGAAAAAGAGAATTTACTCCTTCTAACAACCCAAGGCCTAAGATTGAGTGAATGTCTGTTTGGTTGGTTGATTGGTTGGTTGGCTGGTGAGGGGAGAGCCAGACTAAGCTACCAGCACTGGAGCATCAATGACAAGCAAGCGCTGCCGGTGGCGCCTCCCCTCGAAGCAGCCGCCTTGAGCAGGCGCTGTCGAGATGGAGCCAGACAGCTGACCGGAAGTCAGCTATCAGAGACAAGTCCTGGTTCTGCCTTTAGTATTCATGACTTGAGTAAAATGCTCACTCAATCAAGACCCCACAAATAACCCATCATCCTTTCATTGTTATGATGCTGTTGTGAAGGTTTTTGTGCCCCATGACGAGGCCCCTGGATTTTATCATAAGACGCAGGGAAGCCGTTCAGGTCTGGCCCTCACCTGAACCAGTGGCTGTGAGAGGAGCTATAGTGAGGACAGTCAGCAAGTGCAACTTTGCGTCTGAGAGTCAACACCATCTAATTCTGAGCAGGGGGTATTCTGAAAAAGAAAAATAGGATAATAAGCCTGTCTGGGACAGCAGGTCTTTACCCAATATTCTCAATTGCCCACCTTCCGTTCCTAGCTGGTGGAGTGGTTAATTTCCCGGTTAGTCCACACTGAGCAGCGTAATGCACTCAGCAATCATTTTGACTTTGTTTATAAGAAATTTGTGATAACCTTCTCCCTTAAGTGTGTAGGAGTTTATGGTGTAGACTCCACTGAACTGCGATTGTGCCAGCTCTCTAACACGCGTGTGCTCGTTCTGCACGAGCAGGCTTCCCAGCACTGTACACATATTGCTTCATTGAATCCTCACAACAACCCTCGGCCACAGATGACATTGTCAGCCACATTTGTCAACTAGGAAACTGAGGTACAGAGAGGTTGAGAAAGTTGCCCAAGATCCCACAGCCAGGAAGCGCTGTGGCTGACATGGAACCAGGCATTCTGATTCCAGAGCCCATCCCTGTCACACTGTTGTTAGTAGCAAGACCAGTCAGGTTTGTTTTACTACAAAGCAGTGGTACGTAAAGCTGTAGTATGCTACTGTTTTCAACTTTTTAATTGTTTGGTTCATTCCATCTCTGAGTAAACATTTGCGTCTCCGACGTGACTCAGTCAAGCACTGTGTTTTTTTTGTCGTTTCAGCACATGCTCTCCAAAGTGGGAATGTGGGATTTTGACATTTTCTTGTTTGATCGCTTGACAAACGGTAAGTCACCCGAAAGAATTCTCACTAAAATAGACGCCACGAAGTGGGATTAATTTCATGAAAACAAAATTTATTTTTCAGCACCGTGATTCTCTTTTCCTTCTTTCCCCACTTTCGTAAGTCTACAGCCACTCAGGAAGGCCCAGGGCAAGGGAATGTTAATTCAGATGGAGAATGAGCACTGAATTTGGCCCGAGAATCTTAAGATCATTTCCTTCTGGCCGTGATGATTCCAAAGAAATTTGGAAACCACAGATGAGATGCTTTCCCTGCAGAATACTTTGGCCATATCCAAAAGGAGGAAGTCCATTGTTAGTCCGTGAAAACTAGAAGCTCGAAAGCTCGTCTGCTCAGTCCTGACTCTCACAGGCCAGGCGTTCATGCCCTTTCATTCAGTGAGCAGAATCTGCCTGTGGCAGGTGTCGTTCAGATGTGTTTGGCAGCATCAGAAGAAAACAGTTGCTGATGATAGAGTGTAAAAGTTTAGGCTGCACCCTTCAGTTTTGAAATCTTTGTGCCTATAAAGACTTTCCTTAAGAAAAAATAAAATTCCATTATATTTTCATCTGCTCATTAAACAAATGCTGAAAAGCTTAGGGAGCCAATGAAAGACATCACACTCAAAGCTGATCTTTGTACGTCCCGCCATCTACCAGGCTTGTGCCGTCAATCATCACAGATGGTTCTCTCACCATTCCATCACCTGACAAGCAACGTACAGTCAAGAGATGCAGCCTAAGACCATGAAACCAAGCGTTACCCTGCGGAAAGCTAATGAGACCACATTGGGATGGATCCCATAATCTTGTGTTTCAGTTTGCTCAAACCAACTAAGAAACGGGCATCAGCAAATGAAATTAACCATGAACAAAAGGACTGGTTCAATGGTATTTGTTAAAAACAAAGTGTAATCAGGACTCTTGTATATGAAATGAGTACTTGCCAAAGATTTTATTTAACTCAATTAATTAGAGATCCAGTAAGATGCCATAACTAGTTCAAAGGAGAATTCAAAGAGCCACATACACATAAGCAGTAGGAAATGCTGAAATGAATTTATAAATAACTGCAAAACTGGGAGGGGGAAATCAGTTGTATTTCCATCTAATTTCATTTGTGTGTATATGGACAAGAATCCCCTGCAGCAGTCAGTTACCTCCAACTTTGTTGTGAAATAGCGCAAAGACCGTGAAAGTTGCAGAGAGACATGGAACCAGGCACCCTGGAAGAATGCATGTGGGTAACACCTAGTTCTCCATTCAAGGCACCCGGTTATCCTCTTGATCCCTTTCAAAGTCTTTCATAAACTCTATAATGCTCTTAAAATTCAAAATTATTATTCTGCAATAAGCAAGATTTCCTGAATGCTTACAAGTTATTATAGCTTCAATTTTTTCTCTCTGCTGGCTTGAGTTATAGAATATTTCATGGTCAAATCTCCTCTTGGGTGATTTTTCTATTGGAAAAGGATAGGCTATGATCTTAAGCAACATGGTGGCTTAGATACTCCTGTAAATGTGGGAGTCAATTGGAAGCAACTCAAGGCACATTTCAAGTGATCATTAAACTGTATCTTTAAAAAATACATAAACACACACACACACACACACACACACACACACACACACGTGTGTCCAAGTCCTCAGTGGGCAGATTCCTTCTAACTCTTAATGTTCTCATTGCCTTGGGCGTGGGGAGAGGGTCTGAGCTAACTTTACTTCCACAATAAGTGAAACCCTAGGACCAGATGATAGTACTAACATCCTTCACACTTGAATAACTTCAAATCCAAAGGGGAAAACAAGTCATCCTATCAGAGAAACTTCATTACAGAAGCTTTGGAGCTTATAGTCGGTCTTGGTATTTTAAGGGTGATGGAGACGAGTTAAGAGGGGTGACGGGGTGACTGTCCTCCCACAGGAAACAGCCTAGTGACGCTGCTCTGCCACCTCTTCAGCACCCATGGGCTCATTCACCACTTCAAGTTAGACATGGTGACCTTACACAGGTTTTTAGGTAAGTCTCTTTTCCATATTCCTACCCTCATTCCCATGAATAATATCCGTTCATAATGCTCTTTAATATAAAGTGGCAAGAGCTATAGCATGGTAGATAAAGTCTTTAAATTAATCTGAAATTATCTCATCTTAATTTTAAAAAGTGGTTTACCCGTTTAAATCACGGAAAAAAATTGTGTACTTGATTAGTTATGTTCACGATAGGTAAAGGTTATATAAAGAAAACCATCAAGAGCATATAACTGTCAAAAAAGATACAGATCTTCTCCCACATTAACAAAACCCCATCCAGGTACACCTCAAATAATCCCAACCTGGACATGAGTTGTTGCAAATAGTCAATAGGCTTTTTAAAAAAATCGGAACTACAGTTTATGTGGCACCCACTAGGTACAGGGTGCCTTTAGTATGTTATCTCTAGCTGTTTCAACAACCCGGCAAGTTGGGTGTTATTGTCACCGTTTGACCCACAGTTAAGGAGAGGTTCTGAGAGGTTTCCTAACTTGCTCAAGGTCAACACCTAGTCCTTGGAAGAGCCTCAGTCCCAGCCGGGGTCTGTCTGACGTAAAAGCCCACCATCTTTCCACTCAGCTCCACCATCACTCTATCAAAAAGCAGCCCCAGCTCTAACTGACTTTATTTGTATGCTTATTTATCTGCCTGTGAATTACCCAGGCACATTTTAAATCACCAGATAACTTCCCTCTGCCACTTAGCTTGTTCCTGGCTTCGTTGACTTGCCCCATGGCTGTGCTTTGGCTGTGGAATCTCGCTGGGTGTTATCAAGAATAAAATACCAATGACAATGGTGACAGCGCAGCCACCACCACCACCGGGCTTCCATGGCAACTACATATGCAGGGACCTCTCCTAAGGACTTGCATATAGTAACACATTTAATCCTAACAGCAACCTTTGATGCTGGAGCCATTGTAATCCCAATTGTATGGAGAAGGAAACGAAGGAAACTTGTGGTTAAGGAACTCACCCAATACAAACAATAAGTGATAGAGCCAGAGTTTAAACATAATTGTAAAATAAACCTGCTGAATGAAAGGTATATGAAGCCCATCAGAAATCTCTGAAACCAGCCATGACATGGCTCAGTTCCAGAAAGACAAATAACCCCAAGGGAATTGAATTTAGACTGCTTGAGCAAAGTCATCACCATGAATAGAGCCAAATAATTCTGACATTTTTAGAGAGGGAGAACACAGGTACTTTGGACATGTGTGTGCACCCAGAGTACATGTAAAGATTGCAAAGATTCGATGACAGAAATAACACCGGAATCCAGAACCAAGCTCATAGCACGGGTTGAGAAAATATGGCCCCATTTGCAAATCCGGACATTCTATACACAGTGAATATGCCGTGTCCCAAGTGTTGCCTTGGTTATTAGCTGAAGTGGGCTAGTGGTTCTGTAAATAGCAAACCAAAATTGCTTGCTTATGTCTCTCCTTGGTGCCAAGAGCACTCTGGCCCTTAGCTAGAAGGGTGTGAAAGATGATAGCTTTCTTTCTCTAAATAAAGTCAAAATAAAAGTCAGGAGTCCTCAGTTGGATCAACGCAGTACCTCGAGCTTCTGCCTGAAGAAGCCCCAGATTTCCTCTGATCGGCATTTGTTATTCAAGTGATGAGCCAACCTTTGGAAATCAGGAGTCTGACGCTACTGGGGCTCTTTAAAAGGAAGCCTCTTTTATAGCACGTTATTCATAAATGGCAGCAAACCTAAATAATTAAACTATAGTGTGAAATAAAGTTGTCCTTTTCCTGCATATTTGTTTTTCGTATGAATGAAAGCCTTCATGAATGCCAGAAAGGGGAGATTTGTGAAGGTGGTGAGGAATCCCCAGGGCCTCGCAAATCCTGTTAGCCTTTCTCCCGTCTGCCCCGCTCCTGTCCACTCATTGCAGCCCAGTGGACCTGCCAAGCTTGCAAACCACGTTCACGTTTAAAGGGTCCTCGGGCTGCACATTTTGGAGATCCTGCTATTTTTAAGCAAAAGGGACTCCCCCCTAAGTCTGAGTGAGTATGCCCTTCTGTGTGGGGTTTAGCTGACTGAGTTATCTGTTTACCTCCTAGTCATGGTTCAAGAAGATTACCACAGCCAAAATCCATATCACAACGCTGTCCACGCAGCCGACGTCACCCAGGCCATGCACTGCTATCTGAAGGAGCCAAAGGTAAGGCTGCCCCCTCAGCTGTGGGGAAATGCGAAGCAAGCCACCTGCGAGGTCCCACGTCACCCCCCACATCAGAATAACTGAGTTACGTACGGGTCGTTCACAACATGAATACAGAAGGTTTATATTAAAGTCCCAACATCAGCTCCGAAAATCGTGTAATAGTCATGAAAGAGGAAGTAAGTTTTCTGAGGTTTCTTTTCATAATTTGTATATTTTCAAGGCTGCGTTAGGACAAAAAAGCCCTCTCCAGGACAATCTGTGTCTCTGATATCTTCAAAAGTCCCAGAACGAACCGTTTTGCCTTGGACTTTTGCCACGAACGGTACCAGCGCTGAACTTTTCTGGGAAGACTCTCCCACCTCGTGGTCTTTGATTGACAAATAGAATCAAAACGCTTCAATAATCAAGCTGCATTTCCTATGAAGGCAACTGGACAGCCTGATTCAGGCCCAAGAAAAAACTTATGAACATCAAAGACCTCATAGCAAGCACATTCTGATGTGATAAACCAATCCAAAATTAAAAACATAATAATAATGCTCATTACTCAAAATCAAGGCATTTCTTAGCCATATAAAACTTAGTTGGTATAACATACATGATAAAATTTCTTTTTTTTTTTTTAAACCAAAACCCAAACCTAGACTATGGTAGTTTGCTGCTGCTTCTTCTTCTTCTTCTTTTTTTTTTTTTTTTGGTGAAGAAGATTGGCCCTGAGCTAACATTTGTTGCCAATCTTCCTCTTCTCTTTTTCTCCCCAAAGCCCCAGTACATAGTTGTATATCATAGTTGTAAGTCATTGTAAGTCATTCTAGTTCTTCTATGTGGGATGCCACCACAGTATGGCTTGATGAGTGGTGTGTAGGTCCACACACTGGATCTGAACTGGCGAACCCCAGGCCACTGAAGTGGTGCTCACAAACTTAACCACTCAGCCACAGGGCTGGCCCCCAGGATGAGCTCTCTTAAGGTTTTTGGAAAATGATCTCCCAGGCAAAGACTCTGTTTAGTTCAATCAGTTTTAACATCAACCACTAAACATACAGATGCCAGACAGGCGTTCCCAATACGGAACCGGGTAGACGCCTCATTCCTGTCAAATATCCCAAGTAGAGCAAAGGTTTTGGTTTTAGTCTCTGAGTGGTCTGAAGTTGTATATCACACAGTGGTATATTTAAAGTGAGTGCTGGGCCCCCACTCTCCTGCTCGTCTTCCTAGCTAACCAAAGACTAACAATCTCTCACACTCACCCACTACTTACTACATGTGGAAGAATATGCAAGCCTTGCAATTCAGCCTGCTCTTCATTTCATATGGAAAGAAGTAGCGACACTATGGATGGTCGAGATGCACAAATGATTTATTTTAATGGGTCCATCACCTTGGCTTCCACTGTTTCCTTCATTTATGGCTTCCTCTAGAAGAGGGTTGCTCAGGCTCTGCCTTCTGCCTGCCCGCCGCAGAGCAGGGCTGCCCACGGGCAACCCCTACCACAAAACGACACCGAGGGGCAGTCAGAAGAGGGGGCTACCTGAATGATTACACAATGTGAGTGGCTTAATTACCTTCTGCAAAGTCCCTTTTCTCCTGCGATTCCACGTGAACGTCACCTCAGTGACTGCTTCAGAGGGTAGAGGTCTGGATGAAAGCCCTGATGGTTCAGCGAGGATGATTCATTCAGTTTGATTTAGCCAAAGCAAATGCTAACCTTTTCGGGAAAACACACCAATCAGTCTCCCCATTTGATTTTTCTAACAGCTCGCCAGCTTCCTCACGCCTCTGGACATCATGCTGGGGCTGCTGGCTGCAGCAGCACACGACGTTGACCACCCAGGGGTGAACCAGCCATTTTTGATCAAAACTAACCACCACCTCGCCAACCTGTATCAGGTAAGGGAGCCCGACACTGAGCCAGACACAGTACGGCCAGTGACGTGAGGGCCAGCCCTGGAGCATGAATCTCACCCTTGGAGATAGCCTTCATTCAGGGTCAGCCTCCGTGATGACCACAGCCGAAGAGCATGGGTTTGAAATAGGTCCAGGATATCCCCCAGGAAAGATTAAACTGATTTATGAGGATATCCAAGGAATTCAGTTTGCCCCGAAGCGGGTTTGAAATTGTCCAAAGCCAAACGGATCTCGGAGCCCACCCTCTCGCGGTCTGAGAATACCTGCCTTCCTGGGAACCACTCATACACGTGGCCAGTGGAAGCCAGTCCTTGCAGGACTTCTGTCAATGAAACTTCCCAGGTGCAATCCTAATTCAGGCTTATGTCTTTAAGACCATTTATGAATTTTATTGGTCTGAATCAGAGGTATGTTATCAAAGGCAAGAGGCATACTTTGTCTCTGGAAAATATTTCAGCAGCATGAGTGAGCTGGCCTGGAGAACTTTGATCCGTTATATTCTTTCAGATATTAAACCTTATATCATAAATGAATTACTCCCAGAATTTTCAACATGGTTCTTTGGAGACCTTTAGTTGTCATTCACAAAATCATTGCCTACAAGAGAGCCATTGATCTCAATTTTAGTAGATCTTTTGAAAAAGTTCAGTGCTGAAAGAATTCCTGACAGATCCCGTAAAACAGCTGCCTCCTACAAGCTGTTGTGACTGGAGGTGCATTTATTTCCAATAAAGTGCAATTGGAAGATGAATAAACGCCTTTCTCCATCTAGTTGTTTAGCTTTTGGCGTAGATGGCACCCCAAGGTGTACAGATCCACCTGGTATGTACTCAGTATCTGGCTCTCTCGGGCTGTCAGCCAGCACGAGAGCTGGGATAGATACCGCTGTGGAGAGGGGACAGGACGATAGAATGAAGAAAGCCTTTTGATGATGAGCTAAAAACCAAACAAAGAAAAATTAAAACTAAACTTTCTAAACCACCTCAGAAGCTAAACTTACTGCTTAAGAAAAACATAAATACTTGACTAGGGGGAAAACCAGTGTCTGGACTGAGAGCCCCAAATAGATTTTCTATTCCTGTCAATCCTGACTTTTTCAAATGTCTTTTATTAGACGAAGGAAATCAATCAGCAAGATTGACTACTCGATCCATTCCAACATAATGTAAATGCTTACATAATTCTAATTTCTCATCATCAAATAACTCCTATCAATGGAGTTTAAGAGAGTATCAACTGCTACTGACTGATTTGTACATAAAAATAGGGACCATAAAATTGTACTCTACATGTAACATACATAAAACACACAGTGAATTCACATTGAGACAGGAAATCAGAAAGAAACATGCCAGACGTTAAAGATAAAAGCAAGAAAGTGTAGAATTTCATCAATAATGAAGAATTAAATACTCGCCACTAGTTAACAAAAATTGATTCTCCAAAGAAAGCTACCCCAATCTATCTTTTTCAGATACCAAAAATGTTCTCAAAAAAGTGGATGCCTTACTCAAACTTTTGAAGTACAGATAATTTTTAATAATTCTTTACTTGAATATCTTTGTTAAAAATAAACATTCTAATACAACCAAATTCTGCAGCCCTTTCAATGCAACATACAGTCTTGTATATTTTTAATCAGCAACTATTTATTGCACATATCGGATGATACACTAGGATCTAGGAGTACAAAGATGAATAAAATATAATCTCTGCCTTCAAACATTTGTTGAAACTTGGTTGCTCATAATGTGCAAAATCCGAGAAAGCTTAATCCCAGTTTGAGAAAGGTTTGAGGAATTAGCTAAAGATATACACATAGACGCAACATTTCTAGAAAGTCTTTGAAGAGTAAATAAGTGTGCTGCTCTTTGTATCCAAAGATATTGCTACAATAAAGTGGGCTATTATTTTTTCTAGAAGTGGCTTTATCCATCTGAGCTGTCTGGCTTGATCCTCGATAGGAAAGAGAAGGATCCTTTTGATAATGTTTTGATAGAGAGAAGTTGGGACATAGGACTCAAAAGCCACATTCAAGATACTGTTTTCTTCAGTCCCCTGCTCAGTTGTTCTTAGGATCTCTCGGACACTAAGATCCATGTCTTTAAGTTTTAGGGACAGTGTTGAAGGCAAACCAGTATTGCATATTATCATAAAGATATTTCCAATGTCCTAGAGTTGGCTAGGAGAAAAGCTGAAACTGTTATCAGCAAAGTTGGGACTTAACATATTAAAAGTAAAAATTGTTATGAGGACCTGAAAATAATATGAGATTTCAATTTTGTCCAAAAAATTTATGATGCCTTTTATGTTTGGCTATATACCATTGCTTCTTAACTATTTGGAGGAACTCCAAAAAGATAAAGAAAATTTTCTGTAAAAATTCAGTTCACCGAATTATATAACTAACCTTTATTCAATACTTACCATGATCCAAGTGCTGTGCTAAATACTTTTTATATATTATATTACTGAATCTCCACAATAGCCCAGTTAGCTGGGTACTATTATCAACTTATTTTCCAGAAAGAGGAAATTGATACGTAGGAAATTCAGGAGTTGTTCCTGAAAATAAACAGCTAATGAATGGCGAAGTTGGGATTAGAACTCACGTCTTTTGTCTCCAGAGCTGAAGTGCGCTGCACATACTGCCTCTAAAACTCATATTAATCACCTACTGTGTGCAGACAACTCAGAGCTCTCCTCCAGCTCCTCTTACTACTGTGAAGGAGACGAGAGGACTATAAACAAGAGGCTGAGAGTGGGAGAGACCTTGCTAAGTGCTCTGTAGTAGAGAGCTGCAAACAAAACACGATGGGAAGACAGAAACCGATTCTGCAGATGGATATATCACCCAGCGTGTTGTGAGTATATATACACACAAAAATTATACACACATGCGCACACGTGTGGTTAACGAGAATACCGTAGAGAGGATGTGCCCGCAATGATGAGGCTTTGAAAACACTCTGTGCATGACTTTGCTACAATCCAGACTCACCAAAAATGAGATAAAGTGGAAGAGGGCTTCCTCCGCCTCCTTTTGTTGGCTGTGCTCTTTCAGTTCTAACAAATAAGAAGATCATTGCCTCACGCCGGCCTGTGCTCCTGCCCTGAGATAAGGAGAGAGCCAGGGCAGCTGGAGCGAAGGCCGGGTCCGAGGGCTCTCTCCGTTGCCTGTGTCTGGGCTGTACTCACCAGCTGCACTGCCAACCCGAGTTCAAAGCGAAGGTGATGAAGCACTTCCCACTGGCACGTCTCTGGTCAGACTGGAAGTGGTCCAGGGGTCGTGGTGGACTGAGGGGGAAAGGAGCAGGTGAGAGATAGAACCGAGAATCTTCTGTCCCTCTACCCTCCAACCCCTCACGCATGGGGGCTCAGCAGTTGGGCACAGCAAGCCTTACATCAGATACGTCTTGGTTATTACAATGCCAAGAGGAGTCACTTTCAGTTCGATTTAGAATTTAGCTCTTTTTGAGGGAGTCCAACTAGATATTAACTAGTGACAGAGCAAGCTGTATGAATAACATAATTCATAACTAATTGTTCCGTTAAACATATGTATTACACTCTATACTGTCTTGCAGGAGTTTATAATCATTTTTCTTAGTCACTTTCCACAAGCACTTAGAGCAGGTCAGCATTTTAACCCCTTTTTATTCTTAATGACTCTGAACCATAAATATGAAGCTGACAGAGCCAGGAGCAATGTTCCTCCCACGTGGTCCTACAACCTCTGCTCTAACAAGCAACAGTGAGGATGATACGTGCCCTCACAACTTCTGCTGTATGAAAGGTGATTACGACAAGTAGTGAGAACATGGTAAAGAGGAGGCTCAGATCTCATTTTCTGTTTCATAAAGTTTCTTCACAGTGAGGTGGCTGGCATGTGGCGTGTCTGTGGCCCTGATCTGAGCACAGGCCTGCCCCATGGATGGCAGTTGGTGTCCAGGCTCCTCGCTGTCAGAGCAGTGTCTTGGGCCGACGCTTCCTGCGGGTGGTAAGCATGGCAGTGCCATAGTTTCTTCAAGGGCCAAGGTCTTGTTTAGGACTCAAGGAGCTTCTGTTCCCCCGAGACCTCCTGGACTGGGGCCATTGCAGCGTTACCGAGGAGACTACTTGGCTTGTTAGGGAAGAACTCAGAGACTTCATTATCTCCCGGAGTCTTGCTTCTCTGTTTCGTGAGCAATTAAAAATGAAAACACAGACTATGCCTGTGTTCCTGTTGTTATTTTCCTTCTTGTATCCTCTGCTTTAAAAGGTACAGTGAACTCTGATTCTTACCGCACACCAGCCTCGGTTTAGCAACATCATTCTAAGTATTTTAATCAAAGAAATTGTCCAATAAATAGGGAAAAAACCTAACAGTTTAAAGCTGCCTTGTATGATAGTAAGTCTGCTCTGCCAGCTTCTCTTTGACAAATAGACTCTTGATTTAATTTGAAAGCCTGTGTTGGTGGTTTATTAAATGCCAGATGTGTTGTTATTCGGGAACAAAGAGATTGTTTTGTTTTTAGGGCAGATAATACTTGATAATTCAGACAAAAAGGGAAGTAAGGGTTTTACCTTAGGGGTTTTAAGGGGTTGAGTTTTCCAAATTAAAATTCTAATTAGATTTTCTTGCCACAAAAGTGGATATTTGCTCTTTCAACTTCATGGTGAAGATTATTCTTAAAACTGCAAATAGGAATAGTTTACGGCACTGGAGCACATTGTCACCGGGATAGTGGGCAATTGCTGGATTGATGCTTCTTAAAGGTCAGCAGATGTGGTACCCAATGTGGGATTCTAAAACAGCGCCAGGGTTTCAACGGATATGAGGTGGCATCGTCTCATCCTATGTTCAGATCTCCATGAGCATTTATGATGATTTTCCTCTTTGTTCAATCTACCTTTTGCTAATATTGGTCTTCGAGCCACTATGAAAGCCAGATAAGCCTGTAGGAACAAATCCAGCTCCCCGTTAGGAAGGACACAGATCACTCTGATCCTTCCCTATGAAACACCGGCACATTCCAGCCTGCTCGCTCACCCCGCCCCTCCGCAGTGCAGGGCACCAGCATCGCCCTCGTCCTGTCTGCCCTCGGCCTCGCCTGGCTCCAGCCCTTCCTCCACTGTGCAGCCAGAATGAGCTTCCTGGAACTCAACTCTGACACGTAGATAGCCGCCTGGTTGAAGTTGCATTGCCTAAAGATTAAGTCCAAGTGTCTCAACACAGTTTACAAACCACATCACAATCTGACCCCCAGTACACTTCCCAGCTTCACTTCCTGCCACTACTCTCAGAGTCCCAAACGTAGCTCATTCCTTTATTCATTCAACAAATATTTATTGAGCACTTGATGCGTGCCAAGTTCTGGGACTACAGAAGATGAACAAAACCAATAAAAATCCCTGCTTTCTACCAGGGGTAGTAGAAAATAACTAAGTAAAATATAGGCTATATTAGAAAATGAAAATTTCTTATGATTAAAAGAAATAAAGCAGGGTGGGAAGGCATGAAGTGTCCCTCTAGCTTACAGGTCTTCAGGCACCTGCTCTTTCTTCTGCCTGTTTTAATGAAATAAGCTCCCTCTCTGTGGCTGTCCTCTCTAACTCTCTCACCCTCTTGATCTCAACCTGGACACATCTTCGTCTTGAAAGGCTTCTTTTTCTTCAAAACTCCGTCATCTGTGCCCTCCTATACGATTTCACAGCCCTCTATTATTTCCCTATCATGGTGTTTATCTCTCTAAACTGATATTTCCTGATTAGATGTCCACATCCCCTACAGCCTGCAAGCTTCTGGGCGCCTGCCTCACTCACTACTGTCTCCTCAGCATCCGGCACAGTCCTGGTGTTCGGTGAATATTTGTTGGGTGGTGGGAGGTTTGCTGGATAAGTAAGTGGATGTATGGATGGATAGATGCATGCAACAAGAAAGACAGGACCTGAGTAACACTGAGGGGTCGGGAATACTAGCAACAGTGAGCACACAGAGACCCCGAGTGGAAATCTGACAAGCGTAGGAACAGCGATCAGACCAGACCACCAGATCGAGGCACCCACCCCCTCTATCCACTCAGAAGCTGCTCCTGCTCCTGGTGACCTTCGTGCTAACCCACACAAAGAGCGCCATGAAGAATGAGAAGCACTGACTGAAAAATCTGTACAATGATCTTCTTATTCCTTTTCTTGGAATTGACAAGTGCTGCCGGATGTGTGTTATTTCTGGAGTCATTCACTTGCTCCTGGTTGTCTGTGAATGAGTAGTGGGAAAGAGCCCATTGCTATAATAATTGAAAAAGCTCTCCGGCTTTTGCTTAAGAAGATCCCAAGTCTGGCTTCTGTCAGATATTGACCCAAAATGTAACAGGGCTCTTTCTTTTAACAGTTACTTAAACTTTTGCATCTACTGTACTTTTAAGTTTCAGAAATTAGTTACTCAGTATCCATTCAACAAACATTTACATCTGTCAGAGGCTCTGTGCCTCCTATTGGGGCACAAAGATGAGTACGACGTGCTCCCTGCTCTCAGTGGCAATCGCAGTGGCAGGGTGTTCAGACTCAGCATGCCTGTGTGGATACAGAGCACTGTCCACGGGGTATGCCGGCATGAGCCGTGCTAACAGAATCCACTTCAGGCCCTTACGCGGACGTGCCTGGAATGTGCTTGCAGGCAGTCAGGTCAGCTCTGCTTTCCCACTCCTCCTTCACAGCCACCCCCCACCCCCCACTGTTCCCACTTTACAAAAGAAAGACATCTCTCTTGCCCGTTCTGCATATTGCATAGTGCCCCGATTGCACCAATATTGCATATTGCCCCAGTGTGAAAAAATACCAAACAAAGGAACAGCTAAAAACATTAAAGGAGGTCTCCTGTAATTGAGGTACTATAACTCTCCCAGCCATCTCATAAATAGATGCAATGCCAATAAATTTTTATTCTTAAACTTAATTATTTTTTCCAAATTTGCAATATACATGTATTTTGACCAGTTACTTACTAATAGCAATTTCATTGTAAATTCAAGCTAGAAAAATATTTACTACTCAGACCTGATGTTATAAAAATTTGTTAAATTAAACTTCCAATTTATATACTTATTTTTCTTGCAGACAAATATGATAGGGTGACAATAAAAGAATGTCATACAAAAAATATATTACATTAAAATAAAATTCTGTAGAGAAATAGAATGGAAATATAAATTCTAAATGAAAAAGAATCAATTTAAAATTTCTGACTTAAAGAATAAATTATTCATGTGTTTTTTTTAATGGGAGATGAATGGGCATTAAATGGCATTTAGATTTCTCTAGATGCATTTAATACATAAAAGAGTGATGTGAAGATTTTTTTGTTAAAATACCGATATTCACAAATGTGCTGAACATAAGATCTTTTGTTACCATTGAAATTTGTGATTTTAGATATCGATTCTAAAAAGTATAGGAAGAGCATGGTTTTTCAAAATTCTTTTCAAGAGTAAATGAACAAAACATGTGAGGGTCATTGATACATGTGAGCAAGGTCAGTGGACAAAGTATCATAAGGCGGCTTAGACGCTGGGTAGCAGCTTGGGTTGGAGTGGGAGCTGGAAGAGGGAGCAAGCGGATCTGTCTGGAGAACTGGGGGAGTCTGTCCCAGCAGATGGCAATGGTTCATCTCAGAATAAGAAGTGTGTGCGTGTGTGTGTGTGTGTGTGTGTAGAGTCACATACCTGCATTTCTGACTTTATTGCAGTGGTTTCTCCTCACTCCTTGGTGGAGCTGTAAAATTCCTTCTTATCATTCTTATGCAAAAACCAAGCATTATAATAGATCAAGACACTGCAAAGACCTTTTCATTGACTCTTTCAGAATGAAGTGGAAGACTTTAAATAAATAACTTGGGGTATTCGTGACTTGAACAAGGATGGAAGTTTATTTCTATCCTTCATAAAAGAAGTGTGGAGGTTGGCAGTCCAGAGCAGGCACAGTGGCTGCACAAAATTAAGGGTGAGGGTCCAAGGATCCCTCTAGTTCTACAGTCTACCAGCACGAGGGTGTGACCTTGTCCTCACTGCCCAAGAAAGCTGCTGGAGCTCTAGCCATTCCTGCTGCGTTCCAGATAGTGAGAAGGAAGAATGGGAAGAAGCAAAAGAGGCCTCTCCCGGAGAGTTAGTTCCCTTTAAACAACCTTCCTGGAAATCCCACACAACACTTATGCTTACATTTAATGGGTCAGAGTTTATCCAAGTGATCCCATCTAGTCATAAAGGAGGCTGGAAAATGTTATCTCTATTCTGGATAGCTACAAGACTGTCTAAAAACTGAGGTTTTGTGGATAAGCGGGAAAGGAAAATGGATTTAGAGGATGAACACACAGGCGTCTCTGCCACGCCTGATGCTTAATTGTAAACCTGAGACCATCAAAATGATTAATCAGGGTGAGCTCTCCCTTCATGTGACAATCTCCCGCTAATCCATGAATTACCACATTCTTGTGCCGCTATTCCGTTTTCCTTTTGTTGTTGTTACTCCTTTGGTTTTTGGTATCTCTGCCATGATGTCCATGCGTCTAATGGACATCTCGGACTCAACAAGTCCAACACTGGCCTCCTCTCAACTGGCTCCACCTGCAGCCTTCCCACTGCAGGGAATGGGCACGCCATCTTTCCAGTTGCTCAGGCCAGAAACATTGTAGCCATCCTTGCAGATCCAGAAATCAGCCACTCTTACCTCCCCCTCCCTCGTCCACGCCTCTGTCTTCTCCCGCCTGGGTGAACACTGTCACCCTCTAAATAGTCTTTGACACCTGCTTCCAGCCTTATGCCCACCAGAATCTGTTTTCAACTCAGCAGCCAAAGTGAGCTTAGTTATACGCTGGTCGCAGAATTTCATTCCCCCCAGATCCCTGCAGTGGCTCCTTATTTCCCTCAGAGTGAAAACCAAAATCCTTACAACAGCCAGAAGGCTGTACACCATCTGGTCTCTCACCGCCTCTCTGACTCCTGGTCCTAACCCTTCCCCTCTCTCACGGCACGTGGACCTCACAGCTGGCCGTTTGCTCCCCACTTGGGGCCGAGGCTCCAGCTGTTTCCTCTGGTGGACTCTCCCCCCCGGAGCAGCACGACTTCCTCCCTCCCCGTTTCAAGTCTTCATTCAAACCTCACCTCTTACCCCAACGACCTTAGCAGCCCCACCCTCGAAGGCTCTCAGACTCCCACTCTCCTGCTCCACTTCTTCTCTCCATGCATTCACTGTCTTCTGAGATGCTGTCAAATGTTTCTCCAGAATTAAAGTGTTTATTATGTTTATTGTTTATTCTCCATCTCTCCCCATCCCTGCCACCGCTAGTCCGTGTCCGTTTCGTTCACTGGTGTAGTCCAAGCTCGTGCTACGGTGCCTGGAACGCAGTAAGTGCTGCATATACTTGTTGAATGAAATCGAGTAGCTTATTCAGTGACTTATTTTGCAAATTAACAGAAAGCACTTTCTCTGTGAAAGAGATAGAGTTGAGTGGATACAAACGGAACGAGGCAGGCTCCCTACTCACATGTAGCTTATAATCTAGTAAGAAGAAGAAGGTCGTAGATAGCTCTCACGTACATCAACAGGACTCAGGACGTGAGGAAAGCCCAAAGAAAGAGCCGCAGGACTCAGAGGACAGCAAGTCCACCTCTGCAGGAATCGCCCCAGGCGGCTCCCTGGACAGAGTACTTGAAGTGGGCTCTGAAAGACAGGCTTTAGTTTGATAAGTAAACGTAGAGAAAGAGGTGTTTGAGACTGATAAACCACCGTGGAAGGCACAAAAGTCAAAAGGAACGGACACTTTCGTATATTGATAATTTAATAATTATGACAATAGTAAGTTATAGTCATTAATACGGTATCATTTATTTGGACTATAAGAGCTTTGTAGGAAAGGAGAGGTAAAGTATTCAATGATCTCAAACATGTAGGAACAGAAATAGTTGGGACAATTTTCAGAGAGCATCGAATGCCAAACTAAGGAGTTGGGTGTAATTTATCTGATGGGGAACTTTGTGGGGTTTGGAGCAGGGCTTGGGAGAAGGCAGATGGCATGATCAGACTGAAGTTAGTGAGCTCTCTGATGGCAGCAATTTTGTCTTCTTCATCTTTGGATCCCCAGAGCCCACTATGGCACCTCACATATTGGCAGGTGCTCAATAAATATTAGTTTATATTTCAACCAATGATTAGGGAGGTGGTAGAAAATGTTGTCAAATACATCACATTCTGGCAGCTATAGGAAGGATGGATAGAAAGAAAGAGAATTAGGGAGGAAAATTAAGCACTGACATGGGGTCACTTCAATGAAAGGAAAGGATGGTGGAAGTGACGCCATGTTGGAAAAACCAACAGGTCTCAGAGACTGACCAGAATTGAGAGCTGAGAGGGGCCGAAAGATGGGTTCTCCCCCAAGACAATCTAAACCTACTTAGCTCGTAACATACTCAAACTACAGGATTTTTCACAGTGAAACCAAAATTGGAGGTACACGTGAAGATCCCAGTGTGGGTTTAAAAAGTAACACCTAATTAAAACAATCAGCTGCAGACTTTGACAGCAGCAACTACAGACGACTTTTGCAAAATTAAGTACAACTGCAGGCATTCATCAGTTTATAAACTTCAAGCTTCTGACTGCGTGGATGTGGCCGCAAAGAGGAAAGTCCTGGGAGGCAGCAAGGGGCGTGTGCAAAGTCGGGTCCTGACAGCGGGCAGACCTGGGTTTAAGGCCTTCCTCAGCCACCACTAGCTGTGTGGCCTCTCAGAGCAACCTGGGGCTGCGTCATCTGTGAGTTAATGATACGAACCGTGGAGAGTTAGGTGGATTGAGTGAGATGGTGCAGAGGGCCTGGCACAGAGGGGGCGCATCCTGAATGCTGGTCCCCTTCCTCAGGCAGCTATTCTTTCCTTCTCTGGAACCCCCAGGAGTGACCCTACTTCTGACACAGTTCTGGCCAAAACATACTTCCATTATAACACCTGCTCCACGACCGGTGGTGTTCGTCATCGTGAGCGTTGGTGTCTCTTCTCAGTGCCAGCTTCCAAGCCCACTGCATCTCTTCCCATTTCCTGGTGCTCATCTCCAAATATGGTTTCACCAGCCAATTTCCCAAGTATTCTGTCTTTGGGAAGATTACTAATGAGGATGTTACAGCGGGCTGGCATGACTGACAATGCTGACGGCCACCTGCCAGACACCTTTGATCCATCCAACAGGGACCATCCAACAGGGGCGTGGTGTCATTTCTCACGAGTCTTGTTACCGTTTTCCAGCCCCTTGAAAAACTCACAGGGCACACTCATGCCCACCTCTACTAGAATTAGTCTTGCAAGGGAACACTCGTGAGTGACTGAATTAAATGTCACCGCAGCACAGAACCTCTGTTACATACGCTGACCTATCACTCTCTGCTCTCGTAAATCTTTACAATCACAACAGATTAGTCTAGCATGTTATTCCTAATAAATATTCTCTTTTGTTGGTGTGGCTCATGCCCAAAAGGAGATAATAGGCCAGTGGAGAAAAGTAACAAAATCTCATCACACGTTCAAACTCAGTCAAGTGGTGAATAGAGAATAATGACCCTCTGGAAGGAGAGGAATGATCAGCATCTTGACAGCCTACGCGGAGGGTCCATGGAAGACTCCTCTCGTGATGCTCGTTCTACAAAGTCCTGGAGAGAAATCGGTGTCTGGTTTTAGAACCAAGAGCAGTTGCAGTTTCCTTGAACTTGCTTTTCCTTAATGGAACCTGGGCTGTGTCACTCATGGGGGTTCTCTTTTCTCATTTGCTGAAAAGTTTGCGCATTGCATGGGTGGCTGAGATTCAGTAGGGGCGTAATGATGGCACGGCTTTCAGTCTCTATCCCGGCTCCATTTAGTCTCCATATTATTTTCCTTGCTGCTTCTCCCTCACTTTTTTTAATTGTGACTAAATACACATAATATAAAATTTACCATCTTAACCTTTTTTTTTGGTGAGGAAGATAGGCCCTGAGCTAACATCTGTTGTCAATCTTCCTCTTTTTGCTTGAGGAAGATTGTCACTGAGCTAGCATCTGTGCCAATCTTCCTCTGTTTTGTATGTGGGATGCCACCACAGTGTGGCCTGATGAGCAGTGCATAGGTCCGGGCCAGGGATCCGAACCCAGGAACCCCGGGCCACAGAAGTGGAGTGCAAGAACCCAACCACTACACCACCAGGCTGGCCCCTTAACCACTTTTAAGTGTACGATTCAGCAGTATTAAGTACATTCACATTTTTGTGCAATCTTCGCCACTGTCCATCACCAGAACTCTTTTCATCTTGCAAAACTGAAACTCCATACCCATTAAACAGTAACTCCCTATTCCCCCCGCCCCTGGCAACCACAGTCTTCCTGTCTCCATGCATTTGACCGCTCCAGGTACCGCATACAAGCAGAATCACACAGCTTCCCCTCACTTGTAATGTATGCTATCTTCCTGTATTTTCTGTAAGTGTATAACCCCTCTTGAAACAAAATGAGGAATGAATACAGAAACAAATAAGAAAATAAAGCACAAAGATTTCCTGGGGGCTTGGGGGGTTCTGCTTTTTATGTATAAAGTCACGGCGAGGCCATAATGTTTGCTGATTAGAACAAACACAATGGATTGTAAGAAACATCCTTTGTTTACGTGGTTAGCTGATGTTGGGACGAGCAGCATGTGTAAGAGAGGAGTGAAGTCTAGGGAGAGATCGACATAGCAGAGGTTTCCACGAGGGAGGAGACAGCAAGACAATTGAACAAGGAGGCGATTGTACATTCAAACTCAGACCTTACGGGCCCACTGCCGATGCACGGGTCCCGAAGGTTGTTGGCAGCTGCTTCCACGGCGGTGGTCTCCAACTTTGGTGTACGTAAGAGTTCATCACTGCAAACGGACCAAACCAAAACCAAACGGACTGGGGCTCAGGAGTCTGACTGTGTCAGCAGCAGCCCAGGTGGGTCAGACCCAGGGTCGAGAAACAAGGGTCAGTGCAGTGGATGACACAGGGCTGTGCAGCCTGCTGCTCGGGCGACTAGTCTGATCTTGGATTAGGTTATGCCTACAGCCCCACAGTCTGTTACTACCGATTTTCTATCTTCTAAATTGACTGTTGCCTGAATAGGCTATCAAACACGGGGGCCGAGGCAGGAGTGAATGATACTGGAAATAGATCCTCATCAGCCCCCCAGGGGAGGGTCAGCAATGGCCTCACGGCCCTCCCACTGTCATCATGGCTTCGAGGAGAGCCAGTGCTGCTTTATTTTGCATTTCTCTTCTGGTCTGCCTCTGCGTCATCAAGTACAAACTGGCTGGAGGGAGAATGTTGGCCTCAGTGGAGCTGTGAGCAGCATCAAAGATCGGTATCCAGCTTCTCTCTCATTCGCAGCTTTCATTTGTTTTCTTTCTAGAACATGTCTGTGCTGGAGAATCACCACTGGCGATCGACAATCGGCATGCTTCGAGAATCAAGGCTTCTTGCTCACTTGCCGAAGGAAATGACGTAAGTGGCGCAGAGATGAAGGGTCCTGATGTTCACACATTAAAGATAAGCCGCTTTCTCGAGGGCACGCTTGAGACCCCCCCGGGTTAGTGGCCGGGAGCCAGCCGGCCGTACCTCCTGCCTGCGCTCGGCTGTCTATCAGAGGAGATTCTGTGTCAGCTCCTGCAACCCAGAAGCCAGGCCGTCTCAGGGAGCTCTGAAGGAGCTGTGGATAGTCTGGGGCCTGACGTCAGGACAAGGGGCTGGGTACACGGCTCTCAGCTTCCACACTCCCGCATCAGCGCTCTGCTGTGCCAGATTCCTGTCTTTCATGTTAGCGAGTTTGTCCTCCCGTGCGGATCCAAAGATAAATATTTATCGAAAAGGAACACAGGAGTTCTCAAGCTAGATTTAAGATGAGTTCAATAAAGTGTGTATTATAATTGCTAGTCTTGGCAAAAGTAGAAGCCAGAAATTCTTTTCTAAAATGTTTTTTGTTAAGTAATTGGATGGGGCCCAGCAATTTTTTCAGCATTGATTTACCAACGTCTCTTGCATTTTAAACAGAAGGGGAAACACTAGCTTCCTGGACCGCTGATTGTTAGCCCGGCCAGTAGAGTGAGTTCTACAAATCCAAGGCCGTTGCCTCATTTTCTATGAGGCCCCAAGTTAGCTGCTCTCCCGTCCTCCAAGGCCACCGCTAATTCTGATCTGTTTAATTAAAATGCGCGGAACCTGAGGCCGCTAGGAGAGAAGACGCAAACAGCACCGTGCCCCTCTTCCTGGAGAGTGAGGAGCACCGCGCCCCTCTTCCTGGAGGGCGCAGAGCTGAAGGTCCAAAACCAAGTGGCGTTTCTCCACAGAACCCGCAGCACGCTCTGGGCTCCCAGGGTTGTTCCTGGCCCTCTGATCCTGTCGCATGCTGTCTCCCAGCACCCAGAGGAATGTGGAAATTGCAGGGGGAACTTCAGTTCTGATGACATTTTACCGCCTGGGACTAAATAAAACCAATCCTCGTGCGGGGAATAAAAACTCACGCTTTTCACTAGAACAACAAATTGCAAAGATAGAAAGAAAGAAATGCAAAAAGAACTACAAACCAGAGCAAGAAATCAAATAAGTAGGAGAAACAAAGGAGGTAGGTGGCAGGGACAGCTAAAGAAAGAAAGAAGAGGGAAGAAAGGAGAGAGAGGACAGGAAAGAGCAAAACGAGGGACGAGCTGGAGTACTCATTTCCTAAGATCTCCTGCCCGTCCCCAGTGATTCCAAATAAAAATTGCATGTTTTTATGTCTTTGCGAGGCGCAGTGCTGTAAAGTGCTTTTGCGAGAAGAATAATTGTTACGCAACAGCACGTGTGAGAGGACTTTATAATGAAAGCTATCATCACACTCACTGTGATTAGTCCTTCTTTCCTCATGTAAACGCTTTAAAGTCAGGTTTCTGATTTTAAAAGTAAGACAGGTTAACTGTACAAACTAAGGAAAATCTAGAAAAGTATTTATTCGCTGAACCACATGAAGTTGCTGTTTTTGAAGGGCCCAAAACAGTAGAACAGCGGCGTTTTCATGTGATTCAACCTAGTATGATGAAAACTGGAATTACTGTAACATTACTGGTAATGTTGACCTGGCTGGTATATTTCCTTTTCGTCTTTTTTCAACGCAACCATATTTTAACAAAATGGGGAACTTGTTTTGTATGGTTTATGTCCTGACATTTTTCACTTTCCGTGGAGGTCTTTTTCCATATCATTAAACCTACTACTAAAATAAAATTATTTTAATGTCTATAAGGTATTATTGTACCAAAATGTATTAACTATTGCCTATTGTTTGGAATTTAGATGATTCCCAAATTTTTGTCATTATAAACAATGCTTAACAAGCATTCTTAAAACATAGGTTTTTATCCCAAACTCTGATATTCTATTTTCTGAGAAAACATTTGTGGATAGAAATTATTGATCAGAAAGTTGTGAATTTTTAAGGTTCTTGTTGTATATTATCAAATTGCTTTTCCAAAAAACTGCATCTACCTATATTCCCATTGGTGAGTTATGAGAACATCTATCAATGTGCATCACCAAAATTGAGTTTTATCTCTATTATCTTTTTAAAATATTTGCAAATTTGACATATATACACATATACGTAGAGAGAGAGATTCATTGATTACAACAGAGATTGGAAATTTTTCATATATTTACTGGCCATTGTTATTTCTTTAGGGAAGATATTTTTGTGTTTGGTCTTTTCCTATTTTCCTATCAATGTTATTGTTCATTTGTAAGAAGGTTTTCTATTTTGACTATAGTAACCATTTGTTTTATGTTGTAAATATTATTTGAAATTTTTAGTTTGCCCTTTGATTTGATTCATGAAAGATTTCACCTAACTAAAATAGTTATATTTTCTGGTTATAAATTTGCTATTTATATTTTCAAAGAATTTATACAATATTGAGAATTATAAAAAAGAAAGTGAAAATCATCCATAATCCCATTTTATATCTTTCCAAATTCTTTGCTATGACCATAGAGATCAGGCCTTACATATTTTGTATCCTATTTTGTAATATAACAATAAAACATCACATTTTTCCATGTAGCTAAATACAGCTAAACATCAACATATTTAATAATTGTATAGTGCACATGCAACATGGCTTTTTTAAGCAATCTCCTATGTATTTATGAATTCTCATGATTTTTTTCCTCCCCAAAATGTTTCATTATTCTAAACAACAAGAGGATAAACATCCTTATAACATATATCTGTACTAATTACATCTTTACTAACATGTTCAGGTAAATTTATAGACGAACTGTTGGTCAAATTATTTATATTCAGGAAACGCTTTTAGCGTTAATTCCTAAATCACCCTCCAGGAACATCATACTAATTGACACTCTCACTAACAGCAAATAAGGGGGACCATTTTCCCCGTACCATCAGCAGCAGTAGGTATCACAATCATTAATTAATTCGGCAAATTATTTAGTTGTTACTTTTAATCCTTGCCAATAAAAATGGGGAAATAGTATCATGCAGCTGTTTTAATTTGCTTTTTTTTATAGTAAGGATATTTAATATCATTTCATATTTTAGAGTATTTTGTATTTCTTTTGTGAATTGCCTATTTTCTATGATTATTTTTAATGTTCAGAAGTGGATTAAATTTATATATGGCTTAGAAACCAAAATGTAAATGGTGAAACTATACAGATATTAGAATATAATGTAAAGGAATGTTGTCATCAGAGCTGGGAAGGATTTCTTAAATAGAAGGGAAAAAATTAACCACAATTTAAAAGATTTATAGATTAAGCTGTGATAAAAATTAAGACTTCCTTTCATCAGAAGATAACATAAAGAAAGTGGAAAGAAAAGCCACAGAGTAGAAGATATTTACAACACATAACTGACAAAAGCCTATTATTGAAAATATATAAAAACTCTTAGAATCAATAAACAAAAGAGAGATGACCCAATAATATATTAAAGACTAGAATAGAAACTTCACAAAAGAGGAACTACAAATGGCCATTAAACACATGAAAATACGTCCAATGTCACTAGTACTCAAGGCAATTCATATTAAAACCACAACGAGTTGCATGACACACCTCTCAGGTTGGCAAAAAATATGAAGAGTAAGAATGTAAAGGAATGAGAATCTCATCTAGTACTGCTTGGAGTATAAATTTATACAATTGTTTTTGAAATAATTGACAATATCTAGGAAATTGAAGATAAGCATGCTCTATGATCCAGTAATGTTATTCCTGGACATAGACCCTAGAGAAACTTTTGCACATGTATAACTGGTACATAAAAGTGTTTGCTGTGGCATTTTTCATAGTAGTCAAAAACTAGAGGGGAGTGGGCCCTGTGACCGAGTGGTTAAGTTCACATGCTCCACTGCCACGGCGCAGGGTTCATGGGTTCAGATCCTGGGCGCGGATCTACACACCCCTGGTCAGGCCATGCTGTGGTGACATCCCACATAGAGGAACTAGAATGACCTACAACTAGGATTTACAGCAAGGTACGGGGGCTTTGGGGAGAGAAAAAAAAGACAGAGGAAGATTGGCAACAGATGTTAGCTCAGGGCCAATCTTCCTCACAAAAAAAAAAGCATACCTTTAAAAAAAAAAAAAGCTAGCAACAACTCAAGTGACCATTAAAAGTAGAGTGGATAAACGCACTGTAGTATATTCCTGTGATGGAATACAACATGGTTATGGAAATGGATGAGCTATAGCTCACACATCGACATGGATGGCTTTCAAAAACACAACGTTAAGCTAAAGAAGCGAAGTGTACACTAATACTTACCATGGAACCTAAAGTTCAAAAGCAGTTAAAGGTAAACCATATTATCTAGACCTGCGCACACAGGTGGTAAAGTTATTATAAGCAGCAAGGAAATTATGGAAAAAGAGATCAAGAGAGTGGTTACTTAGGGGTTAGGGGCAGAGGGATGTGATGAGAATCATCATGGGCCTACTGGGGTCCTGGCCAGCGGTACTCCACACCTGGGTGGGGATTATCAGATGCTTATTTTACATTTATTCATCAAACTGCATATGTAGGCTCTATGCACTCTACATAAATACATCTCACTTTTAAAGGTGAATCTTAAAAGTAATTATGAATTTTCCTTCTATTGATGAATTTCTATATGTGAGATAAATCTCTAATTTGCTTTATCTTTCCGAAATATCCCCTTTTCCCTCTCTCATTTGTTGACTAATATGTTGCTTTCCCACTGGTTTTTAGTGGTGCCTCAATCAACTGTCACTCCTCTTTAAGTTCCAGTATCCCTTTCTGGCCTGTCTGCCTTGTTCCGTTGATGGCTACTTCCATCCCACCATATCAGTCGCTGTGTCCTCCTTGTTATTTCTATTATTCTGCCCTTTTCCCTCCCCAGGCAGATCTTAATGCTTGAGCTGGTTAGAACTTTCTTACCAAACTCCCATGATTCTGTGTGTCTTTTTGTGTCCTCCTTAAAGCATATGTTTCTACTTGGCTTTCAGTTTTCTCACCCACTGGAACCGTGGGCATGTATAAACTCCAAGTCTGATCACCCGAGGTTTCAATCACTCTCTACGGTTCTTGGCAAACCTGCTGTGCACAGACAGGGGTGATGGCGGGTGAGGGGATCACTCTCGGGCTCTGGGGGCCTCTGTGGAATGCACAGAATCAAGGGCAGAAATTCAGCTTCAGCCCCTGATGGTGACAGAATCAGCCACCCCCTCCAAGAGATTTGCTTTGTGTGTGTGTGTTCTCTGTCCTTCTTGTGGATGCAGACAGGATATCGAACAGCAGCTGGGCTCCCTGATCTTGGCAACAGACATTAACAGGCAGAACGAGTTCCTGGCCCGACTGAGAACTCACCTCCACAATAAAGATCTGAGGCTGGAGGATGGACGCGACAGGCACTTTATGCTCCAGGTAAACGACAACAACAGGAGCCGTTATCCTTGCTGGGTGAAAACACCGAGGGACGCCATCAATAGTTTTAGCACGTAGGAGAAGGAGCGTCTCCCACGGTGTAAGTTAGAGCAGTGACCTACTTTATGAAAAGCTTGGAGACACATGAACACATGAAATTTTTAAGCGGTTTCCAAGCAAGCAAAATCTGGGTTTCACGTCCGTGGTTGATAACATCTCCTTTTCCGTGTCTGCTAACTGCTTTCCCGCGGAGTGGCCCTGCTGGGCAGTGGCATATGACAAGAATCCACCCCACTTCGTGGCTTGATGTGAAAGGGGGCACGGTGGTACCTGGCAATTTAGAAAGATGTTTCTATAAGCCAAAAGTGTACTATGTGAACTACGGTACAGACAAAAATTGACAAACAAGCTGCCTTCCTTTATCTGAAACCTACTTAATCAAGCCCTGCTTCACTTCCCTTTACTACCTAAACTCATATCTCTCTCTGAGCCTCAGACGTGTTTACCTAGTCGTACCATTTTTAGGCAGCAATAGATAAATTATTTTAAGCTTAACTGAATAAATTGAACCGTAGAAAATCAAACCCTTTCTGCTTTATTCCACGGCAAGAAGCCATTTGTGACGTGAGAACAAGGGGACCCGGGAAGTAGAAATATGAGCTGATATCCAAACCAGAGTTTTTTCTCCATCTTCCATTTTCTCCTGTCTTCCTTCTTTCCTTTTGGTGCAAAAGACTGAATGGCGGGACCCTGGGTTCCTCAGGACAGACCTCCTCTTACCCGGGAGACGTAGCTGCACAAAGGAGACGGCACTGTGGTCGTCTTTGCCCTCTGTCGTGTCCACAGTGTTCCATCCTCCCGAGGAAATACCCGCCCCCGGCCTGGAGCTCTGTCTCCTTCCTTCTTTCTGCCTCAGCTAGACTTCTAGCCACAAAGTTGAGCCACGTACCTGATTTTAGTGACTGAGCCAAGTCCAGAGGAGCTGAAAGATTTGGCCTGAATGCCTGCATTCCAAAAGGAAAGTTTGCAAACACGAGTGAACCCCTACAGGGCACAACCTGGGGGGACTTCCGGCCCATGGTGACTCCACCATGTACCCGTGCCCCCATTAACGGGAAAATAAACAACCGAATTTGCAACTTCATGGGATCCAGGCTCTCCCCGACCCCAGCGCTGTTAGCACTTGTGTGATCCCGAGGAACTGGGTCAAAACAAACAGACATTGCCGGTGGGCGGGGCACACCACCAGCGGCCCATCTGGCAGCCGCCTCTTGGCAGTTGGCGGTTAAGGGAGAGAATCTACGTTTTTGGGAATTCAAGCTAAACCTCCTAAGGTCAGCATCACTGAAAAATCTGGCATCCCACATCCAGACAGTGTGAGGCAAGCTTTGATGTCGCTGTGCAAACAAGCACTCCCAGGTTTGATACGACAGCTCGCAGGCTGGCGGCCTGAGCTTGCTCACACACAGACGCGGGCACCTAAATGCAACACACACCATCTAAGGGATGTATGGAGTCCGTCAGCGTGGCCACTGTGGGAATGAGGTCCAAATGATCTCATATGAGTCTGGCTGGGGCCCCTGCCGCCTCCCTGCCCACGAGGGGCGGGGCAGCTTTAGGAGCCAGGCTGCAGCTTTCCTTGGCCTGCCCACCCCAAGGCTCCTCCAGGAAGCTCCGTGTCCTTGGACGGTGACTCCTCTCCCTCTCGCTGCTGTAGAGGGAGTCCTGAATGGAGGTTTTGTGTGCTGGTGAATAAGTGCTGTTTCCTCGGAGGCCGTCTGTCAACGCCAGCCAGGTCCCGGGAGGCGGGCAGGTGGGTCTGAGAGCCCCTGGGGCTCAGGCGCTGTTTGCTGCTGAAGGGTCCCCCTCTGACCACCTGCCCTGCCCTATCCTTCCTCAGATTGCCCTGAAGTGTGCTGACATCTGCAACCCTTGCAGAGTCTGGGAGATGAGCAAGCAGTGGAGCGAAAGAGTCTGCGAGGAATTCTACAGACAAGGTTAGTGACCCACGATGGCCTGGCCACGGCCCCTGCCCGGCAGGCAGTTTTCCTGATAAAACAGGAAACGGCTAATCCCCCCTGACGTTTGTTCGTTCCTCAACTCTCATTATCCTAATCTTCCTCTTTAGCTCTCTTGCAAACCATCCTGCCCTTTTCTGGAGATAATTTTAAAAGTAATAGCATCCACTTACTACAGAAACAGGTAGCAAGGAGGTGCAATAAAAATGAGCGAAAGTGGAATATTTATATTTACGTATATTTATATATATTTTTATAATGGCTTTCCTCTGTGGATAGAGGACTGGGAGGGACAGTTTGGTTTGTATTCTGATCTTTTTAATGAGCTGAGTGCAGCCGGAAGGCTAACTGCCGTTCGGGCCAACGCTTTCTGCTCTGACAGAAGGAGGCAGACTCTTGCCTTCCTGTATTCCTGCCCCTCGCTTTCTTAAATGAAGTTAATAATGAAACAGAGCACAGCTAGCCAAAAACTGAGTTCATCCTCTCAAATATATACAGCGAAAAGACAAATGGCCCCAAGGTAGGGTATAATTTTTAAGAGATGAAGCTCATTCAGAAACAAGGCAATGACGCGGGGAGGGCCGGGCCTCTCACGCAGCCCCGTGTCCTCGGGCCAGGTTTCAGGCTCCGGATGTTTGCTCAGGCACAACAGTGCCTTGGTGTTAGCGACAGGATCAGGTTGGAGAGGCTGAGCACAAATAAGGCCTGAAGTGCCCCACATGCCAGCTCCGTGGGGAGGTCACAATAGCAACAGAGAGCCTGTCGGAGAGGCCTCCGTAGAAAGATGTGTCATTGCCATCGAGCTGGTCCCAGAGACAGGAGACAGAGCAGACAGAGAGGGTTCACGCGGGGCCGGAGGGCCCTGCTCCCCACCTCTCGCCCTCGCCGTCCGAGCTCTCATGCAGCCCCCTCGGCTCCTCCATCTCACTTCCATCGAGGGTGAGCGGTTAGAGAGCAAGAGGTCAGTTCTATAAAATCTCCACCGAGGGAAAGACAGAAGGAGCTCTGACGAAACTGGAACAGGGCGGTTTTAGATTCGACGAGGTAAGTACTTCACTGTGGGAGAGAGAAAAACTGAGCTAGCACAGTGAGCGAAGGGCCAGGATCTTCATCCTCGGAGAGCAAACGGTGGACAGAGAAGCCCCTGCTCTGTCCGTCTTGGCTTCGACTCAGCTGTGTGCTCCTGTTGCCACAGACGTCAGTTTAACCTTTTCCTGTGCTTGTCGTGCACCTTATCTGGATTGTGGACTACTTGGGGGGGGGGGGGGGCGGACCATGTCACCTGGGCAGATTGTGAGGGCCATAGAGTTGGTGAGTTGAAACTGTTAACTAAGTGGACGAAATGCGTCAACCAAGAAACATAATCCGTAAGATCTCTCTGCAGAAACTGGTTGTTGTCCTAATAATCTCTGTATGTGCCGCATGACAGGTGGAACAATCTAGAATATGTGTGACTCAGATCACTAAAGGTGAGCTTCCGTGCACTTTGCTCTGGCATGTCTCCTGGCGGAGGACGGAGAATAGAGATCTCAGGTCAGGTCCTTTTTGCTTACCAGCCTTGTGGTGTAGCAGAAGTTGGCCGTTTCAGAGGGGAAGACCAGACCCGATGGCCATCCAAACGGCCTGTCCTCCATACTGAATTCATTTTTTAAAAAATTTTATAAGTATGACTTGTATCATTTTGATTAATCTTATTCTGGCTTTCAATTTAGGATTTGGGCTTCCACAGACTCCTAATAGTCCCAGCCAAAGTATCTTTAATGATTTGTGACGTCGAGGAAAGGAAAACCCCTAAAGTCAAGGTTGAGAGCAGAGGGGAAAAGAAAGATGGAATGCCATGAATTAGGAAAACAGTGTTAAATTCTCAGAACAGAGGTTAGGAATCTAAATATCGTTCACCCCCTCCCCTCAACGCCTTAAGGAAGTAGAATTTCTGTCCTACTGTAATCTGATACTACAGATTGGTATCTTCTCAATCAACCAAGGTTCCCAGAGTCCTTATTGGCCATCTGCTTCCAGCCTTGCCTAACCCTCAGCAGAACTGTGCTTTTCCGACACCCAAAGCCCCAGTGGGGCTGTCATGAGGAATACACAGAAGTGTAGTTAGTCTATGTTTCGTAACCTCAAAATGCTCGTCGGTAAGCTTCCGAGGGGAGACAAACTGAGCGATTTTCTTCTTTGCATTCTCTACCTTGATTAACAAAGTGTCTGGAACGTACAGTGCTCTGTGAATATGTCTTGACTGAGTGGGCGAATAAATGATCTACCTGGGAGCCCTCTCCTAGTGGGGGTCCCAGGAGAAGGTCCAGAGCTGTGGAAGGGAGAATCTGAAGTGGGTGCTAAGGGATGAGCAGTGCGCACTCCAGTGGGAGAGCCACCAGGCACCTGTGGCTAGTTAAATTTAAATTCATTAAATTAAGTAAAATTTACTTCCTCAGTTTTACTGATCAGACTTGAAGGGGCTGCTATAGCCGACAGTGCAGAGAACATTCCATCATTGCAGAGGGTCCGATTGGACACCACTGGTCTCCATAGGAGTGGAAATGGGCAGAGGCACTGGGTGGGGGCGGACCATACCCCTGCCTCATCGACCTGCTGGTCCACAAGAAGATGAGGATGAGAGGATTTGTGGAGGCCCCTGCACAGCAGGCTATAGAAGAGAACATGACAATGGGAGTCATCTTAGAAGGCGCGATTAAGCCAACATACATAATTGAAGCAGAAGAAATACTGAAGAAAACTAGCTAAGAAGCAAAAACTAAAAATGAGTTATTAAGAACCCAGACTGGAGTCAGGCAGAGTGAAAGTGGGGAAGAAAGGTATTTCGAGAGAAGAATGGACAGGATTTGATATGGAGGGAGGAGGGAAGGGAGGAGTCAAGCACAACTGCTCCAAAGTGTGGAGCCTGCCCAAAAAATGACTATTCGCACAACGGTGGCTGTGAGGAGCGAGACTGGCTGCAGGAGAGTTCATTTTAGTGTGAAATGGATCTGCTCTGCCCTCACAACACTTCGTCTGGCTTCCCTGGACTCCTCAGTCTAAGCCAGAGTCATTTCCTCCCGTCACTTGAGAACCACCAGGGCCCACGAGACAGTGGGAGGGACGGCTGCAGCCTGAGAGAAAATGACGGACAGGTGGTGTTCCTACGGTTCTCGCTGTAGGAGCCTTCAGGAACACTCCAGAGCAGACTTCCTAGGTTGGAATCCAGCCTCCCGATCTCTAGCAGTAAGACCTTGGGTCAACACACTTCCCTCCCCTTCATCTCAATTCCCTCTCCTGTAGATGGGATTACAATAATAATTATGAGGATCAGATTAATTAATAGGTAAAATGCTTCGAATACTGCCTGGCACACAGTCGGCATGACATAAGTGCTGTCCTTGTATCTCTTCTAGTTGAGAGGAGGGCACACACAGCTGTGAGCCCAGCTAATGTTTCTGAGGACCAGCTTCTCCACTGATCAGCCAGATTATTTTTCCCCAATGCAAAAATTATCCACCGTTTTTCACCCTCAGGTGGAACCGATAATATGTATCCTGATCAAGCTGCTCATGATGCATTTCTCCTTTGGTCTTCTAGCTGACAAAGGCATGAAAAAGAAATATCATTCTGACCTCTAGACTTTTTTTAACTTCAGTTACATTAGGTAAAATTCTAAGGCGACAGAATAAAAGACAGCAGACCTTTATTTCCGACTAATTGTGTAGCCGCAGCCCCAGATGCTCTCAGATAAGATCTTCCAGTCCCTTTCTTCATTTCCTACCCTCCTCATTATTCCTGGTCATTCAGGGGAAACCGGACTAGGGTCAGGCAGAGTGAAAGGATCAGAAAAGCATAAAATTTGTTTTCTTAACCTGTAGCTTAAAGACAGAACCTCCATTTCATGTTAGGAAATCTCCCGTTAGCTGTGCTCTTGTTTTTATGCATCTTTTTCAAAAAAGACCCAGAGCACACCTGTTTGCAACGAGCCTATTGTAAACGGTTGTTGACACACTGATACTTGGAATTTTCACTGGAAGCTACCAGAGCAAGTCAGTGCTAAAGGACTCCCAGTGATAACAAGAGGGGAGCAGTAATTCCCAGAACAGCTTCTTCCAACCAGGTCGTTAAAACTTTCACCGCTCACTTTTGTAAGTCCTGGATGACCAGTGTGTTTCTCCTTTCTTCCTAGGTGACCTTGAACAGAAATTTGAACTGGAAATCAGTCCTCTTTGTAATCAACAGAAAGATTCGATCCCTAGTATACAAATTGGTGAGTTGAATTCAATCTTTATTTTAAATGAATGGTTTTGGTATGTCTGCCACACACAGCTACACACAGCTTTTAAAAGATCCAAACTGGAGGTTTAATCAATGCCCCTGTGAACGGCTGAGTCCAGATAAACACTCTGGCCATGAGTAGGTAATAATCCTAGGTAAAAATCCACTAGGTAATTTCCACTGAGAAATTATGAAAAATAGGGAAAAGGCTTTGTTACAGACCCTTAAGTAACCTGGATCACCTTGGTAGTTCAGAATGGAATCAAAACCAAATAGCAAGAAGGAAAGGAACGAAAATCAACTATTCGCTGCTGAAGAGCGAGTTACCCTGCACCCTCTTTAGGACTTGAAGGGTGGGAAGTCAGCAGAATCTGCCTTTAGGAGCCTTCCAGTTTGGGTCACTACCCTTCATTCCCAGCACACGGCCCCGAGGGCTCAGACCCCAGGCCGTGCCCCGTGAGCCGTGCTAGCCCTGTGGCCTGGGCTGTCATGCTCTCCACTCTCCACTGTCTCATTCTCTCAGGACCACGCTTTCAAGTGTCGATGGCAATAAACTGCTCACCTGCAACATTGAGGCATCTAAAATAAGTATTACTTTAATGAAGTTATGCGTAAGATCGTTAAGCAAATCAAACTGTGGACATTTTAGGCACTTTAGTGGGGAAGATATTTGTGATCCAGGAAGAATTTCTATTGCTCCTTAAAACACTCTACCAGTTTGGGGCCAGCCCCGTGGTTAAGTTCACATGCTCCACTTCAGCGGCCCAGGGTTCATGGGCCCACATCTCAGGCACAGACCTACACACCACTCATCAGATCATGCTGTGGTGACATCCCTCACACAAAATAGAGGAAGAGGAAGATTGGCACAGACGTTAGCTCAGTGACAATCTTCCTCAAGCAAAAAGAGGAAGATTGGCAACAGATGTTAGCTCAGGGCCAATCTTCCTCACCAAAAAAAAGAAAAAAAGAAAAAGAAAACCACTCTACCAATTCCACCTAGATTTAAAGCAAGTCTTTCTTTTCCTTGCAGTTCCCTCCAGTTAAAACCAAGCTCAGAACTTCAACTCTTTTACTTATAAGCTATGGCCCTGACACGCACCGGTCCGCATTTCTCATCAGTTCCCATAGGCCTCAGGTAGCCAGCTTAATGCATTCACAGTGCTGCAGACCTCTGCAAGGCTGGGGGAGAAAGGGGTCCCCCAAAAGATCAGCTGAAAATTAAGAAAACCTTAGCAAGTTAGAATGATCTGCTTGCAACACCGAGCCTCAAATCTAACCACAAAAGTCATAAAGTCATCCTGAGGAAATAGGGACAAAATCAGTCTAGTTACCAAGATTTGAATGGAATGTACAAATATTAAAATAGGTATGTTGGAATTGTGAGATTATTGGCTGTCCATTTTTTTCCAAATAGCCTTAATATTGTTATGCTGTTTTTACAATTAAACTGAAAAAAGGAGGGGGGCAGTGTTATAAAAAATAGGACCCAGGAAGAACCCAGAGCGGAGGCAGCTACGGAATTGCTGGGGGGAGGGGAGCAGCATCAACAGAAATGCCGCCGCCTCAGGCTGCCTGGATCAGCCTCAGCTGCAGAGGTTCTGCAGATGCAGATGTGACACGGAAGGGACAGACCCTGACCAAAATCCTAACCCCGGGACCCAGTGTGTTAAAATCCGGCTAGAAAGAAATTTGCCAGGCAACTGCCGACAGCATTGTGAACCCCCAAAGAAAAGTGTCCACGTTGTAAAGATCACAACCTGGATTTGCAAACAGACCTGATTTCAGAGATTCTCTCCTGTTGTTGTCATGAGAACACACTTATTTTGTCAGGTCGTATGCCCTGATTTTCAGCTCAGGAAAATGTGGTTACCATGGTTACTGTTTTGAAACTGGGATGGGGGTTGAGTGTGTAGGAAAATCCCACGGCTGCTGCACTGGCACACCAAGGATGAGGAGAAAGCAACGGTGGCTCTGACACAACCCCTAGTGCACAGACCTTTCCCTGTCTCTGCTCCTTGTCTCCCAGCTGTAGGTCCGGGGCGGGGAGGTGTGGTGGGCAGGCCTAGTTCGGATGGTTATGTTGCTTTTACAATTAAAATTGGAAAAATCCGAACAGATAAACAGAGTCTAATGGGAGCCACGGCTTCAGCTTCCGAGACGAGGATTTTTCCAGGGGGGTCCTAAGTAATGCAGCCATTTCCTCTGTCCTGACTCCCCTGGGACTGAAAATGTCCCCTCTCTTTTTCTTGTCCCAGTCCTCAATGAGACTTTCCTGAGCGCCATCTTGGGTTCAGACCCGGTTTTCTGTTTAGATAATCGATATTCACCCAAGTGGAAGTGGGGCTTACGCCCCACCTCCCACCCCCGTTCCTCCCTCTCCCTATCAAACGCTGTGTTTTAAAAAGGAAGATACAAATGGAATGATCTCTGATTGGTGAGAGCTACAGAAAGATGAGGAGAAAGAGGCTTTCCTTCCATCCCTTTCACTCTGAGGCTACCGTCTCTCCCGGGCCCCCCCCACCTCGGGCAGGACAATATCCCGGCAAAGCCAGTGCATCCCCGAGTGGCAGAGGGAGGTTGGTACAACTCACTGGCACCAGCAGGACAGGTTCTCGAGCTGATCTCGCAGAAGACTTCCTTCACTTGCCTCCACGCGTCTATTCAGACATTGGGATGGCCTTCCCTCTACTCTGAGAGGTCTTTACACCTGCGAGTAGAAATACAGAGGTGTAATTCCACAGTAACTTCGGGAAGAAAATGAGTTGATTTTTAAGTATTGGACTTTAAAATGTTAGGTTTGTAACTTTTTGTTATATTTAAGATAAACTTGACAGATATTCACACTTTGAACTTTAAAATAGTGTAATGTTGCAGACTACGTTTTTAGATGTCTAATCTCTCGTAACGTGAACAATATTAGAAATTAGATATGGAGGCTGTGAAGGAGGTGAGGAAAATTCAAGAATGAAACCGTCCCTTGCTGACTCCGTGTCTAACCTTACTGAAATATAGAGAAAGTTGCTGGCTTACTTTCTTCCTCAGGCTCAGGTTATACAAAATGATCTTATAATATTTAAATCACGGTTCACATAAGATGCGATAATGCAGACATGTGCAACAACATTTTGCGTTGCTGCATCCTTTTCCCATCTCTGTAGCCTCCTCAAAGGTCAAGTGTCTGCTGTTTGTCGGATAAGAAGATCATCAGAGCAAGCCTTATAATTCACATGCCTGTAAACACCCAGCGTTAGTTGTTGGAAGACTTTGTCATGCTGAAAACACTTGCCTTTCTCCCCACACCTACATTTCAAGGAAATGCAGTAAACCAAAATATGTCCAAGTTTGCGATGATTCCAGTAATTCCAGCCTAGACTGAAAGTTCTCTTTGTTTTAATAAACCATGTTAATACAGAGAGCACATTAACAGTGAAACACGATTAGAAAGCAGCAAGTCTAAAATAATTAAGAGAACAAACGTGCACACAAAGTCTAATATCAAACGACCTCATCTAGTCGTTAAAGCAGGACTTTGATGCAGGTGAAAATCCGTACCGAAGACAGAGGAACTTTTCTTTACCTGCACTTAGTCGTCTAACATAATTGGAAGTAAGACAACACTATGAACAATACTTCTGCAAGAACATCCTATGGGGTCAACGTGCCATCCTTCAGAGGGTCTAAATCAGTGACCTGCCCTCGCTGATGTCATTGCCCTCCCCCCACCACGACCCTCCTTAGCCCTAGTACCGACTTTATTTTACTTTTTTGTTCATATGTCTTTCTCCCTTCTCAAATAATAACAGTTAGTAGTTATTGTGTTTACTATGTGCCAGAAGCTTCCTAAGCATGTCATGTGTGTTAAGTCCTTTCACTGTCCTAACAACCCTGTGCATTTGGTACGCTTCTTAGCTCCTTTTTACAAAGGAGGAAACCGAGGCACAGAGAGGTTAAATGTCAAGCCCAAGGTGACATATCTTATGCTCCCAAGTTGAGAGTGGGGACCCCATCTCGTTTGCCTTCGTGTCCCTGGGCCGAGCGCACGGTGGCCCCAGCCGCCTGTGGGGAGGAACAGTGCGTTCTACTGTCCTCATGATCATGCGTTTGGCCCTCCCGTTCCAGGTTTCATGACCTACATCGTGGAGCCCCTGTTCCGGGAATGGGCCCGCTTCACGGGAAACAGCGCCCTGTCAGAGAACATGCTAAGCCATCTCGCACACAACAAAGCCCAGTGGAAGAGCCTGTTGCCCAAGCCGCACAGAGGCGGCAGCGGAGGCGGCCCGGACCTCGCAGGCCAGGGGGCTGAGAAGGAGGAGCAGACTGGGACCAGAGGGGACACCCCCTAGTGCCAGCCAGGCCTGCCCCCTGCTCTGCACACCGAGAGGCTGGGCACCTCCTCGAGCAGAGGCCTCCAGGGAGGGGAGAAGCCCTGAGGGGTTCCTGCCACCAGCCCAGCCGCTCTCTGGGTCTCCCCCGGGGGCTCTTTGTGACGCCACCCTCCTCATCCTCACCTGCCTCCCTCCTTTGTCCAAGTGTACAGAAGCCATCCGCCACCTCAGTCGTCACCTCAGCATTAGCTGCCGAAAGGAGCAACTGCATCCAGCCACGTGGGAGCTGAGTCCAGGAGCAGCTCGCCCTGCGAGGAGGGGATCGGGAAGTGGGAGGGAGGTGCTTCTGCCGTGTCCCCAGGGCCTGGGTCACACAGGACGGGCAGCAGCTCCTCAGTCTGGAGCACCTTCGCGTTTGCCGTCTGACTGCTGATCTGCGTGACAAAAACACCAGCATATTTGGAACTCCAAGGATATTGGTCTTAAGTGCCAGCGCACAGATGAGAGTGTGAGAGAAAGTAACTTCTATTTTAATAATAATTATTATGATAAAAATAATAATAAATCTTTTTAACTTTTCTATTGTATGCACTAGACAATGGATCTAAAACTTTGGGCTAAGATCGCTCAGTGCACCCAGGCCGGAACAGGGGGGGTCATTGCTTTGTTACTGACGTTAGGCCACTTTGGGGCCGAGATCTGCGTCTTCTCAGTTCCAGAAACCACGTGTCCCACCCCATCCGAGGGAAGGTGCTGTACAGTTCATTCCTTTGCACCCTTAGCCGATCCGTCTTTTATCAGTAACTCAGATTCAGCGACATGTTTCTATCCACACTGTACATCTTCTGTAGATAACAGCGCTACTGAACCCCAGGCCAAAATCCGTGAGTGTGGTGGGGTCGCTACCTGTATAAACAACGGCACTGTGAACAGATACTGTTAGTTTTCATACAAGAGAAGGCGTTTGTAAATATGGTCTAGAGTTTATTAATATACTATTGTTTGCAGATAAAGGCCTTAACTTTAAACGTCTTTCATCCTCTGGAAGCTGCCCAACTTGAATCCTCACAGATGTCCTTCTCAACTGCCTTCCACGTCCATCTTCCTGCTTTCCAGCTAAGGTCACAAAACAAACTGAATAAAGTCTTTGAGGAACTCTCGTGGGAACTCCACGTGCATTCCTCTTGAGACCGTAGTGTTTACTCTACGGCACAAGGAGCGTGTCCTCAGACTAACGAGACCCTTCCAGCCAGCCGGAAGGCCTTTCCAACACAGCAATGTTGCACACGGCTCTAACAAGCCAGCTGATGAGTTCGTGTGTGTGTGACTCTTGTCATGGACGTGGCGGTGTATCAACCTCGAAGGTAGACATAGCAGGTCTCACATGCCTTCTGTGACCCTGTCATCTAAGCGTCAGGGAACTCCCCTGAGCCCCCACCCCACTTTCGTCTGCTGTGGCTACAGTACCAAAGCACCTTTGACTTATGGTTGGCATGCATTTCTTTGGTGTTGATAGTAACTGGATTTTTCTTTCTCCTTCATTTCATGTGAACAACTACCCAACTGTTTAGCTGAAGTTAACATTATTTAAGCAAAGAAAATATTTCAGTTTTCTGACAGAATTTGCCTTCCTGGCAGGTCATTGTGGTCAATTACGGCTCCAGAGTCAAGTTGGGATTTTGTTGTCATTTTGTCTGCAGACACTTGGCTGGAAAATCGATTGGTTGCAGCATTCTCTAGTCAGCTAAACTGTGCGTTCAACCTTTTCTCTAGAAGTTAGATGAAAATTGGTGGGGCCTCTTTCTTTTTACCTTAAACGATGTGGTAATGGGAGAATGATCTGATCATTTCTGCCACTGCCAAGCTGGTTCATGAGCCGAGAGAATGACAGCTAACACTCACTCCCTAAGTGTAACTGCTTTTTTTTTTTCCTCCTAACATACAAATGGAATGTTCAAAACTTGACTGGATTGTAATAAGTTCCTGTAGAGAGACTGAGGCTGGCAGGGTTAAGGCTTAGGGGAAATTTTGGAAAGTTGGTTATATTTTCATTAAAGTAGGAGACATTGTCAGATGGTACTAAAGAAAGTGTGAAAACCTCAGGAAATGGATGGACAATAATTCAAAATTGTTGATGTGGGTAAGAAGGGAAGTTGTGAAAACTCAGCACTAACTTTGTTCTTGTTTCTCTGTAACAACTCTGAACTGACACACGAGTCTTTATTGCTAAAACACTCTGAAGCTCTCTGCTTGGTGAGGCCCCACAGAGGACATGTTGAATGTATTCCTGCTTCCAAACCTCTCTTATTTCGGTTTGTGATGCAGACAGGGCTTTGGGGCTGTCTATTTAATGTACATGAGGTCAACTCAAGGACAGCCATTCCCGGAGACAATACAGTAGAGATAAGATGGAAGATGATAGTTTAGCTAATGGGGCCTTTACCTTGAGTTTAGGAAATAGACTTTGTTTAAATTATATTTATATCATAACTTAAATAAGATTGGGATGTTTTTAGTAGTTCCAAGTTTATAGGACAAAAGGGTTTATGTTACAATCAGGTCTTGAAGAAGAGCTCACAGAGAAGACTACCGAATATCCAACAGTCAAGCTTATGAAGCAGCTACTAGTACAATAAAAATCTGAAGTAAAATGAGACCTCGTGCGTAAACCAGATGCATCTGTGTCTTTCTTTCAACCATCTGGAGATTTCTTGAGTTCTTTGCTTTTTGGCAAAAAAATAAAAAAGAAAGAGAATGTGAAAACTGTTTTTTCTTGCCTACTTGCCTACTAGTGGCTCTCTTGCAATATTTCCACGGAAGGAATCCAATTACTAGTTAAGACACAGCTATTGGACGCCCACGGACTTCTCACCTTCTTCTTCTTCTAGTCCATGCACCATCAATAGCTGACCGATCAAGTTCAATTCTTTCATTGCCTGAGAAGAAAGGTATCAAAGGGCTATTTTCAGTAAGCGAAAGGTAGAGTCAAAATCAAGTTAAGAGAGAGAGACTATATATCACTGCCAGGCCTGATGGGAAAGCCTGTTTTTCGTTTTCACAGCGTCCGTGAGCAGTCAGAACCTTGCTCACGGAGCCCTGACCTACCCACAACTCCCAGCTGGGCTGAGCGAACCCCGGCTCCACCTTGACCTGCTTAAGGCCTCTCGCAGAGGACGTGGAGCGTGTCCCGCAACACAGTCTACAGACAGCGCTTCCTACAAACAGACTCGTTTTGTAACCTTTTCTCGTGTTGATTCAGATCTGCTCACTGATTTGAAAACTGGTTATGAGCTTGTATCTCACTGTATTTCTTATGCTTTGTTCTTTTAAGCAAACCCTTAAAATTGTGCTGTTTTGTGTACACAGGTGAGATTTGGGAAAAAAAACCATCTTGTGAGTTTTTGCTCAAAATGCGGCCTAAATAGCCATTGGCATGTCTAGATAAACAACTAAAAATAAAGATAATTTCTTAAGAATATAACAATATGTTAATATCCTGATTCTCACCAGATAACATGTTACCAGCCAACCAATAGGATTCAACAAAAATGACCCACTGCTCAGGAGAGGGAAAGAGCACAGATGCAGATGTGGTCCAGGTGACTCCTGCCACCAGGGGCTGCAGAAATAGCCACATCTGTGAAGGCATCACTTCCAGTTAGTCCCAAGTTAGAGAAAGAGGGCCACCGTTCAGCTGTGCATTTCCCCTGAGTCCTGATCTTTCTCTGACTCACATTTGTCAAACTCATCTGTGAACGGGAATGAGGTACAATGTTTTAGGTTCTGAAAACATAGCAGACTCAAATCAAGAACCACGTGTTCAAAACATGGTTTTACATTTCAGGATTACAAGCCACCAAGAAGAGCAGAATAGTTCAGGCAGGACAATTGAATGTCCTAAATCTATCTGGAAATAAAGGAGAAAAAATACCGTTCATGTTTCCCAGAAACAGCCTTGTATCTTTACATATTCTGCTCGTATCCATTTTATTAAGATTTATATTCAGAATCTCACTAATTCCTTAATGCCTTCCCAGTGCCTGAACACAAAGCCACTGTTTCATTTATGGGCATTCTAGGTCATAAACTCAAAATCAAAAGTAAGACCCCAGTAGTACTCTCAGTAAAGGTCAGACATGACTTTCAAACGTAGCCGGGAACCTAGCTGAAGCGTCACCAAACAGGCCAGGCCCATGGCAGCAGCTGAACTTCAATCCAACAAATACTGGTTTAGGATCCACTATATGCCAGATGTTGTGCTAGATATTTGGGATATAAAAAGACCCAGGCCCTCCAGCAGCCTTCAGACTTGCGTCAGAGACTGGTGTTACCAGTGAACACTTCACGAGAACGCTGGAGAACATCTGTGAGGACTCAAAGGCAGGTAAAGCTCCCTCCTGGGGTACAACCCAATAGAAAGCAGAGGAACTTTGGAGACAGAAGTGGGTTCCAATCTTGATTCTGTCACTGACTTGCTCTGCGGCGTCAGGGACGTTACTAAACCTGTGTAAAATTATGTCCAGACCATAACATCATTTACAGTATTGTTGTGGCAGCTAGATGAAGATTCCAGAGGGAAAGCACAAGCAACTGTCTGGGACGTGGTAGGCTTTCCGTAAATACTAGTTCTCTCCTCTTAAATTACAAGAAGCTTGGCAAATAGCCCTTCACACATGGGTAAGAATGGGGAGAATATATGAGAAAAATGCTGGTGATTTCATATTAAGAAGTCAAACTCATTTTTACATTTTTTTAACAGATGGGTTGATTTATGTACTTATTTATTACAAACTTGGGTAAAAGATTACCCCTGCAATCCGTTGGTCACGTGAAGGTTCTGCCTCAGCTATAGCCTAGGTTTCTGTTTAGTCTCTATATTCTAGCGTAGAAGATAGGATATCTGTTGTTGGCAGTTCTGTCAGAAATTTCTGTGAAGGCAACAGCTCCTAGAAACAAGATGAGAGTCAATTGTCTCCTTCTTTCTGGCTGGTAATAGCTCTGGACCTTTCTGGTCCTCTGTGTCAAGCCCTGAAAGGTGTCTGGGCTTTCACAGGCTCTGCGGGAGCAGGCGTGGGTTGGTGCCTCAAGGATGCGCTTGGTTCACTCCACTCACACCATTCCACACACATTCTCAGCTGATGCCTGCTGTGTGTCCTAGAGCCTACTGTGTGTCCTAGAGCCTGCCGTGCATCCTAGAGCCTACTGTGTGTCCTAGAGCCTACCATGTATCCTAGAGCCTACCGTGCGTCCTACAGCAGGACAGAAAGCAGAGGCTCTTCTTAACCTCCTGTCGCAGAATGGAGAGGACCCAGTCCTGCCTCCGTGGGAATGAGATGGACAAACATTTGAGTGATGACTAAACAGGGAGCTTTGAGGGGCTTTTTTTTTTTTCAATTCAGCCAGAGAGATTATTAGAAAATATTTAAGTTTTAGCTGATATGGTTTGCAGATGCATGGTTGCCTTGCTTAGTCATCTAAGCAAAGATGTATCTTGGATTCAATTGCCTGAAATGCTTTAAATTCTGGTATTGCAAGTGCCGATTTAATCTTCAGTAATTTTTTTCCCTTTTAAGGAAGCAGTGTGGGAGAGCTTTAAAAGTGTGGGCTTTGGAGTCAGACAGACCAGAATTCAAATCCCTCATTATCACTTGCTGTTAACCCCACCACTCAGCTAATTTAATCTCTCTGAGTCTCCATTTCCTCATGTAGAACGTGAGAGTAACCCCCACCTCCCAGAGTGGTTTTGAGGTCAACATTAGAGAACAGACATGAAACACACAGCATAGTTTCTAGCAAAAACAGGATACTCGACAAATGTAAATTCCTCCGTCATCTAAAGAAAAAAATCTACAGGGTGGGAGTTGGGCTACTTCTTTTTCCTTCCCTAGGCTGTACAATTTTTCTGCTAAAGAAAACGCGAGACTTATTAACAGACACTGAGCATGCTTATATCTACAGGCGGCCAGCTTGATCGTAAAATGATCCTCATAATATGGACAAAATACTGTAAAAATTGATTACAGAAAGAAGACCGTGCTCTGGGTTACTAAGGATACACTGATAAGACCGTGGACAAATAAGGGACTATCTTTTCTGATTTTAAAGTAAATACTCCTCAGTCCAGCAGAGAGAACCAGTTTTATCTAAGCCTCTCCTAGACTTGGTGATAATACAGCCCTGGCTGGAGAGAAATGTCAGTTACAGAAGCAAAGCTTAATAACCTGTCAGGTTTTCGTGAATTCCACTCAGATCCTACAAACCCTATCCACAGAGGTTTCCAGGAGCCATTCCCCTAGTAACTTCATCAGATCCTTTCTGGCCACTGACAGCAGAGGCAGAGAAGTCAAGGGTGGCCTCTGCAGATAGATGACCCTAAAATAGATTCTATCCTTCTGAACTAACATTTTCAAAATTGCTTAAAAACGTCTGTGCCAAAAGATGTTTGTTAAGTATTCCCTGGGGGAAAAAAATGGCTCCATAGCCAAAGAAGTTGGAGAAACAACAGATTAAAAGCATGGGTTTTGGGGGCGGCCCTGCGGCAAAGTGGTTAAGTTTGTGTGCTCAGCTTTGGTGGCCCAGGATTCGCCAGTTTGGATCCCAGGTGTGCACTTACCCACTGCTCATCAGGCCGTGCTGTGGCAGTATCCCACATAGAAGAACTAGAATGACCTACAACTAGGATATACGACTATGTGCTGGGGCTTTGGGGAGAGAAAAAAAAGGAAGATTGACAACAGATGTTAGTTCAGAGTCAATCTTCCTCACCAAAATAAAGCATAAAGCATTGGCCTAAAAATTAAAAAATTAAATTTAAAAAAGCCCAGCTTTCTCTCCTGCATGCTTCTCAGAGCCTGTCGTATGCTCATGTGCATCTCCAACGAGAGGACATGGACGACATCGTTTGTTCGGATCCAATTCTGGTTTCGTATCATGAAGCCTTCCTTGACCACACCAGCTCAGGAAGATCTCCCCATTTCTCACAGAATCTCCCCATCCAGTCCTGTGAGTGTTACTGGTCATGTGTCACTGTGAACACATGTGTGTGTCCTGCTCGACTGGAGAGCGCGACAACATCCGGTGACCTGCCTGAGGTCATGGCGCAGTTTCATCACTTACTGGGTGTCTGACCTTGAGCAAGTTTCCAAACTCTTTGTGCCTCAGCTTCTCCATCAGTAAAATGACAATAAAAATATTACCTATTTCATAGAATTTCTGACAATTAATAGAGTTCGTGCATGTCAAGCACTTTGAAGGGTGCCTGGCACATGGGAAACACGCAATAAGTGTCGGCAGAAACCAACGTCTTGCCCCCTCGCCCCCACATGCCCTCTCAAGCCCGATCTGTAAGCCATTTGGCGACAGGAATAACTATCTTTTTTTCTGTACTCTTACAGTGTAGCACAGAAGGCACGGAATAAATACCTCAAATAAAAGAATATATTTTTGATTAATAAACTGAAATCATATCAAAATAATAGGTTAACATTTAAATCCAAACAAGTTCCTATTGTAACAATAAATGTACCAATAATTTGAACTCAGATGTTGTTTTTCAGTGATGCCTACTGCAATCCGGTAGACATATATCGATTCTAGGAACGTGGTTTTGGAAGACAATAGCTTTTCTGCTCCCAGTTCATAAGCTTACTCTTCCAAGTGCTAAGACTGAAGACTGTTTCCCTGCAGGACTTGATGTCCAGATACCACTAGGTTTTGTGCCCATTCAACTGGAGGAGAAGCCTGGAGGACCACTGAGTGCCTTCCTTCGCAGAGCTAATAAAATTCCCGTTTTAACACAAACCCAAGAAAATGCGGAGAAAATCCCAAAGCTCGTCTTTGAAAAAGGAACATGGGAGCAACCGATGAGTCTCCTGGTTTATCCTCGTCATGAGCACTGGCGATTACACACGGGCGGCTCCTGCTCTTCCCCCAAGGAATCGAGTCCATGTGCATTTCAACGTCGTCAGCAAAGTAAGCCCAATGGACCAAAACACGGGGTCAGTTTCTGGGTTACTTATTTCTCCCTCCTTCCCACTGCTGTGTTTTCGTTTGGACCTTCCTAACAGGAGAGCCAGACTCCACATGTCAACAGACTTTGATCCACATTTGAAGAAAGATACTTTACAAATGAAAACACTGATAGTGTCATATACTAGCATAAAAGAGAAGGGTGTTCTCTAATTATAGACAAATTTTCAAGTATTAGTCTGACTGACAGAGAATAACAAGAAGTTCCCATAGATCATTCAATACTTAGTTATGTAACATGCTGTGAAATATTTCTTAGATGCTTCTACTGACTTTAGATATGAAAAATGTGTTAATCAGGGGCCAGCCCCCTTGCCAAGTGGTTAAGTTTGCGCACTCTGCTTTGGCGGCCCAGGGTTTCACTGGTTCGGATCCTGGATGCAGACATGGCACCACTCATTAGGCCATGCTGAGGTGGCATCCCACATGCCACGCCTAGAAGGACCCACAACTAAAAATATACAACTATGTACTGGGGGGCTTTGGGGAGAAAAAGTAAAAATAAAATCTTTAAACAAAAATGCATTAATCATCTCACTAAAAGCTTATCAAAAAAATATCCTCTTGCAATGAGAACTTTCTTTATCTTAAACTCTTTTGGGAAACTTGAAATTTTTTTTCACTCTGATCAATTGTTTATTTAACAGCAGTTTTCCAGGTCTTAAGCGTGATTTAAGGAATGTCCAGCACACAACAACCTACATGAGCGGCAGGCAGCCAGGCTCCGGCTGTTCCCCACGGTGACTGTGCAGTCCCTGCGTGGACAGTGAAGTCGGGGGCACCGCTCCCAGCCTCTGAGCGGGATGAGATGCAAAAGGCCGTCAGTGGGGCAGGCAGGCCACAGAGCAAGAGCTGTGTGCCACGGCCTCGCTCTCCTGAGCATTTGGGTACATACAAGTGTCCTGGAAAAGCGTCAGGGATCGTGGGGGTGGGGAGGAAAACTGACTTGAAAACTAAAACGTCTACTGCGTGTTAATAAAGTCTTACTTGGGCTGGCAAACGAGCCGTGGAGCAAGCAGTTACGGGACACGATTATTCTTCTCTGCCGCTTTCAGAGCTAAGCATTTTACGGACACAAATTTTTTGACGCATGGTTGGTAAAGGCCCCGACCAGATGTCAAGTATGTCATTAAACTTTGCCCATAGAAACCAAACCACTTGTAAGAACTCATCCCTGAGGCCTACTCTCATTTCAGAAACAATAACAGTGCAGCCTATTTTACAAGTTTGTAGCGAGGATTAGAGCTAACGTAGACCGAGTGCCTTGCACAGTGTTTTGTATATTATTGACACTTAGTAAATAGTAGGTTTTATCGACCAAAAGCAATGGTGATGCCGTCTATGTTCCATTTGCTGCAAGAGGTTATTCAACTCTTCTTCTAACTCAAATGAGACTGTCAATAGAGACAGGAGGCAAGGAGGGGAAATGACAAGGGGAGTCAGCTTATATGGGTTTTTCTTTGACATGTGAGGGAAAATAAGTGTTTAAAGAAGAATAACCAAGATGAAGCAAAATTACCACTCTTCTTGTGCATTAGCGTCCTAGGGCTGCTGTCACAAATAACCACAAACTGGGGGGCTGAAACAACAAAAGCTTATTCTGCCGCAGTTCGGGAAGCTGGAAGTCTGAGACCACGTGTCAGCAGAGCCGTGCTCCCTCCGGAGTCTCTGGGGAAGAATCCTTGCCTGCCTCTTCCGCCTCTGGTGGTGGCCAGCAGTCCTTGGGGTTCCTTGGGTTGTGGCAAGACACTCCAGTCTCTACCTACGTCCCCATGTGGCCTTCTTCCCTGTGTGTCTGTGTCTCTGTTTTCTATTCTCATAAAGGAACCAGTCATGGGATTAGGGTCTACCCTAATCCAGTTTGACCTCATCTTAGCTAATTATATCTACAAAGACCTTATTTCCCAATAAGGTCACTTTCCGAGGTTCTGAGTGGACCTGAAGGTTGAGGGGGAGGGCACCGTTCAGCCCAGGGCACCTCGACACTCCTCACTCATCCACCCTATGCTCCATCTCCCATCTGTCACACACACACACACAGATGGCCTCGGCCATGAGGCATGGTTGGTTCTGCCCATTGGCAGGTGAATTCTGGAGAAGTCTCACAAGAAGGAGGATCAAGAGCACATCTTCGTTCTTTCCTCGATACTGTCTTCTTACTAATTCAGATCTCTGAAAAACAAGTCTTCAGAATCCCACTGGCATCAGCCGTCTGGAGAGGACAGTGTGAGTCATGGTCCACGTTTTGGCTTCCTCGTTCTCCCATCATCACTCATGTTCCAGACACTCATTTATTATTTTAGAGGCAAAGCAATTTATGTGAGGACAGGTCCTGGAGGTTGGGCCATGGGAGTGACTAGCTTCAGGAGTGTGGAGGAGAAAGTTATTGAAGATAAGGAACACAAAGGAGCTGATGGCAGAGGAGTTATCCACCTCTTTGCTGAAGTCGTGTCACACAGGACAATGGCAGGACTCCGGTGAGAAGCCTGGAGCTTCTCCAGTAACTGAGGTGGAGAATGCGGAACACCAAATGGGGGCAGAGACAGGGAAGTGGCAGCGCTTTACCGCAAGAACCAGGAGAAGAAAAGTTTTAGGGTTTTTGATCCCTCAATGAGGGTAGAAGACTGATGGTCTAAAAGGGGCAGTAAGACATGAGAAGGCACTGATCCCACTTCCCAACATTGACAGGAAGGGCAGTTGCCAATAACTGGCCCCCACTTGAAAGAATTCCAGAAAGCGGTGTCCTTGGGGGACCGTTCTCAGTTGAAGCACGGAGGATAAAGGAATGTCTGGTGCAGATGGAGGAGGTAAGAGGGTGTTTATCCTGGTCGGGGAGCTCCAGAGAACCTAAGAGAAGGGTCCAGAAGGAGACTGGCAAGAGAAGGTTGGATCAGAATAACCTGGGGTCTGAGGCTGCAGGAAGGATCCATGGATGGCAGAAGCGTGATTCTTAGGTGGTAAATCAGCTGAGGGAGGGCAGACTAAGCTGGCCATCAGACTGCCCAGAGAACAAGTCCCAGCGTTCCCCCTGTGGCTGGGAGCAGACGTGGGATGCACAGAGTCCTCCGGGAACCACTTCGAAGCATTAGGGGAAAAGCCGAACTCTGAGCTCTCGGAAAACGTGACCTCTGGTCTGGATTGACTGTGATGGTCCCAGGGAGGCTCTGGGCAGGAGCAACTTTCATGCGGGTACCCGGAGAGTAGTTAGGGCACCAAACCCGGAGAGCCTGGGCTGGGAGGGGGTGGTGCGAGCAGGCTCTTTAAGGGAGCTGTAATGATGGGGAGATCTCGGCACACAACCGGCTGTTTCTCCCTTTGGGATTCCAAGCCCAGCAAGACTCTTGTTGGAGATTCTGCGTGCAACCTGGAGGCAGTAATGGGGTCTGTAGCTAACACTTTTCAAGTCTCCTTTGTCCTGTGATCCCAGAGACCGACTGAGAGCCCAGGCAGCCTGCTGAGACAGGGAGGGCCATCGACCTGCAGGGTTCTGGATGACATGGAGAGGCAAATAAGTCTGAAAAATGGAAAGAAATCTACCCCCAACCAACCAAATGGGCCACTCTTTAATGATGGAGAGCTTCATGTAGCAGCAAAGACCAAACTGGGTACCAAAAGGTAAATGATTTTTGATAAATGCTTCCAATTACACATTGGAAATGCATAATCCCTTTGTAAGGTATAAATCAAGCAGCATCTAGATTTTAATCTAAGTTTAGGGTCCTGTTCCCAGCCATGCTCAGTTTAGGGAGAAAAAGAGGCTTAGGAAATAGCTAGAAAGAGGAGCTCCACTCAAGCCCTGTTACACCTGATCAGAGTTGGTTCTCAAAACGCAATGGAGAACACAAAGGAAAAATAGCCTTTGAGGGGCCGGCCCCGTGGCACAGTGGTTAAGTGCGCATGTTCCACTTCGGCTGCCCGGGAGGCGCCAGTTTGGATCCCGGGTGCGGACACGGCACCACTTGGCAAAAGCCATGCTGTGGTAGGCGTCCCACATAAAACAGAGGAAGATGGGCATGGATGTTAGCTCAGGGCCAGTCTTCCTCAGCAAAAAGAAGAGGATTGGTGGCAGATGTTAGCTCAGGGCTAATCTTCCTCAGCAAAAAGAAGAGGATTGGTGGCGGATATTAGCTCAGGGCTAATCTTCCTCAAAAAAAAAAAAAGCATTTGACGGCACCTCGATGCACAATAAGACATGATGTCTTATTAACATTTAATTTAAGGAAGAAACTGTTCTTAGAATTTAAGAACTTGCTAACCTGCTAGAAAATAAAATATCTCTTTTTCCCTGAAAGTGACCTTGCTGTCCAGAACCCTCCCAGCCTTCCTGGAATTTTTATTTAGAATTCCAGAGAGTTCAGCAGAGATTTGCAAATGCAACCACATCTTCTGCTAACATTATATTCAGAAGCCTCTGCCTCTTAGGATCACGGCTGTATAATCCAATATTCTCTTGAAATAAAAGGGTAATGTGGTAATTCGACTACCAACAGCAAGCCCCAATTTCAACCAGAGTTTAATTTCCAAATCAAGACCCAAGTCAGCAGTCATTCCGCTGAAACGTACAATGTAGGGAAGTTATACTGGTACACTGGGTTAGTCCAAGAAAGAGTTGGAAGAAAAATCAAGGGTAGCTTGGTTTGGACAGTTACTAAAACTTCTCAAAGAATTTTCACCAAAAGAATTCAACATTTGGGATGTTACTCCTACACACACACACACTCTAGTGTGATGAACTAGCAGTTGTGTATCAAGCCAGCGACTTCGAGTGGGAATCGATGGTGGGACAGCATGGAGGAGTGATACAAGCAGATGGCCTGAACCAGAATTCTAGCTCAGCCGCTCACTCGCTGTTTAGCCCTTGGCTAGTTCCTTAATCTATTTGTGCCTCTGTTACACCAATGGGGTAATAAAAGCACCTCTCTTGGAGTTGTTACAAGGCTCAAGTGAGTTCGAATAGTGCAGGTCACATACTAACAGCTTGAAAAAGTTTTTAAATTTTTAAATGGTCATATGAACAGGAAACATCAAAACGTGCTCTCCTGACCGTCCCACCTCGCTCAGAGCTCAAGGAAGCGGGTCGCTTGGGCAATATTTTCAGTATGTATTTCAGGATGGGCCCAGGTGTGCATAGAAATGTTTTGCTTCCCTGGTGGGCGTTGCAAGACCACTGTCATAACCTTGGAGCCGATGCTCCCAGACACAGTCTTCTCTGGGACTGTGTGATTCATCTCAAGCCCACAGTATGTCATAATATCTAGCAGATAATGGATGCTCCAAAAATGATTGTTCAACTAGACAGAAGCTCAGACAAACGGTCAGGGAAGCCTTACATTAAGGATATCAAAAAGAGATAGAGTGCAGAGAAGGGAAGTCCCCAGGGGTGGTGGACAAGGTGTGGACAGAGTGGCCTGTCCACCAATGCCTGGGAGTAGAAGTGTGACTCCAGCACACTGAGTACCGCTACCCCGTCATGCTCGCTCCACCGTAACCTGTCCACACTCGTCCGGCGTGCCAATAACTAAGCTGCTTAAAACAGACTCACAAGAGTTACCGTGAATAAATAAGGCAAATTCCCAATGTCGTGATGAGATGGGAGAAAACCCAAACCGTTTGGAAAAGACCCAACAACACACAGACAGCACCTGCAAAGGAAAATGGAGCCCTCTCCGTCTCAGGGAAGATGCCCACTGCCAGTGGCTCGCTCTTCATAGAGTTCCAGCAAACTCCTTTCACCTCTTCTCCCGTTCTCATCTTGTGCTCTTCTCTGATTTTTCCTCTGTTTCCTAAGATGTTTAAATGACTATTTCTTTCATCTCAAGAACTCTGACATCTCAATACTGTAATTATTCAGTTTCCAATTGTGTGAAAAAGGTGTAGGGAAGAATAACCACCAGAGGCTTACACAGTTTATGGAAGCGAGAATGAGAAAGAATTGCTTCCTAAAGCAGACTCAATGGCATTCAAGGGCGAGGTCGTCTACAGTCTTGGGTCAAATAATTAAAATATGTTCACTTAGGGAATCGTAATATCTTATCAGAACATAACCAGAAGTAATTTGGGCATAGAAACAGCAGAAAACTTACTTTCCTTCACCCTGGAAACTGAGATTTTTTTCTCTTCTTGTGTACATTTTAGGATAACTGGGAAAGATTGCAAAAAAACTAAGATCTCATTATGGAAAGACTTCCCTCAAAAGATGCCATATTTCTGTCTGCACTTCTCACAAACTCCTGAAATCACCATAGTCTGACTTCCATCTTAAAATTGCCGCTGAAACTTCTCATCTTCCCAAATTCAGATGACATTTCTACGCTTATGCGACATGACCTCTGCAACTTTTGTCATTTGCAGCCACTATTTCTCCCTTTGAACAGTCGTATTGGCATCATATCTCCCGATTTTTCTCCTGACATCTTCTAGCCATTCCTTTGCAAAGTGGCCATCCCAGTTTGTCTGAGACTGTCCCAGTTTTAGCCCTGACACCGCTCACCCCAGAGCAACGTGGGTGGTCGGTCACCCCAGTCTTAAGCATCCTTTGGAGGCTTCATGTCCTTCCCTCATGACTACAATGTCAGTGTCCACGGGCTCCGAGCTTGGCCCTCTCTCCTTTCCACCCTACAAAGTCTCCATGGGGACTTCATCCAACCCAAGGCTTCGAAACCCATGGATGTATCGGTATGATGGTTATCAAATCCATGTCTTCTCCAAACCCAAGCTGCCGATACACCTTAATGCACAGAGCACATCTTCTCCACAAAATCTGCCCTTACTCTCCATCTTGGCAAGTGACCAAGATACCCATCCACCTGGTCAGCCAAACCAAACAAACCTGGACGTCATCCTCAATGCCTCCTCCTCCCTCACCCATTCTGATCCTACCTTCTAGATATTCACGCCCTCGTCTCCATTGCTTAGACAAAGCTTTTGTTCAGGCTTCATAATTTCCCACCTGAAATATTACAGTCCACTCTGCCAACCCAACAGTCTTTCTAAAATGCTAGCCTAATTAACCCTTTTTGCAATGTTTTAATGGTTTCCTCTATGGCTTTTCAGAATAAAATTCAACTCCTTAGTGTAAAACACTAAGGTCCACATGACCTGAACCCTCCGATCTCTACAGCCTCTCCTCATCCACTAGTCCCCCTCCCCCCTCGCTATCTCCCTACCCCCAGACTTGGGTCCAATCACCGCAAACACCTGCAGGTCCCTGAAGCCACATGCTATTTCTGATCTATGAGACTTTCCCCCTGAAGTTCCCTCCACTGGAAATGCAATCCCCAACTCACTCTTTTCGCACCAATTCAAACAGTGATCCTTCTGTCTGATTTGGCTGTCCTCCATTGGACAACCACAGCACCCTCCATCATAGCACTTATGCCTCAGGATTCTCATCACTGGTTATGTGCGTGTTTCTCTGACTGGACTTTAAGCAACTTGGGAATATAATCCATGTGCTATTTGCTGCTGTAAACCCAACACCTAAAATAATAGTGCTCACTGAAAGTTTGTTGAATAAAAGAATAAATGAATAACCCAAGAGAAAATGATTTAATATCTGGAAGTTAGATGGGCCGGCTGTGAGTGGTTTCCTGAGCTCTATTCCTTAAAGTTATTGTTTCCACATTTTCCCCTATTTTAGAAGGTAGAGAAGTTTCCAGAGTAGTGAGGATGAAAGCAATTTTCCCACTGGTGAGAAAAGGTATGTAAGGGAACTTAGTTGAAAATATCTATGAATTTATAAATGTGTTGTGAAAAGGATTTTTACAAAAACCTGTTCAATAAATAAATAAAATAGGCATCGTATGACCATCTTTGACCTTGTGTCAGCTGAGGAAGTGAGCACACACCAGGAAATGTTCAGGGGACAAAGAAGAATAAGACATGGTCCTTGCCTTCCAGAAGCTCACCATCTGGTTGGGAGACAAGACTTCCAAACACAAGACAGGCAAAATGGCATTCGCTAAGGACCCCACAGGAGAGACACTGCTTGCCTTCGTCTGGGCCAGAAAAGACCCAGACAGAGGATGCCTGTCCAGTGGTCTCGCTATTAAGTTCACACACTCCACTTTGGCCCCCCAGGGTTCATGGGTTTGGATCCTGGGCGTGGACCTACACACGCTCAACAAGCCATGCTGTGGCAGCATCCCACATATGAAACAGAAGAAGATGGGCACGGATGTTAGCTCAGTGACAATCTTCCTCACCAAGGAAAAAAAAGACTTCACGAAGGATGAGGGACTTAGAATTGATCTTGAGGCCGAATCTAAATGAGCCTGGCAGTGAGAGGGAAGAAATATACACCAAAGTGTGAGAACTGGATTTACCATGAGTAAGGGCCAAAATTTGCCATCGCATTCACCTGGTGATGAGGCCTCAGCCAGAGGAAGCTGAAAGTAAGAATGAACAAGACTGTAGGACCAGCCAAAAAGCCACAATAGGCTGAACTGCCCCACACTTTGACTGTCCAACTGTGGTCAAAGGACAAAGGTCCCGCTGGAGTGGTCAGGCCATGAGGGAAATGATGTTGACTAATTGGCCCCAACCTACTGAAAGATAAAGGAAACAAAGAGAACTCAAGACGTTTTTGTTACCATAGTAATGTAGGAACCATCAGGGGGAGACCTCCTTTACCAGGAGCTCTTGGATGCAGAATGTGATACAGCCAGGCTATGAATCTGGGAGTCCAGAACAGAGACGAGCATGCCGGAGGATGGGGAGCAGAGCAGAGGACGCATCCATGCAGAGGAAATCCGAATCCTCTAGCAGGGAAAGTCCATATTTATGGAACACGTTGTGTCAAAGAGATAATCTATTATCATAGAAACTACAGAGGTACCAGGTGAAATTGTGGGGAACTCTGATGCACTACCTGGACGATACGGAGCTGAGCTTTCCGAACAGAGGATGTGACTGCTTCTCTGCCAGGGCGGGAACCAGAGGACAGCAGTCACTGGGGCAGGACCAACTCCCAGGGCATCTGTCAAGTCAGGAAGGCCCAAGAGGGGAAAAGGCAGATCCACAGAGACAGAGGCGACACTAGAAAGCTTAGGCAGATGCTCTAAAGTCTAACCATGCAGAAATCTTATTCCAAAGTGCAAAAGAGTAAGTGCTTACTTCTTTATGTACTTTCAATACATTATCTTGGTGGAGTCTCAGAACGACCCTGTCATGCAGATGGGGTAGGAATTATTATCCTCATCTTATGACCAAGGGAATGGGGACGCAACATTAATAAAGTATTTGCCCAAGGTCCCACAGAGTAAAATATGCAGCTGGGTCTAGACCCCTGATCTCGAGTTTAGTTCTCTTTCTCCTGTTACAGGGGGTCTTTTGGATTTAAGCCTTGCCCTAGAAAAACAGAAAATAGGAGCTGGGAGGGGTTGGGAGGCAGGCCTTGCAGGACTGGAGCTCAGGGCCCCATGCAGGGAGATGGGGTCAGTAAGGGCAGCATGATCAATGGAAAGCCCTGGAAGAGGAGTGGCAACCTTGGTCACCAGGTGTCCCTTGGGGTGACAAGGAGTGGCAGGGTGACCAACACATGTCAGTTTACCAGGTCTGTCCCTCATCCTGGAAACACCCTCAGTCCCAGGCACACCCAGATGGTCGGTAGCCCCGGATGGAACAGGCACTCTGGCATCAGAAAGAAGCCCAAGGTCAAGGTGGGCTCTGTCACTAACAGCCACACAGCCTGGGGTATGTCATTCAACTCTCGGAGGTGCAGCGTGAACGTGGAGCTGGTTGTTAGGATCTGCCTCTTCTGTTTAGTGAAGACTTTTGAAAGCGTCTTTTTTATTTTTGGTCAAAAGGGTCACGTGTGGTTATTATGGTTCCACCGAATTCTTCATAAAACAGTTAGGACAAGGGAGATTGTGTCTCTGAGAATTCGTGGTAAGCAGTAGAGAGCGTATAAATATAAATTATTATTACAATTATTATAAAATAATCCTTTATGTCAGTAGCAAAGTGGACACGGGCCTGGAGAGACCAAAGGCCTCACTCAGTGGGAAACTTTGTTTTGTAATATTTTTAAAACATCCAAGAAAATTACTACACTTTTAAATTTTCTCACATAAAATTTTTTCCTGCCCAAGATTAACGGTCCTCCCGATGTCTGCCAGAGAATCCGAGAGCAAACCAACAAAACCAGAGGGCTCTGACACCTGGTTCACTCTGAGAACAAGAACACAGTCCTAAAATTGCATTTTAGAATGTATCACGATGGAAATAAATAGATACATTCATGAAAAGACTAATGAAACCAGAAGCAACCACAGAAATGACATTGCTTAGGTCATTGGGAAATATTTCGGGAAGTTTAAAGAAAAGAGACCCCTGATTGCTAGAGACCACAGTGACTTCATGCCACGCAGAAATATTTGTGTCATCAATCGGGTGAGAAATGGCATGAACGTGTGTCAGTCTCATACACACCTCAGGGGCGTGCAGAAATGAAGGTGGCAGAGCTTCATCCCTTAGAAAAAGAAAAAGGAAAAGGAAAGAGCAAGAAACGAAAGCTCTGCAGAAAGGGCACAATCTCTCTTCTGGGCCAGACACGAGCTCAGACAGGGAGCTCGATTTAGAGGCGCTGAAATGGGTCCCTTTGGCCAGAGGCAGCTCTGTGAACCTTCTCTGACTTCACAGAACGCTCACAGGCTATTTGTAACAAGTACGCAGCTTCTAGAAAATCTGACTGCTTCAAACACCTGCATGGATTTTGCAAAAATGACATAAACAGAAAATACAAACAGAAGCCCAGGGCCCCGGCGAGCTGTCCTGCCGGCCGCACGGCGATGCGGCCGCAACCAGTGCACCCGCAGTCTCGCGTGGAGGAGACGGCTGCACACACCCCCTGGCCTGTTTCTGCTGTTTGAGTTATATTTATACGACTCAGTAGAGATGTGTTAATTTGCAAATAATGCCTTTGTTCTTTTGTAACACTGAAAATTGTCATCGCCTTTAGGAAAAGAAATTTCCCTCCAGCTCTGACAGAGCAGCAAACTGTTTTATACACAGGCAGCATTCAAGTGACTTTGGGAGTTAATTCTGCTGCCAAACCCCTTCAGAACATGGAAAATGAGTTCCAGAGCCAGGCCAATTAGTCATTTAGTGGGGACACCTGCTCCTCCCTTCCCGCCACTTGTTTGCCAGTGGTAGTACACCAGCCAGGTCCTTGCAACTGGCCCTTGGCGGTGGACTGTCCGGAGAAAGAGGCAGACAGCCACCCCACACCCGACCTCGCAAACTCGTGCGCACACACACACACACACCCGGAACTGTCCACACTATTGGGGTCTCATTAAAAGGCAGAGAAGAACTCCACTCTGGAGAAAGGAGACAGCATAGGCCCGAGGACGTCTCCAATTTTGGCAGCTAATCGGTGGCAATTTATAATGGGAAGCAGAATGAGAACTCATCTCAAATGCTGGTCCTCTCAGTGACCTGAGATGCTACCTAAATCAAGAGGACCTAAAATCTGAAAGTTTCTCAGCCCTTGCTGAGGTCCTCGGAAAGCCTGTCCTGAAGTCTAGGAATATGCTGACGGCGATGATGACGACAGGAGCTAACATGCACTGAGCACCCACCAAGGCATTATTTTAACAGCTTCACACGAATTGACTCACAATAACCCTATGAAGGAGCCCTACGATTTCCTCCAGTTTCCATGTAAGAAAACTGAGGACCAAAGGGTAGATTATTGTCTGGGGTAAGTGAAACCACGCTCCAGAGCCTGACAGTGTTGGACAGCCCTGCAAATGCTCCCTGAGGAGCCCCATCTGCTTGAATGCCTCCAAAGCAGGCAGCTCCTTCCCTCCCCAGCCGGCTGGGGTCATTAAATCCATCAGCGTGAACGTGGACCGCTGTACATGCCCTTCCTATCGGCAACTGCACTTCCAGGAATTCACTACACACATGTGCACGCACAGTTATTTATCAGTGCATGATTGTACATTGTACAGGAAATAACCCAAATTCCCATCAAGAGGGACCTAGTTAACTACCTTAGGAGTCGCTACAGAGGGCGTTGGTCTCTAGAGCTGGCTCCTATGCTCCGCCTCTGTGGCCCCGGGCAGGCACACGGCTTAGCGAGGGTGACACCATGGTGGGAAGTCAACTGCACCCCTTCCTAAATGGAAGCAACCTGGGAGCAGGGCACTTGCACACACCACACACTGCATAGCCTCATGGTGAATTACTAGGCAGCAGTAAAACAGAAAGGGGAAGACGCACGTCCCCACGCAGAGCCTGCCTAGACCATGGTGCAAGGATGCACAGGACCTGATGAGCGCAGCTGCCTCCGAAGGGGGACCTGCAGAAATGGGGGTGGGGAGTCTTTTGGTCGTGTTTACATTTTTACACTTGCCTGTGAATCAAGCACGCCTTTAAAAAAACTAAAATTTGAAATTAAAAATTTTTAAATAAGCAAACCCATGAAAATGAAATATTCTTTATTGATCAATCACAAACAAAAGATCAGAAAAGGAATCTAAGTGTCCGACTATTTGAGGAACGGATGAGTATGGGAGAGGTTACATCTTCAGGGAGATACTGCACAATCGTTAAAAATTGGGGATGTGGGAGCCACCTAGTGAAAAGGAAAACTGTTCAGATGATCATGTTAATGAAAGAGCAAAATACCACGTTGTATGTGCAGTGTGATTGCAATCACGATAATATGAAGAAAATGGTCTTCTCTCAGCAGCTGGAAGGAGCATTTCTCCTGAAAGTATGGAGGGGGGACCAATCTTTGTTGGGAAGATGGGTCAATAAGCCCTTTGGCGCCCAAGCTGAGCCCTGGAGAGTCCTCGCCAAATCCCCAGGGAAAGTGTCAGGAATTTCTACTTTGCTCCCTGACGACACTTTGAAGTGGTCGGATTTTTCTCGCAGAGACAGAAAGACAGGAGGCCGCCAGCTCTAGATTATTCACCATGTACAAAAAGGAAAGAACAATTGACATGAACTGGGGTCAATTGCTAAGTAGTCCTGTTAGCAAGGGGGTCCCAAAATGGTTTTATTTTCTAATTTGGGATAATGTGATTTTATTACCTCTATACTTTTTTAAAAAATCAATGCTTAGATGTCTATTTAAAGAAGCAATGAGAAGCAACTTCATTCCAGCTGTAAAAGCAATTGGAAATCATGCAGGAGAGATTCATAGGAAGGCTTAGTAATGAAACCCCGTCTTTCTCAGACCCTCAGGGTTGGGTTCTCTCTGCCCTCGTGTTCAGAGGGGAGTCTGAGCCGCCAGGGGAGAACGGGCTTTGGGGGAGCAGGAGGGGAAAAGGGCATCTTAGAAGAACAATTGGTATTTCTCCACATTCTTGAAAACACCTCACCCTAGGACTGCACCTCAGATAGGTAACCGATGCTGAGAGAGAAAATGAGGCTCGGCACAGGGAAAACAACAGAATTCCCCGATTATCCCTGTTCTGTGGAGTAGATAATGGGACAGTCCCAAGGCTGGTTTCCTCAGAGCACGTCGTGTGGTCACAGTTGACATCTAAGTAAGTGGATGACTCAGAGATAGCAATATTTTAAAACCATGTTTTTAATCCTTTTCCTTCTGGAATTCTCGCCGACTCTTACTTCATACCTCATCCCACAGAACATGGAATTTGCGGTTGATGATGGAGCCCCAAGATGCTGCTTGAACCTAGCATGCCATCGCGTGTCACTGAGCCGTCCAGGCCTTGGAATGGCCATGTCTAAGATGGGACGATAACAATATGACCCTTCACCGTTATTCTGAGCACTAAACGAGAGAAGGGATGTGAAAAGCCCTCGTAATTTTAAAGCACTCTGTAACATCATGCTATCCAAAGTGAGCAAAGCTCATGCTGCTTCAGAAAATAAAGAAAAATGTCTCCCAAGTAATATAAATGGCTAAAAGATGCAATTTTGGGATACCACATAATTTTTATAGCATTAGCAATTCAGAAGTTGTCGATAGACTTAAAACTAATTGTATATTTCTTTCTCAGAATTCGTCTTTATTTCCACGTGTACCTGTGAAAGGAACATAGTCTGAAGAGGAGGGAAATGTCACTGTGTTGCAGTCACTTTCCAAAATGCAGCAACATTGCAGGCTGCAGGAGGAATTTGATGAAAAAGTCAGCAATAGCTTCCTGGAAACTCCACACAGCTTCATCAGAACATGTCCACATGTTCCTTAACTGATTTTCCTAGGTAAAAATATTCTAAGTTTATCTTTCTTTTTAATTATATTGAAATAAGCCCAATCATGATATTAAATGATAAACTGCCATCATTATGAATACTATTATTACTATAAGTAAACGTGTTAACCAATTGAAGGTGAATATTCTAAACAAAACACAACTTAATGTAAAACCAGGTCGCACAGCCGTTGCGTTGCCACCTGGAGGGGAAGCCCTGACTGGGATCTCACGGCCTCACGGCACATCTGATTTCAAGAGGGACAAATCTCAGGGTGGAAATCCCCCAACTCGGAGCCTCCATCAGCTTCCACCCGCGAGCTTGGTGCTCCCAGGTGGAGCAACAACGAGATCACCTCCTCCCCACACGAAGAGAGCGACCGTGCTCTCCGTCCATCTCCTCTTCCAAGTTAAATACTTCAGGTTGAATGAGCTCCTTCTCATTAAATGCGGTGGCCTGATCCCCTCCCCATCCTGGTCAGATTCTCTGGATGGGCTCTGGGGACAACAATCCCCAGTGTCGGTGCTGCTCCAAGCGTCCTCACGGAACTACTCCTGTGGGCAGAGTCACTTCTGTTATTGTAACTGAAATTTACATACATTTTGCTGTTCGCTTGTTTGTTGTGAGAGGAGGTATTTCCATAGGAATCTTCACCTCATTCCAGGTGTACACTGAGCTTGTTCCCTTATGGCTGGAAATTTTATGATTATACAGATAAACTTCCCCTTACCTTTTTCAGAAAACATCTTTATATTTTTATTTAAATTCAGCATCCTTAACATTCTTCAAGGTCAAAGAGATAAGTACTCAGTGCATCTAACTAAGTATTTTCAAAAAATAAACCACAAATCTCTACAAAGAGCAGAGGAGCTTTGAAATAACCTCTAGAGTCAAAGCGAGAATCAATTTGCTCTTCAAAATATACTCGCTAAGTGTCCTGAGGGGGAGCGTCATGAGGAAATAGATTGACTGGGTCCTGTGCCAACCGGATGTATCTTCAATAAGAAAACTGTTTCAGCTGAACTTCCAATAATTATAAGTTAGACTAAGCAAGAGTTGCAGTCGGCATGAGCCTTAAAGTATTTTATTCTCTCTCGAGGACCTAGCATGGTACCTGGAACACGGCAGGCATTTGGGCGTCACACTCTGCTCTAGATGGCAGGGATGCACCGGCTCAGGGAGCAGACATTCCCTGCCTGCAGGCAGCGCACATCTGCACACATGCTGGGGGGCATGCGGAGGGTGATGGTGTGTATCGATGAAGTAATAAAATCAAAAATACAGAAATTCACATTCCGCCCCTCATTTTCCACAGAAAAAAACAAACCATGTGATTATGATCTTACAGGCATAACTGTGAAATAGAGATGTTTCATGGTTCATTGTCCCCAAGGGCTCACCAATGTGCTATGAATTAATTGGGCAAGAGAAAATATTTCAGGTCTTTAAATAAAATAAATAAGAGAGTGGAAGTGACATCTTGGACTTATCTACTTAACAAAATAAGGTCAACATGCTATTGTTCAGCTGCAGTAAGGGATAACTTGTAAGTGATACAGCCTTTAAAAATACACATTTTGTAGCCTCTAAATATTTTGTCATAGGGTGTTTTCCAAAGCCTTCATTTTATAGAGAAGGAAATTGAGGCCAAAAGACGTTAAAAGCCTTGGCTAATACTGTGCAATAACTCGCATCACTGCAGGGACCAGGTCTCCTCTCCTGTCTCCCGATGCCCAGTCTGTGCTCTTTCCATTCACAGCTTCACCCATCACGCTGGGACAGAGGCACGGAGATGAACAATTACAAGACAATGCACGGAGTCCATTTTAACAGGCTTCCCTAAAAGTCTAGATCTGAAATCCGGTTGAAAGAGGCTAAAGCCGGAATTCTTACAAAATAAAGCTTGCAGTAAAAACTATGAAACTAACACGCAACACAGCTAGTGGGTGAAATGCTCAAAGACTGGTAGAATTCAACAAAATAATGCGTTCACTCAGTTCAAACTGATCATCACCCATGGCAACGATTTACGAGGTCGGGGATTCCTGGTAGCAGACACATGCCATTAAAGGAAGAGAAATTAACAGCTGTGAGATTTTACCTTCCATCTGCTTTTTTACTGACTAAATTTGGTCATGATCTTCAGTTGGAGTAGAAAATAATAATGGGTATAAAAGTCCCGTGTATATCTTAAAGAAATTTAGGAAAACAGATGTGTTTACGATGCAATACTTTAGTGGCTTTTGTCAAAACTAAACTGCTTTTGACTTAAATAGCCAAGAATATTTTTATCTTCATCCAAAATTTTACTCTGTCATCTGTTAAAACTAACTTTTTGAATCTTGGATCTGAATACGTATCCAGGTAATATTGATCACAGAATATATCGGTGATTTCAAAGGCCTACACTTCTACCAGAAATTCTATATTCAAAATGAGTGTTGGGGGCCAGCCCAGTGGTGCAGCGGTTAAGTGCGCATGTTCCGCTTAGGCGGCCCGGGGTTCATCAGTTCAGAACCCGAGTGCGGACATGGCACCACTTGGCAAGCCATGCTGTGGTAGGCATCCCACATATAAAGTAGAGGAAGATGGGCACGGATGTTAGCTCAAGGCCAGTCTTCCTCAGCAAAAAGAGGAGGATTGGCAGCAGATGTTAGCTCGGGACTAACCTTCCTCAGAAAAAGAAAAAAAAGAGTGCTGTCCTTCCAAAAGTCGCCCTGGGTAATGCATCCAATGCAGCCACACTCCAAATATCTCTGGAACCGATCTTTAAGGAACACCCTCAGAGCCAGATTACAGTCCTTGCAAGAAAATCACTCGAATTACTTGAAAGTCGCACCTCATTTGTGACCAATCTTGAGATCATCCACTCATTCATCAGTCTTGGCACTTATTTGGCTATTTCCAGAAGTCAAATTCACCCTCAAGGGAGAAATAATTACTCTTGCCGAAGTCGTTTCCCAAAGATGCTGAGGCAATTCCTGGGCAGGCTATTCTGTGACACATGGCGGGACACAGAGCTGGCAGGCGGCTGGGAGAACCCAGGCCAGGCCGAGACCTGCTCATGAGGGTCCACAGTGTGGGCAGGGGTGCTGACCAGCCTCCCAAGCTTGGTGGTCCTGTGAGGGCCCACGGCCTTGCCCCCTGGAGATGGTCAGGCAGCCAGCGGTTCCAGTCTGACCAACCTGGCTGAGGAGGCCCCTTGGGGAGAGCTCTCCCTCCAAAACTGGGCCATAAAGATGGAGCGCGAGCGCCTTGGCCACCGCAGTCCTGGCCTAGACCCAGCTCCGGAAACTTCTAGGTGTGTGAACTTGAGCAGTTAACTCACGTGATATTTTATACTTTGGGATAAGTCTATTACTAAACAATAGATATAGTTTTAACCAAATAGCTTTCCATCAAGTCCATTTTCCATTATATGTGTCAGCATAGGACGCACTAGGGTTGCACACGCATGCTTGGAATCAGCAACCCTGGTCCAGCCCCAGCCCTTCCACTTAGCATCGGCTGGCCTGAGACCAGCTACTGGAGCTCCACGAGCTCCAGTTTATTCGTCTGTAAAATGGGGATAAAATACCTCTCTTGAATGGTTGTGATTAAATGAGATAAGCTACATCCTTAGCATTGTCCTTAACATATCAAAGAGTCACTCCTTGTTGGCGCTGATTGTTGTTTGGGTGTAGGAGGAAGTGGGGTGAATGGAACTCAGTTCATACGTCCAAGTTGCTCCCAAGAGCCCAGCGGAGTTGGGGAGAGACAGACTGGGCAGCCATTACAACTGCGATAAATCCAGCGGCAAAGGGACAGGCAGGGTTCCAAGAGTACCAGCGAGGGATGTGGTTGCACCTGCTGGAGGGTGGGCCGGGGAGGGAGGCTCAGAAAAGGCTTCTGCGAAAAAGACTCTTTGAACCATGCTTTGAAGGATGAGCAGGAATTCCCACATGAGGAAACTGCAAATGCCCAGCCCGAACTGTGCCAGCAGGGCGCTGCGGGGGCCAGAGCTGCATGCTGCTTTGAGGGTCAGGCGAGGTGGTGGTGGTGTCTGCTGGGAGGGCTGGCCTACCAGTCAAGAACTCGACTCAGAGTGTGAATCCTGGCTCAGCAGCTTCCTACTAGTATGACCTCAGGTAAGGCCCCGAATCTCTCTGTTCCTCACTTTCCTCGACTGTAAAAAGGGGGCATGACTTAAATTAATACCTATAAAGTGTGCAGTGCAGTGACCAACACAGATTAAGTTTTCAACGAACGTACCTGCTAGGATTGATCGTCATGGCGACCACAGGCAGCAGGACCACAGATGGCAGAACATGTGGTCTGGTTCCCAGGGAAGAGGAGTTGGCAAGAGCAGACACAGCCCAGGCCCCCAGCCCCCAGCATCCTTAATAAGGGTCCAGGCAGAAACTTAGTCAAAGGCTGAAACCACGGGGGACAGAGAGGTTGTCCCACTCGGGGATCCTGTGCCACGCCACAGTTCCACGCCCAGCAGATGGGTCTGAAATCGCTAACACCCTCTCAGATTAGCTTTCCACGTGGGTACCTCAACTGCAGGAAGATGCTGGACTGACACAGAAGGGAGGACGACCTTTTAAACGATTACTGTGTCTTTGGAAACACATGTCTGCATGTATAAGTTACAGAATAGCTAACAAAAATTCCACCACTTTAATATGCCGATCTTCACTGGGATAAAGGCAAAAACTGTAATCCTATGATTCATAATAAAGCTTGTACTTTTCTCTAGTAGTGAAACAAACAGCTGTGCTCAAATGGAGGAACTTATGAGAATCTCACTGCAATCTTTAACAATTAAGCAATACTATCCCCTGACTTTACATGGAATTTTACAGAGTATTTATTAATTGTTGGAAAATGAGTTGAATTAGCCTGATGACATGAGTAATCTCAGATCCATCAAGGACGTGGCCACTTGTAATTCATGAATATCCATTTTAAAACAAGCTGCTTTTGCACGTAATACTGAATCTAACCCCACTTCGTCTCTAACTTCTGAAAATTTGGCAGCCCGATGTGGTCACAGGTCAGCAGTTCCGCGCCGGCCGAGGGACGCCCCAGTGCTACACTGATCTCTTGTGGCCAACGTGGAAAACTGCAGCCTGGGGGCTTTCCTCTTCCAGTGTCTTACTGTTTTGCGATATTTTACATATACTTGTAAACCGCCTTAGATACTTTCTGGAAGAAGGCAAAGTCTAAATAGATAAGTAAACAAATTAAAAAGTGGGCAGTGCTGCCCAGGGGTTAAAAATATGTGCTTGAAAACCCACTGCCTGGGTTCGAATCCCACCTCTGCCACTGACCAGCTGTGGAGACCGGGGAGGGTCCCTCAGGCTGTCTACACCTGGTCCCTGATCTGAGCAATGAGAACAGCGTACCAGTGTTGTCAGGAGGATTACAAGGTGAATATACAGAAGGCAGTAAGAACAGGAGCTGATATGCGCAAAGTGCTGTTAAGAATGAGAGCCATTGCTGTCACCCAGATAGTAAATTACAGGCCACTCCCAAGGACAGCGTCACAGAAGTTCTCAGGGACCCACTAGCCTTCCCTACTGTGCCCAGCCCAAGATCACATCTCTTTGGCAAGAATATTTGGCACAAAGTACAGAAACTGAAATTGCACCAAGCTGAGCTGTGATTAGAGTTGAGCCAAGCAGGTGAGTCAGAGACGTGAATGTTGCACCGCACCTCAGGGCTCTCTGCGTGGTCCCCTCGCTTGACAGCCGAGGAGCCTGGGGCCTGGAGGGGTGAGAACTCACTTCTCCTGGCACATTTCCAGCACATCTTCACTGGTCCCCAAGGCCACCGGACGTGATACCTGCTCAACGCTTTTGAGTCCTGTAAACATAAGTAACCTCCATGAGGAGAAAAGAGCAGCCTCAAGGGTCCCACACAGAAACCTGGGGGACTCAAGGGATGGGATCTCTGGAGACTTTCCTACCCACTCCCCCAATTTTTAAAATGCAGATCTTTTCAAGAAAATCAGTATAACACCAGCCTTGTCCAGGGAGGGGAGGACAGGGCAATGGGTCCTGGGGATTCTGGACACTCCCCTGCTCAAGCTGACTACAGTGTGAAGCAGGCCGGGCTCTGTGATGGTGTGGAACCCGGGTCGTCTGTGATGGACTATGATGACCGCTGTCATGGTCTTTAGAAGAGACAGTCCTCTGTGGGAACTGCCCTTGGCTAAGGAAGGCTGCCTTGCTCAAGGTCATGCCCTTTTGCCAGTGTCTGGTTCAATGGGAAGTGCAAAGGCAGGACGCAGCCCCCTCAGAGCAATGGGGGACCACTTGGAAGGGCGTCCAGCTTCTGGGCTCCCTGGGGGATCTGCGGAGGCCCCCACTGAGACGCGTCACTGTCCAGCCTCCCCGTCACCATCCCGCTTCCTTCCCTCGAAGGGTGTTGTCCCGAGAACCCACCCGCATGGACTTTCTGCACATGAAAGTCCCCCACCAGCAGTAGCCTTTTCTGGTGTAAAAACCTCACGCTTCGTTCCCCGGAACCTGCTTTTGGTTTGTTTGTTTTTGTTTCAGTTTAAAACAAATCCAGTTGCAAACTTAACCTCTCCAATCTAAGGAGAGTCTGTGCTTAATGCCCAGCAAAATCTATTTAAAGTCCTCTTTCCCCATTGCTACTGTATAAATGGCTGCTTCTCCTCCAAACTACTTTCTATGTAAGTTTCGTAATTAAAGCGCACTACAGCACATTCTCGTGGTCAGTCAGCCCTTCTGATACCCCTCCCCCTGACAGGCCCCGACCACTCTTTTCAAAAGGGGCCCCTTGGATTCCGCATTCTGCCGTGTGCTCCCAGGAAGTCCGGGCTCCCCTCGCTGCCATGACAACCACTGCCGTCATCACCTGCATGTCTCGAACAGTCAAGATTTTGAACAGCATTCACTTCCTGCAGCCTGTATTATAAAACCAATTCTTTCCAAATATAAAATAGTATTAGAATGCTTTGTCAAATGCCCTTGCTCAAACCCCTTAACTAGTTTACAGGGATTAACTGACAGCCAATTGGGAAGGAGAGTGTAACGTAATTTAAGGCATCTGAGGAAGCAGGAGGAGCTGGGGGAATCTGGTAGGGCAAGTGGGAGCATTAATGTTCTAGGGTCAGGAAAAGAAGCTGGCATTGATATAACTTGCAAGAAGAGCGACAGTTTCAGCTTTCATAGTGTGTTCAGACAAGTTTAAGGTGTCATCAAATACAGTCTTATAAATAACATTCGGTATTAGGTCATTCATGTATGGGTTCACCACGAAGGCCTGCCCTGAGTCCCCAGCTGCAGCTCTGCAGTGAACACAGCTCCCCAGGAGCCCGCTCAGCCCCTCGGGAGGCCTCCGGGGGGGAGCCTCAGGGCACGTGGTCACCATGTCTCCCAGGACACCAGGAGTCACCTCCGAAACAGAGCGGAGCCCAAGGCCGGCTCAACCCCGACGTGCTGACATGTGCTTTGACCAGGCAGGAAATTCACACTGAGGCAGAACAGAGAAGCCCCCCGAAAAGTCAACCTGAGGTTTCTCAAGACATGTACTTCCCTTGGCAGAGCATGGCACCTCCAAAGGTCTCTGCTGGGGGTGGAGGGCTTGTTCATCATACATTTTTTAATGGGAAAACTATCAAACTGAAAATGCAAGACTACCTTGGGGGTTAAAGAGCAGTTGTTTCAGAGGGGAAAACTCTAATTACAAGGACAGAGGGAGGAGGGCAGGGTGAGGGAAACGTGGAGGAGGGCAGGAGCTGCTGAGGCCGGGATGAGGAGCATCAGGACAGGACAGGCATCCAGAGCCACTGCTGTCATTAAATGCTTTTGGCTGCAAGTAACAGAAAACCCCCAAGGCCTATTTTTCTCCTTTATTTCTCGTTAATAAGAAGTCTGCTCGTGGCTCCTGTGGGAGTTGGCTCGACAGCTCAGCGGCATCAGGGTTCACGGCTCTATGAGCTGAAGCCTGTTCCTCGTGGTCATTAGATGGCCACTGCATGGCCTCGCCTAACCAGAAGGGGGCCAAGAAGAACGGGGTTGGAAATGGAGACGGCCAGGCAACCAACTGCCTGCCACAGCAACGCCAAAGCCGGGCCAACTGGGCTTTACTGAAAGGGGAAGAGTCTGGCAACACGGGTGGCCGAGCCCGTCCACAAGGACACTCCACGCCCTGGCTGGTGCGTAGGCTAAGTCTAGAGGACCTGGTAAATCTCCACATCACATGAGCACGTGGGCGGAGGGACCAAACACGTCGTCCAAGCCCATGTGTTTCGCTTGTATCACCCAAGACTCTACCTGCAGGACGCTCTTTCAAACCAAAGTTCAGACTTCAGCAGTAAGGAGGAAACACGAATTGGAATTGATACAAAACACAACCAAATTCAAAGGCACATTTATTTACAAAGATACACAGTATCAATGTAATAAGAAACAAAGGAAATAAAATTATGGCTGTAATATTTACACAGAAGTGCAGGCAAAACTTACCAAGAAGATTCCTTAAATATTTCTACTTCTAGAACTCAACAATCAAAACCGGTTTCTAAGAATAATTCTTTGTCACCTCAGGAAGAATTTTTAGGAGGCTCAATCAACATGATTTGAACTACGACTATCCTAATGAAAAAAAACCACAATTTTATATTCTTTGAAAATCTCCCAGTTGCTGGAGGCCAGTCAATCAGATCACCATCAGTTTTTAAAAGATGCAAAGGCTCTTAAATTAGGAAGTCATAATTGCTTTAAGAAATTGTTTTTAAAAACCCAAGTACACCATGGTTTGCTGAGTGCTACAATACACACGTAGTTTACAGAACTTTCTCAATCCACTAAAACGGTTTGTTACCTTACAGCGAGAGCTGACTGTTCTCTACTGGGAGACACCAGGTCACTTACTGTTTAGCTCTTAGGAAAATCATTCAGTGTGTATTCAGCTTTTAATAGCACTAACTAAATACATTTAAAAAGTCCATACACCTAACTATCACCAGTACCCAGGTAGCTGCTGGATCTTCCAAGACCAGAGACAGGAATTCTTAAGTCAAGACTCTTCGCAGCCCTGCACTCACAGACCCCGTGTACAGACTTCATTTACCCACGTAACAGAAGACGCGCTCCTTCCACGCCTCGTGAAAGGCTGGCCGGTGTGCGTCTGTGATGCCTCCTCGGGAGCGCAGGCACAGCTCGCAGCGTGCACACCTTGGTCAACGTCTTTTGTGTCTGTCAGTTCTTCCTTTAGCTCAGTCCTTCTGACTGGGAAATGTGATGTCCAAACTGAAATAAAGCAAATTCTGGACAGAGGAATTATTCTAATGTGAAAAAGAACGGCCCGCCAGCACCACGGCACCCTCGGGTTAACTCCTCCAACAGTGCGCAGCTGTCTGGGAGCGAGCTCCATGCTGGGGCTGTGGCAGAGCTGAGGACACGAGAGCGAGCAAGACGTCTCAGCCGCAGGGCCTGAGCCCTCCCAGCCGACCACAGGGAGCATGTGTGTCCAGCCCCAAGCTAGGTGCTAGAAAATAAAGAGAAAGGGGCCGCCCCGGGGCCAAGTGGTTAAGTTTGCGCGCTCTGCTTCAGTGGCCCAGGGTTTTGTGGTTTGGATCCTGGGCACGGACATGGCACCGCTCATCAGGCCATGCTGCGGTGGCGTCCCACGTAGCACAACCAGAAGGACCTACAACTAGAATATGCAGCTATGTACTGGGGGGCTTTGGGGAGAAGAAAAAAAATACAGACAGATTCCATTCTTTCTCTACGATGCTCGTGGTTGGAGAGAAATGCTAAGGCCGGGGAACAGTCTGAGACACCCGGTAACACCCCCTCATCCACTACCACGGGGACAGCGTGTTCCGCTCCAGAGTTTCTTCAGTAACTGGGGGTTTTCAAACATCCTGGAGTTTTAATAAACCAAGTTCTGGTCACTGCTCTGCCCATTAGATGTGGGCTCACGGCCAGATTACTTAAGCACCGAGGGGCTCATTTTCCTCATGTGTAAAACAGGTAACTGGCCTGGGTGCATTTTTCTTTTTTTTTTTTTTAGGCTGTTGCTGTGAAGATCAAAGGAAATGAGGGAAAAAGGACTTTGCAAGATATAAATTTCTACACAAATGTTAAACACTTATTTTTAGGCACATTTATCTTTTTTGATTGCAACAGTCCTAAGGTAAACTACACACTTTTGCCTTCTTAGAGTTAAGAACATAACTGAGTCAAGATGATAAACACTGGAGACTGCGCGGAGGCGCACACACGGTGACCCCGAGACCACACGGCGGGAAGGAGAGGGACCATTTCCCACTCTGCTGTCTCCTTCGTCGCCGTCTGCTTCTTAGTTTGTCCGTCTCGTCCTCGGCTGACAGCCACCACTCCTCAGTGCGATCCAGCCGACTTTAGATGCTGCCCCCGTCACAGTCCTCTCCTTCCACGGCGTATTCTCAGGTACTCCCTCCACTAAACTCTGAGATGGGAAGACCACCCCCAAAACTAGAATCACGTGTGAATTAGAGAAGAGAGACTTCAAGGAAGGAGCAGTCTTGAGGGTCAAGTGTTTGGAATACAACGTGTGTCCTTTTGCACAACCAAGAAGCTCTGTCGCTGAAGACAATTACGATGCCATTTGCTCTTGTAAAAGCACAGTTAACATTCTGTTTAAATAATCCAAAATCTTTGTGTCTGACTGAGAAAAACATTAGAGTATGCACATCTGACTAGGGTTAGGTTGGATCCATCGCACCCTCCTTCTCTGGTCCTTTCAAAGTTTCAGAACCCGCTTCACACTGCAGACAGCCACAGCGCGTCAGCACCTGTCTAGATAGACCATTACAAACTTACGCACACGTATTTTTCAAATTAAGGGTTTTATTTCAAAATAACTTCATAGTAGGCTAAAAGCTAAACTGAGCAAGCAAAAGTTAACAGAAACAACAGAAACACTAGCAGCGTCAACAAACAAGTGTGCAGCCCATTCTGCAGAATCACTTCGAGAGAACGTGAAGGCAAAGATTTATCCCAACCATACACTTCAGAAACACTGAAAATCGGACTTCACATTATCATCGCTCACCCTTGAAGCTTCTGGACTAGAAAAGGGAGAAGACTCCCAAGACCTATTTTCTTTCTCAAAGGAATCGTCTTCTTGGAACGCAAATTTCTGCTTCAGCGCACGGGATATTAAAGCCACGGGGTCCCAGGGTGAGCTGTGTCTCTTCCTCTTGTGAAGGGGTCTCCCTCCAGGTGACCTATTTTTAAAAAAATTGACTAAATTAAAACTGTGTAATTTAAGCTCCTTACTGACAAACACAGCAGGAATACAAGCATAACATATTACAATCTAATTCGTCTTCAAGACATTGGAAATTCTGGCATGGAATAAGCAACCTGGAGGGCACAGTGAATTGGGAATCAGAAAACCAACAGAGCACGTGGATGGGGCTCCACCACAACCTTCTTATGACCTGGGATTTATCAAATATCTCTGTGCTGAAGATCTTTATTTTAAATTTTCTAAATTTTCAGTGGAAAATTTAAAGAAATATCTAAGAACTCTTAAAAGGACTACAGAGTTCATGAAAAGAAAACCATTAGGCTAACTGTTCATCCAGTCTCCACTTAATGCCTACTGCTACTCCAGGCTCCGTCCCACGCCTCGAGTGTGGAGCAGTGTCCCGCGCCAGGGAACACTCTGGTGGCAGAGACCATCAGTGACCAAGGAAGCAGCAGTAATGCTGTGACTACCATGGGGGGGGTGACGGGGCGGAAGCCCTGCAGACGAGGTGGTCAGGAAAGCCTCTGAGACGACATCCTCCAAGGGAACGGCGAGGGGTCAGTGTGAGCGTGAACATCCGGGGGACACACAGCAAGGACCCAGCGTATGGAAAAGGACAGACAGGCACAGCCAGAGGCAGCGAGCACGAGGGAAGCAGGACATGAGGCCCACAAGGGAAGCGAGGGCTGGATCCTGGGGGACTTACGGGCCACCGCGAGGTGTCTGTACTGTATTCTAAGCACACTGGAACCCACCACAGGGTTTTAGGCAGGAAATGGCATGATCCAACTTCCGCTTTTAAAGGCCCACCCTGGTTGGTCCACGGAGAAAGATAAGGAGGCAAGAACGAAAACAGGGACTAGTTAGGAGGCCAGTGCAGAGTCCCAGCTGGAGAAGACGGCGGCTTGGACGGGGCGGGGGCAGCTGGGTCACGAGGGTCCACAGATTTGAGCTATATGCTGATGGAAAGGATACGGGATGGAAAGGAAAAGAAAGACAAAGATAATTCCTAGATCTTTGGACTGAGCAGTGGGTGATGGTGCTGCCATTTACTGAGATGCAAAAGACTTGGGCAAGAACAGGTGCTCAAGGCGGAAGAAGGGAACAGGTAGGAAGGAAGAGCCCCGTTTGGACATAAGCACTTGGGACACCTGTGAGGCAGGCAAACGAAGACGTCAAGCAGGCAGCTGTCAAGTAGGGACGGGGCTCAGAGGAGAGTCAGGGACAGAAACATCAGCGCAGCAGTCATTAGCTTATAGCTGTGTGATGGACAGCCATTCTCACCAAAGGCACAATGTGGATGGAGAAGGAACGAGGCTGCGGGCTGAGCCTCGGACACGCCGACACTGGAGGGAGAGTGAGCAAAGGAGTGAGAAGGAGCGGACAATGAGGTGAGAGGAAAACCACGTGTGATTTCCTCGAAGCCAAGTGAAGAAAGCGTTCCAAGGAGGAGAGAACCACAGCTGTATCAAACGCTACCCAGCCATCAAGTAAGAGGAGCAATGAGAACTGACCATCAGGGCCGGCCCCGTGGCCCAGTGGTTAAGTTCACGCACTCCGCTTCAGCGGCCCAGAGTTTCACTGGTTCAGATCCTGGGCGTGGACATGGCACCGCTCATCAGGCCACATTGAGGCAGCATCCCACATGCCACAACTAGAAGGACCCACAACTAGAATATACAACCATGTACTGGGGGACTTTGGGGAGAAGAAGAAGAAGAAAAAAAAGATTGGTAACAGATGTTAGCTCAGGGCCAATCTATAAAAAAAAAAAGAACTGACCATTGGATTTAGCAACACAGGGTCACTGGTGACCTTGACAAGAGCAGTTTTCAACAGAGTGATGGGACAGACACCATATTCCAGTGGGTAGACGGCGGCAGCGAGAAATGGAAACAAACTATAGACAACATGGAGAATTCATACCAGAAAGGGGACAGAGAACAGTGACAGCTGGGGGTATGTGTTTCGAAGCTGGGAAATACTCAGGTGTGAGAAGAATAAAGTAAAGAAGGAAAACTTGATGATGCAGAAGACAGAAGGGATAATTTTAAGTGAAATCCTTGAGAAGATAAGAGAGAAGGGGAACCAGCGACCAAGGGGAGAGCCTGGATGTGAACAAGGACACTTCATTCGCTGTAATAAGATGGGAGTCAGGGAACAAGGGTAGGAAATCTGTAAACGTAAATACGCGGGAAGTCTCATCTGACTTCGCAGCCATGTGTAATACAGGTTCGTTGTAGAAACACCAGAGAATAGGGGGATGGAGGTTATAGTCTGCTGGCCCCTTAGCTGTTTCTCCAATGACGGAAAAAGTCAGAGTCACCATTTTACACTGACAGGGCCCACTGATACCAGTAAGCAATCTAGCTGGGACCAAGTGTGCACACACAGCCACAGGATTTTTCCCTGTACTTGCTGCCCTATACAAGGATCATATCATAACCTCATCAATAAGGAAATGACTTATCTGTCCTAACACTGTTATATGGAAAATCTATTTATTTTCTCACCAAAACCTCACTGAGGGACTCCCAAGTGACCATGGCAGATCTCTGTGAAATCCTACTGAAATGACAATAAAGAAATGAAAAAGATGTATACGCACAAAGACAGAGATTACCAGAATTGCAGCAAAGTGTTGGAAGCTGGGAGCTGACGAAGGTGAGGAGACTGCAAGGTGAGCTGCCCTCCTGAAAACAGGGGGATGCAGGAAAGTACACACTGAATGATGAGCGCATCCCTTTGCTCTTTCCCGACTCAGCTCTCGAAACACCTGGCTTGCACCCGCTGTGTAATCCCCATCTCTCCTGGCCAAGAAGGAGACTGAAGAACTTTCTAGGAAAACTCTCAGCCACAAAGAAAAGACATACAGCTGCTGACCTATGGGGTCTGGCCAACAAAATGGTCAGGTCCTCTGCTCTATCACTAAATTGTGAAGCCCACCAGTTAGCAAGCCCGCCTCACACAAGGAACCTTCAATCATCTCCTCGCCTCATTTCTAAACGTGAAAGTATAGCCAAGAATCACCAGAAACTTAAGGCTCCAAAACTAAAGATGGAGACCAAAATCAACAAGAGGAAAAGAGGAACTCAGGAAAAATAGAGATAATTCAAAAGCAAAAGGAAACTTAAAACTATATAGTTAATATCTTCAGAGGAATAAGACAAACAGAAGCAGGAAGACACAGAAAAGGAGCATTCAAAGAAACGGCTCTTGCAAATTAAAAATATGATGTCAGGGGAAAATGCAATAGAAGAGCTGAAAGGTAAGTTAAAGAATTTTCTTAGAAAGTATAATAGAAAAGCAAAGAGAAAGAAAACAGTAAAGGAAAGATATGAGGCTAAGAGGAATCATTCTGGCATTCAAACTTCTCGTAGGAGCTCCAGGAAAAGAACAGAGGGAAAGCGTGGGTGAAAACTATCAGAGAAATGTTTATAAGAGGTTTCCAAAAAGGAAGGGCCTAAAACCCTAGATTGATTGAGTCCACAAGTGCCCAGGATAAGAAATAGAAAAGAGCTCCCCAGGGCACATCGTCCTGAAATTTCAGAACACCAGGACTAATGAGAAGATCTTAAATGCTTCAAGAATAAAGAAACAGGTCTGATAGAGAGTACCAAGAGTCAGAATGACATCACCTTCTCAACAGGAACACTGGAAGCTAGAAATTAACGGAACAATGTCTTCAAAATTCTGAGGAAAATGGCTTTCTGCCTATTATTTTTCCAGCCAAACTAGCAATTAAGTGTGAGAATAAAATAATAACATTTTCAGACATGCAAGGTCTCAAAATAATCTACCTTTTATGCACCCTTTCTCAGGAAGCTATGGGAAGTTACGACACCCAGGAAAAGGGGGATGCAACAGGAGAAAAGTAAGAGAATGCCCATGACGGTGGTGAAGGAAACCCCTAGGATGATGACAGCGTAGCAGGCTGGAGGGCAACAGTGAGGTGGAGCAGGACCCCGGGCTTCTGGAGAGGAATTTCAAAAAAGAAAGAAATGGAACTCAGAGAGGATTAACTCCAACAAAAAAACAAACAAAATGCAATCATACTGTATGAAATGGCTTCCCTGTAAATGTTTACTGGCATAAAAAGGATGTAAATTCTGAACACTGATTTAACTAAAGATTGTAACAACTACGGCAGGAAGATGTAATGAGAAGGGTGTGTGCTCATGTGTTAGGGTGCAGAACGTCTACGAGAACATGTTTCTAATCTTTAACAATGCAAAGCAGATATAATTAAAATAGCAACAAATAGCAAGAGAGGTAAGCTGTTTCAAAAATACAGAGATAATATACTAGAGGAGTCAGAAAATTTGAAAATGATTCTCTCCTCTCTTTGTGTCTAACTGAGGAATAAAAGACTTATGTATGTTTACTTTGGTCAATATAGTAATTTTTTAAAACAGCACTGATAAAATTTCTCAAATCCTGACCACGTACCGTTCAACTGCACGGAGTTTCACCTTATTCAGATCCTTTAGAACGTCCAGCATGTTTGGAATATCTTTATTGTTCTGGTTTTTTGGACAATGACTATAAATAGTCTGACAAGCACCTGGGTGCTGTTTTTTCATTTCAGCTGCTGAATTATCTGAGTCACAAATATTCTTAGATCCTGGTTGTACAAGAGGAGAACATGGAGGCTGCAGAGAAGAAAACTGAGGGGGTAGTGGTGGTGGAGGAGGGGGAGAGGGAAGCAATGAACTTGAGAATGGATCCGGTTCAGCGCTGAGTTGAGCAGCCACTGACGATGGCGTTTGTCCCAAACCACCAGGCCCGTCATTCAAGTCAAAGGAGCCTGAAAACAAAGTAGTCTGTTTAAAAATCCGGCAAAATTCTCTCCAAGGTAACACTAATTAGAACCAAAACAGGAACAATTTCTGTAATGCTACTAAAATAATGATTTGGTGGCTAGGAAGGAGAAGCAGTCCCATCTGCTTAGTAATTTCTGTAAGCATCAAGCCAAATAGTAAGTTTATTTTTAATCCAATTAGGATTTTCTGTGTAGGCCCTTAAAGCGGGTAAGGAAGAATGCATTTTAAAGAGAAAATAATAAGTGCTTTTTCAGTAAGTCACATACAATCTGAATTTCATCCTCTATTTAAAAAAGCTAAAAGATGATCAACAAAAGCCAGCCCTGATGGCCTAGGGGTTAAAGTTCTGCTTGCTCCACTTTGGCAGCCCAGGTTCAGTTCCCGGGTGTGGAACCACACCACTCGTCTGTCAGTAGCCATGCTGAGGTGGCGTCCCACACAGAAGAATTAGAAGGACCTACAACTAGAATAGACAACTACGTACTGGGGCTTTGGGGAGAAAAACGAAAAAAGAGAGAGGAAGATTGGCAACAGATGTTAGCTCAGAGCGAATCTTTCCCAGCAAAGAAAGAAAAAAGCCTAAGGAAACCTGAATAAATTGAAAAAACATATATGATCAACGACTTGTAGATAGAAACACTCAAACTGGCATATTCACCCTGCAACAACACTGCAGAAACACCCACGCAAACACCTTCTAGGCGGGAGCCTAAGACGAGGACTGAGCACTTAACTTCGTCACAACAGATTCGCTTCTGAAAAGTCGTGTGAAACACGATTGCTGAAAAGAAAGTGTGTGTATCTCATTTTAATTATTACACATTATATAATAGTTGCATATAAGTTATATATGATAAATATATCCTATATAAATACTATGCATTATATATAAATCATTTATGTATATATACACTTTTGTGTGTGTGTGTGTGTGTGTGTGTTGGTTAAAGCAAGTTATGTCTAAAAATTTAGAAAAGGGTCACCTGGAAAACATTATCCGCCTAACTTGGTGGCATTATAGCAGCAATAACTTCAAACTACAAAAATATGAAGGCTCAAATCTATACTCTTCTTTCAAATTAACGCATTCCTCCTCTTAAATTCCCAGCGCTTATCTGAAAAGTTAGGAAAGCATTCTTAGAAAACGGCTTCTTAATAGAAAAGTAGAATGTTCGGCAGTATAGCCAGCTCTTCCTCAAACCAAGCCACTCCCTCACTGTAAATGTGGCTTAATTCACTTTTTTTTTTTTCTAAAGATTGGCACCTGAGCTAACAACTGTTGCCAGTCTTTTTTTTTTTTTTTCTGCTTTATCTCCCCAAATCCCCCCGGTACATAGTTGTATATCTTAGTTGCAGGTCCTTCTAGTTGTGGCACGTGGGATGCCGCCTCAACATGGCCTGACGAGCAGTGCCATGTCCGTGCCCAGGATTCGAACCAGCGAAACCCTGGGCCGCTACAGTGGAGCATGCAAACTTAACCACTTGGCCACGGGGCCACCCCCTGGCTTAATTCACTTTAAACACACATCAGACATAGTCTTATATGCCCAACATCTTTCACATCTAATGTCATTCACAAGCTACTTTAGCATCAGACATCCTCGCTCAGGGCCGCACTGATGCCCATACTACTAAGTGTCACCTCACTGAGACCGCAGCCCCGCGCATCACCCACCGGAGCCTGTGCTGGTTTTCAGCTCCTGCAGCCGCACGATCGCAGCAATCCGAGAGCGGAGCGAAGCCAGCTCATCCTCAAGGGCGGCTATTTTTTTAATTGCAGCTTCACTTACAGGCGGATCATTTCTCATTGGTTTGTTACGTCTTAGAGCCGGTGACGATGGATCCCAAACCAGGTGCACAGGGTATTCAACTTCCTCCTCTTCTTCATTTTTCCATATACTATTTCTGTGGGTGGAAGGAAAAAAGAAATGGAGAGAAAGAGAGAGAAGAGAGAGGGAAATTTGCCAAGAGGAATAAATTCTTTCAGTCAAAGAATAAAGATACCAAAACAAAACGAGAGTTACTCTCCTTATCCCATGATTGTCTCCAGACTCACTGAGGATAAGCACAGCCTCCTATGTAACTTGTATTCTCAATGTAGAGAACAGAAGGTAGTTTTTAATAGGTGACCAATAAGTGGTCAGTGAACGAAGGAACAAACCTTGCTTTTAGATTATAAAACAAAAATAATTATCCTGTAACTGTTCTGTCTATTAGCTTTAAACACAAGTTTATTTATTTAGAAATAAAGTTGGTTTATTTAGGAATTCTACACATTCTGAATATACAGCACTGAAGGGTCTTATATTCAGTATTATGTTAGGGGTAATTTTATGGCATTCTTACATTTTGAAAATTGACCAGTTTCATGCATGATCAATTTAGCCAGAATATCTGAATGATTGACCCTGTGGTGCCTACCGCCTGAATCTGAATATACTAACACGTAAGTTAGCACTCCGCAGGAGTAACAGATCCAAATTTTGAAATATATTGAACATCATTGCCTGGTGCACAATAAGAACAATATAAGTTTTGGCTAAATACGTAAAGCAAAATGAACCTCGTATCTAGGATAGGAAACAGCTTTCTCCTAAAAATAAACACTGTGATTCTGATACCCTTTTACTATCTATCACTCCTTCCTAGGCTTGGTGTTAGGTTTAAACGCGCATAAAAAAAACTGTCTAGGGCCGGCCCGGTGGCACAGCGGTTAAGTTCGCACGTTCTGCTTCGGCGGCCCAGGGTTCACTGGTCCCAACCCTGGGTACAGACATGGCACCGTTTGTCAAGCCACGCTGTGGTAGGCATCCCACATATAAAGTAGAGGAAGATGGGCACGGATGTTAGCTCAGGGCCAGTCTTCCTCAGCAAAAAGAGGAGGACTAGCAGCAGATGTTAGCTCAGGGCTGATCTTCCTCAAAAAAACACCAAAACTGGCTAAATATGAGAAACAGCTAGTCATCCTTATTAGAAAGATATTAGTAGGACTCAGCTTAGTACAGAGACAGACAAAACAAACAGGCTCAATTAGTCTGAACAAACTCCAGCACATGCAAGAACTCCGATTACAGCCCACACCCCACTTCCAAGATAAGTATGTAAAATTACCTAAATCTGAGATAACGGGCCTCTTCATCATTTGCCACAAACAAAGTATCAGCAAAAGATGGAACTACAGATCCACAGTTAGCAGAGTCTGCAGAGGTCAAGACTGGGGTCAGCTAAAGGGAAAAGGAAAAAGAGTCACTGCTCCGCAGGGAGCGGGGACACCCAGGCCCGCGGAAATTCAGCGAGCTAAAACCCAACAGAGGGAAAAGGAAAAGGGTCTTCCATAGAAAAACATGCACCTGTTAGCAAGAAAAAATACTGAGGAAAATGTTATTCATAAGTCTACACATGTAGTCGTATTCTCCCCCCGGGGTTAATGCCATCTGTCATAAAATACCAGCCAGAAGAAAAGACAAGCTACTCAGGTCACTCGGCACCCGCCCACCTTGAGTGTAACTATTTAAATAAACACAAAAACACATGTGAAATGCCTTGTTTCCAGGGGTAGACAAATGGCTTTTGGCTTTCAGGAAACATTTCTTCCCTTGTTCAACCCTATACCCCTAGAAGCACCCAGCATTATTTCCCACATGGTGCTTAAACGACACGTGCTGACCGACTTACCTCAAAATGAGGCCTGGGGCAGGGCTCTAAAGGAAGAATGTTTCCAATAATCCGAACAACACTCCGCGCTGAGCCGTAGCCTTTATTTTCCCAAATCTGCAAAACCTACTTAACACAAAGCATTGTTTGAAAAGGACTCGGTAAGCATGTTTAGATATCTACGAAAAAAAAGTCAAAGAAGCAATGCCACTAATTTTTAAAAAGAAAATTAAAAAAAAGAAAAAGAAAATATAGATGGTGTGCTCAAAGTACCTTCCTCAAAGAATTCAAACTTATTGTCTTTTTTAATTGTATTTAAAAAAAAAAAAAAGGATAAGAGTGAATATATATACATTCCAGGAAGGGAAATCTTTTAGGAGAGAACCACAAATTCATTTTGTTTTATTTCCGAGAATGTCCAAATACCTTGGGAAACTTTGTTCAGAAAAATTGCCTCCCCTCCTCCCAGCTAAAAATCCCGCCTTTTGGCCCAATCAAAAACCTCCTTTAAAGAAGAGATAAAGAGGGGCATGAACGAATCAGGTCCTAACAATTGAAGATTCTTTACTTGCAATGGAATCTACGTGCTGGAAGCCAGTTCTTGAAAAGATAATAGAAGTGAAGTGTGCCGCTATAACTCAACACTGTGTCCTTTAGCTTGGGCTCCCCATATTCCCACAGGAACCTCCCCCAAAAACATGACATAACATTTATTCTTTTGGCAGAGAGTTTAACACAAAGAAAACACTTTCTCTTTAAAAAACATTAAAAATTGGACTTTTCATTTTTCCTAAGATCCTATAACAAGGACAACGTTTATTATGAGCAACAGCTATAGGCAGCATCCCATTAGCATCCTCATGGATATAAGCTGTAAGCAGATGGATACTGTTCCAGAACTGAGGAGAAAAACTGGGATTAGAGAGATGGAATTGGGAATCATTGGCACACGGAATACCTGATAGAGGTAAAAATCAAAGCCTTAGGACTAGCTGAGAAAAACCAGGGCGGGAGAGGATCTCGAAGTCGTCAGCACACAGAATCCTTCTGTGCGAAGTCACACCATTCCTCCATTTAAGTGGTAAGGGCTCTGAACTTATCTGATCACGTGCGAACACCTGAGTCTCACATTAAATACTGATTCCATCGACCCGCCTCACAACCTTCCCTCAGTTCTGCCAGCTCAGCCTCCACAACGTACTCCATGCATTTCGTAACCCTTCTCAACCACCCTCAAAGGTCTCCTGCCTCTTGGCCCTATTCAGTCCGCCCAAACTAACGTGGCACCGTCCATTAACAAGAACACAGGTTCTTTGGGTTAAGCAATTTTCCGCACTGTCTCAAAAACAAGCCAATATTGCCCCAACTGCCAGGCACGTACCCGTGGGCCTGGGGCTCTGGTCTAACTCCAGCCCGAGCACTAGGTCAGTTTTCAACTGTCAGATTCGTACTCCTCTACACATGTGGCTGTTGCTGCTCTCCTGGGCACCTAATTCCAGGTCACTTCTCTTCACCCGCAGTTTTCTCTCCCCGCATTAGACTGTGAACCCTTTGCCGGCAGAGACGTGTTCACATTCCTTTTGAGTCCTTCAGGGCAGTGGTTCTTAACCACACACATACTAGGATCGCCTCAGAAGGTGCTCTTCAAAAGAAATAAAACACAAGCCACATATGTGAACCAAATTTTCTAGGAGCCATATTTGAAAAAGTAGAAAGAGCCAGATGAAATTAATTTTCTTAATATATTTTATTTAACTCGATACGTATGTTATTTCAACATGTAATCAATATTTTCAAAATTAATGAGATCATTTTACATTCTTTTTTTATATACTAAGTCTTCAAAATCCACTGTATATTTTACACCTATAGCAGCTCTCAAGTCAGACATTTCAAGAATACTTAAAGGTGACATGTGGCCAGTGGCCACCATATTGAAGAGCGCAGCCTAGAGGACACAGGTCCCAGGCCTGTTGTCACTAGAATCTCTGCCGGCCTGAGCAATTCTATTCAAAATGCTCTCCAGACCCCCCATACCTGCACCCTTGCCAAGAACCACAGGCCTCGAGGCCCGCTACAGTGAGGGCCACACACTGCAGACAAAGCCACCCGACTCCTGGTTAACCTGGATGGTACCTTCATCTCGCTCTCCGGAATTTCCGTCCTGAGAAACTCCTGTCCTTCTAACTCTCTCACGCCTTCACTGCCATTGACATCTTCACCACTCTCATGATTTCACCTCCTTCTCCCCTTCCTGGTCCAGCATACTCATTTTGACTTTACTGACTTTCCTACCAAGCGGGGATTTTCAAATTAATTGTTTCAGTGATAGGCTCAGTGCCACTCAAAAATGGTTCATCCTCTTGATATCATGTGTTCTCGTATTACTAACGGACAAACTACTCCAACTACTCTTAGCTAGGGGAAAAAAATCACAAAGTGACAATATTTGGAAAGACTACCAATCCACGCTGACTTCAGCTGGGTATTCTGCACAGGAATTCTGCCACCCCCTCACAACACGTTCTGATCTCTACTGTGTTGCCCAAAGCAATCACTGATCTCTGAAACCCCCTATGTCCTCACTTCCATTACCTGCAGGTGGCCTTGCCTCCGCTCTCACTGAGAAAACAAGGATGCAATTCGACACACCTCAATTTTCATTTCCCTCCATTCAAAATCTCTCCACCATCTCTCGCTTTTATTCTACTCTTGACTGTCCGTCTTCTTTCCAAGGCTTATTTATTTATATTCCCTGCATTGCTCAATCGCTCTATCTCATTTGTATCTTAAACTATTTCCTGTCCATGAGGTTCTGCCCCACAGCCTGCAAAACATGCTAAAGTTACCTCTAACGCTGAAAAGAAAAAGAAAATTTCAATCTTACAGCCCCTTCAAGTTGATGGCCCCTCTCCATTTCTCTTCACAAGCTTTTCAAAAAAGGTCACTGATGCTACTTCTCTTCTTCAGTCATTCATCAAACCACTACAATATGCTGCCTCTCTCCACCTACAGAAATCCCTAAATGCATCCGTAATCTAATGATAAGCAAATCTTCAACTATTACTCAGTCCTCGTCATCTTCAACCTCACTGTTTCTGAAATTCAAATACTGCAATAACATCCAATGACGTCTTCCATTATGCCATCAAAGTCCATGGGTTTAAATATCAAAATAACACAGAGAACGCCATGCCTGAATCTCTTTTCCTTCCCACATTCCAGAACCACACAGCCAATTACCTGCAGGATATTTGTATTTGTATATTCCAACAGCTCATCTGGGCTCACCTTATCTCCCAACCTAAAACTAGTTCCTCACACTGAGTTGCCTATTTATAATAATGGCACCATCATTCTTCAACTTACTTTTGTTTAAAACCTTGGAATTATCCTTGAGTGCTTTCTTCTAATTCACCACACCCAATAGTGATGATTTGCCCATTCTGTAAGCTCCCCTACTATTTTGTGTCTTTCTTATATTCAGTCTTGTAATTATCTGTGTGCGTTTCTTATTCCTCATATTTTAAGCATCATAAATACATGAACCATGTATCACTACTCTATCTCAACCGCCAAACCAAACATACTGTCTTACATGTAGCAGGCGTTCAATAAGGAGACAAAACTGGATTTGCTTGTAATTCTCAGACCTACATCACCCTCTCTTCTTAAAATTTATTCTGAATTTGTTGAGCTATAACTTGCCATTCTATACAAATATCAAACTTAAGTTACCTTAAATAAAACCACTATAATTCAAAATATATTTTTATCTATTCGATAAATGTAATTCTACGAAGGTCGTATCTATATTTTGCTTCGTTTGTATCTTTTGCTGGCATTTGACCTGTCAGGTAAATAGGTTCCTAATAATCTCGTCCCTTTTCAAACTCAAACTATCAAAGCCATACTATTGGAAACTCACCTCTGTTACACCTAAAGTAACAATTTCGCCTTACATTAAATGTTCACCTGTAAATGATTTTCAAAATGAGACCCAAGAACAAATACAACAGCTTCATTCAAACCCATTAAAAGACATTTACCTGGTCTATAGGAACGCCAAAATATCCCAGCATCTCTCTTAAGATATTCAACACGAGAGACATGGAGGAAGCAAACACATAAGCCACTTCAAGGGAACATGGTCAGTTTCTTGATACCTTCAGGAAAAAAAGCTCAGAAGGCATTACTCTGGACGAATAAATAACGGCCGCATGAACCGTATAACGCCGCCGGGACGAGCCCTCCCGCTCCACCTTGCACCTCCGCCAGCACCGCGCTCCAGTTTGGGGGGGGGGGGGGGGCGGTATCCCAGGTCCGCGGACACCGCAAGGCAGCTCGGGGACGTCCTGGCCGAGACCGAACACTCGGCAGGAGCGCCAGGCGAGACCCCTCCCGAAGGTGCCGGGGCCGCGCGGGTCGGGCGGCCGGACCCGAGCAGAGACAGCTGCTCGCCCCACCCGCCCGCGGTGCAGACGAGGACGCGACCCCAGCCGGGAGCGGCGCGGGTCGGTCGCTCGCGGTGGCCCGGCTCCCAGACGCGCAGCCGCCGGGTCGAGCCGCAGGGGTCAGCGCCCCCGCCCCGGGCTGGCCTGCAGCCCCCGCCGCCGCCGCCCGCGCGCCACCCACCTGCCGCCGCCTCCGGGCCCGGCTCGCCGCTTCCGCGTCCCAACCGGAAAATCAAACTTCGCGGGCCGCGCCCCGCACCCGAGCTCATTGGACAACGCTGGGGACTGCTGCTTGTGATTGGCTGCGCAGAGACGTCAGGTTAGGGGAGCTTGCAAGGCAAGAGGGCGGGCCTTCTGCGAGGCAGCCAATGGAAGCCAAGAGGCAGCTGGTGGGCGGGGCAGGCTGCGCTGGGACGCGGGCGCACGCGCAGGACGCGGTTCCGGGTTCTCGGGCGCGGTCGCATCCGCATTCGCCGGGGTTCTGCAGCCTCTTTGGGCCTTGGAGCCGGGCCGGCGGTCCGGAGTTGGGGTCCCACGCAGATCTTCGCAGGGAAAGTGTGTCGCCCCTTATATGCGGACCCAAAGCGAGGCCCTCTCTCAAGTCCGCTCTCCGTGGAGAGTGGAGATTTATTGTTTTGATCATTTGTTCATTCAGCAAATGTCTGTAAAGTGCTTATGAGACTGGCAGAAACGCAGCCCTGTCCTCGGGGATCTGCGGCCTGATTATCTAGGCTACCAGATACGCCCGACACTGCCTGGCCTAGCTAGGACGTCCAGTGATGACTAAGCCATGACAGATGTCAGCTCTCGGGTCGCTGGCTTCCTAAGAGACAACAGTTTCCTCTTCTATTTCAGCGAGAAAGCCCCGGCGTGACCTGACAGTTTAAGACGAGCTGTGCCTGCTGCCGGCGGACATCATGAGAAATGGAGGACTTTCTCTGTAGTTCACAACGGTCAGCCATCGACTAACAGTGTGTGTCCTGTGCACCGGGCACCCTCCGAGCGCGGGAAACGCACAAGGAGTGAGGCAGCTGGGGCCCTTGCGCTTGGAGCTTACGGGCTAGTGGAGACCTCGGAGACGCCTTCTCTGCCCACCATCCATGAACGGCATCTCTCTCCACTCTTTTTTTTTAAAGATGGGCACCTGAGTTAACATCTGTTGCCAATCTTCCTTGTATTTTTTTTCTCCCCAAAGCTCCCCAGCGCATAGTTGTATATTCTAGTTGTGGCATGTGGGACGCACCTCTACATGGCCTGATGAGCAGTGCCATGTCCACCCCCAGGACTGAACGGGGGGAACCCTGGGCCCGAAGCCCGAGTGAGTGAACTTCACTAACCGCTCTGCCACTGGGACTTCTCTTTCCTCATAGCACTTGTGACCATGTATATTTATGCTCCCCTTCCCGCAACTAGACTAAACTCCAGAACAGGGACTTTGTTTTGACCCATGCTGTGTCTCCAGTGCTTTAGAAGAGTGCCTGGTACATAACAGGCATTCAGTCAATACTTGTTGAGTAAAATAATTGGATATGCAATGAGAGAAAGCAGACACCAAGCAAGGCTTGGAACTAAGCAACTGGCAGAACAGTAGTGTTTATTTCTAAGCTACCTAAGGATGAAAGTAGGGACAGGAGAGGGGTGTTGGACGGAGTAAAAGCAGAAGACAAGCGGACCAGCAACGCTGCGTGGAACTCCTCACACAATTTTCTCAAGTTCCCTTTTGTCCTCATAAGTGAATAAATAACGAACTTAGAACCTCCTCCCTTTCCAGTCTGGTAACAAATACAGCACATAATAGGGCCAGAGTGAAACCATCCCTTGAGAACCAAACCCGCCTTCAGGCTGCACTGTCGACAGAGCTCAATGCTCAGCTCAAGATTTGGGTAGCAAGGCGGGCCCAGGGCAGCAGCACCGTCCTCCAGGGATGCTTTGCTGGCAGCTTTCCCCACAATTCATTTCGCGGAGCACCTTCGTCCATTCTACGTTTACTAAAGCATTCACACACACACTGGTCCCCCTTATCCCTGGCTTCAATTCCCACAGTTTCCATTCCCTGGTGGTCCAAAAACACAAAATGGACAATTCCAGAAATCATTCCTGCTTTAAACTGCACGCCACTCAAAGCAGCTTGATCAAGTATTGTGCCATGCCGCTGTCCTGTCCTGGATGTGACCCACCCTTTGTGCAGCAATGCTGGACACCCTACCCACCATTAGTCACTTCCAGCTGTCTCAGTTATGACATAACTTTTATTACTGTATACATTTCAGTTGTTCAATGTATTACTGTTAGCCTTTTACCGCGCCTAAATACATAAACATTATCACAGGCATACACGTAAAAGAAAAAACTTAGTACACGCAGGGCTCAGTGCTACTCCCGTTTTCAGGGATGCATTGGGAGAGGTATTGTTACCGACCCAGGTTCGTTTTTGCCCGCCATCCGGAGAGCCAAACACCAGGACGAGGAGATTGCAACAAGAGGGTTTAATCACAAGGCAGCCACATGAGGAAGCGAGAGCAGGAGTCCCAAAACCACTTCCCAGAAAACAGGGACTCAGAGGTATTTATGGGGTAGGGAGCGAGGTGGTCTGAAATGTGGAGAGGTGATTGGAGATGAGGAGAGGTGAGATCATTGATCATCTGCAAAAACGTAGTCAGACTCCACGCCTTTTCATAGGACCCATGCTCACAAAATGGCAGCGTAGGCATGATCTGAGGGTGGAGTTTTTAGCCTCTTGATGTCAAAAGGTTGCTTACAGACATCTGCTCAGGCCCAGTTGATGTTCTCAACCAGCCTGAAATGGACAAGGGGTTCTAATTCCTGAACAACAGCTCACACACCCACTACCGTGGTGACCCAGGCTCCAGGGAGATGCTATCTGTAGGGCCTAGTGGAGTCAGACAGCATATTGCCTAAGCAGCACAGTTAACAATGGGTGGGTCAAACAGCTAAAAGCTGTAATCAATAATTGCAAAAAGGAAAAAACTTTAGTATCTAGATACTTAATCATCAATGGTAACTGTTTGCCGGTTCCAGTATCCCCGGGGATAAGGCAGGGACCCACTGTACCTCATCCTGACCACCTTTTATGAAATTTGACATTAATGTTTTTCTGTTGCTCACTTTCACATGAAATTATTTTCCTGAACTTCTAGAATGATGCAGGATTCAGGAAAGCTTTTCGGACTTTACAGAGCTACCTTTTCTGTTGTTTTTGAGTAATGCTCAGAAATACGGTGGCTTTCTAACATTTTCCTGGCTATATTCCCCTCCTCCAGCTTGATCTAGGCCTGTGAGTCCATCTTGCTACAGTAAATGGGCCCAGCCCCTCCTCTGTGTGAGTACTGGCTGCTCTGCAGGTACTCTAAGAAATCCACATGCTCTCCTGATTTACAGCCTCCACTTACACATGTGCTCCCCAATAGCTTGATAAATTAAAACTTTGTTCTGAGTTTCTCTCGAGGAACAGGCTGACCACAGGCGGCAAACACACCCACAGGGATTCATCGCAGCTGGCATACGAAGGGTACAATAAAAGACCCTGGAGTCCATCATACCTGAAGGAAACCCCCTCCTCACTGCCCATTTCCCTATAGAAATGCCTCAAGATTCCATAATCCTGGAAGACGGGTTTTTGAGACGTTACTCCACCATCTTCCAGACTGTGCCACTTGATCTGACTAAACTTCCTTTCTCCATCCCTAGCTCGTGACTGACTGGCTCCGATCGCGGGGAGCAGAGTGAGCCCACTGCTCTGTACCAGGCCCTCTCCTTGTCTGTTGTCTCTGTCCTGCTCAATTTGATTCCCCTTTCAGTACTTTCTCCTCAGCATGGGGTCCTGTCCCTCAAAGTCTGGCACTGGCAGGTCCCTTTCACACTCCCTGGGGTAAACTGCTCCAATTCTTCCTTCTACTCGCACAGAAACCAACCCAGGCAGTTTGGTGGTCTGTCCCCATCCAGTGGTATTTGGGGGTTTGTGGAGAAAGCCAGTTACCTCCTTTAACTGCAAATGCTGTCCATAGGCATTTGGTCTTATCTTAGACGTATTTTTCCATTTTTCCAGAACCACTAATAATACATTATAGTCAGTCATCATACTATGTTCTGGATGCCCATGACCAAGAATTTTTTATTCATCTTTACACCCCACTATTTTTTCAGTGAATTAATGCAGAGAGGCTCAGAGAGGCTGAGGGCTGGTTTAGACAAAAGCTAGAAGGATGTGTACTCAATCTTGCCAACTGCTCGTAGAATCTATTAGCCTTGTGACACAAGCCTAAATTTTAGCTGATTAGGTATGCGAACTCAAAATTAGCATAATTATCTTAAGCAATGGGGCACAACACAACATCCTACATAAGTAAGTAACGGCCTCTCGGACCTTAACCACGGGTCTCATTAAAGGGTGGCCTCCAGACTGGGTACACAGCCAAGTTCAAATTTCACATTTGTACTCAGGGCCTTTTCCCTTCTGCTCTGCAGACCTTGAAGCCTCTCAGGGGTGGCAGTAATGGGACCAGTGCCGTTGAAGAGAGCAGACACGTCTTAAAGGTTATGACTTTCCAATTATTTATTAAAAAAATTTAAACACTTGAAACTAAGACCAAGATTTTCCTTGATATTAAAATGTTCCCAATTAAATTGTCCTGAAATTTTTTATATTGACAATAAAAACGATTAATGGAAAAGAGTTGAGATCTACTACCTATATATCTACAAATTGCTATTGTAGTAATACTAAAACTACAAAATCTAAGTTAAATGTTTACAATCTAAAGAGCAGGATTTCTATTTATATGAACCTTTAAGTAATTTCTATGTAGGAAATTTCAGGTTATGCTTAGTGTTTGAATACAAAGGTCTTGCGTGTTTACAAATACTCATACTATTTTTGAACAAAATACTCTGCCATAGCTAGACCTCTCTGAAGGCATGAAGGAGAACTGCTGCTTGATTCTCTGGCTCCAGTATTTTTAGGAGAGTCAGATGATTTGAGAGATTCTGCAATCTGTTTTCTGATACAATTGTACGTTCACAAGTAAGTATGCCTGGACTCTTGTCAATCGCCTAAAAAGAGTTGGTTAAAACCCAGAACACTGAAAAACTAAAGGTTGTCCTTCCAGTCTTACTCTGCTTCTGGATCACCCAGACAGTCCATCAGTATTCCTAATGTTTCCACTTAATACTTTGCATTTTTAGTGATAATCAACTCATAATTTTCAATCTTGTCACGGTCCAAGTAACAAGAATAAAAAAATTCTACTTCATAAAGATTTCAAATAATTTGATTGTCTTACAGCTAACAGTAAATTATTTGTCACCCAAAGATTTGGCACGTCATAAATGACGTAAGACTTAAACATAAATGCTGCATCATTGCTACATTCTTTCAATGTTGTGATGGGAATCAACTTAGTTTTTTTTTAAATTATCACTGGTAATTTCAGTTGATATCCAATTTAATAAAGCAAGCACTTGAATAAACACAGCTCTGAATGTTGAGTGGCAGGTAATGCAGAGCAGCACAGCACTCCTGACGGTCACCACCGAATCGCCAGACTTGCTCACACCACTTTTTCAACACTCAGCTGTCAAATGTTAGCCCACTGAGTCGATAAAGGTCTACATACCTACGATTTTTACCTCCTGGCTCTGGTCTGTCCTCTAAACAGGGACCATGTTAAAACGAGGTTGGACGAGATGCTGTCAAGCGCCCTCCCTGGGCCTCCCTGCCTTTAAGCTGACTCCTCCTCTTCTCAGGGAAAGCACTTTGCATTCCTGAAGACTGCTATCAGCACCCATTCTCACCCATCATCTTTCTACAGGGAACATACCTTTCCAACTATTCACAGGACACAACTTCACACCTCAAGCTCCTCGTTACCCCCTTCCTTTAAATGTATTAGTTAAATATTTTCTCTTAAAAATATGGTACTCCAGGGGCTGGCCTGGTGGCGTAGTGGTTAAGTTCACGCACTCTGCTTGGGCAGCCCAAGGTTCACAGGGCTCAGATCCTGGGCACAGACCTAGCACTACTTGTCAAGCCATGCTGTGGCGGCATCCCACATAAAATAGAGGAAGATTGGCAACAGATGTTAGCTCAGGGCCGATCTTCCTCACCAAAAAATAAACAAAAAAGTACTCCAAAACCACACACACAAGTTGACTTAAATAACGTATAAAAAGATTAACAAGCTAACTCTCCTGTTCAGCACATTTTTAAAGTAGCTTAGATTGAACTGTTTTACTAGCAGCCATAAAATAAATTGGTTTATACCAAACTTCTATACATATGCACTTATCATGCTTTTGTTTATACACTCAAGGAGCATTTATTACATACCTATAGTATGTGCACCGTACACAATGCTAAGTGCTCAACACTTATTCTGGCAAAGGAAGACGTAAATGGAATGAGTTGCTAGCCTAAAAGAATATGCTGCATTCAATGAAGACAAAAGAGCACTTTGTAATTTTTTGCTAGGGTGAAAGATTTTAAGATACCTAAGTGAACAAGGAGTGGCATAAACAGGAAGGCAAAAAGCAGCTCATAGGGAATTCCTGTAGTTCACCTCAACTAAGGTTTGGGCAATGGGAAGACATCAAAGGGTTTTTAACTTAAAAATGACATTAATTTTCCAAGTGGAAAACATCCTACAAATGGCAACTAAAGGATGAAATTTAAGGGTCAAGGAGCCTAAGTTAGGACACTACTGCAGCAGCTGGGGCAAGTGATGAGCATCTTTACCATAGCAGCGTGGCGGTGAGGAGGAGACTGTGATTTGAAAGTTGAGTACCATCCCCAAATGGACACACAAAAGATAACTGTATACTGACATTAACCAGTTAAATTCTGTATTCTGACTATCTTTTCATGCATACATTTCGCAATGATATTCAGCTTCTTTAAAAAAAAAAGATCTCAGGGGCTGACCCCGTGGCCCAGTGGTTAAGTTCAAGCGCTCTGCTTCAGTAGCCCAAGGGTTCGCCAGTTTGGACCCTGGGCAGTGACATGGCACCGCTCATGGGGCCATGCTGGGGTGGCGTCCCACATGCCACAACTAGAAGGACCCACAACTAAAAACATGTAACTATGTACTGGGGGACTTTGGGAAGAAAAAAGAAAAATAACATCCTCAAAAAGAAAAATTTCAAAGCATATTTAACATCCCTCATGGCAGCCATAGAAGTACCCTGGAAGCTTAATAAAAGGATTATGATTTTCCCTTTTTTATCACAAGTAAAACAGAAAAAGTATGACCCTTCACAGTCAAGGACTAGATAAGATAGCAAGCAAAGCACTATTCTGGAGAATGAGAGTTGTAGTCTTTATTTTTGTAACTCTTTACATTCTACGAAATTTGCAACTGCAGTCACACGCCAGGTTAACATTTCAGTCGACTACAGACCACGTGTATGATGATGATCCCATAAGGTGAGTATCATATAGCCTACTGTGTAACAGGCTGTACCATCCAGGTTTGTCTAAGTACACTCTGATGTTTACACAATGAGCCTAACGACACAGTCCCTATCATTAAGCAAGGCATGACTGTACTGTCAGCACCACGAAGCTATCATTACCAAACACACCGTTCACTGCTGTGAATGCAAATCCTTTCAAGTCACCTAAGTGTGTGGTGTACATACTGTCATCTACTTTTACTAAGAAGAGCTCATTATTATTGAATCAGGAAGTCGGGCAACCCAAGAGATTAGTACTAAGAAAAAAACAGATTCCCATTCTCATAGGAGAACAGCATTAAAACCCACTTGCCCAGGGCCAGCCCAGCGGCACAGCAGTTAAGTTTGCGTGCTCCACTGCCTGGGGTTTGCTGGTTCAGATTCCAGGTGCAGACCTACACACACTCATCAATCCATGGTGTGGCAGGCATCCCACATATAAAATAGAGGAAGACGGACACAAATGTTAGCTTAGGGCCAATCTTCCTCAGCAAAAAGAGGAGGCTTGGCAGCAGACATTAGCTCAGGCCTAATCTTCCTCAAAAAAAAAATACCCACTTGCCCAATGTTTTTCTACTTGCAAGAATCAAGATTATCTTCTGCATTTTAACGGTGCTGCAAATCAGTTCACTGGTAAAACACCTAAAAACGTGTGTAGGAAAATTATTTTTCGTATGTACAGATCATAATTAAGACACACTACTTGAGGTTTTTTCTAGTAGTGATGGTGAAGTGCCATCCTGACAGCTTTTCTCTCTTTTTTAACCAGTGGGGTCTATTTTTAAAGGCTAAAGTACGAGGTAATATAATACGTAGAGAACCTGCGCACGCAACTCAATGTAAAACTTTGGCTTCATCTGCACACTAATCATTACTGAATGTTTCTGAAACATAAGGAGTCCAGCTCATACATCTATAAGGCTCTCGAGTCAGACAATGGAATACAACTAATTTCCATATACGCCTGGATTCTAAGAAACTGCATAATAACAAACCTTCTTCACTTAAAACTTCATCAACAGACTCCTAATTTTTAATATCTACCTCAATAAAGTGAACAATTAGACCCTTGACATTCAGACTTAACAATAATGGCTTCAACTATTTGAGAATGGTTTCAACTATACCCTAAATGTACACAGCTGATTATACTCAAGATTTTATTAAGGGATGTATCAGGATCTACTACTGAGAGACTGAGTCTAGCCAAATACAATCCATGACAATAAAGTTTCTATCTCCATTTGCCTTCCCTATTTTGCAAATGCACATACTGAGAAAGGTCTCTGTACTTCTCTTTCTAAATGTGAAAGGAGTATTGTTCCATATGGAAACAAAGTATATCCCAAAGGGATTCCAGTTGAAACCCAAAGAGAAAGAGAAAAAGGAAAAGAAAAAAGATGTAAACTTTAAAAGAAAAAAAAAGTTAAATAAATGTCCCCAATACATAAGACAGCATATTTTTTAAGTAGGAAACTGGTATACAACACAACATTGTAACTACCCATTATAGTTAAGCATACACACACATAGTTCTTATTTCTCTAACAAACTTTTAAAGGGAAAATTTGCCATTTTTACTAGTCAGAATGTACTTGTCTTAGCACTCAAATTTCTGGGAAAATGCTTTTGTTTAAACTTCACAAAATAGCCCACTTTACATTTCAAATAACTCATAAGAGGGTAAGAATTACACCAGATCTTCCTCAAAGTGAACAAAGAGTAACTTTAAAAAACTCTTTTTTGTTACTAAGTGACTACTACATTTTCAGAAAGGAAGAGAAGTAATGCTGATTCTCCATCATAATATTACGGCTGATAAGTTCCTGTATTAACATAAGAATAGGAGAATTAGACTAGAAATCTAGAATTCCTATATTCTCTAATAATAGCTTAGAATTATCCACTGCAAAATTTCCCATGTTCTCAGGAGAATAAGAAAAAATAATAATTAGTGGTTTAGGGAGTTTTATAAAGTATTTATCAACCCCTCAAAAAGTCACACCATATACCAGTAATCCTCCTAACAGACAAGTTGGTATTCTAAAATCAGTTGTGCAGAACAGACACAGAAACAGTCTCAAAATCAGGTAAAAAAACAACAGCTATTACCACTTACGACATTTTATTGGCATATGACAATTTACAAGAGTCCCTGTTGCATTATACATCACACTGAGTAAGAATCGTTTAGCCGTCTACATTCATTCTTATTGGGTAATATTTTTTCTCAAATTCTAATTCCCAACACTTGATTTTACCTGTGACAAAGGGAACAAGAGGAATTCCTTAAAGCAGGCTGCAATCCAAAACGCATATTTTGTTGTTATATTAAAATTCCTATGATGCTGAAAGGTATACAGACCTAAGGACTGAGTCATGGCCTTCTTAAACAGCTTTCTTAATCCTTTCTGGAAATATCCTTTGGTTCATTTTTATTTTCCTCCTCCAGGCAAAAGGAAGTCTGTTAGCACGGGTATCAAAGAGGTATTATTTTATTGTAAACAAATATCCTCACCAAGAGGAACCATTCAGCTTTTGTAACACGTCATGAAGTGTGGAGTTAAACTGTGGTTTAAAAAAATACATGCAGGCTACGTTTGATATGCTTGGCTCTGAAAAAGATCGCATCCACGACAGCATTCTACTGCAGTTCTTACAAATCACCCTGCGACCATATTCAGGGATGACACTGTCCTCAATTTTGAGAGAATAAAAGTAATCAAATCATGGATATATTTGAATTAAAGCAATTTCATTTAAATATAACCTGCTGATGGGACATAGTAGCTTTATTCCAACTCCCTATTAAATAATTTCTCAGCAAATTCCCTTTTTCCTACTGTCTCAAGTGAAAAAGCAAAACTACACATTTATAGTCATGAATAGAGAGATTCAGTGTCTAGCCAAATACTAACTGTTCAAATAAAAGCTACAATTATTTGTATAAAATAAAGAGGTTGTGAAAATTCTCCTATAGTGGAGATCAAATCCGTGTTTCTTTACCATGTTAAATATTATTCTGACCAGGAGAACATTAGCTGTGTCCCGATTAATGCAACACATACCTGCTTTGACAGTATTTCCTCTTCTCTAACAGAGAATTTCAGAAAGAAAAAATCAATAAGAAAAATCATACAATACTAAGGATCTTAGGGCCACAAACATCACACATATTGTGTTTTCTTTTCATTTTTCCCCTTACAGCTTTTAGCAAATGCTCCTGCTAATTAAGATGTTAGAAGCATTACAAATCATCAGGTGAGGATGAAAGAGCCATGTTATTTAAGATCTTTCAAAGTTTACACGAACAGAATAAGCATCATCTCCTTTTAATGCAAACATATACAAACAATTCGGTTGGTGAATTAACAAATGGAATTTGATGACTCTTATATGTGCTCATAATGCAGAAAGACTTCACACTGAAATTCACTATCTTGAATTTTCATTCCTTTAAAAAGAGCTATCAGCATAAACATAAAGATAAAGGACCCTTAGGAAAAAAACCAAAAAGCCATTTTATAAACTGCAACTGAAATAGGGAAAAAAAATAAAAACCAAGTTATCAGATCAATGCTGCAACAAACTTCCTGTCAAAACTTTTTATTGATGACATTTGAAAAACAAGTTACTTAAAATACTACAAATGAACAGTATGCTCCAATTGCCTATTTTTCCTTATGGTCAGACTATAAACTAGTGAGTCGGCTGTCCAAAAGCTCAAATAAATATGTAAGATATGAAATCAGGTACATCTTTTTAAGGTATCAAGTTATTCTGCAGGATAATCCTCTTCCATACTAACACCAAGAATATAGGTTTTGTTCTTTTAAAACTCAGACATTCTGTCGGAATGGGGCTTTTATTTGCGGTATTATGACATTCCAGTTTCCTCTCTCAAATAGCCAATATCTAAGACCATGACTCAAACTTTCAAACAAGAATAGAAAGAAAACATTGAATTCTGAACCCAAATAGTAAAGGCTCCTAAGAATGGTTTTTATAGGCCACTGCTTGCTTTCAGTAAAAAAAAAAAAGAAAAAAAAAATTCTCATACTTTTCAACCTAACTTTTAATTGCTTGTACTTTTTAGCTACTGGTGAAGCTTTTTGTCTTCTCAACCATTCGCTCAAGTGTTAAACTACCTTAGTTTACCAAAGGAACAACTTTTTCTCTGGTACACTTCAAAAATTAGTCACCCTACAATGTAGTGTGTTTGAATTAAGGAAAATGTTAAGCAGACGCATATAATTAAAATAATTAGTGTGGTCTCTAAACAACTTCGGTTCAGGGATTTGTATGTAGAGCTAACGTTTACTTCAGAATAAACATTGACAAACAGGGAGGGAAGAGAATCAGAACTTTCACAGAGCTGTACTTGACCATATCTTATAGACAAAGCAGAATTACAATGCATGTAACAAAAACAGTAAAAGTATTTTTTTAAAAGTTGATAGTTACAAATATGGTACGTAACAATTTTCTACTTTATTTCAGTACGATTTTCAACATACAGTCTACTATTTTTTCAAGATATTTGAAGACTTAAAACAAAATTTCTATAGACTACTTGCAAACAGTAAAATTTAAGTAAAATGCTTACATTCTTATTTGAAAACAAAAATCAGGTAAAAAAACGGTAGGTGTAAGTTCTGCTCTCTGTTGCAATCTCACTTCAGATTTACTATTCCTAAAAAGAAAAACAGAGAAAATAGAGATTAGCAAAGGTGTATAGAGTGAAAATGATCTATGTTCTATAACCGTAATTGTTCCTAAAAATTAAATAATTGGTGCACCAAACACATGCAAGAAAATCTGTTAGAATCACTAACAGGTTGAAATTTTCTACCTTTTCTTCTTTGCGTCTGTCCTTCTTTTCTTCATTATTTTCCATGGTCTCTTCTTCATCTTCAACAATCCCGTCCCCTTGGTATTTGTCATGAGTCCATTTTGGACTGCTACCTGATTTTTTGAAGTTAAAGCGCCCTCTGCCACGTTGAAAAGTACCACGACCTCTTCCTCTTTTGGCCCAATAATCCACACCATCATCTCTGTCATCATGCTACAGAAAGGTTAAAACAATCATCACTGAAATGTCTTTCTTTGTAAGACAGATAATTATATTCCCAATCATAAGACATGGTATAAATCTTCTGAAGATTGGATATACGAGATTGGTAATGCTCTAAAACACAGTAAAACAAAACCAATAAAACAGAACTTTTCAACAAAAATATATTCCATTTTCAAAGCGAATAATTGTATCCTACTGCTTAGTAACCCAAGCATTGGGAGCTGTCCAGACAATTTTTTGGAGAAATCTCAAATGCTAAACTACTGCCGATTTTCAAATTTTTGACATTTTTGCTTTCCATTATAATTTCAATCTAAGTCCACTTGTTATTACACTGGATGCAAATGAGATAAAATAATATTTTTCCCCAAAAAATTACCTTAGTCATAAAAATGCAGCAAAGTCATTACAACATTATCAGTTAACATTTACTAAGTAAAATAAGTGGTATGAATTATACTTTACATGTAGGAACTGATTTTAAAATCCTACAAAGATCTAAATTTAAATCAGTGTATATTACACATCAATGTTCTGGTCTAGGGATCTCACAGGCTAAATGGTCCCCAGAGTAATATCTCAACTTATTTCTTCTTCACCAATCTCCAGTACTGCAGCTATTACACTCCAACTTTAATTTTTCATCAACTGTATCCAAATACACATTCCCCAAATTACCAACTGTTCCATTAATCAAAGCAATCTGCAAAACTGCAAAGTACTTGACTTTGTGGATAAGTAGACGAGTATTACATCCCAAAACACAAACGAAAAGCCAAAGTTCTCCTCTAATTTAATTAACTGCTGCCTAACTCAAACTTAAGCTTTTAAGTTCACCACCTACAAAAACAGGAGATGAGGCAAAATGATGCCTCTTTAAGAAACAAGCATAACACAAACAATGTTGCATAACTATGGAATACCGGTATTGATCTGCTCTCCCAAAGTCACTAACCTTTCTCCAAATATTACATATGATATATGAGCACCTTTTTCAAAACACAGAATGTGTCTTTGTGCATATTCATAATACATATGACTCTCCTGCACGACTTGTAATTAGAAGACTACATGAAAGAGCACTTGCCAATTTCTAATCTCTTTACTAAACCAGTGAAAGATCACTAGCTAGAGGTGGGCATAACTCCATAAAGAATGAATTTAGGAACTATCAAAAGTGTAAATTTCAATATGTCAGAAAGTTTCATTGTAAACCTGAAATAAACTATTTTAAATGTCTGCCACTCAACATGATGCCCATGCAATCACATAATTTCAGGCTTCCTTTTGGCATTAGCACACCCAGCTACAGTTCCTGCAGCCTGTGGTGTTTATATGGTATTCCATGGATTTGTGGGAAGAAGCAGAGGCATGAGTTTCAATCTTAACAGGAACTGTGTGAGTTGACTTCGTTTTAAAAAAGGGAGAGAGACAGCCTTGAAGGAAAACAGGGGATCTGTAAAAGTGCCTGGCCCAGCCTCTGACAAGTAAACATTGATTGAACCGTGGCAACAATGTTTATATGGTGTTTACTAACAGTAAGGCACTGCTCTGAGCACTTCCCATGTATTTATTCAGCTAATCCTCAGAACAACCCTGCAGAGTACTATGACTAATCCCACTTTGGATATAAAGAAACTGAGGCACAGAGAAATTGACTAACTTGCCCAAGGCCACAGAGCTAGTCCTTCCACCACCCCTTATGCCCATCACCCACAGAATACACTTCCCAGGTATCTTAGTGGTGGTAAATGAGTGCCATTTGAGGGAGCTAAGAGTTAGCAGACACACAAAAAGCAACGGCAAAGCTAGACACTGGAGTTAAACTAGGCATTACTTTTAAATATACAATCATCTGAAACTAGATAAAGAAAATGGCAGCTAAGTGATTAGGGTGTGTTTTTCAGAGTAATCTGGATGCTACCTAAGTGACATTTTGATACTAAGCATACAAACGCTTAATCCTCAAATTCTTATATCCAAGATTTTAGTCTTATTACAATTTTTAAAAATTAATTCAAAGATAAAGGGCCAGAAAAGTTTGATATTTATAATACACAGCCAAAAATATGTTAACAAAGAAGGCCACATTAGAACCAAGACATTCTGAATCCTCTCATCTCTTCTCTATAAAATGATCAAGTTTCAAAGGGTTAATTTATTAAAATTCCAACCCTGAACCTCCTTCCCCACTAGGGACTTTCTCCTCCTCAGACAACAGCATTAACACTGAGAACTCGCCCACTTCAGCACTTCCCCACTTGCTCCAACGCTTCATATACTCACCCCTCCACAGAATTTCAGGGTCTAGGACTATTACCTTTCCTGGAGGACTTAGCACTAAAAACATAACCATATCTTTGTATACATCCAAGTTTTGAGATGGAAAATTTCAGGAAAGAATGCAATAAATGTTACTATTACTTAGTATTGTTGGAAGAATGATATGGTGCCTTCAGCACCCTGGCTCTGGAGCCCAATGCACGGGTTCAAACACTGACCCCACTCCTACTGGCCATGTAACTTTGGTCAAGCTGCCCAATCTCTGTACCTTGGATTTTCCATCTGTAAAAGCAATGGCCCCCCCTCAAGAGGATTTTGCAAGTATGAAATAAGTTAATACACGTAAAACACTTAGAATGGTGCCTAGCATAGTACATATGCTGAATGAACGTTATCTATTATTATCACCAAGTATTAATGTTTCGTTACTATGGGCAAAATTTTCATGCTGGTTGAGTATTCTAAAAGAATCCAGGAGAATGACTATAGTATTTGACTTCATTTCTTCTGAATTATATTTTTATCTCTATTATAAACCTAGCTGTCTGAAAAGTATCTTTACAGAAAACAAAAAATCTTTTAAATTTAAATATCCATGTAAAATCCAAAGTTGTCATTTACTTCTAGTGAACATTAGTCTGTGACAAATGCATATGTATGTCTTATATAGAAACAAAGATTTTTAAATATAGCCCAGAATAGGAATGTATAAAATGCTACTGCTACTTATAAGTGGATAAATTCTTAAAATAACACACACTTTGATTAGTAAAACTACTAATTATAGGCCAACCTAAAATGATTATGTCCCAATTTAAGGTAAAAGCTATATCAGATTCTGAAAGTACGCCACAGAAAGACGAAGGTCTAGCTAAATTAAATGTACGTAAATGTTAAAGGTGTTAAACAGTTAATTACTATCTCCTTCTTCACCTCTCATCACTTCCCTCAACTTTCTGACCTTCCACATTTGCTCCACTGTCTGGCACTGTTACTTCACTCCACACCCCACTTTTGAAAGGCTGGCCTTTTAGTCTCTTCTCTTCTGACTGGGAGATCTCACCATGGCTCTAACTGTGACCTGTAAGAGGATGGCTCCTAGATTTCTTTTTCCTCTCTCTCTATCTGCACTAGCAACTATCCATTGCACATCTCCACTTGATTTCTCTCAGGCACTACAAGAACAGAACTTAATCTTCTCCTCAAATGGGCTTCTTTCCCCTGTATTCCGCATCTTAGAGAGATTCCTTCTTCTCACTACAAACAGGCAACTGGTACATCCCTAAATAAGTCCTCATAAACGTTACTTTAACTTTCCTCAAATCTAGCCCCTTAGGTTCAGACACTCAATATCTCTCATATGTAACTGTTCTCAAAACCACGGTTTTTCTAAAATCTGCTTAAAATCCAAATGTATTAAAACATCATGGCCTTCCACAACTTGGCTCCTGCTTATTCTCAATTTTCCCAAACTTACACCAACCATCTAGGCACCTGGGAGTTCTCTGTAGGGGAATGTTTCACTCCTTGTGCTATTTCCAGTACACCTGCCCATCTTCTAAGCTCAAGATTCAAGCCAGTTCCTCTAGCAAGTTTCTCCTGATCAATCTCCCCTTCGCAGTAATCCACTATTTCCACCTTTGGAGGAAATCCCCCATACAGATTTAGAATTTCTATTTCTCCATTACTGGTCTCTAAGCCAAGAAATGGAACCATGGTATTTGTCTCTCCATCCTTAGTACTTAGCATAAAGAGCAGTCTGTTAATACATAAATTCTTAAATCAAAAAGAAAACGGATCCTTTATACTTTTATATAACTGAATGAAATGCCTTTCACTTTCTGGATTATCAGCTCAAGTAACCCAATCAATGATAAATTTTGCCTCAGAGGAGGCATATGTTGAGCCAACATATTATGTGCGCTGTAAAAATCTAACTTTTTTGGACTCTTGGTCATTAAAGTACCCAAAAAAGAAACAAATGGAAATTAACTTTCAAAACAACTATATTGCCCATTCTCCAAACAAAACATAGATCTACTTCAGAATACAGCTCTATCTTTTAACTTAGCAAATATGTCATGGTCATTCAGGTTTATTCAAATATATTCATAAAAAGCCAAATGAAAGACACAATTCTGTAAATCCAGCACTATTTTCCATCTTGTTTCAACAAAACAATTAGTCCTCAGAACTAGTCTCTGAAACATGACTTCTCTGAGAAGCTATAACAAAAATGAATACTTCTGGTAAAAGTTGGGGTATTTTCTTAAGTCTCTGTCTATAATGCAGGACAGACTCTTTTCTCCCATGCCAAACTGCAAGAAATTTCCATCATTACCTAGAGAATCTTTCAGGACCCACCTCCTCTAGCTTCATCCCTTAGAAAACTATTTCAGGGGGAAAAGCATTACAAGGAAGCATAAACTAGTATATCCAGCAACTTTCCCATAAAGTCATCTTTCATCTTCCTTTTACTCCAATGAAAGTTAACAGCCTCCCTGAGATCCTTAATTACATATACTGTGAGAATTCTTCTCATCTTTCACTTTAAAAAATCGCTATGATGATGGAAGGTAAATCTTAATGAGAAGTGTCTACATCTTTCACTGTCTTATAGACAGATATGAAACATGCTAATGTTCTTTCCTAAATGTGGCTACCAAATCAGGTGTATTTTTAGGTTACCCTGATCAGCCCACAGGTGATGTTAATAAAGTATAAACAGGACTAAAGGGACTGACATTTTCAAAACTTCAAATCATCTGGGTAATGAATTTTTAACAAGGTTTCTGGCATTACGGTGAAAGTTCTCATGGTAGTGGATACCTGTACTCAAACGTATGCACCCAGTATGCTTTGAAAATTAATGCAAACCAAATAAACACAGATTTCTAACACCCACCAAGAAGTACTTCTTGCTCTTTGGGGTATATTCTGGATCCCATTCCTCTTCCTTCGGTCTCTTTTGAAAAGTAGTATTTGAGTTGTTTGGACCAGTATTTGTCCCAGCAAAAACTCCTCTGGCTCTTCCTCTGCCTCTAATTCGAAACTGATTAACATTAACAAAGTTGTTTAGTAATGCAATAAAAAGGTATTTAGTTACATGCAAATTCTAATTTTACTGCAGTAACAAAACAAATATTTCCTAATTTCCTTCCTAAATCTCAATTTCATAGCCACTGAGGATGGAAAGCATGGCCATTTTTACATCATAGGCAAAAATTCTGCTTACTGAAAGCTGAGTAAGTTAAGAAATGCACGGTCAACCTAAGTGTTAGAATATTGCACTTTCATGGCCTGAATTAATATCCGAAAATAATCATGTTGGTTCTTTTCTCTTTTACTAGCCAAAAGAGTTGTCTAATTCCTTTGAATTATCATAGGAGCCCAATGTGTTCAACTACATCTGTCACCATATAAGCAAAGCTCATCTCTTTTCCAAATTATCTAATTAATGAACCCTACTAATAACCAACTAGATACTCGCCCAAGGTAGGAATCTGAATCTAGAACTTAAAGAGTCAAGAAGATGCACTGCTATGAAGTCATTAACTCAATAACTCTAACAAATTTATGGAAACGTAGGGACAATGTGTATGCTATGTAGAATAAAAAGAAAAGTTATATAACTTCTATGATTCACATATAAGGACTTGAAGAAAATAGGCAAAAAAGGAAACAGATGTAATACAGAGATGAACATATGAATTTTTTCAAAGTTTTAAAACATCTTTTCAAAACATAAGTGATTAAAGACTTGGATCTAAATCAGTAACTTTCCTTGACTCTTGGGTCTGTAAGCGCTATGTACACTTACTGATCCCAAAGTTAAGAAAAGTATCTGGTTCATATACATGCTTCTAGATCTCAAAATGGCATCTCTCTTATGTTTTTTCTAAATCGGGCAAAAACATTTATTTTTCACTCTGTGTACAAAGAAAGCACTGATTCCCGCTCCAGCCCTTCCTCCCTTCCCCTAAATGGCATTTCTTAATGAAGAAGATACTTCAAATACAATCTCGTTTTTGAGCCTAATTCTGATGTAGGAGTAAGGACTCACAGAACAATGTCTAAATCATGTACTTTACTTTCCTTAGGTACAGTGCTCTACGGTAAAGTGCTATCAAACCATCAGAGACAGTTTTATTACTTACAAAGGTTCCTCGTGGTCGGCTAACTCCCGCAAAGCCTGAGTATTCCTTCAGTTCATGATGAGTTTTAAATTCTTCTTCTCTTTCCTTCTTACTCTCCTTTTCTTCTCGAGAGCTGGGAGAAGAAGGTGATGCTGATGAAGATGAAGATCGAGAATGATCTTGCTCTCTACTTTTATGTTTACTGCAAAATAAAGAAAAAAAATAAGAAAATATGTGCTATTTTTAAAAAGATAAGACTTTGTTGTATCTTATAATAAGAGGGATATTTTTAAAGTCAAAAAAACTATCCCCTATTAAAATTATCACATAACTAAAATGATTGGGTGTTAAACTTTGACAGTCTGTCTCCATTCTCCTTCAGTATCTGTTTTACATCACTACTGAAAAACAGGCTATGGCTTGCCAGTTAGAAACTAGCAGTCTGGAAACTTCAAGAATAAGGTTCAGTTCTTCAATATTTTTAACTTATTTTTTTGTTATTTTAAGGAAAGAAAAAGAAGAGTAGGAAAACGTAAGAATGTTCTTAAGGCAAGTTTCAAAATGACTGCAGTTTGTACACCCTGAGTGAGAACACCTGGTATGGTTTGGGCCATAACTCTGTTATTGAAATAAAAAGCATATGACATTACAAATACAAGTCATAGATAAAAAACCACAAGTAACATCCAGCATTTACCTAATGAATAGCAAGAAAAACGATCATCTATGATACTTAGTATTCCTATTATTTATTTGACTCTACATGATGCTAATTGAACACCCAAAAAGGCCATACCTGCAGTAACTCTTACCACTGCTAACAGTATCCACGGAAACATTACTTTGAAAGACTAAGACACATTGCTATTCATAACAACTAGTCCTTCCTCCCCCCATCTCTCCCATGTTAAACCACTAGTTATCAGTTTAAAATTCTTGTACTCTGGGTGTTATGAGTTGAAAAAGTGCGGAATCAAGCATAACGAACCAAAGTTCTTACACAAACTGTTTCTAGAAATGCACTGCATTGAAGTCCAACCTCCTGATGTAGCCTGGATAATAGGACACATTAATTTGTCATTTTTTTTTTCAGTGTTAGCTTGCTATTCCAAAGTTTTTGTCCTCATCCACCATAAGCCGTGTAAAAGACAAATACATTTTTGCTGTAAAACAAATAATTTTAATTGTTTAAATTTAAACGTTCGATTACACAGTCAAAATTGAAAGCAATTAAGCTGACAATTATTAAAGGCTAATTAGAAGCTAAAACCTAACTCACACAGTTTTAACAATTACCTGTCATCTTTGTAAGATTTGTATTCCTTGTACTCTTTTGGAGTTTTTTCCTGCTTTCTTGATCCACTGGATTCCCTGGAGCCCTTGGAATCCCCCCGTTCTTTACTTCTTTCTTTTCTCCGACGATCAATGTCATGCCGAAGATCAGCAGAATCACACCTTAATTTTTTATCTCCCTATAAAAGATAGATGTAAAATACAGATTTCAGGGGAGATATAGAAAAAACATATACATATATATACACACACAGAGCCAAATTTTACGCCCGTTTCTAAAGTGGTATTTTAGTATCAGAGAAGAATGGGTCATAACATACCACTTCCATACTTAGTTTTTGTTTGAAAATGTACTCCACTGTTTTACCAAACATTTGTGTACACAATGCAGTGGAACTGGGGAAGTTATTAAAAGCTAAATTATCTTGCAAATGTCATAGGTTTTTGTTCAAACCAATCCATAATGAACTTTTGTACAGTAAAATAATTATTTTTCCACTCAGCATATCCTCCTCATCATCCCTCACTCTTTCAGATGATGTTGCTTTTTCTTTTTTAATAGTTGAACAACGATAGACTCTGCAATCTATAGTTGTGGTGTAGCCATCTGCCTATAAAGTTAAGAGATTCTAAATGATTCTCATTACTTAAGCCTCATTATCATCAAGCTCTTCCCAAATAAATTGACCAACCCAATGAAAATCACTTCAAAAATAAGAATTCTGCAATTTCCATAACATGCAAGTGAAATATGATTAATGAAACCAATTGAGGTTGAACAGGGTAGAAACAAAGCCAGAAAGATATTATTCCCAATCCTGTACTCAGTATCTTGGGCCATATACTGCCCTTTCTCAATTCAGGTATTGCAACGGACATTAGTTTAACTGGGTCACAATTCACCTCCTTCTTGTTCCATTGCTTTTTCAAATACTATATAATTTAGGAAGATGGAAAGAGGCATCTAGGAATGAAGAAAAATTATACATCAGTAAGATGCTAAGCAATGTGGACATCCTTGCTAGTATTCAACAATAAGAAGTACTTACTCTGGGAAGTCTAGCTATAATATTCATAAGCATTCATAAAACTGAAAGTATAAATATATCTCCAAACAATATCAACTACTCACCTATTTGCTCCCAGGGTAACAAAGAAAAAATCTAACCAAGATCAAAAACCTTCCTATTCACCTAGGTATTTTACCAAGCCCACAAGTAACAAGACGATGTAAGTCAAAGTACTTTGTAAACTCCAAACTCCATATACATTAATTACACATTAACATACATGTTAATTATCCATTCAGATAGGAAGATGAAAAATAAAAAGCAATGTGTTATCCATCAGTAATCTCCTTTTTTTCTCCTCCAGAGCAAAGTCTGGTCTGAGTAATGAGGAGAGAAGCAAGATACTCACTGTGTCAAAGCACAAGGATAGAATAAACTGTTGGCAAAACAAAATTAACCAACATTGAACCCAAGGTATTCAAAGTAAAAGCCAAAATTAGTATTCACTTCTCAGAATCTGTTTTTCAAAGATCAATATGCCCCATGCAAAGATACCACTTTCTTTCTAAGCTCTAAATTCCGTATCTGTTAACAGCATGCTCTATTAAATAATGTGTATACTTCAACTGTTATTAACAGCTTCTAGTAATCAAAGTGTTAATGTTTTCATAATAGTCCAATTATTCAACAATTCTGCAAGACAGATGTATTCTCATTTTTCTGATTCGAAAGCCAATGTCCAAAAAGCTAACATTTTTCCAAATATCATAGAGACAGTACTTGTTGACAGCGAGAACTGGAACGAAGCAGTACTCCAGAGCCCCTAACCTTTCTATTACGACACAGTTGCTCCCTTTCTACTCTCCCCACGTTTCTACTAGACTTTTATGGCCAGTCACATGACTAGTCTACCTAGAAAATGTCCATTTCAAATTATTAGAGTGTTATCAAGCAGAGTCCTCCTAACGACTGAATGCCATTCTCACAGAGGGCCCCTACGCTGTCATTCACAGGCTCCTCTCAAATTTAAAAGCATTCTTGCCCCAATCCACAAATATTCCAACAGTGACACACAGTTTTTGTTCCAAATGCTCATTTGTAATTGAGTTCTTAGAATGCTTATTTCTTAGTCCAGATCAAAAATGCCCAGTAATAGGAATTACTTCTTGTTCTCTGTGTGAAGAACCTAGAAATATTTAGGCACACATAAATTAAGGAATATTTATTCTGGCTCACCCATTTCACCTCAAAACTTTATAGAAACCCTAATATAATTTGTATCTTTGCTTTTATAATTTCCCTTTGTCTACCCATTGATTCTCTACCCTTTTCTTATAACTAATTTCTTCTTTTCGTTAGCATTTTAAAAAATTACTCTTGGTTTAACTTAGAAACATAGTATAGTGTCAGTTTAATTTCTTCTAAGAAGGAACACTATCATAAATATATATAACATATTCACAAGTTAAAAATAGAAAATATCTGTAAACATTTTGCTCAGAAAAACTGTGCTTAGTAAAACATCATTAACTAAGCTGAACTTAACACGAAAAAAATGTCCATTCAAAACATACCTTTTGATTTTCTTCTTTAAAAACTCTCTCTTCCCCTGCTAAACGAGTATGCTTCCTCAGGGCACTTGGAGAGATGTCAATTCTCCTTAATGTAAAATAAAGTATATTTGTAGTCACATTTTTACAGTTTCAAAAAATCCTCAAAATTATCCATTTTTTGTAAAGGAAACACCAGACAGTTATTTCTCTCCCAAAGGACTAATTTAGCATAGTAAGAGTATTAACCTAATTCCTAACAGACAATTAAGAAAAACTGTTTATTAAAAATGAACTAAATTGCTTCAGCCATATTATTTAGATATAAATGAAGCCTGATCTTTTAAAACATCAAACTTATTTTATCATCAAAAAAGGAAAACTATGTTTTGATTAAATTGAGGATTATTTTGTATCAATTACCATACAACAGTAACACATCAATATCAATAGGATTATTTGTTCCTAAGTATGTCCAATTTTACTACATATTCACTGGCTCTTTAGTTCTGTCTGGGCCTTTCCTTGCCTTTTTAAGCTAGTGTCAGTTGCAACTCCCCAGTGGTTCTTCACCAGCCACCATCAAAATCAGACCTACTACGTAATAAGCACTGAGTTAGATACTTCATAACCAATACTACTAATTGTCACCACAACCCTGCAGAACAGATAGGGTTATACTTATTTTCTAGATGGGAAAAAAACTAATGCTCAGAGATTAAATAACTTGTTCATCACAGTCCAATGAAGTGACAGAGCCAGGATTTGAACATAACTGTCTGACTTCAACATTCATGCTCTTTTCCTGAAAAACAGTTCTGCCTCTCACCAAGCACTTTTATTTTACAAACTTACTGGAAGTAAATTAAATTCAAGGGTTAGTCTAGGCATCCAACCCCCTCCCAAAAAGCAAATGTGGTAACTATTGAATTCCATACTGGGGAGCAATAAGAGTATTTTAGTTCTAACAACCAGCTTAAACCAAATAAACTGAAAGTTAAGAAGAAACAGTAAATTACAAACTTTTGAGGACTACAATATATTTATTCAAGGTATAGATCAGGAATGAGATCAAAGTTCCTTGGTATCATGAAGATAGCACAGCTCTAACACAATCTTGTGTAAACAACGTCCTTCCACGCCCACGCAGCAGTGCACACACCTGTGGATCTCAGGGCTCTTCTGGCGGGCGCTGTGCTCTTCCGTGGCTTTCTGATACGAAGTGAACCTCTCGTTTAGGGTCATTGCAGCAGATTTGAAGTATTGCTCTGTTGGTTTAGGAGAAATACTGCCCAATTAATTGTCTTTACTTTAAGAGAAATTTTCATTTGTGACAGAAGGGCGTGTAGCAGGTGAAAAGGAAACAAAAATACTCAAGAAACCTAGTAGAAGAGAATCAAGCGTTACAGAGAACTCCTACTCTGGCCCTTTTAACTTCCTGTAGCTCAATAGGGCTACTGACACAAAGTCCTCACAGGTCCCTGTCAATACTACACACACTCCAAGAATAACAGATTAAATTGAGAGATCTCTACTTCCATTTTAATAATGCACTACTTCCTCAACTAGAACAAAAAGAAACAATATGTGAAGGGCCTTATACCATGCCAATATGAACCAATGAAGTTCCTTCAAGTAATCATTTGCAGAAAACAAAAAAATACTGATATAACTACACACCAGGTTCTGGTAAACTAATAGAATTATTTCATCAAGAACTACGTTGACAACAAAATCTGGATTTAAGAAAAAACTGAATACTGCCATTTCAACTGGAAAAATATTTTTTAAATTAACGTTCACTAACACTCCAAAAATCTGGCATCTTGGCAAACCTGACAGCACACTCAATATTATCATCTTGTCTTTCTTTTAACGATTTAAAAATTAGTAATATCAATACTGATTAGTTTTTTAAACCAGTTCAAGATACGCTGTGAATGTAAAATAGAAAGACATATAAAGTCATGAAATGTTACGTTACGAAGCAAGCTATCCGCTTAACAGGTCAACATATATCTGTGTCAACTTACCGCCCAGTATCCAGCACATGTCTCATAACCAATCATTAAAACTTGAAACGGCCACTACAAGGGTAGTGCCTCAATCATAATTCCATGAAACCCAGGAATTTGAGCTAGCAACTCAGTTTTTATGCCATTTTTGCCAGGAAGACAGAAGATTCAACTTTGCCTGTATCTTTCAACAGCTATTTTACTTTGAAACATGGATTTTGCCATTTCAAAACATATTCCAGGACCTAGTTACAATGAAAAAGAAAACATCACTGGGCATTTTCAGCTCTATAGTAAGTAAGAGCTGTTTAGATCGGTTGCACAATACCAATAATGAAACATAACTACAGTTCTTTAAAAAAAAAAAAAAAGAAAATGAAAAAGAAAAAATTTTATCAAAACCTGATCTCAAAATCCAGCAATAAATTGTAAAATGTGGAGACAGGTCAAAAAAAGGTGAAAAAAGAAAAACTGTTAATGTTTTATATTTTACGTAATGGTAGTATGGTCATAAACTGGTTCACAAACCTAGTTATAGCCAAATAACAAAACTCCTTTGTTACCATGTTTAAATAAAGACAGTCAAAAAGAAATTTATTAACTATTCACTGTTTTGAAATATCCAGTGCATATAAAAACTGCTAGTGACAAGTTTCAGCTATTATAATGAGTTGTTCTCATGCCAAAGACAAACTTTTTTTAAAAAAAGGCTTTTAAGACCACAGCCATGGAGATTCCCAGGTAAGAATTTATTTCATAATAAGCAGCCTTATAAACACAAAAACAAAATAACAAAAACAAAACTTAACCTAATTGCCCAAAAAGTCATACCCTAAAACCTTTGAAAAGCAGTAACTTTGTAACTCAAATTACACAGTGGTGAAAGTAGAAGATCATTACTTTAGTTGAAATGAACACCCTTATCTTTAGGACCTAAAGAAATGTCATCATTATTATCCTAATTAGTCATTATTCACGTAAGCAGTACTTATCTAATACACTTACAAATTTCTTGACCTATTTCCCCTTTAAAAATCCTAATATATATTTTCTGCTTTACCATTTAAAAAAGATAAGTATTATAACAAATTAAGTAACACAAAAATATAGAAAACTAATACCATTTTTCCACTGGTTACAGGTTTCTTTAAAAGTTGAGAAGAAATTCTTAATAAATAATAGTAGCAATACTGCCTCACTTTGTTATAAATGTATGCCAAGAGTACATTATCACATATGATACACAAGCAGTAAGACAATCTGTAAGCATTCTGCACTTACAATATAACAGCACACTTCAAAAAGACTTTTAGCATTAAATCAATCTACATCCTGTTTCATCGTGATATAGGCTTGGAAGGTATGTTTTTAACTATTTAGCATTTTAATCACTTTTTATTAAGTATCTTTATGGGTCTTAATGCTAGCAAGAATGGTATCTCTTTCATGAAACACTATTTTTCCAAATGTTTAATGGTGTCTAGGCATCTTGCCAGCCCTGGGGTACATTAATTATTAGGCACAACTCGGGTTTTTTTTGCAAGAGAAATTTAATTCACAATACTAAACATACTAAACATACCTTTAACATGATGAACCAAGGACACAATGTGTTGAATAAATGACTCTGAAGTGCTTTTGCTGGCCTGTGGCAACTTAATGTGGTCAAAGATGGATCGGAATTCTTGCTCCTTCTTGACAGAATGGACAAGTGTACTAGCAAGTAGCCTGTCTTTAGTCAAGGAAGCAGGTCTGGAGCATATCGGTAACAAACACACACACACACAAACAAAATATACCATAGGTTTGAATATGAAAATTGGAAGTATATTTAGAAAATAAGATAATTAACTAGAACATTAAATAACCCCACCCCGCCCCCAATTATTTACTGGGTGTCAGTGTGGAATTACCTGTTAGAATCGTCAAGAGGAACAGGTGCCATTTTGAGTTTGACTTCAGGACGATGAGAATCACTGGCTATCATTTTGATCCTGAGTGGGCTCTCCTCTCTGAAGGTAGACTTTTCTCGTGCATCCAGATTCTTGTGTAGAGGGGGACTGTAATCAAAGAGGTCTTTGAGCTTTTCAGACTTTACCTGCTCAGGTGACTGAGTTTCTTTCTTTACTGTTATTCTCTCAGAACTTTTGTCGTCTTCCTTGTGCTTATCTTTTGTAGTGCTAGGCCTTTCCACTACATATCCAGTCTCTTTAAGTTTATAATTTTTTTCTTCTCTAAATCCATCACTTTCTCTATTGCCTTTCAGTGAAACTTTGGACTTGTACTTGGGTCCTTCCTCCTCAGTATTCCGATGAGATGTAGTAGCAAAATTTTTACCCTGATCTGCAAGGACTGACTTCCTGAACTGTCTGTAATCCTCTGTCTCCTCTGTGTCATCCCCTTCTGAATCATTAAATTTTTGTTTTCCAGACTCTTTATCACTGAAGTAATCTAGAGCTTCCTGATCTTCCCATTCTCCCTCTGCCCTCCCTTTCTCTGATCCTTTCTCCTTTGGAGTCTCTTTATCCCTGGTATTACCCCTATCAAGCAGGAATACTCTAGACTCTTCATCTGTGAACCTGTGAATAAGCAAAGAAGAGGATGGTAACTCTGGATTGCATTCACTGTGGATCACTTGCATACTCAAATGTGTTGCCCAATACCACAGGACCAGTAATAAAAGAAAAAAAAACCCTACTGCAAAGTGCTTTTTCAGATTCCACTTTTAAAAAACATTAAAAGCATCCACGTAGCACTTACGTACTGAGTTTTTAAAAATAAATTTACATATGAGACTCCCTAAAGTTTAAAAAGTAAAGCCATTTTCAAAAACCTGTTCTGTTCAGTCACAGACCACAATTCTGCACTAACAAATCCAAATTTCCAGAGATTCTATAACATACAACAAAGCTTAAATTTAATTTCTGAGGTTAAGAACCACTAATAAACAATATACATATCTATTAGAATTCTACTTATGATTATATTTAAAATTCCAGACTCTTTCATTTACTTATCTAATAGAAAAAAACTCACAAAAGTGTACTTTAATGTAGTTGATAACATTAGATAGTTAACTCTATGTGACTCACAAAACAGTTTATAGTTTGCTGTAGAAAATGACTGTTTCTGGCAGTATTATGTAGAAACTACATATCAGTTCAATAAAAAAATTAATCCTAGATTGTAAAGCACTAGCCCATAAACAGAATGCTTGCTCTATTTCCTCACTGATAAGTTGATCATACTACTTTAGCAACCAATTTTCATTGTCTTTTAGCAAGCCTTAGCAACACTTGAAATTAGAATTTAAATAAAGTATCTGTTTAAAATGCCACTAAAGTCAGTAAGAAATACCTTTATCTTTTCTGTAGTTAGGCAGATTTATTAAAAATGACAGCTGGACTGTTTACAATAGCACACAAGTAAAAACATGTAATATAACTGTATTAATTATGCAGGCCACATTATAATGATGAAGAGAACAAAAAAGCATTTAATGTTTTAATACTGAGAAAACTAATTTCTGAAAGTTTTTACACGTTTACACTAGTCAATTTATACTACTCAATTTCTCTTTGTTTACATTCTTAATTCTGGACTGAGTGAAAATGGACAAAACTAAAAGGACGAATATAAATTAGTTTCTATTCAAACACAACTTCTGAAGTTAAACAGATTAAGTAAAGACAATTAGGAATTATCAAGGAGGAAGTCATGAGTTAAATACACATCACCATGGAATTTTAAGTTTATACTTATAAATTCAAAGAACGAAAGTATTAATATTATAATCTCAATTGTATACCTTAGTTCTTACCTTTTTAAGAATTTCCCCGTCTTTGCAGTTTCCTGATCTCCACCATCAGGATAAAATGAGGAACGTCCCCTAGCCTCATCTCTAGGAGCATTCTGTGGTGTGATTGTCTTTGCAGGGCTTCGTCGAGAAGGGATGTGATGAATTGGACTATTCTGAGAAGGACTGTATCGACTAGATCCATTTCCAACAGAACCAGACCCAGACCTTTCAGGACTATGCTGAATGGAATGTGAATGCTGAGAGGGAGTATTTTTTGCAGAGTGGACTGTACTGAGCATGGGGGCATCAGAGCAAGATGAACTCTGGCTGGGTGGTGTAGCAATTGGTGAAGGACTATGGGGTGATCTGGGACTATTATCATAAGCTGAAAGGCCAGGCCAAATATCACCAGACGTGGCTGATGATTTATTAAACTCATCAATAGATTCAGATGGGTCATGTTCAAATGTATCTTTCGGTTCCTCCTGTGATTTACTTTTCAAAGGACTCTCTTCTTGAGGCTCCCCTTCAGCTTTTTTGGTTTGTTTTTCCTGAGACCCTCGCCTTTTAGAGACAGGAGATTTGCTATATGGGGATGAAGAACGAGAAGAGGATGATCTTGGAGACCTAGAGGATCTATATGACCGGCGAGATCTGCTTCGGGATCTCTGAGAAGACACGGATCTTCTTTTTGGACTCCTGGAACGTGAGCGACCTCGTCTAGGACTCCTAGAGTGTCTTCTGTTCCAGACAGGCCTATAACCACCTCGATGATATCTACCTCCTCCTCCTTGATAGTACCCTCTACCCCTTCCTCTGTACCCATAAGGTCGTCTCATTCCTCTATTATTTCTGTAATCTCGGCGATAATCTCTAGAATAAATACGATCTCTACTACGAGATCTTGAATATGTCCTGGATCGAGACCTAGAACTAAAAATGAAATAAATATCAATGCAAGAAAAATACACTATTCCATCCTACCATTCTAAATACTTCTGGTTGAATATAACATAAATAAACTTAAAGCCAAAAACATACATTAAAAAAAACCTCTCATTTATACACAAGTAGAAGTTTACTGTTTTCAACGAAAAAAGTTTCACTTCTAAGGTAAATATTGAGCATAAATTAAAGGCCTTAGGAATGAAGGCACAGAAATGGGGGGGGAAAAAGGTCGGCATTCCAACAGGACATTCTAACAAATTATAGGAGATGTATGCAGACAATTAAAGTGATAGTGTAAAAGAATATTTAATAGCACAGAAGAATACTCGTAAGTGAAATACTACTGGCTAAATGCATACAAAATATAAAGTTGGGCCTAGAAAAATAATACAGAAAAGTCACAACTAATATTTATTCTTAATGAGATTATCATCACTTTTATTTTCAACTTGCGGTTTCTATATTTTCTATGCTAACTATGTACTACTATCTGAATGAAGACAACCTGAGTTAATCATTTTTAAACAAAAGAATAAATTTATTGAGACCTCAGAGTCAGAAATGAGAAACTATGAAACAATATGCAGACTGTTTAATGCCAAATAATTTTTACATTATCCAATTCATCTCTTAACTCTAGAGATAAATATAAGAAATCCACTATATATTGCACAGTATACTAAGAATCTAAGATCTGGAGTGAGACTAACTAGATTCTAATCTAAATTCTGCCATTTACTTAGCTTGCAACTTGGACAACTCTCAATTTCCCCAACTCTAAAATGAGAATTAACAACAGATCTACTTGAAAGGGTTCTTTGAGAAGAAGACATATTAACGGGCTTAGCACTGTGTCTGTATATAGTAAGCACTCCATAAATGTTAGCTGATATATCATCATTGCTAAGAGAATTAAAAGCACAGTAAGTCACCTGTATCTCTTCTTTCTAGAGTGTGATCTGGATCTTGATCGAGAACTAGACTGTGATCTAGACTTTGATCTTGAAGAATGTGATCTAGAATTGGAGCGACCCATTTCTTTTCTCCTAGTCAAATGAAAGAGCAAGAATGGTTAAAATCACAATACAACTGAGGAAGTGTCACGTTATTATTTAACTTATTTTCAGATACAAATTTTAGAAAACATAAGTTTCTCAAAGGCTATTATTCATCATCATTCTTTTCAGATGAGTACTAAGCCAGTCAAAATAATCCCTGACTAAAACTGTATTTTCACCTGCACGACAGGCACTGTATACTGAAGACACAACAGAAGATTTCTATGGACTGCCCCAGCTATGTGCCTCAATCCAAAAAGGCAGCAGCTGCAGAAGCCAGAAAGAGCAATGATATCAGACTGCAGCATGTTAGATGTTATTCCATGCCCAATACAAATGCCTACCTCTCCTGTAAAAAAGATAAATAGCATCAGAGTATTACAGATAAGGAACCTGAAACAAAGAAAATACAAGTGGCGTAATACTAACGAAACACAAACCTACCAGACTGTCATCGTTCAGTGCTTTATGGCCTTGAAATGAGACTAAATTGACCACTCCACGTACACAATACTGCCTAGAATGGTGCTGGACAGTCTCCTAACAGAATGAAGGTCACTAAGTCTCTGAACAGCTGGAGCCAGGGCTCTGCTCTCAACAGTCATGAATGCAGAATAAAAACGGACTTATATGACAATGCCTAGTTCACCCTGTAGCTTTCTGATAAGAAGATGAAAAAAGGATACAAGATAAAGAAATTGGAAAGATAAAATAAAGATATACTGGAACTACAAGAAAGAGAACTTGGGCACCAATATTCTAACTTTTCTAAACACTACTTAGTACCTAATGTAATAATGAGGCCTCATTGGTTCAGAAATCAGTAACAGGACTAACTGATTTATAAGATCTACTCTTCATAAAATTAAATATACATATATGCCTCTCAAGTTTACTTCTGCTGTGTTTCCAAATTTCCACTGACTTATTACTCAAAGTAAGTAACTATTTCCTTAAATATCAACTCACTGTAAACTTATAATAGCCTGCAATTGCCATGTATTTAAACCAATTCTCCTACAATCAAATATTTTTGCAGGCACTTACTTTACCCACCTAGATTTTGCATGGTATTAGGAAATAGGATTTACAAGTAGTAAGATGAATTGAACTATTGAAAAGGCAATGATAATGTCTACACATTTTCTCATCAAGAAACGTAAATGACAAAATTCAAGGCTTCAGATAAATATTTCAAAATAAAACAATTATCCTCAAATAAATATCAGCTTTGGCTTCTCTCTCTGCTTAATTCCAAGTAAGAAACACATACAGACAGTACCTTCCTCAGAATTGCAGTGAGGACTAAATGAGTAGATACACATAATACACTTAAAACGATGTTTAGTACATAATAAGCAATCAATGTTAATTACCTGAACATCAATGTAAGGGGAAAAAAGCTAAGTTATGGAACTCCTCTTGTTGCATAAGGGAAGATGAGTTAAACAAGCAGGGTTATTTCGTCTTGTTTTATTTTTAAATAGCTTTGTGTGTTCTGGGTCTTTTAAGTAGATGTGTTTACAGAAGTAGAAAGTAGACACACAACCTAGAAGCAGGAAAGATAAAGAGAATCTTTTTCCTAAAACTAACTTTTAAAATCTGGCTTACTTCATACAAGCCACCGAAACAAACAAACAAAAAAAGCTTCAGACCACATCACTTTTAATCACTCAGTCTGAATCACAAGTTTAGTAGTCACATTTTCTCAAATAAGCCAAAACTGAAAACTTAGAAGAATGAATGCTATTTACCTTGGGTTTTATGCAGGATCAAGTAGTCAAGTGAAGTCTTTGAGATATTTAAAATTCTTCCTGGAGAGAATGTTCTGAGAAATTAAACTCTAAATTCAAATTCCTAGCAAAAATAAAAAATATGAGTTTGAATTATGGTAAATTAAATACCCACTGTTTACAATATATCATCCTTGGCACTGCAATGAACTCTTGATAAAGGCACTAATGATTTCAGGGAAGGAGAAACTGACTTAGGATTAAACTTTCAACCATAATAGCTAACGGAACTTAACTTTTTTGTTTTAATCAGAACACAGCAGTGCATCATCAAACTGACAGCACCTTTGTTTTTCAATTTAAATACCTGAATTCTAATTTGAGCAATTTGGGCTTTGGAAAACAAGTAGCTATGTTGCCATTCTATCAGAAAATTCCAAAGTGGCTAACGTAATGCCATCTTCATATATCAAAACATGTCATCTATCAGTAGCTGGCATTCACAATGCTAAAGTTTATAACATCTAAAATATGAGTTTATTTTAGTGCTCTGCTACTTATCTTATTCTCTCTCTGGGCCACTTCTTTTCACAGAGTTTAGTTTCATCTGAAACTGATTTTTAAATTCATATAACAGCCATCACAGTACCTGTAAGCTTTGTGCCTCAAAGCATGTGACACATGCACAGACATAGCCAATACAGGAACAGCCAATAAATGAAACAAATATCTACTGGAAGCCAATACTCTTCCTAAACTCACTATTACTATGCAAATAAGTTTAAATTTTACACAAAACATTAAGAAGTTATCAATAATGAAAAGGTTACCCTCGTGAATAACATTCAGTGATTATCAATTATGCGCAAACGATAGTCAAAAAACACTAGAAGAGCAGAAACTAAATACAAGGTTGATACATGCCTACACCCAAGGAATTCACAAACCAGCTTAAATGAAAGAAAATACACATTAATATGAAAATCTGTGACTCTTACCAAGTAATTGCTCCAATAAAAAAATGCAATGAAATTGGAAATACAAAGTGGAAGAGATGCTAAGACTAAACTGGTAAGTCAAGAACAATGTCCCCTAAATACCCATGGTCCTACAGCTGGGGAGATTAAGAGATGTGAGATTCAAGCTAGGAAGGAGAAATGGGAACCTAATAATTAAGGAAAACATACTAAAATAAAAAGTAACAAAAACAAAAGGCATGGATATAAGAAATAGGATTTCTAAAGCATGCACATGTTCAGTTTTAAAAACATCAAATCCCCCAAGGGAGCAGAGAAAAACTGTCATCTGCTAAATTGGTGGGTTGTTATGAAACTTCATCCTGACCTAGAAGTCCAGTACTACTGATTCACTGCTGGAAGTGACACCACCTCATTTTAGCTAACACTTCCCCTAAACAATTCTAAAACACTAATTTTAATCTTTATATCTCCAGAGAAGAAACAACTGCCAAATCCCTCTTTACTCCAATTCAGCATGTTTTGAAGTTCCAAGAAAATATACACTAGAAATAGCAAAGTGAGGGAGGAGGGACTGCAGGCTGTCAGACCAGCAGATAGACATTCTTGCTCACAATCTATTAATACACTCAAATATCCATACCAAGAACTCAATGCTGATATACAAAATGGCAGACAACGTATTTAATAATATATAATAGTTCATATGAAGATTTAACATTTAATAATATATTAATAACATTTAATATAGTCAGTACAAAGACTACAATGAGCTCAGCTAATTTTTTTTAAAAATGAAAGCCTATATACAAGGCACTGCGCTAGGTATTACTGGCAACATGACTATGTCCTGCCCTCCAAAAACCAAGTAGAGGGGAATAGAAATCAATAAATCATAGTAAGCTAAACATCTAAATACCAACTGTGTGCCCAGAACAGTGTTAGGTGACTTTAAATAAAACCATCTCATTTAATTCTCATCATCTCAGGAGCTACATATTAACCGCATCTTTCAAATGAAGAGAACTCTAACCTTTCAGAATCTATTTACATTTACATGGTTCTTATTACATGCAAACACTATTATTCTAGTGCTGGAAATACAGCACTCTGAGTGAGACATTAAGTCCCCTAGTCTCTTGGAGCTTTAGTTCAAGGGAGGGGAAGAGAGAAACAAACAAAAAACTCAAGGTGGTGTGTTACGAAGAGGTGGAGAGGAGGACCATTAAGGTGAGTCCTTGGGCCCTCTGTAAGGAGGTAACATTTAAGCTAAAGACAAAGAACACTGCAAAGATCCACGGAAAGAAGAGCATTCCAGGCAGAGGACACAAACTTGGCAAAAAACAAGACACAAAGACCAGTAAGAAGGGAATCCACCATGATTAATGAGAGGCTACTAGATAAAACAAAGAGGCAGGAAGGGACCAGATCAAATAGCATCCAGTAAATAAGCCAGAGTAAGGAGTCTAGATTTTATCCTAACTGTAATGGGAAGGCCCTGTGAGGTGTGACCAGGGAAGTCACACCGCTGATTTACATCTTAAGGTGGCTGCTGTATGGAGCATGGACAACATGGAGAGGAGAATGGGGAAACAAATTAGAAGGTTCAAGTTCAATATATAGAATGGTGCCCTGGGTGATAGAGCAGCAACAAAGATGGAAAAGAGGGGTAAATACAGAATATGGTTTGGAAGTATAGTCAACAGTACTTGCTCATAGGATGTGGATGGTGTGAAGGAGAGAGAGTGAGGGGGAAAAAAATTAATAGTGCCCCTAAATTCTAAGTTTGGGACTGCAGAATCTGGGTGAAGTGCAAATTTGGGGAAGCAAACAAGAGATGTGTCTGCCCTTTTAGGGTGCCCACGGTCACAGAGTATAAATGGTTAATCCAGAATCTGACTGAGATCTCCTAATTCCAACTCCTGTGCTCTCTCCAATATCCTGAGAGGTACCTGATGTGGCCAAAACCTATATATAGAATTCAAACTGCCAAATCAATCTTCCTTTTATTACAACCAAGATCACATACTAACAGACAGTAAAAACACAGGGAATAAATCACTCCATGCATCTTTATCCAATTGATTCACCAACCAGAAGAACACAAGAGAATAAACCAGGCTTCATTTGTTAAAATGCAGTTCTTAAATATCTTAACAGAGTCTGTCTTTTATGGAATAATACATAATGATCAGCTGGAACACAAGTGCTGAAAACAGCAAAGACAAGTGGGCTCAACAAAACACACAAGATGAAGCCCACAAAACTGCATACTTTAGGTTACCCTATCAAGCATTCTTGAGCCAAATCCTCATTTTAATAGATTCAGGGAGTTCGGGCTCCAGATCTTCTTAAACAAATTATCGCTAGTCACATCTTTAACAACCCTAAAAATAGTGACTCATGACTATTACTCCAATAGACTAGGTTCAAAGTCCTACTTGACCATTAACTCACTACCCAACACTAGACTACCTTCATCTCTTTCAGCTTCAACTTCCACAGTATAAAATAAGGATAATAATGGAACTTACTCATTGGTTTAAGGTTAAATGAACCAAACTACCGAATGCAAATAGCTTACTGTTTGGCACATAGGAAGCACTGAAAGGTAAGCTATCATTATTGGTAAACCTAGCTTGTGAGTCTTTCCTTCAGGCTATCTATTAATTTTGCTTCAAACGATTCCTGTATGTAAGGTTACTGTAATTTTCTATACATCATTAAGCAGCATTATAAAAACGTCTTCTACGGTCCGGCCCGTGGCCCAGTGGTTAAGTTCACGCTCCACTTCAGCGGCCCAGGGTTTTGTGGGTTCGGATCCCGGGCGCAGACCTAGCACAGCGCACGAAGCCACACTGAGGCGGCGTCCCACATGCCACAACTGGAAGGACCCACAACAAGAATATACAACAAGGTAATGGAGGCTTTGGGGAGAAGGAAAAAAGAAACAAAACTGGCAACAGATGTTAGCTCAGGTGCCAATCTTTAAAAAAAAAAAAGTCTTCTAAAAAACGTTTAATAAAATACATGGACTTTCGGTCCTATGCACCCCAATGTTTATTGCAGCACTGTTTACAATAGCCAACACGTGGAAGCAACCTAAGTGCCCGTCAACAGACGAATGGATAAAGAAGATGTGGTACATATATACAATGGAATACTACTCAGCTGTAAATCAGAACAAAATCATTCCATTTGCAATAACATGGATGGACCTTGAAGGAATTATGTTAAGTGAAATAAGCCAGCGAGGAAGAATAATCTGTGTATGACTCCACTCCTATGAGGAATTTAAAATTATGGACTAAGAACAGTTTAGTGGATACCAGGGGAAAGGTGGGGTGGGGGTGGGCACAAAGGGTGAAGTGGTGCACCTACAACACGAATGACAAACATTAATGTACAACCGAAATTTCACAAGATTGTAACCTATCATTAACTCAATAAAAAAAAGAAAAAAAAAGAAAAGAAAATACATGGACTTTTGCTTTAAAACAGGCCAGAAAAAAAGTAAACAAATAATATTAAACCAAATTGTAAATGCTGATAATCACTAAACCGACACAACGAGAACATGGGCATTCGCTATTCTCTCCACTTTGTGTTTGAAGATTTGGATAAATAAAAGCTTTAAAAAAAAACCGACAGGTTTAGTCACAAATTTTTTGTTCTTTGTCCAGCTTCTTGTCATCCTGATTTTAAAGAAAAGCACGGGACTGGGAACAAGCATCCCCGCCGGCCGCGCCGCCCCGGGGCCCGCGGCCTCCACCAGGCTTCCCGCTTCCCGGCCGCGCGGGTGAGCGCAGAACTGCCGCGTCCGGGACTCGGCGCACCCCCGGCAGGCCAGCGCCGCCGCCTCGACGTCTGCAGGCCCGTCGGTCCCTCCCAGCCCCGGGCACGCAGGGAACCTAGGCGCTCGAGCCGGAGGCGACGCTGCGAAAAACGCGCGAGTCGTACCCGCAGGCAGGAGCCGCCCTTCCACTCCCGCGCCGACACGCGGGCGCCCCCCTCTCGGCGCGGCGCGGCCGGCGGGAGCCCCGTCCCGCACGCCGGCTCCCCGCCGCCCGGCCCGGCGGGCCCTCCCGCGGCCCCGCTCAGCCACCACGACGGGCTCCGGCGGGCGCGGCGAGAGGCGGCCTCGGCCTGGGCCCCCGCCGGGGAGGAGGGCTGCGTCGGCTCCAAGGCCCGGGAAACTCCGCAGGCACCGCGCCGCGGACCGACAGCGGCCGGGGGGCTCCGCCCTCCACTCCGGCCCTCACGGGCTAACTCTACCACGTCAGGGAACCGCCGACAGTCCGCAGCGGAGCGCCGGCCGGGACCGCGGCCCCTCAGAGCAAACAAAGCGCCTCCACACGCGGCCCGGGACGGCGGCCCCCCGGCGGCCCCACCGCGCACCCCCGCGCGCCGCCGTCCCGGGCACCGACGCCGGGACCGCAGGCCCGAGCGGAGCCACGAGGCGGCGGCGGGACGCCGGGACAGCGCTCGAGGGCCAGCAGACGCGGCGCTCGGCCGCAGGCCCCGCTCGTCTCCCCGGCGCCCCGAGGCGAACCCGGGGCCCGCGGGCGGGGGAGGCGGCGAGGGGGAGGGAACGGGGAGGGGAGCAGGGGAGGAGCGCGCGTGCGCGGAGAGAGCGTGCGGGAGCGCGCAGCGTGGAGGGGGTCCGGCCGGCGGTGGGGGAGGGGCGGGGAGGGCGGCGCGCACGCGCACGGGGGCCGCACGGACCCGGGCCCGAGCCCGGTTTGCGCCGCGCGCGCCCCGCGCCTGCAGCCCACCCCGCCCCCACCTTTTCGGCCCGCGGGGCCTCGAAAGCCTGAGGATCGCCGACAGAGAAACGCGTAAATAACGGCGCAACGCCTCCCGGTCCGCCCGTCGCGGCCGAGCCGGCACCGGCACCCCAAAAGACAACACTGCTGGCTCGTCCTCGGTACCCGCTGCCCTCTGAGTGGCCGGAGTGCGGCGCGAGGCCTACCTGACGCGCCGAAGCACGGCGCCCGGGACTCACCTCCGTTGTAACTACACAGCGGCCATTTCCCGACTCGAGAACAGGAGGAAAACCATAGAGAGACGTTCGACGCGCGAGCGCCTATCGTCACTTCCGGCAGGGGCGTGGCCTCTGGAGCCGCTAAATAGCCCGGCGAGCCCCGCCCACGCTTCCGCTCCAAACCGCCTCCCAGGCGGCTGGGGAGACTCGGGGTGAGGCCTGCTGGGAAGTCGCGCGCTGGTCTCGCGCGAAGACCCGGCGGTGCCGGTCCCGGCCCCGAGCAGCTACCTGCGCCTGGGTGATGGCGGGCTGGGGCTCGCGAGACCGGGGCCGCGGGCTGCGCTGGCGTGTCGGGCCCCTCTGTCGCCCCCACGTGATGCTCGCCCGGTCCCGAGAACAGCGTGCCGGAGAGGCCACCGCGGGCTGGGCGTCGGCGCGCGTCCCTCCTCGGGGCGGCCGGTCACCGGGCGTGCGGGGACCCGCTCTCCTAGGGGGTTCGGAGCGGGCACTGGCGGCCGCTGCTGTCCCGGGAGACCGGGGCCGGGCTGGCTCCTCGCCGTCCGCGCGGTGCGCCGGCTCGGGGAAGGGCTCCCCCCGGGCGGCAGGTGCGGAGGTCGTGCGTGACATGGACGGGCCACGTTACAGGAGGAGGACACCCCCGAGCCGCCCTGCCCGGGCGAGGTCCCCAGGCCAGCGGCCCTAACCCAGCCGCTCGCATCACGCCCGACTCCGGCCGCGACGCGGGGCAGCCTAGGACGGGGTCCCAAGCCTTTCTCCGAGGTCCAGCTGCAGGCGTGCTGTCGCCGAGAACGACCCTGGGTAACCTGCGGTGGGACAGCAGCGAGTCCTGTAGGGAAGGGAAGGCGGAGTCGGGCGGGGCCCCTGTGCGCGGGGCGCAGGCTGCTGCTGTGCCGCCACCGGGCTACACCGCGTGCTCTGCACGTGCTGCGACTTAGGCCGTGTGCTCTGCACATGCGCCTCGTGGCCGCATCTCACCTTCACAGCGGAAACTCCACCACGACGGCTCCACTCTTCACAATGACACTTGTTTCCCGGTCAAAATACAAAGAATGTCAAAAAGAATCTAGGTGGGGAACCAGGAGCCCATTCAACAAGTAGACATGGGAAAAACATAGAAAATTATCCCAAGAAGAAGTGGAAATAGTAAACAGATAACCAGCCTTACGAATAAGATGAATGCACAGAAAAGGAATGCTGGAATAACATTCTACATCTATGAATGAGTAAACGAATTTTAACATTGAGGTTGTTGACGATTTACTGTAAATATGTTTGTCCAGCTCCTTCCTTGGAGCTCTGTGTTCTGTTTGTTTGAGATAACTGAAAGAGAGAACCTGGAAAGACCAGGGCAGGGGATTGAAAATGGAGTGGGGAGGCTGGGCCACTAAGGCAGACTTGCTCATCCTACTGGTTTGCTTTGTCATTTTAGGCCCAACAACCTCTGAACTGTTTTCCAGTTTGGAGAAATTGAAGTTGAGGGGCATTTGGGGTTTCCCCGTTCCTGCTCCCTGAGTACAGGGACCTTGGGGACCCGGCAGTGGTGTGAGAAGCAGGCACCAGAGGAGATGGGGCCAACGAGGGCCCCCTAAGAGACTGTTCAGGGTGAGCCTGCCTGTGGTCCCTGCTGCCTCCTCTGTTCCTGTCCTTCCCTAGGCTCTGACTCCTTTTTCTTTTTTAATTGTGGTAAAATGTGTATTGAGACTTTGAGCTAGCCGATGTCCTCCAGTAAATTTCTCTCCTGGGTGAGTTAACAGAGCTGGTTTCTATTGCTCAAACACAAGAGCCCGGAACTCCCTGGTTGGGTAGAAGCAGTTCCAATTTGTGAGGACAGTTTCCCAATTGGTCTGGCATTTTTCATCTCTGTACCAATGAAATAAATGGTTCCCCTTGCTAATCTATTTCATTTCCTACCCGTGAGCTCAAGCTGACTGCGTTTTTCCTCCTCTTTCTCTCCTCTTTTGCCTACTAAGAATGTAGAGGGTTTTTTTATTTTTCAAGGTTTAAAATTACCAAAATTATTCAAGAATTCGTTATTAGAGTATTGTTCCTTAGTATCTCTCCATTTTGAAAAAAAAAATCAAAATGTGACTGTTAACCATTGTTCCTTATTCCCCCCAAGATTAATGTACATCTTTCTCACAAAGATTATCGCAACAAATAGAACATGTAATACTTTAAAAGTTTTCATAAGAAATCTTTGCCCAGGAATTATGCTAACTTGCTGTTTAACGTAACTACTAAAGAACAAAGAGGAAAACTCACCTAAAATGAGTAATGGGATTATGATTAGATTTGTCACCAAAAAATCATTTCTTCCTTAAGAGAGGTTATAAGAGGAACAGAATACTCTCCCTCTTTTAAAGCAGTTACCCAGTTGCAGACGAATCTCTCTGTGTCTGTCCCTAAACAAATGCTCAGATCTATCCACATAATTACAAAAAAAACTCACTTCACAAGCAGAGGGCTAAAACTACGTGAGCAAAGGGCTGAAACAAATATGGCAATATCCCAAAGTGGTGAAATAGTTACCTTGTGGGGACAAAAAAGGGCAATAAGACTTTGCTCTCCAAATTTCTTAGGGTTTTGAAGTTCAGAATCATTGCTTATTTTGAAAGAACTAAAAATTAAGCCTGGCATAGAGAAGGAGTAACCATTCATACTGACAAGGCCTAATACTGGTTTTTCTCAAAGTGTGATATATAAGATCCTCTCATGAAAATAACCTGGGTTGCTTATTTTAAAAGTAAATCACAGGGCCAGCCTGGTGGCATAGTGGCTAAGTTCGCTCCCTCTGCCTCTGCAGCCTAAGGTTTGTGGGTTCCCATCCAGGCACAAATGTACACATGGTTCATTAAGCCACACTGTGGCCGTATCCCACATACAAAATAGAGGAAGATGGGCATGGATGTTAGCTCAGCAACAATCTTCCTCACCAGAAAAAGAAAGAAAAAGTAAATCACTACACACTGAGTCTCGCTTCTCACTTACTGAAGCAGCATCTGTGGGGTAGACATACATGTTAAAGTTTGAAAACCACTGATTTATTGAGTACGTATAAAATTCCAGATATAATGGGACTACAAAGCAGAACAAGACATTGCTGTTCTCTGTTGGAACTCAACGTCTAGCAGAGATGGGGTGTAACTCCCATGACAAAGGGAACAAAAAGCTTCGTAGGAGAGAGTGCCAATGGTGAAAGAGAAGGCCTAGCTTTTGAAGAGAGTGAGTCGGATTTCACTGCTTATTCATTCCTTCAACAAATACACATGAAGTACGTGCAGTGTACGAACGCCGAGCCAGGTGCCGGGACGAAGCCGTGATAAAGGCCAACGTTGACTCCGCTCTCGAGGCTGCCACTCTCGTGAGGCAGACAGAACACAGGTAAACAGACATAGCACAGAGTCTGATACCAATAAGGAAGCGACAGAAAAAGGAGGGAGACACTCAGAGAGAGAGGGTGCTTTGTCAGGGACGGTCCTCATGAGGAGACAAGATTTAGAGAACACCTAAAAGAGAAGGAGTAGGGAAAACAGGAGGAAAAATGTTCCAGGTAGAGAGACTGACTTGTGCAAAACGCCTGGAACGGAAAAACCTCCTTATGTTTCTGGAATGGAAAGGATAGCAGCGAGCGTAATGAATCAGGAGGAAGGTGTTCAAGGTGAGGGTCAAGAGAGAGGGGCTGGTCGCACCAAGCCTGTAAACTACATAGGGGGTTTGGGTTTCATCCCAGCTGCAGTGGAAAGTTGTCGAAAGGTTTAATCAGACATGCCCTACTTGAAAAGATCATTCAAGCTCCTGTGTGAGAAACGGATCCACAGCAGGCAGGCGGACCAGGTGCAAGGCCATTTGAGCAGTTTAGATGAGGTCACAGTGATCATGGGGAAATAAGTAGATAATTGTAAATATATTTTGTAAATATATTATAGGACTGACAGATCTTGCTGATGGATTGTTTTTGAGGTTTAGGGAAAGGAGGAAATAGAGAAAAAGAGAAAGTTTGCTCCCTAGGTTTTGGCCTTGGTTAACTGGGTGGACTTTGATGATGTTATAATAACTGGGAAGATTGGAGAGAGTGATAGGGAAAGGAAGAATGAAAAGTTTGGGAGAAGGGAGGGAAATCAGGAATTCCGTTTTTAATATGTTAGGTCTGAGATATGTGGAAACACCCACGTAGAGAGGCCAGGTACGAAATTGAACACGTGGGCCTATAGTTCAAAGGAGAGTTCTGGCTTGGAGACAAAGCATAAAGATGATACTTAAAGTCATAGGATGAAAGATATGAAGAGACAAGAGATGACCCCACACTGAACTCCAAAGAAGCTCAACATTTAGAGACTTTTTTAAAAGACTAGGAGGGGCCAGTAAGGGAGACTGAGAAAGAATAGCCAGTGAGGTAGGAGATAAGTGAAAGTAAGTGTATTAGTTATCTAATGCTGCATAACAAATGACTACAAAATTTAACAGCTTAAAGCATTTACTATTTCACAGCTGCTGTGGGTCAAGTATCTAGGAGGGGTTATCTGGATGGTTCTGGCTTCAGATCTCTCGTGAAGTTGCAGCCAAGCTGTGAGCTGGGACTGCAGTGATCTGAAGTCTGCAGGTGTGCTCCAAGATCACTCATGCAGTTGTTGGCAGGAGACCTCAGTTACTCACCACGTGGACCTCTCCATAGGATGCCTGGGGGTCCCCAGACATGGTAGCTGGCTTCCCCCAGAATGAGTGATCTGAAAAAGGGAGAGCCCGCGATGGAAGCTGCAGTCTTTTATAACCTAATCGCATGCAGAAGCAACGCATCATCACTTTGCCATATTTTATTGGTCACACAGACCACCCCTGGTACAACGTTGGGTGGGGGGACTACACAAGGGTGTGAACACCAGGAGGTGGAGATCATTGGGGATCATCTTGGAGGCTGCCTACGACACCAGGAGAGACAAGTGTTTCAAGTGTGTGAGGTCAAAAAGACAAGGACAGAATATGCTTCTGTGCACTTTCATCCAGAAAAAAACACTAAGTGAACGCAGTAACCACGCCCCACTGGACTGAGCTGGGTCAGCATGCCGAACACACAAACAGTACAACATCTACCAGCTACTGGGGTTCACACCCATCTACTTCTCATGTTACAACTTTCCATCTGATTTCACATTACTGCTTCTACCACTGCACAATAACTCGCAACCTTCCTGACCCACTTCCAGCAGAAAACTTCAGGTGTTTTTAAGACAAAATACTGTATTTATTGTAGTAGTTATGCATTTCTTAACCACTTAACATGTGTAAAACTCTGCTACCATTTTTGTTAGGTTCCTATTTTTTTGCAAGTGTAACTGATAAAGTTTTTGAGTATTATACACCAACCCTATTTTCCCATAAGCCCTGTGGTTTTTATTGTGTGACTTTGCATAGCACAGTCATTTTTATGAACACCTAGGTTGCATTATAGCAGAGCTGACTATATAACATTCAATATATAGTGCCAATTTTAACACAAGGAAACTGAAGCTTGGAGAGGTGAAGCATCTTGCCGAAAGTCACATGGCTGGTAAGCGAGGAACTAAGATTTTATCAAAGGTCCATCTGTGTCTAAAGACCACCTCCTTTCCACACCAGTGTTTACCCACATAAACACTTACAGTAGAGGTAATATTAGATCAACCTGACCTCAAGTATTGTTCCTGTTATCGGCAACTTGGTTAATAGTTCCCATATGTCTCACCCTAGGCAGTAGAATATATTCTAGTATCTGTACATATACAGATGTATTTATTTGTTTATTTGAACAGTTCTCTACTACCCACAAGCAAAGGAACAAATTAAGGAATTTCACAGCATCCAAGTAATGATTAAATGTTCTTGCTAGATAAATGATGCATGATATAATTCTACTTGGCATATTTTAAGCATTGTTTCCTTTCATTTCAAATTTCCTTTTTCCTTTATGTGATTAAGGCACAAAATATGTAATAATATTACCACTCTCCTTGCCCCACCAGGCTCGCTCAGCACTGGCAGGGTTGGGGATTATCCAGCTCCAGATTTCACCTGAACCACTCATTGCGTAGCCCACAAAACCGCTTACTTAGGAAGGCTAACATTTCCCACATTTGGGCCACCATGGTGCACTGCACAAGAGTATACAAAAGAATATATGTGAAATGAAAATCCATGGGAGAGTTTCAGGCCAGTGTATTTATTATTGCTGTAAGAAAAGGCAAGACGTGAGGGGTGGGTAGCAACGTGGGCAGAAGTGTCAACTCACTGGTCCAAGGGGACCATATAGGATGATATCCTCATTCAAGCCTAGACAGCTCGAGGGTGAACTTGGGGTGCACATTACCTGGAAAGTGTTTAAAGGGTTAGAAAAATGGGGCACTACGGGTGTACACAACAGAATGAGAGGTGTGGGAGAGAAAGCAGAATTAAATAATCTCTGAGAGGCTGGCTCGGTTATAAACACGTGAATTACCTACGTGGAAGGCAAATGGCCTCCAACTTTCCAGAGGTAAGCGATTGTGTTAACGTCAAAAAGATGATGGAATTTTGAAAAGTAGGTGAAATCAGCCAGATGAGTCGTGATGCCTATTTCAATCTGTTATTCAGCACATTTCTCATCAAGTTTGAAAATAAATTACCAGTGCCGGGCCTGAACCCTCAGTCCCCCTCCGAACATTTCGTCATGCTCTGTTTACGAAAATGCCTGACTCTGGCTTCCTGTATTCAACTGATGCAGTTCACACCATGTGACAGCCTCTCACTCGCATATAAATAAGAAGGCCCTCGGTGAACTCAGCTTGCCAGTCGCTGTTCAGGAACATCTTCCTCTCACATATTTTCACTGGGACCAAGCCTATATTGTTTTTGTTCTGAGGTTGAGTGATTGTTTTCCTGAAATGCTTGTAGCTGAGCAGCCATAAAACCTGTGCCTTTTTAGAGTCAAGCTCATACCCAACAGTCTGACTCTCCATCCTATAGACATTCATAAAGAAAACTGCGTTAGGATTTTCTTTTATAATCAACCAGTGAAAAATTACATAATGATAATATACCTATATAATAATCATTCCATAACTGATTTCAGTGCAGCACAAAATTTTCTCTTTTTCTTTTTTTAATGGAAAGTACAAAGCCTTCCGTTAACCATCTTATCTTATTTCTAATACTACAGGTCTCATGTATCAGCATGTATTTATTTACCACAGAAACAAAACGTTAGACTTTGTTCTATAAAAGAATCATTTACAGCATACTTCACCAAGTCTAAAAGCCAGGTGTAAGATGCAGCATTATTTCAGTACCAGTAAGAAAGAAAAAAATCTTGCATATTAATAATGTTCATCAATATTGTATACATCTCAGTTTCAGAATTGTTATAATGTGCATCTTAAAAATGATGAAATATGGTATTTGATTATGTCATAAATTTAGTTTAATTTTTGTCCATATAATAACAATAGCAATCACAGATAGAGCAGTCTCATAACGAATTTATCATGAGTTTACTTCAATTTATATATTTCTTTGATTTAGAATATTTTCCATGAAGGTAAAACATAAAGAATCTTCCAATTACTTCGTAATTTTTAATAAATGCTATTTAAAGAGGAAAATGAGTGAAAGAAGTGAGTCAAGAAGAAACTGCATGAACCATGGAAACAAATGCACAAGTGAGTAAGTCCCTCTTAATACAGAGTAACCAGAAAATTGTCAACTCATTCTACATCTTTCAAATGGTTAAGAAGTAAACAACAAATTAAAAAGCTACAAACTGAAGAGAACTGATCTTATTAAATTGACTTAAAAAAAGAGAGCGAGAGAGAGAGAGAGTCTCTTAAGCCAAGGAAACAATTGAGGAAGTTACTTTAAAATATTTGAAGAGGGGCTGGCCCCATGGAGTAGTGGTTAAGTTTGGCATGCTCTGCTTCAGCAGCCTGGGTTCACAAGTTTGGATCCTGGGCGTGGAACTACACCATTCATCAGCCATGCTGTGGCAGTGACCCACATACAAACTAGAAGAAGACTGGCACAGCTGCTAGCTCAGGGCTAGTCTTTCTCAAGCAAAGAAAAGAGGGAGATTGACAATAGATGCTAGCTCAGAGTGAATCTTCCTCAGCAAAAAAAAATATATATGTATATTTGAAGAAATATAGCTAAGTGGTTAGCTTTCCTTTGCTTCTCTAGAAAAGTGAAAAGGGGTCAGTTTGAATAGCAAATAGAATTATTCTTGGCATTAAAGATTGGGGATAGGTTGATAGAAATGGAGGGTGATATGTATTAAATCCATTTTATTGATGAGGAAACATATTTTTCGGGATTGAAAAATTCACCCAACAGCCAATAAGTTGAAGAGCCAAGGTTTTAACTCAAAATTAAATTTAACTCAAAGTTTAAATAAAAGCCTAAGTTCTTTTTACTACTTTTTGGTTGAGAACTTTGCCACACTGGAGTGGGAGACTGTAAACTCCATCCTTCCAGATATATTTGAGATTAGGTCAGCAAACACTTTTGCGAAGTATTTTGTGAGCAATGATGCTTGGAAGCCATCCAAATAGAGGTCTTTCCAATTACTAGGCAACTCTAACCTTTTGGAAAACTACAGTATCAGTTGTACCTATATTTGAGTAGTTGAGGAGAAAAATGTCTTGAGCCCAAAAGGCCTGGATTGTTCCCTTCCACCTGAAGGTCATCTGCTGGCTTATTCTTTTGTTTGAAAATGGCCCGTCTCTGAAGGTGAGGTCAGCGTTGTGTGTCGTCAGACAGGGCTTTCATCACATTTGCTTTCCCCTCTGTCGTCTTCAACATCCACGACCTGACGTCATGAACTGGAGCAGTGGTATGAGCTTGACTCTAAAAAGGAGAAGGTTTTATGGCTTCTCAGCTGCAAGCATTTCAGGAAAACAATCATTAAACTTCAGAACAAAAATAATGTAGGTTTGGTCCCAGCGCAAATTACAAAGACATAAAATACAATAATAAAACTCCTTTGAAAAACTCTATGAAGACAAGGTTGTCTCTTTTATTTTGTCTCTTGCTTAATTCAAGTAAAGATTGCTAAAAAAAATCCTAAAAAAATTTCATTAAAAAATTATATGTACATTTGAATAAAAATAGACAAGAAGAACAAACCTCAAAACGATACTGTACTTCTATTTGGATGGCCACATTACAGATGATTTTGAACTATTTTCTTCCTTTGCTTTTCCACATTTTCTAAAATTTCTACAACAAGCATTGCTTTTATAATACGAAAAAAACTTTAAAAAATGTAGACCACTTAATTTTATTTCAATTGTGTAAAATAATAGGGAGCTAAGAACTAAGGAAAGGTGTTCTTTGTATGTGGGTCTTAGAAATCAGGTGTCAGAACTCTAACAAAGAAGAATAAAATATCTGTTACTAAATCACGTTCTTGATGAGCCTAATTCTGAATTACTGCTGGGGGATATTTGCCTCCAGAGAGAATCTTCGAGTTTGTCTTTTTCTTCTTTTTTCCCTAGTGTATCCTGCAGTCCTCTTTCTGCCTCATGAATCTTCTCGTGAACAATGAAGGGGAATACCGTAGTTCAGTGAGGACACTGTATATGTTAAACTGTTTGCTCCCATTTATTTTTTTTTCTCTTCTTCTCCCCAAAGCCCCCAGTGCATAGTTGTTTTTCTAGTTGTGGGTCCTTCTGGTTGTGCTATGTGGGACGCCGCCTCAGCATGACCTGATGAGCAGTGCCATGTCTGCGCCCAGGATCTGAACCAGCGAAACCCTGGGCCCCCGAAGCAGAGCGCGTGAACTTAACCACTCGACCACAGGGCCAGCCCCTGTTTGCTTCCATTTAAAAGAAACCTATACCCTGAATTCCAACCAGCTATGATAGACATGCCTAAAAATGGCTTGATCCTTTGCGAGACTATTATTTTCAAAATTCATTTTGTCATATTGGGCTCTGGCTAGTTAGTTAAAAGTTAACACCACTGGCTCATTTTTTAATTCAGTTTTCGGAAGGATTGTAAAATCATGGACCTGTCTTTGTTTTTCTAGTGTTTGTGCCATTGTTTTGGGGGTTTGTTTATGTCAATGACAAAAAAGAAAGCTTAACAGTGTTGTGTAACTAGTACACAAACCCACCCAGTAGTTTTGCCTGGACACGTTCAGTGTCCATCATATTCCAGAGAGATATTTCTGGCAACAGCACATGAGATGAACTGTTGCGCCCACGATGAGATGCTCACTGTTTGAAACAAGTTCATTAACATGCTTCAAAATCGTTCAGGAGCAGGAGCCATATAAATATTTATCATTATTGGTCATTTACAATTATTCATAGAGATCCAGCTGGCAACCATCTGGTGTATAAAACTGAAAAGTGGAGGAAAAATTACAGTAAAAGTCACTAGAAAAGTATAGTCTCCATATGTCTTTGATACATATTAAATTCAGTTACTTAGCTGTTAGTGGAATGAGTGGCGCTCTAGAATAATAGGTACGTGTGGAATTTAACACAAGGGTGAGGTGAAATTTTACTGAAGTGTGTGTTGAAGGACCAAATGAAGAAAGTAGTAACAATATAGTAATTAATTGGCAAATGTACTGGGTAGTGTAGGCTAGGCTGTAGTAACAAATAGACTCTAAACAATATGATGGCTGACATGCAACAGAAGATTTTTCTCTCTCAACAGCTCAAGGCAATTGTATTAGGTTGGTAGAAATTTCTTCAAGCGTGATTCAGGGCCCTAAGCTATCTTGTGGATACCCCATCTCATAGGGCCAGAGGTAGAATTCAATGGTCCACTAACCCGCAAAGTATCCTCGGATAGAATTCAGGGCTGTCAGTATACGTACTTGCATGGGAAAAATTACATTGCTACTAACTTTGAATCAAAATTTGTCTTTTCCTTTAGTTATGAATGTAGACAAAAACCACAGAAGTGGTAGCCTAGTACTTGTGACTTTGTGGCAAATGGAAGTCACAGACACTTTTATCATCACTGTTGTTGCAGATCTTTCAAGAATTATTTATACTCAACACATTTTCCAAGACTACAGTAGTTATTAAACCTGCCTCTAGATCTTATATTTTAATACTAAAAATTAAAGCAAAGCAGAGAAAGCATACTGGGGTAGGCATCCTTTTGGATGGCCCCCAGGGAGCCCAGCTTCCTGGCATTCATGCCTTTGTGTAATCCTCTTCTGATGACTAGAATATGGCAAAAATGATTCGACGTCATTTCTGAGATAAGGTTATAAAAATCTAGGGCCGGCCCCATGACCAAGTGGTTAAAGTTCCACGCACTCCACTTTGGAGGCCCGGGTTTGTGGGTTTGGATCCCAGGTGCAGACCTGCTCCACTCACCAGCCATGCTGTGGAGGCATCCCACATACAAAGTGGAGGAGGATTGGTGCAGTTAGCTCAGGGCTAGTCTTCCCTGAGCAAAAGAAAAAAAAAAAAAAAGAGGAGGATTGGCAATGGATGTTAGCTCAGGGCAAATCTTCCTCACGAAAAAAATCTGGTGGATTCTCTCCCCTTTCTTGGAGCACTTGCTCTGGCGGAAGTCATGCTGCCATGACATGAGACAACTCTATGGAAAGGTCAATGTGACAACCAACTGAAGCCTGCCAACAGCCATTTGAGCAAGGAGTGGATCTTTCCACGGTCAAGCTTCTAGAGGATTGCATCCCTTGATGTCTCCTCATTTTAGCCTTGCGAACAACTCTGAGCCAGAACCACCCAGTTAAGCTGCTCCTGACTCACAGAAACTACGAGGTAATAAACGTTTTAAGCTGCTAAGTTTTGGGGTAATTTGGTATATAGCAATAGGTAACTAATATACACATATAATCATATCACTAATTTTCTAAATACTTGGATAATTATATTCAGTATAATTGGTTTCCTCTATAATTCTACTGTTTTATTGTATACATTTTAAAACATTCTGAGAAGGGGTCCAAAGGTTTCTTCAGTGTGCCAAAAGAATCCATGGTACAAAAAAGATTAACCCTACCTGCGGCCTCACTGTTGCCTTGTGCTAGCTGGCAAAAAGAGGAAAGAACATGCAGGAGGCATACCATTCCATCCTTGGCCTGGAGGAAGCAGACATCATTTCTGGTCACATTTTCCTGGTGTGAGCTGGTCACTGCACAGCTTGATGCAATGGGGGCTGGAAGCATCCTGAGTGAACAACCATTTGCTGGCCATTGCTCCATATAAGGGGAGGATATATTTTAATGGATAGTACCAGAGCAAATGCCCAAAATATTAAGAAAAGCAATGAAAACAACATCTGCTAGAATGGAATCTTAAAGTTCATTTGAAAAATAAACAGAGTCAAATGAAAGAAGCAGATGGTGATGACATAAACCATTGTCTGTGAAGTGATAAGACATCCGTAGATCTGAAGATGTGGGGAACCACTTTGGGTCCAGCATCTAGATCAGAAAGTCAGAATAAAAGTCTTCAGTTTTCCTCAAGAGTAGATTTTGTGAGGTTGGGAATACAGAATCTTAATTTTTCTGAAGTAACTGAACAAAGGATGGAATAGGATCATTGCTGCTTATTTATTCATTCACTCAATAAACATTTGCTAAGGGTCTACTGTGTAACAGAGACTACTCTAAGTACTGGGGAAAAGGAGATTGCCAAAAATAAGACAGGACCCCTGCTCCCAGAGAGCCTGTGACGAGAGACAGCTCAGCCAAGTACACTACACAGCCTTCTCTGCTGAGGACTGTGACGCACGTAACCACAGGGTGCTGAAAGCAACATGCTAACAGCAAAATAATTACAGTTCCTTTTTTTATTTCAACGTGCCTTGGGCTAAAAAGATGAAATTAAATTGGAACGTCAGGCGCCAGTTGTTAAATAGAATAAGATTCCTCCAGGGATCATTTACCAAGTGATCGTTATCATTCCTTCAGGGGTTCCCAGGGTCCCTGAATCCACAAAGTAGAGCTGCCCCTCAGTGTTCACAGAAAGCTTTCAGAAAAGATTCCAGTCCTCTGCTGATGGGGAAATGGCAAGAATAAATTCTTGGAAGTCCACCGTGTGGTCTCATACATGTAGTGTCCTGTGAAAAGATCAGTTATCCTACGTTCCCTCCAACGTTTACAAGCTGACCAATGACTAGTGACTCCTGGAGAAAAGTCAGGAGACTGGGAAGCTGGGCTGCCGATGCGCATCAGATGTCTTTGAGAAGATTTGGCAAACCTCCTCTTTCCTTGGACTGTGGCAGCCCGATGCTCAGGTACATGGCTTGATGAGCAGGTGGACAGAGTGCAGGCTGGATCTCAGTCCCGTTTGACCCCTAGGCTGCAACTGGTGCAGACAATGACCTGTACAACCATCAGCCATAAGCAGAGGCCCTGCTGGACGTTCCTCAGCAAAACCACACCTCTCCCCACTGCTCTCTTCCTTCTAAACGCCCGCCACTGTCGCCCTCCCTCAGCATCCTGCAGTTTCCAGCTCCGCGTCTATTCTCCCTGCTTAGCTGACAGGATTATGCAAGAATTATATTCATTGTTATAAGGCTGAGTATTCATTCTCCATTCAACAAGTATTTATTGATAAATTGGGTGAAAAAATGAGATGTTATACATTTACGACAAATAAATGATAGGAAATAAATTGTCTGTGAACACAAGTAAATTTCAAGTAACTTCTAAAATCTATATTTCATTGAAACATCACTCTTTGTAATTGCATCTATCAGAAAAAAATAAGAGAATGAATAAATGATTCTCCCAGGTCAATTTAAAAAAAACGTTTAATTTTCAAGAGCTCTTCTTGGGGTTGGGCCCCGTGGCTGAGTGGTCAAGTTTGTGCACTCCACTTTGGTGGCCCAGGGTTTCACCGATTCAGATCCTGGGCATGGACATGGCACCGCTCATCAAGCCATGCTGAGGCAGTGTCCCACACAGCACAGCCAGAGGGACCTACAACTAGAATATACAACTATGTACTGGAGGGCTTTGGGGAGAAGAAGAAGGAAAAAAAGGAAAGAAAAGGAAGGTTGGCAACAGGTGTTAGCTCAGGGCCAATCTTAAAAAAAAATTTTGAAAAAAGAGATCTTCTTCAAAGGATCCGACTGATTCTTAGAAAGATAATATTCGTGCATTCTGCCCAGTTGACAATATTTTGCCCCTGTGAATAATAATCCATACCCTCCCTTCAGTCAGCAGTTTAAATCTGTGCTTCTCAAGCCAGGTGTCAACACACTGGGGAGCTGCATTCAGCTGTGTGACATTTTCAATGCAACTCTTTTACTAACAGCGTATTGACAGGAACTGAGTACTCCTTCCTGCTCCTCCTATCAGAGGAGAGAAGGGTGCCACTGTTCATCCCAGGTGATTCTAACAGAGCAAACAGTCCTGAGACCGGCAGCAGCAGCCTCACCTGGGGCCTTATCAGAACTCAAAATTCTCAGGCTGCACCACAGCACTGCTGAATCGGAAACACTGGGGTGAGACTCAGGAAGCCTGGTTTGACAAACCCCCCGGGTGACTGTAATGTACACTCAAGTTTGAGAACCACTGTAATAGATCCATTCCCAGTTGATTGGATGGTCCTTATATTGTAAATGAACTCAGGAAAGAATCAAATGCTCCTTAACACAATAGGCTGGGGCTATTATTTCGCAGATACGATAAGTCATGTTAATAGGAATATGATGAATCTGGACAATGGGGAAAGTTGGTACTCTCAGAGGCAGTTGTATGAGGTAGGGAGGGAGGGTTGGCTGCAGCCCTCACTGATGGAAACATTGGACTGAAATCTGAGGACCCGCCATCTCCACGGCCCCCCTCAATGGACCCCAGCTCTGCCCTCTTCCCTTTAAAGCCAGTGAAACGTAGAAAGAAGGAAGCCACTCTCAGCATCCATCGAGGTTAAGAGTTAATGGCACGAGAGGAAATCTGTTCTAGAAAGTTCTCCTGTAAGGATAGGCAGAGGGAGGGTGTGAGGACACCAGATAGCAGCACTTGAGAAGGGGTGCTGAGGATGAGACGTCTGAAGCAAAGTGGGAAACCCTCAAAGAGCTGAGAAACTTTGCCTACCCGCGTAGCTAAAGTCACAAATCCCAGGTCATTCTAATTACACCACTGTAGGAATGATTTTACAGTAAAAACAAACAGCTTGGAATGCCATCGTAGTTCATTCTGGGGTGACAGGTGGGCTGGTACTCCACCTGGGAAGACAGCTCCACTTTCTGATCACAGGCAGGGCTTTCTCACTCACTTTCACACTTCAGGCTGAAAATCCATCAGCTAACTAACCCAAAGGGCCAGCGGACTGTTGCCCTTGAATGCCTGTTGTCACTGGCGATGTTGCTTTGTTCTCTGTGAAGAAATGGGATAAATGGAGCCCTGCCCCAGTGCCTTTGCCCAGCTGACCCCTCAATAGTCCGCTGTCTGGGAGCTCAGCCCCTCCCACTCTCCAGAGAGCAATGTGCTCTAGAATCCAGTGACAGCCCAACGTGGGTCTGGACACCCTGGAAAGGGGGTATTCCTGGTCTTTGTTATTCTTGTCAGATCAGGCTTTCTTAGGACTAGAATGAAGTGAAGGATATTGGAAATTCCAAAAAACATAATATTCACATGTCAGGCTAATTCTAGGCTAGACGTTGCTTTAAACCAGGGGTGGGCACACCGTAGCCCATAGGCCAAATCGAGCCCTCAGCCTGTTTTCGTTTTATTGCCACATAGCCAAGCTCATTCATTTGTGTATTATCCATGTCCACTTTCACCCTACAACAGCAGAGTCAAATCGTTGCAAAAAGGAATGCATGGCCCACAGAAGCCTAAAATGTGCACTGTCTGGCCCTTTACGGAAAGAACGTGCCGACCCTGCCTTAGACTCAGCTCTGACTCTTGCGTCTTGGAAGTCAGCAAAGCCCTCCACTCTCAGGGCCACTGTCAGTGCAAGGACCTCAGTTACGGACACCAGTAGATCCTACACTTTTACCAAACTAGAGTGTCTACCTCTCCTTGCCTGTTGTGCTCTTTCTTTGCTTCTCTTCAAAGCTTTTGATGGTCACTTTCCAAAAGAAGGCTTTCGTCTGCTCGTTTGTCTCCTTCCACCGATGGCTCTGCCTTCTGCTTGACACCTCTTTTCCCTCCAACTGATGGTTTCTTACTACTCATACTAGGAGCTCATCTTCGTGTCCATCTCTGGGTGGCTCACCATTTTCCTCATCCCCAGTCACTAGCAATCAAAATATTTTAAAAAGCAGTGGCTTGTGGCACCAACTAACCACAGTCCGGATCTGTAAGTCCCCTCCATCCCCGCCTTTGAAATCAAGTCTCACGGGTCAGCCTACTTCACACGCGTGCCCATACAAACACACGTTTACACAAATCCTGCTTTCTTTTTCTTCAAGACCAAAATTTTTCAGTCAGTATGAAGTTTGTTTTATTACTCCACATTTTTCAGGGCTTGAATTCTTCCTAGCTGGAAAATGCTGGAAGCTCTGAAAATTTGATATATTCTGAAAATACTGTATTACAGCCATTTGTTTCCTCTGTTAGGAACATGTGAGCCAGCAGGTAAGTAAGCATCATACCTACACACATACCTTTTTGATGTTCAGACTATGTATTATACATTAAAAATGTTTGATAAATAATTTTTGAGTGCATGCCTTTTTAGAACAACCATTTTTATAGGCAACATGGAAAGATGTTGATGTAGAAAATTCCAGATCATTGCTTTCCTAGAGGATTTCAGATCCAGCAGAACTATTTCTCTACTTTCTTTTGTTTTTGCAATAAGCCTACAGCTCTCTACTGAAAATGTGAAAATACTTTACACTTTGCTAAAGTTTAGTGTAACAGAGATTCTGCAGAGGGCATTTTTGCCTCTAGTCAAATTCTTGCTAAAAGAAAGTCATTATGAAATGGAGGATTCATTCACCTTTTCTACATCAAGATCCATAGTACAGAAAGAAAACCTACATCATATTGGTTATGTAAGAAAACGTCCTTTTGCTTAGGAAATGGACACTAAAAAGATTTAGGGCTAGAGGAGTGGGCGACCTGCAGCTCCTTCCCCGGTGGATGGACAGCCTGTGCAATGGAGAGCCAACGGGCGGCGTCACGTCATTTTCAATACACCAGTAGCCACGTTAAAAAAAGTAAACACAAACAGGTGAGAATTTAATTTTAATAATATATTTTATTTGACCCAATATATTCAAAATATTTTCATTTCAACATGTAATCAATATTTAAAAATTGGCAAGAAAACATTTTACCTTCTGTTTTTCATCCTAAGTCTTTGAAACCCAGTGGATGTTTTACACTTACAGCACGTCTCAGTTTGGAAGCTAAGCTTTTCCCAGACATACGCAGTTTGTATTTAGCTGTCATAAAACCAACATCTTGAAAAAGTAGATTCATATAACCAAGTAGTTCCAAACATACTTAAAATTTTTTCCAATAACTGAATCGATCATCGCTTTTAAATTTTATATTTAAATTAAACTAAATTAAAAATTCAGTTCCTCAGTCACCCTAGCCGTATTTAAAGTGCTCAGTAGCCTTAAGTGGCTAGCACAAGGTTAGAGAAAAAGAAATGATAAGCTAAGTGTAACAATCATAAAATATTAAGAGTTGTTGAATCTGGGAGACGGGCATACCAAAGTCTTTGTACCATCCTTTCAACTTCGCTGTAACTTAAGACTTATTTCAAAAGTCGAAAAAATACAAAACTATATCCACTATATAGATGATTGATTCCCCCCAAAAAACAAAACAAATACTTTCTATTAAGATTTTTCAAACTAAATTGTATGGGCTATTTTACAAGTAAAATTTTATAAGCAGGTCTTTTCATTCTGGTCCAAATTATAAAGTAATTCTTAAGCACCTGAAGTCCTAGGAACCATGCAAAAGGTTTTATGCAGACTCCATTTATTTATCAGGATGTCTTTTATTGCAGGTAAAAGAGAAACATTTAAAGCTAGGCTAAGGGCCGGCCCAGTGGCGCCGAGGGTAAGTGCATATGTTCAGCTTCAGCAGCCCCAGGGTTCGCCAGTTCGGATCCCAAGTGCAGACATGGCACCACTTGGCAAAAGCCATGCTGTGGTAGGCGTCCCACACATAAAGTAAAGGAAGGTGGGCACAGATGTTAGCTCAGGGCCAGTCTTCCTCAGCAAAAAGAGGAGGATTCGCAGTAGATGTTAGCTCAGGGCTAATCCTCAAAAAAAAAAAAAAAATACCTAATACAAACTAATTTGTTGGCTCACGTATCTGAGAAGAATACTTGGTTATTTCACAGGACAGAAGGGGATTTCCAAGACCGCACATTCAGTACCACAGGACTTGATTTTTTTCTGCCTGTGTATTTCCCACTTCTGTGCATTGTCATTCTGCAAACAGACACGCTGCCTGTAAAATCCGGGGAAGATGGCTATTAACCACCCCAGATTCATGACTTCTCAGCTTAGCAAACTAGCTTCTTCTTTCTCCTAAGTCCATATGTAAATACTAGGGAAAGATTCTGATGGGCCCAAATTGGGTCTCGGGCCTAGTCTTGGCCAAATTAATGTGGCGTCTATGATTGACCTGACTGAAGTCCCACGCCCACCTCTGCAGTCACGGTTTCTAGATAAGGGGGATAGCATATTTGGCCTAATTGAAATTGGGGTAGCTCACAGAGTTGTCTTGCTCTCTTGTTTCAAAATCTTCAGCACATCTTGTGATCTCTTTTAGGAACCTGCCTGCATAGTCTGCCCATTTCTGTATCCTCAGTTTAATAGTGTTTGTCTTAGTAGAGAAGGAAAATATAGCGTTATAGTTTACAGTGTTATTTCTACAGCCAGGATACTAAGGTTTAAATTCACAGTCCATCACTTCATCACAGTGTGATCTTGAACAAGCTACTGAAACTTTCTGTGCCTCAGCTTCCTCATTTATAAAATGGGGAACATTACTCCAAAAAGCAACATGTATATTAACTCATTCAGTTCTCACAATTAGCACAGCGAAGAAAGAGAAGACAGAGAGTTTAAGCAGCCAATCCAGACGAATATCACTCCTAGGAACATTCTGATTGTCTAGACTTTGTGACACGCCCACCCCTGGGAAGGGGACTGTGGGGCATCTTAAGTGACAGCTCTGCCAGGTCCACATGGAGTGAGAGAGGCAGTCCACCAAATGAAACTTCACTGAATGAAGAATGGAGATGAGAAAGCATGCTGGGAAGACAAAAAGCAGACTTCTGTGGTCTATAACGGTGCCAACAATTGACAGGAAAATAACAGGAATGGGGTTGCTCCCATCAATCAACTGTGGACCAAGCACTTTGGATTAACCCCCCCACTAAAGACAACAAGAAAAGCTGGACAAATTTTTTTTTCTTTGCTTGAAGGCACTGAAGAGGTCATAAGATAGAGAAGAACTAATGGGCCAAGATCTGAAGAAGACGATGGGCAAGGAAACAAGCCAGGCATTTTCACCCGGAACAGTTTCACCAGTCGGCATTCAAGGATTCTGAAGGAGTTGACTAAGATGCTGACAGCTGCTTTTGACAGCCTCTCAGGGAAATGACTAGAGTCAAGGGTTCTACAAGAGGGATGGACCTGACACATACCCCTTCCTTTGGGCTGGAAACCCAAAGGGCTTCTCCAAAGACTGAGCATGTATCAGAAGCATCTAGACCCTCCCTGGGCCTGCAACCCAGCTTTGAATCATCTCATTCTCTTCTGGATGAAGGAACTAGCTAGGGTGCTAGCTCCCTGAGTAGTCCAGGGTTAGTCACCCAAAACTTCTGAAAGACGCAAACCTAAATCTTCTGGGGAGGAAGATAATATGGTCTTAAGTCTCAGATCATTTTTGCCAACAATTTAACAAATATTGGCTCTGAAATTCAATCAAAAATATCTAGGCACGTGGGAAACAAGACAACATGAAAAAGTCAGCACACACACACACACACACAAAATATAGAGAGAGAGAGAGAGAAAGATCTCCAAGTGTTCCAGATAGTGAAGTCATCAGACAGAGATTTTATACTTATCCCATTCAAGGTGATAAAAGGCAAACTTGAAAGTTTTGGCAGAGAATTGGAAACAATTTTTTTAAAAAGGGAATTTAAGAACTGGAAATACAATACACTGATTCCATCCTACCGATGAGAAATGGCTGGATAAACTACAAAGTGATAGCTCTTAAAGCCCACCATGAGGGAGCTCAGGTCATGAGAAAACGTAACGAATTCAAATCCAAGACACGAAAGCCCCTCCTGGAAGAGAAAGGGCCCACTGCTTCCTCCTTCCAGGGAGGCAGGGGAAGGGGGAGCTTCTGCAGAGGCAGGTAAGGAGAAAACACTGAACTCACGAAAGTTTACAGACCGCCTGTGGGCTGGCATGGCCATTTAAAGCCCCTGGGAGACCATGGGCTTTCATGCAGTGTGCATGAGAAAAGACTCAGGGCAAAGCAGGAGAGCCGAGAGAGAGCCTGGCTCAGGCACAGGCCCCCAGGACGGCTGAAAGCTGAGGGCAAGACCAGAGAATAGTGTAAACCCCAGGCCCTGTGGCCCTGAGCAACAGATATGTTTTAGAGCAGGGCCTGTGAGAGACGCCACCCACTGGGGTCCTAGTGTGGGGCCTGCTGGAGGGTGGGAGCCAAGCAGAAGAGCTCTTCAGGCACGCAGCTCCCAAGTGTACCAAAGAAGAGGCTTGGATTCAACCCTTGGATAATTTCAAGCCTGTGGTGGACTGAATCTAACTAAAATAACAACAAAACCCAGGCCCAGCTCAGCTACAGACTAGATTGACTCAACCTCCAACTGTAACATCCTGATAGAAAAAGAGAAATGCCCCTTTCTGGATATAAAGCTTATTCATTTCAGTCTCTTCAATTTTTACACGTGCTATGTCCTGCCTTCAACCCAAAATTATGAGGCATGTAAGAAAGCAAGAAAACATGACCTTGTCAAGAGGGGAAATAGTCGATAAAACCAAACCCAGGTATGGCCAAGATGTTAGAGCTATCAGATCCGGACTTTCAGAAAACCACGACAAATGTGTTAATGGACCCAGTTGAACAGGTGGACAACATAAATAAACAGATGGAGTGTTTTAGCAGAGACATGGAAACTATAACAAAGAGCCAAAGGAAAACACTAGGCTTTTCTAAAAACACCGTATGATCAGAGATGAAGAATACTTCAGTGGGTTTACCAGCAGACTGAACACAGCTAAGGAAGGAATCAGTAAACTTGAATACAAATCAACAGAAATTACAGTGAAACACAAAGAAAATATGAGAGAGAGAGAGAAAAAAAAAAAGGAACAGAGCACTGAGATCTGTGAGTCAATGTCAAAGGGCCTAACTTACAGATAATTGTGGTCCCGGAAAAAGAAGAGAGAGAATGGGGCAAAATACCTACTTGAAGTTTTCAAAATTGATAAAAGACATCAATCCACAGATCCAAGGAGCTCAGATACACACAAAGAAAGATAAAGATTCCAGAACAACAAACACAAGGAAAACCACACTGAGACACTTCAAAATCAAACTGCTAAAAATCAAACACAAAGGGAACTCTTGAAAGCAACCAGAGGACAAGATACGTTACCTAAAATTATACAAATGACAGCTAACTTCTCATCAAAAACCCCAGAAACCAGAAGACAAAAAGATAAATGCTGGGTCAAAAGGTAACAGTAACTGTAGTTTTATTGAATATTGCCAAAATCCCCTCTAAGATGATTGTACAAACTTGAAATCCTACCAGCAATGTAAGGGACCGCCTATTTCTTCACAGCTTTGCCAAAAGAGTGTGTTGTTATACTTTTTCCACAATGATAAGTGAGAAATAGGATCTCAATGTAGTTTTAATTTGATTTCTTTTATTATAAGCAAGGTCAAACATCTTTTTACATATGGAAAGGTCATTATTTTTTTTTGATGAATTGCCTTTTCATAGCTTTTGTTCACATCTTTTGCCCATCGCTTTAAAAAGAGTTTTTAATATCTTAAGCATATTGGACATTTTTTTTTCTGCTTTTTCTTCCCAAATCTGCCCAGTACATAGTTGTATATATTTTTTAGTTGTGGATCCTTCTGGTTGTGGCTGGCGTGTGGGACGCCACCTCAACATGGCCTGATGAGTGGCACCATGTCCACGCCCAGGATCCCAACTGGCGAAACCCTGGGCTGCTGAAGCAGAGTGTGCCAGGTTAACCACTTGGCCATGGGGTCAGCCCCTGGACTTTTAACTATAACATACATATCCCAGCTTGTCATCCTGACTGTGACTTTGTTTATGGTATTTTTGTCCTGAATATGGTTTTTATTTTTTTATTTTTTTGAGGAAGATTAGCCCTGAGCTAATATCTGCTGCCAATCCTCCTTTTTTTGCTGAGGAAGACTGGCCCTGAGCTAACATCCATGCCCATCTTCCTCTACTTTATATGTGGGACACCTACCACAGCATGGCTTGATGAGTGGTGCCATGTCCACACCCGGGATCCGAACCGGTGAACCCTGGGCCACCAAAGCAGAACGTGAGAACTTAACCGCTGCACCACCAGGCCAGCCCCTGGTTTTTATCTTTATGTACTCAAACATGTCAGTTTTTCTTCACTGCATCTGGACTTTCAGTCATAGTTAGAAAGCTCTTCTTCTCACTCAAGATAAAGATGAATTCACATTTTCTGCCGGTATTTGTATGGTTTCATTTTATACATTAGATCACTGATCCATTTGGAGTTTATTCTCCTATGTGATATGAAGTATAGATCTAACTTAATCTTTTCCCAAATGGCCAACCTGTTGTCCTAGCGCCATTAGTTAGAATTCCATCTTGGTCGCAGTGATTTGAAATGACACCTTTACTACATATTAAGGTTTCACATGAGCTTAAGTTTATTTCTACACTTTCTATTCTATTTCACTGGTGTGCCTGTATATTCATGGGCTAATTTATAGTCTTTATAATATGTTTTCACTGCGGGAGGGCTAGTGGGCTAGTCCCCTCTCGTAATTGTTCTTTTTTAGGTTTCTCTAACTCTTCTTACATATGCAGCTTTTTTTTTCCCCAATTTTTTTTTTTTTTTTGGTGAGGAAGATTGACCCTGAGCTAACATCTGTTACCAATCTTCCTCTTTTTTTTTTCTCCCCAAAGCCCTACTCTGTAGTTGTATATCCTCATTGTAGGTCATTCTAGTTCTTCTATGTGGGACGCTGCCACAGTATGGCTTGATGAGCGGTGTGTAGGTCCTCACCCAGGATCCGAACTGGCAAACTGGGCCACTGAGCAGAGTGCATGAATTAAGCACTTGGCTCTGGGGCCGGCCCCCAACATAAGAAGTTAAGTCTCAGTTTGTCTAGCTTCGTGAAAAAGTTGAATTTGAGGGTAGGAAGATTAACTTAAATTTATAAATAAATTTAGGGAAAACTGGCATCTTCCTGATGCTGGAGTTCTCCAAATATAAGAGACGTCCTTTCTTTTATCAAAATTAATTTTGTCGCTTTTAAGACAGTTTTAAAGTTTTCCTCCTACAGATTTGTTCATTTCTGATTAAATGTACTCCTAATATTTTGTCTTTGTTGCTATTATAATTAGGATTTTCTTTGTCCTTATATCTCTAGTAGGTTACTGTTTGTATAAATGAAGGCTATTGATTTCCACGTGTTAATTTCTATTCTTTTGCTCTATTTAATTGTCTGAGTTAATTTTATTATAGATTCTCTAAGGTTTTCCAGGTATACCATGATGTCATCTGCAAATAGCTAACAAACTTTTTTGTGGAAATTGTCAAGTTGATTATAACATTCATATGAAAACACAGTGAACCTAGAAGACAAAAGCAAAGAGCACAACCACTGTGGTGGACTTACCCTGCCTGATTTCAGGTTTCACTGCAAACCACCGGGCTTATGATAGTGTGGCATTGCTGTGAGGACAGACAAACAGACCAACGGAACAGAACAGATAGCCTGGAAATGGACCCACACATGTATGGTCAACTGGATTTTAACTTTACTTAAGTTAAGGATCTGGAGATGAGCTCACCCTGGATTATTCAGGTACGCTCTAAATCCATGAGAAATGTCCTTCGTAGAGCCAGAAGAGGAGGGAGCCAGAGCGCCGGCCCCAGCGCCCGGCGAGCAGGGCCCGGCCACACCCCGACTGCAGACTTCCCACCGCCAGAACTCGAGGGAAGACGGTTCTGCTGTTTGTGGTTATTTTTCACAGCAGCCACAGGAAACGAATAGAGGCGTAAAACATAAATGTGAAAAACAACTATTGCAGGACCAGTGAACGCACGGGTTGTTATTTTTGTCACTGAAGTTCCCCGCCCGGGACACAGCCCTGGCCTTTTTCTGGAGAAAAAGAGGGAAAGGCGAGTGGACGTGAAGCCTGAGGGAGGGACGTGCCTGCCGCCCGAGCTGGGAGAGGTTTCAAACACGAGCAACGGCTTGTGTGGGGATCTCTTTATTTCCCAAATTCCTCGTCAGGGAAGGAACATTTTCTTTTGAATCAAACTGTGATATTTTCTAGCGGCAGTGCTATAGAGCAGCAGGTGCATGGACCCTCGACCCCGGCGGGTCTGAGGGCAGGTGACCGCTCCAGCCTCGGCTCGGGGACCCTGTGCGCTCCCTGATCCTGTCAGAGCACAGAGACTCCTGACCGGAGTCTGAGGAAGAAACCCTTGCTCTCCTCCTCCGGATCCAGGCGTGAGGAGAAGCAGTGTCGAGAGCGGCTGGTTCACGTGCTGACTCTGAAGGCACGTCTAGTCTTAGAATGGAGCCACCAGAGAAACTGAAACTGAGGCTGGGAGGGAAGTGAGGCATGGTTCCGAGTTTTTTTTTTAAAGATTGGCCCCGAGCTAACAACTGTTGCCAATCTTTTTTTCTTCTTCTTCTTCTTTTTCTCCCCAAAGCCCCCAGTACATAGTTGTATATTTTGGTTGTGAGTTCTTCTAGCTGTGGCATGTGGGACACCACCTCAGTGTGGCCTGATGAGCTGTGCTAGGTCGGCGCCCGGCATCCGAACCAGTGAAACCCTGGGCCGCTGAAGTGGAGTGTGAACTTAGCCACTTGGCCACGGGTGGGCCCTGGTTCCAATTTAAGATTTCAAATTCAGCTCTCCTGTGTCCCCCAGACTTTTCACTTGTAAGACTCAATAAATTACATTTTGTCCAAGACACTAAAATCCAAAAAGTTCTAAATTCATCCATATATACGAATGAGATACCCGTACGAGGCACTTGGTATATTGTCTGGCACAGAGTAACTCCTCAATCTATGTTAAAACACTACTACTCCCACCCCATTATTGTTATTATTACTCTGACTGCAAATTGAAGGAGTAGCTGAAAAAGTGACTAAGCATTTAACTTAAAAGGAATTAATCAAAATAATTAATAACAACAGTAGAGGTTTAAAGGACTGGTCCCGTGTCCAGAGGTGAGCCATTCTCCAGGGCGAACACAGGAAAGTGGTGCTGGTGATTCGACAGAGATCCTGTGGGGGGGGGGGGCACTGTCTCCCCAGGGGGCAATTGCCCTGCACTGCTGTTTCAGAGACTGAAGGGATGGGAATGGGTGGCGGGTTTCCTGACAGAACACGATCAGGAAAAGACTGTCGCCATCCTAAAAGCATTGACTTTTCAGGGAGAGAGAGGACGAGGGGAGAGGAGAGAGAAGGACATGGAGAAAGAATGGGGAGGGAAAGAGCAGAGAGAGCGCGCCCACGAGAACAGCTCCTTTCATGGGCCAATGATGAGCAGGAGTCATGACCAATGAGTATAATTGTGTGAACTTTAAGGTCCAATGAGAAACTTAAAGAAAAAATGAGCCATAACAAAAGCTGAAAAAGTGTATTGTCCTGGAACACTAAGAAAAGTGGGCGGCTTGGATTTTGTTGAGTTTAGTGGGCTAAATAAATCCATTAGCCATAGGGTGATTTAAACTCTATTTTAAAGGGATGTCTGAGAGTAGGCAGAAGGAAGATAAAATCTCTTTCTTGTGAGTAATAAAGGCACTCATAAAGGAATCCTCCAGGCTCAGGACAGGTGGCCCAGGACAGAAATAGGCTCAGACACGCAGCAGAGGATCAGCGGAAAAAGGAACCCAGGCTGGACCAGAAATGGGTCGATTCTCTTCATTAGGGCTGAGGGCTTTCACCAGCTCCTTCCTGAGGGACCCACTGTACGCCTTTGCTGTTAGCTGTCATTATGTTGAATATCCCAGTCTGATGGCACCTGGAGAGGGGGCCTCTGGGAGGTATCTGGGTTAGAGGACATCACGAGAACGAGGCCCAGGATAGGAGAAGAGGCAACCCAGAGCTCGCTCTCGCTCTCTGCCGCATGAGGACACAGGGAGAAGGTGCCCGTCTGCAAGCCAGGACGAGAGCTCTCGCCTGGAACCAAATCACCGATGGCCTTGATCTTGGACTTCTCGGCCTCCAGAACCGTGAGAAAATAGATTCTCTGCTGTTTAAGCCACCAGTCTATGATATTTTGTTACGGCGGCCCGAGCTGACGAAGACACCCCTACATCTGTTTACTCCTCCTGGAGTGTGAGCGCATTCGTTTCAACCAAGTCTCATCGTCATCAGTGCAAACTAAAGAGCCCCTCCAGGTGTTTTTACATTTATGTGGATGGAGGGCACCCCGAGTATTGCAGCCTGTGAGATCAAAGTGGGGAAGCAGCACCCCTCCGTGATGCGGCGTTAGTGAGGGCTGTTTCTGCCTGGGAACGCTGCCGTTTGAACAAGTGAATGAGGATGAAATAGACAGGCCAGCTGCTCTGCAGAATTCGACTAGGTTTGCCGCCTGTGAAGGCAGAGCACCTTTTTGGCTGCAATCTTCTTAGTGGCTCGCTGCCTCCACCTTCTGGAGACTTGGAGGCATAACAGGGCTGTTGGCTAGGTACTCTGCTTTATAATTCCTTATCAGCGCTCCCGTTACTGACACTGGGATAAAAACAACTAAAGTCCTACTGTGTCAAGATCGTGTAGCTTGAAGACTTAAAAAATTCCACGTTCTTTTTAGTATCACTGTTTTTTCTTATATCTAGGAAAACAGAGAACTAGCCGCCTAGAGTCTCTGCCTGCTCGCACAGCTTGTCCAGCTTAGAATAGGCATTTTGTGATCAAGAGTCCATTGCATTTTTAACTGAGGATCAGGTCAAAAGGCACCCTCTTTCTTGTAGTTACACAGGACGTAGATATTTATTAGTACAAGCCCTGTGTCTTCTAAATACTTTCACAACAATGTGCCACCCGTTCACGATAAAAACTCTCAGTAGACCAACAGAAGGAGAGAACTTCCTTTATGTGAGAAAGTCTACTTACAAAAAACCTACAGCAAACACCATTCTTAACTGTGAAATGTTGAAAGCTTTTGCTCTGAGTCCAGGAGCGAGCAGAGGACGCCTCCTTCTGTTAGCGCTGCTGAGTTAACTGACGCAGACACAGTCAAAAGTTAGCATAAGGGAAGCCATCTTATAGAAGCAAGCCATGTTGGAATACGAATAACCCTGACTCACAGCCCCTTTTACTCTTTGCTTTAGTTTGCCTAGATAAGGAAGGGGATGCGTAGGCTCTGCAGATGTTATGGCCCCTCCCAGATGTGATAAGATGATAACGTTGTTCTTCTGAGTTCTCTAGGAATGTGATGGCCTCAGCGCAGACAGAGATTCTGTGCTGATATCCATGACAACTGAAAGATATGCAACTCCCAGTCTGCAACACCAGGGGGTCAAGATTTCCTAACGCACTCCCCTATAATCCACTGGCCTATATAACTGCTTCAAGATTCTGTGCCCCGCTGAAGATGGTTCTTTTGGACATTAGTCAGCCATCTTCCCCTTTGCTAACAAGCTGTAATAAAAAAACCCTTTCTCTCCTACCTCCTTGCCTCTTGACTATTGGCTTGTCTTGCAGCAGGCAGACGACCCCCCTCGTGTGGTAACACGGCCACTACCTTCTAATCAACGTAGTACTGGAGGTCTTAGTCTGTGCAGAGGCAAGAAAATGGAAAAAAAGTTACAAGTACTGAAAAAGAATAAATAAAACTCATCCTTCACAGATTATCTGATTGTACACATAGAAAAAAATTTTGTTACAGATAAATTATTAAACTAGTAAGAGAGTTTAGAGAGATTGCTGACACAAGATAAATTTTAAAAATCAATTATGTCTATTTACCAGCAACTAATGATTAGAAAATAAAATCTCAAAAAGAAACCATTTATAGTAATATCAAGAAACATCAAATACCTAACAACAACTCTGAAGAAAATGTGCAAGACCTCTAGTTAGAAAACTCTAAAATATTGTCGAGAGAAATTATTAAAGAAGATTTAAGCAAATGAGGTGATATCCCACTTCTGTGGATCCGAAGATTTGATATTATAATTGGATCGATTCTCCTCAAATTTATCTCCAGATTCAATGCAAACCAACCCAAACAAAATTCCCACAGATTTTTTTAAATGAAATTGTTTCTAAAGTTTCTATGGAGATGCAAATGTCCGAGACCCACTTGAAGAACAAAGGAAGACATGCTCCACCTGAATATCGTCACCATGTGGTTTTGGCTCAAGGATAGACAAATTGACTGTGGGACACGGTGGAGAACCAAACAGACCAGGAGATAAAAGGCACATTGGATTTATGACAAGCATTGGTGCTGCAGAGAAGTCGCTACAGGACAGCTTTTCACAAACAGTGCGGGGATGACTGGTTATCCAGAAGAGGGCATATTAAATTAGAGGGCCAACAAGAGTTCCCAGTGTGAGATGCATGGACTGCACGTTTGTGTCCCCCTCCAAAACCGTAGGTTGAAGCCCTGTCCCCCGTGTGAGGGTATTTGGAGGCGAGCCTTTGGGAAGCCATTAGGGGTAGAGGAGGCCATGAGGTGGGGCTCCCATGATGAGACTGGTGTCCAGAGCTCTTGCTCTCTCTCTGCCATGTGAGGACACAGTGAGAAGATGACCATTTGCAAGCCAGGAAGAGGGCGCTCACCAGGAACCCAGTGCCAGCACCTTGACCTTGGGCTTCCCAGCTTCCAGAATTGTGAGAAATCAGTATCTGTTGTGTCAGCCACCCAGTCCAGGTATTTCGTTAGGGCAGCCTGAGCTGGCTAAGACAAGGACACACTTGAGAAAGATAAAGATCTTCAGAGACGATGTAGGATATCTTCATGACCTCAGGGCTGGGAAAGTTTTTAAGTAGGATACACAAAAGAACAACCATAAAGGAATAGATTGATAACTTGAACTATATTAAAATTAAGAACTTTCCTTCATCGAAAGACACCATTAAGAGGCTGGCCCGGTGGCGCCTCGGTTAACTTCGTGTGCTCCACTTCAGCAGCCTGGGGTTCACGGGTTTGGATCCCAAGCGTGGACCTACGCACCACTTGTCAAGCCATGCTGTGGCAGGTGTCCCACATACAAAGTAGAGGAAGATGGGCACAGATGTTAGCTCAGGGCTAATCTTCCTAAAAAAAAAGAGAGAGACACCACTGAGAGGGTGAAAATGTAAGCCTAAAATTGGAGAAGTGTTTGCAATATCCACAAGCAATAAGAAATTTCATGCAGACTATGTTAAGAACTCCTCCCAATCAGTAACAAAAAGACAAAACCCAAAAGGGAAATGAGCAAGAGATATGCATATCTAAATGGCCAATAATAATTGAAAAAGTGCTCAATCGCATTAGTAATCCAGGAAATGCAATGAAGTACCACTCCATGCCACTGGAACACTAAAGTTAAAAAGTCCAAGAAGACCAATTTGAGGTGGAAATGTGGAGAAACAGGAGCGCTCGTCACTGTTAGTTAGAGGGTAAATTGCTACATTTATCTTAGGAAACACCTTGGCATTGCCAACTAAATTTGAACATTTGCATTCCTGTCATCAAGCAATTCCACTCTGAGGCTATAAAACGTATGTGAGTGGATCCCAAGACGTGTGCAAGAGTGTGTGCAGCAGTAATATTCTAACAGTGCAAACTGGGAACAACACACGTGTCCATCAATAGCAGAAGCAATACATACATGATGGCATATTCACGCAGTGGGATACACAAATACGCAAATAAAACGTGGAATCTTAAGAAGGGACTGTTGATGCAAAAAACCAGGCAGGAAAGAATACACACTGTACAATTCCATTTATACTTGCTGTAAAAAGACAGCAAAACAGCAGTGCAGAGAGATTAGGGATGGCATGCTTAGGTTAAAAGCATAAAGACAGCAAAAAAAACCCTGCTTGCATTCAGGTAGGACCAGTGGTCGCCTTCGAGGGGGGAGGAATCTGTGCTTTGGAAACGGCAGGCAGAGGCTTCCTGGGGTCTGGAAATGTCCTCTCTGACCTGGGAGATATTTACATGGGTGTTAGATTTTAAATAATTCCTTAAACTGTAATTTATATTTTACCTATATTTCTGCATGTGTGTTCCACGTCACAATACAAAAAGTTGAAACTATATTTTCTTTTAAAATCCTAGGCAAGACAATCAGGTAAGTGTACTTTACCGAAGTGAAGGATCTTTGCAAAAACACTTGACAAACTCAGACACTATCTCCAGGCCTGGCCCAACAGCACAGTCTTCCTTTTGCCGTCGTAATGTGAGTAACAGCGGAGGCGATGATAATCACAATAGCTTGTCTTTATGTCAAGCGCTATTGTAAATGCTTTCCACGTCCTGCTTCACTCAGTTCTTATCCGCTCTGGGAGGTGGGCAGTGTTGTTACACCCGTTTTACAGACGAGAGCACAGACACACAAGTTAGCAGACAGCTCAGCAGCAGCACAGCCAGAGCTCCAGATCCTGCATCTTCACCTCGACATGGTAGCATCAGCCTCCTGTTGCTCCTGCACCCTACAGTTTGTCACGTGTCCCTGCCAGTTTGATTCCAGCTTTGGAGATCTTTCAGATTTGCAGCATGAAGGACAGAGTAGGCTCTGAGGTCACTCTGTTGGGCTGCTTCTGTTCCATTTAGGTCTGAGTTACTGTCCCAGATAGAGTGATGTCTGCCGGTGAGAATAAAAAGCAAGAGGCTTTTCACGTCCTGATAAGATCATTCCCGGGCCAGGAGAGAACTGACCAGGTACCATGTGGAAGCCTTAGGTTTAAGTTCCTCGTGAGCAAAGCTCGGATTTTCCTTTGAGGTGAAATGTGTTGTATCTTAATTACTCCGTAATGAGGTTCACTTTCTTTGTGGATTTTTAAAAATTGCTTTTGCAGGGAATTCTGAAAATGTTTAGAATTGTGCTAGATGTCATGAAGCAGGCCTTTGCCTCTCTGAAATAAGATTTAACATTTACATTAATTAAAAATGTTTTTAGTTAGGCTGCAGAAAGTCTTAACAAGATATACATTTGTGAGAAGGTATGAAAACGGAGGGATAAATGAAGTGGTACAATGCCACAACCTACAATCAATAAATATTAACTACAGGGGCCGGCCCGGTGGCCCAGTGGTTAAGCGTGTACGTTCCGCTTCGGCAGCCCGGGGTTCACCAGTTTGGATCCCAGGTGCAGACATGGCACCGCTTGGCAAGCCATGCTGTGGTAGGCGTCCCACATATAAAGTAGAGGAAGATGGGCATGGACGTTAGCTCAGGGCCAGTCTTCCTCAGCAAAAAGAGGAGGATTGGCAGCATTTACCTCAGGGCTAATCTTCCTCAAAAAAATTAAAAATAAATAAATAAATATTAACTATGTGGTATCAAGGAGTTTAATAAATTGAGGTGGAAGAAGGAGGAGGAGGAGGAGGGGAAGGGGGACGACCAGGCCTGGCTTTTGGCGCTCTGGGTCCTATTAACGACGAGAACAAAATTGCGCTTGTGTGAGAGCCTCACAGGGCCTGTGAACAGTGCAGACCTGGTCTTTGAAACACATGGACGTTTACACAGCACGTGACTCGACGCAGCCAGTATTACCTGACGCGATTGTGGAGCTTGGCTGTTTTTCATTTAGGCTAAAGCTTGAGTAACCCATTGAGCCCATTTATATTCTTTTCTTCTCCGTCTGCCCTTTGTTACACATCTCCTGAGAGGATAAACCCCAGTGTGGAAGGAGCTGTGACAAGGGCACACAGTACTTAGTAAAGATTATACGCTGCGTTCAGAAAAGGCCCAGCGTTAACATGAAGGTTAGAAAGGATTTCTTTGCTGGCTTTTCCTCTAATCCCATTTCCCGTGACCTTGAATAGGATTAGGTCTGGAGGGAGGGATGGACGGAGGTGTCGGATAGAGGGGGAGAGCGGTGCAGTGAACAGCGTGTGCCAGTATTTTCCAGAATCACTCTGTCAGCCTGCAGCGAGGAGAGCTGCAATGTTAACCGTCATTACGTTGGTGGAACTTTCTAGTACACGTCCAGACACTCTCCCTGATGGAAGGGGAGCCAAGTTTTACTTCATTCCTATTTTGTGCCATGTACTTTGTTATATTAGACGAAAATCTTCTAAACTATTCCCTTTAAACATCTCTGGTTTTAGAGTTTAGAAGAAACATTTTCACTCTTTCATTGCCGTGTTTCTTGTACTTTGGGTCCCTGCGCAGAACAGTTGAATGACAGCATGTAGTAGAAAAAGAATAACATTAGGAATGAGATGCACAGAGATTCCAACCCTGGTCCTGGCTTTTACCAAATGTGAGACTTGGGTCAGTTCGTTAACTTTTCCTGAGCCTCCATTTCTCCAGCTGCAAAATGGCAAATGGCTCTCCTGTTGCCTGTCTGGCAAGAATGTTGTAAGAATTCAGTGAGAAATGCAAACGAACAGCTGAGAGCCTGGCTGGGGTAGGGACCACGCTGAACGTTCACCTGGAAGCTTTGATTATTTTTATTTTCCTATTCAATGAGGAATTTATATATGCAGTGAGGACTAAACTCTGATCCATTCCTCCTTTCTAATTTTAAGACCATCTATCCTATTGGCAGGTCAAAGAAGGGCTAGGAAGCCCAATCAAAGATGCACACATGTCTCGTTTGTAGGCTTCTGAGGACAGGAAAAAAAAGAGGAAATGAAAAGAAAACTGAAGATGAGGATGAATTCTCCTCAGTTTTTTCTTTTTCTTTTTTCAAGATAATTCAATTTGACTTTTATTTATCATTATCATTAGGTTTTGCCTTTGAATACTGATGTTTTTAGCCATTAACTTTTCTATCAAGATTTTTTCAGATACTGAGTCCTTTTGAGGGACAGCAGTATGTTTTTTGACCTAAGTTTTGTTTTTTGGGTTTTTTCCCCCAAATACCTATCTTGAGAAACAAGGAAGAAAACAGTGCCGGAATGGCCAAATTAGAAAATGCATTGTACATAACACACAAGCAGCATCTGGAGGCCCCGTGGAGCTCAACCTTTTATCGGAAGGTGATTGTGTTTAAGGATCCCTGTTGTTTGCAGGCACTGGGATATATCTTAAGGTTAAGATAGCATCAGCCACGTTTTAATTAAGCAAGTGCCCAGCATGGGTGTGGAGTGTCTGATCAGGCCGTCGGGGACCGTGACGTCTACCAGATCCAGGCATGGGTTTTGGCCCCCAGAGAGTGGCTCCCTGACGGCGTGGCTGCAGCCGCTTGCCTGCAAACAGCCCGTCACCACGGAGGTTTCTTTCTCCCTGAGAATGTTTGCCAATGGAGCAGTATTTTATTGAGTCCATAACTCATTACAAAATCCGTCTCATCATCAGTTTCTAAGGAAAGTGGGAAAGGAAAGTTTGCGCAGTCTGTCTCTCCAGCGGGCCTCCCAACGCTCTAGCCATGTCCCCTGGGCGGTTTGAATTCCAGATAAGCTGAGGAGCTACGTCTCCATGGGAACAGCATGGAGAGAACAAAAGGGGGAATGAAGTTAATATTTATAGCCCAGGGCTGTCGGTTTTGTGTGCTGGCTTTATCCTAGGGCTGCAGTGAGGAGGGGAGCACCTGAGATCCCGAATCTGTGGTCTCTCTCCCCTGCCCACCCATCCCTCACACGTCAAGCACAAAGAGTGAGCACCCGCCATAGAGTTTATTCCCGTGACTCTCCTTGGGCTGCATTTGGCAGATGGAACGCGGGCTTTGGAGCCAAGGTGACGTGGGTTCAAACCCAGCTCTGGCACTAACCTCAGTGTCCTCATCTCTAAAATAGGAGACATGACGCTTACATCTACTGGCCGTTGGGAGGACTCCAAATGATGCTCAGAACATCCCCGAGACGGCACAGAGTGGGCCCTTAACAAATAGTAGCTGTTACTCATGTTACCGTTGACCCTCTGCTCACTTAAATGGTTCTAGTCACATTTTGATTAACAGAGAAATAAAGTCGGGATAAGGAACCAAAGAAAAAGCATATTCTTTAGCAGAGCTCAGTGTTATCTGTAGAGCTTATATCTCGAAGGGGAAGAAAATATTTTATAATTAAACATCTGGATTCCTCAGGCCTAAGAAGCATAAATAATGGCCTTCAGGTCTTATCAGCTCGATGTATGTCTTAAAAACATCTTGTCCCGTTGCCTGTGATTTCTCTATTTCACTGTTATTTCCAGGCTGTCAGCCCTGAGAGCCAGACACAGAGGACACACCCACCTGCATACAAAAGCCTGTGCAAAGCCTATTTGTTTTGTCATGGCAACCCTTGTCACCTCCAGCTGGAGCGTGAGTGATGATGTCATTTCAGGAGAGGCCCAGGGAGCAGGCTGGGAACCCAGGCTGAGCTGCAGGAATACACAGATCTATATTTCAGAGTCAGATGATCATGACACAGAGAGAAGCCGGCAGCACAAGGCGATTAGATGTTACATAAACAAATGTACCCTGTCTTTGACAAGGAAAGAATGGGGTTTGACAATCTGACAGTAAGAGCAGTATCTGTATGTGACTTTAAGGGGATCGCATGAACTCCTCCAGCCTGCAGGTGGATCTGTGCTGGTGTTAGTGAAACTGTAAATGACACTCACGTCCGGTGGTTCTCTTAAGTCTTGGGGACAAAGTTTGATATGGTCTGGTCAGAGATCTGCTGGCTAGAGATGGGGACAAACAGGAGACCGGCTGCCTGCGGAGGCTCTGACCGCCAGAACCAGGAAGGAGGGCTTCAGCGGCCTGGTGACACAACCTATGTCCAGACAGTGACCCTTTGAAGAGTAAAAGGAGGTGCTCTAGTACATATCTCAGGACAGCAGGCATGAACGGGGACTGTTCCAGGGAAACCAGGTGCCTGGTTACTGCACAATGACATGGACACGACCTCGTTCCGTCCTAAGAGAGCAGCTCTCAGGTTTCGGCTCTGGAATGCTGCCCCACGGCAAAACACGGCCAAGAAAAAGATGCTGGCCACAGACACGCAGGCCTAGAGAAACGCCAGGCTAGGGGTACAGATGTCACCTCAAACAAGTTAGCCCTGGCCGCGGTGTCACTCAAACACGACTACAGCAAGGGAAGTGCTTTCCCACCTGTCTGACTCTGAGAGTCACCTGGGCCACCACTACACCAGGTGAACCCCAGTCTGAAAAGAAACCTGGAACTACGTCTTGCAGAGCCCCAGTGCTAGGAGGACATTTAGCAGCTGTCTAGCGCAATTTTGTCCTTTTACAAACTAGGGCGGCAGAGGGACAGTCAGCCTGAGTCCACAGCCTACCCTGCCCCTAACAGCTGTGTGGTCCTGGCAGGGTGCTCACCACCCTGCGCCCCGAGGCTTTGCTGGGAGGATGGGGTAACGTATGCGAGCAGTTTGGGCACTGTCTCCGTGAGAGTGAGACTCCACAGACAGAAGCCGTGGCTACTGCTTGACTTGCTCCAGGTCGCGGTGTGGGTTTATGGCACAGCTGTGACTGAGTCCTTAGTTAAACTAGGTCATAATTGTCGTGTTTTCTGTGCTAATGGTAGGCAGAAGGAACAGAGAACATTCCAGACTTGTGTATATATATTCTTTAAACTTTTTGTTTTGGAATAACTTCAAATTCTAGAAAAATTACAGGAGCAATTCAAAGAACTGTCGCCTTCCCTTCATCGGGGTCCGCAGTTGTTAACTTTTTCCATCTGCCTCACCATCGGCTCTCCGGACGCGCATGCACACGTGTGCGCGCGCGCGCGCACACACACACATAGACACATTTTATCTACGTAGAGGGTCAGAATTTCCCACCCCAAAATGTGTCTCTTTGGCTTATTTTTGAGACCAAAGGACTCAGGAAGACATTTTGACCTCCCCCCCAATTGCCTAAAAGAATTTCAGCTAGAAGGCTTGTTGCAGGAAGAAGTTATCACCGTAGATAACTACAGTGAAATAGGAACTAGGTGTGGTAGACAGGGAGGAACCCAGCAGGGCCCATTGGATCAAAGTCCTCCCCACGTCCCACTGTGTCTGTATGGCAGGGCAAACATTTGTTTACCAAACATTTGCTTTTCCATCTCCATATGAATTCCCTTCCTCCCCTTTGAAGTCCCAGACCACTACCCCCAACATCCTCCTCTGTCTTTAGCTGAAGACGGTGTTTAAAGTGGTGGCTTTGGGCCATTTTGGTGAGTTAGTCAGTTTTCCTGCGTCTCTCCCATGTCTACATGTTACTAAACTTTGTTTGATTTTCTCCTGTTACTCTGTCTCATGTCAATTTCTTAGACCAGCCAGAAGAACCTAGCCGGGCAGAGGAGTATTTCTTCTTCCCCTGTATCTGCTATACAAATATTATAGATATTGCCCCTCTAAGCTAGCTGAGGATCACAGACATGGCCCTATCGCCTTTAATACTTCAGTGTGTAGTTCTAGCAGGAGGACTCTCCCACTAATGAGAGCATATCTGGAAACTAACATTGATACATTACCAGCACTTATTTCACAGACCCCTCCCCACATTTGTTCTGCCTGTTGTTCCAGTACTGTCTTCTGCAGACAAAGGAGCCAAGCCAGGAGCATATTTTGCATTCAGTTCTCATGTTTTCTTTTTGGTCTCCTTCCATCTGGAAATGTTTCTGTCTTTCCTTATCTTTCACGACCTCAATATTTTTGAAGAGTACAGGCCTGTTACTTTGGAAAATGCTCTTTATGTTGGAATTGATGGATGTTTCATCATTATTAAATTCAGGTTATGCATTTTGGGCAGGAATACCAAAATGCCACGTTTCTCAGTGTACCATACGAGGACACATATGTGGATTTGTACCATAACTAGAACTAGTGTTGTTAACATTATCACTTGATTAAGATGATATTTAGGTTTCCCTACTTTAATGTTAATGAGTATTTTATACTTTTTTTTTTTTTAAAGATTTAATTTTTTCCTTTTTCTCCCCAAAGCCCCCTGGTACATAGTTGTGTATTCTTCGTTGTGGGTTCTTCTAGTTGTGGCATGTGGGACGCTGCCTCAGCGTGGTCTGATGAGCAGTGCCATGTCTGCGCCCAGGATTCGAACTAACGAAACACTGGGCCGCCTGCAGCGGAGCGCGCGAACTTAACCACTCGGCCACGGGGCCAGCCCCTGAGTATTTTATACTTTTAAAATTAATAAATATTAGGTTTTTTGTGGGAGAATACTTTGACTAATGGGTGGGTGACAAATTTTTTCACCCACTGTTTGTGGCATTCATTGATGACTAGTGCCTCAATTATTAGTATAATTGCAAAATTGTGGTTTGAAAATTCCATACTCTTTCCATATTTATTACCTAGAATTTGATCATGAGTTAGAGCTTTTCCTTCTCCCCTATTTTTTATTCGTGTATTAATTTACATCAGTATGGCCTCTTCGATTCCACTTTCACTCAGTGGGTCACAATCTGCAACAATCATTTTTATTTTGATGCTCAGTTTGTCCTAGATTTGGCCAGTGGAAGGGCCTTCAAACTGATTCCTGTGTCCTTTTGAAATGTTCTCATAATTTTCTGGGCACTTGCTTACTTTCTGGGACATGAGATGTAGCAAACACATCTTGTACTTCTCCTGCCCTTGTCCTGCAAGCAGCTGTTTCTCCAAAGAGCCTTGGTTCTTTCTAGCGGAGCAAGGTATTTAGGAACCAAAATCTAGGACCTAAGTGTGTTCATTGCTTGTGGACTGTCACTGCTTCTAAGCCCTCTCAGAAGGTAGAGCTAAGAAATAAACTCTTGCATATATGCACGTATACACACAGATACCTTTATCTCTATCTATCTATATGTATTAGAAATTGTGTTCACATCAATACGTCCAAACCTAATTCACCACCACAGGGTTAATTCCAGTCTTTTCTCTTTCCATATTTGTAACCACCCTGTCTGAGAATGAGGAACCTGACTCTAGTTTTCTCCAATATATTTACTTATTTGTCAATCTCTCTGTTTAATAAAGACAAATAAGATGCAGCCTGCTGTTTTTTCCTTGAGAGTTTACTGTTAAACCAAAGAAATAATTCTCTTCACACACGGAGCACGTGCATTTCAATGAACTCATTTTGGAGACCACATCATAGATGAAGCAGTGGCTGTGAACGTGGGCCCTCCATCACGGGTGGAGCCATGGCCGTGAATGCAGGCCTGCAAGTAGACAGACCTGGGTTCTAGTCCTGGCAATGTACTTACAAGTCGTGTGGCTTTCACAAAATTCCTTGACTGTTTGAGTCTCAGAGGATGATAACAGTACCAACCTCAAGTGGTTGTTGTGAGGACTAAAGGGGCTAACGCATACAGATGACCAGCACACTGCAGATACACAATGAATAACAGCTATTATAACTGTATTTCCTACTTAACATAGGAAATCTTCTCTAACTCCCTAGGCTAGGATACAAATTTGGAAAGACAATTATCCATAAGTTTCAAAATTCACTAAAGCTTGGAGGTAAAACAAATTTTAACATTTTTATTACTCATATTTCCATGTGAGAGGAAGAAACTTTACTTACATAAAAACCTATTCAAAGTTCTGCAAGCACGTTTTTGTTCTCTGTTAAACATAAAAGGAAGATTGTACTAGAAGTAACGCATCTTTCCCTTTTTCTGATCTGGAGTAATCCTCTACCTTGAGTCAAAATCAGTTGACGGGTCGCCTTTTAAAGCCCTTCGTCAGCTGACAGCCATGGGGAAACACAGGTTTGGAGCACGGTCCCCACATCAGGTGGTGAGAGCATAATCAGACTACACAAGCGGATGATGAGAGCAGGAACTTGAAGGTAGACTTAGAGTTAACATACTTCAAAAAAGCAGCTGGCATCAGCCAGAAAGAAGGGGCGGAAGACCACAACTGAGTACGTACTTACATGTTCGGGCTCCCAGATGCCGATGCTCAATATTTTTGACATCCTCCCATTGATATGCTAGGGGAATGCAGGTAGACCTAATTGACAAACCACAATCAGACAAACTTCCTGCAGAGCCGTGGGCACGGGGGTGGATCCTTCTCACGCCTTGAGGATCTGAGTGGGGGTCAATCCCACAACAGGCAAACCCAGGGAAGAGGCGGACCAAAGCTCAGAGCAAGGGACCACTCTGTCAGTTTCTGCTCATACTGGTCTGTGTGATGTTCAAATTGACTGAGCCTCAAAGTGAGGAGGCAACCGTGGCCGAACTTCAATCTTCTGTGGCAAAAGGTGCTTCAGCAGAGGTGTGCGGCTGCAGGGGCAGCAGAAAGCAGCAGAAGAGTTAGAAGACAGTTTCCTAACAGTGAAACTTGGGGATTGAATGTGGAATGGAAAATAGAAAAAGCAAATGTGATCTTCTCAGCATGGATGACTGGAATGGTGGGATGAAAGGTAGGATGTCAAAGGCAGGGTTGACTTTTGGGGAGGAAAAAAGGTTAATGAGGTAGAGTGGGAAGTGCTGGCAGGATGCACAGGTTGTATCACCTGACAGGCAGACGGACCAACAGAACCACCTTAGGAGGCAGGGCAGGGCAGGAAACGAAGATGCGTGATTCATCTGCACTGGAGAAGGAAACGACGTGGGCAAGATGGCTCTTCGAAGCACTTTCGGGGAAATTCGACGATGGTTAAGGGCAGAATGACACCGCATGGGGTGGGGTGCTGGAGAGGAAGGCTGACTCGGGAAGAGGGCAGCGTTGGGGCGGGGAGGACCAGGGCAGCAGCGGGCCACAGGAGCTGTGGTGGACACTGTGCACTGACTTGCTTGACATCCAGTCCTTCCAGAGTCTAGAATGCCTTTCTTTCCTGGAGAACCTGGAAGGCTGAAAACCACACTTCCCAGATTCCCTTGAGGCTGGAGGGTCTGGACGTGAGTCAGATTCTGAGAATCCGGTGAACTTGAGTCAGACTCGAGAGAGGTAGATAGCACTTCCGGCTGCCTCCGATGTTCTGCTGGCGAGGAAAGTCATGGAATTTTTTTGGGATAGGGTTTCCAGGATCCAGGCACTAGCTTCAAGTGGGACAAGAGGCAAAGATGTGGGAATTCATGTTGTGCTTGTGCAGCTCTAGCAGAAGGTTCCACTGTGGTGGCTTCACCATCTCCGCATCTCAGCTGAGGCAGTATGTTCCTGAAGTCAGTGGTTCCAGGGGCAACTTCCCCATCTCATCTTCCTGATGCGGGAGGGGCAGTGCTCCCAGTGGGTCATGTCTGCCGTGATCTGGGAGTTGCTCCTGAAGGCCCAGTCTGAAGCATGCTCGCTCTTCCAGTCCTTCCAACAGTTTGAAAAGCATTTAAATCCCCCTCCGCTGAAAATGCTGTGTTGGTTTCTCCTTTCTGCAACTGAACTCTGATGGATACAAAATCCAATGGAGAAAAGATATTCAAGAATAAAGGGCTAATCAATAACTCAAAAGCTGCCAAAAAGTTAACATGAGGATTTCATCTGCCTATCCACCCACCAATTCATTACAATTATCATTACTAAGCACCTAACGTGTCCAGGTACCACGCTGGACATTTGGGAATTGTGTACAAAAATGAATACGACAGAGTCCTTCCCTTCCAGGATTCAGGCTAGTGGAGAGGAGTCTCATGAACATCAAGGTAATAAAGCGTGGCAAGCACAGTGACAGAGACACATCCAGGGAACCAGTATGGGAAAGGAGGAGGGGTTCCTGACCTGGAATTGGACTCTGAGAGGAAAGCAGGCTTCTAGAAGGAAGGAACACAGCTGACTATGGGAGGATGAGTATTTGTATTTAGCTCATAAATACTGAAAGCTCACTGTGGGTTAAGCATGGTGCCACGATCTTTATGCTCTAGATCTCAGGTAATCCCCCAAACCTTCCTACGAGGTGGGAAGTACTATGAGCATTTTACAAACAAGGAAACGGTTAAATTCTGACTCCGAATTATCGGAAGGGCATTCCTTCAGGCCCCTCCATCAGGGGGAACAGCATGAGCAAAGACAGGGTGAGTAACACTGTTTGTTCCAGCCAGCACCCGACGACGGGCCGTCTCCCAGCCCCTGCGGGAGGGTGGGAGCCTAATTTGGACACGAGCCAGCCAACAAACCCAGATGGGTTCAGATGGACTAACCCCTCCTTCCAGCTTTTTCTAATTTCTCATCTCCCCGACTCTCCTTGGCGGTGCTCACCACCCCCCCACCATTCCCGCAGTCACCCCTCAACCGCCCCGTCTCCTCTGCACAGATTCCAGCTGACACGATTTCCCCTGGATTTTCTCTACGGCCACAGCCTGTTGCTGATTAAAGTCTGTCCTCACCATTTTCACGAGGGTCTGGCTTTGTGGATTTTGACAGATGTCCTGCAGGCCACTCTCCGGGCAGAGGGACATCTTTGTCTCAGAGTGACTTTTGTAGTTTCTGAGAGATTTGAGATTTTGAGTCCCACTGTTGTTGAGAACCTGCGCCAGGTGTAAAAGAGCCCGTCCTGGCAACAGCTGCAGCCGCGATGGTGTCACAACAGAGAAACGGCGGGAGCCAAGGTCCGCAGGTGCAAATCATGGACAGGCAGCAGCAAGCCGCGAGCACTCTGGTGGCCCTAAGTTTGGACAGCTGGTTTCCTTCTGTAGCTGGGGTTCAGAGCCAAGAACAGGTGGCTTGGCCGCGAGCAGCAGGCTTTCTGGGTTGAGTGAAGCACAAATGTACATGGGGGTGAGGGACACGAACCTTTCCTGGACTGTTAAAAGGGCTCAGGAGGCTTGCGTCTCTCATGATGCACAGGAGACCTGGAGCCCGCAGCCATGCTGAGGCTTTGGGAGGAAAGTCATCTCCAGCACGTTCCTAGTTCTTACGCTATGCTGTTTCCACTTCAGTCCTTCCTGTTGAGAACATGAGCAGTGGGCTACCTTTCCATCAGAAAGCAGGCCTTTCCCGTTTTTTGCTTTGTATTTCCTATACCTCCATTCCTAAAACAGTGTCTCAATAAGTATCAGTATCATCATAGATTTGAATGTGGAGTAAACATGTATAAAACAGACAACTGGGGGGTCATCTTCGTGTTTGTAAATAGTGCCCCAAAACTGATGCTTAAAAAAAAATTGTTAGCTAAAAAATGCTACTTTGAAATGATCTGTCATGCTGATTTTGTTTTATAATTAAAATTTGTTTATAAATGTAAATTAAGCATTTTGATATGAAAATTGCAAAATGTGAAGACCAGCTGAATACATTTTAGGAATCTTGTGCACATTTACATAACATTTCAATAGCTTTCTTATTTCTTTACAAGACACATCACTTAGCTATCCATATTTCCTTACCACTTCCATCTGGTCCCTATAAAAATACCTGGAAGAAAAACAAAACATCCTCCCTGACTAGCAATTTATATCAGTAGCACTTTTTGAAAAAAGTACTTAGTATTCTCAGTTTAGCATGTTTAGAAAGGCTATTTTTTTTTTTTTTTGGATTCTTTCAAAAAATGTGACAAACTCAGTACTCCCAACTCTCCCAGAATGTGGACGCAGCACACGGTGCCATGGGGATCAGGTGTGGTCACACAAGAGACTTCACGGATTGTGAAGAAGGGCAGCGTTTTTAAAAACGTAGAGATCTCACTAAAAAGGATCTGGGATGCAAGCACGAAGGTGAGAGACGGAATTCAACAGCTAGGGACTGCTGGCATGAACATGCAGAGCAGTAACGAGGGCAACACTTGGGTGACACAGGCCCCTCTCCACCAGAGGTTACAGCACAATCACTATTCTTAACTCATGTCCCGGAAGAACTGAATTATGCTGAAACCCTCTCTCACCGCCTGGAGTATAGACCAAACGAGAATGACACACTAGAGCAGGCTTTCCGAGTTCAGTTTATCCACTTGTTCAAGCATAGGAGGTGTGTTCTTACTTGTTAGGAGATGAAATGTTACTTGTTTTATAAAATTATGCTAATGGACCTTCGCAGGATAACCTTAGTCCTGGTTTCCCTGGAAGCAGAGCCTACAGCAAGGACCTGAGTCCAAGCAGTTTATCTGGATGGTGAAGGGGCCTCCCGCAAGGCATGGAGTAGTGAGGCAAGGAAAGACAACCAAAACACAGAGTGTCGTCAAGCCGGCTACAGTGGATGCAGGGGCTTAATCCGGTGAGGAAAGGTACCCACATCCTCTCCCAGGGCTTGCTCAGGCGTCAGTGCAGGCCTGTGGCCTGGGGGAATCCAGAGTGGCCTGGAGAGGAATTTCATTTATTTTTACTGTTCTTACCTTGTAAAGTGATGTCAGCCACCGATGTGGGTTCAGCACCTACCTTTTCAACCCTCTGCCAACGAAACCCAAACATCCACAAGTCTGGGACACTGACATTCCAGCCAGAGGCCAGGCTAGGTGGCAGCATCAGTAAGAGCGTGGGGCAGGCACAGCTCAGAGTGAAGAGGAACGTTCCTGTGGGCCGTTACGACGGGAAGGACGACTCCAGAAAGGGCAACAACAGACTAAGGAGGCCCTCCCGGCCCACAGACCCTGCAAGGGCCTCCGAGTCCCGCCTTCCTAACGCGCCTCTTCCATTGTTTGGGAAGGCGACTCCACCCAGGGAGAAGGACCCGTTAGCTGCAGTCTCAATTTGCTCAGCTCCCCTCTCAGCAGCTGCTTCAGGAACCTCGGGCTGCCTGGCTTCCTGCAGCACCTCCTGAGGGTTGGCCGCTCTTGACAGTAACTTCTGGAGAAACACGCCGTCATCCTTGGCTCTGCAGCCAACAGGATAACTCTCCTTGCGCCCAAGGATGTCAAGGGGGCCTCCAAGGGGCTCGCCCCGGGGTTAAGTTTGCACGCTCTGCTTCAGCAGCCTGGGGTTCGTGGGTTCGGATCCTGGGTGCAGACCTACACACCACTCATCAGGCCATGCTGAGGTGGCGTCCCACATAAAAGAACTAGAATGACCTACAACTAGGATATACAACTACGCACTGGGGCTTTGGGGAGAAAAGAAAAAACAGAGGAAGATTGGCAACAGATGTTAGCTCAGGGCCAATCTTCCTCACCAAAAACCATACTTAAAAAAGAAAAAAGGTCTCCAAATGTAGAGAAGCATGAAGTAGCCATAGTTTTTTTGGAAAGAAACATTTGGATGAGGAGGAGTGGAAGCAGGAGAAGGGTTTATGAAATTAAATAGTAATCTGGTAACAAATCGAACAAGAGTCTCTAAACTTGTAACACTGTTCTAGAGAAACGAGTTCACGTCTGCCTAGCTTGCTCTGTGTAATACCTGGAATGGGCAACTTACTAAAAACAAATAGGGGCAGTCAAGGCCACTATTAAAAATACAGTGAAGCTCCCACCTTCTGGAGCAGCGTCCTGCTGGCCTTGCCAGAGGCCCTGTCTACCAGAGTATCTCAAACTAAACGTAAAAACTTTTTAACATTTATTGAACCATTACTATGTGTTAGAAATTTACATTTAATCCAACCTTGATCCCTACTAAGACTAATCAAATGAGACGGGCACTATTCTCCCACGTCCAGATGAAGACTCCAGACCTGGAGAGCATGGGTAACCCCAAGCCTGTGCTCGTCAAAGCAGAGCCGGTACCCACACCCAAGCCTGCACCAGGCGCCTGCTCTCACCGTTCTTCCACAGCTTCCTGTCTTCTAACCCTCTGCCTTCAGCCTTCTGCAAGGTCTTAGAGATCCAACAACTCAAAAGGGATTGTAGGTCCTAATGTCTTTTTAGTGTATATTTTTAAAAAGCAATTTAAAATTTTTTCTTTTGAACTTTACCAATCTTGGTAATAATTACTAACAAGTACTTTTGACCTCCACGAGTGTAATCAAACCTACCAACACCAAACCCAAGTAAAAGACACCAAAGAAATGCTTACTAACAAGGTATTTTATTTGTAACGAATTTAGAACTGCACCTTCTGATCACACGCTGGTCCTTGTTTCTCTCATTTCTTGCAAGGCCTTTAGAGCTCCTCCCCCAAACCAAAGAGGTGCCAAAAGGTGTGAGAAAGTCGCGACCTAGAGCATTTCTGAGCCAACTCAGGTGTTCTCGAGTGAAAGCAGGATGGGGGTGGGGGTATCATGTTTCTTGGAAGGTCATTTTAAAAACCTGCTTTTTGTAACCTGATCCAACAGCTATTTCATGCCTTTTAATGTTCTATGCACAAAATAGATGTAGGCCAATACTTGAATAATTTCCATCAGTTTAAAAAAAATGCAAAAGATGGGAGAATTTATTGGTGCCTGTTTCGTTTAATATGCAATAATTTACTTCAAAATGCTTTAGCATAAACTTTGTGATGTATGTGTGCACGTGTAATTTAATCTTAGCCTGGGGGTAGGTCAGATAGTATTTGAAGGCCCTCAGGCTGGCGGCTAGGTGGGTGCTAAACACTGTCACCCAAATCTACACCCGTGTTAATCAGCATAAGGATGTTAGTATTTGTCATTCGTGAATGGAACTTGAAAGGCTAGAAAGCTTTCGTCTAGAAACAGTCTGAGAGGCAAACTGCCTGAGACGAGCTGTAGGAATGCGGCAGGCCCTCCCAGCTCATGGGTGTCCACTGGCTCCTTGGGTCTAAAGCACTGTTTGCTCCTGTGCCGTCTTCCCCCGAACCCACATGTTTGAGACTGTGCCGCCTGATGCCATCAGTTACCCTATCCTGCCTGCAGAACGCCACCGCTCTGCTTCCCTGTGCATCTCTCAGTCAAGGTGTGCGTGGGATCCTGAGCAGGAAGACACTGCCCCAGGCTTTCCAAAGGCCCTGCTTGCTGATAAGTATCTGTCCATGTGCGAGAACTCGTTTCAGATTTGTTTTGATGGTGCTGCACCATCAGGGGTGAGGCTTGGCAGGAGGAGACCTCCAGCACCTTCCAGGAAGGCTGGCGACCATCTACCCAAGGAACCCGCCGCTGGTGACTGAACCGGTCTCGACCATCTACAGCGGTGCGGACAGGAAACCACAGGCCCATCGCCCTCATTCCTGGGGAGGGTCCATCTGATCCTGAGGACCGCCCTTAATGTAGCGTCCACTGGAGACCTGTGAGGTGAGCAGGTCAGCCAATCTTCAAGGGCTGGTCGGAAAGCCAGCCAGTCACAGTAAAGGTCAAGGTCGCCCTCTGGCAGTGTGGTTCTCACACCTCTAACAGCCTTATACTGCTTCTAGCCAAAGCTTGATTACTGAGCAGGCTTCCCGTTTGCTGAAGATGGCTTAAGTTAAAAACACAAATGAAAAAGGGCAAACGTAGCCAAAATAGAACTATTGCTCTACATTTTAAATAATTTTTAAAAAAAAATTATTATTTAAAAAAAAATTAAAAAAAAAGAGGTCCCTATGCCTCTTCAGAGGAAGCTGGAAAAACTTCATTGCAGCTCAATGAAAGGCAATTTGAAAGCTCAAGAATCAACCCGAGTGAAGTTATAACCATGAGAAACCTGAAAGTAAAGCTACGTCCAACACATTTGGTGTTTCATGCTAGGTCAGTTTAAAGGAATAGAACAACTTTGTTAAACAGATCTCTTTTAATATGACTATGTGTACACGGACAACTGAGAACAGGGAAAAACCCCAAATTAATATGACTATGTGTACACGGACAACTGAGAACAGGGAAAAACCCCAAATTAGTGTTTCAACAAATTACAGCTGGCATTATGGATGACACGCTTGGTTTAAGGAAATGGTCCGATAAACGAACAGTCCCTCATTCAGCAGACTCACCAATCTGTCTTTTCATAACACAAACACACTACAGTGGTCGAAGTTTACCCTTTTTTTTAACACTCCACATAAAACCATGTGGGCCCTCTCCTTCAATATTTAGTTTTAGTAGTCTCTAACATTGTAAAATTGAATTTATATTAAAATTGAATGAATTATATTATTTATGAAAGTGCAAGTTTGTATAGCTTAACTCAGCAGCAAAAGTGAAGGAGAATGAACAGTGAGAGGTGACGGACGCCACGCAGAACGAGGACACTTGTGCAGGCATCCTGCAGCATCCTGTGTGCCAGACACAGTCGACATTCCATCATTTTCCCATTGCTCTTAAACGAGCAAAACCAAATTCTTTTTTTATTTAAAGAAATATTAAATCTGTATTCCCCCCTACATAATTTGTGATCAGGTAAGGCAAAGATAAGTCCCACCACCACTGGGGACAGCAGCAATATACAGACTTCGGAAAGAGCCCTGAATCGTCGTGACATCCTCTCATGGTGACATAAGGAATGCATCTAATAAACCAAATTTGCAAGGTTGCCACATTGTTTTAATTTGTTTGATTAGTATATCTGGAAGAACTTTATAAATACATTATTTAAGAGGAATGTAAATTATTTTCTTGCTCTGAAAAAATAACTTTTTTTTCATATTTTAAAACTGTTTAGTATGCTTTTGCAAAAAGGAGATGCAAGAAGAATGTGACAGCTGGGTCTGCAGAATGTCCATGTACAAATTGCATTTACAAGAACCTGGTAATCTGCCTATAATTTATCTCTACAAAGAGACTTCTTTGCAATAATATTTAAACAAACAGGCTTAATTTAAACACCTCTCCTACTCACTCTACTTGTAGAGCTAAGAGGTACTTAATTTTTCAAGTATTAAATTATAAAAGGTGAATTTTTTGTGCCAATTTTACATGTTAGCTTTTAAGACCAAAATATCTATGTGAAAAATCATGCCTAGTCAGCCCATTTCTTTTAGAGCCAAATGCTTTCATCTTTTAGAGAATGCAGAAAAATATTGATTTGCTAAGAAGGACGACAGTGGAAAAAGCTATTTTAAAGCACTGAAGAATAAGGAGCATTTCTCTTCTCTACTGGCGAAAAGTGTTAGAAAAGCTATCCAGTCTGTTGTCTTTAGCTGGTTTTAATAGAGTCTTTTCAAAATGATCGTCAAGAAATCTTTAGAAAACTGGAGGAGGGGCATGCTCCTTTATGGCAGGGAAGGGACTCCAGGAATTGTAGACATTCTTACTAAATTTCTGCTTTGGCTCTTCAGAAGAAATGCTCATATAACTTCTACATTAGGAGACAGAAGAGAAAACAGGTTAATAAGATTCTATCTAAAATCTTAAAGAATACTATAGTAACATCTTAAATTTCTAAAACTTTACCACGCTTTTATCTACGTCGTCTTACATAAGAACAGGCAACTGGACCAGGATCCACAGTCTTCTATTTAAGTGAATTCTACCACTAGGAGGAAAACTTACGTCCTTTCCTTCCTTCAACTCAGGCTGTGTCATTTCCTTTTCTAAACTGCACACACTGATTGCACTTTGCTTTGAGGTTAGGGACGTACACTCATTCATCTCGTCTCCTCAGTACTGATGCTTCGGGCTCCAAACATATGTTGGAGGTTAAACAAATGTTTGTTGATAAACAGTCAGGACCCCACAAGAACCCTCACACCACGTAAGGTCACAGTCACTGGACTAGGCTCCCAGGGAGGGGGGGGAAGGGTGGGAACAGTGAGAACGACTGACAGATCGCCACAGGTGTTTAGGGCCTGGCACACACAGCAGGACGCCATCCAGAGGCTCCTCCCCTCTCCGTGAATTTGCAACACGAGAAGGCAGGAAGCTGCACCAGGAGCATTTCCGCCACAGTACAAGTAATCAGATTGTTCCCAGGGGCTTAAGAATTAGAATGCCAGACCTGGGATGGACCTTACAGCTTCCTTTGACAGTCTAGAACGGTAGATCACTAAAGTGAAGTCGTACTCCCAAGGCCAGTGCACCAGAGAAGGACAAAGACCAACTTCATCTGGATACGTGGTTCAACGCTGGCTTCTTAACCAGTTAAAGTGGAAAATATTTGTTACAAGTTCACAGAAGGAATCTAAAAGACAAAACAATCTGACCACAAATAATTCTCTACTGACTGCATTTAAACATGCCGGATTTGGCCAGCTCTGTTCATCCTAGTACAGAGATGCTGGTCAATAATACTTCAGGTCAAGTGGGAGTCCCAGGGACAGGTCTAAGAGGCTCACTGGCAGTTCCAACAACAGCTGCCGTCACTCAACAAGGGACGGGAGGCCCCTCGGGCTCAGTGAGCTCCTGGCTTGGAATACTGGTCTCATTCCCTAAATTGTAACTATCTTATTACATTGAAAAAGGACAATAGGGGGGCTGGCCCAGTGGCGTAGTGGTGAAGTTCACACGCTCTGCTTCAGCGGCCCGGGGTTCATCGGTTCGGATCCCGGGTGCAGACCTAGCACTGCTTGTCAGCCATGCTGTGGCAGTGTCCCATATATAAAGTAGAGGAGGATGGGCACAGATGTTAGCTCAGGGCTAACCTTCCTCAAAAAAAAAAAAAAGGACAATAGTATATCATCTGGGTTGCTAAACCCAAACAAGAGAAAAACGGTGAGAGAACATGAAGACAATTTTCGAATATCTGAAGAGCTGAGAAAGATGGAATAAACCCAAACCAAGCTTTTCTCCAGTGGGCAGAACTAGGTCTAAGGGTCCCTAAGTTAACAGCGAGGCAGGAAGCGTCTGCCTTAACGTGAAGCCTGCTCCCACAGCCAGTGCCACTGGGCCACTGGTGCTGCTCCGTGAGGAGAGGCTGCAGGACACCCACTGGGTGCTGCGACTGGATTTCTACACTGAGTGGGAAAACAGGAGGGACCCCAAAAGTTGCCCAATCCAACTCAATACCCACTTTCTGTGATCCACGCACAGTCTTTTCCATGGGGCTTATCTATCCGGTGCCTTGAAGGACAAGGCGTGCCCCAGTCACAGTGCAGAAGGTCCCTCCCCTCTCGGGCATCACATGCTCCTGACGGTCACTGACGGCAGGGTGAGGCAGGCTTACCTGCTGTCTGCTGTGTCTGAACACCATCCACCTGAGGCCGGGGCCCGAGCGTCCCTTCATCATCAAAGGCCAAAATTGGATTCAAAGGAATTTCTGGGCTCTCGCTGTTCGTGACATCCAATCTGGATGGTTTAGATCCAATGGGTAAGTTTATAATTTCTTCAAAATTTTCATTCTGAACAGATACTCCATTTTCATTTGGTTGTCTTTCCAAATTGGGAGTACTGGGAATTTGAAAGACCAAAATTAAAATGAATTAGTATTGAAACTGCAAAGCATATTTTTAGGACAACCAAAAACTGCTTTATAATAAATAATTTAATAATTTTACAATCAAAATTTTAGACTGATTGACCACATCATTACTAACAAAAACAGTGAATTCTGACATATTGGTATTTTTAAAAATCTGCTCTTTTTGTTACAAAATTTATCAAATGGAACAATTTATCAATGAGAATAACCATCCTCGTTGGCATTCTGCACAGATGAACAATGTCCACTGCGGGCGCTCCCACATCCCTCTGCTGATGAGAGCCCTTATCAGGACCTTCACTTCCAAGAGGAGGGGATTATAATTTGGGGGTGACGGGATAATTTGTACAAAGTCACACAACTACCGAGAGGCAGTCCAGGCTGAATGCACGATCTCTTGATCTTCAGTCCTGTGTTTTTCTCACCACATCCTTTTGTACACACTCCCTGCTATTCAAATTCTAGCCCTTCCTGGGTATGTCCAGCTTCCTAAGACATGTACATAATTTTACAGGTAAACTGTTTAAGATCACCCTTCTCATCTTTATCCCTTAAATCTGCCTCTGACCCCACCTCGATTTTCATTAATTCATGCTGAATATCTTGTATCTACTTTTGAGGTACATTTAACTGGCCATCAGACCCTGAATTTTCTACCTATAGTTTCTCTCAGGTTTTTCACTCTCTTCACAAGCTCCAAAAGCAAACTCACAGCCCTTGATGGCATATATTCATTATTATGCCTCCCAATGCAGCAAAACAATGTCCACACATCAAATGGATGTCAACGTTATTGTTCACGTCATCTGACTGCAGCAGTAAACAAATTTGCAAGCTTCATAATTTGTTCAGTGCTCAACTCATGTACCAAAAATAACCCTATTTGACGAAATTCTCGAGTTAAAATTTTCAAAAGGAAAACAAAAAAGAGTAAACTTATGAAGCAAAAATTGTGAAGGTTTTAACTTCTAGTACATCCTGATCATAAATGGAATGCTTAGCTATGGCAAGAGGCCAGAGATCAGCAGATCAGGGGTCTAGGGTCAGTGATGCCAACCGCGTGAACTTTAGCAAGTCGGTTCATCTGCCCCCTCTCCTTCCCAAACGGTAAAATAAAGCTAAGGTCCATCCAATCTTTCAACTACATTTTTTTTAAGGAGTCTTTGCTTGTCCCCCCATTGAGGAAACAGTTTACTTTCCCTAATCAGCAAGAAGTATTGACTTTGTGGAATACACTACAAAGCACTTTTGATTTGGATATTTGGTACATTTTTGTTAATTATTAAACCTTTTCTTCTAGAAACAAATTAAAGATGGCTGTCCTAAGTGTCTCAGAAGGCACTGCGGGTACCTTGAAGGCTCTGCTGGAAACAGCGCTGTGACAAAGGACGGGAAGGACAGACTCAGTGTGTGGGGGTGCTTTTCTGCTCTTTCACTGCAGAGGACAGAGGCAGCTTGGCGTCAGGGTGGTCCACACAAGCGGGCACAAGTGCGCACACGCACGTGCCCACACCTGCCGTTGTGAGTGCTTGGGCCGCCACACCCATCGTCCTGTTCCTTCCCAACACCGATGGGCTTCTGTCACCAGGGAAGCAGTTCTGGTTCTCATCCCAAAGAGGTTTTAAGTAGAAGTTTTGACAAACATAAAGAAGAGGACTGCACCTCCAAAGTCCTCACTCCTTGGCCGCCTCAATCCCGTCACCTCCCAGGCCCACACGAGCTAACAGGTTACAGGGGCAATGCCAAGGCCGACCCCACCCCCAGACGTGAGTCAACAGCTGACCTCCTTTCCCCTCCACTCCTACCTGACCACCCATCACTCGTACTTGTTAGTAACTAGAGGAATAATGGTGCCATAGGCTTTGGGTGACCAATGATTCCACGTTCAGAGGAGACTGCGACCAGCAGAAACTATAAACTGAAACTGAAGTCGCTGGGCTTAGGGATTACGGACCCGTCTCCTCTCGGGACAAGAGCACCAGCTTCCGAACTCCCCGTCTCGGGCTACGCCCTGGAGGAGAGGCTGGACGCAAAGTCTTGAAGACCACGTACTTCACTGGGTCAGTGCAAAACCCACCCAGGGAACGGGGCTGGGACCGTGGTGGGAACACGACAGTCCACACAGCTTACCGTGGCCAGGACCTTACTTTTTCTTGATGTTTCTTATCATGTTATAACAAGCAATTTTAAAAATAAAAGTGATACATCTCTTTCTGCTTGAATGCTGGGGCTTGGCAATGTTACTTTTCCTTTAGGCAAAACTGAAAACAATGATAAAATCCTAAGACTTGGAGGAAAACCACCAATAATAACAAAAATTAATACAATAACCGAAATTACTACAAATCCATTATTTAAGAGAGAAGGAGCATTCTATTGAAGATGCAGTCCCCGGGTCAAGAACAGGCATACAATGTCTTTTGGGGTATCAGGAGGGTAAGACAGTAGCCTGTACACCCATGAGAATTCTTTAGCTTCTGGAACAGAGATTCCCAGCTGGGCAGGAAGAACAGACTGACGTGAGAAACAGAATCATTTCCTCCCCCACACTCATCTGAGTCCCCTGCTTCTTGTTCTAAAGCTAGCTTCCCATCCATAGACAGACACTCTCTGCCATTCCACAGCCACTTCCCTCTATAAATCCTCTCTCTCACGAACAAGAATGGCTTGTGGAGTAAGAATCACCCAGCTCAGGCTCATCTATTTCTTTGCACCTTTAAAAGCTGGCCCGCATTTTCGTGACTCCAACCCTCACCAATTCTACTTATTGTCAGTGGGGAGCCTGCTGGGCGAGGAGAATGGCTTTCCGGCTTTGAAAGGATTGCACACCTAAGGCTGAGCGCCAGAGAAACCACAGGGCCCAGACACCTCACCCAGGCCCCTTGAGGTCGGGGGGTGGGGAGGTGGGAGGGCGGGGCGCCGGGTGTGCCTGCACAGGAACTGCTGCTGGTGCCAGGTGCTGGAGAGGTGACGTGAGGAGGACACTGCCATGCAGGGCTGCCGACAGTGTGTCACGCATCCCTGGGGTGGCGAGGGGTGAAGGGAACCCTGTTCACAGCACTCATTTCTTCTTCCTGAAGAGGAGGCAAGCCAGTGTGTTCAGTACTCGAGACACCAGGGAAAGCGAAACTTCTCCCAAGCTGAACTGAAGACACTCACTCTGAGGATGGAGTTTCCGGTGAAAACAAACCCGGCCCAGTGCTCGCAGCATCCTTGCTGGTGGACTTCCAGAGTACCACCCACATCAGGCTCCTCCCCACCATCAGGAAGGGACCTGGGGCTCCCATCAGTGATGAACTCGGGGGGGCAGGCTGGAGGCATCCACAGCTCTGCTTCGGGTGCACAGGGGGTGTCTAATCAAGATGGTGGCTGGGTCCGAGGACTATGGATGCTTCACTGAACAGAACACACGGAGGGGAAACGGGGACTCTGGTGAGCGACTTCAAGGTCAACTTGCGATTGGGAGTGACTGGGATGTGATTTATTGGCAACATTAAAGTCTTTACCAGGATTTTAGGAGTAAACTGTTTAAGGACGAGTCCCCACTGAATCAAAGGGAACATTTATTCGTGAACAGGACACTGTCTTAGGGAGGGTACTAAAGGCCAGTTTAGGTGGGTCCTTCTCTGGAGGGAAGAGCGCGAGTGGCAGGGAGCCTCAGGGTCAGTGTTAACGCTACTTCTAGAACAATCTGGAAGACGTGAAGGATGAAAAATGCAAGTATGCAGATCATGTTTATTCTGGAAATGCGAGGCACAAAAATAACCTCTTGAGGGTAATAGGGAAAATCAGTAAATGCAGCCCATGTCAGAGCAGTGGGTTTAGGGAGCCGTACGGTGAACTGTCCTTAAAAGATGAAGCCTAGGGGCTGGGTTGGCGCGGCAGCGGTTAAGTTCGCACGTTCCACTTTGGCGGCCTGGGGTTCACCAGTTCGGATTCCAGGCAGACCTACACACCACTTGTCAAGCCACACTGTGGTAGGCGTCCCACAGATGAAGTGGAGGAAGACGGGCAGTGATGTTAGCTCAGGGCCCGTCTTCCTCAGCAAAAAGAGGCCGATTGGCGGCAGATGTTAGCTCAGGGCTAATCTTCCTCAAAAAAAAACACAAAAAACCCCATGAAGCCTAATGGTGACAACAGTGGTAAGAGACCTGGCAATCGCTGTAGGCTGCTTTCTGGGGACACTGACTCCTTACGTTTTTATGGGTAAAAAAGCACAATAAAATCAATAAAATGTGAGAAGATGGGATAGCAGACACAACCCAAAAGCGCTTTTCTACAACATCACACTGCACTTGTGGACCGGACGCTGCGTAAAAGGATAAAGACGACATCTAACGGCTGGTTGGTACGACGGTCTTCAGAGCCCTTCACAGACAACGTTTCTTTGGATTCCCCCCAGTACTTTGTGGGGAAGGTATCGCCAGGTCCAGATGAGAAAAGTATGTCTTACCTAAGTACGTTAACCCCAGAGTTGCTGAACTTGTGAGAGAAAAAAGTAGGAACTCAGCCTGGGACCTTTGGTGCCAAAGCTCTTCTCCTCAACCCCACACTCATGCTGAAGAATCTCTAGAGAAGTATGGCTAAAATGATCAAGGGGGTGGAGAAGGAGACCTTTAAAGATCAGGTAAACCTGTCAGACGAATTTTTTGCCTCTCAGCCCCAAATGCACCCTTCATTCCTGCTCTGTGAAGCTGGATCTGGGTCCTTCAAACAATCTTCCTTTGCCAGCTGGCACCATCTCAAGCCTTGTCAACGGAGGCTGCTGGGGAGCCCGCAGGCGCAGGTTGCTTCCTGGTGTGGGTGTGGTTGCTCAGCGGGCCCCTGCAGCACACCCTTGCAGCGTCCCCCGCAGTGCATGAGGCTTCCTCAGCCCCGGTCCCCGCAGCATGAAGGGCTTCTCCACTGCCCAGCAGCCTCCCCCAGCCCTGTCCAGGGCAGACTTGTGCCAGCACTCCTCTGCCGAGGCACCTCCTGGCGGAGAGCTTTCTCAAGCGTTCCAGAGGTGGCCATGAGGCAAGTTCTACCATCAAGGAACCACAGCACCTTCTCCACCCTCTGGTGAGTCATAGCCATAGCCTCTCCAGCAAGGTCTGGGCAAGTCCTGGGGGAAGGGGCTCCCCTTGAGTACGGCCCAAGGGCTGCGGCTGCTCCTCGTATCTGCTATTCCTGTCTTCTCTGGAGTTCTCTTTACTTCTTACTGGCCAAGCTCCCGTTACTCCAATCCCTAATAACAGTTAACGACTCTTGATACTAAACTTTCCTGTTGAAAGTGATCTCTGGTTTCTCTCTCTTGAGTGGGCCCTCACTGACACAGTAGGCATAAGAGGAATATTCAGTTTATAAGAAGCAAGCAGAAGGGAATAGAAACAAAATCCAAAAAATTTATGGAAGGTATGGAAACTAGAAAGAGGACTTCTTCCCTAAAAACTAGTTTATGACAACCGAGGGTCCTAACTCTGAAACTGCAAATAAGCAGCTGTAAAAGAAGTAACACATTTCTGCATGTGCTTCTTCTGTTGTGCTTGTCGCTGCAAGAGATGATGCAAAGTGAAAATAAAGACTGTTTCAAGATTCGTGTGGATAAATTCAAGGAAAATAAACTTAAAGACAATGAAGGGAAGCAGAGTTTCTGAGGCTCCGTGTCACAAACTTCGTGTATCGCCCAACGGGGAGCAAAGCGAACAGCACATTAAACACTCCATGCCGGCTGGGTCATGTGGAAACAGACTGTGCTTCTCAAACTGGGTCTAATTCTCTACAGGAAATTTTATAAATTTATGTTTTCACTCTGATAAAAACTTTAAACAATCAACAGAACAGTCTGACTGTGTGTGCGGCTGACTGTCACAAAGCTGAGTTCCACCACATGAACGTAGTGCTCCGTTTCTCAACGGTGTTTCAGAGCACGGTGGGGTCAGAGAGCATCAGCTCATGTGACGAGGGCTCACGACAAATGAACTAGGTTGCACTGGGTAAACAGACACTGTGCGAGTGCCAAGGAAAAGCCAAGTGACATCGTGGTGCACCGCATGAAGAGACCTGGGGTCTGAGGGCAGGTTAAGCAGAGAACAGTGATGGGTGCCATGAAGGATCAGCGCTCGTGGCGGCATAGGCTCCCTAATGCAAAGGGCTCCCCCAGACCAGGTGGGCACTGTCCGCTGAGTTTCAGAGAAACGTGCATCCCAATAACGACCTATGTTTAATTTGAATGTTCTTGGTCTAGCTGTGCAATGTTTTTACTTAAATTCGTGATTTGTTGTTTTGGCTTTGTAGATAAGCAACAGCTATAAAATTTTAAAACTGAGTTTATATTTGTAAGAATAATAAAAGTAACTCTTGTGTAACTCTGGGAATCTGCTGGAATTCTTTTTTCCTTTAAAGGGGAGACACACTGGGGTCAATGGATTCCACGTGTTAGAGTCATTCTTGTATTATTTGCTAACCTTTATATTTGATACTAACCCGGACCTGCCTATATTGTTAGGTGAAAGAGCAGAAAAAGCCCGTGGTTTATTTTTCCTACTGGTTTGACAGGGATCGAATTCCACATATGAAAAAGGGCAGTATACTACTCGGTAAAGACAGATGACACCAGGAAGTTCATACTACTATACTTTTTGTTTAATTACAATCTGTTGCCTTTCTGTGTGAAGAGGCTAAAATCATATCTGTATCATTTTACATAGTAAAATTATGTTTCAGGTTCCTATAAAATGATTAATTACTTGGTGATTTTACCACAAAAGAGTCAGCTAATGTATAAACTAATTTTACTGATCAGATAGACTTATCAGTAGCTTGATAAACTTGTTCCTTATCATAATAATGAGGTTCTCTTTGTGGTACTTTCTATTCTTTCCTAAAAATCTCTCAAGCCAATGAATTGAACATCATAAGTTACGAAAGTTGAGAATGAACACTTGACTTGAAAATCTAACTAAAAGAATTAAATATAACAATATATATCTTAGGTAATCATGATAATAAATTTATTCAACATAACTGAAAGCTTATTATTAAGATCTCTCTTGGGAAAATTATTCTCTTTAGTATTATGGTGGGCAAAATGCAAAGAAATTTACTGTCTGAAAAAGATATCAATGGATATCTTATGACGTATGGATATCGAAGGATGTCCATCTCAGGGTGACTTATCTTTTCATTGCTGCCAATTACATTATAAAATGTGTAGTCTGTGTTTTTAGATTAAGAAAAAATTAATTTGAGGACCTTCAATTCTCTTATGGTAGCAAAGAATCTGACATTAGAGACAGGAAAACGCATAAAATAATTAAGTAAATTCCAAAAATTAAAAAAAAAGTCATAGCTGAAATTTTTGAACATTATTACAACTATTTCTACCAGTTCTCCCTGACTGGATTTTCAGGCACAGGGTACGATTACCCTTATCCTTCATTTCCGAGAGTGCTCTTATGATGCTGCTGACATACATGCAAGGGAAGAGAAACGCAGTCTGTTTTCCACGCACTTTCTTTCTTGACTGTTGTTAGCAACTGTCTGATTCTTCAATGAAAAGCCCTACTATTACTAGATGGTAAGAAACCTTTCACTGCGGAACGGACCTGAGACTCGCTATGATGTGACGTATGGTGAAAACCCAGTTGTCATACACAATTTAAAGGGTAGGAATGTGGTCTAGATCACGTTAAATATATACAAAGAAAAGTAAATTATTGCCTGTAATTTTCTCTATCAGTTACACAAGAACTTCACCATGATGTTTAAAGACTCAAGAAAAAAGAAGTTTACCTTTCTCAGAGTACAGAATTCCTGGCTCTGCCTAAGATTAATGGCCTGAGTAAAAATAAATCTTAATCCGAGACTCTGACTCTCCGCCAGGCCCAGGGACTCTGGCGGGTCTGGTGGGGTAAGAACGGACTGCTCTGCCCCACAGGGTGTCAAGAAAAGGCCCAGGACGTGGAACTCACCTCTCCACAGTCACCTTCGACGGGTGTGAGGCAACCTCGCATGGGCTGGCCGCTGATTCTGCATTCCCTGGAGAATTCGTGACACACGGAAGCACAGATACCGCTGGACACGGCAAAGAAGATGGAGCAAAGGGTTACTAGTACCCTATCATTAACCCAAACCCCAGAGCCAGATGCCGGCATCCTTACATCTTGGCTCTGCTGCTCACCAGCTGTGTGACCTCAGGCCAGCCACAACTCTCTGTGCCCCAGCTTCTTCATGGATGACAGTACCTACACCTCACAGGCTCCTGTGAGAATTAAATGTATTAACATGAGCAAAGTACTCAGGACAGTGCCTAGCACATTGTAAAGGCAGAAATCAGTTGTTATTATTTTTGCTTGCACTAAATTGAATTTGGACAAAAAATGTATAATATTGAAACCAAAGCAACTGATGAAGGTAGCACTGAGCTGACTTATCAGGCTGACGTGGAACATCGTGACCGAAGGACTGGAGGCCACTCACCATGAAACACCTTAAGCAATAAAAAAATGTTTTCTAAAACTCGTTTTAGTTCTGGGCACACTGAGAATGACAGGGATTTCACGAACGGCAGGCCAGTGAATTGCACCCGACTGTGCGGCCTCCTCATTCAGGGCTCCACGCTGGAGTCCAGCGTAAGCCAACAATCCCGAGGACTGACTCCGCGGTCTGGGGCAGGGCTACCTAAAGTCTTGTAAACCTTCGTATTCAGTAGGGCAGAGTTTCAGGGAAATTTCTGGCAGTTTATGGTTTCGGCTTGATGTGAGAACAATTCAAAGGCAGTGTTATTTCACAGCCTCGCACAAATTTAGTAAAACTGTCAGAGGTACAAAGAGCCTGACAAGTGAAGCGAGGAAGTGATTGATAACTTTAAAGCTGCCCAAATTTGCAAAGCTGGTAACACGCAGCCTCTGAGAAGACTTCTGATAAGTCTGAACACCACCCGCCTGCCTGCCTACCCAAGGACGCTCTTTGGGGCACCGGTGACCCCATTCGGCCCTCAACCAGATGTGGGGCCAGGATAAGGGGACTATCTGTCAGGCGATGACCCCCGGCCACTTTTAGCAGTGCTGACTCAAACTGCATTTGCTGAGTGTTGATAAACAAGTTGTGACAAGCAGCAAGTTTCACCTTCCCTCTCGCCATTGTTGCTTCTCGGACTGAGGTACAGAGAAAGTGGAAGGAATTGGGGAACAGCGGGGAAGAAAAAGACGAAAAAGCAAACACACGACAAGGAGCCTGGCCAAGCACAAGATACAGCGTCAGCCGCGGAAAGAGGCCTGAGTTGGTCCATTTGCATCCCAAGGTGCTCAGTGATGACCCACGGGTGCGCTGCCTGCTCACAGCCTGTTACTACATTCTCAGCTCAAAACGCAGGAGGTTACTATGCAGCCACTGGGCTCTTCTCCAAATAAACAGAATTAGGGCATCTTTAAAAGAGCATGAAGACCCCACTACACAGCAATCGTGACAGAGAAACTAGGAGTCTCTACTAAATAAAACCAAACCCCAAATACCAATATTTTACATTTGAAAACCCCTAGTGCTTACAGAGAATGTTCTTTTACATAAACCATTTTATTTAATCTTAACTCCAGTCTTTTAAGTTAAAAAAATAAATCCAAAACAGAAAAGCTGAGGTATCTGTGGCCCTTTCCTTTTACATGGCTACTGCAGATGAGGAAGAGGAAGACTGAGTGACGGGCCACCCACCAACCACCTGGACGGACGAGGTGGGGACCACCTGGGGGCACGGAAGGAGCAAGGTTAGAAGCTGGTGACTGGGACCTCAGCTGTGTGAGGGCCCCTGGGGCCAGGACCCTGCCTGTCCTGTCCACAAGGAGCCCCAGCCCCTACAAGAGGGCCTGGTACACGGCAGGTCTCCGGGACCCAGCACCTCCACCTCACGGGACTGCGGGGGAAGGAGAGGAGAAACGCATTCGGGCCCACCCGCCACCAAGAGGGTGCTCCACCCGCACGGAGCGCGTCTCAGCACTAAACCACCACGGTAAATTTGATCCACACCAAATTTGGCTTAAAATCATCAGGAAATCAATCATCTCTGTCCAAACCCGATACCATAGGAATAACTTTCTAACGAAATTTTAAAAAACTTTTAATTTTAACTCTATTCTGAAGTCAGAATTACAGGAAGTAAGGTTTAAATCCTTTTTTGAGAACTGCCATAAGTACAAATTGCCAAAATTTAAGTTTAAAGTTCTTAAGAGCAAAATATAAATACATGTTACTTTAGCAGACAGTAAATAATAAGTGAAATTTAATTTTATAAACACAAAAGAAATTCTTCTAACCCTGTGTGTGTATACGTAAATATGTATGTCTATATCTCTCTATAGACATATATAGACACACAGATACATACACATTTACAAGGATACATATGATGTAAAATGATTTAAGATATTATGCACTTCACTAGAGTATAAACAAATGTGCAAAAACATCTGTCAGGAATGCTAGGGAGAGTCTTACATAAATGGGAAACGTGTGGACCAAATGACACACATCTAATCTTCTGCAAGTCAACGAGCATCTTTTTTTTCAATCAATCAGTGAATATCTTGATCTCTAGAGAGTCAACTGAAAAATTCTCTATTTGAATTGATTTGAGTTCTCTGAAATACATACCTGCTCCCACAGTGAGGGTTCCCTTGGTTATATCTCCATTTCTCTGATCAACAGTTTTCTACCAAAGAAAAAAAAAGAAAAAGCCTTTCTAATGTTAAAGTTACAAGTGAAAATAAAAAAAAAAAAAAAAGCAAGCCGTGAAGAACAGGTACAGAAAGTCGGGCTCCGTACCTTGTCTGCAGCGTCTGCTCTCCTGGTTCTTTTCATAATCTCCTCGAGTCGCTACAAGGAAGGAAGAACGGAGCGCAGGATCAGACCGGGAAAGCAAGCCAGCCTGGCCCGGTCACCAACTAGCAAATAGCAGGTCACTGAGCTGTGCCCATTTTTCTGGGAGAACATGCCGCCCACTGCTCAGTGCAGCTGCTGTTACTCAAAGCTGGAACCGGCTCCAGCCCCACGACCCGCAAGGTGCAGTGTGGGTGAAGGCCGGCACAGGAAGGGAGGTTATTCACACAGAGCTACTCCAGTTCATCTGGAATGGGCAGACGTTTGGTTTCTGACGGCAGGGAGCTAGTCTCTCGGACTCTGGACGGCGTCCAGTCCACCCACGAATCAGAACAAGGATGCGGCTGCAGGCAACTACCTTCTTTCTCTCCAGGCGCTCCTGCTCTTCCCTCTGGAAGTGCTTCTCCCGTTCCTGCCGGGCCCTCTCTGCTTCTTCTCGAACGCGAGCTTCCTCTTCCTTCTGAAATCAAGAAGGCGGCATCCACTTGTACAGACAGACTGGCTCTGCCCGCCGCCCAGGTCCGGCTGCCCAGGGGCCAGGGGAGGACGCGGGCGCGGTGCGCGTGGAAGGGGAGCGCCAGGGCACAGAACATGCTCCGCCCGCTCGAGGACCCGGCCGCACCTGCCTCTGGGCGCACACGGGAGGTGAGTGCCTGCAGCACTGAGCATCCTCCGCTCGCCCAGCCGGGACCGGGCCCCACCTGCCTCTGGGCGCGCGCGGAAGGTGAGTGCCTGCAGCACAGAGCATCCTCCGCTCGCCCACCCGGGACCGGGACCCACCTGCCTCTGGGCGCGCGCGGCCTCCTCGCGCTGGCGCCGCTGCAGCTGCTCCTCCCGCTCGCGGGCCTGCTCAGCTTCCAGCCGCCGCGACTCCTCCTCCCGGCGCATCCTCTCCTCAGCCACCTTTTGAGCCAATTCCTCCCCCTTTTGTCTGGAAAAAGACAAAAACAAAGCAAAGGCACACGAGAGGATCCCCTTAAGAGAGGCTGTGACCGACCACCTCAAGGAGGTTCCTTCAGAGGTCTGACAGAACACCCTCCCCGGATGTAGCGTTCAGGGACAAAACATGGGCCGCCCTCTACTCCTCCTCACATCTTCCCAGCCTCGTGCTGCATTCTGGCAGACAGAAGCAAATGCAACCACTAATATTTTGAGGAGAGCTTTTTTTTTTTTGGTGAGGAAGATAGTCCCTGAGCTAACATCTGTTGCCAATCTTCCTCTTTTTGCTTGAGGAAGATTGTCCCTGAGCTAACATCTGTGCCCATCTTCTCTATTTTATGTAGGACCCCGCCAGAGCATGGCTTGATAAGCAGTGCTAGGTCTGCACCCAGGATCTGGGCCCATGACACCTGGGTTGCTGAAGCAGAGTGCGTGAACTTAACCACTGCACCACCCGGCCTTCCGGAGAAAAGCTTGTTTTTTAAAAGGATCTGCAATTTAGTTATCTTTAAAGGCTGAGACTTGTTTAATCCAATAATGTGACTTTTTAGCAAGAAATTGGAAGCCGCCTTCCACCAAAAAAAAAAAGGGAAAATCTTTTAAATGAATAAAGGTTATAATGTTCTGTCACAGGACAGGCAGGGTGGTGGACCACGCAGGCTCCCTGCTGGGACCAAGGGCGGACAGCCAGGGTGGTGGCCAAGAACGGGGCTGTGCCTTCCGAAGGGCACTGTGCTGATCTGAAGGACAGTTACACTGTGCTGGCCTTGTCAGCCCAGGAGGACACTGGCTAAGGAAGCACCCAGCATGCTGCCTGTCAGTCCCGGGCCGCTCACCACCCAGCTACCCTCTGAGAGGCGCTCTGGAAGGAAGAGAACATGGACTCTTACGACACAGCTTTAAAATAATTAGATGATGAAGAAACATGGGGATTAAAGATATGCTAAGAAGAAAAACTCAGAGCGTACAACTGCACCTCTATCGCGGGCATAATTACATAAATACGTGTGTGTGTTTATGTACCTATATACACCCACATACTGTTCAGAGACTGGAAAGGATTGCCCAAAATGTACAGTTACTGAAAACTGGTAAGATCATGGATAAATTTTTTTTCTTTAAACCTTTCTCCATTAATAATGTATTTTCATTATAATAAGAAAAAGTGATTTAACAAATATCACTTAGTGGTCAGAGGAACCCCAGATAAGAGTAGCCCTGAACACCCAGTCCACTCCCTTCATCACCATCGTTGCCTCTGGCCTCCAGGCCCGAGGCCTAATCCAGGGACACCGTGAGGCCACTGATCCCAGCAGGGAGCAGGCCCTCCCTCACCTCTCGCGCTGCTCCCTCTCGCGCTGCTCCCGCTCCTCCTTGTCTCTCTGCTCGCGGGCCAGCCGCCTCTTCTCAGCTAACAGCCTCGTGGCCTCTTCCGGGTCGGTGGTGCCTGCAGAGGTCTTAGGAGAAGTGCTGGCAGTCACAGTGGATGGCTGGCCTGGGACCGGGGCAGGGGCTGAAGCTGGGGCTGGGACCAGGGCCGAGGTGGTGGCCGGGTCTGCGGCTGGAGCAGCTGTACAAACAGGTACAAGGAAAGAACCAAGTGGAAACAAAACCCAAAGAACAAAATGAAAACAAGCATTCCCCACAGCCCAGGCCTAGAATGCATCATTATAAAGAAAAGGGAATGTTTATCACGTGGGTTCTCCCAGTTTCACTGCAATCTCTGGAACCAAGCAACAGGTAACAAAAAGCTGCCTGTCTCAGTGAGCCATCCCGTCAAGGGCCCGCTCTTCACCTGGCCTGATTCTCAGACTTTAAACCGGTTAACACACGTCGAATGAGTACCGACTACAGAGCCTCACCTTAGATTGGGTGGGGAGTGGCACCCTGAGCAAAGAGAGGATGGGATCCTTCATTTGCCTTTCACTACGTTTAAAAAACTCCCTCTCCTGAGTGACTACTCGTCACGAGAGGATGAAAGCCTTCCTGCGAGCCTCCTCAGCGTCCACACCGTCAGGCCCGGAAGCTAACACCCAGTGAGGTGGTCCCTGCTGTCTACCCAGAGCCATCTCCAGGCTGAGATGGGAGGAGCTGGCCCTCGTGCCCCTCACCCATCCTGGGCCTCCACCGTCAGTCCTGATGCAAAGAAGCAAGATGGGAGCAGATGTTCTCCGACTCACTCAGGTTCGGGAGAAAGGCCTACAGAGCTGGCAGAGCAGGGAGCCCACGGAGGCCGCAGAGCGAGGCGCTGTCTCGGCACCCGACCACTCCAGGCCCTCCTCTCAGGATTTACGTTCCTCCTCCTGCTCCCACAGGTTTTCCTTTACCCTCAGGATGCTCTCTGGCCTTCCTCCCTTCTCCCATGCAAATGTGGGGCTCCTCCCCCTCCAACCACATTATCATCTTGAACATCCATTTTTTCTTTGCCCTGACCTGCTCTGTCTCCAAATTAAGTCTTAGCAAGAAAACGTTTGAATGCAGACAATTTTCAACGAGAAATAGCACAGGCCTAGTTCCAGGTGATTTTAAACTTCTAAACGGCATTTGATTAGCCTGGCAGAGAGGAGAGCCTCGGGGTCTTTTGGAGAAAGTTCTGACCCCGGTGAAGCGCACAGGCTGAGCAGAGTCCTTCAACTCCCGCCCGCACAGGAGGAGGGTGATGACTGGCCCCTCTGTATTTATCTGCCAACCCTGCACACGAGTCAACTGCGAGCTCAGTACCCTTCAGAGGGCCGGGGCCCCACCCCATATTCTGAGTCAGTAGGTCTGAGGTAGGGCCAAGGTTCTGTAGTTTGAGACACCACAGATGAGGGGGCTTAAAAATATTTCCATCGATTCTTTGAAAATCTTCCCTATAAAAGGCAGAGACGAATCCCCTCCACGGGAGTGAGCTGAACTTACTGACTCGCTTCCATGAAGAGAAGACGGCAGAAACTGTGACGTGTGTGTGTGATGTCTGAGACTAGGTGTAAAAGGCACTGTGGATTCCTCACGACTCTCTCCCAGATCGTGTGCTCTGGGGGGAGCCAGTGGAACAGGCAGGCAGACTGAGAACATCAAGCAAGCAACCCTCTGGAGTGGCTCATGTGTCGTGAAATGGAGGCAAGCCACCAACAGCCACCAACCACCCAACTACACTGCTCCCAGATTTCTCACCCAAGGATCCAGGAGACGTGATAACCACTGGTCGTTGTTTTAAACTGTAAAGTTTTGGGACAATTTGTTACACAGCAATAGATAACTAATACACGTGGGTCTGACGCCATGCTCTAAAGGCACGCAGTGTGAAACACGGGGCTCAGCCAGTGAAAGGAATCAGAAGCCACGCCTGGGTTCATGGGCTGCGGCTCCAACCATAGGCTTTGGGATGTATGATTCTACTTTCTTTATATGTAAGGAAATTACCTAAGGCCCCAAAATTAGCCTCAGAGTGAAATTTATAAGTTCCCAATAAGGAAAAAAAAAAAAGCTGAATAAAGGCAATGCAGGAGAAAGGGAGAGCAAGTAAAGAGAGCCAACACCCACTCCTGCCAGCCAGGGGCCCTTACCCGGGGTGGCTTCTGCCTCCACCGGTGTCCCCTCTTCCACTGTGGCTTCCTCCACCTTCACTAGGGGTGCTCTGCCCTTTGGCCAGGGCTCACTGGCGACTGCCTGAGGCTCCTCCTCAGGCTCTTTTCTCTCAGGTTGCACCCCAGCTTCTCTCTTGACAGGGCGGATGTTGCCAGGTGAGGGGGGCCAGGCCTGCGAGGGTGCAGCCTTGGCTGAGCCGGGAGGCAGGGTGGATGCTGGTCTGGGTGTGCCAGGCAGGTGAGGGAAGGACTTGGATGGGAGCCTGGGTGACAGACCAAGGGCAGAGAAGGGGACACATCAGCACAGGCTTTCTGGAACTGTCCATCCCCGCCCCCCCACCATGTGATGGTCCCAGACACCCATATGGAAAGGAATGATGGTCTTCAGCTTTGTGCCTTTGTCTTCCCTGATGGCAGACGCACACACGTTCACTTTAGAGGCTCTCTCCAGGTTTCTTTCTTCTTCCCTATGTCGAGGCCAACAAGTGGCGGAACAGCTCCTCTGAGGGGACGGAGGCTGCTGAGCCTCCAGCGCGAGCAGCCGCCAGCCTGCCTGCCTCACTCACCAGAGTCGTGAGGGAGCCGGCGGCCTGGCTTTCGGATGTGATGGGGACAGAGCCCTTCGGACGCCAGCTGTCGGGTGGAAGGGAACGTTGTCTCGCTCCCTCTCTCTTTTAGAGCCCTAAATTCAGAGAAACACAGGAATCAGGTTTTTCAGGAGTGGGACAACCACATTCAGCAACTCAACAGTGGAGCTGCAACCACTGAATGACTTTCTGGAAGTTTCCCATCTCTCTCATGTATATATCCAACCCCCAACAAAAGGCCCTTGTTAGCTTAAAACCGAACATTATACCTGAATTGACACCATGTGACACCAATAAGGAGGTTCTGGATGTGTGATTTGGAGTTATATTTGTAAAAACAAACGAACAAAACCACTCATCCTTTTGGAAAGCAGCCACACTGTGTGTCTGAACTACCTGGAGCAGAAGCTCATCGTCCGGTTTGACCCACACCAATGTGAACATAAAACTCACTTCCAGGTTTTTTCTTTTTCCACACCTTTATCTTTTAAAATTCTTTAGCCTTTTTCCTTTCACCCCAAAACATACCGTCGCTCAGTCTGTTTTTTTAACGTACACATCGCTGTATCAGACATTAATTCATTATTTTCTTTGCACTGATGTTATCCAACCAGCCCTTCCTTACCTGGTGTCCTCTGGCTCTCGAAGGAAAGTCAGGTTCAAGGTGAGGAACTCTAGCTACTTTTAGTCTTTTTCACTAGGCATGAGACTGAAATCTCATGGTGGCCAAACCACCCACCCTCCTCTGACTGCCAACTAGGGGTTGAGCCAGAGAGACGACACTTGTCCCAAGTCCAAATGGGCGAGAGGAAATGCAGAGACATGTGTCTACAGTCACCCAGACTAAAGGAAGCGCAGGGCCGAGGGGACTCACCCAGCCTCTGACACTGGCCGACACTGTTCGTGGTGGGAGCGGGGCGTGAGCAGGCCCCTGTGTGGGCGCCCGTCAGCCCTTTGCTCTGGGGACCCCTGCAGGACCGCAGACCACCAGGGCTAGGGAAGGGGCGGAGTAGTGCCCGGGCTCAGGGCTGGCTGGTGCTGAGCCTTCTCCTCTCTCCTCTCCGCCTGGCTCCAGCTCCAACTCCCCGCTCCCTTCTCTTTTGTCCCCTTCACTGTTCCTGTCCCCATTTTCCTTAGTAGCATCCTAGTCGATGGACTGGGATATAGGCAGGGGAAAGCATCTAAGTGTCCATAATACTTCATGTCTTCCCAGGATTTCTAAATGAAACAAATGAAGATAGGGGCAGGAGAGGGCTTCGCAAGGTGTGTGCCAGCTCCACACCTCTTGTGGCTGCATGCCCACCCTCTGCCCCCACCTCTGGTCCCCGCAGCACAGCTGTAGTCCTGGGGGGCAGAAGCGGCAGCCACCATAGAGACCCCCCTGCAGGTGTCCAGGGTGGTAGTCGCGCCTCTGGCAGATCAGCCCCCAGAGTGGAAGGCCCAGGGCTCTTCCCAAACGAGGCTGGGGTCAAGCACCTTGAGTAGCTTTTTTTCCTTTTTCTCAAAACATTTTAACTGGGCTGCAGTCAGATCGAGAAGAGAACTGAATGGGGAAATCAGTCAGGAAGGGTCATCTGTGGTGTGGAGCCTTTGGGGATGAACTCCATCACCTGTGCCGGGATAAGACAGGCGTCAGGGAATGCCGGGGCCAGGGCCGGCTGGAAAAATGCTCACTACTGAGATAACACCCTCCAGGCAGGGGGATGTCTTCACTCTTAGTTCTTTTTAATGGCTTTTCACTGATCTTGTACCCAGTCACCTGTTTGGGTACCACACCTGTATGTACCTAGACAGGTGCTCCTGATTCCCATCCTGAGCTGAGCAAACAGCCAGCGGTCTGCGCAGTCATCTCTCCCCGAGGCTGAGCTGGAACATGAACAGCCAGCTGCCCGTGTCACTGGTCTGACAGCTTACCGGCAGCACAAGGACTTCAATTTTACAGTTAGAGTTAGATACAAATCACCTTCAAGGGAGACAACGCAGACAGAGGCCCCGAGGCAGCACTTCCCAGTGGCAGCCACTAGCCACATTCGGCTATCTGAATTTAGATCTAAGTTAATTAAATGTAAATAAAATTAAAAAGGAAATTCAGTCTCACAAAACATATTTCAGGTGCCGAATAGTGGCTGTTTGAATTTAGATCTAAATTAGTTAAACTTAAATAAAATTAAAAAGAAAGAAAACATTTCCATTTACAACAGCATCAAAAGAATAAAACACTTAGGCATAAACTTAACCAAGGAGGTAGAAGTCTTGTACAAGGAAAACTAGAAGACATTGGCGAAAGAAATTAAGACACATAAATGGGAAGACATCCTGTGTTCACGGATTGGAAGCCTTATTATTGTTAAGATGTCAATACTATCCAAAGCAATCCACAGATGCTATGCAATCCCTATCAAAATGCAATGCCATTTTTCACAGAAATAGAAAAATCCATCTTAAATTCATGTGGAACCTCAAGGGACCCTGAACAGCTAAAACCATCTTGAAAAAGAACAGAGTTGGAAGTCTCACACTTTCTGGTTTCAAAATATATTAGAAAGTTACAGTAATCAAAACAGTGTGTCACTGGCAGAAAGACAGACATATAGACCAATGGAACAGAACAGAGAGTCCAGAAATAAACCCTCACATATACAGTTAAAGGATCCTTGACAAGGGCACCAAGACCACTCAATGGGGAAAAGACAGTCTCTTCAACAAATGTTGCTGGGAAAACTGGATATCCACACGTAAAAGAAGGAAGCTGGACCCTTACATTACACCACATACAAAAATTAACTCAAAATGGATTAAAGATCTAAATGTAAAACTTAAAACTATAAAATTCCTAGAAGAAAACATAGGGGAGCTTCATGCCATTGGATCTGGCAGTCATTTCTTGGAATGACACCAAAAGGCAACAAAAGCAAAAAGAGACAAATGGGATTACATCAAACTTAAAAACTCCTGTGTATCAAAGGACACAATCAACAGAGTAAGAAGGTAGCCTGTGGAATGCAGAAAACATTTGCAAATCATATCTGCTAAGGGGTTAAGATCCAGAGTATATGAATAATTCCTAGAACTCCACAAGAAGAATTAAAATAAAGTTGAAGATTAAAAAAGTAAAATTAAAGATTAAGATTAAAAAATGGGCAAAGGAGCTGAATAGATATTTTCCAAAGATGATATACAAATAGCCAACAAGCATATAAAAAGATGCGCAACATCACTGATCATTAGAGAAATGCAAATTGAAAGCCCAATGAGGTATCGCTTCACATGCATTAAGATGGCTACTATAAAAAAAACAAACCAAACCAAACCCCAAAATAAAAAGTGTCGGCGAAGGTGTGGGGAAACCTGGAGTGCTTGTGCACTGTCGGTGGAAGTGTAAGTAAAATGGTGCAGTTGCTATGGAAAACAGCATGGCAGTTCCTCAAAAAATTAAAAATAGAATTACCATACGACCCAGCAATCCCACTTCTGGGTACAAAACAACGGAAAGTAGGATCTCAGAGATATTTGCACACCCACGTGCACAGCACAACTATTCACAAGAGCCAGGAGGCAGAAGCAACTCAAGCATCCATCAACAGATGAACAGATTAATAAACGTGTGTACACACACAGATGCACGTGTGCAAATAAATGCATCCACATACATACATATGTGTATACAATGGAATATTACTAGCCTTCTTAAAAAGAACAGAAATCCTGTCACATTCTACAACATGGACGGGCCTTGACGACTTTCTGCTAAGTGAAATAAGCCAGTCATAAAAGACACACACTGTCAGATTCCATTTACATGAGGCGTCTAAAGTAGTCAAATCCACCAAAACAGAAAGAGAAATGGTGGTCGCCAAGGTCTGGGGAGAAGGAAACAGGGAGCTGTTTAATGGGCATAGTTCCAGTTTTGCAAGATTTAAAAAGTTCTGGAGATTGGCTGTATAACAGTGTGAACACACTTAATGCTACTGAACCATATACTTAAAAATGGCTAAGATGGGAAATTTTGTTATATGTTTTTTGCTATAATTAAACATTTTTAAAAACAGAGGTAAAGCTTGGTCTGTTGGCCTCACTGGCCACCATTCGAGTGCTCAGCAGCCACATGTGGCTGGTACTCGGCTGGAGTCCATGGTGCCATTCTGGGGTACACATGACTTGTAGAGTCATTTTTTGGCAATAGGTATTTACCTAAATTTTTGGTTGTAAAGAGGAGAAAAGAAGGCCCATAGATCAAATACAGAAAAGGAAGGCATTAAAAAAATAAAACGTGGGAAAGTGGAGACTGGATCATGCGATGAAAACCTCAGTGAATAGGTTGGCCAAGGGTGAGCTCTCCTCCTCTCCTCTTGGAGTGTTAATTTTTGTTTTCATCCACAACAAGATATTTCTCCTTCGGTAACGCTTTCCCCTCCCCAATAAGTGCCCAACCTTTGGGGCCAAAGCTGTTCTGCTTAACTGCTGCTTTCTGTCCACGGCTGGGATCTCTGAAGCAGCAACATGCGAGTGAGGGACACCTTCCCGACACCCCAGGGCAGCTCCCCGTTTGGTTGAAGGGCTGGGGGTCTGACTCAAGCAGGAATTACACGCTGACTCCCTAACGCCTGACGGGCTTGAAAAACTGCCCGCAGGCAAAGCCATCACGCTCTCACAACCCTGGAATTATCCTAAAATGCCTAAGCAAAACCCTTTTAAGGGCCCATCAGCTTTATAAATCTGAACTGCTCTGGGAAGTTAAGATCTAAAAAAACTGTTCCAGCCTTTCATTAACTCGGTCATGCTGTTACCATGGGAGAGAGACAAGACCTTCTGGTTGACTGGCGAGTCCTTTCAGACTGAAGTATGGTGTCTGAAGACCACAGAACAAGGTCCATATCTTTCATCGGATACCAAACATGCACAGTTTAAATCAAAGAAGAAGAGAGATTCCTGGAGACACACAAGTTACATCAGTGCCTTTACGGCACAGTGGAAATTAACCCCAGCTCAGCCTCCTTCCAGGAATAACCAGGATGTGTATTATATTCTTTACTTGTAAAATCTGAGTTTGTAGCACAGCCTATTGGCTTTTCAAGAATTAATTACTTAGCAAATAACTAGTGTTTTCAAGATACTTTGTCACCATATCTTAAGATCTGGGCCCTGACAGGGACTAGCTAAGCAGATAAAAATTCTTTATATTGCTTTCAGTGAACACTGGTGAGAGGTCTGCCAGCTTCTGGATCTGGCTGGAATGAAATGCAGAGGCAGCAGCCCAGGCCTCACAGGTTTCCTTACTTTCAAGAACAGAAGTATGCTGGCAGCGCATTTATTTGTATTGATGAAGACAAATACAATTCCATGCATGTTTACACATTTGAACAGAGAACAATTTCATCTTCAAATTCTTAGGGGGAACAAAATCCCCAAGTGGAGAGGGAGCGTGAGGACGTGACCACCCAGCCAGCCAGATCCCAGATGGGTGGATGGATGGGACGGTGGAGGTCGCCACCCCTGGTCTTCCTGACACCCACAGTGGGCCTTGGGGTGGCATCTGCTCCGCACAGAAAGTGTGCAGAGCGCCCAGCGGCTCCCAACACTACTCACCACTGTGCCATGGACAGTCCTCCTCCGCGCAGAGCCCTCGGGCGGCGTTACAAAGAATTTTGGTCGCTCCATCGGATTTCTAGAGTGTGCAGCTTTGTAGGGCATGATGTTGATGGGGCTGCAAGATGCTGAACGAGGACAAATGGGGATAACTAGGGTGCAGGGGACTGCTTTACACAGAAGGGTGCCAGAGGAGCAGCAGAAGGAAGGGCAAGAGCAGGTTCGGGACGAGGAGCAAAGCAGAGACAGAGAGAAAAGTAGGGAGAAGGTGTCATTACCCAGAGGCGTCCAGAACCATCACCCTCAACTGTCCTCACAGCCCTGCCAGTTTACAGTGTCCAAAAGGAAGGCATGTCCAGATGAAAAATCTGGAATATATAAGCTATCTGGCTACTTAAACACGGATTAAAGATACAGATGTAATCCAATGATGATGGAAAGCAATGGCCTTCTATTCCTATAAATTGATGGTTCTGGTAAAACGCTACATTAGCGATAATTTTTGTATATGACTGGTTTATAATCAGCTTTTTCCTAATTAGCTTTAAGATGGAACAAAAGGCATAAAGACAGGAAGCGAGCAAGCAGGCAAGCAAGATTCCCTACAGCTGCCGCAGGAGTCAAGCCAGCAGCCAGCAGGGACAAGCAGCCGCATCTTTAAAACGTGCAATGACCAAGTCTCCACAGGTGTTAAGACTTGTTACAAGGACAACCAATAATTTCCAGAAAAAAAATCCTGTAAATGTTTTATCTATTTAAAGGCAAATCAAATGCCTGCTCTGGGTCTTCCCAGAAGCCACGGCATTTGACGGTTCACAAGCAGCAGCAGGAGAGGACACGGGGACAGACGAGATGTGAGCGTTTTAGACGGTGAATAGAACATAAATAGGTTAGAACCACCAAAAATAAGGTCAAATCATGAATAGCTTTTACAGGTTTTCTCAAGATGGAATATTTTCTGAAAAACCACGTACAGTTTCTGATAATTTGACTTCAAAGAAACACTGTCATTAGCCAAGTGATTCTGAGTGACAATGGGTTTAAAGAAATTCTGACAAGGATGCATAGGTGTCTCAAGTGTGGGCACTAAGGAGCCAAGGTCCAATTTCAGATCTCATCCAGAAATTTTGTTTTCCAGCAAAAAATACGACAATTAAACATGACTACTGAGGAGAATATGTCTTTGCACCATGTTATAAAGTGACTCCACCCAACTCTAGCCATCGTACAATCCTTCAAAGGGAGGATTTTGTGTCGACTGAATATGATAGTATTAATAAATTAAAAACTCAAAAGTTCACAAGACAAATTTGGGGTAATCCTAATTTCAGAATCGTAGAGCTCAAAGAACATCTGTGATTTTGGTTTAATCTACAGACAGTCGATCAGACTGCCTCTTCCTTCGTGTGCTCTCTTTCATCCAGTGCGGTACCCTCTGGTCACCACTGATGGTCCGGGTGGTGAAGGGACTGGAGGCTGCATTTCCTTTTCATTTCAAAACAGAATCTGTTTCTTCAGGATAAGCTACCTTCGCATCCCCTCAGTTCTCCTTAGCAGAACGTGCGTCTTACTTGCGAATGGACATGAAGCTCTGCTTCCGACCCTGAAGGTGAAGGCAGGTCCTTGGTGCTGCGATCACAGGGCAACTACTTGAAAGTAACCCCTCCTGAAGTGCCACACAGAGCCTTTGCATCCCCCAGACAGGGAGAGAGGTCAGTAATGCGAAACCCTGCCAAGCCAATCGAACGCACTTCAAGAGTAACATCCTGGCCCGGTCACCTCTGTGGGGCCCTGGGCACAGCCGGAGGCCATTCCCAAGGATCGAGAAACCCGGGACAAGAGCCCTGCTCCAACGCTGAAAAAGGAATGCAGCACAGAAATATGACTTCTTTTTCCTCTGGTGGAGAGTAATAATTTCAGGGGTGTCTGTGATTACTGCCTGAGACCACCCTGGATGTAGCCAATCTCATCAGGCCGCTAGTCCATTCCTTATCACAGCGTGAGGTGATGCTAAGCAAAGGATGACAAGATCCTTAAACCTTCCAGTGCAGTCTATACAGAAACCCTCAAGTTTCATTGCTCAAGAAACATCGTCTGGCTGAAATATACACTGTAAATTCCCTCTAAGGGAATACATTTCATGAATTCACTGTTGTTCTGAACAGTAACTACTGACAAACCGGAAATCTTTAAATCAATTATTCTAATAATCTAGCCCTCCTGAAGGGACAGGAAGAGCAATACATATATATTCTTTTCCTCAGAGTGCCCTCTGTATCCCCAAGGCAGTTTTACTGAACATGAAAATTCTCTTTGGAATGTCTCTGAGGAAGTCTTGCAGTGTCTGTATTCCCTTCTCCTCTTGGTAGCCGGTGTGTGTTAATTTAACTCACTTGCGATCTTCCCTGTGAAATAACGGTGCAAAGATGATGCAGTTCTAGTGGCTGGAGTGCAGCACAGAGAAGAATTACATAGTAAAATAATAATAATCTTAATAACATTTGTTGAGGGACTCTATGTGCAAGTAGCATTCTAAGCATTTTACACATACGAACTCATTTAATCCTGAGCTCTAATAATCACACGTATTTTAAGTGAATTTTAATAAGCGGGCGTGGAAAAGCCAACCAAAAGCAGTGGCCCCAACGAGAGGGTCAGACTGATTTCCAATTTCCAATGGCTCTTTTCACTTGCTTGGGGAGTCTGCAGCCACCGAACACCCTAGGGGTCAGGAGGGCTGCTCTCATCTGCTGCTGGCACCCCGGCTCTCGACGAGGTCATCCTCTTGCCAAGGGCACTTGCACATAAAATGAACTCAACGCGGGGCTTGCCCTGTGGCGTAGTGGTTGAGTTTGGTGCCCTCCACTTCTGCAGCCCGGGTTTGCAAGTTCAAATCCTGGATGCAGACCTACACCACTGGTGCGCCACGCTGTGGAGGCGTCCTGCATACGAAATACAGGAAGACCGACACAGATGTTGGCTCAGGGCTAATTTTCCTCAGCAAAAAACAAACAAACAAAAAACAAAACAGAACTCAAGGGACAACACTAAAATGAGAAGACAAGGGAAAATCCTCAAGGAGAGCAGGTGGGAAATGAAAGTGATGGAAAGGGTTTTTGACAGGATACACGTATGAGACGTTTACATATATAATTTCCAATGGAAATGTTTAAAAAACAACAGTTTTGGTTCATCAAACATAAGCTGTATTGATGCAATGACCTAAGGAAGGTATTAATAAAACAGGCAACTCAGGGGCCGGCCGTGCATTGCTCCACGCTCAAATCAACACGGAAACGTGCCGATCTGCCGAAAGGAGGATGGAGAAGTTGCAACGCAAAAAGCGAGTCAGCAGGTAAAAAGCACCTTGACTGAGCACAACAGTGAAGAAGGACGATGGAAGACGGGCCGGGAGAACGGGTGGAAAATGGGGAGAAGGTGCTGGAGAGACTACAGGGAGGGCGAGAGGACAAGAGTTAGTGATGACAGGAACAGCAGAGGGACACTGCTTTTAGCCGTGAGGCCGCGCTTTAGGACAAAACAACACACAATGTGGAGATTAGAAGCACAGTTTCCACAAGCTGTTTAGAGCCTGTGACACAGGAGCGAGAAGCAGTTCTAAAGGTTCTTCAATTAGCTGGATGTAAAGAAAGCTTTCACAACTTGCATAAAGTATGACATTCACAGGCTTAAGAAATAAACTATCTTGAGAGGAGCTGTATGTCTTCCTCCAGGAAAATCTCAGATGCAATGTGACAGCTGATGGGAGAGGCAGTCAGAGAACACACAGAACACGGAGGCCCAGCTTGCTGCAGGCACACGTGTACACGGAGCAGCTCGAGGGTGCAGAGGACGGAGGGGTACAGGAGCAGGTTTAACATCTGCCCGCCTGTCCTCTAAGGGGCCCTGCTGTGAGTCAGTAGTCGGCACAGCAGCCGGTTTCCGGGGCAGGTGGTGGGGACGCCTCCAGAGGACTGTGAGAACCAGGGCTGATACTAGCGCACTGGGCACCACAGAGGGAGGACATCACAGAGCCACCAAGAACCACTCCCTGCAAAGAGGCTCACGAGCATGAAGAGCTTGCAGAGGACACGTGATGGAGAGGCTACGCCACTTCTAAGTGCCAAAGATGAGCGCTAGTGGCTGGGGCACGGGCATCCCAGCTGTGCCCAGAGATGTCTGGGAGACTCCAAATCAACTCAGCGCGTGAGGGGCACCGCCAAAAGCCGAATGTGCATCCTTCCTCCCAGCTGGAGAAAGGCTCCCAACTAACTTCTCATTAAATTAATTGGCTCATTCAGCACATGTTTTGCCTTTCAAAAAAGTAGAGGAGTTACAACTAATTATGCTAACCAGCACTTGGCACATTTTACGTATTTTCAACGTATGTAACAAATAAGAACACTATAATTAGCCTTCACACAACTCTCAAGAGTTTTGGAAGGGCACATTTACTCCTCGATTACATATAAAAGGCTGACACAGGGCGGCTAAGTAGCCAGTGTGCGGCCACTTTATGAAACTCCAGGCGTAAGTGGGCTCCTGCTTTGATTTCATTCCCAAGTCTGCACGTTGGTATCAAATATTAACTTATGTCTACCTGTGACCACCTGTTCAGACGCAGGAGAAGAAGGGCAGGTAAGGATAGGTATTTCTGGTCATGTGAGGCACAGACGGAAGCATCTGAAGCCACCTGACCTCAGGCGGGACATCCTCTGTCTGCCTGCATCTCGTCCCAGCAAGATGCTAAGATGGACGCGAAGGGGAAGCAGTGCCAGGGGCATGGAACCAGTGCCGACAGGGTATCCCCAAAGCCTTTCCACCCAGAGAAGAGAAGCACACGGGAAGATGGAGACGAGACAGAGGAACACTGGCGGCGCAGACATGCTTCCTAGGCTTCACCTCGCCAGGAAGCGCGCCTCGGTGGTTTTACCTGCGTCTCCAGACAAGGCAGCTGTGCTTTTACTTCTGGCCAGGAACGAGTGGGTGGGCGTCAGCAGTCTGCTAACAACGCTGCTCTCCCATGGGCTGAGCTGCAGGCGGCGAGCTAAATGTCACCACATAAGCGAGATGTTAGAAGTATTCTCTCCAGGGGCCAGAGGGCACAGCACATCCCACCTATCGCTTCCCAGGCCTGGCCTTTGAGCCCAGGCTCTCCAGGGAGGACAGCTGGTGAGCGTCAGGGCGACAGGAACCCGCCCAGAGGAGCAGCTCTCCACAACGGGAACTTTCTTCAAGACGTTTAGTTTGTGGCAGGCTCTGTATCACAGTTTTATGCACTCAGATTTTGCTAACCACCTTCCTCCAGGAGTCAACACGTAACAAAACAGAAGTATCATTTCAACTACAGGGTGGGAAGTGTAGCTGGCTCCAGTCGTACCTGCTGCCCTCCCAGGACGGGCAGGGGCCTGAGGGCACATGCGTCAGCCAGAGGGCCTCCTAGGTGACCCCAGTAATCAACTCCAACAGAGGCTGTGGCAGGTGAGTGCAAGACTAGATGCACATACAAATACAGATAGACAGGGTCTCCGTTCAATTTTGATAGATCTCCCTGAACTGCTACTCGGGCCACTGGGTGAAATCAGATACAATAAAGTGAAAGAGGACTCATGCAATGTACTGCATGGATTTCCTTTTGACTTTTGCACTCAGCAAGCCAGGCTCTTTCAGGTCCCTGTTTGGCAACAAAATAAAAATTTTGGCGGAGGATAAGGGTCAAGCTAAACAAGATAAAATTAAGCAGAAAAGCCAAAATTCAGTATAAACATGATATTGGGTGGGTGTGTGAAGAATCTAGAAAATGAATTTAAAGTAATACAATGACATATGGTCCCAAATTATACTGGGGCTTGGCAAGACTGGTGTTAGGAAATACATGCCAATTATACATTACTTTGCCTATACTGTTAGCTTCCAGTGATGGCCCATGAAAATAAAGAAGGTACTTTGCAAAAATACCGGGAAAGAAGCTTGCAAAATCCTACAAATATCAGTAAAGTGATCGTATACTATCTCTAGTTTAGAACACGCTCACAAATCACTTATAAAAGTCTTTAAACTTGTCCAAACCTGGCAAGGCCACATCTATTCTGCACCACAGACAGCCGGTGCGAGTCCCTTTGCCCCTGGAGCAACTGCTCTTATAACACCTTTATCTGTCGTATTTCAAAGGAATGACGTTCAAATTCTGGAAATTAGTTTCACTTAATAGAAGCCAACTAATGTTTAATGTTGTTATAGAACATACTTGCTCCTACTGTCTGGAAGGAAGTACCAGTCTCCAATGAGTACCTTAATTATCAGACTTTATTTTAAAAGAGTGGCTATTTTGATCAAGGCTCTGGCAAATTTAAGAATTAGTGAATTGTTCATTCGATTTTCTGTTTATTAGGAGAGTCTTCATGGTTAAATTAAACCTTTTCTGACATTATGACATGAATGAAGAGATTTGTTATAAAACTACTGTAATAGTCACACAGGTCACAGAGCACACAACGAGATACTATAAACCAGGGGATGGCAGAGAGAGATGTGTGTGCATGAGAGAGAGAACAACAGAGCATAATGTAACCTAAATTAATTAGGATACATTCACAGAATAAAATCACTGGAGAAAAGTGATTAGGATTAACTGAAAACCTTCAGCAGATGAGAAAGGGAAGAAGAGATGAGTGCTTCCTTTTCTCGGATAAACTCTGACAGACTGGCTCAGAAGTGCAGAGAAGGTTTACCATTGAAAATGATGTCTTTCCCCCCCTGATTAAGAAGTTCAATTACTTTATTTCTGTGAGTCTTTTTAAGGCATTAAGCAAAGAATCTGCCCCAAATGAAGATCATTAGAAAGCCTCTTTGACCTGTGTTTAAAGCAAATCTGAAGAGATTTGTTTCACAGCTCTGACACTGTGAATGGTTTTGCTAGGAGAAACTTGTTTCCACTTCCACCACTTTCACAACTGTGCCCTGAGCAAGAGAGCGCTAGATCTCTCCCGAAGACGACCCTTTAGTAAAGGTCAGCACAGGACGGTTAGTTGTTGTTGTTATTTTTTCACGTAGAGGGGCCTGATTTTAAGATAAGCTCCTGAAGGAGGGGAGAATAATTCTCACAAAACAACTCTATAGTATTGATCTTATTTAAGTACTTAAAAATGAGGTACTGACAGTCCCCACAGCAGAGCACCTGGACTAGAGGTGGCACGCCCCACAGGTGTCTGCACCGCCACGCTCCTCCCTGAGCAGCAGGCACTGTTTCAGTTCCAGAGGACGCGTGCCATGCAGTAATCACGCAAGTGTTGCCAGATCCTCATTTTTCATTAGAAGTAGGAAAACTAAATGTTGTCAGAAGTCTTCCATTTTTTAAATGTTTAGCAATTAATTCAAATTAAAACAAGAACAAAAAGCCTGCTCAAGTCACAGAGAATACGTCTGTGGGCAGAATTCAGCTTGAGGCCTGCCAGGGTGTCCTCTGATCATGATTCTAGGAAAAAATGGAGGGACTAATTTTAAGCAAAGAGGAGGCAAATTCACTCTTACTTTTTTCAAACTCCCTTTTTTCCTTCCATGAGAAAAGAGCTGGTTAAGCAGGTAACTTAAGATAACAAGAAACACATTTTTAATGCAAAACTTTCCAGTGGCAATATTCTTTCTACTGCAACGATTACAGACATCTTTGGTAATCAGAGGTTTCCGTTAACTCAGGGCATCTCATCAGTCGATGTGACACTATATTCAGTGTGATAATCAGAACATTTTAAAACCGGCAGAGCACAGGCGCAGAGCTAAGGGACGCCGCTCACTGCTTCGGAGGCCAGGGAAGAGCAGCTTGTGGAGGTGGATGTCTACCAGGCGGTACGGAAACACTTCAGTATCTGTGATAACCAGTGAGCATCCCAGCTGAAGATCAGCTTGAGAGCATCAGCGTGTGGACAACAGCAGCTTCAGGGCCTGTGCTGAGAGCCGAGAAGGCTCCCACAGTCTAGCAACGGTGTGCACCCTCTGACTGAGGAGTCTGTAAAGCCTCTAATTTGATAAGTTGATAAGAATGTTGTCTCACTTGATTATAAAGGATAACTTTAACAAGTAGCAGAAAAGAAAATTAACTAAATTACCTAAATTTCTATATCAGAGAAGCTGAAATTCAGAAGAATTTCTGTTCTCACTAAAGGCCCGGTCCTCACTGTCCTGAGGGTTCTGTCTGACTTAAAAAACCTGCTTCTTGGACCATATGGCAGGCCCTGGTGGACACACTGTCCTTCCAGGCTGACCCCGCCTGTGAGACCCAGGAACCGGGTCACAGTTCTTTTGATAAGGGGGCGGAGAAGCAGAACTCTCAAATTTACTGCTCTTCCTCCTATCCTGCCGTCCAGCTTCGTACTGGATTTTCTAGGCCTGCACCATGGTTTGAGGGGCAGTCTCCTGGCCCCAGCTATGAACTGGTTGTTGAACTTCCCTTGACCCTTAAACTCACCCAAAGAAGAATGCACAGAGTAAGCGCTGATCTAAGGAAAGGGTTCCACGTGCACGAAGGTAAGCACAGAAGATGTGGTGTAGCAACAACATGGTTGGGGCGGGGGTCTCTGTGCCAGGCCCTCTGCTCCAATAATCAGCCTGCAGGCTATGAAGTCAGGCCCTTCACCTCTGAGAGCTCTATCATCCCAAGGGGAGAGATGCGCCATCCAGCAAATTTTCCCAGTTCTAAGCTCCCAGGACTTAGTAATATCCTATGAGGCACCCCATGCAGGACCTATCAGGCATCTTACTTCTAGCTGACACAGCACCCTCCTTCCCAGGAGCCTCGACAGGATATTGCCTGGTTCAGGGCCCATCTCCCCACTCCCAATCTTCCCCAATTTCAGGTTTGGGACTGTAGGAGGCAGCAAGTGAGGTTTAACTTAAAAGTGCTGTAAATCCCACTTGTGGTTTGTCCGAGACCCAGGTTCACGGACGTATGAAATTAGAGTGTTAAGCGGCCAATTCCAAAGAAAAGATGAACAGACAAGTGTAGGAAGAGCCTTCACGGGCTATGTTTTACGTTGTATTAAGGGAAGGGCTTGAAAATAGAGGCTATGAAAGGAATTTTAATTCATAATACTTTTCTCTAACATATAAAAAGCCCCTAATTTGACTACATGTCTAATATCGATGAATTAGGCAAATTAGGTTAAAAAAGGGAATGATTTAGGTTAAAGGCAAGATAGGAAGTTGTTCAAACATTTAGTGCTTTAAGAGATTAGTTATAAAATAACATCAGCACACGTAATATTGTACATCACAAAAACACCATAAATATTATACAATACAAAATACACAAATACACATACACACATACAGAACATGCACACGTTACATTCTTTTTAAAGACTATAAACACTGAACTGTTCCCAGTTTCTTAGTAAAGCACTCAAAGTAACCACAATTTGTTACTTTTAAAGAGTATGTGTTTCTATATTGCACATAATTCTTTGGTTTTTTTATTTAAAATCATTTCAGTTATCTAAAACAGCTTATCTTAAAAGCTTGATTTTTCCTTCTATATAAGTATGCAAAATAAAACTTTTGTTTTATAAATAACTCGAGATTCACATACTATAAATCCACAGGATGAATAAAACTCAAAATTCAAATACAATGTTAATCGGAGAACTACGAGTTATTAAAATTTTTAGGAGACTTAGATGATATTCTTGAAGTTAGGCCAAAGCCCTTAAGAATAAATGAATGGACACCAAAAACCAATCGCACACACAAGAAATGCAGTAAGAAAGGTCTGGTTAATGAGAAACACATTAGCAAAATGAAATCTACCAACATGAGTCATTTCAAAAGGTGTTTTGGAAGGCCAAAGCCTGGAAGTCCGGAGTGCAGACGGAAAGTCAAGGACAGTGTGACGGAAGTGAGATGGATGTTCGTGACAAAGACTGTCTGCATGCTGGTGGATAAGTGGGTGATGCTGGAGCTGTGAACGCATTTACTAAAGGTCGAGAGAAGCACCACTTTCATCCCCGCTAAACCACTCAGCCAAGTTCTAAAATGAGAACGTTCTTGTTGCAAGGAAAATGCTGCTCAGCCGTTTACTGCTTTTTTACTCTGAAGTTTTTTTCTTCCTATTTAAGAAACGTAGGGAAAGCAACTTCAGATGCTTATTTTTATCTGTAAACATCCAGAAAAAAAGCATTAGGTAAATAACAGAACACTTTGTTTTCCTTTTGACTGTACCTCTATCTGGAGAATTTAGCAAAGTTGCAGATGAAGAGGAGAGCCGCTTGCTAATGACGGGATCAACATGTTTCGAAAGATTCATGGTGGAAACTGATCGCCTGTCTGGATCTAAAACAAATGGAGATAATGCTAATTGACAGCCAGCATGCAGGATTGCCGCTTCCTACTTCACTGATGGAAGGAAAACTAGGACTGGATGCTTCCAGCTCTATTACTAGATCTTTCACAGCAGCACAGTTTTCTAAGTGGATATTTTACTGGTAACTTAAAGGCTAGAAATAAAATTCATTTTTCTTACATGGTAAAATAAAATTGAGCTCGCCAGTTTTCAGCCAGGAAATTCAAGCATATTGTTATTACACACAACAAACGGATGAAGACTAAAGGGCGGCAGCAGAGGGCAACTAAAGTCATGGAGACAGGCTGCGGAGCAAAGGGGACCACAGACGCGAAGCCATTCACAACATCCCAAAGTCGGAACCCTGGGCAATAACAGTGCTGGTAAAGCAGAATGAAACCCTCACACAAAAAGAACGCCAAGTCCTGTGCACCTGCTGTGACCGTGGCTTATAGGGTCATTTCACCCTGGCATTAAAGTTCATCACAGAAAAAAAGACTAAAAAGAAAGAAAGAAAAGGGAACTCTCCTGGTGTGGAAAGGATGGCCACCATAGCACTTCTCTTTCAAAGGTCTCCTAGTAAGCACATCTCTGAGCCTGTAACACGGAGTTGAGTGTGCTTTACAAACATAGCATCAGCCTACACGGCTGCCGACACAACTGACGGCAGCATAAGGAAAATCAGAATTCGTTCTTTAAGTTTATGAATAATATGACTGTTTGTCCCGCAGCTGAGTAATTTTAGCCTCATTCTTCAAGTCAGAAGAGAAATAGCCATATAAAAGGCAAAAATCAGCTGTTACTTTGCTGTCTGCACAGTGGACCAAGCTGTAACCATGCTCATTAGCACAAGTCACGTGTCCTGAAAATAACTGCATGTCATAAGGCCTAAAAGTCTCACCACTACATTCATCTGGCAGGCAGGCAGATGTTCTGACCTATAAGAGCCAAAGTTGGAGGGGTTTTGCTGTATTCTGTTTTATCTTCTATTGTTAGCTTCTTCTAGAACTAAAAGCAACCCAAAATATTGCTTGTGGGAGAGGCTTCAAATCCCAGCTCCCTCTCGTCTGACTAACCTCGGTAGTAGAAACTGCACAGAGAACCTCACCCACAGAATAACCGTTTCTGGCCATATTACATGTACAGGGATGAACAAGTCTCCACCAACATTGGACATCCCCGTCTTCTCACTCACCTGTGTGGTCGAAGCAACTTAATTATTAAAGAAAACCCAAGACATCACTTCTCTGACTCAAAATTTGCACTTAACTGATGGGCTCTTAGGGCAACCCTAACATAAAGAAAAGACTGAGGGCAGACTATCAAAAGGAACGTCTTAGTGATGAGACGTAAGGCTCCGGGCACAGGGACAGAACCCACTCCCGGCGATTTCACAGCGGTACGTTTTCTGGTATCCCTTCATATGTCATGCGTTAGCTGGGGGACATCTGTCTACATGCAGGCCTGTCCCGGAAGTTAAAATGATGAAGGCATAATATGTATTTATTATATTAGTTAATATAGTAATTTTTAATCTTTTCTTTTTTTCACAGAACAAAACACAAATTCACAAGAGGATTCACGGAGAATTGGTTTAAAGGTATAAAGTTTTATGAACTAGCGCTAGCTGATGTGTGAGCAGTCAGACAATACACAGCTATAGTCTGGATTGAATCTAAATTCTAGGACGCACCTGTCAGTCGGCAGACACATGGCGAGCCAGGCGCTGTGCGAAGTACAGGCATCAGAACGAGCAAGGCCTGGTCACTGATCTCAAGATCACAGCAGACCATTCTGACCTTTGAGAAGTCTGGCAAATTCCCATTATTTTCAAACTTCTCTGTTCTGGTACAGCAGCCATTTCCTCTAATTCACAGCCCTTATAAAAACGCCTTCATCTGACAGCTCAGCAACACAGCACTGGTTGCTCTGGCTCTGGGCAGCAGCAATAAAGTCAAGCATTAAACTCCGGGTGTGGGAGCAAGGACTACAGCTAAGCAATTTGTTCCCCCTCAAAATCATCTAAAAAATCAGTAACAGAGTATACTTCTGCCATACATGTGAAAAACATGAAGCCAAGTAAAAAATAAGTGAGCGTATAAAAATATATCCCCAGGACAGCTTTTCTACATGGGACAAATACGCAGAGCTATCCTGAGGATGAAACTTCACTCGTAAATGATCTTTATGATCACAGATTCGATATGGGCGCCACCACACACACTGGGTCGTGAAGAGCCAAGAAAAAGAGCTTTCAGTGTGGTTCACTGTCACAGGAAAGTAAGCTATGGTAATCCACTTTTAGACTTTTTAAAACAGAGGAGTTACAGAAGATACACTGGACGGTGGGAAGGAAAGAGAACAGGGCAAACAGACAGAAACCCACAGTTACTTAGATTAAAACTAAAAGTGGCAACAGCAGTGTTGATGGGGGAAAGAAAGCCAAACTGGATGAACCTGGATCCCAGGTAATTGGTTAGCTAAGAAACATTGTTTTAAGGTTTTACCCAAAATGATCATTTCAAGAGAAAGCAAACATATATGGAATTACTTTATTTCAACCCCTTTAAGTCACCTGAGTTTTATCATCACACTTAAGAAACACTGTGCTGTATCCAGATCTTGGTCTATGCAACGGGATCTGAAGCATGCACGTGACTATGGTGATGGTTCCGCTACGATGCGCTGGCCCTAGTCTGAGGTCTAGCTATGGGCAAGCAATCAGCAACCACAGGGACGTCAGTACCAGGTTTTCTAGTACCACCAAAAGTCGTGACGTGGTGGTCCAGGCCTGCTAAATCGAGAAGGGTGAATGACGACTCAACAAAACCACCTGGGGACAGAATGTAAGACAATGATTTTTCAACGTAAATTAAAAAAAAAGTTTATTAGACTCACACAAATGAAAAAGAACTGACACACTCTATAAAACTCAAGGTGTACTGAACTTACAGTACAAAAATAAACCCTCTCCCTCCGTCCAAATTGCAGTACGATTATGTCCGCTAGGGAACACGGGAGCAGCTCAGACTGCTACCGCTTCTAGTTCGGACGCTTGCACTGCCTCTCGCAGGGCAGCAGTGTTGCATACACTTGAGGGTCAGAGTATCAGCTCAGAGCATTGATTCTGATCAGCCAACAGTACTATGATTCCTCCAGAGCAAAAGATAAAGCTGGTTAACCTATTCCATAGTTGTGAAACCCTTCTGCAGATGAATTATTTAAAATAATGCAGAGCTGAAACCAGCATGTTTACTTGGAAACACTGCATAGACTTCTGTCTCTTCAGGGGATTCTGTAACAAGCGAGAGAAGCAGCCGTGAAGGGAGAGAACCTGTCTTTTTATCTCCATCTCCCTCTCATCCTCACACACTAGAAGCAGCTGTGATTGCAGTTTAATCATTTCAGCAGGATTTCTGCTTTTCACACTTAGAGAAAGGGCACCTTGGCTGTGCAGGGAGGCAGCGCTGGTCTGAAAGCGGGCCCTGCCTGCTTACCTGCACTGTGGGCGCGGGGGCTCCCGTGGAGGGGGCCTCCCCACGACCACCGGTTATGCTTCTGTTTTGGCTTCTGGCTCCTTTCCATCGTGCGCCGTACGACAGCTTCATGGCGCTCCTTAAACAGAAGAGGCGAGCGAGGATTAGTCAGCCTGGCTGCTGGAGGCTTCCCCAGCTCAGGCAGAGTGGAGCGAGAGGTGCCACTGACACTGCAGCCTGCACCTCCACAGCCCACCTGAAGGGGAGAACAAGATCACCCTGGGAGGGTTACTGAAATCGCTGGGTCCCTGCACACACAGCCCTCAGTATATGGTAGGTGCTTAAAAAAATGACTTTTCTTATTTACTACTGGACTGCGATGCTTTCATCAATACATAAGCACAGCAGTGAGGTCTTAGCTTAAACAGATGCTAAATATGTGTGGTACCACATCTAAGAAAATGGAATTTGGAATCTGTGGATGTGGGTAATTCTGACCCCATGACAGTGAGTTGTATGACTTTGCGTAACTTACCCATTCCATGTTTACAAAAACTGATATATTAACACTTACTCAAGGGTTGAGTAAGGGTGAAATGAGACAACCTATGTGAAAACGTTTGTAAATGGTGAAGCCCTACGGAAACCCAATTACTTGGAGTGGTCCATATAGACAGATGGAACATAAAGAAGTTACAAATTAGACCACAGACGTGGACTTTTAAAGTCACTGTGGTGACAACAACAAGCACATGGTTCCCCGCCCGGCTTCCACGCCGATCTCCCCTCACGGGACCGTCTGCGCAGCGGCTTCCTCTGACACGGTCCTGCTGTGCGTCCGGCACGTGCGTGGACCGTCTCCCGGGCAGTGGGCTGCACTCCTGACTCGGCGAGCCTCCCCGCCTCCCAGGGGGCGGCGTCCTCACCTTGTCCTCCTCCAGCCTCTGCCTCCGCTTCTCCTCCACCGCAGCCCTCCTGCGCTCCTCCTTCAGCCTCTGCTCCTCCAGCTTCTTCTTCCGCTCTTCCAGGTGCTTTTCGTAGTGCTGCCGGGCTCGCTCTTCTCTTTCCAGCCAGACGATTTCTCTCGCAGCTTCAGGAAGAAAAAGGAGGGGATTCAAACACAGGCAGGTTTGACACTGGAACGGTGCGGCTCGTGTAAATGGCCCTCATCGAACAAACGGAAGCCCGCTTGTTTTGTATTAACCAAGCACGGCCTTCGCTTTCCTCAGTTTTCAGGAAAAAGTACGCTGTTGATTTTTGGCCTAATGTAATATGCCCACAACGAGGCGGGAGCAGCAGTGAATTCTGCTCTTTGGGAACCCGCACAGCCCTCTAGTTGTCACATTCTTACTCCAGAATAATGCACATCACAGGCTCTGGTCTCCATTCTGATATGGATATAATGTCCTCAAAACCAACAGACCATCCGCCTCTGTCTTTTTAAGAAACGTGACATCCTCCAGATGGAAATGCTGCGGCTACATCTGTCCCGTGTCCCAGCATGGCACGGGCTCTCTGAAAGCATCAAGGATTTGGAGACAATCCCAAAGACTGATGGTGATAAAAGACGTGAAATGCCTCACAGGGCTATCACGGGGAGTCGCTAAGCGATGGGAGGGATCACGCACGTGGCCGATCTTGGTCTGAAGAGCTCACAGTCTAGTCATACAAGACTTAAAATTGAAAGCTCAGTGAAAAATGTCGTTCAGCGATGGAATGCTTTTCTTTCCTCATTTTAGGGAAAAATATACCCCACAAAACTAGCTTTTTAAATACGATGTTTCCCTCAGCCCTGATGACTAAACCATCTTTAACACGAGTTATTAATACTGTAGGTAAAAGTGTCCAAACGAAATTTAAAGCATAAACCTTGAGGACACTTCATGGCATATAAGTTAAAACGTTACTTTTTAAGAGAAAAAGATAGAAATTCAGAACATTTCCGTTTCCTCTAAATGTTTAATATTAAAGATTCTGCATTTCTGCTACCATTACATCTTCCCAAAGCTGCTCATCTGAGGAGAAAAATCTACTGAAAGGGACCTGAGTTGATTCCACTTTTGTGGAAGGAGAAGGAAGAGGACAAACCCAAGGTGAGAGAACCAGGGACCAGCAGGCGAGGTCTGGGCTCTCTGGGCAGCTCTGCCGCCAATGGGGTGCCACCTTGGACACGTCCACTTGGATTTCAGGTTTCTCTTGACTAAGAAGTGAGGAAATTGATCTTCAAGGTTCCTTCCAATTTTGAAAGCCCATGGTTCTAAAGAAATTCTCAGGCCCAAGTCAGAAATTTTCTTTAAGAAAAATGCTCAGTAAATATTTACTCAATGACTGAACAAAAAACACTATGAGAACACATGTTAGGGGCCGGCTCTGTGGCCGAGTGGTTAAGTTCGGGCGCTCCGCTGTGGTGGCCCAGGGTTCGGATCCTGGGCGTGGACATGGCACTGCTCGTCAGGCCACGTTGAGGCGGCATCCCACATCCCACAACTAGAAGGACGTGCAACTAAGATATACAACTGTGTACGGGGCGGGGCGGGGGGGGCGGGTGGCGGTTGGGGAGATAAAGCAGAAAAAAAAAAAAAAGATTGGCAACAGTTGTTAGCCCAGGTGCCAATCTTTAAAAAAAAAAAGAGAAGAGAACACACGTTAGAAGTAACAGACGGAGAAGAGGATTCTGACACCTTTGAGGACGCACTTACAGTGGGTACACATCCGTATGTAATGCCTGTGCATTTTCCACGTGACAGTGTCTCACTGGCAGGCTTTTAATGATGCTACACATTTTCATTCACTTACGAAGGAGGACTTACAGTGATAGATTCTGTCAAAGCCTAAACAACACGAAATATTAAAAGGCTGAACTGAAGGCCTTACTCTAACACGAGGCCTCTTCGTGCATTCCAGCTTCACCTGTTACCAATGTGGAGCCTGTATCCTGTAGCACAGGAAACCTACAGTTCTGCATTTTGCTTTTTTCACCCAAAATATATCTTAGAGATCCTTCCATGTCAACACATGAAACACTAATCTAGCAATCTTCTCATGGCCATACAATGTTCCATGTCTCATACCTTACTGCATATAACCAGACACTCATTGGTGGGTTATCTAAATCACTTACAATATTTTATCAATTCAGACCCTGAGAGACATCACCGTGCTATCCTAAAACTGTGTGGACGTCTGAGCATCTCTGTGGCCTCTGTGTAGAAGCAGAATTACTGAACCAAGGGGAATATACATTTAAAGTTGTGATAGATATTGTCATACTATCTTCTGTGGTGGTCACAACAATTTATACTCCCACCAACAACAGATGAGAGTCAGAGGCAGAAAAAAGAACAGATTTATTCCCTGAAACCCATGGATCTGCAGGATGATACGTCTATTTCTTAACTATTAGCTTTCAAACCACGTAGTCTGACTTTTATACCCCAATTTGAGGAAAACTTCAGATTCTTTGAGGACGTTTATGAACACAATGTATTCCTTTCCTGTAAGAGACCTGCAAGCCAGAAAGACAAAATAAGAAGTACAGGTGCTTATGAGATATTAAGAAAATGTTTTAAAAAATTAAGGTCAAATTTGTAAAATAAGAGTTGATTAATTTGCAGATTAATTTTCCTTAATGTTTTCCATCAGGCTACTTTCTTGCTCGTGAATATTTGTGGCTATTTCCTCGTTAAATTTAAACTCTTCTGATTTCTAGAGACCCGCCTAAACTTGGCCTTAACATACCTACTGGCAGTCTCCTTACTACACCCCCCAAACGAACCCCGCGCCCGCACCTCTGCTCCTGGTGTCGCCCTGTGGGAAGGCTGCCGTCCTGTTCTATCCAAACAGATCCAGCCTCTCAGGCAGCAGCCTCGTGACTGATTATAATGTATTTCAGCATCACCTTTGGAAGGGCGGGTACAGGGGGAGAGTTTACTATTTAAAATGTATATTCCTGGGCTCTAACCCTCATGTCCAGATTTCCTAATTCTAGGATGGGGCCCAGTGATCTGCATTAAAAAAACAAAACCCCAGGTGAATCTAAGACAAGCGGTCCCCTGATGGCACCTGGGGGGACGCCGACCTCAAGGTCTCTGCAGGAGCCTCTCCTCTTCCTGGCTCCTGCTGTCTCACGACATCTGCCACAAATCTTAGCACGTCTTCTGTTCTGATTTCTCGTAGCAAAGCTTTTTTCTTTTCTTTGCACTCTCTATAGTGCCCTTCACAACTTGAACACATCCAAGGGCCGTAATGATTACTCCTGATTCATTCACCCCTAACTGTGTGGTCTTGGGCAAGTTACTGAACCTCCCTGTGCAACGCTTCTTTAGGGTAAACTGTGCATAAACATAGGACCTTCCTCACTGATTTACTGTGAGGATTAAAAGAAAAATTACACTTAACATAGACTAGTTCTCTGCACTTGGTAAACACTCAGTAAATATTAGCAGTTACTGCCATCTTTGTCATCACCATCATTTCAATTCAGAAATTAAAGGTAGTTCTAAAGGTTGTGCTATAAATCACAACAGGGCTAGATATTATTACAATAATAATTAGTTTTACCCCAAACAACCCTTTAAAAGAAGAATATTTCTTTATCTGTCAAACTCTTGAGTTCCAGTTTTATCTTCTACCTGGAGGTGGAGACCCGACGGCAGAGCCATCTTCACACACCTGTCCCTGTTACACACGCCATCTAGAGACGAGGCAGACGATGCCCAAACGGCGAGCACCACTCCCACCTCTCTGCAGAGCACTGGGGCTGTGAGGACTGCTGCCGACTACTGACCATGCCAACTTTTCAACTGGAGGATAACACGTAAAATAGCTCAATATTTTAATGAGAATTGAAGGTTAATTTATTCTAAGAGATTTAGTTATTTAAAATATTCTCTAAGGATGACAGATAATGTCAAAGTCTTGTGTTTTCTCATTAAGAAATGAGACTTTTGGGGCTGGCCAGGTGGCGTAGTGGTTAAGTTCACATGCTCCACTTTGGCAGCCTGGGGTTTGCAGGTTTGGATCCCGGGCACGGACCTGCACACTGCTCACAAACCACGCTGTGGTGGCATCCCACACACAAAATAGAGGAAGATTGGCACAGATGTCAGCTCAGAAACGATTTTCCTTAAGCAAAAAGAGGGAGATTGGCAACAGAGGTTAGCTCAGAGCCAATCCTCCTTACCCCACCAAAAGAAGAAATGAGACTTTTGGAACACAAGAAAAAAAATCAACAACTGCTATGGACTGAAGTGTGTCCACCCCGCTCCCCCGGCCGCCAATTCTTATGTTGAAGGTGTAACGCTCAGTGAGACTGTATTTGGAGACGGGCCCGTAAGAGGTAGTCAGGGTTAAATGAAGTAATGAGGGTGGGGCCCTAACCCAATAGGACTAGTGTCCTTATAGGAAGGGCCATGGGTGAGTTCTCTCCCCCTCTCCAAGCACAGAGGAGAGACCATGTGACGACAACGCAGCCATCTGAAGTCGGGGAGAGAGCTCTCACCAGAAGCGGAACCTACTAGAACCTGGTCTGGAACTTCCAGCCTCCAGAACTGGGAGAAAATACACTTCTGTTCTTTAAGCCGCGCAGCCTACGGCATTTCGTTATGGCGGCCTGAGCACACTGACACAAAAACTCATTCAGTATTTAAACCTTTAACGATCACTAATTTTACAGAGGCAGCTCTATAAAAGAACAGCCTGTCCAGAAAAGGAAGCGTGATGAATATTATTAACCTTTACTTTTGTGAAGTTATGATTTTCCCTTGGACTGTGGGATCAAAATATAAAATGAAAGGAAAAATACACGAGTCCCTGAAATAATGGACACTGACAAGTCGGTGCCACCTCTGAGCTGCTGCCACCAGGATCAACACTATGAAGACACTACAGCAGCGTGTCAGGGCCATGCTATCCCTCTGGACTCCATTTAGAAATGACAGGGACTCCTGTGCTAGCAGCAGCTTCCACGAAAGGCAGGGTAACCTAGTAGGTGGGGCACAAGCTGTGCCTCCCAGGAACCTGGGTCCACCCCCAGGCCTGCCCCTTACCAGTCATGTGCCAACAAGCAAGGTGATTTCTGTGGTCTTGTTCCCTCAAACTGCTATGGCCCCACGTCCCGATAGGTGGCTGGGTGGGCCCACGGTGGGACAGCGCCACGGCCACAGCAGGGACTCGGCACACGCAGGTGATCACAGCAAGTGCGTCTGCATGACCATCACACCAACTCCTGTCCTGCTGCTGCGGAGAGAACGCAGCTGATGGGAGAACACAGGGGCGACAGAGCGCTCAGACGGGAGAACGCAGGGAGGACAGAGCGCTCAGACGGGAGAACGCAGGGAGGACAGAGCGCTCAGACGGGAGGACGCAGGGAGGACAGAGCGCTCAGACGGGAGAACGCAGGGACGACAGAGCGCTCAGACGGGAGAAAGCAGGGACGACAGAGCGCTCAGACGGGAGAACGCAGGGACGACAGAGCGCTCAGACGTGTAGCCTGGGCCGGCAGACCCTCCGTCCCTGTCCCACTTGAGCGCCCAGCCTGGTCCTCTGAGCAGCTCACGCCTGTGCGGGCGGAGAACATTTCAGCACCACGTGAAGGCAAGAAGCGCAACAGTCAGAGAAGACAGCAGGGTGAGCAGGAGCCTCTGAGCCACACACAGCAGCTGCGTCAGCTTCACATCCAGATATGCAAAGACAGGAAGAGGCTGCAGGTAACTCGGGCACCAGGGCAGCCAGCAGCAGCATGAAGAATCAGAAAACAGGTCTTAATTCTGCCACTAATTCTGTGTGACCTTGGGAAAATCAGCTCGCCTGTCCGAGTTCTAAACTGAAGAGTGGGACAAGATGTTATCCAGGGCGTTTTCAGCTAACTCCCAGGACTTGGTTTCTCCGTTTACCTTGGAGGATGCGTGTGGGATTATATCAGGTTTCTTTTTGTTTTGACTTTGAATGTTAAATTTTAATCTTTGTCCTTTATCTCAATAATTACTGTCATTACTTACATTCAAATAAATTTCATTTTCATGTTGCTGTGAAAACAGTGATTGACTATATGTGCTAAACAATAATTCTTGGGGAAAAAAGGAATCTAATGGCTTAACCGAGCTCATCAACCCTAGGAAGGGGGCTGCGGAGCGGAAAAATACGAGCATCTGTATGGGAAAGACGAATTTCATTTAATGGTCAAAACACGGGAACGAAAAGCTTCCCACCAACGTGTGGACACTCACAGCACAACGTCACTGTCGAGAAGCCGAGTCCTGCATCCCGCATCACTCCAGCCCTGACACCCCACCCGCCCAGCCCCTCCCACAACAAGGGAGAAAACAAAGTCTAAAAGACAAGCTAAAAGGAACAAAATCAAGCCTATTCGTTACGACTGAGACTTCCAGACCAGGCCAAAAACAAACACCCAGTTACGTTGTTGAAAAGAAACAAACCTAAAACAGTGTCAAAGGAAGCACTAGAAGCAAGAATGAGCCAACAGCCACCAAGCAAATGAAAACAAGAACGTAATAAACATAGGAACATTACTACCAGACACAACGGAATTGACCACGTGAGGAGAAAACCCAAAGGAGGTGAACAGCTCTCCCACGGCGATCCGGTCCAGAAGCGGCAGAGCTGCACTCTGACCCCAAAGCCCGTCTGCTCAACACACTGCACGTTCCCGTCTGCTGCCTGATCCCACCCGACAGCCCCGGCAGCCACCACGTAACCTCACTCAGTATCTGCATATTTGTCCCACCTCAACCCAGGGCCACTGTGTCTTCCACGTCCGATTCCAGACTCACGACCCCCATGGGGTCTGCACAGTGAGACTCCTCTGGGTCTCCCACTTTCTCCCTCACACACGCTCCTGCCCAGCTCCACACAGCCGACAATCGAGCCTGCACCTGAGCCGTCTCTCACACTCAGTGTCTCGCTCCAACCTTTCTGTAACTCCTGTGTTTAAGCCTCACTCCTTTCTCGCTTCTTCTGAGGTTTAGTCTTCCTCCTCTTCACACCACATCCATACTGTTCTCAGAGACATCTTCCCCCAAAACCCAACTGATGTCATGGTCCTGCATGAAAACCTGTCAGCTCCGCGCTGCTCCCTGCTCAACTCCTTAGACAGGCCGCATGATCACGCACCTTCATACACATGACCCTGCACCCCAACTGTGGCGACCATCAGGTCCAGGATCCTCTTGTTACTGCCTCAGCCCCGCCCCACTGTCCGTCCTCACAGAATGCTGCCCCCTCTCCACCTGGCTGCCTTACCGAGCCCCCGCTGCTGGACCAGGAAGCACCGGCGCCCCTCTCTGCAGCTCCCCCTAGCTTCCCCGGTCCCAGGCGTCCAAGTCAGCATCTGTGGAATCACGTGAGCTCCCATCCTCATCTCTGTCTCCAGCATCATCAGGAGATGTTTCCAGCTCTTACTTTGTGCTGACACGAGCGATTTACAGAACTATCTTCACAGCCACTCTATGAGGTAGACTCTGCTATTAAACTGACTTTGCGACGAGAAGTCTGAAGCCTGAGGAGCGAGGAAAGCTGCCTGCCAGCTCACAAGACGTCAGCGTGGAACTGGAACTCCCACTCTCGACTGTCTGACTCCAGAGGCCAACAATGAGCCATTATGCTAAAGACACGACCTGGAACACCTCCCCACGACTAAGACCCTCCTGTAGATCGGGACAGGGTGATCATCCAAAGTGAGGATCTCATCTTCTGATGCCACTCTCGGCCTTTACCATCATCTGTTCACAAGACCTCTTACTTTCCAGGTATTAAGATCTTTTGATCTTCAGCCTCAAAGGCAGAGTAAACTCGTGAGAAACAAAGAATGGTGTTTAGTCGCGATGATTCATCTCGTTAAAGCCCCGGCCTCGGAGCCACCTACCCCGAGCTGACTCACGGTTCAGCGGCTCTGGTGTGTGCCCACGTCCACACCCCTCCCATGGGGCGCACCAGATCCCTTAGCTGTTCACAACCTGCCCGGCCGCCTTAGGAGCTTTTGAACACTATGTTCATTAAGTGACAACTCTAGGTGACTGGATGCCAAGCTTGACCACAGATCTATCAGTTTTAGGCACTGAAACTGCACAGACGACTGCTTTCCCAAAGCCCCTGTTTTTTGTGGTTAGTCTTGTCAAAACCAGTGACTGCCCGAGTCCCATAATGTGACGTGTGGAATCAGGGGCAGCTTCACTGACGACTCTAATCGGTTACATATAATTTAACCGACACTTATTTGAAGGTCAAAATCCTTTTTATATTATCTGATTGTTGTATCTAATATACGACATTACGATAGATTTCTTGTACAGCTTTGAACTTAGCTACAAACCCAGTATGAACGAATTGAATGATAGATTTTATAAGTTCAAATTTTTCTTCAAGAGCTAGATGAGTCAATGATAAAATTCTTTGATAATCTTTCATGATTTTACAGAATCCCAGAGAGCACAGTTGGGAATGCAACTACGAATACACAGCAATACTTCAAACTTAATCTCTGTCATTTTCAAAAAGGGAAAGCCTGCATCTCCCTAAACACAGGAGACCATCTGTCTGCTAAACGGCCCGGCAACAGTCTCTCGAACTTTGTCAACATATTGTAGGACTCAGTTTTACAACATCTCTGAACAAAAAGCAGTTTCAAGGCACAACTATTCTATAGATTACCTTTGTGTCCTTGCTCATCTAACTGAGAAAATGCTTAAGCATTTAAGACTTGTTTGAGCTACTGTAAGGGCAGGTATGACCCAGTAATTTGGTAATGTCTTAGCTCAATGGCAGTATCCTGCTGCGTTCACCTCTGCTTATGCTAAAATGCACAGGTGTACATTCATGCAACAGTCCACAAGCAACTGATGGACACTGACTCTGTGCCAGGCCCAGCTCTAGGTACTGGGCTACGGAAATGAAAGGAGGACACAAGCCTGTTATCTCATGGAGCCTGCGTTCCAGGTAGGGCAGGCAGACAGTAAACAAGCAAAACACGCAGGTGCTCTGACGCTGACAGCGACATGGAGGGAACCAGAGCATGCTGGCTAGGGCAGCCGCGTGTGTGAGTGGGGGTCGGGAAGGCCTCACTGAACAGACGGCACTTAAGCAACATCTGCAGGAGGAGAGGCAACAACCACGGGGACAGCTCAGAGCAACCTTCCAGGCGGAGGGCAGTGCTGTGCAAATTCTAGGCGGTTAGGAAACTGACCACTTTCATTTCAGTATCTGTGGAATTGCTGGGTCATCGTAACCACACATTAAATGTTAGTTGAATGAAAAGACGAATTAAAGTAGCATGAAAGAGTTTAAAAAAAAAAAGAGAGAGGAGGTGGTTAGCTTCACTTTAAGCTACCTAGAGTCAAAAATTTATACTGCTGCATAAATTCTACATGCTCTGAGCCTTGGAAAAGTCTCTGAAGAGAAATTAGTAAACAGGATCTATTCTAAGTTCAAACAGAATTACTCTTAATGGAGTCCGAGGCTAACAAATGATCAATGCCATGAAATTTTCTCGAAAACATGTCACCAACTGCTCCACACTGCCCTCTTCCCCTCCTGTTGTGTCTAAGTGGAGAGTGAGCACAGCACCCGGGCACCTCACTTGTAGGAGGTAGGAGAATAGCCTCACCTCCACAAGAGGGTCCGATACATGCCCAGCTCTGAAACTCCAGAAGATCCACCAGCTACAGCTAGAGCACAGGGATGGCTCTCTCCTTCACAGCGTCTCCACTGGTCCACCACCCGCACCCAGAGCACAGGGATGGCTCTCTCCCTTACAGCATCTCCACTCATGGAGGAATTTAACTGGATCTTGGTGATCCTCTACATATTAAAATCATGCTTAAGCAGCGATATAGCACAAAGAAAAAAGGGTCTATTAACTACTCCAGTTTTCTATATTCTCTCAGTTCCTTCCTATGCTAAATTATCACAATATATTTTAAAAATAAAACAAAGGGCATTCTAAAACAACTTACATTAGCATCTATGGCAGGCCCACACCATAAGTATAAAACCACTGTGTTAATTTGCTACTTAATGTGATAATACACAGTGAAGTGTTCAGAACATTGCTTGGCTCATAGTTAGTGCTCAGACATTATTATTATTTATTAATAATATTTAAAGACTAGAATATAATCAGGAAAAGTCAGCTAACATTTATTACACCTCTGTTTTATACTTAGTGCTTTGGGATGTATTGGGATATAAAGAATTAGAAAACTATGGTCATACCCTTTAAAAGCTTAAAATACACACAACCAGGGAGTTATATATAATCCATTAGGAAAAGTTCAGTAGAGTATAAGACAGCACTAGAATGAGCTAAAATACGACACCCGATCTAATACACAGTGAGAAAACGATACAATTTCCTAGCGGGGAAAGATCACGAAAACTAGAAGCCTAGAAAGAAGGAGTGGCACTAACTGAGATGGGGCTGGAGGAATGAAGAGCACCCAATAGATAGTTTACGACTAAGATAAAAAAGTTTATTAAGGCCTGGTCTAGGATGACAGCAGAGGCAGCAAATTCAAAGGCATGGAGTTGAGATTCATGCTGTAGACAGAGGTCAGCTAGTCTTGAGACTCAATGGACTTAGGGATAGAGTGTGGCAACTTCACCTACACACCGGGCTAGAGACAGCTGAAGCCCCAGCTAGAGGAGCAGGCTGAGTCCAGACTGACTACTGGTGGCTATGAGCAGCTCACAGGCCAGGGTAGAGACGAGTCAGTGCACAAGTTTGGGCCACCAAAAGAGAGAATGCTTTATTCTGCAAGAGATGCGATTGCTAAGATGTGTGGTCAGAAAGATGCCAGAGCCTCTACCAACAGCAGAACCATCAAAAACAGCTGAAAGAAATAATTTCTTGGGGCCAGAGAAATATTGGTACAATTGATTTGGACACAGACATTACCCAGAGGAGTCAGTTTTACAGTGAAAGCTGGTGAACAGTTGAGTGGAACAGAAGCTGAGTTTTGATAAGAGGAAAGCGTCTGCTGTCCTCTGAGTGGCTGTAAGTGTGGAACCCAGACCATCGGAAAAGGAGAGCTGAAACCAGGAGAACAAGTACGATTCCCCGCCCAGAGAAAAACACGATCGAAGCTTAGAAGAGAGAGAGTGAGAAAGATGCAGAAGTCCAGAGAAGGGAATTTGAAGGAATGGCCTGGACAGAATCAGCTGAAACAGTGGCTGAGAGATTGCTCCACGTGTAAAGCAGCTAAGGCAGAAAACCACAGCTTTCAGGGTATATACGCTCCACCAGACAGACAGAAGAGCTATGCCTGACTTCACGTGATAAACTGAAAGATAGTGTAGAAGGTAGGCTGCATGGCATAATCCCACCACAAGAGCATTAAAGAACGACTCCGAGATTTAACCCTCAGAAAGTTATTAATAGCTCCTCTCATTTGCAAAACAGTACAAATACGATACACCAGCAAAAACAAAACAGAAAGACCTTTACTCTCCTTTTCCGCCTTGCTTTATAAAAAAATGTGGATTGAAAAATCTTTAACGATTTCAATGTTAATTTCAACCTACATCCAACAGTGAACCATCAACTTCACCGGCCAATCATTTTAAACTTTGCTTTGTTGGAATTTCTGGAATGTATCCCAATTGTTTTTTAACTTGGAAAATTTTAAAGTTTGAAAGCTTGGTAACAGTTGGTATTACCAATTGTTTTCTGTTTTCAAAAGAGCACGGTCCAAGGATCTGCTATTCAGTGACAGCGCCCCCTCTTCAAATATCCCACTGCCACTGCGGCTTCTGCAGAGCACAGTTTCCGGGGAGCTTGTCAGGTGTGCTCTTGGATTTTCTCTGAGGACTAAAGACTTGTCAGCAATCACCCTTATGTGTTCTAAGGGACAGCTTAAATGACACGCTGGATTTTAGATGACTCTTTTACAAACGTTTGCATGTGCACTTGCACATATGTTTGTGTATTTAGGAAGACTGAAGGAACCCTCTCACGACTTAGTGTCCACCATGACAGTCTAAGTGGAAAAGAACAGGCAAAAAGATGTTGTTTTAGAATTTAAAGAGCAAATGCAATTAGTACAAAAAAAAATAAAAATTAGAATTGTATTTCATTAAGATTATGATTTTCAATAACAAAAAAACAGGTGAGGTCAGAATTAAGAAAAATTATGATATTTACCATGGCAGAGATAAGAAGAAAGAGAAAAACTCTGCACATTATATGCTGGCTCACCAAAAAAGTCAAGTTGTGATAATAGGACAGTACAATAATCCGAAGATCACTTAGAGCCATTGACAATCTGAGTCACAGCCCGGTCTGTCACCAAACGCCTTTTCCACCCATCCCTGCATCACCGCCCTGCAGTCCCTGTTCTTCTGCCCCCAGATGACTCCCCTTCATCCTCCAGCTGGAAGCTCAGGTGGCACCTGACAGCCCCAGGTGGGGGAGGGGCTCCTGTGGGTCCTCAGCACCCCTCATGCACACTCCTTCGATGCCGCCCATGTCTTTGTCTAGAGTGCAGCCAGCCTGAGGGCTGCATCTCAGCCTTTACTCACTTTTAACACTGTACCTGGCCAACGAAACGTCTGAATACACAAATTAACGAGCCATGTTCTGCACCAACGATATGAACTGAAATATGTGGCTACATCTTAAGAAAAAAATCTAGCCCCTTGACACACAAAGCCGGGCAATTTGTAGGGAGAATTTGCAAGCTCAAAGCTCTGGGTCTTACAACCTTATAACATAAGAAGTGAAATCACTTTTGTTTGACCAGCATATTCATATTTTCCACAAAACAAACTAACAACGCTTGGCTTGGAAGGACACAGAAACCCAAATGGAAAGGTGTGTGTTAATGTGTCAAAGCTAACTCCCGATGGGATCTGAACCATAAAGGAGTCGTGTCCTGACCCTCAGGAGCTCCTCTTCCTCAAGCAGCTGTGAGTCTGCATTCCAGCTCTAAGGAGACGTTAACAGTGTGAGACCTGACCCAGCGGGTGGGATGCTGGGATGCGGAGGGCAGGAGAGAGGGGAGGCAGGAGTGCTAATTCCTGCATGGATCCAAAACCAGCGCAAATACCAACCACCCCAGAACAGGAGTCAGTTCCTTCTTTTTGCTCATCTGGAATCTCCTCCTTTTCCCCCTTTCTCAGCTCTGATCCACTCGTCAAAGCAGCCCTGACTAGGGAGCCATGGGCACAGTTCACGGAAGAAAAGCTCCAGACTCTAGAGCATTCCAGGAAAGAGGGAATCCTCGAGGCCACAGACAGCCCTGCTCCCCGGGAACCTACCAGCCGCAGGACACTGTCAGGGACAGTGACTCCAACTGTACGCACAGAAAACAACGCAGCCTGTCCACTTCCTGCAAGTCACTGAAATCTGTGTGGAAAAAACCCTGGCAGCAGAAGAAACAACCTCATACGACCACGATGGCAAGGGACAGACAGAGGCATGTCGGAAGACTGTAAATAACGTCAACAGACTTTTGAAAACCAGCTTACAGTGAATTTCACAAATTTGGGTTCTTGAATAAGAATAAAAAAAGAGATGCAATAGAGGAGCTGGGCTCCCCAGTGGAAACATTAACTCAACAAAACGCACTTGAACTCTAGAAAAGTTAGGGGTCATGCGCTGGAAAGACTGTGGCAACCTAAGTTGGCTCTAGTCTTAAACCACCCAGACCCTGCAAACTGGAGCCACGTGGAGCAGACACTCATCTTCCCAAGGCACACAAGGAGAGGCTCCTGTTTAGCAACTCTGCACAAACGACACGAAAGTGAGAAGGAGGTGGCGGCAGCGTCCTCGCTCTATGTTCTGGAGGACGGTGACTGCGGAGAGCTCTGGCCTCGGCCTCCTGGGGAGCTCTTCCCATGACCCTGCTGGCGAGGGGGTCGTGTGGCAAACACTGCACTTGCTCACCTTTTGCGAGGGCCTTAGGCAGCAGAAGGAAAATCAGACGCTCAGCCCTAGGGCTCGTGCTTTTCCAGGCAGCGTACTGGCCGCATCTGTCTACGTGTTCAATGGCAGCATTATTTTAACACGGAAAGCAGGACGCACCTGGCAGCGCACAGGCTCCTAACTGTTCACGTAAAAAGAGCCATATGCTCTATGTGCTCATATCATTTTAGGTGTAAAATGTGAGCTGAGCCATTCTGCCTCTACAGACACATTCGTCCACTGCCACAGCCAACCATGACCACGATACAAGCGGCAGTGAAAACGACCCTAATCCCGGGCAGGACTTTCCTGTTGCTGAAAATTCAGTCCCATGCTTCTCTCATACTAAACTCTGTTTCACAAGGAAGCTGTGAACTGGGGAGGGCACACAACAGACAGAGCACGGCCACCACCACACCATCCGTCTGTCTGTCCACCATCCTAGAGGAGAAGGAACCTCCCCCCTAGGGTCCCCGAAAGACCAACGAGGCGAGGGTACCGAGCTGCTTCTCTCGCTCCTGACGGCGCTCCCGGGCCAGCCGCTGCCGGTCATCCACGCGCAGCACAGGCGGGGGGTCTGAAATGAGAGGAGAACACAGAGGAGCAGCAGGTTAAAGAAGGGGTCATAGAGACATGCGCGATGAACACCTTGCTGTGCAGCGACTGACGGATGAGACATCCCCACACGTCTTCCAACAATTAGACGCGGGGCTGCAGTTTCAGCAACACGCTTGATCACAATTTTTCTGAGAATTCCCAAGCGTTTTTGCTCAAGCATCTTTATTCTATTTATAAACATGATACAAGAGAGTAGATCCTAAGAGCTCTTATCACAAGGAAAAAAAACCCTTTTTTTGTATTTATATGAGATGACGGATGTTAACTAAACGTACTGGGGTAATCATTTCACAACAGATGTGAGTCGAGTCATTATGCTGTCCACCGTAAACTTACACAGTGCTTTGTGTCAATTATATCTCAATAAAATTGGAAGAAAATTTTAAAAAAAGAGGCACAGCCAAAAAAAAAAAACCCATTATGTACAAATATAACGTAACAGTAACCTTTTGGCTATTTTCATCAAAAAATATGTATGATGTTTTGTGTTCCTAAAGCTACTGAACTTCCACTATTTTTACGCTGAGAAAGTCTGTTCCTTCACAACAAGCAGAGAGCTAAGTGAATTTACACTGAACACACGTTCACCAGCGAGATGTTGAGCCCCGCTCTGGCCAGGCTGAGCTCGAGCCCTGTGCTGTCCTCACTCGCTGTGTAAACTGGGCTGTTACCCACCTCTCCAACCTTCAGCTCTGCCATGGGTTTCGTGGGTTTTCACTTATTACCTACAAAATGAGGATAAAACAGAAGCCATCTCCCATCACTGTAAGGATTTAATAAAATAACGCTTCTAACAGCCCTAGCGCGTGCCCAGCACGTGACAGTCTCAGGAGAGTCACTCACTCGGTGCTCACCCTGCACACTGTGGTGCCCAGGCTGTCCACGTGCTAGAGAGGAAGCAGTCAACAGAAAGACAGAAACCTCCACCGACCAAATGGGGCTTGCTTTCAACTCAGGGAAAATTTAATTAGCAGGATAAATAAGTAAGACATACAGAACATGAGACTGAGATAAATGCTAAAGAGACAACGAAGCAATAAAGGGGACTGTGAACGGCAGGAAGGGGACGTTTAACATGCCGACAGTGGCCCCGGGAAGTCTAACTGTCATGGTGACTTTTAGGTGCAAACACCTGATGGAGGGTAGGGAGCTACCCCTGCAGACATTCCAGGAGATGGAAGGCAAGTGCAAAGGCCCTGAGGTTGCAAGTACCTAACGTGTTCAAGAAACAACAGGGAGACCCAAGCCACTGGAGCAGAGTGAGATCAGCACGCCATGGGGCCAGAGCCTCGGGGCCTGCTGGGGACTTTGGGTTACACTCTGGTGAGACGTCACTGGGGGCTTCCAGCTGAGGGCGACACTACTGGGCTTGTTCTGCCTGTTAATATACAAAAAGCAACATAATGACAATGCTGATAATAACTACACTTGAAATAGGCCGTATTTCCCCTCTACTTAACTGACATCACAATTCTCACATCTCACGTTGAAAACAGAATCCCACTGGAACATTAGAAACACGTGGTGGCACCTCCTCCACGCATTTAGAGGCCCTGCGCCCACAGGCCTGTCACAGAACTTGCACACTCAGGGAGCGACACTGTGGAGGCCCGGGGGAGCCTGCAGGCCAGCGGGCACCTCGGGGGCAGACGGGCCGGCACTTCACGCCTTACTGCATTAGCGCAAGAGGTTTTTAAAAAGTTGGTGATGCGACCCCCTCACAGAATTATCACTATGATGATTATTGTTCAGAGTTACCTATCATTTATGAGGTTTCAAATATTTTTTCTGTAGGAAAATATGGGCCCCGGCCCAAAAGGTTTTCTCCCGACACAAGAAAGTGGGTGTGGACGCCCCCTCGGGTGCTTGGTTAAGGGCCATGTGGCGGGTTTTGCTGTCATTTGTTTTTGGTAAAAGGAAACGACTGACACAGCAAAACGGTATTCTGAAGAAAGGATGATCTGAGAGCAAAAGCCAAAATGAAGTTGGAAGAAAGACTTTTAACAACTACTTATCACTTAAAAAATTCCTTAAATAACGAGGTTTACTCACTGGTAAAAACTTATTTAATTATAAAACTTGCAAATCAACTTTACTTATAAAAGCCATATAAGCACATTACATAAAATCTATAGAATTTAATTACTTTAAATTATATTGATAAACTCTATTAAGAGAATATGAAGTATGTGACGTTTCCAGCTTACTTTCAAGTACGTGACAAATTTCGCACAAAGTTTTAAAAAGAAGGTCTTAATAACAACAAAGGGGACACACACACTCACCACTCCGCCACCCTCTTCCCCTCAAGCCAACCCTGTGAGGCCGAATTGGTGACCAGGGTCCTGCAGGGAGGAGGAAATGGCCAACTATGCGACGTGATGCTTGCTTTTAGACGCACAGTGGGAAACCGGCAGTGCGGGACAGGGCGGAGCTTGCCTGATTTCTGTGCTATCATTTCATATGAAAATTATGCTCTTCACAGGCAACAAACCACACTCCATGTGGTAACACAACACACGAGGAACAAGGCCGTGCATAGCACTACACAAGGACATGAGTTAAACACCGTAAATAAGGCCAATGCTTACAAAAGCACAGCGGCTCCCACCCGCCTTCTCTGAGACCAGCACTGAAATGGTAATCACTTTTCATTTGGAATTAGATCTCAGGGAGTAAAGAATTAATGAACACTTATAAAGTGCAAGATACACTGAGATTGTGATTTGCTGGATGATTTTGGTTGGTTTGGGAACCTGGCACTAGAAAATACTGAATTGTAGAGTGAAAAAGGTATTCAATTTAAATTGTGTCCATCCTTCTGATGACATCAGTAAGAAAGTCCCTCTGGTGCTGGAATGTCAATAATGCCTGTGGCAGATTAAAGGTGGCTGTAAATGGGTGTGGGGAGGAGCCGAAGCTGGTGGGTTTCGCACCCGGCTGGGCTCCCAGGGCTGCACCTGGTGGAAGCAGCATCTTCCCGAAGTGTTCACTGAATGAATGAATGAGCAAAGAGCCTTAGCCAACCTTCAGAGCCTCTAACCTGCCATCAACCTGCACCAGGGGGCAGACCAATAGCAATCTCATATTTGATAACAGACTTCAAAAACTGTAAATGCTAGCAATTGAAACTTTAAGTTTTAATAACTAAAAACTGATAAAAATTATCTTTAAAGATCAGTTTTCAGAAAGGTAAAAATGCAATTGACTAGTTTCAAGGACAGAGAATTTTCTGTAATTCTTTGTCTCCCTCTCATTTCCACCCTCATATCCCTTTTCCCTGGAAGGAAATCAAGGTGGAGGAAATAACTGGACGTGGAGAAATTCCAGGTTCCCATCAGATCTCACGTTGTTAGAATAAAACCAATGACCAACTCTCAGTTTCACGAGAAGCAGAGCGTCGGTGCAAGAGCGCCCACACCTGCGTCCTGCGCTCCATCTCCTTCCACAAGGGCCAGAGAGCGGGGCCGCTGCCAGAGCGGACGCCAGTGCCGTCGTGTCCTGTCTGTGCCGACACGCACAAACCTGGCCTGTCCCGCAGAAACCTCAACTAAAGAGAGGCCTTGAAGACAAGAAAGTCCCTCACGCTGCCAGGCTCTTCAGGAGCTGCCTGGAGCTTGACTGCTACCACTTCCGCCAGGGCTCTGCGCTTCACAAGGCACTTTCACATCTGTTAGCATCTCTTCCTCACAATGGTACTAGGAGTGAGCCCAGCATTTATTCCTTCAACGAAGAGCTGCTGTGCCTGTTTTCCCAATGGGAAAGCTGAGGGAAATGGCACTGTCGAGTGTTGAGCTGAGGCTTCAAACCAGGCCTTGGACTCCACCCTGGGCCCTTTCCACACCATGGCCCCTGCGGAGTCCTCAGGACGGCAGGACGCAGGGACAGAGACGCTGGAAGACTCCAGCTCCCGCGCTCCTCTGTGAGGGAGATCTATCGACACACCGCCAGGCAGAATGCAGTTTCAGGGGCTCTTGTAAAGACCTGGCGGAGGGCAGCAGACGGCGAGGAAGGAAGAGGGATTCTTCATGAACTAGTTTCTGCTTTTCCCGGGCACACGCAGGCCATGAAGAAAATGTAATTGTCTCTTCTAATTAGGTCAAACTCCTAATCATTTATCTCCTGCTTCTTCAGGAAACAGCAGCCACAGACGATCTGTAACTTTACCAAGTGCCTCTACTGGGATGGGTTCAAGCGTCCACAGCTGAGAGCTCTGGTCCTTCCTGGCCAACGGGAGACACCCTGTGTCCAAACGCGTAAAACACCACAAGGGCCATCCTTCCACGTTTGAAGGTCAAATAGTGACTCCCTGAATGTGGATTAGATGCTTTTAAACCAAAGAGAGGTTGCAGAGCTCCAGTATCAGAAGGTAGGAGGGCAGGAAATTTAACTAAAATATACTAGGTTAAAAGGGACCCTTTTTCATTTGGTCAGGAATAATCAAAATATCCTAAAATAGAGCATGCACTTTTTTTCTTTTTAGGTTCTAGAGAATGAAAACCAGCAAAGTGCTTTAGGCAGGCGTTCCCCTGACTCGCATCCCATAAAATCAGAAGGTTTTGCTCAAGCCTAGCCCTCCAACACGGAGCCGCCTCTACCACCCCCCAGGGACACACAGGAAAATCACACGGTGGTTTCAAAAATAAAAGCCTTATTTGTAGATGCAAGACAGCAGACACAAAGATACTCAAAGGACACAGTCTGAAGTGAAATGTCTCCTCGCTCAACTTGACGTTCGCCACGTAAACCCAATGGTCCTGGAAAGAGATGGCCAGTCGGGTGGGAAGCTTTTTGGCCTCTGTGCTCTCCAGGAACTCTGCATCTTGTCACACTGGAAGTTCCTGTACCTGTATATTGGTTTACTCCACCATCCTGTCAACTAGCTGGCAGGGACTGTGTCTTTTAATAATACATCCCTAGTACATACACAGTGCTCACACCAGATGAATAAATGAGTTATCAGGATAGAAAAGCATAAACTGCACAGTAAAGAATGGCAGATACTACAAGTGATGGTTGATGGGGAGAACCAGGGAAAAACAGAACAAACAAAATTAGAATTGAACCATGTTCAATTCTCATGGAGAAACATGGGGTTTTCACGCTAAAAAGCCCCACAAGGACGTTCCCTTGAGAATAAGGAACGATGTCCACTAGAACACACCCTAGGAGGACACGGAACCCATTCTTTTGCTCAGAGAGTCCCTCTCACAGGCCCAGGCATGGAACAACTACTCAGTAAACATCAGACGGTGGCTGGGTGATGGGCGGATAGATGGATGGATAAATGAATGAATGAAAAGGCAAACTGACTAGTACTTGTTATGCGTCTTTCTTCTAAATAACAAGCCAGACTTAGCTGCCCTGTCCAAGACCTTTCAGACATGGGAATAAAGCATAGAACAACATATAATGGGGAATGCTTTCTGTGAGGCTAGATAGTCGTTTCCATGTTTGTTCTCACTGATGCACCGTTCCGAGTGACTTCGGCCTTGTACTCAGCACGAAGCAGGGTTCCAGGAGCCCCACAGGGGGTTCCACCTCCTTTCCCTCCTTTGTTGCCTCTTACAGCACCCTGCACATTCGTCTCTCCCAAGGTCCACACGATGGCTGCTGGATACCTGGAAGCAACTGCACTGTCCATTCAGCCGTCTGTGTTATGTTTCCAGCTGTTTGCTCCTCTGTATTATTGAGTGGAGCAGACCATGAACCAGGGGCTATTAAATGAAGTCACTGTGCAGGCAGACAGTCATTGCAGGGCATGGGGAACAAAACATGATTCTGTACCAGCTTTGCTGCGTGTAAAGATCCCCGTAAGTGGCTTCTGAAAGAGTCACAAAAGAGATATGCAATAATGCTGGCACACAAGAACAAAAAATTGTGTCGTATCTCTCATTTCAAGCAGAATAGTAAAACTATTACCTCTCATACACGGCCTGACAGTGAACAATGCATCCACATACACTAGCGCACTGTCCAGGGGTTCTGAGAGGTAAACAGGACCCGTCTCTGAATCTCCACTTGGAGGGGAGAAAATCTAGGCTTTGAAAGCCTCGCTGGCTTGAACGCACACACACTAGCACAAGCGTGGGTTTCGGTGGCAGGCTGGAACAGCTCCCCAACCCTAGCATGCCTTTAAAGCTTTTGGGGTAACAGCAAACGCAGCCCCTCGTACCTGGTTTAGATCCTGGGCGGCTGCCGCTCTGGCCTGAGGCAGCTGTGGAGGGTTGGCTGGGGGCCGCCGCTCCCCTCTCCTGCACTTTGTAGCTGTCTGGGGCTGCACAGACGAGACAACAGAGCAGAGACACGCTGAGTTTCTTAAAATTTACTGAGAAACACCCACCTAGTCAACATTTACTGTTCACCTCGTATCAGGTACTAGGCAAGACTCAGTAAACAAAAGATGCAGTTACCGCCCTGCCCTCCAGAAGCACGCGGTTCTGTGGGAAGACCCGCCCGAAAATCAACGGCCTTAGCTCAAGCGACCAGACCCGCGGTGGCCTGTCCAGGGCCCAGGAAGGCCCTTCCCCGCTGGCCCAGCCCACGCATAAAGCAACCACGTGGGACGTGACTGCAACCCACAGTCTGATCTGAGTTCTTGAGAAGTTCACGTGTTAGGAAGCAAACAGCTCCAAGAACGTAACCAAGCAGGTCACCAAAAAGGAACCACGAGACATAATTTACCAGGATTTTGAGAAAGCCTGTGACAAAAGTTCAATAACGAAGATGATTGAAGAGACTAAGGGAAATGTATCCCAGGGCAGGAAGGAAGGAAAGACCCACCAGCAATTCTCCAGTCACACCCAGTACAGGTTCCTCCAGGACCAGGCAAATTTTTCTTTACATGTATTACTTTATTTAACATATATATCTATTTTTTGCTGAGGAAGATTCTCCCTGAGCTAACACCTGTGCCCATCTTCCTCTGTGTTTTAGTATGAGGGCCAGCAGCACAGCATGGCTGCAAACAGAGCGGTGTAGGTTTGTGCCAGGAGCTGAACCTGTGCCACCAAAGCAGAACGTGCCGAACTTAACCACCAGGCCACCAGGGCTGGCCTCTATTTAACATATTTTCAAAGGCTATTTAAAGGATATGTGCTGCTGTCTCAGATAGAAATCATGTCCAAAACCAAGCCCTTGAGTTCCCCTACCTCCTCTCTCTGCCTTAAAACCCACTCCACCAGCTGTCTTCCCATCAAGGTGATTCCATCTTCCAGCTGATCGGCCCAAAGCCCTGGAATCATACTTGACTCTCTGTTTCCATCACTCTCGACAGTCAACCTGTTAGTAAATTCTTCCAGCTCTACCTTAAAAAAATACCACACCACCTCTGCCACCGCCTTTCAGAGCATCTCCTCCCGGTGTGACCTCAGCATCCTTCGACTAGTCCACCTGGCCCTCCACTGACCCTGTCAGTCCGTTTTCATCTCAGGAGCCGCAGCAATCCCATCGAAACACAAGCCGCGTGGTTCCTCTGCCCATAACTCTCCCACAGCTCCCATCCCACTCACTAACACTCCGTCTCTGCCACGGCCCGCAAGGCACGGCGGGGGTCAGCCCTCACCCCGTGCCATCTTCCCTCCTAATCACTCCGCTCCAGTCCTGCCGACTGACAGTCGTCACCGCAGGACGGGGGAGGGGGAGGGTGGAGGAGAAAAAGAAAATTGGCATCAGATGGTAGCTCAGGTGCCAATCTTAAAAAACAAAAAAGATTCCCAACATGAAAAATCTGGAAATCCTCGGTAGGTAGCAGATAAGATCACATATACTATTTCTTAATTTACCGTTAAAAAAATACCATTTTTAAAATGAGTCAGGTGACTCTCCAGTTTTATTTAAATCTCTTTTCTTTCATTTTCTGAAAAAGAAAACTGAGCCATATACTATGACGCCCAATTAGTCTTCGCTAGCCTTATGAAATCGGACTAATCGTCCTGCGAGCCTGAAAGCTGTGCTCCGTCAGTGCCACCCGTGGGCATGCTGGAGTAGAGAGGAGAGGAAGGACGCACAGGTGCCTCCCTGAGCCCCGGGAACGTCTCTCTAAATCTCTGAAACCAAATGCAGAGCTGGCACACACTGGGCCCTTCCATCCAGTGAAACTCCCGCAGCTCCAGTGGGGCGCAAGCGTGCCCGCAGAGCCCACGTCCTCTGCGCGTCACTGCGGCCCCTGCAGCGTCTTCCCATAGGGGCACGGGGTCCTCACTGCTCCGCTTCTGTTTCTGTCTGAATGGTCTGGCTGAAGAGTCTTATCTCCACTGATCAGAAGAACTGGCCCAACAAATGCTCACTTCAGTAAAAACACTGACTCTAGTAAGACATCTACGGGTGCGACCTCAGGGACCACCCTGAGTTTAAATCCCATGGAACCATACGGGGCATGACATCCACAAGGGTAACTATTTATGTCGCTATTTAAAAAAAACGTGAAATGTGGTTTGGGAAATAGCAAAGAGTCTAGCCCTTGCTCCCAGCTCTGTGGGAGTTGGTTCTTTGTCGTATTGTTCAACTGGACCTGGTGACATACAGCTACACATGTAGCTTTGGGAGAGTCACTGGAAGACAGAATAGAGGTTGAACCACACGCAATGGCCACTTCTGCAGTACAAAATGGCTCAGCATGCAACTTCTCCTTCTCAATCCACAGTTCAGTCCGCCTTGCAGGGGAGCGTGAGCACGGCAGCCCAGGGGCGCTACCCTCAAAAGGCCTGTTTGCTTCCCCCTTTGCCACACTACATCTCAGCCACGAGCAGACTCTATGCTGAGGCCTGAGTCTTCCAGTGAATCACAGAACCTCGGGTGGTCTTGGCAGACCCCCGACACACGAGACAAATAGCTTACTGGAAAATTTGGCTACAGAATACTGTTCGCAATTGAAGAATGTTATTGGCTTAAAATCATAACATACAAAGATAACAGAGTAACCTTCAGGCAATTCAGAGTGTTTCACCTAAAATTTCCTCCTTTATAACGCTTTTGCTCATTTACTTGACAGTTAAATTTTATTCTAATCTAGCTGTCAGGAGCACTGTAACATCTGAATCATAATGTTAAACGTTTTACCCGATGTTATTTATGAGATGTGCAGTAGAATAAGGACATGAGCAATCTCGTGACTCTGAAAGACTGTTCCGATTCTGCACATGAAGGAGAGCTCCTCCTTAGTTTACATTCCCCATGGTTGTACGAGTGGCTGTGTAGGGATGAGCAAAGCTCAGGGGAGCCAGCACCACAGGAGCTGGGTTTAATTTCCTGTTTTGCCTTCAAAGGTCTTCCTCCCTCTTGCGTTGACTCAGCACCATGCTTGGTGGGATGCCTGTGCTCAGCACTGGAAAACAACGTTAAGCAAATAACGCATCTTCTACCACCTTCTCCTTCGCTGGCGTCCTAATTCTACCTCACCCCCAAACTGTGTTTTGAGCTTCTGCTCCCCCAGTAATTTCTCTCCTCTTCAGGAAAGTGGCCTCCTATTACAGCCTGAAGCGCAATCTCTCTGTCAGGCACCTTCCAGCCTGCGTTACCAAAAAGCCCTCTGAGCACTGCCCCGGCCTGCCCCTCGGGGAAGGCGCGCTCCATCACTTGCGACCACGTCAGAGCTGGACTCACTGTCTGCACAGAATCAGCAACCCCCGACGTCAGCCTCTTAGTCACTATCTGTGGCACCACCGTATTCCCAGGCTCCGAAATGTGAAGCAGTTTTTTCAGTAAACACCTGCAGACGCCCCAGGAGCCAGACACTCTCCGTGCACCGAGAGCTTAAGGATCACGGGCCAGAGCAGCCACACGCGAGGTGCTCGTGACCCTCCGGAGGGGACAATACGCAAACACGTGAAACTGCAACAATAAACCGATCCCATTTCTAAGAACATCACACACCACCGAGGACTAATAACCGACTGAGAGATGCAGACAGTGTGCAGGGAATCAGAGGTGGAGGACGGTGCGAGACGGGGGCAGTCAGGATGGACACCTTCATCAGAAAGACTCTAATAACCGACCGAGAGACGCAGACAGTGTGCAGGGAGTCAGAGGTGGAGGACGGTGCGAGACGGGGGCAGTCAGGATGGACAACCTAATCAGAAAGACTCTAATAACCGACCGAGAGACGCAGACAGTGTGCAGGGAATCAGAGGTGGAGGACAGTGCTGGCCGGGGGCAGTCAGGATGGACAACTTCATCAGAAAGACTCTAATAACCGACTGAGAGACGCAGACAGTGTGCAGGGAATCAGAGGTGGAGGACGGTGCGAGACGGGGGCAGTCAGGATGGACACCTTCATCAGAAAGACTCTAATAACCGACCGAGAGACGCAGACAGTGTGGAGGGAGTCAGAGGTGGAGGACGGTGCGAGATGGGGGCAGTCAGGATGGACAACTTCATCAGAAAGACTCTCAAGAGTGGAGAGGAGGCAAGACTGAGGAGTAAGGAGAGAACACTCCCGGCCGGGGCACGGCCCAGCAGGACCACAGCAGAACAGACGACCGCAGGGTCGAGTCGGAACTGGAGCTGGGAAGGCCGGCGGCTGACACTGAGACAGGCAAACAGGCCAAGGTCAGTGCCTCCGCAAATTTCAAGAGTTTAGACTTTACAACGAGGGCAACGAAAGTCGCTGAGGCCTGTCGGATGGAACTTCTAGCTCCAGTGGGTTCTGGGTAAAGAAAAGTGAAGCCTAGCCAGGCTGCTGGAAATGGATAGAAAAATGCATCTTAATGAAACAGTAACAGGAAACCAGACACCTAAGAACCCCGCTTCCTGCGTAATGTAGAAATTATTCAGGTTTTTTCACTCACCCCTAACATGCACCAACAGATAAGCATTTGAGATTAAGGGGAAAAGTGACACGAGGGAACGGGGGACCCCTATGCCTGCAGCTGCAGAAGCGGGGGCGGGGGAGGGGAGGAGCGGAGTCAGTGTGGCCACCTGGTGGGAGGCCCGGGCAGCCAGGGACCCTCCACAGGCTCTCAGCATCGCCCCTGCTCCAAATCCTGCCGGCAACGGGACCCCAGCCTTGAACTCCAGGGAGCAGGAGCAGTGGGGGGGATGAGGAAACACGGGACGGAGGCAATGCGCCTGGCTGGGAAACGGGGGTGTTTCTGAAGGTTACTTTGAGGCGGGTCAAGGAAATAAACTGTGGGTCGAGGCTGGTGGGCGGCTTTAATCTTCTGTGGATGCCACAGGCTGGCAAGCAGCCGCTCACTGTGCATGCTACAGGCGCCACGGCAACGTACGTAACCACGGATGCTGAGGAACAGTGCAGGGTCCAGCTTGCCTGTCTACACAGAACAAACCCACTGTGTGGTATGGTATGACATCAGCCACATTTAACCTGACACAGCAACAAGAACGATGAACCACTTCTTCAACACTCCATTGCTCATTTCTTTCTGCAGCAACAAATGCAATTAAATAAGAACATTCGACGATAACATATCCGAGTCACAGAGTGCATCCTCCTTATTCATTCTGCTGACAAACAATTCAATTAAGATTTACGTTTTCTTTGCATTTCACACGCTCCAGATGGGACAAAAAGTCATAATTTGGTAGCTACAGAAGACAGCATTAGAGGCTTATAAGACCGTGCGGAGGTTTTAAAATTTAGGGGGAGCTTGTTCAGCAAGAATGAACAGTGACTGGAAGTCGCTTTCTCTTTACTTCAGCTCTTCACACTGAGAAAAGTGAAAGATTTCTGACAGTGACGGAAAGTGATATTCAGCCAAGACGAAGAAATGTGTCCAACACTCAGGTAATACAAACCCAACACAGAGAGACTGATTTTATAAACACAATCCAACAGTGTGGACAGTTATGTGACGTACGCCAGAAACAGCACTCATCTTCAAGGCTGATGCTACGGCACGAAGAACGGGACAGACACACATGGGCGTCTGTTGATAACTTGTGACCCATCCACTTCCAAAAAGACGCTGATGCCATGGCGTTGAACTGTCATAGCTATGCATGAGATGATAAAAATATTGACATAATCATAAATTTTTCTAAAAAAAAAAATCAACTTTTTGTTTGCTAAATTACACACAATCAGAAAGATATAAATATTACTTAAATAAGAGCAAAAGATGATTCTATCTAAACGAGCTACCAGAATATTTTTAAGGGATAAGGAGTGGACTTGTTTGCCTCCAAAGAGCTGACGTCTACTCACAGTCATCATGTTCTGAGCTGAAGGGACCTCACGGCCCCCAAGCAAGTGGAGCTACAGGCATTTCGTCTCTGACGCCGGCCAGTGCAGATCCGTGAAACGGTGCACTTGACCAGAGCCACGTGAGCGCAGGGACCACCCCTTTCATCCTTAAATCTCCGAGTCTTCAGTGTCCTGCCCACTATCTGGCACACACGTGACCCTGAATAAACGCTCGAGGACGGAAACGAGAGAGCGAGAGAGGGTGGACGGCGGACCCTGAGCAAACTGTGGCAAGAGCCTAGAGAGAAAAAGTATTCATGACAAGACAATAAGTGAAAATAAAAAGTGCACATCTGCTCATTTTCTGAAGGCTGAGATTGTAGAGAAAAGGTGACCAGAAGAACCGTGAACTCATAGTCACATCCACACCAGGTCAGAAAAGAAAGAAAATACTGAATCATTCTAGGACGGCTTTGATGTTACAGTAGGCAAGACTCAAGATCAAATGACTGTCCTTGGGGCCACAGAAGACGAGGCCTGCCCGCTGTCACCCACGGAGAGGGTCTGGGAACGAGCGATCAACCCCACACAGGACAGATGTCACCCGTCCTGCAGGGCAAACAGCACGAGGACATCACAGCCTTGGTAGGGACATCAGGAAGGTGACAGAAGCAGCATTTCAGCTTTGAGAGACTGTAAACTCTGACCTTTTCCTAAAACAATTCTATAGATTTGTTTTGATAATCTGTTAAAAAGCCAGAGAAACATCCACCTGAGCTGGGAGGAAGTGCATATTTCAGAAAAGCACATGCCCCACATATTTTGTGGGAACTACTGGGAGTCACTTCTTAAGCCGTTTCGTTTCCATCTAAAAGTGGCTGCTTGATGCACATTACAAAGTCCTTCTGATACACTTAGCTGATGGGAGTAAACATTACACACTTTAAATTCAGCCAAAAGTGCCCTTATCTGAAAACAAACAAAAAATAAATAAAACAAACAAAACCCTTCCTTCAGCCAGATGGCAACAATATAAATCGAACAGAAAATGCTACCTTCTCCACCTGCCTTAATATAAACCAGATTAAAAGGCAACCTCGTCAGCCCCGTGGGTGAGTATCCCCAGTCACAGTGCTGGCTGCTACATGGACGCTCTCTGCCCTAATCTGAATAATGCTTATGAGCCAGCACATACAGGGCAAAGTCCAGCAGAAGAGGGAGATGCCCAATCGTCCCAGAGGTTTGCCGGTTACACTGAGAAATGGGATGGTAGTTAAGCGTCTGAATTTCAAAAGCTGGACAGGGAGTCTATCTCATTAGATCCAATTCAATTAAATTCAACGTGTAATTAAAAGCAACTAATTAAATAACTTGGGAAAGAAAAATAATTAGAACTCAACTTTATTATACTCTGCTTAATTAAACGAACCAACTGAAAGAAGTTGTCTTTACTTTTAACAGGATAATGATTTACTTTAAAGAAAATTAAAATGGCTAGTGCCAGTATCTTACAAAATGATTACTACAAGCCACAAAATAGGAAAGCTTTTGTACTTAAATGCAAAATAAAATCATCACTGTAGAAAATGTACAGTTCTTAGAAAGAATCCCAAATAAACAGTGGACTCAGTTTTAAACATCAATTTTGCAAAGAAACGTGAATGCAATTTTAATCCTATGCGTATCGGTCGACTGAATGAGTACAATCTGTGAAATAAACATACATATCCATGGCTGCAGAATATCAATAATTACTCATTCCTCCTCTGTAGAGAATAATAGTGAAACACTTAACTTTAAATTCTTTTACGTAAAGTCTGAAAAGCTCGATAGTAATGAGTGGTAAATAGCAAAAGGGTAAGTTTATTCCAATTCATTTCAGGTGACTACGGAACGCTGATTAACTTAAAGCTTGTTTAATTATGAGTCCACTCACTCTCACCAGGCTTCCCACGCTGCAGTCATTTCTACATCTGTGTTTCCTCTCATTGAACACAGCTTCATCATCTCTCCAACTATCTAAACCCAATCCATCTTTTTTAAAAAAATAATAACCTTTATTTTTTAAAGCACTTTTAGGTTCACAGCAAAACTGAATGGAAAGTACAGAGTTCCCAGGTACCCCTGCCCCACATGTGCACAGCCTCCGCCGTCAACATCCCGCACTATGAGGTGCCTGGTTTCAAGCAACGGACCTACACTGACACGTCCTTGTCACCCAGAGCCCAGAGCTCACAGCAGAGTTCGCTTTCACTCCTGGGGTTGTTCTGGGTTTTGACAAACCTGCAATGTCACGGATCCACCACGACGGTATCAGACACAAGCCGATGCACTCTTCCTAGTCCAGCTGGGGCCTCTCTCTCATGGCATCTTTTCTACTACTCCTTCCTCGCACACATTTCTTCCCCTGACTTACCACGCGCCAAGTCTGCCCCATGCTGCGTAGCATTTGACTTCATTCTATCTTGTGTTATTTTTGTAATGTATGTTTCCAAAAGTTCTAAATAGTGATAATCTGATGAGAGGCAAGGCAAAAAATGTGTTTTATAGTGAAAAACTGGGGACAGGCCTGACGCAGCATTTCTCTCTTGGAAATTCACACTGCCAGTTTGCACAGGGAAGGCTCCCTGTCGTTCCTGCCAGTGACCCAGTAAATATCTACCCTCTGATGCTTCTCTCCTAACAGAACCCTGACTGGCCACAGGGCACAGTTCAGGCCAACAAGGGGAACACTGGAGTTGTCAGGTGGGGTTTGCAGGAATGCCCCTAAAGGAGAGGCAGATTCAGGCGGCTCGAACCTCCTGGCTCCTCACCCCTCCTTTTCTTCCTGCCTTGAACATGGACATGGCGCTCCAGGCAGAGCATCCGCCTGGTACCTAGGAGGCTGTCATGAGGGACAGGCTGAGGGACAAGCAGAGACCTGGCGCTGACACCCTTGAGCTGAACAAGCACCAGCAACTGCTCACGTCCATGTTTCCTGCAGGTAAGAAGAACGAGAATTCCTCACTTCTTTAAATCATTGGGGTTTTTTCTTTTTTGGATTCTATACTCACAATTAAAAGCAACCTGTAGACTGACACACCTCCCGTTAACCTCAGCCTGAAGTGCAAGCGCCTCAGCCTTCCAAGTGTCCTCCACAGCCTGGCCCAGCCCACCCTCCGGCTCTCACTTCCTCTCTTCCCCAGCAGTCAAGGCCCCCCCCCCCCACCCCAGTCAGACACCAGGAGGCTGGAGTGGAGACCCCATGGGGCTTGGAGGGGGGTGGGACTCAGGAAGGGCAGAGGACTTGATGGTGAGTGGGGGAGGGGGTAACAGGACGGCGCACGAACTAGAAAGGAGGAAGCAGCACAGCCAGACTAGGTGGTGGTTAGACAGCAGAAGCAGCCCGTGTGCTGTGTCTGAGATCAGCCTTCCACAGGCGGCGCTCACAAGCAGGCTCGACACACTGGCATTCGGTACACACTTCCGTTTCAGCATCTCCTTCATTTGGTACATCGTGAAGCTTAACGTATTCTAATTTCCTCCAGAAGTCAGAAAGCAAAACAGGTGCTGGTGCATCATATTAAAGCAGATCAGAAATTAGTTTTGAAAATGGCAGGAGGAGCAAAGTCAGGAGAAAAAAATGAGTGAAAGATGCCAGGTCAGGGTTTTAACAACATCGTTTGTGACAGAAATCAGTTCCATAGGAATTCAAACAGCTTAGAAGCCAGCGGGTTCCTGAAAGAACGTGCGGAGTTCCCAGGGCAAACCTCCGCCTTTCTAAGCGGCCAGTCTCCTAAGGCCGGCCGCACCACTGCGCTGACCGCAAAGGAGGGCTCGCAGTGCCACAGAAGGGCTTAGCCAGCTCCTCCATCAGCTCGTCTGCACGTGCATCTTCAGAGTAAGTAGTAATTGCACACTTGCCTATAAAGAATAAAATAACATTTTCAACTGATTTAGCTTAATTTCATTTTTAAGATAATATTTGTTAGCTTTTCTATGCACTATAGAAAGACTATGAAGATAAAGTTTTGAAAGGCCCATAAATCTCATCACCTACAATAACGCATTTATCCTTTTTATTTTAAAAAAGAAACGTCTACTCTACGGTTAGGAAATTTAACTAGTACATAAAGCCGTAAAATGAAAAGACAAAGCCCCTCCCACCCTCCATCCTTTCTGGAGAACACACTCCACATACACACCTGCCTGCCTCCTAGTTACTCAGAACATTGTGCCCACTCGGCTGTCCCTTTCCCTTCTCATTTGGTGATCTTACGCGGCCTACACTTCGAGTTCCTTCTCAACCCGCACCACATTTCATCACTCCAACACATGCCTACAGTAATCAGATATCCCGTCTCCTTCTCTGTAAGTTCTGTGAATCTGCACGGATGTGTGAGACCACGGCCCTGATTGAGCGTCATTGACCTTCCTCTGCCAACACCCACACCTGACCCCCTGCCCCAGAGCTGGTGTATTAATCTCTTGCAGTTCAGGCCTCTGCTTCTGCCAGTCTGGACTCCACTGGGGAGACAATCACTCCAAGGAAGGGGACAACAAAGAAAACCCGAGAAGGCTTTCCCAGGACAGATGGTCAAGTGAACCCAGGCAGGAATGGGATCCACAAGGAGCCACGAGGTGAGGTTTGCTCCATGTGGGGACGTTCGCCACTTCTCCCCTCTAGTTTCGCAGGCCAGTCCTCCATGGCTTCAAGATGCGGCTTCTGCCAGCTCCCAGGGAAACACTGTGGGCTGGGCTGGAATCAAATTCTTCTCTGGCACCTTCTCTGCACAGGAAATGGAGCAGCGCAGCAAAAGGACAGGAGGACACTTCCTGGCCACCTCCGTGCCACGTCAAAGCCAGGCCTGTAGGCTGTTAAGTCAGGGAGTGCCAGGAAGGGCAGAATGCTACAACTGCTCCTTCCTCTGATGATCAGCAGGTGGTGACAAACCGGGGAATAAGGCCGATGACACCTGCATGGGCAGACGGCACAGGCTCCAGGTCACCTGGGGAGCCTGCACAGATGCTGTACCAGGGCTCACACGGCCAGTGACTCTCAGGCGTACGTGGTCTGTGGTCTGAAAACACACTCGAATCTCTTAAATAGTTACGACGCTCATCCTGGATAGAGGTGGGTCTAAGCCAGGACGCATGAGAGCTCAGAGTAACAACCAGACCCAGCATCAGGCGGATGCAGGATTTAAACCACAGACACTCCTCCAGTCTTCGAAGGAAAGAACAAGTGAGATTCAGAACATGTTGTTCTGCTCTCTCTTCTCTTGTCTTCCTACTAGACATGGCATTTTATTTACTCAATTTCTTTAATTTCCCACACTAAAAACGTCCCCAAACAGAGGATCTCAAGTTTTGGAACCTATCGAATATCTACATGTAGTAACAAATGAAAACAAAACAAACTAAAGGGAAGGGTCCCAGCCTGAGAAACGAGAAAGCAGCCCTTGAGTCCGGCCGACTCTCAGAAGCACAGACGACGTGAACAGGTGCCACTGCCTGCTGCGCATCAGGCCAGACCGAGCGGCTCTTCCCGGGGCAAAGCACTAATCGATACTTGGTTTACAGCCTGCAACTTACGATGGTCCTCCCTTATCCGTGGCTTCAGCTACTGGCGGTCAAGGGCGGGCCAAAAATATTAAATGGGAAATTTCAGAAATAAACAATTCATAAGATTTTAGTTGTGTGCCGTTCTGAGTATGGTGATGAAATCTCGAGCCATCCCCTTCCGTCCTGCCCAGCGCATGAATCTTCCCTTTGTCCAGAGGATCCACACTGTAGATGCCACCTGCTCGTGAGTCACTTGGTAGCCGTCTCGGTTATCAGATCGACTGCTGGGTATGGTACTGCTTGTGTGAAGTCACCCTTATTGTACTTAACAAGGGCCCTAAAGCCACATTTATTATCAGTTATCGATGTGAATCTCTTACTGTACCTAATTTATAAATTAAACTTTACCGTAGGTCTGTACGTATAGGCAAACACACAGTATATATGGGGTTCAGTACTCTCTGTGATTTCAGGCATCCACTGCAGGTCTCGGGACGCATGCCCCGCAGATAAGGGGCAGCTACCGCACATGCTCATTTTCCAATACGAATACTCATTTGAAGTACTCTACATTCTTTTCAAACAAGAGAATCCAATTACAAATTCTAAATATGCCTAAACTATAGGTCTTTCGGGGTCACAAAGAGCTAAGCCAAAACTAAGCTGATAAACTGACTCCTTTCTTCTAAGTTATTTTGGAATGCATTTTATGTGACCATTGCTTACTTGACAACCCCCCTTTGGGAGGGGGTGGGTGGAGAAACCAGAGGAGGGCGAGGGGACTGAGGGTAACCCTCGAGACAGCTCCGCCTGGAGCGGGGCACGAGTCCACCATCACCACGGAGAGCTGGGGGTACGGCGCTGACGCCAGCCAGGCTGCTCTCCTTCCGTCCCAGCGAGCACCGGCCTGGGCACTCGCCTGCCCTTGCTCCCCATCCTGCTCTTTATCCAAGGACCTGCTCCTACACAACCAGCTCTGCTTTCAAAATTCCAGCAGAGTCACTGTCAGGAAGGAAAACACGTAAAGAACTGAGCTTTCTAGTGAAATGGGAAGGAAACTCACTGTGGTCAGCGTCCCTCCAAACCTGCCACTTTCCCCTCACGTCCTGGGAACAGGCTGTGAACAACGCAGCAAGATGGTCCTTCCTAGTTTACAAACGAAGCCCAAGCCCAAGACGCCGTCAAACCTTGTTGTGACTTGACCGCCTTTGTTTCGTAGCAGTGAAAAAACTTAGAAAGTTTTCAAAATGGCGTGTGCGTTCTGTAAATAGCGTAAATAGCGAGGTAGGGAGAGAACGATACTGCCTTTGGTCTCCACAGAGACTAAGGAAGGTGCAAAACGGTGGGTGAGGACGGGGTAGAGAGAAAACCAGCTTTCAAAACAGAGTGAGCAATTTTAGGGTAGATCAGTGTACCATGAGTAGAGACGTTTAAAAAGCGTTGAACGAACAATTCTGAGCATCTTCTTTTCATAGAGATTCTATGACATTACTACGTAACAGGTTAAACAGGCCTTTGAGAGTCATCAGTTGCACATGCAATATGTTTATAATGTGAATACGTGGTCCAGCTTTCAAACAGCAAATTTATCAATGAACTTCTGGAACACAACCCACATATCACTGGGAATTGCTCTTTTTTTAAACACTACAATAGTCTAGCAAATAAGTATAAGGTCAGGGTCCTAGGTGATCATGTTTTAGAGCTAGATGAGAAAGGACATTCACTTAATATAAATGTATTAGCCACTTAGATTTTTAAAATACCTTGTCTTAGAAACAGCCATTCACATGTTCCTCAATTTAGTACTTTTGGATATGCTGTTCAACCTCCTATAGGCAAGATTTTCTGGCAGATAGGTTGAACTTGACTTTGTAAAGAAATACTCAGTAACAAGAATATGGCAACCACTGATGCCTGACAAAAATTCCATTTTTCATATGTCTAACAGGTGACGCTTTTCATCATCTGAAAACACGGGATGAACACTTACTCCACGTCAAAGCAGGAATGAGAGGAACACGAGGAACGGCTGGTACGTGTCTTTTAGTGAGGTGTGCGTCACACAAGGAAACACCTGCCTTCTCTAATGCAGCAAATCGATTTTAGAACATCTTAATCATAAAAAATGAATCGCATTCTGGACATTGGCCTTCAGAATGATCAAATTAATGTGCAACCACATTAAAAAACGGTTATTTGGGTCTTTGCATTCAATCATCAATCATACACAATTTTTTTCTGTATGCATATCTGCCCTCTACAGTAATACATCAGCCTCAGCTAAATGAGCACTAGGGACACGAAGGATAACTCCACTAGACATGGAGATAGACATAAACAAAGATGACCTTATCGTGCGTCATCGTCACTGTCAAGGCCGATTTGTAAATCCTGCACCTGGACTTGCACACGCTGGGCTAGACCAGGTCAGGACATCAGTCAGACAGGTGGACCTCTGAACCTCTTGGACACCTGAAATTTCACCTCTATATTCAGTAGGGTGATCTCTCCATAACAAAGGAAAATGTTTGCAATGACATACATCGTTATCAGAAACATTACTGCCTAGAGCAGAAATAATACAGAAGGCGTGTTCCATTATCTTTAGTTTCAGCACGGAATGGCCTCCCTGCCCTCTCCTCCCTCCCTCCACTGACTGGCTCTACGCGGTGTGGCCCACGTGGGAGGTCTCGCTGCTCCCCATCCGGTGAGATGTCCTGTGATGAGAGCCCAACAGGCCTCCCTCGGACTCCTAACTGAACTGGAGAAGGGAGGCCTGCACCGGAGAGAGCACCTCCACATTCACCCAGAGTGGAAGAGGGGCCGGCCTTCCCTGCCTCCACCCCAGAGCCCCTGGCCCACTCTGCAGAGATGCCCAGAAGACAAACAGCTTTGTTCCTCCGAACGTAGCTAGCTGAGGTATCGCCGTGCTGCACGGTCCTCCCCATCCTGCGAGCAGTTGCCTGAAACTCACTCTCCTCACAGCAGCCAGTACTGGCTCTGCTGCGGCTGGGGCTCTGCAAACACCGGCACTGACCGCGGCACACCGGTCTCAGGTCATCTGTGAAGTCTGCACGCGAGGACGACGGTTTCATCTAATTCTTCGGGACAAAGACGGAATTCACAGTCATTTCACAGGGCCTACAGTGAAACATCTGCTGGCAACATATTTAGTTCCACTGATCTGGAAGTTATTCTAAACCAGCTTTAAAAGTTTGTTGATTCTCATTTCATTAGGAAAAAAATCTTAGCCTTTTTATAAAACTCAACTTTAACAAAAAGTTTAGGCTGAATATAAAAGCTAGAAAAACTATCCTAATACTATGCAATGTTCAAAACGTTGATTATAAATCTATTTTAGGTTTAGATTATTATAAACCGTTTTAGATTACTTAACACCATGCTTCAAATCCTAGTTAGAAACGTCTGATTTCCTGCGTGCATCGTCCACCCCTCAGCGCCGGCCGCAGGCTTCGGCCTGCTCTCCACCCAGCGTCACGTGAACCTGGCAGGGACGGTGGCCTGAGGTGACGCTCACAGAATTAACACTACAGCACCAAAAACACACAACTGACACCATAAAACGGAAGACACAGACCGCTCATTAGAAAACCCACGCTTCAGAAAGGAAACAGGACAGCAGAACCGTTGGAGAGGAGAAGGGATGACGTGAGTAACGCTCACAGAAGCAATGAGGGCCGCGCCGTCCACCAGCCCCTCGGACCCAGGAGCACGTGCCAGAGGCTTCTCCACATCACATCTACCTCTGCAGTTGCCCTGCGAGGCTACGGAAACAGAGGGTGAGAAGGCAGAGCGGGTGGGGGCCAGGCTGGTGGTTTCCGCTCACCAGGCTGATCTTCCAGAAAAGGGTTAGATGAACTCAGTTGCTGGATGACCTGGAGAGTAACCGACACCCGGGCCTGGGGCCTGGGAGGAGACCTGCGGCTTTTCTGTTTCTTTTTTTTCTGATGAGAGAAAGCACGGAGAGGCCTCGCGCTTCTGACGGAGCGCCCTGACCCTAAGGAGAATTTCCGCACCCGCTCAGCGGGCCTCAAAGCGGGCACGCGTGCACCTGAGGAAGGCTCCCACAGCCTCGGCTTGGGACTCCTTTGGCAACGGTCAGGCTACATCCCTTCCCAGGATAATATTTTTAAGTACATAAATTAAAACATACAGCATTACAAAAAACACAACCATATTTAAGTTACATTAAAAGGTTGTGTCGATGGAAATAATCCATAACCAATCTATAAATCAAAACTGGGGTGAGTTTATTATGAGCCAGATCTGAGGACTAGGCTGGCCTGGGGTCTTTCTTCCCCGAGGAAGGAAGGGCACTGAAGAAGTGGGGTGTACAGGGTGGTTAAATACCATCTCAGAACTAACAGCATCCATCACACACGACAGGAAGGCCCCTTTCACAACAGTCACGAGATTGCCCAGCCAGCACAGCACAGCACAGCTATTCACACAGCAGGTAGCCCGTCTGCTGTCTTGAGCTGGGTGGTCATAGGGTGGTCACAGCAATCAATTCCTAGCCTAGGGAGACGCTTATCCTTAATGAAATGCCATGTGGGGGAAGTTGCATCTTTATCTTAAGGCCATTTGTTTTTGTCTTTGGGACATACCAAACGCTGAAAGCAGATGTACAATGCATGCCCACTGGCAACATCAGGCCCTTTTGGAAAAACAAGGTCAGGCCAAGTTAGTTTTACATCAAATGGCTTCCTCATGTGCTCCAATATATCCTCTTGCTTGCCATTTGTTTATCAGTTACGAAGATGTTAAAATGTTCACACTATGGAAATACATGCGCTTCCTCATTAACCCATTAAGTAACACCATGATTTCAGGGTCGTGACCAGTTTGCATCACCTCCTGAGACGTTGGAAACAAGTGTAGTGTGACACAGATATCTGACTTCTGTGGACGCTGACGCCACTGCAGGCTGTGGCTCACGCTCACACTCGTAATTAAAGGAAACATTCAACTTCCAGGAGAGGCGACCAGAAACACAGATGTGCTCACTTTCTCATCCAGTTTCACAGACTCCAGGTGAAGAACCCTCGAAGGAGCACACGCACGCAGAGGGACTTAGGGAATCAACCCTGGATTCCTTCCCAGAACCTTTCCACCCTGCATTTCACACGCCCTTCCCCACCGTCCCAGGACAGGTGTCGTAGTGCACCCTGCACGTTCCGCGGCTCCTGGCGCAGGTGCAAACGCCTCCGAAGCGCCACCAAAGGAACACGGAGAAGACTCTGCTCCCGAGGAGGAGAGCCAGGTGAGAGACTCTGGGGCAGGGCCTCGCTTCAGCAAGGGAAGGGACCAGGACACACCACCCTAAAAGACGCCGCTTTGGCATAGTGATTATTTTGAGCTGAAGGCAGATGAGAAACAGCAGACGCAAGAGGAGCTCTCTGCTCTCCCCCTTTCTGCCTAAAAGCTGGGCATAAATTTCCATTTGTAATGCAAGAAATTTCCATTTTAAAGGTGTTTCCTTTCCCATCCAGGAAAAGAATGGCTCATCACCAGAGACAACGTGAGTCTGCACAACAAACCTTAGTCCATAACCCTTACTTACCATTAGCTTCTCCCATATATTTACCTTCCCACAATTTATAGCCCCAGAAGCCCAAACCCCCTTTCCTTTGTCTAGTCACTTCTCCACAATTTATCACCCTTTGTTAAAATGGTACATAAGTCCCCGGGTTAAACACCTCTGTGGATTTTCACTTCTTTTCTATGAAGCCCCCATGCATATAAAAATATTAAGATCAAAGAAACATATGCTTTTTCTCCTGTTAATCTGTCTTTTGATAGTTTAATTTGCAGGCCCCAGTAAACCTACCTAAGAGAGTACAGAAAAAGTTTTCCTAATCCTACACATGTAAAAAGGTCTGCTTTGCCTGTTTGTCTATGCTGATGTATCAGTGTCATAGGGCACAAATTAATACGCTTATTTGCATTAAAAAGGAAGTCAGACTTTTTCTGTCAGAAAATCCAAGTATGATATGGCTGATTTGTTAAATCAATCAGGAGTTTTTTTGGATAAAACTGAATGAGCTAAATCTGTAGCTCCAAGGTTTTGATAAAAATGTATTTAAAGCATGCATACACCATGCAATTTTCTTTTTTTTTTTAAGATTTTATTTTTTCCTTTTTATCCCCAAAGCCCCCCAGTACATAGTTGTATATTCTTCATTGTGGGTTCTAGTTGTGGCATGTGGGATGCCGCCTCAGCGTGGCTCGATGAGCAGTGCCATGTCCACGCCTAGGATTCGAACCGACGAAACACTGGGCTGCCTGCAGCGGAGCGCGCGAACTTAACCACTCGGCCACGGGGCCAGCCCCAACAATTTGCTAAAATTATATCCTTGGAAATGATTTAAACTATTTTCAAATAAATAATTTTGGATTTCAATTTCTAAATCTATAAAGGGGCACGTGATTTTTCAGATTTCTTCTAGGAATCATGTAAGCAAAAATGTGTGAAGGCCGACCAAAGTTTCTTAGAGCGTGGTCCATGAGCCTCTTTCATCACAAACACAAGGGTATCTGCTGAAAGTGTAGATTTTTACACCCCACCCCAGACCTACAGAATTTGATCGGTAGGGTGAGATCTGAGAACCCCCACTTTGAACAAACATCATGGTTGCACTGGATTTATACCCAAGTGGAGGCCACTGCACTCTGTGCCTTTATACTCTTTATTGCTTTATGGTGAAATCTTCCAGAAATATAATAAAGTTTGAATCACTTTTTGGACCCACATTTAGTCATTTTTTAGACCCAGACCTTTGTTATAAGCTAAATTATATAAACTCAACACAGCTACTGATACTTATTCAGGATTTGTACGGCAGAGTCAATACAAAAACATCACTATTCTATACCACTAAAAATTAAGTGACGCATAAAAGTAAGAACCAACTCTTTATGCATCACTTAATTTTTAGTGGTATAGAACAGTGATGTTTTCCTTAATAAGTTCCTGAAAAAGGTGATAACGCTTCTGGATAAGCTGTCAACAAGCCCATCACAGATGAGGAGGCAAGTACTCCCTTTGTACAAACACGACCCCAACTGCATGATCTAATAATGGGCTCAGACAATGGGCCACTATCTAACTGCTGTCAGAAAGATGATGTAAAGCTCAGGCGTTTGCACTCCATGGGTACTTTATTAAGATTTCTAAAAAATTTCCTAGGCTAAAATTACATTAATCACGCTACTTGGAGCTTCAATTTACGGGCCTTGATGAATAAAAATTCAGCAAATGACCCAGTCTAAAATGATTCTGGAAGAAGTAAGTCTGGCCCTGCCCACTGGTACTTTGTAGAGGCAAGATGTGCTGGCTGCTCAAGCCAAGGGCTTCATTAGGTTGCTCAGTTTTCATGCATCAGGTCAACTCTACCCCAAGGGCAGCTGTTAGTTAAATCACGTGACTCCACTACTCACTGAACACAGAATGCATTCCAGAAACCTGACGAGGAGGACGACATCTTGCGCTCACTGTTACTCAAGAGAAAGCACAAGCTCGGCATCAAGAACCTATTTTTATAGGGCTAATTCTTGAAGATATTCTACACTCCACCCCTATAGCAAGTGAAACTAACAGAGAGCCGAGCAGCGAACCGTACTGTCCTCTGCAAAACCTGCTCTGGAGGTGAGTGCCCAGCTTCACCAAACCAGAACCACAGCCTGGAAAGCTGCTCTGTACGGTACACGCCAGAAGCTCCATCCGCTTCCACTGTTCTGATGCTCATTTCTACACTGAGCAACAGCTAAGGCTAAAAAAAACCCTGAAGTATTTATAGCATAACCAGGGTACTTTAGACTAAAACACACATCTCTCTCATACAGACACACCCCACAGAAACTAAAAGAAAAAATAAAACTAAAGATCTGTTTTCTTCAGAGCTTCTCTTGCTTTTTTTCAATGCAGTACAGATGTGTTTAAATATTTCAATTAAGATTTATACTTTATAATACATCTTTAAACTGTAAAAATTAAGGCAAAATCGAAATCTTCAAAGACTGGCTGAATAATCTTCATGGTTTTGAAAAAATACATAAATATTTGATGCTTTAAGAAAACGGATGGGCCGGTCCAGTGGCGCAGCGGTTAAGTGCACACGTTCCACTTTGGCGGCCTGGGGTTCACAGGTTTGGATCCCTAGTGCAGACATGGAACCGCTTGACAAGCCATGCTGTGGCAGGCATCTCATATATAAAACAGAGGAAGATGGGCACGGATGTGAGCTTAGGGCCAGTCTTTCTCAGCAAAAAGAGGAGGATTGGCGGCAGATGTTAGCTAGGGGCTGATCTTCCTCAAAAAAAAACACGAAAATTGAAAAAATATTATTCTTTTAATATCAATTTATCCTGAAAGTCATCACTCAAAACTTTTAAGCAATAACCTTCAAATAGTGCTATGCTAAAACACAATATTATTAAAAAAGAAAAAGAAAAAAGGATAGCAATGCTCTGGGGTCTGTGCTGGAAAATCTTTACATATAAGCTTAATTTGCAATAAGGTCCTTTTGGCAACATTATTATTTAAACCTTTGAATGAGGAGAGTCAAGCCTTTCAAAAGGCTATAATTGTTAAAGGACAATGAACTCTTACAAAGCATTCATGCCCATTCTACAAAATGGTGTTATAGCAACGCCTGACAGATACAAGATGCTGATTCTTTCAAACAGATGCTGAGAAAAGAAAACACAGCTACTAACGTTTTATTACCTTTAAAGATGTTCCATGGATGTTAGAACGACTGAAAGAATCCAGCCCCATCCACTGTTCCATCCGTCCACTGTTCAGAGCACCCGCACGCACCGCACCAGGTCGGCAGTGGGATACACAGCTGGGCAGAGGCAGGCACGGTCCTGCCCACATGGACTACAAGGATCTACGAGGATACAGGGACACAGGCCTCAGGAAGATGATGGCACCTCTGAAGGTTACAGGATAAAGTGGGATGAGGGCTTTGAAAGGGAGGACACAGCTCTGCGGAGGAGTACAAGAAAAGAACCTGAATAAATGTCACTGCTTAAAATTCCACGTGGCTTCTGTTAAACCTTTGTCCTTCTCACCAACACATTCAGGACACAACTCCAGGGGGAAAAATTCTGTAACTACTGTAGATACTGTTGTAAAAAAAATATTTACTTAATTTATACTGTATAAATCAGTATCTTAGGTCTTGAATTCATATCAATTTTCTTAAGAGGGGCTTTTTGAGATGGACATTTTTTTTCCCAAAGCAGCTGAATTTTCTCGGAAGAGGAGAGGCTAAATGGCATAAATCGATGTCCTGGTTTTTGAAGGTGACAGTAACACTAACACACAACTGCAGATGCACGGCGGTAAAAAGCTCTCTGTTCTTCTCATGGGTATAATTTCAAAACCTCCTGCTGGCTGTAAACCTTGTGTGCAACATCCAGCGTATTTTAACAAGGCTCAATAATTAATGAACATCCTACGTCATTAATTTATAATAAATCGAAGCTGCTTCAGAGTTTTCAAACACACTGAAGATTCCACCCAATGGCAATTAGCTGATGGCGACAGTCCTCAGACTCCCTGATGTGCATTTGTCACAGTACGCCTTCTGGAAACTCCAGGGACTGTCCGGGCAGTGAGTGTAAGGACTCTGGCAGCGGTGGGCCGTCTGACGATGTTCCCTAACGAGAATCTGCCATCAGAGCTGACGCTGGAAGAGAGAGACGCCCCCAACGAGCCACCGGCGGGAGGAAAATCTTATGATTATGGTTATTTTGGCCATCAGGATTCTCACCTCTTCTTTCCTATGGGACGAATTTTGGTGAATTAATTTGATTTTTTTAATCTTTATGCCCATATGGAGCAACCGGGTCAAAAATTTTGACCCAATTCAAAATTACACGAATTTTTTAAAAAAGGCACCAGACTGAAGACAGAGCTCCAGAGCACTCAGCCCAAACCGATTATTACTGGGACAACAAAGACAGACCACGTGATTTTACCTCTAAGTGTTCACTGAGAGAAGTTGTCTGTTTTCCAATGTCTTTTTTTACTTTTGTTTCCTCGTTTGTATGGGTATGCATGCGTGTATTTTTTAAAGGTTTTTGTTTGTTCGCTAGTTTTGAAACCATGGAAAATATCAGCAAAACTGTTGCCTTTCATTGCTCTGTCTCCATAATTAGTGTGTCAGCCTCTTGGTTCCCTCCCTGTCTAACTAGGTGCATGGAGCTCCAAGGATCTTCACAAACCGCCAGAAGCTCCACCAGCGGGTATCCAGCAGGGTGGCCCCAGCTCCAGGTCTCAGCCACAGATGCTGAGGCACACGCCCCTGCAGAGCCCACCCATCATGTGACGTCAGTCCCAGTGGCCATCAAACGCTAATTTGGACTTGGGGAGAACCGCTCACGAAGATTTAACCCCACCCAATGATCTATTCGCATTTTAGAAGGTATCTTCAGTTACCCCTCATCCAAAGGTCTACCCGGGATCGTTTGAGACGTTAGATGCAGCAGGGAGGAGGGACGCCTGGAGACCCGCCCCTGCTCTGATTCACGCCGCCCCTGCAGCCACCGCACAGCCATGAACTCTGGCACTAGCTTCACCTGTGGTTACAACTGTCCCTTTCTGGGTCCTGGGTCAGACAATCCCTCACTGTTCATCTAATGTGTACCCTGAGGAGGAACTAGACGTGTGCCTCCAAATGTAGCCCTAAAACCCTGAAAACACGTGGGGCAGAAAGCTGTACGTAGGTGTATTAAAACAGAGTGACAGGAGACTGGTGCGCTGGCAGGAAAGGAATTTAGCAATATTTGTCTACCACCATTAAAAGATTTAAAATTGTTGGCGCCACAGTCCCCTTTCTGAGACTCTATCTTCAGGAAATAATCTAACATATGGGAAAAGCCTTACACCAAAGATGCCCATGAGAGTGCCATGAAGGGCATCAGCAGATGCCACGCCAAAGGATGCACACTGGCATTAAGTATCAATGCACTGACGGCAGCTGAGAGCCAGCAGATGCAGGAAGAAGTCTCTGCTCACCTGCCTCATCTGCCGAAAACCAGGGCATAAATGTCCTTATGACAGTGTCCCCTCCCGTACCAGAAAGAGGAGACTGAGTCTCACCCCAGAGACAGAAGAGTCAGCACTGAGGTGGGTTCGCCTAGCACACCTTACACATTAACCCTTATCTTCCATCAGCCCTCTCTCTCTATTTCCTAGTTACTTGTCCCCAATTTATTGTCTCTTGAAGCCCGAACCCCCTTTCCTTGTTAGAATTGTATATAAGCCCCGCAGTGTAATCATGAGTTTCCCTTCTTTTCTGTGAACTCCTGTGCAGATAAAAGTCAATAAAAACTGTTTTTCTTGTTCATCCGTCCTTTCTTAGTTTAATTCACAGGCCCTCAGGGACTTAACCTAAAAGAGTGAAGGAAAAGTTTTTTCTTCCCAACAACCGCTTATATCCGTGAGAAATCACAAGCCGCTGCAGTCAACGGAGGGCAGGCCCTCATGGTCTGTTGTCTACCCAGTGAGGTCCCGGAAGTCAGGCAGCACCGTGCACAACGGCTCCTAATGTAGCCTTAATAAAGTAATTAGATTATAAATACACACTGCCACTGATAGGGAAGGCATGGAAACTGCTACTGCCACATTAGGGGGATGGGATTATGGGCGATTTTCTTTTCTGTTTTTGCCAAACTTTCAGTAATGCTATGTTATACACGATAATTTAAAATACTAAAAAATTTTAAGCAACATGTTTACAAAAAGATGATTGAAAAATAAACAGATATTTTTGTCACTAGACATAATTATCCCCCTAAGTCTTCACCAAAAACCAGATTACATATCATGCCATGCAAAAGGAAACCAGTCTGTCCTGTTGTTTTTCGTTTGCAAGTCTGTCTGATGTCTTCTAGGTACGATGGGTCTGCTGTCACACCCCAGCTCTCAAAATGAGCAAACTCACCATTTCCTGGGTTGGGACTTGCAGACTCCAGCCTCACCCACAATCAGGGGACCATTTAGCTCATCCCTCGCCGGGAGTTAGCTGTGCAAATGTGGTCTTACCGGTTGTCACGACACACACCACACCACACCAAAATCCAAGACCCATTTCAGCGTTTTCATAGAAAAAATTTAACTGCTTTAAGCTTACAGCACAATTAAAGAACACAGCCCTGCTCCAGACCCAAAGTAAACACACTTTTTCCGTTTCACACATTCTAAGGTGTGTGCAACAGGACTTACAATCCTGTTATGGCGACCATAAATACTTAGTTTTAGCAACAATAAACTCAGTTGCTATTGGTTTCAGATGGTATAATTTATATAAAAAGTCTAAAGCACTATACAAAATTGACACAATTGAGAGCTGCTTTAGTATAAGGGCCCCATCTAATTCCTAACACCCACTGTATACCTTTAAAAATATTTAACAAACTAAATATTTAAGAACATACTTAAGAATATGCCAAACTTAGAGCATTTGCTAACTAAGAGAATTCTCACATACAGATACAATTCATGGATGTAAACAGCTTTCGCTTAGTTCTTAATGATTTCACCTAACTTGAATCCAACAAAAATTCCTTAATGTCATACTTGTTTTATTTATTTATTTATTTATTTATTTTTTGAGGAAGATTATCCCTGAGCTAACATCTGCCAATCCTCCTCTTTTTGCTGAGGAAGACTGGCCCTGAGCTAACATCCGTGCCCATCCTCCTCTGCTTTCTATGTGGGACACCTACCACAGCATGGCATGTCAAGCGGTGCCATGTCTGCACCGGGATCTGAACTGGTGAACTCCGGGCCGCCGAAGCGGAACGTGCGAACTTAACCGCTGCGCCACGGGACTGGTCCCGACTTGTTTTATTTTTAACTTTGACCGTGACTGTTGGTAGTATTGATAGCACTCAATTATTAAATCACACTTAAATGCTTGCATATTTAAAATATATATTTTGATCATGGGAAGTAAATTATAAAATTCAAGTATTAAAGACAAGAATTCTTAATGTTATATAAAAATGTCAATCTCTAACCCAGTACTTTATAACCATTGTTACAGAAAAACATGAAAACCTTGCATTTTAATATTAGATCAAGCAAGGGAAAAGCTTAACTATTAACTATTACCCTCTTGGTCTTTCATCCTATGTTACTTGCTATTCAGGCAATGTTATTTTATTCTGTCTGAGATAAGATAGTAAGAATACATTTATATAACCAGATTATGATCCAGAAGTGGATTATGCCATTATCTTTTTAAAGAGGTTTTGTAGAAAAATATCTTCTAATTGAGAAGGATTCTTATACATTAAAAACCTAACCTAAGTTTTGAAATTGGCCTACAGTTCAGTTGAAGCTTATTTATTCCTGTCACCTTGAGGTTCTGATAAGAGAATGAGTTATATGGTCAAGATGGCACACCAGTGCTTGCAGTTCAGTACTGAAATCCAGATCAGAGACTTCACCTGACGAGGACAGCGGGATGTTCTGAGGAACGATGGAGGGCTTCCACGATTTGCCTCTTAGACTGCAGCTGTAAGTCTCGGAGCTTGAACGTCTCTAGTTGGGTGACAATACGTGTTGCTACCTTGATGCCTTTTTTGTTGATCTACATTTTCCCTGTTCTTCCATTCCATTTCATGGCTGGAACATCCCGCAGACTTTCTCTTTGAACGTGAGCCGCTCTGGCTGGACGGCAAGAAGATTCACTAACAGCAGGCGTCCCCAGAAGGGCAACCCTCACTTCCTGTTCTTGCTGGGCACCTGCCCGTGCTCCTCCCTTAGGAGGGTGGGAGTTGCGTTGTGGAGGGCGAGTTACGCTCCATTCAACCTCGCACCCCTGGGGCGCTCTCAGGAGGGTTAGCTGAGCAACCGATGGTACCTGAAACTAACTGCTCTGATGCTTGTTTCAAAGCCCACCCAATCTCAACCTCATCAGGCTCAGAAAAGTAAGTGATGGAAAAACCAGAGAACCACTTTCTCTAGGGAAATTGCTACCAGATTTTTACACAGAGAATAGTGGCTAATTGGTGCATTGTAAAAGTTTAGTCCCATGTCACTGAAAAAGCAAACCATACACCCAATGGTATTTATAAAGAATTAAAATCATAACCACAGGCACGGCTGCATTCACTGACCATCCACTGGGCTCCAGACTATACTCCCGCCCTCAGCACGTGGGTCCATTCTGTTTATTCCTCACTGGAGCCGGCCTGTTAGGTAACACCTTCCCCACGGGACAGAGATGGAAGCTGGGGCTCAAAAATGTTAAGAAATGTGTCTAACGTAAATGGCTAAATCATAAAGAAAATCCCCATCAATTTTACTTTAAAATCTAGTATCTTAACAACTATGCTACAGTGTTTCCTCAATTTCTTTTCCAAATATAGCATTAAAATTGTACCTTAGTCTTTCTACTGTTTTGCTGGGTTCTCCTCCAATTAATGACAGTTGACAAATATAGAATATATTTAAAGTCATAAAGCATTTAAATTATCATTCAGGGAAAGAACTTGCATTGTTTTCAGCATGTATGGATCTAAACCGCTTTCCTGCGAATAAACTCACCGACCATCCTAACTTGACGCTGGCAGGTGCGCCCGCGGCCGCCTTCCGGTGGGGACCTAGGCCCAGGGAGCATAAATGGGCTTTGCCTGTGGTCAGAGTCAGAGCTAAGCGTGGAAATCTGGTCTTCTGACTCTAATGTACAATGTTCTGTCTTCTTGATGGAGGTACAGATTCAATGTAACTCTGAGAATGGCCAGCCTTTCGTGAGAGGCGGTTTAACAAGATTCTTATCTTCTGAAAAATACGCTCAGGCAAAATTCCTGGTGAAGGAGCCTGAGGCCACCCAGCCGCCTGCGACCCTCACTGAGCCTGTGGGCGGAGCACTGCCCCGCCCAGCCCAGGGGAGGAGGGAGCCGAGGTGGCCTGTGACCTGGAATTTTATCACGGAATTATTTTGCTAGAGTGTTTAATTTAACTATTCTTCAGGGAAGTAATCTTTTGGCTTTCTGTTCTGCTTGGCACGTGGTTAATCATCTCTAACAGAAGAGGAACATTTCCTGCTGACTTTTTTTCCTTCTTCCAAAAGCTGGAACAAACCACTGGTGCTCTGTCAGCTGCAGGGTCATCAGCGTGTTCTAGGCCGTGAGACCCTGATTTTACGGGACACCGTCTCATTGCTTCTGTTACTCTGCGTGTTTCATCAGAGCAGGGGTAGCCTTTCCTCTGGGCCGTAGGGTTGAAGACCAGGGATCCATTCACTAACTGACAAGTTGACTAGGTGCCACCAGGCTGCCAGGCCCCGTGCAGGTGCCTGGGACACAGCAGTGAGCAAATCAGACAGAATCCCCTGGCCTCATCGTGCACCATTCTCATGTGGGAAACACACGTAAACGTTACCCAACAGCTGGTGACAAGTGACAAGGGGAGAAAAGGCCAAATACCCAGAGAGGGCAGTCTCATCCAGGGTCACTCCTACACCTGACACCTCCCCCCAGGGCAGCTTCTGTTCCCGCAGCCCCCAGACTCAGGACGGGCAGGGGCTGCAGGCTCAGGTGTGGAGAGCACAGCTCCTTCATCTCCACCCCAAATACAGTCCCGGTTTTCACGCCGACATTTTAGTTTAGGGAAACACGAAGCTGCTACGTTCTCTACTTTTGCCAGGTCTACTCAACATCAAATTAAAAGACGGAAATTGGAAAAGTAAGACCAAAATCCAGTGTCTTCAAAAAATGTAGTATTTTTAAACCACTTATTTAGAATTTTTTTTTTACCAATTATCTGGATGAAAAAGAAATTTCCCCTTCAATTTACAATTTATCTATTGGACATTTATCCAGTTTTCTCACTAACTTGCATTTCATTCCATTCAAGCAAACTTCCTTTATCACATTTACCTACAGCGCTATGGAACCCAGCACTTGTTACGCATCACTGTGTCTGATCCCAACGCTTGAGCACTCTGTGTAAGACGCACAGAGGTCTCCACCACACACTCACTCAGTACAGCACGGATCTGAAAGCGAGTTAACTGAACCAGCACATGTAACAGTAACACCGATGTTTTTCTGGGAAGCCAGGCAGAGGCAAGGCGTTCTACCTCTTCTTCAGTGCATGCACAGCCCTGCACGTTCGAGATCACTCCCACTGCACAGCGAGGATACCGAGGCACGTACAGAGATAAATAACGTGTCTGAAGTCACAGAGTGAGGACGCATCACAGCTCAAAGGCAGACTCAGATGCAGTTGCAAAGATTTTTCTAACACGCCACTCTGACTCCGTATTTCACCATGTAAAGTAACAAAGCAAACCACTTGTTCCCACCACAATCTGCCTCCTGATGGTTACTGGACACTGACATCATATATAACATACTTCTCTCCTAGATCAGATGCATTTTTATTATAAAATTTGAAAGTATTATTATCTACGAAAATGAAGACATTTAATATTTTAAAAGTGCAAATATTTAGTGAATAAAGCATCTTTATTACTCTTAAAAATTAAACTTGATAAGATATCTACATGAAGAAACTTCTAGAGTAGAAATACAGTGACAAAAACCTCTCTCCAAACGTAGTTCATGAGATCCAAAGCCTGCAGTTTTTTCTGTAAAGCCTGCGAGTCAGTGTTACACGCCATGAAGGGAAGGTACTCTGGTGAGCAAAGATGCAGGAGGAAAATGCAGGCAGTGTTTCTGATTTTAAAAACCCAAAACTACACAAAAAGCCAGGAGGCAGAAAAGAGGTCTTTCCCCACAGCACTCCCCACATACACCCTCCAAACAGAAAGCAGCAACTTCTCAAAGTCCCCGATCTGATCCAGGCACGAGAATGCTAAGAGCACGGAGAAATCCTCGCAAGACAGGTGCCAAGTCCGGGTGTGTGTGTAGCTGGCTACTGCCTGGGTCCAGCATTTTCTTTAAGGAGACCTGAGCGGGTGTTGAGGTTTTCACTTGCTTTTTGTCAAAAGAGAAAAGGTAGGAACATGGAAAATGGAGAAGAGTGGTGGTTTGCCTTTAATTTTCATAGAAAGCTATCACGTGGCCCCAGGGCAACGAAGACAGCAGCAGAAATCCATCGCAAATCCCCACTCATCTTTCTAAGAACATTAAAACAAACAAGTTCTTCCTTCCCAAACAAAACTATTAAAAGATTTCCTACTCTGTGCTTCTACCTGTTGAGGCTTAATCTGTCTACACTGGTGTAAAGGCTGCTCGATTCCTGTATTTACTGAGAGTTTCAACACAGGCTGAGGAGCCCCGGAACTCACAGGTCAGCTCAGAGTCTTCCATCCTAAGGCCCTTCTTTCTGGAACATGCTGCCACATATCTGCGTGCTTCCTCTGCTGCTTTGAGCTCCTCGGCCAGGCAGAGACCAGCCCATCAGCGAGGCGGCCTTTTAACCATCCGGAGCATTCTCTCTCATGGCCCGGGTGCACTCAGGAGGGAGGCACGGGTGACAAGACAGACAGCTCCACGCCACTGTGTTTAACCAGTAACCTTGTTCACTGAACCAAGTGAAAAAGGAGAAAAGCTCCTGTTCAAAAGAGCCAGTCAAGCTCCAAAGGGTGTGGGTGGGAGCAGGGAGGCCTCCCCTGGTTGAGACATGGCTGCCGAACACCAGCTCCATCTCAGGCATCAGACTCAGCCGGGGCCAAACACGACACGTCTAATACGTGCACTGAACACATGAAAAACGTTGTGTCTACCAACACCGTCTAAATGTTATTCACTATTTTCCCTGACTCTTCTGTCTTTTGGTTTCCTGATGTGTTAAAAATGACACTTAAAACCCTGCAGATGTTGGCTGATTTTGTTCCCAAACCAAAAGCATCTGCAAAAGGCGACCACTCAGAACCAGTGAAGCGGAGAGACGGCCACTCCTCCTCCTTCACTGACAGCAGACGTGGAGCTGCTGAAAAGCTAGGTGAGATGACATCTCACTGCCCTTCGGAAGGTCCGAAAGATTGACTTCCTTCAGCGAATTCTGAGAAATTCTGAAGGTCTTCAAAGAGGAGAGGATGAAGCAACGAACATAAACGCTAAGGCTTCAGAAATTACTTGTGGATAAATTAAGGACAGGTCCTGAGGATTTATCTTCTTTTAGCCAGGGACAAATTGCATTGTCAACTTTGAATGCAACATTTCTATCACAATTCTACCGTAGGCTTGTCTTTAAAGAAGCTTTGCTTCTAGGGGCATAGAGGGGAAACTGAGGAAAAAGGATCATGTCAAGTCCTTGCTGTGCCCTTACACAATTTAAACATGTGACACAGGGCCAGAATACTTTGATTAAAACCAACTAACTTAATGAATTTGGGTGAGCAATGGGCCCAATTTGGAAAAGGAAATACAACGAATGGAAGAAAACAAAACCTTTCCACCCTCTCTCAGTCATAGGACTTGGCCCAGTAAAGAAAATGGACACGGAGGTTTCTGAGATGGACGAGGGTCAGGCCCCCGCTGGACTTGGCCCAGTAAAGAAACTGAACATGGAGGGTTTCTGAGATGGACGAGGGTCACGCCCCCGCTGGACTTGGCCCAGTAAAGAAACTGAACACGGAGGGTTTCTGAGATGGACGAGGGTCAGGCCTCCGCTGGACTTGGCCCAGTAAAGAAACTGGACACGGAGGTTTCTGAGATGGACGAGGGTCAGGCCCCCGCTGGACTTGGCCCAGTAAAGAAACTGGACACGGAGGGTTTCTGGGATGGACGAGGGTCAGGCCCGTGCTGGACTTCGCAGTGAACCTTTTTCATGTCCTTGGAAGGAGACTTCTCAGCAGGAGCCGGTGAAATGCCAGGTGCAGTCCAACACATCTCACCACCACCAGAGACCCAGCACCACAGCTGCCTGAGGACCGTCATGCCCCCAACGAGCAGCTTACATTTCCAAAAGTAGCCTGTGAATGCAGATGACATCTCCGACACAGGGTTTCTCAACCCCGGCACTCCTGACAGTCTAGACTGGATGACGCTCTGCTGGGGGGGTGGGGCTCTCCTGGGCACTGCAGGATGTTAGCAGCATGCCCCGCCTCCACATGCTCTGTGCCAACAGCACCCCACACCCCCTCCCTCAAAGTTGAGACACTCAAAAAAAGTCTTCAGACATTGCCAAACGTCCCCTGGAGGAGGGGGCAAAGTTATCCCTGGTTTTAAGAAAAGTGACAGCTGTAGTGGCTCCAAATCCACAGTGGCCTCTCCTCCCGCCCCCTCCAAGCCGGGCTGGTGTGGGGGAAGCTGGACAGCAGGCCATCGTCTTGACATGGGGGAAGTAAACAGTCAGTGCTTCCAGTTGTTGGCCATGGTGCTGGTTTTCCTCCAGCAGCATTCAGTGCTGCTAAGCAGGACACGACTGACTACGGGGAAGGCAGGCCGACGCTGGCATCGCTGGTCTGGAGGCCTTGCATCCCTCCTGTGCGCACGTTGGTGCGATGGCTGCAATGTAAGCGGTACTCAAATACTGCCTAAATGTCTGAAGAGGAGGAAGGATTCTCCAGTTTTCAGGAGACGGCATAAACGCTAACCAAAGGAATACGTCGGCTATTAACTGCAGACATTTTTGAGGCGTCTTACTAAGTTACCAACTTATTCCCACAATTCCACACCTGTATACTCAGTAGGGCTCCAGAGATGTCAGGACTGATACCCTAAATTACCTGACAGCTCATTTAAACATAAAAAGACAGGAACCGAGAATTCATCAAGCAAACAAAAAACAACTCCTATTAGCAAATTAAAAAAACCTTTCATTCCCTCCCTCAGAATCTCTATATCGAGACTTCGGACCCACGTGGAACTAGCTTGTGTCTGTCTCCCAGGCCATGGGCGACCAGAAGCACCTGTCCTGAGGGGACAGGAAGTTCTATGCGAGGCTCTTAACTGGCCTCCTGAGGCCTGACCTCCTCAAACCAGTCATGGACACAGCAACGAGACGGATGTTTCTAGAATGCAAATCTGATGTGACTTTCTTGAAGGCCTCAGTTTCCCCTGGGATAAACTCCAGCCCTCAGCATGAGACACCTGCTCTTCCTCACCCCACAGCTGCTTCCCCGCCACCCTTCAGCACCTCCTGCTGCGGTGGGCCTCGCACTCTCCTCTCAGCCTTACAGGCGCTGCAGCTGCCAGAACTCGGGTCTCCTCTCACCATCGGTTTTGTACACGCTGCCAGGACCCCTCTAAGATCCTTCTGCTCCCCTCACCTGGCTAACTCCCACAGGCCTCACCTGTGTCCTCTGTCCTCTGGCTCCCCAGGGCCTCCTCAGCACCCACCCTGCTCTCACACCCGTCCTTCCGCACTGTGACCAGCTGTGTGCAGATCCGAGCTTTACAGACGCAACAGAAGGCTAAGGGAAGAAGCACCTGCCTTCTGAAGTCACAGGAAATAAAACAACAGCCTCAACTCACTGATCACCCACCACGGTCAGACACTGTGCTAAGGGCCTTCACACGGGTGACCTGGTCCAATCTCACCGCAACCCTATTGTCATGCAATTTTGCAGATGAGCAAACCCAGGTGCCCAGAGCAGAATCGTCTGAGGAAGCCAGACTCTCAGGCCCCACCCTGTGCTCCACCGCAGCACCTGTCCTCCTCCAGGGGCCGTCTCGCTCCCGAGCGCCCAGGAAGCACGAGGCCAGTGTCGCTGCTGATGGGAAACGGCTGGTACCACAAGGAGGGAGACGGGCAGGGACAGACAGGAGATGACATTGTGTGTAGACAGTGCCCCACTCTTCCCTTGGGGACAACAGTCTGGAACTAAATGGTGGTGCATTCATCCAGAAAAGCAGCTGAAGGCTAACAGGAGAGGAGGAGAATAAAGGGCTTGCTATACGACGGGAGGCTCGAGGAGACTTCCACGGCTGGCCATGGAGCAGTGGGGACCACTCCCTTCTAATCCAATGGCAGTCTAGGACTGCTGCCTTCTGCAGACTCCCTTAACCTTAATCCTTGACTTTTCTGTTTCCTCCGTGTTCAGAAGTAGTGAGTGTGGCTTACAGCAGGGTATTTGTTCACTTCCAGGCTTTCAGCACATCCAGCACTGACTGACTTCTCTGCCTAAAAGTTACCTCACTCCATCTCTCCTCCGTTAGTCTCCAGGGGCCACAGTCTTTAAGATGCTAGAAAAGGAAGATGCTGCTTTTCCAGCCCCATTTCACAGTACCTTGGACAGTGACAAAAGCTGCCTGTGCTGATAAGTGATGAGAAACTCACGCACTGCAGTTAAGCTGGTCTGTTTCTCATCAACACTGACTTTACCCTGGAAACTTCCGTGTGGACCTCAAATTGCAGAAACGATTGTACTTCATGTCTACGCTTCACAGGAATGGCTTTTTACACTTTTTACCAAACGAATAAGAGACACTTTCCTTCTACGTTGACGCCTTGTCACTGTGCCCATAACCAGATCTTCTCAGTCCTCTTCCTATCCCACCACGGGCCATGGCACCAGCCAGAAGCAGCTTTCCTGTGGCACCTGTCGAGGGGCACACCAGTTTAGGGACAATTACATTGAAGTTACTAAAAATGCTTATGCTCGAAGCAACAGTTCTCACTAAGTGCTTCCGCAAACTCAAGCTGCCCAGTCTGGATTATTGGGGCTGAAACTGATAGAAAGGGTCAATTGCTTATTTCAAGGAAAACTGTCTCTGACAAAATACTCTCTCTTCAAGCACTTTTTATGGCTTCTCAAAGGTTCAAACGTCCACTTTCATGTGAGAAATATGTAGTCAAATATTATCCGAACTCTTCACCTTCTGTTGCCTATTTCTGCAAGCTAATTACAACATATTTAGAAGGGATTTCACTGACATGGAGGATTATGGGAGAGCTTGACAGCTGGAGTCCTGAGTTGGATCAGAAATTAAAATAAGGAACTGACCTAGTTCCAAAAGGGACATTGTTAATTTCCTCAACCCAAACGAGGGCAATCTTCCAGGTATTTGCCTTCAGAATCTGGGGCTAAATTGCCTAGGTTCTTGCAGGGTACTAAAATTTAGTGACATATATGTACGAAATTCTTGTGCAAAACATCTTATATCTTTGACTTAAAAAACACAATTTGCTGTTTCCTTTTCTGTATATCCTGGGCCATGAAGGTTCACTCTTTTCTCTCCCACCACCAGCCCCAGACATTCCACCGTCCTCAGCGAGCAGCAGCCAGTAATGCCATAATGAAGTGGGGGATGGAGGGAAGTAAAAATGTCAAGTGTAATACATCCAAGGTACAAATTCTTATAACCTAATTCGCTTGCATGACCAGACTCCGAGCGATTGACGGCACTACGGCAAATCCCAAGGAAGTAAGAGCATCCACATTTTGTGGGGTTTTCTCCTACTAAACACACAGAGCTCGGCAGCCTACTTGACATCCTGGGCAAACAGCCTTGGCTCAAACCAGCACCACTACTGTGTTCGCCTTCAGCCTCCAAGCTGGCCTCACCACCGCCAGTCTTTCCCCTCCAATTCCTTTGATCTGTGAGAGGAATCACCTCCTTAAAACCAGCTCCAGGCACTCATCACTCCCATGCTCAGACACCTGCCAGGCCTCCCCATTACCTCCCAAATTGAGGCCACTCAATTCTACTTCTGGAGAATTATTTCCCAACACTTCCATAGACGGCCCCCGTTTCACAGGACAAGTCTGCTTCTCCTTTAACATGCCTCAACGTTTCCTTCACTGTCCTTGTCTCCTTCCTTCCTTACACGTGAAATGTCTCCTCAATCATCTGTTGAAGCTTCAAATACTTCAGGAGCCGAGGCAATGCCTTCATCTTCACCAAGTCCACCTCGATTCTCCCAAACAGAAGCGCTTGTCCTCGCTCTAAGCCGCAGACACACTGACTGGACTTCTCTAAGAGCATCGCCAAAGCGGGGGAGAGTTACCAGACCCGCTGTCCGTCCCCCAAGAGGCTGTGTGCGGAGCTGAAGCTCAAGAAACACACGTAATTGCATGGACCTGGCCTACAGCACATGGCCATTTTTTAGTAGTACTGGAGTGCATATTTCAACAGATAATCAAGTAGACAATAAATATTAAGTGTAGAAAACAGAGAGTATAACCATAAAACATTTAAAATAAGCTGCAATCTCAAAATTCAGACACGACCACGGTAAATATGTCAGTATCTGTTCCTGTAGATTTTTTTCAAAATATGTATGTCTACGTGTAAAATACAAAAAGCAGGATTTTCCTGTTATACTATTTTAGAATGTATTTTATGTTCTGACATCTTTCCACATCAACAGTTATGTTTCTAAAACACTTCTATTAATGGTGGCAGAACACTGTTCTGTAGGAAACGCCATAATTTATGTAGCAGATTCCCAGTGCTGCAGTGTCCAATTTTACAGTATCACAAACAAGGCCGCCCAGAGAGTTGCACAAATCTTACTGAAGCCGAAGGATAAATTCCTAGAGTGGAATTGCAAATTTTTGGTTAGGAACATTTTTCAATGTTTTTAAACTTTTGAATGTTATATTTCACCAAAGAGTCCTTTTCACTGCATCCTCATAGACTGCAGCAATTCATTTACTGGATCATTTACTTATCATGTGCCTACTGTGTGTCAGGCGTCACTGAAGAATCTTCTACCCAGAGGCCATCCCCGTGGCTGAGTGCTTGAGTTCGTGTGCTCCACTTCAGTGGCCCAGTGTTCGTGGGTTTGGATCCTGGGTGTGGACCCACACGCTGCTCATCAGCCATGCTGTGGCAGCACCCCACATCTAAAATAGAGGATGACTGGCACAGATGTTAGCTCAGGGCCAATCTTCCAAAATGTCAACATCTAGGGAATCTGGGTGAAGGGCACAGAGGAATTCTTTGAACTACTCTTGCAACTTTTCAGCTTTTCTGTAGGTCTGACACTGACTGAAAAAAAAAATTAAACCAAGACCACTGAATCCCTATTTATTATTGATATTAAAAAAATTAACGTAACTTTTGACTCCTTTACTCATTAAAACATCAACTAAAATTGGAAAAAACAATGAAAAACACAAAAATAATTTTTTTCTAAAAATATACTATGACATTTTCTCCAAATTAAACCGAAAGGTGTAAAGGAGAAGTCAGCGTCTTACCAATCCCCTTCTCCATTCTAATTACACCTGTCTTGCCAGAAACTACAGAGGAAACACAAAACTCTATTCCTTCACAGAGTGGCCCACCTTCAGATATTTTTAACATTTTCTTTTTCAGAAGAAAAAAAATCAATTTGATTTGACCAAAGGGAAAAAACTTTCTATGCTTAATGTGAAACTGGCCAAAAACAGACACACAAATTGAGTGAAGAGCAGCTTGAGGGTGAAACGAGCTGGCCCTGGGTGGCAGGACAGACAGAATCCATCACGTCCAGAGCGGCAGAGATGAGCTGGGGCTTCCAGGGAGCCACTTCCCCAGCCACGCATTGGCTGACTCGAGACGCCCGCTCCCAGCTAAGCTAAGCCCCGCGAGAGCCCACCCTTGAGGGACAGCACGCCCCTCCCCAGGCAAGGATGGACCTCAAGCCAAATTAAAAACTGGTAATGCTGTTAAACACGAAACCAAAGAGAAATGTTTTTCATACTTTTTCCCTGAAAGTAAAACAAAAGCTAACTAAGTATTCTCTTAAAGACAAAATATCATTATTTTGAAGCACGGCGTAAAAGCTACTTTAGTTGGACCCCAGCACAAGTCACATGTTAGGACTGTCAGAACGACCTGGAGAAGAGAAGACTCTCACTGCCCTCTCTCCACTTCCTTCTCTTCCCTAAACGGTCATTCCGGTATACATGGATTTTTGTATTTAGTGCTTTCTTTGCCACCTAATTTATCAAATCTTAGAGTGAATTCCTCTGCTTTCTTTACCAATAACTTGCACAAAGAAACATTTGGGTCAAGAAGACGTTTTCTTAACGTATTAGTTTGTGTTTTGTGTACATGTGTGCTTGAATTGAGATGTTTATATACTTATAAATCCTGAGAAATAAAGAAATTTAACCATGTCGAATGATTCTTAAGCTGTGAATCATAATGATGATATTCTTAATCACTTACTCAAAAGCTTATACTTTGACTCAGAATTTACCCAGAGTGTGCTCCCAGTGTCGCTTCCTAAAAAGTGGGGTTCTGATGTCAAAGCATTTGGAAAATGGTATGAATTGTCTCTTCTTTTGAAGAATTACAACAATATAATTATATTAAATGTTTTGAGGAACCCTACAGTAAGTAAGCAATTTAACAAGGGTCTCCCAAATTTATGTGACCCAAGACTTTTTTTTGCAATATTCATTAATCTGGGGTAGTTGTGGCATACACTTTACAGGTGTCATTACAGTATGTTTATAAATTACATTATTATAGGATTCTCTTTAAAAGACACACTTAAACGATTCTACTTCAATCTGACATTTCTCATAAAATGAAAACAACATAGCGGTAAACCCTTTCTGTGCATCAAATGTACTAGGATAAGCACATTGATCAGAAATTCAGGGGAAATCAAATTTAGAGGTCACCTGATTGCTTTAACAGAAGGTAACTAAATTTGATGACTTAATGATCAATCCCACTGAATTTTTTTTAAATTCTTTAAAATATGAATCCATAATGCATTTTTGCAGATGGCAAAAATAGACATTAACCTCCATTATCAGGCTCCACAAGTCTGCTGTGGATGAGCATTTTCCTCTTCCTAGAACCCTGTGAAACATAAAGTAGATCTAATGGACCAATTAGAGTGATGGACCATCACAGCCTGCTCACCACCCCATGCAAACGCACCGCTCCAAGAACAAGCCCAGCTGACTGCAAGCGAAAACTCTGGATGTGGAAAGAACCGGGGCAGCTATCTGCTCAGTTCACTAGAGTCAACACGAAGCCACCAAAAGGATGCAAAGGTCTAGGAGATGCCCATTTGAAAAAACATTTGGTGGGGAGGGAGAAAAAGGGAATAAATTACATTCGATCCTTCATAAAGTACTATATAATGAAGCAGGCAAAATCACGGAGACCAGCATGGAGGCGCCCTGCCTGGGAGAAGAGAACAGGGGCCACCACACACAGGAGGCAGCAGCCCCCCTGGGAGGAAGGCTGCAGGTGCGAGCTGAGGTCTCCCTCACAGCCCCTACATCTAAATAACCTGAGCGCACCTACTTTGCTTTTTTCATGTTAAATCCTCTGTACGTAATTTCACTAAGAACAACCATATGGGAAGCATCTGCAGCTTTTCTCAACTCTAATTTTCACAGGCAGAAAAAACATGGACAGAAATAGCCCCGCGGTCTGTCAGACCACTGCAGACTGACTGACCTAGTTAGACGCCGCGGGCCGAGTGCATCAGAGCTGCTTAATCCCGCCCCAGCTTGGAGCGGCCGTGCGCCCCAGAGGCCAGGCCGTGGGGTTCCCAGGTCTTTACAGCCTATGAATTACAGCTGATGGGTTACACTTGGGTCTCAGAAACCATTTTAGTGGGGATCTGACTGAACACCTACAGCCACGCCCAAATCAGCTCTCTGAAAAAGAGAAATCTGAAACCACCATTTTCAAAATGACAAAGATTTAAACAAACAAACAACAAAAATCCATAACAATATTAAAGTGTAAATGCTAAAATGGGAAAACATTTATAACACATGTGACCAGAAAAGGGTAGAGAGCCTTCATTTATTAAAATTAAAAAGATAAACACACTCCCATAGAAAAATGTCACAAGAAATAAACATGAAATTCACAAAAGAAAGGAAAATGCTAAGAAACACAGAATTGTTTAACATCACCAGTAATCAAAGAAATGCAAACTGAAACAATAAACCATCATTTCTTTGCCCAAGAAATTGACAGAAATTTCAAATAAGAAGCTATGATAACTGTTTTAGAAGAATATTTCAAAAATGCTTCTGACACTAAGTGGAAAGAAAACAGGTTATAAAACCACACATGCAATGACGGGACTAGTCTGTACACAGGGCACATGCGTGCACACATGCACAGGCAGAGTTTATACAGGCCAGAATATAGACACCAAAATGCTTACGTCACTACATGTGGATGAGGGGATTACAGATGATCTAAAAATGCTTTTAATCATTTTCTGCATTTTCTGCATGTCTCACAATATTTATTATTTTTACTATCAGAAAAATGCACGCTATATTTAAAATATTTAGGCCGTAACTAGTAAGAGATGCCTGGAGGCTATTTCTGTTCATAATTTTCTGTGCCCCAGTTGCTGCTGATGGCAGCAAGGATGTGTGAATTTGGACCACTGATGTGGGCGCTCACTTCATATGCCAACGTGGGGAGCTGAAAGCCTGGGGAGGGGCATATTTATTCTGGGAAAAGGGCCTCCCCCAAATATCTTCTCAAAAGAGGCAAGCCTTATGGAGAAAGGGCAGCTTACACTTTATTTACTTTCAAATTATGTTCATATTTAGATAATTATAACATTTCACAAAAGTCAAATTTCTATAACTGTTATTTCATTTTCAAAATCCTTTTTTAAAGTTTTAAGTAGCTTCTAGACTATATTCCGATATAAGCCTCTCCAGTTTGGGGAGAAACCATATGCTGAGTGTTAATTTCTGACATTTTTATTCACTTTTTAAAGTTTGAGGATGGTGGGAACATTGTTTTGGCAGTACTCGTAGAAAAATCTTTTCTTTTTTTTGTATCATCAAATGTAGCTGAAGCGAATAATAGGATTCTACATTTATTTTATGAACAGCATGTGCTCTCCCCCCTAAAGAATCATTATCAATAGCATAAAATCCTATTTTGTTCTTAAAGTAGAAAATAACAGAGTCTCTTCCAGTCAAGAAACAACTATATATTGATTCTTGCTATGTGCCATGCAAGATACTTCTTAATTAAGTTCTTATATGCCATGAAAAATAACTAATAACACATTATAGGAAACACATGCAATACACAGCGAGGGATTTTTAAGTTTTAGGCATGACCCACGTCAATCCCAGACAGACCACGCTGACCTCCACCACCTCTCTTTTGCAGTGTCTTTTCAGATTTCTGCTTTTAGTAGGAATAGAGACTCTGCTAGATGCTGATCCCCCGGTCAACATAGGAAGTGGTTCCAAATTAAGGCCATTTTTCAACCTTCTAAGAGTAAACTGTATTTCTTCATGAAATTTCAGAATTCATCCCCCAACGCACAGCGGCGGGGTGAAATCACAGCACGTTGTACCGACATGTAAGGAACCACATAAAGTCATTAACGTCCTGAAAAGTAACTCACAAATCTTCAGTGAGAAAAACGTACGCTTAAGTTGCTATTAACCAGAAAATACCCAATTAACCTCTGCCCTTCTATACCTAACGTTAATGATCCATCCTTTTCTCTTCCAGCAATACAGCCTGGAGAATCCCGGGTCGTTGCGCTCTCTGTGACATCCGAGTTCCTGTACTGAGGACCTTGGCAACCCTGCAGACAGACCACTCTCCTGTCTTCTACCATGAATGCATATAAATGCTTGAGGGTGACAACATGAAAACTGCCAGCACGTTGGGAGTGGTGAGGGCATCCCGGCAGCACTTCTGAGCACCTTGTGGTTTAAGATTATGAGGGAAAGAACAAGCAATGGGGAGTGGCGGGCATAGCGAAGAAGAATCATCCAGGGAGGCAAGAAAAATGAAAAACACGAAAAGAGAAAACCATAAAAAATCTAAAGGATTGTTAAGAAAGCTCTGGATGTCAAGAGAAAGAAGCTGATCTGTGACTAAAGCAAATGGTAGTATTTAGTCAACCTTGAAATCTCAGGAGCTTCACATTTATGATTTAAAACTAAATAAATGCCACCCTCAACTAACATGGTGTGTTCTTTACCAAAAGCTGGGTAAAGTGTGGCTTCCTCTGCCGACACAGCCATCTAATCTGAAGGCTGCAAATCTATTCTCCATATTGCAGTTGTGAAAACCCATTTGGAGCCGCCAAGGCAACAACATAGCCCCTTAAAGGAATGAGAACAGCAGCTCAGGACACCAAACTTGTGGAAGCATCGATTACACCACGAGATCCACAGGACACATCTCAACTGCAGACACGCTTCCACTTCCACCTGTAACCGTGCTCAGAAGCTGGCACAAGAAAGACTTTGGGAGCTGGCAAAGAGTAAAAAGTCTTTCTAGATCTAGGTGCAAAGTCCACTAGTCACTAGGCTTTCCACAATCACACGCTGTAATGATCAAACCTATAGCTATCAAGTTCTGCTTTTACCATAGAAGTGGCACAAGCAACCTTGAGCCCAGAATAGAAAACTGTGACGATCCCAGAACAGCCCCCTCGGAAGCCACCAGGAAGATTTTCTTACATGGCTAGATAAAATTCTAAAAATGTAATTTAGGTATGTGAAATAAAAGAGCCAAGGAAAAGCTACTTTGAGCATTCTTGTAACTTTTGTTTTAATGATATAAATATGTTAAATGTTATCATCAAGACACAGTGTGAGCTCAATTAATTAAACTTTACCTTTATACGGTCACGTGTCCCTTAGCGATGAGATACGTTCTGAGAAACATGCGGGGCAACATCATTGTTGTCTGAACATCTTCGTGTCCTTACACAAACCTAGGTGGTGAGCTTATGACACACCAGGCTCTACAGTACTAATCTCATGGGACCACCGTTGTCTATGCGGTCCCTCATTGACTGAAATGTCATTACGCAGTGCATGACTGCATACTGTAAAGGACCCAAGAAAAGCGGAAAATCCATGCGCGTGCGCTCACGTGACTCCCACACCCCATCATGCTGTCCTCAGACATTCAGGACCCTCCTTTCTGAGTAATTCTCGCACATCCAAACCACCAGAGGGTCTGACAAGGACTCTTTTTCATCCTCAATTACTGAGTTGATTACAGTTCGCTGTCATCAAGCATGGCATGGATTGTTTCTTTTGGATATTTATTTTACTTTCCTAATAGTTAAGCAAAAACTGTATCTCTCAGATATGTGATTTCAGACCTCAGCAAACAGCATACCTTTCAGATGTGAGTTAACTCCTCCCGTGGGATAAGTGTGAAGGAGAAGCTATGTATGTGCCTCGCTCTCTCCCCAGACACCTACCTGTGCTGCTGAGGTGAGCTCACCTCCCTGCTTTCAAGGGCCTGGTGTGCCCCCCACCCCCGCCACGACAGGTCTGCCTGCCAGACCTTTGCTCAGAGCCTCATCCTCCACCCCCTCTGGAGCTTCCGCCTTATCCCTCACCCCTACGCATCCCCGTCTTCTCCCCATAACCGTTCCTCTTTATGATGCGTATTTTATGCTGCAAAGACTTCTGGCATTACTGTCGACAGGACTCTGTGACATCTTTGTATCCGACTTCTTTCCTGAAGTCCTTTCCTGAAGTCCTGGAGTCCAACTCTATCCTATGTGGCATTTTTGCCATTAATAATGGAGTTTCTTAAAGTGAAAGGTATTAACTGTATAAATTCTCACACACTTTGAACGTGTTTTTAACAGGTAGTATTTTTTAATAAAAAGGCTAAAAAATTATAGTGTACGAGTCTAAAATCTAACAGATTTCCTTCATTGTAATTTGTGTTAAGTTGAACAACAAAAATTGCATTTAAGTAAAGAAGGGTCAAAAATGGCAATTTTGTTCAGTTCAACTTAATACCTGACCCAATTTTTGCCAGTGGTTGCAATGCCAAGACGAGCAGTTTGTGTAAGACAGCTGGCAACCAGCAAGCCTCTCGTTCCTAGGACAAGGCTGTTTATGACCAGCGACCTAGTTCACAGCCTGTGGAGCCTGAACCAGTCTAGGAAACGGGAGCACTCAGCTTACCATGACTACAACCACATGGAGGAAGACACACAACCTGCAGAGCACACGAGTACCCCTGTGCAAGGTCAGCATCTCCAATAAGTGGGGATCAAAGCTGGACAACACAATAAATAATAAAGCTCTCTCTTCTATTTTCTTTCAAAGTCACTTTTATGATACGAATCTAACATCCTTTTAGCGGGTTCTATTGCATGGAAATCCTGGATTTAAATACTGAAATGAACCAAAAAGCAAACGCATTAGGGTGATGGTCCTGTAATCTTCCCCACGTGATGGGCTGGCTCTGGTTGGCTTCATATTCTGATCTGAAAGAATGGCTTTCAGGGGAAAACAGCAGAATAACCACACTATGAGAGCATTCATTCTACACAATAATCACCACTGGGAGCTTCTCCATTATTAATCATCTACATTCTCAACATCCAACTAAGCTGCCAGGGAAATGAGAAAAAAGGCATCTTCTCTGTCCGGCTCCCTCTCCACAAGCTCCTATTCCAATAGGGGATGGTTAGGGCACATAAACAGGCAGCCACAACGCAAGACAGTGTGGAATTCACACAGCACAGGTGGGAAGCACAACACACACGCAACCACGCCCTGCAGCTTCGGGATCCAGTAACACGAAGCGCAGCATTTCTAAGTCGGGAACAGCACCTAGTGTCTCTACCTAGACTACGGAGCAGTCTTAACTTGACGCTTCTCCTCATCCTACTTAACCGGGCACTGCCACATCCAACCTTCTGAGGAATGAAGAAAAAAGGGAAACTTTCTTTCAAATAAGCACTGTTTGCTGCACATTAGTACCTAAGATGTTAAAGTACAATAAATATAACCCTCACTCCACTGGTTCTCTTTGAGAACTTGGGAAGAGGCATTTATGTTCCCTTGGTGTCTGAGTTTTTCATTTGAAACATGGAGGATTCATCCTGATTACGCAGTTACATCAGTAGAGCTGAAAGGATATCGTAAGACGAATGATGGATTTAACTCATTTCAGAATTACAGTGTAAAGGGCATTTTCTCCACATAAGAGTATAAGATTTAATACAGCAAAAATAATGAAAACAAACGCATGCCTCTTAATCTTGCTGGGTGAATCCAAGAAATTTTTCTGAGAACCAAAAGAGATAAGAAGAAATGTCAAACGATGTTTTCATTCAAAATATTCTCAGATAGGGGCAGAGCCGTGGCTGGCACCAGACCAAGTCAGAGCACTGTCGCATACTTCCTGTCTGCCTGCGGGCAAGAAGAGACACCACTGGACAGAAAGCAGTGTACGCATACTTACATAATTGTGTTAGGTAAAATTCACGGACCTGTGTTCTAGAACCAAAAATTCTGCTATAGAGTGAAAAAAGTCTGCTGGATAAAATCATACAAAGCTCAATACTATTATACCTAACAGGGCCAAGAAGCAGCCTGAGTGCCATCTCATCTCCAACTGTTAAAAAGAAACATTAGAATACGGGAGACTAAGGGACTTTTGACTTTGAAAGTCACAATTATACAATAATTGTCTCAATAAAGTTTTGGAAAGTTATTTCTATGAAACATATTCAAAATCCATACTGAGAGCATCAGATCTTCTCATTGGAATTCAATTATTTTTCAAAACTCGGAAACATGAGATGGTGCTTTACTGCTGAAGCGTGCTGGTCCCCATCCCCCAACCCTGGTTTCATCTCCCCATGAGTCTAAGAATGGCCCTAGACTCCATTCAGCATCCTACAGCTTTCAACAGCAAGCAACGCAAGTGGAAACCCAGCTCAGCTCCGATGAGGCTATTCTTTAAACTCTGAGCGTCACACTCCATGTCTATACAATGGGGGTGATAAACCCCACCTACCTCTTAGGTTCTAACTAAGAAAACCTCCAGAGTTCTTAATACCCTACCATTTTTTATTTCTAAGATATAAAAACCACTCCTCTTTTATAGAAGTTGCATTCCATGACACTGAAGACAATGGAAGATAGCCTATCTCAGCCTAACCGGTAATCAACATCCGTTGTGCTGAACTGGTGGGACCAAGCATGCGGAGGGGGTGCCTCCACTCTGGAAGCCAACCTTGGAATAGATTGTTACTTAGGAAACAGAAAAGGGAAACATGAGGCTCTGCCACAAGAAAGGCTGCACTCACAGGCTGCGATACACAGTAGCTAAATTAGAATCCTGACAGATTTAGTAACAGATTTGGTGGCAGTTGTAACATTGAGTCTTTTTTATTGTAAAAACCAAATTCATATGCTCAGTTATTTTAACATCACATTTTACTTATATTGTCCTTGGGGTAAGGTGTACGGTTTTCTGTGGAGAAACCTCTGACTAAGCCAAGTAGAGATACCTGCACGGAAAAACCCACTGTTAGAAAATCCCACTGTTGCACAGCAATGTGACTGCACTTAATGCCACTGAACTACACACTTAGGAAGGGTTAAGATGAGAAATTTTATGTTATGTGTATTTTACCACAAATATTTTTTAAAAATCCTTAAATAGTTACTCTCCTCTCTAGCAGTTTTTGTGGACACTAAGCCTACAATAATTCACAGGGTCCCTTCATTACTGAGCCATGTTTACACGAGATAAAGTTATAGTGACAGGAGACAAACTAGAAAAAAGGTGGTCAGTCAAGAGATAGGATGACTCCATCCTTAGGAGTGGGGCTAGGAAACAAAACTTGAGATGACTGACACCTCACACCGCCAGTCAGTGGACAGAGTATTTTCCAGAGCCTCCAGGCTCAGAAACACGGACACAAGCATCTCCAGCTCAGGACTGTCCACGGAGACCACAACGCAAGGTCACCTCACACACGTGAGCAAAGAGAAACGAACGACAGCATGACAACTCATCCTATAAAGCTAAGATCGTCCCTGAAGCTTCATATGCGGCAGCAGCAACCTCATCAAAAATACAGCCACTGGCCTAGCAAAAGCTCTAACTGGCCCTCGACTTGCACTCACTCGCTTTATATTTACCATTGTTGCTCATCCTCTGCCCACAGCCAGCTCCTCCCTGCCGCTCTAAATCTCTAAGGTCCTAAAAGCTTGAACATTTAGAAAATGAAAGTCAAGATTCTTCCAAGGAGAGGAGAAAGACATCACTGAGGTCCACTACCTAACTTACTCCAGGTAAGTGGTTGCTAAACTGTGTCACAGCCTTCTCCAAGACAGTCCATGAGCTCTGAATCCTCCAGAAAAACGCATACCCAAACGGCCGTGTGGGGCCCTTCAGTCTGGTCAGAGCTCATTTGAGCTCATTCTTGAGCTCCTGTCCTCCAGACCCTGGGTTTAAATACATAAGCCTATTTTCACGACCAGTGAGAAGTGTATGTGAGATTTTATATATATAGAAATTGTGAATAAACATACATGTACACAAACGTGTGTATGTCTACCTTTTTTAAAAAATGTATTCCTGACAGATATATCAACCTTTCTTAGAAAGGTTCTTTCCACTAGGATTTTGCAGGTCCACATGTCCACAGGGCAGAAAACGATGGACATCTGGATATAATCTATAGCCACCTACAAAACCTACATCCTAGGAAAATGACATTTTCAAGTTTATGCTACAATTGTCTTCAAGTATCACAGGTCTTGAATTTTTCCCTTGAATTTTATTTATATAGATCAAAACAAAGAGATTAAATACTAGAAAAAGAAAATACTGATAAGAAAGCTGAAATAATTTACTAAAAGTTCCCTCAAAATAAAAGCAGTTTAGAAAGTGTTGGCTCGGGGCCGGCCCCGTGGCTGAGTGGTTAGGTTTGCGTGCTCCGCTTCGGTGGTCCAGGGTCTTGCCGGTTGGGATCCTGGGCGCAGACCTAGCACTGCTCATGAAGCCATGCTGAGGCGGGGTCCCACATAGCACAACCAGAAGGACCTACAACTAGAAGATACAACTGTGTACTGGGGGCTTTGGGGAGAAGAAAAATACGAGGAAGATTGGCAACAGATGTTAGCTCAGGTGCCCATCTTTAAAAAAAAAAATAAAAGTGTTGGCTCACAAAGGGCTGAATTCATAAGGAATGCTGCAGTAAAGGAATAATCAAAATATTCAGTAACAAGTTATAACAGTTTAATGTTTCCGATGCTACAAACTGTCAGGGATAACTTATATCCCAAACCATGGATCGAAGACAGAGACAGTTCTTTTGCCACATGAACATACTGGACTCTTTCCTCCCTCCCTACCCCAGAGGTGGCGCCAAGAGAAATTAACGGCTCATGAAAAAGTTGGCTTTTTTCCACTCAAAGGAAGCAAAGATGCCCACGCCGGGTTTCATGACTCAGGCAGGGAGGGCGGGGCACTGTCAAAGCCCACTGCTGGAGCAGCTCTTAGGACAAGTTTCACGTTCAAACAAATGGAGTTAACACTCAATAAACAAGGAGAAAAAGTGTAAAGATTTGTCAATATCATGTTTCTTTGCTTGAGAATACGATTCCTCAAGACCTGTCAATTTTCACCTATACCAGTAGCTCCAACATATGAAGAGCGCATTAACCGGACTTTGGAAAACAGTCCCGATATCACAGCCGCAATCAGCCCCTGGGCTGGCCCACAATCTCCCCCATCGTCTAAAGCCGCGCACCGCCTGCTGGGCCACCACGGAGCAAGATCCCGGGGCCAGGGATTCAAGCTGAGCTCCAGGAACACATTCCCCCCTGTATGAAGACAGGGCTTTCCCCAGTTCCAAACCCACAGCAATGGCTGTCAGAACCTAGGGGTGACTGGGGAGGGCCCGGGTCCTGGAAGGGAGGGACTGTGGGACCAGGGGGACTAAACTTCTTGGCTGAGCAGTCCCTGGAAACCTATCTCAGGGCCAGCCCCTTTGCAGTCCTGCAACCAACCCCTGGACATCAACCCTATCAATCTCCAAAATATGATAATAGCAGCTACCACTTACTGAGTGCCTAAAATGTCCATGAATAATCATGCAAATTTATTAAGTACTCAACCTCATGTTGCAATGAAGAAAACTGGATTTTGGAGGTTACAGGGCATGCCAGATGTCACACAGTTAAGTGAGCAGGCAAGATTCAAGTCGGGATCTAACTATTTCTCACTAGTTCCAAAGCCCGAGAGGTTCCCATCAAACCAGTAAGTGCTGGAGAGAATAAATGAATAATTGGGGCACGTGGCCCCAATTCTGGCTCATGGAAGGCACTCGCTAATGTTCCCCTCTGTTTCCTCCTCTTGGGGACTGGCTGGATGACGCCCTCTCTACTGACACCAGTGGTCTCTTCCATTCCTGGCCTTGTCCCTACCCTCGGGCTCTGTACTAAGTACTTGGCAGAATCTGGTGAAAGCTACAGACTTCCTCCTTAGAAAAAAATGCACATAAGGACATATACACGTACTCTGTATATTCCATGGATCCATGAGTCTTGTGGACGCCAGCAGTTTTGGGGGATCCCTCTTAAGATACTCTACCACAAAGAAAGAACTTTATGTTTCGGTTCTATATTCTAAAATTAAACCCATCTGCCTCTCAGAGAAGAACTGTAGAGTTTGTCACCAGCACGGTGGTGGGATGGAGAGAATGAATAAGGCCTCTGGTGGGGCAGCAGGTGCAATGCAGGACACCGGGGCCAGTGTGCGCTGCAGGCACAGGGAGAGGGGAAGGAGACACAGTCCCAGGACTTGTGCACGTTTCTCTCCCACAGATTTTGGTCGAGACAGTCCATACATCGGTCAGAGAATGAAACGAAACCCAGAGGCTCTGTATGTCCTAAAGTGCACACAAGGGTCTACACCCACACGAGCATGTGTCTGTCCAGAGAGAACGGACTGAGCATGTCTGGGGCTGGAGAGGGCACAAAGGGGGCATCCCAGACATCCGTTAAGGGGGGACCGACTGGTGATGGAGACACAAAGCTGTGTGAGTGGAGAGAGCGCACCACCCTCTGGTCCCTGGGCTTGGTGGCTGTACCTAGAAGGAACAATAAAATTACATGTGCCTTCTGAAACCCAGAGCAGTTTGTCTACAACTGTGCATGCGTGTACGTTGCACCTGAATGTACGAATGTGCTAGAAGCTGACCTCTACTTTGACCAAAGAATCTCATTTATTATATGTTAATGAAAATGCATCCAAAGAAAGACAAGGGATGCCTGAAATCATCCAGAATCTCGAAGGCAGCATTTTAATCAGTTTAGGAAAGACGTATTTTGTGACCTCTACAGATGTACACATTAACCTTCTCAGTCATTCATTTGCACGGCCCGCTGAAGGCCCCACCTGGCCCAGGGGGCCAGGACGACACAGGACGGATTTCTGAACGACCTCCTCCCAGGTGTAAAATGTAAAACACAGGCCTGTTACTGGTACATGTTTTAATATGAAAGTACATAAGCACACTGCTAAGGACGTTCTGAGGGAAAAACAGAACACGTGTTGGTGTAAAAGTCTGAAATGCTTTCCCGCCAGTCCTCTCCAGGAGTCACGATCAGGAGGCGCCCCGGGTCGGGGACGTCCGTGGCCGTGGCAGACCGTGGTCCAGGCTCCCTCGCCCTCTGACTGAGCCAGTCCTCACACCGGGAGGGAGTCTTTTTCCTCCTTGAACCTGAGCTGGCCCCGTGACGGGTTTGGACCATGTCATGGACGTGGCAGACGTGACCTTGTGCGACGTCCAGGGCTGGGCCTGAAGTGGCCTTGCAGCTTCTGCTTCCATCTCCTGGAATGCTTCCCTGAGTTCGCTAAAGAGGTCCAGCCTACGAGAGGACCCAGCACCCAAGGGCAGCCACCTCAAACTGCCAGGCAGGGGGTGAGGCCGTCAGGAGCAGCCAGCCCAGCCAGTCCCTGCTCGGTGCAGCCCAAGAGTGAGCCCAGGCAAGACCCGCAGAGCGAGCACCACGCCAGTGCACAGAGCCGTCAGAAATGTAACTGCTGCTGTCTGTAGCCACAGGTGCTAGAGTGGTTTGTGACACAGCAATGGGAAACCGAGTCAATAACGTTCAGAATCTGAACGCCGGAGTTCTGTGGAGAAGCTGCATTTCCTTTAGGCCTGGCCTTCAGCCCCTTCCCTGGGACACGGAGAGCCAGCCTGACTGTATGGTGACAGCACGCTGGGAGGCACCCGAGATCTCAGATGCAGAAGCAGCCCTCTGGCTGGTGTAAACCTCAGGCCTCCTGGAGGCTCAGAGACACACAGATGACCTTTGAGAGCATTCCTGGACTTGCAATTCTAAATGCAAATCACTAAAAAATGATATAACAAATTGAGAGGGCTAAAAAAACCTTTCAAATATATTTCTAATTACTCCCGAGCCTTACAATGAAGATCAAGCCCAAAGCTATCTTCTAAAAATAGCTTCTACCTCTAGGGAACAGCAGCTAACGAGCTGACAGACGGTGACCCCACCCTGCAGCAGGACCTGTGTCAGGGCTGCAGGGGACATCGTGGTCCCCCACAGCCACTCTCACCCTCCCTTGCTGTACAGATGCGTCCCACTCAGGTCCACGTGTGGGTTCCGACGGGCCTGATAAAGCAAACAATTTACTCCCATCCTCCTTGCCACCATCATATTTTCAAGAGTGGTTAATACACACAGAATCCTGTAAGAATCAGTGAGAACATGTTATAGGCTGAGTTGTGTCCCCTGCAAATTCGTGTGTTGAAGTCCCAACCCCGCTCCTCAGAATCTGACTGTCTGGAGACAGGGCCTTAAACAGGCGACTAAGGTACAGTGAGGTCACACCATGGGCCCTGACCCAACAGGACTGGCATCCTTCTGGGAAAGGAGACCAGGACACAGACAGGCACAGAGGGACGACCGTGCGAAGACAGAGTCGACGGGTGTGGGCAAGTCATGGAGAGAGGCCTCGGAAGCAGCCAGCCACCCCGCCGGCACCTTGATCTCGGGCTCCTGGCCTCCAGGACCCAGAGGAAACACACTTCTATTGTCTAAGCCGCCTGTTCTTGGGTGTTTTGTTAGGAAGTTCAGATATGTCCAATCCAAGCATCAGTAAAGCCCACTGAGCTGACAACGATGACGGCAGCTCACAGGCGTTCGTCACCCACAGCCCCCAGCACGGAAGGCTGTGGTCCGGCCTGAGCAGCCAGGGAGCCTCAGCCCTGGCTCCAGCTCCCCTCTCCAGGCTGGGCCAGCTCTGCCCTCAGGCGGGCCTCTCCCAGGCCGGCAGCTCCGGGGTTCCCCAAGCCCTTCGCCCCCAGTGAAGAGGGCCCCAGCGTCCTTGGGTTGGTCCTGTCCAGGAGCCAGGACGTCTCATTTCTTATTTCAGCATCCTGCCTGGCCCCGAGCTCCAGGGCACAGCTGCCTCTCGTCACGAGGGCTCCAGGGCCAACACTTGACTGGCACCATCTCGTGGGGCCAGGACAGGTGGGGCGCAGAGGGCACATCACTTGCCTTAAGGTCACGGCTGAGGGCGGAACAGGCCCCTCCACCTCCACCTCCACTGCGAGGAGGCTCCGGCCGCCCTCACCCTGCCACACCCGAGACCGCAGCAGGGGTCACCCCTCTCCGCAAAGGGCCAGCAGGGCAGACCCCAGGCTGTCGGGCCACACGAGCAGGTCACACGCCGTGTTGATTTTACAACTCTTTAAAAGGTAAGAAACCGTGAATGTACTGAATGCCACCAAAATGTACACTTAATGGTTAAAGACATAAATTTGACGTTATGGATATTTTACCACATAAAATACATTAAAAAAACCGTAAAAAGCCATCCTTAACTCTCAGTACAAACACAGGCCAAAGTCAGCTCTGGCCGCAGGCTGCAGTCTGCCAGCCTCCGACAGCCATGCGAAGTCACTTCTCTGAAGTTACCCTGATGGAGGAAAGGAGCTTTGCACCCCTGAGCCGAAGTTCCGACAGGACCCTGCAGGCAGCAGCGGAGGCCCCCCCCGCTCCGCCCCCACGGGTTCCTCACCCAGGGGAAAGAGGATCCGCCCTCCTACCCTGGGACAAGCCGTGGGAAGACTCTCCCCAGGACTGTGACTACTGGCAGGAGCAGGGAAGATAAGCTTGAGGTCATGCTGCACAGAGACGGACGTCCACCTCAGGTCACCGATTCTGTTCTGTTTTGTCGTGCGTGGAGGATGGGAGCGGTGGGAAGGACACCCCCCCCACTGCAGGACTGTGTCCAGGATCTACAGGTCCAGCAAGTGCCTAGGAACGGGATGAAACTCAAAAACTTCCAAGATTAAAGGACCCATCAAAAACAGGCCCGGCTCTTTCCACTGTGGCCTGAAGTCTCATTGCAGGTCCGGAAGCGCATCCTGCCTACGGGAACCCGTGCCCCACCCAGAGGACCCGGAGTTAAGAAGGAAGTGCGGGAGACACAGCTGAAAGACAGGAATGGAAATGGCCCAAAGGGAAGAAAAAGCCCCCAAGTCTACAAAATAGGACCAATGTTGCAAAATACCAAGAGTCAAGTTTAAGATTGTGGACTCCAGAGTCACAGACCTGGATTCTAACTCAGACTCCAGCATTTCCTAGCTGTGTGATCCTGAGCAAGTCACTTAACCTCTCTGAGTCTCAGTTTAGTCATCTGTGAAGAGGACGTTAATAGTTATCTCTGTCCATCATAGGATTATTGTGAAGATTAAAATAAAATCATCTACATCAAGCACCCGGAATGTTCAAGCGCTCAATAAATATTTACAACTATCACTAAACGATTATTCTGAGGAAAGTTCATATTCCGCAGGCTTCACTGGCATTCCAGACCAGGAGAACCATGGCCCACAGTCTCCAGGTTGCTTCTCCAAGTGTAACTTCCCTTCCCAGCTCCCTCCTTACAGAGCACACTGCTAATACCTGCCTGGTTCTCAGCTAATCCCAGCACCTCAGTGCCTTTGTGCGCCTAAGAGGCTCTGTCCAGCTGCTGCCAGAGCTGCCTCAGGGTTAGTGACGTCCTTTCACTGATCTTGCATCACTCTGGGAATAAACTAAGCTCTGTCCGGGTTTCAGGGTTATGTCAGAGACACGACCTCCTCTGAGAGCAGGAATGCTCCAGCAGCAGAGGGTCGTGCTGAAGTTTGCTTGATGGAGCAAATGAGCTCTGCACCCCTGAGCCGAAGTTCTGACAGGACCCTGCAGGCAGTGGCGGAGGCCCCCTGCACCCCCCTGCCCACCACGGGCTCCTCCCACGAGGCGCGTCCAGCTGGCTCCCAGAGGGACCTGTATGGCAGAAGCAAACTTCCGATCAACAGTCTTGAAAAGCAGGGCTTCCACAATCTGCTGTGATTAGCAGTCACACGCTCCAGTCTCAAACTTCTGCTAAATTTTGTTTTAAGAAGAGCGTAGCTCATCTGTTACAAAACAGAACAGAAACACGTTCCGGCACCGTCAGGTAGCACGAGCTTACAAATAATTGGGAGACGATCTTAGGTGGCCTAACCACGGGGAGTTACGAAGTAGGTGGAAACATCTACTTTCCGAATCACTGGGAAGACACACAGAAAAAAGACTGGAAGAAAAGACATCCACATGTCAACAGAGACTTTTCTCAGAATGATGTTATTATTGGGATTTTTAGTCTCTTTTTAATACATATTTTGTATTTTACAAACGTGCTAAAATAATCACATGCTACTTTTATATTGAGTAAAGAAAAGATTATTTCCAAGGCGAAATTGATAAACTAAAAACTGTTGCTTATTTTTTTGCATGCTGAAACAGTTTACCACACCTGATGTTTCATTTATTTCAAGTCACACTAATTCAGTGCCAGAAGGAGCACAGTGACCGGTCACTGTGGGGCTCTGACCCTCTGTACTCCGTGAAGGACGTGCATGAGGAGCGCCCCCTCCCCTTCCAGCCCGGACAGTCTCCCACGGCGAGCAGAACGAGCAGGTGGCGTGGAGCCTGACACGGGGTCTGAGCGCTGGTCCAGCACGTCCGAACTATGTTATTTTTGGCTAGTTACCTCACCCTGGAGCTTCGGTATTCTACTGTGTAGAATGGGGTTAACTACTGCTCTTAAGAGAATGTTGTGGGAATTAAATAAGAACACATGGAAAAGTGCCCCTCAGGCCTCTCACGTGGTCAATGCTCCTTCATAATGGCCGTTCTCATTTTAGTACGAACAGAACGCTACAAAGCTGGAAAAGGAAACATTTTTGGATCTTTCTTTCCATTCCTTTCTCTTTAATCCCATATATCATTTATTTTACCCCAATTATTTATCCAAATTCTCTGCCCAAATGTCTTTCATTATATACACATCAAACAAGTAAGTTACAGGATGCTTGAAACAGAGCACAACTTAACGCTCGTTGCACTTATCCCTCCAGAGCACAGACAACAAACAGATCGCCACGACTTGCTGGATGCAGCTCTCAGGTCAGCTCCGGTGGAGACAGTAGCGTTCCCGTCACAAGCTCCCCCTCCTTCTCTCACGGGAACGCCAAGTGAAGGGAAGATCACAGTCTGTGCACGAGGCTGCAGGACAGACAGACCCCTGCCATGAATTCAGAGAGCCAGAGGTGGCCCTGGCTCCAGGCACCAGAGTCTGGCGTCTGCCTCCAGCTTCCAGAGCAAGAACCAGAAAAGGCTAAGATGTCTTTTTGTGCATTTTCACCGGCAGCCAAGTTAGGTTTATAGACTTCTGTTAAGTAGCAGGGGTGCAAGTCTGACTTTAAGAGAATTCAGATACATCAGGGCTTGTCAGAGGATCTATCAGAAGCCATTTTTTAAAAATCTAACTCATCCATTTGCAACAGACCAGCTCACAGCTTTGGCACCATGCGGTGGAAAATGAGGAATTTCCCAAATGGTGCTTTGCATGCATGCAAACACAGACAAAGACTGCAGAATCTCCTCAAGTGGTCCTCTGTGTGAGGAGACACATGTACACCCAGACAAAATTATTCCTTGGTCAAATAAGATCACTAATTCCTTTCTTGGTGATTCATAATAGCATAGTAAATGCCCGTATAAGTCCCATAGTAAAAAAATACATTTCCTAAACTGATCTGAATTAGAATTGCTTTTTTGTTGGCACATCCATTCACATCCTGCAGGAACTACCATAGAACAGTTTGGGAAACGTGCCTTTCCAGTGTGAGTCGTGGAGGAGTGCACAGCACAGCTCCAGAGGCGAGGGCGCCCTGTGGTCGGAGGTGGCACCACTGCAGGCAGCCTCGTTCCTGAGCACACCAGATGCTCCCTGGGAAATGCCTAAAATTTTGGGAGGGATACCTTGTAGGGTCTAGGGGTCCTGAATCGATGAGTTAGAGCAATGACCAAGGTAATTTTAAATTATAAGTATAGTAATAATTTTACTTATGATTATGCTAGGTACAGCTCTCCTCCCAGAAATTCTGATTGTGCCCTTATAATTGATAGAGAGCAGAGAATACCAGTTTTTTCCCCAGCAGTCTTTCTTTTCCAGGAAAATAAGGCAACCACACAATGTATCATGACATGCGGCTGAGCTGAGAGCAAACTGAAGTCTCCAGACCAGCAGCCTAGGGGTCTAAGCTTCTTCCTGGCACTAAAACAGCCTCCACAACCATAAAAGGAAGCCCTCAGTCAGTATAGCATAGAACTCCCTACCTTTAATTATTCATGCTAATGCCTCCATTTGTAGAGTTTATACCTCACAAGTGCTAACCAGGCCCGAGGATTACGTGAATAATGGAGGCCACAAATAACGACCAAATCTGATTTTAAGCAATGATTTCAACATGCGCTCTCCCCAGAACTTTCCGCCAAACACTGCCTCTCCTCCCCTCCACTTACATCCTTCATCCTGAAAGAAACCTTACTGTACTAGTTTTGTCAAGAAGGTCAACTTAACTTGTGTCTACTTTGCTTTTTCTCTGGCAACCTAACAGTAGTGATGCTGAATGACCAAAAGGAAGCAGCAAGAACAGAAAACCGAAAGGCTCCGCAGGTGGAGCATCCGCAGGTGGAGCAGACACGTTGTTCAGACGGGGAACCCGACACCCGGCTCTGACGCCTGGCCCCGCCGTCCCTTCAGACCCACTCAGTGGTGGTGCTGCCATCTGCTTCTTCCCCCGGACTCGGCACACCTGCCAGGAACACGAGCGTTACACCGGGTCATTGACGCAGTGGCTCCCCTGCGCTCCTCTGGGGAGAAAGCACCTCAACAAAGCTGGCGTTCCCATTATTCAAAGAAACCTACGTTAGCCAATGTCCAGTTTTGCTAATTAAAACCAGGTACCATTTCATACCATCCAACTGGCAGGAGTCCACGTGTCTTACTAATCCAGCCTGAGTGAGGGCACAGGGGATGTGGAACCTCACATATGCAGGTGGGACCACGCTGATGAAGTGATTCTGGAAAGCGACTTGGGTGTGGAGGCGCACACCACTTCCAGGAATGCACAGACACCTGCGCACGGGTCCGAGGAGAAGCCCACGAATGGCCCCTGCAGCACCAACTGTCACAGCAACAAGGCAAAACCCATAACGGAATCGCCTTCTCGCCCGTCAGAGGGGAAGAGGGCATGACCCATGGCGAAGTCGCGTCACACAACTACAGGCAGCAGTCACACCAACGGCCGTCACTCTGCACAGGCCTTCACAGCCCGAGCGAGGGAGAAGCCCAAGGCGCAAACCGATACATTAACCTAACTTCTATTAGCGTAAACACACAGGTGTTTACAGTCAGCCACACGGAGCGGAAGAGCGGACACTGGCAGGAAGAGTGTGTGTGGTCTCCCCAGGAAGGGAAGGGGAGGGTGACGGAAGGAGACAGACCCTGGAAGGATGCGCAGGGAACCACAACATTAGCTGTCATATTTTATTTACATTTCCCACAAATACTACATATTTTAATATAAAATATTTAAGTGTTTAAAAAAATGGTCTGGGTGCTGGGTATATGGGTATTAATTGTTATCTCTGTGCTTTTTATATTTTTTCTTAAAATAATGATTTCAAAATATTATAAATTATAACCCCCTTTTAAGGATCAAAATGAATGGTGAAATAGTGGACTGAGAAGATTGTATAATCTTACAACAATGTGTAAGGTGAAAATGAGTTGGGCTATCAAGCCATAAAGTAGCACCTTCTTCAATCTGTCTTAAGAAGACAATGATACACAATAGTTTCCAACTCACTCCAGTGTCTTCATTTTTGTGTGGCTGATAGAAAAGTGCTGTTTGGCTCACAATGCTGTTATGAAAGTAACTGCCAAGGATAATGATTTCCAATAAAAATACTTGCCACAGTTATACAATCACTAGGCATCTGAGATCTCCAAGTTATGAAAAGTCAAAAGTAGAAGAAAAATAATCTTTATTTAATCAAATCTCACAGAGCAGGTACAACTTTATTTTAACTGGTTTCAAGTCTCCTAAAATTTAGAAGTCTCAGGAGAAATGCTGGTTCTTTTAGAACTGCTACGAGAAAGCCATCAAACTAAGGACACTTTTCAGATAACACTGGTTACCGCTCACATGCTAGCTTATTAGTGCTGGCTTGTAAGCACGTTTTCCTATTACCCCACCTAATCCTTAACAACGCTATGACATGGGTGTTACTCTTATTCCTGGTTTATAGATGAGGCAAGTTGGCACTGAAATATCAAGCACCTTACAGTTGGGAGGTGGTAAAGCTGGCTCCAGAGTCCAAGTTATTAACCCCCACCAGGAGACCAGATGATTGACCCCCACCATACGGCCCACCAGGAGACCAGATTACTGACCCCCACCATACGGCCCACCAGGAGACCAGATTACTGACCCCCACCATACGGCCCACCAGGAGACCAGATGATTGACCCCCACCATACGGCCCACCAGGAGACCAGATTACTGACCCCCACCATACAGCCCACCAGGAGACCAGATGATTGACCCCCACCATACCGCCCACCAGGAGACCAAGTTATTAATCCCCGCCATATGGCCCCTCCAGGAAACCAGATTACTAACCCTTCACCATGCCGCTCCCCAGGAGACCAAGTTACTAATCCCCACCATACAGCCCACCAGGAGACCAGATTATTGACCCTCACCATACAGCCCTCCAAGAGACCAAGTTATTAACCCCCACCATATGGTCCAACAGGAGACCAGATTATTGATCCCCACCATACGGCCCTCCAGGAGAGCAGATTACTGACCCCCACCATATGGCCCACCAGGAGACCAGATGATTGACCCCCACCATACAGCCCTCCAAGAGACCAAGTTATTAACCCCCACCATATGGTCCAACAGGAGACCAGATTATTGATCCCCACCATACGGCCCTCCAGGAGAGCAGATTATTGATCCCCACCATACAGCCCTCCAGGAACCATGATGACACTGCTCAGAAGCAAGTGGCCTCAACTCAACTTTTACTTTGACATAGAATCCCCAATTTTAAATTTCAGAAATCCTTGTAGGACTTTAAAACTTGATCGCTCATTTTACCAGTCATAAAATTTGGTTTTCACCAGGAACCACACCATGAAAGACCTGTGCCATCATCACCAGTCCTGAGGCACCACTGGAATCTGAGCAGGTCATCTTCATCAGCCTCAGGACAAGGAAACCCATTTTTCTCAACCTGTGAACTTATCAGAGATCAAGAATTCTGAATTTTGGCACCAACACGTTCCGCCACCCGAACTGTCCTAAGCTGCGTACTGATCCAGCATCCTTGCCATGGCTTCATCCAGGACGCTGCCTTTCTTTAGTCATCTTAGAAGAATGAACTCTGGTCTCAGGGCCACACGGAGAAAACAGAAAATGTAAATGCTACAGGCTCGTCCCAGCGAACCACCAGTCACAACCCAGGATGGTTTTGTTACTTTTTATGTTTAACTTTCACACTAAAACATCGCAGTGAAGTTTTAAGATAAAATATGCTAGAGAAAAACTGAAATAGCCACATATTCAGCCAAGAAATTTCCTATCACCTAGTGCCATTAGAGAGTCCTTAATCTGGGAAGAAATCAAATCCAGGACACTGGGAATGGCTAAATAGGCCTCCACTTACGCAATGATTATGACAGTACTGTCAGGAGAAAGGCATTCCAGAGACACTAAGTTCTGGAATTTCCAGTCCTGAAGTAAAGCTTTGCTTTGTAACACATCATCTGAAATGGGCTCATTCTTTGACCTTGTTCCCTCGAAGTCATAAGACACAGATCAGTAATTACATTAACTTGCTCCTGAAGCATCTATAGTTGTAATGATCCACAAGAAATGACCAAGAAATCCCCAGATGGGGCCTGAAGCATTCAATTTTCTTTTCTCTTACCTATAAAGCTTCACCAAAACACCATGTCGCTGGCCACAGAGTTGCCATCCTCCTTTGACACTGGGTTTAGCTAAAGCCCATGTCGGTGGGCCAGCAGTCCTTTTAAATCTCACCCTCTTCCTTCTTCAATATCATATCAAATGAAAACACAAGTTCATTACTCTTCTCTTTTCTGTCATTGAGTTTTAATTAGAGTAATACAGCCTACATGTCTTTCTACTTATTTTCTCCTTCTATTCAAGGGAGTAAATATGACCTAGCAGCTAATTTAATACATCCTCAATGTTCACAGCAAAATGGCAGAAAACCTCAGATGTTAAGAGGGAGGCGGAGTGGACGTGCCAGCTGGTGAGTACCAGCTGTGCTGCGGTTTGACTGAGACAGCCGGCCAGCAGTACTAAGGGCTCATCAGATGGCGAGAGCACAAGAAAGTGGAACAGACCTCCGCACTCTCACGTGACCCTCAGGAGCCCTAAAGAAGAAAGAGGCAGCCCGCGGGGTACTCAGCCTGCAGGGAAGGCCCAGGCATCATCAAGTGCACCGTGGAAGTGGTTACCCACGTGTTCCAGGCATGAAAACAGGACGAGAGCTGGAAGGCACCAATGACTGTGAGCACACAGAGGGTTCAGGAGCTCAGGGTTCTGCAGAGGATGAAGGGTGCGGAGGGTGGAGCCCCGGTGCAGGCAGGAAGATGAGCTCACGCATCTGTAAGAGCTGGCACGCTGTCCAGCACGGGCAGGCACACAACCAGCGTCTGCCGAATGGGAGCTCTGTGGGCGCCCAGGGGAGTTTCTGCGTTCATGACACCGCAGGCGGAGTGCAACAAGCCCCAGCACAGACCCACGCTGCTGGCTGGCCGAAAGGCGTCGAAGCGAAGGCCACGCAGCATCAGAGTTGACGTCAACGTCACTGCAACTCGCAGCAGGGGGTGAGGATGATTCTGAAGTCACCTGAGTTGTGACAAGATGTTGTAAAGTTGACTGATGCCTGAATGTGGACCCTCGCGGCCAGCTGGGAGTTCCGTCGTCATTCGTGCGAACGTGAATGTAATAGTATTCTAAACTGCCAGACAGGTCGGGCAGCTGCAGGATGACGGCCACCAGCATTAAGAACTAGGAAGAGGATTCCTACTGCGGTGTCACAGACAAATCAGAGGTAACAAACTTGTGAAAAGACGACGTGGTTCCCAAAGCCAGCCCCGAGGAACACCCAGGGTGCTGAGGTCAGAATCCAAACATGTCAGCTGCTACTGTGCAAGTCTACAGGCTGCTGACTGGAAGCTCTGCACCAGGAACTGCCCACCCACAAAGAACCTGTTTTTCTGGCCGTGGGAAAAAAGTCTGGTGCAGAGATGGTGTTCTAAAACGGAATTTCTGAGGGTGGCTTAATGAGACGCGCTGGAACGGGGGCGGGGAGCAGAGGGAGGTGACCAGCTGCTCTGAGATGCTTCCTGACCCACAGGGAGCAGGAGGGAGGGGGAGACCCCGCATCAGAGCGCCCAGGGGGCCGAAGTCGTGAGGACGCGTTTCTCCTGCTATTTCCCCTGGCTTGCAACTCATGCTTTATAGTCATGAGAGTGAATTTCGACTGCTCAAAAGGGAGGTACATGCTTATAGGACTTCAAACATGGGCATAATGAATATATACCACAACCCCAAAATGAATGTTTTCTAGTGAGCCCTGGCGGTTCAAGGAAATATGACGGTAGAAGGTGCTTCTGGAACAGTCCACTGGAATTTGGTCTAAGGCAGTCATCGCAGAGTCTGCAGACTCTCCAGCCATAATGTCCTAGCAGAAAACTAACAACAGGTCACCTCTGCACAAAGGTCCTTAATACAAAAGTCACTGACGTGTCTCCAGGCACGGTGATCATCTGCCTGCCATCTGCGGCCCTTTGCCAGATTCAGAACAAAGACCTGGACCCTGGAATGTTCCAAGGCCTGGACAGACCACCTCCCCCAGCTCTGCTCCTTCATTTTTCTGGCTAGTGGACCCAGTGTGTCATCTCTCATCAGTCAGACAACAAATATCTAGAGAGCCTCCACTACGTCCGAGGCCCTGAACAAGGAGCCGGGGCCACAGCCGAATGAAGGAGTCACGCTCACTGCCCTCCGAGTCTAGCTGGGAGACAGACATCAAACACCTACACAACACACACTTCATCTACAATTTAGCTGCAGGAAGAAAGCACAAGAGCCTAGAACAAGGGACCTAGCCTGATGTGGGAACAATGACATTTTCTTTAGGAAATGACATTTAAAGTGAAGGATGAGGAGGAGTTGACCAGGAAGAGCGAAGCGGAGGGAAGAGGAGAAGCCGAAGGACACAGCAGGTGGAGGGAAGAGCTCCGGCCCAGGTACAGAGCTCCACTAGCACACCGTTTAGCAACAGCAGCATCCAACATGGCGCTCCCACCACAGGTCCACCAACTTACTTCTGACCGACTAGTGGAAGGAACAAGACGCCACAGAGAAATAAAAGACCGAAACCAGCCATACTTAGGACAGGAAGTCCAGGTCCTGGAAATAAGCCTATGAGAAAAGAAAAATGGCCCGTGTAGGGCTGGCAGCCCACACGTGCGCACCTATAACCTGAGTCACTGGTAGGAACCTGCCCACAAGCCCAGGACGTTTCCACCAAGCAACTGGCACACACACCCACCCCCCCACCAGGAGGAAAAAAAATGCAAATTTTAAGGAAAAAACTTCCTTTTGCTTGGTTACCAAGGTGGTGAGGATCACTGCTGTTGCCCTCTGACCACGGCAGACTAGTTTCCCATTAAACCCGGGGACAAAAGGTACACTCCCTTAAACGTGTTGGAAATAACAACCAAGCGAGGTGACCTGACATAATGGTGATTTATCTCCTTCGCTTCACATGACAAAATTACAGGGTATTGTGATGAGTCATCCACCTGACACCTAATACGTCTGATCCACAGGACAAGGATGCAGTCAACAGGCCTATGGTGAGGAAGGGGACGACAAGGCCCCAGAAGAGAGGCAGCTCTGCAAACTCGTTCACAAGCAAGCTGAGCCACAAGGCTGGACGAGGGAGCACATGTGTAACAAAGAGGCTGGCCAAGGTGCTGGGGGAGACGCAGGAAGAGCTTGTGCGCTCCGCTTCGGCAGCCCAGGGTTCGCTGGTTGGGATCCTGGGCACGGACACTGCTCGTCAAGCCATGCTGAGGCGGCGTCTCACATGGCAGAAGCAGAAGGACCGACAACGAGGATGTGCAACCACGTACTGGGGTCTCTGGGGAGATGTTAGCTCAGGGCCAAGCTTTACAAAAAAAGACGGTGTGGGATGTCTGGTTACAAACCACCATTTTCATAACTCATTTAATGAGCCCACTTCTTTCCCAGAGAGTGCGCTGCACCTGCTGTGTTATCTCTCATCCTCACCACCGCCGTGAGCTCGGTTCCAGTCCCTCGTCTCACAGCTCAGAACCCGAGGCCTGGAAAGGCGGAACAGCACTGACTGCGAGCTTTCTGTCACATCACCGTCTCTCAGCCCAAACTGAGTCTGAGTCTCTGATAAGCCTGGCGAACCTGGACCGTGGCCACTCACTGTGGGTCAGGCTGGTTAAGCGTCTCCCGCCATGCACACCGGCACCCCCGGCGGTGGCAGGTCCCGAGTTTCCGCAGCTCCATCCAGGGCTCAGGGGCAATGTGCCATGCGAGGGGAGCTGCTCTTGACGTCCCATTTTTACTTAGATTTTGTGCTATATCATTTGGGGAAGTTTTTAAAGGGGCAGACAGATTTCAACCCTCCAGCCCCACTCCAAGCCACTCCTTGACAAATACTCCTCTCGGGTCCTGACTTTGAATGTTATCCTACAAGGGGTGCAGAGGTGGCTCCCGCCTCCACACTGTTGTTCCCAACGATGGTTTTAGGTTCCACGCAGTCCTGTTATTTTAATATCTTGCTATTATTTTATTAGGCCTTGTCTTTAACTTAAGGATGACTCCAGCCCTGAGAACCATTATATTCAAGATCAAAACCGTGAAGAACATTTTCCTCGGTCTACACTCCCAAGCTCCATTCTCCCTTCACACTCCTCACTGAAGCCGGAGGGTAAATTCTCTGGAATCTGGACAGAATCTATTACAGTCCTCTCCCTAACAAACCATCGCTGGACAGAGCACCTAAAAAACAGAACTCGCATTTTACCATCAGCAAAAATATTCAAGGTGTTCTGTAAGTGTTTCAAACACAACGCCTGTGTCCATCTGTGGTACACGTGGGGCCTTGGCATCCGGCTCTTGGGTTCCAGGGGGTGAGACTTGCCCTCTGAAGTTGCCAATCCAGAACAAAAGCCCAATGCGTGGAGGGTCCAGCACAAGGTGGGCTCTTTCTAAGTGCCTGGAATCTGAGAATTACGATGGACTCCCTCAGTAAATCACCTTTGTTGCTTTGAAGCCACCACTTTCTGCTAAATGAAAACCATGGGCCAGGAGCCTGGAAGTCACCTGGAAAATTTCTGGTGACAACGAGTCAGATTTGAAGTTGTTGCTGGCGAGGCACTGATGTGAGCGGAACCGGATACTCGAGTCACTTTCCGATCCACAACGCCTGAGGTCTGTCAGCCGGGAGATACTCGGCAAGCACTTAATGTGTTCGGTCCCACGGTGGGAGCACTCAGCTATTTTAGCCCCATCAATTACAGCTCTTCAAACATGCACACAACTTCTAAGCCTTTCAGGTTCATACAGCAAGCAAATTCCATTATCTATCATACCTCACTATACAAAACATTTGGGTATGTACAGGTTGAATCACGTTCCCCTTGTGTGCAGTGACACAGGGGTCACTCTTAATCTGCGACACAGAACGCCTGGGGACAGTTCTACTCACTCACTCAGATGCTGACAGAGAGCCCAATGGGGACAAGCCGTGCCTCAGATGCTGGGATCCTTGCTCCTCACATCCCCTAGTCTTATATTTGGACACACGTGCTTTGAATAAAACATTATATTTAGGGTCTCTTTAGCAAATAAAAGTCACGCCCATCAACTTGACTTTAAGACTTCCTCCTTGTGATAAGGATCTTTGATATGACTGTTCTTCTAAACTAGACTTTTGCCTCTCTAGCTGTAAAATTCTACTGCCAAGACCTTGTGTCTAGTCCAGAAATGGCTCAAATAGGGACACTGGGAACAGGCAACGTGGTCCAAGTGTCACAAAACAAGAGGAAAAACGAGGAAACGTGTGAGATGCTGCTGGAGCTGTGTTCAGACTCTTGACGCCACACTCCTTGATGAGGGGGACAGGACGCGCAGAGGTCATGGCGGCGCGAGACCCTCAGCCACCCAGCAGGAACATGAACGGCAAATGGCAGATTGTATTTCCTTTGGAAACCTCCACAGGCAGAAATTCTACCTTCACAGAGGATAAGCCGAAAGCAGAGCAGTCAGTGCAGGCTCCGTAACACACATTCTCACAAGACGGGCAGCGCAGTTTCTCAGAACTGCTGCGTCCTGACTTCAAGGAGAAACCGTCTTCCTACAGAATCTAACCTGCAATTAGCTACGAAAAGGCGCGGAAGGCGTTAACCTAGATATTAACAGAGGAGTCAATTGACATCACCTTGTAAACATACAGTTTCATTTTTGCACCAAAGAAACTGGTGAATCTGATGGAAAACTACAGGGAAACAGAGCAGCCTCTCGGATACCACTGGACGAACACAGTGGTGGAGAGCAGGACAATGTACGTCAGACACCTGCAAACACAGTATTCGCTCTTTCCACGCAGGTGCCTCGGAACGACAATTCTAACGCCATCATGTTTCTTAGATTTCCTACAGGACCTCAGAGCCTGTGAAAACGACTTTTGAACGTGAAGTCTACCTCCACGGAATGCCGTTGTACGTGCTCTGCAAAGTACTTATAAAGACTAGTCCTGGCCCTCAAGAAGCTTGCAGACCTGAGCAGGCCACAGACGTGTGCACAGACCATTTCATTAGGCCATCAGCCCTTCCCAGTCTCAGTTTATTGTTTCCTCCACCCGACAGTTAACATTTCCGAGAGCAGAAACCATGTCAATGATCTCCGCATCACTCCCACAACGCCCCAGCAGAACAATGTGCACGGGACGAGCATTTAACAAATCTGGTTTAGGGAGGAAACGTAGTATTACCTTAACAGTCACACCGTGCTCAGCAAAATCCATCACAGGCAGGTTCACCGTGAAGCTCCTCCAAGGGCCCTGAGTCTCTGCAGCAGCAAACAATCCCTCCCGAGCCGGTCCTGAGGGCAGCGTCACACTGCGGCTGGCACTCCCAGGTATAAGAGCAACAGTGTAAGCCCAGCTGACCCCCGGTTCCTACCTGAACGTCAGACGTCAGTAACAGCGAGGATGTAGAACGTTTACTCTCCCAGTAATCAAGAGGAATGCAATCTCTCCTTCAGGAACTGATCTAATCTACCAGCTAACCAAAGGACTGTCTCACCCCACCAGGTAACTCTGAAGCCACCACTGGGAGTCAGGTGGTAACCGACACTGAGCTCATCGTGATGGTTACCCAACGGCAGAACCCCTAGAAAGACAGTGCTCGGCCCGAGCCCGGGTCACCTGTACAGAAGCATCTGGACAGCAGCTTCTTTACTGCTGGTAACGAGAGAACAGATACTCAGCATGAGGACCAGGTTCGGACATGGTTGGCTGATTAGGCCACAGAGTGGACAGAAAAGAGAGAGTTTCTGACTGCTTAATAGTCACACATAAAAGAGAACCTGCATGCCATCTTGTTTTGATGCTTTAGAAATAATAATTCAGAAAACAGGAGTCTATTAAAAGATGCAAATGACTGTGTATACCATATACTAGTGACTGGCAAGAATAATATCCAGAACAGGCAATAGCATTTAAGTGGAAAAGAAAAAACGCAACTGTCCATAGATGCAGATCATCATGCTCCCTCGCAGGTAAGGGGCCGTGAGCTCCATGACGCCCTTCCTAATACCCACATCCATTTCAGGACCAGACCTGGTGCCAGGAAGCAAGAAGGATGGACAAAGCAGAGAGGAGCAAATTCGTAGCTCTACAGATTTGTCCAATAAGGTAGCCACTAGCCACATGTGGCTATTTAAATTAACCAAAATTTAAAAATCAGTTTCTCAGTTGTAGTAGGCGTATTTTAAGTATTCCCAGCCACATGCAGCTAGTAGCTATTGTACTGGACAGGCACACACAGAATATCCCCATCACTGTTCTAGAGAACAGAGTTAGACTGGAAAGTGAACATTCCTATTGCTCAGATAGACCTGATAAGAAATTCAGAATCAAAGCCAATAGTCTTACTCATCAAGAATCATGAGAGGTACCCGAGGCTGTTTATCTTCTTTTATTGACCGTGTCCATAGATCAGAGACATGTGGGGAAAGTCTGGACATCCTTGTCAGCACAGGATTTCCCCCCGAGTCTTTTTCTTCTTCTTTTTCTCTCTTGGGGTGAGGGAGGCAGAAAAGAAAAATGGCAGGGGGATCAGAAATTCTTTGATTTAAGTCTCTGTTATGCAAGAGTTGCATAAATTGCCAAAAACAAATAGATTTTTAGAAGCATCTACTTCTCCCACCTCTCTTTCTTTCAAATAAAATACTAAAGGCAACAGAAAAAAAACAGAGAAAGGAAGAGGAATCGAAGAAAATTACCAAGAATGAAACGGATGGCTGTCCTAAACTACTGTTCTAGGACAGCCAGGAAAAAAGTGCCACAAGTCAAGAACAATGTTTCCAAAAACACAGTGGCCACAACTCAACAAGTCCACATTAATTTTCACAGGAACCAATTCGCAGGAGGCCACATGATTTGCTACTAACAGTGGAAAGTACTGAGTTTTCAGCAAGAGCACACTCTGGATCCACCCTCTAATTCACGGGCACACAAAGGGCTCACCCGGGTCATCTTCCATTCACGGCATCATTCGGCTTCTGAGATTATTCGGTCCTCAGAAGCTACATCCAATAGTAAATAAAAATCAACTACAACCACAAGATTCTACTTACTAGAACTTCCCTGTATACGATCCTTTAAAAATGAAGTAAAAACATACTTTTGGATTTAAACTAGACAGTTTCAATGATATTTAATATAAGCAAACTAAGATTGACTTGAGAACAAGGAAAAAGAAAACCAGTATCTTCAGATGCTGGATTCTATTTAAGCACTCATTCTGCTTGCCACTTTGCCCTGCTACTGCTGTGCCACACTCGGGAAAATCTGATACCTCAGTGACCGAACAACTTGAACGCAAGCTAAAATTTAATCAGCACATCAGAAACAACAAAACCAAGAAGATATCAGCTTAAGAGAAGAACAGCTTATATACTTTTGGGAAGGGGCTGCAAGAATTAGGGTCCTGTAAAACCTAAAATGCAAGCCTCAGCGTCCTTCTTCAGAGACACCTGGCGTGGCCGCCTGACTGAGCCTCACAGCCCTGCGAGGGTGGCTGTGGGACGGATGGCTAGGCGATGCAGCCCACGGTGCAGGAGGCTGCGAGCTACCGCGGCGTTTCATCACGGCAAAGGACAGCTCAAGAAGCCCTCCCTTTCTGAGCCCCTCACGCTTCAACCCCTATACGGGCGTTCAGGAGCAGAGTTCCCATCAGAAGCTGGAAAGCCTGGGTCCCTCCCTGCTCCTTCACTGGGCCCATTCCGTGGCCCTCAGTGTCTGTTTTCCTCCTCTTCTGCCCTCAGCATTTCAGAATAGAAACGGAAGTCACATCCTGACCCTCTGCCCAGGGGAAGGCTGCCCTCTTAGCTTATCTAACTCTTCCCTCTCAAGGAGAAACGCCTCCTTAAACAGAAATCACCTGATACACCTGAGGAAGGTGCGAGATGTTTGTTTAAGCCCCGATAACTCACATTTCCTCCTCCTGATGAGGATATAGTCACCAGTAACTGTCAAGTGAGCTTGTGAAAATTAAAGCTCTCCAGGGCAAGAGAGCAACTTGGGTCAAAAAGGCAGCTGATCTGAAGCCTCCCTAATCTGCCAAATCTGGTCCCCATGTCATGCACACACGGTTCCACGGAGCGTGTGAACACCCCCAGCACACTGGAGAGGTGCATCCACACAGCATGCACCACCAGCACAGTTTGTAAGACGTGCTACGGGCATGTGGGAAATGGGCTGGCTCCAGATCCGACCAAAGGGTAGAGCGAGCGCGTACCTTTCAGCCTTCTGGAATTCCCATTCTTTTGCTGTTCATCTTCCTCATTAATGGTGAACAAACCAAGCGGAACTGCCCTTGCGTTGGTCTTCTTCAGCCTCTCTTGTCGGAGAGCAGTAGCTGGTCCAGGCATACCGCCGTACTTGCTTTTTAATTATTCTTATGTTAAAACTCTGTGCTTATGTAATTGCAGCTCCCAGGAAGCTGCTAGTCCCTAAGCTGCCGGTTCATCTGAGCACTCGTAATGGATCCCCCACGGGGAAACAGTGTGCAAACAGCCGACAGATGCCACCAGCCACTTGGCAACTGAGGCCCTGCAGTTCCCCTCACCTACAGCGGCCCCCACCAGCCCCCTCACGCTGACGTCCTGCAGGCACGCGCACTGGCTTGAGCACACGCACACACATGCATGCACACGCGTACACACACACACACGCTCACTCTCCTTCCAGAAAAGCTCTCTTAAAGGCAGGCAGGGTCGGACGCCTCCCTCCACTGCCTACCCTGCTCAGTCAGACGCAGCGTCCCCCTCCTGCTGTGGCACCTTTCCCAGCCTTCTTCTTGCTCCTGCACAGTAAAGCGGTCCGCACCCGGCACAGGGAGGAGAACACGACAGGCTGCCGTTCACAGTTGCCCTGACAACCCTGACATATCCTAAGCAAGGAGGGCCGGGAGCGGCTCCATCTCTGGCGGGCGGAGCAGCGCAGGCAGGCTGCGGGATGCTGGTCCCGGGAACTCACCAGCAGAGGGTTCCAGCCTGAGGGTGGGCAGCTCCCTCTTCCTCTGGGCGGCAGGAGTGGCTGGATGGGAGGAGAGAGGCAGCTGCGCTTGCACAGGCAGCAGCGTGGAGAAAGGGACTCAGAGGAAGAAGCAGGCTTCTTGGGGCCAGGTTTTCTAGCGTAACGACGTTCGCGAGTCCCTGGATGAAGGCAGGCATGGTGGCAGGCCATGGCCCCCTTGGCGCTCAGTATCACATCCCAGCCTTCCAGACATTCTCACAATCCCAGGGTCTGTGTAAACACAGGTTTGGCCACACGCATCACGAGGACCAGCCTGGCCATATCCCTGAGACCCCCAGTGGAGACAGGCAGGGGGAGAAACGTGCCTGTTCCCACAGGGACAACAATTTGGAACGCCCCTTCTGCAAGTCAAGCGGAAAGGACACAAACGAGACACCATAATCCTCCAAAGGGAAAAGACGGCCCCGATTACATCCAGCAGACTCCCCCGTCCCGCGCAAGTCTCTGCCCGCAGGCTGAGCGATTCCCAACGCCTGACCCAATTTCAGTTCTTTTTTGGACTGTTTGCTCCAGAGCATACAATCATGTGATTACTGTTTTCTCCTGAAATAAGCTTTCTCACTTTAAGACTTTCTGTTTCCAGGCTGCCTAAAATTTACGCTGTGTGAAAAAACTAAATTTATAAAAAATATCAACTGTCACATTAAGAAAATAATTCGATGTTTTCGCCTTGTAATTAAAATCAAGTCTGCTTAGAAAGTCCAAAGCAACCCTCCCCCCAGACCACTGCCCTGCCCCTTCTCAACACTGGAACCTCCAGGAGGGACCCCAGGGACCAGGAGGCAAGTCAGCGTCCCCTCGAAACCCGTCCATGGAATAGTGACCGCAGACGCGTCGCCCAACTACTCGTGCTACCTCAGTGATTGCGGTAAAACCGGGGGCACAACGCCACGTCCCCCAGAGGACTGAGGTAGAGCCGGGGGCGCGACGCCACGTCCCCCAGAGGACTGGGGTAGAGCCGGGGGCGCGACGCCACGTCCCCCAGAGGACTGGGGTAGAGCCGGGGGCGCGACGCCACGTCCCCCAGAGGACTGGGGTAGAGCCGGGGGCGCGACGCCACGTCCCCCAGAGGACTGGGGTAGAGCCGGGGGCCCGACGCCACGTCCCTCAGAGGACTGGGGCGAGGATGAAACGAGTGCAGTCCTGGCAGTGAGAAGTTCTTAATGAACACCGGATGCCTTTATTATTTTATAACACACTGGTTGTAACCAGTCCATTTTTGCTTCTTATTTTCAAGGTGGTTACAGTTCGACTATCAGCTCCATCAAAGGGTACTTCTATTTTTTATCTACTCACGCAGCCCAGCCCAGTGCTGGTCATGTACTAAATGGTTAGCAAATCCAAGCTGAAAAAACAAATCAATCTTCAGAAAGCTCTCCCTCAAAAGCAGCAGGATTTAATTAAGTTAACACTTGTTCAGATCTGTGACTTGGAGAGATGCAGGAAATTCTGGACATGAAATTGACTTAAAATCGTGTTAATCTGTGTAAGAGGCATTTGGAATAAGAGAGAATGGAGTTTAAGAGCTCAACGGGTCTGAGAAGGCACCTGAACCAGCATCGTCACACACGAGGAAGCAGAGGCCATCACTGGATTCCTCGCCCAGGTCAAACGCCAGTTGGAGGCAGGTCTGCAATGAAAATGTGCTTCTCCATGACACACACCTGGCCTGCACGGTTTAGGATCCTAGCCCCTCTCTCCAACCCCCAGAGAGATGGTGCCATGCGGAACGGAAGGAAGGGGAGGACCTGGGTCCTGAATATTCAAGACCTTGTTACTCAAGAAACAAACAGCAGATACAAACTGGCTAACGTACTTCCATAATTTTCTGTAACTGGTACACAGTTTTTACTGAATTATAGATGACTTGTTATTGCCTATTTATTTTTCTTTAATCAATGATTAAATGATCAATAAATTTAGGCCAGTACCATACACGTGTATTTGTGAAATGAAAATATTTTCAAATGCACTTTAGTTTCTTTCTTCCACTTCCAGAGCATCAGGTGAGTACTTACAACAGCAAAGCATACACACGACAAGTATAGCTGAAACTACGTTCTGGCAGAGAAAATGAACATTTACGTCTCAAGCAAGTGACAAGTTTCATTTAGAAATGTGCCTCACTCAAATAAAGACAACAGCGTCTGATTGTCTCTGCTGAATTTAATAAAGCAATTACTGAAAGGGGTAAAGCTAAAGAAAAGGGATCTTTCCCTCCACCCTCCAAATAAAAAGTGAGATGACAATGTTTTATGCGGTGTACTAGGAGGACAATGAAACATCTTCCTAAGAGTGGCTTTAAAAACGAAAAGTGAGGGCTGAATTCAAACGGCTTCTGCAGAAGTTGGACACCCCACTGCTGTCAAGCACAGCTCAAACATTTCGTGGGAGAAACAGCAGCAAAGCGACCGAATGAACCTGTCCAGAGGAGTTTACGAATCTCAGGGAGGCACCCTCCTGAGGCCTTCGGCCACCCTCTGAGGCCTGCGCTCGCCCTCCAGGGCCCCGGCAGAAGGGAGGCACAGTGGTTCCCCCTTATCCGTGGTTTTGCTTTCCATGGTTTCAGTTTCCTGTGGTCAGGTATAGTCCAAAAATATTACATGGAAAATTCTGGAAATAATTCATAAGCTTTAAATTGCACTGTTCTGAGTAGCCTATGAAATCTTGTGCTGTCTGCTCCATCCCACCCAGGACGTGAACCATCCCTGTGTCCAGGGTCTCCACGCTGTACACACCACCCACCTGTCAGTCACTTAGTAGCCGTCTCTCGGTTATCAGATTGACTGTCGCTTATCACACTGCTTGTGTTCAAGCAACCCTTATTTTCCTTAATAATGGCCCGAAAGCGCAACTGGCACTTCAGCTATGCCAAAGAGAAGCCAGGAAGTGCTCCCTTTAAGTGAAAAGGTGAAAGTTCCCAACTTAATACGCAAAGAAAAAAAGTCCTATGCTGAGGCTGCTAAGATCCACAGTCACTTTTACTACAGTGACCGTCACATTGTTTTATTTTATCATCAGTTATTGTTGTCACTCTCTTACTGTGCCTAGTTTATAAATTATACTTTATCACAGGTCTGTATGTACAGGAAAAACACAGTATATACAGGGCTCGGTACTATCTGTGGTTTCAGGCCTCGCCTGGGGTCATGGATAAGGGGAGAGAGATCACAAACAGCCCCTCCAGAGCAGAGGGCTGAAACTGAGCCCACCTCCACCACGCCCAGCAGACCAAAGGCTTCTCCTGTGTTAACTTCAGTGCAACATCCCTCACCTGACCAAGACGGGATCCTTCACGCTCTAGCCTGAGGGCTCTGACAGAGAACTGTGATTTGTATCAAAATGTGGAAAGCACCAAAAAGTCTTTTTTTTTTTTTTAAAGAATTCAAGTTATGCTAAAAACCATTTACTAGGGGAAATGAAAGCCTAACCAGAGGGCAAAAGCCTCCCTTGTCACACAGCCATGAGCAGTGTGGGGTCAGGTTAAGGTCTGTTAGCTAGAGCAGCCCGGAGAGAGGCGTTATCACCTGACAGATCGGGAAACTGAGGCTCGGAAAGGTTAGTCATCCAGCTGGTTAGGTCACTGAGTCAGGATTAAACCCAGGGCCATCTGCTCTGGAGCCAAGATGCTTTTGTCCTGCTGCCATGCAAATCCTGACTCCAGCATGGTGAGCGCGCCCCTGTCAGAGCTGCCATGCAAATCCTGACTCCAGCATGGTGAGTGCGCCCCTGTCACAGCTGCCGTGCAAATCCTGACTCCAGCATGGTGAGCGCACCCCTGTCACAGCTGCTGTGCAAATCCTGACTCCAGCACGGCGAGCGCACCCCTGTCACAGCTGCCGTGCAAATCCTGACTCCAGCATGGTGAGCGCACCCCTGTCACAGCTGCCGTGCAAATCCTGACTCCAGCACGGCGAGCGCGCCCCCATCACAGCTGCGACCACTCATGGGAAGGCAAACAGCCGAGACCACACCATTACAATGAAGGACTCTTTTCCCCCATGAAGTACACATCTCTCATCTCATTTAAGACCTATAAATACATTTGAATTGGTTTCCTAAATGCTCAAATCCAATCTTTAATGGATATAGGGGTTAATTCTATTATTTAATTCCAGGAATACCGTGGCTTGAACGCTGTGGGGGGCCTGGGGCCACAGCCTTCTCCCTTTTACACTCTGACCCAAAAGGAAAGCAAATATGGAAAGGGGATGGCGAGACCTTAAATGTACATATCCCCCAAAGTAACCAGAATCCCCCTGAACACCTGCACTGTTCCCCGGCACCAGTAAGGGTTGTCAATTCCACGTGACACAGCTGTCCTCTCGTGTCACCTGCAGACGCAGACTCTTAATCCAGTCCCCCCGGAAGTGGGGTATGCAGACTTCTAAGAGTCAGTTAGGTTTTGCAACTGTTTTGTTTAAACTGTTAAAATAGTAAATGATGTGTTAATGGTCAGTAACGTGTTAATGGAGACTGTGTACAAACGTGAGAGAGTGACACTGCCTAGTGCCCAAGGGTAGCCTGTACAACCAGACTGCCTTCACACAGAGGACAAACGTTTGCAGCATTATCCTAAGATGTAGTCGCGATCACAGGTGACAATGGTGACACTCATCCACTAGGGACAAGACTGGCCAACAGGCCCTGGAGCAGCTGCTGTCCCCCCTCTGAGTACACAGCAAACGTACGTCTGTTTGCCCTTCTCTCCTGCTGCCTGGCCATTCCGGCCCAGCGCCAAGCTGTGAGGCGGGTGAACAGGACAGTCAACCTTGCTGGTCTCAGGGATGCCAGCACCTGACTTGCGCGTAGCCATCACAAGTTATATAACAGGCGGCACGCGTGGAGGTGCACACACACATACACACCCCCTCCAGGCTTCTGTTCACACTTACGCTTCCTATGCTTTTATTCTGTGACCATAAAACTGGAAAACAGTGCACCCAGGGGTGAACCAAGAATGTCCTCTTGCAAAGAGAAATGCGTTTACCCAGTAGGAAGACTCCACAGGTTCTCCACTCCGAAAGCCCAGTGAGCCTCACAGAAAATTACCCGAATGGGGAAGAGCCTGGTTTGCACGATTCAAGGACCGCAGTTGAAAACAGGAATGATCACTGCTGGACTGAGCGGCCGTCACTGGTAAATTACGAGCTCTGGATCCACAGAAGTTAGTTACCTTTCAGGGGGCCCACAAGCACCAAAGTGCTTTTCTACATTTCTACATTAGAGAAGATTAAGTCTTCAAAACTACTGGACTTCAGTAATCTTTTAAATATGTAATGCATCTCCCTGAGGTAAGCTGCAGTTTACTTCTGGCAGGAGTTTTAGAAATCCACATTTTAGTGCAGCTTAAAAAACCCCGCATATGGTTTGAAAATGACAAAGCCAGCCCAGGCTGACGTGGACTCAAACAACCCCTGGGAAACAAGGGGCCCCAGCTGGTTCTCTGCCGTCCCCATTCCTGGAGTTAAAGGGGTCCCTCAGTTTCCCAGATGATGCCACTTACTGATGGTGTCTGTGGCAACAGAGGCACAGCATTCTGCCACCTGCAGCTTGTACAGAGCTTCCAACAGGCTGTCGGACAAGAAACACGGCACAGACTGATCCTTTGAAAGGAAAGTAAAAAGGCAGGTTTGCTGTGATCTTTATTTCACTCCCTTTGTTACAAACATACAGGAAAGACAGTAAACACAGTCAGTAGTGATGTGCCATCACCTCGAAGCACGGGGGCCCTGCCATGCCTTCCAGAATGTTCCAGAAGTTTCTGCTGCATGGGGAACGCTTCTCAGTGCCGAAACAGTCCACTTCCCCACGTTGGCTCCACCATAAACAAATTCTAAACCCTGGGCGTTTGTTTACCTGACGTGAGGTGTGGACACTCGGCTTTCTTTAAAACCCCTTCCTACATATCAGCTCTCACTCGCCAAGTTTCAAATATTATAAAACGCCACATTAAACTTTAACCCAGTAACAGGACAGAAGGCCTACAGGCCCTCCTGTTCACTATTCTCACTGATAATACTCTCTTAATGTGCACTATATGAACTTTGAATTCCTTGACAAAAGTGAAAATGTGCACTGAAGGTCCTCTCCTCTAATGGTGACACTCTTCTTAGGTTAGAAATCCGATTTTGCAGATTAAAAAGGAGGCAGAGAAATCAATTGCTGGGTTCAACAGAAGAAGCAGGCAGATGTCCAGGACTGTGTTTCTAAAAGTTACCTAATTCATCGTTGGTCTGTGAGTACTTACGTGTTTAGATTTATTTGTGAGCCACACCATTAGAAAGATGAGAAAACTGAAAAACTGGTCCTTGTCTTGCTGTCAGAGTGGTAAGAGCACGTCAAGGACGCACAATGGAGCGCTGTGGGGGACAGCCCGAGAGGGCAGGTGGCAGCCAAACCCTCATGTTCTCCCAGACACAGGCAAGGAGAGCCGCTGAAGGGCGCTGACGACCAGGTGTGTGGTGAGACAGGTCAGTCTGGCAGCTGGTGGAGGATGGGGTGGAAGGGAGAAGGAGGGAGACTTGAGAAGGAAAAACCAGCTACATAACTACACTGTCCAGGTGGAGAAAAGAGCTCTCAAGTGGTAGCCGTGGGGATAGAAGGTGGACAGGAATACGAGAAGCACTCCTGTTTATCTTTCTAACAGGCACCCCAGGGCAGTGTGGGGGACTCATTTCAGGGGGGTGAGCATGCACATCAGTTCCTGCAATAGTCCAGGTGAAAGTTGGAGAAGGGAGCCATGGGAAGGAAAGGTGGATAATGTGTTTTTGTTTTTGCACGGGCAAGACTGGCCCTCAGCTAACATCTGTGCCAATCTTCCTCTATTTTATGTGGGACGCCGCCACAGCATGCCTGAGCAGTGCATAGGTCCGCACCCAGTATCTGAACCCATGAACCCCAGGCCACTGAAGTGCAATGTGTGAACTTAATCACTATGCCCGTAGGGCAGCCCTGTGGGTAATGTTTTTATGAAAGGTTTAGACAAGAACATGGCTTTATATCTGTAGGTAAAACAACTCTGAGAGATGGCTGGAAGCAGGTCCAAAATGATCTCAACCGATCAAAAGAACGGGCTTCAGCTAAAAAGATTAATTTAGTAGTGATAAATATGAAACCTCTTCTATTAAAAACATGCAACTACTAGGTACAAAACCAAGACCTGCCTGAGCCTCGGCAGACTCAGGAGGGACAGTCGCGGACAGCAAGCTCAGCACAACGCCGCGTGGCGAGGCAGCTGTCCTAACAGCACCATGGGTGCATCTGCAGATGGCTGGCGTGCTGGGCGAGGGGACAAGCCTTTCTGGTCCTCAGACCACAGGGTCTGAGCTAGATATTTCAAGTGGATGATAAATTACACCACCTTCAGATGAGAGCAACCCGGACTTCTCACAAAGATCCTGGGCCATAACAGGAGGGTCATTTGACGGAAGGGACACTTTCTCTGGAGAAGAGAAGACTCCGGAGGAATACAACAACTGAACGAAGGTTAACGTATGAAAGGGTTTCTACTGCTGGTGTAGTTCTGGAATGGACACCTAGGATTGCTGATTGGAAGTCACCAGAATGCAGTGAGCTGTGCCTTTGGTGGCTGACGACAGCCGTGCACAGACACTGATGGGGGAGGTGTGCTGCATCAACGCACCGTGCACAGCTGTCATTTTTAGCTCCCTAGCATCTCTTCTCATCCTGCACTTCCATGACCTGACAAAAACAGAAACTCAAGTCACACCCCAGGGGAGGAGTCAGGCCGAGGGGAAGAGCAGAGGGATTCACACAGCCCTTCCCGCTGACGCCGTGCTCTGCGCTCACACAGCCTCACGACACGGCCCTCTGACACGGCAGCTCGGCTGGGCAGCTGTGTTGCCTTTCTCATTCGACGGATGCCCCCCAGAGGTTTAGACTTAGAGCTAAATAACGGAAACAAGGGAAGCTTCAGTCAGGTTCTGGCTAGAGGAGGACCACACGAAGATTTCCGCACCTGCTGCTGGCCGGCTTCCCTCGCTCGCTCTCCTACCTGCACTGTGATGACAACCACCACGTGAAAAACCCCAGGGACGAGGAGAAAGACAACAAGATACCCGGTCTGCCCTCAGTGACAGTTTACTGGGACGCGTCACTGTGGCGATGTGACCTGAGAGAGGAAGGGGAAAGGACAGTAAGCGGAGCAGAGCAGCTCAGTTCACGACTTCACGGGCGTCTTAAGGAGAAGGGGAGCCCTAAGGCTTCAGGGCGGGAAGAACAGGCAGGTCAGAACCCCGTGTTTCAGACGGAGACTTTCCCCAATCCCGTCCTCCGCTACTTGGCGGCTCCTCCCAATTCTTTCTCCTAAAAGTCCTTGAAATTAAAACTGACTTCAATTAAGATTTTTTCCAGTTTAAGAAGGTTTAATAGCCTCTGTTTTCACCTTAAAAATCAGGTTAAATTAATTTAGAATTTTATCTCTTAAAAAGCAATTACAGCGTTTTGTATAATTCTGGGGGGAAAACCCTTGATTTTCAATGAATCAGTCAGGGTTCTCCAGAGAATCAGAACCAACAGTATTTTTGGTTTTGAGTTTCTGGAGAAAACTATAACATATAAATTATACACATATATAAAGTGGCTTATTTTAAGGGATAACGGCTACTGTGATTGTGGAGGCTGGCCAGTCCAAAATCTGTAGGGCCGGCCAGCAGGCTGGAAACTCAGGCAGGACCCCTATGTTACAGCCTTGAGGCAAAATTCCTTCTTCTCTGGGAAACCTCAGCCTTTGCTCCTAAGGCCTCTAACAGACTGGATCAGGCCGCTGCACTATCAGGGTGACGGCCTGCACCCAAAGTCAGCTGACCACAGAGGTTAATCACAGATGCAGAATACCTTCTCAGCCATATCTGGCCCAGTGCGTGACCAAGCAACTGGCACCGCAGCCCAGCCAGGCTGACACATAAAATTAACCACCCCTGCCAGTGACCCCACAGAGATGTAGACACACCACTCCACGCTGCAATCAACATGCTGCAAATGAAAGCGTGCCACTCAAAAGTCAGAGGCCCCCGTGTCAGTGATCACAATCTTCACTGGGCAGGCTGGATGCCATTTACTCAAATCATTTCCCAACGCTGCAACGCTCTATTAAAATAACATTCATAAACTGCAGTCAGGACATATCAGAGCAGACCTACTAAATCCCCCTTTATTTTCAGCAGTGATCTCTCACTGAGAACCCAACACAGGTCAGCCTGGAAGTATCATCAAATGAAACCTTTACACCACCCTAAGAGCTAAGCCGTTTGGTTGTCTCAACATTAGATGGTTTAGAAAGCAGAGACTTGAAGATTAACAGAAAACCTCCCTGTTGTCATGAAGTAACTCCACTGTCTCGATTAGAAGAAACTAAAATGTAGATATGCGGATGCAGGTGGTGGTAGAATAAGACCTGCTTCTCATGAGAAGATAAAGCATGTGTGAAGGTCTGAGGTCTCAAACCTCACAGAGTTTCCACAGCCCGCACAGTTCTGAAACCAACCCAGAGGAAGGACGTGCCGAACAGAAACGCCAAATTATACGACATGCTGGGCAAGGCCGAGGTTTGGTCACTTCCATTCAGTTAAGGCGCACACTGAAAAGACAGCACACCCATGTAACTGTCAGCCACAACCCAGAACAGCAAGAGCCTTCAGCTACACCATACAGAAAAGACAGACAGATTCAGGATTAAGCAGGAAGCCCAGAAGCTTTTACAATTTGCACCTGCTAAGCAAAACCGATTCCCAATGCAGAAATGAGTGCTTAAAAAAAAAGACATGAAGCATTAATTTCCAAGAAGCAGATACTACTAGCAACCCACTACGTTTTTTGATAAATACGCCACCTTTTAGTCTTGCCTGACTAGGGCCATCGAGATTTTAGGGGACTCTACAGAAAGAAGTAACATCTCAGAAGGATGAACAGGTTGATAGGCACACTTAGGGCACCCTGAACCTCGTATCTAGAACCCCTTCCCCTCTCACAGCCACATTTTCAGCCCTTGCCTTAAACTCCTGTGAATTTTAGACTGGCAACAGAGGAAGGATTATAATGACAAAGGAGCCTTTCGGCAAACTTCCTAAAACACCACAAATGGACCATTTTGCCTTTTATCATAATATGGCAAAGGTACTAAAATCCTTGATGTGTTTTTTAAAAAAAAGGGAGGCAGGGTTGTTCTGGACACGTGCAACATTGCCGTGAAGGGATAAGAATCATAGTGAACATCTCTGCTCCCCCCCACGTTTTTGCTGCAGGTAGTACCGTCTGGGCTCCTTTCCACACAGGCACGGAGGAAGAAATGGGGCCCCACGCCCCCAGAACAAGAAGCACCCATGTCCCTTCAGAGCCAGAGCCAGGCCTGATGCAGCTCACCAGAAAAGATCTCGTTCTTGTCCTCTGTTTACAAACAAAAAGAGCGAGGTTTATATAACCAAAAGCTGTTTGCTTTAAAAATAATTGCAACATTTCAAATTGTTCCATGAACTGTTCCCAGACAGCTGCATCTCTAAAAGAAATCAGCAATGCGCTCTGAGAAGCAAAACGTCACTGTACGGTTCACACCCGGCTCTGAACCCCGTTCACAGGCGTCTGCCCTCCGCCCGCCGAGGCCTCCTTCCAGACAGGCGCCAGACGCAGAACAGCCCTCTGCTCCCCTTTCTGACACCCCACACTCCTCCGCCTTCCCAAACCTTCCTGAGGACTTGCATCGATCGTGGGTGCCTTCAGGAGTCCCCCAAGCCTCACAGTGACGTGTGGCTCTAACCTCGGACACGGCTGAGCCCGTGCTGCACAAGCTGGCTTAAGATGGGGACCACTTTTCCTCCACGCTCTCTGTGGCGAGAGGCAGGCAAAGGTGGGCTGATCCAGCCGTAAATGAATGGAAGGACAATCTCAAAGCTGACCAGCCGGACCACCGGGGCCAGAACCTGAAACGTCAAGCCAGCACTCTCCCGTGAGGCTCCACTGGATTATAAAACGACGGGAGTTTTCTGTTCAAATGCAGTGGCCCTCCCATGGGTCTCCTAGACTAAACTAGCTCCATGCCCCGTTTCTCTGCTTATTTTAATGCTTTCTTTCTATGGTAGAGCCACTTCTATTTCTACTCTAGCTCCTGAGACTCTGCCTGGGACCGACGCAGGCCCCTACAAAGCAGAGGGATAGCTCCGCATGCACACAGGGATGGGAGAAGACGGGGAGCCACTGTCGCAAAGAAATTCTGGCTTATTCCTGTGTTAAGCGTGTTAGTATATAATACCATCTTGTTTTTAATAATTATTTTTATTTTTTTGAGGAAGATTAGCCCTGAGCTAACTGCTGCCAATCCTCCTCTTTTTGCTGAGGAAGCCTGGCCCTGAGCTAACATCCGTGCCCATCTTCCTCTACTTTATATGTGGGACACCTACCACAGCATAGCTTGACAAGTGGTGCCATGTCCACACCTGGGATCCCAACCGGCGAACCCAGGGCCGCTGAAGTGGAAGGTGCGAACTTAACTGCTGTACCACTGGGCAGGCCCCTTTAATAATTACTTTTTACTGAAGAATGATATAAACTTTAATATTTTAAGAGTGGCTTAAGGCATACTTATTTAATCAAGTACCACAGTGTCTACCATCAAGACAATCTGAGGACATTACTCAGAACATCCTAACCCACGACCCATCTGAGGCAGTGACATATTTTAAGATTTACTAAGTTATTAAATTTTTTAAAAGATATAAAAATCTAAATTCCAAGTTGAACAAGATATTATTTTGCTGGAGAGAAATGTCTCTGTTTCTCTCTCCTCACACACACACCACAAATCCAGGCTGGGCCTTGTAAAGGAGCCTCTGCAATTTAAGAAACTCTCTTCTAAAATGTGTGACTAACAAATAAGAAAGATGGCTTACTGATATTTTCTATTTCACGTCTGTACTTTGAAGAAACTCAAACTGCCTGCTTCTCATGAAGGCACTGGAAGTGCACACGCTTCCTCCATTTTCCTCATAGAGAAACATATTCACCGAAGTGACAGTGACTTGCTGAAAGTCAAAATAGGTCTGGGAAGTCCATCTCTGTGGTTTCAAGGGAAGGGAAGTCCACCTTAATGATTGAGTAAAGTGTAATAATTCCATAGCAATAATATTTTAGCAAAGAACTCAAAATTTGGATGAAAGAAAAGTCAGGCAAGACGGGCTGGCACGGGCGTCCAGAGCAATGACAACACAACCTCAGCTCTCCTGGGCGGTGGGCAGCGACCTCCGTGGGCTGACAGGTGAAGAGCACCGCCCCACACCACTGGACGGCTTCCTACCCCCGCGCCCAGCCACGGCCCTGCCGTGGCACAGCTGCGATCAGGTCTGAGGCCGCATTACCTTCTGAGTCCCTCATTACAGATCCTCCACAATTATAAATAAAGACATGCTGGAGGGAGAAAGTTAGCGTTTCAGGCTAAGTCTCTGTTCTCACAATGATGCAGTGCCAATCCTCAGCGACCCGGAACCACGACGACGACCACCACCCAGTGCACAAAGTCACGAGTCCCCACGACACCCCTCTGAAGGGGTTACCACCATCCCTGTGTTAAAAAGGAAGAAACCGAGGAAGAGGATGGTCAGATGACCTGCCCATGACCCCTCAAGTAGAGTGGCAGAGCTGGGAATGGGACCCAGGCAGCCAGACCCCAGAGTCCCGGCACAAAGTAATAGGTCAGCATTATCCCTCAAGAATCGGGGAGTTGATTTTGAGCCCAAGACCGTATGGCTTCGCACATGCTTAGTTTCAATATAATCTTGAGGGAAAAAAGTCAAAGATCTTTCTCTTCCTGAGGGACCAGGCCCACTCAATATTGCCTCCTGCCCATTCACTTGGGTCCTGGATTTTACGGCTTTGCGGATGCCAACTGCGGGGAGGAGAAAAGAAAATAGGAGATCAGGTGTGCCAAAGGTAAGCCCCAGTGACAAAGCATCATATCACAACTGATGGCACCACCAAACCTCACAGGCACCAACGCAGCTCAGAGTGCCTCGAGGAGCTGGGCACGCAGAGCCAAGGAGACTACTCTGAGGTGATGTTCAAAGCCATAAACGCAATTAACACGCAGAGAAAAAACGCAGAGGGAAGGAGCAGAGGCCACCAGACTGAGCCCATGGACGAGTAATACCTGGGAGGAGAAAGAAGGGGGTGGGCGCTGGGGGAGAAAGATTAGCCCAAAGTGTTAGTGTCATACGAGGCTCCAGCATCGGGAGGGGGTCCTGCTGTGCCAAGGACCTTTAGACGGAAGAAACACAGGGAGCAGGGACCTGGTGAGGAGAGCTCCCAGTCATCAGGAAAATCTCTGGGAAAAATATATAATTTTCTACGAAAAGCTTTATTATTTACCCGAAATTGACCTTTCCTCATCTTGAGGGCAAGGAGGGAGAGGAAGGCAGGGTGGCAGTGAGCGAGGCAGACAGAAAGCACGCTGGCTCCGGCACCATTCATGCGTAAAGTGCGTCAACGCCTGAATCGGGGCGCAGATATCTGGCCGGTCAAGTGCACTAAGATCCACATCCACCTCTACTCCCTTCAGGACATCACTGGGCAAAGTAAGTGCGTAAACTCACCAGAGTGAGGGCAGTAGCTTTACGATGTTCCGAGTGGTTTCCAGGAGATAACACCTGACACCCTCTAACTAAACCCACTAAGGCCGCCAAATGCAGGAGCACTAACTAGGAAACGGATCTAAGCCAGCAGTTCTCGGCCTCGACTGCACGCTGGAGCCACCCAGGGCGTATAAAAACACAGCCACCTGGCTCCCACCCGGAGAGAGTCTCAGCTAATTGCCTGGGGTGTGGCTGGGCTTGAGGGACATGTCAAAGGTCCCAGGTGATGTGAACACACTGCCGAGACTGAGAGCCAACGATGCTCCAGCACAGGGGCTCAGCAGTCGTTCCAACAACATGACCTTCTGCCCAAGGAGCGAACCGTGTTTGGATGAACCCACCGGGGCAGTGGTGAGGGTGTCGCTGTACTAATTTGGAGCACTGCCATGAACAGAAACCAATCCAGCCGGAATGCAGGAAGCAGGCCACCAGGTCCTGTCCGGTGCATCTGCCCATCAGAGTCAGGCCAGGAGCTCCTGAGAACCGGAAGCCTGGATTACAGTCTTGAGAAGCAGCCCAGTGTTTCTGCTACAGCCAATTATTATGCACGTTACTGCCACCCAAACAGGCCTTGCACTGGGGAGTGCGGACACTAGAAGAAAGGGCTCTTCTAGCTATGCCATTGGAAAGGACGGTTCTCTATACCAGGAAGCCAACTCCAAAAAGGCAGCTTTCATAGAATTTTTTAAAAGTCACAGAAGAAATCTTAAGATACCCCAAATCTCAGCACTCTAAACTTTAAGTATATCCCACTTTACTAACAACCCCTGCACAGTGCAGTCACGTCACCACGGGCATGCCGCTCAGCTTCCTTTCTGCTTGTTGTGTGACCCTCTGTTCACCTGCGTTATCCGGTCAGCGGTGTCAATTCTCGGAATTTTCCCAAAATTTGTTCCTTGACAACTATTTCTGAAGGAGCTTCAAGGACGAGGAACTACCAAATGCATGAGTTCTTGCTGCCAGAAACATATTACACTTCAACTCAAAATTCAAAGTGGCAACTAAAGAAAGAGAATCTTACCGATTCTTCCTCAACTGGTAAAGATACTAAGGAGAACAGTATTCAATGAACACAGAAAAACCATCCAATGCCATTTAAATTTGTGAACAAGTACAATTCTGAGTATCTCAAGAGCTGAAATATTAAAGAGGCAGAAAGCACTAACCCACTGAAGAGCTGGAGAAACTGTAAAACTGGACTTCGCAGCAAAGAATAAGCCTGAACCCTACATAGATTGAGCACACAGCAGCTCAGCCCAGCGCGGTGATCAGGCGTCCAGACTCACAGAGCACTGTAAGCGTCTTCAGGACCCGAGAACCGATGCTGAGTATTCGGCTTGACAATACAAATTGTGCCAACAGGAATTAACAATCAAGACCATAACACAAGCTATATGACCAATATTTCTAGCTTTCTAACTGAAAAAACATCTTTCCAAATTCTGGAAAGTCGCATCTCAAGGGATTAGAAGGCAGACGTAACAGGGACAAGAATTTGGGTTGACGTGGGCTGTGCCGTACTATGGCGCTTCGGTCCATAATCAGCTTCAGAATGCAGGCTCCACAGGAAATAAATACCATGGAAAAAAGAACAAAGCAGCTGATGACCTTAGAGCCAAATAAAAACCCCCTTACACCTGGGTTCCGGGAGCAACACTCCCTTCACAGGTTTTCCTAATTCAAGGGTGCTACTTTTACATAGCTTTACTCAAAGAACTTGGTGGAATGGCTAAAAATTCAAAACAAAACCTAACAACATCAAGTGTTGGCAAGGATGTGGAGCAGCCAGAACTCAAACATTGCTTGTAGGAATGCAAAATCATACAGCCACTCTGGAAAAGAGTTTGCCAGTTTCTTACAAACATGCATGAGTCAGCAATCCCACTCCTAGGTGCTTCCCTTAGATAAATGAGAAAAATCTGTATTTACAGTAGCATTATTCATAACTGCCCAAACCTGGAAATTTCCCAATGTTCCTCAATGGGTGGATGGGTTAACAATCTGTGGTACTTCCTCACAATGGCAAATACTCAAATGACTATTGACACACACAACAACACGTTTGAATCTCAAATGCATTATGCTTAGTGAAAAAATTCAGATTCAAAAGGTTACACTGTATGATTCCACTTTCATGACATTCTGAAAAGGCGAAACTAGAAGGATGGCCAACAGCTCAGTGGCTGCCAGGGATGAAGGTAGGAGGAGAGCCTGACCAACAGCGGCAGCCCGAGCGAATTCTCTGGGCTGAGAGAACTCTTATGGACCATACTGACAGCAGTAGTTACATGACTATACATTTGACAAAACTCAATGAATTGTACACCCAAAAACACATGAAATTTTTTGTATGAAAATTAAACAGTAAATTTTAAAAAGAGAGGAAAATCCCTCCGCCTATTCACGGATTTGAAAGTTTTCCTTTCACGAGCAAACTGCGGAGGGCCTTCTAAACTGGCCGTCTCTGCCTTGCAGTCGCTCGCCCATCACTCACGCACAGTCTGGTGCCTCCCACGCTCTCGCACCAACTGCGAAATCCTCTTCTGGGGATCGCCAGCGACAACCTGGAACCACACCCATGGCCCTTTCCCTCTTCGGTCTCTGAATCCTTGACTGCTCTGTCTGTCTCCTGCGGCGGGTGCCGCACTGCTCAGCCTGGCTTTTCCTATCTTTCCAGCTTTTCTGCCAGCTCTTCCTCCTCCTGTGCTCGCGACATGTCTCACCCCTTTTCAGTTTCCCTTTCTAGGCTCTGCTCTCATGGCTTCCGTCTTTATTCCCTTAGGGAACAAATCCCAGAGTCCTAACCTCTATTGTTCTCCTTCACTCCCATGTCACTCTTGTACCTCCAATCGCCACGTTTAAAACAGATTTTTCTATTTCTCCCACCAAAACCAGGTCCTCCTCATGAATATTTCGTGCCACTCATACGCCAATGAGCCAAACTCGAACCTGGAGTATAATCTTCCATGCCACTGTTTACCTGCACACACGCCTCTGTAGAATCCTGAATTAATCATTCTCTTCCCATTTCCAATGCCTGGCTAGTTTTCTGCAGGAAACTGGAAGCTTGTCTGTATGTTACTGGACTCTTCCTTAAATCCATCTTCTAGCCTACACTCTTACTTCAAATTGAGGACCAGCTGGGTAGATCTCCAGTTTTCACTGATCTCCAGAGCTGTGGCTATCTGTCCAGCTGTGCGGATGCTCCTCATGCACTCTTACCACCCCCATTTACCCTTCCCAAAGCAGCAACAAGCAACTGGAGAGAATGACTTCCTGGATGGAGGGGCTGGGCATTCGTTAAAGGCACAACTGAGCTCTTCTGCTAGAGCCTGCAAGCAAGCTTTCAAGATTCATGCACCCAGAGTTAGCTAACTCATCACGCTTTAGTCAAGATACGTTATTCTCAAGAATCATCAACAGTTCCCCACTGTCCACAGAATAATGTGCCAACCTCTTAGCTTGACCTTCAATCATTCCACAATCTGGCCCCAACGTATCATCATTCCTAGTTGATCTAGGACTTTTTCACGTCAACGCTCACACGAGTCAACATGACTAAAATTTGGCTCTTTTCCGTATCTGCAGCTTTACTTTTAGCACCTTAATTTTTTTCTCTCTTTCCTCCATCCAACATTACATATCATTTACTTATTTTTTAAAGTTTAAATTAATTACTTTACCTAGTATGTCCTCCCTGATGAACAACCACAGTGAGCAGTAACTCTTTCTTCACCAAACTCCTCATGCCTGGCAATGATTGGTTTGTGGGTTTTATTGTCCCTGCTAAATCCAGGGATCCCGTCATCAACCTTCCAGCCACCAAAACGCTTAACATATGAAAGGTACACATTTCTTGATCAAATTATTCTGAGCCTCAATATTTTCAATTCTTACATTAATATAATGAGATTTGAGTTAAAAAAATAACTCCTTTCGAATGATTATTTTTCACACATCAGGAGGCAAAGATGTTGGAATCTTTTTAGAGAACACGCCAATGTAAATTAGTGTTTCACACACATGCATAACTAGTGATATCAGATAAAGGCATGCTTCTGAGCACAACTGCCTGGTCTAATAATACGTCTCTCCTACTTCGCAAGATGTAAAGGTACGACTAGCCACAAGACAATGGGATGTCGTCCAGTCACCTGAATGAAGCAGTACGAGCTTTAGGACCTGAGTTTCAAAAGGGAGAAGTTTAATCTGAGCCCCTCTCTTACCACTTTTATTTGCAGATATTTGTAGACTCTCAGAGCTAAGAGAGACCTTAAAGATCATTTTTTAACTTGGAAAAATGCAGTGAAGGGTCATGACCAAGATCGCAAAGAAAACCCATGTTCTTTCACGACACGGCCAGCCAAGGAGGGAAAAAGCCCAGTTCCAGGTCATCTCCCCCAAAAGAATATCAACAGAATTCACACATCACAGGTATTAACTTATTTCCTGTGCCTGAAAGTGTTATCTCATGAATTACTCAAAAGCAGCTTTACCTTTGGTCTAATTCAGTAGGCTTTTTAAAAAGAAGTTATCAAGTTGGGAAGTCAGCTGTGCACACGCACCTTCCACAGCTCTTGAGCACGGGCATAAAATTAAATACAGAACGCCGGGCAGGGGCAGTTTTGTGCGTATCAGTCACTGGACTATTCGAAGTAACAGCCTGAAAAAGCACTCGATGTCCTCTGGTGGTGAAATTGAAAATGTGTTTCCAAATGAACTATTTTTTTCAGTTCCTTCTTACCTTTGGCTTTTGAAAAATACATCAAAAGAATAGAAATAAAAAATTTCACCACAAGTAGTGTGATTTGACTACCTTCAAGTAGAAGATAAATATGTGCTGACAGAAACATGGTTTTTAAGTGTCAGACTTATACAGTACCTTTCAATAGTCTTAACAAACATTTTATAGGTAACAGGTTTTAAATATATGGAAAACTTCTTAAGTTGTTAAAATTCAATCAATCCTCAGTTGTCCACTCAAAATATTGCTACCTAGACTTAAAAAAATATATTTTCACCTTTCTTCTATCTTTGGCACCTGCTCACACAGGTGCTTCTGAACACCAAAGAGCTAGAAAAAGAGGAAAAAGATGTGGGCCAAAAATAAGGTGGTTAAATTACAAAGTACAATAATTGAAAAGACTATATATAAAATTTGTCTCTTAGAAACTGTAGTTCCTAGGCAAAAGTATGGAAGAATTGTTTAGTATAATGGAGACAGCAGCCAATTAAATTCCCGTCTTCATAAAAGAAAATATGTCACTGACAGCCACATGGGTGATTTGCATACCAAAGGTCAGAAGCAGGACCAGTTCATTAGTTAACGCTCTCAGGCACTGACTATGCTAGTCTGTAGTTCACTTACATCTGAACGAGTTCATGTGTAGATTCTAGGAAGCGTTTATTTTTCTGAGCATAAATTGGTGCGTGTTAACTCACTGAAACAATTTTGTTTCAGAAGCAGTTACTTCGTGCGGATTAGACGACAAACCATTTGTACTCACTATGAGGATGCAGCCATTGCTCGGGGGATCCGGATCCCCAGCCACCAGGTTCCCCAAAGCAATTATGAAAGCATCTCCTCTCCCCACCCCAAACCAAAACAATGATCCACCAACCTTCCAAACACATTAAGTCAAAATAAACCGCGTACAGGAAGCGTCATGACTTCAAAGTAAACAAGTTCAAGACACCTTGTCAGATCCAACCTCAGGTGTTTTGGCTGGAGAGATTAAGTCACTAGACTTTAGGTCCCAAACTCTTCGTGGCAGAGCAGACACGTAACTTGCAAAGACTGTTACACCTTTTCCGGACGTTTCACACTAAAATAAGTATACCATCTAAGTCGATAGTTCTTTTTTGGCGGAGGTGATCCACACATTCAGGAAACAATTGCTCCCGATTATGCGTGTATAGGAGCAGAAAACATAGTGCCTTGAGGAGCCTGCGATTTAAACTCTTTTTAAAATCACCGCCTCACCGCCCCATCCCAAGTGCAGAAAGGTACCAGAAAGTTCACCGGCCAAGAACAAAAGAAGGGGACTAGGGAGAGGGGCGGATCGGCAAAACAGCCTCCCAAGTCTGGGAGACGCGCGCCCTGTCCCCAGTGCAGACGGGGTGGGGGTGACCACCCGAGGCGACGTGCCCCCGTGGGCAGGCGACCGACTGAAAACACGGACTCCGAGGGCCTCGGCCGACGGCGCGCCCGCGCCCCGCGCCCCCAGCCCCGCGCCCCGGCCGGCGTCACTGCGGGCTCCCCGCGCCCCCCGCCCCCGGCCCGCGTCACTGCGGGCTCCCCGCGCCCCCCGCCCCCGGCCCGCGTCACTGCGCGCTCCCCGCGCCCCCCGCCCCGGGCGCCCGGCAGGCGCGGGCCCGGACGATGGCCCTGCGTCGCCCTGGCCGCGGACTCCCCGGCCGAGAAAGGGTCCCCGCACAGGCGACCCGGCCGCAACAGCCGGCAGGTGGAGGGAGCGGCCGGTTTGGCTCCATTTCCTCCTCCCGCCCGCGCCCGGCGGGCCTCCACCTGTTGGGGAGGGTCCAGGTGGAGCGGCCGGGCGGCCCTGGACCGGGGCCGAGGTCACGGGGGGCCGGGACCGGGCGGACGGAGGGAGGACGCAGGGAGGAGGAGGGCGCTCCGGGCCAGCCGGCCGGGGCCGCGGCCAGGCGGGGGGGGAGGTGGGCAGGGGGCCGCGGGCGCCGGCAGAACACCCGCCCCGCTCGCCGCCGCCGCCCCCCTCGCGCCCACGGGACCGCGGCGACCCCTCCGCACGGTCACCTGTTTCGCTGTGCACCGCGCCGTCGCCGCCAGCTCCCAGCTCCGCCATGGTGCTCGGTGACGCGGCCGCTCCGCCCTCGCGCTCCGCTCGGCTCCCGCCGGCCCCCGCCCGGCCCGCGGGCGGACAGGTGAGCGCGGGGGAGGGGCGAGGGGGAGGGCGGGGCGAGCCTGGGGGCGGGGCAAGTGAGGAGGCGGGGCGCGCGGGGCGCTGGAGGGGCGGGGCGAGCGCGGGGAGGGGCGGGGCGAGCGCGGGAGGGCTTGGCGAGCGCGGAGGGGGCGGGGCGAGCGCGGGGAGGGGCGGGACGAGCCTGGGGGCGGGGCAAGTGAGGAGGCGGGGCGCGAGCGCGCTGGAGGGGGCGGGTCGAGCGCGGGGAGGGGGCGGAGCGAGCGGCGAGGGCGGGGGGGCGGGTCGAGCGCGGGGAGGGGGCGTGGCGATCTGGGTGGGCGTGGCGAGAGCCTTGAGCGCGGGGCCGAGCGCGCCCCCGCGCGGGCAGGTGCGGCGTGGCTGGCGGCTGGGCCCCGGGTGCAGGCGCAGCGGGCGGGGCCTGCACGTGGGCTCCGAGCTCCGGCACCGCCGCCTGCTCCCCTAGGGCTTGGGG